>NC_090444.1:1705967353-1710967353 GCF_031143425.1 Pleurodeles waltl
TTTCTGCCACAGAAATGTGAGGAACATGTGTTTTTTAGCCAAATTTTGAGGTTTGCAAAGGATTCTGCGTAACAGAACCTGGTCCGAGCCCCGCAAGTCACCCCTCCTTGGATTCCCCTAGGTCTCTAGTTTTCAGAAATGCACAGGTTTGGTAGGTTTCCGTAGGTGCCGGCTGAGCTAGAGGCCAAAATCTACAGGTAGGCACTTCGCAAAAAACACCTCTGTTTTCTTCAAAAAATTTGGATGTGTCCACGTTGCGCTTTGGGGCGTTTCCTGTTGCGGGCGCTAGGCCTACCCTCACAAGTGAGGTATAATTTTATCGGGAGACTTGGGGGAACGCTGGGTGGAAGGAAATTTGTGGCTCCTCTCAGATTACAGAACTTTCTGCCACAGAAATGTGAGGAACATGTGTTTTTTTAGCCAAATTTTGAGGTTTGCAAAGGATTCTGCGTAACAGAACCTGGTCCGAGCCCCGCAAGTCACCCCTCTTGGATTCCCCTAGGTCTCTAGTTTTCAGAAATGCACAGGTTTGGTAGGTTTCCCTAGGTGTCGGCTGAGCTAGAGGCAAAAATCTACAGGTAGGCACTTCGCAAAAAACACCTCTGTTTTCTTCCAAAAATTTGGATGTGTCCACGTTGCGCTTTGGGGCGGTTTCCTGTCGCAGGCGCTAGGCCTACCCACACAAGTGAGGTATCATTTTTATCGGGAGACTTGGGGGAACGCTGGGTGGAAGGAAATTTGTTTCTCCTCTCAGATTCCAGAACTTTCTGCCACAGAAATGTGAGGAACATGTGTTTTTTTAGCCAAATTTTGAGGTTTGCAAAGGATTCTGGGTAACAGAACCTGGTCCGAGCCCCGCAAGTCACCCCTCCTTGGATTCCCCTAGGTCTCTAGTTTTCAGAAATGCACAGGTTTGGTAGGTTTTCGTAGGTGCCGGCTGAGCTAGAGGCCAAAATCTACAGGTAGGCACTTCGCAAAAAAACACCTCTGTTTTCTTCCAAAAATTTGGATGTGTCCACGTTGCGCTTTGGGGCGTTTCCTGTTGCGGGCGCTAGGCCTACCCTCACAAGTGAGGTATAATTTTTATCGGGAGACTTGGGGAACGCTGGGTGGAAGGACATTTGTGGCTCCTCTCAGATTACAGAACTTTCTGCCACAGAAATGTGAGGAACATGTGTTTTTTTAGCCAAATTTTGAGGTTTGCAAAGGATTCTGGGTAACAGAACCTGGTCCGAGCCCCGCAAGTCACCCCTCCTTGGATTCCCCTAGGTCTCTAATTTTCAGAAATGCACAGGTTTGGTAGGCTTCCCTCGGTGCCGGCTGAGCTAGAGGCCAAAATCTACAGGTAGGCACTTCGCAAAAAACACCGCTGTTTTCTTCCAAAATTGTGGATGTGTCCACGTTGCGCTTTGGGGCGTTTCCTGTCGCGGGCGCTAGGCCTACCCACACAAGTGAGGTATCATTTTTATCGGAAGACTTGGGGAACGCTGGGTGGAAGGAAATTTGTGGCTCCTCTCAGATTCCAGAACTTTCTGCCACAGAAATTTGAGGAACATGTGTTTTTTAGCCAAATTTTGAGGTTTGCAAAGGAGTCTGGGTAACAGAACCTTGTCCGAGCCCCGCAAGTCACCCCTCCTTGGATTCCCCTAGGTCTCAAGTTTTCAGAAATGCACAGGTTTGGTAGGTTTCCCTCGGTGCCGGCTGAGCTAGAGGCCAAAATCTAGAGGTAGGCACTTCGCAAAAAACACCTCTGTTTTGTTCCAAAAATTTGGATGTGTCCACGTTGCGCTTTGGGGCGTTTCTGTCGCGGGCGCTAGGCCTACCCACACAAGTGAGGTATCATTTTTATCGGGAGACTTGGGGAACGCTGGGTGGAAGGAAATTTGTGGGTCCTCTCAGATTCCCGAACTTTCTGCCACAGAAATGTGAGGAACATGTGTTTTTTTAGCCAAATTTTGAGGTTTGCAAAGGATTCTGCGTAACAGAACCTGGTCCGAGCCCCGCAAGTCACCCCTCCTTGGATTCCCCTAGGTCTCTAGTTTTCAGAAATGCACAGGTTTGGTAGGTTTCCGTAGGTGCCGGCTGAGCTAGAGGCCAAAATCTACAGGTAGGCACTTCGCAAAAAACACCTCTGTTTTCTTCAAAAAATTTGGATGTGTCCACGTTGCGCTTTGGGGCGTTTCCTGTTGCGGGCGCTAGGCCTACCCTCACAAGTGAGGTATAATTTTTATCGGGAGACTTGGGGGAACGCTGGGTGGAAGGAAATTTGTGGCTCCTCTCAGATTACAGAACTTTCTGCCACAGAAATGTGAGGAACATGTGTTTTTTTAGCCAAATTTTGAGGTTTGCAAAGGATTCTGCGTAACAGAACCTGGTCCGAGCCCCGCAAGTCACCCCTCCTTGGATTCCCATAGGTCTCTAATTTTCAGAAATGCACAGGTTTGGTAGGCTTCCCTAGGTGCCGGCTGAGCTAGAGGCCAAAATCTACAGGTAGGCACTTCGCAAAAAACACCTCTGTTTTATTCCAAAAATGTGGATGTGTCCACGTAGCGCTTTGGGGCGTTTCCTGTCGCGGGCGCTAGGCCTACCCACACAAGTGAGGTATCATTTTTATCGGAAGACTTGGGGGAACGCTGGGTGGAAGGAAATTTGTGGCTCCTCTCAGATTCCCGAACTTTCTGCCACAGAAATGTGTGGAACATGTCTTTTTTTAGCCAAATTTTGAGGTTTGCAAAGGATTCTGGGTAACAGAACCTGGTCCGAGCCCCGCAAGTCACCCCTCCTTGGATTCCCTAGGTCTCTAGTTTTCAGAAATGCACAGGTTTGGTAGGTTTCCCTAGGTGTCGGCTGAGCTAGAGGCCAAAATCTACAGGTAGGCACTTCGCAAAAAACACCTCTGTTTTCTTCCAAAAATTTGGATGTGTCCACGTTGCGCTTTGGGGCGTTTCCTGTCGCAGGCGCTAGGCCTACCCACACAAGTGAGGTATCATTTTTATCGGGAGACTTGGGGGAACGCTGGGTGGAAGGAAATTTGTTTCTCCTCTCAGATTCCAGAACTTTCTGCCACAGAAATGTGAGGAACATGTGTTTTTTTAGCCAAATTTTGAGGTTTGCAAAGGATTCTGGGTAACAGAACCTGGTCCGAGCCCCGCAAGTCACCCCTCCTTGGATTCCCCTAGGTCTCTAGTTTTCAGAAATGCACAGGTTTGGTAGGTTTCCCTAGGTGCCGGCTGAGGTAGAGGCTATAATCTACAGGTAGGCACTTCGCAAAAAACACCTCTGTTTTCTTCCAAAAATTTGGATGTGTCCACGTTGCGCTTTGGGGCGTTTCCTGTTGCGGGCGCTAGGCCTACCCACACAAGTGAGGTATAATTTTTATCGGGAGACTTGGGGGAACGCTGGGTGGAAGGAAATTTGTGGCTCCTCTCAGATTCCCGAACTTTCTGCCACAGAAATGTGTGGAACATGTGTTTTTTTAGCCAAATTTTGAGGTTTGCAAAGGATTCTGGGTAACAGAACCTGGTCCGAGCCCCGCAAGTCACCCCTCCTTGGATTCCCCTAGGTCTCTAGTTTTCAGAAATGCACAGGTTTGGTAGGTTTCCCTAGGTGTCGGCTGAGCTAGAGGCCAAAATCTAGAGGTAGGCACTTCGCAAAAAACAACTCTGTTTTCTTCCAAAAATTTGGATGTGTCCACGTTGCGCTTTGGGGCGTTTCCTGTCGCGGGCGCTAGGCCTACCCACACAAGTGAGGTATAATTTTTATCGGGAGACTTGGGGGAACGCTGGGTGGAAGGAAATTTGTGGCTCCTCTCAGATTCCAGAACTTTCTGCCACAGAAATGTGAGGAACATGTGTTTTTTTAGCCAAATTTTGAGGTTTGCAAAGGATTCTGGGTAACAGAACCTGGTCCGAGCCCCGCAAGTCACCCCTCCTTGGATTCCCCTAGGTCTTTAGTTTTCAGAAATGCACAGGTTTGGTAGGTTTCCCTAGGTGCCGGCTGAGGTAGAGGCTAAAATCTACAGGTAGGCACTTCGCAAAAAACACCTCTGTTTTCTTCCAAAAATTTGGATGTGTCCACGTTGCGCTTTGGGGCGTTTCCTGTCGCGGGCGCTAGGCCTACCCACACAAGTGAGGTATAATTTTTATCGGGAGACTTGGGGGAACGCTGGGTGGAAGGAAATTTGTGGCTCCTCTCAGATTCCCGAATTTTCTGCCACAGAAATGTGAGGAACATGTGTTTTTTTAGCCAAATTTTGAGGTTTGCAAAGGATTCTGGGTAACAGAACGTAGTCCAAGCCCAGCAAGTCACCCCTCCTTGGATTCCCCTAGGTCTCTAGTTTTCAGAAATGCACAGGTTTGGTAGGTTTCCCTCGGTGCCGGCTGAGCTAGAGGCCAAAATCTGGAGGTAGGCACTTCGCAAAAAACACCTCTGTTTTCTTCCAAAAATGTGGATGTGTCCACGTTGCGCTTTGGGGCGTTTTCTGTCGCGGGCGCTAGGCCTACCCACACAAGTGAGGTATCATTTTTATCGGGAGACTTGGGGGAACGCTGGGTGGAAGGAAATTTGTGGCTCCTCTCAGATTCCCGAACTTTCTGCCACAGAAATGTGAGGAACATGTGTTTTTTTAGCCAAATTTTGAGGTTTGCAAAGGATTCTGGGTAACAGAACCTGGTCCGAGCCCCGCAAGTCACCCCTCCTTGGATTCCCCTAGGTCTCTAATTTTCAGAAATGCACAGGTTTGGTAGGCTTCCCTAGGTGCCGGCTGAGCTAGAGGCCAAAATCTACAGGTAGGCACTTCGCAAAAAACACCTCTGTTTTCATCCAAAAATGTGGATGTGTCCACGTTGCGCTTTGGGGCGTTTCCTGTCGCGGGCGCTAGGCCTACCCACACAAGTGAGGTATCATTTTTATCGGAAGACTTGGGGGAACGCTGGGTGGAAGGAAATTTGTGGCTCCTCTCAGATTCCAGAACTTTCTGCCACAGAAATTTGAGGAACATGTGTTTTTTTAGCCAAATTTTGAGGTTTGCAAAGGAGTCTGGGTAACAGAACCTTGTCTGAGCCCCGCAAGTCACCCCTCCTTGGATTCCCCTAGGTCTCAAGTTTTCAGAAATGCACAGGTTTGGTAGGTTTCCCTCGGTGCCGGCTGAGCTAGAGGCCAAAATCTAGAGGTAGGCACTTCGCAAAAAACACCTCTGTTTTCTTCCAAAAATTTGGATGTGTCCACGTTGCGCTTTGGGGCTTTTCCTGTCGCGGGCGCTAGGCCTACCCACACAAGTGAGGTATCATTTTTATCGGGAGACTTGGGGGAACGCTGGGTGGAAGGAAATTTGTGGGTCCTCTCAGATTCCCGAACTTTCTGCCACAGAAATGTGAGGAACATGTGTTTTTTTAGCCAAATTTTGAGGTTTGCAAAGGATTCTGGGTAACAGAACCTGGTCCGAGCCCCGCAAGTCACCCCTCCTTGGATTCCCCTAGGTCTCTAGTTTTCAGAAATGCACAGGTTTGGTAGGTTTCCGTAGGTGCCGGCTGAGCTAGAGGCCAAAATCTACAGGTAGGCACTTCGCAAAAAACACCTCTGTTTTCTTCAAAAAATTTGGATGTGTCCACGTTGCGCTTTGGGGCGTTTCCTGTTGCGGGCGCTAGGCCTACCCTCACAAGTGAGGTATAATTTTTATCGGGAGACTTGGGGGAACGCTGGGTGGAAGGAAATTTGTGGCTCCTCTCAGATTACAGAACTTTCTGCCACAGAAATGTGAGGAACATGTGTTTTTTTAGCCAAATTTTGAGGTTTGCAAAGGATTCTGGGTAACAGAACCTGGTCCGAGCCCCGCAAGTCACCCCTCCTTGGATTCCCCTAGGTCTCTAGTTTTCAGAAATGCACAGGTTTGGTAGGTTTCCCTAGGTGTCGGCTGAGCTAGAGGCCAAAATCTACAGGTAGGCACTTCGCAAAAAACACCTCTGTTTTCTTCCAAAAATTTGGATGTTTCCACGTTGCGCTTTGGAGCGTTTCCTGTTGCGGGCGCTAGGCCTACCCACACAAGTGAGGTATAATTTTTATCGGGAGACTTGGGGGAACGCTGGGTGGAAGGAAATTTGTGGCTCCTCTCAGATTCCCGAACTTTCTGCCACAGAAATGTGTGGAACATGTGTTTTTTTAGCCAAATTTTGAGGTTTGCAAAGGATTCTGGGTAACAGAACCTGGTCCGAGCCCCGCAAGTCACCCCTCCTTGGATTCCCCTAGGTCTCTAGTTTTCAGAAATGCACAGGTTTGGTAGGTTTCCCTAGGTGTCGGCTGAGCTAGAGGCCAAAATCTAGAGGTAGGCACTTCGCAAAAAACACCTCTGTTTTCTTCCAAAAATTTGGATGTGTCCACGTTGCGCTTTGGGGCGTTTCCTGTCGCGGGCGCTAGGCCTACCCACACAAGTGAGGTATCATTTTTATCGGGAGACTTGGGGGAACGCTGGGTGGAAGGAAATTTGTGGCTCCTCTCAGATTCAAGAACTTTCTGCCACAGAAATGTGAGGAACATGTGTTTTTTTAGCCAAATTTTGAGGTTTGCAAAGGATTCTGGGTAACAGAACCTGGTCCGAGCCCCGCAAGTCACCCCTCCTTGGATTCCCCTAGGTCTTTAGTTTTCAGAAATGCACAGGTTTGGTAGGTTTCCCTAGGTGCCGGCTGAGGTAGAGGCTAAAATCTACAGGTAGGCACTTCGCAAAAAACACTTCTGTTTTCTTCCAAAAATTTGGATGTGTCCACGTTGCGCTTTGGGGCGTTTCCTGTCGCGGGCGCTAGGCCTACCCACACAAGTGAGGTATAATTTTTATCGGGAGACTTGGGGGAACGCTGGGTGGAAGGAAATTTGTGGCTCCTCTCAGATTCCCGAATTTTCTGCCACAGAAATGTGAGGAACATGTGTTTTTTTAGCCAAATTTTGAGGTTTGCAAAGGATTCTGGGTAACAGAACATAGTCCAAGCCCAGCAAGTCACCCCTCCTTGGATTCCCCTAGGTCTCTAGTTTTCAGAAATGCACAGGTTTGGTAGGTTTCCCTCGGTGCCGGCTGAGCTAGAGGCCAAAATCTGGAGGTAGGCACTTCGCAAAAAACACCTCTGTTTTCTTCCAAAAATTTGGATGTGTCCACGTTGCGCTTTGGGGCGTTTCCTGTCGCGGGCGCTAGGCCTACCCACACAAGTGAGGTATCATTTTTATCGGGAGACTTGGGGGAACGCTGGGTGGAAGGAAATTTGTGGCTCCTCTCAGATTCCCGAACTTTCTGCCACAGAAATGTGAGGAACATGTGTTTTTTTAGCCAAATTTTGAGGTTTGCAAAGGATTCTGGGTAACAGAACCTGGTCCGAGCCCCGCAAGTCACCCCTCCTTGGATTCCCCTAGGTCTCTAGTTTTCAGGAATGCACAGGTTTGGTAGGTTTCCGTAGGTGCCGGCTGAGCTAGAGGCCAAAATCTACAGGTAGGCACTTCGCAAAAAACACCTCTGTTTTCTTCCAAAAATTTGGATGTGTCCACGTTGCGCTTTGGGGCGTTTCCTGTTGCGGGCGCTAGGCCTACCCTCACAAGTGAGGTATAATTTTTATCGGGAGACTTGGGGGAACGCTGGGTGGAAGGAAATTTGTGGCTCCTCTCAGATTACAGAACTTTCTGCCACAGAAATGTGAGGAACATGTGTTTTTTTAGCCAAATTTTGAGGTTTGCAAAGGATTCTGGGTAACAGAACCTGGTCCGAGCCCCGCAAGTCACCCCTCCTTGGATTCCCCTAGGTCTCTAATTTTCAGAAATGCACAGGTTTGGTAGGCTTCCCTAGGTGCCGGCTGAGCTAGAGGCCAAAATCTACAGGTAGGCACTTCGCAAAAAACACCTCTGTTTTCTTCCAAAAATGTGGATGTGTCCACGTTGCGCTTTGGGGCGTTTCCTGTCGCGGGCGCTAGGCCTACCCACACAAGTGAGGTATCATTTTTATCGGAAGACTTGGGGGAACGCTGGGCGGAAGGAAATTTGTGGCTCCTCTCAGATTCCCGAACTTTCTGCCACAGAAATGTGTGGAACATGTGTTTTTTTAGCCAAATTTTGAGGTTTGCAAAGGATTCTGGGTAACAGAACCTGGTCCGAGCCCCGCAAGTCACCCCTCCGTGGATTCCCCTAGGTCTCTAGTTTTCAGAAATGCACAGGTTTGGTAGGTTTCCCTAGGTGCCGGCTGAGCTAGAGGCCAAAATCTACAGGTAGGCACTTCGCAAAAAACACCTCTGTTTTCTTCCAAAAATTTGGATGTGTCCACGTTGCGCTTTGGGGCGTTTCCTGTCGCGGGCGCTAGGCCTACCCACACAAGTGAGGTATCCTTTTTATCGGGAGACTTGGGGAAACGCTGGGTGGAAGGAAATTTGTGGCTCCTCTCAGATTCCCGAACTTTCTGCCACAGAAATGTGTGGAACATGTGTTTTTTTAGCCAAATTTTGAGGTTTGCAAAGGATTCTGGGTAACAGAACCTGGTCCGAGCCCCGCAAGTCACCCCTCCTTGGATTCCCCTAGGTCTCTAGTTTTCAGAAATGCACAGGTTTGGTAGGTTTCCCTAGGTGTCGGCTGAGCTAGAGGCCAAAATCTACAGGTAGGCACTTCGCAAAAAACACCTCTCTTTTCTTCCAAAAATGTGGATGTGTCCACGTTGCGCTTTGGGGCGTTTCCTGTCGCGGGCGCTAGGCCTACCCACACAAGTGAGGTATCATTTTTATCGGGAGACTTGGGGGAACGCTGGGTGGAAGGAAATTTGTTTCTCCTCTCAGATTCCAGAACTTTCTGCCCCAGAAATGTGAGGAACATGTGTTTTTTTTGCCAAATTTTGAGGTTTGCAAAGGATTCTGGGTAACAGAACCTGGTCCGAGCCCCGCAAGTCACCCCTCCTTGGATTCCCCTAGGTCTCTAGTTTTCAGAAATGCACAGGTTTGGTAGGTTTCCCTAGGTGCCGGCTGAGGTAGAGGCTAAAATCTACAGGTAGGCACTTCGCAAAAAACACCTCTGTTTTCTTCCAAAAATTTGGATGTGTCCACGTTGAGCTTTGGGGCGTTTCCTGTTGCGGGCGCTAGGCCTACCCACACAAGTGAGGTATAATTTTTATCGGGAGACTTGGGGGAACGCTGGGTGGAAGGAAATTTGTGGCTCCTCTCAGATTCCCGAACTTTCTGCCACAGAAATGTGAGGAACATGTGTTTTTTTAGCCAAATTTTGAGGTTTGCAAAGGATTCTGGGTAACAGAACATAGTCCAAGCCCCGCAAGTCACCCCTCCTTGGATTCCCCTAGGTCTCTAGTTTTCCGAAATGCACAGGTTTGGTAGGTTTCCCTAGGTGCCGGCTGAGCTAGAGGCCAAAATCTACAGGTAGGCACTTTGCAAAAAACACCTTTGTTTTCTTCCAAAAATTTGGATGTGTCCACGTTGCGCTTTGGGGCGTTTCCTGTCGCCGGCGCTAGGCCTACCCACACAAGTGAGGTATCATTTTTATCGGGAGACTTGGGGGAACGCTGGGTGGAAGGAAATTTGTGGCTCCTCTCAGATTCCCGAACTTTCTGCCACAGAAATGTGTGGAACATGTGTTTTTTTAGCCAAATTTTGAGGTTTGCAAAGGATTCTGGGTAACAGAACCTGGTCCGAGCCCCGCAAGTCACCCCTCCTTGGATTCCCCTAGGTCTCTAGTTTTCAGAAATGCACAGGTTTGGTAGGTTTCCCTAGGTGTCGGCTGAGCTAGAGGCCAAAATCTACAGGTAGGCACTTCGCAAAAAACACCTCTCTTTTCTTCAAAAAATTTGGATGTGTCCACGTTGCGCTTTGGGGCGTTTCCTGTCGCAGGCGCTAGGCCTACCCACACAAGTGAGGTATCATTTTTATCGGGAGACTTGGGGGAACGCTGGGTGGAAGGAAATTTGTTTCTCCTCTCAGATTCCAGAACTTTCTGCCACAGAAATGTGAGGAACATGTTTTTTTTTTAGCCAAATTTTGATGTTTGCAAAGGATTCTGGGTAACAGAACCTGGTCCGAGCCCCGCAAGTCACCCCTCCTTGGATTCCCCTAGGTCTCTAGTTTTCAGAAATGCACAGGTTTGGTAGGTTTCCCTAGGTGCCGGCTGAGGTAGAGGCTAAAATCTACAGGTAGGCACTTCGCAAAAAACACCTCTGTTTTCTTCCAAAAATTTGGATGTGTCCACGTTGAGCTTTGGGGCGTTTCCTGTTGCGGGCGCTAGGCCTACCCACACAAGTGAGGTATAATTTTTATCGGGAGACTTGGGGGAACGCTGGGTGGAAGGAAATTTGTGGCTCCTCTCAGATTCCCGAACTTTCTGCCACAGAAATGTGAGGAACATGTGTTTTTTTAGCCAAATTTTGAGGTTTGCAAAGGATTCTGGGTAACAGAACATAGTCCAAGCCCCGCAAGTCACCCCTCCTTGGATTCCCCTAGGTCTCTAGTTTTCCGAAATGCACAGGTTTGGTAGGTTTCCCTAGGTGCCGGCTGAGCTAGAGGCCAAAATCTACAGGTAGGCACTTTGCAAAAAACACCTTTGTTTTCTTCCAAAAATTTGGATGTGTCCACGTTGCGCTTTGGGGCGTTTCCTGTCGCCGGCGCTAGGCCTACCCACACAAGTGAGGTATCATTTTTATCGGGAGACTTGGGGGAACGCTGGGTGGAAGGAAATTTGTGGCTCCTCTCAGATTCCCGAACTTTCTGCCACAGAAATGTGTGGAACATGTGTTTTTTTAGCCAAATTTTGAGGTTTGCAAAGGATTCTGGGTAACAGAACCTGGTCCGAGCCCCGCAAGTCACCCCTCCTTGGATTCCCCTAGGTCTCTAGTTTTCAGAAATGCACAGGTTTGGTAGGTTTCCCTAGGTGTCGGCTGAGCTAGAGGCCAAAATCTAGAGGTAGGCACTTCGCAAAAAACACCTCTGTTTTCTTCCTAAAATTTGGATGTGTCCACGTTGCGCTTTGGGGCGTTTCCTGTCGCGGGCGCTAGGCCTACCCACACAAGTGAGGTATCATTTTTATCGGGAGACTTGGGGGAACGCTGGGTGGAAGGAAATTTGTGGCTCCTCTCAGATTCCAGAACTTTCTGCCACAGAAATGTGAGGAACATGTGTTTTTTTAGCCAAATTTTGAGGTTTGCAAAGGATTCTGGATAACAGAACCTGGTCCGAGCCCCGCAAGTCACCCCTCCTTGGATTCCCCTAGGTCTTTAGTTTTCAGAAATGCACAGGTTTGGTAGGTTTCCCTAGGTGCCGGCTGAGGTAGAGGCTAAAATCTACAGGTAGGCACTTCGCAAAAAACACCTCTGTTTTCTTCCAAAAATTTGGATGTGTCCAAGTTGCGCTTTGGGGCGTTTCCTGTCGCGGGCGCTAGGCATACCCACGCAAGTGAGGTATCCTTTTTATCGGGAGACTTGGGGAAACGCTGGGTGGAAGGAAATTTGTGGCTCCTCTCAGATTCCCGAACTTTCTGCCACAGAAATGTGTGGAACATGTGGTTTTTTAGCCAAATTTTGAGGTTTGCAAAGGATTCTGGGTAACAGAACCTGGTCCGAGCCCCGCAAGTCACCCCTCCTTGGATTAACCTAGGTCTCTAGTTTTCAGAAATGCACAGGTTTGGTAGGTTTCCTAGGTGTCGGCTGAGCTAGAGGCCAAAATCTACAGGTAGGCACTTCGCAAAAAACACCTCTGTTTTCTTCCAAAAATTTGGATGTGTCCACGTTGCGCTTTGGGGCGTTTCCTGTCGCAGGCGCTAGGCCTACCCACACAAGTGAGGTATCATTTTTATCGGGAGACTTGGGGGAACGCTGGGTGGAAGGAAATTTGTTTCTCCTCTCAGATTCCAGAACTTTCTGCCACAGAAATGTGAGGAACATGTGTTTTTTTAGCCAAATTTTGAGGTTTGCAAAGGATTCTGGGTAACAGAACCTGGTCCGAGCCCTGCAAGTCACCCCTCCTTGGATTCCCCTAGGTCTCTAGTTTTCAGAAATGCACAGGTTTGGTAGGTTTCCCTAGGTGCCGGCTGAGGTAGAGGCTAAAATCTACAGGTAGGCACTTCGCAAAAAACACCTCTGTTTTCTTCCAAAAATTTGGATGTGTCCACGTTGCGCTTTGGGGCGTTTCCTGTTGCGGGCGCTAGGCCTACCCACACAAGTGAGGTATAATTTTTATCGGGAGACTTGGGGGAACGCTGGGTGGAAGGAAATTTGTGGCTCCTCTCAGATTCCCGAACTTTCTGCCACAGAAATGTGTGGAACATGTGTTTTTTTAGCCAAATTTTGAGGTTTGCAAAGGATTCTGGGTAACAGAACCTGGTCCGAGCCCCGCAAGTCACCCCTCCTTGGATTCCCCTAGGTCTTTAGTTTTCAGAAATGCACAGGTTTGGTAGGTTTCCCTAGGTGCCGGATGAGGTAGAGGCTAAAATCTACAGGTAGGCACTTCGCAAAAAACACCTCTGTTTTCTTCCAAAAATTTGGATGTGTCCACGTTGCGCTTTGGGGCGTTTCCTGTCGCGGGCGCTAGGCCTACCCACACAAGTGAGGTATAATTTTTATCGGGAGACTTGGGGGAACGCTGGGTGGAAGGAAATTTGTGGCTCCTCTCAGATTCCCGAATTTTCTGCCACAGAAATGTGAGGAACATGTGTTTTTTTAGCCAAATTTTGAGGTTTGCAAAGGATTCTGGGTAACAGAACATAGTCCAAGCCCAGCAAGTCACCCCTCCTTGGATTCCCCTAGGTCTCTAGTTTTCAGAAATGCACAGGTTTGGTAGGTTTCCCTCGGTGCCGGCTGAGCTAGAGGCCAAAATCTGGAGGTAGGCACTTCGCAAAAAACACCTCTGTTTTCTTCCAAAAATTTGGATGTGTCCACGTTGCGCTTTGGGGCGTTTCCTGTCGCGGGCGCTAGGCCTACCCACACAAGTGAGGTATCATTTTTATCGGGAGACTTGGGGGAACGCTGGGTGGAAGGAAATTTGTGGCTCCTCTCAGATTCCCGAACTTTCTGCCACAGAAATGTGAGGAACATGTGTTTTTTTAGCCAAATTTTGAGGTTTGCAAAGGATTCTGGGTAACAGAACCTGGACCGAGCCCCGCAAGTCACCCCTCCTTGGATTCCCCTAGGTCTCTAGTTTTCAGAAATGCACAGGTTTGGTAGGTTTCCGTAGGTGCCGGCTGAGCTAGAGGCCAAAATCTACAGGTAGGCACTTCGCAAAAAACACCTCTGTTTTCTTCCAAAAATGTGGACGTGTCCACGTTGCGCTTTGGGGCGTTTCCTGTTGCGGGCGCTAGGCCTACCCTCACAAGTGAGGTATAATTTTTATCGGGAGACTTGGGGGAACGCTGGGTGGAAGGAAATTTGTGGCTCCTCTCAGATTACAGAACTTTCTGCCACAGAAATGTGAGGAACATGTGTTTTTTTAGCCAAATTTTGAGGTTTGCAAAGGATTCTGGGTAACAGAACCTGGTCCGAGCCCCGCAAGTCACCCCTCCTTGGATTCCCCTAGGTCTCTAATTTTCAGAAATGCACAGGTTTGGTAGGTTTCCCTAGGTGCCGGCTGAGCTAGAGGCTAAAATCTACAGGTAGGCACTTCGCAAAAAACACCTCTGTTTTCTTCCAAAAATTTGGATGTGTCCACGTTGCGCTTTGGGGCGTTTCCTGTCGCGGGCGCTAGGCCTATCCACACAAGTGAGGTATCATTTTTATCGGAAGACTTGGGGGAACGCTGGGTGGAAGGAAATTTGTGGGTCCTCTCAGATTCCCGAACTTTCTGCCACAGAAATGTGAGGAACATGTGTTTTTTTAGCCAAATTTTGAGGTTTGCAAAGGATTCTGGGTAACAGAACCTGGTCCGAGCCCCGCAAGTCACCCCTCCTTGGATTCCCCTAGGTCTCTAGTTTTCAGAAATGCACAGGTTTGGTAGGTTTCCGTAGGTGCCGGCTGAGCTAGAGGCCAAAATCTACAGGTAGGCACTTCGCAAAAAACACCTCTGTTTTCTTCCAAAAATTTGGATGTGTCCACGTTGCGCTTTGGGGCGTTTCCTGTTGCGGGCGCTAGGCCTACCCTCACAAGTGAGGTATAATTTTTATCGGGAGACTTGGGGGAACGCTGGGTGGAAGGAAATTTGTGGCTCCTCTCAGATTACAGAACTTTCTGCCACAGAAATGTGAGGAACATGTGTTTTTTTAGCTAAATTTTGAGGTTTGCAAAGGATTCTGGGTAACAGAACCTGGTCCAAGCCCCGCAAGTCACCCCTCCTTGGATTCCCCTAGGTCTCTAATTTTCAGAAATGCACAGGTTTGGTAGGCTTCCCTAGGTGCCGGCTGAGCTAGAGGCCAAAATCTACAGGTAGGCACTTCGCAAAAAACACCTCTGTTTTCTTCCAAAAATGTGGATGTGTCCACGTTGCGCTTTGGGGCGTTTCCTGTCGCGGGCACTAGGCCTACCCACACAAGTGAGGTATCATTTTTATCGGAAGACTTGGGGGAACGCTGGGTGGAAGGAAATTTGTGGCTCCTCTCAGATTCCCGAACTTTCTGCCACAGAAATGTGTGGAACATGTGTTTTTTTAGCCAAATTTTGAGGTTTGCAAAGGATTCTGGGTAACAGAACCTGGTCCGAGCCCCGCAAGTCACCCCTCCGTGGATTCCCCTAGGTCTCTAGTTTTCAGAAATGCACAGGTTTGGTAGGTTTCCCTAGGTGCCGGCTGAGCTAGAGGCCAAAATCTACAGGTAGGCACTTCGCAAAAAACACCTCTGTTTTCTTCCAAAAATTTGGATGTGTCCACGTTGCGCTTTGGGGCGTTTCCTGTCGCGGGCGCTAGGCCTACCCACACAAGTGAGGTATCCTTTTTATCGGGAGACTTGGGGAAACGCTGGGTGGAAGGAAATTTGTGGCTCCTCTCAGATTCCCGAACTTTCTGCCACAGAAATGTGTGGAACATGTGTTTTTTTAGCCAAATTTTGAGGTTTGCAAAGGATTCTGGGTAACAGAACCTGGTCCGAGCCCCGCAAGTCACCCCTCCTTGGATTCCCCTAGGTCTCTAGTTTTCAGAAATGCACAGGTGTGGTAGGTTTCCCTAGGTGTCGGCTGAGCTAGAGGCCAAAATCTACAGGTAGGCACTTCGCAAAAAACACCTCTGTTTTCTTCCAAAAATTTGGATGTGTCCACGTTGCGCTTTGGGGCGTTTCCTGTCGCAGGCGCTAGGCCTACCCACACAAGTGAGGTATCATTTTTATCGGGAGACTTGGGGGAACGCTGGGTGGAAGGAAATTTGTTTCTCCTCTCAGATTCCAGAACTTTCTGCCACAGAAATGTGAGGAACATGTGTTTTTTTAGCCAAATTTTGAGGTTTGCAAAGGATTCTGGGTAACAGAACCTGGTCCGAGCCCCGCAAGTCACCCCTCCTTGGATTCCCCTAGGTCTCTAGTTTTCAGAAATGCACAGGTTTGGTAGGTTTCCCTAGGTGCCGGCTGAGGTAGAGGCTAAAATCTACAGGTAGGCACTTCGCAAAAAACACCTCTGTTTTCTTCCAAAAATTTGGATGTGTCCACGTTGCGCTTTGGGGCGTTTCCTGTTGCGGGCGCTAGGCCTACCCACACAAGTGAGGTATAATTTTTATCGGGAGACTTGGGGGAACGCTGGGTGGAAGGAAATTTGTGGCTCCTCTCAGATTCCCGAACTTTCTGCCACAGAAATGTGAGGAACAAGTGTTTTTTTAGCCAAATTTTGAGGTTTGCAAAGGATTCTGGGTAACAGAACATAGTCCAAGCCCCGCAAGTCACCCCTCCTTGGATTCCCCTAGGTCTCTAGTTTTCAGAAATGCACAGGTTTGGTAGGTTTCCCTAGGTGCCGGCTGAGCTAGAGGCCAAAATCTACAGGTAGGCACTTTGCAAAAAACACCTTTGTTTTCTTCCAAAAATTTGGATGTGTCCACGTTGCGCTTTGGGGCGTTTCCTGTCGCCGGCGCTAGGCCTACCCACACAAGTGAGGTATCATTTTTATCGGGAGATTTGGGGGAACGCTGGGTGGAAGGAAATTTGTGGCTCCTCTCAGATTCCCGAACTTTCTGCCACAGAAATGTGTGGAACATGTGTTTTTTTAGCCAAATTTTGAGGTTTGCAAAGGATTCTGGGTAACAGAACCTGGTCCGAGCCCCGCAAGTCACCCCTCCTTGGATTCCCCTAGGTCTCTAGTTTTCAGAAATGCACAGGTTTGGTAGGTTTCCCTAGGTGTCGGCTGAGCTAGAGGCCAAAATCTAGAGGTAGGCACTTCGCAAAAAACACCTCTGTTTTCTTCCAAAAATTTGGATGTGTCCACGTTGCGCTTTGGGGCATTTCCTGTCGCGGGCGCTAGGCCTACCCACACAAGTGAGGTATCATTTTTATCGGGAGACTTGGGGGAACGCTGGGTGGAAGGAAATTTGTGGCTCCTCTCAGATTCCAGAACTTTCTGCCACAGAAATGTGAGGAATATGTGTTTTTTTAGCCAAATTTTGAGGTTTGCAAAGGATTCTGGGTAACAGAACCTGGTCCGAGCCCCGCAAGTCACCCCTCCTTGGATTCCCCTAGGTCTTTAGTTTTCAGAAATGCACAGGTTTGGTAGGTTTCCCTAGGTGCCGGCTGAGGTAGAGGCTAAAATCTACAGGTAGGCACTTCGCAAAAAACACCTCTGTTTTCTTCCAAAAATTTGGATGTGTCCACGTTGCGCTTTGGGGCGTTTCCTGTCGCGGGCGCTAGGCCTACCCACACAAGTGAGGTATAATTTTTATCGGGAGACTTGGGGGAACGCTGGGTGGAAGGAAATTTGTGGCTCCTCTCAGATTCCCGAACTTTCTGCCACAGAAATGTGAGGAACATGTGTTTTTTTAGCCAAATTTTGAGGTTTGCAAAGGATTCTGGGTAACAGAACATAGTCCAAGCCCAGCAAGTCACCCCTCCTTGGATTCCCCTAGGTCTCTAGTTTTCAGAAATGCACAGGTTTGGTAGGTTTCCCTCGGTGCCGGCTGAGCTAGAGGCCAAAATCTGGAGGTAGGCACTTCGCAAAAAACACCTCTGTTTTCTTCCAAAAATTTGGATGTGTCCACATTGCGCTTTGGGGCGTTTCCTGTCGCGGGCGCTAGGCCTACCCACACAAGTGAGGTATCATTTTTATCGGGAGACTTGGGGGAACGCTGAGTGGAAGGAAATTTGTGGCTCCTCTCAGATTCCCGAACTTTCTGCCACAGAAATGTGAGGAACATGTGTTTTTTTAGCCAAATTTTGAGGTTTGCAAAGGATTCTGGGTAACAGAACCTGGTCCGAGCCCCGCAAGTCACCCCTCCTTGGATTCCCCTAGGTCTCTAGTTTTCAGAAATGCACAGGTTTGGTAGGTTTCCCTAGGTGTCGGCTGAGCTAGAGGCCAAAATCTAGAGGTAGGCACTTCGCAAAAAACACCTCTGTTTTCTTCCTAAAATTTGGATGTGTCCACGTTGCGCTTTGGGGCGTTTCCTGTCGCGGGCGCTAGACCTACCCACACAAGTGAGGTATCATTTTTATCGGGAGACTTGGGGGAACGCTGGGTGGAAGGAAATTTGTGGCTCCTCTCAGATTCCAGAACTTTCTGCCACAGAAATGTGAGGAACATGTGTTTTTTTAGCCAAATTTTGAGGTTTGCAAAGGATTCTGGATAACAGAACCTGGTCCGAGCCCCGCAAGTCACCCCTCCTTGGATTCCCCTAGGTCTTTAGTTTTCAGAAATGCACAGGTTTGGTAGGTTTCCCTAGGTGCCGGCTGAGGTAGAGGCTAAAATCTACAGGTAGGCACTTCGCAAAAAACACCTCTGTTTTCTTCCAAAAATTTGGATGTGTCCAAGTTGCGCTTTGGGGCGTTTCCTGTCGCGGGCGCTAGGCATACCCACGCAAGTGAGGTATCCTTTTTATCGGGAGACTTGGGGAAACGCTGGGTGGAAGGAAATTTGTGGCTCCTCTCAGATTCCCGAACTATCTGCCACAGAAATGTGTGGAACATGTGTTTTTTTAGCCAAATTTTGAGGTTTGCAAAGGATTCTGGGTAACAGAACCTGGTCCGAGCCCCGCAAGTCACCCCTCCTTGGATTAACCTAGGTCTCTAGTTTTCAGAAATGCACAGGTTTGGTAGGTTTCCCTAGGTGTCGGCTGAGCTAGAGGCCAAAATCTACAGGTAGGCACTTCGCAAAAAACACCTCTGTTTTCTTCCAAAAATTTGGTTGTGTCCACGTTGCGCTTTGGGGCGTTTCCTGTCGCAGGCGCTAGGCCTACCCACACAAGTGAGGTATCATTTTTATCGGGAGACTTGGGGGAACGCTGGGTGGAAGGAAATTTGTTTCTCCTCTCAGATTCCAGAACTTTCTGCCACAGAAATGTGAGGAACATGTGTTTTTTTAGCCAAATTTTGAGGTTTGCAAAGGATTCTGGGTAACAGAACCTGGTCCGAGCCCTGCAAGTCACCCCTCCTTGGATTCCCCTAGGTCTCTAGTTTTCAGAAATGCACAGGTTTGGTAGGTTTCCCTAGGTGCCGGCTGAGGTAGAGGCTAAAATCTACAGGTAGGCACTTCGCAAAAAACACCTCTGTTTTCTTCCAAAAATTTGGATGTGTCCACGTTGCGCTTTGGGGCGTTTCCTGTTGCGGGCGCTAGGCCTACCCACACAAGTGAGGTATAATTTTTATCGGGAGACTTGGGGGAACGCTGGGTGGAAGGAAATTTGTGGCTCCTCTCAGATTCCCGCACTTTCTGCCACAGAAATGTGTGGAACATGTGTTTTTTTAGCCAAATTTTGAGGTTTGCAAAGGATTCTGGGTAACAGAACCTGGTCCGAGCCCCGCAAGTCACCCCTCCTTGGATTCCCCTAGGTCTCTAGTTTTCAGAAATGCACAGGTTTGGTAGGTTTCCCTAGGTGTCGGCTGAGCTAGAGGCCAAAATCTATAGGTAGGCACTTCGCAAAAAACACCTCTGTTTTCTTCCAAAAATTTGGATGTGTCCACGTTGCGCTTTGGGGCGTTTCCTGTCGCGGGCGCTAGGCCTACCCACACAAGTGAGGTATCATTTTTATCGGGAGACTTGGGGGAACGCTGGGTGGAAGGAAATTTGTGGCTCCTCTCAGATTCCAGAACTTTCTGCCACAGAAATGTGAGGAACATGTGTTTTTTTAGCCAAATTTTGAGGTTTGCAAAGGATTCTGGGTAACAGAACCTGGTCCGAGCCCCGCAAGTCACCCCTCCTTGGATTCCCCTAGGTCTTTAGTTTTCAGAAATGCACAGGTTTGGTAGGTTTCCCTAGGTGCCGGATGAGGTAGAGGCTAAAATCTACAGGTAGGCACTTCGCAAAAAACACCTCTGTTTTCTTCCAAAAATTTGGATGTGTCCACGTTGCGCTTTGGGGCGTTTCCTGTCGCGGGCGCTAGGCCTACCCACACAAGTGAGGTATAATTTTTATCGGGAGACTTGGGGGAACGCTGGGTGGAAGGAAATTTGTGGCTCCTCTCAGATTCCCGAATTTTCTGCCACAGAAATGTGAGGAACATGTGTTTTTTTAGCCAAATTTTGAGGTTTGCAAAGGATTCTGGGTAACAGAACATAGTCCAAGCCCAGCAAGTCACCCCTCCTTGGATTCCCCTAGGTCTCTAGTTTTCAGAAATGCACAGGTTTGGTAGGTTTCCCTCGGTGCCGGCTGAGCTAGAGGCCAAAATCTGGAGGTAGGCACTTCGCAAAAAACACCTCTGTTTTCTTCCAAAAATTTGGATGTGTCCACGTTGCGCTTTGGGGCGTTTCCTGTCGCGGGCGCTAGGCCTACCCACACAAGTGAGGTATCATTTTTATCGGAAGACTTGGGGGAACGCTGGGTGGAAGGAAATTTGTGGGTCCTCTCAGATTCCCGAACTTTCTGCCACAGAAATGTGAGGAACATGTGTTTTTTTAGCCAAATTTTGAGGTTTGCAAAGGATTCTGGGTAACAGAACCTGGTCCGAGCCCCGCAAGTCACCCCTCCTTGGATTCCCCTAGGTCTCTAGTTTTCAGAAATGCACAGGTTTGGTAGGTTTCCGTAGGTGCCGGCTGAGCTAGAGGCCAAAATCTACAGGTAGGCACTTCGCAAAAAACACCTCTGTTTTCTTCCAAAAATTTGGATGTGTCCACGTTGCGCTTTGGGGCGTTTCCTGTTGCGGGCGCTAGGCCTACCCTCACAAGTGAGGTATAATTTTTATCGGGAGACTTGGGGGAACGCTGGGTGGAAGGAAATTTGTGGCTCCTCTCAGATTACAGAACTTTCTGCCACAGAAATGTGAGGAACATGTGTTTTTTTAGCCAAATTTTGAGGTTTGCAAAGGATTCTGGGTAACAGAACCTGGTCCAAGCCCCGCAAGTCACCCCTCCTTGGATTCCCCTAGGTCTCTAATTTTCAGAAATGCACAGGTTTGGTAGGCTTCCCTAGGTGCCGGCTGAGCTAGAGGCCAAAATCTACAGGTAGGCACTTCGCAAAAAACACCTCTGTTTTCTTCCAAAAATGTGGATGTGTCCACGTTGCGCTTTGGGGCGTTTCCTGTCGCGGGCACTAGGCCTACCCACACAAGTGAGGTATCATTTTTATCGGAAGACTTGGGGGAACGCTGGGTGGAAGGAAATTTGTGGCTCCTCTCAGATTCCCGAACTTTCTGCCACAGAAATGTGTGGAACATGTGTTTTTTTAGCCAAATTTTGAGGTTTGCAAAGGATTCTGGGTAACAGAACCTGGTCCGAGCCCCGCAAGTCACCCCTCCGTGGATTCCCCTAGGTCTCTAGTTTTCAGAAATGCACAGGTTTGGTAGGTTTCCCTAGGTGCCGGCTGAGCTAGAGGCCAAAATCTACAGGTAGGCACTTCGCAAAAAACACCTCTGTTTTCTTCCAAAAATTTGGATGTGTCCACGTTGCGCTTTGGGGCGTTTCCTGTCGCGGGCGCTAGGCCTACCCACACAAGTGAGGTATCCTTTTTATCGGGAGACTTGGGGAAACGCTGGGTGGAAGGAAATTTGTGGCTCCTCTCAGATTCCCGAACTTTCTGCCACAGAAATGTGTGGAACATGTGTTTTTTTAGCCAAATTTTGAGGTTTGCAAAGGATTCTGGGTAACAGAACCTGGTCCGAGCCCCGCAAGTCACCCCTCCTTGGATTCCCCTAGGTCTCTAGTTTTCAGAAATGCACAGGTGTGGTAGGTTTCCCTAGGTGTCGGCTGAGCTAGAGGCCAAAATCTACAGGTAGGCACTTCGCAAAAAACACCTCTGTTTTCTTCCAAAAATTTGGATGTGTCCACGTTGCGCTTTGGGGCGTTTCCTGTCGCGGGCGCTAGGCCTACCCACACAAGTGAGGTATAATTTTTATCGGGAGACTTGGGGGAACGCTGGGTGGAAGGAAATTTGTGGCTCCTCTCAGATTCCCGAACTTTCTGCCACAGAAATGTGAGGAACATGTGTTTTTTTAGCCAAATTTTGAGGTTTGCAAAGGATTCTGGGTAACAGAACATAGTCCAAGCCCAGCAAGTCACCCCTCCTTGGATTCCCCTAGGTCTCTAGTTTTCAGAAATGCACAGGTTTGGTAGGTTTCCCTCGGTGCCGGCTGAGCTAGAGGCCAAAATCTGGAGGTAGGCACTTCGCAAAAAACACCTCTGTTTTCTTCCAAAAATTTGGATGTGTCCACATTGCGCTTTGGGGCGTTTCCTGTCGCGGGCGCTAGGCCTACCCACACAAGTGAGGTATCATTTTTATCGGGAGACTTGGGGGAACGCTGAGTGGAAGGAAATTTGTGGCTCCTCTCAGATTCCCGAACTTTCTGCCACAGAAATGTGAGGAACATGTGTTTTTTTAGCCAAATTTTGAGGTTTGCAAAGGATTCTGGGTAACAGAACCTGGTCCGAGCCCCGCAAGTCACCCCTCCTTGGATTCCCCTAGGTCTCTAGTTTTCAGAAATGCACAGGTTTGGTAGGTTTCCCTAGGTGTCGGCTGAGCTAGAGGCCAAAATCTAGAGGTAGGCACTTCGCAAAAAACACCTCTGTTTTCTTCCTAAAATTTGGATGTGTCCACGTTGCGCTTTGGGGCGTTTCCTGTCGCGGGCGCTAGACCTACCCACACAAGTGAGGTATCATTTTTATCGGGAGACTTGGGGGAACGCTGGGTGGAAGGAAATTTGTGGCTCCTCTCAGATTCCAGAACTTTCTGCCACAGAAATGTGAGGAACATGTGTTTTTTTAGCCAAATTTTGAGGTTTGCAAAGGATTCTGGATAACAGAACCTGGTCCGAGCCCCGCAAGTCACCCCTCCTTGGATTCCCCTAGGTCTTTAGTTTTCAGAAATGCACAGGTTTGGTAGGTTTCCCTAGGTGCCGGCTGAGGTAGAGGCTAAAATCTACAGGTAGGCACTTCGCAAAAAACACCTCTGTTTTCTTCCAAAAATTTGGATGTGTCCAAGTTGCGCTTTGGGGCGTTTCCTGTCGCGGGCGCTAGGCATACCCACGCAAGTGAGGTATCCTTTTTATCGGGAGACTTGGGGAAACGCTGGGTGGAAGGAAATTTGTGGCTCCTCTCAGATTCCCGAACTATCTGCCACAGAAATGTGTGGAACATGTGTTTTTTTAGCCAAATTTTGAGGTTTGCAAAGGATTCTGGGTAACAGAACCTGGTCCGAGCCCCGCAAGTCACCCCTCCTTGGATTAACCTAGGTCTCTAGTTTTCAGAAATGCACAGGTTTGGTAGGTTTCCCTAGGTGTCGGCTGAGCTAGAGGCCAAAATCTACAGGTAGGCACTTCGCAAAAAACACCTCTGTTTTCTTCCAAAAATTTGGTTGTGTCCACGTTGCGCTTTGGGGCGTTTCCTGTCGCAGGCGCTAGGCCTACCCACACAAGTGAGGTATCATTTTTATCGGGAGACTTGGGGGAACGCTGGGTGGAAGGAAATTTGTTTCTCCTCTCAGATTCCAGAACTTTCTGCCACAGAAATGTGAGGAACATGTGTTTTTTTAGCCAAATTTTGAGGTTTGCAAAGGATTCTGGGTAACAGAACCTGGTCCGAGCCCTGCAAGTCACCCCTCCTTGGATTCCCCTAGGTCTCTAGTTTTCAGAAATGCACAGGTTTGGTAGGTTTCCCTAGGTGCCGGCTGAGGTAGAGGCTAAAATCTACAGGTAGGCACTTCGCAAAAAACACCTCTGTTTTCTTCCAAAAATTTGGATGTGTCCACGTTGCGCTTTGGGGCGTTTCCTGTTGCGGGCGCTAGGCCTACCCACACAAGTGAGGTATAATTTTTATCGGGAGACTTGGGGGAACGCTGGGTGGAAGGAAATTTGTGGCTCCTCTCAGATTCCCGCACTTTCTGCCACAGAAATGTGTGGAACATGTGTTTTTTTAGCCAAATTTTGAGGTTTGCAAAGGATTCTGGGTAACAGAACCTGGTCCGAGCCCCGCAAGTCACCCCTCCTTGGATTCCCCTAGGTCTCTAGTTTTCAGAAATGCACAGGTTTGGTAGGTTTCCCTAGGTGTCGGCTGAGCTAGAGGCCAAAATCTATAGGTAGGCACTTCGCAAAAAACACCTCTGTTTTCTTCCAAAAATTTGGATGTGTCCACGTTGCGCTTTGGGGCGTTTCCTGTCGCGGGCGCTAGGCCTACCCACACAAGTGAGGTATCATTTTTATCGGGAGACTTGGGGGAACGCTGGGTGGAAGGAAATTTGTGGCTCCTCTCAGATTCCAGAACTTTCTGCCACAGAAATGTGAGGAACATGTGTTTTTTTAGCCAAATTTTGAGGTTTGCAAAGGATTCTGGGTAACAGAACCTGGTCCGAGCCCCGCAAGTCACCCCTCCTTGGATTCCCCTAGGTCTTTAGTTTTCAGAAATGCACAGGTTTGGTAGGTTTCCCTAGGTGCCGGATGAGGTAGAGGCTAAAATCTACAGGTAGGCACTTCGCAAAAAACACCTCTGTTTTCTTCCAAAAATTTGGATGTGTCCACGTTGCGCTTTGGGGCGTTTCCTGTCGCGGGCGCTAGGCCTACCCACACAAGTGAGGTATAATTTTTATCGGGAGACTTGGGGGAACGCTGGGTGGAAGGAAATTTGTGGCTCCTCTCAGATTCCCGAATTTTCTGCCACAGAAATGTGAGGAACATGTGTTTTTTTAGCCAAATTTTGAGGTTTGCAAAGGATTCTGGGTAACAGAACATAGTCCAAGCCCAGCAAGTCACCCCTCCTTGGATTCCCCTAGGTCTCTAGTTTTCAGAAATGCACAGGTTTGGTAGGTTTCCCTCGGTGCCGGCTGAGCTAGAGGCCAAAATCTGGAGGTAGGCACTTCGCAAAAAACACCTCTGTTTTCTTCCAAAAATTTGGATGTGTCCACGTTGCGCTTTGGGGCGTTTCCTGTCGCGGGCGCTAGGCCTACCCACACAAGTGAGGTATCATTTTTATCGGAAGACTTGGGGGAACGCTGGGTGGAAGGAAATTTGTGGGTCCTCTCAGATTCCCGAACTTTCTGCCACAGAAATGTGAGGAACATGTGTTTTTTTAGCCAAATTTTGAGGTTTGCAAAGGATTCTGGGTAACAGAACCTGGTCCGAGCCCCGCAAGTCACCCCTCCTTGGATTCCCCTAGGTCTCTAGTTTTCAGAAATGCACAGGTTTGGTAGGTTTCCGTAGGTGCCGGCTGAGCTAGAGGCCAAAATCTACAGGTAGGCACTTCGCAAAAAACACCTCTGTTTTCTTCCAAAAATTTGGATGTGTCCACGTTGCGCTTTGGGGCGTTTCCTGTTGCGGGCGCTAGGCCTACCCTCACAAGTGAGGTATAATTTTTATCGGGAGACTTGGGGGAACGCTGGGTGGAAGGAAATTTGTGGCTCCTCTCAGATTACAGAACTTTCTGCCACAGAAATGTGAGGAACATGTGTTTTTTTAGCCAAATTTTGAGGTTTGCAAAGGATTCTGGGTAACAGAACCTGGTCCAAGCCCCGCAAGTCACCCCTCCTTGGATTCCCCTAGGTCTCTAATTTTCAGAAATGCACAGGTTTGGTAGGCTTCCCTAGGTGCCGGCTGAGCTAGAGGCCAAAATCTACAGGTAGGCACTTCGCAAAAAACACCTCTGTTTTCTTCCAAAAATGTGGATGTGTCCACGTTGCGCTTTGGGGCGTTTCCTGTCGCGGGCACTAGGCCTACCCACACAAGTGAGGTATCATTTTTATCGGAAGACTTGGGGGAACGCTGGGTGGAAGGAAATTTGTGGCTCCTCTCAGATTCCCGAACTTTCTGCCACAGAAATGTGTGGAACATGTGTTTTTTTAGCCAAATTTTGAGGTTTGCAAAGGATTCTGGGTAACAGAACCTGGTCCGAGCCCCGCAAGTCACCCCTCCGTGGATTCCCCTAGGTCTCTAGTTTTCAGAAATGCACAGGTTTGGTAGGTTTCCCTAGGTGCCGGCTGAGCTAGAGGCCAAAATCTACAGGTAGGCACTTCGCAAAAAACACCTCTGTTTTCTTCCAAAAATTTGGATGTGTCCACGTTGCGCTTTGGGGCGTTTCCTGTCGCGGGCGCTAGGCCTACCCACACAAGTGAGGTATCCTTTTTATCGGGAGACTTGGGGAAACGCTGGGTGGAAGGAAATTTGTGGCTCCTCTCAGATTCCCGAACTTTCTGCCACAGAAATGTGTGGAACATGTGTTTTTTTAGCCAAATTTTGAGGTTTGCAAAGGATTCTGGGTAACAGAACCTGGTCCGAGCCCCGCAAGTCACCCCTCCTTGGATTCCCCTAGGTCTCTAGTTTTCAGAAATGCACAGGTGTGGTAGGTTTCCCTAGGTGTCGGCTGAGCTAGAGGCCAAAATCTACAGGTAGGCACTTCGCAAAAAACACCTCTGTTTTCTTCCAAAAATTTGGATGTGTCCACGTTGCGCTTTGGGGCGTTTCCTGTCGCAGGCGCTAGGCCTACCCACACAAGTGAGGTATCATTTTTATCGGGAGACTTGGGGGAACGCTGGGTGGAAGGAAATTTGTTTCTCCTCTCAGATTCCAGAACTTTCTGCCACAGAAATGTGAGGAACATGTGTTTTTTTAACCAAATTTTGAGGTTTGCAAAGGATTCTGGGTAACAGAACCTGGTCCGAGCCCCGCAAGTCACCCCTCCTTGGATTCCCCTAGGTCTCTAGTTTTCAGAAATGCACAGGTTTGGTAGGTTTCCCTAGGTGCCGGCTGAGGTAGAGGCTAAAATCTACAGGTAGGCACTTCGCAAAAAACACCTCTGTTTTCTTCCAAAAATTTGGATGTGTCCACGTTGCGCTTTGGGGCGTTTCCTGTTGCGGGCGCTAGGCCTACCCACACAAGTGAGGTATAATTTTTATCGGGAGACTTGGGGGAACGCTGGGTGGAAGGAAATTTGTGGCTCCTCTCAGATTCCCGAACTTTCTGCCACAGAAATGTGAGGAACATGTGTTTTTTTAGCCAAATTTTGAGGTTTGCAAAGGATTCTGGGTAACAGAACATAGTCCAAGCCCCGCAAGTCACCCCTCCTTGGATTCCCCTAGGTCTCTAGTTTTCAGAAATGCACAGGTTTGGTAGGTTTCCCTAGGTGCCGGCTGAGCTAGAGGCCAAAATCTACAGGTAGGCACTTTGCAAAAAACACCTTTGTTTTCTTCCAAAAATTTGGATGTGTCCACGTTGCGCTTTGGGGCGTTTCCTGTCGCCGGCGCTAGGCCTACCCACACAAGTGAGGTATCATTTTTATCGGGAGACTTGGGGGAACGCTGGGTGGAAGGAAATTTGTGGCTCCTCTCAGATTCCCGAACTTTCTGCCACAGAAATGTGTGGAACATGTGTTTTTTTAGCCAAATTTTGAGGTTTGCAAAGGATTCTGGGTAACAGAACCTGGTCCGAGCCCCGCAAGTCACCCCTCCTTGGATTCCCCTAGGTCTCTAGTTTTCAGAAATGCACAGGTTTGGTAGGTTTCCCTCGGTGCCGGCTGAGCTAGAGGCCAAAATCTGGAGGTAGGCACTTCGCAAAAAACACCTCTGTTTTCTTCCAAAAATTTGGATGTGTCCACATTGCGCTTTGGGGCGTTTCCTGTCGCGGGCGCTAGGCCTACCCACACAAGTGAGGTATCATTTTTATCGGGAGACTTGGGGGAACGCTGAGTGGAAGGAAATTTGTGGCTCCTCTCAGATTCCCGAACTTTCTGCCACAGAAATGTGAGGAACATGTGTTTTTTTAGCCAAATTTTGAGGTTTGCAAAGGATTCTGGGTAACAGAACCTGGTCCGAGCCCCGCAAGTCACCCCTCCTTGGATTCCCCTAGGTCTCTAGTTTTCAGAAATGCACAGGTTTGGTAGGTTTCCCTAGGTGTCGGCTGAGCTAGAGGCCAAAATCTAGAGGTAGGCACTTCGCAAAAAACACCTCTGTTTTCTTCCTAAAATTTGGATGTGTCCACGTTGCGCTTTGGGGCGTTTCCTGTCGCGGGCGCTAGACCTACCCACACAAGTGAGGTATCATTTTTATCGGGAGACTTGGGGGAACGCTGGGTGGAAGGAAATTTGTGGCTCCTCTCAGATTCCAGAACTTTCTGCCACAGAAATGTGAGGAACATGTGTTTTTTTAGCCAAATTTTGAGGTTTGCAAAGGATTCTGGATAACAGAACCTGGTCCGAGCCCCGCAAGTCACCCCTCCTTGGATTCCCCTAGGTCTTTAGTTTTCAGAAATGCACAGGTTTGGTAGGTTTCCCTAGGTGCCGGCTGAGGTAGAGGCTAAAATCTACAGGTAGGCACTTCGCAAAAAACACCTCTGTTTTCTTCCAAAAATTTGGATGTGTCCAAGTTGCGCTTTGGGGCGTTTCCTGTCGCGGGCGCTAGGCATACCCACGCAAGTGAGGTATCCTTTTTATCGGGAGACTTGGGGAAACGCTGGGTGGAAGGAAATTTGTGGCTCCTCTCAGATTCCCGAACTATCTGCCACAGAAATGTGTGGAACATGTGTTTTTTTAGCCAAATTTTGAGGTTTGCAAAGGATTCTGGGTAACAGAACCTGGTCCGAGCCCCGCAAGTCACCCCTCCTTGGATTAACCTAGGTCTCTAGTTTTCAGAAATGCACAGGTTTGGTAGGTTTCCCTAGGTGTCGGCTGAGCTAGAGGCCAAAATCTACAGGTAGGCACTTCGCAAAAAACACCTCTGTTTTCTTCCAAAAATTTGGATGTGTCCACGTTGCGCTTTGGGGCGTTTCCTGTCGCAGGCGCTAGGCCTACCCACACAAGTGAGGTATCATTTTTATCGGGAGACTTGGGGGAACGCTGGGTGGAAGGAAATTTGTTTCTCCTCTCAGATTCCAGAACTTTCTGCCACAGAAATGTGAGGAACATGTGTTTTTTTAGCCAAATTTTGAGGTTTGCAAAGGATTCTGGGTAACAGAACCTGGTCCGAGCCCTGCAAGTCACCCCTCCTTGGATTCCCCTAGGTCTCTAGTTTTCAGAAATGCACAGGTTTGGTAGGTTTCCCTAGGTGCCGGCTGAGGTAGAGGCTAAAATCTACAGGTAGGCACTTCGCAAAAAACACCTCTGTTTTCTTCCAAAAATTTGGATGTGTCCACGTTGCGCTTTGGGGCGTTTCCTGTTGCGGGCGCTAGGCCTACCCACACAAGTGAGGTATAATTTTTATCGGGAGACTTGGGGGAACGCTGGGTGGAAGGAAATTTGTGGCTCCTCTCAGATTCCCGAACTTTCTGCCACAGAAATGTGTGGAACATGTGTTTTTTTAGCCAAATTTTGAGGTTTGCAAAGGATTCTGGGTAACAGAACCTGGTCCGAGCCCCGCAAGTCACCCCTCCTTGGATTCCCCTAGGTCTCTAGTTTTCAGAAATGCACAGGTTTGGTAGTTTTCCCTAGGTGTCGGCTGAGCTAGAGGCCAAAATCTAGAGGTAGGCACTTCGCAAAAAACACCTCTGTTTTCTTCCAAAAATTTGGATGTGTCCACGTTGCGCTTTGGGGCGTTTCCTGTCGCGGGCGCTAGGCCTACCCACACAAGTGAGGTATCATTTTTATCGGGAGACTTGGGGGAACGCTGGGTGGAAGGAAATTTGTGGCTCCTCTCAGATTCCAGAACTTTCTGCCACAGAAATGTGAGGAACATGTGTTTTTTTAGCCAAATTTTGAGGTTTGCAAAGGATTCTGGGTAACAGAACCTGGTCCGAGCCCCGCAAGTCACCCCTCCTTGGATTCCCCTAGGTCTTTAGTTTTCAGAAATGCACAGGTTTGGTAGGTTTCCCTAGGTGCCGGATGAGGTAGAGGCTAAAATCTACAGGTAGGCACTTCGCAAAAAACACCTCTGTTTTCTTCCAAAAATTTGGATGTGTCCACGTTGCGCTTTGGGGCGTTTCCTGTCGCGGGCGCTAGGCCTACCCACACAAGTGAGGTATAATTTTTATCGGGAGACTTGGGGGAACGCTGGGTGGAAGGAAATTTGTGGCTCCTCTCAGATTCCCGAATTTTCTGCCACAGAAATGTGAGGAACATGTGTTTTTTTAGCCAAATTTTGAGGTTTGCAAAGGATTCTGGGTAACAGAACATAGTCCAAGCCCAGCAAGTCACCCCTCCTTGGATTCCCCTAGGTCTCTAGTTTTCAGAAATGCACAGGTTTGGTAGGTTTCCCTCGGTGCCGGCTGAGCTAGAGGCCAAAATCTGGAGGTAGGCACTTCGCAAAAAACACCTCTGTTTTCTTCCAAAAATTTGGATGTGTCCACGTTGCGCTTTGGGGCGTTTCCTGTCGCGGGCGCTAGGCCTACCCACACAAGTGAGGTATCATTTTTATCGGGAGACTTGGGGGAACGCTGGGTGGAAGGAAATTTGTGGCTCCTCTCAGATTCCCGAACTTTCTGCCACAGAAATGTGAGGAACATGTGTTTTTTTAGCCAAATTTTGAGGTTTGCAAAGGATTCTGGGTAACAGAACCTGGACCGAGCCCCGCAAGTCACCCCTCCTTGGATTCCCCTAGGTCTCTAGTTTTCAGAAATGCACAGGTTTGGTAGGTTTCCGTAGGTGCCGGCTGAGCTAGAGGCCAAAATCTACAGGTAGGCACTTCGCAAAAAACACCTCTGTTTTCTTCCAAAAATGTGGACGTGTCCACGTTGCGCTTTGGGGCGTTTCCTGTTGCGGGCGCTAGGCCTACCCTCACAAGTGAGGTATAATTTTTATCGGGAGACTTGGGGGAACGCTGGGTGGAAGGAAATTTGTGGCTCCTCTCAGATTACAGAACTTTCTGCCACAGAAATGTGAGGAACATGTGTTTTTTTAGCCAAATTTTGAGGTTTGCAAAGGATTCTGGGTAACAGAACCTGGTCCGAGCCCCGCAAGTCACCCCTCCTTGGATTCCCCTAGGTCTCTAATTTTCAGAAATGCACAGGTTTGGTAGGTTTCCCTAGGTGCCGGCTGAGCTAGAGGCCAAAATCTACAGGTAGGCACTTCGCAAAAAACACCTCTGTTTTCTTCCAAAAATTTGGATGTGTTCACGTTGCGCTTTGGGGCGTTTCCTGTCGCGGGCGCTAGGCCTACCCACACAAGTGAGGTATCATTTTTATCGGAAGACTTGGGGGAACGCTGGGTGGAAGGAAATTTGTGGGTCCTCTCAGATTCCCGAACTTTCTGCCACAGAAATGTGAGGAACATGTGTTTTTTTAGCCAAATTTTGAGGTTTGCAAAGGATTCTGGGTAACAGAACCTGGTCCGAGCCCCGCAAGTCACCCCTCCTTGGATTCCCCTAGGTCTCTAGTTTTCAGAAATGCACAGGTTTGGTAGGTTTCCGTAGGTGCCGGCTGAGCTAGAGGCCAAAATCTACAGGTAGGCACTTCGCAAAAAACACCTCTGTTTTCTTCCAAAAATTTGGATGTGTCCACGTTGCGCTTTGGGGCGTTTCCTGTTGCGGGCGCTAGGCCTACCCTCACAAGTGAGGTATAATTTTTATGGGGAGACTTGGGGGAACGCTGGGTGGAAGGAAATTTGTGGCTCCTCTCAGATTACAGAACTTTCTGCCACAGAAATGTGAGGAACATGTGTTTTTTTAGCCAAATTTTGGGGTTTGCAAAGTATTCTGGGTAACAGAACCTGGTCCAAGCCCCGCAAGTCACCCCTCCTTGGATTCCCCTAGGTCTCTAATTTTCAGAAATGCACAGGTTTGGTAGGCTTCCCTAGGTGCCGGCTGAGCTAGAGGCCAAAATCTACAGGTAGGCACTTCGCAAAAAACACCTCTGTTTTCTTCCAAAAATGTGGATGTGTCCACGTTGCGCTTTGGGGCGTTTCCTGTCGCGGGCACTAGGCCTACCCACACAAGTGAGGTATCATTTTTATCGGAAGACTTGGGGGAACGCTGGGTGGAAGGAAATTTGTGGCTCCTCTCAGATTCCCGAACTTTCTGCCACAGAAATGTGTGGAACATGTGTTTTTTTAGCCAAATTTTGAGGTTTGCAAAGGATTCTGGGTAACAGAACCTGGTCCGAGCCCCGCAAGTCACCCCTCCGTGGATTCCCCTAGGTCTCTAGTTTTCAGAAATGCACAGGTTTGGTAGGTTTCCCTAGGTGCCGGCTGAGCTAGAGGCCAAAATCTACAGGTAGGCACTTCGCAAAAAACACCTCTGTTTTCTTCCAAAAATTTGGATGTGTCCACGTTGCGCTTTGGGGCGTTTCCTGTCGCGGGCGCTAGGCCTACCCACACAAGTGAGGTATCCTTTTTATCGGGAGACTTGGGGAAACGCTGGGTGGAAGGAAATTTGTGGCTCCTCTCAGATTCCCGAACTTTCTGCCACAGAAATGTGTGGAACATGTGTTTTTTTAGCCAAATTTTGAGGTTTGCAAAGGATTCTGGGTAACAGAACCTGGTCCGAGCCCCGCAAGTCACCCCTCCTTGGATTCCCCTAGGTCTCTAGTTTTCAGAAATGCACAGGTGTGGTAGGTTTCCCTAGGTGTCGGCTGAGCTAGAGGCCAAAATCTACAGGTAGGCACTTCGCAAAAAACACCTCTGTTTTCTTCCAAAAATTTGGATGTGTCCACGTTGCGCTTTGGGGCGTTTCCTGTCGCAGGCGCTAGGCCTACCCACACAAGTGAGGTATCATTTTTATCGGGAGACTTGGGGGAACGCTGGGTGGAAGGAAATTTGTTTCTCCTCTCAGATTCCAGAACTTTCTGCCACAGAAATGTGAGGAACATGTGTTTTTTTAGCCAAATTTTGAGGTTTGCAAAGGATTCTGGGTAACAGAACCTGGTCCGAGCCCCGCAAGTCACCCCTCCTTGGATTTCCCTAGGTCTCTAGTTTTCAGAAATGCACAGGTTTGGTAGGTTTCCCTAGGTGCCGGCTGAGGTAGAGGCTAAAATCTACAGGTAGGCACTTCGCAAAAAACACCTCTGTTTTCTTCCAAAAATTTGGATGTGTCCACGTTGCGCTTTGGGGCGTTTCCTGTTGCGGGCGCTAGGCCTACCCACACAAGTGAGGTATAATTTTTATCGGGAGACTTGGGGGAACGCTGGGTGGAAGGAAATTTGTGGCTCCTCTCAGATTCCCGAACTTTCTGCCACAGAAATGTGAGGAACATGTGTTTTTTTAGCCAAATTTTGAGGTTTGCAAAGGATTCTGGGTAACAGAACATAGTCCAAGCCCCGCAAGTCACCCCTCCTTGGATTCCCCTAGGTCTCTAGTTTTCAGAAATGCACAGGTTTGGTAGGTTTTCCTAGGTGCCGGCTGAGCTAGAGGCCAAAATCTACAGGTAGGCACTTTGCAAAAAACACCTTTGTTTTCTTCCAAAAATTTGGATGTGTCCACGTTGCGCTTTGGGGCGTTTCCTGTCGCCGGCGCTAGGCCTACCCACACAAGTGAGGTATCATTTTTATCGGGAGACTTGGGGGAACGCTGGGTGGAAGGAAATTTGTGGCTCCTCTCAGATTCCCGAACTTTCTGCCACAGAAATGTGTGGAACATGTGTTTTTTTAGCCAAATTTTGAGGTTTGCAAAGGATTCTGGGTAACAGAACCTGGTCCGAGCCCCGCAAGTCACCCCTCCGTGGATTCCCCTAGGTCTCTAGTTTTCAGAAATGCACAGGTTTGGTAGGTTTCCCTAGGTGCCGGCTGAGCTAGAGGCCAAAATCTACAGGTAGGCACTTCGCAAAAAACACCTCTGTTTTCTTCCAAAAATTTGGATGTGTCCACGTTGCGCTTTGGGGCGTTTCCTGTCGCGGGCGCTAGGCCTACCCACACAAGTGAGGTATCCTTTTTATCGGGAGACTTGGGGAAACGCTGGGTGGAAGGAAATTTGTGGCTCCTCTCAGATTCCCGAACTTTCTGCCACAGAAATGTGTGGAACATGTGTTTTTTTAGCCAAATTTTGAGGTTTGCAAAGGATTCTGGGTAACAGAACCTGGTCCGAGCCCCGCAAGTCACCCCTCCTTGGATTCCCCTAGGTCTCTAGTTTTCAGAAATGCACAGGTGTGGTAGGTTTCCCTAGGTGTCGGCTGAGCTAGAGGCCAAAATCTACAGGTAGGCACTTCGCAAAAAACACCTCTGTTTTCTTCCAAAAATTTGGATGTGTCCACGTTGCGCTTTGGGGCGTTTCCTGTCGCAGGCGCTAGGCCTACCCACACAAGTGAGGTATCATTTTTATCGGGAGACTTGGGGGAACGCTGGGTGGAAGGAAATTTGTTTCTCCTCTCAGATTCCAGAACTTTCTGCCACAGAAATGTGAGGAACATGTGTTTTTTTAACCAAATTTTGAGGTTTGCAAAGGATTCTGGGTAACAGAACCTGGTTCGAGCCCAGCAAGTCACCCCTCCTTGGATTCCCCTAGGTCTCTAGTTTTCAGAAATGCACAGGTTTGGTAGGTTTCCCTAGGTGCCGGCTGAGGTAGAGGCTAAAATCTACAGGTAGGCACTTCGCAAAAAACACCTCTGTTTTCTTCCAAAAATTTGGATGTGTCCACGTTGCGCTTTGGGGCGTTTCCTGTTGCGGGCGCTAGGCCTACCCACACAAGTGAGGTATAATTTTTATCGGGAGACTTGGGGGAACGCTGGGTGGAAGGAAATTTGTGGCTCCTCTCAGATTCCCGAACTTTCTGCCACAGAAATGTGAGGAACATGTGTTTTTTTAGCCAAATTTTGAGGTTTGCAAAGGATTCTGGGTAACAGAACATAGTCCAAGCCCCGCAAGTCACCCCTCCTTGGATTCCCCTAGGTCTCTAGTTTTCAGAAATGCACAGGTTTGGTAGGTTTCCCTAGGTGCCGGCTGAGCTAGAGGCCAAAATCTACAGGTAGGCACTTTGCAAAAAACACCTTTGTTTTCTTCCAAAAATTTGGATGTGTCCACGTTGCGCTTTGGGGCGTTTCCTGTCGCCGGCGCTAGGCCTACCCACACAAGTGAGGTATCATTTTTATCGGGAGACTTGGGGGAACGCTGGGTGGAAGGAAATTTGTGGCTCCTCTCAGATTCCCGAACTTTCTGCCACAGAAATGTGTGGAACATGTGTTTTTTTAGCCAAATTTTGAGGTTTGCAAAGGATTCTGGGTAACAGAACCTGGTCCGAGCCCCGCAAGTCACCCCTCCTTGGATTCCCCTAGGTCTCTAGTTTTCAGAAATGCACAGGTTTGGTAGGTTTCCCTAGGTGTCGGCTGAGCTAGAGGCCAAAATCTAGAGGTAGGCACTTCGCAAAAAACACCTCTGTTTTCTTCCAAAAATTTGGATGTGTCCACGTTGCGCTTTGGGGCGTTTCCTGTCGCGGGCGCTAGGCCTACCCACACAAGTGAGGTATCATTTTTATCGGGAGACTTGGGGGAACGCTGGGTGGAAGGAAATTTGTGGCTCCTCTCAGATTCCAGAACTTTCTGCCACAGAAATGTGAGGAACATGTGTTTTTTTAGCCAAATTTTGAGGTTTGCAAAGGATTCTGGGTAACAGAACCTGGTCCGAGCCCCGCAAGTCACCCCTCCTTGGATTCCCCTAGGTCTTTAGTTTTCAGAAATGCACAGGTTTGGTAGGTTTCCCTAGGTGCCGGCTGAGGTAGAGGCTAAAATCTACAGGTAGGCACTTCGCAAAAAACACCTCTGTTTTCTTCCAAAAATTTGGATGTGTCCACGTTGCGCTTTGGGGCGTTTCCTGTCGCGGGCGCTAGGCCTACCCACACAAGTGAGGTATAATTTTTATCGGGAGACTTGGGGGAACGCTGGGTGGAAGGAAATTTGTGGCTCCTCTCAGATTCCCGAACTTTCTGCCACAGAAATGTGAGGAACATGTGTTTTTTTAGCCAAATTTTGAGGTTTGCAAAGGATTCTGGGTAACAGAACATAGTCCAAGCCCAGCAAGTCACCCCTCCTTGGATTCCCCTAGGTCTCTAGTTTTCAGAAATGCACAGGTTTGGTAGGTTTCCCTCGGTGCCGGCTGAGCTAGAGGCCAAAATCTGGAGGTAGGCACTTCGCAAAAAACACCTCTGTTTTCTTCCAAAAATTTGGATGTGTCCACATTGCGCTTTGGGGCGTTTCCTGTCGCGGGCGCTAGGCCTACCCACACAAGTGAGGTATCATTTTTATCGGGAGACTTGGGGGAACGCTGAGTGGAAGGAAATTTGTGGCTCCTCTCAGATTCCCGAACTTTCTGCCACAGAAATGTGAGGAACATGTGTTTTTTTAGCCAAATTTTGAGGTTTGCAAAGGATTCTGGGTAACAGAACCTGGTCCGAGCCCCGCAAGTCACCCCTCCTTGGATTCCCCTAGGTCTCTAGTTTTCAGAAATGCACAGGTTTGGTAGGTTTCCCTAGGTGTCGGCTGAGCTAGAGGCCAAAATCTAGAGGTAGGCACTTCGCAAAAAACACCTCTGTTTTCTTCCTAAAATTTGGATGTGTCCACGTTGCGCTTTGGGGCGTTTCCTGTCGCGGGCGCTAGACCTACCCACACAAGTGAGGTATCATTTTTATCGGGAGACTTGGGGGAACGCTGGGTGGAAGGAAATTTGTGGCTCCTCTCAGATTCCAGAACTTTCTGCCACAGAAATGTGAGGAACATGTGTTTTTTTAGCCAAATTTTGAGGTTTGCAAAGGATTCTGGATAACAGAACCTGGTCCGAGCCCCGCAAGTCACCCCTCCTTGGATTCCCCTAGGTCTTTAGTTTTCAGAAATGCACAGGTTTGGTAGGTTTCCCTAGGTGCCGGCTGAGGTAGAGGCTAAAATCTACAGGTAGGCACTTCGCAAAAAACACCTCTGTTTTCTTCCAAAAATTTGGATGTGTCCAAGTTGCGCTTTGGGGCGTTTCCTGTCGCGGGCGCTAGGCATACCCACGCAAGTGAGGTATCCTTTTTATCGGGAGACTTGGGGAAACGCTGGGTGGAAGGAAATTTGTGGCTCCTCTCAGATTCCCGAACTATCTGCCACAGAAATGTGTGGAACATGTGTTTTTTTAGCCAAATTTTGAGGTTTGCAAAGGATTCTGGGTAACAGAACCTGGTCCGAGCCCCGCAAGTCACCCCTCCTTGGATTAACCTAGGTCTCTAGTTTTCAGAAATGCACAGGTTTGGTAGGTTTCCCTAGGTGTCGGCTGAGCTAGAGGCCAAAATCTACAGGTAGGCACTTCGCAAAAAACACCTCTGTTTTCTTCCAAAAATTTGGATGTGTCCACGTTGCGCTTTGGGGCGTTTCCTGTCGCAGGCGCTAGGCCTACCCACACAAGTGAGGTATCATTTTTATCGGGAGACTTGGGGGAACGCTGGGTGGAAGGAAATTTGTTTCTCCTCTCAGATTCCAGAACTTTCTGCCACAGAAATGTGAGGAACATGTGTTTTTTTAGCCAAATTTTGAGGTTTGCAAAGGATTCTGGGTAACAGAACCTGGTCCGAGCCCTGCAAGTCACCCCTCCTTGGATTCCCCTAGGTCTCTAGTTTTCAGAAATGCACAGGTTTGGTAGGTTTCCCTAGGTGCCGGCTGAGGTAGAGGCTAAAATCTACAGGTAGGCACTTCGCAAAAAACACCTCTGTTTTCTTCCAAAAATTTGGATGTGTCCACGTTGCGCTTTGGGGCGTTTCCTGTTGCGGGCGCTAGGCCTACCCACACAAGTGAGGTATAATTTTTATCGGGAGACTTGGGGGAACGCTGGGTGGAAGGAAATTTGTGGCTCCTCTCAGATTCCCGAACTTTCTGCCACAGAAATGTGTGGAACATGTGTTTTTTTAGCCAAATTTTGAGGTTTGCAAAGGATTCTGGGTAACAGAACCTGGTCCGAGCCCCGCAAGTCACCCCTCCTTGGATTCCCCTAGGTCTCTAGTTTTCAGAAATGCACAGGTTTGGTAGGTTTCCCTAGGTGTCGGCTGAGCTAGAGGCCAAAATCTAGAGGTAGGCACTTCGCAAAAAACACCTCTGTTTTCTTCCAAAAATTTGGATGTGTCCACGTTGCGCTTTGGGGCGTTTCCTGTCGCGGGCGCTAGGCCTACCCACACAAGTGAGGTATCATTTTTATCGGGAGACTTGGGGGAACGCTGGGTGGAAGGAAATTTGTGGCTCCTCTCAGATTCCAGAACTTTCTGCCACAGAAATGTGAGGAACATGTGTTTTTTTAGCCAAATTTTGAGGTTTGCAAAGGATTCTGGGTAACAGAACCTGGTCCGAGCCCCGCAAGTCACCCCTCCTTGGATTCCCCTAGGTCTTTAGTTTTCAGAAATGCACAGGTTTGGTAGGTTTCCCTAGGTGCCGGATGAGGTAGAGGCTAAAATCTACAGGTAGGCACTTCGCAAAAAACACCTCTGTTTTCTTCCAAAAATTTGGATGTGTCCACGTTGCGCTTTGGGGCGTTTCCTGTCGCGGGCGCTAGGCCTACCCACACAAGTGAGGTATAATTTTTATCGGGAGACTTGGGGGAACGCTGGGTGGAAGGAAATTTGTGGCTCCTCTCAGATTCCCGAATTTTCTGCCACAGAAATGTGAGGAACATGTGTTTTTTTAGCCAAATTTTGAGGTTTGCAAAGGATTCTGGGTAACAGAACATAGTCCAAGCCCAGCAAGTCACCCCTCCTTGGATTCCCCTAGGTCTCTAGTTTTCAGAAATGCACAGGTTTGGTAGGTTTCCCTCGGTGCCGGCTGAGCTAGAGGCCAAAATCTGGAGGTAGGCACTTCGCAAAAAACACCTCTGTTTTCTTCCAAAAATTTGGATGTGTCCACGTTGCGCTTTGGGGCGTTTCCTGTCGCGGGCGCTAGGCCTACCCACACAAGTGAGGTATCATTTTTATCGGGAGACTTGGGGGAACGCTGGGTGGAAGGAAATTTGTGGCTCCTCTCAGATTCCCGAACTTTCTGCCACAGAAATGTGAGGAACATGTGTTTTTTTAGCCAAATTTTGAGGTTTGCAAAGGATTCTGGGTAACAGAACCTGGACCGAGCAACGCAAGTCACCCCTCCTTGGATTCCCCTAGGTCTCTAGTTTTCAGAAATGCACAGGTTTGGTAGGTTTCCGTAGGTGCCGGCTGAGCTAGAGGCCAAAATCTACAGGTAGGCACTTCGCAAAAAACACCTCTGTTTTCTTCCAAAAATGTGGACGTGTCCACGTTGCGCTTTGGGGCGTTTCCTGTTGCGGGCGCTAGGCCTACCCTCACAAGTGAGGTATAATTTTTATCGGGAGACTTGGGGGAACGCTGGGTGGAAGGAAATTTGTGGCTCCTCTCAGATTACAGAACTTTCTGCCACAGAAATGTGAGGAACATGTGTTTTTTTAGCCAAATTTTGAGGTTTGCAAAGGATTCTGGGTAACAGAACCTGGTCCGAGCCCCGCAAGTCACCCCTCCTTGGATTCCCCTAGGTCTCTAATTTTCAGAAATGCACAGGTTTGGTAGGTTTCCCTAGGTGCCGGCTGAGCTAGAGGCCAAAATCTACAGGTAGGCACTTCGCAAAAAACACCTCTGTTTTCTTCCAAAAATTTGGATGTGTTCACGTTGCGCTTTGGGGCGTTTCCTGTCGCGGGCGCTAGGCCTACCCACACAAGTGAGGTATCATTTTTATCGGAAGACTTGGGGGAACGCTGGGTGGAAGGAAATTTGTGGGTCCTCTCAGATTCCCGAACTTTCTGCCACAGAAATGTGAGGAACATGTGTTTTTTTAGCCAAATTTTGAGGTTTGCAAAGGATTCTGGGTAACAGAACCTGGTCCGAGCCCCGCAAGTCACCCCTCCTTGGATTCCCCTAGGTCTCTAGTTTTCAGAAATGCACAGGTTTGGTAGGTTTCCGTAGGTGCCGGCTGAGCTAGAGGCCAAAATCTACAGGTAGGCACTTCGCAAAAAACACCTCTGTTTTCTTCCAAAAATTTGGATGTGTCCACGTTGCGCTTTGGGGCGTTTCCTGTTGCGGGCGCTAGGCCTACCCTCACAAGTGAGGTATAATTTTTATCGGGAGACTTGGGGGAACGCTGGGTGGAAGGAAATTTGTGGCTCCTCTCAGATTACAGAACTTTCTGCCACAGAAATGTGAGGAACATGTGTTTTTTTAGCCAAATTTTGAGGTTTGCAAAGTATTCTGGGTAACAGAACCTGGTCCAAGCCCCGCAAGTCACCCCTCCTTGGATTCCCCTAGGTCTCTAATTTTCAGAAATGCACAGGTTTGGTAGGCTTCCCTAGGTGCCGGCTGAGCTAGAGGCCAAAATCTACAGGTAGGCACTTCGCAAAAAACACCTCTGTTTTCTTCCAAAAATGTGGATGTGTCCACGTTGCGCTTTGGGGCGTTTCCTGTCGCGGGCACTAGGCCTACCCACACAAGTGAGGTATCATTTTTATCGGAAGACTTGGGGGAACGCTGGGTGGAAGGAAATTTGTGGCTCCTCTCAGATTCCCGAACTTTCTGCCACAGAAATGTGTGGAACATGTGTTTTTTTAGCCAAATTTTGAGGTTTGCAAAGGATTCTGGGTAACAGAACCTGGTCCGAGCCCCGCAAGTCACCCCTCCGTGGATTCCCCTAGGTCTCTAGTTTTCAGAAATGCACAGGTTTGGTAGGTTTCCCTAGGTGCCGGCTGAGCTAGAGGCCAAAATCTACAGGTAGGCACTTCGCAAAAAACACCTCTGTTTTCTTCCAAAAATTTGGATGTGTCCACGTTGCGCTTTGGGGCGTTTCCTGTCGCGGGCGCTAGGCCTACCCACACAAGTGAGGTATCCTTTTTATCGGGAGACTTGGGGAAACGCTGGGTGGAAGGAAATTTGTGGCTCCTCTCAGATTCCCGAACTTTCTGCCACAGAAATGTGTGGAACATGTGTTTTTTTAGCCACATTTTGAGGTTTGCAAAGGATTCTGGGTAACAGAACCTGGTCCGAGCCCCGCAAGTCACCCCTCCTTGGATTCCCCTAGGTCTCTAGTTTTCAGAAATGCACAGGTGTGGTAGGTTTCCCTAGGTGTCGGCTGAGCTAGAGGCCAAAATCTACAGGTAGGCACTTCGCAAAAAACACCTCTGTTTTCTTCCAAAAATTTGGATGTGTCCACGTTGCGCTTTGGGGCGTTTCCTGTCGCAGGCGCTAGGCCTACCCACACAAGTGAGGTATCATTTTTATCGGGAGACTTGGGGGAACGCTGGGTGGAAGGAAATTTGTTTCTCCTCTCAGATTCCAGAACTTTCTGCCACAGAAATGTGAGGAACATGTGTTTTTTTAGCCAAATTTTGAGGTTTGCAAAGGATTCTGGGTAACAGAACCTGGTCCGAGCCCCGCAAGTCACCCCTCCTTGGATTCCCCTAGGTCTCTAGTTTTCAGAAATGCACAGGTTTGGTAGGTTTCCCTAGGTGCCGGCTGAGGTAGAGGCTAAAATCTACAGGTAGGCACTTCGCAAAAAACACCTCTGTTTTCTTCCAAAAATTTGGATGTGTCCACGTTGCGCTTTGGGGCGTTTCCTGTTGCGGGCGCTAGGCCTACCCACACAAGTGAGGTATAATTTTTATCGGGAGACTTGGGGGAACGCTGGGTGGAAGGAAATTTGTGGCTCCTCTCAGATTCCCGAACTTTCTGCCACAGAAATGTGAGGAACATGTGTTTTTTTAGCCAAATTTTGAGGTTTGCAAAGGATTCTGGGTAACAGAACATAGTCCAAGCCCCGCAAGTCACCCCTCCTTGGATTCCCCTAGGTCTCTAGTTTTCAGAAATGCACAGGTTTGGTAGGTTTTCCTAGGTGCCGGCTGAGCTAGAGGCCAAAATCTACAGGTAGGCACTTTGCAAAAAACACCTTTGTTTTCTTCCAAAAATTTGGATGTGTCCACGTTGCGCTTTGGGGCGTTTCCTGTCGCCGGCGCTAGGCCTACCCACACAAGTGAGGTATCATTTTTATCGGGAGACTTGGGGGAACGCTGGGTGGAAGGAAATTTGTGGCTCCTCTCAGATTCCCGAACTTTCTGCCACAGAAATGTGTGGAACATGTGTTTTTTTAGCCAAATTTTGAGGTTTGCAAAGGATTCTGGGTAACAGAACCTGGTCCGAGCCCCGCAAGTCACCCCTCCTTGGATTCCCCTAGGTCTCTAGTTTTCAGAAATGCACAGGTTTGGTAGGTTTCCCTAGGTGTCGGCTGAGCTAGAGGCCAAAATCTAGAGGTAGGCACTTCGCAAAAAACACCTCTGTTTTCTTCCAAAAATTTGGATGTGTCCACGTTGCGCTTTGGGGCGTTTCCTGTCGCGGGCGCTAGGCCTACCCACACAAGTGAGGTATAATTTTTATCGGGAGACTTGGGGGAACGCTGGGTGGAAGGAAATTTGTGGCTCCTCTCAGATTCCAGAACTTTCTGCCACAGAAATGTGAGGAACATGTGTTTTTTTAGCCAAATTTTGAGGTTTGCAAAGGATTCTGGGTAACAGAACCTGGTCCGAGCCCCGCAAGTCACCCCTCCTTGGATTCCCCTAGGTCTTTAGTTTTCAGAAATGCACAGGTTTGGTAGGTTTCCCTAGGTGCCGGCTGAGGTAGAGGCTAAAATCTACAGGTAGGCACTTCGCAAAAAACACCTCTGTTTTCTTCCAAAAATTTGGATGTGTCCACGTTGCGCTTTGGGGCGTTTCCTGTCGCGGGCGCTAGGCCTACCCATACAAGTGAGGTATAATTTTTATCGGGAGACTTGGGGGAACGCTGGGTGGAAGGAAATTTGTGGCTCCTCTCAGATTCCCGAACTTTCTGCCACAGAAATGTGAGGAACATGTGTTTTTTTAGCCAAATTTTGAGGTTTGCAAAGGATTCTGGGTAACAGAACATAGTCCAAGCCCAGCAAGTCACCCCTCCTTGGATTCCCCTAGGTCTCTAGTTTTCAGAAATGCACAGGTTTGGTAGGTTTCCCTCGGTGCCGGCTGAGCTAGAGGCCAAAATCTGGAGGTAGGCACTTCGCAAAAAACACCTCTGTTTTCTTCCAAAAATTTGGATGTGTCCACATTGCGCTTTGGGGCGTTTCCTGTCGCGGGCGCTAGGCCTACCCACACAAGTGAGGTATCATTTTTATCGGGAGACTTGGGGGAACGCTGAGTGGAAGGAAATTTGTGGCTCCTCTCAGATTCCCGAACTTTCTGCCACAGAAATGTGAGGAACATGTGTTTTTTTAGCCAAATTTTGAGGTTTGCAAAGGATTCTGGGTAACAGAACCTGGTCCGAGCCCCGCAAGTCACCCCTCCTTGGATTCCCCTAGGTCTCTAGTTTTCAGAAATGCACAGGTTTGGTAGGTTTCCCTAGGTGTCGGCTGAGCTAGAGGCCAAAATCTAGAGGTAGGCACTTCGCAAAAAACACCTCTGTTTTCTTCCTAAAATTTGGATGTGTCCACGTTGCGCTTTGGGGCGTTTCCTGTCGCGGGCGCTAGACCTACCCACACAAGTGAGGTATCATTTTTATCGGGAGACTTGGGGGAACGCTGGGTGGAAGGAAATTTGTGGCTCCTCTCAGATTCCAGAACTTTCTGCCACAGAAATGTGAGGAACATGTGTTTTTTTAGCCAAATTTTGAGGTTTGCAAAGGATTCTGGATAACAGAACCTGGTCCGAGCCCCGCAAGTCACCCCTCCTTGGATTCCCCTAGGTCTTTAGTTTTCAGAAATGCACAGGTTTGGTAGGTTTCCCTAGGTGCCGGCTGAGGTAGAGGCTAAAATCTACAGGTAGGCACTTCGCAAAAAACACCTCTGTTTTCTTCCAAAAATTTGGATGTGTCCAAGTTGCGCTTTGGGGCGTTTCCTGTCGCGGGCGCTAGGCATACCCACGCAAGTGAGGTATCCTTTTTATCGGGAGACTTGGGGAAACGCTGGGTGGAAGGAAATTTGTGGCTCCTCTCAGATTCCCGAACTATCTGCCACAGAAATGTGTGGAACATGTGTTTTTTTAGCCAAATTTTGAGGTTTGCAAAGGATTCTGGGTAACAGAACCTGGTCCGAGCCCCGCAAGTCACCCCTCCTTGGATTAACCTAGGTCTCTAGTTTTCAGAAATGCACAGGTTTGGTAGGTTTCCCTAGGTGTCGGCTGAGCTAGAGGCCAAAATCTACAGGTAGGCACTTCGCAAAAAACACCTCTGTTTTCTTCCAAAAATTTGGTTGTGTCCACGTTGCGCTTTGGGGCGTTTCCTGTCGCAGGCGCTAGGCCTACCCACACAAGTGAGGTATCATTTTTATCGGGAGACTTGGGGGAACGCTGGGTGGAAGGAAATTTGTTTCTCCTCTCAGATTCCAGAACTTTCTGCCACAGAAATGTGAGGAACATGTGTTTTTTTAGCCAAATTTTGAGGTTTGCAAAGGATTCTGGGTAACAGAACCTGGTCCGAGCCCTGCAAGTCACCCCTCCTTGGATTCCCCTAGGTCTCTAGTTTTCAGAAATGCACAGGTTTGGTAGGTTTCCCTAGGTGCCGGCTGAGGTAGAGGCTAAAATCTACAGGTAGGCACTTCGCAAAAAACACCTCTGTTTTCTTCCAAAAATTTGGATGTGTCCACGTTGCGCTTTGGGGCGTTTCCTGTTGCGGGCGCTAGGCCTACCCACACAAGTGAGGTATAATTTTTATCGGGAGACTTGGGGGAACGCTGGGTGGAAGGAAATTTGTGGCTCCTCTCAGATTCCCGAACTTTCTGCCACAGAAATGTGTGGAACATGTGTTTTTTTAGCCAAATTTTGAGGTTTGCAAAGGATTCTGGGTAACAGAACCTGGTCCGAGCCCCGCAAGTCACCCCTCCTTGGATTCCCCTAGGTCTCTAGTTTTCAGAAATGCACAGGTTTGGTAGGTTTCCCTAGGTGTCGGCTGAGCTAGAGGCCAAAATCTAGAGGTAGGCACTTCGCAAAAAACACCTCTGTTTTCTTCCAAAAATTTGGATGTGTCCACGTTGCGCTTTGGGGCGTTTCCTGTCGCGGGCGCTAGGCCTACCCACACAAGTGAGGTATCATTTTTATCGGGAGACTTGGGGGAACGCTGGGTGGAAGGAAATTTGTGGCTCCTCTCAGATTCCAGAACTTTCTGCCACAGAAATGTGAGGAACATGTGTTTTTTTAGCCAAATTTTGAGGTTTGCAAAGGATTCTGGGTAACAGAACCTGGTCCGAGCCCCGCAAGTCACCCCTCCTTGGATTCCCCTAGGTCTTTAGTTTTCAGAAATGCACAGGTTTGGTAGGTTTCCCTAGGTGCCGGATGAGGTAGAGGCTAAAATCTACAGGTAGGCACTTCGCAAAAAACACCTCTGTTTTCTTCCAAAAATTTGGATGTGTCCACGTTGCGCTTTGGGGCGTTTCCTGTCGCGGGCGCTAGGCCTACCCACACAAGTGAGGTATAATTTTTATCGGGAGACTTGGGGGAACGCTGGGTGGAAGGAAATTTGTGGCTCCTCTCAGATTCCCGAATTTTCTGCCACAGAAATGTGAGGAACATGTGTTTTTTTAGCCAAATTTTGAGGTTTGCAAAGGATTCTGGGTAACAGAACATAGTCCAAGCCCAGCAAGTCACCCCTCCTTGGATTCCCCTAGGTCTCTAGTTTTCAGAAATGCACAGGTTTGGTAGGTTTCCCTCGGTGCCGGCTGAGCTAGAGGCCAAAATCTGGAGGTAGGCACTTCGCAAAAAACACCTCTGTTTTCTTCCAAAAATTTGGATGTGTCCACGTTGCGCTTTGGGGCGTTTCCTGTCGCGGGCGCTAGGCCTACCCACACAAGTGAGGTATCATTTTTATCGGGAGACTTGGGGGAACGCTGGGTGGAAGGAAATTTGTGGCTCCTCTCAGATTCCCGAACTTTCTGCCACAGAAATGTGAGGAACATGTGTTTTTTTAGCCAAATTTTGAGGTTTGCAAAGGATTCTGGGTAACAGAACCTGGACCGAGCAACGCAAGTCACCCCTCCTTGGATTCCCCTAGGTCTCTAGTTTTCAGAAATGCACAGGTTTGGTAGGTTTCCGTAGGTGCCGGCTGAGCTAGAGGCCAAAATCTACAGGTAGGCACTTCGCAAAAAACACCTCTGTTTTCTTCCAAAAATGTGGACGTGTCCACGTTGCGCTTTGGGGCGTTTCCTGTTGCGGGCGCTAGGCCTACCCTCACAAGTGAGGTATAATTTTTATCGGGAGACTTGGGGGAACGCTGGGTGGAAGGAAATTTGTGGCTCCTCTCAGATTACAGAACTTTCTGCCACAGAAATGTGAGGAACATGTGTTTTTTTAGCCAAATTTTGAGGTTTGCAAAGGATTCTGGGTAACAGAACCTGGTCCGAGCCCCGCAAGTCACCCCTCCTTGGATTCCCCTAGGTCTCTAATTTTCAGAAATGCACAGGTTTGGTAGGTTTCCCTAGGTGCCGGCTGAGCTAGAGGCCAAAATCTACAGGTAGGCACTTCGCAAAAAACACCTCTGTTTTCTTCCAAAAATTTGGATGTGTTCACGTTGCGCTTTGGGGCGTTTCCTGTCGCGGGCGCTAGGCCTACCCACACAAGTGAGGTATCATTTTTATCGGAAGACTTGGGGGAACGCTGGGTGGAAGGAAATTTGTGGGTCCTCTCAGATTCCCGAACTTTCTGCCACAGAAATGTGAGGAACATGTGTTTTTTTAGCCAAATTTTGAGGTTTGCAAAGGATTCTGGGTAACAGAACCTGGTCCGAGCCCCGCAAGTCACCCCTCCTTGGATTCCCCTAGGTCTCTAGTTTTCAGAAATGCACAGGTTTGGTAGGTTTCCGTAGGTGCCGGCTGAGCTAGAGGCCAAAATCTACAGGTAGGCACTTCGCAAAAAACACCTCTGTTTTCTTCCAAAAATTTGGATGTGTCCACGTTGCGCTTTGGGGCGTTTCCTGTTGCGGGCGCTAGGCCTACCCTCACAAGTGAGGTATAATTTTTATCGGGAGACTTGGGGGAACGCTGGGTGGAAGGAAATTTGTGGCTCCTCTCAGATTACAGAACTTTCTGCCACAGAAATGTGAGGAACATGTGTTTTTTTAGCCAAATTTTGAGGTTTGCAAAGTATTCTGGGTAACAGAACCTGGTCCAAGCCCCGCAAGTCACCCCTCCTTGGATTCCCCTAGGTCTCTAATTTTCAGAAATGCACAGGTTTGGTAGGCTTCCCTAGGTGCCGGCTGAGCTAGAGGCCAAAATCTACAGGTAGGCACTTCGCAAAAAACACCTCTGTTTTCTTCCAAAAATGTGGATGTGTCCACGTTGCGCTTTGGGGCGTTTCCTGTCGCGGGCACTAGGCCTACCCACACAAGTGAGGTATCATTTTTATCGGAAGACTTGGGGGAACGCTGGGTGGAAGGAAATTTGTGGCTCCTCTCAGATTCCCGAACTTTCTGCCACAGAAATGTGTGGAACATGTGTTTTTTTAGCCAAATTTTGAGGTTTGCAAAGGATTCTGGGTAACAGAACCTGGTCCGAGCCCCGCAAGTCACCCCTCCGTGGATTCCCCTAGGTCTCTAGTTTTCAGAAATGCACAGGTTTGGTAGGTTTCCCTAGGTGCCGGCTGAGCTAGAGGCCAAAATCTACAGGTAGGCACTTCGCAAAAAACACCTCTGTTTTCTTCCAAAAATTTGGATGTGTCCACGTTGCGCTTTGGGGCGTTTCCTGTCGCGGGCGCTAGGCCTACCCACACAAGTGAGGTATCCTTTTTATCGGGAGACTTGGGGAAACGCTGGGTGGAAGGAAATTTGTGGCTCCTCTCAGATTCCCGAACTTTCTGCCACAGAAATGTGTGGAACATGTGTTTTTTTAGCCACATTTTGAGGTTTGCAAAGGATTCTGGGTAACAGAACCTGGTCCGAGCCCCGCAAGTCACCCCTCCTTGGATTCCCCTAGGTCTCTAGTTTTCAGAAATGCACAGGTGTGGTAGGTTTCCCTAGGTGTCGGCTGAGCTAGAGGCCAAAATCTACAGGTAGGCACTTCGCAAAAAACACCTCTGTTTTCTTCCAAAAATTTGGATGTGTCCACGTTGCGCTTTGGGGCGTTTCCTGTCGCAGGCGCTAGGCCTACCCACACAAGTGAGGTATCATTTTTATCGGGAGACTTGGGGGAACGCTGGGTGGAAGGAAATTTGTTTCTCCTCTCAGATTCCAGAACTTTCTGCCACAGAAATGTGAGGAACATGTGTTTTTTTAGCCAAATTTTGAGGTTTGCAAAGGATTCTGGGTAACAGAACCTGGTCCGAGCCCCGCAAGTCACCCCTCCTTGGATTCCCCTAGGTCTCTAGTTTTCAGAAATGCACAGGTTTGGTAGGTTTCCCTAGGTGCCGGCTGAGGTAGAGGCTAAAATCTACAGGTAGGCACTTCGCAAAAAACACCTCTGTTTTCTTCCAAAAATTTGGATGTGTCCACGTTGCGCTTTGGGGCGTTTCCTGTTGCGGGCGCTAGGCCTACCCACACAAGTGAGGTATAATTTTTATCGGGAGACTTGGGGGAACGCTGGGTGGAAGGAAATTTGTGGCTCCTCTCAGATTCCCGAACTTTCTGCCACAGAAATGTGAGGAACATGTGTTTTTTTAGCCAAATTTTGAGGTTTGCAAAGGATTCTGGGTAACAGAACATAGTCCAAGCCCCGCAAGTCACCCCTCCTTGGATTCCCCTAGGTCTCTAGTTTTCAGAAATGCACAGGTTTGGTAGGTTTTCCTAGGTGCCGGCTGAGCTAGAGGCCAAAATCTACAGGTAGGCACTTTGCAAAAAACACCTTTGTTTTCTTCCAAAAATTTGGATGTGTCCACGTTGCGCTTTGGGGCGTTTCCTGTCGCCGGCGCTAGGCCTACCCACACAAGTGAGGTATCATTTTTATCGGGAGACTTGGGGGAACGCTGGGTGGAAGGAAATTTGTGGCTCCTCTCAGATTCCCGAACTTTCTGCCACAGAAATGTGTGGAACATGTGTTTTTTTAGCCAAATTTTGAGGTTTGCAAAGGATTCTGGGTAACAGAACCTGGTCCGAGCCCCGCAAGTCACCCCTCCTTGGATTCCCCTAGGTCTCTAGTTTTCAGAAATGCACAGGTTTGGTAGGTTTCCCTAGGTGTCGGCTGAGCTAGAGGCCAAAATCTAGAGGTAGGCACTTCGCAAAAAACACCTCTGTTTTCTTCCAAAAATTTGGATGTGTCCACGTTGCGCTTTGGGGCGTTTCCTGTCGCGGGCGCTAGGCCTACCCACACAAGTGAGGTATAATTTTTATCGGGAGACTTGGGGGAACGCTGGGTGGAAGGAAATTTGTGGCTCCTCTCAGATTCCAGAACTTTCTGCCACAGAAATGTGAGGAACATGTGTTTTTTTAGCCAAATTTTGAGGTTTGCAAAGGATTCTGGGTAACAGAACCTGGTCCGAGCCCCGCAAGTCACCCCTCCTTGGATTCCCCTAGGTCTTTAGTTTTCAGAAATGCACAGGTTTGGTAGGTTTCCCTAGGTGCCGGCTGAGGTAGAGGCTAAAATCTACAGGTAGGCACTTCGCAAAAAACACCTCTGTTTTCTTCCAAAAATTTGGATGTGTCCACGTTGCGCTTTGGGGCGTTTCCTGTCGCGGGCGCTAGGCCTACCCATACAAGTGAGGTATAATTTTTATCGGGAGACTTGGGGGAACGCTGGGTGGAAGGAAATTTGTGGCTCCTCTCAGATTCCCGAACTTTCTGCCACAGAAATGTGAGGAACATGTGTTTTTTTAGCCAAATTTTGAGGTTTGCAAAGGATTCTGGGTAACAGAACATAGTCCAAGCCCAGCAAGTCACCCCTCCTTGGATTCCCCTAGGTCTCTAGTTTTCAGAAATGCACAGGTTTGGTAGGTTTCCCTCGGTGCCGGCTGAGCTAGAGGCCAAAATCTGGAGGTAGGCACTTCGCAAAAAACACCTCTGTTTTCTTCCAAAAATTTGGATGTGTCCACATTGCGCTTTGGGGCGTTTCCTGTCGCGGGCGCTAGGCCTACCCACACAAGTGAGGTATCATTTTTATCGGGAGACTTGGGGGAACGCTGAGTGGAAGGAAATTTGTGGCTCCTCTCAGATTCCCGAACTTTCTGCCACAGAAATGTGAGGAACATGTGTTTTTTTAGCCAAATTTTGAGGTTTGCAAAGGATTCTGGGTAACAGAACCTGGTCCGAGCCCCGCAAGTCACCCCTCCTTGGATTCCCCTAGGTCTCTAGTTTTCAGAAATGCACAGGTTTGGTAGGTTTCCCTAGGTGTCGGCTGAGCTAGAGGCCAAAATCTAGAGGTAGGCACTTCGCAAAAAACACCTCTGTTTTCTTCCTAAAATTTGGATGTGTCCACGTTGCGCTTTGGGGCGTTTCCTGTCGCGGGCGCTAGACCTACCCACACAAGTGAGGTATCATTTTTATCGGGAGACTTGGGGGAACGCTGGGTGGAAGGAAATTTGTGGCTCCTCTCAGATTCCAGAACTTTCTGCCACAGAAATGTGAGGAACATGTGTTTTTTTAGCCAAATTTTGAGGTTTGCAAAGGATTCTGGATAACAGAACCTGGTCCGAGCCCCGCAAGTCACCCCTCCTTGGATTCCCCTAGGTCTTTAGTTTTCAGAAATGCACAGGTTTGGTAGGTTTCCCTAGGTGCCGGCTGAGGTAGAGGCTAAAATCTACAGGTAGGCACTTCGCAAAAAACACCTCTGTTTTCTTCCAAAAATTTGGATGTGTCCAAGTTGCGCTTTGGGGCGTTTCCTGTCGCGGGCGCTAGGCATACCCACGCAAGTGAGGTATCCTTTTTATCGGGAGACTTGGGGAAACGCTGGGTGGAAGGAAATTTGTGGCTCCTCTCAGATTCCCGAACTATCTGCCACAGAAATGTGTGGAACATGTGTTTTTTTAGCCAAATTTTGAGGTTTGCAAAGGATTCTGGGTAACAGAACCTGGTCCGAGCCCCGCAAGTCACCCCTCCTTGGATTAACCTAGGTCTCTAGTTTTCAGAAATGCACAGGTTTGGTAGGTTTCCCTAGGTGTCGGCTGAGCTAGAGGCCAAAATCTACAGGTAGGCACTTCGCAAAAAACACCTCTGTTTTCTTCCAAAAATTTGGTTGTGTCCACGTTGCGCTTTGGGGCGTTTCCTGTCGCAGGCGCTAGGCCTACCCACACAAGTGAGGTATCATTTTTATCGGGAGACTTGGGGGAACGCTGGGTGGAAGGAAATTTGTTTCTCCTCTCAGATTCCAGAACTTTCTGCCACAGAAATGTGAGGAACATGTGTTTTTTTAGCCAAATTTTGAGGTTTGCAAAGGATTCTGGGTAACAGAACCTGGTCCGAGCCCTGCAAGTCACCCCTCCTTGGATTCCCCTAGGTCTCTAGTTTTCAGAAATGCACAGGTTTGGTAGGTTTCCCTAGGTGCCGGCTGAGGTAGAGGCTAAAATCTACAGGTAGGCACTTCGCAAAAAACACCTCTGTTTTCTTCCAAAAATTTGGATGTGTCCACGTTGCGCTTTGGGGCGTTTCCTGTTGCGGGCGCTAGGCCTACCCACACAAGTGAGGTATAATTTTTATCGGGAGACTTGGGGGAACGCTGGGTGGAAGGAAATTTGTGGCTCCTCTCAGATTCCCGAACTTTCTGCCACAGAAATGTGTGGAACATGTGTTTTTTTAGCCAAATTTTGAGGTTTGCAAAGGATTCTGGGTAACAGAACCTGGTCCGAGCCCCGCAAGTCACCCCTCCTTGGATTCCCCTAGGTCTCTAGTTTTCAGAAATGCACAGGTTTGGTAGGTTTCCCTAGGTGTCGGCTGAGCTAGAGGCCAAAATCTATAGGTAGGCACTTCGCAAAAAACACCTCTGTTTTCTTCCAAAAATTTGGATGTGTCCACGTTGCGCTTTGGGGCGTTTCCTGTCGCGGGCGCTAGGCCTACCCACACAAGTGAGGTATCATTTTTATCGGGAGACTTGGGGGAACGCTGGGTGGAAGGAAATTTGTGGCTCCTCTCAGATTCCAGAACTTTCTGCCACAGAAATGTGAGGAACATGTGTTTTTTTAGCCAAATTTTGAGGTTTGCAAAGGATTCTGGGTAACAGAACCTGGTCCGAGCCCCGCAAGTCACCCCTCCTTGGATTCCCCTAGGTCTTTAGTTTTCAGAAATGCACAGGTTTGGTAGGTTTCCCTAGGTGCCGGATGAGGTAGAGGCTAAAATCTACAGGTAGGCACTTCGCAAAAAACACCTCTGTTTTCTTCCAAAAATTTGGATGTGTCCACGTTGCGCTTTGGGGCGTTTCCTGTCGCGGGCGCTAGGCCTACCCACACAAGTGAGGTATAATTTTTATCGGGAGACTTGGGGGAACGCTGGGTGGAAGGAAATTTGTGGCTCCTCTCAGATTCCCGAATTTTCTGCCACAGAAATGTGAGGAACATGTGTTTTTTTAGCCAAATTTTGAGGTTTGCAAAGGATTCTGGGTAACAGAACATAGTCCAAGCCCAGCAAGTCACCCCTCCTTGGATTCCCCTAGGTCTCTAGTTTTCAGAAATGCACAGGTTTGGTAGGTTTCCCTCGGTGCCGGCTGAGCTAGAGGCCAAAATCTGGAGGTAGGCACTTCGCAAAAAACACCTCTGTTTTCTTCCAAAAATTTGGATGTGTCCACGTTGCGCTTTGGGGCGTTTCCTGTCGCGGGCGCTAGGCCTACCCACACAAGTGAGGTATCATTTTTATCGGAAGACTTGGGGGAACGCTGGGTGGAAGGAAATTTGTGGGTCCTCTCAGATTCCCGAACTTTCTGCCACAGAAATGTGAGGAACATGTGTTTTTTTAGCCAAATTTTGAGGTTTGCAAAGGATTCTGGGTAACAGAACCTGGTCCGAGCCCCGCAAGTCACCCCTCCTTGGATTCCCCTAGGTCTCTAGTTTTCAGAAATGCACAGGTTTGGTAGGTTTCCGTAGGTGCCGGCTGAGCTAGAGGCCAAAATCTACAGGTAGGCACTTCGCAAAAAACACCTCTGTTTTCTTCCAAAAATTTGGATGTGTCCACGTTGCGCTTTGGGGCGTTTCCTGTTGCGGGCGCTAGGCCTACCCTCACAAGTGAGGTATAATTTTTATCGGGAGACTTGGGGGAACGCTGGGTGGAAGGAAATTTGTGGCTCCTCTCAGATTACAGAACTTTCTGCCACAGAAATGTGAGGAACATGTGTTTTTTTTAGCCAAATTTTGAGGTTTGCAAAGGATTCTGGGTAACAGAACCTGGTCCAAGCCCCGCAAGTCACCCCTCCTTGGATTCCCCTAGGTCTCTAATTTTCAGAAATGCACAGGTTTGGTAGGCTTCCCTAGGTGCCGGCTGAGCTAGAGGCCAAAATCTACAGGTAGGCACTTCGCAAAAAACACCTCTGTTTTCTTCCAAAAATGTGGATGTGTCCACGTTGCGCTTTGGGGCGTTTCCTGTCGCGGGCACTAGGCCTACCCACACAAGTGAGGTATCATTTTTATCGGAAGACTTGGGGGAACGCTGGGTGGAAGGAAATTTGTGGCTCCTCTCAGATTCCCGAACTTTCTGCCACAGAAATGTGTGGAACATGTGTTTTTTTAGCCAAATTTTGAGGTTTGCAAAGGATTCTGGGTAACAGAACCTGGTCCGAGCCCCGCAAGTCACCCCTCCGTGGATTCCCCTAGGTCTCTAGTTTTCAGAAATGCACAGGTTTGGTAGGTTTCCCTTGGTGCCGGCTGAGCTAGAGGCCAAAATCTACAGGTAGGCACTTCGCAAAAAACACCTCTGTTTTCTTCCAAAAATTTGGATGTGTCCACGTTGCGCTTTGGGGCGTTTCCTGTCGCGGGCGCTAGGCCTACCCACACAAGTGAGGTATCCTTTTTATCGGGAGACTTGGGGAAACGCTGGGTGGAAGGAAATTTGTGGCTCCTCTCAGATTCCCGAACTTTCTGCCACAGAAATGTGTGGAACATGTGTTTTTTTAGCCAAATTTTGAGGTTTGCAAAGGATTCTGGGTAACAGAACCTGGTCCGAGCCCCGCAAGTCACCCCTCCTTGGATTCCCCTAGGTCTCTAGTTTTCAGAAATGCACAGGTGTGGTAGGTTTCCCTAGGTGTCGGCTGAGCTAGAGGCCAAAATCTACAGGTAGGCACTTCGCAAAAAACACCTCTGTTTTCTTCCAAAAATTTGGATGTGTCCACGTTGCGCTTTGGGGCGTTTCCTGTCGCAGGCGCTAGGCCTACCCACACAAGTGAGGTATCATTTTTATCGGGAGACTTGGGGGAACGCTGGGTGGAAGGAAATTTGTTTCTCCTCTCAGATTCCAGAACTTTCTGCCACAGAAATGTGAGGAACATGTGTTTTTTTAACCAAATTTTGAGGTTTGCAAAGGATTCTGGGTAACAGAACCTGGTCCGAGCCCCGCAAGTCACCCCTCCTTGGATTCCCCTAGGTCTCTAGTTTTCAGAAATGCACAGGTTTGGTAGGTTTCCCTAGGTGCCGGCTGAGGTAGAGGCTAAAATCTACAGGTAGGCACTTCGCAAAAAACACCTCTGTTTTCTTCCAAAAATTTGGATGTGTCCACGTTGCGCTTTGGGGCGTTTCCTGTTGCGGGCGCTAGGCCTACCCACACAAGTGAGGTATAATTTTTATCGGGAGACTTGGGGGAACGCTGGGTGGAAGGAAATTTGTGGCTCCTCTCAGATTCCCGAACTTTCTGCCACAGAAATGTGAGGAACATGTGTTTTTTTAGCCAAATTTTGAGGTTTGCAAAGGATTCTGGGTAACAGAACATAGTCCAAGCCCCGCAAGTCACCCCTCCTTGGATTCCCCTAGGTCTCTAGTTTTCAGAAATGCACAGGTTTGGTAGGTTTCCCTAGGTGCCGGCTGAGCTAGAGGCCAAAATCTACAGGTAGGCACTTTGCAAAAAACACCTTTGTTTTCTTCCAAAAATTTGGATGTGTCCACGTTGCGCTTTGGGGCGTTTCCTGTCGCCGGCGCTAGGCCTACCCACACAAGTGAGGTATCATTTTTATCGGGAGACTTGGGGGAACGCTGGGTGGAAGGAAATTTGTGGCTCCTCTCAGATTCCCGAACTTTCTGCCACAGAAATGTGTGGAACATGTGTTTTTTTAGCCAAATTTTGAGGTTTGCAAAGGATTCTGGGTAACAGAACCTGGTCCGAGCCCCGCAAGTCACCCCTCCTTGGATTCCCCTAGGTCTCTAGTTTTCAGAAATGCACAGGTTTGGTAGGTTTCCCTAGGTGTCGGCTGAGCTAGAGGCCAAAATCTAGAGGTAGGCACTTCGCAAAAAACACCTCTGTTTTCTTCCAAAAATTTGGATGTGTCCACGTTGCGCTTTGGGGCGTTTCCTGTCGCGGGCGCTAGGCCTACCCACACAAGTGAGGTATCATTTTTATCGGGAGACTTGGGGGAACGCTGGGTGGAAGGAAATTTGTGGCTCCTCTCAGATTCCAGAACTTTCTGCCACAGAAATGTGAGGAACATGTGTTTTTTTAGCCAAATTTTGAGGTTTGCAAAGGATTCTGGGTAACAGAACCTGGTCCGAGCCCCGCAAGTCACCCCTCCTTGGATTCCCCTAGGTCTTTAGTTTTCAGAAATGCACAGGTTTGGTAGGTTTCCCTAGGTGCCGGCTGAGGTAGAGGCTAAAATCTACAGGTAGGCACTTCGCAAAAAACACCTGTTTTCTTCCAAAAATTTGGATGTGTCCACGTTGCGCTTTGGGGCGTTTCCTGTCGCGGGCGCTAGGCCTACCCACACAAGTGAGGTATAATTTTTATCGGGAGACTTGGGGGAACGCTGGGTGGAAGGAAATTTGTGGCTCCTCTCAGATTCCCGAACTTTCTGCCACAGAAATGTGAGGAACATGTGTTTTTTTAGCCAAATTTTGAGGTTTGCAAAGGATTCTGGGTAACAGAACATAGTCCAAGCCCAGCAAGTCACCCCTCCTTGGATTCCCCTAGGTCTCTAGTTTTCAGAAATGCACAGGTTTGGTAGGTTTCCCTCGGTGCCGGCTGAGCTAGAGGCCAAAATCTGGAGGTAGGCACTTCGCAAAAAACACCTCTGTTTTCTTCCAAAAATTTGGATGTGTCCACATTGCGCTTTGGGGCGTTTCCTGTCGCGGGCGCTAGGCCTACCCACACAAGTGAGGTATCATTTTTATCGGGAGACTTGGGGGAACGCTGAGTGGAAGGAAATTTGTGGCTCCTCTCAGATTCCCGAACTTTCTGCCACAGAAATGTGAGGAACATGTGTTTTTTTAGCCAAATTTTGAGGTTTGCAAAGGATTCTGGGTAACAGAACCTGGTCCGAGCCCCGCAAGTCACCCCTCCTTGGATTCCCCTAGGTCTCTAGTTTTCAGAAATGCACAGGTTTGGTAGGTTTCCCTAGGTGTCGGCTGAGCTAGAGGCCAAAATCTAGAGGTAGGCACTTCGCAAAAAACACCTCTGTTTTCTTCCTAAAATTTGGATGTGTCCACGTTGCGCTTTGGGGCGTTTCCTGTCGCGGGCGCTAGACCTACCCACACAAGTGAGGTATCATTTTTATCGGGAGACTTGGGGGAACGCTGGGTGGAAGGAAATTTGTGGCTCCTCTCAGATTCCAGAACTTTCTGCCACAGAAATGTGAGGAACATGTGTTTTTTTAGCCAAATTTTGAGGTTTGCAAAGGATTCTGGATAACAGAACCTGGTCCGAGCCCCGCAAGTCACCCCTCCTTGGATTCCCCTAGGTCTTTAGTTTTCAGAAATGCACAGGTTTGGTAGGTTTCCCTAGGTGCCGGCTGAGGTAGAGGCTAAAATCTACAGGTAGGCACTTCGCAAAAAACACCTCTGTTTTCTTCCAAAAATTTGGATGTGTCCAAGTTGCGCTTTGGGGCGTTTCCTGTCGCGGGCGCTAGGCATACCCACGCAAGTGAGGTATCCTTTTTATCGGGAGACTTGGGGAAACGCTGGGTGGAAGGAAATTTGTGGCTCCTCTCAGATTCCCGAACTATCTGCCACAGAAATGTGTGGAACATGTGTTTTTTTAGCCAAATTTTGAGGTTTGCAAAGGATTCTGGGTAACAGAACCTGGTCCGAGCCCCGCAAGTCACCCCTCCTTGGATTAACCTAGGTCTCTAGTTTTCAGAAATGCACAGGTTTGGTAGGTTTCCCTAGGTGTCGGCTGAGCTAGAGGCCAAAATCTACAGGTAGGCACTTCGCAAAAAACACCTCTGTTTTCTTCCAAAAATTTGGATGTGTCCACGTTGCGCTTTGGGGCGTTTCCTGTCGCAGGCGCTAGGCCTACCCACACAAGTGAGGTATCATTTTTATCGGGAGACTTGGGGGAACGCTGGGTGGAAGGAAATTTGTTTCTCCTCTCAGATTCCAGAACTTTCTGCCACAGAAATGTGAGGAACATGTGTTTTTTTAGCCAAATTTTGAGGTTTGCAAAGGATTCTGGGTAACAGAACCTGGTCCGAGCCCTGCAAGTCACCCCTCCTTGGATTCCCCTAGGTCTCTAGTTTTCAGAAATGCACAGGTTTGGTAGGTTTCCCTAGGTGCCGGCTGAGGTAGAGGCTAAAATCTACAGGTAGGCACTTCGCAAAAAACACCTCTGTTTTCTTCCAAAAATTTGGATGTGTCCACGTTGCGCTTTGGGGCGTTTCCTGTTGCGGGCGCTAGGCCTACCCACACAAGTGAGGTATAATTTTTATCGGGAGACTTGGGGGAACGCTGGGTGGAAGGAAATTTGTGGCTCCTCTCAGATTCCCGAACTTTCTGCCACAGAAATGTGTGGAACATGTGTTTTTTTAGCCAAATTTTGAGGTTTGCAAAGGATTCTGGGTAACAGAACCTGGTCCGAGCCCCGCAAGTCACCCCTCCTTGGATTCCCCTAGGTCTCTAGTTTTCAGAAATGCACAGGTTTGGTAGTTTTCCCTAGGTGTCGGCTGAGCTAGAGGCCAAAATCTAGAGGTAGGCACTTCGCAAAAAACACCTCTGTTTTCTTCCAAAAATTTGGATGTGTCCACGTTGCGCTTTGGGGCGTTTCCTGTCGCGGGCGCTAGGCCTACCCACACAAGTGAGGTATCATTTTTATCGGGAGACTTGGGGGAACGCTGGGTGGAAGGAAATTTGTGGCTCCTCTCAGATTCCAGAACTTTCTGCCACAGAAATGTGAGGAACATGTGTTTTTTTAGCCAAATTTTGAGGTTTGCAAAGGATTCTGGGTAACAGAACCTGGTCCGAGCCCCGCAAGTCACCCCTCCTTGGATTCCCCTAGGTCTTTAGTTTTCAGAAATGCACAGGTTTGGTAGGTTTCCCTAGGTGCCGGATGAGGTAGAGGCTAAAATCTACAGGTAGGCACTTCGCAAAAAACACCTCTGTTTTCTTCCAAAAATTTGGATGTGTCCACGTTGCGCTTTGGGGCGTTTCCTGTCGCGGGCGCTAGGCCTACCCACACAAGTGAGGTATCATTTTTATCGGGAGACTTGGGGGAACGCTGGGTGGAAGGAAATTTGTGGCTCCTCTCAGATTCCCGAATTTTCTGCCACAGAAATGTGAGGAACATGTGTTTTTTTAGCCAAATTTTGAGGTTTGCAAAGGATTCTGGGTAACAGAACATAGTCCAAGCCCAGCAAGTCACCCCTCCTTGGATTCCCCTAGGTCTCTAGTTTTCAGAAATGCACAGGTTTGGTAGGTTTCCCTCGGTGCCGGCTGAGCTAGAGGCCAAAATCTGGAGGTAGGCACTTCGCAAAAAACACCTCTGTTTTCTTCCAAAAATTTGGATGTGTCCACGTTGCGCTTTGGGGCGTTTCCTGTCGCGGGCGCTAGGCCTACCCACACAAGTGAGGTATCATTTTTATCGGGAGACTTGGGGGAACGCTGGGTGGAAGGAAATTTGTGGCTCCTCTCAGATTCCCGAACTTTCTGCCACAGAAATGTGAGGAACATGTGTTTTTTTAGCCAAATTTTGAGGTTTGCAAAGGATTCTGGGTAACAGAACCTGGACCGAGCCCCGCAAGTCACCCCTCCTTGGATTCCCCTAGGTCTCTAGTTTTCAGAAATGCACAGGTTTGGTAGGTTTCCGTAGGTGCCGGCTGAGCTAGAGGCCAAAATCTACAGGTAGGCACTTCGCAAAAAACACCTCTGTTTTCTTCCAAAAATGTGGACGTGTCCACGTTGCGCTTTGGGGCGTTTCCTGTTGCGGGCGCTAGGCCTACCCTCACAAGTGAGGTATAATTTTTATCGGGAGACTTGGGGGAACGCTGGGTGGAAGGAAATTTGTGGCTCCTCTCAGATTACAGAACTTTCTGCCACAGAAATGTGAGGAACATGTGTTTTTTTAGCCAAATTTTGAGGTTTGCAAAGGATTCTGGGTAACAGAACCTGGTCCGAGCCCCGCAAGTCACCCCTCCTTGGATTCCCCTAGGTCTCTAATTTTCAGAAATGCACAGGTTTGGTAGGTTTCCCTAGGTGCCGGCTGAGCTAGAGGCCAAAATCTACAGGTAGGCACTTCGCAAAAAACACCTCTGTTTTCTTCCAAAAATTTGGATGTGTTCACGTTGCGCTTTGGGGCGTTTCCTGTCGCGGGCGCTAGGCCTACCCACACAAGTGAGGTATCATTTTTATCGGAAGACTTGGGGGAACGCTGGGTGGAAGGAAATTTGTGGGTCCTCTCAGATTCCCGAACTTTCTGCCACAGAAATGTGAGGAACATGTGTTTTTTTAGCCAAATTTTGAGGTTTGCAAAGGATTCTGGGTAACAGAACCTGGTCCGAGCCCCGCAAGTCACCCCTCCTTGGATTCCCCTAGGTCTCTAGTTTTCAGAAATGCACAGGTTTGGTAGGTTTCCGTAGGTGCCGGCTGAGCTAGAGGCCAAAATCTACAGGTAGGCACTTCGCAAAAAACACCTCTGTTTTCTTCCAAAAATTTGGATGTGTCCACGTTGCGCTTTGGGGCGTTTCCTGTTGCGGGCGCTAGGCCTACCCTCACAAGTGAGGTATAATTTTTATGGGGAGACTTGGGGGAACGCTGGGTGGAAGGAAATTTGTGGCTCCTCTCAGATTACAGAACTTTCTGCCACAGAAATGTGAGGAACATGTGTTTTTTTAGCCAAATTTTGGGGTTTGCAAAGTATTCTGGGTAACAGAACCTGGTCCAAGCCCCGCAAGTCACCCCTCCTTGGATTCCCCTAGGTCTCTAATTTTCAGAAATGCACAGGTTTGGTAGGCTTCCCTAGGTGCCGGCTGAGCTAGAGGCCAAAATCTACAGGTAGGCACTTCGCAAAAAACACCTCTGTTTTCTTCCAAAAATGTGGATGTGTCCACGTTGCGCTTTGGGGCGTTTCCTGTCGCGGGCACTAGGCCTACCCACACAAGTGAGGTATCATTTTTATCGGAAGACTTGGGGGAACGCTGGGTGGAAGGAAATTTGTGGCTCCTCTCAGATTCCCGAACTTTCTGCCACAGAAATGTGTGGAACATGTGTTTTTTTAGCCAAATTTTGAGGTTTGCAAAGGATTCTGGGTAACAGAACCTGGTCCGAGCCCCGCAAGTCACCCCTCCGTGGATTCCCCTAGGTCTCTAGTTTTCAGAAATGCACAGGTTTGGTAGGTTTCCCTAGGTGCCGGCTGAGCTAGAGGCCAAAATCTACAGGTAGGCACTTCGCAAAAAACACCTCTGTTTTCTTCCAAAAATTTGGATGTGTCCACGTTGCGCTTTGGGGCGTTTCCTGTCGCGGGCGCTAGGCCTACCCACACAAGTGAGGTATCCTTTTTATCGGGAGACTTGGGGAAACGCTGGGTGGAAGGAAATTTGTGGCTCCTCTCAGATTCCCGAACTTTCTGCCACAGAAATGTGTGGAACATGTGTTTTTTTAGCCAAATTTTGAGGTTTGCAAAGGATTCTGGGTAACAGAACCTGGTCCGAGCCCCGCAAGTCACCCCTCCTTGGATTCCCCTAGGTCTCTAGTTTTCAGAAATGCACAGGTGTGGTAGGTTTCCCTAGGTGTCGGCTGAGCTAGAGGCCAAAATCTACAGGTAGGCACTTCGCAAAAAACACCTCTGTTTTCTTCCAAAAATTTGGATGTGTCCACGTTGCGCTTTGGGGCGTTTCCTGTCGCAGGCGCTAGGCCTACCCACACAAGTGAGGTATCATTTTTATCGGGAGACTTGGGGGAACGCTGGGTGGAAGGAAATTTGTTTCTCCTCTCAGATTCCAGAACTTTCTGCCACAGAAATGTGAGGAACATGTGTTTTTTTAGCCAAATTTTGAGGTTTGCAAAGGATTCTGGGTAACAGAACCTGGTCCGAGCCCCGCAAGTCACCCCTCCTTGGATTCCCCTAGGTCTCTAGTTTTCAGAAATGCACAGGTTTGGTAGGTTTCCCTAGGTGCCGGCTGAGGTAGAGGCTAAAATCTACAGGTAGGCACTTCGCAAAAAACACCTCTGTTTTCTTCCAAAAATTTGGATGTGTCCACGTTGCGCTTTGGGGCGTTTCCTGTTGCGGGCGCTAGGCCTACCCACACAAGTGAGGTATAATTTTTATCGGGAGACTTGGGGGAACGCTGGGTGGAAGGAAATTTGTGGCTCCTCTCAGATTCCCGAACTTTCTGCCACAGAAATGTGAGGAACATGTGTTTTTTTAGCCAAATTTTGAGGTTTGCAAAGGATTCTGGGTAACAGAACATAGTCCAAGCCCCGCAAGTCACCCCTCCTTGGATTCCCCTAGGTCTCTAGTTTTCAGAAATGCACAGGTTTGGTAGGTTTTCCTAGGTGCCGGCTGAGCTAGAGGCCAAAATCTACAGGTAGGCACTTTGCAAAAAACACCTTTGTTTTCTTCCAAAAATTTGGATGTGTCCACGTTGCGCTTTGGGGCGTTTCCTGTCGCCGGCGCTAGGCCTACCCACACAAGTGAGGTATCATTTTTATCGGGAGACTTGGGGGAACGCTGGGTGGAAGGAAATTTGTGGCTCCTCTCAGATTCCCGAACTTTCTGCCACAGAAATGTGTGGAACATGTGTTTTTTTAGCCAAATTTTGAGGTTTGCAAAGGATTCTGGGTAACAGAACCTGGTCCGAGCCCCGCAAGTCACCCCTCCGTGGATTCCCCTAGGTCTCTAGTTTTCAGAAATGCACAGGTTTGGTAGGTTTCCCTAGGTGCCGGCTGAGCTAGAGGCCAAAATCTACAGGTAGGCACTTCGCAAAAAACACCTCTGTTTTCTTCCAAAAATTTGGATGTGTCCACGTTGCGCTTTGGGGCGTTTCCTGTCGCGGGCGCTAGGCCTACCCACACAAGTGAGGTATCCTTTTTATCGGGAGACTTGGGGAAACGCTGGGTGGAAGGAAATTTGTGGCTCCTCTCAGATTCCCGAACTTTCTGCCACAGAAATGTGTGGAACATGTGTTTTTTTAGCCAAATTTTGAGGTTTGCAAAGGATTCTGGGTAACAGAACCTGGTCCGAGCCCCGCAAGTCACCCCTCCTTGGATTCCCCTAGGTCTCTAGTTTTCAGAAATGCACAGGTGTGGTAGGTTTCCCTAGGTGTCGGCTGAGCTAGAGGCCAAAATCTACAGGTAGGCACTTCGCAAAAAACACCTCTGTTTTCTTCCAAAAATTTGGATGTGTCCACGTTGCGCTTTGGGGCGTTTCCTGTCGCAGGCGCTAGGCCTACCCACACAAGTGAGGTATCATTTTTATCGGGAGACTTGGGGGAACGCTGGGTGGAAGGAAATTTGTTTCTCCTCTCAGATTCCAGAACTTTCTGCCACAGAAATGTGAGGAACATGTGTTTTTTTAACCAAATTTTGAGGTTTGCAAAGGATTCTGGGTAACAGAACCTGGTTCGAGCCCAGCAAGTCACCCCTCCTTGGATTCCCCTAGGTCTCTAGTTTTCAGAAATGCACAGGTTTGGTAGGTTTCCCTAGGTGCCGGCTGAGGTAGAGGCTAAAATCTACAGGTAGGCACTTCGCAAAAAACACCTCTGTTTTCTTCCAAAAATTTGGATGTGTCCACGTTGCGCTTTGGGGCGTTTCCTGTTGCGGGCGCTAGGCCTACCCACACAAGTGAGGTATAATTTTTATCGGGAGACTTGGGGGAACGCTGGGTGGAAGGAAATTTGTGGCTCCTCTCAGATTCCCGAACTTTCTGCCACAGAAATGTGAGGAACATGTGTTTTTTTAGCCAAATTTTGAGGTTTGCAAAGGATTCTGGGTAACAGAACATAGTCCAAGCCCCGCAAGTCACCCCTCCTTGGATTCCCCTAGGTCTCTAGTTTTCAGAAATGCACAGGTTTGGTAGGTTTCCCTAGGTGCCGGCTGAGCTAGAGGCCAAAATCTACAGGTAGGCACTTTGCAAAAAACACCTTTGTTTTCTTCCAAAAATTTGGATGTGTCCACGTTGCGCTTTGGGGCGTTTCCTGTCGCCGGCGCTAGGCCTACCCACACAAGTGAGGTATCATTTTTATCGGGAGACTTGGGGGAACGCTGGGTGGAAGGAAATTTGTGGCTCCTCTCAGATTCCCGAACTTTCTGCCACAGAAATGTGTGGAACATGTGTTTTTTTAGCCAAATTTTGAGGTTTGCAAAGAATTCTGGGTAACAGAACCTGGTCCGAGCCCCGCAAGTCACCCCTCCTTGGATTCCCCTAGGTCTCTAGTTTTCAGAAATGCACAGGTTTGGTAGGTTTCCCTAGGTGTCGGCTGAGCTAGAGGCCAAAATCTAGAGGTAGGCACTTCGCAAAAAACACCTCTGTTTTCTTCCAAAAATTTGGATGTGTCCACGTTGCGCTTTGGGGCGTTTCCTGTCGCGGGCGCTAGGCCTACCCACACAAGTGAGGTATCATTTTTATCGGGAGACTTGGGGGAACGCTGGGTGGAAGGAAATTTGTGGCTCCTCTCAGATTCCAGAACTTTCTGCCACAGAAATGTGAGGAACATGTGTTTTTTTAGCCAAATTTTGAGGTTTGCAAAGGATTCTGGGTAACAGAACCTGGTCCGAGCCCCGCAAGTCACCCCTCCTTGGATTCCCCTAGGTCTTTAGTTTTCAGAAATGCACAGGTTTGGTAGGTTTCCCTAGGTGCCGGCTGAGGTAGAGGCTAAAATCTACAGGTAGGCACTTCGCAAAAAACACCTCTGTTTTCTTCCAAAAATTTGGATGTGTCCACGTTGCGCTTTGGGGCGTTTCCTGTCGCGGGCGCTAGGCCTACCCACACAAGTGAGGTATCATTTTTATCGGGAGACTTGGGGGAACGCTGGGTGGAAGGAAATTTGTGGCTCCTCTCAGATTCCCGAACTTTCTGCCACAGAAATGTGAGGAACATGTGTTTTTTTAGCCAAATTTTGAGGTTTGCAAAGGATTCTGGATAACAGAACCTGGTCCGAGCCCCGCAAGTCACCCCTCCTTGGATTCCCCTAGGTCTTTAGTTTTCAGAAATGCACAGGTTTGGTAGGTTTCCCTAGGTGCCGGCTGAGGTAGAGGCTAAAATCTACAGGTAGGCACTTCGCAAAAAACACCTCTGTTTTCTTCCAAAAATTTGGATGTGTCCAAGTTGCGCTTTGGGGCGTTTCCTGTCGCGGGCGCTAGGCATACCCACGCAAGTGAGGTATCCTTTTTATCGGGAGACTTGGGGAAACGCTGGGTGGAAGGAAATTTGTGGCTCCTCTCAGATTCCCGAACTATCTGCCACAGAAATGTGTGGAACATGTGTTTTTTTAGCCAAATTTTGAGGTTTGCAAAGGATTCTGGGTAACAGAACCTGGTCCGAGCCCCGCAAGTCACCCCTCCTTGGATTAACCTAGGTCTCTAGTTTTCAGAAATGCACAGGTTTGGTAGGTTTCCCTAGGTGTCGGCTGAGCTAGAGGCCAAAATCTACAGGTAGGCACTTCGCAAAAAACACCTCTGTTTTCTTCCAAAAATTTGGATGTGTCCACGTTGCGCTTTGGGGCGTTTCCTGTCGCAGGCGCTAGGCCTACCCACACAAGTGAGGTATCATTTTTATCGGGAGACTTGGGGGAACGCTGGGTGGAAGGAAATTTGTTTCTCCTCTCAGATTCCAGAACTTTCTGCCACAGAAATGTGAGGAACATGTGTTTTTTTAGCCAAATTTTGAGGTTTGCAAAGGATTCTGGGTAACAGAACCTGGTCCGAGCCCTGCAAGTCACCCCTCCTTGGATTCCCCTAGGTCTCTAGTTTTCAGAAATGCACAGGTTTGGTAGGTTTCCCTAGGTGCCGGCTGAGGTAGAGGCTAAAATCTACAGGTAGGCACTTCGCAAAAAACACCTCTGTTTTCTTCCAAAAATTTGGATGTGTCCACGTTGCGCTTTGGGGCGTTTCCTGTTGCGGGCGCTAGGCCTACCCACACAAGTGAGGTATAATTTTTATCGGGAGACTTGGGGGAACGCTGGGTGGAAGGAAATTTGTGGCTCCTCTCAGATTCCCGAACTTTCTGCCACAGAAATGTGTGGAACATGTGTTTTTTTAGCCAAATTTTGAGGTTTGCAAAGGATTCTGGGTAACAGAACCTGGTCCGAGCCCCGCAAGTCACCCCTCCTTGGATTCCCCTAGGTCTCTAGTTTTCAGAAATGCACAGGTTTGGTAGGTTTCCCTAGGTGTCGGCTGAGCTAGAGGCCAAAATCTAGAGGTAGGCACTTCGCAAAAAACACCTCTGTTTTCTTCCAAAAATTTGGATGTGTCCACGTTGCGCTTTGGGGCGTTTCCTGTCGCGGGCGCTAGGCCTACCCACACAAGTGAGGTATCATTTTTATCGGGAGACTTGGGGGAACGCTGGGTGGAAGGAAATTTGTGGCTCCTCTCAGATTCCAGAACTTTCTGCCACAGAAATGTGAGGAACATGTGTTTTTTTAGCCAAATTTTGAGGTTTGCAAAGGATTCTGGGTAACAGAACCTGGTCCGAGCCCCGCAAGTCACCCCTCCTTGGATTCCCCTAGGTCTTTAGTTTTCAGAAATGCACAGGTTTGGTAGGTTTCCCTAGGTGCCGGATGAGGTAGAGGCTAAAATCTACAGGTAGGCACTTCGCAAAAAACACCTCTGTTTTCTTCCAAAAATTTGGATGTGTCCACGTTGCGCTTTGGGGCGTTTCCTGTCGCGGGCGCTAGGCCTACCCACACAAGTGAGGTATAATTTTTATCGGGAGACTTGGGGGAACGCTGGGTGGAAGGAAATTTGTGGCTCCTCTCAGATTCCCGAATTTTCTGCCACAGAAATGTGAGGAACATGTGTTTTTTTAGCCAAATTTTGAGGTTTGCAAAGGATTCTGGGTAACAGAACATAGTCCAAGCCCAGCAAGTCACCCCTCCTTGGATTCCCCTAGGTCTCTAGTTTTCAGAAATGCACAGGTTTGGTAGGTTTCCCTCGGTGCCGGCTGAGCTAGAGGCCAAAATCTGGAGGTAGGCACTTCGCAAAAAACACCTCTGTTTTCTTCCAAAAATTTGGATGTGTCCACGTTGCGCTTTGGGGCGTTTCCTGTCGCGGGCGCTAGGCCTACCCACACAAGTGAGGTATCATTTTTATCGGGAGACTTGGGGGAACGCTGGGTGGAAGGAAATTTGTGGCTCCTCTCAGATTCCCGAACTTTCTGCCACAGAAATGTGAGGAACATGTGTTTTTTTAGCCAAATTTTGAGGTTTGCAAAGGATTCTGGGTAACAGAACCTGGACCGAGCCCCGCAAGTCACCCCTCCTTGGATTCCCCTAGGTCTCTAGTTTTCAGAAATGCACAGGTTTGGTAGGTTTCCGTAGGTGCCGGCTGAGCTAGAGGCCAAAATCTACAGGTAGGCACTTCGCAAAAAACACCTCTGTTTTCTTCCAAAAATGTGGACGTGTCCACGTTGCGCTTTGGGGCGTTTCCTGTTGCGGGCGCTAGGCCTACCCTCACAAGTGAGGTATAATTTTTATCGGGAGACTTGGGGGAACGCTGGGTGGAAGGAAATTTGTGGCTCCTCTCAGATTACAGAACTTTCTGCCACAGAAATGTGAGGAACATGTGTTTTTTTAGCCAAATTTTGAGGTTTGCAAAGGATTCTGGGTAACAGAACCTGGTCCGAGCCCCGCAAGTCACCCCTCCTTGGATTCCCCTAGGTCTCTAATTTTCAGAAATGCACAGGTTTGGTAGGTTTCCCTAGGTGCCGGCTGAGCTAGAGGCCAAAATCTACAGGTAGGCACTTCGCAAAAAACACCTCTGTTTTCTTCCAAAAATTTGGATGTGTCCACGTTGCGCTTTGGGGCGTTTCCTGTCGCCGGCGCTAGGCCTACCCACACAAGTGAGGTATCATTTTTATCGGGAGACTTGGGGGAACGCTGGGTGGAAGGAAATTTGTGGCTCCTCTCAGATTCCCGAACTTTCTGCCACAGAAATGTGTGGAACATGTGTTTTTTTAGCCAAATTTTGAGGTTTGCAAAGGATTCTGGGTAACAGAACCTGGTCCGAGCCCCGCAAGTCACCCCTCCTTGGATTCCCCTAGGTCTCTAGTTTTCAGAAATGCACAGGTTTGGTAGGTTTCCGTAGGTGCCGGCTGAGCTAGAGGCCAAAATCTACAGGTAGGCACTTCGCAAAAAACACCTCTGTTTTCTTCCAAAAATTTGGATGTGTCCACGTTGCGCTTTGGGGCGTTTCCTGTTGCGGGCGCTAGGCCTACCCTCACAAGTGAGGTATAATTTTTATCGGGAGACTTGGGGGAACGCTGGGTGGAAGGAAATTTGTGGCTCCTCTCAGATTACAGAACTTTCTGCCACAGAAATGTGAGGAACATGTGTTTTTTTAGCCAAATTTTGAGGTTTGCAAAGTATTCTGGGTAACAGAACCTGGTCCAAGCCCCGCAAGTCACCCCTCCTTGGATTCCCCTAGGTCTCTAATTTTCAGAAATGCACAGGTTTGGTAGGCTTCCCTAGGTGCCGGCTGAGCTAGAGGCCAAAATCTACAGGTAGGCACTTCGCAAAAAACACCTCTGTTTTCTTCCAAAAATGTGGATGTGTCCACGTTGCGCTTTGGGGCGTTTCCTGTCGCGGGCACTAGGCCTACCCACACAAGTGAGGTATCATTTTTATCGGAAGACTTGGGGGAACGCTGGGTGGAAGGAAATTTGTGGCTCCTCTCAGATTCCCGAACTTTCTGCCACAGAAATGTGTGGAACATGTGTTTTTTTAGCCAAATTTTGAGGTTTGCAAAGGATTCTGGGTAACAGAACCTGGTCCGAGCCCCGCAAGTCACCCCTCCGTGGATTCCCCTAGGTCTCTAGTTTTCAGAAATGCACAGGTTTGGTAGGTTTCCCTAGGTGCCGGCTGAGCTAGAGGCCAAAATCTACAGGTAGGCACTTCGCAAAAAACACCTCTGTTTTCTTCCAAAAATTTGGATGTGTCCACGTTGCGCTTTGGGGCGTTTCCTGTCGCGGGCGCTAGGCCTACCCACACAAGTGAGGTATCCTTTTTATCGGGAGACTTGGGGAAACGCTGGGTGGAAGGAAATTTGTGGCTCCTCTCAGATTCCCGAACTTTCTGCCACAGAAATGTGTGGAACATGTGTTTTTTTAGCCACATTTTGAGGTTTGCAAAGGATTCTGGGTAACAGAACCTGGTCCGAGCCCCGCAAGTCACCCCTCCTTGGATTCCCCTAGGTCTCTAGTTTTCAGAAATGCACAGGTGTGGTAGGTTTCCCTAGGTGTCGGCTGAGCTAGAGGCCAAAATCTACAGGTAGGCACTTCGCAAAAAACACCTCTGTTTTCTTCCAAAAATTTGGATGTGTCCACGTTGCGCTTTGGGGCGTTTCCTGTCGCAGGCGCTAGGCCTACCCACACAAGTGAGGTATCATTTTTATCGGGAGACTTGGGGGAACGCTGGGTGGAAGGAAATTTGTTTCTCCTCTCAGATTCCAGAACTTTCTGCCACAGAAATGTGAGGAACATGTGTTTTTTTAGCCAAATTTTGAGGTTTGCAAAGGATTCTGGGTAACAGAACCTGGTCCGAGCCCCGCAAGTCACCCCTCCTTGGATTCCCCTAGGTCTCTAGTTTTCAGAAATGCACAGGTTTGGTAGGTTTCCCTAGGTGCCGGCTGAGGTAGAGGCTAAAATCTACAGGTAGGCACTTCGCAAAAAACACCTCTGTTTTCTTCCAAAAATTTGGATGTGTCCACGTTGCGCTTTGGGGCGTTTCCTGTTGCGGGCGCTAGGCCTACCCACACAAGTGAGGTATAATTTTTATCGGGAGACTTGGGGGAACGCTGGGTGGAAGGAAATTTGTGGCTCCTCTCAGATTCCCGAACTTTCTGCCACAGAAATGTGAGGAACATGTGTTTTTTTAGCCAAATTTTGAGGTTTGCAAAGGATTCTGGGTAACAGAACATAGTCCAAGCCCCGCAAGTCACCCCTCCTTGGATTCCCCTAGGTCTCTAGTTTTCAGAAATGCACAGGTTTGGTAGGTTTTCCTAGGTGCCGGCTGAGCTAGAGGCCAAAATCTACAGGTAGGCACTTTGCAAAAAACACCTTTGTTTTCTTCCAAAAATTTGGATGTGTCCACGTTGCGCTTTGGGGCGTTTCCTGTCGCCGGCGCTAGGCCTACCCACACAAGTGAGGTATCATTTTTATCGGGAGACTTGGGGGAACGCTGGGTGGAAGGAAATTTGTGGCTCCTCTCAGATTCCCGAACTTTCTGCCACAGAAATGTGTGGAACATGTGTTTTTTTAGCCAAATTTTGAGGTTTGCAAAGGATTCTGGGTAACAGAACCTGGTCCGAGCCCCGCAAGTCACCCCTCCTTGGATTCCCCTAGGTCTCTAGTTTTCAGAAATGCACAGGTTTGGTAGGTTTCCCTAGGTGTCGGCTGAGCTAGAGGCCAAAATCTAGAGGTAGGCACTTCGCAAAAAACACCTCTGTTTTCTTCCAAAAATTTGGATGTGTCCACGTTGCGCTTTGGGGCGTTTCCTGTCGCGGGCGCTAGGCCTACCCACACAAGTGAGGTATAATTTTTATCGGGAGACTTGGGGGAACGCTGGGTGGAAGGAAATTTGTGGCTCCTCTCAGATTCCAGAACTTTCTGCCACAGAAATGTGAGGAACATGTGTTTTTTTAGCCAAATTTTGAGGTTTGCAAAGGATTCTGGGTAACAGAACCTGGTCCGAGCCCCGCAAGTCACCCCTCCTTGGATTCCCCTAGGTCTTTAGTTTTCAGAAATGCACAGGTTTGGTAGGTTTCCCTAGGTGCCGGCTGAGGTAGAGGCTAAAATCTACAGGTAGGCACTTCGCAAAAAACACCTCTGTTTTCTTCCAAAAATTTGGATGTGTCCACGTTGCGCTTTGGGGCGTTTCCTGTCGCGGGCGCTAGGCCTACCCATACAAGTGAGGTATAATTTTTATCGGGAGACTTGGGGGAACGCTGGGTGGAAGGAAATTTGTGGCTCCTCTCAGATTCCCGAACTTTCTGCCACAGAAATGTGAGGAACATGTGTTTTTTTAGCCAAATTTTGAGGTTTGCAAAGGATTCTGGGTAACAGAACATAGTCCAAGCCCAGCAAGTCACCCCTCCTTGGATTCCCCTAGGTCTCTAGTTTTCAGAAATGCACAGGTTTGGTAGGTTTCCCTCGGTGCCGGCTGAGCTAGAGGCCAAAATCTGGAGGTAGGCACTTCGCAAAAAACACCTCTGTTTTCTTCCAAAAATTTGGATGTGTCCACGTTGCGCTTTGGGGCGTTTCCTGTCGCGGGCGCTAGGCCTACCCACACAAGTGAGGTATCATTTTTATCGGGAGACTTGGGGGAACGCTGGGTGGAAGGAAATTTGTGGCTCCTCTCAGATTCCCGAACTTTCTGCCACAGAAATGTGAGGAACATGTGTTTTTTTAGCCAAATTTTGAGGTTTGCAAAGGATTCTGGGTAACAGAACCTGGTCCGAGCCCCGCAAGTCACCCCTCCTTGGATTCCCCTAGGTCTCTAGTTTTCAGAAATGCACAGGTTTGGTAGGTTTCCGTAGGTGCCGGCTGAGCTAGAGGCCAAAATCTACAGGTAGGCACTTCGCAAAAAACACCTCTGTTTTCTTCCAAAAATTTGGATGTGTCCACGTTGCGCTTTGGGGCGTTTCCTGTTGCGGGCGCTAGGCCTACCCTCACAAGTGAGGTATAATTTTTATCGGGAGACTTGGGGGAACGCTGGGTGGAAGGAAATTTGTGGCTCCTCTCAGATTACAGAACTTTCTGCCACAGAAATGTGAGGAACATGTGTTTTTTTAGCCAAATTTTGAGGTTTGCAAAGGATTCTGGGTAACAGAACCTGGTCCGAGCCCCGCAAGTCACCCCTCCTTGGATTCCCCTAGGTCTCTAATTTTCAGAAATGCACAGGTTTGGTAGGTTTCCCTAGGTGCCGGCTGAGCTAGAGGCCAAAATCTACAGGTAGGCACTTCGCAAAAAACACCTCTGTTTTCTTCCAAAAATTTGGATGTGTCCACGTTGCGCTTTGGGGCGTTTCCTGTCGCGGGCGCTAGGCCTACCCACACAAGTGAGGTATCATTTTTATCGGAAGACTTGGGGGAACGCTGGGTGGAAGGAAATTTGTGGCTCCTCTCAGATTCCCGAACTTTCTGCCACAGAAATGTGAGGAACATGTGTTTTTTTAGCCAAATTTTGAGGTTTGCAAAGGATTCTGGGTAACAGAACCTGGTCCGAGCCCCGCAAGTCACCCCTCCTTGGATTCCCCTAGGTCTCTAGTTTTCAGAAATGCACAGGTTTGGTAGGTTTCCCTAGGTGTCGGCTGAGCTAGAGGCCAAAATCTACAGGTAGGCACTTCGCAAAAAACACCTCTGTTTTCTTCCAGAAATTTGGATGTGTCCACGTTGCGCTTTGGGGCGTTTCCTGTTGCAGGCGCTAGGCCTACCCACACAAGTGAGGTATCATTTTTATCGGGAGACTTGGGGGAACGCTGGGTGGAAGGAAATTTGTGGCTCCTCTCAGATTACAGAACTTTCTGCCACAGAAATGTGAGGAACATGTGTTTTTTTAGCCAAATTTTGAGGTTTGCAAAGGATTCTGGGTAACAGAACCTGGTCCGAGCCCCGCAAGTCACCCCTCCTTGGATTCCCCTAGGTCTCTAATTTTCAGAAATGCACAGGTTTGGTAGGCTTCCCTAGGTGCCAGCTGAGCTAGAGGCTAAAATCTACAGGTAGGCACTTCGCAAAAAACACCTCTGTTTTCTTCCAAAAATTTGGATGTGTCCACGTTGCGCTTTGGGGCGTTTCCTGTCGCGGGCGCTAGGCCTACCCACACAAGTGAGGTATCATTTTTATCGGGAGACTTGGGGGAACGCTGGGTGGAAGGAAATTTGTGGCTCCTCTCAGATTCCCGAACTTTCTGCCACAGAAATGTGAGGAACATGTGTTTTTTTAGCCAAATTTTGAGGTTTGCAAAGGATTCTGGGTAACAGAACCTGGTCCGAGCCCCGCAAGTCACCCCTCCTTGGATTCCCCTAGGTCTCTAGTTTTCAGACATGCACAGGTTTGGTAGGTTTCCGTAGGTGCCGGTTGAGCTAGAGGCCAAAATCTACAGGTAGGCACTTCGCAAAAAACACCTCTGTTTTCTTCCAAAAATTTGGATGTGTCCACGTTGCGCTTTGGGGCGTTTCCTGTTGCGGGCGCTAGGCCTACCCTCACAAGTGAGGTATAATTTTTATCAGGAGACTTGGGGGAACGCTGGGTGGAAGGAAATTTGTGGCTCCTCTCAGATTACAGAACTTTCTGCCACAGAAATGTGAGTAACATGTGTTTTTTTAGCCAAATTTTGAGGTTTGCAAAGGATTCTGGGTAACAGAACCTGGTCCGAGCCCCGCAAGTCACCCCTCCTTGGATTCCCCTAGGTCTCTAATTTTCAGAAATGCACAGGTTTGGTAGGTTTCCCTAGGTGCCGGCTGAGCTAGAGGCCAAAATCTACAGGTAGGCACTTCGCAAAAAACACCTCTGTTTTCTTCCAAAAATTTGGATGTGTCCACGTTGCGCTTTGGGGCGTTTCCTGTCGCGGGCGCTAGGCCTACCCACACAAGTGAGGTATCATTTTTATCGGAAGACTTGGGGGAACGCTGGGTGGAAGGAAATTTGTGGCTCCTCTCAGATTCCCGAACTTTCTGCCACAGAAATGTGTGGAACATGTGTTTTTTTAGCCAAATTTTGAGGTTTGCAAAGGATTCTGGGTAACAGAACCTGGTCCGAGCCCCGCAAGTCACCCCTCCTTGGATTCCCCTAGGTCTCTAGTTTTCAGAAATGCACAGGTTTGGTAGGTTTCCCTAGGTGTCGGCTGAGCTAGAGGCCAAAATCTACAGGTAGGCACTTCGCAAAAAACACCTCTGTTTTCTTCCAAAAATTTTGATGTGTCCACGTTGCGCTTTGGGGCGTTTCCTGTTGCAGGCGCTAGGCCTACCCACACAAGTGAGGTATCATTTTTATCGGGAGACTTGGGGGAACGCTGGGTGGAAGGAAATTTGTTTCTCCTCTCAGATTCCAGAACTTTCTGCCACAGAAATGTGAGGAACATGTGTTTTTTTAGCCAAATTTTGAGGTTTGCAAAGGATTCTGGGTAACAGAACCTGGTCCGAGCCCCGCAAGTCACCCCTCCTTGGATTCCCCTAGGTCTCTAGTTTTCAGAAATGCACAGGTTTGGTAGGTTTCCCTAGGTGCCGGCTGAGGTAGAGGCTAAAATCTACATGTAGGCACGTCGCAAAAAACACCTCTGTTTTCTTCCAAAAATTTGGATGTGTCCACGTTGCGCTTTGGGGCGTTTCCTGTTGCGGGCGCTAGGCCTACCCACACAAGTGAGGTATAATTTTTATCGGGAGACTTGGGGGAACGCTGGGTGGAAGGAAATTTGTGGCTCCTCTCAGATTCCCGAACTTTCTGCCACCGAAATGTGAGGAACATGTGTTTTTTTAGCCAAATTTTGAGGTTTGCAAAGGATTCTGGGTAACAGAACATAGTCCAAGCCCCGCAAGTCACCCCTCCTTGGATTCCCCTAGGTCTCTAGTTTTCAGAAATGCACAGGTTTGGTAGGTTTCCCTCGGTGCCGGCTGAGCTAGAGGCCAAAATCTACAGGTAGGCACTTTGCAAAAAACACCTTTGTTTTCTTCCAAAAATTTGGATGTGTCCACGTTGCGCTTTGGGGCGTTTCCTGTCGCCGGCGCTAGGCCTACCCACACAAGTGAGGTATCATTTTTATCGGGAGACTTGGGGGAACGCTGGGTGGAAGGAAATTTGTGGCTCCTCTCAGATTCCCGAACTTTCTGCCACAGAAATGTGTGGAACATGTGTTTTTTTAGCCAAATTTTGAGGTTTGCAAAGGATTCTGGGTAACAGAACCTGGTCCGAGCCCCGCAAGTCACCCCTCCTTGGATTCCCCTAGGTCTCTAGTTTTCAGAAATGCACAGGTTTGGTAGGTTTCCCTAGGTGTCGGCTGAGCTAGAGGCCAAAATCTATAGGTAGGCACTTCGCAAAAAACACCTCTGTTTTCTTCCAAAAATGTGGATGTGTCCACGTTGCGCTTTGGGGCGTTTCCTGTCGCGGGCGCTAGGCCTACCCACACAAGTGAGGTATCATTTTTATCGGGAGACTTGGGGGAACGCTGGGTGGAAGGAAATTTGTGGCTCCTCTCAGATTCCAGAACTTTCTGCCACAGAAATGTGAGGAACATGTGTTTTTTTAGCCAAATTTTGAGGTTTGCAAAGGATTCTGGGTAACAGAACCTGGTCCGAGCCCCGCAAGTCACCCCTCCTTGGATTCCCCTAGGTCTTTAGTTTTCAGAAATGCACAGGTTTGGTAGGTTTCCCTAGGTGCCGGCTGAGGTAGAGGCTAAAATCTACAGGTAGGCACTTCGCAAAAAACACCTCTGTTTTCTTCCAAAAATTTTGATGTGTCCACGTTGCGCTTTGGGGCGTTTCCTGTCGCGGGCGCTAGGCCTACCCACACAAGTGAGGTATAATTTTTATCGGGAGACTTGGGGGAACGCTGGGTGGAAGGAAATTTGTGGCTCCTCTCAGATTCCCGAACTTTCTGCCACAGAAATGTGAGGAACATGTGTTTTTTTAGCCAAATTTTGAGGTTTGCAAAGGATTCTGGGTAACAGAACATAGTCCAAGCCCAGCAAGTCACCCTTCCTTGGATTCCCCTAGGTCTCTAGTTTTCAGAAATGCACAGGTTTGGTAGGTTTCCCTCGGTGCCGGCTGAGCTAGAGGCCAAAATCTGGAGGTAGGCACTTCGCAAAAAACACCTCTGTTTTCTTCCAAAAATTTGGATGTGTCCACGTTGCGCTTTGGGGCGTTTCCTGTCGCGGGCGCTAGGCCTACCCACACAAGTGAGGTATCATTTTTATCGGGAGACTTGGGGGAACGCTGGGTGGAAGGAAATTTGTGGCTCCTCTCAGATTCCCGAACTTTCTGCCACAGAAATGTGAGGAACATGTGTTTTTATAGCCAAATTTTGAGGTTTGCAAAGGATTCTGGGTAACAGAACCTGGTCCGAGCCCCGCAAGTCACCCCTCCTTGGATTCCCCTAGGTCTCTAGTTTTCAGAAATGCACAGGTTTGGTAGGTTTCCGTAGGTGCCGGCTGAGCTAGAGGCCAAAATCTACAGGTAGGCACTTCGCAAAAAACACCTCTGTTTTCTTCCAAAAATTTGGATGTGTCCACGTTGCGCTTTGGGGCGTTTCCTGTTGCGGGCGCTAGGCCTACCCTCACAAGTGAGGTATAATTTTTATCGGGAGACTTGGGGGAACGCTGGGTGGAAGGAAATTTGTGGCTCCTCTCAGATTACAGAACTTTCTGCCACAGAAATGTGAGGAACATGTGTTTTTTTAGCCAAATTTTGAGGTTTGCAAAGGATTCTGGGTAACAGAACCTGGTCCGAGCCCCGCAAGTCACCCCTCCTTCGATTCCCCTAGGTCTCTAATTTTCAGAAATGCACAGGTTTGGTAGGTTTCCCTAGGTGCCGGCTGAGCTAGAGGCCAAAATCTACAGGTAGGCACTTCGCAAAAAACACCTCTGTTTTCTTCCAAAAATTTGGATGTGTCCACGTTGCGCTTTGGGGCGTTTCCTGTCGCGGGCGCTAGGCCTACCCACACAAGTGAGGTATCATTTTTATCGGAAGACTTGGGGGAACGCTGGGTGGAAGGAAATTTGTGGCTCCTCTCAGATTCCCGAACTTTCTGCCACAGAAATGTGTGGAACATTTTTAGCCAAATTTTGAGGTTTGCAAAGGATTCTGGGTAACAGAACCTGGTCCGAGCCCCGCAAGTCACCCCTCCGTGGATTCCCCTAGGTCTCTAGTTTTCAGAAATGCACAGGTTTGGTAGGTTTCCCTAGGTGCCGGCTGAGCTAGAAGCCAAAATCTACAGGTAGGCACTTCGCAAAAAACACCTCTGTTTTCTTCCAAAAATTTGGATGTGTCCACGTTGCGCTTTGGGGCGTTTCCTGTCGCGGGCGCTAGGCCTACCCACTCAAGTGAGGTATCCTTTTTATCGGGAGACTTGGGGAAACGCTGGGTGGAAGGAAATTTGTGGCTCCTCTCAGATTCCCGAACTTTCTGCCACAGAAATGTGTGGAACATGTGTTTTTTTAGCCAAATTTTGAGGTTTGCAAAGGATTCTGGGTAACAGAACCTGGTCCGAGCCCCGCAAGTCACCCCTCCTTGGATTCCCCTAGGTCTCTAATTTTCAGAAATGCACAGGTTTGGTAGGTTTCCCTAGGTGCCGGCTGAGCTAGAGGCCAAAATCTACAGGTAGGCACTTCGCAAAAAACACCTCTGTTTTCTTCCAAAAATGTGGATGTGTCCACGTTGCGCTTTGGGGCGTTTCCTGTCGCGGGCGCTAGGCCTTCCCACACAAGTGAGGTATCATTTTTATCGGAAGACTTGGGGGAACGCTGGGTGGAAGGAAATTTGTGGCTCCTCTCAGATTCCCGAACTTTCTGCCACAGAAATGTGTGGAACATGTGTTTTTTTAGCCAAATTTTGAGGTTTGCAAAGGATTCTGGGTAACAGAACCTGGTCCGAGCCCCGCAAGTCACCCCTCCGTGGATTCCCCTGGGTCTCTAGTTTTCAGAAATGCACAGGTTTGGTAGGTTTCCCTAGGTGTCGGCTGAGCTAGACTCCAAAATCTACAGGTAGGCACTTCGCAAAAAACACCTCTGTTTTCTTCCAAAAATTTGGATGTGTCCACGTTGCGCTTTGGGGCGTTTCCTGTCGCAGGCGCTAGGCCTACCCACACAAGTGAGGTATCATTTTTATCGGGAGACTTGGGGGAACGCTGGGTGGAAGGAATTTTGTGGCTCCTATCAGATTCCAGAACTTTCTGCCACAGAAATGTGAGGAACATGTGTTTTTTTAGCCAAATTTTGAGGTTTGCAAAGGATTCTGGGTAACAGAACCTGGTCCGAGCCCCGCAAGTCACACCTCCTTGGATTCCCCTAGGTCTCTAGTTTTCAGAAATGCACAGGTTTGGTAGGTTTCCCTAGGTGCCGGCTGAGGTAGAGGCTAAAATCTACAGGTAGGCACTTCGCAAAAAACACCTCTGTTTTCTTCCAAAAATTTGGATGTGTCCACGTTGCGCTTTGGGGCGTTTCCTGTCGCGGGCGCTAGGCCTACCCACTCAAGTGAGGTATCCTTTTTATCGGGAGACTTGGGGAAACGCTGGGTGGAAGGAAATTTGTGGCTCCTCTCAGATTCCCGAACTTTCTGCCACAGAAATGTGTGGAACATGTGTTTTTTTAGCCAAATTTTGAGGTTTGCAAAGGATTCTGGGTAACAGAACCTGGTCCGAGCCCCGCAAATCACCCCTCCTTGGATTCCCCTAGGTCTCTAATTTTCAGAAATGCACAGGTTTGGTAGGTTTCCCTAGGTGCCGGCTGAGCTAGAGGCCAAAATCTACAGGTAGGCACTTCGCAAAAAACACCTCTGTTTTCTTCCAAAAATTTGGATGTGTCCACGTTGCGCTTTGGGGCGTTTCCTGTCGCGGGCGCTAGGCCTTCCCACACAAGTGAGGTATCATTTTTATCGGAAGACTTGGGGGAACGCTGGGTGGAAGGAAATTTGTGGCTCCTCTCAGATTCCCGAACTTTCTGCCACAGAAATGTGTGGAACATGTGTTTTTTTAGCCAAATTTTGAGGTTTGCAAAGGATTCTGGGTAACAGAACCTGGTCCGAGCCCCGCAAGTCACCCCTCCTTGGATTCCCCTGGGTCTCTAGTTTTCAGAAATGCACAGGTTTGGTAGGTTTCCCTAGGTGTCGGCTGAGCTAGAGGCCAAAATCTACAGGTAGGCACTTCGCAAAAAACACCTCTGTTTTCTTCCAAAAATTTGGATGTGTCCACGTTGCGCTTTGGGGCGTTTCCTGTCGCAGGCGCTAGGCCTACCCACACAAGTGAGGTATCATTTTTATCGGGAGACTTGGGGGAACGCTGGGTGGAAGGAAATTTGTGGCTCCTATCAGATTCCAGAACTTTCTGCCACAGAAATGTGAGGAACATGTGTTTTTTTAGCCAAATTTTGAGGTTTGCAAAGGATTCTGGGTAACAGAACCTGGTCCGAGCCCCGCAAGTCACCCCTCCTTGGATTCCCCTAGGTCTCTAGTTTTCAGAAATGCACAGGTTTGGTAGGTTTCCCTAGGTGCCGGCTGAGGTAGAGGCTAAAATCTACAGGTAGGCACTTCGCAAAAAACACCTCTGTTTTCTTCCAAAAATTTGGATGTGTCCACGTTGCGCTTTGGGGCGTTTCCTGTTGCGGGCGCTAGGCCTACCCACACAAGTGAGGTATAATTTTTATCGGGAGACTTGGGGGAACGCTGGGTGGAAGGAAAGTTGTGGCTCCTCTCAGATTCCCGAACTTTCTGCCACCGAAATGTGAGGAACATGTGTTTTTTTAGCCAAATTTTGAGGTTTGCAAAGGATTCTGGGTAACAGAACATAGTCCAAGCCCCGCAAGTCACCCCTCCTTGGATTCCCCTAGGTCTCTAGTTTTCAGAAATGCACAGGTTTGGTAGGTTTCCCTAGGTGCCGGCTGAGCTAGAGGCCAAAATCTACAGGTAGGCACTTTGCAAAAAACACCTTTGTTTTCTTCCAAAAATTTGGATGTGTCCACGTTGCGCTTTGGGGCGTTTCCTGTCGCCGGCGCTAGGCCTACCCACACAAGTGAGGTATCATTTTTATCGGGAGACTTGGGGGAACGCTGGGTGGAAGGAAATTTGTGGCTCCTCTCAGATTCCCGAACTTTCTGCCACAGAAATGTGTGGAACATGTGTTTTTTTAGCCAAATTTTGAGGTTTGCAAAGGATTCTGGGTAACAGAACCTGGTCCGAGCCCCGCAAGTCACCCCTCCTTGGATTCCCCTAGGTCTCTAGTTTTCAGAAATGCACAGGTTTGGTAGGTTTCCCTAGGTGTCGGCTGAGCTAGAGGCCAAAATCTATAGGTAGGCACTTCGCAAAAAACACCTCTGTTTTCTTCCAAAAATGTGGATGTGTCCACGTTGCGCTTTGGGGCGTTTCCTGTCGCGGGCGCTAGGCCTACCCACACAAGTGAGGTATCATTTTTATCGGGAGACTTGGGGGAACGCTGGGTGGAAGGAAATTTGTGGCTCCTCTCAGATTCCAGAACTTTCTGCCACAGAAATGTGAGGAACAATTGTTTTTTTAGCCAAATTTTGAGGTTTGCAAAGGATTCTGGGTAACAGAACCTGGTCCGAGCCCCGCAAGTCACCCCTCCTTGGATTCCCCTAGGTCTTTAGTTTTCAGAAATGCACAGGTTTGGTAGGTTTCCCTAGGTGCCGGCTGAGGTAGAGGCTAAAATCTACAGGTAGGCACTTCGCAAAAAACACCTCTGTTTTCTTCCAAAAATTTTGATGTGTCCACGTTGCGCTTTGGGGCGTTTCCTGTCGCGGGCGCTAGGCCTACCCACACAAGTGAGGTATAATTTTTATCGGGAGACTTGGGGGAACGCTGGGTGGAAGGAAATTTGTGGCTCCTCTCAGATTCCCGAACTTTCTGCCACAGAAATGTGAGGAACATGTGTTTTTTTAGCCAAATTTTGAGGTTTGCAAAGGATTCTGGGTAACAGAACATAGTCCAAGCCCAGCAAGTCACCCCTCCTTGGATTCCCCTAGGTCTCTAGTTTTCAGAAATGCACAGGTTTGGTAGGTTTCCCTCGGTGCCGGCTGAGCTAGAGGCCAAAATCTGGAGGTAGGCACTTCGCAAAAAACACCTCTGTTTTCTTCCCAAAATTTGGATGTGTCCACGTTGCGCTTTGGGGCGTTTCCTGTCGCGGGCGCTAGGCCTACCCACACAAGTGAGGTATCATTTTTATCGGGAGACTTGGGGGAACGCTGGGTGGAAGGAAATTTGTGGCTCCTCTCAGATTCCCGAACTTTCTGCCACAGAAATGTGAGGAACATGTGTTTTTTTAGCCAAATTTTGAGGTTTGCAAAGGATTCTGGGTAACAGAACCTGGTCCGAGCCCCGCAAGTCACCCCTCCTTGGATTCCCCTAGGTCTCTAGTTTTCAGAAATGCACAGGTTTGGTAGGTTTCCATAGGTGCCGGCTGAGCTAGAGGCCAAAATCTACAGGTAGGCACTTCGCAAAAAACACCTCTATTTTCTTCCAAAAATTTGGATGTGTCCACGTTGCGCTTTGGGGCGTTTCCTGTTGCGGGCGCTAGGCCTACCCTCACAAGTGAGGTATAATTTTTATCGGGAGACTTGGGGGAACGCTGGGTGGAAGGAAATTTGTGGCTCCTCTCAGATTACAGAACTTTCTGCCACAGAAATGTGAGGAACATGTGTTTTTTTAGCCAAATTTTGAGGTTTGCAAAGGATTCTGGGTAACAGAACCTGGTCCGAGCCCCGCAAGTCACCCCTCCTTCGATTCCCCTAGGTCTCTAATTTTCAGAAATGCACAGGTTTGGTAGGTTTCCCTAGGTGCCGGCTGAGCTAGAGGCCAAAATCTACAGGTAGGCACTTCGCAAAAAACACCTCTGTTTTCTTCCAAAAATTTGGATGTGTCCACGTTGCGCTTTGGGGCGTTTCCTGTCGCGGGCGCTAGGCCTACCCACACAAGTGAGGTATCATTTTTATCGGAAGACTTGGGGGAACGCTGGGTGGAAGGAAATTTGTGGCTCCTCTCAGATTCCCGAACTTTCTGCCACAGAAATGTGAGGAACATGTGTTTTTTTAGCCAAATTTTGAGGTTTGCAAAGGATTCTGGGTAACAGAACCTGGTCCGAGCCCCGCAAGTCACCCCTCCTTGGATTCCCCTAGGTCTCTAGTTTTCAGAAATGCACAGGTTTGGTAGGTTTCCCTAGGTGTCGGCTGAGCTAGAGGCCAAAATCTACAGGTAGGCACTTCGCAAAAAACACCTCTGTTTTCTTCCAAAAATTTGGATGTGTCCACGTTGCGCTTTGGGGCGTTTCCTGTTGCAGGCGCTAGGCCTACCCACACAAGTGAGGTATCATTTTTATCGGGAGACTTGGGGGAACGCTGGGTGGAAGGAAATTTGTGGCTCCTCTCAGATTACAGAACTTTCTGCCACAGAAATGTGAGGAACATGTGTTTTTTTAGCCAAATTTTGAGGTTTGCAAAGGATTCTGGGTAACAGAACCTGGTCCGAGCCCCGCAAGTCACCCCTCCTTGGATTCCCCTAGGTCTCTAATTTTCAGAAATGCACAGGTTTGGTAGGCTTCCCTAGGTGCCGGCTGAGCTAGAGGCTAAAATCTACAGGTAGGCACTTCGCAAAAAACACCTCTGTTTTCTTCCAAAAATTTGGATGTGTCCACGTTGCGCTTTGGGGCGTTTCCTGTCGCGGGCGCTAGGCCTACCCACACAAGTGAGGTATAATTTTTATCGGGAGACTTGGGGGAACGCTGGGTGGAAGGAAATTTGTGGCTCCTCTCAGATTCCCGAACTTTCTGCCACAGAAATGTGAGGAACATGTGTTTTTTTAGCCAAATTTTGAGGTTTGCAAAGGATTCTGGGTAACAGAACATAGTCCAAGCCCAGCAAGTCACCCCTCCTTGGATTCCCCTAGGTCTCTAGTTTTCAGAAATGCACAGGTTTGGTAGGTTTCCCTCGGTGCCGGCTGAGCTAGAGGCCAAAATCTGGAGGTAGGCACTTCCCAAAAAACACGTCTGTTTTCTTCCAAAAATTTGGATGTGTCCACGTTGCGCTTTGGGGCGTTTCCTGTCGCGGGCGCTAGGCCTACCCACACAAGTGAGGTATCATTTTTATCGGGAGACTTGGGGGAACGCTGGGTGGAAGGAAATTTGTGGCTCCTCTCAGATTCCCGAACTTTCTGCCACAGAAATGTGAGGAACATGTGTTTTTTTAGCCAAATTTTGAGGTTTGCAAAGGATTCTGGGTAACAGAACCTGGTCCGAGCCCCGCAAGTCACCCCTCCTTGGATTCCCCTAGGTCTCTAGTTTTCAGACATGCACAGGTTTGGTAGGTTTCCGTAGGTGCCGGCTGAGCTAGAGGCCAAAATCTACAGGTAGGCACTTCGCAAAAAACACCTCTGTTTTCTTCCAAAAATTTGGATGTGTCCACGTTGCGCTTTGGGGCGTTTCCTGTTGCGGGCGCTAGGCCTACCCTCACAAGTGAGGTATAATTTTTATCGGGAGACTTGGGGGAACGCTGGGTGGAAGGAAATTTGTGGCTCCTCTCAGATTACAGAACTTTCTGCCACAGAAATGTGAGGAACATGTGTTTTTTTAGCCAAATTTTGAGGTTTGCAAAGGATTCTGGGTAACAGAACCTGGTCCGAGCCCCGCAAGTCACCCCTCCTTCGATTCCCCTAGGTCTCTAATTTTCAGAAATGCACAGGTTTGGTAGGTTTCCCTAGGTGCCGGCTGAGCTAGAGGCCAAAATCTACAGGTAGGCACTTCGCAAAAAACACCTCTGTTTTCTTCCAAAAATTTGGATGTGTCCACGTTGCGCTTTGGGGCGTTTCCTGTCGCGGGCGCTAGGCCTACCCACACAAGTGAGGTATCATTTTTATCGGAAGACTTGGGGGAACGCTGGGTGGAAGGAAATTTGTGGCTCCTCTCAGATTCCCGAACTTTCTGCCACAGAAATGTGTGGAACATTTTTAGCCAAATTTTGAGGTTTGCAAAGGATTCTGGGTAACAGAACCTGGTCCGAGCCCCGCAAGTCACCCCTCCGTGGATTCCCCTAGGTCTCTAGTTTTCAGAAATGCACAGGTTTGGTAGGTTTCCCTAGGTGCCGGCTGAGCTAGAAGCCAAAATCTACAGGTAGGCACTTCGCAAAAAACACCTCTGTTTTCTTCCAAAAATTTGGATGTGTCCACGTTGCGCTTTGGGGCGTTTCCTGTCGCGGGCGCTAGGCCTACCCACTCAAGTGAGGTATCCTTTTTATCGGGAGACTTGGGGAAACGCTGGGTGGAAGGAAATTTGTGGCTCCTCTCAGATTCCCGAACTTTCTGCCACAGAAATGTGTGGAACATGTGTTTTTTTAGCAAAATTTTGAGGTTTGCAAAGGATTCTGGGTAACAGAACCTGGTCCGAGCCCCGCAAGTCACCCCTCCTTGGATTCCCCTAGGTCTCTAATTTTCAGAAATGCACAGGTTTGGTAGGTTTCCCTAGGTGCCGGCTGAGCTAGAGGCCAAAATCTACAGGTAGGCACTTCGCAAAAAACACCTCTGTTTTCTTCCAAAAATTTGGATGTGTCCACGTTGCGCTTTGGGGCGTTTCCTGTCGCGGGCGCTAGGCCTTCCCACACAAGTGAGGTATCATTTTTATCGGAAGACTTGGGGGAACGCTGGGTGGAAGGAAATTTGTGGCTCCTCTCAGATTCCCGAACTTTCTGCCACAGAAATGTGTGGAACATGTGTTTTTTTAGCCAAATTTTGAGGTTTGCAAAGGATTCTGGGTAACAGAACCTGGTCCGAGCCCCGCAAGTCACCCCTCCGTGGATTCCCCTGGGTCTCTAGTTTTCAGAAATGCACAGGTTTGGTAGGTTTCCCTAGGTGTCGGCTGAGCTAGAGGCCAAAATCTACAGGTAGGCACTTCGCAAAAAACACCTCTGTTTTCTTCCAAAAATTTGGATGTGTCCACGTTGCGCTTTGGGGCGTTTCCTGTCGCGGGCGCTAGGCCTACCCGCACAAGTGAGGTATCATTTTTATCGGAAGACTTGGGGGAACGCTGGGTGGAAGGAAATTTGTGGCTCCTCTCAGATTCCCGAACTTTCTGCCACAGAAATGTGTGGAACATTTTTAGCCAAATTTTGAGGTTTGCAAAGGATTCTGGGTAACAGAACCTGGTCCGAGCCCCGCAAGTCACCCCTCCGTGGATTCCCCTAGGTCTCTAGTTTTCAGAAATGCACAGGTTTGGTAGGTTTCCCTAGGTGCCGGCTGAGCTAGAAGCCAAAATCTACAGGTAGGCACTTCGCAAAAAACACCTCTGTTTTCTTCCAAAAATTTGGATGTGTCCACGTTGCGCTTTGGGGCGTTTCCTGTCGCGGGCGCTAGGCCTACCCACTCAAGTGAGGTATCCTTTTTATCGGGAGACTTGGGGAAACGCTGGGTGGAAGGAAATTTGTGGCTCCTCTCAGATTCCCGAACTTTCTGCCACAGAAATGTGTGGAACATGTGTTTTTTTAGCCAAATTTTGAGGTTTGCAAAGGATTCTGGGTAACAGAACCTGGTCCGAGCCCCGCAAGTCACCCCTCCTTGGATTCCCCTAGGTCTCTAATTTTCAGAAATGCACAGGTTTGGTAGGTTTCCCTAGGTGCCGGCTGAGCTAGAGGCCAAAATCTACAGGTAGGCACTTCGCAAAAAACACCTCTGTTTTCTTCCAAAAATTTGGATGTGTCCACGTTGCGCTTTGGGGCGTTTCCTGTCGCGGGCGCTAGGCCTTCCCACACAAGTGAGGTATCATTTTTATCGGAAGACTTGGGGGAACGCTGGGTGGAAGGAAATTTGTGGCTCCTCTCAGATTCCCGAACTTTCTGCCACAGAAATGTGTGGAACATGTGTTTTTTTAGCCAAATTTTGAGGTTTGCAAAGGATTCTGGGTAACAGAACCTGGTCCGAGCCCCGCAAGTCACCCCTCCGTGGATTCCCCTGGGTCTCTAGTTTTCAGAAATGCACAGGTTTGGTAGGTTTCCCTAGGTGTCGGCTGAGCTAGAGGCCAAAATCTACAGGTAGGCACTTCGCAAAAAACACCTCTGTTTTCTTCCAAAAATTTGGATGTGTCCACGTTGCGCTTTGGGGCGTTTCCTGTTGCAGGCGCTAGGCCTACCCACACAAGTGAGGTATCATTTTTATCGGGAGACTTGGGGGAACGCTGGGTGGAAGGAAATTTGTGGCTCCTCTCAGATTACAGAACTTTCTGCCACAGAAATGTGAGGAACATGTGTTTTTTTAGCCAAATTTTGAGGTTTGCAAAGGATTCTGGGTAACAGAACCTGGTCCGAGCCCCGCAAGTCACCCCTCCTTGGATTCCCCTAGGTCTCTAATTTTCAGAAATGCACAGATTTGGTAGGCTTCCCTAGGTGCCGGCTGAGCTAGAGGCTAAAATCTACAGGTAGGCACTTCGCAAAAAACACCTCTGTTTTCTTCCAAAAATTTGGATGTGTCCACGTTGCGCTTTGGGGCGTTTCCTGTCGCGGGCGCTAGGCCTACCCACACAAGTGAGGTATAATTTTTATCGGGAGACTTGGGGGAACGCTGGGTGGAAGGAAATTTGTGGCTCCTCTCAGATTCCCGAACTTTCTGCCACAGAAATGTGAGGAACATGTGTTTTTTTAGCCAAATTTTGAGGTTTGCAAAGGATTCTGGGTAACAGAACCTGGTCCGAGCCCCGCAAGTCACCCCTCCTTGGATTCCCCTAGGTCGATAGTTTTCAGAAATGCACAGGTTTGGTAGGTTTCCCTAGGTGCCGGCTGAGGTAGAGGCTAAAATCTACAGGTAGGCACTTCGCAAAAAACACCTCTGTTTTCTTCCAAAAATTTGGATGTGTCCACGTTGCGCTTTGGGGCGTTTCCTGTCGCGGGCGCTAGGCCTACCCACACAAGTGAGGTATCATTTTTATCGGGAGACTTGGGGGAACGCTGGGTGGAAGGAAATTTGTGGCTCCTCTCAGATTCCCGAACTTTCTGCCACAGAAATGTGAGGAACATGTGTTTTTTTAGCCAAATTTTGAGGTTTGCAAAGGATTCTGGGTAACAGAACCTGGTCCGAGCCCCGCAAGTCACCCCTCCTTGGATTCCCCTAGGTCTCTAGTTTTCAGACATGCACAGGTTTGGTAGGTTTCCGTAGGTGCCGGTTGAGCTAGAGGCCAAAATCTACAGGTAGGCACTTCGCAAAAAACACCTCTGTTTTCTTCCAAAAATTTGGATGTGTCCACGTTGCGCTTTGGGGCGTTTCCTGTTGCGGGCGCTAGGCCTACCCTCACAAGTGAGGTATAATTTTTATCAGGAGACTTGGGGGAACGCTGGGTGGAAGGAAATTTGTGGCTCCTCTCAGATTACAGAACTTTCTGCCACAGAAATGTGAGTAACATGTGTTTTTTTAGCCAAATTTTGAGGTTTGCAAAGGATTCTGTGTAACAGAACCTGGTCCGAGCCCCGCAAGTCACCCCTCCTTGGATTCCCCTAGGTCTCTAATTTTCAGAAATGCACAGGTTTGGTAGGTTTCCCTAGGTGCCGGCTGAGCTAGAGGCCAAAATCTACAGGTAGGCACTTCGCAAAAAACACCTCTGTTTTCTTCCAAAAATTTGGATGTGTCCACGTTGCGCTTTGGGGCGTTTCCTGTCGCGGGCGCTAGGCCTACCCACACAAGTGAGGTATCATTTTTATCGGAAGACTTGGGGGAACGCTGGGTGGAAGGAAATTTGTGGCTCCTCTCAGATTCCCGAACTTTCTGCCACAGAAATGTGTGGAACATGTGTTTTTTTAGCCAAATTTTGAGGTTTGCAAAGGATTCTGGGTAACAGAACCTGGTCCGAGCCCCGCAAGTCACCCCTCCTTGGATTCCCCTAGGTCTCTAGTTTTCAGAAATGCACAGGTTTGGTAGGTTTCCCTAGGTGTCGGCTGAGCTAGAGGCCAAAATCTACAGGTAGGCACTTCGCAAAAAACACCTCTGTTTTCTTCCAAAAATTTTGATGTGTCCACGTTGCGCTTTGGGGCGTTTCCTGTTGCAGGCGCTAGGCCTACCCACACAAGTGAGGTATCATTTTTATCGGGAGACTTGGGGGAACGCTGGGTGGAAGGAAATTTGTTTCTCCTCTCAGATTCCAGAACTTTCTGCCACAGAAATGTGAGGAACATGTGTTTTTTTAGCCAAATTTTGAGGTTTGCAAAGGATTCTGGGTAACAGAACCTGGTCCGAGCCCCGCAAGTCACCCCTCCTTGGATTCCCCTAGGTCTCTAGTTTTCAGAAATGCACAGGTTTGGTAGGTTTCCCTAGGTGCCGGCTGAGGTAGAGGCTAAAATCTACATGTAGGCACGTCGCAAAAAACACCTCTGTTTTCTTCCAAAAATTTGGATGTGTCCACGTTGCGCTTTGGGGCGTTTCCTGTTGCGGGCGCTAGGCCTACCCACACAAGTGAGGTATAATTTTTATCGGGAGACTTGGGGGAACGCTGGGTGGAAGGAAATTTGTGGCTCCTCTCAGATTCCCGAACTTTCTGCCACCGAAATGTGAGGAACATGTGTTTTTTTAGCCAAATTTTGAGGTTTGCAAAGGATTCTGGGTAACAGAACATAGTCCAAGCCCCGCAAGTCACCCCTCCTTGGATTCCCCTAGGTCTCTAGTTTTCAGAAATGCACAGGTTTGGTAGGTTTCCCTAGGTGCCGGCTGAGCTAGAGGCCAAAATCTACAGGTAGGCACTTTGCAAAAAACACCTTTGTTTTCTTCCAAAAATTTGGATGTGTCCACGTTGCGCTTTGGGGCGTTTCCTGTCGCCGGCGCTAGGCCTACCCACACAAGTGAGGTATCATTTTTATCGGGAGACTTGGGGGAACGCTGGGTGGAAGGAAATTTGTGGCTCCTCTCAGATTCCCGAACTTTCTGCCACAGAAATGTGTGGAACATGTGTTTTTTTAGCCAAATTTTGAGGTTTGCAAAGGATTCTGGGTAACAGAACCTGGTCCGAGCCCCGCAAGTCACCCCTCCTTGGATTCCCCTAGGTCTCTAGTTTTCAGAAATGCACAGGTTTGGTAGGTTTCCCTAGGTGTCGGCTGAGCTAGAGGCCAAAATCTATAGGTAGGCACTTCGCAAAAAACACCTCTGTTTTCTTCCAAAAATGTGGATGTGTCCACGTTGCGCTTTGGGGCGTTTCCTGTCGCGGGCGCTAGGCCTACCCACACAAGTGAGGTATCATTTTTATCGGGAGACTTGGGGGAACGCTGGGTGGAAGGAAATTTGTGGCTCCTCTCAGATTCCAGAACTTTCTGCCACAGAAATGTGAGGAACATGTGTTTTTTTTAGCCAAATTTTGAGGTTTGCAAAGGATTCTGGGTAACAGAACCTGGTCCGAGCCCCGCAAGTCACCCCTCCTTGGATTCCCCTAGGTCTTTAGTTTTCAGAAATGCACAGGTTTGGTAGGTTTCCCTAGGTGCCGGCTGAGGTAGAGGCTAAAATCTACAGGTAGGCACTTCGCAAAAAACACCTCTGTTTTCTTCCAAAAATTTTGATGTGTCCACGTTGCGCTTTGGGGCGTTTCCTGTCGCGGGCGCTAGGCCTACCCACACAAGTGAGGTATAATTTTTATCGGGAGACTTGGGGGAACGCTGGGTGGAAGGAAATTTGTGGCTCCTCTCAGATTCCCGAACTTTCTGCCACAGAAATGTGAGGAACATGTGTTTTTTTAGCCAAATTTTGAGGTTTGCAAAGGATTCTGGGTAACAGAACATAGTCCAAGCCCAGCAAGTCACCCTTCCTTGGATTCCCCTAGGTCTCTAGTTTTCAGAAATGCACAGGTTTGGTAGGTTTCCCTCGGTGCCGGCTGAGCTAGAGGCCAAAATCTGGAGGTAGGCACTTCGCAAAAAACACCTCTGTTTTCTTCCAAAAATTTGGATGTGTCCACGTTGCGCTTTGGGGCGTTTCCTGTCGCGGGCGCTAGGCCTACCCACACAAGTGAGGTATCATTTTTATCGGGAGACTTGGGGGAACGCTGGGTGGAAGGAAATTTGTGGCTCCTCTCAGATTCCCGAACTTTCTGCCACAGAAATGTGAGGAACATGTGTTTTTATAGCCAAATTTTGAGGTTTGCAAAGGATTCTGGGTAACAGAACCTGGTCCGAGCCCCGCAAGTCACCCCTCCTTGGATTCCCCTAGGTCTCTAGTTTTCAGAAATGCACAGGTTTGGTAGGTTTCCGTAGGTGCCGGCTGAGCTAGAGGCCAAAATCTACAGGTAGGCACTTCGCAAAAAACACCTCTGTTTTCTTCCAAAAATTTGGATGTGTCCACGTTGCGCTTTGGGGCGTTTCCTGTTGCGGGCGCTAGGCCTACCCTCACAAGTGAGGTATAATTTTTATCGGGAGACTTGGGGGAACGCTGGGTGGAAGGAAATTTGTGGCTCCTCTCAGATTACAGAACTTTCTGCCACAGAAATGTGAGGAACATGTGTTTTTTTAGCCAAATTTTGAGGTTTGCAAAGGATTCTGGGTAACAGAACCTGGTCCGAGCCCCGCAAGTCACCCCTCCTTCGATTCCCCTAGGTCTCTAATTTTCAGAAATGCACAGGTTTGGTAGGTTTCCCTAGGTGCCGGCTGAGCTAGAGGCCAAAATCTACAGGTAGGCACTTCGCAAAAAACACCTCTGTTTTCTTCCAAAAATTTGGATGTGTCCACGTTGCGCTTTGGGGCGTTTCCTGTCGCGGGCGCTAGGCCTACCCACACAAGTGAGGTATCATTTTTATCGGAAGACTTGGGGGAACGCTGGGTGGAAGGAAATTTGTGGCTCCTCTCAGATTCCCGAACTTTCTGCCACAGAAATGTGTGGAACATTTTTAGCCAAATTTTGAGGTTTGCAAAGGATTCTGGGTAACAGAACCTGGTCCGAGCCCCGCAAGTCACCCCTCCGTGGATTCCCCTAGGTCTCTAGTTTTCAGAAATGCACAGGTTTGGTAGGTTTCCCTAGGTGCCGGCTGAGCTAGAAGCCAAAATCTACAGGTAGGCACTTCGCAAAAAACACCTCTGTTTTCTTCCAAAAATTTGGATGTGTCCACGTTGCGCTTTGGGGCGTTTCCTGTCGCGGGCGCTAGGCCTACCCACTCAAGTGAGGTATCCTTTTTATCGGGAGACTTGGGGAAACGCTGGGTGGAAGGAAATTTGTGGCTCCTCTCAGATTCCCGAACTTTCTGCCACAGAAATGTGTGGAACATGTGTTTTTTTAGCCAAATTTTGAGGTTTGCAAAGGATTCTGGGTAACAGAACCTGGTCCGAGCCCCGCAAGTCACCCCTCCTTGGATTCCCCTAGGTCTCTAATTTTCAGAAATGCACAGGTTTGGTAGGTTTCCCTAGGTGCCGGCTGAGCTAGAGGCCAAAATCTACAGGTAGGCACTTCGCAAAAAACACCTCTGTTTTCTTCCAAAAATGTGGATGTGTCCACGTTGCGCTTTGGGGCGTTTCCTGTCGCGGGCGCTAGGCCTTCCCACACAAGTGAGGTATCATTTTTATCGGAAGACTTGGGGGAACGCTGGGTGGAAGGAAATTTGTGGCTCCTCTCAGATTCCCGAACTTTCTGCCACAGAAATGTGTGGAACATGTGTTTTTTTAGCCAAATTTTGAGGTTTGCAAAGGATTCTGGGTAACAGAACCTGGTCCGAGCCCCGCAAGTCACCCCTCCGTGGATTCCCCTGGGTCTCTAGTTTTCAGAAATGCACAGGTTTGGTAGGTTTCCCTAGGTGTCAGCTGAGCTAGACTCCAAAATCTACAGGTAGGCACTTCGCAAAAAACACCTCTGTTTTCTTCCAAAAATTTGGATGTGTCCACGTTGCGCTTTGGGGCGTTTCCTGTCGCAGGCGCTAGGCCTACCCACACAAGTGAGGTATCATTTTTATCGGGAGACTTGGGGGGAACGCTGGGTGGAAGGAATTTTGTGGCTCCTATCAGATTCCAGAACTTTCTGCCACAGAAATGTGAGGAACATGTGTTTTTTTAGCCAAATTTTGAGGTTTGCAAAGGATTCTGGGTAACAGAACCTGGTCCGAGCCCCGCAAGTCACACCTCCTTGGATTCCCCTAGGTCTCTAGTTTTCAGAAATGCACAGGTTTGGTAGGTTTCCCTAGGTGCCGGCTGAGGTAGAGGCTAAAATCTACAGGTAGGCACTTCGCAAAAAACACCTCTGTTTTCTTCCAAAAATTTGGATGTGTCCACGTTGCGCTTTGGGGCGTTTCCTGTCGCGGGCGCTAGGCCTACCCACTCAAGTGAGGTATCCTTTTTATCGGGAGACTTGGGGAAACGCTGGGTGGAAGGAAATTTGTGGCTCCTCTCAGATTCCCGAACTTTCTGCCACAGAAATGTGTGGAACATGTGTTTTTTTAGCCAAATTTTGAGGTTTGCAAAGGATTCTGGGTAACAGAACCTGGTCCGAGCCCCGCAAATCACCCCTCCTTGGATTCCCCTAGGTCTCTAATTTTCAGAAATGCACAGGTTTGGTAGGTTTCCCTAGGTGCCGGCTGAGCTAGAGGCCAAAATCTACAGGTAGGCACTTCGCAAAAAACACCTCTGTTTTCTTCCAAAAATTTGGATGTGTCCACGTTGCGCTTTGGGGCGTTTCCTGTCGCGGGCGCTAGGCCTTCCCACACAAGTGAGGTATCATTTTTATCGGAAGACTTGGGGGAACGCTGGGTGGAAGGAAATTTGTGGCTCCTCTCAGATTCCCGAACTTTCTGCCACAGAAATGTGTGGAACATGTGTTTTTTTAGCCAAATTTTGAGGTTTGCAAAGGATTCTGGGTAACAGAACCTGGTCCGAGCCCCGCAAGTCACCCCTCCTTGGATTCCCCTGGGTCTCTAGTTTTCAGAAATGCACAGGTTTGGTAGGTTTCCCTAGGTGTCGGCTGAGCTAGAGGCCAAAATCTACAGGTAGGCACTTCGCAAAAAACACCTCTGTTTTCTTCCAAAAATTTGGATGTGTCCACGTTGCGCTTTGGGGCGTTTCCTGTCGCAGGCGCTAGGCCTACCCACACAAGTGAGGTATCATTTTTATCGGGAGACTTGGGGGAACGCTGGGTGGAAGGAAATTTGTGGCTCCTATCAGATTCCAGAACTTTCTGCCACAGAAATGTGAGGAACATGTGTTTTTTTAGCCAAATTTTGAGGTTTGCAAAGGATTCTGGGTAACAGAACCTGGTCCGAGCCCCGCAAGTCACCCCTCCTTGGATTCCCCTAGGTCTCTAGTTTTCAGAAATGCACAGGTTTGGTAGGTTTCCCTAGGTGCCGGCTGAGGTAGAGGCTAAAATCTACAGGTAGGCACTTCGCAAAAAACACCTCTGTTTTCTTCCAAAAATTTGGATGTGTCCACGTTGCGCTTTGGGGCGTTTCCTGTTGCGGGCGCTAGGCCTACCCACACAAGTGAGGTATAATTTTTATCGGGAGACTTGGGGGAACGCTGGGTGGAAGGAAATTTGTGGCTCCTCTCAGATTCCCGAACTTTCTGCCACCGAAATGTGAGGAACATGTGTTTTTTTAGCCAAATTTTGAGGTTTGCAAAGGATTCTGGGTAACAGAACATAGTCCAAGCCCCGCAAGTCACCCCTCCTTGGATTCCCCTAGGTCTCTAGTTTTCAGAAATGCACAGGTTTGGTAGGTTTCCCTAGGTGCCGGCTGAGCTAGAGGCCAAAATCTACAGGTAGGCACTTTGCAAAAAACACCTTTGTTTTCTTCCAAAAATTTGGATGTGTCCACGTTGCGCTTTGGGGCGTTTCCTGTCGCCGGCGCTAGGCCTACCCACACAAGTGAGGTATCATTTTTATCGGGAGACTTGGGGGAACGCTGGGTGGAAGGAAATTTGTGGCTCCTCTCAGATTCCCGAACTTTCTGCCACAGAAATGTGTGGAACATGTGTTTTTTTAGCCAAATTTTGAGGTTTGCAAAGGATTCTGGGTAACAGAACCTGGTCCGAGCCCCGCAAGTCACCCCTCCTTGGATTCCCCTAGGTCTCTAGTTTTCAGAAATGCACAGGTTTGGTAGGTTTCCCTAGGTGTCGGCTGAGCTAGAGGCCAAAATCTATAGGTAGGCACTTCGCAAAAAACACCTCTGTTTTCTTCCAAAAATGTGGATGTGTCCACGTTGCGCTTTGGGGCGTTTCCTGTCGCGGGCGCTAGGCCTACCCACACAAGTGAGGTATCATTTTTATCGGGAGACTTGGGGGAACGCTGGGTGGAAGGAAATTTGTGGCTCCTCTCAGATTCCAGAACTTTCTGCCACAGAAATGTGAGGAACAATTGTTTTTTTAGCCAAATTTTGAGGTTTGCAAAGGATTCTGGGTAACAGAACCTGGTCCGAGCCCCGCAAGTCACCCCTCCTTGGATTCCCCTAGGTCTTTAGTTTTCAGAAATGCACAGGTTTGGTAGGTTTCCCTAGGTGCCGGCTGAGGTAGAGGCTAAAATCTACAGGTAGGCACTTCGCAAAAAACACCTCTGTTTTCTTCCAAAAATTTTGATGTGTCCACGTTGCGCTTTGGGGCGTTTCCTGTCGCGGGCGCTAGGCCTACCCACACAAGTGAGGTATAATTTTTATCGGGAGACTTGGGGGAACGCTGGGTGGAAGGAAATTTGTGGCTCCTCTCAGATTCCCGAACTTTCTGCCACAGAAATGTGAGGAACATGTGTTTTTTTAGCCAAATTTTGAGGTTTGCAAAGGATTCTGGGTAACAGAACATAGTCCAAGCCCAGCAAGTCACCCCTCCTTGGATTCCCCTAGGTCTCTAGTTTTCAGAAATGCACAGGTTTGGTAGGTTTCCCTCGGTGCCGGCTGAGCTAGAGGCCAAAATCTGGAGGTAGGCACTTCGCAAAAAACACCTCTGTTTTCTTCCCAAAATTTGGATGTGTCCACGTTGCGCTTTGGGGCGTTTCCTGTCGCGGGCGCTAGGCCTACCCACACAAGTGAGGTATCATTTTTATCGGGAGACTTGGGGGAACGCTGGGTGGAAGGAAATTTGTGGCTCCTCTCAGATTCCCGAACTTTCTGCCACAGAAATGTGAGGAACATGTGTTTTTTTAGCCAAATTTTGAGGTTTGCAAAGGATTCTGGGTAACAGAACCTGGTCCGAGCCCCGCAAGTCACCCCTCCTTGGATTCCCCTAGGTCTCTAGTTTTCAGAAATGCACAGGTTTGGTAGGTTTCCATAGGTGCCGGCTGAGCTAGAGGCCAAAATCTACAGGTAGGCACTTCGCAAAAAACACCTCTATTTTCTTCCAAAAATTTGGATGTGTCCACGTTGCGCTTTGGGGCGTTTCCTGTTGCGGGCGCTAGGCCTACCCTCACAAGTGAGGTATAATTTTTATCGGGAGACTTGGGGGAACGCTGGGTGGAAGGAAATTTGTGGCTCCTCTCAGATTACAGAACTTTCTGCCACAGAAATGTGAGGAACATGTGTTTTTTTAGCCAAATTTTGAGGTTTGCAAAGGATTCTGGGTAACAGAACCTGGTCCGAGCCCCGCAAGTCACCCCTCCTTCGATTCCCCTAGGTCTCTAATTTTCAGAAATGCACAGGTTTGGTAGGTTTCCCTAGGTGCCGGCTGAGCTAGAGGCCAAAATCTACAGGTAGGCACTTCGCAAAAAACACCTCTGTTTTCTTCCAAAAATTTGGATGTGTCCACGTTGCGCTTTGGGGCGTTTCCTGTCGCGGGCGCTAGGCCTACCCACACAAGTGAGGTATCATTTTTATCGGAAGACTTGGGGGAACGCTGGGTGGAAGGAAATTTGTGGCTCCTCTCAGATTCCCGAACTTTCTGCCACAGAAATGTGAGGAACATGTGTTTTTTTAGCCAAATTTTGAGGTTTGCAAAGGATTCTGGGTAACAGAACCTGGTCCGAGCCCCGCAAGTCACCCCTCCTTGGATTCCCCTAGGTCTCTAGTTTTCAGAAATGCACAGGTTTGGTAGGTTTCCCTAGGTGTCGGCTGAGCTAGAGGCCAAAATCTACAGGTAGGCACTTCGCAAAAAACACCTCTGTTTTCTTCCAAAAATTTGGATGTGTCCACGTTGCGCTTTGGGGCGTTTCCTGTTGCAGGCGCTAGGCCTACCCACACAAGTGAGGTATCATTTTTATCGGGAGACTTGGGGGAACGCTGGGTGGAAGGAAATTTGTGGCTCCTCTCAGATTACAGAACTTTCTGCCACAGAAATGTGAGGAACATGTGTTTTTTTAGCCAAATTTTGAGGTTTGCAAAGGATTCTGGGTAACAGAACCTGGTCCGAGCCCCGCAAGTCACCCCTCCTTGGATTCCCCTAGGTCTCTAATTTTCAGAAATGCACAGGTTTGGTAGGCTTCCCTAGGTGCCGGCTGAGCTAGAGGCTAAAATCTACAGGTAGGCACTTCGCAAAAAACACCTCTGTTTTCTTCCAAAAATTTGGATGTGTCCACGTTGCGCTTTGGGGCGTTTCCTGTCGCGGGCGCTAGGCCTACCCACACAAGTGAGGTATAATTTTTATCGGGAGACTTGGGGGAACGCTGGGTGGAAGGAAATTTGTGGCTCCTCTCAGATTCCCGAACTTTCTGCCACAGAAATGTGAGGAACATGTGTTTTTTTAGCCAAATTTTGAGGTTTGCAAAGGATTCTGGGTAACAGAACATAGTCCAAGCCCAGCAAGTCACCCCTCCTTGGATTCCCCTAGGTCTCTAGTTTTCAGAAATGCACAGGTTTGGTAGGTTTCCCTCGGTGCCGGCTGAGCTAGAGGCCAAAATCTGGAGGTAGGCACTTCCCAAAAAACACGTCTGTTTTCTTCCAAAAATTTGGATGTGTCCACGTTGCGCTTTGGGGCGTTTCCTGTCGCGGGCGCTAGGCCTACCCACACAAGTGAGGTATCATTTTTATCGGGAGACTTGGGGGAACGCTGGGTGGAAGGAAATTTGTGGCTCCTCTCAGATTCCCGAACTTTCTGCCACAGAAATGTGAGGAACATGTGTTTTTTTAGCCAAATTTTGAGGTTTGCAAAGGATTCTGGGTAACAGAACCTGGTCCGAGCCCCGCAAGTCACCCCTCCTTGGATTCCCCTAGGTCTCTAGTTTTCAGACATGCACAGGTTTGGTAGGTTTCCGTAGGTGCCGGCTGAGCTAGAGGCCAAAATCTACAGGTAGGCACTTCGCAAAAAACACCTCTGTTTTCTTCCAAAAATTTGGATGTGTCCACGTTGCGCTTTGGGGCGTTTCCTGTTGCGGGCGCTAGGCCTACCCTCACAAGTGAGGTATAATTTTTATCGGGAGACTTGGGGGAACGCTGGGTGGAAGGAAATTTGTGGCTCCTCTCAGATTACAGAACTTTCTGCCACAGAAATGTGAGGAACATGTGTTTTTTTAGCCAAATTTTGAGGTTTGCAAAGGATTCTGGGTAACAGAACCTGGTCCGAGCCCCGCAAGTCACCCCTCCTTCGATTCCCCTAGGTCTCTAATTTTCAGAAATGCACAGGTTTGGTAGGTTTCCCTAGGTGCCGGCTGAGCTAGAGGCCAAAATCTACAGGTAGGCACTTCGCAAAAAACACCTCTGTTTTCTTCCAAAAATTTGGATGTGTCCACGTTGCGCTTTGGGGCGTTTCCTGTCGCGGGCGCTAGGCCTACCCACACAAGTGAGGTATCATTTTTATCGGAAGACTTGGGGGAACGCTGGGTGGAAGGAAATTTGTGGCTCCTCTCAGATTCCCGAACTTTCTGCCACAGAAATGTGTGGAACATTTTTAGCCAAATTTTGAGGTTTGCAAAGGATTCTGGGTAACAGAACCTGGTCCGAGCCCCGCAAGTCACCCCTCCGTGGATTCCCCTAGGTCTCTAGTTTTCAGAAATGCACAGGTTTGGTAGGTTTCCCTAGGTGCCGGCTGAGCTAGAAGCCAAAATCTACAGGTAGGCACTTCGCAAAAAACACCTCTGTTTTCTTCCAAAAATTTGGATGTGTCCACGTTGCGCTTTGGGGCGTTTCCTGTCGCGGGCGCTAGGCCTACCCACTCAAGTGAGGTATCCTTTTTATCGGGAGACTTGGGGAAACGCTGGGTGGAAGGAAATTTGTGGCTCCTCTCAGATTCCCGAACTTTCTGCCACAGAAATGTGTGGAACATGTGTTTTTTTAGCAAAATTTTGAGGTTTGCAAAGGATTCTGGGTAACAGAACCTGGTCCGAGCCCCGCAAGTCACCCCTCCTTGGATTCCCCTAGGTCTCTAATTTTCAGAAATGCACAGGTTTGGTAGGTTTCCCTAGGTGCCGGCTGAGCTAGAGGCCAAAATCTACAGGTAGGCACTTCGCAAAAAACACCTCTGTTTTCTTCCAAAAATTTGGATGTGTCCACGTTGCGCTTTGGGGCGTTTCCTGTCGCGGGCGCTAGGCCTTCCCACACAAGTGAGGTATCATTTTTATCGGAAGACTTGGGGGAACGCTGGGTGGAAGGAAATTTGTGGCTCCTCTCAGATTCCCGAACTTTCTGCCACAGAAATGTGTGGAACATGTGTTTTTTTAGCCAAATTTTGAGGTTTGCAAAGGATTCTGGGTAACAGAACCTGGTCCGAGCCCCGCAAGTCACCCCTCCGTGGATTCCCCTGGGTCTCTAGTTTTCAGAAATGCACAGGTTTGGTAGGTTTCCCTAGGTGTCGGCTGAGCTAGAGGCCAAAATCTACAGGTAGGCACTTCGCAAAAAACACCTCTGTTTTCTTCCAAAAATTTGGATGTGTCCACGTTGCGCTTTGGGGCGTTTCCTGTCGCGGGCGCTAGGCCTACCCACACAAGTGAGGTATCATTTTTATCGGAAGACTTGGGGGAACGCTGGGTGGAAGGAAATTTGTGGCTCCTCTCAGATTCCCGAACTTTCTGCCACAGAAATGTGTGGAACATTTTTAGCCAAATTTTGAGGTTTGCAAAGGATTCTGGGTAACAGAACCTGGTCCGAGCCCCGCAAGTCACCCCTCCGTGGATTCCCCTAGGTCTCTAGTTTTCAGAAATGCACAGGTTTGGTAGGTTTCCCTAGGTGCCGGCTGAGCTAGAAGCCAAAATCTACAGGTAGGCACTTCGCAAAAAACACCTCTGTTTTCTTCCAAAAATTTGGATGTGTCCACGTTGCGCTTTGGGGCGTTTCCTGTCGCGGGCGCTAGGCCTACCCACTCAAGTGAGGTATCCTTTTTATCGGGAGACTTGGGGAAACGCTGGGTGGAAGGAAATTTGTGGCTCCTCTCAGATTCCCGAACTTTCTGCCACAGAAATGTGTGGAACATGTGTTTTTTTAGCCAAATTTTGAGGTTTGCAAAGGATTCTGGGTAACAGAACCTGGTCCGAGCCCCGCAAGTCACCCCTCCTTGGATTCCCCTAGGTCTCTAATTTTCAGAAATGCACAGGTTTGGTAGGTTTCCCTAGGTGCCGGCTGAGCTAGAGGCCAAAATCTACAGGTAGGCACTTCGCAAAAAACACCTCTGTTTTCTTCCAAAAATTTGGATGTGTCCACGTTGCGCTTTGGGGCGTTTCCTGTCGCGGGCGCTAGGCCTTCCCACACAAGTGAGGTATCATTTTTATCGGAAGACTTGGGGGAACGCTGGGTGGAAGGAAATTTGTGGCTCCTCTCAGATTCCCGAACTTTCTGCCACAGAAATGTGTGGAACATGTGTTTTTTTAGCCAAATTTTGAGGTTTGCAAAGGATTCTGGGTAACAGAACCTGGTCCGAGCCCCGCAAGTCACCCCTCCGTGGATTCCCCTGGGTCTCTAGTTTTCAGAAATGCACAGGTTTGGTAGGTTTCCCTAGGTGTCGGCTGAGCTAGAGGCCAAAATCTACAGGTAGGCACTTCGCAAAAAACACCTCTGTTTTCTTCCAAAAATTTGGATGTGTCCACGTTGCGCTTTGGGGCGTTTCCTGTTGCAGGCGCTAGGCCTACCCACACAAGTGAGGTATCATTTTTATCGGGAGACTTGGGGGAACGCTGGGTGGAAGGAAATTTGTGGCTCCTCTCAGATTACAGAACTTTCTGCCACAGAAATGTGAGGAACATGTGTTTTTTTAGCCAAATTTTGAGGTTTGCAAAGGATTCTGGGTAACAGAACCTGGTCCGAGCCCCGCAAGTCACCCCTCCTTGGATTCCCCTAGGTCTCTAATTTTCAGAAATGCACAGATTTGGTAGGCTTCCCTAGGTGCCGGCTGAGCTAGAGGCTAAAATCTACAGGTAGGCACTTCGCAAAAAACACCTCTGTTTTCTTCCAAAAATTTGGATGTGTCCACGTTGCGCTTTGGGGCGTTTCCTGTCGCGGGCGCTAGGCCTACCCACACAAGTGAGGTATAATTTTTATCGGGAGACTTGGGGGAACGCTGGGTGGAAGGAAATTTGTGGCTCCTCTCAGATTCCCGAACTTTCTGCCACAGAAATGTGAGGAACATGTGTTTTTTTAGCCAAATTTTGAGGTTTGCAAAGGATTCTGGGTAACAGAACATAGTCCAAGCCCAGCAAGTCACCCCTCCTTGGATTCCCCTAGGTCTCTAGTTTTCAGAAATGCACAGGTGTGGTAGGTTTCCCTCGGTGCCGGCTGAGCTAGAGGCCAAAATCTGGAGGTAGGCACTTCCCAAAAAACACCTCTGTTTTCTTCCAAAAATTTGGATGTGTCCACGTTGCGCTTTGGGGCGTTTCCTGTCGCGGGCGCTAGGCCTACCCACACAAGTGAGGTATCATTTTTATCGGGAGACTTGGGGGAACGCTGGGTGGAAGGAAATTTGTGGCTCCTCTCAGATTCCCGAACTTTCTGCCACAGAAATGTGAGGAACATGTGTTTTTTTAGCCAAATTTTGAGGTTTGCAAAGGATTCTGGGTAACAGAACCTGGTCCGAGCCCCGCAAGTCACCCCTCCTTGGATTCCCCTAGGTCTCTAGTTTTCAGACATGCACAGGTTTGGTAGGTTTCCGTAGGTGCCGGTTGAGCTAGAGGCCAAAATCTACAGGTAGGCACTTCGCAAAAAACACCTCTGTTTTCTTCCAAAAATTTGGATGTGTCCACGTTGCGCTTTGGGGCGTTTCCTGTTGCGGGCGCTAGGCCTACCCTCACAAGTGAGGTATAATTTTTATCGGGAGACTTGGGGGAACGCTGGGTGGAAGGAAATTTGTGGCTCCTCTCAGATTACAGAACTTTCTGCCACAGAAATGTGAGGAACATGTGTTTTTTTAGCCAAATTTTGAGGTTTGCAAAGGATTCTGGGTAACAGAACCTGGTCCGAGCCCCGCAAGTCACCCCTCCTTGGATTCCCCTAGGTCTCTAATTTTCAGAAATGCACAGGTTTGGTAGGTTTCCCTAGGTGCCGGCTGAGCTAGAGGCCAAAATCTACAGGTAGGCACTTCGCAAAAAACACCTCTGTTTTCTTCCAAAAATTTGGATGTGTCCACGTTGCGCTTTGGGGCGTTTCCTGTCGCGGGCGCTAGGCCTACCCACACAAGTGAGGTATCATTTTTATCGGAAGACTTGGGGGAACGCTGGGTGGAAGGAAATTTGTGGCTCCTCTCAGATTCCCGAACTTTCTGCCACAGAAATGTGTGGAACATGTGTTTTTTTAGCCAAATTTTGAGGTTTGCAAAGGATTCTGGGTAACAGAACCTGGTCCGAGCCCCGCAAGTCACCCCTCCTTGGATTCCCCTAGGTCTCTAGTTTTCAGAAATGCACAGGTTTGGTAGGTTTCCCTAGGTGTCGGCTGAGCTAGAGGCCAAAATCTACAGGTAGGCACTTCGCAAAAAACACCTCTGTTTTCTTCCAAAAATTTGGATGTGTCCACGTTGCGCTTTGGGGCGTTTCCTGTTGCAGGCGCTAGGCCTACCCACACAAGTGAGGTATCATTTTTATCGGGAGACTTGGGGGAACGCTGGGTGGAAGGAAATTTGTTTCTCCTCTCAGATTCCAGAACTTTCTGCCACAGAAATGTGAGGAACATGTGTTTTTTTAGCCAAATTTTGAGGTTTGCAAAGGATTCTGGGTAACAGAACCTGGTCCGAGCCCCGCAAGTCACCCCTCCTTGGATTCCCCTAGGTCTCTAGTTTTCAGAAATGCACAGGTTTGGTAGGTTTCCCTAGGTGCCGGCTGAGGTAGAGGCTAAAATCTACATGTAGGCACTTCGCAAAAAACACCTCTGTTTTCTTCCAAAAATTTGGATGTGTCCACGTTGCGCTTTGGGGCGTTTCCTGTTGCGGGCGCTAGGCCTACCCACACAAGTGAGGTATAATTTTTATCGGGAGACTTGGGGGAACGCTGGGTGGAAGGAAATTTGTGGCTCCTCTCAGATTCCCGAACTTTCTGCCACAGAAATGTGAGGAACATGTGTTTTTTTAGCCAAATTTTGAGGTTTGCAAAGGATTCTGGGTAACAGAACATAGTCCAAGCCCCGCAAGTCACCCCTCCTTGGATTCCCCTAGGTCTCTAGTTTTCAGAAATGCACAGGTTTGGTAGGTTTCCCTAGGTGCCGGCTGAGCTAGAGGCCAAAATCTACAGGTAGGCACTTTGCAAAAAACACCTTTGTTTTCTTCCAAAAATTTGGATGTGTCCACGTTGCGCTTTGGGGCGTTTCCTGTCGCCGGCGCTAGGCCTACCCACACAAGTGAGGTATCATTTTTATCGGGAGACTTGGGGGAACGCTGGGTGGAAGGAAATTTGTGGCTCCTCTCAGATTCCCGAACTTTCTGCCACAGAAATGTGTGGAACATGTGTTTTTTTAGCCAAATTTTGAGGTTTGCAAAGGATTCTGGGTAACAGAACCTGGTCCGAGCCCCGCAAGTCACCCCTCCTTGGATTCCCCTAGGTCTCTAGTTTTCAGAAATGCACAGGTTTGGTAGGTTTCCCTAGGTGTCGGCTGAGCTAGAGGCCAAAATCTATAGGTAGGCACTTCGCAAAAAACACCTCTGTTTTCTTCCAAAAATGTGGATGTGTCCACGTTGCGCTTTGGGGCGTTTCCTGTCGCGGGCGCTAGGCCTACCCACACAAGTGAGGTATCATTTTTATCGGGAGACTTGGGGGAACGCTGGGTGGAAGGAAATTTGTGGCTCCTCTCAGATTCCAGAACTTTCTGCCACAGAAATGTGAGGAACATGTGTTTTTTTAGCCAAATTTTGAGGTTTGCAAAGGATTCTGGGTAACAGAACCTGGTCCGAGCCCCGCAAGTCACCCCTCCTTGGATTCCCCTAGGTCTTTAGTTTTCAGAAATGCACAGGTTTGGTAGGTTTCCCTAGGTGCCGGCTGAGGTAGAGGCTAAAATCTACAGGTAGGCACTTCGCAAAAAACACCTCTGTTTTCTTCCAAAAATGTTGATGTGTCCACGTTGCGCTTTGGGGCGTTTCCTGTCGCGGGCGCTAGGCCTACCCACACAAGTGAGGTATAATTTTTATCGGGAGACTTGGGGGAACGCTGGGTGGAAGGAAATTTGTGGCTCCTCTCAGATTCCCGAACTTTCTGCCACAGAAATGTGAGGAACATGTGTTTTTTTAGCCAAATTTTGAGGTTTGCAAAGGATTCTGGGTAACAGAACATAGTCCAAGCCCAGCAAGTCACCCCTCCTTGGATTCCCCTAGGTCTCTAGTTTTCAGAAATGCACAGGTTTGGTAGGTTTCCCTCGGTGCCGGCTGAGCTAGAGGCCAAAATCTGGAGGTAGGCACTTCGCAAAAAACACCTCTGTTTTCTTCCAAAAATTTGGATGTGTCCACGTTGCGCTTTGGGGCGTTTCCTGTCGCGGGCGCTAGGCCTACCCACACAAGTGAGGTATCATTTTTATCGGGAGACTTGGGGGAACGCTGGGTGGAAGGAAATTTGTGGCTCCTCTCAGATTCCCGAACTTTCTGTCACAGAAATGTGAGGAACATGTGTTTTTATAGCCAAATTTTGAGGTTTGCAAAGGATTCTGGGTAACAGAACCTGGTCCGAGCCCCGCAAGTCACCCCTCCTTCGATTCCCCTAGGTCTCTAATTTTCAGAAATGCACAGGTTTGGTAGGTTTCCCTAGGTGCCGGCTGAGCTAGAGGCCAAAATCTACAGGTAGGCACTTCGCAAAAAACACCTCTGTTTTCTTCCAAAAATTTGGATGTGTCCACGTTGCGCTTTGGGGCGTTTCCTGTCGCGGGCGCTAGGCCTACCCACACAAGTGAGGTATCATTTTTATCGGAAGACTTGGGGGAACGCTGGGTGGAAGGAAATTTGTGGATCCTCTCAGATTCCCGAACTTTCTGCCACAGAAATGTGTGGAACATTTTTAGCCAAATTTTGAGGTTTGCAAAGGATTCTGGGTAACAGAACCTGGTCCGAGCCCCGCAAGTCACCCCTCCGTGGATTCCCCTAGGTCTCTAGTTTTCAGAAATGCACAGGTTTGGTAGGTTTCCCTAGGTGCCGGCTGAGCTAGAAGCCAAAATCTACAGGTAGGCACTTCGCAAAAAACACCTCTGTTTTCTTCCAAAAATTTGGATGTGTCCACGTTGCGCTTTGGGGCGTTTCCTGTCGCGGGCGCTAGGCCTACCCACTCAAGTGAGGTATCCTTTTTATCGGGAGACTTGGGGAAACGCTGGGTGGAAGGAAATTTGTGGCTCCTCTCAGATTCCCGAACTTTCTGCCACAGAAATGTGTGGAACATGTGTTTTTTTAGCCAAATTTTGAGGTTTGCAAAGGATTCTGGGTAACAGAACCTGGTCCGAGCCCCGCAAGTCACCCCTCCTTGGATTCCCCTAGGTCTCTAATTTTCAGAAATGCACAGGTTTGGTAGGTTTCCCTAGGTGCCGGCTGAGCTAGAGGCCAAAATCTACAGGTAGGCACTTCGCAAAAAACACCTCTGTTTTCTTCCAAAAATTTGGATGTGTCCACGTTGCGCTTTGGGGCGTTTCCTGTTGCGGGCGCTAGGCCTACCCTCACAAGTGAGGTATAATTTTTATCGGGAGACTTGGGGGAACGCTGGGTGGAAGGAAATTTGTGGCTCCTCTCAGATTACAGAACTTTCTGCCACAGAAATGTGAGGAACATGTGTTTTTTTAGCCAAATTTTGAGGTTTGCAAAGGATTCTGGGTAACAGAACCTGGTCCGAGCCCCGCAAGTCACCCCTCCTTCGATTCCCCTAGGTCTCTAATTTTCAGAAATGCACAGGTTTGGTAGGTTTCCCTAGGTGCCGGCTGAGCTAGAGGCCAAAATCTACAGGTAGGCACTTCGCAAAAAACACCTCTGTTTTCTTCCAAAAATTTGGATGTGTCCACGTTGCGCTTTGGGGCGTTTCCTGTCGCGGGCGCTAGGCCTACCCACACAAGTGAGGTATCATTTTTATCGGAAGACTTGGGGGAACGCTGGGTGGAAGGAAATTTGTGGCTCCTCTCAGATTCCCGAACTTTCTGCCACAGAAATGTGTGGAACATTTTTAGCCAAATTTTGAGGTTTGCAAAGGATTCTGGGTAACAGAACCTGGTCCGAGCCCCGCAAGTCACCCCTCCGTGGATTCCCCTAGGTCTCTAGTTTTCAGAAATGCACAGGTTTGGTAGGTTTCCCTAGGTGCCGGCTGAGCTAGAAGCCAAAATCTACAGGTAGGCACTTCGCAAAAAACACCTCTGTTTTCTTCCAAAAATTTGGATGTGTCCACGTTGCGCTTTGGGGCGTTTCCTGTCGCGGGCGCTAGGCCTACCCACTCAAGTGAGGTATCCTTTTTATCGGGAGACTTGGGGAAACGCTGGGTGGAAGGAAATTTGTGGCTCCTCTCAGATTCCCGAACTTTCTGCCACAGAAATGTGTGGAACATGTGTTTTTTTAGCAAAATTTTGAGGTTTGCAAAGGATTCTGGGTAACAGAACCTGGTCCGAGCCCCGCAAGTCACCCCTCCTTGGATTCCCCTAGGTCTCTAATTTTCAGAAATGCACAGGTTTGGTAGGTTTCCCTAGGTGCCGGCTGAGCTAGAGGCCAAAATCTACAGGTAGGCACTTCGCAAAAAACACCTCTGTTTTCTTCCAAAAATTTGGATGTGTCCACGTTGCGCTTTGGGGCGTTTCCTGTCGCGGGCGCTAGGCCTTCCCACACAAGTGAGGTATCATTTTTATCGGAAGACTTGGGGGAACGCTGGGTGGAAGGAAATTTGTGGCTCCTCTCAGATTCCCGAACTTTCTGCCACAGAAATGTGTGGAACATGTGTTTTTTTAGCCAAATTTTGAGGTTTGCAAAGGATTCTGGGTAACAGAACCTGGTCCGAGCCCCGCAAGTCACCCCTCCGTGGATTCCCCTGGGTCTCTAGTTTTCAGAAATGCACAGGTTTGGTAGGTTTCCCTAGGTGTCGGCTGAGCTAGAGGCCAAAATCTACAGGTAGGCACTTCGCAAAAAACACCTCTGTTTTCTTCCAAAAATTTGGATGTGTCCACGTTGCGCTTTGGGGCGTTTCCTGTCGCGGGCGCTAGGCCTACCCACACAAGTGAGGTATCATTTTTATCGGAAGACTTGGGGGAACGCTGGGTGGAAGGAAATTTGTGGCTCCTCTCAGATTCCCGAACTTTCTGCCACAGAAATGTGTGGAACATTTTTAGCCAAATTTTGAGGTTTGCAAAGGATTCTGGGTAACAGAACCTGGTCCGAGCCCCGCAAGTCACCCCTCCGTGGATTCCCCTAGGTCTCTAGTTTTCAGAAATGCACAGGTTTGGTAGGTTTCCCTAGGTGCCGGCTGAGCTAGAAGCCAAAATCTACAGGTAGGCACTTCGCAAAAAACACCTCTGTTTTCTTCCAAAAATTTGGATGTGTCCACGTTGCGCTTTGGGGCGTTTCCTGTCGCGGGCGCTAGGCCTACCCACTCAAGTGAGGTATCCTTTTTATCGGGAGACTTGGGGAAACGCTGGGTGGAAGGAAATTTGTGGCTCCTCTCAGATTCCCGAACTTTCTGCCACAGAAATGTGTGGAACATGTGTTTTTTTAGCCAAATTTTGAGGTTTGCAAAGGATTCTGGGTAACAGAACCTGGTCCGAGCCCCGCAAGTCACCCCTCCTTGGATTCCCCTAGGTCTCTAATTTTCAGAAATGCACAGGTTTGGTAGGTTTCCCTAGGTGCCGGCTGAGCTAGAGGCCAAAATCTACAGGTAGGCACTTCGCAAAAAACACCTCTGTTTTCTTCCAAAAATTTGGATGTGTCCACGTTGCGCTTTGGGGCGTTTCCTGTCGCGGGCGCTAGGCCTTCCCACACAAGTGAGGTATCATTTTTATCGGAAGACTTGGGGGAACGCTGGGTGGAAGGAAATTTGTGGCTCCTCTCAGATTCCCGAACTTTCTGCCACAGAAATGTGTGGAACATGTGTTTTTTTAGCCAAATTTTGAGGTTTGCAAAGGATTCTGGGTAACAGAACCTGGTCCGAGCCCCGCAAGTCACCCCTCCGTGGATTCCCCTGGGTCTCTAGTTTTCAGAAATGCACAGGTTTGGTAGGTTTCCCTAGGTGTCGGCTGAGCTAGAGGCCAAAATCTACAGGTAGGCACTTCGCAAAAAACACCTCTGTTTTCTTCCAAAAATTTGGATGTGTCCACGTTGCGCTTTGGGGCGTTTCCTGTTGCAGGCGCTAGGCCTACCCACACAAGTGAGGTATCATTTTTATCGGGAGACTTGGGGGAACGCTGGGTGGAAGGAAATTTGTGGCTCCTCTCAGATTACAGAACTTTCTGCCACAGAAATGTGAGGAACATGTGTTTTTTTAGCCAAATTTTGAGGTTTGCAAAGGATTCTGGGTAACAGAACCTGGTCCGAGCCCCGCAAGTCACCCCTCCTTGGATTCCCCTAGGTCTCTAATTTTCAGAAATGCACAGATTTGGTAGGCTTCCCTAGGTGCCGGCTGAGCTAGAGGCTAAAATCTACAGGTAGGCACTTCGCAAAAAACACCTCTGTTTTCTTCCAAAAATTTGGATGTGTCCACGTTGCGCTTTGGGGCGTTTCCTGTCGCGGGCGCTAGGCCTACCCACACAAGTGAGGTATAATTTTTATCGGGAGACTTGGGGGAACGCTGGGTGGAAGGAAATTTGTGGCTCCTCTCAGATTCCCGAACTTTCTGCCACAGAAATGTGAGGAACATGTGTTTTTTTAGCCAAATTTTGAGGTTTGCAAAGGATTCTGGGTAACAGAACATAGTCCAAGCCCAGCAAGTCACCCCTCCTTGGATTCCCCTAGGTCTCTAGTTTTCAGAAATGCACAGGTGTGGTAGGTTTCCCTCGGTGCCGGCTGAGCTAGAGGCCAAAATCTGGAGGTAGGCACTTCCCAAAAAACACCTCTGTTTTCTTCCAAAAATTTGGATGTGTCCACGTTGCGCTTTGGGGCGTTTCCTGTCGCGGGCGCTAGGCCTACCCACACAAGTGAGGTATCATTTTTATCGGGAGACTTGGGGGAACGCTGGGTGGAAGGAAATTTGTGGCTCCTCTCAGATTCCCGAACTTTCTGCCACAGAAATGTGAGGAACATGTGTTTTTTTAGCCAAATTTTGAGGTTTGCAAAGGATTCTGGGTAACAGAACCTGGTCCGAGCCCCGCAAGTCACCCCTCCTTGGATTCCCCTAGGTCTCTAGTTTTCAGACATGCACAGGTTTGGTAGGTTTCCGTAGGTGCCGGTTGAGCTAGAGGCCAAAATCTACAGGTAGGCACTTCGCAAAAAACACCTCTGTTTTCTTCCAAAAATTTGGATGTGTCCACGTTGCGCTTTGGGGCGTTTCCTGTTGCGGGCGCTAGGCCTACCCTCACAAGTGAGGTATAATTTTTATCGGGAGACTTGGGGGAACGCTGGGTGGAAGGAAATTTGTGGCTCCTCTCAGATTACAGAACTTTCTGCCACAGAAATGTGAGGAACATGTGTTTTTTTAGCCAAATTTTGAGGTTTGCAAAGGATTCTGGGTAACAGAACCTGGTCCGAGCCCCGCAAGTCACCCCTCCTTGGATTCCCCTAGGTCTCTAATTTTCAGAAATGCACAGGTTTGGTAGGTTTCCCTAGGTGCCGGCTGAGCTAGAGGCCAAAATCTACAGGTAGGCACTTCGCAAAAAACACCTCTGTTTTCTTCCAAAAATTTGGATGTGTCCACGTTGCGCTTTGGGGCGTTTCCTGTCGCGGGCGCTAGGCCTACCCACACAAGTGAGGTATCATTTTTATCGGAAGACTTGGGGGAACGCTGGGTGGAAGGAAATTTGTGGCTCCTCTCAGATTCCCGAACTTTCTGCCACAGAAATGTGTGGAACATGTGTTTTTTTAGCCAAATTTTGAGGTTTGCAAAGGATTCTGGGTAACAGAACCTGGTCCGAGCCCCGCAAGTCACCCCTCCTTGGATTCCCCTAGGTCTCTAGTTTTCAGAAATGCACAGGTTTGGTAGGTTTCCCTAGGTGTCGGCTGAGCTAGAGGCCAAAATCTACAGGTAGGCACTTCGCAAAAAACACCTCTGTTTTCTTCCAAAAATTTGGATGTGTCCACGTTGCGCTTTGGGGCGTTTCCTGTTGCAGGCGCTAGGCCTACCCACACAAGTGAGGTATCATTTTTATCGGGAGACTTGGGGGAACGCTGGGTGGAAGGAAATTTGTTTCTCCTCTCAGATTCCAGAACTTTCTGCCACAGAAATGTGAGGAACATGTGTTTTTTTAGCCAAATTTTGAGGTTTGCAAAGGATTCTGGGTAACAGAACCTGGTCCGAGCCCCGCAAGTCACCCCTCCTTGGATTCCCCTAGGTCTCTAGTTTTCAGAAATGCACAGGTTTGGTAGGTTTCCCTAGGTGCCGGCTGAGGTAGAGGCTAAAATCTACATGTAGGCACTTCGCAAAAAACACCTCTGTTTTCTTCCAAAAATTTGGATGTGTCCACGTTGCGCTTTGGGGCGTTTCCTGTTGCGGGCGCTAGGCCTACCCACACAAGTGAGGTATAATTTTTATCGGGAGACTTGGGGGAACGCTGGGTGGAAGGAAATTTGTGGCTCCTCTCAGATTCCCGAACTTTCTGCCACAGAAATGTGAGGAACATGTGTTTTTTTAGCCAAATTTTGAGGTTTGCAAAGGATTCTGGGTAACAGAACATAGTCCAAGCCCCGCAAGTCACCCCTCCTTGGATTCCCCTAGGTCTCTAGTTTTCAGAAATGCACAGGTTTGGTAGGTTTCCCTAGGTGCCGGCTGAGCTAGAGGCCAAAATCTACAGGTAGGCACTTTGCAAAAAACACCTTTGTTTTCTTCCAAAAATTTGGATGTGTCCACGTTGCGCTTTGGGGCGTTTCCTGTCGCCGGCGCTAGGCCTACCCACACAAGTGAGGTATCATTTTTATCGGGAGACTTGGGGGAACGCTGGGTGGAAGGAAATTTGTGGCTCCTCTCAGATTCCCGAACTTTCTGCCACAGAAATGTGTGGAACATGTGTTTTTTTAGCCAAATTTTGAGGTTTGCAAAGGATTCTGGGTAACAGAACCTGGTCCGAGCCCCGCAAGTCACCCCTCCTTGGATTCCCCTAGGTCTCTAGTTTTCAGAAATGCACAGGTTTGGTAGGTTTCCCTAGGTGTCGGCTGAGCTAGAGGCCAAAATCTATAGGTAGGCACTTCGCAAAAAACACCTCTGTTTTCTTCCAAAAATGTGGATGTGTCCACGTTGCACTTTGGGGCGTTTCCTGTCGCGGGCGCTAGGCCTACCCACACAAGTGAGGTATCATTTTTATCGGGAGACTTGGGGGAACGCTGGGTGGAAGGAAATTTGTGGCTCCTCTCAGATTCCAGAACTTTCTGCCACAGAAATGTGAGGAACATGTGTTTTTTTAGCCAAATTTTGAGGTTTGCAAAGGATTCTGGGTAACAGAACCTGGTCCGAGCCCCGCAAGTCACCCCTCCTTGGATTCCCCTAGGTCTTTAGTTTTCAGAAATGCACAGGTTTGGTAGGTTTCCCTAGGTGCCGGCTGAGGTAGAGGCTAAAATCTACAGGTAGGCACTTCGCAAAAAACACCTCTGTTTTCTTCCAAAAATGTTGATGTGTCCACGTTGCGCTTTGGGGCGTTTCCTGTCGCGGGCGCTAGGCCTACCCACACAAGTGAGGTATAATTTTTATCGGGAGACTTGGGGGAACGCTGGGTGGAAGGAAATTTGTGGCTCCTCTCAGATTCCCGAACTTTCTGCCACAGAAATGTGAGGAACATGTGTTTTTTTAGCCAAATTTTGAGGTTTGCAAAGGATTCTGGGTAACAGAACATAGTCCAAGCCCAGCAAGTCACCCCTCCTTGGATTCCCCTAGGTCTCTAGTTTTCAGAAATGCACAGGTTTGGTAGGTTTCCCTCGGTGCCGGCTGAGCTAGAGGCCAAAATCTGGAGGTAGGCACTTCGCAAAAAACACCTCTGTTTTCTTCCAAAAATTTGGATGTGTCCACGTTGCGCTTTGGGGCGTTTCCTGTCGCGGGCGCTAGGCCTACCCACACAAGTGAGGTATCATTTTTATCGGGAGACTTGGGGGAACGCTGGGTGGAAGGAAATTTGTGGCTCCTCTCAGATTCCCGAACTTTCTGCCACAGAAATGTGAGGAACATGTGTTTTTATAGCCAAATTTTGAGGTTTGCAAAGGATTCTGGGTAACAGAACCTGGTCCGAGCCCCGCAAGTCACCCCTCCTTCGATTCCCCTAGGTCTCTAATTTTCAGAAATGCACAGGTTTGGTAGGTTTCCCTAGGTGCCGGCTGAGCTAGAGGCCAAAATCTACAGGTAGGCACTTCGCAAAAAACACCTCTGTTTTCTTCCAAAAATTTGGATGTGTCCACGTTGCGCTTTGGGGCGTTTCCTGTCGCGGGCGCTAGGCCTACCCACACAAGTGAGGTATCATTTTTATCGGAAGACTTGGGGGAACGCTGGGTGGAAGGAAATTTGTGGATCCTCTCAGATTCCCGAACTTTCTGCCACAGAAATGTGTGGAACATTTTTAGCCAAATTTTGAGGTTTGCAAAGGATTCTGGGTAACAGAACCTGGTCCGAGCCCCGCAAGTCACCCCTCCGTGGATTCCCCTAGGTCTCTAGTTTTCAGAAATGCACAGGTTTGGTAGGTTTCCCTAGGTGCCGGCTGAGCTAGAAGCCAAAATCTACAGGTAGGCACTTCGCAAAAAACACCTCTGTTTTCTTCCAAAAATTTGGATGTGTCCACGTTGCGCTTTGGGGCGTTTCCTGTCGCGGGCGCTAGGCCTACCCACTCAAGTGAGGTATCCTTTTTATCGGGAGACTTGGGGAAACGCTGGGTGGAAGGAAATTTGTGGCTCCTCTCAGATTCCCGAACTTTCTGCCACAGAAATGTGTGGAACATGTGTTTTTTTAGCCAAATTTTGAGGTTTGCAAAGGATTCTGGGTAACAGAACCTGGTCCGAGCCCCGCAAGTCACCCCTCCTTGGATTCCCCTAGGTCTCTAATTTTCAGAAATGCACAGGTTTGGTAGGTTTCCCTAGGTGCCGGCTGAGCTAGAGGCCAAAATCTACAGGTAGGCACTTCGCAAAAAACACCTCTGTTTTCTTCCAAAAATTTGGATGTGTCCACGTTGCGCTTTGGGGCGTTTCCTGTCGCGGGCGCTAGGCCTTCCCACACAAGTGAGGTATCATTTTTATCGGAAGACTTGGGGGAACGCTGGGTGGAAGGAAATTTGTGGCTCCTCTCAGATTCCCGAACTTTCTGCCACAGAAATGTGTGGAACATGTGTTTTTTTAGCCAAATTTTGAGGTTTGCAAAGGATTCTGGGTAACAGAACCTGGTCCGAGCCCCGCAAGTCACCCCTCCGTGGATTCCCCTGGGTCTCTAGTTTTCAGAAATGCACAGGTTTGGTAGGTTTCCCTAGGTGTCGGCTGAGCTAGAGGCCAAAATCTACAGGTAGGCACTTCGCAAAAAACACCTCTGTTTTCTTCCAAAAATTTGGATGTGTCCACGTTGCGCTTTGGGGCGTTTCCTGTCGCAGGCGCTAGGCCTACCCACACAAGTGAGGTATCATTTTTATCGGGAGACTTGGGGGAACGCTGGGTGGAAGGAAATTTGTGGCTCCTATCAGATTCCAGAACTTTCTGCCACAGAAATGTGAGGAACATGTGTTTTTTTAGCCAAATTTTGAGGTTTGCAAAGGATTCTGGGTAACAGAACCTGGTCCGAGCCCCGCAAGTCACCCCTCCTTGGATTCCCCTAGGTCTCTAGTTTTCAGAAATGCACAGGTTTGGTAGGTTTCCCTAGGTGCCGGCTGAGGTAGAGGCTAAAATCTACAGGTAGGCACTTCGCAAAAAACACCTCTGTTTTCTTCCAAAAATTTGGATGTGTCCACGTTGCGCTTTGGGGCGTTTCCTGTTGCGGGCGCTAGGCCTACCCACACAAGTGAGGTATAATTTTTATCGGGAGACTTGGGGGAACGCTGGGTGGAAGGAAATTTGTGGCTCCTCTCAGATTCCCGAACTTTCTGCCACCGAAATGTGAGGAACATGTGTTTTTTTAGCCAAATTTTGAGGTTTGCAAAGGATTCTGGGTAACAGAACCTGGTCCGAGCCCCGCAAGTCACCCCTCCTTGGATTCCCCTAGGTCTCTAGTTTTCAGAAATGCACAGGTTTGGTAGGTTTCCCTAGGTGCCGGCTGAGCTAGAGGCCAAAATCTACAGGTAGGCACTTTGCAAAAAACACCTTTGTTTTCTTCCAAAAATTTGGATGTGTCCACGTTGCGCTTTGGGGCGTTTCCTGTCGCCGGCGCTAGGCCTACCCACACAAGTGAGGTATCATTTTTATCGGGAGACTTGGGGGAACGCTGGGTGGAAGGAAATTTGTGGCTCCTCTCAGATTCCCGAACTTTCTGCCACAGAAATGTGTGGAACATGTGTTTTTTTAGCCAAATTTTGAGGTTTGCAAAGGATTCTGGGTAACAGAACCTGGTCCGAGCCCCGCAAGTCACCCCTCCTTGGATTCCCCTAGGTCTCTAGTTTTCAGAAATGCACAGGTTTGGTAGGTTTCCCTAGGTGTCGGCTGAGCTAGAGGCCAAAATCTATAGGTAGGCACTTCGCAAAAAACACCTCTGTTTTCTTCCAAAAATGTGGATGTGTCCACGTTGCGCTTTGGGGCGTTTCCTGTCGCGGGCGCTAGGCCTACCCACACAAGTGAGGTATCATTTTTATCGGGAGACTTGGGGGAACGCTGGGTGGAAGGAAATTTGTGGCTCCTCTCAGATTCCAGAACTTTCTGCCACAGAAATGTGAGGAACATGTGTTTTTTTAGCCAAATTTTGAGGTTTGCAAAGGATTCTGGGTAACAGAACCTGGTCCGAGCCCCGCAAGTCACCCCTCCTTGGATTCCCCTAGGTCTTTAGTTTTCAGAAATGCACAGGTTTGGTAGGTTTCCCTAGGTGCCGGCTGAGGTAGAGGCTAAAATCTACAGGTAGGCACTTCGCAAAAAACACCTCTGTTTTCTTCCAAAAATTTTGATGTGTCCACGTTGCGCTTTGGGGCGTTTCCTGTCGCGGGCGCTAGGCCTACCCACACAAGTGAGGTATAATTTTTATCGGGAGACTTGGGGGAACGCTGGATGGAAGGAAATTTGTGGCTCCTCTCAGATTCCCGAACTTTCTGCCACAGAAATGTGAGGAACATGTGTTTTTTTAGCCAAATTTTGAGGTTTGCAAAGGATTCTGGGTAACAGAACATAGTCCAAGCCCAGCAAGTCACCCCTCCTTGGATTCCCCTAGGTCTCTAGTTTTCAGAAATGCACAGGTTTGGTAGGTTTCCCTCGGTGCCGGCTGAGCTAGAGGCCAAAATCTGGAGGTAGGCACTTCGCAAAAAACACCTCTGTTTTCTTCCAAAAATTTGGATGTGTCCACGTTGCGCTTTGGGGCGTTTCCTGTCGCGGGCGCTAGGCCTACCCACACAAGTGAGGTATCATTTTTATCGGGAGACTTGGGGGAACGCTGGGTGGAAGGAAATTTGTGGCTCCTCTCAGATTCCCGAACTTTCTGCCACAGAAATGTGAGGAACATGTGTTTTTTTAGCCAAATTTTGAGGTTTGCAAAGGATTCTGGGTAACAGAACCTGGTCCGAGCCCCGCAAGTCACCCCTCCTTGGATTCCCCTAGGTCTCTAGTTTTCAGAAATGCACAGGTTTGGTAGGTTTCCGTAGGTGCCGGCTGAGCTAGAGGCCAAAATCTACAGGTAGGCACTTTGCAAAAAACACCTCTGTTTTCTTCCAAAAATTTGGATGTGTCCACGTTGCGCTTTGGGGCGTTTCCTGTTGCGGGCGCTAGGCCTACCCTCACAAGTGAGGTATAATTTTTATCGGGAGACTTGGGGGAACGCTGGGTGGAAGGAAATTTGTGGCTCCTCTCAGATTACAGAACTTTCTGCCACAGAAATGTGAGGAACATGTGTTTTTTTAGCCAAATTTTGAGGTTTGCAAAGGATTCTGGGTAACAGAACCTGGTCCGAGCCCCGCAAGTCACCCCTCCTTGGATTCCCCTAGGTCTCTAATTTTCAGAAATGCACAGGTTTGGTAGGTTTCCCTAGGTGCCGGCTGAGCTAGAGGCCAAAATCTACAGGTAGGCACTTCGCAAAAAACACCTCTGTTTTCTTCCAAAAATTTGGATGTGTCCACGTTGCGCTTTGGGGCGTTTCCTGTCGCGGGCGCTAGGCCTACCCACACAAGTGAGGTATCATTTTTATCGGAAGACTTGGGGGAACGCTGGGTGGAAGGAAATTTGTGGCTCCTCTCAGATTCCCGAACTTTCTGCCACAGAAATGTGAGGAACATGTGTTTTTTTAGCCAAATTTTGAGGTTTGCAAAGGATTCTGGGTAACAGAACCTGGTCCGAGCCCCGCAAGTCACCCCTCCTTGGATTCCCCTAGGTCTCTAGTTTTCAGAAATGCACAGGTTTGGTAGGTTTCCCTAGGTGTCGGCTGAGCTAGAGGCCAAAATCTACAGGTAGGCACTTCGCAAAAAACACCTCTGTTTTCTTCCAAAAATTTGGATGTGTCCACGTTGCGCTTTGGGGCGTTTCCTGTTGCAGGCGCTAGGCCTACCCACACAAGTGAGGTATCATTTTTATCGGGAGACTTGGGGGAACGCTGGGTGGAAGGAAATTTGTGGCTCCTCTCAGATTACAGAACTTTCTGCCACAGAAATGTGAGGAACATGTGTTTTTTTAGCCAAATTTTGAGGTTTGCAAAGGATTCTGGGTAACAGAACCTGGTCCGAGCCCCGCAAGTCACCCCTCCTTGGATTCCCCTAGGTCTCTAATTTTCAGAAATGCACAGGTTTGGTAGGCTTCCCTAGGTGCCGGCTGAGCTAGAGGCTAAAATCTACAGGTAGGCACTTCGCAAAAAACACCTCTGTTTTCTTCCAAAAATTTGGATGTGTCCACGTTGCGCTTTGGGGCGTTTCCTGTCGCGGGCGCTAGGCCTACCCACACAAGTGAGGTATAATTTTTATCGGGAGACTTGGGGGAACGCTGGGTGGAAGGAAATTTGTGGCTCCTCTCAGATTCCCGAACTTTCTGCCACAGAAATGTGAGGAACATGTGTTTTTTTAGCCAAATTTTGAGGTTTGCAAAGGATTCTGGGTAACAGAACATAGTCCAAGCCCAGCAAGTCACCCCTCCTTGGATTCCCCTAGGTCTCTAGTTTTCAGAAATGCACAGGTTTGGTAGGTTTCCCTCGGTGCCGGCTGAGCTAGAGGCCAAAATCTGGAGGTAGGCACTTCCCAAAAAACACGTCTGTTTTCTTCCAAAAATTTGGATGTGTCCACGTTGCGCTTTGGGGCGTTTCCTGTCGCGGGCGCTAGGCCTACCCACACAAGTGAGGTATCATTTTTATCGGGAGACTTGGGGGAACGCTGGGTGGAAGGAAATTTGTGGCTCCTCTCAGATTCCCGAACTTTCTGCCACAGAAATGTGAGGAACATGTGTTTTTTTAGCCAAATTTTGAGGTTTGCAAAGGATTCTGGGTAACAGAACCTGGTCCGAGCCCCGCAAGTCACCCCTCCTTGGATTCCCCTAGGTCTCTAGTTTTCAGACATGCACAGGTTTGGTAGGTTTCCGTAGGTGCCGGCTGAGCTAGAGGCCAAAATCTACAGGTAGGCACTTCGCAAAAAACACCTCTGTTTTCTTCCAAAAATTTGGATGTGTCCACGTTGCGCTTTGGGGCGTTTCCTGTTGCGGGCGCTAGGCCTACCCTCACAAGTGAGGTATAATTTTTATCGGGAGACTTGGGGGAACGCTGGGTGGAAGGAAATTTGTGGCTCCTCTCAGATTACAGAACTTTCTGCCACAGAAATGTGAGGAACATGTGTTTTTTTAGCCAAATTTTGAGGTTTGCAAAGGATTCTGGGTAACAGAACCTGGTCCGAGCCCCGCAAGTCACCCCTCCTTGGATTCCCCTAGGTCTCTAATTTTCAGAAATGCACAGGTTTGGTAGGTTTCCCTAGGTGCCGGCTGAGCTAGAGGCCAAAATCTACAGGTAGGCACTTCGCAAAAAAACACCTCTGTTTTCTTCCAAAAATTTGGATGTGTCCACGTTGCGCTTTGGGGCGTTTCCTGTCGCGGGCGCTAGGCCTACCCACACAAGTGAGGTATCATTTTTATCGGAAGACTTGGGGGAACGCTGGGTGGAAGGAAATTTGTGGCTCCTCTCAGATTCCCGAACTTTCTGCCACAGAAATGTGTGGAACATTTTTAGCCAAATTTTGAGGTTTGCAAAGGATTCTGGGTAACAGAACCTGGTCCGAGCCCCGCAAGTCACCCCTCCGTGGATTCCCCTAGGTCTCTAGTTTTCAGAAATGCACAGGTTTGGTAGGTTTCCCTAGGTGCCGGCTGAGCTAGAAGCCAAAATCTACAGGTAGGCACTTCGCAAAAAACACCTCTGTTTTCTTCCAAAAATTTGGATGTGTCCACGTTGCGCTTTGGGGCGTTTCCTGTCGCGGGCGCTAGGCCTACCCACTCAAGTGAGGTATCCTTTTTATCGGGAGACTTGGGGAAACGCTGGGTGGAAGGAAATTTGTGGCTCCTCTCAGATTCCCGAACTTTCTGCCACAGAAATGTGTGGAACATGTGTTTTTTTAGCAAAATTTTGAGGTTTGCAAAGGATTCTGGGTAACAGAACCTGGTCCGAGCCCCGCAAGTCACCCCTCCTTGGATTCCCCTAGGTCTCTAATTTTCAGAAATGCACAGGTTTGGTAGGTTTCCCTAGGTGCCGGCTGAGCTAGAGGCCAAAATCTACAGGTAGGCACTTCGCAAAAAACACCTCTGTTTTCTTCCAAAAATTTGGATGTGTCCACGTTGCGCTTTGGGGCGTTTCCTGTCGCGGGCGCTAGGCCTTCCCACACAAGTGAGGTATCATTTTTATCGGAAGACTTGGGGGAACGCTGGGTGGAAGGAAATTTGTGGCTCCTCTCAGATTCCCGAACTTTCTGCCACAGAAATGTGTGGAACATGTGTTTTTTTAGCCAAATTTTGAGGTTTGCAAAGGATTCTGGGTAACAGAACCTGGTCCGAGCCCCGCAAGTCACCCCTCCGTGGATTCCCCTGGGTCTCTAGTTTTCAGAAATGCACAGGTTTGGTAGGTTTCCCTAGGTGTCGGCTGAGCTAGAGGCCAAAATCTACAGGTAGGCACTTCGCAAAAAACACCTCTGTTTTCTTCCAAAAATTTGGATGTGTCCACGTTGCGCTTTGGGGCGTTTCCTGTCGCGGGCGCTAGGCCTACCCACACAAGTGAGGTATCATTTTTATCGGAAGACTTGGGGGAACGCTGGGTGGAAGGAAATTTGTGGCTCCTCTCAGATTCCCGAACTTTCTGCCACAGAAATGTGTGGAACATTTTTAGCCAAATTTTGAGGTTTGCAAAGGATTCTGGGTAACAGAACCTGGTCCGAGCCCCGCAAGTCACCCCTCCGTGGATTCCCCTAGGTCTCTAGTTTTCAGAAATGCACAGGTTTGGTAGGTTTCCCTAGGTGCCGGCTGAGCTAGAAGCCAAAATCTACAGGTAGGCACTTCGCAAAAAACACCTCTGTTTTCTTCCAAAAATTTGGATGTGTCCACGTTGCGCTTTGGGGCGTTTCCTGTCGCGGGCGCTAGGCCTACCCACTCAAGTGAGGTATCCTTTTTATCGGGAGACTTGGGGAAACGCTGGGTGGATGGAAATTTGTGGCTCCTCTCAGATTCCCGAACTTTCTGCCACAGAAATGTGTGGAACATGTGTTTTTTTAGCCAAATTTTGAGGTTTGCAAAGGATTCTGGGTAACAGAACCTGGTCCGAGCCCCGCAAGTCACCCCTCCTTGGATTCCCCTAGGTCTCTAATTTTCAGAAATGCACAGGTTTGGTAGGTTTCCCTAGGTGCCGGCTGAGCTAGAGGCCAAAATCTACAGGTAGGCACTTCGCAAAAAACACCTCTGTTTTCTTCCAAAAATTTGGATGTGTCCACGTTGCGCTTTGGGGCGTTTCCTGTCGCGGGCGCTAGGCCTTCCCACACAAGTGAGGTATCATTTTTATCGGAAGACTTGGGGGAACGCTGGGTGGAAGGAAATTTGTGGCTCCTCTCAGATTCCCGAACTTTCTGCCACAGAAATGTGTGGAACATGTGTTTTTTTAGCCAAATTTTGAGGTTTGCAAAGGATTCTGGGTAACAGAACCTGGTCCGAGCCCCGCAAGTCACCCCTCCGTGGATTCCCCTGGGTCTCTAGTTTTCAGAAATGCACAGGTTTGGTAGGTTTCCCTAGGTGTCGGCTGAGCTAGAGGCGAAAATCTACAGGTAGGCACTTCGCAAAAAACACCTCTGTTTTCTTCCAAAAATTTGGATGTGTCCATGTTGCGCTTTGGGGCGTTTCCTGTCGCAGGCGCTAGGCCTACCCACACAAGTGAGGTATCATTTTTATCGGGAGACTTGGGGGAACGCTGGGTGGAAGGAAATTTGTGGCTCCTATCAGATTCCAGAACTTTCTGCCACAGAAATGTGAGGAACATGTGTTTTTTTAGCCAAATTTTGAGGTTTGCAAAGGATTCTGGGTAACAGAACCTGGTCCGAGCCCCGCAAGTCACCCCTCCTTGGATTCCCCTAGGTCTCTAGTTTTCAGAAATGCACAGGTTTGGTAGGTTTCCCTAGGTGCCGGCTGAGGTAGAGGCTAAAATCTACAGGTAGGCACTTCGCAAAAAACACCTCTGTTTTCTTCCCAAAATTTGGATGTGTCCACGTTGCGCTTTGGGGCGTTTCCTGTTGCGGGCGCTAGGCCTACCCACACAAGTGAAGTATAATTTTTATCGGGAGACTTGGGGGAACGCTGGGTGGAAGGAAATTTGTGGCTCCTCTCAGATTCCCGAACTTTCTGCCACAGAAATGTGAGGAACATGTGTTTTTTTAGCCAAATTTTGAGGTTTGCAAAGGATTCTGGGTAACAGAACATAGTCCAAGCCCCGCAAGTCACCCCTCCTTGGATTCCCCTAGGTCTCTAGTTTTCAGAAATGCACAGGTTTGGTAGGTTTCCCTAGGTGCCGGCTGAGCTAGAGGCCAAAATCTACAGGTAGGCACTTTGCAAAAAACACCTTTGTTTTCTTCCAAAAATTTGGATGTGTCCACGTTGCGCTTTGGGGCGTTTCCTGTCGCCGGCGCTAGGCCTACCCACACAAGTGAGGTATCATTTTTATCGGGAGACTTGGGGGAACGCTGGGTGGAAGGAAATTTGTGGCTCCTCTCAGATTCCCGAACTTTCTGCCACAGAAATGTGTGGAACATGTGTTTTTTTTAGCCAAATTTTGAGGTTTGCAAAGGATTCTGGGTAACAGAACCTGGTCCGAGCCCCGCAAGTCACCCCTCCTTGGATTCCCCTAGGTCTCTAGTTTTCAGAAATGCACAGGTTTGGTAGGTTTCCCTAGGTGTCGGCTGAGCTAGAGGCCAAAATCTAGAGGTAGGCACTTCGCAAAAAACACCTCTGTTTTCTTCCAAAAATTTGGATGTGTCCACGTTGCGCTTTGGGGCGTTTCCTGTCGCGGGCGCTAGGCCTACCCACACAAGTGAGGTATCATTTTTATCGGGAGACTTGGGGGAACGCTGGGTGGAAGGAAATTTGTGGCTCCTCTCAGATTCCAGAACTTTCTGCCACAGAAATGTGAGGAACATGTGTTTTTTTTAGCCAAATTTTGAGGTTTGCAAAGGATTCTGGGTAACAGAACCTGGTCCGAGCCCCGCAAGTCACCCCTCCTTGGATTCCCCTAGGTCTTTAGTTTTCAGAAATGCACAGGTTTGGTAGGTTTCCCTAGGTGCCGGCTGAGGTAGAGGCTAAAATCTACAGGTAGGCACTTCGCAAAAAACACCTCTGTTTTCTTCCAAAAATTTGGATGTGTCCACGTTGCGCTTTGGGGCGTTTCCTGTCGCGGGCGCTAGGCCTACCCACACAAGTGAGGTATAATTTTTATCGGGAGACTTGGGGGAACGCTGGGTGGAAGGAAATTTGTGGCTCCTCTCAGATTCCCGAACTTTCTGCCACAGAAATGTGAGGAACATGTGTTTTTTTAGCCAAATTTTGAGGTTTGCAAAGGATTCTGGGTAACAGAACATAGTCCAAGCCCAGCAAGTCACCCCTCCTTGGATTCCCCTAGGTCTCTAGTTTTCAGAAATGCACAGGTTTGGTAGGTTTCCCTCGGTGCCGGCTGAGCTAGAGGCCAAAATCTGGAGGTAGGCACTTCGCAAAAAACACCTCTGTTTTCTTCCAAAAATTTGGATGTGTCCACGTTGCGCTTTGGGGCGTTTCCTGTCGCGGGCGCTAGGCCTACCCACACAAGTGAGGTATCATTTTTATCGGGAGACTTGGGGGAACGCTGGGTGGAAGGAAATTTGTGGCTCCTCTCAGATTCCCGAACTTTCTGCCACAGAAATGTGAGGAACATGTGTTTTTTTAGCCAAATTTTGAGGTTTGCAAAGGATTCTGGGTAACAGAACCTGGTCCGAGCCCCGCAAGTCACCCCTCCTTGGATTCCCCTAGGTCTCTAGTTTTCAGAAATGCACAGGTTTGGTAGGTTTCCGTAGGTGCCGGCTGAGCTAGAGGCCAAAATCTACAGGTAGGCACTTCGCAAAAAACACCTCTGTTTTCTTCCAAAAATTTGGATGTGTCCACGTTGCGCTTTGGGGCGTTTCCTGTTGCGGGCGCTAGGCCTACCCTCACAAGTGAGGTATAATTTTTATCGGGAGACTTGGGGGAACGCTGGGTGGAAGGAAATTTGTGGCTCCTCTCAGATTACAGAACTTTCTGCCACAGAAATGTGAGGAACATGTGTTTTTTTAGCCAAATTTTGAGGTTTGCAAAGGATTCTGGGTAACAGAACATAGTCCAAGCCCCGCAAGTCACCCCTCCTTGGATTCCCCTAGGTCTCTAGTTTTCAGAAATGCACAGGTTTGGTAGGTTTCCCTAGGTGCCGGCTGAGCTAGAGGCCAAAATCTACAGGTAGGCACTTTGCAAAAAACACCTTTGTTTTCTTCCAAAAATTTGGATGTGTCCACGTTGCGCTTTGGGGCGTTTCCTGTCGCCGGCGCTAGGCCTACCCACACAAGTGAGGTATCATTTTTATCGGGAGACTTGGGGGAACGCTGGGTGGAAGGAAATTTGTGGCTCCTCTCAGATTCCCGAACTTTCTGCCACAGAAATGTGTGGAACATGTGTTTTTTTAGCCAAATTTTGAGGTTTGCAAAGGATTCTGGGTAACAGAACCTGGTCCGAGCCCCGCAAGTCACCCCTCCTTGGATTCCCCTAGGTCTCTAGTTTTCAGAAATGCACAGGTTTGGTAGGTTTCCCTAGGTGTCGGCTGAGCTAGAGGCCAAAATCTAGAGGTAGGCACTTCGCAAAAAACACCTCTGTTTTCTTCCAAAAATTTGGATGTGTCCACGTTGCGCTTTGGGGCGTTTCCTGTCGCGGGCGCTAGGCCTACCCACACAAGTGAGGTATCATTTTTATCGGGAGACTTGGGGGAACGCTGGGTGGAAGGAAATTTGTGGCTCCTCTCAGATTCCAGAACTTTCTGCCACAGAAATGTGAGGAACATGTGTTTTTTTAGCCAAATTTTGAGGTTTGCAAAGGATTCTGGGTAACAGAACCTGGTCCGAGCCCCGCAAGTCACCCCTCCTTGGATTCCCCTAGGTCTTTAGTTTTCAGAAATGCACAGGTTTGGTAGGTTTCCCTAGGTGCCGGCTGAGGTAGAGGCTAAAATCTACAGGTAGGCACTTCGCAAAAAACACCTCTGTTTTCTTCCAAAAATTTGGATGTGTCCACGTTGCGCTTTGGGGCGTTTCCTGTCGCGGGCGCTAGGCCTACCCACACAAGTGAGGTATAATTTTTATCGGGAGACTTGGGGGAACGCTGGGTGGAAGGAAATTTGTGGCTCCTCTCAGATTCCCGAACTTTCTGCCACAGAAATGTGAGGAACATGTGTTTTTTTAGCCAAATTTTGAGGTTTGCAAAGGATTCTGGGTAACAGAACATAGTCCAAGCCCAGCAAGTCACCCCTCCTTGGATTCCCCTAGGTCTCTAGTTTTCAGAAATGCACAGGTTTGGTAGGTTTCCCTCGGTGCCGGCTGAGCTAGAGGCCAAAATCTGGAGGTAGGCACTTCGCAAAAAACACCTCTGTTTTCTTCCAAAAATTTGGATGTGTCCACGTTGCGCTTTGGGGCGTTTCCTGTCGCGGGCGCTAGGCCTACCCACACAAGTGAGGTATCATTTTTATCGGGAGACTTGGGGGAACGCTGGGTGGAAGGAAATTTGTGGCTCCTCTCAGATTCCCGAACTTTCTGCCACAGAAATGTGAGGAACATGTGTTTTTTTAGCCAAATTTTGAGGTTTGCAAAGGATTCTGGGTAACAGAACCTGGTCCGAGCCCCGCAAGTCACCCCTCCTTGGATTCCCCTAGGTCTCTAGTTTTCAGAAATGCACAGGTTTGGTAGGTTTCCGTAGGTGCCGGCTGAGCTAGAGGCCAAAATCTACAGGTAGGCACTTCGCAAAAAACACCTCTGTTTTCTTCCAAAAATTTGGATGTGTCCACGTTGCGCTTTGGGGCGTTTCCTGTTGCGGGCGCTAGGCCTACCCTCACAAGTGAGGTATAATTTTTATCGGGAGACTTGGGGGAACGCTGGGTGGAAGGAAATTTGTGGCTCCTCTCAGATTACAGAACTTTCTGCCACAGAAATGTGAGGAACATGTGTTTTTTTAGCCAAATTTTGAGGTTTGCAAAGGATTCTGGGTAACAGAACCTGGTCCGAGCCCCGCAAGTCACCCCTCCTTGGATTCCCCTAGGTCTCTAATTTTCAGAAATGCACAGGTTTGGTAGGTTTCCCTAGGTGCCGGCTGAGCTAGAGGCCAAAATCTACAGGTAGGCACTTCGCAAAAAACACCTCTGTTTTCTTCCAAAAATTTGGATGTGTCCACGTTGCGCTTTGGGGCGTTTCCTGTCGCGGGCGCTAGGCCTACCCACACAAGTGAGGTATCATTTTTATCGGAAGACTTGGGGGAACGCTGGGTGGAAGGAAATTTGTGGCTCCTCTCAGATTCCCGAACTTTCTGCCAAAGAAATGTGAGGAACATGTGTTTTTTTAGCCAAATTTTGAGGTTTGCAAAGGATTCTGGGTAACAGAACCTGGTCCGAGCCCCGCAAGTCACCCCTCCTTGGATTCCCCTAGGTCTCTAGTTTTCAGAAATGCACAGGTTTGGTAGGTTTCCCTAGGTGTCGGCTGAGCTAGAGGCCAAAATCTACAGGTAGGCACTTCGCAAAAAACACCTCTGTTTTCTTCCAAAAATTTGGATGTGTCCACGTTGCGCTTTGGGGCGTTTCCTGTTGCAGGCGCTAGGCCTACCCACACAAGTGAGGTATCATTTTTATCGGGAGACTTGGGGGAACGCTGGGTGGAAGGAAATTTGTGGCTCCTCTCAGATTACAGAACTTTCTGCCACAGAAATGTGAGGAACATGTGTTTTTTTAGCCAAATTTTGAGGTTTGCAAAGGATTCTGGGTAACAGAACCTGGTCCGAGCCCCGCAAGTCACCCCTCCTTGGATTCCCCTAGGTCTCTAATTTTCAGAAATGCACAGGTTTGGTAGGCTTCCCTAGGTGCCGGCTGAGCTAGAGGCTAAAATCTACAGGTAGGCACTTCGCAAAAAACACCTCTGTTTTCTTCCAAAAATTTGGATGTGTCCACGTTGCGCTTTGGGGCGTTTCCTGTCGCGGGCGCTAGGCCTACCCACACAAGTGAGGTATAATTTTTATCGGGAGACTTGGGGGAACGCTGGGTGGAAGGAAATTTGTGGCTCCTCTCAGATTCCCGAACTTTCTGCCACAGAAATGTGAGGAACATGTGTTTTTTTAGCCAAATTTTGAGGTTTGCAAAGGATTCTGGGTAACAGAACATAGTCCAAGCCCAGCAAGTCACCCCTCCTTGGATTCCCCTAGGTCTCTAGTTTTCAGAAATGCACAGGTTTGGTAGGTTTCCCTCGGTGCCGGCTGAGCTAGAGGCCAAAATCTGGAGGTAGGCACTTCCCAAAAAACACGTCTGTTTTCTTCCAAAAATTTGGATGTGTCCACGTTGCGCTTTGGGGCGTTTCCTGTCGCGGGCGCTAGGCCTACCCACACAAGTGAGGTATCATTTTTATCGGGAGACTTGGGGGAACGCTGGGTGGAAGGAAATTTGTGGCTCCTCTCAGATTCCCGAACTTTCTGCCACAGAAATGTGAGGAACATGTGTTTTTTTAGCCAAATTTTGAGGTTTGCAAAGGATTCTGGGTAACAGAACCTGGTCCGAGCCCCGCAAGTCACCCCTCCTTGGATTCCCCTAGGTCTCTAGTTTTCAGACATGCACAGGTTTGGTAGGTTTCCGTAGGTGCCGGCTGAGCTAGAGGCCAAAATCTACAGGTAGGCACTTCGCAAAAAACACCTCTGTTTTCTTCCAAAAATTTGGATGTGTCCACGTTGCGCTTTGGGGCGTTTCCTGTTGCGGGCGCTAGGCCTACCCACACAAGTGAGGTATAATTTTTATCGGGAGACTTGGGGGAACGCTGGGTGGAAGGAAATTTGTGGCTCCTCTCAGATTACAGAACTTTCTGCCACAGAAATGTGAGGAACATGTGTTTTTTTAGCCAAATTTTGAGGTTTGCAAAGGATTCTGGGTAACAGAACCTGGTCCGAGCCCCGCAAGTCACCCCTCCTTGGATTCCCCTAGGTCTCTAATTTTCAGAAATGCACAGGTTTGGTAGGTTTCCCTAGGTGCCGGCTGAGCTAGAGGCCAAAATCTACAGGTAGGCACTTCGCAAAAAACACCTCTGTTTTCTTCCAAAAATTTGGATGTGTCCACGTTGCGCTTTGGGGCGTTTCCTGTCGCGGGCGCTAGGCCTACCCACACAAGTGAGGTATAATTTTTATCGGGAGACTTGGGGGAACGCTGGGTGGAAGGAAATTTGTGGCTCCTCTCAGATTCCCGAACTTTCTGCCACAGAAATGTGAGGAACATGTGTTTTTTTAGCCAAATTTTGAGGTTTGCAAAGGATTCTGGGTAACAGAACATAGTCCAAGCCCAGCAAGTCACCCCTCCTTGGATTCCCCTAGGTCTCTAGTTTTCAGAAATGCACAGGTTTGGTAGGTTTCCCTCGGTGCCGGCTGAGCTAGAGGCCAAAATCTGGAGGTAGGCACTTCCCAAAAAACACGTCTGTTTTCTTCCAAAAATTTGGATGTGTCCACGTTGCGCTTTGGGGCGTTTCCTGTCGCGGGCGCTAGGCCTACCCACACAAGTGAGGTATCATTTTTATCGGGAGACTTGGGGGAACGCTGGGTGGAAGGAAATTTGCGGCTCCTCTCAGATTCCCGAACTTTCTGCCACAGAAATGTGAGGAACATGTGTTTTTTTAGCCAAATTTTGAGGTTTGCAAAGGATTCTGGGTAACAGAACCTGGTCCGAGCCCCGCAAGTCACCCCTCCTTGGATTCCCCTAGGTCTCTAGTTTTCAGACATGCACAGGTATGGTAGGTTTCCGTAGGTGCCGGCTGAGCTAGAGGCCAAAATCTACAGGTAGGCACTTCGCAAAAAACACCTCTGTTTTCTTCCAAAAATTTGGATGTGTCCACGTTGCGCTTTGGGGCGTTTCCTGTTGCGGGCGCTAGGCCTACCCACACAAGTGAGGTATCATTTTTATCGGGAGACTTGGGGGAACGCTGGGTGGAAGGAAATTTGTGGCTCCTCTCAGATTACAGAACTTTCTGCCACAGAAATGTGAGGAACATGTGTTTTTTTAGCCAAATTTTGAGGTTTGCAAAGGATTCTGGGTAACAGAACCTGGTCCGAGCCCCGCAAGTCACCCCTCCTTGGATTCCCCTAGGTCTCTAATTTTCAGAAATGCACAGGTTTGGTAGGTTTCCCTAGGTGCCGGCTGAGCTAGAGGCCAAAATCTACAGGTAGGCACTTCGCAAAAAACACCTCTGTTTTCTTCCAAAAATTTGGATGTGTCCACGTTGCGCTTTGGGGCGTTTCCTGTCGCGGGCGCTAGGCCTACCCACACAAGTGAGGTATCATTTTTATCGGAAGACTTGGGGGAACGCTGGGTGGAAGGAAATTTGTGGCTCCTCTCAGATTCCCGAACTTTCTGCCACAGAAATGTGTGGAACATGTGTTTTTTTAGCCAAATTTTGAGGTTTGCAAAGGATTCTGGGTAACAGAACCTGGTCCGAGCCCCGCAAGTCACCCCTCCTTGGATTCCCCTAGGTCTCTAGTTTTCAGAAATGCACAGGTTTGGTAGGTTTCCCTAGGTGTCGGCTGAGCTAGAGGCCAAAATCTACAGGTAGGCACTTCGCAAAAAACACCTCTGTTTTCTTCCAAAAATTTGGATGTGTCCACGTTGCGCTTTGGGGCGTTTCCTGTTGCAGGCGCTAGGCCTACCCACACAAGTGAGGTATCATTTTTATCGGGAGACTTGGGGGAACGCTGGGTGGAAGGAAATTTGTTTCTCCTCTCAGATTCCAGAACTTTCTGCCACAGAAATGTGAGGAACATGTGTTTTTTTAGCCAAATTTTGAGGTTTGCAAAGGATTCTGGGTAACAGAACCTGGTCCGAGCCCCGCAAGTCACCCCTCCTTGGATTCCCCTAGGTCTCTAGTTTTCAGAAATGCACAGGTTTGGTAGGTTTCCCTAGGTGCCGGCTGAGGTAGAGGCTAAAATCTACATGTAGGCACTTCGCAAAAAACACCTCTGTTTTCTTCCAAAAATTTGGATGTGTCCACGTTGCGCTTTGGGGCGTTTCCTGTTGCGGGCGCTAGGCCTACCCACACAAGTGAGGTATAATTTTTATCGGGAGACTTGGGGGAACGCTGGGTGGAAGGAAATTTGTGGCTCCTCTCAGATTCCCGAACTTTCTGCCACCGAAATGTGAGGAACATGTGTTTTTTTAGCCAAATTTTGAGGTTTGCAAAGGATTCTGGGTAACAGAACATAGTCCAAGCCCCGCAAGTCACCCCTCCTTGGATTCCCCTAGGTCTCTAGTTTTCAGAAATGCACAGGTTTGGTAGGTTTCCCTAGGTGCCGGCTGAGCTAGAGGCCAAAATCTACAGGTAGGCACTTTGCAAAAAACACCTTTGTTTTCTTCCAAAAATTTGGATGTGTCCACGTTGCGCTTTGGGGCGTTTCCTGTCGCCGGCGCTAGGCCTACCCACACAAGTGAGGTATCATTTTTATCGGGAGACTTGGGGGAACGCTGGGTGGAAGGAAATTTGTGGCTCCTCTCAGATTCCCGAACTTTCTGCCACAGAAATGTGTGGAACATGTGTTTTTTTAGCCAAATTTTGAGGTTTGCAAAGGATTCTGGGTAACAGAACCTGGTCCGAGCCCCGCAAGTCACCCCTCCTTGGATTCCCCTAGGTCTCTAGTTTTCAGAAATGCAGAGGTTTGGTAGGTTTCCCTAGGTGTCGGCTGAGCTAGAGGCCAAAATCTATAGGTAGGCACTTCGCAAAAAACACCTCTGTTTTCTTCCAAAAATGTGGATGTGTCCACGTTGCGCTTTGGGGCGTTTCCTGTCGCGGGCGCTAGGCCTACCCACACAAGTGAGGTATCATTTTTATCGGGAGACTTGGGGGAACGCTGGGTGGAAGGAAATTTGTGGCTCCTCTCAGATTCCAGAACTTTCTGCCACAGAAATGTGAGGAACATGTGTTTTTTTAGCCAAATTTTGAGGTTTGCAAAGGATTCTGGGTAACAGAACCTGGTCCGAGCCCCGCAAGTCACCCCTCCTTGGATTCCCCTAGGTCTTTAGTTTTCAGAAATGCACAGGTTTGGTAGGTTTCCCTAGGTGCCGGCTGAGGTAGAGGCTAAAATCTACAGGTAGGCACTTCGCAAAAAACACCTCTGTTTTCTTCCAAAAATTTTGATGTGTCCACGTTGCGCTTTGGGGCGTTTCCTGTCGCGGGCGCTAGGCCTACCCACACAAGTGAGGTATAATTTTTATCGGGAGACTTGGGGGAACGCTGGGTGGAAGGAAATTTGTGGCTCCTCTCAGATTCCCGAACTTTCTGCCACAGAAATGTGAGGAACATGTGTTTTTTTAGCCAAATTTTGAGGTTTGCAAAGGATTCTGGGTAACAGAACATAGTCCAAGCCCAGCAAGTCACCCCTCCTTGGATTCCCCTAGGTCTCTAGTTTTCAGAAATGCACAGGTTTGGTAGGTTTCCCTCGGTGCCGGCTGAGCTAGAGGCCAAAATCTGGAGGTAGGCACTTCGCAAAAAACACCTCTGTTTTCTTCCAAAAATTTGGATGTGTCCACGTTGCGCTTTGGGGCGTTTCCTGTCGCGGGCGCTAGGCCTACCCACACAAGTGAGGTATCATTTTTATCGGGAGACTTGGGGGAACGCTGGGTGGAAGGAAATTTGTGGCTCCTCTCAGATTCCCGAACTTTCTGCCACAGAAATGTGAGGAACATGTGTTTTTATAGCCAAATTTTGAGGTTTGCAAAGGATTCTGGGTAACAGAACCTGGTCCGAGCCCCGCAAGTCACCCCTCCTTGGATTCCCCTAGGTCTCTAGTTTTCAGAAATGCACAGGTTTGGTAGGTTTCCGTAGGTGCCGGCTGAGCTAGAGGCCAAAATCTACAGGTAGGCACTTCGCAAAAAACACCTCTGTTTTCTTCCAAAAATTTGGATGTGTCCACGTTGCGCTTTGGGGCGTTTCCTGTTGCGGGCGCTAGGCCTACCCTCACAAGTGAGGTATAATTTTTATCGGGAGACTTGGGGGAACGCTGGGTGGAAGGAAATTTGTGGCTCCTCTCAGATTACAGAACTTTCTGCCACAGAAATGTGAGGAACATGTGTTTTTTTAGCCAAATTTTGAGGTTTGCAAAGGATTCTGGGTAACAGAACCTGGTCCGAGCCCCGCAAGTCACCCCTCCTTCGATTCCCCTAGGTCTCTAATTTTCAGAAATGCACAGGTTTGGTAGGTTTCCCTAGGTGCCGGCTGAGCTAGAGGCCAAAATCTACAGCTAGGCACTTCGCAAAAAACACCTCTGTTTTCTTCCAAAAATTTGGATGTGTCCACGTTGCGCTTTGGGGCGTTTCCTGTCGCGGGCGCTAGGCCTACCCACACAAGTGAGGTATCATTTTTATCGGAAGACTTGGGGGAACGCTGGGTGGAAGGAAATTTGTGGCTCCTCTCAGATTCCCGAACTTTCTGCCACAGAAATGTGTGGAACATTTTTAGCCAAATTTTGAGGTTTGCAAAGGATTCTGGGTAACAGAACCTGGTCCGAGCCCCGCAAGTCACCCCTCCGTGGATTCCCCTAGGTCTCTAGTTTTCAGAAATGCACAGGTTTGGTAGGTTTCCCTAGGTGCCGGCTGAGCTAGAAGCCAAAATCTACAGGTAGGCACTTCGCAAAAAACACCTCTGTTTTCTTCCAAAAATTTGGATGTGTCCACGTTGCGCTTTGGGGCGTTTCCTGTCGCGGGCGCTAGGCCTACCCACTCAAGTGAGGTATCCTTTTTATCGGGAGACTTGGGGAAACGCTGGGTGGAAGGAAATTTGTGGCTCCTCTCAGATTCCCGTACTTTCTGCCACAGAAATGTGTGGAACATGTGTTTTTTTAGCCAAATTTTGAGGTTTGCAAAGGATTCTGGGTAACAGAACCTGGTCCGAGCCCCGCAAGTCACCCCTCCTTGGATTCCCCTAGGTCTCTAATTTTCAGAAATGCACAGGTTTGGTAGGTTTCCCTAGGTGCCGGCTGAGCTAGAGGCCAAAATCTACAGGTAGGCACTTCGCAAAAAACACCTCTGTTTTCTTCCAAAAATTTGGATGTGTCCACGTTGCGCTTTGGGGCGTTTCCTGTCGCGGGCGCTAGGCCTTCCCACACAAGTGAGGTATCATTTTTATCGGAAGACTTGGGGGAACGCTGGGTGGAAGGAAATTTGTGGCTCCTCTCAGATTCCCGAACTTTCTGCCACAGAAATGTGTGGAACATGTGTTTTTTTAGCCAAATTTTGAGGTTTGCAAAGGATTCTGGGTAACAGAACCTGGTCCGAGCCCCGCAAGTCACCCCTCCGTGGATTCCCCTGGGTCTCTAGTTTTCAGAAATGCACAGGTTTGGTAGGTTTCCCTAGGTGTCGGCTGAGCTAGAGGCCAAAATCTACAGGTAGGCACTTCGCAAAAAACACCTCTGTTTTCTTCCAAAAATTTGGATGTGTCCACGTTGCGCTTTGGGGCGTTTCCTGTCGCAGGCGCTAGGCCTACCCACACAAGTGAGGTATCATTTTTATCGGGAGACTTGGGGGAACGCTGGGTGGAAGGAAATTTGTGGCTCCTATCAGATTCCAGAACTTTCTGCCACAGAAATGTGAGGAACATGTGTTTTTTTAGCCAAATTTTGAGGTTTGCAAAGGATTCTGGGTAACAGAACCTGGTCCGAGCCCCGCAAGTCACCCCTCCTTGGATTCCCCTAGGTCTCTAGTTTTCAGAAATGCACAGGTTTGGTAGGTTTCCCTAGGTGCCGGCTGAGGTAGAGGCTAAAATCTACAGGTAGGCACTTCGCAAAAAACACCTCTGTTTTCTTCCAAAAATTTGGATGTGTCCACGTTGCTCTTTGGGGCGCTTCCTGTCGCGGGCGCTAGGCCTACCCACACAAGTGAGGTATAATTTTTATCGGGAGACTTGAGGGAACGCTGGGTGGAAGGAAATTTGTGGCTCCTCTCAGATTCCCGAACTTTCTGCCATAGAAATGTGAGGAACATGTGTTTTTTTAGCCAAATTTTGAGGTTTGCAAAGGATTCTGGGTAACAGAACATAGTCCAAGCCCCGCAAGTCACCCCTCCTTGGATTCCCCTAGGTCTCTAGTTTTCAGAAATGCACAGGTTTGGTAGGTTTCCCTAGGTGCCGGCTGAGCTAGAGGCCAAAATCTACAGGTAGGCCCTTCGCAAAAAACACCTCTGTTTTCTTCCAAAAATTTGGATGTGTCCACGTTGCGCTTTGGGGCGTTTCCTGTCGCGGGCGCTAGGCCTACCCACACAAGTGAGGTATCATTTTTATCGGAAGACTTGGGGGAACGCTGGGTGGAAGGAAATTTGTGGCTCCTCTCAGATTCCAGAACTTTCTGCCACAGAAATGTGAGGAACATGTGTTTTTTTAGCCAAATTTTGAGGTTTGCAAAGGATTCTGGGTAACAGAACCTTGTCCGAGCCCCGCAAGTCACCCCTCCTTGGATTCCCCTAGGTCTCTAGTTTTCAGAAATGCACAGGTTTGGTAGGTTTCCCTAGGTGCCGGCTGAGCTAGAGGCCAAAATCTGCAGGTAGGCACTTCGCAAAAAACACCTCTGTTTTCTTCCAAAAATGTGGATGTGTCCACGTTGCGCTTTGGGGCGTTTCCTGTCGCGGGCGCTAGGCCTACCCACACAAGTGAGGTATCATTTTTATCGGGATACTTGGGGGAACGCTGGGTGGGAGGAAATTTGTGGCTCCTCTCAGATTCCAGAACTTTCTGTCACAGAAATGTGAGGAACATGTGTTTTTTTAGCCAAATTTTGAGGTTTGCACAGGATTCTGGGTAACAGAACCTGGTCCGAGCCCCGAAAGTCACCCCTCCTTGGATTCCCCTGGGTCTCTAGTTTTCAGAAATGCACAGGTTTGGTAGGTTTCCCTAGGTGCCGGCTGAGCTAGAGGCCAAAATCTACAGGTAGGCACTTCGCAAAAAACACCTCTGTTTTCTTCCAAAAATTTGGATGTGTCCACGTTGCGCTTTGGGGCGTTTCCTGTTGCGGGCGCTAGGCCTACCCACACAAGTGAGGTATCAGTTTTATCGGGAGACTTGGGGGAACGCTGGGTGGAAGGAAATTTGTGGCTCCTCTCAGATTCCCGAACTTTCTGCCACAGAAATGTGAGGAACATGTGTTTTTTTAGCCAAATTTTGAGGTTTGCAAAGGATTCTGGGTAACAGAACCTGGTCCGAGCCCCGCAAGTCACCCCTCCTTGGATTCCCCTGGGTCTCTAGTTTTCAGAAATGCACAGGTTTGGTAGGTTTCCCTAGGTGCCGGCTGAGCTAGAGGCCAAAATCTACAGGTAGGCACTTCGCAAAAAACACCTCTGTTTTCTTCCAAAAATTTGGATGTGTCCACGTTGCGCTTTGGGGCGTTTCCTGTCGCGGGCGCTAGGCCTACCCACACAAGTGAGGTATCATTTTTATCGGGAGACTTGGGGGAACGCTGGGTGGAAGGAAATTTGTGGCTCCTCTCAGATTCCAGAACTTTCTGCCACAGAAATGTGAGGAACATGTGTTTTTTTAGCCAAATTTTGAGGTTTGCAAAGGATTCTGGGTAACAGAACCTGGTCCGAGCCCCGCAAGTCACCCCTCCTTGGATTCCCCTAGGTCTCTAGTTTTCAGAAATGCACAGGTTTGGTAGGTTTCCCTAGGTGCCGGCTGAGCTAGAGGCCAAAATCTGCAGGTAGGCACTTCGCAAAAAACACCTCTGTTTTCTTCCAAAAATTTGGATGTGTCCACGTTGCGCTTTGGGGCGTTTCCTGTCGCGGGCGCTAGGCCTACCCACACAAGTGAGGTATCATTTTTATCGGGAGACTTGGAGGAACGCTGGGTGGAAGGAAATTTGTGGCTCCTCTCAGATTCCAGAACTTTCTGCCACAGAAATGTGAGGAACATGTGTTTTTTCAGCCAAATTTTGAGGTTTGCAAAGGATTCAGGGTAACAGAACCTGGTCTGAGCCCCACAAGTCACCCCTCCTTGGATTCCCCTAGGTCTCTAGTTTTCAGAAATGCACAGGTTTGGTAGGTTTCCCTAGGTGCCGGCTGAGCTAGAGGCCAAAATCTGCAGGTAGGCACTTCGCAAAAAACACCTCTGTTTTCTTCCAAAAATTTGGATGTGTCCACGTTGCGCTTTGGGGCGTTTCCTGTCGCGGGCGCTAGGCCTACCCACACAAGTGAGGTATCATTTTTATCGGGAGACTTGTAGGAACGCTGGGTGGAAGGAAATTTGTGGCTCCTCTCAGATTCCAGAACTTTCTGCCACAGAAATGTGAGGAACATGTGTTTTTTCAGCCAAATTTTGAGGTTTGCAAAGGATTCAGGGTAACAGAACCTGGTCCGAGCCCCACAAGTCACCCCTCCTTGGATTCCCCTAGGTCTCTAGTTTTCAGAAATGCACAGGTTTGGTAGGTTTCCCTAGGTGCCGGCTGAGCTAGAGGCCAAAATCTACAGGTAGGCACTTCGTAAAAAACACCTCTGTTTTCTTCCAAAAATGTGGATGTGTCCACGTTGCGCTTTGGGGCGTTTCCTGTCACGGGCGCTAGGCCTACCCACACAAGTGAGGTATCATTTTTAACGGGAGACTTGGGGGAACGCTGGGTGGAAGGAAATTTGTGGCTCCTCTCAGATTCCAGAACTTTCTGCCACAGAAATGTGAGGAACATGTGTTTTTTTAGCCAAATTTTGAGGTTTGCAAAGGATTCTGGGTAACAGAACCTGGTCCGAGCCCCGCAAGTCACCCCTCCTTGGATTCCCCTGGGTCTCTAGTTTTCAGAAATGCACAGGTTTGGTAGGTTTCCCTAGGTGCCGGCTGAGCTAGAGGCCAAAATCTACAGGTAGGCACTTCGCAAAAAACACCTCTGTTTTCTTCCAAAAATGTGGATGTGTCCACGTTGCGCTTTGGGGCGTTTCCTGTCGCGGGCGCTAGGCCTACCCACACAAGTGAGGTATCATTTTTATCGGAAGACTTGGGGGAACGCTGGGTGGAAGGAAATTTGTGGCTCCTCTCAGATTCCAGAACTTTCTGCCACAGAAATGTGAGGAACATGTGTTTTTTCAGCCAAATTTTGAGGTTTGCAAAGGATTCTGGGTAACAGAACCTGGTCCGAGCCCCGCAAGTCACCCCTCCTTGGATTCCCCTGGGTCTCTAGTTTTCAGAAATGCACAGGTTTGGTAGGTTTCCCTAGGTGCCGGCTGAGCTAGAGGCCAAAATCTACAGGTAGGCACTTCGCAAAAAACACCTCTGTTTTCTTCCAAAAATTTGGATGTGTCCACGTTGCGCTTTGGGGCGTTTCCTGTCGCGGGCGCTAGGCCTACCCACACAAGTGAGGTATCATTTTTATCGGGAGACTTGGGGGAACGCTGGGTGGAAGGAAATTTGTGGCTCCTCTCAGATTCCAGAACTTTCTGCCACAGAAATGTGAGGAACATGTGTTTTTTTAGCCAAATTTTGAGGTTTGCAAAGGATTCTGGGTAACAGAACCTGGTCCGAGCCCCGCAAGTCACCCCTCCTTGGATTCCCCTAGGTCTCTAGTTTTCAGAAATGCACAGGTTTGGTAGGTTTCCCTAGGTGCCGGCTGAGCTAGAGGCCAAAATCTGCAGGTAGGCACTTCGCAAAAAACACCTCTGTTTTCTTCCAAAAATTTGGATGTGTCCACGTTGCGCTATGGGGCGTTTCCTGTCGCGGGCGCTAAGCCTACCCACACAAGTGAGGTATCATTTTTATCGGGAGACTTGGAGGAACGCTGGGTGGAAGGAAATTTGTGGCTCCTCTCAGATTCCAGAACTTTCTGCCACAGAAATGTGAGGAACATGTGTTTTTTCAGCCAAATTTTGAGGTTTGCAAAGGATTCAGGGTAACAGAACCTGGTCCGAGCCCCACAAGTCACCCCTCCTTGGATTCCCCTAGGTCTCTAGTTTTCAGAAATGCACAGGTATGGTAGGTTTCCCTAGGTGCCGGCTGAGCTAGAGGCCAAAATCTACAGGTAGGCACTTCGTAAAAAACACCTCTGTTTTCTTCCAAAAATGTGGATGTGTCCACGTTGCGCTTTGGGGCGTTTCCTGTCACGGGCGCTAGGCCTACCCACACAAGTGAGGTATCATTTTTAACGGGAGACTTGGGGGAACGCTGGGTGGAAGGAAATTTGTGGCTCCTCTCAGATTCCAGAACTTTCTGCCACAGAAATGTGAGGAACATGTGTTTTTTTAGCCAAATTTTGAGGTTTGCAAAGGAGTCTGGGTAACAGAACCTTGTCCGAGCCCCGCAAGTCACCCCTCCTTGGATTCCCCTAGGTCTCAAGTTTTCAGAAATGCAGAGGTTTGGTAGGTTTCCCTCGGTGCCGGCTGAGCTAGAGGCCAAAATCTACAGGTAGGCACTTCGCAAAAAACACCTCTGTTTTCTTCCAAAAATGTGGATGTGTCCACGTTGCGCTTTGGGGCGTTTCCTGTCGCGGGCGCTAGGCTACCCACACAAGTGAGGTATCATTTTTATCGGGATACTTGGGGGAACGCTGGGTGGAAGGAAATTTGTGGCTCCTCTCAGATTCCAGAACTTTCTGTCACAGAAATGTGAGGAACATGTGTTTTTTTAGCCAAATTTTGAGGTTTGCAAAGGATTCTGGGTAACAGAACCTGGTCCGAGCCCCGAAAGTCACCCCTCCTTGGATTCCCCTGGGTTTCTAGTTTTCAGAAATGCACAGGTTTGGTAGGTTTCCCTAGGTGCCGGCTGAGCTAGAGGCCAAAATCTACAGGTAGGCACTTCGCAAAAAACACCTCTGTTTTCTTCCAAAAATTTGGATGTGTCCACGTTGCGCTTTGGGGCGTTTCCTGTCGCGGGCGCTAGGCCTACCCACACAAGTGAGGTATCAGTTTTATCGGGAGACTTGGGGGAACGCGGGGTGGAAGGACATTTGTGGCTCCTCTCTGATTCCAGAACTATCTGCCACAGAAATGTGAGGAACATGTGTTTTTTTAGCCAAATTTTGAGGTTTGCAAAGGATTCTGGGTAACAGAACCTGGTCCGAGCCCCGCAAGTCACCCCTCCTTGGATTCCCCTAGGTCTCTAGTTTTCAGAAATCGACAGGTTTGGTAGGTTTCCCTGGGTGCCGGCTGAGCTGGAGGCCAAAATCTACAGGTAGGCTCTTTGCAAAAAACACCTCTGTTTTCTTCCAAAAATGTGGATGTGTCCACGTTGCGCTTTGGGGCGTTTCCTGTCACGGGCGCTAGGCCTACCCACACAGGTGAGGTATCATTTTTATCGGGAGACTTGGGGGAACGCTGGGTGGAAGGAAATTTGTGGCTCCTCTCAGATTACAGAACTTTCTGCCACATAAATGTGAGGAACATGTGTTTTTTTTAGCCAAGTTTCGAGGTTTGCAAAGGATCCTGGGTAACAGAACCTGGTCCGAGCCCCGCAAGTCACCCCTCCTTGGATTCCCCTAGGACTCTAGTTTTCAGAAATGCACAGGTTTGGGAGGTTTCCCTAGGTGCCGGCTGAGCTAGAGGCCAAAATCTACAGGTAGGCACTTCGCAAAAAACACCTCTGTTTTCTTCCAAAAATTTGGATGTGTCCACGTTGCGCTTTGGGGCGTTTCCTGTCGCGGGCGCTAGGCCTACCCACACAAGTGAGGTATCATTTTTATCGGGAGACTTGGGGGAACATAGATTAGCAAAACAAGTGTTATTGCCCCTTGTCTTTCTCTACATTTTTTCCTTCCAAATATAGGAGAGTGTGTAAAAAAGACATCTATTTGAGAAATGCCCTGTAATTCACATGCTAGTATGGTCAACCCGGAATTCAGAGATGTGCAAATAACCACTGCTCCTCAACACCTTATCTTGTGCCCTTTTTGGAAATACAAAGGTTTTCTTGATAGCAATTTTTTACTCTTTATATTTCAACAAATGAATTGCTGTGTACCCGGTATAGAATGAAAACGCACTGCAGGGTGCAGCTCATTTATTGGCTCTGGGTTCCTTGGGTTCTTGATGAACCTACAAGCCCTATATATCCCCGCAACCAGAGGAGTCCAGCAGACGTAACGGTATATTGCTTTCGATAATCTGACATTGCAGGGAAAAGTTACAGAGTAAAACGTAGAGAAACATTTATGTTTTTTTCACCTCAATTTCAATATTTTTCTTTTTCAGTTGTTATTTTCTGTAGGAAACCCTTGTAGGATCTACACAAATGACCCCTTGCTGAATTCAGAATTTTGTCTTCTTTTTAGAAATGTTTAGGTTTCTGGGATCCAGCATTGGTTTCATGCCCATTTCTGTCACTGACTGGAAGGAGGCTGAAAGCACAAAAAATTGCAAAAATGGGGTATGTCCCAGTAAAATGCCAAAATTGTGTTGAAAAATTGGGTTTTCTGATTCAAGTCTGCCTGTTCCTGAAAGCTGGGAAGCTGCTGAGTTGAGCACCACAAACCCTTTGTTGATGCCATTTTCAAGGGAAAAACCACAAGCCTTCTTCTGCAGCCACTTTTTCCAATGTTTTTGAAAAAAACGAAATTTTCACTGTATTTTGGCCAATTTCTTGGCCTCCTTCAGGGGAACCCACAAAGTCTGGGTACCTCTAGAATCCCTAGTATGTTGGAAAAAAAGGACGCAAATTTGGCTTGGTTAGCTTATGTGGACAAAAAGTTATGAGGGCCTAAGCGCGAACTGCCCCAAATAGGCAAACAAAGGCCTGGCACAGGAGGGGGAAAAGGCCTGGCAGCGAAGGGGTTAAAATGAAACAACCCTTTGGAGTGGGGAAGGCTGTTTTATGTTTATCTTTTTCTCATAAGGCACGTTCCAAGATCCCTTAATCACTTCTAAAGTACTAATGAGGCTTACTTTGCCCAGACCCTCAATTAAGTCATCAATTTGGATTATGGGATAGGCATACAATTGAGAGTTGTTTTTAACTTTCTGAATGTCTATCCAGAAGCATATAAACCTCTCCATCTGTGGTACTAGCATGACCGGAATGGTGCAGTCACTCGTGGAAGGTTCAATAATATCAAATTGAAGCATTTTCAAACCCCTTGTCATCCAGCCTCTGGAATGTGGTACACATGAATACAGGCTTTTGCTCCTGGGGAGTTTTAGCTAGCGTGTTCTACCAGATGGGTCTTATCTGTGGTGTTCTAAAAAACCTGCCCCACATTCTGCATTAATTGTTGGAGATCCTCCTTTCCCTTCACTGTTAAATTCGTTCAATCTCTGAGGACCTACTGGGTTGACTTTTCTAATTCAGGGAAAATGTCATGTGGGTGGGGATTCTCTGTCCTGATTATTACCATCATGCCATTTATTGTTGCTTCTTCCATTACTTGAGTAAATTAATATGATATATTTTAGTTGACTGTCTTCACCTGATTCTTCTGTTCTATAGGGGACTTTTTTCACTCGATAACCATGTGTGGGACATTCCATTTCACCAGCACCCTTTATCTCCTGGGAGTAATGTGGAGATTCTGCGCTTTCTGGAGATTCTCTGTTGTCACTGTTCTTATAGCTCAGAGATGATCTTGAAGGTTCAGGATATATTTTACTAAAGGGTCGGGTTGACTGTCAGCTTTTGCTCAATTTGGCTGGGTCCAAACTGGGGTGGCATGGTGAGCAAAAGAACGATGGATTAAACCCAGATCTGTGACTGGAGGTAAGTGTTTACATTGTTCAGCACTCCGGCCATCATTCTATTGTGTTGCTAAAGTTGCCCTAAGTGGGAAGGGTTTGCACAGACGTGGGTCCTGTGCTCACTGTGCCACTGGTTTCAAGCTAGCCTGGTTGATGAAGGGTGATACCGTGATACCGGTCTCAGGATGCTTGTTTCCGGTCCAGGGAGGACCTGGCCTGGCAGTTCGGGCTGGACTGTTCCCATGAAGAAAAGGGTCAAGACTGATTTGCATATGGCTGGGTCCGAAATGGGGAGGCTTGGTGAGCAAAAGAACGATGGATTAAACCCAGATCTGTGACTCGGAGCGAGTGTGTGCATTGTTCAGCACTCCGTCCTTCATCCTTTTGTGTTGCTAAAGCTTCTGCCCAGTCTTCAAGTGCCATATTCAGAAGGGGTTGCAATTGCCTCTAAATGCAATTTGAAAGGACTATATACACTCTGGATGCCTGGTATGTGCTTTTGATAACAGACAGTACTAAATGCAAAATCTTGTCCTTGTCTTTAGGGTTGCTCCCAATAGATTTCCTGAGCAGTTGCTTGATTAAATTCTTCTACCAGCCAATCCATCTGGGGATGACAAACAGAGCTCTTCATGTGTTTGTTGCGTAGAGTCTTCCAGATTTCAGAAATTAGCTGGCTGGTACATTATTGTGTTTTAACTCTTTTAGGAATGTATTCTAATGCAAATAATTATATTAAAAGATCCATATGTAAGCAACTAATAGTCCTCAGAGGGGAAAGGCCTCTGAGTATTGTGTAGCATGGTCAACCACAACTAGAAGATGTTAACGGTTCCTTCGTGGGGAGTTCATAGTTCTCTATACCCTGGGAGAAGAAGAGGAAGGTGTTTCAGTCAAGTTACCATTTAGGTCTGCTGCTCTATTTCTTGCCTTTCTCATGTGACCTATTTCTACCTTCTTCCCAATCCCAAAACCCCACTTGGGTGGCCGAAATAAGGAAAGAGCAAGAAGATGCTTCTTTCAGGTAACTACCAGGATCTGATGTTTTGTCTTTGTCCTTCTTCCTTTTTAAGGTTTAGATATCCATATAGGAGGTGCCCCCTCCATTCTCCCTTCTAGTTCTGACATCATTATGGCAAAGAAAAGGCGTGGTTCATGATCTCTATTGCTAAAAGGTAGGCTGAATTGGGTGCATTAGGCTCTGTGGCTCCATCCCCTTTTAAACCAGACCCTGTCTGTTAGGTCTGTTAGGCTTAGGGTGGTCTTCCCCAAAACATTTTGCCTTCACTCCTCCAATTTTTCGGAATTAGATTTTATTGGCCTTAGGACTCTATGCACTTTATTAGTCCTAGCCAGTGCTAAAATACTTGTGATTTCTCCCTAAAACATGGTGAAATTGGGTTACACCTGATTGGCATAATTAATTTACTGATAAGTCCCTAGTAAAGTGGTATACCATATTCTCAGGGCTGGTAAATTAAATGACCCACTCTTCAGTTCACTTTCTGACACTGCAGAAGGACTCTCAGAGGGCTACCTGCTGGCATGATTTGCTATGTACTTCAGAAGACTGCTAGCTGCACTCAGAAGGGCTGATTGGCCCCAGAGGCCTGCTCTGCAACTTGAGTCCTACACTTCATCTTGAACCCAGTGCTTACAGAAACACTCCAAGGGCTAGTTGGCTGGCCTCCTGGTCAAAGCCCCAGGGACAGAAAATACTTTAACCATCTTGAGCCTGCACCGTGTGAGTCCTGACCCTCCAAGTGGTGCCCTCTAGTCCTGGACTCTTGAAAGTGATGCTAAAAGTGCCTAGATAGCCCAGATCCAAAACTTGGGACATGGGAATTTTTGCCTAAAAAGTTATTTGAGAACAGAAAAGAGAGCGGATTATACCTGCTCATCAATCTTCCCATGGTGCATCGCCGGTCCACCTGACTTTGCAGCAGCTCCTGTTACGTTCTTCTCCGCAGTAACAAATCTTGTTCAGTGGCTCCTCACAGAAGGGGAATCCAGCCTTGTGGAGCCCTCGTTGGTTACAGCCTGCAGCTTTCTCCCTTAGAGATTTTCAGCTTCTGAAAAAGAGACTAAGGGCCTGATGTAGATTTTGGCAGTAACGGTCCTGCCACTGGGTTTCCGTTGGAAAACCCATCCGCTGACTTGGTGGTCCGCCCGCCCGATTTAGATGCTGTAGGGACCATAGGCGAAACAGCGCAGACTTCGCCAAGAATCTTCAACTGCCACGATGGCGGCATTGGGAATAGGGCCTGATGGCGGGACTCCAGCCATCTTTGCTGCCAAGCAGATTTGGATGTGCCTTACCACCAAGCCAACTGTGGCTGGCTGACCTCCACACCTAAGTTGGCAGATTGGAGGGGAAATAAGGGAAAAACCTACCTTTCGTCCCCATTCCACTTCTGTTTTTGACTGGACATGATTGGACAAGAACATCTGTTGCTGCTGCCATGGAGACCACGGAGAAAACACAACCCCTTCATCACCGGACTTAAAGGTAGGAACCCGCATTGGCTGTGTACATTGTGTGGTCAAAAAAATGTAAGGAACTGGGAGAATTGTGGTCCAGTGTACAGTCTCCCGGAACCTAAGTATATAAATAGAAATAGTACACTGTTCCAGTAAATGTAGGGAGAGAAAGTGTCAGTACTAGCAGGAGAGCCCTCAAGCATCTACTAGGATGCTGAGCATCATCATTGGGCTATCTCCTTCGTCAGACCGGCACTGCAATGTCTGGCGGACCATACCACACATGGTGGTGGCACTCAACCGAAGGTAATGTAGCAGAGGAAAAAAGGTCTGTGAGAAATACTGACAAAAAGAAAAGGAGAGACAAATACAGTTAAAATTGACTCTGACCCTTAGGCATCATAATTTAATAACTCAGAAAAAGGATCAGGCCAAGATTAAAAGAAACAACAGGAGTAAAAACGGGGAATAATGTCCCACTGTACTCCAGGGAAAGGAAAAGGGGAGTGTACCTAGTCCTAACACAGTGTGGTCAACATGTTTCGCGCCGCTATGGTAAAAAAATGATTCCTTGGCGCTTCATCAGGACCAAAAATAACTACTTCTCCAAAATATATAAAAAATAGGTGAAATAAGTGCTAAAAAGTCACTTACTGAACGAAGACAATTTTGTCACCGTCAATTGGTCAGTAGGTCGCCCATCCCGTAATAGAGAAAAGACATCGTAGGCATGCGCAAACCTCAAGTCAAGGGGAACATATTTCGATCTCCCTCCGATTCGGCAATAAACCTACCCGGGGTCGCGTGCCTTGTCTTCGTTCAGCAACCATCCCACGCATCAGCAGAACTACAATCGGCTGTAGATCATTCTCACATCTCGCCGCCAAAACGTGGAACACTATTCCCACCCACCTGCACCAGACCAAATACCTCCTTACCTTCAGGAAACTTCTCAAGACCTGGCTGTTCGAGCAGTAGCAGCACCTCCCCCTTCTCTCCCCTCCTCAGCGCCTTGAGACCCTCATGGGTGAGTAGTGCGCTTTACAAATTCCTGATTGATTGATTGTGTTACTGGGTGCCACATTCAGGTGAGTGTTGTTATGTGATGGTTGTGTTTGTGACATGTGTAGTTATGCTTGTGTGTGAGTGTGTTTGTGTAGATGTGTGTGTAGCTGTGGCAGTTGTGATTGTGTTGTGTGTGGGTGCAGTGTCAATAATGTTTGTGTTGTGTCATGGATGTATTGCAATGTGTGTTTCCAGCATGTACATGCTGTGTGGTGTTGCAATGGCAATGGACAATAGTGTGTATGCAGTGTGTTGTGTAGTGTGTTGTGCAGGTGGACACATAGGGCAAAGGTACAGTGTGTGTTGGTCACTTACCTCTATTCCATAGCCACTGCCATTGTACGACGTCCATTGAGTCCAGCAACTGTGTCCCTCCATCAGCAATCCGCTGCCAGTACACTGCCTGCAGAACTGTATCTTCTAGATAGGGTTGGTGGGAACCAGCCAGTCTGATGGCTATGTACAGTACTCCGTTGTGGCGGTCAGCTGCTCAGACGCAATGCATCTAAATACAAAGGGTGGAATACCGTAGACTTGATGGTGTTTTTGAGACTGCCGCAACGGCCGATTGGTGGTAATATCGCCAAGATCTAAACCAGGCCCTAAGTCTAAATATAGGCATCTTCACCATGACTTCGTCCAGCGGCTCACCAACAAAGACACCTCCTCCTCCTCTTCAACAACGCCAGCGATCTTGCCCGCTGAATTTTTCCCCTTAGATATTTTCTTCCAAAATGTCATCTAAGTTCAAAGGTAAGTGGAGACCGGGCCAAATCCATTTTGTGGATCCAATCCCCGTTCCTTTGTGATCACCATAACTTTTGATTTTGCCCTGGACTATTGTGACTAGATGTCCATGGTTGGCACTGTGATCTTTATGTGCTTTTTTTTTCTTTAAACTTAATAAATTCATTGTCTCCAGTTCTACTGATTGTATTTTTGTTGGTTTGGTGTCAAACAATTTATTAAAATGTACTCAATTTTTCTAAATTAATGTGGGTTTTTTCTTGTGTTGTGTTTTTGCATTACTACTGTTTAAGTGATGTATAATATGTTACACATTTCCTCTACATTAAGCCTGACTGTTTTGTGCCAGGCTACCAGAGAGTGAAACACAGTTTAATTTAGTGACTTTTTGTGGTTCACCCCAACGAGGTTTGTGGCAGTTGCTTGAGGAGGGTTTCACCACCCCTCATCCTACAGCCCAATTATTCATACTGTCCTTCCCCAGAACTGGTGATTCAACAATAGATCTGATGGGCAGAGCATGGGCTTTCCAGAATGCCAGTGGCCCTCCTATCTGCCACAACAAACCCTACTAGTTTGGCTCCTTGTCCAACTAATACATGTTTAGAGATGCTATTTAATATTCTAACACAAAACCAGCTAACACTGGGGAAAGTGAATATATATTTTTTTGGGGGGGGATTCATATTTACTATTGTGACTCCATTTCAACTAACATTGCTAGGTAGATATAATTAGGGAGGTCAGATTTACTATTCTAACTCCAGTCCAACAAACACTAAGGAAAGTGCATCATATATTTTTGGGGGAGAGGGGATATGACTGTTTTAACTCCAGTTAAACAAACATTGGGGAAGAAGTATTTATTTGTGACAGAGGATGGCAGTTTACTACTTTAACTCATGTTCAGTATACATTGGGGAAATTAGAGTGATCAGATAAAGTCCAACAGACACTGGGAAAGAGAATACATTTGGAGGCGACAGATTTAATAATCTAACTCCAGTCCTCCAAACATTAGGAAAGTGTATATATTAAGGGGGGTGGGGTGTTAGATCTACTATTCTAACTCTGGTTCAACAAACATTGGGGAAAGTGCACATGGTGGTGTAACATTTCCTATTCTCATGCTAGTCCAACAGAAATTAGGGAAAGTGTGCATATTTGGTGGAGTCAAATTTACTATTCTCAATACAGTACCAAAAAACCTTTGTGGAAATGAAATATATCTGGAGGGTGGGGGAACGGTGTCAGATTTACCTTTCATATTCCAGCCTAAAAAACCATTGTAGAAAGTATGAGAAAAAATGGTTATAGTAATTTTAAATTAATTACCAACCAAACAAATATGTAAATAAAAAAAAAGATTATTTATATTTCTTTAGAATATTAATTTACCTCCATATAAACCACAAACAACTTAAAAATTATTAAATGTAAATAGATAAACAATAACCTATTTCAAAATATTTACGTACTTAATATAATTCTCAATTATTTAGTGAATAATATATATTTTTATTAACATACTACCCACCCATTGAGCCCACAACCCAAAAAGTACAACAAACAAATGAATAACAGCACAAAATTCACATATTAATAAACATTAATTTATAGTTTAACAGCATATCCAAACCAGTCCCCCAATTAATCCAATAAAGAAATTAAACATCACTTTAATTTTGTGTTTAAAAATAAAATAAAATATCACAATAAAATAATTAAAGAAATAAAATGATAATACAATAAACTAAACCATTATATTAAGAAACAACATTATAGTAAACAATATTTCAACTTCAATATTATTGTGCAAACTAAAGAAACACTATGCCTACTCTTTGACATGTCCCCTCCAGCAGATTCAGTCTATATCCTTTCCTTCTTTTGCTTTACTTTGCTGAACTCGTTTTTGTTGGCTTTGAGAACCCTGTACACTTTTTCCCCTGCTAATCCCTAGAAAACATGGTAAAATTGGCTTACACTGGATTGATATATTTAATTTACTTTTAAGTCCCTCGTATATGGTACTACAAGTACCCCAAAGCCTTTAAATTAAATATTATTAGTGGGCTGCAGCACTCATTGTACCACCTGCTAAAGTAGCTTTTCAAAACGTGTCTCAGGCCTGCCACTGCAGCCTATAGTGCAGTTTAAAACTGCATTTTGACCTGGCAAAATAAATGCTTTGCCTGTCCTAAACTTTCCTTTTTAATAAAAGTTCTTCACCCCAAAGGTAGGTCCTATAGGATCATAAGACAGGGTGCATGGTTTTTATCAAGTAGGCCATGCATGTTTAGGTTTTAAATGTCCTGGCACTGAAAAACTACTAACGTTGTTTTTCACTATTGTAAGACTATCTCTCTCAGACTAACACTGTGCTACCTTATTACACTTAATACGTGCTAACTTCTGTTTAAGACCAGATAGGGATCTGCTGTTTACACTCAAATGAATTGTAATTCAGACTCCTCTTACGTGATTAGTTGGGTTTTAAGTTATTATTTTGAAAATGCCAGTTTTAGAAAGTTGGCATTTTCATGCCTAGACCAAATATGGCTTTCTGCTGCGTCCAGGTTCACTTGACAGTAAATGTCTCTCCTGTGGTGTTTTATGTATTGCTCCCAAATAAAGAGACAAAGGGAGCCTAGGTGTGGGGGAAAAGGGTCTTCCTGACAGGGTGGCTGGGGAGAAGCTGTCCCCTGCACTGATTACACTTCAACAGACCCTGCCTGCAGCACACACAAAGGAACCTGAGATCAGGCCTGTCACTGCCTTTGTCATCCTAGACAGTTTGGTGCCAAAACTGGAGGAAGGGGAAAATGGGGAAAAGAAAGAACTTACCACAACTGTTTTGCATGTAGGTCAGGGAAACCCCACACAAAGGCTGGCACCAGGTGTGAATGTGGTATCTTCTGAACCGCTGAGCAGAACACTCCAGGACCTCTGAAAGATTTCGAAGAAGAACTGCCCTGATGCCTCACGAAGACAGACTGCCCTTCTGACTGGAGAAGAAAGATTGGATCTGCTTGCCTTGAACACAGGAATGTCAGTGTGACTTTGAGGGCCAGTTGGCCGACCTCCTGTTTGAGCTACAGGGACACCACAAGGTTCCAGAGGCTTTCTTGCACCTACCTAGCTGACCAGCACAACTTGGCCTGCCTGGACCTGTCTGATCCCTCCCTGCTGCTGGCCTCTGTCAGAGGGAGTGCTGATCTCCAAGAGGTGCCCCAAGGGCCTGGACCTTTAGCTGGCAATGGAGTTTATTCCTACTGAAGAAATGGCATCAGAAGTTTTGGGCTTCTTGAGCCTGCATAGTGACATCTTCGTGCCGAGAATCAACTTCCTGTGATGAGCGCTAATGTGAAGCTTCAGTGAGACCTGCTCTTTGTACTAACAGCTTCAGCCCACGCCCGCCAACAACGACCTCCTCATGGCTCCGATTAAAGTGAATGGAACTCTTCACACGGACTGAAGATGGCACATGTTTAGGTGGACTAACCTGGGCCCTGTATGGGATCTGCGTTCTTTCATGGTTGGCTTGAACTTGTGACTTCCCCCTGGTCCAGTACAACCAGATAACCGTGAGTGACGCTTGGTGCTTCTTGGTGCTATTTTCCCCCAAAACTTTATAAATTCATATCTCCACTCCTACTGATTAGATGTTTGTTGTTTTGCTGTCATTATATTTATTAAAATATACTCTCTTTTTCTGAATTGGGTTAGGGAGTTTTCTTGTGTTGTGTTTTTACTTTTTATTGTTTGTGTGCTGCGTAAACCCTTTACCCATTTCCTCTATGTTAAGCCTGACTGTTTTGTGCCAAACTACCAAAGGGTTAAGCACAGGTTAATTAATTAGTGACCTTTGTGATTCACTCTGACAAGAATTGTGTATGTTATTTGAGTGGGGCTTCCACCCCTCTCAAATAATAACCCAATTTCTTACGCTTACCTTCAATAATTTTGTCCACAACATTTTTGAAGTAATGATATTTTGACCATGATATTATGTTTAGATAATATTTTGAAGTCAATATTGTGGTTAAACCCCAGTGTTAATACAACCTTGACCCAAACTGAACATCTAACAGCAAAGTTACTAAAGGAGGTTAGCTTGGTGAGTCCTAAAAGTAAGTCTGAATTATTTTCAGTTAAGCAAGAGAACGGTGTCTTATAAAAATCAGAAAACACAAGTGGCATTACCATTAGACTCTAAAAACACTGATCCCTGCACCCTACCACTTCCAATACACAACTCTGTGGGCCTTATTTAGAGTTTGGCAGATGGGGTACTCTGTCACCAGTGTGGTAGAACTCCCATCCGTCATCCCGGATGTGCATTTTAGTCACTTGTAATATGGTAGCTGGGATATCACCCACACTGTAACAGATTATCCCATCTGCCAGACTCTAAATGAGGTCCTAGGCCCAGAGGGCATGGCCAAGATGGCACTGAGTTCAGTTGCACTGGTGTGATGCTCCTTCCAGGCCTGCGATAATCCTACCCTTTCTTGCACTATTGTTTCCCATTGAGACCCCTGCTGACTGGCATTTCCCACCTGAGACCCCTAATTGTGCCCCCACTGACACAATTAGGAGAAGATAGGTGACTTCTACCCCAAAGCTGAAGCATCAGTGTGGCACTCTGCGAGCACAGGCCTGGCCCACTGGGGAGCGGCACAGGGGGCTGATGTGGCCCCCTGGCTCTGGACCCTTAGGCGTGGAGCTCCACAGTAGCGAGGACTGCAACAGCCCATAAAAAGAGGAGGGGTGTTCGCAGTAGAGCCACAGGATGAGGATCAGCGCTGGAGAGCAGCAGCAGCCGAGGGGAGGAGCAGCCGGGTCCCAGCTGAAGTTCAGTATAAGCCTGCGCTGCAGTGAAGACTGGGGCTGAACCTGTGGTGAGTCACGGCCGTAGTGGTATGGCTGGGAGCTTTGGACTGGTTTTGGGTAACAGGCACATACATCAGAAGAGCTGCCCGGCCTCTGATACTTGGGAGGCACCTATTGGCAGAGTCGGACCAGCGGCCATAGAGGAAGGACAGCTGCTCCTGGTGAGGTGCCTATGGGGTAAGTATGGATCTGTGCCAGTGGGAGGGGGCGTGAGGGCCCCAAGAAGTTACCTTAGTGAGAAGGAGCTACTGTAGCAGAGGGGCGGGCGCTACCCTTTCCCTAAGGGAAAGGGCCTGTGGTTGTCACAGGAGGCCACTGCAGGGTTATGGATGAGGATCTCAGACCAGAGAGTGGAGTGGAGAGCTGAGGTACGAGAGGGGGCTGTGCCAAGCCACTGAAGGACCCGGGGGGCCTGCGATGATATGGGGACCCTGGACATAACCCCTATACATTGATTCTCAGTTCTTTCAGCCCTGTTTGCCCAGACATCAGGAGTTTTGACCTGTCCTGTGGCTGCTAAGCTTGGAGTGGTGCCCTGGGGGACTGCTTGGCAAGGGGTCAAACTAGGGCAACTGGAGCGATAGCCCTGAGAAGGCCTGGAGGCACAGTGACTTTGGTTTGGTGGGGGGCGATAACTGCCCCCCCATATAGATAGTGAGACATGGTGTGAGAGTGGCTGCTTTGAACTAGCCCCTCCCTCCCGGAGACCACGTGGAAACTTCACCTTGCTGGGTCAGGCCGGTGGGACCAAAATCCTTCAGAGGGCAATTTTTCCCTCCCCCTCTCCATTGTGTGAAATACTTGTGGACTGCCGCTGCTTGAACATGGTTCGGCCTAAGGTCTACAAGCACCGCCCACAAAAACTATTATGGACATATTAGCCTCCCCAGTGCCGGTTGACCCGATCCACTAATTAGAGGCCAGCCTGGAGAAACATACAGGAAGCTTTGACAAAATCCTACATGGTTCTCATGACTCGAACACTGCCATGGAGGCACACTTCAGACCAATACAAGTGGAAACAGCGCTGCTGTGGGCCGGTTACGCCAAGCTGGTGGATAAAATAGATGATTCAGAATTCTCCCTGACATCAATATGGCCCACCAGAGCAACCATGCAGGAACACCTAAAGACCCTACAGACAGAGGTGCAAGAGCTAAAGGTGTAAGTGGAGGATGCAGAGGGGCCCTCCCGGTGCAACAATGTCCACTTTTTTGGTTTCCCTGAAAAGCCAGATGGCCCAAATGTGGAGTTATTCTTGGAAGACTGACTGAAGTCCACGGATCCAGCCAATCAGATTCTAAAGTTCTCCTCTATCAAGAGGGTGCACAGAATCTGTGGTCAGCTGCCCCCTCCACCTAAGGGCCCCCCTGCGTCCTGAGGTAGCACAGAGGTTAAGCTTCAGGGACCAGGACCTGCTGGTGCACATGTTCCAGATAAAGGGCCCCTGACAGTAAATTGGGAGGCTCATTACAACACTTTTGGGGCTGTTAAGGCACAGCTCCTGACTCTGGGGCTGTCATTTGCAATGCTTTTTCCGGCAAGGCTCAGGGTGGTGGATTCCGATATGTGAGGTGTCCCATTTCTTTCACATGCCTGAAGAGGCATGGACATGGCTGCGGAACAAGGGGGTCATGGATCCAGCTGGAGTGGAGGGGTGCCCACATGACGGGCTGGAACAGAAGTAAGCCGTGTCTCCTCATCCCCGCCGGCCAAAGGCCCGACTGTTGGATCAACAGGAGCTAGGAATGGGTGCATGTGGTGGTGGAGGTCTCCTGGCATGGAACAAACAAGTGTGAGATCCTGGCCCCCGAGATAGACCTGCAATCAGTGGTGGGGGCTGCTGACATGGAGGCCTTGGAGGAAGAGAACACTATCACTGCAGAAGGATTGCCGCAATGGCAGATGCCAGAACTATGACTGCGTTGGAGTGATGAATCCTGCAGTGGCTCTTTGTCCTGAATTGGTGGGGGGTTGCTGGGTGAGCCCCGTACTGCTCCAAATGATTTACACACCGGAACACAGCTGCCAGACATGGAGCCAGAGATAACTAACTGGTGACTTTTGTTCTGCTCCCCAATAGACTTACCGCAAGGACACTGTTTGGACAATGGGTCTAAGTGTTGCTGTTGGATACATTGTGTGGGGGGTTGTGGCAAGATGCATGTTTGCGTTCAAGCCAAGGGTGAGGGAGTTATTGCTATGTTGATATTTTCTAGTTGTGATTTGGCAGGGTGGGCGGCACTAAGCAGGGATTGGGAATGGAGTAGCACAGTTATTCGTACAAGTGACTTGCCTGTTGATTACCATGTGGGGCAATGGTGGGACTTATAATGTGTTGACCTGGAATATGAGGGTCATGGCAACACTGGTGTGAGGACATAAGGTGTACACATATTTCAGATGGTGACACTTACACATAACATGTATTCAAGAGTAGCACCTGAAGAAAGAGGAACTGGTGAAGGTATTCAAGTGATGGAGTGGACAGGTGTTTAGGACTGGGTACTCAGCATATGCATGTGAGGTTCTGATTTGGATAGCCCTGGGAGTTCCCTTTGTACAAAGTAGGGTAATGATTGACACAGAAGGAAGGAATGTGATGCTAGAGAGTGTGCTAGATCGTCGACCTTTGTCGGTGGTAGTGGTATATACCCTGAATGCTCTTCAGGGAGAGATTTTCAACACCCTGTTCCCAGCCGTGCTTAGGGATCCTCAAGCACCAGGGATCTAGAGGGGATAATTTTAACTGCATTCATTGTACGGAGGCTGATTGCTCAGTGCCACCACTTTAGGTCATATGGCATTCAGGTGACGTGGTGCTTTCGGCAATGGACTGCAGTGGTACAACTCAATAATGTGTGGTGGTTGGGACACCTGGAGGAAGCAGAGTTTTCTTGCTATGCCCCAGGTTACCAGGTACATACCAGGTATTAGACCTGACAATCTTAGGGTGGTCTTCCCCCAAATATTTCCCCGTCTCCCTCCATTTTTCTGATCTCGTTTTTGCTGCTTTTTGGACTTTTCCCCTGATCACCAATGCTAAAGTGCTTGTGCTCCTACTGAATTGGCATGTTTAATTTACCTATACGTCCCCAGTAAAGTGCACTATATGTGCCCAGGTCATGTTAAGTAAATGCTACTAGTGGGCCTGCAGCACTGATTGTGCCACCCATAAGTAGCCCCTAACCCATGTCTCAGTCCTGCCATTGCAAAACATATGTGTGCACATTTACTGCCACCTCAAATTGGCATTTAAAACCCTTTGACAAGCCTTACACACACCTAACGTAGGTCCTATGTGACTCACAGGGCAGGGTGCAGTGTATGTAAAAGGCCGGGCATGTACTTTTAAGTTTTACATGTATTGGTAGTGAAAAACTATCAAGGTCATTTTTCACTATAGGGAAGCCTGCTCCTCTCATAGGCCAGCATTAGGATTTCTTTAGTATACTTTTTAAGCTGTACTTGCTGATCAAAAAGGAGTAGCTACATTGTGTTTCATATCTTTGGAATGGTATTGATAAATCCTCTATACTGGTAAATTTGGATTTAACATTACTATTTTAGAAATGCCACTTTTAAAAAGTAGTTATTTCTCTGCTCTTTCTGCTCTATGTGCTTTACAGCCTGTCTCAAATCCACGTCTTGTCTGTGGTGGAGGGGCTTTAATTAACACTTCAAAGGGTAGTGGCCTGACCCCACACAAAGGATTGATTATCCCAGCTCCCAGATCTCCTGGAAGACTGGACTGGGCTGACGGGGAACTGGTGGACTTCAAAAACACTCTTTGAAGTTTCCACCACTTCGAAGTTACATTTGGGTATAAGTAATTGGTCTTTGACCTCATCAAATCAGACACTTCTTGACTTGAAATGGAAGCTCTGCACAAAAATCTCAACTGGACTGCTCTCCTGCAAGGACTGCTTTTCTGTTTGTTACCCTGCCTCCTGCTGCTCTCTGACCCTGCTGGAAGGACTCTGCCTTCCCACCAGAGTGATCCCCAAGGGCTTGCTGGCTTGCCCCTGCCTCCTGCAGTCTCAGGAAGACCACAGACTGCCCACAACTTTCCTGGTGCTGCCGGACTCTGCTCTCTGTGAGTCTCACCCTTGCCTGAGTGCACCCTCTGAGCTCTTGGACGACGCAGTGGCCTGACAGCATGGAAAATATTGACGCCATAACACTCCACTAAAGTTACTGCTTCAGCGGGCCCTGCATGGGTTTGGTAGCCGGCCTACTTTCCACTGCGGTCGGCCTGGATTTTGGATTTGCACCAATCAAGTAACATTTTTGCTGCTAGTGACTTCTAAGCACTGTTTTCACATTTAACCCTTAAAAATTCATATGTCAACTTCTAGTAAATTGATTTTTGTTGTTTTGGTCTTATTTTAATCAGATAGATATTCTCCTTTCTCCTATCCAGGTGTGGAATCTTTTGTGGTGTTTTCTCTGTGTTACTGTATGAGTTATTGCACAAAACCTTTACAGATTACCTTCCAAGCTAAAGCTGCCTGCTCTGTGCCAAGCTACCCGAGGGCAAGCACAGGATAATTTGGGTTGTGCTGTGACTTACCCTGACTAGGATTGTGGTTCCTACTTGGAGAGGGTGCATAAATCTGCCAACTGGAGACCCAGGGCCTCACTTACAAGTAACTGATGCATCATCATTGATGAGTCAGATTTCTTGCACCTGCTGCACATCCCCTTACGACTCCATGGATGTGCTGTATTTGACATACAGAGCTCCATGGTACCCCTTTTTCACAGATGTGTCAGAAATTCTGATGCATCTGTTGGTGCTAAAGTAACGCATTGCTGGAGTTGCTTCATTATACTGATGCAACTCCAACAATGCGAGGAGAGTCCCATTGGAAAAAGCCCAGCATCAATTTTACGCTTGACCTGTAAATTTCACTGCATCAGTTCTACATGGCTTTTTTCGTGAGCATGCCTATCCGGCATACATTATATCTGGCACAGGTATAATGTGACACAGGGCTTTACAAACTGACACATTGGGCCCAATGCGTCAGTTTGTAAATATGGAGCAGTATAGTGCACTACTAGCGCTGCTGCTGCAAAATAAAGAAGCAACGGCGGCACAAGGGGCTTGTAAGGATCTTGATAACACCAGGCTGTACTACAATTTTGGAATATGGAGTTCTGGCCCATGGTGGTCAGTTTGGGATACCTAGGGTGGACATTATGTGATCACTGCCCCCTCCGTGTCATCCTCAGATTAGGGAGAGTATGCACCCCAGTCCCCCTGTAGAGACAACGACTGGAGGTCCTTCTGGATATGGCCTTCCAAGAGACTACCGGCATGCACATGCTGCATTATTTTGAGGAAAATGAGAAGTCGGTGGGAAACAGGGGGATTGGGTGGGATGCACTGAAGCCGGTTATGAGGGGGTACTGTATTAAAACCACATTACAACCCTACTTCATAGCCTGCTGACGTTGGAAGGGCAGCTACCAAGAGAGGCCGAGAAAGATACAATGGCTGAGAGATTACCTTAGGGCACTGCGGAAAAAGACACGAGGACATGATACACCAACTTTGCAACATACAAAGCCTACCTCACCGGGCAACACGCCGATGGTAACAAGCTAGAGCCTATTTTGGTGTGGCAGTAAAAATGGAAATCCCCAGAACCAAGAATAGTGTGATCAGTGACGTCAGTGGATGCACCATAAATACTCAAGCGGGTATCAATGCGGTATTCGCAGATTATTATGAGGTGCTGTATGCTTCTCCCAGACCTCACGCTGACCTGGACCAGATACAAGCTGTATGTTAATGCTCAATATTGAATAAAAGAGTGTAAGCAAAGTTCTTGCGAATAGGCTATTGTCAGTGTTGCCAAAGCTGGTACACTCTGACCAGAATTACTTTATTTCCCTGAGGGCAACCTTCTATAACACTTGCAGAGTGTGTCATATAATGGGGACAGTAGATAGAGGCGTATTAGGTGTATTTTCAATGTATGCACCTAAATGTCAGTAATACATATGTTGTTTTCCTTGTTGATGCAGTAAATGTTATTTTTTGCAGAATATTCAAATATAAAACTTAAAATAAAGACATATTAAAAAAAATTAAGCCCTAGTTTCCCAACATTCATACCTTCTAGGGATATCAGACATTTCCATAATGGTACATAAGAATGCATCAATTACAACAATAACATTTACATCACATTGTGATGTACCTCAATGGAACTTACATTTACATCACACACATTTACATTGCATTTGATGTAGCAGTGCATTTTACAAACGTTTTAAAGAAGCACCTCTTTCATCTACTTTTTTTCTGTAAATACAATATTAATCTTTAATTCATTATTATTGAATGGAACATATTTCTAATCCTCATCGAAAACTGAACAATATTCTTTATAACAATATTTTTATTACAGAATTGAATTTTATAATTAAAATGCAATGAATGTAGTATATATTAATTTATTGCCCACCTTTGCACACTTTTATTAATTGTCAAAAAACACTTGTTTTCCTTTTAAATATAACTAACATTACTTAAATTAGAGTAAGCTATTTAAACGAATTATATGTTTAATACAATATCATTAATGCATTCCATTTACGTTACTACCAACCCTTTGCACATATATTACTTCATCAACCCATACATAATCCAATGTAATTTGTAAAATATTTTTAGCATATATTAATTAATATAAATAAAAAATGTAATGCTATTTGAATTGTATTACACCTAATGTCTCCTAATTTTAATTACTACCTGCCCTTTTCCCCATATCAAGTTAATTACCCAATCTCAAAGTGCTCAACCTTGATCTTGAACTTAACTTTAGGACTTTCTTGCTCCCTTACGAACACAATAATAATAAATGAGTGAAGCCGAGTGAGAATCCTAAGTTATGGCCCTTGCACACTCAGCTTCGACTTTGTTCACTAATTCTTTCTGGGCCTGTACCATGAATTTAGTCCCTCGACATGAAAACGGGATCGAAAGTCCGCCAAGCCAGCTAATGATAGCCAGTCTGCATGAGTGTAAGTTCAGTGCCTTAAAAATGTTTTTCAAATATAGGGCCTGATTACAACTTTGGAGGAGGTGTTAATCCGTCCCAAATGTGACTGTAAAGTGACGGATATACCACCAGCCGTATTACGAGTTCCATAGGATATAATGGACTCGTAATACGGCTGGTGGTATATCCGTCACTTTACCGTCACTTTTGGGACAGATTAACACCTCCTCCAAAGTTGTAATCAGGCCCACAATGTCCTGTGGCTTAGCAAAGCCGGGCACACACAAAAAATGTGTTCTAATGACTCTTTTCTGTACCCACACAGTCAATAGGAATGTGTCGGGTCCTGCTGTTTCCATGAAGGGACCATATCCTTCGTTTCCATCAACCCAAAGCGGAAAATCATGAACCGATGTTTCAGCGACTGGTTGAAGGTTGCTGCTAGATATTCCTGTGCCTGTAAAGTTTTGTATGATGTTATTATAGTTCAGGCATGCTGGCTGCTTGCCAATTTCTGTTTGTCAGAAATTAAAGATTTCTTCTTAGTGACTGCATTTGCCTTCTGAAAGAACTCCTTTTTGTCTGGGTTCCGGTCCCAGGCTTCTAGCAGACCTAGTACTTTAATGCAGTTGTTTAAGTGATGACCCCAGGTGCTTTTGTCATTAAGACGCTGCTGCTCCTCAATTTCCGTCCAACATAGGTTGTTTAGAGTACCAGTCTCAGCTGCACACGTCCTCCAGCATAGTTTAATGAAGGCACATCTACTCTGATATTCACAGTTTTTCAGACCCAATTCCAAAAGGACCTGAGCTGGAGATGCTGATCGTGGTATCCGAAAACTGTTTTGTAGGCCTTCATCTGGACTTGATTGAGAAAAACTGCCTCCTTCTCCAGCATGATTTTGGCGCCATAGGTGATGGTGGGCATTAGGCGTGCGGCCATGACAGCAAGCAGGTGAGTGTATGAAGGACAGCTCAGTTTTTGTTTTGGAACTTTTAAACCGTAAGTCAGTGAGAGGGCTTTTGCTTGAGCGACAACAAGCTGCGGCTTAAAAGTCAAGAGACGGTCCATAGTGAATCCCAAGTACTTATATGTGGGTGCAACTTCCACCCAGAATCCGTTTATGAACCATGAAGCAGATTTAAACTTCCTGTTGACTAGGCGGACAACCTTGGTTTTACTCAAATTCAATTCTAGGCCTTGCATTGTTATGTATGTTTAAAATGCGTTGATGCTATGCTGTAGCCCAACAGGTGTTTGGCTGAGTAAAACTATGTCATCTGCGTACTGTAGCCATGCCATTCCTTTCTTGGCCAAGACTGGCGGGTGGCTAATTACAGGAGCTAGAGCCTTGGCTAAATCTGCAAGAAATAAGTTAAACAGCGTGGGGGCCAATACACACCCCTGTTTAAGTCCTTTTGCTGTGATGTTCTGTTGGTGAGGTGGCTGCCCTCCCCGATTTTTACTTGTGCCCAAGTACCTATGTACAAGTCCATCATTGCGCCTAGAAGGCTGCATGGTAAGCCCCAACTTTTCAGTTTCTCCCATAGGCGGTTTCTTGGTACACAATCAAAAGCTGCCTTTAGATCCATGAAGCAAGCAAGTAGCCTTTTTTTCTTAAGCCTGGCTTTGTTTCCCAGCAAGGCCAGGGTTGCCAGGTTGGTGGAAGCGCCCATACCAGCTCTAAAGCCTGTCTGAAATTGTGGAATTAATTGTCTATCATGAATCCATTCTACTAGTTGTTGCAGTAGACAGGATGCGTAGAGTTTTGCTTCCACGTCTATCAATGCGATTAGCCTGTAGTTTGAAGGATTTGCGGGGTTCCCTGCTTTATATATGGGGTGCATTATGCTGCCTTTCCATGCATCTGGGAGACCTGTACTGCCCCAGATATTGTTGAAGATATGCCCAGAATGAAGGGTCTTCCCTAAACAAGGCGTTCGGAATACCGTTCTGACCAGCTGCCCCTTCCATTTGTAGTTTCTTAATAAGGCTTGTCAGCATTTCTATATCAATGGTCATTAGTGCGTGCTTTCCTTCATTTCCGTTTGGAAATAAGTCTGTTTGCGTTGTCACTCGGAAGCCAAGATTAATCTTGCTTGAGTCACTGGCTGTCTGTGTGGCCTCCTCCTTCACATGGTGCTCTGGGAGTGAGAACATTGTCTGTATGTGGGCTTCCCATGTGGCTGCATCGATGCCTGCATTCGTGTGTTGATTTTGTCCCTTAGTTAGTCCATTTATTAGTTCCCAGAACTTTTTATTATTTTTCTGTTTGTTGGACATAAGCAACTTGGTCCACAGGTCCTCATAGTAACTCTGTTTTGCCATCCAGCAATTTTTCTTATATTTGGCTCGTAATTCAGAAAGCCTTGTGCCATCAGAATTCCTCCCCCAGTGTACGTCCTTTAAGACTTTTTTTAGTTCTCTCGAGACTTGATTTTTCTGATTACGCAGTGTCCCATTGAACCATGGCTTTTCTCCTATGTGACTCTTTACTTTGTTTTTTGACTCTATGACCGAAATTGGGAGACATTTCTTGATGTAAAATGTAGTTATTAGGGAATCACACAAGTACGTCCAGGTGATCACTCGCTCTCCTTGGGGGTGGTCTACTAGTTCCTGCACTCTTAGCGATTCTTTGAGCTCTTTTGTTGTGCCTGCACTGCGATACACTACTTCCATTACTTGTCTAGGCCTGGCCCCTTCCATTTCAGTTTTTTGGTATCATGAGTCACTGGGGCTGAAATTATGATATTGGCGGTGGGGAGCCGATTCCATTAATTCCGGATCGTAATAAGTTGTGGAAAGTGATCGCTCTCAGTGCGTTGATGGATCCTATCTGCTGAGACCAGTGGTAATGTGATTTTGTTTATTAATGTAAAGTCAATATTGGATTTTTTTGTGCCGCTTGAAAAGGTTACTTGTGCGGATGAGGCATCATCAGGGAGAGGCGACAGGCAGCGCAAACCCACGGTTACGAACTTAGTATATGTGCACGTTCTGTTGGGGTATTTTGTGCTGCCTTTTCTCAAATCAAAGTTGAAGTCGCCAGACAAAATTAGTATTGCGTCCTTGTTTTGTTTCTGCAGCATTTTTTAAATACTGGTCAATGTTTCAATGTTTCCACTGTTTTGGGTTTTGTTAGGATGTATATATACGTTGATCAGTAGTAAAGTTCTGTTGTTGCCTGATTGCGCCGATGTTCCTTTTTTATTGGTAGCAGCCAGTCAATTCCCAGGTCGATCTGTTTGATCACCCAGATGATTTTTGTGGAGCAATACGTTGTAAGTCCCCCCTTGGGGTGTCCATGTTTTAGAGCTTGTTTGGCAGAGACGTCTATCCCAGAATAACCCGAAATTTGTATCGGCTCCATGCACCATGTTTCCTGCAACATGGCAATTTCAAACTGCTGAAGGAAACTCAGGGCTGCCCTGTCGGTAACCAGATTTTTTAAACCGTGAGTGTTCCAGGAGCAAATATAGCTCTATTCTGGGTTTTCGTCAGGACCATTTGTGATTGTTGTCTTTTAAATGTTGCCTTCCAGCCTGTTTGACTGTTGAGGAAGTGTCAATGAAGATCTGTTGGTACGTGCCGGGATGGAGCATGCTTTGGTGCTTTACGATTGTTATGGGGTCCCAACTGCTTGGGGAGGTTTTTACTCCCACGGCCCCTTTTAGGATTGAGCCACCATTCTTTTGTTGCGGTACCAAAAGGTTAGGGTATCTTGACGGTTCAGGTTTTGCAGGACGATGCCCCAAGCACTAAACGTGTCTTGATGTACTAGAATTTGATCAATGATGGCGGAATTGGCCCAGGATGTCAGCGTTGCCTCTTTGTCTTTATTGTTTGGATGTGGGGTAAACTCCACAGTCATCAGTTCTGTCGTTGAAATGTGAGCCAGGGGTAAAATCGCATTTATTAACTTCAGTATGGTACCTCTATTTAGAATGTCAAAAGCCCCCTTCGAGTTATAGCAAGGAATGAAAAGTAATTTATTTTCCTCTGAGGCCGCATTGTCCTGCGTAATCTGGTGTCCCGGGATTCTTTTTTGTGCCGAGCTATTTGTGCAATCGTCTGACCAAGGATGGTAGCCATGATTTAGAGTCTGCTTGTTGTTACCTACAAGTTGATTTGTTACGGTCGTGTTATGTACAGTGCTTGTGCATTGAGGGTTTTATTCCCAGGGTTTGCCAGTTTCCTGCCTGTCAGTAGACCGCTGAGTTGCCAGTTCTGGGCACTGCCTGATGATTGTTCTGTTTCCCTGGAATTCTGTTAAGGCCATCTCTTCGTGCAGTAGGCTGCTACCCTGCTTGATACTCAGACAGGGGTTTTTCTGAGACTGTTGCTGTGATGTTGATTGATTAACTAAAGCACTTGATTCGCCCGTAGAATTGTCCTCACTGGCTGGCCGTTCTGACCTAATCTGTCTAGAGTGGCAGATCTTATTTCTGTTTTCAGTGCAATCTGATTCCTTAGACTGCGTACCATTTGATTTAGCAAACGATTTCCATATACAGCTTTGTTGGACCCCCTGTTTTATTTCCATGCCTTCCTTTTTCATTTCTTTTCCCGTTTCGTGAGGGATGATTCCTCTGCTATTGAGTTGTTGGGAATTATGGGCCAGATGTAGGAAGCCTTTTGCATGTCGCAAACTGTGGAAAACGCAGTTTGCGACATGCACAAGGCCAAACGTGATGCTTATCCTCAAATTGCGAATCAGTACCCACTCGCAATTTGAGGATGCGACTCACAAATAGGAAGGGGTGTTCCCTTCCTATTTGCGACCGCATCGCCATGCTGAGTTGCTTTGTGACCGCGAATGCGGTCGCAAACCAACTCGCAGTTACCACCAGTGTCACACTGGTGGTAACTCATTTGCAAAAGGGAAGGGGTCCCCATGGGACCCCTTCCCCTTTATGAATGCAAAAAAAAAAAAAAAAAATTCAGAGCAGGCAGTGGTCCTATGGACCACTGCCTACTCTGAAAAAAACGAAACCAAATGGTTTCGGAAGTTTTTCTTTTTGCAACTCGTTTTCCTTTAAGGAAAACGGGCTGCAAAAAGAAAAAAAACTGCTTTATTAAAAAAGCAGTCACAGACATGGAGGTCTGCTGTCTCCAGCAGACCACCATACCTGTGAGTGCAGGGACTCGCTATGGAGTCGCAAAATGCGACCCACCTCATTAATATTCATGAGGTGGGTCTTTGCGACCCCATATTGAGTCGCAGAAGGTGTCTGAGACACCTTTCTGCATAAATTTTTGCGAGTTGCAATTTGCGAGTTGGTCAGACTCGCAATTTGCAAGTCGCAAACTTTTCTCTTGCTACATCTGGCCCTATGTCCTTTAATCCACCCGTGGGGGGTCCCATTTCTTGTGTATTAAGGCATGAACTGCCCTCTGTGTTGCTCTGAGACGTTCCATGTCCGGATAATTGAATATCCTTACTGTTATTGCTTTCCTCATGGGAATTCGTTACGTTTTGTGGGTTTTCCATGTTCGTTGGGTTTTTGGGGATCTTTTCGCCACTGCTACTGAGATGCTCTTCAGTTCTAAGGGGCTGGATTTTTACCTCGTTCAAGATGTCGTTTAGGATATCCAGGGATCTTTGTGAATTATCACCTGTGAAGGAGCACTGACATGTCACCTGCTGGGTATATGAGTGGGTTTGAGCCCTCTTTATCAGATCATTCAAGGCTTGTAGCTTGTTGTCGATGCTCACATTGTGGATGGCCAGGATGTAAAGTAAGTCTACCTGAGTGTCTTGCTTGTCTGCTTGAAATTGGATGGCTCCTGATATCGCGTCCATTGTTGCTAACATGGCCTTCCAGATGTTGATGGTGCTGCATTTACTTTAGCCCCAGTTGTGTGGTCTAGTGAGTCTTCAAGTTCCGCTAGTTGCTCTGGTTGCTCCCGTGCCGTGACAGCTGGGGATATATGCATGTTGAATGTTACTGTAGTTGTTATATTACAATATGAAAGATCTTTTCGTGGAGAGCTTGTACTGCAGGTAGATCTCATTTTTGTTTTGTTGTTTGCGATTTGAATGTCCTGAAGTGTATCTGAGCAAGTGTCTGAAAGGTCTATCAGTGGAAATTCCTCAATTATGATACAGTCTGAGTCGTTCTCTACTTGCAAGGGTTGTTTAGGAGGAGGAGTGCAGCACAGGCTCTCACCCCAGTTGTTCCAGTTACTGAGGTTTAAAGTGGAAACAGTATCATCAAGGTAACATCTGTGAATTTCTGCGCTGATCGTTATGCCGGTTTTGTTTGACTGGGGAGTTGGTATCTTGATTTTTCCCAGATCCACACAGGTCCTTTCGATGTCGTGGGCATTCTTCACGCCAGCTGCACATGTTGTCTCGGGGTCGTTAGCAAGAGCTATACCTATTATGGCGCTGGTGAGATTTGATTCTTTCTTAGTGACCAAGAAGTCTGTGATTTTGTATCCTGCTTTTTTCCCCTTGCGTGGAGATTTGCCAGGCGAGTTCTTTGTTTGTCCCGGATTTGGGGGTACTTTCCTTGCTGTAGATTAGTTTTTTGGCTTGTGCTGGCCTTCCCCTGGGGAGTCTTGCCTTTGCCTCTTTGCTGCTTTTTCCCTTCCATGTGCCAGTGTCATCCTTGCTGCTACCACTGGGATGACAGACAATATCTGAGTGCTTTCGACTGATGATTGATTTTCGATTATGTGTGTGGGAGTCACAATGATCTATTTCTGGCTACTTCAGCACTGAAAGGGTGGCATGCCGCCAAGAGCTTTAGGGGATTCATGGTCACTGGCTTACTGCTAGTTTGCCAGTACCCACACAGGCACTAAGATTCACTGTGTTTGTTGTGTGTTCTTTGTCCCAGGAAATCAAGGCTTTACGGTCTGGAGGTCCCTGGAGACCTGGGAACCGGGTGTGCCTTGCCTTGCGCATCTCTGTGGCGTTGCATGAACTATATTAGATGTGAGCAGAATAGTTGTACTACTTCAGTACCTTTACTAGGAGTATACTTTTGTGGTTTTCAGAGCTTGTAGTCGTAGGGATCCAGGTGCGGAGACTGCTCTGTGGGACCGGCGGGATCTGGAGCTGCTGGTGGGAGGAATCTCTAGTCAGTGTCACTGCCCACATCAAGCGCAGAGCTCCTCCGCTCTTCCTCTACCTCTTAGCTTGCCGCCGTTGTGTTTAGAATACGTGCAGTGTCTGAGAGATGTATCTCAGGCTCACTCGTGCAAAAGCCTCTCCTTCCTCACTTCAGTCCAAGCCTTTCTCGTATTGTAGTGCCCTGCGGCATTTTCCTCGCGCCGCTGCTGCTTGCTGTACCGTTGCCCTCCTTGCCACACTGAGGGAGAGGCTAATGCCTCCTCGATGCCTCCCCGAAGCGCCGCTTCACACTTCCCTCGCCCCCGTCTGCGCATCAGAGTGCCCGCACAAGTCCGCACAAGTAACACAAGTAACACACTCTGCACTTTGACCGGCTCAGCTCTGTGCAACTCCTAGTCCTCTTACCGCTTCCTTTGGGCATGAGGGCTGTGGCCCCACGATGTGACTGCCTTGCCGAGTGACCTGACTCCCACCGTCACCATCGTCACCGTCGTCGTCATCCTCAACCCGGCAAGGCAGGGCCTCACTTGGTGGATCCTGCGGCAGAAGACGCCCAAGGCCCGAGGCCCGCAAGGAGGTCAGCGTTTGCAGCTCCAACGCCCAGACTACTCCAAAGCACTCCAAAGCACTCCACCCGGGTGGGCCACCGCGAAGCCTCGGCTTGGACTGCTGAAACCTGCTCCCGGTTGCCGGGTTGCCAGGTTGCCGGATTGCCGGATTGCCGGGTTGCTGGTTACCAGCTTCCAACAATCCAGAGGGAAACCCGAGGGAACGTTGTGCTGTGCGAGTTGCAAAGAAATGCTAAGTTGCCAGATTGGAAGCCACAAACTCTTTTCCTAGATAATAAAGTGTGAAATATAAAATAAGGGCATCAAGACCTGTTAAGTTATATCATCACATGTTTAATGGTTGAGCCTGGTTGGCCTGAAGAGAAGCAATCAATATGATTTTGTGAAGGACTACAAAGTGAATTGATAGATATATCAGCACATGTGTGAGCTCTGGTGGTACAGATTGATCATCAGTCAGCTGAACATAGGTCGGAGAAAACTAAAACTGAGTATAAGGATTTAGTATTCCCAAAATGAGAAGAGGTCGGTATCTTAGACAAGCCAGAACTTGCGCAACTAATTAGTGTAAAAGGCCCTGTTTCAAAAGAGGAAAGTTAAAGAAGACAAGTTAAAAATGTATACATGTACTATGGTAAAAGAGGGCATTTTGTTAAAGTAAAACTAAGGTTTCCAAGAATCAAGCTTATATAAGTTTCCACATAGGAATGCAGTTAGTGGAAAACTGGATTCCTTCACAATCAAAGGAGCTGCTATGTCGAGGGAAGAAAGTAAATTTGGGACTTACAATATTTTCCAGTTCCACAGGATGAAGACCAATTGCTGAGGCCATCTGAAAAAGACATGACCCTGGTGGTCAAGACAACTAGATTTAGGGCATTCAGAGCTTTTTCTTGTCCAAATAAGGCTTCAGCAGATCTCTGTGGCAAAGATATCCAGCTTCAACACACCCTGTCCAGCTACTCCTTCCCAGTTTATCCCACTATTTGAAATTGAGCTCCAAAAAGTCCCAACATGGAAAGGGATTGGGCAAAAGCAATTCAGGTATCCAGCTGACAAAAGGACTTTGGTGTGTGTTAAATTTGAATGTTCTCACTCTGAACTTTTCCCATAGAAACCAATAGCTTCAGCAGAACCTTGTCCATTTCCTCTTGAAATGTGAGAGGACTTCGATGGACACAAACTTCATCCTTGCTCCGCTATTAGATTTCGAGTTCCAGAAAAAAGACTATGGGTCTGATGTAGATGTTGGCAGTAATGGTCCCATCATCGCTTTTCTGTTTGAAAACCTGTCCGCCACAATGACGTTAAACCCGCCCGATTTAGATGTTGGTGGTCTCAAAGACTGTGACCTACCTGAGTCCTGCTGGCTCTGCCAAGGATTCCCATCCATGTGGATGGTGCCACAGGAAAGTATGGCTGATGGCAGAACTTCAGGCACACTTTCCACTGAGCAGATTTGGATGTGCCTTACCGCCAAGCAAAAAGTGGCTGTCTGACCTTCACTTCTGACTTTGTGGATTGGGGGATAAGGGGAAAAACACACCTTTTATCCTGTTTGAACTTCCGTTTCTGGCTAGATGCAACTGGACAGGACCTTCTGTCGCTGCTCCCATGGGACCACAGAGAAAACACGACCCCCCCATCGCTGGACACGGAGTTAGGCAACCCACATTGGCTGTGTATGTTGGGGGACCACTCATTTTTTCAAATTACTCTGACATGCATCTGTCGGGGACACAAGTGGAACAGACATGGATGGTGACACACACTGTACACAATACATATCGAACACATACACAACTGTCATTATGGTGCCAGTATTCATTGCCCAACTAATGCTGGCACCACAATGACGGTACAGCCAAACTTGTCAGCTGTATCTATGCATGCATATTGGAAAGGAACCTCTACCTGCCATGTTGTGCATAGAGTTGTGTGTGTGAGTCAGTACGTGTATATGTGTGTGTGTGTGATGCGATTGGCTGGGTGAGGTGGAGGGAGATGTGGTGGTTGATGTGGTTGTGTCAGTATGTGTGCCACTTGGATATGGCATGGACATTGCTGTGTATGTTGTGTTGTGGTGCTGCGTGCAACATTCAGGTGAGTGTTGTGTGGCGGTCGTTGTCATGTATGTATTTGTGCTTGTGTGTGTGTTTGTGTAGATGAGTATGTAGTTGTTGTGTCATGTGTGGGTGCAGCGTTACTAGTGTGTGTATGTTGTGTTATGGATGTACATCAATGTGTGTTTGCGGCATGTACGTGTTGTGTTGTGGTGGAATGGCAATGGACATTGGAGTGTATGTGGTGTGCTGTGTCATGTGTGATGCAGGGGTATGCATATGTGAAGGGTAGAGTGTGTGTGTGAGAATTACCTGCATTCCACGGCCACTGCCATTGTCCGATGTCCATTGGGTCCAGCAATGTCCTCCCTTCGTCAACAAACCGCCAGCAGGACACTGCCTGTACAACTGTAACATTTGAATATGGCCGGTGAGAACCCGCCTGCCTGGTGGCTAGGAAGAGCACTCTGTCGTGGCAGTCTGCAGCTTAGCTGCAATGACATGCCGGTCTTTTTCGGGCCTGCCACCACCACGGATTGGTGGTAACACTGTCAAGATCTAAATCAGGCCCTAAGTGTGAAGGTAAAATCTTTGACCAGCTCAAACCAGTAGGCTTAGCTGGACTCCACTACATCGCAGTCAACCACAGATTATGCCTAGGTCCTAGTCATCCACACCCATAGACGCCATGCTGTTTCCTGGTGCTTTTTGACATTAAAAAACATTAACATGTATGGTTCCCTGATTGGATTTTTTGTCTTTTTTCTCATTACATGTTTTGTAAATTTTTTTAATAGGTTTTTGGATTTTTGCTGTGTTTTTTATGTTTTAACTGTTTTGATCCTACTAAATTCCTAACAGGGTTTCTCTGAATTAAGCCTCTCTGCTCTGTGCTATAGCTCCTAGAAGCTGATCAAGGTTTATTTATTGAAACTGTGTCTTTGACCGGACAAGATTGTAAACTTATTTCTTAGGAAGGATTTACATCCTTCCCGTACTAATAACTAATTTCCTACAAGTTTCCTTCTGAAGATGGTAGAAACCAGTTGCAAATACAGATTTCAGCTACCTGTACATGTGAAGTTTCTCTCCTATGTCAGTGAAGTGAATGGGGCCTTGTGGACAAAGGGAGATGGTTGTCATGCAGAAAAATCCTGATTCTCAAGTAGGGTTGTTGGAAGTCTTCCTATATCTATTCCTCATATGAATTAGAAAGTACCAAAGCACACTGAAGCAGTATTAAGTCCACTAGTCAGGAAGTGTTTGTTCTTCAAAATTATGCTATTTCTTTTCTCAAAAGTAAAAAAAGATGCTCCAAGTATACATATATATCTCTGTACACAAAGTCGGCTGAAAGTCAGAAGAAATGTTCCAAAAACACATGTATATGTCTTAATACACAAAAGCAGCCAACACGCATTTTGTCCGGACTTTTTCAGGGCTGCAAAAGACATGTAAAAGGTAAAGCCAATAAACAAGCTCCTTAAAAGCGACAACAGAGACCATTCAGAAAAACACCCAGATACCAACAAGTGGTGTATTAAATACTGGATCAAAAATTCACCACATACATGTGACCAAAGTAAAGTGTGGAAACTCAAAGAAGATTACTTCTTTTATGTGGCCACATGCATTCTGGTCCAGGCATGCCTGAGGTAGTGAAAGTGTCAGGATCAGAACTGTGTCCAAATTACAACTCCCAATTGTGAATGTATAAACAACTATCCAAAAGTGAAAGAATGAAAAAATGAGAAAAGAAAGTAGAAGGAACAATCAGTCACAGATTTGGCTAATTGTGCAACACGTGAGTATAATACATAGTGTGCATCATATCACTCATAGGGCCTGATGGTGGCGGTCACGACCGCTGCTGTTGTGGCAGTCTGACCATCACACTGACTGCCAGGATTCTGTCAGCACCACCGTGATCCATGATCCCCCCGGCCTGGCGGTGGCGGGGATTGTAGTCGGCCATGGCAGTGCTGCATGCAGGACTTCCCTGTGGATTACGACCTCATTCTCTGCCAGCCTTTTCATGGTGGTGACACTGCCATGAAAAGGCTGGCGGAGAACAGGTGCGGGGTGCCACATATGGGCCCCTGCACTGCCCATGCCAAGTGTCTGCCTAGCACCGTTGCAATGTTCACTGTCTGCCTTGCAAGCAGTGATCATTGCGATGTAGCTAGTGCACTCTGCGGTCTACAGCATTGCCGCTGGCTTGATTACCAGCCGGAGACAATGCTGTAGCCTGTTTCCCGCTAGGCTGGAGGGCAGAAACCGAGGTTTCCGCCCACTGACCTAGCAGGAAACTCCTAATAGGATCAGCGGGGTGGTTGCAACGAAGACGGCGACCACCCTGTTTCCCGCCTGCCAAATTCAAAATGAGGCCCATAGTGCTCGACCCCCTACAATGGATGACATCTATAAAGAGAGCCAGAGAAAGAGTAAGCATAATCGTACTGTGTAAGTGTGTACCTCTTTTCTCATTGGGTTATCCTTTGTATTTAGAGTCACAGTATAACCTCGATAGAAAGTGTCCAATACTGGGAAAAAATGGCAAATAGGAGCAGCTGCTGTTAACCATGATGCCATAAAGAATAATCTTAAGGTGGGTACCTTGGCAGACTGATACCACTATTCTGGATAACATATCATCTTTCTGAATTGGACCTCCAATGAATAAATTGAGTTATAGTTTTATATATATATATATATATATATATATATATATATATATATATATATATATATATATATATAGATATCCATCAGCTTTGCACCGCTAAATACCAGCCACTTTGTAGCAGCGAGTCTGCGGCAGGGTAGCGAACCCTTCAAATCCCAACACAACATTGCCACAATACACAAACCACCTCAACATTGTCAAAGCAGCGTACCGCGACTCTTTCATCACCAAAAGCGTGTTTATTTCACATGCAGCAATAAAATTCCTGACGTGTTTCGAAGCTTCCGCTCCTTGCTTATAGATCTAATGCACACCATTACAATTCAGTGACATTATAACACAGAAGATTGCATTAGCATTAACAACATAAAAGACAGACTCGCACGCCTTCTTTCATTGTTTGTAAACGTGTCGGCCATATTGGATAGCAAAGAGTTTCACATTACTTTCACCTTACGATTATGTACTGAGGCACTCAAACAACTTCTGTTCATTTGATAATTATTAATAACTTAGAATAAATGTTTAACTCATTCCTCTCAAACAAAAATTATACAGTTTTAATCATAAAAATCACTTTAAATCTCACACAAAGATCTAAGAATATAGAAGTGCCCTAATTTATATCGATGATAATTCATCTGCTTCTTTTCTGGAATCCCCTTCTTCCCTTTACATGTTGTAAGACCTAAATAAATTATTTCATTTCTAAATATGCATAAATAAATACAAAAAGGGGTTCCTACTTCATGATTATTTTGCTCAAACTCAGCCACATGCAGCGCTTGACCAAATCTTCAGATATACTAGCTCTTTTGCGTTTTCAGCTCCTCAATATGGCTCCGTTATCACGATATGCCCCAAATGAATAAAAATGAAAACAAAAGTGCAAACAATTATTAAGCCTCAAAAATACACATAATTTTTACAATCCACCAAATCTAGTGCCTGCTATAACCTCAAATTCTAATAAATTCCCGAACCATCTAGACAAACAGCTGATAATACTTTTCAGAATGTATTCAAATTTTTCCCAAATGTACTGATAATTCTTCATCCAGGTTTAATCCTCCCGGATATTTGGTTCTATATATGAGATTGGTAAATTTAGGCTCCAACTTCCTGAGTTCCTGTTCTCTATTTCCTGCTCTCACACGAATAGGGATACTATCCAACACACAAAATTTCAATAAGTTGGTATTTTTTTGATGATACAGAGCAAAATGCCTCGCAATGGGGTATGATTTATCTTCCCTAATAATGGGTCTTATGTGTTCAAGCACTTGTTTTTTTGCTTTGTGGATTGTGCTGCCAATATCAAATTTATCACACGGACAACTTCATGCATAAATACAAAATTCCCTGTTACAGTTCAAATGTTTTTTAATTAAATAAGGTTATATTTGTTTTGATAACTGAATTTGATGGCAGCTACTACTACATTTACACGCTTTGTATGAACCACATGTGAAAAAGCCTTGTATAGGAGTCTGTCTACGACTTTGTATGGATTGTGTCAGACTTGTGCAGAGTTTATCTTTGAGAGAGGTACATCTACTAAAGGTTATCTGAGGTTTTTACCCGATGTAATCAAGCAAATGCACCTCCATTTTTAATATATCCCATAATTTGTTCAAACTACGTCTTACCTCCCATGCTTGGTTATGGAAGGTTGTAATAAACCTTACAGACCGACTCTCCTCAACCTTTTCTTTTTCCCGTGAGATAAGTAACTTCTCACGGTCCAATAACAACACTTTCTTACACGTAGTTTCAATAAGATTTAGGGGATACCCTCTCCCAAGGGATCTGTTGCTCATAATTTCAACTTCCGAAGAAAATCAGCTTCCTCACTGCAATTTCTTTTAGGTCTGAGTAATTCTCCATAAGGAATACTCCGTATGAGATTTGTAGGATGACAACTTTTGGTGTGGAGCAGACTGCTTCCAGCTGTTTTCTTACGAAACAGAGTGCTTACCAATTTTGAGCCTCTGACCTCCAATCTCAAATCTAGAAACTCTATTTCAGACTAATGTATGTGAGCTGTAAATTCGAGATTCAATTGATAATCATTCAATTGTTTAACAAAATCTAATGCCTCATTCTCACTCCCATTCCAAATACAGAAAATGTTGTCAATGTAACGGACCCAAAGGACGGCGTGTTCGTCAAATTGACGGATGTTATACAGAAACTGCTTCTCCCACCAGCCCAGGTAAAGACCTGCATAGCTGGGGGCAAAGCAAGTGCCCATCGCCGTCCCCTGTGTTTGTCTGTAAATTTCCTTGTAAAAAAATAAAGAAGTTGCTTGTTAAGCAAATGTTCATTATCTGTAAAAACATATCAGTATGCTGTAAGAAAGATATTGATCTAGCTCTTAAAAAGTGTTTGCTTGCTCTAATACCTAATTCGTGGGGTATACAAGAATAGAAACTCTCCACATTTAAACTGAGCAATAAGAGCTGTTTATCCCATGAAATGCCATTAATCCTTCCCAGGAAATCACTGGTGCCTTTGATAAAAGAGGGCATAGATTCTATGAATGGTCGAAGAAAGAAGTCAACATATTTTGATATATTCTCTAGCAAGCTGCCTCTGGAAGAGACAATAGGTCTCTCTGGTGGATACACAGAGTTTTTATGTAATTTAGGCAACAACTACAATACAGGAAGCTTGGGACAATCACATTTTAAGAAAATATATTCTTCTTTTTCGACAACTCTTCTTTCTCTCCAAATTTTTAATTTGTCTAAATATTCCCTACTCGCTGTTAAGTACTTTTGTCTAGTAGTCACTTCATAGTGGTTAGTCTCAGTACGTTGTCTCAAACCTTCCTCAAGGTATTTATCCAATGGATAAATCACAACATTGCCTCCCTTATCAGATTATCAGATTGTTTGATGACAATACTCTGGTTATTTTTCAATTCCGTTATAGCTCCAAGTTGCTTTTTCTTCAAGTTCTGATGACAGAATTTCTTCCTTTTTTCAATCCTCTGAAACTCCTTAATCGTACATTTTTCAAATGTGTCAATGGGTCCATTCATCACTGGAGGACAAAAAGTAAATCTAGGTTTAAAAATGTTTGCTGTCCCACAATCCAAGTTCATTTCCATGCTTTCCTCTTCCAAATTTATGATAGGGTCATCATCCCAACTTGTGTCTTCAATTAATTCCCCCATTGTTTGTAGGACTTCTATATCACCAATCTGGAGAATTGACGGGCTTCTCCTGACACACTCTTTGTCTTTTTCTTTATGTGACTTTGTTGCATGCCAATATTTCGATTTAGGTTTTCTAATGAAATGGAATAAATCAATTCTACTTGAAGTATAATCAAACAATGCTGTGGGACAAAAGGAAAGTCCCAAAGACAGGACTTCTTCTTGTTTTTTAGTCAAAATGATATTGGATAAATTCACCACAGTCTTATTGACTGATTTAGTGCCATTTTTCCCCTCGTACGTATCCCCAGAGAACTCTTGATATCTTTTTGTCTCACCATAAAAGAAGCAGATGAATTATTATTAATATAAACTAGGGCACTTCTATATTCTTAGTGCTTTGTGTGACAATTAAAGTGATTACTACGCTTATAACTGTATAATGTTTGTTTGAGAGGAATGAGTTAAACATTTATTCTAAGTTATTAATAATTATCAAATGAATAGAAGTTGTTTAAGTGCCTCAGTACACAATCGTAAGGTACAAGTAATGTGAAACTCTTTGCAATCCAATATGGCAACACGTTTACAAATGATGAAAGAAGGCATGTGAGTCTGTCGTTTATGTTGTTAATGCAAATGCAATCTTCTAAAATTAAACAAATAATACTATTACATATACTTAACATCAAAAAAAGTATTGAAGTCTGGGAATAAGAGATATACTATTTACACATCAATCTGTGCAACAGTTGAGAAAGCTTTGGACTTTGGAGGGGTAAATTTTACTATTCCCACTTCAGTTTGCGCAACAGTAGGGAAAGTGTTGGACTTTGGATGGGTAAAATTTACTATTCCCACTCCAAGCTGTGCTACAGTAGTGAAACAGTTGTAATTTGGAGGGGTATAATTACTATTCACACTCCAATCTGTGCAACAGTTGGGAAAGGGTTGGACTTCGGAGGGATTAAATTTACTATTCCTTCTCCGGTTTGTGCAGCAGTAGGGAAAGTACTTCACTTCAAACACACAAAATATTTTAATAAACCTATTACTTGACCACAAATATAACTTTCTTAGTAGGAAAATTATTTATGTATATAAAATTAAAAAGCAATTAAACAATTTACATGATTATTAAAAACTATAATAATTAATTATGAATTAAAATGTTATTCATTTATTATTTAAGTTCCTACACAATACTCCCACAAGCCAAGCAGGCCACACTTGAAATATAACTAAAATAAGTATAGCACAATTAACATACTAAATAATGAATTAAAGAATTAAATTAAATGAATAATTAATTGTTAATTAATTATTTCTTAAGTAGCCTAACAACCTATGCCTCTACAAACAAACAAGCCTGCACCCAACATATAACTAAAACATAATAATTACACAATTTACATAATTAATATAAATAAAGAATTCATAATAAATTATTAAATACTTGTAAATTAATTAGCATTTAATTAACTTCCCAGCCTATACACCTAGAAAGCCAAAAACCCACACCTAATATATCATAAAAAAATATAATTATTACACAATTTACATAGTTAACAATCAATTAAATAAGCAATAAATAATTAACAAATAATTATTAATCAATTATTACTTAAATAACTTCCCACCATCTACCCCTACAAACCCAACAACCCACACCTAATATATAACTTAGAAATATATAACAATTACACAATTAAAATGATTAATGATCAATTAATTATTAACAAATTAATAAATAAATATCAATTAATTATTACTTAATTACCCATCCTAAACCTCTACAAACCCAGCGACCCACATCTAATATATAACTAAAATATATAACTACACAATTAAGAATCAACAAAATAATTAATAAATTAATTGTTAGTTAATTGTACTTAATTAACTTCCTACCATTTACCTCTACAAATATCACAACCCACTATGACACTATGAAATACAATTAAATTTAAAACTATAAATGAAATTACAAGTTATATTTACAAATATTTTCAACAATTATACAAACAATAGTTAGCATATAAAATTAATATATGAACTAAAACACATACATTTTTTGAATAAGCACTACTTTTTACAACGCATTTATTCTTGAAAACGATATTACTTACCTAAAAATCAATTTTCTTGTCAACAATATTTCTGCATCACAACATTTTTGTATCACAATATTCTTTTTTCGATATATCTGCATCTCAATTTTTAAAACTCAATATTTTGTTTGAACACCACACCTGACATGCATCATTTGAAAATTCAAAAGTCTGTGAGAAAACATATTAATATGAGGATTTGTGCATTTAAATTAGTTTTCAATTTACCTCTGTGGAAAACCCTATGACTCTGGCTCTTTTTCCACATTCCAGCACTGTGTATATGTATATCTTCATGTAGCAAGAATTATTATATTCTGTGTTAGCGAATAGCCAGATAGGTGGGAATGACCTAAAAATCTGCCTCCCGTTTACTCCTGCCATAGGTCTGCCTCACCATCGATCATGAGTCTTCTCTGCTGATATGACTAGATTACTAGAATGATACAGGTTCAAACAGCTGTGACTTGTGGTTAAGGATTAAGAATGCACATTATATCATAATAATAATATATATATTCATTTCCACCTGAAATGCTGTTTTAATTTTAACTATCAGCTATTGCAAGAAACATCTCCACATAGTGGGCAAACGGCCAGGTTCTCTTCAGTGAAGAACAAAGGCCACAGCACAGAGGTCAGTCATAATGTCAGTACCACTGGGGCACCCAATACATGAAGTCCTCAGCTAGAAGGTTATCCTCTCCTTCTCTTTTTATTATCTTCCAGCCTGTGAGGTATGGTTACCCTGTACCCCATCTTATATCACCACCCTCTGACAGGTCTGCCACATCAACATACAGTTAAGTAGCCAAAGCAGGTCATCCACATCATGCTGACTCTGCTTACCAACCATGGCATTATCTGAGTCCACAGATTGTCTATCAGAGTGAGTCCCAACATCTGAGTCTGAACCTCACTCTTGAGGAAGGACCGTCATTTCCAGCAGGGATGCCGCCCTGTCCCTCTCCACTTGGGTCCTTGATGGACCTCGAACCTAGCTCACAAAGAGTGGTCCTAGTGCCTCTTACTTGGACATGGGAGAGGATGTCTCTCCCCAGTGCTTCGCCGGTCGTGCCCTCTGCCTGATACTTGTCCAGCCACTCTGAGGCATCAGCGGGAGTCAGGAAGATGTGCCCTGTCCCACCCAACACTGCTGTCAGTTTAGCAGGAAACAGGAGGGAATAACTGAGGCCGTCCCCTCCCAATTCTCTCTTAACCTGCAGGAAGGCAGAGTCAAAGTATGAAAGTGAAGTCAGGGAGCAGGGTCACTGCTGTATTATCTATTTGGAAGGGGCCACTCATGTGATTTCTTAAGTATGATGCCATAGTTTGGGTAGTGCAGTAGTCTGGCCACCGGTAGTCTTGGCGAATGTCCGTTGCAAATGGCCTTGCAGGGACTTGGTGCATAAGGTCTAGGGCAAAGAAGCTGGTAAGTTCCGTAGGAGCCACTTGAGTTTTCATCCAGTGCTCCAAGTGTGCAATCACATCATTACCCTCCCTTCCCTCAAGAAGGGCCATGACCCCTACATTGTTGCATCAGTTTTAACCCTCAGCATACTCAGCTCTGCTCTCTAGAGTTATCTTCAGTTCAGTAAGTTCTATCATTTACTGCAGCAGGAGCTGCTGTGCCAATGTGATTTCCTCAACCACCTCCTCTATCTCCTTAAATGTCTGCGAGTTTGCAATGGTTTTTCTGCAGAAGGCCTAGGTCCACTGAGACACTGCCTATCTGCATTTTTAGGGAGGTTTTGGAGTCCTCAATCGCAGCCAGGATTATGTCCAATGTTTGCTGGAGGGTAGGAGTCACCTGCTGTGTGCCACTCCAAGATGGTATGTCTTCTATCACGGGTGTCCCCTCGGATCCTGAGGCCAGGCCTTGATCCTTCACCCTGCACTTGACCATCATTGAGCCCTCCTCGTACAACTCCAGAAAGCAGTCACACCGCATTGTCCCTCCCAACAGTCTGAGATCCACTCTTGGGATCAGTAGAAGCCATTCAGCTTAAGCCTCAGCCAGCCAAACCCCCCCAAAAGCAACACTCCCCCCGGAGGTTCAGTCACAATCCAACCCAGACAGTCACAGGAGGGTAGCAATCCTCCCCGTTGCAGCAATGGTGTGCCTTGTGCTCTCCTCAGTAGTGACTCCAGTGAGTCCTCAAAGGCCCCCCAAATCACAGACAGGAAGGTCCAGGCATGGACCCCCAGTTCCCAAGAGTAGCGTCAGGCTTCAGTCATTTTCCAGTTCTGCAAGCCTCCGAGCCACAGGTCCCCTAAGATTACATCTTTTGCATAGTAGGCTAATGTCCACTGCCCAGCCTGTCCTCCTCTAAAGGTGGGGCTACCAGGAGATTCCAGATTGGGCTGTGTTCAGGGCCCTTCCACCAAGTCCCCCCAGGACTCACCATGTCTCCTGCTGTGTAGTGCCAGGGTTGGGGCCTGTTCCCCAGGTGTCGAGCTGCCCCTTGAGCTAAGTTTCAGGTTGGGGGGCCACTTTACATGCAGGCAGGGAAATCTGGCCCCTAGGCAGTGGGCTTTGGGCCAGCAGCAACCCGACCTTCCACCACAACCAGGCGTCCGTCTCCCTCTGAAGCAGAAGTAATCATGCGGGGGAGAAGAAGGCCGAAATCATGTATGGTTACCTCCTCCATATTAGTACATCTGTCCCAAGATTTTGATAGTACTTTTGGGATGTAAAATAGTCACTTTCGAATTGTAATGCTAGGACTTTATTGAATGTGAATTGTACACTAAACAGCTAATGGCATTCGGTGACTGAGAAATTCTCCTCTGGGAAGAGCCAAAGAGTACTCTATGCATATTTTATAGACTATAGTGACAGTAGGGCATGCACATTGCTGTGTTGTGAGGCTAGACATGTATACATGTTAGCAATGGCTTCTTCCTTTTAAAACATCAATGTTCGGTGAAGGATAGTTTACTGCCTTTGACCTTAGGAGGTAAATTATATTGCACAACAAAGAATATTGCAAATATAACAACGTAGTGCTTTTCAGGACAGGATAAGTTTTATTTTCCCAATTTGTTCCTCCCAACTTAATTTAGGTGGCACGACCTATGGGCAAGAGGCTAGACACAGCACTGAATTTGATAAGGGTTAGCCCTTGTAGTGAGATGTAGGAGGTGCTTTTACAAGATGGCTTACACACCCCTGGCAGGAATAATTGGCTATGATTATTACTACTTGCTAATTAAATGAAGAGATACATCTCCCTCATAGATTGAACCTATCGTGCTCCTACTGTACTACTAAAAATATAATTACAAACTGGCTGGATTTTGATGTGGGGATGTGGAGGAGGGAATCTCTGAATCTTGTTAGTATTCCCACACCTAAATATGGACATTATGGGCATGATTTAAGGTTTGGCAGGAGGGGATTACTCCGTCACAAACGTTACGGATATCAATTCCATCGTATTACAATTCCATTATAACCTAAGGAACTTGTAATAGGGTCTATGGGATATCCATCATGTTTGTGATGGAGTAACCCCTTCGCCAAACTCTAAATCAGGCCCTCTGTGTTTTAGCCCTAGCAATGAGGAATAACTATGAAAACCCATCAGAACTGGATTCAAACTTTCATGTTTTCCCTAGTTACAGTCCAGCATTTCCCTATTTTGGCTTACGTTGGAGTTCAAATAGTATTTCTGTCCTCACCAATGTCTAACGTGTTCCCTACTGTAGCTTGATTTGGAATGCAAATAGTACTTCTGATCCATTCAAAATTCAATACTTCCCCTACGCTCTCTTGAGTTAGGCAGGGAAAAGTAAATCTATGTTGGACAGAGAATAGTTCATCTAACCCCTCTAAAGATCTACACTGTTAATTGTTTTGCTTGTTTTGGAGCAGGAATTGGAAATCTGAATCATCTAAGGTTAACACTTTCCCAACTTTTGCTTACATTAGCATGGGGGTAATAAATTTGAACCCTCCAAAGTCCAACACTTCCCCTACATTTGCTAATGTTGTAGTGGGACTAGTAAATCTGACCCCTCTAAAGTTCAACACTTTCCCTACTGTTGCTCAGGTTGCAGTGAGAGAAGTGAATTCCTCCAATTTTAGTTTCTATTTGATTTCTGTAAAGTTGTTTTATTATATATTTTTGTTTTAGTTTTAAAATGTTATTAGAAATTGTATATTTATTATTAATTTTGTTAATCATTTTTCATTGTTTTATTGTATACTGTTTAATATCTAGTATTTGATATTATTATTTTCATTAGTTAACAATGATTTAAAAATATATATTTATATTTGTAGGTTATACAATCAATCAATGAAGATAATTTAATAAAGTTGATTGTAGGTTATACATTTTGTTGTATATTTTTGTATTATAAATTTGTTTTTTAAATGTAGTAATATTTTTAAAGTTTATGTCTGTTTCAAAGTTAATATTGTGTATCACAGTTAAAATTCAATATACTTTCCCGTTTTTGATGATATTGTGGTCTCTATATTTTTATTGTTGATGTTTTTGACCTTCCATACAAAGGATAGAAAATGAAAGTTTGTGTTACCTCTATTTCTTTGGCAATATTTTTGTAGCAGACATTTTTGTTGATGATATTTCATCAGACAACCTAATGGGGAGCATTTTAACTTTAAACACACCCACAATTTTATGAATTATATGATAAAATACTTAAAAAGTAGTAATTGAAAATCTTCTACACAAATGAATATTTTTCTCTTCCACTTAACTTTTCAGGTAACTAAACAGCGAGAAATTGTCAACTTCAGTTATTCACAACCATCTAAATGTCACTGTTAAGGATAGCTCGATGAGAACTTTAAAGAGTGTATGGGAATTGGCTCTTCTGGAACAAATAACAGGTGCTTTTGGTATCAGATATTGAATACCAGTGTTAACGTCTGAGTTATCTAGGGATAATCTTAAGCAGCAAAACATCCTCCTTAAATTTGGAGTTGTCAGATAATGACTCGTGTTGGGCCTGTAATGGCTTGGCTGTGTTCTAATACATTTGATCAATGCATGCAAAAGAGTAAAACAGTTTTGGGCAGTGATGTTTGGAAGGGTATCATTAATTTTGGAAGTTCAAACAACAATCACAAGCCATTGATTTTCCTGGCTTATAATGATCAAGTAGATTTCCTCAATAAACTTCAGAAACAGTTCCTATGGAAAAATCTTATAATTGCATAGAAGAGTTTTTTTAGAATATGAAAGCACAGCACGCTCTTCAATGAGGATGAATGAATTTTTGGCATGTGTTGTTCTATGCCCACTTGAGAAGCTTTTACAAAACAATGGGAAACAGACAATTTTTTTGAGACTATGTGCACACAATTTCTTGAATATGTATAGCGGATTTCAAACAGAAAGCTCTTGTCTAGCTACTCCTTTTTGTTGTTTCTTTCTTTATCATTTCATAATGGAGTTCTACATGTAAGGCCATGTATGGCACACACTAAGCTATAAACTATAGATTTCATACCATTATTCCGTACTGTCAGAGTTAGTAAGTGCAACAGAAATGAAAATACAATAAAATACTGTAATCTAGCTCTATTTTGTAATAGTAAAACATGCATGCTTTTTGTAAACTTGATATTTATTATCTGATAATTGATGTGACACTTGTGTTTAATATTTTAGAAAATATAAGTAAAAGTAAAAAAAGACTGTGTTTGAAGTGGCTACTACTTCAGCTAGATATAGCCGATGCGACATTTCTTTGCATGTGGTGGCATGGGCAATAAAAATGTAATATGACAGAAATATTGTAAGTGATAAAAGATTTTTGGCCAAAGTTTGAGAAGTTGTGGGAAGAACCAAAACATGTGTAACCAATCTCCAACTACTATGAATGAGCATTCTTGGGCAGCCTTTATTTGTTTTTATGCCAAAAATGCAGTAGCAAAATATAGTTGCCATTTACTGAAACAATGTATCCATTGAAAAGTTGCTCCTTGAATCTGAGTAAAATTAATAATATTAGTGATTTCCCATTATTTTGCATTTATAATAATACTGTCTCTTTAGCCCATTTACCCAAATTTTTTACAAAACAGAGCCATGTAGGAAAGGCAGTACGATTTTATACCAGAAAACAATAGTTTTAAAATGAGAAGAAGACAGGTCTTGAACAACAGCTGATGATTTGTTTATCTCGGCCAATGGCATAACACTTTTAAAATGAAAAAATACAAACTAAAACCCCTTTTGAGGTGCTGCCGCTTGCTGCTGGAACCATTTGATAAATTTCAATTTTTTATCAATGATAAAATCTGGTAAGTAATAGAATCTGATCATTTGCTAACACCTGACTACCAAAGGGGTCAACAATGTGAATACCTTTGCACACTCTACTAGTTTTTTGTATTAATCCTGGAAACATGAAAACATGGTAAGAAAACTGATATTTGTGCTTGAAAACTGATAGAGGGGTATAATATCTGACAAATTTTGGGATTTTAGGACATTGTAACAGACATAGGGCCCGATTATGAGTTTGGCGGAAAGGAACGCCCTTCCGCCAAACTCCCGACGGGGTGGTTGCCACTGTGCTGGCTACCTCCCCGCTGGCTCATTAAGACTTTCCCGCTGGGCTGACCGGCGGAAACCAAGACCTCGGCCGGTCAGCCCAGTGGGAAAGTGGTGGCAGTATTGTTGCCGGCTCGTAATTGAGCTGGGGGCACTGCTGCCACCTGCATGGGGCACCAGCACCCTCGTAGTGCGCACTGTCTGGGTAGAAGGACTCCTCCACTGACCATGCCACAGGCATGGGCACTGCAGGGGCCCTCCTGTGGCCCCTTGCACCTGTTCTCCACCAGCCTATTCATGGGGAGGAAACTACCATGAAAAGGCTGGCAGAGAACCAGGTTGTAATCAGCAGGACAGTTCTGAATTCAGCACCACCCTGGCTGATTCCAACCTGCACCGCCATCAACCCGTCAGTATCTCTGATCCGAGTGGAGATGGCGGTAGGTTGGCGGGGCTGCCCGCCAATCTCGTAATGTGGCGGTCAGACTGCCACAACCGCATCAGCCCAACAGCCACCGTGAGTATGGCGTTCCAAGGACTGCCACACTCGTCCTTAGGCCCATAGTATGCTAGGCATTGCATGACAACACATTTTAATCAAAAAATAGTTCATAGACCTGTCTCAAATTCAGAGATGGCCATTTGCAAGAAAAGCTAACAGAGGAAGATAATTAATATTCTAAAGTTGGGAATAGCAAGCCCATCTAATTCTTTTGGTAAACAAAGGTAGGATTTAGCCAATCAGGGTTTCTTGATAGGAAGACCGAAAAACAGTGTTAAAATTAGCACTTTTGTTAAGGCAATTTGACCCATGACTATTAAGGAAAGCAAATTCCTGATTCAAGGAGATGATTGATTTTCTTAGTCAGGGGTTGTAAGTTAAATGAGCTGAGATCTTGATATTTTTCTGTTACATAAATGCTGAGGTATCTTTTATGATGTTTCGAGGAACTTGCTTTAAATGAATCTGGAAGCATTTTGCTGGAGAAATTAAATAGCAATATTTCAGTGTTATAATGGTTATTTAATAGACTCCAATTGTGTTGAATTTCTACTATTGTAATGAGGATATTCTGTTGGTTAATGTGCATAAATGTTAATTTTAGGGGGTTTGTATGCTGGAGGTGAGGTGCCTGAATTGGAGCGATTAGAAATTGCAAGAGCTTCAACAAATAGAGTGAATAAGATCTGAAATAGTTTCCCATAGAATTTCAATGAATCTCACTATATTGTTATTTAGGATGATAGAAGCATTAGCTCTCTTATATAAATTGGTAATCAAAGTAATACAAATCTAAGTATATCAAATAGCACACCCCAGGGGATAGGATGAAACACTTTGTTGGTATCTAACATTACTCTAGCTCCCAGGATTGGATAATTATGAGAAAATAATCTATGGCTTCTTTTTTTTTAAATGTATTGGTACATAATTACCTGTTAGCAACAAACCAGTTTTGATCTCCATTAACCGGATTCTTAAGTATTCTGGAAAACTGATTCGCTAAGGATTTATCTATTATTTTGTAATCAAAATTAAGAAGAGTTACATCATTATAAGAATTAACATCATGGAGATTTTCATGATTGTTTTTCAGAAAACTTACTATTTTACCATTTAGGAATGATGATCCCCTTAAAGAATATCCTTAACCAAAACAGTGATAAGTGGTTAGAAAGACTTGCTAAACGTCCTAGAATATTCAGAGGGAATGTTGTGTTCTCTAGTTGTTTTACCATTGAATACAATTTTGATGACCCCCATGAATTGCAACACTAGAAAGTGGAACAATTTGCTTATTAGCTAGTACAAATGTTAATTTGGAGAATCTCTAATTTACCAAAGTAATTAATAATATATTTTTCCTCAGTTTGTATTGGCGTAAATATATCGGATTATAAAGATGATGAAAGATTATATTAATTATTTCTAGGCGAGAAATGGCTTTATTAGTATCTGAATTTATTATTTCTTGAAATTTGTTTTGATTATTTTTCATTTGCTGCCCAAGCCAGAATTTTGCTTCATATCACTGCTGAACAGTTCAAGTTGATGGCAATTGCTCCACTTTATAATACAATTCAATGGAAGCTGAGGAGGTTTGCTAGTCTCTGCTTAGCCTTAACAGGTAGTCTTGCCCGCACCTTTGCAAGCCACACCCTTGGAATCATCTGAGACATAGGACTGCTGAGAATAATTCTAGCCATTTTTCCACAGCTCAACGGTTGTAGAAAAAATGGCTGGTTAGCTGCCCCTGCCTTCCATGTCCACCAAATCAGTCAGGGCACCACCCTGGCAGTTTCAATCCTAGTTGCTCTATGTGACAATATAGGGGTCTTAACAGGGAATGGAGCAGTGATTTTTCACCCACATTGTAGGTGCTTCAGCTTCCTCATGCCATCCTCATATCCTGGAGCTTTTGATGCCTAATTATTTAATATGGCTGGGACCACCAATGCAGTAACAGGAATTACAGTGTTACTAACTAAGAAGCTGAGACTAGTTATACTTTATTAAACCACTCCAGTCATTAAAACAATGTCAGTTCCTGTTCCTTTCCATTTCCATCATTTTGGCCCTTCAGACTCTACTATTTTCATTCATTGCCTTATCCAGACTTATCTATTTCTTACACTGAAAGCGTGAGGTTTTAAAACATTAATAGAAATGCTATAAATGTCTGCCCCTATGCACCTGCTTTCTCATTGCAATCATCAAGTAGACACATGTTGTCACCATGATTGTTTTGTCTCTAGCGAGTGAGTGTGCTAGTTTCATCATTGTTATCATAATATAACATAAGATTGATAATCAGATCCTAAACATCCTAGGCATTGGAACATATTTTAGAGAGATACTCTGCACCAGGGCTATTGAGGCAGAGGTCACACCAGTTTCCAGGGTCAACTATAAATGGAGGCGACTGTGGGGAGAAGTGGTCTTCAGCAATTCATTGTTTATGGTCCAGTTTCAAACATTCAAACAAGTTGCAATAAAAAATAGCTAGCTTACTATTTCATTACAAAAACACTGGCATGCTGCATGAACAATCTCTGAAAGTTGAGTATAAGCTTGCTGTTTATTGTGTTAGCTAAGGCTAAGCATAGAGCTTAGAAATAGTTTGGAGGGTGTTTGAACAATGAGTTAGAACGATAGCAACTCAATAAAATAACAATGTTAGAGTTTTTCTTGCTGTTTTCATTTTCTTGACATGTTTCACTGCATTACTTTTCATATTCTGTCTGTATACCATTCATATTTTACACACTAGTTTGGGATTTAAAATAAACAACATGCCCTGTTTATTAATGCCATTCTTGAGTATGTTATTCATTAACAAAAGAGGGTCTGGAGTTCCAGTATGTCTCCAAACTCATCTTATGGAACTGAAGTTACCAGGAAACACTTCCTAGTCAGTTTAAATGTATCATACATGGGTTGCAGCCCAGATAGATTTTCAATTCATATTGGCAAGGTGACTATGTCAGTGGGTTGTAAATCGGACCCCAGTGACTTCTGGGGTGGGCCATCCCCAGAGAATGTATCACTCCAAGCAACTTGTCAGCTGCTGTTCAAGTTCCCAATGTCTATCATCTCTAGTGCTGTCCTGGCCTTTGCCTTTCTCTCCCTTACTGGGCTTTAAAGCTGAGGTTCATAGCTGAGCCATCTGCTTAGTGAAGTTGAGTATTAATTGTTTTCCTTTTCCTTCTCTCTTATCAGCTAGTCATAAGTCATGCTGCAGTGGTTAAATTCTTCATGATGGCTAAGAAGAGCAGGACTTTATGCCTGACTTTGTCCTTGCTTTGGGAAAGGTGGGACAAATGTGGTATAAGTGAAGTAGAAGGATTCTTTTGCACCAATTACTAACAGTGACATTGAACAATCAAGTGTTCAATCCCTAGGTTAAATGAGAGATGTGAATGCTCCTTTAATTTCTTTCCTTCACTAAAAGAAAAATCACCATAGGGGGAGATTTTAACGCTCCTTCGAACACTGGTTATAAATGTAAAAAAAACCTGCACTGAAGCCGTCATAACAGCATTGAAACATGAGTTTGATCCCAATACTGTTGAGTATATTTGCATCGCTAAATTATTTAAATTGGCAGCAAGGGTAGACTTTTTCTTAGTCTGCTTGTAACAACCTCTCCAATCCGATCCCAAACAGATTTTTGGACCATTTGGTTGTAATTTGCTCAAGTGCTCTCATTTTTCCTAATAATATGAAATTTAGTGGTGGTTGAAAAAAATACGTTTCTTAATAATGAAGAATGGATAGCTAACATCAATATCACGTTAAAGAATTCTTCTTACACAATATTGATTCTACAAAATCTTTGCATAGTTTGGAAGTCCTTCAAGATATTGGTTAGAAATGAGATTACCGCGAAAACTATCATGTTTGGGAAAAGGAAATGCTGTGAACTACAATATAATTTGGGGACGCCTCAGCATACTTAGCTCATAACGAAGTGAGATTTGGATGTGTCAGTGCCTGGCAAGCTGCGAAGACAGCTTTAAAGGGGGTACCTTTGTATGACATCTGTCAGACTCAACTTGGGCCTTCATTAACTCTTTCATAGATCAAGAGCTGTGTTCTGTTAGTTTTTATTGGAATCAACAATTGCCCTGCTTCTTGTTTTTGCGCTGTTCTTCAGGTCTGTTCTCTTTAGGCCTACTGCTAAGGAAACCTTAGAAGAAAGAGATGTCTTGATGGAGAATTATTCTTTGTAAGTAGTTAACTATTACAATACCTAGCTTTGCCTTATCCTCCTGGCATCTGTCGGGGCAGGGACGTCCAGCTCATCTGATGGGTGAACAAAAGGCAGCTGGATATGGAGCCGTACAGCCTCATCCTGAGATGCTGCGACGATCAGAAGCAACTTAGCACATATTATTTAAATGCAGTTTTCCATAACCAATCAGATGCCTGGGAATATTTCAAGATAGGATAAATCTGTGAGATGTCACCAGGGAAAAACGGTTACCGTAGGTATGTAACCTGTTTCTTCGTTTTACTCAATAGACGACTGCAGGGAGAAACTCTATAAAAACTAAGGGGGTTATTGCAACTTTGGAGGAGGTGCTAATCCATCCCAAAAGTGACGGTAAAGTGACGGATATACCACCAGCCGTATTACAAGTCCATTATATCCTATGGAACTCGTAATACGGCTGGTGGTATATCCGTCACATTTGGGACGGATTAACACCTCCTCCAAAGTTGTAATAACCCCCTAAGGCCCTCATTCTGATTTTGGCGGGCGGCGGTCGGCGCCCGCCAAAATCTGGCCGCCGAAAGACCGCACCGCGGTCAAAAGACCGCGGCGGCCATTCCTACTTTCCTGCTGGGCCGGCGGGCTCCCTCCAAAAGAGCGCCCGCCGGCCCAGCGGGAAAGCCCCTGCAACATTGAAGCCGGCTCCGAATGGAGCCGGCGGTGTTGCAGGGGTGCTACGGGTGCAGTTGCACCCGTCGCGATTTTCACTGTCTGCAAAGCAGACAGTGAAAATCCTGCTGGGGCCCTGTTAGGGGGCCCCTGCACTGCCCATGCCAGTGGCATGGGCAGTGCAGGGGCCCCCAGGGGCCCCACAACACCCGTTCCCGCCATCCTGTTTCTGGCAGTGAAAACCGCCAGAAACAGGCTGGCAGGAAGGGGGTCGGAATCTCCATGGCGGTGCTGCTTGCAGCGCCGCCATGGAGGATTCCCCCAGCCGGGGGAAATCCGGCTGGAAACCGCCGGACCCAGCTGGGAGACCGCGGCTTTACAGCTGCGGTCAGAATGCCATGTGAAGCATCGCCAGCCTGTTGGCGGTGCTTCCGGCATCCTCCAACCTGGCGGTCATAGACCGCCAGGGTTGAAATGAGGGCCTAAGTGTTTTTTTCAAACTTTTTCACTGGTTTGCAATGATTTCTCCCAAAGAAAAGGCTGTATCAGGCTTAGCGTTTTTTAGACATTTTATATTTTTCTTCAGTGAATCCCAATAGCATATTTTTCATCCTTACGTTTTAATTTAGTTGTTTTAACTGAATAAATTTTTCTTGACAGTGCTTATTTTATTTCCTAGCTGGATTCCTCTGTCAACATCTGCTCACAATTTCTGTAGAACAGTCTTTCGCTCCACTTGCTGGGAAAAAACACAGAGGAGAAGTGGTGATACAAAACTCTGTTTCACATTTGCACTCACACCGAAGGCTATAAACTACCCTCACACTCCCCAGACAGTAATTACATTGTGGAATTTGAGAATACGGAAAGAAAACCCTGAGGTAAGTAGCAAACTGCAGAACAGTGATAGCTGCTTTGTGACTATAAAAACAGTGTACAATAATGTATGAAGCAGTTCAGAATGGTATTTTCTCAAAATAGCACAGCGTACCAATCAAATAAGAAATACACTGGTGGCAATTATGATTTCCAAATAATGATCAATATTGCTGACTCTGGCAGCTGCTTTAGGTAGGAACACACTCTCAGTGGCCTCCTCAGTGATTAAGAAAGGAGCGTGTGGACTTGTACAACCCTTGTTCTTTCAGCTCAGCTTCCTGTCTCCTGATTTCCACGGCCGGACTGGGAACCCAAAGCAGCCCTGGCAAAAAAATTCTGACAACCTTAGGGGTGTTTAGAGGCTTTGCGTGCACTGCTGCAAAACCTGCCCCCACCCCTCCAAAACTGTCCTCTACCCTTCCAGCCCACTGGGAAAACCCTGAATACCCGCTACGGTCAGTCCGTCCCTACTGATTACTTACTTCTTTGTGCGTGTTGGGAGGTTGCATCACCACATTCACATTTCCTGCAACCTCTACCGTTCACCCAGTGCTTAATTGATAAAATAATTAGGGGCAAATTTATCAACGAGTTGCATGGCCTTTGCCCCATGGAGGGGGGCAAATGGGCGATGCAACTACAAAGTCAGATTTTTGAAGCCACGCAAGGCCACCTTGTGTGGCACTGTGTGGCTTGATAAATCTAGAGTAACACAATGCAGCACAAATCTCTGTGTTGTGTTACTCTGCCCCAGAGAGGTATTGCATGGGTGGGGTGTGAGTGATCCCACGAATCCACCCATGGATTTTGGTGCATTACTATATCTATCATTACTGTTAGAGCTGGGAATGCCTCAAAATGCTACACCTCCCCAGTTGAGGGGTAACAAGGAGAAATATCTTTATTTCTCTTCACTTATTTAACTCTTTCTATTTTTGCTTCATTCTCCAGTGCACATGGAAAAAAAAAAAATGCCACAGAGGATTGTTTTTGGGCAGGAAGGTACCCCTTCCTGCACAAAAACAATACTGTCTGCAATGCAGGCCCCTTTGCACCACAACGCAAGGGAGCCTGCGGTGGTGCTAGGCAGCACACTGTGCGCCAGAGGAAGGAAAGGACAGGAACTTACTGTATGATATTAAATACAGCACATGTCTGCCCTTTCACACAGTGCAGCTCATAATGTGGCTAGCTACGCTGCATGAAAGTTTGCTAAATTTGCCTCCATAGTTTTTCTCCAGAAGCCTGCAACCAGCACTGACGAATGTGGGGATTGTTGAATATCACGGCTGTGTAGTCTTGATCCAACCTTGTGCCTTTTTCTTCTGCCGCCAGACACTCCCTGACCCTTTTTATCACTCCTGCATGTTCTTTTTCATCCCTACGTTCTCTGTTTGTCACTGTTCTTCCATCTTTCTCTTTCTATTCCTTTCCTCCCTTTTGATTTTTCTCTCTCTTGTTCTGGGTCAAAGTCAGATGAAAACAAGTATGTGCCAGTCCCTAACAATATGCACCCATGGGCCTCACCTGCAACCACTGGCATACATTAAGCACTCCATCCATCAGGCCAGCTGCAATGATACTCTGCTGGCTGCATGCCAGTTTTGTATTAGTGGCCTCTGCCACAGTTAAGTAAGCGTGGGTCAATGACTGACACGTTCTTCAACAAGTATTTCAAGTTCATTGGCATTCAAATTCCTCTTCCTTTTTTGTCCATTCTCTTCCTTATCATGTGCCTCCTTGCTTGCATTGCTTTCTCTGGTCTTTTTACTGGTCGTGCCCTTCTCTACAGTGCTCTCCAAGACTTTGGTTTGCAACTGAGGGTGCACTTTCTGCGTTCTAACTTCACCAGAGATTCTTGATGTGATGGTCGCAAATTGAGATGACTACTGAATTATGAAATATGATTCTTATTTTGTAACTTGAGATTGAGGTCGTAAATGGTTCGATTCGCCAAATCAGGCTGTTTGCAACTGCAAAAATTATTTTTTAAATGTACAAACGACAATAGCGATTCGTTAACAAGTTACCGAATTGCAAATTGGGATTGTGACCACAAACATAATTGCTATTTGGAAGGGGTGTATGCATGTTGTCCATTCCAAATAGGGAATCTGAATGGTATGTGCTAATATTTTGCTACTGAAATGCGGTTGCAAAACATTTGTACTATATCACCAAATCAAAGTTGGTGGGAACCCTTTCGCAAATGTGAAGGGGTCCCCTCGAAATGCCTTTCCCTTCGAGAATGTTTAAAAAAAACATTTTAAGTGCTTGCAGTGGTCCCATGAACACTGTCTACTCTTAAAAAATAAAAATGAAATGTTTAATTTTATTTTACATAAACCATGTTCATTTAAGGAAAACGGGCTGCATTTAAAAAAAAAAATGCTTTACCTAAAAGCAATCACAGGCATCATGGTCTGCTGACACCAGCAGGCCACCATTCCTGTGATACCAGCAAATCCTAGTGGGTCACAAATTGCAAACTACCTCATTAATAAACATGAGCAGGTCTATTTGCGACCCACTACAGATCACTAATTAGGGGATAAGGGCCAGATATAACTTTAGTACATTAGTAATAGTGATTACCAAATAGCGATTCACAACAAATTGCTGTTTGGTACTCACTATTACTATTATTTGTTCATCTGGCCCTAAGAATCCTCCTTATTTGCTATGCTGCCATGGCACCTGTACATGCATCTAGTTTCCCAGTTTGCAAATTGTGAGCCAGTTAACACATTTTGAATCACTAAATGTTAACGTACCAGGCCCATAATCACAATTAGTTGCACATCAAAAATGTCAAATGTGACATCATAAGTGAAGGGATCAACTAAATAGAAAAGTAGATCTGTGCCCAACAATGGGTCCAGTGTTCTGAGGTGAGGAGTTTACATTTTTTGTTTCTAGGTAGATGACATATCTAACAAGGCGAAATTGTCAAACCGGTTCACAAGCATGTGTTTGACAGATCTTGCCCTGTGTTTTTTGTCATTCCATATGGGACTTAATTTTGATAGTTCCGATATAAGCAGGACACAAGTCAGGGTTGGTTGGAAGTATACTGAGTTGTCCCTCTATTTTTAGATAGAAGACTCTGTTCCCCTTACCTGAGCCCAAAGAAGCCTGACAGGTGTCACACTGTGACCCGGTACTGCCGAGTGTTTCCAGCTGCAAACATTGTATGCATGCAACCTGGCCAGAGGGTGTTTTAAAATCCCTATCCCACTAACAGCACATCCTTTATTTTTGAGAAAGGCACATCAGAAGGGGGGTAATCTTTGGGTCTTTTACCTGAGGAAGAACAGAAACGTCTCTCCATTAACCCTTCTGTGCCTAGCGAATTGCAAATTTTCCACAATTTTGTGCTTTTAGCTGGAAGTGAAGAATACTGTCAGAAAACAAACATGCATAAACAGCAAGTGTGAATGCCTAATACACCCAGAACATCTTGTTTATTCCCTAAACACAGTTTAAAGTTGCAATGCCAAGTTCCACACTCCTGTTCACAAATAGCATCTCTTACAGTCATTTTTCAGCTCCATTACACATCAATATGCAGGTGATTTATACAAAGTAAAAAAAAAATCAAATTTCTGCTTGACTATATTAGCTTGTTTTATTTGTAAAGTAAGCATGTTCGATTTTAAGTGAGCAATATTATGAGGGCATACCATTACTTCCTATGATGTCACATATTGTGATATCACTTCCTGTGACGTCATTGTGAATTGCATATGCTAATTAGTTTCCCTACTACTTTTTGCAGGACTTGTGCCCTGGAGATAATTCTGCTGATTATGTTATGTTATGTAGATTTGTATGACCAGCTTACTACTCGTGAGGGTATCTAGGTGCTGGAGCAGCAGCATATGCCTGGCAGTGCTCCTAGTTCAACAGCTAGGTCTTTAGTTTCTTGCGGATGTTGAGAAGTGGAGTGGCAGTCCTAAAGTGTAGAGGAAGTTTGTCCCAGTTTTTGAAGAATGAAGGAGAATGCATGTCCTCATGTCTTGCTTCTGCGGATGCGGTGGATTCATGCGAGGGAGAGAAAGAGGTGGAATGTAGCTGTCTGGGAGGTTGGTACGTTTGTAGTCAGTCATTGAGGTATGCTGCTCTTGTGTTGTGGAGGGCTTTGTAGGTGTGAATGAGAAACTTGAATTTGCAATGTTTCTGGATGAGTAGCCAGTGTAGTTCACTGAGGTAGGGAGTGTTATGAGCACTTCTGGGGACATCTAGGATGAGTCTGGCAGCGGTATTTTGGATGGTTTGAGATACTGATGTAGAGTGCATTGCAGTAGTCGAGTCTGCTGGTGATGAGGGCCTGGGTGACAGTGCATTTTGAATGCATGGATTTGAACATTTTGCAAAGCATTCTGAGGATGTGGCAGCAAGCTGCAGTCTCAGAATTGACCTGTTTGTTCATCATGAGTTTGTCATCAAGGATGATGTTGAGGGTTCTGGTGTGGTGGTCTGTGGGGGTGAGCTTGGGACCCAGGTTGGGTGGTCACCAGGAGGAGTCCCAGGGAAAGCTCTTAGGGCCAGATGTATCATACAACCGATTTGCGATTCTCAAATAGCGATTTTTTAAAAATCGCTATTTCAGAAATGCAAAATGGTATGTATGATTTTTGCGATTCGGTAATAGCAATTTCTTAAAAATCGCAAATGCTATTACCGAATCGCAAATAGAGAATATGTCCCCATCCGCACCTATGGGCATGTTGGCCTATATCTGCAAATTTTTTGCATTTCCAAAATTGCGATTTCTTAACCAGAAATCGCAATTTTGGAAATGCAAAACCCCAGGGTGCTGGGGGCCTAAGGCCCCCTCTGCTGCACCCCAATTTTTTTTGGGGGACATGTACGGTGCACACATGCCAAAAGGGCATGTGTGCTTTACATGTACAATTTAAAAATGCATTTTAAATGCATTTTTAAATTTTGCACATGGTTACCACCAAGTTCATCTTGGTGGTAATTAGCGATTCCTAAATGCCAAAATTGCATTTAGGAATTGCTTCATACATGTGCTATGGAATCGCAAATAAGGAATCCTTATTTGCGATTTCTAATTTAGAGAGTCGCAATTTGCGACTCTCTAAACAGGGTCGCAATTTTAAGGAATCGCTATTTTAGCGATTCCTTAAAATTGCGTTTAGAATGTATTTCATACATTCTGAAATGGCATTTGCATTCGCCAACGGGCATTCGCACCGTTTGCAAATGCAAAATGCTTTCATACATCTGGCCCTTAGTTCTGAAGATTAGGATATCCGTTTTGTCCGCGTTGAGTTTGAGGCAGCTCTCTTGCATCCAGTTGGCCACATTGGACATGCAGGTGGTGAAGTTGGTCTTGGTGGTGGTGTTTGTGTCAGTGAGGGAGAGGACGAGCTGAGTGTTATCGATGAAGGAGACAATGTTGATGCTATAGGTTGTTATGATTTCGGCGAGAGGTGCCATGTAAAGTTAAGCAGGGCAGGGCTGAGGGAGGAGCCCTGGTGGACTCCGCAAATGAGTTTTCAAGTTCAGAGGTGAATGTTGAGAGTCTTACTCATTGTGTTCTGTTGGAGAGGACAGAGACGATCCAACTCAGGGCAGGCCCTTGGATTCTTGAGTCCTGGAGTCTGGAGATAAGGGTTCCATGGGAGATGGGGTCAAAGGCCGTTGAGAGGTCGAGCAGGATGACAGCAAAGGTTTCTAATATGCTCATGAAGAACCAGATGTTACCTGTTGCTGCAAGGAGGGTGGTTTCTCTGCTGTGGTTGCTATGGAACCCTGACTGGTGAAGTCCAGGAGGTGACACTGTTTAAGATGAATGGAGAGCTGCTTGTTGATCCCTTTCTCAAGATCTTTGGCCGGAAAGGGTAGGAGTGAGATTAGCCTGTAGTTGATTAGATCTTTTGGGTTACCCTAGGTTTTCTTCAGGAGAGCTGTGACCTCTGCATGTTTCCAGCTTTCTGGGGAGTTTCCTCTAATGGTGGTAAACTTTGCCCCGAACAGTGTGTTTCCCAGGTTGTACATACGGTAAGGGCATGGGTCTGAGAGGGACCTTAAGTGGATGGTCTGCATAATTCTGGCAGTATCATCTGTGGTGAGAGGGCTCCAGTTTGCTAGAAAGTGGGTGTTCCTGGTGGTGGTGGCTGGTTCTGTGATGATGTCCTCTACAGTGGGTTGGGGTCTGAGAGTCGTCGCAGAGGATCTGTGAGGGGATGATGGTGTTGGAAGCTGCTCTTGGGTTGGTGAATTATTTGACGATGTTGAAGAGTTCTTTGATGGAGTTGGAGCAGGATTCGAGTCTGAGCTTTCCTGGCTTTTTTGATCTGTGCATGGTACCTTCTGAGTGTGGATTTGTAGGTGTCTCTGGAGGTGTTGTCTCTACTGGTTCTCCATCTTCTTCCCAGTTGTTTGCAATAATGCTTGGAGTCTTCTAAGTCTTCCATGTACTAGCATGCTTGAGCAGACGTTCTTGTGTGTCTGATCTTCTTCATGGGGGACAGGGTGTTGGCACAGTCTGAGATGCAATTGTTGAAGTTGAATAGGTTGTTCTGTAGGTCGCCTGTGAGGATAGGATGGTTGGATTTAAGGGTATTGGTCCAGTCAGCTTCTGTTATGTTGTTCCTGTTGCGGCTAAAGTTGATGGTTGGTTTTGAGTGTATGATGGAGTGGTGTGTCCATGTGAGCGGGGTGAGTGGCTGAAGGTAATCTTGCTGCTGGTTGTGAATACAGGGTCAAATGTCTGCCTAGCAATGTGAGTTAGACCTTGTATGAGCTCTGTGAGTCCAATGTTGTTGAGGGTTTTTGCGAGATCGGTGCTGTTGCAGTCAGTAGGGTCATCGAGATGAATGCTGAGGTCACCAAGCAAGAGGAAGTCATTGGATCTAATGGCGAAGGGAGTGATGAAGTTGGTGAGGAGGTTGCTGCAGTTGATGCAGCATCCTGGTGGTCAATAAGTGAGTGTGCCTGAGATGGTCATAAAGTAGCTGATATGCAGTTGGAAGTGCAGTGAGAAAGAGGATGTCTGCTGAACATGTGCTAATAAGGACCAGACCTCTGTGGTGTGTTTGCAGAGGGATCTGGTGCTGAGGAGCATGCAGGCGATGCGGGGTGAGGTGTGTGCAGAGTGTGGTGTGGGGGTGATGTTGCAAGAGAAGCAGCAGTAAGAGCATGAGACAGTTACTGCTGTCTGCTGTGCAATGCTGGGGCATAGGCACAGAAGACAAATGAGCACAGAAGACAAGTGCACACAAGGCAGAAAGGAACAAAGAGCACAAAAGCCAGAGAAGGCAAACAGGCACAAAAGACAAAACGAACATGGACGCCAAACACAAAAGAGCAGAAGGCAGAGTGCTGGGTGAGAGTCTGGAGGAGTGAGTCAGAGCAGAGTGCAGAGTGAAAGCAGAAGGAGAGGGAGAGAGTCTGAGCAGCATGGCAGGGCCTTGCGGAAGACTGACAGATTCGAAAGGGCCTTAGACTGATTGTAGGACCAGTCCAAGGTAAGTGGGAGCAATGGCCTGGGCACCTCTTTAATGTGGTTGCACACTGGTTGCCATTAGGTAGGTCGTAGGAGGAGCACAGGGGCTGAGCTAGGGAGGGTTGAGAAACCGCAGCGGGAGAAGACAGGGAGAGAAGGTAAGAAGAGCGGGGAGGAAGGATGCAGGAAACGTGCAGGAAGGTAGAGGTTGGTGGGGTCCCTGCAGTGAGGGAAGAAGCGTGGAGACAGGAGCAAAAGCAGAAGGAGCAGAAGGGCAACGGAAACAGGCACAAATACAGGCACAAAAGATTGGGAAAGAGCACAAAACTGGGCACAGAAGACTGAAAAATGCAACAGGCACAAAAGACAAACAGGCACAACAAACGGACACTAAATCAAAAAAAGCACAAAAGAGCACAAGAGCCAAAAAGGTATACAAAAGGACACAAAACACAAGCAATCACACAAAAGAGAACGTGGAGAGAAGCCAAGGAAAGCTCTATTTAGTAGATGTATTGTGGCAAATCTAGAGCCATAAATAGTGTTGACCTGCTGTTTCATAGAAATGGTTTGATCAAGCTTTAAAGGCAGATTTTTTAACCACCAGTTTCAGGGCCACTAGCCAGCCGACCAAAGCTGCTGAACTTTACCAAAGATAACAATATCAATTTTTTTGCTGTTTAGTTGGATGTAATTGTTAGTCATTCAGTCTGAAAATTCTCTCATTCAACTGGTGAACTGAGACAACTGGATCTTGCCCAGAGGAGATAATAAGTTGGTGATCATCAGCATAGGATACGACCTTAAACCTGTGAGCTCTAATAATCTGCACCAGGGGGTCTACATAGATGTTAAATAGTTTGGGCTCAGGGTCAAACCTTGTGGGACTCCTCTGTCAACTGATAAAGTGTGTGACTTGAATGTATCTAAACAAATGTTTGTGTCTGATTTTTAAGGGATTCCCTGATGCACTAACCGAGACCAGAGGGACTACATATCCCAGACTGCTTTGTGGGCCGAGGGGGTGGCAATCTTCTGCATCACCTGCTCCCACTTGTCATTTCCAATGAGCACTATAAAGCGCAAAGGGGCATACTGCAGCGTGGGACATGGGCAGGGCAGGCCCTGTCGCACCCAGGAGGGCCAGTCTGCACCAATCCGCAGACGACCGAGGCTGAGCCACCACCCTAAGCCTGGTTCTTTTTTGGCCACCTTTGAATATCTTCATCTTCCTCTAGTTCCTCCTTAATGTATCATCTCAGGCCCCTCGTTCCATCCTAACATATTACCACAGAGATGGGTAAAAGAAAAGCGACTGAAGGTGATGCGGGGTGGGTGGGGAAAGCACAAGAAAAACTCTAAAAAGTCCGGCTGTATTGATGTGCTTGATCGCATTGACAACCTTCTGGCTGATTGCGCGGAAATACTAGCCCCACCGTCTGGTGTAGACCAACCAATGAGTCCCAAATTGTGTTTTGCAATCCAACCGCTGACCAACAAGCAGGAAAGTATATCCAATATGTTTAATAAAGCTAGGGTACGGATGACGAACAAGACCAGTACAGCACCCCAAAACCCTGTGGATCTAGTTCCAAGTTCGGCCTCTTCTCTTGACACAGCAATAGTGCCTCCTCCCTCTCCCATCCCCTGTACCAATCACTTTCTACCGCTAACATGAATCCTAGATCCATCCACAATTCAGGATCCTGTATTTTATCCCGCTCAAGTTGGGGCAGATGGCCTCCCAAACAACCAGCCAGGTTCCCCCTCTACAAATGACGACTTGGTAGGTTGTGTGCAAACACTCAGGTCAGAAATAGCAGCCCTACAGTGTATGATAGAAGATCTTGTGGTTACAGTCGGGCGTCTTATGGAAGAGAGGAGGAGAACACCTAGGGAAGGAGCTGCCATCCCAGTTTTGACCAATACCCGTGCTCTGGCACCTTCTGTTCCTAGTATGTCCCCTCATGCAGAACACCTTGGAGGCCACTCAGGTTTACCACATGAGGATACTATCTTTAGGACATCGGTCGGAGCCCGCACCACAGGTTCCCGAACACCTGCAGGTGTGCCAAATGAATCTCCTTCCGTCTACCCTCAGAGCAAAAGTCCCAACTTAACACTCCCTACACTAGAGGAAGGTCATAATTTTAGTAGAACACACGTTGCCAAGACCACCATCCCCCTCCTCTGAAAACTTTTATGACTAATGTACCCAAACTTAATTCTCGGGGGGGGTAGGGAAAGGGAAGTCTCCTTGATTAATAAAGTCACCCATTGGATTCGACATAGTAGAGGATGTCTCTCAGTAATTAAAAAATATATCCTTAGGGCCAGACGGTACAGGTGTCAGAGCTTACCCTCGACTGTATTGAGCTTTTTTTAGAAAACGGGCAGCTAGCTTATGACTTTAAGGCCCTAGACCTAAGAACAAATTCTCCGGATGGGTCTACTACACAGTTCAAACTTGATCCACCCATTCCCTTTTGTGTGTCTCCCCTCCACACCGTTCTAGACAATGGCATTGTTTGTTCTATGATAGATTGACCCCTAGAGTCCGTGGCACAGGCCTCCTACAATAGACTCAATAGCTGTGCAAGCTCTGACAACTGTCTCTGCACTATCAGTTTTTCAGTGGACATGCCCGACCACAGAGACAGAAAGGCCACTACTGTACCACCTAATGTCATTGCACCAGCCACCAAGGAAGCCGGCTGACTTTCTACAGGTTCCCTATATTTCCAGGCAATTCCTCCCCCATGCTTAACTCCATGACTACCAGTCGGAAAGCAAACATCGTTTCCTAGAATGTTGCAGGTATTAAATCCAAACTTACATTGCCTCACTGGAATATGACATATGTATTTTCCAGGAAACCTGGCTAATCGAACCTGCCTAAAAACCTGTATATGCAACCTACCACATACCTGCTATTTCCATTAAGGTGGGTCGTTCATCAGGGAGCCTCCTAATATGGGTGAAAACCGCACTGCAGTGCGTAGTGAAATTGTTACCTACCGACAGCTCTGATATTCTTGGTATCAGTCTCAAGGGATCTGGGACCACTGTCACTGACATATTCAACATCTATGCTAGGGGGCAGGGGGGGCCCAACCACTCTGCCACCTTGCAGTCTCTTAAAACCCAATTGGGCGCGAGACCCTCTAAACATGCCCTCATTGTAGTGGGGGACTTCAATGCTACTTTCAAACCCCTCGGTCTGGATACTATAGGCAATTTCCTGGAAGAAGATAACCTATGGCATATACCTAGGCTTGAGCTCCCCCCCATTAAGAAGTGGCATCAGGCTGCCCTGCAATTAAAAGCCTTGACCCTCAGCCAAGGCCTCAGGGCAGTCAACGAAAGAACCTAATCCGACAGGTATGTCGCCTACAGTTCATTGGCACACAGGGGAAGAGTTGCATTCACTATATCCTGATGGACCTCAGACACTGGCATTTGGTAGAAGACATGGTAATCCGGACCCGAATGGACAGCGACCATAATCCACTCTGTCTTAGTTTAGAGCCCCCTTGGGGAAGGGTGCCTATTGCGACAACTACCGCCAAAGTAACTAAGGTGGTTCAGGCCGAGAACAGCTGACGGCATTTAAAATGGAGCAAGGGCGTCCTGCGAGACGACATTCTTTCTACCATCAATCAAGATCTGACACATTGATATCCAAGATGGAAGAGGAAGAGGGAAACTGTTCCTCTCTACTAGATGTGCACACTGGGTTCTTCAAAAGACTGGAACAGCTACTAACCATGCCAGCTGCCCACAATACTCGTAGCGCTCTACCCCACAAGTGAGATAACTGGTTGGCTTGTTTAACCTGGGAGACATCCGAGATGCAATAAATAACGCAGTACGTTGGAAAGCTGCTGGCTCCGATGGCATTCCCGGTGAGCTTTTTCTCCATAACATCGACAAATGGGCTGAATACATCCTCCTTTTATCCAATGGAATTTTTAGGGGAGCCCCCATTCCTGAGTCATGAAGGGGTGCCGAGGTAATATCCATCTATAAGAAAGGCGATAGGCCTCTACACCCTCAACTTTAGGCCCATAAGCCTTATTGACACAATGCAAAAGGTATTCTGTTGTGTCCTACTATAAAAAATCGACGACTGGATCTCTAAGAATAACATCCTGTCACCATTTCAGGCTGGCTTTAGGTCCAAAACAAGCACCATAGATCAGGTGCTTCGGTTTTTGCTCCTGTATTGGAATGTTGTAGTGATAGGGAAGGGGAGTCTCTATGTAGCCTTTATAGACCTTAAATCCGCCTTCGACCTGGTGCCCAGAGGTAAACTATGGGAGGTCCTCAACGAGATGGGAATGCCTCAAGGGCTCCTGACCATAATCATTTGATTACACTAAGCCAATTTTACAAAAGTACATTAGAGGAACCATGGTGACCTCAGCAATCCGATCGAGGTAGTCTTGGGCGTTCAGCAGGGTTGCGTACTAGCTCCAATTCTCTTTTTCCTATATTTGAACCAGGTCATTCAACACCTCACATTGCAGCCCTCTGATGCACCAGCCCTAGGCAATGAAAAGATCGCAACACTTCTGTTCGCTGATGATATCCTGATAGTATCCTAAACCCTGATGGGCCTTCAATCCTTGTCTAATCGATTTGACGATGTCTGCTCCAAGAGAGGCTTAGAAATAAACACCTCCAAAACCAAGTTCATGGTTATGAACCCACACAGATTATGCAGGGGGAACCTTTCCCTAGGTGGGTCTAAATTAGAACGAGTTAACACCTTTGAATATTTGAATATTTGGGGATCAAACTATCAGACTCACTGCCCTGGAAACCCCATATTAATTCTATATCATTAAAATTTAGCCAGTTGGTGGGCGTCCTCCTAAGGGAGCACCATGCATCCACTACACGACCAAAAGCTGCTGCGCTTCAGATCTACAACATGAAGTCTGTCAGCGCAGCACTTTACGGGGTTGAACTCTGGGGCTTTGAGGATGTAAAGCAGCTTACCCGTATAGAAAACACATTCATGAGAAGGCTCACCTCCCTGACCCCGAGTCCCCTGCTTCTTCCTTTGCATTTGGATCTGGCTTGTAAAACAACTAGCTGCCATAGTTGGTCTTAGACTGTTGCTGTTTTGGAGAAGAATCATGGCAACTCCCCAACTTTTCTCCTATGCCACTGCATTCAGGGAAGTTTGTTCTTTGGATACTTCCAACAAGATCCAGTGGATGAACTCAGTCAAGTCATCATTGATTGACATTGGAATGGGAGACTCATGGAACTCCTCATACATAGGGCCACACCGACTAAAGAAAGACTGAAGTCTTGTTACTGGTAGTGGGTAAGTCAATATATATGCCGCTCGCTCTCATTAGGGTGACTAACTAGCGAGTTTCTGGACTTTAAGTCTAACTGAATCCTAGAACCTTACCTGGATAGCATTCTAGATCCGACTGACAGGAAGCTCTATATGCAATTCATATTTGGTTCCATCCCTCTTAAAACTTTTACTAATAGCAGAATGGCAGAATAGGGCCCCTACCAATAAGACATGTCCCAGATGCAACCCGTTTCAGGAGTCAACCACCCATGTCTTCATCGTATGCCCAACTTACACTCCTTTACAAAGGAGATAGCTTTCTTCAACCTGCAAATGACTGGGGATCCGAGATCATGCTGCAGACATGAGGATTTTAAAATCAGTCTCTAGCCTGCCCATGCCATTGCAGTTGCCAAATTCCTCGGAGTAATGTGGCACATTGTAGGAGGCTGGCCTGGCTTATAGTGGGTACCTTGTGGTACTTACACCTTGTGCCAGGTCCAGTTATCCCTTATTAGTAGATTAGTAGTGTTCTACCAGCTTAGGCTGATAGAGGTAGCTATAGCAGAGCAGCTTAGACTGAACTAGGAGACATGCAAAGCTCCTACTATACCACTTATATCACTTAGCACTATATCATAAGAAAACACAATACTCAGAGTTACTAAAAATAAAGGTACTTTATTTTAGTGACAATATGCCAAAAGTATCTCAGAGGATGTAGTCCCTTAGGAGGTAAGTAATATACACAAAATATACACACAAACCAAAATCAGGTAAGTAAACAGTTAGAAAAGTAGTGCAAACACTGTAGACCACAATAGAATGCAATAGGAGACAATAGGCCTAGGGGCAACACAAACCATATACTCCAAAAGTGGAATGCGAACCACGAATGGACCACAGGCCTAGTATAGTGTGTAGAGGGTCGCTGGGAGTGTAAGAAATCACTAAGGGTGTCCAAGATACCCCACCCCAAGACCCTGAAAAGTAGGAGTAAAGTTACCCTACTACCCCAGAAAGACAGTAAAGTCGAGATAGGGGATTCTGCAAGGACAACAACTGACTGCAAAGCACTGAAGATGGATTCCTGGACCTGATGACCTGCAAAGGAAGGGGACCAAGTCCAAGAGTCATGCAAGTGTCCAGGGGGGGCAGGAGCCCACTAAACCCCGGATTAAGGTGCAAAAAGGCTGCCTCTGGGTGGAAGAAGCCAAAGATTCTGCAACAACGGAAGGTGCCAGGAACTTCTCCTTTGGTCAGAAGATGTCACACGGCATGCTGGAGGATGCAGAGTTATTTCCACGCAGAAAGACCACAAACAAGCCTTTCTAGCTGCAAGAGTTGCGATTGAGGATTTTGGGTGCTGCCAGGGCCAGGAAGGATCAGGAGGTCGCCCCTTGGAGGAGGAGACAGAGGGGGTGCTCAGCAACACAGAGAGCCCATTCAGAAGCAGGCAGCACCCGCAGAAGTACCTGAACAGGCATTCAGAAGATCTGAGCATGACGGTCAAGCCAGCACAAAAAAAGAGGGTCCCACGAAGTCGGAGTCCAACTCAGCAAGTTGGGCAATGCAGGACAGAGTGAAGGGGATCTGGGCTAGGCTGTGCATGAAGGAAGTCTTGCAAGCATGCACAGAAGCCCAAACAGCTGCACTTCACGCAGTACACAGGATTACTGTCTGGCGTGGGGAGGCAAGGACTTACCTCCACCAAATTTGGACAGAAGGGCCACTGGACTGTCGGGGACACTTGGACCCAGCTCCTGTGTTCCAAGGACCAAGATCGTCAGGATGAGAGGGGACCCAGAGGACCGGTGATGCAGAAGTTTGGTGCCTGCGTTGGCAGGGGGAAGATTCCGTCGACCCACGGGAGATTTCTTCTTGGCTTCCAGTGCAGGGTGAAGGCAGACAGCCCTCAGAGCATGCACCACCAGGAAACAGTCGAGAATGCCGGCAGGATGAGGCGCTACAATGTTGCTGGTAGTCTTCTTGCTACTTTGTTGCGGTTTTGCAGGCGTCCTGGAGCAGTCAGCGGTCGATCCTCGGCAGAAGTCAAAGAGAGAAGTGCAGAGGAACTCTGGTGTGCTCTTGCATTCGTTATCTGATGTGAAACCAACAGGAGAGACCCTAAATAGCCCTCAGAGGAGGATTGGCTACAGAGAAAGGTAAGCACCTATCAGGAGGGGTCTCTGACGTCACCTGCTGGCACTGGCCACTCAGAGCTGTCCATTGTGTCCTCACACCTCTGCATCCAAGATGGCAGAGGTCTGACACTCACTGGAGGAGCTCTGGGCACCTCCCCTGGGAGGTGCTGGTCAGGGGAGTGGTCACTCCCCTTTCCTTTGTCCAGTTTCGCGCCAGAGCAGGGCTGGGGGGAGCCCTGAACTGGTGCAGACTGGCTTATACAAGGAGGGCACCATCTGTGCCCTTCAAAGCATTTCCAGAGGCCAGGAGAGGCTACTCCTCTCAGGCCCTTCACACCTATTTCCAAAGGGAGAGGGTGAAACACCTTCTCTCAGAGGAAATCCTTTGTTCTGCCTTCCTGGGACTGGGCTGCCCAGGCCCCAGGGGGGCAGAAACCTGTCTGAGGGTTGGCAGCAGTGGTAGCTGCAGAGAAAACCCCGGAAAGTTAGTTTGGCAGTACCCGGGCTCTATGCTGGAGACCCGGGGATGCATGGAATTGTCCCCCCAATACCAGGATGGTATTGGGGGGCCAATTCCATGATCCTAGACATGTTACATGGCCTTGTTCGGAGTTACCATGGTGACGCTACATATAGGTATTGACCTATATGTAGTGCATGCGTGTAATGGTGTCCACGCACTCACAAAGTCCAGGGAAATTGTCCTGGGTGCAGGGTGCCCTCACACTAAGTAACTTTGCACCTAACCTTCACTAAGTGAGGGTTAGACATATAGGTGACTTATAAGTTACTTAAGTGCAGTTTAAGTGGCTGTGAAATAACGTGGACATTATTTCACTCAGGCTGCAGTGGCAGTCCTGTGTAAGAATTGTCTGAGCTCCGTATGGGTGGCAAAAGAAATGCTGCAGCCCATAGGAATCTCCTGGAACCCCAATACCCTCGGTACCTAGGTACCATATACTAGGGAATTATAAGGGAGTTCCAGTGTGGCAATAAGAATTGGTAAAATTAGTCACTAGCCTGCAGTGACAATTTTAAAAACAGAGAGAACATAAACAATGAGGTTCTGGTTAGCAGAGCCTCAGTGATAAGGTTAGGCACCACACAGGGAACACATATAGGCCACAAACCTATGAGCACTGGTGTCCTGGCTAGCAGGATCCCAGTGACACACATTAAACACACTGACAACATAGGGTTTCCACTATGAGCTCTGGGCCCTGGCTAGCAGGATCCCAGTGAGACAGTAAAAACACCCTGACATATACTCACAAACAGGCCAAAAGTGAGGGTAACAAGGCTAGAAAGAGGCTACTTTCCTACACACATCAGAGGGAAACTGGTCAAGATTGTCTAGCTCCTATGTCCCTCTAGTCTTGCTTGCACTTACCAGCCCCAATACTGTATTTTGGGACTGTTTTTCGATTGTATTGCTCTCTGTTCATTGTTTTTATTTATTCTAAAACAAATTTCTATTTTATGATTCTTAATTTATTATTTACTGTGGTGTTATGTGACTTTTATGGCACTGGATGCCAAAATAAAGTTTTATATGATATTGAATTCCCTGAACCACTGCAGCACCCTGTCATAGATTCCTGCATCAGATAGTCTGCGGATTAAGATTGAGTGAGAGACCATTTCAAAGGCCGCAGACACATCCAGTAGAACCAGCATAATTGATGTACCAGCAACTAGTGACAGTTTGATGGTATTGGTGACTGCCACTAGTGCAGTCGCTGTACTGTGCATTTCTCTGAAACCGGATTGAGAAGGGTTCGGAATCTCATGTTTCTCCATGAAAGCAGTCAGGTGCTTATTTAAATGACTGTCAAGTAATTTCCTTAACAAAGGAAGTAGGGAGATTGAACGAAAACTGGAGAGAACATCAGGACCAGCAGCTGGTTTCTTTAAAATTGGAGAAACAAAGGCAGACTTCGATTCTGTTAGAAGTTTGGCGGAGCCCAGCTGTAATACAGACAGCGCAATAGACTGTGCTTTGCAGGATATTCACTTCTGTGGGCATAGATTTGCAGGCGAGACAGATTTCGCACCAATTAGCATCTCCTGCTCCAGGGAGCATGCTTCAATATTCTCCAAGGTGTTAACAGGGTTTGAAGGAGGTGAATTAAAAAAGGTATCCTCACCATCCTGCAGGTCTTGGTCGACCAGGAAATTGAGGTAAATGTCTATCTTTTCAACAAAGAAATTGACATTGCAAAGTTTTTGTGAAGCCGGGATGGCAGGATTGAAAGAGCGAGGCTTTAAAAACATGTTCAGTACATTAAAAAGTTATTTAGAAGAGTCACCCAACTGGTCAATTTGTTTGTGTTAGTTCAGCTTACGAGCAGTCCACCTACATTCCAGACGTTTACAATTTTCTTCTACCTCATGCAGGGCTTCAGAGTACCATGGGACCTACCATCTGGAAGAAAAGGGGCGTCTTTTTGAAAGGGGCAATCTGTTCAGACACACGTAAAAGGGAGTTGTGATACCAGGAAGAGCTATATTTGTATCTGTTTGTGGAACAATAGTTGCTCTGGGGAAAGCAGCAGAGAAGGAATTAAATGAGACCACCTTCCATTGGTGGTTGACTGTGCCCACCCTAGTGCTGGATTTATTAGAGACTTTATTACAGGAATAGAAAGTTTTATCATATAGTGGTCTGACTACATTAATGGTAGTGGTAGGTCATTTTTTACTTCGGTAGAAGTGGTAAAAATATGATCTAACTTGTGGCCAGCTGTGTGCGTGGGGCCTGTTACAATTTGATTCAGTCCAAGTGACTCCATGTTCCTAAGGAGTTGCGCCATGCCCGGGTCTCTTAGGTTTTCAGAATTAAAATTAAAGTCACCCTGGAGCAAGAACTTACTAGGTGATAGGAAGTAGAGAGCAATATATTCAATTAAAGAGTGTCAGAAGTCCTTTTTCACACCCAGGGGCCAGTAAACTAGACCCCCTTCCAGAAGTCCCTAGGAAATTTCAATTTTAAAGACCATCAGTTCAAACCAATCAGCGAGAAATATGTCGACCAACTCAACAATAAGAGAATCCTAATCCTGGAAAATGATAGATACTCCACCTCCCGGCCTAATCTCTCTTTCGAGTTTAATCAGACAGTAATTGTAGGGGAGAGCAAGTGGGATACAAGGGAGGGTTGCAGAACTAAGCTAAGACTCAGTAAAAAAGCATATCTTTTGGTTAGAAGGTCCCAACATTCTGAAGAATGCTTAGCCATGGATTTAACATTCCATATAAGGACAACAAGCCCTGGCGAAAGGCTACAAAAGGAAGCAGGAGAAGGGAGACCATCAGGTGGTGTAGCTTTGGATGCCTTTATGTTTCTGCACAGGAGGGAGGGAGACAGGAGAGCAGAACCTTCCTTTCTGTCAGATATGGACACCACAAAGGAACAGTCTAGACTGCAGTAAATACGAGATGTAGGACATCTAAAATCAGGAAACGCTGGCGACAGCAGGAGGGTAGTTAGCCCAAAGTAATAAATATAGGAGCATATTTACAAAAATATTAACGCAGCCCGGCGCCACAAGCTACCTTGCAGTGCTGAGCTTCACCATTAGGAAAGTGCAGGGATATGTGGTATTTACAGCAATACGACGCATCCCTGCACTTTCCTCAGTGCTGCTGCATAATTGGCAGCCTAGCGTCAATGCAGGCACCCTGGTACCATGGTGCAAGAGTGCCTGCATTTAAGGGATGATTGTTTATGTGCCGGAATGCAGACCTTCCTGCACATAAACAATCACAAATATGGTATTTTCCTCTTTCTATGTGTGCTTGTCAATGCAGCACACACATAAAGACAAAACAAGGAGAAATAAAGATATTTCTCCTTGTTGCGCTACTTTTATGCCACCCTAGGGGTGGCGTAGAAAACTGATACATTGCCAGGTTTACAAAACCTTGTAAATCTAGGAATGTGTCAGATTCATGGGTGTTGTGTGGGAACACCCACACCAAACACAGATGGAGCGCCCATTTCACACAGAATAATACGTGAAATGTGGCCATATTTACAAGGTCAGGAAAAGCCATGCAAGGTGGCTTTGCATGGTCTTGTAAATATGGGCCGGCACACTGCCCCACTGGAGCATCAAAAAAAGGGACGCTATGGTGGCCCTTGTAAATATGCCCCATACTGTCTAGAAGATGTAGCTCAATCAAGCTGTAATAATGAGCCGGTGAGTTTACCATGATGCTGGATGGCTACCCAAAAGGGCAGGGGTTCTGGCAGCTAGTGTTGCCTGGGCACAGATGGATGCAGACGGCTTGCCTTTGGTGTGCTGGAGGCGCACCCGCTGCATGCTCCCGCTGCATGCATCTGTGGCCCGCTAATGTTTTTGTGGGCATCTAGGGAGATAACGCCTAGACCGCAGACCAGAAAAAATGGCAGTAGTGGAATGCCACATACAGGAAGAGGGGAGAAGTGAAAAAAGCCCGGCTTTCTCGGGTCAAACGGCTGAGTGCTGCAGCAGATTAAAGAGTGTTAAAGTACATTGTGCCAAAAACAGAAGCCCAACCAACAGATTTGACATATGTTACCAGTTAAAAACAAAGAAAAAAACATTGATTTAACACAGATTAAACAAGATTTAAAACAATACACTTGCCTTGCAGTAGTGGCACATCCCCGCCCTGCTAATGCCTTTATAGGCGCCTGGGGAGATAACACCCAGACCTCAGACCGGAATATATGGTGGTGCTAGAATGGCACAGACAGGAAGAGGGGAGACCTACCCCAGACATGTATTAGACATAAGCTGCAAGGCACACAGAGTAGTAAGAGCAAAAAACTGCCCACTTTCTAAAAGCGGTATTTCCAAAATAGTAATGTTAAATCCATCTTTACCATTAAAGAGGATTTATCATCACCATTCCAAAGATATGATCAGGAATTACAGGTTAAAGGTGTATTAAGGACTTACCAATGCTAGCCTATGAGGGGAGTAGGCCCCACAGTAGTGAAAAACGACTTTGGACATTTTTCACTACTAGGACATGCAAAACTCAAAAGAAAGTATCCTGTCTTTTACTTATTTGGCACCCTGCCCTATGGGCTACCAAGGGCCTACCATAGGGGTGACATCCAGGTAATAAAAGGGGAGTTTAAGGCTTGGCAAGGAGTTTTAAATGCCAAGTTGATGTGGAAGTGAAACTGCCAAGACAGGCTCTGCGATGACATACCTGAGACATGTTTAAGGGCTACTGAAGTGGGTGGCACAATCAGTGCTGCAGGCCACCTAGTAGTATTTAAGTTATAGGTACTGGGTATATAGTATATCACTTTACATTAAATAGGCCAATTGTGTATACATCAATGTTACCATGTTTAGGGGCGAAGCTCAGAGTCCTAAGGGAAACAGAACGATAGAGCAAAAATGTGAGGCAACCAGGCAAAAATATTGTGGGAAGACCACCCTAAGGCCGGCAGTTCCCACAGGCATTCAGCAGAAAGGCACAAAGAGCACAAGAGTCAGAGAAGGCAAACAAGCACAAAAACAAAATGGACACAGATGCCAAACACATCACATTTTTGCTTATTTGGAGTAAATCCATTCAGTAGTTTTTGAGAAATTTAGGGAAATTAAAATGTGTATATCTCTGGTCACAAAGTATTCGTGAACGAAGATGAGCTTGTGCAGGGAAATGCACAGCTCTGATTGGATGCCAACACTTCAAATCAGGAAGTACTGGCCACCATCTTGCGACTCGGCTTGAGCCGAGTCCCAGAACAAAAGTAAACAATAAAATAAAGGGGCTGAGGTAGGGACATCCTGACCTCTTAGCACTGGTGCAGGGGTCCCAGATGGACCCCCCCAGAGCAAAAAAATATTTTTCAATTATTTTTTTGCCACAAATTCCAGAGATTCACAAATTCACTGCAAAAAAATGAAAAAAAACGAGTGTGGGTTCTTGTGCTTGTTTTTTTTTATAGGACCCCTGGTGGGCCAGGTCCCGGGGCCATTAAAATATTAGTGTTGGGTGGGGGCTCCCTGCCCCCCAACAGCACCAGGGAGCACCAGCTCCCCAGAGATTTTATATTTTTATATGTGGAGGGGTCCGTTGCCCCCCACTGCCCTGGGGACCTCCCCAGGGCCTCCATTTTTATCCATGCAGGGGACCTGTGCCCCCTCTTCTGCCCATGGGACCTCAACCTCCCCAGGGGTTTCTTTTAAAATATGTGGGGGGGGGGCATGGCCCCCCTGCTGCCCTGGAGATCACCATCTTCCCAGGTACTTTTATTGAATACATGCGGGGGGCCAGCGCCCTAACCCCTGCACCTCAGGGACCACCACCCACCGGGGCAAAGTGTAATAAAACTGAAAGGGGGTCCCTTTGGAAACCCTAAGCCCCTGGGACCACCACCCCCGGTGCTATTCCAGTTGGAGGGGGGCGCACAGCCCCGCTCTTGGTGCCTCTGATGACCCTGGGGTCCACCACCCCCAGGGAAGGCTCCTGCTATGTCCCAGGGTGCCCACCCCCAGGACATAGCTGTTTGCTGTGGCTTGCTGCAGCACTGCAAACACTCTGCTGTTTGACAGTGGGACCTTTAAAGCAGGTCCCACTGTCAAACAGCAGAGCTTTCATCTGACAGAGATTAAATGCTTCAGCAAAGCACAGAGCTGCTGTCAAAGCAGCTCTGTGCTTGCTGAAGCATTGGCACTGCAGGGGAAGCCTTAAGGATTCCTCTGCAGTGTCAGGTAGCCCGTAAAGGGTGTGTTATTTCTTTTAAAAAAATTATTTAATTAAAAATATATATCGGGACCGCAGGGGAACCCTTAAGGCTGACCTAGCGGTTCCAGATAGCCCTTAAAGGGCTTTTAATTCATTTCTTTACACTAAATAAATAATATGAAAGCCATAAAGGGCTACAAAAAATGTAATACAAAAAAGAAACCCCCATAGCTCAGTGCAGAGGTCGCAAGAATTCACGCTGAGCTATGGAGGTTCAAGTCAAGCTAGACACATTTCCATTTTTTTTAATTAAAAAAATATTTTTTTAAAAATACTCTTTTTTTTTAAATTGGAGACAAATACCTCATTCTAAGCATATCAGACTTCAAAGCCTTTCCCTCTCACTTTCTCTCAAATCACAGACCCACTCCGGCACTCACGCAGCCACTCACAGACCCACTCACAGTCATGTAACCCCTCGCAGACCCACTCAGACCCTCATGCCCTCACTCACAGTGCCAGTCAGACCCTCATGCACACACTCAGTCCCACTCACACAATTACGCACTCACTCACACCCACTCAGACCATCACACACCCAATCACACTCCCGTGACACCCTGATGCACCCACTCACAGACCTGCGAACACACTGACGCACCCACTAATACACTGATGTACGCACTCTCACACCCAGACAGGATAGGGGGGTTGGCTGTAGGCACTGGCTGCAGGCCAGCTCTTGTGGGCAACCCCTACCGAGAACTGGAGAAGGCAGGGCACCGTGCAAGGTTGGGTGCTTATAGGGGGTTGGCTTCAGGGCTCCACCGCAGGCCAGGCGGCTGTGTGCGGCGGTGGTTGGATTCACAAGTATAACAATTAAAATTACTATACCCTAAAAAACACATAGAAATTCACTGAAAAAACCATAGGTGACAGGGACGTTATAGTTAGGTTCTGAATTTACTCATACAAAAAAAAATTCAGCAGTTATAGTTAGCAAAACTCATACAAAAAAAAATTCAGCAGTTATAGTTAGCGTTCTTTCAAGTAACTAAAACTTGCGCCCTAAGGTAACTATACCTCGTGCCTTCACCCTGCACAGGTAATTACTCCACATATTGTATCATTGATGACATATTCTATGGCATCTTTCATATTCTCAGTGCAACATTTGCAACCAACGTATTGAATGAAACAACTGTGCCTGGCGAGGGTGCAGGTTTTACTATAATTACTGAATTAATATATATATATATATAAAGATGTATATATATATATATATATATAAATATATATACACATATATATATATAGACATATATGCATACATACATATATATATATATATATATATATATATATATATATATATATACGCATATATGTGTGCATATATGTGTGTGTGTGTGTGTATATATATCGTGACCAAGGCTGCTGTGTCAGTCGAAACGCGTTGTGTGTAGATTAAACTGATCTTTTTTTTGTTCCGGAAACCCGAGTGTGCGAGTATTATATCTATTTTCCTTTTGCTTAATTAATTACCGGCTTGCTCGTACCGGTTCTCGCACCACCCCTTTGGGCTGATTGAGATCTTATTTCGAGCATTTTTGAAGTTATATATATATATATATATATATTTATATATATATAACTCTACTTTGTCATGAAGATCCCTGGTCCTGGCGGCAGTTGTGCATGTTCAGTCATGTGACCTAATATTCATTTCAAACACAGCTTCCCTCAGCCAGGAAAGAGACTTGCTCACTCCAATTGCTTGCACCATTGCTTTAACAGGAATCATCATGGACATTGTCTGGTACGGTGCACAAAACTCCCCAAAGCGGTAACAAGCTTTCTAATTCAGATTTATATATATATATATATATATATATATATATATATATATATATATATATATATATATATATATGCTTAGAACGTGTATAGGCCCCTGCATAGATTTCATATATTATTTTATTAGATTGATTAGATGCTTATGGGTCTCTGTTTTATTTATCTTTCACAATATATTAAATATGATCATAAGAATTGTATTAACAAGTGCTTCACTATTGAAATATTAAAGAACATATAAAAAATAAAATAAACACAACACAAAAACAAACAAAACTTTATAAAAATAAAATAAACTGTTTCACATACAGCAACACCTGAAAGTCTGAGTTTCTATCTATCTATCTATCTATCTATCTATCTATCTATCTATCTATCTATCTATCTACACATGTACATATGGGACTTTATACTATACAAATGTATACCTTGTCATCTTATCTTCCTTATACATGTGTAGCCTTTCTATGTAGTTATGTATCTATGTAGTTATACATTACTATTTCTGATGAAGAAAAAAACCATTCGACTCTTCCCATGCACTACTCTATGTCTCATCCTATACCTTTCTCAATATATATTCTACCTCCTCTCTCTGACTCATCCCAAACCTCATTTTAGGATTATGATCTCCCAAATAGCCCTTTTCAGACTCCTTTCTTCTTTATCCCTCCTTGGCACACCCTAAAAAAAACCTTCCTAGATTCTTACCTCATGTATCCTTATCTTGACTCAGCCCAAACCTCATTTTACTTCTATGATCTCCCTAATCACTTCCTAGACACTCACTTCTTCTATCCCTCCTTAGACTCACCCCAAACCTCATCTTACTGCTATGATTTCCTAAATAACACTTTCTAAACTCTTCCCTCCTCTAACCCTCCATTATCCTGTTCAATGGAACTAATAGGCTCACATGTCCACTGTCTTAAACTAACAACTTATATTTCCCTATACTAATCCACCACTAAACTTTTTTGGGTTCCTGTGTAGCATGCTACTAGCTCAGAAGCACTTCAATGCCTCATCAGGGGTCATAAGCACTATATAACCACAATTGCAATTTCATGTATTTTTGTTACTTTCCTTTTGCAAGCCTTAAAGATGCCCCAGCTTTGTACTGTGTGGTTCTGGTTAAAAAATTAAGAACCATATCTACTTTGAAGAAGCCTGTTGTCCTGGTAGCGGTGCTATAGGGTTGTCTTTTTTTTTTACAATAGACACACTTTGGCCCAGATTTAGGGGGTCTAGCGCCATTCCCACGCCACATTAGTGAAATTTTTTTATGTTAATGTGGTGTCGCTGCGCCATATTTACAAAGCGCCACAATGCTTTCATTGCACCACTTTGCAAACCCTTATGCCACATTATGCCTGTGCCAGGCATAATGTATGCAAGGGGGCGTTCTGGCACTAGGGGAGCCGAAAAAATGGCGCAAAGAAATCGAAAGGATTTCTTTGTGTCATTTTTATCTGAATTTTTAACACCCAGGCGTTAAAGGGAGGCTCCCATTGTTTTCAATGAGCTTTCTGGTGCTTTGCAGGATTAGCGTAAACATTTTTTACGCTAATCCTGCAAAGCGCCAGACTAGCGTAAACAATTATGATGCTAGTACCCCTGACTACCACCATGGAGTGCAGTATTTTAAATACGGGGCACACATGATGGTGTTAGGTGGGCGCCAAAGGGCACAAGAAAAGTGGTGCTGCACTAGGTGCAGCGCCACTTTTCATAAATCTGCCCCTTTATTTCTTTGACACAACTGCTGTTGCTTCTCCTAGTGGAATATTATAATACACATTTTTTATTATTTACATCTTACAGACTTAATTAATGGATCAGGACTGTACCCATGGCCAGGAACCCTGGTACTACCCCTTCTCATCCATACAGTTCTTACCTCCCCCCTGCTCTTAAACCTGGCCGCCGCTCACCTCACTGCTGCCTACCACACCGAACCACAAAACACCTAAGGAGCGTTCATATGTGCCTCCTGCAAGTTCTCAGGGACTCTCAGGAATGCATGTAAACTTTCCCACCCTACACCCATCACTTCTTCACCAACAGCACCCAGCACACCACTCACACACAGTCACCCAAGCCAGCCACCCACTTACGCTCACACAGGCCAAATACCATCCAAATAACTTGCAACATTCACATGTATACTCCTCAACACCCACTTGCTCACCAAACACAACAGTGATATATGGGACCTACTTACTTATCCATAGTCAACCATGGTCCAGATCTGCTCTTTCTCATAGAAACATGGCTAAATCCAAACTCCCCACTGGACATGAGTATAGCCATCAACGCCAGCAAGACCGTTAGCACAAGTCCAGCGGTGGATTTGCCATCATATTCAAAGATACAATTCACAGCACCACTGACATGGACAGCACCACCAGTTACATGGAACAGCTCATGTACAAGATAAGCATCACAGCCAACTTCTCCCTGAGAGTAACTCTAATAAGCAGATTACCAGGAACCTGCACCAATCTCGCACCAATCTCGCCAGAGACATCATGGACTAAGTCGTACCTCTCATCATCAATGCTAGCACCTTTATTCCCTACTTTCATCTAGAAGACTGCACCGACCCAAACTCTACTGCCTTTTTAGAAACCTTCAGAAACATTAGGCTCATGCAGCACATTACCAAAGCCACCCACACTGACGTACACTTATTGGACCCGATTTTCTCCTTAATCAGCAACATCACAGACTTATCACCACTGAAACCACCCACAGCAGATGGAAAAGCATCTCAGAAGAGGAGTAGGCTTTCACCCTCTCCGAGTACTGGCCCGAGCATTGCAGCAAGTTGCTGAAAGCCATCAAAAACCTCAACAGCTGGGTCACCGCATACGCTAACACCCTGGCTTCCCTCAAGCACAACCCAATTGCAAAATCTCAAACAGAGGCCAGCTTGTACACAGAAGAATTCCCAATGCAAGCAAGCAAATGGCGCACAAATGGAGAACAAGTTGAGGTACCACAGATAGACATCTTCAAATCAGTCCTAAGATATTACCACCAGCAGATACGGAACACCAAGCACATAGCTCTTGCAGATCACTTCATCACCAGTCTGATGCCTCCAGCAATATCAACCCCTCACAAGACCTTTGCAACAAGCTCTCAGAATACTTTTGTAGGAAAAAGATCATCTGCATATACACTGACATTGACCTACAACAATTTCAATTTCAATTCAATTTTATTTATTTATGATATGGAACTCGACCGAGGTCCACATAAAAGAAGAACGCAGAAAATTTACATTTACATTGCAGCCGGAAAAAAAAAAAAAAAGAGAGAGAGAGAGAGAAAAAAGAAAAAAAAATCACATTTACCATTTACATCTAGCTGATAACCACATAAAATTTACAGTAATGGTGAGAAAAAGGGTGGATCTGCAATTTGCACTATACATCCAATCAAGTACCAGAAGGTAAGTTAAATGATAAGTATAGTGAAATATTGCATCAAAATCCTGACTTACCTTACAACGAGAGTTTCTTAAAATAAGTTTAAAAAACAATTTTAAAAATTGAATATTTTAAAACAAAATCTTTCGTTCGGAGGATGGATCATACAGGGCTTGGAGAAACTCAGGCACTGACAATTGAGAAAACTGACAACGAATTGGTTCTAGCCATTTACGCCAGAATGAGGCAAGAGAAGGGCAGACAAATAAAACATAGTGTAAATCTTGAAATCCTGCCAGACAAAAGTTACACTCTTTTGCAGTACCGTACCATTTTGCCAATAGTGTATTCAAAGGGAGCAATTCCTGTCGGAGCAGCGTCCAAAAACGCCTAACACTATGGGAGATGTTCCACATGAAATATGGTTGTGTTTTTTTTATTACTAGGGTGTTAACTATATTCACAGAGAAACTTCTTTTTTTACAGCTCTCCAAGTCTTGGCGGAAGCTCAAGGCCCACGTTGCACTCTTCAGGGTCACCCTCAAGTGCAGTAGGGAAAGTTCTAAAGCTTGGCTGCGATTCAGCTCCAGCATCTCCAGGGCAGTAGAAAAATTCTTACAAAAGGCAAATTTGGGCTTGCTATTATCTAAGAGGAGCTCTTTCTTCAGTAGTGATCTTAAAGTGTTTTCCTCACTTTTTAAAATTGAGGTGGCCAACCGTATAACCCCCGCTAAGCCTTGAGCATACGCACTTCTAAACCCCATTTCCAGCCTCAGAATCGCCACTGAGGCTGCTATATTAACAGATAGTAATTTTCGAAGAATTTTACTTTCTGCCTGATTTAGGAACCCCCATTTGGAGATGTCAATGAGTTCCACTCCGTATAGCAGGGATGCATGAATTTTTACTCGATAAGCAGATAGAAGGTAAGAGAAGTGCCTTCTCCCAGTAGCTGTATAAAGGGCCCCCAAACCTCTTGCCTGACATTCAGCCTTTGCTTTATTAGAGGCAATGTGGGCAACATCGCTAAGGTTCCCGCTCACTATTTTCCCTAAAAAGGGATAAGATTTGACGATTTCAAGGATTTGGTTGCCCAATGTCCACTGATAATTGGGGAAGGTCATCCTTTTTTTTCCCCAAGAAACAGAGAACCTTACTTTTGGATACGTTAATCTTCAGATAATGTGAGTTGGAATATTTTGAAGCACTGCAAGCGGTTCTGTAGGCCTTTGGGGGTTAAATCAAGGATTAAGATGTCGTCAGCGTACAACAGGCAACAAATTGGGCGCCCACCCACCAGCGGGGAAAAACCCTTGCCCTTGGACAAAAAGGAGGGGAGATCTGAAATATAGAGGGAAAAAAGCAGTGGAGACAATAGGCAACCCTGTTTTAACCCGTTTGAAGTAAAAATCTTATGGGATAAACCTCTATCACCCCCCAGGAGGATTCTGCACCAGGTATTGGAGTGGAAGGCAATTATTAACTCCAGGAGTGGTAAAGGTATCCCCAGACTGCATAGCTTAGTCCATAAAAGATCTCAGAAGAGGAGTAGGCTTTCACCCTCTCCTCTTATCGAAAGCCGTGGAGAAGTCTATGAAAGCGGCATAAACAACCCTACCTCTCAGTTTTACATATTTTTCGGTAATAGTTTGCAGCACCATGATGTTATCTAGAGTACTATGTTTGCGCCTGAATCCAGATTGTTCCAAGGGGATGATGTTATTCTCCTCCACCAAAGACATAAGTCTAGAAAGTAGACATTTAGTAAAAACTTTTCCCACTGCATCAAGGAGGGCAATCTGGCGATAATTGCCAGGACAAGATCGATCACCCTTTTTGAATAAGGGTACATCTCTTTTATTGACGGGGGAGGAAAAGTGAGAGTTCCTGGAATTTCTGGAAGCCGGAAAGATACCACCCCATTTGAAGCGTACAGGGAGGAGATTAAATCTAACCATCGGGCTTCGGAGACTGGAACAGGGAGGGACGAATTCTAGACCCACAACCTTGACCCACTAATGCCCAAAAACGCCTAGCCTGGCCCTTTGTAGCAGCTTCCCGGAGCTTAATCCAAAGCCTGTCCCCCGCTTCTTTTGCAAGGCGTATCTTCCTTTTTAATAGAGCAACCCTGATTTTCCTCTCCTCAGAAAAAACTAAAAACTAGGCCCTGACCATGTTATTTATTTCTCTGTTTAGGTCAAGCAATGCACGGGGAATAGCTTTCCGGGCTACTTTCTGCCCACCAGACAAGTTGTTAGCCACCAATTGCATCAGGAGATCAGAGAAGTATTGCAACTCCATTCCCTCCCACTAGTCAGGTTAGCAACTACAGGTGCTAAAATCTCAGTGACACCAGCCATCCTCTTAAAATTCCAATGGGTCCTCCCAGTCTTATTAGAAAAACTCTGGGTAAACCCACCAGATTTCCTTGAGTCTAGTGACAATATGGAGGTTTCTAGAGTGATAGAAAGTAGGCTATGATCGCTATAGGGGGAACATAATATCTTAAGATCTTCCAATAGACAATAAGAGGAATAACCAAGTACTAAGTAGTCCAGAATGGCTCTTCCCCGCGGAGAAATATGTGTGAAGGAGGCAGGGGAGTCCGAAGTGGACCTACCATTAGCAATAATACAGTCGTTTTTTTAAAGAAGACTGAGGAGAGGTTTACCTCTTTTGTTTGTTTTAATCAGAGGGGGGAAAACACAATCTGGGATACACAGCGCTGTTTCTCTCTCTACATAGCGCACTTGACATAAGGCTAAATTGGAAACTTTGCAATTTAAGTCTCCCATTAGTGCTATCAGTGGAGGGAACTCAGCATCTAAGGAGTCCTCAATAAAGGCAAAGACCCTTTCTAACAAAGAGTCATATACGGCCTCTGGGGGCACATAAGCATTAATTAGAAGCAGTGAAGTAGGACCTAGCGTGATATTATGCTGATGAATCGTAAGTGCCATAAAGAGGTTGCTGGGATCTTTATAGCAGGAATAATCCCAATTGAGAGAGTTGGACAGTAGACAAGCTACCACCCCCCCCTTTAGCATGACCTCTTCGAGATGAAGAGGCCTTACAATCGACTACAAAATAGTTGTCCCACAATAGATCCGTGTCTGCCCAAGTCTCCTGGAGACAAATTAAATCTGGTTTAAGTGTACTGAGGTAAAATAGTTTTTCCCTGCTAAATTTTACCCTGGCAGCATTCCAGGAAATTATTTTTAAACCTCTATTAGGAAGAAGGTTGGAGTGAGTCCCTGGACCCCCGTTCTTGCACAAGGGCTCCTGAGAGCCAACCCCAATCATCCAGGGCGTATGCAGCTAGAAGATTCGGAGCGTTTTGTGGCTCCCACAATAGCACCTGTCTATCCTTCCCTATTAAGGATACTTTAAGGGCCTGTAGATCTAATCTAGATCTGTATAAGGGAAAATCAGTGCCTTTGAAGTAGACCGGGGATTGGGGTCTCACAGAGCTCTTAGTCACGATCTTTTCCCCTCCGAAAGCAGGGTAGGGTAAGAGTGGAATTACATCAATCCCCCGACACTGCAGAACGTCAGCATGGGAGAGGACCAGGTTCGCCCCGTACAGGGAACGAAAGGCGAACCTAGCCCTGAGACCACCACTAACCATACGTAGGGAAACAAGGTCAATATCGTAGCTGGTGATGTGTTTCAGAAAGGTGGATTCAGAAAAGCATCTTAACAAGGTGGACCTATTTAGAATTAATTCGGCATCGAAAATGGGAAAAAAGTCAACGATCAGAGAATTCGTGTTATAGCTTGTAGAGGGAGCTCCTTCCCTAGGAAACGAGATAGAGGGTTCAATAGGGATGGTCTCCCGTCTAGAGGGAACAAATGGGGAGACAGTTGGGTTCAGAGCTGGAATGGAAGAGAGGTCAGTTGAATGCATGCTTACAGGACCCCTTTTGGTGGAATTGGGCCTGCGTGGAAGGGGCGGTCTAGGCTGCATCGCAGGTGGCTCTATGTGGGTTCGGGGGGAGATTGTCCCATCAATTATCACTTCGGGGAACAATACTTTCCTTCTCTTTTTCCTGCTGATCCGTCGGTTTAGTTTCTTCGATCACTTAGGTTTTTTCCCACCTTTGGCGATGGTTCCCCTCTCAGGGACTTCTACCGGGGAAAACAAGGGGGGGGGGGAGATTATTGGCCCATTTTTTTGGTTGACTGCTCTTTCGAAGATTGGGAACACCTTTGCAGGGAGCTGATGGCAATATGCCAGGTGATTGCCTTTCAGTGTGGGAGAGTCAAAGATACATCGAATGAAGTCCACAGGGCTAGCTGGTAGTGGCTTTACATCGCTAGGACGAATGCCTTGAAAACTCCCCACTTGGGTGCCTACATCCATGAACATACGCATTTTTTGTGGCGCCCTGGGGGGGGGCCCAAGGGGCCCTCTGGTCGACAAGAGACTGTCTAGGAGCAACGTTAGGCTGAGTCGGGTCGAGAGATACAGCCTCCTTTTGGTCTTTAGTCATCTCCGCTAAAATTGCTGTAACAGAGTCAAGGATACAGTCTGAGCCCCCTACGAATTTCTCCAAGAGCTTTAGAATAGAAGCGAGGAGATTTTCCAAGTTGAACAAAGAGGCTGAGAGCTTAACCTCTGATTCCAGAGGAGGACTGGGCTGAATTCCACTAATATCCAGGGCTGGCGACACAGACAAATGAGATTGACTGTATAATGAGTCTTGTAACGACGGAGTACTATTGAACAGCTCCAGACCAGTAGGGATCGGAAGGCCCTTGGACCCTAAGATCGCAGGCGGACTCAAGGATTCTTTTACCTGGGGGCCGTATCTCTGAAATAAAATTGGGTCCAGGTCCGGCAGAGTGAAGTCACAGGGTCCGATAGCAATAGACGCTGAAGAACTGAGAGTTTTTCGGATCCTGGTCAGCTTGGGAAGGGGAACAGACTGCTCAGGCAGAAGAAAGTGAGGGAACGTACAGCGGCCCCGACTGGCTCCAAGCGGGGCGGACAGATCCGGAAGGCTCGGCAAGGGGGGCAATGGGGCCCTGCTCCAAGATCCCAGCTCCTCTTCTCTGGCTTGCTTCCGCCTGAGCTGGCTCGCTTGATAGCCCCCCTGAGGACTCCCTAGGAGGACCTCCAAGGGACTCTGAGTCCGGGGATGCGATGGAAATAGCTTCACCTTTAGATTCCGGCAATGAGGGGATCTCTTTACCCCAAAAAGAAAGAAGATGCTTCTGCGGTTGTCCCTTCAGCAAGAGAACTGAGTTGGTTTTGTTCCTCATGGGGTTAGATTTGGTTTTTAAACAAGATCTTCCAGGGAGAAAGCGTCCTGAACGGAGCTTCTTCAAATCATAGTGAAGAGTACCCACGGTCGGGCCCAAGGAGGTTAATGCAGCTGACTTACAATTGAACGTGGCACGAAAGAGCGGACTCGCTCTTTACGAATTTCACCCACTTTTTCTCTAGCTGACCCAGACAAGGTCAGCTTAATGGGCATCTAGTGCCGACCAGTAATAGCCTCCAACTGCCCGTAGTTCCTCAATGCAGTGTGTTCTTGGCTCACCGCTGCCTAGTCCGCGTCAGCAAGGGGCAGTCCGTGAAAAGCGAAAAGCAGTGCCCGCTAGGCTCTGGCCTACGTTGGCAAAGACGGGAGCGGCTGGAGGAGAGACTGTATCTTGGAAGCTAAAGCTACTTATGCAGAAGCAGAGAGAACAATCCTCCTGAAAGGAGAATCAAAAGAAATGATCGGATAAGTTTATTTTTGTAGGCTTTTAAGTGCAATAGTGCCTTACTCAATAGTAAAGAGTTCCTGGCTTAATGAGTGTCTGTTCTACTTTGGACTTGCAGGTAGTCGAAGAGGAGATTTCTGGAAGAATGGGGTGGAGCTCGGAAGACCGTCCCTGACCTACGACAACAACGGTCGAGTGCGATGGAAGGAGTCCTCGCTGAAGTAATAACCGCCAAAAACACAGTAATCGTCCATATCATAATGCCCACGTTCCAGGATATCCGAAAGTGAATGTAAACGCAAGAGGCTAGTAAACGGCCAAAGCAGGTTGGCTCGGCGTGCGGCTACTCAAGTCTGATTATCGTAATGGCTGTGATGGTTTGTTTTCAAAGTGCTTTCTTTTTTGTTGTCTCACTTTGTTTTTACTGCAACTCTTAAATTTTGCTGCCCGTCTCTGTCACGGGGTCTACTCATCACAGTGAAGGAATCCACTGCGGGGGTCTCTGTGAACAGCTTCTTCCAAACAATTGAGCTCGATGCTGCTCAGGGAGCTGGCGGCGCGCAGTGGCCGGGGCTCCTCCTCCCGTCCGAGGAGCCTGGCGGGCCCACGCAGCTCTCAAGGGCACCGAGGACTGCCGGAGCGTGCTCTCCGTGGCGCAGCACGGAGGAGACACGGCTGTGTCACTGTGCCGTACCCCAAACACAGACTGATAATCTCTGAGAAGGAACTTCGTTATCTTGGCTCAGGGCCAAAACCTCGGGGCCAAAACCTCGTCGGCGTCGAGCTGGTCAATGCGGAGGGTGAGGCTTCCAGGTCCTCCGTGCAGGGTCTCTCTCGAAGGCAAGTGAAGCGCAGAACAGGAACATAACTGGAACACCAGGCGATAAGGGGTATGTCAGCATGGGCGAGGAGGTGGAGGGCCTTGAGCAAGAGCCTGTCACTGTCAACTCCTCATCATGTGAGATGAACGAACCCTAACCTAGTGGTCTGCTGTCACCACCATCGAAATCACTACTACCATGAAGGCCATCAGCTCAGAGGCTCAATTTGTCCCTTACCCTCACCATGCCTTCACCAAGGGACATCTATCAATCAGGGAGGCACTAACACCCATCCTCAATGCCTCCATTAACTCAGTCACATTCATTGATACTTGGAACCTTGCCATCCTCTTGCCCCTGCTCAAGAAACTATCCGCTGACCAGCCGTGCTTTCCAACTGCCGACCAACCTCCCTCCTACCATACCTGGCAAAGTTCTTAGAGAAACCCACCAACCAATGTTTCACCAACCACCTCAGCAACCACCAGCTTCATGATGTCGCCCAGTCCAGATTCAAGCCCAACCAATGTACAGAAACAACAGTCATTGCCACTACAGATGGCATCTGCATGATCCGTGACAGACCTCATTCTTCTAGACCTCTGCAACTTTTGACATGGCCTCAAACCCTACCCTCATCAGGTGACTGCACAATATTGGCATCCAAAGACCTGCTTTCTACTGGATCTGGTCCTTCTTAATGGATAGAACACAAGCTGTCAGACTATCACCTTACTCTCCGGAAGCCCGCAAACTCATCAAACCACACAGACTCCTCTGCTCCGAAGAACTCCTATTCTCACACATCCCCTGAATACGCAGAACCAGCTCAGGAGGATGGGCATTCTCATACATCACTCCCAAGGCATGGAACTACCTCCCACTCCACAACAGAGCCTCCTCCTCTCTTCCTGGATTCCACAAGAATCCGAGGACCTGTTTTTTTAATTAACCAACCTACCATAAGCAGGACTAGGCAGACACACCTGCTCAGTGCAAGGATACCCATGCTGGTGATAATGTGCTTCACAAATATACATAACAAACCATAACATAACACAACATAACATCTGTGCAATCCATGTCAGGATATCAACAGCCAGTCACAGCCATGTCATTGAATTGTGTTTAAAAAACGGGATCGAAGGTAGAAAATGAGACCTGTGGTATGCATTGCTTTACTGTCACGTGGTAAGTGCTGCGAAAGAAGAATCCTTCTTAAGTTGCCTGTAGTGATGATGTCACACAAATTAGGATTGAGAAAAGGTTTTTATTAGAAGTAGAAGAGGAGTGCAAGCACGTACGTCCTCTCCAACTGTCCCTCCTAACAATCTGCACAGAACACTCAGGGGCATATTTATACTATGTTTGCGCTGAATTAGCATCAATTTTTTTGCGCTAATTCAGCGCAAACCTAACTCCATATTAGCACCAAAATATTGGAGTTAAGTCCTTTTTTGCATGCGTGAACCTACCTTGCGTCAATGAGATGCAAGGTAGGCGTTCACACCCAAAAAATGGCTCTAAGGCTCTAGCACCTTATTTATACTCCCCTGCATGGGAGGAAGGCGGATTTAAATAATGGCGCTAATCATTATTTAACACCTGGGTCAGGGCAGTCGTTAGGGGAACTGTGGGCCCATTTCCATGGTGGAACACGATGGAAAGAGCCCACAGGTGCCCTCCCCAGGCCTCAGGGACACCCCCACCTACACATGAGGGACAGCGGAGGCTGGGTGACCCCATCCCAGGTAAGTATAGGTAAGTAGAGGTAAGTATTTTGATTTATTTTTTAAAGTGCCATTGGGGGCACTGTAATGGGCCCCCCTACATGGCACTGAGTGCAGTGGCCATGCCCAGGGGACCCTTGTCCCCTGTGCTGGCCATTGGGTTGGTGGGTATGACTCCTGTCTTTTATAAGACAGGAGTCATGTTGTATGGTAGGTTTTGCGTCAAGAAATGACATTAGGCAGATTAGAGTCATCTTTTTTTTACTATAACCAGCGTAACGTCATTTTCTGGTGCAAAACCCCCTTCTCCCATACCACCACCCCCACCCGGCTAATGGAATTTTTTTATGCTAGCCCACCCTATGCGCCGGATTGCGCCATTCCATTATTAACGCGTCTGGCTGGGACCTGGAATGGCACAAGCCGCGCTATACTTTTTGATGCGGCAAAACGTATAAATCAGGGACTCAATCTTTCTGCATTCTACCTGTGACATACTAGCATTCTACCATAGACACAGATCTACATTCCTCTAACCCTACAGAGCCATGCTATGCTGGTTTTGCTCCCATGCAACTGTCAACTGTTACGCATTGTTCAGCTTTCACATTGTGCAGAGAAAGAGCCACCAGGTGGCAGCATAATCTAAGTAAAGAATAACGAAGGTGAAAAGAATGGCACTACATGAATAGTGTGCGCGAATTTTTAGAAAATGCGCATATAAACCAACATTTTCAAGAATTACTAGTCGAGCCTTAGTATTGAAATCTAAAATCGAACAAGGTATATAAGACAGATATCGACAATTTACTCATCCCATTTCCTTACAACTTTTGCCAGTTTCTCTTACTTTCTCGTTTGTCTTGCTCACCGCCCCATGACTCTTTCAGGTCCTGTTGTTAGCACTTCTGCCCCGGGGTATCCTGTGCATTGGCTTCTCTGCATGAGCTACATCCTCCCCCAACACACCTCATGTTTAGGAGGGTTCTTCTGTTCCGCAGCCCGTGTTTCCTGTGATTTGTCTAGAACGTGAATGCTGGTTTCAGAGGTATCACCCTCCAATGAGCATGATCATGCTCTCTCGCTTCTCCTTTTGAGGAGTCTTTGTTAGCCTGTCTTTGATCTGCCCCCCGCCATGTCTTTATGTTCATGGGGCCTCCAGAACGGGGCACAATTCTTTATCTGAGGCCTCCTCTCACTGCTAATACATAAAGTAGAAAAAAACTCTCGTTTCCCTTCTGTCTGCATTTCCTCCTTTACACCTTCTACTGTACCAATTACTGTAGGAGGCTGGCCTGGTGTGTTGTGGGTACCAAAGGTACTTTCACCTTATACCAGGTCCAGTTATCCCTTATTAGTGTAGTGTAGTCAGTGTCTAGAAGCCAGGTTCTCTAACGGTAACTGTAGCTGGGCAGCCAAGGTTTATCTAGGAGACATGCACAGCTCTTGCAATAACACTGTAGTCACACAGTACTCACACACATGAAAGAAAATACCCAGTGTTACAACAATAAAGGTACTTTATTTTGGTGACACAAATGCCAAAAATACCATAGAGACTATATTCCCTTAGGAGGTAAGTAATTACAAAATATATACACCACGATACAAAAACAGGTGTAAAAACAGAAAACAGTGCAATTAGTGAAAATCACAATGATTAGAAATGGGCCTAGGGGGACACAAACCATCTACTAAGAAAGTAGAATGCGAAAGTTGGTTTCCCACCTAGGAAAGTGTAGTGTATAGGGCAGAAATCTTCAAACTTTTTTATGCTGGGACCCTCCCTTTCAAAATGTTTTAGATGTAAGGACCCCCTCCGACAAACATTTCTAAAACCTGGTACCCCTCATCATTGACAATCATAAACGTCTCCAATTCCCACAGCAAATCATTTTTAAGGTGAGGAAATAATATTAAACAGTATTTAGCAAACCAAAGGTCAGTAGTGTGGGGGCGTGGTTAAAGGTGTGGCTAAAAACTAAGGTCTGAATATATGAGGAATTAGCTTAGGGCAGTGGCGCAAGTCTTCTTGCTACACTGCCCTAAGGCAAAATAAAAGGGCAGGAGTGGACTGTATTTATGAAATACAGTGCATTTCTGTCCTTTCCCCCTGTGCTGGTGCACAAATTGCTGCCTAGTGCCAACGAAGGCAGGATTGTTTTTGTGCAGGAAGGGGGACTTTCTTGCACAAAAACAATCCTGAGAGACATTTTCCTCTTTCTATATGTGCAGCAGATAGCAACACACATGGAAAGAGGAAAAAAACAAGTAGAAATTAAAAGAAGTTCCTCATTACGCCTGCTCTGGGGAGGCGTAAGGTTTTGTCACTGCTCCAGTTTACGTGATTTTGTAAATCTAGGGCAGCATCAAAATCCATGGGTGCTGCATGGAAACACCCACCACAATGCCTATGGATTGTCTCCTTGACGCAAAGTAAGGCAACACAGCGGCTTGCGCTGCTTTGCCTTACTCCATAACTATGATGCCATGCAAAGCCATGCAGTGTGGCTTTGTGTAGGTATGAATGAGAGGGTTGTGCTGCCGGAGAGTCACATATGTGATGCTCTGGCGGTGCAAGCCTCTCATAAACGAGCTCCAAAATATTCTGTAAGTTTTTTTCAAGTCTTTCACCATCAGGGAGCTACATATAAAATAACAGAGAGCTTAAATGGAAAAAAATAAAAGAAAGATGTTTCTCTTTGGGAGATGCACTATAGTGCATTATGAAAACTCTATTAGTTAGTGCACTGCAGAGGTCTGTGTGTAAAGGAAAAGCAAAAGAATTACATCTTGGTTGGTGCAGTGGGGAATAGTGACTTGAGTATTTTTAGTGCCAGGAGGTCACAGCCTGTAACAGAAAGCACTGTGAATATGTGAGGCATTATTTTAAACTTGCATTACACACAGTATAAACTAGGCCACTACAAAAAGGCTTAAGATAAAACAGTGTTTCCAAAATGTAGATTTAAGTAATATCAGAGCATATGTAATGCCACATTTAATAGCTGTCCCTTCAACACCTCCAGGTGAAGTAAGCACTATGTAAATAAAATTACAATTAAAATCACACACTTCACAGTACAGTTGTTAACTTTGCACTACTGCTCATAAAGAATACATGTTTGTCATAATAAAGCTTTGAGTGACTCCATGATTTAAAGCCAAGAACTGGCTCCCAAACATCCTTTATAGTTGAGAATACTCTTTAGATTTGCAGAGCACGAAAGCATTTTTAGCTATCTGTGTGGCTTTATTTCCCAGCACAGAAGACTCAGTAAATTGAAGTTCAGATGATGCATTTTAATGATGGGAGAAGGGAGGCTGGGGGCCATGGACCCCCTGTCCAGGTCTCCATGGCCCCCCTGGGGGTCGCGACACCCAGATTGAAGACTTCTGGTGTAGGGGATCGTTGGGAATACTAGAAAACACCAAAGGTAAGTACTAGAACCCACCCCAGAGCCCAGGAAAGCAGGAGAAAAACACAGTAACTTTCCCAGAATACACAGAAACACGAGAAAGAAGATTATGCAAGAACCAGAAGAGACTGCAAGACACCAACAGTGGATTCTTGGACCTGAAGACCAGTGGAAGAAGGGGACCAAGTCCAAGAAGCAAAGAAGAGTCCAGGGAGAACAGGAGCCCCTGCTAACCCGGATGAAGATGCAAAAGAAGAACCATCGGTGAAGAAGAACAGCCAGTACTGCACCCAAGAAGATGGATTTGGGTTCCTGGATGGAGGATCGCGGTCTGGTTTGCATTGCTGTAGTCCACCAACAAGCCTTGACACATGCAAAGCTTGCGCTTAGTGGAAAGTGGTGCTGCCAGGGGCCAGGAAGGACCAGGTGGACTCTACCGAGGAGGAGGAGTCAGAGAGGGCTCTCAGCAAATCAGAGAGCCCACAGAAGACCAGGCACTGCGCACAGGAGTCCCACAGCACAAAGGAGGTGCAAAAGGAGGCCCACGCAGCACTATGACACAGGCTCCCATGCTGCCGGAGAACCACTCAGGAAGATGTACATCACAGGATAGAGTGCTGGGGGCTGGAGCTGCATGGTGCATGAGAACCTTTGTGGAAGGATGCCAGCAAGCCTTGGCAACTGCAAAACACTTGGTGCATGGAAGTACTGTCTTGCGTAGGGAGGCAAGCTCCTACCTCTACCAAAGTTGGGCAGTAGGATGTTAGGATCATCAGTACCACTTCAGTCTACCACCTGTGATGCAGGATCCACCTAGCTCAGCAGGAGAGGGGATCCATGTAGCCGGTCATCGCCGCAGTAGGTGCCTGCTGAAGCAGGCGAGTAACTCCTTCACCCCAAGGGAGATTCCTTTGCTCTTCTGGTGCAGGCTGAAGACAGGCTGTCCTCTGAGGATGCACGACCAGGAAACAGTTGCAGTTGCTGGCAGAAGCTCAAGATACAATGTTGCAGAACTCATCTTTGCTTCTTTGTTGCAGTTTGTAGAGTTCCTGGAGGGTCCAGGTGCAGTTTCTTCAGTGAGAAGGTGAAGTGGAGGATGCAGAGCATTCCTGCTGGAGTCTTACAATCCGAATCTGAAGAACCACCCAAAGGAGAGACCCTAAATAGCGCTGAAAGGGGGATTGGTCAGCTACACAGGTAAGCACCAATCAGGGGAGCGCTCTGATGTCAGCTGCTGGCACTGGCCACTCAGATGCTCCCAGAGTTCCCTGCCAACTTGGAATCCAAGATAGCAAAACCCAGGGACTCTCTAGAGGAGCTCTGGGCACCACCCCTGGGGTGGTGATGGACAGGGGAGTGGTCACTCCCCTTTCCTTTGTCCAGTTCCGTGCCAGAGCAGGGACTGGGGGTCCCTGAACCGGTGTAGACTGGTTTATGCAAGGAGGGCACCTAATGTGCCCTTCAAAGCATTTCAGTGACTTGGGAAGGCTACCTCCTCCCAAGCCTGTAGCACCTATTTCCAAAGGTAGAGGGTGTAACACCCCTCTCCCAAAGGAAATTCTTTTGTTCTGCCTTCCTGGGCTTGAGCTTTTCAAGCAATAGGAGGGCATAAACCTGTCTGAGAGTGGCAGCAGCTGGGGATGCCTGGAAAACCTCAGAAGGCTGTAATGGCAATATTGAGGGTCCTCTAAGGAGCCCCCAGAGTGCATGGACTCATCCAACCAATGCTTGCAAAAGCCTTGGGGTATGATTTCAACATGTTTGATACCAAACATGCCTATGTTCGGATTTACCATTATATAGCTGGACATAGATAGTGACCTATGTCCAGTACAAGTGTAAAATGGTGCCTCCACACTCACAAAATCAATGGTCGTGGAGGTCGTGGGGGCACCTCTGCCAGTGCAGGGGTGCCCTCACACACAGATACTCTGCACCCTGCCCTCAGGGCTGGAAGGTCTGCTATAGGGGTGACTTATAAGTGACCTGCTGCAGTGTAAATGGCAGTGAAAGGGTGCATGCACCTTTTCACGCAGGCTGCAATGGCAGTCCTGCAGAAGCAGTTGCATGGGCTCCTTGTGGGTGGCAAAAGATATGCTGCAGCCCATAGGGATCCCCTGAAATCCCAATGCCTTGGGTACCCAAAAAACATATACTAGGGACTTATAAAGGGAACCAGTATGCCAATTGTGGGTGAAATGCTGAGTTACCAGTATGCAACAACCAAATTTAGAGGAGAGAGAGAGCATAATCACTGGGGTCCTGGTTAGTAGGATCCCAGTGAACACAGGCAAGCACACTGACATTAGGCAGAAAATGGGGGTAACTATTGCAAAAAGAGGGTACTTTACCACAATTACATTGTCGTAAGTCAGTGGTTCCCAACCTTTTGACTTCTGTGGACCCCTTCTTTATCATTACTGGAACCCGAGGACCCCCACTGAATCATTATTGGAATCCGGGGACCCCCCCCCGAGTCATTACTGAAAGCTGAGGACCTAATCTGTTAATATTATTTAATTTTCTGAGCAGTCGCAGAGCCCCTGAGGAGGTTTTGTGGACCCCCAGGGGTCCCCGGACCACAGGTTGGGAACCCCTGTACTAAGTTACTGATACACAGAGGCCATCTGACATGAAGACTCCAAGAACCTCTTTTGTAAGCTCACATCTTAAGCAACACTTTTTATTTCTGTGCTATATGTGCATGAATTTGCGCTTCAATGTGGAGCTGAGCATGATTCCCTATGGAAGAGATTATCCTATGTTAACACGGAATTTGAAACCGGTTTCAATTCAATTCACTCCTCTGACACAAGAGCACTGAAAACAAATGTTTATTACTTTATATCAGAATCCCCAAATTTGCATTGGCTTTCTGTGCTCTCCCCATGATCTACCATCTTAGGTACCACTTGGATTTTGACCTAACAGATTGGAAGCCGGAGCGCACCACACATGCTTCTTGCAGCCACGCAGATAAATTTACACATGCAACATCAATGTCTCACATGGATGAGCTAAGTACCTGGTTGTAGAGAACTGGCAAATAACTTAAAACCAGAGGAGAGGCCGGTAGGGCACCCTCCCCAGCAGGTGACAGGTTAACAGGCCCGCACTGCAACTATAATCACTTCGCTCCCACCACTGTCAAAGCTACAGAGCCCGGTGAGAAGACAGTAGTCATTCTTTGTAAAAAGAAGGTGTCCATGGTGTGGCCTCCTAACCACGGAGGCCCACTCGGCAGCGATTAAAGTGGGCTGGGACCTGCCAGTGCTCAGCACCAGCAGTTCTAAAAAGCAGGTGCTGAGATGAGTCTCTGTCGGGCTCCCCATTTTTGCCTTCACCCTCAGGGTGAAAAAAGAATCTTAAGTCGCCAGCAGTATCCCCCTTCGCTGCCCCTGATGAAATTTCAAACAGACACTTTATAGTCTTTGACAGTCCCATCATTTCAGAAGTGAAACATTTTCAATATTTTATACAGCAAAACCATTGTTGTTGATTATTTATCTTATGCAAATAACAACCATTGACAAAGCCAATTGTCCTGGCTTGTTTTAGGAGTAATGTTACTTGTTGTATTATATATCTTGATGCAATGACAGAAAGAAGCATCAAAATACCAGTCAGGCAGCACAGATTTTTAGCTTAGGTTGCATTAAGCCACGCCCTTAATTACATTGGCCATACCCCTTTGAGAGACCCCCCCCCCCAGTTTTTCATCCCACTAAAAGCCTGCCACTTTGGTCTAATTCCATATCACAGAAGACCCCCGTGTGCACAAATCATGTTTGTGTGAGCTGGGGTGAAAGCCCAAACACTACAGATTGTTATGGGGTACAAGAGGTAGAGGCGCAGATTCTAGAGGCACACAGCAGACCTTTCTGCCTCCCAGCCTCCTGCAATCAGGACTTACCTTCTGAAGGTGTTTTATGCCTTTACTTGTTATCGCTTGGTTTTATTGGACACTGTTTTCCTGCCTGCATTTTTCTGTGACTGTATAAATGCCCAGAGATACTAAGACTTTTGCAAGCGTCCACTCTTTCTTCAAGAAGTTTTAGGATTGCTCTCATACCTAGCCCTTGACAGGATCCTTAATATATGTGAAATCTTACTGCCTTTCAAATAATTCACCTGGGAGATTTGCACCAACCATTTTGCGAGCTTGAATCTCCTTGCCTTTTCCAGAGCCACTAAGTGTAGCAGAATGTCAGGTTCCCCAGAATCCATAACTGGTCTTGTGCTTCGAAGGCAAGTTCTCAGTAATATTCACTTCACTTGAGTGGTGGGGCTCATCATTGACCAGGTTAGTATCCTTACATCAGTGTTGCTTATAGCTGGGCACAAAGTCTGGATCACAGGTTAGACAGGGGCAGAGTAGGTGGAATTTCTTAGATAGGACTAGATCTTCATTTGATGATTGTAGCAGTGCTTAATTTGAGCTGGTGGTTGATGGTGGGGCCAATCAGCACTCAGTTTTGGGAACCAGCACTTGTTTTTCCCCATCTGACACTTAAGCACACAAGGTGGAAAGACGGAGAAAGAGAAAGATTAACATAACGTCACAAAGGGGGAAGGCAGGAACCTGTAAGAGTGAGATAAAGGAACAGGGAGTGGCTGGTAGAGAATGAAATAGCCTGAGGTGGATTTAACAATCCACAGCCTTGATATTCAGCCCGCTGACATTAAACGTCACAATTTGCTGACTTCTGAGCAGAGCTTTGGGCACCAGCACACATTAATTTACTAATTAAGCTCTGTTTGACCATCACCTTAGCTACAACCTTAAAAATGGGGCCCACACTTATCACTCAAGATGTTTCCCATGTTTTTTTATGCATGAGAGGTCTGATTCAACTCATGGATTTGAAGAACCCCACTTAAGCACCTACCATGTAAAACAGAATCATGAGTTCCTCGCTACCCATAAGTTTGACAAAGACAATTCAGAATCACAATAGCTTCCTGAATATATGGTTGACCTGGAAATCATCCTGGTGTGCAAGACCGGCATCAGTTGTACATTCAGAACACAAGAGCATGTTGCACAACTGCAGGGTGAAGATGGTGCAAGGACCCTCTTACATTAAGAGTAATGGGGTGATATGTTTCAGTAGCTACTAGTGAAGATGAACGAGTTTTCATAGATAATTATTATCTGTCTACAAGCTGTGCCTACATAACAGAACAAAGATTTGGCATAAACATGCAATAAACCCTCAGGTAAAACTTGTACAAAACTTGTTTTGAGTTTAGAAGTCAAAATAAACCTGATTAAGATGCAGTTAGGCAGCTCAGACTCAAGTACTTAGGATAGTTGGAAAAAACTACAAGCTTTGGTCAGAGCACTCTATCACACACAAAAAGTCTATATTAATAATGTTAGACACAGGCTAATTTTGTTAAGTCGAAGACCTACTTTTGATAGAGTTAAACTCTGACACACTAACCAACTTGCTTTTGTCTTTTTCATTTCCGTTCCTTTCTCACCTCAACATTCGCCCAGTAGACTGTCCTTCGGAGTTAGCACCTCTCCCAGATATCAAATGATTTTCGATAACCTTTCATTCCTAAATCAAGCACCAGGATAAGATTTAGCACTAAGTAAGTTATAGAAATTGATTAAAAGGAACACATAACATAACACAACATAACATAAATGAACTCAACATAACGTGTTGACACTTGGATCAGTCATGGTTGCACTAAAACTAGGAGCACTGTTGTATTTAAGTGTCTGGCCACCACTAGTTATCAACAGCCACTAACATGTCACTATTTAAAGGCACCGCATAGTATGTCTTATTACTTTTTTTCTGCAGCATGCCCTTTTCTTTCTGACTCTTGTAAGGTCCCACCAGCCACAAGAATTTAGAGCACAAAATGATAAAATTGCTAGGCAGATAACTGAGCCTGAAGCTTTCCGTATATGATCTGTGGCCAGAAAACATTTTTCGAAAAAATTACCTTTACAGCTCCAATGAACATCATCAATACACTGTTGATGAGCATGGGCCCGTATGGCATCCAGCCACTTTTCACTGTCGCATTGTATAGCAATGGCAATTAGAATAATTGCAGGGGTGGCTCCTCCGCAATGACGGAGGAGTATCCCCCACCTGGCCAAGAGCTAGGAGATAAAAAATAAAACAATAGCGGGAGGCGGGAGGGGGAGGAGGGGAGAGTACACCTAAGTGCGCATGTGTGTTTGGCCAGCCATCTCAGGCTGGTCAAACACACATGCGCTCTCAGGTGTCTCCAGCCTGGCTGCGTTTAACATCCGGCTGGAGCTCCAACTCTCTTTGACATTTGTGGCGGCCTCTGAATAATTGTAAGTCTAAGTACTCATGGGCATATGCATTGTGTTTACTAAGATAGGATGCCATTCAGCTCTGCCCTTGCACTGGGTCATTTGGACTGCCTAGCATCAATGCAGGCACCCTTCTATGGAAGGTCCTAAGCTCCACCCATGTAATGGCTCCCCGACTCACAGTAACGCACAGAAGGGCTATGACCTACATTTGTTGTTTTTTTACAAAGCCATGCAAAGTCATACATTTTCATGCTTTGCATGGCTTAGTAAACACCAACATAGGTTTTGCATTGAGACTGCATCAAAAAAATAACACAACCCCAGTGCAAAATCTTAGTACATCTGGGCCACAATACTTATAACTAAAGTCTCTTTATTGTGTATGTGGGCACCTCATATAGGCTTCGCAATGGCCTTCTCATGGTGGCCCAAGCCCAAGAAATGGACAGCCTCAGCTTCACATTCAGGAAGGCTCCTGGGTGGAGTCCACACAGGTTTGGCCGAGATAAGATGCATCATTGAGCAGAAAGGAGCCTCCATTTTAAATGTCTTGTCTTTGGCAGTGAGGCATCAGCCCAGTGAGAAGCACAAATAGTGCTTAAAAGTTCAAAATTTCAAAAACTCAGCATGGGCCATGTTTGACCACAGGCAAGCTCACCCTATTTCCAATGTGCATTACGGCATGTGCATACTTGCGAGTTCATACCACGTCACAGGGGGCAATCTCAGTACAAGATGTGCAGTTTGGTGTTTTACTTAAATTAAGAGGCCCTCAAATGGGCCAAAAAGCAAGGGAAGGGATTCCCTGGCACTGATAGTGGCTACCGCCATGGTTTTCGTGGCGGTAGGTTTGGCACAAAAACCATGGCGGTAGGCTGGGTCATAATCCCGAGGGTAGGATTGTGATGACTGCGGGGCTAGAGACCGAAGTCTCCAGCCCAGCGGCCATTACCACCCTGGCGGTCTGTGTGTTAAAGTGGCAGTCCCTGATGGCAGTTACCGCCAGGGACAATATCCCATTTTTTTTTACCGCCGGCCTGTTGGCGGTATTAACGCCGCTTTAACAGCAACCGCCAGGGTTGTAATGAGGGCCATAGTGTGCTTGTTTATTTCGTGTGTTTCTTTGCACCTTGCAACCATTGCACAATACTGCTCTCTGAAGGTAATCATCTATTTAGCCAGTCCAATTTCCGTAATTGTATATCTTGTCATCCTACGTGCAGCGACCGGGCCACAAATGATGCGTTACTCTGAAAGCTAGAGAAAAAACACACATTCTGGTGGGATCACACCCCAGTTTTCCCGAAGGGTCTGAATCCTAAAGACCACAAATATTTCAGCTGTCACGTTGAAGTGTTGACCCGCTGGTGCAAGTAACTTTGTGCCATGACAAAAACAACTTTGAAGGTTCTGTGAAATCTTCAGTTAGTGAAATAAAGCAGGGTTTCCGTGAATAAAACTTGAATGCAGAGGCTGAGAACTCTAAAGTACATATGTTAACGTGTGTTTGTAATTGCCCACAGGCTGCGCTCATTATAATATATTTTGACATAATTGTCCTTCTGCTCACACTCAGCGAATAATGCACAGAGTATTGCACAAAAGTTAAGATCTTGGCGTGCTACCCAGAGGATAACATTAGTCCATTGTTGTTTGAAGTGGGACTGTACTCTACACATCGTGGGCAGTGTTTCACAATCGCCAGTGTGCTCACGAACAGTACAGTCTGAGTCACTTCTGGTGGGCTGACTGGTAGTCGGGTCCCACTAAACAGTATCACTTTCGACTTTGTTTTTTTTTATGAGAGAAGATATTGGTCTTTAAAGTTTCTGAATACGTGATTACATACAGCACACATATTTCAAACCATCAGTGATCACAATCAATACAATTTCAGAACAACTAGGCTACTAAGTGTTGCTTCCGTAGGTCCATGGGTAATAATGCGATTGTGTCGTCATTCTTACTCAAAGCAGCGCAGTTGAGAAAGCAGCACTTACTAAGAAACGCGATATAGGACTCCCGTATTTATGTTTACCCAGGCATGGGTAAAGATGCTGCTTGAAGACGTTTTTATTGCATGTAAGATAGGTGTGTAAGGACAAAACCCACACATAACCTATGCAAAGCGATCTAGTATTTTCTTAGAGTCACCCAATGTAATGCAAATGCCAATTTGCACAGAGAAATAACACAAGGTCAAAGTAAGTGCAAAATCAGACCTACAAAAGGAAGAGATGAAGGCTCACAGAGGTGCAGCACCCTGGAGATAGTGATCGGAGACACAAGCAGAGCCTGTCTCAAATTAGGAGGAGAATACATCAAAGAAAGGAGAGGATCTTTGAACAAAGAATTATACTCCATGATCAGAGAGAAGGGGAGATTTTCAAGTTTTATTGACTTCATAAGGACATGGTTTAGTATTTGTTAACAAAATAGGATCTTATTTCGAGCCCCCTTCGGCCAGGACCCAGGCCATATCAACTCATATGAAGTCTGTGGCAGTACTCCACCTGCTTGACCCTGGGTCATTCCAGAGCACATGTGCCTGAGTAGCAGGTGTATCAGTTTTCACTCTCTGCATTCTTGCTCTCTGTGCAGGATGCCATCCTGAAATTATCCTTTCAAGTGCAGCTATCAGCCTAATTTCGACGGGAACACTACCTCACCAATGCGGGTGTTGGCAACTAGCCAGCACTCAGGAGGTACTTAGTGGCCCCTGTGATACTCTGCACCAGGGGGAGTCCTGTCATTGCAATAAAAGTGAAAGTAAAACTAGCCAAGGGGCTAATTTTACTTTCACTGAATCAGTGCTCAGGGGCATATCTCAGCCCCTGAGCACTGATACTCACAGGAGAGGTATTGTTGGAAAGAGGAGACTCTCCCCTTTCCAATGGTATCTCTGCCTGGTAGCTCCCAGTTTGGGGATCTCCAAAGGAGAGTAATTCCCAAGTAGGGATCCATCGACTAGACACCTTTGGCCCCTTGGGGACGGACTTATGCTCCCCTTGGCAATTTATATATTTTAGTCTTACTGCCTCCCCCTGGGGCCAGATGGGGGCAAGTGTCCACTTTCTGTCCCCTGAGGGGACTAGGGGTGAGAGCCGAGGGGTATGGGGGGGGTTGGGAGGTGCAGAAAATCGGGGGGAAGAAAGTCCACTAGACACCAGGGATGTTTAAGTTATACAAAATATAGGGATGGGGGCTTACCCACAATGCCGTGCAAACATCACAATTTGACTACAAATACACATTTTCCTCACATATCTGTGAGGAAAACATCTGGAATTTGTGGGGAGCCACAACTTTCCTACCTCACTGCATTCACCCAAGTCTCATGGTTAAAATGGTACCTCACTTGTGTGGGTGGGCCAAGAGACCTTGACACAAAAGGCCCTAAAGTGCTGAATGGAGAGATCAGCAATCCGGATTTGGGGTCATGCTTGGCTGCCATCTATGGAAACCTACCAATCACAGACATTTTTTTAAAGTAGACAACCAGGGGATTCCAAGGGGTGTACCTTGCTTGAATTCCAAGAGATTTTCTTACCCACATGAACCCACAAAATTCCTACCACCCAGCATTGCCCCACTTGTGGCCATACAAACACTGTCCCACTTGTGTGGTTGGGCCTAGTGCCTGGAACGGATCAAACCAAGGTCAATGGAAGTCCCCTATCAAGGGCTTCCATTGACCATGGTTTGAACTGTTCCTGTCGCAGGCACTAGGTCCATCCACACAAGTGGCATAGTGGGGTAATGCTGGGTGGTAGGACGTTTTGTAGATTCCTATGGATTCTGAAAGTTTCCATCACAGAAATGTCAGGAAAATGTGTTATTTCAGGCAAAGTTTAAGGTTTTCATGGGTTGTGTGGGAAAAAAACTCATAGGATCCAAGCAAGGTACACCAGCCAGGACTCCCCAGCTGTCTAGTTTTAAAAAATGTGCAGGTTTGCTAGGTTTCCTTAGGTGGTGCCTGAGTTACAGCCCAAAATCCACAGCTACCCCTTTGCAAAAACAGGTCAGTCTTGATGGGAAAAATATGATGTATCCATGTTGCGTTTTGGGCTATTTCCTGTTGCAGGCACTAGGCCTACCCAAACAAGTGTGGTACCATTTTTATCGGTATACTTAAGAGAATGCTGGGTGGAAGAAAGTTTGCGGCTCCCAACAGATTCCAGAACCTTCCATCACAGAAATGTGAGGAAAATGTGTTTTTTTTGTCAAAGTTTGAGGTTTGCAGGGGATCAAGGGTAAAACACCCTGGTGAGAGACATGCATGTCACCCCATCCTGAATTCCCTTGGTATCTATTTTAAAAAAATGTACAGGTTCGCTAGGTTTTTAGGTTGAGCTAGATGCCAAAATCCACAGCTAGCCACTTTGCAAAAAAAGTGTCAGTTTTGAGTGGAAAATATGATGTATCCGTGTTGCATTTTGGGCCATTTCCTGGTACAGGCACAAGGCCTACCCACACAAGTGTAGTATCATTTGTATCATAAGATATGTGGGAGCACACATTAGTAGAATATTTGTTATTACCAATTGGATTTCACTGCAATTGTGCCTTCCAATTGCAAGCCATTGTGTAAGAAGGAAGACATTTTGAAAAATACTCTCTAAATCATATACTCGTATGGGTACCCACAAATTCATATATATATTAATAACCACTGCTCCTAAACTCCACATCTTGTGCCCAATTCAGAAATACAGAGGTTACCTTAACATCTAGTTTTCACTTTCCATATTTCACCATATGAATTGCTCTATAATCTGTGCACAATGAAAAACCATTGTAGGGTGCAGCTCAGTTGTTGGCTCTGGGTACCTTGGGTTCTTAGAGGACCTACAAACCCTCTATATCCCCAAAACCAAAAGGGTCTAGCATACGTAATGGTACATTGCTTTTGTAAATTGGTCAACATGACAAAAAGTTACAAATGAAAACATTGTCATAAATGGCTGTTTTTTCCTACTCGTTTTCAATATTCATTTCAACAGTTAATTTCTTTGGGAAAACATAGAGGGATCTACACATATGACACCTAGTTGAATTCATAATGTTGCATATGCATTAGAAATATGCAGCTTTCCTGGATTACCCATGGGTTTTACATTAGCATCCACCACAAACTGAAGTAGGTTGAAAGCACAAAAAATAGAAAACACTGGCTACCTGTTTGAAAAATGCCAAAACAGCTGTAAAAAATTCGTTTTTTTGATTCAACTTGGTCTGCATGTTCTTGAAAGCTGGGAAGATGGTGATTTTTCCCCAGCAAACCATTAGTTGATGGCATTTTTAGGAAAAAAGCAGGCACATTCATTCAGAGCACTTTTTTCCTATTTCTCCTTTTTTTTCCCAGAAAATTGGAAATGTAGCTATCTTTTACCTTTTTTCTCGGTCCCTCCAGGAGAATCCACAAACCCTGGGTACCTTTAGAATCCCCAGGACGTTGGGAAAAAAGATGCACTTTTGGCTTGGATATCTTATGAGGAAATCTCTGACCACAAACTACCCAAAATAGCTGAAAAGAGGCTCACTACTGAGGGGCAAAAGTCCCAGCAGTTAAGGGGTTAACACCAGAGCCTCTACACTTCCCAAAACCTGGAACGAAATGGCTACAGGTGAAGAAAGGGTTCCATCAGATAGCAAAATGTCCACATGTACTTGGTGAAATTGACTAAACCCATGTAACCTGTGTTCCTCCTGTAGACAGTGTTCACCTTTGCCGCAAGCATATGTGGTGACTGGTACGTCTTTATGAATGCAGTTGCAAAGTATCTGGGGAGTGCTCCTGACTCCCACATCTTCAGACACATCATCATTAATCAATGACTCAAGAATGGTCTTTATAGAGATTGCCTACTACTTAAGTAAGTAAAATTGTCTCCTTACATTGTCCCACACAATTTCATATTTTGGTCTGTTCTGATTCTTCATGTAAATCATTGTATCTGTGTATCAGGAGGTATGCCTATGTTATCCAACCTAAGATACATTTTATAATGAACAGGGTGATATGGCTTGGTTTTCAAATTACATAAAAATGCTAGAGCACATTACATTTAAATGAATAAGTACTACACATGAACATTGTAACTGTTCTCATTCAAATTGAATTGTAATTTAGTTTTTCCTTTTCCTAAAGATGGCCAGGGCTTTGAGGTCTGATCATGGCTTATGACATCATTTGATAATCCAAATACTGCAGTAGAAGCTTTTTAGAGTGCATCAGACAGGGGAAATGTATTTACCATTGAACAAACATTTGGCAACCTCTGGTATTGATTCCATTGATTGGATCTCTCTAATGGGAGCTTTTGTAAGTTCAAAATAGTTTGTAAAATAAGAGCTGTCTGTACAATTAGACACAATATTGCTGTGAGAGAATCATTGACCCCTGAGGAACATACTGAACATCATGCTGAGGATGACTGCTCATAAATTTCTTCATATGTGGATTCTGACACATAGAAAGGACAAAGGAGGACAGCAGAAAATGTTCAATTGCTTTTAAGTAAAAAATATGTTAATGTTATCTATATGCTGAAATGCCACGATAATTCAAAATAAAGTTATAATTGTAATTGTATTTATATAGCGTTTACTACCCCTGGTGAGGCATTAAAGTGCGTTTTGGTGAGTAGCATGCTACTCCGGTACCCAAAGGTGGATTAGTGGTGGATTAGTAGAAGGAAATATAAATGTTATTGAGAGTGGTCGGAGTGGTAGACATGTAAGCCTGTTGACTGTCTGAACAGGATAAAGAATGGACAGAGGAGGGAAAGCCTTGAACCACTGGCTGAAGCCTTTGAAATTGAGCTTGCCAGATGGCTGTTGCTCTTTTTGGATATGGTCTATATTTGATGATAGCGTGAAACACTGGAATAATATTTTTAAACATTAACCATTCTTAAATAAGGCAACTTAACAATGGTAAAACCATTAACTTATTTTCTATTGGAACGTAAAAATATTTAATATTTGATATTTTATGAACAATTTATTTATTTAAACATTGTAGAAATGTAATAGATATTTCTTTGGTTGCCACCTACTCAGAAATACATGATGCACTGGTCCTCCCCCATAAAAACCCAAGTATATCTACCCTTGTGTCACCATAAACAAGTGGGCATAAGGAGAGGAATCTAGGAATATTTTAAGAAAGACTAGGAGATGAGTTAATGAAGAGTTCAATTAAGTAATTACAGCAAAAACTCTGTATTCGTCTTCTTTCATACATAAGTACATATTTTTTATATTTCAGGAAATACTGAAGACACTAAACACATCTCAAATTGGAATGTTTAAATCATAGATAAATACATATTGACACTCATAGGCCATAATTCATGGACTATGCACAAGGAATAGACTCTAATTCCCCAATGACTCTGGGAACAAAAAGAGGCACAAGCCCATAACAGTCAAGTTTGTGGCAATAAACCCATTAATGATAATCCTACATAAATTCTTGGAATTAGAGGTAAGAAAATAACCTGTTAAGGATTATCATGTATTGTACATGCAGAATAAAGGTAAGTATAAATTAATAAAGTGAGAAAACAGAGATTTGCTAGATTGAAATAAAGACCCAGCATACAAAGTTAGGTCACTAATAGGTTAGAATAGGCCTGCACATGCAATGGTACACTGTATTATTTGAGAGTTATCCACAAATTTTCCTTCACAGAAATACAATGTAAAGTTCTGTAGTTTACAAATCTTAATAACGCAAATTAAAATAGGAAGCAAGGGTATATGGAAGGTTAATTATCATGAGATGCCATACTTTTTATATAAAACCATCATTAGATTACAAACTTGTATGAAGGCAGGATTAAGAAATCATGCACATCAAGCCTTAACCTCCTTAAGACTTTATGATGTGTGTTACCATAAAAAATGTTTGCATGAGCAACAAACTGTACTACACCTTTTTAACAATTTCAGTTCCTTTTTTTAAATATTTTTATACCTCACTGTCCAATTCAAACAGATTTTTATTACAAATGCACAGAAACACTTGGAAAGTTTCACAGTGTGGTCAGTTGAGTAAATGAGATTGGATTTAGGAACCAAAATGAGATCCAAGCGTAATTTTTATAACAACATGGTATTACCCAAGATAACACTGACACACTTATTGAACTATCAGAGTATAATGCAGAACCCCTGAGTTAAGCATTGCACCAGCCTATTTTTCCACATAATTATGGATAACTGGCATATTGAACATTTTCTACCATGTGGGCTTGTTCATGCAACTATATGGCAACAGGTATGGATTCTCACCTTTTGCAAAAGTATGGAGAATGTCTTCCCACATACCTACTATTAGTTGTTTGCACAAACCACAGGCATTCTCACGTCTCAGTGCCTTCTCCTCTGCCCTGTCCTATTGCCCTACTTTTCTCGTCTATCACTAATAAGAGGGACCTTCCTCTGCATTCTGTGACATTGCAGTCAACATTTTGCCTATCAGCTGTGTCAGATGTGAAAAGCTTTTAACCACCTTTTTAGGCTTAAGATTCTAGAATAATCCCAGTAGGTAAATTTTTACATTGGTCCCACCTATCCAAAATGTCTCAAGCCGTTGAGTAACTTATTCCCAGTGTGTGACAAAAAAGGAACTTTTCCACACCACATAGAAGAAATCAGCTGAAGGGGATTTGAAAAAGAGGGCGTAGACTGGAGTCACCCCCAACCATCTTAAGTACATCAGATGGAGATAATACGACTGTGTAAAGTTAAATGTAGTATTCTTGGAGATTCACTGAGTGTATGCAAGGGCGCTTACTCATTCTTTGATGCTCATTTTTTTCCCTATGTCGAATTCCTAGCATGCCCTAACTCTTCTGAGTCAGTTCAATTTAATAAGTTTAATGTTTTATAAAGCCATCTAGCCAGTTTATGGCCTTCCCCCATTGTAAATATGTGTGTTAGTAGATTGTGCCAGAGGGGTTCCTGAACATCTGTGTCCCAGCAGTCATGAAACACATGTATCAGAGCCCCTTAAAACCTGTCCAGGTGGTAAATTATATTCTCCAATCAATATCTCCAAGGAAATGACCTCCCCTTAATAATAGAAATAAATAGAACTCTGTCCCTGAGTCCTGATTTTTTTTAAAAGGCCCCATAAGGGGTCAGGGTTAGCATTCCCTGACGCCAATGCTATGCATGGGGGTTCAAAGCCTCCCCCCACTCGCACCCAGAAATAAAGAAAATGTAAAACACAGACATGGTACTGCAGTACTACTGCTGGGCCCAGCATGGATCAATGAGTGAGGTAGGCTTGCAAGCTACTACAAGCCATTAGTTTCTGAAACAGCACATTAACATATAGGTTGGTTCACAAAATATATTTGGATTTATTAAAAGTCACTGCACATACTGAAACCCGTTTTTTCAAATCTGATATTACTATTTCAGGACCCAGGTTCATAGTAACATACTTAGCACTTGGTCACAGACATAACAAACAACATATACTTATTTTCTATTATTTTTAAACCAATAAATGATGTTCTAATAAGAATAATTTTTCAAGTATTTAACAAGTTTTATAGTTTTATGGAACGTTTCTAGTCTTTGAGTATTAACTAAAGATAGCAAAACAAACGCATCAGAGCTTGAATGCATATATATATATATATATATATATATATATATATATATATATATACAGTATATATATATATATATATATATATATATATACATATATATATATTATTATTTTTCTTGCAGGTGCTAAATGGGCAGCCACATTGTTATCATAACTTGTAGCACTCTGCTCATCCACAGATTTTAGTTTGCCACAGTCAATGGAGTATTATCCAATCCTATCAAGTCCTATTGCAGCAGGGTTATATGTTGAAAGAAAATCTCCAAGTTTCATGCTCTTGCCACCTGCAAAAGATGCTTCCTCGTCTTCAGGTCACCACTAGGTACACTACACACTGAGAAGCTTATACAGCAGGGAAGTTCTGAATTAGTTTTTTGTGCCAGTTCCAATGGGTTCTTCAGTCAGAGCTTAGCTCCTGAAAGCGAGTATCTAACCAGCTTAAGTTTCGATGTGCGCACAAAACCCCTTTAAAAGATTGCCAAAGGGGTACATGAAGAGCCATGGCCTATTCTGAGCATGCATAATGGAGATCTTACAACCAGACCCCAAGGTGCTATCATATACTAATGACATCTATTTGAAAGATGATGACATAGATGCAGACCTAACTAATGTGGATCGAATAGTGACATCTAACAGCAAACGGTTACAGAATTAACTTTAAAAATTCTAAAATTGTCTACTGTGTCTTCAGCTTTACATCAATTAATGCATTCCATGGAAGAATCCAACACTGCATTTACTACAGTTGCAAATGTTCCAAGCAACACCGTGGTTTATTATGAACCCCTCCATGAGTCAACATCAACTAAAGTAATGCCTTTTCGAAAAACAACTCTTTATGAGAATAAATCTAAGTTCTGCACTGATGAATTGTCATCACACACCCCATTCATTGATTTCTTCTTGCTTATTATTGGTTTATAGACATGTACTTGTTACCACTGTGGTCCTATATTTGGACCGCTATAGGGATGTTTTTTCATATCTGGCTGGTAATGCTATCTGAGGTTCTGCTTCTACGGAATGGACATTACACCCCTAAAATGTCTGTTACACATCCGTGGCTCAAGCTCTTCAACAGCATCTTTCTTCCCACAGAGATCGATGAGGTTTCTATGCTGCAAACATTACAGCTTAACCTATGCCTAAAGACATGGGTGGTCATTCTGACCCTGGCGGTCTTTGACCGCCAGGGCGGAGGACCGCGGGAGCACCGCCGACAGGCCGGCGGTGCTCCAATGGAGATTCCGACCGCGGCGGTAAAGCCGCGGTCGGACCGGCACCACTGGCGGGCTCCCGCCAGTGTACCGCCGCCCCATTGAATCCTCCACGGCGGCGCAGCTTGCTGCACCGCCGCGGGGATTCCGACCCCCCCTACCGCCATCCAGATCCCGGCGGTCCGACCGCCGGGATCCGGATGGCGGTAGGGGGGGTCGCGGGGCCCCTGGGGGCCCCTGCAGTGCCCATGCCACTGGCATGGGCATTGCAGGGGCCCCCGTAAGAGGGCCCCTACATGTATTTCACTGTCTGCTGCGCAGACAGTGAAATACGCGACGGGTGCAACTGCACCCGTCGCACAGCTTCCACTCCGCCGGCTCGATTCCGAGCCGGCTTCATCGTGGAAGCCTCTTTCCCGCTGGGCTGGCGGGCGGTCTGAAGGCGACCGCCCGCCAGCCCAGCGGGAAAGTCAGAATTACCGCCGCGGTCTTTCGACCGCGGAACGGTAATCTGACGGCGGGACTTTGGCGGGCGGCCTCCGCCGCCCGCCAAGGTCAGAATGAGGGCCATGGTGTGGGAAAGGGTTCTCTATCAGGTTATAGGACCCAGTTAGGCATTGCAATTACATACATGTTGAAAGTTTCAATGAATGATATGATTATTCCTTGTTCTTTTTCAGATGACTGGGACACAGAGACTGTGAAATGAATAATGTGTGGTTTATAAGCATATACAACACTAAATAATTCAGATATCTTTATGAATACATTTAATTACAAAGAATTGTATCATTTTCATCATTTCGGACACTATTACATACATTTAAACTAGCTACACATAGAAATATATACTTACATACAGTGGGAGCATTGGGAAGCTCCATTCCTTATTAGTCATCCAAATTCCTAAATACATTTCCCTATTTTCAGGGTGAGGACAGGTCCTATCCCTCAGCTTTCTATTTTCACAACATCCCAACATCCTCTGAAAAACATAATTATCATTAACAAGCTGATTTATTCAGAGGAGTTCAAACATAATTTGGTCATACATGGATATGATTATTAGAAAGAAAATATTGATGAGAAAAGTATTTGGGGAACTAAATATTGGCAGGTTGAGGGTAAAGAAACCCTATTCCAAATATGCATAGCCAAAGAAATGACTGTTTTGAATGAAACTATCTAGCAGACCTCAGGCCTGATTTAGGGTTTGGGGGATGGGGTTACTCCATCACAAACATGACGGATATCCCGTCCGCCGTATTACGGTTCCTTCTTATCCAATGGCACTTGTAATATGGCGGACAGATTACCTATCACGTCTGTGACAGAGTAACCTGTTTGCCAAACTCTAAATCAGGCCCTTCATCCCTGGGGTTTGGAATTATGAAATACCTTAAAACCTCTCCATATTGAAGGTTGATTCAACACTGTTCACCAATTGGCACCCATAAATATTATTTTTCAAAATCTGAAATAAATGCTATGCTCCAGGATAGAATTTATAATTCCTCACAATTACCTCCTGAAGGTTTAGCCTTATGGACCCATGGGTCCACTAAATGCATGCATTGTTTCCTCTACCCAATATAACAGGCGAATAGCTGTAGTCATTACTACCAATAGCGTGGGTGAGCTGTGCCAGCATTGCTTAGGACATTCCCATCTACCAACTGTGAAGGAGCATTTGTATCTAATTAAAATAAATATGGATTTTCTTTTCCTCCTGGAACCATGCCTATAGCAACAGGTGTATATGCCATTTATAATCAATGGAACAAATGCTCAAAAAGAGAAGCTGTTGAAAGAAAATATAAAGAAAACATGCAAGTAGTGTTTAGGATTGTCAACAATAGCATACACACATTCTCCAAATGAAGGTATTAAATGAGTAACATCATGTTTTCAGCATTAGATCTCCTTAAAGGAGACAATGTGGCCATGCTTAGTTCCAAGCCATAGTATAATTACATTGGACTTTACAAACTCCTAGATTAGGTTATGTGCCCTGGCAACTCCTAAATGAAACAGCAATTTTTCAGCCCTACAACTTAACGTTAAAATAGAAAACAATGGCTAAGAAAGAATCCACCTACACTTTGTTAAGAGGAGGGAACCCTGCCCCCTTGATCGAGCTGCCTCAACAACGATGCCCCATCGAATGCCCACTCACAACCTAGCATAGATGACTCATTCCTCCAACCTCACCACTCCCTGTATCCCCCATCTCTACACCCACACCTCCATTAACCTATTACCTCCCACCCCCCCTATTCGTAGAAACATCGTCTTGCCTACCCAATGACTTTGACTCTAGCTTCATCACCTTTACCCCTTTCCTATAATCTTGGCTTCTCCCCCTCGGTCACCATTATCATCACTGTTATTACTATTATTATTATTATTATTATTATTACCATTATTATTATTATTATTATTCTTTCCTTTTCAGGATTAATATCATTGTTATCTTTACCAATATTACCTTTCTGATCCGAACATTCCCTACTCATAGGATTATTCCCATCCTTTGTGCTAGATTATCTCATCATTGATCTAACTAGTGCCACGAACTACCCGTTCTTGTTCTTGTTCCCTGGACCATTACTTATAGGGAACCCCAACACTCCGCTGTTCCATATCCATAGATCCTTAATCCGGATTCCACCCTCAAACACCTCCTCACATATCAAGAGCAGAATATTACTTTCCTCCATACTAGGATAGGACAATCCACCTATCCTCTGCCAGTACTCCCTTAACGGAGATCGCACCAAATTATTCTCCCCGCACCATTATCCGCCGAGCCTCTATAACCCCCTTTGTGCAATTACCTTCTCCTGTGGCCCCGGTTTAGTTAGGGAAGGGTTTCTTCTAGGGGTATAAACAAGAAGCAATAAACTGACCCCCTTAGCCTTGGAGACACAGAATAGGCTAGCGAGAGATCATCAGACTATTAGTGAATCCTACCACTAGTACACCCCTACTGTCATATAGCTGTACCCTGGAACGGATGTACCCTACACCCATAGTTATATCATAATACGATAAGGTTTGAGAACCTCCTTGATTTATTATGCCCTAACTATTTGCTGCTATGAGATCAATATGCTGGTAATAATGACTCTAAAATGCAAATATTAATATTGGTTTAAATTGCTTTCTAATTTGACATGCATATATACAATGGATCATAGCTTGTAAGTATCATATAAACCCTGAAGGGTATGACTCTGTTTGCTTTATACACCAGTTTAATGATGTGAAAGAATAAAAAACTACAACACAAAAAAAAAGAGGAGGGATCCCAATTTTCTGTTAGTCAACTTCCACCTGTGACATAGCTGATACACAGAGCTATTTCCATTCCAAGCTGTATATTTCATTTTCATGATTGGCAAAAATATAAATCATTGGGCTGATATGAGAAGATGTACTTTTCACATCTATGGAAATTTAATTTCTCCTACATGTGTTTGAGTGAGGATGACTGTGTGTTTATCAGTTTTTCCATCTGCAGAAATCCCTAAGGTCACTCACTACTGTTATGTTATGTTCATTTTCTATAGCACACTAATCACCTGAGTCGTTATCCAGGCACATTGGCAGGTGTGTATTTGTGTGGTCCCCATGATGCTTATAAGAAGATCCGGGTCTTCAAGTTCTTGCGAATCTCAAGAAGTGAGGAGGAGGCTCTGATGTGTTGAAGGAGGTCACTCCATGTCTTGGGTGTGATTTAGGAGAAAGAACGGCCTCCAGTTTTGCTTTTGCAAATATGAGGAGTGTATGCAAGTGAGAATGAGGAAGACCATAGTTGTCTGCTGGGTTGGTGAATGTATATGCGGCTGTTCAGGTATTCTGGTCCTCTGTTGTTTAGGGCTTTGTATATGTATGTGAGAATTGGCTGCTCTTGTGAACGGGGAGCCAGTGAAGCTTCCTGTGGTGCAGTGTGATGTGGGTGCAGTGTGGGAGGTCCAGTATGAGTCTTGCAGCAGTGCTGTGGATGGTCTGGAGTCTGTGTAGGGGATTCTGACATAGAGAGTGTTGCTGTGGTCTGCTGGTAATGAATGCTTGCAAAACGGTCTGTCTGGTGTTCTGAGGCAGCCATTTGAAGATCTTTCAAATGATGCATAGGATTTGGAAGCAGGAGGTGTGCACTGCATTGACCTGAGCCATCTTGTTGAGCTTCACGTCTAGGTTGATCCCTAGTTTTCTTGCATGGTCTGGAGGTGTAGGGGTTGGTCCACGCTCCAAAGGCCATCAGGTGGAGTCCCATGGGGAGGTCTGGTTGCCGAAGACCAATACTTCCATGTTGTCAGAGTTGGGCTTCAAGCAGTTGGTTCACATCCAGTCTGTTACCATGATAATGCAGTTGGTGAAGCTGGTTTTGGCAGTGATTGTCCAGTCCATGAGGAAGAGGATGGATTAGTTGACATAGGAAATGATGGCAGTGTCTTGTGATCAGATGATGTTGACGAGCTGTGCCATGTATATGTTGAAAAGGGTGGGGCTCAGGAATGATCCCTGTGGGACTCCTCAGACAAGTTTCATGGTCTCTAATGTGAAGGGTAGCACCCTGATCTTCTGGGTTCTTCCTGTGAAGAAAGAAAAGACCCATTCATTACTGTGCAATTCAGTTGTTTCTTTGCATGGCATGTGTAACCCGTTGATGCCTGGATTGAATAGTGTTTTATCAGTAACTCCCACTTCATCCATCCCCACAAATCACGTACTTTTAAATAATGGTTCTTATTTAATGTTGTTAGACTTGTCAGCTTTAGGATTGTGTTCCCCCAAACATAAACCTACTTAGATCACTTTTTGCTGGATTTCTGTTTCTGTTGGCTTGAGGACTCTGTGTACTTTACCACTTCTAAACAGTGTCATAGTGCATGTGCTCATTCTCCTCAACATGATTCGGTTGACATATACCTAATTGCTATATTTAATTTACTTGTCCATATACCCAGGGCCTGCAGCAGTTATTGTGCCACCAACTCATGAAGCACTCTAAAACATGCCCCAGGCCTGCCTTTGCACCCTAAATGCAGTGTCACACTGCCAAGTTGACTTGGCATTTAAACCCCCTTAAACTCCCCTTTAACTAAATATAAGTCACCCCTAAGGTGGGCCTTATGTAGTCCATAGGGCAGGGTTCTTTGTAATTAAAAGGTGGGATGTATACTTTTACATGTCCTCGTAGTTAAAAACTCCCAAATTTGTTTTTTACTACTGTGAGGCTACCCCTCCCTTAGGATAATATTAGGGGCTCCTTATTACCTTTAATAAGCTGTAATTCCCAATTGGGAGAAGGAAGATATGTTATATTTGATACCGACAAAATAGTAATGTTAAACCATCTTTAATGGCATTTTTCTGCCCTTAACCCTTTTTGTCTTCAGCCTCTCTTGGATCACATGACTGGGTGTAGTTGACATACTTGGTGAATTCCTCCCGGACAATCACACACTAGAGAGAGTAGGTGTGCCTCAATGGGCCATCAACTGGCAGGATGGGGGACGTACCTCAGCACAGCCCCACTTACACCTGAATAGGCTGTGTCTTGTCTCTACACAAAAGGCAGCCAGCTTGAAGCCAGGTCAGGGGATTCAGGAAATTCCAATCACTTCGAAGAACCTTTTCAGATTCTTCTCCCACCTCTCAGAAGAAGGGCATCAGGGTATAAAAATAGAACCTTCAGACCCACTCTCCGGGTCACTACTGGACCTGCGGAAGAACTCTCAGAGGACTGCCTGCTGCTGTGACTTGCTGTGCACTTTGCCAGAATGCTGGTATGTATGGAAGGACTGCTTTGCTGCCTGTAGCTCGCCTTAAACCCACAGAGGCCAGCCGTTCTGTTCAGCCCTGCATCTACATGTGCACCCAGGACTATCAGACGTGATTCCAAGAGCTAGTTTGCTGGGTTCTTGTTCACAGCCACAGGGACATAACAGGATTCCACCACCTAGAATCAGCACCTGGACCCAGCCTTAGTGAGTCCTGAACCCCCATGAGTTGTCCTACCAGTCCTGGACCCTTGTTGTGGTGCTAAAGGTGCCCGGTTGGCCATTTTCTATAACTAAAAACCAACAAAATTTGGTCAGAAATTGCTCTGAGAACAAGGAGGAGACCGGGACCAACCTGCTTGCCAGAGGGTTGGGCACAACTCTGATAAAGGTGGTACACATGCTAAATTTAGAATATGACAAAACAAAGTCCTAGAACTCCACTAAAATGACAAAGGTTAAAGTGCTGATGTTCTACTTGTGTGATGGATGGAGACAAGAACTAATGTTTAAAACCTCAAATACCACTGAAATACGCCAGTTATAGGTTAGTAAACTAACTGAACCTTGTGCCTATGTGATGTACTGCATATGACCTCATGACATGTTAAATTACATCATTGATGGCAACTTAGATGACATTAATGATGACATCGTTATTACATGTAATGTGTGGATTATATTTTTCCTTTCAAACTCTCCCTGTAAGTATGGACTGTATTTCCTCTTCTGGACTTACTGTGGATAACCCAATTGCTTCTGGGTATTGTAGTACTGTTTGGCATCCATCAAAAACTATATAGTCACCTGTCTGTTTTGAAGTATTATAACATAAGCAACTTTTGACTGTGGTTAAATTGTCAATCTTCTAATACTGGCATGTAAAATCATGACCAGTGTGTCTGCACAAGGGTTACTAAAAAGGTTCACAACAAACGTGAATTCAGAAAAATAACAATTTATTTTTCCTTTTTGAATATTAGATACTAATGAAGCGGGTGCCTAAAATATAAAAAAAAATGAGGTAACACTGTTTCCTTTGTTAAAAAACGACATTTAACTAAGCTAGCAAAATATTTTTATAAGCAGTCATGACCAGTGACAAGATAACGTATTTACGTCACATTATGAAATCTCAAACCATAAAAGATTGATATATATTGAGAAAGGATTATTTGCAGTGCACTTTTTTACCAGCATCAAACAAAGCCAAAATAATATACACCTCCAATAATGTGCTCCTTCAACCACATTTTATCTACATAAAACACCATAGACCTCAGTACTTAACAAACAAGTCAGTTAGTTTGCATTGAGATGTGTTGGTGTCTTGAAGGCAGCAGTGTTGATGCCATAAATTCTGCCAGCCATGGTAAGGCCAATGATTGCTTGCTGCCACCTGGTGCTACATGGGAGCCAACTCCTTATCTAGGTCTGGACTCTCACCGGTTGGCACTCATATTCTGAGCCAGCTTCTCCTCAGCTGTACGCTTGTAGTCATGCCAACTTTTCTTACTTTCCTCCACAGTCCTGCATTTTGGTGCCTCTACATTGACTCTGTCAAGGATCACTCTTCAAAAAATAGTCTTCTTTGCCAGTGCGAGTGAGAGGGATCCCACTCCCCACCTCTCTCCTTATCTGTAAATCGTGTCCTCATTCCTTCCTTTCCTCGCTCACTTCCTCACAGTCAAAGGAATCTGAAAGAAAAACAAAATACACACAAGAAGGTAAGGTGGTGGCAAGAACCCTACGGGTCCTTAAATTGACGGAGGACTTCTCTCAACAGGAGGATAGGGATTTGGCCCTAATTGAGGAACAGGAGGTGGATGGAAAAATAAAAAAAGTACAAACATCCGGGAAGAGTGGAGGAGCAGAAGACGCCAGCACAGAACCTGGAGAGGACGGTGCACAGGAGGAAGAGAGCAGAGATCAGGAGAATACCCAGGCCAGTGCAGAAGACAAGGAGGAGAAGGAACATGGGTTAGCAGGTGGTCGGAGGAAGCGCCTGAGATTTAGCATGAGATGGAGTGGTGGATGCCGCAAGACAAGTTGCAGCAGCCTGTCACAGCTCAAGGGAGCTGTGAGCTAGTGCGGTGGGTACCCAGAGTACTATTATGAGGGGAGCACTATGAGGGGACAATTGTGAGCAGGGGAGCACCATCACTGAGAGGATTGGAACTGTTGGGATCCCTTTTGTTGCCAAAGTTGGCAAGCAGTAATAGCGTGGAAACCCTAAACCAAACTCTGTTTTTTTTGTTTGCTTGTTTTTTCTCCTCCGTGGTAACTCCTGATAGTAGAACAGGCTCAGAAAACCCATGCCCCTTTTTGAGCCCAATGGACTTAGCTGATAGCCTCGTTGACGGTCCTAGCCACTCCGGGTGGTCCAGGAAGTTGGTGCAAGTCCGCTGCCCTTGAGACAACAAAAGAAAGGCAAAGAGAGAGCCCAATGTAGGTAAAAGCGGCTGATCTGCTGACGGGAGAACAATAGCACTAAAATAGACTCACCGCAATAGACTCACCACATTGTTCCTATCTTTTGAAGGTGCTGACAGTGACATCCCACCTCAAGAACCCTGTAGAGGAAAATAATATTATCACTTTGCTATTCAAGATTAGAAAGACGAAACTCTCCTCCACTTATATTCTGGAATGTTGCTGTACTGCTCTATTTTTTGTTTAGTTTTGGCGTTCAAGACATCTGTAACCCATCTAGTTCTAAAACCATCAATAAAAGGGGAACATTTGCCCAACAAACAAGCCTACAAAGCCGCATTTAAGCCTGCCCCTTACACAGGGAGCTTTGCTGTTACACACATATATTTGTCTTGTCATCTCACCGATCTCCTCCTGGGTAAATGTAAGCTTCCTCTTCCTAGTACTCTCATGAGTACTCACTTCTTCCTGTGTGACCCCCTTGCTTCTCCATTCCTTCCGGGTTGCCATTTCAAAACAATCCAAATATTTTGCACCGCTGTTTGTGCCACTGTTTTTACAGTGCAGCATGATGCAATGACAATCTGCGAGCCGCTTTGCGTCTCACAGCACTGTGTTACATCACAATTCTTGTCTCACATGACTATTCATTGTAAATATATTGCTGACTATATTAAAGAAAGTTGTGCAACACAGCACTGTTTTTATACAGTGCTGTGCAGTGTTGCTTTTGGTAAATTTAGCTGCGTTTTTGTGTTGTGATTTCAGCTCTTTGAATTTACCTTTTATTGTGGACGCATATATTTAAGGTGCTATTAAAACATTATTAATTTAACTAGGCTATCACTGTCACTTGTTATCAGTGGTGTAAGAAGTCCCTGACTTTATCAGCTGAAGCAGTGGGTTAACTCTGTACCTGATGGGCTGGTATGCTAGAGATATATAAAACACTGATTAATTATTTAGGGCTACTTCTGTTTGCATGATCAGATGGAAAGTCATAAATAACACCTTAAGGTAAAAGTTAACAACGCTGAGGGTGAAGGCTCAGGGCTGCCAAAAAGGACAAGGTAGTGCCCAAAAGAAACATTAGAGACGCAGAGAATGAAGAAATTAAAGTGTGAAAGAGAGAGGAATAAAAAAAAGTTGGGAAACAAAGAAAGATGCATAGAAAGACAAAAAAAGATAGAAATAATGTAAGAAGGAAGGGTGGAAGCAAGGAATGGCGAAAAGAAGGAAGTGCCAAATTATGAAAGGAAATGTTGAAGAAAGGGCCAAAGGAAGGAAAAGTGAAAGTCACATTAAAGGAGGAACAGGAGGAAAGGAAAGAAGGGCAAAAGAACAAATGGTGGCCTGATGAAAGGGTGAAGGATGGGCAGATCGAAGAGATAAAGAATAGAAGAATGGAAGGATGAAAATATGAGTGGGCGGATGGAAGGATGAAAGCGGTGGTAAAAAGGAGGACTTGCGAAAAGATGAATAGGAATTTGAAAGGGTCAGTTGAGATCTGTCTAGAATGAAGAATTTAAAGCTGAAGGGAATTTTTCTAGGGAATCTCATGCATTGTTGCTTCACTGGGTTGGTACCATTAGAGGAATGGGTCAAAGTGGGAGGTATTTTTAATGTCTGGCTACTCCCCTGCTGGGTATCTGTTAGAACTGGGGTTTCTGGTTGTCAGGGTGTGCCCCCTGTACAAGCAGGAACCACCACTCTAATCAGCGTGGGCTAAATATACACTTAGAGATAACCTGTGCTCACTCTCTGGTAGTATGGCACAGAGCCTAAAGAGGCAATGTGTGAAGTATTTGTGCAACACACACACAATAACACAATGAAAACACCATAAAAATTACTCTACACTGGGTAATGGATATTTTTATGAGTAAATCAAGACCAAAATTACAAAAATCCAATAGGTAGAAGTTGAGTTATGAATTTGTAAAGAAAAAAACAGAAATATCCAGAAGCAGAGGAGGAGATGCCTCACTGTTGATCAGAGATGCAGGCAATGCATTGGTTCCAAGCAGTGCAGCATCGAAGATGAGTAGAAGATCAGGCAGTGAAGGGCATTGAGGTGATCCTTTGTTGTCAAACCGCTGGACTGGAGACAATGCTTTCTGCATGAAGGGTTGAGTTGGCTCCAAGCCGCACGAAGTAGAAGATGCGTTGGAGCCAGGGGATGATGAGTCGTGCATCAGTGATATTTCGGGGTCGAGTGGAAATGCGCTGATTCTGATCACCCCAGCGTTGTTAGTGCGTTGGTTTTCTTGGGTTGCAGTACAGATACTTACTATCAAGGGCCCAGGGCTAGATTGGCACCACTCGGCAGAGCAGGACTGAGAGCAGACTTAGTCAAGGTGCTGGTTGTAGGTCGTAGGTAGTCTTTGATGTCCCTGAGACTGCAGAACAACAGAGGGCAAGACAACAAATCCTTGGAGTCATTCTGCGTTCAGATATGTGGGGTCCAGTCCTTATCCTCAGCAAGGCAGAAATCAGCAGACAGTAGGGTAACTCATCGAGCCAGGGAGCAGTCCTTCTGGGCTGCAGTCCAGCAGACTGGCACTCCTAGTAGCACAGCAGTCCTTCCTCCTGGCACAGTTCTTCACAGGTTCAATACCCTACTGATTTGATATGGTCAGAGACCTGGTTCTTATACCCAAATGTGCATTTGAAGTGGGATTGACTTCAAAGAAGGGTCTTTGAAGTACATAGAAGTCCTTTATTCCTAACCCTGGCTCCAGACTATCAGTAGTGGGTAGTAAGCCCTTCTTGCCCAGGAAGAGCCATAAGAATGCAGATGAGTACTCAGACACACCTAACATTCCTATGTTGGTGGCTGTCTAGAGGGAATGCCCAAACTGTAGCTGTCACCCACCCGGACGTGTACTGGAGACAGGCTGCAGGCACACAGACCTTTAAGAGCAGGAACATTTCCACTTTCTAAAAGTGGTAATTCTAAAATAGTAATGTTAAATCGGACTTAACTAATTAAGAGGATTTATCATTACCATTCTGTTAGAAATGGGGTTTTTGGTTGGCAGTCAGGTTACCCTCTGTCCAAGCAAGAACTCTCACTCTAGTCAGGGTAAGTCACACACAATCCAAATTATCCTGTGCCCACCCTCTGGTAGCTTGGCACAAGCAGTCAGGCTTAACTTAGAAGGCAATGTGTAAAGTATTTGTGCAATAAATCATACAATAACACAATATAGCACCACAAAAATACACCACACGGTGTTTAGAAAAATAGATAATATTTATCTGGATATTTGCAGGTCAAAATGATAAAAGATGCAATATGAAATTGTAGAGATATCACTGAAAAGTGATATAAAGGCCCTCATTATGACTCCGGCGGGCGGCGGAGGCCGCCCGCCAGAATTCCGCCCTCCGTAATACCGCTCCGCGGTCAGAAGGCCGCAGAGGGTATTATGAGTTTTCACCTGGGCTGGCGGGCGGTCTCCAAAAGACCGCCCGCCAGCCCAGGGAAAAACTCCCTTCCCACGAGGATGCCGGCTCGTAATAGAGCCGGCGGAGTGGGAAGGTGCGACGGGTGCTGTTGCACCCGTCACGTATTTCACTGTCTGCAAGGCAGACAGTGAAATACATTTTGGGGCCCTATTACGGGGGCCCCTGCAGTGCCCATGCTGTTGGCATGGGCACTGCAGGGGCCCCCAGGGGCCCCGCGACTCCCCCTCCTGCCATCCGGTTCCCGGCGGGAGAACCGCCAGGAACTGGATGGCGGGAGGGGGAGTCGGAATCCCCAAGCCGGCGCAGCAAGCTGCGCCGGCTTGGAGGATTCCTTGGGGGCAGCGGGAAACCGGCGGGAGACCGCCGGTTTCCCTTCTCTGACCGCGGCTAAGCCGCCGCGGTCAGAATGCCCCTCGGGGCACCGCCGGCCTGTCGGCGGTGCCTCCGCGTCCAGCGGCCCTGGCGGTTACAAACCGCCAGGGTCGTAATGAGGGCCAAAGTGTCTTAGTGTAGTTATTTTTCACGCGGGGAGACGTGCGTCGTTCTACGGGAGGAAAAATGGTGTGTGCGTCGGTTTCGCCCCTTCACACACGGACTTGCGTCGTTATTTTTCACTCGGGGAAGACGTGCGTCATTTTCCGGCACCCGGACCGTCTCCTTCTATGGATCGCGGGATTACCAGATGTCTCAGGGTCTGTGCGTGGATTCCTCGGCTTGTAATCCGGCTGCGCGTCGTTCCGGGAGGCTGTGCGTGGAATTTTCTTTCTCACGGCAGGCGTCGCGTCGATTTCCTCTCTGGAAGTCGGGCGGCGTTGTCGATGTGAGGCCGTGCGTCGAAAATCCGGTCGCACCGCAGGCGTCGTATCGAGCGCCGTCTTTCTGGATCGGCGTGCAGTGAATTTTTCACCACGGAGCAAGCTGTGCGGTGAAATTTTCGGTGCAAAAGGAGTCCAGTTGAAAAAGAGAAGTCTTTTTGGTCCTGAGACTTCAGGGAACAGGAGGCAAGCTCTATCCAAGCCCTTGGAGAGCACTTTTGCAGCCAGACAAGAGTTCAGCAAGGGAGCAGGCCAACAGCAAGGCAGCAGTCCTTTGTAGAAAGCAGTCAGGTGAGTCCTTTAGGCAGCCAGGCAGTTCTTCTTGGCAGGATGCAGGTTCTGGTTCAGGTTTCTTCTTCAGCAAGTGTCTGAGGTGGTAGGGCAGAGGCCCTGTTTTATACCCAAATGTGCCTTTGAAGTGGGGGAGACTTCAAAGACTGGCTAAGAAGTGCACCAGGTCCCCTTTCAGTTCAATCTTGTCTGCCAGGGTCCCAGTAGGCGGTGTGGCAGTCCTTTGTGTGAGAGCAGGCCCTCCACCCTCCCAGCCCAGGAAGACCCATTCAAAATGCAGATGTATGCAAGTGAGGCTGAGTACCCTGTGTTTGGGGTGTGTCTGAGTGAATGCACAGGGAGCTGTCAACTAAACCCAGCCAGACGTGGATTGTAAGGCACAGAAAGATTTAAGTGCAAAGAAATGCTCACTTTCTAAAAGTGGCATTTCTAGAGTAGTCAGCAGGATTTTGTATTACCATTCTGGCCATACTAAATATGACCTTCCTACTCCTTTCAGATCAGCAGCTACCAGTTCAATAATGTATGAGGGCAGCCCCAATGTTAGTCTATGAAGGGAGCAGGCCTCACAGTAGTGTAAAAACAAATTTAGGAGTTTTACACTACCAGGACATGTAAACTACACAGGTACGTGACCTGCCTTTTACCCACACAGCACCCTGCTCTAGGGGTTACCTAGGGCACACATTAGAGGTGACTTATATGTAGAAAAAGGGGAGTTTTAGGCTTGGCAAGTACTTTTAAATGCCAAGTCGAGGTGACAGTGAAACTGCACACACAGGCCTTGCAATGGCAGGCTTGAGACAAGGTAAAGGGGCTACTGAAGTGGGTGGCACAACCAGTGCTGCAGGCCCACTAGTAGCATTTAATCTACAGGCCCTAGGCACATATAGTGCACTCTACTAGGGTCTTACAAGTAAATCAAATAGCCAATCATGGATAAACCAATCAACAGTACAATTTACACAGAGAGCATATGCACTTTAGCACTGGTTAGCAGTGGTAAAGTGCCCAGAGTTCAAAAGCCAACAACAACAGGTCAGAAAAAATAGGAGGAAGGAGGCAAAAAGTTTGGGGATGACCCTGTCAAAAAGCCAGGTCCAACACATTCCAATGATATGAAACATGATGCAGCTACTCCTTTCTGATCCGAAATTACAGCTTTAAAGAATTTTAAAAAATTCCCAGTGCTGGCCTATGAGAGGAGTAGGCCTCACAGTAGTGAAAAAGAACTGTGGGAGTTTTTTCACTACCAGGACATGTAAAATTTGAAATTACATGTCCTACTTTTTAGTTACAAATCACCCTGCCCTTTGGACTACCTATGGCCTACTTTAGAGGTGATGTATATAATAAAATGGGAGTCCTAAGGCCAACAAAAACAATCAGTACAGATATGAGCCAAGCAGGCAAAATGTTTGGGGGGACATCACACTAAGGCTGATAGGACTAACAGTACTGCATCACTATTGAAACTACATGAATTGTATTATACTGCATCTAGTCTAACCTCTGCACACATGTCCTTTGAGTTATGACTTTACTGCTTATCAAAGCTTTCCGAAAGAATCAAGGATGATTACAGGCAAACTCACTTTTAATATTTCTAGAAGTTCACAAAAACCTCATGAAAGTTAAAAAAAGGTCTGACAGGATATATCATTGTCGATGTCAAAGAGGTGGCTATTTCCAGAAAAACAAGGGCAACTATTAATATATGAATAGTGGGTAGTGGTTGTATGTGGGCTGCAGAGACAGAGCTTCAGGGGGGTGTTTGGGGTGTTAGACTCCCTAAAACATTTATTCTGTACTAAGTACTTGGGTACAAGGGCTCTCCGTCCGGTATGATGAAGTGTCTGTTGGATTTAACCTAGGATTTTCACATGCACACACTGACAAAAACACACCCACACAGTATCTGTCTTGAAAGCCTTAAAAATGTGATTAGTTTGAAAAATGTTGCGTTTTAAGTGTCCCTAACAATCTACCCTCCTCTCTTTTCCCAGTGATGCTAGAGTCCACCGCATGTCCTGCTTCTCAGATAATGTGTTTTAACAAGTTGTCAAGGCGTGACTGTTGAGAAAAGTGAAGCTCACTCCAACCCACCTAACCCCCGCACCCCTTCAATCTTATTGACCAAGCTACACTCCTGGTGGCCTGTCTAATGTTTTAGAAATTATAGATTTAATAAAAACTCATTTTCATGCTTGACTATATATAACATAATGTTGGCACGCCTAATGGTTTAAATGATTTAGGAAACTGGGAATAAAAAACTTAAAATGCTGTCTGCGTCTTGAAAATATAAGTAAGAACAGATAATGTCATTGTGGCACGGAGCAACTGTTAACCCATTAAATAGTAATCTAACTTGTAAGGTGTGGTTCAACTATTGCTGTTGCCTCTTTGTGCTGTTGTTGAGGGATGTGCCATACTGTATTGTGCCCTAGCAGGATTATGTTGATGAAACAGCCACATTTTAGACGTTGTCATGAAGTGGATGTAAAGACAGCACCTCAATTTCAAGATGCAGAAAGTTTCAAAGAGCTTCCTGCTGCACTGACAATAATTTTCAACGTCCTATGTGCTGTTATACGCAGTGTATAATTTATAAAATAAGAATTGTTAGACCTGACATCCTTGGCATGGTATTCTCCCAACCGTTTTGTCTTCATTCCTCATGTTTTGCTGAATGTGTTTTTGTTAGAATAAAGAATCTGTGCATTTTACTATTGCTAACTAGTCCTAGAGTGCCAGTGCTCTCTCTTTCAAACATAGTAAAATTGGCTTACACATGATTGGCATATTTAATTTACTTTTACGTCCCTAGTAAATGGTACTACATGTGCCCAGGGTCGGCAAATTCAATGCTACTTTGCCATCCACTAAAGTAGCCTTTTAAAACATAGTTCAGGTCTGCAGGTGCAGCCTCTGTGCAGTTTTAAACTGCCATTTTGACCTGGTAAAATAAATCTTTTGTCAGGCCTAAACCTTCCTTTTTAATACTAAGTAGACCCTACAGGATTATCGGGCAGGGTGCCTTGTATTTAGAAAGTAGAATGTGTACTTAAATTTTAATATCCTGTGAGAGGGATGGGCGAAAATACAGCTTCAGAGGCTTTGTGAGTTTTTCAAATGTTGGTTAATTTATTGAATGCCTTGTGTATAAAACGTGATTGTACATGGGACAACAAAAGATAAGTCTGAGTGGTTCAAGGGTACATTTGGGTAGTCATCCTTGGTAAGCAGACTGGTGTAGTGAAGTGCTTTTTTACTTTCTTTTAGGGCCCAGAAGACGGAAGTCTTCAAAAGGAAGTCGGGCAATGTGGTGAGTAAATACTTGTGTCTAAGTTTTCTATTACGTCAACATGCACCCAGGTGTTAGTGAGGTTGAAGTTCTATCATGTCAATCATCCCTCAGACTCTGATATCGCTGGTTTGAGGGCAAACTCTCCAAAGGGAGCTGCCACCCATGCCCAATAGTGTGACAAAAGAAAAAGCCAAATTGATCAACAAAACAAAGCAGACACTGAAAATCTTTATGGGGCCCTGTTAGGGGGCCCCTGCACTGCCCATGCCAGTGCAGGGGCCCCCAGGGGCCCCACGGCACCCGTTACCGCCATCCTGTTCCTGGCGGTGAAAACCGCCAGGAACAGGATGGCGGTAAGGGGGTCGGAATCCCCATGGCGGCGCTGCAAGCAGCGCCGCCATGGAGGATTCCCTGGGGCAGGGGGAAACCGGCGGGAAACCGCTGGTTTCCCTTTTCTGACCGCGGCTTTACCGCCGCGGTCAGAATTGCCCCGGAAACACCGCCAGCCTGTTGGCGGTGCTTCCTCCGTCCCCGGCCCTGGCGGTCCATGACCGCCAGGGTCGGAATGACCCCCACAGTCCTTTCAGATGAGAGTAACCACTCCACCCCTCCCTCCTAGCAGAGATGGCTAATCAGGAAATGCAGGTTACACCCCAGCTCCCTTTGTGTCACTGTCTAGTGTGAGGTGAAAAACAACACAACTGTCAAACTGACCCAGACAGGGAATCCACAAACACGGCAGAGTCACAGAATGGTTTAAGCAAGAAAATGCTCACTTTCTAAAAGTGGCATTTTCAAACGCACAATCTCAAAATCAACTTTACTAAAAGATGTATTTTTAAATTGTGAGTTCAGGGACCCCAAACTCCACATGTCCATCTACTCTCTAGGGGAATCTACACTTTAATCATATTTAAAGGTAGCCCCCATGTTATCCTATGAGAGAGACAGGCCTTGCAACAGTGAAAAACGAAGTTGGCAATATTTCACTGTCAGGACATATAAACCACATTACTATATGTCATACCTTATCCATACACTGCACCCTGCTCTTGGGGCTACCTAGGGCTTACCTTAGGGGTGCCTTACATGTAAGAAAAGGGAAGATTTAGGCCTGGCAAGTGGGTACACTTGCCAAGTCGAATTTACAGTGTAAAAATACACACAGACACTGCAGTGGCAGGTCTGAGACATGATTACAGGGTCACTTGTGTGGGTGGCACAATCAGTGCTGCAGGCCCACTAGTAACATTTGATTTACAGGCCCTGGGCACCTCTAGTTCACTTTACTAGGGACTTAACAGTAAAACAAATATGCCAATCATGGAGAACCAATTACGTACACATTTTAAACAGGAGCACTTGCACTTTAGCACTGGTTAGCAGTGGTAAAGTGCCCAGAGTAACAAAAACAGTAAAATCTGAGTCCAGCACACATCAACAACCTGGGGAACAGAGGCAAAAAGTTAAGGGAGACCACGCCAAGGATGAAAAGTCTAACACGTGTCCCCCCCAGCTAAAAGTGGGGAGCAACTACCCAACATCATGGGAGTTCTCATCACTAAGGCGGAAGAACCTGGACAGACCATCAGCATTGGCGTGCTCTGTACCAGGACGATGTTCCACCTTAAAGTCCATCCCCTGTAGGGAAATGGACCACCTCAACAGTTTTGGATTCTCACCCCTCATCTGCATTAACCATCTGAGGGGCCTGTGGTTGGTCTGAACTTGGAAGTGAGTCCCAAACAAGTAGGGTCTTAGCTTCTTCAGTGCCCAGACCACAGCAAACGCTTCACGTTCTATGGCACTCCACCTACGTTCCCTGGGTAGTAACCTCCTGCTAATGAAGGCTATGGGTTGATCTAGGCCCTCTTCATTAAGCTGTGAGAGTACTGCTCCAATACCATGCTCTGAGGCGTCTGTTTGCACAACATACTCCTTGGAGTAGTCAGGTGGCTGCAGCACCGGTGCTGTGCACATGGCAGCCTTCAGGGCAACAAAAGCGTTCTGGCAAGCCTCTGTCCATATCACTTTCTTGGGTTGCTTCTTAGAAGTCAACTCAGTTAAGGGGGTAACAATGGTACCATATCCCTTAACAAACCTCCGGTAATATCCTGTGAGACCTAAAAAGGCTCTCACTTCAGTCTGGGTTTTGGGAGGCTCCCAAGCCAGAATCGTTTCAATCTTAGGCTGTAGGGGTGCCATCTGGCCACTCCCCACCTGGTGTCCTAAGTACACCACCGACCCCTGCCCTATTTGGCACTTGCTCGCCTTAATAGTGAGGCCTGCCTTCTGCAGGGCCTCTAACACTCTCCAGAGGTGTTGCAGGTGTTCCTCCCATGTGGAACTAAACACAGCAATGTCATCCAGGTAGGCGGCACTGAACTCATCCAGTCCTGCCAACACCTGGTTGACCAACCTCTGAAAGGTGGCAGGGGCATTCTTCATCCCAAAGGGCATCACATTGAAGTGGAAGTGCCCATCTGGGGTAGAGAATGCTGACCTCTCCTTTGCCCCCTCAGTTAAGGCAATCTGCCAGTACCCAGATGTTAAATCAAACGTACTGAGGTACTTGGCAGCTCCTAACCTATCAATGAGCTCATCAGCTCGGGGGATGGGGTGTGCGTCAGTCTTGCTGACCGCATTGAGACCCCGGTAGTCCACACAGAACCTAAGTTCTGGAGTGGCACCAGGAGCAGCAGCCTTTGGGACCAATACCACTGGGCTGGCCCAAGGACTGCTGGAGTGCTCAATGACCCCTAGGGTTAACATTTTGGAGACTTCCTCCTTAATGCAAGCCCTAACCCTGTCAGTCACCCTGTAAACCTTATGTTTAACAGGTGTACTGTCCCCAGTGTCCACATCATGTGTGCACAGGTGTGTGACTCCTGGGATCAGGGAAAACAGCGAGGCGAACTGTCCCAACATGTGGCGACAGTCCCTCTGCTGTTCCTCAGTCAGGGAGGGGCAGAGGATCACTCCCTCCACCGACCCATCTTTCTCTCCTGCAGACAGGAGGTCAGGGAGAGGCTCACTCTCTTCCTCCACCCCGTCATCTGTCGCTAGGAGCATGGATAGCTCAGTTCGCTCAAAGTGTGGTTTGAGGCGGTTGACATGTAGGACCCTCAAAGGGTTCCTGGGGGATTGCAAGTCTACCAGATAGGTGACCTCGCTCTTTCTTTCCACCACCTCAAAAGGCCCAGTCCACTTATCTTGGAGAGCCCTAGGCTCCACTGGTGCCATGACCCACACTTTTTGTCCAGGCTGAAACTCAACCAGAGTGGCATTCTGGTCGTACCACCGTTTCATATCCTCCTGGCTTGCTTCCAGGTTCTCCTGAGCGAGACTCCTGAAGCGGGCAGTCTGGTTTCTTAGTGCCAGCATGTAGCTAAATACATCCTGGGGTGGTTTACTAGGAGCTTTCTCCAAAGCCTCCTTCACCAGACTGAGCGGTCCCCTCACAGGGTGGCCAAAGATGAGCTCAAAGGGGCTAAAGCCAAGTCCCTTTTGAGGCACCTCCCTGTAAGCGAACAGAAGGCATGGCAAGAGGACGTCCCACTTACGCCTCAAGGGCTCTGACAGGCCCTGAATCATGCCTTTCAAGGTGCGGTTGAATCTCTCAACCAGACCATTACTTTGGGGGTGGTAAGGGGTGGTGAACTTGTAGGTTACCCCACACACCTTCCACAGAGACTTCATATAAGTAGATATGAAGTTTGTACCTCTATCAGATACCACTTCCTTGGGGAACCCCATGCGGGTAAAAACTCCCATCAAGGCACGTCCCACCACGGGGGCAGTGACCGTCCTTAGAGGAATGGCTTCTGGGTACCGTGTGGCATGGTCCACCAAGACCAGGATGAACCTGTTGCCCAGGGCTGTCTTGGGATCCACAGGCCCCACAATGTCAATTCCTACCCGTTCAAAGGGAGTACTGACAACAGGCAAAGGCTGGAGGGGAGCTTTACATTTCCTCCCACTCTTGCCACTTGCCTGACAAGTCTGACAAGACCTGCAATGTGCATCCGAGTGCCTGCACATTAGGGGCCAGTAAAAGTGGGTGACAAGCCTCTCAAAGGTCTTGTCCTTCCCCAAATGTCCAGCTAACGGCACATCATGAGCCAACCCCAGGTGGAAGGCCCTGAAGCACTGGGGTACCACCAGCACACGGGCTGACCCAGGCTCAGGAACCTTAGGCTCGCTATACAGGAGGTCATCCTCCCAATAAATCAGGTGTGATCCTGGCTCCTTGCCAGCCGCCTGGTCTGCTGCCTGCTGCCGCAAACCCTCCAAAGTAGGGCATGACTTCTGTGCTGCACAGAATGCTTCCCTGGTGGGCCCCCCTTCCTGCTGCCACTGCGACAGCTCAGGGACCTCCCCCAGTTCCGCCACCTGTTCCCCTGTAGGATCCGGGGCATCACCCTCAGGCTCTGCCTCCTCCCGGACCATGGGAACTTCTGGGGCCGGTTTCCTGCGCCCCCTGCCCTTCCTCTTCTTGGCGGTCCCCTGGGCCACTGTTTCAGGCTCCAGGGGCTCTTGACTACCCTGATTGGCTGCCATAGACCGGGTGGATACGCATACCCACCCAGGCAGACCCAACATCTCCAAGTGAGACCTGTGTTCCACCTCCTTCCAAGGGGAATCCTCCAGGTCGTTGCCTAGCAAACAATCAACAGGCATGGTTGGACTCACAGCTACTTTCCAGGAACCTGAGACCCACCCCATTCAAAGGGAACCTGAGCCACTCTGCAGAGGCGCTCAGAGTTGTCTACCGCAACTACTTGGTGAAGTACCCGGGGATCAATCTGCTCTTCAGACACCAGGTGACTCCTCACTGTAGTCACACTGGCTCCTGTGTCTCTCAGAGCCTCCACCCTCTGTCCATTGATGGTCACCCATTACCTGTACTTCTTAGTGTTATCAGGCACTAGGTTTCTCTGGACCATCTCAAAGTCCCCTAGTGAGACAAGGGTCATTTCTGCTGGTTCCCACCCACCTGAAACCAACTCCTCCCCAAGCGCTACATTGGCCAAACCCTGGGACGGTGCACCAGTGGGTGCCGGTGTATTTTTGGGGCATTTGGGGTCCCCCCCTCACATGACCCACCTGGTCACATGCATAGCACTTACGTGGGGGACCACCTGCCACTGGCTTCCCTTTGGACAACCATGGCTTCTTTTCACTGGGGGGTTGGGAATCCTTACCCTGGTAATCAGTTTGGGGCCCTTTAGAGAACTCCCCCTGTGTGCCCTTACCCCCCCCCCCCCTTTCTTCTGAGAGGGACCCTGCCCACCCTTGGCGTGGTCTCCCCCATACCTCTTTTGGACCCTGGTGCTCTCCCAGCGGTCCGCTTCCTGCGCAAACTTCCTGGGGTCAGTCAGCTTGCTGTCAATGAGGTGTTGGCGCAGCTCTGGAAAACATAAACTGTACAAGTGCTCCCAAGCAATTAAATTGAAAAGCCCCTCATACGTGTTTACCTTACTGCCCTTCACCCAACCATCCAGTGAACTGCAAAAAGAATCAACACATTCCAACCATGTTTGGGATTCCTTTCTCTTGTAGGATCTAAACTTCTCCTTGTACTGCTCAGGGGTGAGACCATACCTGGTGAGTAAGGCCTCCTTCATGACAGGGTAGGTGAGACCCTGAGCATCCCCTAAGGCTGTCAGTGTGTCCCTCCCCTCTGCCTCAAAATGCTTCCATAGGGCTGCCCCCCAATGAGCTTCAGGGACCAGGTTCATGTGGAGAGCTGACTCATAACCCTTGAACCACAAGTAGATATCATCCTCCCTCTTATAATCCCTCACAAGGTCTTTTGGGATGTGTACCCTTCTCTCAGGCTGCACTGTAGGATTGCTGCCACCATCCCTACTGGACTGGCTCCTCTGATCTAACTCCTTTAAGTTAAGCTCATGAGCCAGCTGCATCTTCCTTTCCTCAAGGACTGCTCTTCTCTCATCTCTTTCTTTCTCCAGATTGAGCTTCTGCCGCTCCAATTGGTATGCCCTCTCTGCCTGTCTGTCCTGCAACTCCTCAGGTGTCAGACCCTTGGATGAGACACTGCTACCTGCCCTGGAGACCTTCTCCCTGAACATAACAGGCCCACCCACAATACCATTGTGTACTGAACACTCTTCCTCATCCTCCTCATCTCCCTCATCCTCTGTGTGCCCTTCAGTGCTCTTGGCTCTCACCCAGGCCCTCAGCGCCTTTTGCAGCTCCTCCTTCCTGGATGAGCTCTTAATGGGACAGTCAAAACTTTTACAGAACTGCTTCAACTGAGCTTTGGTATAACTCTCCAATTTCTCAAGGTCAAAGTCAGCTCCAACTGATGCATCTCCAAGTAGAGACATGATGAAAGGTAAAAAGAGTGCAAAGTTCTAAATGCAGAAACAAGTTCCCAAATGAAGTTCCAGAAAAGTCAATCACAGGATCAGCAAAAAAAGAAACTGAATGCAGAGCAAAAACAGTCCAAATAGAAAAAAACAAAAATCACAAGACTAGTAGTATGTGGTCACGTAGTGGTCTGAACTCAACCAGTAGTGTACACTTAATTACTGTATGTCAAGTACAAATACAAGTCCAAATCCCACCGCTGCCACCAATGTTAGAAATGGGGTCTTTGGTTGACAGTCAGGTTACCCCCTGTTCAAGCAAGGACCCTCACTCTAGTCAGGGTAAAAGAGAATCACCCTCAGCTAACCCCTGCTTACCCCCTTGGTAGCTTGGCAGAGCAGTAGGCTTAACTTCAGAGTGCTAGGTGTAAAGTATTTGTACCAACACACACAGTAACTTAATGAAAGCACTACAAAATGACACAACACCAGTTTAGAAAAATAGGAAATATTTATCTAAACAAAACAAGACCAAAACGACAAGAATCCAACATACACAAGTCAAGTTATGAATTTTTAAAGATTAAACAAAAAAAATAGCACTTAGAAACAAAAATGCTTCGATGAGATGTTAACACGGCGTCGTGACGGAGTCGTTCCCAACAAGCCGACACCAGCGGCGCCGGACACAGAGTCGTGTGGACCCCCAAGTACAGTACCTTTGGTGAAGAGTGAAAACAAGCCGATGCGCGAAGTCAGGGACTACGGCGTCTGTGCGAAACGTTGAATCCACGCACTTCGAGCAGCGTCGGTCACGACGTGGTGCGGCGACTTCCACGGAGTTGCGGACTTCAGCGGGGCTGCAGCGGCATCAGGCCTACGAAGAGCGTCGCGTTTCCAGCGAAGTTTACGGCGTCGGGTGCAGGCGGCGTCACCGGATTCAGCAGCGGCGTCGGTCCGGAGTCGTCCGAAGTCGATTTCCTTGGATTTCCACCAGCTTTCCTTTCAAGGGCCCAGGAACTGGATAGGGCACCACTTGTCAGAGCAGGAGTCTCTCCAGAGACTCCAGGTGCTGGTAGAGAGAAGTCTTTGTTGTCCCTGAGACTTCAAACAACAGGAGGCAAGCTCTAACTCAAGCCCTTGGAGATTTCTTCCCAAGATGGAAGGCACACAAAGTCCAGTCTTTGTCCTCTTACTCTGGCAGAAGCAGCACTGCAGGAAAGCTCCACAAAGCACAGTCACAGGCAGGGCAGCACTTCTTCCTCAGCTATCAGCTCTTCTCCAGGCAGAGGTTCCTCTTGGTTCCAGAAGTGTTTCTAAAGTCTGTAGATTTGGGTGCCCTTCTTATACCCATTTTAGTCTTTGAAGTCACCTTTCTTCAAAGGGGACTCACACCTACTTGTGAAATCCTGCCTTGCCCAGGCAAGGCCTCAGACACACACCAGGGGGTTGGAGTCTGCATTGTCAGAGGCAGACACAGTCCTTTCAGATGAGAGTGACCACTCCACCCCTCCCTCCTAGCAGAGATGGCTAATCAGGAAATGCAGGTTACGCCCCAGCTCCCTTTGTGTCACTGTCTAGTGTGAGGTGAAAAACAACCCAACTGTCAAACTGACCCAGACAGGGAATCCACAAACACAGCAGAGTCACAGAATGGTTTAAGCAAGAAAATGCTCACTTTCTAAAAGTGGCATTTTCAAACGCACAATCCCAAAATCAACTTTACTAAAAGATGTATTTATAAATTGTGAGTTCAGGGACCCCAAACTCCACATGTCCATCTACTCTCTAGGGGAATCTACACTTTAATCATATTTAAAGGTAGCCCCCATGTTATCCTATGAGAGAGACAGGCCTTGCAACAGTGAAAAACGAAGTTGGCAATATTTCACTGTCAGGACATATACACCACATTACTATATGTCCTACCTTATCCATACACTGCACCCTGCCCTTGGGGCTACCTAGGGCCTACCTTAGGGATGCCTTACATGTAAGAAAAGGGAAGGTTTAGGCCTGGCAAGTGCGTACACTTGCCAAGTCGAATTTACAGTGTAAAAATACACACACAGACACTGCAGTGGCAGGTCTGAGACATGATTACAGGGTCACTTGTGTGGGTGGCACAATCAGTGCTGCATGCCCACTAGTAACATTTGATTTACAGGCCCTGGGCACCTCTAGTGCACTTTACTAGGGACTTAACAGTAAAACAAATATGCCAATCATGGAGAACCAATTACGTACACATTTTAAACAGGAGCACTTGCACTTTAGCACTGGTTAGCAGTGGTAAAGTGCCCAGAGTAACAAAAACAGTAAAATCAGAGTCCAGCACACATCAACAACCTGGGGAACAGAGGCAAAAAGTTAAGGGAGACCACGCCAAGGATGAAAAGTCTAACAGTTTTCTATCACTAAGTTAAGAGAGGACATTTTATTAGGCATAAAGCAACTTGGTTTACTATGATTAGAGTAATGCGTTACTGCAAAATCCTTCAATGTATAAAGCAAGAGCTAAATCTAGAGGAGAACCCACCAGGAGAACTTCCTCTACCATATTCAACACAGACATATTTAATAAGATAGGGACTGTCTGGAAAACACTTGCCCTAAAAATAAGAGGTGTGTGCAAATCAACCATGGTGGGAGTGAGGAAAATACTCATGACAAAAGCTTAAAGGCACATCACAAATGTGAAGCCCTTACGTTTGGTGGCAGAGAACGAGGTGTCGGTTAGCTGGGTCTAGAAAGGCATTTCTCAGCACTCTAAAAGAGTCCTGTAACTCCACATCCCAAATGCCAAGCAGCCAATATCATTGTGCAGTTCTCATATGCACAATATCATTGACAGTGTCACACATGTCGATGGATAATTATCAGGATTTGGGTTTGGATGAGCTCCCCAAGGGATACAGCTGGCAGTCCGAGTTGTACACCTGTTCCAACTGAATTATGGGACAAATAGCTCAACGGCCATGACATCGGAGACTCTGATTTGGAATGGCAGCAACAGCAGCCTGGGATCACCTCAGAACCATTGATGATCATCTTGATAGAAACACAGTGACAATAACTATTAGAATCTTGTCAGTAGTCGTGCATTAAAAGGCAGAAAAAGAAACAGTGCATCATCAGCTTATCCCTCTCTCTCTGCTAGGACATGTGGTAGCTAGCCTTGATCCTACCAGGATCAAGGCCTAGAACTAAAGACACAGAGGAGAGGAGCTGACCACTGCCAAGGTGAGTTAAGTAACATGCTGACAGTGTTCTAAAGAGCAATGAAGAATGTAGCTGAGGATGAACACATTCAATAAGATATTGAGGAAAGCAAGGGAAGCATGTCAGGGAAAAAAGAAAAATGGAAAGAGAAAAAATAATAATAAGTGCAGAGATTCAAGTGGGGTGACAAATTACTCAAAGCGAAGCAAGTTGAAACAACTGGGAGATGTTGCCAGGCATCTTCCCAGTGCTTATGTGAGTCTTATATAGCAACTCTACCGCTATCATCCTGAAGGCTCACCCTGGCCCAGAAGTGAGGGTCACGTAGTTCTCATATTAATTTCCCTGTCTCAGTTTTCAATATTTTCCAAGCCTGGCCTTCTAATTTTACATGAAGTTCAAAACCCTAGATATCAGACAATGGGGGTCATTATGACCCCGGTGCTCAGTGTAAATGTGGCGGTAGAACCGCCAACAGGCTAGCGGTACATACCGCCACATTATAACATTGGCGGGTTTTGTGAAGCCAACCCACCAATATACCACACCGACTGCTATGGCGGTGGCAGCCACCAGGCAGGAGATAACAGTCTCCAACCTGGCAGCTGCTACTGTACCGCCTGCAGCATTTTGACCCTGCCTACCGCCATGGTTTTCGCGGCATTTGTAACACCACGAAAACCATGGTAGTAGGCCCTACCAGTGACAGGGAATTCCTTCGCTGTCACTGGTAGGAGACCCACCCACCCCCCTAACAATCCCCAGACAACCCCCACCCCCATCCACATTCCCCCTTCTAATTCCCCCATACACAAACACTTGCAGGGACACACCACACATTCACACACTCACTCACACAGGCATACACGCATTTATACACGCATGCATCCATTCATTCACGCACACATCGGTACACATTCATACTGACAAGCAGACACACATTCACATTTCCATTCATACACGCATTCTCACTCATGCACCCACACACGCAAACAACACTACCCACTCATTCGCATTCATGCACACACTCACACATTCATGGTCACACCCCCACACACACACACAACACCCCCACCCCTGTCAAATACCCGACTTACCTGCATCCAGGGGGTCTTCCGGCAGGGTATGGGGTGCTGCTACTGCCAGCAGCGCCCACCAGCAGAACACCGTCAGGCTGTATTATTTGACATAAAACGGCTGGCGGCGGTCTGCTGGTGTGGCGCTACTGGAGGTAGCAGCGCCACCTTAACACCTTCTTGTGGTGGAATCTGGCTGTAGTCATGTTATGGCAGACGGATGTTAGCCGTGGCGACGGTCTTTTGGCGGCCGTTGCCGCGGCAGTAGGCGTTATTTACCACCATTGCCATAATGAGGGCCTTTATGTACTAAAATCGCCTTTTGTACATTCCTTTTCCTAACAGTAACCCACCCACCTGAAGAAACCATCACTTTGCTGTCCTTTATGTGGCGTGGTTTCTTCAGGAACTATCAATGGAATTGGGACACCAATCTAGGGGCATGAACATAAGCAAAGGTGATATGATCTCTCAATAGCTTCACATTCAATCAATCAGGAAGTGAGGCTAATCACCCGATAGGGTATCTAGATGCTTGCAGGACCTATAGGTTCATTTGAACATCAATGTCTTTAGGGCCCTTCTGAATTCTGAAAGTGAAGTGATGGTCCGGAGTTGGGTGTAGAGACTGTTCCAGGTCTTTGCTGCTATGTGGGAGAAGGAGGGTCCTCCACTTCTGCTCCAGTTGATGCGAGCAGTATGGGCAAGGGACAGAGAGGTGGAGCGTAGTCTGCTCAAGCGTTGGTGGAAGTTCAGGCGGTGGTTAATGTAGGCTGATCCTCTGTTGTGTAGAGCCTTGTGTGCATGGGTCAGCAGCTTGAATTGGCATCTCTTCTGAATGGGGAGCTGGCGGAGTTGCCTGAGGTGGGCTGTGATGTGGGTTTGTTAGGGAAGGTCGAGGACAAGTCTGGCTGCAACATTCTGAATGGTTTAAACTCTCTATAGGAGGTGTCTGGTGAATCCTACATAGAGAGTGTTGCTGTAGTCCATCCGGCAGGTGATAAGGGCCCGTGTCACAGTTCACTTTGTATGCAGAGGTAGCAACTTGAAGATCTTGCGTAGCATGCGCAGAATGAAGAAGCTGGTGGAAGAGATGGCGTTGATCTGTGATTTCATGGTGAGCTTGTTGTTAATGATGATTCTGAGATTCCTGGCATGGTTGTGGGGGGTGGGTGCGGGTCGTAGGTCTGATGGGCACCAGGAGTCGTTCCATGTATTGCTGTTATTGCTGAAAATCAGTATTTCTATCTTGTCCATGTTCCGCTGAAGGCAGTTGTCCTTCATCTAGTTGGTGATGCTTGTGATACATCTGTGAAATTTGGTCCTGGTGGTGGTAAGGTAATCGTTGAGTGAGAGGATAATTTGGGTGTCATCTGCATAGGAAATTAAATTCAAACTGCAGGATCTGACGATGTTGGCCAGCAGGGTCATATATGCATTGAAAAGTGTGGGGCTGATGGATGAGCCCTGGGGGACACTGCAGGCGATATCCTTCGGTTCGGAGGTAGAAGGTGGAAGGTGGGTCCTCTGGGCTCTTAAAGAAGGAGAAGGAGGTGCTGCATCTGAGTGCGTCCCCTTCGATGCTGATGTGGTGGAGTCTTCAGTCAGCATGTGGTCGGATTCGGTATCAAAGGCTGCTGAAAAGTTGAGGAGGATCAGGGCTGTTGTTTCTCCTCAGTCGGAGAGGGTTTGGATGTCATCGGTGGCTGCAATGAGGGCGGTCTTGGTGCTGTGATTACTACGGAAGCCGGATTGGGATGTGTCGAGGAGCTGGTTCTGCTCCAGGATATTACAAAATATAGTTGTCCTCAGCAAATATGTGAGGCAAAGAGAACCTCTAACTCATACTCTAGGGAGCCATAAATTAATGAAGGAGGAGAATGTGTTCCACACTGCAGGCTTAAAACAGGACATGTGAAATACAGGCTGCATCTTCCATCTGGAGCTGGACTGAGGAGAAATCCCCCATCTTCAAGTTAAGAAATGGCTCCACAAATCATGGAGCAAACTTTGGCTGGGTCCCTGGCAGATAGATGTATGTTTTGGACAGTCAGACTTTCTTTCCCACCTTATATGTGAGGGCTAGTATACGATGACAATCTGCCTGTCTTAAGTGATCTGCTCTTGCCTTAAGGAGATGTTGATATACTGTCTTTCTAACTTCCTTTAAGTGTCGTTATGGATGAGTAACTGAGGGAACGTAAGCCTTGTAGCCCATGAGGCAGGGTGCATGGTATTTAAAAATAGAACATGTAGAAATTTAATGGTAACATGCCCTTACATTTTTTCACTGTGGTTGGCCTAGCTGTCCTATGTAGAAAACCAGTTTACAGATTACAATACTGATACTGTATCTTGGGAATGGGTCCACCTAGAAAAATAATGAAACTGTTATTTTTAACAGTTATTAATATTCCAATTCAATGGGAAAGCCAGATTTTTTATGGTTATTAAGGAAAATTAATTATAAGAAAGTTACCTTTTCCCTGCCTATGGTTGCTAGGGCTAATTTGCATTGGCTCTCTAGCTTCTCCTAGCCCATGGGTCTCCAACCTTTTCTGTAGTGAGAGCTACCTCTGATCAGTAAAAATCATTGAGGACAACTGACGGCTAAGCAACTTGCACATGTTACCAGACACCTCCACACCCAGCTTCATTGACTTTAAGCCTAAAGGCCAAAAAGCCACATACTACGGTTTGAACAAAATACTTTGACTTGGGGCACGATGAAAGGGCTGCCATGTGTGTCAGTGAGAATGTGGCCTTTGGGGATGTATGGACATGTATCCATATGAATGGGATATATTTGTATGAGTGACTGATAGCCCGTGTCCTATATACTTTCAGCACAGTACATACCTTTTGCCATATGGTGTACCGTTACATGTATAACACAAACATACAATACATTTTTTTAAACGGGAGACATTTAACATGCAGAAAACTGTTCTTCAAAAATAAACAAATAAGGAACATTTTTCTGCACTTTAAATTTCTCTCTCATTTAAAAAAAATATTGTAGTTTTTAGTTATGCTTGTGGCACAGTGTCTGTTGACCACTGGGAACAAGAAGCCTGTTGTTTCTAAAACTTTTAAATGGGAGAAAATTAAGATGAAGAGTTAACATAATCATTAAGGTAACTTTTCATTTAAATTTTCTCCTATTTAAAAGCAACCAGAAACATAATTTTGTTCACAGCTCCAATACTGAGTTGATGTTGATGCAGCTTCCTTCTTGCCCCCATTTGGACTAATAGCTGCTGGTTTTCGACTTTGAGACTGTATTGAGGCCTGCTAACCAGACCATAATGCCACTGTTTTAAACGTATACAAATTGCATGTCGAATTGGATACACCCAGTTGGCAAGGCCTGACTTATAAGTCCCTAGTGCATGCTACCCAGGAGCATGTAAGACAGAGGACCTGATTTAGATGTTGGCAGTAATGTTCCTGCTGTCAACAATTTGACTATAAACTTGCCCACAGCTGCGACGGTCTGCCTGCCGTATTTAGAGGTTGGTGGTCCCACAGACAAAAGACCGCATTCGAACCGCTGTCTCTGCCAATAAACATCGGCCATGTTGATGGTGGGAAAGGGAAAAGGGGATGCCAGCGGGACTGCATCCAGCTTTCCTGCAGTGCAGATTTAGATGTGCCTCACCCCCAAGGAAAAAGTGTCGGTCCAACCACTACTCCTTAGTTGGCAAATTGAGGGGCGAGTGGGTGAAAACTCACCTTTTGCCACTCCCCCCTCTGTCTTTGACTGGCTGCAACCGGACAACACCTGCCCTCGCTGCTGCCACCAACCCACGGAGAAAGCACAACCCCCGTCAATGGACTTCAAGGTAGGTAAGCCGCATTGCCAGGGTATGTTGGGTGTGCACTGCACAGGAGGTGGGGACCACTGGAGGCATGTACATGTCACAGTAATTTTTTCCACCACTGTGACATGCAAATGTCAGGGACATGAGTGGGTCAGACACGGGTGGGAACACACGGGTAATCAACACATATTGCACACATACACAATTGTCATTATGGTGCCACTATTAATTGGCAATAGAATGCTGGTACCAAAATGACAGTACATTCACACCTGTCAACTGTGTCCATGTGTGCACATTGTCAGGGGATCTGTACCTGTCATGCTGTGCTGCGAGTTGTGTGTGTGAGTCAGTATGTTTATGTGTGTATGCAATGCAATTGGCAGGGTGAGGTGTGGGTGTGTGTGTGAGTGTGTTATGTGTGTTTATGGGTTGTGTTGTGTCGAACTGGCAATGGGTAATTGTGTCTATGTGTTGTTTTGTGTGGTGTGGTGCTGGGCTGCACTTAAGGCTAAGGGACAGAGTGTGTGTGTGTGTGTGTCACTTACCTCCCTTCCATAGCTGCCGCAATGCATGTAGTCCATTGAGCCCCGCCGCTGTCTCCTACTGCCAGCGAACCGCCGCCAGTACATCACCTGCAGGACTGTAACATCTAAATACAGTGGGCGGAACACTGTCACCTTGACGGTCTTCTCAGGCCTGTGTCCAACACGGCTTGGCGGTAACACCACCAACATCTAAATCGGGCCCAAAGTGTCCACTCAGGGCTGAAGCACTCTTTGGACCATGCTTCGTGTGACAGGATACAAAATGGCCCCCAGCCTGCCACTGCAGACTGGAAGGGCAGTGTTTTCACTGCCTGCTTGATGTTGCCATTTAAACCTATAGAAAAGCCACCCTATCCCTTAAAATTATATGTGTCTCCCGTATGGAAGGCCTGTGGAGTACTATGGCAGAGAGCTGTATTTTGTTAAGTAAGACAAGTTTTACAAAATGTCTTAGCAGCAATAGTTCCAAATTGTCATTTTGCTGGTGGGAAAGTTGGTAGTCCCATTGGCTAATACAGAGTTACTGAGTGACATTCCAACCAGGCTAACTTTTGACTTGGACTACCAAAGTGGGTCGTGTAAGGTATCAAATTAATTGTGGCATTAAATACGACTTGATGGCCACGTTGAAATTAATCTCACTTTTAAAAGTAAGCAACTTTTCTGAAGTTGCCACCCTATGCCCCAGCTAGTCCAATGGCCTCACAAAGGCACTAGTATACAAACAGCTTTCTGTCCGTTTGAGGAGACATGTGAATGACTCCCAGGTCAGGAATAAAGGCTGTTGCCTCACTGGAAGGTGTGACCTCCTCCCACTGGATGGCTGCCCGGTGTGTTAGAACAAAAGGTGAGCTTTAAAGGTGAAGCTGCCTTTGAAGGGCTGCTGTGACAACACTCTCGGACAGGATGGCTTCTGTTTCTTGCAAACAGAGTGGAGCCAGGGACAGAAGACAGAAAAACAGTTCAGAAACCATTTTCCTAGGGCATGTAGCCCCATGGTAGCCACACCTCTGGGGGTGGGCTACCAAGGTCCTTACATTCAAGGAAGAATTCTGCCATGTTGGTTGTGGAAAGAATATTGCACTCTGGGATGACCTGATGCCATACATCACAGCAACTGTGCAACCTGAGAGGAGGGGACAAACTAGCCCATTTGCTAGTGACCACGTTGTCCTCTTGCAGCACTTTGCTGGGATATAATAGGCAGCCCTGGTACCTGAGACTTCAGTAGTCTCTGGACCTAGAAAGAGGGCGAGAAGGAGACCACTCTGCACCCATTGGAAGGGCACAAAGAGAGGCTACAACGCCAGAGCAAGTGCAACTGCTGCACTTTTGGTTAGTGGAGTTTGGACCCTGTTCTTTGTGCCTAGCTTGGGGAAATGCTGATCCTGAGCCCCAGTCCAAAGGAAAGACTCCAAGGGTCAGTTGGTTGGCCCTCATAACAGCACAGGGGGCCTTAAAGCTGAAGGACCCCGAGTCACCTCTCTGGTGGCCAGTGCAGAAGTCTTGCCGCTACATGATGCCAGGCACCCCCCAAGGACAATACGAAGATAGCCAAAAGTTGCAACCGTGTCTGCTGGACCCATGAGTGTTGGATGTCACAAGATTTGTCACCTGAAAGGCACACCAGCCTCCTCCAAAGATTTGCACCATGACCGATGTTTTGTAAATTTGTGATGTCTGCAATGGGAACCCTTGGAACCCTGCAAAGAGGACTTCGTGGGACCCCAAGATCCATGGACAGAGTCTCCTCCACTCACTTGTAGACCAAGGACTCAAACAGACTTCCCCTGTGCACCGTACAGCATCTGGAGAATCCTTGATCATCTTTGAGCCTCCATCTCTCAGCATTAGGACCACTCCTATATCGTCTATGGTGGTCATCATGTAAAGTTTGGAACTTGCTCTAAAAACACTCTGGTTGCTAGGTAGCTGTACAAAGTATCCGCTCTGGCCCCCTGGACCTCTGTCCTGCAGACTTAGGGCCTCATTACAACATTGGCAGGCGGCAACCGCCACCCGCCAAGTTGTAACCGCCGTGCGGCCGCCAATGCGGCCACACTCTTGCAGTGCCCATTATGACATCCCCGCTGGCCCGGCGGGCGGGGGATGTGGGCCGCAACATGGGAGCCGGCTCCAAATGGAGCCTGCGGTGTTGCGGCCGTGCGACGGGTGCAGTTGCACCCGTAGCGCTTTTCACTGTCTGCATAGCAGACAGTTAAAAGCCTCATGGGGCCCTGTCAAGGGACCCTGCAGTGAAGGGGCCCCCGCGACTCCCCGTACCGCCAGCCTTTGAAAAGGCTGGCGGTAGGAGGACTCGTAATCCCCTGGGCAGCGCTGCTAGGAGCGCTTCCCTGGCGGATTACTACCGCCGGGGCCATTGTGGCGGGAAACCACCGGCCCCGGCTGTGCGCCGCGGTCGTATTGACCCTGGAAGCACCGCCAGCCTGTTGGCGGTGCTTCCGTCATTTCAGCCCTGACGGTCCTATACCGCCAGGGTTGAAATGACCCTCTTAGTTGCTTAACTCAGGCCAGAGTTGCTGAACTGACATTTTTAAACTTTTCAAAAGTTTCTAAAGTTTTTGTAGACCAATGATACCTTGTTTACCAAGGAATCACCAGAAAGGCACCCCTGTGGACCAATCAATCAATCAATAAAGAAATTTGTAGAGCGCGCTACTCACCACAACCGGAGCAGCCTTTGTGCATCTTTTTCCCTGCATCCCTTAGCATCAGTACTACTCAATTGATGTCTCTGGTGGTCATCCTGTAAAGTTTGGATCTTGCCTTAAAAATGCTCTGGTTTCCAGGTAACTGTCCAAAGTATCCTTTCTGGCCTCCTAGACCTCTTTCCTGACAGACTTAGCCACCCAACCCAGGCCAGAGTTGTCGAACTAACTTTTACAAACTTTTCAAAAGTTTTTGTTGGCCAATGCTGTTTGCGTTTGATATAAAATGTATTTATTACTTCCAAAATCTGTATCCCTGGAACACTCTGGTGGATTTCGATGCTTAAGGTCTCTAAAAATTGATAAGAAATCAAATATATATTTTTTAAATTGGTGTCTTGCAGCTTTCGTGTTGTGTGACTTTCTTATTCTGTTGTTTGGTGTTGTTAAATGCTTTACACATTGTTCCTTTGCTGAGCCTTACTGCTCGCAGCCACAGCTACCCAGGGTTGAACTTAAGGTTAAGTGAATGTACCTGACTAGTCCCAAGATGGTATTTGTGAGTGTACTACACAGTGGGACTACCAGCCATACCATATAGTACCCCTCAAATCCTCACAGTTGACAAGGACTTTTATTTAAGCTTCAAATACTGAAGTGCTTCATGTTGTTCACCATTGTGTCACAATCCCACCCTGGGTCATAAATCTGACTGAGCACTGATATCTGCAGCCTGACTGAGGCCCTGCTATCTGCAGCCTGATAAAGAAAATGTAAAATAAACACAGCCTTCCCTTAACTTTAAAAGGAAAACATGACAGTATGCTTATTGAAAAATGAACTCAAGGCAGTGAGCTACTCTGCAAGTGTCTTGGAGCTACTGGTAATCATGATTGACTGGTTGGAGACACCTGTCCCAGACAGTAATTGGCCCAAATACGTTTGAAACGCCTCAGAGAAGCATAAAAATAGGCTAACCAGAATGGGCAAAGATTACTCCTTTGAGCACAATGGAATATGCAAGCTGGGGTCTGTAGGGCTCCTTTTAATAGCACGGTGTTTGACAGGTCTGTTAAGCCACATGTAACACTTAAAAGGGTGAGGAGGGCTACCACGACAATTCATATGGATCTCCTGTCTGGTTGCTGAAGGGCACTGCTTTTATCCTGCCAGATTTCTGTCTCTCGGTTTGCTAGAAGTGTACTGCTGTGGTTGTTTGGGACCTAAAATATTAAGTCAGAAGGTTAAATCTTTCACCAGGACAAAGTGTACCTGGTTTGTGTACCTGATCATCACTACAGAACGGTTGGCTTCAAATTGGGCCTAGGTCCCGCCTATCGCGACCATTGACTATCATTGGTGCTCTTTGAGTTTTGGTGCTATTTTAATTTCTACTTACATTTAAAAAAATCATATGTCAGGTTCCCCTTTTTAGAATTTTTTTATTTTTATGTCATTTTGTTTATTTGATTTTACTCTTATTTTCTAATTTGGAATTGCATTGCTTGATGCTTTGGCTGTTACTGTTTTGGTACTGCATAAATACTTTACACATTGCCCTAAGTTAATCCTGTCTACATTTTTCCATAGCTACCAAGGGGTTGAACTCAAAGTTAATTTAGTGATATTGAGGGTTCACTCTGAGAAAAGTTATGATTGCTTCTTGAGGTGGGCATTTGCCCACCCAAAACAGTAATCTAATCTCTTTCAGCTGCTACAAAAAAAGAAGCTGATGGGTGGAATGTTTGAATTAACCTCAGCCATTGGCATTCTTTTGTGTCTGCATTTAAATCAGCCTTTTGCCCATCAAGGCACTCTAGTCAGAGACCTGCCTTATGCAAGTCAGTACTGACTCAGTTCCTCATGGGAACAGCCAATCCCATACTGCAAGGCAAGACCCCCTCTAAAAGGGAATATAAACAACCCCAGACCAATTCTCACCTGTTTGGACGGCATATAGAATGAAATCCGTTATCCTCTCAATAGGAACATATCGCCTACACATTGCAACCACAGAAGATGGCATTAATAGTGTGATGGAACCAAAAGCAGCCATTCCAATATGTCATGTACCACACAGGTTGGACTGGCATATTGAGCAAACAGGCAGTGTCAGAAGGGCTGGTATCACGGGTAAGTGTGTCAGATGTTTTTGGATGTTTGTGGGCTTGTTTTATGATCTGCTTGGTTGTTTGTTACTGTTTACCCTGACTTTAAAACAAACATAGCCTGCACTAAGCTCAAATCCATGTAGTATTCCATCCCATGCAAAATACTTGTATAGTGTGTTTTTACAAGTTCAAAACTGCCCCAACTTGCAAATCTTGACCACCTTGTTAGATTTCTAAATCCGGAATGGGAGACACTTTTATTTTGGTGCTATTTACAGCACATTTTGTTCAAATAAATTGCATAAAAAGCGGTAGATACACAGTAAGGGCAGAAGTGAAGAAAAACGAATAAATTACTGTCTTCACATACCCAAGAGCACTATTTCTCAACAGCAGTGGATCATTCATATTCCTATCAGAATAATGTGCACCTGATAAATAGATATTGGGTGCTTAGCCGGCAAATACACTTGTGTGACTGATGAACCATTGCCTATCCAATACACTACTATCCTCATTATTATTCCCCACTGGAAAGAACCAGGTTCTCACAGTACTTAGGTTACTTTGCTCTTTACAGATTCAGGTAGTAGACAAGCTCCACCAGTCTTAAAGGCCTGTGCCTTAGACAAGAGGAATAAGAAGATTTATCAAGGTAGATGATAAAATTCCTCTACATCAGTCATATAATAATAGTCACAGAAGCAAATGCACTCTTATTTATTTATTTGCATTAATAATAAAGCGCATACAACCCAACGGGTATCTAAGCGCTAGATGTGAGAAAGTCCTTAGCTGAAAACACAGATCTTCCCCAGAACCTCCTAATCTCTCTTGAAAAGCCAGGTTTTAATAGCCTTTCAAACTTCCACATGTGATTTAGGGCCAGATGTAGCAACCAGTTTGCGACTCGCAAACGGCAAAAATCGCCGTTTGCGAGTCGCAAACCGGAGTTTGCTATGCAGAAATGAATTTTGCGAGTCGGGAACGACTCGCAAAATGCATTTCAGAGTCGCAAATAGAAAGGGGTGTTCCCTTCCTATTTGCGACTCGCAGTGGTATGCAACTCAGTTTCCATCCACTTGAAGTGGATGGTAACCCACTCGCAAATTGGAAGGGGTCCCCATGGGACCCCTTCCCCTTTGTGAGTGGACCCACCAATATTTTTTCAGAGTAGGCAGTGGTCCAAGGGACCACTACCTGCCCTGAAAAAATCCGAAACTAAAGGTTTCGTTTTTTTTTTTTAAGTGCAGCTCGATTTCCTTTAAGGAAAACGGGCTACACTTGAAAAAAAAAAAACTGCTTTATTTCAAAGCAGTCACGGACATGGAGGTCTGCTGGTCCCAGCAGGCCTCCATACCCGTGAGTGCCCATAGTCGCTATGGGGTCGCAAAATGCGACCCACCTCATTAATATTAATGAGGTGGGTCTTTGCGACCCCATAGCGACTTGCAGATGGTGTCTGAGACACCGTTCTGCATTGCAAATTGCGAGTTGCAATTTGCGAGTCGCTCGCACTCGCAAATTGCAACTCGCAATTTGCAAAGTTGCTACATCTGGCCCTTAATCCTTTCAATATCCACCGGCAACGTATTCCAAAGCCTGGGTGCTGCTACTGAGAAGGCTCTCCCCCGTAATCCCCTCAACCAAGCCTTCCTAAATCTAGAGGTATTCACCTTCTTGTTTCCTACTGATCTCAAGGCTCTGCAAGGGGCATACCAAGAGAACGCGGTTCTCACATAGCCTGCACCAGACTGACGCAAAGCCTTATGTACCAGGCATACTGCTTTAAAATTGATCCGTTTTCTGATCAGGAGCCAATGTAGGGACCTCAGGCCCTCCCTCACCAAGAGTCTCTTCAGGAGCCCAAGAATCAAGCACCCTGTCCCATTTTGGATCACTGGCAACTTATTGAGGGAGTGTTGAGCAGCAGTGAAATAAAGGACATTACAGTAATCCAGGTGAGAGATGATAAGAGCCAGGAGGACCGGAACCCTGAGCTCCGTAGGAAAAAACTGCAGGATCTTTCTGAGTATACTCAGTAACCATTGAAAAGTTTTCACTGTCTTGAAAATCTGACCCTCAAAGGTCAATTCTTAGTCAAAAACCATCCCTAGTTTCCTAGCTTCTCTCACAGGAGTGGATAATGAGACACAGACCTCCGGCCACCAACTGCTGTTCCAGATGGAGCTACTGGCCCCAAAGAACAGAATCTCTGTATTATCACCATTCAAATTAAGCCAGTTATTTTCCATCCAGCTACTGATCTCCATCAAATAGGCCCTGAATCTAGCAGCCACCTCCGTCCAATCTTTAACAATCAGCACAATAATTTGTGTGTCATCTGCATAGGATGCCACCTAAAAATCCCAGGACTTTATCAATTGTGCCAGGTGGGGATCACATAGAGGTTAAACAAAGTTGGACTGAGGGACGGGCATTGTGATACCCCACATGGCAGCTGAAATGGCCTGGCTCTAAAATCTCCACAATTGACAATATTCTTCCTATTCCAAAGAAAGGAATCCATCAGTAGCAGAGCCTCGCCCCTCAGGCCTGCCTGCCTCAGCCTACTCACCACTAAAGATGGTGACATGGTGTCAAAGGCTGCTGATAGTTCTAACAATACAAGCATGAAAGCATCACCCTGATCCACCTGACACCAGATGTAGTCAGAGGCTGATAGTAGTGCAGACTGCATGCTATGATGAGTCTAGGTGATTATTTTTGCCTAGAAAGGCAGCTTATTCTTGGTTCAGATGTTTTTCTAAGATTTTTGCTGGGGATGGTAATAAAGAAACAGATCAGAGAGTCTTCAAGTTGTTAGCATCTCAACTGGGCTTCTTTTTAAGGGGGCGAATAAAGCATTAAAAAAGAAACAATCTCTTTGCGTGTCAGAGGAGGGAAGATATCTAATGTGTTACTGCTGGGTTGCTCAGGAGTCTCATCTTCCAAAAACTCCTCCCTCTGGTGCACTTTATCTCTGGAAATTCTGAGAAGATGTTGAGGATTTTTTTCCCTAAAATCTGAGGCTATTTTATCACAAAACTCCTTTGAGTTCTCCAGATCTAATTGTGCAGGAGGAAATGAAAGCACCTTTACTGTATTAAACAGTTCATATGGAATACTTATGGCTTTACTGATTTTGTGCAAAAAGAAAGCAGTCTTAGCTTCCTTTATTGTACACTTGTACTTCTTTAGCAACTCTTTATGGATCAGTTTGTCCTCCGGGCTAAGGTCCAATCTCCATCTTGTTTCTTGCTTACAGCACTTTCTTTCTAGGATTTTCAAATCTTCTGTCAATCAATCAATCATTGAGTGTCTCAAAGCGCTGGTGGAGGGTCTGGGGCCTCATTTGAAGAGCCATGTTTTTTTAGGTTCTTTCTGAAGATGGTGAGAGATGGGCTTTGTCTGAGGTGCGTGGGCAGGTTGTTCCAGCTCTTGGCTGCGAGGTATGCAAAAGATCTTCCTCTGGCAGTGGTTTTCCAGATGTGTGGGACGGTAGCTAGTGCCTGCTGGAAGGAGCAGAGGGTTCTGGGGGGGGGTTATGGAAAGAGATGCAATGGTTCAGGAAGGCCGGACTGTGCAGGGCCTTGTAGGTCTGTATGAGTAGTTTGAAATTGCTTTGCTTCTCTACTGGGAGCCAATGGAGGGTCTTCAGGTTTTGGGAGATGTGTTCTTAGCGGGGGAGGTTCAGGATGAGTCTTGCGGCAGGATTTTGGATGAGTTGTAGTTTCCTGATGTTCTTTGTTGTGGTGCCGGCGTAGAGTGCATTGTCGTAGTCGAGCTTGCTAGCACCTAGGGTGTAGGTGATTGTTTTGCAGCAGTCAACCTGGATCCATTTGAAGATTTTGCATAGTTGGTGGAGGGTGTGCCAGCAGGAAGAGGTGACTTTGTTTACCTGTTGGGTCATTGATAGGGAGGATTTGAGGATGATTCCTAGGTTGTGGGCGTGGTCAGTCAGAGTAGATGCTGCGCTAAGCGATGTGGGCCACCAGGAGTCGTCACAGGCTGAGGTAGAGTTTCTGAAGATGATAAGCTCGCTCTTGTCCTAGTTGAGCTTGAGGCTGCTCTCCCTCATCCAGGTGGTGACGGCTTTCATCCCGGTGTGAAAGTTCCTCTTAGCTTTGTCCAGGTCTTCAGTGAGCAATATGATGAGTTGTGTGTCATTGGTGTATGACATGATGTTCATTTCGTGGTCTCTGATGATGGCTGCCAGTATATAATGTATATGTTGAAGAGCATTGGGCTCAGGGAGGATCCCCGAGGGACTCCGCAGCTGACTTCTGTTGGATTGGATATGATGGGTGGGAGCCTGACTCTCTGTATTCTTTCAGTGAGATAGGAGTGGATCCATTGCAAGGCTTTTCAACGGATTCCTGCATCATGGAGTCTGGTGCATAAGGCGCAGTGGAAGACAGCATTGAAGGCTGCTGAGATCGAGGAGCACTGCGGTGTGTACGCGGTTGAGGAGTGTGCGGATGGCATCGGTGGCTGCAAGAAGAGCTGTCTCTGTGCTGTGGTTGCTGCAGAATCCAGACTGGGAGGTATCCAGAGAGTTGTTGTCCTCGAAGAACTGTCGCAGTTGCGAGTTTATGGCTTTTTCCAGGACTTTGGCTGGGTAAGGTAGCAGCGATATGGGTTGGAAGTTCTTGAGCTCCGATGGGTCGGCTGTGGCTTTCTTCAGGAAGGGGTGGACTTCGGCATGTTTCCAATCTTCAGGGAAGGTCGCTGTTGTGATGCGTCTTGCGGAGTTCGGGGGTGATGAATGCACTGGCTCTGTTATAGATGTGGTGAGGACAGTGGTCTGTTGGAGCGTTGAAGTGAATGCTGTTCATGATGATTTCAGTCTTTTCTGTGGACCAGCTGTGGATGGTTTGGGTGGGTTCTGGGGGGGCTGGGTCGGTCGTACGTTCTGATGCTGGGTGGGTTCTGCGGGAGGAAGATGTCATAGATATTGTTAATCTTGTGGTGGAAGAAAGTGGCAGTTTGTCGCAGAGGTCTTGCGATGGGGGCATGTTGGTGGCTTCGGAGGGAGGATCGGTGGATTCATTGATTATCATGAAGAGTTCTCTTGTGTTGTGCGGGAAGGTGTTGATGTGTTCACAGGGTGCAGCTTTTTTGTGTTCTTAATGCGTTGGTGATGGGTAGCAATAGCGGCTGTGAAAGAGTTGAGGTCTTCGCTGGTTTTGCTGTTTCTCCATTTCTTCTCAAGGTGCCTGCAGGTGTGTTTGGATTCTTGGCGTTCGGCGATGAACCAGCTGGCTTTTTTGGGAAGCGCTTAATTGAAGTTGATTGGAGGAGGGCTAAGGAGTTGGCGCATTCGGTGATCCAGGGGTTGAGGTTGTGTGCTGCTGCACTGGAATCGTCGGTGGGGGTGATTTGGCAAGGGTCGTGGTGAGTTGCTCACTGGTGATTCCGCTCCATTTCCTGTGGGAGGTCCTGGGGACGTGGAAGCGGCTGTTGGGTGCAGTGACGGAGAAGTGTATGCAGTGATGGTCAGTTCAGTCCGGAGTGGAGGTAATTGTGAAGGGGATCCAGTTGCTTGAGGTAAAAATGGGGTCTAGTGTTTGTCCTGCGGTGTGTGTGGGCATGGTGATTAGTTGCTTGAGGTCAAAGGTGGTGAGATTGTCGAGTAGGGAAGTGGTGTTTCGGTCGTTGTGGTCCTCGAGGTGGAAATTCAAGTAGCCCTATTCGGTGGATGCCAGGGTGTGGTGGCTGGCGATGTCTACAATGGTGTAGATGAAGGCTGGGCAGGGGCCAGGCGGTCTGTAGACTAGGGTGCCGCGGTGGGAGGAGTTGTGAGTGAAGTTGATCAGGAAGTGTTGGTGTTCCATTGTGGTACAGTGTTCCTCCGTGTTGATGCAGAGTGAGGACTTGTGTACGATGGCCAGTCCTCCACCCGAACGGGAGTGTCAGTCCTTTCTTATGAAGTTGTAGCTGCCTGGGGTTGCGATGGCGATGTCAGGTCCGTGGAGGGAGCGTATATTCAGAAGGAGGCAGTTGATGATGTTGTGGTGGGTGTCGGTAGTTTCAGGTTTGGGGTGTTCCGGCTGTCTGTTGTGGCTGAAACAGAGTTGGAGGGTCTTGGCGTCGTAATGGAGGGTGGCCAGGAAATGGCTCATTGGGGATCCAGGGTTTCCGGCACTGGACAAGGTCCAGGTGCGGAAGGGCGCAGATGGGCCACTGCGTGCATCCGCTGCACGGCCGCCATTAAAAAGGGAGGGAGGTGGGGGTTCGGTCAGCTTGGAGGCGGGAGGGCGGAAAAGCACTACGCAGGGGAGCAAGGCCGCAGGGGCAGCAGCAGCACAGGAGGGAGAGGAGAACAGAAAGGCAGAAAATAGAGAAGAGACAGATCGAAGAAGAATAAACCAGAACAAAGTAAAACAGAGGTAAAATGGTGAAGTAAAAAGCAGAAGTAAAGAGATACAGAGAGACGGGGATGCTTACTTGTAGATGGCCACTAGGCCCCCAGTGATGAGGAGCATGCAGGAGCCTGCAGGTGGAGGAGGGCCTAGAAATGAGAGACAGGCAGACTCTCAGTTCATTCCCTGAGGCAGAGGCGACAGCAGCAGCCGGAGGAGCTGGGGAGGGCACAGACGCTGGCCAGGAGGTCAGTGGAGTTGCCCTGTCACAGCGCTGCAGCCTCCATTAAGAATGGGAGGGAGCCCCAAGCTTTTACTTCTTCCCTTCTTTATTTCCCTGATTGGTGCAACTTCTTGAAGTGTAGTCTGGAGCCAACCAATATAAGCTTGCTGTGTGATCGGTCTTTCTGTCCCCAACTTTCCAGAGTGTACCAGTCAACATACTCTCTAACTCCCTTCTCGAAATGCTTCCCCATTTCCTGATCATCCTAGCGCCGCCGATTATGTAGGCATTTGCTGATTTCCCTGAATAGGAGAATATTATTGCAAAGTGATCTGACCACCTGAGTGGCAGACATTTCCCAAACTGTACCGCGTCACTGTTCATAAAAATCCGATCTAACATGTGACCTGCAGCATGTGTGGCTGATTGTCATCAAATCCAAAAAGACCTTTACTTCTCACTCATTCTGTGATTCCAGATGTAGATTAAAATCCCTCAGACATATGAAATTATTATTCAGTATGTCAGGGCCTATCATTTGGTCCAGTAATCCAGGAACTGCACTTTAGGACCTGGTGGGAGGTATACTAGTAACCCGGACAAAAGCAGCACATTCTTCTTATAAAGCCTGAAGGACCCAGACTCTCAACCCTCCCTAGCTTGAGTGCCCCTAGCGTACAAAGTGCAACCCAGCTCTTGATGAAAAACAATTGCCAACCCTCGCCTCTCTCTGTCCAGCCTGACAATAGCATAATCTTCCAGAACTGCAGTCACCAGATCTGGACCCAACTCTTCCTTTGCCCTTCTTATACCAAGATAACAATATCAGCATGACATATTGAGAGCGAAGCATGGATTAGCAATTCAACATTAGCATGTAATATATTTTGAAATCTTGTCACTTTCTATAAACATACGCATTTTATAAAAAAACATGTTTTTTCACTATTGATAAATAAACTCAAATCTCCAAGCAAAAGCTTGTAATGTTCATGAAAAGTATTATGTTTGTCACAAAATATCAGCATTTCATTTTTATTAAGTAGACATTTGGTCACAAAGCACCAGTTTGATGCCATTTTCATCAAGTACTCATGTATTATACATCACATAAAGACATAGGTCCTCATTATGACATTGGCAGTAAATCCCGCTTACCACCGCAGTGACCGCTGCCAACATACCGTCACGGAGGCGAATATCCGTTCGCCATATTATGACCCACACACCAAACCGACAGAATACTGCCACAAACACAAATCCACCAGACCAAAGGTTAGTGTAAAACTGTGAGTACGAACACCCATACCGTTACGCCAACAAAACAATGCTCTTCACAGTATGACCCACGAATCACCACAGCGGACATTCAATGGCAGTAAACCATTGGCCGTACACACCGGCGCGGTCAGAATGGCCACCCAATACAAAACAACACACACCCACATAACCCACAACCCTTTGCTAGACAACTACACACACACTACAAACACTAATTTATCCATCACGCACCCCACACCACACCACATTACACAACACCCTTTGCACAACACACACCAGACAACCCCATGTCCCCACAAAGGCACCCCCGTTTCACTGATGAGGAGTTGCGGGTCATGGTGGGGGAAATAGTCAGGGTAGAGCTACAGCTGTTTGGAGCACAGGTACAACAAATCTCCATTGGCAGGAAGATGGAGCTATGGTGGAGAATCGTGGACTGGGTGAACGCTGTGGGACTGCATCCATGAACAAGGGAGGACATCAGGAAGAGGTGGAATGACCTACGGAGGAAGGTACGTTCCATGGCAGCAAGGCACCAGCTCGCTATCCAGAGGAATGGCGGTGGACCCCAACCTCCTCCCCGACAGCTGACAGCAAGGGAGGAGCAAGTCTTGGCAATACTGCATCCTGGGGGACTGGAAAGTGGTGAGTCAACATTTACTATCTATCCCCCATACCTGCATGCCACCACCACTCCTCACCCTGACACCCATCACTCCACTCCATCCCACACAGTGCGCCACCACAATTAACTAACCTGAATGCCAAGCCATGCATGCCATACCCACTGCATGCACATCCCTCCCAGCCCTGCATGTACACTCACCACTAATGCATGCACAACATAAAGAACTTACAATCCCACAATACCTCACCATATATAAACAAAGGTAGCAGGGCAACAGCAACAATATTGGTGAAGCTAGGAATGAAGAATATGTCACAGACATGTAGCATAATACACCACTTACATCCCCACGGGTGCCCCAGCCAATCTCAGCGGTAAGGAGGTGCCACGACTACCCAGTCCCCCACCAGAAGATGCCCCCAGTGATGACAGCAACTCTGGACTTCTGGATCTGGATGAACTCCCTGGCCCATCAGGGACCATTGGTCAGTCGTATACCCCAGTCCATACCCAGTCCACCACGGAGCCTCCCCCTCAGTATCCAACACCAAAGCAGCCACCCAACGTCCCCACACCTCTGTCCCCAGGACACGTCAATCAGCAGTGTGCCCACCTTTACAGGAACCCCAGTCTACACCCCACAGGCAAGACAATCAGGGTGCTGGGGTCAGTGGCAGTGGGCACACCGTTCAGGGGACACAGGCACAGGTGGCCATTGATACTCGGAGGACAGCTGTGCGCCAGGGGGAGGACATGCCGAGGGAACCTACTGTCCAGGAGGCACTCACTAATGTCCTGGGAGCATATCAACAATCCCAGGACAAGATGGGTCAGGGGATAAACATAATGCAGGAGAACCGGCGGCTGCAGGGTGAACACCACCAGGAGATCAAGCAAGAATTGCAGGTCTCCATAGCAGGGGTGCTGGGTGATATGACCAACATCATGAGGGACTACACATCACACCAGCGGGCCCCTTCCACTAGCCAGTCAACTGAACAGCCCTACAGATCTGCTGCAGCTAGTGGACAGGAGGCCCTGCCACAGGACCCAGAGGCCACCAGCACCCCTCCCCCTGCAGAAGGTGAACCACCCCGCAAATGTTCCCTGTGACCCAGACAGACACCAGAGACACTTGCCAAGACCAAGACCACCACCAGGAAATGAGACCCTCCTGAATGTCCCCCTTGTGTTCCACTGTGTCACCTTGTCCTCTTTGAACTGCCATTGCACCCCTTCTTGTGGCACCTTGGACACTGGACCTGTGCTACAAACAGACTGGACCAATATCCTGGACTTTCCTCTACCATCACCCCATTCCATTGCACTATTCCTTCATAATGTTCACTTCAATTAACACTCCTGAACACAACTTGAGTAATAGTGCTTTATCTGACAGAAATGATTCATGAATGATTCCTGTGCAATTGTCCAGAACTTTGTGATTCAATCCAACAAATGGCCTGTAGCAGTTTGTAGTCATCACATCAGTACACAGTTGTAACCACACCAACATCTGCAACATTGGAAGGCATAGATGACAGTCAGTTGGGATGCTAAGGAAGTGACTGCCATCATGCTACAGCCACACAGAAAAATAATTGATTAGAGGAATGGTCAGTACTACTGTCTTACCTGTGTGTCATTGGAAGTACTTCCGTATAACTGATGTCTTGTTGTCCACATCCTTATCCTCTTCCTCCTCATCCTCACTGTCCTCAGAGTCCACTGCTGCCACTGGAGCATTTTCACCCTCCTCCTCCTGCAGTCAGGGCACATGTTGTCTGATGGGCAGGTCATACAACATGCAGCATACAACAACTATCTGGCAGACCTTCTCAGGGGAGTAGTAGAGGGATCCACCTGTCAGACAGAGGCATCTGAACCTGGCCTTCAGGGGACCAAAGGTCCTTTCAATAATTCTCCTGGTACGCCCATGAGCATCATTACACCTATTCTCAGCCCCTGTCCTCGGATTCCTTAGAGGGGTCAAGAGCTAGGACAGGTTTGGGTAGCCAGAGTCACCTGCAAGAAGTGAGGGACAAACATTAGCCTTGCACAATGGCATTGGGGGTGACTCCTGAAGGCACACATACATTGTGTGGGGACTCAGGTTCACCTATAAGCCACACTCTGTGCCTCTGTAGTTGTGCCATCACTTGTGGGATGCTGCTATTCCTCAGGGTGAAGGCGTCATATGCACCAACCCAGGATACTTGGCAGTGACGTGGGAGATGTACTTGTCAGGCAGGTACACCATTTGGACATTGAGTGAGTGGAAACTCTTCCGATTTCTGAACACCTGTTCATTGGGCCGGGGGGACAAATGCTGTATGTGTTCCATCAGTGGCCCATATAACATTTGGAATATGTCCCATTGCATAGAATCCATCCTTCACAGTGGCCAAATCTCCCACTTGGGGGAAAGCGATGTAGCTGCACATGTGTTTGAGCAAGGCAGACAAAACCCTTGCAAGCCCTATTGAGAATATTGGCTGTGACATTCCTGAAGCCAAGCCGACTGTCACTTGAAAAGAGCCAGCTGCCAGGAAATAGAGCACTGATAGGACCTGCACAAGAGGGGGGATTCCATTGGGATGACGGATATCAGATATCAGATCAGGCTCCAATTGAGCACAGAGCTCTGTGATTGTGGCCCTGTCCAGTCTATAGGTGAGTATTATGTTCCTGTCCTCCAGTGTAGCCAAGTCCACAATGGATCTGTACACAGGGGCTTCGCCTCCTTCTCCTATTCTTCCACAGTGGTAGGTACCTAAGGGACACAAGTGTGAGAAGGGAATGACAAAATGAACAATGGAACCACCACTTCAGTGCATATAGAGCATGTATGTAACAGGACAATGTAAATGGCTATGTATGTACAATTGACAGTAATGACGCAGTTTACATTTCAAAATTGTGTAGTAGCACTATAAAATGGCGACCGCCTGTCCTGTATGTAGGGACAGGTGGAAGTGATGTAACTCCACTGGCGTTGGGCGTCATGACAGAAGGCTGTCCTGCACCCCGTGCTATTCCTTATTGGCTAAAATGGGGCTCTATGGAGTACAGTATCCAATGAGGATCACCGGCGGTGGTGACGGTGTACACCGCCGCAGACGTGACCGCCATTTTCTGACTATAACCTCACTTGATTCCTGACTTTCCACAGGATAACACCTCCACTGCGTGTGCTGCTGTGAGCTGTGTGTGAAACCTGCCATGGCCTGTGTGACAGGAGAAAGGGCCCCTGCCTTCACTTCGGAGGAATTAGAGTGCCTGGTGGATGGGGTCCTACCCCTGTATGGACAGCTTTATGGGCCTCCAGATCAACAGGTGAGTTTACCATGGGGACTTTGCACGTGACATTGCTGCATGGAGATGTGTGTGTGTGGTAGCAGTGTGTCATTTGGGTGGGGGGGTATGGCTGGTGGTAGTGTACATACAGGGCTCCGTGTGATGTGTGTGCCTGAAGAGGGGAAATGCGTTTTGTGGGCCATATGTGGGACAGGCTGGATTGCATGGTTAACGGTGTCCTCTTGTCTGTGTTTCCTCTGCAGGTCAGTGCCCATCAGAAGAAGGGATTGTGGCGTGCATCAGGATAGCAGGCAGAGCACCCACTGCAGGAAACGGTGGGAGGACCTGAGACGCTGGGCCCGGAATACCTAGGAGGCTTATTCCCTCCCCCTCCCACCCATCCTGCCATATGTACATGGTCCCAAACACCCAGTCCAGCACCTCAGCCAACCAGTCTGCCCCTGCTCTCACCAAGAAATCTGCTGGTGGCACTAAGGGGCCCCTGAGTGGGACGGCAGCCACTCCCAGTAAGACCACACATCCCCCTCAAAAATGGAGGTCTAGGGTGGCAAAACCTAAGGGACAGAGGACGGGGTCAGTGGAGGCACCTCCTAGACCTGGAGGCAAGGACACAAGCCACATGACAAAGGCCAAGGGGGCCCGTCACAGGAAAGAACCAAAGGATCCCCATCCACCACCTGAGGGCAAAGAGCCCCCTCCACCACCTGAGGGCAAGGATCCCCATCCACCACCTGAGGGCACGGATCCCCCTCCACCACTTGAGGGCAAGGAGCCCCCTCCACCACCTGAGGGCAAGGATCCCCATCCACTACCTGAGGGCAAGGGGCTCCCTCTACCACCTGAGGGCAAGGATCCCCATCCACCACCTGAGGGCAAGTATCCCCCTCCACGACTTGAGGGCAAGGAGCCCCCTCCACCACCTGAGGGAAAGGATCCCCATCCACCACCTGAGGCCATGTAGCCCACCCTCCAGGGACTGTAGCCTAAAACTCCCCTCCAGAGACAATTGGGCAAGGAGCTCCCTCCAGAACCAGTGGGCATGATACCCACTGCAGAGACTGTGGCCAGACTCCCCTCCAGAGACTATTGGGCAAGGAGCCCCCTCCAGAACCAGTGGGCATGATACCCACTCCAGCTGAGGTGCCCCACCAACCCTCCTACCCCCTGAGGTGCCTGCCCATTTCCAGCATGATGCCCCTGAACAGTGGAGTCTGGATGATGTCAGGAGTCAAGTTGGGACTTGGACGATGCCCTGTGGCCATGTGGCCATTTGGTACTTTGGACTGGCCATTGGCCCAATCTGTACATTTACGTCTACATTTTGATTTCATAAGTCATTATAGTGGCTGCAAATTACAGTGTTTGTACTTCAGATTTTTGTCCTTGCATTCTTTGCTCGTGGGTCATCTTACAGTAGATTTACTCTGCAGCTGGTTATGTGTGTGTGGTGTGTGTGTATGGTGTGTGTTGTGCGTGTGTGTCTCACTCTCCTTTTCCTCCCTCCCTCCCTTGTGTGCTAGGCGGCTGTACTCACCGTCATCATCGGCATTGGTGCTCCAGGATGGCCATGGCATGGTAGAGCATCAGGAAGACTTGGAGTTCCGGTTCCATGGCGGCCTCGAGTCCTCTGTGTCCCTGAAGGTGAGTCTTTTGTTTTCTGCGATGTATTTCTGCCAAGCTTTTGATGGCATTGCTGCGCCCCAGAAATCCTGGAGGTTTGCTATGTCATATGATGATGGGCGGTACCTTGACTTCCACCTGGCTGTAGGTGCCTACCACCGTGGTCGGTGGTGTTAACGCCCTGGCAGTTGGTGTGGTACATTGGCTGTCTATGGGAGGTCTCACCGCCATGGTCATAATTTGGCAGTAATTACCACCAGGCTATTGGCAGTATTATCGCCACTTTAACAGTGGCAGTCAGTACACCGCCAATGTCATAATGACCACCATATTCTTCCTTACATTCTATTGTATCACCATTACGTCAGGATTGCCATCATAGGCCTCAAATATCTATCATTATACTTGGGGTGCCCACAATACAACAATGATGCCAAGGCCAGCATTATATCAGGATGGGCACTTCCATGCCTTGCATGCCCATAATATGCCAGGAATGGCCTTTATAATGCTCTGGATGGGCTTCATAATGCCAATGATGTGTACAATATGCAAAGGAATGGCATCACATCTTTGTTCTAGTAAAGGGTTCCAAAATGCCAAGGATGCCACAATGACCACCAAAATACTAGGACCTACCCTACAGCAGTTGTGTGCACCATCACATCCATAGTAGGACATGACTGGCCACCATTATGCTGGGAACGAACCCCATCGTGCCATAAATGACTCCTCTATTTCAGAGGTCAACAGATGCTCCAGGCAGCACTAGATGTCAGGGATCAGGTGGCCACATGGAAGGACATTGCCTAGCTAGAAGGGGACCACATCAGGCACCTGTATTCTTAGATACACCCACACACACACAGGCAATGACACCGGCATGCCATATCAAAACTTCAGCCCGTCTGCCTGTCTCTTCTTCCTCCGAAGCATTAGAACTTTACACGTATATGATCCGACACCATTCCACTTTCTGCAATGCAATTCTCCACATAGCTATGGTCATAGTATCTGAAGAGCACAAACTACACCACAAGTTTCTTGATACTTACTGCAACTGTGAGGTCACTTTTCTAACTGCACATCAGTGCTTAAATACACACCTCTTCAAGAACGTTCTCATGAAGAAGAACAGAGAAGGCTGCTTACCAAAAGCAACTGGAAGAGCATTCCAAGATTTTGCTGAGATCACAGAAAAAGATTTGTCTCCAAAGGTGGTAGCATACATTTTCAAGACTTGTAAAAGATTTTTTTGATGTGAGCACAAACATCTAGCAGGACAATACTAGGTGAATCTCTTGGCAATCAATTCTGGTATGAAGGTTTCTTCTAACCAATGTAATGGAGTCCGATTTTTTTAGGCCAGTAGGAGGCAGTTGTGTTGCTGTATTTTGTCATAGCTAGTGACAGTTGCTTAGTTTCTTAGAAGCTGAAAAGACAGAGTTGCCAAAATCTATTCTGGACTGAACAAAGGCATTCAGCAGACGGACTCTAAAATTGGTCTCAAGGAATGGAAAAAAAAAGCATGATTTGGTGATGAGTGTGACTTGGGTTACAAATCCCAATTTCAAACTAATATACATACCTAAGTTATGAATGGTGGTGGAAGTCGAGAGCTGGAAACCCATGAACCCAAGCCACCAAAAGGTCATCTTCTTTGAGGTTGAGCGAGTTAACAACAACTTGGTTCTGGTCTGGTTAAGCTTTAACCCCTTAACTGCCGGGTCTTCTCCCACTCAGGGCTGATCCTTTTTTGGGCTATTTGGGGTAGCCTCTGCTTAGGTCTCCATACTCTTTTATCCACATAAGGTATCCATGCCAAATTTGCACTCTTTTTTTCAACATCTTGGGGATTCTCAAGGTACCTAGGTTTGTGGATTCCACTGGTAACCGAAAATAAAGCAAAGTTTTTAGTTTTTTTAGGAAAAATAGAGAAAAAGCTCTGGACTAAAGTATCTTTTCACCTATCAACAAAGCTGTACTGTGCAGTGGCTATTCATTGTGTACCGAGTATAGATCATTTTATATGGTGAAATGTGTAGAGTGAAAAATTAGTATAAAAAAAACCCTTTATATTTCTGCAATGGCCACCAGATATGGAATTTAGGAGCAGTGGTTATTTGTACATCTCTGAATTTGTGGGTACCCATACTAAAATGTGATTAAGAGAGCATTTTTCAAGATGTCTTCTTTCTTACACACTGGTTTACATTTGGAAGGCACAACTGTTACGACTCTGTCATCCCATTTCTAGGGGGCGCTGTAAGGGGACGGTCGGAAGCCTGGGAATCACCTTAAACACTTATCTAGAGTCCCTTGCTGACTCCTGTTTGTTTCTCTTTTCTCCATGATACTCTTGTGTAGTACTAGATTTGCTTCTTGGGACTGCAAATCCCATAATGCACAGCCTGGCAGTCAGGAAAGCCCGGATTCTGTTTCCCATTGTTTACTATGGGAGAAGTCCAGTTGCTCCTTTTCACCGGATCCTCTCCTCCAGGACTTGCAAGTGCCTGAAACTACACACACCTGAGACCTCTCCTTTGCAGCCCAGCTTGGAACTGCTTATAAGCAGCCATTTCCTCAAGATCCCCGTCGTGCATTGGAGTTCGATTCCTTTGTGTTACAGACCCTTTGTTAGATGGGGTTCCAGTTTTGTTCCTGTTCTGTTCCAGCTTGATCCTGTTTCCTGTTTCCCTGCCCTGCTCCTGATTGTTCCAGCGAGTCTGCTCCCTATCTCTTAGCCTTGTACCTGCTTGTTTCTTCCAGAGCCTGCTCTTTGTTTCTCTGCCCTGCTCCAGCCTTGTTTCAGCCTGAACCTTCTCTTTGTTTCCCAGTCCTGTTTACTACTCATTCCTTCTCCCAGTATTCCAGTCCTGTTTTCAGTTTCCCAGTCCTATCTCTGTTTGTTCCAGCCAGAAGTTTGCATCCTGTTTTCAAGTCCTAGTCCTGCCTTTACTTCAGCCTGAGCCTGTTCCCAGTTCTTGCCTCTGCCTCTTAGTTTGTTCCCTTCTGTTTCTGTTTCTTCTTGGTTATTTGTGTCTGGTAAGTGTTCTATCAGTCTTCACAAGTGTATAAGTGTCCTCCTTTGTTCTGGGGTTGGCTTCTGGTTTCCAGGAGGCAATTCCAGCCCCCATCCTTGTCCAGTGTTATACGTTGTCTTTCGTGCCTAACAGTGGCAGTGTGCTATTGCTGTTTTCTCAGGAATCGCCACTGTGTTTCCAGCTGGACCCACAAGAGCGTGTCTTGTGTATGTAAGTACTTTCCTTGTCTGTGTTCTAGGGTCCAGAGACAGAATCACTTCTGCTGCCTCCTTTCTATGAGGCTGGCAGGGTGACTATCTGTAAGAGCAAACTGCACAGAGGCATTGACATTCCCTGTCACTGTGGGAGGTTCTGCGCCTTACTCTGTGTACAACCCCAGCGTGTTTGTCCATTAGTAATCTGTTTCCTGTTTGTTCACACAAGGGTTGCTCTGCTTTTACTTTCCTGTGCCTGTTCATAGCTGTCCTTTCCGTGTATGCCTTTAGCTGCTCTTCTTCCCCAGTATACTACCTCTTTAGGATATTCGGTGACCTCAAGGGGTGTCCCAACCAGAGTCCTGATCAGACTCGCCCGAAACCGTGACAACAACTGCAGTTAAATCCCATTGGTAATAACAAATGTTCTACTATTCTATATTCCCACATGCCTTCCATAAAGTGGTACCTCACTTGTGTGGATAGGACTAGTGCCCGCAACGGGAAATGGACCAAAATGCAACATGGAAGCATCATATTTTTCAGCTGAAAACTGATTCTTTTTTCCAATGTGGGTAGCTCTGGATTTTAGGCCCTAGCTCATGTGGTACCTAGTGACACCTAGAAAACCTGCACGTTTTTGAAAACTAAACACTTAGGGAAATCCAGGGTGGGGTGACTTGTGGGGATTTCACCAGACTTTTCTACTCAGCATCCCTTGCAAACCTCAAACTTTGACTAAAAGTACACATTTCCCCCACATTTCTGTGATGGAAAGTTTGGGAATCTGTGATGAACCTCAAACTTATTCCCACCTAGTATTCCTCCAAGTCTCCAGATAAAAAGCTGTACCTCACTTGTGTGGGTAGGCCCAGTGCCTGCAAGAGGAAATGGTCAAAAATGCAACATGGATTTCCACTGAAAAACTACCCTTTTTTGCAATGTTGGTAGTTGCAGATTTTGAGCCCTAGCTCAGCTGGCACCTTGAGAAACTTAGCAAACCTGTAAATTTTTGGAAATTAAGGGCCTGATTACAACTTTGGAGGAAGGTGTTAATCCGTCCCAAAAGTGACGGATATACTACCAACCGTATTACGAGTCCATTATATCCTATGGAACTCGTAATACGGCTGGTGGTATATCTGTCACATTTGGGACAGATTAACACCTCCTCCAAAGTTGTAATCAGGCCCTAAATATCTAGGGGAATCCAGGGTAGGGGGAGTTGTGTATCCACGACCTTAAACTTTGACTAAAGAAACACATTTGTCTCACATTTCTGTGATGGAAAGTTATGGAATCTGCAAACTTCCTTTTACCTACAATTTTCACAGGTTTCCCTATAAAAATGGTACCTCACGTGTGGTGGTAGGCCTAGGGCCCACGACAGGAAAGGGCACAAAATGCGACATAGACACATCACATTTTTTCCCTGAAAACAGACCCTTTCACAGTGGGTAACTGTGGATTTTGGGTCCTAGTTCAGCCAGCAACTAGAGAGACCCAGCGAGCCTGCACATTTTTGAAAAGTAGAGACCTAGGGGAATCACAGGTGGGGTGATTGGCATGACTCTCCCATTGTTTCCTTACCCAGAAGACCTTGCAAACCTCAAACTTCAAATAAAAGTATACATTTTTCTCACATTTCTGTGATGGAAAGTCCTGGAATCTGTGGGGACCCACAAAGTTCCTATCACCTATCATTTCTCCAAGTCTTCCGATAGAAATGGTACCCCACTTGTGTGGTAGGCCTAGTGCCTGGAACAGGAAAGAGCCCAAAACACAAGATTGACACATAACATTTTTCCACATAAACCGGATCCTTTTTCTCCAAAGTGTGTAGCTCTGTAGATTTTGGACCCTAGTTCAGCAGGCACCTAGGGAACCACAGCAAACCTGCACATTTCTGAACTCCAGACACTTGGGTAAAGCCAGGTTGGGGTGGCTTGCCTTGCAAACCTCAAACGTTGACCAAAAAACACATTTTCCTCACATTTCTGTGATGAAAAGTTCTGGAATCCTCAAAAATCCACATAATTCTTATTACTCAGCATTATCCGACTTGTGCTGATAAAAACGCTGCACCACTTGTCTGACTGGGGAACAGGAACAGATCAAACCAAGATCAATAGGAGCCCCTAGTGCATGAACAGATTTCACAATTGAAAAATGTTTGAATGCATTTTCAAGTAGCCACCTCCGTCAACATTCTGAGCATTATCAAAAGAGTGTCTAGTGAAACTTTACTAATGGCTCCCTGTACAGCCACATGAGGCTTAGGAAGACATGTCTTTCATGTGCCTTTAGCTCACTCACTGTGCTAAATCCAACTCCTTCCAGTTTGTGGATGCAAGTGGGGTATGTCGAGAGTTGAGACTGCCTTGCCTTTGAAAAGAAGGCAAATATGCTGGGGATGACTGCCTAACTTCCCTAAAGAGCACATCCTAAACTACGAAGAACATTTGTTTTTTACATACAGGGTAGTCTGTGAGAATGTGGCATATGTTCTTTCCACCATTATGTGCAATGCTATGAGTGTAATGGACTTGTCATATGGCAAATTGAACTCGTCCTATGTTCTGATGGAGGATGAACATGGCAAGCAGGACATATATGCCACCCATGAGTGCAGAGTTCTCTGTAATGTATTGTGTGTTTGTAAAGTGCAATGTCACCCAGGATGAATCTGGCTACTAACGCAGGAGCAGCCAGGGCAGATCCGTTGACTCACCTAATTGAAGAGCCAAGTGTTCAGCTTAATGCAGAATAATTTTAGAGGTGGCGCAGATATGTAGGGGTAGGTCATACCTTCCTTTTGAAGCATGGTAGGATAAGTCACTACTGCCTTATTTGGTTCTGCCTGTACATGGAATGTGCACTAGTGCAGCTGAGCAAAAGGTGTCTAGAAACTTTCTAAACTCTGAGACGGTTTTAAGGAATGCTGGACCAGTGCTGTGTAAGGCTTTGAATGTGTGTCAGGAGTTTGAAAAGAGCTGTGCATGGTCAGTCAGTAAAGCCATTTGAGGTGCAGGGTGTATGCATGGTGGGAGATTGAGGGAAGGCTAAGTTCTGTATGATTTGGAGTCATCTGGTAGAGAGGGAGTAATTCAGTATTGGGGTGAGTGTGGTGTTGATGGGGTTGAGTCCTTTGGCGAAAATGAAGTGATGTAATTTGTATCTGTACTATCTTGGCTATCTGACTTCTACCTATGCAATATCCCTGTCAAAGCACACCTAGACTAAGGACCTGATTTAGACTTTGGTGGCTGGGTTACTCCGTAACAGCACTGATGGACATCTCATCTGCCGAAATATAAATCCCATAGGCAATAATGGGATTTATACTTCGGCGGACGGGATATCCGTCACTGTTGTGACGGAGTAACGCATCCACCGAAATAGAAATCAGGCCCTTAGTTTCTCTGTCCCATTAAACGTCCTGACTAATCCTGTATACTTGTCAAGTGAACCTTTACTAACGCCTTTTGTTCATAGCTACTTGAAGCTCAAGAAAATGTGTCATTCATGCATTTTCAGCGCACTCACTATACTAAATCAAACTCCTTCCAATTTGTGGATGCAAGTTGAGGGTGCCTGAGACTGCCTTGTAAGGCACACCATCCACGAACTGAGTGAGCATATCTACCTTTGAAACTAGGACAACCATGCAGGAGAAGACTGCCTAAGTTTCCTTAGTCCAGTTCGGGCTGGACTGTTTCCATGGGGAAAAGGGTCAAGACTGATTTGAATATGGCTGGGTCCAAATTGGAATCACATGGCAAGCAAAAGAACAGATGGATTAAACCCAGATCTGTGAATGGGGGTGGATTTTGATTTGTTCTGCATTCTGTCCATCATCCATTGTTTTTGTTGCCCCAAGTGGGAAGGGTATGCCCAGACTTGGGTCCCGTGCATGCTGTGCCACCAGATTTAAGCTAGCTTGGCTGATGAAGGGTGATACCCTGAAACCGGTCCCAGGATGCTGGTTTCTGGTCCAGGGAAAGCCATGCAGTTTGGGATGGACTGTTCCTATGGGCAACAGGGTAAAGACTGATTTGTATATGGCTGGGTCCAAACTGGAATGGCATGGCAAGCAAAACAACTGATGGATTAAACCCAGATCTGTGACTGGGGTGAATGTTTGATTTGTTCTGCATTCCGTCCATCATCTGTTGTTTTTGCACTTTCTAAAAGTGACATTTCTGAAATAGTAATATAAAATCCACCCTCACCAATAAGCAGGATTTTCTATTACCATTCTAAACATGGCCTGGTTACCCCTATCTGATCAGAATCTACCACTCAAAATGTATATGAGGGCAGTCGGAATGCTAGTCTATAGAAGGGTTAGGCCTCACAGTAGTGGAAAATGAATTTAGGAGTTTTTCACTCTCAGGACATATAAAACACATAGGTACATGCCCTGCCTTTTACCTAAATACCCTATGTGTTCCCTATTGCCCACCTTAGGGGTGACTTATATATAGGAAAAGGGGAGCTGAAGGCTTGGCAAGTACTTTTAAATGCCAAGTCAAAGTGGCAGTGAAACTGCACACACAGGCCTTTCAATGGCAGGCCTAAGACATGGTTAAGAGGATACCTATGTCGGTGGCACAATCATTGCTGCAGGCCCACTAGTAGCATTTAATTTACAGGCCCTGGGCGCATGTATAGGGACTTATAAGTAAATCAAATATGTCAATTAGGGATGAGACCAATGTTACCATGTTTAAGGAAGACAGCATATGCACTTTAGCACTGGTTAGCAGTGGTAAAGTGTGCAGAGTCCTAAAGCCAGCAAAAAAAGGTGTCAGAAAAGTGGAGGGAGACAGGTAAAAAGTTGGGGGATGACCACCCGAAGGCTGTCAGTTTGAACACTACCCATAACAAGTGATTCAGAGAAGGTTGCATCTACAAGTGTTGTGAATTTAGCAAATCCCATAGAAGGTCAAAATCCTCTGTACAATGATAAGAAGTACTTACACACTGATGGTTCTAGAAGTGATCTATCCACAAATGTATATTATAAACTGTTGTATGAATAGGTAGATACCATGAAAGCTAGACATTGTTATATTTATACACAGTTGCCTTCGTCAATGAATGACGGAATCATCTATTTTAGTTTACCCCTAACCTATGGAATTTCCTGTAGCCTGTTACCAACATTTTTGTATCAGCAGGAGTATTATCAATATTATTACTAAAATTAAGACCTTGGCCCAAACTTATACTTACTTTGCCCTGAATTAGCTTAATTTTTTTTTTACGCTAATTCAGTGCAAACTTAACTCCAAATGTATACTTTGGCGCTAGACCTGTCTAGCGCCAAAGTTTTGGAGTTAAAGTAATTTTTGGTAGCATGAACCAACCTTGCATCAATGAGATGCAAGGTGACGTTACGGGCAAAAAATGACTCTAAGGCCCAGGCGCCTTATTTATTTTCCTGTGCAAAAATGGTGCACGGGGGGGAGGCGGGCCCAAATAATGTCGCTAAGCTTGCTTAGAGCCATTATTTAATGCCAGAAAGGTGAAAAGGCGCACGGTATTTAGTGTATCATGCGGATTTTGGTTCAGTAAGAATACAATTCTGCATTTTACTCCCAAGGAACCCAGTGCAAGGCACTGACACGAAGACAAGGAAATGATGGCAAAGAGACCACTTTTGAAAGGCCAGTGTGAAATCACGGTTTCTTACTCACCATGGAGGCAGAAAGGTGTGCTCTGGGCACGGATCTCGGCGTTGTTCGTCCGATAGCTGGTGGCCTCGAGGAGAGTGGGGCGCGGAGCTGCACTGAGTGCTTTCAGCGCGGCTGTGACCCGGGTTCACTGGGTGCAGGGCTCCTTGGTAAACGACAATTGGTCACCTTCTCCCAGGAAGATCTTGTCTGAAAACCAAATCCAACCCCATTCGGAACAAAACCAACTCGGCTCTCTTGCTGAAGGGACAACCGCAGAAGCATCTTCTCTCTTTTTGGGGTAAAGAGAATTCTCCATCGCAGGAATCAAAAGGTGAAGCTATTTCCATTGCATCCCCGGATTCAGAGTCCCTTGGAGGTCCTCCAAGGGAGTCTTCAGGGGGGCTCTCAAGCGAGCCATCTCAGGCGGAAACAAGCCAGAGAGGAGGAGCTGGGGTCTTGGAGCAGGGCCCTATTGCCCCTCTTGTTGAGCTTACTGGGTCTGTCAGGCACGTTTGGAGCCAGTCGGGCCACTGTATGTTCCCTCTCTTTCTTCTGCCTGGTCAGTCAGCTCTCTTTCCCAAGCCGACCAGGACCCGAAAAACTCTCAGGAAAGTGCTGCCATCAGGCTGTTCAATGTCTATAGCTATCGGACCCTGTGATTTCACTCTGCCGGACCTGGACCCAGTTTTAGTTCAGAGATACGGCCCCCAGGTAAAACAACCCTTAAGTCTGCCTGCGATCTTCGGGTCCAAGGGCCTGCCGACCCCTACTGGTCTGGAGCTGTTTAATAGTACTCTGTCGTTACAAGACTCATTACACATTCAATCTCATTTGTCTGTGTCGCCGGCTCTGGACATCAGCGGAATCCAGCCCACTCCTCCTCTGGATTCAGAGGTCAGGCTCTCAGCTTCTTTGTTTAATTTGGAAAATCTCCTCGCTTCTATTTTAAAGCTCCTGGAGAAATTCATAGGGGGCTCAGACTGTATTCTTGACTCTGTAACAGCAATTTTGGCTGAGATGATTAAAGACCAAAAGGAGCCTGTATCTCTCGACCCGACTCAGCCTAATGTTCCTAGACAGTCTTTAGTCAACCAGAAGGCTTCCAGGGCTCTTCACAGGGCGCCACAAAAAATGCGCACGTTCATGGATGCAGGCACCCAAGCGGGGAGTTTTCAAGGCATTCGTCCTAGTGATATAAAGTCACTGCCGGTTAGTCCTGTGGATTTCGTTCGATTTATCTTTGACTCTCCCACATTGAAAGGCAATCACCGGGCACATTGCCATCAGCCCCCTGTGAAGGTGTTCCCCATCTTCGAAAGAGCAGTCACCCAAAAAAATGGGCCAACAATCTCCCCCTATTTGCCATCCCCAGTAGAAGTCCTTGAGAGGGGAACCATCGCCAAAGGTGGGAAAAAACATAAGAGATCGAAGAAAATAAATAGATGGATTAGCAGGAAAAAGAGAAGGAAAGTACTGTTCCCCGAAGTGATAACTGATGGGACAACCTCCCCCCGAACCCATATAGAGCCACTCATGAAGAAGCCTAGTCCGCCCTCACTACGTAGGCCCAACTCCACTAAAAGGGGTCCTGTAAACATGCATTCAACTGACCTTTCTTCCATTCCAGCCTTGAATCCAACTGCTTCCCCATTTTTGCCCTTCAGACCGGAGACCATCCCTATTGAACCCTCTATTTCGTTGCCTGGGGAAGGAGCTCCCTCTGCAAGCTATAACACGAACTCTCAGATTGTTGACTTTGTTCCCATTTTTTATGCCGATTTAATTCTAAATAGGGCCACCTTGTTAAGATGCTTTTCTGAATCTACCTTTCTGAAACACATCACCAGTTATGATATTGACATTGTTTCCCTAAGGATGGTTAGTGGAGTTCTCAGGGCGAGGGTCGCCTTTCGCTCTTTGCATGTGGCGAACCTGGCCCTCTCTCATGCTGACTTTCTGCAGTGTAGGGGGATCGATGTAATCCCACTCTTACCCTACCTCGCTTTCGGAGGGGAAAAGTTTGTGACTGAGAGCCCTGTGAGACCCCGATCTCCGGTCCACTTTAAAGGCACTGACTCTTCCTCATGTAGATCTAGATCAGACCTACAGGCCCTTAGAGTTTCCTTAATAGGGAAGGATAGACAGGTGCTATTGCGGGAGACACGACACGCTCCGAATCTTCAAACCACCTATGCCCTAGATGATTGGGGTTGGCTTTCGGGAGCTCTTGTTCAAGAACGGGGATCCAGGGACTTACTCCAACCTTCTTCCTAAAAGAGGTTAAAAAATAATTTCTTGGAATGCTGCTGAGGTAAAATTTAGCAGGGAAAAACTATCTTACCTCAGTACACTTAAACCAGATTTAATCTGTCTCCAGGAGACTTGGGCAGACACGGATCTAATGTGGGACGACTATTTTGTAGTCGATTGTAAGGCCTCTCCGTCTCGAAGAGGTCATGCTAAGGGGGGGGGTAGCTTGTCTACTGTCCAACTCTCTCAATTGGGACTATTCCTGCTATAAAGATCCCAGCAACCTCTTTATGGCACTTACGATTCATCTGCATAATACTACGCTAGGTCCTACTTCACTGCTTCTAATTAATGCTTATGTGCCCCCAGAAGCCGTATATGATTCCCTGTTAGAAAGGGTCTTTGCCTCTATTGAGGATTCCTTAGATACTGAGTTCCCTCCACTGATAGCACTAATGGGAGATTTAAATTGCAAAGTCTCCAATTTCGCCTTATGTCAAGTGCGCGATGTAGAGAGAGAAACAGCGCTGCGTATTCCAGATTGTGTTTTCCCCCCTTTAATTAAAACAAACAAAAGAGGTAAACTTCTCCTCAGTCTTCTAAAAAAAAATGACTGTATTATCGCTAATGGTAGGTCCACTTCGGACTCCCCTGCCTCCTTCACACATATTTCTTCACGGGGAAGGTCCATTCTGGACTACTTAGTACTTGGTTATTCCTCTTATTGTCTATTGGAAGATCTTAAGATATTATGCTCCCCCTATAGCGATCATAACCTGCTTTCTATCACTCTAGAAACCTCCATATTGTCACTAGACTCATGGAAATCTGGTGGGTTTACCCAGAGTTTTTCTAATAAGACTAGGAGGACCCAATGGAATTTTAAGAGGATAGTTGGTGTCACTGCGATTTTAGCACCTGTAGTTGCTAACTGACTAGTTGGGAGGGAATGGAGTTGCAATACTTCTCTGATCTCCTGATGCAATTGGTGTCTGACAACTTGTCTGGTGGGCATAAAGTAGCCCGGAAAGCTATTCCCCGGGGATTGCTTGACCTAAACAGAGAAATAAATAACATGGTTAGGGCCCAGTTTTTAGTTTTCTCTGAGGAAAGGAAAATCAGGGTTGCTCTATTAAAAAGGAGAAAGAAGCGGCTGAAGATCCGCCTTGCAAAAGAAGCAGGGGACAGGCTCTGGATTAAGCTCCGGGAAGCCGCTACAAAGGGCCAGGCTAGGCGTTTCTGGGCATTAGTGGGTCAAGGTTGTGGGTCTAGAATTCATCCCCCCCTGCTCCAATCCCCAAAGCCCGATGGTCAGATTTCATCTCCTCCCTGTATGCTTCAAATGGGGTCGTACCTTTCCGGTTTCCAGAGTCTCCAGGTATTCTCACTTTCCCTCCCCCGTCAATAAAAGAGATTGACTGTGCTATCGGTGAAATGCGCCCCTCCGCTGCAATGGGGCCAGATGAACTGCCTTTATCAGTTATAAAACAGGATAGGAGCTCTTGGACTAAGATTTTGCATGTGGTCTTTAGTAGATGCTTCTATTCCAGATGTGTTCCTCCCTCGTGGGTCGGCAGTATAATTGTACCCTTATTTAAAAAGGGTGATCGATCTTGTCCTGGTAATTATCGTCAGATTGCCCTCCTTGATGCGGTGGGAAAAGTTTTTACCAAATGTCTACTCTCTAGACTAATGTCTTGGGCGGAGGAGAATAACATCATCCCTTTGGAACAATCCGGATTCAGGCGCAAACATAGCACTCTAGATAACATCATGGTGCTGCAAACTATTACTGAAAAATATGTAAAACTGAGAGGGGGGTTTGTTTATGCCGCTTTCATAGACTTCTCCACGGCTTTTGATAAAGTAGACAGAGATCTTTTATGGACTAAGCTATGCAGCCTGGGGATACCTTTACCACTTCTGGAGTTAATAATTGCCTTACACTCCAACACCTGGTGTAGAATCCTCTTGGGGGGTGATAGAGGTTTATCCCATAAGATTTTTTACATCTAATGGGTTAAAACAGGGATGACTATTGGCTCCCCTGCTCTTTTCCCTCTATATTTCAGATCTCCCCTCCTTTTATTCCAAGGGCAAGGGTTTTCCCCCACTGGTGGGTGGGCGTCCAATTTGTTGCCTGTTGTATGCGGACGACATCTTAATCCTTGATTTAACCCCCAAAGGCCTTGCAGCGCTTATCAAAATATTCTGACTTACATTATTTGAAGGTTAACGTATCTAAAAGTAAGGTCCTTTGTTTCTTGGGGAAAAAAAGATGACCTTCCCCAATTATCAGTGGACATTGGGCAACCAAATCCTTGAAATTGTCAAATCTTATCCCTTTTTAGGGAAAATAGTGAGCGGGAACCTTAACGATGTTGCCCACATCGCCTCTAATAAAGCAAAGGCTGAATGTCAGGCAAGAGGTCTGGGGGCCCTTTATACAGCTACAGGGAGAAGGCACTTCTCTTACCTTCTATCTGCTTATCGAGTTAAAATTCCTACATCCCTGCTATATGGTGTGGAACTCATTGATACCTCCAAATGGGGGTTCTTAAATCAGGCAGAAGGTAAAATTCTCCGAAAATTACTAGCTGTTAATACGGCAGCCTCAGTGGCGGCTCTGAGACTGGAAATGGGGCTTTGAAGCGCGTATGCTCAAGGATTAGCGGGGGCTATACGATTGGCTACCTCAATTTTAAAGAGTGAGGAAAACACTTTAAGATCATTTCTGAAGAAATAACTTTTTTTAGATAATAGCAAGCCCAAATGTGCCTTTTGTAAGAATTTTTCTACTGCCCTGGAGATGCTGGAGCTGGATCGCAGCCAAGTTCTAGAACTCTCCCCATTGCTCTTGAGGGTGACTTTGAAGAGTGCAACGTGGGCCTTGAGCTTCCGCCATGACTTGGAGTGCTGTAAAAAAAGACGTTTTTTTGCAAATATAGTTAACGCTCTAGTAATAAAAAAAACACAACCGTACTTCACTTGGAACATCCCTCATAGTTTTAGGCGCTTTTGGACGCTGCTCCGACAGGAATTGCTCCCTGTGAATACACTATTGGCAAAATGGTACAGTACTGCAAAAGAGTATAACTTCGGTCTGGCGGATTCCCAAGATTTACACCATCTATTATTTGTCTGCCCTTCTCTTGCCTCATTTCGGCGTAAATGGCTAGATCCAATTCGTCTTCAGTTTTCTCTATTGTCAGTGCCCGAGTTTCTCCAAGCCCTGTATGATCCTCCGAATGAAAGTTTTTGTTTTAAAATATTTAATTTTTGTAATTGTTTTTTAAGCTTATTTTAAGAAACTTTCGTTGTAAGGCATGTCAGGTGGCATAGGATTTTGATGCAACATCTCACTATATTTTTCATTTATCTCACCTTTTGGTACTCAATTGGATGTAAAGTGTAAATTGCAGATCCGACCTTCTGTTCACCAATATTGTAAATTTGATGTGGTTCTCAGCTAGATGTAAATGGTAAATGTGATTTTCTGCTTTCTTCTTTTATGTGGACCTCAGTCGAGTTCCAAATCATAAATAAAATAAATGGTCAAATTGTCAAATTAATGCCAGGGTCAGGGCAGGCGTTAGGGGACCTGTGGGATTATTTCTATGGTGGAACACCATGGAGTAAGTCCACAGGTGCCCTCCCCAGGTCCCAGGCCCCAGGGACACCCCACCCACACCAGAGGGACATCAGTGGATGGGGGACCCCATCCCAGGTAAGAATAAGTAAGTAGAGGTAAGTATTTTAGTTTTTGTTTTTAAACTGACATTGGGGGCCCTGAAATGGGTCCCATACATGGCACTGGGTGCAATGGCCATGCCCAGGGCACCCTTGTCCCCAGTGCTGGCCATTGGGGTGGTGGGCATGACTACTGTCTTTTATAAGACAGTAGTCATGCGGTATGGTAGGTTTAGCATCAATAAATTACGCTAGGCTGGTTAGAGTCATCTTTTTTTACTCTAACCACCCTAATGTCATTTTTTTTATGCAAAACTCCCTTCTCCCATACCACTACCCCCACCCGACTAATGTCCTTTTCCATGATGTTAGCCCACCCTTTGCGCCGGATTGCGCCTTTCCATAAATAAGACGCCCGGCCGGCGTCTTGGAATGGTGCTAGCCGGCGGTAAACTTTTTCACACAAAACAGCGTTAGCGCAGTTTTGCGTGAAATCATAGAAACATGGGCCCTTGTGTTTTCAGTTGTCCCAATTATGAAACATTTAAGGAACTTAGCAAAGACGAAAAACATTTACAGAGTAGGAGGTTTCATTGAGCCTACATAGACATTTGGTACAGTTTACTTCTACAAGAATAATCTGACCTATATTCTTAGCCCAGTAGAGAAGGAGTTTATTGGACAAGTAGGAGAGGAGAAGAGCTATGCAAACTAAAATACAAAAGGGAATAGTTTTACAAAATTGGGGTAAAGGTGAAACACACCCACTAGTTGGAAATCAAGGATTCTTGGCTTTAGATTGGCAACATGTACAGAACCCATATGTACATGGACCTAGGTCAAAGACTGACACACATTTTGTTGGAACTAGTGAACAGATGTGTTTGGACCTTTACGTTGAATAAAGAAGACCCCACAATACCAGGTGTTTATTTCATTTGTACAACAAATACCTATTACAAGCTGCTGAAAAACTGGTATGGTACATTACCTGGGAGTGTTTATATCAAATGGAGCATTTTAATGATCTAGTCTAGGATGAGAAATCAAACACCAGAGTCAAGAGAGATACTAGTGCTTCAGAGACAGTGGGAGATATGTTTAGTGCCATCATTCCATCAGTAGATGTTATCTTGAATAATCTCAAGATAAGGAAGTTGTCAACTATAGTAGATACATTATCTTCAGACACAGCAGGTGCCCTATTGTTAATGGACACGGAAATGGTTGCTGTAAGTTCAATGGTTTTACAAAATCGCCTGGCATTAGACATTCTTCTTGCAAAGGAAGTCAGAGTTTACAAAATGTTGCAAGCCCAACAGTGTTCTACTAACATTCCTGATAATAGTGAGGAAATAAGCAAATGCATTACAAACATGACTGATTTGAGACTTGACCTGACAAGGTTAACCATAAAAGGTGCATGGGAAACAATAGATAATGGTTTTTCAGCAATTGGAAAGTGGTTTGGAAATCTAGAGAAAGCAATTGTTGAAAACATTTTGGGACTCCTATTGTTTATGGTTTTGTGAGCCTTAGTTGCAGTTAGTCTTCACAAATTGTTCAAGAAGCTGAAAGAGAAAAGAGCCATGAATAAAATGAGAAAGGAGGAGATTGAGATGGAGACTAGAAGGCTCATATAGTATGGTAACATTAAGCAGTTAGTGGAGTTCGGAATACCTTGCCTGAATATACATCTGAAAATTTGAGCTGTCTTGTTGAATGAGAATTCAAGTATTTTGTTATGGTTTGATTCGCTATCAGAGGGGAGACTAATGTAGCAGACATTTTTGTTCCGTGCCTAATGTCGTAATGATCATATATGCATGAAAGTTTATGCATTACGTTAATCATAGCACTAATAATTTTAAGGTAGAATGATGCACTGAGAAGCCATGTTAGCGTGCATTTGTTTTAGATTTCTCAATGAAACATAGGTGGTATTGAGATTAATTTACATGTTTGAAGAATTAATCTGCCATTATGTTATATTTCAGAGTCAAACTAATAAGCTTCATTGAAACAATATTGCATTTCCCATGATAAATGTTGTAAATACTTGTGCAAAAATAGAGAAATGCAGTTGTGCGCAACACTGACCGAAATATATTTAGAGCCATTTTGTTTAAATTTACTATAACATGAATGCTAATGAAGACGTATTAATACTGAATATATAATTTGTGTATTAAAATGTGTTTTATTTGAATGTATTAATGCTGTTTTAATTCATTTGCATCAGCCTAAGTGAGGCCTGTTATTCCCTGTATACATGACTGGGCAGAAAATGTCAAGTCATCTTGATAACGTGCACTTTTCTATCAGGCTTCCTTCTCATGAAAAGGATTGCTTGGTAATAGATGTCTATGGCTCTACACATAGAGTGTGTGAGATATTGACCTTGGTTGTAGAACATCCTGGAGGGTGGACTGACAATTTAAACATTTGTTTCAATCTTGTGTGGAAGTATTCAGAGGGACACTATTCTCATGACAAACCTGGGAAACCACGTGGATGTTTCAAGTTGGAGTTGAATAATTGATTAGTATTGGCTGTTGCCCCTTCAACATCAGATGGGCCGACAAACTGACAAATCATTTTGCCCTATGAACTTTAAAATATTTATGAACAGTTGGCCTTTGGTCAGAATTCCCAGAACATATTCATCAGAATTCTCCTGCCATTCTTCGCTACATGCTGAGGCCCTTGGACTCTGAGAGGCATTGCCCTCTCTCCCTTGCCCTTTTGAAATAACTTGTGAAGACTTAGAGATTCCTCCCTCACCCTCAAAGAAAACTCTTGACCAAGCTTCTGAATGCTGAAGCTTTCCCTTTTTACTTACTTTTTGCCCACTTTAATTACTGACCTGTTGCCAGAGATTACCTTTTTTCAAATTATTTTTGTCCTTTTTGTTTTTTTGTCTGCATGTGTACGCCCAGCACATGTTATTCCCTGATTGGATAATCGGTAGGGATTTCCCCTTGCCAAACTAAATTGAACTTTGATGATTTGAGATGCCTTAATGCTTGTTAAAATTGAGCAACACTTATTTTCTATTCATCAGGTTATTCTACTGATTGTCTTTTTTGAGTGCCTATTTCTCCTAATGTTAGTTAGCCTGAACTTATTTTGTCACCTTGGTTACCTCTTGGTGATTCTCTATCTTTAAATCTTTGTTGTAAGAATTGTTTACTTGACTCTGAGCTAAAGCTTGTAATAAAACTCCTTAACTCTATTTCTGACTGGAGTTTTCCTTGTATGGCCACATTGGCCATACTGTGTTATTTAATTGATGTGTTTTGAAATTTTGTTGTTGGGTTCTACCACATCCTTATGAATGGTCCAAAGATCCATTGACCTCATTGAACATTGATTCCTGCGAAGGATGAAAATGCTCCGTCAGGTAACTATAACTCGTGCCCTCTCCATGCACTGCTAATTACCCAGGATATAACATCATGCATGACATCATATATCTATATATCTATACATCTATATGTATATAATGTATATTCACTGAAAAAAAAAAAAGTTACAGGCACGGTATAGTTAGGAAATATAATTTTTTTAAACATAGGAATTCACCTGTTATAGTTAGAGTTATTTCAAGTAACTATAACTCGTGCCCTCGGGTAACTATCACTCACATCCTCGCCATGCACAGTTATCTCATCAATAATTTTACTCGAAATGTTACAGTGACATTATCAATGATGTTATCAAAGATGTCACGAGTGCTGTAATATCTGGGGTAATTAGGAGTGCATGGCGAGGGTGCAAGTTATAGTTACCTTAGGGCACAAGTTATATTTACTTGAAATAACTATAACATCCCTGTAACCTTTGATTTTGTAAGTGAAATTCTATGTTTATTTTAATTCTATTTCCTAACTATAACATCACTGTAACCTTTGTTTTTTTCAGTGAATTTCTATTCCTCTATAACCACCCAACCCTGCGCCAGGCACAGCCTTTGGCCGTGTGCGGCACGGGTTGGCCACAGGCCTGGCCTGCGGCCAAACCCTCTATAACCACCCAATCCCCACGCCACTTACAATGAGAAATATTCTAACAAATTGAAAAATATATATTTGACAAGTTGAAAGGGTGAGATCACCTTTCTGTATGTACCTTAAACATTTGAAATAAGTTGAAAAGAATCTAGAGGCACATGTACGTACCATTTTTCCTGTCGCAAACGGCCCGATTCGCAGAATCGGACCATTTGCAACAGGAAAAAAACATTTTGGTATGTTCAGACCCTTTTTTCTGATTTGGTAATCAATTTACCGAATCGCAAAATAGTTTTGCGAGTCACAATTAGGAAGGGGCGTTCCCTTCCTAATTGCGAATCGCAGCGCGATATAGCATTGTTTTGTTACCGTGAATGCGGTCACAATCGCAGTTAAGCCATTCGCAGACCCCTTCCCCTATGTGAATGTCAGCGAAAATATTTTTTCGAAGCAGGCAGTGGTCCCACCACTGCCCACTCTGAAACAATGAAAAGAAAACTTTTCTTTTTTTCTTTAAATGCATCTCGTTTTCCTTTAAGGAAAACGGGCTACATTTAAAAAAACTGCTTTATTTTAAAGCAGTCACAGATATGGTGGACTGCTGTCTCCAGCGGGCCACCATCCTTGTGAGGGCAGCCATTCCCATTTGCGACCTACATCATGAATATTCATGAGGTAGGTCATTTGCGACCCCATTGCGAATCGCAAACAGTGTAAAGTACACTGGTGTCCATAAGGTTTTGAGGCTTGCAAAACTCAGGGTCATACATCTGGCCCCTAATGCTGAGAAACAACAGCTGACACACCTAGAATAGAACCCTTAACCTTCTGTGTGAGGGTTTGAGATCTTAACCATTAGGCCACAGATGACTCTTTAGGATGCAGTCTCCAGACCTCTCTACCAAGCATCTTCCTTGTGTGCTGCTTTGAAGTAATTGTTTGGAGAGACCATTGAAATAATCTCCTCTCGTTCTCTTCCATCCCATTACAGGAAGGAAGAGAGAGAGAGACAGAGCGAGAGAAAGTGGCAGGACGGCAGGGGCTGCCTTACGGCCCCTGCGGGCCAAACTGGCTCCGACTCATCCTGGTTGAGGTGTTGGCAGCCAATTAGATCTCTGCACGATATCGGCAGTATTCACAAAGTCGTTGCAACCCTGTATCATTTGTGTTTGTTTGCTTTTGTCGCCATGAGTGCGCCGGGTATGCCCAGACGTGGGTCCCAGGCTCACTATGGCACTGGATTCTAGATAGCCTGGCTGATGAAGGGTGATACCCTAAAACCGGTGCCAGGATGTTTGTTTCTGGTCCAGGGAGGACCTAGCCTGGCAGTTCGGCTGGCCTGTTTCCATGGAGAACAGGGTCAAGACTGATTTGCATATGGCTGAGTCCAAACTGGGGTGGCATAGTGAGCAACAAAATTGAATGATTAAACCCAGATCTGTGATTGGGGGTGAAGGTTTGATTGGTTCCGCATTCCGTCCATCATTTGTGTTTGTTTACTTTTAGAAAGTGAGCATTTCTCTGCACTTAAAACCATCTGTGCCTTACAGCCTGTCTGCAATCAACATATGGTCTGTGCTGGTTGACAGCTCTCTTGTGCATTTCACCCAGACAACCACAAACACAGGACACTCAATCCCATCTGCATTCATCTGCATACTGAATGGGTCTTCCTGGGCTGGAAGGGTGGGGGGCCTGACACTTGCATTTCAAAGGCCAGTAGCCTGCCCTCACACAAAAGGACTGTCAACCCCCCACTGAGACCCTGTCAGACAGGACTTGGCTGAAAGGGGAACTTGTGCACTTCAAAACCACTCTTTGAAGTCTCCCCCACTTCAGAGCCATTTTTGGGTATATAAACTGAGTCTTTGACCCCTCCAACTCAGACACGTCAGGATCTACACCTGCACCTTGTCAGAGGAGGTGCCTGGCTGCCCAAATGACTCATCTGGCCTGCTTTGCACAGAAGGACTGCTGCCCTGCTGTTGCCATGCTGCCCTGCTGGCCTCTGACTTTGCGGAGAAGGACTCTGCCTTCCCCCAAGGGCTCTCTAAGGGCTTAGATTGAGCTTGCATCCTGTTTTCCAAAGTCTCAGGGCCAACAAAGACTTCACCTCTTCAACAAATTTCTTGTACGTCGAAAATTGACATATCGCCTGCAGAAATAGACACAGAGCCTGCATTGTAACTGAGAAATCACCCCACAGCGGACTGGAACAATGCAGCCCAACTTCCTGACTGGAAATTCGATGCAGGCCCTGCTTTGCGACGGAAAATTTGATGCATCGCCTACCTGATCAATGCAGCACCTGTCTCATCTTCCAGCATGTCAAGGATTTTCTTTCGTTTTTTTGTGTTGTAATTATTTTAATTATATTATCCACAAAAGAGAGAGAACAATACAGAAAGGGGGGATGAGTATAAGTCATCCTTTGCAGGCTTATTCAACATTTCTCACAGAGAAGGAGATGGCGTATATTTATACATATACTTAACTCTTATACTGTATATATATTGATTAGAAGAATAACTCAACTGGTGTTGACTATAATCTTAGTAACACACCCTCCATCGTGTTCTTAGGAGGTAACAAGTCTGAGGAAAGTCGAGGGGGCAGTGGTCAGAGGGGGGGTGTGACCAGGGCAGATTGGGGAAACATAAAGGTCGTGCCACGAAGCATTGTAGAACGTATTTGCTAATAGGCCGGCCGTCTCGATGTTGGTAAAGTTGTACGGAGGGAACGAAGGGGTGTGCTATATAGAACGTGTCACTTTGGTATGTGTACGGTTATACCATAAACTATGAGGGGGTGGGTTCTGAAGGAAAGTGCAGAGGGGGGGAGGAGAGGGAAGCAGAGGGATATATCCGTGAGAGGCCGGAGGGGGGGGTTGTGGATCAGTAGGGAGAAAGAGAAAGGTAGGGAGGGGAGAGAGTGGGGAGAGGCGAGAGGGGGAAGAGAGAGCGGGGGTGAGATAGGGGAGATAGAGTGGGATGGGGGAGGGGAGGAGAGAGGGAAGGAAGTGGAGGGGTGGGGAAGAAGAAAGGGGGAGGGAGGAAGAAAAAAGAAAGAGAAAAGGCAGAAAGAGAGAGAGGGAGATAGAGAGAGAGGGTCGCCCAGGAGCGTGGGGGTGTCTGCTGGGGATGAAGTACCTGACTTAAGTCGTGTTATTGGTGGGGGGAGGAGGAGGGAAGCAGGGAGGGGCGGTGGTGGGATATGGGGATAGTGGAAAGAGTAAAGAATTAAGAGGGAGGACGGATGGGGGCGCAAATCATAATTTATATAGGGAGGGGAGGGGAACAGTTATAGAAAACTACACGGTGAGTGGATAAAGGCGATAGGATGTATGCATGGTTAGGTCATGATAATAGTGCAAGTGGACGGGAGAGGGGGAGGTATTATGGGCGAGAATGGGTTCTGGGCCGCAGGTGGTGTTGTTGTGGGGTCAGACGACAAGTAATCACTGTTGCGGGGTTAACATTGACAGAGCGGTGTCTGCAGTGTTTATAGTGGTTGCGGTTGCAGAGGATCGGTAAGGAACGGGGCCCATACTCTAAGGAACATGTCCGCCTGGTCTTGGAGGTTGTAAATGATCTTCTCACACGCAGCTATCCGGGTCATCGACGTTATCCATTCTCTCGGTGTGGGGGGTCCGTCGAGCGCCAATGGCGAAGGATACATATCTTTGCCGTTTCGAGTGCGGTGTGCAGCAGCCACTGTAAGGGATGCAGTAATACCGGGAGGGTGGCCATGTTGTGTAAGATGATAAGAGAGGGGGGTAGTCGTTCTGAGAGCGGGATTGAAGTGGAAAGGGTGAGGCTGACGGCCTCCCATAGAGGGCGGACCGATGGGCAGCCGACCAAAATATGGAGTAAATCACATTAAGTCTCCGAGCAACGCCAGCAGGTCGCGTGCGGGAGGAGGCCTGCTCTATGTAGTCGTAGGGGAGGTCCAGTACCAGTTATGTATAATCTTGAAGAGGCAGAGTTTCAGGCAAACCTCGCGAACCCCTCTGTCCAATGCTTCTAGTAGGTCCACCCAGTCTTCCATGTCGAAGGGCCTCTGCAGTCGGGTTTGCCATTGTGAACGTAGAGTTCCTGAAAGGGGTTGAGAGAATTTATGCCATGTAAGGACCTCGTATAGGCCTGCCATAACACCCTTATATTTCCCCCATGTTCGGATGTACTACATCACTGGTGACGATTTTGAACCTTGGTGGGCGATGTTTGTGTTATGTTGCAGGCAATGTTGGAGTTGCATGTACCGCTATTCTTGGTTAGGATGGAGACCGAAGCTCTCTTTCAGTGAGGCAAAAGTCCTAATCGCTCCGTCCTGTAGAATCTGGCCTAGATGTACTATACCTGCCTCTCTCCAGGACGGCCAGGTGAAGACCCTCCCTCCTATTCGCAATCCGTCATTGTTCCACAGGGGTGTCTGGGTGTGCAACAAAGGGTGGACTCCAGCCAAGGAGTGGGCCCTTTTCCATGCCATTTGCGTCACTCTTAAGATAGGATTCGCAAGTATAAGGGAGGCTGTGTCAGTGCAGTATAGACTCTCTATACTGCCGCCATGGGGGAGTAGGGCTTTCTCAATTGCCACCCATTGTGGTGGTTCTTTCATATTCAATGCTAACGTGGCTAATGGCGACAGGTGTAAGGCTAGGGTGTAGTATTCAACTGAGGGGAGGCCCCGGCCTCCATATGAACGGCATGCTAGAAGTAAGACGGGGGCCAAGCGTGGTCGCATGGAGCCCCATACGAAGGCTCTGATCTCTGCATCTACTGACCGGAGTAGTGGGAGGGGTATTTGGAGAGGAAGGAGGCCAAGAACATAGGTGAAGCGCGGCACGGTGACCATTCTCACCGCTTGTACTCTGCCCCACATGGAGAGGCCCAGATGGGACCATTTGTCAAAGTCTAGCCTCATGTGTGTGATCAGAGGGGTAAGATTATCCATCACCATGTGGTCCAGTCCTCTATTGACCAGAATTCCCAGATATTTAAGATGTTTTGGAGTCCATCTAAATGGATGTCCGTGTATGTCAGCTTTCGTTGTCATGCGTGAGAGGGGGAGGGCCTCGCTTTTTTCCCAGTTCACTCGGTAGCCTGAGATGGGGACAAAGGTCTCAATGGTCTCCAGTAGCGCAGGAAGGGAGCGCCCCAGGTCTGCTATAGTGAGTAGGATGTCGTCAGCATAAAGGTAAATTTTGGAGATGCCGCCGGGTATGGTGAGTCCCGTTATCGAAGGGGAGGTGCGAATAATAGTCGCGAGTGGCTCCATAGCTAGTAGGAATAAGAGAGGGGAAAGGGGGCATCCCTGACAGGTTCCTCCTTGAACGGGGTACGGATCGGAGAGAAAGCCCCCACAGTTGACCCGTGCTGTTGGGTTATCGTACAGGAGGCGAACTTTGGAAATGAACGGATCTCCGAGTCCAAATCTTTTCAAGGTCGCAAATAGGTATGGCCATTCGATGCGATCAAACGCCTTCTCCGCCTCCAGGGACAAAGCTAGGGCGGCTTCCGGCATGTTTCTAGATGTCCATAGGGAGTGGCACAGGGTATGCAAATGGTTCCTAGAGGTACGGCCCGGCACAAAGCCCACCTGGGATTGATGTATAAGTGAGGGGATGACTTTGCGTAGTCGGTTGGCTAAAACGCTGGCTAGGATCTTGATGTCTCAGTTTAGGAGGGAGATTGGCCAGTAACTGCTACAGAGTAGAGGATCGCGTCCGGGTTTCGGTATTACCGCTATTGTGGCAGTATTAGAGATCGTGCCTAGGGAGCCCGTCTGACAGGTTTCGTCTAGCGCTCTGTGAAGAATATCGAGCGCTTCATCCCCTGCCCATTTGTAAAATTCTGCTGGGAAACCGTCTTCACCCGGCGATTTGTGGTAGGGGAGGTCGGACATAACCTGTGATATTTCCAGTCGGCTGATGTCTCCCTCTAGTAAGGCGCATCCTTCCGCAGAGAGGGAGGGTAGTTCTATACCATTTAGGAAGGTGTCAATGCATTCAGGTGTAGTTGTCGACTCGGGGGTATAGAGATGACTATAGTCAGATGCAAACTCATTGACTATGTCTTACGGGCGTGTGAGCGTTGTTCCGGAGCGGGCTGTCAGCACTGGTATGGCCATGGCTGCTGTTCGCTGACGAAGTTGGGCCGCTAATAGTCTCCCTGCTTTCTCCCCCTGCTCGTTGTGCCTGCCCTGTATACGTTGGAGAGCGTATTCGGCTCGTCTGGTGTGCAGGTCGTTGACTGCCATGCGGGCGGACTCCAGGCGCCTGCACACGGGGAGAGAGGGGTCTGTGTATTGCCTCGTCAATTGATGGACCGATTCTTCCAAGTTCGCTTGTTGTATTTTCCTGTCCCGATTCGCCAGCGCTGCGTCCCTCATCATCTGTCCCCTCACAGTCGCCTTTGCCGCCACCCACAGGACCCTTCGCCAGTCAGTGGAGCCTTAGTTATTCTGGGCATATGTGGACATGTGGTCTTGTAGTCTTGCCTTGCCTTGTGGAGAGTGGTATTGGTGGACTGCCAGTCTCCAGAGTTTACGACCGGGGGACGTTAGGCCCAGTTGAATCGCGATTTGCACCGGGGAGGGGTCCGATAAACCACCCTCCAGTATCCAGGCATCTGTGACCTGCGCCGCTAGGCCATGTGAGATAAGAAAGTAATCCAGACGGGACAGGGTACCATGTACCGATGATAGGAAGGTATATTCCTTGTCGGTCGGGTTTGCAATTCTCCAGTAATCTACCATACCATTGTCCTGCATCACATCTGATTGTAGAGCCCTGTCTCCATTGTTGGTCACATCTAAGGGGCCTGTTCTGTCTAGCACTGCATCTCTGACTAGGTTCCAGTCTCCTCCTATTATGGTTCTGGTGGCTCCTATTTCTGACAGTAGACGGTTGAGTCGCAAAAGGAACTGGCGCTTGGGGCCTGTGGGGGAATAGATGGATCCCACACATAAGGAGGAGTCTCCAAACTTGAGCTTAACAAACACATATCGGCCCTCTGTGTCTATTCATGTTTTTGAGCCCAAGCAGGCAATATTTTTCGGTATCAGTACAGCTACACCACATTTGCGTGGGGGACCCTCATCTCTATCTCCAGAAGGAGGGCTGCAGCTGTATAATGCCGTTCCCACCCAATCCCGGTGCAGTTTGGCCGATTCCTCCTCGTTTAAGTGGGTCTCTTGTAGGAGGGCAATGTCTGCTCGTTTCGATTGAAGGTATGAGAGTATTTTTTTGCGCTTGATGAAGTGGATCAGGCCGTTGACGTTCCATGAGAGGATCTGTAGGGGGGTTGGGGTAAGCGGGGAGGATCCTGCCATATGCGTGATGTTGTGTAGAGTTCATCTGGGTGTTGTTGGGGGGTAGTCGCTGTTTACGGGAGAGAGATGGAGAGGTATAAGGATGCTTAAGGGGTCTGAAGGGGGGATATATATAAGCTGTGGAGGGGGAGCAGGGGTGAGTATTTACTCTAGTGTAATAGGGCAGACGGGGCGGAGGACAAGGACAAGGAGCGAGGGGGAGAGAGGAGTGGAGAACGCAAAGGTTGGGAGAGTCGCGGGTGATGGAGAACACGAAGCGGGGGTGGTATCAAGTTACGACGATCAGAGAGCAGGGTCAAGAGGGGGCGACCTGGGGAGAAAAGAGGCAGACAGGGAGAGAGGAATAGCGAGAGCAGTAGTAAAGGAAAGTAGGAGGGGAAGAAGGGAAAGGGGGATGAAGAGCCAAGGAAAGAAGGGGAGGGTTGTGCAGATGGTGGTAGCTGTGAGGGGGTAGAGAAAAAGGGAGGAAAAGAAAGAAAAGAGATAGAGGAGAAGGGGAAGGGGAGGGATGAGAGGAGCTGAGGTGGAGGTGCTATAGCCCCACTCTTCGGAGTCTGTAGTCTGCGGGTCTAGACCCAGATCGGGGAGCCCCGCCCCAGCCAGCGGGCCCCACGACCAGGAAGGGCAGGCGTCTCGTTGGAGTAGCAAGGATGTTGTAACCCCTTTGTTCTGTTACCCTGTCTTCAACAGCGGTGTTCCACAGTAGAAGCCCTCATTTCCTTTTTACAGTGGGCGATGTCCCTTCTTCAGTTCTGGAGAGTAGGGAGAGGAAGAGGACATGAAGAGGGGAGTCGTGTCTTGTGTGACAGATCAATGTGGTGGCACGGAGGGAGGGGAGGCCGCGGGGGAGCGTTTCCTAGAAACCAAAAATAGTCTTGTCGAGGGGAGGGGGGGGGAGACCCTCGTCTTTCGCCGTGGCTGAGAAACCATCGGCCGGTCTCCCGGTGGAAAGGGCTGCGAGGAGAAAGAATGGATGGGTAGGTGGATATATATAGATATATGTGGGGCCGGTATGAGCGTTGCGCAGGGTAGCCAGGGGGAACGCAGGGATGGAAGCGAAAGAGGGAGGGGTCAGAGCGCCAAAGCTAAATCAGTGGCTAGCATGTAGCCCGATAGAAATATACCCAACAATCAGAACAAAATAAACAAGGATAACAGTGCACAGTGATAGAACTTTACACAATACTCATCTGTCGCTCGTCGTGGCTATAGGCTCAGAACTGGTAGGTAGCTACGGGGTTGGAAGAAGGATGTCTTTTCTTTTCCCAGCCCGCAAGGTATATGTCCTGTTCTGGTCTTTCCATCTCAGGTGGGGGCTTGGGGGGGCTTTAAGGGAGAGCGGGATTTGTCCCTGCCCATCCCCTGGGTGTGTTTAACCACTGCGTGTAATATTTGGCCCCTGTCGTCACAGTTCTTAGAGAGTCTTTCAAGGTCTCTGCCTCCGAGGGGTCATGATCCAGGCGTTCGGGAGTCGTTTCCATCGATGGTGGGTTCCGTGCTTGTGTGATCTGGGCCTGTGGTAGGGTCCGGTTGGACATGTCCATCGAGCGGTCTGAGATGCTATCCAGGTAAAGACTCAAGTCTGTTGGATCATAGATGTCCTTGGATACATTATTTTTTGTGATCCACATCCTTGCCGGTTCAAAGAGGCTGAACTTGATCTCTAGTTGTTGTAGGTGGGGGCGAAGGGCTAGGAATGCCTTTCTGCAGTCCCTGGTCTCTTTGGAGAAGTCAGCCGTCATTCGAAGCTGGAGGTCGTTCATGCGGAAAGGGCCCTGCACTTGTGCTTTTTGTAAAAGCTGGCATGCCTGTGTATGTCGTAAGAAGCAGGTGATGATGGGTCGTGGGTGGTTGGCTCCCTCCCGGGGTTTGTGGCCCAGTCTGTGTGCTCTTTGGAACTCCAAGGGGGGGTCGAAGGCGAGGCCAGTGAGTTGTGGTAAGATGTTCTTTAGGAAAGACTGCGCATCCGCCCCTTCAATCTCTTCTGGGAAGCCAAGGAAGCGGACATTGTCTCTGCGGCTTCTGTCTTCAAGATCGATGACCTTGCAACAAAGGTATAAGAGTTCTTGGTCCCTGTCTGCAGTGAGCTTGGCTTGCGCCTCCCCTACCGTTACCCATTGCTCCAATGTGGCCACTCTGGACTGGAAGCCCGCAATGTCTAGGCGCATTGACTTTGTCTCCTCCGTTAGGGAGATCATCCTGCTATCCATGCCCTCGAGCCTGCGGCCCACTGCCGATATCTCTTGCAGGATGCGGTCCATTGTTGCACCCTGTGGGGCTTCCGCCATGTCACTAGGTTGGTGAGTCATATGTTCCTGAGATGTTGAAGGCGGGGCTCTGTTCTGTCTCAGGGCTTCCGAGAAGAGCAACTGTCTCGCTGGTTTACCCAGGTATTTTTTGAAGGTTTGTTCCCTGGCATCACCAGATGTTGGGCTCCAGGGGGGTGAGAGTGCTGTCGGAGTGTGGGCTTCTTGATGAGAGGTGACGTAGTCGCGTGGTCGATGGGTGGACATTCCTTACGACGTCAGAGGGGTCACTGCCGTGGTCACCGCGGGCTGCCCCGAGTCTCAATCCGCGTGTCTGCGAGTGTGGCGGCAAATGTGCTCGGGCCCCTTGCAGTGGGACGAAATAGGGAGCGGGATGGGGAGGGTGGCGGATGCAGGATAGTGCCCAAAGTATGGGGTTCTTCTCTCCGCGGTGTGGTAGCGCGGCATTAGTTGACTTGCTATGTCTGTCGTTTCTCCCTTTTTGTAGTAGGGGTGACCGTTTGCAGTTAGAGAGCGTCTGCGTAGGTTCCTCACCTCATGTTGTGCGAGAGAGGTCCTCTTGATTGGGAGGAGAGGAGGGGGTATCGTAGAAAGCTAGGGTATAGTGACCTAGCCGAGGGTGGCGTAAGGTCCTTCAATGAGCAGCTCGTGGGTTCGAGAATGTCTGTTCCCCGTGTTGCTGTTCTGCAGCTCTGTGAGGCTGTTGTGCCCACAGTTCAATCCCCTCATGGAGCGGTGTACGCAATGTACAGTGGGGGCTCTGCCTTGAGGTGGGCTCTCAGGGTTTAATGGGAGCTTCTGTCTGCTCCTTAGTTGGATCCAGGTGGCCTGGTACTTCCCGCTGGTCTCTTCGTGGCCCGGGCGGGGGTGGGTGGGCTCCTGTTGAATTACTGGTGCCTCTCGGGGTGGTTATGTCCTCATGGGGAGAGAGGCTCGGGGGGCCATCCATAAATCAGTAGGGTTTTTTATTACTTTATTTAATTTTTTTGTGTTGTTTGCTTTTTTTTTTTTCCTTGAAATTTGGCCCCCAGGTCGGGTCTCTCTTGCGCCGGTCCTTTGTGGCAATCAGTGCCTCCACCACCCCCCTTCCGCTCACCGCCTCCTCTCCCTGCTGGTTCTGTTTCCGCCCGCTGGCCGGAATATTTTACCAGAGGCCGCGGCTTCTCGTCAGCGTGCAGGCCTCACCGTCCAATCCGGCCCCGGGTTAGCAGAGGATGAGGGGGGGGTCTCACGGCCCCGAACGAGCGAGCCCGCGGCTGCCCCGGGGCCTCACAGGTCCTCCACAACTCCGCTGCGAAGGGGCATCGGATGTCGGGACGCCCTCCTTCCCGATCCGGGGCCCGCCGACGGCAGAGCTGTCCGTCTAGGCGGCCATGTCGTCGGGTGGCCAGACCACGACCTGTCAAGGATTTTCAACGCATTGTCCCTGGGCATCAAAATATCCCCGCATCGTAGTGAGGAACGAAGAATGCGCACAGAAAAATTACGCAAACCCCATGCAGCGTGGAAAGAAATGCTGCATCGTCTATGCTGCATCCGAAAATTTTACGCAACTTGTGCTTATTGGATCTTTGATGTTTTTACCTTATTTTATTCAGATAAATATTATCTGTTTTTCTAAACCTGTGTAGTGTATTTTTGTGGTGTGTTCATTGTGTTTCTGTATGGTTTATTGCACAAACACTTTACACATTGCCTTCTGGGTTAAGCCTGACTGCTCAGTGCCAAGCTACCAGAGCATGGCCACAGGATAATTTGTAGTGTGTTGTGACTTACCCTGACTAGAATCGTGGTCCCTACTTGGACAAGGGTATGTACCTCTGCCAACTAGAGACCCCATTTCTAACAGTAGGCTCAGTGCGATGAGCAATAATATAATCATGATAACTGTCACAACCACTAAACCTATGCATATGTATTTGAAGTTACTTCATCTATTTCTTTTTGACTCCACAATTTCTCTTATTTCAGACCAAAGTTTGAATTTTAAAATCAAAAGCTCTTTTGTATTTGTGAGCAAAGCAAAACCAACAATAGACTCTTTAAAAGTTTACATTCAAAGTATTCACAAAAATGTCCTTAATCTTCTGGAAAGTTCAACAACAAGAATGTTCTCTATTTGTAAATGTTCAAATGCTTCCACTAAAAATGCAAAAGTCTCTAATGAAAGCACAACTCACAATCACTAATAAACACTTCCAAAACGTAATGTATTTGCTCATCCAGCTGCAATGAGATTTCAAAGTCCATCTCCACCATATTTTCAAAATCAAGAATACTGACCTGGAATCGCATTGTTAAAGCAAAAGGTTGCAAAGTCCTTCTCCCAGTCATTTGCAGCAAACTATGTCCATTCCAGGTGCAGAGTATTTTGCACTTGGTACTCTCTTTATCTTTGATCTTCTGTTTACTCAACTCTGACCATCACTGTCACTTTGATTTGACTCTTCAGTCTCTTCAACAATTGTTGGAGGCTCTTGTGCACATGCGGACAAAAAAAACAAAAGGACATAAAGAATTTGAAAAAAAGGTAATCTCAGGCCACTAATTAAAGTGGCAAAAACTAAGTAAAAAGGGAAAGCATCATGTTAGAAATGGGGTGTTTGGTTGGCAGTCAGGTTACCCCCTGTCCGAGCAAGGACCCTCACTCTAGTCAGTGTAAAAGATAATCACCCTCAGGTAACCCCCGCTCACCACCTTGGTAGCTTGGCACCAGCAGGCAGGCTTAACTTCAGAGTATAGGTATAAAATGTTGGTACCCACACACACAGTAACTCAGTGAAAACTCTACAAAATGACACAACACAGGTTTAGAAAAATAGGAAATATTTATCTAGACAAAACAAGACCAAAATGACAAAAATCCAACATACAGGAGTCAAGTTATTAATTGTAAATGCAAAAGAGTCTTAAATCCATGAGAAAACAGTAAAAACACTGTTAGCGTTGAAAAGTACATGGGTAGCATCACAATAACGCGCATAGGCGAGTGTGCGTTGGAAAAGGCTAGTGATGTGTCGATTTCTCACACGCAAGGGAAACCGTGCATTGTTTCTCCTCCTCTGGTCACGTCGGCTTGCGTCATTTCTTCTCTCTGCAGGAGAGCGGTGTGTTGTTTTTCCACGCCCAGCGATTTTGCGGCAAAAATCGGGTTGCACGGCATCAGGAAAACTGAGCTGTGTGGGTTGCGACATTATCAGCCTCCGTCAGTGGGTGTTGCATGTCGGTTCTCCAGCTGCGTGCGTCGATCTTCCAGCCGTGATGCAGGTGGAGCATCGATTTCAGCCGCGAAGCCGGTGGTGCGCCATTTCTCAGCTGCGTCTCGGAAGGTGCGTCTAAATTTTCCTCGCACAACGGTCTGTGCTTGGATTTTCAGTCTTGGTTTGCCAGCTTCACCTTCCAAGGCCCCAGGAACTGGATAGGGCACCACTTGGCAGGGCAGGAGTCTGAGCAGAGTGTCCAGATTCTGGCAGGGGAAGTCTTTGATGGCCCTGAGACTTCAACAACAGGAGGCGAGCTCGGTTTCAAGCCCTTGGAGAGTTCTTCACAAGCAGGAATGCACAACAAATTCCAGTCTTTGTCCCCTTGCACAGGCAGAAGCAGCAACTGCAGGATAGCTCCACAAAGCATAGTCACAGGCAGGGCAGCACTTCTCCTCAGCTCTTCAGCTGTTCTCTAGGCAGAGGTTTCTCTTGATTTCCAGAAGTGATCTGGTTTTCAGGGGTTTAGGTGTCCTTCTTATACCCAGTGCTGCCTTTAAAGTAGGCCTACTTCAAAGGAAAGTCTCTCTTGTTTGTGGGATCCTGCCTTGCACAGGCCAGGCTCCAGACACACACCAGGGAGTTGAAGACTGCATTGTGTGAGGGCAGGCACAGCCCTTTCGGATGGAAGTGACCACTCCTCTCCTCCCTCCTAGCACAGATGGTTTATCAGGCTATGCAGGCTACACCCCAGCTCCCTTTGTGTCACTGTCTAGAGAGAGGTGCAAACAGCCCAACTGTCAAACTAACCTAGACAGGGAATCCACAAACAGGCAAAGTCACAGAATGGTTTAAGCAAGAAAATGCCTACTTTCTAAAAGTGGCATTTTCAAACACACAATCTCAAAACCAACTTTACTAAAAGATGTATTTTAAAATTGTGAGTTCAGAGACCCCAAACTCCACAAGTCTATCTGCTCCCTATGCTTTAATCATAGTTAAAGGTAGCCCCCATGTTAACCTATGAGAGAGATAGGCCTTGCAACAGTGAAAAACGAATTTTGCAGTATTTCACTGTCAGGACAAATAAAACACATTAGTATATGTCCTCCATTAAACATACACTGCACCCTGCCCACGGGGCTACCTAGGGCCAAACCTTAGGGGTGTCTTACATGTAAGAAAAGGGAAGGTTTAGGCTGGGAAGTGGGTACACTTGCCAAGTTGAATTGGCAGGTTAAAACTGCATACACAGACACTGCAGTGGCAGGTCTGAGACATGATTACAGGGCTACTAATGTGGGTGGCCCAACCACTGCTACAGGCCCACTAGTAGCATCTGATTTACAGGCCCTGGGCACCTCTAGTGCACTTTACTAGGGACTTACCAGTAAATCAAATATGCCAATCATGGAAATCCAATTACACATACATTTTTCATAGGAGCACTTGCACTTTATCTCTGGATAGCAGTGGTAAAGTGCCCAGAGTCCCGCACACATCAACAACCTGGGAAACAGAGGCAAAATGTTAGGGGAGAACACGCCAAGGATGCCAAGTCTAACACATCAGCATTCAGAAGATCGGTCAAGAGTCTTCTTTGAGTGTTAGGGAGAAAATCTCTAAGTCTCAGCAAAGCATTTCAGAGAGGCAAGGGCAGAGAGGGTGCTACCTCTCAGAGTCCAAGAGGTTCAGCATGTAGCGAAGAATGGCAGGAAAGCTCTGATGAATCTGTTCTGGTTTTTCTGACCAAAGCCCAACTGTTCAGCAATATTTCAAGGTTCACTGGGAAAATGATTTGTCAGTTTGTCAGCCCATCTGACATTGAAGGAGCAACATCCAATAGAAATAGATTATGCGACTCCAACTTGAAACATCCAGATGGTATCCCAGGTTTGCCGTGAGAACGGTGTCCATCTGTATACTTCCACACAAGGTTGAAATAAATTTTTTAATTGTCAGTCCACTGTCCAGGATTTTCCACATCCAAGGTTGTTTTCTCACACTCTCTATGTGTAGATTAAAAGACATCTATTACCAAGCAAGCTTTCTCATGAGAAGGAAGTCTGAAAGAAATGTACACATTAGCAAGATGACTTGACATTTTCTGCAGTCACAAATACAGGGCCTAGCAGGCCTTGCGTAGGCTAATGCAAATAAATTAAAACAGCACAATAATACATTCAAATAAAACACATTTTAATACACAAATTATAAATTCAGGATTAGTAAGTCTCCATTAGCATTCATTTTACAGTAAATTTTAACTAAGTGACTCTGTTTTCATTCAGTGTGGTGCAGAACTGCATTTCTCTAGTTTTACACACGTATTTAAAACATTAACTATGAGAAATTCAATATTGTTTCAACACAGATTATTAACTTAGATGGACATATAACATAATGACAGTTTAATTATTTAAATATGTAATTTAATCTTGATCCCAACTATGTTTCAGTGAGTAGTCTAAAACAAATGCACACTAGCATGGCTTCTCAGTGCATCATACTACATTCAAATCATTAGTTCTTTGATTAACATAATGCATAAACTGTCACGTATAGATTATCATTGTGAGATGAGGGATGGTACTAAAATTTCTTCCACATCATATCTAACTATAACAGCTAAATTTCTATGGCCTTGTGCATGTAAAATCTGAACCTAACTATAATGTACCTGTAACCTTTGTTTTTTCTAGTGAATTGCTAACATTTTTTTTAATCCTATTTCCTAAATATATTGTCCCTATAACCCTTGTTTTTTTCAGTTAATTTCTAGTTTTTTTTTAACATTAACTAAAATGTCCATTGCAATGCACTGTGGGGGGGAAGGAGGGTGTTGTAAGCAGGGCCTGGCCTGGCATTGTGCTGCCTCTACCAAGGCTTGCTACGCCTATTCCCACTCCACCCTTTTAATCATTATTACAGCCCTTTTGGCTGTTGTTCTGCCACTGCCCTTCTCGTCTGCCCTAAACAGTTACCTTGCTGCCACACCCACCTCCTCCCTAACCTCTGTTGTCTGACTCCATGCAGCTGCTCCCTACCTCCTTTCCTTCATAGTCCGATGTGCTGCCATTGTCTTCCATTTAGCTTGATGTCCCTGCCAACTCATGCCCCTCGTTGCCTTTTCTAGGCCCATCATTGCCCTCCTGCTTAGCCTCTGTGCTTAACTTGCTGACCCTTCCCTCCTTATCCCCTGCCCTCCAATATCTATGTGCTTTACCCCTGCTCCCTCCTTTTTGCTCACCAGTGTCCTGTTGAGCTGCCACTGCCCCGCCGCCTGCCTCGCATGGTCAGATGACTGCCGCCTGTCCCTGGCACCTCCACCCTGCCTGCCTGAATTCCATGCCCCTACCCCTTCCTCCTGTCCTCCAAGGTCCATTTTGCTGCCACATCGTTCTGCAATTCATGCTCTGTTGTACTGCAACTGCTCTTCTTGCCTACCCCACGTGGTCTGTTGTGAAGCCCCTTCCACTGCACTCGCTTGTCTGTGTCCAGCCCCTACCCATTCCCTTCTGTCCCCCATAGTCCTTTTGCATGTGCCTGCCTCCTCCTCTCTCTTGCCCACCATGACCTTTGTGCTGCCACTAACCCTCCTGCTTGCCATGCATGCCCTTCAGTGCTGCCACAGCGCCTCCCACCTGCCCGTATGGTCAGCTTGCTGCCCCTCACCCCCTTCCACTTTTCCTCCGTTGTCTGTTTGTATGCCATTACAGTCTCACTATAGCCCTCCATGGTGTGTTGTGCTTCCAGTGCTCATCTCACCTGCGCTACAAGATCAGCTTGCTGCTCCAGCCGTGCCCCCTGCCCTCTGTATTCCATGTGCAGGCTCGTATTCCCTCCCTCCTGCCTTGTCTAATCCATTGTTGTGTCCCTGACCCCTCCCTCCTGCCGTTCATGGTCCTCCATACTGCAACTGTCCCTCCTGTCTGTCGGGTATGGTCACTTTGCTGCCTTTGCCTCTTTCCTTTCTGCTCTTTGTTGTCCATGTGGATGGCCCTGTCCCCACCCTGTTGCTTTCCATGGTCTGTTGTGCTGCCCTGCTGCCCTGCCTGTTCTGTGTGGTATATTGTGCTGCTGCGACCCCTGAAACCTGCCATCTAAGGTCAGTTTGGTGCCCCTTCCCATCTCCCTTCTGCCCTCTGTTATCCGAGTCCATGTCCCTACCCCATTCCTCCTGCCCTCAGTGATCCAATGTACTACACTTGCCAACATTTTGAACTTGGTAAGAATGAGATTTAAAAAAAAAAGCCTGGGGAACTGATTTTCCCTATTGGCATACATTGTAAAAGAGAAGATTTTAGGAAGAAGACAGATAAAATAAAGCCCCTTTGGGCTTAAAAACATCAGGAGTCTCCTACCTGAATCTGGTCTGTTAGTTTGTATGGTTGTACTGCCACTGCCTCTTCCTCCTGCCCTCAGTGGTCTGCTTTATTACCACAACCTCTCTTACCAGCCCTGAATGGTGGTTTGTTGCCCCTGCCCTCTTTCCCCTGCCCTCCATGGTCTGTTGTGCTGCCACTGCCCCTCCCGCCTGCCCAACGTGGTCAACTTGTTGCCTCTGAACCCGCCTCCTTGCCCTCAATTATCTGAGTGTGTGTCTGGCATCTGCCTCCCCACAGTATTCTAATGAACAACTAGATTGCTAAAAATGTAGTTCCCATCCAATGAAAAAGATTATGGATGCATATATATGTGGAAAGGTAGAGGAGAGAGAATTGATCCCTGGTGGGCCCCATACTTTATTTTCTTTGGACAGAAGGAATATAATGCAACAGAAAGTACTTCTTCCTGATCATGTAAAAAAGATTTCAGAAGGAAGAATGAGTGAGTGTAGTATGTATAGTTGATATCTGGGGTTCCAATCTTCATTTAACATCAGAAGAGGACAGACATGTAAAATACAGAAAATGGGCAGCATGGAAACCAGTATGAGTACTAAGTGATCCTCAGGACAGGACTTTGCGGACTTAGTGGTACGGCAACTGTATAAGACTCACACTATCACAGGAAAGGAGGCTAGCAACATCTCTCAGTTGTTTGATCTCCTAGCAGGGGCGGCTGGTGTTCAAGGGCTAAGGGGCTGCGCCCCTAGCCTTTTCTGGCCTCTCTAGTGAAGCATATATTTAATTACATGATGAAAGCAAAACATTTTCTGCACAATATTTTCAGAGTGAAAGTTGTGCACTTTGAAAAGCCCCACTGCGCCTGCGCCCTTAATTTTTCTCAGATCGCAGTGACGTCCCTGGCTTATCTCCTCCTCCACCAGAAGCCCTGATAGTAAACAGCCTGGAGTGTTTTTTGTTCAGCCCGGGTTTCTGAAAGCTTCATGTCACTCCGATATTATTCTCCACCCTTTCCTATTTACTCAAATGGTGGGGTGTGATCAGAAGGGTCTACGTACCAGAGGTCACATACATTGCACAAAGAAAATCCCATTTTCCTGCATTACAAGCAGTCTGTGGCAGGGAAATGGAATAAATACAATAAATAACTCCATCCAGGGCTCTCTGGGAGACAGGAGTGTGACCTGGAGACCTCAAGTCATAAATATGCCAAAGACAACCCTGCACACAAGTAAGTTGGAGCTCTATCTTTTTTACAGACAATAAGAAAAAAATCTGTTCTCTCAGCTCTGCTCTCCTTTCACTGCCTCTGTAGGTGATTTCGTCTCTCAAAGGCAGTAATGGTTCCAGTAATTTATCATGGCTAGTTATTGTTTTATTTCTTCTGCAGACTAATGATTTGATATGTCATATTAAACATGTAATCTGCAGCTCAAATAAACGTACCTTTTATCACTGAAACCGCTGGATACTGGATGGGTGAGGCAATGTGTGTTTGTTTGAATGTGTTTGCAGGGCTTGACAGAGTGGCTGAGAAAATGTGGGTGTCTGTGTATAAGCGTTGTGTGAATGGCAGTGGATGACAATGTGGATGAGTAAATGGGTAGGTGACCAAAGGCAGTGGGTGAGTAGGTGAATGGAAATACGCGGGTAGTGAGGCTCTCTCACAAGGTGCAATTCTGTCTTGTATTTGTGCCCCACCACTGCTTTCAGTCACCAGCCACCACTGTCTCCTAGTTATTTCAGCTTACCCTGTTCACGATTAGTTTGTCACATGGCCTTTCATCCCTGTCCATTATTATTTTTCCTATTCTCTGTTACTGCTTTACCCTGACATGCTTGTCCATTAGTCCCTGGTTCCCTTGCCTCCCTCCTCAATACCTAATTGTATTTGTCCTCACAATATAAAAGTTCTTCATTCAGTCACACAGTGAACAGAGAGTGAGCTGAAAACCCCTCCACTGAATTAGGGTTGGCAGCCCATGTTTGAAGGTTCGGCACAGACAGGGTCCATTATGGTACTGAAGCAGAATTCCAAGGCTTTGAGAAATTGGATTCTGCTTCAGAAGCCTTTATGTTTTGGGGGCAGATAGGATTGGATGCTGAGACAGTGATGGGCACAAAACCCCAGATCTGGTCCTGGCCTTCTGTGGCTGCTAAAGCAGTCACTGACCAAAGGCTCTGCATCCTTCTAAAGGACCAGCCCCACTAGGCTGCATATTCTCTCACACAGTGTCAATTTTAGGTTTAGCTTAATAGGGTATCTGTCTGCATCATATTGTTAACAAAAGTTCAATATATATAGAGTTTGTTGTGGTTTTGCTGGGGATTACTCTTTCACGTCATGTTAGTGGGGGTATGGTGACCATTCCATTTTCTAGGAACTGCTTCCATGGGAATGCATGAGGGGCTGTTGGAAATTACCATCTTTTGTGTGGCATTCCCCCAGATATTTGCCTTGACTGTTTTTGTTGGCCACACGGCTCTGTGGATTTTGCCCCTGCTCACCAGTGACAAAGTGCTTGTGCCCCTCATTTAAACATGGAACTGATATACATCTGATTGGCAAGTTTAGCTTACATACATTTCCTTATAATATTGCACCAAGTATTCCCAGGGACTGTAAGTTAAATGTCACCAATGGGCTGCAGCACCCATTGAACCACCCAATGCAGTGACACAGCAAACCCAACCCCATGCCTACCACTGTAGCTGGGCAGTACAGTTAAAAACTACCAAATCCATGTGTCAAAATAAACCCTTTTTTACAGACCTAAACCTTCCTCCTAAAGATGAATAAGTCACCCCTAAGGTAGGTCTTATTGTTCACAAGACAGGATGCATGTTATGTGAAAGTAGGACGTGCAAACGTTTAATGTCGCTACTTTCATAGAAAAACACTGGATTATATAATTACATCCTATAATGCTAAACTCAGATTGGTAGCAGCAGGAAAAAGAATTTCAAGGACTAGTTTTAATAGTTAACCAAAATCCAGTTTAATTGTAAAGTCAAATTTTGTCTAACTATTGAGAAAAAGTACTTTTAGAACATTGCCATTTTTTAAGGCATTTCCATAAGTACTTCATTTGTCACCTGGCAGCTGATGGCTCCCCTGTGATGAGGTGTGAGCTACTCAGAGGACTGGGGCAAAGGGCATTGGGTGTGAGGAGATGTTGAGTTTTCTCTAACAGGGTGGCCGGGGACTGTGCCCAGCCCCTTGTTAAGCTTAAAGGAGGCCTCCCCTGTCACAGTCAGATGTAGCTCACACCTGAGCCTGCCCTGTAATCAGGCTGGCACCAACCCCAGTGGGAGAGGGAGCTGCCCTAGACTGGTTGAGTCACCACAAGGGAGGGGTTGCTCATTTCCATAGTCACACCTCTGAGAGGGCACAGGGAACTCTGACCAGGAGAAGGAAGGTCCTGCTATGTTGGATTTAGGGAGAGAAGGACACTGTGGGATAGCTTACAGTAAACTACACAGCAAGTCTTGCCAAAGTGGATATCCCCTGAAACTATTACCTCATTGGTTAGGGAATGGCCAGGATTTCCCCCACCCTCACAGGCTGGCACTGGGCATAAATGTGGTATCCCAAGAACCCTTCTCAGAACACTGTGGGACCTGAAGAAGATTCAGTAGAGGACTGCCCTTTTGTCTGAAGACCTGGGAAGACTGGACCTGCTTTCCTTATACCCAGGATCCCCGAAGTGACTCCAAAGGTCATAAGGTTGAGAGAGTGTAGCTTATATAATCTATATTAACATGAAATGTTTATGAATTAATGTGTGATAATGCCGCATAGAAACCGAAATAGTGATTTTGCTTAAACGTGCACTTGAAATGTGACCACGGGAAGTGGCCGCCAATGTATACGTGGACTAATAATGATGACTAAAATGTTTATAAATGTTATACTGAATAAGTTTTATACTAATTATTAATAATTGCGCTATTGAATTTGTGCTGAAATCCTTGTAGGCCTTAAGTTAGCATGAGCTGAAGCTTAGCTGCTTGGCTCTCATATAAAATGTATTTTTCCTATCTTGCAGTGTGCTGACTCGCAAAAGGACATGACCTCTTGTTTTCTTCAAACTAGAAGCCGAATGTAACCATGCTAGATCCGTTCTCATGAATTCTTCATTGCCTGTAGGGTGATATTAACAAAATGCAACAGTGTAGATTAATGTAATGTACAAGGTCATTCAAACCGGTGAAGACAATGGAGCTACTGACCAAAAGATGTGCAAAGGATTACAGAAAGATGAAATCATGCCGGACGTGCCACCTCTGAAGACATCGAACGGGAGAACCAATGAGAGACTTGTAAAATAATATGGGGTGAAAGATTAATGACCTAATGTATTTTCTAGTAGGTTAAAGATAGTGGGGTATATCCACGGACCAATCAAATATTAGGGGAATGTACAACAAAAAACGGATAAAAACCCATGACACGGGGAGCCAATTAGGTGGGTTAGGGAATGCTATTGATTTTATCCAGAAACTTTGTCACTCTGTTTGGTGACTTATTGGTTTGCTGAGAACCATTCTCGTCCTTAGATTTGCCCATTTTACACTTTATCTCCTTATGAGGGAAGTGCCCACTTTGCCCCAGAGCTGAGTTTTGAATGATGGCGATTTGACTGATGTCCTGAAGACGAAGACTGAACCTGTGCGCTGACCTAAACTTTGGAGGGTAATTATGACAATGCATTTGTGATTTGTCTGTTTGCTTTTCCTTTCTAGGTACCAACTGCTTACTTTTGACAGAGACCATAGTTAGATGTTTTCCAAATTGGTGTTCTAAATTGTTTTGCATGAAGCCCAACATGCTAATGCTAATGAGTGGTTAGGACAGGTGTTCACTAAACTGACGCAAATAGACAAACGACCGAATCTATGCTTTGTTGAACTGACGCATTATTGAGACTTTGCTAAACTGATCTATGTTCACACTGTGTTATGTTCTGAAGTTTGTGATTCTCGCCTTAATGAAATCTTATCAAAGTTGCCATATCGTGACTATGCTATTATGTTTCTTGGTTTTGAGATTAACGCATCTGCTTTTAGAATTGTAACCAATAGGGAATAAAACTCATAAAATTCTACTAAACTGGCGTGGTTATTCATGACTGCAAGGTCATGGTAGTAGTTTTGAATTGATTTGTGACTTTGACTAAGGTGAAATGTATTGTTGTGATAAATATTGATGACATTATATACATATTGATTGACATATTGATTAGCTATCTCGCCCTAAGATGTCTCTCAACTGGGTCAAAAGATTAATTGGCCTAAAACGAGTCCTGATGTGTAATAAATTATCATAAAGGGACGCGCTAACAAGGTTGACCTTCAGTTTTAGCAATGGGACGCATCAAGCTTCAAGAAACATTTTCCTGCATTCTCAGCTAATTAGACCCTACTTGATCTGCACTGGTTCCTGTTACTGGCCTTTGCTGTAGTGAGTCCTAGCTCCCAAGTGCCGTCTCTAAGGTCCTAAACCCTTGGCTGGTGTCAGACTATACTCCTCCTTGCTTAAACCTATAAGCCTGGGACTTAGAAACTTTTTGCCCTGAGAACCAATATGGACTTCTGCTGCCCATCATTGATGAGACCAGCTTCGGCCACAGCCTGCCGTCTTGAAGTGCGGAAGACCTTCCGCTCCATAGGTTTCTAAGTGTGAAGCTAACTTTTTGACCTGGACAAACCTGGTCCCTGTATCCGACCCATGCTCCGTTGTGGTCAAACTTAAAACGTACCCTTGTTCCAGTCCTGCACAACCAGATGACTGAGGTTGGCGCTTATCGCTTTTGTGGTGCTATTTTCAAATACAAACTTTACAAATTCAGAACTCTAGTTCTACTCCTTGGATTTTTGTTGTTTTGGTGTCATTTTATTTAGTTGTTCTCAAATGGTTGGAGATTTTTCTTGTGCTGTGTCTTCACTTTATTACTTCTTGAAGTGTTGCATAATTACTTCACACAGTCCCTCTAAAGTAAGCCTGACTGCTCTGTTCTATAGCTGCTTTGGATGTGAGCTCGGTCTCCAACTAGTGGCTGGAAGATACCTTCAGAGTAGCTCACATCCTTGAGCTCATGTTTAAATAAGTGCAGGGTTACATTTCCCTTTAAAAGTTAAGGGAAGGCTGTGTTTATTTTACAGTATTATCTTCAGACTGCAGATAGCAGGGCCTGATAATGAGCAGTGCTGAAGTCAAATTTATGACCTGAGGGCACAAAGGTGAAGAACTGAAGCACTGAGGTATGTCAATCTTAAGTAAAAGTCCTTGTCTACTAGTGTGAAAACAAAATGATGTTTCTGGATGCTTTTAGACTGGAGAAAATTAAAATTAATTAATGATTAAGTTAACTTTTCATTTAAATGTTATCCCATTTCAAAGTGTCACATTTGCAGACAGCAGGCCTCTTGCTGCCAGTGGCCAGTAGATATTATGCTATATTTACAGGTGAAAAGTGCAGTCATTTTTTTTAACTGGAGAAATTTAAAGTGAAGCAAAAATTTTATTTGAAATATTGAGTCAATTATGTCTTAATATTTTGTGAGGCATGTTTCTTCACTCTAAATTCCTACCATCTAAATAAACAGCTGTATTTTTCGGATATAAACGTGGCACCCGGTCTACAGGCCACAGGGGGTGTAAGATGCCTGATGTGTGCAAATGAGACACTTTGAAAATTTTAAGGTACAGATAAATGTTCTATATTATAACTAATTTTGCAGAATAATATTATGCACTTGAAAATTCTCCCATTTAAAAAAATGGATGTATGTTTATGTTATACATATAACAGTTCTGCATATGAGGAAAGGTATGTCCTGTGCCACAAGTACATATGACATAGGCTCTCTTTCACCTAATCACATATAACACATATAATCACATATAACCCATTAATATGCACACAAGACCACGCTCTCACTGGCACACGTCAACACTATCATAGCACCCTTAGTCGAAAAGTATTTTGTTCAAACCATAGTTTCTGGCTGTACAGACATTAGACTCAGTCAATTAGCTGGGCGGGGAGTGTCTAGTAACACTGCAGGGTTCCTTGTGCTTCGGTAGCTCACAATGATTTTCACTGATCAGAAGTAGATCTCACTACAGAAAAGGTTGGAGACCCATGATTTAGACTTTAGCAGTTCCCCCTAGACAAGGATTATGGTTATTACGTGTGTCTGGTTCTCACCTCTCTCAACTTATAACCCAATTGCCTAGAGACTATTTTACAACTGAATAATGGCCTTAACCGTTAGAATGTTTAGCACATCCACTTCTGAATCCCATAGATGCCAGCTACAGGGAAAACAATCCTTTTTGACAACTTTTTCCCCAGTAAGGCAACAAGGTCTGACTTCGGTGTGCTAAACTGAATTTTTGTACATGCCCCGTTTACATGTGTAAACACACTAAGCCATGTCTTTTAGTTTTGCCAAGGCTTCTTCGAAAGGTTGGCAGGCCCACACTTTCAAGCTGCCCAGCTGCGTCTACTAATACATGATCACGTTGTAATAACAAACCCTCGTTGGGAACCTGTTTGGCTAGGACAAGACGGTTCCATGCTACCTGTGTAAAATACATATTATATCACATGGTGTTTATGTATGTCTACGTTTTTAATGATAAACACGTTGTTGAATCTAACAGCCAGTGGCGTAGCATGGGTGCCCAGGGGTCCGATTTAGGTGAGATTATCCGTCCCTATCTATCCCCTTATGATAGTAAAATGAAGGCACGACGGTGGTCTAGTAGACGTATCATAGCCCTGAGACCCGGTGTCATTGCACCTGCTGCCCCTGTAAGGAACAAGTATACATTGAGCAAAAGTGCACGCCAGGACACTTTTATCTTTTTTTCATCACGGCTATCCTCACTCGCCCTCTGCTATCCGTCTTCAGCAGACTCGCGATGAGGTAACGTTTCCTTTATTTTGCAATTATCTGCTCAGCCCCCCCTGGATTTCTCTACCTCCCCTGCCGATTGGCTGAGTCATGCAACACTGAAGTGTTGTGCCTGCAAACTATACATACAGGGGCCATTTCAGCAAGCAGAGACGAAATTCAATATATTTTCATAGTTACGAAAACACAGCAGACGCATGGATCCGAGGCAGTATGTGCTGTTCCGTCTCAGGCCTCACTTTGAATGAAGAGCACCTGGCGCCGTGCAGACTTCTTAGCACTGTAACTCTGCAGCAGCGCTACGTAACAGTGAATCGTCGTGGAGAATGGAGGGAATATCATCCAAAAAGCGGTTTTGTAATGATTATAGGAATGTGTAACGTAAACTCTCTGATTCTAAACAAAATTCCAAAGCAGGTCTAAATCGTCACCAAATCACACATTCAAAATGTATGTAAAGGGCAGGACTGTTGCCAACCACACGACTGAATTTATTCTGTATCTGTGTGGGTCTGAGTGAGGGTTTTATTTGGTGTTAGATGCATTGTCCATAAGAAAACGCCTGAAGGCAGCAATTGCTTTCTAGTGACTTCAGAGGGGTCCGGGCTTTGCCTGCCCCAGGCTGTACGTGACGTCACACAGCGCCCCAGACGTTTCCCTAACCTGTTCCTGAGTGACGTCACAGTAGGATGGTGGATCCTGAGCGCCCTCTTCTGGATATTGGAACGCCGGTGGAATCTGCATTCCGCCGGCTGGCTCCTGTCATTGTGTGACATCACACGGGAGGCGGGCCCTAGTGACGCCCGCCCCCTCCCCGCAGAGGCGTCACTGCTGGTCCAATCCCCGCCCGGACCTGGGTGGGTGGCAGAGCGGAGTGGCTGCACCGCCGGTGCGCTCTCCCTCCGCGCCAGACTCAGCAGCACCTGCAGCGATGGGAAGCCGCTCCCCGCGCGCCGCCCCGAGCCCCACGCTGCTGCCCTACTACCTGAAACCCATGCTGCCTCTGCTAACGCTCCGCGGCAAAGCCCGGGGATAGTAGGGCATGGGAATCCGCGGGGCCGACTACCGGGGGCGCGCGCAGTGACCACCCGCCCAGCCATGGGGGCTTCCTGCAGCGGTGGCCGCGCCGGGCCCGCTGCGGCCCGGGGCAGGTGTCAGGGGCACCTCAGCAGCATCTGCTTGGTGACAGTAAGTACAGTGCAAACCTTTCTGACATGGGCGCCCCATGCCGCAGAGCAGCATTCCGTGTACTTGTACAGTTCATTATTTTTGCATTTATTTTGTGGGGGCTGGCATTTTTTAGCAATCCTCTGCAGAGTTTATATCAAACTGAGTAGGCTGGAATTTTCAAGGCGGTATGTGGGAACAGAGACCCTTCTTTGTATGGTATTTGTGGGGGCACAGAAAAATAACCCCTCTTCACGAGACGTGGAAAAATGTGAGGTAGTTCATTGGAGACATTTAGTACAGGGCACAGCAGCAACCTGTCTTACGGACGAGGGGCGGCACCGCTGCCACAGCTCAGTTTGGCGCGCTCCCTGTCCAGCTGGAGTATGCTTTGTGCGTGGGGTTTATTGTGGCCCATCCCTGCACCTGTCGGGTTAGAGGAGTACCAGCTTTTCTAACACACACCAGGAACAGCTGCAGTATTCTCATGTAGGGGCATTACTAATCTTGCCGGGGGACATATCATTTATTGGGAGACGCTACTAAGGAGCAAACAACAGAAGTTGTGTCCCGGTTGCCGAGCGGCCTTTGCACGCCCCCTACACCTGTAGCCGTCGATCTTGAGTTGTCCGTCAGGTGTGTGTTACCATTGACGTACATCATTTTCCTTGTCAAATAATATGCAGAGATAATTTGGATACGGCCATTTCTCCGGTGTGGGATTGCATCTGTCACTGTGGCTTAGTTGGCAGGGTTGTCATAGTGTAAAACAAGCATAGACAAAGCCAATATGTCTAGTGGTGGCCATCAGCATTTTTAGCTTTGTCAATGCTTGTTTCTTGTCATTGTTTTTGCAAAACTTTGTTTTTGAGAAAGCTACCAAACCCTTATGAATCTAAAAAAAAAAAACATATGGGAAAAGCGAAAACATGTATTTTTTTTTTCAAAAACCACACATTTCCATAGTAGTCCCTGGCACTTACGAAAACTACTTTTAATGTGTGAGTGCTTCTTGTGAAACAACACAATCTCATCGCTCACAGTGAAGTTAGCCAGTGGCTTAAGTGTGCTGACCCACTGTCCCAGACTGTATGCTGCATTGGGCGAAAAATATGTTTATGACACAACAGGCCAATGGAAGAAGAGGGCTGGCTAAAAGCCCGTACAAGTATATTACACGTACAATTTTAGTGAAACCAAAAGTTCTTGGTTAATAGCACAATTAAAAACAACCATGTCTCAAGTGTCCAAAGAATATAGTGATTCTGGCAGCCTTGGGAGCAGATTATAGAACAGCTCTATTAACTCACCTTTTCCAACATACGTAGGTGGTGCTTGAAGGTTTGTGGTCTTTGTGTGGGGGAACATGTCAGTTTTCAAATGATGCTATAGTTTTTTTTATTTTATTTTTAAATCAAGCCTATCTTTTTGCCTGCTAAAATGAGGATGTTGTGTGCGCGCCAGGGAATGAGGGGGGATCATTCTTATGAAGTATTACAGCTCCCTGAGCAGTTGTTTGGCACACCCTGTTGTTATACGACAAACCGTACATCATACCAGCATTGCCCAAGGAAAAGCTGAAGAAGGACCTGTTACTGGGGTACAGTCGGCATGCTGCGAATCTCATTCCCCTTGTGTTCAGAGAGTGGATGTGAGCCACTAGCTGCCCTAACAGAAGCCAGGTGTCAATATATTCTGACTTTAGCCTCCATGACTACACCCCTAAGTCTTCCAGCAAGTGATCTGCAGAGGCTGATGTGATCTTCAGAAGCTGAGGTTGTGGTTTGGGGCACAATAGTTTCTCATGGGATTGGGGGTGGTTATTTGATCCAGACTGGTGTTTGATGTTGCGCCCCAGGATTTAAACTTAGTTCTAGCCCTGATCACATGAGGTGTATTGTGTTTTGCCCATAATTCACTGTACAAACAACATGTTCTTGACTGTAATTCCAGCACCTGGAAGCCACTCACCAACCTCTTTGCATGAAGACTACACTGGTGGCAACCTGCCTATCATAGTCAGGGCCACTGGAATTATGTGATTGTGCAGCCACTGCGTTTTTCGCATAATTAAGGATTTGCCACATAATCCATCATCTGAATAATCTGCATATTTTTATAAAAAACAACCGTTTCTAGCTCAAACGGTTCAGAAGTTACTAAAATGCAGCAACACATGTTGCCGCACTGTGGGAGGCTGTTGGCAAAGGTTGACTGGTCATTTTCTGTCGCTTATTGCCATATTTATGTGTTTAGCTGGTACTGATGAAATAAAACCTATGCCTAGACAGTGTTAACAAGTGTACAAATGATAAAATAATGAAGTAATAATATCAAAAAATTTGCTGCATTATACCTCATAATTTGCCTTTTCTTGCTTTTCATAACTTAGCCAAACCTGCCACTTAATCTTACCCTCCCCTGCCACATAATTCCAGTGACTCTGATCATAGAGTTCAATGCAAATTATTGATACTTGTGTTCAAATCCATCCGTGAAATATACTCCCCATCCTTTCTGAACTTGGTACTCGCCAAAATGAATTCATAACCTTAGCTTAGCTGTATCTATTCATCACACTGAAAAATCAGGTGCCTGCTTGAGGTTCAGAGCGAACCTCTCTCTTTTAGAGTTCAGGGAAAGTCACTGCCTTACACTCCAGTATCCAAATGAGGGAGAATCTCTTCCTCTTACATTGCAACTTCATCCACATGTACACCTGATTGTGTCCCGCTCTGCTCACCACTATTGTGTTTAAACGTAAATCCCTAAATATTTGATAAGGCTGTAATACAGTCTTTGCCTTCAGCAGTCACTGCTTGTGTGGCGCAGAAGGGGCAGCGTGGGGAGTGTGGAATAAGCATTGATTGTATAAATGTTTTTAAAAGCCTTACCTGTGCCACTGTCAACGCCCCGCTGCTCCTCTCCTGCAGACAGGCTGCAGACACAGGCTCCCAGCCTGCCCTGCAGCCAATCCGGACGCTGCTCAGAGCAGCATCCGGATTGGCTGGGAGCCAGACTGGGAGCCTGTGCATGCTCTCTCTGGAGCGAGCCTACTGTGCATGTGTGTTTGGCCGGCCCGAGACAGCCGGCCAAACACACATGCACTCTGAGGGGGGAGTGTTGTGCACTCCCCTCCCCCCCCCCGCTTGTCTCCCCAGTGGCCAGCTCCTTTACAGGAAACCAATAATAAACACAGTTTATTATAGTTTTCTTGTAAAGGTTTTGCAGCTGCGGGGTGGGGGTCGCTCCTCCACCCTAACTGGGGAGCCGCCCCGGGCCTTCAGGGATGAATGTTCACCATCATAATATTACCTATTTTGTTAATGCAAGTACACGCATTTATGTTGAATACTGATTGTAAGGAACTTGTCTGAGGAAGGCTACCAAATCGTGATAAAACAAATGTAGGTGGCAAAGGGTTCTTCATAGTGTAATTGTTCTCTTAGGGCATGTGACTTAGAGTAACACATGTTAAACTGTGTCCCGGATGGAGTAGGTAGCATGTTGTACACTTCCATAGATGTTCTGGTTCCAAATGTATTGTGTATGGTTAGATTATCTTCTGGGTGAGTTTGAAGCAAAAGAATTGCATTTCTGACCCAAACTAACGCAGTGCTTCCATTGCCTTGTATCCTGCTACAGGGCACTGCCGAGGAGGTCTTGTGTAACCCGTGTACCCACTTATAGACTGACTCTTCTATAGATAGATAAAGCATTTCTCCTTCAGATTTTTTCATGTTGTCTATGAGTAGACACCTGAGTTTGCCATGAGCCACTTTTTTCTTTTGAATTAGCTATTGCATTGCAAGTACTTGAAGCATTTAAAACTGTCCGTCAGTTGCATCATACGGTTTTAATGTTAACATGCCCATCATCCCACATGTAAAGTGCCCTCTTTTTGGGGTATTGAGGATGTCTCACTAGCTGTTGCCTTGGCGATCCGTTGACAGGTCAACGCGACCTGCATACACGTCTTCTGTAACAAATTATTCAATAGATATTATAAAGTAGACCAGAGATGCCCTTTCCTACCTCATAATATTTGTGCTTGATTCGCCGGTGTAGTATTACAACATAACTTGAACTGGTTTAGCCGTTGGAATTGTAAATAAGTGCTGAGTCTAAGTTTTTCTTAGGAGCTCCCCAACCGGTGCGGCTGGATGCTAGCGTTGCTGAATACCAGTGCTGTCCAGTTTTGATACCACATCATTACTTTTTCTACCACCAGCCTTCACTCTGTCTCAATTGCATTATCTCAATCTCACAAGTCCTTTTTCATCCATGCTTCTTATCTTTGCCACTGTTGTTCCAGCTTTCTAGTCCTCCTCCTTTCTCTCCCCTGCTCTGGGTCTGATATAAAAAAAAAACCCTAGTCCCCAAAAAGGAAGGATGGTGCCAACCACCAGCACACATTTCGCCCTGCCTAGTTCATGCAGGAAGAAGGAGAAAAAAGGCGGATTAACTCTTGTCCAGACATGTTGGGTCAGTCTACGCAGGATGCTTCTCTAACCAGGGACAGTAGTCTCTGATAGTTTGGCTGCCATCGTGTATAGTCCAGGGTTTGTGACATAACTCCTCAAAACATGCAGCTTCCTTTTCTGTATTTCTGGTTCTCTGTGATATTAACTAAACATATTGATTTTTCCAAAATCTCAACCTCCTGTTATCGGTTTCTTTAACCACATTTTTTTTTCTTCTGTTTTGAGGAAGTCTTTTTTTTGGTGATGCACTGCTACAAAGGTGAGACTTACCGAAAATCCCAGCTTTAAGTAGTGAGTACATCTCTGACGACAAGGCACGTTGACTACTGTGTGTTTCATTTGCGCTGAATGTGCATTCAGACACATATTGTGACAATGTTTGTGGGTCTCAATATCTGCCGAAGGAAGCACGATTCTCTTTCACCCCCACACAGAGTGATTTGAATGAACGACGAGTAAGAGAAAAGGTGCATCTTTAATCAGAGTTAAAGCTACCATTTCCCTGCTGCAACAGAGAATAATGTTTTGTTTCGTTTAATCTAATTTCTTTATAGCACTCGGAAACAATGAATCGTTGTTTTGTATTACAGCAAGCGCATTACTTGTGCCAACCATTTGGCTGCTCAGCAGATTTATTTGTAGAAACCAGGAGTCTGCAGATTGCACAAATGAAGCAGATAAGTGAAATCCGAGTCTTTGTTACTCTTTCCGAAGTTTCACAAGTCATGTCCTGGTTAAAGTACTCCGAACAAACAGTAGATCCAGACTTGACTCAGTGTGTGCGTGCACAGCGGAAGGATGCTCTCTTGTGCCGAGTTTAGTCTGGGTTGTGCTGACTGAGTTTAGTCTTTTATAGTTTGAGTTCCAGTTGGTGGCGTTTTCATCAGATTGAAGCCAGGGTGGTTGCATGTGCCGTACTACAATAAATCATACACACAAGTACGTGATATTTGTCTGTACTTCTATACTGTTTAATGGTAGACTCTAGTTCATACATCCTCTTGTTCATGCCCTCTAGCCTTCCTCATCAATGTTAGACCTAGAGGTGACACCAGACTGTGTCACCAGGAGCATAGAGTTAGGGTGTTGTAAAGGTGAATAAGGAAGCAAGAGAGTGACAAGTCCAGAGTGGGGAAGCGTAGCTGGCTAGGAATTAAATAATATAGCATGGACCGAAACCATTCGGAGCTAGAGCATGGAAGCGCGAAACTTTATGACCCAGAAATGCAGAACCTAGGATATCATATAATGCAATTGCCTTTTAATTGCTTACAAGGGCACCTTATGTATATTGACCACACAACTACTGTGGCATAAGTAATAAATAGGCTTTACACTGTAGATCCATAGTCTATGAATGATCTTCTATTCTCTCCCAACATCTCCCATAAAGTACATCACTCCATAGTACCCCAAGTATTCTCTGTCTGTCTCTCTCTCTCTCTCTCTCACCCCCCCCTCACTCCCCATGTCTACACTGACATGAGGTGTTTGTAAACGGCGTTCAGAAGTGCATAGTCTGTGCAACTATCTGATAATGAAGATTTCTTGGGTAATTCTGTGTTCTGTTTCAGACACTCAACCCAACTCGGATTTTTTTTTTACTGAGAATGCCTGTTGCTGCTTTACCCACGAGTGTAACATAGAATGTCAATTGAGAGATGACCTTGTATTTATGAGGCAGACCCCATGTGAGACACATTCATTCCAGCTCTGCAGACTTGAAGGGCATTTCTTGTAAAATGGTTGAACAGTGAGTAGCTATTTCGAAGCCCTTACAGAGTGGTCCATCCGAAGTTAAATGATGTGTTGCTGTGTGGTGCACCAGGCCATGAGAGCAGTGCTTGGCCGAGTGAAGCATTTCACTTAATAATTTCCGCTAAGTGATTGCAACAAGTGTGTCAACGTCTAGGAATGTGAGGCCGTCTTGTGCTTCATCCATTTATAGCTGACCCCCGTCATTCACTCTAAAGGAAAGCAAAATGTTCTAATGGTTAGGCTGGTGACTTTGTATCCTGAATCATGTATCCTGGGGTCTGTTTCTGTGTAAAACCCTTCCAAATAACCTAGCATTCTAGGCTAATCACTTATTCTCACGGATATCAATTATAATTAGTCATTGGTAGTTGCTGCTGTTACCCCTGGCTTGCCCCCTCCCCCCCCCCCCCCTACCTCTGGTTTCAGCGGTCATGAACATAAAGATAGGAAGCAAAAGGAGTACCTTCGAAATGTTCTTGCCCTTCAATTACCCCTTCAGTAAGAGAAGATTTTTGAGGGACTTGAAGTGAGGCAAAGGGTAACTCTGTGATGTAAATAGGGGTCAAAGGTTGCAAAATGAGACTTTTGCTTCCCTTTGGAAGTTTGTGAATTGACTTTCATGCTTCATTTGTCATTTAGGGCATGACACGCATAGTACCTTTGTGGTTGCAAAGCCTATGATTATCTAAATCACAGACTTTATGAACGCACAAGCACATGCTAGAATGTATAAAAGATATTTTGTGAGTCGGAAAAGTATTTCTGTCTTGCAAAATGGATTCTGCCACCCATTCCGTTTCCAAATCAGAGAAGGCCTGAAGTTTTGTTATTCTGGTACTTGTGAGTCACAGTGGTATGTATCAATCGATTACAATTGGTGTTACAATGTTATTGACACCCACCTTGGGGTAGTAACAAGTTCTGTGTTACAGCTTTCACCTAGTGCTAATAGACACCTTTGTGAGATGCACAGTGGTCCAGGGGACTACTGTGTGCTTCCCCTGAACCTATTCCTTACCTGTGAACTTTTTTAACCCCTTCGGTGCCAAGGATGTAATGGTTACGTCCGGTGGCGCGGCGCTCAGGTGCCACGGATGTAACCGTTATGTCTTTGTGCTGGCCCTTGGGGGAAGCGCTAGACCCCCTCCCCCGCCAAGGGCCACGCCCCCACCCTCCATGCCACGGCTGGAAGGGGAATCTCTTCCCCTTCCACCCCCAAACTCCCCCCGCAGTGACGTCTGATGAAATCAGCGCACAATCATATGCTGACCTCATCAGAGATCGCCCCAATCACGCTGGAAGCTGAGCTTCCAGCCCGGATCGGATGAGAAATTGAAAAGCATTTCTCTTCAAATCATCTGACGGGGGCCTGAGAAGCATCAAAGGGAAAGGAAGCACTTTCATTCCCTTTGATGTCTCTCTGAGCATTTCAGCAGCCGGACCGTGAAGCGATCTGGCTGCTGAAATGCCCACTAGACACCAGGGATAATTTTTCATCGTGAAATTGGCAAAAAAGAAGCAAGCCCTTGGGCAAGTGTCGATCCCCGGGGAGGGGGCAATTATTTTCAAGGCCTTTTCTGTCCCACCTGGGGGCCAATTTTTCTTACGCCATAGAAACCACTAGACACCGGGGATTTTTTTTTTTTTTGCGACAATTTCACACAAGGGGTGTGACCCTTTAGGCAAGGGTCGCTCCCCTCGGGGCAAATTTATTTTAGGCCATTTCTGCCCCCCTTAGGGGCAGATCGGCCTATTTCTAATAGGCCCATCTGCCCCCGGGGGGGACAGAAACCACTGAGACACCAAGTGCTCTCCCCCTGCACACTAAAACATCTTATCCCATGTCAAGCAAGAGGACATTTGATTATTTTGGGTTTTGGTTTTACATTTGGGCCATGAGAGCTTGGCTAACTCTCAAAATCGTCCCACTTGGAATGGTGAGGGCTGCACTTTTTGGACTTTGGGACGCTGCCATGTAGAAAAATCTACGAGACTTAGACACATCTGACAACTAAACATCTGGGTGAGTCCAGGGTGGTGTGCTTGATATGCACCCGCACCATTTTCTTACCCAATATGCCCTGCAAACATCCAACTTTGCTTGGAATCACACATTTTTCCCACATTTTTGTGATGGAACCTTCTGGAATCTGCAGGAATCCACAAAATTCCTACCACCCAGCATTATTGCATCTATACCGATAAAAATTATGCCCCACTTGTCAGCCTAAAATGTTTTTTCTCAAACTGCCCCTTTGGACCCACTTTGGTTCCCCCTCATTTTCAACATGTTTTTGGCTCTTCCATGTCACAAGCACTTGGCCCACCTACACAAGTGAGGTATCATTTTTACCAGGAGAGTGCGGGGAATGTTGGGTGGTAGGAAGCTTGTGCCGGGGCTGTGATCCCATACAGAAATGTGGGGGAAATGCTTTTTTTTATAGCTAAATTTGAGATTTGCTGAGGATTCTAGGTAAAAAACACTGGGAGAGCCATGCAAGTCACACCTCCCTGGACTTCCTCGGGTGTTTAGTTTTCTGAAATCTTTGGGTTTAGTAGGTTTCCCTAGATGGCTGCTGAGCCCAGGACCAAAAACGCAGGTGCCCCCGCTAAAACAAGTAGTTTTGTATTTGATAATTTTGATGTGTCCACTTAGTGTTTTGGGGCATTTCCTGTTGTGGGCACTAGGCCTACCCACACAAGTGAGTTGCCATTTATATCGGGAGACCTGGGGAAACACTGGGTAGATGGAAGTTTGTGGCTCCCCTCAGATTCCAGAACTTTGCAGCACCGAAATGTGAGGAGAAAGTGTTTCATTTGCCAAATTTTGAGGTTTGCAAAGGATTCTGGGTAACAGAACCTGGTGAGAGCACCACAAGTTAACTCATCCTGTGTTCCCCTAGGTGTCTAGTTTTCAGAAACATTCAGGTTTGCTAGCTTTTCCTAGGTGCGGGCTGAGCTACAGGCCAAAATCCACAGCTAGGCACTTTCCAAAAAACACATCAGTTTTCAATGTAAAAATGTGATGTGTCCATGTTGCGTTTCCTGTGGCGGGCATTAGGCCTACCCACGCAAGTGAGGTACCATTTTTATTGGGAGACTTGGGGGAACACAGAATAGTAGAACAAGTGTAATTGCCCACATTTTTTCCTTCCAAATGTAAGACAGTGTGTAAAAAAATATGTCTATTTGGGAAATGCCCTGTAATTCAAATGCTAGTATGTGCACCCCGGAATTCAGAGATGTGCAAATAACAACTGCTTCTCAACACCTTATCTTGTGCCCATTTTGGAAATATAGGTATCAATGAAACCTTTGTATTTCACTCTTTATATTTCACCAAATGAATTGCTGTACACCCGGTATACAATGAAAACCCATTTCCAGGTGCAGCTCCTTTATTGGCTCTGGGTGCCTAGGGTTCTTGATGAACCTACAAGCCCTATATATCTCCGCAACCAGATGAAGAAGAGTCCAACAGACATAATGGTATATTGCTTTTGAAAATCTGACATTGCTGGAAAAAGTTACAGAGTAAAACGGGGGAAAAATTGATGTTTTTTTCAAATCATTTTCAATATTGTTTTTATTTCAGCTGTTATTTTCTGTAGGAAAACCTTGTAGGATCTATGCAAGTGACCCCTTGTGGAATTGAGAATTTTGTCTACTTTTTGGAAATGTTTAGCTCCCCAGGATCCAGCTTAGGTTTCACACCCATTTCTGTCACTAACTGGAAGGATGCTAAAAGCACAAAAAATAGTAAAAATGGGGTATGTCCAAGTAAAATGTCAAAATTGTGTTGCAAATGTGGTTTTCTGATTCCAGTCTACCTGTTCCTGAAAGCTGGGAAGATGATGATTTTAGCACCGCAAACCCTTTGTTGATGCCATTTTCAGGTGAAAAACAACACAAGCCTTCTCCTGCAGCCCTTTTTTTCCCCCATTTTCTTTTTTTAATCTAAAATTTCGCTGTATTTTGGCTAATTTCTTGGTGTCCTCTAGGGGAACCCTCAAACTCAGGGTACCCCTAGAATCCCTAGGATGTTAGGGGAAAAAAAGACACACATTTGGCGTGGGTAGCTTATGTGGACAAAAAGCTATGAGGGCCTAAGCGCGAACTGCCCCAAATAGGCAAAAAAAGCCCTGGCACCTGAGGGCGAAAAGGCCTGGCAGCGAAGGGGTTAAAGCATCCCATGTTCTGTTAGGGGGAAAAGGCGAGCACTGCCTAAATATTCACATGTAACACATATAAACTCATTGATGGAGGTCTGCTGTCATTCCCAGTGCTTCATCCTTGCATTAGTGGGTAGAGGATGGAAGATGTTGCAAAATACCTCCTGCCTCATAAAAATTAATGAGTGAGGAGGGGAGGCATTAAAAAATACCTCCTGCCTCGTACAAATGAATGAGACAGGAGGCTGTGTGATGATTCAATGTACTTTTGAAATGGAAAACAGTCCCTGGTGGATTTCATTGCAAGCACTCCAAAGGAAGTGGAATAATACACCAAACTACAAATGACATTAGTCAATAGGGTAATGCTCTCTGGGTGGAGCAAAATCCCGCTTTCTGTATATTTTAATGCATTGGCAACAATGGGGCTTGCAGACCGCTGTCCTAGTAAGTTAGATTTAAAAATGTAATGGTGTGTGTTGAGAGTTATTGTTCTCCTTCTCCCTACATCCCTAAAAAAGGAACTGCAGAACCCAAAGATGAGTATTTTGCATGCCTCGTGTTTATCTTCTGCACATCATAGCAAACCTATTTTGACTCTGTTTCCTGAAAATTCTTTTGTAAACACCCCCTCAGTACAGAAATGATTTGTATAAATTGTATACATTTGTATAAATGTGTTACAGTTTTATAATGTGCAGTGTAACTCTCCATTCGTTAAGAAATGCTCACATAATCTGTGCACATCGTGCAATTGCCCTCCGTCGCTTAGTATTGAGGTGGAGTTAGTCATATAAAATACTTTAAAGGTTCTTGGGGACAGGTGCCTATTCTTCAAGTGCTGCTCCTCCCAGATGAAGCACAGGCACATCTGACTGAGCTCCCCAAACTGGGCTGCCAACAAGCATCAGCACAGCAATTTGCTTGTGCATTGTATCTTGAAGCTAGTACACTGCACAAGGGCGCGGTTGAGTGGATTCGTGCCTCATTTCCATCAGCCCAGAACATAGGTCTGGATCAAGAATAAGTGCCAGAACCTGTTTGTTCCCACCTACTGCCAGCAGCAGTGGCAAGAATCATATTGTTGCTGTATGTCTCAGATGAAGTACTCTTGCGCATTTGTTCTACCAGTTATTTGCTTACCGTTCCCAGTCACATGATTACTGTCAGTCCCAAGGTAGAGCGAGTCCAACCATAGATTGTACCCGCGAGGGTTTCTTTTGCCCCACAAACCACAAAAATACTGTGGTTGTTTACTTTCACGTGTTGGCTAGCAGTGAAAGATTTTGCCGGGAGCATATTTACTGAATATGAGTACTTAGTGGACTAATTCATCCATTCCAGGGGTCTTTTAACCCCATGGATGCAGGTCTAAATCCCAGTGGTTCCACTTTGACCTCTAATCCTAGTGAGGTTAAGACAATGAGGGACATTGAGTTTGGTAACAATAAACACCCATTATCCAGCGATAGAGCCAAGAGGCGCCTTCAGGGTAAATGCGGACGCTATATATACATGGATTATGTTATTTTATGAAGCTACTTTTCCCAGTGCAGCAATGCAGCTAACATTTGACCCCCTGCAACTGGTTACAGCTACTAGAGAAGCAATACTCCAATGCGCTTATGTTATGTTTTTTTTTTTTTGTGGTACTTTTCACAATCTCATTTACAACTCTATTTGTTTGCGTTTGAACCATACCTCTGTTAATTTTAATACTCTTTGCAGGTTTGAGCCTGATGCGCTGGTATACACATTAGCTACAATCTATTTTGACAAACCACATTTCCCTACTAGGTTCTTCACCTGCCCCGCCACCATTCTGGTCTCCACAACGTTTTACCACAGTTGCTGCATCACCTCATACGTTCATGCTGTTGTTTTGTGGTCCAGGTAGTGTCGTTCGCCTGTGCTGTTATGGTAACCTTGGCATACATATATTGCTTAGTTGTGCACATTTGAATTATGATGCACATGCTCTTGAACGCCTTACACCACCCCACATAATGTACCATGCTCAATTGTGCCTTACCTAAGCATATGCTTTTATATATACCAGTACATGCACATATATGAGAAAACAGTCCAAAGTTGTGCTCTACTTTGGTTTTTGGATGTTGCAGCCTTCCTGCAGTTGTAGTTATATTTGACCTTTCTTTCCATCATCGTCTTCTCTTCATCCAGCATCCTTCTACATCTTGTTGTCCGTGATTTTCACGGCCATACACGGCATTCAGCGCCAGACCTCCCTGTATCACAGTATCCAGGCTGTCTAGCCCGTGCCTTACGAGGGCGCATTTTAATGAAAGTACATTCTTTCTCACTGTATCTGATTGTGATTTTCTTTCAGGCCCTGTTTTCCCTTCAATGCTCTCTATCTTTTAATCTGTTTTTTTTCAGTCTCATTCCTCCTTCATCAGAATCTTCTTTGTTTTCTTTGCCAAGCTTGCTTCAGATGACTCCACGTCAGCCCCGTCTATTACTGTTAGAAAAGGCCAGTCAATGAACAGTGCCCTTGGTGAAGGACATGGGGCATATGCTTTGTGCCACAGAATCCTTCTGTTCCCAGCCTCGGCTGACCGTGAGCACAGTAAGTGCAAGGCTTCCTTGAAACCTGAACTGCAAGAAGATGACGGAATCCTCAGCGGAGATGCACAGACCACAACTCGCTCACTTGGTCCTCACTCCTGCTCTTCCGAGTCACTTCATTACTTCTGCAAACATTCCTCTCCTTCGCTTTACCCTCTCCACTTTTCCGCTTTCCCATAACTCTACAATCCTACCAAATGAGCACCTGAGAGGACTTAAGGAAAGGAGTACGTTAAACCATGGTGAATGAAGGTTGGCAAAGCCAGTAGGTATAACGTTGATGTGCTTACGCATGTAAACCCGGACATGCACACACGATTTGTGCTATCTTTGTGCACCCTGCCTCTGTTTTGCCTTACCCGTGGCTGCTCCTGTTTTGATAACCCAAGATTGTGCTGCACATTGGCAGCAAAGCTGAGAGAATAAAAACAGCAACACCTTAGTGTTCTCTGAAGAAGCAAGTCTTTAATTCCCTTCTGAATTTCAGGCCCTCAAAAGCTGTTGTAATGTTAATAGGATTTGTTCCAGATCTTGTGTACGTAGGTGGTGAGCGGCTGTCTACTGAGTTTTTGTTTTTGATATTTCCCTTTCTTGTACATTTTTTTCTTGTAAATTGTACTTCCTAGAACTATTTAAGTTTGAAAGCCTTCCTGCGTCAGGCCTTTGACTAGAAGATGCATTCATTTTGGTTCTCAACGTCTTCCCTATTAGGTCATTTTTTTCTAGGCAGGGAAATGTAAATGTATTTTTTGACTCTGACTGTTGCATGTTTGAATTTTAGAGCTACCAACATTGATGAGTAAAGAGAGTCAGTTACTTTCAGCTTCTTTTAGTCACATTTGCCAACATTCTAGCGCTGGATTCTGTAACTATCCTGGACTCATTTAACAAAACATTGTGTGCACTCAGGTTAAACTTTGCCAGTGACCACCTTTCCTATGTAAATTGCTAATTTTGATTCACAGTCACGAGCCTTGGAATTTTACAAGCTCAACCCCATTCACAAATATAGAAATTCCACCTCTAAGCTAAAACCTTTACAGTGTCAAATGTACTCTTAGGAGTCACTTGTGAGATGTTCTGGGAATAGTAACATAGGAATGCTACAGTGCATAGGTTTATGTGTGTACCACCAGTCTCTCAAGCACAAGGCAAATATATTCCTGTGAAAGGTCGAAGGTTACGGTGGAACGGATCAAATCGGGGTTTATAAAGTTAAGCTACTCACCCGTAAGGGGCTCAAGCTTCAGTCGAAGAGCCAGGTTTTAAGTCCTTCCTGAATTGAGGTAGCGATGGTGACTGCCTGAGGTGCAAGGGTAGGGTGTTCCAGCTCTTTGCCATGAGGTAGGCAAAGGGTCTTCCACCAGCCAAGGTCTTCCGTGTGTGGGGTCAACACCTCCATGTTTATTGGGGGCATAGTAGCAAAATATTTTTTACTATGAAGAATTTAAAAAAAGAGATTAGGTGTGAATCACATGCAAGTAATACATTAGCTACAAATGTTGGGCATATCCTATAGAGCAAATCTCAGATTTTTCAAGCCAGAGCTTTGTGATTGGGTTCCCAGGCTTAGAAAGGTGGAAGCTCGGTCGGCTTTAGGGCAATGCGACCGCTGCAGCTGCACCGTGCACTGACCTGGGGGTGCTGTGTTTCAAAACAAGTATTGGTTTGAAAGCACTTGCTGCAGAGTTTCTTGTCTGTCCAACAGTTTCAGACAACAATAAAAATGTCAAGATAATTCTGGTGATTAATGTTCTTGCTGGCAAAAGGTCAAGTTTTGTCTAGTGACAGTTTTGCCTTTACTCAAAGTAGTACAGGGGCTAATGTGTCTATACCATGCAGGTTGCAGAACTGTATTTTATGCAACTAGCTCAGTGGGTTACTGCTTTTGTCACTAAGATCCTTTTAGTACTTGCAGTTTGTAAGCTGCAATCCTAATATAGCGCAGTGACCTATGAACTGTAATCAAAGAGCAGCATACAAACCGCATGCCATAGGCTATACTGTTAAATTTTTCTCCCCGCTCTTGAATTATCCTAGTGTTTCTGAAAAGTCTTAGACATATTTTCTTGTTAGTAAAGCCAACCCAACCACTATGGTACGTTGTAAATCCTGAGTTGGTGCTTCTCCAGACCAAAAATATATTGCCTATTTGTATCGGTGACAACATTCTTAAACCTTGTAATCCTCATTGTTTTATGTAACATTTCTTATAGATTGATTTACACATGTATGAGTCATTGTCTCTGTATAAAGTATGTGTGGTGTAAAGTGTTCTGACACCCTACTCTGGTATGAGTAAAACTATAAAACCAATTAAATCTGTGTGAGAGAAGGGCTATGGAGAGATGAGGGGCACTGTTGGAGGGAGGTGGGCGCCCAGAAAGATTGTTTTACCGGGCTCCTCCTGCGCTAAAGGCGCCCCTGGGTGGAAGCGTAACCGGCTTCCACATTTAGGTGAAAAACAGAATGTTCCACAAAATTGCAATAGTTGTATTCAGCAGTGAAGAATGCATGGGCCAAAAATCTGACAAGCTATTCAAGCTCACGACTGTCCAGTGTTAGGCTGGAAAGGCCACTTGCATGCTGGACATTCAAGATATCCATACAAGTTAAAGGTGTTTACAGTGACTCCAAATGGCAGGCGTTTATACAGTTTATGGAGTTAGCAGCTATCCTAAAACTGTGGCATGGATCCGGTCCTCCAGGACCAATACGGAGTCCCATATTGACAGTTCCACCTTTAATTTTGGTTATATGTTTGAACATCAAGGATGGGGTGTATCTCATTTTAATGTATAGGAAATGGTTTTGTGTTTGTTCTTTAGCTGTTTGTTTTTTGTTGGTTGTGGCAATACAGGAGTTTGCCTGGTCAAACATTTCTTGTGTAATCCCCCTCTATGATGGACATATGAGAGGGGAGGCATGCACCAACAGTGTGCTTCTGGTAGTTTCTGCACTTGGCTTTTTTTTTTTTACTGGATTTTAGATGGTTTTAGCCTGGTTAGGTAATTTTCAGTTTCTGCTGCCTTATAAATAATGTAGATTCAATAAATATATTCAATATGACTTTGTATTTCCATAGTGCAAGGATTACCTGGACCTCAGTCAGGGCATTTGAAATGTGGTGTACCTTTTGTTGTAACAACCTTATATTGAGCATGTTAAAGATGGATGAATAATCTTCATTCAGATTTCTCCATTAGCTCAAATGTATGTGAAAATAAAATTGTAATACAATTTCGAAAATGTATCCACTGCAAAAAACGTGTAATTTAAAATGCTAATCATAAGAATATTATCTCCACTACATTATTTTTTTAAAATATGTCTTTATGCATTTTTGCTGGCATTTTTAATAAATGCTCAATACAGTGCTCCTTTTGCACGACCGTGCATTACATCCACATCGGTACACTAGATCGGAAATATGCAGATAAGTGTTTTTGGCATAGATAGGATGAGTGTCCGGACCTTTTGCATGTATGTGCTACTTACTAAAGATGAGATACCTGTCCTTCTGTGAATCACCTAACAATAGGGGCTTTAACAAGGTAGTTGCAAGGCCCCTTGTGTGGTCACCTAAGCGGGTAACAAGCACAATGTCCTTCAGTCCAACACAATTATGAGAGCAAATAGCTTCACTTTGGATCCTGCCACCACCTCCTTAGTAAAAGGGCATATAAATTCCAATTTGCGATGTTTTTTCATAGATTGTATACCCAGTGCTACTGGAATGACAGGGAGTGGGGAGGGCAACTTGTGCGGCATCATGCTGCACGGTTTATGATAGCGTTAAGTTAAGCAATGACTAAATACTATCTGGGCTCTGGTTGCGCCTTATTTACACCACTTTAACACCAAAATATAGCAATAAGCAACAGGAAGTCAATCTTTGGAAAAGGCCTTCCACCGTGTGGGAACACGTGTCTCTGCGTTTTCAGTAACTTTTGATCTGCTATAAAAAATGTTTGTTCAAATCTGCAGACTATGTGGCTATGTTTCAGCGGAAGTTGGATAAGTTAGGACAGTCGTATGGTACAAAAATGTTTCAATGAGGTGGTACCCTTCCCAAAAATGTTGCAAAGAACAGACTTTGTTACTGTTGCACCCATACGTCTCCTTGATTTTGCTTGCCTAACGACAAGCTGACCAATACTCAACTTTGAAACCTACCCTTTGTGTCATAGGATTTCCTTGGAAAATTGATTCTTCCTAAGAGATAAAATGCTTCAAATTTGGGAATGATCTCAGACTGTCCCGGGTGCCACTGTCTTTGTCAGGTTGTTCCAAAGTTTAGCCTTGTAGTAAAACTAATGAAGTCCTATTCTAGTACAAACTGTTCCCCTGATGTTTAAGTAGTGGTAAACCCCTAATGCGTCACAGTTTCACTTCACTTTTCATTCTTCACTTTGCTGACCTTAGCAGAATCACATTGCACAACTGGCTAAAAAGGAAGTGTGTTTTACTTTCAGAAGCAAAATTCACCAGACGAGAAACTATTTTTTTCATTGATCTCCATGGGTAGGTTGTGATAAAGGAAGTTCATGAGCAGACACAAAAGTTTGCACAAAACGATTCCTCTTTATTTTAGTTCAAAGCTACTCAGTTCACACCCGGTGCAATCTGACTATATAATTATTGAGCAATTGAAAATACCAGTTTACTACCATTGTACTTAGTAAATTACCATTCCAAGTTTGTTCCAACAGCCCTCTGCTCTTCAACCTCATACTTTAGTTCAATCAGTAATCCTATATGCAACTAAGCGAGTTGCAGAGTTGAAATCCCTGAAATGGTTTTGGATTAGTATGCCAGTGGAGGAGAATATGTTATGTAATGTCAGTTTACCCAATATGTGTGTTTGGTAAGGGCTTGTTTACCTATAAGCCTTTGACACGTGAAGTCTGATTATGAATCTGGTGGAGCAGTATTCCTGGGTGGGGTACACCTCTGATCACCAATATCCCATTGTTTCCACACATTGATTTCCTTTGTGCAGGAACACTGGACCCAATTTTACTTTCTGAAAATTTTGGTTGGTAAAATCTCTTTAAAACTGGCTGCATTGCAGTCCAGTCCTGTATTACTGCCCCTGACCGGCCCTAAACCATGGCACAGTGGGGGCATGTAATGATCCTCCCTGCCAGACTCCCCTGCCTTCCTCTGCCCTCACAAGCATTCTTCTATATGCAGCATCCCTCTGCCCACGTTAACCACATTCTTAGACCATGTGGTAAATATGAGCGATATTCCCAATGGAAAAGAGGATACCGTGCAGAATTCTGCCCAGTAAAACCAGTTCCACGAGGCTATTGCCTTCCATGAGGATACATTAATAATTGCATGGCATTGGGGGTGATAACAAAGAGTACAGTTTCTCTTACAGATGGGGATTTACCACCTCATAGTAGAGCATATCTCTTAATTGGGGCTTGGGAAGGTGATTTGTTCCAAAGATCATGCATTTTTTATGGTATTGGCACATGCTAGTCGGTAACCAAAATTCTCTCCCACATAGCAGCCCCTGCAGTGTATCCTGAGAGGAGGACAACATAGCCTTCTTGGGACACACTGAGGAGTATAAATCTATCCCTGCCTGGGTGGCTGGAGTTTGAATGTTTGTGTGATACTTTGTGATTAGAAGTGTGCTGCTGCCCAACAGCTAGGGTTTAGAAATGTAAGCTGGAGTTTCCCTCCATCTTATTGAACACCTTTTGGACTCTGACCTGCATGGGCCCTGCTGCTATTGGTGTTTCCAGAAGGTGCAGCTAGTCCAGAGATGTCGACCCAGCACCTAGAGGCCATCTCTGCCCCTCTTTGGAGACTGGAGGAGGGCTGTCCAAGAAACCACATCTACAAGTGTAGATGAACGGAGTGATGACTTTGCTGTACATGGAAATTCCTTCAGTGCACCAGCTGTTTATTATTATATTTGTATTTTCGTACAGCATGCTGATGTGGCCATGCAAGCAAGCTGGACTGAGAGATTTCTCTGTGCTTTAGTGCATTGCTTCCCAAACTCTTTAGAACCACGACCCACCTTTTAGAACGACAACCTTTCTCAACCCATCTAGCTTTAATGGACGAGGCAGGTGATCTTTGTTTTAAAAATATAACTAAAAGATGGTGTGGTAACTGTCATTTATAGACAGCACCTTTTCTATTGAAATGGCCACTAAATGTGCACACACATGCAGTCTTGCCAATAAAATTATATAGCAAACAAAAGATGATGTGTAGAAATTGGGTTTCAGTAGGTATTTATCATTTGTGCACCACCAAGTAAATTGTCTTGATTTGTTTTGATCCCATTAAAATCTTTGTTTCCATCACACTTCAGAATTGCAAAAAAAGGTGCTTTATTTTCGGTTTCCTGAGCCCTGAACGTGTACATTTATTTACAGGTATTTACATTTTGCTGTGAAGCACCAATTCGCTTGTTAAAAACATAAGCAGCAACTTGTCTTAAACAGCCTGACAAATTGACCTTTGTCTGTGAAACACAGCTAATGTGACAACATAAATACCGAATTTAAGGGCATATTTATTTATTTCTTGGACTTTTACGACCCACCCCTTGTTTTGGATAACATGAGTCTAGTGCAACCCTTATTGCTGTGGGTCAGACCGAGATCTGTCCTCAATCAATGAGGTTAGCTCCCCCAAGAGAAGAATCACCCCGTGGGTCACAAGATATCCTAATTTTAAAGGCCCAGCATACTCTAACAATAAACCAGGAGATAGCCTTATCTCCATGGCTGCAGTAAGTGACTTTGCTAAACTCTGAGACCTATACTGTTTTCTCTCTTGTCTGTGCCATTTCTTTGTTTCATCCTGTTTTCGGTGTTTGTAAGCATTAGGAATTGGAAGTAGTAAAGTTGTGCAAACTCGATTCAAAGTACCTCACAGTCAGTTTTGGGGAGAGAATTTCAATCTTCTAAATTGCTTTACTGGGACCATGGTTGGTTAGTTATCGCATTATATGAACCATTCGAGCATTCTACTAACTGTATTGCTAATGTGTTGTACCTATGCTTCCAGAATGGTTCTGGGCTTGTGATCATTAAGTGTACACAGACATTCTATATATAAAACAAAAACAAATATGGATCTTGGCGTGTACTCGCTACATCCACCAACGTGAAGACGAGGGGGTGGGTGCGAGTTGCGGTTGTCGGCACTGCCAATAATACACAAAAACAAGCCCCCTTCTCAGGAACAAAGAGACTTGCACTCCAGAGCCTGGTGGGTCACTTTGGAAGTAAGAGGCCATGAGGAAGAACTTGTATAGATCGAAACGCGTTGCCATTAAATCTTTGCATTATAACCAGGCTCTGGAGTGCAAGTCTCTTTGTTTCTGAGAAGGGGGCTTGTTTTTGTGTGTGTGTGTGTGTGTAATATATATATATATATATATATATATATATATATATATATATTTATATATATATATATAAAGTTTTGCTGTGAAACATTTGGGTTGGCGTTCTAACTTTCTTTTCATCAGTCGTAACTGTGTTGTACCAACAGCTCGGTTTACACCAGCTTTCATGAAGCTAGGCCTTGAATGTGTGTCCATGTCTAGCTTTAAACTTAGGAAGCCAAGTCCCCATTACAGTCTGAGTACTTGGAGTCTAAGTGAGTGGTAAATACCAGTACTTTACCTATTCACAGTCTCTCTTTGTCCCTGGGACTGAGATAAAAGCCTGATAATTGATTACATGTTCCTTTTTTTCCTGCCTTGATTGATATAACAATAAAACCATTGATTTCAGACAGAACAGAAATAATTATTTTAAGAACGTGCCATTTGTGAGTGGTAAGTGCTACCCGAGAATTGCTATGTGCAACCCCCAATGTTTTAGGCAAGTTGACTACTTATCTTTTACACTTAGTATATTTAGCTTTAGTGAGTTATATTTAAATGTTATCTCAAAACATTTACAAATGTGTTGCAGCCTTGAAAATTTCAATAAAGACTGTTCAGTGACCAATGTTGCAAAAATCCACTGAGGTGGATTTGTGGGGGGAGGAAGCTCAAAGGTTGTGAGATACCACTTCATGTGAAGTAATGGGAGAAGTGATATCACCTTCAATGACCCTGTAATTAGGGTGGGTTGATGTCTGTGGGTCTACACATGTGTTAGAGCTGGGGTCTCTAGATGGCAGTGGTTTGCACCCTGTCCAAGTAGGGACCCTCACTCTAGTCAGGGTAAGGGAGTCACACACCTAAGATAACCCATGCTCACCCCCTTGGTAGATTGGCTCAAGCAGTCAGGCTTATCTCACGGGCAATGTGTAAAGTATTTACACACCCACACTAAAAATCCAATATACACAAACAAAGTTACCACTTTTTAATGGTTTAAAAGAGTCTTAATCCTGAGAAATCAGTGGTTGCATCCTTATACAGTATCTTGGATGCATCAAACAAAGATGATGTGAGCCGTAAAGGAGGTGTTTTCACGCTTGACAGGCGATGTGTGGATTCTTTTCCCACCTGGCCGGCAATGTGTCAATGTTTTTCCCACACGGCTGGCAATGAGTGGAATTTTTTCTCACCGGACTAGTGATGCGTCAGTTCCTGGTTGCGGAGCAGCGTTGATGTAGAGAAATTATGCGCAGGGATGATGCATGGAAAATCCATATGCACGGCAACGATGAATCCGTGCAGAGCTGGCGGTCTGTCGATTTCACTGGCGCTGCATCAGTTTTTCAGCCGTGCTGCAAGCGCTATGGCGAAATTATTAATATTATTATTATTATTTTTTCATGCCGCACCGCTTCGGTACATGGATTTTCACTCAAGCTACCAGCTTCCACTTCTAAGGGCCCAGGGACTGGATTTGACACCAATTAGCAAGTAAGTACTCTCAGCAGAAGAGTCCAGGCACTGGCAGATCAAGTCTTTGATGTCCCTGAAACTTCACAAGTGGAGGCAAGCTCAGTTCAAGCCCTTGGAGAACTTTGGAAAGGAGGATGTAGAAAGCAAAGTCCAGTCTTTTCACTCTCAGGACAGAAGCAGTAAGCAGCAAGCAAGCACAGCAAAGCAACAGGCACAGTGGCAGTTCCTCCTCCAGCATCCCACTCTTCTTCCTGGCAGAATGTCCTCAGTCCAGAAGTGTTCTAAAGTTGTGGGGTCAGCAGTCAATACTCATATCTGCCTTTGAAGTACGCAAACTTCAAAGGAAAGTCTTTGTAGTGCACAGGACTCTGCCTCTTCCTTGCCATTCCCCAGAAACACTGTAGGGGGTTGGAGACTGTATTATGTGATGGCAGGCACAGCTCTTTTAAGTGCAGGCATCAGCCACTCCCTCCCACTCTAGCCTAGGATATGCAGGACACACCTCAGCTCCCTTTGTATCACCGTCTAGAGTAAATTCACAAACAGCCCAACTGTCACTCTGACCCAGACGTGGATTCAGCAGCCAAGCAGAGGTACAGAGTGGTTAAGCAAGAAAATGCCCACTTTCTAAAACTGGCATTTTCAAACTTACAATCTAAAAACCAACTTCACCAAAAGATGCATTTTTTAATTGTGAGTTCAGAGGCCACAAACTCCAAATCTCTATCTGCTCTCAATGGGAAACTACACTTTAAGGTTATTTCAAGGCAATCCCCATGTTGCCCTATCGGGAGAGAGGCCTTGCAATAGTGAAAAACGAATTTAGCAGTGTTTCACTATCAGGGCATGTAAAACAAACTAGTATATGCCCTACCTTTTAAATACACTGCACCCTGCCCATGGGGCTTACCTTAGGGGTGACTTACATGTAGTAAAAGGTAAGGTTGGGGCCTTACAAGTGGCTATAGTGCTGCAGGCCCACTAGTAGCATTTGATTTACAGGCCCTGGGCACTTTTGGTGCACCTTACTAGGGACTTATTAGTAAATTGGATATGCCAATCATGGATAAACTAGTTACCAATCCAGGTTAGACAGAGAGTACTTGCACTTTAGTACTGGTCAGCAGTGATAAAGTACCCAGAGTCCTAAAACCAGCAAAAACAAAGTTTAGCACAGGATTGTCACAGGACCCCAGCAGCAAAAAGGTACAGGGGAAACCACGCCAAGAATTGACAGGTCTGACAGCCTTTATGAAACACAAAATCACAAACAAAATAAGTATTGGCAAAGGCAGCACGTCATCGTGTAACTCCAGATCTGTTGGCTTTGTTAACATTGATTTTTGATGGTTTAAAGTCTTTTCTACATCCTTGAAGTTTTCTTTGTTTACATTCATAACAGCAGAATAGTTGTTGGTGCTGTAGAAAAGGCCAAAGCTAATATATGTAAATTATGCATCATTTTTTCTTGTCAGCAATATGTGTTTACCATTTTGTTGTTATAATGAAAGGCTTGTGTGAGACAGGACATTTATTTACATATTTCTTGTGTCACACTCTTATTTATGGCACGTATAAATGTCTAGTACACAAATGGAAATTTCAAAGTTAGTGGGTATTTGCAAATTGTGGGGGCCAATGCTGAAGGTGCTGTTTTGTGGAAAGGGTGTTTTAGAGTACCACACATTAGCTCTACATATGATAGGACTGATATGGCACACTTAAATCACTTACATAATATGGCATATCTATGAAGTTTAGGTGTGCATTCTGAGTTCTAAGTCATCCCTTGCACATCTTTTGTTTGACCCTGTAGCATTGTCCTTTGAGAGAATTCCATTTTTGAAATGCTGCCCTACCAAATATGTAAAACACCAAACACGGTAAAATTCACATGCATATGAGTTTGTTTGCTCATTTAACTTGCTTATAAATGCTGTAGACGAGGCAACTTCAGCATGCTTTAGAACTGCTAATATTTGTGTCTAAAAAGCACATTTTTAACTAGAAGGAGTGTTTGCTTAATTCTTGGAATAAAACCTGTTGGACATGGCCCTTTCTGCTTGGTCAACCCCAAACATTTTGCTTTCATCCTCTTGTTTTCTGAACCCGTAGTCATTGGCTTTTAGGACTGTTATAGCACTTTACCACTTGTAACCAGTGCTAAGGTGTTTGTGCTTTCTACCTTAAACATGGTAAAATTGGCTTACACCCAATTAGCACATTTAATTTACTTGTAAGTCCCTAGTAAAGTGGACTTAGTGTACCCAGGGCCTGCAAATGAAATGCCACTAGTGGGTTTACAGCACTGATTGTGCCACACCCTTAAGCAGGCTTTTAAACAGGTCTTGGGCCTGCCATAGCACGCTGTGTGTACAATTTTAATTGCCATTTCGACCTGGCAAAATAAATGTCTTGCCATTCCCAAACCTTCCTTTTTAAGACATGTATAACCCCTGGGGTAGGCCCAAAACAGGTGGGTTAGGGTGCAGTGTATTCAGAAGTTGGACATGTACTTTTAAGTTGAACATGTCCTAGTGAAAAAACTCTTAAATTCATTTTTTACTGCTGTAAGGCCTACCTCTCCCATATGATAACATTTGTTAACCTATTACATAAAATAAGTGATAACTTTGAATTAGGAGCATGTAGGAGAAGTGTCACGTTTGGTTTCTAGAAAAATGTAATTTAAAACACTCTTTCATGGTACAGTTGGATTTGAAGTTACAATTCTGAAAATGCAGATTTTAGAAAGTTGGAAATTTTTTGTCCTAGCCATTTAATGCATGCAGGCTGTTCCCTGACTCAGATGCCTAGGTGTAGCTGGCAGTTGGTCTTTGTGTATTGCTCCCAGACAGTGAGACAAAGGAGCATAGGAGGTTTTGGCAAGATGGGCTATCTCTGACTTGAGGGGGGGGGGGGTGCGGGTGTCACCTACTGCACATGCACATCTCAAAGCTCTGCCTGAGCACAATCACAAAAGGTTTGACACTAGTCTATTGTGACCCCAGACAAGCTCTGCCCAGGGCAGGGAAGTAGGAAATTCCAAGTACCCCTGGGGGCGGAAAGCTCCAGAACCTTCTACTTCAAAGTAGGCACTAGGTATAAGTATTGGACCCTTAGGGACATAAAAGACTCCAACCATATTGAACCCAGCTCCTGGGCTCTGTCTGCTGTAACCCTCTTCCCCCCTCCACCCCCCCCCCCACAAACTGGTGCCACCCCTGTCCTGAACCTTTGGAAGTGGGCCTGAAAGTGCTCTGCCACCCCAGTTGTGGTCAGAACCGATGCAGCACTCCACATCTTCGCGTAGCTCCACTTCAGAACCACTACAGTGCATCCTTGATGCCTGATAGGGCGTCATGGTCTTCTCGTAACTGCCACTGTGTAACACATCCTCATTGCAAACTCTTTGTTGATGGCATCCTTGACGACGCAGGACTCAGCCTTCTCACTTCTTTGAAACCATGGGTGCGTAAAGCATTTTTGACACAGAACAAGCCCCCCTGTTAATGGCATCCTCGATGACAACACAGGACTCTGCATTGCAGCTTCACAGCTCACCTGAACCACTGCAGCACGATGCATCCCTGATGCTGGATACAGCATCACAGCCCGCTGCCTCCTTTTAACCAGCACTTTTTGACATATCTTCGACACAGGCCTTTGTATTGCAAGCCCCTCATCAACTGCATCCTCAGCGACGATACAGGACTCCACATTGCAACCCTGCTACTTCTTCAAAACCACTCGTGCCTGTTGTATCTTCAGTTCAGGACTTCGCACTGCAAGCCCCTCGTTCATATCATCCTCAATGATGATGCAGGACTCTTCATTGCAGCTCCTCAGAAATGAAAATGCATGACGTCATCCTCGACTCAGTGTCTTGCAGCACTCCTCAAACCAGGATTTAAGGTACTTTGTACAGTGGGCCTAACTTGGTCCCTTTTTCCAGCCCATGCCCCATCACGCTTGATCTGAACTTGTGACTTTGACCAGGTCCAGCATGACCATATAAACACAGTTGGTGCTTTGTGCTCTAGGCACTATTTTTATTTAAAACTTTGAAATTGCATATCTTCGGTTTTACGGATTGGATTTTTATTAAATTGTGCTCTATTTTTTCTAAATTGGTGTGTCGCTTTCTTGTGCTGTGTTTTCACTTTATTACTGTTTGAAGTACTGCATAAATACTTTGCACATTGCCTCTAAGTTACGCCTTACTGCTTTGTGCCAAACTACCATAAGGTTAAGCAGAGGTTAATTTGGGGTTTGCTTGTGTTTAACCCTGACAGAGAGTGTGGTTTTTGCTTGAGTAGGATTTAATTCCCCCTTAACCAGTAACCCAACAGAAGCCTTCACTAATTTCATTCTTTTGGCTGCCCCCAAACAACGCTTTGTTGAATATTGTTACCTTGTCTTAAAACTGCAGACAGAAACTGTGGGAATCTATGAAGGGAAGGGCACAGTGGTATGAGCAAGACTGTTTGAGTGGGGTGCGTGTGATGTGTGTGAATGAACACGTACATTCACAAATGTGATGGGTATCCCATCCACCTGACAGATATCGCATCTGTTGTATTACAAGTGCATTAAAGCCTATGGCATTCATAAAACAGCAGACTAGACATCCATCACATTTTCATCAAGCATCCCATCTGCCAAACTTTAAATCAGGCCCCACATCTGTATCCAGCTGACCCGTTTCAGGCCTAAGTTAAATGCTTTATACAGTTCCTAAACCAACATTTTTGAGGTTGTGTGTCATGTTTCAAGAACACACATTCATTAGAATAGGCTGTAGGGTTCTAGCAAATGGTTTTACTGTGTGTGCAGGTAGGTACCCCCTAAATGTGATTTTGCAGTTTCAGTCAGGTCCTAGGTCTGTGAATCCAGGAAAGAAATACCTTTCTTTGGGGTCCAAGAAGAATTGGCAGCAATGTCAACTTTTCCTACCCCTCGCACAGGCAGATCTTGCTGATGGCTTGGGCATCTTCAGATAAGGTTTTTAGATTTGTAATGTCTGCTTTTAAGTCCTCCCTGTCTCTTTGTTTTTGTAGTTGTTGAATGGGGCGTAGGACAGAAGTATAGTGTACCCCTTTGTGAATTGTGATGTTTTTATTCAGGGTTGGAAATTTACCATTCTTGACCTTGGATCCTTCAGACGTTCTAATCAATTGAGCATGGCCTCAAAAATCTTGTCCTATTTGGCATATCATTGTGTCTGTCTGCAACTCAAATTGTAAATAAGTGTAATGTAGAAACTTACTTAATGGTTTGTTGTCTTGTACTGTTCCAATTACATGTTGATGTTCACCTCTTCCTCGTCACAATCGGTTTTGTAATCTTATTTCACCTGCCCTCCAAGCAGACAATTCTGGTCTGTGTACTGTATGTCACAGTTGAGATGATCCCCACACCGGTGATCTCTGTAAATTTCTCCTTTTTTGTTTTAGGTTAGGTTGAAGCTCTATCTAAAACCAAACATAAAATACCAGGCCTTCTTTGTTTTAACGCACATCTCTTCAGCAGGTGAATTTACTCACCACTCTTCCTGCATTGGAACTTGTGGTGTGCAGTTTAGCATTTCCTGTAAAAGACATTGAACCGCCGCAGCAATCTAGTTGGAACTGAAACCTTGGACTGTGCATCACTCGGTTTCCGCGGTGTGCTAGAGACATCTCCTTTTCTCATGCTTCCTTTCATCAACATACATACCTCATTGTTCGGTTAGGGTTAAAGTACTTCATTCATCCCATTCTGTACCTGGGTGATTGTTTTTTAACAGATGAAATTGCACTTGCATAACAAACTGGGGCAGTTAGTATGAGGTGAACTAATTAAATCCAGTGACGCATTAGGATAAAACACTGGGTTATGAAACTAGAATCCTGCAAGATAAAGAGATGTCTGTAGTTAACCCCTTTAACCTATTTTAGTTGCAGAAGGCTTCTCCCAGCTCTCTACCTGTGAGCCCACATAAACGCGTCCAGTGCCAGATAGTCCTTGAATTTTTCAGATAGGCGACTGATTCTCCTGTTATCGGGGCGTTTGCACCTTTCATTCCCAAGAGTAAAGTTTGCCGAGACACGCAGGCTTGACTTGCAAGAAAATGATTTGCAGTATAGCAGCATGCAGGAAAGTCCTTGGTCCTCTTGAGTGTAAGCCAGATCCATCTCAAAGTTTAAGCGAGTATTTTAAATAGTTAACCGGTCAAATATTGCTGATGAGGCTTAGTTAATCCCAATAACATCCCCGGATTTCTCTTTGCTTGTTTTTTGGCAACACGATATGCTTGCTTTCCTGGGGAAATACTTTATAGCAGTAAAACGGTGCCATACTGTCCATAAACATAACCAAGCAAAATCGTGATTCTGTTCAACCTGTAAGGAGCTCTTACCTGTCTCCCATCTCCCTTCGTTTTTCCCAGTTGATCCCACTCAGACACTTCAGACGGTCTCTTCCCCCTAAAACTTCAGTCAGGCCGCCTGTGATACCTGGTTCGAGAGAGGCCGGTGGAACACATTCTATGGAAGTAAAGGTGCTACTGACGTGCCTTGATGCGCAAATGTCTCACCTAGCCCCATGGATTTTTGTTTCTCCCATCTTGATTAAGATATAGATAGCCCGAGGCAAAGGCGTGAGGTGGGGTCCCGGGCAGAAATGTGTATGCTTTTGAATTACACTTGAGCTGAACTCGGGCAGAATGCATTGCACATTCCCAAGCTCCTAAAATTATATTTGGCTGTAATAATAATTCTTCAGCACTTTTTTTTTTTTTTTTTTTTTTTAGACAAGGTAACGCAAATTCTCCAAATTCCAAATGTGGGTTTGACTGATGATATTCAACCTGCTAGTCTGGTGGTGTTCCCCAGTAGTGATGCAAAGGTGGTGGTGGGGGGAGGTCTCAGAACAGTGTCTCAATCTAAAAGCCGGATCTCTTTAAATATGACTTCTCCAAACACATACAGAACATCTACTCACCAAGGCATTTCCTTGTGGATGTGGCTTGTGTGCAATTTTCTTGATAAGTTTCAGGCAAAATGACAACCTTCCCCTGTTAAATGATGATAGAAAAATAAGGAAACCATCCACTGTAATAAGAAGTGAAATGGAACATTCTCCGTGGTCCTCTCTGACAGTAATACAATCACTCCCCATTCACTTCTTTCATCCTGATGGGTCGAATTTGCTAATAATCGTAGTAGTATAGAAAATGTGCATGTGTGGCTTCCGGTTACCTTCCTCACAGTGCCTAATTTGCAAAAGAATGAGTGCTGGTGCCCAAAACTCTGCTCAGAAGCTGCAGCTGGTGTCATAAAATGTCAGCGCGTTGATTAATAAAGCTGTGCAGTCTCAAATTCACTTCACATCTCTTTAATCCACTACTAGATACTCTCTGCCCCTTTATCTCGTACTTGCAAGTTCCTGCTTCCTTCCATTTTGTTGTTGTTTCCATCTTTTGCTTCCTCCATCTTTTCAATTGTGCTTTTCCCTCACTTGCTCTCGGTCAATGTCAGATGTGGGAAAATAAGTGTTGGTCCCCAAACATTTGTGCAGGTGGCCCCCCCTCCAGTAACCACTGTCTCAAAGTAAGCACTGCACGTTTCTAGACCCCCTTATAGTGGCTCTCTGTTTGCAGTAGCGTAGTCACGCATTTCCTATCGACACTTTGCAATGTACTTCTTAAATGTGCTTGATTTTCTCCCCCTTGGGTGCATTTCTCTGCTAAGTAGGGTTACATAACAGCAGCAGCTTCACTTGACTGAACAAAATGCTCTACTCCATTTAAGTACAGACTAATGAATGTGGTTCTTGCAGGTAACATCCACTCCCCAGTCACTCCTTATTGGATTTTAAAACGGAAAACTAGATGCTTGTGTCACCCTAGGAGGGTGGAGTAAGTATCGGACCGTTTAAAGGCTCTTGTGAAAGATGTCATGCTTCACAGCATCTGTGGAAAAATCCACTCTGTAGAAGGACTCCTGCCTATATGACATTTATAACATGTGCAATCTCATATAGCACTTGTAACAGTTAGAAGACCGCAGAGCCCGAGAGCCCCATTGCCACTGTTGCAGTGGCTTCACCAATCCTAAAGGAGTCAGTCCCAAACTCTAAAGAGTCATACCTTGCCTCCCACAGGGCCCCTTTCAGTATTCTGGAGAACTGATACCTGGTCAGAGGAGTGCCATCAGTGGGGACAAGTAAAGTCCCCCTTCTCCCCCCCCACTCCCAGAGTCCAGTGGGTCACGAGTAACTCCACGTTATGTATGGGGCAGTACGGATTACCAGGAGCCCTATGCAACAAGATGTGGTCACCTTTACCGACCTGGTCCATCTTGGAGCAGGGATGTTAATTGCCAGAGCCCTCATCCCTTCTAGTCACTGAATAGCTGCCAGTTGAAGCTCCCTCCCGTGTACTTCTTGTTCTTAGCTACTAACTCACTAAACCTTAGGGCTCCATAAAAGACAAGGGTAGATGCTGCTCTAAATGCGCTATTCTCCCCGGGTTGACCTGCAGATGCTTCCCAAGGTCTCCAGAATTGCTTTCAACTTGGCAGGATCAATGGGGTGCCTAGAATCCGACCTGGACCCTTCTAAACACTGCAAACCCTGCAAAGACTTAGTCCCATCGGTGTGTCCCAGCATGTGTGATAAAAGGGGGATTACCGCGGTGTGGTGCCTGGCGCAAGCAAGCAACCATCCCTCGCCCCGTAGTGTCCCCACAAATGCCTTGACTGAGGACGAAGCAAACCAATCCACCATCCCCGTGGGCCTGAAGAATTTGTGAAAAGCACTAAACGCCCCCTCATAAGCCTGCCTTGGTTTGGGGACAGAACTGGCTGCCACAAGCTCTGGTGATCATGGGCACCAAGCTGCCACAGATGGTCCGGGAAAGGTGGAGAGGACTCTGCTGCTCCTGGATGATGGAACCTGAAAACCTTCATCTTGACACGAGACAGTGCATAAGCAGCGTTGTCTAACATGCCAGGGACATGCTTTGCTTTGAAAAGTACATTTAGTTTCAGACACAGCAATACAATTTCCTTCAGCAACCCCAGAATCATTTTCAATGTTGCAGCTTGTTGATTGATGCAGTCCACCACTGTCATATTATCAGACCAGAACAAGACTGACTGATTGTGGAACTGCTCTGGCCAAATGGACAATGCCACAAGGATTGGAAACAGCTCTTGGAAACCTATGTTAGTAACCAACCCAGACTGCTCCCATTCCTTGAACCACTGCTGCACACACCATGCTGCCCCCAAAATGGTGTCAAACCCTTAGCTACCTGCTCTACTGTTGAAGAGACCTAGCCCCTCATTGGTTCTGGGATGCATGTGCCACACCACTGTCACATTAAACTCATGTAGAAATGACTCCCAGATTCTCATATCGTACCTGACTTCACTGGACAGCCTGGTGTGTTGAGGCTTTACCTTCAGGCCAGACATGGCATGGGTGATGGACCAGGAGAGGGGGCTCCCCATGGGATTGATCCGAATTGGAAAATTCAGCTGCCCAACCAAGACTTGTAACTGATGTCATTTGACTTTTCTTTTTAGCTCTCAGACATGCTTGGGAAAAGGTGTTACCTTTTTCCAAGAGAAGCCTGGAGACCCCTGCCACAGAATCCAATTCTATTCCCAGGATCTCAGTTGTGGTTGCAGGCCCCAGCGTCTTGCCCTGTGTAAGTGGGATCTCAAACTCCTCCACTAAGTCCTGAAAAGTTTGCACATTGCACATTGCTCAGTACCAAGTGGCCCCAGAAAGAGAAAATAGTCTTGGTAGTACAACATCCATTGGTGGCCTGAGCTCTTCCTGAAAACCCATTTGAGGAACATGCTGAACTTCACAAAGTAGGAGCTTGAAACGGAGCAGCCCATAGGCATACACTTATCAAAGTAGAAGCCCCCCTAAAATTGAAAACCCAGCAGTCAAAAGTCCTGGGTAGGGGGTGAACCGGAAGCAAACGGAAAGCAGACTCAATATTAGATGTTGCCAACAGGGTTCCAGGTCCCAGCTCCCGAGGCATCTGGATCATTTGATCAAGGGAAGCATACTTAAGTGAGTATGACGTCCTGCCAGTAGCCTCATTCACTGACTGACCTTTGGGAGCCGATAGGTTATGTATCAATCTAAACTTAACCTGGATCCTTTTTAGGAACCACTCCTAAGGGGGAGCAAACAAAAACATCAAGCTTGGCCATGTTGAACGGACACAACACGCTACCCATACTCTGCTCCTTCAGGATCTTTGCGCTAGACACCTCCAGGTTGGACCTGAGAGACTCTTGATTTTTACAACAAGGGGAGACCACATAACTTTCCGCTGGAATCCTGAAACATGCCTTAAAACCCACTTTTTTCTTGTATGCACAATGGCCGCAGTCCCTAAAGTGTGAACATTACTTTCAACGTTTGGCCTCCTCCCTCTCAGACTTATCCACCAGCAACTCAAAAATATCCACATACGCCCTCTTCCAAATGTTTTCCTTCACCTACATTGACACATGCCTGCCTAACAGTTCGTGCTCAGACCTTGTATCACCCAAAGCGGCAGCTTGTAATGAGGACCCCCCCCCAGTACCTGAATTCACTGCCCCTAAGTGGGGGGAGTCGTCACCATTGCAGCCCCCTGGGGATACTGCCCCCATTGCGGTACCCAAAATGGAGGGTACTTGGCTTGCTGTCTGTGAGGGGGGCCTCCCAATCTCTGGCATATGGGCAACCCCAAGTGATCCCACATGCGTCCCTGACAGGGCTGCTGTAACAACTGGGGGCATCACACAGGCCCAGCTGCATACCCTGGGCCTGCCACACTCCCTTGGGATCCCTGACTACTCCTAGCATGACCCAGGTGAGCCACCAGGTGCCTAATCCCTTCTAGGTCGTCACCCTTATTAGTACCCATCAAGCCCCACCACCCCCCACTATGCTGGGGTTGGTATCCCCACTTCTTAGAGCCAAGGCAACACAGTCCCCAAATTAGCCATTAGTATGACTGGGAAGGCCCCCCTGCGAGTGTAATCCTAGTAGCCACACAACTATTGTCATTCTGCACAGTGCCACCGGCCCCATTACTACTGTGACATTGTCCTGGGCGGCAGTCTGGGTTGAGTCACCAGGAGTCAGGTTAGTGCTCAGAGCCCATGACATACCCAGGTTATCTGTTTCCCACCCCTATAAATCCCTCTATTGCCTTCCCTACGCATGTGCCTTCTTTGGGAGCGGAGGAAATGCCTCTCTGAGATGTACTACTGCCCTCCTAGGCCTTTCCACCTGCCCCGCAGGCACCCCTGGGGGTTGCGACATCAGTGACGCAATCAACTTGTCCATGGCATCCATTCTAAACACCAATGCCTCCAGTAGCGCCTCAGTCTGTGAGCGCTTGGTATTTTTTCACATACCCCCAGACATAATTGTACTGAATAAGCCAAAAAATACTAGCAATTCATCCTTCCAAAGTCAACACTCAAATTGCCCTCTAACCCTAAAGCAGCACCCACAGGGGTGTGGAATTTAATTTAAAAAATCTACTTGTCCATATGACATGTTCCTTCATAAATCTACCCTTTGGTGCCATGTAGAGCGGCAACAAATTGTGGCAGCAATCTCTTTGTATAAGAGCTCTAATAATAGCCTCTCCAATTATGCCACGGCTAATACTATAGAAGGGCATGAATGCCAGCAATTTCCTTATTTTGCCACCTTTTCACAGATCTTCATAATGAGGCTGGAGGTAGTGGAAAACAAAGGTTCTATGGTTGGAATGGCCTTTTGACTTTTGGTGCAAACCCACTAACTTGCACGTTTTATGAGTTTTCACCAGCTCTTCAATAACCTTTTCCCATACTGAGAAGGATTGGATATTTACTCCTGACCGGGGCAGCAGTAATACTTCTTCCAGGGTTGGGAAAAAAGTGGTTGGGGGGGGAAAGTGAGCTTGTAAACACTCAACATATTTTTGCATGAGCAAATCATATGTGTATTTGCTTGTGCTAAAATACAGTTTACAAATACTATCTATGAGTATGATTTCCTGGTATTTTTCTGCAACTTCTTGTGAGTTCATGAAATATGTAAAACTGCACTAATGCAAAGGCATATACCATGGGTGCACTATTGTGACTTTCTTTAACAAATAGTTCCCTAATTAGGTCTGCCTTTAACCGGGGCCTTTTGTTTTTATTAAAATTATATCTCTTTCTCTATCCATATATTAGCTGCTTTCACTGTTGGTGATGGCAATCTGCTTTTTCACAAGGAGCATATCAGCACACAGAGTAGTTTTGTTCAGTGCCAGAAACGACTGTGGCAATGTGTGCTTTTTGATACCAAAAAATATTTTTGTTTTTTTGCCAATGTTTGTTACAATGGTGAAGGCCCGGCAGCTCTTACAACAATGTTTTACAGAAGTCATGTCAAAATAAGAGATACATTGACAAAACTAAAAGACTGTCCACCGATGTCAAACCTATTGGCTTTGATAATGCTTGTTTATTTTCAAGTTTGCCATAATCTTGTTGAAATCGGTTTCACTGATGTTCCCTTATGAATATATTTGGTAAAAATACTAGCATGCATCATAACATTTTACTGAATGACGCTTCAAAGAAACTACCTAAAATTTCACAGTAATTTCACAAAACTTGTTTTCCTAGTTGCATTTTTGTGAACATTTTATTTTGAAATCAAAGAAACATCACTCTTGCTTTCAGGCTTCTGCAAATATTTGTATCTAATCAGAGAGCATTCTGGGAACATTGCATGTAGTCTTATATTGTTAAACATTACAAATGTGTGTGGACATTTGCTTTACTGGAACCACTGTAAGCAGTGGAGTCTGAGTTTACAACGTGTATTTAGAGTGCTCACCCTAATAAAAAAGGCTTTGCATTAATGAACCATATATACAAGCTTGAACAACAATAATGTACAAAAATATCACCTCAAATGCAGACAATTCCCTTCCCTGCTCTATAATGTGCTAGTGTAAACTGGCAGTCAAAGGGTGTGTGCTGCATTGGGGTTGGGCCTACTTGTCTTAAGGACATAATAAACATGAAAACTTGTTGTCCTTGATCCACACCCCTGACCCGTTAATAATATACAAGATTGGCTTATCGGGTGATGAGCACCAAACAAGCACAGCTAACCTGCAGTGCAATGAATCAACCAGTCCTAGGCCCAAAAGCCAAAACAGATGCCCCCACAAATATGCACCCACATGTCCCTGGTATAAAAGCAAAAACTCTACAATGGTAGCTCAATCACCCTCAATTAGCAGCCCCAAACAGAAACACCACCATGAGATACCAGGAGTTAAACCTTCCATCTACTGGGTAATAGTTCAAGGGCTTTACTACTAAACCAAAAAGGTCTTCCAATAAACTGTTTTCCAAACACGGTCTGCAACTTTAAAATATTGCCCCCGTTATGCCCCCTCACCTGCAGCATCAGCAGTCCTAGCTGGAGCCGCCACCAAGTAAAACTCTGGCCAGGGGAGCAATGCTCAAACCTGTACGCTCCTGGCAGGAGACGGCTGAGTTGCTTTGTTGAGGAATATGCCAAATTTGGGCTGATGCAAAGTGCAAAGCGGAGCCCTCAGGCCTAGAATGGGGAGAAAAAAAAAGAAGACAAAGAAGAGGAAAACAAAGAAAAGTCGGTCTGATCCTGGTTGGGGGTGGGGAGAGCGGCAGTGTCTCTGCATGTGAGGTGGGGAATGAAAGACCCACTCACTGTCCCGCTACCCCTTTTATAAGCAGTCACCTCACTGGTAGGGGACAGGGGCGAATTGCACAGCTGCCACCTCCCGTGATCTGTCCTGGCGGGTCCCACCATATGTGCAGCCGTTTACGGAACACAGGAACCATGCAGGAATACCATGTGCTGCCATAGTTATTGCTTTCTAATTACAGAGACATGCGAGGGGAACCCCATATTTATCTTTTTCGTTGGGTGCCAGGTTTTCAATGTAGGATTTGTTTATTGGCTCAAAGTAATTGCTGGAGTGTTATACAAACATTTAAAGAAACTGCGCTACATGAGTGAGTTTGCTAATTTGCCCTAGCACTACTGTGATCACCACTGTCATATTACTTGGTAATATTAATCAGAGTACCAAGCCTTGTTGCCTCTTAGGTATAAAGCCTTACTTTCATACTTTGCAGAGGTAAGCAAGAATTCTCAAGCAGCTTGCTCAGCACTTAAGTTTCCATTTTTTCAAATCATTTTGAAGAGTGAATGTACTCTGTCTCACAGGTTTCTTCCACTCTGCCACGCCATTTTCGATTTGATTTCAGCCAAGTGCAGAGGTAGGTGGAACTTGCGGAGTTACACTCTTCGGAATTCTGCAGAGTTACAGAAAATTCAGAGGAATTCTGCCAATGGGTGGAAAATATGCTGCTCATGCTGCAATTTAGTGCCGGTAGCATAAGCAGCGCTGAAAATCAGTGTGAACTCCACCATGCAAGCACGTGGCCATTTGAGTTTATTTTGCTGCTTAAACCGAAAATCCACTCGAGGGAAAGCAAATCTACTGAAACAGCAACCCTCTCTGACACTGACCACTCACATCCACCAGCATTATAAAATGGAGCCAGAAGGCTCCATGGCGACTGGAAATCATGCCGGGGCTGGCAAATCTCACAGGTTATGGAGCCTTGCATTATTCCTGCGAGGCGCAAACAGCAGAATAACTCCACCACACGTCGATTAGCAGAATTCTGCAGGAACTCTACATTACAAGCGTAACATGGAGTAACTCAAATTTCACCAGTTCCGCAGGTGGAGTTATAATTGTGCCCGGGCCTAGCAAGTGGTCTCTATTGGAGTTGTGTGTGTAAAAACCTAAAAATGTGTTTCTTGAACCTATGTGCATTAGCCAAAAAAAAAAATCTGCTCCCCCCCCCCCCCCCTTCCCCCCCCTGCAGTGACAGCAGAGCACTGGATGGGGGCTGGCACAGTTTGCTGCCTGAGAATCACATCCACTCCACAGCAAAGGCTTTCTGGAGGCCTGGCAAGGACCAGTGGTCACAGGGTAGTGGTTCAGTGCTTACTGAAGTGGGTGGTTTCTTCGCACTGTGCTTTTAAATCTGAAAAAAAAGAAGTTGGAAATTTTGAGAATTGGAAGAAAGTGTAAGAATTGCTGAATAGAGAGCAGGTTTAGCTACTGCCAAAATCAGGTATTTGACAATGAACATAGCCAACAGAACAGCAGCATATAGAGAAAAGAAGTACTGTTCGCATTGGCTGTACCATCCTTTGCGGACACTAGGGGCCTTACCTACCCTGCATAAGTTAATGAGCCAACCCACAAGCTTAAGCACATGGAAATGCATGCACTAATAAGAAGATGTCACCAAGGAGGAAATATCAATATAAAGTCTTGGGAACGACTAAAGAGAGATATACTACAAGTCAATCAGTCATACAGAATCCGTCATAAAATTGATGTCGGTCTGGTACCTGACTCTAGATGAATTAAGCCAAATGGTTCCAAGGTCAACAGACAGATGTTGCAACGATTGTGGGCAAGAGGCAGCTCAGTACATTTCTTGTGTTTGTGCCCACATTTAGCATATTATTCAAGAGAAGTACTTAGGTGTAAAAAAATAAAATACAAAATAAATAAATTAAAAAAACACTAGGAGGGTTCCTTAATCCCAGACACAGTAATCGTATTAATCATGGACATAGCCAAGACTCACTAGACAACATCACATGTTGTGAATATGCTATGATCTCAAAGGTGGTGCGGAGAATGTGATTGGGGAGTATCTGGAAACAGGAAATACCCACCACACTGACTATGTAGTATTTAAGGATTTGTGAACAAATGGCTTTGGAATGTCTCATTTGCACCTTGTAAGAATGACTTCCTAAATATTTTCTGTAGCTCTGAACTGTATAAAACACGAAAACAGGGAACTTGCATGTCCTGGAAGGCTGAGGTGCTTTCGCGTTTTTTGATTAATGTAGACAACAGCGACTGATAAACCAATGTCATATTAAGTACAGGTGAAAAAAGGGCTACAAACCTCAACAAAGGTACTGACCAAGAGCTGCCCACTGGCTAACAAGTGAGAGAGGGTGGAAGAGGAGTGAAGGATGCAAATATGTAGTTCCTCTTTATATTGGGTTTCTTCAACAAAACCTTCGTAAAACTACATTTCACTTATGATAGAAGCAGTGATGTGTATCACAGCACCCATTGAAACATGTTTATAGCTAAATAAACCTGAGCTGCAGAAGATTGAAATGAGGCTCTGACAGCAGAACCAGGGTGTGGCAGAAGAGGGAGACCGTGAAACTGCGTACTTTATACACCGCCTCACGCGAGTATTCTGCAGGATGAAGGTGTCACAGTTACGCTTGGTGATTTTCCACTCTGTGAGTGCCCACCCATCCTAGTGAGGAGATACCAGGAGATACCACCTTGAAGCATCTTGGGAGGCATATCTTGAGCTAGCATTAGTGAGAGAGACCAGCAATCATGTCCATGAAACAAACAAAGTAAAGGGACTGCAGAAGACTGCTTTCTTCAGCTATGAGTGTAGCAATGGAGGATACGGTATACGACCAGGAGCGTTTGCTCTTGTTTACTTCCATTAAGAATATGGTTTTAATAAAGTCATCAGTTCTTAGTGATGTATTTAGAGAAAATCCCCCGACACTCCATCTGAAGAATTTACTGCAAAGAACAACACAATGGGTCTAGAATTATACTTGCTACTTATAGATGTGAATGTCCCTTGGGAAGTTCCCTCGTTCCTTTCCTTTTTGTAAGACTGAAAGACCTACCTAGTGACTTCTTAATGGGTAATTTGTTGAGGAATATAACGCAGTAAGGACACAGGGGAAGATTCTACCACTGCCACTGTCCAGCAGGGAGAAGTCTCAGCAATGTAATGCAGAATGGTGGGACTTATTAATTTTGGTAGGACAGCTCTTTGATGCGGTGTCGAGACAGGATATCGCATGGTCGGCACATTTGTTGTAGCAGAGAGAAACAAGAACGATGTGACGTGTTACCTCGTGAAGTCCATGGATAAGAAACTTTGACATAGGCTTTTCCTTTGATCAAATTTTGATTTTCTCTCAGAAAAGAAAATAAACCTGTTTATGCCTCTGTCATTGTTTGAGTCTACTTAAAACAGTCATCCAAATGTATTTGTAGTGTTATATAAATAAGAAATTCAAAGGGTGTTTCACAGATTCTAAAACACTCCTATTTGTCTTGATGCTCCAGTATATCATTCAGCAACCTGGGGCTATTCAGCCGTCTCTGCTGTTTTTGTTGAGGCAGCTTAACTGGGCAATAAGATGTTGCCAGGGAGTGCCGACAAATATTCAGGTGTAAGTGTCAACTATAAAATTGCACAAATGTTAAATTGTAATTGTAATAGTATTTATATAGCGCTTACTACCCCTGACGAGGCGTCAAAGCGCTTGTCGGTGAGTAGCATGCTACTCTGGAACCCAACAAGAATTAGTGATGGATTAGTATCGGGAAATATGAGTACAGTTTTAGTATTATTATGAGTTAATTTGAGCCGCAGATATGAGAGTTTATTAGTTAGATTGACTGGAGTAATGGAGGGGTGGAGGAGGAAAGAAATCCAGAAGTGTTAATTGGCAGTATATCCCTCATGTACTCAACCTAAAGGCTTGGGATGAGTAAAGGGGGATGGAGGAGGGAAGAGTCTGTGGAAGGGTTAGGGAGAGCATAGTAGCAGGGTGAGATAAATGAGGGAGAATTTAGTAGGGTTGTGTGGGAGGTCATGGTAGTAGAGTGAGGTTTGGTGAGCTAGATGTAGAAGCGGAGGGAAGAGTTTAGGCAGAATTATTTGGGAGATGAAAGTAGTAGAAAGGATTTGGGATGAGTCAGAGTGGAAATGGAGGATAGTTTGATAGAGACATGACATATGATGATGGGTAGATAAGTGTGATAAGATGAGAGCAGGGATTCATAGATATCTAGTATAACAACGTTACAGACTTAACTCTAGAACAACGGGCAGCACATACCAAAGTGGGAATGCGGATATATGCATTTGTAAAATAAGAGGGTAGCCCTTATTGTTCTCTGAAAATTAGGAAGTAGTCTGATAGAGAGCACCTTCCTCGAAGATGTGAAGAGCATTATTCCATTACCTGCTGGCAGGTATCCTTTATTTGTTGCTTTGTCTTCCTGGCTTTAGAAGCCCAGGAATTATAGAACAGCTTTTAAAGGAAAAGGGTATGTGCTCTGAAAGCCCCAGTAGCCTTGATCTTTTCTTAGGTCTCAAATTTACCGTTTCCAAACATACTGACTTGACGGCTACTTGTATACAGGCGTGGGACATATAAGGACCTGCCATGCTAACTGTAAAGCACATGGAGATATGATCAGTGCCCCGCAACAATCTATGCAGCAAACTCCTTCAAAGTGACCACTACATCAGAGTGTAGCCATAGGGTATCTTAACAAAAACATAAAAAGGGTGGCAAGATGAGGGGCCACATGGTAGAAAAAAGTCTGTCTTGTCTCACCGGAAGTGAATGCACCTCACCTTCTCTCCCTGATGCTCTTTTTTCCAGTGGCCACAGTAGGTTACTCATGTACCCAGAGAGGTTCCTCTGCACATTCGCTTTCTGTTTGTTTTCATCTTTCATCCTGCTGTAGAACCTTTGACCAGTCGTAAGGAGATGAAGTTCTGCTGCTGCCTGTTACCCTCTTCTCCAAGTTGATTTTTCCAGTCTGTTCGTGGCCCTCACTTTTACTTACTACTTCCTTATTATCTGGTGCTCATCTTGGATGCAAGCTACAAAATTTTGTAGATATTGATCGATAGCAAACATTTGTTGCCATTGAGTTTTGTTTCCTCCAATTAACATGACCTGTTGTTAAATGAAAGTCGGTTTGCTATTCTTTTTGATGTGTTGGTCGGCTGGGAGGTGTGTAAACAAGGAATGTTATTTTATTTGTTACACATATGAATGCTAAATTAATGATTTCTCATATTTGTGTGCTGGTTTTGTTTAATGAAACTAATTTTTCCGAAATACATTATGATTTTTGTTTAATCTTTTACAGATTTTTCTGGTAATGGCTGGCAGCACCCATGCTCAGTATGAAAGGCTTTCTCTGACAGAAGCAAAGAGCTTACGATTCAGCAAGTACCGCCACACTGACCGTGAGTCCCATAAACAGCTGATATGCGACAAGTGCCCTGCAGGCACCTACGTGTCCAAGCACTGTACAGCGACCGACCTGCGGGAATGCAGCTCTTGTCCAGAGGGCACATTCACAAAGCATGAAACCGGTGTAGAGAGATGCCACGACTGTAGGTCTTGCACGCTACCGCTGGTGGAACGTACAGCCTGCACTGCCTTGTCTGACCGGGAGTGCACCTGCCCACCAGGTTCATTTTTGTTCAATGAGACCTGTGTGCTCCATTCAGTGTGCCCTATTGGATCTGGTGTGCGGCGCAAAGGCAGTGAGACTGAAGATGTCCGATGTAAAACATGTGCCCCTGGTACCTTCTCAGATGTGCCTTCTAGTGTCCTTAGGTGCAAGAACCACACAAACTGTGTGGAGCAAGGATTGGTCATCATAGAGCCTGGAACTAAGGAAAGGGACAACATCTGTGGCCCTTTGATAGCAAATCCCACTGGCGCAACCAGTGATGCTTCACCTACAACCAACACTCCCAAAGGTAAATTTTAAACAAGCAGTGATGTCCACCACAGACCACATCTGAGGGTTTAGGTTTAATCTTAGTTGAATATGTACAGTTGAAACAGTATTGTTTGAACACAAATAATCAGTTGATCCAGTGCTTAATTTGTTACAAAAAAAAGTAGGCCAGTCAGAAGCCCACTGCACCTTGCACCACTCATTGCACCTGCCACCAATGACAATATTAACAAAGCTACTAACCCTCACACTTTTACAAGTGTGACAATTCAGAATATTCCAGGCCATCCAAAGTTATAAGCATGGCTTGGGCAGCAGGTGTTGGTCATTTTAATGTATACTGAATTAATAAACAACTGTTTTTGCGCTTATCTCTAAATTAAGCAGGCAGCACCATCATAGAGCAGATTGTCATACATGCCGCTGTAGACAATAGGTGTTGGTGCTGAGCACCGGAAACCACAGGCTCAAATTAAGCACTGAGTTTATCATATTTTGTTTTGAGTTTAACATTGTTGAAATGTGCTGTTTGATGGAACATGTTTAGGGTATACTAACTGAATATATTGTACGTTAATTTAGCAGCTAATTGATGTAGGTGTAATTCCATCATCAAAACTGTTGACCGTTTACATTAGCTAGTGCTTAAGACGAATGTAAACATACGTAAACCTTGACCTCTACAATTTCAACCGCAAGTCCTAAAACTTTGACTCCATAACTTTATTATTTTAACTGAATTTCGACTTTATTACTTTGACGGACCGTATTTTTTTTGTGTTCAATTGTATTACCATTTTTACAAAACCACGTCCGTGAAACCGATTATTTTAATTCACGTATTTTTAAGTTGATAGCACCTCGCCATGTCATACATTTAATCTAGTAAGAACTTAAAATAGAATATTATCAGTTACTAAAAAAGGTTTTAAACGTAAAAACATCACTTTCTATAGAGTAAAATATGATTTCACTTTGTAATTTTTTTAAGTCGAAGTTTTATTTTTGTAAAGTTTTGTTGGCTTTGTGGAATTGAAATTCATTGGACGCATCAACATTTCTTTATAATACAATCTCAGGAGAGGATTAGTGTTTTCCGAAGAATGTGCAGTCTTGGCCAATGTGGATTATACTGCATTCTGTGTATGCAGGGTGTGTGGTTAATTTCGAGGTACAGCGTCTGTTATTACTGTGAATGCGTTGGCTCCTTAGTCATCAGTCCGTTTAGTCACGGTGTTCAGTCATTTAGTAACTTTTTTGCAGTCTAACTTGTTGCGTGCCGCTTTCCTTAAATCTGCATTCCAATAAAAAACTAGTTGACAGTATATTTCAATGTAACCATAGAGCACCGTCATGGGCTATCGCACTTGCTTTGGAATCATGGTATGTCCATAGTAGTCCTGAGGAGTCTAAACAATGTTTGCACTGCATCAAAATAATTGTATTTGAAGGTATGTTTAGCCCAAGCTCAGGATACATCTGTTGCTACACTGCCTCGGTCCAACTCCAACCACATCTGCTGCTACTGTGCTCCTGCCCCACAGCCTGAGGAATGCAAAAAAGGGGGTGGGTTGTTTGAATTAAAATTAGCAACCGGTAAATAGTCTGGGCCACAATATAATCCATTATTATTTGAGTGCCGTGCCACATCAGAGGAGCCAGTCCCATCTAAATCAGACTTGGTCCTGCTCTAGTAGGAACAGTCGAGTCGGAACTGCCAGGCCAGGCCCTTCTGATCCGGAACACAAGTAACTCAAGACTGCTTTTGGCCTGTATGAGCCTTGTCAGTAGGGTGCAGCTATAGTCCTATGGCACAGTGAACACCGGACCCACATCCGGGCATACCCTTTGCACTTAGGATTTTGCACTGTGAAAAACAAAAAATGATGGGTAAATAGCTTGAGTTAACCTCAGCCACTGTTAATTACTCTAGGCTTCAGTCCAGTCCGAACAGGAACCAGTAGTATGCAAATCAGTCATGCCCGAGTTGCCAGGCGAGTTTTTCTTTAAAAAGAATTACAAGCAACCCGGTTAGCAGGCTTCAGTGCACTGTCCGAGTCGAAAACCAGCATCCAGTATTTCAAATGGGAGCAAAAGGTGGGGAGACAACCTGTAAAAAGCCTGGATTCCTACAATTTCTATGAATTCTTGTCATCTGATGTTAAACATAAGACCTTTTTGGTTACTGTCATCAACTCATTCCTGACAAAGATATTTTCTCTGTAGATTCGCAGAGCCATCCTGGCTGAAGATGATTATTTTGAAATTTGAAAAATCTGTAAAGAAACCTAAAACGGAACTATGAACTTGCACAATGGCCGTCTTTAATGGAAGAAGTAACATTTAGAAAGAGGGGCCTGGAAGACCTCTGTGATAAAATATCGGCCTCTATTTAAATTGTTTCAGTGATCGATGTGTATATTGTTTGCATGTTGTGTTCTGTGTATTTGGTTTTGCTACTTTTTCCAGTGATTTGGTTATACTTAGGTTGTTACTTTAGAGAAGTTCCTAAATAGTCTCCTGCCTACTCTCCACCATAATAGACATTATTGTCGCCAAGAAATTGTCACTGTTTTCAACTAATAAATTAAAAGGGTTAAGAGGCAGGGTCTGGGCCATGCGAGTTTCAATAGATGGCAGCCCAGTGCCACTAAGGAAAATCTTTACAGGACAAAATTCTAAGTGAAAGCCATAAATGTTTATTCAAATTAAAAAACCTTTGCAGAAAGCAAAAAGTAGTATGTTAATCAACTTCACAAATGGCATCAATAATGCACCTAATAATTCCAGTCGCAAGAGGTAACAACCGAGGGTTGACCTCAGAAAGAAGTAAATAGCCAAAAACAAAGTATAATTGCGAAAGAGAAAGAACTAGCTCAGTTCAAATGCCAAGAAAAGTCTGAGTTTATATCATACAGTCCAACCTGGCGTCTGCCTTTGACAAAGTAAGTAGGAAGACTGGCTGAGATACCAAAAAGGGCACTTTTTATAGATTTCAGACAGTAAAAAAGCACACACTCAGCATGGTGAGATCTGCCATCATATGGCTATACCAGTGATGTTTCATATGTGTAAACCAATAGTAAAACAAGAAAATGTGTTAAATCAAATAAAATATTATTTAGGAACACCTACTTTTATGCATAGTTATGAGGAGGTGTACATAGGAAATGAGGAAAATAAAGTGACGTTTACGCAGTACAGCTCCTTAGTGCAGACCCAGGCAGAGACTCTTGAATATGTTTCAAATGCAGGAATAGTGTGCACATGGCTTCCTTCTTGAGTAACTCAAATACTTTTTAGCTCGGCTAATAAAAGCCACCACAAAATTGTATTTTGCTTAATTTCTAAAAAATAAATTTACAGAAGAGAATCACGCACGTATGCAACTCATTCATGCAATTTTAAAAGCCACATTTTCTCTGTTACTGCAAACTGGATGTCAATGTGGGCTGCCTTTGGCCTAGTTATGTCAAATAAAGCCTGCTTATCCCAACACACTTTTAAAACAAGCATTATTTTCTATTTATGAAAAATATGCTCAGAAAAATCAACCATCTACACTGCCCTTTCCTTTGAATCTAATACCTCTTCCCCCTTTTAACTTGTTGTACTTCGTATGCTGTCCCCTTCACAAATTTTCCTTTCCTTGTATTTGTATTGTATTAACTTTTGTCATCTTGAATTAACTGTTGTGCTTTATTGTTATTTCCATAGCAAGTGTTTGTTGTTTATACGATTATGCTACGATTCTTTATATAATGTTTGAGTCTATAAATACAAATGAACAATTACAAAACATTTTGTACAGAGCAGGTCAAAAATGAATGTGGAACGCAAGGTATACCTCCCTGACATTATTAACAGACTATCACACAAAAACCCATATGATTAAAAAAATGTCCTGCTTGCCTATGCTCAGAATGTGTATGGAAACACTTAATCAATAAAAAAAATACTTAAGGTGCTTCCTTAAGACCTCATTACCTTCCTGTTACTAAGGGTCAGCCTGGAGTGCTGGAAGGTCTGTGAGATCACAATGTGGATGCTCTTACTGCAGTGTTAAACACCTGTCTTTTGATCCTTACTCCAGACATGGCTGTTCATATGCCCACCTGCTTTGTTTTCCTGGCCAACTAAAATTAGATTTAAAATGTAATAGTTGGCCCGTTTTTATTTTCAGCAAGGTCTGAACTTTGGACCTTGTGAAATCTTTCCTTCTCCCCTTTAATATTTAAAATTGTTTTGTTTAATCTATTCTTCATGGACTATATCAATAATCTATCTCGCTGTCTGCTGGTGTTCCTTATTTAGGACCTGCCTTTGCTGTATCTGTAAGACCAAATGTGTCGATCTACGCTCCACAACCAACAGGGATCTACAATGTCACCTTAAAGAACGAGACTGGTGGCCCAGACATGGGGGTCGCAGTCACAAGAGAGCCAAGACACCAGCAAAACCATCATCCCAAGAAGCATGCATTCATTGCGGGTATAAGCCTTCACTCAGCAGGAGGTGTCACTGGAAGGGAAGGAACAAAGAACTCCGCTCTCAAGCCCACCAAGAGAGGTCAGACCCGGCAGCATACGCACCAACATTTCGACATCAACGAACATTTACCCTGGATGATTGTTCTATTTTTGCTGCTAGTTCTTGTCGTGATTGTTGTCTGCAGCGTCAGGAGAAGTTCACGCACACTCAAAAAAGGACCCAGACAGGATCCCAGCTCCATCATGGAAAAAGCCGGCCTGAAGCAATGTACCACTCTTGCCCAGAACCGAGAGAAATGGATCTATTACTGCAATGGACATGGTGAGTGGAAAACACCTTTGGAAATGTTTCTTAATACTTCTCAGCAGATTTGTATATTCTGTAAATTTTGGTTACATTTTTTCATCAGTGGTTTTGCTTCTAAAAAATAGACTATCATTTTGCACCCAGTTGTTTTACCTGTCTTTATCCAGTACATGATGTGTGATTTTCTTCTGTCAAAAATCTTGTCTACTCTAATTTCAGACATTTTACCCTTTTCCCAACATTGTTTATGGCATTGAAGGGTTTTGCAGGCTTACTGATCCCATACTTTGTTTTAATGCTTTCTGTGGGGCAAATGGGTTAGAACCTTTCACCAATAAAACGGGACTTGGGTTGAAAACCTGATGAATTAGCAGATCAACCGCCTGGTGCATTATTCTGCAATGCAGCTGATGTTTAGGAGCAAGCTAGGTATGAAGCAGGTTATGGTAGCCTGTGAGGCTGCGACTTTGGGTGAGGGGACGTGTGAGGTGGATGTGACTGAAAGGCAGGAGAGCTGTTAGAGGCGAGTTGGGTACAGAGTTGAGAGTAGTTTCAGGGGCGGGCCTGGGTGTAGGTCGGTAGTGATAAGATCAAAAATGTTTCAAGAAGATGTAGTGAGGCAGTAGGACAGAGATAAAATTTGACCAAAAGAGACAAATGAGTAAGGCTGAAGAGAGACCGCAGTAGCTTGGATCATTATTAGGTGACCACAATGAGTAAATATCTGAATTAACCGTAAGGTAAGCAGCATTTTTTAATTTGCTCCACTTTTGGTGTTAAATTCAATTACTAAAGATGTGAATGTAGAGTTGCATTTTCATGAAACTTAATAGTAAATCTGCTTCTTTATGTTGAAATCTGCAGGTCAGTTACATGTTCTCTTTTCGGGATGAGGCTGGACTGTGCAGACAAAATATTAGTTGTTTTGCAGTACTCTTAACTTAAACCCTAATGTAAAGCTATCTGATCCACATGACTGCAGCATCTGGGTGCAAGAGCTATATTGTCAAAGCTGTCCTAGATCCTCTGGCATGTGTTTGTAGTTCAGACTGTGCATATTCAGAGGATGCAGCTTTATGGTTGCAATGTTTCTGGCATCAGTAACGCTCGGTGCTAATTAATGCTGTCCTGACAGTCTAACCAGGCAGAGTTGACGATTAAGGGACGTGAAGCTGTGGGAACAACCTAACACTTCATGATGATAATTTACTATTTGTCTAGCTCTTTAGAGTGCACTCTTACTGTTTTCTGTACTCTGGATAACAGTTTCTAACCAACGTAATGGTATTCAATTTGCAGACCTCAGAATAGCAGAAGGCCGGGTTGGCCTTGCATGGATTCCAACTTGTGACCCGCAGATGTCCATGGTGAATGTTTGACTTCCCGAGCCATCCCGCTGCCTGTCCCAGATAATGCCTTATGATAGGTCTTCAGATAGATTGAAGGGTTTGTTTTCTAGTTCTTTGAGAAAAGGTTTACCTTGCCATTCAACAATGGAAAGGTGTTGTACCAAGTTAAAATGTGGCGACTATGTCTGACAGCTTGGTAGAACAGGTATTATATGACCTTATTGTTTTTGTTTGTAGTGTCGCTAGATCAGCAAGCATGTCAACAAACATAAACAACTGCCGGATTGACAAGGGCGGGGTGGTTAACATAATGTTCTGCGCGGTTCTGTCTGAAGTCCTCAAGCCTTTCTTCACAAACACCACTCGTGGTTGCTGTCAGTTTAGGAAATTCAAACTGAACATTTGCCCATGCGTCTCACAGAGCAGTTGTGGAAGAAGTGGGTGAATTGTATGAAAAAGTTTTAAAATAATCAACCGGCGATCATCACTTACAGTTCTGAAAAATGTATGTGTACAACGGAAATGGTAATGATGCTTTTGTTTATTTTAAAAAAAATACTGCATCATAACCCTGGATGTCCCATGCTTGATGTCTGTCTAGAACACAGCTAACCTTTTTCTGGCATGTCTTTTGAGAGGCAACATGCGGTCCAATGGGATGTGCATATGCTCTGTACTATTGCCTAAATTAGAGCCAATATTGAATGTCACCTCATCCCATCCGATGTTGAGTAAAAGGCAATATATGGCCCTGTGAAAGAGATGGTGGAAATTTGAGAAAGTGTGGACATAAGAATCGGAAGGGCAGAAGAAGGGCCCTAGTAGGTTTTATATACTGCCTAGGCCATCCTGAAAATGTATACAGTACACAATTGCCAAAGCTGCCCTTTCTCCTCTCTCTTGGCTCCACACAACAGCCCTTCCAGCTCCAGTTCAGTACTGTAGACAAAGATGAAAACACATCCCAAATTCAGTATGACGTACGGTTTTTTTCCACAGGGACACCGTATTTTAAAGTCCTAGACCTTGGAAACAGGGATAACTGACACACTTGATGTGAGTGAGTAATGTGGTGCACGTGGTGAGCATGGTACATGACAATGGAGTACAAAATATGGTGGGTACCAACATTCTAGGCCTCTTTTCGTATGTTCTTCACTCCATTCTCCAGTCAACACCTGCAATTCCTTTGCTGTGCAACAGATGGAACAACAGTTTACCAGTAAATGGGACGTCATCAGTCCAGAAGGAGTTGCATGCTGAAATTGGAGTCAGTTTAATGTTCTGACTCTCCTTACCACACAAGCATTATAAAACATCAATAATCGGTCTGATAAGGATGTAGTTTGTGCAAAATGGCTTTGCTCAACCTGATATGAGTGAAACTAAGATGTCAACCGCAATGAGACTGGACTGATGACAGGCATTCCCTGCCAAGAGAATGGGTTGTTACTAGATTCTTTGGTATACTTTAATCCCAAGGCACCGAAAAACGCTCAAAGATAAATGTATTCTTATTTTTATGTTCATACAATTTGTTCACTGCGTTTTATTGTGCTTGCAGCATGACAGGCCATTCTTTACAGCTATTGCACAGACTTGTAACAATGCAAATAAGGTGTTGATTACATTTTGCTAGCCTAAAATATTAGTGAAATGTATGTGTATCTATGTGCTAAGTTGCAAACGCCTCGAAGCACTCAAACTGAATCCTTCAGAACTTAGGTGTAGTACAAAAGTGATCATTTACATTCCCCGGGAGCTTTGTTGTACAACTAGGTGCTTATTACCTCGTGGAAGGTCATCAATTATTCCAGCCCCAATATTTTTTGGGGAAAGCAGTTCTGGTGAACGTGTCCTCTGAACCCAAATGGTTTACCTTGCATTGAACTGATTGGCATGTGCTAAGTATGAACGATGTTAAGCGAACCATAGTTGGATCATATAATCCCTTTTCTCCTGACCCCGGTGATGCTACCAGCTGTCCACCCACTTCACTCCATTCTCCTGCCTTCACAACATAAGCTAAGTTGATCCTACTATCAATGTCGGCTGTAAATAACATTCATTGAAATTAACAACTCTTCTGCACTTTGCTTTCCTCCACTTCCCATTCTCACTCCCAGCCCTCTCTCAATGCATTCCCAGCCGCTTACCCATGCTTCCTAGTTGGTGGTAGGGGATGCTGAGGAGCATTGACAGCTTGGCAGTCCTTTATAATAGAGATGTCATTTCCCATCCATGCTCCAGGCTCCTTCACCCCGACACAGCCTAGCATCCCAGTTTTACCTCTTCCCTGACATCCCCCTCAGGGAAATGTTGATGCTGGATGGATGAAAGTGATGCCTTCTTTTCTCAACCAAGCTGTGAACCTCTTCTTGCCACTGTCCCATAGGCTGCATCCTCCTCTGCCTTCAAAGTATAACCTCAAATGATCTTAACACCTGAAGCTGTCAGACTGGACAGGGACTGAATCTCCTTTGTCCTATGCCCACCTACTCTTCTCTCCCCACCCGTGTCATGACAAGAAACCAACACCCGCACAGTAGCTCAGTTGGTTGTGTATGGGGCGCACTCCAACTGGATTTCATATTTGTGCTGGCGCATTCAACTATGTCCTTGCACCACGGGGCTAGAAATCTGACCCTGCGGCTTTGAGGGAGTGCGGCAGATAGTGACATCCTCCTTTCTTACACCTTCTGTCTCACTCATTCTCACTCCCATACACTTCCTCTATACCACCTGTATCACACTGATCACTGCCCCTCCTTGTGCGACTAATCTTAGATATTCTTAGTATTAGAGGTATCCATGCTTGGCAGAGAAAGTGTGTCCCAGCCATTCCATACCCTGTTGCACCACCTTCTTTGTCCCATACCTCGGTATTCACGTCATGTGGTTTTGGCTCAGCAGTGCACCACAGTCAGTTGTGGTGGCCACCTCAGTCTGTTTCACATCATCAAGCACTTGCTGCATTAACGTACAAGGATGACTGATTAATGCATAACCTTTAGGTCATTAAGTGTCTACTCTCATCCATTGGTGTTTGGAGGAGGCAAGATGCTATTGTTTGTGGATAAAGAGAACCTCCGTGTGGGTCAATGAAGTCTTTACAATAGATGGAGGGTGTAGTAGAATAACACAGAAACATGGTATGTGTAATCTTCTGATCCGGGTCTCTTCAATGGCCGCAACTGCATGAAGAGTAGTTTCTGTGTCTACCACAGTAAGCCCATCACCTTGACTGTTGTTGACCATGGAGGTTTTGTATGTTGCCCCTAGACATTCCACTGTAAAGAAGCCCTCAGTATGGCAGGGAGGGACTGAAGACGAATCTACTGGTCACATCACAGGCAAGCCACCCAGTACGGGAGCCACAGGAGTCTCTGGCCTCTACAGCACGTGGCTGGTGTGGTCAGAACAAGCAGGGTGTACCAGCAGGAATCTCTCGTCTGTGACTCCTAGGTTCTGCTTCACGGGTAGTGATGGCCGTAGCCAGCAATGTTTATTAAGCAAAAGTATGTCCAGTTTTCAGAGCATTTCAGCTTGCTTCATAGGATAGTCCTGATCACCCCTGCGCTCGCTTTGTGCGAGTGTGTCTTTTAGAAGACTGTCACAACAAGTCAAGCGTTGATCTGGCCTTCTGCGAGTCAGGTCATGCTGAGAGGAGCCCACCAGGTCTTTTTTGTTTGTTTGTTTGTTTTACAGTGACGCCAACAAGCTCCAGTGTCTGGGATCAAAATAAATCAGTACAGGGCCATCTGTAGAGTGGTGCGACTGGTGCGGACACACTGGGCACTGGCCTGGAATGGGGGGCTGATCTCAGGGGCTGCACTGTGTTTAGCAGTAACTTATTATTTAAAGTCACCTGCTGCAGAGTTCCTGGTGTCCAGCTTTCAAGCAGCAACAGAAGTGTCAGGATAGCTCTTGGTATTAATGTTCCTGCTAGAGAGAGATCAGAGTTTTGTCTATTGGTACTTTGAACTCATCATTGAGTGGCGCAAAGGGTTAATATTCCTGCTGCAAGGAACGTGTCTGTATTTTATGTGGATAGCTGAGTGGATTAATAAAGCCAGTATTTACCAGCGTTTTAGAACCAATGAAATGTATGTAAGAGAGGGGCTGTGGAGCACTGAGGGGCACTTTCACGAAGTTGTAGTGAGGGAATCTGAGGAAGAGGTCATGGGGTGGATTGTCCACCGGGCGCCAAAGGCTCTAAAGTTGGCCCTGAAGCAGCAGGCACAGTTACTTAGCTACTTTGCAGACTGCCATGAGGGAAATCACCAAGTCAAATGATTTAGCAACCCTCCACTGGGCACGCTCGTATTTTCTATCGTCTGGAGTAGGTTAATTATTGAAGGTAGTTCCCTGCGATGAGTCGGTAGCCAGCCGGGCGTGCTCAGGGGTGTGGACTATGTCGCGAATGGAGGGAGGTTCCCTGGCAGTGAACCATAAACACTTTGATGCAGCGTAATCACAGGAGTTCTGGGATGTTTTTTGCTCAGTGAGCCACAGGTACCCGAAATAGACAAGCCGCGCTAAGTGGGGGTGACCACAATGAACTGCACCAGACCATGACCCCTGTACCTAAAAACAAGTAGCCCTTCTGCGTCCATATGAATGACCAAATGATTTTCCTATGTGAATCACACATCAAAGCAAATGTTACAAATTGAAGATATATATTTGTGTCGCAATTGTGTTAGTAAAAGGTCCCAATCATTAACCATATCCACAATTGTGTTCGATAATTATGTTCTAAAAATCGATTTTTTTTTTAAGCACATAATTGTACTCCTTTGAAAGGCAGGGCTAAAGGCCGTTCCACTTTGTGAGGCAACCCCCATTTATTTAATTGGGCTGTCGGGGAAAGGGTGACTTGACAGTGAATATTTTTTCTATAGAAAAAAGAAATACTTTTGCATGCGCGTCTGCACATTTCCACTTGTTTTTGCCGTGTGAATTTCCATTTTGTGAAAGATACACGTGAGCGAAATTTTCAGAGTTGTAGTACTCCTGCAGTGCATTGTTAGCTTTCTTCAAAATGGAAATCTACTCCAAAGCTTGGATGAAGCCTGTGTGCTGGGAACAATAAGTATTGTGCAGGTTTGTGTTACTTTAAAAGCAAGGGGGTGCCTCCGTGCTAGTCACCAGTTCAATGGATAATAGAACCCTCTTTTCGTTCATCCACAAGATACACTCAAAATTGCACTTGACGTGACTTACTCGTTGCCATCCGTATGTGTATTTGAGCTTCGTGTGGGTGTAGGTCAGGTGTTGAAGCTGAGCATCTTGCCTAAACGTGGGACTTCAAAGATAGCCTGAGTAGACAACATACCCAGGCAGCTGTTAGTTTATCAGTTTACTACAGTAGAAGTGAGCAGTGCGAATTTAACGGGTGGACAGATGGTCGTTCATAACAGTTGCTGGGTTCATCCCGCATAGTTTGCTTTTGAACCCCTTAAGTTCGTTCCTTACCTATGAGAGATAACGATAGGAGCAACTGAAGCTCGTCTGGATGTTAACAACATTCCGGACAGTTCTATTGGTGCTCTCTATTAATTCTAGCCTAACTATATGAAGAAATCGCATATTACTGTAGGTTAGGGTGACCAGATTTTGAGGAGCAAAAACCGGGACAGGTCAGACATAAAAGAAGGACTAAAGACATTACTCACTTTTATATCTTGCCTGTCCCGTTTTTTGCGTAGCTTAGTGAATGTGTGCCTATACATGTTTGTGTGTGTGTGTGTGTGTGTGTGTGTGTGTATATATATATATATATATATATACACACACACACACACACAAGACTACATATATAAAATTAGCTATGACTTCCCAACCTGCACCCCCAACCCACCCACCTCTCTCTACTCCCCACTCTGTCTCTCTGTTGAGAGCAGACAGGGGACTGTGTAGCCTGACAGTAACAGATAAAATACTTTAATTATTTCATACGTTGTAGGCCTCTTTAACTTATGCTTCCCTAGATGATCTGACCTTTGTCACAAAAACCGGGACATTTATTTAAAATGTGGAGAAGCGTTGGGACACCGGGACAGTCCTTTAAAAACCGGGACTGTCTGGGGAAATCCGGGACGTCTGATTACCCTACTTTTAGGTTCAGCGTTTCAGTTGTGGCATAGTCTAAAATAAGCTGTGACTGGTTGAAAACTCGATCATCTCAGTCATAACTAGGTGTGTTTTTCACAGGACTATGCCCATGAAGCCCACTTTCACATAGGTGGCTACTGGTTGGCTTTACAGTAGCTAGCTTCACTTCAAGCTCCCAGGATGTCTGAACATAGCATCCTCTGACCTTGTTCTTTCATCCCTTGTTTGGCTCGTCTACTTTGTTTCTGCCCATCCCGCTTTTCTTTTCCATCCTCTCTGTTTTCCTTTACTTTCTTTTACTCGCTCCGTCCCCCTGACCATGAGATGAAGACTAAGCAGCGGTTGTGTATCCTGAGACCTGGTTTTGTTGCAGTGAGAGCGAGCGTTCCCCGTGGAGTCGTCCGCCTCCTCACAGCATGGAGGCCTGTGAGCCTATCAGGGCGCAGGTACTGGAAGTGATCCAGGTTCATAATGCTGTTTTGATTTTCCAGGAGATGGTCTGTTATCGGTAATAAGAGATGAGTGCTGTGATGCCGTAACGTAATCTGGAGCAAAGAAATGATTCACTTTAGGTGTCTCATTTAGGTACTCCTGATACCAGGTAATTAAAGCTTATGATAAGTGCATTTTAAGGCTCCTGGGAAAATGTTTTCCAACTCGTAGGACGAGCCATTGTTCACCACTGCACCAAGTTGTTTTTGTGTCTTCTTGAAATGTTTGTGTCTTTTTATGTTGAGTCTGCTACACAGTACATGTGCTGTCTGTTGTGAGGAATTTTGTGGCTTACCAAGAACACGGCAGGGTTTGGAGCCAGCCCATTACTTACCATTCTTTGGGTTTTCTGTGCCATTCATTTACCTGCTTCCTATTGGAGCCCGGTCTTGTCAATTTTGTGTTTGTCCCTGACATGGAGCATTGCCTCTTTACAATCTCTTTGGCTGCCATCTCTGTTTCAACTGCTTGATTTTCAAGCACTTCTCTTTTTTTTTTTTTTTTGGCTCAGCACTATGAGAGTGTCTGTTCTTTTGAGCTGTATCCTTTGTGTACATCTCTCCTTTTGCACTTCGTGTTGCTCTTGGTCACCCATTTGCCTGTCCCCATGACAGCCAACTTGCACTTGTCCGTGTTCTTTCCATTGTTTTACCCACTGGCACACTCTCTGTTTTTGTGTCCCTCTTGCATTGATTGTGCATCTCCTCCTGCCCTCTCTCATTGTTTTCGTGTGTACTCCTGTGTTGCTTTGGGATTCTTGCCCACCTTCCTTCCCCCATGATGCTCCCCCCCCCCCCCCCAACCAACTTAAAAAAAGCCTTTGGAAGGTTTTTTCCTTTTTAGTTACTGATTCAACTCTGATAGGTTAAAAGGGAAAAAATAAATGTCAGCTCGGAGGTGTGCAAATGTATGGTGTCTGTGGACCTTCAAAATGATGGAGGTAGCTGCGTCAAAGGCTTTTTATTTTTGTTTAAACTTTATCCACACTGCACAACATTGGGGATGCTGTGCGTCATGGCTAAAACCATCGGCTAAGCCAATAGCTCTCAAAGGCAACAACTATTGGCTCTGCCAGCACTTGTTTTTTGTTGTCTCTCTTCCATTTTGGCCCGTGTTTGTAGTGTTTCCCGCATTGAGAGATAAAGCTGCACACACACTTAGTGTTTTCCTCCTGTAGCCGAAATGGTAGTATTGAATCATATATCTAGAAGTTTACACTTAAAACCCACTGGTTATCTTGTAACATCCATATGTACACGTTAAAGGCTCTTGAAATGTGTTATTTAACCTCTGTAACTCATGAATTTAGTGCCGCAGATCAGTGGTTCCCAACCTGTGGTCTGGGAACCCCTGGGATCCGCAAAGCTTCCTCAGGGGGTCCGCGACTGCCTAGAAAATTAAACAATATTAACAGATTAGGTCCCCTGCTTTCAGTAATGACTCAGTGAGGGGGGGTGCACCGAATCCAATAATGATTCAGTGGGGGTCCACGGTTTCCAGTAATGATAAAGTGGGGGTCCACAAAAGTCAAAAGGCTGGGAATCACTGCCGTAGAAAGGGTGGCCTTGTACTACCTCCTTTTTAAAATGTAAACTTACATGAAGCTAACATATGTTGGAACTAATATACCTCAAACCTACCTGGGAAGTATATTTGCACTAGGTCTGTTTTGAGGCTATGCTTTCAGAAAGACAAACACTTCCTTTAGTAAAATAATGTGGAGTTTGATCCTGTTCCTGCCCACTTTCATGATAATCGTATGGAAACCAGCCTCTCGCCCTGTTCTCGGTGCATGAAAATAGTAACAATCTAGAAAAGAAATGTACATATATGTGCACCTGAGAGGCGTGTTTAGAAAACAAAACCTGAAAGCGTTCAAACTTAAAAGTTTATATTAAGTGCACCTCAAATAGGGCAATTTGTGGCTCTCTTGGTTAAAACTGCAAATAATAGTAAGCATGCTACTGTACATAGTAAACTGGTCTTTAAATTGTGCATAGGTAATTTATAAAGCTATTGAAAGACTTGTAGCTAATTAGAACAACAATTTATACCAACTAGCTACTCTGCAGTAGTGTGTTTTCAAAACAAGCAAATAGCTCATTAGAGAAGAAAAATAAATGTATTACCATGATCAAAAACAGAGTCCCAAAAAGTGGATACAGATATTTGAATGCTGCACTAATATGCCGAATGAACGTATCTCACCAGTAGCCAAGAAACCTTATCCAGAAAAGGCAAGGATCAGGAATATGACATCTTCCTTGTTGGGTTCCGTCTTTGTGATATCCTGATGTCATTAAAAAATCCATGGATTATGACCTCAATCAGTCTTTCTCTACTACGCCCCTTACAAATAAGTTACTTTTCCAGTAAATATTAAATGTGCTGTTTGCTAAATCAGTACTGGAAAAAATAACTAGAATGGTCGTCAGTCTCAAAGCTGCATGAATTGGAATGAGCTAATCCAGAAAAGGATGTCTTGTAAATTATCAACGTTTTATAGTTTATCACTTAAATAGCCATGCCCATTTCATTCATGTAAATGTAGACATCAATATTAGATCCATAAAAGTGTGGATGAACTTGAATTGGCCGGGCATATAATTTTACTTGCTTCCACAAAAAGGTTTAATAGATCAAAGGTGCTGTACTTTCCTCCTACAAAATTTGATTCTTTCAGGCCATTTAGAAGCCGTCATCCTGACTCAATGAGTGTTTAAATCCACCAATGGGATTGGCCCCTCTCTAAGACAGGGTAGCTAACACGAGTAACTTCACCATGTAGACGGGCAGGTGTTGGGATTGATGAAGTTGAATACAACTGGAATTAATCAGCCTCTGCACTCTTGCAGACATTCATTACTATGTCCATGGCCTCGTCAGTCCTTCCTCTTCCTCCAGTTACATCACATGATATCTCAACCGCCTCATGAATCACCATCCTCGAAGGTATCATATTGCACCCAGAGCCGGTTAATCCTGTAATTCCAATGTACTTTGCTCACATCTTGCAGCAGGGCTGTGGCCTACTCTCCAGTAATAGGCGTTGTTCCTTGAGCCTAAAAAGGTCATCACACCTTTGCAGAGGTACAATATCTGCTGGATCCCAACATCCTACCCTGTGCCCCAAAGTGGAAAATCAAGTGGTAACCAACTCCAAGAACAGCTTCCTAGTGTTTACAACATCCTAGTACAAGGCTGCATATCTGGTAGTATGGGATGATCTACTGGAAACCTCCAGTGAGCAAGTGTCCCTATCTCTCTATCATTAAAGCTGAACATACGAATGAAATGCAGATTTATATAGCGCAGCTTATCACCCATGAGGGTCTCAAGGCGCTGTCCATGGACACAGGGAGATTAGTGATTTGCCCAGGATCACAGGACGTTGCGCCTACGCTGCGGATTGAACCCAGATCTCAAGCTCCTGAGGCGGTCGCTCTGACTGCTATGTAACATCCTCTCCCACAAAAAAGTCCAGCAAATGCTTAACATATCAGTGCTGCTCCTCTCCATTTTAGCCTGTTTTCTTCAGTCCGAAGCTCACAATTACAAGGCATTACATTTGCTCCTTATAATGGAAGATATAGGATAGCTTTTTGTTTGTGCCTCAGCGCCCTCACACTGAATAAAAAATGGTATTATGTGATTGGTTGGATGTGAGCCAATAGTTGACTGTCAGGGTCCTGACTCTCCAATCGTGTAAACAGTCCTACAATGAAAGGAGAGCAGTCCGGATCTCTTCTGGCGCCATATCACTTTGTTCACTTGGAAGCAGGTTTCCCTGACTTAAGAGCCTCCTAAGTCATTGGATCAGTCGTGACTTGGTGGGAGGGAGCACTGCTGCATACCTTGGTCGGTCAGCCTTGCCAACGCACTGTTTGAAAAGTAATTTGAATAATTATTGAACCAAAATGTCATTTGGGAAGGAAATGCCCTTGGGATATGGCTTGAATGGAGGAATTTGCATTTGTTATGACCACTGACGAGGGTATTTATTGTCAAATCTTGCAATGAACCTGTTTAAACCAACTGCCAAACTGGCAATAATTCTTTAATTGTTCTTTGTTTTGTAATTAAGAGTTGCGATTTGGCACCATACCATGCTTTGCCTTTTGTGAGGTGAAGGGCACCGGGCTAATTCACTGACAGACAAATTCATTTTAATGAATGTGACTTTTGCAGCTGTAGTGTCCCGATTAAGTCCAATTACTGTAGCATTTTTTTTTACCTTAAAAGCCAATTTTTGTGTACACAGTAGGCTGTATTTACAAAAATTCCTAGCGGAAAATCATGTTTTAAGTAAATATCTGCCTTTTCAAAAAGATTCGAAGAATTGCAGGCTCCTGGGACACAGAGGCTCGCAAGGTGCCAATATCGCTCTTTTGTATCCACGCAGAGATGTGACATCAAGGTGAATTTGCACATGGTCTTTTTCCCCGCGGAATACATCTCTTTTCGTACACTCGAGTCTCAGAACAAGTGTAGCGCAGGGCTCCTTTTGACTTTGAGATGGAATTTAGGCAGAGCCCCGGATCTCCCAAACTACCATGCAGCCGGTAACTCTGGATGCCACTTTTTTCAGTTTTATTTAGAGCGAACTCGACCCGAAGATATTGGAGCGCTGTACATGAGCCCCAGTTACCTTACACAAGGACACGTTCAATGTCTTGGTAGGCACGGTAAGATTATGCGATTTGCCCAGAATCACAGGATGCTGACGCGGAGACTCGAACCTGGTTCCCTAGCTCCTAAGCCGCGGCTCTAGTGAATGTGTGTGGATCTGCAGCCCTTATGGGTATCACGGTGGTGATAATCACCCAGCAGCACATGCGCCCGGGCACATTTTAGTCAGTCTCACCCACTGCTCGGATCTTTCGTCCGGAACCCATCCAGTCACTGTAGGAACTGGGTTCTCGGGAGTTCCTGTTCAGAGCCAGCACCGAGCACGGGAAGAAATGCCGGCACCTCCTTACCATATTTAAATCCTCTTAGTAGCCATTAGCTGGAGATACCTGCACATTTTGGCAAGGATACATCGCAAAAAATTATTAAATGCATTATTTTTATTTTTTTTTTTTAATTGGAGAGAATTTCAGATGGAATGCCCATGCATGGGAACTTTGGGAGGCTCAAGTGACGGGTCACTTCAAGATATTTTTCTAAATATTTCTTTTGAGAAATATGTCAAAAAGGTGGTTCAAAACCTATACAAGTCACGTGGCATCGCTCTCTTTGTGAAATCCACTGTACAGTGAAAATATTCAGGTAATATTAAAACATACATTAACAGAAAGAACATTCGGACTATAAGTTCTGTGTTTCTGGACCAGAAAGGTCAGCTATTGGTGAAGTTAACAGATGATTCCATGTCATCATGAAAATACAATATTCCCCTCTGTTATATGTTTCTAGAACTCCATCGGAAATTAGACCGTCTGCCCAATTGATTCAATTGAGTTGAATTAGATCTGCTGCTCCCAAAATGCACTGGGTTTTTGAATGAGCTCCTAGGACTGGAACCTGGGGCCATATGTACGAAAGCTTTTTCCCATAGACCCAGAATGGGTAAAATCCTTTGGTACATCTGGCCCCTAGTGCCTTAGGGACATGGAAATATTTGGTAAGCCTATATATTGATGTTGAAAGGTAACTTTGAACTTAGCAAGTCTCACTAAAGGATAGCCGAGTCAGCCTTCCTAAGAGAGCAGAGCTGAATTTCCAGCTACCTCCCTCTCATTACTTCTAGGATTCTTGCACAGGGAGCTCTTCTTGCCCTGCCTGCTGCTGTTGCCATGGTAACTGAATGGAAGAGCACCTGCAGGGGATGATGCCTAGTCTGCATTTCTGAGAAATGTCCCTGGTTATGAAACCGGTTATTGTACTCAAAACATTGTCTGTTATGAGTTTTTGTTTTCAGGGATGTGGCCTGGGAGGTTCCCATCTTTTTCCGTAGACAGCTAAACGTGGTTTGTTATCAGTGCAGTGTGTTGTCTGTTCATTGGTAGTGTGGGTGACTCAAGGTTATTTTTCATGCTTATAGATACTACACCTCGCTGCTTCCGATTTCGATGGCAGTATTTCTCCTATAACTTAACTGTTTTACTCCTGCACTGTCAGGAGGGCATTTAGGTGTACCATTTAACAAAAAAAAAAAAGAAAATATTTTCCTGATCTTCACCTATTTATATATCATAATAAAAGCTGGGAAAGTAGCAGGGTGTGTGTAACTCGCTGAGCTAAGGTTTTTTCATAAATTACACAGGGTAGTTTGTCAGGAGCATTGGTCGAAGTGCATTAAATTAATTATGGAAACTGTGATTCTGATTTCAGTGAGTGCAAGGCCAGTGAGCCAGGTGTGTGTTGGTGGTAGGGGCGAGTGGGGAATCAGAGGCATGGCTAAAAATAACAAAATATTCAGCAAATACATTTTTGGTCTTTCACCTTCAAGTAACTGCATATAAAGTAACTTGCAGCATAAATGAAAAATAAATGCAGGTTAAACTAATCAGGGAGAGACTATTTTACATGGGGAAAGCTCTATTGGTTAATGCGATTACCGGAGATATCTGTGTATGAAACCAGAGCCACAGAATGGAGTTTTGGCTGGTGCAGTGGAGTATAGTGATCTGTGTGTTTGTAGTGTTAAGAGGCCCCCTCCTTTGACAGAAAGCACTATGCAAATGTGCATATGTATTATTTTTCACTTGCATTACATACATAGTATACCAGAGGCTGCTACAAAATATTTAGGTGTAAGATAAAAAGCACTTCCAAAATACAGATCTGAGTAATATTCAGACTGTGTACCTAACGCAAACAGTGTTTAAAACTGTCCATTTATGACATGCAGTCAAAAGCATATCAGATCATCTTACAATACCTCTCAAAAAGAATACTCTTCAAGTGACTACATCAATTTAAGCCCATACCGATTTCCAAGCAGCAGATTAACCAAATGTGTACATCTATGTTTCTTTCAGGCAGCACGCACCCTGGCAAGAAGGCTTGCTTCTTGTTCACCTCTCTGTCCCTCCCTCAGCTTCACAGCACAGGAAACTCCCTCTCTTCAACTTCTGTTGAGGGATCTCAACTGTTGGAATTAATTGTCCTGGGACAGGTGACTTCTAACATAAAGTAGGGGAACTGTTTTTGTCAAATTAGAAAAATATGGGCATGTCATTCCCAGCAGACCCTACCCACTTCGACCTCTGGTCAGTAACTTCTCCATCCATATGCGCCCTTTGTCAGTGAATTGAGCATGCTACGTCTGTGCACTGTTCACTAATCACTTGTCCTCTTACAGCTGTAGTGTTCAGGGTTTTCCAGCATGTATTTTTTTTGGGTGGGAGGGGGTGGAGCTTTGGTTTAAAATAGGTGTTCATTTAGATGCTGCAGTTTGAAAGGTGCGGCTAACTACTTGAAAGGGTTTATTTTTCTCCTTCCATTATAATCTGTAAGTGTGAGGTTTGTGTGTTGGGGTTGTCGGTCTGTGATGGTTTGCAGTGAGTATTCAGACCTTGCACCTGCCACCTAACCTTTACCTCTTATGTTGAGACCTCATGCACATCCTATGGGCAGCAGTGATCATGTCCTATTTTTCTGGCTGCTAAGTGCGGTCTATTAAGTCTGGGATGCTGCTTTTATAAACATGGGTTACAGGTTAAAGCATGTGTGAGGGTTTTCTTATGGTCTAATGTATGGCTTGTATGTTTTGAAGGCCTTAGGTTAAGATCTGTGCCCTTAATGAGTAGGAGGTGTTTACCTTCTGGTTGTGCAGTCCATTCCCTTTGTGCTTGATCCCAATGTTTTTATCTTGTTTCTTGGTTTGCTGTCATCTTTCTGTCCCAGATGTTGGTATCTACAAAGTCTGTTTATTTTGAATTCCTTATCCTGTACTGTGTGGGGGAAGTGGTTTCTATCTTCTTTCATATTTGTAGTCTTAGTGGTGGCAGATGCGGAGTCCCCGTTCCTTGTCTAGCCTGGTATGGAGAGCGCTGTACTTGGCTAACATATGGTGTGCGGTATATTGAAGGATTGTCTTACGGTTGTGTTACAGTTTGGTTGTCTAATGTTCTGATATATGTCGTGTGAGATTTGTAGGTGCTGGGATGTGATGTTTTGTTAGTGGGGTGTATGCCGTTTATTACAGTTGGCTGTTACAAACTGAAAGACATGTTGCAGCGTATTTAGGGGCATATGTATTGAAGATGGGTAAAGTGCAATGTGGTGGACATGTGGCCTAGTACGAGTGCTTTGATGTGAAGCAATGTATGCCATGGTGTTAGATGGTGCAGGGTTAACTGCTGTTGTCTAGTGAGGTGCGGTAGAATGGGGTGGTATGAATGCAGGGATATATAGTGGTTTGTTTTGAGGTGATTATGTGGTGAGGTAGTGTGGTGTTTGGTGAAACTGTTATAGTTGTGTGGTGAAGAGATTTATATTGTGTGGTTTGGTGCGGCATCCTAAGGACAAAGGGGTGTGTGGTGTTATAGGGTGGTATAGCATGTAGAGTTGTGTTTCTGAATGCTGTGTTGTGGTATGGTGTTACATGTTGAGTGGTGTTAGATCTTGTTATGTAGGATGTCGTTTATTGTGATGTTCAGTGCAATGTTGTGATGTTCCTGCTCTGCTCTCTAGATAGTAGAGATATCCTAGAGGACTAAAGCCTAGTTCATTTGCTGTGAGGTGTAATATATGAGTTATTTCGTCAAACATGCCCATGTCTAGATTGCAGTGGTGTTGAGTGGGGTGTTGAATTGTATGTGCTGTCTTTTTGGCAGTGTAAGATGTCACAGTGGCATTGTCTTGTATGTTGTATTGATATGTCCTTGTTCAGTGCATACATAAGTGGTGTTTTGTTTGTAGGTTGGTGATTGTTGTTGCTTTAACATTCACTGGGCTTTCAACAGGTTAAGGATGCAGTGCGTGATGGCCTGTGTTTTGTGGATGAGAGTGGCTTTAGTGGAAATGTGGTGTAAAGCAAAGACTGCTTGTGTGCTGTTTAGTAAGATGATTTTTGGTGCAGTGTTCTTATGTGTGCGTAGGGGAGAAGGCAAGTGGCAGTGGTGAGGCTGAGTGTTTAGCGAGAGGAGAGGATGACCAATGGAGTGGAGAAGAGGAGTTTTGGGTGGAAGAAGAGAGATGGCGACAAGGAAGGGAGGGGTGGACAAGAAGAAGGTGGTCTCGGTCAGAAGAAGAAAAAGACAGAGAACTTGGCAAAGGAGAATCGATTAGTGGTGATAAGAGAGGACACAGAGTAAAGGGAAAGAAGGTGGAGATTAGAGGGAGGGTTGAGGGATCTAGAGGGGAGTAGACTGGGTTGAATTGAGAAGGCGGGCTTTTGAGCATCGCACGGAGCCCACTGAACAAGGACATCTGTGTGCCACTATTCCTCTTAATTTTTATGGTGTGTGGGCCAACTCACGTTCCTCCTACAGAACCTTACTGGCTGTATGTAGGGGGCTGGCCTGGCTTATAGTGGGTACCTTGTGGTACTTACACCTTGTGCCAGGTCCAGTTATCCCTTATTAGTGGAATAGAGGTGTTTCTTGCAGCTTAGGTTGATAGAGGTAGCTATAGCAGAGCAGCTTAGGCTGAACTAGGAGACATGCAAAGCTCCTACTATACCACTTATATCATATAGGTACTATATCACAAGAAAACACAACACTCAGAGTTACTAAAAATAAAGGTACTTTTATTTTAGTGACAATATGCCAAAAGTATCTCAGAGGATACCCTCACTTAGGAGGTAAGTTTTATATACACAAATTATATGTACACAAACCAAAATCAGGTAAGGAACAGTAAGAAAAGTAGTGCAAACAATGTAGAATCACAATGGGATGCAATAGGTAAAAAAAGGCCTAGGGGCAACACAAGCCATATACTCCAAAAGTGGAATGCGAGCCACAAATGGACCCTAGGCCTAGTGTAGGTTGTAGAGGGTTGCTGGGAGTGTCAGAAAACACTAAGGGTGTCCAAGATACCCCACCCCAAGACCCTGAAAAGTAGGAGTAAAGTTACCCTACTACCCCGGAAAGACAGTAAAGTTGAGATAGGGGATTCTGCAAGAACAACAACTGACAGCAAAACACTGAAGACGGATTCCTGGACCTGAGGACCTGTAAAGGAAGGGGACCAAGTCCAAGAGTCCGGCAAGTGTCCAGGGGGGGCAGGAGCCCACTAAACCTCGGATGAAGGTGCAAAAGGGCTGCCTCCGGGTGGAAGAAGCCGAAGATTCTGCAACAACGGAAGGTGCCAGGAACTTCTCCTTTGGTCGGAAGATGTCCTACGGTGTGTTGGAGGATGCAGAGTTGTTTCCACGCAGAAAGACCACAAACAAGCCTTGCTAGCTGCAAGAGTCACAGTTGAGGCTTTGGGGTGCTGCTGTGGCCCAGGAAGGACCAGGAGGTCGCCCCTTGGGGGAGGAGACAGAGGAGGCGCTCAGCAACTCAGAGAGCCCCCACGGAAGCAGGCAGCACCTGCAGAAGTACCGGAACAGGCACTTAGAAAATCTGAGGACGGTGCTCGACTCAGAGTCACAAAGGAGGGTCCCACGACGTCGGAGTCCAACTCAGCGAGTTGGGCAATGCAGGACGGAGTGCTGGGGACCCAGGCTAGGCTGTGCACAAAGGAAGTCTTGGAAAGGTGCACAGAAGCCTGAGCCGCTGCAGATCACGCAGTACACAGGATTACTGTCTGGCATTGGGAGGCAAGGACTTACCTCCACCAAATTTGGACAGAAGAGCCACTGGACTGTGGGAGACACTTGGACCCAGCTCCTGTGTTCCAGGGACCATGCTCGTCAGGATGAGAAGGGACCCAGAGGACCGGTGATGCAGAAGCAGTGCCTGCGTTAGCAGGGGGAAGATTCCGTCGACCCATGGGAGATTCCTTCTTGGCTTCCAGTGCAGGGTGAAGGCAGACAGCCCTCAGAGCATGCACCACCAGGAAACAGTCGAGAAAGCCGGCAGGATGAGGCGCTACAATGTTGCTGGTAGTCGTCTTGCTACTTTGTTGCAGTTTTGCAGGCGTCCTGGAGCAGTCAGCATTCGATCCTTGGCAGAAGTCGAAGAGGAAAGTGCAGAGGAACTCTGGTGAGGTCTTGCATTAGTTATCTGAGGAATAGCCCAGAGGAGAGACCATAAATAGCCCTCAGAGGAGGATTGGCTACTGAGAAAGGTAAGCACATATCAGGAGGGGTCTCTGACGTTACCTGCTGGCACTGGCCACTCAGAGCTGTCCATTGTGCCCTAACACCTCTGTATCCAAGATGGCAGAGGTCTGGGACACACTGGAGGAGCTCTGGGCACCTCCCCTGGGAGGTGCTGGTCAGGGGAGTGGTCACTCTCCTTTCCTTTGTCCAGTTTCGCACTAGAGCAGGGCTGGGGGATCCCTGAACTGGTGTAGACTGGCTTATGCAGAGAGGGCACCATCTGTGCCCATCAAAGCATTTCCAGAGGCTGGGGGAGGCTACTCCTCCCCAGGCCTTCACAACTATTTCCAAATGGAGAGGGTGTAACACCCTCTCTCAGAGGAAATTATTTGTTCTGCCTTCCTGGGACCAGGCTGCCCAGGCCCCAGGGGGGCAGAAACCTGTCTGAGGGATTGGCAGCAGCTGCAGGGGAGACCCCGGAAAGCAAATTTGGCAGTACCTGTGTTCTGTGCTGGAGACCCGGGGATGCATGGAATTGTCCCCCCAATACCAGAATGGTATTGGGGTGTCAATTCCATGAGCCTAGACATGTTACATGGCCATGTTTGGAGTTACCATGGTGACGCCACATATAGGTATTGACCTATATCTAGTGCATGCGTGTAATGGTGTCCCCGCACTCACAAAGTCCGGGGAATTTTCCCTGAACAATGTGGGGGCACCTTGGCTAGTGCCAGGGTGCCCACACACTAAGTAACTTTGCGCCTAACCTTCACCAGGTGAGGGTTAGACATATAGGCCCTCATTCTGACCTTGGCGGTCTTTTCGCAAGACCGCTGAGTTACCGCCGCGGTGAAGACCGCCGACCGCGGCGGTGTGCCGCTGTGCGCATTCTGACCGCTGGGAGCGTTCCGCCGGAAAACCGCCAGCAGCCACACTGGCGGTCGGCGGGAAAGTGGAGACTGGTCAACCTCCACCGCCACGCCAGCAGAACACCGCCCACAGAATTACGACCCACATTTCCGTGTGGCGGTCTTCTGTTGGCGGTCTTCTGTTGGCGGTCACGTCCCTATGGCTCCCGTCGCCTCCCGGAGGACCAACGCACAAGGTAAGTTGATCGTCCGTGAGGGGAGGGGGTGGGGGGGTGTTGTGTGATGTGGGCGTGCATGGGGGTGTGCGTGTGAGTGTGTAGAGGGGGTGTGTGAGTGCGTGCATGCGGGCGGGGGGTGCTGCTGTGTCTATGGGTAATGTGTGCTGTTCGGCAGGTGCGCATGTCGGCATGTATGTGTGCGGGTATGTGTCCCCGTTGTGTATGTGTGTGTAGGGGGTGTGTATATGTGCATGTTGGGGGTGTGTGCATGCCGGGGTACATGTATGTGCATGTCGGGGTGGGGGTGGGGAGGGGGTTCGTACCACCTCTGGGGGGTGGCAGGGGGGTGGAGGGTGTGGGGGGAGGACTCGGGTGGGTAGTGGGGGGTAGGGGAGACCCCTATCAGTGCCAGGGAAGGAATTCCCTGGCCCCGATAGTGCTTACCGCCATGGTTCGCACGGCGGTTCCCGCCCCCAAGAAACCGCGGCGGTAGGCAGGGTCATAATACCCTTGGCGGTCTTGGGACGACCGCCGGGCCGGAGTGCGCAAACTCCAGCCCCGCGGTCATGACCGCCGTGGCGGTCGGAGTGGAGAAGTAGCGGTCGGTCGCGGCGGGGACCGCCGCGGTCAGAATGCCATTTTTAATACCGCCGGTCTGTTCGCGGTCCGACCGCCGTCTCTCCGCCGACCGCCAGGGTCAGAATGAGGGCCATAGTTGACTTATAAGTTACTTATGTGCAGTGTAAAATGGTTGTGAAATAACGTGGACGTTATTTCACTCAGGCTGCAGTGGCAGTCCTGTGTAAGAATTGTCTGAGCTCCCTATGGGTGGCAAAAGAAATGCTGCATCCCATAGGGATCTCCTGGAACCCCAATACCCTGGGTACCTAGGTACCATATACAAGGGAATTATAAGGGTGTACCAGTGTGCCAATAAGAATTGGTAAAATTAGTCACTAGCGTGCAGTGACCATTTTAAAAGCAAAGAGAGCATAAACACTGAGGTTCTGGTTAGCAGAGCCTCAGTGATATAGTTAGGCACCACACAGGGAACACATATAGGCCACAAACGTATGAGCACTGGGGTCTGGCTTGCAGGATCCCAGTGACACATAACAAACACACTGACAACATAGGGTTTTCACTATGAGCACTGGGGCCCTGGCTAGCAGGATCCCAGTGAGACAGTAAAAACACCCTTCCATATACTCACAAACAGGCCAAAAGTGTGGATAACAAGGCTAGAAAGAGTCTACCTTCCTACACTGTAGCAGCCAAGAGTGCAAATTGACAAATCAGCTTGTTGTCATGCACAGAAGGACAATAAGCATGAACTGATTGCTCCTCAGAGAGGACAGTGCAGAGTGCCTGCTGTGAGGGGTCAGTGTTCACCGAAGTTGAGTAGGAGGCAGGAGCTGCTTGAAGCAGATAACATGCTTCTAGAGACAGGTAGAAATTGCAAAGATGTTTTGAAGATTAGAAATGCTAATAATGAGGAATGGGAACACATTCCTTGCAAGGGCTTAAAACCAGCGCTGGAGCTTTTGATGTAGATACCTGGTCCAGCCTTAAACAGATAAGATAATAGACAGTATTCCACTGTAGACTAATTGGTATGTATGTAAAATAATGTCTGGAATCTATTTCCAACCACTTTAAGATGTTTTGTAAGTTCTAATGTAGCACCAAGGACAGCACTTTAAACCAAATGTGTCATGTTTCTCTAATCCAGGAGAGGGGCACACTTGGTCATCATTTAACTTAATTATATCCCAAATATGATTGTGTGAAAACTATACTTGGATCCTATCACAGTTTTGACATTGGCGCTCATTTCCTATATTTAGCCTGTTAAGATGCTCTCACATAATGGCAGCTAGGAGTACAAAAGCATACGAAGTATACGACTGTACAAGATCCAATAATGTGGTCACATAGAGCTGATGTTGTAATGCTGGATTCTGTGTTCCAAGGCCTGTAGCGTTACAACAGTACCACATTTCAGTGAGTAGACCATGATAATGGGGTAGTATTCACTGTGCCGTGAATCCATTACAGTTTTCTGACCAGTTACTTCCAGTGGTTAGCTTGATTCCAAGTACTCCCATTTGTGGCACAAAGCTGAAGTGTGGGGAAAAGTTCAAAAGAGATTACCCAGAAGCCTACAAATTGGTCCCATGAGTTAGCCATAATTAAAAACAATACCTTCTGTTTCCAAGTTTCCCCTGGACTGTGGTCCACAACTGAGGTGTACGCTCTCTGATGGCTTTGCCCATGAACTGTTGTCACCGGGGAAATGTTGATGTGTTAGGTAATGTGCCAGTACTTATAATACAGTTTATTAACAGTGTCTTTATGTAGAGTAGTGCACCTGGAACTTATACAGTCTTAGTTTCATGGCTGAAACTTAGCAACTGTACCATATCTAGTAGTGAATGTAATGGTGTGGTCTTTCCACTTCATGTGGTCTCTGGCCACCTTAGTGAATTGCCTGTTGGAGGATCTTTAAAACAGTTCTTTTTCTCAATAAACTTCACTACTGGAATTGAAATGAGCCTTCTTCTAAGAATGCCAGTGTTGGCAGAATGGGGCATAAAGTTACAAGGAGATGGTGAGGCATACTCTCTGGACCCCGAGGCAGTCCCTGATTAGTAGGCTGTATCCCTGGTGGGTACTGTCTTATACCATTGGTATCCCAGTGACTAAGATGTTTTTATTGACTAAACAAGAAACTTCCTTTCTACCCTTGAATCTCCAATAGTATTGATAGCCAGCACTAAAGGCTGAGGGAGTGGCAGAGTAGAGGGAATGAAACTCAGATAATCGTACTCAATAAACTCAATGTTGGCCAGTGCTATCTTTTTTAAGGAAACTCGGGGGCTATTTTGGGGACTATGAAACACTCAAAATGTGCTTTGTGAGTCATAGTCGCACCAAATGTCTTCTCATAGGTCAGCCCTCTTAGTCAAGTTAAGCACTAGTGCAACGTTGTGCACCCTATGGAGGTAGAAAGAGGAAAGCAAGAAGATATTGTTGGGGTTTGTGTGCGACACAACTTGCATCTCAACCGCAGCCAGTGAAGGAGCAAAGGGGTTAGAGAAGATGTGATGAGAGCTGAAGAGAGAAAAACAGAGAGATAAGTGCTGAGAAGAGGAAATTGGTGGTAAATGACTGCGAGGGAAGTATTTGTAAGATAACAGACGAATGGCAGGAAAGGAGAGAAATGCTGAGCAGAAAATAAAAAGATGGAGGGCATAAATGGATGAAAAAAAGCAGAAGAGGAGAGTAAAAAATAGAACAAAGGTTAGATGTAAGGAAAAGAAGTAAGAGGTGAGTGTTGAAAATGAGGAAAGATTTGAGAGGAAAATAGGATTAATGAAGGGCTGGAGAAGAGGAAAGGAAATGGTTAAAGGGATAAAGAAAGCGAAAGGAAAGGAAAAGAGGAACACAAGCTGGATGGGAGGAAAAGAAAGGAGATAAGATGAGTGGAGAATCAGGGAGAAGTGTTTGTAAGACGAAAAGAAAGTATGAAGAGCAGAGGCAAGGAGACAAACAGAATGGAGAAGAATGCGGCTGGGGAAAGATATGAGGGAAAGTGGAGCAAGCAGTAGACCTGAGAAGAGGTTGGCAGAACGGCTGGTGAAATAACTTGTTTTACGATATATTGTGCCACAAATTGGCCTGCAGTTCTAACCTAGCAGTGGATCGTGAAAGGCCATAGTCCACACATGTGGGCAACTTTTTCCTTTGAGTGTCTGGGTTCATTTCTGGTCCCATAATGACCCTGGGATTAGAAAATTAAGAAGTTTGGAAAGAGTGGAGGAGAGGAGGAAAAGGGAGAAGAGGTGATAGGATAGGGTGGAAAAGAGAAGGGCATACGAGTAAGGGAGAACGAGACTAAATACGGAAGCAAAGGAATAGTAAAGCAAAGCAGAGTAGAGTTGTGGAGAAGAGGAGATTGCAAGAAGAGTGGAAGGAGAAAAATGAAGATGGGGTGTGGCTATGTTAAGCAATTAGGGGGAAGGAGAGAGAGAGAGAGAAAAAAAAAAAAAAGGAGCGTAAGGAACATTGGGCCATATGTACTAAAGCTTTTTCCCATTCACACAGAATGGGTAAAACCTTTTGATACATCTAGCCCATAGAGAGTTACTTTATTACTAAAGGAGGATTTGAGGTCCACTGAGAACTGATTGTGCAGTCCACTCAAATGTGAGTTACTTAGTTCCTAAGGAAGAATTTGAGAAGATCAACCGAAGTGATGAACAAGGGACGCAAATGTTTGTTAGGTTTCTAGGGAACTTTTTAGTGCGCAAAGGATGAAATAACTACCCTGTTTACTGGATTTTCCATCGAAGGTGTAAAACAGGCAAAGGAGAACAATGGTAGAGATTTTTTTTTTTTAAATAGTTACATTTTAAGTGTTAAGTGGTAAGTATTAGTTTCTAAAAGATATAAGAAAATATGTGTTTATTAGGGAGAGATGTGAGGTGTTTCAAACAGCATTGTGGTGGGCCATAGATCCTGCATGGCCCTTAAACCAGGGCCCCTCCACACCAGAGCAACGGAGTGGCCTCACATCAAATGTCCTTCATTGGAGGTCCCTCTGGTGATTGAACGCCCTTAGATTTACCCAAAGTAGAAGGTTTGGGCCTCTTGTTGAGGATGTGGTAAGGACCCAACTTCTGCCTGGTCAAATCAGAGAAGAGATAGGACGGCACACAGCAGTCTACCATAAAAGAAGGAGCTCAGCAGAAAGAAAAGAGGCAGAACACATATGGACAGGGCAAGAGGCATTAATGGGTTGTCCCTGGAAGAGCAAAGCCATGTTCTGCATCCTGGTATGACATGGGGGAGCCATGCACCTGTAGGGGTGAGGAGGTCTACTGGGCTTTGGCTTCTTGCAGAATTCAAGAAGTGAGGAGGGGGCTCTTTTGTGTAGCTCCAGCTTGTTTCATGTGTTGGTAGCAATATAGGAGAGGGCTTAGCCACCATGTCTGGTTTTCTGTATCCGTGGGATGTGTCGAAGTGGGATTCCAAATTTCCAGGGGTGTCTGGAAAGTTTGTGAAGGCAGACGCAATTGAGATATGCTGGGCCAGTGTTACATGCTGCCTTGAAAGTGTGAGTGAGGAGTTGCAATTATGCTCGTTTGTGTATGAGGAGCAAGTAGTTTTCCTTCACGTGTTGTGTGACGCATATGCATATATAACAACGCAGGTTAGCATATTAACATTAGGCATGAAATGTGGACAGGGATTGCTTGCTGCTGTGTGTGTTTTTTTTTTTTTTTTTTTTTTTTTTTTTTTTAATGCCTTTTAGTGACCGGTAAAGGAGGAGAGGAGGTGGGTAGAGAGGAGGAGGAGAGGAGGTGCGTAGAGAGGAGGAGGAGGAGAGGAGGTGGGTAGGGAGAATCGGCAAGGTCTCCATGACAGATCTCTCCATCTTTCATGCATGTGGAGATGACGTGTGTTTGCTACAGTTCGGGTCACGGGAAGAAAAAAACTGCTCCAATCAGCGGTTGGTGCACGCCGGTTCTCGGAAGTAGGCCAGATACCAGCTCAAACTGGTTTCAAATGGATTTGAAAGTTCCCTGGCGTAGGGTGCCTGTGTTGTTTGTACAGCTTGGGTTCAGTACAAGGATACGGGGCTGGTGTGTAAGGCACACGTAGCACCTAAAACTTAAAAACAAAACTGACTATCGAGAGGGTTACATAAGGGTTAGGCTGATTTAATCAAGAAAGGGTGCGCGTGCTTGCTTCTCGTTGGCACAAAATAAAATAAAAACACGTTGCTATCATCAAGTAAATTGTTACACTGTTCTCGAGTCCTTTCATGTTCTTTCCATTTGAACGAATGTAAGTAAATCATTAATCCCTTCCCACAGCCATATAATCCACGGAATGCACAGCATGACATGCACTTTGCATGTGTTGTCCAGACAAATGATTGTGGAGGCCCACCCTCCTGCACTGTAAGCACGCAGGAGCGGGACACAGTGTTAGGAACAGCCAGTTCGAAGAAATGTGTGCATTCTCACGGTAAGCGAGCGCGGAAGTGGAGATTCGGGGCCGTTCTTAATTTGTTTAGGATGTTTTGTTTATTTGGAGTGTTAAGTGTATAAAATGATTCGTTCGGATCAGAGGTCATTCGGAGGTAATAAATTGCATTTGAAGCAAAAACTGTTTTCGTCCCAGACGCCTGGGCCCTTGGTTAGTCGCTTCGCGGTGCTCGTGTGCATGGCGCAGGTTTGGCTCTGGGACTGGTTAGTGATGCACGTTGGTGAACCGCGCTGTGCACAGTCTCGTGACCGTCCGGTCAGGTCGTTGGGCGCCCAAAGCAAACCTCGATTGCGCCCGCCCCATCGTGCACGCGCGCAGTACCACCCACCCCCACCAGGAACACAGCCGCATGATGACTTCGTGTCTTGCGGTGGGTGAAACTGGGTGAATCTGGGTGAATCTTCCCAGACCCCTCACTCAACTATTTTATTAGTTCGAAACTCGAGTACAAATACAGTAATTTAGGACAACGGACTCCAGTGCTTTAACCCCTTCGCTGCCAGGCCTTTTCCCCCTCCTGTGCCAGGCCTTTTTTTGCCTATTTGGGGCAGTTCGCGCTTAGGCCCTCATAACTTTTTGTCCGCATAAGCTAACCAAGCCAAATTTGCTTCCTTTTTTTTCAACATCCTAGGGATTCTAGAGGTACCCAGACTTTGTGGGTTCCCCTGAAGGAGGCCAAGAAATTGGCCAAAATACAGGGAAAATTCAGTTTTTTTTAAAAAAATTGGAAAAAGTGGCTGCAGAAGAAGGCTTGTGGATTTCCCCCTGAAAATGGCATCAACAAAGGGTTTGTAGTGCTAAACTCAGCAGCTTCCTAGCTTTCAGGAACAGGCAGACTTGAATCAGAAAACCCAAATTTTCAACACAATTTTGGCATTTTACTGGGGCATACCCCATTTTTGCAATTTTTTGTGCTTTCAGCCTCCTTCCAGTCAGTGACAGGAATGGGCATGAAACCAATGCTGGATCCCAGAAACCTAACCATTTCTGAAAAGTAGACAAAATTCTGAATTCAGCAAGGGGTCATTTGTGTAGATCCTACAAGGGTTTCCTACAGAAAATAACAGCTGAAAAAGAAAAATATTGAAATTGAGGTGAAAAAAACATCAATTTTTCTCTACGTTTTACTCTGTAACTTTTCCCTGCAATGTCAGATTATGGAAAGCCATATACCGTTACGTCTGGTGGACTCCTCTGGTTGCGGGGATATATAGGGCTTGTAGGTTCATCAAGAACCAGAGGAACCCAGAGCCAATAAATGAGCTGCACCCTGCAGTGCGTTTTCATTCTATACCGGGTATACAGCAATTCATTTGCTGAAATATAAAGAGTAAAAAATTGCTATCAAGAAAACCTTTGCATTTCCAAAAAGGGCACAAGATAAGGTGCTGAGGAGCAGTGGTTATTTGCACATCTCTGAATTCCGGGGTGACCATACAAGCATGTGAATTATAGGGAATTTCTCAAATAGATGTCTTTTTTACACACTCTCCTATATTTGGAAGGAAAAAATGTAGAGAAAGACAAGGGGCAATAGCACTTGTTTTGCTAATCTCTGTTCCCCCAAGTCTCCTGATAAAAATGATACCTCACTTGTGTGGGTAGGCCTAGCGCCGGCGACAGGAAACACCCCAAAGCGCAACGTGGACACATCCTAAATTTTGGAAAAAAACAGAGGTGTTTTTTGCAAAGTGCCTACCTGTAGATTTTGGCCTCTAGCTCAGCCGGCACCTAGGGAAACCTACCAAACCTGTGCATTTCTGAAAACTAGAGACCTAGGGGAATCCAAGGAGGGGTGACTTGCGGGGCTCGGACCAGGTTCTGTTACCCAGAATCCTTTGCAAACCTCAAAATTTGGCTAAAAAAACACATGTTCCTCACATTTCTGTGGCAGAAAGTTCTGGAATCTGATAGGAGCCACAAATTTCCTTCCACCCAGCGTTCCCCCAAGTCTCCCGATAAAAATGATACCTCACTTGCGTGGGTAGGTCTAGCGCCCGCGACAGGAAACACCCCAAAGCGCAACGTGGACACATCCCATTTTTTGAAAGAAAACAGTGCCTACCTGTGGATTTTGGCCTGTAGCTCAGACGGCACCTAGGGAAACCTACCAAACCTGTGCATTTCTGAAAACTAGAGACCTAGGGGAATCCAAGGAGGGGTGACTTGCGGGGCTCGGACCAGGTTCTGTTACCCAGAATCCTTTGCAAACCTCAAAATTTGGCTAAAAAAACACATGTTCCTCACATTTCTGTGGCAGAAAGTTCTGGAATCTGATAGGAGCCACAAATTTCCTTCCACCCAGCGTTCCCCCAAGTCTCACGGTAAAAATGATACCTCACTTGTGTGGGTGGGCCAGGTGCCTGCAACAGAATAAGGCCCAAAACCTGAAGGGATAGAAGGGATATCACAGCAAGTTTATAAGGGCATATTCTTTTATACATCTTTAGACGGACTCTGCTTTGGGGACCCACATAAGTGAGGTGTCATTTTACTTGGGAGACTGAGGGGAAAACTGGGGAGTAGGAATTTTGTGCTGGAGCGGTGATCCTACTAAGAAAAATCAGGAAAATATGCTTTTTTATGCAAATTTTGAGGTTTACAGAGGAGTCTGGGTAAGAAAATGTTGGGGGAGCCACACAAGCCACACCTCCCTAGACTCCTTGGGGTGCCTAGTTTTAAAAAGTTTCTGGGTTTTGTAGGTTTCCCTACATGACGGCCGCACCCAGGACCAAAAACATAGGTGGGCCCTCCCCCCCAAACACAGGTATTTTTGGAATATATCACTTTGATGTGTGCACATACGTCCGTGATGTGCCAAACACTAAAATTGTGAAAAGAAACACACTTAGGTTATGTGAAGAAGACCCCTCACCCACCAACCAAGTTGGTGGCATGCTTCATCATCGGGGTCCCACCCGAGGCACCTAGCGTGTCTCAAGTGTGCTGCGACGCCTGATTACAGCGGAGCAGGTTTTGTCATTTGTACCACACATACTGGTTGGATTTGGCACGAGGGTGAGTGATGGTTCAGTAGATCAAATTTTATTAACAAGAGATTTCACAAAAGTGAAATGCACTGGTAATAACTGAAAGGCCAAAAAACTGAACCAATGACTCACAGCTCGTGAGCTGTAAAGCCACGACAAGGCACCAACCGCTTTACAGTCCATTCACACACCTTTCATACATGACATGCACTAGACCATTCACGCCGCCAGCCACGGGCCCAGCACATTACAAGACTCGCATCCACAGACAGCGCCAGTCAAGGGCCCATCACTTTCATACGCCCACATGCCTGATACAGCAATCACACCAGCTGATGAGTGTGTGGACTGGCGTTTGGCCGGCACTGCCAGCCAAGCGCCACCCCACCCACACCACCAGCCAAGCGCCACCCCACACACACCGCCAGCCCAGCGCCACCCCACACACACCGCCAGCCAAGCGCCACCCCACACACACCGCCAGCCAAGCGCCACCCCACCCACGCCGCCAGCCAAGCGCCACTCTACACATGCCATCCCCTTTTTTTTTGTTTTTAAACAACAAAGAAACCACTAATCATAAATTAGTACAAAACTACAAACACAAAAGCTCTAACTGAATACATGACTAATGCCAACCGTGAAACCGAACATATAAAAATATAAAACACCAGTTTACGCTCACGGAATTTCCCAATAATTCTTCTGTGTGGTAGCTCCTGAAACAGCCACCCACACACAGCCCAGGCTTTGAAGGACAATCAGGGCAGTACATCCTAGTCTCCTTCCTGATACCTCTTCGAGCACAGACTCTACATCTCTTAGCAGGAAAGTTTTTTTTGGCCGTGGGAGGAATGTGCTCAGCAAAGTGACGATCTTTCAATCTAGCCACATCCTCCACCACTGCTTCTCTAGGAACTCTTGCCTGTTCCAGCACAACAAGGCTAGCTATGATGGACTCCTGAAATTTCACAAATGTCATCCTTGACTCTGGAGAACTATCCTTAAACACAACAAAAGCATTAAAAGTTGCCAAGTGGAACAAGTGAAGCGCTAATTTCTTATACCACACAAGACTTACGAGCAGCAGTGTAAGGTTCTAACCTCTGATCTACTCTATCAACACCACCCATGTGCTTATTATAGTCTAAGATGCACACAGGTTTGCGCACTTCGGCAACCTGACCCCAAACAGCCACAGGTGAAGTACTCTCATCATGGATGGGGCTTAGCATGTATACATCCCTCTTGTCTACAAATTTCAGAGCTAGCAGCTCATCATTCCGCAAGGCACTGCACTGTCCCTTCTCAAGTTTTTTACAGACAAGCTCTTTTGGATAGCCTTTCCGATTAGAGCGGATTGTGCCACAAGCAACAGTGTCCACTCTGAACAACTCCTTGAACAACCGAACTCCAGTGTAGAAGTTATCTACATATAAATGGTGACCTTTGTTAAACAGTCGTCTACCAAGTTCCCACACAATTTTCTCACTAACTCCAAAAGTGGGAGGACAACCAGGGGGGTCAATATTGGAATCCCTACCAGTGTAGACCCGGAAATTATAAACATATCCTGTACTACTTTCTGACAGCATATACAATTTAATTCCATACTGTGCCCTCTTGCTAGGAATGTACTGCCTAAAAACCAAACGACCCTTGAACAGGACCAAAGACTCATCTACAGATATTTCTTTCCCTGGAACATAGATCTCTGAAAACCGATCTACCAAATGATCAAGGACAGGTCTAATCTTAAAAAGACGGTCAGAATCAGGATGATCTCGTGGCAAGGCTAAAGCATTATCTACAAAATGCAACATCCGAAGAAGATCATACCGGTTACGACTCATGATGGCAGGAAATGTAGCAGTTGCCATCAAGGGACTAGTAGACCAATATGAAGACAGCGACGGCTTCCTTATCAGCCCCATCAAAAAAGTTAAACCCAAGAACTTTTTCAACTCTTCCAGATTTGTGGGAATCCACCGGCTAGCTCTAGAGTGTGGCCTAAGTCTGGCAGCGTTGTCCCTCAAAAACTGCTCTGCATACAAATTAGTCTGCTCAACAATCTCTTCCAAAAATATATCGTCCATAAACAACTCAAAAAAGTTGACGGGCAAAAAGTTTTCCGTATTAACTCGACACCCTGGAAAACCAGTAAACGCAGGCAACTGTGGCTGCTCCATGTTTGGTGCAACCCATGCGTCAGGTCTTCCAATGGGAAGCCTTTCAGCCGCTGGCTCCTGCACCATTGGCACATCACTGTCCTCCTCTAAAACAGGCCCTTCATCAGCACTGAGAGTGGCTTCATCACCAGATGATTCATCTCTGACAGAAAATTCACTTCCAGAATCCTGCACTAATTCCTCTGCCTCAGATGCAGAGTCAGTCTCATATTCATGGTCAGAAGATGACTCAAAAAGCACACTAACAACCTGCTGAGCGGTCATCCTACGGCTGGCCATGATCCTTCCTACAAAAATTAACTGGACAAATACACCACCAACAACCAGCACTGTGTAAGATAAGTAACAAAGTATAGGTTTATCACAAAGAATTATAAACTCAAAAACTATACTGCTCACTTGCCTGAAAAAGCTTGACTCACCAGCAACTACTCTGCACAGCCACAGCAATCACCAACGATATCCCACTAAAAAGAGAAAAAAAAAAGCAAATTAGACATAAGACAACACAATAATCATTGTGCATAACTCTAAGTACAATTTCACACACAATCCTGCATTCAGTACACCACCTACAAACATGTCATTCATGCATTGCAACAATACTCACTTGGAGTAAATTGATTTACTTACCTAAAACATGCAACTACGCAAACCGCAGGACAACTACTGCCAAAACTGCAACAAGCCACAGCAAAGTCAGCAAAAGCTTTGAACTAGAACAAAAAGGAGAAAAACTGTTATTATCATAAAAGCAAATACTTCGCCAGTTGACAAACACTCTGCCACTAACCATTTTTTCATTTTCCCTTGTGTCTAGTCTTCTCTGCTTGGGGGAAGATGGGCCTAAAAAAAAATAGGCCAATCTACCCCCAAGGGGAGGGGGCAGAAATCACCCAGATTACATTGCACCATTTGGGGGGGGCGACCCTTGCCCAAGGGGCCACACCCCCACACAAAGCACACACACACACACATATAGTATCCCTGGCGCTATGGGGATTCTGCCCCCCTTGGGGACAGAAAGGCCTAAAAAATAGGCATATCTGCCCCCAAGGGGAGCAGAACTGCCCAAAAATACATGTGGGCCCCTGGGGGCGACCCTTGCCCAAGGGGCCGCCCCCCAACACAAAAAATAAAAATCAACAATAAAATCCCTGGTGTCTAGTGGCTTTCTGCCCCCCTTGGGGGCAGACCGGCCTAAAAATAGGGCCAATCTGCCCCCAAGGGGGGCAGAAACGACAATAAATACATTGCGCCCCCGGGGGGAGCGACCCTTGCCCAAGGGGCCACCCCCCAACACAAAGCACACATACATACATACTATTTCTGGCGCTATTGGGATTCTGCCCCCCTTGGGGGCAGAAAGGCCTAAAAAAAATAGGCCTCTCTGCCCCCAAGGGGGGCAGAACTGCCCAAAAATACATGAGGGCCCCTGGGGGCGACCCTTGCCCAAGGGGCCGCCCCCCAACACAAAAAATAAAAATCAACAATAAAATCCCTGGTGTCTAGTGGCTTTCTGCCCCCCTTGGGGGCAGATCGGCCTAAAAATAGGGCCAATCTGCCCCCAGGGGGAGCAGAAACGACGTAAAATACATTTGCCCCCAAAGGGGAGCGACCCTTGCCCAAGGGGTCGCTCCCCTACACAAAAAATACAAATCAAAAATAAAATCCCTGGTGTCTAGTGGCTTTCTGCCCCCCTTGGGGGCAGATCGGCCTAAAAATAGGGCCAATCTGCCCCCAGGGGGGGGCAGAAACGACGTAAAATACATTTGCCCCCAAAGGGGAGCGACCCTTGCCCAAGGGGTCGCTCCCCTACACTAGTAAGCACTCAAAAGAGAAATCCCTGGTGTCTGGTGGGCATTCCTGCTGCCCGATCGCATCGCGATCGGGCAGCAGGAATGCTCAAAGAGACATCGAGGGAAAGGAAAACCCTTTCCTTTCCCTCGATGCCTCTCTCAGAGCACCCCCACCCCGCACGAAGGTGAAATACTCACCTTTTCCCTTGACGCGCTGGAAGCAAATGGCTTCCAGCGCGTCTTTCCCCCTTTCCATGAAATCAGCGCGCGATCGCGCGCTGACGTCATGGGGGGGGTGGGCGTGAAAGGGGAAGGGATTCCCCTTTCAGCCCTGGCCTGGGGGTGTTGGGGGGCGGCCCTCGGGGGAAGCACTAGCGCTTCCCCCGACTGCCAGTCCCAGGACGTAATGGTTACGTCCATGGCGCCACACGGGCGCTGCCATGGACGTAACCATTACGTCCCTGGCGGGGAAGGGGTTAAATTGGCAGGTGCTGTCCGCTCAGGCCCGTCTCTAGGATGTTCTGTTTTAGAGGGCCGTAAAGTAGCGTGGGCAGGCCATCAAAATGAATGGGCACTGGCCAAAATAAATCTATTTACTGATCTGATATTTTAGGTATTGGCATCTGTCCGCTTCTGACATTTTTAAAACAATAACCAGCACCCAAAGAGCTACATATTGCGCATTCTCTGATGCGCCTGGCTTTGGGGAAGGGGAGGGAAGCTGTCAGATCTTAAAGATGCCCAACTTTGACTGCAGCATGCTGCTTCTGGTCATGTGCAGCAGCAGAAATGTTTTGCTGCCATACAGGGTCACTTTACAGCTTTCCATGTTTTTAAAAAACGTAACCAGCTTTTTACTTTTCAAAGTGTTGAAGTTTAAAAATTAAATTCAATAAGCCGAGAACCTTAGTTCAGTTTTCAGGATATCCTTGCTTGTGATTGGTGCATAATAGCAGCTACTAAACTCTGCCGACTTCACACTCTCCCAGGCCTGAAAATGTCCAATGTCAATGCTGGTAATCATTAAAATAGGCGATATGGGAGAGCCCATGGGGATGCACTCCCATTTGCAACATTGAGGTGAAAAACGTTTGTTCTTCACTTCTAAATGGCCTTGGGTGGGCCAGGGTGATCCTTGGGTGGGCCTGGCCCACCTAGCCTACCCTCTAAAACCAGGCCTGTGTCCGGTACTGAGTACTCACACTTCTTAACATGAAAGGGAGCCTACCTGCACTTCTCAGCACTGCTGTAATACATTTAATGGGAGAGTTCGGACACATCTCAGTGCAAACAGGTACTCTGGATACTGAGTACCAGCACTTCTGTATTTCCATTTAAGCATTGATAGTATCTACAAAAAACAAGGGTGCATTTATTGTCCAGGGTACATATTCCGCACGAAGGTCACAATCCTGAATTTAATTATTGCAAATGTGTCCTAGCAGTGAAATCTGTTTTCGGCCATTATGCTGTCGTTATTCAAAGTAGCTAAAGCTGATGAATTCCTTCCATCATTTTGGAGCGTAAATATGCTTTTATTTTTAATTGGGCAGCACTGTTTTCTTCACGTGACTCTTCAAGGTGTTCCCTCATTCCATTGGCTGTAAAATGCTAGTATTCTGGGAAGTGTAGTCATGTTTGTTCCGTTGTAAAATCAGGACTGCAAATCCCAGAATGTAAAGCAAAAAAACGTGAGCGGGATGACCAGGTCATGCCTGGGAATATTGGGAGCTCTGTGGCCTGCATGTTGAAATTACTTTTATGCAGCAGTGGCCCATCTTAGATTCTGTCAGTCATTGCACCCCTCCCCCGCTTCAATCAATGCCAAGTGGGTAAGTGGAGACCTAGGAGGAAGAGCCATGATCAAGTGACTCCGGCTGGTGAGCGAAGTGAGAGATTGAAAAAAAAATAACTGGGATCTCGTTAATTGTGGTGCAAGGTGTGGCAGCAGAAAGGGGGTGGAGTCACAAGGGGCAGAATTCAACAGCCAACCTATTAATTTATTTTTCAATAACTCAGCCCTAAATAAGTTAGCAACAAGGCCAAATGTGATGGTAAATCTGTTCTGGTTTATTTAACTGGTCATAATCAGGCTGAATTTTAAAACTTCTTGTGGGTTTAGGGCACCTGTTGTGGTTATCTTTGCATACCTAGTATTTTTCAGGGTATAGAAAAAGTTAAGATAACTTCGGTGGTTAACGCGTTTTTTGTACATACCTGTGCAGTCTAGTCACTGGTTTGACCCTTGAAATAGCATAGATGATTAATGTGCCTGGCACAAAGCTCAACTGGTAACATGTTGTAAGTGACAGATTTGTATTTTATGCAGAATGTTCATTGAGTTACTGCTTTTATTTCAGAAATCTTCGTGTTACATACACGTTACCAGTTAGTTTTCTTGTAATATGGTTCAGCAAGTTAGAAACCGGCATCAAGGAGCTGCATGCAAACTGTACACTTAGGTGTAGAACCGTGTAGTTTTTTCCTCAAGCCTTTGTTATTCAAAGGTTACTAATAAGCCTAATGTATATAACCTTTATTATATACAGTAGGCCTCTTAGTATGTGCTTAAAATGCTACACACAGAGCCGGGAAAGCTCAGAATCCTGGTTCCAAATAATGTTTCTCTGAAGCAGTTGTTAAGTGACATGCTGTGTCTTTGTTTACTATAACTGGCGTCTAGGTGTTCGGCTGCAGCTAGCTCCCAGCCAGAATGAGACTTGAACAAAAGGATTGCTGATGGCCATGTAAGTGAGGCGCTTATGCCGGGCCCTGCTGGAGTTGAAAATAAGAGTGTTTTGTCACTCCCTGCAGGTTATTGTTCTGAACATAAAGCAGACAAAGCGCAGGCACCTCCTTGTGTTGGTAGATTGCACTGGGACGCCATCATGGCATTTTACATATTTGGCCTGGATCCTAGGTCTGATTCATTATTAACCACCCGATTCGACTGGATCCCCTGCGTTTCCAGCTCTGCTAGTGACCCACATCTACCATTTCCACAGTGCTACTTGTCGGCCCACAGTTGCAATCTTTCCAGTGAAGCCGAAGCTAAGCACATGGAAAGCGAGGAACTTGGGCCTGGGACAGCCTGTCGGTAGGCTTCTCACCATTATTTTAAGCAGTAGCCGGCTTTTTTTTTTTTTTTTTTTAAACACTACCTCTATAAAGCAACCATTGCAAAGCCTATATATATGGACTTGGCAATCTTGTACGATGGTTACAGTTTTACTTTTTTTTATTGCAAACCTATAGCCTGAAAATAAAAATAATAAAATAAATACATGCATCCACTTCAACGTGGCAGCCATATGCCTGCAACAAAACCAACTGAAGAACATTCACTAAAATGGTCATGTTACTACCAATGTGTTTTAAGTAACAATCCTTCCAGTTCGGCCTTGCATTTTTTTGTATTATTAATATTTGTGAGGAGACCAGAATGAATTCCCTCCTAACCAAGCTCTGAGATTGCAGGCTGCTACGATGTTACAATGTCACTTATATGCTTTATAAGAATGGTTGTAAATAAAATATTGAAAATACATTACCATTAAACTGGCCACCTTAACTGCAAGAAAAAGAAATAACTTGCATTTAAAGTTATTATTTAAAAAGTAACAAAATAAAATACCATTTGAACCGGATTTGGCACTGAAATGAAAGAAACAGTTTTTAGTGAATGTTGAATGGTGTGTGCAGACTTTGTGCAATCCCTCACAGTGAAGGGAGTCAGTGGGTAAAGTGGGCTGACCGATTGCCCTATGCTGTGGTAGGTGACCAATAGCACATCTGTGTTAGTATAACGTATACATTTTTGAAAAGCACTTGTCTGGGGGGGGCGCAGGTAAAGCTTTCTTAAAGGCCGAACCTAAAAAAATGTGCAGCCCCAGTTCAGCATAAATAATCAGTCACACACAATAGATACGGGTGCACTGACAACACAATTATTTCTGCCTTTTTTGTTCGTGGTGCTTGCTGCCCGAGTATACCATTTTTATCTGCTGGTAAATTACATCAATTAACGCACACACTGCAGTGATTTGTGTGTTAGCCAGGTCTCCGTTTGTAATACTGTTGAAATCGCTGAGGTGGTTGATGGGGCGGGGACAGTGAAGTTGATGTAATATACAGACTATATGCAGACAATAGGTAGGAAATCTAGAAGGCTGGTCAGTGGTGCATGCGTTTGTTAAAGAAATGGAGATGGCACCTGCATGTCAATATCTCCTTCTGGGTAAGGTAGCTCAGGTAGCTTACGTTTGAATCCGTGCAGGACAAACCCAAGACAATTTTTCAAAGGTGGGTGATAAAGCCTCCATGTTTCTTCACCTGCTCTTATTTCTATGCTCTTGTGTCAGTTTTCTTCATGCCTGTGTTCCAAGTAGATGTGTTTTCTTTGTGTGATTCTTTAGGCACGGCATTGTTCATATAATTATGAATTTGCCGCATTTGCCACATAATTCAGCATCTATTGAGTAATCTACAGATTTTGCCCCCAATTTTTTCTTCTAGTTCAAACAGATCAAAAGTTCCTAAAATCACAGCAAAAAAACATGCTGTAGTGAAGTGCCCTACCCAGATGTGTGCTGGTCACCTTTCCGTTGCTTAATACTGTGTTTGGATGTAAAACTGGTACTAATGAGGTGAAATCTTTTCTCAGACAGTATTAACGTGTAAAAATTCTCAAGTAACACTATCAATAATGGCCATATTATGTCGCATAGTTTACCTTTTCTTGCTGTGTAGTTAAGTCAACCCTGCAGCATCATTTGGTCCTCCCCGCTGCATCATTCCAGTGGCCCTGATCTCACGTCTCTCCGCTCTAGCTTGTTTGCACTGTGAGTGGACAGGGAGTCTGAGGAGAGCAGAAAGTGAGGGGAGATTGTTGAGGAATGGACAGTGGGGGCAGAGGCGGCTGTGTGGGTAGACGAGAGCTTGACTGGAGGGGAGTAGAGGGTAGTAGTAAATGGAGAGGAGAGAGGTAGGGGGCAGGGAGCTGAAGAGTGTATAGTGAGGGAGATGGAGATGGAGAGGAGGGGAGAAAGCAAAGAATGAACGAGCACAAGGGGATGTGAGGAGGGAAGTTAAAAGAACAGAGGATAGGGAGGGAGAACTGAAGGATTGAGGATGGTAGAGGAAGAAGGTTAGGGGGAGTGAAGAAGAGGAGACGACTGGTGGTGCAATTAAAATGCACTTTTTTGCTTCTGTGTTTTTAGATCTTGGAATACGGTCACTGCATGGTACTGTTATTGGAAATGTATATAAACGGAATCTTGTCTCCCTTCTATTTGCTTCTGAAGTGTGTCCTAAACATGGGCACCTATATATTAAATCATTGCCTTGGAAAGGCTGTCGTTCAGTTTTCAAAACTTTGGAGCTGTTGACCTGGCCATCTATAGAAACCATCTGTCCCTATGAACTGAAGGCATTTTGTATGGGATTTGATATGCTCTATTTATGAGGTTTTTTTAATGGTCACATCTTTGATAAGAGGCCCAATGAAATGGCAGTCTGCCCAAGATCACACAATGTAGTCACCTGAGAAAGCATATCAATCTATGAAGGATGCCATCACAGGAAAAGTGCAGTTACATGTAAGCAACTTGGTTTTCCGCAGTTAGCACAGCTTTAATTATCAAAATACTTGTAAATATCAAATAATTTAAACTTACAACTCATGTTTTACAGAGTAATCTGAATTATCTCGTGCACCTGAAAACCTAGATATGAGGCAAAATAACCTGTCTGTATTTGGTTATAATGCAGTATAGAGGGACCTTTGGAGATCTGTACTTAAGCTTAAAGTTATTAGATGAATCGGTATCCCGAGGGACACTGTGTTCCAGCCACGGGCTTTTGTTTAATAGCACAATTCATTATGGGAGTAGTAGTCCTAATGCACTTCTCTGCTAGGGTGACCATGCGTCCCGGATTTTCACCAGCTGTCCCGGCAGATTTCCGCAAATTTGACTTATGTCCCGGTTTTTAGACGAGGTCGACTGAAAGCAGTGAAAGGCCCTTTCTAATGTGTTCTAAAGCTGTGCTAGTTAGCAGCTGTTATAAGTAAGCAATTTAATTAACAGGTATGAAGCTGGATTTAAAAATTACATTTTACTTCTTTTCATAGTGCCTCTTCTGTGTCCCTATGTTGATGAGAGCTGCTATTCTGCGCCGCTACGTTGAAATAAAAGTGTAGTCCTTCTTCTATTTTTGTAAAATGGCCTGTTTTTTTGGTTTTCAAGATCTGGTCACCTTGTTCACTGCTCCAGTTGTACTAGCACATCGGTAAAAGGTCTGTAAAAAGAAAGTCCCATTTGGAACATTGTGACCTTGGTGACACCAAGTCATTTGATAACCTCTCTAAGATAGGAATGTTTTTGTGCCTGTAAACATAAGTAAAGACCATCAGGAAAGCGCTGGTCACACGCCCCCTTGTACTAACCCGCTCTTACCCTGTAAAGCTCCACGTCATCAACCTTCTGTTTTTGTTGCTTTACGTTTTAACGAAGACATTTGCAGAATGATGTAAAGCAGTTTACACTGTACTTAAGGTCTGTATTCATTATTTACATCCTCGCTAGTGTGGATTGCAGAGCGCCCACGTTTCCCAGCTCCATGCATAAGCAGGGAGGTCAAATTGATGTTTTTCATCTTGGGACTTGTAGCCCTGATTATATAATGTCGTAAACATGACCACAAGTACCAGAATGCAAAACAGAAAACTTGACTGGGTGAGCTACTCACATTTGAAAACTTGAGAGCTCTGGGGAAACAAAACCCCCATATCAGACCTGCCAAGTTTCCTAGGTCCATGCGAGATGTTCTGCTTCAGTCCAGGTTTCTTCTTTGAATTCTGGGACTTGTAATCTTGTTTATGCCATTATAAAATAGGTCTACAAGCCCCAGAATTCAAAGAAAAAAACCTGGACTGGAGTTGCACATCACGCCTGGACCTGGGAAAGTTGGCAACAATAAAAAAAAAACATTCCACACAATGCTATGCGAAGTACGTGGTTATAGGCTCATAGTACTTCCCTCTGGGTCTAAAATCCAATGGATTGGAGCATATGGGGGCCTGGATGACACTCCTCATTTGCACTAACGGTCATGGGGAGGAGGGCTCAACCTGATGCTACACGGGGACATGGACAGAATGACGAGATTAGGGGACCGAGTGCGATCTGATAACAGACTGGCTACCTTTATAGAAGCCATGGGTCTCACTGTCTTGTGGAGGACGAGGAACCCTGGCACACGCCATTATTTATATGCTGCCACAACACTGGGGTCTATGTCCCGACTGGACTTCTTCCTGGTGCCTCTGCACCAGCCTCGCAGCTATTCCGATGCCACCTTTTTTTCTCGGGGTATTTTGGACCACTCGCCACTGCTTATGGTGGTCCAAATGGGCTTCACAGGCCAGATGGCCCCAGGAACTATGGAATAGGGACACCAAAGCAATGGTGCATACCACTACGTCAACTATTTGGCAGAAAACGAGGGCTCAGTCCAATCGCCCATCGACATGTGGGAAGCATGTAAAGCGTCCTGTGGGGGCAACTGATAGCCAATAGAGTGGGCCTAAAGAGGGAACAGGAGTGTTGGATGCTTAAGGAGAAACTCACGCAATTTGAGATGGATTACAAGGCTGCCCCAACTAGCGAAGGTGCCCATACGATGGAGGAGATCAGGCAGAAATATATTTCCTTGGCGAGACAAGAAGTGAGAGCACACTTTTGCTCCACTCAGGGTCGCATCTGTGAGGTGGGCAATAAGGCTGGTAAGCTTCTGGCATGGCTGGCCAAGAAAGATGAAGGGTAGAGATGGGTCCGAGGGATCCAAATGACCAACTCGTGGCTGATAGAGACACACCGGGCAATTGCAAGGGAATTTGCGCAATATCTGGAACTGCTGTATCTGAGTCGGGCCACTGAGGATCGGGCAGATTTTCAGGCCTTTGTGGGGGACCTCTTGACCACTTGCCTGGATTCAGACCAGGTTGAGACGCTGGAGGGAAAAATCACGGAAGGCGAGGTGACCATGGCCATCTCACTACTGAATACTCAGAAGTCTCCAGGTCCTAACGGATTCTCAGTAGAATTTTATAAAAGCATAACCTCCAAAGTTGTGAAGCTCATTCTTGACATGTTTAATACGGTCAGGGACAAGGGCGTATTACCACCTGACTTACGGGAAGCTAGAATCGTTCTGATCCGCAAAGACGGGAAAGCAGTTGACGACTGTGCCCCTATAGGCCAATCTCCCTGATTAACACTGAAACAAAGATTCTTGCCAAGGTCTTGGCGAACTGCCTGACCCAAGTACTCGACTATATAATTAATCCTGATCAATCTGGCTTCATGCCCTATCGGGCCACGAGACACAACTTCGAAAGATGGGCTTTGGCCCATACTTCCTATCCTGGATTAGCCTACCATATGAGAAACAAGTGGTTAGAGTCCCGGTCAATGGGGTTTTCTCAGCCCGCTTGGACTATCCTGGGGTACCAGGCAGGGGTGCCTGTTCTCACCTTTTGCTTTTTGCCATCACTGTCAAACCCTTGGCATCTTGGATTAGGATGGACACCCAAATTAGGGGCCTTTGGTGGGACCCGAACTGGGAGGATGTTGTTTCATAATATGCTGATGACAACTTCCTTTGTCTCGCCGAACCCCCACAATCGATACAGAGAGTCTTGGATGTTCTGGTGGTGTTGGGGTCCTATTCAGAATTTCGTATTAATTGGAATAAATTGGTGGCCTTTCCCGTGGGGACAGGTATTCCACTATATTTGTCATGTCCAACCGTGACTTGTACCTGCAAGAAAATCTGGAGAAGCTTATCGCGATGATTTGGAGAGATGAAGGAACTTGCCGCTTTCCCTCCTGGGCCGAGCAGCCCTATACAAAATGATTTAGCTCCCAAATGTTTATACATACTACATAATACCCCTCACCTGGTCCGAGACATATTTTTTCGCAGAGTAGACCGTGTGACAAGAGTGCTGCTCTGGGATGGTGGAGTTCTCAGGATAGCCCTTTCCCTACTGACTAGATGCCAGAGAGAGTGAGGTATTGCCGTCCTAAACCTTCAATTAGTTTACTGGCCCGCAGAGCTTTTGACTGTCAATGATTGCGCCTTCTCGTCACAGCAGGAGCTCTCGCTGAATGTGGACCGATTTGCCATGGCCCTGGAGGGCTATCTGCACAGTATTTGCAGTGAAGGGGGCTCCACCCCCTAACAACCCCAACGCAGACAGTAATCACCATTTAGAAGAGGGTGACACGTAGACTGGGGTGGAGAGGCAAAGCGATATTGCAGACCCCCCTCTGGGACTCGGACTAGTTGCATGGCCTACTGGGCAAGGAGGGCCACCAGAAGTGGGTTCTGCTGGGGATCTCCCAACTTGGAGATGTCTGGGGAGATGGGGCAATAATCTATTTTGACGAGCTACAAGCAGAATATTAACTCTTGGGGAGCCAATTCCTGTGGTACCAACAGCTACAATTTCTATTCAATGGGTGCGATGCATTGCAGGCAGAGATTGAGGAAGGGTCCCCACCGGAATGCAGGGTACTGGGCTCCCCCTCGATGAGCCACACAGTCAATCAATGAGTGTTTGTAAAGCGCTGCTACACATCCGTGAGGGCCTCAAGGCACTTTGGGGGGGGTGGGGGGGAGAGGAGGGGGCTCATCCAAAGAGCCATGTCTTGAGGTTCTTCCTGAAGATGGTGAGCGATGGGCTTTGTCTGAGGTGCAGGGGGAGGTTGTTCCAGCTCTTTGCTGCAATGTAGGTGAAAGATCGTCCTCCGGCGGTGGTTTTGCGGATGCAAGGGACGGTGGCCAGGGCCATCTGGGTGGAGCGGAGGGATCTGGCAGGGGTGTGGAAGGAGACACAGTGGTTCAGGTAGGCTGGTCCTGTGTTGTGTATGCCCTTGTAAATGTGGGTGAGAAGCTAGAAGGTGATTTGCTTCTTAACCGGTAGCCAGTGGAGGGTCCTCAGGTGTTGGGAGATGTGTTCTCGGTGAGGGAGGTCCAGAATGAGTCTGGCGGTGGCGTTCTGGTTGAGTTGAAGTTTTTTCATGTTCCTAGTTGAGGTGCCAGCATAGAGGGCATTGCCGTAGTTGAGCTTGCTCGTGACTAAAGCGTGGGTGACTGTCCTGCGACAGTCTGCTGGGATCCATCTGAAGATCTTCTGGAGTTTGCGGAGTGTGTGCCAGCAGGAGGAGGCAACAGAGTTTACCTGGTGGGTCATGGATAGGGAGGAGTAGAGGATGATTCCTAAGTTGCGGGTGTGCTCGGTCAGTGAAGGGGGGGGGGTTGCTGAGGGATGTGGGCCACCAGGAGTTGTCCCAAGCTGAGATGATGTTTCCGAAGATGATGAGCTCCGTCTTCTCTGAGTTGAGCTTGAGGCAGCTCTTATCCAGGTGGCGACGGCTTTGATTCCTGCATGAAAGTTCCTTTTGGCCATGTCCGGGTCTTTGGTGAGGGAAATGATGAGTTGTGTGTCATAGGCTCATGACACAATGTTCATTCCGTGGCTTCTGACGATGGCAGCAAGAGGGGCCATGTATACGGTGAACAGTGTGGGACTCAGTGAGGATCCTTGGGGGACTACGCAGTTGACTCCTATGGGTCTGGATGTGTAGGGCGGGAATCTGACTCTCTGCCTCCTCCCGGAGAGGAAGGAGTGAATTCATTCCAGGGCTCTTACGCGGATTCCTATGTCCTGGAATCTGGTGCGCAGAGTGCTGTGGGAGACCATGTCAAAAGCTGCTAAGAGATTGAGGCATATGAGTGCTACGGTGTGGCCGCTGTCTAGGAGTAATCGGATGTCATTGGTGGCTGCCAGGAGTGCTGTCTCTGTGCAGTAATTGCTGTGGAAGTCGGACTGGGAGCTGTCCAGGGAGCTGTTGGCCTCGCTGAAATTCCTTAATCGCGCGTGGATTGCTTTCTCTAGTACTTTGGTGGCGTAGGGTCACAGCGAGATGGCCCGGAAATTCTTTCATTCTGATGGGTTGGCCGAAGGTTTCTTCAGGAGAGAGCATATTTCGGCATGTTTCCAGTCTTCTGGGAAGATGCCCATCCTGATCGAGCAGTTGATTGTGCTACGAAGCTCTGGGACGATGGATGCGCTGGCTCTGATGTATGTGTGGTGCGGGCAGGAGTCCGAGGGGGTCCGGCAGTGGGTGCTGTTCATGATGTTGACTGTTTCTTCTGTGGTGAGCGTGGACCAGTTGTGGATGGTCTGGGTGGGTTCTGGGAGGGTGGGTCAGTCGCAGATGCCGGTGCCAGGTGACACCAAATATATCTACATTATTAAATAACAGCCTCCCGTCACTGGACCCCTTGAGGGAAAATTGTGAAAGAGGCTTGGACCGACTAGAGGACGAGGATTGAAGCCAGGCATGTGGGTACCCTAGGGACATGGCGATCTGAACGGCTTCAGATTGATCCAGTTGAAGATCGTGCATAGGGCCTATTACACCTGGACCTGCCTGTTTTGGATGGGTCGGACACCAGATGATCGCTGTCTACAAGGTTGCTATATGCAAGGAGCCCTAGTTCACACAATTTGGGAGTGCTGGAAATTAAGGACCTACTGGAAGAGAGTGGGGGAAAAGATTTCGGGGACTCCGGGGGACAAGGCGCAGCTTACACTCCAGTTGGTCACCATAGGAATCTGGAGCAAATAAACCCCTAGACCTCTGGTCCCTGATATTCTGTAATTTGGCACTGATGGAAGCTCGCAGGGGTATACTGAAACAGTCGGAGGGCGTCTGATCTGCTCACGCTGCAGGAGTGGGAGGAGGACTTGTATGGGTGTATGGGGGCAGAAAAACTAGTGTACCAAGCAAGTGGATGCCCATGTAAATGGTAAAAAATATGGGGCCCCAGGAGATCAGTTAGGGAAGAGAGCGACAAAAGGAGCCGGAGTAGGGCCTGGCCTGACAGGGGATAAACTGGTTTACACCCCTATGGTTTGGAAATGAGGGAAGGCCCAAACCATGCCCCCTACTCAGGAAGGAATATTGTCTGTTTGATAGATGCCTGGTCCGGCCAGGACCTCCAAGAAGAGACTTGCTGTAATAATGCATATCTTGTCTGCATGTCCTCAGGGGGTGGAGGGAGGGTTTCTTGTTTTGTTTGTTTCTTTCTGAAGAACAAATAATGAAATATACAAAAAAATCACTTTATCACAAGCAGTAGAATGCATCATCAACGTCCGTGAAGAGGCATTACACGGAAGGATTTAATCCACATTTTTCTAATTTCTTTTGCAGGCATTGACATTCTGAAACTGGTGGCTGCTCAGGTCGGAAGCCAGTGGCAGGACATATACCAGTTCCTGTGCAACGCCAGCGATCGCGAGATGGCGGCCTTCTCCAATGGGTACTCCGCAGATCATGAACGGGCGTACGCAGCTTTACAGCACTGGACCGTTCGAGGCCCAGAGGTCAGCCTTGCCAAGCTGATCAGCGCCCTACGTCAGCACAGGCGTAATGATGTGGTGGAGAAGATAAGAGGCCTCATGGAGGATACAACACAGGTAAAGCATATGGCACTGACAACTAAGTAGCCCTTGAGAATACCTGCAGCATGTTCCATATGCAGCTGGCTAGGTTACTTCATTATCGCTTTCTTGCTGCTAGTTAGTTTAGCTTTCGTTGCACACCTTAAAATCATATCTTCTTTTATATATCGAGTTTGCATAAGGGTATTACTTCTATTCCACTATTGGATGTGAAAATTAATGACTGAAATGTGTGGGCAGCATAGGTACTAGCATTATGGCCCTAATTACGACTTTAGCGGTCTTGCCAAAAGATCGCTGAAGCCGCGGGCGCCAACATACCGCCAATGCTGGCAGTATGCTTGACCCCCTATTATGACTTTTCCGCTGGGCCAGCGGACGGAAACCACGTTTCCGCCTGCTGGCCCAGCGGAAAAGTCACATCAACATTGACGCCGGCTCGTAATCGAGCCGCGGCAAGGTTGATGTGCAGAGGGTGAAGCAGCACCTGTCGCGCATTTCACTGCCCGTAATTCGGGCAGTGAAATGTGCGATGGGGCTGTGCCTGGGGGCCCCTGCACTGCCCATGCCAAGTGCATGGGCAGTGCAGGGGCCCCCAGAGGCGCACCCCAAGTTCCCCTTACCGCCAGCCTTTCCATGGCGGTGTTTACTGCCATGGTCAGGTTGGCGGATGGGGACTCATATCTGGTGGATTATGACCTCCCGGCTGCAGCCTGGCGGTATCCTGATGGGACCGGCGGTATGACTGTGGCGAATGCGCCACGGTCATAATACACCTGCTGGACACCACCAGCCTGTTGGCGGTACTACCGCCATAGTTCCGCCATCCGCCGGGGTCATAATGACCCCCTATGTCTTTTCATCTAGGAATACTGGTGCATGGTGTCTGCTTTACTGCATGTACCTAAACAAGGATAAAAATGGAGAGGGCTAGTTAAGGATGAGGACCAAGTAGGGTCTCTGACCTATATTACACACATTGGCTTTGGGACAAAAGGGTGTGCATCCGCTTTCTGCTCCCCAGGGTGCATTTGTTATTAAAGAAGGGGCTGTGCATAAGGCACCAGCGCAATCCTAGGGGCAGTTATTTCACTTGCATAGATGCGTGGCCCCCTGCAAATGATGGGGAACTTTGACTCTGTTACATATTCTACATGCTGATACAGAGAGGCATTCTGGAGGTGCAGTGACACAGTTGGTGATTCCCATCCCCTCCACTCCCAGTTGATTCCCTGTCTGAGGGTGCCCCCTGAAAGAGGGGGAAGGTGGGTCCCATGGAACCCCCAGAAATGCCCAGGCAGGCTGATGCAGTCACTCGCTGCACTCATCTCCAACAAGGATATCTCTGACCCCCCCTTGAAGTTCAGGCCAGGTGCTGCTTACACACTGTAAGTAGCCGGAATACCTGTCACTAATGCACTGCTCCCACAGCAGGAACTAGTTTGCAGCTGCCCTGACAGCAGGATATTGATTGTAGCTCCCACTGCAACTAGTTACAAGTCCGGTGACATACACACAAAGGGTAGAGCAGTGTCTACGTAATACAGTCCCTGGTGTCAACTGCCTGATCGAACACTGGTAGCCAACATAGTTTTAGTGGGGTTCTTCCTTTGCCAAAAAATGTATCTGCATATCTAGTGATTTTCTGCTTTATTTGTTTGGAAGATGCTTTGAGTGTGCAACAATTGTTTAATTGCATAAGTGTTTTTTAAGTCTCAGACGTTCTATCGAAGTCTGTGGTAGGATACCTTACACCGTTTACTCTTCATAACAAGTTTTCTTTTGCACTATTGCAGATGAATCGGCTAATATAAGTCAGCCTGGATTTTTTTATATATAGAGTGAAATATTGAATTGATATTGAGATAATCGAGCGTATGGCCAGTATGCTTTAAATTGTACCTTCAAATTCAGTGTGCGCCATGCTACATATTGGTGCAAGCATGGCAGAGTGGTATTGTCTTACTGTAAGTGCCAGAAAATTTGCATGGAGAGCTTAATGGTAGAGCAGGGTGAGTATGAAGTATTCTTATAGGCTCCCTGGAAGAAGTAGTGCTAGGCTGATAATACTTTAGGTGACCACAGATGTCAACAATAGCAATTCAATGCCATTTGACCTTGACAACCCATTGCTCACTCACCAATGACACTCTCCTACCCAGTGACTGTGATCAGTCAGCAATTCTTTCCCACAGCCCTGTCTCTGCGACTTGTTGTTTTACCTCCATTCGTCTCTAGACCATTTTCTTTCTCAGTGTCAGCAGAAACAGACACAGCAGTTCCCCACCATTTGCTTTGGCATTACAGAATCAGTTTTTATGTCTAGATGAGTCGACCTTAAACTTGGGCAAGTATTCTCAACTTATTGTGGACAGAAATGGCATGGCTGCCAAGCTACTACTCACCTCATCGACGGCGTGCAGCGTTGGTGCACCACCACGTGCTAATATTCAGACTGCAACATAGTGGCGTAGATGAGGGTACTCTAAAATGTTTTGTGGCCTACCTCAAAGGCAGATAGTCTGGTATCCTGGCCACCTTTTACCTCAATGTCTCACACCCTGCACTTAGACACTCTATATTGATCCATCATCTCTTCCCGCCGTAGGAAGCTTTGCATTCTCAGGCCAAGTGACAAAACTATGTAACTCTTTGCCTAGTAAAATACGAAGTATACAGGAGCACATAACATCCAGAACAGAGGTGAAAAGCTGATTATTTCCAAAATAATGCCAGACCGTCAATCCTGGCAAACAATCTGGAGCTACGGCATACTGCCAGCATACACACACCCAAAGGCAATTAACACCCTCGGCTATCTGTCTACGACGTCAGCAGTACCAGGGGCACTGTGACCTCCTTCCAACTATCGGGTAACTATAACATTCTACCACGTTCATCTAATAGATCATGCTATGGCCCACATGAGTGGGATACAATCAACCACTCCAATGCAACCAACCACTTGATACCATTCGGACAAGCATTTAATGTGTAGGAGATCTGCTACGCGTGGTTAACCAATGGAAGACTGGAACACAGCTGCCCCTGCAGGCCCGGATTCTATATATTCTGACCCTTAGCTGACACCTCATCGCTGAATAACGATCATGAAAAGGATGCCTGTAACCCTGTCCATCCTAGCACATCAAAGACCGTACACTTCCACACAACACATATGTTCTAACATAAGAGTGAGCACTTGGGCGCCCCACCCACCACCCTTCCGCTGAGGCCACTTTCTTCCTCTGTTTTTTTGGGAGCTGTGCTGCTGTCAGGACTCTGCACACCAGTTGCTTCTCCTTCTTCAGGTCCCTTTGCCCAGTGCCTCTCATGCCGCAGCTCGTGTTGCTTCTACCTTTTTGATGGGAAGTTGGCTTGAGTTGTGTGTTTCCCCCGCTGTGGAGTGGTGCCCTACTGCGATTCTGGCTGGCACATGTCTTTCGTAGCTTTATTGGTGACTATACTCAGGTAGAAAGAGAAGCTGCCTGCTTTGTTATTGTATTGTGTTACTTTGTAGGTGCATGATCTTTTAACTGTTCTGTATGAGTGGAGCCCGTGCTGCTGCTGCCCCTGGTGTGTGCTTAAAGCTTGTACCTGCTTTGTATAGAGCACCTCCACATCCTGGGCAGTGACAGTCCAAGCTGTGTGTGAGGGAAGCTTGCGTTTTCCAACTTGATGACCTCGTGAAGTTATGTTTGTGGTATCTGTAGAGCTGCTATTGCTTGCATGGTTGCTTTAGTCCTTCTGAAATGTGAGTCGAGGTCTTTGCTTGGAGTGTTTGTAACCTGATCCTTGTCCAAGTATGCGTTTATTCATCGGTGCAGTGCATCAGAAGTGATATCTCCCTATTTCCATGTTTCACTGTTCTTTTTGCCCAGTGTGTTCCTTTTCTCATCTTTCTCCCTGAACCCTGTTCTCGAGTTCCCTCAATCCAGCGTCCCTGTGTTTGACAGTCATCCAGTTTCAATGTCTTTGTCCAATAGTCACTCTTCCCCAGGCCCTCCCCGCCCCTTTGTTTTTCTCTCTCTTAGCACTCCTTTTTTATTTTTTTATTTCATTTAAATATATTACAGGCGATTTAATTTAGCTTTCCACAACTAACTTCACCCTTACAGCAGGAGCTTCTCAAACATGAGTTTCTCAGAACCAGACTAAAAAGTATGTCCGCAAGAGGTGTAGAATGGTGAATCGGGAATATTTCTTGAGGAATGGTCAGGTCTGCACATTGCTTATACCCTTTTATTTAATGTGAATAATTAGATATGGCATACAATTGAGTTGTTTGTCCATATTTATAGTCTGTGCCTATTCCCGTGTCTCCCTCTCCCGTGAGTCACTTTCCAGGTTTCACCCTTTAATTGTGCCTCTGACGCTGCACCTGCTAGGATTCAATTTTCTATGTTCGCGTCCGCATGTCACCAGAAACAGTTGTCTCTCTTCCATGGTCCCCTATCTATTTCTCTGGGTTGGTGTCAACCTGTTTTTCTTCCTATCCCAGCCACACGTAGTCCATTGCTTATCTGTTATGTGGGCTCTTGTCATGTTTCAGTGTGACAGATCTCCAACCTACCTTGTGTGCTGGTTTCATGTTCCACTGGGTTTTCCACCTTAGTTTATCTCCATGCAAGGTTCTCCCAAAAAAAGTGCCAAGCCCTGTCATTCCCATTCCATCTTAGTCCATTCCATTCACCCCTTTTTTCAGTGGCACTTTCTTAGCCACGCCATCCCAGTGTAATTCTGTGCCTATCAGAATGGTGCGTATTGCTCTCTTGCGCCCGTGTGCGTCTCTCCTGCACCCCATGCTTTTCTCACCACTCGCTTGTGTGCTTCTCCCTTGATTGCTGCTTTCACCCTCCCACCCTCCTGCTTCACCCTTGCTGCCTCCACCCTCCTGCTCTGTCTTTTCTATTTTTTTATTTTTTTTATTTGTATTACAAATTGCTGCTGGCCTGTCTACCTTAAAGGTGCATTTGCACTGCTACTATTTTGTTTGTTTTCTAATTTGAAAGAACTCACCCAGATCATTTTGTAGGCGTGCAGGTGTAGTAGGAAATTATGCTGCTGTGTCACAGCCTTTTAGCTTTTCTCTGTGCTGCACAGCGTCTTATTGACCTATTGCTTTGCCGATGCTTGTTTTTACTCAGTGCCAGGTTTACCCTGTGTGTTCCCGACAAAAAGATTTTGTGTTTAATTGTGGCTGTTTCTAGTTCACATGTGTTTGCTTCACGTTCGGGTCCTTTTTCTTTTCGGTTGTCTCATTCTTTTATGGACCTCCACAGTGATTATGTAGGAGGCGATTTTAAATAAAATCAGTTTCTATGGAGAGCTTTGCATATTGGTCAGTCTGAAACCTGAGTTGAATTGTACGACTTGGTGGTCAACTAACCAATAATTAGTTGCTGTTGAAATTTATAGGCAGGGTGTGGGTGAACCCATGGGGTTGGGTGGGGCTAAGGCGTAGCCAATGAAAGATCAATCAAGTGGTCTAATTTGGATCGAAATACTGAAATTTATTATTGGCTACTATGAGCGATTGGATTTTGGAGGTTCTATTTTAAGTGGCGGTTCGAAATCCCATTGCTGATGGCAAGGCAATGCTTGGGCTACGGATAGTTTGATGCACCAATTTAGGGTTGTGCGAAAACGCTTGAATAGGAAAATCTATGCCCACAACGAGGTTCATGTGGCTCCATTGGAAGGTTAGAGAACAGGAAACAGAACAGAGCCTTGTATTGTTCATTGGACTGTCATGGGTTTGGAGGTTTCAGGCTGGATAAATCAAAAGCTATGAGGGTTCCAGGTTAGACTGCTCAATGCCTATTGGACAGACACAACGGTGATCAGGCAGATCAATGCCCATTGGACAGGCATGATGGTGACTAGGCAGGTTCATGTGTGTTGGATATATGTGAGGATGAATGGGCATCTCAATCTCTATTGGGTAGAAAGGATGGTGATTAGGCAGCTCAGTGCGCATTTAGCAGAGGCGGTAGTGATTAGGCGGTCAGTGCCCATTGGGTAGAAATGATGGTGACTAAGTAGCTCAATGCCTATTGGATAGATGCAATGGTGATTAGGCAGCTCAGTACCCATTGGGCAGAGGCGATGGTGATTAGGCTGTGGTGCGTCATGATGTAGAGCAGTGGTTCCCAAACTGTGGTCCAGGGACCCCTGGGGGTCAGTGAAGCCGCCTCAGGGGGTCCGCGACTGCTTAGAAAATGTGATAATTTTAACAGATTAGGTCCCCAGCTTTTAGTAATGACTCATTGGGGGGTCCCCTGATTCCAATAATGATTCAGTGGGGGTCTCGGGGTTCCAGTATCGAAAATGTTGGGGTCCACGGAAGTCAAAAGGTTGGGAATCACTGATTTAGAGTGCTGCTGTGGTGGACGGCAGAAGAAGCGAATCACCATCACAGCTGCACCAAGATGGCTACTTCTCTCTTTTAGGAATTTTTAGGAATGAGGCCTAATGGTGAGTGGGCGGACCCCACTCCGCATTTGTAGGAGGCTGGACTGGCTTGTAGTGAGTACCAAGGGGTACTTGCACCTTGCACCAGGCCCAGTTATCCCTTATTAGTGTATAGGGTGTCTAGCAGCTTAGGCTGATAGATAATGGTAGCTTAGCAGAGCAGCTTAGGCTGAACTAGGAGACGTGTGAAGCTACTACAGTACCACTTAGTGTCATATGCACAATATCATAAGAAAACACAATACACAGTTATACTAAAAATAAAGGTACTTTATTTTTATGACAATATGCCAAAGTATCTTAGAGTGTACCCTCAGTGAGAGGATAGGAAATATACACAAGATATATATACACAATAGCAAAAATATGCAGTATAGTCTTAGAAAACAGTGCAAACAATGTATAGTTACCATAGGATGCAATGGGGAAACATAGGGATAGGGGCAACACAAACCATATACTCCAAAAGTGGAATGCGAACCACGAATGGACCCCAAACCTATGTGACCTTGTAGAGGGTCGCTGGGACTATTAGAAAATAGTGAGAGTTAGAAAAATAACCCTCCCCAAGACCCTGAAAAGTGAGTGCAAAGTGCACTAAAGTTCCCCTAAGGACAAAGAAGTCGTGTTAGAGGAATAATGCAGGAAAGACACAAACCAGCAATGCAACAACTGTGGATTTCCAATCTAGGGTACCTGTGGAACAAGGGGACCAAGTCCAAAAGTCACAAGCAAGTCGGAGATGGGCAGATGCCCAGGAAATGCCAGCTGCGGGTGCAAAGAAGCTTCGACTGGACAGCAGAAGCTGAGGTTTCTGCAGGAACGAAAAGGGCTAGAGACTTCCCCTTTGGTGGACGGATCCCTCTCGCCTTGGAGAGTCGTGCAGAAGTGTTTTCCCGCCGAAAGGACGCCAACAAGCCTTGCTAGTCGCAAATCGTGCGTTTGGCGTTTTTGGACGCTGCTGGGGCCCAGGAGGGACCAGGAGGTCGCAAATTGGACCTGAAAAGAGAGGGGACGTCGAGCAAGACAAAGAGCCCTCACTGAAGCAGGTAGCACCCGGAGAAGTGCCAGAAACAGGCACTACGAGGATGCGTGAAACGGTGCTCGCCGAAGTTGCACAAAGGAGTCCCACGTCGCCGGAGACCAACTTAGAAAGTCGTGCACTGCAGGTTAGAGTGCCGTGGACCCAGGCTTGGCTGTGCACAAAGGATTTCCGCCAGAAGTGCACAGGGGCCGGAGTAGCTGCAAAGTCGCGGTTCCCAGCAATGCAGCCCAGCGAGGTGAGGCAAGGACTTACCTCCACCAAACTTGGACTGAAGAGTCACTGGACTGTGGGGGTCACTTGGACAGAGTCGCTGGATTCGAGGGACCTCGCTCGTCGTGCTGAGAGGAGACCCAAGGGACCGGTAATGCAGCTTTTTGGTGCCTGCGGTTGCAGGGGGAAGATTCCGTCGACCCACGGGAGATTTCTTCAGAGCTTCTGGTGCAGAGAGGAGGCAGACTACCCCCACAGCATGCACAAGCAGGAAAACAGTCGAAGGCGGCAGGATCAGCGTTACAGAGTTGCAGTAGTCGTCTTTGCTACTATGTTGCAGGTTTGCAGGCTTCCAGCGCGGTCAGCAGTCGATTCCTTATCAGAAGGTGAAGAGAGAGATGCAGAGGAACTCGGATGAGCTCTTGCATTCGTTATCTAAAGTTTCCCCAGAGACAGAGACCCTAAATAGCCAGAAAAGAGGGTTTGGCTACCTAGGAGAGAGGATAGGCTAGCAACACCTGAAGGAGCCTATCACAAGGAGTCTCTGACGTCACCTGGTGGCACTGGCCACTCAGAGCAGTCCAGTGTGCCAGCAGCACCTCTGTTTCCAAGATGGCAGAGGTCTGGAGCACACTGGAGGAGCTCTGGACACCTCCCAGGGGAGGTGCAGGTCAGGGGAGTGGTCACTCCCCTTTCCTTTGTCCAGTTTCGCGCCGGAGCAGGGCTAAGGGGTCCCCTGAACCGGTGTAGACTGGCTTATGCAGAATTGGGCACCTCTGTGCCCAACAAAGCATTTCCAGAGGCTGGGGGAGGCTACTCCTCCCCTGCCTTCACACCATTTTCCAAAGGGAGAGGGTGTCACACCCTCTCTCAGAGGAAGTTCTTTGTTCTGCCATCCTGGGCCAGGCCTGGCTGGACCCCAGGAGGGCAGCTGCCTGTCTGAGGGGTTGGCAGCAGCAGCAGCTGCAGTGAAACCCCAGGAAGGGCAGTTTGGCAGTACTAGGGTCTGTGCTACAGACCACTGGGATCATGGGATTGTGCCAACTATGCCAGGATGGCATAGAGGGGGCAATTCCATGATCATAGACATGTTACATGGCCATATTCGGAGTTACCATTGTGAAGCTACATATAGGTAGTGACCTATATGTAGTGCACGAGTGTAATGGTGTCCCCGCACTCACAAAGTTCAGGGAATTGGCTCTGAACAATGTGGGGGCACCTTGGCTAGTGCCAGGGTGCCCTCACACTAAGTAACTTTGCACCTAACCCTTACCAGGTAAAGGTTAGACATATAGGTGACTTATAAGTTACTTAAGTGCAGTGTAAAATGGCTGTGAAATAACGTGGACGTTATTTCACTCAGGCTGCAGTGGCAGGCCTGTGTAAGAATTGTCAGAGCTCCCTATGGGTGGCAAAAGAAATGCTGCAGCCCATAGGGATCTCCTGGAACCCCAATACCCTGGGTACCTCAGTACCATATACTAGGGAATCATAAGGGTGTTCCAGTAAGCCAATGTAAATTGGTAAAAATTGGTCACTAGCCTGTTAGTGACAATTTGAAAGAAATGAGAGAGCATAACCACTGAGGTTCTGGTTAGCAGAGCCTCAGTGAGACAGTTAGGCACCACACAGGGAACACATACATATAGGCCACAAACTTATGAGCACTTGGGTCCTGACTAGCAGGGACCCAGTGACACATAACAAACATACTGAAAACATAGGGTTTTCACTATGAGCACTGGGCCCTGGCAAGCAGGATACCAGTGAGACAGTGAAAACACCCTGACATACACTCACAAACAGGCCCAAAGTGGGGGTAACAAGGCTAGAAAGAGGCTACTTTCTCACAGCATTCCTCGGGATGAGGTTCAGAGGGGAAACCTTGACATTGCCTGTGTCCTTAGGAGTAGCTGCCTTTTATGTGCAGGTTCTTTGTGAAAATTAAATGAGGGCCGTGAAAGTCTGCCCTTTAGGATAGCCCAGCTTACATCCCGTCGTTGACTGGGCCTGCTTTGATGCAGTTTCTATCAGAGCAGATGATGAATGGCTTGCACGTTTAAAGTAGGTGTCTGCGGCAGTGGCGGCTGGCAGCTTTAAAAGGGAGGGGGACGGGCAGGCACACACAGTCATTTTTTCACACACAGACACGCACGCACATTCATTAACAACACTCATACCATTCAAACATGCACGCACGCACCAAACATTCATTTTAAAAGATCGCACACACTCATTCTTTCACACACACATTCTTTCACACACACACACACACATCCATTAACAACACTCATAGCACTCAAACATGCACGCATGCACCAAACATTCATTTTAAAAGATTGCACACACTCATTCTTTCTCACACACACACACACGCACATCCATTAACAAGACTCATAACACTCATAACATGCACGCGTGCACCAAACATTCAATTTAAAACATCACACACACGCACACACCTTCAGCCTCCAGGTCCCAGGAGGGTTGGGACTGCTGCCTTCCCTCATTGGCTGGAGGGAGGCAGCAGTCCCAGCCTCGTCACAGAGTGGGATGGGGTCAGTGAGACTGCTGACCACACCCCACTCTGTGATGAAGTGCCACTGATTGACACTCGCCCTGGGTGCTTCAGGACTTAAACCTGAAGCGCCCAGGGCGAGTGTCAATGGGTGACGCTTTCCTCGTCACCCAGGGGAGGGCCTCGAGGCACCTTTGCTGAGCCAAGGAGGTCACGCCCATAGGAGCTGTGACCTCAGCCCAGCAAAGTTCAGCTCAGGCAGCCAGGAGTCTGCAGCTCATGGATCACTCCTGGCTGTCTGAGCTGAAAATGAAGAGTGTCTGTCAGGCTGGCCTTTGTTCAGCCTGACAGACACTCTTCATGAGGGGCAAAAAGGGGGGGGACGTACGGCGAGGCCCCTCCGCCCTAAAGGATGGACCGCCACGGGTCTGCGGACACCTGAGGACACCAGAGCTGCTCCCGTCGGACAGATAATGTTTTTTGGCGTAAAAATGTTAAATGTGAACTGTGTTTGGACAACAGGGGGCGGTCCCCACAAGAGATTCAATCTTCGTCTGCTGAAGAGCAGGCAGGCAGTAGGCAGCAATTACTTCCCACAAGGGCTTTTTGTTTTTCACTTTGGGACAGAATGATTAATCAGTACATTCTGTTTTATGATCGGAGGCACCGGAGACGCGATACCGCGGCGCACAGCGCTTGACAAAAGATTCATTTATATCCGTGCTGACTGCCGGCCCCCGGAGTACCCTTACCTGCGCCACCAGGACACGGGAGCGGCCTTTTGTTCGTTGTTGTGTCCAACAAGGGACCCTTTGTCTGGCTGCCTACCCAGAATCTTCTCTCTTTGCTCTCTGACGTCAGCTCCTCCGCAGCATCTGATTAGTTTCCACGTTGTCTGCCCGAGAACGGTCCGTCTCCTGGAAATACTAGCGCGTGCAAGCACTTTGTGGTGCTAATGGGAATCGCTTTACGAACACTGTGCTGTGTTGTTACTATAGACAGGCTTTATTTACGAATGAAACAGGAGTGGCGTGCACCCGTCGCAAGGGAGTGATTTACGCGCACGAAGGGTGCAGATGTCATCTGTTCGAGCAGTGGCCTACCTGCATATGAGAAATTAGTTCATCAGTGTTTGCATCTCGAGCATACGAGTGCCTGCCATTCGAGTAGTGTGCTTTGCATACGAGGAGTGCAATTAAAAAAATGGGGCAGTATATTTGTAGTATACAGGTGCAATTCATCAAAATGAGCACTGTTTCATACATGCAAAAAGTGGAGTTCACCTGTAGGAAGAGGGTGGTTAACCTGTAGAAGAAGTGTATAGGTCACCCTTAGAAGGAGTGAACTGCATGCACGCAAGCAGTTTGTGCCATCTGTTCGACGAGTGTAATTTATCCCTTCGAAGTATGCAGTTAATCCTTCTGAGGAGAATAGTGTACCCTTTCGAAGAACATATTGTATCCTTTCAAGGAGTGCAGTTTATCCTTCTGAGGAGTATATTGTATCCTTTCGAAGAATGCAGTTTATCCTTCTGGGGAGAATAGTGTATCATTTCGAAGAACATAGTGTATCCTTTCGAGGGGTGCAGTTTATCCTTTCAAGGATAATAGTTTATCCCTTCGAGGAGTTCAGTTTATCCCTTCGAACTGTGCAGTTTATCCCTTCGAACTGTGCAGTTTATCCCTTCGAACTGTGCAGTTTGCCCTTTCGAGGAGCGTAATTAATCCAAACAAGCAATGTAAGCAATTCAAATAATGCAGGTAATCCATGCAAGAAGTATAATTCATCCGTTCGACGGTGTAATTCACCCTTTTGTGGGGTGCAATGCATCGACTGTAAGATTATAATTCATCCTCCTATAGAGTGCAGTTTGTCCATTACATTGTGTGCGCGTGAGGGTGGGATGCGCGCAGCGTCATCTACCATTTAACGGAAGCATCGGGGCATTGTTCAGTTATTTTTTATTTTAAAGGGGTATTGAACTTATTTTTATTTTATGACTATATCATACTAAGCACACCTTTGCCCTAATGTACCCGAACGCCGCACAGATTAATAAAATAAACCAGAAAATCAATAATGAACAAACTATTGCAGCTAAAATACAATAGGTACTTGTTTATATGCATGCATGAAAAAACAAACATAGGTTGAATGAAAGTCAGTCGACGACAAGGACGTCTGGGCAGGTGTGCTTTACAGAAGAGGAAAGATGTGCTATGCTACCTCACTTGGTTTATTGCTTGGACCTCCTGATTGTTTACCGTTACTGATTTTTGTTTTGTGGACAGCTTTGATGATGGTTATGGTTGTCCTGGCTTTTTGTGTTAACGCACATGAAACAGCAAGGCAGGTTCATATTAGCATTACTGCCATCTGATCTCAGACCTCCCCCCTCACACCATGCCACTGCGTGTCACACAATGTTGGCTTCCTTCATAGAATCACCTGGTGAGGAGCAAATATCACACCGTGTGAGACAGAGCTGGAAACGTATTCTGAGAATGGGTTTTCGAAGATTTCCAGCCCATGCGATGAGACGATTCTGCACAGCCAATGTCCATCATGGGCATTTAAATCTCCCCAGGACATGATCAGTAGGCTAATAAGCTATTGTGGGGAGGCCGGTGGTCTAAGTGCTTTTTTTGGCAGTGCTCACCACAAAGGCTTATCCCCTCCAAGGCCTTCCTCCTCCTCACATAGTAGATATTTTTGAGATGGTGGCAGGTCTGCTCTCCATCCATTAAAGTGGATCAAGATCTAACGTCGTCCAAACCTTGTCCGAGCCTGGCCTCCAAAGAGGTGAACTCGCCATTGAGCATCTGTGTATACTTGGCATAACCAGTGGATTTTATCAGGCAGATTTTATCATCCCTTTTTTCTGACTTCACAGCTTGCTACATCATGATAGAAAATCAAATTAAAAACGTAGCATTTGAACACCAAGATGGAAAATGCTGCTGCAGATGTAGAAGTTTGACACGGTAGCCTCTCATCCCTCGAGTATGAACACACCAGGCTTTCTGTCGCTGCGAGCCAACCCTTGAGGCTAAACATTTTCTCTCCATCGGAAGCAGAGGAGCACTGATTGTATCCCACCCTCCCTCCAGGTCTGAGACTGACACAAATTCCAGGTAGTTATAGAAAGCTTGGCCACTGTGAGTTTATTTACTCAACATCACAGCTAAAAACTGAATGAAAAACAGAATGAACGAACACAGCATAATATCAGCTCACATCTCGATATCTCAGTGAGCATGGAACTGTAGCTGCGAGGTTCCTGGGTCGCAGTCATAAGGAAGGTTTTGAGATATTCACTGTCTGTGGTCTACCAGAGGCCAGTGACTGTTGCACTTCATGTGTATAGGCCCCAGGAATCTTTTAGCCTGTTTATACAATGAGGAAGTGGGTATCCCTGGCTACCTCTGAACTGCCTAGATGGTCTCTGGAGTTTGTCACTCCTTTTTTAAGAATTGCCCCTTTATTCCCACTCCCTACACTCTCTCACCGAGCAACTGAAAGATTCCCGGAACCCGAGGACTCCGAGCAGCTTCCTTTACTGCGGTAGGAACACAGTACTCGGAGTGATGGGTGACAGACCCTTAAGCACAACAAATGATTCAAGCTTCGCACATTGAAGCCCAGCGCCTCCTAAGGACTGGTCCATGTATGAAATGTCCTTGTCTGTTCTCCTGTTTGCAGGTTTACCTCAAGCCAGGATGGGAACGCCCAAAGCCACTATTGATATCCTGTGAGGCCCTGACCTCCTCTCGCACCTGCAAAGAGAACTGTCCAACACTTGATTTTCTAGGCTCAAACCTGAGCCCCAGAGCAGGCTTTGACTTTACCAAGATGACTCTTTCCATGCTCCCTTACAAGGGCCGCATGTGTGCAGAGACGTGCTCTCTTAGAGATGTGGGCAAAGATTGAAAGGAATGGTGCTCAGAAGCATGGCTAGAGACTTCCATAGTGTTTAAGGAACAAGGCTGTCTCTTCCTCAGGGCATCGCTCCTTGCAAACCAGAAAAAAAATATTTTTATGTTACAAAAATTGTACAGTCAGTTATGAAGGATCTGCATTTATTATTCCGTGTCCTCTTACAAGTGCACTCACTTGTGGACTACTAGTCTGCAGGTGAGATGTTAAAGCAGGAATATTCTAGTCCACACTTTTAAAGTAGATGCTGAAATAGATTTTTATGCAAGTAAAATATATTTCAGTGGTATTTTTATTGTAATGCGTGCTACTTACTGGTAAGGCGTGTGAATACAAAACGGACCTCTGGTGAACAGGTTTCAAGCTTAGCAACATTTTCTGGCTCAGACCCACAGTTGGCGCTTGGGTTCAGTAGATTAGGAGAGCGCAAGCTGCAACGTCCTGCCGATCTGTCGTCGTCCGTAAGTATTGGCTGCCGGTCAAGCCAGCCACAACTGTTGTGAAAAGTTGGCCAACTGCCCCAGCACAGGCCCCTCCCTCATCGTACAGACTATTAGAAGTAGAAACTCCCCTTTTCTGACAATTTACAGTTATAATTTTTCTTAAGTTTTTAGGATACTCCCTTAATTTGACTGCTGGTATCTGCTTTGATGACACACTTTCAGGTGGAAGAGAATAAAATGTTACTTTGTTACTTCACATGGCTTCACCTAAAGTAACTAACGAACCTGTTCATCTCTCCCGCTTGAAATGTGTCGGCGAATAGCAAAGATGGAGAAAGATGGCGACTGCCAAGCGTTAACCTTTTAAAGTTAGGAAAAATAAGTAACTGAAGTAACATTAAAAAGCATAAACTGACTGGATGTTTATTTCTTTATTTTTTTTTAATAAGTATTCTGGGCCATGAAATGCCCGAAGAAGTGTGTTGGGTGGAACTTTCCCTTTATGTTGGGTCTCTAGGCATTAGCGTATATAGCTGAATAGCCTCTGACCGGATAAACCATGGTTTCCATTCTTAACTAAAGGCCCAAGTCGCTTATTCCGTGCAGTGAAGAGCTTAGTTCCGTTCCCATTGGGTGTATTCCAAATTAGTTAATGCAAGTTTAAAAAAAATATTACTATGTAGTAATTTCTAATTGAAAACCGGTCCGTGCTTCTCTGCTCACTCTCTGCTAGACAAACCCTTTATATAATATGACCTGAATATATTGTTTTCTTTTGTCGGCAAAACAATTCTTTTGCTTCCACGAATATCTTTCTTTGGCAACCACAGTGCTCCTTCTAAAAGGCAGACACTAATTACCTGCCACCAGTACGAAAACACATTCGCGAGGCATTACTAGGTCACTGCTGACGTCTGTCTTGGATGTGCAGTAACCCATGTTATGTCTTGCCTTTCTTCAGCACCCGCAGGGAGGCTGAACTGTGGGTCAGAACTGTGTTGAATCCTGATGCTGGCATCTACCTGCCAAAGCACCCGATTAGATGTCTACAGAATGTTCTCCATCGACATTCGCAAATAGCAAAACACAAAAAATGCATCATTGAAAAGTGCTTAGGGTTTAGGTTCAAGTATCGCCAAGGCCACTGCCATTTTTCAATTCTCCGGCTGTAGCTAAACCTACATGTAGTCAGCCATTTGCTGCATAATTTGTAGAATGTGTCAGCCATTTGCTGCATAATTTGTGGATTTCAACAATCAATTATTTCTGTCTCAAACTGTTCATAACTTACTAAAGAAAATATGCATTGGCAAAACCAATGGGTGTTGCCTGTGGGACCTATTGACTTTGACAGTGGTTTCAGCCATGCTATACAATGTCCCATATGATGTGCCACATGGCCTTTAGAAAAGAGAAAACAAAAAAAAGCCTAGACGGTCAGCCACATCATTATGTAGGCATGCACACCATGTATGGACGTGCCTACAAAATGACGAGCATTTGTTTATTCGTGTTTATCGACCCGAGTTAGATCGGTAAACAGGAAAAAAATGTATTGCAGGGGTGTGCTCAAAATCACAGAGGGACGTAGAAATGACAGGAGAGCGGAGGACGAAGCAACATGAGGGCACAGGTGGTGGGAAGCAGACGAAGAAAAGGAAGTGGGGAGCAAACAGATGAGAGAGAGCACAACACGGTGCTGGGGGAGAAGCACAAGGGTGAAAAACCGCAGGAGTATGCACGCGAGGGCATCACGGAGGAGGCCAGCGGAGAAGCACGTGGGCAGTGAAAGATTAGAACAGCCAGCATGTCGAAGGGGGAGAAATACATGAAAGAGACAGCTGGAAAACACACACGCTCTAGAGTGCTTAAACAGAAAACGAGTCTGGAAAGAGGGTAGTGGATGGATACAAATAATGCGTTTGTGCTCAAATGGAAGGACAAACACAAGAAGAGGAAGGAAAGCTAACACACACTAATGAATAAGAAGCAGCTATGTATGGGGTGACAATGAAGACAGCTAATGGTGAGCAATGTATGGGCTTTAAACCCACTGTAAACTAGCAATCTGTCTCGCAGCATACATTGCATGTGCAGACTAGCAGGCGAACACATAGTTTGTCTCTTTGTTGCTACATAACTCTGAGGGCCCTGGATGTAGGTTTATAGTTAATTATTGGAGGTAGTGTTTTAGTTGAAGAAATTTGCTGTTATTTTCAGTTAGCTGCTTTTTGCACTTAAATTAGGTGGACTGATCCAGAACCAATCTAAAGAAGGGGCCACTGAAAGTAACATATTTAGGAGCTATTTATTGGTGACTTTCATTAGTCACTCTTTATATACAACAGCCACTAGATTTCAGTAGTGATTATTTCATTAAAAAAATACATCTAGGGTGTGGTGCAAGTGGGTAGTCTGCATCTTTGAGGCTCTTCTGTGTGTTTGTCCTCAGCAACTCTGGTTCCATGGCAACACTACTGCTATTTGGAACGTAAGAGTGAATTCACATAAGAATCCTTGTTGTGGACGAAGAACAGGCCATGATGGCCTTGAGATCAGAGCTTCAGCTTAAGTGCCTGGTTCCTGCAGATATTTCTCCTACATGCTCTTCTAGCCATAGAAATTAATATAACAAAGCCCTCCTGTTTATTTTTTCACTTCCATCAATCTGAAAGGCCTTGAATGTCAATACAACAACCCTTAAGAATTCAAGCTAAAGTGCAGCCTTATTAAGTATCTGACTCTATTGGCCGTTCCGCGATGGGGACAGGATGTGGCTGTGACATAGGAAGCTCGCGGTCAGCCTGCCCTTGTTTTCTGTTTTTCAACACTAGAACGAGTGGCACCTGTTTGGGTCGAGTCTGCGAGACAGCACAAGCTGTCTGGTTCCCAAAGACATATTGTGAGTTTACCAGGAATTTACAGGGGCTTAGATCCATCCCATTGCTAACCTTTGGTTGACTTATTTTGTCTCTCTCATTTGCTTATTATTTGATCCTTATCCATTTTGTATTCGTCCCTCCTTTGTGGCGTGGCCTCTTTACAGTTTTCTTGAGTGGCTAACTTGTGTGATTTGCTCATTTTTAGTGGGCCTGCTTTTTTCTTCTTTTTGGTAAGCACTCCATCAGAGTGCATGTGTTTTCCAGTTCTCCTATTTTTTTTTACCCCCTAAAAAAAAATGCCCACCTCTCCTTGCTCTGTTTGCTATCGCTTGTGGCAGCCCAGTCAGTCTTCATTATACATGTTCTCCCTACCCCGCACTTCAAGTTGCTAGCAACCTCATATGCTTCTCCCCTGCGTTGCTGTATCCCTTGTGTGCTTCTCCTTCCAGCCCTTTGTTGCTGCCTCCCATGTGTGATTTTCTCCCTCCCCCATGTTCCTGTTCCATGTTTCCTTGTATGCTTCTCCACCCATTGCCTGTTGCTTTCCCCAACCCTCTGCAGGCAGACCTATGAGCTCACATTTTAACAACAGACACAGGGTGGTCACTTCTGCTCAGTCAGCATACACAGCTTTTGTACGGTCTCCAGCTTTGTACCACTTCACTGAGTACGTCTCAGCCTTATTTACTCCGGGGACACTATTTATTTTGCCCTGTAAACAAAGATTCATAAACTGACGCAGTAAGTAATGCACACATGTGCACAAAGACACTTACACTCACACATTCATCCTATGCACAACAAGCAGGTTCACAGGCACCTAAGCGCACATAATAAGCATAGCAGCCCACATTACAGACGTGATGGGATCTGGCAGCATGGTATAGCTACATAAAGCTTACGCTCCCAGGATATTTGTACAAGAAGCATTTTAAAGCCCTACACTGAGAAATATATTGGGTAAGCTAATATAGCGATCAAAATCTATTTTCATTGCAAGGTACTTGCTGCTGCAGATTTGCTGTTTAGTAGCACTGCAAAAAGGAAACCTTTTACTCGGAGGTGTTTTTTACGACCTCGCACTGATGCCCGGCTTGACCACTCATAGCAGAATTCGACCTTACCCAGTGTGTGGTGGACACTGTACTCCTCAGTGCGCTCTAAACGCTCTGGAGAAATGTATTGTTTTTAAATGTTTGACAGATAGTGCAGAAGCCTCACTGCAGTTAATGTATACGGTTTCACTACAGCACAATGCACAGCACTGCCTTCGTGGAGCCTGCGGTGTGGTCTGTGAAACTCCACTGGAGCTGGTGCATGGCAAGCCTTGATGTGTCACTGGTGCAAGCACAGATCTTATACATACATGTACACACAGAAATGGAAAAGAATACACACTGAGAAATCCAGAAGGACGCTCGTGCACAAACACTCACACACTCTAATGTGCACAACAAACAAAGACATGCACAGCACACTTCAGCTCACAGATACAGTGTGGTCTGTCCATTCTAGTGGGCCATTTGAAATAATGCAGCCCAGATCAACGCCACAGTGGACACTGGGTGAGGCTGGGCTTTCAGGCGCAGGTGTGGGTTAAGGAGTCCATAGCAGTAGGTGACATACTTGCACACACCTAGTCCGTGAGCCACACCTGGGCTCGTTTTAATTCATTTTTAGGGTCGAGCCTACGTCGACTTCACGTCAGTGTCTTTAATTGGCAAGTTGGCTTGCCTGTTAGAATCTGCTTCTTTTTATTAGTGGAAGGCACAAATACGTCATGCCTTTTCCGTGGTTAGCCCTCCTCGAGCGCAGCAACCAAGTACGGAAAACATGCGAGGCTCGCTGGGGTTGTGGACTACTTTTTCTCTGTTTTCGGAGCGCGATCTCGCTGGGCAGAAGTCGAGCGCTTCGTTAATGCACTTTTGACGGTAATCTGTTCAGCGCAATCGCGCTGTTTTATTCTTTTAATGCAGGGAAAATCTGGTTGGGAGTTTACAACTGTGAACAGTTGTAACTCCGACAAATGCTAGACCCTAGTGCATTGCAAATGCTTGTTTAGTATGCGGCAGTGTTGCATGTTGGACATGTTAAAGCCCCTTGGTGTAGAATCACTTTTCAAACTTGTACAATATACAGCACAAGGGTATTTGTGCATAAATGCACAATGATGCATACACTTTTCCCTTTCCATACATGGGTCAAAATATATTGTTTCTGCATGCATACTTGTATGTGAGCTACATATATCTAATTGTATGTGGCAGCAATGTGTGCAGTTTTGTTGTTTATCTTTGTTACATTAGGCAGGATATTGATGTGTCTCTGAGTGCATTTGTACCTGTATGTATTTTAGGGTTGTATCTGTTGCTTGTGAGTTGCTTTTCGTGTATTCATAGCTAGATTGTTTTCTGTGCCTCTAATGTTACCCATGCAATGCTGTATGTATGTTGCTAAGGTTGCATGCACTATTATAAAGCCAAACCTATTAATTTTGCCAATGCTTAACAGTTTTTTTTATACTAATCAGGCATGTCTGTCCATCATTTTGGAACAATAAAAGCCAAAATAGCTTTTACAGCTGCATCACAATGCGCCTTTGCTGTGACACAAGTGCATGGGTATGCACACTCAGCTTCCATCTTTACCACACCAAGGTGGCTGGGAGTGAGTGAGTGTGTGTGTATACACGTGTCTACATGCAGTACAATGCACTGGCAGCCAGTTTGGATTTTGCCATTTTTATATTGTCGACCGCAATGTCATATGCTGGCTATACAATCAAGCACTGGCAAAGCCAATAGGCCCTCTAAAGGCGAGACCTATTGACCTTGCCAGAGTTTGTTTGTGTGGGGACTACATGCAGTAACATTCCAGTTCTGCCCTGATTCTGTTGGTGCTGAAAGCTAAGCTTCAACCATAAACTAAGTTCAAAGGCCTTTTTGAGCGTTGAACACCAGCAGTATGTTTTTAGTATTTGTTTCAATTGACTAAAAACAAAGCATAGTCAAAAAACCGAGCTGTGGCAAGGACTGGAGCTTAACTTTCACAGTTCTTTCACAGCATAAAGGGAAAGAGCTCTGCCACTGAGGTCAGTTTGGGTGGCCATAGGCTTGGCAAAGTCTAGTTTAATGGTAGGAGCAAATTAATGTAAGTTGCTATGGATAGTTATCTCCATCAAGATCTGTTAAGCACTGGCCAAGAAACAATAGCCATAAGATCTGGGAGCCCATTTTACCAGATCTAAGGCTTTGCGCCCACGGTGTTGACTTGTGGAGTCCAGTCCTTAACATCTGCCAGATTGTTGCGGGCATCAGTGCGCATTTTGACGAAGCACCACTGCCTTAACAGCCAGCTTCAGTGACAAAGACACTTTGCCCGCTCAGTGTGGCCGGACATTTCGATCTAAGTGCACTCTACATACTCTCTACCTGGGGAGCTACTGCTGTGATGTCTATTCTAAGATGAGAACTCTGCAGTTAGAAGTATCCATAAAAAGAACAAGTTACTTACTTTTGGTAAAGTTTTTCTGGTGGATACTCTATTAGCCACAGATTCCTCACTTCCTTCCAATTTCCCAGTTCTGTGGAGTGGCCTTTTTTTAACATATAAAAAGGTTTCAAGTTAGTATTCAGCACACTAGTCCAAAATTGTTCACGCTCCACATCTGAGGGCATGGAAAGGGAAAAACAGGAAACTCATTTCAGTGCACAGCGGTGGTGCTTGTACATGGAATTGTTCCATTGCTTTTGGGGCGGTATGTCGCCAACACTGAGCTGTAAAGCTCTACCTAGCGCTACACCGGGAAACTGCTCCTAAATCGATGTCCAGATCTAGTTTGGCACCTAGGAAATATTCAAGGGTGAGGAATTTACAGTTAAAGTATCCACCAGAAACAGTGTTACTGAAGGTAAGTAACTTTTTTGTATTGTTTACTGTTTCCTGAATACATTGATCCTAAAAAGTGGACAATGGTAAGGGCTAGAGGATTATTAAAATTCTGTGGCTCTGGCATTCACCATACAATCATGGGTTTACTGCATGTTCCACAGAATTTGCCACATGATTAATGCATTTAACCAAAGACATATTGTTACTAGCACAAATGAATGACAATCATAGTGCAAGAGAGTATATATTATTTGCCACATAATTTAGATAACCTTTCTCCGTAATTGGGCCCTTCATGCTGCAAACCTGTAATATCCTTGACAGTGCTAAAGTTCTGCAGTATTGTCCAGGGGCTGCTATTACAATGGTGAACCCGTATTTCACTAGGGACGGTGAAATATTTCCATATTTCAATTCTCTATGAAATGTGGCCACTTGTAGCACTCCATTATATACAATCATTTCAAGGTGCTTTTTGCAGCTTCTAATTCTCCTAAATCTGCAGTACGTCTGTGACAGCTCAAGGGGCCTCATGGTTGTTTTGTGTGTTTCTTCAGTAGGAGTGGAGTGAATTATGCTTTTGTGGTGCAGATGTGTCTGGTTAGCTTCTTAACTGCATTTTCTGAGTTCGCTACTGGAGCAGTGTTGTGCCAGGCGTCCTACATTCACAGTAATGAAGGGCTGTAATGGGCGAGGATATGAAATTAAAGAAGATTCATAACGTTAACTTTGTAATGTAATTTTCCAGAAATGTGATCTTCCCAGAGAAGCTTTCTGAACCGATACAGCGCTAACTCGTAGGAACAGCAGTTTATAAGATTAGGAAAATAAGGAAGTCGGCCAAGAAAGTTTCAGGACAGGAAAAGTGCTGAATTTTATGTTCTCAGCATGTTTATGGAGCAGTTCGATCATTTGTATGGTCTCATTTTGCACTCTGGTGGCACGCTTCTGCATGGTTGTAGGATTTCTTATTGTCTTTCGTCATGTGGGTGTGGTATCACTGTGCCCTGAGTGTGCCTGCAATCAGTATATGACTAATGAGGCGCCTTGAGGTGAGTTTTTGTGCCATGGTGAGCTCGTTGTAGCCATTTGATGGCTTTGGTGAAGAGAGCATTTTAGGACAGTATCTTTTATCTCCTTTCTGTGATGTGAATGATTGCCTGGCAGGTTGTGTTGGGAAATGTGGAGCTTTTCTGCATTTACCTGGCTTTGATGCTTTGTTGAACCCTGAGGGTGTGTGTGGGTTCTCTAAACTATAGCGTTGTTATTGTGGATATGTGTATTTGTGAGAAGCGTGTTGTGTTTTGCTGTGGAACATCACTTTGCCAAATGTACCTTGGTGCTGTATGATATAGTTGAGGATGTAGGATGTCTGACTTGTGGCGCTTTGTGTATTTGGGATGTTAGGTGTGTGTCCTGCTGACTATAAGGATGTGGAGTGACAGATTATATGATCTCATGTCTCTCAGATAGCTCTGTGAAAAGGTGGGGTGTTTGATATCATCTGGTCGTTCTGTGAGAATTTGGGGTGTCTGATGGATGTGTTCTAATGGCTTTGTGAGGGCTGACAGAATGAGGAGTTTAAAAGAAATTCGGGGGGCAGCATCACTTTGCCAACTAGGTGACTTTGGTGCTGTGTTGAACATGTGCTAGTGCATATATATTTAATTAATTCTCACACTGGTTCTGATGAGAGCCGTGTTGTGTTCTTAAAGGGCATTTTTGGCCCCTAGATGTTTGGTGTAATGTTATGTGCATAAGGGCTTGAGAAGCTATGTTTTGTGTGTAAACTTGCGCTTTAGAGCAGTATTTTTCTCTACGGACTGCTGGAGCACATGAACATTACACGGTAATGTATTATATAATAATTGTAGATATATTTTAATAGGGCATTTTATGTGAGTCACGGCTTTCAGTTATCACCATACTTTATATAATGTTATTGTCTCACAAAACAACATTTTAAACCTATGACAGAGCTTTACCCAAAAGTTATGTGTGGGGTTGGGTGCTACTTGAGTAATGGTAGCCTGGTATTAGGGCGTGGTTCACTCTGTTACCCTCCCAAAGGGATGTTTAAATATCTGTTTTAGATGAAGGATGAGGTGTGCAGCCTCCCTACATTTTACTGATCAATATGGTGAGCAAATCCGGACCAGTGGCCGATGGCATCTTTTTGCCTAGGTAATGCCAACCCAGAAATGATTAATAAAGCATAAATATTGCTTCCCCTAAACCTCCTTCTTATATAGTGATATTAGTGTCAACCCAAATGTAATTCCCAAAGAAGACCCATAGCCTAGCTTAAATGTTGGCCTGTTCATCAGAGTAGGGTGACCAGTGAGAGTTCCTTAGGTACAAGGTACGTAGTGCAGTATTACTGATAGTATAGCCTACTCATCACCTGACTTTTACACTCCAATCTCTGTCAATGAGCCACTGACCGTAGCATTGTAGCATGTAGCTCTTACAGTCAACCCAGATGCGAATTAGGCGGGAGAGGGGTACAAGTGTTACATCAATCCCAAGTTTGATTTCTTTGTCAAAAAGAGAGGTAACACTCAAAAGTTACTCAGGTTTCAGAAGCCTACTTAAACTAAACCAAGTGTAGACAAAAAAACAACAAGGTAGTAAATGGCAGAAAATCGCACATCCGTATAGTGTCCACAGTGGCAAAATATAGTGTGAATAGATGCCCGCGGCCAAGTGCCCTACTACCGAAAGGCACAGTATAGTGTATAAAAATACACAGCATATAATGAATAAGAAGTGACCACAGCACTCAACAATGTACAACTTTGCTACACCCAAGCTTTTACTCATACTTTTCAGTTTTGTTAGTAAATCATTCAGTATTCCTCTTGGTGTTCCAGTAGGTCTTTTATTCGGATTATTATTAGTAAATCCCAGAATACAGTCAAACAGGCACAGCCAACACGTGTTTCGTCACAACTGTGACTTCATCAAAGCTATATTGGCAGTATATGGAAGGAGTACCTTAATAGGGCATGTAAGGGAGGCACCTGTGTTCAAACAGGTGTTGAAATGGGAGTCCAATTCCGTGTGTCGATACGTAAATAAGGATACATTGTAATCGAAACGGTGTCATCCAAGAGTACCAGGTAAGTAAATCCTAGGCACGCCAAAGGTTAAGAGGACCTTGGTAAGTCCGTTCTCGTGACCGTGGACACTTCCTGGTACTGTTTAGTCAACATTCCCAAACTTCACTTGTGGGATTGTATCTATCAAATTGCAAGCCAGTCGTTTCAAAATAGTTCTCACAGTGATTTGATACTTGTTGTCTGTGTTCATGGGCAGAGATGCTTGAATTTGTGAGCGTTGTTGGCCAGTTTAGCCTGGCCCTGAACTAGAGTGCCGCTAGGAAACCCACTTGGTAAGGATATGATCTTGACCTTAAGTCACCAGTGCTCATTGAACTGGCTATAGTCTCCATTCAAGCTCCTTATGGACGTTGTTGACATCTTTAAAGCCCCATAATCAGTACATCTGTTACATCTGTTAATCAACCATAACACAGTTTGATTGAGCTATTAATTGCAGGGCTGAAGAGCACCAGCTGACCCATGGGCTGATGCCCTTCTTTGTAGCACATTTGAGCTACATAGAGAAAGTTAGCTCCAGTACACCAAGGATACACTAGCATGCAAATTTAATGTACAACAAAGCCCATAAGGGTGCCTTGGTGTAGCAGCGCAAACTACTCGATGTTATCCCCAGTGTTGATTGGGTGAAGGGAGAGATGGTTATGAACAAATATCCACTCCTGGATTTGTCAAGTTTGTGTGGTTACCATGTACCAAAGAGAATGTCACAGGAAGCTCATGCCCACGTTCCCCTCTATTAGCCCAGTTTAATGTTTTCTTCTACAGTGTTGCTTATGTAAGGCTGTGGCCTACCTTAGGGTGGACCATCTGATCCCCCTAGAATGGCTTTCATCAGTGACACATGCTGATGGCTGTAGCTACCAGTAAAGCCAGTTCTGTTTTTATGGGCGAGCGCAAAGCGCTCCGTCCATTCTGTAATCTCTCTTTGGGCTACAAACCACGCCCATGGCATGTCAGTCACTCACATTGGTTCGTAGGCTTGCCTTTTAAAATACGCTTGCTTTCATTTGTGAAAGCATGCATACGTGTCATGCCTTTTCCGGTGTTTAGCCCACCTACACATCACCGGTAAACTACTAAAAACATCCGAGGCTCGATGTTTTCAGTCTGGAGTCCGGACTACTTTATAAGTTTATTTTTCACGCAGCACGATCACGCTGCATTTTACATAGTGCGATCGAGCTGCGTTTTTTTTTTTTCTTTAATCGGCTCGCTTATGTCAACTGTTTTACTTTTTATTTTCAGTTTGTGTGGCAAAAAAAGTCCAGTTAGTAATTTTCAAGGCAAATAGCTCTAACTCATGCAAACGCGAGAACCATTGCATTGCAAATGCGAGAACCATTGCATTGCAAATGCTTGTTATCTGAAGCAGCCACACTGTTTTGTGGGATTTTCAATGAGTCAGCACTTCTCCATGACTTATTAATTCATACATAACACCTTTATTCAACATCTTGAAAATTCCCCTTATCTGTGTGCCTTAAATTATCCTCTCATAACCACTCCCTAACAGATTTTAATTATATCGTTGACAAAATCCTGAACAGCATCTTTGCAGACTGCTTTGAGCATTTTAGCTAAAATACCAGTCCCATTACATGTGTGATTAACAGGAAAATCTTTCTCCATTATAAACTCAAAACATATGTGCTCTTATGGTGTATACAAAGTAGTCGCAATAGCGAATAACCTTTGAATCTACTTCGGCAAAAGTCTTGTGCTTATCCTTTAAGTTGTCCTCTATGCGGCTGTTACTCAATAGATCCTATCACTCCTGTCTAAGAACCACAAGGCATTAATAGTCAGAACCATAACCAATAATAATTGAATTGCCTGTTAATCAGTTTACCAGCTTATAGAGAACCTAAAAGGGCCTACTCCGCTTACCTGGGGCTGACTAAAGCGGCCTTATCACTCACAGCAGGAGATCTTTTTGTTGACTACCCATTATTGCTTAGATTCTAGGGCATTTATCTTAATTTTTAATGCATGAAGAAACTTGTCGCAGCCAGGTGCCTAATTTCAGCCGGTGGCTGCTGGTGCACACAGAGCGGGAAGACAGGGGACAAAAAAAGACGACAAAAATGTCATAAACAGAAAGCAGGAACCTACAAGAGTGAGAAAAAAGGGTAAGGGAGTGTCTGGTAGTGGATAAAAGACTTCTGGCCTTGGTATTTGGTGTGCTTACATTTAGTTGCATCGCCCGTCCACTTCTGTACAGAGCTTCGGGTATCAACACTCTTTCTTTCACAAACTAGGCACTGGCCACAGCTTGCCCAATGGGCCAAGTCCATACTTGCCTTCCTGGACAAAGCAAGCTCAAAGATCACTTGCTGTGTACTCTGTAACTGGGAAGGCCAGTAGTTCTCTCTGATTGACCCTACTTTATGGAACTCTGCCTTCTTGTGTGCAGAACATTATTTCTAGCCCGCAGAGACACTGAATGCACATCTTTGTCAGTAAGAGCACTTCAGCTGACCAGCACCAAGGCACCCATATCTTGCTACTCCATGCTACAAAGATGCAGCTAATTAGTATTAGCAAATGGCACGAGGGAGTCCCTGCTCATTTCCAATAGTCAATGTGAGATTTGGAGTCTGTTAAATGTGAGCAACGTGCTGCTTCCATGGCAGCAGATTCAATGTAATCTGAGTAGAAACGAGTCTTTTTACATTAATGGCTGACCTCTCTGCTCTTTTTTGTGGAATAGAGATGTGTTGGGCAGAGTAAACGCCTGACACAATGTGACAACTTGAGCATGGATAGTGGAAGGGAATGTTCCCTCAACTAGCAGTTAATTGTTTGCTCCTTCTATATATTGCTTCAGACCTCTTACAGATTTGTTGCGTTGAATTAGCGTAATTTTTTTTTAACGCTAATTCAATGCAAACCTAACTCCTTATTTATACTTTGGTGCTAGACCCGTCTAGGGCCAAAGTTATGGAGTTAGTGTCATTTATTAACCGTGAAAACCTACCTTGCGCCAATGAGATGCAAGGTAGGCGTTCTCGGGCAAAAAATTACTCAAAGGCCCTAGCACCATATTTATGTTCCAGTGCAAAAATCGTGTACAGGAGGAGGAGGGCCTTAAATAATGGTGCTAAGCCTGCTTAGCACCATTATTTCACGCCTTGGTCAGGGCCGGCGTTAGGGGACCTGTGGGCTCATTTCCATTGTCAGGGACCATGGAAAGAGCCCACAGGTGCCCTTCCCTTCCCCTAGGAACACCCCCACCCACCCACACCTGGAGGACACCTAAGGATGGGAGGACCCATCCCAGGTAAGTCCAGGTAGGTATTTAAAAAAAAAAAATCAAAGTGCCATAGGGGGGGCCTAACTTGGCCCCCCTACATGGCACTGTGCCCAATGCCATGCCCAGGGGGCATAAGTCACCTGGGCATGGCCATTGAGCTGGGGGGCATTACTCCGGTCTTTACCAAGACCAGAGTCATGTCCATGGGGGTTGTGAGTCAAAAAAATGACGCTAGTCAGGTTAGAGTCATTTTCTTGACTCTAACCTGACTAGCGCCGTTCTTTGCCACACAACCCCCAGTTCTCCCTACGCCTCCCCACCCAGGTAGCGTCATATATTTTGACGCTAACTGGGCCTTAGCGCCGGCTTGCGCCATTCCTTAAATATGGCGCCCGGCTGGTGTCCTGGAATGGCGTTAGCCAGCGCTATACTTTTTGACGCAAACGTGCGCTAACGCAGGTAAGTATAAATATGGGCCATAGCGTGACAAAGGCAGAGCACTGACTAGCTGAGGTCAGTGTACTTGGGGCCATTGAGCCATGTAGACTTCTAGGCTCTGTATTAGTACGAAATGCCCAGTACACTGTCACATATCAGCTTGTTCCCATATCTGCTAATGGAGTACAAAGCGTGAAAGGAGTTTATAGAGATTGGTAGCAAAGTAACTTTGCTGGTGTGACCTCTGTTTTTTGAGCTGCCGAGTGTCTCCGAACATCAGGGGTTTGAAACAACGTGACAAAAATTGTTCTCTAAAAATAAACTGAAGGAGAATACCAACAAACGTCACCATCGTGTCTCTTCTGGCACCTGGCAGTAAATGTTAGCTGTGATTCACCTGTGCCACACAACCGGCTTCTCTAAAGACTAATGTCGGGCAGTGCCACAGAAAATTTATTTTCAATTCTTTAATTTACTCAGGGCATTAGTTCTAAGTTTGTTGCTTTGACAATTTGCCTTGTTAGCGCTATTCAAGCAGACCGCTGCGCACATTTAACAAAGTGGTGTGGTCTTTCTTTTTAACTCCATGGAGCTGAAGTACAAGCAGTCTGATCATGTCTGAAGCCCCTGAAGCGTAGATGGGGTTTGCTTTATAAGTCTCTCTGCACATCCAAGTGGATTGATTATTCCAGGGCTGAGGATACGAAAAAGGAAGATGGGGGCTGCTGACAAGACACTCGGGTAGTCTATGGCATACATGTATACAATTATTGAATTCTCCATCATTGAAGCGAGGTACCACATATCTGTGTCCTGTGGAGCTTCGTCTTATGGACTGTTATTTTTGGGGTGCACAGGACCTCCGAGTATGTACTGAAAACAAACCTGTATGCTGTGATCAGATTTATGGCGGACAGGCCCTCAGGCAGAAAGAGTTAAAGTTCTATCTAATTTAAATCGATTTAAATCGCTTCTTGAATAAGATAGGTAGACCTTCATTCCATTGATGAAAATCGGAAAAGTTTACAGAACAGCCTCCCAGGACACTACCCAGTTATCCACCTGCCTAAATGGTGACATTTGACCCTGTCAAATGAGATCCATGAAAGATACAGGGATGGCTTCGCTTGCATCACCAGAGGTTCATGAGCGAGGAGAGAAAAAATAGCTGCACTCTTCGGTCTCCATCTCAGGAAGGGATATACAATACTGAGGACAGTTGAAGTCATGCCCTTCCCTCGAGAAGACACAAATCACTTACATTCAGTTTTCAAGATGGAAAAATTAGAATGATTTTAGCAAGGGTGGCATTTACACTTTTTTTAACTCCTCTAGGCAGTGCAGTTGTCTGTTCTTTGACTTGGATGGTCATGGGACCATCTTGCTTGATGTATTGTGTGTCTGATGGGGCTTAGGAAACAGCAATGCACACATAATCTTACTGCCTTTGTCCACGTGGACGCTTTTGGAAAGCACCCTGGGCGCTCTGAGTGTCCTATTGTGTTGAATGCATTATACCTGTCCAAAGGCACAACACTTTCATTCTCCCAGTCTTAAGACTTCAGCATCTTGTTGTAAGCGGTGGGGGAAGGGGCGTGGAGGAGTGAAAAATAGTTTCCTGTTTTATAAAATCTTGCACTTTATCACATTTTTTTTCTTCATTTTATTTTGACTGAACTGAAATTCTGTTCCGTTTTCACTGGCAATTAGACTAATTACCTGTAAATGAGAAGCTACATCTTGTAATCCTATACAGTGCCCCAGCTACATGCTGTTCGAGTGAAAAACACCACTTCTATCATTTATATTTCCCACCCTTCATGTTTTTTGTCGTGGATTATCAAGTCTTGAACTGTGGTATTTTTGTGGCATTATTATAAAAGTGATGGGCTTTTGATGGGAGGGAAGCAAGGAAGTAGCTAGAAAATTAAAATACCCCCCAGTTTGAACTAAAACTGTGAAGCAAGTGAGGCCAGTCACCCTAGAAGAGCTTCCTTATCTTCCATTCAAGCATCCATCCATTCATAATGTTCCCTTTCCATCCACCACTGACATCCATTATTTGTCTTTCCATTCTTTCATCATTCATTCATTTATCCTTCATTGAATCTTTCCCTATGACTTTCATCCATCCACTCTATGGGGGTTATTACAACTTTGGAGGTGGTGTTAATCCGTCCCAAAAGTGACGGATATACCACCAGCCGTATTACGAGTCCATTATATATCCTATGGAACTCGTAATACGGCTGGGGGTATATCCGTCACTTTGCCGTCACTTTTGGGACGGATTAACACCTCCTCCAAAGTTGTAATAACCCCCTATGTACCCACTCTGCACCCACCCATCCATTCTGTTATCCATCCATCCATCATCCACTCAGCCATCCACTCTGCCATCCATTCACTCATCTTTTCACACAGTCATCTAGCCATCCATCTGTCCCTTTACTCTGCCATCCATTCACCTGCCCTTCCACCTACCCGCCAACCCACCCGTTTACTCTGCCATTCTTTCACCTGTCCATCCACCTATCTATTCACTCGTCCTCTTACTCATCCATCTACCAATTCATTTGCTCACTCACTCATCCGCCTGTCCACTCATCCATCCTTCCTCTCACCCATCCTTCCTCTCACCCTTCCTTCCTTCTCTTTTATAATTACCCATCTTTCCTTCCTCCTGCTTGCTCTTGTATTGACGCTGTATTGCTTTATAGCGCTCATTTGTCTGCCGAGTTGCAGACAGAAGAGGCGCCTATAGAACCCCTCCTACACTGCAGCTGCTAAAGCTTGGGGCTCTTGGTGAAGGGCTGAACGATCTTGGGCATGTGTAGAATCGACCTTAGCACGGATTTTTTTCCATTTCTTGCTCCCAAGCCCTATGTCTATCATGTGACTTTGTAGGGCCAGCGTGTGCCAGTTTGGCCTTATCGGTCGGATTCAGCTCTTGGATGACAAATGCTGCAGCAAAGATAATGAATAATTAACGGATATAAAGTGATGAGGTGAATGCCCCGTCTGTACATCAAACTGCTCAGATGACTGTTAAAGCTTTTGAAAGGGAAACACCTGTGCAGATAAGGGCTTCCTTTCAGTCCTAGGAATCTGGAGTAGCCGTATTGGTCTAGAATCAATTTCGCACCCTGAACTTGGGATCAGTAACACTAAGTGAGTTAAAAGTCCTACTGAACAGGTAAGTCATTTTTGAACAATTGTGAGGGCGAGATTATAGTTCAAACCTGTCCGAGAGAATCCCGCTCTACATTCCTCGCTGCTTCCTCTGTTCCAAGCACTCGAAAGCCGCACTACCCTCGGATTACCATGTGCACATCCTTAAATCATTCACAGTACTCCGGCGTGGATTCATTTGCCTAAAAAACCATCAGCACCTTTACACTGTCCTAGTACAGTACCTCCTGCAAACTGGAGTTACTTCGTGCACCGCACGCCTCTCCCCCACACTGGCAGTCTAATCTAAAGCAGTCACCCAGCATTTTTTATGGGTTCTAATATGCTGTATTGATAGTCTCCCCACACCTGACACTTGTATTCATATTACAGTCGTGTTGAGGTGGAAATGGATTTAGAAACAGATCCCTGGTCATAGTCAAACTCGATTATTGCAGTGTAATTTACACTGTCCTACCTAAGAAACTCACTGACCGTTTACAGCACAACAGAAGGCAATATGACTGTGCCCCGGAAGGACAAAATGGGCCACGCCAAGCCACTATTAGAGCACTCTACTGCCTCCTGTTGGAAACTAGAACCATGTCAATTGTTCACCACATTGCAGTGGTCCAGTATGCATGAAGAGGTGATCCATGCACTACCATAAAACCAGGCCCACGTTTTGTAAAGGGCTCGCTGACCTGGTCTATGCACCAGTGCTCCTTTAACTTATTAGTGTGCCCTAATACAGATAATGCATTGCCCTCAGGGCAGCCACAAACTAGTGCCTGCCCTGATGGGATGTTATTAGAGACCGTCTGTTCGGAGCAGTCAGACCGTTTTTCACTTTGAAGACGATAATGTACCTTGCCTTTCAAAGAAAGACAAGATCGTCTTGCAGGTGGGCATATTGGGTGCCCCAGCTGGATGTCTGCGAGTTCAGAGGACTCTCACTCCCACACCTTTCAATGGCTGCCTTTTGAGACACAATGACTGTACGCCACCTCTTTGTGGCACGCTGTCAGTATTCCCACTTCAGTTCCTTTCCTGTGCATCCATATCTGTAAAAGGCATGGGTGCAGAGGTAAAGTGTGCACAAGCGTATGCAGCCCTTTCTGTAATACCAAAGTGCCCTGGAGGTGCAGAAAGTGGGTACTCACACCCATTGCTCTGGGCGCTCAGTGTGAGGCGGCCCTAGATGTCTTTGATCAGCGCATCCTCTATCTGCCAACTAGAGTTCATTAAGCTTACCCTCGTGGGAAGATGAGTGGGAGGAAGAGACAAAGCCTTGGAGTGATCTTCAGCCATTCATGATGGCACAGCTATGTTAGTTACTGTTCAGGAAGTGAAGCACGTGGAATGCCACCATACACTCAAGCATGTGATTGAAATTAAAGGGTCACATGTAAAGAAACAAGAATGCCGGAGCTGGCCTTATGCTGCGTGTGGCCGCAGTAATCTTTGTTTTCACACTATCGGCTGCCCTCTACTGCTACTGACTGGGAGCATCCTCTCACTGCATCGAGCTGGCTACTAAGTAACTACCCAAACTGAACTGACCCTATATGTAATCTCTTTATTCAAACTTGACCCTCATATTCTGTGTGTATGGGGCTTCTAAGTGGCTAAAATATGGCCTCTTGATGCTGTATAAAAGCATTAAATAAATCATTTCAGCTATAAATACCAAGTGAATACAAATGAAAACACTAGCAAGGGTTCGTAGCAAATGTTCTACTTTCACATTTCCATGTTAAAACTGATAGCTCATATGGTGGGGGAAAAGTGTTTTTGATCAGAAGCAGTGACAAAGAATCCCTTTGTTTCGCGCCCACGCTTCAACTATTCACTACTTAACACCCTTCACTGACAGCGTGTTGGAACAAGAGTCTTTCTGTTGTCAACTTGTATTCCACTCCAGACATAATAGCTAAACTATCTCAGACCAAGCCTTTTTTCTTTATAACTTAGTGAGAAAATGGCATTGCCGTCTGTCAGCTGTCACAGATAATGTTGTGTGACTGCTCTGCCCTTTTAGATTAAATGTTGTGTACCTGGCTAGCTGAGATGTCATTGTGCACTCGCCTGCATGTATTTTGGTAGGTAAGGTTCCCTTTGGGAAGGTCATCCCTGTGTAGTTATAGTTAAGATCAGTTTCCTTAGGAAATTGATTTTTTGTTTTGCTAATAGCCTTGGTGCTGTTTAATTAATCTTCATGCAACTTAAAAAAAAAAAAAAAAAAGATTAAAAGATTCATCCACATCAGCTCCTTCCTCAAAAGTTACTGGGTGATCTGTCAAGTGGGGTCTGAGAAAAAGGGACTGGTCCCAAAACTTGCTTTTCTCAAACAATTTACCATTGGAACTTTAGACCACAACAGCCAAAACTGCTGAACAGAATTACACTTAATTTGGCAACAAGCTAGATCTATACACAGAAAGCATGCTGTTTATGATTTTGTTTTAATAACCCAATATTTTTTTTTAATGTTTCTTGGGGTGCTGCTTGACTTCCTGCAGCCCCCACAGCAATACAAAATGCTTGGTGGTGCTACTCCCTATTGCAGAGGCACCACAAAGCTTAAAAAATTAATAAACAAAAAAGATCTTTTCAGGGCTTTATGGGGCGCTCCTAGAAAGAGCAGTGAATAATAAATGAGAGGGCTCCTGATACTCATTTATTATTCATGTTGCTGTCCTGGTGCCCACCGGGGACACCTGCGCACTGAGCCCTCCTCCCTGAGCCTTTAAGTTCCTTGGGGCCTTTCTTTGTTTTAGGAGGAAGAGGTTGCGTCCACCCCTCCCCAAGTTACTTCGGGCCTGAGGACCTCACATCCCAGGGCCATTATTTTTTAATAAGGGGAGAGGGTGTACAGTCACCTTCCCAGGGCCCCTTCAGACCCCAGGGACCCCATCAACTATGGGCTGACATTGTTTTTTTTTTTTACCAGGTGGGTCTGCACAGCCTCCCTCCCTGACCCACTTTGGGCCCCGGGGGCTCCATCCCCTAGGCCTTAATTTTTATCAAGGAGAAAGCATGCAACTCCACCCTCCCTGAGCCAATAGTGGCCCCCGGACTCCAGATGGCGGGGCCTTGGATGGGTGCCCACCCAGGCACCCATAAAACACTATGTTGGCAGCGTCGGGGGAGCTCCAAGGGCACCATGGCTCCCATTCCAGGTGCTAGCGGGAGCCTGGGTCTTTTCATTTGCTCCTGCCTGGGAGGAGCAGCACTTTTTTTTTTTTTTTTTAACTAAGCTCCTAGCTTATTGTGCAGTATCACGTTGGGGGTTGGGGGGGGGGGGAACAAACTTAAAGGGTGGGGCAGTAACATTTTTATTTGCTTATATTTTTAGCACTGTTTGAAAAAGTTACTTTCAGTGCCTTGCGTTTAGGTTTTGTGCAGATCCAATGAGGAGGAGAAGTTAAAGCTGAAGGGAGGGGGTTAAAGTATTTTTGATTTACTAATACCTTTGGCACTGTCTGTTGGACCGGCACAAAATACGGCAGAGACTTAGCATGTTGAGTTTAATATTGGTCTTCTCAATTTCATGTAGGCTCAACAAAAAGGAAGGGGATTTTCTGGAGGGGAGTTTAAAAGAGGTATTAATCTGCTATAAAATTTGACTTCATAATCTATATATATTATAGATAAATAACCCAGTAGTGGTTGCCAGTGTGTAGTTATAGTTAGGATGACATTTTCCTAAGAAAAGCTCTTTTTGGTTTGCTTATAATTTTGGCGCAGTTTGACAAATGTTGATGAAAATGTCCCATAAAAATATTCACCTCAGCTTGTGTCTGGAAAGTTTCAAGGTGATCTGTCATTGAGGAGCCAAGAAGAGGATGCAGGGGTCCCAAAACCCATTTTCCCCATTCATTTTTCGTTAGGCAAATTAGACATATCTCTCTCTCTCCCCCCTCTCTCCTCTCTCTCTCTCTCTCTCTTCTCCATCTCTCCTCCCCCTCTCCTTGCCCCTACCCTCCCAGAAAAGTCCTTTGCACAGTTAAAACATGCATATACCCCTGCCCTGAGTACCCAGGTGTGCTGTTGTCTGGACCCTAATGCTGAGATTATTGTTATCATAGGTGAACATGGATCATGCGTGTGCACCATGACATAGAACTGTCTCACGAATTGCAGTCTTGTTCGACTGGGAGGGACACCCAAAGCTCTACCCTCATAGTGGTGGAACACTACTGCCTTAACCAGGAGTTAGGATGCATGAGTGCTGTGGTGGCAACATACCATGATGTGATCAGTAGTAGTGAACAGGACCTTTTTACGCTGTTTTACTGGAGTGAGGCCTACAGGCTCACTCACCTTATTAAAAGTTCTGCTGCTGTGTACTTAACTCACACTTGGCCTACGTCAGGTAGATGTGGAGTGCTGCATAGCACAGGAGTAGTGACGTTGTATGTGTGCCTGGGAAGGGTACAGTACAGGAATGGAGCGGTACTGTGCAGTACAGGTGTGGTTAATACATGTACTGGGTGTATGTATGCCTGAGAGCAATACATTACATGAGATGTACTGCTATGCAGTGTGTGAGCAGGGACAGCATGTCCTTGGTGTATGTGTGCTTGCTTGATGTACAATACATGAAGTGTGAAGAGTTGTGCAGCTCACATAGTTTGTGTGTTTTGAAATAACACATCCTGATAAAGATAGAAAAGCTTCATTGCTGAAAAGTGTGTGCAAACTGTGTGCATGTGCTGAATGTATGTGTACATGTGAGGGACCAATGCACAGAGGTATCAGCGCTGAACATAAAGTGTGCTAACAAAGTACACTGAGTGTGTCTGTAATTTGTCTATTGCTGTATTCCTGTGAAGGTGGGGACACACTGGAGGGAAAAGGAAGATACATCCTTTACATTTCCAAAGACTTCTCTTTGATTCAAGTGAGAGTTCACAAGGAAGGGTCCAAAACACATCTCAGGAAGGGAGATGAGGCTGTTAAGAGAATCATACAAAGTAGAGCTGGGGTTCTGGGATTAACCTTCTGATATGCATATCGCTGTGGCCGACATCCAGGAGTGAACTCTGATCACTCCCATGAATTGTGATGTGGACAATCTGCTTCGGAGTTCTGTCTGCTGTGGCAGATCTCTTTTATAAAGGAAGATGAAAAGTAGACATTCTTACTTCAATAGAAGCAGAACTCCAACATAAAACTTCAAACATCCAGACTCTAAATCCCATTTGGTGTGTGGGAAAAAAAACTATAAGAAGGGGAGGTTGAGCCTTTGGGCCGTTACCTGGGACTGGAGTGAGGTTGTGACTGGCGGGACTAGTTGCACCAAAGGATCTGCCCTGACTGACCCATGTGGACCAGGAGGATTCCAAGGAGGACAACATGCTCTTGTCAGACTCCGTTCGGGAGCCGAAGCACTGAATACCCCCACTGGGAAGTACTTGACTTATGCTCTGGTGTGAGATAGAAACTGCTCCGATCGCTGGGGAGAGCAGCCACCCCACTCTGAAGAGTGTGCTTCCACCATCCCTACGCTGCTGCATGGACCGCGAGCAGGATCAGATATTGCCAGTGCCAGTACTGAGGTGCAGTAAGACTTGAATTAGGGTCTTTGGGCCCAGGGTGATTTACTGCTAAGGTGCATTGTGTGCATTGGGACTATGGGGGGAGACTGAAGGCCCCTGCGGTCCCATCCGGTTCCCCTCCTCCTGCGGGAGATGGCATTGCTGTCACAGACAGGGAGCTGCTAAAGCTGCAGCTCCCTGTCTGTGAGAGCAATTGTTTCCTCTGTTTCCCTGCCCGCATCTCTGCAGGCAGAGAAACAGAGGAAACCACTTGTAACTCAATATTTGCCTTGAGGAGGTGGCGATCTCCGGGGCTTCCGGGTGGCCGCACCCCTGCATGTAATTCAGTCTTTGTCCCTGGGGAGGTGGCAGTCCCCAGGGCATCCCATCCCCAAAGGCTGACTCTAGCTGTGTCCCAGGTTGCCCGACCTTAAGACATAGCCGTTTCCCTGCGTACACTGGGATGGGAAAGGAAGCCTGTGTTTGCTCTCACTTGATAGGAGCAATTGTATAGCTCCACCAAGTGAGAGCAAACACTAAGTCTGCTATCAGCGCGTGGAAGCAGGAGAAAAAAGCTCTCACCCACTGGGAGCGGACTGTTTAATCTGTTTCTCTGCCCGTTTCAAACTGATGAAAAAAAATTGCACCCGTCCGAGAGAGCAGCATATTTTGCTGCTCCCTGTGGGCCAGAGCAATGGCAGCTCCTGCTGGAGGCAGGGAGCATGCTGGGGGCACGGTGGTATTGGGATCCCCCTGCTGCCTCCAACAAAGAGGAAGTGGATGGCCTGGGTGGGCTCCAGGGCACCCACACTGTACTGACCAGGCCCTGGGGGACAGGGACCCTGAGGCCAATATTGGCCCAGGGAAGGGGCCTGCGTGCCCCCTCTCCATTCTTAATGTGTCCGGGCCCTGAGAATGGGGTCCCAGGGACTGAAATTGACACTGGGAGGGGGGGGGTGTGTGTGCCTCCTTCCCAGGTTGGGTGTCTTTAGCGGGTTGGCTGAAGGCCATGGGTGGCATAGGGTTGGTTGTATGCGGGGGTGTTGGCCGCAGGGTTGCAGGGCCTGGCCCTGTGGCCAAGTCTCCACCGCGCATAGCCAAAGGCTTTGCAAGGTGGCGGTTAGATTAATGTATGATATTTAAGTATTATTGTACATTTTAAAAAAAAATGTTTGAAATGGGGTCTCTAGTTGGCAGTCAGTTTGCACCATGTCCAACTTGGGACTCTCACTCTACTCAGGGTAAGGGAGATACACAACTCAGATAAACCCTGCTCACCCTCTTGGTATGTTGGCACAAGCAGTCAGGCTTATCTCAGAGGCAATGTGTAAATTATTTGTACACACACACACAGAGTAACACAGTGAAAACATCACAAAAGTACTCCACACCAGTTTAGAAAACTAGCCAATATTTATCTAGATCAATCAATACCAAAACGACGACAATCCCTCATACACAAGCAAAGATATGAAATTTTAAAGTAAAAAGAGTCTTAACCCATAAGAACCAATAGAAGGTTTTTTTTTAACACAAAGTGCCTGGTATGCATCAAAAATAAAGCTGCAGGAGCGAGCGTGCATCGGAAAAGCAAGCAGTGCATCGATTCCTTATTCGCAAGTGAGGCCGTGCGTCGATTCTTTCTCCGCCAGGTAGGGATGCGCTGGTTTCCGGACAAGCAGACTCAGGTCTGTGCAGTGATGTTGAAGATTTTGACACCCAGGGACGATGCGTGGAAAATCCGGACTCAGTGATTAATCCGCACCGAACTGGCTATGCGTCGATTTCACAGGTGATGCGTTAATGTTTTTGGGCTGCGGTGCAGGCGCTGCATTGATTTTTCTACCGCTCGGCTCCGGTGCGTGGATTTTCTCTCCGGTTTCACCAGCTTTTCCTTCCAAGGGTCCAGAGACTGTAAAGGGCACCACTTGGCAGGTCAGGGGTCCCAGCAGGAGAGCCCAGGTGCTGGCAGATGATGTCTTTGATGTCACTGAGGCTTTATAACAGGAGGCAAGCTCAATCTAAGGCCTTGGAGAATCTTCACAAGCAGGATGCACAAAAAGTCCTACCTAAGGCAGAAGCAGCAACTGCAGGCCAACTCAGCAAAGCACACGCAGCAAAGGGGCAGTACTCCTTCTCACAGCTCTTCAGCTCTTCTTCTTAGCAGAGGTTCCTCTTGATCCTGAAGTGTTCTGAAGTTGCAGGGTCAGCGGTACCATACTTATACTCATTTCTGCCTTTGAAGTAGGCAAATCTCAAAGGAAAGTATTTGTAGTGCACAAGACCCTGCCTCTTCTTTACCCTGCCCCAGACACTCTAGGGGGTTAGAGACTGTGTGAGGGCAGGCACAGCCTTTTTAAGTGTAGGTGTCAGCTCCTCCCTCCCACTGTAGCCCAGGAAGACTTATCAGGATATGCAGGACACTCTTCAGCTCCCTTTGTATCACTGTCTAGAGTGAATTAACAAACAGCCCAACTGTCAGTCTGACCCAGACGTGGATTCAGCAGCCAAGCAGAGGCACAGAATGATTAACAAAGAAAATGCCCACTATCTAAAAGTGGCATTTTCGAATAGACAATCTAAAAAACAACTTCACCAAAAGATGTATTTTAAAATTGTGAGTTCAGAGACCCCCAAACTCCAGATCTCTATCTGTCCCCAAAGGGAAACTGCACTTCAAAGATATTTAAAGGCAATCCCAATGTTAACCTATGGAATAAATAAGCCTTGCAATAGTGAAAAACGAATGAAGCAGTATGTTCGATGGCATCTGTCGCTGTAGATACGCATGTTCTGCAATAGCTCGCCATCTGGTGTTGGGCCGGAGTGTTACAAGTTGTTTTTCTTCGAAGAAGTCTTTCGAGTCACGGGACCGAGTGACTCCTCCTTTTGTCTCCATTGCGCATGGGCGTCGACTCCATCCTCGATTGTTTTTTTTCCGCCATCGGGTTCGGACGTGTTCCTGTCGCTCCGAGTTTCGGAACGAAAAATTAGCTAATTTCGGAAGATTTTCGTCGGTATTGTTGCGTTCGGGATCGGCGTACTTAGATTCCACACCGCATCGAAGATCGAAGAGCTCCGGTGCCCTTCAGGGTAGTTTTTCGATTCCCCGTCGGGGCCTGGTCGGCCCGACCGCGTGCTGAAGAACGCCGATGGAACGGACCCCGTTCCGTTTCTGCCCCAAATGCCACAATAAATACCCCTACACAGACCAACACTTGGTCTGCAACCTGTGCCTGTCACCTGAGCACAGCGAAGACACCTGCGAGGCCTGTCGTGCGTTCCGGTCCCGAAAAACACTCCGAGACCGTCGAGCCAGAAGACTTCAGATGGCGTCCGCACCGACAGCCCAACAGGAGTTCGAGGAACAGGAAGAGGAAGGTACCTTCTCGATCCAAGACTCAGACTCCGAAGGATTCGACGATACACAAACCGTGAGTAAAACGTCGAAAACCACACAGAGACACATTTACAAGGCCCAGGGGACGCCACTGCCATCCGGCCATGGCTCCACCCATAAATTCGGTGACCGACCGTCGGCACCGAAAAAGGCCCAAACAGTGCCGAGGTCGTCCGACTCCGGTCGAGACACCGGCACGCAGCCTTCTCGGGACCGAGAAAGTGCTGGAGACAAGCCTCGACACCGAGATGCCGGTGTGGACACGGCTCGACGCCGAGACAGCGGCACCGAAGCAGATCGACGCCGAGAGGTTTCGGCCCCGAAAAAGAAAAAAGTCACCTCGGAGCCGAAAAAACACGCAGACAGGGTTTCGAAGCCGAAACAAACTGCAACCGACCCAGCTCCAGGGTCTTATACAGAAGAGCACTCGCTAACCTCCCAAATGCAAAAGCATAGGTTTGAGGAAGAGCTACAAGCAACTGATGTGGACCATACGCAAAAGCGTATCTTCATACAGCAGGGGACAGGAAAAATAAGCACCCTTCCCCCTATTAGGAGAAAGAGAAGGTTGGAGTTCCAGACTGAACAGACACCACAACCAAAAGTGGTGAAAAGAGTTACCCCACCACCCTCTCCTCAGCCCGTGATTAACGTCTCACCAGCACAAACTCCATCACTCTCCCCAGCTCACACCACCATGAGCCAGGGTGACCAAGATCAGGACGCATGGGACCTATACGACGCCCCAGTGTCAGATAATAGTCCGGAGGCATACCCTACGAAGCCATCTCCACCAGAGGACAGCACCGCGTATTCTCAAGTGGTGGCTAGAGCAGCACAATTTCACAACGTAAGCCTCCACTCAGAACAGGTCGAGGATGATTTTTTATTCAACACACTCTCCTCCACCCACAGCTCGTACCAAAGCCTGCCTATGCTCCCTGGTATGCTCCGGCACGCAAAAGACATCTTTAAGGAGCCGGTCAAAAGTAGGGCAATCACACCAAGGGTGGAAAAAAAGTATAAGGCGCCTCCTACAGACCCGGTTTTCATCACTACACAGCTGCCACCAGACTCTGTCGTTGTAGGAGCAGCTAGGAAGAGGGCCAACTCTCACACATCTGGAGATGCACCACCCCCAGATAAAGAAAGCCGCAAGTTCGATGCAGCTGGTAAAAGAGTCACAGCACAAGCTGCAAACCAGTGGCGCATCGCGAACTCCCAGGCACTACTTGCGCGCTATGACAGAGCCCACTGGGACGAGATGCAACATCTCATTGAACATCTGCCCAAGGACTTACAAAATAGGGCAAAACAAGTGGTTGAGGAGGGACAGGCCATTTCCAACAACCAGATCCGCTCCTCCATGGACGCTGCAGATACAGCTGCACGGACAATTAATACATCTGTAACTATCAGAAGGCATGCATGGCTCCGAACGTCTGGATTTAAACCAGAGATTCAACAAGCAGTTCTCAATATGCCTTTTAATGAAAAAGAACTGTTCGGTCCAGAAGTGGACACAGCGATTGAGAAACTCAAAAAAGATACGGACACTGCCAAAGCCATGGGCGCACTCTACTCCCCGCAGAGCAGAGGGAATTACAGCACATTCCGTAAAACGCCCTTTCGAGGGGGGTTTCGGGGTCAGAGCACACAAGCCAGCACCTCACAAGCAACACCGTCCAGTTACCAGGGACAGTATAGAGGAGGTTTTCGGGGACAATATAGAGGAGGGCAATTCCCTAGAAATAGAGGAAGATTTCAAAGCCCCAAAACCCCTACTACTAAACAGTGACTCACATGTCACTCACCCCCTCCACACAACACCAGTGGGGGGAAGAATAGGTCATTATTACAAAGCATGGGAGGAAATCACTACAGACACTTGGGTTCTAGCAATTATCCAGCATGGTTATTGCATAGAATTTCTACAATTCCCTCCAAACATACCACCAAAAGCACAAAATCTAACAACACACCATTCCAATCTCCTGGAGATAGAAGTGCAGGCACTATTGCAAAAGAATGCAATCGAATTAGTGCCAAACACACAAATAAACACAGGAGTTTACTCACTGTACTTTCTAATACCAAAGAAGGACAAAACGCTGAGACCAATCCTAGACCTCAGAGTAGTGAACACTTTCATCAAATCGGACCACTTCCACATGGTCACACTACAAGAAGTATTGCCATTGCTAAAACTACACGACTACATGGCAACTTTAGACCTCAAGGACGCTTATTTCCATATACCAATACACCCATCGCACAGGAAATACCTAAGGTTTGTATTCAAAGGAATACATTACCAATTCAAGGTACTGCCTTTCGGATTAACAACCGCACCAAGAGTCTTTACCAAATGCCTAGCGGTAGTCGCTGCACACATAAGAAGGCAGCAAATACATGTGTTCCCATATTTGGACGACTGGCTAATCAAGGCCCATTCGTTCATAGAGTGCTCAAATCACACAAATCAGATCATACAAACCCTCTTCAAACTCGGGTTCACCGTCAACTTTACAAAATCCAACATTCTGCCGCGCAAGGTACAACAATACCTAGGAGCCATAATAGACACATCAAAGGGAGTAGCCACTCCAAGTCCACAGAGAATTCTAAATTTCAACACCATCATACAACGCATGTACCCAACACAAAAGATACAAGCAAAGATGGTATTACAACTCCTAGGCATGATGTCTTCATGCATAGCCATTGTCCCAAACGCAAGACTGCACATGAGGCCCTTACAACAATGCCTAGCATCACAGTGGTCTCAAGCACAGGGTCACCTTCTAGATCTGGTGTTAATAGACCGCCAAACTTACCTCTCGCTTCTGTGGTGGAACAACATAAATTTAAACAAGGGGCGGCCTTTCCAAGACCCAGTGCCACAATACGTAATAACAACAGATGCTTCCATGACAGGGTGGGGAGCACACCTCGATCAACACAGCATACAAGGACAATGGAACGTACATCAATCAAAACTGCATATCAATCACCTAGAACTTCTAGCAGTTTTTCAAGCACTAAAAGCTTTCCAACCAATAATAGTTCACAAATACATTCTCGTCAAAACAGACAACATGACAACAATGTATTATCTAAACAAACAGGGGGGGACGCACTCCACGCAGTTAAGCCTGCTAGCACAAAAGATTTGGCGTTGGGCAATTCACAACCAAATTCGCCTAATAGCACAATTTATACCAGGGATCCAAAATCAACTCGCAGACAATCTCTCTCGAGATCACCAACAGGTCCACGAATGGGAGATTCACCCCCAAATTCTGAACACTTATTTCAAACTCTGGGGAACACCTCAGATAGACTTGTTTGCGACAAGGGAGAACGCAAAATGCCAAAACTTCGCATCCAGATACCCACACGAACAATCCCAAGGCAATGCCCTATGGATGAACTGGTCAGGGATATTTGCTTACGCTTTTCCTCCTCTCCCTCTCCTTCCTTACCTGGTAAACAAACTCAGTCAAAGCAAACTCAAACTCATATTGATAGCACCAACTTGGGCAAGGCAACCCTGGTACACAACGCTGCTAGACCTATCAGTGGTACCCTGCATCAAATTGCCCAACAGGCCAGATCTGTTGACACAGCACAACCAAAAGATCAGACACCCAGATCCAGCATCGCTGAATCTAGCAATCTGGCTCCTGAAATCCTAGAATTCGGGCACTTACAACTTACCCAAGAATGTATGGAAGTCATAAAACAAGCTAGAAGGCCATCCACCAGGCACTGCTATGCAAGTAAATGGAAGAGGTTTGTTTGCTACTGCCATATTAATCAAATACAACCATTACACACAACTCCAGAACATGTAGTGGGTTACTTGCTTCACTTACAAAAATCTAACCTGGCTTTCTCTTCCATTAAAATACACCTTGCAGCAATATCTGCATACCTGCAGACTACCTATTCAACTTCCCTATATAAGATACCAGTCATTAAAGCATTCATGGAGGGCCTTAGGAGAATTATACCACCAAGAACACCACCTGTTCCTTCATGGAACCTAAATGTTGTCCTAACTAGACTTATGGGTCAACCTTTTGAACCCATGCACTCCTGCGACATACAGTTCCTAACCTGGAAGGTGGCATTTCTCATCGCCATTACTTCCCTAAGAAGAGTAAGCGAGATTCAGGCGTTTACAATACAGGAACCTTTTATACAACTACACAAGAATAAGGTCGTCCTAAGGACTAATCCTAAATTTTTGCCAAAGGTTATTTCACCGTTCCATCTAAATCAAACAGTGGAACTTCCAGTGTTCTTTCCACAACCAGATACCGTAGCTGAAAGGGCACTACATACATTAGACGTCAAAAGAGCATTGATGTATTACATTGACAGAACAAAAAACATCAGAAAGACTAAACAACTATTTATTGCATTTCAAAAACCTCATGCAGGAAACCCAATATCAAAACAAGGTATAGCCAGATGGATAGTTAAATGCATCCAAATCTGCTACCTTAAAGCTAAACGACAGCTGCCCATTACACCAAGGGCACACTCAACTAGAAAGAAAGGTGCTACCATGGCCTTTCTAGGAAACATCCCAATGCAAGAAATATGTAAGGCAGCCACATGGTCTACGCCTCACACATTCACCAAGCACTACTGTGTAGACGTGTTATCCGCACAACAAGCCACAGTAGGTCAAGCCGTATTAAGAACATTATTTCACACTACTTCCACTCCTACAGGCTGATCCACCGCTTTTGGGGAAATAACTGCTTACTAGTCTATGCAGAACATGCGTATCTACAGCGACAGATGCCATCGAACTGAAAATGTCACTTACCCAGTGTACATCTGTTCGTGGCATCAGTCGCAGTAGATTCGCATGTGCCCACCCGCCTCCCCGGGAGCCTGTAGCAGTTTGGAAGTTACCTTCAATTATTTATATATGTATCATCTCAACCTTAAATAGGTGCATACTTAGTCACTCCATTGCATGGGCACTATTACTACAATTCAACTCCTACCTCACCCTCTGCGGGGAAAAACAATCGAGGATGGAGTCGACACCCATGCGCAATGGAGACAAAAGGAGGAGTCACTCGGTCCCGTGACTCGAAAGACTTCTTCGAAGAAAAACAACTTGTAACACTCCGGCCCAACACCAGATGGCGAGCTATTGCAGAACATGCGAATCTACTGCGACTGATGCCACGAACAGATGTACACTGGGTAAGTGACATTTTCATTCTCTATCAGGACATCTAAAACACACCAGCAGATGTCCTACCTTTTAAATACGCTTCACTCTGCACGTGGGGCTGCCTTGGGCCTACCTTAGGGGTTCCTTACATGTTAAAAATGGGAAGGTTTGGGAGTGGCTACACTTGACAGGCCGAATTGGCAGTATAGAACTGCACACACAGACACTGCAATGGCAGGTCTGAGACATGTTTACAAGGCTACTTTTGGGTGGCACAATAAGTGCTGCAGGCCCACTAGTAGCATTTGATTTACATGCCCTGGCACCTCTAGTGCACTTTACTGGGGACTTACTGGTAAATCAAATATGCCAATCAGGGAAAACCATTCATAATCTCAATTTAGGTAGAGCGCACTTGTACTTTAGCACTGGTCAGCAGTGGTAAAGTGTCCAGAATACCAAAAACCAGCAAAAACAGATCAGAAAAAGTAGGAGGGAAAAAGGCACAAAGTTTGGGGATAACCCTGCAAAAAGGGCAATTTTCAATAAAAACAGAAATTCACTGAAAAAAACACAATACAGGGATCTTATAGTCAGGTTCACATTTTACACACACAAAACCAAAGAAACTATAACTCATGCCGTAAAGTAACTTTAGGCGATGAGCTATAGTTTCTTACCATAAGTATAGCTATACCTGCTGAATTTCTATGGTTTTATGTGTGTAAATGTTGAACCTAACTAAAACATCTCTGTAACTTTTTTTTTTTTTTTTTTTTTTTGTTCAGCGAATGAAGATATATGTCTCAAAATCAAATGTTTGGGCACCTTAATATCATTTTGTGCTATTTCGAGTAAGTGTAGTAATATAAACCGATTCAGACATTTCTAAGAACAGTGCTGAGTTTTAAGCCATTGGTTTTGAAATGGCATATCTGGATCTTCTGGTCTTGGATCATACCTTTGATTATCACAGCTTCACACTATGGGCATAAGCAATGAGAAAGTTCTCTGAATCTGCTTAAATACCTTTAAAACTAATGCAAATGAAAGAACAACATTGCATAAACCATACTTGCTGACGCACAGAGAGTAATATGCGATTTGTTACAATTATTTAGGGATAGTACTAACATCATGACTCACGCAAAGCCTCTCCTCTCGTGAGATGTGGCCTTTCCCCACACACAATGGTAATAAATAGCATATGACTGTCATATATATTAAATATCATTTCAGAGCAAATGTTACATTCTATGATATTATTATTACAGTGTAATTGACATGAGAAGATACTCTTTCCTGTTCATTGATTGGGTTTTACAAAGAAACAACTTTGCAAATAGTCATGAGGGCCTTTTGGTGCGATTTTATCTAGCTGTTCAGATTTAACCCATAACATCCTAGTTTTCGTAAAATTGCTTTTTTCAAAGAAATATCCAAGGGAAAAGCCATAGCATACTCCCTATATGCATGTATTCAGTTGAGTATGCTATTTATTGCCATTGTTGAGGGAGGCGAGGGGCAACATGATCCACTAGAGACTTTGCCCCTCATGAGTCATGACATTTCCCACACTCAACAGTGAGAAAAAATTGCATATTATGTTCCTCTTCACAGCTAAGCAGAAGATATAGAATATATATATGTATACATTTCTAAATACAAGTTATAGAGTATACATTTATAAATGAACTTGTTTAACAGACCATATCCACCTTTCAGTTAAAGAGAAACTGTCTTCCTTTTTAATTTTGCTAGACCTCTCCACAGCCTTTGACACAGTGCCGAAAAGACAGATGAATCCACTGCAGTAAAGATGTGCTCCATATATTCCATACTAGCTGATGTGGAGTGCATGAATAATCCACATTATGTATCGTCCTTTTCAGTAACTATGGCCACCCACTACTAATGCAAATTCATAGTGAGGTGCTGCTGTATCACTCATATGCTGACAACACCCATAATATGACATCTTTAGATGAGAACCATACACAATTTAATGCTAAGCGACTGTTTTGAGGGTAGTAAATCCTTCTTGCTCAATGATTATCTGCAGCTAATCCAGGGAGAAAACCGTATCATCTTATTTGGCACCTGAGGCCAAATGAGCAACCTAAAGGTGCTTAGGATCCCCATATCTATCTTGGAAAAAAAAAATATATATATGGGGCTGTTCCTAGATCAGGGCCTTTTAATGAAAGCACAGATGGCCTCTGCTGCAAAGAAAATCTTCTTTCACTTTTCATGGATTCGATGAACGTCATTTCCACTTAGTGATTTCTTTTTTCTCAGGTCCGCACCTCCCTGGATAATGCAGACTCCTTATATCGTGGAATGGCCAAAGCTATAGTTCAAAAATTCCAAGTTGCCCAAAATGTAGGGAAGGTCAGTTCTTAAAGATTATACTGTGCTGGCTTAAGATAGAGGACTAGATCACTTTGCAAATGCATGTGTCCAGTTTATTAATGCTTACATAAGAAAGCACCCTCTTAGCTGGAGGACAAACCTTTGTACTTTCTTTTTATCTGGGAACTTACACCTAACAAATGCCTGTTGAGATCTGTCCCATTCTGGTCCTCGACCAGGGGTTTGAAAAGTTGTTCAGTCTGATAATCATGAGAGGAAACCTACTGCAAGATATATTTAGAAAAAAGTATTGGTTACACTTTACAAATTCAGTCTTAAAAGCTGATGTTTTTGTTTCTTCTCCTGTTTTTTCTAAGGCCCCTGGGTTGATCTCTGGTTCTGGATTTACTGTCTAGCGCCTTAAAATGTTTCAATGCATTATATAAAGGTTATCTATTTTTTTTTTCAATTACATCTAAGGACAAGATTGGAAGCTGGTAGCGGCTGCTGTGGCAGGCTATGAGGCTGCATTAATGAGCATTAGCAAGCCAGTAGCTCCGGCTTGCATTTTGAGTCTGGATTACAACTAGGTCTGCTGCAGTGAAAAAACAAAAAATGTTTTCTCTGTCTAACTCATCTATGAGATAAAGGACATAATGTGGGGTGATGCACAGCATACCTCTGAGATGCGTTTAGCCCCTCATGCATTCAGATACATTCATTTCGGAGAAGACAGAATGATGCACCTTAGAGACAACTGCTTGAGGTGAGAGAGAGGCGCCGTTCTGGGTAGAACTAAAGCCAACTCTAGTATACCTCATGGAGTTGGTAACAATTCTGTTGTGCTGTAGGCTGGAATATTTCCCACCACGCAGTTCCATTTGCTAAGTGTATTGATCTCTTTGCGGCGTTTTGGGTATCCTCAGTGTTCTTATTCAAGCAGCAGTGAACAGAGAAGACACCGCTCTGGGCACACCCGTGTTGCTTCTGCAGCTCTTCTAATTCCTGTTGTGCTTCAGCTTTAGTGAGTGACTTTTGTTGTTACCAGGGGACCGGCCAAGCAGCCCTCTCATCGCTAGTCACAGTGCTGGGGCAGCGACCTGTCCAGTGCAGAAGAATAAAAATTACTTTAGTTGCCAAGTCTATGACAAGATTAAAACCAAGGGTGCAAAACAGTGACAGTGTTCAAAATGAACAATGAACTCTTAGAACACGTCACTGGCCCCATTAGACAAGAGGCTCCTTCGGGTCAATATTTCTTGTTCAAAATACCTTCACTGGACAAAGTCCTGTGTATCTCTAAATCAAATTCTTCATATATGGCGCTGGGCTGCAAAATGTATTCCCAGTTATTCCCCAAGAAGGTCCCTATCACTCACCATCCCATAGTCCACATTTGACCAACTGTCCACAATAGGAGACCAGAAACCAACAACAGTCACTTGAACTTTAACAACTAGAACCATAATTTGGGAAGTTGGGATTTGTCTTCAGCTTCTTTGATCAGACCGAGTTTGCCTCTCCACCCAAGTCACAAAGAAACGATTCTTGTCAATGGTTAATTTGTAAATAAAAACGTGCTGGTGCCCAAACCCCTCCTGTTGCAATGAAATGTGGGAACATGGAATACTGAGGCAGCGTAATCCTGAAGCCATCTCGAACCTTTCCAATCCATTTATAGCCACTCCCTGCCCCTTCAGCTCACTCTTGCAGCTTTCTGCTTTCTCCCATTGTAACGCTTTTTCGTTTTTCTCTTCCTCCGTCTTTCCCATATGTGTCTTTTGCTCGCAGTAAATGCTTGAGGCAGAAAAATAAGTGCTGGTGCTCCACACTGGAAACAAAAAGCACAAATTAAGCACTTATTCTTGTAAAACAGTGTTGGAACAGAAAGTCATATTCCAGAAAACACCAGCCAGCACACATTGAACCAAATCATCAGATAGCAGTAAATAGTCGTGAATCAGTGAAATATCATCATGATGACTTTAACCCCTTCTGTTCCCAGGACGTAATGGTTACGTCCTGAGGCACAGTGCTCGTGAGCCCAGGAAGTAACCATTACGTCCTGTGCACAGAGCCCAGAGGGAGCGCTAGCGCCTCCTCTGTGGGGTTCCCCCCCCCCCCCACCTCCCAAGGCAGGGATGGAAGGGGAAGACCTTCCCCTTCCACCCCTGAACCACCCCCACCCCCGCTGTGACATCAGCACGCGATCACGCGCTGATTGTCACAGAGGCCTCCTCCCATCGCACTGGAAGCTCAGCTTCCAGTGCGATCGGAAGAGAAATGCTTTGCATTTCTCTTCCGATCACGTGGAGTAGGCCCGGAGAGGCTTCAAAGGGAAGGAAATGTATTTCCTTCCCTTTGAAGTCTCTCTCTGCGTTTCAAAAGCCGGATTGTAAAGCAATCCGGCTTTTGAAACGACCACTAGACACCAGGGATTTATTTTTTTAATGAAATTGGCATGAGGGAGCGACCCCTTGGGCAAGGGTCGCTCCCAGGGGGGGCATTTTATTTGAAGGCCTTTTCTGCCCCCCTGGGGGCTGAAACCTCTAGGCACCAGGGATAATGTGTTTTTTTTGTTTTGTTTTGTTTTGTTTTTGATTTTAGAGGTGGGGAGCGACCCCTTAGGCAAGGGTCGCTCCCACAGGGGGCAAATTATATTTAGGCCATTTCTGCCCCCCTTGAGGGCAGATTGGCCTATTTTTATGAGGCCAATCTGCCCCCAAGGGGGACAGAAACCACTAGACACCAGGGAGTTTTTTTTTTTCTCGTGAATTTCACGCAAGGAGAGCGACCCCTTAGGCAAGGGGAAACCACTAGGCACCGGGGATTTTTTGTTTTGTTGTTGTTTTACAGATGGGGAGCGACCCCTTAGGCAAGGGTCGTTCCCCTGGAGGGGCAAATTGTATTTAGGCCATTTCTGCCCCCCTTGGGGGCAGATTGGCCTATTTTTATGAGGCCAATCTGCCCCCAAGGGGGGCAGAAACCACTAGGCACCAGGGATGTTTTTTTTTTTGCGCTGTCACGCAAGGGGAGCGACCCTGTAGGCAAGGGTCGCTTCCCGGCAGGGTTGGGGGGGGGATTTATTTTAGGCCATTTCTGCCCCCCCCCCCACCCCCCGGGGCAGATCGGCCTATTGTTGTTAGGCCGATCTGCCCCTAGGGGGGGCAGAAACCTCTAGGCGCCAGGGCAAATTTTTAACAAATTTTTTTTAGAGATGGGGAGCGACCCATTAGGCAAGCGTCACTCCCTTGGGGGGCAAATTGCATTTAGACCATTTCTGACCCCCTTGGGGGCAGATTGGCCTATTTTTATGAGGCCAATCTGCCCCCAAGGGGGGCAGAAACCACTAGGCACCAGGGATGTTTTTTTTTGCGCCGTCACGCAAGGGGAGCGACCCTGTAGGCAAGGGTCGCTTCCCGGGGGTGTTGGGGGGGTCAAATTTATTTTAGGCCATTTCTGCCCCCCCCCCCCCCCTCCCCCCACGCCGGCTGAGCTAGAGGCCAAAATCCACAGGTAGGCACTTTGCAAAAACACCTCTGTTTTCTGTGAAAAATGTGATGTGTCCACATTGTGTTTTGGGCCATTTACTTTCGTGGGCGCTAGGCCTACCCACAACAGTGAGGTACCATTTTTATTGGGAGACTTGGGAACGCTGGGTGGAAGGAAATTTGTGGCTCCTCTCAGATTCCAGAACTTTCTGTCACCGAAATGAGAGGAAAAAGTGTTTTTGGGTCAAATTTTGAGGTTTGCAAAGGATTCTGGGTAACAGACCCTGGTCAGAGCCCCACAAGTCACCCCATCTTGGATTCCCCTATGTGTCTAGTTTTCAAAAATGCGCTGGTTTGCTAGGTTTCCCCAGGTGCCAGCTGATCTAGAGGCCAAAATCCACAGGTAGGCACTTTGTAAAAATAACACCTCTGTTTTTTGTGAAAAAATGTGATGTGTCCACGTTATGTTTTCGGACATTTCCTTTCGTGGGCGCTAGGCCTAACCACACAAGTGAGGTACCATTTTTATCGGGAGAATCGGGGGAACACAGAATAACAAAACAAGTGTTATTGCCCCTTGTCTTTCTCTACATTTTTCCCTTCCAAATGTAAGACAGTGTGTAAAAAAGACGTCTATTTGAGAAATGCCCTGTAATTCACATGCTAGTATGGGCACCCCGGAATTCAGAGATGTGCAAATAACCACTGCTTCTCAACCCTTTATCTTGTGGCCATTTTGGAAATACAAAGGTTTTCTTGATACCTATTTTTCACTTTTTATATTTCAGCAAATGAATTGCTGTATACCCAGTATAGAATAAAAACCCATTGCAAGGTGCAGCTCATTTATTGGCTCTGGGTACCTAGAGTTCTTGATGAACCTACAAGCCCTCTATATCCCCGCAACCAGAAGAGTCCAGCTGACGTAACAGTATATTGCTTTCAAAAATCTAACATCGCAGAAAAAAGTTACAGAGTAAAACGTGGAGAAAAATTACTGTTTTTTTCACCTCAATTTAAATATTTTTTTATTTCAGCTGTTGTTTTCTGTAGGAAACACTTGTAGGATCTACACAAATGACCCCTTGCTGAATTCAGAATTTTGCCTACTTTTCAGAAATGTTTAGCTATCTGGGATCCAGCATTGGTTTCTCACCCATTTTGGTCACTAACTGGAAGGAAGCTGAAAGCACAAAAAATATTTAAAATGGGGTATGTCACAGTAAAATGTCAAAATTGTATTGAAAAATTGGATTTTCCACTTCAAGTCTGCCTGTTTCTGAAAGCTGGGAAGATGGTGATCTTGCCACCGCAAACCCTTTGTTGGTGCCATTTTCAGGGAAAAAACCACAAGCTGCCTTCTGCAGCCCTTTTTTTCCATTATTTTGAAAAAAAACAAAATGTTCACTGTATTTTGGCTAATTTCTTGGTCTCCTTCAGGGGAACGCACAAAGTCTGGGTACCTCTAGAATCCCTAGGATGTTGGAAAAAAAGGATGCAAATTTGGTGTGGGTAGCTTATGTGAACAAAAAGTTATGAGGGCCTAAGCGCGAACTGCCCCAAATAGCCAAAAAAAGGCTCTGCACAGGAGGGGGTAAAGGCCTGGCAGTGAACGGGTTATTAGCGTCAAGATGCAGGATAATACCCCGTCTTTCTTTAATGTGTTATTATAGCCCTTTGCAGAAGGCTATACGACTCAATAAATGTCCGATATCAAGTTATAGCCCAAAATTGGGGAGAACGCGTTTGACTCGCATAGCATTTTCTCCATGGATAAATATTGTTCAAGTCAGTGAGGACAAAATGTTTTAGATTACAATGTCTGCCATGTTGCAACAAAAGCCTGCATCAAAAACCTTGGTGAATAGAGAACGGTGAGCACTTCAGAAGCCAACATTCTGCCGAGGTCTACAAAGCTCCTTACACAGGAGCTGCCTGGGATGTGTCTTTTTTTGGGCGATGTCCTTAATCGTGGCGACTTTTGAGAAACGAAGGATTTTACCATCACTGGTTAATTCTGCCCCGCTTGGCTTGATTAGTAATTATTGCCTCCAGAGGCCAGTATTGGTGCACCGTCCCCAGCTGAGAGAGGGGATCTACCGCGCGTCATTTGAGGCTGGTTTTTACCACCCATGAAGCATGCGTCATCGCTCAAAGGGAAACTCCAGTCACAAGGCGCGAGGCTGGTGCATTCTGTGGGGCCTCGCGCTGCGTTTGGGCCTCGCAGCTCTTTAATTATTTACACGGCCTCTGTTCTTACCGACAATTAAAATAAGGCCACTCTGTTCTCGCCAGTGCGGCGGGCTGTGTAGGGCGCGATGTTTGCCGTCCGGTGCGGCGCTCCCCGCCGCCCCGTGCCAGGAAGCAACTCGACACCTGGCAGATGTCCCTCTGCTCAGTCACTGAGAGGCTGGCATTCAGAACCGCGAGTCATTCTTCAGCGTCCCAAAATTATATCTCCTTATCTGTGTGTCAGTTCAGTACACACACAGCTTCACGAGGGGCAGAGTGTGCAACTACGAGTTTTATGAGCGACTCTAAAATCTGGGCTTGTTTCGCGACATTAATTCCGGGGCTAGCTTTGCACATGCTTTATTGAAGCATGCTCTCTGTAAGATACATATGTATAGGTCGTTTAGCCACCGCATATACCATTTGTGCTGAGATGGCAGTGGTTCAAGGGGGAGCGAGTTACAGTGGCTACTTTGTAAATGCACATATTTTTTTTCCTGAAGTAGCTCGTATGATGGTCAGGTAAAAACGTGTTCACCCATTTCCCAGTTATAAAGCTGTATTCTATTAGTAGATGCGTTGCTTTCCTTAATGCTTGTTCTTAAGTGTAACAGTGTTTTATTTAACACTTCAGACGTATTTTTAGATCTAACGCCGGCCAAGACCTTTTTATTTTGCTAAAAATTGTATATGCAATATACTTATAGCAGCTTTCAGTCAGCCGTTTCAATCCGTTAGTCCTAATATTGCCATTTACATGTGGTTTTGTGCTCACAGTAGCCTGCAGCATGGGGAAATGGGTCAGCCCAATTCAGCTATTGTTACACATCAAAGTGATGCCATTCGTCTCTTATCACAAACGGCACATCCACCACAAAGTAATTCTTTTAGTGTCAAGGTCTGCCTTGGCGATATGTCTTTTTTTTTTTTAGACCTAAAAGATGTTTTGATTTTAGCTATTTTGTTTTTTTAACATTGGCAAGGTCACATTAGCTCCTCCAACCATAAAGTTGTACATAAACCATAACAAAAAAAGAACAAGCATTGATAAATCCAGAAGGCTGAAAGCCAATGTCAGACCTATTGGCTTTGCCAGTGCTTGTTTCATTTTAGCCTTACCTCGCTCAACCGGTGCAGAACACCACCTTCGTTTTTGGGATGGGTGATAAAAATACTTTTTGTATGGTCTCTTCGCAGTAAAAGATGGAGTTCTTCTACTGTGTTGAACTCATTTTACTAACCTCTGTCCTTGAATAAATATAGGTCCAAGTCAGTCTGCTGGTATTTATGCCAGTAACGTCACAAAGCACGAGAATTTTCTTTGAATAAAAAAGAAAAGAAAGGCTTGCCCAAGTCTACAAAGATCACCCATCCCGATTTTACTTCCTCCGTTTGCTGCCTGCTGCACGGGTCGCCTGTGCCCCTGAGTGCACAGAATTAAACCTGTGAAGAAGTTCCCTTGGCAAATTACAAGTTGAAAATGTGCCCATCATTCCTCTGCTTTAAGTAGCAAAATATGAGTGAGGAGCATGTGGAGTATATGGACGCAGGAGGTACTGATTGCATTGTACTGTGCTGTCAAGTTGAGTTTGTCGTCCAGGATGACTCCCAAGTTTCTGCCGCGTTGATCATGCAGTTGGCGAAGTTGGTTCTGGCGGTTGTGGGCTTGTCAGACATTGATAGGATGAGTCGGGTGTTATCAATGTAGGAAATGATGGAGATGCTAAGTGCTCTGTGATGTTGGTGAGTTGAGTCATGTAACTGATGAACAGGGTTGAGCTTAGTGATGAGCCCTGTGGGACTTCACCGATCAGGTTCTTGGGTTCTGATGTGCGCGTTGGTAGACTGACTCTGTGTTCTTCCTGTAAGGAAGGAGCATATCCCATTGAGGGCCAGGTCTGGATGCCTTTTTCATGCAGTCTACTGATGATGGTGCAGTGTGGTACTGTAGTGAAAGCAGCAGAGAGGTCGAGTAGGATGATGGTGGCTGTTTCATCACAGTCCAGTATAGTGTTGTTTCCGTGCTGTGGCTTCCTCAAAAGCCTGATTGGGCGCGGTCAAATAGGTTGTGGAGTTTGAGGTGGCGGGTGAGTTGTTTGTTGATTGGATTCTTTATCACTTTCACTGGGTATGGTAGAAGGGAGAAAGGGTGAAAGTTGCTCAGCTCGCTGAGGTTGGCTCATGGTTTTTGAGGAGGGCGTGACTGCTGCATGTTTCTAGTCTTCTGGGGAGGTGGCTGATTTGATGGAGATTTTGATTTTGGGTGAGGATGTTGCTGATATGGGGTCCTCCCATGTTGTAGATGTGATGGGGGCCCAGGTCTGTTTGAGCCACTGAGTGGACTGTTTCATGGTTGCTGTGGTGTCTTCCTTGGTGAGTGTTTTCCAGTTGGTTAGGGGAGTGTTGTGGTTGGGCAGATTGGAGATGTGATCCTTAGGTTTTGGGTTGTTGCTTGAAGTTGCTATGGATCTTTTCAATTTTGCTCTGAAAGAAGTCAGATAAGTTGTCACAGTGTATGTTCTTTTACAGTTTTCTGGTTCTGTTTGGAAAGCTATCCTTTTCCAAATACCACAAAAAACTTTGTAAATGGACTCTGAACTTTGAGACCCAAAGATACTCAAGGCATCTGTGTTCCTTTTGTGGGATACCCATTTCATTAAAAAAAGTCTTCTTCCATATCCATATTTCCTCAAGCTTTTCTTTGGTTTATTTTCGTAAAGTTAATTTTCAAATCCATTTATTCCCAGTACTGTGCTATTAATGTATCCAATGCATTTTGAAGATGGTAGTTTCTTACAGGGTAACATCAGGATAAACTCATTCATCACTTAAAAAAAACAAATCTTGTGTACATCACGGACTGGACTTTCTATAATATAATTGCATGTTTGTCTTATTTTAGACTTTTCCTCAGAATGGAATGTTGTGTATATTACACAGAATTAATTGTACTACTCCCAAATTTCACATTATGAATCAATGCTGCGAGTTTCTGTAAAATCAGTAGCAACACAATTATACAGGTAAGATAAACTATATCTGACTAGTTTGCTAAGTGCCAAGTTGCCTTGTGGAAGCCACGCTGCTGCACATGCAGTAAAGGTGGGTGTAATTAAAGTAAATTGCTTTGGTGAAGTCACCCAAAATTGTTTTGGTGGAGTCACCCAAAATTGTCAGATTACGTGAGGAGCATAACCCGGCATGTAGCAATATCTTCATAGTGCTCAATGCAGCTAAGAAATAGTTCTAAATGCAACAGAACACAATCAGCAGCAGCCACTCGTTTGTTTGTTGTTCCTGTGCTCTTGTGGAAGGATTTTTATACCAAATTACTCATAATTATGTGAACAGGTGTAATCATATGATTTTCTGTAATCTGACATCAAAAGAGTAATACAACATTTCCCAAATTACTCTGACCACTCCAGCATAATTATAATTTCATCCTGACCTAATGTGCAGCTTGCTTTATCTCAGACTTTTGAAAAGTCATTGCCGATTGTATGATGGAAACACGCATGCCTGAACTACGCATGCCTTAAGAATGCAGTTTCAACAACCACCGCATCTTTAACACACATGCCTTTATAATGAATTTTGTTGTAAAAGCATGTTTGGTAAAGGAACATGCATGGTAAATTGTCCCCTGCCCTGTCCCCTTACACCTGATACCATACTCTGCAATCCACCCGCCCCAACCTTTAAAACTGCCCACCCTGTCCTATAAACTACCCGACCCCTGAACCCTAAAACCTACCCAGCCCTGACCTAAAAACTACCCTAAAACCTACCCCGCCTTTGCCTAAAAATTACCCCGACTCCCTGCCCCCACCCTGAACCTTAAAACCCACCCCACCCTGTCCTAAAACCTACCCTAACCCCTCCACCCCCACCCTGTCCCAAAACTACCCCAACCCCGCCAATAACTCTAAAACCTACTCTGCCCTGTCCTAAAAACTACCCCAACCTCCCCCTCCAAACCCAGCCCCAGCCCAACTTACCTCTCTCTCCTCTACTCCTTCCTGTTCTGCCCGAACAGGTAGACCGATCTCTCTGCCTTCACCACGCCTATGCGTAGTGAAGGCATGCGTGCTAAAGGCATGCATGGTAAATGCATTGCTTGCATTGACTGCGTTGTACGTGGTGTTTCCCCTCCTTGCCTGCTCTAGCTACAAAACAGCCTGTCTCACTTTAAAAGCTTGTCTGCCAGAGCTCTCCCAAGTATCTTGTTGAAAACACATCTCTGTTGGCTAATATCCAGAAGCAGAATAGCTTCAGTTTGGCATTTCCTCATTTTCGAAAGAGAGCTACCATGCCGGCTCTTTCTCAGGCAAAGCTCTTAGGATCTGGAGTCATCTGCATTAGAAGCATGACTGGCCTCATTGTCCTGCTTTTTCCAGTCTGACCTCAAAATCTTCTGCTTGAGAAGTAGCTCAAAACTGACATTTGCAGTTGCTTTACTATTCCACAAACCAAACAAATCGCTTGACCCCATTCTTGTCTCCATTTTAATTTTCATCTTCCAGATCTTATTGTCATCTATTTACTGGCATCATGTAGTGACCACACTGGTAATCTATAACTGATACTTGCCATAGTGATATGTTCGCTTTCCACCGATTTCCTCCCCCCCCCCCTTATTTCAGGCCAAGTTTTTTTTGGTGTGTATCAGTCGTGTGTGCGTGCGTAACCTTCTGGAGATATTAGTTTTATTGTGCTACAAAAACATGTGGAGAAAAACGGCTTTCTAGATTTCTGCAATGCCGGAGTCAGCCGTGGTCTCTGCACTTGATGAACTGAGAAGACAAGAATATGCTGGATGCTCTGATCTTATTAGACCTCTCGACAGCATTTAATACCATAGACCATTCCATTCTTATCTCCAGACTAGAGCAGATAGGCATATGAGGCAATGTGCTTGGCTGCCTTAAGTCATTCCTCTCTGACCATCAGCAGTTCATAACTTAACCACCTTATTCATCTCAACCACCCTTCAACTGTGGCGTACCCCAGGGATCAACTGTCTCATTGCTCTTTAATTTTCATATGCATCCCCTGACATTTATGCTCCGTAGGATAAGAATAAAGTTGCACGTGTATGCCAACGATACCCAGACGATTTTTGGAGTAACTCCGTCCTCCTCTAATAAAAAGTGGCACTAAGACCTCTCTTCTAGCAGACAGCCTAGCGTTAACAAAGTGATGGAAGTCCTCCAACTATTTAAAATTAAACCCATCAAAACTGAGCTACCGCTGACCTCCTAAAACCTTACAATTGACAGTTTGCTTTGTCCACCTAGAATGAGACCTCCAGCTAACCCTGTGTCCGCAGTTTGAAATCTGGGTAGCTACATGGACTCTAATCTGGGTGAGACTACTCTTGCTTTTTCATTTGAAACTCTTGCACATTATTTTATCATTAAACATGCTTATTCCATGGTGAATATGCAAGTACAGTCGTGGTAGTAGTGTAGGAATGCCATATATCTTTATGCCCCCAATAACCTCATACATAGCCCATCTTAAGCTCAAACAGTATTTGGCAGACCACATGTGAACAGGCTTAGTTTGACCATATTTCCATTACACTTAATCAGCTGTTTTGGTTGTGTATCCACAAATTAGTTCATTTTAAAGCCAAGGTAGTTGTACATATTACGGCCTATCGAGGCATACCAAATTGCAAGGCAAGCCAGTTCGACTGGTAAAAACCAATTTGAGCCTTGATGTCAGAGCACTAGTTTCCTATATCTATTCCCAGATCATTACCCACATCTACGAGCACAGATACTTCCCTCCTGCTACAACCAGCTGGGGCTCGGAATTCTGTTCATTTGAGCCCCTGCAGTCAATACTCATTGCCCCAATTTAGAAAACTCATTGAAGCTCATTTGTTTAATCTATAACAGCCAGTAACCCTACTTTGCCAGTCATTAGGAGTTCATAAACGGTCTCTTTCAGCACCAGAAGCAATAAGTGAACATTGTGTTCAATAATGAATATTAAGAAAATATATTAACATTTATACTAGGCCAGTGAAGATAAATATGGCTCGAAATTGCACAATATTTAGAACAATTGTACTAATAAATTCAGATGCATGTGTTATTACAGTATATTCAAATTGACATGAGAAAAACATGGTTTACCGCCTCAAAGATTTCATGTCATAATGACTTTAAGCCGGGAAACAACTTTGGTAATAGTCTCAAGACCTCTTCAAAGTCATTTTATCTCACTGTACAAATGTAACCCCTTTTATCCTGTTTTTAGGTTAAATACATATTTGTTTAAAACTAATACACATGAAAAAGTTCCATGACAGTGTACAACACTTCCATTATTGGGGAGGGAAAGGGCCATCATGTCCCACACGAGGCTTCACTCCTGATACGTTTCGACCCCCCAGTACTAAAAAATGGTAATAAATAGCACACCACACGCTGCACATTTGTGTATATATTTAATATATGTAAATCTAGTTTGAGCCCTGTTTTTATTCATACTATTCCTTTTCCCATTATCTTCCTTATTATTCTTTTTCTATACAGGACCCTGTCACTTCTTACCAAAAACCTTATAAATAAATATAAATATGGACTTTTGTCTTGTTATTCATAGATTGAATACCAGGCTGTGAAATAATTTAATTAATGTGACAAAAGAAACAGAAACCTCTGATTTGTCTGCATAATCGACAGCTGTCTGGACCAAACCTATCAGTTCATGTCTCCCAAAGTTAGTAAAGTGCTAGTCTTTAAAGTACACAGTGGTGTAAAAGCTATTGTAAATAGAAAATAAGACGGGATGGGTTGCATCACATAGATATATTTTAACCAATTAATTACCAATTTGGTATCCCTAGAATTGGGCAACTCTATTTTAAAGGATGAGAGACATCAACATGTTTCAACACTTCCCTTTCCAATGGGTTTCTTTAGAGCTAAAAACAAAAATAGCTCCATAAAGGTCTGTATTTAGTTTAGCACTGCAGGTTTTACCCAGTTTTTGCCTGACATTTACTACTAATTTCTTATGGAAAGATAGATATTCAGTAAAGCAGATCCTGTTGTCAAATGGATTTCCATTCTCATTGAAAAACTGATTTTGCTAATTAAAGTGGTTATAAATTTGCATTCTAAAGTGTAATTTTACAAATTATATGGGGACATTTTATTTTTATTTTTATGTAGTTTTCTTTTACATTGGTCACACGGTGCTAAAAAGCAAGACAATCTCATTAACTCTACTCTTCATGACCTCCCATGACATCTGGAGTAAACAAGCTGTCTCACCGGTAACAACACTGTTGCTCCTGGGATTTGCAGGGGGGCAACTCTCCCAGCTTTTAATTTTCCACCTAGCGAAAATGAATAACTCAAAACGTAAGGGATTGAAGGACCACCTCATAAGTGAGATGTGGGGTCTACAAAATGGAGCCACTGTGGTGAGTTTCTCCTTTTGCATCAAAGTGACAAGCAAATAGACTGAACGCCAATACAACCCTGTTCCCATGTTGCTTTTGTCCATATTCTTTTCTTGAACTGATTTTTTTTCTGTTTTGATGGTGGCTTCAAATGAAGCAGAGTGTCTTCTTGCGAAAATTGCAGATGGTAAATGTTCTGCTGGCTGATCCCATGCTGCGGCTAATGGGTTTTAGATGGCCTTCGGTCTGCTGTCGACAGTCAGGGTGCTATTAGGCACCACTTTGGCAGCAGTGAGCATTACCTATGACAGACTCTCTTTTGTTAACAATGAGTGCAACATGCTATGGTGACAGTTCTTTGGGAAGATGCTTTTTTGCAAAGTCTAAACACAGCTGTATTTAAACTGTGCTGAGGGGGACAGACATTATCATTTCCTTTGCAGAGAAAACAGATTAAAATTCAATTGCTCTGTATGCCAGCATGTCTGGAGTATGCGCTGCAGACTTAAATAAGCTTTTCCAATTGTTTTCAATTCCCAAAGTTGTTGAATTTAAATTATTAAAGATATTTTAACAAGCTCCAATGTAAGTGTTTTTTTGCAGTTAATATTCCCTGAACCCATTTTGGCTTTGCATGGCTTTTATATAAGTGAATGCTGCCTCTCCATCCTTTCAGATGGCTGGTGGTGGCATGGATGTGTCTTGCTATTGTAAACCTACATTATGGTAACATAATTTTGTGATCTTGTAACACCTATGTGGCACACATTTTTATCTAAAGTAAGTTTTTGATGGCATTAAAGATTGTACTGCGCATTGAGATGTATGATGCTTGCGCCGTTCATGTTGAATATATTCTGCCACCTGGACCTATAGCCAACTCTCATTGCACATGGCCAAAGGCATGGAGTTGGGTAGTTATGGAGGTTGGCTGCAGGGGACTGGCCGATATATCTCGTGCCCTCAGGTAACTATAACTTGCGCCCTCTACATCCACTGCTAATTACCCCAGATATTACAGCACTCATGACATCTTTTAGAACATAATTGATAATATTACTGGAACATTTGCAGTAAAATTATTGATGAGATAACTGGGCATGGCGGGGGCACAAACTATAGTTACTTGAAATAATTCCAACTATAAAAGTTGAATTTCTGTGAATTCTTGTGTTTAAAATGAGAGCCTAACTATAATGTTCCTATAACCTTTTGTTTTTTCAGTGAATATATATTTATGTTATTAATGTGCCCTCTGCATATTTATTAAGAATAGCCCTGAGAAGGTGGGGGTCCCCATCAATTCAAAAAGTCCGGGGGGTGGGGTGGCATTTGAAGCCTGCAATGATCCCGGGACCTGACCCACCCAGGGGCCAAAGCATTTTTAAGCACGGGAGACCACTTTTGTTTTTTATTTTTTTTAGTTTTTTATCGCAGTGTAATCCACAGATCTAGATGCAAACTTCTCATATTTAAAAAAAAAATACTTTTAATCCTTGGTGTGGATAATCCCCGGGGACTCCTGGACCAAGGCTAGGGGGTTACGGTATATATAGCCTGTCCCCTTTTCTTTTTATTATGTTTCTTTTTTTCTGGACTCCACTGAAGCAGAGTCCCAAAATGGCTGCCAACACTTATTGTTTGAAGTGTTGGCAGCCAATCAGATCTTGGCAGGAGATCTCTCTGGATCCATGGACTTAGATATACACATTTACATTCCCTTTAATATATGAAAAACTACTGAACGGATTTACACCAAATAAAAAAGCAGGGTGATCTGTGAACCAAAACCTACCTTTTGCCAAATTTGGTGTAATTCCGTCCAGTGGTTTGAACTGCAGACTTGTCTAAAGAGTCTATGGGAATTAACATGGGACACACACTTATTTAGCCCCCCCTCCCTTTTTCTCGGTCCCTGCTTGACAGATCATCGTGAAATTTTCAATGCACAACAAGACCCAACTTCACACTTTTTTGGCAAAATTTCTTGAAGATTTGTCAAACTGTGCCAAAGAAATAGGTAAGTCAAAAATGCTTTTTCTATGGAAACTAGGTCCTAACTATAACTACCTACTGGCAACCACCAGTAGGTAATATATATATATCAGAGATTTTATCTCAGGCTTTTGACATAGCATATCTGGATCTTCTGGTTTTATATCATACCATTTATTAATCGCTTTTTCACACTATGGGCTTAAACAATGGGAATGTTCTCTCACTCTGCCTAAATATCTTTAAAAATGAATGCACATGAACGAACAGCCTGGCATAAACCATGCAGTCTGGTGCACGGACAGTAATATGCTATTTGTTACAATTATCGAGGGATGAGATGAACATCATGACTCACTCAGAGCTTTTTCTCTTGTGAGTCATGGCCCTGCCTCACACACAACAACAGTATTAAATAGGATATGATATATGTTCAATAGCATTACAGTGCAAATGTTAATTTACGTTATATTTTTATTACAGTGAAATTGGCATTAAAAAATTGCCTCATAGATTGTGTTACAAAATATATAGGATTTGTGTTAGAAATGGGGTCTCTAGTTGACAGTCAGTTAACACCCTGCTCAAGTATGAATCCTCACTCTAGTCAGGGTAAGGAAGTCACACACCTAACTTAACCCCTGCTCACCCCCTTGACAGCTTGGCACAAGCAGTCAGGCTTTTCTCAGACGCAATGTGTAAAGTATTTGCACAATCACAGACAGTAACACAGTGAAAACACCACAAAGGACTCCACACCAGTTTAGAAAAATAGCCAATATTTATCTACATCAAACAAGACCAAAACAGCAAAACTCCAACATACATAAGCAAAGATATTGAATTTTAAAGTAAAAGTCTTAATCCCTAAGAATAAATGGATGCACTGTTTTAGCACAAAGTACCTGGTATGCCTAAACAAAAAAAAGCTGCATGGGTGAGGGTGCGTCAGAAAAACAAGCGATCAGTTGATTCCTTACTCGCAAGTGAGGCCGTGCGTTGATTCTTTCTCTGTCAGGGGAAGCGATGCGTCAATTTATTCCTCACAGGGAGGGGATGCATCGATTTCCAGACAAGCAGCCTTGTGCCTGTGCACTGATGTTGAAGATTTGACACCCAGGGACGATGCGTGGAAAATCCGGACGCACTGCAACGATAAATCTGTGCTGAACCTGCGTTGCGTCGATTTCTTGCAGGTGCTGTGTCGATTTTAAAGCCGCAAGTGGGGTGCTGCTTTGATTTTTGTGCCGCTTGGCTTTGTGTGTGGATTTTCACTCAGGTTTTACCAGTTTGTTCCAAGGGCCCAAGAGCTAGAGTGGCACCACTTGGCAAGTCAGGGGTCAATGCAAGAGAGCCCAGATGCTGGCAGGTAAAGCCTTTGATGTCCCTGAGACTTCTTAACAGGAGGCAAGCTCAGTCTAAGCCCTTGGAGAAACTTCACAAGCAGGATACACAGCAAACTCCAGTCTATGCCCTCTCTTAAGGCAGAAGCAGCAACTGCAGGCCAACCCAGCAAAGCACACACAGCAAAGGGGCAGTATTCCTCTTCGCTGCTCTTTAGGTCTCCTCCTTGGCAGAGGTTTCTCTTGATCCAGAAGTGTTCTAAAGTTTTGGGGTCAGCAGTCCAATATTTATACTCATTTCTGCCTTTGAAGCAGGCACAAGACCCTGCCTCTTTCTTGCCCTGCCCCAGCCACATTCCATGGGGTTGGAGACTGTATTGTGTGAGGTCAGGCACAGCCCCGTCAAGTGCAGGTGTCCGCTCCTTCCTCCCACTTCAGCAGCCAAGCGCAAGCACAGAATGGTTAAGCAAGAAAATGTCCACTTGTAAAAGTGTCCTTTTCAAACTCACAATCTAAAAATCAACTTTATCGAAAGAGGTATTTTTAAATTGTGAGTTCACAGACCCCACACTCCATATCTCTATCTGCTCCCTATGGGAAACTGCACTTACCAGACTTCAAGGCAATCCCAATGTTACCCTATGAGAGAGATATGCCTTGTAATAGTGAAAACTTAATTTAGCAGTATTTCACTATCAGGACATGTGAAACACAGCAGTACATGTCCTACCTTTTAAATACACTGCGCCCTGCACTTGGGGCTGCCTTGGGCCTATCTTAGGGGTGACATATATGTAGTAAAAGGGAATGTTTAGGCCTGGCAAGTGGGGGGACTCGCAGTTCCAAACTGCCCACACAGACACTGCAGTGGCAGGTCTGAGACATGTTTACAGGGCTTCTCGGTTGGGTGGCACAATCAGTGCTGCAGGCCTGCTAGTAGCTTTTGATTTACAGGCCATGGTTACACATGGTCCACTATACTAGGCACTTATTGGTAAATCAAATATGCCAATCATGGATAACCAATCATAATCACAGTATAAACAGGGAGCACTTGCACCTTAGCACTGGTAAGCAGTGGTAAAGTGCCTAGAGTACCAAAAACCAGCAAAAACTAAATCCAGCATAGTCAAAAATACAGGAAGCAGAGGCAAGAAAGACAGGGGAAACCACGGCAAGGATGCCAGGACTAACAGTTTTCCATAGCAATACCATCCTCTGCTTATAAACGCTCAATCAGTTTTGGTGAAAAGGAATGAATCACGTCCTCCCTGTCCATGTAGGAAATAGAGTTGTCCCTCCTTCCCAGCATGGGTTTTTCATAACTTGTGTCTATCTACACCTTCCCATGGGTGTGTCTTTTACGCAAAAGGTCCAATTAGCGTTCCTTTTTTTAAGCTTATCATAGTATACTGCATTAATTGATGCATTGTTATTTCTATCAACCGTTCCACTTCAAAGCAAGAAGGATCTGTGCTTTGCTGATGTCTGACAGCTATATGTTCTTCCACTGGACTTGGTGATACTCTTTACACGCATTCTGCAGCACGCTGAGGTTGTACCACGGCTCACCTACACATGAGGCTATACTGACTGTCGCTTGAAACAAGCCTCAACTTGGAGACTGCTGCGGCATTAACATTAAATGCACCTACTCTTCAAGAGCCCCAGTGTAGGTAAAACTTTTTCATTTAAGAAGGCGAAGGCAGTAAACATTTACCATAAGATCCTGGTATTTGTGGTTGCCACGTTGCATACTAAGTCAAACTTACTACCTGATGTTATGTCTGTGGGAATTTTTCTAAACATAGTTCCTCTTATTTTATTTCTCAACAAAACAACTTTCCAGCTGTGGTTCACAGAGCAGGCAATTATTGCTTTACAATCTTCTGAAATTGTTGCTCATAATACCACTTCCAAATATTATACTTGTCAATTTCCCACATTTCAGCAAACTCTGCAGCCTGTCCTTATTGGGTTTACTAAGTAATCAAAGTAATGTTTATCTATATCATCCACTAGAACACACAGATATGAGCTTTCTACTTTTGTCATCCTTCAGTACCCCATCTATTATTCTAGCTGTACATGCAACTCAACTAATCAACCACCTGTGTAGAAGTCCCAAATAAAAGTATATTCATAACCTCTGGTATGTCAAAATATGAGGGTATTGCGAAGGGGAGGACCCAGAATCCTTTCCAAACTAATAAGTGCACTCCCTGCACATCCTCTGCCATCCTAATACCTATAAACGACCCATTAACCACGCAAGGGGGCATTCTGAGGCGAGGAAGCGCCAACTGGACCACTTTCAGCACTCACTATAGAATTAAGTATTGTGGCCCATGCTCTTGCAAATTCCAATTTACCCTCGTCTCTTTTGGCCTCCTCTAGAACAAGGTGCCTTCGCATCCGGCCCATCAAAAAATTATCTTTCGCAGCCTTCAAGCCTAGTTCCCACCGCTGACTTCCATTTCAGCATCACTTGTCTCAGCGCGAACACTAGCTTGCTTGTATATGTGGGGGTATATGTCTAGCTGGGGGTATATGTCTAGCTGTTGCCTCTTTAATAAAGATTAAAAATCCTGACCAATATTGGGACATGTGCAAACCACATGATTAAGGTCTGCCCCCACCTCTCCACATTTAGGGCGTTTAGGTTGTGCGCTGAGGAACGTCTGTGGGACTTGATCGAAATATCTGTTTAATCATTGTTTTCTTCTTCTGTAGGCAAGCAGGAGTTTAATAAATAGGGTTATATTTTATGGATACTTGCTTGAAACCATTTCTTGAAAGTGATTTAATGCACTGGAGTTCTTTGACCCTATTCATGGTCTGCAGTTTGACCCCATTTGATATCCTTGGAAATGTGAACAAGACCCGTTTTGGTTTCCTCATTGAGTGAGCTTTTGTGCAGCTTCATGGACGTCATTTAGGGGTCGCCAGGGGTTGCAGCTGCAACCCCTGGATTGCTCTTTGCTACCCCTGGCCCGGCAGCTCCATACAAGTTGCACAACACAAGAGATACATCTCCCAGTAAGCTCTGGGCCTCGAAGCTGCTGTCAGAACTGTCCACAGCTGATGCATCCCTAGGAGAGGTGCACACAACGGTTGTACATAAATGAGACTGATATTGAATGGGCCACAACGTTTAACAGTTGTATTATTGGAGCAGCTCTGTATTACTGCCTGTTAACCTACATCTTTTAGACAACATACTTCGAAAACTGTGTCTCCCAGAAATCTTGGGAGTGTTGGGAAGGCCACTTGAATTTCCTCGGAAACCTGTGGGTGAGACCGAATGTGGTTGTATTTCAAAACATTTTCTAGGGCTGCACTGGTCCGCCTTCTGGCCTGGTACTACCCAAGCACTACCTTCCCCTGTGCATGGATGTTAATTTGATGTAGTCTGGAAGCAGTCAAGAAACATGACTCGGGCTTTCCTGGACTCAGAATTCAAGATGGTCGACGGAGGCGTCTTCACGGCAACAGAGATTTGCAGCCCAACGATATGCCTGCTCTGACATCATGGGTTTTCAGGTCATGCCGTGAGAAATATTTTGGGCTAACAACCAGGGGCGGCTCCTCCGTTAGGGCGGAGGAGCGTCGCTCCCCCCTGCCAGCCGCAGAAGCTGCAAAACCTTTACAAAACGAAACCTTTAACAAAACCTTTAACAAACTAAAAAAACATGTTTATTATCATTTCGTTTGTTAAAGAGGTGGGGCCACAGGAGTGACAAGCAGTGAGGGGAATCCACTGTGCACTCCCCTCAGAGCGTATGTATGTTTGGCCCGATGTCTCGGGCCGGCCAAACACACATGCGCAGTAGGCTCTCTCCAGCCTAACACCACAGTTGCCGGGCTGGAGAGAGCCTGCACAGGTTCCCAGTCTGCCTGGGAGTGCCCTAGCTGGGCACTCCCAGCCAATCCTGAGGCTGCTCAGAGCAGTGTCAGGATTGGCCGCAGGGCAGGCTGGGAGCCTGTGCCTGCCTGCAGCGACAGGAGCAAGAGGAGTGGCATGGCGCGGGAGCAGAGCAGGTAAGTTTTGTTTTAAAAAATATATATATATTTTTTTATACATTTTACCCCTTAACCCCATCACCCACCCCTGCGTGCCATACCCACCCGCCCCTTCTGACTCCTAGACATATCTCCTGATAAATGTTAGGTAAGTCGTGTCCTCAGTTACAATACACAAAAAGTAGTGCTAAAAAAGGCTTTTATTTTATACTCCTTTGTTACTTGGAGCTCAAGCCATAATTTTTGTTTTAAATAGTCTCTCCAATATGTCACTAGAGCGTGGAGGGAGAAGCTCAAATAATGACATAAGTTTTTTTTCCGCTTGACCAGCACAATTGCTTTTCGTGAGGACTCTTTAGAACCCTGAAAGCAAAGATGATTCACTTTAATAGCAGTAAAGGGGTGAATGTGTGGCACCGGGTACAAAACCATAAACTTCCCTACACTCTGCCCCTGGCACTGAGCTTCGCGCAGAGCAGTTTATTTCATTTTCTTCAGGTAAAAGTGAAATGTTTAAGAGCAACCTCGTACAGAAGCTGTGTACGCCCTCTCACACAAAATGTCTGCTCCGCGCTGCTTCTGAGGAAAGTGTGGCACGTGCCTCCGCTCGTCCCACAAGTGAGAAGTAGATACCAGCGTCTGGCGTGCTGGTGAGTCATACCTGGCATGATGCAAGGCCTTAGCAGTTGTAACAGCTTGGCATAAATCTAACTTCTGTTACTAGGAGGATACTCCAGCCGTCTCAGTTTCCTAGAAAATTGTTAAGCTTCCTTGTCCCGGGACTTTCCACACCCCCGCTAAACACTGTTCTTAAAAATTCCAATGCAGACAGCTCTGTTTTTAACAGTTTTTTTCGCGAGTTCGTTGAGGTAGCCCTTGCTTTTTTGCTTCAAAGTCACGTGATCTTTATATGCAAGAACTTACTTTGGTTCTGACGCATCTCAGCGCTTGGAATATCAAAGGCTCGGAGCTTTGAAGTTGTCCCTGGATCTGCAGCTATTCTGTGTGCCTTAGATGGAGGACATCAGTGGCTCCCAATTGGGGGCCCTGGAAAACCCAAGTCCTATTAATCATGCGGTTAGACAGTGGTAATCAGCTATACTTTCTATCTGGTTCCGGCTTTACTTAGTCAAGACCAAAAACCCAAGAGTATTTTTTCCAGAGTATGCCTGCTCAGTCTGTCCTTTCTGTAAAGGGTTCTGTGCTGTACTGGTGCCTCCGTTCTTACATTGAGGAAAGGTGTGTTCTCCAAACATTGTTATCACCCCTGAGTTATTGGTTCGGACATAGGACTGTTACTTACCAAAGGAGACACTACCCCCCTCCCTGATACAGTTTGGGTGCGGTCACTATTCTGGATGCTGTGGTTCCTCGTGAGCCGGGTCCATAAAGTGAGCTTTTCCCAGGCTGGGTTGCCAACCCCTGGGCCACTGGCCCTCATAGACTAAGGTGGAGCCTGAGTACCATAACACATCATTGCGTGTATATCATATACAGGGTGCACTGTCCCTGTGTGCGTCATGGTGCACTTTTCAAAAGGTGCACCTGGTGGGAATCAGACTTTAATATGCAGGGCCTTTACCATGCACCTGCCTCTACCACACATGGTTGTACCACGCAGATGTCTTAACCACCAGATACCTTTATCATGACTGCCTTTACCACGCCCTTGTGCATATGAGCCCTTTCATGATAGTGTCGGTGCCACATGTGCTGTAGCGCCACTAGTATAACGGAAGAGCCATACAAGCATCTGTGGTCCTTTCTGTCACACCATAGTGCGCCGGGAGTGCACAAAGCAGGCTCAAAGACCTGTTGCACCCTCAGAGCCCTTTACATAATGTATCCCCAGGCAGTTATTTTTTTCGTGGGGTATTTGCCTCATATTAGTCAGACATTTATATTTCTTATTTATTATTTCCAATCTCCAGCACTGATGCTGAGGACACTGAAAGACTAGTAGATTGGTATAGCATCAAGATTCTCCAGTAATTCCACCCATTTACAGCACACCCATATCTTTGCGGTTGCCTGGCAGGCACTTTGGATTCATTCTCGCCCTCTCTCTCTGTCTCTCCATCTCCCTCTCTCTCTCTCTCTCTCCTGCCCTGGGATGCACTGTCCAGGCTTGAGCCTGCCATGTTAGGACAGTGTGAAGCCTCTTACGTGGCCTAGTCATACGTCAACCCCCTTTCTTAATATAACCTTCTCTCACGCACCCCATGCAGACATCAATTGCCATTACCTTGATCTCTCGGCCCATTACAATCACACGGCCTGCTCACTGACAACTAGGCATACTCTGGCAGTCCCAACTTCTCCATCACATTGCTATTTAGACAGTGCCACTGTGGGGCCCAACAGGTTTCTAACACAGGGCAGTCTCATCTTCCCAGTCTGGATCCACTCTGAAGAATTGTTGATAGTGAGTGTTCACTTGTACCGTCCCCCTCAGAAGTCTTGTAAGTATTGCATTCTACTACCCAGACTCACTCAGGAGAAAACCTATAATATGGGTATTTTTAGATGGCACCTACACTGCAAGAACTAAACCAGTTCACACACCTTTGTTTGGAAGGAAAATTCACGTGGGGTTTTGTATTTACTTATACGAACAATCAGCATGCATGGTGGATTTATCTCGTGCCACCTGTATTTTAATAAAATAGAAGTGCATGTAACTGTTCACTGGCAGGAGTAAGTACATATCCTTGCTGCAGAGGGGGTGAATATACCCCACTATGTAATATGAATGTTGGGAGAGGAGGTTTATTCACAGGGAAAAATATTTTGAAAAAAATGTTTGAAAAATATTTGCACATCGTTTTTGCATGTGGAATTTTTCACCATGTGGAAATTCTTCTTGTGTAAACTTTTCCTGTTGGCTTACTCTATGAAGATGACCACTTGAGAATCTTCTCTTATTCTCCAAACTTAGAAGGAATTCTGCTCATTGCAGCACCTGTACTTTCATCGGGCATTATTCCATCACTTCACCATCCGGGTACTTGACTTCCCTCTCTCAATCTCTGAGAAGTAAAAGGTCGCATCCTGGGCAGTTTGTGTGCACGCCTGGGATTGGCAGAGTAAACATTGTCACCTGCCTAGTACTGCCCAATTGAGGACGAGCATTCTGTGAAAAGTGCAAAGCAAGCAGGATGTTGGCTCACCTTCCACATTGAAAGAATGTTCTAATGAAGGCCTGTTGTTATTTAACATTCATACATCGCACAGATGGACATTAGTCTTCCATGTGTGCTCACTCGTGATGTTCTATGAGTAACCTGCACGTGTAAGAAAACAGAACAGACCTTCTGCAGCATCTTTACCTGACGTCATCACGTTAAGCTGGCGTACAGTCACTATAATGACATCTTAATGCTATTTCTGAAGCATAGCATACAGTTTAAATCTAGCATCTATATTGGTCCCAGTCCAGCACTTCATTTTTTTCTTGCCTGATACCTTTAGGGGCCAATTTATCCTTTTGGATTTGTAATGCACTATTGATGGACGACATCTTGTTTTGTACCTATCATTTTAACTATCCATCCAGACACACACTCCCTCAGTTTCCCTACCCCTTTCTCCATTCCCAGCTTCCCCACTTGAAAGGATTGTGTGATCCATGTCCAGTCACTTTAGTTTACTATACACTATTTTCTTTAATCAGCTATTTAGAGAGTACATTGAAGTAATTAAGTTTAGATTCTGCGCGGTAGAAAAAAAAAAACCTAAACTGTATATGGTTAATTTGTAATAATCTTGGTTCATATTTACTAACAGTATAGACCATAAAAATAGAGAACATTACACACTGACTGTTTAGGGTATATTGTGGCAAATCATTCGCAGCATGAGGGTATCCTGGGATTGTTCCATGTTTAAAAAATATTACTTTAGGTAAATGACACTAAAATCAGAAATTATTGTATGTACTAAATTGAAACAACGAGAAATGTTGAAGTATAAATATGTGTTTAATTTTAGAGAGTGTTTTATTATATTTTTCATTACATGTGTTGCTTTATTCACATCTTCTGATGGCTCGGCTCGCACTTTGACTCAAGAACCAAGCCAGACCCCGTCTCAGCTCTAACCAAGGCTCTGTTCAGCAAACCTCTCCTACCCCCCACGAAATAGTGTGTCTCCCACGCCCTTGATTCATTGATTGCAATAATCCAATGTCAGTGTTCACACAGCGGTCCTATAAACTAAATTACAACCAAACACAAATGCTGACGCTTGACTTGGGATCCAGGAGAAGTATCTTAGCTGGGTGGACGTGTTGTGCCAGCAACTGTATTTTTTTTTTTTTTTAAATTAATTTCTTAGATAAGAGGGTCACTTTTCTAATGTGTTAACTTGTATTGTAATTTATTGTGAATTTATGTAGCGCAGTGCTTAATTTGTAAAAAAATAAAAAAAATAAAAAAAATTGCAGGGCTCACGGTTTTTCTCAGAAGCCCACCCACCCCTGGTGCTGCCGGATGTCAGAGGTTTCCAGTTACCAAGGCTGGCTAGTTCTGATCTCACCTCATTACTCTTCCATCCGCCTCCCTACGCCCCCTAACCCTTTCACTCTTCCAGGTTGTTTTTCATCCATTCGTACTCCCTCTGCACTGATATCCGCCTCTTTTCATCCTTTATTCTCCCTTCTCTGCCGCCTTCTCTCTGGCTTAGTCTGATGACAATAAAATATAAGTTCGCGCCTCAAAAGAGTGTCGGTGAACCCCATCTACAATCACCGTCTCAAATTGAGCACGGATATAGCGCTTACTAGCCCTGATGAGGCGGCGAAGCACTTTATGCTGGGCAGCAGCTGCTCCGGGCCCCTCGGTCAGCGGGTGCGTGCTTTGTGTTTTCATTGTCAGGATTCGTTGTAAGTGGCAGCGTCACCGTCTACACCGAGGGCTGGTTTCCAGATCCCGCCAATTTTTATAATGTGGTGAAATAGTGTATTTTGAGCAATTCTGTTTTGCTTCCTAGTTGCCAACTACTGGTTTTACGAACTACTGTAAAATCCATCCACTGACTCAGTTTGCCATTTAGTGAATCAGTTTGTCACCTACTGCTGCAATGCGGTTACGTGCACCGAGTCACCGCTTTGATCCGTTGTAGCGCCGCATGGGCTTCTTCGGTCTTGAAACCGGTCGGGTTTGTTCCACCTCCGGCCGCTCGGTTCTCGTGACGTGCACACGAGTGTTTTTTGCGCAGTTGCACATTCCCAAGTCATGACTAGCGCACGAGTGTGCTCCTGGCTCACCGCCCCTCCAATGATAAAGTAAAACATTCTCAAGCACGGTGACCCGGAAGACGTGTCTGCTGACTAACGTTCATGACTGGCTTCTTCCAGTAAAAGGAGCACAGGCGTCAAATTGTTATCGGTTTGCTACCTCTTTACAGAAAAAAAAAAAAAAAAACGGAAACGGAAACTCATAGAAAGCGTGTGGGGGTGAGAAGCTTTCTATTTGGAATATTCCCAGTCGGCCGGATGTGCTTGATACTGCTTTCCTTATTTTGAACCCAGACCATAAACTAAACACCCAGAGTAGACAATGAATAGCCGCAAACACTGCAAAAAGGCAGGGGAGTAGCTTCCATTGGTGCAACAGGTGCAGTGGCACTGGGATCCAGAGGGACACACTCAACTCTGATTATTGTTGTGCTTTACAATTAAAACAACAGCGAGGGGTTGTTTCCTTCCTTGCTGATGGGCTACCCCACTGCATGAAGGCTTTGACAGGAAGCCATGTAGCCAGTGCTTTCCAGCCTTTTGACTTCTGTGGACCCCCACTTTATCAACCATGGAACGCAGGGACTCCCACTGAGTCATTATTGGAATCCGAGGATCCCCCACTGAGCCTTTACCGGAAACCGGGCACCCAGGCCTAAACATTGTTGATGATTTGAACCACAAATCAAAACATTCAGAAAAAAAGTATTCATTAAGCACATAAACAAATGATAACACATTTTATTTAATTTGCAAAAAATACAATACAAATAAACATTTTAATTTTAATAGGAAGGTCGGAGCTTTTCTAAATTCAATTGAAGCTACACATCGTCCATACTCTATTCTGTTTGATGCACCTGCAATGCTCCCACGAATCAATCTGAGGATACTAATTTACTTTTTAGCCTCTAATTTCAAATTCCTTGGCATTTACAGTATGTTTTAAAAATTTCAATTGTTTATTTAGCCATTTTATTTATATACACTTCATCTGTTAATATTAATTTTCTAAGCAGTCACGGACCCCTGAGGAGGCATCGCAGACCCCGAGGGGTCCCTGGACCACAGGTTGGGAATCACTCACATAGGTTAATCACAAATAAATTCAATGCTCCTCTTGAAACGTACATGCTGCTCTCCCCCCTTGCTGAGCACCCCGTGATAATTTGACAGGTCAGTTTGGAGGGTCACAAGATGAACGTCCATGAAAACCCCTTTGTAGTACCCCTGGTTCTATGAATGAGACAGCCCACACTTAATCAAACCAGGGGTAGATTCAATGTCCAGCTCCATTAATCCATTTTAGAGACCCTTCATTGGGTTAATCCTCAATCAAAGACAGCATTTTCACTCAAGAACCTAAAGTGCCAAGAAGACAAGTAATGGACGAATACTGTGCTATAAAAATATATACCATCGCATAGTAAGGCAGTGACAATGCTGTTGTGTGAACATACATCCATAAATGTGCCTACAAGCCTATCAATCAATGAATCAATTCTGCATACAGCGAAAGAGCTTGGCTTTGTTTATGTCACTGCTATCTGTGTGTGTCCCTTGACGAGCCTCCATTTCTGAACAGTGGTGTGAAATACTGCCGAGTCTCTTCCCACTTTAATAATTCACTTTGATTCACATTCTTTCCTATTTCCGAAACAGACCATCAGCCCCTGACTGGCCAACTCAACCCACCAAAAGTTATTTTGGCTCCATTCTGGGATAGGTGATAATATCCCATATGGATGCTCTGAATCTTTGTTTCATAGACTGTCCCAGAGCAATTACAATGAGCAGTATGTGTGGGGTAAGAATAGCCGTGTAATTACCAATACCACGGGGTTTACATTTTCTCCGGGTAAGTATTGGCATCTTATCAGGAGATTTTCTGGTCTGAATGGGGAGTGACATGGCAATAACATGATTCTCCCGTTCCAAGCTATGAAACTCCCGAATTGCGTGTTTTCCTGCACAAAATTTACAGTGTCTCAAGGTATATGCAACGAAACGTATTATATATGTGTACTGTTGTTGCATACATTGCAGTTCTGATACAGATGCAAGCTCTGGTTTGGACCCAGGATTACGGGCCTATCATGAAGAGTGCCTCTATGTGCTTCCTTTGCATGTAGACAGCTTGCCTTGCACATGTATAGCTTTTCGACTGATGGAGAATTGCTTTTCCAGTGCAGCGGCACATAAATTGCCAGGGTGTTTGCACAAATTCTTTAAAATATAGGTACACATTTGGTGTTTTTCGGTTGCATTTGGCACTCATTCTACGTGCATTAGCAAAGTAAAAGTTAACCTTGGGCCTTGTCTTGACAGCTGCCACGCTTCCTTTGGCACATGAATTACTGCAGAATCGCGAGGCAGTTGGGCCTGTCTTGCCTTCTCGTTAGGCAGTAATTTAAGGCAAGGAAAGTGCCCTGCAGCCTGCACATGAGAGACGAAACTGTGCCCATGTCGGTTGAACAGCTATTTTACGATAATAGCTTTTTATAGTCTTCTTCGGTGGAATTCCAGCTCTGAGCCAGAGCGACTGCAGTAAAAATATATCCATTAAAAGTGACGCATATGCGGCCTGCAACTAGCACCGTGGTTAACGCCACGCCTAAGTCCAAGCGCTCTCTCGCTCTACTCCAGTTCCCTTGCAACCCCAGATGCACAGCCACAGGCGACTCGGTGCACTTGCTGTGAACTAGAAATGGAAATCTGAAAGAATAGGTTCTCACTGTACCCTAGCGCCTGTTTGCTACTCAGAAATGCCAGCGCTCCCCTATTAAAAGTATTGCACCCTTGCTTTGTGTAATTGCAAGGTTCTCTCCTTTTCAGATTATAGAAGTGCATGGACTCAGTACTTGAGAGTACTCTGCCCGCTGAAAGCACTGATTATGGTGCTTCATATTCAAGCTGCAGACAGGTGAGTTTTCTCAAACACAGAAAAGGTGAAAAGAGGAGTGCATGCAATGGGAGGACTGCTTGCAGTTTGTCTATTTGTATGGCAGTTGCTCAGGGTAGCATCCCAACCCATTGTTCTTTTGCTCACCATCTCACCTTGGATTCGACCAGCCATATGCAGATCCATCTTGGTCCTGCTCCATTAGGATGCGTCGAGCCCAAACTGCCAAGCCAGGTCCTTTGTGAACCAGTCCACAAGCAGCACAGCACCTGTTGCAGTCTAATGGGGCGAGTGTCTTCTGCCAAGCTTGCTGAAGCACACCAAGTGGTGGAGCCTCAAGGCTGTGTGTTGACACACGATGGCTGTACTCCAGGCACAAGATGTCTGTTACCATTTATGACGTGGCAGACCCAGGCATGCCATGGCTGCACCTCCCTGTGTTTTAAGTTGTGGTAGTAATTGGCAATGGCACGACCTGGCATTTCATGGCAGTATTGCAGAATGCAAGGTGGTACCTGGGCACTCAAGGCAATAACTGGACACACAAAATCTGCTCATGTGCATGAAATTTATGCACATGGGTATGCATTGCCTGCTCCTTTCAAATCAGACTGCACCCGAGCATACATTCACCAACAATTGTTTTTATTAATGCGTTAAACTGTGAGCCACCATCGTGGATATATCATTTTGAGAGTATTATTAATGAATATATTGTTCGTCAAACTGCATGTCTTTCTTCTCTTGATTTCCCATACCTCCCAATAGTATTTTTTCTATAACAATTTCCTGTTGTTTAGCTGATCCATTGAATGGGTAATTAGACTAAATTCCCAGCCCATTAAAACTAACTCAATAACTGTTCACAAAGATCAGTTGTAGAAATTCTACTACTCCGAAAAAATAGATGTGATGTTGGTTGTAAAAGTAGTTCACCTGTTCAGCAAACAAAACACACACTCGTAGCCTCTGCAGTAACCCTGTTCCCCAAGTAACTCACTCGTACTCTGGACGCTACCCCTTTCACTCAAACGCATATACTACTCATAGCCTGTGCACAATTGCCCAAAAATATCAATAACATTTCCAGCTCATAACAAGTTCACCTGCACACTTCGCAGACAATATTTCAAAATAGTGCAAACAACAAATCATAATGTCCAGAACTCAAAATCGTTTCACATTAAAAACCAAGAAGTGCTAACTTTGTCAGTCGCTGTTTAACTTGGTGCAGAAGATGTCTGCTTATAGCAGGTTACGTAATTATGCCCACTACACTATTGCAGTAGATCAAAGATGGGGTATCCATGTTTGGTGTGGAGGAACTCCAAGTGACGCTATGAAACTCCGAGCAAATGGAAGCGTTGATAAGTTTTCTGAATTGTTATTTTTCCTGGAATTAAAGGTGTGGTTTTTTTAGCTGTCCCATAATGTGCATTGTAGTATTTTGCAACAGCCTCTATTATCCCCTTGTTTACTTCCTCGTTACATCCAGTAGCAGCTTCTAAATGTTCCCAATCTGAGGCCACCAGCGACGAGGCAGACACTGGGCAGGAGGTTGGCACCTATTAAAAGTGCTGGCCAGGAAGGTACGAAACGCCTAGCCACGAAACGGCTGTGGTGCTTTGATTCTGATCCACTTCCATTTATGGATGGAGGCTGGTCAGGTGTTAGAAGAGCGGGACAGAATGCACCTCTACTGCATGATTCTCTACACACTTGTGAGTAGCATGTCGCTTTCCTGTTTAGGAGCCATGATGTATAGCTGAGTGGCAGTGGCTTAGGTCTGTGATCTTGTTCCGTTAAAAAATAATAATTATTAGAGGAAGGGTTATATGGCAGGCTAACCTCTTATTTTTAACCAATAAAGTCTGGATAAGCTTGATCAACCTCTGCTATTGGCGCATATGCATCTGTCCAATGGCGTGTTAGAATTGGATCCAACACAGTTGTACCGGAGGAATTGGAGGCTGATAGGAAGAAGGGAAGGAAGGATAAATATCGGCATGAGTGAGATCACTCCTCATTTTATTGTTCCTCTTCTACATAAACGGCAGGTCCTTCTATTAAAGCAAAGTATGTTAGAAGAGAGGAAATGGAACAATGTTGCAGTATAATCTCAGATTCCCAGCAGTAGAAATGTTAGACAATTAAACTTTGTCTGTGTCCACAATTTGAAGATAGCACTGATCTTGCTCATCCTCTGTATTATTAGATTAGCTCTCTAATGTTGCAAGAGTGGAAGCATTGGATCATTTTACAGACCTGAGGTTCTCGAAGATGTACATGATGGAGAATGCAGACTCCGTTCCTCCACATAATGTCAAGATCAGTACCTTGCTGGCTACTCTGGTGGGAAAACATCAGTTATTCCATTGGACTTTACACTTACAGTTGCTGTGGACAAATAGACAGATCAGCTTAAAAAATACTTTCGCTGTACTTCATCTTCTGTTTACAGGAATCTATGACACCTATACCACCTGAACTTTGATTTGCTGGCTAGAGCAGTGCTCAGACATACTAATCAATATGGAGCTCCAAGCAAGGTTTCTAGTGGACATAGCTTGTGATGGGCTCAGGACATCACCTATGGCTGCTGATGGCAGATTTGTCTCAAGGACCGAAAGGCGGAAAACTCAGAAAAGGCATCTTCATTGAAAATTCCATTTACTGGGGAGAAGCCTTTTGGGGACAAGCTATATTCCTTGGTAACAAAGGCCTTCGAGGATCACAAGGATGCCTTTCCATACGAAAGTAACTCTAATTATTTGTTGTCTGCTTGGGACGCTACTGGACATGCAAAAAAGAATGAACCATTTTCAGGCAGGTAGAGATTAAAAGGAGTCTGTATCAGACAAACAGCCTTCTAACCAGAAGGGGCAGCGCTCCTGACAAATCAAGGAATATCAAAAACAGCACCTGGGCAAGATTTCATCTAGGGACTTGTTTACTCCATTTTCTAAAGTTTTTAAGAAGCTGGTCTCAATAGACCTAGATATTCTCCTTCATATTGCTCTGGAAGTCTGTCAAGAACTGGACTTGTGCCTCAATCCTTGGCATCCAAGAGCAGAGATTACCTTGAGACCTGTTCAACCAAAGGCTATCACAATGGATGCAACAGATGCAAGTCATGGATGACTGGCAGTGATGGACTCAGAAAAGATTCAGGGCAGTTGGCCTCCAGAAGTGATGAATTGCTCCTTGAACTGGAAGGAAACGTATGCTGACAGACAAATGTTGTTGGGGTTCTAGCCTAGTGGTCAGCACTCACATGCCTAGGGAGAAAGAGCTAATCTTCCAATGGGCAGAGGAGCATTTTTTGTCTCTTTCGGCAGTGTACATCAATGGAAAAGAAAATGTGGTGGCGGACAAGCTCAGCAGAGTTTTTCTTTCAGCTTGGGATCTTCCTCTCAATCCCTTTTGGTTCAGGAGAATATGCGGCAGGTGAAATTTCCAAGGGTAGATCTGTTTGCAACCAGGGAGACCTCATTATGCCAAATGTTTATTACCAGACATAGAGAGGTAGGAGGTTGGGCAGCAGCTACCCTATCTTGCCAGTGGCTTCAAGCTTTGCCTTTTCCCATTTAACCTGATCCCAAGAGTCTAAAGGAAGATCAAGAAGGCTCAAATGTTAATGGTCCTGGCCCTACTGTTTTGGTTCATCTTCTTCACCCGATTGGAGGGGGCTGGAGTGGGTCCAGTTTCTCATTATCAGCTTCTAAACTCTTCCTTATGTCAGTCGTGCATGAGCAAACTTGGATCGGTGGTTTGGAAGTTGAGAGGCTATGTCTTTGGAGAAAGAGTCTTTCCGGGAGTCTAGCCATTGCTACGCTTCAGTCATAGTCTCGATGGTTGGCAGTCTTTTTAGAAGATGGTGAATTTCCAGAAACTTAGATCCAAGTTCTTGTGACGGGGTAAATGTTCTCTCTTCTCTTCCAGATGGTTTTCATCCAGGTTTAGCTTCTTCCACTTTAAAGATTTAGTGGGCTGCTATTAAGGATTTTGAGAACTTTGGAGTGGGGTAGGGTCCCCCGGAAAAAAGATTTAAAGATTTTTAAGGAGTTGCTCTTTATAGTAATCCAGTGAGAAACGTGGTTCCAGTTTGGGATCTTCAGTTAGTCTTCGATTGTTTGCAGAAGCATCATTTGGAGCTTCTGAATTCTATTCCTTTACAGTTTTGGCATGTAAAGTGTTCTTTTTGGTTGCCTTAATCTCCACACCTTTACTTGGGTGAGTTGGGGGTCCCTTTCCTATAGACTGCCATACCTGAGGGTTGCTTTCAAGATCGGTTAGTTCTCACACCTGGGCCTCTTTTTGTTTTCTTCTGATGAGAATCAGGAAGTGATTCTGTCTATTGGTTCCTAATCCTCTATCAGCAGATCAGAGTAGAGTCTGTGAATTATGTCACTATGAGAAACGATTTAAAAGCTTCTGTTCAATCTCTGAGCAAATGGGTAATATCTATAATTGCTGTGGCCTACGAAGAGAAAGGATTACCTTGTTCTGGGAGAGTATCAGTGAAGTCAACAAGTGGAATGTCATCTTCCAAAGCAGAGCTTCAAGGAGCGTCCATTTTGGAGAGTAGAAGGGCAGCAATTTGAGCCGTGCCTTCAACATTTGTAGGGCATTATTGGATCCAATTTGTGAATATGGGTCATGGTGGCTTTGGAGCAAAGGTGCTGTTGGCAGTGCTCTAGTATTGTGAAATGATCACTTGAACACATTTAGCTGGATCTGCATTTGCTAAGTGTCTGTATTTTTATGTGGTCTGTTGGGCGTTGTGTGGGCCTGCATTACCCTCACTGCTTTGATATGCCTTGATGTGTAGTGACGGCAGTGCAGAGGTAATGTTTTGATTACTTACTGCTAAGTGCATTACACATTTATAATTGTTTATTACAGTCATTAACTACTGCCCACCCTTCTGACTTAGTAGGGTAGTCAGAGGGGGCAACAGTGACATGAAGTGGAGTGTAAATTCGCTGGATGAATGTTGAAGCAGCCAGAATTGCTCCATAAAGGCATCTTGATCTAGCATAACAAATGCATCATTTGGAAACTAATTTGTTTTAGCCTAGTGGCACAGCTAGTATGTTGCTAAGATCTGGGAATATGTTTGTGGCTCCTCGAAGAGGCCACCCACTGTAGAAAAAGTAGGCTTGTTTGCCCATCACTCCATCTCTAAAAATCACCCACAGAAGACATTCTAAAAAGTTTTAAATCAGCTGAGTCTTTGAGATGTGTTGTGACATCATTCACCAGTTAACTCCTTCAAGGGTTTCGGGTGATATATTAGTAGTGACTCGTTGGTAGGCGGTTCTTTGACATTCAGCTGCCTTGTCAGGTTCTTTGCAGAACAGCGAAAAAAGTGATAGAGGCCACTAGATACTGTTCCAAGCATATGTTATCTGACAGTTTGGAGTTCTGAAAATTATTCCGCTCCTAGCTAGCATTTCCATCAAACTGAAGATACATATTTATTGCAGTGGTTGATCTTCAAGAAGATGCGCATACATTTGTTAAAACATTCTTTCATACAATAGGCTTGGAGCCTGCATGCCAAGACTTATAAGAAGCTTACTCCAGTGTGCCATGTCTATGGGTATTCATTGGCACACAAACCAAATAATTCTACAAGTAAAGCTCATCAGTTTCCTCAATAGAATAGCAAATCATCAGTGATGTTAGAAATAAGTCTTTAATTGAAAAAAAGTTGTTGCAAGCACTTTAACGTCTTATCATAAACTTAAACTACAGCAAAGTAAGGCTCTGGTTACGAGTTTCACAGTACTGGTAGGGTGGTAAATCTGCACCCATAAAAAATAGTACAGTGTGGTAATACCCACCAGCTTTGTGCAATTGCAAGTTTATCTCCTTGGATTGGGAAATACCCACCCAGACTCTGTTTCACTGGGGAGAATGCTGCATTATATTTCCTTTTCTGTGGGGATTATTGCTCACATTTACTACCTGCTGTGATCAGATGGTAATTTGAGTTGGGGGTGGGGTGCTGCTGCTTTGGGATTGGAGAGAAGGGAGAGGGAGGGAGAGCAGGGTCTGGCAAGGGGGGGTTGAGGTTTAACATGGCTGAGGGTCAGGCGGAGGCAGGATTGTGGATTGGGGCAATACAGCCCGTTCACAAAGTGATTGTAACAGCAGGATTATTCTGCAGCAAAAATGGACCAGTGTTCCCACGCTCGGTAAATCCGGGTGTGGGAACATTGGACAATTTCTGATCAGGGTGACGATATTGCCTTGTGGGCTACTGATTCATACTCCGGCCCTAAGTGTACTGAGATTCAATGGGCAAAGTATATTAGATGTGTCCTCCGGCCCCCCCCCCAAAAAAAAGACCAAAAGGACACAAATCGGTATTCGAAAAAGGCATGAAAAAGTACCTAAATTCTATAGTAGGAACCAGCTCAAAACACAAAAACTCTGGAAAAACTAGCAATAAAAATGAACTCCTCCACCTCCTTACCTCACTCCTTTCGCCTTTTATATTCTCTCAAATAAACCTAGTGTGATTCATCGTTGAATTACAATTATTTTGCTGCGCTGAATAAATGTTTGCTAGTGTCCCTGCCTTGTTTCCAGTAATACCAGCAGAATTTGGGAGTGTCAGCAATATTCAGTCTTGTGTGTATGCATAACTAGGGTTTGGCACCTCTCTGGAAAATATAACCTAATTTACTGCTTTCCGGTAACACACCTGGAATGACGAATATCAGAGCAGGGTTGTTTACAGGTATTTCACAGTATGTTTTGGGCTAGGCAGGAACCTTTGAACAGTAATAAAGAAGGCTGTTTGCACAGTGAAGTGTGTTCACCTTCAGTTTCCATGAAAGCCAAAGGCTTCAGTGAAAGAACAGACGCCGACGAGTGTGCAACAGGCTGGGGTCTCAATCGGCTAGTGGGTGTTAAATGATCCTGTCTGATTCAAGTAAACACACCAAATGCCTCCACTGTACGCATTCTTGTGGCCGATCGGGGAGAGGATGAGGCATTATGGTCAGAGCTGCCGACTATGGAACTGGAGAACCAGGCTTGAGTCTCGGTGTGTTCTCCACTTCCTGTGATTCTGGGCAAATAACGCAATTCTCCCAGTGCTACAAAAAATGAATGTGTCCTTGTGTAATGTAACATGCTCATGTAAAGTGCTCCAATACCTTGGGGTTGAGTTTGTGCTACATGAGAATTTTTTTTTTATTTTCTATTTTAAAAACAAGCATTGGCAAAGGCAATACATTTTTAGCAATCCGAGAGCTATAGTCGTTGCCAATGTTACCATCTTTAAGGGCTGTCAATGCGAATGGCACATCAGCGCAGCCATGCGCACTTGGTGCAAGCTGATTTCTGCCCTCCTTGCAGCGTCACCACTTGTGCGTGTAATGTGCCCTTCTCCCAACCTCCCTGACCTCACTTTTATCAAATATAGTTGAGTTCACAAAAAAAAATGTCCTCTACTAAGTGATTATACTTCATGTACAAGAAAGACTGAGAGAAAGATAGACAGGTGTGGGAAGCAATACAGAGGTACTTGGAAGATGCGCCGAAAGAAACTACGAGATACAAAAAAATAAAGCAACACTGAGCAAGGCTGTAACAATTGTCAAGTCAGTGCTTTGTATCGGCACTTCATTAACGCGCAGGCCAGTTTTAAATTAGGGATTAGTCCATTTTTTTTTCATTTGTCTTGCCATACACTAATCGAAAGTGCAGATCACTATGTCTAGTTTTTTATGTCTTATGTGTGATTGCACGTGTGTAGTGTACCCTTTCAAGATTACATCTGCGTAAAAGTGATTCCAGCAGTGATTATAAACAGCATTGGCAATGTTGCTCCGTTAGCCTCTTATGTAGTGAAATGACTATACTAACAATCCCAGCACTCTCCCTTACACACCTAAACAGATCCCACATTCCAGAACTGTCATAAATCAGCCATAACTGCAACTCCCAGGAAGCATTAGATTGTTAAACAAAAATGCAAGACACGATCACTGCGTCCTTATCTGAAATAACATGATAACATTTCATAGAGTCCGATCTGTACTTAACTTTTAAGAACAACAGTTTCCTGATGCGTACTTCCAGTGACAAATTCTGATGGAAATTGGCACATGACCCACACTTGGAAATCACGCTACCTTGACCACAACTTAGAAGAGACCACATGACAGATCAGACCAGCGCCGTGGTGCACAGAGGATGCTTGTGCAAATAAAACACCTGAGCAAGGTATGCTTTCTCAGTCCCTGGTGAGAGGAAAGAAGCTGATTCAAATCCAAGGCTACAGCTTCTTACAGCTCAAATTGCGCACAAGATATCACTCCCACAGTGCTGTTTTAGTGTGTAGGAAGACTAGAAAATATCAACTGCAAACTTCAAGGTCTAACATTTCGGCCATTATGAAATGGAAATATGTATTTTGGTTGACTTGTGTGGAGAACAAAGGCAATATAGGCACTATATGTACACTGACACCTGTCATTTAAAAACAGATTAATGAGGAAGATATTATGCATCTATAATTACCACACGTGTTATTCTGTAAAAATGAATGTTGTATACCCATTATGCAAAATAGAGGATTTTCATTTGAACCCTTTTGAGCGCCATTAATTAAGCTAACATTCTACTTATTTTGGACAATAAACTATTTGAAAACAAATATTTTACCTTTCCCTAAACTCTTCACCGGCATGGTCATTTGTGAGTCTCGCTGCCTGGGAGAATATAGCACAGCGTTTCCAAATCCCGAAACATAGGAGATACACAGCGTGAGCTTCCTGATTCAGGTAGTCTGTATACACTTTTGTACCTGAGCGTCCCGCCGGCCGAGCAACACTGCAAAGCAAGCACATACTCAGTTTTCGCTTCAGTAGAGGGAAGGACCTCTGTGTTATTTTTCTCTAGTGACTACAGGCGGCATTAACAGTGTGTAAATAGCAGTTAGGGGGTGCTCACATCTTAAATAAAGGCTGCGTCAGTTAGAACATTGGGCTGCTTTGCCAATTCGCTTATGTCAAACCACTTGAGGCAGAAGAAAGCAAACATAGGAATAAGCTATAGGAACATGGCTGATGGCCGTTCTAAATCGTGACCCGTGATTGGGCCTCAGGTTAGTACAAGTGATTGGCTGAATGCCTAGCTTGATTTATATATTGGGAGTCCTGAGCTAGTATGGGTTTTGATGGTGAAACTCAGCAGTTTTACAATTGATATGGTGCATTTTATACCATCGCTTCTTTATTACATTGCTGCTGAATTGTAACCACAATAACATTAAATAATTAAATAATCCATCATAAGTTAGTAAGTACCTGAAATTGAGACACATATAAAGAAGCAGGGACTGATAGCTTGTAGAGTGGAGGATGCTCATCACAGAGTGCGGGAGTGCGAGCTGGTAAAAACACAAGCACTATTGGGGAGTGCTAAAAAACTAAGCAAAAAGTAGGTCCTAAAACAGTCTTAAAATGGGAGCAGTGGAGAAATACTAGTGCTTGGTTTCTGCTCTCGAGGACGGAGAAACACAAAAAGAGGCATGACTCATGCATTCCATGGACAAAGGATGAGAAAGAGTAGGGGGGTGACGATGGAACCAGCAAATGGGAAGCTTATGGGCGGACTGCAGCCCACAAAGTAGATACAGCATGTCTCTCTGAGCCAGTGCATGAGCCGAGACCTAAAAATACATGAATCTGTAGTGTGACTGAAGAGGAGCTATAATTTGAATTAATTGAATGGATACATGAAAGAATTATTGGCTGGTATGGTTATAATTTAAAAAGCGTGACATCAGTGAGGTATTGATGTAATCACGTAAAAGAAAGAATAGACCAATAACATTCAAACTTTAAGATAAAGGGTCCTACATCTACATGGTTTCACCAGTAAAAAGACCTATTAAGCAACTATAATTTTATTTTTATATTTTATCAAAAATAGAAGGTAGAGTTGTGAAAGTGATCGATTGAAACTCCAAAGCAGTATCCAGTGCTGTAAAGCAGATGCCTTAAAAACAATTACCACGAGCTGTGAGTGGGACTCAAGGGAGTATCATAGTTGGCTTAGGAAGGGACTGCGAGTCTAACATTTTGTATAATTTGCCTTTGTGTGCCCAACTAAAAAGAGCAGGAGAGGAGTAGGTTAAGGGCACTAGGAGAATCAAGGTTGGGGCCAGTGGGTACCCCTGGCTCTTATTTCAGGGTACCAGGACTTTTTTTGCCACTGCTGCATTGTCTGTCAGGGCCTGAGCAGTCATAGACAGCAGATTAGTCCATCTTTTACTTCAAAGAGTATACACATATACATGAAGCTGGCCAGCCAGTACAGTGACCCTTCACCATTTCAGTGTATTGCCAGCTCTTCTTTTTTCATGAACCACAATAAAAGTTGGACTATTGATCATTTCCCCTATACAGTAAAAGAGCTGATTTGTTTTGTTGTCCAGCTGATTTGCCAATCGAGTATGTGTGCTGAAGTCTAGGCATGTCCCTGGTACTTCCAAGGTTCAGAAACTGTTCTGTGACCTGGAGGGAGGCACCCAACATGGTCTCTTTGCTTACAACGAGCTACTGTCCATGCCCTGGGCTTTTGTCATGAAGCAGTGGTAGTAGCATTCTAGTATTTTGTGAATTAAACATACTGAGCACTCTTGTAAAGCACTCATGCAGGGGTCCTTTTAGCTTGAATAGCCAGACCTTTGTATTCACATCCTGTCTATCTGTTGAATGTGTTTCTTTATGGAGTTGATGATGGCAAGACTCCACGTTGTAGTGAGAGTATGGTTGCCAAGGCCAATGGGATTTATTTTGGAAAGCCCCTAGTTTGACATGGCACAAGATTAGGGACGAGATACAGCTTTCCCATATGGTGGAAGTGCATTTCCTTTACTCTTGGAGCTGAAGGAAGATCCAGACCCTGAAGTAAGGTAAGACATTAGATAAGATAATCCTTAGAAATTAAATGAGACCCTTTTAGCAGGGGAATGCTGGTTAGCCTTTCCTTAGCACTGCCATTTGTTGATTGGTGAGGAAGAGGAGGAAGTCGACACATTCAAAGGGGAAGAGGTTTATAGGCAGGGCCCATCATTTTTGTCTTTCACTCATTGCTATTCCAGGTGGACTGATGACCACCAGATGGGGAGTCTTCACTCTTCATTGTGCCCATGTTTCGGTAAACCTTGCCTTAGAAGCAGCATTATCACTACCTGCTGGGAGAGCCATCATTTTGCACAAAGATGGTGTTTGCACTGCAGCCGGAAAACTACATTTCAAAGGAAACAGAGGTTCTGATTTCCATCTTGGTGGACGGGGTTAATCTGTCACAGATGTGAAAGATATCCCGTCCGCTGCATTATGATTCCATTATATCCTATGGGTATTGTAATACGGCAGATGGAATAACCATCACGCTTGTGACAGAGTAACCCATCCGCTAAGATCTAAATCATGCCCATTGTCTTCCATCTGGTCCTCACATTTAGTTATCAGTCTCATAAACCAAAAAGTGAACTCCCACATAAACTGATTATCACCCTACTTTTACTGCACTACTGTTGGCACTATAGTAGGCTGGGAGCTACCGCCACAGTACTAAACCATGGCAGGTGGGAGCATTTTTGCAATATTGAATGCTGGAGGAAGTGGGGTAGGGGTTATGTCTAACCAAACACTACAAAAGTGCTAGGGAATATGTGCCTTTCTTGGTGGGTCGGGGGAGGTGGAGTTAATAATCCTCCTGAGTCACTAAAAGTACAGCCCTGGCCAGGATGACAAAATCGGTCAATACATGTCTGAGTGAAATGCGAGATAGTTCTATCACCAAGAGATCTTCATGCTGTTGATGCACTAGAGGAAGTGGAAAAAAGGCCAAATTTAGAAGATCTGGGCGAGAGGCCTTGGAAGCAGAAGGTTATGTGAGATCATGCACTGAAAGCAGAGAAGGCCTGAGCATTGGAGGCTGTCTAGGAATTAACTGTACGTTCTCACATTTTCCTTTCTATGATGTTGTCGAATAAGATGCATATTAGGCTTATCTGAGGACTACATGTTGGCACACTTGTAATGTGGAAAGAAGACAATCTGAATGATAGTGCACTGTGCTGTCCAGCACAAGGTGCATGGCCTGCTTTCAGTTAAAGATGTGTACTGTTCTGAAATGTCACTAAAGATACAGAATAAGATTTATGTATAAAATTGACTGTGAAGTGTTGCTACTGGAAGCCATGCTAGATAAGATATTCCATGTCTGCCCAGGACTTCTCTCTGTACGTTTTGTATGGGAGCATGTGTACGAAGAATCACCAACATGGAAGTTTATTTTGTACTCAGTTGACATAAAGTTAGTTCTTCAGGTATTGCCCTAGTTAAATGCACTCTCATAACACATATGACTCCATGTCAACCGGGCACACGTTTTCAAGTTCTGGAATTTAATTTTACACTTAATTGTTTTCAGGTGGGATAGTCCAATTGCTTCAACTGAGTCTACTAACAGAAAATCCAAAATTTCCAACAAGATGTCCTTTTTGGCATGAATTTGCTTGGTAATCTCTTACAGTGAGGCATGCTAAATGTGTTCATTTTTCTCCATAGCTTGAAGTTGAAAACCCAGCCCTTCCTGCGAATGCCAGCCAGTCCTGTCTTAGTCCAGCTGCCAGCTCGAAGCCTACAAATTCAGCCAGTATAACCGTGGATCCTTCCCCCCTGGAAAAAAACAAGGGATTTTTTGTTGATGAGTCTGAACCTCTCCTACGCTGCGATTCTACTTCCAGCGGGTCCTCTGCTCTCAGCAGAACAGGATCTTTTATTACCAAAGGTAAGATGATTGGGATATTTTTGGTAAACATGTTCGCTATTTTAAAGCTACAGGGCCTAACTCCATCTGCTGCCAAAATAATAAATTCTCCAAGGGGTGTTCGATATGTAATAGGAAGCGCTACTTTTTCTAGGTTTCTTTAACATGCACCCCTCCATTCCAAAGATAATTTCTGGGGTTAAGCATTTCCTTCATTAGACACCACAGCATCCTTATTCCTTCTAAAACTTTTTAATGTCAACATATTGCCTAAATCAGATCTCCTCTTGCATTTTACTACTCTGCAAACCCCTCGAGTAATCTGTATCTGTACCTGCTCACTGAAAAAATGCTGCACAATTTGATCGTTCTAAAGTCTCTGAAATATTTCTTTTTCAGGGTTTTAAAATCTTGGAAAAATAGTTTGGTTGTTTTTTTCTGGATGTACTACTTCCAAGCTATAGCTGGCACTCCTGCCATATAGCGTAGGAAGATGCAGTGAGAGGGCACTGTAGTGCATAAAACACTTTACTACTTAAAACACCTGACAGCAGGATTATTTTCTGAAACACAGGGTGAGTTTTAGTGAGATGAGTAGGACCTTGTAGACCAGATTGGCTGATATAAATTTGGTCTTTGCTGCAAGGGCGGTGTATAGCGTTGATCGACATGTATATTTCATTTTGTGTTAGATATGATCCTACCATCACTCGGATATGCCAGGTCAGTGTTTTCCTAGTGCACCAGGTGATCTCATCATTATGAAGTATTTGTAGATCTTTGATACAGATTTCACAGTGATCTTCCTGTACAGGGAAGTGCAAAACTAGAGCTGATTTTTAGGTTGAAGTCTACCAGACAGCACAGCAGTCTGGTTTGCTTAAGACGTCTTGGGGACATTCTGAAGGTTTCCCCGGGATTGCACTTAGCCCATTCCTTACCATTGACTTTGTGTATTGTAACTCACAGTTGCTTGCTTTCCATTTTCTGGCTCATATTTGTTTTAGGCTGTCCAACTTGAGTTAGTCCCTCCCATGCAAGATAGCCTGTTTACTATATTCTTCCACAAGTGCTTGCTTCCTGTGAACAAACCTATACATTTTGTTCTCATCTTGTCACATTTGCTGTGCATTCAGAGACAAAAGTCAGATGTCGGGCTCTGTCATTCAGCGGAGACTGGGGTTTACTTTTCTTTCTCTGACTTCAAAGTGAGAGGATTTATTTGATAATCTGGGGCTGTGAAAGGAGAGACTTTTTTCTTTCACACAACAAAATTTAAATGTCTGCCACTCCACGCTGTGCACGATGCTCCATTCTACGACACTCTACACTTCTTCACTCTACACCACTCCACTCTACACCACTGTACTCTGATACTGCACTCTACTCCACACCACTCTGCACCGCTTTATTCTACAACACTCAACTCTGGCACTCTGCTGTATGACACTCTGCTCTATGACCCTATACGACATTCCAGTCTACGGAAGTCAATTTCATGGCAATCCTACTGAACAGCAGCTACACTTGTGTAGAACATGTCTAAAATACATTGGAAAAGACAATAACTTTTTCATAGGCAAGACCTATTGGCTTCGCCAGTGCTTGTTAGTTCTAGTTTTGACTTTTTATTTGAAATGGATACACTGCAGTATTGCTATTATTTGAGGCTTAGCAGTATATGGTTAGTAGAACATTGTTGATCTGATTGAGAAAGGAGATGAATTTGTTAAAGATCAGGCCTAAGATCCTCACTTCCTTTGACGGGGCAATGGTGGCCCAGGATCAGTGCATCAGTGAAGAGTTTTTTGGACCCTGGGTCAGTAGTTCTCTTTTTGAGCCATTGAATTTCAAGAAGCTGTTGGCTATCCGTTCTTTGACTTGTCGAGAGACTTATTGAAGGGTTTAACATTGTTAGAGAGTTAGAGGTAAACCAGAATTCGAAACGCGAGCACCTTCTCATGCATGCAATTTATCTCTGCCTAATTGATTTTGCTTCTTTGAAGCAAATCATTTAAAGTTTTCTATTATTACTTCAAAGCTTCAACCTCTGAAGCTTCTCAGATTTTATTTTTGTCTTTATAACAACCCTTCATTGAAATACACTAATCCACTTTGAAAAGAATGCAAAGGATGTAAACATACACAGGAGAACATGCAGCAGTGCAAGCAGAGGAAAAGTAATGGTCAAAGAGGCTTAACAGTTTGCACTGATAGTGCTGGGGTTGGGTCTCTCAGGTCCATCCATAATAGGGAATAGCAGGAACAGCAAAGTATTTTAACCCATATAGAACATGTTGAGGGTTATGGTTTAATCGTGGGTTGGTTCATTTAGGTATTGATGGAATAGTTGTATTTTCAATCGTTTCCTACATGGTCTACAGGTGAGAGTTCCTGAAGGGAACTGCTGTGCCTGTGAAGGTTTTCTTTTGTGGTTAATGAATTTTTAAATCTAAGTTTTTGGTTCATGAAATAGTGAGGTTGTTTGGCCTCCTGAGATGTTTAGGAGTTAATCCAGCCATAATGGGCGTTTGAGATGGTTTGTTTGTAAGTCTGACTTCAGATTTTCAATGTGATCCTCACATAGATTGGACTCAGTTGTCAGTCTTTGCGGAAGGGTGTGGTGTGCTTGAATTTGTGTGTAGTAGACAAGATATGAATACTCAAGTGGTCCCAGGGGGGGCGCCAGACTGTTGCTAAAAGAAGCATTATACAGATAACAGGCCTTTGTTTTAAGCAAAAGCATGTTATTGCATTTTATAAAAGGTAACAGTACTTAACTGCAATGTTTAAATAGGTCTAGACATATTCAGACATTGCCATCTTTATAAACTAATTGTGAACAATTCTGAAGGGGGGGCCCAATGATTTTTATTTTTCAACTGGGGGGGCGTGGCATTAAAAAGTTTGGAGAACACTGGTCTAAGCTGTGCCTCACAGATAATGGAAAAACACTACACTACTGTGTTATCCCACATGCGCAACATGTAACAATTTGGTAGTACCACTCCTGGTAAATACCACATCACTGGATCGGTATTTACCGAGTGCGGTATTCTGTTCACCCAAAAAGGACCAGCTCTAACGAGGCCCTAAGTCTATAGAAGCTGCGAGCAGGGTGACGGGGAATGCAAGTAGCAGGGAAAGAGGACATTGGTTTCTCGCAGTAAACACATTTATCCTACAACCCGCACTCGCTGTGCAGCACATGTTTATTGTGTTTGTTTCAACAGAAAAGAAAGACACGGTGCTGCGCCAGGTGCGCCTGGATCCCTGCGACTTGCAGCCGATATTTGACGACATGCTCCACATCCTGAACCCCGAAGAGCTGCATGTGATAGAAGCGATCCCCCAAGCCGAGGACAAGCTGGACAGGCTCTTCGAGATCGCAGGGGTGAAGAGCCAGGAGGCGAGCCAGACCCTCCTGGACTCCGTGTACTGCCACCTCCCGGACCTGCTGTAATCGCCGTCTCTGCACACACCCATCATTGCTAGTCTGGCACGTCTTAAGGATGAGTGACGCATCATGCAGGAAGGCATTTTTGTGGACACATGGGCCAGTATTGTTTCTTTTATTTTGTTTTATGAACCCCCCCTTTTTATTTATTTTCAAGAAACGTTGGCAAATAAAATCATGCACTTTTCAGAATTGGTACAGCATTCTTTTCCTAAATGGAAGTGAACCTTTAGGAGAATGTTCCTTTTACTCATTCCACTTATTGTAAGCACTTTAAGCAAATCACCTACGCCAAGAAGATTCAGCTCTTTCTAGAGCTTGGACTTCGGAGTGCACCTTAAAGGAATCCTGAATCCAGTCTGATCAGCTTTGATCTAATTTCAAGTATCTACTTAGTGCCATTTATTGATACTTCCTATTTTACGCTCCCATCCCATTTTCATGGCGTTGAGTAGACATTTCAGAACTGGCGTAACTCCCTTCTCTTAGAGTTGGTCATTCCCCATTAGCCGCTGGTACTTTACTAGTATTTTATCGTTCCTAACTGGAAAACATTTACTTATGCTTATTTCCACATTGCAGAAAATGCAGTTCTACTGATTAGGAGGCCTACTGCATTGTCATTACTAAGAATGCCCTCTGAGGGTGTTCCGGCAATGCCACTGAGTATGTCAATGTAGCTGTGGCTTGATTGATTGTGATATTATTGACTGGGGCGCTTTATTCAGCTGCACATGTTTCACTTTCAGTGACATTAAAATGGTAAGCAAAATGTAAACAAATCCACATACCAATGTATTTATAAAGACATTTGGACATTCTGAAATCACTCCCTTTGCTCTCCTTGCTGTCTTTGAAATAGTTTGTCAAAATGGCCACCTGATCAGAAGACTTGCACCTTAAATCTTAATAAACAAATCATGATGTTTCATAAATATTTAAGACATATGTTTTTTTTTAAAGTGTTTTTATTATTACTGTTGTAACGTCTGCCAGTTTTACCAATCGCATCTCTTTCCAGTGACCTTTGTTTTTAGGTTGAGCGTGCACACGCTCTTATGTGTTGTAATCTATCTGTGGGCTTTTAACCACGCCCATCTCTATCACTCGTTCCTGGGCCTGCCTTTCAAAAATCCATTGTTATCATTTGTAAATGCTTTACGTTTGTCCCTCCTTGGGGCAGTTTTGTTACTGCCTTGGCCATCAAACCTGTTACATGGATAATTGCACGTATGCTGATATTTTAACTGTGAGCGAACTTCTTTTTCCTTTTGTGTGTCTCCTTCACGCTCTTGGCGGCCATGGCACTTTGAATCGGCTTGCTTATGTCAACTGTTTTACTGTTTATTTTCAATTTATGTGGCAAGAAAAGTCCAGTTAGGAATTTACAACTCTAATAGCTCTAACTCGAGCAAATACAAAACTAATTAGGCATTTTGTTACTAAGTCTGCTCTTCTGTCTCTGCTAACAACAGGAAGTAAACTTTTTCAGATAAATTATACCAGCAAAGGCGCAAAGTAAAAGGTTGTATTTTCTATTTTCCATCAACCAGGAAATGCATCTCTGTTTCTTTGCAGCTTAGCTGTTGTAATGAATTTACACATTGATGGTCCTAACGAGGTCGGCGAAGTTAACAGCCACTGAATCACTAAAAATGAACTAAAAGTATCCAAGTTGGATCCAAAGACCTCCACGAAAATCACACACACTTCAATGATCTCAGTTGGACAAAGCCTGATGTTTTACAATGAAATAACAAAGTTGATAACTGTGCAAGAACATGGTTCCTGTTTCCAGTAGCTTTTTAAATCATGTTTAAAAGGACCATGCTCCTGAAGTAGTCCTCCTAATGAGTGCTTTTCAATTCTACTATTGACGACCATCCTTCTCAACACAAAATGAAACCATCTCATAGCGTGGTAGTTCTCAATTATCATAACATTGCAGATATTTACTTTAATTCATGTACTATTTCTCGCACAGGTTCAGTCACAAAAATGTAAACTAAAATGTGGCCTTGCCCATGGAATAATTGTCAGCAGAGTAATCAGGTTTTGCTACTTCAAGACATAGATTTACCATTAGCGTTCATTTGCTGACTCTCACACAGGTCTGTAGATTGAGGCACGCCAGACATTGTATTATGTCTACACCTTGAGTGGGCATTTGTTAACCTTCAAAGGAAGTGAGTTGGATAAAGTCCTAGAAAAAAAGATCTTTGAAGGCTGATTTTTATGGCATCCCATGGCTCAGAAGTGCAGATTGACACTTGTGACATTAATTCGGGCACCATAAATGAACAAAGGGAAGCAGTGACGGAGTCTGTTGCCATCATTGTTCAGCGTTGCGTGTGAGCCCTTAGCGCGTGCCGTCGAACTAAGAAGAATATCAGGGCATACCAATTGGCATGCCTGAATTTGAAACCTTGCTCTTCTAGGTGAAATAATTTTAATAAACACTTTTCTATTGAAATCAATCCCACAAAGTCATGATCACTGCGATAACTCTAGTTAGTTTGTGGCATGCAAGATTATTTGGTTGAAATCTAAAATCACAGCCTTGTCCCAAGCTGACATTGCAGGAGTCCTGGTCAGATGGAGTTTTGAAAGAGGTACTGCGAAATATCCGTTCTGAGAATTGTGTTAAACAAGAACATATCAGATGTGATGGGCATTCATATAAATCACGTTAGATTGCAACTGTGTTTGGACATTGCTTGTTAGGAGAAGTTGGACTTATCTTGAGACAGAATAACCACAATGAAGATGCCTGCGCCTTCTTCGTTTTTGCATGTGATTCGACTGAGTATATAATCTGCTGCCACATTAACCATGTTGAGTAGACCTAAAACAGCATTCAGTGTGGTCGAATTCCAGTCCAACGACCCTTACGTGCTGAATGATATCAGTTTGCACCAAATCACTGCCTTGCTAAAACATAAAGTGACACAGTCTGTTGTGAGGAAAAGATGTGAAATATTGATTGGAACATTCATAAATCTGCAAACACTAGATACAAACCTCTCATCAAGGGAAACCATGCTTTGGAAGCGCTAGCGCCACTTTGGCTTTAGAAAATTGTTTCTGCATAGGCGCCTTTCCGTCATAGACAACAATCATTTTAGCAGAAGTCTCAGCAATAAACACCTAGCCTCAAAGGTAAAATCCCAGACGAGAGACAGGAACAGGATTCTTCACAAATCCATAGTGTAGTGCTGGCATCATTAATACATTTATTGTTGCAACATTACAGCACCTGTTAATCAGTGCTGACCAGGCCATATTGAATACTGTTCATATTTTAAACATCACGTTCACGGAGGAGACAAACTGTTGGATCCACGATGTACATGGCAATAACCACTTACGATGGCAAGAGACTGCCAATTGGACGAGGCCAGGCGCAGGTTTCCCCTTTACATATTTGGTCATTCTCTGTTATGCAGACAATTTAGTAGGAGGTTCTGATGAAAAGCTAGTTCTCAAGAAAAAAATTGTGCTTCTCATAACTATATAAAAAGTTTGACGCCATAGTTCCATTAACACCATAAACCTTATTAAAGCATTCAGTCTTACAAGGTCATCCGTGTATAAATTAAGGTTGGTGGAAAGAGATTTCGATGAGGAAAATCAGCAGAATTGAACACCTCAACAGTAAGATGGAATATGTTGGATTTTTGTCAATTCATTTGTCCCCTTTCATGACTGTATCTTGCAGGGACTGTGGCTTTACCCTGCTGCTGGGTGTGCGGCATGAGGTGCAGCCACTTAACTCATTACTGCTGTGGGGAATGAGCAGTAAGCATCCGGTGCTTGGCTTTGGACTTTAAAATAGGACCGTACCGATGTCGAGAACTATGGAACTATGCCTTTAAGACTGCTTTGATCTTAATATTACTGGAATGATTTTCTTGTTCTTATTGAAATACAAGCGTGGCCATTAGGTATGAACGTTTTTGCATTGTCTTAATGTTTTTTTAGTCCTAGTGTATTTATGGAACGTCTGCTCTGAAATGTTACTGAAATATTACTCTTGTCTTTGATATAATAACATCTATTATGCTCCCACTAAAAACATTATGTAATGCTCATTTTAAATTGTAAAATGTAAAGTTGTTATGCGTAGCACTGAGAAAAAACGCACACACACTGATGCTAAAAGCATTGCCTTCAAGTCTACTAATTTATTAATAAATACGTGTTTGTTACTTAGAATGCTGTGGTGTATTAGTACAAAAAAAAATGTAAATTATTTGTGCAATGGACATCTTGAGACCTTCACTTCAGCGCCCGACTTATAACAGTTAAGTAAAAAGTCTGTAGCCTACCCCTGCTAGGTCTGTTCCAAAATTTCAGGGGATTTCTGACTTTTTAGTGTCTCCAAAAAATCCACGGAAGTATTAAAGCAAATCTATATTCATCAAAGACAGCAATGAGTAATACTTGTCCTCCTTGCCTACCCTTTTAGACTGTCTCTGGAAGTAAATCAGCATGGGTAGCCATGATGGAGTGCCTATTATCTCATGCAGCCTATTTTTACTTCTTTTCCCATGGCACTTCTAGAGTGTACATGCACTATTTCAGATAGCCGCTCAGTCAGAGGGCCACCCACTTACACAGTTTAACCTGGGTAGAAAGAATGCTTCAAAAACGATTGTTCTTATGTTGCACTATAAAATATGTAAAACCTCACAATAGGTCTATGAAAATAGACTCAATCCATTCATTTAATAGTTTTTGACTTCATCAAGACAACCAAATAAAAGGTATTGTGCTTCTTCACACCATTTTTGCTTAATAGAGCTCTTTGGTGCTTGTGTGTTCTATGACCCGGGAATATACTTAAATTGAGATATATGACAAAACTGGAGAGAACAGCAGTTCTAAAACACAAAGTGAATAATTTCGTCCTGGTAATTTGAGTTAAACACTTCTGTGACGTTGATGTCTTGTGTGTCCACCTAAATTAAGCCAACCGTTTGACCCTTATTTATGTATTGTGTTTGTGAAACCCTCTTTGCTGCTAGGCCTTTTCACCCCCTGTGCTAAGCCTTTTTTTTTGGGGGGGGGGCTATTTTGGGGGAGTTCAGGCAGAGGCCTCAATAACCTTTTGTCTACTTAAGGTATCCTCGCCAAATTTGTGTCCTGTTTTTCCAACATCCTGGGGATTCTAAAGGTAGCCAGGGTTTGTGGATTCCCCTGGAGGGAACCGAGAAATTAGCCAAAATACTGCTATTTTTTTTTTTAAAGGAAAAATAGGGGAAAAAGTGAGGCAGAAGAAAGCATCTATTTTTGTCCCTCCAAATGTCATCAACTAAGGGGTTAAGGTGTTAAATCACCACCTTGGCAGCTTTCAGGAACAGGCAGACTTGAGTCAGAAAACCAAATTTTTCAACACAATTTTGGCATTTTACTGGGGAATAGTCAATTTTTCCAATTTTTTTCTGCTTTCAACCTCCTTCTAGTTAGTGGTGGAAATAGGTGTAGAACCAATGGTGTATCTCAGAAAACTATACATTTCTAAAAAGTAGAAAAATGGGTGAATTCAGCAAGGGGTAATTTGTGTAGATTCTTCAAGGATTTCCTATAGAAAGTAACAGTTGAAATTAAAAACATAGTGAATTGGAGTTAAAAAAAAAAAAAAGCCATTTGTGTCTACCTTTTTATCTGTAACTTATTAGATTTTCAAAAGCAATATACCGTTACGTATGCTGAACCCTTTTGGTTGCGGAGATATATAGGGCTTGTAGGTTCACCAAGAACCTGAGGAACCCAGAGCCAATAACTGAGCTGCACCTTGCAAAGGTTTTTCATTGTGTACCGTGCATACAGCAGTTCTATGGTAAAATATAGAGAGTGAAAAATGGAAATCAAGGAAACCTATATATTTTCCGAAATAGGCTCAAGATATGGAGTTTAGAAGAAGTAGTTATTTGCACATCTCTGAATTTGTGGGTACCCATATTAGCATGTGAATTAGAGGGCATCACAGTGTTTTACATTTGGAAGGCACAAATACAGAGAAAGACATTGGCAATAACACTTGTTACTGCCACTATTTGCTATACTGTACTATTCTGTGGCTCCCAAGTCTCCAGATAAAAATGGTACTTTACTTGTGTGGGTAGGCCTAGTGCCAGTGACAGGAAATGTCTCAAAATGCAACGTGGCCACACCACATTTTTCCGGTAGAAACTGACCCTTTACATGCAATGTACCTAGCTGTGGATTTTGGGCCCTAGCTCAGGCGGCACCTAGGGAAACCTAGCAAACCTGTACATCTTTGAAAACTAGACACCCATGGAAATCTAGGATGGGGTGACTTGTGTGGCTCTCGCCAGGTTCTGTTACCCAGAATCCCTTGAAAAACCTCAAAGTGTGTCTAAAAACAAGTTTTACTCACATTTCTGCAATGGAAAGTCATGGAATCTGAGGGGAGTCACAAACCTCCTTCCACCCAGCATTCCCCCTAGTCTCCAGAAAAAATGGTACCTCACCTGTGTGGGTAGGCCTAGTGTACGTGACAGGAAACAGCCCAAAACCCAACTTGGGCACATCATGTTTCCACTGAAGACTAACCCTTTTTAGGTAGTACATAGCAGTGCACAAGCGCTGCTCATCTCAACATGTTGTAATCTTTTCTGTGGATTTCAACCACGCTCATCTAATACCCATCACTTACTTTCGTTCCTGGGCCTGCCTTTCAAAAATTCCTTGATGTCATTGGTAAATGCTTTACATTTGTGCTGCCTTGAGGCTGTTTTGTTCCTGCGCTGGAGTGTGACCCTGTTACATGGATTATTGCATGATTAGGTACGTTCCTTAGTGTGGCGTACTATTTTCTCTCTTGCCCTGCTGCTTCGCGTTAATGGCAGTATGTTGTTTCTTTATCTTCCTTGTTTTCGGGCATCTTGCTGTTTCTTTGCGATGTCTACAGGGTCTTTTTTTTTTTCTTTGCAGTTTTATGTAGCGCTAGCACGACCCAAATGTATTGGAGCACTTTTTTTTAATTTTTTTGCAATTTTATATAGCGCAAATTTGATACAAAGATATTACAGCGCTTTAAAAGAGCACCGGTTACATTGCACATGAACACATTCATTTTTGGTAGCAAGGGGAGATTAAGTGACTTGCCTAGAATCAGAATGTTGAGCAGGCGCCAAGAATTGAACCATGTTCCCCAGCTCCAAAATCGGCAGCTCTGGCCCTTACGCCACATCCTCTCCCCTAGGGTTCTTTGTCTGGTGCGTGTTTAGGCAGTGCAATATTTTTTTATATAGTGCTTGGTAGTAGAAGTTCTGCCATTTCATAGAGCTGCAAAGCAGGTGCCCTTCTTAACAAAATCGCTATAATTTATTTGCATCAACCTTGCAGAGATGAAGAGGTGAAAAAGCTATATCAGGATTGTAATCTGTGACATTCTCGTTCTGTCAAGACCTCTGCAGTGGGTGCATTAACCCTCTGACTTGAGTAGAGCATAGCACATGCTCTTGATAACCTCCAACCAAGCACATAGGTTAGTTATAGGAAAAAAGATGGCGAAAGGTGTTGTCTCCAAAATGGTGGAAAAGGAGTCGTGATTCTGGTCCCATGCACTTCACAGCTTCAAGCCTGATAGCAAAAAACATTACGCCTTTGGGTGTAAATTGGGCCTCTTCAAATAGAGTTCAATTAGTAGATGCAGCCATATTCTTAACCCTGTAGTGCAAAGAAGCTAATACAAGGGTGCAACAGTGAGAGGAGCAATACATCATAGGCACAAAAGTGGAGCAAACTCCATTGCTTCCTTCTCTCAGAATTCACTGGAGTCGTGGCTTTGACAGTCCCCTCCCAGCTACTGCGACCTTGCAGATGTCACTTCCGGAAGCGCGGTCTAAAACCGCGCTCGAATAGCACTGCTTCCTGTTTGAAGAGGCCCCCACTTCGAATACCCCCCACAGTCGTTGTCACAGGCGCAGAGCGCTTTTCCGTCACCCTCTGGACTCCTGTGTATAATTACCCATGCGTTGTCTGTCACAGTCCAGTACTGTTTAACCTGCTCTCTTCTCTTCCAATCTCAGGCTTCATATAACCACTCCATTAAGTTCCCATGCATCATTTGAATTAAACTCTATGCCTTATTTCTAAATGCTGTGGTTACCAAATACTTAGAAAATCAATGTCAAGAAAATCTCTTTCTGACCCCATCAAGTGGCGCTTTTCTCACTCCCGCTTCTACTGGTGTTCCTTTCAGTCCTTCACCACACCTCCTCGTGTCTATAGGAATATACGTGTGTTTGTTTATATGGGTACACACCCCAAGGACTACATCTCAAAGTCAGTCCTGGACAGTAACAGTAAAGACTCTATGGGCAGGAGATGTTTTGAACAGGAGAACAGTTGTTTTAGAAACAGAGGCCACCAGGACTAGCCACTGCTTGTAGTTATGTAACCCAAATGTGTCATTGTGACTGAAGTCTTTTTTTGTCTAAGACAACAATGAAAGACTACAAATAGATACTATGACGATGCCAGATTAATAGGTTATCATAATAACGCTTGCACATGGTCATGGTGGAAAGACCCTAGACAATTGAATTACTGTACATCATGTTTTTTTAAAATTTTAGGTCCCGCCATTTAAGTGAAGATAGCCTGGATATGGGCTAAGGTAGGCCATAGGCCTAGTGTGTCTTCAGCAAAGATCTTTGTGGCAGCAAGGATTAAATGTTTGATTCCCGGAGTGGTTAGCTTGGCCTTTCTTCATCCAGGGTGACACCACGTGTGCCTTTGAATGATATATCACACCATCACTGCATGGAAGAGACCTGCTGCCACTGAACTAACACACTGAGCCCAGACGACCACTATCCCAGTTAGTGAGAACTTTCAGAAACCAGCGGAAGGGACAGCACAGCTTCAGATGACTCCATAAAGAAGGCAAAAGTGTGAAAAGCAATCAGTGGGAATGCATGTTTTATCTTGTGTCTGTCTCTTGGTCCTTTTCTTTTCCCGGAGTCCTGTCTTGTCATGGTTTTGTGTGTGATGCCATGTGGTTCCTGAGGATGGCGGCCTTATTGTATCCTCTCTCCTGCAGCAACAGGCATGGGAGGGTTGCTGTGGCACCTGACATACATCCACTACACCCCAAACCAAAACACATAGGTAAAAGACATTGTCATTTACAACGCCAATAGCTCTAACTCTCAAAAATGCAAAACCTATTGCCTAGCAAATGCTTGTTTGCAATGTGGTTAGCTGTGGATTTCAGGCCCTAACTCAGCTGGCACCTAGGGAAACCTAGCAAACCTGAACAATTTTGAAAACTAGACACCCTGGGAAATCCAGGATAGGGTGACTATTGTGGCTCTCGTCAGGTTCTGTTACCCAGAATCCATTGCAAGCCTCAAAATTTGTCTTAAACATTTTTTTCTCACATTTCTTTGATGGAATGTTCTGGAATCTGAGGGGAGCCACAGACTTCCTTCCACCCAGCATTACCCCAAGTCTCCAGATAAAAATTTTCCCTCACTTGTTTGGGTAGGCCTAGTGCCTGTGATAGGAAACAGCGCAACGTGGGCACATCACATTTTTCCACTGAAAACGGCCCTTTTTAAAAAGAAATTACAGTGTGCCTAGCTGTGGATTTTGGGTTCTAGCTCTGCCGGCACCTAAGGAAGACTAGAAAACCTGTACATTTTTTAAACCTAAACACCTAGGGGTATCCACAGTGGGCTGACCTGTGAGGCTCACACCACATGTTTTTACCCAGAATTCCTTGCAAATCTCAAACATTCACTAAAAAAAACACATTTTCCTCACATTTCTGTGATGGAAAGTTCTGGAATCTGCAGGGAGCCATAAAATTCCTTCCACCCGGCATTCCCCCAGGTCATGTCATAAAAATGGCATGTCACTTGTGTAGGTAGGCCTAGTGCCTGCGATAGGAAACACCCCAAAACCTATTGTGGAGACATCAAAATTATCTATAACGCGTAAACAACCTAAAATTGAAAGGGGTTAACATGCATTTTTGATCCTGGGCTTGGCAGCCATCTAGGGAAACTACCAAACCCAGACATTTCCGAAAACTAGACATCCAGTGTAGTCCAGGGAGGTGTGTCTTACATAGATCCTCCAACATTTTCTTACCCAGAATCCCCTGAAAACCTCACATTTAGCTAAAAATCACATTTTCCTCACATTTCTGTGTGCGATCACCACGCCGGCATACATTTCATACCACCCAGTCTTGAGTGGGTCAACTGCCTGTGACAGGGATGGGCCAAACACGTGTTGAGATTGAAGGGGCACCAACGCGTGTTCATAAGCGTAGGTTTTCTTTTTATGTTTTTAGGCTGACTCTGCTTTGGGCACTCACACAAGCGAGGTATCATTTTTATCATGAGACTGAGGGGAACGTTGTGGGTTAGGTAATTTGTGCTGCATTAATCCTACACAGAAAAGTGAGGAAAATGTGATTTTACTTTTAGATAAATTTGAGGTTTGCAGGATATTTTAGGTAAGGAAACTTTGGGGAATCCATGCAAACTACTCCTCGCTGGACTCCCCCAGGTGTCTAGTTTTCAGAAATGTCTGGGTTTGGTAGGTTTCCATAGATGGCCGCCAAGCCCGGGACCAACAATGATGAACTAAGAATTTAACCCAGATCTGTGACTGGGGGTGAGTGTTTGAAAAGTTTCAGTACTCCACCCATCATCCTTTAGTGTTGCTAAAGCAGCCCCCACTGCTACACAAAGAATAAAATAGTCCCTGTTGCCTAATGGGCTTTCTCCCCCCCCTCCCCCCCAGGGGGTGGGGGGATGCAGATCAGGGGCTGTTGCTCACATCTGCCCTCATAGAGGACAGAAAGACTGTGTCCATTTTTGGGGGAAGAGACAGTGGGGGCATTAGTATACTCATTCTGGGCAGCCTCTACCCCTACTCTGGTGAAAATAAATACTCCCTGGTGCCTAGTGGGCATTCTGCCCCCTCTGAGGGAGGGGGGAGAGCAGGAGCTACTTCTCCCAGAAAGACTGTACTTTGTTTTTTGCAAGGGAGGCATTGCCAAGCCCAGTCTGGGCAGCCCCCACCCCACTCTGGGTAAAAAAACATACTCTCTGGTGCCTAGTGTGCTTTCTGCTATTGCCCCCTTCTGCCCCCTGGGGGGGAGGGTGCAAAAAGACTGATTTGGCTGAAAAATGTTGGGGGGGGGGGGGGGAACAAAAGCCGTTGCCCAAGGGGCTGCTTCTCCCTCCCTGGTGTCTAGTGGGTGGATCCCTGCTTGGGGATTATCCTCCTGCAGCGATCCCCAAGCAGGGGTCTACTAAGAAGGACACCATTGGAAAGAGGAGATTCTCCCCTTTCCAATGATACTTGTCCCGTTTGCCTCAGTGCTCGTGGGTACTGAGATAGCCCCCTGAGCACAGAGGCAGAGAAAGTGAAACGAGCCCATCGCCTCATTTCACTTTTGTTTTCACTGAAATGACATTAGCGCGCTGTGCATGCTGCTCATCATTTCAGGAAAAACTGAAAATAGCCTTGGGAATTGGGAAAGCTCTTTCCCAGCTCCCAAGGCTGTTTTTAGAAAAACCAAATCCCTCTGCTGTAAACAGAAAACTGAAACTTGGCCTCACCATAACATAAAAGGACTGTACTTATTGTGTTCTAAAATCTATAGACTTTATATCAATAAATACAATTTAAATTAATATAATGTGTACAATAATGCATTCTGCTTGGAAAAAGCCTTGGCTACATTGAGAAGGAGGCTTTTGACTCTTCACCATCTTGAATCCTCTGCTCATTTAATTTTCTGACAATCTATTGATTACAGTTGAAACTAATAAAACTCAAGTTCTAGAGGGTGTATCTCACTGGCATTACGTCAACCATCCTTTAGGTAAGAAAGGAGGTAGTCTGTATGAAATTCTTTAATACTGATTAATTCAAACATGTCTTGAACTGTATTTAACTAACAAGCTTGGCACCTGAGAACTGCTAGGTAAAATATAGCTCCTCATTTCAGTGCAACAATCTAACTATGTTGGATCTCAGCTCTAACTTTTTGGTACATCTCTTGCATTACCTGTTCATCTCTAATGATGCCAATAAACCCACCTTTACCTCCAGCACACGAAGCACCACAGAGGAAAGATGAGACCCTAGTAAGCCCTCACACCCTGAGACCTAGGGAGGAGGTATAGTTTAATGCCACAGATTGTTGCACTGTACTTGGGAACGTTTCCAATATTGCAGAGTAGTGGTGGGTAGTTTGTCCAAGGTTTTGGAGCACTGGGGCAGTTGACCTGAGGACAAGATCATTTTTGTAGAAATCAGTCTTCTGTCCTTCTGAAATTTGTTTAGAGATGGGGCTAGTCAGATCTGCATAGGAATGGAATTCCATATAACACCGATTGGGCAGCATATTTCAATCCGATCCGTTTATTCCCCATAGCAGTATTTATCTGCTCAGCAAGTCAGTTTTTTGATGCCACTCAGTCACGTTGAAGGTGATACTGGCAAACAAATTGAGACAGTCAGGATAAATCAATTTGGAGGTGAATCTGCCATTTGGTATAACCCCCATCTGCCAATCTTGGTCATATGCAACACTTCTGTTAACTCGGTTAGAGTTGAGGATGCTAATAAATACAGTGTTCCTTATGTCTAAATAAAACCGGGCTAGTACGTGGATGGTGATTCTGGTCTGCTTCTGGGAGGAATACAATGACCGACCAGAGCAAGGATAGCTGATGGCATACTGTATGTCTCCTTTATGATGTCTAGAGTTGAAAAATGTATTGATGCACAAGCAAAGTAAATTCCCACTGAAGGATGAGAATTGAAACTTGTGTTTATTTACTTCCATTGGCAATTCTTGCAAACCATCTAGTTGATTTAGGAGGCAGTAGTGAACATTCCAACACAAAAGTATGCATTTTTCATCCACTCTGCTGACTGTTAGATCACTATATTTGCAGTTATGCACTGTGATTTTTTTTCTGGATTTACTTACTGTGCATTACTCCACTATCTCGTGGCAGGCTTTAGAACTGTCGTCGTTCTAGTCCTTTTATCCCCTTAGAAGCATAAATGTCAGCAATTTGCTGCTATGTCTCTCCTCACATGACGTCAAGCATATCCCCCAGAAGCCCCAATGTGTGGTTGCAGTCGTCACATTATTTTTTTCTTGTTTTTGGGTCTGGGGCCAAAATTGAGAGCACAGGAGCTGTGGCTGGCACTCATTGAGAAAACACTGGAAAGAAAACAAACAGAGAAGGAACACAGGGCCTGCAACAGGAATCTATTGAAACAACAAACACAGAGGAAAAGATGATATCAGGGTTTTCTCCTCACAAGGGCCTCAGACACATTGCTCAGCGAATGCTCAACAGAAGAGTCAGAGACATCGATGATGGAGCATACACCCTTTCATTTTCAGTGTGAAGTGCCACCAGAAGGACAACCATAAGGTGTGTACTCCTTCCCAAAGGAGCACATCTTGGAGAGATGTGATGCATGTGCAGAGTTCTAGCCCAAGATTAAGGGGTAACAACATGGGCACACAATGCTATGAGATAGTCACATCATAAACAACCCTTCCTAAAGGACTTGGTGCTATCTAATGACTAGAAGAACCTCAAGGGATCTGAAGTGGCAAAGTGGGGGGAGGATCTGACACTGAGGAGCTAGTCATCAACGCTAAAAAAGAGGTGTTGTTGAAGAGGACACTGAAAGAAGGAGATCAGAAGAGGGATCAGGTAAATATGGAGGCAGAGGTACCGTGCAAGAACCTCAGACTGGAAGTCCTTGAAGGTTCAGTTGATACAAATGCAATTGAAAGGAAGTTGAAACACAAGGAGCCCCATTTGTTAAAGTCAAAAGACGCCATTGGTGCTAAACACTCAGAGCTGACCTCTACTCCGAAAGGGGATCAAGAGCAGGTGTGGGAGAAGGAGGCCGAAGAAGGGGAGTCTTCAATGCAGAATAGAAAGGCACTGTCAATGCCGAATAGAAGACACTCAAAGTCAAGAAATAAAAGCATTGTATATTGGCAGCTCCCTCCAGGGTTCTGTATCACCGCAAGGACTAAGAGGAGCAAGAGCTGAGAGGAAGAGCAGTTGGGATCGAAATCTCAAACCACGTCAGCGACTCAAGGAGAAGGAGAGGTTTTCTACAAGGGCTAGTACCAAGAGTAAGGTCAGTTTCAACAGGTCTCCTTCCAAGACCCAGCAACATCGGAGGAGTCATATCAGGATCTGGACACTGATTCACATGAGGGGGAGTTGTACATACCCATTAAGGCCCTCACCCCTAACCACATTGTGGTTTATGAACCTCTAATTCCGAGTGCAGATGCTACCTACAGGCACTCAGAACAAAAAGAGTCCAGCTGAAATTCTGCTCCCATCCCATAGAAAAATCAGTACCTGCCAATGCTACCAAGTATCTTGATTAAGGGGAAGGAAACTTTCAGCTTCAGCCAAAGCAGTGACGCCCAGTGTGGAGCTGTAGCTGTAGACTCTATCATAGTCATCGTTGCCAGAAAGAGAGCCAACATTCCCACTTCCATGGGTCCTGACCATACAAGGAAAGCAAAAAAAGTAGAGATGTGGGATGCATGGTGGAGACCACAGTAGACACACAGTGGTACATAGCAAATGCCAATGCATTGCTCAATAGATACAGCCACAGCAGTGGGAGGAGACAGAAGGGTTAATGCAGCACCTACCAGAGTAGGATAACAAAATGACAGAGATACAAAAGGGAAAAGCAATCTCAAATACATGCCTGAATTTGGAGCTGGGTGTAGCAGACACAGGCAGCAGGCTGGTGTTCTCTGCCACCACCCTAATGCTACATACGTGGAGAGGATGTCTGGATTGAAGCAATCAGTTTTGGCTGCAACAAAAAGCATTCCCTTCATGGGGGGGGAGACCTCTTTGTAATGAAAGTGGACATGCCACTCCAGAAAATGAAGGCCAGGCACAGATCACACCCCAATGGGATTGGAACATTCAAACAAGTGACATGCTGAGGTAGGACATCCTTAATACAACTGTATGGTGAGAATTTAACAATTCCTCCAAGAATGGAGAGCACCCCCGACAAATGGATATTCAGGGTAATACAACTTAGCTATTGTATAGAACTTGTGCAAAAACCAACAAAGGCAGCCCAGTAGTAAGAAAAGCCTGCAACAAGGAAGAATCAGCCAGCCTGAGGCAAGAACTGAAAAACCTTGTGTCATAAAGTACCCTCTTTCTTGACATGGTTACCCCCATTTTCTGCCTGTCAGTGTGCTTGACTGTGTCTACTGGGATCGTGCTAATCGGGACCCCAGTAGTTATGCTCTCTCCCTATGAAATTGGTTGTAGGATACAGTTAACAGTTTTTCACCCACAGTTGGCATGCTGGTTACCCCTTAGAAGTCCCTAGTATATGGTACCTAATGCTTTGGGGTTCCAGGGGATCCCTATGGGCTGCAGCATATATTTTGCCACTCATAAGGAGCCCATGCAAAGGCTTTGCAGGACTGCCATTGCAGACTGCGTTAATAGGTGCAAACACCCATTCACTTCCATTTACACTGCACCAGGTAACTTATAAGTCACACCTATAGCAGGCCCTCCAGCCCTGAGGGCAGGGTGCAAAGTACCTGTGTGTGAGGGCACCCCTGCACTAGCAGAGGTGCCCCCACAACGTCCAGGACCATTTTTCCGGACTTTGTGAGTGCTGGGACGCCATTTTACACGTGTAATGGACATAGGTCACTACCAAGTCCAGCTACATAATGGTAGCTCCGAATAATAGGCATGTTTGGTATCAAACATGTAGGAATCATACCCCCATGCTTTTGCAAGCATTGGTTGTATGATCCCTGGGGGCACATTAGAGGATCCCCAGTATTGCCATTACAGCCTCCTGAGGTTTTCTAGGCAGCCTGAGCTGCTGCCACCTCACAGACAGGTTTCTGCCTTCCTGTTGCTTGAGCAGCTCAAGCCCAGGAACGCAGAACAAAGGATTCCTTTGGGAGGGGGATGTTACTCCCTCTCCCCTTGGAAGAAGGTGTTACAGGCATGGGAGGGGTAGCCACCCCGAGCCTCTGGAAATGCTTTGAAGGGCACAGATGGTGCCCTCATTGCATATTCCTGTCTACACCGGTTCAGGGACCCCGAGTCCCTGCTTTGGTGCGAAAGTGGACAAAGGAAAGGGGAGTGACCACTCCCCTATCACCACCCCAGGGGTGGTGCTCAGAGCTCGTCCAGAGGGTCCCTGGGTTTTGCCATCTTGGATTCCAATGTGGTAGGTAACTCTGGGAGCATCTGTGTGACCAGTACCAGCAGGTAACGTCGGAGCCCTCCCCTGATAGGTGCATACCTGTTAGCTGACCAATGCACCTTTCAAGGTTATGTAGGGTCTCTCGCTTGGGTGGTTCTTCAGATTCGGATTGCAAGACTCCAGCAGGAAACCTCTGCATCCTTTACTTCACCTTCTTATCGAAGAAACTGTATCTGGACCCTCCAGGAACTCTACAACTGCAACAAAGAAGCAAAGACGCTTTCTGCAACATTGTATCTTCAGCTTTTGCCAGCAACTGCACTTGTTTCACTCTCCTGCTTCTGCAAGCACCTACTGGATTGACAACCAGCTGCGTGGATCCCCTCTCCTGCTGAGCTGTGTGGATCTTGCATCACAGGTGGTGGACTGAAGTGGTCCTGACAGTCCTCACGTCCAACTGTCCAACTTTGGTGGAGGTAAGGGCTTGCCTCCCCACGCAAGAGAGTACCCCGTGCACTGCATGTTTTGCAGTTGCCAAGGCTTGTGGGCATCCTTCCATGAAGTTCTTCCTGCAGCTCTGGCCCCCAGCACTCTATCCTGCGACGCACAGCTTTCCGAGTGGTTCTCCGGCGACGTGGGAGCCTTTGTCGTAGTTCTGCATGGGCCTCTTTTGCACCTTCCTTGTCCCCGTGCTGTGGGACTCCTGTGCACGCTGCCTGGTCTTCCATGGTTTGTGTTTCCCAAGGTTTGTTGGCGGACTCCAGCGATACAACCAGACTTCAGTCCACCAGCCAGGAACCCGACTCCGTCTTCTTGGGTGCAGTACTGACTGTTCCTCTTCACCGGTGGTGATTCTTCTTTTGCACCTTCATCCGGGTTAGCAGGGGCTTCTGTTTTTCATGGACTCTTCTGTGCTTCTTGGACTTGGTCCCCTTCTTTCACAGGTCTTCAGGACCGGGAATCCTCTGTTGGTGTCTTACAGTCTCTTCTGATTCTTGCATATTTCTCTTTTTCGTTTCTGTGTGTGTTCTGGGAAAGTTACTGTGATTTACTCCTGCTCTCCTGGTCACTGGGGTGGGTACTAGTACTTACCTTTGGGGTTTACTAGTACTACACACTACACACTACACACTACACTTGCCTAGGTGGGAAACTGACATTCTCATTCCACTTTCTTAGTATATGGTTTGTGTTCCCCCAGGCCTATTTCTAACTATTGTGATTTTCACAAATTGCAATTTTTTCTAACTGTTTTTATGCCTATTTCTGCATACTAGTGTATATAATTTGTGTAATACTTACCTCCTAAGGGAGTATAGTCTCTATGGTATTTTTGGTATTTGTGTCACTAAAATAAAGTACCTTTATTTTTGTTACACAGAGTATTTTCTTTCATGTGTGTGAGTACTGTGTGACTACAGTGGTATTGCATGAGCTTTGCATGTCTCCTAGATAAGCCTTGGTTGCTCATCCATAGCTACCTCTAGAGAGCCTGTCTTCTAGACACTGCCTACAGTTCACTAATAAGGAATAACTGAACCTGGTAAGGTGTATGTACCATTGGTACCCACTACAAACCAGGCCAGCCTCCTATATTGGTGGTGCAGCGTTGGGATAAGTATTTGCAATTGCCGTATCACTCTGTCACCTTGTGCTTTCCACAGGAAGACAACTCTATACCTAGAGATATACTTTATACTTAGTACAGGAATCTAGTCTCTACCTTTTTTTCTGTGAGACTAAGGGTTAGCAAGGTTAGGTACACACTACACCACCTAACACACACACACCATGTCTACAGCTGGACTTATCTCGGAGGTCATGTGCTCTCCCTATGAGGGCATGACATTCAAGGAATTGAAGGGGCTTTGTTCAGACAGGAAGTTAGACACTGGGAAGAACCCAAATAAGAATTTCCTTCTGAGCCTCCTTCACCAGGATAACCAATAACAGGCTGGTAGCCAGGAGGAGGAGGGAGACTCTCACCCCCTTGAGCTAGAAGATAATCTTCCAGGGTTAGGGGAGGGTTCTTGCAAGGATCTGGTACTTAGTAGACCAACTACTGTAGCTGGTAGTGGGAAGGGAAGTCACTCAGGTAGGGCTTCCTTTACACCCAGAGGACAGGTAGCTAAGGTCACAAAGACTAGAGAAATATCCACCTCTGCCCATCCCCATGTCACCTCAGTGTCTAGGGGGTAACAATCGCAACTCCAGGGGATTACTCTATAGATAGAGAGCTCAGAAAGCTGAGACTGGAGGAGGCCAGGCTGAGGCTGCAGCAGCAACAGATAGCCCTAGATAGGGAGGCCTTGGCAGTAAAGAGGGAAAGGCAGGGGATGGGGTTAGTACCATGTGGGGGCAGCAGTTTTAGGGATTTTAGAGTCAGGGAGGACTCCATTTATTACTGAAACGTGCACAAATGTATCTCCTAATACAAGGTGGGGGATGATATCTACAAGTGGTTTGCTGCACTTGAGAGGGCCTGTAAAGTTCAGAGGGTCCCTCAAAGGCAGTGGGCTGCTAGTCTCTGGTTGTCTTTTTCTGACAAGGGGAGGGATAGACTTCTCACTGTCAGAGAGGAGGATGCAGAAAATTACAGTATTCTGAAAACAGTACTCTTGGAATGTTTTGGTCGCACCACTGAACAGTATAGAATTAAGTTCAGAGAGACCAGAAAAGAGGCCTCACAGGATTGGGTTGACTTTGTGGACTGTTCTGTTAAAGCTTTAGAAGGCTAGTTACAAGGTATCAAAGTGTCTGATTTTGATGGCTTGTACAATCTTGTTACAGAGGGAGCATATTTTGAATAACTGTGTGTCTGACTTGTTGCACCAGTACATCGTAGACTCAGATCTGACTTCTCCCTAAGAATTGGGAAAGAAGGCAGACAAATGGGGTCAGAACAAGGATAAGTAGAAAAGCTCATACAGGGGGTGACAAGGACAAGAAGAAGAATGGTAAGTCACATGACAAAGGTGGGGACAAAGATCAAAATAAAGAGGCTTCACCAGGCCCACAAAACTCTTCTGGGGGTGGGTCTAAATCCTCTTCTCACAACTATCAGAATAAAAAAGCCTTGGTGCTATATTTGTAGGAACAAAGGCAATAGGGCAGGAGACAGCTCTTGCCCTAAGAAAAGTACAAAACCTCCCACCACCACTACCCCCACTGCTACAGCTAGTGCCCCTAGCAATAGCAGTGGTGGTGGGAAAACTAACACTACAAATAGTCAGTCCAAGGGTGTAGCAGGGCTCATTCTGGGAAATGAAGTGGGGGTTGGTTTAGTTAGGGAAACCACTGAGGCTCTTTTAGTCTCTGATGGTGTCATTCACCTTGCCACCCTTGTTGCTTGTCCCCTTAATATGGGTAAGTACAAGCAACAATCCCTAATAAATGGAGGTCAGGTTGAGGCCTACAGGGACACAGGTGCCAGTGTCACCATGGTGACTGAAAAACTGGTGGCCCCTAAAGCAACACCTACTTGGTCATCAGTACCAAGTGACTGACACCCATAACAACACTGTAAGCCACCCCATGTCTGTTGTTGATCTCAAGTGGTGGGGGGTTACTGGTCCCAAAAAAGTTGTGAAACCCACAGACCTACCTGTAGAGTGTCTACCAGGGAACGGCTAGGAGACTTCAGCTTGGGCTGAAGTGGAGTTTGAGGCCTATGCAGCCATGCTGGGCATTCCTGGGCATATCTTTGCTTTGACAAGGGCTCAGGCCAAGAAGCAAAAAGGACAGGGAAACTTAGATCCTGAAATTGTGCACCAAGACCTTCCCAGGAGCAGGGGTAGAAAGGGTAAAACGTTATCCACTATCCCTCCCTCCACTGATGATTCCCCCTTTGAGGAGGAGGGGTCAACTCCCTGGACAGAACCTACACCTGAAGAACTTCAAGCTGACACAGCTGAACTCTTAGGTGCAGGGGGACTCTCCAGGAAGGAGTTAAGTGTGGATCAACAGACTTGTCCTACACTTGAGGGTTTGAGACAGCAAGCTGTCAAAGAAGAAGCAGGGGATATCAGTGGCACCCACAGGGTGTACTGGGAGAACAATCTCATGTATTCTGAGGCAAGGGATCCTAATCCTGGTGCCACCAGGAGACTGGTCATTCCCTTGCAATACAGAGAATTTTTGTTAACCTTGGCACATGATATTCCCCTTGCTGGACATCTGGGGCAAAGTAAGACCTGGGACAGACTGGTCCCTCACTTTCACTGGTCTCACATGTCTGAAGATACCAATTGAGTTTTGTCGCTCCTGTGTCACGTTTCAATCCAGTGCCAAGACAGGTGGCACCGGAAAAGCCCCCTTAATCCCACTGCCAGTGGTTGGGGTACCCTTTGAAAGGGTAGGGGTTGATAATGTTGGCCTTCTTGACCTTCCCACAGCTTTTAGAAACAGATTTATTCTGGTGGTGGTGGACTATGCCACTAGGTATCCAGAAGCCATACTTCTTAGGACCACTACAGCTCCTGCAGTGGCCAAAGCCCTTCTGGGACTCTTTTCCAGGGTGGGTTTCCCAAAAGAGGTTGTATCAGATAAGTGTAGCAACTTCATGTCTGCATATCCGAAAGCAATGTGGAAAGAGTGTGGTGTAACTTATACATTTACTACACCCTACCATCCCCAGACAAATAGGTTGGTTGAGTGTTTTAATAAAACACTCAAAGGCATGATAATGGGACTCTGAAAAACTCGGGAGGAGACGGGATGTCCTGTTACCATGCCTCCTCTTTGCCTACAGGGAGGTGCCCGAAAAAGGAGTGCACTGCATCCCTTTTGAACTCCTCTTTGATCATCCTGTTAGGGGTCAATTAGCTGTTGTAAAGGAGGGTTGAGAGCAATCCCTGAAGCCCCCTAAACAAGATATAGTGGATTATGTGCTTTGCCTAAGATCCAGAATGGCGGTCTACATGAAGAAGGCCACTAAGAACCTTCAGGCAAGCCAAGAATTGCAGAAGCAATGTCATGACCAGAAGGCTGTCCTCACAGTGTACCAACCAGGCCAGAAAGTGTGGGTCCTGGAGCCTGTGGCACCAAGAGCACTCCAAGACAAGTGGAGTGGACCACACATCATGGTGTAGAAAAAGGGTGAGGTCACTTATTTAGTTGACCTTGGCATTCCTAGAAGTCCTCTCGGAGTACTTCGTGTGAACCGCCTCAAGTCCCACTATGACAAGGCTAATTTAACCTTGCTCATGGCCACTGATGAGGGACAGGAAGAAGCAAGTGACCCTCTCCCTGATCTCTTCTCCAATACTGCAGCTGATGGCTCAGTAGATGAAGACGTCCTGGCAGACTGCCTTACTGAATCTCAAAAGGAAGACTGCAGGAACTTCCTAGGTCAGTTCTCTGAACTATTTTCTCTAACACCTGGTCAGACTACATGGTGTGAACACACCATTGATACAGGAGATAGTTTGCATGTTAAAAGTAAAATTTACAGGCAACCTGATCATGTAAGAGACTACAGAAGACACTGGACCTAGGAGTGATTGAGCACTCTGACAGCCCCTGGGCTAGCCCAGTGGTGCTGGTACCAAAACCACACTCATAAAATGGGAAAAGGGAGATGAGGTTCTGTGTAGATTATAGAGGGCTCAACACAGTTAATAAGACTGATGCTCACCCTATACCCAGGGCAGATGCGCCAATAGATACACTGGCTTCTGCCAAGTATCTAAGCACCTTTGACTTGACTGCAGGGTACTGGCAGATCAAATTGTCACAGGATGCAAAACCAAAACCTGCATTCTCAACTATTGGAGGGTATTATCAATTCACTGTAATGCCCCTTGGTTTGAAAAATGCACCTGCCACTTTTCAGAGGTTGGTGAATACAGTCCTTTAAGGTCTGGAATCCTTTAGTGCAGCATATCTATATGATACAGCTGTCTTTAGCTCCACCTGGAATGACCACCTGGTCCACCTATGGAAAGTTTTAGAGGCTCTTCAAAAGGCAGGCCTTACTATCAAGGCTTCAAAGTGCCAGATAGGGCATGGGAAAGTGGTTTATCTGGGACACCTAGTAGGTGGGGAACATATTCAGCCACTACAGGGGAAGATTCAAACTATTTTAGATTAGACTCCCCCCTACAACACAGAATCCGGTCAGAGCCTTTCTTGGTCTCACTGAATATTACAGGAGGTTCATTAAGAACTATGGCTCCATTGTTGCCCCTCTTAATGACCTCACCTCAAAGAAGATGCCTAAAAAGGTATTATGGACAGCCAGTTGTCAAAATGTTTTTCAGGAGCTGAAACAGGCCATGTGCTCTGCACCTCTCCTAAAAAGCCCAAACTACTCCAAGAAGTTCATAGTTCAGACTGATGCTTCAGAGGTAGGGGTGGGGGCAGTTCTTTCACAGCTTAATACAGAGGCCTAGGATCAACCAGTAGATTTTATCAGCAGAAGGTTGATACCCAGAGATAAGTGTTGGTCAGCCGTAGAGATGGAGGCCTTTGCTGTGGTCTGGGCCTTGAAGACATTGAGACCATATCTTTTTGGTACTCACTTCATTGTTCAAACAGACCACAAACTTCTCTTATGGCTCAAGCAGATGAAAGGAGGAAACCCCAAATTGTTGAGGTGGTCCATTTCCTTACATAGTATGGACTTTACAGTGAAACATAGACCTGGAGGTAACGACTCCAATGCAGATGGACTCTCCATTTATTTCCACTTCGACAATGAAGACTCATTTGGGCAAGGTAGCCTTATTGTCCCTTGTTTGGGGGGGAGGGGATTGCGTAGGAAAGTATCGTCTTTCTTGGCATGGTTACCCCCATTTTCTGCCTGTCAGTGTGCTTGACTGTGTCTAGTGGGATCCTCTAATCAGGACTCCCAGTAGTTATGCTTTCTCCCTCTGAAATTGTTGTAGGATACAGTTTACACAGTATTTCACCCACAGTTGGCATACTGATGCCCCCTTATAAGTCCCTAGTATATGGTACCTAGTTACCCAGGGCATTGGGGTTGCAGCGGAGCCCTATGGGCTGCAGCATATTTTTTCCACCCATAGGGAGCCCATGTAAAGGCTTCTGCAGTAGTGCCACTGCAGACTGTGTGAAAAGGTGCAAGCATCCTTTCACTGACATTAACACTCTACCAGGTTACTTATAAGTCACCCCTATAGCAGGCCCTCCAGTCCTGAGGGCAGGGTGCAGAGTACCTATTTGTGAGGCGCACTAGCAGAGGTGCCCCCACAACCATTTTCCAAGGCTTCGTGAGTGCGGGCATGCCATTTTACGCATGTACTGGACATAGGTCACTACCTATGTCCAGCTATATAATGGTAACTCCGATCATAGGCATGTTTTGTATCAAACATTGGAATCATACCCCCATGCTTTTGCAAGCATTGGTTGTATGATCCCATGCACTCTGGGAGATCCTTAGAGGATCCCCAGTATTGCTATTACAGCCTTCTAAGGTTTTCCAGGCAGCCCCAGCTGCTGCCACCTCACAAACAGGTTTCTGCCCTCCTGTTGCTTGAAAAGCTTGAGCCCAGGAAGGCAGAACAAAGGATTTCCTTTGGAAGAGGGGTTGTTACACCCTCTCCCTTTGGAAATAGGTGTTAGAGACTTGGGAGGGGTAGAAACCCCAAGCCACTGGATGTGCTTTGAAGGGCACATTTGGTGTCCTCCTTGCATAATCCAGTCTACACCGGTTCGGGGACCACAGATCCCTGCTCTGGTGCGAAACTGGATAAAGGAAAGGGGAGTGACCACTCCCCTGTCCATCACCACCCCAGGGCTGGAACCCAGAGCTCCTCCAGAGGGTCCCTGGGTTTTGCCATCTTGGATTCAAGGTTGACAGGGAACTCTGGGAGCATCTGAGTGGCCAGTGCCAGCAGGTGACGTCAGAGCCCTCCCCTGATAGGTGCTTACCTGGTTAGCTGACCAATCTCCCTTTCAGGGCTATTTAGGGCCTTTCTTTTGGGTCGTTCCCCAGATTTGGATTGCAAGACTCCAACAGGAATCCACTGCATCCTCCACTTCGACTTCTCACTGAAGAAACTGCATCTGGACCCTCCAGGAACTCTACAAACTGCACCAAAGAAGCAAGATACCTTCTGCAACATTGTAACTTCTGCTGCTGGCAGCAACTGCAACTGTTTCCCGGTCGTGCATCCTCTGAAGACAGCCCATCTTCAGCCTGCATCAGAAGAACAAAGGAATGTCCCATGGAGTGAAGGAGTCACTCCCCTGCTTCTGCAGGCACCTACTGCAACGATGACCGGCTGCGTGGATCCACTCTCCTGCTGAGCCGCGTGGATCTTGCTTCACAGGTGGTGGACTAAAGTGGTCCCTGACGGGCCTCACGTCCAACTATCCAACTTTGGTGGAGGTAAGAGCTTGCCTCCCCACGCAAGATAGTACCCTGTGCACTGTGTTTTTTGCAGTTGCCAAAGCTTGTTGGCATCCTTCCATAAAGTTTTTCATGCATCTTGCAGCTCCGGCCCCCAGAACTCTATCCTGTGACACACAGCTTTCTGAGTGGTTCTCCGGCGACAAGGGAGCATTTGTCGTAGTGCTGTGTCGACCTCTTTTGCACCTTCCTTCAACCCGTGCTGTGGGACTCCTATGCGCGCTGCCTGGTCTTCTGTGGGTTCTCTGAGTTGCTGAGAGCCCTCTCTGACTCCCCCTCCTGGGTAGAGTCCACCTGGTCCTTCCTGGTCCCGGGCAGCGCTATTTTCTACTAACCGTGAACTTTGCATGTGCGAAAGCTTGTTTTCAGACTCCAGCAACGCAAACCAGACTGCAATCCTCTATCCGGCCTGGACATCATTTGCACCAACCAGGAACCCACATCCGTCTTCTTGGGTGCAGTACTGACTGTTCTTCTTCACCTGTGGTTCTTCTTTTGCACTTTCATTCATCCAGGTTAGCAGGGGCTCTTGTTCTTCCTGGACTCTTTCTGTCCTTCTTCTGCTTGGTCCCCTTCTTCCACAGGTCCTCAGGTCCAGGAATCCACTGTTGGTGTCTTGTAGTCTCTTCTGGTTCTTGCATAATTCTCCTTTTTGTTTCTGTGTGTGTTCTGGGAAAGTTACTGTGATTTACTCCTGCTTTCCTGGTCACTGGGGTGGGTTCTAGTACTTACCTTTGGGGTTTTCTAGTACTCCCAGCTCCCCTCTACTCACTACACTTGCCTAGGTGGGAAACCAACATTCACATTCCACTTTCTTAGTATATGGTTTGTGTTCTCCCAGGCCCATTTCTAACTATTGTGATTTTCACTAATTGCACTGTTTTCGAACTGTTTTTATGCCTATTTCTGCATACTTGTGTATATGATTCTTGTATTACTTACCTCCTAAGAAAGTATAGTGTCTATGGTATTTTTGGTATTTGTGTCACCAAGTACCTTTATTTTTTGTAACACTGAGTATTTTCTTTCATGTGTGTGAGTACTGTGTGATTACAGTGGTACTGCATGAGCTTCGCATGTCTCTTAGATAAGCCTTGGCTGCTCGTCCATAGCTACCTCTAGAGAGCCTGGCTTCTAGACACTGCCTGCATTTCTCTAATAAGAGATAACTAGACCTGCTTTAAGGTGTAAGTACTATAGGAATCCACTACAAACCAGGCCAGCCTCCTACACCTTGTAAACAAGTAGACAATAAATAAGGTACAAAAAAAGAGATAAAACAGGGAGTTTACTGTGTTTACTTTCTGGTGCCCAAACTGGACAAGAGTCTAAGGTGCATTGTGGACCACTGCTTCTTGAACAGACTCCTTCAGACACAAAGGATTGTGATGGTTGCACTGCAAGAAATCATCTCATTCCTACAAAGTGGTGGAGTTACATAGCGACAATATACCTCAAAGAACCTTCACTGCAAATGTCGAACGGCTGACATTTCCACAGGTTTGCTGTACATAAGGTACATTATCAGTTGTGGGAACTTCTTTTTGGGATAAAATGAGTTTTTGTTTTCACAAAGTACCTTGCCGTGGTGGTAGGACACCTCTGGAGGCAGGGGATACATGTCTAGCCCTACCTAGACGATTTGCTAGTAAGGACAACAGCGCTCACGCAATCCAGGAAAGCATAAAAACCGTAATGAAACCAATTTGTGGATTGAGATGACCCTTGAACCTAGGAAAGTTATCCCCAGTCCCAGCGAAAGAAAAAACATTCCAGTGACCAAGACTAAATTGAAGGGAGACACAGACATTCCCAATAAAAAAGAGGGCCCTGTCATTAAGATAACAAACTCACTTCAACCAGAAAGACCTCCAGAACCGTGCTGAAACTAATGTGCATGATTGTATCATATATATCCCCTACATTCTAGGTCAGACTCCACATGAAACCAATCTAGGAATAGCTCAAAAAATGAATGGCCACAAGCAACAGCAGTTGGAAAGTTCTAATGGTTGTCACAGAGAAAATTCAGAGAGAGAGAGAATATGGTGGCACACAGAAAGCATTATCAAAGATTGAAAATAACCAATTCCCTCGATGGCTATCTCTGCAGATGCATCCCACATGGGTTGTGGTGCACACATGGATAACTGAGCATCAGGGTGTTATGGCTCCTGATAGAAGTAGTGAAACAACTGTGCTATACAGTCTTCCTATCCGTGAAAGCTTTTCAGACACACATCATCAGGAGGAAAGTGCACATTTAGGCAGACAATAAAACTACAAAGCTGTGCCTGGTCAGTCAGGAAGGTGGCTACATCTACTGTGCAAACTATCCCAGGACATATGGGGAAATGGGTTGTACAAAGTAACATAAACATTGATGCCATAGACCTACCCAGAATCCAAAACAGAGAGGCAAACAAGTTAAGCAGGCAGGAAAGCTACTTGTATGAGTAGGAACTAAAACAAGCAATAGTACAAACATTTTTTGAAGAGTAAGGCACACCAAACATTGATTTGTTTACAGCACACAAAAGACCTGCATGTCATGACTTAGGTGGTCATTATGCCTTTGGCGGTCTTCTTTGAAGACCGGCAAAGCTGCGGGCGCTATAAAACCGCCATTGCTGGCAGTCTTCTGCCCACCATATTATGGGTACTGCTGGATATCCGCCACACTTTGGGCGGAAATCCAGCAATAGTTGTGCTGGCGGGTGGAGGTGCTGGGGTGGTTCCACCACCAGCCCCGCCCCACGAGAAGGACACCACCCACCGTATTATGAGCAATAATACAGCCTAGCAGTGCCCTGTTGGCGGGGCGCTGCTGGAGTTGGAAACGCCCTTTCCCATTCTTTGACAGGACGACATCCTCCCCGGACCAGATAAGTTGATCGTCTGACAGGGGAGGGGGGTGTTGTGTCTGAGTGTGTGTTGTCTGCGTGTGTGCACGAATGTGTGTATGCGTAGATATGCATGTCTGAATGTAGCAGTGAGTGCGTGTATGCATCTAAGGTTGTATATGCAAGTATGAGTGCTGTAGTGAATGCGTGTTTGGATGGGTGTGAGTATGGGTGTTGCATGTGAGAATAAATGTTTGGATGGGCGTGAGTATGCGCAGTTGAATGCGTGTATGAGTGCTGAGGTGAATGCGAGTATGGCTGTGTTTGAGTGAATGCGTGTAAGTGTAGGTGAATGAGAGTATGTGTGGTGCGTGTGGGTGTCTGCGTTTGCATGTATGCGGGGAATAGGGTGCCGTGTCTGGAGGGGGAGGGAGGCACTGTGTCTGGGGGGGTTTAGTGCTTGCTGGGGGTGGGTGGAGGAGTTGTCTACCGGTGACAGTGAAGAAATTCCCTGTCACCGGTAGCCTTTCCTCCAGGGTTTTTGTGGCAGTGCTACCGCTGCGTAAACCCTGATGGAAAGGCGGCTCCTAATACCGCCGGTGGTCGTCTGTGGACCGCCGGGTCAGAGATGCACATTTCCGGCCCAGCGGCTCTGACCACCATGGCGGTATGAATGGAAATGTGGCGGGTTGGCAGAGGCCAACCTGCCACACTCATAATGTGGCGGCCTTCACCGCCAGCCTGTTGATGGTGAAACCCCCACCTCTGCCCTGGCGGTCAGGAGACCGCCAGGGTCATAATAACCACCTTAGTGTCCAGGTACCCTAAGCATCTTTCTCAAGGAAATGCCCTGTCAATAGACTGGTGAGTGACTTTTGCTTTTACCCTAGCTCACTGATGCTCCTGGTACTCCACAAGAGCAGGCAGGCACTCATGGCCCTAATGGTAGCCCCACAGTGGGCCAGACAAGCATGGTACTCTGATCTAGTGAAGCTGTCTCAGGGTAAGGGAATGAGGTTGCCTAACTCGCAGGATATGCTAACAATGCAGGAAGGACAAATAAACTACCTGGAGCCAGCCAGTCTAAGCTTAACAGCAGGGGTTCTGAAGATTTAGAACTTGGGCTTTTGGGACTATCATGAAGATATATGGAAGTCCTAAGAGAGACAATTAATCTGGCAACAGACTCGTTTTATACTGCAAAATGGAACACTTCCACTTGTGTAGTAGAGAAGGACTCACAGACAGTTACTATTGTCAAATACCTATTGCACCTTTTGGATGATAATCTCTCCTACATGTCCTTAAAAGTGCACCTCTCAGCTTTAATTGGCATACTAAATAGATTTTTCTTCAACATACCAGGCTTAAAAGTGTTCTTCAAAGGAGCAAAGAGGGTGGCGCCACCAAGATCGCTCCCCATCCCTAAGTGGAACTTCAACTTTGTGTAGGTCCAACTTAAGGTCACTGTTCAAACCCTGGTACAAAGTGGGACTCAAAAACCTGATATTCAAAATATTGACCTTTAATATTGCCCTCACTTCACTGAATAGGGTCAGTGAGTTGCAGGGGCACACACTACAAGAACTTTGTCTGCAGATTCATATGGATAAGGGAGTCATGAGACTAATGCACAGTTTCTCCATAAAGTAGTGCCACACTTTCAAGTGAATCAGGCCAGCCAACTACCAACCTTCTCACAGCAGCCTAAAAGAAAGGCCTGTAGACACTTTGAACCCTAGAAGAACAGTTATGTAATAATTGGATAAATCAAACAGATGAGAGTAGGGAGCCAATTCTATGTCTCCTTGCGCTACAGCAACAAAGGGTGCTCCAGTCACCAAGGGGACTGTCGCAACATGGATAGTCCAATAGTGCAAAAGATAGTAGGGATGCCTTTAAAAAACATAGCACACACTCTAGAAGGAGAAAGGAGCAACATTAGCATCCATCGCAAATGTTTCAAAATATTTATTTTGCATGGTGACTTTCTGGTCATCAGGATACTTTGACAAATCACCACTGTTAGGCATTCAAGCAAATGGAGAAGTGCAGGTGGGACAGGAAGTACTAAAACACCTGTTTGCAAATACACACACATTTCAACACAGCCTCTCAAGGAAGAGGACTACTGGTGCAAAATATAAGCATAGCATGTGAATCCATAAAGGATTCACATTCAACTACTAGCTAGTGGAAAAATTCACAGCGTGTGAAATTCTTAAAGCTGCAAAATTACTCCTACAAGTAAGTAACCATTTTGTTTCTTCAGTGGTGAATGTCCTGCTAGTAGAGTTGCCATCATTTCTCCCATAGGATTTTACCAGTATCAGTGGTTGAGCAGCATCTAAATCAAGAAGGACTGGCCTGGCACCTTGCCTGGTGGAAGCTTTCATCGAAAGGTAACGTAGTGCCCCAAGCATTCTTGGAAGCTTGCCGGCATGTTGCCGAGTCTGGATATATAGGTACTTATAATGTAACCCTACTTTAACTATACATTCCCAGTGGCTGAAATTTCATCACCCGCCTCTGTCATTGGCAGGATTTCTCCCAGCGTATTCCCCAACAGTGTGGCTTCTCCCATGACAAAGACAGTCACAATTGTTGGGAAACAGGAGTCACTGTGGCGGATAAGTCTTACGTGCAGCAGAATTTCCACTGCATACATTCAACCATCAAAACGCTTAATCTTCCTATCTGGGGATAGCTTTTGGTGAGTCTTGCTTACTCAGGTTTGGATAGTGGAGAAATTATCATAATAAAGGCTGACATTTTTGCTAGAGGAACCCTTCCGGAAGAACCGAATCTCATCCACATAGCTATGTATCTTTATGTTACTTGCTGATTTGAGTGCTTTGAGAAGTTCCACGTAGCCCACTGACTCGCATGGCTGTCTATGAAGTGGTAAGGAATTGTTGCAATATGTCTTACTGTTATTAAAGAAGAAAACCCATTAGTTATGTTCAGCTACAACCATTTATTTTCATGTACTAGGCATTCAAGGTTTTGCCCTTTAATTAGGGACACATTACAGCTGGTGGCTCTGGCTCGATGTAAGAAAGGGTGGTTGGAAGATATCCCATTATATAATTCCACAACAAATATAATACTGGATTTTCTTTTTATTTAAATAAACAAACAAAAAATGATTGTTTGGTAATTTAAAATAAAGTCAAGGGAATCTTATTAGAATTGTTTCATTAAAAAGCATCGAACACCAATACAGTCATGAGCCAGTGAAAGTGTTGCTCTATATCAATGGTCCTGCGGTAACATTCAGCTGAATCATACAACCCAGATCTAAAGGGAGCGTGTTCAATGTAGGTCTCTATTAATCATCTTTTGACATGTAAGCAGAATGTCAACAATAATATATTATCACACTTACTTTCCAACATCTACAAACATGACATTTACCTAATTGCCTTTTTTTTTTACTCTTGCTGACCCAGTTCAGAGTCTAAGCTTCGAACACAGCAATTAAAATGAGCATTGGCAAAAACAATGGGGCTGGCTTTAATGTTTTATTGCATGCAAACACAGGCATGCGTATGTGTGCCCAGACTATTTGTGCCATGTTTTGGTGCAATCTGTCTCTTTTTCTGAATCCAGCAAAATGTTAAGAGTTCACTCCATAGACCCAAATAATCATAGTCATTGAAGATATTTAAATGTTGGCAAACAGGTCAGAGGCTGAGAGAAAGATGATGGCGAAACAGCAACAGACTGGGACCAGGAATACATGACATACTGACATTGTGCAGGGGAAGTTGCCCTGGTGCCAATATGATAGTAGTGGACTAAGAGGATTGCATAGCCAATTATAGCAAAGGCCGCAAACCAGTCCAAGATGATTAGGATCTGAATGAAAATCTGCTTGATGCTGACCTTGCAGAACATGTCCTCAAAAGCATGAGCCTCATTACGATCTATTTTCTCAGGGATAGTGGCAGATAATGGATGTTTCAACATAGCTCAAAAATTGTCAGGTCTCCAAGATAATAACATTTTCTGACTGTTGGTTTGACCACTGAGCATGGTTAAAGGGATCGTCTCACAGTTTGCATCCATTTCTTTGTTCAACGTTATAAAGTAATACCCAATCCTTATACGCTTCAAAATTGCCTGTTGTTGGACCTGGCCCTTTTTGCTGGGTCGTCCCCAAACTGTTTGCCTCCTTCCTCCTATTATTTTCTGACCAGTTTTTGTTGGCTTTAGGTCTTTGGGCACTTTATCACTGCTAAACAGTGCTAAAGTACATATGCTGTCTGTGTACACTGTATGTGTAATTGGCTTTTCCATGAGTGTCATATTTGAGTTACTAGCAAGTCCCTAGTAATGTGCACAAGAGGTGCCCAGGGCCTACAGCACTGGTTGTGCCACCCTCACGAGTAGCCCTGTAAACATGGCTCAGACCTGCCACTGCAGTGTCTGTGTGTGCAGTTATAAACTGTCAATGCGACCTGACTAGTGTACTCACTTGCCAGGCCCAAACCTTCCCTTTTTATACATGTAAGGCACCCCCCTAAGGTAGGCCCTAGGTAGCCCCTTGGGTAGGGTGCAGTGTATGTTAAAGGTGTGACTTTACTGACGTGTTTTACATGTCATAACAGTGAAATGCTGCCAAATTCATTTTTCACTGTTGCAAGGCCTATCTCTCTCAGAAGTTAACATGGGGGCTGCCTTTAAATAACTTTTAAGTGCAGTTTCCCTTTGCAGCAGATAAAGATGTGGAGTTTGGGGTCTCTGAGCTCAGAATTTAAAAATACATCTTTTGGTAAAGTTTTTTTTTTTAATTATCAGTTTGAAAATGTAACTTTTAGAAAGTGGGCATTTTCTTGCTTAAACCATTCTGTGACTTCCCCCTGCTTGTGTATTCCCTGTCTGGGTCAGACTGACAGTTGGGCTGTTTGTGAATCTCCACTAGACAGTGACACAAAGGGAGTTGGGGTGTAGCCTGTCTATCCTGATGGGCCATCTGGGCTAGAGTGGAGGGAGGAGTGGTCACTTACACTTGAAAGGGCTGTGCCTGCCCTCACACAATGCAATATCCAACCACCTGGTGTGTCTGGGGCCTGGACTAGGCAAGGCTGGATTTACAGGAACAACAGAGACTTTCCTTTGAAGTTTGCCAACTTCAAAGGCAGAAAGGGGTATAATTAGTGGACCCAAGACCCCAGATTTGTAGATTACTTCTGGATTCAATAGGAACCTCAGCCAAGGAGAAGAGCTAGAGGAGGAGTACTGATCTTTGCCTGTGACTGTGCTTTGCTGGGTTGGCTGCAGTTGCTGCTTCTACCTGAAAGAGGACAAAGACTGGACTTTGTGGCATATTCCTGCTTGTGAAGAGTCTACAAGGGCTTGGACTGAACTTGCCTCCTGTTTTGAAGTCTCAGGGTCATCAAAGACTTCCTCTGCCAGCACTTGGACACTCTTGCTGAGACTCCTACCCTGCCAAGTGGTGCCCTATCCAGTCTCTGGACCCTTGAAAGGTGAAGCTTGTGGAATAAAGACTGAAATCAACGCACAGGAGCTGTGCGGGGAAAATGTTGGCGCACCACCTGCAATGCAGCTTTTCAAAACGATGCACCACCTGCATCGCAGCTGAAAAACCGACTAACCACCTGCATCATGGTTGGGAAATTGATGCATCACCTGCATTGCGGCTAGAGAAACGATGCAACACCTGCTTGTGATACCTGAAAACTAGGCAAACCCCACCCAGCGCGTATTCTCGTCATCATGCGGCCGGATATCGCACGCATCATCGCTGGGTGTCAAATCGACATGAACCTACCAGGACCCGAGGTGCCCGTCCGCAAATCGATGCATCGCTCTCTTGTGGGAGAGAAAAACTACACATTGTCTACCCAACTGGAGAAGAAACTACGCACGGCCTCACTTGCGAGTAAGGAATCAAGGCATTGCTGATGTTTCTGATGCACACTCGCCAGTGCGGCTTTATTTTCGACGCAAACCAGGTACTTTGTGTAACAACCACACTTCCATTGTTTTCTATGGACTAAGACTTTGTTTTTTAAAATTTCGGATTTTACTTGTGTATGTTGGATTTTTGTCTTGTTGGCTATTTTTCTAAATTGGTGTGGTGTCCATTTTTTTGTGTTTTCACTGTATTACTGTGTGCGTTGGTACAAATACTTTACACATTGCCTTTGAGATAAGCCTGACTGCTTGTGCTGAGCTACCAAGGGGGTGAACAGTGGTTATATTAAGTGTCTGTCTCCATTGCCCTGACTAGAGTGAGGGTCCCTGCTTAGACAGAGTGCAAACTGACTGCCAACCAGATACCCCATTTCTAAAACCTGTACAGAGATGAAGGTTTGGATGTGGACTCATGGACACAATAATATGTTACAAAATGTACCCTGGGTCTAGTACGTACCCAGTGTGAGGTAAGAATAAGGAGATAAATTGAGCATATATGTTTCAATGCTGGTGTCCTGAGTTTGCCATCTCCATGTCAGGATCAGTAACCAGTTACTGGTTGTCAATGAACCTTTGTCTGGTGACACATTGCATTTTATTCTATTTGGATTATTATTGGTGGCATGTATATACTGTGAACTTGGGATAAAATGGTCAAAAAGTATTTTACATAGCAGCATGCACTGGCTGTGCATGGTTTCTGGTTGCGTAATTGGTTGGTTAGACAGTTCTGTGTTTAAATGATTTCAAAAGTTCTTGGAGATGAGATAGCTCTCCAACCAGGTATGCTACATTTAGAAATAGTTTATTGGAGGCAGGAATATAGAGAAGCTAGTTTTGAGCTCCTTTCTGAATCATTTAATGAAGCAGAAACTGTGGCAAGAGTAGCTAATTCCCGGGTCATGGGGTAAATGCTCAATTTAAAGTTTTTCCAACAATAGGTAACAAAGGAATCAGCAGAGAACATCTAGACAATACAGCAGAGCTGATATAAAAGATGTCATGCAGGAGCAAGTGGACAGCAAGTCACATAGATTTTTTATAGACACAGGAAGAGAGAAAAACACATCACCTCTTGTTAGGTGTCAGTAAGAGCAGTCTCCTGGTCAGCCATGAAATAAGCAAAAAGTCTGACCAGAACATAGTGGGCTTAATGGTCTAAGCAGGAAGTGTGCAATAAGTTTCCAAAGTTCTTTCAGACAAACCATATCATGTAGTCAATCTTAGTATTTCATGACTGGGCCATGAGCCAACCAATGGCTATGAACTCCTTTAGTATGTTAGCTGCGTAACCCACAACTAGACTCCTAAGAGCGAGCCAGACTTCAAATAGACCCAGTCAGTTAACCTCAGGTAAGGGGAAGGTGTAAAGTAGCTATCAGTCTACACCTAGGGTGTCATTCAGGAAAAGATGTGCGATCTTAAAGAGTAGAGCAGTGTAACATACGCACAGAGTAAACATTTTCAGTGCAATAATTTATGCTTATAATTAACTTAAAGTATTTGTTGCCTATAAATATGATCTAGACCATTGAGCATCAGTGACCAAGAGCCCCAGATCTTCCTCCCAATATTCCTGTAAGCCCCTTGAAGCAAAGGGCCTGGGGGCCAACATATTCAACAACAAATGTTTGAAAGTTAAAGCAAAGTGAACTCGCATGAATTTGTTAAGTATCTTTGGAGAGTCTAGGGATTTAAATTTCAAGGCTTTGCACACATAAAATAAAATATGTTAAGGGGGGAAATAAGCCTCTCGCACGTAAGTGATCAAACATGAGAAAGATTCCATCCAAAGGCAGGTCAAACAGACTCCCTATGCCATCCAATTCCCTAACAAAGTTGCGCTCAAAAGTAACTTCCGGCCTCAGAGTTTAGGAAAGTGAGAGACAAGGAGACATCCTCACTAAGCCAAAAAAGACCGCACCATGATACCTATGTTGTATACATCCCTTGGATTTCATTCCTCTGGGCTTTAAAGCCACTGAATTAAAGCGTGTCAAGGTATGAAGAATGGACGACTGGTCTCTACCAGCTCCCAGGTGGTGCCAAAACACCCTGTGTGATAAGTTAGTAGTCCTCAAAGTCTGGTACAGCCTGTTTATCCGGTCCAAAAGACCCTCTAAGGCAATCATAGATTACCTGGGAGGGACTTCCCACCCCAAATCAACCACCTAATTATGAAAAATAACCCTTAAAAGAAACTCTTGGGAACATTATTTGCAACTTTGAGAGAATATATAGGAATTTAGGGAGTGCTCTCATTTAAATGAGGAAGTGTGATAATTCATGGTATCCACTAATCAACTTCTAAAATTCTTGAATTCTAAGGATGGCTGTACAGCAAAGTGGTTATTCTTGAATAAAAAAGAAACATCTCTGGAGACGTTACCATGAGATATTTTACATAACCTTGCGACCATCTAAAAGTTGAGATCACCCCTGCAGGCTAAGTAAAAGAGGTCAAGGGTATGAGTTTATATTTATTCCTTTTGATTTTCAAGCCTGCTGTTTCCCAAATTCACATATATCAGGTGTAATTGAGGCCAAATTAACCTGAATATTCTTTACATATATATATATTCCATAAACTCTTGATATGCCTGTGCGCGGAAATCTTGATACCCATTCAGGCTTGTAATTCATGAAATTCATGAATTAGACAAATAAGTGGGTTAATCGCAAGAGTAAAAGGAAGTGGAAAGGAGACAACGTTGGCTACTGCTGATTGAATTGACTTCAATAGGACACAATTATTAGAGACTTCATCCTTGGGGGTAACACAAAAAAGGCAGAACTTTAAGAGAAAGTATTGTTCTACACTAATCTGATGAACAGCTTAAAAAAGGATCAGCCATTCAACAGAATTAAAGGCCTTTTTGTCATCTAAAATAGCAAGCTCTGCGATAAGCTGTGGGTCTGCTTTACGAAAAAAAAGCTGTCTCAACTTAATCTGTTTGGATCTCAATGAGATAAAACCTGCTTAGTAAGGAAGAACACGACACAGCCTATTTTGTAGCAATTTAGGAGCCAGAATTTGAGATAGTATCTTATCTGGAGTGCTCATGAAGGAAATCTGCTGGTATTGGTAGCTGTTAGACTTTTCATCCTTGGCGTGGTCTCCCTTAACTTTTTGCCTCTGTTCCCCAGGTTGTTGATGTGTGCTGGACTCTGATTTTACTGTTTTTGTTACTCTGGGCACTTTACCACTGCTAACCAGTTCTAAAGTGCAAGTGCTCCTGTTTAAAATGTGTACGTAATTGGTTCTCCATGATTGGCATATTTGTTTTACTGTTAAGTCCCTAGTAAAGTGCACTAGAGGTGCCCAGGGCCTGTAAATCAAATATTACTAGTGGGCCTGCAGCACTGGTTGTGCCACCCACACAAGTAACCCTGTAATCATGTCTCAGACCTGCCACTGCAGTGTCTGTAAGTGTATTTTTACACTGTAAATTCCACTTGGCAAGTGTACCCACTTGCCAGGCCTAAACCTTCCCTTTTCTTACATGTAAGGCACCCCTAAGGTAGGCCCTAGGTAGCCCCAAGGGCAGGGTGCAGTGTATGGATAAGGTAGGACATATAGTAATGTGGTGTATATGTCCTGACAGTGAAATACTGCCAATTTTGTTTTTCACTGTTGCAAGGCCTGTCTCTCTCATAGGATAATATGGGGGCTACCTTTAAATATGATTAAAGTGTAGATTCCCCTAGAAAGTAGATGGACATGTGGAGGTTGGGGTCCCTGAACTCACAATTAAAAAATACATATTTTAGTAAAGTTGATTTTAAGATTGTGCGTTTGAAAATGCCACTTTTAGAAAGTGAGCATTTTCTTGCTTAAACCAGTCTGTGACTCTGCCTTGTTTGTGGATTCCCTGTCTGGGTCAGTTTGACAGTTGGGTTGTTTTTCACCTCGCACCAGACAGTGACACAAAGGGGGCTGGGGTGTAACCTGCATTTCCTGATTAGCCATCTCTGCTAGGAGGGAGGGGTGGAGTGGTCACTCTCATCTGAAAGGACTGTGTCTGCCTCTGACAATGCCGGCTCCAACCCCCTACTGTGTGTCTGAGGCCTTGCCTGGGCAAGGCAGGATTTCACAAGTAGGTGTGAGTCCCCTTTGAAGAAAGGTGATTTCAAAGACTAAAATGGGTATAAGAAGGGCACCCAAATCTACAGACTTTAGAAACACTTCTGGAACCAAGAGGAACCTCTGCCTGGAGAAGAGCTGATAGCTGAGGAAGAAGTGCTGCCCTGCCTGTGACTGTGCTTTGTGGAGCTTTTCTGCAGTGCTGCTTCTGCCAGAGTAAGAGGGCAAAGACTGGACTTTGTGTGCCTTCCATCTTGTGAAGAAATCTCCAAGGGCTTGATTTAGAGCTTGCCTCCTGTTGTTTGAAGTCTCAGGGACAGCAAAGACTTCTCTCTGCCAGCACCTGGAGTCTCTGGAGAGACTCCTGCTCTGACAAGTGGTGCCCTATCCAGTCCCTGGGCCCTTGAAAGGAAAGCTGGTGGAAATCCAAGGAAATCGACTTCGGACGACTCCGGACCGACGCCGCTGCTGAATCCGGTAACGCCACCTGCACCCGATGCCGTTACCTACGCTGGAACGCGACGCTCTTCGCAGCCCCGACACTGCAGCAGCCCCGCTGAAGTCCGCGACTCCGTGGAAGTCGCCGCACCACGTCGTGACCGACGCCGCTCGAAGTGCATGGATTCAACGTTTCGCACAGACGCCGCGATCCCCGACTTCGCGCATCGGCTTGTTTTCACTCTTCACCAAAGGTACTGTACTTGGGGGTCTAGACGACTCCGTGTACGGCGCCGCTGGTGTCGGCTTGTTGGGAACGACTCCGTCACGATGCCGTGTTAACATCTCATCGAAGCATTTTTGTTTCTAATCGCTGTTTTTGAGTTTAATCCCTAAAAATTCATAACTTGACTTGTGTATGTCGGATTTTTGTCGTTTTGGTCTTGTTTTGTTTAGATAAATATTTCCTATTTGTCTAAACCGGTGTTGTGTCATTTTGTAGTGTTTTCATTAAGTTACTGTGTGTATTGGTACAAATACTTTCCACCTAGCGCTCTGAAGTTAAGCCTACTGCTCTGCCAAGGTACCAAGGGGGTAAGCAGGGGTTAGCTGAGGGTGATTCTCTTTTACCCTGACTAGAGTGAGGTTCCTTGCTTGAACAGGGGGTAACCTGACTGTCAACCAAAGACCCCATTTCTCACAGTAGCTAAATCTTGTTGGCTTCTCAGTTTTTAAATACAGAGTTATCATATCAACATAATCCTGACCTGCAGCGAGGGCTTCCTCATATATTGTAAGGAGATAGAGAAAGAGTAGATCCAAGTAAGTATTCCTTTTCAGGGGTAAAGTTCTGGGGGTGGGGTGGGGTGTTTGGGGTGTTACACACCCCCTAAAAAACGTATCCTGTAGTAAATAGTTGGGTACAAGTGTTTTCGGTCGAGTAATGTGAAGTGCCTGTCGGATTTCACCTGGGATTTTTACATGCCCACATAGACAAAAACACACACACTCTTCTATGGGTTTTGAAGGCCTTATTGATTAGTTTTACAAATATTGCATTTTATGTACCCATAACAATCTGCACTCCTCTTTGTTTTCACTGCCCCTTAAGTCCCCTTGATGTCCTGCTGCTCATATAATATGTTCACACCCCCAATCAAACTGACCAACCTACCCCTCTGTTCCTCATAAAACTCAAACCTGATTCCATCAGATTCACAGGCCTTATCATTGACCAATATAGAGTGCTCAGCCATCTGAGGTGCGTTTATTGGTTCACGTTGGCTTTGTTGAATCCTGACCACAGTGACCTGATTAATATATAATTTAATATCTGAGTAATTTTATGTAGAAGGAACAAATGTAATGAAGTACAATGTTATTAAAATGTGTCTACAATACAATGTTCCTTCCTGAAGACTCCCCGATCCTTGTCTTCGATATCGTACATTTCATTCTATTCACTTCCCTTCCATTTAGCCCAAGTAAAAAAGTGCTTCACGCGTTTGCCCTTAGTGTACCATTTTATGATACAAAAATCTGGCCTCTAACTGCTCCAACGCAAGTTGTCACTAATCTGATGTAATAGACCCTTATTCTCTGTAGCTGCATATTTATCTTGCATAACCTTTAGAGTTATTTCAAACTGACTTGTGGTGCCGCCAATAGATTTGAGAACACTACATTCCCCAGAGATATATTTGTCTTGAAGTAAACCCTTAAGGAACACCACAAGTGATTTCTGGTATTATTCTGTGTAAAGAAAGATCAGCTGTCCCCAAGCAATTATTAACAAAATGCAAAATCGGATTGGGCCTCACCCTTATATCTCAAGAATCTAGTGAGGAGGAAGGGGTGACCAGGGTCACTTCCATAGGTACTGGGATGATCTAAAAGTGTTCTCTCTAGTGTGTTGCAGGAGGTTCTATATCTGGATTGTGAATCAAGTTTGATAACATTGATTCTGGTGTGGGAATCATGGGCCCAGGAGTAGTAAGACTAACTTCTAGTGTCTGGATTAAGCTGCTGCCAGGTGTCCACTAAATATGATACTGCATTAGTCTTCGAGTCATCAGTGATGCTGAAGAAGGGACGAGCAGAGCAACCAAATCTATCTAGAGCCATGCATATAGTACTGTATGAGAATTACCACCACAGATAACCCAGCAATATTGCGCCTGTTGAATGTTTCCAACTATCTTAGCAAAAACATTCAGGGTAGTCAAAATTCGTACCATAAGTGTTTATAAGCAGGATCTTACAACCTCCCAGTACTCCAGCCACATAGACCAATCTGCCTTTATCACCCAACCCATGGTGCGTGAGATAAAAATGTAACTCCTGATGGATCAAAATGGACCCTTGAAAGCAAAATGAATAAGCACAGTAGAATCGCTAGGCTCCCAATTTCCTACCAAAATCAGACCAGGAGAAGGCAAATGAGAACTCCTGCAACATAGGTATATTTACTAGGTGTTTTTTAGTATATGACAGAAAATCTCTAGCTTTGCCAAGGTTACTGAGCTCCCAGACATGCTGGGACATGAGTGAAGTGTCACTGCGATAGACATTTAAGGAAAAGCGATTCTATCAAGGATCCAAAATATTAATTTCAGGCAAGAGTGGTACCATCGTGAATTCCAGGAGGGGTGTTTCTAATGACTGAGAACAATGCTGGATCACAACAGGTATTGTTTCCTTTGTATTTCGGAACCAGGATACAAAAAGCATGTTCTTTTTGCCCCACGACATGCAAACACAACACACCTGTCATCTCTCCCTATAGATCCTTCATCTCAAATGGTAAAGTGCTTATGTTTTGCACATACTATACCAACTTCAAACATTCCCAACAGATTACCGCCCAGACCATCCAATCTCAATTGGCAGTGATAACCTTCTAGCTCACAAACACACAGAACCAACTAAGTACGTAACTCCTGCCTTCCCAAGCCAATCATACAGAGAATTTTAACCTTAAATACCCCAATGTAAGTACTAGAAAATACCTTAAATGAGTTTCATGTCTGAGTCACAAGGGTGAGCAGCAACAGAAACTGGCAGGGACACATTTTCATTGCCCTGTTCACCCACCAAGTCTCAAACACTTCATTTATACTTATGACCTGCATAACCAGAATATATGATAGGCAAGAAGTGAATAAACAGATGTTTGCTCTCCTTCCATGTGGTGGTCGCCTCATACCCCACCATCAGCCTGCACATCCACTCTCAGCCTCCAGTGTCTTTTCTATTGCCCACAATGTTCACCACAGACAACCATATGCCCTCACCTACCAATGTCTCTCCCCAGCCTTCCCAGATCCCCCCTCAGCTCTTTGCTGTGTTTACAACCCCTCATGTCTCAACCTTAACAAGCTTATTCAGTAGCCACCCTTATCACCCACACAACTTCCATTGTGTCCCATAAACCCCCAATCACCCCTTCTGCTTAGCTTCTGCATCTCATCTCCGATGACCCTTTAGAACAGCTTCCCAGTCTGTGCATGTGTCCACAAAGTGCCTCTTCTGACATGCTTAGCCCCCCACTTTTTTGTGTGGTATTTGATGTTGTTTCAAAGTTGTTAGTGCCCAGGACCCCTGCTAACCAGGTTCCCTGGGCCTGATCTCTTTCCAAAACTCTTGTAATGGATTGGCCCAATTGTCAAAACCTTTAGCTGCCACTAGTAAATGGTACTTGGGTATCCAAGCATGGGGGACCTTGCATCCAAGTGCACCCAGCTCTGCCATTGCAGGCTGAGTGTCCTGGTGCAATCCTAAAATGCAAAACCCACATGGCACACAGACTATGTGACCTGTCCACCACACACTGCATGCAATATAGGTAAGAGACCACTTTGCCAGGCCTTCTAGTCTAAGGCAGGGTGCACTATAATACATGTGTGAGCACAGATGCATGAGCAATATGCCTCTACTGTGTCCTTGCCAAACCTGGGCCAAAGTAAGTGAACAAAGCAGCCATTTTAAATGGACACTGGTCAGTATGAGTTTTACAGCTACACGACCACTCTGAACGCTGGGTTGTTTGGTACCAGTATTGGATTTATTGCAAAATGTACCCTTGGGGCAACCTTAGAGGTGACCCTGGCAAACGCTAACTAACCCTTGCATGGTTTCTGGCCGGTCACAACCAGCCTGCCACCACCAGACAGCATTATGAAGCTATGGGGATAAGAGCCTTTGCTCTCTGGGTTCAGAAAACAACGCCTTTCCTGGGCAGAGGGGTTACACCTCCTCCCCTAGAAATGTGCACTGCCCTGCCAGCAAGCTCAAAGGGCTTGCCACCTTTTAAACTCGGCCCCCAGCCCTGGTGCTAGAAGCAGATGGCCACCCGGATGCAAACCCCCACTTTTGATGGGTGCATCAGTTAGAAAATGCACAAAGGACAGGAGGAGAGGCCACCCCTAGCCTGCACCACCCCTAATGGACACCAGGAAGGGGTCAAAATGTGGGTGAAGCCACCCTACGGTAGTTGACCCATCGCTCACTATTAGGGTCTCCCCTAAACACCCACTAAATGCAGTTTTCAGAGGGCACCTGGAGACCTGCAGATCAGAGTCCAAGGACACAAAGGCCAGCAACACAGAATACCCAAGGCTTGATCTGCAATCTGGCTGCACAAAGAAAAAGGCGCCAAACCCTGCCTGGTGTGCCCAGGACTCAACAATTGCCACTTAGGGGTTGCATGGACATAGGACGGACTCTACAAGTCCCCAGAGGACCTCCAACCTTCAGAAAATCACCAAAGATCTCCCTCCAGAGTGAAGGCATCCCTCCCTGCAACAAATAAGCAAAAGACCAGTGAAGTGCAGTTCACTGACCTGCCTCTGACCAAGAAACTGGACACAGCAGCCAGACCAAATTAATTCTACTGGATCCAGAGAACAAATCCTGCATGTGTGCCATATTTGGTGGCACTGCGACCTCCAGTGGCTGAACCATACAACAGCCTGGGGTACTGGACCCCAAATGATGGACACCCAGAAGAAAAGTCCAAGGACCAGAAGCAAGCTCCGGTCACGAGGCTTGAGAACACGTAAGAATCAACTCCCAGAGTGGCCATTCTAACCTCCAATCCAGCCTCAAAGTGACCTGCCTCCTGGTTCTATGGGCACCTTTGTGCACAGCTCTTGGATCACCTATCTGCACTGCACCCAGCCTCCCTGGGCCCTGTACCAGGAAACCCAGCTGTGCTCTAAGGGTGCCACACCCTTGTGACTTCTACAGCCAAGGGGATCCACCTGACTCACCTTGATGTTCATCTATACAGTGATTTTCCAACTGGTCCCCCTCAGTGGTCTTGCACCAGCTACAAGGACTTTTCAGGAACTGGGAGCCCCCTGATCTTCCCCAGCTGGTCCATAAGACATCTCGACGACCTCAACCTAAAAATAAAAGGAGATATTGGTAAATGCATTGCCTGCTTTTATATGCATTTTTAAATTTTTCTTCCTTTGATTCATATGGTACGTATTTACGCACAAAAGACTATTTTCTCTAAACTTTGAAAAATCATAACTTAACAAGTACCTGATTTTGATGATTTTGGTCTCAATTTTGTTTTTGTTTTTAAATCAGAAGTATATTTGTAAATTGGTCTTGAGTTATTCTTTTCAATGGGTGTCCACATTTATTGATATTGTGAGCAGTGGTAGCAGCCGCATAATACAAGAGGGGGGTGAGGGGCAGAGACAAGGAAAAAATGAAAAATATAAAAATAAAAAGAACTTACTTTGCCTCTGTCCCTGCTACCTCCTGCTGCCTTGACCTCCTCTTCTTCTGGTGTCCCAGGATTCACTGCTGGGACACCAGCACTGGCTCCTCGGCAATCCTGCCACTGCTTTCATGCAAAACCTTGCATGAAAGCAGTGCCAGGATCGGTCTGAGCAGCAGTAACTGCCGCTCAGACACAGCCCTGGGGTCTGAGGAGTTTTTCCATCCCGGCCGTGTACACAGCCAGGCTGGAGAAACCTAAGTGCGCATGTGTGTTTGACCGGCCTCAGGTGGCTGGCCAAACTCACATGGGCACTTAGGTGCACTCTCCCCTCCTCCAACCTCCTGTGGCACAAGCCCTGCCCCCCCTGCACTGCTGGCTGTGCCACAGCAGAAAAATAAAATCATCTATCATTTTATTTGTCTGCTTCTGGCTCAGCCAGTGGGGCGATGCTTCTTTGCCATAGCGAAGGAGCCGCCCCTGACTATCAGTACAACAAATGCTCAGCACTTCTCCAAGACTGACCTAACTGCTCGACCAAGCTACCAGGAAAATTAGAGCATTAGGTGGTCTAGTATTTACCTCTGTGAACCAAGTTGGGGTTACACTATATAGAGATGTAGCCTCCTACATTTATGGAACCATCTTTTTAGATGAGCCCTCTACCTGCCTCAACGCCGTCCATATCTTTCCATTAATATTATATACCCCATAATTACCACATACCGTTTTATTAGTCAGTCATGTCTCTTCATCTGCACTCCTTGCCATCCCAGTAGCTCCCTGTGCCTTCAGTTTGCCTCCTATAGTTCCCTAACCGCCTAAACATGTATCTTTGTGTTATGACAAAGCTCCATAGTGTTAAGGTTACCATGGAACATACTCCAGTCATTGCGTTTTCCTTTGGAAACCATCATTTTTGAGTGTGATATTTTAATAGGACTAGCTAAAGTGAACAGGACTACTGATCCCAGAATGCAGTAGTTTTACAACCCAAACCTCATCAATGACATAGCCCAAAACTCCGGACTGGAGCAGTGCATCCTTGGTGACATGAAGTCCTCTTTTGACCTTACAAAATGCCATTTTGCGGCCCCATCCCGTTCATGCGCAGAAAATTGGTGAAGCATTAGCTTGGTGATAACAGGATCTGCTGTTATACAGAAGCCTGAGCGCTTGTGTTACAAACACCTCTATAGATGGAAGTTGAAGACATGGTGCTTTTTTAAACAATCCTTTTTTCTTTCCTTTGTACTTTCTTTTTCTCTTTTTGCCTTTCCGTCATTCTTTCTTTGTTTCTTTCGTTCTTACCTTCCTTCTTTCTTTCATTCTTTCTTTTCTTCTCTTTATTTCCTTCTTTCTTTCATTCCTTCTTTTCTCCCTTCTTATTTCCTTTCTTCCCTTCTTTTCTTTTTCTTTCTTGCTTTCCTGCTTTCTTCCCTTATTTTTTTCTTGATTTCTTGCCTTCTTTCCATTTTCCTTTCCTTCCTTTTTCCGTTGTTCTTTGTTTCTTTCCTTCGTTTCCTGCCCCTTTTCTTTCATGCCTTCTTCCTCAAAGGCAAGAGGCTAGCAGCCAGTTCCAGACGACTGACTTTTTAACATCTGTGTTAGCGAAGACCTTCTCTTTTTTACCAAAATTATGTGTATGACATCGTTACTTATAGGGTTTTGAAACCTAGAAAAACGTTTGCATTCAACCAATATTCGTTATGACACTGCTCAGGGCTCGGCAGCTTCTTGAACAGTTAAGCTTTGTAAAACTCACGACACTAATGCCAGACCTATTGACTTTGCCATTGCTTGTTTCATCATGGAGTAAAAGGGGGAAGCTACGCCCATGAAATCCACGAGCAATAAAGGCAGTTAAAAGTGTGCAAAGTATGTTCTGCTGAACAACAATCCTATGGCCTGCGTCATTTCCTGAGTTATTACCGAGCTGAGGAAACGAGGACAACTCCAGCTCCCTGGGTGCTTCGGAAGTAGGGCATCCTCGTAAAAGAGCTTCGTATGATGGATCGTCCTTCTGATTAGCTTCCCTTGGGTGCCACGTCTTGTTTTTCTGTTGACGAGAGAACTTACGATTTTTGCTCTTGTTTATTAATTCACCTGTGTTAGGACGCGGAAGCACATAGGCAACTGCTTCTCAAATGAAAAAGTCTCTTGTTTTAGTCATTTGCAGTACATTGCTATTCGCAAACGGTCTGCCAGATTAGCACCAAAAAGGCCCCACCAATTGTACCTCTTATATTGTCTGCCTGTTTCCATGGAAATGCATCCTCTTCATTATGGCTGTGATTTGAAAATCATTTCTTGAGGATAGCAAGAAAGCATGCGCCTACTCATTTAAAGATGCTTCGTCATTAGCTCCTCCGTTCCGGACAATGGCCCTCATTACAACCCTGGCGGTAAATCCCGCTTACAGCCGTGCCGACGGCTGCCACCATACCATGTCCTCGGCGGAAATTCGCAACGGGCATTATGACCCACACTGAGAATTCCGCCACTATACAGACACCCACACAAGTCCGCCACACCAAAGGTCAGTGATAAACTGGCGATACCAAAACCCACACCGTTACGCCAACAGGAATACGCCACAGTATCACGACCCACGAATCAACGCAACAGTCTTTCAACCACGGTAAACCATTGGAGGTACACAATACACACACCACACCCACACTACTATAAAACACACACCCACATTACCCACAAACCCTTACACCGAAAGTTTTTGAAGAAGCAGAGAGAGAGAAAAGCAAAGACCACACCAGCATCCAGAGGCACAGAACACCATCACACATACACCATCCACGCACCTCACACCACACACCCCAACACATCACATCAACCATCACCTCACACATCACTCACACCACATCATGGCACCTCAAAGACACCCCAGGTTTTCTGAGGAGGAGCTCAGTGGTGGAGGAAATCATCCGGGTAGAGCCACAGCTATTCGGATCACAGGTGCAGCAGACCTCCATTGCAAGGAAGTTGGAGCTATGGCAGAGAATTGTGGACAGGATCAACGCTGTGGGACATCATCCAAGAACAAGGAATTACATCAGGAAGAGGTGGAACAACCTACGGGGGAAGGTTCGTTCCGGGGTTTCAAGACACCAGGTAGCCATACAGAGGACTGGCGGTGGAACCCCACCTCCTCCCCCACAACTAACAACATGGGAGGAGCAAGTCTTGGCGATCATGCATCCTGAGGGCCTCGCAGGAGTACCAGGAGGACTGGACTCTGGTAAGTAAAATCTTTACTACTTTATCCCCCCACCCTACCTGCATGCCATTACATACCCCCACCCTCACTCCCATGACTACACCACCTCCCAATCACCCCACCATCATAACATAACCCACCACTCCCACAATCAAGCCCTGCATGCAACAACAATGCATGGACACCCATCACAGACATGCATGGACACCCATCACCAGAGCATGTCCAATAGAGAGACTCACCCAGGGCACACAAACACCACTCACACAAGGGCCAAGGCGATAGTGCAGGCACAGTAATGGAGGGAAACACCCCCATTGCACAAGATGGCACATACAGATAAAATAACAATGCATTTACATCCCAACAGGACCCCTACCCATTATCGGACAGGAGGTGCCAGCCATATCCAGTCCCCCCACAGAAGAGGCCAACAGTGATGATAGCATCTCTGCACGCCTGGATCAAGATGACCAGCCTGGCCCGTCAGGGACCTCAGGACAGTCGGTTCCCCTATCACAGTCCCAAGCCACCACTGTACCTCCCCCCTCATTAAATACCACCACAGCATCCACCCAGTGGGCCCATGCCACTGTCCCAGGACACGTCAATCAGAGTGTGTCCACCACTACAGGGACCCCAAGCAACCGCACTAACCCAAGATGAGCAGGGACCTGGGGTCAGTGGCAGTGGGCAGACGGTTCAGGGGACAGAGGCATAGGACAACAGGGAAGCTGGGAGGACTGCTGTGTGACAGGGGGAGGACAGGCCCAGGGAACCAACCCTCTACGGGGTACTCTCTAGCATCATGGGAGCATACCACCATTCCCAGGAGACCATGTACACGATACTGGCCAAGTTTCAGGAGACCCAGCGGCTGCAGGAGGGACAATACATGAGGATCAGGGAGGACCTCACCAACATATACACCATCCTGGTCACCATAGCAGGGGTGCTGGCTGACATAGGCAGGACCATGAGGGAGGCAGTGGCACAACAAAGGGCCCCTGACACTAGCCAAATCGAGGAACAGCCCTCCACCTCCGCCGGCACTAGTGGACAGGAGGCCCTGCCACAGGACCAACAGGCCACCAGCACCCCACCCCCTGCAGAAAGAGAACCGCCCCACAAACGGTCCCTGCGATCCAGGCAGAAGACAGAGAACACCCTCCTGATTGTCACCCTTCTGTATCACTATGTCACCCTGTCCACCTTGAACTGCCATTACTCCCCTTCCTAAGCCCCATTGGACAATGCACCTGTTATACCAAGAGACTGGACTCTACTATGGACCTTCCTCCACCATCAGCCTAGCCCCTTGCACACACCCCTATACTCATTAGCCCCTAAATAAACACCCTTTAATCAAAAACCAATCTGGAGTTAGTCTGATCTTTAATAAATGTATTAGTACAACATTAGCAACAAATTGCAATGTTCATTTGTTCATATCAAGGTATGACAGTTGTTGGGCAGCAGTACATATAGCAGAAGGCAGAATGAGGTACCCAGATCTGAAAAATGTAAAGCCAAAGTGAACTGTCAGTGTTCATAGACAGAGGTTAAGAGGCTGACTTATACAGTGTCCTACAGTATTCAGAAATGTGAGAAGGAGTTACAGTCTCTTACCTGTGTGTCACTGGAAGTACTGCATGATGATGTTGGTTCGGTTGTCAATATCTTCTTCCTCTGTCTCCTCTTCCTCACTGTCCACAGCCTCCACCACTGCCACAAGTCCATCACCATGCTCATTCTCCTGCAGAAAAGGCGCCTGGCGTTGCAATGCCAGGTTGTGCAACATGCAGCATGCCACGATTATCTGGCACACCTTCTTTGGGGAGTAGTATAGGGAGCCACCTGTTAGATGGAGGCACCGGAATTTGGCCTTCAGGAGGCCGAACGTCCTCTCAATAATACGCCTAGTTCACCCATGTGCCTCATTGTAGCGGTCCTCTGCCCTTGTCCTGGCATTCCTCACTGGGGTCAGTAGCCATGAGAGGTTAGGGTAACCAGAGTCACCTGCAAATGTCGAGGGATGACTGTTAGACACACACTAACCCTTAGGGACTACCCCATACCCAAACACCTACTCATACTGTGTGGTGACCTTGAGCTCACCTATTAGCCACACCCGGTGCCTCTGGAGTTGGCCCATCACATAAGGGAAACTGCTATTCCTCAAAATGTAGGCGTCATGCACAGAGCCAGGATACTTGGCATTCACATGATGTACTAGTCTCCCAAACACACCATCTGCACATTCATTGAATGGTAGCTTTTTCTATTTCTGTACACTTGTTCATTTCTGCGGGGGGGGACAAATGCCACATGTGTACCATCAATGGCAACAATGATGTTGGGGATATGTCCCAGGGCATAAAAGTCAGCCTTCACTGTGGGCAAATCCTCCACCTGGGGAAACACGATGTAGCTGCACATGTGTTTCAGCAGGGCAGACAACACTCTGGTCAATATGTTAGAAAACATTGGCTGAGACATCCCTGATGCCATGGCCACTGTTGTTTGAAAGGAGCCACTTTCCAGGAAATGAAGCACTGACAGGACCTGCACTAGAAGGGGGATTCCTGTGGGGTGGCGGATAGCTGACATCAGGTATGTCTCCAATTGGGCACACAGGTCTTGGATTGTGGCACAATCAAGTCTGTAGGTGATTATGATGTGTCTGTCTTCCATTGTTGACAGGTCTACCAGGGGTCTGTACACCGATGGATGTTGCCATCTCATCATCTGCCCCAGCGGTTGTGGCCTATGGAGGAGAACGGTGAGCAGTTGGTCATGTACCACATAGGTTGCACAAGTGTGTCTGCAGTAATGTGAGTAAATCCGTGTGTGGCGTAGTTAGCCCGTATATGTGCCAAAATGTGCAGCTACGCAGTTAGGTGCCATCCCATGTGCCCACCTGAAATGGCGGCTGCCTGACTTGTGAGGAAGGACAAGGAGAAATGAGGTAACTGCGCTGGCGTTGTGCTGTGTCGTGACTGCGACCGCCGTGTAATTCAGCATTGGTTATCATTGGGCCCTATGGGTTCCAGGAGCCAATGGCGATGTACGCAGGCGGTGACGGTCCGCCATTTTCTATCTGTTCACTCACTTGATACCTGACCTTCAACAGGAGAGGACAATGGCTCGAGTGTCTGGGGAAAGCACCCCTGCCTTCACCACGTAGGAGTTAGACAAACTGGTGGATGGGGTCCTCCCCCCAGTACAAGCTACTCTACGGTCCTCCAGACAAACAGGTGAGTACACTGTGAGCATGATGCGTGGGCAATACCTGTTGGGAGTGGTGTGGATGGAAGATACATGTGGGGAGGGGGCCTAGGGCTGCGTGTGAGGATGGTGAGTGTATGTGCGTCAGGGCATGGGTGGGAGCTGGTGGGCAACGAGTCTGACGGTCCGGACGAGTGAGTAATGTCCTTTCCTCCTGTACCTTTCCTCTAGGTCAGCGCCCACCGGAAGAAGGGTATGGAGCACCCACTGGTGCAAGAGATGGGAGAACCTGCACCGCTGGAGCAAGAAGACGGCGGAGGCCCAGCTGGGTCTGGCCTCCCAATGTGGAAGAGGTGCCTGTCACACCATGACCCCCCTGATGTTCCGCATCCTGGCAGTGGCCTATACGGAGTTGGATGGGCGCTTGAGGCCATCACAGCAGCCACAAGGGGGTGAGTACAGTGTCATAGATCTGACTCTGTACGCTTTAGGAAGTATCTGGGTGGGGGATGTGGGCTGTGGGTGCCCCTAGGCCAGGGCGAACATGGTAGTGTAGGTCCCTTGTTGGGCAGGCTCTGAGGCACTCCAACCCCAATAGTGTTATTGGGCATCTACTACTGGGCAGGCTCCTGTGTGTTTCAGGTGTGCAGCTAATGGTGTTAGGCATTGTACCCCATGGCCTGGTGACTTTCCTACTAACTGGTAGTGCATGGCCTAGTGCATAGGGCTGCTCCCTGTGTATTGTGTCCGCCAACGGTAGTGGTGTTGCTGGCATTGACCATGTGTGTTCTCTGTCTTTCCCCTCCTCTTGTTTTGTCACCCTCTCCTTGTGTTCATCTGGCGGAGGAGCAGAGGCACCGGCAACGGAGAGAGCTGCATCCCACAAGGGCCTGGAGGCCGAATCCACCAAAGGTGAAGGCACCAATGGGACGGAGGGCGAGGGGAGCACCATGACGGGGACAGAAGGGGAGACCACAGACAGCGATTCCTCCTCCGGTGGAAGCTCTCTGGCAGTGGCGGACACCTCTGTGTCCACCCCAACAACAGATACAGCCGCCACCCCCCTCTACCAGCACTGCCCTCCCAGCAGCCCCTCAGCATGTTTCCTGTGCCCGCTCACCCAGGAGGGTGGGCATCTCCTTCGCCCCAGGCACCTCAGGCCCTGCCCCAGTCAGCCCTGCTGCCCTCAGTGAGGAGACTATTGACCTCTTGAGATCCCTCACTGTTGGGCAGTCAACCATTCTGAATGCCATCCAGGGTGTCGAGAGGCATTTGCAACAAACAAATGCATACCTGGAGGGCATTCATTCTGGCGTGGCGGCAGAGAGCATTTCAGGCCCGGCCTCAGCACTGATGGCAGCCATTGTCCCTGTGTCCAGCCTCCCCCCTCCAACTTCTACTACCGAGACCCAACCCCCTCTACCTCAGCCTATCCCAGGCACACCATCAGACCAGCATGCACACACATGAACACACAAAAGTGGCTCAGGAAAACATAAGCACCACACATCCCATAGTCACTCACATAAGCACCATACCCATGCACACATACCAACATCCACTTCCTCCACTGTGTCCCCCTCCTCCACGTCCTCCACCTCCCTCCCTGTCTCATGTCCACTCGCACCTGCATGCACTACATCATCAGCCACTGCCTCCATCACCAGCACGCCCATCACTACACACTGCTCACGTGCAATCACAACCCCCACTACCATTCACACGTCCCCTGTGTCCTCTCCCAGTGTGTCTGTGAGCCCTCCTACGAAAGTACACAAACGCAGGCACACACCCAGTCAACAGCCATCCACCTCAGAACAGCCTCCAGCCCATGCACCTTCACCCAAACTCAGCAGACGTACACCTCCTACAACCACTACCTCTTCCTCCACTCCCACACCCCCTCTATCTTCCCGTCCCAGTGTGTCAAAGAAACTTTTCTAGCTAACATTAACCTCTTCCCTACACCTCCCCCACATCCTTCCCATAGGGCCAGGATGTCTAGATCCCAGCCCAGCACCTCAGCCACCAAATCTGCATCCGCTGTGGTCCCTGCTAGTCCGGAACGATCGAAGGGGACACCCATCAGAGCTGCCAGTGTGCCACCGACAGATTAGAAAGACTACCTTATTCCAGCACCTGCAAAGGTCAAGAAGGGGCAGGCTTCCAGCAGGGCAAAGTCTCACAACCCACCCAACAAGGCCTCACCCAAACACTGAGAGGACAGTGCCAAGGTCCCTGCAGCGATTTCAAGATGGGGAAGGGTCACAAGTCAAAGGGCACGTCACCTCAGGGCATGATGTCTCCTGGTGAGGGGCTGGTGACCACCATATCATCAGGGATGGCAGCCACCTGCACCACAGTCACCTCCGCTGCAACATCGGAGACAGTATGGTGTCTCCATCCACAACAGACACTTGCACCACGGCCAGCACTGGCAGCATCTCCGCCGCAGCCACCGCCACCTGCAGCACCATCAGCACAGCCACAGGCACAGCCGATGCCACTCTGTTGGACGTCAGCCACATCCCAGTGGGCAGCCGTCAGAGTCTGCAGGTGATGTCCTGGACCCTGGACACGCCACTTGAGACACCACCTCCAGCACTGACACCAACCAGCAATTGGCAGCCTAAGTCGCCGCAGGATGGAGTGCGGCTCTGCCTCCATGGAGTATCATGCTACCTGTTCCAGGTACATCGCATGGCTAAGACACCCAGGTGAGAGGATGTCAACTGCCACACCCAAAGTGCAGCATCACTGGGCACAAAGCCCCCTCCAGAACCAGTGGAGAAATGCATCCACTCACCCAGTCCTTGGCAGGATGAAGCACTCTGGGCACAAAGCCCCCTCCATAATCAATGGAGAAATGCATCCACTCACCCAGTCCTTGGCAGAATGAAACACTCTGGGCACAAAGCCCCCTCCAGAACCAGTGGAGAAATGCATCCACTCACCCTATCCTTGGCAGGATGAAGCACTATGGGCACAAAGCCCCCTCCAGAACCAGTGGAGAAATGCATCCACTCACCCTATCCTTGGCAAGATGAAGCACTCTGGGCACAAAGCCCCCTCAAGAGCATGTGGGCAGTACACCCACTTGAGAGACTTGAGAGACTGTGGCTTTGCACTCCCCAGAACCTAGCAGCGGGCAACCCACCCATTTGTGAGACTGTGGCTTTGCACTCCACAGGACCAAGCAGTGGGCAACCCACCCACTTGAGAGACTGTGGCTTTGTACTCCCCAGGACCAATCAGTGGGCAAACCACCCACTAGAGATACTGTGGCTTTGCCCTCCCCAGGACCATGCAGTGGGCAAACCACCCACTAGAGAGACCGTGGCTTTACACTCCCCAGGACCAAGCAGTGGGCAAACCACCCACTTGAGAGACTGTGGCTTTGCACTCCCCAGAACCAAGCAGTGGGCATGGAGCCCCCTCAAGGAGCAGTGGCATTTTACCATCATCTGGCTGAGGTGCCCTCCCTCCCCTTCCCCCTGAAGTGCCTGTTTTTTTTCCGCCCTCATGCCCCTGCAGTGTTATTTCCGTTTGGAGGCAGGTGTCATGTGTGGGCTTCGCCCATGCTTTTTGGGACCACTGGTCCACGGACATTTCATGGGACAGTGTACGGACTTGTGTACTTGATGTAAATATTTGTGTATACTGATTATTTGCTGTTCTCTTGATCTATCTGATTGCTCCAATATAACACTAGTTAAACTAATTTAGTTTTGTCCTTGCATTCTTCCAGGGGGTGACGGGGTGTATCTGTGATGTTGTTGGATATGTGTTGGATATGTGTGTGTGTATGTTGTCGGTGGAGGGTGGGAGTGTTGCGTGTCGCGTGCGTGTGTGTGTCACCCTCTTTTCCCTCCTCCCCTCCCCTGTGTGCTAGGTGCAGTACTCACCGTCGTCGTCGCCACCGCCGCTGCCTTCTTTCTCCTTCGTGGTGTATTAGTAGATACAGCAACATGGGTAGGATCTGCAGTTCGGGCTCCATGGCATCCTAGTTCTTCCTTGGGTGTCCAAAGGTGAGTGATTTCCATTCAAAGTACTGTTTCCGCCATGCTTTTGATGGCGTTGGTACCGCCCTGGAAAAGCTGGCAGATTGGTGCCTTGTAATAGTGTGGGCGGTACATTGTCTTCCGCCTGTCTGTTGGTGGTTACCGCCGTGGTGTTTGTTGCTCCTGCCGTAGCAGTCCGAGTGTTAAAGTGGCTGTCTGTGATGGCGGTTTCCGCCATGGTCGTGATTCAGTTTTTTTTACTTCCGGCCTGTTGGCAGTATTACCGCCACTTTAACACCGACCGCCAGGGTTGTAATGAGGGCCTATATGCGGCCCATATTTACAGACATGTTGCATCATGCTTGCTTTAGTTTTTAACGCAAATCCGGCGCAAAGTTTTCAGATGGGATTTACTATCCAATGCAAATTGTAATTTGTGTATGGCTAGTAACCTAATGTGGCACAAAGTTGTGCGATGGGCAGCCTTAATTTACTTTGTGCCAAGGGGGCATTCCATTGGTGGTGCATGTGTGCTTCCATGCACTCACCTATGGGTTTTGCTGAAAATCCCAATCTACAAACAATCATAGACAGGGATATGTGGCAAAATCCTACATCTCCCTGAGGCAGGAACAACGATGAGAAATGTTTTCACTACTTTACATGCGTGCTACATTGTACAAGAACATGTGTTAAAGGATAGTCTTTGTACTGGAAGGGTAAATATCAGGTCCAAAAACTATTCCTTACAGAATGCACACACCTTTGAACTGTAGCACATGGATGTGGGCATTGGTGTGAGCCAAAAGCATGCCAGTAGAGGGAGAAAGGAAACCAGCAGCACATCTTTGCAGATACGGTGTGGCTTGCTCCCCTTCACTCAACCCAGTGCAGCAACTCTAGTGGCTGTGCTGCATTGCATTACTTTTTAGTAAATATGGACCCAGCAGTTTCACACCATTCCATCACAATCCAACAGAAACATCCACATTACATTTGTGCAAAATGATACAACGCTGTGGAGTGATTTAACCTTACATGAGCTGAATTTATCATATGGAAGTCAAATATGACTCCAAGAGCCTTTGTTATCAGCCAGAGTGGTCATGACACTATCAACAAGAGTACTGTTGTAATAGAGTGATCTTGTTTAACTTTGATGTTTCAGGCTAGAAGCAGACATTCTTTCCTCTTCTCTTAGGTTTAACTGATCTCTATTTGTATATATAAGAATAGACTTATGTTTTTACGATTCCATTCTAGGGAGTTAGCGCACTAGAGGTGTGTTGTCCTTGTTTTTGAGGAACCAAAGGTCCCACTTGACCTTCAGGTGCTTAGCATGCATGGAATGCTTTCTTTCAGAGATTCTGAAATTAGGGAGTGGCTAAAGTATGGTGGGGTTGGACTGATCTTGGACACATCCTGAGCCCTAACGATGGTCCATGCCAATGTCACTGGTAGGTACATCTGAGTCAAGTTCCACTCGCAATGCACTGTGATTGCGTAATGTTGGCCGCAGTATTGTCTGTCACTTGTCAGCAGAATGGTGACTCACTACCCCCTTGGTGACATCACCCTACTAGTCCTTTCTTTCTTTCAGTCATCATCCAAAGGTACTCTAAGCTAACATGGGGTACATCTGTGCATTTTGACTATAGCAAGGCCTCACAGTACCCGACAACAGATTTTTGCAGAGTGCGCTCTACCCGGTAAAGGGCAGTCAATGAAAACGGTCAGTTCAGGTGTGATGCCTGTGGCTTCTCTTGATGGCTGGAGATGTGCTCTCATGTACCCCATGTATTGGCTAGCTGCATCTTAACTGCTGAAAGTGCTAGCTGCTCAGTGACTCTGGAAGCAGATTATTATGACGCTTACTCTACAGTACTTCATACACTATGGCAACTCAGGAGCGATTGTTCAATATAACCAGACAGAAATGTCACTATTTCTAATCGACAGCAGCTCTGAGGTCTTCTATTCCCTGTGATATAGTCCTGCAATATGGATCCTTTGCAATGTCTGTAGGGCTTTGGCAGCTTCTCCTTCTGAAGGTTTGATTGCCTTCTTGCCATTTTGACTTGGTCAGGATGGTAATTTGCAGAAGCAGCGAGCTGAATTTTGTGGCTGAATGTGGTTGCTAGGGATAACAAAGGGCCTTTACACTAAGGGAACTATCAGAGGAACCGTTCTTTAGCATGTCCTGCATTTCATGTGTTTTGCTGTAAATTGAAACAATGGCCTTGCAATGAAAAAGAACAAGAAAGAATAACTGTTTTCTGTTTACAAGGCATGTTTTGATATAAGGGAGTGAATGTGAAAATGTAGGATTTTTTAGTGTACTTTTCAGATTTTAAATAGCCCCTCGTGCATTCCAATTGAAGCAATACTTAGAAGGAAGAAGAATATTTTAAAACCGCCAATAGCATGATGGCATAAGTAAAATACTCACCTTGGCTGGTCCAAGACGTGATTGACAATGTCTCAAGTCAATAAGTAAATGAGGCTCTTCCAAGCAAGCAATGGTTTGAAAGGGCTCAGTCTGTGTATTGAACGTAGGAAGTTGTCATTGCCTGAACTAAATAGTGGCTGTCCGAAATGAAACTGCATTTTAGACAACCTGACGGAGCAGGACAGTCAATTTCCATGAATGCATACAAAATTCACAATTTTAAAAATGATTCAATCTGCTGTTGTACCATACAAATAGCCTTTTAGATTCCGATCCTTTAAAGGCGTATTTAATATCCAATTTACAGTATATTTTCTTGCATCAGCTAAAGATTATTACCTTAATTGTCTGCAATATTTGCACAGCTGGTTGGCCAGTGGTCACGCGTGGTGGCCTCATTTTTGCTTAGAAACCCCAACCACCAGAGGCGATACAACCTGTCTTTATTCGCAGCAGGCTGAGTGAGGCGGACCTAATTTTCCTGCGGGTGTGGCCAAAGCAGACGATATAAGCCCTTCAGTACCAGCAACAAAAACAGTTTTGGTGTTATGGTAGTAGTGGTAGTAAAATAAAACACACTGCCCAACAGTGTGCCATCTTTGAGGAAGTTTACAGTGAGAGAGTGTGCGCACTGGGCACTGTTGCACAGTGCTTAGTTTGGAAGCATGCCCAGGGAATGTGCCACAGAGGCCGCTTGTTTGCTGGTGATGCCTTCCTGTTCCAAGCTTGCACAGCATGTCTTCACATACCACTTGTGGTATTCGAATATATTTAACGCGTGCACATCAATGAAAAAAGAATCTATTTAGAAAGGGCAAATCATCACTGTTGAACTAGTGGGACTCAAAGTGAAGTATTGAGACAAACATTTGATTGGAAGCCTTGCAGAAGCTTCACAATGGAGCTGGAGCATCTCATAGTTATTACTTTTGATATCTGGTTATGTTGTAAAGCAAATTAAAGCAAGTTTTTGGTATCGTATAATCTGCAGCATTTTGATTGCGTTAGTACGTGGGCATGCCACAACTGACCTTTGACTAGATTGTAATGTTTTTTTATCCTTCATGTCTCTCATTGTGTTATTGAGCACAACGCATGGTCACATGCATGTGGCACAGCTCACTCTGGGGCAGATTAATCATTATCTCACGCTGCTCAGTGCAGCAAGCCACCTTGCTGCACTTCGCTGCGTTGCTAGCTTCCTTTCATTTTCTTGCGCTAGTGCACAATGTGCTACCTTGTACCAATGCAGGCCCCTTTGAACCTTGGCGCAAGGGGGCATAAGTTTAAATCAGGATTGCTTTTGTGCAGGAAGGGGCACCATCCTGCACAAAAACAATCCTCAGAGGCATTTTCCTCTTTTTAAGTGTGCTGCATAAGAGGAAACAACAAGGAGATATAAATATATTTCTCGTTGTTATGCCTCCCGTGGGATGCATTCCCAGGTTTAGCAGTGTTAAAAATGGGATCTTTGGTTGGCAGTCAGGTTGCCCCCTGTCCAAGCAAGGACCCTCACTCTAGTCAGGGCAAAGGAGAAACACACCAGGTTAACCCCCGCTCAAACCTTTGGTAGCTTGGTCTGAGCAGAAAGGCTTAACCCATAAGCAATGTGTCAAGTATTTGTACCAACACACAGTGAAACACTACAGAATGGACACCACACAGGTTTAGAGAAATAGTAAATATTTATCTAAGGAAACACAACCAAATACAATAAAAATCCACAATTAAAAATATGACTTTAGCAATCAAAAACACAAAAATAGTGCGTAGACGCACCAATGCTTTAATTTGATGTTAAGCGGCGTTGTGAAGGGGTCGTTTCCCACAATGCAACGCCACTGGCACCGTTTACAGAGTGGCATGGACCCTCAGGTACAGTACCTTAGCAAAAGGGTGGAAAACAGGCCGGTGCATGGAGTTGGGGAGCCAGGAGTCACTGGATCCGAAGCCACTTTGGTTCCGGTGCTGCGAGGCAAAGGAGCAGAGGCGTCAAAAAGAGGCGTTTGGTCCTTGCTGTGGAGGGTGGAGGTGAGGCAGCATCAATTGCGAGGAGTCTGTCACTGGGCACCTCCACCAAAGTCGAAGTCCAGCAAAGTCATGATGCTGTGGGACAACCTCACGGGATCACAGTTGTGGCGCAGGATCACACGTGCTACGACGGAGTCAGGTGTCACAAATGTCGGTGCAACGCCACTCCAATCTTGCACGTTCTTGGGACGTCAGCGGTGTCCGTGGGACGGTCACGCTTCTGCGAGGTCCACGGCTTCAGGTGCAGGCAGAGTCACGGATTCTGTGCAGCGGCATTCTCATAATGTCGCTCAGCGTTGTTTCACAGGATTTTGCCAGAAATTCATGCTCAGAGGCCCAGGAACTGGAATGGCACCCTGTGACAAGCTAGAGTCCACAGCCTTTCCTGTCCCTGAGGCTTCAAAAACAGGAGCAAAGCTCAGTCCAACCCCTTGGAGATTCTTCTCAAGCAGGAACGCACAACAAAGTCCAGTCTTTGTTCCCTTTCACAGGCAGAAGCAGTAACTGCAGGATAGCCCAACAGAGCACAGTCACAGGCAGGGGCATCACTTCTTCTCAGCTCTTCTCCTTCGCAGAGGTTCCTCTTGGTTCCAGAAGCAAATCTTGAAGAAATCTAAAGTCTGGGGTTTTGGGACCAGTACTTATACCACTGTCTGCCTTTGAAGTTGCCCAACTTCAAAGAAAAGTCTCAGTTGTTTACAGGATCCTGCCTTGCCAAGGCTAGGCCCCAGACACACAACAGGAGGTTGGAGACTGCATTGTGTGAGGGCAGGCACAGCCCATTCAGGTGCAAGTGACCACTCCTTCCTCCAATCTCGACCAGATGGCTCATCAGGATATGCAGGCTACACCCCAGCTCCCTTCGTGTCACTGTCTAGAGGAGATTCACAAACAGCCCAACTGTCAGTCTGACCCAGACAGGGAATCCACAAACAGGCAGAGTCGGAATCCACAAACAGGCAGAGTGACAGAATAGTTTAAGCAAGAAAATGTCTACTTTCTAAAAGTGGCATTTTCAAACAAACAATCTAAAATCCAACCACCAAAAAATTTATTTTTAAATTGTGAGTTCAGAGACCCCAAACTCCACATCTTAATCTGCTCTCAAAGGGTAACTGCACTTTAGGAATATTTAAAGGCACCCCCCATGTTAACCTATGAGAGTGATAGGGCTTGCAACACTTAAAACCAAATTTTGTAGTATTTCACTGTTAGGGCATGTAAAAAACATCAGTACAGGTCACAATTTAACATACACTGCACCCTGCCCATGGGGCTACCTAGGGCCTATCTTAGGGGTGCCTTACATGTATAAAAAAGAAAGGCATGGGCCTGGCAAGGGCGTACACTTGCCAGGCTGAATTGGCAGTTTAAAAACTGCACACACAGACACTGCAGTGGCAGGTCTGAGCCATGTTTGCAGGGCTATTCGTGTGGGTGGTACAATCAGTGCTGCAAGCATTTTATTTACAGGCCCTAGGCACCTCTAGTGCACTTTACTAGAGACTTACTAGTAAATCAAACATGCTAATTAGGAAAAAGCCAATTACACATACAATTTCACAAAGGGATCACTTGCACTTTGGCCAGCAGTGGTAAAGTGCCCAGACTAACAAACACATCAAAAACAGAGTCCAGCACACAGCAACAACCTGGATAGCAGGGACAAAAAGTTAGGGGAAATCATGCCAAGGATGCCAGGTCTAACATGTGTCCTCCCCCAGCTGAAACTGGGGAGATTTACCCAACCTCATGGGAGTTCTATTCACTAAGGCAGAAGAATCTGGACAGACCATCAGCAGTGGCGCGTTCTGTTCCAGAGCAGTGTTCCACCGTAAAGTCTATTACCTATAGGGAGATAGACCTCCTCAACAGTTTGGGGTTCTCACCCCTCACCTGCATTGACCATGTGAGGGGCATGTGGTCGCTCTCAACCAGGAAGTGAGTCCCAATCCAGTAGGGTCTTAGCTTCTTCAGTGCCCAGACAACAGCAAAAGCTTTACGCTCAATTGCACTTCACCTACGTTCCAGCGGAAGAAACCTCCTGCTGATGAAGGCTACTGGTTGATCTAGGCCCTCTTCATTTAGCTGTGACATCACTGCTCCTACACCATGCTCTGAAGCATCAGTCTGCATGACAAATTCTTGAAAGAAGTCAGGTGCCTTCAGCACGGGTGCTGTGCACATGGCTGCCTTCAGGGCATCGAAAGCTGTCTGGCAAGACTCAGTCCAGATCACTTTCTTTGGTTGCTTTTTGGAGGTTAACTCTATTAAGTGAGCAACAGTGGTTCCATACCCCTTAACAAACGTCCTATAGTAACCTGTGAGACCTAAAAAGGCTCTCACCTCAGTCTGGGTCTTGGGAGGCTCCCAAGCCAGAATAGTGTCAATCTTGGATTGTAGGGGTGCCACCTGGCCACTCCCCACCTGGTGCCCCGAGTACACTGCAGAGCCCTAGCCTATTTGGCGCTTGTTTGCCTTAATAGTGAGGCCTGCCTTCTGCCTCCTAAGTGGGGCTGAACACCACAATGTCATCCAGGTAGGCTGCACTCAAATCATCCAATCAAGCCAACACCTGTTAACCAGCCTCTGAAAGGTGGGAGGGGCAGTTTTTATCCGAAAGGGCATCTCCCTAAACTGGTAGTACCCATCTGGGGTAAGAATTGCAGACCTCTCCTTAGCCCCTTCAGTCAGAGCAATATGCCAGTATCCAGAAGTTAAGTCAAACGTGCTGAGATATTTGGCAGCCCCTAACTGATCAATGAGCTCATCAGCTCGGGGATGGGGTGCGCATCAGTCTTAGTGACCGCATTAAGTCCCTGGTAGTCCACACAGAACCTGAGTTCTGGAGTGGTACCAGGAGCAGCAACTTTTGGGACCAAGACCACAGTATGGTCCAAGGGCTACTGGAGAACTCAATAACCCCACGAGCTAACATTTTGGATACCTCTTCCTTTTTGTTAGCTCTGCCCTTGTCAGTGACCCTGTAAACTTTATGTTTCACAGGCGGCCTGTCCCCAGTGTCCACATCATGTGTACACAAATGAGTGACCCCTGGGATCAAGGAAAATTGTGAGGCAAACTGCCTCAACACCTGGTAACAGTCCCTCTGTTGTTCTGGGAATAGTGAGGGGGAGAGGTTTACACCCTCCACAGACCCATCGTTCTCCTTAGCAGACAGGAGGTCAGGAAGAGGCTCACTCTCTTCCTCCAACCCATCATCTGTTGCTAGGAGCATTGTTACCTCTGTCCTCTCAAAATGAGGCTTGAGGCGGTTCACATGCAGGACCCTCAAAGTGTTCCTAGGATTCCGCAAGTTCACCAGATAGGACATATCACTCTTGTGCTCCAACACCTCAAAAGGCCCAGTCCACTTGTCCTGGAGAGTGCGAGGCTCCAATGGGGCCATCACCCACACTTTCTGCCCAGCATGAAACTCAACCAGAGTGGCATTTTGGTCGTACCACCATTTCATATCGTCCTGGCTTGCTTCCAGGTTCTCTTAAGTGAGCTTCCTAAAGTGGGCTGCCTGGTTTCTAAAAGCCGGCATGTAGCTGAATACATCCTGGAGAGGGGCTTACTGGAGGCCTTCTCCAAGCCTTCCCTAACCAGACTCAAAGATCCCCTGACAAGGTGGCCATACAACAACTCAAAAGGGCTAAATCCAAGATCTTTTTGTGGCAACTCCCTGTAGGCGAACAGACGGTATGGCAAGAGGACATCCCACTTATGCCTCAAGAGCTCTGACAGGCCCATGATCATGCCCTTCAAGGCGTAGTTGAATCTCTCAACCAGACCGTTTCCTTGGGGATGGTAAGGCGTGGTAAACTTGTAGGTTACCTCACGCTCCTTCCATAGAGACTTCATATATGAAGATATGAAGCTGGTACCCCTATAGGAGACCACTTCCTTGGGGAACCCCATGCGAGCAAAAACCCTCATCAATGCATGTTCCACAACAGGGGCAGTGATTGACCCTAACGGAATAGCGTCTGTGTACCAGGTGGCATGGTCCACCAAGACCAGGATAAACCTGTTGCCCATGGCTATAGCCCTTTCAAAGGGGGTGGTGATTACAGGAAAAGGTTGGAGGGGAGCCTTACATTTCCCCCAACTCTTGCCACTTGCCTGACAAGTTTGGCAATTCCTACAGTGTGCATCTGAATGCCTGCACATTTAGGGCCAGTAAAAGTGGCCGACAAGCCTCTCAAAGGTCTTGTCTGGCCCGAGATGCCCAGCTAAAGGCACATCATGAGTCAAACCCAGTAGGAAGGTTCTGAAGCACTGGGGTACCACCAGCACACGGTCTGACCCAGGCTCAGCAATCTTAGGCTCACTATATAGGAAGCTGTCCTCCCAGTAGATCACGTGTGATCCAGACTCCTAGCCAGATGCGTGGTCCGCAGCCTACTGCCGCAACTCTCTAGAGTAGGGCATGTCTTCTGTGCCTCACAGAATGCTTCCCTGGTGGGTATCCCTTCCTGCTGCCACTGAGTCAGCTCAGGGACCTCCCCTAGTTCAGCCACCTGTTCCCCCGTAGGTTCCAGGGCATCCCCCTCAGATTCAGCCGCCTCCCAGACAGTGGGAACTTCTGAGGTGGCTTTCCTGCACCGCTACCCTTCCTCCTTCTGGCAGGCTCCTGGGCCACTCTTTCAGGCTCCAAGGCCTCCTGATTACCCTGACGTGCTGCCATCAACCGGATGGACACACACACACACACCCAGGCAAACCCAGCATATCCAAGTGAGACCTTTGGTCCACATCCTTCCAAGGGGAATCCTCCAGGTTGCTGCGAAGTAGACAATCTACAGGCATGGTTGGACTATGCTCAAGGTACCTGAGACCACCTCCCCATTTAAAGGGAAACTGTTCCACTCTGCAACTACTTGGTGAAGTACACAGGGATCTGCCTGCTATTCAGACCCAGGTGACCTTCCACAGTAGTCACACTGGCTCCTGTGTCTCTCTCAGAGCCTCCATCCTCTGTCCATTGACGGTCACCCACTGCCTGTACCTTTTAGTGTTCTCAGGCACAAGGGTTCTCTGGATCATCTCACTGTCCCCTAGTGAGACAAGGGTCATCCTAGCTGGCTCCCACCCACCTGAAACCAACTTTTTCCCAAGCGTTACACTGGCCAGACTGTGACTGAGCACCAGTGGGTAATGGTGTCCACTTGAAACATTTGGGATCTCCCCTCACATGACCCACCTGGTCACATGCATAACACTTGCGGGGAACCCCCTCCGCAGGTTTCCCTTTAGAAAGCCATGGCTTCTTCTCAACAGGTAGCCGGGAATCCTCACCCTGGGAATGAGGTTGGGGCCCTTTAGAGAACTCCCCCTGTTTACCCTAACACTTCTTTCTTCTGAGAGGGACCCTGCACACCCTTGGCATGGTCTCCCCATACCTCTTTTGGACCCTGGTGCTCTCCCAATGGTCCGCTTCCGGCGCAAGGCTCCTGGGGTCAGTCAGCTTGCTGTCAGTCAGGTGCTGGCACAGCTCTGGAAAACAAAGACTGTACAAGTGCTCCCAAGCAATTAAGTTGTAAATCCCCTCATAAGTTGTTACCTTACTGCCCTTCATCCAACATCCAGTGACCTGCAGAAAGAGTCAACACATTCTAACCATGTTTGGGATTCCTTCTTCTTGTAGGACCTAAACTTGTCTTTATACTGCTCATGTGTGAGACTATATCTTGTGAGTAGGGCATCCTTCATGACAGTGTAGGTGAGTTCCTGAGGATCCCCTAAGGATGTCAAGGTGTCCCTCCATTCTAAATCAAAGTGCTTCCACAGACCTGTCCCCCAATGTGCTGCAGGGACCATGTTCATGTGTAGAGCAGACGTATACCCCTTAAACCACAAGTAGATATCCTCCTTTCTCTTATAATCCTTAACTAGGTCTTTGGGAATGTGCACCCTACTTTCAGGCTGCGCTGCAGTACTGCTGCTAACTGCAAACTAAGTTCATGAGCGAAGAGCATCTTTTTCTCCTCAATGGCCATCCTCCTCTATCCCATCTCCCTCTCCATCTTAAGCTTCTCTGATTCAGACAGGTGCACCCTCTCTGCCGGTCTGTCCTGCAACTCCTCAGAAGTCAGACCCTTAGAGGACACACTGCTACCCGCCCTGGAGACCTTCCCCTGAGCCAGTACAGGTACCTCTACTACACCCTCATAGCTTTTGTGCCTCTCCTCACCATCAATCTCCTCCTTGGCTGTCACCCAAGCCCTCAGTGCCTTTTGCAGCTCATTCTTCCTGGGGGATCTCCTAATAGGACAGGCAAGATCCTTACTGAACTGTTTCAGTTGAGCAAATGTATAACTCTCCAGCTTCTCCAACTCAAAAACAGCTCCAGCTGGTGCATCTCCAGATTGAGACATGTTGACAAATCCAAAAGTGCAAAGTTCCAAGGTAGAACAAAGTGTTCCCAATGGGAAGTTCAAAAGTCAAAAAATGGAAGCAGATGAAGTCCAAGAAGAGAAAAAAGCAAAATCACAACAACAAGTGGTATGTGGTGTATGTAATGGTGTGTACTGAAAATAGTTGTGTACACTTAATCACTGTATGTCAAGTACAAATACAAATTCAATCCTCACCGCTGATCACCAATGCTAGAAGTGGGGTCTTTGGTTGGCAGTCAGGTTGCCCCCTGTCCAAGCAAGGACCCTCATTCTAGTCAGGGCGATGGACAAACACACCCGGTTAACCCCCGCTCACCCCCTTGGTAGCTTGGCACGAGCAGAAATGCTTAACCCAGAAGCAATGTATTTGTACCAACACACATAGTAATACAGTGAAACACTACAAAATGGACACCACACAGGTTTAGAAATATAGCAAATATTTATCTAAGAAAATAAGACCAAATATACAATAAAAATCCACAATCCACAATTACAAATATGACTTTAGCAATTAAAAACACAAAAATAGTGCCTAGAAGCACCAATGCTGTAATTTGATGTTAAGCGGCGTCATGACGGAGTTGTTTCCCACAATGTGATGCCACTGGCATCGTTTACGGAGTCACACGGACCCGCAGGTACAGTACCTTAGGAAAAGAGTGGAAAAAAAAGGCTGGTGCACGTAGTTGGAGAGCGAGGCTTTGCTGGATCTGAAGGGGCGTCGGTTCTGGTGCTGCAAGGCAAAGGAGCAGAGGAGTCACAAAGAGGCGTTGGGTCCTTGCTGTGGAGCGGTGGAGGTGAGGCGGCATCGGCTGTGAGGATTCGGTCCCTGGGCACCTCTGGGAAAGTCGAAGTCCTGCGAAGTCCCGATGCTGTGGGGCTACCTCATGGGGTCGTGGTCACGCCACAGGGTCACAGGTGCTGTGGCAGATTCAGGTGTCATGAACTTCAGTGCGATGACACTCCGATCTTGCGAGTTCTTGGGTTTTCAGCAGCGTCAGTAACGCAGGGCATGCGATGTTGGTGGAGTTGTCGTGCTTCTGTGAGGTCTACGGCTTCAGGTGTAAGCGGCGTCTTGGGTTCCATGCAGCGGTGACCTTACGAAGTTGCACTGCATCGTCTGGTGTCGTTTTACAGGAGTTTACCGGAAATTCACTCTCAGGGGCCCAGGAACTGGAATGGCACCCTCTGACAAGCTAGAGTCCACAGCATGCAGACTCAAAGACTGGTTGGTGAAGCCTTTGCTTTCCCTGAGGCTTCAAAAACAGGAGGCAAGCTCAGTCCAACCCCTTGAAAATTCTTCTCAAGCAGGAATGCACAACAAAGTCCAGCTTTGTCCCCTTTCACAGGCAGACAGCCCAACTGTCAGTCTGACCCAGATAGGGAATCCACAAACAGGCAGAGTCACAGAATGGTTTAAGCCAGAAAATGCACTTTAAGAATATATAAAGGCAGTCCCCGTGTTAACCTATGAGAGCGATAGGCCTTGCAACAGTTAAAACCGAATTTGGATGTATTTCACTGTTAGGACATGTAAAAGACATCACTACAGGTCCCACCTTGAACATACACTGCACCCTCCCCATGGGGCTACCTAGGGCCTACCTTAGGGGTACCTTACATGAAAGAAAAGGGAAGGTTTGGGCCTCAAATTGGCAGTTTAAAAACTGCACACACAGACACTGCAGTGGCAGGTATGAGCCATGTTTACAGGGCTACTTATGTGGGTGGCACAATCAGTGCTGCAGGACCACTAGTAGCAGTTGATTTACAGGCCATATGCCCCTCTATTGCAATCTATTTGGGACTTACTAGTAAATCAATTATGCCAATTATGGAAAAGACAATTACACATTCAATTTCACATAGGAAGCACTTGACTTTAGCACTGGTCAGCAGTGATAAAGAGCCCAGAGGTACAAAAACAGCAAAAACAGAGACCAGCACACAGCAACAGCCTGGGAAGCGGAAGGCGAAAACTTAGGGGAGACCACGCCAAGGATGCCAGGTCTAACAACCACTGTTAGTCAGTCTGGGAATGCACCAAAATTCAGAGGTGAATGTATGGGGACACCCATGCTCCATACATGCAATGCCTCCTTGGGACAGAGTAATGCAAGGCAGCGATTTGCACTGCCTTACATTACTCCAGATTTATCAAGCCGCTCAGGATCACACAAGGTGGCTTGATAAAGCTGACAGGTTTTGCGTCGCCCATGCACCCCCTTGTTTGGCGCAAGGGTGACACAAAACCATAATAAGTATTACTCTCTGTATTGTAATGACACGCATAAAGCAGTGTGGAATGGTTATTCTGTAAAGGTGTTTTCTGTAGTGCATGTCGGCTTATTAATCAGCCCTCATTAGTATTACTTTCAGTGACATTCCATTGGATTAAATGTACATTTACAGAGACGGACCAATACTATGCAAATCAATTTTGGCTCCACTGTAAAAGCCATTGTCATTTTTTTCCTTTTCACATTTGCGAGCTGAAATTCTGCATAGTTTCTTTGGATATCCACACTTCCTGCTTTGAACAGTCATGCACCGAGCCTTTCTAGTGGAATAACAACCCTTGCGTCCCATAAATGTTTCCTGCAATTTTGTGAAACTCTGTTTTAGCGTTAAGAATTAAACCTGACCCAGAAATGTAATTAGCGGCGTTGCCTTTGTTTGCAGACGGCAGTGCATTTATAAAAAAAAAATCAGACATTACATCAGCAGTGAGACAGTATGTTCTAGCATTGTTACAGTTAAGGCAACTGGTGTTTACTAAGTACGTTTATTAGCTTTATCTAGGCCAAAATACACATTGCTCACAGCCTCGTGAGTGTGAGTGAAGGGAAATGCTTATTGTGGAATGGTCTCTTTTAGGTATTGAAAACATGAATAGTTCTAATGAATATAGAAATAAGCAACATTATAGGACAGCTCAATTTTAAGCCCTCAGTTTGTGGTATAAACATACTGAGTTTTCATTATTGACCTATACATACATTTACTTTAAACATGGACACATTACCAAGGTAAGTAGATACGTAGTTAGAATAGCACATCTATATGTACCCATGTTGGCTTACCTTGATGATGTAGTAGTAGTCAATATTGTGAAAGTATAATCACATATTCTGTACTTCTGCATTATTATTTTTCTTATAACAACTGTGTGTCATTGTATTTTATAGTCAAATAGATGCCATTTGATCTTCAATTATGCTAGCTACTTTTCATGGCCCAGAATTCGATTTATTGAGGGCAGTACATTTGCACGTTTTTGAAAAGTGAAGCCTCGTTTTCAGTGTCAGCAGTGGGATTTTAGTATTCATGAATAATATCTTCTCCTCAAGGACATCTTGTGCTTTCCCCCAGAGAATATCCCCACCTGCCCATTAGATATATTTTTACTGAAAGTAACATGTTTCTGTCACATGATTACTTATATTGAGAGATGTTAGGAATTGGGGTTTTGATTGAGGGGCTGAAAACCTTCTCAAGTAGCAACCACAATCCTTGCTGGCACTAACCACAAAAGTCACTAAATTAACCTGTGATTAGCCTGCTGGTAGATTGGCACAAGCAGTGGGCATGAACTCAGAGGCAATGTGTTAAGTATTTATGCAGCACTCACGTAGTAACAAAGGGAAAACACAACACAAGAAGAATCCCACACTATTAGACCTGACAGCCTTAGGGTGGTCATCCCCCAACTTTTTGCTGGCCTCCCTCCATTTTTCTGACCCTGTTTTTGCTGTTTTTTGGACTCTGCATACTTTACCACCTCTGACCAGTGCTAAAGGGCATGTGCTCCTTCCCCTAAACATTGGCTCATACCCAATTGGCATATTTAATTTACCTGTAAGTCCCTGGTAAAGTGCAATAGAGGTACCCAGGGCATGTAAATTAAATGCTACTAGTGGGCCTGCAGCATTGATTGTGCCAATGACATAGGTAGCCCCTTAACCATGTCTCAGGCCAGCCATTGCAAGGCCTGTGTGTACAGTCTCACTGCCACTTCGACTTGGAATTAAAAACTAAATTCCCAAACCGTAAACTACTCTTTTTCTACATACAATTCACGCATAAGGTAGGCCCTAGGTAACCTATAGGGCAGGGTGCTATGTAAGTAAAAGGCAGGACATGTACTTATATGTTTTACATGTTCTGGTAGTGGAAAACTCCCAAATTTGTTTTCTACTACTGTGAGGCCTGCTCATTACATAGGCCAACATTAGAACTGCCATTATATACTTTTAAGTGATAGATTCTGATCTTAAAGGTGTAGCTCTGTAATGTTTAATATGGCCAGAATGGTAATAGAAAACCCTGAGTACTGGTGAAGTTAGATTTAATATTACTATTTATGAAATGCCACATTTACAAAGTGGGCATTTCTCTGGACTTACTGCCATCTATACCTTACAGCCTGTCTCCAATTCATGTCTGGGCTGTGCTGGTTGAAAGCATCCCTTGTATATTCCACCCAGACAGCTATAAACACAGGACACTCAGTCACATCTGCATTCATCTGCATACTGAATGGGTCTCCCTGGACAGGAAGAGTGGAGGGTCTCTCTCTTATACTTCAAAGGCCAGTGACCTGCCCTCACACAAAGTAATAATACCCCCCCTACAGGGAACCTGGCAGAGAGGGCTGGGTTGAAAGGGGAATTTGTGCACTTCAAAACCACTCTTTGAAGTTTCTCCCACTTCAAAGGCATTTTTAGATATATATACACTGGGGGTCTGACCCCACCAAATCGGACACTTCCGGACCTGCAACTGGAATCTGTCAGAAGGACTGCCTGGCTGCCCAAATGACTCATCTGGACTGCTTTGCTGAGAAGGACTGCTGCCCTGCTTGTTGCCCTGCTGCCTGCTGGCCCTTTACTCTGCTGGGAGGACTCTGCCTTCCCCACAAGGGCTCTCCAAGGGCTTTGATTGAGCTTGCCTTCTGTTCTGAAGTCTCAGGGCCACAAAGAATTCACCAAAGAGAAAAAAATCTGCATGCATCATAAAAATGATGTAAGACTTGCAAAAATCAACACAGCGCCTGCCTCGCAGCTGAAAAATCACCTACCGGGTCGACGAGGCATCTGCTGTTTATACCAGTGTATCAAGGATTTTCAACACATCATCCCTGGGCATCAAAATATCCCGGCATTGCAGTGATGAACCAAGGCAGTGCTCCTAGAAATAGATGCATCACCTTGAAGGGTGGAAAGAAACAAAACATTGTCTTTGCCATGCTGGAAAATCCAACACACCGCCTTATTTTTTGATGCGTGTGGCCCCGTGTGTCATTATTTTTTATGCATCCCAGGTACTGTGTGTTACAAGGATACCACTACTGATTCTTAAGGATTAAAACTCATTTAAACCTTAAAAAAGTGATATCTTGACTTGTGCATATTGGATTTTTGTCGTTTTGATCTTATTTTACTCAGATAAATATTATCTGTAGGAAAGTACCATCTTCCTTGGCATGTTACCCCGATTTTTCACATGTATGTCAGTATGTTTTCGCTGATCTCACTGGGATCCTGCTGGTCAGGACCCCAGTGCTCATAATTTATGGACTAATGTGTATGCCTGTGTAGTGCCTAACTGTGTCACTGAGGCTCTGCTAACCAGAACCTCAGTGCTTATGCTCTCTCTGCTTCTAAATTTGTCACTGTAGGCCAGTGACTTTATTTACCGATTTCAATTGGCACACTGGACCCCCCTTATATGTCCCTAGTATATGGTACCTAGGTGCACAGGGCATTCGGGTTCCAGGAGATCCATATGGGCTGCAACATTTCTTTTGCCACACATAGGGAGCTCAGACAAACCCTTACTCAGGACTGCTATTGCAGCCTGCGTGAAACAACGCAAGTTATTTCACATCCATTTTCACTGCACTTACGTAACTTATAAGTCACCTATATGTCTAACCTTCACTTGCTGAAGGTTAGGTGCAAAGTTACTAAGTGTGAGGGCACCCTTGCACTAGCAAAGGTGCCCCCACATAGTTCAGGGCCATTTCCCCGGACTTTGTGAGTGCGGGGACACCATTACACTCGTGCACTACATATAGGTCAATACCTGTATGTAGATTCACAATGGTAACTCCGAATATGGCCATGTAACATGTCTAAGATCATGGAATTGTCCCCCATTCCAAATCTGGTATTGGGGAACCAATTCCATGCATCCTGGGGGCTCCAGCATGGACCCTCAGTACTGCCAAACCAGCTCTCTGAGGCTTGCACTGCAGCTATAGCTGCTGCCACCTCACAGACAGGGTTCTGCCCTCCCGGTGTCTGGGCAGCCCAGTCCCAGGAAGGCAGAACAAAGCATTTTCCTCGAGAGCAGGGTGTTACACCATCTCCCTTTGGATATAGGTGTTGCAGGTTGGGGAGGGGTAGCCTCCCCCAGCCTCTGGAAATGCTTTGATGGGCACAGATGGTGCCTTCCTTGCATAAACCAGTCTACACTGGTTCAGGGACCCCTTCTCTCCTGCTCTGGTGCAAAACTGGCCAAAGGAAAGGGGAGTGACCACTCCCCTGTCCATCACCACCCATAGGGTGGTGCCCAGAGCTCCTCCAGTGTGTCCCAGACTTCAGCCATCTTGCTTTGCAAGGTGTGGGGGCATTCTGGAGGGCTCTGAGTGGCCACTGCCAGCAGGTGACATCAGAGACCGCTCCTGATAGGTCCATACTTGATAAGGGAGCCAATCCTCCTCTGAGGGCTATTTAGGGTCTCTCCTGTGGGTTCCCTTCAGATTCTGCTTGTAAGTTTCCTTCAGGAATCCTCTGCAACAACTTCAGACTCTTCTGACCTCGGATCAACTGCAGCCTGCTCAAAGAAACGCTGTAACTGCAACAAAGTGTCTACAAGAGACACTTTCCTTCAGCAACCTCAGCTCCAAGTCAGCAACTGCAACAGTTTCCACGGTGTGCACGCTCTGGGGACTCCCTGTCTTCATCCTGCACCAGAAGGACCGCAGAAATCTTCTGTGGAGTGACAGTCACTCCCCTGCTCCAAGCAGGCACCTTCCAAGATGATGACCGGTACAGTGGGACTCCTCTCACAGTGACAAGCGTGCTCCTAAGGACACAGAGGGTGGACATCATCGACATAGACTGTCCTGCTGACGCAATTTGGAGGATGTAAGACCTTGCCTTCCCCGAGAGCGACGGTATCCCTGTCTACTGCGTCTTCTTCACCTCCTGAGGCCTCTGTGCACTCTGTACAAAATTCTTTCGTGCACAGCCTGGACCAGGTCCCCAGCACTCCATCCTGCGACGCTCAACTCGCTGAGTTGTTCCCCGGCGGCGTGGGACCTTCTTTTGTTGTGCTGTGTCAACCACATTTTGCACCTCCTTTGAACACGGATCCTGTGACCCCTGGGAGTGCTGGTTGGCATCATGAGGGCTCTATAAAGTGCTGAGAGCCCCCTCTTCCTCCTCACATAGAGTTGAGGCTCCCAGGTCCCTCCTGCGTCCATCCAGCACCATTTTGATGAAAAATGCACTTTTGTCATAGCCAAGACTTGTTGGCAACTTCCAACACGAAATCTCATCTGCAACGATCTTCACGCTGCAGGACATCTTTTGCATCATGCAGGAACCCGCTGGCATCTTCCTAGGGTGCATTCCTGCAATCTTCAACTAACCGGGGACTCTTCTTTTGCATCCTCTTCTGGGTTGGCAGGGGCTCCTTTCATTCCTGGAACTTCTTTCGACTTCTGGACTTGATCCCGTTCCTTTACAGATATTCAGGTCCAATAATCCAACAGTTGTTCTTTGCAGACTTGATTGGCTACTACAAAATCCCAAAAATGAGGTGTTGTGTGTCCTAAGGAAACTTGCAGTACTTTACTCCTGCTTTTCTGGGCTCTGGGGTGGGGTAATTTACTTACCTTTACTGTATTCTTACTCTCCCAGCGATTCTGCACACACTACACTTGTCTAGGGGGGAATTCGCGATTCGCATTCCACTTTTTTAGTATATGGTTTATGTTGCCCCCAAACCTAGTTTATCCCATTGCATTCAGTAGGATTTCCTACTGTTTGCATTGTTTTATGACTATTTATTTGTCTAATTTTGGTGTCTAGTATATATATTGTGTATAATACTTACCCCCAGCAGGAGTATTGCCTCTAAGATATTTTTGGTACTGTGTCACCCAAATAAATACCTTTATTTTTGGTAACACTGAGTATTGTCTTTACTTGTGTCTAAGTACTGTCTAACTATAAGTGGTATTGCATGAGCTTTGCATGTCTCCTAGTCCAGCCTAAGCTGCTCTGCTATATCTACCTCTATCAGCCTAAGCTGCTAGAACACTACTACTTCACTAATAAGGGATAGCCAAACCTGGTATAAGGTGTAAGTACTCAAGGTACCTACTACAAACCAGGCCAGCCTCCTACATTATCTATTTTCATAAACAGGTGTGGAGTACTTTTTGTTGTGTTTTCACTGTGTTACTCTGAGTTATTTCACAAATACCTTCCACATTGCTTTCTAAGTTAAGCCTACCTGCTCTGTGCCAAGCTATCAGCGGGTGAGCACAGGGTAATTTAGGTTGTGAAGTGACTTACAATGATTAGGATTGTGGTCCTTACTTGGACAAGGGTGTATACCTCTGCCAACCAGAGACCCAGGGCCATATGTACGAATACATTTTCCCATAGACACAGAATGGGTAAAACGGTTTGATACATCTGGCCCCCAGTTTCTACCATACACCAATTTTGAAAATGACAGTAAAATGTAATAAATTATTTGATGCAAAACCAACAGAAATAGAATCAGTAGAACTGGAGATATGATTTTTTAAAATGTTTAGTAAAAACTAGAGCCAAAAAGATAATAGCGCCAACTGCAGACATCAGACCGCGATGGAGCACAGTTCTGATACATAAGGTGGATTGGCCTGGTCTCTGCTTACCTTCACACTTAGAACAATGTTTGAAAGAAAATGTCTGAGAAGATAAAGTTCAGCGGGACCAGGCAGCTGGCAGTGTTTCAAAATAAGCATCATTGTTGGGGCAGAGCTGGATGAAGTTATAGTCAAGATTTCTATGTTCGGGCTTTGCTGTAGGCTGTAGCTGATTAAGGCTCCACAAGGCTGGATACACTTTCTATGAGTAGTCGCTAAACAGAATTTGCTGCTGCAGAGAAGAACATAGCAGAATCTACCATGAAATCAAGCTGACTGACAATTCACATTAAGTTAATTGGCGAGCAGTTCTCAGGGCACTTTAGGGCAGAACATTATCAAAGACCCAAGTTCTGATTTTAGGCTCTTTGAGGAAGGTTGCCAACACTTCCAATGGTCCAGGACTGGGAGGGCACCACTTGGAGGGTATGACTTACTTCAGGCAGAGCCCAGGTGCAGGATTCAGCGTTCAGGTTGCTGGAGACTTTTGTGTCCGTGTAGTCTAGAACAGGAGGCCAACCAACTAGCCTTTGGAGACACTACCCTAGTCCTGGGTTCAAGCTGCACGGCGGTCCTGCAGCAGCAGGGCAGTCATCTCAGGATTCAAGGCAAGCTCTCAGCAGCAGAACAGTCCTTTTTTGAAGGAAAATTAGGCCTCCAGCAGCAGGCACTCTTCAGAAGTACAAAGCAGGCATTAAGAGTGTCCACCAAAGGTCCAGAAGTGAACTAAACAGTGGGTCCTGTTTTCCTACCTGGTGCCAGCTTTGAAGTGGAAGAAACTTCTGGAGTTTTCTCTCCACAGATGGTCCTGCAAATTATGTCCTCCCTGTCCAGGCTCCAAATGGCCTGGGGTCACAAAAGGCTAGTGTGTCCTCTGTTAGTGTGCTGAAGCAGCTCCTTTGAAATGTGAGTGGTGCATGGAACAGTTCTGCCACTTCCATACGGGCATGATAGCCTGTCTTGGCATCACTTAGTCCCCATTTGTATCACTGTATGGGAGGAATACACAAAGGTCACCATCCACTATAATCACAGGCATGTGACCCAGGACACAGGCTGCAGGGACTAAATGGTTCGGACAAGAAAATGTCAACTTTCTAAACGTGGTATTATTAGAATTGTGACTTAAAATCCAACTTTACCATTAGAGAGGGCTTTAAATTATGATTCTTTATAGATCAAAGTGACAATTCTATCTGTTCCCAAAAACAGTTTTTAACTTAGTAAATGTAATAAGGTAACCCAATCTTATCCTATGAGAGAGATAGGCCTCACAGTACTGAAAAGTGAATTTGGGAGTTTTTCACCACTAAGAAATACAAAACTTAAAAGTGCATGTCCAATATTTTAAATACAATGCACCCTGCTCTACGGGCTGTTTAGAGCATACCTTAGGGGGGACATATGTAATAGAAAGGGAGGTTTTGGCCTGGCAAAAGTTTCTTTTGTCAGATCAAATTGGCTGTCATTAACTGCCCACTGGTTACAATGGCAGGACTGAGACATGTTACAAAAGGCTACTTTGGTGGGTGGCACAATAAGTGCTATAGACCGACTAGTAGCATTTAATTTACAGGGTCTGCATGCAGGTGACACTTTACTAGGTACTTATAGGTAAATGAAATGTGCCAATCAGAGATTGGCCAATTTTACCATATTGTAAGGAGTGAGTGTAAGCAAAAGGTTTAGGGTGACTCTGCAGAGATGACTAAGGCCAGCAAAAGAAAACATATATGTACTTCACAGAATTTTGGGTATTATAGTACTGAGCTCCATATGGCCTGTTTCTAGCAAGAGCGCTTGTCAGTTGAAAAGGCAGATGTTTTTTTCATTTGCCGCGCTGCTTGCTATTTTTGCATAAAATATATGTTATAGTGTAACCTCAATCAGTGATGAATATGCACGGTAGGTGATTTGTGAGTGACTGGTGTTCACAAGAAACAGAGGAGCAAGGAGTGAGATGAATGTGTCATCATATATAGGACACAGCCAGCAAGTCCCCTCACTGATGAACACACATTGACATACCTACAAGTTTAGCTTTTTTAACCGGAAATCTTTTTGGCCCAGATTTACAAAGGTTTTGCGTTAGGTTTGGTCAAGTAACGCACACCAGGGCAAAACACTGCTTTGCATCATTTAGCATCAAGGGGGCATGGTATGGAAGTTACATGGGCGTTCCATTACAACCATTTACAGTTTTTAATACAAAACCCTTTCTACAAACCATAGTAGACAGGTTTTCTGCCAAAAATGAATGCCACTTGAAAGCATGCATTAAAAGGAGAAATACTTTTATTTCTCCTTTCTTTTCTGACTTTACATGTGTGCTGCACTGTACAGCACACATACACTGCGGGAAAAGATTTACAGCTTGTCTGGGCATAGTATTTTATACTGGGATGGTAGCCTTCCGATACAAAACCTGTGCTAGACTCACGCAAACACCCTTGCGCCAAAGTGCAAATGTGTGTGCGTGGCAGTCAGCAGCCTAATTGTGCGCCTTCACTAGGGAGAGGGAAGGTGTGTGTCATACCTCTGTAGATATGCCACTTTCCTGCTCTCTCTATGTCACGCAATGCAGCACAGCAACTTTGGGTGCTGAGCTGCATTTTTGTGATATTGGTAAATCTAGGCCTTTGTGTTTTGCCCCAAGATGTCCCAGAAAGAAATCCCACAATGAAGAAACATGTTGGGTTACAACACTGTAGGTGCTGAGAGAAAACCCCTTTTAATGGGTAGACTTCTCAGGGGGAAGTTTGTATTTTAAGTGGTGAATCTCAAGGCACAAAATGAGGGATAGAACACACTACCTAGCATAACAGCAACAGTTCACCAAGATGGATTGTGGTAAATGCACAGCATGATAACACATACTTTAGTTGAACATCTTTAATGCTCACCGTTGTTGATGCTGCCAGTGCTATGCATCTCTAAACATGTGTTTCTAGATATTTTTTCATCTTCAGTAGAGAGTAACATCTTAAATTTGGGGGTGCTGGCAAAGCTCTCAGTTTTCTGTATCACTCCAAGAGAGCAGGTGCATCTCAATCAGCTCATCAGCTTAATGAGTCAACAAGGAGCCAATCACATAAGTGGGAAGTAAGCACACTTCCTGGCATATCAGCACACAGTTCACCTAAATGCATTGTGGTATGTGCAGTGCATGATAATACTCAATTTAGTTCTCAATCTTTAGTATTTACTTTATAGCATACTTTTTGCACTGGAAAGTAGCCCTTATATAATGCAAAAAGTTATTTGTGCTACTGTCAGTCGAAGGGGAGTTTCATGGGCTGTGCTTTGGTGTTTCATCTCTCTCCTACCCAGGGTTTTGATGCAAAATCCTATCTACTAACACGGTTACACAGAGCTTCACACCTACAAAAACACTGCCTTGAGACAGGAGCTGAGTAGGAGAAAGGTTTAATTTCTCCAAACCTTTCGCACATTGTACATATACTGCACTACACAGCACATACCCAATATGTGAAAGGTTTTAACATTTGTGTAGGTGTAGAATTTTCTAATAGAGGGGTGCCCTTCCAGTACAACACCCATGCTAGACATCACACATAAGCTTTTGCACTATACTCTGTGCATGGCACTAGGCAGCCTTTTGTGTGCCGGCCCTTGGAAGGAGATCAGCAGTGCCATATCTCACTAGATAATACTCTACATTCAGCTATTGTTAGTAAATCTACCATAGAGTGTGTATGAGGTAGTAGTGCAAAGGTATTAACTGCAATAGGATGGTAATATTTTTTTTATAATCATGTTATGAAAAATAATTGAGGTAGAAATGTTTGTTTAAAAAGATTAGTGTTAGTAGAAAGTGCATGGTGTCTACGCAAACCAAATTCTTTAAGGCAAGGTAGTTGTTAATAATTTGTGTTCAGTAGTTTTTGTTAGCCAAGGAATTGTATAGATTGTTTAATAACAATGTGGCAATAACAGTGAAACACAAACAAAAGGCACATCTTTATTTTGGAAGGAAAAAATTATAACTCCAGTAATGTTATCATGACACCAGAGTAAAAAGTAAATGAATGCGCAACGTGACTAATGAACAACAATGTGTCATTATGACCAGCTACCAAACTGCACCCACTCCATGAGCGAAATGGCTATGGATCAGCAGCTAAAATGTTGTTGTGTGAGCAATGTTAACATGTGAAAGAACATCAACTGGGTATCAATTGCCATGTGGCATCACCAGACCCTATTGGAAACATACATGGGACAAACTAAAAGATGAAAATAATACCATGGCTTTGTTGCGTTGCCAATTCAACCAACGTCAAACAATGAGAAAAAGGTGTACTTCCAGTGCCTGAAAGAGACTGACCCAAAGCCAACTCTCTATGTGAACTTCTTATTGTACTTTATTTGGAGAAATGTTGTAGTGAGGTTAGCAGAAAATTAAAGTGATTTGTGGCCAGACCTAAACATAACCACACAGTCCGAGGAATAGTTTTGAGAAATGGCCCTACTTTAAGAGTGATAGTCAAGCAGGATTGGTGGTGCCACTCAAACACAAGAACAAGGGGTGAGAGGCACCACTCCTCTTCTGTCCTCCATCACTAGTAATCTAACACACACACAAAGGGAAGAGAAAGGTAATGTTAGCCCTGTCTAATAATTCTAGTAGAAAGGATTTTGCATCAAAAACCATGTGCAGGAGAGTAGGAACATCAAAGCACAACCCACCTACATCCCAAATAATCTACCATGTGCCCCAAATGCAGGGCAGTAATGTTTGAGTGTTATTCCAAACTCCAGTTCTTATTAGTAGCCATTATATGAACTTGCCTGTTTTGTCTCCAGCATTATAGATGCTATGGTATGAAGCTACCCATGCTGTCTTACTTAAGTCCATCAGCCATCCTTCAAATGAGTTTCAAGCCGCTTCAATCTGGTGCAACTTTCCCTTGTCTGGGAAGGAATCGTTTTTGTAATGAATTTTCCACTCCACTGAGGCATTTTCCTTTTCTCTCTCATTTTTTGCACATTATGTAAGAAATTGCCTTGAATCGTGGCTTTATGTGCCTCCCACAAGGTGATTCCAGAAGAATCAGCCTCCCTAAATGCCCTAGTAATACCGGAGTGGGCGACCCTGCTATAAAATAATCAGCCAAGGAGGCAACAATTAGAACCCTAGAGGTGTGTCTCCTGGAAAAGAAGCACACTCAGACACAGCTTTTAATGTACTACATGAATGATGCATGTCCAATTCTGTTATGTAAATCATTAATGTTCCAGGATATCATTTTATATTCTTGCTGCCTTGTATTGTCTGTCATGGTGGCTGAAAGGTATTTCTTATCTGTGCTATGTCCGAGCTGAAAACCAACAACAGTCAACTTTCCATTCCCAACTCTCCCCACCATACACTTCCAAATATGAAGCATGTGATGTCCATAAAACTCAAATTAAGATAACTTTCTTAATGAAACATCAATCAATCAGTTTTGTTTAGCGCAGCACTATCACCCTGAGGGTATCTGAATGCATGAGGATTGCAGGGTCTCAGTGGAAGAGCCAGGCATTGAGCTTCTCCCTGAAGTTGGTCAGGGAGGGTGATGTTCATAGGTGGAGGTGCAGGCTGTTCCAGGTCTTGGGTGTGGTGTAGGGGAGGGAGCAGCCTCCGCTGTGGCTGTGACGGGCATGAGGGACATGTGCTAGGACCAGGGAGTTGGAACTTAAGCATCTGGAGGGTTTGTGGAAGTTCATGCGGGGTTAATGTAAGTTGGTCCCTGATTGTGTAAGGTTTTGTAGGCATGCATGAGAATCTTGTACTGGCATCTATTCTGGATGTGGAGCCAGTGGAGGTGGAGGTGGGGGATGATGTGGGCTCTTTTGGGGAGGTCTAGGATGAGTCTGGTGGCTGCGTTCTGTACAACCTGTAGTCTCTTGAGAGTTGGATGGAGATGCCGGCATAGAGTGCATTGCTATAGTCGAGCCTGCTTGTGTGAGGGCCTGAATGATGGTCTTTCTGGTGTCAGTGGGGCTCCAGCAGAAGATTCTGTGGAGCATGCAGAGTGTGTGGAAGCAGGATGTGGAGACTGCATTGATTTGGTGTTTCGTGGTGAGTTAGCTTTCGAGGATGAAGCCAAGGTTGTGAGCGTGGTCAGCTCGGGTGGGTATAGGGCCTAGCTCGGGTGGCCACCACCTATTGTCCCACAGGGAGGTGTTTTTCCCAAAGATAAGCACTTCTGTTTTCTTCGAATTAAGCTTGAGGCAGTTGTTTCTCATCCAGTCAGTGACACCCGGCATGGCATTGTGGAAGTTAATTCTGGTGGTGGAGGGGTCTTTGGTGAGAGAGAGGATGAGTTCTGTGTCGTCTGCATAGGATATGATGCTGAGTCCATGGGATCTGACGATGTCAGCAAGCAGGGTCATGTAGGTGTTGAATAGTGTTGAGCTGAGTGAGGATACTTGGGGCCGCAGGTGATGTTTTTAGGTTCTCAGGTGATGGGTGGCAGGCGGAGGTTGTTGTCCTGGATGCTGATGCTGTTGGATCTTTTGATGAGGGTGTGGTGGGATAAGGTGTTGAATGCTGCTAAGTGAGGGTGGTCTGGGCTGCTGTCTCTCTGCGATCAAAGAAGGATCTGATGTCACCTGTGGCTGCTATTAGGGCTGTTTCCATGCTTTGACTGGCGTGGAAGCCAGATTGGGCAGCATTCAGCAAGCTGTTTCTTTCTAGGTATTCTGTGAGCTTGAAGTTGATAACCTTTTCCAAGACTTTGGTAGATTATGGGAGCAGGGAGATTGTGTGGTAATTTTTGAGTTTGCTGTGGTCAACAGGGGGTTTCCTCAGGGTCGGAATGGGGTCTGACTTCCACGTATTTCCATTCGTTGGGGAAGGTTGCTGTGGTGATGGAGACATAGAGGATGTTGGTGAGTTCTACACCTATTTTTGTTGATCCCTGGTTGAAGATGTTGTGGGAGAAGGAGCTGCTGGGTGCCCCGGAGTGGGACAGGATGGTTGTGGTGACCGTTATGGTAAGCGGTGTCCAGGAGGTGATGGCTTGGTTGGTGTGTGATGGGGTCGAGTTTAATTTTGGTGGGTTGGGGGGTGAAGTTATTGTAGATGTTGGCTATCTTGCTGAGGAAATAGCCTGATAGGCTGTTGCAGAGTTCTTGGGAGGAACGGATGGTGTTCTATGTAGCTGACGGGCTGGAAAAATCTTTGACTATGTTGAAGAGTTCTATTGAGCTGTTGGTGCTCGTTCCGATGTAGTTTGTGAGGGAAGCTCTCTTAGATGGGTTGGTGATAGTTATTGAGGGCTGTTTTGTTAGAAACTCGGTCAGAGCTGCTTTTGGTGGAGCACTATTGTTTCTCTAAATGTTTGCAGTTGAGTTTGATGGTTTTGAGTTCAGGAGTGTGCCAGCTGGTTTACCTTGATGCTTCGTTGGTTCTGGTTGGCTTCATAGAAGTTCAGGACAGCCTGTTCTATGTTTGATGCACCTTCAGGTTGGATGGTGCTGAGGACCTCTGTCCACTGCGTCTCTGTTACTTTGCCCCATCTGTGGTGTGGGGGGCTTGGTGGTGATGTTGTGGGTGCCTGTGATGGTGAAGTGGGTGATGGTGTGGTCAGACCAGGTGATCTCCATGGTGTGGCTGTATTTGACTTTGTCACTTGATGTGAAGATTGGGTCCAGTGTGTGGCCTGCTGTGTGTGTGGGGTCAGTGACCAGTTGAGTGAGTCCAATGTTGTTCATGTTGTCCAGTAGGGTGGTGGTTTTGGTGGTGTTGGGGTCATCGGGGTGGAAGATGATGTTCCCAAGTAGGATGTAGTGTCTGGAGTCGATGGCTAGTGGGGGGCGACGAAGTTGGAGACGGTGTCGCAGAAGGTGGGGAGGGGTCCGGGGTCAGTATGGGAGGGTGCCTCTGATAATGGTCTTAGCATTGGTTGAAAGTTGGAAGTGAAGTGTTCTATGATGGGTGAGGGGTTGTCTTCGGTGGTGGTGCATTGGATGGATTCCTTGTGGATGATGATGACGCCTCCCCCGTGTTTGTTTGTACAGTCATGGTGAATAATCTTGTATCAGTCTGGAATTGTAGTGGCTATATCAGAGATTGATGATGGATTGAGCCATGTCTTGGTGATGAAGATGGCATCGTGGGCGAGGGTTGTGATGGTGTCCGAGATTTTCGTGGTGTGTTTGCAGAGGGATCGAGTGTAGAGAAGGAAGCACTGAAGTGCTTCCAGAGTGCTTGCAGTCTTCTGTATGGGGTGTGGCAGGGGAACCAGTGGCGGTCGGTCCTGTGTTGCAGGAGAAGTGGCAGTGGTGGCAGGTGACCAGCCCTTTTGTTTTGCAGGGGAGGAGGTGCAGCAGTAGTAGTTGTCTCTTCTAGGGTCTAGTGTTCGGAGCTCGGTGGAGGAGTATCGGTGGGTGGTCTGACGGACAGGGTTCCTGGTGCTGGGCATGGTCCAAGCACGGATGGGCACAGACGGGCCTGCCTTTGGCATACCAGAGGCACAGCCACGCTGTGGCCTCCATTAGGTGGAGTAGGAGTAGGTCCTGGGGAGGGAGGGGTGCAGAAGGGAGTAGGCAGGGCCAGGGAGAACCGTCACAAAAGGGAGCTGCAGGAAAGCAGACGCGGCAGAAAAAGCTGTGGCACAGACAAGGATCACAAACAGGTCTGGAAGCCTTAAAACAATAAATGACAAAGCCTACAACAGTGAATGATAGTGACAAAACAATGGATGAAAAAGAGGGGATATAGACACATGAGCAAATAGTAAAGTATGGCAGAGAATGGCAGAGGGGGACAGGATGACAGAAAACAAGCAGAGGAGCACAGGGGTCGGGTGCAGCATGTTGGGGTGGGCCACAGGTCAGAAGAGGCAGAACGCTGGCAGCTGGGCCAGATACAATGCAAGGGGAATCTGAAGCAAGGGCCTCCAAGGATCAATAGCCATACCCTGAGCCACCATGTTTTCATTTCTACATTACAATCAGTGGGAGGGTGTAGCTTGACTACCAAAATATCCAGACTCCCTGAGGCCTGGCTTTTGTTTTGCACTACTTTAAGCATTAGCAGTTTTCAAACATTCTTCAACCAGATAAAAAGTTACAAGGAACAGCAAAGTTAATTTTGTGGAGGGACGAGGACCATTGTCCTTACACGACCGCAGAGTGGAGAGGCTACCACCATGTTCTGTCTTCTGCCTTTTCCAGCTGTTTCTTCTCTGAAATTTGAAGCAATATCATCTCTCTCTTAGTGGAATTGGTTATTGGGCTCCAAACACGTCCATGGTGCCAGAGAGCATTCTTCCTTATTGAGTAGCATTATTTTAACCATCCATTCCCATACACTGTCTTGCATCTTGAAGGCGAGTAATTTCCCCTGGGAGAGAGTGAGCTTGGTGACTTTGTCTATTTAACTCCACCGGTGCCTCCCTGTCTTTTGTTTTTAGCTATCATCAAATCAGTGAACAACTGCAGCTTCAAAGGAGCATCACGATCCGTACCAGAGCAAATGGGGGGCCCTGCTTCTCTTGCCCCTCCCTGGTAAGCTTCCCAGCATGCGAAGCAGAACAACAGTAATTATTTTGTAGGCTGTTTCCAAAACATCTGGGTTCACTGGTTAGAGCAACAGCAGGCTCTCAACACCTTTCCCACTGTGATGCTCTGCCCCCCGCCCATCCACCTACGCTCCTCTGTGGGACAGTGGGAGATTGCCATACCACCTAAAGCCAGGAGTGGGCATCTTCTGGTCAGCCAGCCCAACAAGACCAACCAGGTTGTTAGCACCAGAGTTCACCACCACCCCTAGGGCTGCTCCCCAGCAAAGGTGAGGTGTATGGGGATCGCCATGTGAAATTGTTTGGCATTCCCGACCCTTGCAATGTCTGCACACTCCTGCCACTTAATGGGACCATCCGGTCTATCTGCAAGCCTGTCTTCATGAAAGAGGAGCGTGTGAAAAGTTGTGTGTGAAAGACAGTGATTTGGTCAAAGAACAGTGTGAATCCGAGAGGAGGATCTTACAGGGATATGAGAAGAAGCTGAGACTAGAAGATATGTGAAAGAAATTGTGAGGGAAGATGGTGAGACACTTGTCAGGAAGAAAGTTGTGACTGTGTGTGTATGAGATGTAAGCTGAAGGAAAGTTACATGGATTTAGAGAGTCCAGGTTATTGCATGATGGAGAAAGAATGATGTGCAAATGAAAAGCGTAAGATGGAAGGGTGAGAAAAGAGCTTATTTGAGACAAAGAAAAAGAGATGATGGGAGAAGTGGAAAGTCAGGAGAGTTCAGGAGAGGAGGTGTTAAAACTGCAGGATGGTGTGGATCCCAGGATAGGGCAAGGGCAATGTTGGGGAAGAGAAAAATAGGTGATGCCTAGACTGCCACCAGCATAGTATGTGATATTACTAACACATCATTGCTGGAGGGGATGGTCCTGAAAACTGTGTTTTCACTTTGCGTGACAAAATCCTTGCTCTGGGATGAGGTATTAAACTAGAGATTGAAGTGTGAGATAGGAGAATGCACGAGAGGAGGTAGGTTAGAGACGGTGAGACAGTGGGGAGAATGAGAATAGTGTGACAGAGAATATTCTTAGGAGATTAGCGTGGCGAGAAGAGTTCAATTGAGAAATGGATATGAAGGAAGAGTATGGTGGACTTGCGTGTAAAAGAATTGAGGGTCAAACAAGAGGAAGGTAATAAGAAGTGACTGAAGAGAGGGAAATGAAAGTGAAGCAATGAACACAAGTGTGAATGACAGAGAGGGAGAAAGAGAAAAATGAGCAATATAGAAAATGGATGGAGAGGTAATAGCTATATAGAAAGAGGGGGAATTGAGAGACCAGGAAATGGGGAAATGGATAATGCAAAGGATGAACCTAAGTATAGTACAGAGGCAGAGGTTTTGTTTTTGGCCTATGAAACATTTTATCTTACTGGGTTGTTTCAGTGACCTCTTGCTACTACTCCTTTCACACCACAAACATCAAATGATCTACTTAAGAAAAGCAAGGTCCTAGCCTCTGGGATGCAAGGTTCAATTATAAGTGTGTGAGTGAATAGCAGCAGCAGGGTCCACTGGACATGACTGTAGCAAGAGTGGCAGAATATGAAAGCAGCAAGGATTGCATGCAGTCACAGCAGTGTCCATGACATTTAGATGAAAGCCAAGGAGGGAGTTCAGTAGTAAAGCTCCCTCACCACTTTCTCTCAAAGATGTTTTCATTAATGCTTTTGACATCAGTTAAGTCAACCCATTTACCAGCAAAGATGAGTAATTATTTGAATAATACCAAAACAAAAGAAATACAAAGCAAATTTCTGCACTGTAAATGAACACCTATGCATGCAGGAATCTTCTAACTGCTAGCAGTTAACAAATATGTCACTTGTAATTGTAGCTAGATCTAGTCTTATGATTCCTCACCACTTATTTCGTATGGGATAAAGTATCCTCTGTTGTACATTGCAAACGATACTGCAAAACACAGAGCAGTTCCATTACCATACAGAGGAACAAGGCCAGAGGCAGAGTTCCTTTATAAGGTTATAGGACTCTAGGTGACTTACAATATCCTTATCATGTATTGGAGGGGATACTTTATTCCGTATAATACAAGGTCAACCTATTCCCTTATCATAAACTACTTAAATCTTTGGTGCGTAGGTTTTTCATATGAAAAAGAGAGCATGTTTGCAAACATGAAGGGCAAAGATAGACACTCTAGTGCAAAATAAAACAAATCAAAAAAGCTGTAAGATATATGTTGCAAACAGATATTAGATTCAGTTTAATACAAGTCAGTTATTTTTTTAAAGCAAAATAGCTTGGAATTTATAGGTACATGCACAACAATTTTCACTTTTCTGCATTTACTTAAGACATGTTACAATAAATATCTCATTTCTGCTTGTGACTGTAAAGCCAGAAGAACTTTGCAGAAAAAAGGAAAGCCACATTTCAATTATGTTTGTTTCAATTATTCATGACCTGACCTGCCTGTCTCCTTGGTTGCTGGTGTCAGGACTCAACTGAAATACATTATTATACTCGAGCAGCTCTGCCATTTCTTTATAATACCCAACTGGGTGTGCCATAATTGACCTATTATAAAAAAAAGCAGAGACAGGTTTTATAGAGGAATTGCAGAATCCCCAGTATCATAGACGTATTAAAGACTCCAAAGGAAAGTTCTTTAGAGTCTCAGATGCCTGCTACTGGAACAAACTCATCAAGTTGGATAAAGGTGAAAGGTACTGATTCAGATTAAGGAAAATGCTCACAACCTTGATCTCTGATCTTAAGCTAACCTAACAGTTTGGATTTCCAGGTACTTTTCTCTCTGTTTTACAGCTCAGGCCAAAGATCCTTCTCAGGGTGTATGTCTTCACTGTATCAATGTCCATATACATAAATTGATTCACACATGCACATTTCATTTAGTCATGCAAACACATGAAATTCTGCATGGGTGTTTATCCATATGTACATGTCCCTATGCAGAATATTTGGAATATTTGGAAGGCCATTGTGTCTATTTACATGGTTAACCTCCACCCCCCATTAAATTCAATTACCCACCTACTGAGAATCATGGTTGGTCTGAGACAAAAAATAGGTCCAAGCACCAAACTAGAAGTGGGTGCTTTTAGCAAACCAGATAGCTAAAAAATTGTTCTACATCTGCAAATCAGGCCCGTTCTGAACTTGTAAAAACACCTTGTATGGGTGGTTTGCAAGGTATAGGAGACTGCACGCATTTGTGTTTTCTGCAGCAATGTTTGTGGTAACATCAGGGAAATCAACTGTAACAAGCATTTTCAATGCAATGCGTCTCGCATTTGCTTGAGTTGGAGCTATTAGCGTTGTAAATTCCTAACTGGACTTTTCTTGCCACATAAACTGAAGGTGAAAAGTAAAACAGTCTCACATAAGCGAGCCGACGGCCACCATGAGCATGAAGGAGACACACATAAAGAAACAGTGGCACTATTCTTGTTATGTCCAATAAAGATTCAGTAACGTAAAGGTGAGTTCAACCCCTGGTAGCCATGGCACAGAGCAGAAATGTGTGAAACATTTAACAGTACCAAAACAGTTAAAAAGCAGAGAACACAACTCAACAAAAATCCCATTCAATTTTTGAAAAAAAACTATTTTTATTAACTTTAGGCATTATCACAAAAAAACAGATAACACATATGAGGTTCATGGCTCCATTCTGAGAAAGAGGCGAATTCTAATCACATGGCAGTATGTTTTAAAATAGTGTACACATGGTTGTACTTAGGGGACAAGAGCACATCTAAGCCAAGTCATCGAATCTCATCCAAATTTATAAAAAAAAAAAAAGAGAGAATATTTTAGTGAACATAAAGAGACCAGAACACCAAAATTCCATGAGGAGGGACCAGAGATATGTTTTTTTTTTTGTATGAATTAAAATTTACTGCCAATTATGGGCATCTGTTCACTCTAGACCGGGGAAAAGTCAAAGTTAAGGCCAACTGCCTTCGATCTCTAGCCCCAGATACAGGGTTTGGGTCATCCCAGTCAAAAGTTACCTTCTTAGAAACAGTTCTGGACAATGATGGGTCATCGTTTGGTTCATCTGCGTCAAAGGCTGCAGGCGGAGGCTAAAGCCGGGCTCAATGGAGATGTATTTCCATAGGACTGACTCGTGATGTGGTTTTTGACAAAGGTTGGAAACGTTTGGGGGCTCTAGCGGGCTTTTGTGTCGATTGAGTTCACGTTGATGGTGGCATTAAGGAATTTACTGGATGAAGCTGAAGCAGCCTCTTTGTTGAGGGATTCTGACATCGAGCAGAAAACGTAGTAGACGCTACAGATAATTAGGCCAACTCGTGATTCACTCTCAGCGAACTGGCGTGGCAGGTTGGACACAGTCTTTTGTTGGTTCTCCAGGCAAAAGTTTCTAAGTCTCAGGTTTTAGGGTAAGGCAGTATGAGTGTACTCTTAAACTTACCTAAGGGCACCAGATCCTTAGGGACACCACTTAAGGGTCAGGACACACTCCAGTAGAAGCCACCAGCAGGGTTTAGGGAAGGTCCAATTGGAAATGGTCAGCTGGGCTCTACAGGAAAGTGGCTTTTGTATCCCTGTAGCTTAACAGGAGGTCAGCCAAACCACCCTTGGAGTACATTTCTCAGTCCTGGCTACAAGTGGGAGCAGGTCCAGCATGTAGGGTTCTCCTCACAGATCACAATAATAGGTGCACTACTTCTTCTGTCTTCCACAGCCATAGAAATGTTCTGGAGATGGTGTAGGGGGACACAATTATAGCCAGTGCAAGCCTGTGGGTAGGGGAAACTCCTGGCCACTCCCTAACCAATGGGGTAAATGTTCTCAGAGGTGACCCTATCCACGTTTGTAGCACTTCCTGTGCATTTTACTGTAACCTATCCCACAGTGCGCTCTCTACATAAAACTAAGATAGCAAAACTTTTCTTCCCCTGTGCAGAGCTCCCTTTGCCCATCCAGAGGTGTGGATATGATACTGGGCAAACCCTCCCTTATGGACTCCTGACTAGTTCAGGGGATAGCTTCTCTCTCTCTGAGATTGATGCCTGACTGGCTAGCAGGACAAGAGAGAGGGCAGGCCCAGGTGTGAGCTACATCTGAATGTGACAGGGTAGGCACATTTGAAATTAATTAAATTCCTGGGCACAGCCCAGATTACCATTCTGTCAAGGGAAGGTCAGCCCCCCTCCCTTTGTCTCATTTCTGGGAGCCACTTCACAGCTAAATAAGAAGCCATTCAGTTCATGTGTGACAAAGCACACTGGCTGAAAGGCACTTTTGACATTAAGTTGGATTTTAAATTACCATTAAACTAAGTCCTTAAATCACTTTTCTAGCTACTCCAATAATAAAGTTGAGGATCATAGGGTGTTATAATGTAACCCAGGGCTTTTCTGTGGGACAGCCAGCCTTGCTCAGTGATCAACGACTTTGAGGATTTTAAGCCTGGCAAAAAGTTTATTTTTTGAGGTAGGATTGGAAGTTGTTTAACTGAGTACCCGATCTTAAGGGGCAGGTATGGAGACATGCTATGTATTGCCACTGTAATGGTGGCACAAAATGTGCTGCAGTCCAATACTGACATTTAACTTAGAGGCCCTGGATATACTTTTGTACCATATACGAGGGACTTACAGCTGAGTTACATATGGCAATTAAAGCATGGATAATTTTGATGTGTTTTAGGCTCAAAGCATATACACTGGGGCCTGTTAGTGGAGTCTTGGTACGCGGAGTCAAAAAGCCAATAGTATCAGTCCAGAGAAAATGGGAATGTCCATACAAAAAGAGGCATTTTCTTACAATTAGAATGGGTCATTCAACTCCAGTAATAAAGTGAATGGATGTCCCTTCCTAATACTTCTCTTATAAGGGTAAAAAGATGGCCAAAAAAATGCTGAAGAATACGCACATAATAATTAATTAATCATTTAGCACGTATTGAGCCCGATTCCCAAAGGTAAAGGTCTAAGTTTAGACCAAAAGTCTTAGTTTAGATCTAAAGTCTACATTTACTTATAGTAAAGTTAGACTTTTGGTCTCAATTTAGACCAAACGTTTAAACGAAAATTCTAACTTACTACAAGTAAAGTTAGACTTTAGGTCTAAACTTAGACTTTTGGTCTAAGTTTACCTTTGTGAATCGGGCCCACAGTAAGTAAACAATGCCCTTAACCAGATGTACAGCATTGGCATTTGTTGTGAAGCAATAGTTATAAAGCACAGCATTAAGATACTCAGGATACTCACTTATTTGTTGTTGGATAATGTCTGAAGTCTAACCGGATGACTTCTTCTGTGGTCTGTTTGCCTGGGACTGTGGGGTGTGTGCTACCGCACTGCTCAAAAAAAAAAAAAAATAACCCCAAACACCTCCCACAGAATCAAGGCCAGCTGGTTCACCCCAGAACTACAGAAATCCAAATGGCTATGTCGCAGAATGGAAAAAACCTGGCACCTTGACCCTACCAACTCCAACCACATCGCTTTCAAGGATGCCCTACGTAAACATCACCAACAGATCCGCACCACCAAAAGGACCCACTTCAAAAACCGCATCAACGCCAACGCTCACAACAGTAAAGAGCTCTTCGGCATCGTCAATGAGCTCCCCACCCCCAGGACCTGCTCCAACAAACCCCTGCCATCACAGGAGTTCTGCAACTCACTGGCAACCAACTTCTGTCGAAAGATAGAAGAAATCCACAATAGCTTCAAACCCCAGACCCACCAGCTGACTACAAACACCCAAAAACCCAACATTCCAAGCAACACCCACCTCATCCACACCTGGACCCCCGTCAACATAGAGGACACCACCACCACCATGGCCTCCATCCACTCCAGATCACCATCGGACCCCTGCCCACACCATATCTTCAATAAGGCAAACATCATCATCGCCCCCCACCTTTGCAAAACCATCAACAGCTCCTTCGAGTCAGCCACCTTCCCAGAAACATGGAAGCACGCAAAAATCAACGCCCTGCTAAAGAAACCAAAGGCAGACCCAGACGACCCCAAGAACTACTGGCCGATCTCCCTCCTCCCCTTCCCAGCCAAGGTCATCAAAAAAATTGTAAACAGCCAACTATCCCGGTTCCTGGAAGACAGCAAGGTACTCAACACCTCCCAATCCGGATTCCGCATAAACCACAGCACTGAGACTGCACTCATTGCTGCCACAGACAACATTAGGACCATGCTCGATGAAGGAGAAACAGCAGCACTCATCCTCCTGGACCTCTCCGCAGCTTTCGACACAGTATGTCATCACACTCTCTGCACACGCCTACACAACGCTGAAATCCGTGACAAGGTACTCAACTGGATCTCGTCATTTCTCTCAGGCAGAACCCAGAGAGTCTGCTTCCCACCGTTCCTGTCAGAAGCTTCCAGAATCATCTGTGGCGTTCCCCAAGGATCTTCACTCAGCCCCACGCTCTTCAACATTTAGATGGTCCCCATCACCAACATTGCACGAACCCACCACATCAACATAGTTTCCTACGCAGACGACACTCAGCTCATCCTCTCCCTCACGAAAGACCCTACAACTGCAAAGAAAAACCTCCAGAACAGACTTCACTCCATCACCAGCTGGATGGAATCAAGCCACCTCAAGTTAAACACAAACAAGACAGAAATCCTCATCTTTGGCACCAACCCCTCAACTTGGAATGACTCCTGGTGGCCCACCTCCCTAGGAACCGCACCCTCACCCACCACCCACGCACGCAACCTAGGCTTCATCTTGGACTCCACACTCAGCATGACTCAGCAGATCAATGCCATCTCCTCTTCCTGCTACAACACTCTCCGCATGCTCTGCAAAATATTCAAGTGGATTCCCATTGAAACCAGGAAAACAGTCACCCACGCCCTGGTCAGCAGCCGATTGGACTACGGAAATGCCCTATATGCAGGAATAACAACCAAACTCCTAACAAAACTGCAAAGAATCCAGAACGCATCTGCCCGCCTCATACTGGACATCCCATGCTGTGACCACATTTCCCCCCACCTCAGAGACCTTCACTGGCTACCAGTATCAAAGAGGATCACCTTCAAACTCCTCATCCACGCACACAAGGCCCTCCACAACACAGGCCCAGCCAACCTCAATGACAGACTCACCTTCCACACCCCCACCCACAATCTTCGCTCCGCCAGCCTCGCCCTTGCCTCCATCCCCCGCATCCGGCGCACCACCGCCGCAGAAAGATGCTTCTCTCACCTAGCCGCCAAGACCTGGAACTCCCTACTGCTCCACGTTCGCCAGACCCAAGACCTCTTGACATTCAGGAAACACCTCAAGACATGGCTCTACGACCAGTAGCTCCCCCCCCCCACAGCGTCTTGAGACCCTAACGGGGATTAGTACGCTCTATAAATCCTTGATTGATTGATTGACTGATTGCTACCAGTCTGTGACATTTGTTTTCCGGGAGGAAAAGGTCTGATCATAGCTGATATTAGAGTACAGGACACCAAACATCACACCAGCATTACTTATTAGACAAAGTGTGGTGTTCTGTATCTACAGGTGAGGGAGCATGATTCTGTATCCAAGTTATGATGTAGAACCCTTGTTGCCATGCTGTGATGTAACTTGTTTAGAATGCGTGAATGTTACCATGGGAGACTGAGAAGTAGTTGATCTGTTGTTGGCTGTGGATGAGGTCCCTCACCCATCAAAAGAAACAGCAAAAGATTGTAAGAAACTGTACAAGGTACTTCAAAGGTACTCGTCAATGGGAGGAATACTTAATTGACATAATCCCTTAGGTAGAGAGGTACCTTCTTTGAATGTTGTGGTCTTTGTAATTCATTGGATCCCTCTCCTAGTTCTTTTTCTTCAGAAACATTCTCATTGCAGTTCTGACATTTTGCTACTCTGTTTAAATTCCAAATTCTATGGTCACTGTTTTTTACAGCATTCGTAAAAGCTTTGATAACTTTAAAAGGTTTACTGAATTTAGAAACTTTCCCATCCATTCTGGGAGACTTCATTTTTACCCAATCTACAACATGTCAGTGCATGAACATTCTACACAATTTCTAACCTCTCTTTCAATGTTCACGTCAATTGCAGGCCACCTATATGCTTCTCTCATTCTTTCCTTTGTTTTTGCAATATCCATGTGACTCGCATGGGCATTACTTATTAATCTCCCTCTTAGCTTGCACAGGGGAATCAGCTTGCTGCCACACATCAGTAACCCAACTAACTCATCTCTAACTTGCAAATATCCTTTTATTTGTTCTTCGCAATTGTTCTTTCCACTCCAACCCTCATTAACCATTATACAATTTTTTTGTAAAATAGTGTAATTGCTCAAATTCTCTCTCCACTCCTCTTCAGATACTAATGCTTCTGTGATCACAAATACTTTGATTTCTTCATCACATTCTTCTCCAGCAAGCCATTCACCATCTTCCTTATTTTCACTTTCAGCATCACCTAGTCTGGATACACAGTCAGTAACAATATTATTGACACCTGGTAAATAGGAATATGTGAAGTCAAATTCGTGCAATGCTACCACCCATTTTTGTATTCTGTGAGACACAAAGTCTATGCCCTTTTTTATAAATACTTCCTTGAGTGGTTTATGATCAGTTCGAATCTCAAATTTCCTTCCCCACCGAAAATGTATTTGTTCGCGTATCACCCAAAAAACTCCCAAGCCTCCTTCTCAAACACTGAGTAATTATTTTCAGCTCCCCTCAGAGATCTGGAAATAAACAATATAGTAATTTTTTCTCCATCAATCCTCTGCGTAAGAACAGCTCTCAAACCTCTTGAGCTTGCATCCATTTTAAAGTAGGATTCTCTTTCCGGAACAAAACTCCTTAGTTTTGGTGCTTTAGACAAACATTTCTTAACCACATCAAATTCACCTTCACAAACACTACAACATTTAAATTCCTTTCTGTTTCTTAGTAATTCTTTCATGTGGTATATTTTTTTCTGCAAAGTTTTGGGTACATTTATTATAGAATTCAGCCATACCAAGGAATGTCATGAGTTCCTCTTTGTTTTGAGGTGCTCGTAATTTACATATTGTTTCTACCAGACCCTTTTTTGGTTTGATTCCTATGGTTGATACCAAATGGCTCAAGAATTCGATTCCTTCCACATCAAATATACATTTATCTGCTCTAAGGGTAAGACCAACGGTTTGTAATCTTGACAACAATTCCATTAACCTACATTCATGTTTCTTAGGATCCTTTCAAACTATAAGCACATCGTCCCGATACACTCTGACTCCTCCCACACCTCTCAGAATTCTTTCCTCACCGATCTGAAATACTGAGGCTGCAGAAATTAAGCCAAAGTGCATTCTTAAAAACTTGAACGTGCCAAAAGTAGTGATGAAAGCTGTTAGATCTTGGGCCTTATGGTGCAATTTTACCTGATGGTAAGGGAACTCAGTGATTCACTAATGTTGGGAAGAGGGTAGCGGTCAACTACAACCGCTTTTGTTGACTTCCTTAAATCAATACAAAGGCTGGCCTCTCTATTAGCTTTTCGAGCCATAACAACTGGAGACAACCATTCAGTTGCCCCCACCTCCTGTATGATACCATTTTCAACCAGTTTATATAATTCTCCTTTCATGCTTTCCATCACCAACATAAGAACATTCCTAACCTTTGCTACTTTATGTGATGCATCATGTTTGAGTTTTATCAAATGAATATAATCTTTTAGACAGCCTAATTTGTTACATAACACCTCAGAAAATTCTTTAACCCAACCTTCACTCCAAGCACACACAGGTTAAACTGCAGGCATGTCTTTGAGACAAACTGAAGGATTTTCATTTGGATCCAAATATGCATATAATTCTCTTTGGTGAAACCAACTGATCAGTGAGTCACCTTTAATCGAAATTTTCCCTGGGATTATCCTCCCTTCAAATTCAATTGTACCCCAGAAGTATCCCAACAGATCAGTAGGTACACCCCCATGACCTTTTGTGTTTATATCTGGCCTTTGTATCTTAACTTTATTCAGTAGATACTGTTCATAAAATACTTTGGGTACTAAAGTTATTTTGGCTGCAAAGTCAAATAACATTTTAACAAGTGCATCATTTACCATGCATATTTTTAAAGGACCTTCTCTTGACGATTCATTAACCTGAAGAATGCTGCCTCCTTCCACCACGCTTTCTTCATAAAGATTAACTTCTCTTGCCTTTTTCACATTTTTAGATGACCTGCAACATTTTCTAAAATGGCCTTTCTGACCTTTCCGAGTCTGTTAAACTCAAGTGTGCTTTAACTTCTAACAAATAGCATCAGCCAAAGAGCAATTTGAACGGCTTACGCTGAAATAAAATAAAAACAGGTAAGAAAAGTAAATAATAATAAATAAGTTGTAACTCAAAGAGTTATATAAAAGTTTAAGTATTCAATACTTGCAGAACAGAAGTGCCCAGTGAAAATGTATCACCAATCCGAATGCAGAAGTGGAGTTCATGTCCACAGTAATTCTTGAAGTGAAGTACTCTCTATGAAGATTTGAAGGAGGTGAAATAGTGGAGTAGATAGGCGCTTTAAATGTTGGGGTCTCTCTCAGTAATTCAATAGAAGTCCAAGAATGGAGGGGTTTGTTTCCACAATCGTCACCAAATGTAAAATAGGTATAGAAAGCAGGCCAGGAAATCTTGATGTAAAGCAGAAATTCTTTATTGAAGTACATCCGTAGGAGAGATCTCATCCACAGCCAACAACAGGTCAACTGCTTCTCAGTCTCCCATGGTAACAATCATGCATTCTAAACAAATAACATCACATCATGGTAACCAGGGTTCTACATCATAACTTGCATACAGAATCATGCTCCCTCACCCTTAGATACAGAACACCATGCAAAGCAATTTCATGCCTATACCATAGTCTGTTCTTATGCATTACTGTACTTCTACTGACAAGATTGTGGGCATCTGAAAACTTCAATGATGCAGGTTGTGTTCCAGGATAAACTTGCATCTTTCATACAAGATTGTTTGCTTACCCTTCGGAAAGTTGTGCTCAAAACATGAGCATACAACACTCTGTGCTAGAGGAGATCTATTTTTTAATTGTGGCCTAGAGATAGCGTTATTTCTCTCACCAGCCTCATGTAATAAAAAAAACCTCTTAAATAAAAGAATATACATACATAGAAAAAAAACTCATAAATAAAAGAATATACATACATAGACATATAGGTACATTCATGAGGGCTTTGGGTCAGGCTTTTTATCCATTTCAGGTTCAACTATTTGTTTTTTCACCTGACCACTACAACACATATCCAGGAGTGTAGCTTTGGGGGGGGCGGTGTTTGAGGTGTTCTCCCTCTATATCCCCCGAAAATAAATGTTTTTTCTGCTAAAAAGATGGGTACGGGTGCTTTCAGTCGGTATGGTGAGGGTGTCTCAGATTTCAACAATAATGTTTACATACAAACAGACAAAAATGCACATACACTTTCTTTCCCTCTCTGTTTTGAAAGTCTTCAACAAGGTTGGTTATTTTACAAAATAATGTGTTTTCGCTTTTTCCCCTATCAATCCGCATCTGTCTCCCACGGCCCTTTAGCTCCTCCTAAGCGCCCTGCTTGCCATATGATATAATTTTAACATTCTATGACAGCGCCATTGTTGAAATCTGAATTACTCCCAATCCCCGAATCTTACAGACCAAGTTACGCCCCTGCACATATCATATCATGGAGCTATAGGCCGGTACACTTCAGCCATTGGCTCTTTTGCACTGGGGCTGATAACATTTTGTGTAATCATGTTTGCATATCTGCCTTAAAAGAACTGCACTTCATTGACAGGGATGGTGCCCTATGCTTTGCCAATGTTTTTTTTTTATTTCTATTCTTTACCATTTTTAAAGTTTTGCCTGCAAAATGCTTGGACTTGCGCTGTGCTTGTGAAATCTAATGTATTTAATATAAATCTTAAAAGGGGCTTATATTATGTCCCCTTGCTTTCCTTGCTATTCGTTGGTTCCTGTGCTTGCCACTTCTATTTCCTCAGTTTCTATTGGCTGTAGCACTATTTCCTGCATTTACCAATGCTTGTTCCTTGTGTCTTTGCTCTTATCAGTGTCCCAAAGCCCAAGTACTGTGTTCATCTGCTTTGGTTTCAGAACTTCCTTTTTAAATTGATTTGCTACTTTACAAACAGCTCAAATTCCAAATAAGGTATTGGAGCGCTTCACCGGCACGGAGCGGTTAATGATTTGCACAGAAACATTGGATGTTGTGCCTCACATTGAGACTCGAACCGTGATCGGAATGGCACTCCCAGGGCAGCGCACACTCACCAGTCCCCCTGGGTATGAAGCAGGAACACACTCTAGTGTTCCCTTTTGTTGTGAGGCCGGCATTTTTTTAAAATTATGCAGTGTCATATTTTGGGCCCCTAGAGGGGAATTCTCTGCATTTGAAATGTGGTCTGCTTTCCTTTTTCATAAAACATTATGGCCCTCATTACAACTTCGGCGGTCTTTAAAAAAGACCGCCGAAGCCGCAGGAGCCAACATACTGCTGGCGGAATGGCTGGCCCACTATTATGACTTTTCTGCTGGGCAAGTGGACAGAAACAGCGTTTCCGTCCGCTGACCCAGCGTAAAAGTCACATAAACATTGAAGCCGGCACATAATAGAGCCGGTGGCAATGTTGATGTGCAGCAGGTACCGCAGCACCCGGGGCAGTGAAGTGTGTGATGGGGCTGTGCCTGGGGACCCCTGCACTGCCCATGCCAAATGCATGGGCAGTACAGGGCCCCCTAGGGGCACCCCGAGTCCCCCTTACCACCAGCCTTTCCATGGCGGTGTTTACCACCATGGACAGGCTGGCGGTTGGGGACTCATAATTCCCAGGGTTGCACTGCTTGCAGCGCAGCCCAGGGGATTATGACCGCCCGGCGGAAGCCTGGCGGGATAGTGGAGAGCCCGGCGGTATGGCCGTGGCTAATGCGCCATGGTCATAATACACTGGCGGAACACCGCCAGCCTGTTGGCGGTATTACCGCCAGTGTTCCGCCGGCCGCCAGGGTTGTAATGACCCCTATATTGGCATTTAAAAATGTATCAAGCAGTGATGAGCACCAGTGCATTAACTTATGGTTCAATGTCAACTATCTCATTATCTAGATCTGGTTATGGTATGCTGCACTTGCGAAGCACAGTCTAGGTTTTTAAGCATTATTCCACCTGATAATGGTGACTAATGTGAAATTTCCTAGCTAACAAGATGAAAAGCTGTAATTCTACTAGGGACACAGAGGCGGGGATTATGCATTATTTTCTTCACTCTTTACTAACAGCAGGTTCAAAGGTTAAAGAAAGAAACACACAAACACTACATAAATAAAGGCACAGTATCCATAATAACCAATAGCCAATCTAAGCCAATCTAAGAGCTATATATATCAATAGTTCTCAAAGTCCTTCTTTGACTTAACTGCAGGAGATTAAGTTCATGCACCCTCAATCCACCTATGGATAAAACATATTTGTTAACTCCATTCTCACAAATGTAATACACATGTCAATAGTGTGAAATAACAATCGCTGTGAAATCATAACCATATAATCTTACTATTACACACTAATAGGTGCATCACATTGCAATCATTATGCCATAATTCGTGAGGAAAGTTGAAAATAACAAACCTTCCATTAATCAAATAAATGAAAATAATACCACCTCTTAATAGTTGTATTGTACTTACTGATATATCCCACTTTGGGTGGGTGACATATCACCAATTTGTCAGGAGGGATAATCCTCGCCTCTGTGTCCTTAATAGAATTGTAAATTTCCTTCTCGTTATCTAGGAAATTTCACATTCTATGTGAGGACTGGAGGCGAGGATTACACATGTTTAAAGCTTACTCATCACTGAAGCGGACGCCTCATAAATATGCTTGAAATAAAACTTTTTGAAGGTGGAATCCGAAGACCAGTCTACTACATTCTTAATGTCTTCTAATCTGCTACCTACCTGGATGGCCTTGGAAGCCATAGCCCCTCTCCCCCCTGTTGAATGAGCTTCAAAAACATGGGTATTAACCTGCTTCTGCCATGGTCCATCAAACCCATCTTGCAATGTAGGGAGATTAAACTGCCTTTAATGATTTCCTAATGGCAATCAGCAATTGCCATTCCCCCGGTGGTCTGATCTATGCCCTCATTTCCTCTTAAGCCTTAAAACATCATACCACACACAGCTTGGGAGTAGCCTCAAAGGTAGGGCAAGTTACTGACCTTGTATTGGATTTGGTGTGCCTCAAAATGGTAAAAAAAAACATTTGGGGTAAACACCGTCCCCGTGGTATCCAGAGCCCTAACATCTCAGATTCTCTTACAAGATATGAGACATAGAAGAATGGCTAACATTGCAGAAACCTCTTTCCTAGACAGAAATTGGTTATTCTGCCAATTTGACAAAAAATTTAGTACTACATTTTCATCCCACAGGGCAGAATATCTAGGTTCCGGAGGTTTGGACAACTTGATTCCTTTACGCAGCTTGCAGATCCAAGGGTGCTCCCCTATAGGAGCATTGTTGACATATGGATGTCCCTCTGAGATTGCTGACCTGAAAGAATTAACAGTACAGTATACCAAACCTGAATTCGCTACCCCAGCTAAGAAGTTCAGGATATCTGTAATCTGGACCCCCAAAGGATCCAGGTGTCTCTCCATGCACCAGTGAACCCATTTGGCTCAGACTGATTTGTACCTCTTGCTTGTGCCTGGGGCCCATGCCTGCTGGATGTATTTCTAAGCCTCCTTCAAATGTCTAACATCTTCCCATCTATGCCTGAAATTCTCCAAAACCTGAGCTTCAGATGGCCTCTGCAATACCAGAGGATGTAGATAGCTGACGGGATCCAACAAGATCCGAGGGAACAACAGTATCAGAATCGGAGCATCCCAAGACAGCTCTAAGAGGGCAGGGAATCAAGCTTCTGACTTCCAGGGAGGAGTCATGAGAATTAATAAAGCCCCCTGATCACAAACTTGAGCTGTCACTCTCGGGATGAGGAGAAATGGAGGGAATGCATAGGCCTGCTCTGTCAAACAATCCTGCAGTAAAGCATCCATCGCCAAGGCTCCTGGGTGCAGACGCCACCTGAAGTACCATGGGAGTTGCGTGTTGAGCCTGGATTCAAACAGATCCACTTAGCACGGACCCCACTGGTGCATGAGTGCCCCGAAAATCGATTTTTTACGGTGCTAGTTGCTGGATTCCCTGATATGCTTGGAGTTCCAGTCCGCTAGAACATTCTGAGATCCTGGAAGGTATTCTGCCATCACAGAGATCTGGTGCTGGAGGCAGTAGTGCCAGAAGTCCTTCATCAGCCCTAGTGCCCTCGAGCGAGTGCCGCCCAGTATGTTGATGTATTGGACCACTGACACATTATCCATTCTGAGTAGGATACAACAGGAGACTCTGTCCCAAATCATAGATCTGATTGTGAATGATCCCGCTTGAAGATCCAGGCAGTTGATATGAAGTTCCTTCTGTGACCATCTTCCCACCATGGAGATCTCTCTGCACCTGGCACCCTAGCCCTGGCTGTTGGTATCCGACTCTATGATCGTCTCTGGAGAGGATCTGAAGATCGCCCTGCCGTTCCAAACTTCTATGTCTAGGTAAATTATCAACCTAATTCCTTTCATTTAGAGGATTTTGAGGACTGGTTTGAGGAGTTTCGTGAAGCACAAAGGTGCAGATGAAAGTCCAAACGGGAGGGATTGGAAGTCAAAGACCTGGTGTCTCCACATGACTTGCAGATAGCCGCAATGAGGAGTTAAAATCGGGACTGTAAGGTATCTATCCTTGAGATCCAGGTATACCATCCCATGCCCCTGCAATAAGGAGGTGGATGCCCTCCATTTTGAACAGTTGGCATATTACCCACTCGTTGAAGGCCCGTAAGTTTACGACTGGGCAAAACCCTTTGCTTTTCTTTTCTACTAGGAACAGATTACTCAAGAAGCCTCAAGGGTGTAATACCGCCCTGCGAATTGCCCTTTTTCTGAGGCTCTTGTGAACTTCTGCATCGATCAAGGCCACGCCTGTGTCTGAAAAGACAAATTGAGATGGTTTTACCACCTGAGCCGGGGAAACATAGAGTTCTATGTGGAATCTTTTTACTGTTTGGAGTACCCACAGGTCTGACGTGACCTCTGCCCACTTGCAACCTCAACCTCCCCTCCAGCTCTTGAGCGAAAGAAAGGATATTGCTTACCGTTATGTCCTCTGTGTGTGTTTGCACTGCCTCGGGTGTCACGGTTGCTCCTGCCTCTTCCACCTCCGCTGTTGGGGAAAAACGCTCCCTGGCAGCTGCCATGCCATCTATTATTGCGACTTGCTTGACTTCTATTGGGGCCCTGTAAATTGAAGAGGCCGGAGTGACCCCTACCTCTACTGGCCCTGGCAAAAACTTTACAAGGGAAAATGTTCTTTATAGAGGTCTGCACCTTATCCAGCACCGAGAAGGTGGCAACAAACTTCCCTAACTCTTGTACAAAAGGTTCACCGAACAGGTTGCCCTGAGCGATCACGCCTGCTTCAGAGTTGGGCAACTTCCCTAGTTTAGGATCTATCTTAATTAGTAAAGAGCAACGCTTCTCAGCGGAGAGACAGCTCAGTTGGCATTGCCCAAGTGGCATACCACCCTCTTCGCCCATCCCGCTTCTATGTCTCTGGGCAAGGTGTTTAAGATTATTTAGAGCATTCAGCCAGTTGAATGATCTGCATGAGCTTTCTTAGGGTCTCTAATATATTTTGCAAAGAAGATGCACATTTTGGCATCTATATCTAGGGTCGCTGTGATCTTGCTGTCCAGGGTGGGTCTAGGGCATTTGGCCCACAGACAGGCACACACCTCCTTATCAAGGGGCTGGTGGATTTTGCTGGTCACGTAATCCACTACTTCTGTGTCTGGTTGCCACTCAGAGGACCTATGGTGATGAATGCCTTCTGATTACAACATGTCAAAAGCGGTAGCATGCCCATCGTTGGGATCAGACGATGTAGAGGCATGGCACCAAGGTCTGCTGGGGTCATGATCCTTATCAGAGAAGGCCTCATCGTCCGTCTCACCCTCCCCTTTTCCTGGTAACCCCACATCAGGGTCAAGATCCTGGGCAACCTCATCACCAGTCTCTCTGGGTAGAATGTCTTTCCGGTAGGGTGCGTTTTTTAATGTGCGCATACTCTTATGGAAGGCTTCTCTCAGATGATCGAAGCCTTCCAGGTGCCCCGCCTCACGTTTGCTGGCTTTCGTGACGCTGAAGCATTAAGGCCACTAGAACCTGTCCTGTGTCCCCCAAAATCCCAGCACCCGTAGAAACTTGGGCAGTGAGTTTAGCCATGCTTTCTTGCAGGGGGGCAAGGGCCTTGGCGTTAGCTTGGGGAAAGAGTCTATCCACTTCGGCCCAGAGGTGTCTGGGGAGGGCATTCCTCCTCAGAGGCAAGATTAGGTGAGTAGTCGTGGACTCCTTAACCATAGTGTGTGAGCACAATATATCGCCCTGAAATAAAATATTAGTGGACAGTCTCCTCGCAAGTGCTGAAGCCGGACAGCCCAGCCACCAGATGGAGTGTTTGCACAGTAGAGGCCTGAGAGCCTGGGAAAAAACCTTACTGCAGCTACAGTGTCAGCAAGGATTAGTAGGGAGGGTACAACATGTGTGGAGGCCCTGTGGACCAGGAGGAAACCACAGTGTCTCCCTAGCGCAATTCACACATCCTCAGAGCGCTGGAACCATTGTGTGCTTCACACGGAGCAAGACGCGCCTCACGGGGATCTCAGCCGAGGCGAAAGACAGCCACTTGGTGGACCAGTGTGGTGACAGAAAAACACGCTTAGGCCATAGCCTACTGCACGATGATAGTGCATTAATAGTATCAAATAAAGGCAATAACTCTGTACAGCAAACACTTAAGAACCTGAATACAGCACAATAATTAACCCCACAATACTGAACCAGAAAGCAATAAGAAAGTGAGGAAAAGTACCTGACGCTAGCAGTGAAGAAAGAGGAAGAACTTTGGGAGCCATTAATATACATATACTTTCGGACTGCACTTGGATTGGCTACAGGTTGTTATGGATATTGTCCCTTGGATCATGGGTTATGTAGTGTTTGTGGGTTATTTTCTCTTACCTTTGAACTTTCTGTTACTAAAGAGTGAAGAAAGTAATGCATAATCCTCGCCTCCAGTCCTGATATAGAATTACCAGATACAATGAGTAATGGTCACTTCATCCTGAATAGGGTGGGGTTTCCGCACTGCTACCTGACAAGCCAGTGTTGGACAGACTTCCGGGTCAAGTGTTTCTGTCGACAAAGGCAGCCAAGGTTCTGCTGTCTGAAACTCTGCTGCTTTCCTGACTCTTAAATGAGGAGGGGGAATGGCAAGATTGGCAAGGTAGGTGCATTGCAATGAGGATGCTCTTGTCCTGCTAAACTTTAAAAGAGGGACTACTTTCACAGTGCCCCAGAAGTGTCAGCGGCCAACAAATGATGCATGAGAGTCTTAGCTGAGTATTGGTTTCATGTACACAGGTGGGTTTGTGTTGCCTCCATAAACAGAGAGAATTGTGAAAAAAACAGCAGACTTTCAATGTGATAGAGGAAAGGTTTAAGAACGAGGTTCCCATAAGCCTGTATGCAACTAGTAAGGCAAAAATCGATTCACCAGAGGAATTCATTTGAGGCTTCCCTTCAAACAGAAGATCCGAATTCTGATCCTGAGAACAGATAATCAGCCAAAGCAAGGGCTTTGAAAAATGTGACATAAAAACTGGACAATACATAAAACTGTACTTAAAATGAATGTATCAATGTAGTAAAAGGAGAAACTAAAACATAAGTCAGTATCTAAAAACAACATTGTAGATTCCAGAGAGCACATACTGTAATGGCTTTCTTTTTTACTAATGTGTCTGTGAATTTAAAATAAGTAATTGCACCTGGTCATCATGTAAGAGAACGGTGTGCAAACTTGTTTATAATCGCATGCTTGCTGCCATTGTGTTTTGGGAAGCTGCGGCTGCCATTTCAAATATCAATCTTGTGATCAAAGCAAACTTTATGAATGACTATAGAATACAATAATATAAAATATTATAAATCCAAATGCCCATGTGGTAATATGTGTTGGCTTTCGTTAAAAATATTGATTAGTAATACAAACAAGTTACCTGTTATGTAGCCATAGTCACCAAAGTCTAAATGTATTCACAGCAGGTGCCACTGTTGGTAAGCTGGGAGCACTCAATTTGTTGATCTACCATGAACGAAAGGCCTGGTAGGGTCCTGTTAGAATCTAAACCTGTGACCTGCAGGTGTCACAAAGTTATCAACATAGTGTAAATCTACAACATTCAGCTCATTTAGCTTCTAGATTGCATTAGATTGCTACTCTAAACCCATTTACCTCCACTCTGCCAAAGAGAACGCCTGCTCAAACAGTAACGACCCTCATTAGTAGTGAGAAAAAGTATTAAAAAATGTTGTCTTTCAACAGTCCATTTCAAGCAATGCCATTATTATGACAACAGTGTTCCCTTTGATTGTATTTACTTTTATTTAATTACTTTTACTGCATGTTTTTCTTTTAATGAGAGACGCAAGACCTTCAATCCAAATTGCATCATATTGCACAACTGCTCACCAAGCTACAATTTACAACAAGAAACAACTTATTATTAATCCAATAGGTGAAACCTATTGCATTTACCAGTGCTTGTTTAAGTGTAGTCATCTTTGTGTTTAAGCTATGTCTTCAAGTTGGAGCAGTTCAAAGCCAAGTGTACTTTTTCTTCACATCAATAAGAATCATACTTTACTGAGATGTACCTTAAAACTAAAAAAAACGTTTGTATTGTGCACCAGCAACCATCAGGTGATATAGGGCCAGTTGTACGACCATTTCATTTTAGGAGTCTCTAATTGCGATTCATCGCGAATCGCAATTAGAGACTTGCAAAATGAAATGTGCAATGTGTCTCAGCCACATATAGCGATTCCCAATGGGGGTCGCAAATGACCTAATTCATTAATATTCAGGAGGTGGGTCGCAATGAGCGACCCCATTGGGAATGGCTGCACTCACAGGGATGGTGGCCTGCTGGACTTAGCAGACCACCATATCTGTGACTGCTTTGCAATAACGCAGTTTTTTTTTTTTTTAAATGCAACCCTTTTTCCTTAAAGGAAAACGGGATGCATTTCAGAAAGAAAAAGTACAAGCTTTCTTTTAATTTTTTCAGAGTAGGCAGTGGTCCCTAGAAAAAAATATTTCCGCATGCAATAACAAAGGGGAAGGAGACTCCTTCCCATTTGCAAATGGGTTAAAACCAGTTTGAAATTGGTGTTAACTGCGATTGTTTTGCGACTGCATTTACGGTCACAAAACAATCATACATACCACTGCGACTCGCAATTAGGAAGAGACTCCCTCGGGATGCCCCTTCTATATTGCGAGTTGCAATCCCTATAAAAAGGAACCCTACATCGGGCCCATAGATCGGTGGCCTTTCCAGTTCAGTGCAAAAGGAGGTCCGGACTCAGAGTGCACTACCATGCCATGGAATACTATTTGCGAAACGTTTATTTAATATTGGGTTGGATGCAGTGCCACTAGGAAGAGATGTGAATCACCATAAATATTGTATTTCAGCATAAGCCTTAGGAATGTGATTCCACCCACGTCTTAGTCCCCATAGCATGCCTATAATTCTGTAGTTGCAGTGCACCCCGCGGAAATGTCTCCCTGCCTTCCCTGAGCGCAGGCAAGTAACAGCTGCTTGCTGACGTCTGATTGGATGAGGCGACGTTGCTGGGCAGGTTCCTTCCGTGATTTTCATTCTGCACCGACAGAGCTTTGTCGCTGTGGAACTCCATGTTCCCGCAGCCTCTTCTGTGTTTTTTGCAGGCTCTTATTTTTCCTCTACCCTGGCCAGAAAATGAGGGCACGGTTAATAGAAATACTATCTCGAAAAGGCAATACTTTCTTGCCTTGTGGTCATCTTTTTGAAGAACCATTTAAATAGACGCCTGAAGCACAATGTTGTGAGATATAATTAGTTGCCAGTCAATCGAGTTAGCCCACGCCCCTTTATGCAATAACTGAGCACGCGACAGCCCACAGACATTAAACAACTATTCTTCAAGCCACAGAACCGAGATTTGTATTTTTGGGACAAGTTTTGTTTTGTACATGTACATTGTTTGCATTGCATTGCATGTTGTGGTTTGCTCTTTGTTTCATCACCAGACCAGAGCTCTCAAGTTTCCTAGGCCCATCTGTGAGTAAATCACCCAATCCGGTGTTTTCGCTTTGTCTTCGAGGACTTGTAGTCCTGATTTTAAAATATGACGGAGCAGGCCCTCATATTCCAGAAGGCAAAGCAAAACACCTGGACTGGATGAGCAACTCACACATTACCCTGGGAAACTCAGCGCTGTGCGACACTGTAAACTGTTCTTTTCATTAGTTAAGCTGCTAGTATGAGCTGGAGTAGTCAGACTGAAATATCAGCCACATGCACTGGAAGTCAGTTAATGATTTAAAGGGGTCATTCAGTGAAAAGGAAGAAAGCTTATCCTCTTATCCAAGCTTACATCCCGAACAGTCATCAACATAAGGGGTTCCATAATGTCCCTTTGATGATGGATAGTTGACTTGTAACACCTATTATGGCATCATTCAACAGGTGACCTCTTTGATAAGTTACTGGGTGCTATACAAATTTCCACAGATCACACACTACACAAATAACTACCAGGTTTCTCAGATTCATGACTGGTTAGGTATGTCCTATTTGTTACTTTGAATGCTGGGACTTATAGTCACGGTTTTACACTGGGCTAAATATGACTACAAGTCCCAGAATTCTAAGAAAAAAAAACCCTGCCTGGTCTAACTAGTCTCACTTGGACCTGGAAACGTGGCAGGTATGTTCACAAGTACCTCAGTTCCTATTCGATCCAGAAGGTCAACCCCTCATGTATGCACATTATTTTGGAGACCTGCCATTGACATTAATTGACTGTTTGCTATTCTAACTACAGATTACTTGGATCACCCCAATAATTGTAACTTAAAGCAATATAAATGTTTCTGAATTACTTATATCTAAGGAAATGCTGTAAAAATATAGCGGAGATAGCCACCAGAGTACACTTGCGCCAGTTTCAGGGTGGGACAGATAATAAGCCTGGCCACCAAAATAAAAGTGACTTCCATTAGTAAATTTAATATCCAAAAGAGTGGCACATATTTCCAAATTGGGGCAGATTTGAACTTATAAAGACATACTCTATAACTGTTTTATAAGGCATGGAAGAGAAACAGTGAGTGTTACACCTGGTATCCTTAGGGTGGTCTTACCCTAGATTTTGGGCTTTCCCTCCTGGTTCTTTGCTGTATCGTTTTGTTGGCCTTTGGACTCTGAGCTCTTTAACATGGCTAACCAGTGCTAACGTGCATGTGCTTCTCCCCTAAACATGTTAACATTGGTGTATCCTCAAATGAAATATTTAATTTACATGTAAGTCCCTTGCAAAGTGGTATACCATATACCGAGGTCCTGTAAATTAAATGCTACTAGTGGGTCTGCAGCGCTGATTGTGCCACTCACTTAAGTAGCTCTGTAAACATGTCTCAGGCATGCAACTGCAGAGCCTGTGTGCGCAGTCTCACTGCCTCTCCGACTTGGCATCTAAAACCTCTTGCCAAGCCCCAAACCTCCCCCTTTCTTACATGTAAATCACCCATAAGGTATGCCCTAGGTAGCCCATAAGTCATGGTGCCATGTAAGCAAAAGGCAGGAAATGTACATTTAAGTTTTTCATGTCCTGGTAATGAATAACTCCCAAAGTCATTTTTCATTACTGTGAGGCCTGCCTCGGTCATAGGCCAGCATTGGGAATTCCTTAAAGTACTTTTAAATCTGTAATTTCTGATCTGAGAAGAGGAGCTAAGTCATGTTTAGTACCATTGGAATGCAATAATAAATCCTCTTTACTGGTAAAGTTGGATTTATTGTTACTATTTACAAAATGCCGCTTCTAGAAAGTGGACTTTTCTCTGCACTCACTGCCCTGTGTGCCCACAGGTTATCTCCAATACATGTCTGACCTAGGCTAGGCGACAGCTACACTTGTGCATTCCCTCCTGACACCCACAACACAGGATACTCAACTGCATCTGCATCCATCTGCATACTGATGGGTCTTCCTGGGGAGAAGGGCTCACACTTACACCTCTAAAGGTAGTGACCATAGTTCACACAGAGGGTCTGATTACCTCCCACTGATAATCTGGAGCCAGGGCTGACCTGAAAGGGGGGCCTGTGCACTTCACAGAAATTCTTTTTTGTTATCCCCCTACATCAATGGCACTTTCTAGTATAAGTACTGGGTCCTTGTCCCACTGAAGACAATAAACTTCTGGACTCAAGGAAACCCTGCCATAGTAAAGACTACTGTGTCCCTTATTTGCCATCCGGCCAGACTTTACTGTTCCCAGGAACTGCTGCTCTGACCTGCTGCTTGCTGATCTCTGCCCTACACCCCAAGGACTACACATCCCTTCCAGAGTGTCTCCAAGGGCTTGCTGGCTTGCCCCGGTTCTGCTAAGGGTCTCTGGGACATCAAAGACCCCCCCAAGTAGCTATATCTCCATTTGCCATCTGGTTTACTGAAACCCTGAAGTGGCCAAATTACTGCCTGCTGCCCACTTGACAGAAAACTCAGGGTGGCTACATTGTGACTTGCCATCCTTTGCATCGAAACCAACAATCAGACTGATTGCTGCCTGCCACCGCTGTGCATAAACATACAAGTGGCGAAAAACAAAAAAGTGGGATATCCTCTTGCCCTTTTTGTTGTTTGCTTACAGGGAGGTACAACAGAAGTGAGTGGGTTTCAGTTCCTTCAAAATCTGTATGTGCACCCTGTCAGGGGACCTCTTTGCTTGGTTAAGGCGGGTTGGGAGAAAGCTCCCAAGAAAGTTCCCCAGGATGAAGTGAACTACATGCTGGTCTTCCGAAGTCAAATGGCTAAGTTGTGGAAGCAAGCTTCTGACAACTTAGAAGCCATCCAGGCTGTAATGAAGAAGTGATACGACCAAAACTCTACCACTGTGGAATTCTAGCCTGGACAGAAAGTGTGGGTGATGGAACCTGTGGAGTCTGAAGTCCTCCAGGATCACTGGACCAGGCCCTGCAAGGTGATTGAGAAGAAGGGTAAGGTCACCTATGTGGTGGACCTTAAGACCCCTAGGCAACCCCATAGGGTGCTTCATATCAGTCACCTCAAACCCCACTTTGAGCGGTCTGAGATCACCATGTTGCTGGCAACTGATGGAGCTGATGAGGAGGAGAGTGAACCTCTTCCTGACCTCTTAGCCTCCAAGGAGAAGGATGGGTCTGTGGAAGTAGTAATCATTTCCCCAACCTTGACTCCTGAACAACAGAGGGACTGCTGCCAAGTATTGGAACAATTCTTCTCTCTTTTCTCCCTTACTCATGGGATTACCCACCTGTGTACCCATGATGTGAACACAGGGGACATCCTCCCTGTCAAGAACAAGTTTTACCAGTTGTCGGATAAGGTGAAGGTCAGCATCAAGAAAGAGGTCACTAATATGCTAGATTTGGGGGTGATAGAACCCTCCAGTAGCCCCTGGTCCAGTCCTGTGGTTTTGGAACCAAAAGTGGCCCCACCGGGGACCACACCTGAACTAAGGAGCTGTGTGGGTTACGGAGGGCTAAATTCTGTAACCAAAACTGATGCTCATCCCATTCCCTGGCTGATAAGCTGATTAGGGGCTGCCAAATGCTTCATTTTGTTGGCCTAAGGACTGTGAGCACTTTGCCATACTATGGTGAGAGTCAACCTGAAATCTCTGATGTAACAAAAGCATTTGCAATAGATTTTTATGCTGCAGGATAAGGTTCTATTTTTGGCAGCACAATCCCCAGAAGATGTTGCAGAGTATAATTTAGACCTAACCAGCCTTGGCATTTTGCCATGCCTGATACAATCCTTAATCTGGCAATCAATATTTTGTAGCAAAAGCTACATTAATTGGTAGTATATACTGGAAACATAGTTGAAGCTGGAGGTCACCCTTATCACATTGTCTATAATCTGCCTCATTTCACAAAATCCACCTGTTTTTGTTCTATCAGAGTTTCCAGGTTGACTCTCACCATAGTATGAAAAGTGTTTGCTTTTCAATATTCCAAAGTTGTAGATTGTAACCAGGTAAATAGTTAACCTCAGTGAAATTATGCCATTATGTAGTGTCATCTTTGACCTCACTCTTATTCCAATTTACTATCTTTAAATGAGGAAAAAAGAGAATATCTCCATTAGGACTCTATGGATTTGTTAGGAAAGACTAAATACATTAGAATATCACCAGCATATGACACTAACTGGAGATTGCCAGATAAAGTGTCTTTGCCTTTCATTCCTTCAAACTGATGGATGGTGATGGCTTGTGGTTCCAGTGCTAACAGGAAGAGTAAATATGACCGGGGGGATCCTTGCCTGGTGCCTCTGCGAGTTTCAATTTTGCCAGGCAGAAAACCATTGCAGTCACCACAGCTGTGAGGTTTTCATATAGTTATTTTGTCATGGTAAGAAATTTCAGTCCCATTTCTTCTTGCTGTTATGCAAAATAGTTAGTCCTACTCCATTCTATCAAAAGCCTTCTCAGCATTGAGAGAATAGGACATCTTCTCATTCCCATAATTTCTGATTTGCCATAGTATGGGTAGAAAGGTATGCATGTGGCCTTGTTGTGAGTGTCTGTGAACGAACACCACTTGATTTTCATGCAAACACCTTCCTACAATCTTTTGGGTAAGACCTTAGCGATATTACAGAGATACCTCTGTACATTCCACAATGTACTGGACCTCTTCCTGGTTTGGGAATTAACAAAATCCGTACTTTGTTGGAGTCAGTACGTAAGCTTCTTGTATTCCTGGTATCCCTGAAGATCTGTCCCACCAGTTGGATTATTGTTATGACTCTCATTTTGTAAGATTCCAGAAGGAATCCATCTTCTCCTTGTGTCACGGTTGACTCGTCGCTTACCAGATTTATCTGCAGGATGGTCTTGCCGCTTGTAGGTCCTGCCGTGACCAAGATATGGGAGACCCTTTCTGGTAGCCACGGTGCTGCTGACAAGGGAACGTCAAGGCAGTCCGTGCCCTCCAAAAGGAGTCCCCGAGGAAAAACCAGAAGGAAAAAACCTCGAAGGCTGAAACTCACTGGAACAACAAAAAAGGCACAGGCAAAGGTAAGTTTTCAATAACAAAAATATAACTGGAAGGACCAGAAAAAAAGCAAAAGAAAGGCTGGGAAACCAGAGCATGATCACCACCAAAGGAGATGTTGCAGGGCAATGAGACCAAGTGTCTCAGTCCTTATATACCCAAGAACAGGAAGTGACATTCAGGAAGGTAAAAGGCGCCATGTTAGATTGGGAAAAACTACCAAAGGGAATACAGATGAAGACACCATGTTAGAAAGGGATCCTGATGCATGCAGGGAAGAGAAAGACATGCTGGGAAGAAGAAGAAGAACATTGCTCCACCCAAAAAAGAGGCAGACAAGAAAAAGAAGAACAAAAACAGAAAAGAAAAGAACAGAGTAAGGCAAAAGACCAGGTATGTGACTTAGTGGGGGGAACGGGGCCCACAGTTAATTCCTAGGCCACGCCGCACCCCAACCTTGCCGAGGCCCGATGCAAAACCTAGGGCCTCGTGCGAGGAAATGCAGAGAAAAAGGGGAGTGGCATGCCTGGCGGCTGAGGAATTGCACCGTGGCCTCAGCTGCGTCCCGACTCGGTTCGTCCAAGCGTACCGCCGTAGGCTGCAGCACAACAGTAGGCCACCCCTCCCCGGAGCCCCGGGTTTGTGCAGATGCAGACGAAGAATTGATGAACCAAAAAGGGGGCGTAAACAGAGGAGGAATCTTCCCAAGAACACTCACTCAAAGGGTAGCCTTTCCAATGGATAAGATACTGGAAGCGATTGCGCAACAGACGGGAATCACAAATTCCTTGGACCTCGTACTCGGGTTCATTATTCAGCAAAAGAGGAGGACAGGTGAATTTTCTGCCAAAAGGATCAGACCTATAAGGTTTTAGTTGAGAGACATGAAAGACAGGATGAATTTTCCATGTCCGTGGCAAACGCAGCCGAAATTAAACTGGATTGATCTTTTGAAGGATAGAAAAGGGTCCATAATGATGAGGCTTGAACTTGTTTTGTGATAAACGGAGAGGTAGAAACCGGGAAGAAAGCCAAACTTTGTCTTGTACTTTATAAGATGGAGCTTCACAGCGTCTCTTGTCAGCCATCCTTTTCATTTGTTGCTTCATAGCTAGGAGGTTAGAATGGATTAGGCATTGAATAGTACATAATCTTCGAGTATAGGAAGTGACTGCAGGAAGTGTAGAAGAATCTCTCACTACGGTAGGAAAAGACTTGGGATGAAAAACATATGAACAGAAAAAAGGAGTGTTTTTTGAGGCACTATGTATTGTATTTTTGTATGAAAATTCAGCCATAGGTAAGTATGTGGACCAATTACTCTGAGTAGTATTACAGAAACAACGTAGATATTGTTCTAGTCTCTGATTTAGACGTTCCATCTGTCCATTAGTCTGAGGGTGGAAACCAGAAGACAAGGCTACCTCAATATGTAAAGTCTTACAGAAATGCTTCCAAAAACGTGATATATATTGCGGACCACGATCGGAAAGGATAACGTGAGGGAGACCATAAAGACGAAATATGTCTTGTATAAAGATTTGGCTTCATTCTTGGGATGTGGGTAATTTCATCGGGGCAGTGAAATGAGCCATTTTAGTGAAAGAATCCACAGTCACCGTTATCTCTCGGATACCTTCTGAGGGAGGTAAAGAACACATAAAATCAGTTGATATTGTATGCCAAGGGGATGGTGGCACAGGTAATGGATGAAGTAATCCTGCAGGCTTGGTATGGGGTGTCTTAGCTTGGGCACAGATGGGACAAGACGCCACATAACTCTCAGTATCTTTCTTAAGCACAGGCCACCAAAAGGAACGGAGAAGTAGTTCTCTTGTGGCCTTAATACCACGATGGCCCGCTATAGGGGAGTCATGACACATTTGGAGTGCTCTCCTTTGTACCATTTTGGAAGGAAGAAATAATGCATCTTTATAGTAAAAATGTTCTTTGACTTTGCGTAATTTTGGACGTAGTTCTTTCATTTCTGAGTCTGAGAGAGTGGAGTATTCTGACCGTACTTTATCGAGAAAAGACTGTACTAGACCAATGATTCTTTTGGGTTCAATTAGATGTTGTGAAGGGGAATGGAGAACTTCAGGGTAACGTCGTGAAAAAAGGCATCTGCAAGTATATTCTGAGAACCAGGAATATAAGTAATATAAAAATCAAATTGACTAAAACAAAAAGCCCAACGGGCTTGGCGACTGTTCTGACATTGGAAGTTCCGTAGACATTGTAAATTTTGGTGGTCAGTTCATACTTCAAATGGTTCTCTAGATCCCATAAGGAAGTGTCTCCATTCATTACATGCTGTTTTTAGTGCTAGAAGTTCTGGTTCCAAAACAGAATAATTACGTTCGGAATCTGATAGCACATGAGACCGATAAAAGAATGGATGTTCTAATCCATCGTCAACTTGTCTTTGTAGTAAGGCAGCCCCTATAGCTCTCTCTGAAGCATCAGTGACCACGATAAATTGTTTAGTGGTATCAGGATGTCGTAGTATTGGAGCTTGGGTAAAGGCATGTTTTAAATTTTGGAAGGCTCTTTCGGCCGTACCATACCAAATAAACCCATTTCGTAAATTCTCTTTCTTAAGAGTTTGTGTAATTTGGCTGGTTTGCTGAGCGAAATCGAAAATAAATTGTTGGTAAAAGTTGGCCAACCCTAAAAAACACTGTGTTTCTTTAATGGAAGAGGGGGGTGGCCAGTCTAGGATAGCCTGGACTTTCTCAGGATCCATGGAAATACCAGTTTGACTGATGTGATACCCAAGATATTTCACTTCTGTTCTATCAAATTCGCATTTCTCGGGTTTGCAGAAGAGTTGATGTTGTGTAAGTCTGCCTAGGACTTGAGTTGCATGCACGGTATGATGTTCAGGATTTCTAGAGTATATCAAAATGTCATCCAAGTAGATGACCACAGTGTGATTTAACAGATCAAAAAATATGGAATCCATACATCTTTGAAATATGGAGGGGGCATTGGTTAAACCAAAAGACATTACTCAATACTCATAATGACCAAAAGGAATGCGAAAGGCAGCTTTCCATTCATCACCTTCTTTTATTATCAACAGATGGTAAGCTCCTCTAAGGTCTAACTTTGTAAATCTGTGCGCCCCTCTGACTGATTCCAAGATATCTCTTAGTAGGGGTATGGGGTATCGGTCTTTTATGGTGTGTTTATTTAACCCACGAAAGTCTATACAGGGTCATAGATCCTTCGTCTTCTTGGGCATGAAGAAAAGAGGAGCCGCAGCTAGGGAAGAAGATGGAGCAATCAGACCACTCTGAAGATTTTCCTGCAGATAGTCCTTGAGTATCTTTTTCTCTGATTCAGTGAGCGAGTACATTCTACCAAAGGAAACAACAGCACCAGGTTCCAATGGAATGGTACAATCGTACTCTCTGTGTGGTGGTAACACTGGTCTTGTTGGTTTTTGAAACACATCTGCATAATCCATATAATGAATAGGTACCCCTTCAATATCATTTATGGAACAACCTACTTCTGGTGCTGTGGGTAACATCTTCTTTGGTGACCAATATGTTCCTGAAGCATAACAGTGGTCTTGACAAAATTGCGAGGAAAGAGAAATAGTTCTGGTTTCCCAGTTGATACATGGTTTATGGTATGGTTAGGTGTGGATATCAAATTGAAAGAAACATGTTCTTGATGTTTCCCAAAGTGTAAACACAAAGCAGGGGTAACGTTGATGACAGGACCGGAGGCTAACAAAGAACCATCAACAGTATGAACTTGCTCTGAAATATCTTTTAATACTCGAGGGATCCTGTGTTCCATAGCCCATGTCTCATCCATATCTATTCCACTGGGCCCACAGTCTAATAAGGTTAAAGCTCTTTCTTCCCGACCGTCAAGTAGCTGTAGGGTAATTGGTGACAAAAGCAATGTAGTGGAATTCTCGTTAGAAGAACTGACAGAAGATATCGCAAAGAATCCCATCCCCTCCCTTCTCATAGAGGACGGGAATTGGCGTTTCCCGAGGATTTTACTGGACGGACAGGACAAGTACGTAGCAGGTGGCCAGCAGCTCCACCATAGAGACATAATCCCTTTCTATGCCGATTCTCGCGTTCACTTGCCGTGAGAGGGACACGAGCGGTGTCTATTTGCATGGGTTCCTCGTCTGTTGCCTCTTTTGAAGCTGATCGAGTTTCCTCAGTACGATGGACGATTGTACGTGGATTTCCAGCATAAGGACCACAATTCTTTCTTCTTTCAAGACGGCGTTCCTTTAGACGATACTCTATGGAAAGCGCTTGATCCATCAATCCACGTAGATCTTCCACTCTGGTTGAATGTACTAATTCATCTTTGATTTCATCTCGTAGACCTCTTCGGAACAGAGTTACCAAGGTGCATTCTACCCATGTTGTCTCTGCTGCTAGTTGTCTAAAATGCGTAATGTATTGAAGAACATCCTGGTCACCTTGTTAGATATCGCATAACGCTTCTTCTGCAGACGCCTCCAATCCCGGGCGTTTAAACATTTGTTTGAAAGCAGTGAGAAAAGCTGAATAATCAGATAACTTAGGGTCATTGGCGGCTACTATCGGAGTTGCCCATGCCGAGGTAGGACCAGACAAGGCACTGATGAGATATCCCACCTTTGTTTTATCTTGTGCAAATTGTGTGGGACGAAAAGCAAAATAGACCGTAAGGGCATCAAGGAACTCTTGTAGTGTGTTCGGATCTCCTGAAAAACGTGGTGTGGTAGCAGAGACAGTGGGAACATCGGTGGTTCAAGATGCCAGGGCTTGTCGTAAAGCCGCATTTTCATTACGTACTTGTTGTAGTTCCTGGGCTTGCTGTTGAATAGTTAATAGCAAGGACTGGTTGGATTCTGAGGCTGCCGTTGGGCTATCCTCCATGCTGCTCAAAAGGGCTGGTTTGTTTGGCGCTGGAATCTGTCACAATTGACTCGTCGTTTACCAGGTTTATCTGCAGGATGGTCTTGCCGCTTGTAGGTCCTGCCTTGACCAAGATATGATCGACCCCTTCTGGTAGCCACGGTGCTGCTTACAAGGGAACGTCAAGGAAGTCCGTGCCCTCCAAAAGGAGTCCCTGAGGGAAAACCCAAAGGAAAAAACCTCAAAGGCTGGAACTCCCTGGAACAACAAAAAAGGCACAGGCAAAGGTAAGTTTTCAATAACAAAAATATAACTGGAAGGACCAGAAAAAAAGCAAAAGAAAGGCTGGGAATCCGGAGCGTGATCACCACCAAAGGAAGTGTTGCAGCGCAATGAGACCAAGTGTCTCAGTCCTTATATACCCAAGAACAGGAAGTGACATTCAGGAAGGTAAAAAGACGCCATGTTAGATTGGGAAAAACTACCAAAGGGAATACAGATGAAGACACCATGTTAGAAAGGGATCCTGATGCATGCAGGGAAGAGAAAGACATGCTGGGAAGAAGAAGAACATGTCTCCACCCAAAAAAGAGGCAGACAAGAAAAAGAAGAACAAAAACAGAAAAGAAAAGAACAGAGTAAGGCAAAAGACCATGTATGTGACATAGTGGGCGGAATGGGGGCCCACCGTTAATTCATAGGCCGCGCCGCACCTCAAGCTTGCTGAGGCCCGATGCAAAACCTAGGGCCTCGTGTGAGGAAATGCCGAAAAAAGGGGAGCGGCATGCCCGGCGGCCGAGGAATTGCACTGCAGCCGCAGCCGCGTCCCGACTCGGTTCCTCCGAGCGCGCAGCGGTAGGCCGCGGCGCAACACCTTGGGACTTCCTTACAGGCATTGTTTGATCACTTCTGCAACCTCCTCATCTGAAATATCTAAATCTAATTGATTTCTTCAGTTAACTGTGAGGCATGGAGGTTGTAATTGACCAATGAGGTATATAGTGGTGATGAAGTCTAAATTGTAGTGGAGTCCCTCATGTCACAAAGTCATCAAAATATGACAGTCTATGTCTTATGTTAATCAATATGCTAATGGTATAGAAGCTGCACCGACACGCAATTTAAATGTGCATTTGTTTGTATTGCAGAGTTCGACGTAGGGGGTATTTGAATTAAATTACGTATTCGAAGGATTAAATTGATGTTATAATATAAATTAGATGCCAGATTAAAAGAATATATTGAAACAATATTGAATTTCTAATGATTAATGAATTAAAAATGTGTGCAAAAATGAGAGAAATGCACTTCTCTGTCATATCTAATGAAATGCATTAACAAAGACTTCTTGTTTAAAATGAAATGTATTATTAATATTAATGAACTATTATTAATCCTGAATTCATAAGTTGCATATGTGTTTTTCATTAAAACACATTAACTAAATGGACTGCTATAATTCTTTTGTGTTAGCATAGGTGAATCCTGTTGAATCTTGTATTTCGTGACTGTGCAAGAAATGCTGATTTAATTTCTTGAAGTGACTTTTCTTTAATAGTACGTTCCTATGAGAAGACTAGACTTTGGTAATAAGTCCTATTGTTTAGACATAGAGAGAATGTACAGCAGTGTCCTTGTTAGCAAGACTTGTAGAACATAGGCTGACATTTTACACAATTGTTTCAAACTTGTGCAGAGTCACACAGAGAGAAGATGTTCCCATGGAAGACTTTAAAAAAGACGGTTATGTTACAACCTGAAGTTGTATGATCAATTATTATTAGATGATTCCCCCTTCATCGTGAAATGGACTGACACCTTTGGTGAATCAGAATACTTTATGAATTTTGATGTCAGTCATCAGTTGGACTATGTGGGGATGCTGCTCAGATTTAAGAATGATCCAGATGCCCAAAGATGTATTGCTGGTCCCCTTTTCTGTTTCCTGAATGCCTGGCCACTTGGAGAGTTATCTTCTCTCAGCCTTCATGGTCCTTGAAATTTAGAAATCTTATCTAGTCCCTTTCAGTAGGCTCTTGATTGAGCTTCTGATATGTTGACGCTTTCCCTATTTACGTATCTTTTGCTCACCTTAGTTAGTACCCTATAGTCCAAGATTATCTTTTCTATTATTATTTTGCTCCTTTTTGTGCTTTTTGTCATTTGCCCTCATGTGTTCCGCCCCACACATGTGTTAACGCGTCCCTTTATGATAATTTATTACACATAAGAACTCTTTCAGGCCAATGAATCTTTTGACCCAGTTGAGAGACACCTTAGGACGAGATAGCTCATCAATATGTCAATCAATAGATCAATAATGTCATCAACATTTATCACAACAATACATTTTACTTTAGACAAAGTCATCAATTAATTCAAGACACTATCATGACCTTGCAGTCATGAATAACCACACCAGTACAGTAGAATTTTATGAAGTTTTATTCCCTATCGATTACAATTCTAAAAGCAGATGCGTTAATCTCAAAACCAAGAAACATAATAGCATAGTCACGATATGGCAACTTTGGTAAGATTTCATTAATGCGAGAATGAAACATCAGAACATAACACGGCGTGAACATAGATCAATTAGCAGAGTGTCAATAACGCGTCAGTTCAACAAAGCATAGTTTTGGTTGTTTGTCTATTTGCGTCAGTTTAGTGAACACCTGTCCTAACCACTGATTAGCATTAGCATGGTGGGCTTCATTGCAAAACAATTTAGAACACCAATTTGGAAAACATCTAACTATGGTCCCTGTCAAAAGTAAGCAGTTGGTACCTAGAAAGGAAAAGCAAACAGACAAATCACAAATGCATTGTCATAGTTACCCTCCAAAGTTTAGGTCAGCGCACAGGTTCAGTCTTCGTCTTCAGGACATCAGTCAAATCGTCATCAGTCAGAACTCAGCTCCGGGGCCGAATGGGCAATTCGCTCATAAGGAGGTAAAGTGTAAAATGGGCCATCCTAAGGACGAGGATGGTTTTCAGTAAACCAATAAGTCACCAAACAGAGTGACAAAGTTTCTGGATAAAATCAATAGCGTTCCCTACCTAATTCTAAATGGCTCCCTGTGTCATGGGTTTTTATCCCTTTTTCGTTGTACATTCCCCTAAAATGTCATTGGTCGTTGGTTATACCCCACTATCTTTAACCTATTAGAAAACACATTAAGTCATTAATCTTTCACTCCATATTATCTTACAGACTTCTCATTGGTCTTCATAATTGACGTCTTCAGAGGTAGCACGTCCGGTATGATTTCATCCTTCTGTAATTTTTTGCACATCTTTTGGTCAGTAGCTCCATTGCCTTCACCGGTTTGAATGACCTTGTACATTACATTAATCTACACTGTTGCATTTTGTTTAACATTTTCTACAAGCAATGGGGATTTCATAGGAACGGATCTATTATGGTTACATTTAGCTTCTAGTTTGAAGAAAACAAGAGGTCATGTCCTTTTGCGAGTCAGCACACTGCAAGATAGGAAAAATACATTTAATATGAGAGCCAAGCAGCTAAGCTTCGGCTCATGCTAACTTAAGGCCTACAAGAATTTCAGTGCAGATTCAATAACACAATGATTAATAATTAGTATAGAACTTATTCAATATAACAATTTATAAACATTTTAGTCATCATTATTAGTCTACGTATACATTGGTGGTCACTCCCCGTGGTCACATTTCAAGTGCACATTTAAGCAAAATTTTACTATTACAGTTTCTATGCAGCATTATCAAAAATTAATTCATAAGCATTCCAGATTAATATAGATTATATAAGCTACGCTCTCTCACATGCATTTCCCTGATTTAGTTAGTTGTAGGATTTCTATGTTCCCAGTCCAAATAATGAGTCTGTTAAATTGATTTGATTGATTTGATTGATGATTGCTAATCCTGAGCAACGCTTAATTTCTGTATCTCAGATATTTCTTTTAATTATATGTATTGTCCTTCTTGAATGCTTAGTTTTGTTAATGTTTGTATGCCTGAACTTATTTCATCATCTTGGGGAACCTATGGTGATTATATATCTTTAGATGTTAGTATTGTGAATAGTTTACATCACTTAAAGCTTGTGTTTGTAATAAATCCCTTAATTTTATTTCTGACTGGAGTTGTTCTTCAGTGGCCAATTTGGTCATGGTGTTTAAATTAATTGGGTGTGCATTGAAATTGTGTTAGTGGTTCTTCCACATCATTTACTGGGTCCAAAGATTAATACACCTCGAAAGGCATTGATTACTGCCAAGGATGAAAATGCTCCAGCAGTGGTATATAGTGTGGAGAAGAAGGAGGTAAATTCCTTTGTAATTTTAAATGAGCAGCTTATGTTGAAGGTTGTACTTTGTCAGTATGCCCAATTTAGCTTCCTACTAGTTAAACTGTAAGGTAATGAGCCTCCCAGCGTTTTCTCTGTGTTCATACTGCCTTCCTGTGACACGAGGTAGAGCCTTTTCAGCCTGTAGTGAAAATATGTTATTTAGTTTATATCTTTTCATAATAAGAGCTTTCAAGTTACTTTCTGTTGATGATCTGCAGTATATAGCAAGTAGTTGGAGTATTTCGGACTCCAGAGTTGTTTTCCTTTCACCTGCTACCTTCCATGCTAACGTAGTTTGCCTAATCAATTTGCCCTCTCATAAGTGATTTGTATGCAGCCCACAGAACTTGTGGTGAGTTTGCTGAGTTTTCATTGGGTTTCAAGTATTCTCTGAAGTGGCTTTTCAGTTTTCTCTTTTCTTCTGGTAGTCTCTATCACAGAGTATCCACTCTCCAGTTCTTAGCATCAGATAATGTGATTGTAAGACCTAGGTAAAGAGCAACTGGGACATGGTCTTAGACTCTACTCACTTCTATTTCACAGAAGGTGATCTTAGGGAACATGTTATGTAACAGAAAATAGTCTATGCTGGTTTCAGTTCCATGAGAAAATGATAAAAAGCTAAATTCCCTATTTGTAGGGTGCAGACGTCTCTGTGGCACAATAAGAGAATTGCCCTCCATTAGGTGTTTGAGTAGGCCTCTGTCATTGTTATTGCAGACAGCTAATGCTTCATTCCATATTTTCTATACTGTACTGATTGGCAGATGGCAGATGGTAGATGAGTATAGGCACCCCACTCTTCTAATAGGACAGCGTTTTAGATCTCGAGGTTCCACTCTGACTTGCTGACACTGACAGAATGACTTTTCCTACCCAGTTTCACTTGAGCTTTTCAACTTCTGTTCATGAAACACGGGTCTCTTGTATTAGGGTTCATAGCTACTAATTAGCTTAGCATTTTTATAGTTTTACATAATTTGTTAAGCCATGTATTTTTATGGACCATATTGAGAAGGCTCTGTTTTTGAGCATTTTCTCCGTACATGTATTAGTATGTCTTGCACCTAGTCTTAGAATTAGCATTTTGGGTAGTTGTTGTCATAGAATGATCAGTTCTGGTTCTGGGGCAATTGTTTACTCTCATGAAGGTTTAGCAGATTAATGTTACGAGTGAATGTGCAGGGATTTAAGGTCAGTGAAATATATTTTTCTGGAGCTAGAAAAAAGTCTTTAATGTTAATCATTATAAAGATAGGGCTTGTGTGAACTGCAACATTTTGCAATCTTTATAAGGGTGAGCATTTCTGCATGCATCCTCAGGCCACTCCCTAGTGATGGTATGTCCTAAATGTCAATTCTAACATATTGTGCTGTATGTCTGGTTATTTATGTAAAGGAGGATATTTTCAAAACATTTCTTGTAATTGGAACATAATTTAATTCTTCAGGTAAATGTTCACATTTTAAGAGGGGATTTAGATTTGTCTTTGTCTCTTAAAGATTTACATTCTGGATCTTAGTCTTGGGTAGCATGCCTGTATTTTGGTAGGGCGGTTAATGAAGCATCCTTGCCAGAATTGCATGTGATGAGAGAAGGGACGGCCAAGTGGTCTTTAATGTCTTGGATAGCACTGGTTCTTTCCATCAAGGGTTCTTCAGGCTCTCTCAAATTTCTGTGGATTGTAGAATTCCGTTGATTGGCCTTCTGTTGCCACCAGCATAATTGCCAGGTCCAGCTGGTCGTACCTAATGTTCTTCTGCTTGAGAACTGGAGGCTAGGCAAAATACTCTATACAAATTATGAAAGTTTCATATGAAAAGTCAGCTGCAATTGAGATTTTGTTTACTTGTAGGTGTATGAGCCATGTTTTTTACACATTTTAATGATTAGCCTTGTATGTTGCTGAAAGTGAACAAGAAGGTACATTATTATTGGTCTAAGGGCATCTTTATCATCTCTCCTTTTTGACTGCAGTGCCCATTAGAATTTAAGAGGTGCCATAATTCCATGTTCAGCATTTTCAGTATAAAGAATGATAAGAATCCAACATGTCATCTTCCTTATCTGTCTTTCTGGAACACCACACACTCATACATTGTCTCTACTTTTCCTGTCTTCAAGATCAGAGACCCTTTTCTGCAGATTCCAACGGTCAGGGGTTTTCATTACCTTTGTCTCGAGGGCCACTAAATGTTTCCCTGATCTTTAAAGTTGAACCTTGAATGTTGACATCTCCGTGTGCATGAAATTAAGTTCTCTTATCGTCTCTGCTGCTGTCATTTCTACTGTATTAATTGAGGACTTAATTTATTTAAACTCTTTCATGCGCATGTCCAATGTAATCAAGGCTATATCTTTCTGAACCATTCCATGGGGCATCTTTTTCCTTCCATCCAGTAGTGCCTCTGAAAAAAGCAACTGTCTAGAGACCTTATTTATAAACATATTTGAATCTAGACAGGAAATATATTTTTAGTTGTTCACTTTCATTCGTTTTAAATTTTTCTTGCTTAACATTCTGTGCCTCTGCCTGGCTGCTGAATACACGTCTGGATCAGACTGACAGTTGGGCTGTTTGTGAATTCACGCTAGACAGTCACACAAAGGGAGCTGAGGTGTGTCCTGCTTATCCTGATGGGTCTTCCTGGGCTAGAGTGGAGGGAGGAGTTCACACTTGCACCTGAATAGGGCTGTGTTTGTCCTTACACAAAGCAGTCTCCAATCCCCTGGAGTGTGTCTGGAGCCAGGACAGGGAGAAGCATGGTCTTGTGCAGTACAAAGGCTTGCCTTTGAGGTTTGCCTACTTCAAAGCAGAAATGAGTATAAGTATTGGACTGCTGACCCCACAACTTTAGAAAATGTTTGCATCAAGAGGAGCCTCTGCCAAGGAGAAGAGCTGAAGAGCTGTGAGGAGAACTGCCCCTTTACTGTGTGTGCTTTGCTGGGTTGGCCTTCCGTTGCTGATTCTGCTTTGGAGAAGACAAAGACTGCACTTTGTTGTGTATCCTGTTTGTGAAGTATATCCAAGGGATTGGACTCCTATTAATAAGTCTCAGGGACATCAACAACTTCACCTGCCAGCCACTGGGTTCATTTGCTGACAGCCCTGACTCACCAGGTGCTGTCTATTCCAGTTCCTGGGCTCTTGGGAGTGAGAGCTGGCCTAAAAACAAGAAGAACCAGGCACACCAACCTTGGACAACTCCAGGACCAATGCTGCTGCCTGACTCTGCAGCGATGCCTGCACCTGAAGCCATGATACCGGCTAAACTGCAACAACCGTGACCGGTACCACAGGCCCGATGCCGCCGCAGCGCCACTGAAATCCCACAACATCATCGGTCCCAAGTGCTGTGTTATCGACGTTCGTGACACCCAACTCCACCACGGCACCTGTAGCCCTTTGGTGTGACCACGTCCCCGAGAAGTCACCTCATCGCATCTTGACTCACTGGACTCATCAACCCCACCGGATCGTAAGGAACCAACGTCACCTCAACCTCACTGCCTCTGTCATGAACCAATGCCTCACCTCTGTAAGGAACCAGCTCCTCACCTCTGTAAGGAACTGATACCTCACCTCCTGCGTAGCAGCATGGAACCTACGCTGCACCGACACCAACAGTGCCTCAGCTTCTTGACTCCATGCTATGTCTTTGATTCTGCCTCATTTCCAAGGTACTGTTAATGCGATCTTGATAGACAAGGAGGGGCGCCCTAAGCGCTACCCTCATAGTGGCATGAGGGCAGTGGTGGGAACATAGCCATTATGTGTTCCATAAGAGTCAGTAAGGTGAACAGGTCTTGGAGCTGGGCCTACTGTTCCATGCATGTAAAGTTCTGCTGCTGTGTACTAAACGCACCCTTGGCCTAGATGAATGCACGTAGGCAGTGCATGATATTGGACGTGAGCTTGCAGTGTTGTATGTGTGCCTGAACCTGGTACATAACATGGAGCCCTGTGAGTCCCATTTGGAAGCCCAATCCCTGGAAAGAATAGTTGTAAGTGAGAACTACAACCCCAGACAGGATATGTGGATCATTGACATTCCTGAGGGCTAGGGTGGTAACACTGACACAGAAGGAAGGCAAACACATCATTCTCTGAATACATCAAAGGTGTCCCTGATTCAAGGAAGAGAGATACTGGTCAGTGGGGCCTTGGGATATCGTCAGGCAAGATGATAGGTTTGATAATGATAAGGATATTTCAATGGAGGCTGACATCCAGGTATGATCCTTGGTTATTCCCTTGGCCTGTGTTGTGGTTCAGTTGGAATTGCAGATGCTGTGGTACAATGTCCCTTTGACAGGTGACAGGACAGAGCAATGCGTAATTAAATGGTGAGAACACCCACAACATGAATTTCAAAGGACCAGACACTAAATCACATCTGTTTCTGGAAATGGACTATAAAATTACGGAACATGAGTCCCACAAGCTGTTCAGCAGCGTGGAAAGAAGATCATCAAAACATTTAGCTGCTGCAACCAGGAATGGGGAGTAACATCTGCTAGTTTTTTTGCTAGGGATCATCACCCAGGAAGTTAAGACCACTTACCCTGAGCCTGTAGCACAAAACTTCCCACTACTTATAGGACCAGCTGACACTGTGAGGAGGAGAGCTCTTGGAGGGAACGAGGACCAGTGGAGATCCTGTTGAGTGGATCCAGGTGAGCGAAGTGTGAGATGCCCGGTCCAGTCAGGTCACTGCGAGAGTGTCGGCTGTCCACACTTGCAAGAGTGTGGGCTGGTGACACTTGCATGCAAGATGGGGTCCTGTGAAGTTTAGGGCCACCATCCTTGCTAGAATAAGTCACCAACTCCTGAGTGCCAGTTGGGGGCAACCTGGCAGTTTATGGCAGTCGCCCGGTGATATCATGCCAAGAGGATCCCTGCTAAGGATTAACAAAGAGACACCATACAAAGAGACCAATCTATGTTAGAAAGGAAGGGAGGACTCAGGGACGCGGCACAGGATGACCTTAGTGCACCGATTTTACTGGACAAGCAACTTTGAACTTTGAGTCTTGTGTCTGTGTATGCGTTGCATCTACCTTCTGCCCCAGATGCCTTGGACTGCTTGACCTGTACTCCACTGAGACTCAAGTGCTGAATGGGTAATACTTGGCACAGCTGTTCTTGACCTGGAGACAACAGGAGCAAAAGGCCACAAAAGAGGATTGACAAGGTCAGTCAGAAAATGTGGAGTGGGAAGGCATATGGCTTTCGCGCCTTGGACTTTCAGTAAAGCATCAAGACCCTAAGAATGTTTTCTCCAGAAAACATATCTCAACCTATTCAGATTCCAAGCAGGTTTATCTCACATATTTACATTGAGGGAAGAGATGTGGACATTTTTGCAAGAGTGGGGACAGTTTGCAGGAAATGTGACAACATGCAGTCTGTGTTTTACATCTTGAGAGGGTTAAAATGATTCTCCGGCAAAAAAACAACTTTCAAATGAGGACAACTTAAAACGTTGTGTCTGAGAGTGCAAGTCCTAAGGGATGGCAGATGTAGGGTACTTCTTGGGAACAAGTGTGGTCAGGTTCTTGTCAAGGTGATGCTATCAACCACATAATAATGCAGAAGTAATGTATCATAGTGTACCACCATACCTCTGAGGGAACTGCAAGAGTTAGTCCTTGCCTGGAGTGAATCCCTATCTTGTACTCCTGATATTTATTAGTTAATATGATCCAATGCTTGAGAACGTGCAGGTGAGCATCGCAATACTCACATAGCTTGACCCATTATGTTTGTTGTGTGGCAAGACCCACTCTTAACAAGGACAAGTCTGTACATTCAGGCTGGCACAGCACTGTTGCATATGTACGCTGTAACTTATTCCGACTTCAGTGAAAGCTAACTCAGACACTTGTGGCGGGTGATTCCATTGCAGTCAATGCTGATCGATTATTGTTTTGAGCCTAAGATCACACTTAAGGCTGTCAGTAGAATTTTCCACACTGGAGGTTGAAATACATTCCACATCAATAAAGATCTTGAGGGTTACTTCAAGGGTGTGCCAGAAAGCACTGAGCTTAAAATGAGTGTACTGATTTGTCACTATTCAAGAATATCTACCAGTGCATAAGACTACACGCACACACAGTGACCGACCATTCCACAGTGCAGGTACATTTCACAAAACATGACTTGTAAGTAGCCGGGCATCGCATGTTTTTTCTGTCTTTAGTGATGTTCCTGTTGCGCCATTGTTATCTCCATGCAGCACAGGGTGGCGATGCCAGGTACAGAGTTCTCATCAGAGAGGGCCCAGCTTCACACTCACAGCGCCTATACTGCCCTGTGAAGAATTTTGGGTGCTTTGCTACATTTCTTTTCTGTGAGTTTTTCTCATTTTTTGAAGCTTCTTATTAAAAACAATAAGCTTTCTTTATTGGTTCGTTCCAGGGGACCCTCCACAGTGCAAAGGTGACATCCTGGTGTGAAAATGACTCCCCAAGACAGGCGAATGAAAGCAGAGGGATGTTTATTGATAGAGTAGGGTGGCATCTCCATACATTTTACCTCTTTGCTGTCCCAAGACCGACTGACATGGGTGCCATTCATTGATTACTAAACTATGGAAGTAGAACAGTAGTAGAAAACACTTTCAGCCAAACCAGCTTTTATGATGACTTCCTCTTGCTGGATAAGAAAAGTATACGCCCGGTAAAATGCTCTTCTGTGGAAGCACCTGCTTTTGTACAGGAGCTCCTCTCCTAACTCACCCTCATCAGCTACCCCTTCACTTAACAATGTATAATGTGCTATGCACCTGTTCATTGCTGTTGTTAACTATTGTTTTGTCAGTCATGATTGATTTCGTATCATATTGAATTATAAATAAAATGATTTATAAAATAAAAAGGAAGAACTGTGCTAAGGTATGTCTCCCTTCAGACCTATTACATATGTATGTGTTGCATGTGGGTTCTGGGTAGGCCTGGGTGGAGTTTGCCGAGTTCCTTACGCAGAACTCCGCGAAGTGACTAAAAAACTCTGCCGAGCTATGCAGAGTTCCGCAAGCGGCAGAGTGCATTTGGTTGCGCATTTGCGCTGATCTTTAGCGGCTGGTGTTTTTCCCAACACTGAAAAATCAGAGTGAATGGCACCACATGCAGTGCAAGAGGGCCCTGCTTCTTTTCTGCCACTCAAGTAGATTTTCTATTCGGGCGGCAGCTTCCTCAACGTGAACGGAAGGTTTCTCAGCGCGAGCGGTAACGACCATCTGCGACTGCCCGCATTGAGAAATCTCACTGGGAGGTGATCTGGAGTAAGATTTTCCTCGGTCGCGCTCACCAAATTAATGTTGGCGAGTGTGAATGAGGAAAAAAAACTGTTCTGCTCCGCAGAGATTTTCAGAGCTGCACGGTCTAAGCGGAGCACGGAGTGGGAAAAACTACACGAGTGGAGCTGACTTCACCACCACCCCTAGTTCTGGGTGATTGCATTCAAAAACACGCTATAAAATTGGTGTTTCCTCATCTGAGTAGGAAGAACAATGAGGAAACGGAGGATGTGGTAATGATTGGATTTCTTACTCTTAATCTTCATTACACTGAGTTGTATTTCTTACTCGTAATCTTCATTACACTGAGTTGTATTCTTCTTCACTGACGTCTAACCTTAACCTTAGTTTCATGTAGCACCAAACTTCCAGTGGGATGTACAAAGGAATCTATCCTGCCGAGGATCTGGTAGTTTAAGTGCCTTGTGCTGGTCCTCTTGGATCCGAAATGTATTGTACAACCTGGATATTGCATATGTTACTATGGCCATGCTTGAAACTCCCAAACTGCTAGGGACAGCTCACAGGATATCAGTGTACAGACAGCAGAGGGATAAACTCAACCACTCACTCCAGCTAGGGCCCTGGCAAAGTGTAGTCTCAAATGGCTACCTGGTTCTCCAATAAAGTTGCCGTTTTATGTCTATTACCACCTTGGGACTATAGGACGAAAGCTGGCCTGACCCGTAGTTATCACTTCTAAAGCTTTGGTACAAAGGAATCAAGGCTTCAAGTCCTCAGTCTTTCATCAGGCAGACAGCAGCAGTGGATCCGAGGTTGATGAAGCAGAAAAAGAAAGACTAACAAACATTTATATATCATGCAACAAAATCGTATAAGACAATGTGATTTTAGCAAAGAAAATAATGTATGTAGAAAAATGTGCCCACGAAGTAGGTCGCCATTAGTATAAACAAGCTTAATTAATCATGAAAATCGACAAATGTACGAATATGTCATAATTGAAGCTATATTCTATGATTTTCTCATTAAAACTGTTATATGCTTAGCTTAAATTTAGCAGAGGCTTTGGCCTAATTGCCTGGTCTCAATTTTAACTGCGTATTTTTCACTTGTATTAACAAAGACGTGCTTTGAATCTTTAAAAGCTGTATTTTTCCAGTAGAATGACTAATACACATCTCAAAGTTGCGTACTAGGCAACTTTCATCCCCTTTGAAGCTCAAGATCAGGTCCAATTGTGCTTTTACGTCTCACCGGTGGGAGCCCTTCTTAAAGTATTCACATGCTAGTTAGTGATCAGTGATAGGACAAGAAGTTATCCCACGAAAATTCACTCCCTTGCGGTGCGTCCTGTAACTTTACTGCTGAACCATCACAGAAACTCTACTGGGGGAGTCCTTCACACTGTCAGGACCCCAAGGACACTCTGGGGTCTGATAGCCGTCTAAGAATCTGGCCTATTAAAATGAGACCACCTCTTGTCCCACCAGCAAGAACCCCAGTCTGATTCCAGGCCATGGGCACATTCTGGTGCGATAGGGGCCAGCCTGGCTCAAATATAATTGCCAACACCGTATCCCTGTTTACTATAAACATGCTCCCATCAGAATTGCTGCCTGTCCTTTGTGTGTCACCAATGTTCTCGTCTTACATTCCTAGATAAATGTGGATGGATGTTCCTGTAATTAACGTCCCCATCTTCCTTCAACAGATTTGCTCAACAGCTCAACCAGTCACAAAATCCTGCGTTTTCAGATAGGAGTCAGGGGGTTATTCCAACTTTGGAGGAGCTGTTAATCCGTCCCAAAAGTGATGGTAAAGTGACGGATATACCACCAGCCGTATTACGAGTTCCATAGGATATAATGGACTCGTAATACGGCTGGTGGCATATCCGTCACTTTACCGTCACTTTTGGGACGGATTAACACCTCCTCCAAAGTTGTAATAACCCCCTCAATCTCACCTCTGCTCAGGAATTCTTACAGTGTTGCGGACGTGGGAGACTGTCACGATGAGTTTTGTATCTGGCCAGGCTTGGGTACCGATAAACAATACTTATCAAAAGCATCTCTGGTGCATTTATTTTACCAATAATCCACTTTTACCAATGAACTCGTTTTTTGACAAATATGTTAATGCCAGAAACGTAGAATGCAAAAGTTATTTCCTAAGCCAGTGTATGAAAGTACAGCTTTTATATTATGAAGGAGGTATTTGTTGCAAGTAAAGTCCTCTCCAGCCGTTTCAGTAAAGTAGAACCTTTCGATTGTGTTGCTACAGAGACATGCTAATCCTATATTTGGTACGTCTCACTTTACCAAAACACTACTTGTAGGTGACATCATTAATGCTAAATGTAAGCTTGTAGGAATACAAGAGAGAATTTGTCCTAAAGCAGCTCCAAGCTTCACCTGCTCTGCTGGAGTTATGCTTTTAAAGTCCCTCACTGAGCTGGTGCAAATCAGCTCTGCCTCCCCACATGTGTTATCTGACATCTACCACTGGTGCAATGTCTGTGCCACTGTACATACAAGTCAAGCATGATAATTAATATTAATGAATTATGTACTTTGTGTATGAGACAGAGGATAAGCACTGGGAAGTTGTTCACAGCTTCCCAGTGCCCAGAGTCAAATTGTACCAGAAAATCAAGTCGCAAAAAAGGGGGGAGCTTGCAAAATTTTGCAGTTTTTTTACAGCTATCTAAAAAGAAGGCATGTTTGGGAGGAGTTCCTGCCAGAAGTCTGTTTGGAAAACAGGGCACTTACTAAGATTACAGTGGAGCCACGGAGCTTGACTCTTCCTGGTTCGATACTTCTGTCCTCCTCAGTTACATGTAAAGTGGTGTCTGAGTAGGAACAATAGCAAAAAAATAAATATCTAAAGCAACTTTATGCCTTGCAAAGCATAGAGTATATATAGTAAAAGTGATGTTCACGTTCTCATGAACGCAAATGCATGCGGATGGTTGCTCCGTTTACCTACTGCTGCATCCTCATAGGATATTTAGGCCCATATTTATACTTTTGTAGCGCCGCATTTGCGCTGCTTTTTGGCGCAAAAGCAGCGGAAAATGACAAAATACAATTGTATTTTCTAAGTTTGCGACGTTTTTGCGTAAAAAAATGACGCAAATGAGGCGCTAAAAAAGTATAAATATGGGCCTTACTTCGTTGTTGACTCTGTCCATCTCTGTTTATAAGGGACCTTTCGTAACAGTGTTTATTCTTTGCCTGCTTTGGGCTCTCATGACATGGCAGCACCCACCACTGGACCTTGCCAGCACTAGTAATATGATGTTAATTCTTTTCAGAATGGAGGTTAATAGTGGAATGATATGGGTATCCATGACATAATGATGCCGGATGCTAGCTTACTTAAGGCTTAGTATAATGTTGGTAGTTCTGAACAAATTGTGGTAGCCATGATGCAAAGGTGCTCTCATCTTGCTGAATGTATTTGTTAGAAATGAGGTCTCTAGTTGAGGACCACAATCCTAGTCAGGGTAAATCACACACAATCCAAATTATCCTGTGCCCACCCGCTGGTAGCTTGGCACTGAGCAGTCAGGCTTAACTTAAAAGGCAATGTGTTAAGTATTTGTGTGTTAAATCATACAGTAACACAGTGAAAAAACCACAAAAAGGCACCACAAAGGTTTATTAAAATAGACCATATTTATCTGAATAAAATAAGGTCAAAACAACAAAGATCTAATAAGCACAAATTGAAATATCACTTTTAAAACGTTTAAAATATCCTCTGACCGTGGAAATAGACAGTAGTCTCTTTGCTACACACAGTACCTGGTATGTGTCAAAAATAACGATGCACGGAGAGCGCAGAGGAGGGAATGCATGGAAAAACAGTGTTGCGTTGAATTTTCGGCGCAACACAGACGATGCTTCATTTCTTTCCATGCTGCAAAGGGTTTGCTTCTTTTTCTGGCACTCAGTCTTGGTTCCTCACTGTGATGCGGGGATATTTTGACGCCCAGGGACGATGAAGAGAAAATCCTTGATATACTGGAAGAAGGCACGGGTGCTGCGTCGATCTGGTAGACAATGCGTCAAATTTTCCATCGCAAATCAGGCGCTGCATCGAATTTCCACTCTGGAAGTCAGGCTGCGTCGTTCCTGTCAGCTGTGCGGCGCTTTCTCTGTGGCAATGCAGGCTATGCATCCATTTTGCAGGCGGTTGTCAATTTTCGACGCACAAGGAGTTTCCTGAAGAGATAAGGCCCTTATTACGACCCTGGAGGTGGGTGATAAAGTGGCAGTAATACCGCCAACAGGCTGGCAGTAAGTACCACCAAATTATGACCATGGCGGTGATATCTCTGATAGACAGCCAATGTACCACACCAACCGGCAGGGCAGAAACAACAGTCACCACGGCGGTAGCCGCCTACAGCCAGGAGGAAGATGAAGTTCCGCCCACCATATTAAGACCTTGTGAACTGTCACCTTTTCCGGGGCAGTACCAACGCCAAAAAAAGCCTGGTGGAAACAGAGCACAAAAGTGAAAGGACTCACCATTGGAGACACAGGGAAGAACCACGCTGCCATGGAAGCTGAACTGCAAGTTTTCTCGATGATCTTCTACATTATGCTCCACCACGAACACCAACGCAGGCGAAGACGACGACGGTGAGTCCAGCTGTCTAGCACACAAGGGAGGGAGGGAGGAAAACAAGAGTGACACATGCACTACACACACCCGACACACACAAAACATACACACAACCAGCTGCATTACAAAAATAATTTGACCCCGAAAATCTGCAGATTAATGCAAGGACAACAGGAATTTATGAACGTGATTGTAATCAGTTCAACATCAAAATCAATAATCCGATTTGGCCATGAAACATGCATGTACACTTGTATAAGAAAGGGACACTGCCCAGTCCACAGTTCAATGGGGCCTCATGGCCACAGGGCACAGTCCAAGGCCCAACTCGAATCCTGCACCAATCCGGATAGAACACTGCAGGGGCATCAGTTGTCAAATCGGCAGGCACCTGAGGGAGAGGGGGGCATCTCGGCTGGATGCGGGAACAAGTCCACCGGTTCTGGAGGGGGCAACATGCCCTGTGTTTGTCCTAGGGAGTTCAAGGCCACAGTCTCTTGAGTAGGTGTCTTCTCCACTGGTTCTGGAGGGGGCAACATGCCCTGTGCTTTGTCCTTGGGAGTGCAAGGCCACAGTCTCTCGAGTGGGTGTCTTCCCCACTGGTTCTGGAGGGGGCAAGATGCCCTGTGCTTTGTCCTGGGGAGTGCAAGGCCACAGTCTTCCGAGTGGGTATCTTGCCAACTGGTTCTGGAGGGGGCAACATGCCCTGTGCTTTGTCCTGGGGAGTGCAAGGCCACAGTCTCTTGAGTGGGTGTCTTGCCCACTGGTTCTGGAGGGGGCAGCCTGCACAGTAGCCCCTGAAGGGTGGACTACATGGCATCTGCCGGCAGTGATGGCTGCATGCTAGTAGTGGTTGTGGGAGGCTCCTGGGCAGCCCCTGCAGTCTGTAATGGCTGCATGCTGGTGGTGGTTGTGGGAGGCTCCTGGGCAGCCCCTGCACTCTATGATGGCTGCATGCTGGTGGTGGTTGTGGGAGCCTCCTGGGCAGCCCCTGCACTCTGTGATGGCAGCACATCCACGGCTGGCGGTGGGGGCCCTGTGACATTTGCTGGTGGTGGTGGTGTTTGGCCGACAGCTTCAGCTGGCGTAGAGTGCCTCTTCTCCTCCTGGTCATGTGTTTGGGTTCCCTTACCCTTCCTGGCAGGGGTGGATGGGCTCTTTCCCCCTCTGCCTGGTGGTGCAAGCTCCTTCCCCTTCTTCCCAGTTGGTGCAGGCTCCTTCCCTTCTTCCCAGCCGGTGCAGGCTCCTTCCCCTTCCTCACAGCTGGTGCTGGACTCTTCCCTTTCATCCCAGGTTGTGCTGCCTCCTTCCCCTTCACTGTTGTGGTTCTGGTATCACTACCACCACGAGTAGGTGGTGCTACCACTTTCCCCGTTGACTGTTTGGCTGAGGTGCTGGGCTGTGTCCTTGCTACCCTGCCCATACGTGCAGGACAGGAGGTAGGGTAGGGAAGAGGTCAAGTTGGGCAAGGAAAAGCTTTTTAGAGACTTTGAGGCAGGAGGAGAGAGGAGTAATGGGAGTGGAGGATGAGGGAGTGGTTGTCGGAGGTGTATGTCTGCTGGATTTGGGTGCAGGTGCATGGGCTGTATGCTGTTGTGAGGTGGATGACTGTTGGGTGTCTGAGTGCTTACGTTTGTGTCCTTTAGGAGGGGGGGGACAGACACGGTGGGAGAGGACACAGGGGATGCGAGCATGGATGTTGTGGAGGTGTATGCCAGTGAGGTGTGTGTTCTGCTTGGTGTGGTGTTGATGCTGGTAGTGGATATTAATATAGTGCATGCAGGTGTGAGTGTGGACGTAACTGGGTGGGAGGAGGAGGATGGGGGAGACAGTAGAGACTGTGGATGTTGTCGTGTCTGTAACTGAATTATGTTTGTGTGAGTGCCTGTGGGGTGAAGTGTGGTGCTTGTGTTTGCCTGTGCCACTCTTGGGTGTTGCCTTTTGTGCATGCTCGTCTATCTGTGTGCTTGGGATGGGTTGTGGTTGAGGAGAATGGGACTGGGAAATGGAAGTTGGAGGGGGGACGGTAGAAACAGGGACAATGGTGCCATCAGAGAGGAGGCCAGAGCCTAAATTGATCTCTGTTGGGCTGCCAATCCACCTTGAATGCCCTCCAGGAATGCATTGCATTGCTGCATCTGGGCTGCCAGCCCCTGGATGGCATTCACAATGTTGACTGCCCTACAGAGGTGGATCTCAGGAGGTCAATAGCCTCCTCACTCAGGGCAGCAGGGCTCAGTGGGTCAGGGCCTGAGGTGCCTGGGGTGAAGGAGATGCCCATCTTCTTGGTTGAGCTGGCACAGGGAACTCGCTGAGGTGTTACTGGGATGGCAGTGCTGGTACGGGGGTGGCCGCTGTACCTGCAGCTGGGGTGGTCACAGAGGTGTCCGCCACCACCAGGGAGCTTCCATCGGAGGAGGTATCAGAGTCTGTGTTGTCCTCTCCAGTCTCCGCCGTGGTGCTCCCCTTGCCCTCTGTTCCTCTGGTTCCCTCAGCCTCCAGGGTCCTGTGAGATGCAGCTTCCTCTGTCACCGGTGCCTCTGCTCCTCCTTCAGATGGTGCTAATGCATATAAGGTCAGGATGACAAAACAACAAAGGGGGGGGAGAGACAAAGGATACACTGGGTCAATGACTGCAATAACACCACTGTTAGTGTACAAAGCACCCTCACACACAGGAAACAGACCTACTCACTATGCATTGCACTACCAGTGAAATGGCTAGTCACTAAGGAATGAGGAGGGGCACACACTGCCAACTGCAACACACCTGGGACCCACGCAGCCCTGCCCAGCAGTTAATACTAACAAGCTAGCTAAGCAGTATTTTACATTCAAATTCTTAGCTACCAGAGGACCTATGCTGCTATGTTTGGCCTGGCATAGGGGCACGCAAGAACACACAACCACCACCTGGATACCACCCCATCAGCAGTAAGTTGTAATGATAGTCACTGTACTCACCCCCTTGTGGCTGCTGTGATGCTCTCAAGCGCCCTTCCAGCTCTGGGTAGGCCACCACCAGTATGCGGGCCATCAGGGGGGTCAGGGTCTGACGGGCACCCCTTCCTCATTGGGAGGCCATCCCCAGCTGGGCCTCCACGGTCTTCGGTGCCCAGCATCTCAGGTCCTCCCACCGTTTCCGACAGTGGGTGCTCCGTCTGACATAGACTCCCAGTGTCCGCACCTCCTTGCCGATGGCACACCATATTCCCTTCTTTTGATGAGTGCTGACCTGCAGAGGCAATACAGACAGGAGACCACCATTAGACAAACAGTCCAGCCTGTCACACAAATGGCCCCCCATACCCGATCCCATCAACAATGGCACACTCATAGCCCAGCGCACAACATGTACACCTCCAAGAGAACATCCACCCACCCCCCTTACATAATGCCTTTACACACAACTCCATGCATTCATGCCACATGCAACATGCCCACAGTGTACTCACCTGTTGGTCTGGAGGCCCATACAGCAGTCCGTACTGGGGTAGGACCCCATCCACCAGTCGCTCCAACTCCTCACAAGTGAAGGCTGGGGCCCTTTCCCCAGTCACACGGGCCATCGTAGGTTCAAGACACAGGTCACAGCAGCACATGCAGTGTATGTCCTCTCCTATGGAAGGTCAGGAAACTAGTGAGGATTGAGATAGAAAATGGCGGTCACATCCACGGTGGTGTATACCGTCACCACCGGCGTAGATCCTCATTGGCCACTGTACCCCATAGGGCCCAATATAAACCAATGAGGAATTGCACAGCGGTTCATGATCTCCTACCGCCGTCGGCGGCATTACCTCACTTCCACCTGTCCCTCCACACAGGACAGGCGGTCGCCATTTCAGGGGGGATGAACAGGCCTATAGATAATTGCTATGTCACAGGATAAATAGGCACATACATTACAAATCACACTGTCTCAAAGCATGTTTGCACGATGTGACTGCTGTTGTAGTATAGTTGTTCAAATTGTGACAACCTACACACTCTTGTGTCCCTTAGATACCTACTGCTGCGGATGAATAGGAGATGGAGACATACCCCGTGTACAGACCCCTGGTAGACTTGGCTACACTGGGGGACAGGCACATTATACCCACCTATAGACTGGACAGGGCCACAATCACAGAGCTGTGTGCCCAGTTGGAACCTGACCTGATCTCAGCTATCCGTCATCCGACTGGGATCCCCCTCTTGTGCAGGTTCTATCGGTGCTCCATTTCCTGGCAACTGGTTCTTTCCAAGTGACAGTGGGCTTGGCAGCAGGAATGTCACAGCCAATGTTCTCAATCGTGCTAGCAAGAGTCTTGCTGCCCTGATAAAACACATGTGCAGCTACATTGCTTTCCCCCAGGCAGAGGATTTGGCCACTGTGGAGGCTGGATTTTGTGCAATGGGACATATCCCCAATATAATTGAGACGATTGAAGGAACAAAAATTGCATTTGTTCCCCCCCCTCCGGAAGAATGAACAGGTGTACAGGATTTGTAAGAGTTTCCACTCCATGAATGTGCAGATGGTGTGCCTGGTGGACCAGTACAAGTCCCACATCAATGCTAAGTATCCTGGATTGGTGTGTGATGCCTTTGTCCTAAGGAATAGCAGCCTCACAAATGTGATGTCCCAACTACAGAGGCACAGGGTGTGGCTAATAGGTGAGCCCTGGTTCCCACCCAGTATATGTTGTTGTATGCCTATGGTGTGGGCCATTTAGGATAGTTTATGGCTAAATGTTGTCCCTCAATATTTGCAGGTGACTCTGGTTACCCAAACCTATCATGGCTGTTGACCCCTGTGAGGAATGCAAGGACACGGGCTGAAGAACGTTATAATGAGGCACATGGGCGAACCAGAAGTATCATTGAAAGGACCTTTGGCCTCCTGAAGGCCAGGTTCAGGTGCCGGCATCTGACAGGTGGATCCCTGTGCTACTCACCCAAGAAGGTCTGCCAGATAGTCGTGGCATGCTGCATGTTGCACAACCTGGCCCTCAGACGCCATGTACCTTTCTGCAGGAGGAGGAGACTGGAGATACCCCTGTGGCAGTAGTGGACACTGAGGACAGTGAGGATGAGGAGGCAGAGGATGAGGATGTGGACAACAGAACGTTGGTGATACGTCAGTACTTCCAATGACACACCATTGAGACAGTGCAACTTCACATTTCTATGAGTATTGTTATATTCTGTGTGGCATTGGCATGCCGGCATTACCCACTTCTTTCCCCTACTTACTGTTACCTATGGATATTCATTTTACAGATGTTGGTGATATGACAACATTCTCCTTATGTGATCACAACAGCCAGCTACAGGTCATTAATTCTATGCTCATGCAAGTTACAGTTCACTTGCAATGGTTGTAGCTTTTTCAATCAATACAAATTTGCAATACATGAAATACTAGTAGTCGAGTTTTATCGAAGGGTGTTTATTGTTGTGCTAAAATATAGAGGGGAAAGTGCAATGGAATGGGGTTATAATGGAGGAAAGTCCAGGGTAGTGTTCCAGTCTGTTTGTAGCACAGGTGCATTGTCCATGGGGATATAGGAAGGGGAGCTGTTGCAGTTCAAAGTTGACAAGGTAACAGTGTGGGACACAAGGGGGACAATCAGGAGAGTCTCATTTCCTGGCGGTGGTCTTGGCAAGTGTCTCTGGCTTCTGTCTGGTTCACAGGGAATGTTTGTGGGGTGGTTCACCTTCTGCAGGGGGAGGTGTGCTGGTGGCCTGTTTGTCCTGTGGCGGGGCCTCCTGGCCACTAGCGGAAGTGGAGGACTGGCTAGTGGCAGGGGCCGGCTGTTGTGCTGTTGCCTCCCTCATGATGTTGCCTATGTCTGCCAGCACACCTTCTATGATACGGTCCCTCCTGCAGCTGCCTGTTCTCCTGCACGTTGTCTAGGATCTGGCCCATTGTGTCCTGAGAATGTTGGTAGGCTCCCAGGATCTCGGACAGTGCCTCCTGGAGAATCGGTTCCCTGCTCCTGTCCTCACCCTGGCTCATAGCAGTCCTACCAGTGTCCCTGACGGCCTGTGCCTCAGTCCCCTGAACGGTGTGCCCACTGCCACTGACCCCAGGTCCCTGATTGTCTTGGGGACGAGGTGTGCCCTTGGGTCCCTGTACAGGTGGGCACAACGCTGATTGACGTGTCCTGGGGACAGAAGTGTGGGATCGCTGGGTGGGTGATGTGGTATTGGTTCCTGATGGGAGAGGCTCTTTGGTGGTCTCGGAGTGGGCTGGGGTGACTGGCTGTCCAGTGGCCCCTGATGGGCCAGGTAGATCCTCCAGATCCACAGGTACAAAGTTACTGTCATCACTGTGGGCCTCTTCTTTTGGGGGACTGGATAGTGGTGCCACCTCCTCTCCAGTGACATTGGCTGGGGTACCTGTTGGGATGTAAATGATGTATCATGTTTCAAGTGTCTGACATTTGTATTTCTGTAGCTTCCCCTCTATGGTTGTTTTTCCCTTGCAAGCTTTTGCTTGTGTATGTTGGTGTATTGTGAGATTGTTAGTTTCCCTATGCTGTGCATGCTTTAGTGATGTTGTCCATGCATGGCTGGGAGGGGTGTCCCTGCATTTAAACAGCATGCCGGACCTGGCATTGGGATTAGTGAGATGTGTTGGTGGAGTGTGTGGGATGTGGTGGAGTGATGGGAGTGAGGGTGAGGGTGTGTGATGGCATGCAGGTATGGGGGTGATAACTGTTAAAAGTTGACTCACCAGTGTCTAGTCCGCCACCAACTCCGGCGAGTCCCTCAGGATACAGTATTGCTAGTACCTGCTCCTCCCATGCTGTCAGTTGTTGGGGAGGAGGAGGGGGTCCACTGCCAGTCCTCTGCATGGCAAGCCGGTGTCTTGCTGCAATGGAACGTACCTTCCCCCGTAGGTCGTTCCACCTCTTCCTGATGTCGTCCCTTGTTCTTGGGTGCTGTCCCACGGCGTTGACCCTGTCCACGATTCTCCGCCATAGCTCCATCTTCCTTGCTAGTGATATCTGCTGCATCTGTGCGCCAAAGAGCTTTGGCTCTACCCTGACGATTTCCTTCACCACAACCCTTAACTCCTCCTCAGTGAAACTGGGGTGCCTTTGTGGCACCATGGTTGTTGTGTGATGTGTGTTGGCGAGGGTGTGCTGGGTAATGTGGTGGGGTGTGTGATGTGGAGTGCGTGAGGGGTGTATAGGTGTCAGTGGTGTGTGTGTGTAGGAAGTTGGCTCTGTATGTGCTATTTCAAAGTAAGGAATAGTATGCACAGAGTCCAAGGGTTCCCCTTAGAGGTAAGATAGTGGTAAAAAGAGATAATACTAATGCTCTATTTTGTGGTAGTGTGGTCGAGCAGTAGGCTTATCCAAGGAGTAGTGTTAAGCATTTGTTGTGCATACACATAGACAATAAATGAGGTACACACACTCAGAGACAAATCCAGCCAATAGGTTTTTGTATAGAAAAATATATTTTCTTAGTTTATTTTAAGAACCACAGGTTCAAATTCTACATGTAATATCTCATTCGAAAGGTATTGCAGGTAAGTACTTTAGGAACTTCAAATCATCAAAATTGCATGTATACTTTTCAAGTTATTCACAAATAGCTGTTTTAAAAGTGGACACTTAGTGCAATTTTCACAGTTCCTAAGGGAGGTAAGTATTTGTTAGGTTAACCAGGTAAGTAAGACACTTACAGGGCTTAGTTCTTGGTCCAAGGTAGCCCACCGTTGGGGGTTCAGAGCAACCCCAAAGTCACCACACCAGCAGCTCAGGGCCAGTCAGGTGCAGAGTTCAAAGTGGTGCCCAAAACACATAGGCTAGAATGGAGAGAAGGGGGTGCCCCGGTTCCGGTCTGCTTGCAGGTAAGTACCCGCGTCTTCGGAGGGCAGACCAGGGGGGTTTTGTAGGGCACCGGGGGGGACACAAGCCCACACAGAAATTTCACCCTCAGCGGCGCGGGGGCGGCCGGGTGCAGTGTAGAAACAAGCGTCGGGTTCGCAATGTTAGTCTATGAGAGATCTCGGGATCTCTTCAGCGCTGCAGGCAGGCAAGGGGGGGGTTCCTCGGGGAAACCTCCACTTGGACAAGGGAGAGGGACTCCTGGGGGTCACTTCTCCAGTGAAAGTCCGGTCCTTCAGGTCCTGGGAGCTGCGGGTGCAGGGTCTCTCCCAGGCGTCGGGACTTTAGGTTCAAAGAGTCGCGGTCAGGGGAAGCCTCGGGATTCCCTCTGCAGGCGGCGCTGTGGGGGCTCAGGGGGGACAGGTTTTGGTACTCACAGTATCAGAGTAGTCCTGGGGTCCCTCCTGAGGTGTCGGATCTCCACCAGCCGAGTCGGGGTCGCCGGGTGCAGTGTTGCAAGTCTCACGCTTCTTGCGGGGAGCTTGCAGGGTTCTTTAAAGCTGCTGGAAACAAAGTTGCAGCCTTTCTTGGAGCAGGTCCGCTGTCCTCGGGAGTTTCTTGTCTTTTCGAAGCAGGGGCAGTCCTCAGAGGATGTCGAGGTCGCTGGTCCCTTTGGAAGGCGTCGCTGGAGCAGGATCTTTGGAAGGCAGGAGACAGGCCGGTGAGTTTCTGGAGCCAAGGCAGTTGTCGTCTTCTGTTCTTCCGCTGCAGGGGTTTTCAGCTGGGCAGTCCTTCTTCTTGTAGTTGCAGGAATCTAATTTTCTAGGGTTCAGGGTAGCCCTTAAATACTAAATTTAAGGGCGTGTTTAGGTCTGGGGGGTTAGTAGCCAATGGCTACTAGCCCTGAGGGTGGGTACACCCTCTTTGTGCCTCCTCCCAAGGGGAGGGGGTCACAATCCTAACCCTATTGGGGGTATCCTCCATCTGCAAGATGGAGGATTTCTAAAAGTTAGAGTCACTTCAGCTCAGGACACCTTAGGGGCTGTCCTGACTGGCCAGTGACTCCTCCTTGTTTTTCTCATTATTTTCTCCGGCCTTGCCGCCAAAAGTGGGGCCTGGCCGGAGGGGGCGGGCAACTCCACTAGCTGGAGTGTCCTGCTGGGTTGGCACAAAGGAGGTGAGCCTTTGAGGCTCACCGCCAGGTGTGACAATTCCTGCCTGGGGGAGGTGTTAGCATCTCCACCCAGTGCAGGCTTTGTTACTGGCCTCAGAGTGACAAAGGCACTCTCCCCATGGGGCCAGCAACATGTCTCGGTTTGTGGCAGGCTGCTAAAACTAGTCAGCCTACACAGATAGTCGGTTAAGTTTCAGGGGGCACCTCTAAGGTGCCCTCTGGGGTGTATTTTACAATAAAATGTACACTGGCATCAGTGTGCATTTATTGTGCTGAGAAGTTTGATACCAAACTTCCCAGTTTTCAGTGTAGCCATTATGGTGCTGTGGAGTTCGTGTTTGACAAACTCCCAGACCATATACTCTTATGGCTACCCTGCACTTACAACGTCTAAGGTTTTGTTTAGACACTGTAGGGGTACCATGCTCATGCACTGGTACCCTCACCTATGGTATAGTGCACCCTGCCTTAGGGCTGTAAGGCCTGCTAGAGGGGTGTCTTACCTATACTGCATAGGCAGTGAGAGGCTGGCATGGCACCCTGAGGGGAGTGCCATGTCGACTTACTCGTTTTGTCCTCACTAGCACACACAAGCTGGTAAGCAGGGTGTCTGTGCTGAGTGAGAGGTCTCCAGGGTGGCATAAGACATGCTGCAGCCCTTAGAGACCTTCCTTGGCATCAGGGCCCTTGGTACTAGAAGTACCAGTTACAAGGGACTTATCTGAATGCCAGGGTGTGCCAATTGTGGATACAATGGTACATTTTAGGTGAAGGAACACTGGTGCTGGGGCCTGGTTAGCAGGGTCCCAGCACACTTCTCAGTCAAGTCAGCATCAGTATCAGGCAAAAAGTGGGGGGTAACTGCAACAGGGAGCCATTTCTTTACACAAGCCCCCCCCAGCCCACAGGCCAGGAGACTCAGCCCAAGCTGGGAGAGTCTTCCTAGTCTGTCAGGCGAGGAAGAGTAGGAGAAATAGGCTGGTTAGTTGCAGGGCCTACTCTGCCTTACATCCTTCTGTTCAGGTCATTCCCTTTGGGGAACTGACCTACTTCCACAGTGATAGGACCTAGTCTGAATTGCCTCTTGTCTGCCTCTTCAATGTCTCCACCCATTCTTTCTATTTTGGTCTTAGAGGTATCCACCTCTGCTGACCTTATCTTGGCCAGGGTTACCCCTAGCTTACCCAGAGAGGTTACCCAGAGCTGGAGTAACCCCACCATGACCAATAGGGTCAGGGGGCCTAACTTGCTATTTGGCATGGGGTCAGACCACCATGCTAAGGATAGTGCAGCCATAAAGGCTAACACCCAGCAGAGGCCACTGACAGCTGTCAGTGCCCAGAACCACACCTTTAGCTCTTCACCTAAAAGGGAAGGGGCTAAGTTACAGGCCTCTTTGGGTTCAGGTTGCCTGTCTGCTGTATTAGAGTGGGGGGTTACCACATCTTGTAGTAAACACCCTTCTTCCACTCTTTCTTCTGTTAGCTGAGGAGCCACCCACTCAGGTTTAACAGTTGCCTGTCTAGCCAGGACTTCTTGTGGGTCAGGTTGGACTTTATCAGGGCCATTTTTGGAGTTCTCCCCTACTGGAGCAGAATCTCCTTGGCTTGCTGTAACCTTGGCTAAAGGTTGTCCACCCTTCCTACTCTGTTTTCTTTTCTTCTTCTTCTGGGGCCTGCTTGCATTTACTGCAGAGGCAGGACTTCCAGAATCCTTGGGAGAGGACTGGCACTGGACCAGTTCCTCTCTTGGGCTCTGACTAACCTCTGGGTAGTCATTTCCAAGGAGACAATCAAGGGGGAGGTCTGTACTGACTACTACCCTTCTCCAGCTAAGAGTGCCACCCACTTCTATGGGCACTAAAGCCACAGGCCTCTTAGTGACCCTGTCTAGGCTAACTCTTACCCCGGCAGTCTCACCTGGGATGTACTGGTTTGAGAGCACCAGCCTGCATGCACAATAGTGTGACTGGCACAAGTGTCTCTCAGGGCAGTGGTTGGGATTCCATTCACCAGTAGGTGGTGGAAGTGTCTACTTCCCTCTGGAATCTCCAACTCACCTGTTGGGCCCTGTTTCCAGTTGAAGGCTAGGAAGACCTCCTCATCTGAGGAGTCATCTCCCATGGCTACACTGGTTACCCCAGGAATTTTGTTCTGGGGTTTGTTTTTGGGACAAGAAGTGTCCTTGGTGTGGTGCCCAGACTGTTTACAGTTGTGGCATCATGCCTTAGTGGCATCCCAGTTCTTACCCTGGTACCCACCTTTGTTTTGGGTTGTGTCCTGGGGCCCACCCACCTGTTCTGGTTTTTGGGGGCCTACAGAGGACTCTTTTTCTTTGTTTCTAGTGTTACCCACTTTCTCCTGGGGAGTTTTTGTAACCCCTTTCTTTTGGTCACCCCCAGTGGAAGTTTTGGTTACCCTAGTCTTGACCCAGTGGTCTGCCTTCTTTCCCAATTCTTGGGGAGAAATTGGACCTAGGTCTACCAGATACTGATGCAACTTTTCATTGAAGCAGTTACTTAAAATGTGTTCTTTCATAAACAAATTATAAAGCCCAACATAGTCACACACTTCATTTCCAGTTAACCAACCATCTAGTGTTTTTACTGAGTAGTCTACAAAATCAACCCAGGTCTGGCTCGAGGATTTTTGAGCCCCCCTGAATCTAATTCTATACTCCTCAGTGGAGAATCCAAAGCCCTCAATCAGGGTACCCTTCATGAGGTCATAGGATTCTGCATCTTTTCCAGAGAGTGTGAGGAGTCTATCCCTACACTTTCCAGTGAACATTTCCCAAAGGAGAGCACCCCAGTGAGATCTGTTCACTTTTCTGGTTACACAAGCCCTCTCAAAAGCTGTGAACCATTTGGTGATGTCATCACCATCTTCATATTTTGTTACAATCCCTTTGGGGATTTTTAGGATGTCAGGAGAATCTCTGACCCTATTTAAGTTGCTGCCACCATTGATGGGACCTAGGCCCATCTCTTTTCTTTCCCTTTCTATGGCTAGGAGCTGCTTTTCCAAAGCCAATCTTTTGACCATCCTGGCTAACAGGGGGTCATCCTCACTGAGAGCATCCTCAGTGATTTCAGAAATGCTGGACCCTCCTGTGAGGGAAGCAACATTTCTGACTATCATTTTTGGAGACAGGGCTTGAGAGGCCATGGTCTCCCTATTTAGGACTGGAAGGGGGGAATTGCCCTCCAAGTCACTAATTTCTTCCTCTGTGAAGTCATCCTCAGAGGGGTTGGCTTTTTCAAACTCTGCCAACAGCTCCTGGAGCTGAATTTTGGTAGGTCTGGAGCCAATGGTTATTTTCTTTATATTACAGAGAGACCTTAGCTCCCTCATCTTAAGATGGAGGTAAGGTGTGGTGTCGAGTTCCACCACATTCATCTCTGTATCAGACATTATTTTGCTAAAAGTTGGAAGACTTTTTAAAGAATCTAAAACTGTTTCTAGAATCTAATTTCAAACCTTTAACAAACTTTTAAACTCTAAAAGACAATGCTAAACAGGGACTTAACCCACAAGGCCCTAGCAGGACTTTTAAGAATTTAGAAAAATTTCAAATTGCAAAAATGAATTTCTAATGACAATTTTGGAATTTGTCGTGTGATCAGGTATTGGCTGAGTAGTCCAGCAAATGCAAAGTCTTGTACCCCACCGCTGATCCACCAATGTAGGAAGTTGGCTCTGTATGTGCTATTTCAAAGTAAGGAATAGTATGCACAGAGTCCAAGGGTTCCCCTTAGAGGTAAGATAGTGGTAAAAAGAGATAATACTAATGCTCTATTTTGTGGTAGTGTGGTCGAGCAGTAGGCTTATCCAAGGAGTAGTGTTAAGCATTTGTTGTGCATACACATAGACAATAAATGAGGTACACACACTCAGAGACAAATCCAGCCAATAGGTTTTTGTATAGAAAAATATCTTTTCTTAGTTTATTTTAAGAACCACAGGTTCAAATTCTACATGTAATATCTCATTCGAAAGGTATTGCAGGTAAGTACTTTAGGAACTTCAAATCATCAAAATTGCATGTATACTTTTCAAGTTATTCACAAATAGCTGTTTTAAAAGTGGACACAGTGCAATTTTCACAGTTCCTAAGGGAGGTAAGTATTTGTTAGGTTAACCAGGTAAGTAAGACACTTACAGGGCTTAGTTCTTGGTCCAAGGTAGCCCACCGTTGGGGGTTCAGAGCAACCCCAAAGTCACCACACCAGCAGCTCAGGGCCAGTCAGGTGCAGAGTTCAAAGTGGTGCCCAAAACACATAGGCTAGAATGGAGGGAAGGGGGTGCCCCGGTTCCGGTCTGCTTGCAGGTAAGTACCCGCATCTTCGGAGGGCAGACCAGGGGGGTTTTGTAGGGCACCGGGGGGGACACAAGCCCACACAGAAATTTCACCCTCAGCTGCGCGGGGGCGGCCGGGTGCAGTGTAGAAACAAGCGTCGGGTTCGCAATGTTAGTCTATGAGAGATCTCGGGATCTCTTCAGCGCTGCAGGCAGGCAAGGGGGGGGTTCCTCGGGGAAACCTCCACTTGGACAAGGGAGAGGGACTCCTGGGGGTCACTTCTCCAGTGAAAGTCCGGTCCTTCAGGTCCTGGGGGCTGCGGGTGCAGGGTCTCTCCCAGGCGTCGGGACTTTAGGTTCAAAGAGTCGCGGTCAGGGGAAGCCTCGGGATTCCCTCTGCAGGCGGCGCTGTGGGGGCTCAGGGGGGACAGGTTTTGGTACTCACAGTATCAGAGTAGTCCTGGGGTCCCTCCTGAGGTGTCGGATCTCCACCAGCCGAGTCGGGGTCGCCGGGTGCAGTGTTGCAAGTCTCACGCTTCTTGCGGGGAGCTTGCAGGGTTCTTTAAAGCTGCTGGAAACAAAGTTGCAGCCTTTCTTGGAGCAGGTCCGCTGTCCTCGGGAGTTTCTTGTCTTTTCGAAGCAGGGGCAGTCCTCAGAGGATGTCGAGGTCGCTGGTCCCTTTGGAAGGCGTCGCTGGAGCAGGATCTTTGGAAGGCAGGAGACAGGCCGGTGAGTTTCTGGAGCCAAGGCAGTTGTCGTCTTCTGGTCTTCCGCTGCAGGGGTTTTCAGCTGGGCAGTCCTTCTTCTTGTAGTTGCAGGAATCTAATTTTCTAGGGTTCAGGGTAGCCCTTAAATACTAAATTTAAGGGCGTGTTTAGGTCTGGGGGGTTAGTAGCCAATGGCTACTAGCCCTGAGGGTGGGTACACCCTCTTTGTGCCTCCTCCCAAGGGGAGGGGGTCACAATCCTAACCCTATTGGGGGAATCCTCCATCTGCAAGATGGAGGATTTCTAAAAGTTAGAGTCACTTCAGCTCAGGACACCTTAGGGGCTGTCCTGACTGGCCAGTGACTCCTCCTTGTTTTTCTCATTATTTTCTCCGGCCTTGCCGCCAAAAGTGGGGCCTGGCCGGAGGGGGCGGGCAACTCCACTAGCTGGAGTGTCCTGCTGGGTGGCACAAAGGAGGTGAGCCTTTGAGGCTCACCGCCAGGTGTGACAATTCCTGCCTGGGGGAGGTGTTAGCATCTCCACCCAGTGCAGGCTTTGTTACTGGCCTCAGAGTGACAAAGGCACTCTCCCCATGGGGCCAGCAACATGTCTCGGTTTGTGGCAGGCTGCTAAAACTAGTCAGCCTACACAGATAGTCGGTTAAGTTTCAGGGGGCACCTCTAAGGTGCCCTCTGGGGTGTATTTTACAATAAAATGTACACTGGCATCAGTGTGCATTTATTGTGCTGAGAAGTTTGATACCAAACTTCCCAGTTTTCAGTGTAGCCATTATGGTGCTGTGGAGTTCGTGTTTGACAAACTCCCAGACCATATACTCTTATGGCTACCCTGCACTTACAACGTCTAAGGTTTTGTTTAGACACTGTAGGGGTACCATGCTCATGCACTGGTACCCTCACCTATGGTATAGTGCACCCTGCCTTAGGGCTGTAAGGCCTGCTAGAGGGGTGTCTTACCTATACTGCATAGGCAGTGAGAGGCTGGCATGGCACCCTGAGGGGAGTGCCATGTCGACTTACTCGTTTTGTCCTCACTAGCACACACAAGCTGGTAAGCAGGGTGTCTGTGCTGAGTGAGAGGTCTCCAGGGTGGCATAAGACATGCTGCAGCCCTTAGAGACCTTCCTTGGCATCAGGGCCCTTGGTACTAGAAGTACCAGTTACAAGGGACTTATCTGAATGCCAGGGTGTGCCAATTGTGGATACAATGGTACATTTTAGGTGAAGGAACACTGGTGCTGGGGCCTGGTTAGCAGGGTCCCAGCACACTTCTCAGTCAAGTCAGCATCAGTATCAGGCAAAAAGTGGGGGGTAACTGCAACAGGGAGCCATTTCTTTACAGTGTGTGTCTAGTTGTCTCTGTGCTCTTCTTCTCAGTCTCGTGGTGGCAATAGTTGTTGGTAAAGGGTTGTTGGTAATGTGGGTGTGTGTTTTATAGTGATGTGGATGTGGTGTGTGTATGAGTGTCAGGTGTGTGTTTTTGGTATTGGCCAATGAAGTGTTGTTTTGTATGTTGGTGTCCATTGTGAGCGCGGCGGCATGTACCGCCAATGGTTTACCACCGTTGAATATCCGCCGTGGTGATTCGTCGGTCATAATGTGATGGCCGTTGTTCTGCTGGCATAACGGTGTGGGTTTTGGGACTGCAAGTTTATCACTGTCCTTTGGTCTGGCGGATTTGTTTATGTGGCTGTACTCTGTCAGATGGGTGTGTGTGTGTCATAATATGGTGGACAAATATTCACCAGCGCGGCCGTAACTTGGAGGCCGTCAGTGCGGCGGTAAGAGCCATTTACCTCCAATGTCATAATAAGGGCCTAAGTCTTTTTGCCCCCGAGACTACAGAAAACAGTAGGCAAGCTCAATCCAAGCCACTTTTGGGGAAGGCAGAGTCCTTCTCAGCAAAGTCAGAGGCCAGCAGGTCAAAAGCAGGGCAGCAGTCCTTCTCAGCACAGCAGTCCAGATGAGTCCTTAGGACACCCACCCAGTTCCTCTTGATAGGGCGCAGGTGTAGGTCGAGAAGTGTCTGAGTTGGTGGGGTCAGAGACCCAGTTTATATACCCAAAAATGTCTTTGAAGTGGGGGAGACTTCAAAGAGTGGTTTTGATGTGCACATGTTCCCCTTTCAGTTCAGTCCTGTCTGCCAGGGTCCCAGTTAGGGGGTTAGCAGTCCATTGTGTGAGGGCAGGCTACTGGCCTTTGAAATGTAAGTGACAGGCCCTCCACCCTTCCCGCCCAGAAAGATCCATTCAGTATGCAGATGAGTGCAGTTGTGACTGAGTATTCGGTGTTTGTCTGGGTGAAATGCACAAGAGAGCTGTCAACCAGCTCAGCTCAGACGCTGATTGGAGACAGGCTGTATGGCACAGATGGTTTTTAAGTGCAGAGAAATACTCTCTTTCTAAAAGTGGCATTTCTAAAATAGTAATATAAAATCCAACCCCAGCAATAAGCAGGATTTTCTATTACCATCCTGGCCATACTAAATATGACCTTGTTACCCCTTTCAGGTAGGAATCTACCATTCAAAAAGTATATGAGGGCAGTCTTAATGCTAGTTTATGAAGAAGCAGGCCTCACAGTAGTAGAAAATGACTTTAGGAGTTTTTCACTACCAGGACATATAAAACACATTTGTACATGTTCTGACTTAAACCTACATAGCACCCTGCCATATGGGTTACCTAGGACCTACCTTAGGGGTGACTTATATGTAGAAAAATGGGAGCTTAAGGTTTGGAAAGTACTTTTAAATGCCAAGCTGAAGTAGCAGCGAAACTGCACACACAGGCCTTGCATTGGCAGGCCTGAAACATGGTTAATGGGCTGCTTATGTGGGCGGCACAATCAGTGATGCAGGCCCAGTAGTAGCATTTAATTTACAGGCCCTGGGCACATGTAGTGAACTTTACTAGGGACTTATAAGTAAATCAAATATGCCAATTGGGAATGAACCGATGTTACCATGTTTAAGGGACAGAGCATATGCACTTTATCACTGGTTAGCAGTGGTAAAGTGCTCACAGTCCCAAAACCAGCAACAACAATGTCAGAAAAGTAGAGGTAGGCAGGCAAAAAGTTGGGGGATGCCCACCCTAAGGCTGTCAGGTCTAACAGCACTGCATGACATAATTATCAGAATGCTTGGAATATTGTGGGCATCTGCAAAATCCTGGTGCCTACTTCCAGCTAATGATAGCAGTCTTTGGCATATTGAAGACATCCTTGACATAAACATGCCTATCATCGCATGGTGCTAGCCAAGGCATGAGGGCACCCACTTCAGACATAATGCTGGCCCCTGAATCATGATGGCATTTCTTAGCATATTTTGGGTATCCATTCACATGTACTACAAATGACATGCATTTAAAGTAGTGGATGGAGAGTTGTAGCAACATCCGACAAACTGATGAACAGAGGCTCCTTGCACCTTTCTATGTTGATAGTAAACAGTGCACTTCAGTTCTGTAAATATTTTAAAAACGTCCCATTCCGCCAACCAAGCACTCACTGAACCATTCATCTGGCCACACAATCACTCGCATAACCTTGCACGTACTCATCCATCCATTCATCTAGCCATTGATTCTTCTTCATATTCACCCATTAAACCAGCCACAGAACCAAGCACCCAATGTATAAACTTTATCAATACTTGTTGTCTTACCATATCATATACACATGTTCGTTCTTTTGCTGGGTCAAGTCACATCCAAGTACTCAAACAAACTTTTAAAAGGAAAGCACTTGATACTTGGCAGAAGGGAGGGAACACTATGTAATAGAGATGAGAGTGCTTGCATGACTGTCAAATAAAATGTCACCCATTCCTGAGGCTTACTCACTTGAGGTCAATGACTCCTATATGAGGAGCTTGTTTGTAGTTTTTACCCTCTTTGAGCCTTTTAGCAGACAGTCGTATACAGGATGAAAGCAGCTCCTCTTTGGGCCAGGCATGTGCTTGCGATTCTATATTCATTAAAAACTGATACATTTTCTTTTTTGTCTGTGATTATTAATCTGAGTTTTGCAGTATGCATATTAAAACTGCAGCTAAAGAAGTTTAGTGACAAACAGTGCAGACCTCACTTTTTAAGATTAATTCTACAGGCAGAACTTAATTTGTAAAGGAATAAGTGCTGAAGCAGCCAGTGCTATAGATGGATGGAGTATCGAATACCAAGGCTAGGTGGTCTTGTTCCCACTTCATGCCTTTTGAATCCATCACCCGACAACTGCTTATTATTAATATTTTTGGGGTGTAATTTATATAGTGCAGACATGGCCAGAAGGCATCAGAGCACTTTACAACAGTAGCAGGATAAATGGGTTACTGCGAGTACCTGTTACAGTGAATAAACTCAGACTTTGAAATCGGAAAATGTGTGCAGAAGTAACCACATGAGATAATTACTACTGCCTAAGTTGGTATTGTGTGCTTTTGGCCATGGCAGTTGTAGTGTTGTCCTGATCCCGACCCACAAGAAGAAACCACGTGGAAACCAGGTGAGTGGGTGTTGGTGGCGCCCTTTATTTTTCTTTCTTGTACAGGCAAAAGTATCCGTTCCTCGCATGCATATATACGCAGCCCTCTCACTGAATGTAAGTGGTGTCTGGTTCCTAGTCTTGTCAGAGGGCAGTGGATGTGTGGTCCTAATGCCTCAATCCAACAGCAGAGAGGTGGCTGTGAAGACTGAGAAGATTGTTGTTAGACCTGACAGCCTTAGAGTGGTCATCACCCAACTTTTTGCCTGCCTCCCTCCACTTTCCTGACACTGTTATTGCTGGTTTTAGGACTCTGCACACTTTACCACTGCTACCCAATGCTAAAGTGCATATGCTCTCTCCCTTAAACATGGTAACATTGCTTAATTTCCAAATGGCATTTTTGATTTACTTGTAAGTCCTTAGTAAAGTGCAATACATATGCCCAGGGCCTGTAAATTGAATGCTATTAGTGGACCTGTATCACTGGTTGTACCACCCACGTAAGTAGCCCCTTGACCATGTCTCAGGCCTGCTATTGCAAGACCTGTGTGTGCAGTTTCACTGCCACTTTGACTTGGCATTTAAAAGTACTTGCGAAGCCTTAAGCTCCCTTTTTTCTACACATAAGCCACTCCTAAGGTAGGCCCTAGGTAACCCATAGGGCAGGGTGCTATGTAGGTGAAAGGACATGTACATGTGTGCTTTATATGTCCTGTTAGTGGAACACTCCTAAATTACTTTTCCACTACTGTGAGGCCTGCTCCTTCCATAGGATAGCATTAGGGCTACCCTCATATACTGCTTGAGTGGTAGATTCTGATCAGAAAGGGGTAACCAGGTCATATTTATTATGGCCAGAATGGTAATACAAAATCCTGCTTATTGGTGAGGTTGTATTAGGAATTAGTATTCTAGGAATTCCACTTTTAGAAAGTGAGCATTTCTCTGCACTTAAAATCCATCTGTGTCTTACAACCTGTCTCCAATCCACGTCTGGGCTGGTTGATAGCTCCCTTGTGCATTTCAACCAGACAACCACAAACACAGAATACTCAGTCACACCAGCACTCATCTGCATACTGAATGGGTCTTCCTCGGCTGGAAGGGCCTGACACTTACATTTCAAAGGCTAGTGCCCTGCCCTCACACAATGGACGGCCAAACCCCCTACTGGGTCCCTGGCAAACAGACCTGTACTGAAAGGGGACCTTGTGCACTTCAAAACCACTCTTTAAAGTCTCCCCCACTTTAGAGGCATGTTTGGGTGTATAAACTGGGTCCCTAACCCCACGAAATCAGACACTTCTGGACCTGAACCCGAAACCTGTCAAGAGGAACTGCCTGGCTGCCAAAAGGACTCATCTGGTCTGCTTTGCTGTGAAGAACTGCTACTCTGCTGTTGCCCTACTGCCCTCTGACTTTGCTGAGAAGTGCTCTCCAAGGGCTTGGATTGAGTTTGCCTCCTGATTTCTGAAGTCTCTGGCCAAAAAGAGGGTCATTCTCACTCCCGCCGGCCGCGGTAACCGCAGGGCCGGCGGGAGCCGCCGAATGACCGCACCGCGGTCAAATGACCGCGGCGGCCATTCTGGCTTTCCCGCTGGGCTGGCGGGCGACCGCCAGAAGGCCGCCCGCCAGCCCAGCGGGAAAGCGCCTTCAACGAGGAAGCCGGCTCCGAATGGAGCCGGCGGAGTTGAAGGCGTGCGACGGGTGCAGTGGCACCCGTCGCGATTTTCAGTGTCTGCTATGCAGACACTGAAAATCTTAGTGGGGCCCTGTTAGGGGGCCCCATGACACCTGTTACCGCCAGCCAGGTTCTGGCGGCCAAAACCGCCAGAACCAGGCTGGCGGTAAGGGGGTCGGAATCCCCAAGGCGGCGCTGCTTGCAGCGCCGCCATGGAGGATTCCCCAGGGCAGCGGGAAACCGGCGGGACACCGCCGGTTTTCCGTTTCTGACCGCGGCTGTACCGCCGCGGTCAGAATGCCCATGGGAGCACCGCCAGCCTGTTGGCGGTGCTCCCGCGGTCGTTGGCCCTGGCGGTCCATGACCGCCAGGGTCAGAATGACCCCCTTCATCTCTTCAAGGAACTCCTTGTGCGTCAAAAATAGTTGCACAGCCTGCCAGAAACGATGCACAGCCTGCCTTGGGATGAGAAAATCGCCACACAGCTGAACCAGAACAATGCAGCCCGACTTCGGAGGGTAGAACCAATGCAGCACCTGCCTTGCGGGTGGAAATTCAATGCACAGCCCACCGGATCAACGCACAGCTGAACAGGAACGATGCAGCGTGACTTCGCAAGTTAAGAATCGACACAGCGCCTGCCGTGCGACACAAAATTCAATGAATCCCCTACCGGATTGCCTGTGACTTCATCCCACATGCCCAGGATTTCCATGCATCATCCATGGGCGTCAAAAAGATCCCTGCATTGCAGTGAAGAACCAAGACTGCATGCCAGAAATTTATGTAAAGCCCTGTGCGGCGTGGAAAGAAACAACACATCATCTGTGCCGAGCTAGACATTCCGATGCACACCCTATTTTTCCACGCATCTCCTCCTCGGTCTTCATGTGTGTAATTTTTTACGCTAACCAGGTACTTTGTGAAACCAAGAGACAACTGTTGATTTCTAAGATTAAAGGCTCTTTTTAACCTTGCAAAAGTGATATCTCAACTTGTGCTTATTGAATCTTTATCGTTTTGACCTTAATTTAGCCAGATAAATATCATATATTTTTCTACATCTGTGTAGTGTATGTTTTGTGGTGTTTTCACTGTGTTACTGTATGATTTATTGCACAAATACTTTACACATTACCTTCTATGTTAAGCCTGACTGCTCAGTGCCAAGCTGCCAGAGGTTGGGCACAGGATAATTTTGATTGTGTGTGACTTACCCTGACTAGAATTGTGGTTCCTATTTGGACAAAGGTGAATACCTCTGCCAACAGAGGCCCCATTTCTAACTATTGTCAAGGGTGATACCAAGTAATGTGGCACTCTGGACAGTGGCAGGGCAGCCATCCAGAGTGGGAAAGTTAGCAATCCATTTCTGTACTGGAGTTTTCACTTTCAGAAGTGAAATCAAAAGAAATTCTGTTTTAGTTGGGTTGAGTTTTAAATGGCGGCTAGAGATTCAGTTTTGATTTTTTAAGAGCATGTTTAAAAGCAGGGCAACATCTTCTGCGGATGAGATTTTTATGTATATTTGGGTGTTGTCAGCGTGGAGGTGGAAGACAATCCCGGAGTTTCTGAGAATCATGCATAGTGGTTCTAGATAGAGGTTAAAGATGGTTAGGGAGAGGATCGAGCCTTGAGGGACCTCTTGGATTTTAGAACAGGATGTTAGATATGAGGAGAACCAGCTAAGGACTGTGCCACCACAACCCATGCATTGTCCTAGAGTGCAAAGGAGGTCCAGGTGATTCGATGTTAAATGCAGTAGATAAATCCAGAAGGACCAGGAGTCAGGAGTTATCTGAGTCAAGGATTCTAAGGGAGTCATCAACTATTTGGAGGATCACTGTTTCTGTACTGTGGCCCTGGCAGAAACCTGATTGGAGAGTGTGTAGAAGTTTGTTTGTTCAAATGTGTGAACCTAGTTAAGTCACTACGCAATATTCGTTGACTGTGCCTAAGGAGGGGAGTGTGGAGATTGAACAGTAGTTATTCATATTCTCTGGATCGAGAGACTGCTTTTTCAAGAGAGGAGAGACTTGACCCAGTTTTAGTTGTTCTGGAAATATGCCCTGTTTCAGAGAGGCATTGACCATATTGGTCCATGTGTGGAGTAGGTGAGTGGCTAGAGAATTACTAATAGACCCTGAAATGGTGTACTGAAGGTGGTTCAAGAGTTTTACTTTTGAGATTGTTCTCATTGTGTCCAGTTCATAAATTGGAGAGAAAGATGACCATGAATGCAATTCCTAGCATGGTATAATCTCAATTGTTTCTAGGGAGTCACTGGTCCATAGCGAGATATGGATGTCTCTAAAATTTTTATCAAAAAATCCCACAAAGTTGTTGAAGCTGGCCATTGATGACTTAGGAGCTGAAGTGGTGTAAGTGTTTGTAGTCTGCGGGATAACCTTGAACAGGTGCTTCGGTCTGTTCTTAGCAGAATTCACAAGGGTTCTAATTTAGGATGATTAAGCTCTGAGGATTTGGTCTTTGCATGGTTTTCTCACTTAGCTTGATCCTCAGGTGAGAGTTCGCTAGTCTCCATTATTTCTCACATTTGTGGATGAGCTTTCTTTCTTTGGAAAGTTCTTTTGAGAATCAAGGACTAGAGGGTTTTAGTCTGGCTAATTTGCACTTCAGGACGTGCAAATGTCTCAATGAGTGATTCCATGCATGAGCTGAACTTGTTGGTAGCCTCCTTAATATCAAGATGAGGTATAATTGAAATTAGGGTCAGGAGAGCCATGATGGCCATGGCTTCTGTGTCAATGTTGGATGTGTCCCTGAACCATATTTTCTCTTTCTTACTCTGCCTGGATGTTTTAGTATAAGTGCAAGGTAGGGAGAACAGGATCTGCATGTGGTTGGACCAGTCAACTGGAATGGGGGTCATATGACTGCAGGTAGGGGGGATTGGAGATTATCAGGTCCTGAATGGTGCCCTTGTGGTGTGTGGGTTTATGGCAGTTTTGTTGGAAATCATTGTCTTTGTGAAAGGAGGTAAAAGGGTCCACATAGCTGTTACCCTTGCTTCCCCATTGGATGTTGAAGTCACCAAGGAAGATAGTGGTGTCCGAGCTTATAAGTTTAGAGGTGTAGACATCCATGCATTCCTCAGTAAAATTATTGTTTTGACCCTGTGGATGGTGAATCACATTCAATCTGATGTTGGATGTAGACATTTCGACTGGCATGCATTCAAAAGATTGGAAATGGGTCATTGGAAGGGTCCAGCATATCAGTGAGTTTCTGTTGATGGGTGCAAGACATCAACCTTGTCTATCTTCCCAGTTGCGATGCAAAATGGAGTTATTGGGAGAAAGTAGATGGTCTAGAGCATGATTAGATGAGTCATTGAGCCATGTTTCGGTGAGGATTAGGATGTTGAGATTGAGTCCAATATCTCTTGGCTGTTCAGGGAGGGAAGTTGGGATTTGCATTAAGTTAAGAGGGGATAATCATATTCTGGGCTGGTGTGTGTGAGTTTGACTTCAGTTTGAAATGATGGGGGATATCGGGCAACACTGTGGGAAGAGAGGAGGAGGGACTAGGAGAATTTAGAGTTGCATAATTCTCTAGGACATAGGATAGGTCTGAGTTGTCAAGGAAAGATTGAGTCTATTTGGGTCTGGGTACACGGCTGTCTCTCAGTATGCTGAGAGGTTGTGGAGGGTGTTTGCAGGGGGTGATGAAAGGACCTTAAACGGAACAGAACCGATGAGAGGATATCCATTCTTTGAGAGAGGTGTGAAAATAAGGAGAGGAGCTTGTTGAACAGAGACCAAATTTGTTTATCAATTATGGTTGGGGGAGGCGTGGGTTGTAGGTATCTGGTGTTGGAAGATGTTGAGCTACGGGGAGATAGAGGTGGGAAGGGAGAGGGAGGCTTTTGGATCGACTGTGGGGCAGAAAAGAGGGTTGAAGGGGGCCAGCATAGGGGGAGATAATGGTTTGTGGGAGGTTGGAGAGGAACAGTGCATAGATGGTCTCTGGGGAGGATTATGGGCCAACTGTGGGGCCGAAGGAAGGGTGGAGGGGGCAACCGTAGAGGGAGATAATGATTTGTGAGAGGTTGGAGAGGAATGTTGCGGAGATGGTCAGTGTGGGGGCTGTTCACGGTATGGTGTCGACGGTGAGCTATGAGTTATGGGAGACATATCGGAATGCAGGACCCATGCCACTTTATCTCACTCTTGCAGGTTCTTTTTCATCTCTGCTTTCTCCCTTTGTCACTATTTTCTGTCTTTTTGACTTGCTTCTATCCCCCTTGTGCCTTTTTTTCTCCTGCTCTGGAGCAAAGTTTGTTGAAGAACAAAAAGTGGCAGTGCTCAAAAATAAGTACCTGCAACCACTGGCTCAAATAAAGCACTGACTACAGGGTAGGGTTGAACATGATGAAATAAAACTAACAGTTTTTAACCTTAAATTTTTGTTGAAACTCGGCTGGCGGGATTCATTTACAGATTGATGACACTGTTCACAAAGATGTCTGTAGATGCTGCATTTGTATGTGAGCACCTTGCAACCATTTTACAGACCCAAGCCCTACTGCATAAGTGCTGAGAATGCACACAATGGAGCGCTGCGTAACAAACTGCAGTGCTGTGCTGTACGAAGGACATAAAATAGCGCACCATCAGCTTTTAGAAAGAATCACCTTAGCTGACGTCATCGGTCACAATCACATTAAATGTGACTGCTATGTATAGATTACAGCCTTGTGCTACGGTGCAAAGGCCAGTCATAAGTGTGTAGTGCAAGATTTGCACCCAAGATACACCTTCCATTACAAATTCTTACAAATAGACAACTGCACAGGGGAGGACTTCTAAAATATATGCTCGTGGGTAAAGCACATCTTTTAGCTACACTCTGGGGCATATTTAAGAAAGGTGGCGCTGCACACACTGCAGTGCCAATTTTCTTGCACCCTTTAGCGCCCTCATACCACCACAATGTGTGCGCCGTATTTAAAATACGGCACGCCCTGGTGCAGGGTAGTGGGCAATAGCATAATTTTTTTATTCTATTGATATACTCTGCAGGAGTAGCGCCAAAATGTTGGTGCTACTCCTGCAGAGTACATAGGGGCCTATTGTATTCAATGGCATGCCCCCTTTTAATGCCTGCTCTGAACAGGTGTTAAAAGTGCCAAAAGAAATGTTGCAAGGAAATCTGTTAGATTTCCTTGTGACTTTTTTCAGCCCTCCTGACGAGGGAATGCCCCCTTGTCAGACATTATGCCTGGCGCAGGCATAATGTAGCGCAAAGGGTTACAAAGTGGCACATTGCATGCATTGTGCCACTTTGTAAATATGGTATGCCGCTTTTGGGCCTTCTAACGCCACATTAGCTGAAAGAAATTGATGCTAATGTGGTGCTAGAATGACGCTAGGGGTTCATGAACATGCCCCTTAGTTTTATCAGTAGATGTGCCGCTTGACGTTGTGCTTGCGCCTGGTTTAACTAGGTTTTAGGATATGGACCAAAGCTAGATCACTCTGCTTTAGTAGATATGATTTTTCTCTAAAACCTGTAGCTTTTTCTTTGGGCTGCTCCAGACATGCCTCCCCGTTCATACATTAACAGAGGGTTGGCCCAAAATGGTTTGTGTGCAGCACAATGGTTAACATTCGGCACAGAGTATATTTCGTTCTTCAAATAAAAATCAGGATTTATAGAGCAAAACTACTCTCCTGTAAGGGTCTCAAGGCGCTGAGAGTGTTTGTCCTCTGAGCATCAGTTTAAGACCCAGGTTTTAAGGTCCTTCCTGAAATGAGGTAGTGATGGTGATTGCCTGAGTTGGTGGGACAGGGTGTTCCGGTAGGCGAAGGATCTTTCACCAGCAGAGGTCTTTAGAATGTGGAGTATGAGGAATACTGCTTGTTGAGCAGAGTGGAGAGGTCTGGTGGGGGAGTAGAAAGTGATTGGGTGGTTGAGGTAGGCAGGTTCTAGGTCATGAAGGGCATGTATGCATGGACGAGGAGTTTGAAGTTAATTATTTTCCTGATAGGAAGCCAGTGGAGGTCTCTTAGGTGATTGGAGATGTGTTCACGGTGGGGAATGTCAAAGATGAGTCTGGTGGAGCATGTGATGTTCTGGGTGGTACCAGCGAACAGGGCATAGCCATAGTCGAGTCTGCTGGTAACCATGGCAAGGGTTACGGTTCTGGGGCAGTCATTTGGGATGCATTAGTAGATCTTCCAGAGAAGTTGAAGTGTGTGAAAATAGGAGGATGCGACTGAGTTAACTTGGCGGGTCATGGTGAGCGATGAGTCCAGGATGAAGCCGATGCTGCGTGCGTGGTTTGTTGGCGTGTGTGGGGGGGGTCGCCAAAGGTGGATGCCCACCAGGAGTCATCCCAGGCTGATGTGGGGGGTCCCAGGATGAGGATTGCAGTCTTGTCAGAGATCAGTTTGAGGCAGTTGTTCTTCATCCAGGTGGCCACGCCTTCCATCCCGTTGTGGACATTCTTCTTGGCAGGTGTGGGGTTTTCAGTCAGTGAGATGATCAGCTGGGTATCGCCGGCATAGGGGATGATGTTCAGCCCATGGTTCCTGACAATAAATGCGAGGGGGGCCATGTAGATGTTGAAGAGGGTAGGGCTCAGGAAGGAGCCCTGCGGAGCTCCTCAGCTGATATCTGTAGGTTCTGACAGGTAAAGCAGGAGTCTGACTCTCTGTGTTCTTCCAGACAGGAAGGAGTGTATCCATAGTAGGGCCTTTCTCCAGATGCCAGCTGCATGGAGTCTGGAGCAGAGGTTGAGGTGCAAAACCGTGTCCAAGGTGGATGATAGGTCCAGTAGGATGAAGGCTGCTATATGGCAGCAGTCAAGGAGTGATCAGATGTCATCTGTGGTGGCACGGAGGGCAGGCTCCATGCTGTGGTTGCTCCTGAAACCTGATTGAGAGATGTCCAGGATGTTGTTGTCCTCGATGTGTTTACGGAGCTGAGCATTGATGGCCTTTTCAATGACCTTGGCTGGGAAAGGCAACAGAGAGATGGGGCGGTAATTTTTGAGGTTCAGGGGGTCGGCGGTCGGCCCTGGGTTTCTTCAGGAGCGGGTGGTTCTTGGCATGCTTCCAGTCCTCTGTGAAGGTGGCTGTCTATATGGAACAGTTGAGAGTGTGGTGGAACTTGGTGCAATGGAGGTGTTGGCTTTGTTGAAAATGTGGTGAGGACAGCGATCCGTAGGGGCTCCGATGATGCGCATCTTGTCTGTGGTGAGGGTGGTCCAGCGGTGCAGGATCTGTGACGGTTCGGTGGGTTAGAGCTGGGGGGTTGTTGGGATCTGAAGCTGTCATATATGTCAATTGATTTTCCAGTGGAAGAAGTTGGCTAGTCTGTCGCAGAGGTCTTGAGATGGAGGGATGCTTGCCATTTCAGATTGGGGTTTGACAAACTCTTTGACCACAGCGAAGAGCTCTTTGTTATTGTGAGCGATGGCTCTGATATGGGGCTGCAGGGTGGCTTTCCTGGTGACTCTGATGAGGTGGTGGTGAGATTTAGTGGCAGCTTTGAAGGCCTCAAAGTGTTCCTGGGAATTGCTGTTTCTCCATTTTTTCTCTAGCTGTCTGTAGGTGTGCTTGGAGTCCTGGAGTGCGGGGGAGCTGGCCTCCTTGAGGCGGTGTTTAGCTGAGGTCTTATGGAGAGGTGCTATGTTGTTGGCACATTCGGAGATCCATTTGTGGAAGTTCCGTGCTGAGATGTTAGCATCTGCGGTGAGGGGAGGGGGGGGGGGGAATTGCTAAGGGTGTTGGTGAGCTATTCCTCTGTGATCTTGTTCCATTTTCTGCTTGGAGCTCGAAGCCTGCGGAGGTAGATGGTTGGTGAGGTGATGGTGAATGGATGCAGTGGTGGTCATTCCAGTGAAGTGCGAAGGTGTTGTCGACTGTGATGTTTTTGCTGGTGGAAAAGATGGCGTTGAGTGTTTGTCCACCAATGTGTGTTGGTGAAGTGACCAGTTGATCTAGTCCTATTGTGGCGAGGTTACTGAACAGTGAAGCAGTGTAGGTTTCATTGCCATTGTCAATGTGGTCGTTGAGGTCGCCAAGGAGGAAGTAGTTCAAGGAAGCGAGACTGTGAAGAGAAATGATGTACACAATGGTGTCGCTGAAGGCTTGTCAGGCGCCGGGTGGCCTGTAGATGAAGGTGACGTGCAAGGTTGACTTGGGGGTGACGTGTATCTGGAAATAGAGGTGCTCCATGAGGGGGGAGTGTTCTTCCGTGTTGGTTGTCAGTAGGAGGATGGATTTGTGTGTGATGGCTAGGTCGTCACCTGGGCGAAAAGCCAGGTCTTTGCGGAACAGTTTGTAGTCGCTGGGGATGGTGATCGCGATGTCCGGTGCAGACAATGGGTTTGCCCATGTTTCGGTGAGAAATGCAATGTCTGTAGGGTGGAGTTTAGTAGGTCCCAGAGTTCTTTGAAGTGTTTGTGGAGGGAGTGGATGTTAAGAAGGATGCAGCTGAGATGCTCCGGGTTGGTGTTTGATGGCTCAGTGGTGGCGGGTCAGGTGCTTGGTGAAGGTGCTGTGGCAGTAGAGGTAGGAGAATGGTCCACGGGTGTCTCTGGGTGATGCGAGATGGCAGGCAGTGGAGTGTCCTGTGTTCAGCGCATGGAAGGTCTCTGCGTTGTAATTATGGAAGGTTGGAGGACCAGGGTTTGTGGTGCTGGGTGCCATCCTGGCGTGGACAGGCACAGATGGGCTTACCTTTGGCATGCCAGATGCATGCCCACTGCGTGGCCGCACAGAGGCCGCCATTAAGAAGGGGAGGGAGGCGGGGGTCTGGTCAGCTGGGAGGCAGGAGGGCGGGAAGGCGCTTTACAGGTCGGGATAAGGTGCAGACAGGAGCCTGCGGTGAGGTGGGCCTCTAACTGAGAGTCAGGCAGGCTCTCAATTCGAACGCAGCAGAGGCAGCAGCAGCAGCAACACGTGGAGCTGCGCAGAGGCGGAAAGGTGCTTTGCAGGTAGGGAGGGGGCGGGGCCACAGGGGCATCAGTGCCGAGGAATGGAACACGGGAAATGCAGGGAAAGTGAAAGGCTGAAGGAGAGAGAAAAAGACAAGAAAGAAAGAAAAGAAAAAATAAAGATGACAGAAAAATAAGCAAAAGTAAAAAGTGATAGCAAGATACTTACATACAGATGGCCACTAGGCCACCACGGATGAGGTGCAAGTGGGAGCCTGTGGGTGGAGGTGGGCCTCAAACTGAGAGTCAGACAAACTCTTAATTTGAACGCGTCAGAGGCAGCAGCAGTAACAGGTGGAGCTCCACACAGGAGAGCAAGCAGACGCTAACCAGGAGGTGAGAGGAGTCACCCTCTCAGGGCTCTGTGGCTGCAATTAATAATGGGAGGGACGCGGGAGTCTGGTCAGCTGGGAGGCAGGAAAGCAGGAGAATGCGTTGCATGGAGGAAGGGGGCGGGCTGCTGGGGCAGCAGCAGTGGGGAATGGAACCCGGGAAACGAAGGGAGAGTAAAAGGCTGAAGGAGAGAAAAAAAAAGAAAAAAAAGAAAAAGAAAGATGTCAGAAAAATAAGCAAAAGTAAAAAGTGACAGCAACATACTTACATAGAGATGGCCACTAGGCCAACAGGGATGAGGCACAGGCGGGAGCCTGCAGGTGGGCATTGAACTGAGGGTCAGGAAGGCTCTCAGTTCGAACACAGCAGCAGCAACAGGTGGAGCTGGGTAGAGGGGAGCGAGCAGATGCTGACCAGGAGGTCAGAGGAGTCACCTTCTTAGTGTGCAGTGGCCGCCATTAAGAATGGGAGGGAAGGAGGTGGGGTGTCCAGTCAGCTGGGAGGCAGGAGGGCGGGAAATCGCTTTCCAGGGGGAGTGGGGGGCTGGTCAGCAGGGGCAGCAGCCGCAGGGAATGGAACATGGGAAATGAGGCAAGGATGAAAGGTTGAAGGAGAGAGAAAGAAAGAAAAGAAAAAATAAAGATGACAGAAAAATAAGCAAAAGCGAAGTGACAGCAAGATAGTTACATACAGAAGGCAACTAGGCCACCAGGGATGAGGTTCTTGCGGGAGCCTGCGATGAGGTGGGCCTCGAACTGAGAGTTGGGCAGGTAGAGGAAGCAGCAGCAGCAACAGGTGGAGCTGCGCAGAGGAGAGCGAGCAGACGCTGACCAGGAAGTCAGAGGAGTCTCCCTCTCTTTGCGCAGCATGCGCCATTAAGAAGAGGAGGGAGGCCAGGGGTCTGCTTAGCTGGGAGGCAGGAGGGCGGGAAAGTGCATCACAGGGAGGGAGGGGGGCGAGGCCACAGGGGCAGCAGTACAGGGGAATGGAATGTGGGAAACGCATGGAGAGTGAAAGGCTGAAGGAGAGAGAAAGACAAAAAAGAAAGAAAAGAAAAAATAAATATGACAGAAAAATAAGCAAAAGTAAAAAGTGAAAGCAAGATACCTACATACAGATGGCCACTAGGCCACCAGGGATGAGGAGCCTGCCGGTGGAGGTGGGCCTCAAACTGGAAGTCAGACAGGCTCTCAGTTCGAACGCGGCAGCTGGGAGGTGGTAGGGCAGGCGGGAGCCTGCGGGCGGAGGTGGGCTTTGAACTGAGAGTCAGGCAGAAAATGTGGACCTCCACAGAAATGTGAAATTTAACCATCATTGCTGTTTGTGCTATTGTGAGCAGGGGCAGCTGACAACCCTAAAAAGTGGTGGAGCGAGCACAGTGCTCTACTGCTACCCAAAAAACAAAATAAACACCCCCTCCCTCCAAAATCCCTTAAGAAGATACCCCCTCCCTCCAAAAGCCCAAAATAAAACTACTATTTTAAATAAAATTTAAATAAAAAGGTACTTACGCACTGCAGCACGTCCTCCTCTGTGTTCTTCAAACTGCAGATGCAGCTTTCTTGCTATTAGCCAGCATGAGAGAAGCGCCTCAATTGGATGAAGCAGGCTGGCTCGAAGATCCTTCAGGCCTTGAAGGCCTGTACTTTCTCTCCACCCAGCTGTCTAAGACTACTGGGGATGGAGAGCTTCAAAGTGCGCATGTCAGGCTGGCCATCGCAAGACAGTCGATCAAACTGACAGGCACACTTTGGAGTATCCATGCAGCCACTGTTTCTGTCCTCCATGCTGTGAATAGGCAGCAGAGGACACGCCCTGTGCCTTTTGTCTCGGGGGCATAGCAGTGCACACTTCAGGAAAAACAATAAAATGACAATTAAATCATTTCATTGCCATTTTATGTTTTTCACCTGTGGCTCGCACAGTTGGGGAGGGTTCGCTTCCCTATCCTCGTGGAGAAACCGCTGCTGGTTTTGAGGCAGGATGCATTGCAAAATGTCCCACAAGCACCAGTTCAAACCCATAGCCAATAAGAGTCTTATTGTAGTGTTACATAAACAGTGATTCATAAAGATAGCAGAGCTCACAACATTACACATTTACAACTGTCCATGTTGTCAAAGCAAGTAGAATCACACGATCATCACATGATCACTTGACTCTAACATCCTCCCTGGAAGTGATGTCACTTCACCTTTTGTTCCATTGTCATCACAGAAAATGACATATCTGAAGTAAAGAGCCGTAGAGTTAATGTAAGATGAATTTGGAACATATCAAGATAGGGGTGCATTGAGAAAACTTGTGATATCTGTGCATATTGCATATCAAATTATAAATGCATTGTGAGAGCTGTGCTGATGTCTAGATTCTTGAATATTTGTGTATAGTGCAGATCTGTATAGTGATGGATAAAGGAACTCCCCAGTTTTTCCACTGCTGGGATAACTTATTCGTATTGGAATTCAGAAGAGAAGTACATTATTAACACCATGAGAGCTCTGAGAATATCTCACTGCAAGCATAATATTGCATGGTGCATGCAAGCTAAAGAATAGAGGCATGGTAAATCCATCTCATTGATTTACATACTAAATGATGATTGTTTATAAAACTGTAATTATGGATATATTGTAACATATTTTACATCACAATTTTCCTCCATTTTGTCAAGAACAGTCAACTTTCATTGTGGGTTAAAATGGATCTGAGAACCCATTCTAGGGCCAGTGAGCAGGTGGAGGCTACTGGGCTACAGCTGTATAGGCTGGGTTAATTTGCTTCTGATGCCCCGGGCACTGTCCTATAATGGCTCTGCAAACTGGACTAAGTACAATCCTTTCAGCACTTAACTCTAAGTAAAAGCAATGGAGAACAGACCCACATTTCTCAGGGAGGAAGTGTGGAAGTGCATCAAACCCATAAATTAACAATCACACAGGAGCACAGTACCTGATTGTCCAACTCAGTACTTACCCTTTTAGAAAATAAAGTACTTTAATAAACTCTAAACCAGTGCCTTCCACACTTTTTAGTACTGCGATTCTCTTTTTAGAATGACAAACGTTTGCAACCCACTTAGCTTTAATGGCCATGAGGCGGGTGATTTTTTTTTAATGTAACTAAAGCATTGTGTAGCAGCACACACTTATTTACAGACAGCACATTTTCCATTGAAATGGGCAATAAATCTGCACAAACATTGAGTTTTACAGATAGAACTCAATAATGTGTGTAATTGGGGTTCAGTGAATATTTATCATTTGTGCATTACCAAGTGTCTTGATTTCTTTTGATTGTATTAAAATCTTTGTTTCCATCACACTTCAGAATTCCTAAAAAATGTGCTTCATTTTTGCTTTCCTAACTGCTGCATGTGTATTATTACTTTACAGGTATTTACATTTTGTTGTGTGTTATAAAAAAAAATTACAAACTACAGCCATTACCTTCACACACCTGTACTGCAGCAAAATTGCCACATAGTTTACTTTAGTTTTCTGTCTCTGACTGCAAAGTGAGAGCAGTTTGTAAACACCAGTCCACATGTTATAAACCATAAGCTGCAATTTGTCAGAAGACATAGCCTGACGTTTGACCTCTGTCTTTGAAGTACAGCAAATATGACAACTTAAATATGGTTTAAAGACATCTTTATTTATTGCTTGGACTTTCATGACCAACCAAATGGAAAACACTACTCTAAAATAAGATAATATTTATTACAGTACACAGGTACAGGCTTTTAGGCCCCTCTTCAATATGCCAACCATCCACTTAACTCTGAGTAAGGATAGTGTGCCAATTTTGTAATTGATACAAACCACAGTCACAGATCTCATTTCTAGAGAGAAACATGTCTTCTCTTTCCACACTTAAGTGTCTAGGGCTCACCCACACCACCTCGTTATGTGCACGTGAACAGGCAAGGAGCTTCCAAAATGGAACCCGTGGGTTCTGGTACTTTGGTTCCCTCATAAACATCATGTACGCACCATGAAGGTAGCATACAGACATACACATTGACATGCATAGAGATGTTAACGCTAGGACCTGGGTTATTGTTGTAAAGAAGACACAGAGTAAAGTAAAGTAAAGTAACGAAAAGTGGAAGTGTTTATTCAGTGTCTCCGCTCTCCACTTCAACTCAGCTCTCTGACCAAGTTTGACAGGCTAGAATTCCCAACCTTCTAATGCAAGCTGCATTCCTCAATGAAAGGAATGTACTACCATAGGTTATAGGAGAGGTGAGAAAGGGTTGAACCATTATGCTAGATAATGAGATGTGGTAATTAAAATGAACAAATATAAAATATTAACATTGATAATTATAACACACCCCCCCAACAAATTGTTGAATGATGTGTATTGGATAAGGAAGAGATAACAGAATGGAGAGATACTATGTCATAACATAATTCTTGTGCCAGGTTGGTAGATCTTTAATTCTTCTTCTTGAGTTTGAATCCTTGTGGTTGGATGGGGGTATGGAGTCATTAACTGTGATGTTCTCTGTGGGGTTGTACTTAGTTAATCTGTCCATGCTCTACTCCTGCCTATTTTCCACTATGATTACATTACATTTCACATTTGCAATGTGCATTGGATCATAGAATATGGAATCACCGTCACCTCTTCCCACAGTTTTTTTTACATAAGTTCAGTCTCCCACCTCCCACTTTTGTGGTTTGGTGCCATGTTTAAAGTCATAGTTTTCTTTGTATTAGTTCTGGTGTGAAACATTTTTGCTCTTCTTAACTTGTGTGTTGTATTCTACTTTTATTACTCCCCGACCAACAGAGAAAAAATGTAGTGCATGGTTTCCTTCTTTTAAGTGACGCAAATGGTGACGCAGTGGAACTTGACACAAGTGGTCCAGTAGGCCTCCACTCCTGTGGCACTGAAAGAAAGATCTGGTCACAACTACAGATTCACAAAATAACTCTCTCATTGGTTAGGCAGTAGTGAATTGTCTAACTGAAAGGAAATGCCTCTTTTTGCATGGTTACCTCCATGTTTACTGATGCTGCTGGTTTTTCAGCTCTGAGAGTGCACTGAGGCCTGCTAACCAGTCCTCACTGTCAGTGTTTTAACCCCATACAAAGTACATGTCGAATCGGACACACCCAATTCGCAAGTCCTGACTTACTCATAAGTCCCTAGTATATGGTACTCAGAGTACAAAGGGCATGTGAGACAGAGTGTGCACTCAGACCGGCAGCACGGTTTGTGCCACCTTCTGTGTGGCAGGGTACAAATTGGCTCCCAGCCTGTGAGAGAGATCAAAAATGTATTATTATATTATGAGCATATAAACTAGCATATGGTGACTAATAAATCTGCATTTAAAGGCCTAACAGAGAAAATAACATGAGTTGTAAAATGTGCATGTTTGAATTATGGTGAACCATATGGCCACCATTCGTTTTGTGCACCACGTTTTAACATGAGAGTTTTGCATTCATATTAAATGAAAGTACTAAAATGAGCTAACGTTAAAAATGTTTGATTAAAATGTAGATTAATAATTGAAGTGTTCAAGTGAATGTGAACTAATTGTACTTATATTGAATTAAATGAATTTATTTTTATGAGTTACATGTGTGCCGAACAATAAATGCACGGTTAAATTAATTCTAACATGTCATGAATAACGTTTGCTATTACATATTTCGCTTCGCCATATATGAATTGTAGGTTGTGCAATAGCTTTATTAGTGTATTAATTTATTAATGTGTATTGAGTCTTCCCGCACTGGAAATATACAAAGCTCAAGCTAGGGGGGCCGCCCTATATGGAGCCGAACTTTGGGGCCATTGTAATCTGGCGAATCTGGCTAGCGCGGAAAACCAGTTTTTAAAAATGATGCTTAAGGTTCCATCGAGTACCCCATCCTTGCCCATTCATCTGGACCTAAATCTTTTCTCAATCTCACAGATTGCGGCCCTAAGGCCCCTGCTGTTTTGGATTCGGCTGTGGACAACTGATGCCCTAACCCCTTTTCGGTGTGGCCTCCTAAATGTGGTGGGCCGTGATTTTAGTATTAAACCTAAATGGTGTGTATTCGTTGAACAATATTTTTCCCATCTGGGGTTAGGCTCCTATTGGCATGATCCTATTTCTATTCCTAAAAATGCTGCACAGCTGTTAAAGGATGCTTATTGGCATAATGTTCAGGTTGGACAATTTGCTGGTTCTATTCCATTGTCCATGTCCGACAATTTTTTACTTGTTAAATGCCATTACGAATTTGAGCCCTTTTTGGATGCAAAGTTATCTCCATTTGCTCGTGCTCTCTTTATCAGGTTTAGGATTGGGTCCCTCCCCCTGTGTTGCCTTACGTACAAATGGTCCAGTTCAACTAATAGATCTAAAGGTTGCCCGATGGGTTGTAAAAGTGCAGAAACTGTTTCACATGTTTTCTTCCACTGTCAAGCATATCACAAACAAAGAGCACTTTGGCTCATCCCGCTTTTTAAACAATTAGGAGTTAGATCCTGCCTCCATGCTGAGAGAATTTTAAAAAGCGACCCGTCCGTCAAGATAGCTTTACCAGTGGCAAGTTTTCTCGAGTCTATCTGGAGTTTGATATTAGCAAGTTTAAGGGATAAAATGGTGTAGTTATTGTCTAGTACTATTTATGTATATTTATCTGACTTGGATGTATGACTGTAGCTTTTTTTTGCACAGGACATGGCTCTTGGCTTGGGTCCTTATGGATTATTTATAGACCTATGGAACTGTTCCCTTATTTTATGCCGTGAGAATTTTAAAGCGAAAATCATCCACCCAGACAGTTTTTTTAATGGGGGGAAAAAGGGGAAAAATCTTGTATTATTATGATATCTGAGCTCAGCAATTTCAAGGAGCAAGAGTGGGGAACTAATTTTTAGACTTATCTATTTATATTTATCAAATTGGATGTGTGATTGCTCCACAGTATTCAGATATTGGTGTATTATATTTTTTAACTAGTGCTGATTTAGAGAATTATTTTTTAAGTATTGTTTTTCATTATATTAAGTGATGTTTATCTGACTGCTTATTTCTTGGCTGTTTTTAAAACCTGTCTTGCCCCTAATAACTGTATTTTTACCTTTTTTATTTTATTATTACCTCCGTGCTTTTAGAAGTCCTTTCTTTCTTTGTTGTGTATTGTACTTTAATGGTTTGTTTTTACACACCGAAATAAAGTTAAATGATGATGATGATGAGTCTTCCTTAGCTTGTCTGGAGATATTCATTTTGCAGCAGTAATGGAAAATCAATTCTGTTCCCTCTGACCTGAATTATTTCCCTAGGGTGTTAATATGAATGTTGAATGTTCTATTGTATTGTTCTATTGTATTGTAGGCAAGAGATATGTTTTAAAAGTAATGATGTAACATTATTTGTTCTAGCTGTGGAACAGGACAGGAAATGTATAGTTCTCATGTGAAGTGCATTAGTTTAGTTTATTATGTGGCATGAGAAAGGACCTCAAGTAACAAATAACTAGAGAAAGTAATATTTTGTTAGAACGTGTGAAATCACTTAATCACAATGCACTTTTGCTGAGAAGATTCCGAAAAGTTGCAAACTTGGTAGCACTACCGCTAACCACTGGATGCTGAAACTGACACCCACTGTGTGGCCTCCGGAAGGACCAATCAAAAGGATAATGCTCATTTTAATTAGTGAGAAACTTTGAATTTGGAGTCAGTCTTCACTTAGTCGCACACCTGTTTCGGTGCTGTTTATAACTGTGTTAGAGTTTATTCCTGTTTGAGTCTGCGGTCACCCTCTATTTCTTTAAGTTCCCAAATGCGTTTTCTCATCAAAGTCTTAACTGCCCTATTTTATTATGTGGTTCAGTACTAATAAGTCCAGCTAATTCTGAACTGTTGATCTTCCCTATGTGCAGTCTGTGTTCTGCAATGTCCTGATGCTGCTGTCAACTGACACCGGAAGAAGGTGACCATCCTGCCAGATGAATCATCGGTGTATGCTGTTCAATGAGGAGAGGTATAATTAAATGTGGTGTCTTGTTTTCTTTAGTTATTGACTTACACCAGCCTATTTATAGTAAGTTGCCCTAGTGAGATGTTTTTCCAATTTATTTTTATTTTTCTCTTTCTGTTATTCTTGCTTTTGTCTGCATGTGTTAGCCCGTTCCCACACATGCAAGTGCAAATTCATGTTAATGACAGGAATGGACCAGCTCAGAAATCTGACATCTCAAATTGAAAGTTAAACTGTATTTTGATGATTTACTCATGTCACCATCATCTGCTTTGAATTCTAACAATAATGTGCATATGGTATTGTTGCTAATCTATATTATTCGTTTTGGAGTATCTGAGGGTATTAATGTTTAGTAGGCAAAATTTTTTCAGATGTTTTGGCTAGCCTATAGTTTTCATGTATGTTTATAACAGATTTGAGCACCATATATGTGAAATTAATTTTGGATTTGTAATAAAGCTTTGAAACTTTATTCAGTTTGGAGTTTGATTTAGTGTTAAATTGAGTATGGTGTTTTATGGTATAATGTAATTGATTTGTGATTTAATGATTCTGACTAATACAATCTTCATTAAGTCCAAAGATCTAGTCCACCTTGAGAGGTGAGATTGTTAATGATTTCTCATTGCACACCAGTGGTTGTTGGACCAGAATTGGGGAGGAAATTCTTCCTGGACCTTTGCACTTTAACACCTGCACCTGCAGAATGGAAGGACAGTGTTTTCACTGCCAGTTAGACTTTACCATTCAAACTAATGCCAAAGCTGTCTTCTCCCTTAACATTCTATATAAGTCACCCCTGAGGAGGCCTATGGAGTCCTATGGCAGGTATCTGTATTTTGGTAAGTAAGACATATGTTTTCTGAAATGTCTTAACAGTAACACTTGCAAATTGTTGTTTTGCTGTGAGTAAAGTTGGTAGCCCCATTGGATAACAATGGGTTACCAGGTGGCATCCCAGCCTGGCTAACCTTTGACTGGTACTATCATGCTAGGTCATGTAAGATATCAGATTACTTGTGACATTAATTGTGACCTGATTGCCATGTCCAAATTAATATTACTATTAAAGGGAGGTAACTTTTAGAAACGTGCCACTCTGTGCTCTGATTTTCCAGTAGCCTCACAAAGGCACACAAACACACAGACAACTTTCTGACCACCTGGGGAGATGTGTGAATGACTCCCAGGCTCAGGAACAAAAGCAGTGCCGCAGCAGCGATGTGTCACCTCCTCTGCCAGGATGGCCACTCAGGGGGTTATCCCAGAAGGGAGCTTCAAATGGGACGCCGCCTTTGATGGACCGCACGGCCCAACACCCCTAGGCAGAGTGCCTTTTGTCCCTGTAGACAGTGCCAAAGAGGGGAAACTTGCCCCAAACTGGTTTTACCTTGGGTGTGTAGTTCTCAGGTAGCCACACCTCTGGGGTGGGCTACCAGGGTCCTGATGACAGAGGAAGGGTTGTGCCATCTTGAAAAGGGCAAGAGTGTGGCATTCTGGGATAGCCAGATGCCACATATCAGAGGAACTTCGTCACTAGCTAGGAGGGGACCCAGTAGCCCCTTGGCTAGTGACCGTGTGGTCCCTTCAGGACACTTTCCTGTGATAAATATGGCACCCCTGGCACCTTGACCATCAGATCATGCTAGAATCAGACAGAGGTCTGAAGAAGTACTGCCCAGTTGCCCTTGGACCTGCACAAGGAGAAGCTGCATGCAAGGAATGACTTCACCTGCTGCACTTTGGGCTAACAAAGTCTGGACTGTGCCTAGGGTTTCTGGCTCAAGGAAAAGTTGATTCTCAATATCCAACAACAGCAGTGACTCCAAGGATCAGTTGGCTGATCTTCTGGAACCAGCTCCAGGGACACAAGAGCTGAAGTTGCCCAAATTGCAAAGTTGTTAGCCATAGAAGACGTTTTGCAGTTACCAGTCGGCGGGCACCCAAGAGGACAAATCTGAGATAGCTAAAACCTGCATCCATATCTGCTGACCCTGGGAGTTCTATCCATGACCAGATTTGTCATACCCAAGGAATAATAGCACTCACCAATAGATTTTTGGGCTGAATTTAAGAAAAGTAGTGCTGCATCCATAATTAACATATGGCACTCCACGGCGGTAGACATGGAACTAGCATCAAAAATATTGATGTTAGTTTGGCGCTTTGCAGGATTAGCGCCAAAAATGTTGATGCTCATCCTGAAAAGCACATTGAGGCCCATTGAAAACAAAGGTGTGCCTCCTTCTTTAAATGCCTGCTCTGCGCAGACATTTAAAATGCCACTAAAAATGGTGCAAAGAAATCTTTTAGATTTAACTGCGCCACTTTTGCAGGTCCCCTAACGGGGGAACGTCCCCTTGCATACTTTATTCCTGACGCAGGCATTATGTTTTACAAGGGGTTGCAAAGTGGCGCAATGCATTGATTGAGCCACTTTGTAAATATGGTGCAGTGTTTTTGTCATAAAAATTGTAACATTTGCGTAAAAGAAAATGATGCTTATGAGGCTATATATGGCGCTAGGCCCTTCTTAAATTCTGGCCTTAGTTCCACCTCTCTGCATACTGACCAGTAGCCTAGCATCAGCTGGCAACACAGTGGACTTCGGGGGGCCCGACGTTTATGACCAACTTCCCCCTACTTCACCAGTTGACCAAGGAATCACCAGAAAGGCACCCCCGTGGACCACAACACAACCAGAGCAGCCTTTGAGCATCTTTTTCCCTGCTTCCCTCAGCATCAGGGCCACTCAACTGATGTCTATGGCGGTTGTCCTGAAAAGTTTGGATCTTGCCTTAAAAAATGCTCTGGTTTCCAGGTAACTGTCCAAAGTATCCTTTCTGGCCTCCGAGACCTCTCTCCTGCCAGATGTGGTCGCCCAACTCAGGCTAGAGTTGTCGAACTAACTTTTAAAAACTTTTCAAAAGTTTCCAAACTTTTTGTTGGCCAATGCTTGTTTGCGGTTGATATAAGTCATTTATTACTTCCAAAATCTATTTCCCAGGAACCCTCAGGTGGATTTTGATGCTTAAGGTCTCTAAAACTTCATACAAATCTAATAAATTTTTGTAAATTGGTGTCTTGTTTCTTTCTTGTCTTGTGACTTTCTTATTCTGTTGTTTGGTGCTGTTAAATGCTTTACACATTGTTCCTTTGCTAAACCTTACTGCTGGCAGCCACAGTTACCCAGGGTTGACCTTAAGGTTAAGTAAACATACCAAACTGGTCCCAAGATGGTATTTGTGAGTGTACTGCATGATATGGCCTCCTGACCATATCATATAGTACACCCAAATCCTCACATTAACAAATAAGAGCACTCTTTGTGCACAACTCGAGGTCCAGTACCACTCTCATGTCAAAGGACAGGCATAAACAGTAGAAAATATTAGTCATGTTTCCTTATGTTACCTATTTTAGCAGTTAATGATAGTAATAATTTTATTTAATTTTGTGAAAACTGCACTCTACATATAATCTCTTCAACCCTCTTAGCTTTAGCCCTTCCACCCTTGCTTGTTGTCACACCATCCTTTTATTTGGGTACCACACTGCTTGATAGTAAATCTCAGATTCACAAGAATCCCGATGCACCCGTGCTCTCCAGATCCATGACCTGTGTCTTCGTATACAATTTAGCCTCCTAAAGCACAAGTGTAGAGTCCCTCTCCTGGTCCCCATCACAGTCACCTTCCTTTATTTGGTGCTTTGCCCCGATGTCAGGTCCTGAGCACCATCGCTGAGGCTCAGGATTTTGATGGTGGTTTCATACTTTTGGGAGTGATGAGTGCAGTAGTGCATAAGCACTGCCTGTGCCACCTTCTGCACCTCATTGACAAGGACCCTTTTAGTTCTTGCTTGACAGGGCAACTGTTTGGTGACCTATTGCTATAGATTCTTTAAAACATACAGAGTTGGCTTTGGCTCACCCAGAAGGCTTTTTTTCTCTTACTTTATGCTGTTGGTTGTATAGGGTGTCGTTTCTCCTTCTGTGAAGTACTTGCATTAAATGCTTGAGGGTCTATTTTTCATCTGAAAAGTACATTGAATCTTGACACTCTTAATTATTTACATCATGGATGCATTGTATACAGAAAGCAATTATCTGTCTTTTTTCACTGCAGTCGTGGCATTTGTTTTCTTTTGCCTCCTCTGATACCAATACTCAGCACCAGTGACAGTCTGTACTCCTTGTCATATACAGCTTACTGCTGGTAGCTGCTGAACGGCCAAGAAGTGGAACAAACGGTGGGACATACAGAAACTTTTTACAAATTGTCACAAGCCTGCCTTTATATGTCGTTTACATTAGTTTGTGCTTTCTAAGCGTCAACACAAACTACGGTATTTGCGAAAGATTTCATAGCTGCAAAGGATTGTGGTTGCGCCTGTAAACACAATAACATCCCAGATGTATCCATAACAGGTGATGTAAAAATATGGGAATACTGTACAAAAGCTGTCACACAAGACGTACAATGGAGCGCAGTTTACGTAGTGCAGGAGTACCAGCTCAGTCGAGGAAGAGTCATTTTCAGAATAGGATTCCAAAGTGCCCTGACTGAGGGATAAATGTTACCAACCAGCACTAGAGGAATTTCTTAACCTTTCCATGCTGCTTGGTGGCGTCACTAGTCCTCAGTGGATGAGAACAAGGCTGCAGGACATCTAGCCTTGCGTATTACTCTCCCACGAGGCCCTGCTCCAGGGGCGTTGCTAGGAAGAGTGCAGCAGGTGGAGTGACCCCGGGTGCTAAGACTCAAACGTATCCTCTGCATCACAGTTAGAACTGCAATTAGGTACCTAACAAGAGAATGGGTACACATTTTTCTTACGTTCCTTAAGTACACAAGCATCATTGCCGCAACCTTGGCTCTGTGACCTAACAAAAAAATTCTTGTAAGACAAGAGGGTTGTCTATGAGTGCATGTCTCAGTGTGCGTGTGTATGTTGTATGCTTCGACTCATTAAAAACAGTTCCACGGGCAATGTTCAGAAGAAAGTATTAGGATGTGTGATGTTGCTTCCAAGTTTTAGGTTCGGCCTTGGAGCTAGAAGGAAGGTAAATACGTTTTTGTGATTCCTGAATTTCATTTGTGTTTACTTTTCCGTACACAGCTTGGTTTGTTGACTGTGTAATGACTGCTGTTGCAGGTTTCACAGTATGGCGTAATACTGTCTACAAAAACATATTTTTCAAAATGAACTTTTCAAAAACATATTTCACAATGACCCTGATTTACCACACCATGCTAGCCCATGCCTAAAATTGCAGTCCATTGCAAAAAAAACGAAATGCAGCCTAATCAAAATATTTATAATTTGACGACATAATAATTAAACCAAAGAATAAAAACACACACTTTCAAAGTTAACATACAAATCAAATGCACACACAGCGGCGGTTTGTTTATTTGGGAGTTTAGAGGTCGCCCCACTTTTTGTTTTGTTGCACCCGGACAGCAGGCCCCATATTTAATTATTTAAATGATTACTACTTACTTTGGATTCCCGCAGTAAGAGGCATGGCCCGGGCAAAGTTACAGGATAGTTAGGGGGTGATAACGCGTCCGTCCTAGATAATTTAATTTGTCTGGGACTCCTTTTAGGCCAATGAATCTTTTGACCCTGATTGAAGACACCTTAGAACGAGGCAATTAATCAACATACCAATTAGTAGATCAATAATGCCACCAATATTTTCAGTAACAAATCGGTTTAACTCAGATAATGACATCAGTAAGAATCGGAACCCAGCATGACCTTCCAGTCATGAATAACCACGCCAGATTTGGTAGATTTTATGATATTTCTTCCCTATTGATTACAGTCCTACTAACAAGTTTATTAGTCTCAATGCCAGAAAACACATCAACAAGGTAATAATATGGAAACTTGAATAAGACTACAATAATGCAAAAATCATAAACATTAGAACAAAACACGAAGTCAACATGGGTTAATCTTAGCAGAGTATTATTAGCACATTATTCAACAAAGCATAGATTCAGTCATTTGTCTATTTGTGTCCGGTTTAGTGAACTCCTTAACTAACCTCGAATTAGCATTGGCATGTTGGGCTTCATTCAAAACAATTTAGCAACACAAATTAAGAAAACATCTAACTATGGTCTCTAACAAAATTAGCAGTTGGTACCTAGGAAAAAAGGCAAACAGACAAATACAATTTCATCATTATATAGTTACCCTCCGTAATCGGTCAGCATACAGGGTCAGTCTTCGTCCTCAGGACATCAGTTGGTTCGCCATCAGCCAGGAAACTCAGCAAAGTTCAACAAGTCAGGGCAATAAGGGACACTTCCCTCATAAGGAGGAAAAGTATAGAATGGACTAAGCAAAGTAGGGTGAGGATTGTTCGATTAATCAAACAGCAAAGTCCTTAAGACAGAGTGACACAGTGTCTAGGCAATAGCAAAGGCACGTAATGGCAGCGGCATAAAGGTGGCTCAGAATGGCTGATTTCTCCTCATGTCATACGGTTATATCAAAGCTTGTCGTACAGTCCCCTCATTTCCAATTGGGCAAGTTTTGGTGCATCATTATCTCCATCCAATGGTTTACTTGTCGCCTCATTAAGATTGTCACCTCAGAACAGTTCTCACGTAGTTTATTGGCTCCTGTAATTGACGTCTCCAACGGGTAGAATGTCAGGTAAAAACTCTCAGTCTCTCAGACTCAGTCAGTTGCTACATTGTCTTAACCAGTTCAGGCGACCTTTTACTTGTTGCAAGTTTACAATGTTGCATTCAGCAAGAATGTCTCCTTGAGCAAGCCTAGTCTCATGAGAAAGAATTTACTGCGGTTACACACATCTTCTAGCTTCTGGAAAAGTACGGCTTCATGTCCTTCAGCAAGTCAGCACATTGCACGTTAGAAAAAACACATTTAATATGACCCGGGCAGCTAGGCCCCGACTCATGCTAACTAAGGCCTAGTGATTAATCAACAAAACCTTAACATATAACTCTTAATACTAATACAAAATCACACATTAGTACAAAAATATTTCATTATTAGTCAATTTCATTAATCATCGTATACATTGGCGGCCACTCCCCGTGGGCACATTTCATACGCACGTTTAGTAAAAGCACATTAATACAGTTTCTATGCGGCATCATTACACATTAATTCGCAAACATTTCATGTAAATTTTGATTATAAAAGTACACTCCAACAATCCCTCCTCTGATGACACTTGTCATCACACAAATCCATTCTTTAACATTTTCTTTCATTTGTTCATTTCCTTCATCTCAATCTCCTCCTTTCGGTTCGCCTTTTCATATCTTGCTCTGAACATTTTCTCCCTTTTCTTGTCTTCCCTCCTCTCTTCATATTTTGCACATTTGCCTTTACTTCTTTCGCAAATTTTGTTCAATAACCATAGTCCAAATAAACAAGACAGTACAATTACTATTCCCTGTATTAATTTTCCCAAGAACCCATGCCAAAGACCACTAAACCAACTTCCCACACGCGCAAATCCCTCTCCAACCTTTTCCCAGACTCCTGGTTCCTTCAATTCCTTCAAATCTGCACTATCTCTTGTTAGGTTAGTAACCATACTTCTGATCTCATTACTATTATCTGGAATACAAGCACAACAGTGGTGCTCATTAAGCATCTTACAGACTCCGCCACTTTTCGCTAAAAGGATGTCTAAAGCAAGCCTATTTTGAAGAGTTATAGCCCTCTCCGCAGCAAGTTCAGTATCCATCAGGAGTATAGCCCCTGTGAAGTTTGTCAACATGTTATCCACAATAGTAGACAACTTTCGAATCTTTACGGAGTTCAAAATAACTCCCACTGAAGGAATTATTGCTCCAAATACGTCTCCTACTACACCAGCAGCAGTTTCTCTATTTTGTCTAGCACGAAGCAATTCTGTCACTTTCGGAAATTTCTTTAAATCATCTAGTTGATAGATCTTTGGAAAAACTATTCCCAAATAACATGTCCCATACCATCCCTTAGGAAGACGGTAATAAGCACTAAGAGCCAGATGTAGCAAATGGTTTTACCCATTCTGTGTCTATGGGAAAATGTGTTTCTACATATGGCTCTAAGTCCACAAATATAATAGACCCCTGGGATCGCTTTATCCATTCCATTTAGCATGAACGTCCATTTATTCTGAAACAAAAACACATGCTTACACTCACTCATTCCCACAAACACGTTGTCATAGTATGACTTTGGTCACGTAATACAAAGCTTTCCTACATGTTTCGCATCTAAAGCTAATTTCCCCTGCTCTCTAACCCCGTTATTGCTACTACTAAGGAATGTTTGTTGCTGCAAGCCCTTTTCTAATTTCCCCTTTAGCTCCCTCCTTCTATCTTCAGTGTGATCTAGAAAGCTCTTTTCTTCAGGTGTAAGCAAACATGTCAAATTATTGCGGTGCGCATATGATGTACTAATTGTCACTCTAGGCTCAAAGAAACCCTTAATCAGCTTTATGGCATAATATTTAGCTACACTATTCAAATCTTCTATGATAGGCACATAAGAGAACACTAAATCATAATTGGAATAAAAATATTGCACTTCTTCTTGATTATAAAAACGCGTTAATAGCAGACTACAACTAATCCCGTAGGTTAATGGCAAGCTGTGATAGGTAACTCCCTCCTGGACTGAAAGAGGAATTTGTGTACACACATAACAAGCCTTCGCATCCATAGTGTCAACATACTCACTTAGCAAGCGATAGAAAACGTTAGTAGATAGCTCCTCCTTTGCATTACTCTCGCCATGCAAATACTTCGCATCCTGCTCAAACCTATCCCACGGTGTTAATGTAGCAGTCTCAGAAACTGTAGCATTGTTAGCTTCACCCTCATCCACCAAACGCATTTCCACAAATATAGCTATAACGAATATCACACACACAACAGCCAAAGCAACACCCAAATATTTACAATGCTTATTTCCCTCAACGTCATCTCCTGACCTAGGCATGATCTGTAAAGAATCAGAAAGTAAAGCACTATAAATGTAAACAGGTAATTTGAGAATGGTTAAGAAGTCTCCCTTTCCTCCGCAAAGCTAAGCAAAGTCTTTCTTCAGCAAGTATTTACAGCGTTCTCATTCACTCTCGGGTCTTTGTCGAATCAGGTTAGCAGCTTGTCACAATCGGTTTTCAAAGTCAATTCAGGTTAACAGTGTCACATCCGGTAGTTTTCATTAGCCTCTTTTCTCAGGTTTCCCTTTATACAATTTCAGCTTAACACAGTCTCTTTATTTGTAGCCAACTTCAAGTACCATAATATTGACCTGGAACTTCACGATCAAAACAGAACGCCAAGAACTCTTGCTGCCACTCAGCTGTTGTTGCATAAGCCCATTCAGGACCTGCGTATCTCCTATTTGCTATTCTCTTTCTTTTCAGTTTACGGTCACCCTGCAATTCTCCCTCACTCAAATCTTCCTTCCTTGTGGTATCGACCTCTTCCTCTATTGTCTCGCTAATGACCACTTTCCCTTTCTCGGTTAGTGACTCTGGCCACTTATCTCCCTTGAGCGTCTTTTTACTGTTTGGTTTTTCAGGTTGCTGATCGCTACCCTCCTCTTGTGCTATGGTGTTTTCTCTTGTTGGCTCTGCAAGTGGCTCAGGAAGAGTCTGAACACTTCGATTTCCCTCTGTCTCAACTCCTGCGCCTTCTGGGTCTGTCAGGGGTTCAACTTCAAACCTGTATCCGTCTGCTTCTGGGAGAACCTCTCTTTGGGTCGGTCCTTCTGGTGCCTCAGTTGAGATAGGCTCACTGTCACCCTTCTGGGTCTCGTTTGCTGTTTGAGTGACCAAGCTGTCCTCAACGGGCTCTCCTCCAGTCTCAGTTCCCCTTTGATTACTCTCCGGCCCTGAGACTTCCTTTTCTGCAGCTGTTTTTTTCGACAACTCAAGTTCCTCATCAGTTGGACACGTCATCTTCTTTGTGTGACTGGCATGTATCCAGTTTGGAATTCCCGCACGTTTCACAGCAGTAGTAGTTGTCAGCATCACTTGATCCGGCCCCTTCCAACGTGGCTCCAAACACAACTTCCTCACGTGTTTCTTGACAACAACCCAGTCACCAGCTTTCAGATAGTGGCCTGGATCATTAATTGGTGGCAGTGTGGTTGCTTCCACCTGGTGAGGGAATGAGCGGATCACGTCAGCCAGACCCTTGCAGTAGTCCAACACCATATCATCTGTGATATTCACAAGAGCATTTTCAGGCACTGCGGGTAGTCTCATAGCTCGACCCATAAGAGTTTCATGTGGAGACAGTCCTGTTTTCTTGTTGGGTGTATTTCTCATTGACATTAGCACTAGGGGCAATGCATCTGGCCATTTAAAATTTGTAGCTGCGCACATTTTTGCCATTCGTGACTTCAAGGTACCATTAATCTGTTCTACCAGGCTTGAGGCTTCGGGACGGTAGCTACAGTGCTACTTCTGTTCAATATTCAGTGCGGCACACAAGAGCTTATCCACCTCATTGTTGAAGTGACTTCCTCTATCTGATTCTAAAGAGATCGGGAACCCGAACTGTGGTATCAACTGCCTAAGCAGCAACTTCGCTACTGTGAGACTGTCATTCCTCCGTGTAGGGTAAGCTTCAATCCAATGACTAAAGATGCACAGAATCACCAACACGTACCTCAGACCTCCACACACAGGGATCTCAATAAAACCCATCTGCATTCTGCTAAATGGACCTCCTGCTCTCCCAGTGTGGCTCAAATTCACCACGGTTCCTTTCCCCGCATTCATCTGCTGACAGATGATGCACCTGTGACAGATTATTTCTGCGGCTTGTCTGAACTTTGGGTTAAACCAATCGATTTTGAATAACCTGATCATGGCATCTCTCCCAATATGTGCTTGACCATGGTAAAACCTTGCAAACTGTGACAAGAGACTATTTGGCAAAACCATTTTCCATTCATCTGATACCTACAAATCATCAGGTCTTTGTACACATTGCATTTTAAGCCAAGAACGTTTGTCTTCTCTGCTGGCACGTCCCTGCAACAATTTTAACTCTTCCATTGTGTCAACCACCCTCAATGCATATCATGTGCATGTCTCATTTTCAGTTTCAGGTAGCAATCCCCACTGATCCTTGAACGATATACAGTTCCGTGCAGTAAACCTTGCGACTTGATCTGCATTTCCGTTCCCCATTGACACAAAGGGGGTCATTCCAACCTTGGCGGTAAAAGCCGCTTACCGCTGTCAGAAGACCGCCAACATACCGCCGCGGCCGCGGTAAACCACCACGGTCATTCTGACCCACAACAGGCAAACCGCCAAAATACAGACATCCACAAAAGTCTACCACACCAAAGGCCAGCGAGAAACTGGCGATGACCAAACCTCCACCGTCACGCCAACAGAAATACGCCCACACTATCACGACACACGAATCCACGCAGCGGTCTTTCAACTGCGGTATTCCATTGGCGGTACACACCGCCGCGCTCAAAATACACACACATTTACAAAACACATCCACATTGGACAAATCGAAAAACACACACCTGATACACATACACACACCACTCCCACACACCCAATACAATATAAAACACACACCCACATCACCCACAAACCCCCACTGCTACAGAATTGGGACCACGCACTGAGAAAAAGAGAACTGAGCACCCAGACGCCATTTTACTTTCACCCAGCAATATTGCCACGCACTTCACACAACACACCAATACACATCACCTCACAATCCACCCCACACATCACCCACACCACCCCATGGCACCGCAAAGACACCACAGGTTCTCCGAGGATGAACTCAGGGTCATGGTGGAGGAAATTGTACGGGTAGAGCCACAGCTCTTCGGGACACAGGTGCAGCACACCACCATTGCCAGGAAGATGGAGCTATGGAGCAGAATAGTCAATAGGGTCAACGCTGTGGGACAGCACCCAAGAAATAGGGATGACATCAGGAAGCGGTGGAACGACCTATGGGGGAAGGTGCGTTCAATGGTATCCAGGCACAACATCGTGGTGCAGCGGACTGGCGGCGGACACCCACCTCCTCCCCCAGAATTTACAACATGGGAGGAGCAAGTCTTGGCGATCCTGCATCCTGAGGGCCTCGCAGGAGTTGGAGGAGGAATGGACTCTGGTAAGTCTCATCTTCACTACTTCATCCCCCCCACCCCACCAGCATGCCAACTCATACCCCCACCCTCACCCTCACTCCATCACATCCTGCTCCTTGCAAATGTCTCCACATCACAGATCACCCATCCCAACCCCAAGCCCTGCATGCGACCACAAAGCATGGACACCCATCACCAAAGCATGCCCACTGCACATACCCATCCCCCACCAAATCACCGTCACAAAAGCCCCCACACGGGAATGCCAGCACTGGGGTACAAGGGCACCCACCCATTACACGCTATGGCACACACATATGCAATAACCATACTTTTATACCCCTGCAGGACCCGAACGCCACGTCACCGCGCAGGAGGGTCCACAAATGTCCACTCCACCCCCAGAAGAGGCCCACAGTGAGGACAGCACCTCTGTCGACCAGGATCTAGATGACCAGCCCGGCCCATCGGGGACCTCGGGACAGTCGGTACTCCTCAGACAGCCACAGCCCATAGCAGACCTTCCCCACTCTGGGAACACCAGCACAGCACCCACCCAGCGGGCCCATCCCTCAGTCCCCAGGACATGTCAATCAGCGGTGTGTCCACCACTACAGGGCACCCAGGTTAACCCCCCACCCCAACAACAACACGGTCCAGGGGACAGAGGCACAGGGAAACAGGGGAACTGGGAGGGCTGCTGTGCGACAGGGGGGGGACAGGCCCAGGGAACCACAAGGCCCTCTCCTCCATCATGGGAGCCTACCACCACTCCCAGGAGACGATGGCGACGGTCCTGGCCAGGTTTCAGGAGATCCAGCTTCTGCAGGAGGAACAGTATTTGAGGTTCAGGGAGGAACTATGAAACATCAGTTCCGCCCTGGCCACCATTGTAGGGGCTCTGAATCAGGTAGTCACCACATTGCGGGACACTGTGGCAGGACAAAGGGCCCCTGACACTAGCATGGACCAAGAACTGCCTACCACCTCCGCCGGCGCTAGTGGACAGGAGGCCCCGCCACAGGACCAACAGGCCACCAGCACCCCACCCCCTGCAGAAGGAGAACCACCCCGCAAGCGGGCCCTGAGATCCAGGAAGAAGACAGAGTAAGATGCCTAGACCCCCGCCAGGAAAGGATACCTCCCTGATTGTCATCCCACTGTCCCACATTGACACCCTGTCCATTCTTATACTGCCCATGATCCACTTTCCACAGGCATTTGGACATTGCACCTGTGAGACTCATAGTCTGGACTCTGCCATGGACAATCCTCCACCATCACCCCTCACCGACTTGCAACCACCCACCAATATAGGACACTGAAATAAACAGTTATTCGACAAAACAATCAGGAGTCTGGCTGTGATTTTGTACTAATGTATTAGACATTACCGTCCCAAAATGCATATTTCCATTGTGATGCCAACATACCACTGTCACACAGCTGTAGTCCATGGGGAAACAAAGCAGATGTCACGCAGTATGGCCCACATCTCTGAAATTGGAAGGGAAAGTCACAACTCAGTTACCATACACAGGGGGAAAAGGTCAGACAGTAGAGAGGTAGTAGGGGTTACGTATATGTAATATGACGGGTTGGACTCTTACCTGTGTGTCATTGAAAATACTGCTGTATTACTGTGTTCCTGTTGTCTATGTCGTCCTCTTCGTCTTCCTCTTCTTCACTCTCCACAGGCTCCACAGCTGCTACAACACCACCATCTGGACCATCCTCCTGCAGAAAAGGCACCTGGCGTCGCAAAGCCAGGTTGTGAAGCATACAGCAGGCCACGATGATCTGGCACACCTTCTTTGGTGAGTACAATAGGGATCCACCTGTCATATGGAGGCACCTGAACCTGGCCTTCAGAAGGCCGAAGGTCCGCTCGATCACCCTCCTAGTTCGCCCATGGGCCTCATTGTACCGTTCCTCTGCCCTTGTCCGGGGATTCCTCACTGGGGTCAGTAGCCATGACAGGTTGGGGTAACCAGAGTCACCTATTAGCCACACACGGTGCCTCTGGAGTTGACCCATCACATAAGGGATGCTGCTATTCCGCATGATGTAGGCGTCATGCACAGAGCCAGGGAACTTGGCATTAACATGGGAGATGTACTGGTCTGCCAAACACACCATCTGTACATTCATCGAATGATAACTCTTTCTGTTTCTGTACACTTGTTCACTCCTGCTGGGGGGTACTAAAGCCACATGGGTCCCATCAATGGCACCTATGAATTGTTGGGGATATGTCCAAGGGCATAGAAATCACCTTTCACTGTAGGCAAATCCTCCACCTCAGGGAAAACAATGTAGCTCCGTATGTATTTCAGAAGGGCAGACAACACTCTGGACAACACCTTGGAAAACATAGGCTGGGACATCCCTGATGATATGGCCACTGTTGTTTGAAATGACCCACTTGCAAAGAAATGGAGTACTGACAGCACCTGCACTAGAGGTGGGATCCCTGTGGGTTGGCGGATGGGTGACATCAGGTCTGGCTCCAGCTGGGCACACAGTTCCTGAATAGTGGCTCGGTCAAGCCTGTATGTCAGGATGACATGTCTTTCCTCTATTGTCGACAGGTCTACCAGCGGTCAGTACACGGGAAGATTCCTCCATCTCCTCGCATGTCCCAGCGGACGGTGCCTATGAAGGACAACAGCAAGCACAGAGTCAATCAACCCACAGGTACGTAACCACAGCTTGCACATAACACGATTCTCACTCCATTGAATGCTTTGTATGAGTGTTGATGCAAGGCCTAGGTATGTGTGACGCAGTTAAAAGTAAGCCAGGTGGGCCCTTGAAATGGCGGCTGCCTGACCTGTGAAGTGTGACAATGGGATGTGAGGTCAATGCGCTGGGGTGGCACACCGTGGCAGTAGGCGGTCGAAGACCGCGGCGCAAAGCAGCATTGGTTAACATTGAACCCTATGGGTCTCAGGAGCCAATGACGATGTGCGCCGGCGGTCGCGGTATGCACCGCCGCGGTACGCACCGCCGCGGGCGTGACCGCCATTTTCTAACAGCTTAATCACTCGATACCTGATCTTCGACAGGAGAGGACCTACACTGCAAGTGCTGCTGTGACCTCGGTCTGGAAGAGACAATGGCTCATGCGACTGGGGAGAGGGCCCCTGCCTTCACTGCTCAGGAATTGGAGAAACTCGTGGATGGGGTCCTCCCCCAGTATGCGCTACTCTACGGTCCTCCAGACCAACAGGTAAGTACACTGGGACCATGCTTTGGGGCCAATGCCTGTGTTGAGTCGGGTGGATGAAAGATGGTGGGGAGGGGAGCGAATGAGGCATGCATCAGACGACGGATGACAGGATGTGCCACATGGCAAGGGTAGGGATGGGGGGCCACTCACATTGAGGGTGCAGAAGGTGATGACTCTTTTTCTCCCCCTGTACATTTCACATAGGTCAGCGCCCACCAGAAGATAGACATTTGGCGTGCTATCACCAAGGACGTCCGGGCCCTGTGGGTCCACCAGAGACGGGGCACCCACTGCCGGAAAAGATGGGAGGACATCCGACGCTGGAGCAGGAAGACGGCGGAGGCTCAGCTGGGGATGGCCTCCCAACGTGGGAGGGGTGCCATCCGTACTTTGACCCCCCTGATGTCCCGGATCCTGGCAGTGGCCTACCCCGATTTGGATGGGCGCGTGAGGACATCACAGCAGACACAAGCGGGTGAGTACAACCTTATTCTGCTGACTTTGTGCGCAGTGGAGGTGTCTGGGTGGGGGAGGAGGGCTGTGGGTATCCCTAGGCCAGGGCGATTTCTGTAGGCTAGGCCCCTCTGTAAGGTATGGCCCCGTGCCCCCGCCCCCCACCTCTGTAGGGTGCCAAGTACAGTTATCCATGGTCCTGTGTCATCTATGTGTGCAGTTGTCGTCCATAGGCTTGTAGGCCATGTCCCACGGATTGAGTAGTGAACCCCAAGTGCGCGGCGTAGTGCAGGGGGCTTCTGTGTCTGTCCTCTCCGCCAACGGTGTCGCCAATGCATGCACTCAACATGTCTTTATTTACCCCCCCCCCTTTTTTGTGGTCTTCCTGTACATGTGTGCATTAGCATCATCGGGCGGAGGAGAAGTGGCATCGGAGCACGAGGGAGCTACATCCCACATGGTCCTGGAGGGCCATGCAACGGATTCCGAATACACCAGTGGGACGGAGGGTGAGGGGAGCTCCACAGCGGGGACTTGTGCAGACATTAGTGACACAGACTCGTCCTCTGAAGGGAGCTCCCTTGTGGTGGCAGCAACATCCGTGCCCCCCGCACCAACAGGTACAGCTGCCACACAGCGCACCAGCACCGCCCTCCCAGCAGCCCCTCAGCGTTTACCCCGTTCCCGCTCACCCAGGAAGGTGGGCATCTCCTTCGCCCCAGGCACCTCAGGCCCTGCCCCTGTCACCCCTGCTGCCCTCAGTGAGGAGGTCATTGACCTCCTGAGGACGCTCATTGTTGGGCAGTCTACCCTTTTGAATGCCATCCAGGGTGTAGAAAGGGAGGTGCACCAGAGTAATGCATACCTGGAGGGCATTCATTCTGGTCAGGCTGCCCATCAGCCATCGTTCAACACTCTGGCCTCAGCACTGATGGCAGCAATTGTCCCTGTCTCTAGCCTCCCCCCTCCAACTTCCTCCACCCATACCCTATCACCTGTACCTCTGCCTATCCCAGACACACCACCAGACCAGCCTGCACACACCTCAACACCCAAGGGAAGCTCATCCAGACATAAGCACCACACATCACACAAGCATTCACACAAGCAACATCCACATACAGACATACCAACACCCACTGCCTCCACTGTGTCCCCCTCCTCCTCGTCTCCCTCCTCCCTCCCTGTCACGTCTCCACTCACACCTGCATGCACAACATCTTCAGCCACTACGTCCATCACCAGCACACCCACCAGAACCCCCCGCACACGTGCAGTCACCACCGCCACTACCATTTACACGTCCCCTGTGTCCTCTCCCACTGTGTCTGTGACCCCCTCTTCCAAGCTACACAAACGCAGGCAGCCACCCACCCAACAGCCATCCACCTCACAACAGCATCCAGCCTAAGCACCTGCACCCAAAGACACCAGACTGAAGACTCCTACAACCACAACCTCTTCCTCCACTCCCATACCCACTACACCTACCCGTCCCTCTGTTGCTAAATTGCTTTTCCTTTCCAAACTTGACCTCTTTCCAACAACTCCCCCACCCCGTCCATCTCATAGGACTCCAGTCAGCACCTCAGCCACCACAAAAGCGGGACCTGTAATGACAGTGTGCCATGGACTGTGGAGTCCCCCACCCTCAAGGGCAGCCAGTTCAGTAAGGAGCCAAGGCACGGCCAGCCCACCCCCGGTAAAACATCTGAAGATTATCAGTGGCCGGCGCGAGAGGCCGAAGACACCAGGGACCAAAATCCCTACGATGGCTCCGGCAGGAAGTGTGGTGCCACCTGGCACACCGCCAAAGGTGGGGAAGGGCCACAGGCGAACAGGGAAGGCTGGGAAGGGCAGCACGCCCGACAGGTCCGCCAGCAGCCCAGCTGGCCAGGAGGGCCTGCCTGCCCCATCCCAGGTGGGCAGGAAGACACCCACAGGCCCGGTACTGCAGCCCAGGAGGGCCCCGCCAGCCACACAACAGATGGGCAGGAAGGCACCGGCAGCCACAAGTCAGGTGGCGAATGACCTCCATGCCATGGCCGGATCCGCTGAGCTGGACACTCATCCGATGCACCGCTGAACTGGGCACCGCCGTCACAAGCACCGCTGAACAGGGCACCGCCGTCTCAAGCACCGCTGAACAGGGCCCTTCATCTCAAGCACCGCTGAACTGGGCACAGCCGTCTCAAGCACCGCTGAACAGGGCCCTTCATCTCAAGCACTGCTGAACAGGGCACTGCCGTCTCAAGCACCGCTGAACAGGGCCCTTCATCTCAAGCACCGCTGAACTGGGCACCGCCATCTCAAGCACCGCTGAACAGGGCACCGCCGTCTCAAGCACCGCTGAACAGGGCCCTTCATCGTAAGCACCGCTGAACTGGGCACCACCGTCTCAAGCACCACTGAACAGGACCCTTCATCTCAAGCACCACTGAACTGGGCACCGCCGTCTCAAGCACCGCTGAACAGGGCACCGCCGTCTCAAGCACCGCTGAACAGGGCCCTTCATCTCAAGCACCGCTGAACTGGGCACTGCCGTCTCAAGCACCGCTGAACAGGGCACCGCCGTCTCAAGCACCGCTGAACAGGGCCCTTCATCTCAAGCACCGCTGAACTGGGCACCGCCGTCTCAAGCACCGCTGAACAGGGCCCTTCATCTCAAGCACCGCTGAACTGGGCACCGCCGTCTCAAGCACCGCTGAACAGAGCACCGCCGTCTCAAGCACCGCTGAACAGGGCCCTTCATCTCAAGCACCGCTGAACTGGGCACCGCCGTCTCAAGCACCGCTGAACAGGGCACTGCCGTCTCAAGCACCGCTGAACAGGGCACCGCCGTCTCAAGCACCGCTGAACAGGGCCCGTCATCTCAAGCACCGCTGAACTGGGCACCGCCGTCTCAAGCACCGCTGAACAGGGCCCTTCATCTCAAGCACCGCTGAACTGGGCACCGCCGTCTCAAGCACCGCTGAACAGGGCACCGCCGTCTCAAGCACCGCTGAACAGGGCCCTTCATCTCAAGCACCGCTGAACTGGGCACCGCCGTCTTAAGCACCGCTGAACAGAGCCCTTCATCTCAAGCACCGCTGAACTGGGCACCGCCGTCTCAAGCACCGCTGAACAGGGCACCGCCGTCTCAAGCACCGCTGAACAGGGCACCGCCGTCTCAAGCACCGCTGAACAGGGCCCTTCATCTCAAGCACCGCTGAACTGGGCACCGCCATCTCAAGCACCGCTGAACAGGGCACCGCCGTCTCAAGCACCGCTGAACAGGGCACCGCCGTCTCAAGCACCGCTGAACAGGGCCCTTCATCTCAAGCACCGCTGAACTGGGCACCGCCGTCTCAAGCACCGCTGGCCCATTGGCGGAAGGGGCAGGCCCGCCTCTGTGTTGGGCAGGGCTGCACGAAGCACTCTGGGCACCAGTCCCCCTCCAGAACCAGTGGAGACTGTTATCCACTTGTGAGACTGTGGCTTTGCACTCCCCAGGATGGCACAGTGGGCAAGCCACCCACTGTAGAGACTTGAGAGACTGTGGCTTTGCACTCCCCAGGATGGAACAGTGGCCATGGAGGCCCCTCGTGGATCTGGCGTCGTGGACTCATCTGGCTGAGGTGCCCCCCTTTCCCTTCCCCCTTAGGTGCCTGTAGTTTTGCTATCTGATGCCCCTGCAGTGTTCTCTCCGTTGGAGTCTGGTATCCTGTGTGGGCTTTGCCCATGTGATTTGGGCCCAGTGGTCCACGGACAATGCCTGCTACAATGATCGGACTTTAAAATTTGTGTATATAAAGGTTTTAGATGTGTGATATATTTTTAAGCCAGTGATACAATATATTCCAATGTTTAGAATAATTTCCTTTTGTCTTTGCATTCTTCCGGGGGGTTTTGGGGGTGTAACTCTGAGTTGTTGCTATGCATTGATGTGTGTGTTGTAGTGGGTGAGGGTGGGGGTGGGTATGTCGCGTATGTGTGTCCCCTTAATTTTTTCCCTCCCCCCTCCCCTGTGTCGTAGGTGCAGTACTCACCGTTGTCTTCTGCGCCGGCGTTCGTGCTCCTGGTAGAGGAGCAGGTAGACAATCGCTGGGAGGATATGGAGTTCGGGTTCCATGCTGTCCAGATTCCTCGTGGGCTGTATGGAGGTGAGCGTTTTCCGTTCAAAATGGCTGTTTCCGCCGTGTTTTTATCGGCGGGGCTACCGCCCCGGAAAAGGTGGCGGATTGGTAGGTTGTGATGGGGTGGGCGGTACATTGACTCTCGCCTGTCTGTTGGCGGTGACCGCCGCGCTGTTTGTTTGTACCGCCGTGGCGGGCGGTGTGTTGAAGTGGCGGTCTCTGTTGGCGGTTTCCGCCAGGCTCGGAATTCCATTTTTTTTACCGCCAGTCTGTTGGCGGTTTAGCCGCACCTTTAACACCGACCGGCAAGATTGGAATGACCACCAAAGTCTTGTGATTTCACATGAGCATTGCATTTCACCACGGCAATTTCAAGAGGTAACTGAATCGCATGCAACAACTCCTTAATTCTTTCACCATTTTTCACTGGAGAACCAGAAGAGGTCATGAAACCCCTCTGTGACCATAGCTGGCCAAAATCGTGGACAATCCCAAATCCGTATCTGCTATCTGTGTAGATAGTGACTTTCAATTTATCAACGGCATGGCATGCCCTAGTAAGAGCAATCAGTTCAGCCACTTGAGCAGAGTACACTCTTTCGAGCCAAGATGCTTCTAGGATACCAGTGATTGTACACACAGCATATGGTGCACAGTTTTGTTACCTCAAGACAATCATGTTCAACTTCCTCAGCATCATCAACATCAGTATTTTCATTAGGAAGCAAAGTTGCCGGGCTCAACACAGTACATCGCTTCAAAGAAACAAGATAATCGTTTCATACTTGGTCAGACGGGCATTTGTCATGTCTTTGTTCGGGTGAGTAGTATTTCAACGGAGTGTGGGACCATTACTGTTAAAGGATTTCCCATCAGTATGCCTTCACACTGAGTAAGGCTTTGACTAACTGCTGCAACTGCACGCAGACAACCCGGTAAGGCTGCTGCAACTGGGTCCAATGTAGCCGAAAAATATGCTACAGGGCGGTTTGCACCTCCATGGACCTGTGTCAAGACAGACAAAGAACAAGCATCACGTTCATGACAAAACAGGACAAAAGGCTTTGTGTAGTCAGGCATACCTTAAGCTGGAGCCCTGCACATACACTCCCTCAGCTCAATGAATGCCCTTATCTCTTTCTCAGACATAGTTAGGGTATCCGGACCATCCTTAACCCCATTAACGGTCAACCTCACCAAGGGCTTAGAGATAATTGAGAAGTTCAGAATCCACTGGCGACAGTAGCCCACCATTCCCAAGAACATCCTAACGTCTCTCTTGGATGTCGGGGGATTCATATGCAATATGGCTGTCACTCTTTCCTTAGATATTCTCCTCGACCCTTTCTCAATTAGATGGCCTAAGTACTTCACCTCTTTCTGGCAGTACTGCAGCTTTTTCGGGGACCCTTTGGGAGTCATTTCAACCCTGGCAGTACGGGACCGCCAGGGCTGAAATGACGGAAGCACCGCCAACAGGCTGGCAGTGCTTCCAAGGACATTACGACCGCCGCGCCCCGGCGGTTTCCCGCCACAGTGGCCCCGGCGGTTGTAATCCGCCAGCGAATCCCCCTACCGCCAGCCTTTTCCTGGCAGGTCAAAGCCGGCGGTACAGGGAGTCACGGGGCCCCTGGCATTGGCAGTGCAGGGGCCCCCTGACAGGGCCCCATGCGGCTTTTCACTGTCTGCTCTGCAGACAGTGAAAAGTGCGACGGGTGCAACTGCACCCGTCCCACGGCCGCAACACCGCCGGCTCCATTTGGAGCCGGCTCCCATGTTGCGGGCCACATCCCCGCTGATGTCAAAATGGGCACCGCGGGAGTGCGGTCGCATTGGCGCCCGCGCGGCGGTTACCGCCAATGTTGTAATGAGACTCTTTATGTCCGTTCTTTCCCAAGTGATTCACTAAGGCAACAGTATCATACCTGCAGTAATCTTTCGTTTTGGATGAAATCAACAAATCATCAATGTACTGCACTAGAGTCAAATTAAAAGGCAGTTCCAATGATTCCAAATCCTTCTTCAATATCTGAATGAAGATGGAAGGCGACTCTGAAAACCCTTGAGGAATTCGACACCAACTGTAAACCTTGTCCAAGAATTTAAAACTGAAGAGAAATTGGCTATCCTCATGAAGAGGCACCGAAAAGAACACTTGAGGCAAGTCCACGACCGTGAACCACCCTGCATCACAGGGAACCTGAAACATGATCACGGCTGGATTTGGCACTACGGGGCAACATTTAACCACTATCTCATTAATTTTTCTCAGGTCTTGGACAATTTGAACTTTCCCACAAGGCTTCCTCAGACCCATTATCGGTGAATTACATGGGATGCTCATCACTTCTTTTAGGACCCCTTGCTTCACAAAATCTGCAATTATCTGCGTCACCTGTATAAGAACATCTTGTGCCATGTGGTACTGCGGTACCTGTGAAAACACAGCATTTGGCTTTACCTCTACCTTGACTGGTTCTACTCCTTTGATCAGTCCTACTTCCTTTCCTGTCAAGCCCCACACCTTCTCTGTCACTGTTCCCTGTAATTCTGTTGGCAAATCGGTCACTGTGAACATCGGGAAGAAACTTATCAAAGGGTACTCCTCATCTGTGGTCTCCGTTTCTGGCTCTGAGATCTGACCATCATCCCCTTCATCATCACTGTTTGTCTGCACCTCAATTCCTTCATTGTAACAGGTGATCGAACACCTAGTCTTACACAACAAGTCTCTTCCCAGTAGGGATACGGGACTCGAATCACAGACTACAAACCTGTGCAATCCCTGAAAGGTACCAATCTCAACCTGAACCGGATCTGTAATCGGATTTGTCAGGAGCTGATTTGCTACTCCTACCACCTTTATAGTACGTCCTGAAAGGGGCAATTTCGGAACCTCTGCACTTCTGACCGTAGTGTGTGTAGCTCCTTTGTCAACCAGGAATGAAACTTTGTGACCCATCACCTTTCCCTGTACATAAGGTCCTCTCTGATCTACTTCTAGGGACGCTGCAAGCCTGCACTCCTCACTATCCGAACAATCATCCGACCATTCATAGTTTATTCCATTCTCACCACGCAATGGGAACTGTTGTACCGTATTATTTTGACTCATTGTTTGGCCTGTGACCTGTTGAGGAAGCATCACCTGTTGCTGTCCCATCGGAGCTAATGGCAACTGCATTTGCTGTCTAGGCACCAAGGGAATCTGCTGTTGCACTTGCTGCACCTGTTCTGGCTGAACACGTGGCATTTGCATCTGTTGCATGGGCTGGAGACCCTGCATCGGAATCATGTTATTCTGGAAGTTCGGATTGGGACCCCTCATTCTTTGACCCCTTATATTTTGAAATGCACTGACATCATTGCTTTGTTGAACAACACCATCCTGCACCATCATCGGACATTCCCGCTTCCAGTGTCCCACGCCCCCGAACGCATGGCATTGTGACATCTTTTTCATCCCTTGCACGTAATTTTGAACCACAACCGTATTTAAATCTGGACCACGGTTCACAAAACTTCCTCGACCTTGGCCTCTCGGTTGCGTCTGAAACATCCTGTTCCCTTGCGGTTGCTATACCATCTGCTGCACTCCGTTTCCCTGCATCCCTGCTTGAGCTGCCTTAATTTGCATCACCATCACCTTCTCTTTCAACTTTCTTTGCTTCAATTCAATCTCATCACTACAGTATTTTACATACTGCAACACCTCATCAATGGGCTTCGCTTGCCAGCAGATCAAATGATTCTTAATCATCTGGCTAATTTCTGGCCTCAATCCTTCAACAAACCTTTGTTCTATGACCTCTGTGCCACTGTAATGTTTGAACGCCTTTAACAGCCTCTCATAGTAAGCATGTATCGACTCTTTGCCTTCTTGTGCCGTTCGACCAATTTTCTGCCAATCAATATTTTGCGGCGACACCTTCTGCTTCAGAAACTCAATCACCTTATAGTAGTACTTCATCACCTCAGGAGACGGTGCTCCCGTAGCCCTGTCCCTTGCTGGTTCCACTGTTGGCTAATCCACACTCCTCTTGCATTCTAGCCACAAATCAGCTGGAACTATAATCTCAAACAGGGTATTTGTCCTCCCAAAGACAGTTTGCAAGCTTCACAATCCTGTCTGTCTGCTGATACCATTCTATTGGCTTCTCCCTCAACCAGGGATAGTCATTTGTGAACGACAAAATGTCTCCTCTAGACCATGGTACATGAACTAGGACCCCTCCAGCTGTCTCTCTCATCAGTAACATCTTTATTGTCCCCGTGTATGGCACAGCTTTCGCCTGCTGCAGCTCCAGGCAGTCACTCTTCCTCTTATCTCTCTTCTTCGCCCATCTGCCTTCCCACTTCTCTAATGCTCCCCAAACTTGAGAACTCTGCAATATCTCCTTAAGGTGTGCTTTCATTCCAGTAGACCTCATGTGATCAAAGTCTTTAGGCTTGAAGTCTAACCTGTAACTCCTCTTCAAATGCTTGGTATTATCTAAGTCTATGCCATATTTGTCTGCCAAGTTCGCTATCCTCTGATGTACCTTACTCACTTCCTTGGTTATTTTCGGGCACCGATACCTCAATTCCGTTTCAGTGTATGACTCTAATCTGTTCACACCCATAGTTCCTTCAACTAACTCTGCTGCTTCCACACCCAACCTCACAAAGTTCAAGTATTCCTCTCTCTCTGACCGCTCTGCTGTTGCAGGAGTAGTCTGCGGAGTGCTGAGCTTGTCCAGCCATTCATTCAGTTGTTGCGCAGTTAAACCTTGCAACAAGACATTTCCAGCTTGCACCATTGGCGGTTGTGACGTATTCGCACCCCGTACCTGCGGAGTCGATAGACCCAACCCTGTTTGTCTCATGGTCTCTAAAGGAACCCCAATCGGACTGAAGTCCAACAAGGATCTAGATCTCTCGACTCTCTGTTCTCCCGGTGCCATCCCTTGGGAGCTTCCTGTGAAACCTCCTCTTATCACCTCTTGAGTCATTACTCCTTGATCGCATACATTAGACTTCCCCTGCTCATATAGCGGTACTGGCGGACCAACAGTAATCGGCAAAGATATAGCAGCTGGTGCCTGTCCATTTCCCAATCCTGGTGGCGCATTAACTCCCACAGCTTGGTTCATCATAGGTGCTGTAATTGACTGCGGTCCTGTGACCGAAGTGTAATTCGGAACCATCTGTTGCTGCGGCTGGGGCAGCAATTGTGGAGTTGGGTCCATCTGCACTAACTTTGATCTCGTGTACATCAAATTTGTAGTCGTCTGTAATACTGGGACATCAGGATAGAGCCTCTGAATTGGTGGTGGCTGCAACTGTATCTGCGTTTCTGGTGCAGTGGATACACTAGCACCATTCTGTATCGGAGCTGATGTGGTAACATTATTTACCTGTGCTGCGCTTGTGGTTCCCTGATTCTGTGTCAAATTTACAGTACCTGCACTAGTACTCGGTGTATTGTCATTTATGGCATATGGTGGCGGTCGATCATGTAACAACTGATTAAGGAACTCATCATCATCTGAATCATCTGCATCTGCCCAAGACTTCTGAGTCTCTTTCTGCTTACTAGAGCCCTTGTCTGTTTTACAAGTTGTCTTTCTTCCCTGTGTTTTGGCTTCTTGAGTTATTGCCAGAAACATTCTAACTCCGTCTATTGTTTCCCTTCTCCACATCCTAGTCTCACTACCCCATCTAGCCTCCGCTAGTCTTTTCAGCTTTCCTCATTCTCCTCCCAAATTTCTGTTGCTGTTTCTGAATTGCCATCAGTTCCCAAATTGCTAACGCCTCAAACTGAGCTGGTCTCGGGGGCGGCTTCTGCTCATTTAACACCCTGCACAAGTTTTCCAGAATTCTTATATTGAACGTTCCGTGCTCCGGAAACGCCAAACATCCTTCCTTTTCTGTCATTTTGGCCCATTGCTTTAGCCAAAGGCATGACGCTACTCCCTTCTCCTCCATTACGGCATAAGCCGGAGTATCCTCTGGCGGTGTAGGCTCCCCCACACTCACGGTAATGTATGTATCTCCCCTCAAAGCACTCTTTAAAGCCTTGAAAAACGTCATTTTTGCGTCCTTTATTTTGGTTTATAACTGAATCAGGAAGTGAGTTTAATTTCCAGAACACTCTTCGCCTACCTTCTCAACCAATTGCCTCTCACAGACAGCTGCCAATCGGTGCGCGACCCCTCTCGGCAACTGACCGATCCCAGCGCGGCTCCAATGATGTCACACCCACACACACTGCGGCTGACAAAGTCCTGTGGCTTGTCTTTCTCACACCAGATCCACACAAAACGAATGCAATATATTGCGAGCACCTTAACAACAAAACCCAAATTTGCCGGTTTACTACAGGAAGGGTAACACAATCGCTTTAGATCTTTACAGAGATTTCACTTGAAACCCTCGCCCGCTACTCTCTCCTTCTCAGATCCCGCGCTCGCAAGCAGAATTCGACCCGCAAATTCTACTCTCGGCTTGTCACTGGTTTGTCCTAGTGCACTTTAGAACTTGCCAAATCTCCATTGAAGGTTTCACTCACACACTTTGACTCAAACTCGACTCGTCAACCACGCCTGATTGACCTATTAAACCACACAAATTACAACATAAACCAAGGGGGTTATTACAACTTTGGAGGAGGTGTTAATCCGTCCCAAAAGTGACGGTAAAGTGACGGATATACCACCAGCCGTATTACGAGTCCATTATATCCGATGGAACTCGTAATACGGCTGGTGGTATATCCGTCACTTTACCGTCACTTTTGGGAAGGATTAACACCTCCTCCAAAGTTGTTATAACCCCCCAAGTGTTAGCCCTGACAGCCTTAGGGTGGTCACCCCTAACTTTTTGCCTGCCTCCCTCCAGTTTTTGGACACTCTTTTTGCTGGCTTTTAGATTCTGCGCACTTTATCACTGCGCACTTTATATGCTAAGTGCATATGCTCTCTCCCTTTAAACATGGTAACCTTGGATCATACCTGATTGGACTATTTAATTTACTTATAAGTCCCTAGTAGTGTGCACTATATGTGCCTAGGGCCTGTAGATTAAACGCTACTAGTGGGCCTGCAGCACTGGTTGTGCCACTCACTTAAGTAGCCCTTTACCTTGTCTCAGGCCTGCCATTGCACGGCCTGTGGGTGCAGTTTCACTGTCACCTCGAATACGCATTTAAAAGTACTTGCCAAGCCTAAACCTCCCCATTCTCCACATATAAGTCACCTCTAATGTGTGCCCTAGGTAACCCCTAGAGCAGGGTGCAGTGTGGGTGAAAGGCAGGACATGTACCTGTGTAGTTTACATGTCCTGGTAGTGTAAAACTCCTAAATTCGTTTTTGCACTACTGTGAGGCCTGCTCCCTTCATAGGCTAACATTGGGGCTGCCCTCATACAGTATTGAAGTGGTAGCTGCTGATCTGAAAGGAGTAGGAAGGTCATATTTAGTATGGCCAGAATGGTAATACAAAATCCTGCTGACTGGTGAAGTTGGATTTAATATCACTATTCTAGAAATGCCACTTTTGGAAAGTGAGCATTTCTTTGCACTTAAATCTTTCTGTGCCTTACAATCCACGTCTGGCTGGGCTTAGTTGACAGCTCCTTGTGCATTCACTCACACACCCCAAACACAGGGTACTCAGCCTCACTTGCATACATCTGCATTTTGAATGGGTCTTCCTGGGCTGGGAGGGTGGAGGGCCTGCTCTCACACAAAGGACTGCCACACCCCCTACTGGGACACTGGCAGACAGGATTGGACTGAAAGGGGACCTGGTGCACTTCTTAGCCACTCTTTGAAGTCTCCCCCACTTCAAAGGCACATTTGGGTATAAAACAGGGCCTCTGCCCTACCTCATCAGACACTTGCTGGAGAACAAACCTGAACCAGAAACTACATCCTGCCAAGAAGAACTGCCTGGCTGCTCAAAGGACTCACCTGTCTGCTTTCTACAAAGGACTGCTGCCTTGCTGTTGGCCTGCTGCCTTGCTGAACTCTTGTCTGGCTGTGAAAGTGCTCTCCAAGGGCTTGGATAGAGCTTGCCTCCTGTTCCCTGAAGTCTCAGGACCAAAAAGACTTCTCTTTTTCACTTGGACGCTCCGTGCGCCGAAATTTTCGACGCACAGCTTGTTCCGCGGCGAGAAAAACGCCGCACACCAACGCTGATCGACGCGACGTCTTCGGGACGACCGGAACTTCGACGCACAGCCTCGCAAGGACAACGCCGCCCGACCTCCAGAGGAGAAATCGACGCTACGCCTGCCGTGAGAGCGAAACTTCGACGCGCAGCCCCGCAGAACGACGCGCAGCCGGAAAACGAGCAGGAAAATCCACGCACAGACCCGGGACATCTGGTAATCCTCGCGATCCACAGAAAGAGACTGTCCGCGCGCTGGAAAATTACGCACGACTTCCCCGCGTGAAAAATAACGACGCAAGTCCGCGTGTGCTGGGGAGAAATCGACGCACACACCATTTTTCCACGTATCTCTTCTTCTGTGGCCCTCTGAGGAGATTTTCCACCCCAAACCAGGTACTTTGTGCTTGAAAGAGACTTTGGGGGTCATTCTGACCCTGGCGGCCGGTGGTCGCCAGGGCCACCGACCACGGGAGCACCGCCAACAGGCTGGCGGTGCTCCCATGAGCATTTTGACCGCGGCGGTTCAGCCGCGGTCAGAAGCGGAAAGTCGGCGGTCCCCCGCCGACTTTCCGCTGCTCGGGGGAATCCTCCATGGCGGCGGAGCGCGCTCCGCCGCCATGGGGATTCTGACACCCCCTACCGCCATCCTGTTCATGGCGGGAAACCAATGGCATGGGCACTGCAGGGGCCCCCGTAAGAGGGCCCCGCAAAGTATTTCAGTGTCTGCTTTGCAGACACTGAAATACGCGACGGGTGCAACTGCACCCGTCGCACCCCTGCAACTACGCCGGCTCAATTCTGAGCCGGCGTCCTCGTTGCAGGGGCATTTCCTCTGGGCCGGCGGGCGCTCTTTTGGAGAGCGCCCGCCGGCCCAGAGGAAATGTTTGAATGGCCGCCGCGGTCTTCTGACCGCGGTGCGGTCATTTGGCGGCGGTACCTTGGCGGACGGCCTCCGCCGTCCGCCAAGGTCAGAATCAGGGCCTTTGTTTGCTTTTTAAAGACTTAAGACACTTTGGTGGTCATTCTGACCCCGGCGGTAAAATGCACTTACCGCCGGTCAGAAGACCGCCATAACACCGCCGCGGCCGCGGAAACCCGCCACGGTCATTCTGACCCGCAGAAGGCAAACCTCCGAAAATCCGACAGCCACAACCGACCGCCAGACCAGCGGTCGGCGGAAAGGTGGAGGTGACCAAACCTCCACCGCCACGCCAACAGAAATACGCCCATGCCATTACGACCCACAAATCCACGCGGCGGTCATTCAAACGCGGTATTCCATTGGCGGGACACACCGCCGCGGTCAGAATACACACAAACGAACAAAACTCAGCCACATTGGACGATTTGAATCCCACACACCTGATACACATACACACACCACTCCCACACACACAATACAATATAAAACACCCACCCACATCACCCACAAACCCCTACGCAAAAAAATTCTGAAAGAAGGCCAGAGCGAGACACCAGCATCCACAAACTAACAGCCACAGCCACTCAACACCATCACCCACACACTATCCACACACAAAACAACACACACCACCACACTCAACACACTTAACTACACATACTCCACCCCACACATCATACACACCACCCCATGGCACCCCAAAGACAACCCCGCTTCACAGACGAAGAACTCAGGGTCATGGTGGAGGAAATCGTTCGGGTAGAGCCCCAGCTGTTCGGCACACAGATACAATACACCAGCATTGCCCGGAGGACGGAGCTATGGCAGAGGATTGTCGACAGGGTCAACGCTGTGGGACAGCACCCCAGAAATCGGGAAGACATCAGGAAGCGATGGAACGACCTACGGGGGAAGGTGCGTTCCATGGTATCCAGGCACAACATCGCCGTGCAGAAGACTGGCGGAGGACCCCCACCTCAACCCCCACAATTCACATCATGGGAGGAGGAAGTCTTGAACATCCTGCATCCTGACGGCCTCGCAGGAGTCGGCGGAGGAATGGATACTGGTAAGTTGAAGCTTCAATACTGCTTCCCCCCCACCTGCATGCCAAATCATACCCCAACCCTCACCCCCATCCTCGAACCCCACCCTCACCCCCACCCCCACCACCATCCTCACCCCCACCACCATCCTCACCCCCAGCACACCTATTCCCCGCCAATGTCTCACCATCACAACCCACACATCCCAAAACCTAGGCCTGCATGCGTCCACTAAGCATGGACACCCATCACCAAAGCATGCCCAATGCATATACACATCCCCCCCACAAGCCACCCCACCAAAGCCCCCACACACGAATGCCAGCACTTGGGGACACGAGAACCCATAGATACACCCATATGCCACACATTGAAACTATAACCATACCTCTATACCCCTGCAGGACCCGACCGTCAACACACCGCGGCGGAGGGGCCAGAATTCTCCACACCCCCCACCCAAGAGGCCGTCAGCGATGACAGCAGCTCTGTCGACCTGGACACCGATGACCAGCCCGGACCATCGGGGACCTCTGGACAGTCGGTTCCCCTCACACAGGCCCAGGCCACTACAGACCCAAACCCCTCTGGGAACACCAGCACAGCTCCCACCCAGCGGGCCCATGCCTCTGTCTCCAGGGCGCGTCAATCTGCGGTGTGTCTACCACTACAGGGCACCCAGGATAACCCACCACCCCAACAACAACAGGGACCTGGGGGCAGTGGTAGTGGGCACACCGGCCAGGGGGCAGAGGCCCAGGGAAACAGGGCAACTCGGAGGGCAGCTGTGCGACAGGGGGGGGACGGGCCCAGGGAACCCACTCTCCACGAGGTCCTCACCACCATCATGGGAGCATACAACCGCTCCCAGGAGACGATGGCGACGGTACTGGCCCGGTTCCAGGAGATCCAGGTACTGCAGGAGGAACACTATCGGGGGTACAGGGAGGACATCAGAGCCATCAACACCACCCTGGTTACCATGGTAGGGCTGCTGCAGGACCTCGTCAACACCAGGGCGGACACTCAACAACACCCAAGGGCCCCTGCCACTAGCCTGGACCAAGAACAGCCAACCACCTCCGCCGGCGCTAGTGGACAGGAGGCCCCCGCACAGCAGCAGCCCACCAGACCCCCACCTCCTGCAGGAGAAGAACCACCCCGCAAGAGGGCCCTGAGATCTCGCAAGAAGACAGAGTAGGATGTCAAGACCCCCGCCAGCAATGGATACCACCTGATGTCATCCCACTGTCCCACATTGTCACCCTGTCCATCCTTGAACTGCCCATGCTCCATCTCTCCACAGGCCTCTGGACAATGCACCTGTGTGACTGTTACTCTGGACTCTGCCATGGACATTCCTTCACCATAGCCCCCACCCACTTGAAACCACCCATCCCATTTTGAGCACTTCAATAAACACCTATTTTGCACCAAAATATCAGGAGTCTGGCTGTGATTTCAATAGATTGTAATTGACATGACAGTGCAAATATGTCCTTGTACATGGTGAAGTCAACAAACAGCTGCCACAAAGCTGTAGTCCATGGGGAAACGAAGCACAGGACTCGTAGTGGGGACCCCAGATCTGAAATAGGGAGGGAAAAGCCAAAACTCAGTCATCATACACTGGGGCAAATAGACAGGCAGCAGAGATGCAGGAGAGTAGTTCACATTTACTAAATTATCTTTGAAATGTTACCTGTGTCCTATTGGAAGTACTGTTCAATGATTCTGTCCCTGTTGTCTGTTTCAGCCCTGTCGTCTTCCTCCTCGTCACTCTCCTCAGGTTCCACCGCTGCCACAACACCACCGTCTCGACCATCCTCCTGCAGGAAAGGCACCTGGCGGCGCAAAGCCAGGTTGTGAAGCATGCAGCAGGCCACGATGATGTGACACACCTTCTTAGGTGAGTACATTAGGGATCCACCTGTCATATGCAGGCACCTAAACCTGGCCTTTAGGAGGCCAAAGGTGCGTTCTATCACCCTCCTAGTACGCCCATGGGCCTCATTGTACCGTTCCTCTGCCCTGGTCCGGGGATTCCTTACTGGGGTCAGTAGCCACGACAGGTTGGGGTACCCAGAGTCCCCCACTAGCCATACACGGTGTCTCTGTAGCTGTTCCATCACGTAAGGGATGCTGCTATTCCTTAGGATGTAGGTGTCATGCACTGACCCTGGGAATTTGGCATTTACATGCGAGATGTACTGGTCAGCCAAACACACCACCTGGATGTTCATTGAATGGTAATTTTTTCTGTTCCTGTACACCTGCTCCCTGTCTCTTGGGGGAACCAAAGCCACATGGGTCCCATCAATGGCACCAATGACGTTGGGAATATGTCCAAGGGCGTAGAAATCACCCTTCACTGTAGCCAATTCGCCCACCTCAGGGAAAATGATGTAGCTCCTCACGCATTTCATCAGGGCAGACAACACTCTGGATAACACCTTCGAAAACATGGGCTGAGACATCCCAGAAGCAGTTCCCACTGTTGTCTGAAATGACCCACTTGCCAAGAAATGGAGTACTGACATGACCTGCACCAGAGGGGGAATCCCTGTGGGTTGACGGATGGGGGACATCAGGTCGGGCTCCAGCTGGGCACACAGTTCATGGATAGTGGCACGGTTAAGACGGTAGGTCAGGATAATGTGGCGTTCTTCCATTGTCGACAGGTCCACCAGCGGTCGGTACACGGGAGGATTCATCCGTCTCCTCGCCCAACCCAGCGGACGGTGCCTAGGAAGGACAACATGGAGCACACAGTCAAGCAACCCACAGGTACGTACTCACAGCTAGCACAGTAAACGATTCTCTATGCAGTGAATGGCGTGTCTGAGTGGCTATGCAAGGCCTAGGCCTGTGTGACGCAGTTGAAATTGAGCCATGTGGGCCCTGGAAATGGCGGCTGCCTGACCTGTGAAGTGTGACAATGGGATGTGAGGTCAATGTGCTGGCGTGGCACACCGCGGCGGGCGGCGGGCGAAGACCGCGGCGCGAAGCCGCATTGGTTAACATTGAAGCCTATGGGTTTCAGGAGCCAATGGCGAAGGGCGCCGGCGGTGGCGGGACGCACCGCCGCGGTACGCACCGCCGCGGACGTGACCGCCATTTTCTATCTACTTATCCACTTGCGACTTGAACTTTCACAGGAGAGGACCTATACTGCAAGTGTTGCTGTGACCTCGGTCTGGAAGGGACAATGGCTGCTGCGCCTGGGGAAAGGGCCCCTGCCTTCACTGGAGAGGAGTTGGAGAAACTTGTGGATGGGGTCCTCCCCCAGTATGCGCTACTCTACGGTCCTCCAGACCAACAAGTGAGTTTAATTCAATATGGATTTGGGGCCACTGGCTGGCTTGGGGGCCTGGCGGGGGGCCTGGGGCGGGGATGGGGGGCATGTTGGGCCTGGCGGGGGGCATGGCGGGGGCCTGGCGGGGATGGGGGGCATGTTGGGCCTGGCGGGGGGCCTGGCGGGGATGGGGGGCATGTTGGGCATGGCGGGGGGCCTGGCGGGGATGGGGGGCATGTTGGGCCTGGCGGGGGGCATGGCGGGGGGCCTGGCTGGGATGGGGGGCATGTTGGGCATGGCGGGGGGCCTGGCGGGGATGGGGGGCATGTTGGGCATGGCGGGGGGCCTGGCGGGGATGGGGGGCATGTTGGGCCTGGCGGGGGGCATGGCGGGGGGCCTGGCGGGGATGGGGGGCATGTTGGGCATGGCGGGGGGCCTGGCGGGGATGGGGGGCATGTTGGGCCTGGCGGGGGGCATGGCGGGGGGCATGGCGGGGATGGGGGGCATGTTGGGCCTGGCGGGGGGCATGGCGGGGGGCCTGGCGGGGATGGGGGGCATGTTGGGCATGGCGGGGGGCCTGGCGGGGATGGGGGGCATGTTGGGCCTGGCGGGGGGCATGGCGGGGGGCCTGGCGGGGATGGGGGGCATGTTGGGCCTGGCGGGGGCCTGGCGGGGATGGGGGGCATGTTGGGCATGGCGGGGGGCCTGGCGGGGATGGGGGGCATGTTGGGCCTGGCGGGGGGCATGGCGGGGGCCTGGCGGGGATGGGGGGCATGTTGGGCCTGGCGGGGGGCATGGCGGGGGGTCTGGCGGGGATGGGGGGCATGTTGGGCCTGGCGGGGGGCCTGGCGGGGATGGGGGGCATGTTGGGCATGGCGGGGGGCCTGGCGGGGATGGGGGGCAATGTGGGCCTGGCGGGGGGCATGGCGGGGGGCATGGCGGGGGGCCTGGCGGGGATGGGGGGCATGTTGGGCCTGGCGGGGGGCCTGGCGGGGATGGGGGGCATGTTGGGCATGGCGGGGGGCCTGGCGGGGATGGGGGGCATGTTGGGCCTGGCGGGGGGCATGGCGGGGGGCCTGGTGGGGATGGGGGGCATGTTGGGCCTGGCGGGGGGCATGGCGGGGGGCCTGGCGGGGATGGGGGGCATGTTGGGCCTGGCGGGGGGCCTGGCGGGGATGGGGGGCATGTTGGGCATGGCGGGGGGCCTGGCGGGGATGGGGGGCATGTTGGGCCTGGCGGGGGGCATGGCGGGGGGCCTGGCGGGGATGGGGGGCATGTTGGGCCTGGCGGGGGGCCTGGCGGGGATGGGGGGCATGTTGGGCCTGGCGGGGGGCCTGGCGGGGATGGGGGGCATGTTGGGCCTGGCGGGGGGCATGGCGGGGGGCTTGGCGGGGATGGGGGGCATGTTGGGCCTGGCGGGGGGCATGGCGGGGGGCCTGGCGGGGATGGGGGGCATGTTGGGCCTGGCGGGGGGCCTGGCGGGGATGGGGGGCATGTTGGGCCTGGCGGGGCATGGCAGGGGGCCTGGCGGGGATGGGGGGCATGTTGGGCCTGGCGGGGGGCATGGCGGGGGGCCTGGCGGGGATGGGGGGCGTTGGGCCACTGGCAAGGAAAATGCTGACAAACTTGAACGTGGTATTTCTCCCTCCCTGTACGTGTCACATAGGTCCGCGCCCATGAGAAGATCGGGATTTGGCGTGCCATCGCCAAGGAAGTTCGGACCCTGGGGGTCCACCATCGACGGGGCACCCACTGCCGCAAGAGGTGGGAGGACATCCGCCGCGGGACCAAGATGACCGCCGAGTCTCTGCTGGGGATGGCCTCCCAACGTAGGCGGGGTGCCTGCCGTCAACTGAGCCCCCTGATGTTCCGGATCCTGGCGGTGGCCTACCCTGATTTGGATGGGCGCGTGAGGGCAGCACAGCAGACACAAGGGGGTGAGTACAAGCATTATCTACTCTGTTGTCGCGCAGTGGAGGTGTCTGGGTGGGGGAGGAGGGCTGGGGGTCCCCCTAGGCCAGGGCGATATCTGTAGGCTGGGCACCCCCGTAAGCCCCTGTGTCCCCAGCCACCACCCTCAGTAGTTTGTCAGTACAGCCATCCCTGGGCCGTGTCATCCATGGGTGCAGTTGTCAACTCTAGGCGTGTAGGGCATGTTCCACGGAATGCGTAGCGGACCCCAAGTGCGCAACTTAGTGCAGGGGGCATCTGTGTCTGTCATGTCCGCTAACTGTACCGGAGATCCATGTACTCAATATCCCTTTATTTCTCTCTCCCCCCCCCTTTTTGTTTGTCTTTCTGTGCTTGTGTGCATCAGCATCATCAGGCGGAGGAGAAGTGGCATCGGGGCAGGAGGGAGCTGCATCTCACATGGCCCAGGAGGGCCATGCCACAGAGTCAGACTGGATCAGTGAGACGGAGGGCGAGGGGAGCTCCACGACGGGGACGACTGGACCCTGCAGCGACACGGACACGTCCTCGGAAGGGGGCTCCCTTGCGGGGGTGGCACCATCCGTGCCCCCCGCCATTACAGGTACAGCCGCCACCCAGCGCACCATCTCCGCCCTCCCAGCAGCCCCTCAGCGTTCGCCCCGTGCCCGCTCTGCCAGGAAGCCGGGCATCTCCTTCGCCCCAGGCACCTCAGGCCCTGCCCCTGTTACCCCCGCTGCCCTCAGTGAGGAGGTCATTGACCTCCTCCGAACGCTCATTGTTGGGCAGACTACCCTTTTGAATGCCATCCAGGGGGTGGAGAGGGAGGTTCATCGCAGCAATGCGTACCTGGAGGGCATTCATTCGGGTCAGGCTGCCCATCAGCGATCGTTCCAGGCTCTGGCCTCAGCACTGACGGCAGCCATTGTCCCTGTCTCCTGCCTCCCTCTACTAACTCCCTCCTCCCAGTCTCCTGTTCCTCTGCCTGTCCCACCCACACCATCAGACCAGCCTGCACACACCTCAACACCCAAGAGAAGCTCATCCAAACATAAGCACCACAGATCACGCAGACATTCACACACGCAACATTCCGATGCAGACATGCCAACAGTCACTACCACCTCTGTGACCCCCACCTCCTCGTCTCCCTCCTCCCTCCCTGTGACGTCTACACTCACACCTCCATTCACCTCACCATCAGCCAGTGTTTCCATCACCAGCACACCCTCCACTCCAGTCCGCACACGTGCAGTCACCACCCCCACTGCCATTTACACGTCCCCTGTGTCCTCTCCCACTGTGTCTGTCACCCCCTCTTCCACACCACACAAACGCAGCCACCCACCCACCCAACAGCCATCCACCTCACGACAGCCTATCCCTCCTGCACCTGCACCCAAAGACAGCAAACGTGACTCACCTACAACCACATCCTCTCCCTCCACTCCCATTCCCACTGTACCTACCACTCTCCATTGTCCCAAGAAACTCTTCCTCGCCACTACTAACTTCTTTCCTGACCCTGAGCCCCCCCCTCCTTCTCGTCGGGGTAAGAAGAGCACCTCAGCCACCACCAGCCCTGCAGCCCCCTTGACAAGGGTGCAGGGGTATTGGAGCCCGCCAGCCCGCATGTCTGGATCTTCGCCCAGCAGCAAGGGGACAGCCAGCCCACCCCCTGGGAAGAGGAGCAGAAGGCGGAAGGGGCGCCGCAGGAGCCCGCCTTCTACATCCCCCCCGGACACCACCCAGAGACAGTCACCAGCCACAGCTCCAAAGGGAGGAAAGGGCCACAGGCCCACGACTAAGGAGGGCAAGGGCAGCAAGTCGGAGAGGTCAGGCAGCAGGCCTGCTGCCCAGGAGGAGCCCACAACCCCCATAGCCGCTGCCCCGGGAGGAACCGGCACAGCTGCCCCGGGAGAGCCCACCACCCCCATAGCCGCTGCCCAGGGAGGACCCAGCCCAGCTGGCCAGGAGGGCCGCACCACCCACAGCCCAGGTGGGCATTGAAGGAGCACCATCCCCGCTGCCCAGGAGGGCACCACCAGGCAATGAGCAGTTGGCCATAGACCGGCCGCCGTCTCCAGAACCGCTGAACTGGGCCCCGCCGTCTCAAGCACCGCTCCTCTGGGCCCCGCCGTCTCAAGAACCGCTGAACTGGGCCCTTCAAGGCAAGGAGCGCTGCACTGGGCCCCGCCGTCTCAAGAACCGCTGAACTGGGCCCCGCCGTCTCAAGAACCGCTCCGCTGGGCCCCGCCGTCTCAAGAACCGCTGAACTGGGCCCTTCAAGGCAAGGAGCGCTGAACTGGGCCCCGCCGTCTCAAGAACCGCTGAACTGGGCCCTTCAAGGCAAGGAGCGCTGAACTGGGCCCCGCCGTCTCAAGAACCGCTGAACTGGGCCCCGCCGTCTCAAGAACCGCTCCGCTGGGCCCCGCCGTCTCAAGAACCGCTGAACTGGGCCCCGCCGTCTCAAGAACCGCTCCGCTGGGCCCCGCCGTCTCAAGAACCGCTGAACTGGGCCCTTCAAGGCAAGGAGCGCTGAACTGGGCCCCGCCATCTCAAGAACCGCTGAACTGGGCCCGCCGTCTCAAGAACCGCTGAACTGGGCCCCGCCGTCTCAAGAACCGCTGAACTGGGCCCTTCAAGGCAAGGAGCGCTGAACTGGGCCCGCCGTCTCAAGAACCGCTGAACTGGGCCCCGCCGTCTCAAGAACCGCTCCGCTGGGCCCCGCCGTCTCAAGAACCGCTGAACTGGGCCCTTCAAGGCAAGGAGCGCTGAACTGGGCCCCGCCGTCTCAAGAACCGCTGAACTGGGCCCCGCCGTCTCAAGAACCGCTGAACTGGGCCCTTCAAGGCAAGGAGCGCTGAACTGGGCCCCGCCGTCTCAAGAACCGCTCCGCTGGGCCCCGCCGTCTCAAGAACCGCTCCGCTGGGCCCCGCCGTCTCAAGAACCGCTGAACTGGGCCCTTCAAGGCAAGGAGCGCTGAACTGGGCCCCGCCGTCTCAAGAACCGCTGAACTGGGCCCGCCGTCTCAAGAACCGCTGAACTGGGCCCCGCCGTCTCAAGAACCGCTGAACTGGGCCCTTCAAGGCAAGGAGCGCTGAACTGGGCCCCGCCGTCTCAAGAACCGCTGAACTGGGCCCCGCCGTCTCAAGAACCGCTCCGCTGGGCCCCGCCGTCTCAAGAACCGCTGAACTGGGCCCTTCAAGGCAAGGAGCGCTGAACTGGGCCCCGCCGTCTCAAGAACCGCTGAACTGGGCCCCGCCGTCTCAAGAACCGCTGAACTGGGCCCCGCCGTCTCAAGAACCGCTGAACTGGGCCCTTCAAGGCAAGGAGCGCTGAACTGGGCCCCGCCGTCTCAAGAACCGCTCCGCTGGGCCCCGCCGTCTCAAGAACCGCTCCGCTGGGCCCCGCCGTCTCAAGAACCGCTGAACTGGGCCCTTCAAGGCAAGAACCGCTGGCCCTTTGGCAGACGTGGCAGGGCAGGATCTATCTCGGGCAGGGCTGCAGGATGTCCTCTGGCCAACTTGCCTCCTCCAGTGGCAGTGGGGTCTGTTATGGACTGTATGGACCGTGGCTTTGCACTCCCCAGGATGGCCCAGTGGGCAGGCCACCCACTGTATGGACTGTATGGACCGTGGCTTTGCTCTCCCCAGGATGGCCCAGTGGGCAGGCCACCCACTGTATGGACTGTATGGACTGTGGCTTTGCTCTCCCCAGGATGGCCCAGTGGGCAGGCCACCCACTGTATGGACTGTTTGGACTGTGGCTTTGCTCTCCCCAGGATGGCCCAGTGGGCAGGCCACCCACTGTATGGACTGTATGGACAGTGGCTTTGCACTCCCCAGGATGGCCCAGTGGGCAGGCCACCCACTGTATGGACTGTATGGACAGTGGCTTTGCACTCCCCAGGATGGCCCAGTGGGCAGGCCACCCACTGTATGGACTGTATGGACTGTGGCTTTGCACTCCCCAGAATGGCCCAGTGGGCAGGCCACCCACTGTATGGACTGTTTGGACTGTGGCTTTGCTCTCCCCAGGATGGCCCAGTGGGCAGGCCACCCACTGTATGGACTGTATGGACTGTGGCTTAGCACTCCCCAGGATGGCCCAGTGGTCATGGAGTCCCCTCGTGGATCTGGCGTCGTGTACTCAAGTGGCTGAGGTGCCCCCCCTTCCCTTCCCCCTGAGGTGCCTGTCCTATTTTCTTTCTGATGCCCCTGCAGTGTTCTCTCCGTGGAGTTCTTGTCGTGGGACTGGGCCTTGCCCCTTTGCACAGGACCCCTGTGATCCACGGACAGTGGTTGGACTACATTTAGTAGCTGTGTATATTTTGTACATAGTTTATTTATTTATTGGGATTACTGGTGTACATATTTCAATATATCTGCCCGTTTATGATCTCTTATTTTGGTCTTTGCATTATTTCGGAGGGGGGTGGTTTGTGGGTTGTGACAGTGATCTGTGGGAATGCATTGATGTGTGTGTTGTAGTGGGTGTGGGTGGGTGGGTGTGTGCCGGTAATCTTTTCCCTCCCCTGTGTCGTAGGTGCAGTACTCACCGATGTCTTCCGCGCCGCCGGGCGTGCTCCTGGTATATGAGCAGGTATAGGAGTGCGGGGATGACCTGCAACTCTGGTTCCATACTGCCGGAATCTCGCGTGGAGTGCGTAGAGGTGAGCGTTTTCCCGTTCGTAGTCTGTTTCCGCCGTGTTCTTATCGGCGGTGCTCCCGCCCCGGAAAAGGTGGCGGATTGGTGGGTCGTGATAGGGTGGGCGGTACATTGTCTGCCGCCTGGCTGTTGGCGGGGACCGCCGCGCTGTTTGTTTGTACCGCCGTGGCGGGCGGAGTGTTAATACGGCGGGCTGTGTTGGCGGTTCCCGCCAGGGTCAGAATTGCATATTTTAGACCGCCGGCCTGTTGGCGGCTTGGCCGCCGCTTTATCACCGACCGCCAGGGTCAGAATGAGGGCCTTTATATCACTTTTCAGTGATATCTCTACAAATTCCCATTGCAACTTTATTCGTTTTGACCTACAATTATCCTGATAAATATTATATATTTTTCTAAACACTGTGTGGTGTATTTTTGTGGTGCTACATGGTGGTATTGTATGATTTATTGCACAAATACTTTACACATTGCCTTCTAAGTTAAGCCTGACTGCTCGTGCCAAGCTACCAGAGGGTGGGCACAGGTTAATTTTGGATTGTGTGTGACTTACCCTGACTAGAGTGAGGGTTCTTGCTTGGACAGAGGGTAACCTGACTGCCAACCAAAAACCCCATTTCTAACACCAAGTGTCTCATACACTTATCAATATACTCCGGAGTCTTAGACCACGCCGGGTCCGTACATCACCAACCAACCACGTGGATATTTTTTTAGCACAAAGCGCCACACTCACATGAAGTTCGCCGACTTCCCTACTCTAATACTGCGGAGTACGCCCACTCCTACTAGAACATTCCCTGGCCTAAATTCTCACAAACCTCCCAATTCACCTGCGATACGCATAAGCTGAGCAAGCGCAAACTCTACGCCACACATACTATCACTAGAACGCCGAGAACATACCCAACTCACTTCGGCAAGCTCTGAGATTCTGGGAAAGTCATTTGGGACTTAGGGGCACATCATATCTCCAATTTGCATTATTTCGAAAAACAATTCTAAAACAATGGTCCCTCGTCCAAGGGCCCCAAAGGGCCTAAACCGTCCTCTGCTACCAGAACTGATAACGCGTCCCGTCCTAGATAATTTAATTTGTCTGGGACTCGTTTTAGGCCAATGAATCTGTTGACCCTGATTGAAGACACCTTAGAACGAGGCAATTAATCAACATACCAATTAGTAGATCAATAACGTCAACAATATTTTCAGTAACAAATTGGTTTAACTCAGATAATGACATCAGTAAGAATCGGAACCCACTATGACCTTCCAGTCATGAATAACCACGCCGGATTTGGTAGATTTTATGATATTCATTCCCTATTGATTACACTCCTACTAGCAAGTTAATTAGTCTCAATACCAGAAAACACATCAACACGGTAAGAATATGGCAACTTGAATAAGACTTCAATAATGCAAAAATCATAAACATTAGAACAAAACACGAAGTCAACATGGGTTAATCTTAGCAGAGTATTATTAGCACATTATTCAACAAAGCATAGATTCAGTCATTTGTCTATTTGCGTCCGGTTTAGTGAACTCCTTAACTAACCTTGAATTAGCATTGGCATGTTGGGCTTCATGCAAAACAATTTAGCAACACAAATTTAGAAAACATCTAACTATGGTCTCTAACAAAATTAGCAGTTGGTACCTAGGAAAAAAGGCAAACAGACAAATACAATTTCATCCTTATATAGTTACCCTCCATAATGGGTCAGCATACAGGGTCAGTCTTCATCCTCAGGACATCAGTTGGTTCGCCATCAGCCAGGAAACTCAGCAAAGTTCAACAAGACGGGGCAATAAGGGACACTTCCCTCATAAGGAGGAAAAGTATAGAACGGGCTAAGCAAAGTAGGGTGAGGATGGTTCGAAGAATCAAACAGCAAAGTCCTTAAGACAGAGTGACAAAGTGTCTAGGCAATAGCAAAGGCACGTAATGGCAATGGCATAAAGGTGGCTCAGAATGGCTGATTTCTCCTCATGTCATACGGTTATATCAAAGCTTGTCGTACAGTCCCCTCATTTCCAATTGGGCAAGTTTTGGTGCATCATGATCTCCATCCAATGGTTTACTTGTCACCTCATTAAGATTGTCACCTCAGAACAGTTCTCACGTAGTTTATTGGCTCCTGTCTCCGTCTCCAACGGGTAGAATGTCAGGTAAAAACTCTCAGTCTCTCAGACTCAATCAGTAGCTCCATTGTCTTAACCAGTTCAGGCGACCTTGTACCTGTTGCAAGTTTACACTGTTGCATTCAGCAAGAATGTCTCCTTGAGCAAGTCTAGTCTCATGAGAAAGAATTTACTACGGTTACACACATTTTCTAGGTTCTGGAAAAGTACGGCATCATGTCCTTCAGCAAGTCAGCACATTACACTTTAGAAAAAACACAGTTAATATGAAACCGGGCAGCTAGGCCTCGACTCATGCTAACTAAGGCCTAGTGATTAATTAGCAAAACCTTAACATATAACTCTTAATACTAATACAAAATCACACATTAGTACATTAATATTTCATTATTAGTCAATTTCATTAATCATCGTATACATTGACGGCCACTCCCCGTGGGTACATTTCATATGCACGTTTAGTAAAAGCACATTAATACAGGTTCTATGCGGCATCATTACACATTAATTCGCAAACATTTCATGTAAATTTTGATTATAAAACTACACTCTAACAGGGGCGAGAGGTACGGTGGGAGCCTCCGAGCCTGGATGATGATTGACACCTGGCGGCTTCCTTGGAGTGAAGTGGGCATGTTGGGTACCTTGCTCTGACCAGCCCTACATGTCCACTTGAACCCTCACCTAGCTCTGCAATGTAGGAGCCTGGGAGATTGCTGCCACAGCCCCCAAGGCTTCAAATGAGCGTTGGTAGCGCCTGACCGAACCAATCCTCGTGCTGCTCTCTTGCTGTTTCCTAACATAAACAGCAAGGGAGCAGTGCCCAGATTGGCTTAGGAGTTGCAGGGGTGGCAGGGCTGGAGGACGTTGAGGGCACAACTTCCATGCTCGCAGCACAGCTGATGGCCAAGTCACGAGTCACAACAAGTGTTTGGTGCTGCAAGGGACTGGACAGTGAGTTTTTCTTTTTTTACTTTTAGTTAGTCTAAGGATTAAGTAAGTCCAGGCCGTTTCGCGTTGTGATGGTCCATCAACAACATACTTGGCGGCTGCATATGCCAGTTGCTGAATGCAAAGTTCAGTTGGTTTACCGTCACGGAATTGCTGAAAGTGCTCGAAATGATGTGGGAAGAGAAGGCAGCAATGACATAGGTCCGAGCTAAGGCCCTCAGACAACATCCTCGTGCCCAGTGCCCGCTATGGAAATGCAGTGTAATACGGCTCCTATGCCTCCCCTCAAACCCTCTAGAAGGAAATGTATTTCACCGCTTGCAATACTTTTCCAGTATCTATGTCTAATCTACCAAGACTAACACGCAACATAACTGCAGTGGCCTGCCAGACGGCTCATGTTCTCTGCTCACAGACCCGTTCCCAAATTACAGTAGCATATGGTAGGTGGATGGCCTGTGCACGACAGGTTGCATGACTGCTCGCAAGGCTGCTGCATCTTTGCTTGTCTGACAGGTTGCATGACTGCTCGCATGATTGCTGCATGCTCGCTTGCCTGACAGATTGCCAACTACGCGACAGAACTACTCCCTCACTCCTTTCACTTCAAGACCATGCACAGATGCAGTGAGGGTACACATCTGTTCCCCAAGGCACTCACACTGCCTTTACAAGCCATTTAAGATACACACTTTTCCATCCATGGTGCCTCTGGTGTTCTTGTGATACTGAGGCTCTTTAATTACTAGGGGAATTCATATCACAGGCAGCCTTCGCAGACAACGAGGCACTCCAGGGTTAATTCTATGAATTCCTGGCTGCAAATTATGTGGGCCCTTTTAGCAAAATGAGTAGAGGTACAGAAGAATACGGTGATGAACCAGGATCACACACCTTTGTCAACAGGGTAGCTGGGCTAGAATGTACACCCACTGGTTCTGCGACCGAATTATGATGGCATCTCAATAACACTTTAAATGGCTTCCGCAACGGAGTGCGCATTATATACAGGGGGGTGGGTTTTACAGCGCAAATAAGAAACATACCTCGTCTGTTACTTTATAACTGAGGCAGTTCCTGAGTATTGTATTATAAAGGTTTACACCCCCTTTTCGGGAAGCTTGGACTCCTCCAGAGCACATTGTAAACCTGTCCACCGTAGGGACCTCACAGGCAGCGCACTATGTATCACAAGGCATCATAAAGCTCTTCCCTATGATGACAAACTGCAGACTCTGTGGTAGCACATTGTGTCAATGCACCCTCGTCACAGATAATTAAGGCACCCGAGGCCGGCAGTTTGAACCTGGGTGGAGCTATACCCTCCCTAGTCCAATGCATTGATCACTTTCCGACCGGGCGATTACCACTCAGGGGGATCTGGGTGACCACTGTTTACCTTTAATTTGAAGTTCAGTTCAAGAAATCTTTTGATTGAAATCAAAACCTAAAAACTGCTTCTTAACTTACACTGATAGACCCCCAGGCCTGAATACATATTTCTACTAAATTTGTGCCTCTATAGTGCAATGTCATTGGTTTATCAGTTTGTGTTTCTGATATTAAAAACCCTGGACCTAGCTTGTCTTTAGGTATGTAGCAATAATTATTTTTCTCAAATTGATGCCTGAAAGACTGAATCAGTCTCACAGTGATTCGAACATCTAACTTACTGATCACTGAAAATTCGCTCAACCTGCTAAGCTAAAGCGGGGTGGAAGCTTTTTACCCCGAGTGTCATTGTTTTCGGGGCTGCAGGTGCATGCATGACTGCACAAAAATCACCCAGCATATATTCTCAAAAGCCTGTAGTTTAAAACCAATGCGGCGATGTGTGAAAGAACTGTGTATAATGACTTCTGTTCTCAAAACTTTACTGCTAATATAATCATCGCTGTGTGTGTTAGTACTGTTTTGTCTAGCAACAGAAGAGAGTTTTGCTGGCAACCTTGGGTCACACATTTGCCTATTTCTGGCTTTTACTGCTGGCCATTAGACAGTGCGTGTGAATTATTCTCGAGCATGCACTTCCCTGCAAAAGGTGAGAATGTGCAGGACAGCCAAGATCTGAGGCACCCCAGTTATGGCGATGAGCGTTTCTTGAAGGTGAATGAATGATTCATTTAGATGCTCTTTAGTGATAAATATGCTGATCAGAGGCAAAGGAGAGTTCACTCAGGCCTGATTCGTGAGGCGACTCTTCGCACATGGGAGCTGTGGCACAGAGCATGAACCTTCGCTGCCAAATGTTACAGTAGGGCACAGAATAATCTACTGGTTTATTTTGTATTACATTCTGATTGGGAAAAAGAAACCTTCTGGGAAAAAACCATAGCGATATGTTTTTATAAGATGTGTAGATCACTTGAAGTGCTACCAATGAGAGCTCTGGAGCAAAAGCTGAAGGCATTGTGAATTTCTCACAGTGCCTGTCAGTGGGTCATAAAGATGTTCAGAATACTTGCTTGGTCATTCAATCGTAGGCCTCCCTGCTGGACAGACAGAGCAATGGTCACTTATTCTGGGTGCAATTGTGCAGTGGTCGTTGGTGATATTAAAAAACGGTGGGGTGCTACATACATTAAAATAAACACACAATCCAAAATGACATTAAAACATAAATTGCAATAAACAATTTAGAAAGAGAAAAATAAAGTTTCACTTACCTTATCCTAAAGCAAGTCCTCAATGTTCTCCCGTCCCTGGCTCCAGACTCCTTTGATCGCAAGGTGAAGTCACACAGCCTACTACCTTATCCATTCCAGACTCTGCTCTCATGCTGTTTCGTAGCATGAGTGAAGCATCTGGATTGGCTAGTGCAGGTTGCCTCAGTGCTCTGAAAGGCACTGGAGCCCTGTGCTGGCTCTCCAACCCTGCTGTCTACAAAAGCTGGGGTGAGAGGTTTGAATTACGCATGTCAGGCTGGCCGTAGTAAGCTAGCCAGCCAAACCTACATGCAAACTTGAAACTGAAGTGACAACTCCAATTAGCAGCAATGATTCACTAGCCCCACCTCCACACTCCGTTAGGCAGAGACTACAAAATAAAATGGAAATAAAATTACTTTTAATGATGAAAAAGCAATGTCTCAGAGTTATTGACGGATGCCTATCAGATTCACTCAGACAAGAAATGTTAAGAGAAACTCTTAGGCCCTCATTACGACCCTGGCGGTGAGTGATAAGGTAGAGGTGATACCGCCAACATGCTGGCGGTAATTACCGCCAAATTATGACCATGGCAGTGACAAGTCACATAGACAGCCAATGTACCACACCAACCGCCAGGGCGGGAACAGCACTCACCACGGCGGTAGCCGCCAACAGCCAGGCGGGAAACAAAGTACCACCCACCATATTAAGACACTGCAAACTGCCACCTTTTCTGGGGCGGTACCAACGCCATCAAAAGCCTGGCGGAAACGCATCACAGAAGAGAAAGGACTCACCATCAGAGACACAGGGAAGAAGAATGCAGCCATGGAACCCGAACTGCAGGTTTTCCCGATTATCTTCTATATTATGCTCCACCTGTAACACCAATGCCGACGAAGACGATGACGGTGAGTACAGCCACATAGCACACAAGGGAGGGGGGAGGAAAACGAGAGTGACACATACATGCACAACACACACCCAAAACACACCAACACACACACACACCATACACACGTTCAGCTGCACACGAAAAACAATTTGCCCCCAATACACAGTAGAATAATGCAAGGACAACAAGAATGTACAAATGTGATTATATTCAAATCAACATCTAAAAAATGTATCGATTTGTCAATGAAACAGATATGTACACATGTACACAAAGGGGCAATGCCCAGTCCAATGTTCAAAGGGCCCACATGGCCACAGGGCACAGTCTAAGGCCCAACTCGAATTCTGATTTCATCCGGATAGAACTCTACAGGGGCATCAGTTTGCAAATGGGCAGGCACCTCAGGAGGAGGAGAGGCACCTCACCCGGATGCGGGAACAAGCCCACTGGCTCCATGCCCATTGCTTTGTCCTGCAGAGTGCAAGGCCACAGACTCTCAGGTGGGTGACTTTCCCACCAGTTCTGGATGGGGCTCCATTCCCATTGCTCTGTCGTGGGGAGTGCAGGGTCACAGTTTCTCAGGTGGCTGACTTTCCCACTGGTTCTGCATGGGGCAACATGCCCATTGCTCTGTCCTGGGGAGTACAGGGCCACAGTCTCTCAGGTGGGTGACTTTCCCACTGGTTCTGGATGGGGCAACATGGCCATTGCTCTGTCCGGGGAGTACAGGGCCACAGTCTCTCAGGTGGGTGACTTTCCCACTGTTCTGGATGATGCAACATGCCCATTGCTCCATCCTGGGGAGTGCAAGGCCACAACCTCTGGAGAGGGTGACTTGCCCACTGGTTCTGGATCGGGCAACATGCCCATTGCTCTGTCCTGGGGAGGGCAAGGCCACAGTCTCTGGAGTGGGTGACTTTCCCACTGGTTCTAGATGGGGCAATATGTCCATTGCTCTGTCATGGGTAGAGCAAGGCGACAGTCTCTCAGGTCGGTGACGCCTGCATGGCTGTTGTGGATGGTGTCTGCTAGTGAGGAGTGTGTGCTGCTTGGTGTGGTGAGGCTGGTGGTGGATGTTGATTTAGTGCATGCAGGTGTGAGTGTGGACATGACTGGGAGGAAGGTGGAGGAGGAGGAGGAAGGGGAGAAAGTGGAGGCAGTGTCTGCAACTGTATGGTGTTTGCATGAGTGCTTATGTGATGAAGTGTGGTGCTTGTGTTTGCCTGTGCCACTCTTGTGTGTTATCCTGTGTGCATGCTCGTCTGTATGTGTGCCTGGGATGGGTTGGGGTTGAGGAGAATGGGACTGGGAAGTGGTAGTTGGAGGGGAGACTGTAGAAACAGGGACAATGGCTGCCATCAGAGAGGAGGCCAGAGCCTGAATCGATCTCTGTTGGGCCGCCAATCCACTGTGAATGACCTCCAGGAATGCATTGCATTGCTTCATCTGGGATGCCAGCCCCTGAATGGCATTCACAATGGTTTACTGGCCTACAGAGATGGATCCCAAGAGGTCAATAGCCTCCTCACTCAGGGCAGTAGGGCTCACTGGGGCAGGGCCGAGGTGCCTGGGGTGAAGGAGATGCCTACCCTCCTGGGTGAGCGGGCACGGGCAACTCACTGAGGTGCTGCTGGGAGGGCAGTGCTGGTACGGGAGTGGCTGTACCTGCAGCTGGGGTGGTCACAGAGGTGTCCGCCACCACCAGGGAGCTCCCATCGGAGGAGGTATCTGAGTCTGTGTTGTCTCCTCCAGTCTCTGCCCTGGTGCTCCCCTCGCCCTCCATCCCACTGGTTCCCTCGGCGTCAGTGGACTCTGCCTCTTGCATCCTGTGGGATGCAGCTCCCTCTTTTGCCGATGACCCTGCTCCTCCGCCAGATGATGGTAATGCACACAAGGACAGTATGACAAAACAAGAAGGGGGGAGAGAGAGACAAAGGATGCACTGGGTCAGTGACTGCACCAACACCACTATTGGCATACACATCACCATCACACACAGGGAACAGGCTTAAGCACTATGCTTTGCCCTACCAGTGATATGCCTAGTTACTAAGGCAAGATGAGAACCACACACTGCCAACTGCAGCACTCCTGGGACCCACAATGCCCTGGCTGAAATGAACTGCTAACAAGCTAGGTTATCTGTATTTGCCATACACCATTACCCTTCAGATGACGCACGCTGCAATGTCTGGCCTGTCCTTAGGGGCACCGACTAACACACCTCCACCACCCGGATACCACCCCAACAGCCAAAATATGTGATGATACTCACTGTACTCACTACCTTGTAGCTGCTGTGATTCCTTCAAGCGCCCATCCAGCTCAGGGTCGGCCACCGCCAGTATGCAGGCCATCAGGGGGGGTCAGGGTCTGATGGGCACCCCTTCCTTGTTGGAAGGCCATCCCCAGCTGGGCCTCCGTGGTCTTCTGTGCCCAGCATCTCAGGTCCTCCCACCGTTTGCGTTTCCAACAGTGGGTGCTCCGCCTGCCTTAGACCCCCAGGGTCTGCACCTCTTTGGCGATGGCACGCCATGTTGCCTTCTTTTGATGGGCGCTGACCTGCAGGGGCAATACAGACAGGAGAACACCATTAAACAAACAGTCCAGCCTGTCACACAAATGTCCCACCATACCCGTTTCCATCACCTATGGCACACACATAGCCCAGCGCACACCATGTACACTGCCACAAGACATTCCTCCCACCCCCCACCTCCCTTATATGATGCTTGCACACACATCTCCATGCATCCTTCCCACATGCATCGTGCCAAAAGTATACTGACCTGTTGGTCTGGAGGCCCATGCAGCTGTCCGTACTGGGGTAGGACCTTATCCACCAGTTGCTCCAGCTCCTCCGAAGTGAAGGCTGGGGCCCTTTCCCCAGTCACACGGGCCATGGTAGGTTCCAGACACAGGTCACAGCAGCACACGCAGTCTAGGTGTTCTCCTGTTGAAGGTCAGGAAACAAGTGAGAAATCGGATAGAAAAGGGTGGTCACGTCCGCGGCGGTGTACACCATGACTGCAGGCGTAGATCCCCTTTGGCCACTGTACTCCATAGAGCCCCATATTATCCAATGAGGAATTGCACGGTGGTGCAAGACGGCCTTCCGCCACGATACCCAACGTTGTCGGAATTACCTCACTTCCACCTGCCCCTACATACAGGCGGTCGCAATTTCCGGGGGGGTTACAGTCATATCGACTAATACTGCATCACAGATGAGATTGGCACATACTTTGCCATTAACACTCCCAATACATAAGTGCGCCATGTGGACTGCAGTTGTGGTTTCATTGTTCCAATTGTGACAGCCTATTCACTCTTGCGTCCCTTGATACCTACCTCTGCGGATGAATAGGAGGTGGAGACATAGCCCCGTGTACAGACCACTGGTGGACTTAGCTACACTGGAGAACAGGCACATTATCCTCACCGATAGACTGGACAGGGCCACAATCACAGTGCTGTGTGCCCACTTGGAGACCTGATCTTATCTATCCGTCATCCGACTGGGATCCCCCCTCTTGTGCAAGTGCTATCTGTGCTCCATTTCTTGGCAGCTGGTTCCTTCCAAGTGACAGTGGGGTTGGCAGCAGGAATGTCACAGCCAGTGTTCTCAATCGTGCTGGCAAGAGTGTTGTCTGCCCTGGTAAAACACATGTGCAGCTACATTCCCCCAGGTGGAAGAACTAGCCACTGTGGAGGCCGGATTCTATGTAATGGGACATATCCCCAATATTATTGGGGTGATTGACGGTACACATATTGCGTTTGTCCTCCCTGCCAGAATAAACAGGTGTTCAGGAATCGTAAGAGTTTCCACTGACTGAATGTGCAGATGGTGTGCCTGGCAGACCAGTATATCTCCCTCGTCAATGCTAAGTATCCTGGGTCGGTTCATGATGCCTTTGTTCTGAGGAGTAGCAGCATCCCAAATGTGATGGCACAACTACAGAGGCACAGGGTGTGGCTAATAGGTGAGCCTTGGTCCCCACCCACTGCATGTCAGTGTATGCCTTATGGTATTAAGCCCAAAGGATTGTGTGAGGCTAAATGTGCTCCCTCAGTACTTGCAGGTGACTCTGGCTACTCAAACCTATTGTGGCTGCTAACCCCTGTGAGGATTGCCAGGACAGGGGCAAAGGAACGTTATAATGAGGCACATGGGTGAACCAAATGGATCATCGAAAGGACCTGCGGCCTCCTGAAGGCCAGGTTCAGGTGCCTCCATCGGACAGGTGGATCCCTGGGCTACTCACCCAAGAAGGTCTGCCATATAGTAGTGGCATGCTGCATGTTGCACAACCTGGCCCTCAGGCACCATGTACCCTTTCTGCAGGAGGAGGAGACAGGAGATGCCCCTTTATCAGCAGTAGACCCTCATGACAGTGAGGATGAAGAAGCTGAGGATGAGGACAACAGAACATCAGTTATCCACCAGTACTTCCAATAACACACAGGTGAGACAGTGCAACTGCACATTTCAATGACAGTGTATTCTGTATGACTGTAGCATGATGGCATTAACTTCCTTTTACCTCTACTTACTGTCACCTATGGTTTGTCATTTTACAGATGTTGGTGATATAACAATGGTGTACTGATGTGATGACTACAGCAGTCTACAGGTCATTATTTGTATGCTCTCACAGTGTACAGTTCATTTGCTATGGATGTGACTGTTTCCATAAATACACATTTTCAAAGCATAAAATACTAGTAGTTGAGTTGTGTTCAAGGGTGTTTGTTGTAGTGCTAAGAAATTGAGGTGAAAGTGCAAAGGAATGAGGTGATGATGGAGGAAAGTCCAGGGTATTGTTCCAGTCTGTTTGTAGCACAGGTGCAGTGTCCAAGGGGCCATTGAAAGGGGAGCAACGGCAGTTCAAAGTGGACAAGGTGATTGAGTGGGACACAAAGGGGACAATTAGGAGAGTCTCATTTCCTGGCGGTGGTCTTGGCAAGTGTCTCTGTCTAGGTTGCAGGGAACATTTGCAGGGTGGTTCACCTTCTGCAGGGGGAGGGATGCTGGTGGCCTGTGGGTCCTGTGGCGGGGCTGCACGCCCACTAGCGGCAGCGGAAGTCGAGGGCTGGTCAATGGACAGGCTAGTGGTAGGGTCCCGCTGGTGTGCTGTTGCCTCCCTCATGATGTTAGCCATGTCTACCAGCACCCCTGCTATGGAGATGGAGATGTGGGTGATGTTAATGACTTGCAAGTCCTCCCTGATCCCCTGATACTGTTCCTCCTGCAGCCGCTTGTTCTCCTGCACGCTGTCAACGATCTGGCCCGTCATGTCCTGGGAATGTTGGTAGGCTCCCTGATCTCAGAGAGTGCCTCCTGGTGAGTCTGTTTCCTGGTCCTGTCCTCCCCCTAGCACACAGCAGTCCTCCCAGTGTCCCTGTTGGCCTGTGCCTCTGTCCCCTGAATGGTGTGCCTACTGCCACTGACCCCAGGTCCCTGATTGTCTTGGGGGCGAGGTGTGGCCTGGGGTCCTTGTACAGGTGGGCACACTGCTGATTGACGTGTCCTGGGAACAGAGGTGTGGGTGCACTGGGTAGGTGCTGTGGTGTGGGATACTGAAGGGGAGGCTCTTTGGTGGTCTGTGAGTGGGCTTGGGTGACCGACTGTGCAGTGGTCCCTGGTAGGCCAGGTAGGTCATCCAGATCCAGAAGTCCAGAGTTACTGTCATCACTGGGACCATCTTCTGTTGGGGGACTGGATAGTCATGGCACCTCCTCTCCACTGACATTGGCTGGGGTACCTGTGGGGATGTAAGTGATGTATTATGCTTAATGTGTATGACATATTGTACATCCCTGGCTTCCCCTCTGTTGTTGGTGTTGCCCTGCCACCTTTTGCTTGTGCATGGTGATTTATTGTGGGATTGTTAGTTTCCCTATGCTGTGCATGCTTTTGTAATTGGTGTCCATGCAGGGCTGGGAGGGCTGTCCATGCATTGGTCAAATGCAGGGCCTGGCATTGGGGTTAGTCATATGTGTAGGTGCAGTATGTGGGATGGAGTTGAGTGATGGGAGTGAGGGGGAGGGTGAGGGGATGTGATGGCATGTAGGTATGGGTGGTGATAAGTAGTAAATGTAGACTTACCAGTGTCCAGTCCTCCGGCTACTCCAGTGAGTCTCTCAGGATGCAGTATTGTCAAGAATTGCTCCTCTCATGCTGTGAGCTGTGGGGTAGGAGGTGGGTGTCCACCGCTAGTCCTCTGTATGGCGAGCTGGTGCCTTGCTGTTATGGAACGTACCTTCCCCCGTAGGTTGTTTAACCTCTTCCTGATGTGTTCCCTTGTTCTTGAGTGCTGTCCCACAGCATTCACCCTCTTCACGATTTTCCGCCATAGCTCCATCTTCCTTGCAATGGATATCTGCTTTACCTGTGCTCCAAAAAGCTGACACTACCCTGACAATTTCCTCCACCATGACCCTTAACTCCTCATCAGTGAAACAGGGGTGCCTTTGTGGGGACATGGGTGTTGTGTGGTGTGTGTTGGTGAAGATGTGTTGAGTAATGTGGTGGGGTGTGTGATGTGGAGTAAGTGAGGGATGTATGGGTGTAAGTGGTGTGTGTCTAGATGTCACAACGGTCTTGGTGTCAGTCTGGTGGCAATGATTTGTATTCGTAAAGGGTTGTGGGTAGTGTGGGTGTGTGTTTTATAGTGCTGTGGGTGTGGTGTGTGTATGAGTGTTAGGTGTGTGTCTTTAATATTGGCCAATGTGGTATTGTTTTGTATGTGGGTGTCCATTCTGAGCGCAGCGGTATGTACTGCCAATGGTTTACTGCCGTTGAATGTCTGCCGTGGTGATTCGTGGGTCATAATGTGATGGGCATTGTTTTGTTGACGTAACGGTATGGGTGTTGGTACCGCCACATTATCACCGACCTTTGGGCTGGCGGATTTGTGTATGTGCCTGTATTCTGTCAGCTGTCGGACTGGTGTGTGTGTGTCATAATATGGGGCACGGATATTCGCCATGGCGGCGGTATGTTGGCGGCCGTCAGCATGGCGGTAAGCGGCATGTACCTCCAATGTCATAATGAGGGCCTTAGTCTGGAGTGAGTTCTCATGGCTGCCACAGCTGATGAGTGTGACATGGACACCAGAGGTCCCCAAAGTAAATCAGCCGTGAATTTGGAAATCAAGCAGAAACACAAAGCTGAAGGACAGAAGGTGATGTCTCCAAAGAAAAAGTTGTGTTTCAGGTGCGGATTGTGGCTTCGACACAAAGGTAATTGTTCTGCCATTGGGCAGATGTGCAACGGCTGTGGGAAGGAGAACCATTTTGTAATGGTTTGCAAGGCGAAGCAAAAAGTAAGTGTGTCATGGCGAGATGACAAACTGGCCAACCAAATGTTCCAGATGCAATGTTTGACCCATGCCCACAAGGCCAAGTGACAACATCAGTTTAGACAAATCAACACCAAATGAAGTCAATCGTAACCTAAATCATCTTCAAACGTTTGTGAGTATCATTTTAACGTGAAAGTGAAGAAGATGACTGTGCAATGTTGGTATTTACCTCAGAAAAAGGCGTATAGGTTGGACTGGCTGCATGTGAGGAAAAATACCAACCAAAGAAAAGTTGACATGAAAAAGAACCAAAGTCCTTCAAACATTGTCCAAAGATTACACTGGAAATAAATGTTTGTTCCATACCTTTCATCATTGACAGTGGTGCATCAATAAATATTATGCCTGAGGAGAAATATAACAAACCATCTCCACTGCCACAACTGATGGAAAACTAAAGCGTACACATGGGCTGCATCAACACTCTTGAAAAGAAAAGGTTCATTTGTAGTGACTGTGAAGCACAAGAAAACAAAAGTGTAAGCTCCCATCCAGTACTTCAAGGTAGGCGTCAAGTGCCTGTTTGCTCAGTTTTTGCACAGCTGCTGATTTGGAACTGATCTCAGTGAACTACAACATGAAAGCCTATCATGAAACAGTAAGTCAGTTCCCTTTCTTGCTTTGTGGGCTAGGAAAACTTAAGACTATGAAAGTACAATTGCACATTAATGAGGATGTCTGTCTTGTTGCTCAAAGACACATGTAAATTGCATTTCAGTTACAAGATGATGTTGAAAAAGAGCTCGAATCATTACGTGAGCACAATATCATTGAGCGTTCTACTGGTCCAATGCCATGGGTTTCTCCTATCATGGTAGTGCCCATAAAAGGACAGTGAAAAAGCTGTACACATGTACGTGGATAGGCGTCAAGTGAACAAGGCAATTGAAAGAGAACGATATCCAGGTCTGTAAATTGCTAACATGATAACACAATTTAATGGTGCAAAAGTCTTCTCTCCCCTTGATCTAAATAAAGGATATCATCAGTTACAACTTTTCTACATATACAGGTCTGTTTTGATACAAAAGTCTCAGCTTTGGTGTTTTGTTAGCCGCAGAGATTTTTCAATATGTCATTAGACGTATCATACAGCCTGTCATGAATGCTTTCAACTATACCAATATCATCTTAGTTTTCAGAGCTACACAGAAGGAGCATGGTAAGTGTGTTGTTTACTTGTTGATGCAGGTTTAAAGCTAAATGCTGAGAAATGTGAATTAATCAACACAAATCTAAAATTATTTGGCCATATCTTTTCTGATGATGGCATGACACCAGTTCCAGCTTACTTGCAAGCGCTATTAAGAGCCAGTCCCCAGAAAATGTTTCCATGATATGCTCATGTCTTGGCATGGCTAGTTACTGTTCCAGGTACATACAAGACTTTGCCACTGTGAGTACTCCATTGAGAGAGTTGATGACAAAAATGTTTCATTTCACTGGTCGCATGAATGTGATCAATTTTTAAGAGAATCAAACAAGCTATTGAAAATGCTACTGAAATGACATTGTTTTATCCCAAACTACATACATAAGTTGTTGTTAATGCTAGCCAGGTTGGCTTAGGTGCAATCCTTGAACAGCACAACAGACACCCAAATGCTTGAAGATATATTGGGGGCATATGCAAGCACAAGTCTGTCCGATACTGAGCGTGCTCATTCACAATCTGAAAAAGAGAGCTTAACAGTAGTGTGGGCTTGTGAAATGTCCACGTGTTCCTATACCGAAAACCTTTTATGCTTGTGACAGGTCATAAGTCTTTGAGGACCATCTTCAGCAATCCAAAGGCTAAGATGCCTCCACCCATTGAACATTGGTGTGTATGATTACCAAGAGTGCAACCACACAATTATGCATCATCAAGAGAAATATCAAAACACTGCAGTATCCTTCCTCCAGAATGCCTATACAGAGTCAAGGTAACCCTTATAAGACAGCTGAAGCCTACATAAATTCATTGTGAAATCGGCACACACCTGCTGCCATTTTGTTGGAACAAAGTGGCACTGCCATTAGTTAAGATAGAGACATGTTAAAACTGAAAGCCATTATCACTCATCAGTCATTAAACCAACATACTTGACCTCTTACTAGTGACAGCGAATACAAGAAGTTTAAACATATGGATGATTAACTGTCCCTGACACAAGAAGGCATTATCCTGTGGGGTTCAAGAGTCTGTGGCAACAGATAATTGAAGAGGCCCATGAAGGATATCGTGGAATCTCTGCCACATAAAGGGCTCTCTGAGATCGAGTTTGCTTTCCTCATCTCACCTGAAAGAGTTAAAAGATAATTAAATGCCTATCACCTATGTAACTGCCTGTAATCAAAAACCACTCAACACCACTTAAGCATGTCAGAGTTGCCAAAGCATACATGGGAAACGAATTGCTACTGACTTTTCCAGTCCACTTGACAATGGACATCACCTGATGGCGATTGTGGATAAATACTCCCATTTTCCATTAGTAGAATAATTCTCATCTATCACTCAGGAAAGAGTCATTGAGAGATTAGATGGCATCTGTGCACCATGGGGTATTCCTGCGATTTTAAAATCTGACAATGGCCCACCTTTCAATAGTTGAGAATTCACAGACTTTCTCAATCTTCTTAATGTGAACCATTGGAAGAGCACACCTCTTTAGCCACAGGCTAATGGCCTTGTTGAACGTTTCATGAGTACATTAAGGCTGTACAGTGTGCTGTATTAGAAATGCTTGACCTCAACACTGTCCTGAATTCTACCCTACAAGCTTACTGTTCAACTCCTCACTCGATCAGAGGTGAAAGCCCTGCAACATTGATCTTTGGGAGAGCCAGTACGACCAAGTTACCTCAATGGACCAACACAAGATCGAGAACTGAAGAAGAAACCCATGCAAAAGACTTGGATTGTAAAAAGCAAATGAAGGCCTATGCAGACAAGAGACAACATGCAAAGCCATTGTTTCCAGAAAAGAGATCAAGTGGTTATCCGTCAGCTAAGAAAATGTAAGTTTGATGCTCCTTTTGATGCTGTCATTCCATGTTGTAACCAGCAAAGGACACGTGGTGCCTGCCCAACGTCCTGGGAAATCCATTACCTGATATTCCTCACATGTCAGACAGGTGGCTCATCACTTGTCAGATACTGATGTCAACGCAGAGAGTGGTTCAGAAAGGGCAATTGGAAAACTCCAGACTGCTGTTGCTCCTACATTGCCAACACTGATCATGAAAACTCCTGTTGCTGTTTCTAAGTTTCCGAAGACATGATAGGGGCAAGTAATCAAAGTGCCAAGAAGACTTATGAAAGTGCTTTGATTGTGTAAGTGTTTGTAATTTTTTTTTATTTACCAGAGGGGTAGATGAAGGCCCTCATTACAATCCTGGCGGTAAATGCCGCCTACCACCGTGCTGACGGCAGCCAACATACCGTGACCGCAGTGTATTCTACTACGGGTATTATGACCCACACTGAGAAAACCGCCACTATACAGACACCCACACAAGTCCGCCACACCAAAGGTCAGTGATAAACTGGCGATTGCAGAACCCACACTGTTACACCAACAGGAATACGCCCACAGTATCACGACCCACGAATCACTGCAGAAGTCTTTCAACCGCGGTAAACCATTGGTGGTACACACCGCCACGCTCAAAATACACACACATTTACAAAACACCACCACATTGGACAATTCAAATTACCACACCCACACACTCACACCACTATAAAACACACACCCACATTACCCACAACCCTTTCAACAAAAAACAAGATTTCCAACAGAGAGAGACACAAGCAAGGAGCACCCACTCAATCTGAGCCATAGAACACTATCACCCATACACCATCCACGCACATCACAGCATACACCCCAACACACCCCACACATCCTCACACATATCACTCACACTACATCCATGGCACCCCAAAGACACCCCAGGTTTTCAGAGGAGGAGCTAAGGGTCATGGTGGAGGAAATCATCCGAGTAGAGCCACAGCTATTTGGATCACAGGTGCAGCAGACGTCCATTGCAAGGAAGATGGAGCTATGGCGGAGGATCGTGGACAGGGTCAACGCTGTTGGACAGCATCCAAGAACAAGGGATGACATCAGGAAGAGGTGGAACGACTTACAGGGGAAGGTGCGTTCCGTGGTTGCAAGACACCAGGTAGCCGTACAGAGGACTGGCGGTGGACCCCCACCTCCTCCCACACAACTAACAACATGGGAGGAGCAAGTCTTGGCAATAATGCATCCTGAGGGCCTCGCAGGAGTAGCAGGAGGACTGGACTCTGGTAAGTCCAATCTTTACTACTTTATCCCTCCCACCCTACCTGCATGCCATCACAAACTCCAACCCCTACCCTCACCCCATCACTCCACCACCTCACACATACCCCACCATCACAACCCACCCATCCCAATACCAAGCCCTGCATGTAACACCAATGCATGGACCACCAACAAAGACCTGCATGGACACCCATCACCACAGCGTGCCCAGTAGAGAGACTCACCTAGCCCACAAAATCACCACTCACACAAGGCCAAACTGACAGGTAAATCACAATCATACAGGGAAACACACCCATGCACAAGATGGCACATGCAGATACACTAACACTGCATTTGCATCCCCACAGGACCCACACTCAACGTCACCGGAGAGGAGGAGCTATATCCAGTCCCCCGAAGAGGCCCACAGTGATGATAGCAGCTCTGCACGCCTGGATCAGGATGACCAACCTGGCCCATCCGGGACCTCTGGACAGTCGGTTCCCCTGCACCCACCACAGAGCCCCCCCCTCAGGAAACACCAGCATAGCACCCACCCAGCGGGCCCATGCCACTGTCCCCAGGACACGCCAATCAGCAGTGTGTCCACTCCTACAGGGACCCCAGGCAACCCCACAAACACAGGACGCCTGGGGTCAGTGGCAGTCGGCACACGGTTCAGGGGACAGAGGCACAGGACAACAGGGAAGCTGGGATGACTGCTGTGCAACAGGGGGAGGACAGGCCGAGGGAACCCATTCTCCACGAGGCACTCGCCACCATCCTGGGAACATACCAGCATTCCCAGGAGACCATGGGCCAGATACTGGGCAAAATGCAGGAGACCCAGCGGCTGCAGGAGGGACAGTACCTGGGGGTCAGGGATGACCTAAAAAACATCTACACCATCCTGGTCACCATTGCAGGGATGCTGGCTGACATGGGCAAGGCCAGGAGGGAGGCAGTGGCACAGCAACGGGCCCCTGACACTAGACAAACCAATGAACAGCCTTCCACTTCCGCCGGCGCTAGTGGACCCGCCACAGGAACAACAGGCCACCATCAACCCACCCCCTGCAGAAGGAGAACCACCCCGCAAACGGTCCCTGCGATCCAGGCAAAAGCCAGAGAATATTGCCAAGACACCGGCCAGGAAATAAGACTCTCCTTATTGTCACCCTTCTGTCCCACTCTGTCACCCTGTCCATCCTGAACTGCCATTACACCCCTTCCTATGCCCCATTGGATGATGCACCTGTGATACCAAGAGACTGGACTCTACCATGGACGTTCCTCCACCATCAGCCCAACCCATTGCACATCCCCCTCTATTTATGAGCAATTAAAAAAACACACTTGGCCCAAATACTAATCTGGAGTCTGTCAAATGATTCACATATGTATTAGTTCAACATTATCAAAGCAATGCAAGTCAAATGTACATTGAAATATACTTTAGAATGACCTTTGGTGGGCAGCAGTACACATAGCAGGAGCCAGAGTGGGGCACAGAGATCTGAAAATAGAAATTCCAAAGGGTACAGTTAGTGGCCATAGACATAGGGAAACAGGCTGCCATGTACAATGTCCAACAGAAAACTGGAAAGTTAAGTGAACTTACAGTCTCTTACCTGTGTGTCACTGAAAGTACTGCTGAATTATATTGCTTCTGTTGTCAACATCTTCTTCCTCTGCCTCCTCTTCCTCACTGTCCACAGGCTCTACCGCTGCCAAAGACCATCTCCAGGTACATCCTCCTGCAGAAAAGGAACCTGGCGTCTCAAGGCCAGGTTGTGCAACATGGAACATGCAACAATGATCTGGCACACCTTCTTGGGTGAGTAGTACAGGGAGCCACCTGTTAGATGAGGCACCGGAACCTGGCCTTCAGGAGGCCAAAGGTCCTTTCAATAATCCTCTTTGCACGCCCATGTGCCTCATTGTAACACTCCTCTGCCCTTATCCTGGCATTCCTCACTGGGGTAAGTAGCCATGAGAGGTTGGGGTAACCAGAGTCACCTGCAATAATCGAGGGACAACTGTTAGACACACACTAACCCTTAGGCACAACCCCACATCCAGACACCTACTCATACTGTGTGGGGACCTTGGGCTCACCTATTAGTCACACCTGGTGCCTCTGGAGTTGGCACATCACATATGGGATGCCTCTATTCCTCAAGATAAAGGCATCATGCACAGAACCAGGATATTTGGCATTCACATGGGAGATGTACTGGTCCGCCAAACACACCATCTGCACATTCATAGAGTGATAGCTTTTTCTATTCCTGAAAACCTGTTCATTTCTCTGGGGGGGACAAATGCCGCATGTGTACCATCAGTGGCACCAATGATGTTGGGGATATGTCCCAGGGCATAAAAGTCAGCTTTCACTGTGCCAAACCCTCAACCTGGGGGAACACGATCTAGCTGCACATGTGTTTCAGCAGGGCTGACAATACTCTGGTCAACATGTTGGAGAGCATTGGCTGGGATCCCTGATGCCATGGCCACTGTTGTTTGGAAGGAACCACTTGCCAGGAAATGGAGCACTGACAAGACCTGCACTAGAGGGGCGATACCTGTGGGCTGGCGGATAGCTGACATCAGGTCTGGCTCCAATTGGGCACACAGTTCTAGGATTGTGGCACAATCAAGTCTGTAGGTTATAATAACATGTCTGTCCTCCATTGTCGCAAGGTCCACCAGGGGTCTGTACACTGGAGGATGCCGCCATCTCATATACAGCCTCAGCGGCTGAAGCCTATGGAAGAAAACGGTGGGCAGAGGGTCATTTTCACACATCTATTGCGCTAATGATGATTTGTTTACTTTACAGAAACAAGATGTGAACCTGACAATCAGTTGCTGTGCCAATGTTTGCTGTGACGCAGTTAGGTGCCATGCCCTGTGCCCCCCTGAAATGGCGGCTGCCTGACCTGTGAGGAGGGACAAGTGGAAATGAGGTAGTTCCACTGGCGTTGTGCGCCGTCGCAGTAGGCCGTCAAAGACCACAGTGGAACTTCGCATTGGTTATCATTGGGCCCTATAGGTTCCAGGAGCCAATGGCGATGTATGCCGGCGGTGGCGGTACGCACCGCCGCGGACGTCACTGCCATTTTCTATCTGTTCACTCACTTGCTACCTGACCTTCGCTAGCACCACTACTGTCAGCAGCAGCATCCCCAGTGGGCAGCCGTCCGAGGCTGCAGGAGACGGGCTGGAGCCTCCCACCATCACTGGCAGCACCCCCACCAGCACCGGCACTACCACCAGTTTGCAGCCTTAGCCGCCGCAGGATGGAGTCTAGCCCTGCCTCCATGGACTATCATGCAACCTTGTCCCTGCAAATCATCTTGTGCCTTAGACACCTAGGTGAGGGAATGTGAAATGCCACACCCCAAGTGCTCCATCACTGGGCACAAGCCCCCCTCCAGAACCAGTGGAGATATGCATCCACTCACCCCCTCCTTGGCAGGATGAAGCACACTGGGCACAAGGCCCCCTCCAGAACCAGTGGAAATATGCATCCACTCACCCCCTCCTTCCCAGGAGGAAGCACACTGGGCACAAGGCCCCCTCCAGAACCAGTGGACAAGCCATCCACTAGAGAGACTGTGGCTTTGCACTCCCCTGGACCAAGCAGTGGGCAACCCACCCACTTGAGAGACTGTGGATTTGCACTCCCCAGGAGCAAGCAGTGGGCAAACCACCCACTTGAGAGACTGTGGCCTTGCACTCCCCAGGACATCGCTGTGGGCATAGAGCCCCCTCAAGGAGCAGTGGCGTTATTCCATCTTCCGGTTGAGGTGCCCCTCTCCCTGTGTCTCCCTGAGGTGCCTGTGTGTTTTCGACCTGATGCCCCTGCAGTGTTCTCTCCATATTGAGGCAGAACTCAAGTGTGGGCTTGGCCCATGATTTTAGGCCCAGTGGCCCACAGACATTTGGAAGGGACAATGTACGGCCTTATGTACATAATGTATATTTTTGTAAATACTGTTTTTCTATTCACTACGTTTATCTGCCCATTTCTAATATATCACTGATTTAACTCAATTCCTTTTGTCCTGGCGTTCTTCCAGGGGGTTACGGGGTGTACATGTAATGTTGTTGCATGTGTTTGTGTGTATGGTGTTGTGGGTGAGGGTGGGATTAGGGGTGTTGCGTGTTGCATGTGTGTGTCACTCTCTTTTTCCTCCCCACCTCCCCTGTGTACTAGGTGAAGTATTCCCCGTGGTCGTTGCCGCCTCCTTTCGTATTCCTGGTAGATGAGGAGCTAGACCAGCATGGGCAGGCTCCATGGCGTCCTGGTTGTTCGTTGAGTGTCAAGAGGTGAGTAGTTTCCCTTCCGTGTTCTGTTTCCGCCGTGCTTTTGATGGCATTGGTACCACCCCGGAAAAGCTGGCGGATTGGCGGGTTGTGATGGGGTGGGCGGTACATTGTCTTCCGCCTGTCTGTTGGCGGTTACTGCCACGGTGTTTGTTACGACCGCCGTGGCGGTCTGAGTGTTAAAGTGGCTGTCTGTGTTGGCGGTTCCCGCCGTGGTTGTGATCCCATTTCTTTTACCGCCGGCCTGTTGGCGGTATTACCGCCGCTTTAACACCGACCACCATGGTTGTAATGAGGGCCATAGAAATGTGTGAATATGAATGACTGTACCCTTTTAGCTCCTGAAAAAGTCATAGAGCTGCGACATTAAATGTTAGAACGTGGTGAAGTAATTGCAGGTTTAAGATGTTGAGTTCAGGGTTATACACAGAGGAATAAAGATGCGTAATACATTGATCCATGTGTGGTGTATTCATTGACGGGTACCCAGACTGGGGTGGATGCTAAATGCACAACTTGACAAATAGCCATCCCCTAACACTCCCTGGGAGCACCGAATGGCTTCCCTTCCTGTTTCACGTACACTTACTGCAGAAAATCCACCCTATTGACAGATATTTTGTGTTCTTCCACTAACCTCTACTTCCTGTCACTTTATCTCACTCTTGTGGGATCATTTTCACCCATATTATCTCTTTTTGCTACTGTTTTCCTATCATATTTTTCCTGTCTTCCTATGTTTATTTGTCTCTGTTCCTCTTGGTCAGAATCTTACAAAAACAAAGTGACAGTTCCAAAAGCTGAGGTGCTATGCCCACCACCTGCAGCCACCGGCGCAAATTAAGCATCTGCAGACGAGTGGCACACACGATGTCATTTGGTTGGTAAATCTTCAGCACTAGCACCAGCCACACTCAGGATTTCGCGTTAAATATAAAGTGAATATAAGAATACCCGACAGATGAATACAAAGCAAAACATATGGAATAATCTAATTTAAAGGCAACAAAAAGCCTATGCCGCATTAAAGAACTCCAAAACTGAGTAATGAAGAGCACACCTCGAATGTCAGTAAACTCTTGGGTTTTAGGGAATGTAGGCTCGGTAGAAATCCTGTTTTTTCCCCTCTGATTTCCACCTGGAATCCGGTTTGTTCTCCCTCACCTGTAGTCCCGGTGTGGGACTGTGACCTGCAAATACTTGGTAAGCAAGTTTTTACCTGGGAGTTCTTTGAAAGTTTGTGTGACTCATCAGCTAATTTGCAGTGTTGCACCCTGATTGCATCACATGTAACATAATTTGCTACATTCAGCACATTTGCGCTTATGTTATCCCTCTTTCACAATTCCAAACACATCATGAGAGTTTAATATGGAAATAAAAATCACCCTCTTGAATGGTTTACCTATAGACCCCTATTAGTAGCTAGTGAAATAGCTTAGTCGGTAATTTGTGTGCGTGAAAGGTGGGCATAGAAGAAACATGCACTCCAACATCTGAGCGCCTAAGAAGAACCCGACCGCCCATGTGAGGTGGCATCCTGGGGATCACTGAATGTCTAATTACTTACTGGTTAAATTCGTTACTCTGATTTTCTTTCCTTGTATTAAAAGAGGTAAACCTGTCTCCGCAGCACTTTGTTACCTATCTTAAGCACCCAAAAAGCGGAGGAGACGCTCAATGCATCCTATAACTCCAAGGGGGCTTGAGGTTGCGACAATAGGAGGGCGGCGGACAGGTAAGTGCTGGGGCAATGAAGGATAACCGGAGTAATTAAAATTACTGTAAGTAATCAACATATTAACTTCTCTGTCCTACCTCGTACCAGTCCTTACAAAATGAGGGTATGCCAAGGTAGGCAACTCAAAACCCGGTACAAGAAAAAGCACAAAGCGTCAGTGTAGCGCATCGCTTTATAAAGCACACAGCACTGGAAGAGAAGCTCAGGCGGGATTATCACTTGACATTTTTCTGGGCCTCAAGTCAGAACTGCTGGCCCTCCAAATCCAATTGGAAGTGGGACATAAAGCAGACGAAGCTGCCTCGGGTGCTGCGCGACAGATGTTCTGGATGAAAGCCTCCCAATGTTCACTTTTTATTTATTTGCATTTTTCACTTAGGCCTTTCGTGACAGAGAATTAAAAAAAATAAACTTTGTGTAGAAGTGGGGTAGTAGAAGTGTGTGACAAGAGGGAGCCGTGAGAAACAAAGGGATGCTACGGGTAGACGACGCAAGCTGTTTGTCCATTTGGATTTCTTTTTTCCTTTCTTCTTTTTGTTCCATACGGGGTTCGGTGGACCTGATTTTTAAGCGTGTTTAGGTAGAAGTCCGAAATGTTGGTCTGTTACCGATTCTTGTTCTTTTTAACAAGGCTTGGGCTAGGAAGCGGCCCATTTGAGTGATGCATTCTTATATTTCTTGTGCTAAACTCATAATGCATCCATCCCAGGCGCGACTGCCCCTCCACTGATGACAAGTCGAATCATGTCTAGAAAAGTTCAAACCTTCTCCTCAACTGTAGAAGAGGACGGACAAAAGGAAGGAAGAGTAATTTAATTTCCTCGTGGAAGGAAGATGTCACCAGGGGAACAAGCTCTGACCATAACACTAGCCTTTTAGGGGGGGGTACTCTGACCAGGTGAGTGGTTGTACTGAAGATTAGGGAGTTTACAAGGAGGTTGTAGGGCTCTAAGAACCAGAGGTAGGTCCCAGGAAGGAGCCACTATCCTAAGAAGAGGACAATGGAGAGCAAAACCCTGCAGATGCTGTCTTCCCAAGTCCACCATTTCTGGAAGGCCAGTCCAAAGAGCTCTCATGGCCCTTGCAGCTTCCCACTGCACCTGAAGAATGGAAACTGCTAACCCCCCCAAAAATAAACCAAGCCATCCTGCAGAAAATGCAGCACCTAGCTAGGTCCGAAGCTACAAGAATCAAGAATCTACAAGAATCTAAGGATCATTCCGAACAAAAGAAAGCCCAATGATGGTAATTGGATCTCATAGTGGGCTCCCAACAGAAGTCCTCAAGAGAAGCCGCCAAGGGGGAAGAGAACCCTAGTTGAAGGAGGTCCATCCTTACAGCCCAAAGTCAAAAAATGAAGGTGCTGACAGGAAACTTGCAAGAGAAGAGGACACTAGTGGTAAAGGATGCAGACCAAATGTTCACACTGGAGTCAGGGCATTTGGCTTCAGTAGAGGAAATCTTCTGAAGCAAGGCCTTAAGGGGGATATAAGGGGGCTATCAGGACTAGGTCTGCTGCCTCCCTTTGAAGCTGAACCAACAGCCTGGAAATCAAACAAAAGGGAAGGAAGGAAGGCATAGAGCACAATAGAAGGCAACAGAGAGGTCAGAGCATCCAACCCCCAGTACCAAGAACTGGGTGAAGAGGCAATGAGAAAAGCATTGCTGGCACTGGCAATAATATGCATCTTTGGAACCTAAACATCGTGAAAATCTCTGCAAAGATGGAATGAGCTAGGGTGAATCTGTGGATAGAGGGAATAGCCTCCGCCTGTGACCTGGCTCCACTCTTTGAATGTGTGAGGCTGAAAGGACTAATCAATTCTTCTACTCCAGACTCCTGATTTGAACTGCTAGAGAAATAAAGGCTGTTTTGATTGCTTGTTCACATAAGACTTTACTACTGAGTTATCCATGAGGATCAAGACCACCTGATACTACAATTAATAAACAAAGCAGTCGAGGGCCCTAAGCAGTTCTGCCAGGTCCCTCCAATTGGAGGAATAACACTACTGAAAAGGGAGTCATATCTGTAGTGTAAAAGTGTACTCTAGTGCCTTTCCCATTACAGTTTTCTGATATCTATCGCTGTTAGACCTGGCACCCTTGATGTGGTCTCCCCTGTATTTTCTTGCCTCTATTTCCCATGTTTTGACTGTGTGCTGGACTCTGTTATTGCTGGTGTTGTTACTTTGGGCACCTTACCACTGCTGACCAGTGCTAAAGTGCAAGTGCTCCCTCTGTAAATTGTATGTTTAATAGGTTTTCCCATGATTGGCGTATTTCGATTTACTAGTAAGTACCTAGTAAAGTGCACTAGAGGTGCCCAGGGCATGCAAGTCAAATGCTACTAGTGGGCCAGCAGCACTGATTTTGCCACCCACATGAGTAGCCCTGTAAACATGGCTCAGACCTGGCACTGCAGTGTCTGAGTGTGCAGTTTTAAATTGCCAGTTGGATGTGGCAAGTGTACCTACTTACCAGGCCCAAACCTTACCTTTATATACATGTAAGACACTCCTACGGTAGTCCCTAGGTAGTCCCAGGGACAGGGTGCACTGTATGTTAAAGGTAGGACACGTAGTGATGTGTGTTACATGTCCTAACAGTGAAATACTGACAAATTTGTTTTCACCGTTACAAGGCCTATCTCACTCATTGGTTAACATGGGGGCTGCCTTTAAATAACTTTTAAGTGCAGTTTCCCTTTGGGAGCAGATGGATATGTGGACTTGGGTGTCTCTGAACTCACAGTTCAAAAATACAACTTTTGGTAGAGTTGTTTTTTAAATTGTCAGTTTGAAAATGCCACTTTTAGAAAGTGGGCATTTTCTTGGTTGAACCATTCTGTGACTCTGCCTGCTTGTGTATTCCCTGTCTGGGCCAGACTGACAGTTGGGCTGTTTGTGAATCTCCACTAGGAGGATAGTGTGTAGCCTGCATATCCTGATGAGCCATCTGTGCTAGGAGGGGAGGGTGGAGTGGTCACTCACACCTGAAAGGGCTGGGCCTGCCCTCACACAAAGCAGTCTCCAACCCCTTGGTTTGAGTCTAGAGCCAGGCCTCGGCAAGGCAGGATCTTGTGAACAACAGAGGCTTTCCTTTGAAGTTTGCCTACTTCAAAGGTTGAAAGGGGTATAAGTAGTGGACGCAAAACCCCCGACTTTTAGATTACTTCAAGATTCAAAAGAGCCTTTGCCTAGGAGAAAAGCTGAACAGCTGGAGGAGGAGCACTTTCCCTTTGCCTGTGACTGTGTTTTGATGGGTTGGCCTGCAGTTGCTGCTTCTGCCTGAAAAAGGACAAAGACTGGACTTTGTGGTATATTCCTGCTTGAGGTATGTCTCCAAGGGCTTGGACTGAGCATGCCTCCTGTTTTGAATTCTCAGGGACAGCAAAGACTTCACCAACCAGTCTCTGAGTCTGCTGGCAATGAATGCTAGCTTGCCAGAGGGTGCCACTCCAGTTCCTGGATCCCTGTAAGTGAAATCTGTTTAAATTCCCAGTGAATTGACTTAGGACGACTCCGTGCGACTTTGCAAAGGACATAGCTGCACGAAACCCATGATTTCGCCTGCACCTGGATCCATGGTCCTCGCCGAGGCGCGACTACCCCACTGTCAACGCAGGCCCAACGTCGCTGCAGCTGCTGACGTCCCCGAGAACTTGTGACATTTTAGTGTAGTACAACCAAAGTTCATGACACCCGAGTCTGTTGCAGTGCTTGTGATCCTGTGGCGTGATCGCGACCCCAAGAGGCCGTCCCACAGCATCTTGACTTCGCCAGACATCGACCCTGGTGGAAGTGTAAGGGACAGACACCTCACAACTGACACCACCTGACCACCACTGCTCCGCGGCAAAGACCCGACGCCTCTCATCAAAGCCTCTGCTCCTTCGCCCCACAGGCCTGGAACCAACGCCACCTCGGATCCAGTGATGCTTCACTCCTGACTCCGTGCCCTAATTGTTTCTTCACTTTTTGCATAAGGTACTGTACCTGAGGGTCCGTGTGACTCTATGGCCGGCACCAGTGGTGTCACATTGTGGGACACAATTCCATCACAACACCATAATAAAACCAAATTTCAGCATTTGTACTTCTAGGCACTGTTTTTGTGTTTAATCTTGCAAAATTCATATCTTTACTTGTGTATATCGGATTTTATTGTATTGGTCTTGTTTGATTTAAATAAATATTGGCTATTTTTCTAAACTGGTGTGGTGTCCATTTTGTTGTGTTTTCACTGTATTACTGTGTGTGTTGGTACAAATACACACATTGCCTTTGGGATAAGCATGACTGCTTATGACAAGCTACAAAGGGTTGAGAAGGGGTTATCTACGTGTGTATCTCCTTTACCCTGATGAGAGTGAATGTCCCTGCTTGGACAGAGTGAAAACTGACTGCCAACCAGAGACCCCATTTCTAACATTGGTGATCAGAGCTTGGGATCAAACTTGTATTTGTCCTTGACATACGGTGATTAAGTGTACACTACTGTTTTCAGTGCAGACCATTAGGTGACCACATACTACTTGTTTTTGTTTTTGCTTTTTCTCTTTTTGGACCTTTTCTACTTCCATTTTTTATGATCTTTGAATTTCTCAGTGGAAACTCTCTGAACTGCCTTGGAACTTTGCACTTTTAAGTACTTGCCAACATGTCCCAATCTGGAGATGCACCAGCTGTAGCTTTTTTGAGTTGGAGAAGCTGGAGAGGTGGAGAGGTACACAGTTGCCCAACTGAAACAGTTCTGCAAGGATCTTGCCTGTCCCATTAAAAGCTCCACCAGGAAGGAGGAGCTGCAAAAGGTGCTGAGGACCTGGGTGTTAGCCGAGGAGGCTGGGGGCACACAGAGGAGGAGGATGAGGGTGAGGAGGTGCAGAGTACCTGTTCTGCCTGGGGGGAGGGTCTCCAGGGCAGGTAGCAGTGTGTCATCCAAGGGTCTGACTCCTAAGGAGTTGCACGACAGACAGGCAGAGAGGGTGCACCAGTTTTAGTTAGAGAAGCTTACGATGGAGATTGAAGAGAGGAGGCTGGCTCATGAGCTCAGTTTAAGGGAGCTGGACCAGAGGAGCTAGTCTAGCAGGGATGGTGGCAGCAGTACCTCAGTGCAACCTGAGAGGAGGGTGCACATTCCTAAAGATCTGGTGAAGGACTACAAGAGTGAGGATGACATCTATCTGTGGTTCAAGGGGTGTGAGTCTGTTCTCCACATGAATATGGTCCCTGAAGCACATTGGGGGGGCAAGTCTGTGGAAGCAATTCGAGGTAGAAGGGAGGGACACCTTCACATCCGTAGGGGATCCTCAGGAACTCACGTACACTATCATGAATTCACCCCTGAGCTGTACAAAGTAAGGAGTCTCAAACCTGGTTAGAATGTGTTGACACTTTTTGCATGTCACTAGATGGTTGGGTGAAGGAAAGAAGGTAACAGCTTATGAGGGGCTTTACAACGTAACCTTAGTTGCTTGGGAGCACTTGTAAAGTCTTTGTTTTCCAGAGCTGCAACAGCACCTAATTGACAGCAAGCTGACTGACCCCAGAAAACTTGCACAGGAAGCTGACTGTTGGGAGAGCACCGGGGACCAAAAAAGGTATGGGGGAGGCCACTCCAAGAGTGGGCAGGGTCCCCATCAGAAGAACTGTGGGGGGGGTAAGAGTAAACAGGGGGAGTTCTCTAAAGGTCCCCCAACCTAGCTCCCAGGATAAAGAATCCCAGCCCCCAAGTGAAAAGAAGTCATAGGTCTCTACAAGGAACCTGCAGAGAAGGGTCTTCCTGAGTGTTATGCATGTGACCAGGTGGGTCATGTGAGGGGGGATCCCAAAAGTCCCAAGTGGACACTGGCACCGACTGGTGCTCAGTCACAGAGTTTGGCCAGTGTATCGCTTGGTGAGGAGTTGGTTCCAGGTGGGTGGGAGCCAGCTGAAATGAACCTTGCCTCACTAGGGCACAGTGAGATGGTCCAGAGGACCCTTGTGCCTGAAAACACTAGGAAATAAAGGCAGTAAGTGACCATCAATGGACATAGGGTGGAGGCTCTGAGAGACACAGGAGCCAGTGTGACTACTGTGAGAAGTCACCTGGTGTCTGAAGAGCAGGTAGTTCCCCATGCCCTTCACCAAGTAGTTGCGGTAGACAACTAAGAGCACCAGTGCAGAGTGGCGCAGGTTTCTTTTGAATGGGGGGGATCTTAGGGTTTCAGGTGCCTTGAGAGTAGCTGTTAGTCCAACCATGCCTGAAGATTGTCTGCTTGGCAATGACCTGGAGGATTCCCCTTGGAAGTAGGTGGAACGCTGGTCTCACTCTGCGATATTGGGTTTGCCTAGGTGTGTGTGTTTTTCCACCCGGTCCATGGCAGCCCATCAGGGTGATCAGGAGACTCTGGAGCCTGAAAGAGAGGCCCAGGTGTCTGCCAGAAAGAGGAAGGGCAAGGGGCAGGGGAACCCCCCCAAGAAGTTCCCACGGTCCGGGAGGAGGCTGAACCTGAGGGGGACAGCCCAGAGCCTACAGGGGAACAGGTGGCTGAACTGGGGGAGGTGCCTGAGCTGACTCAGTGGCAGCAGGAAGGGGGACCCACCAGGGAAGGATTCTGTGAGGCACAGAAGGTATTCCCTGCCCTGGAGGGTTTGCTGCAGCAGGCTGCAGACCAGGCGCCTGACAAGGAGTCTGGTTCACACTTGATTTATTGGGAGGATGGCCTCCTTTATAGCGAGCCTAAGGTCGTTGAGCCTGAGTCAGCCCATGTGCTGGTGGTACCCCAGTGCTTCAGAGCCTTCCTACTGAGGCTGGCTCATGATGTGCCTTTAGCTGGAGATTTGGGGCAGGACAAGACTTTTGAACGGCTTGTTACCCATTTCTACTGGCCCAAATGTGCAGGCACTCTGATATGCACTGTAGTTCTTGCCAAACATGTCATGCAAGTGGCAAGAGTGGGGGTAATGTAAGGCTCCCCTCCAACCTTTTCCTGTAGTCAGCACCCCCTTTGAAAGGTTTGGTATTGACATTGTGGGGCCTCTGGATCCCACGACAGCTATGGGCAACAGGTGGACCATGCCACCTGGCACCCAGAAGCTATGCCTCTGAGGTCAATCACAGTCCCTGTGGTGGGACGTGCATTGGTGGGGAGTTTTACCCGCATGGAGTTCCCCAAGGAGGTGGTATCTGACAGGGGCACCAACTTCATATCCACATATATGAAGTCTCTGTGGAAGGAGTGTGGGGTGACATACAAGTTCTCCACTCCTTACCACCCGCAATTAAATGGTCTGGTTAAGAGATTCAACCGCACCTTGGAAGGCATGATCATGGTCCTGTCAGAGCCCTTATGGCGGAAGTGAGACGTCCTCTTGCCATGCCTTCTGTTTGCTTAAAGGTAGGTGCCACAAAAGGGACTTGGTTTTAGCCCATCTGAATTGTTGTATGGACACCCTGTGAGAGGACCTCTGAGTCTGGTTAGGAAAGGCTTGGAGAAGGTCTCCAGTAAGCCCCCCCCAGGAAGTATTTAACTACTTGCTGGCTTTTAGGAACCAGACAGACTGCTTCAGGAAGCTCGCTCAGGAGAACGTGGAAACAAGCCAGGAAGACATGAAATGCTGGTATGACCAGAATGCCACTCTGGTTGAGTTTCAGCCTGGCCAGAAGGTGTTGGCCCCAGTGGAGCCTCAGACTCTCCAGAACAAGTGGAATGGGCCTTTTTAAGTGGTATAGCGCAAGAGTGATGTCACCTATCTGGTGAACTTGCAGACTCCAAGGAACCATTGAGGGTCCTGAATATGAACCACCTCAAGCCTCACTTTGAGAGGTCTGAAGTGACAATGCTTGTAGCAACAGATGATGGGGCGGAGCAAGAGAGTAAGCCTCTTCCTGACCTCCTCTCTCCTAAGGAGAAAGAGGGGTCTGTGGAGGGTGTGAACCTCTCCCGTAACTGACCCCAGAGCAACATAGGGACTGTCACCAGGTGTTGGAACAGTTTCCCTCGTTAATTTCCTTGATCCCAGAGGACACTCATTTGTGTATACATGATGTGGACACTGGGGACAGTCCACCTGTAAAACACAAGATTTGCAGGGTGACTGACAAGGTCAGGATTAGCATTAAGCATGAGGTATCCAAAATGTTAGCCCTTGGGGTTATTGACTTCTCCAGTAGCTCTTGGGCCAGTCCAGTGGTCTTGGTCCCAAAGGCTGCTGCTCCCGGTGTCTCTCAGGTTCTGTGTGGACTACCGTGGACTCAATGCCGTCATGAAGACTGACGGGCACCCCATCCCCTGAGCTGATGAGCTCATTGATCGGTTGGAGGCTGCAAAATATCTCACCACATTTGATTTAACATCTGGGTATTGGCAAATTGCTCTAACTGAGGGGGCCAAGGTGAGGTCTGCATTTTCCACTGTAGATGGGCACTGCCAGTTTTAGGCTATGCCCTTTGCAATGAAAAATGCCTCTGCCACCTTTCAGAGGTTGGCTAACCAGGTTTTGGCTGGGTTGGAGGACTTCAGTACAGCCTACCTGGATGACATTTCTGTGTTCAGCTCCAGCTAAGTGCCAAATAGGGCAGGGTTCTGTGGTGTACTTGGGACACCAGATGGGGAGTGCCTGGTGGCACGCCTGTACTCAAAGATTGACACCATTCTTGCTTGGGAGTTTCCAAGACCCAGACAGAGGTGAGAGTCTTTTTAGGACTCACAGGATACTTTAGGAGGTTTGTCAAGGGGTATGGTACTATTGTTGCTCCCTTGACTGAGTTAACTTCCAAAAAGCAACCCAAAAAGGTGATCTGGACCGAGGTTTGCCAGACAGCTTTTGATGCCCTAAAGGCAGCCATGTGCTGAAGGTGCCCGTGCTGAATCCGCCTGACTTCTTCAAGGAGTTTGTCATGCAGACTGATGCTTCATAGCATGGTGTGGGAGCGGTACTATCACAGCTAAATGTAGAGGGCCTAAACCAGCCTGTAGCCTCATCAGTAGAAGGTTACTTCCCAGGGAAAGCAGGTGGAGTGCAATTGATTGTGAAGCTTTTGCTGTGGTCTGGGCACTGAAGAAGCTAAGACCCTACTTGTTTCGGACTAACTTACGGGTTCAGACAGACCACAGGCCCCTCAGATGGTTAAATGCAGATGAGGGGTGAGAACCCAAAACTGTTGAGGTGGAATGGACTTTATGATGGAACACTGCTGTGTAACAGAACACGCCAATGCTGATGGTCGGTTCAGATGCTTGCATCTTAGTGATGAGAACTCCCATGAGGGTGGATAGTTCTCCCTACTTTCAGCTGTGGGGGATACGTGTGAGACTTGTCACTCTTGGCGTGATCTCCCCTGTATTTTTTGACTCTGCTTCCCATATTTTGACTGTGTGCTGGATTCTGTTTTTGCTGGTGTTGTTACTTTGGGCACTACTTTACTGCTGACCAGTGCTAAAGTGCAAGTGCTCCCTGTGTAAATTGTTTGTGTAATTGGCTGTTCCATGACTGGCATATTTTGATTTACTAGTAAGTTCCTAGAAAAGTGCACTAGAGGTGCCCAGGGCTTGTAAATCAAATGGTACTAGTGGGCCTGCAGCACTGATTGTGTCACCCACAAGAGAAGCCCTGTAAACATGGCCCAGACCTGCCACTGCAGTGTCAGTGTGTGCAGTTTTAAACTGCCATTTCGACCTGGCAAGTGTACCTACTTACCAGGCCCAAACCCTCCCTTTTTATACATACAAAGGCACCCCTAAGGTCTGCCCTAGGTAGCCCCATGGGCAGGGTGCAGTGTATGTTAAAGGTAGGACATGCAGGGGTGTGTTTTACATGTCCTAACAGTGAAATACTGCCAAACTCAGTTTCCACCGTTGTAAGACCTATCTCTCTCATAGGTTAACATGGTGGCTGGTTTTAAATAACTTTTAAGTGCAGTTTCCCTTTGCGAGCAGATGGAGATATGGACGTTGGTGTTTATGAACTCACAAATGAAAAATACAACTTTTGGTCAAGTTGTTTTTTAAATTGTCAGTTTGAAAATGCCACTTTCAGAAAGTGGTCATTTTCTTGGTTAAACCATTCTGTGACTCTGCCTGCATGCGCATTCCCTGTTTGGGTCAGACTGTCAGTTGGACTAGACAGTGACACAAAGGGGGATGGGGTGTAGCCTGCATTTCCTGATGAGCCATTTAGGCTATAGTGGAGGGAGTAGTGGTCACTTGCACCTGAAAGGGCTGTGCCTGCCCTCTCACAATGCAGTCTCCAACCCCCTGGTGTGAGTCTGGAGCCAGGCCTGGGCAATGCAGGATCTTGTGAACAGTAGAGACTTTCCTTTGAAGTTTGCCTACTTCAAAGGCAGAAAGGGGTATAAGGAGTGGACCCCAAACCCCCGACTTTTCGATTACTTCAAGATTCAAGAGGAACCACTGCCTAGGAGAAGAGCTGAAGAGCTGGGAGGGGTACTTCCCATTTGCCTGTGACTGTGCTTTGCTGGGTTGGCCTGCAGTTGCTGCTTCTGCCTGAAAGAGGACAAAAACTGGACTTTGTATTATATTCCGCTCAGGAGGTGTCTCCAAAGGGTTGGACTCAGCTTGCCTCCTGTTTTGAAGTCTCAGGGACAGCAAAGACTTCACCAAGCAGTCACTGAGTCTGCTGGCTGTGAACGCTTGCATGTCAGAGGGTTCCACTCCAGTTTCTGGATCCCTGGATGTGAAATCTGTTGAAATTCCCAGTGAAATGACTAAGGATGACTCCGTGCGACTTCGCAAAGGACACCGCTGCGTGAAACCGGACACCCACGATGCTGCCTGCACCTGGATCCATGATCCTCACCAAGGTGCGTCTACCCCACCGTCAACGCAGGACCAACGTCGCTGCAGTCGCTGACGTCCCCGAGAACCCTTGAGATCGGAGTGTCGTACACCCAGCGTTTGTGACACCTGACTCCGTTGCAGCGATTGCGACCCTTTGGCATGACTGCGACCCCCTGAGATCGCCCCCACAGAGTCTTGAGTTCACCAGACATTGATCCTGCCGGAAGTGTAAGGGACCGACACCTCGCAACATCTCACAACCGATGCCGCCTCACCGCTCTGCAGCCAGGACCCAACGCCTCTCATCGAAGCCTGTGCCCCACAGAACGGGAACTGACACAGCTTCGGATTCAGCGACACCCCGCTCCCTAACTCCGTGCACCAGCTTGTTTCTTCACTTTTTGCTTAGTGTTTCTTCACTTTTTGCTTAAGGTACTGTACCTGGGGGTCCGTGTGACTCTGTGACCGGCGCCAGTGGCATCGCTTCATGGGACGCAACTCCATCAAGACGCCGTGATAACACCAAATTTCAGCATTTGTGATTCTGGGCAGTATTTTTGTGTTTAATCTTGCAAAGTTCATATCTTTTCTTGTGTATGCCGGATTTTGATCGTATTGGTTTTGTTTTATTTAGATAAATATTTGCTATTTTCTAAACTGGTATGGCGTCCATTTTCCAGTGTTTTCACTTTATTACTGTTTACAAATACTTTACACTTTGCCTTTGGGATAAGGCTGACTGCTTGTGCCAAGCTCCCAAGGGGTTGAGCAGGGGTTATCCAAGCGTGTATCTCCTTTACCCTGACGAGAGGGAGGGTCCCTGCTTCGACAGAGTGCAAACTGACTGCCAACCAGAAACACCATTTCTAGCAATCTTAATAACTATAGTGATCAGCTCACTCAAGGTTTACAGAAAGTAGTTACCATTGTAGTTCATCCCAGATGATGCTGAAGACTGACATCAGACAATCGAAGTTGTAGGAGGTATGATGCCAATGCTGGATCAGAGATACAAGTGCAAGCAAGCCCATGACACCAGAAAGGCGCAGGATGTTGACAGAGAGAGAAAAACACCGACCAAAAGGTGGTCAAACCAAGCTCTTTAAGGCCCTCTTGCTGAGAATCTCATAAATACTGAAATCAGGGACCTGCATTTTACACAAAGGACTTTAACGTACTGATCATGATTACTGTTACGCATCTTTCTTTTAAGAGACATTATTTTTCTTTTTCTGTGCTTTCATTTGTTTCCCTTGTTTTGAGGTGAGCAAAAAACTAAAGAGAGTGTCATGAGCAAGTACAAAATATACAAAGAGTTACTTTGAGTCAGTCCCTTGCACCCATTGGTTGCTTTTTGGTAAAGAGTAATTCACATTGTGGGTCAGCCCAAATGAGTATTACCTCTTTACTTTTGTCTAGCCTCAAATCAAATCAAATCAAATCCAGTCAACTGTTTATTGATTTAGATCTCTTCAGAGATCAACAATATGTACAAGCAAATCTTTTGGAACCTAACACAGCAGTTTGCATTTAAATAAGCTGCTAATACATTAATACAAATTATTTTTAAAATGTGTGCAAATTGAGGCATACAAATTCATTTTGAGGTGATTTTGCTAAGGCTATTAAATCATCAGCTTTAATCACACTATATTTAAAATATATAGGTTTTAAAAACCACTTACTTGCTTCTAATACTGTTTTATAGGGACAAACAGACAATACATGCTTAGTTTCTTGGGTCCCACCTTTAAATAAATCACATATTCCCGACTTATCTCTTTTGCCCAACTAATGCTTCGTGAAAATTATTTAATGGTAAGATACCCAATTGTATCATAGTTATAAAACAACTAGTACTATGGTCCAACATAAGCTTCAAATATCCTTGGATAATCTTAAAAGAAAGGCTATCTAAAAAAGATTAGTAGGTTTTCAACTTGGCACGCAACATTCAAGGTCCCATGAATAGCTCAAACTGACTGTACAATTTTTGAAGAACAATTTAACTGTGCTGGATTCCACAGTTGCAGGTGGTCAATAGAAAATCGAAAGTGCATTAGAGCAGTTTCAACACTAATAATAAAGGTGTGCACACCTATTTCATCCTTCAAAGTTTCGTTCTTTAAAAGGGCTCTCAAAGTACCTTCAGGTGCATGAAGAAAATGATATGCCTACCTAATCACATTAGCAAGGGATCTAGGATAGACGCTAGCAAGGGAAAACTCTAGGTATAATGCCTAGACTAGGATTGCTTGTTTCAGTGATACTATCTTCCAAAGGAACCTTCCTTCGAATACATTTAAGATGTACCATCTACTTAATAAAATGTATTCAAGTGCGTAAGAAAGAATAGGAGGTATCTTTGACTATTAGATATCTAAAGGAAATGTAAAATACCTCTTACCTGAAGAATTATATTATCTTTTTAAAGCACCTAAATGCACAGAGGCCTTGACCCTAAATAAGTAAAAAGTGTGTAGTTCTTTCTAGAGGTTGAAAACAATAACCCTTTCTAAATATGTATATATTGTGGCCATCTCCACAGACCTACCACCCAGCTTTCAGTCAAAGGGATGGTACCATTTCTTCCCTCTAAACGGTACCACCTTGGTTTAGCTTTCCTCTGCATTTTCAGAGAGAACGTCCAGATTATGCTGGAGGCCAATGGGAGGAAGGTCAAAAATGACTATATCACCTGCATACAATAAAACATATATATTATAAAGGGCAATTTTAGGAGGAAAGTTGTCAACGCTATTAAAGCTGGCAGGCAGATCACTTAAATACAAAGAAAACAAGAATGGGGCTAAAATGCATCCCTGCTTCAGAACATTTTTTGTTAGAATTTTTTGAGTAAATCCCTTGTCTCCACCCATTAGGACTCTGCCCCATGTAGATGTATGAAGTGCAACAAAAAGTCTTAGTAGATCACTAGGGATCCACAGTTCAACCAGTTTCTTCCAGAGGGTAGGCCCATCAACCCTATCAAAGGCAGTAGAAAAGTCAACAAACATTCAGGATACAACCTGAGATTTAGCCACCACATAATTATCAATAATAGATTGCACAATAGCAAAGTTGTCAGTCACAGAGATATTGGGTCTAAAACCTGCTTGAATTAGTGGTATGACACCCTTTGTGTATGCCCAGCCTTTGGGATGGTCCAAGACACTTGATGCAAAGATCTTCCCTGTTGCATTGAGTAATGCAATTTGATGATAGTTACACAGCAGCATTTTTTATGCAGAGGGACTACCACACTTCGTGTCCACGAACTAGGAATAAGTCATGTGGCATAACAGTATGAAAACAAGGGAGTGAGAGCTCTACTCCAACCTTCTGGGTCATCCTGCCAAGCAATTATGGGAATTTTATCAGGTCACATTGCTGCTGTGGATCTTGCTTTTCTTATGTACATCTCTAACTGCTTCACTGTAGGAGGAATAGTAGGTAGATCAGACTCAGAAGTAGACTTGAAGAGAATCTCACCACTTGTCATGGGAGAATTAGCCACATACTGGACAGAAAAATAATTTATCCATTCATTCGGTGGAATTGGGATAGCAGTTGATTTTTTTCTACTGCCTACAAATTTAGATATAAGCTGCCAAAAGGTTTTACTGCTCTTTTGTTTGGCTTTTAACTGCAAGTCAACCCAGTTCTTATCCATTACATTTTTATTAGTTCCCAAAAGGATTTTCCTCTTTTTCCTTCGCAGAGCAGGAATATATTTGCCCCTTGCTGGTAAATTGGAAAAACATTGTAAGCAGACAAGTTTATTCAGTTTCTGAGCAAGTTCCACTTCCTTTAAATCCCTTTTCAGGCGTTCCAAGTCTTTACAAATTGCACTCTTACACTGAATTTCAACAACAGCTCCTGTGATTATCTTTTCGCAGATCAAGATAGTTTAACTTGAATACATTATTATTGTTCCAAATAATTTGACCTTGCGAACATGCAACAAGAGCATTCCCATTTCCTTCTGTTAACGCCCATGATGTTGTTAGTTGTACTTGCAATTCAAGTACGTGGTTGCTGCCTAATACAATCTCTGTTTTAAAATACAGACATTTCTGATATATATCGAAACTAGTTATGATGCAATTAATAATAGAAGAGCAAATGTCTCCCTTTCTAGTGAAGGCAAAGGGTACATCCCCATCAGTCCTTCCATTTAATATCACTTGCTTGCTTCCAGTAGCATTCTACCATGATTATCAGTCTTTATCTTTGAGGGAAAGACTGGTTCAGGGATAGACCAGACTTGTAGATTTGTAGAGCCCTTGGCTATACTGGGGCCTCCCGGAGCTAGGTGAAAGAAAGCAGGTTATACAGCAGAGCAAAGTGAGGTAACATTTTCAGGTTTATTGTGGGGAGAGTCAGACTTTGACCAATTTCCTGAATCTTGGTTCCGCATCCAGAAGCCCCAACTCCAGGGGCATTGATTTCCAACGTTTGGGAATTAGACGCGCAAAAGATCTTCCTCCCAATCTAGCTCTCTGAATCTTTGGAATATTCAGAAGAAGACTCATAGAGGATCAAAGAGATCTAGTTTGAAAGTATGGGGTGATAAGATTTCTGATTCTCAGAGGGCCATTATTATTCAATGCTCTATGTGCCAGGCTTTGGGATTCAAATTTAATTCTGGCTTCTATAGGTAGCCAGTGTAATGTTTTCATAGCTTATTTCACTGTTTCGCGTCTGGGAACATTAGGAAGAGTTCTGGTGGCCGCGTTTTGAAGTACCTGTCATTTCTTTCACAACTCCACATTTCTATGAGCTTTTATAGTGGTGTTAGAGATTTTTACATTAAAGTCACCCATTAATGTCATTTGGGAACTTCCTTCTGAATCAAAAATAGACTCTATCAGATCAAATAGCACATTGAATTCCGAGCCTGGCAGGATATAGATATTAAATAGATATAAGATATCATCCAAGTAGACACTTGTCCTTGGTAGGTTTATTTTAATACTCTGTATATTATTAGTCGGAAGTTTTCTTATTTGAAAATCCCATTGTATCTCAGTTGTGAGAAGGATGGGAAAGCCACCTTTAGCATGGCCTTTCCTAACCCTTACAGCAGGAACATTGATGACAAAATAATTGTCCCGCTCAAATTTAGTCAAAGACCAAGGGGGTCATTCCAACCCTGGCGGTCGGTGTTAAAGCGGTGGCAAAACCGCCAACAGGCTGGCGGTAAAAAAAATGCAATTCCGACCCTGGCGGAAACCGCCAATAGAGACCGCCTCTTCAACACACCGCCCGCCACGGCGGGGCAAACAAACAGTGCGGCGGTCACCGCCAACAGACAGGCGGGAGACAATGTACCGCCCACCCTATCACAACCCACCAATCCGCCACCTTTTCCGGGGCGGTAGCCCCGCCGCTAAAAACACGGCGGAAACAGCCATTTCAAACGGAAAACGCTCACCTCCATACACCCCACGAGGAATCTGGACAGCATGGAACCCGAACTCCACATCCTCCCAGCGATTGTCTTCCTGCTCCTCTACCAGGAGCACGAACGCCGGCGCAGAAGACAACAGTGAGTACTGCACCTACGACACAGGGGAGGGGGGAGGCAAAAAATTACGGGGACACACATATGCGACACACCCGCCCTCACCCTCACCCACTACAACACGCACATCAATGCATAGCAACACATCACAGTTACCCCCCCAAACCCCCCGGAAGAATGCAAAGACAAAAGGAAATTATTAGAAACTATGGAATATATTGTATGACTGAGTATAAAATATATCACACATCTAAAACTTTATATACATAAATTGTCCAGTCCGATATGTGTATCAGGCATTGTTCGCGGGCCACTGGGCCCAAATCACATGGGCAAAGCCCACACAGGATACCTGACTCCAACGGAGAGAACACTGCAGGGGCATCAGATAGAAAAACTACAGGCACCTCAGGGGGAAGGGAAGGGGGGGCACCTCAGCCAGATGAGTCCACGACGCCAGATCCACGAGGGGCCTCCATGGCCACTGTTCCATCCTGGGGAGTGCAAAGCCACAGTCTCTCAAGTCTCTACAGTGGGTGGCTTGCCCACTGTGCCATCCTGGGGAGTGCCAAGCCACAGTCTCTCAAGTCTCTACAGTGGGTGGCTTGCCCACTGTGCCATCCTGGGGAGTGCCAAGCCACAGTCTCTCAAGTCAATATCAGTCTCCACTGGTACTGGAGGGGGACTAGTGCCCAGAGTGCTTCGTGAAGCCCTGCCCGACACAGATGCGGGCCTGCCCCTTCCGCCAATGGACCAGCGGTGCTTGAGACGGCGGTGCCCAGCGGAGCGGTGCTTGAGATGAAGGGCCCAGCGGAGCAGTGCTTGAGATGAAGGACCCAGTTCAGCGGTGCTTGTGATGATGGGCCCAGTTCAGCGGTGCTTGAGACGTCGGTGCCCAGTTCAGCGGTGCTTGAGACGGCGGTGCCCAGTTCAGCGGTGCTTGAGACGGCGGTGCCCAGAGGAGCGGTGCTTGAGACGGCGGTGCCCAGCGCAGCAGTGCTTGAGACGGCGGTGCCCAGTTCAGCGGTGCTTGAGATGAAGGGCCCAGTTCAGCGGTGCTTGAGACGCCGGTGCCCAGTTCAGCGGTGCTTGAGACGGCGGTGCCCAGTTCAGCGGTGCTTGAGACGGCGGTGCCCAGTTCAGCGGTGCTTGAGACGGCGGTGCCCAGTTCAGCGGTGCTTGAGATGAAGGGCCCAGCGGAGCAGTGCTTGAGATGAAGGGCCAAGTTCAGCGGTGCTTGTGATGAAGGGCCCAGTTCAGCGGTGCTTGAGACGGCGGTGCCCAGTTCAGCGGTGCTTGAGACGGCGGTGCCCAGTTCAGTGGTGCTTGAGACGGCAGTGCCCAGTTCAGCGGTGCTTGAGATGAAGGGCCCAATTCAGCGGTGTTTGAGACGGTGGTGCCCAGTTCAGCTGTGCTTGAGACGGCGGTGCCCAGTTCAGCGGTGCTTGAGACGGCGGTGCCCAGTTCAGCGGTGCTTGAGATGAAGGACCCAGCTGAGCAGTGCTTGAGATGAAGGGCCCAGTTCAGCGGTGCTTGTGATGAAGGGCCCAGTTCAGCGGTGCTTGAGATGGCGGTGCCCAGAGGAGCGGTGATTGAGACAGCGGTGCCCAGCGCAGCGGTGCTTGAGACGGCGGTGCCCAGTTCAGCGGTGCTTGAGATGAAGGGCCCAGTTCAGCGGTGCTTGAGACGGCGGTGCCCAGTTCAGCGGTGCTTGAGATGAAGGGCCCAGCGGAGCAGTGCTTGAGATGAAGGGCCCAGTTCAGCGGTGCTTGTGATGAAGGGCCCAGTTCAGCGATGCTTGTGATGAAGGGCCCAGTTCTGCGGTGCTTGAGACGGCGGTGCCCAGTTCAGTGGTGCTTGAGACGGCGGTGCCCAGTTCAGCGGTGCTTGAGATGAAGGGCCCAGTTCAGCGGTGCTTGAGACAGAGGTGCCCAGTTCAGCGGTGCTTGAGACGGCGGTGCCCAGTTCAGCGGTGCTTGAGATGAAGGGCCCAGTTCAGCGGTGCTTGTGATGAAGGGCCCAGTTCAGCGGTGCTTGAGACGGCGGTGCCCAGTTTAGCGGTGCTTGAGACGGCGGTACCCAGAGGAGCGGTGCTTGAGACGGCGGTGCCCAGTTCAGCGGTGCTTCGGGTGACTGCCCAGCTCAGCGTATCCGCCCTTGCCGTGGAGGTCATTCGCCACCTGACCTGTGGCTGGCTGCGCCTTCCTGCCCACCTGGGATGGGCCTGGTGGGGCCCTCCTGGGCTGCAGTACCGGGTCTGTTGGTGTCCTCCTGCCCACCTGGGATGGGGCATGCGGGCCCTCCTGCACAGCTGGGCTGCTGGCGGTCTTGTCGGGCGTGCTGCCCTTCCCAGCCTTCCCTGTTCGCCTGTGGCCCTTCCCCACCTTTGGCGGTGTGCCAGCTGGCACCACACTCCCTGCCGGAGCCATGGTAGGGATTTTGGTTCCAGGTGTTGCAGGCCTCTCGCGCCGGCCACTCACAATCTTCGCATGTTTTTGCGGGGGTGGGCTGGCCGTGCCTTGGCTCCCAACGGAACTGCCTGACCTTGAGGGTGGGGGACTTCACAGTCCATGGCAGACTGTCTTCACAGGGCCTGCTTTTGTGGTGGCTGAGGTGCTGACTGGAGTCCTAGTAGATGGACGGGGTGGGGGAGTTGTTGGAAAGAGGTCAAGTTTTGATAGGAAAATAAGTTTAGAAAGAGAGGGACGGGTAGGTGTAGTAGGTATGGGAGTGGAGGAAGAGGTTGTGGTTGTAGGAGTTTGAAGTCTGCTGTCTTTGGGTGCAGGTGCTTGGGCTGGAGGCTGTCGTGAGGTGATTGGCTGTTGGGTGGGTGGCTGCCTGCATTTGTGTAGCTTGGAAGAGGGGGTGACAGACACACTGGGAGAGGACACAGGGGACGTGTGAATGGTAGTGGGGCTGGTGACTGCACGTGTGCGGGGGGTTCGGGTGTGTGTGCTGGTGATGGACGTAGTGGCTGAAGATGTTGTGCATGCAGGTGTGAGTGGAGACGTGACAGGGAGGGAGGAGGGAGACGAGGAGGAGGTGGACACAGTGGAGGCAGTGGGTGTTGGTATGTCTGCATGTGGATGTTGCTTGTGTGAATGCTTGTGTGATGTGTGGTGCTTATGTCTGTCTGAGCTTCCCTTGGGTGTTGAGGTGTGTGCAGGCGGGTCTGATGGTGTGTCTGGGATAGGCAGAGGTACAGTGGATTGGGTATGGGTGGAGGAAGTTGGAGGGGGAGGCTAGAGACAGGGACAATTGCTGCCATCAGTGCCGAGGCCAGAGTGATGAACGATCGCTGATGGGCAGCCTGACCCGAATGAATGCCCTCCAGGTATGCATTACTCTGGTGCACCTCCCTTTCTACACCCTGGATGGCATTCAAAAGGGTAGAATGCCCAACAATGAGCGTCCTCAGGAGGTCAATGACCTCCTCACTGAGGGCAGCAGGGGTGACTGGGGCAGGGCCTGAGGTGCCTGGGGTGAAGGAGATGCCCACCTTCCTGGGTGAGTGGGCACGGGGCAAACGCTGAGGGGCTGCTGGGAGGGCGGTGCTGGTGCGCTGGGTGGCGGCTGTACCTGTTGGTGCGGGGGGCACGGATGTTGCTGCCACCACAAGGGAGCTCCCTTCAGAGGACGAGTCGCTGTCACTGACATCCGCACGAGTCCCCGATGTGGAGCTCCCCTCGCCCTCCGTCTCACTGGTGAATTACGATTCTGTTGCCTGGCCCACCATGGCCATGTGAGATGCAGCTCCCTCGTGCTCCGATGTCTCTTCTCCTCCGCCTGATGATGCTAATGCACAAATGAACAGGAAGACAACAAAAAAGGGGGGTGGGGAAAAATAAAGAAATGTTGAGTGCATGCATTGGCGACACCGTTGGCGGACAGGACAGACACAGAAGCCCCCTGCACTACGCCGCGCACTTGGGGTCGACTACGCAATCCGTGGGACATGGCTTACAAGCCTATGGGCGACCTCTGCTCACATACATGACACAGGGCAATGAATAGCTGTACTTGACACCCTACAGAGGTGGGAGTCGGGGGCACAGGGCCATGCCTTACGGAGGGACCTAGCCTACAGATATCGCCCTGGCCTAGGGATACCCACAGCCCTCCTCCCCCACCCAGACCCCTCCACTGCGCGCAAAGTCACCAGGATTTGAGTGTACTCACCCCCTTGTGTCTGCTGTGATGTCCTCACGCGCCCATCCAAATCGGGGTAGGCCACCGCCAGGATCCGGGACATCAGGGGGGTCAAAGTACGACGGGCACCCCTCCCACGTTGGGAGGCCATCCCCAGCTGAGCCTCCGCCGTCTTCCTGCTCCAGCGTCGGATGTCCTCCCATCTCTTCCGGCAGTAGGTGCCCCGTCTCTGGTGGACCCCCAGGGTCCGGACGTCCTTGGCGATGGCATGCCAAATATCGATTTTCTGGTGGGCGCTGACCTATGTGACATGTACAGGGAGAGAAGAATAATCATCACCTTCTGCATGCTCGATGTGAGTGGCCCCCCCATCCCCACCCTTGCCATGTGGCACATGCTCTCATCTGTCGTTTGATGCACGCCTTAATCGCTCCCCTCCCCCCCATCTTTCATCCACCCCACTCAACACAGGCATTGGCCACAAAGCATGGTCCCAGTGCACTTACCTGTTGGTCTGGAGGACCGTAGAGTAGCGCATATTGGGGGAGGACCCCATCCACGAGTTTCTCCAACTCCTGAGCAGTGAAGGCAGGGGCCCTTTCCCCAGTCGCATGAGCCATTGTCTCTTACAGACCGTGGTCACAGCAGCACTTGCAGTGTAGGTCCTCTCCTGTCGAAGATCAGGTATCGAGTGATTAAGCAGATAGAAAATGGCGGTCACGCCCGCGGCGGTGCGTACCGCGGCCACCGGCGCACATCGTCATTGGCTCCTGAGACCCATAGGGTTCAATGTTAACCAATGCTGCTTTGCGCCGCGGTCTTCGACCGCCTACCACCACGGTGTGCCACGCCAGCGCATTGACCTCACATCCCATTGTCACTCTTCACAGGTCAGGCAGCCGCCATTTCAAGGGCCCACATGCCTTATTTTCTACTGCGTCACACATACCTAGGCCTTGCATCGACACTCATACAAGCCATTCAATGCATTGGGAATCGTGTTATGTGCAAGCTGTGGTTATGTACCTGTGGGTAGATTGACTCTGTGCTCGCTGTTGTCCTTCATAGGCACCGTCCGCTGGGACATACGAGGAGATGGAGATATCTTCCCGTGTACAGACCGCTGGTGGACCTGTCGACAATGGAAGAAAGACATGTCATACTGACATACAGGCTTGACCGAGACACTATACAGGAACTGTGTGCCCAGCTGGAGCCAGACCTGATGTCACCAATCCGCCAACCCACAGGGATCCCCCCTCTAGTGCAGGTGCTGTCAGTACTCCATTTCCTAGCAAGTGGGTCATTTCAAACAACAGTGGCCATATCATCAGGGATGTCCCAGCCCATGTTTTCCAAGGTGTTGTCCAGAGTGTTGTCTGCCCTGCTCAAACACATGCGTAGCTACATCGAATACTCTGAGGTGGGGGATTTGGCTACAGTGAAGGCTGATTTCCATGCCCTTGGACATATACCCAACATCATTGGTGCCATTGATGGGACACATGTTGCTTTGGTCCCCCCCAGCAGGAGTGAACAGGTGTACAGGAACAGGAAGAGTTATCATTCCATGAATGTCCAGATGGTGTGTTTGGCTGACCAGTACATCTCCCATGTTAATGCCAAGTTCTCTAGGTCAGTGCATGACGCCTACATCATGCGGAATAGCAGCATCCCTTACGTGATGGGTCAACTCCAGAGGCACCGTGTGTGGCTATTAGGAGACTCTGGTTACCCCAACCTGTCATGGCTACTGACCCCAGTGAGGAATCCCAGGACAAGGGCAGAGGAACGGTACAATGAGGCCCATGGGTGAACTAGGAGGGTGATCGAGCGGACCTTCGGCCTCCTGAAGGCCAGGTTTAGGTGTCTCCATATGACTGGTGGATCCCTAATGTACTCACCAAAGAAGGTGTGCCAGATCATCGTGGCCTGCTGTATGCTTCACAACCTGGCTTTGCGACGCCAGGTGCCTTTTCTGCAGGAGGATGGTCAAGATGGTGGTGTTGTAGCAGCTGTGGAGCCTGTGGAGAGTGAAGAGGAGGAAGGCGAAGAGGACGACATAGAGAACAGGAACACAGTAATACAGCAGTATTTTCAATGACACACAGGTAAGAATCCACAAAGGCATTTTACTTATACTTAACCCCTAATACCTCTCTACTGTCTGACCTTTTCCCCCAGTGTATGGTAACTGAGTTGTGTTTTTCACTTCCGAATTCAGAAATGTGGCCCCCAGTGTGTGACATCTGCTTTGTTTACCAATGGGCTACAGCTGTGTGACATTGGTATGTTGGCATCACAATGTGAATATGCCATTTGGCATGGTAATGTCTAATACATTTGTACAAAATCACAGCCAGACTCCAGATTGTTTTATGCAATAAGTGTGTTTATTACAGTGCTCTAAATTGGTGGGTGGGTGCAAATCGTTGAGGTGTGATGGTGGAGGATTGTCCATGGCAGAGTCCAGACTATCAGTATCACAGGTGCATTGTCCAGATGCCTGTGGAAAGTGGAGCAGGGGCAGTGTAAGGTTGGACAGGGTGTCAATGTGGGACAGTGGGAAGACAATCAGGGAGGTATCCTTTCCTGGCTGGGGTCTTGGCATCTTACTCTGTCTTCTTCCTGGATCTCAGGGCCCGCTTGCGGGGTGGTTCTCCTTCTGCAGGGGGTGGGGTTCTGGTGGCCTGCTGGTCTTGTGTCGGGGCCTCCTGTCCACTAGTGCCGGCGGAGGTGGTAGGCAGTTCTTGGTCCATGCTAGTGTCAGGGGCCCTTTGTGGTGCAACAGTGTCCCGCAATGTGGTGACTACCTGATTCAGAGCCACTACGATGGTGCCCATGGCGGTACTGATGTTTCTTAGTTCTTCCCTGAACCCCATATACTGTTGCTCCTGCAGAAGCTGGATCTCCTGAAACCTGGCCAGGACCGTGGCCATCGTCTCCTGGGAGTGGTGGTATGCTCCCATGATGTTGGAGAGGGCCTTGTGGAGAGTGGGTTCCCTGGGCCTGTCCCCCCCCTGTCGCACAGCAGCCCTCCCAGTTGCCCTGTTTCCCTGGGCCTCTGTCCCCTGGACCGTGTGCCCCCTACCACTGCCCCCAGGGCCCTGTTGTTGTTGGGGTGGTGGGTTAACCTGGGTGCCCTTTAGTGGTGGACACACCGCTGCTTGACGTGTCCTGGGGACGGAGATATGGGTCTGCTGTGGCCTGTGGCTGTCTGAGGGGAACCGACTGTCCAGAGGTCCCCGATGGTCCGGGCTGGTCATCTAGATCCAGGGAGACAGAGCTGCTGTCATCACTGTGGGCCTCTTCTGGGGGTGGAGTGGACATTTGTGGACCCTCCTGCGCAGTGACGTGGCATTCGGGTCCTGCAGGGGTATAAATGTATGGTTATTGCTTCTGTGTGTGCCATAGCGTGCAATGGGTGGGTGCCCGTGTACCCCTGTGCTTGCATTCCTGTGTGGGGGCTTTTGTGACGGTGGTTTGGCCGGGGGTGGGTGGGTATGTGCAGTGGGCATGCTTAGGTGATGGGTGTCCATGCTTTGTGGTCGCATGCAGGGCTTGGTGTTGGGATGGGTGGGTTGTGAGGGTGAGACATTTGCAAGGACTAGGTGTGATGGGGGTGGGGGTGAGGGTGGGGGTATGAGTTGGCATGCTGGTGGGGTGGGGGGGATGAAGTAGTTAAGATGACACTTACCAGAGTCCATTCCTCCGCCTACTCCTGCGAGGCCCTCAGGATGCAGGATCGCCAAGACCTGCTCCTCCCATGTTGTAAATTCTGGGGGAGGAGGTGGGGGTCCGCCGCCAGTCCGCTGCACCGCGATGTTGTGCCTGGATACCATGGAACGCACCTTCCCCCGTAGGTCGTTCCACCGCTTCCTGATGTCGTCCCTATTTCTTGGGTGCTGTCCCACAGCGTTGACCCTGTCCACTATTCTGCTCCATAGCTCCATCTTCCTGGCAATGGTGGTGTGCTGCACCTGTGTCCTGAAGAGCTGTGGCTCTACCCGTACAATTTCCTCCACCATGACCCTGAGTTCAGCCTCAGAAAACCTGGGGTGTCTTTGCGGTGCCATGGGGTGGTTTGGGTGATGTGTGGGGTGGATTGTGTGGTGCTAAGTGTGGTGATGTGTATTGGTGTGTAGTTTGAAGTGCGTGGTAATAATGCTGGGTGACAGTGAATTGAGCGTCAGGGTGCTCGGCTCTCTTATCTCTGTGCGTGTTCACGAATCTCTTGGAGTGGGGGTTTGTGGGTGATGTGGGTGTGTGTTTTATAATGTGTTGGGTGTGTGGGAGTGTTGTTTGTATGTGTATCAGGTGTGTATATTTCGATTTGTCCAATGCGGCTGTGTTTTGTATATGTGTGTGTATTTTGAGCGCGGCGGTGTGTACCGCCAATGGAATACCGCGTTTGAATGACCGCCACGTGGATTCGTGTGTTGTGATAGTGTGGGCGTATTTCTGTTGGCGTGACGGTGGAGGTCTGGTCATCGCCAGTTTCTCGCTGGCCTTTGGTGTGGCGGACTTTTGTGGATGTCTGTATTTTGGCGGGTTGCCTGTTGTGGGTCAGAATGACCGTGGCGGTTTACCGTGGCCGCGGCGGTGTTATGGCGGTCTTCTGCACGGCGGTAAGTGCCTTTTACCGCCGAGGTCAGAATGACTCCCCAAGTCTCTTGGAGACAAATAATAACAGACCGAAGTTTCATCAAATTATGCAACTTTTATGCCTTCAGACAAGCCATAATCCAGGAGCTGATCATCAAGCTACCGCTAAAAGGGGAAATTGGGGTTGCTGTTTAATTGATTTCCATTCAGGTTCCTTGAGTGCCATGACCAAGAGTCATCAGATTTAGAATTATCCCCTTTGGGCTGATTAAATTCCATATCTGTCTGTTTCCTTTATCAATATCTACTGTAAGTGCTTTCATAGAGCCACAGTCAGACTGGTGTCTTTTATTTTTAGACGCCATACTCAAATGGTTCATATGGTTCACGTATACACAGTCTGCAATGTAGACAACGGGGCTGGAGACTTGTGATGTATTCCCACTATGTCAAATCCATTTTTGTGGAGTCTTTCACTTTCCTCTAGTACTACAGAGAGAATCACATTAGACGAAAATTCTACATGTGCTGTGGAGACATTTAGATTATTGGGAAAGGATACCAACTTTATTTCTGAAGAAGTGAGAGACTGAGGTTGTGGAAAGTTGTGCCGTTGTCTTAAAATTCTACATCTATTTAATGGATTTTACCCCTTTGCAAAAAGTTCTGATATCTCAAGGACACAGTAAGAATTAGATTTTGGTTTTACTGGGGCTAGCCCTCTGTTACAGTATAATGCAAAAAATGCATGTGGAAGAGACCTACCTTCTAATTAGGGCATAGCGCTTACAAAAATGGGGGCCAATGCATTTAATTGCCTCTGTGCGTCCTTTGCAGGTGAGGAGAGAGACAGATTCGATGTCAGAACATCCTGTTGGTTTACGATGTCAGTTGCAATACTACTTACTCCATTTTCTTCAGCGTTAGTGAGGGTGATAGTTTGGGTAAACTTTATTGTTCAAGACTTTCTTTTAGCGATTCTACAGTGTGCTCTTTTCTTTTTCTTCAAAGGCTTAGGTTTTGCCTTACTCCCATTAGCTCTCTTAACATCAGGTTCTAGTATTGTAAGACATGAAACAATCACAGGAGGATCTTCCAGAGAACCTGTTTTATGAGGACAATTAAAAAGCAGACAGTAGGAAGGCACAGCTGTCTCTTTACTTGTATTCTGTGAATAACCTACCAGTTAATAGATTATTTCTACTCTGTTTTGCCTGTTTGAGTTGCACTTGACATTTTAGTGATATTCCATGCAGGTGGTATGTTTTGGTCAGCACCTTCTTTGCTGGTTTGTACTCCCACTCCAATATCTACCCTATTATCAGAGGGCAAGACATTTTGATAGGTTAGAGACTTTAGAATCGCAGTTTGAATTTCTAATGATTTATCAGTCTCAATTATAGTTTTTTCCAATAAGAACAATATTGACTCGAGCATCCTCTAAAGGGACAGGAGGATATAATTGTATGTTCGTTCACAGACAGGGGTGATATTAATAACGGAAAGTCAGGCGAAAAGGATAAATTTGCTTCGATCTCAGATAACTTACTTGGCATACTAATAAATAATTCTAGTGCCTCTTTTGGCGGTTTAATCCCTGCTGTATTTGGGAGATGTCAGGTAATGTGAAGTCCATTTGCGAGACTTGAGTAGGTGTAGCTTCTAGAGTTAACAGCTGATTACTTATCTCCGTAACGGAGGCAGAGCTATATATTTATGTAATCTTTGCAGCTTTATGTGTTACGTCTGCTGTTGAGAGTTTAGGGATATCTCTATGTCTATAGCCCTCGATGCATAACCTAGTTTAGTTGAATTCCTGACCCCTGACATCGTTGGAGTTAGAATAGGAAAGAATTCCAGTATTGATGTCAACCCTTCTAGAGTGCCAATATGTGCCGACTTCGTATTTTTCTTAATTGAACAGTTGGTACGATTTCTTATTTTTCTAACTGTTATATTGGAAAGAGCAATTTTTCCCTCTGAGTATGCTTAATTGATCTCCGCCTTCGCCCAATATGGAGAGGAATAAAAGGTCTCAATTGATCAATCTAGTCTTTTAATCCCTAGGTTCCTGGACCTTGTAGACCTCTACATAACTTTAGGCTAGTAGGCAGGCATGAGCATGATCATAATTGCCTATTATAGAAGTTTGGGTTTGTGCATGTTACAATTGTAAATGTTGCTGGCCCCGCACCTACAAAAAGGAAGAGTGAGGATAGATGGAGCGGGGAAAGGCAGGAAGGGAGGGGGTGGTGCTCACCTGTGCCGCAAGCCTTACCAGGACCTAGCCGAGTGGCTTCTGCATTCACTTCTGTTTATGGGTCTTATTACTAGTTTGGTGGTCTGGGGACTGCCATGGTGGCGTTGGCGTCAGATTTATGATGCATGTGGTGACATAGGTGAAAGACCGTAATGGTACTGCCCACACCACCAGCAAAAATAGACCCCGGAGTTGGCGAGAGAAGCAATGCATATGTCGGAGGTCAGATTGCCTATGCAACCTCTGGTCCAATCACGATGTTGGTGTCCGCTGATGTGACTGTGACGGTCCAACCACCACAACTGAGCTGGCAGAAAGGGAGGCATATAAGGCTGAAACTGAACTGTACTCAGCCGCTACGGAGCCAATCCTACATGTCCTGCTGCTGCTTGCGCTACTCAATGGCGCACAAAATAGTCGCCGCCGTGGACTCAACCAACGGTAAGCCAAATACATACAGCTGAACATAAAGTCAGATCTTCACCACTACATCAAATAGATCAGCAATCAAGGTTAAAAAAACACAACTTTAGTCATGCATCACAAATTATACATGAACATCGAAAAGGTAAAAAAGTAATGACAGGACTAATTAGTACACCAACAAAATGAACTTTATTGACAACTTCAAAAATGGATTAAAGGCCAATGGCTAATCCATGAAAATATGTACATAGCAGCCTGCTGTGCTCCAAAGCCTGCTCGACTAATCACTGCCACAGGAACATCCACAGGAAGGGGCAGTTAATGGGCATTCTAGGCACCTCAATGATCACACTTGATGGGGTGGGGTCGGGTTTAGGATGGGTGTGTTTAGTCTTGGGAGAGGTGGGGGGGCCAGGTGCCATTTGGAAGGACTTAAGCATGGAAGGGATGGTTTGGGTTGTGGGCGGGGCCATTTTGGGTGTGGGAGCGGGCAGATTTCACAGGGGTAAGTGCAAGGACAAACAGGAAACTTTCCTTGGGAAAATGGGAAAATGGGGCGATTGTACAAGAGGGATTAGGGTTTGAGAGGTTGAGGAGGTGTCTTTGTGGCTTTGTATGTTATTGGTGCTGGTGCATGTGTGTCTGAAGTATGTTTGTGTTTTTTTGGTGTCTGTTGTGTGTGTGAGTGTGGATGTTAGAAATGGGGTCTTTGGTTGACAGTCAGGTTACCCCCCGTTCAAGCAAGGACCCTCACTCTATTCAGGGTAAAAGAGAATCACCCTCAGCCAACCTCTGCTTACCCCCTTGGTAGCTTGGCAGAGCAGTAGGCTTAACTTCAGAGTGCTAGGTGTAAAGTATTTGTACCAACACACACAGTAACTTAATGAAAACACTACAAAATGACACACCAGTTCAGAAAAATAGGAAATATTTACCTAAACAAAACAAGACTGAAATGACAAAAATCCGACATACACAAGTCAAATTATGAATCTTTAAAGATTAAACAAAAAAATAGCGCTTAGAAACAAAAAATCCTTCAATGAGGTGTTAACGCAGCGTCGTGACGGAGTCGTTCCGAACAAGCCGACACCTGCGGCGCTGGACTCCGAGTCGGGTAGACCCCCAAGTACAGTACCTTTGGTGAAGAGTGAAAACAAATCGATGTGTGAAGTCGGAGATCGCGGCATCTGTGCGAAACGTTGAATCCGCGCACTTCGAGCGGCGTCGGTCATTACGTGGTGCGGCAACTTCCACGGAGTCGCAGACTTCAGCGGGGCTGCAGAGGCATCTGGCCTGTAAAGGTCATTGCGTTCCAGCAAAGATCGCGGAGTCGGTTGCAGGCGGCGTCACTGGATTCAGAAGCGGCGTCGGTCCGAAATCATCTGAAGTCGATTTCATGGATTTCCACCAGTTTTCCTTTCAAGGACCCAGGGACTGGATAGGGCAGCACTTGTCAGAGCAGGAGTCTCTCCAGAGACTCCAGGTGCTGGGAGAGAGAAGTCTTTGCTGTCCCTGAGACTTCAAACAACAGGAGGCAAGCTCTAAATCAAGCCTGTGGAGATTTCTTCACAAGATGGAAGGCACACAAATTCCAGTCTTTGCCCTCTTACTCTGGCAGAAGCAGCAACTGCAGGATAGCTCCACAAAGCACAGTCGCAGGCAGGACAGCACTTCTCCTCAGCTCTTCAGCTCTTCTCCAGGCAGAGGTTGCTCTTGATGTCCAGAAGTGATCTAAAGTCTGTGGTTTTGGGTGCCCTTCTTATACCCAATTTCTCCTTTGAAGTAGGCCTACTTCAAAGCAAAGTCTCTTTTGAATGTGAAATCCTGCCTTTCCCAGGCCAGGCCCCAGACACTCACCAGGGGGTTGGAGACGGCATTGTGTGAGGAGAGGCACAGCCCTTTCAAGTGTAAGTGACCACTCCTCCCCTCCCTCCTAGCACAGATGGCTCATCAGGAAATGCAGACTACACCCCAGCTTCCTTTGTGTCACTGTCTAGTGTGAGGTGCAACCAGTCCAACTGTCAACTGACCCAGACAGGGAATCTACAAACAGGCAGAGTCACAGAAAATGTGTAAGCAAGAAAATGCTCACTTTCTAAAAGTGGCATTTTCAAACACACAATCTTAAAATCAACTTTACTAAAAGATGCATTTTTAAATTGTGAACTCAGAGACCCCAAACTCCACATGTCCATCCGCTCCCAAAGGGAATCTACACTTTAATCAGATTTAAAGGTAGCCCCCATGTTAACCTATGAGAGGGATAGGCCTTGGAACAGTGAAAAACGAATTTAGCAATATTTCACTGTCAGGACATATAAAACACATTACTATGGGGGTGATTCTAACCCTGGCGGTCGGTGATAAAGCAGCGGCCAACCCGCCAACAGGCCGGCGGTCCAAAAAATGGAATTCTGACCCTAGCGGGAACCGCCAACACAGCCCGCCACTTTAACACTCCGACCGCCACGGTGGGACAAACAAACAGGTTGGCGGTCACCGCCAACAGACAGGCGGCAGACAATGTACCGCCCACCCTATCACAACTCACCAATCCGCCACCTTTTCCGGGGCGGGAGCCCCGCCGATAAAAACACGGCGGAAACAGACTACGAATGGGAAAACGCTCACATATACACACTCCACGAGGACGGAGGACAGCATGGAACCCGAATTAAACATCCTACCTGCTCTCGTCTACCTGCTCATCTACCACGAGTACGAACGCCGGCGCAGACGACAACGGTGAGTACTGCACCTACGACACAGGGGAGGGGGGAGGAGGAAAGCTTACGGCACACACATATGCGACCCCCACCCCCCCCAAACTATGTACACACCAATGCAGAGCAACAAGTCACAGTGACACCACCCAAACCCCCCGGAAAAATGCAAAGACATAATTAAAAAGAGAAACAAAATTTATGTAAAAAATAGCCTCTGTTAAGTCATGGTCAAATAGCACTAAAAATAATACAAAAGAAAATAAATATTTTGTGCAATCGATAAACCGAGGCAATTCGTCCTGCACATTTAACGAAATGCCAAGTGTCCGTGGGCCAAAGTGTATCAACACAAGGGCAAAGCCCACACAGGAGACCTGAGTCCGTTGGAGAGAACACTGCTGGGGCATCTGATGATAAAACTACAGGCACCTCAGGGGGAAAGGAAGGGGGGGCACCACAGCCACATGAGTCCACGACGCCAGATCCACGAAGGGGCCACCATGCCCACTGTGCCATCCTGGGGAGTGCAAAGCCACAGTCTCTCAATGTCTCTACAGTGGGTGGTTTTCCCACTGTACAATCCTGGGGAGTGCAAAGCCACAGTCTCTCAATGTCTCTACAGTGGGTGGTTTGCCCACTGTGCCATCCTGGGGAGTGCAAAGCCACAGTCTCTCAATGTCTCTACAGTGGGTGGTTTGCCCACTGTACAATCCTGGGGAGTGCAAAGCCACAGTCTCTCAATGTCTCTACAGTGGGTGGGTTGCCCACTGTACAATCCTGGGGAGTGCAAAGCCACAGTCTATCAGGTGGATTACAGAGACCACTGGTCATGGAGGAGGCATGGTGGGCACAGTGAACCGTGAACAGTAGCTCGACACAGAACCAGCACTGTCATTGTGCCAGCGGTGCTTGAGACGGCGGGGCCCAGCGGAGCGGTGCTTGACAGGAAGGGCCCAGCGGAGCGGTGCTTGAGACGGCGGGGCCCAGCGGAGCGGTGCTTGGGATGAAGGGCCCAGCGGAGTGGTACTTGTGATGAAGGGCCCAGCGGAGCGGTGCTTGACAGGAAGGGCCCAGCGGAGCGGTGCTTGACAGGAAGGGCCCAGCGGAGCGGTGCTTGGGATGAAGGGCCCAGCGGAGCGGTGCTTGAGATGAAGGGCCCAGCGGAGCGGTGCTTGACAGGAAGGGCCTAGCGGAGCGGTGCTTGAGACGGCGGGGCCCAGCGGAGCGGTGCTTGACAGGAAGGGCCCAGCGGAGCGGTGCTTGAGACGGCGGGGCCCAGCGGAGCGGTGCTTGGGATGAAGGGCCCAGCGGAGCGGTGCTTGAGATGAAGGGCCCAGCGGAGCGGTGCTTGACAGGAAGGGCCCAGCGGAGCGGTGCTTGAGACGGCGGGGCCCAGCGGAGCGGTGCTTGACAGGAAGGGCCCAGCGGAGCGGTGCTTGACAGGAAGGGCCCAGCGGAGTGGTGCTTGAGACGGCGGGGCCCAGCGGAGCGGTGCTTGGGATGAAGGGCCCAGCGGAGCGGTGCTTGAGATGAAGGGCCCAGCGGAGCGGTGCTTGACAGGAAGGGCCCAGCGGAGCGGTGCTTGAGACGGCGGGGCCCAGCGGAGCGGTGCTTGACAGGAAGGGCCCAGCGGAGCGGTGCTTGACAGGAAGGGCCCAGCGGAGCGGTGCTTGAGACGGCGGGGCCCAGCGGAGCGGTGCTTGAGACGGCGGGGCCCAGCGGAGCGGTGCTTGGGATGAAGGGCCCAGCGGAGCGGTGCTTGAGATGAAGGGCCCAGCGGAGCGGTGCTTGACAGGAAGGGCCCAGCGGAGTGGTGCTTGACAGGAAGGGCCCAGCGGAGCGGTGCTTGAGACGGCGGGGCCCAGCGGAGCGGTGCTTGAGACGGCGGGGCCCAGCGGAGCGGTGCTTGGGATGAAGGGCCCAGCGGAGCGGTGCTTGAGATGAAGGGCCCAGCGGAGCAGTGCTTGACAGGAAGGGCCCAGCGGAGCGGTGCTTGAGACGGCGGGGCCCAGCGGAGCGGTGCTTGGGATGAAGGGCCCAGCGGAGCGGTGCTTGAGATGAAGGGCCCAGCGGAGCGGTGCTTGACAGGAAGGGCCCAGCGGAGCGGTGCTTGAGACGGCGGGGCCCAGCGGAGCGGTGCTTGACAGGAAGGGCCCAGCAGAGCGGTGCTTGACAGGAAGGGCCCAGCGGAGCGGTGCTTGACAGGAAGGGCCCAGCGGAGCGGTGCTTGAGACGGCGTGGCCCAGCGGAGCGGTGCTTGGGATGAAGGGCCCAGCGGAGCGGTGCTTGAGATGAAGGGCCCAGCGGAGCGGTGCTTGACAGGAAGGGCCCAGCGGAGCAGTGCTTGAGACGGCGGGGCCCAGCGGAGCGGTGCTTGAGACGGCGGGGCCCTGCTCAGCAGTGCTCTTCTGCACTTCGGGGCCCTGTTCAGCGGTGCTCTTCTGCACGGCGGGGCCCTGTTCAGCGGTGCTCTTCGGCACGGCGGGGCCCTGTTCAGCGGTGCTCTTCTGCACGGCGGGGCCCTGTTCAGCGGTGCTCTTCTGCACGGCGGGCCCTGTTCAGCGGTGCTCTTCGGCACGGCGGGGCCCTGTTCAGCGGTGCTCTTCTGCACGGCGGGGCCCTGTTCAGCGGTGCTCTTCTGCACGGCGGGGCCCTGTTCAGCGGTGCTCTTCGGCACGGCGGGGCCCTGTTCAGCGGTGCTCTTCTGCACGGCGGGGCCCTGTTCAGCGGTGCTCTTCTGCACGGTGGGGCCCTGTTCAGCGGTGCTCTTCTGCACGGCGGGGCCCTGTTCAGCGGTGCTCTTCTGCACGGCGGGGCCCTGTTCAGCGGTGCTCTTCTGCACGGCGGGGCCCTGTTCAGCGGTGCTTGTCCAGTAATTCAAGGGAGCCAGACCTGGCCTGGACTCCCTGCTCAGTCGCCCTCCGACCGTGCAGTTGCTGGACCCTTCGGTGACGGAGTCCTGGGCCCTTGGGTGTCCTCCCTTACACCCGGGATTGGGCTTGTGGGGCCCTCCTGCTCCGCACTCCTGCTGGCTGACTTCTCCGCCCTGCTGCCCTTTCGCTCCTTAGATGAGGCTCTCTGGGCCTTGCCTCCCCTGGATGTTGTGGCAGGTGAAGTGGGCGAACTTTGGTCCTTGGGGGCAGCCGTGTCAGTCTTCTCACGGCGGCCCTTGAGTTTCCGGGTCCTTTTGCCAGGGGGGGGGGCTGGCTGTCCCCTTGCTGCTGACAGATGTGTCACTGCTGCCAAAGGGTGGACTCCAGAACCCATGCACTACAGTGACACTTGTAGCTGGGCTGGTGGTGGCTGAGGTGCTCTTGGGACTCTTAGCAGATGGAGGGGGTGGGTCAGGGGAGGGAAAGAGGTTAAGATTGGAGAGGTAAAGTTTTTTAGGACCAAGGTAAAGGGTGGGAGTAGTGGTGATGGGAGTGGAGGAAGAGGATGTGGTTGTAGGAGAGTCAGGTGTGCTGTCTTTGGGTGCAGGTGCTTGTGCTGGAGGCTGTCGTGAGGTGGGTGGCTGTCGGGTGGGTGGCTGCCTGCGTTTGTGTGTCTTGGAAGAGGGGGTGACAGACACAGTGGGAGAGGACACAGGGGACGTGTAAATGGCAGTGGGGGTGGTGACTGCACGTGTGCGGACTGTAATGGAGGGTGTGGTGGTGATGGAAGCACTGGCTGATGGTGGTGTGCATGCAGGTGTGAGTGTAGACGTCACAGGGAGGGAGGAGGGAGACGAGGAGGAGGGGGACACAGAGGTGGTAGTGACTGTTGGCATGTCTGCATCTGGGTGTTGCTTGGGTGAGTGTTTGTGGGATCTGTGGTGCTTGTGTCTGGATGAGCTGCCCTTGGGTGTTGAGGTGTGTGCAGGCTGGTCTGATGGTGTGGATGGGATAGGCTGAGGAACAGGAGACAGAGACAGGGTGGAGGCAGTTAGAAGAGGGAGGCTGGAAACAGGGACAATGGCTGCCGTCAGTGCTGAGGCCAGAGCATTGAACGATCGTTGATGGGCAGCCTGACCCGAATGAATGCCCTCCAGGTAGGCATTGCTCCGATGCACCTCCCTTTCTACCCCCTGGATGGCATTCAAAAGGGTAGTCTGCCCAACAATGATGGTCTGAAGGAGGTCAATGACCTCCTCACTGAGGGCAGCAGGGGTAACAGGGGCAGGGGCTGAGGTGCCTGGGGCGAAGGAGACGCCCGCCTTCTTGGGCGAGCGGGCACGGAGCGTAGGCTGAGGGGCTGCTGGGAGGGCGGGGCTGGTGCGCTGGGTGGGTGCTGTACCTGTTGAGGCGGGGGGCCCGGATGTTGCCGCCACCGCTAGGGAGCTCCCATCCGAGGACGTGTTGGTGTCGCTGGTGTCACCACCGGTCCCCGTTGTGGTGCTCCCCTCGCCCTCCGTCTCATTGGTGCCCTCGGTGTCTGTACCACGGCCCACCGGGTCCTTGTGAGTTGCAGCTCCCTCGTGCTCCGATGCCAATTCTCCTCCGCCTGATCATGCTAATGCACACATGCACAAGAAGATTAAGAAAAAGGGTGGGGGGAGAAAAAAAAACAGGTTGAGTGCATGCAATGTTAACACCGTTGGCGGAGAGGACAGACACAGGAGCCTCATGCACTACGCTGCGCAATCGGGGTATACTACTCAGTACTTGTGACCAGGCCTACAGGTCTATGCACAACAAATACACACATGGATGATGCAGGACCATGGATAGCTGTACTTGGCACCCTACAGAGGTGGGGGGCGGGGGCACAGGGCCATGCCTAAAGGAGAGGACTACACTACAGAAAGCGCCCTGGCCTAATGTCACCCACAACCCTCCTCCCCCACCCAGACGCCTCCACTGCACATATAGATAGCAGAATGTGCTGATACTCACCCCCTTGTGTCTGCTGTGATGTCCTCAAGCGCCCATCCAAATCAGGGTAGGCCACCGCCAGGATCCGGGACATCAGGGGGGTCAGGGTACGACTGGCACCCCTCCTAGGTTGGGAGGCCATCCCCAGCAGTGACTCGGCGGACTTCCTGGTCCCGCGGCGGATGTCCTCCCACCTGTTGCAGCAGTGGGTGCCCCGTCTGATGTGGACCCCCAGGGCCCGGACTTCCTTGGCGATGGCACGCCAAATGTCGACTTTCTGATGGGCGCTGACCTATTTGACATATACAGGGTGGGAAAGTAAATATCATCATTTATCTGCTTGTTAGATGTGATTGCCTCCCCGTCCCCAACTTTGACATGTGGCACATGCTCTCATCTGTTGTGCGTTGCACTCCTCATTCGCTCCCCACCCCACCATCTTACATCCACCCCACTCAACACACGCATAGCCCATTCAATGTGCACCTAGTGTACTTACCTGTTGGTCTGGAGGACCGTAGAGTAGCGCATACTGGGGGAGGACCCCATCCACAAGTTTCTTCAACTCTTCAGACGTGAAGGCAGGGGCCCTTTCCCCAGTCGCAGCAGCCATTGTCTCTTCCAGACCGAGGTCACAGCAGCACTTGCAGTATAGGTCCTCTCCTGTGGATGATCAGGTCTCGAGTGATTAAGCAGATAGAAAATGGCGGTCACGCCCGCGGCGGTGCGTACCGCGACCGCCGGCGCACATCCTCATTGGCTCGTGAAACCCATAGGCTTCAATGTTAACCAATGCGTCTTCGTACAGCGGTCTTCGACCGCCTACCGCCACGGTGTGCCACGCCAGCGCATTGACCTCATATCCCATTGTCCCACTTCACAGGTCAGGCAGCCGCCATTTCAAGGGCCCACATGGCTTAATTTCAACTGCGTCACACAGGCCTAGGCCTTGCATTGCCACACATACACGCCTTTCAATACATAGATAACCGTGTGCTATGCAAGCTGTGGTGAACGTACCTGTGATTTGCTTGACTCCATACTCCATGTTGTCCTTCCTAGGCACCGTCCGCTGGGACTTGCGAGGAGAAGGATGAATCCTCTCGTGTACCGACCGCTGGTGGACCTGTCGACAATGGAAGAACGCCATATCATACTACGTTACCGACTTGACCGTGCCACTATACATGAACTGTGTGCCCAGCTGGAGCCAGCCCTGATGTCCCCCATCCGCCATCCCACAGGAATTCCCCCTCTAGTGCAGGTTCTGTCAGTCCTCCATTTTGTGGCAAGTGGCTCATTCCAGACAACAGTGGCCATGTCATCTGGAATGTCTCAGCCTATGTTTTCTAAGATTTTGTCCAGAGTGTTGTCTGCCCTGATGAAACACATGCGGAGCTACATTGTTTTCCCTGAGGAGGCTGATTTGGCCACTGTGAAGGGTGATTTCTATGCCCTTGGACATATCCCCAACATCATTGGTGCCATTGATGGGACCGATGTGGCTTTAGTACCCCCAAAAGACGATGAGCAGGTGTACAGAAACAGGAAAAATTACCATTCTATGAATGTGCAGGTGGTCTGTTTGGCTGACCAGTACATCTCCCATGTAAATGCAAAGTTCCCTGGGTCAGTGCATGACGCGTATGTTATGCGTAATAGCAGCATCCCTTATGTGATGGACCAGCTACAGAGACAACGTGTGTGGCTAATTGGTGACTCTGGTTACCCCAACCTGCCTTGGCTATTGACTCCAGTGAGGAATCCCCGGACCAGGGCAGAGGAACGGTACAATGAGGCCCATGGTTGAACTAGGAGGATCATAGGAAGAACCTTCGGCCTTCTGAAGGCCAGGTTTAGGTGCCTGCATATGACAGGTGGATCCCTGATGTACTCACCAAAGAAGGTGTGCCAGATCATCGTGGCCTGCTGTATGCTGCACAATCTAGCATTGCGACGGCAGGTGCCTTTCCTGCAGGAGGATGGTCCAGATGGTGGTGTTGTAGCAGCTGTGGAGCCTGTGGAGAGTGAAGAGGAGGAAGACGACGGGGACGACACAGACAACAGGGACACAGTTATCCAACAGTATTTTCAGTAGCACACAGGTAAGAATCACCCACGCCATTTAACATTTACTTAAAGCCTCCTGCATCTCTACTTTGTGTATTTCCCCACAGTTCTTTTTAACTGATTTTTGATGTTCCCTTCCCTTTTCAGTGCTGTATGACCCACTACATGACTTCTGCTTGGTTAGCCCATGGACTAAAGCTTATTGACATCGGTATGTTGTCATCACAAATTGACTGAACATTATTGAACAGTAATGTGTAATACATTTGTAAAAAATACAGGCTGACTCCTGAATGATTTCAGTGCAATGAGTGATTTATTTATAGTGCTAGATATTGGTACATGATAGTAAAACGGTGATGGGTGGGGGTGGAGTAATGTCCATGGCAGAGTCCAGTTCCCAGTTTCACAGGTGCATTGTCCATATGCCTGTGGAAGGATGGAGCAGGGGCTGTTTACGGTTGGACAGGGTGACAATGTAGGACAGTTGGATGACATCAGGGGGTATCTTAGGCTGGCGGGGGTCTTGACATCCTACTCTGTCTTCCTGTGAGATCTCAGGTTCCGCTTGCGGGGTGGTTGTTCTTCAGCAGGAGGTGGGGTTCTGGTGGCCTGTCGTTGTGGTGGGGCCTCCTGTCCACTAGCGCCGGCGGAGGTGGTAGGCTGTTCCTGGTCCTGGCTAGTGACAGGGGCCCTTTGGGGTGCCACGTGGTCCTGCAATGTGTTTTCTATCCGGTTGAGGGCCTGGACTATGGTCCCCATAGCGGTAGCGATGTTCCTGAGTTCATTGATGAACCCCATGTAGCGTTCCTCCTGCTGTTCCTGGATCTCCGTGAACCTGGCCAGTACCGTCGCCATCGTCTCCTGGGAGTGGTGGTATGCTCCCATGATGGTGGTGAGGGCCTCTTGGAGAGTCGGTTCCCTGGTCCTGTCCTCCCCCCCCTGTCGCACTGCAGCCCTCCCAGTTGCCCTGTTTCCCCAGGCCTCTGTCCCCTGGATGGTGTGCCCACTACCACTGCCCCCAGGTCCCTGTTGTTGTTGGGGTGTTGGGTCAGCCTGGGTGCCATGTAGTGGTGGACACACCGCTGATTGACGCGTCCTGGAGACAGAGGCATGGGCCCGCTGGGTGGGGGCTGTGCTGATATTCCCAGAGGGGGTTGGGTCTGCTGTGGCCTGTATCTGTGTGTGGGGAACCGACTGTCCAGAGGTCCCCGATGGTCCTGGCTGGTCATCAGGTTCTAGGTCGACAGAGCTGCTGTCCTCACTGGGGGCCTGTTCTGGGGGTGGGATGGACAAATCTGGACCCTCCGTGGTGGTGTATTGGCGTTCGGGCCCTGCAGGGGTAAAAGAGTATGGTTATTGCTTATGTGTGTGCCATGGCGTGCATTTTGTGAGTGCCCTTGTCCACCAGTGCTGGCATTCCCTTGTGGGAGGTGTTGTGAGGGTGGTTGGGGGGGTGGATGGGTATGTGCAGTGGTCATGCATAGGTGATGGGTGTCTAGGGTTTGTGTTGGCATTCAGGGGTTGGTGTTGTTTAGGGTGGGTTGTGCTGGTGAGACATTGGCAGGGAAGATGTGTGCTGGGGGGTTGAGATTGGGGGTGAGGGTGGGGGTGTGGGTTGGCATGCTGGGGGAGGGGTGAAGTAGTTGAGAATTGACTTACCAGAGTCCATTCCTCCGGGTACTCCAGCAAGGCCATCAGGATGCAGGATGTTTACTACCTCTTGCTCCCATGCTGTGAATTGGGGTGGAGTGGGTGGGGGTCCGCCGCCAGTCTTCTGCACAGCGATGTTGTGTCTTGACACCATCGAGCGCACCTTCCCCCTGTAGGTCGTTCCATCGCTTTCGGATGTCTTACCGATTTCTGGGATGCTGTCCCACAGCGTTGACCCTGTCTACGATCCTTTGCCATAGCTCTGCCTTCCTGGCTATTGTGGTGTGTTGCACCTGTGTGCCGAAGAGCTGGGGCTCTACCCTAATTATTTCCTCCACCATGACCCTGAGTTCTTGGTCCGAGAACCTGGGGTGTCTTTGGGGTGCCATGGGGTGGTGTGGATGAGGTGTGGGGTGGTGTTTGTGGTTATGTGCGTGGTGATGTGTGCGTAGATGTGGTGTGGGTGATGATGTTGTGTTCCTCTGTGTGTTGGGGTTATCGATAGCTGTGCTCTCTCTCTCTCTCTCTTGCCTTCTCTCAGAATTTCTGGTAGTGGGGGCTTGTTGGTGATGTGGGTGTGTGTTTTATAGTTGATTGGATGTGTGGGAGTGGTGTGTGTATGTGTTTCAGGTGTGTGTATTTCAAATTGTCCAATGTGGCTGTGTTTTGTAAGAGTGTGTGTATTTTGACCGCGGCGGTGTGTACCGCCAATAGAATACCGCGGTTAAAAGACCGCCGCGTGGATTCGTGGGTCAGAATGGCATGGGCGTGTTTGTGTTGGCGTGGCGGTGGAGGTTTGGTCATCTCCAGTTTATCGCTGCCCGCTGATGAGGCGGCCTTCCGTGGATGTCGGGTTTTTGGCGGTTTCACAGTTGGAGGTCAGAATGACCGTGGCGGTTTACCGCGGCCGCGGCGGTAGAATGGCGGACTTCTGACCGGCGGTAAGGGCCTTTTACCGCCGAGGTCAGAATGACCCCCTATATGTTCTACCTCAACCATACACTGCACCCTGCCCTTGGGGCTACCTAGTGCCTACCTTAGGGGTGCCTTACATGTAAGAAAAGGGAAGGTTTAGGCCTGGCAAGTGGGTACACTTGCCAAGTCGAATTTACAGTTAAAACTGTACACACGGACAGTGCAATGGCAGGTCTGAGACATGATTACAGAGCTACTTTTGTGGGTGGCACAACCAGTGCTGCAGGCCCACTAGTAATAGTTGATTTACAGGCCCTAGCACCTCTAGTGCACTTTACTAGGGACTTACTAGTAAATCAAATATGCCAATTATGGATAAACCAATTACATACAATTTTACACAGAGAGCATATGCACTTTAGCACTGATTAGCAGTGGTAAAGTGCTCAGAGTTTAAAAGCCAACAGCAACAGGTCAGAAGAAATAGGAGGCAGGAGGCAAAAAGATTAGGGGTGACCCTGCATAAGAAAAAAAGTCAAACATGACCCCCTACCAGCCTAAAGCCAGGGGAGAACAATCAATACCTTGATGTACTTCCCTGATTGGCGCAATAGAACAGGGGCCCAGGCCCACAACAGAAGGGGCATGTTCCAGTTCCACGCCTTCCTGACTCCAGTTGGATCCCTCTGTCCATCCTCTCAGGGCCCATTGAGCTAACCCATGGGAAACCCTTCTCCACATCTGCAGATACCATCTGTGCAGCACCTAACTTTACTTTGCTCACAGATGTATCCAAATGGGCAGATAGTACCACCAGGGCCAACACAGTGGTGTTGCCCACTCCACCCCCGGGGTGTGACTCACGTCCCCCTCCAAGGGGCAACTCTGTCCACCAGGACAGCAAGCTACAGTGACCCCTGACACTGTCAGGGATGAGAGCCTGACCTCAGACCTCTCCAATCACTGTGACTGTGGAGAGTGGGGGGCGGCAGCCCCAGGTGCCTGGCACTCTTTGACCACTCTTTCTTCCACCAGGTCAGGGATGACAACCTGACCCTGGTCCTCCCCTCTGGGGCTCTTTACCCTCCCTCCAGGAGCGGCACCTTTAGAGTCAAAAACTGTCAGGGTGCTTGTAGAAGCAGTCCTGCACAATTCTTCCACCAGTGCAGGGATGTTAACCTGCAACTGGTCCTCCAACCTTGCGTCTGTACCTTTAGGTTGGACCAGGGCCAGGGGTGAGGCTTCCCTCCCCCTGCCCTCCATTCTGGGGTCTGAACCCCCCTACTAGGAGTGGCCCCCCCAGAAGACAACATGGTAGTGGCACTGTTAGCAGTAGCCCCTTCCTCCAGGTCAGGGGGGACACCCTGGACCTGGCCTTCCAATCCAGGGTCTGTACCCACAGACTGGACCACCGCCTGGCAACCCAGGACTTCCTGGGGGGCATACCTACCCCCAACCAGGTCAGAGTTTACCCTCTGAACCTGGTCATCCAACCCAGAGTCACCACCCTGTGGTTGAACCACTGCCTGGTGCACCAGGACTTCCTTGGGAGAACACCTACCCCCCATCAGGTCAGAGTTCACCCCCTGAACCTGATCATTCAACCCAGAGTCACCACCCTGCAGTTGAACCATTGCCTGGCACACCAGGACTTCTAGGGGGGCACACTTACCCCCCTTAAGGGACACACAAGAGTCTGGCTGGCGCAGGTCTCCTGACATCTGCCCATCTGACAGAGTCTGGATTCCCCCCAACCTAGAAATGGTCTCCCCAAGGTCATTCCTGGGGGGCTCTGCTCTCAGAGCTAATCCCTGACCCTCCAGGTTCTCCACTGGGGTCCGCAACCCCCTCTCAACCCTCTGTCGGGAGTTCTGCACCCCCTCACTAGGAGTGGCACTGCCAGGCACCAGAACTGGTGGGACGCTGGCTACAGCTGCCCCTCCAAGTTCTCCTGACACTGTGTGGTCTCCCTCAACAGATAGCCCTATGGTACAGGCTAGGCTCCCCTTCTGGTGTTCCCTCATAGAACCCACCAGGACCTGGGGCCGGATCTCGGTCACCTTGGGCCTCAGCCCATCCCCATTCCCTCTCCTTTGAGACTGGACCTGGGGTCCCTCACCCATCCTACTACACTGGAACCAACCTGGGACACTACAATCCTTCCCTACCTCACCTGGTTGGGAAATACTTAGACCACTCTTCTCAGGAGCACCCCCAAATGCCTCTTCAGACTCTCTGGTACTCACCCAGATGTCTGCTTCCAGTGTAAGTTCCCTGGAGTCAGAGAACTTACACTCCACCTGGTGTTGGCGTAGCTCTGGAAAATAAGGACTAGACATATGCTCTCCAGCAATTACATCCCTCAGCCCCTCAAATGAATTAACCAACGTACCCTTCACCCAACCATCCAGTGACTCTGCTTTGAAAAAGCACCCCACATCACCCTCCTGAGACTGGTGAGACAGTACCTGACTGTCCCTGACACTCAACTCACACTCTTCTGGGATGTCTTCACACTCCAGAACCAGGACTTCTACCTGTGGGGAACCCCTCTCCCTGTCACTCTCACCTAGAGTCAGTAGAGTGTCCCTCCCACTAGCAGGAATATGACTCCCTATGCCAGTTCCCCAATCCACCTCAGGGACCCTGCGCATCACTGGAGCTACCTCATACCTCTGAACCTCCTGGTATGTGTTAACTCCCTCCTTCAAGTAGGCACCACATCTCTGGGCATGTGCACTTCTTCATCTGCACTAAGTATAGCATTTTTGCTGCCACCATCTGAACTGGACTCAGCCCTCATGGCTTCCAGCTTCAGCTTTTCACAGCTCAGTTCTTGAGCTGCAATCCTTTCTTTTTCCAGGGCTAAGGCTCCATTCTCCTCAACTCTCTCAAGCTCTGCTTCTAGCTCTTCCAGACTCCAGATTCAAGCTAGGAGCCAATCATCTCTTTCTGTTCCCTCCTCAGGGCCACTGCCCTCCTCCTCAGAGTAGTCCTCCTCCTCAGAGTAGTTCTCCTCCTCAGACTCATTTGGTGGTGTTGCCTGACAACGTTTCAACTCATACTGAAACAGGGCTGACTCAAGATCCTCCCTTCTGGATTTCTTGTTCACATACAGTCCCCTTTCCATGCAGAATGCTTTAAGGTGCCACTTTTTATACATAAATAGGTGCCAGAAATTGACTTCCATTCTGCAAAGGCTTCACAACCAAAAACCGAAGTCCAAAAATATTAGCAATATTTCCAGGAGGACATCAGAGAACAAAAAGCAGAATCACAAGACAAGTAGTATGTGGTCACGTAGTGGTCTGAACTCAAAACAGTAGTGTACACTTAATCACTGCATGTCAAGTACAAATACAAGTCCAAATCCGAACCGCTGATCACCAATGTTAGAAATGGGGTGTTTGGTTGACAGTCAGGTTACCCTCTGTTCAAGCAAGGACCCTCACTCTAGTCAGGGTAAAAGAGAATCACCCTCAGCCAACCCCTGCTTGCCCCCTGGGTAGCTTGGCAGAGCAGTAGGCTTAATTTCAGAGTGCTAGGTGTAAAGTATTTGTACCAACACACACAGTAACTTAATGAAAACACTCCAAAATGACACAACACCAGTTCAGAAAAATAGGAAATATTTGTCTAAACAAAACAAGACCGAAATGACAAAAATCCGACATACTCAAGTCAAGTTATGAATCTTTAAAGATTAAACTCAAAAATAGCACTTAGAAAAAAAAAATGCTTTGATGAAGTGTTAACACAGCGTCGTGACGGAGTCGTTCCCAACAAGGCGACACCAGCGGCGCCGGACACGGAGTCGCGTAGACCCCCAAGTACAGTACCTTTGGTGAAGAGTGAAAACAAGTCGATGCGCGAAGTCGGGATCGTGGCGTCTGTGCGAAACGTTGAATGCGCGCACTTCGAGTGGTGTCAGTCACAACGTAGTGCCGCGACTTCCACGGAGTTGCAGACTTCAGCGAGGCTGCAGCGGCTTCTGGCCTGCGAAGGTCGTCGCGTTCCAGCGAAGATCATGGAGTCGGTTGCAGGCGTCGTCACCGGATTCAGCAGCGGCATCGGTCCGAAGTCAATTTCCTTGGATTTCCACCAGCTTTCCTTTCAAGGGCCCAGCCACTGGATAGGGCATCACTTGTCAGAGCAGGAGTCTCTCCAGAGACTCCAGGCGCTGGTAGAGAGAAGTCTTTGCTGTCCCTGAGACTTCAAACAACTGGAGGCAAGCTCTAAATCAAGCCCTTGGAGATTTCTTCACAAGATGGAAGGCACACAAAGTCCAGTCTTTGCCCTCCTACTCTGGCAGAAGCAGCAACTGCAGGATAGCTCCACAAAGCACAGTCACAGGCAGGGCAGCACTGCTTCTCAGCTCTTCAGCTCTTCTACAGCCAGAGGTTCCTCTTGATGTGCAGAAGTGATCTAAAGTCTGTGGTTTTGGGTGCCCTTCTTATACCCAATTTCTCCTTTGAAGTAGGCCTACTTCAAATAAAGTCTCTTTTGAATGTGAAATCCTGCCTTTCCCAGGCCAGGCCCCAGACACTCACCAGGGGGTCGGAGACGGCATTGTGTGAGGAGAGGCACAGCCCTTTCAAGTGTAAGTGACCACTCCTCCCCTCCCTCCTAGCACAGATGGCTCATTAGGAAAAGCAGACTACACCCCAGCTCCCTTTGTGTCACTGTTTAGTGTGAGGTGCAACCAGCCCAACTGTCAAACTGACTCAGACAGGGAATCCACAAACAGGCAGAGTCACAGAAATGGTATAAGCAAGAAAATGCTCACTTTCTAAAAGTTGCATTTTCAAACACACAATCTTAAAATCAACTTAACTAAAAGATGTATTTTTAAATTGTGAACTCAGGGACCCCAAACTTCACATGTCCATCCGCTCCCAAAGGGAATTTACACTTTAATCAGATTTAAAGGTAGCCCCATGTTAACCTATGAGAGGGATAGGCCTTGCAACAGTGAAAAACAAATTTAGCAATATTTCACTGTCAGGACATATAAAACACATTACTATATGTCCTACCTTAACCATACACTGCGCCCTGCCCTTGGGGCTACCTAGGGCCTACCATAGGGGTGCCTTAAATGTAAGAAAAGGGAAGGTTTAGCCTGGCAAGTGGGTACACTTGCCAAGTCGAATTTACAGATAACACTGCACACACAGACACTGCAATGGCATGTCTGAGACATGATTACAGAACTACTTATATGGGTGGCACAAACAGTGCTGCAGTCCCAGTAGTAGCATTTGATTTACAGGCCCTGGCACCTCTAGTGCACTTTACTAGGGACTTACTAGTAAATCAAATATACCAATCATGGATAAACCAATTACAAACAATTTTACACAGAGAGCATATGCACTTTAGCACTGGTTAGCTGTTGTAAAGTGCTCAGAGTTTAAAAGCCAACAGCAACAGGTCAGAATAAATAGGAGGCAGGAGGCAAATAGATTGGGGATGACCCTGCATAAGCAAAAAAGTCCAACAGTGGACGTTTATGTGTCTTGGTGGGAGTGGTGGCTGTGTGTATTCAGGTGATGGTGGGAGTGGTGGCTGTGTCTGTGTGTGTTGAGGTGGTTCTGGTGTTATAGTGGATGTGATGGTGGTTGTGAGTGGGACGAGTGACTGTTGAGTGCTTGCAGGCTTGTGAGTTTTGTGGTGTTTGTGTTTATGTTTGCTGCTTGTGGCTGATGAGGTTTGTGCATGCGTATGTGTGCTTTGGACATGTATGGGAATAGGGACAATGGATGCGGAAGAGGAAGTTGGTGGGGGGAGGATTGTGGGGGATGGACAGCTGCCGTGAGGTAGAAGGCTAGAGCCTGAAAAGATCTCAGTAGGCCAGACACAGCACTATGAATGTCTTCCAGGTACGCAAGCATCTGTTGGGGTTGGGTGCCCTGCACCTGGATGGCATTCAGAATGGCAGTCTGACTGACAGAGATGCTTCTCAAGAGGTCAATAGCCTCCTCACTCATGGCAGCAGAGGTAACGGGGGCAGGGGATAAGGTGCCTTGCACAAAGGAGAAGCCTACCCTCTTGGGGGAGCGGGCCTGGCCAACTGGTTGGGGAGCAACAAGGAGGGTGGAGATGGAAGGAGGAGTTGATGACAAAGACAGAACAGGAGCGGGTCCTGAGTGTTCTGCCACCACTACGGAGTGTACACTGGAGGTCGACTCTGAAGATGATGATGTGGAGCTGGTGTCCTCTGTGACCCTAACCCTGTGGGCCACTGGGTCCCTCTGTGTCTGTTGTCTCATGACTGGAGGCACCGTGGCCAGCTGCTTCCCCACTGATGTCGGCCCTGTCTCCTCCGCTTGCCTGGGTTGATGCTGAAATCACAAATTCAAATAGGGTCATTCCATGTGCCTCAGCATACTTGAACAACAGCTTTCATCACAAAACATTACCAAAATATACAGTAGCCACAAGGTCCTCCAAAGTGCCTCCAACATTTGCTATACCACATGTATGCATGCTACATAGGAAAATCAGATCCACATACAACTTCAATTGTATGAGTAAAGTTGCCCAAACACAATACCCATGGATCAAGTAGGAGACCTTGTCACCTTGAATGGATTGGCTTTTGTGGCACCCCTCACTAACCTGTTGGCATCAATTATTATGGGAATGCCAACTTCATTCTCACATATTCAAATCATGGTCCTGCAATTAGCATATGTACATAAGCACAATACCACATCATGAGGAATTGTTGGGCAAATAATCCGGCCATGTTGCAGCAGGAAGTATAGTAGCAGGAAGAAGGTGACATTGACACACTCATGTCACACTATAATAACTCACAATATGTACATTGTCTGAATAGTGTCATGGAGGTTGTACTAGTGTTGCTTTGCTAGATGGCACATCTTGCACTGACATGTACAAATTAGACAATCTGGTCAAAGTGTCTGGGAGATTTGTCTAGAAATATCCACAGCACAACAAATCAGCTAGGCCCAGGGAAATCACCTGTCTCACTTGGCACTGCTAAGAACACCCTTATAACATTGCATAACTAAAAGCCAATAGTCCATTGAATATTGCTGTGGCTCACAGAATCTTGATCATCTGAAGAGGGCCTTTAACATGATTCTTAACGGGAAGGCACATCACTGTACCTTTTGGTCATGCAAACACAGATTAAACCTACAACAATTGGCATGTGCCAAGCACGTGGCCAAATGATTCCACATCAGTGGCATGGAAATGCACATTGTGAGTAAGTTCTGTAGGTCCGTCTGTCATGTCCATCATTGCTCCTGCAATTGTTCATGAGAAATAACATGGAGTCAGTCCATGTGGTACCAAAGACACACTCCTGACTTTGGTACCACATGAACTGTATACCCATCATACACAAATCGAGATTTTGGCACGCACACATATGTAATGAACTCAGACCTCATTGCATGAAGACCAGTAGAACATGCTTGAAACAGTAGTGGAAATGATACTCCAAACGTGCAAGGTACACATGCTAATGTTGGTACAAATACTGTTGCCAACAGTGATGTCACCCAAATCATGTAAATGTACATTCACCACTTATTAAGTGAAAAAATTGCTCACTATATATTTATGTAATCTTTGCAGCTTTATGTGCTAAATCTGCTGTTGAGAGTTTAGGGATATCACTATGTCTATAGCCCTCGATGCATTACCTAGTTTAGTTGAATTCCTGACCCCTGACATCGTTGGAGTTAGAATAGGAAAGAATTCCAGTATTGATGTCAACCCTTCTAGAGTGCCAATATGTGCTGACTTCGTATTTCTCTTAATTGAACAGTTGGTACGATTTCTTATTTTTCTAACTGTTATATTGGAAAGAGCAATTTTTCCCTCTGAGTATGCTTAATTGATCTCCGCCTTCGCCCAATATGGAGAGAAATAAAAGGTCTCAATTGATCAATGTAGTCTTTTAATCCCTAGGTTTCTGGACCTTGTAGACCTCTACATAACTTTAGGCTAGTAGGCAGGCATGAGCATGATCATAATTAGCGATTATAGAAGTTTGGTTTGTGCATGTTACAATTGTAAATGTTGCTGGCCCGCAACCTACAAAATGAAGGACTGAGGATAGATGGAGTGGGGAAAGGCAGGAAGGGAGGGGGTGGTGCTCACCTGGGCCGCAAACCTTACCAGGACCTAGCCGAGTGGCTTCTGCATTCACTTCTGTTTATGGGTCTTATTACTAGTTTGGTGGTCTGGGGACTGCCATGGTGGCGACAGCGGTCTGACTGCTGCTACGTTGGCGTCAGATTTCCGTATTATGATGCATGTGGTGACATAGATGAAAGACCGTAGTGGTACTGCCCACACCACCAGCAAAAATAGGCCCCGGAGCTGGTGAGAGAAGCAATGCATATGTCGGAGGTCGGATTGCCAATGCAACCTCTGGTCCAATCACGATGTTGGTGTCCGCTGGTGTGACTGACTGCACACAAAGGACAATGTATACCATGTCACATGTATGATGGACACCATCACATGAGAGACAGTAGTGAGGCACCATCACCCTTGACACACTGAAAACAAGTGGCTTGTTGGACACAGATGCCAGTATGCTTACTTGGGCAGACACATGGCTGAGAGCAATGATGTTGTTTGATGTTGGGGCTGACACACTGAACACAAGGGGACTGTTGGGTACAAATGACACCCACAACAACGAACAACATGAAATGATTGACCACTGTACTCAGCTATGTGTCTGCCCAAGAGAGTATATTAGTAGTGGACTGTACTCTGTTGTGTCCCTGGTCACAAGGACAATAGGCAAGGCACATCAGCATGTACCAACCACCATACCTACACAATCAACAACTCATCCTGTGTATTGCATATTTGTCATCTCCAATATTCATGGGGGAGATGGCTGCCTCTAACACATCAATCTGGCAATGTAACAGACAGTAATCTGCCCAATACTCACCCCCTTGTACCAGCTGTACTTCCCTCAACTGCCCATCAAGCTAGGGGTAGGCCACTGCCGGTATGTGGGTCATCAGGGGGTTCAGAGTCTGGTATGTACCACACACACATTGGGAGGACAGCCCCAGCTGGACTTCCGTGATATTCTGGGCCCAGTGTCCCAGTGTCTTCCCACCTTTTCCAACAGCGGCTGCTCTGCTGGTGAGGGACCCCCAGGTCTGTACCTTCCGGGCGATGGCTCTCCAAATCCCTTGCTTCTGATGGGTGTTGACCTGAATGGATGCAATAGACAAATTAAGAGGTCACTATTTAATTGTTTTAATGGTTAAATGGTTGTTTAATACACATCTTGGAAATAACTAGCACACTCTTTTTTAAAATTAGCAACACACTACGGGGGTCATTCTGACCCTGGCGGCCGGTGACCGCCAGGGTCACCGACCACGGGAGCACCGCCAACAGGCTGGCGGTGCTCCCAAGGGCATTCTGACCGCGGCGGTTCAGCCGCGGTCAGAAAGGGTAAACCGGCGGTCTCCCGCCGGTTTACCGCTGCCCCAATGGCATGGGCACTACAGGGGCCCCCGTAAGAGGGCCCCACAAAGTATTTCAGTGTCTGCTTTGCAGACACTGAAATACGCGACGGGTGCAACTGCACCCGTCGCACCCCTGCAACTACGCCGGCTCAATTCCTCGTTGCAGGGGCATTTCCGCTGGGCCGGCGGGCGTTCTTTTGGAGAGCACCCGCCGGCCCAGCGGAAATGTTTGAATGGCCGCCGCGGTCTTTTGACCGGGGTGCGGTCATTTGTCGGCGGTACCTTGGCGGACGGCCTCCGCCGTCCGCCAAGGTCTGAATGACCCCCTACATGTGTAAAGCACACATGGTGATACATACAGAGACACAAATCACAATTTTGGAGTCATCTGCTGACTATCCACAAACCTGGTCATGGCCTACACTGCCTACGCAAGCCCACTGACATCATGTAGCCCAGGTCCAAGAAACCTGTAGTGTGATGTGAGCCACAATGACACACAACACACCATTGTGACCTTCTGAAGGGTAAATTACTTGTGCATGATTGTACAGACACCTTACCATCCAGGCACAATGGCTTGCTACATACGGTTCATACAGGCAACTACCATGTAACCAACTTCACCCTAAGACTTAGGTGACAGTGAAAGGGCTGGCATGAATGTGACTGAAAGCTTATCCTATGTGGATGTGTCAACATGTTTTCTACCTAATGGAATCTCATACCACTTCTGAGTGGGTTTGTGTGGTATGGACTAGTATCACAGGAGCCACCTCTTATCATGTGTGGCACTCCGACAGAGATGACATCCAAGATAGCAAGGTGTGTTTGGTGGGACTGGTTGCATGTTACAAATATGGGCCCTCATTACAACCCTGGCGGTCGGTGTTAAAGCGGCGGTAACACTGCAAAAAGGCTGGCGGAAAAAAAAATGGGATTGCGACCGTGGCGGAAACCACCAACATAGACAACCACTTTAACACTCCGGCTGCCACGGCGGTACAAACAAACATCGCGGCGGTCACCGCCAACAGACAGGCGGAAGACAATATACCGCCCACCCTATCACAAGATGCCTATCCACCACCTTTTCCAGGGCGGAACCAATGCAAACAAAAACACGGCGGAAACAGTCCACAGAAGGGAAAACACTCACCTCTCCACACCCCACGAGGAACCAGGACGCCATGGAGCCTGAATCGCAGATACTGCCGATGCTGGTCTTCCTTCTCTTCTATCAGGAGCACCAATGACGGCGGCGATGGCCACGGTGAGTACTGCACCTACAACACAGGGGAGGGGGGGAGGGAAAAGAGAGTGACACCCACACGCAACACCCCCACCCACACCCACAACACCATACACACAAATACATGCTGCAACAGTACACATACAGCCCCCTACCCCCTAGAGGAACGCAAGGACAAAAGGAATTGATTTGAACGAATGTAATCATGTGAAATCTCATTATCAAAGTTCAAAATCCAGTAAATGCAATTATGTACATCAACTCGGTGTACACCAGTCGGATAGCGCACCAATCAATGTCCGTGGACCACTGGGCCCAAAATGCATGGGCGAAGCCACACATGATACCTGACTGGAAATGGAGAGAACACTGGAGGGGCATCAGATCGAAATGAAACAGGCACTTCAGGAGGAGGGGGACACCTCAGCCAGATGAACGCACGACACCACTGCTGCACGAGGGGGCTCCATGCCCATTGATATTTCCTGGGGAGGGCAAAGCCACAGTCTCTCAAGTTTCTCCAGTGGGTAGTTTGCCCACTGCTTTATCCTGGGGAGTGCAAAGCCACAGTCTCTCAAGTGGATAACAGTCTCCACTGGTTTTGGGGGGGGGGGCCTGGTGCCCAGAGTGCTTCATCCTGCCAAGGACTGAGGTAGTGGATGTCAATCTCCACTGGTTCTGGAGGGGGCCTGGTGCCCAGAGTGCTTCATCCTGCCAAGGACTGAGGTAGTGGATGTGATTCTCCACTGGTTCTGGAGGGGGCTTTGTGCCCAGAGTGCTTCATCCTGCCAAGGACTGAGGTAGTGGATGCCTTTCTCAACTGGTTCTGGAGGGGGCCTGTGCCCAGAGTGCTTCGTCCTGCCAAGGACTGAGGTAGTGGATGTGATTCTCCACTGGTTCTGGAGGGGGATTTGTGCCCAGAGTGCTTCATCCTGCCAAGGACTGAGGTAGTGGATGCCTTTCACCACTGGTTCTGGAGGGGGCCTTGTGCCCAGAGAGCTTCATCCTGCCAAGGACTGAGGTAGTGGATGTGACTCTCCACTGGTTCTGGAGGGGGCTTTGTGCCCAGAGTGCTTCATCCTGCCAAGGACTGAGGTAGTAGATACCTTTCTCCACTGGTTCTGGAGGGGGCCTGTTGCCCAGAGTGCTTCATCCTGCCAAGGACTGAGATAGTGGATGTGACTCTCCACCGGTTCTGGAGGGGGCTTTGTGCCCATAGTGCTTCATCCTGCCAAGGACTGAGGTAGTGGATGTGACTCTCCACTAGTTCTGGAGGGGGCCTGGTGCCCAGAGTGCTTCATCCTGCCAAGGACTGAGGTAGTGGATGCCTTTCTCCACTGGTTCTGGAGGGGGCCTGTGCCCAGAGTGCTTCGTCCTGCCAAGGACTGAGGTAGTGGATGTGATTCTCCACTGGTTCTGGAGGGGGATTTGTGCCCAGAGTGCTTCATCCTGCCAAGGACTGAGGTAGTGGATGCCTTTCACCACTGGTTCTGGAGGGGGCCTTGTGCCCAGAGTGCTTCATCCTGCCAAGGACTGAGGTAGTGGATGTGACTCTCCACTGGTTCTGGAGGGGGCTTTGTGCCCAGAGTGCTTCATCCTGCCAAGGACTGAGGTAGTAGATGCCTTTCTCCACTGGTTCTGGAGGGGGCCTGTTGCCCAGAGTGCTTCATCCTGCCAAGGACTGAGGTAGTGGATGTGACTCTCCACCGGTTCTGGAGGGGGCTTTGTGCCCATAGTGCTTCATCCTGCCAAGGACTGAGGTAGTGGATGTGACTCTCCACTAGTTCTGGAGGGGGCTTTGTGCACAGAGTGCTTCATCCTGCCTAGGACTGAGGTAGTGGATGTGATTCTCCACTGATTCTGGAGGGGGCCTGGTGCCCAGAGTGCTCCACGTGCAGTGTAGCCGGTACAATTCCCTCACCTGGGTGTGTGTGCCATGAGATTGCCGAGGTACAGGTAGCATGATACGCCTTGGAGGCAGCGACATACCCCACACTGCTGCGGCTTTGCATTCCACCTGCAGGTGACAACAGTGATGACAGTAATGCTTCAAAGAAGCTGCCCAGGGTCCTGGAACTCACCTCCAGCCTCGGACGACTGACCACTGGGGATGGTAGGCATGTCAGCGGTGGTGCCACTGTCCGAGGACGTCGCTGTGGTGGCGGTGCTGGCGGCGGTGTCTGTGGCGGCGGTGCTGGCGGCGGTGTCTGTCGTGGTGGTGCTGGCGGCGGGGTCTGTGGCGGCGGGGCATGTGTCAGCACCTGCTGAGGGAGAAAGCAGGATGATTCCTGCAGCCCCGGACCGGGGGAGAGGCAGGGGAATGTTGCAGTGGCTGTAGACGTGCCAGAGGCGGTGCAGGTGGCGGTGCAGGTGGCGGTGTTCGCCGCCGTACAGGTTGGCGCGGATGTGGACACTGGTCCCTCAGTCTGTGCCATCATGCCCTCTCCTGACCTGCCCTTCAGTTTTTTGCCCTTCCCCACTTTTGATGGTGGCGCAGTTGTCTTGCCACTATCCCCTTTCGTTTTCGCTGATCCCTTGGTGGCTGGTGTTTTTGGCTTCTCCCTCCGGGATGTGGGCACCTTTTTCACCTTGGCAGGTGGCAGAATGTCCTTGCCCTCGCTACGTGGCACACTGGCAGCCCTGATGGTTGGCACACTCCATGACCCCTCAATTGCTGGCACCACTCTGCCTGGGGATCTGGTGGCTGAGGTTCTGGGCTGGGACCTGGAAAGCCTGGCCCTAGGGGAAAGACGGGGGTGAGGTGAAGGGAAGAGGTCAAGGTTTGACAGGAAAAGTTTTTTAGATACACTGGGACGGGTAGATGGAGGGGCTTTGGGAGTGGAGGAAGAGGTGGTGGTTGTAGGAGGTGTACGTCTGCTGAATTTGGGTGAAGGTGCATGGGCTGGAGGCTGTTGTGAGGTGGATGGCAGTTGGGTGGGTGTGTGCCTGCGTTGGTGTACTTTGGGAGGAGGGCTCACAGACACACTGGGAGAGGACACAGGGGATGTGTGAATGGTAGTGGGGGTGGTGAGTGCACGTTAGCAGTGTGTGGTGATGGGCGTGCTGGTGATGGAGGTAGTGGCTGAGGATGTAGTGCATGCAGGTGTGAGTGGAGATGAGACTGGGAGGGAGGAGGGAGATGTGTAGGAGGGGGACACAGTGGAGGAAGTGGATGTTGGTATGTCTGCATGGGTATGGTGCTTATTTGAGTGCCTGTGGGATGTGAGGTGCTTATGTTTGCCTGAGCCACTCTTGTGTGTTGATGTGTGTGCATGCTGGTCTGATGGTGTGCTTGGGATAGGCTGAGGTACAGGGGATTGGGTCTGGGTGGAGGAGGTTGGAGGGACAATGGCTGCCATCAGTGCTGAGGCCAAAGGCTGAAATGTTCTATGTTGGGCTGCCTGGGCAGAATGAATGCCCTCCAGGTATGCATTTGTTTGTTGCAAATGCCTCTCAACACCCTGAATGGCATTCAGAGTGGTAGACTGCCCAACAGTGAGGGATCGCTGGAGGTCAATAGCCTCCTCACTGAGGGCAGCAGGGCTGACTGGGGCAGGGCCTGAGGTGCCTGGGGTGTAGGAGATGCCCACCCTCCTGGGTGAGCGGGCACGGGACACACGCTGAGGGGCTGCTGGGAGGGTGGTGCTGGTAGAGGGGGTGGTGACTGTACCTGTTGAAGCGGTGGGCACAGAAGGGCCCGCCACCGCAAGGGAGCTCCCATCAGAGGAGGAGTTGCTGTCGCTGGTCTCTGCTCCTGTCCCCGCCGTGGAGCTCCCCCCGCCCTCCGTCCAACTGGTGCCTTCAGACTCTGTAGCTTCACCCTCCAGGGCCAAGTGGGATGCAGCTGCCTCCTGCTCCGGTGCAAATGCTCCTCCGCCTGATGATGCTATTCCACACAAGAACAGGGAGACCACAACAAGAGGGGGGGAAGACAGAAGAAAAACTTGTTCAGTGCATGCAACACCACTACCGTTGGCGGACACAACAGACAGTGAGCAGCCCTCTTCACTAACCCATGCACTTATACTTCCTAGATTAATCACATGCCCATGGGGTACGAGGCCTAAGCCCAATTGCTGCACACCTGGAGCCTGACTAGGTGTAGATGGCTCTAACCACTAGTGGGGTTAGGGTGCCACATAGCTTGCCTCACAAGGGACCTTGCCTACCAAAATCGCCCTGGCCTATGGGGAACCCACTGGCCACCTCCCCCGCCCAGACACCCCGTAATGCTCGCAAAATCAGCTGAATAAGAGTGTGCTCACCCCTTTGTGGCTGCTGTGATGCCCTCAAGCGCCCATCCAACTCCGGATAGGCCACCGCCAGGATCCGGAACATCAGGGGGGTCATGGTGCGACGGGCACCCCTCCCACGTTGGGAGGCCATCCCCAGCTGGGCCTCCGCCGTCTTCTTGCTCCAGCGGCGCAGGTCCTCCCATCTTTTCCAGTAGTGGGTGCTCCGTCAGTGGTGGACCCCCAGGGCCCGGACGTACTTGGCGATGGCACGCCAAATACCCTTCTTCTGGTGGGCGCTGACTTAGAGGAATGGTACAGGGGGAAAGGAAATTACCTGTGTGGACCGTCATACTCATAGTGTGTGTCTAACACTTGTCCCTTGATATTTGTGACTCTGGTTACCCCAAACTGCCATGGCTACTGACCCCAGTGAGGAATGCCAGGACAAGGGCAGAGGAACGCTACAATGAGGCACATGGGCGAACTAGGACGTTGATCGAATGAACCTTCGGCCTCCTGAAGGCCAGATTCCGCTGCCTCCATATGACAGGTGGTTCCCTCTACTACTCACCAAAGAAGGTGTGCCAGATAATCGTGGCCTGCTGTCTGCTGCTCAACCTGGCTTTGCGACTGCAGGTGCCTTTTCTGCAGGAGGATGGGCCAGCTGGTGGTCTTGTGGCAGCTGTGGAGCCTGTGGACAGTGACAAAGAGGAGGCAGAAGAAGAGGATATCGACAACCGAAACAACATAATCACGCAATACTTCCAGTGAGACACAGGTAAGAAGATGTCACTGCCTCCCACATCTCATACAATTTCAGGAGCTAGCATAAGTCTGTCATTTTCACTCAGTGTATGGACCCTGGCTTGTCACTTTGCCTTTCCATTTCACAGATGTGGGTCCCACTTTGTGCCCTCTGCTATATTTCCTCCAGGCCTACAGCTGTGTTACATCGGTTTGTGCACAAGTAAATTGACATTGCTATATTCCATGGTTATTGCAATCACACGTTTGTGAAAGCACGACTGACTCCAGATTGTTTTGTGATTGAAGTGTGTTTATTTCTGTGCAAATAAGTGGAGGGGGTTGTGAAATGGGCTGGGGGGATGGTGGAGGAATGTCCATGGCAGAGCCCAGTCTATTAGTTTCACAGGTGCATTGTCCAAAGGGACATAGGAAGTGGAGCAATGGCAGTTTAAGGATGGACAGGGTGACAAAGTGGGGCAGAAGGGTGACATTCAGGGGGGTCTTATTTCCTTGCGGGGGTCTTAGCTATGTTCTCTGTCTTGTTCCTGGATCTCAGGGACCGTTTGTGGGGTGGTTCTCCATCTGCAGGGGATGGATGTCCATGCATTAGTATTACATGCAGGGCTTGTTTTTGGGATGTGTGAGTTGTGTTGGTGGGGTATCTGTGGGTTGTTGGGGTGAAGGGTGTGAGGGTAAGGGTGGGGTATGTGTTGGCATGCAGGTAGGGGGGGGATAAAGTAGTTAAGATTTTCCTTACCAGAGACCAGTCCTCCTGCTACTCCTGCGAGGCCCTCAGGATGCAGTATTGCCAAGACTTGCTCCTCCCATGTTGTTAGTTGTGGGGGACGAGGTGGAGGTCTACCGCCAGTCCTCTGTACAGCAATCTGGTGTCTGGAGACCACGGAACACACCTTCCCCCGTAGGTCGTTCCACCTCTTCCTGATGTCAACCCATGTTCTTGAATGCTGTCCCACTGCATTGACCCTGTCTACAATTCTGCGCCATAGCTCCATCTTCTTTGCAATGGAAGTCTGCTGCACCTGTGACCCGAATAGCTGTGGCTCTACCTGGACGATTTCCTCCACCATGACCCTGAGCTCCTCCTCAGAGAACCACAGTTGAGGATGGCCTCCCAACGTGGGAGGGGTGCCCGTCGAACCATGACCCCCCTGATGTTCCGGATCCTGGCGGTGGCCTACCCTGAGTTGGATGGGCGCTTGAGGGCATCACAACAGACACAAGGGGGTGAGTACACTCTCATTCTGCTGACATTGCGTGCAGTGGAGGGGTCTGGGTGGGGGAGGAGGGCTGTGGGTTTCCCTAGGCCAGGGCGAGTTCCGTAGGCTAGGCCCCTTCGTAAGGCATGGCCCTGTGGCCCCCCACCCCACCTCTGTAGAGTGCCAAGTACAGGTATTCATGCCCCTGTGTCATCTATGTGTGCAGATGTCGTACATAGCCTTGTAGGCCATTTCCCAGGAATTGCAGGGTAGATCCCAACAGCGCGACGTAGTGCAGGGGGATGCTGTGTCTGTCTTGTCCGCCAACGGTAGCGGTACCGGTAATCCATGCACTCAACATGTCTTTCTTCTGTTTCCCCCCTTTTTTTTGCGGTCTCCCTGTTCTTGTGTGCATTAGCATCATCAGGCGGAGGTGCAGTGGCACCGGAGCACGAGGGAGCTGCATCCCACATGGCCATGGAGGCCCACACTACAGACTCAGAATTCACCAGTGGGACGGAGGGCGAGGGGAGCACCACGGCCGTCACAGGATCTGCAACCAGCGACACAGACTCGTCCTCCAATGGGAGCTCCCTTGTGGGGGTGGCAACATCTGTGCCCCCCACTTCAACAGGTACAGCCGCCACCCCCCTTACCAGCACCGCCCTCCCAGCAGCCCCTGAGCCTTCGCCCCGTGCCCGCTCACCCAAGAGGGTGGGCATCACCTTCGCCCCAGGCACCTCAGCCCCTGCCCCTGTCACCTCTGCTGCCCTTAGTGAGGAGGCCATTGACCTCCTCAGGTCCCTCACTGTTGGGCAGTCTACCATTTTGAATGCCATCCAGGGTGTAGAAAGGGAGTTGCAACACACAAATGCATTCCTGGAGGGCATTCATTCTGGTCAGGCTGCCCTTCATCGAACCGTTCAGACTCTGGCCTCAGCACTGTTGGCAGCCATTGTACCTGTGTCAAGCCTCCCCCCTCCAACTTCCTCCACCCAGACCCAATCCCCTGTACCTCTGTCTATCCCAAGCACACCATCAGACCAGCTTGCACACACCTCAACACAAAAGGGAAGCTCTGGCAAACATAAGCAACACACATCCCACAGGCACTCACGCAAGCATCACACACATACAGACACACCAACATCCACTGCCCCCACTGTGTCCCCCTCCTCGTCGTCTCCCTCCTCCCCCCCAGTCTCGTCTACACTCACAGCTATATGCACTACCTCTACAGCCACTACATCCCGCACCAGCACACCCAGCAGCACACCCCGCTCACATGCAGTCACCACCCCCACTACCATTCACACGTCCCCTGTGTCCTCTCCCAGTGTGTCTGTGACGCCCCCTCCCAAGATACACAAGCGCAGGCACACACCCACCCAACATACACCCACCTCACGACAGCCTCCAGCGCATGCACCTGCACCCAAAGCCACAAAAGTTACACCTTCTACAACCACCTCCTCTTCCTCCACTCCCAAACCCCCTCCAGCTACGCGTCCCAGTGTCTCCAAACAACTTTTCCTGTCCACCCTTAACCTATTTCCCACCACCCCCCCTGTCCAACTCATAGGTCCCGTACTAGCACCTTCGCCACAAAATCACAGAGACCAGTGGTGCCTGTTGTCACAGGTATGTGGAGTGCACCGGCCACCAGGCCAGCCAGTCTATCACGGAGCCAGAGCACAGCCAGTCCCCCCCTTGTGAAGCACCAGAAGTTGGCCAGTGCCCGGCGGGAGAGGGGGAAGACTCCAGCCACTCAAGCCGATCACAGGGGTCCTGGGGGGAGTGTGGACTCTGCTGTGACTCCTCCCAAGGTGGGGAAGGGGCAGAAGAAACCTGCAAAGTCTGGGAGGAGCAGCACGGTGGAGAAGACCGTCATCATCCTCGCTGCCCAGGAGGGCCCCTGCCAGCCCCATCGTCGCTGCCCAGGAGGGCCCCGCCAGCCACAGCCCAGCTGCCCAGGAGGGCCCGCCAGCCGCAGCCCAGCTGCCCAGGAGGGCCCGCCAGCCACAGCCCAGCTGACCAGGAGGGCCCCGCCAGCCACAGCCCAGCTGCCCTCGAGGGCCCCACCAGCCACAGCCCAGCTGCCCAGGAGGGCCCCGCCAGCCACAGCCCATCTGACCAGGAGGGCCCCGCCAACCACAGCCCAGCTGCCCAGGAGGGCCCCGCCAGCCACAGCCCAGCTGACCAGGAGGGCCCCGCCAGCCACAGCCCAGCTGCCCAGGAGGGCCGCGCCAGCCACAGCCCAGCTGGGCAATGAAGGACCGCCAGCCCCAGCTCTGCTGGGCAATGAAGGACCACCAGCCCCAGCCCCGCTGGGCAATGAAGGACCGCCAATGCAAGCACCGCTGAACAGGGCAAGCACCGGTGAACAGGGCAAGGACCGCCAACTCAAGCCCCGCTGAACAGGGCATGCACCACTGAACAGGACAAGGACCGCCAATGCAAGCACCGCTGAACAGGGCAAGCACCGCTGAACAGGGCAAGGACCGCCAAGGCAAGCAGCGCTGAACAGGGCAAGCACCACTGAACAGGGCAAGGACCGCCAATGCAAGCACCGCTGAACCTGAACAGGGCAAGGACCGCCAATGCAAGCACCGCTGAACAGGGCAAGCACCGCTGAACATTGCAAGGACCACCAAGGCAAGCACTGCTGAACAGGGCAAGCACCGCTGAACAGGGCAAGGACCGCCAATGCAAGCACCGCTGAACAGGGCAAGGACCGCTGAACAGGGCAAGGACCGCCAACTCAAGCACCGCTAGCCCAATAGCGGCAGGGGAAGTGACGCAACAGGGAACGTCACGGGGTGAGTGAAGTACTCTGGGCACCAGTCCCCCACCAGAACCAGTGGAGACCTGCATCCACTCCGTCTGTCCTGCACAGGATGAAGCACTCTGGGCACCAGTCCCCCTCCAGAACCATTGGAGACCTGCATCCACTCCATCTCTCCTGCACAGGATGAAGCACTCTGGGCACCAGTCCCCCTCCAGAACCAGTGGAGACATGCATCCGCTACCTCAGTCCTTGGCAGGATGAAGCACTCTGGGCACCAGTCCCCCTCCAGAACCAGTGGAGACATGCATCCGCTACCTCAGTCCTTGGCAGGATGAAGCACTCTGGGCACCAGTCCCCCTCCAGAACCAGTGGAGACATGCATCCACTACCTCAGTCCTTGGCAGGATGAAGCACTCTGGGCACCAGTCCCCCTCCAGAACCAGTGGAGACCTGCATCCACTCCGTCTGTCTTGCACAGGATGAAGCACTCTGGGCACCAGTCCCCCTCCAGAACCAGTGGAGACTGTTATCCACTTGAGAGACTGTGGCTTTGCACTCCCCAGGATGGTACAGTGGGCAACCCACCCACTGTAGAGACTTGAGAGACTGTGGCTTTGCACTCCCCAGGATGGTACAGTGGGCAAACCACCCACTGTAGAGACTTGAGAGACTGTGGCTTTGCACTCCCCAGGATGGTACAGTGGGCAACCCACCCACTGGAGAGACTTGAGAGACTGTGGCTTTGCAATCCCCAGGATGGTACAGTGGGCAACCCACCCACTGTAGAGACTTGAGAGACTGTGGCTTTGCACTCCCCAGGATACATCAATGGACATGGAGCCCCCTCGTGGATCTGGCGTCGTGCACGCATCCGGCTGAGGTGCCCCCCCTTCCCTTCCCCCTGAGGTGCCTGTTGTATTTCTATCTGATGCCCCTGCTGTGTTCTCTCCATCATGTTCGGGTATCTTGTGAGGGCCTCGCCCATGCATTTTGGGCCAAGTGGTCCACGGAATATGAATATTGCAATACCTGAACTACTATACGTGGTGTATATTTTGTTAATAGTGTATACATGTATATATTTTCTTACTCTATTTTGATATATTACAATGGTTCCACTCATGTCCTTTTGTCTTTGCATTCTTCCGGTGGGGTTGGGGGGTGTTACTGTATTGTTTGGATATGCATTGGTGTGTGTGTTGTAGTGGGTGAGGGTGGGGGTGGGGGTGTTGCGTGTGTGTGTCCCTGTTTTTTCCCTCCCCCCTCCCCTGTGTCGTAGGTGCAGTACTCACCGTTGGTGCACCTGGTCCAGGAGCAGGAAGACTAGTGCAGGAAGAATATGGAGTTCCGGCTCCATGGTGTCGTCATTCCTCGTGGAGTGTGTAGACGTGAGCGTTTTCCCTTTGAAATGGCTGTTTCTGCCGTTTTTTTATCCGCTGTGAATCCGCCCCGGAAAAGGTGGCGGATTGGCCTGTCATAATAGTGTGTGCGGTTCATTGTCTTCTGCCTGTCTGTTGGCGGTGACCGCTGCGCTGTTTGTTTGTACCGCCGTGGCGGTCTGAGTGTTAAAGTGGCTGTCTTTGTTGGCGGTTTCCGCCACGGTCGTAATTGCAAAATGTTTACCGCCGGCATGTTTGCGGTCTTACCGCCGCTTTAACACCGTCCGCCAGGGTTGTAATGGCCATCTATGTAAGTAAAAAGCTGGACATGTACTTATATGTTTTACGTGTCCTGGTAGTGAAAAAAATTGTTTTCCACTACTGTGAGGGCTACTCCTATCATGTTCTAGCATTACAACAGCCGAATAAATTCTTATGCCTAGTTCCATAGATATTAATAGTTCCTTATTTATTATTTTTTACTCCTGTTTACTTTTCTCAAGGTACCAACTATATGGAGGAGATAATAAGATAAGGATCAGTTGGTGGGTTATATGTGAGGATGAGAGCTATTAGCTAATAGCATACAATAGAGGAAAGTGCATTCAATCCCCTTTTTTTTTTTTACTTTTTTTATCTTTCCTTAAAAAACTGTTTTATAATTCATCAGGGCCTTGAGGCTGTTCCCCTTTTTTAAATATTTGAAAAATATGTATTATAAAAAAAAGTTGTATTTATGGAAAGATTTTGGGGGTCATTCTGACCCTGGCGGTCATGGACCGCCAGGGCCAACGACCGCGGGAGCACCGCCAACAGGCTGGCGGTGCTCCCATGGGCATTCTGACCGCGGCGGTACAGCCGCGGTCAGAAACGGAAAACCGGCGGTGTCCCGCCGGTTTCCCGCTGCCCTGGGGAATCCTCCATGGCGGCGCTGCAGGCAGCGCTGCCATGGGGATTCCGACCCCCTTACCGCCAGCCTGGCTCTGGCGGTCTTGACTGCCAGACCTGGCTGGCGGTAACGGGTGTCACGGGGCCCCTGGGGGCCCCTGCAGTGCCCATGCCACTGGCATGGGCACTGCAGGGGCCACCGATTTTCAGTGTCTGCCAAGCAGACACTGAAAATCGCGACGGGTGCAACTGCACACGTCGCACCCCTTCCACTCCGCCGGCTCCATTCGGAGCCGGCATCCTCATGGAAGGGGGTTTCCCGCTGGGCTGGCGGGCGGCCTTCTGGCGGTCGCCCGCTAGCCCAGCGGAAAACTCAGAATAACCACAGCGGTCTTTTGACCGTGCAGCGGTATTCTGGTGGTTTCCGCTTGCTCAGAATGACCCCCTTTGTTTCTTTATCATGCAGCAGCTAAATTGAGCTGTCTTATCCACAGCTGTGAACAATGATAGGCTTATTGCGATAGCTTAAAAGAAAAGGAACAGGCCACAGTTTGTAACTACCTGGTCATACAAGCTGCTGCTCGAGTGAATTCACAGACTTTAACACAATGATGTAAAACATCAAGAGATGTGACTCTGTAATAAACAGAAGGAGTAGGTGATTCTCTTAATACGGTAGGTGAAATGGGAGATAATTGTGTGTGTTGAATAAATAAAGGAGGTCATCTTAGAATTTGAGGGGACTGCCATACAAAAATAGAGAGGAATTTTCTCCTTTTTATCTTTATCTTTATTTTTATTTTTATGTTCATGTTCTTTTGGTCTATGTAAATAAATTTTGAATATGTGGTATATGTTAGTTAATCTAGGTTAGTGCACAAAGTAAGGTATGAGTTAACACCTCCAGATTAGAAATAGGTGTGAAAGTTGTTATATTAAAGAAATTATATTAATTATCAATATGACCTCTATAAATATGTCTTCACCATAGGAGCAGTTGGACACCACAAGTATAGAGCTTGCGAAGTCATCGCACTAAATTGAGAAATCCAGGAAGGTAAAACCCATATCTGGCCACTTTGGGATCTGCTAATTTTTTGGTCCTGAAGAAAGCCAATGTCCCTTTGGGGCAAGAGTGGGCTGAAACATGTCGACCTGACCTGATATGTGTGAAGGTCACGTAATTTATTCCTATCACGTTATATATGTGTTTTTAAACATACCCTATCTCAGCCATAGTAAAGTTGGATTGTAGCTGAGTGATAGAGGCATTTTTAGATCACTTTCTCACTTTCTCTGCACTTTTTAGTATTTTTGTTCACGGATCCCTAATAGTTTCCTGGACTTATGTGGAAACTACCCCCTTGGTTAGGGGAAGAAGGAGACCCCATGATGATGCTACTAGCTATGAGTACACTAGAGTAATAATATACTTGGTAGAAAATAGCTGGTAAGGGTCTCCAAAAAGAAACTAGAGAACTCCTTGGTGAATGCTGGGATAAGTGGTTACACTGCTGTTGATATTAAAAGAAGGTTAGTTGGAAAGCTGAGTGGTAACCTGATGGTTCTACCTCTCCTGTTTGATTCTGGCGTAGCATTAGAACTTCCCTCATATGCTTTCAAGTGGTAGATTCTGATCTGGAAGGAGTAGCCTTGTCATGTTTAGAATGGCCAGATTGATAATAAAAGATCCTGCTTATTGGTGAAGTTGGATTTAATATTACTATTTTATAAATGCCACTTTTAGGAAGTGGGCATTTCTCTGCACTTACTGCCATCTGTGCCTTACAGCCTGTCTCTAATCCACGTTTGGTTTGTGCTGGTTTATCAGATCTCCTTGTACATCCACCTAGACAGCCATAAACACAGGACACTCAGTCACATCTGCATTCATCTGCATACTGAATGAGTATCCCTGGGCAGGAAGGGTGGAGGAACTCTCTCTTACATTTCAAAGGCCAGTGACATTGACCGGCGCCTGTGGCATTGGGCTATTGGGAACAACTCCATCAACTACGCTGTGATAGCCCCAGTTGGAGCAATTGTGTTTCTAAGTTCTTTAGTGGGATTTAATCTTTAAAAAAGTAATAACTTTGCTTGTGAACATTGGCTGTCAGAAGACCGCCAACATACCGCCGCGGCCGCGGTAAACCGCCACAGTCATTCTGACCCACAACAGGCAAACCGCCAAAATACAGACATCCACAAAAGTCCGCCACACCAAAGGCCAGCAAGAAACTCCACCGTCACGCCAACAGAAATACGCCCACACTATCACGACACACGAATCCACGCAGCGGTCTTTCAACCGCGGTATTCCATTGGCGGTACACACCACCGCGCTCAAAATACACACACATTTACAAAACACATCCACATTGGACAAATCGAAAAACACACACCTGATACACATACACACACCACTCCCACACACCCAACATAATATAAAACACACACCCACATCACCCACAAACACCCACTTCTACAGAATCGGGACCACGCACTGAGAAAAAGAGAACTGAGCACCCAGACGCGCATTTAACTTTCACCCAGCAATATTTCCACGCACTTCACACAACACACCAATACACATCACCACACAATCCACCCCACACATCACCCACACCACCCCATGGCACCGCAAAGACACCCCAGGTTCTCCGAGGATGAACTCAGGGTCATGGTGGAGGAAATTGTACGGGTAGAGCCACAGCTCTTCGGGACACAGGTGCAGCACACCACCATTGCCAGGAAGATGGAGCTATGGAGCAGAATAGTCGATAGGGTCAACGCTGTGGGACAGCACCCAAGAAATAGGGACGACATCAGGAAGCGGTGGAACGACCTACGGGGGAAGGTGCGTTCAATGGTATCCAGGCACAACATCGGGGTGCAGCGGACTGGCGGCGGACCCCCACCTCCTCCCCCAGAATTTACAACATGGGAGGAGCAAGTCTTGGCGATCCTGCATCCTGAGGGCCTCGCAGGAGGATCTGGAGGAATGGACTCTGGTAAGTCTCATCTTCACTACTTCATCCCCCCCACCCCACCAGCATGCCAACTCATACCCCCACCCTCACCCCCATCACATCCTGCTCCTTGCAAATGTCTCCACATCACAGCCCACCCATCCCAACACCAAGCCCTGCATGCGACCACAAAGCATGGACACCCATCACCAAAGCATGCCCACTGCACATACCCATCCCCCACCAAATCACCGTCACAAAAGCCCCCACACGGGAATTCCAGCACTGGGGTACAAGGGCACCCACCCATTACACGCTATGGCACACACAAATGCAATAACCATACTTTTATACCCCTGCAGGACCCGAACGCCATGTCACCGCGCAGGAGGGTCCACAAATGTCCACTCCACCCCCAGAAGAGGCCCACAGTGAGGACAGCACCTCTGTCGACCTGGATCTAGATGACCAGCCCGGCCCATCGGGGACCTCGGGACAGTTGGTTCCCCTCAGACAGCCACAGCCCATAGCAGACCTTCTCCCCTCTGGGAACACCAGCACAGCACCCACCCAGCGGGCCCATCCCTCAGTCCCCAGGACACGTCAATCAGGGCACCCAGGTTAACCCACCACCCCAACAACAACAGGGACCTGGGGGCAGTGGTAGTGGGCACACGGTCCAGGGGACAGAGGCACAGGGAAACAGGGGAACTGGGAGGGCTGCTGTGCGACGGGGGGGGACAGGCCCAGAGAACCCACTCTCCACGAGGCCCTCTCCTCCATCATGGGAGCATACCACCACTCCCAGGAGACGATGGCGACGGTCCTTGCCAGGTTTCAGGAGACCCAGCGCATGCAGGAGGAACAGTATTTGGGGTTCAGGGAGGAACTACGAAACATCAGTTCCGCCCTGGCCACCATTGTAGGGGCTCTGAATCAGGTAGTCACCACATTGCGGGACACTGTGGCAGGACAAAGGGCCCCTGACACTAGCATGGACCAAGAACTGCCTACCACCTCCGCCGGCGCTAGTGGACAGGAGGCCCCGCCACAGGACCAACAGGCCACCAGCACCCCACCCCCTGCAGAAGGAGAACCACCCCGCAAGTGGGCCCTGAGATCCAGGAAGAAGACAGAGTAAGATGCCAAGACCTCCACCAGGAAAGGATACCTCCCTGATTGTCATCCCACTGTCCCACATTGACACCCTGTCCATTCTTATACTGCCCATTTTCCACTTTCCACAGGCATTTGGACATTGCACCTGTGAGACTAATAGTCTGGACTCTGCCATGGACAATCCTCCACCATCACCCCTCACCGATTTTCAATCACCCACCAATATAGAGCACTGAAATAAACACAGTTATTGCACAAAACAATCAGGAGTCTGGCTGTGATTTTGTACTAATGTATTAGACATTACCGTCCGAAAATGCATATTTACATTGTGATGCCAACATACCACTGTCACACAGCTGTAGTCCATGGGGAAACAAAGCAGATGTCACACACTGAGGGCCACATCTGAAATTGGAAGGGAAAGTCACAACTCAGTTACCATACACTGGGGGAAAAGGTCAGACAGTAGAGAGGTAGTAGGGGTTAAGTATATGTAATATGACGGGTTGGACTCTTACCTGTGTGTCATTGAAAATACTGCTGTATTACTGTGTTCCTGTTGTCTATTTCGTCCTCTTCGGCTTCCTCTTCTTCACTCTCCACAGGCTCCACAGCTGCTACAACACCACCATCTGGACCATCCTCCTGCAGAAAAGGCACCTGGCGTCGCAAAGCCAGGTTGTGAAGCATACAGCAGGCCATGATGATCTGGCACACCTTCTTTGGTGAGTACAATAGGGATCCACCTGTCATATGGAGGCAGCGGAACCTGGCCTTCAGAAGGCCAAAGGTCCGCTCGATCACCCTCCTAGTTCTCCCATGGGCCTCATTGTACGTTCCTCTGCCCTTGTCTGGGGATTCCTCACTGGGGTCAGTAGCCAGGACAGGTTGGGGTAACCAGAGTCACCTATTAGCCACACACGCTGCCTCTGGAGTTGACCCATCACGTAAGGGATGCTGCTGTTCCGCATGATGTACGCGTCATGCACTGAGCCAGGGAACTTGGCTTTAACATGGGAGATGTACTGGTCTGCCAAAAACACCATCTGTACATTCATAGAATGATAACTCTTTCTGTTTCTGTACACTTGTTCACTCCTGCTAGGGGGTACTAAAGCCACATGGGTCCCATCAATGGCACCTATGATGTTGGGGATATGTCCAAGGGCATAGAAATCACCTTTCACTGTAGGCAAATCCTCCACCTCAGGGAAAACAATGTAGCTCCGCATGTATTTCAGAAGGGCAGACAACACTCTGGACAACACCTTGGAAAACATAGGCTGGGACATCCCTGATGATATGGCCACTGTTGTTTGAAATGACCCACTTGCAAAGAAATAGAGTACTGACAGCACCTGCACTAGAGGGGGGATCCCTGTGGGTTGGCGGATGGGTGACATCAGGTCTGGCTCCAGCTGGGCACACAGATCCTGAATAGTGGCTCGGTCAAGCCTGTATGTCAGTATGACATGTCTTTCCTCCATTGTCGACAGGTCTACCAGCGGTCTGTACACAGGAAGATTCCTCCATCTCCTCGCATGTCCCAGCGGACGGTGCCTATGTAGGACAACAGCGAGCACAGAGTCAATCAGCCCACAGATACGTTACCACAGTTTGCACCAAACACAATTCCCAATGCATTGAATGGTTTGTAGGAGTGTTGATGTAAGGCCTAGGTATGTGTGACGCAGTAAAAAGTAAGCCATGTGGGCCCTTGAAATGGCGGCTGACTGACCTGTGAAGTGTGACAATGGGATGTGAGGTCAATGCGCTGGCGTGGCACACCGTGACGGTAGGCGGTCGAAGCCCGCGGCGTAAAGCAGCATTGGTTAACATTGAACCCTATGGGTCTCAGGAGCCAATGACGATGTGCGCCGGCAGTCGCGGTACGCACCGCCGCGGGCGTGACCGCCATTTTCTATCGGCTTAATCACTCCATACCTGATCTTCGACAGGAGAGGACCTACATTGCAAGTGCTGCTGTGACCCCGGTCTGGAAGAGACAATGGCTCATGCGACTGGGGAAAGGGCCCCTGCCTTCACTGCTCAGGAATTGGAGAAACTCGTGGATGGGGTCCTCCCCCAGTATGCGCTACTCTACGGTCCTCCAGACCAACAGGTAAGTACACTGGGACCATGCTTTGTGGGCAATGCCTGTGTTGAGTCGGATGGATAAAAGATGGTGGGGAGGGGAGCGAATGAGGCATGCATCAGACAACGGATGACAGGATGTGCCACATGGCAATGGTAGGGATGGGGGCCACTCACATTGAGGGTGCAGAAGTTGATGACTCTTTTTCTCCCCCTGTACATTTCACATAGGTCTGCGCCCACCAGAAGATAGCCATTTGGCGTGCCATCTCCAAGGACGTCCGGGCCCTGGAGGTCTACCACAGATGGGGTACCCACTGCCGGAAGAGATGGGAGGACATCTGCGGCTGGAGCAGGAAGACGGCGGAGGCTCAGCTGGGGATGGCCTCCCAACGTGGGAGGGGTGCCAGTCGTACTTTGACCCCCCTTGTGTCCCGGATCCTGGCGGTGGCCCACCCCGATTTGGATGGGCGCGTAAGGACATCACAGCAGACACAAGGGGGTGAGTACAACCTCATTCTGCTGACTTTGCGCGCAGTGGAGGTGTCTGGGTGGGGGAGGAGGGCTGTGGGTATCCCTAGGCCAGGGCGATTTCTGTAGGCTAGGCCCCTCCGTAAGGCATGGCCCTGTGCCCCCGCACCCCACCTCTGTAGGGTGCCAAGTACAGTTATCCATGGCCCTGTGTCATCTATGTGTGCAGTTGTCGTCCATAGGCTTGTAGGCCATGTCCCACGGATTGAGTAGTGGACCCCAAGTGCGCGGCGTAGTGCAGGGAGCTTCTGTGTCTGTCCTCTCTGCCAACTGTGTCGCCAATGCATGCACTCAACATGTCTTTATTTCCCCCCCCTTTTTTGTGGTCTTCCTGTTCATGTGTGCATTAGCATCATCAGGCAGAGGAGAAGTGGCATCGGAGCACGAGGGAGCTGCATCCCATATGGCCCTGGAGGTCCATGCAACGGATTCCGAGTACACCAGTGGGACGGAGGGCGAGGGGAGCTCCACAGCGGGGACTCGTGCAGACATTAGTGACACGGACTCGTCCTCTGAAGGGAGCTCCCTTTTGGTGGCGGCAACATCCGTGCCCCCCGCAACAACAGGTGCAGCCGCCACCCAGCGCACCAGCACCGCCCTCCCAGCAGCCCCTCAGCGTTTGCCCCGTGCCTGCTCACCCAGGAAGGTGGGCATCTCCTTTGCCCCAGGCACCTCAGGCCCTGCCCCTGTCACCCCTGCTGCCCTCAGTGAGGAGGTCATTGACCTCCTGAGGACGCTCATTGTTGGGCAGTCTACCGTTTTGAATGCCATCCACGGTGTAGAAAGGGAGGTGCACCAGAGTAATGCATACCTGGAGGGCATTCATTCGGGTCAGGCTGCCCATCAGCGATCATTCAACACTCTGGCCTCAGCACTGATGGCAGCAATTGTCCCTGTCTCTAGCCTCCCCCCTCCAACTTCCTCCACCCATACCCTATCACCTGTACCTCTGCCTATCCCAGACACACCATCAGACCAGCCTGCACACACCTCAACACCCAAGGGAAGCTCATCCAGACATAAGCACCACACATCACACAAGCATTCACACAAGCAACATCCACATACAGACATACCAACACCCACTGCCTCCACTGTGTCCCCCTCCTCCTCGTCTCCCTCCTCCCTCCCTGTCACGTCTCCACTCACACCTGCATGCACAACATCTTCAGCCACTACGTCCATCACCAGCACACCCACCAGAACCCCCCGCACACGTGCAGTCACCACCCCCACTACCATTTACACGTCCCCTGTGTCCTCTCCCACTGTGTCTGTGACCCCCTCTTCCAAGCTACACAAACGCAGGCAGCCACCCACCCAACAGCCATCCACCTCACGACAGCATCCGGCCCAAGCACCTGCACCCAACAACACCAGACTGAAGACTCCTACAACCACAACCTCTTCCTCCACCCCCATACCCACTACACCTACCCTCTGTTCCTAAATTGGTTTTCCTTTCCAAACTTGACCTCTTTCCTACAACTCCCCCACCCCGTCCATCTCATAGGACTCCAGTCAGCACCTCAGCCACCACAAAAGCGGGACCTGGAATGACAGTGTGCCATGGACTGTGGAGTCCCCCACCCTCAAGGGCAGCCAGTTCAGGAAGGAGCCAAGGCACGGCCAGCCCACCCCCGGTAAAACATCCGAAGATTGTCAGTGGCCGGCGCGAGAGGCCGAAGACACAAGGGACCAAAATCCCGACCATGGCTCCGGCAGGAAGTGTGGTGCCACCTGGCACACCACCAAAGGTGGGGAAGGGCCACAGGCGAACAGGGAAGGCTGGGAAGGGCAGCACGCCCGACAAGTCCGCCAGCAGCCCAGCTGGCCAGGAGGGCCCCGCCTGCCCCATCCCAGGTGGGCAGGAGGACACCCACAGGCCCGGTACTGCAGCCCAGGAGGGCCCCGCCAGCCACACAACAGATGGGCAGGAAGGCACCGCCAGCCACAGGTCAGGTGGCGAATGACCTCCATGCCATGGCCGGATCTGCTGAGCTGGACACTCATCCGATGCACCGCTGAACCGGGCACCGCCGTCTCAAGCACCACTGAAGAGGGCCCTTCATCTCAAGCACCGCTGCACTGTGCACCGCCGTCTCAAGCACCGCTGAACAGGGCACCGCCGTCTCAAGCACCGCTGAACTGGGCCCTTCATCTCAAGCACCGCTGAACAGGTCACCGCCGTCTCAAGCACCGCTGAACCGGGCACCGCCGTCTCAAGCACCGCTGCACTGTGCACCGCCGTCTCAAGCACCGCTGCACTGTGCACCGCCATCTCAAGCACCGCTGAACAGGGCACCGCCGTCTCAAGCACTGCTGAACAGTGCACCGCCGTCTCAAGCACCGCTGAACTGGGCCCTTCATCTCAAGCACCGCTGAACAGGGCACCGCCGTCTCAAGCACCGCTGAGCCGAGCACTGCCGTCTCAAGCACCGCTGCACTGTGCACCACCGTCCCAAGCACCGCTGCACTGTGCTCCGCCATCTCAAGCACCGCTGAACAGGGCACCGCCGTCTCAAGCACCGCTGAACTGGGCCCTTCATCTCAAGCACCGCTGCACTGTGCACCGCCGTCTCAAGCACCGCTGAACAGGGCACCGCCGTCTCAAGCACCGCTGAACTGGGCCCTTCATCTCAAGCACCGCTGCACTGTGCACTGCCGTCTCAAGCACCGCTGAACAGGGCACCGCCGTCTCAAGCACCGCTGGCCCATTGGCGGAAGGGGCAGGCCCGCCTCTGTGTCGGGCAGGGCTGCACAAAACACTCTGGGCACCAGTCCCCCTCCAGAACCAGTGGAGACTGTTATCCACTTGTGAGACTGTGGCTTTGCACTCCCCAGGATGGTACAGTGGGCAAGCCACCCACTGTAGAGGCTTGAGAGACTGTGGCTTTGCACTCCCCAGGATGGAACAGTGGGCAAATCACCCACTGTAGAGACTTGAGAGACTGTGGCTTTGCACTCCCCAGGATGTAACAGTGGGCAAACCACCCACTTGTGAGACTGTGGCTTTGCACTCCCCAGGATGGAACAGTGAGCAAGCCACCCACTGTAGAGACTTGCAAGACTGTGGCTTTGCACTCCCCAGGATGTAACAGTGGGCAACCCACCCACTGTAGAGACTTGAGAGACTGTGGCTTTGCACTCCCCAGGATGGAACAGTGGGCAACCCACCCACTGTAGAGACTTGAGAGACTGTGGCTTTGCACTCCCCAAGATGGAACAGTGGCCATGGAGGCCCATCGTGGATCTGGCATCGTGGACTCATCTGGCTGAGGTGCCCCCCTTCCCTTCCCCTTGAGGTGCCTGTAGTTTTGCTATCTGATGCCCCTGCAGTGTTCTCTCCGTTGGAGTCAGGTGTCCTGTGTGGGCTTTGCCCATGTGATTTGGGCCCAGTGGTCCACGGACAATGCCTGCTACAATGATCGAACTTTAAAATTTATGTATGTAAAGGTTTTAGATGTGTGATATATTTTTAAGCCAGTGATACAATATATTCCAATGTTTAGAATCATTTCCTTTTGTCTTTGCATTCTTCCGGGGGTTTAGGGGGGGTAACTGTGATGTATTGCTATGCATTGATGTGTGTGTTGTAGTGGGTGAGGGTGGGGGTGGGTGTGTCGCGTATGTGTGTCCCCATAATTTTTTCCCTCCCCCCTCCCCTGTGTCGTAGGTGCAGTACTCACCGTTGTCTTCTGCGCCGGCGTTCGTGCTCCTGGTAGAGGAGCAGGTAGACAATCGCTGGGAGGATGTGGAGTTCGGGTTCCATGCTGTCCAGATTCCTCGTGGGGTGTATGGAGGTGAGCGTTTTCCGTTCGAAATGGCTGTTTCCGCCGTGTTTTTATCTTGCGGGGCTACCGCCCCGAAAAAGGTGGCGGATTGGTAGGTTGTGATGGGGTGGGTGGTACATTGACTCTCGCCTGTCTGTTGGCGGTGACCGCTGCGCTGTTTGTTTTTCCCGCCGTGGCGGGCGGTGTGTTGAAGTGGCGGTCTCTGTTGGCGGTTTCCGCCAGGGTCAGAATTCCATTTTTTTCACCGCCAGACTGTTGGCGGTTTAGCCGCTGCTTTAACACCGACCGCCAAGGTTGGAATGACCCCCATTGTCTTTTACAGTTGCAACCTTATTTTATTCAGATAAATATTCTGTATTTTTCCAAACCTGTTTGGTGTAGTTTTGTGGTGTTTTCACCCGGTTATTGTATGAGTTATTGCACAGATACTTTACATATTGCCTTCTAAGTTAAGCCTGACTGCTCAGTGCTAAGCTACAAGAGGGTGGGCACAGGATAATTTGGATTGTGTTGTGGCTACCCATGCTGGGACTGTGGTCTGTACTTAGACAAGGGTGTATGCCTCTGTCCACTAGAGACCCCATTTCTAACACCAACTATCTGCATTGTGTGTTTGTCGCTTGTGCACTAGGCCTGCACTGTACACACATGACTTATGGAAAGGTGACAACAGACCTGTGGGAGTAAAGGTCCTGTCATAACTCAATATCACATACTGACAATGGCCTTCAATGGAAATGAGTACCAGGTCAGGTGGTTGCCTCAATCCCTATTCCTAACGTAGTCAATATAAAAGCATGTAGGCCAAATCTTGCTTATGAAGAATCATTTTGGCCACATCCAAGGATCTGAAGGTCTGCAGAGAGTAGGCCCGGTGCCTCAGTGCATAGCCAGGCTTACTGTGTATCAGTCTGGATTATATCCCATACTGTGAAAAGGCTTTGACAGGCCTTGCCCTGTGCAGGATGAGCATACATAACCTGCATGACCCTCACATTTCCATCACTTCCATGCATTGCCGTAGTTTGCCAAAGCCAGACATGGGCTGAGTGATCAGTGGGAATTTACACATTGTTACCAACATCCTCAACTGACTCAAACAGTACACATATACAGCTCATGCTGTAATGCCAATACATTTACTGTGTCATTTACCATCATCATATCATCACATATACCATTGTTTGTCTGTAAAGTTCACTTGCATAGACATACGAAGGGAAGACAAGAAGGATCTAGGGCTTATTACACATCACACAACACAATGGTCATTTGAAATACACAGAATACAGGGCTCCACACTCCACACTGTGCGTCCTATGTATGGCACCCAAATAACTCACTGGGTCTCAGAGGCACACTGTACACCACGTATGCGGTTATTCCTGTTGATGGCAATGACCATTGGCCCGTGACCATTACAGTCAACAACTTTAGCCTATGGCTATGACCACCACGATTAAAACTGCCCAATGCGTGGTCGACTTCCACCAGCGGAGGGAGGTTCCTAAAGTCCAATGAATAAGGTCAGGCATCCACCATTTTGGTGGTAGAAACTATAGTTTTGCAGACTGTAAAATGCATCACATCATGTATAAATGTGCACTAACATCTCAAAATATGTCAACATCCCTTGATATGTAGATTCTCCAACACAATCATTAGTGTAGTGTGTTGCTGGTCACGTCGTGTTACCGCGGGTAGTGCATTGTAACCTGCTGGTGACAGTATTTCTGGTGGTTGGAACATACTTTACAATATCAAGGGGCACAAGAGGAGCAGATAGGTCTGTTATGTGCACACATCTGTTGTAGACACATGTCTAGACAACCATTGGGATCATAGCTGGACCTTGAGTAGCAGACTGTTCTGATGTGTAATGTATTTTCTGTCAGTAATGTTTTGTCACATTATTTTGTTGTCACTCATCAGATATGTTAGTCTGGACACAGTGACTAATGCTCCAAATCATTTGATTCCACAATTAGGTACCGGGACAGGAAAGTGGTGACAACCTCCAGTCTACCGCCCATTTCCAGACCTTCAGACCATGGAAAAGGCTGACGTAATAAAAAAGTTCCTTCTGAATAGGCAAACAATCCTGGATTTATGTCATCAGTTGGAGCCAGGTCTCATGTCCGAGAACACTAATCCAACATGTATACCACATATTGTGAGGCACATGGCAGTACTACACTTCCTGTCCACAGGCTCCACTCAATATACAGTGGCTATATGTGGTGGTATGTCAGAACTAGTGTTCAGTGGTGTGTTAAAAAATGTGCACCATCAGCAATGATGGAACACATTGACAGCTATATTGGGTTCACCAGGCGTGAGGATTTAGCCAATGTGAAGATTGACTTTTATGGATTTGGTCACCTCCCACATGTGGTGGGAGCCATTGATGGCACAGATATTGCATTGGTGCCACTGCATGTAAGTGAACATGTCTATCACAACAGGAAGAACTTCCATTCTATCAACTTGAAAGTTGTCTGCTTGTCAGATTTGTACATTTCAAATGTCTGGGCCCGGTTCCCAGGTTCAGCCCATTATTCTTTTGTAATGTGGAACAGCACCATACCCCAGCTGATGTCACAACTGCAACCGGAGAGGGCCTATGCTTGTTGGCAAGTAACATCTGTCCTAACTTTGTGTGTGCAATGCCAGGTGCTATAATCAGGAAGTGTGTGATTCATTCTAACACTTATGTTTTGATATACAAAAGAGGAGATTCGGCATATCCCAACCGTCTTTGGTTGTTAACACCTCTGAGGAATCCAACTATGCCAAGGGAAGTCCACTTTAATGAAGCCCTTGAAAGAACACAGTGGCCAGTAAAGTGGGCATTCGGGCTCCTGAAGGCCAGATTTCACTGTCTGGGCAAGACTGGGGAAGCTCTCCTCGACTCACTCCGGAAGGTGTGTCAAATCAGCGCGGCCTGCTGCATAATCCATAACATTGTCCAGCACAGGAACATCCTTGCACCCCAGAGGATGGAGAGCCTGAGGTGCCACTGAGTGAGAATCCTGAAATGCCAAATGATGATGATAGTGGTGAAGAGGAATGAGCTGATTTGTGACAAGATCTCATTAACAGTTTCTTCTCATGAGTGTAAGTATACCATGAGATGTCATGACTTTAACTGTACAAAGAACTCTTGTTATAATGATGTGAGGACTATAATTGTAGTGCATGTTAGAAAGCTGAAGCTGTGGCAAAATCTGGAAAGGGTGTTTGTTGAGAAAGCTTTTGACACAATTGCACTAGCTTTGTTTGTGTCACATTTTTTTCATGGACTCCGATCTACTGATGTTTGCTATGTGAATTATAGTGTTTAGGTACCTTCATCATGTCATCTTAATTTGGACATTGCAAAGTTGTGACATTGGCAGGTATATGATGCTGTTGGGACATACACAGTGGACATGAATTATTCCTGGGAATGTATGTCACAGACTTTGGATGTACAAGACCTGTGCCAAGACAGCTTGCACAGTTATAGGTGAGAAGTTGAGGAGACTCCATTGGGCTAGTTCCCTTTCAAGTGGTGGCCAGATGCATCACATTTGTTATCATGTGGTTAGTAAATATGTAGTTCTAGCCCAAATTCATGTTGTTTCCCTTCACATTGGCCAATCACTCTTTTTGTATGAACTGTTTGTAGCTGTTGTGGTGTTTCATCATTGTAGGCTAAAGTGCCTGTGGCACATCATTAACATGTGTTTGTGTTATACCACCAGATGCAGATGCACTGGATTGTAATGACCCTGTGATCAGGAACTGTTGTACTGCCATCTGTCTGAATCTTGCATGTTATGATGTAGGTATCCTTTTGTGAGGTAGGCGACATGGCTTCAGCTGATGACCTCAACCAAATTCATTTGTTACCTATTCTACAGGACAGTGTCTGATATATCCCTTCATTTCATATTCTGGAGGTCTGTCCCTGTAAATCTGATTGCGTACACAGTTTGATTCCAACCTGTATGATTTCCTATGTTTCTGACATCTTGACAGCCTAAGAATTGGACAATGTAATACAATTCTTCTTAGATAAGATACTCATATGTATGTATTGATGTGGCATGGTTGTGAACCTTTGCCTAACATTGTGTACACGCAACATATCCCTGCTTCCAAAAGTAGCTTGTTTGTTATTGTATGGTTCACAAGTTCTACATATCTACATTGTTAAATGTGTCATTTAAGACAGCAGACGATGAGTTTATGAATGGCAAATCTATTATAGTGCTAAGGGTGAAAACAAACTTGTGTGAAAAGTAAGAAAACTGAAAAGTGAAGGGGTAAGTCATGGTGAATGAAATCATAGGAGTAGATGCAACACCGCTGGAAGCCCAAAGTGCTCCTCCCATTAGAACTGGAATGGAGTTCAGGATCAGTTCACAGAGTAAATATGTGACACACAAAGGAGGACAATTAGCGTGAGGTTTCTTGCTGGCAGTGGTAGGTGTCTTGCCATCTACAGCTCCTGGATTTATTTTCACATGGATGTTCCTGCTTGCTAGGGTGTGGGGGCGGGGTCAGCTGCTGCAGAGGCAGGGGTGTCTGCGGCTGGTTGGTCCTGTGGTGAGGCCTCCCTTCCTGTGTCTGCCACAGATGTACTTGGGCTTGATGCGGTTGGCCCACAGGAAGGGGTGGATGGTGGTTGAAAAGCCCTGCTCGGGGTTTTGTGGATGTCCCTCAGCAACCCTGTTAGGGTGCCCATGTGTGCATTATAGGCATCCATTTGTTGGATCTGGTCCCTCTGCAGCTGCTTGATTTCCCAGCGTTTGGTTAGCACCTGGCCTATCATGCCTTGGGACTTCTGATAGACCCCTAAGACTTGGCTGATGGTATCTTGGTCAGGAGGAGGCCTAGAGGCCTCACTCTGCTAGCCTGCAGCATCTCTCCCACAGACCCTACTCCCATGAGACTGCACCCTTGGCACAGTGTGCCGTCTCCAACTGAGGTCCGGACCCTCAGTGTCTGGATTGTTAGTTTGCCCCTTAGGATCCAGGACTGGTGGGCACAAGATAGTAGCAACTGTGCTAGGTACATGGGGGGCACGTTGTTGTCTGTGATGTTGATGCAACTGGGGTAAGAGGTGCCCTTGTGGGCACTGTAGCCATCTGACCAGGCAGCCCAGTTGGACCAGGACCATCATCCACACCCACATGTCAAGGAGTGTTGTCATCACTGAGGGCTTCATCCAGAGGTGGGTTGGGAGTTTGGTAAGTGGACAATGTCTTTGCAGGTGCTACGTCAACTTGACCAGTTGAGAAATAGAGGTCATTGTTATTGGTTGGAATGTGTAATCTGCATCAAAAAGGTTTGTGTCACTGTAATTTAAATGGTAGATTAGCTGATTGTGCTATATTACCATGGTGCTGAATTTGTTGACCTGACGTGTGAAGCTTGCAGAAACTATTAGACTCAAGTAGCTCATTAGATGTGCTGATCAGTTGCACTTTAGATGAGGGAATGAACATGACATTTTGCAAACATTTAAGCCAACACAGTGGAGAGGTGACGTGTATTTTACCATTCCAAGGCCTAGTTATGTGAGATACAGGAGAACATACAATTTTGAGGTATATGTAGCTGTCGCCAACATATGAGCAGTGCTGAGTCAATTTGTTAGCTGCCACTAGCAATCTGATGAAGCAGCTTTATGCCTCGATCTACTAACTTGGTAAGGTGTCATTCATGTCCTCAGTAGTGTCATTTTAGCATACCAGGACAAGAGCAAGCAAGGTAGACAGACACATCTCTAAGTTGAGCATGATATGTAGATTGCTTACTCCCGTGTGAGTGAACATCATTTGAGAGAAGCACACAGGTGTATTTGGTCAAGTGCAGTATGGCCTGCCGGTTTGTGTTACAGACACAGGAACCCCTGGTAGTTGTAGGCATGTCACTTGCTAGCGCCCAACACTACACAAATTGAAAAAAGTCCCATGGGTGGTGTTGTGTTCCGCATGTTAATGTTGCTTAAATAATAGAATAACCAGGTAAGATTTAGATATATATACTATTTAATCGCTAAGCTCCTCAGACATCGTTCCTCCAACTCCAGCTCTCAAACAGTCCTTCACCAACATTCTAAAGCGAGCTCCAGGGCATTCCAATGCCCAACATTCTTAGGAGCTGCTGGACTATACCACTAATCGAAATTAATACTAATAAGTGAGTTTTCAAATTATACATTGATAATGTCGTTTATCCATTTTGACAATAACTAATAACTATAATACATGTTAATATGAACCACGAGATATACAAAACTTGTATGGTTACAACATATCTCCCTTCCTTACTGTTCAAAAACAAAGTCTTTGTGCCATAGCGGGCGCTTAGTGGTCCTGGCGTGTCTGTTCTGAGAATAACACTCCAGCGCGTCTTCCACTTCCTCGTCAGAATCCAGTATGGGCATACCCGTTGGTTCCTTGCAGCATGAAATTCTGTCCATACTCCACACTCTGCCATCTTCTAGCGTTACAACATTCCTTTGCACCTTAATGATTCTTTTTGGTTGAGAAAACCTGCTACCATTTTTTTTTCTGTGTTCAGGAAGCTTAATTTTAAACCATTGTCCCACCCTCCATGGTCTCCTCTGGACACCATAACGATCATCGTACCACTTCCTGTATTTCTCCTGGTGTTGCCTGATTTTAGTTGCAGCTTCCTCTCGCTGTTCATGGAATGGTTCCCCTCCCTTCAGCCAATTAGGCTTAAGTTTGGTACCTGGGTGCCTACCTTTGAGTGAAAGGAATGGTGAAATCCCCGTAACCAAATTTGGCGTGGTGTGATACGACCACAACATTTGCTTAATAGCTACTTCACCCAGTACCTGTCTTATTGACGCCAATTGCAAACACTCCTTTATCATCCTATTGGCTCTCTCAACTAGACCATTCGCACGGGGGTTGTATAACGCTGTTCTAAAATGGTGTACACCACATTTCACCAAAAACTCTCTCATGGCTTCTGAGGTGAACTGCACACCGTTGTCGGTCACTAGGGTGCTGGGTATCCCTTCCCTCAAGAAAGCCTCCGACAGGAAATCAATGGCCTCTTGGGTAGTCACCTGATTCACTATCTTGAACATCATCCAGTGCGAGTGGTAATCCACTAGCACAAAAATGAACTTGCCTTTGACACCCATTTGAGATATGGGTCCTAAGATGTCCAATCCCAACTTGTCCCATGGTTTGATTGGAACAGGAATAGGAGACAATGGGGCCTTCCTTGTAACATTAGTCTTATCGCTCTGAGCACAACTCCCTTACTGCGTCTTCCACTAACCTATCCATGGTGGGGAACCAATAGGATGCTCGAAGTCTACTCTTGGTAAGATTCCTCCCTAGATGCTCTTCGTGAGCTAGACTCACCAATTTGTTCCACAACTCACACAGAGGTATAACTCTCTCACCTCTCATTACCATGTCCTCAAATATGTGGAGTTCCGCCCTCACTTCTCAATATCCTTTGAGCTCTTCTTCGAGATATCTAGCTCTCTCTGGCCAACCTTTGACAATTTTCTCCCGAAGCAATTTTAATACAGAATCAGACGAGTTTTTTCTATCCACTCATCCCTGGTAAGGCCAGCCAATTCTATGTGTAGGACAGGTTCAAGGGTGTTTCTTCCTTCCTCTATTCCAACCCCCCTCAGTGATCTGGATAGGAAGTCAGCCACAACGTTATTTTTGCCATGAACATACTCCACCCCAAAATTATATCCTTCCAATCCTAAAATCCACTTTGCAATGCGTGGGGTGGCATGTTCTCTTCCCTTGATGGTGAATACACTGGTGAGGGGTTTGTGGTTGGTTCTAATAGTGAAGGGTAGACCCCATAAGAAGAAACTAAAATGATTGATAGCCCAATAACATGCAAGCGTTTCTCTCTCTATGGTGGAATAATTCATCTCTGCAGCTGACAGTGACCTGGACGCAAATCCTATAATTCTTTCCTGTCCCTCCACAACTTGAGAAAGGGTGGCTCCAAGTCCCTTCCCACTGGCATCAGTAGTGACCCATGTTTTCCTTTTGAAATCAAATTTTCCTAGGTTTGGAGAATTCACAATGGCTTCCTTCACATTGCTAAAAGCCTCCTGACATTCCGTATTCCATTCAAATGGAACATTTTTTTTCAACAAAGCTCTCATAGAAACTTGGCCATGTACTCAGCTAAACCTAGGAATGATTTGAGTTCCTGCTTGTTGGAAGGTGCAGGTGCCTCTTTCACAGCTACCACTAAGTCGAGTTTAGGTTCCACCCCATCCTTTGTGATTTTATGGCCTAAATACTCAACTGACTCCACTCCTATTTGGCATTTATCTCTACAAATACTCATACCAGCACGTTCCAGCGACTTAAACACCTTCCGTAAGGTAGCATCATGCTCGCTCACCGTTACACCATAAATGAGAATATCATCCTGGAAGCACATTACCCGGTCTATGCCCTGCAATATGCTTTGCATGATGCACTGGAAAACAGCCGCCGCCGAGGCTAAGCCGAAAGGCATTCTGCAAAATCTGAATGCTCCATATGGAGTGATAAAGGAAGTGAGGGAACGAGAGGAAGGATGAAGTTCTACCTGGTGATATGCCGAGGACAGGTCTATCACGCTAAAGTATTTGGCTGGACCCATGGTGCTCAACATCTCACTGATTCTAGGTAGGGGAAACCTATCCACCCATATGTTGGCGTTCAGGTCTCTAAGGTCAACACATAACCGGATTCCTCTTCCTCCCGATTTACTAGTGACTACAATGGGGGCCAACCATATTGAACTTTCAATGGGTTCTATGACCCCTGAGTCTACCAGCTTGTTCAATTCTTGTTTTAAAGACTCCAGCATTAGGTAGGGGATCGGTCTGGCCTTATGGACTTTAGGAATAGCATTCTCCTTCATCTTTATCTTGTGTTGGTAATCCCTCAGCAATCCCAATCTATCCCCAAACAAATCTGTAAATTCCTCACAGACACTCATGCCACACTTAGACTCACACACTTGCAGAACCGGTTCATCTTCGTTAGGGTCAAGCTTGATTCCCAATTCCCTTTGGTGTCTCCACCCTAAAAGATTGGAGCCCCTGTTTGTGAAGTACACTTTCCCTTTAGTATGACGATCTTTAAAGGTTATTTAGAGACATAACATACCCCTCAGGGGTATAGGGTCATTGTTGTAACCCCCAGGAGAGATGTCTGCAGGTTGTAGTTTATACCCCTTATTCTTAAAATTATTTTCATATATACTGTAATCCATAAACGTAAATGGGGAACACGAGTCTGCAAAAACCCTTACACTTATACCATCCAGATCGATAACACATGTAGGGTATAAAGTGCCACCTTTTTCATACACATTTAAATTTTTCAGTTGCAGCACAAACCTGTTCTTTAAATCTTGGGTCTCTTCAATAATATGTACATTCTTTTTCTCATTACGCTCACCTCTCTCATTCTTGCATACCCTTGCATAGTGTCCCCTCGCACCACACTTCCGACATGTGCAGTTGCGGGCCGGACACATAGGATTGTTGGCCAGATGTCTGCTGTTACCAGACCTAAAACACTTACTTTTACTCCGCTCTATGTTACTCGAAGAGTTTTTCTTAAGGTAGATTTCATGAACTTTGCAATCTTCTCCTAGACTAAGTTCACTAATCTCTTGTTTAGGATGAGCTTTAACCTCTTTAACTCGTTTGACATCTTCTTCCCCCGGAGAATGTTTAATTAGTTTCATGCACTCCACCGTATGTTCTATCCCCTTGGCTATATCCACAGCCTCCTTCAAGGTTGGGTTGTGAATTAACAATTTTTCTTGAATTTTTTAATTATTGGTACACCTTTCTAGCTGATCACGTATTAAGGAATCCTCAAGGTTGCCAAACTCACAGGTGTTGGCCAGTCCCCTCAAACTCACAATATAACTTGATATTTTCTCATCCTTAGCTTGTGTCCTGCTAAAGAATGTATGTCTCTCAAGTACAACATTGACTTTATGGCCATAATGACTCTCTAACTTCCTAACTGTTCTCTCATAATCATTCAAGCCATCCCCCTCACCATTCTCTCCATCATCAGGGTCCGTTAAATTTTCATATACCTTCCGCCCATGTACTCCCAGGTTATGTAACAAAATATGCTGTTTCCTCAATGCCGAGAATTTTTCCCCTCCAATTGCGATCAAGTAAGATTCAAATAATTTTTCCCACTCTTTCCAGGGTAAAACAGGTTCACCAATTTCGTTCAAAAATGGTGGGGGCTGTGACATGCCAGCCGCCGCCATTGTATAAATTGTCACAAGTTCAAGTTTTCACAAGTTCAAGTTTTCCTTAAGATTATTTTTTTTTTTTCCAGTTTTAACGCGCCGACAATCAAACTTAGCCTCACTACAGTAAAAGTCTCAATAAAGAATACTGTCGAGCACAAAGAAAAGTACTCCCTTCAGATGCAGATTCTAACTCGCTTGCAGAAACAGTAAATACCTGTAGTTTCTCAAAATCCTTTTTTTTTTGTGTGCGGTTAACGCGAGCTGCAATTTCAGAGAAATGTGTGTCAGCTTCCATACAGCGTTTACTCATCCGCATGAGAGCTGTTCTCACGAAGCACCGTGCCCTGCTATTCCCAGATACACAGCTTCTCGTTACCTCTGGTACAATTAAACGGCGACACTTCTACTTCCTCCTTGGTACCACCTCGCCGAATCGTGTGGTGCCAGGAATGCAGGGCTCCACCTCTACTGATTTGATCAAGGAGCGAAGCCGGGCTCCGCTTCCACAACGTCAGTGCTGCTTCAATTGAGGAGCGACGCCCCTTTGCCGGGGTCGCACCTCCTCCTCACAACGCTGCGCCGATAGCGTGACGTTGTAATTGCGAGCCAGGTCCGCTTGTCTGGCAATAGTTCCTTCCCGACTGTGTCCCAGGGTAAAATTCGTCACCTTACCACAGGCAATCAACACCGGCAGCCAAACGCTCAAATTCTGAAATTGACAAAAACGACACGACACTCAGGAGAAGTGCTTCACTTCTGGGCGCTCCAACCTGTGGGATTGTGTTCCAGGGAAGAGTATCGCAACAACTACTTCAGGCAATCCTCATAGGCAATGAAGCACTCAAAATCATACCTGACAGACACGAAGCACCTAAACTTCACAACACTCAGAAAAAGTGCTTCACTTCTGGGCGCTCCAGCCTCGTTACAATGGTCCCTTCCTGTAAATACCACAGAGGGTTGAGCACTGCAAAGAGACTGCACCACCAGTCTCCAAGGATCACCGTTAGGCTCGGAAGAACGAAGCGCCACACTGGAGTTCCTGGACATCCAACTGAAACGATGAAGGTAATCAGGGGTGAGGAGCTTCAGTGCCCCCTGCGCAGATATCCCATACTCGTCGCCATCAAAGATGTTGTGTTCCGCAAGTTAATGTTGCTTAAATAATAGAATAACCAGGTAAGATTTAGATATATATACTATTTAATCGCTAAGCTCCCCAGACATCGTTCCTCCAACTCCAGCTCTCAAACAGTCCTTCACCAACATTCTAAAGCGAGCTCCAGGGCATTCCAATGCCCAACATTCTTAGGAGCTGCTGGACTATACCACTAATCGAAATTAATACTAATAAGTGAGTTTTCAAATTATACATTGATAATGTCGTTTATCCATTTTGACAATAACTAATAACTATAATACATGTTAATATGAACCACGAGATATACAAAACTTGTATGGTTACAACAGGTGGGTACATCCTTTGGGAGATGGCACATAGGTGTATTTGGTCAAGTGCAGTATGGGCTTTTGGTTAGAGTTACAGAAACATGGCCTTCTGGTAGTTGTAGTCATGTCACTAACTGGCTCCCAACACTACACACATGCTAAACTCCCAGGGTGGGTACATAATTTGAAAGATGACACACAGGTGTATTTGGTCAAGTGCACTATGGCCTGTTGGTTTGTGTTATAGAAACAGGGTCCCCTGGTAGTTGTAGACATGTCACTTGTTGGCTCCCAACACTACACAAATGCTTGTCAATTGCAGGATGGCCTGTTGGTTTGTGTTACAGAAACAGAGCCACCTGGTAGTTGTAAGCATGTCACTTGCTGGCTCCCAACACTACACAAATGGTAAACTACCAGAGGAGGGCCCATCATTTGAGAGGTGGCACACAGGCTTATTTGGCCGAGTGCAGTATGGCCTGTTGGTTTGTGTTACAGAAACAGGGTCTCCTCGTAGTTGTAGGCATGTCACTAGCTGCCCCCCAAGACTACACAAATGCTAAACTCCCAGAGGTTGGTACGTCATTTGAGTGATGGCACACAGGTGTATTTGGTCAAGTGCAGTATGGCCTGTTGGTTGGAGTTACAGAAACAGGGCCTCTTAGTAGTTGTAGGTATCTCACTCTCTCAACTTCCCAAACACTTCACAAATGTTCACTCTTAAATATCCGTTGGTTAACTACAGTTAGGTGGGCCCATATGTTTATATGTTGACACATTCCATTGGTCCTGGGATGACCTTTTAATGATACAGTTAAATGCCTCATTCCAACACATGACGTAATGGGGAATGATGCATGTGATGTTCTGTAGGACAAAACACATTGACAAACTTACATCTCTGCTAATCTGGGTGTTGCGTGATGGGAAAGTGGTTGAACAACACAGTGGCAAAAGATGAGATGTGAGCATACAGAACAATACGGTTTGTAATAGTTTTTGTGGAGTGACTTATCAGACTCCACCCCCCAGCTATTCCTGTCAAGCCCTCAGGGTACAAGATGGCCAAGAACTTCTCCTCCCAGGGAAAGAGTTGTACTGGGGCACTAGGAGAACCAACAACAGTCTTCAGGGAGCTCAGGTATTGCCTGGAGGCAAGGGAATGCACCGTCCCCTCAGGTCGTTCCACCTCTTCCTTATGTCCTCCTTTGTGCACAGGGTGGTGCCTACAGCATTTACTCTGTTGGCGATCCTTTGCCACATTTCCATTTTCCTACTGAGAGGACTGTGCCATGCACAGCTTTCTCCTCAATAATTTTACTGCAAATGTTGCATTGATATTATCAATGATGTTATCAAAGATGTCATTAGTGATGTGATATGAACGGTAATTAGCAGTGCATGGCGAGGGCCGGGTTAATATTACCTTAAGGCACAAGTTATAATTACTTGAGCAAACCATAACTTTAACTGCTGAATTTCAATGGTTTTGTGCAGGTAAATTCAGAAACTAATTATAACGTCCCTGTAACCTTTGTTTACCAGGTATTTGAAATGTTTATTTGTTTTAATTAGGAATGTTTGTAATAAATAATATAGTTGTAATAAAATGTATTTTTTATATTGTTTATTTTTTAATGTGTGAATAAATTGGTGTGCGTTTTATTTTTTTTTCCAGTTTATATATTACAGTTTTTAGTATATATATATATATATATATATATAAAAAAATATATATATATATATAGATATAAATGCATTTATATTTAATATTTTCAATTAAAAAAATATGTAAAATTGAAAATAATGTAAAAATATTATTGTAATAGTTGTTTTAAATTATATATGTGTGTAAATAAACCTACACACATATACGTGTGTGTTTGTTGAAATAAACATATATTTATATATTTCTTCATTATTTAACTATATTTAATTTACATTAAATTACTGTGAGATGTTAATATATTTAATGTTTACTATATTTAACTATATATATTTTCGATGACAATATTTTTGCAATTTTTTTAAATTAGTGTAAAACAATATTGTTTTTAATATTTTTGTCATTTTCATTATAGGTATAGGATAGCGCAATTTTGGGGTTAAAATTTTTTGTCTTGATATTTTTGTGCTATGATATTTAGGGTTTCTGTATTCTGTCAGTGAACCGGCTCCAGGAGGGGAGCCGCCTGCCCCCCTCCTTTCTTATTTATGGGCCAGCCCCGGTAAGGTGGTGGTCCCCGGGGAGGTATATGCCCCAGGAGTGGGGATGTACAGCCCACCTCAAAGCTGTTTACATGTGTTTGGCCCCAGGGAGGTTGTGGTCCTTGGGGTTAGGGGGGGGAGTCTGTGCAGGATTCTGCAAATGTATATATTTTGCCCCAGGGAGGATGTGGACCCTCGGTCATTGATACACACACCCTCCTCCACTATTTAAAAAAAGCCCCAGGGAGGTGGTGGTCCACACAACCCCCCTCTAATATTATAATAAAGCCCCGGGGAGATGGTGATCCCTGGGGCTTGAAAGAACAAAAGGAGGGAGGCCCATTTGCTTTCCTCCTTATTTTCTTTTTATAGCTCACATGCCCCCGGGACCTGGCCCACATGGGGCTATATTGTGCTTTTTTGCACTAGCAGTAAGGCTAAGGGGTCAGGGTATTCCTACCCTGTCCCCTTTTCTTTTTTTCTATGGTTTACTTTGGAACTTGGCTGGAGCCCAATACCAAAATGGCAGCCAACACTTCCTGGTTGAAATGTTGGCAGCCAAACAGATATCAGCCCGGGTCTGTTGGATCCGTGGAGGATCCGTGTCCTTAGATATATCTATTTCTTTTTCTTTTAATACTACTGAACCAATTAACACCAAATCACAAACAACACTCTTTCTGGATCAAGAGCTAACTTTCTGCCACATTTGATGTAATTCCGTCCATCAGTTCGGGCTGTAGTTGTGTTCAAAATCCCCATGGGAAAATGCTGGGGAAAAATGTGTTTTGGGATTCCCCTTTTCATGGCCCCTGTTTGACAGATCACCTTGAAACTTTCACAACAGCAGCTGAAATGACTTCCATATTAGTTTTGAAAATTTCGTGACGATTTATCAAACAGCGCCAAAGTTATTGGGAAGCCAAGAAACACTTTTCCTATGGAAACTAGGTCCTAACTATACCTACTGGTGACTATCACAAAAAAAAAAAAACATATATATATATATATATATATATGTATATATATATATGTATATATATATTTTAAACCTACTGGCGATCATCGGTAGGTAGTTATAGTTAGGACCTAATTTCTATACAAAAAGCATTTTTTGTTTTGCTAATAACTTTGGCTTCGTTTGATGAATCGACACACAATTTTGCAAAAAATGACGATGCTGTAAGAGGCTGGCCTGGTGTGTAGTGGGTACTTACACCATATACCAGGTCCAGTTATCCCTTATTAGTGTAGTGTAGGCTAAAAGCCAGGCTCTCTGAAGGTAGCTGTGGTTGAGCAGCCAAGGCGTATCTAGGAGACATGCAAAGCTCATGCAATACTACTGTGGTCACACAGTACTCACACACATGAAAGAAATCAGTGTTACGAAAATAAAGGTACTTTATTTTGGTGACAAAAATACCAAAAATACCATAGAGGCTATACTCCCTTAGGAGGTAAGTAATACACAAATGATATACACTCCTAAGCAGAAATAAACATCAAAACAGTTTGAAAACAGTGCAATTAGTGAAAATCATAATAGTTAGATTTGGGCCTAGGTGGATCACAAACCATATACTAAAAAATTGGAATGTGAAAGTCGGCCCCACAACTAGGCAAGTGTAGTGTGTAGAGGGGAGCTGGGAGTACTTAGAAAGCCCAAAGGTAAGTACCACAACCCACCTCAGTGACCAGGAAAATAGGAGTAAATCACAGTAAGTTTCCCAGAACACACACACAGAAGACTAGAAGAACTATGCAAAACCCAGAAGAGACTGCTAGACACCAACAGTGGATTCCTGGACAAGAATACCTGTGGAAGAACAGGACCAAGTACAAGAAGCACAGAAGAGTCCAGGAAGAGCAGGATCCCCTACTAACTCGGATGAAGGTGCAAAAGGAGAACCACCGGTGAAGAAGAAAAGTCAGCACTCCACCCAAGAAGATTAAGTTGGGTTCCTGGAGGGTGCAAGTGATGTCCCACACAAGACAGAGGATTGCAGTCAAATGTGCATTGTCGGAGTCCGCTAACAAGCCTTGGCACACGCAAAGCTCGCGGTTATCGGAAAATGGGGCTGCTGGGGACCAGGAAGGATCAGGTGGACTCTACCCAGGAGGGAGATTCAGAGGGGGCCCTCAGCAACTGAGAGAGCCCACAGAAGACCAGGCAGCACACTCAGGAGTCCCACAAGATGGGGACATGAAAGTTGCAGAAGAGGCCCATGCAGCACTATGACAAAGGCTCCCACGCAGCTGGAGAACCACTCAGGAAGCTGTGCGTTGCAAGATAGAGTGCTGGGGGGTGGAGCTTTAAGATGCACAAAGTCCTTGGAGGAAGGATGCCAACAAGTCTTGGCAGCTGCAAAAGATGCAGTGCATGGGGGTACTGTCTTCCGTGGGGAGGCAAGGTCTTACCTCCACCAAAGTTGGACAGCTGGAAGAGAGGACCATCAGGACCACTTCAGTGTACCACCTGTGATGCAGGATCCATGCAGCTCAGGAACAGAAGGGATCCACGCAGCTGGTCGTTATCCCAGTTGGTGACTGCAGTAGCAGGGGAGTGACCCCTTCCCCCAACAATGATTCCTTTGCTCTTCTGATGCAGGCTGAAGACAGGCTGTCCTCAAAGGATGCACGACCGGGGAAATGTTGCAGTTGCTGGAAGGAGCCAGAGTTACAATGTTGCAGAGGGTGTCTTGCTTCTTTGTTACAGCTTGTGGGTTCCTGAAGAGTCCAGATGCAGTTTCTTCGGTGAGAAGTTGAAGTGGAGAATGCAGAGGGTTCCTGCTGGAGTCTTGTAATCCAAATCTGAGGAACCACCCAAAGGAGAGACCTTAAATAACCATGAAAGGGGGACTGGTCACCTAACCAGATATGCACCTATCAGGGGAGGTCTCTGACATCAGCTGCTGGCACTGGCCATTCAGGTGCTCCCAGAGTTCCCTGCCAACCTTGAATCCAAGATGGCAAAACCTAGGTAGCCTCTCGAGGAGCTCTAAGCACCACCCCTGGGGTGGTGATGGACAGGGGAGTGGTCACTCCCCTTTCCTTTGTCCATTTTCGCAACAGAGCAGGGAATAGGGACCCCTGAACTGGTGTAGACTGGTTTATGGAAAGAGGGCACCAAATGTGCCCTTCAAAGCATTGCCAGTGGCTTGGGGAGGCTACCTCTCCCCAGCCTGTAACACCTATTTCCAAAGGGAGAGGGTGTAACACCCCTCTCCCAGAGGAAATCCTTTGTTCTGCCTTCATGGGCTCAAGCTTCTCAAGCAACAGGAGGGCAGAAACCTGACTGGGAGGTGGCAGCAGCTTGGACTGCCTAGAAACCCTCAGAACGCTGAAATGGCAATACTGGGGGTCATCTAAGGAGCCCCCAGAGTGCATGGGATCCTAGTACCAATGCTTGCAAAAGCCTTGGGGTATGATTCCACCATGTTTGATACCAAACATGCCTATGTACAGAGTTCCCATTATGTAGATGGACATAGGTAGTGACCTATGCCCAGTACACACGTAAAATGGCATCGCCGCACTCACGAATTCTGGAAAAAATGGGCCTTGAGTTCATGAGAACACCTCTGCTAGTGCAGTGGTGCCCACACACGTACTTTGCATGCTGCCCTTTGGGCTAGAAGGCCTACCATAGGGGTGATTTGTAAGTAACCTGGTGTAGTGAAAAATGGCAGTGAAAGGGTACTTGCACCTTTTTACGCAGACTACAATAGCAGTCCTGCAGAAGCCTTTGTACGGGCTACCTATGGGTGGGAAAATATAGCCCATAGGGATCTCCTGGAATCTCAATGCCCTGGGTACCTAGGTAGCATATACTAGGGACTTATAATGGGGTACAAGTGTGTCAATTGTGGATGAAATGCAGAGTTTGGGGATAGAGAGCATAATCACTGGGGTCCTGGTTAACAGGATCATAGTGAACACAGACAAGCACACTGACATCAGGCTGAAAAAGGGGGTAACCATGTCAAGAAAGTGGGTACTTTCCTACAGATGCTCACTTCAGCATCTGTCTGGAAAGTTTTGGGGTGATCCATCAAGCAGGGGCCAATAAAAGGAGGGGGTCACAAAATGTATTTTTCCCCATAAGGATTATGAAGAGTTATAGCGCCTAAACTACTTGACAAAATTACACCAAATGTGGCAGAAAGGTAACTCTTGGCCCAGAAAGAGTGCTTTTTGTTATTTGGTGTAAATCTGTTCAGCAGTTTTAGAGAAATGAAATAAAATCTAAATTTGTATACATATATATATGCAAAAACTTTTCGAGCCTTTGTGATCTCATGCTGAGATCCAATTGGCTGCTAACACTTCAACAAGAAAGTGTTGGCAGGCATGTTGGGACTTCAGCAGAGTACCAGAAAAAAATGTAAACAAAACCCAAAATGAGCCAGGGTAGAGTCACCCTGACCACTCAGGTCTGGTGTGGGGTTCTAGAGGGACCCCCCTCCTGGGCTTCAAAAGCAATTTTTTTCCAATGTTCACTTCGAGTTGCAGCAGATCCATGGTTCTGGTGAATATTCAAAAAATAAAAACAAGTACGGGCTGCAGCGCTTGTTTCTGTGAGGCCCGAGTGGGCCAGGTCCAAGGGGGATTGAATTTATATATGCTGGGAGGCTGCCTGGTCCCCCTGCATCCCTGCAGACCACCACCTCCCCGGGGCATTAATAAAAAATGATGATAGGTTCTGTTGCAGACCCCTTATTCCCAGGGACAGCCACCTCCCCAAGGCACTTTATTATATTGAATGCGGAGGGGGGGCTACGCATGCCCCCGCAGCCCTGGGGACCACCACCTCCCCGGGGCAGTATTCAAAATTAATGCTGGGAGGCTGCCTGGTCCCCCTGCATCCCTGCAGACCACCACCTCCCCGGAGCATTAATAAAAAATGATGATAGATTCTGTTGCAGACCCCTTATTCCCAGGGACAGCCACTTCCCCAAGGCACTTTATTATATTGAATGCGGAGGGGGGGCTACGCATGCCCCCGCAGCCCTGGGGACCACCACCTCCCCGGGGCAGTATTCAAAATTAATGCAGGGGCTGCCTGGCCCCCCACCTCCCCAGGGCACATGTGCAACATTATGCAGTTGTCTGCCCCCCCACAGCCCTGGGGACTGCCCCCTCCAAGGGGCACATTCATTCAAACTAATAAGGGGCATGTTAGAAATGGGGTCTCTGGTTGGCAGTCAGGTTACCCCCCTGTCCCAGCAAGGACCCTCATTCTAGTCAGGGTAAGTCACACACAATCCAAATTATCCTGTGCCCACCCTTTGGTAGCTTGGCACTGAGCAGTCAGGCTTAACTTAGAAGGCAATGTGTAAAGTATTTGTGCAATAAATCATACAATAACACAGTATAGCACTACAAAAATACACCACACATTGTTTAGAAAAATATATAATATTTATTGGATAAGATGCAGGTCAAAACGATTAAAATGCAATAAGAATATGCTGAGATAGCATTGTAAAAGTGATATAAAGTGTCTTTAGTCTTTCAAAAGCAACACATGTCTCATTCCAGCACAAAGTACCTGGTTCACGTTCAAAATCTCCGCAAAGAACCGCAGAGGAGGAGATGCATGGAAACAAAGGGGGTGTGCGTTGATTTTTCAGGCCGCATACGGCGATACGTCATTGAGTTTTCACGCAGGGACGGCTGTGCATCGATTTCCGGCGGTCGATCATGGATCCTCTTCGGGTTGCGGGGTTTTCGGACGCCCGGGCACGATGCGTGGATTTCCGGCAGTGACAGGACAAAGTCACAGGGGCTGCTTCGATCCGGTGTGCGTTGCGTGGAAATTTCTACCACACGGTAGGCGCTGCGTCGATTCCGTTTCAGCTTTGTGTCGATCCAGTGGGCCGTGCGTCGAATTTCCGGTCGTTACGCTGGCGCTGCATCGATCTTCTCGTTGCGAAGTCAGGCTGCGTAGTTCCAGTTCGGCGTGCAGTGATTTTTTCACCGCGATGCAGGCTGTGCGTCGTTTCTGGCAGGCTGTGCGTCGATTTTCGCCGCACATGGAATGCTTCTTGTAGAGATGAAGTCTTTTTGGTCCTAAGACTTCAGGGAACAGGCAAGGCAAGCTCTATCCAAGCCCATGGAGAGCACTTCTCAGCACAGCCAGAGATCAGCAAGGCAGCAGTCCTTCACAGAAAGCAGTCAGGTGAGTCCTTTGTGCAGCCAAGCAGTTCTTCTGGGTAGGTTGCAGATTCTGGTTCAGGTTCTCTTCTCCAGGAAGTGTCCGAGTTGGTAGGGGCAGAGGCCCTGTTTACATACCCAAATGTGCCTTTGAAGTGGGGAAGACTTCGAAGAGTGGCTTAGAAGGGCACCATGTCCCCTTCCAGTTCAATCCTGTCTGCCAGGTTCCCAGTAAGGGGTGTGGCAGCCCTTTGTGTGACTGTCCTTTGACATGTAAGTGTCAGGCCCTCCACTCTCCCAGCCCAGGAAGGCCTAGGAAGACCCTTCAAAATTGCAGGTGTATGCAATTGAGGCTGAGTCTCCTGTGTTTGGGGCGTGTCTGAGTGAATGCACAAGGGAGCTGTCAATTAAACCCAGCCAGACGTGGATTGTAAGGCACAGAGGGGTTTAAGTGTAGAGACATGCTCACTTTCTAAAAGTGGCATTTCTAAAATAGAAATATTAAATCCAACTTCACCAGTCAGCAGGATTTTGTATCGCCCTCCTGGCCATACTAAATATGACATTCCTGCTCCTTTCACATCAGGAGCTACAGTATATGAGGGTAGCCCCAATGTTAGCCTATGAAGGGAGCAGGCCTCACAGTAGTGTAAAATCGAATTTACCATCCACCAGTCTCTCCAACTCTGCAGCGGTGAAGGGAGGGGCCCTTTCCCCAGTGACACGAGCCATGGTAGGTTCCAGACACAGGTCACCGCAGCACTTGCAGTGTAGGTCCTCTCCTTTTGAAGGTCAGGTAGCAAGTGAGTGAACAGATAGAAAATGGCGGTCACGTCTGTGGCGGTGCGTACAGTCACCGCCGGCGTACATCACCATTGGCAACTGTAACCCATAGGGCCCAATAACAACCAATGAGGAATTGCACGGTGGTACTTGACTGCCTCCCGCAATGGCGCACAACGTCAGCGGCATTACATCATTTAAACATGTCCATCCACACAGGACAGGCGGACGCCATTTCGGGGGGGAGGAGCAGGCCATGGCACCTAACTACGTCACAGTACACATAGGCACCATTTGGGCCCATCCAACAACATACTGCTACTGTCACAACATGCAATGCAGTGTAGTGTTTGGAAATGTATACTGACCAGCTGCTCCCCGTTTTTTCCCCTAGATTACAAACGCTGTGGATGAATAGGAGATGGAGATATCCCCCGTGTACAGACCCCTGGTGGACTTGGCAACAATGGAGGACAGGCACATCATCCTCACCTATAGACTGGACAGGGCCACAATCACAGAGCTGTGTGGCCAATTGGAGCCTGACCTGATATCTGCTATCCGTCAGCCCACTGGGATCCACCCTCTTGTGCAAGTCCTATCGGTGCTCCATTTCTTGGCAAGTGGCTCCTTTCAAGTGACAGGGGGCATGGCAGCAGGAATGTCTCAGCCAATGTTCTCAATAGTGCTGACCAGAATGTTGTCTGCCCTGATTAAACACATGCGCAGCTACATTGTTTTCCCCCAGGTGGAGGATTTGGCCACAGTGAAAGCTGACTTCTATGCAATGGGACATATCCCCAACATTATTGGGGCTTTTGATGGTACACATATTGCATTTGTCCCCCCCCCGAATAAATGAACAGGTCTTCAGAAATCAAAAGAGCTTTCACTTGATGAATGTGCAGATAGTGTGCCTGGTGGACCAGTACATCTCCATTGTCAATGCAAAGTATCCTGGCTCAGTGCTTGATGCCTATATCCTGAGTAATAGCAGCATCCCATATGTGATGGCTCAACTTTAGAGGCACCAGGTGTTTCTAATAGGTGGGCCCTGGTTCCCATCTAATGGATGTTGGTGTATGGGTATGGTGTGGGCCCCAAGGGTTAGTGTGTGGCTAACAGTTGTCCCTCGATATTTGCAGATGACTCTGGTTACCCTAACCTCTCATGGCTACTGACCCCTGTGAGGAATCCCAGGACAAGGGCAGAGGAACGTTACAATGAGTCACATGGGCGAACAAGGAGAATGATAGAGAGGACATTCGGCCTCCTGAAGGCCAGGTTTTGTTGCCTTCATCCAACAGGTGGATCCCTGTACTACTCACCCAAGAAGGTGTGACAGATAATCACGGCATGCTGCATGTTGCATAACCTTGCCTTGAGACACCGGGTGACTTTTCTGCAGGAGGATGAGACTGGAGATGGGCGTGTGGCAGTAGTGGACCCTGTGGACAGTGAAGATGAGGAGGCAGAGGATGAGGATGAGGACAACAGAGCAGCTATTATACAACAGTACTTCCAGTGACACACAAGTAAGACACTGTAACTTCACTTTGCATTAACAGTTTTGTATTTGACATTGTACATGGCAGGCAGATTCTCCCATTTCTATGGCCACTTACTGTACCCTTTGGCATCTCTATTTTCAGATATCTGTGCCCCCTCTGGCATCTGGTGTATTGACTGTAGCCAACTACAGGGCATTCCTATGTATACATTACTGTACAGTTGTATTGCAGTGTTTAAACCTAGTTAAACGAATACATAGTTAAATCATTTGACATACTCCATACTTGTATTGTTTCAAAGGGTGTTTATTTAAGTGCTAATAAGTAGAGGGGTATGTGCAATGGGCTGGGGTGATGGTGGAGGAAAGTCCAGAATAGAGTCCAGTCTATTTTTATCACAGGTGCTTTGTCCAAGGGGGTATAGGAAGGGAAGCAATGGAAGTTCAAGGGGGGAGAGGGTGACAGAGTGGGACTATAAGGGCTTCTGTGCACATTTTCACAAAATCCTGCATGCACAGCCAAGCCTCAGTTCCAAGTACTCTGTTCTGCGAATCTCAGCTCCCTGGGTTGATCTCCGGTGTCGTGGGACCCTCTTTTGCAGTGTTGAGACAACTGCCATGTTCAGTCTACTTGAACCTGTGTTCAAGGACTTCTGCTGGTGCTTCCTGCTTGTGCATGGGCTCTCTACGTTGCTGCGGGCCCGCTCTGTCTCCTCTCCAAATTGGCGACATCCTGGTCCTTCCAGGGCCCGGGCAGCACCCTTTTTCTTTAAACGTGACTCTTGGAGCTAGCAAGGCTTGTTTGCAGTATTTTGCCAAGGAAACAACTCTGCATCCTCCAGCACTCCGTGGGACATCTTCTGCAAGAGGTAGAAGTTCCTAGCACCATTCGTTGTTGCAGAATCTTCAGCTTCTTCTACCCAGAGGCAGCCATTTTGCACCTTCATCTGGGGTTTAGTGGGCTCCTGCCCCCCCCCCGGACACGTTTGAAACTCTTAGTCCCCTTCCTTTGTAGGTCCTCAGGTCCAGGAATCCATCTTCAGTGCTTTGCAGTCTGTTGTTGTCTTTGCAAAATCCTCTATCACAACTTTAGTGTGTTTCTGGGGAAATAGTAGTAATTTACTCTTACTTTCCAGGGTCTTGGGGTGGGGTATCTTGGACACCCTTAGTGTTTATTTACACTCCCAGCAACCCTCTACACACTACACTGGTCTAGGGGTCCATTCGTGGTTCGCATTCCACTTTCTTAGTATATGGTTTGTGTTTCCCCTAGGCCTATTGCATCCTATTGTATTCTACAGTGTTTGCACTACTTTCTGACTGTTTTACTTACCTGATTTGGTTTGTTGTGTATATTTTGTGTATTTTACTTACCTACTAAGAGAGTATATCCTCTGAGATATTTTTGGGCACATTGTCACTAAAATAAAGTACCTTTATTTTTAGTAACTCCGAATTTTGTCTTTCTTATGATATAGTACCTATATGATATAAGTAAAATAGTAGAAGCTTTGCATGTCTCCTAGTTCAGCCTAAGCTGCTCTGCCATAGCTACCTCTATCAGCCTAAGCTGCTAGAACACTACTACTCTACTAGTAAGTGATAACTGGACCCAGCACAAGGTGTAAGTACCATTGGTACCCACTATAAGCCAGGCCAGCCTCCTACATTGGTGGCAGCGGTGATATAAGTACTTGTAACTGCTTTACCACTTTGTCATTGGTGCTTTTCATAAGAAACCCATATTCTAAATACATAGGGGCATATTTATACTCCGTTTGCGCCGAATTTGCGTCGTTTTTTTCGACGCAAATTCGACGCAAAACTAACTCCATATTTATACTTTGGCGTTAGACGCGTCTAGCGCCAAAGTTCATGGAGTTAGCGTAATTTTTTGGCGTGAACACCTTCCTTGCGTTAATGAGATGCAAGGTAGGCGTTCCCGTCTAAAAAAATGACTCCCAGGCATGTGCGTGGTATTTATACTCCCGGGCAAAAATGACGCCCGGGAGTGGGCGGGGCAAAAAACCCTGCATTTGCGCCTGAATTTAACGCCTGGGTCAGGGCAGGCGTTAAGGGACCTGTGGGCTCAGAATGAGCCCAGAGGTGCCCTCCCCTGCCCCCAGGGACACCCCCTGCCACCCTTGCCCACCCCAGGAGGACACCCAAGGATGGAGGGACCCACCCCAGGGACATTAAGGTAAGTTCCGGTAAGTATTCATTTTTATTTTTTTTTGTGGCATAGGGGGGCCTGATTTGTGCCCCCCTACATGCCACTATGCCCAATGACCATGCCCAGGGGACAGAAGTCCCCTGGGCATGGCCATTGGGCAAGGGGGCATGACTCCTGTCTTTGCTAAGACAGGAGTCATGTTAATGGGGGATGGGCGTCGTAAAAAAATGGCGCAAATCGGGTTAAGGCGATTTTTTTGACTCAACCTGACTTGCCCCATTTTGAGACGCCCATACGCCATTTTCCCCTACGCCGGCACTGCCTGGTGTACGTGTTTTTTTTTCACGCACACCAGGCAGCGCCGGTCGGCTAACGCCGGCTAACGCCATTCTATAAATACGGCGCCCGCATGGCGCTTCAGACTGGCGTTAGACGGCGCTAATTTTTTTGACGCTAAACTGCGTTAGCGCAGTTTAGCGTCAAAAAGTATAAATACGGGCCATAGTGTCAGGATACTTCAATTCGATTTCCTCAGAAGCAGAAGATAACTCCTCAGTCCTGACCCGAGCTACTCACAACGAATATCATTCCTTCGTGCTGAGTACCCCGGAGGGGGAAAGGGGAATGGGATGGTAGAGAGACTGCCACAGAGATGATGAACGCCAGTACTCAGTCTGCCTCTTCACATCTAAGATTGGATACAGCACCTGCAAGAGTCACAGTCGCAATTACTAGGGACATACAACATCAGTTTTTCACTTTCTACTCTCAACACTTAATTCTCTTTAATTCTATTATTTCGTCACTCACCCTGAGTTCTCTGTAGCCTTGCTTCTCTCTATAAATGATAGCTCTTCTTAAAAAAATGCTTATTACTGATTCTGGAAGAACTTCTCAACCTTTGTTAGAGATTGGTTTTATGTTGCTATATATATATATATATATATATATATATATATATATAGTTGGTGATAATGCGTTCTTCAAATCAGCTGATGTTATTTAATTTCTCCTGTCTTATTGTGACTTCTGTCAATACTTGTATTTGTAAATGCTTGTTTATTAAAGTTCGTTTCTCCTTTCTTACTTCGACATTTGTTGATAACTTGTATTTGTAAATGCTTGTTTATTACAGTTAGTTTCTCCTTCCTTACTTCGACATCTGTCGATAACTTGTAGTTGTAAATGCTTGTTAATTTAAGTTTGTTTCTCTTTTAAACTCTATTTTGGTTTATTACCACTGAATTTGTAAATGCTTATTTGTTAACAGTTTGTGTCTCCTTTAAACTTGGCCTTTGTTTATAACCTTGACATTTGTAGATACTTGTTCTTTTAAAGTTCGTTTTTTCTTTGACTTTAATATCTTAAACAAGAACCTTGTAAACATAAGGTTAATTCATACATTAACTCTGTAGCCTTGCCGACTTCCCCGGGAAAGGTCTACTATCAAACTCTTCGAATAAACCTTGACAATATTTATCCGTTTTCTGTAATATAATCTTCAAATGTAATTTTACCTCACAGGAGTTTCTGTTCTGAAGCGCGCTCTCTCTCCACACAGCTGATTCCTGTCAGACCTCAGTTGAAGTGCAAGGCTTCCAGCTGGAGAGCTCGTAACCTAGCAACCAACCGATTGCAAGACCAGAACTGTAACTAACCTTCAGGACTCACAGCGGCCATCTTGGATCTTCTCTTCTTGATTCTTCCTTTGAAATAAGCGCAAGATTACTCTGCAAACCTTCTTCCAGTTTGGCCTTTGCTGTCTCCACTGAGGATATCTCTTTGCTTTTCTCATGCACTTCTTTGATTTGACTTGGCAAGTTTGTGTGGTCATGACAGTACTCCCCCTCAAGGACCAGTTCTCCAATTTAGGTTTGCTTGGGTAGGTTCTATGAAAGTTTCTCACTAATCTAGAAGCATGTACATACTTGTGCGGCTCCCAGGATCATTCCTCTGGACCATAACCTTTCCAATCAATTAGATAATAAAGCTGGCCATTACGAATTTTGGAATCTAAGATTTGATTGACCTCATACTCTTCTGCAGAGCTAATCTGGATAGGAATTGGAGGGGAGATTTGACGTAAATTTGGAGGACTGTTCTTTAACAAGGAGACATGGAAAACAGGATTTATCTTTAGATGAGCTGGCAACTGCAATTTAACTGCCACTGGATTGATCATCTTGTCAACTTTGAATGGGCCTATAAATCGTGGCTGAAATTTGCAATTTCCTTTGAGACGTAAATGACGAGTGGATAACCAAACTTTGTCTCCTTTCGAATAAATGGGGCTCTCTCTTCTTTTTCTATCAGCCTGAGTCTTATATGAGTCTTTTGCTTGAATTATGTTTTTTCTAGCCCTAACTAATGTGGTCTGCAAATCCCTCACCATCTCTTCTACTGCAGGCACTGAATCATCTTTACCCAACATTACATTCGGATGTCTACCATGGTTCAGATAAAAGGGGGTGAACCCAGTGGTGGAATGAACAGCATTATTGTAAGCAAATTCAGCTGCCCACATCAACTCGGGCCATTCCTTCTCTTTATCGAATAAATTGAGTCTTAAATACTGTTCTAAATCTTGATTCACTCTCTCTGTTTGCCCATCGGTTTCAGGATGGTAACTGGTAGAGTAACGAGAATCAATTCCTAATCTTTTACTAAAGGCCCTCCAAAAGCGAGAAACAAATTGGGACCCCCTGTCTGAAACTAGAATTTTTGGGATACCATGGGCGCATACTATGTGTTGTGTAAACAACTGTGCAACCTGTGGGGCTCGAGAGAGTTCTTTCAAAGGAATGACATGCGCCATTTTAGTGAAAGTGTCTACAAAAAATAGGATAGTGTTAAAACCTTGGCTACTAGGTAGGTCCACTATAAGATCCATAGTAACAGTATGCCAGGCATGGGGTGCAGTGGGCAAAGGTCTTAACAGACCTTGTGAAGCTGTTCTATTTGATTTCCCTCTTTGACATTTGTCACAAGTTGACACATAGGCCCTCATTCTGACCTTGGCGGGCGGCGGAGGCCGCCCGCCAAAGTCCCGCCGTCAGGTTACCGTTCCGCGGTCGAAAGACCGCGGCGGTAATTCTGACTTTCCCGCTGGGCTGGCGGGCGGTCGCCTTCAGACCGCCAGCCAGCCCAGCGGGAAAGAGGCTTCCACGATGAAGCCGGCTCGGAATCGAGCCGGCGGAGTGGAAGCTGTGCGACGGGTGCAGTTGCACTCGTCGCGTATTTCACTGTCTGCGCAGCAGACAGTGAAATACATGTAGGGGCCCTCTTACGGGGGCCCCTGCAATGCCCATGCCAGTGGCATGGGCACTGCAGGGGCCCCCAGGGGCCCCGCGACCCCCCCTACCGCCATCCGGATCTCGGCGGTCCGACCGCCGGGATCTGGATGGCGGTAGGGGGGGTCGGAATCCCCGCGGCGGTGCAGCAAGCTGCGCCGCCGCGGAGGATTCAATGGGGCGGCGGTACACTGGCGGGACCCCGCCAGTGGTGCCGGTCCGACCGCGGCTTTACCGCCGCGGTCGGAATCCCCATTGGAGCACCGCCGGCCTGTCGGCGGTGCTCCCGCGGTCCTCCGCCCTGGCGGTCAAAGACCGCCAGGGTCAGAATGACCACCATATTGTCTTATCTGAGTTTTCATTTTTGGCCACCAAAATTCTCGTTGTATTAGATTTTGAGTCTTTTGAATTCCTTTGTGTCCAGCCAATTGATCGTCATGATAAGCCTGAAGAATTTTTTCTTGCAGCTCCACAGTCGGAACATACAGTGCACCTTTAAAGTATGGCAAACCTTTTTTGATTTCTCTTCCTTGACCTTCTTTGGACCACTTCAGCATTCCTTCGAATGTTAAGTTTTCTTGAATTTCTTTGGTTAAATTTTCATACAATATGGCAGATATGAACTTCTCTTGTGGAATAATCAATTCTTTTTCTGGAGGCTCTTTAACTGCACCGGTATCAATTCGAGATAGAGCATCTGTCTTCCCATTTACTTTTCCTGGTCTGAAAGTGATAACAAAATCAAAGTCTGCAAAATATAGGGACCAACGCAGTTGTCTAGCTGTTAGAGTTCGAGCTGATTTTAAAAACTGTAAATTTCGGTGGTACGTGTAAACGGTCACTTTATGCTTAGCTCCCAAAATGTAATGCCTCCACTCATGAAAAGTTTCTTTGACTGCCAATAGCTCCTTACCTGCAATTGAATAATTTATCTCTGGTGGTGTTAATTTTCGAGAGAAATAGGCCACTGGATGTAATTGACCTGTATCTTTATGACGCTGGGAAAGGATACCTCCTATGGCAACATCTGAAGCATCTGCCTCCACATAATATGGCTCATCTGGATTGGGGTGGAGCAAGATTGGAGCTGAGACGAAGGAATTCTTCAAAAAACTTAAAAACATTTTCAGCTTCTTTTGTCCACTCAAACTGCACTCCTTTCTTCAACAATCGAGTAATGGGTGTAACTGTTTGAGAAAAATTGGATATGAATCTTCGATAAAAATTAGCGAACCCCAAGAAACTCTGGATCTCTTTGACATTGCAAGGAGAAGCCAATGTTGCACTGTCTTTATCTTGGCAGGATCCATACTAACTCCTTTTGGTGACAAAATGAATCCTAAGAACTCAACTCGTTCCACATGAAATGCACACTTCTCCAATTTTACATAGAGATGGTTTTCTTGCAACCTTGTGAGGATGGATCAAACATGGGAAATGTGCTCCTGTAGATTGTCGGAAAAGATTAAAATGTCATCTATGTAAACCACGGCAATCCGGTCGAGGAATTCTCGCAATATATCATTAACGAAATGCTGGCAGGCAGCGGGAGCATTGCATAACCCATAAGGCATCACTTGATATTCAAATAATCCGTATCGAGTCCGAAAAGCGGTTTTCCATTCATCCCCTGAAGCCACTCGAATCAAATGATATGCTCCTCGCAGGTCCAATTTGGTGTAGATTCTAGCATTCTTTACTTGATCTAATAAAACTGACACTAAAGGCAGTGGGTATCGATTCTTGATGGTAACCTGATTGAGGGCTCGATAATCAATGCAAGTTCGAAGACTCCCATCCTTCTTTGGTATGAAAAATAGTGGGGATGACACTGGAGATTCAGAAGGACGAATAAAACCATTAGCAAGATATTGATCCAAATACTCCTTTAAATGTTGATTCTCTGCTTCGGTCAATGCGTATATTCTGCTACATGGCAATACCGCGTCTGGCTCCAGTTCAATTTTGCAGTCGTAGGGTCGATGTGGTGGCAATTTCTCAGCCTCCTTTTCATCAAAAACGGCGACTAAATCCTCATATTCTTTTAGGATTTCTGCTGTCTTTAGTGCACAGATCATTGAAGAGTGTGATGATAAACAGGCCGCTTGGGACTTGGTGGACACTTCCACTCCATCATGAAAGCAATTCTCTTTGCAGTAAGAGGAATTCATCTTGATCATTCTTTTGCTCCAATCAATTTGTGGATTATGTTCTGTAAGCCAGGGCAGACCCAAAATGAGTTGAAATTGTGGAGCATCTATCAAATTAAAGATTATCTGCTCATGATGTCCACCAAAACCTTGCATCTGAATTGGTTCGGTCTCATGGGAAATGGGTCCTGAAGAAAGATTGGTTCCATCCACAGCTCTTACTACTTCCAAAGTAGATTTCTTGATAAATCGAATTTTATCGAGCGTATTTGATATCACAGAAGTTGTCCGTAGCTCCAGAGTCTATCATAACTGAGATCCCTTGAATTTCCTTCTCAAGGGTCTTAACTGATACTGTTTGTACCAAATGTGGCGCTGCGGTTTGTAAGGTATTCGCCACTCGTTGATCTAAAGGAGTTGTCTTGGGTTCTGCTTTCATCAGGGCAACTCCCTCTACTGATGAAGATGGCCTTTTCCCGACTGAAGAGCTTTGGGTTTCTTGGGACAGTTTTTAACAAAATGCCCAGATGCACCGCAATATAAACATAGTTGATTCACTCTTCTTTTCTCTTTTTCTTCCTTAGATAAAGGACCTCGGATGGAACCAATTTGCATTGGTTCTTCTATCGTTATCCCTTCTCCGGCTCTCGTATGATCATTTCTTACACGATCAATTCTCAGGGGAAATGGTCGATACTCTCTTCTCTTTTCTGCTCTTTGTTCAGTTAACCGGTGGTCAATCTGAAACACAAGATCAATTAACTTTGAAATTTCGGTGGGTCTATTTGGAACTTGTGCTAAGGCATCTTTCAATTCATCTCTCAGTCCACGATAAAATATGGCGGCTCTTTTTGACTCCGTCCAGGCAGTCTCTACAATGAGTTTATTGAAATGAGCCAGATAGGCTACTAGATCTTTATTACCTTGCCTGATTCCCAGTAGTTCATTGTCAGTGGCTTGAGCTGCAGTTCGCCGATCAAATATTCTTAAGAACTCTTCCTTGAAATTTTGGAAATTATATAAAACAGGATCATTTCTGGAAATTATTGGCATGGACCATGCGGCCGCATCTCCTGTCAGATAAGACAATATAAATGCCACTTTGGACTGGTCTTCGGAAAAAATGACTGGTCTACATAAAAAATGCAATGAGCATTGGGTCAGAAAAATCTGCGCCTTATTTGGATCCCCACCGAAGCGCTCAGGTTGAGCCAAAGGAATAATAGGGGAAACCGCATGAATTACTTGAGTGGATATACCTGCAGACTGTGAAGGGCTAGGGATTTGTGAAAACACAGATTCATTTGATTTAGCGGTGTTCCCTAACTCATTTATTCGCTGTTTTATTTGGACTGTTTCTTCTATGGTGTTATTTAATTGTTTCTGTAACCCTTCCAAAATGGTGGCTAATGCTTTTATATCAATTCCTTCTGCCATTCTGCTCAGGAGGAAATCTGTTTTTTCCCTAAAATTAGGGTGATGGCACTTCAATCTGTCAGGATACTTCAATTCGATTTCCTCAGAAGCAGAAGATAACTCCTCAGTCCCGACCCGAGCTACTCACAACGAATATTAATCCTTCGTGCTGAGTACCCCAGAGGGGGAAAGGGGAATGGGATGGTAGAGAGACTGCCACAGAGATGATGAACGCCAGTACTCAGTCTGCCTCTTCACATCTAAGATTGGATACAGCAGCTGCAAGAGTCACAGTCGCAATTACTAGGGACATACAACATCAGTTTTTCACTTTCTACTCTCAACACTTAATTCTCTTTAATTCTATTATTTCTTCACTCACCCTGAGTTCTCTGTAGCCTTGCTTCTCTCTATAAATGATAGCTCTTCTTAAAAAAATGTTTATTACTGATTCTGGAAGAACTTCTCAACCTTTGTTAGAGATTGGTTTTATGTTGCTATATATATATCTATAGTTGGTGATAATGCGTTCTTCAAATCAGCTGATGTTATTTAATTTCTCCTGTCTTATTGTGACTTCTGTCAATACTTGTATTTGTAAATGCTTGTTTATTAAAGTTTGTTTCTCCTTTCTTACTTCGACATTTGTTGATAACTTGTATTTGTAAATGCTTGTTTATTACAGTTAGTTTCTCCTTCCTTACTTCGACATCTGTCGATAACTTGTAGTTGTAAATGCTTGTTTATTTAAGTTCGTTTCTCTTTTAAACTCTATTTTGGTTTATTACCATTGAATTTGTAAATGCTTATTTGTTAACAGTTCGTTTCTCCTTTAAACTTGGCCTTTGTTTATAACCTTGACATTTGTAGATACCTGCTCTTTTAAAGTTCGTTTTTTCTTTGACTTTAATATCTTAAACAAGAACCTTGTAAACATAAGGTTAATTCATACATTAACTCTGTAGCCTTGCCGACTTCCACGGGAACGGTCTACTATCAAACTCTTCGGATAAACCTTGACAATATTTTTCCGTTTTCTGTAATATAATCTTCAAATGTAATTTTACCTCACAGGAGTTTCTGTTCTGAAGCACGCTCTCTCTCCACACAGCTGATTCCTGTCAGACCTCAGTTGAAGTGCAAGGCTTCCAGCTGGAGAGCTTGTAACCTAGCAACCAACCGATTGCAAGACTAGAACTGTAACTAACCTTCAGGACTCACAGCGGCCATCTTGGATCTTCTCTTCTTGATTCTTCCTTTGAAATAAGCGCAAGATTACTCTGCAAACCTTCTTCCAGTTTGGGCTTTGCTGTCTCCACTGAGGATATCTCTTTGCTTTTCTCATGCACTTCTTTGATTTGACTTGGCAAGTTTGTGTGGTCATGACACATAGAAATATACACAAGTAAACTTAATTGTCTTACTTTCACTCTAAAAGCTTTCTAAAAAGTTTCAAAAACGTTTGAAAATGTTTTTCTCTTTTCTTCAAAAGTTTTCTAAATTTTTTCTCTCCCCTAAACTCTTTCGTTCCACTATGTCTGTAGTAGAGGCCACTCCCAAAGTTGTGCAGATAACTTATGATAATTTAAACTTAAACAATTTGAGGGGTCTCTGTATAGAAAGGAGTTTAGGGATTGGTAAGAACCCTACCAATGATCTCCTTCTTAGCCTTCTCCTTAAAAGTGACCAGAATCAGACTGGTCAAACCCAGGATCAGGAGGTAGAGGATGTGGTACCCAGGTAGAATCAGGGGAGGGCCCTGAGGACTCTGGGGAGGGTACTTCCAAAGACCTTTCAGTTATCAAGCCATCTAGTGAAGCTGGTAGTGGGAGGGGGTCACACACTAGTAGGGCACCTTTCACTCCAAAAGGCCAGGTCACTAGGGTTCAGGTAGTTAGAGAAAGGTCCACTTCTGCCAATTCTCACATTACCTCTGTGCCAGAGAATTCCCAAACCTCCCACCCTGAGGATAATACCCTAGACAGGGAACTCAGAAATCTGAAGTTGGAAGAGGCCAGACTGAAGCTAAGATAGCAGCAGTTGACCTTGGATAGGGAATCCCTAGATGTAGAGAGACAGAAGTTGGGGTTAGTTCCCCATGGTGGCAGCAGCAGCAATCTTGATAGTCATCCTGTTAGAGAAACAGATTCAAGAAACCTGCATAAGATTGCCCCCCTTACAAGGAGGGGGATGACATAAACATGTGGTTTTCTGCACTTGAGAGGGCATGCATGGTACACTTGGTCCCTCAAAGGCAGTGGGCTGCTATCTTGTGGCTATCTTTCACTGGCAAAGGTAGGGACAGACTCCTTACTGTCAGGGAGAGTGATGCCAACAACTACAAAGTTTTGAAAGATGCACTCTTAGATGGATTTGGCCTAACCACAGAACAATACAAGATAAAGTTCAGAGATACCAGAAAAGAGTCCTCTCAAGACTGGGCAGACTTTGTAGGCTGTTCAGTGAAGGCCTTGGAGGGATGGTTACATGGCAGTAAGGTGACTGACTATGAAAGCCTATATAATCCTATTTTGAGAGAGCATATTTTGAATAGTTGTGTGTCTGACTTGTTGCATCCGTACTTGGTAGACTCAGATCTGACCTCTCCCCAAGAATTGGGAAAGAAGGCAGACAAATGGGTCAGAACAAGAGTGAGCAGAAAGCCTCATATAGGTGGTGACAAGGATGGCAAGAAGAAGGATGGTAAGTCTTCTGACAAGGGTGGGGACAAAGACAAAAATGATTCTGAGTCTTCATCAGGCCCACAAAAATCCTCTGGGGGAGGTGGGTCCAAATCCTCTTCACACAATCAAAAGAAACCATGGTGTTATTTATGTAAAAGACCATTGGGCAAGTGATTCCACTTGTTCAAAGAAAAACACCAAGGCTCCCACCACCACAACCCCAACTGCGTCCACTAGTGTCCCTAGTAATAGCAGTGGTGGTGGTAAGAATACTACAAATAGCCAGTCAAAGGGTGTAGCTGGCCTCACCATTGGTAATGTAGTTGGGCTGGTCTAGTTAGGGAGACCACAGAGGCTGTTTTAGTCTCTGATGGTGGTATTGATTTTGCCACCTTGGTTGCTTGTCCCCTTAATATGGGTAAGTACAAGCAACTACCCCTAATAAATGGTGTTGAGATTGAGGCCTACAAGGACACAGGAGCCAGTGTCACCATGGTGATAGGGAAACTGGTTGCCCCTGAACAACACCTACTTGGTCAGCAGTACCAAGTGACTGATGCTCATAACAACATTCTTAGCTACCCCATGGCTGTTGTGAATCTCAACTCGGAGGGGTTACTGCCCCAAAGAAAGTTGTGGTAGCCATTGATTTACCTGTAGGCTGCTTACTAGGAAATGATTTGGAAACATCAGCTTGGGGTGAAGTGGAGTTGGAGGCTCATGCAGCAATGCTGGATATTCCAGGGCATGTCTTTGCTCTCACAAGGGCTCAGGCCCAGAAGCAAGGAGGACAGGGAAACTTGGATCCTGGAAAAATGGACCAAGTGCTCCCAAAAGGTAGGGGTAGAAAGGGTAAATCCTTGCCCACTATCCCTCCCTCTACAGAAGATTCCCCTTTTGAGGAAGAGGAATCCTCTCCCTGTGCAGATACTACACCAGATGAGCTGGCAGCAGACACTCCTGAGCGTTTGGGTGCAAGGGGGCCTGCTAGGGAAGAGCTGAGTGTGGCACCGCAGACCTGTCCCACAATAGAGGGTTTAAGACAGCAAGCTGTCAAACAGCAGAATGGGGATATCACTGATAGCCATAGTCTATTGGGAAGATAACCTTCTCTATACTGAGTCAAGGGACCCTAAACCTGGAGCTGCAAGGAGATTGGTCATCTCTTTGCAATATAGGGAGTTTCCTCTGAGTTTGGCTTATGATATTCCTTTGGCTGGACACTTGGGCCAAAGCAAGACTTGGGACAGACTTGTTCCATTGTTTCACTGGCCTCATATGTCAGAGGACACCAAGGAACTTTGTGGCTCCTGTGTGACCTGCCAAGCCAGTGGCAAGACTGGTGGCAAACCTAAGGCCCTCTTAATTCCACTTTCAGAGGTTGGGGTGCCCTTTGAGAGGGTAGGGGTTGACATTGTTGGCCCCCTTCACCCTCCAACAGCTTCAGAAAATAGGTGTATCCTAGTAGTAGTGGACCATGCCACTAGGTATCCTGAAGCTATACCCTTAAGGACCACTACAGCTCCTGCAGTGGCAAAAGCTCTCCTCAGAATCTTTTCCAGAGTGGGTTTCCCTAGTAACTTCATGTCTGCATATCTCAAAGCAATGTGGAAGGAGTGTGGTGTTACCTACAAGTTTACCACCCCTTACCATCCACAAACAAATGGACTGGTTGAGAGGTTTAATGAAACTCTCAAAGGCATGATCATGGGACTCCCTGAAAAACTCAGGAGGAGATGGGATGTCCTGTTGCCATGCCTCCTTTTTTGCTTATACGGAGGAACCCCAGAAAGGAGTGGGCTTCAGCCCCTTTGAACTCCTCTTTGGACACCCTGTAAGAGGTCCCCTTGCTCTTGTGAAGGAGGGTTGGGAACAACCTTCAAAAGCTCCCAAACAAGACATTGTGGACTATGTGCTTGGCCTCAGATCGAGGAAGGCTGAGTATATGAAAAAGGCCAGCAAAAACCTTCAGGCCAGCCAAGAGCTCCAAAAGCAATGGCATGACCAGAAGGCTGTCCCAACTCAGTACCACCCAGGACAGAAGGTGTGGGTATTGGAGCTTGTGGCACCAGGAGCACTTCAAGACAAATGGAGTGGACCCCATCTCATTGTGGATAAAAAAAAATGAGGTCACCTATTTGGTAGACCTGGGCACTGCAAGAAGCCCCCTTAGTGTGTTTCGTGTCAATCGCCTTAAACCTTATTATGACAGGGCTGACTTAACCCTGCTCATGCCCACAGATGAGGCAGAAGGAAGAAAGTGACCCTCTCCCTGACCTCTTCTCCACCACTGAAGCTGATGGCTTAGTGGAGGGAGTTGTGTTAGCAGATTGCCTTACTGCTGGACAACTGCATACATCTCCTTGATTAGTTCTCTGACCTCTTCTCACTGATTCCAGATACAACTACCTGGTGTGAGCACATAATTGATACTGGAGACAATCTACCTGTCAAAAGTCAAATTTATAGACAACCTGACCATGTCAGGGACTGTATTAAACAAGTGGTACAGAAAATGTTGGATCTTGGAGTGATTGAACCCTCTGAAAGTCCCTGGGCCAGCCCAGTAGTGCTTGTCCCCAAACCTCATAGTAAATATGGAGAAAAAGGAAATTAGGTTTTGTGTGGCCTGTAGGGGTCTCAATCAAGTAACAAAAACTGATTCTCACCCTATACCCAGGGCAGATGAGCTGATAGATACACTGGCTTCTGCCAAGTATCTAAGCACTTTTGATTTAACTGCAGGGTATTGGCAGATTAAGTTATCAGAAGATGCTAAACCAAAAACAGCATTTTCAACCATGGGAGGGCACTATCAGTTCACTGTTATGCCCTTTGGATTGAAGAATGTACCTGCCACTTTTCAGAGGTTGGTGAATACCGTCCTCCAAGGATTGGAAGCCTTTAGTGCAAAATATCTAGATGATATAGCTGTCTTTAGCTCCACCTGGATGATCACCTGGTCCACCTGTGGAAAGTTTTGGAGGCCCTGCAAAAGGCAGGCCTCAATATCAAGGTCTCAAAGTGCCAGATAGGGCAGGGGAAAGTGGTTTATCTGGGCCACCTAGTAGGTGGGGAACAGATTGCACCACTGCAGGGGAAGATCCAAACCATTATGGAATGGGCTCCCCCTACAACTCAAACCCAATGAGAGCCTTCTGAGGCCTCACAGGGTACTACAGGAGGTTCATAAAGAATTATGGCACTACAGCTGCCCCTCCTAATGACCTCACATCAAAGAAGATGCCTAAAAAGTATTATGGATAGCTAGCTGTCAAAAGGCTTTTTGATGAGCTCAAACAGGCCATGTGCTCTGCACCTGTCCTAAAAAGCCCTTTTACTCCAAAAAGTTCATAGTTCAAAATGATGCTTCTAAATTAGATGTAGGGGCAGTTCTATCACAGCTTAACACCGAGGGCCAGGATCAACCTGTTGCTTTCATCAGCAGGAGGTTGACCCCTAGAGGAAAGCGTTGGTAGCCATAGAGAGGTAGGCCTTTGCTGTGGTCTGGGGCTTGAAAAAGTTGAGACCTTACCTCTTTGGTACGCACTTTATTGTTCAAACAGACCACAAACCTCTATTATGGCTTAAACAAATGAAAGGTGAAAACCCTAAATTGTTGAGGTTGTCCATCTCCCTACAGGGAATAGACTATACAGTGGAACATAGACCTGGGAGTACCCACTCCAATGCAGATGGACTCTCCAGATATTTCCATTTAGACAACTAAGACTCATCTGGACAAGATTAGCCTTCTTGTTCCTCGTTCGGGGGGGGGGGGGGGGTTGTGTAGGAAAGTACCATCTTGCCTGGCAAGTTAGCCCCATTTTTACATGTATGTCAGTTTGTTTTTGCCTGTGTCACTGGGATCCTGCTAGCCAGGACCCCAGTACTCATAGTTTGTGGCCTAAATGTGTATACCTGTGTAGTGACTAACTGTGTCACTGAGGCTGTGCTAACCAGAACCTCAGTGCTTATATTCTCTTTGACTTTAAGTTTGTCACTATAGGCTAGTGACCACTTTTATCAATTTCAATTGGCACACTGGAACACCCTTATAATTCCCTAGTATATGGTACCTAGGTACCCAGGGTATTGGGGTTCCAGGAGATCCCTATGGGCTGCAGCATTTCTTTTGCCATCCATAGGGAGCTCAGACAAACCTTTACACAGGACTGCCACTGCAGCCTGAGTCAAATAACGCCCACGGTATTTCATAGCCATTTTCACTGCACTTAAGTAACTTATAAGTCACCTATATGTCTAACCTTCACTTGCTGAAGGTTAGGTGCAAAGTTACTAAGTGTGTGGGCACCTTTGCACAAGCTCAGGGCCATTTCCCTGGACTTTGTGAGTGCGGGGACACATTATACACGTGCACTACATATAGGTCATTACCTATATGTAGCTTCACAATGGTAACTTGAATATGGCCATGTCACATGTCTAAGATTATGAAATTGTCCCCCCATTCCAAATCCGGTATAGGGGAGCCAATTCCATGCATCCCCGGGGCTCCACTATGGACCCCGGGTACTGCCAAACCAGCTCTCTGGGGTTTTCTCTGCAGCTACCGCTGCTGCCACCCCACAGACAGGGTTCTGCCCTCCTGGGGTCTGGGCAGCCCAGTCCCAGGAAGGCAGAACAAAGAAATTCCTCTGAGAGAGGGTATTACACCCTCTCCCTTTGGAAATAGGTGTTAAAGGCTGGGGAGAGGTAGCCTCTGGAAATGCTTTGATGGGCACAGGCATCCCAGTCCCAGGAAGGCAGACCAAAGAAATTCCTCTGAGAGAGGGTAATACAACCTCTCCCTTTGGAAATAGGTGTTAAAGGCTGGGGAGGGGTAGCCTCTGTAAATGCTTTGATGGGCACAGATGGTGCCCTCCTTGCATAAGCCAGTCTACACCGGTTTAGGGAACCCCCAGTCCTTGCTCTGGCACAAAACTGGACAAAGGAAAGGGGAGTGACCACTCCCCCTGTCCATCACCGCCCCAGGGGTGGTGCCCAGAGCTCCTCCAGTGTGTCCCAGACCTCTGCCATCTTGTTTCCAAAGGTGTGAGGGCACTCTGGAGGCCTCTGAGTGGCCAGTGCCAGCAGGTGACGTCAGAGCCCCCCCCCCCGATAGGTGCTTACCTCACTAGGTGGCCAATCCTCCTCTGAGGGCTATTTAGGGTCTCTCCAGTGGGCTTTTCCCCAGATAACAACTTGCAAGAATTCACCAGAGTTCCTCTGCACCTCTCTCTTTACTTCTGCCAAGGATCGACCGCTGACTTCTCCAGGACGCCTGCAAAACTGCAACAAAGTAGCAAGAAGACTACCAGCGACATTGTAGCACCTAATCCTGCCGGCTTTCTTGACTGTTTCCTGGTGGTGTATGCTTTGGGGATCGCCTGCCTTCATCCTGCACTGGAAGCCATAAAGAAATCTCTTGTGGGTCGAGGAATCTTCCCCCTGTTTCAGCAGGCACCAAACTTCAGCGTCACCGGTACTCTGGGACCCCTCTCATCCTGACGAGTGTGGCCCCTCGAATACAGATGGTAGACCCAAGTGACCCAGCCTGTCTAGTGGTCCAACTATCCAAATTTGGAGGAGTTAAGTCCTTGCCTCCCCTCTCCAGACAGTAATCCTGTGCACTGCGTGAACTGCAGCTACAAGGGCTTCTGTGCACATGTCCACAAAATCCTGCCAGCACAGCCAAGCCTAGGTCCCCAGCACTCTGTCCTGCGATGCTCAGCTCCCTGAGTTGATCTCCGATGTTGTGGGACCCTCTTTTGCAGTGTTGAAACGACCACCATGTTCAGACTTCTTGAACCCATGTTCAAGGACTTCTGTGGGTGCTTCCTGCTTATGCATGAGCTCTCTACGTTGCTGCGGGCCCCCTCTGTTTCCTCTCCCAAGTGGCAACATGCAGGTCCTTCCTGGGCCTGGGCAGCATCCTTTTTCTTCAACCTAACTCTTGCAGCTAGCAAGGCTTGTTTGCGGTATCTTGCCAAGGAACCAACTCTGTGTCCTCCAGCACCCCGTGGGACATCTTCTGCACAAAAGAGAAGTTCCTAGCACCATTCGTTGTTGCAGAATCTTCAGCTTCTTCCAACCGGAAATAACCAATTTGCACCTTCATCCGGGGTTTAGTGGGCTCCTGCTCCCCTGGACACTTTCATGACTCTTGGACTTGGTCCACTTCCTTTGCAGGTCCTCAGGTCCAGGAATCCGTCTTCAGTGCTTTGCAGTCTGTTGTGGTCTTTGTAAAATCCTTTATCACGACTTTAGTGTGCTTCAGGGGAAATAGTAGTACTTTACTCCTACTTTCCAGGGTCTTGGGCTGGGGTATCTTGACACCCTTAGTGTTTTCTTACACTCTCAGCGACCCTTTACACACTACACTAGCCTAGGGGTTCATTTGTGGTTCGCATTCCACTTTCTTAGTACATGGTTTGTGTTGCCCCTAGGCCTATTGCATCCTATTGTATTCTACAGAGTTTGCACTACTTTCTGACTGTTTTACTTACCTGATTTGGTTTGTTGTGTATATTTTGTGTATTTTACTTACCTTCTAAGGGAGTATATCCTCTGAGATATTTTTGGCACATTGTCACTAAAATAAAGTACCTTTATTTTTAGTAACTCTGAGTATTGTCTTTCTTATGATATAGTACCTATATGATATAAGTGGTATAGTAGGAGCTTTGCATGTCTCCTAGTTCAGCCTAAGCTGCTCTGCTATAGCTACCTCTATCAGCCTAAGCTGCTAGAACACTAATACTCTATTAATAAGGGATAACTGGACCTGGCACAAGGTGTAAGTACCATTGGAACCCACTATAAGAAATGCCAGCCTCCTACACTTTGCCTTAAACAGGCACGAGAAATTAGGATGAATTGTACTTCACAGAAATGGAACCTAAACTTAGGTACCTGCTTTGTTTGTATCTGTAAGTGCTTCCTGTTGAGGTTTGATTTGTGCGAAATTAGCATCATGCTAGGATGAATCCTGCCCTGCATATTTATCCAAAAAGAGGCCACTGTTTGTGCAGAATGGCTACCCAACTGGAGTACTTTCTGCTAGCTAATTAGTAAATGCTACATTGTTGGGAAAATATATAGAGCATCTCCTACACTACAGCTGCTAAAGGACGCCGATGTAATGTATCCAGTAACCTTGTGTGACTGTAACTTTGCCCATGTGATTGTTCCTCAACCTTTTTCGTAAGATAACTTTTTGAGGTGGGACTGCAGAGAAACACACAGGTAGTTACTCTTTTTTTAATATTGTCGGGGTCTGCGGGCGAGCCTCAAGGCCCCGCGGTCCCAGCCAGCTCCCCAGCTCCTGTGAGAGCCAACTTTGCTCCTGCATAAAGGGAGCTGCTGGAAAGGCAGTTCCCTGCATGAGGGAGCAATATGTTAATCTCTTTCCCTGCTCGCATGTCTGCGGGCAGGGAAAGAGCTGAAAACTCCACTTCCAGCAAGTAGGAGCATTTTGACATCTCCTGCTTGCTGGAAGTGCTGGGTACCTATTTTTTGTCCAGGTAAGGTTCCAGAGGGACCCCAGCATCACTGCTTGTGGTTAGGGTATGTCTACCCTTTTCCCTTTTCTTTTTTCATGTTTTCTTTTGGAACTTGGCTGAAGCTGAGTCCCAAAACGGCTGCCAACATTTCCTGGTGGAAGTGTTGGCAGCCAATCAAATCTCAGCACAACATCTCCAGAATCCACAGAGCCTCCACGTCCCTACATATCTAAATTTCTTTTTCCTTTAGAATCTCTAAAACTACTGAAAGTAGTTACACCAAATCATAAAAAGCAGGCTTTCCAGGACCAAAAGCTAGCTTTCTGACATATTTGGTGTAAGTCCAGCCATCGGCTCGGGCCGTTGTCGTGTTCCTAACCCCTAGGAGAAAATGCCTGGGGAAAACGTGTTTTGAGAACCCCCTTTTTTCACAGTGCCTGCTTGACAGATTACAGCAAAACTTTCAAGACCAGCAGTTGAAACAACTGTCATTTTAGTTTTGAAAATGTTGTCAAGATTTGTCAAACAGCGCCAAAGTTATTCACAAAACAAAAAACGCTATATCTATGGAAACTAGGGACCTGATTTAGAATTTGGTGGAGGGGGTTAGTCTGTCACAAATGTGATGGATATCCTGTTCTCCGTATTACGATCACATTAGAGCCTATAGGGATCGTAATACGGCGGACGTGATATCCATCACATTTGTGACAGAGTAACCTCTCAACCGAATTCTAAATCAGTAAATCAGGCCCTAGGTCCTAACTATAACTACCTACTGGCAACCACCAGAAACCAAAATAACTAACTCATGCCTTCACTATACACTGCTAAATACCTCCTATATTGCATCACACATGACATGTTTGATGACATGATTGGTATCATCACTGCAACATATGAAATTAGATAATTGATGACAACACCGTGCATGGTGGGGGCACGAGTAATAGTTACTGTTGGTATTAATTTCCAAGGACCACATGTCAGGAAGACCAGCTGGTAATCTTTCAACTTGGGATGCACAAGGTGCACAAGGTGTACGTCCTTTACCTGGATGTCTTAACGTCATCCAGTCAGTTGCTTTCAGGTAAGTTTGAAGAACGTTATACTAACCTAAACAGGCACGTTTGTTTGCATGCATGTGCATGTTCAGATGGAAGCTATCTGATCGTTCGCATTTATAGGTGCTTTTTACTCAGAAACAGACAACCCAAATCTCTTCGGTTAATTGGCAGTCTGCATAGGATTTTATATATTGAGATGCCAGCAGGTGGAGCTACACGATAGACGTAGAAGTGACCTAATTAATTTCACGGTAAATATATTTTGGGGGATTGGAAGAAATCGGTTTAGCACTTTACAGTCGATAACTACCACGAAAAGCTAGATTCTGATGTTAACAATAGGCGCACAGTATATAAATACGCGATATTCTTAAACAACCTCTCTAGACTATATATTGGCTAAATCAGTCATCATTAAGGCAGCCTCTGTTTACGATTGAAAATGGTTATCATTTCTACATACGTTTTTAAACTAGATTTCCAGTTCCTCTTTGCAATGACAAATGGATTGTGCGTTGTATATTGTATATGCAAAGGAATAAGGGACCTAGGTTAGCGAACACAATTATCAAAAATAAAACCTCTGTTGAATGGGGCATATTTGATCGTAATAAAATAATTTCCAAATTGGGGTTGAGAGTATGTTTTAAGACAATTCTAAATGATATGAAATAGGAGAAATAGAGTTGTGTTTGAAGCAGGAAGAGTAAGGCTTAGCGAAGCAGGCACGATTGTTTAAGGGGGGGCTCCTGGTTAGAGATTTTTAAAGGAAGCTAAATTCGGTATGCAGTTCGTTTTGTAACACAGGAGCTTCACACCTACAAGAATTGCTGCAGTTATACTCCCTGTGTAAGAAACTGAAATGGCAGTTGAGGGGGGTGATGGCCCACCTCAAATTATAACCACAATCTTTGCCAGGAAGAACTACAAAAGTCAACAAATAAACGTGTGCTTAGCCGTCTGGTAGCTTGGCACAAAGTAGTGCGCTTGAAATAGAAGAAAAGTATTTATGCAGTTCTCATAGAGCGATAAAGTGAAAAAACAACAAAACACAAACCAAGTAAATTTAATAAATAAAGTTACACCCAAATGACAACAATTCAATACATAGAACCAAGATATGAGTTTATAATGTTTTGGGTAAAAGTAGAGCCAAGAGTTGGCATCTGGTCGTATACGGGACTGGGACAAAACCACAAGATCGGGCCTACCGCGATGGAGCACATGAGTGACACAGGTGCAGGTTTGTCCAGCTGGATGTTTTACCTTCTGACTTTGGTGCCAGAAGTGCCCGTTCTGTTCTGTGGAACTCCGTTTCACTCTGCTTTTGTCCCGGTGAGGTTTTCAGATGGGAGCTACGAGGTGCAGCAGCGTCTGCTCCACTCTGTGTTTAATTCAGAGAAGCTTCTAGTTGAGGCCTGCGTGGCTCTGTGGGGCTCTTTGTCACTTGGCCTCAGATCCGTGAGCTTTCAGTTGGAAGCTGTGTGGAGCTGCGGGGTTCAGCATCACATTTCTCCGTCGCCTGGTGTCAGATCCGGTGAAACTTGCAGTAGGGAGCTGCATGGCACGGCTCTGAGGGGCTGTGCGTCACTCGTCATCTAATCCGGCCAGGTTTCATTTGGGAACTGCACAGGACCCTGTTAACTTTCAGTTGGGATCTGCGGGGCTCTGCGGGGCTCTGCATCAGATGCAGCGAAGCATTCAGCTGGGAGCCGCACACCATGGCGCTGCATCACTTTCCTTCAAAACTGGCGAGCTTTCAGTTCAGAGCTGTGCAGGGCTCTGCGTCACTCAGCATCAGGTCTGGTCAGCTTTCATTTTGGAGCTGCACAGCTCTCAGGGGTCTGCACCACTCTGTGTGGGATCTGCTGAAAACTTCTGCTAGGCAGGGAAGAGTGCATTCTGACTTCAGTGCAGGATCTAGGGCCTTGAGGACAGCAGGTAGGGTTAGGACTCATTCTAGGAAGGACGTGAAAGGACTGGGAACTGTTTACAGTGCTAAATTAGTGGGTGGCTGCAGCCCTCTAGAAGTATTTAATTTATAGGCCCGGGGAACATACTAGGGACTTATAAGTAAATTAAATGTACCAATCAGGTATATGTCAATTTAACCATATTTGGAATGGAGAGCACTTTACCACTGGTTGGCAGGGGTGATGTGTGCAAAGCCCTGTAGCCAATAAGAAAATGGGTTCAGCAACAGAAGGCAGAAATCTGGAGTCACCTGGAAGAAAGGGCGAGTTTCCAACACCCTGGTAATAGCGTTTCCTTTGCAAATTAAAAGTATAGTTTGAAGGCTGTTCATATAGAAGTCTTTACAAGTGATACATCCAGACACAAGGTTTTATGACTGTGGTGAGCAAATAGTTGTAGAAAAAACAGTTGTGGCAATACTGATATCCTTGATGATGTCAAGTATGATGTGATAAAGTCAAATCACGCATTCAGTTTTAACTGATTAGGGCATACTCAAAAGTATGTTAGTCAAAAATTACATATATGGTGCTTCCTAATATAATCATTTTTATAATTATTCAAATGAATATTTTTGGCTCAATTTCATAGCCTAGTGTGTCAGTCCTCTTATGAACTACATGCTTTATGGCACTGGAACCACACATGTCCTAAAAGGATAGAAACATGTTTGTTATTTATCTGTCACCAGGAGAAGGCTGGTTGTTACTTGATTATGCTATAACTCAAGATCCCAACAGGCACAGTTTTCTCATGAATAATTTTACAGCAAATGTTGCAATGATATTATCAATGATGGTATAAAAGGTGTCATGAGTGCTGTAATATCTAGGGTAATTAGCAGTGCATGGCCAGGGTGCGTGTTATAGCTACCTTAAGACAAAACTTATAGTTACTTGAAATAACTCTAACTATAACAGCTGGATTTCTATGGTTTCGTACATTAAAATATGAGCCCAACTATAATCCTGTAACTCTTGGTTTTTTAAGTGAATTTAAATGTTTTTTAGTTCTATTTCCTAACTATAATGTCCCTATAACCTTTGTTTTTTTCTGTGAATTTCTATGTTTTTTTTACATACAGTAATACTAATTACTATACGTTAATCCCACCACTGATGCGCCTTTAGCCATGTGCAGTAGGGGTTGTCTACAGAGCCTGCAGCCAGCTCCCTATACCTACACTAACCCGCACCATACTTGGCCTTTGGCCGTGTGCAGAGGATGTTGGTCCTGCAGCCTACCCCCTATAAGCAACCAACTCCATGGCACGCATGGCTGAAAGCCGTGTGTGGTGAAGGGTTTGGAACTTAAAGGGGGCAACATTACATATATATATCCAGGGGGCCGCATGGGCCACCCAGCCCCCGTGGACCACAACTCCCCAGGGCTAAGCAATAAAAAAAGTTAGGAGGGGCTATGTTGACCCCTTCGGTGCCCGGGTACCATCACCTCACCGGGGCTACATTTAATAAATATATAGGGGGACAGCGCAGACGCCACGAGGCACCGGGGGCCACCACTTCCCCAGGGCTACATTTATTAAATATAAGGAGGGATCACACGACCCCCCCCCCCAGGACCTGGGGACCACCAATTCCCCGGGGCTACATTTAGTAAATATAAGGGGGGCCACATGGACCCACCTGGGCCCCGGGGAACACCACCTCTCCTGGGCTACATTTATTAAATATATAGGCGGGACCCTGGGGACACCCTCAGGCCGGGGGATCACCTTTTCCACCAGGCTACATTTATTAAATGTAAGATGGGTCACGCAGACCCCCCGGACCCAGGGGACCACCACCTCCCTGGGGCTACATTAATTAGATGTAAGGGAGTCTCTATAAGCTGAGTCTCAAAATGGCTGCCAACGCTTCCTGGTTGAAGTGTTGGCAGCCAATCAGATTTCTGGACGAGATCGGGAGGATTTGCAAACTGTATGTGACTCAAGATATAGAAATTTGGTTTTCCTTTAATATCTTCAAAACTACCTACTCAACAGATTTATACCAAATAAAACAAAGCGTGATCTCAGGACCAAAATCTACCCTTCTGCCAAATTTGGTGTAATTCTGTCCAGTGGTTTGGGCTGCAGGCATCTCTAAAGAGTTTATGGGAATTAATACAGGAAACACACTTTTTTAACCCCTCCCCTTTTTGCTGCCCCACTGGACAGATCATCCCAAACCTTTCCATGCACAACAAGGCTCCTGAGCACACTTTTTTTGGAAATGTTCGTGAAGATTCATCAAACAGCGCCAAAGATATAGCCAAGTCAAAAAACGATTTTTCAATGGAAACTTTGTCCTAACTATAACTACCTACTGGCAAACAAACGCCAGTGGGTAATATATATACATGTATATATAATATATATGTGTATATATACATATATATATATATCACCCACTGGCGTATAAAAACAAATGTTTACAGGAATGTTATATTTAGGCTCACGTTTCAACATACAAAACCTTAGAAATTCAGCAGTTAGTTATCTCAAGTAACTATAACTTGTGCCCTAAGGTAACTATAACTCGTGCCACCACCATACACAGTTTCTTCAACAATAAGTTTATTCCAAATGTTGCTGTGTTAATTTCAATGATGTCATAGAAGATACCATGACTGATGTAATATACCAGGTAATTAGCTCTGCATGGCGAAGCCACGAGTTATAGTTACATTAGGGCACAAGTTATAATAATTGAAATAACTAACTATAACTGCTGAATTTCTATGGTTTTGTGCATTTGAAATGTGAGCCTAACTATTATGTCCCTGTAACCTTTGGTTTTGTAAGTGAATTTCTATGTTTTTTAGAATTCTATTTCCTAACTACAATGTCCTGGTAACCTTTGCTTTTTTGAGTGAAAAAAGGAGACCCAGGGCACCCAGTTTTCAATGATGAAGACCACAGGGGAGCCTCAAGGCCCCCTTGGTCCCTGCCAGCTTCTCGTTCCTGCAGGAGCCGGTATTGCTCCTGCACGCAGAGAGCTGCTAAAGATGCAGTTCTTTGAGTGTGGGAGCAATCTTTCATCTCTTTCCCTGCCTGCATGACTCGTTCCCTAAGGTAACTATATCTTGCACCTTCGCCATGCACAGTTTTCTCATCAATAATTTTTACTGTAATGTTACAGCGATATTATCAATGATGTCATAGAAAATGCCATGTGTGATGTAATATTTGGGGCATTAGCAGTGCATGGTGAGGGCATGAGCTATAGTTACCTTAGGACATGATTTATAGCTACTTGAAATAACTCTAACAGCTGAATTTCTAGGTTTTTTTGTGTTTAAAACCTGAACTAACTATAACATCCCTTAAGTTTTGTTTTTTCAGTGAATTTGTAAGGTTTTTTAACATTAAATAAGACGTCCATCACAATGCCCTCTGAGGCAAATTCAGTAAACGATTGATTATGTGGGAAAAACTACAGCCAATAAAATTTCTGGCCCTCACTATTTTTCATTGATTTACCAACAATGTATTCATGAAAGGTGATCCTAAATATTCTACTATATGTGTAAAATTGGCCTATACCGCCATCTTGGGGTTCTGGGGCTATTTACATACAACTCGACCTGTAGCCTGGTGGTTTATGATTCCATTACAAACCCTCAAAAACTATTTTTCATTACATTATGGAGCTGCCAATTATGAATTCTATATACAAGTATACATGGTTGTGAGAAGTTGGGTTGTTGGTTGCCTGCGTGTGGGCACTGGTCAAGCAATCCCTGGCAGGGTGAATCACAAAATCTCATCAAGTTATCCTCTGTTTAACCCTGGATAGCTGGAAGTCAGACAGAATATCGGAACAACAAATATCAAGTCACAAAAATAGAGAGTCAAAAAATATTGATTACAAAAATATCATCTAGCTATACTTATAATGGTAAGTACAAAAATATCAGAAAAAATATCAATTTTCATTATATATGGTATTCAATAGTAACTCTTAAATGTTTTAAGATATACCATATTTATAAAGTAAATTAAATCATTTTAAATAATATTTTAAAATATATGTAAGTACATACTCATACAAACACACACATATATATGTTTTATATACATATTTAAATATAAATACACATGTTCATTTATGACTTTTTAAAATTATTTTTATTCACTACTATACAAGTCATAAATGTATATATATATATTTAAATTAAATATTAAAAATAATAAAACACAACTACAAAACATTAAAATAAGTTACCAAATTAATTAAATATAAATATCACAACTCCACTTTGTGCCCTATGTGCAGTGGGTTTTATTTGCCGGGCTCATGTCACCCTTCCCTTGTGGCACCTCCTTTCCCTGTGCACTGACAGTCATGCTTTCCTGGTTGCCCTTTCCAGTCTTGATCTACCATGAATTCCGTTACAGATAGCCTAAACCCTTGGCCCTCCTATTCCACTGTTTTGCAAGTTTAGGCTAGTTTGCACCTGCCGATATCACGTGTCCATCTACGATAGTTACACTACTACTAAGAACCATAGAATTGTACCATCATGCACTTAGGGTTTAGTTGCACTTGTTTTTTGTCATTTACCATATGCACTTGCCCAACGCTAGGCCTCATATCCGTTGCATGTAGTATGTGATTTTTCCCAGATTCATTGGAATATTCCACACTTCCACATGGAACATGTGCCTTTCTGGAACCCTCCTTGCTTCCTGTGTAAATACACCCCTCTGAACCTGCATCGGTGCTTGGCATCGTCCCAGTCCTGCTCAAGCAACGTCTCCGCACTCTTCTCTTGAGTCACCTGGATCTTCCTGCGTTCCTGTCCAGCACAAGCATTGTCATTGTACTCATCCCCGAGTCACCTAGACCTTCATCATCACAGTCCTGCACAAGCAACTTCCCTGAACTCACCTCTTAAGTCACCCACAAGTTTCAGCACTCTAGTCTTCCAAGCCCTTCCTATGATTCTGTGATCCAGGCGACTGCACTGCTTCCAGTGTCTTTCTGTGAGAAGATACAAGCCTGTCTCCCCCTGAGTTTATTGCACTGAGTTTCCTGTTTTCTTTAGATTTTAGTACCTTCCCCTCAGGTTAGTGTGCACTAATCAGTACATTAAGCCTTGTTGTCAAAGACTTATATCTTTATAGTCATGAGCACTTGTTTGGAATTTGGATATTATTTGAGTGATCACCCCACTACCCTTGAGGACCTGCTTCCTGAGTCTTCCTTTGCAGTGCTCTGAACTCTATAATGTTGTCTCTTGTTTTAGTGCAATCACACCTGCAGTGAGGAAATGAGGTACAGCGAGTCCCAACCCTGCTTGGCAGTGCACAAGACAGTCGAGCAGTTTCTCAGTGACGCAAGATCATCTTTTCTGTTTAATCTTTTTCCCCTCTTTCCCCAAAGGCAGCAGGTGAACGAAGGAGAATTTCCCTTTATTCAGTCTCTGTCTTTGGTGTGATTAGGCGTCCAGCATTGTCCCTGTGTTTGGAACCAGGTGAGTGTGTGATAATAAAAAACTATAAAATCTAAAACAATATTTAATAAACATATTACAAAAAATGTAAATATTATCTACATGGAAACAATATCATAATATTAAACAACAAACACATAGGGGGTCATTACAACCCTGGCGGACGGTGTTAAAGCGGCGGTAAGACCGCCAACAGGCTGGCGGTCTTTTTTTTAGTATTATGACCATGGCGGTTACCGCCATGGTCATCCGCCGCTTCTCCGTTCCGCCCGCTGGGCTGGAGACCTGGGTCTCCAGCCCGGCGGCCGTCACAATACCGGCGCCGGTATTTTGACCCGGCTTACCGCCGTGGATTTCCAGCGGTAGGAACCGCCATGAAATCCATGGCGGTAAGCACTATCAGTGCCAGGGAATTCCTACCCTGGCACTGATAGGGGTCTCCCCCACCCCAACTCCCTCCCCTACACCCCCTGCCACCCCCGAAGGTGGCAGGTCCCCCCTCCCCACCCCGACCTCACACACACACGACACGCACGCAGGCACCACCAACACACACACGCACACACACCGACATACATGCCTACATCCACACACTCAGTCAGACACGCACACCGATATACAGACATACACGCACACATCCATACAGACATACATACAGACATACATGCACTCATTCCCAAAACACGCAACACACCCGCAAGCATACATGCACTCACACACCCCCTCTACATACACACACGCTCACTCCCACGTACCCACACAACACCCCCCCACCCCCCTCCCCTAACGGACGATCAGCTTACCTGTTCCGTCGATCCTCTGGGAGGGGACGGGAGCCATGGGGGCTGCTCCGCCGACACCACACCGCCAACAGAACACCGCCGCGCCCAATCACAGGACGTGATTCGCTCGGCGGTGTTCTGCTGGCGTGGCGGTGGAGGTGGAGCAACCTCCACTTCCCCGCCGCCCACCAGTATGGCTGTTGGCGGCTCTCCATCCTAAAAAGGACGGAGAGCAGCCAACAGTCATAATACGCTGAGCGGCAAACCGCCACTACTGGCGGTCTTCCGCACGGCGGTCCCTCGGCGGTCTTATTAAAAGACCGCCGAGGTTGTAATGACCCCCATAATATTAACATATGTATACATTTAAACAATATTAAAAATAAGCATTTAAGTTGGAAAATAATAGTTATGCTATTTCACTCCAGTCTGTGCAAGAGTAGGGAAAGCGTTGGACTTCAGAGAAGTAAAATTTACTATTCCCACTCCAATCTGTGGAATAATAGGGAAAGCACTGGACTTTGGAGGAGCAAAATATACTATTCTACTCCAGTCTGTACAACAGTAGAGAAAGTGTTAGACTTTGGAGGAGTAAAATTTACTAATCCCACTGTAGTCTGTGCAACAGTAGGGAAACTGTTGGACTTCAGACAGGTAAAATGTACTATTCCCCCTCCAGTCTGTGCAATAGTAGGGAAAGCGTTGGACTTTGGAGGGGTAAAACTTACTATTCCCACTCCAATCTGTAAAACAGTAGGGAAAGAGTTGGAATTCCGAGGGGTAAAATTTAGTATTCCCACTCCAATCTGTGAAACTGTAGGAAAAGTGTTGGAATTCGGAGAGGTAAAATGTACTATTCTCACTCCAGTCTGTGCAACAGTAGGGAAAGACTTGGAATTTGGAGGGGTACATTTTACTATTTCTACTCCAGTATGTGCAACTTTGGAGGGATAACATTTATTATTCTCAGTCCAGTCTGTTCCTTCGTAAAAACTCACTTAGTAGTGACGCATTGATATTTAAACATTTTCCAATGTGTGATGTATCTTTGAGATGCTTCACTTTTAGTGTGGAATGTGTCAAAATTCCTACGCTTCTTTAACCCTGGCATAGGAAGTGACGCAGTGGCTTTTTAGTAGGAATCTAAAGTCACTTTACACACAGTGACTACTTATAAAATCACATCCCCTCAACCAGAAGTAGGCACATGCAATAATAATTTTGTAGGACCCCTTGACCAAACTAGGACGATGGCATCAAAGATATTAACATCCACTGCAGCAATGCAATGGAATGCTGTGTACACCATGGAAGGGACAGGTCAGGATTGCCACCTCCTTAAATAGGAATGGGTCCCCAAGTCCAGCCAAGCGTACTCCAGTGCACGACAGGTAACTACACACTTCAGGTAGGTAACACATTATTTGCAACTTGATATTACAGTATATTCATTCTCATTTCACTGTCACACAACATGTCAAACATACTTAGGTAACTTAGTACACATATGTACACTATGTCCACTTTTATGTGACACATAGTCATACTCCATCCTTGTCTGTATTACATCCAGGACCAATGTAATAGTGTAGAAGGTGACTGTTGCACCTTTTTTACAGTCTATTACATTGGTCCAACCACATTAGACTACTTGCGTCCGTCAAAACTGACGCATCACCTTTGTGTTTTTGATGCATTGCTGAAGTTGCGCTTGTTCTAAGCCCAACTTCCACAATGATTCACTTTTTGGGTGGTGCGTTGCATTGTAAGCTGTTTTGATGCAGCTTACGTTTTTTGACGCATCGCTGATGCAATGCAGCAATGCGTCATTACTTGTAAATATGCCCCTCAATATTTTGTCCAAACACCGGGTAGCTTGGAAGAAAAAGCAGTCAGGCTTAACTTAAAGGCAATGTGTAAAATATATATGTGCAGCTGACAAACAGTAATAAAGTGAAAACACAAGAAAAATCCCACACCAATGTAGAAGAATAGAGTACATTTTAATAAATTATGTGACATGAAAACAGCAAAACTACAATCAGTAGAACCAGAGTTATGATTTTGTAAATGTTTTTAGTAAAAACTAGTGCCTAAAAGATCAGAGCACCACCCATAGACAGCTAGTCACACGAGGCTGGGCCTAGGTAAAAAAAAATATGGCATACCGTGATGAAGCATGGGTTGGATACAAGAACTTAGAAGAAACTTTGAAAAAAATGTTCTTATAAGGTAAAGTTTAGCAGGGGAAGGCTGCAGTCTCAGTTTTGGATTTAGGCCATCTAGGCACATTTAGCGCCGTAACCAAGTGTCCAGGAGTCACTCTGGTAGTCCTGGTTGTAGGTGAAGATGCAGGGCTGAAACAGCAGGGCTGTTCTCTGAGGATTCAGGGAAGGCTGAAGGCAGCAAAGCCCTTCCAGCTACAGCAAAGCCATCTTGTAGAGTGTGCAGGAGATCACTCAGCAGACAGTCCTCTGAAAGTCCTTTGCAGGTTCAAAAAGTAAAATGAAGAGTGGATCTGAGTGCCCTATCTTTCTATTCAGTTCTACCTTTGAAGTTTGGAGAAGTTTCTAGAGGTTTCTACTTTGAAGCACATGGAATTTCCTGACTCTCTTGCCCGAGCTCCAAGCTGGCTGCAGTGACAATTTGGAAGTGATAATCTCTTTGTGTGAAGGCAGAGCACAGCCTATTCAGTTGCAAGTAGGGCTGTGCCCAGTTCCACCTCCATCCTGCCTGCAGATAACCCATTCAGATACACCTAATCTCTCTATTGTGTGACTGTCTGGGAGGAACTCGCAAAGTCTGTCAGCTACACTCAGTCATGTGACCGAGGAGGACCTGCAGGTGCCAAATCGCTAAAGGCAGGAAAATGCTAACTTTCTAAAAGTGACATTTTTTAAATTGTAATGTAAAATCTGTGTTAGAAATTGGGTCTCTAGTTGGCAGAGGTATACACCCTTGCCCAAGTAGGGACCACAATCTTAGTCTGGGTAAGTCACAACACAATCCAAATTATCATGTGCCCACCCTCTGGTAGCTTGGCACTGAGCAGTCAGACTTAACATAGAAGGCAATGTGCAAAGTATGTGTGTAATAAATCATACAGTAACACAGTAAAAATTCCACACAAATACACCACACAGGTTTAGAAAAATAGCTAATATTTATTTGAATAGAATAAGGTAAAAACAACAAGGATCTGATAAGCACAAGTTGAAATATCCATTTAAAAAGGTTCAAAAGAGTCTCAATCCTTAGAAATAAACAGTTGTAACACACAGTACCTGGGATGAGTCAAAAGGAATAACGCACAGGACCGCAGAAGAGGAGATGCGTGGAAAACTAGGGTGTTGCGTTGGATTTTCTGGCACTGCACAGAAGATGCATAATTTCTTTCTATGCTGCAAGGGGTTGCATCATTTTCCAGGCCACAGTCGTGGTTCCTCACTGCAATACAGGGATATTTTGAAACCCAAGGATAATGCATTGAAAATCCTTCATACACTGGTAGAAGGAGCAGGCGCTGGGTCGATCTGGTAGATGATGCGCCGCGTTTCCTTGCCAAGGCAGGCACTGCGTTAGATTTTCCATCTGGAAGTCAGTGCTGCGTTGTTCTGGTTGGCGGTGCGACGATTTCCCAGCCTTGATGCAGGCTTTGCATTGATTTCTAGAGGCGTTGCTTAGATTTTTGACGCACAAGCAGTTTCTTAAAGATGTGAAGGCTTTGTTGGCCCTGAGCCTTCATAAACAGGAGACAAGCTCAATCCAAGACCTTGGAGAACACTTCAGGAGAAAAGCCCAGTCCTTTAGGCAGAGTCAGGGGCCAACAGGGCAACAAGCAGGGTAGAAATCCTTCTCAGCAAAGCAGTCCAGATGAGTCCTTTGGGCAGCCAGGCAGTTCCTCTGACAGACAGCAGGTGTAGGTCCAGAAGTGTCTGATTTGGTGGGGTCAGAGACCCAGTTTATGTACCCCAAAATGCCTTTGAAGTAGGGGGAACCTCAAAGAGTGGTTTTGAAGTGCACAAGTTCCCCTTTCAGCCCAGTTTGGTCTGCCAGGTCCCTGTGTGTGTGTGGGAGGTGGGTTATCAGTCCTTTGTGTGAGGGCAGGCCACTGGCCTTTAAAATGTAAGTGTGAGCCCCTCCACCCTTCCTGCCTAGGAATACCCATTCAGTATGCAGATGAATGAAGATGTGACTGAGTGTCCTGTGTTTGTGGTTGTCTGGGTGGAATGCACAAGGGGAGCTGTCAACCAGCACAGACCAGGCGTGGATTGGAGACATGCGGTAAGGCACAGATGGCATTAAGTGCAGAGAAAAGCCCACTTTCTAAAAGTGTCATTCCTAAAATAGTAATATTAAATCCAACTTCACCAGTAAGCAGAATTTTCTATTACCATCCTGGCAATACCAAACGACATGGCTACTCCTTCTAGATCAGAATCTACCACTGAAGAGTATATGAGAGCAGTTCTAATGTTATTCTATGAGAGGAGCAGGTGTCACAGTAGTGGAAAAAATATTTATGAGTTTTTCACTACCAGGGCATGTAAAACACATATGTACATGTCCTGCCTTTTCCCTACATAGCACCCTGCCTTGTGGATTACTTAGGGCCTACCTTAGGGGTGACATATGTAGAAAAAAGGGTTTTTTAAGGCTTGACAAGTAGTTTTATATGCCAGGTCGAAGTGGCAGTGAAACTGCACATACAGACCTTGCAATGGCAGGTCTGAGACATGGTCGAGGAGCTACCTATATGGGTGGCACAATCAGTGCTGCAGGCCCACTAGTAGCATTTAGTTTACAGGCCCTGGGCACATGTAGTGCACTTTACTAGGAACGTAAAGATAAATTAAATATGCCAATAGGGTAGGAGCCAATGTTACCATGGTTAGAGGAGATGGCAAATGCACTTTAACACTGGACAGCAGTGGCAAAGGGTGCAGAGTCCTAAAACCAGTAAAACCAGTAAAACCAGTGTCAGAAAAATGGAGGGAGGCAGGCAAAAAGTTGGGGGACCCCCCACCCTAAGGCTGTCAGGTCTAATAATCTGGCTTCACCATTAAAGATGATTTTTCATTGCAATTTCATAGGTACCAAACATGAAATGTGTACCTGATCCCAATCAAAAGTTACCACTTATTAAATGTAATAAGGCAATCCGATTTTATCCTAAGGGACAAGTTAGCCTCACAGTAGTTAACAATGAATGTAAAGGTTTTCACTACAAGGATATGTAAAACTTAACAGTGCATGTCCAACCTTTCAATTATAATGCACCGTGCCCTATGAGCTACCTAGTATATACATAAAAAGAGGGAACCCTGTAGCCCTATCCTGCCCTGGGTCAACCAATAATCATACACACAAAATACCGGCAGGTAGGGACAAATAAACTTATTACTTTGAGAGAACAGTACTCAATTCTGGTCTCTTGAGTCAATTTCTTTCCCTTGTTTATTTCAATTATTCTATAAAAAGGTCAGAAGTGGTTATTCGGTAAACATTCTATCACAAAAAATATATATACATAACATAACTCTAAACATGACATCACAACAATTATGACAAGAAATCATAACAAAAAATCCCTAAATATTGACGGTGAAAACAAAGGAGGGTTATGCCCCACATATTTTCTTTACATTGTGGTCACTAGCATGAAATTAAAGTTGTAATCCACTGTGAACACAACAAAGGCCCACAACCTTTGCGTTCACAGTGGATTACAACTTTAATTTCATTTTTTGTTCTTTTGTGTGATGACAAAACTATTTTAAAAGGATGAAAACAAATCAGAACCCCTTTCTTGGTGATGTGCTTATGATAAGTATGTTTTATGAAACCCAGTTTTCACAGATTATTATTAATACACTATATCGTTTTGTCAGTAAAGCTGCAAGTTAGTGGGAAGGTTTTTGGACATTTCTTGAAATCTTACAATCTGTAAATGACAATATGCTACCACATAATGCTTTAGTGATATATGTATTAAAAGTGAGTGTTTAAACATTGCTGAAGCAGATATGCTAGTTTAAAATATTAATGAGTGTCTATGCATTTTGAATGATAAGAAAATGGTAGAAATAATTAACCTAGAAAATGAATGTGCACGTTTGAACACGTGCCCACGGAGAGTGGTCATCAAGATTCACAAATTATATTAAAAATGCCTAAAAAATATGTGAAATTTTGAAAATGCGTAATAATAATGTAGTAGTATGTTGTATTGAGATACATACCGTGTGTTTTACATTATATTGTAAAGCTAACATAGCTGAAGTTGTGGCCTCCTTTTGCTAGGCCTCATGCAGAAGCTGAATAATCATGCAATGTAGAGAAGCTAATGTGCTGAACTGACCCTGAACTGCTCATTGTTAATAAAGTCTGCTTAGCTAGAAGTTTCTCCGATGAACCGACGGACAGGAGATGATGGAACTAGAGTATGTATCAAAATCGGTGTAAAGCAGATGAGATGTATTTTCCCAGGACTCGAACAATAGAGACACTGACTGGAGAAGAAGATGCAACGTTTTCGATACCTGATGAGCGGGATGATGAGAACATCATACAGTGAACCAATCGACACCCTGAGAACTTCATAATATTAGAATTTATAGATTTGGAAAATTAAAATTATTGGGTAGAGTCATAACTGATGATTAACTGACCAATTGAAAATTTGGGGATAGTCTGGATGACTTTGATATAATGACGTGACAGAAGGGGAGAGTTTAAATGTTAGGGGAGAACAGATGGTGATGAGACGAATAGAGAGAGATGCCAAGGCGATTCAAGATTCTGTTACTGGGCTCATGCTCTTGAGAGCCTGATGCGTTGCTGATCGATTGATGGCTTTAATACGAAGACTGACTTTGTTGCTAATCCATATCATGGATATGTAGCTATGACAATGTGACTGAATTATTTTTTGTGTCTTTTCTTTCTAGGTACCAACTAGGCTGTATAAATGTTTTTTTTCTTACCTAGATGTTTTTCCAAATTCACGTTCTAAACTGTTTTTGCATGAAGTCCCACATGCTAATGTTAATCTGGGTTAGGTAAGATTAGGTAAATTTCCTATAGTTGAGACGTTGACATGTACAGTGAAAATTGATTGATAGACTGATTTGCTGAACTCTGCTACTGATGTTGACATATTCATCTTTGCTGGCTTATGTTGAAGCATTAGAATGTATGTTTTCTCAAGTTCTGATTAGATTATGTTATTGGTAGATTAATCTCAAATTGATTGAATAAAGTTTGAATTAATCCCATGATTTAGTATTGTAACCAATAGGGAAATAAAATTGCTAAACCGTATATAGAGTTGTGGTTATTCATGAATTGTTGACGCTATTAACTGCTGATTAATGATTTGCTTAATGGTTATTGATCTGTGTATTTGATTATTGATGGTCATCAATTACTACATAGGTAGGATACTCCACGCGAATCAAAAGGTTAATCGACCTATACACGTTCCCTTGTAAGTTTACTTACTAAGGACCAGCCGCGCTAGCAGTTTTTGGTAGCAGCTTGATGGTTAGTTTCCTTGGAGAACTAGTTATGTGGTGACTGATGGTTATGGTGGTAGTTTGAGTCAGGGTTAGTTGTTCATTATTATTGTGATTTGGATTTTATTTTTTCGTGATGGCAATTGTAACAAGAATAATGTCCCCTTAAGCCCAGAAATAACTTTCCCAGATCCTGGATCCTGCTAGTAAAGTTGGGTATGGTCTTGACGTTTTTTGTACTTGCAAACGCTTATGCAAATCACAGGTGAACTGTGATGTATGCGAGGGAACTAGGGAGTCTGCGTACTCCAGTTGAGGTTTAGTAGGAGTGTGCGTATTCCGCAGTATGAGAGTATGGAAGTCGTCAAACTTCATATGTGTGTGGCGCTTTGTCCTCAAAAATTGTCCACGTGGTTGTCCAGTGGTTGTTATGGACCCTGCGTGGTCTAAGACTCCGGAGTATATTGACAAGTGTAGGAGATACTTGGTTATATGTTGTAATCTGTCTGGTTTAATAGGTTGATCGGGCGTGGTCAACAAGTCGGAGTATAAGTTAAGTGAGTAAGAGAAATTTTCAACTGGGATTTGGCGAGTCCTATGTGTACCAGGACAGACCCATTGATCAGTTGAGAGTGAAAATCGCAGGTCGAATTTTGCTTGCAAATGTGGGAGACTGAGAAAGAGGAATAGCTGCATGAGCGAAAGGGCCATCAGTGAAAATCCATAAGGTCTCTGAAGCGATTGTGTACCTTCCTGTACTAAACTAGCTGATTTGTTTTTGGTTATTGGTTTTTGGTTAGTGCTCGCAATACTTTTATATTAGTTTCGTGTGAATTGGAGATCAGGAAGACAAGCCGCAAGACTTTGTCAGCCGCAGTGTGTGAGTGTAACGTCAGAGTGAGCCACGCTGGGATAGGTTGGATAGTGAAAAGAGTCACGAGCGGACTGGCAGCTGTCCGTAAGAGGAAATTGGTTGAGAAAGCTAGTGAAGGGAATCTTGGGAGTAAAAGTCATTTCCTTATTGAATCGAATAAATATAACAGAAGAAAAGATAACGTTTTTCAAAGCGTTTAGGAGTGCCATGAAGAGTGATACATACATTAAGGCGACAGTGGGGGAGCCTACCCCACCAGAAAATTCTGAGGCATATATTGTGATGGAGGAGCGAGGTGTTACACCATGTCTGTGGTTAAAGCAGTGGTGCAAATTGAATCAGGGAGCTTTAGCGTTTCCAGAGCAAGGAACGTTTAACTTGAGAATTTTGGAGCAGTTGTGAATGACACTGTATGAGACAAAGCCTCTTCCGAGACCAGCACAGTGTGAGGCACTAGCAGTTTGGGAGCTCATAGCGAGACTGCAGCAAGAAATCAAATTTCAGAGGAGAATAAGGAGTGTAGAGAAGTCCTTAGCAGAAGCAAGATGGGATTGGGAACAAAAGATGTAGAGAACAGCAACATTGCAGGAAGTTATGCTGTTTCCTGCTATCACCGAGGAAGATGAGTCAGAAGGAAAAGAGAATACTAGCAAAAGTGATAAGAGCTCGTCAGGAGGTAAATAGAAGAAAAAGTCTTATGTAGAAGGAGAAGATTCATATGTCGAGGATCTTATTACTCAGATGCTGAGGGACCGACCTCCACCATATGCGGTGCAGGAAGGGGGTCCAAGTACTAGTTCTGCTCCAACTGCCCCAACTCAAGTGTTGGGGACAGTGGGACCAGTGCAAACAGATAATGGACAGGTGCAAGGGGCAGTACTCCTAATGCGGTGACTACTTCAATAGCCCAAGCGCAGATGCACCCACCACAGGTACAGAGAATTTATCCAGAGATACCAATTCTTGAGACAACTTCGAACTTAGTGGTTCCTACGGAACAAGTGATTCCGAGGCCAATGCTAGTTCAGACGGAGCAGACTCCAATGTTGTTGCCTCAGGCACAGCCACATGGTTTGCTGAAGTTCACACCAATGACAGGGACACAGTCAGATGTGACACCAGTAATGAATCAGAGCATGGGAGTAGCCCTTCCACAAAATGCGGGTGTTAGAGCAGCTCCAGCTGCAATATTGTTGCCAATTACTGTTAGTCCAGCGGTACCATTGATTGCGCAGAAGAAGCCTATTTCAGGAGAACAGAGTGAAATGTCACAAAGCCTCGTGAGGAGGGGGGTGAGAGACGATGTGCAGGTAATATCATCTATGGGACAGACCTTTGATGGATCTAGGCCATTAATGGACCTTAGTCCACTTGTTGCGCTTACAGATGCCATAAATGGCCCGAGTGTAAGTCAGAGCTTGAAGCTTTTGACGCCACAAACTCCAGGTGCAGTGGTACAACAGATGCCATTGCCGAATGCAAGTAATATTTCACTGCAGGGATTGACAGCACAACAGTTGAATGAGTGGTTAGATAGTCTGAATCCCCTGTGAAATACATCCAAGGGGAAGAGCAGATTGATCGTGTAAGGCTGGCCACCGAAAAAACTAGTTGAAGGATCGATAGGAGTGAATAGGTTAGAATCCTATACTGAAGAGATACTGGTGTCTGAGAATTACGAGAGAAGTGGGCAAGATACATCATGAATTGGCAGATCTGGCAGATAAACATGACAAAGAAATTGAGAAAACAAAGCACTTGAAAAGGAGTTACGGACTAGATTTTTAGACAAAAGATTTTGAACACATGAGGTCAGCAGGGATGAAAGCACATCTCAAGGAATTATTGCAGAGTGCTCAGATTTGGGGAGCATTGGAAAAATGGGAAGGCAGATGGGCAAAGAAGAAGGATAAACAGAAACGAGACTCACAAGAAGTGTCTGAAAGTGTTTAGAAAGAAAAGGATCCAGTAAAAATTCTACCAATGAGGGAAATTCCAGGAGGGCAATTCGTTCATGTTCCCTGGCACAGGAGCGATATTCTGTCATTCACAAATGATTATCCACAACTGAGAGAGAAACCGGTTGAGTGGTATCAGCAGACAGATAGATTTGTGAAACTTTCGAAATGACTGTGGAAAGACCTGAATACTCTGTTGGAGATAGTGGTTCCAGCTGATTTGTGGGTTGAGTGCAAGAGGGCAGTGTATTGGCCGACGAGTGAACCAGAAAGAGATAGAGTTACAGGTGCACCATCACCTGAAGTGATGAAACATTATTATAAGGTGATTGAGTTCCTGAAGATGAGAATTGCACCTAAACATATTGATTGGCAGAGAATTGACAGGACAGTGCAGGAAGTAAAAGAGTCAATACATACATACTGTGAGAGATTGCTGAAGGCATTCAAGGAGCACAGTGGTAAGGAAGCGATTGAGTTGAAAGACATGTTGCATTTTGTGTTCAGGTTTGTAGAAGGATTGAGACTTGAAGTAGGTCAAATGATTAAGAGTCATTTGATTTGTTGGCAAGAGAAACCGATTGATGAGGTGCTGCAGTATGCGAAATACTGTAGTGACGAGACTGAGTTGAAGCAGAAAAAGTTGAAAGAGAAAGCGTTGGTGATGCAAATTAAGGCAGCTCAAACAAGAGTGCAGGGAGCTTTAGTGCAACAGATACCACAGTAGCAGGGAACTGTTATTTTCCAACCCCAGGTGAGAGGTAGGGGTCGTGGAATCAATATGAATCGTGGTCCGTACTTGAGTACTGTAGTGGTTCAGAATGATGTGCAGGGGATGAAAAAGATGTTGCTTTGTCATCTTTGCGGAAACGTGGAACATTGGAAGCGGGAGTGTCCGCTGATGGTGCAGGATGGTGTTGTTCAGCAAAGTGGTGATGTCAATACATTTCAAACTGTGAAAGTCCCTAGAATGAGAGGACTTAATCAGAATTTTCAGAATAACGTGAATCAAGCGCAGAATTTTCAACCCATGCAGCAGGTGCAAGTGCCTCATGCACAAATAATAGTTGCAGCCAATGCAGCAGAAGACTCCTATGGTACCTAGACAGCAAATGCAGATACCTCATCCCCGATGGAACAGCAACAGATGATGCTTACTCAGCAGGTCACAGGTCAGAGGCAAGTCAGAAGTAGTGATACAGTGCACCAATTCCCATTACATAGTGAGAATGAAATAAATGACTAATGTATGTGTAATAGTTTGGATGAGGAGTCATTTATGCTTGCAGCCTCATTAGAAGTAGATCAACGAGGACCTTTTGTGAAAGGAAAGGTGATGGGTCATAGGGTCTCATTCCTAGTGGACACAGGAGCTACATGGTCTACAGTGAGCAGTGTAGACGTTCCGAACTTACCTCTCTCAGGCAGAACAGTTCAGGTTGTGGGGGTAGCGAATAGACAGTTGATAAATCCGATCACAGATCCAGTACAGGTGGAGATTGGCAACTTCCAGGGACTCCATTAGTTTGTAGTCTGTGACTCAAGTCCAGTATCCCTACGGGAAGGGACTTCTTATGTAAGACCAGATGCTCAATTAGTTGTTCAACTGCTGGGATAGAAGTTCAGATGAATAGTGATGATAAGGATGATCAAACTCCTGAAATTGAGAATTAAATCAGTAATGAAGAATACCCATTGATTGAGTTCTTCCCGATGTTTACTGTGAAAGAATTTCATCCAGACTTGTAGGGAACAGTACAGGAGAGTGTATGGGACCTGACAGGTAAAGAAGTGGGTTTGATCAAGGGAGGGAGCCAATTAAGATCACTTTGAAGCCGAATGAAGTGTTCCCGCAGCTTCCACAGTACAACATGGAACAGGATGTTCTGATGAAAGTGGTGCAGATAATTGGAGATTTTCTGAAACAAGGGGTTTTTAAAGAAGTGTTGAGCAGTCCATGCAATTCACTGATAATGGGCTTGAAGAAGCCTTGTGGGAAAGTGCGAATTGTGCAAGACTTGCGAAAAGTGAATGACATGGTGGTCAAGTGTTGCCCTGTAGTACCAAATCCAGCAATAATATTGTTTCAGATTCCACGCGATGTAGAGTGGTTCACAGTGGTTGATCTGTCACAAGCTTTCTTTTCTTTGCCTCTTCATGAGGATAGTCAGTTTCTCTTTAGATTCAAATTCCTAGACAGAGTCTACAGCTGGTGCAGGCTTCCTCAGGGGTACACGGAGTCACCGTCTCTGTTTAACCAGATTTTCAAAAAGAATCTGGAGTCATTGAAACTACCATACCAATCGACTCTAGTGCAGTACATTGATGACTTACTGATTGCATCTAAAACAAGGGACGAGTGTAAGTACGACTCAATTGCCCTGTTGAATCATTTGGGAAAATGTGGACATACAGTGTCACCTTTGAAATTGCAGTACTGTCAGAAGTCAGTAAAATATTTCGGACACCAAATTGAGAAGGGGTCAAGGAGGATTTCCAGAAAAAGGATTACAAGGATATTGCAGAGAAGTCCCCCGACTTCACAGAGAGATGTCAGAATTTTTCTGGGAATGGTAGGTTATTGTTGTCAGTGGATTCCAAATTTTGCTGAGATTGCCAAACAATTGCAGCAGCTGACGCATAAGGAGGTTACAGATCCCATTACACTAGACCAGGATCAGATGAAAGCGTTTACTGAGTTGAGAGAGAGTTTGTGCAGGGCTCCAGCGTTGGGAATGCCTAAATACACAAAGCCATGCATATTGTTTTGTCATGAACGTGATGCTTGTTCTTGGAGGTCCATGGAGGTGCTTATCGCCCAGTAGCCACTTTTTCAGCTACTTTGGACCCAGTTGCAGCAGCCTTATCAGGTTGTTTGTGTGCAGTTGACGCAGTTGGTCAAAGCCTTTCTCAAAGTGAGGGAGTAGTGATGGGATACCCCGTGACGGTAATGATACCTCTCTCTTTTGAGATCTTACTGACAAGGACAAAACGCAGTATTTGACTGGTGCCAGATTGACAAGGTATGAGACGAGCATTCTCGATGCTCCAAATGTAACATTGAAAAGATGTACTGTGCTGAACCTGGCAAGTGATACTGTTGAAATCAAAAAAAGAAGAAGACATTTAGCATGATTGTCTTGAGGTAACTGAGTTATGCACAAAACCAAGACCTGATATCAGAAATACAAGATTGGAAGAAAATTACCAAATTGTCTTTGTTGATGGCTCATGTCTCAGAGATGGTACAGGGACATTGAGAGCAGGATATGCTTTGTGCACAATTACAGGTACTTTAGAAGCTTCATGGCTTCAAGGTGTATACTCTGCACAAGTAGCAGAATTGCTAGCTCTTACTAGAGCGTGCCATGTATCTGCTAGATTGAGAGTCACTATCTATACAGATAGCCAGTATGGATTTGGCATTGTTCATGATTTTGGTCAATTGTGGTCCCAAAGAGGTTTCCTGAAATGGAAACAAAATAAAAGAATCACTGCATGCAATAGTTACCTGAAGAAATTGCTGTGGTAAAATGCTGTTCACATCTAAAGTCACAGGACTCCATCTCACTAGGAAATGGGTGTGCGGATCAAGTCACAAGGTTTTGCACACTGAACTTTATATCGTTTAAAGACAAGTGGGAACTGATGTCAGAAGAAGACAATACATGTACAAGTTTTGCATTAAAGGTGATCAATACTTTGGAAGAGTTGAAAACACAGCAGAGTAATGTTGACAAAGAAGAGAAATGACTTTGGTCCAAATTAAAATGTGTTCAAAGACCTGATGAGATCTGGGTTTCTGAGGAAGGTCAGATGGTCCTGCTAAATAGTTTTTTGTAACAAATGGCCAGATATTATCATGGCCAGGCACACAGTGAGAGGGATGCCATGGTTGTTTGTTCAAGATTGACTGGTTCAATCCCAAGTTAAGCAGGCAGCAGAGGCAGTATGTCATCGCTGTATAATCTGTCAGCAACTAAATGTGGGAAACGGGACAGTGGTAAATTTAAGCCACATTGGAAGAGCAGGAGCTCCATTCAGCAGAATGTAATTGGATTTCAGTGAGATGCCTTTGTGTGGAGGTTTGAAGTACATGTTGGTGACTGTGTGCATTTTTAGTCACTAGATTGAAGCATACCCCACAAGAAGGAATGACAGTATCACAGTAGAAAAGGTGTTACTTAGGGAGTTGATACCACTTTCCGGGTTTCCGATCTCTTTAGAATCAGATAGGGGAATTCACTTCAACAACAAGGTGATTCAACTCTTGTGTGCGGCCCTTAACATTGAGCAGAACTTGCATTGTAGCTATCGCCCTGAAGCATCATGACTAGTGGAACTGATGAATGGTACCTTGAATTCAAGAATTGCAAAGATGTGTGCAGCTACGAATCTGAAATGGCCAGACGCATTGCCTCTGGTGTTGATGTTGATGAGAAATACACCTGATAGGAAGACAGGGCTGTCGCCCCATGAGATCCTCATGGGAAGAGCAATGAGATTACCAGCAGTTCCAGCCAATGCACTTGTAGCTATTACAGGTGATATGGTGTTGGACTACTGCAAGGGTCTGGCTGATGTGGTTCGCTCTTTCCCTCACCAGGTGCAGGCCACCACCCTGCCACCCATCCACGATCCAGGGCACAATCTGAGAGCCGGTGACTGGGTCGTTGTCTGAAAACATGTTCGCAAGATGTGTTTAGAGCCACTCTGGAGAGGGCCTTACCAGGTGGTCCTAACAACTACGACAGCTGTGAATTGTGCAGGACTCCCGAACTGGATACACGTGGAGCATGAAGAAGTGTTGTTGAGAGTACCAACAACATTGAAACAGGTTGCCTCACCTGAACCAGAAAAAGAACCAAGAGAGCCTGAAATTGAATAAGAGTTTGTAGAAGATGGCTCTATTACCCCTGTAAGAGACGAAAGTGAAGAATTACAGGAGGGTACGGAAGAATCAATTTCAACTGACACAGCAGGAAAGCCTAGCTCAGTAGGGGTTCTCCCAGAAGCAGATGTGTAAGGAAATGCCTCCTTGGCATGGTTACCCCCTGACTTTTTGCCTTTGCTGACGCCAAGTTATGATTTGAAAGTGTGCTGAGGCCTGCTAACCAGGCCCCAGCACCAGTGTTCTTTCCCTAAAACTGTACCTTTGTCTCCACAATTGGCACACCCTGGCATCCAGGTAAGTCCCTTGTAACTGGTACCCCTGGTACCAAGGGCCCTGATGCCAGGGAAGGTCTCTAAGGGCTGCAGCATGTCTTATGCCACCCTGGGGACCCCTCACTCAGCACATACACACTGCTTGCCAGCTTGTGTGTGTTGGTGGGGAGAAAATGACTAAGTTGACATGGCACTCCCCTCAGAGTGCCATGCCAACCTCACACTGCCTATGGCATAGATAAGTCCCCCTCTAGCAGGCCTTACAGCCCTAAGGCAGGGTGCACTATACCACAGGTGAGGGCATAGGTGCATGAGCACTATGCCCCTACAGTGTCTAAGCAAAACCTTAGACATTGTAAGTGCAGGGTAGCCATAAGAGTATATGGTCTGGGAGTCTGTCATACACGAACTCCACAGCACCATAATGGCTACACTGAAAACTGGGAAGTTTGGTATCAAACTTCTCAGCACAATAAATGCACACTGATGCCAGTGTACATTTTATTGTGAAATACACCCAGAGGGCATCTTAGAGATGCCCCCCGAAAACATACCTGACTTCCAGTGTGGGCTGGCTAATTCTGCTAGCCTGCCACACACCAGACATGTTGCTGGCCACATGTGGAGAGTGCCTTTGTCACTCTGTGGCTAGTAACAAAGCCTATACTGGGTGGAGGTGTTTCTCACCTCCCCCTGCAGGAACTGTAACACCTGGCGGTGAGCCTCAAAGGCTCACTCCCTTTGTTACAGTGCCACAGGGCATCCCAGCTAGTGAAGATGCCCGCCCCCTCCGGCCACGGCCCCATTTTTGGCGGCAAGGCCGGAGGAGATAATGAGGAGGAGTCACTGGCCAGTCAGGACAACCCCTAAGGTGTCCTGAGCTGAGGTGACTCTGACTTTTAGAAATCCTCCATCTTGCAGATGGAGGATTCCCCCAATAGGATTAGGGATGTGCCCCCCTCCCCTCAGGGAGGAGGCACAAAGACGGTGTAGCCACCTTCAGGGCTAGTAGCCATTGGCTACTAACCACCCAGACCTAAACACACCCCTAAATTGAGTATTTAGGGGCCCCCAGAACCTAGCAAGAGAGATTCCTGCAACCTGAAGACGAAGAAGGACTGCTGACCTGAAGCCCTGCAGAGAAGACGGAGACACCAACTGCTTTGGCCCCAGCCCTACCAGCCTGTCTCCCCACTTCAAGAAAAACTGTAACAGCGACGCGTCCCCCAGGGTCCAGCGACCTCTGAAGCCTCAGAAGACTACCCTGCATCTAAAAGGACTAAGAAACTCCTGAGGATAGCGGCCCTGTTCCACAAAGACTGAAACTTTCAACAAAGAAGCAACTTTTAAAGCCACACATTTCCCGCCGGCCTTCGACTGCCTGCTTCAAAGAACCCGATGCCTGGGAAACACACTGCACCCTCAGCCCCCAGGACCTGAAGGATCCGACCTCCAGTGCAGGAGCGACCCTCAGGTGGCCCTCTCCCTAGCCCAGGTGGTGGCTACCCCGAGGAGCCCCCCCCACCCCCCCTTGCCTGCCTGCATCACTGAAGAGACCCCTGGGTCTCCCATTGAAACCTATTGCAAACCTGACGCCTGTTTGCACTCTGCACCCGGCCGCCCCTGTGCCGCTGAGAGTGTACTTTTTGTGCTGACTTGTGTCCCCCCGGTGCCCTACAAAACCCCCCAGGTCTGCCCTCCGAAGTCACGGGTACTTAGCTGCTGGCTGACTGGAACCGGTGCACCCCTATTTCTATTGAAGCCTAAGCATTTTGGGCACCACTTTGACCTCTGCACCTGACCGGCCCTGAGCTGCTGGTATGGTAACTTTGGGGTTGCCCTGAACCCCCAACGGTGGGCTACCTTGGACCCAACCTTGAACCCTGTAAGTGCTTTACTTGCCTGTGAAACTAACAAATACTTACCTCCCCAGGAACTGTTGAATTTTGCAGTGTCCAATTTTAAAATAGCTTATTGCCATTTTTGCCAAGACTGTACATGCTATTGTGATGATCCAAAGTTCCTAAGATACCTGAGTGAAATACCTTTCATTTAAAGTATTGTTTGTAAATCTTGAACCCGTGGTTCTTAAAATAAACTAAGAAAATATATTTTTCTATATAAAAACCTATTGGCCTGGAATTGTCTTTGAGTGTGTGTTCCTCATTTATTGCTTGTGTGTGTACAACAAATGCTTAACACTACACTCTGATAAGCCTACTGCTCGACCACACTACCACAAAATAGAGCATTAGAATTATCTCCTTTTGCCACTATCTTACCTCTAAGGGGAACCCTTGGACTCTGTGCATGCTATTTCTTACTTTGAAATAGTACATACAGAGCCAACTTCCTACAAGATGGTACTGAGAAGCAAACAGAGCAAGTGCCAGACCAAAAGGGGTAAAGAGCTGAGACAGATCAAAATCAAAGTAATCCGACTCCTCCTGAGCCCATTGCAGGTCCATCAAAAGAAAACACCATAGAGAAAGAGGAGAAGAGTCCAATTCTGAGAAGAATACTGACAGAAGGACCGAGAGAAGGAGATAATTGGCGTGAATCACAGGTCGGGAAAACGAAGGAATTGGTCAAAAATGAAACAATAGAAGAAGAACTAGATACTACGAGAAAAGAAGAATTGAGTGAAGGAGAATTAAGTGGTGATCAAAAGTTGAAGAGAAAGAGAATAGCAAGTCAGAGTTACGCAGGTCCTGAATGGGCATATACATCTACTAATGAATGGCAACACGAGTTTATGTCTTTTTGTTTTGATAGAGAGGTTCTGAGTCAGTACTTTGATGTAACCTGAAGGTGAACAAGAAGCTGAATTGTTGAACCGATCTGAAAAGCCTTAAAGAGACTGTTGAAAAATAAACTGGAAGAGACATTGATAAGCTGATTTGACATCGCATACCGGATGGGACAAGCTGCTATTCGATTTTGACAAAGGAAAAGGGTTTCTGAATGTATGACTGAACTGCGAGAGAAGAATTATTTATTTTTATTTTTACTGCACTTTATATAAGAGATTACTTCTGCTTTCTGATTCTTTACAGATCATGGCTGAGTTGAATAACCAAGCTAGAAATGCTAGGTGCTGTAGATACATGATTGTTGGATTGGCAATTAATCTTGTTTATAGTGATGATTGTGGGAATGTCTGTTCGTGATGTGAAAGGAGCCAATTCTACTTCTGTTTTTGAGACTACTAAACTAACAGCTTTAGAGAGGTTTAGGTTAGATGAGAAATATTTGCATGATTATACTAATGCTCAAGAAGAGCTTTCTTCTAATGTTTTCTATTGCTTGTTGAATGAATATGTTAAGACGATGGATGCAAGAGATTGTCTTGTGTGTACCCAAATTCCTTCATCAGTAGAGGAAGGAGCTACGTACCACAGTCTTCCGCTAACCTACGGAATAAGCTGTAGTTTGCTACTAACAAGGTCCTATAATCAAGAGTAAATACAGTATTTTAACTCTAATTATGATTTGGTGTTTTCGTTTGTTCCTATTATTAGGTATTTGAGTAGAGTGGCTAAGGATCATGATATAGTATTAGTTAGAGGATTCTTTGAGCCGACACTAACATTTGGAACCGCATACCCACACAGAAATAACCTCACATGCTTGCTTACACCTTTAGAAAAGAGCGTCATAGGGCATACTGATAACAGGAGAAAGCCATTAAAAGAAAAACTAGAAAAAGGCTTAGAGAAAAGGGCTTATAAGAATGATTATGCTTACACTGCAATTAAAACACAAAGAAAATTAGCACTAGATGCATTACATGTAGGGAAGCTTTGTATATATAGGCCAAAATCACGCACTGACACTCTATTTGTGGGAACAAGTGAATGTAGGCATGTCTTTTTGTTTTAGACTAATTGGACCTTTATGTTGATTGGTCAGGACCCTGCAATTCCTGGTATCTATTGTATTTTTGGATTTAATGCCTATTACCGTCTTCCAAGAGGATGGTATGGGACATGTTATTTGGGCATAGTTTTCCCAAAGATCTATCAGATAGATGACTTAAAGAAGTTTCTGAAATTGACTGAATTACATCATAAGCGAAAGAGGAAACCTCTTTTGCAGTTGTGGGAGATATCTTTGGTGCGATGATTCCTCAACTGGGAGTCATCCTGAATTCGATCACGATACGAAAGTTGTCTACTATTTTGGATAACATGCTGACAAATTGTACAGGGGCAATACTCCCTGATAGATACTGAATTAGCTGCGGATAGAGCTATGACGCTTCAAAATCGCCTTGCTTTAGACATCCTTCCAGCGAAGGACGGCGGAGTCTGTAAAATGATTAACTCTAGGGATTGCTGCTCGTACATTCTTAACAGTAGTAAGGAGATAAGAGACTTACTCACTAACCTGACTAACTCGAGTAAGGATTTAAAAGAATTGAAGGAACCAGGTGTTTGGGAAAAAGTTGGAAAGGGATTTGCTTCAGTGGGAAATTGGCTAAGTAACATTTGGAATGGGGTAATATTCAAAATCATACAGGGAATATTAATTGTGATTGCTTGCATACTAGGATTGTGGGGTTCATGTAAATTGTGTCAAAAGAGGAGGGAAGAATGAAACAGGGAAAGAATCTAAAGAGAAGATTTGAGAAGGAGATAAAATACTGAAGAAATCGAACTGTAAAAATGATGATGATAAAGGTAGTGTGAAGATATATTTAGTCATCAGAGAAGGGATTGCTGAAGCAGATGTGCTGGTTTAAAATATTAATGAGTGTTTATGCATTTTGAATGATAAGAACATTTTCTGGAAATAATTAACCTAGAAAATTAATGTGCACGTTTGAAAATGTGCCCACGGAAAGTGGTCACCAAGATTCACAAATTATATTAAAAATAACTAAACAACATGTGAAATGTTGAAAATGCGCAATAATAATGTAGTAGTATGTTCTATTGAGATACATAACGTGTGTTTTACATTATATTGTAGAGCTAACTTTGCCAAAGTTGTGGCCTACTTTTGCCAGGCCTCATGCAGAAACTGAATAATCATGCAATGTGCTGAACTGACCCTGAACTGCTCATTGTTAATAAAGTCTGCTTAGCCAGAATTTTCTGCGATGAACCTACGGACAGGAGATGATGGAACTAGAGTATGTATCAAAATTGGTGTAAAGCAGACAAGATGTACTTTCCCAGGGCTAGATCAATAGAGTCACTGACTGGAGAAGAAGATGCAACATTTTTTATACCTGATGAACCAGATGATGAGAACATCGTACAGTGAGCCAATCAACACCCTGAGAACCGCGTAATATTAGAATTTATAGATTTGGAAAATTAAAATTATTGGGTAGAGTCATAACTGATGATTAACTGACCAATTGGAAATTGGGGGATAGTCTGGGTGATTTTGATATAATGACGTGACAGAAGGGGAAAGTTTAGATGTTAGGGGAGAACAGATGGTGATGAGACGAATAAAGAGTGATGCCAAGGCGATTTGAGATTCTGTCATGGGGCTCATGGTCTTGAGAGCCTGATGCGTTGCTGATCGATTGATGACCTGAAAACGAAGACTGACTTTGTTGCTGATCCATATTGTGGATAGGTAGCTATGACAATGTGACTGAATTAACTTTTGTGCCTTTTCTTGCTAGGTACCAACTGGGCTGTCTAAATGTTTTTTCTCTTAGCTAGATATTTTTTCAAATTCACATTCTAAACTGTTTTCGCATGAAGTCCCACATGTTAATGCTAATCTGGGTTAGGTAAGGTTCCTATAGTTGAGACATTGACATATACAGTGAAAATTGAATGACGGACTGATTTGCTGAACTGTGCTACTGATGTTGACATATTCATCTCTGTTGGCTTATGTTGTAGCATTAGAATGTATGTTTTCTCAGGTTCTGATTAGATTATGTTATTGGTGGTCACTAATTAATTAATCTTGAGTTGATTGAATAAAGTTTGAATTAATCCCATGACTTAGTATTGTAACCAATAGGGAAATAAAATTGCTAAACCGTATATAGAGTTGTGGTTATTCATGAATTGTTGACGCTACTAACTGCTGATTAATGATTAGCTTAATGGTTATTGACCTGTGTATTTATTTATTGATGGTCATCGATTACTACATAGCTAGGATACTCCATGCGAATCAAAAGGTTCATTGACCTATACGCATCCCCTTGTAAGCTTACTTACTAAGGACCAGGCACGCTAGCAACATAAACCGAGAAACACTCTAGCCCTGATGGCAATGCTATTAGTAAATGTTAGAAATGGGGTCTTTGGTTGGCAGTAAGGGAACCGCCAGTCCAAGCAAGGACCCTCACTCTAGTCAGGGTAAAGGAGAATCACCCACAGTTAACCCCTACCCACCCCCTTGGTAGCTTGGCTCAAGCAGGCAGGCTTAACTTTAGAGTCTAGTTGTAAAGTATTTGTACCAACACACACAGTAACTTAGTGAAAACACCACAAAATGACACAACACAGGTTTAGAAAAATAGGAAATATTTATCTAAACAAAACAGGACCAAAATAACAAAAATCTAACATACACAAGTCATTATTAATTTTAAAACCAAAAGAGTATTAAATTATTTTGTAAACAGGTAAAACACTGTTAGCGTTGAAAAGTACGTGAGTAGCATAAAAATAACACACACGGGCGATTGTGCGTCGAAAGAGGTTAGCGCTGTGTCAATTTCTCACCCGCAAGCAAGACCGTGCATCGTTTCACCTTGTCCTGTCGGGTCGGCGTGTGCCATTTTTCTTCTCCGCAGGAGAGCGATGCATCGTTCCGGGCAGCACTTGGGTCCAGACAGGTGTTGTGTCATTTTTCTGCACCCAGCAATGTTTGCATCGAAAATCCTGCCGTACGGTATCATCAAAACTGCGCAATGTGGTTTGCGACGTTATCAGCCTCCGTCAGCGGGTTTTGCGTGTGGTTTCTCCAGCTGCATGCGTCGATCTTCCAGCTGCGATGCCGGTGAAGCATCGATTTCTGCGGCGAAGCTGGCGGCACATCGTTTTTAAGCCGTTTTCTCGGAAGGTGCGTTGATAATTTCCCTGCACAGCGGTCTGTGAGTGGATTTTCAGTCTTGGTCTGCCAGCTTCACCTTCCAAATCCCCAGGAACTAGATAGGGCACCACTTGGCAGGGCAGGAGTCTCAGCAGAGAGTGCAGGTGCTGGCAGGGAGAAGTCTTTGATGGCCCTGAGACTTCAACAACAGGAGGCAAGCTCAGGCCAAGCTCTTGGAGATTTCTTCACAAGCAGAAATGCACAACAAAGTCCAGTCTTAGTCCCCTTGCACAGGCAGAAGTAGCAACTGCAGGATAGCTCCACAAAGCACAGTCTTAGGCAGGGCAGCCCTTCTCCTCAGCAATTCCGCTCTTCTCCAGGCAGAGGTTCCTCTTGATGTCCAGAAGTGATCTAAAGTCGGTGGTTTTGGGTGCCCTTCTCATACCAATTTTGGCTTTGAAGTAGGCTTAAGTTTGTGAAATCCTGCTTTGCCCAGGCCAGACCCCAGACACACACCAGGGGTTGGAGATTGCATTGTGTGAGGGCAGGCACAGCCCTTTCAGGTGTAAGTGACCACTCCTTCCCTTCCTCCTAGCACAGATGGCTCATCAGGATATGCGAGCTACACCCCAGCTCCCTTTGTGTCACTGTCTAGAGAGAGGTGCAAACATCCCAACTGTCAAACTGACCCAGACAGGGAATCCACGAACAGGCAGAGTCACATAATGGTTTAAGCAAGAAAATCCCCACTTTCTAAAAGTGGCATTTTCAAATACACAATCTCAAAACCAACATTACTAAAAGATGTATTTTTAATCGTGAGCTCAGAGACCCCAAACTCCACATGTCTATCTGTTCCCAAAGGGAGTCTTCGCTTTAATCATTTTTAAAGGCAGCCCCTGTGTTAACCTATGAGAGAGATAGGCCTTGCAGCAGTGAAAAACGAATTTGGCAGTATTTCACTAATAGGTCATATAAAACACATGAGTATATGTCCTATCTTAAACATACACTGCACCCTGCCCATGGGGCTACCTAGGGCCTACCTTAGGGGTGTCTTACATGTAAGAAAAGGGAAGGTTTAGGCCTGGCAAGTGAGTACACTTGCCAAGTCGAATTGGCAGTTTAAAACTGCACACACAGACACTGCAGTGGCAGGTCTGAGCCATGTGTACAGAACTACTAATGTGGGTGGCACAGCCAGTGCTGCAGGCCCACTAGTAGCGTTTGATTTACAGGCCCTGGGGACCTCTAGTGCAATGTACTCAGGACTTACCAGTAAATCCAATATGCCAATCATGGATAAACCAATCAACCATACAATTTACACAGAGAGCATATGCACTTTAGCACTGGTTAGCAGTGGTAAAGTGCTCATAGTTCTAAAGCCAGAAAAAACAGGTAAAAAAAATAGGAGGCAGGAGGCAAAAAGATTGGGGATGACCCTGCATAAGGAAAAAAGTCCAACACGAACCCCTACCAGCCTTAAGCCAGGGGAGATCAATCAATACCTTGACGGACTTCCCTGATTGGGGCGGTAAAGCAGGGACCCAGGCCCACAACAGCAGGGGCATGTTCCAGTTCTATGACTTCCTGACTCCAGTTGGATCCCTCTGTCCATACTCTCAGGGCCCACTAAGCTAACCCATGGGGAACCCTTCTCCTCATCTGCAGATACCATCTGTGCAGCACCTAACTTTACTTTGCTCACAGATGTATCCCAGTGGGAAGATAGTACCACCGGGGCCAACACAGTGGTGTTGCCCAGTCCACCCATGGGGTGTGACTCTAGTCCCCCCCAGGGGCAACTCTGTCCACTGACAGCTGTCAGGGATGAGAGCCAGGCCCCAGGTCTTTCAAGGCTTTCCAACCACTGTGACTGTGGAGAGTGGGGGGCGGTAGCCCCAGGTGCCTGGCACTCTTTGACCACTCTCCCTTCCACCATGTCAGGGATGACAGCCTGACCCTGGTCATCCCCTCTGGGGCTCTGTACCCTTCCTCTAGGAGTAGCACTCCCAAAGTCCAGAATTGTCACGGTGCTTGTAGAAGCAGTCCTGCACAATTCTCCCACCAGTGCAGGGATGTTAACCTGCAACTGGTCCTCCAACCTGGGGTCTGTACCTTCAGGTTGTACCAGGGTCAGGGACGAAGCTTCCCTCCCCCTGCCCTTCCTTCTGGGGTCCTGCACCTCCCAACTAGGAGTGCCCCCCCAGAAGACAACATGGTAGGGGTACTGTTAGCAGTAGCCCCTTCTTCCAGGGCAAGGAGGACACCCTGAACCTGGCCTTCTAATCCAGGGTCTGTACCCTTAGATTGAACTGGGGTAAGGGGTGAGTCTCTCTCTCCCCAGCCCCTATTCCCAGTGTTCTGCACCTCCCCACCATGGCGAGTACCCCTGGAAGTCACACCAGGGGGGTGATGGGGCAAACCGCCTACCCCTTTAGGTCAGGGTTTACCCCCTGCACCTGATACTCCAGCCTAGGGTCTGTACCCTCAGACTGTACCACTGCCTGGCAACCCAGTACTTTCTGGGGGTTACACCTACCTCCCACCAGGTCAGAGTTTACCCCCAAACCTGACCATTCAAACCAGAGTCACCATCCTGCAGTTGAACCATTGCCTGGCACACCAGGACTTCCTGGGGGGCACACCTAATCCCCCACAAGGGAAACACCTTCCCCAAGGGTCATAAAAGAGTCTGGCTGGTGCAGGTGTCCTGAACCCTGCCCATCTGGCAGAGTCTGGATTCCCTCAAACCAGAAATGGTCCCACCAAGGTCATTCCTGGGGGGCTCTGACCTCAGAGCTAACCCCTGACCCTCCAGGTTCTCCACTGGGGTGTGCAACCCCCTCTCAACCCTCTGTCTGGACTTCTGCACCCCCTCACTAGGAGTGGTACTGCCAGACACCAGAACTGGTGGGACGCTGGCTACAACTGCCCCCCCCCAAGTTCTCCTGACACTGGGGGGTCTCCCTCAGCAGATGGCCCTATGGTACAGGCTAGGCTCCCCTACTGGTGTTCCCTCATGGAACCCTCCAGGGCCTGGGACTGGATCTCGGGCACCCTGGGCCTCAGCCCATCCCCATTCCCTCTCCTCTGAGACATGGTATCCCTCACCCATCCCACTACACTGGGGTCTACCTGGGACACTGCAATCCTTCCCTATCTCACCTGGTAAGGAAATACATAGACCACTCCCCTCAGGAACATCCCCAAATGCCTCTTCAGACTCTCTGGTACTCACCCAGAGGTCTGCCTCCAGTGTAAATTCCCTGGGGTGAGAGAACTCATACTCCACCTGGTGGCATAGCTCTGGAAAATAAGGACTAGACATATGCTCTCCAACAATTACATCACTCAGGCCCTCACATGAATTAACCAAACTACCCTTCACCCAACCATCCAGTGACCCAGCCTTGAAACAGTGCCCCACATCACCCTCCTGAGACTGGTGAGACAGTACGTGACTGTCCCTGACACTCAACCCATACTCTTCTGGGATGCCTCCACACTCAATAACCAGGACTTCTACCTGGGGGGCACCCCTCTCCCTGTCACTCTCACCTAGAGACAGTAAAGTGTCTCTCCCATCAGTAGGAATATGACTCCCCATGCCAGTTCCCCAATCCACCTCAGGGACCCTGTGCATCACTGGAGCTACCTCATACCCCTGAACCTCCTCGTGTATGTCAACTCCCTCCATCAAGTCGGGCACCAAGTCTCTGGGCATGTGCACTTCTTCATCTGCACTGAGTATAGAATTTTTGCTGCCACCATCTGAACTGGACTCAGCCCTCATGGCGTCCAGCTTCAGCTCGTCACAGCTCAGCTCTTGAGCTGTAACCCTTTCTTTTTCCAGGGCTAAGGCTCTCTCCACCTCAGACCTCTCAAGCTCTTCATCTCACTCTCTCAGCCTCCGCTGTTGAGGTAGGAGCCATTCATCTCTTTTTGTTCTCTTCTCATGGCCACTGCCCTACTCCTCAGAGTATTCCTCCTTCTCAGACTCAATTGTTATGGATGCTTCCCATTGTTTCATCTCATTCTGAAACGGGGCTGTCTCAAAGACCCACCTCGGGGACCTTCTATTCACAGCCAGACCCCTTTCCTTGCAGAAAACTTTTACCTCCCTCAATGTATAGTACTCCAGGTGCCAGAAGTTGACTTCCATTCTTCAAAGGCCTCACAACTAAAAACCAGAGTCCACAAATATCAACAATATATCCAGGAGGACACCAGAGAACAAAAAGAAAAAACTGTAATGGTCTGCATTGAAAACAGGTGTGTACACTTAATCACTGTATGTCAAGTACAAATACAAGTCCAATCCCAACCGCTGATCACCAATGTTAGAAATGGGATCTTTGGTTGGAAGTCAGGTTACCCCCTGTCCAAACAAGGTCCCTCACTCTAGTCAGGGTAAAGGAGAATCACCCTCAGTTAACCACCTCTCACCCCCTTAGTAGCTTGGCACAAGCAGGCAGGCTTAATTTCAGAGTCTAGGTGTAAAGTATTTGTACCAAAACACACAGTAACTTAGTGAAAACACTACAAAATGATGCAAGACAGGTTTAGAAAAATAGGAAACATTTATCTAAACAGAACAAGACCAAAACGACAAAAATCCAACATACACAAGTCAAGTTATTAATTTTAAAAGCAAAAGAGTCTTAAATCCTTTTGTAAACAGGTAAAACACTGTTAGTGTTGAAAAGTACCTGGGTAGCATCAAAATAAAATGCACGGGCGAGTGTGCGTCGAAAAAGGTTATCGGTGCGTCGATTCCTCACCCGCAAGCGAGACATGCGTCGTTTCTCCTTCTCCGGTCGGGTCGCGTTCGCTGTTTTTCTTCTCCGCAGGAGAGTGATGCTTTGATCCGGGCAGCACTCGGGTTGCGTCATTTTTCCGTGCTCAGCAAGGTTTGCGTCAAAAATCCTGCCGCATGGTATGAGCAAAACAGCACAATCTGGGTTGTGAAGTTACCAGCCTCCGTCAGCGGGTGTTACACATCATTTCTCCAGCTGCCTGCGTCGATCTTCCAGCCACAATGCCGGTGGAGCGCTGATTTCTGCTGCAAAGCCGACGGCGCATCGTTTTTCAGCCGCGTCTCGGAAGGTGCATCGATATTTTCCCCGCACAGTGGTCTGCGCGTGTATTTTCAGTCTTGGTCTGCCAGCTTCACCTTCCAATGCCCCAGGAACTTGCCAGGGCAGTAGTCTCAGCAGAGAGTCCAGGTGCTGGCAGGGAGAAGTCTTTGATGGCCCTTAGACTTCAATAGCAGGAGGCAAGCTCAGGCCAAGCCCTTGGAGATTTCTTCACAAGCAGGAATGCACAACAAATGTCCAGTTTTTGTCCCCTTGCACAGGCATAAGCTGCAACTGCAGGATAGCTCCACAAAGCACAGTCTAAGGCAGGGCAGCACTTCTCCTCAGCTCTTCAGCTTTTCTCCCGGCAGAGGTTCCTCTTGATGTCCAGAAGTGATCTAAAGTCTCTGGTTTTGGGTGCTTTTCTTATACCCATTTTGGCCTTTGAAGTAGACTTACTTCAAAGGAAAGTCTCTCTTGTTTGTGAACTCCTGCTTTGCCCAGGCCAGGACCCACACACACAACAGGGGGTTGGAGACTGCATTTTGTGAGGGCAGGCACAGCCCTTTCAGGTGTTAGTGACCACTCCTGCCCTCCCTCCTAGCACAGATGGCTCATCAGGATATGAAGGGTACACCCCAGCTCCCTCTGTGTCACTGTCTAGCGAGAGGGGCAAATAGCCCAACTGTCAAACTGACCCAGACAGGGAATCCACAAACTGGCAGAGTCACAGAATGGTTTAAGCAAGAAAATCTCCACTTTCTAAAAGTGGCATTTTCAAACACACAATCTCAAAACCAACTGTACTAAAAGATGTATTTTTTAATTGTGAGCGCAGAGACCCCAAACTCCAAGTGTCTATCTGCTCCCAAAGGGAATCTACACTTTAATCATTGTTAAAGTCAGCCCCCATGTTAACCTATGAGAGGGATAGACCTTGCAACAGTGAAACCCGAATTTGGCAGTATTTCACTGTTAGGACATATAAAACATATGAGTATATGTCCTACCATAAACATACACTGCACCCTGCCCATGGGGCTACCTAGGGCTTACCTTAGCGGTGTCTTACATGTAAGAAAATGGAAGGTTTAGGCCTGGCAAGTGGGTACACTTGCAAAGTTGATTTGGCAGTTTAAAACTGTACACTCAGACACTGCAGTGGCAGGGCTGAGCCATGTTTACAGAGCTACTAACGTTGGTGGCACAACCAGTGCTGTAGGCCCACTATTAGCATTTGATTTACTGGCCCTGGGCACCTCTAATGCACTGTACTAGGGACTTACCAGTAAGTCAAATATGCCAACCATGGATAAACCAATCAACCATACAATTTACACAGAAAGCATATGCACTTTAGCACTGGTTAGCAGTGATAAAGTGCTCAGAGTTCTAAAGCCAGCAAAAAGAGGTCAGAACAAATAGGAAGCAGGAGGCAAAAAGATTGGGGATGATCCTGCATAAGGAAAAAAGTTCAACAGTAAACTAAAAGGCAAATAATGGATCATGTGCACCCCATATATGGGTTCATTATTTACTATAGATGAAGGAAATGTTTTGTCTATTTAATCAAACAAAAGAAGTTTGTTTGTGCAGCAGAAATACTGAACTTACATATTCGAAAGTGCACTCATGTGAGAATGAAGAGAAAGCTGACTCTGTAAAATAAAATATCTGCCCTAGAATCACACAGTTTGAGACCCGTTTACGGGTCAAGTACATCACAGTTAGGTCTGGTATATTATTCATGTTAGTTGACCTACAGGTCTAGTGACATTTGTATGATTTTAGATCTTATAAGTGCCTTAGAAGAGGAGATTAAGGGCCTCATAACAAGGTTGGTGTGCGGACCATCAGCCTGCCAGCCCCGTGGAGAGGAGACTACCATGGAGGAGGTGGTCTCCCTCCCCCAGGCTGATTACAAGGTTTCCACTGGGATGACCTAAGGAAACCTCTCAATTCAGAACCTGTGTGGCATCATTGGCCTTGGCTCTTCATGGAGCTGAGGTCAATGACGTCGCACAGATGGAGCTCCCTGCACCATCGGAAGCACACTGTCTGGTACTACAGACAGTGTGCTTCCGATGGTGCAGGGCAGGAGGGGCCCAGCACTGGGTTTCCACTAGCACTGGGTATACCGGACTACAAGGTACTTCTAAGTAAATTAAATATGCACAACAAGTGTAAGCCAATTATACCATGATGAGGGTAGAGGGCACAAGAACTGGCAGGCATAAAGTCCGCAGAGTGCAAAGGCCAGCAAAATCAAATTTCAGTAACAAACATGGATTCAAGTAGGCCAGAAGTTTGGGAGAAGGCTACCCTAAGGCCGCCAGGTCTAACAAAGGCGCATGCAGTAGAGCTTTTACAAGTGTTGGGCTTTTTGGTCTTTATTCCTTTCATTATTGTATTTTTCCTGAAAACACAGGCTACTTACTTCCCTGGTCACAAAATGGTAGCTAGGGAGTATTAGTTAGAAATTATAGGCCTCTATTTTTCTTCCTGGCCCACACACAATCAGAAGTATTTCATGATTGATAATGCTCTCGACCTTTTCCAGTGACTAGAAGCATATCTGCAGCTCCACTCATCCACCCTGGCTGCCTCTCTCTGTGGCTGGAGAAGAATTCCTTTGTGTGTATTCCCCACCTCACCCCCTCTCCGGGCCATATCCTTTTAGCCTCTACCCAGGCGAGGATGATGGGAGGGACCCTGAACAAATATGTATCCTAACACCCAGATAGACTTAACAGCGTCCTTCAACCGTCGCTTTTCAAACACCCCCAAGTCTTGCTCAGGTTTTTAGGCAATATGTCTATGATGTCATTAAAGATTTTAACAGTTATGTCATCAATGTTGTCATGGTCGAAATAAGGGTAGTAGATACACAATTTACCATAGTTAAAAGCTTTCTTTAACAAGCATTTACAATGCAACAGGTCTCGCGTTCGCTCATGTTAGAGCTGATCGCGTTGTAAACTAACCCGACTTTTCACCTATCGGGCAAAAGTGCATTTATGTACATAACCCGAAAAAGTGAAATTAACTATGTAAAGCGCTCGACTTCTGCCAAGCGAGATCGCGCTCGTAAATTAGAGAAAAAGAAGTCCACGAGCCCGATGGAAAACAGCGAGCCTCGCATGTTTTCTGTACTTGGTCGCTGTGCTCGAAGAGGGCTAGCCACCGGAAAAGGAATGAGTTATGCCTGCCTTCGACTAATGAAAGCAAGCAGATTTTATTAGGCAAGCCCACGAACCAATAAAAAACACTGACGTGAAGTTGACAGAGCTCCGAGCCCTTTTCTAAATACAAAAGAGTCTTGCTGCGATACGCATGCGCGAGCGCATGCAACGCAGGTTCAACCCTAAAAATATTCTGCTTAAATGTAATAAATACAGCATTTAAATTACTCTTGGCCATTTGCTAAAAAAAATATTTTTTATGAATTATGTTCTACGTAGTTCGTTGACTTTCTACTGTTACTCGATGACCCTATAACATTAGAACCCTGGATACAATTGCAAAATACCTTTGCTATACATCGTGTCCTTAGCTTGAAATAGCTGCCTTTTTTTAGTGCAATTGAGTAAAACTATTCGTTCTTTGAACAATCAAGTAGAAAACCTTAGAATATGTTCTTTGTGATCACAGTACATTTAATCATGTACCAATCTGCTGTGTGGCATGCGGTCTTGCTTGCTATACATAATACGTGTAACAGTTTTATATTTATCTCTTGTTGTCTATTTAGTCATTTGTTTATTGACATTTACCTTTTTCCGGAGTTGTGCCACTTCTGTGATGTTTTTCTTCGGAAACTATAAATAGGAAATATAAAATAAATAAATACTTCTGATGCCTACTAATTAAACCTAACCATAATTGCGAAAGGCAGTCGAGTCAGTTCGACTAGTTCAACATTTAAATGATGTGTTTGTTTCCATTTGCATCTTTAATGCTGTCTACTTATAGATCTGATATAAGTGTAGGTCCCCTGTAGTATACCATCACTATATGACTGAGAGTGCTACCAGTAGCCGTACTATCCTATGAGAACAATGCAGCAAAACATAGTTATTATATTATATCTTCTAATAAAAACAAGTATCTTGATACATACACATGCCAATTACAGATATTGTGCCACAAAGCATGCACTTATGTTACTGTGCTGGTCCATCCCTTAACAATTCAGAATGCCTCCCAGGTACCTTACCACGGGATTCTTGCATTTACTGCGCCTAGAGGAGGTGAGCCTCTAATGTATGCTATACAGTTCTTAAATTGTAAATAAAAAGGTGCCGGTGCCCACAGCCCTCCTCTTAAAAACGCGGCTGCTGCAATTAAATGAGTGAACACGGAATCCTGAGGTGGCATAATCCTGAAGCCATTTCGGGCCTCTTCAATCCATATAAAGCCACTCGCTGCCCCTTCAGCTCACTCTTGCAGCTTTCTGCTTTCTCCCTTTGTGACGCGTTTTCGTTTTTCCCTTCCTCTGTCTTTCTCATATCTGTCTTTTGATTGCAACAAATGCTTGAGGCAGAAGAATAAGCCCCTGCCCTCAAAAATAAGTACCAGTGCTCAGACCTGGAAACAACAAGCACAAATTAAGCACTGATGCTATACATTATCACAATTCGCTCACTCATCAGTATTTCTATCACATTTTTCTTCACTCACTCACTCACTCACTCACGCATAAGTGTCTCTAGTGCAGCACTTGTGTAATTGGTGTGTTGTCAGCAGTGCTTAATTTATGGTTGTTTTTATCCGGTGCGGGGCACCCACACTTATTTTTGAGGGCCGGCTGTTATTTTTCTGCCTCAAGCATTACTGCGAGCAAATGACACATAAGGTAAAGACGGAGTAAGAGAACAACAAAAAAGCATCATAATGAGAGAAAGCAGAAAGCTGCAAGAATGAGCAGAAGGGGCAGAGAGTGGCTGTAAATGGATTCCGTGCTCGCACATTTATTGACAGCAGCCGCATGTTTAAGAGGAGGGCTTTGGGCACTGGCACGTTTTTATTTACAAATTCAGGACTGGTTGTCAGATCAGTTATTTATAATTGTGACTGTGCAAGGTTCATGCTGACTGCTTAACAAAAGGTCTCCAGCTACAGTGAACAAGATGCTGTCTCTATGCAATGCCGCTTGTCTCTTCCTTCTATGTGCAAGACACCTCCAGATTGTAAGCGCAGCCACCTGTGCTCTTGTGCGATGAGCTCTACTCACACACCCTTCACACAAGTCTCCTCGGGCAGCCACTTACAGGGTTGGGAGCATTTGGTGCATGTGTGACATTGGTATCACAAGAGCCGGATTGGAAATTAAAATCAGTCCTGGCAAAAATTAAATCTTCTACCCAGTTCCAAACTGCAGGAGACAATGGCTAGAATGGGGATATCAGGATCTTCATGGCTGGATGAAAGCTGACCATCCAGCTCTTAAGGCAGACTGCTAGGCTGCAGCTCACATTGAAATTGTCAGAATGGCAGAACGTCCAGTCCGGCAATGGGCACTGCACCCTTGCAAAACGGTTGGTGCTGCTGTTATTAGGAGCTATCTGTGTTCTCACACTTAGATATGCGTTTCCACTCAGTCCCTCCCTTCAAATGCAAACTTTCACTTATTCTAAATCACTCTTTCCCATCTCTTGACTTTTCGCTAGCACACCTCTACCCTCCCTTACGTAATTTCTGTTTCAGTCATTCTTTCACTCAGACACAGTTTTATGCATTCGTTCACTCTATAACTCTTGAGAAATTAACATGTTGAGGTAATCTGGTCAGACACTGCTAGGTGCCATTACAGCACAGCTACACTACACAGTAAATTCAGAACCAGTCAACCAGATCAGCCAAAAATAGCTTTCAGATCATAAAGTATAGTAGGATGCTAATGGATTGCAAGGTTGCTTGGTCAAAGTCCATGACGTAAAAAATATGAAGAAGCAATATTCATTTGGTGTCTGTACACTTGCAGGGCAAAATAAGTCACCAAAGTGCGTGGGGAAATAATCACTAGGGAAGAGGGCGCGAACATGGATGCTCATATCTGTGTTGAGAGACTGAGGTTAGTCTACCTTCAAACAGGAAACCTGCAAGTAGTGCGCAGCCTCCACTTTCTTCTTTTATATGGTGTTCTGGGGTCAACTTGACACTGATGAAATAGCAATTCAGCCGTAAAGATAGGCAATCCAGTACATTACAGTGAAGAGTCAAGCCAGAGCTGTGCAAGGGGTCCGAATTTGCTACGAGAGCTGAAGAAGGCGCCTTTCCCTCAGTGGAACTGAGAGCCAAAGCTGCATTTGGTCTATTCAAAGGATTAATATTTCCGCCCCAGTAATCTCTGTTTGGCATCACAATCACAAGATACAGTTCTCTGGTCCACTCAGACTTTCAGCCATCTGAGGCAGATAAGATAAAGACCACTGATTTGAATAAAAATATAAATCTGTTATTCAATGCAAAATGCATCACTAATTCAGTCCTATCTGTGCTACAATCACCTAGGTAGTCTATGACTTCCCCACAGCCACCACCTTTGCAAACACCAGATACTCAATGACTCCTTCATCACCGTCACCTTTCCTAATGTCTGAAAATACATCATACTACATCTTCTGAAGAAACCACCAGAAGACCCAAACACACTGTCAAACAACAGACAGATCTCTGTCCTTCCCTTCCTAACTACAGTCCTGGAAAAACTCATCAATAACTGACTGGCCAACCACCTAATTGTCAATGACAACCACCTACTATACCCTTCTCATATCTGGATAGGAGGATATCACAGCACCAAGACCACTCTCATCACAGCCACTGATGACATCTGTAGAATCATGGATGGCGAGACAGCAATACTCATCCTGCACAGCCTCCCAACTGCATTTGTCACCATGCCCCAACCCATCCTCCTCTGGTGCCTTGACAAAATTGGCATACATTGACCAGCCTTCTGAAAGATCAGATACTTTCCCACTGGGTGCACCCAATAACTCAGCCTGACACTGTACGCCTCCATCTCTGCCAGCTTGATTTGCATGGTACTCAAGGATTCTCAATCAGCCCACTCTATTCAATGTCTTCACGGCACCGCTAGCCAACATCATCCAAGCCCACAGAATTAGCATCATCTCAAACACTGATCACACCAAGCTCATCCTCACCTTCTCTTATGATCGAACCATCACTAGAACAAAATCCTCCAACTGCGTGTCTGAAGCACTGCCAACTGAATGAAGACCAACTGACTGAAGATTATCTCCCAGGTGGTACTCCTTGAAAAAAAAAACTCGCTATAGACAGCAGGCTGGTGGCCAGTCAAACTAGGACCAGCACCCAACCCATCTAACCAATCATGGAACTGTATAATAGTGGTGGACAATCAACTCTTAATCACAAAAAGTGATGGAGCGGTGGCTCACAGGGCTTGTAACACTAAAGTACAGTGCATTTCATTTAATTATTTCAAAAGTTACAATATTAAAATGTGAGTAGGAAAAAATACACATCAAAATGTAAATCAATCTGACACAAACATGCTTTCCAAACGAAAGTGTGAAGACAACGATTTCAGGATAGGCTCATTATACCAGTGAAGGCAGTTACACAGCTTAGTAAAACCGAGGTCTGACTGCACAGAGTTTGCTTGCATGTTGTAGTCTGTCAATGAGAGACATATGAAGTTGATGAGCAGACTATAATGTATGCATTCTGTTTTTTAAATTCTGTTAAGTATTTAAGCAGCACAGCACTAGTCCTGTATAGATGCAGATTCCAAGGTTAAAAGTGGAAATCAGTTGAGCATGTAAATTGATACATTTGCAGTTTAATAAAAAAACAAATTTAATTTTCCTTGTCACTTACCATAAGGCAAAGGTGTTTTCAATGAATTCACTCCTGAAGTCAGTACCTTCATCCTTATCACTGTGAACTTGTAGACACATGTCACCAACAACACGTGGATGTTTCCACTAGTATCAGCCATCATCAATCTTGCACACCTTGCTAGGATAGTAGAGGAGGACCTCTACAGTCTTGTCCAGGGATCTGAACTGGCCCTTCTGAAGCCCAAACACCCTCTCCACAGGAAACCTTGGGCCAGATTTACTAAAAAGTGGCGCATCGCGGTGTTGTGCCAAAAGTTGCTGCACTATGTCACTTTAGAAACACAGGGATGCACGTAGTTACTAAAATACAGTGTATCCTGTGTTTCCCCCTATGCCGGTCCTAAATTTAGCTGCCAGCACCAGCACAAGCATCCTTGCATCGTAGTGCAAGGGTGTGTGGGTTGGGGCGATTGAATGTTTATGTGCAGGAAGCTGTCCCTTCCCTCACATAAACAATCTACAATGGCAATTTGACACTTCTATGTGTGCTGCAGAATGCAGCACACATGGAAGTACCAAATCATCATTTTTGAATGATAGTTTATGTGCAGGAAGGTACACCTTTCTGCACATAAACAATCATTTATGGCCTTTTGCTCTTTCTATGTATGCTTCAGAATGCAGAATACAGACAAATTAACTGATGGCAGGCTGGAACATTATATACCAAAATGACATTTGGAGTGAAAGAGGACCTATTTAATAGGCTCTTGATATTCTGTTGATTCTAAGAGTGGTGTGTGAGCATCAACATTGATAATACAGCAGATATATTTGACAATCACAATGTGTGAGTGTAAAGTATAATATTTTGCAGAAAAAGACTGATCAGGGTGATTCTGGAGTGGACATTGCTATCCATCTCTAAAGTGGTTTCTGGTATAGCTGTCACTCAGATGTCATTCTTTCATGACTGAGATTTCTCATGTTTCCTTTTCTTGGCTTTTGGTGTATTAACATAATTTTAGTTTCATTTGGATTCTATGCACTAGTATGATGCTAACTACTTCCTTTAACTATTGTATTTGAATTTGAGAGTTTTTTAAAAATTGTTCTTATTAGCATTTTACACAGAAAATAGAAGAAAATAAATACAAATGCAGCAATATCAGATACAAAGATATATTCAGAACCACAGTGCTGATAAGATGTCTCGTGCAGTCTCCACAGAGAGGGGGCTAACACCCACAGTTCAACAATAAATGCCACCCTGAAAAAGTCTCAAAAGATCCAGCCTGGACTTGCAGCCCCAATTCACTCCAAGTCTACTAGTCCCCACCTCACAAAAGCAAGCACCTCACTCATTGTTCACATTCTCCCATATCTAAGGAGTCTCCCCGGACAGCACAGGGGGAGACTGTGGGGAACCATCATTCATCTCATCCACCTCACCCAATCACTGAATTTGTGAATTAATATTTGTGGTCTGTGCCCTCTTATATGATACAGGTTTTATTTCTTAGTACGGTTTATGGCCATCCAGTTCCCCTATCAAGGTAGCTTACATTATGTGTTTTTTGATTGGAGGGTTGCGGTATGAATGTTTTCTCTGAGGCCATGAGGTCTATTCTTCTACTATTTGTTGGTTGTTGTATATTAACTGTGAGTTATTCACTTATATGTCACTGTCCCCTTCCTTGAACTACTTTCATTCTTTATGAAATTCCTACAGGTAGTGTGAGTTCCCTGATGCATCGAGGTTTATCATTACACCTTTTATAATGATGGATAGAGCTGATTTCCCTGAATATATATTTGGTGGGATACGTTCACAGAGGATAACGTAAATCATATTGACTTTGACGCGCATATAGGGACGTGATTAAGCTGTCTTCACAATCAGGTCTTATTCACCTCTCAGAAAATGTGGCATGTGTTCTAGGTCTCTAGTAAAATTTATTTGATTAAGTATGCTCTGCCAAACTATCCTTGACTCACATCTAACTATTCCTAATGTGCTTTCCCAGCCGTAATGTAAGAAAACATTATGGAAAATGTATCTTAGATAATGAAAGATTACCTCCCTAACCTTTTACTGTGGGTACATCTAACTACAAGGTTGGTTACTAGTGGCTCTATATTTAGAATAACATCTATGTGACTGACCAGTGGTCCACTGCTATAAGGTCAACATCAGCTCAAGTTAGAAGAAATTGGATGCCCTCAGTACTATACCTTTCCTCTCCTCTCCACAAGGTTTGTACTTCTGTCTGGTGACACATACATGTTGCACACATTTTGTTCCTTCCTCTGAGTTCACTGTTGCATGCCACGGCCCAGTTACACTACACTACAATCCTTCAGGAACAATGGTGAAACATTGACAAAATGGACCAATTGTTCATCCTGTCCCACTTTGTCTTCCCTTACTGTAGCTTATCCCATCTCACAGGAGATGGCCTTTCCAGACAGAAGCCCCCTGTAGCTAGTATACATTGCGGATGCTAGCTGCAGAACAGTTGCCAGGCCAGCTCATTACTTTGCAGGCTCTAATTTTGGATTCAAATGCCTCCTCCTTCAAGAACAATCTCAGGCTTGGAGGGCCCTAGGCACATCCCTCAGTCATCCAGTCAATCAAATTGTTCATAGACTCTACCATCCAGCTTGCAGCCTCTAGTCTTCCCTCATGTTGCTAGGCCAACCTACAGTTATCCAATCTCTTCTAGACCACGTCACAAGAAAGTCACCTATTAGACAAAGAAAAACTCAAGCCAATAGCATATACTCACACTCCAGGAAGAAAATCTTGCATGCGTCCTTGCACAGGATATATGCATCAATTCAATCAACCAGTAGGGGAGTGCATTATACCTTTAACAAACATCTCCTCCTCCAATGTGAACACTGGACCAGGACAAAAAAAAAAAGATTGCTTCACTCATCATTGTGGATTAAGCAATAAGGTCATGATGCAGGTTGGCAAATTGACATGTGGAGCCCTATAGTGATCCATTACAATGATGGCAGCTAGTGGGCAATTCTTTATCTCATTGAAGTGTGGTTGGTCCATTCTGCGAAATGCACTTTATGTCCTGGTAGCAACTTCGATTACCAAATGACCTCTGTAAAGAAGTCCTAATTTGAGGACCAATTATAATAGCTAGTTGTAGTAAGCCAAACTAAGTGTTGCGTTTTCAGAGGTATTTATTTCCAGAAAATACCATTTTGGACCCTCGGTAACCAAATTACATCCAATGCAATTCTCCACCACTTACCGTCTCTGCCTGTTACCAAGCAACCACCCGATTTGAATATCTGTGTGTCGCTCGTGACACACGCTCGTGACCTCCGACTAACAACAACATTACATTTAGTTTTTTTTTTTACAAAACTTTAGCATCCCTTACCCAAACAACAATAAAATAATTAAACATCCCTACCAAACAAAAGAGGTTTATCATGAACATTTCCTTTGAATAATACAAACAGTTTTTTCGCACAACAGTTTTGTTTCTACACCGTTACATTACATTCTGAGTTTCCAAGGTACTTTCCGTATTCTTACACTTTTACGTGTGGATGGTACATGAGATACAGGCTGCTGGAAAGCACTTGAATCCTGTGTATTTGATCTGGTACTAAACTCACCATTGTCAAGGCACTCTCGCGGCCCATTTTGTAACTTTACAACTTCTGACTTATTCCACTTTTATTGCATTTCCCTTCACCAATTTCACTCTTACTGGATCAGAGAACTTTTAACTTCCTTTCTTGACAAAAGTAGGTAGCTTAATAGACACCCAATCTCCTGTTGATAAATCAATATGCCTAGCACCTTTCCTTTTGTCAAAATGCATTTTTTGTACAATTTGTTTTTCTTTAACATTTTGTTGAACATCTTTTGCACAATCTTCCAATCGCACATTCTTGAAAAATCTGGACATCCACCCTGGACAAATTTGCATACAAGTCCTTCTACCCCGTTAGAGCCTCAAAAGGAGACACCCTCAAAAGGAGACACAGAGGTGGTAGAGTGTGGTGTCGTTCTATAAAACCACAGAATAGCCTGCACAGATGTACTCTCAATACAATTGTTTTTCAATGACCACCTGATACACTCACCCAGTACACAATTAAAATGCTCCACCAAACCATTTGTTTGTGGCTGATACAATGAACACCTCAAATGTTTAATTGATCCTTCCTTCAGAAACACTTTGAATTCTTCAGACATAAATTGAACTCCATTATCTGTAACTACTTCCTCAGGGAAGCCTTCATTCATGAAAACTTCCCTTAAAAATGTTACAAATTATCTTGCATTAGGATCTTGAACAAACTTCACATAAGGCGATTTCGAGTAATAATCAACTATTACATACGCATACCTGTTATTACAATTTAAAGAATGGAAAGGTCCCACCAATTTCACACCCAACTTCTTCCATGGACCAGATGGACATTCAATTGGAATCATAGGAGGAGTACATGTTCTAAATGTCTTATCACTATTATAACATACAATGCAATTCTTCACCATACTGTCACTCTCATTGTCCATACCAGGCCACCAAAAATGCTCACATACTCTTCTCTTGGTTATTGTTGCACCTAAATGCCCATCATGCGCATTTTCCTTGATAGTACACCTCAAGTCTTCTGGTGGAATTAATTTATCATTTCTCAAAAGAATATTATCCTCAATCGTCAACTCATCATCAATCTTCCAAAATGGTTGAACATCATATGTCAGACCTTTTTCATGAGGCCACCCTTCTTTGACGTTCTTCATAACCTCACACAAAATGTTATCTGCATACAATTTCTCCTTCCATACATTTTCTGAACACACACATACCTGTTCAATTTCAATAGCGGCAATTAATCAACTTTCATCCGCTAAATCATCCTCAGCCGCACTTTCAATATGAGCTGGGAAACATGATAGATAGGCTGCCCTGATATTTTTCCCTTCTTGGATATGTATGACCTCAAAATCATATTGCATCAATCTTGCTGTAAACCTTGCAATTCTAGGTGTCCCAGTTTTGTTATTTGTGCCATTGAGGATCCCAACCAAAGGTTTGCGATCAGTTTTCAATATGAAATGTCTGCCCTAAATATAATTTCTGAATTTCTCAACCGCCCCTACACAAGCCAACAGTTCCTTTTCAATGACCGAAAAACGAGTTTCCACTTCTCTTAACGCTCTGGATGCAAATCCAATTGTGTTTTCTAGATCATCCTTCAACCGTGTTAGCACTGCACCAACTCCTACATTGCTTGCATCAACTGTTAAACAACATTGAACATCTTGATCAAAAGGTTTAAGTGCCTCAGCACAAACCAGTATTTTTTTTATGTCTTCAAACGCTTTATCACATTCAGCGTCCCAATTAAAACACACACCTCTCTTCAAAAGATAAAAAATTGGCCTTACCTTGCTGGCAAAATTTGGTACAAAACGAGAATAAAATTCACACATTCCCAAAAATGACTTGACACCCATCTTATCTTTGGGAGGCGGGGCAATTTTGATGGCTTCTATCAACCCTGGTTTAGGTAAAATTCCATCTTTCGAAATTACATGGCCTAGATATTCCACAGATGGTTTCATAAACAAAAACTTTTCTCTTTTAAGAACAATTCCACAAGACAAAAACGTATCCAAAATCTGTCTCAAAACTCTGTTATGTTCAGTATGATCACCTGCATATACCAGCACATCGTCTTGAAAAACCAACACATTCGGCACATCTTTCAATAAAGAACTCATTATCCTTTGAAATACTGAAGCCACTGAAGCTAACCCAAACGGCATGCGACAATACTGGAAAGTCACAATAGGTGACACAAATGCCTTCAGATGCCTTGATTCTGGATCCAAGTCAACCTAATGGTATGCACTGGCTAAATCAAGTTTAGTAAATATCTTTGCATTCTTGACCGTAGACAACAGTTCTCTTATTTTTGGTAACGGATGTTTGTCTACCCAAATCTCTTTGTTCAATGCTCTTAAATCCACACACACTCTCAAATCACCATTCTTCTTCTTTGTAATGACTAAAGGAGAAATCCATAGCAAAGACTCAATAGGCTCAATAATCCCCTTTTCATGTAACCCTATAAGCTCTTTTTCCAATTCCTCTCTGAGGCTAAATGGTACACTCCTGAGTTTATGTTTGACCGGTACGCGTCACCTTTAACTTTAATCTTATGTTTGAATCCTTTTTATTTCTCCTAATTCTCCAGAAAAAAACTTTGGATATTCATTTAATATCTCTTCAATAGCATTAGCATCCCTAATCACTGTTACTTGATTTTTAGTACCAGGTCGTAATACCATGCCATACAAACCTTGATGGAACCAATCCAAAATATTTAAACCTTTAGCTGCAACGTATATTTTTCCTTGAATCTGTCTTCCCTTGAATTCCATAATATCTTCAAAATACCCCTGAATGTCTATTCTTCTTCCCTCATATGAAACTGGGGCTCTATCTGGTGGTAGCAATGTACGGTCTGTCCAATTTAGATAAAACAACTCCTGCATGATCATTGTAATTCTCGCAACTGAGTCCATTAGCAAGCGTAAATGCTTGTCCCCCACTCTAATAAGAACATATGGATCAATTCAACTCTCAACCATGTGTTGAACTTCCTCAATCAAATTTTCAACTAACCCTTCATTGCCCTCAACAACCGACGTTACTGTGTTGTTTTTGGACCATTCACTCTGACACACTTTCACAAAATGGCCAGTTTTGCCACAATTTCTGCATTGAACATTTAAGGCCGGATAAGCTTTGACTCCTTTCACATGTAAGGCATAACCACACCTGAAACAAACATTTTGTTATTTAAAAAACACATTTGATTTACTATCTCTATTGTTTTTATGTCCGTGATTAGCCATTTGAAAATTCATATTTTTTTCCAATTTTCCTTTATCCACTTTACTTCGGACTTCCCCAACTTTTTCTCAAGTGTCTGAAGACTTCTCTATCTCACTTGTCGATTTGATTGATGATTCTATGCCCTTTGCAATTTTGATAGAATCCGACAGTGACGGATTATCCAAAGATATCAACTTTTGCTTAATGGACCTATCCAAACCCTGACATATGAACTGATCTCTGATCAATTGTTCACCAAGCTCACCAAATTGACAGTCAGCAGCCAACAACCTTAATGCAGAAATGTAAGTGTCCACATCTTCACCATTTTGCTGAACCCTCTTAAAAAAGTTGTGTCTAGACACAACTAAACTTGGCGGAGCATCAAATCTGTTACGCATTTTCTTTATGGCGGATTCATAATCTTCCAATTCCTCTTCATCAATAGGTATGTCTGGTAGATGTTTAAAAATAGCTCTACCTTCAAACCCAACGGAATGTAACAATATAGACTTTTTACGTTCAGGTCTGAATCTTGCCGCTTCAGTGGCTCCTAAACAAGTCTCAAATGCATTAAACCAGTGCCTCCATGCAATTTGCGGTTCACCTGGGCTTTCTGAAAAATGGAGGTGGAGGATTTACATCTTGCATAATTGCAAAATGCTAAACTTGAGACTAACAAATGCACATACATACAAATACAAATGTATTTGAAATGTATTTTGTCTAACTAAATAAATAAACAAATCGGTAGTTTGTATGTCTGCCTATAGGTAACAACCTCTCAATCTTCAGTTAATTACTTCTTTAACCTTGTCTCACACTACTCATCTATTTCCCATAAAGCTCCATTGAACATGTGATCACAGACCAACTAAACGCCTCCTCCTGCTCCTGGTGAACTTTGTTTGTTTGCTGAACAGCAGTAATATGTCTAAATGTGTAAATATGTCTAAATGTTGTTCCGAAATTGACTGCGACCGATGAGCGCCACAGGTCGTCACCGAGAGTGCTTCACCTCTGCTCTGACGAGCCGATCTTTCTTCCAACAAATATGCACCCCACATCGTCTCCGACCGTAATCCTGTGTGTATGCCGTGGGCTCGTTTGCTGAGGGTCACCACTCGTCGCAAACAGAAGGGTATGTAGTAAGCCAAACAAAGTCTTGCGTTTTCAGAGGTATTTATTTCCAGAAAATACCATTTCGGACCTTCTGTAACCAAATTACATCCAATGCGACTCTCCACCACTTAACGCCTCTGCCCGTTACCAAGCAACCACCCGATTCGAATATCTGTGTGTCGCTCGTGACACACGCTCGTGACCTCCGACTAACAACAACATTACACTAGTATTTAGACCTGGAGTTGTCAAACTAGATTGTTTTGTAGGATTTGATCTGGCAGTGCCGCAGCCAACAAATTGGGACATGCAAAATTGAAACATCCACTAAAGCTTGCAAGACTGAAGCTGGCAAGATTTACGTTTTCAGGAAGACTCAGGAGCAAAATACCAAACACCCCAAGAGAGCTAGTCAGAAACATGGAAAAACAAAGCAAGACCACTTAATTACTGATTTATAGTAGAAAAACAAGAATGATCAGGCAACATGAAGCTGGCTTAATTTCATCTGTGGTAGATTGCTCATAATCTGATGTAGAGAGGAGGTTGATACTCTTGTTTAAATCACAGATATGCAATATCTCCTGGAAACAAAGACCACCATTAAATGTCAAGCACCATCATGTGCTTTTGGGCCCAGTAACTTTAGTAATCCACCAGCCACCAGTGAAATCTGACATCCTTGCATTCAAACTTGTGATGGGCAGAGCACCGCATATATCAGTGACAATTGTTTAACTCACTGAGCAATTCCTAAAGGAAGTATGCCAATCACACCAAGTAAATCTACCAAGCAGGTATTCTAATCTAAAATACAGAGAAGTATTGAAACTAGAGTCATCATTTGACCTCAAGCTAATGAAGAGAAATTGAGAGTCTCCTACACTCTAAAATGCCTCAAACACTGTTGGGTGGCCAGCAACAACCTGAAGCCCAACCCTTCAAGACAGAATTCCTACTATTCACCAAGAACACAGAGCAAGACTCAGTCTAAATCTAGCTCAACCAAAGGAAAAGGAGAAATTCAAACTACAGGTTTCAGCCAATGCTTTGTCATTTGGATTCACCCCAGACACCAATCTTACCCTCAAGGAACACAGAACACCTAGATGACCTGATATCAGCTCTCTCTTCTGAAGAATTTCCAGTAAGTGACATCAGAACCATTATTCAAACCCTCCTACTCTTGCTATCTATCTGTCCCAGTAAAGCCCTGCTCTGTGTTCTCCCCAAGATCCACACTTACCACCTTTTAGAGCATCTTGCATGCACAATACACCTTAAAAAGGGCTTGAAGAACTACAGCCGCAGCATCCTCAGTCTGATGGAACTAAACTGACTCTCTTGCCAATCTGCACAATCTTCAACATGTGCTTCATTGTTGTGAGAAATTGAGGCATCCTCGTCAGGGTGAACCCTTAAAGTCACTAAATCAACCTGTACTCAATGCCATAGCAGCTATGGCACATAGGAGGCAAACCTAATTTAGAGTCAAGGTATAAAGCATATATGCAGTACTCAAACCTTAATGAAGCCAAAAAACAATACAAGACAAATCTCAAAACGATTTAGAAAAATATATAAAAAAAATAAAAAGACACCAAATTGACAAAACAATAGAACTGGAGGTATGAATCTTTAAAGTTTAGGTTTCAAAATAATGTGAAAAAGTATTAAGTACCAACCGCAGCCATCTGGTTGTGCTTGACAGTGCAAAGGATAGGGTTTAAGACCATCCGTGATGGAGAGCAGTTCGGATACAGGGACCAGGTTCATCCTGGTGAAAAATGTTAACTTAAAACTCAGGGCCTGATTTAGATTTAAACGGACAAGTTACTCTGTCACAACAGTGATGGATATCTCATCCGCCAAAATATAAATACCATTATTTCCTGCGGATTTTATATTTCAGGGCAAGGGATATCCATTACCATTGTGACAGAGTGAACCATCTGCTGAAATCTAAATCAGGCCCTTAGTCTCTGGGATGGAAGTCAAAAATTCTCAGAAGGGCAAGGCAACAGGCTGTGGCCAAAGTTGGCACCATGTTGTCAGATAGCTGCTAGATGAGGTCTCAGCTAACCCATTGACATTTGACAAAAAAGCTCTGAGTGGGAGTAATTCAAATTTTGCTCCCAGAGATTATTCCTAGGAGGCCCAATTATTTCTATGCCTTCACCAGTGAAGATTTCTAGCTTTGGGCGTAGTTATTTTTTTGAGCTTTGATACTTTGAGCGGGGCATGGCAGTAGTGAAATGGGATCCGCAAAGTGAGATACCTTCTCAGCGAGGTCCTACTGAATCGGATTTGCTGCTGTGGAAAATAACTTATCAAGAGCAACTTGAGTTTTTGGCCCAGCGGCAACATACCTTCATCGGATCAGATTGGCAGGTTGGTCTTGGTGCCCTGCCATTTCTAAGAGAAAAAGTTGCCAAAATGGTTTAAGTCCAAAATTTCAGGAAACATTAGGACTAGGACTAATTAGGATTAGGAGTACACTGTGACACTAGCCAAAAAGCTAAGACTCACTCCAGCAGAGGCCAGTAGGCAGGTACAATTGGGACCGGTCAGCTGGAAATGCAGGAAAAGGAACTCTTGAAGCTGTTGTGTCCCTGTAGCTCACACAGAAGATCAGCGTTATGACCCTGGAAGCCACTCATGTTGCCCTGGTAGATGGAAAGTGGATCCAGTCTTCTCAGGTCTTCAGACAGCAGAGCAGTCCTCTTCTGAATCCCCCTCTGGTCAAGCAGCGTCCTGAACTGGGAAGTGGGCATGCCACATCTATGACCAGTTGCAGCCTGTGGGTGAGAGAAACTCCTGCTAACTCCTTAACCGTTGGGGTATACGTTCCCAGGGGAGAGCCAACCCAAATGTGTGGCACTTCCTTTGTGTTTTACTGAAACTATTTCACATTGCCCCTTTCTCCCTAAGTCTAACATGGCAAACCTTTCTTCCACTGCTCAACACTCCCTGTGCCCACCCAGAAATTCAGCTACACTATGGAAATGGGTAACCCCTCCCCCTCCCTGGGGCAGTTCCATCTCCTACTGGTACTGCTGCCAGTCTGACTAGGGGACAATAAAAAGTGGCAGGCCCAGATGTGAGCTACATCTGCTTGTGACAAGGGAGGCCTCCTTTAAGTTACTCCGGGGGCTGGGCACAGCCCTCAGGCCACAGAAAAATACTTTCACACACCCTAGAGCCTTTTTTCCTGTCCTGGGAGCAATTCATACCTCATCACAGAGGAGCCATCACCTGCCTGGTGGCATTTGAAATACTTAGAGACAGTGCCTGTTGGATCTAGCCCCTTCAGCAGGGTAACCCCAAACATTTTGAGTATTTCCTTCCACTTTTAGCTGAATTAATTTTTGTTGGCCTTACGGCTATGTGCACTTTACACCTGCTAGCCAGTGCTAAAGTGCTTGTGCTCACTTCCCTAAAACATGATTAAAATGGTTTTGAGGAAATATCAGAAAGTGTGACTCCACACCATTCTCGAAACTCGAAAGCTCTTCAGCATTGTTTAAAAAGTGTTTTTGACCCTCAATAGCTAGTTTCTGCCATTGGTCATATTACCCACTGATATACTAGTAGCCTTAGCATCATTAAAGGGTCTTACCTCCACCAGGAGAAAGAGTTTCTTAACTCAGAGACATGGTGGGATCTGTGAACAAGTGTGCAGTAAGATTAAAGTTACCTACTATCAAAAATAGGGATGGGGTAAGTTTAAAAACAAGTGTGATGTTTAAGGGATAGATTATATATCCTTCACATCTAAAAAGCGGTCAACATGTTTCAGTCTATTTGCGCCAAACAGTCGTCGGCTTTCGTCAGGACTATACATATGATTCTCTCAGATCCCTTTATTCTCATTCAACAGGCTCTGTTGCTTTACCTCGAAAGACAGCATTTACAGTAGAATCCCAACTGCCTCTATAAATAAGGCCACAAAAAAAAAAAACAACAACAGGATTAGTTACATAATATTTGGGAGAGGTGGACTGTGAATGTACTTAGGGGACTTGTGAATCACTGGAGGTGTGTGGAGCTAAGTCCCCCTTCAGAAGACTCCCCACCCCTGGGGCTTGGGGGTGGTACCCCCCAGTTTGAAGGCCACTACTGTAAGGACATGTGGCACATTAAACTTTTACTCCATCCTGCTTTTATATAACATACACCTTGCCTTATTAGCAGTAAGACTGACCTTAGGGGTGACTTTTTATTTTTTTAAGAGGAAGGTGTAGGACTGTCAAAGGGGTTTATTTTGACAAGTTGAATTGGCAAACTTAAACTGTTGCCAGGCTAGATTGTTATTCCTGTGGTCAGGTTTTCTATGTTAAGCAATAGGTAGCAAAATGGGTGATACAGCACACTGGTGACATTTGGTACCATATAATTGGGACTTAGAGTTAAGCTTAAAGTGCCAATCAGGTGTATACCAATTTCATCATGTTTAAAGGAGGAGTACAGCACTTTACCCCTGGTTAGTAGGGATAAAGTGCACAGAGTCCTGTGGCCAGCAAAGACGGTCCGGGCATAAAATTGGGGGGAATACCACAAAAAAGATGTCCATTTCCAAAAACATGTACTTTACATGGATTAGCTTATTCATTAGAATAGGGGACCTATTTGGCCTCAGCACATCTGTATTTGCAGTAGAGGGAAGTTGCAAAACATTATGTGCAAAGACACCTACTTTCATAGGGAATTGATCAGCCATTTACATCGGGACCATGCTAAGCAATCAGCATTGGTTGCCTGATTAAGCAACACTCTTACATTCAGGGACATCTCAAGGATTTTGGGGTCCTTATGCCAAATGTATTTTTGGGGCCCCTGTTAAGAGCAGCTTTGAATGTATGAGCCAAGTTCAGCTGTTTCGTGGCTTCTTTGTCCAGGTCACACACAGCTCACAGGCAGGTCCAAGTTCTAAACGTGACTCCATCTAATATTCACAGAGGGTGACTTGTTCTTTTAACATTGTAACACAGCAGCAGCTAACTAATATTACTGCAAATAATCGGTGACACCCTCAGATTTCTCATATGTGAGGTCCCGTTTTGAACTAGAAGAAACTTTTTTTATGGACGTTGCATGAAACATAAACACAATATTTCTTTGTAAAATGTCTGTAATAGAGTCACGCATCACCCAGGTCAAAAATAAATTCAAGGAAAGCCGCATTTTTAACCGTGCTCTTTTAAGAAATATTCAGGTTCATCAGGACAAGACTCTGCAGAACAGAGCTGACTCTATCCTGGCCCCCCCTGAAAGGCTGCGGGTTCCTGGGCCAGAGCCCACTTTGTCCATGTCTTAAAAACTCTCTGCTTACGTCGACATATTTCACCTTACTGGGGAGGGGTTGTGTCAGGGGTGAACTTAACAAGCCACCCTCTGCCTTCTCCTGTCTCTGGGGATCGCCCTCCCACAGCATTCCTCTGGCCTCTGGAGACCCCGGGAAGGCAGGGCAAAAGCAGAGACAGGGTCTCATTCCGCACTTTGATGTAAGAGACGTGATTAAGAAGCTTTGTTTGTCAATCTTCTATAAAAAGAGCAGTGAATAACTGGATTTCAACTCTATAGTCAACGACTGTAACATAATGATTTAAACGCAAAGGTGCCATAATCCGTGATGCCGCCCACTGATAACTTTTTATTCTTGGGCCATCCTGTTGTCACTATCTGTGTGATCGTGACATGTGATCTCAGCTATCCCTTTCCAGGCCGATTGTTGTCCTCCGGGGCGTGTCGCAGCATCTAGGGCTCTGGAACGTTCCCAAGCAGGTGGATCTCAGCCGCCGCGCGCCTCCGCTCTTCATTGTCCTTCTCTGGAGGTGCTTCTGGAGGGAGGATGGACCGGGGCACCGCGAGGTTTAGCGGAGTCTCAGAATACTCGACCCCGTAGAGTTCCCGGTGCCTTTTGCAAAAGCGAGTGACAGCAGGTAAGTACATACCTTAGCAACAGTTAAATGATGCAACTACTTTTCATTGCGAGACAAAATGACCATATTACTCGTGTGGGTTAGAAACTAGCACACGTTGTTCAAGCGCTACGGATAAGCATCGCTTCCTGGTGTGTTTCCAAGACTTCTAAGCAACATCTCTGTCAAAAGTATTTATATTTGTTATACGTGTGTACTCCAAGCTATAGTCCAACGGCCTGCTGGTGTGATACTTTTGGGGTGCGCGCTGCTTCATCATGGGGTTTTCCTTTAGAACAGGATACTTAATCATTTTATTGGGTGCTGAGTACCTGCGCGGCTTCTTCAGGTTGAGCTAGAACGCTGGTCTGGTTCTCCCAGGAGGAAGTGCCGATGTTTAACATTTATGCGTCGCTGTACCACTTCAAGGGATAGCGGTTTGGAGCCCCGACAGGCGTTCGTGGCGCTATACAACTAGAACTGCAGTGCTATACGGCGGAGAGAGAAATGCAGGCAATTTATCTAGGTGCCGTTACCGATGATAAACACACGGCATCCATCCATGAAGTCAACAGTGCTTAATTTATGCTTGTTTCCGTGACACTTGTGACACTTATTTTTGAGGGCCGGGGCTTATTCTTCTGCCTTAAGCATTTGCTGCGAGCAAAAGAGAAATATGGGAAAGACGGAGGAAGGGAAAAACGAAAAAGCGCCACAAAGGGAGCGAGCAGAACGCTGCAAAAGTGAGCTGAATGGGCAGGAAGTGGCTTTATATGGATTGAAGAGGCCCGAGGTGGCTTCAGGATTACACCGCCTCAGTATTACGTGCTCGCAGATTTAATTGCAGTAGCCGCGTGTTTAGTAGGAGGGCTTTGGGCACCAGCACGTTTTTATTTACAAATTAAGCACTGAGTCAACATATACATCTAAGATATATTTAATAGCTACGCCCCACAGCTCCCTTTCGGCTTTGTTCGCATATGCTGATTTGTGAGACAAAAATGCACCCCAGGGTTTTACGATGAACGATTAAGCTTCTTTTCATGATAGACCGTGATTTGGTATGCACTAATTTTAACATTTTATCATGAAAGTAGTTTAGTGGCAGTGGAATGGTGTGATAACAGTGATTGTTTGTTTAGGCAGAATGACCCCAGGCGAATTGCAGCAACAACAAAACACATCAAATTATACTAACCGAATAAACACTACTATAGCAACATAGCAAAGCAGCAACACACAGGATAGAAACATAAAACAGCAGCATAATACAACAAAACAAACTGCACAACAACACAATTGTATTAAGGAGTTGTGTGTTGTTTTGTGCTGGCATTTTGTTCTAGTTTTATTGCTAATGTTGTGTCTAGGTTGTTATTTTGATGGTTAGTGAGTTATCATATGTGCTATATGGCTGCCACATTGTGTGATTTTGTTCTGTCATTATTCTCTCCTGCACCCACTACCTTTTCAGCCAAAACAGCACATCCCATCATCATCCAGTACAAAATAATTAGCACTGCCAAATATACTTAACATCCAAAGATACAAGCTGTAAATGAGTTTAAAATGTCACTAACCATTTCTCCTTGAAATAGCACTACCCAAGGGCACTTTATTCGATCCAGTCTTGACTCCCATGTTTGATGCCTAATGTTAACTCTTTCTTTAGCAATAATTACTATTTAAAGGCTCCTCCTACCAGTATCCTTTAGATCGCCTGTGTTTTCGAGACTACCTGGGCACAGGGACAGGGCCGAAGACAGTAGTACTAAATGTGTGTTTTTTTCACGAGCATTTAGTGATGTTTTAGAGTGTAACAGCAGATACCGGGCTAAAATTGTATCAGGTATTGGAGCCATAGCTGTCCGCAGAGACAAGACTATTTCATTCTCTGAGGTACAAAGGCAAATGCCCGACTCCAACTTACTATTTGATAGGCTGTTGTACTGTAGTGTAGTGTATTCCAGCATTATAGAGCTCCTACTACCCTGTTTGTGGGGTGCTGAAGTGCTTAAGTACATGGTTAACACCTTACACCATGTAGGGTGTACGGTTGGAAGTGAGTTGTCTTTGTTTTGATCCTCTGTGGGAAGTGTTTCCATGTTGCCCATGATTACCACTGGGGTGTGGTTATCGTGTTGCCAGAGCAATGCTTAGCCGGGTGATGGATGATGAAGTGTGCGGTAGAGGCTCGTAAGTGATGGTTACTTCTTTGTCAATCTCTACCGCTAGTTCTCTTTCATGGAGAAGAGCAAATTTTGTGCACAATTAAATCACTGTTGAAGAACATGATGAGTCTCAAGATTTTTCTGAAGTTACTGGACTGCTTTCTTTTCAAATATTTTGAAAACATTAAAGGCCTGACTTATGGAAAGTTAGCACCACCTTGGTGTCATTTTTTGACGCAAAAGCGGCACAAACTTACAAAATACAATTATATTTTGTAAGTTTATGCCGCTTTTGTGTCAAAAAATGACACCAAGGAGGCGCTAACTTTCTATAAATCATGCCCTAAGTGAGTTAATGTTGTTTCAAATTAGCATTAGTAGTTGGGACCGATGTAGGCTTTGGAGAGGGTGAAGTGGGTATCAGTTTGTCAATGTAATGTGCTGGATGCATCCAAACTTCAACAAATGCCTTTGCAACTATTTAGGAATTGGTTTACTGAATAACTATTAAAACAGCAGTCATTTTGTATACTTAGAGAACCAGTTTAATGTTAGGATTTTATCCTGCAGGACATTTATAAACATAGGTCTTAACTGTGCTTTGTGATAAAATATTCAATTTAGTCACCTATCTCTAAAGTTCTTTTATTGTACATGCACAACTGAAGGGTACAGAAGGATGGAAAGGACAACCTTACATAGACTGATAACTGTGTGCACAAAGTACCTCAGAAGCTACATCTAGTTGGTTACCCTGATGAAGAGCCTAGTTATTTGATTTGAGATTTGGCCAAGAGCATACCAGACTTATGAATGGATAGCTAATGAGGTTTGTAAGGTCTGTGTAAGATGGCTGTCTATATCAATATGTATGTTATTCAACCAAAGTAAACGCAAAATTAAAATTATTTTTACATTTTCGTGCATTGCCTCAAAACTTTTCTGCTGAGAAATGAGACATTTGTTGGTGGCCACTGATGGTACACATTATGACCCAATATTGGTAAGTTGTTGAGGAGAAAGTGAAATAAAAGGAGGGGGTGGGGGCAAAATGATTAAAAGTAGTAAGACAGTGTAATTTAGAATACTACGTTAATGTAGTAATATGCTGTTAACCAATTGTCTTTTCCTCCTATTAACACATATTTTATAAAATGCAGACAATTAAATGTATGGTGTTGTAATAGCACACATGCTATGTGATATTACCATCATGGTGACAAAAAAGTGTTTCTCCTTACCTCTTTGTCAGTCTTTCCCATACCAGTCCTAACCACATAAGGCAGTTTCACGCTGTGAATACAGATATCCTTAAGCTTTAAAGAAATCAGTAAATAATTTGTCTAAATAGGGCCAATTTTAGAGTTTGGCAGATGGATTACTCTATGACGGATGTGTCAATAACTAGTCAGCCTTATTACAAGTGCATCATATCCTATGGCACTTCTAATAGTATATATGTCATGTGTGATGGAGTAATCCTCCACAGTCTCTAATTCAGAACCATATTTCTTTTCTTTCACTAAGTCTCACCACTTTCCTTTATCTTTCCCTGTCTCCACTTCCTCATCCTGCAAGTCTAAAGTAAAAATATAGGTGTCAAGAAAAACAAGCTTATGTGAGAACTATTGGCTCTGCTGGAGTGGAGTGACATGGAATGGAGTCCAGTGGAGTGAAGTGGAGTGGCATTGAGTGGATTGGCATTGAGGGACATGGAGTGGAGTGTAATTGAGTGTAGTGAAGTTAAGTGGAGAGGGGTGGTGTGGAGTGGCATTGAGTGATCTGGGGTAGCACTGAATGTAGACATGTGGAGTTGAGTGCAGTAGAATGGCTTTGAGTGGAGTTGCATAAAGAGTAGGGGACTGAAGGTGAATTGTGTGGAGTGGCTTTGAGTGGCATTAAGTGTCATTGCATTTATTGGTGTGCAGTGGAGGGGAGTTTGGTATAGTGGCTTGTATTGGATTGACATTGAGTGGAGTGGCAGTGAGTGGCGTGGCAGTGAGGTAAGTTGTGTGGCATTGAGTGGAGTGGCATTAAGTGGAGCGGAGTAGAGTAGAGTGGAATGACAGTAAGGGGAGTGGAGTAGAATGGTGTGGAGTGGAGTGGATTGAGGTGGCAGGTAACAGAGCAACGTGGCATTGATTGGAGTGGCATTAAGTGAAGTGGAGTGGCATTGATTGTAATAGAGTGGCATTGAGTGAAGTGGGGTAAAGTGGTATTGAGTTGAGTGGAGTAGCTTTGGGTAGATTTTAGCAGAGTGGCATTGAATGGAGTGGATTGACATTGAATAGAGTACAGCGTAATGGCACTGAATGGAGTGGAGTGGAGGTTAGGGGACGGGCATTGAGTGGAGTGAAATGGAAAGATGCCTCAATTGCCATTGACTTGCTGTATAGTGCTTCAAAGCCTTGTGTTATATCAACATTATTATAATACAATAGTGTGAGAAATTGGGTTGTTGGTTGAGGGTGTGTGAGCCCTTCACAAGCAACAGCCACAATCCTTGTCAGGGTGGAACACAAAACTCATTAAACTAACCTGTGCTTAACCTTCTGGTAACCTGGCACAAAAGTAGTCAGGCTTAACTTAGAGGCACTGTGTAAAACATTTATGCAGCAGGAGTAGGAAGAGCATCGCAGATGGTCGTCTCTGTAGTGTGAAGAGCAGGCAAGGCATTGTGGATGGCTTTTGCTTCAGCTCAAAGATCCTGTTTGGTGTCACGGAGGGTTGTTGCTGGAGGTGCGTGTTGGCAGTCACCACAGGCCATTGAATATAGGTATATATTAAGGCACCTAATACGGCTCCATAGGTACATGGAGGAGAGGTGTACATGTTGTCACACACTGGTGTTCATAAATGGTTATTTGGTGTCAGTAAATGGGTACATATTAAGGCAATTATTGGTGCTCCCTGGGTACACAGAAGAAAGGTGTCTCTTATCTCACAGACTCCAAGGTCCCCACCTGGCCTGATTGCGAAAAATACCTCCGCCTATGCCTGCATTCTCCATGTACCTATGGAGGGCTATAAAGTGACTTAATATATACCCATTTACGGTTTAGGTGTGCTTGATGTATGTATGGTAAATTCACTAGTTATGTCAGAATTATAGAATAGATGTGAATTGTGGTAATACAATCAGTCCTGATGAAAGCCACAAGCACTCAGGAACGTCAGTGTTGGGAAATTGTTGACTCTAAGAGGAAGTAGAGGTAACTAGATCCCCTAGACTATCTAACTTTTCCCGTTCTTAATTATACTGGCTGGTGCCCAGATTAAAACATGAGGGCTACCAGGCAGGTATTTTTAAAGAGTAACCCAGGCCCCTCTCACTACCTTATTCTTTTTGAAACAAATTGATCCTGTGCATCACACAGGTTGTAGCACGGCCCATTCCACAACAGAATGGGAAGGAACTTTGTGATGAGTGAGAGTTATTTAAAGCAAAATTATTCTTTTCTCTTTAGGTCAACAAGAGAGTGATAACGCGTCCAGCCCTTATAAATTACCTGTACCTGGACACGTTGGAGGTCGGTGAATCTTTTAACCGAGTCGGGCTCTCCTCATCCTCAATAGTCGAGTCACTCAGATCAATAATCAATAACTGTTGTAATCGGTAATCAGCACTCAATTAATAGATCAATATAACACATCAGAAATCAATAACAGTTGGTATTTCGGCGCACCATGACCTTTCAGTCATGAATAACCACACCAGTTTATTAAAAGTTAGTGAATTTATTTCCCTATATTAACAAAGCTAGCACGATATATATGTGTCTCAAAACCAATTGATATATGTATATGAACATTACTAGCTGTCCATAACGGCGGAAGAAACGCAATCTACGTAAAATCTGAATAATGATACACTCTGTTATAGCAATGCAAATCACCAATGTGACTAACTGTATTTGACTAATTGCATACATTCGGTCAGCATAACAAGATTTCAATTCTTCATGATACATTGAATGAAAACCTCGACTAACCTCTAATTAGCATTGGCATGTGGGACTTCATGCAAAACGAATTTAGTCAACACAAATTTGGAAAAGTTCTAGCTAGGATCCTATCAAAATAGCAGTTGGTACCTAAAAGGAAAAAAAACACAATGCATAATACATTTATCCTTTCATATTTACCAAATACAATCAGCATTCAAGAAAAGTCTTCGTCCTTCAGTTACCGGTTGATCAGCATGGGGCAAATTTCAAAGGGGCAAAGTTAAGGGCAAGCTTCCTTGCAACGGCAAGGAGAATAGGGCAAAGTTACTGCATGGGCAAGATGGGGCAAATCAAAGTTAAAGTCTCTAGGGTGAGAATTCTTAAAGTCTCTTTCTCTCAGATAGAGAAAAGGGCATCAGGGTGTCATCCAAAATGGAGTCTGGCATCAGGCTTCAAACTGGCATCGAGGAAAATGGCTGGCTTCTCTTTGTCCGGTGGGTTTAAGTAAGAAACATTCCAAATTCTGTAGGGTCTTCCATTGGAGGGTTCATAGGTTGGCTTCAAATTGTCCAATCAAAATTGTCTTTTACTAGCGCCCATTTATGCATACACTGTCCTTGGCGCCTTGGAACACAAATTGTATCATGGTTTGCTAATTATTTTACTATCTGTACCTTCATTATCCGCACCTGCAGAGACTGACCTTGTATCAAAGGGGATGTAACCGGCCTAGCACGAAACCTTGGAGATAAGTGTACCAGCCAGTTTCTACTGGAAAAATACAACTTCAAGCAAGAATATATTTCATTAATTCAAGGAAAAAAGAATCACGCAGTTAGAATTTGAAACCAAGCAACTAGGCCAAAGCCTGTACTAAATTTAAGCTAAGCAAAACAGTTTTCAAACAAGAAATCATGGCATACATTTGCGATTATGACGGATTAATACATTTTTTAATACTTCATGATTAATAAAGCTCGTTTATAATGATGGCGAACTGCCCCGAGGGCACAATTTCCCTTGTACATTATTTCTTTTACTTAAAATCACACTTCAATATATATGTCGGTTACACAGTGTACATGAATATATGTCGAACCCTCTTTTTCTGCGTCATCAAGAGTCCATAAATTGATTCAATCAAGTTGGGCTCCATAGTTTGTGTAAAGTTTAAAACTGCACCTGAAATCTGCAATGGCAGGCGTGAAACACGTTTTAAAAGGAAACTTAAGTGGGTGGCACAAGAAGAGCTGCAGGTCCACTACTAGCATTGTATTTACAGGCCCAGGGTGCCTGTAGTACAACTTCACTAAGGACTTAGAAGAACAATTGGGGGTAAGCCATACCATGTTTAAAGGAAAGAGCACAAGCACTGTAGCAGTGGATGACAGTGGTAAAGGACGCAGAGTCCTAAGGCCAACAAAAACGAATTCTGCAAAACAGGAGTAAGAGCAAGAAGTTTAGAGGAAGACCGCCCTAAGGCTGACAGGTCTAACACATATATTACAAACTATCTCGATCTGTGAGCTGTGTAAAACATCTGATGACTTGTTATTATGTGCAAGGGTTCTGCAAGAACTTGTTTGTTTACAAATAAATGAGTCTTAAACCGGGAGGGACTCGTGGGCAAGGGAGCAACATATATCGTTCCACTATGAGGTAAAAAAGCAACGCAAAGAAGGGGAGTAGGAATGGAAGAAGAAATAGTACCTAAAACACTGCACCAGCTCCGAATAGACACTAATTAAGGTGAATCAATCAGTGCTTGGTCCATGCTTCAGAGAGAAAAGGAAGTGACACCTGGCACACACTGGCAAATTAAGAGGGAGCAAAGAAGAGTGACAAAGATGCAAATAAAAAGGTAAGCAATGGGTGGTCTCCAAGCCCTTTATAGCAAACAATACTGCTCCCAGCAGACAACGCATGCGCTGTTGGCAGGCAAGATCTAACAAGACTGGTAAGAAGCGTGGTAGAAATGAGGACTGTGATGGGGATGACTAGGACTCAGGGTAATGAAGATCACCAGTCAATAACAGAAACATTGCACCTTCATTTGTCTTCCTCGTCCTAGTCCTAACCAGGTGAGAACTTATCATGCTGAGTTTTTGGCCAAAAACACATGCCAAACATAGATGCCAGAATTTAGTAGTAAAATTAGCTTAATAGTTCAAATATTTTATAGATTTCAGAACACCAGAAGCTAAAGCAATGATATCATTGTTACTAACATCTAAAGGATAATGTTTAACAAAGGTGTTAGCAGTTGACTATGTAGGAGTGCTACATATCTGCTTTTGCCCACAAAGCAACCTTTCCACTAGTAGATTGCTTTGAAGGTTAACCACCATTTTGAGATGCAGAACTCTGAACGGGGAGAAATGTTGCACTTGATAGATACTGCACCTTATGGTATCGGTATCTGCTGAGTACTGCATTGCCACATGGAGTTGCAGGTATCTCGGAATGAGGGCCTCAGTTGGGAACTTTGCAGTAACAACAATCATACTGTGAAAACACATACACACACACACACTTATTTAAAATGGTAGCGCTCCTAGGGTAGATGAGAGGTTAAGGCGTTTTTTACTCCTTTACGGCAAACCACGTTTCCTCGCACAAAATCAAAGCCGTGCTCCACTTTATGTTGAGGGCAGGAAGGAAACGCAATCTGGATGGCTCTGACACACATGTCGACCTCTTCCGTGACATACAATGCAGTCAGTTTTGAAACTGAAATTTACACCAGCTTTATCTCAAGAAAAAGCCAGTGGCTGTAGGAAGAGCGGCAAAAGATATCTCAGAAAATCGGTGCTGCAGCACACATGTCGGTGAACTTTACACCTAAACAAAATCTCACTTAGGTCTCATTTAGAGATCGGGTAACGTGGCTGCCTCCAGCGAGAGGGCTGGTGAAAGGGTCTCACGAACTCTTTGGAGGAGGCTCTGTTTTCTGACAGGTGACGTCACCTGACCCAATTTACAAGCAAGGAGGTCATGCCACGAGCACGCCATGCAATAAACAGCTCGGTGCTGCGCTTTCTGAGTCTAAAAAATCACGTGTTCTTGTACAGGCTGTTCTTTGCTAACATATCCTTTCATCCAGAGTGTATTTCTCTTTATTGTTACGTTACATAAACCTTGCATTAAATAACAATGATCACTAAAATATTTGACCATTTTGTAAAAAGCAGAAACAGTTTACATTGTTCTTTTACTTACCCCAGACAGAAATTGATAAATTATTTCAACTTCCGAATGATTCTTCATTTGATGCAAATATCATTCTCAGTAATGACTATGAATATTCCCAAAAGAGGACAAATTATGTATTTACATTGATTTATAGTTTTTGGTATATAGGGTTACAAACCTTGTACGAAATGGCAGGATAATGTACAGATAAAAACTTAAGAAAACAACAAGTAAACAACATTAGAGGGAAAATAAAGTATCGTAATCTCCAAGAGCAAATATGTATAGTGCAAGAAAAATTACCAACATTATATGAGGTCTATATGAGGAAAATTAAAAAGATAAAGTTACAAATTTTGTAGCAGCGTAGATTCTATTCTTACAACAAATGTCAACGTTGTATTATTTTTAGTTCTGGGTTTTGTCAGAGCACAGGCCATACAGACCTGTTTACATGGTGTAGGATTTCGATCCGCCCCTTTCAACCATTAGTTTTCTTTGAACACAAAACTTGACAACATTTATCAGGGGAAAAGGTCCGTAATAAAGGCAAAATATGTGTGTATGTAAATTCTGATTCCCTGATGTAATGCCTAATTTTAAAAGCCACAATTTGTAATGGGCGATAACTATCACATCTATTAAATTACGATCCCCGTAGTATCAGATTTTAAAAGGTGTAATAATAATCACCTTCCCAGCCCAGCACTCTTAATGAGGGCCGTAGTAAAGTATTCATCCCTCACCTAATTCTGTTGGCTGTTTGATGTATCCTTCCACCTCTACTCCAATGCTTTCTTTGAGCTGCATGAGGGAGTATTTTGCAATGACAGCCTTCTAAGTCTACTTCAGTTAGCTCCCTCTCATATGCCAATGTTGCATGCATTAGCACATTAAACCTAGACCTGTTAGGTTCCCCAATGCTTGTTTAATTATTAACCGCTGCTCTTTAACATTGTTATATGTTATAGGTGTGAAGCAAACAAAAGAACAAGATAGATCATAGATTCAGTGGGATCAAGTCTAATAATCTGTGGATGAACAGTTACCCTTGAGGTATTTTTCAATGTTGATTTTATTGTTCCAGATGCAGAGTCCATAAAATCAAGCAGGTTATTCTGGGAGTTACGGGGTTCAGGAATTAGACAGTGCTCTTGGTGAAAGACTCTGTAAACCGCTAATACCAACAAGCAGTGCAATAACAGCTTCTTTTGTGTGTAGTCAATTCATCTGTAATACAGTTCTAACTCTGCATGATGTAGAACTGAGAGTGAACCTGTAGCTAGCTGCTGGCTTAAACTCACCACTGACAAGACTCTGACAAGTGTGGTGGTTGGTGGAAGACTGGATCCATTAGCAGACACTTCTGAACCAGCAATGTTAGCTGTCCAAACCCTTCACAATTTGGGTGTTAAATTTCATGCTACTTTTGCTTCGGTCCTTTGACTTGTTCTGTTTTATCTACCTGTACGTATTTCTGTGACTCTTGGATAGGATTATTCAATTTAAATGATAAGTAGCAAGCTATGGTGGGTATTATCGGACCCTCACTGGAATATGAGAACTCCTTTTAATTGGCCTTGCGCAAGTGCTGGACACAGAACTTACTGGTTGCTCAGTACTTGGCATTTCCTTGCCACTGGGCCCCTTTGATCTAGTCATGCTTACCTTCTGGTCATTTGCATTGGTTACCAATTTAAGATCAGACAACCTTCAAAACATGATAAATTGCTGATCGTGTCCGCTCCCTTTTCATCCATAGGCACACATGTCCCTATACAGTGGTCAGATCTCTTAGGTTCTTGTGTGTTAAACGTTTAGCTGTGCCCAAATTAAAATGGGCACAGCTGTGAGCCACCAGCTTTTTAGTTCTTGCTTCCTTCACTTGGCGCTCTCTTACTGTATCACTGAGATAAACTCCATTGTCGGCAGTATTTTGTATGTCCCTGAAGAGATGGATGTTTTCTGGTACACTGTGCAAACTTGTTTAGCTTTCTATTCTCACTGCCAAAACATATTTACAGGCAAAAGAGAGATAACTAAAATCCAATATCATAACAACCCTAATTAAGTTCTGGTAGCTAAGGAGATCTTTCCAGTACAAAAACTATCATTTAACACCTTTCCTGCTTTGTATCTGTGCTGTACAATGCAGCACCCATGCAATGTATGAAAAACAAGGAGAAATGAAAATATTTCTCCTTGTTGCGCTTGCCTCAAGGAGGCATAGGATTTTTGCATCAAAAACCAATGGGTGGTTGTATGGGGATGCCCTCGCACCAGCCAAATGGTCCCCAATTGACACAGTGAAATGCAAAGCAACACATTACTCAGCTTTGCATTACTTTGAGAAACTGTCCAACACAAATCCTGATTTGTATTGGATAGTAAATCTCAGGGTAACACTTTGCATTGAATTTACATTAGAAAAGTAACACAAACCTGGCACAAAGCATTAGTAAATCTGGACCCTAGTGTATTCATACTGTGGTTCACTTTTGCCCTAGTCAGCAACAATTGTGTGGTTTGTGGTTTGGCCTCCAACAATTTGAAGCTCATGCTCCTGCTTTAAATTACCTGACCTCCAATACTTTCTCTCTAGTCTCTTCTTTGATTTTTCATTTGTGGTCATTTCATGCATCTTCATTTATACTGTGCAGTATGTTTGTGGTCTGTATCCTGAATTTTTTTCAAGGTAGCTGGACATGTACAGTATTACATATACGTGTTGGAAAATAAATAAAGTATGTACTCTGCAGACAATCCATATTATGTGGATCCAAAAATTATAGATTTGTCTATATTGCTACATGGAAGTTGCTGAATCTTAGTGAGCTTATTTTTTAAATTTGGTTGTACATAATTTAGGCTATATATGTATGTAGCATGAACCAACTAGTGGTTAATAGAAGTATGTATTTGGCTTGAGACAAAAGAAAAAAAATAAATTAAATATTCACAGAATAATGTGTCTTGGCTAAATACCAAAAACTATGGTGCACATTTATGCTGTATTTGTGCTGGTGTGATGCAAACCGGTTTAAATGATTTACTATCCAGCACAAAAAAGATGTCTAAAAATAAGAGTGATTCGTGCCACTTTGCACAAAGGGGGCGTTCCGTGGGTGGTACAGTAGGAAACATTTTAAAGTATAGCTGACTGAAATATTTTGCACTAGAATGATACACAACGTGATGGGCTCAGAAAGAGAACTTTGCAATTTTGTGCAAAGGTGTGTGCTTGGGCAAGCCAGCCTGAAAGTACACCAGAAAGCAGCACTGCTACTTCTTAGTCGATGTGGACCTGTCCTGCTCTCGCCCTGTCGTGCAACACAGCGCAGCACAGCAACTTTGGTTGCTGCACTGAATTTTCTGAAATATTACTTAATCTGACTCATGTTTTTAATTAGAATTCCATTTGAATAGGTGTTGGAAAATAGATTATTGGTAAGGGCAGGTAAGTACCTGCACTTAGCAATAGGCCACTAGCCTAAACTTAGGTCCAGTTAGGTCTCTGTAAATTAAACCCAGCTCAACCCTTGGTAGCTTGGCAACAAGCGACAAGGCTTAACTTAGGAGATAGAGTGTAAAGCATTCAAATATCACAAAACAGTAATTAAATAAAACACAGGAAACAGTTTAAAAATCCAAAATCAATTGAGAACAATAGGAAATATTTTTAGCTTTAAAATGACACCAAATCGAATAAAATCAGATAAGGGGAACCGGAGATATGAATTTTTAAAGAATTATTGCTTTCTAGCGCATAGAAACAAAAAGCGCCAATCTGGTCATCTGGTCGCACCACGACTGGGACAATGTCAAAGTTGAAGGCTGACCACGATGGAGCCTGGTCAGCTACAGCCCGCAGGAGGCCTCAGTCAAAAGTTTACCTTAGGACTTAATCGTTTTTCTGAAGATTTTCTTCAGTGGGACGAACCTGCCAGTCCAATCCGACCTCCTGGAACTCTTCCTCTGATACACGTTGCGGGAGCCCTCAGTGGAGATTTTTACCTTCGGACGTAGTCATTTTTTTGAGGTGAAAATCCTTCGACTGGGCCAAACCTGGATCTTGATCCAACGTCCTTGGAGCCCTCCTCGGATACCCTGGCAGGGAGGTCCCGGTCAACTTCCTACGTTCAGACTTTTTTTGAGATTTTCTTCACCGGGACAAACCTGCAAGTCAGGCTGGGTCGCGGCTGAGGCAAGCTGGCTAGAGTTGCAGCGGCGGATCGGTCCCTCTATGGAGCTTTTTTCCAAAAGTTCTCCAAAGTTCTCCAAGCTTCTGGATCTTCTTCCAGATGTTCTTTTAAGTTTCTTTTGGGGTCCACAGCTCAACCCAAGGTTCCAGAAGCTCTGAGATGCTCCTTGTGGGTGTGGACTACAACTCCCAGAATGCACCTGGCGCAAACTCCTTTTTGGCCACTGGACAATGGTCAGCTGGTTGGTTTCTTCAGGAGTTGGTGCAGAGGACTCTGGTTAGCAAGTTTTCACCTGTAGCAAACAGGCAGTCCCACCTTGAATCAGTTGAAGCCAGGCAAAGTCATTCTTGTGGTGAAGCCTAAGTGTGCAGCTGGTGCAGTCCTTCAGAGTACAGGGTCCAGGTGCAAGCCAGGGGTCCACCAGGGCAGTCCTTCTTCTCCTGTAGTTCTTCCTTGTTGGAATCTGATGGGGATCTGAGGTGTGGGTGCAGGTCTGCCAGTTTTATCCTTGCTCCTAGGTGAAAAACAGGGGGGTCCTGGTTCTCCAATGATGACCACTTCCCAGTGAGGCAAAAATCAATCCCATGGAGCAACATTCCTCAAAAATCCATCATGGCTGAAAGTGATTTTTGGAGGTTACATCTGGCTGAGCCCACCCACTGGTGTGGCTAAAAATCCCAAACACACCCCTCTCCTGCCCTCTCCTAACCTAATCAAGGGGGCACCTGATTGTCTGGGTTTGCAGGATGTGAGGGTGTTTGTGGGTAGCTCCAATTGTCCTTCTCTGCCTTTGAAGACCAGTTTGGCAGCACTCCCCCTTCCTGCTTCACCATCTGCTGAGGGGAGATCTCCTCCCCCAGGCACATCTCTTTGTGTGAAGCCAGGCCACTTCACACCTCATCAAGGCAGCCTGGCTAGGCTGCCAGAGGCTGGCTAATCAGAGCACAGCAGCATAAACACTGCAGGGCTGAAGTTGGCATCTTTTCAGGTAAAGTTTAAAACTTTACCTGAACAAGTTATATTAATTCCAACAACTGGAAGTTGTGAGATTTATTATAACAATTAGTTTGATACCAAACTTCTGGTATCTGTTACTTAAGGAGATACAAACAAAAAAAAAAAAGTCTCCCCAGTCTAGCCTATAGAGGTCATTCACTACAATGAGGGAAAACAAATGTGGCTGTTTTACCTCACCAGAGCTTATAAAACTATTTTTATAAGGTCCCTGCTTATAGTTAAATGGCACCCAGCCCTAGAGGCACTTAGGGCACACCTTAGGGGTGACGCATATGTAAAAATAAGGTAATTTAAGACTTTGGAACTACTTTTAATTCCACTTTTAATTCCATAGTCGAATTTGCATGTAACTTTAATTTAAAAGCAGCCAGCATGGCAGGTCTGTGTCAGTGTCATTACACTGGGCACCTCAGCAGTGCACCTATGGGTGCACTACCTATGCTGGGGTCCCTAAACTTCCATGCCATCCCATATACTAGGGACTTATAGGTAGGTTGACTGAGCCAATTATAATTAGCCTAATTTGCATACTGATTTTACACAGAGCACAGGCCCTGGGACTGGTTAGCAGTACCCAGGGCACCATCAGAGTCAGGAAAACACCAGCAAAAAGTGGAAAATGGGGCAAAAAGTTAGGAGGCCTCTGCAATCAGCCCTGTTCTCTCACAATAGGAAGTATGCACACATGAGAAACTCTGTGCCCATACTTATCCATTAGTTTTGTCAGTTTAAGAATTGAACTAACTTGAATTCCTGCCCTAGCTATGTTAACTGTATGGTTATTAACAAACCATTTCAAATGCACTTTTATTGATCCATTTTAATTAGACTTCTTGTGACAGACTGACCTAACACCATGTTGTGAAAGCCATCAAAATATTTTATATGGATGTTCAAGTATGTTGTGTTACTCGTTCTGAGAGAATACTATAAGTATGACCTATGTAGTGTTCTGTTCCATCGCTGAGATTCTATGACAGATCAGCTGAGGCGGTGATGGGAGCAGACCTGTTTTCTGTTAGTGCTTGAAGTTAATAAATATTTCCTGCACAACCTACGATTGAAGTGTTCCTGTAATTTGCGAAACCGATGCAACAATTTGACGACACGGTGGACAAGAACTGATTGGGGCTTAACAAAAGAAGGGGATGGAGCGTGATTTGGTGAACACCAGCAGCAGAAAAAATTGAAGATCGGACGTGAATGGTGTTCATAAGCAAATGGTGACACTCAACTGTAAGGAAGAAAAGATATTGACATTGAAGTAAAGATTCAGAGGAATTTCCGTTGCAGGTGAGTGGAAACTTCAACGGTGGCAGTTGGTTTCATAGCACATCCTTTCAAAGACTCTTGCACGCGGAGTTGAATTGGCATCTTGCGGTGTCATCTAGTGGCAAGTGTTGTAGGACACTTCATTCCCCGGGCATCAACGCAATACTCTGCATATGAGACACATGCAGCATGTGCCATGTGATGTTCATTCAGTGGCATTGGCGCACAATATTCTATGTACAGATAAACGTGTAAGGTCACGCAACGTGACCTTGGGTGGTGGCCATCTTGGAAATAAGCAACAACCCTGGAGTACGGTGGGAGGGAATAAAATAGATAAAGTACAAAGGAAAACCTTAAACGGATATAACCACAAGCACAAGTTATACTACAGGAAACAGGTGCAGGAATTATTTACCTTTGCTCAAATATTAAATGAACATGTGACTGTTACAATTACAGGAAAGGAATAATTAGAAATTTGCTCTGGAAGATATATTAAAAACAATTATAAGAATGCTGAATACATAAATATTTAACAGGAAAATGGCACAACTAAATTTTACAGTTTATCCTCCACATGCGTTTTAAGTGTCTGGATCAGAGCCAACAATTGTATGGATGTAGTGGAGAGAATACTTTGGTAATTATATTAATGCTGTGGATGAAAAAGGAGAAAGAACAAAAAATAATAATTTTGTTGCATTTGTTAGGACCTTTATGGCTGAAAACTTTCACTAGAATGCCAAAAGCAGTAGTAAGTGATGACACCAATGTATTTGAAGCAGCGTTGAAAGATCTGGACACCTATTTTTCCTTTTAAGTGTGTATGGGCATTTTACAATATAAATTCTTTCAACATAAACAGAGCAAAGAAGAAACAGTAGACAACTATGTGGCTGAGTTGAAGAAGTTAGTCATAGATTGCAAATTTGGAAACTTTCAGTTGGACATGCACACAAATAACGTCACCATACAAGAACGATTATGGATCAATGGAGATACATTGCTGGAAGAGGTATTGGCAATGGTATGCAAGGCTGAAATGTCTGGAGATGTGTTACACAATTGAAGCATTCAGAGAGAGACTCAGAAAATGTGTGCAAAGTGCAAAAAATGATATGCAAGGAAAAGAACAAAAAAGTTACTAAGGAAAAGTGGATAGGAGACGATAGACTGTGCTGTCAGTGTGATAGTAGAGAGCATCTTGCATATGGTAAGATTTGTCCTGCAGCAAAACAAAAATGCAGCAATTGTGGAATAGTGGGACACTTTTCAAAAGTGTGTAAAAAGAAGAAGAACAAAGCCAAGTGAGTTTTGGATGGAAACAGTTCTGAAACTAGTGAGACTGGACAAGATAATTCTAAATTAGACCGTGTTAAGAGTTTACAAGAGAAATTTCAACTGAACATAAATGAAGGGAGATGCCAAAACAAACCTTTGTGCGATATGCTAATAGGATGAGTGATAATCAACATTTATGCTGAATCTTGTTTGCCATTTATGATTGCGAATGAGGAAGTATGGAACAAAAGATTTAGTGAAAAGATCAGCTCGCATTTACTACCATCTGATATAGCCCCAGAAAGCTTCACAGGTAAAAAATAGATATTTTAGGATACAGATCCTTACATTTCTCCTTAAAGGGTAGGGATGCTAGAGGAAAACTGTACATAGCTAAACATGGCCCATCAGTCCTACATTGGGTAGATCAGGGGAGTATACACATCATCCTAATTGCGCAGAAAAGGTTTTATTACTTCACAAAGGAAGGATGGTAGCCAAAGAAATGATGGACAAGTTTCCAAAAGTATTTACAAAAGAAATGGGTTTATTGAACTATTTTAAACACAGTATTATGTTCAAGTGTGATGCTGTACCAAAGATACATAAAGCAAGAATGATTCCTATAATGATCGGGGAAGAAGTATCGAGGGAATTAGAAAAACTGGTGGAACGAGATGTGATTCAGCCCATAGAAAGAAGAGTGGGTTTCACCAGTTGTAGTAGCATTTCTACCTTGGACATCTCAGTGGCATATCATCAAATAGCCCTTACACTAGAACCTAGGATATATACTGCATTCATCACACCATTTGGATGCTATCAATTCAATCAAACCCCAGCTGCTGTGTTCCAACGGTTGATGAGTAATTTGTTTGGGAAGATAGATGGTGTTTGATTTTTCAGGACGATATTCTGGTGTCTGGGATGAACCAAGAGGAGCATGATAAGAAGTTGGGAACAGTATTGGAAATCCTTGAGTGTGTAGGACTGACTGTTGAGATGAGTAAATGTAAGTTTGCAGAGAGTAATGTGAATTATTTAGGTCATGTGATCAGTAAATTTGACTTAAAACTTCTTTAGTGGATGTGATTATGGGTACTTCTGAACCAGGGAATAAGTGCAAGGTAAGGTCATTTTTAGGAACGGTGGAGTACTGTGCGAAATGTATTCCCCATTTTTCAGACAGCGTATATAATATTCATCCACTGTTAAAAAAATGTAAGGATTTGTATCGGACACAAGATTTGAAATGGAATTTACTGAAATCAAACAGTTATTGACGAAAGTGCCTGCTTTGGGAGGTTTTGACCCAAATTTGAAATGTTCACTGACAACTGATGCTAGTAATAAAGGGTAGGGAGCGATGTTATCACTGAAAGACTCCAACTGCCAAGAGAAAATTATACTTTTTGCATCACACACATTATCACCAACCAAAACAAGATTTCCTATTATTGAAAAAGAAGCACTGGCGTGTGTGGACGTTAGATCATTTTTGCGCATTCATCTGGGGCAAGCCAGTGACTATAAGGTGTCCCTGTCTGCATGTAAACAATCATTCAATAATGACGAATTGCTACTTCTTTGTGTGCTACATTCTGCAGCACACACAGAAGTGCCAAACCACCATTATAGATTGTTTATGTGCAGGAAGGAACGCCTTCCTGCACATAAACAATCATTCCCTTCAATGCAGACACCCTTGCTCTTTGGTACAAGGATGCCTCCATTGACGCTGGCAGCTCAATTTAATTCCAGTGCTAGGGGAAAAACAGGTTTGTGCCGTATTTTTCTGAATATGGCACATCCCTGCATTTTAGTACTGACGCAGCATGACACTGCCAATTTTGGCACAGCGCCACGCTTGTAAATCTGCCCCAAAATCCTTCAAATCATGTAAGAAAATTCTTCTTGTGGAGGAAAGCAGATGATTCCTCATAGCTTGGGTATTGTAGTTTACATAATTTGTTGCATTGGGGCCATTTAGTAAGTACAAATCTGGCCCCAGAGGGCAGTGGAGAGCCATAAATAGCTACAGGTTACAACAAAAGCATTTATGAGTAAGGGAAGTAGTACTACAGGAGTATTCTTTTAAATACTCTTACAAGCCTGTGTGAATCAGTCCTGAAATCTCCAACTTCTTATTAGTAAAAGTGCAAAGAGGACACAAAACTTTGTATTTTTACCAGAAAGTCCAAGAGAACCTTGGATTTAATGGAATCAGATCATGTCAGCCCAAATTTTGTATCCCCCAAGTCAAATGAACAAGTGTGAAGGCTGACCTTTGTTCTGCTAACTGCTATGCCCTCATTCCAAAGGGCCAATCCATGCTAAGTTGTCCATTGATGACAGCAAGCCTACCTTCTGCGACCCAGAGGCCAAGCCATTTTGCTCTGAAAAGCAGAGTGGTAACTCTAGCCAGGAATGTGCATTGGGCTTCTGGAGGTGAGATGAGTGGAAAGCTGTTACTGACTCCTTTCTTTCTCAAGCAACACAAAGTGCATTATAAAGTTATTTTTCCACTAAATTTATCAACTTACACCATGACATTATAGCCCATATCTTCTAAGCATGTTTGCAGTTGCAAACACTCTGATTCAGTATTTACAAATGCAATAATGCTTTTTGAGATATACTAATCCTATTTTGAATCAAAAAAGTTTTTCTGACTATTAAAATCCGGACTCTAAATGGATACCAAATTGTTGTCTGAAAGGGTGTGTTGTAGGTGTCGTGCAATACTGAATTGGAATACTTTGTATCAATGTTTTGCGACCAAAATCCGGTAGCAAAAAATGTAAAAGTTACTGATACCTCTAAGGAAGTGGTAACCCATTCTCAAGAGCAAAGAGGTCTAATTGGGACCAATTTCCCTTTGTGAATTAAAAACAGAATGTTGTAGAATAGGCTAAAAAAGCTTTTCCTTTAAGGAAAATGGACAACATTTTTGGTTTCTTTACAAGGCATCGCAGATATGGTGGCCCACTGACCCCATCAGGCCACTGCTCCTGTGATAGCATCCAACTGTACTGAATTGCAGTTTGTGACCTCTCATATTCGTGAAGTAGGTTGGATTATGACCCACTACGATTTGGAATTTTATGAACCGATCTATTAGCACATAGGTGAGTTTGTAAAATTATTTTGCAACCATTTAGTCGTGCATGTGGCCTAGAATTTTCAAACTGAGTAGAAAATAACTTAAGCACCATGCCCTGTGGGCTTACAAGTCACACTTTAGGAGTTACTTAATAATATACGAAAATATGTTTCTCTACAAGATTTTTTTTCCATATGTCACCAAACTGTTGCCCAACCAGAGTACTGTGGTGTTGCTGGCAGCCATATATTTTTGTCATATACGTAGGTAATGCAAATACACACTGCATCCTACATATGAAATTTGACTTCTACACCACTGCTGCACCTTTGGTGAAAACGTAGAACTACCTTACTATATTACTTAATAATATTGAAAAGCAGAGCCCACACATTGAAGCACAGCTTGCAGTGTCACTTCCACAGAATCTTAGAAAGTGCAAAGTAGGGTCCAGAAAAATTTAAAACAAATTGTGACCATTAGGAAAAGGCGACTTTACTACATTGTGGAAGTGTTTGTTTCATTTGAGAATGGTGTGCAGGTGATCTCGTGTGGTGTCTCATAGCCTGAATAGACGTTTCTCCCAGGAAGTGATAAACATCAATGATTTTCAAGGAAGGTTATGCAATGCATATCTTTCTTCTGTGTGAAAAATATTCCAGATGAGTCACCATCCTGTGTGTGCTATAACTGTAGATGTTGGCTTGTTGATACGCATAGTTGTTTATGTGGGTTGCAACATGCAACGTTATATGTCAAGTTTTTTTGTGCCGGTGAGCAGGGTTTTATCATGATTTCTTCCCATATGTTGTAGTTTATGGTGTTCATGGTTGCAGTCCTTGTTTTATGGAAAAAGTTGATGAAAGCTGTGTGCCTTGCTAGAGACTATTTGAGTAATCCGAACGCCAGCCTTATCTGCGCTGGTGATGTATAACTAGGGAGCTTGAACATTTTCCTGTAAATACTCACTGCGGTGTCATTCAAGACCTTTGCGTCTCTACCGTGAAGTGCACTTATTCCGTGAGCTTTTGTGGGGACCACCTTAGCTCTTGCTACTTCTGAAAGTGGGTTGAGCGTGTACTTGTTCAGTTTGGTTGCCAATGTCTGAAGCCCCATAGAGAAAGCAGCCCCCTTCTGTCTTATTTCTTCTTTATGTTAAAGAAAGAATCCATGACAGTCAAACAGGATATCCAGATATTTATAAGTTGCTGTTTATTCAAGCGTTCTCCCACTTAGTTCCCAGGTTGTGACCCCCCCCCCAATCAGGGATCTCTTGCCTAGAATCATGATTTTGTTTTTTTTATGATTGGTTTGTAGCCCATTCTCAAGGGAGTAATCTTCCATGGCTTTCAAGAGATGTTGCATGCCTACCCTTGTTCTACTGTGTAGCACAACATCACCTGCATATATATATAGGAGGTTCGACAGTTGCTTCTTCCCCAGTCATGGTGCATGGGAGTTGATTGAAGAGGGCACTGTTGAAAAGTCAGCCATAAAGAGATTGAATAAAGTGGGGGGCAAAAAACAGCCCTGCTTTAAGTCTCTTGTCGGATCTTCCTAGATAGGTTTGATCTGTTGCCCAGTTTAATCCTAACCCACATGCTGGTGTACAGGGTCTCAATGGCTTTCAGGAGTCGCTGTATGATTTGCCAGCTATTGAGTTTCCCCCAGAGCCTGCTTTGATTGATATTGTTGAAGGCTGCTTTGAAGTCAAGAAAGTAGAGATAGAGTGGGAGTTTCAAGGCTGTTGATGAATCTAGTATGAGAGATAGAGCCATAATATTGGTGTCCGAGCTTGAGTTACTCGTGAACCCCGTTTGGTTTGAGGGGATCATTGATTCTTGACCAGCCCAGTTGACCAGATGTTCAAGGAGAACACCAGCGAAGTACTTTGCTTCATTATTGAGTAGTATAATCAGCTGGTAATTTCTAGGATCTGATTTATCGCCACCTTTGTATATTGGAGAGATTATGGATCCCCTCCAGGATTCTGGGATTGGTTCTCTGGCCAGGGCATGATTGAAGAGCGGGCCATGACTTCGGCCCACTGAGGCGGGTCTAGTTTACAGATAGCCTGAGGAACACCATTTGGGCCGGGGCTCCTGGCTTCCTCCCTCTGACTATTAGCCATTGGATTCCTGCCCGGGAGATGGCGAGTTCCATGTCCGCATTACTGGTTTAACAGGTGTGTGGGTTATCAGTCTGGGTGGGCCTACTTAAACCTCTTCACCCTGGGTTTGCTGAAAATTATGTTTCAAGAAGGATGTCCAATCCACCTCCAAGATGTTTGAGTCCAGGACTGGACCTTGTGAGTTTTTAGGGCATTTTCCGTAATCCAAAATTTGCTGGCATTTTTATGTTTAATATCCCAGATGAGTTTGGCCCAAATTTCTCAGTGTACAGCCTCCTGATTCCCCACACTGCCTGTTTCAGCTTTCCTTTTCCTTGTCTCAGTTTGATGAGGTGACATTCTTTGTCGGGAAACCGACGGACCAGCCAGAGTGCTTGATTGTATTTCCTCTTTAGCTATTTTAAACTGTGCGAGGTGTATAACTTCTTTATGACTTGTGGGATTGGGCTCCTGATAGATGCAACGTTTCTGGCAAATTGCTGGGTGTATGAGTGAATGAACGGCTGACCCTTCTGTTCTTTGGGAGGCTTTTAAAAGCTTGTCCACTTCCTCGGCCAAGGAAGCTAAAGAAGTAGCTGTCCATTTGATTCTTTTCAGCTGGCACAGGTGTTCAGAGCGGCAGGTTCTGTGTTGATCGTATGTATTGCTGGGGTCAAAGTGAAGACCACTTCCTGTGGTAGGTGATCGCTTTCCGACGTTAGACCCAATTTAAAGAAAGAGACCATTTGCATCAGTGATAAGGAGACCCAGGTGAAATCAATTAGTGAGTTTCCATTTGCGGCATGGAAAGATAAGGAAGGGGGGTGTCTTCACTAAATCAGCCATTTAGCACTCTAAGACCTAAGTGCTCAAGAGAGCCCAGTAAGGCTGTTCCTATATTACTTCTTTTTGCCATTTTAATCAGTGATTGTTCTGGAATAGGCCACTGATATTCGTTAGTTACAGACCTTCCTGTGTTCATGTTGAAGTCCCCTGTCACTAGTAGTGGAAGGAGCAGGGGAGAGCCAGCCGCCACTTGAGTGATGTGGACCACAAGTAATTTTTACATTTCCTCCTGGTTTTTCCTTCTTGGAGGCATATAGATGTTGACTAGGATTAGTCCTTGTGCCTTCCTTCTGTGCAGAAAAGACAGGTGCACAGTAAGAAATTTGTCGGCATCAGAAGAGAGCATCTCACGACAGGCTTTTAAAGCAGTTGACAAGTACACCCCCAGGCCACCTTTCTCGCAGCCAAATTTGCCTTCCTTGATAGCAGGTAGAAGGGCATGGGAGTAGCCCGGGATGGGGATTGGTTCCAAGGCCCAAGTTTCTTGTAGAGCAATGACTGAGAAGCCCTGGAGATAGTTGAGTGCATCAGGGTCTTGCAGTTTATCCTATAGACTGTTGATATTCCACCAGCAGAGACTGAAGCAGTGGCAATCATGGGCCTCCTTGCCCTGTGGGGCGGAGATTCAGTTTGTTACTTGCATCTGCTTGAGGATTTGGTTGCCCACCACCAATTGTCTCTCTCATTGCTGTCTTTCTGTTTCGGCGTGTGCTGTGTGGGCCATGCACTTCCTGTGGTGTCGGAAACTATTGTCGAGGGTGGGCCCCTTGTGCCCCGTAGGACCGTATGGGGAACTGCAGACAACCTTCTTTTATCGTCTGATGCACCTTTTCATAGTCTTAGAGGGTATGGATATCCGGGGTCTACTATACTTTCCGAGTTGATTCCCCACTTCTTGAAGTGTTTGCTTTCCTTAAGAACTGCCCCAGCCAGGGTAGCGCACTGCCAGATGACTTTGGTAGATTCACTGGCTTTCCCTGGTCCTCGCTCTATGAATTCTACAAATTCAATCATGTCTGTGGTGATGTTAGTTAGGTCTGGAATCTGCCCTAAGAGTTTTTGTATATTTCCTCGATTGAGGATGTCCATATTGCCAAGTGATTGATATTCTGGGTGGAATAGAATGTGCGTCACTGTCCCTCCCCTAGTGTGTGCTCAGTGGGTCACTCTTTTGTGTTGGGATTTTCATCCTCCATAAATGATGGAGGGTGTAAAACTTGGATTGTCTGATTAAATGTCAGGTAGGTTTGCAGCCATGCAGTTTTGGGGTAGTTTTGTTATGTGATATCCTCTTCTGAGTCCTTTTGGACTTAACTTGTTTCCCTGTTTGCACTGCCTGGTATATAGTGATGCCATTGCTCTTTTTGCGTGAGACAGACTCTATTTTCAGATTACACGGTGATGCTCCCCTCCCCTCCTCAGTGGTGTTAGAGGTTTCCCTTGGAGGGGAGGGGTCCTGGCCATTTGAGGCCGTTTCTGCTAGTCCCTTGATTTTGGGCACACTGTCATGCTTGTCATCGTCTGCACTGTTGCAGCCTCCTTGTGATTGCATAGGGGTAGTATGTGCACCCTTCTTGTCTTTCAGTTCTTTTATTACACTCCCTAGTATGCTTGGTAGCTGGATTAATTTGTCTAGGGTTGCAGAACAGGAGCATCTTGGAGCAAGGTCATTGGTTACTTCTTGAGCCCTCTTGACAAGGTTATTGAGATCAACGATGCCCATGTCTGTGCCAGCCACATAAATAGCTATTGAGCTCAGAATCTCCACTTGCACATCCATCTTACCTGAGTGATAGCTGAGTGCATCGACCATTGTCTGTATGGATGGTCCTGAGCAGTGCTGGCCAGGTGCTATCTTCCGCCTGCCTGGGGGATCCTCTACTGCTGTCAGGAGGGGGGACTCCAAGGTTGTGATGAGAAGCGGGGGTATCCTTATGTGGTGGTCGGACCGCCTCTGAAGACTGCCAGCCTCGTAATGAGGCCCATAGTCTGAATATCCAAGAGGGAAGAGATGAAGGTTTCGAGTCTAATGCAGCAATCAATTTTAATGTAGAGTTGAATGTAGTCCTTCTGTTGCAGGAAAGAGGTACCATGCTTTGTTAGCACAATGTATGGTGATTCCACTTAAAGACTGAGAGAATGAGAATGAGAACAGAGCACCCCACAATGGATAGAAAGAGAACTAAAAAAGGCTGCAAACAAATATTTTCTAAATAAGCATCAGCATACACTATGAGAGTTCCATATGCATGGTCTCATAATAGGAAAACACAAACACCATATTGCCAGGTTGCATATTCTGACTGCTGCCCCGATCAAAGTGCACACCAACATGAAAGAGATTACTGCACTGGATGTTTGAAATAAGTTTCTGAGGATGTTATAGTGGTGGTATTTTGGGAAGGAACCCCGTTTCAGCATGCAGTATGCCAGGCAGAGAAATAAAAAAGGGCAAGGATGCCATATTGGAGTTTAGAGAAAGAAGGGATGAGCTTTAATTTAAAGGGAATGGGTCAATGGAGACTTCTTTCTCCTTTCCAACCAATAAGTGTTGCCTAAGTCATCTGAAGGTTACTACCTGCACACAAGAATTACGTCTTACCTGCAAATGCTCCTGTAAATAAGGCACTTGCTATAGGAAGGGAGGTACAAACTGGGGGGCATTACCTGACAAGGCTCCGTCTTTCAGCAGAACAGAAGGGATAGGAGAGAGGTTAGAGAAGACATATAGGAAAGAAAGAATGCATAGGCAGGCAGGCTGAAATCTGTGGCAGTTCCATAATAAGGACCCCTGTTTCTGCAGGACCCTGGAACCACCGGGGACTTTAACGATTTGTATACCTTAGCTCCAACAAATTCTTGCCATTCTAAAATTGACCTACTTCTAGATAGCCCTTGGTGAGAGGGGGAAACAATGATAAGGAAATTGAAGAAAATTAAAAGGTATTTTTTTCAGTGTGTAAAGAAAGCTCCAAATTGAATTTATTAAGAAAAATACATTTATCAACAAAAACTCTCTAGCATTGGCCTTAGTTCTTTCACACAGCTGGAGAAAAGATTTCCTATTGTTGAGTTGCTTTCTGTGAAAGAGATGGGACCTAAACCAGTCTATCATTGGTCCTTCAGAACCCATTCTGTATCTTAGGTATTTAAGAAGGGAATAGTGTTTGAAAGTATCAAAAGCTGCCTATGGTTGTATGACACAGTATCAAGAAAAACAATATAAACTTACACAAATATGGCCAACAAATATCAAAAACATGAATATAACAGTTCTATACTTGAACAGTAAACATACAAATATTGATGGCAATTATGTCATGAAAATATATCTTAACTACAATAGTATTGTAGACAAAATATAAGAAAAAACAAATATCACATAGGTATTTAACCCCTTCGCTGCCAGGCCTTTTTCCCCTCAGGTGCCCGGCCTTTTTTTGGCTGTCTGGGACAGGGCGTGCTTAGACCCTCATAACTTTTTTGTCCACATAAGCTAGAGGTACCCAGACTTTGTGGGTTCCCCTGAGGGAGACCAAGATATTAGCCAAAATACAGTGAAAAATTTGTTTAAAAAAAAAAAAAAATGGCATTTTACTGGAACATACCCCATTTTTACGATTTTTGGTGCTTTCAGCCTCCTTCCAGTCAGTGACAGAAATGGGTGTGAAACCAATGCTGGATCCCGGAAACCGAAACATTTCTGAAAAGTAGATAAAATTCTGAATTCAGCAATGGGTAATTTGTGTAGATCCTACAAGGGCTTCCTACAGAAAATAACAAATTAAATAAAAAAGTATTGAAATTGAGGTGAAAAAAACAGCCATTTTTCTCTATGTTTTACTCTGTATCGTTTTCCTGCAGTGTCAGATTTTTTAAAGCAATATACCGTTATGTCTGCTGGACTCTTCTGGTTGTGGGGATATAAGGGGCTTGTAGGTTCATCAAGAACCCTAGGTACCCAGAGCCAATAAATGAACTGCACCTTGCAGGGGGTATTCATTCTATACCGGGTATACAGCAATTCATTTGCTGAAATATAAAGAGTCAAAAATAGGTATCAAGAGAACCTTTGTATTTCCAAAATGGGCACAAGATACGGTGTTGAGGAGCAGTGGTTATTTGCACATCTCTGAACTCTGGGGTGCCCATACTAGCATGTGAATTATAGGGCATTTCTCAAATAGACGGAAAAAATGTAGAGAAAGACAAGGGGCAATAACACTTGTTTTGGTATTCTATGTTCCCCTAAGTCTCCCGATACAAATGGTACCTCACTTGTGTGGGTAGGCCTAGTGCCTGCAACAGGAAATGCTCCAAAACACAAAGTGGACACATCACATTTTCTCAAAGAAAACAGAGGTGTTTGTTGAAAAGGGCCTACCTGTGGATTTTGGCCTCTAGCTCAGCCGCCACCTAGGGAAACCTACCAAACCTGTGCACTTTTAAAACTAGAGACCTAGGGGAATCCAAGATGGGGTGACTTGTGGGGCTCTGACCAGGTTCTGTTACCCAGAATCCTTTGCAAACCTCAAAATGTGGCTAAAAAAACACTTTTTCCTCACATTTTGGTGACAGAAAGTTCTGGAATCTGAGAGGAGCCACAAATTTCCATCCACCCAGCATTCCCCCAAGTCTCCCGATAAAAATGGTACCTCACTTGTGTGGGTGGGCCAAGTGTTTGTGACAGGGAGGAGCCAAAAACACGTCAAAATTGAGGGGGAAAAAAGAGAAATTTTTAGGCTGACAAGTGCAGCACAAATTTTATGGGTATAGATGAGACAATGCTGGGTGGTAGGAATTTTGAGGATTCCTGCAGATTCCGGAAGGTTCCATCACAAAAATGTGGGAAAAATTAGTGCTTTCCAGCAAAGTTGAAGGTTTGCAGGGCATTTTGGGTAAGGGAATGGTGCGGGGTGCTTGTGAAGCACACCACCCTGGAATCAACTAGATGTTTAGTTTTCAGATGTGTCTAGGTCTTGTGGATTTTTCTACATGGCAACTTCCCAAAGTAAAAACAAGTGCAGCCCTCACCATTCCAAGTGGGACGATTTTGAGAGTTACAAAGCTCGCATAGCCCAAATGTAAAACAAAAAACAAAAATAATCAAATGTCCTCTTGCTTGCAATGGGATAAGATGTTCTAGTGTACGGGGGACAGCTGAATGACTGTTAGCCCATTCAGTTCGGGTGGGGGCACCACCCCACTATTTTCTTTTATTGTTTTTATTCCCTGGCATCTAGTACACTTTCTGTCCCCCCGGGGTGTGGATCAGGGGTAATTGCCCAATCTACCCACTGGTGGGCAGAACAACTTTGGCCCCACATATTTGGGGTGGGGGTATGGCCATACCCCCAACCTCTTATTTGGAAAACAAAATCTTAACTGGTCTCTGATAGGCTTTCTGCCCCCCTTAGGGGCAGATGGGCCTTCCATAAATAGGGCAATCTGCCCCCAAGGGGGGCAGTTATGGCCTACAGTAATGTGTCCCAAAAACAAAACACACACATACACTAGACACCAATCCATGGTGTCTAGAGGTTTCTGCCCCCTTTGGGGACAGATTGGCCCAAACATAAAAAAATTAAAAGAAACACATTTTTTTTATCCCTGGTGTCTAGTGGTTTTCTGCCTCTCCTGGGGTTAGATCGGCCTAATAATTTTAGGCCGATCTGCCCCCGAGGGGGCAGAAATGGCCTGAAAATCATTTGCCCTCCTGGGGAGCGGGCCTTGCCCAAGGGGCCACTCCCTTTATGTGCAAGTACAAAAAAAAAAAAATCCCTGGTGTCTAGTGAAATGGCCTAATAATAATTCCCCCCCCCACCCCGGGAGCAACCCTTGTCCAAAGGGTCACTCCCCAAAAACAAAAAAATAAAAATAAACAAAAAAAATTATCCCTGGTGTCTAGTGGTTTTCTGCCACCCCTGGGGGCAGATCGGCCAATTAATTGTAGGCCGATCTGCCCCCGGGGGGGGGCAGAAAGGGCCTAAAAGTCATTTGCCCCCCTGGGGAGTGGCCCTTGCCTAAGGGGCCGCTCCCCTTATTTCACATAAAAAAAAAAAAATCCCTGGTGTCTAGTGGCATCACTCCTGCTGCCCGATCACATCGTGGGATAAACTAATGTTTTAGAAAAATGCTGCTTATCTTTCATGATTGATTGCTGTGAGCAGTGATTAATCTATCTCCTGGTTTCCTCTTTCAGCTTTATCAATATTAGAAGGGCAATCTCTTTTAACAGTTTTCACGTGACCCACTGCAGATCTTCAACTGTCTTCACCATATCCTCATGTACAGAATCTCTTCATTTCTTCCTTCAAAAAGCGATTCTCAATACTGCAATTCATTTTGGATCTTGAAATCTCCCAAAAGAGAATACTCTCTTTCAAATTCCTATGTTGGCTACTTCTTGCATGTTGAAAACTGTTCCCTGTGGTCTTTTTTCCGTAGAGTCCGGTTATCAATGTGTCTTTGGCAACCATTACCTTAACATCTAAGAATTCGACCTCTAGATCACTGATGTCATTAGGAAAATGTTGGCCACCCAGTGTTACATGAATACAGTAAGATAACACAAATTCATAGCTGAAATCTATGTCAGTGAAATGATGATTCAAATAATGCTGTCTCAAAAAATATTGATTAACCCCACTCCAAAACAAATGCAAAAATAAGCCAGAGAAAAATGGAGCATCCAGTTCTTTTCCAATTAATCTATCCAAAACCTAAAATATTAGAAAGAAAGAAACCCTCCAGGAAAACTGAAAAATCAGGGAGGAAGTAAAAAATATATTTGGCAAAAAATTAACCTACTCTTGGTCCTTCAAAAAAAAACATCCAGTTGAAACATAAAGCCAGACATCCAAATATAAAAACCCATAAAGAAAAAATCATACGAGCCCCCTAAAGAAACACTTACAAACCTACTACAAACCAAAGTACAGTACAAATGCATTAAAATCAATTTTAAACACATAGAGCACAAATAAAAATGCAATTACAAATTACATTGCACAATAAGGCCTTCCGCAAAACTTTAAAGTAACTGACGTACTATGCCAACAAAACATGGTAAAACAACATCCAATTACAAAGACTAGCCTAACTAACTCTAAACACCCACCAAAACTAAAATTAGTTTAAAATAGTCTTACTTGAACCGAAGGCCAACAATGGCAAACTGCGACTGCAAACTCTAGGAACAGACAAAATGATGAAGAAAGACTACAAAATCAAAGACTGAAAAAAATTGTGGAAACATAAAAATAAAAAATACTTCTATCCCATACAAATCAATTAAAAAAAGATGTATCTTATTTATTAATATTTCTAAAATAATAAACAAAACATTTGAGAATCTTAAAAAAATTCTCATTTAAAAATATACCAAAATGTTTTATGTATAAATAAATATATGTTAAGAAATACTGATAAAAACATAGTACCATTTTTTCAGTACTTGAAACATATGTTAATATTTTTTTAAATGAAAAGGATTATGTTTTATATTAGTTACTGTACAACATGTTGCAAAAATGATACAGCTACAAATAAAAATGCTCACCTTCCTGCACATAAACTATCACCCATAGCATTTTGATCTTCCTATGTGTGCTGCAGAATGCAGCACACATGGAAAAAGCAAAGAACAAGGAGGAATAAAAGCATTGCTCCTCGTTTTGCCATGCTAACTCCACCCCTGGGTGGCATTAGATTTTGGTGCTGCCACAGGTTTACAACTACTCGTAAATCTGGGGCAGCGTCAAAAGCAATCTGTGTTGTGGTGGAATGCCCACTGCAACATCCACTGCACACCCCTCTGAGGCAGAAAACTGCGTCGGAAGGGCCCATATTTACAAGGAGGTGTAATGGCACAAAACATGGTGTTACACCTCTTTGTAAATATGGAGCAGTGATTAGCGCCACCGGAGCATGATGAAAAGTGATGCTCCGTGGCGCTTGGGGCTCCTAAATCAGCCTCATAGTATTTCCACTAAAACCCTAGCAACATTGGAGAAAGAGCTATCATTTGGTAAAAGTCTAACTTATTACTCCCAATCCATACATAACCTAAATGTGGAAGGTTTTGGACTGGGGTTCAGATTTACTATTTCCAAATTTGGGTGGGGTTTTCAAATTTACTATGCCTAGCTAAACATAACTATATTGAGGAAGCTGTTGGACTATGAGGGCTTCAGTTTCACTATTTCCTCTCTAAACTTAACCACATTGGGGAAAGTGTTGTACTTTTGGCAGGTTCAAGTGTATTATTCGCACTACAAGCTTAACCACATTAGGGAAAGAGTTGGAATTTTGGGATTCAGATTTATTATTCCCACTCTAACCGCAACCACATTTGGGAATGTGGTCGACTTTGGGTGCTTCAGATTTACTAGTCACACTCCAAACTTAACTACACTTAGGAAAGTGTTGGACTTTACAGGAGCAGCTTTATTATTCCTACTCCAAACATCACCACATTGGGGAAAGTGTTTGACATTCAGGGTGGGGGTTCAGATTTAATATTAAGGGGTTCAGTTTTATTGTTTTCACTCCAAACATAACCACAATAGGGGATTTCTTGTGCATTGGGTGGTTCATATTTACAATTTGTTAGAAATGGGGTATTTGGTTGACAGTCAGGCTACGCCCTGTTCAAGCAAGGACCCTCACTCTAGTCAGGGTAAAAGAGAATCACCCACAGCTAACCCCTGCTTACCCCCTTGGTAGCTTGGCAGAGCAGTATGCTTAACTTCAGAGTGCTAGGTGTAAAGTATTTGTACCAAAACACACAGTAACAAAATGACACAACACCAGTTTAGACAAATAGGAAATATTTATCTAAACAAAACAAGACCAAAACAATACAAATCCGACATACACAAAAATAGTGCTTAGAAACACAAAATGCTTTGATGAGATCTTAACACGGCGTCGTGACGGAGCTGTTCCCAACAAGCCGACACCAGCGGCGCCGGACACGGAGTCGCGTAGACCCCCAAGTCCAGTCCCTTTGGTGAAGAGTGAAAACAAGTCGATGCGCGAAGTCAGGGATCGCGGCGTCTGTGCGAAACATTGAATCCGCACACTTCAAGCAGCGTCGGTCACAACATGGTGCGGTGACTTCCACGGAATCGCAGACTTCAGCGGGCTGCAGCGGCGTCGGGCCTGCGAAGGTCGTCGCGTTCCAGCGAAGATCACGGAGTCGGTTGCAAGTGGCGTCACCGGATTCAGCACGGTGCCGGTCCGAAGTCGCCCAAAGTCGATTTCCTTGGATTTCCACCAACTTTCCCTTCAAGGGCCCAGGGACTGGATAGGGCACCACTTGTCAGAGCAGGAGTCTCTCCAGAGACTCCAGGTGTTGGCAGAGAGAAGTCTTTGCTGTCCCTGAGACTTCAAACAACAGGAGGCAAGCTCTAAATAAAGCCCTTGGAGATTTTTTCACAAGATGGAAGGCACAGTCCAGTCTTTGCCCTCTTACCCTGGCAGAAGCAGCAACTGCAGAATAGCTCGACAAAGCACAGTCACAGGCAGGGCGGCACCTCAGCTCTTCAGCTCTTCTCCAGGCAAAGGTTCCTCTTGATGTCCAGAAGTGATCTAAGGTCTGTGGTTTTGGGTGCCCTTCTTATACCTAATTTCTCCTTTGAAGTAGGCCTACTTCAAAGCAAAGTCTCTTTTGAATGTGAAATCTTACCTTGCCCAGGCCAGGCCCCAGACACTCACCAGGGTTTTGGAGACTACATTGTGTGAGGACAGGGACAGCCCTTTCAGGTGTTAGTGACCACTCCTCCCCTCCCTCCTAGTACAGATGTCTCATCAGGAAATGCAGACTACACCTCAGCTCCTTTTGTGTCACTGTCTAGTGTGAGGTGCAACCAGCCCAACTGTTAAACTGACCCAGACAGGGAATTCACAAACAGACAAAGTCACAGAAATGGTATAAGCAAGAATATGCTCACCTTCTAGCATTTTCAAACACACAATCTTAAAATCAACTTTACTAAAAGATGTATTTTTAAATTGTGAGCTCAGAGACCCCAAACTCCACATGTCCATCCGCTCCCAAAGGAAATCTACACTTTAATCATATTTAAAGGTAGCCCCCATGTTAACCTATGAGAGGGACAGGCCTTGCAACAGTGAAAAATGAATTTAGCAATACTTTACTGTCAGGACATATAAAACACATTAGTACATATCCTACTTTAATCATACACTGCGCCCTGCCCTTGGGGCTACTAAGGGCCTACCTTAGGGGTGCCTTACATGTACGAAAAGGGAAGGTTTAGGCCTGGCAAGTGGGTACACTTGCCAAGTCGAATTTACAGTTAAAACTGCACACACAGACACTGCAGTGGCAGGTCTGAGACATGATTACAGAGCTACTTATATGGGTGGCACAATCAGTGCTGCAGGCCCACTAGTAGCATTTGATTTACAGGCCCTGGCACCTCTAGTGCACTTTACTAGGGACTTACTAGTAAATCAAATATGTCAATCATGGATAAACCAATAAACCAATAAATTTACACAGAGAGCATTTGCACTTTAGCACTGGTTAGCAGTGGTAAAGTGCTTGGAGTTCAAAACCCAACAGCAACAGGTCAGAATAAATAGGAGGCAGGAGGCAAAAAGATTGGGGATGACCCCCCTGCATAAGCAAAAAGGTCAACACAATTCATACTTGAAACTTAACCACATTGGGAAAGTGTTGAATTTTGGTGGGTGAGGTTTGAGCCGTGTTTACTGTTCCCACTCCAAACTTAACCACATTAGGGAAAGTGTTGGGTTTAGGGTGACTTCAGATTTACTATTCCTACTCCAAACATAAGAATTTTGGGGAAATAGTTGGACTTTGGTGTGGGTCAGATATACTATACCCACTCCAAACTTCGGCACCATGGGGAAAATCATGGCCTTTGGGGGGATTCTGATTTACTATTCCCATTTCATTCTTATCAATATTGGGGTAAGTGTTAAACTTTGTGGGTTCAAATTTACTATTCCTACTCAAAACCTAAATACTTTATGCAAAATGCTGTACTTTTAACTATTACCCCAAATGTGTAATAGAAAGTACACTACAATATGACATTATAGAAATCCACTTTAAGTATCCCAAAACATAATCCACAGAACATAAAATAGTAACTTGAAAGTACAAAAACTTTAAAAAGAAATATTTACTATAACTTTCAAATTAAGGGGCATGACCAAGCAAGCTGGCAGAGTAGATGTCATAGCCAGTGAAATCCTGCCATAATCCTGGTCAATCGGGATCAAATTTTCTCCCCATATATTCCTTAACTGCCCCTACACTAATGCCAGATGAAACTCAAAGCAAACGGAGCCGGACTGTCCGGCGGACCTTGGTACAAGTGCCTCCAGACTTTCTGCGCTGGTCAGACTTTACCTGCATGTGGAGATGTCCCCTGGAGCTGCACCTGGCAGCTGAATAAGTGCCTCCAGTGGAGACTCCCCAGCCCAGCTGCTTCTTATTTGCCCCTGCATCAACATCCAACAGACCACAAGGTTGACAGGTCAATGCTGTGTGTCGGGCCCTGGGGGGAGTGCCTGTGGACTTTGGCCAATCTCAATGACCAGGTCAGTGTCTCACCTGTCCTTGTGACTCCTGGGGGTATGCTGTGGACACCAAATTTTGCCTACTACGGGTCCACGCTCTGTTGCCCTGCAGTGCCCCCTCTACTGCCCTCCTAAGGCTGACCTCGCTAAGGGGCCTGCACAAACGGGATCCGGGAGTGGCCCTGAGAACTGCCTAGGGAGGCCCTGCTGAAGCTGGGAGACCGCAGCAGCAGGAGATGTCTACTGCATGAGAACCCCAATGCCCTACATGTGCCAAAATGCAGCGGCCTGGAGGTCAGAATTCCTACCTACACCACTAAGGTTCTATACTAGAGCACAGCAGTGTTAGCCCTAATCCGCCATTCAGGACCACTTGGAAGACACCATCCCCCATACCTGAATGTGGCAGTAGCGAAGAGGGCTGTTTGTCTGCCGAGAGTCCTCTCCCGTGTAGGCAGAAAAGATGTCATGTCTCAGTAGACAGCTGCAATGAAGCAACAACAGGCGGTGGCAACTTGTGGCTGGAATTTCCCTTTAACGTATAGGGGGCAGAGAGATGTTTTACAATAAAACAGCTAGTGTTCTAAGAAAACTGCCCTAACATAAAAACACCCATGTTTCCTTGAAATGGCAGGGAATGTGATGTTGCACTTTGTACCAACAACATTATTATGTACAGCCTTGAGCAAGCACAGAGTGGAGATGTCATGCTAAGAAATTAAAACTGTTTCTCTAAAAAATGTAATAGAATAAAAAACATCACTGCAGAATTAAACTTCTGCTAAAATAATAAAATGAATTGTTTCCAGGTAAAAGGGCACAATCTGCAGGCCTATGGCTAAAATAATTTGCCCATGAAATGAAGCTAAAATAACCTGATGGCAACCCTCCTGAGCAACCTGTATGAGATCCCCAGGCATTACGTTTGCACTTTAGATAGCCTTGTAGCCTTATTGTGGATCTGCTCTGGGGATACAAACATATGCGTATTAAACTTGTCACACTAAAGAAGACGTGGGGGCAGGGATTTCTTGAGGTTCCACATCTTGAGCTCTACTACATGATGGCACACTTGCAACATGCGATTCACTGGCTTGACCCGAAGGTCAATTGGGAAAAACAGCACAGGGCACCCACAACAGGTGTTGACCCGAAGGACAATTGGGAAAAACAGCACAGGGCACCTACAACAGGTGTTCCTTGCGTGTCCTGCTAATGAGTGGCTCGTGGGTCACCTCCACCCTCCCCTGTATTGTTTGACTAGTGACTGGTGTTTGGGAGGGAGTGGTTTGGAGAGTGGTTCAGCATGTGCCTTCTGCCCTAGACTTATCGTCGGGGGTTGTGTAACACTTCCTACAAATCGCCAACTTCATGTCTGTGCAGGGATGGAAGGATGGAGGCTGGTACACTACGGAAGACCTCTACCCTGGAGGTCAGTTTGTTACAAGAGAGGTCGCCATAGAATTCTTTTAATTGGGCATGGGGTAATACCTCCAATATGTAAAAATTTCATCCATGGCCTGTGCACTGTAGCCAAGCTTTCCTGATGCGCCGCCCCAATCCAACACCCTAGCGACACTACTAGATATAGGTCAGGGGAGGGGGTGTGTTCAATTTCTAGTTCATTGGCCCAAGGTATGAACAGCTGACTGTTCTTGTCAGCTTTGTGTCTCCGTAATAAGTGTCTTTTGGTACTATCCTATTATATTGTCTAGTTTCCTCTGTGGAATATGTCATGATGTTAGTCTTTTCCTGTTGCCAAATGTCAATGCACATATATGTGACATATATGAATACAGTTATAATTCTGATTTGGAATGTATATCTATATGTCTGTTTATAGAAACTGCACAATGTAGCATGGAATGATCCTTTAGGCAAGCTATGCTGTCACTGAAATTCAATAAAATTTATATTAAAAAAATAAAAACTTTCAAATTGATAACTATAGTTGATTTAAAAATGCTGCATTTTAAACATTGAACTTTTTTCAAATTAAAAAAAATCTCAGTCTAAAATAAACACAAACTACAAAAACATCTTAATTTAGAACCAGTAAATATAGTAACCCCTTGGGTGCCTTGGACGAGCTGGTCTCACCCTCGGCCATGGTTGCCGTGTGCCGAGGACGAGACTAGCTCGTCCTGCACCTGGCTTACGGGGGGGAGTGTTAGCATTCCCCCCGTGGGCCTCCCACCCCCTTCTCATGGGCAGGAATGAAAGGGGAATTGCTTCCCCTTCCGCCCCAACCCTCTCAAGTGACGTCTGATGACGTCAGCGTGCAATCACGCGCTGACCTCATCAGAGGTCGTCCCCATTGCGCTGGAAGCTCAGCTGGGGTGGGGGAGGTCAGAGAGACATGAAAGAAAAGGAAAGGCTTATTGATTGGGCTGCAGGAATGCCCACAAGACACCATGGAGTTTGATTACATTTATTAAACTAACAAGGAGAGCAGCCCCATGGGCAAGGACCACTCCCCAAGGGGAACATTTTTTTACTAGACCATTTCTTGGGGTAGATCAGCCTATTGTAATTAGGTCGATCTGCCCCCAAGGGGGGCAGAAACCACTAGACACCAGGGATTTTGTTTGCGCCAATTTCACGCAGTGGGGGCGACCCCTTAGGCAAGGGTTACTCCCCTGGGAGGCAAATTTATTTTAGGCCATTTCTGCCCCCTTTGGGGCAGATTGGCCTATTTTAATTTGGCCGATCTGCCCCCAAGGGGGGCAGAAGCCACTAGGCACAAGGGACTTTAATATTTATACAGATGGGGAGAGACCCCTTAGGCAAGGGTCGCTCACCTCAGAGGCAAATTTATTTTAGGCCATTTCTGCCCCCCTTGGAGGTAGATCGCCCCATTCCTATTAGGCCGATCTGCCCCCAAAGGGGGCAGAAACCACTTAGGCACCAGGGATTGGTTGCGTGTGTGTTTTATTTGGGGGGCAACTCCTTGGGCAAGGGTGTCTCCCCATGGGGGCACATTACTGCTGGTCATTTCTGCCTATTTTTGTAAGGTCCATTTGCCCCCAACGCGGCAGAAAGCCCGGCAGGCGCCAGGGAAGGCTTTATTTTGAATAAAAAAGAGGGTAGGGGTATGGTCCAAATAAATGGGGACAAAGTTGTTCTGCCCACCGGTGGGCAGACGGGGCAATTACTCCCGATCCACTTCCGGGGGTGGGGGCAGAAAGCCTACTAGATGCCAGGGAATAAAAAGAAAATAGTGGGGTGGTGGCTACCAACCAGTATGGGCTTGGTTATGCCCCCACCCCACCTGAAGGAGTTAACAGTCTTTCAGCTCTTCCCCCACGCACTAAAAGATCTTACCCCAATGGTAAGCAAGAGGACATTTGATTATTTTGGGATTTGGTTTTACATTTGGGTCATGAGAGCTTGTCTAACTCTCAAAATTGTCCTACTTGGAATGGTGAGGGCTGCACTTTTTGGACTTCTGGACGCTGCCATATAGAAAAATCTACAAGACCTAGACACATTTGATGACTAAACATCTGGGTAAGTCCTGGGTGGTGTGCTTCACATGCACCCCCCCCCACCATTTTCTTACCCACAATGTCCTGCAAACCTCCAACTTTGCTTGCCATCACACATTTTTCCCATATTTTTGTGATGGAACCTTCCAGAATCTGCAGGAATCCACAAAATTCCTACCACCCAGCATTGTCGCATCTATACCGATAAAAATTCTGCCCCACTTGCCAGCCTAAAAACGTTTTTTTTCAAACTGCCCTTTTGGACCTGCTTTGGTTCCCCCTCAATTTTGAAATGTTTTTGGCTCTTCCCTGTCACAGGCACTTGGCCCACCTATACAAGTGAGATATCATTTTTATTGGGAGACTGCGGGGAACGTTGGGTGGGAGGAAATTTGTGCTGGTATGGTGATCCCACACAGAAATGTGGGGAAATTTTGATGTTTTAGCTAAATCTGAGGTTTGCTTAGGATTCTGGGTAAGAAACACCTCCCTGGATTCCCTTGGGTGTCTAATTTTCAGAAATGTCAGGGTTTGGTAGGTTTCCCTAGATGGCTGCTGAGCCCAGGACCAAAAACGCAGGTGCCCCCCGCATAAACAGGTAGCTTTGTAATTGATAATTTTGATGTGTCCATGTTGTGTTTTGGGTCATTTCCCGTTGCGGGCACTAGGCCTATTCACACAAGTGAGGTACCATTTTTATCGGGAGACTTGGGGCAGTGCTGGGTGGAAGGAAATTTGTGGCTCCTCTCAGATTCCAGAACTTTGCAACAACAAAATGTGAGGAAAAAATGTTTGTTTTTGCCAAATTTTGAGGTTTCCAAAAGATTCTGGGGAACAGAACCTGGTGAGTGCCCCACAAGTCACCCCATCCTGGATTCCCCTAGGTGTCTAGTTTAAAAAAATGCACAGGTTTGGTAGGTTTCCCTAGGTGAACGCTGAGCCAGATGCCAAAATTCTAGGCACTTACAAAAAAACATGTCAGATTTCAATGTAAAAATGTGATGTATCCATGTTGCCTTTCCTGCTGCAGGCACTAGGCCTACCCACACAAGTGAAGTACCATTTTCATTGGGAGACTTGGTGGAACATAGAATAGAAGAAAAAGTCTTATTGACCCTTGTCTTTCTCTACATTTTTTTTTCTTCTGAATGTAAGACATTGTGTAAAAAAGACGTCTATTTGAGAAATGCCCTGTAATTCACATGCTAGTATGGGGACCCCGGAACTCAGAGATGTGCAAGTAACCACAGTTCATCAACATCTTATCTTGTGCCCATTTTTAAAACACAAAGGTTTCCTTGATACCTATTTTTCAGTCTTTATATTTCACCAAAGAATTGCTGAATACCCGATATTCAATGAAAACCCATTGCAAGGTGCAGCTCATTTATTGGCTCTGGGTACCTAAGGTTTTTGATAAACCTACAAGCCCTATATTTCCCCACAACCAGAAAAGTCCAGCAAACGTAACAGTATATTGCTTTGAAAAATGTGCCATAGCTGGAAAAAGTTATACAAGAAAATGTGGACAGAAATGGTTATTTTTATCACCTCAATTTCAATTTTTTTTAAGTTTAGCTGTTACTTTCCGTAAAGAAAACTTGAAGGATCTACACAAATGACCCCTTGCTCAATTCCGAATTTTGTCTACTTTTTAGAAATCTTTAGCTGTCTGGGATGCAGCATTGGTTTCACTCCTGTTTCTGTCACTAACTGGAAGGAGGCTGTAAGCACAAAAATAGTGAAAATGGGGTTTGTCCCAGTAAAATACCAAAATTGTGTTGAAAAATTTGGTTTTCTGATTCAAGTCTTCCCTTTCCTGAAAGCTGGGAAGAAAGATAGTAATTTTGGCACCACAAACCATTTGTTGATGCCATTTTCAGGGAAAAAAACACATTCTTTCTTCTGCAGCCCTTGTTTCCCATTTTTTGAAAACCCAAAATAAAATTTTTGCTGTATTTTGGCTAATTTCCTTGTCTCCCCCAGGTGAACCCACAAAGTCTGGGTTCCTCTAGAATCCCTAGGATGTTGGAAAAAAAGGACGCAAATTTGGCATGGGCAACTTATGTGGACAAAAAGTTATGAGAGCGTAAGCACAAACCACCCCAAATAGCCCCCAAAAATAGGCTCGGCACATGAGGGGGAAAAGGCCTGGCAGTGAAGGGGTTAACATTATTCCAATTCTATGTACTTAATACAATTTGAAATTACAGAGAAATCTTTCTATTTGAATTTGATAACAATGTGGACTACAGCATGCAAACTATACACCCAAAACAAATGAACTTTTAGTTAAGATCGCAGTCTGGACGGTACATTCTTACCAGATGTCCCGCTGCCGTTCACAGTATAGTGTGTCTCCGTGGGCTAGTATTTCACCCTATGGTCCTGTCGAGGTCCTTGAGCCATGTTTCCTTCTCACGCGTACATCTGTATTTAATTTGTCTTGGTGCACACACTTGTGATTTTCCACCGCTTTGCACGTTGTGATCCACAGCATGCCTTAGAATTTGAATTAATTTGGGGGTATAAGTCCCCCAGGTCATCGCAACGACTGAATAGACCCTTGTATCCCTTGTACAGTTGAAATGCCGTTAACACTCTTTACAAACAGATCACTTGTCATTTCACAAATGATGGGTTAATTGGCAACTACGTGCCTGTTTTAATGGAATAGAATTACGTGGTTGTTTGCATACCAACATAGTGATGTATTTCACTACTCTGTTCTCTCACATATTTGGTTGTGGTTATTCTTCACATGGGGTCACTGCACATATTTCGACCCAGCATTACCTATAAGAGGCAGTGTATGATGGAAATGAATCTGCTTTTTCGACTGGAACCTACTGTGCAAACATTTTTCTCATTTCTGTATATGGTACTAATTGCAGTAATTTTGCTGTTTTCATCCAATAGCTTGGTTACAAATGAACAGTGTGTGAACCTCCAATTTTCACCATTATTTGTCTTCCTCTGCATTCGCGGATGATACAAAGTTTTGTGTTGATTGTTCACGAGGGTGTACATTTAAATGGGGATCCCACAACACATTTTTCCTCCATAGATTTTTGTATCTCGTAGCGTGAAAACGGCTGAACGGATGTGATTGAAATTGGGCAGGGTTGCACATTATGGTGCACAGATGATCTTTTTGTGTAGTACAGGTATGAAGAGTTAGTATTTGTTAAGTTATAAGGCATATGGGCTAAGTGATATTGGTTGTTGTGATATTTTCATGAAATTGCGATGCATTTCCATGGTACATAGTGATGACGAGGCATTACGTGATTGACTAATGACTACCTTTTCAAAAGTTAAAGGCAACCATGCTGTTTTTAGGTACACTTTTGCTGTGTTCTGCGTTTCACCCTTGAATGTAGGTATGCATTAGGTCCAATATTTTTCGTCACCTATTACCACTTTGCTAAAATGGTAATAGGTAGGGAATATATTTATACGTTTCTATATATTTTAAAGAAATGTTCTGAGTACTGCAGCACTGGCGCTGGAATAATGCAGTACCCAAAATAAATGTAAAAAAAATATGTTAAAATGTTTTAAAAAACTGTAGCACCCTATATTTTACGTATATAGACCCAAATTTATGGAAGATTTGCGTCACCTTATTGCCATTTATTTTGGTGCTAAAGCAGCGCTAACCTAACTCCATATTTATACTTTGACGCTAGACCTGCCTAGCGTCAAAGTTATGGAGTTAGCACCATTTTCATGAAGCGCCAACCCACCTTGCGTCAATGAGATGCAAGGTAGACGTTCCCTTCCTAAAAGTGACGCTAGACCACGAGCGCCATATTTAGCTCCCGACGTTTAAACAAGATACAACTGGGAGGTGGGCCTAAATAATGGCGCCCAGTCCGTTTAGCGCCATTATTTAATGCCTGGTCAGACAGGGGTTAAAGTGCAGGTAGGCCCATTTCCAGGGGGAAACACCATGGAATGGGCACAAAGATGCCCACCCCAAGCCCCAGCCTCACCACCCACACAACACGGGACACTGCAGGAGGAGGGAGCCCATCCCAGGTAAGTTGCAGGTAATTGTTTGTATATGTGTGCCATTGGGGGTCCCTTAAATGGGGCTCCCTGCCTGGCACTGGGTATGTAGGGCTTGCCCTGTGGCCACTGGTCCCCTGTGGTGGGCATTGGGCTAGGGGTAATGACTTCTGTCTATAGTTAGAATGGAGACATTATGTGGCTGGTTGTGCGTCAAAAAATGACGATAGGCTGACCTGCGGCAGATTTTTGCCGCTAACCAGCCTAATGTAATTTCTGACCTACTAGCACTATTTCCCCTAACGCCATCCATCAATGACTAGCGTCTTTTTTTGAGACGCTAGCCATTCCTTAGTATTATCGTGCGTCATTTTATAAATATGGCGCACGGATGGCGTTAACAAAACGACGCCTAACTGCCTACTAAATATGGGCCATAGTGTACTACAGTGTATTTTTAATTGTTAAGATATTTAATCTTCAGTAAAAAGTCTACAGAGTTCTGTAGTAATATCTACAAATTATGGCACTAATTCAAAAAATAAATAAAAAATGCATGGTTCTCCCTAAACTGCTGTGAAAATATATAATATAAATATGTTTCTCTATATACTAACATTTTAATAAAGTGATAACAGGTATGGAACAACAATAAAACCTACTACTTACTTATATCTAAAACACCATTGGGAATGCACTATGTCACTCCACAGTGCGCCTCTTCAGTGTATACCACTGCTCTGTACGCTGTTCCTCTGTACGCCACTGCACTTTACATCTCTCCACTGTACTCCACTCCAGTATACTCCAGTGCACCCTACGACAATCCACTGTAACCTATTACGCTGTACATCGCTCCATTCTACAGCACTACACTCTACAACACTCTACTCGATGCTAATCCACTCTAGTACACTATACTCTATGCCATTCCACTGTACTACATTCCACTCTATGCCACTCTATGCTATTTCACGATATGACTCTCCAGTCTGCGTCACTACACTGTACACCAGTAACACTCAACATTATTCCAGTCTACACCACTCCACTGTACGATGATCCACTGTATGCCATTTCACTCTATGCAGTACACTTTACGCCACTACACTCTAAACTATTTCTCTGTACGCCACTCCACAACACTCCACTTTAAGTCACTCCACAGTATGCTATTACCCTATAAGCCACTAGAGTCCACCCCACTACATTCTACTCATGCTCAGGTCCAAAGTTTTCCGCTCCAGTGTATGCTATTCCACTGTACATCACTGCACTGTATCTCACTACTCTCTACACTACTCACTCTATGCTACTCCACTGCACACCACTCCACTCCAGTGTATGCTATTCGACTGTATGCCACTCCAGTATACACCACTCTGCTCACTAGCATTCTCTGCGGTATTCCAATCTAAACCACTATACTGTATCAAACTCCACTCCACATTTCACCATTTCACTCAATGGCACTCCACTGAAAGATATTCTACTCTAAACTATTCCACTGTGTGCCACTCCACTCTAACACACTCCAGTGTTCTCCCCCTCACTGTACACCACTCAACTGCATGCTTTTCCACTGTATGCTGCTCAACTGCATGACATGCCACTCAATGCTATTCCACTTAATGCCATTCCACTCTATGCTACTCCATTGTATGCCACTGTAATATATGCTCTTCCACTATACACCACTCCACTTTACGGCAATCCACTCTATGCTACTTTACTCTAACACACTCCAGTCTATGGCACTGCACTCTATGCCATTCCACTATATGCCACTCCACTGTACACCATTATACTGTACACCACTCTGCTCTATGACAATCAGCTGTACGTTATGCACTGTACATCACTCCATTCTATGCCACTCCACTGTTTACTATTCTACTCTATACCAATCCATGCTACCCTACTACATTCTACCCTGTTCCACTGTATGACATTCTACGCTATTAAACACTAAGCCTCTCCAAGCTACACCATTCTACTCTAACGTTACCTGTACACTATTCCACTGTATGCCACTCTCATATATGCCACTCCACTCTGCTCTATTGCACTTTACACCACTCCACTGTACAACCTTCAGTGTACGCCACTGCGCTGCACACCACTCCACTGTTTCCTCTTCCACTGTCTGCTGCAGAGCTGCATGACACTCCATTCTATACCACTCCACTGTACACTATTACACTATATGTCAGTATGCTCTAATCTATTCCAGTGTGCTTTACTCCACTGTACAACACTTCACTCTATTCTATTCCAATCTATGCTATTCTGGTCTATGCTACTCCACTCTATGCCACTCTACTGAACGCCACTCAAATATACTCTATAGCACTGTATGTGACTCCGCTCTACACTAATAAACTCTAGTCCACTCCACTGTATGGTACTCTACTCCACTCCACTCTATGCTATTACACTCTACACCTCTCCATGCTATGCCACTAAACTCTGCCCCACTCCAGTGTATGCTATTCCACTGTATGTCCACTCCAGTATATGCAATTCCACTCTATTCCAATGTATGAAATTACACTGTACCTCACTCCACTCTATGCCAATCCACTCTACAACACTCCACTGTTTACCACTGCATTTTATGCCACCCCACTTTATGCCACTCTTCTATCCACTACTCCAACTCCACTGTATGCCACTCCACTCTAACACACTCCATTGTACACCACTGCACTGTACACCACTCCACAGTATGATATTCTACTAGATGCTGCTCAAATATACAACTCTCCACTCTAAGACACTCCACTGTACACTACTACACTATACACCAATATACATTGTACTGTTCCACAGTACGCAGTACCACTGTACGGTACACCACTCAATGCTATTCCACTTATGCTGCTCCACCAAACCAGTCTATGCCATTCTAATATATGTTATCCCACTGTACACCACTCCATTCTACTCCACTCTACTCTACCACTCTTCACCCTGTGCCATTCCACTCTATGCCACTCCACTCTACACCACTCCACTCTATGCCACTCTACTCTATGCTATTCCACTGTACGACACCCCACTCTAACACACTCCACTGTACGACACTGCACTGCACACCACTCCACTGTATGCTATTTCATTGTATGCTGATCAATTGAACGGCACTCCACTCAATGCTTTTCCACTCTATGCCACTCCACTCTATGCTCCTTCACTGTACACCACTCTAATATACGCTATTCCACTGTATGCCACACAGCTGTACACCACTTCCCTCTATGTCACTCTACTCTACCACACTCCACTCTATGCCACTGTACTCTGTGCCACTCCCCTCTATGGTACTCCACTCTATGCCACTTCAGTCTACTCCACTGCATTGTACATCACTTCACTATATGCAATTCCACTCTATAATGGTCCACTGTATGCTGTTACACCTTACATCACTCCATTCTGTGCCACTCCACTCTGCTCCAATCCACTCTGCTCTACTACACTCTACCCTAATTCACTGTATGACACCCCATTTTACACAACTCTCCTGTATGCTACTACACTATATGCCAATACACTCTAGTCTATTCCAGTGTATGCAACATAATTGTATGACACTCCACTCTATGCTATTCCACCGTTTGACACTCCATTCAATGCCAATCTACTGTATGTCACTCTAGTATATGCTGTTGCACTGTATACAACTTCACTGTACACCACTCCACTCTACACCACTATATTTACCCCACTGTACACCACTCTACTTTTTGCTACTCCACCATACACCACTCCGCTTTATGCCTCTCCACTCTTCACTATACCAATGTATACCGGAGGCAGATCCTTCTCCTACCTAGCCGCCAAGGTCTGGAACTCCCTCCCCACCACCTCCGCAAGACCCAGGACCTACTACATTTCAGGAAGAGCCTCAAGACCTGGCTTTTCGAACAGTGATTCCCCAGCCCCCTACCCCTTTCCCACCCCCCCAGCGCCTTGAGACCCTCACGGGTGAGTAGCGCACTCTATAAATCTCTTTGATTGATTGATTGATTGAAAGTATGCCACTACAGTATATCTCACTCTACTCTACACCAGTCCATTCTACAACACCCCACTGTTCACCACTCCAATCTATGCCACTGCACAGTATGCCACACCACTCTATGACAATGCACTTTATGCTATTATACCATAAATCACTCCATTCTATGCCACTGCACTGTATATCAATTCACTCTGCGCCAGTCCACTCTATCGCACTACAGTCTACCCTATTCCACTGTATGACACTCCATTCTATGCCAATCTACTGTATGCTACTACACTATATGCCAATACACTCTACTCTATTCCATTGTACTCAACTCCACTGGGTGACCCTCCACTCTATGCTATTACACTGTACATCACTCCAATCTACACCAATCCACTGTATGTCAATCCTCTACACCAATCCACTCTTTCATATTACACTCTACCCTAATGCAATATATGACACTCTATTCTTTGCCACTCAACTGTACGCTAATCCACAATATGCCTCTCCAGTCTACGTCACTACACTGTACACCAGTGACACTCAACATTATTCCACTCTACACCACTCCACTTTATGCTGCTTCACTTTTATGACACTTCAGTCTACAACACTGCTAGCCCCCTCTACACTACTCCACTTTATGCTGTTCCACTGAAAGTAACTCCACTCTCGCCACTGCATTCAATGCTTTTTCACTTTACGCCACTCCACTCTATGCTGCTGCACTGTACGCCACTCCAGTATACACTATTCCACTCTGCGACACCACACTTTATGACACTCCACTTTACAATACTCCACACTACACTTTTCCACTCTGTCACTCTATTCTATGACACTCCACTCTATGCTATTGCATTGTATGTCACTACACTGTACCTCACTCCACTGTACACCGTTTCACTCTATGCTACTGCACTCTATGCTACTCTACCATGTGCTATTACTCTCTACCACACAACACTCTATGCCACTTCACTCCTCGTCACTCAATGTACACTATTCTGCTGTATGCCATTCCATTCTATGCCACTCCACTTAACAAAACTCCACTCTATGCTGTTCCACTCCACATCAGTCCACTATACACCACTCCACTGTACCATACTCCATTCCACGCCACTCCACTCTATATCTCTCCACTGTACTCTATTCTACTGCATGCCTCTCAACTGTACCACATTCCACTCTACTCCACTTTACTCCACTTTACTTCACTCTACAACACTATACTCTACAACAGTACACTTTACGACACTCTCCTCCACTCTACTGTACCACACTCCACTTAAGGACACTACAGTCGACAACAGTGAAGTCCACAATTTCAAAAACTTTTTTATCAAAAATAAAAAACCTTTAAGTTAGAAAAACGATATTTATTCTTTCTTTAAAAATGAAACTTAAATTACACAAACATTGGAAATTCTTCAATTATAGTTATAATTTATGCACCACCTTAAAAATTAATATAACTATATTTATTCTTTTGCTTCAAACAAAAGTTAAAGTTCTGAAAAATGTAATTTCTAAACGCATACCTTTGATTTATTATTTATGCAACACCTTCAAATTATTTTAGCGTGCGCACCTCCATACACAGTGTATTCAACTCCGTAGCCACACTACATCAACTGTAACTCGCCACTTTACCATGCCGTGTGTTCGCACAAAAGATTTGACTTACAATGTCATAACTGTTCTTGTAAATACTATTAGCTGACATGGTATAAGTGAGACAATATAAAATGGCGTAAGCAGTGCATAAGGAAGGCGCAAGTTATAGTATGTAATGATAATTGTACAGGTACCCATACCAGAGCCTCCAGCATGCACCGACTTATACATGATAGATTACATTTAACTGCTTCTGAAGTACAGCAAATACGAGTATTTCTCCATAAGCAATGGCCTCTCATTAGCTAAAGAACGACTCAAACCTAAAAGATATATAGCCATATGTATGTACGTTAGGAATTGCGATTTCCGAATTGTGATTCCTTGCAAATCTCAATTAGGAAATCGCAATTCCAAATGTACTTAACTCCATTGAGTTTCTTTTGCGATTCCCAGTGGGTCGCAAATAGACCTACCTCATTAATAAGTAATGAGGTAGGTCGCAATTTGTGACCCACCGGGAATCGCAAAAATCACAGGGATGGTGGCCTGCTGTGGTAAACAGACCACCATGTCTGTGATTGCCTTTAAATATAGCAATTTTCTTTTAAACGCAGCCCATTTCCCTTAAGGGAAAACAGGATGTGTTTAAAAAGAAAAAAATGAAATGTTTCAGTTTCAATTTTTTAGGAGTAGGCAGTGATCCATGGGACCGATGCCTGCTTTAAAAAAAACTTTTGCACATGCATTTACAGAGAGGAAGGGGTCCCTTTGAAACCCCTTCCCATTTGCAAATGCATTAGAACCAAATAAAAATTTGTGTTCAAAAGTGAATGTTTTGCAACCACATTCCGCTCGCAAAACATTTGTACTTAGGACTGTGAGTCGCTATTGGGAAGGGACGCCCTTGAAACTCCCCTTCCTAATATCGAATTGCTAACCCATTTTGTGATTCGGTAACAAGTTACCGAATCACAAAATGGGGTCTTGTACATGGGAAAATGCTTTTTTTTGGTTGCAAATATTTGCTACCAAAAGAAAGCTATGCACATGTGGCCGACATGCTCCAAAGCAGCTGCCAGGTAACAAGAGGCCCTCAAAGATCCAGGCACTGATGGAGGCAAGAACTGAGGGCCTTCCCCACAAAGACACCCACAGAGCTCAGCAGTTGCCTTCCTCATCCGTGCATTCATGGAAGACCTCTTAGGAAAGCTGTGGTAAGATATGGCTGCACTACAAGACAATGTCTACATAACAATACTTTACATAATCTGCAGTTTGGAGAGTTGGTACATGTCCCCCATGGTGACTTTGTAGGCCACATCATCTATGTGTATAACAAAGCTCCCACTGGGTTGTTTAACAATGCACAGGGCTTGCCCTCATTCTTTCCCCCTTCTGATTTTCAGGCCAAGCCTTTCAGCCGACTATGGAAGATCTCCCTCTTCACCAGGTTCTCTATGGTAGTATTTTGCGTTTGTCCCAGGGGCTATTCTTCCCTATGCCCATGGAAAGCCTCTAACCAGGATCATGAGCTTCTCGAGGGACCATCTTTCCTACCCATGCATTTTGTGGGATCCCTTACTCCCAGTCAGAGATGGGTGCGATGCTCCCAACCTGTGCACTCTTTCCCCATCCACTGCTCCAGGGCAGTTATACATGGACATACAGTTGCCCTTGATTTTATAAGACTATGCTTGTTCCTGGGTGGGGGTTGATCTTGGTTTTAGACTCTCTCGGACCCTCTTTAAGCTCGTTATTTCATTAGGAGATGATTTTACTCACTGTGTCATTTGGTGGGGTCAAGCCCTCAGACCCTGATAGTGCACTGGCCTCTTCTCCACTTCAGCACAAGTGGTCGAAGTGGGCAGCATCAGAGTGGCTACTTTTCTGATTTAGCAGAAACCGTTCCTCTACTTCTTGTAAAAAGATAACCATCCCGGGACGGTTAATTCCTATATTTTATATGTTTCAGCTGAAGCACCATGCTCATGCAGTGAGTCTCCTGTGCTGTGAAACCGTAGCCAGCAGATAGCTAAACAAACCTTTCTGCCAGAGTGCCTGCTTTCCTAACAGAAATGCAAATGTGCGCAACAAGTTAATCTGCAAATGTACAGGGTAATCTGCAAATGTAAAGGATGCTTGGGAGCCAGTACAGGCTTTAATTGACCAAATCAATCAAAGCTTTGTCACGACAAAGATTTCTTTTTGAGTGGTAGTGCAAAGAATGAACAACTGAGCCTCAAAGTGCAAGCTTTTAAATGAAATTAATTTACATAGAGTTTACTTTCCATGACTAGATGTTGAAGGGGCAGTTATGTAAAAAAATAGCATTAAGTTCTGTCTGGGTATTTCCAAAATCTATATTTTGGAGGCACCAATTTATCTTAAATCTTTTTACGCATTTTGTAGCAGACTACATTATACTGCATGTAATGCAAGTTTAAAAGAATTACTTACATATTCACACAGACTCTGACCTTCTAGCACTATAAAATACACGTCACTCTTTTCCTCTGCACCAACCAACATTCTGTGGCCCTCCGGTTACACACAGACCTCTGCAGTGTATTAACTAATAGAGGTTTCATAAAATACTTCAGTGAGTAACAGCTTTTTAAATTTATTTTTCATTTAAGTTGCGTTCTATTTTATATGTAGCTACCTGATGGTGAAAGACAAATAAAAAGTACAGAAAATGTTGTGTTTTAGCCACACCTTTGACCCCGCCCCCATGCTCAATGACCCCACCCCTTTGCATGCAGCATCACAGTTCCCATACTTTTTTTAATGCACTTCAACCACTGTTCAGTCCCCCCCACCCCGAACCCAAACTGGAGGCTTAGTACGCCGATCCACACACTTGGCCCAGTCACACTGAGTTATGCTACAGTTACGTCTTTCCATCCAGGTGCTTAGTTCCCTTTGTCTACTGATATGCTGCCTGTAGGGAGTGAGCTTGCTTGAATATGATGTGTGGTTAGGACTAGGACACCAGGTCCTGGCCGAAAGCAGCTTGGGCTCTTTTCCCCACCAATTTTAAGTTAATCAGTTGAATTCACAGTTGCTTGCTTCCGTCTGAATATGTATAATATCTATAATAAATGTATAATAATACATGTTCTCTTGGAAGAACTGAGCTGTATGCTGTTTAATTATCCCGGAAGTTCATTACCTGCGTTGAAGGGATTGATTATTTAAGTGCAGGAAGGAGTCCCTTCATCTAATGCAGGAATGTGTCCCTTCATGCACAGACATAAACAATAATTCAAAAATGTTGATTTGCTACTTTTATGTAGATTGTTTATGTGCAGGAAGGAAAATCATCCTGCACTTAAACAATCAATCCCCTCAATGCAATCCCCTCAATGCAGACACCCTTGCACTATGGTGCAAGGGTGCCTGTGTTGGCGCTGGCAGCTAAATTTAATGCTGGCACAGGGGGAAACACAGCTTTTAGTAAATACAGTGCATCCCTGCATTTCTGAACTGACGCAGTGTGGCGTTGCAAATTTTGGCACAGCACCACGCTGCGTCATATTTTAGAAAATCTCGCCCATACACTTTTCATGTGCCATGTCTTTGACCTATGATTATCTGCTTTGTATTATGCAGTGCTGGTGGGTAGGTGAGCTGGTGCAAACAATGCTAATTTTTCACTTTATTCATTACTACCTTAGAAGCCTTAACTCTGTGGAATATGACCCTGTCCCTTCTTCAGCCCCCTTCATATTAATAGAGGTCAACCATACCGTATCACATTGGCTACAGTAGGCCCTTGGATTGTCCTTCCAAGGCAGCTCCTCTGTTCCACCTGGTGTAACACCTGTGAAAAACTTTCCATGAGACTTCAGCACCAAAGGTGCTGGTCACTGTATCACATATTAAGCTGCCTGTTGCATGAATGTGAAGATAGGAAGTAGGGGAAAAAGGATTTGTACCCTCCACATTAACGGGAGCTATTGAGAAAACAAGAGACACGTTTACCCAGATATTTACACATATTGTGCATGGAAGAGAAGAAAGAGTTTTATTTGGTGATATTCCTTGACCAGATATTTAAAGATGTTATCCAGCAGTTTATGCTAGAGTTGATTTCAGTAGAGGTTCTGGCAATATGCACAGAATAAGGGAATACGTTTAGTGGCTTTTTTACAGATGAACTTGGTTAAGGGCTTGGGTCAGGTCCTCAAGCAGAATCATTTTAGGAGACGGTCTTCTATGACAGCAGCAAAACATAAACTAACTCTGTCCCACATCTGGATGACACAACCACCCCATTAGAGAACTAGAAATATCAAAAGTAAATATTTTGGGTGGTATGTGGGTGTTGAGTATAGACTAGTGGATTTGTTATTAGACACAGTGCCTTTGGTATTAGGTGCACAGTGGCTTTTTTGCCCCTCAGTGATCTGATGGTGGGAATGGATAATGCAATGTTACGGAATAGAAAGTGGTGTACTCTTTCATGTTACATGTCCTGCCTTTAGACAAATGGGGTGTTGCTTTGGCAGAGTGACATTTCTGGCCTGTTGATTGTTTTACTCTTTGCCAGTTCATGCTAGATTTGTTTTGAATTTTACATTTTTCATGGAGGACTGTCAGAGAGGCATGTTGATCCACTTGATGCTGCAATGAGGGCATTTTTGTTTTTTCCTAGGTAATGATAGATGAGGCTAGTTTAATATGATTGACCTGCTCATCACCTGGTCCCACTATAACCACTGCAAGATTCTTTGTGAGACTTGATTTTTGGGGTCTCATGTCAATCTGTGGTTACTGGGCTTCAGTTGCATCAATTGGAGTTGTTTACCACTAATATCCGGGTCCACAATGCAGTTGGACCCCAAACAAGCACTCCCTTTTAGCACTCGACTGTGACAGTGTAACGAGGCAGAGCAGTCCATTGCTTACTCAAGCAGGGTGATGGACGCTTAGACATTCAGCATATAGTTTGCACAGTAAAACCAGCCAATATGGCTACCACATCAGTCAGTACTTTACTTTATTAAAGAAAATAAGTTTAATATTCATGAAACCTTTCTGACCAGAAATATAGCCCCTGTCAATATTATAGAATTACGCGCCAAGCTACATAAAAAGATTTATCATGACGAGGACCGTGTTGGGTATTATTGAAAGGAAAGTGTTTGTGAAGGCCAACCTCGCAACTTGGGAACAGTTCCAGGCCAATAGAACTATCCTTATGAAAGGCTGGGAAAACAGTAGATCCAAATCTCAGTCTCTTAGTGCAACCCTTAATAGCTTAAAGAGTTCACATTGCTACACTTCAAAGGAAAATGTATGTCCATGATTGAACAGCAGTGGATACTAGTGGAGTAATGCTAATGGGTTTTGATACACCTGCCTCAGAATCCTCTCAACCCTTCAAACTTCCCACCAGACTCCACCAGAAGAAGGAAGTGACTATCTGTTCAAGACAGCTGGCAAATAACATTGATTTCATTGAAGGTCAAAGTGAAAATCTTCGGCACAATTTAGAGCATAGTCTACTAGAGATTACTAGCCACAGGCGTACTCATTGTAGGTTATAGCTGGTTCTAGTACTAGTTCACTGGAATACCCACACAGAAGTTCTGTAACTAAGAAGAAACAAGTCATGGGCCAAAATATTCTAGTGCCAAGGTTGCCCACAGGTCTGGTGACACTAATGATGGTCAGCAAAACCACCAAGAAAATCATACAGACCTCTACTACTTTTTGGGGTAGTGACCGCAGGTTCAGATGTAAATCTTTCAGGACCTATATGGGCTAGAGAGATAAGATCAAATGTACCACTTCAGGGTGACCTTCTCTTCCTACCTTTTTGAAATGTACAGGCCCAGATAAAATAGAAGTAATCCCTACAAACGTGTAAAGGCAACTAGAGTGTACATACAGGCTCCTGGCTAAATCCTGGCTAAATCAGTGGTAGGTATGAAATAAACTCACCCTCACAGCAGACACAACAGACCACAGCTCTTCCCCAGCTCTTCCCCAGGCCCCTGATGGTGATGTACTGTAGCAGGTGATGATGTATGATTCATGAACAGCTGGCTAGGGATGACCACATAGGTCATGTTCTGCAGCAGGTGAAGATCAACTGTTTTTTTCACAAGTTCTCTCATTCAGCTGGAATCTGTACCATGTTGTAGTTCACTTGCCCTGAATGATGCAATATGCTGTCTCGACCACAGACATGCTGGTCTGATTCCTCGCCCAAGTTGCTTACAGAAGTGGGTTCTTCATGATCTTGCCCAAGACTTGTGCCCATTTGACAGGGAGAGTGCAATCAGTAAGGTCCTATTTCTGATTCATAGTCCTTCTCAGCAACACTTGCTGCAGCTCCTCCTTGGTTGCTGAGGGAACATGCAACAATGTACTGTGAAAGAAAGTAGTACTTATGATCAGTACTGACCAGTCAGGTCTTGCGCAACCTCTGAATCTTAGGGCACTCCTCAAGTCTTGAAGAGGCATTACCACTGCATGCTCAGGGCATTCAGGGATTAGGATTAACTTTAGTTCCTCCTTGACCTTTTTGCACTGATCCAAGGAGAATGGATATCTGCCTGAGACTTGAGACAGGATTTTAAAGGCATGAAGACCCTTGCTGGAAGAGCATGAAGGGTTGGTATAAAGGTGGTAGGAACACTGTGGACACTTCAAAGACCACAGATACATCTTTCCTACCAACAGGAACAACTGTGCTAAGACAAGGAAATGTGTGGGTTCCAAGGTCCAAGATAAATCTTGGACAGCTTGAGATTGCCAACCACCATTTTGTCTACATCTATATATAAACATGTACAGACATAATACCTATGCAGAAGATTTGTTACTCTGACATAATCTCACATTATTTCTGAATTTTGTATTACGGCAAAGGTGTGAATTTGTTTTGCTATTTTGCATAACATGAAAGTTTTCTATGCATTTTCCCTGTCTGTAAGAGGCTAGTTTTATCAGAAATTGTTTCACGAAAATACTTTTTCTCCATGAACTTGTCTCCTGCTGGTACCTTACATGACATTTTTGTGTGAAACGTCCTTTCACAGAGAAAAGATACTAGATATACTGGTGAAGTGTATTTCACCTTTTTAGACCTGTCATCCTTGGCGCCATTTTCCTACTACTTTTGTGCCCTCAGACCTCCTGTTTTGATGACTTTGTTTTTGCTGGCCTTCGCACTCTGCACACTTTGCAGAGTGGAAACCAGTGCTAAATTGCTTATGCTCTCTCCTTGAAGCATAGTAAAATTGACGTATACCCAATTGGCATATTTAATTTACTTATATGTCCCTAATAAGATGACACTCCCATGCCCGAAGTATGTAAATTACTAGTGGGCCTTGCAGCATTAATTGTGTCACCCACTTAAGTAGCACTTTAACCACATCTAAGACAAGCCTCCCATTGCAGCCTGCGTGCTGGCTGTTTTGAAGTGCCATTTTGACCTGGCAAAATACACCTTATGCCTGTCCTAAACCTTCTTTTTTAATACATATAAGTCACGTCTAGGGTAGGACCTGGACACATCAGAGGGCAGGGTACAATATTTAAAAATTGGAACATGTATTTAAAGGTTTTACATGTCCTGGCAGTAAAGCACTCTTACATTTGTATTTCACTCCTTCAAGGCCTTCCTCTCTCATAAAATAGCCTTGAAGTTGCCTTATGAAATTTAATATGCTGTAATTTCCAACTGGGAGCAGGTAACCAGCTCACGTTTAGTGTTTTTGGAATTGAAATGAAAAAAAATCCCAACTTAAACTGAAGTACCTTTTTAATGGGGAAAGCAGTAGGCAAATACGATGCAAGAATAGAGATACTCTCTTAAAAAGAAGTGCAGTTTTACTCCCCTCTCAGAGAATAGCTACAGGTTCTAATAAGGGGTGAAATGGGAAACCTTCAGTGGGTTTACATAATAGTTGAACTCATAGAGTGAATTGAAGAATAATCTGTACCAGAAAAGTACTCTTCAGAACCAAGTGGAGGACTTTTTCCCAGCAGTGTCCATGATGCAATTAGATTACATTTTGTTGTTTTTGGGGTGTTGATGTAGGAAGGGGTTTGTGATGGTGTGATCCTTGAATCGATAGGATCCCACTGTAAAACATATTGGAAAGGATTCCCTGACTAATTTTAGTCCCATATCTAGAAACAAAAGCCCCTTTTTTCAGCATGCAATCTTATAATGTTGGAATTGGACACTATTATTTTTTTGCCTGTGGGTTCGTGGAGGAGGGTGGGATCTAATATGTTTGGAGATGGGCTCCCCGTGCCTAGTATTGAGTGAAGATTTGTGTTTTTAAAATACTGTCTTTGTTTCAGAGGAAGCCTCTTTATTTTAAAATGTACTTGATTCTTTGAGCTCTTACTGATTTTATTTTTTCAGTTTTTTATGTTCGTTTGTCATTAACAGTTAATACTCACCTTTTTGTCATGCTACGTTATAAAGCTTTTTTCAGATTGTGCATATGTTTTCACAGTCCAACTTAGAGACTTGGAGCAAACATATAATTATAAATGGTTGAGCTTTCGGTAATGGATTGTAACAAAAGGGTATCCTAGATAGCCCTCAATTTCAAAGCCTTCCTGGACTTAATGTGGCCCTCTCCTAACCTCAGGTAAAAGAGGAAGGTGCTCTACAGCTTGCCGTAAGACTTCCATTGGTTACCTATTGTTCCATTGCTCACTTGGTTAAATTGGGGTGATCTCAGAGAACAATCACAGCTCCTTTGCTCAATCTCAATACGATGTCACATGCGTATTTCGGCAACGTGTCCTATGTAATATCTTAGTTTCTTTATGTTCTGCTTGTGCCCAAAGACAGTATACGGCGAGTACGCTAACCTTTAACTATTAGTCAGTTAGTTGAAGGTTGGCAAAGGAGCTGTGATTGTTTTGGGACAGACTTACGGATACATGTCTTAGCTTTCAGAAAATGGATTAAAAACCAATATTTATAAATTATAAGGAGGCCCTGAAGAAGTCCTGGGGTACTCCCCGGGTGAAACACGTGTTGACAGACAAGCAAGTGAAATTTAAGAATGCTTTTGGGAATTGACAATGTGAATATTTCTTGAATACCAAGTGGAATCTGAAATTATTCGGGAAGATTGGATTTATGATTACTTTGGAAACAAGATTACTTTTCATTTGGAAATTGCAGATGCAAATATAATTTGGAGCGCATAAATTCATCTGGAATAAAAGTTTTTTCAAAACTTAGAAAGGACACAATTTGGACTTTATTCTAATTTACTCTATATAATTATTTTTTATATCAAACGTGTGCCATTACATTTTGTTATTACTGGTTAACTCTATTGAGTTATTATGTGGGGGTTTTTGGGGGTGAAACCCTAGTTTATGGCCCCGTCTATGTATAACATACGGGAGTTTCCTTTATGAATAAGAGCGCCTATTACTCTTTGATGTTTCACCCTCTCTTTTATTAGTTGATCTCAGAGAAGACAACCCTATAGCTCAGAATTAGCAGGAATGTGTATGTAGGGACTCTTATAGGTACCCAGAATCTTTAGTTGTAATGTCACTGTGAGTGGTTTGCTGCATTATGAACTTGATCTACATTTCCACAGGGAATCACGGCAGAGAGGTCACCTGTGAAGTAATAACATCTTAAATACTAAGTGCCATATTTACAAGAAAGTGGCACATCACTAGTGATGCGCCACTTTTCTTGCGGCCCCTAACGCCACCATGGCGCATGTTAGGGGTAATAGTGTCATTTTTATGATGCTATTGTAGCGCTATACTGGATTAGCATTAAAAAAATGACGCTAATCCAGTATGGTGTTGAAATCAATGAGAGCCTCATTTTAATGCCTGCTTTAAGCAGGCATTAAAAATGACGCTAGAAATGGCACAATGGAATCTGGTAGATTCCAATGCACCATGTTTTGAGACCCTCTAACGAGGGAATGCCCCTTTGCGTACATCATGCATATATATTATGCATGATGTGGCGCAAAGGATTTACAAGGTGCCACAAACCTAGTTTGCGCCACCGAGTAAATATGACGCTATAGCAGTGGCCCGTTAGAGTCACATTTGCGGCAAAAATGTTGCCGCAAATGTGGCACTAAGGGGCGCAAGGGCCTTGTAAATCTGGGCCTAAAATTAAAGATTGCTTTTAAGGCCTATCTTTGAACTCTTCTGCATGCTTCTAGAAGATAGGTCATACTGCATTTGGAGATATGGGCCTCAATTAAGAGTACACTTACTTCTCTGCCCCAGATGTGCCATTAGCTGGTGACCCAGTAATTCCAGGGACATGTTAAAATTGGGGATTACTAGATTTAGGGAATAAGATGTAGGACTGGTGCTTCCATGCTGGTTCACACATTTTTTTATCTGATCTGTTTTCAGTAGCCGAAATCTCTATATGAAAAATAAAAATTTGTAATTCAGATTGATTCAGTAACATCCATTAGTGGGACCTTATAATATTATTGCTCAACTTGTCATCAAAGTCCTCGAGGGTAAAATTAGAAGTGGGCCAGTAAATAAGTCCCCTGATCATGTTACAAAACCACTGTTTTCAGCTTTGGAAAGCACCATGATGACAATTGGTAATACTTCATTTTGTATAGCACCTTCTTTTCACCTTTGGATAACTTCTCACAGTGTTTTCAGCAGCCCTTTGCTGTCAGAATGGAAATGCAATAATGACCAGTGGAAAAACTGTTTCTACCAGTAATTCTCCAGTTTACCAGCTCTCCCTTTAACAATGCAGGGAACAGCTGCATCATTTGGCGATAGTCGGCAGAAACATATTTCAGGCAGTAATTATCACACGCTTTCTCTAGCAGTAGAGGACCAGGTAAGTACTGGGATGTTTAGAAGTGGACATTCTGTGCACCCTGCACACTTATCACCCATATCTGAATGAAAGGCGTAGCCTGCTCAACCCTTCATAATACATTTTCTATTAGGCAGAGCTTGATATGAATAACAGGCTTATCATTTTTGCAAGCAAACGTGATAGTTGCAAATATCTGCATATTTGTCCTTCAACTATTCATGGTTCTTTCTGCATCTGGACCTTCATGTTATGATAATGTCTCGGGTCATTTCATTTTTTTGTAGTTGAATTGTCTTTCACCATTTGATGGAGATACCCAAGTACTTTTAACTGTCGTTGGTCGTCTCCTATATAAGGAAGTTGAGCTTGTCCTAGTTGAATTCCTCGTACTCTGAACTCTTAATACCTTTTCCTGTGCATTGTGCAGTGCTCTATTCTTGTCTCTGATTGTCTTTTTAGAGTGAGTGCTCTATAGTCTCGATTACATCAAGTGGAACATTAACAACACCAGCTCAAAATACAGTAAAAAGTAAGAACAACAAATGCTCCCAATGTGGATCACCAATCATGGCACAGTCAAAAACGGGGAAATAGTGCAACCATTATGTAAGTCACAAAATGACTACCGTAGGTCAATCTCTTACTTTCCCGCTGCCTCTGTAGTTTATTGAGGTTCCCGGCACTTTGCAGATTATCAGAATCAACTGTTAACGTTTACAATTAGCGAACCTGTCGCTACTTTGCAATCCACCTCTCATTTGCAATCCACATGCCGGTTATCTATGTGTTTCAAGTCAAGCTTTGAAAGGTGCATTTGCCAGTGCTTGGGGTGGTTTCTACTGAGCTATATCTTGTTTTCAAACATAAGATAAGGAATTGATCTCTACCATCAGTGAGCCAACATACATACTTTACTGATTTACAAACATTTAGGGAACTGAGGGCCAGATCTGCAAGAAAGTGGCACATCGGTCCCAATGCGCCACTTTTCTTGCGCCACCCATGCCCTACCTAATGACACCATGGTTGAGCAGTATTAACAATACGGCGCACCATGGCGCTCATTTCCACAATAGCAGCATCATTTATGATGCTATTGTGTCGTTTTGCTGGATTGGCGCCATAAATTATGATACTAGTCCAGCAAAGCACTAGGGAGGCCCACAGGTTAATATGTACCCATCAATGTAATGCCTGCCCCGAGCAGGCATGAAAAATGGCTCAAAAAATGTTGCAGTGAAGTCTTGTAGATTTCACTGTGCCATTTTTTGCAGACTCCCTGCGTGGGAATGCCTCCCTTGCATACATTATACCTGGTGCAGGTATAATGTAGCGCAGGGCAGTGCTTAATTTGTGCTTGTTGTTTCCGGTGCTGCGCACCGGCTCTTATTTTTGAGGGCTGGATTTTATTCTTCTGCCTCAAACATTTGCTGCGAGAAAAAGACACACATGGGAAAGACGGAGGAAGGAAAAAACGAAAAAGCGTCACAAAGGGAGAAATTAGAAAGCTGCAAGAGTGAGTTGAAGGTGCAGGAAGTGGCTTTATATGGATTGAAGAGGCCCGAGATGGCTTCAGGATGAAGCCGCCTCAGTATTCCATGTTCACATATTTAATTGCAGCAGCCGCGTGTTTAAGAGGAAGGCTTTGGGCACCGGCACTTTTTTATTTACGAATTAAGCACTGGCGCAGGGGGTTACAAAGTGACGCGATGTATGCATTGCACCACTTTGTGAATATGGCACAGAGAAATGGCCTCCTTAAGGCCACATTAGTGTAAAAAAATGACACTAGTGTAGCGCAAGGAGGCATAACTTGTAAATCGGGCCCGAGAGTGGCACAAGGTCAGCATTGTCTCAGGTATTATTTAACATCTACGTGAAACCTTTCTTAAGTTCCCGAGAGCCTGAGGGGATTGGCTATCGTGTGTGCGGATGATACATAGCTGTACCTTAGGCTGTCCGGAAATAGAAACAAGTGGATCATGTCACAGATACCATACAAACTGTCGAGGAATTGATGTATGTCATCCTGTTATGTTTGAATGCTTACAAGATAGAATAACTGACCATTCAATCACCATCCACACAGTCCTCTGTTAAGCAAAACTCCGAGTCTCAAATGCTTCACACCGGAATTTCTCAGTTGCTCCTCAATTCCTGTTACATTTGGTATTCTGTACGCTATATCACCAGTCGGAAGTAAATCTAAGGACATAGTCTTAATTGGTCAGCACTATATAATCCAATGCACTCTATGATGGGATGAAAGCCTACCCTTTGGCTAATTAAAAAAGTTCACTCAATCCAAAAAACACTGAGTGACTGGTTACGTGGACTTGGGTAACACCACAGAAGGTTTGTGCAAAAATCCTCCATCGGCTTCCAGTGAGAGAAATATGTCAGTTTAAATGTTTCACACAATTCCATACCTCAAAATCAGCAGAAGCCCTACAAGAATGCTAGAAAAATTACTATTTCACAAAGGGCTTCTAATTATTCTTGTAAAAAGGCACGCATTCACTTTTTCTAGGTACCTAAGGACACGGTTGTACGCCACAATATCATATACAAAAATCACGCCTGACTTAAATGTCGTGTCCTAAACGCCGTGTACAAAAATATCACTATTTGGTGTAGATTTGGCAACATTGCTTCCAATGAGGTCATATTTTGTGAATGATAATTAGAGCACGATGTTTATGTCAGATTACCTCCTGACAACGAAATTCTGGGGCCGCACAAGACAGGGACCATTAAACATCTATTAATAAATCCGACTCATTAATGCAATAATCGTTGTGCTGTTAACATCCTACTACAGCACTAGCATTTCATCCTGATTGGACTGAGAGATAATAAGCACAATACTGGTAGAAACACCTTTTCCTGATACTGTTTGCAATATCTCCATCCGTGGTGTAATCTTACATACACAAAAAGGTAATTAGATAATGTATTGGCCCATAGAGTAGCAGATTTACAATGCCTGAATGGCTGGACCATAGCTTCTGTTCATGGTATGTTATTTCATTTCACATTCATCCAACGTTAACCTCTACAGTGCGCTGCAGTGCTTAATTTGTGCTTGTTGTTTCCGGTGCTGAGCACTAGCACTTATTTTTGAGGGCCGGGGCTTAGTCTTCTGCCTCAAGCATTTGCTGCGAGCTAAAGACAAGTTTGAGAAAGACGCAAGAAGAGTTAAACGAAAAAGCGTCACGATGAAAGAAAGAAAAATGCTGCAGGTGTGAGTTGAAGGGCCAGGGAGTGGCTTTAAAAGTATTGAAAAGGTCAGAGATGGCTTCAGGATTAGGCTGCCTCAGTATTCAGTGTTCGCAGATTTAATTGCAGCAACCGCGTGTTTAAGAGGAGGGCTTTGAGCACCAGCACCTTCTTATTTACAAATTAAGCACTGGTGCGCTGCCTCCACCTTGGCTAGGGTGTGAGGGAATAGATATTCTGGCCCTTTATGTGGTTTCCCGTTTCAATTCCCATAGGATCCTATTCCTTTCCATGCGAAAAAGTGGCTGAATATAATTACACCCAATTTGGCGTGAAGGTAGAACATTATTCAAGGATTGGGCTGATAATGCGTCCAGCCCTTATAAATTACCTGTACCTGGACACGTTGGAGGTCGGTGAATCTTTTAACCAAGTCGGGCTCTCCTCATCCTAGAATAGTCGGATCACTCAGATCAATAATTAATAACTATTGCAATCGGTAATCAATACTCAATTAATAGATCATTATAGCACATCAGAAATCAATAACAGTTGGTATTTCGGCGCACCATGACCTTTCAGTCATGAATAATCACACCAGTTTATTAAAAGTTAGTGAATTTATTTCCCTATATTAACAAAGCTAACACGATGTATATAAGTCTCAAAACCAAATGATATATGTAGATGAACATTGCTAGCTGTCCATAGCGGCGGAAGAAACGCAATCTACGCAAAATCTGAATAATGATACACTCAGTTATGGCAATGCAAATCACTAATATGACTAACTGTATTTGACTAATTTCATACATTGGTCAGCATAACAAGATTTCAAATTAACATGGTGCATTGAATGAATACCTCAACTAACCTCTAATTAGCATTGGCATGTGGGATTTCATGCAAAACGAATTTAGTCAACACAAATTTGGAAACTTCTAACTTGGGCCCTATCAAAATAGCAGTTGGTACCTAAAAGGAAAAACACACTGCATAATACATTTATCCTTTCATATTTACCAAATACAAACAGCTTTCAAGAAAAGACTTTGTCCCTCAGGTACCGGTTCGATCAGCATGGGGCAGATTTCAAAGGGGCAAAATTAAGGGCAAGCTTCCTTGCAGCGGCAAGAAGAATGGGGCAAAGTTACTTCATGGGCAAGACGGGGCAAATCAAAGTTAAAGTCTCTAGGGTGAGAATTCTTAAAGTCTCTTTCTCTCCGATAGAGAGAAGGGCATCAGGGTGTCGTCCAAAATGGAGCCTGGAGCCTGGCTTCAAATTGGCATCAAGGAAAATGGCCGACTTCTCTTTGTCCAGTGGGTTAAGTAAGAAACATTCCAAATTCTGCAGGGTCTTCCATTGGAGGGTTCATAGGTTGGCTTCAAATTTGTCCAATGAAAATTGTCTTTTTACTAGCTCTCATTTATGCATACATTGTCCTTGGAGCCTTGGAACACAAGTTGTAACATGGTTTGCCAATTATTTTACTATCTGTACCTTCATTGTCCGCACCTGCAGACTGACCTTGTATCAAAGGGGATGAAACCGGCCTAGTACGAAACCTTGGAGATAAGTGTATTAGTCATCTCTGCTGGAAAAATACAACTTCAAGCAAGAATATATGTTTCATTAGTTCAAGCAAAAGCCACGCAGTTAGAATTTGAGACCAGGCAACTAGGCCAAAGCCTCTACTAAATTTAAGCTAAGCAAAACAGTTTCAAATAAGAAATCATGGCCTACATTTGCAATTATGACGGATTACTACATTTTCAATTCTTCATGATTAATAAAGTTCGTTTATAACGATGGCGAACTACCTCGAGGGCACAATTTCCCTTGTACATTATTTTCTTTACTAAAATCACGCTACATTATACGCTTTTGATTACGTGATATGTATGAATATACGTTGGACCCTCTTTTCTGCGTCATCAATCCCTCCTCTGATGACTAATTATGTCATCACATCAAATCTACCCACAAATTTTATTCCATTAAAATTCTGTATAGTAATTTGGCACTTCAGTTAATTCCCTTTTTCTTTTAATCCCTTTAGATTTTTCTCTATATATTTCTACCATTTTTGCTTGTTCTTTCTCTTCTCTTCTCCTTTTGCGTCTTGTTTTCAATATTTTGATACATTTCCATATTCCCCAAGAGCCTAATAAACAAATTAATATTATTAATATTCCCTTTATTATTTTTAGTAACAATCCGTTCCAAACGTTGCTGAGCCAATTTCCCACAGAAGCAAATCCTTTTCCAACTTTCTCCCAAACTCCTGGTTCTTTCAATTCCTTTAAATCTATACTTTCATTAGTTAAATTTGTAAGCATCGTTCTAATTTTTCCACTGCTGTCCGGTATATATGTACAACAGTGACGTGTACCAAGCATTTTGCAAACGCCGCCATCCTTTGCTAAAAGAATGTCTAAGGCAAGCCGATTTTGAAGAGTCATAGCTCTTTCTGCAGCGAGTTCAGCATCCATCAGGATTATAGCTCCTGAAAATTTTGTCAGCATGTTATCCACAATAGTAGACAACTTTCGGATTTTGATTGAATTTAATATGACTCCCACTGAAGGAATCAATGCTCCAAATATATCCACACCAGAAGCTGTCTCTCTCTTCTGAACATGATGTGATTCAGACAGCTTTGGAAATTTCGTTAAGTCATCCAGTTGGTAAATCTTTGGGAACACTATTCCCAAATAACATCTTCCATACCATCCTTTAGGAAGACGATAATAGGCGTTAAGTCCACAAATATAATATATTCCAGGAATAACTGGATCTTGTCCATTCAGCATGAACGTCCACTTAGGTTGAAACAAAAACGTATGTTTGCATTCACTCGTTCCCACAAAAACTGTGTCATAGTATGATTTATGTCTATGAATACAAAATCTCCCTACGTGAAATTTATCTAAAGCTATTTTCCCTTGTGTCTTTATTACGGCAAAAGCATAGTTATCTACAGATGTCCTTTTGTGTAATTCCCTTTCTAATTCCTCCTTCATTTCTTTCCTACTATCGTCAGTGCGGTCTAAAAAGTTTATCTCTACTGGTGAAAGCAAGCATGTAAGGTTCTCTATGTGCCTGAGCTGTGTGAAAAGGTGACAACGGCTCAAAGAATTACCTCATTAATTTGAAATAATAATCTCTAGCTATTTTACTCAGGTACTCAATTATGGGGACATATGCAAATGTAACATCATAATTAGAGTAAAAATAATGAATGTACTGTTGACCATAAAATCTGGACGTTATTATACTACATGTAATTCCGTAAGTAAGAGGCATGCTATGATACGTCACCCCTTCCACTACTGAGGTAGGTATTTGTGTGCACACGTAACAATCTTTCGCATCCATTGTCTCAACATACTCACTCAACAAACGATAGAAAACGTTAGACGAAAGTTCCTTTTTATCATGCAAATGTCTCTCATCTTGCTCGAGTCTCTTCAAAGCTGTTAGTTCAGTAATAATAGTAGGTTTAAAAGTAGAAGCATCATTCGTCTCTCTCTCGTTCTTTCCATGCATTCCAAGAACTATCGCTACAATTATTAGTACGCATGCGGTTCTTAGACCTATACACATGTATTTACAACACTTCATTTTACGTCTCTGTGTAGTGTAGCCTGTCATGTTCTGTATAGAATCAGAAAGTTGAAGACACCTTATCAAAGCGGGTTTGCAAATATTTACAAAGCTGAACGAGTTCAATGTTCACACAGTTTTCTTTAGCAGCTTAGTCTCTTATCGGTTAGCAGCGTTGTCTCAAAATCGGTTTAAAGTCAATCAAGTTAGCAATGTCTTAGCCGGTTGAAAGGTCAATCAGGTTATCAATGTCTCTATTCGATAAAGTTCATGGAGTTTTACTCCTTAAGTACCAAAGGGAAGCTCTGCCTCTTCGTTCTCGAGACTGAGGGATACGAATTTGTCTGACCAATCGTTAGTGGCTAAGTATGCCCACTCCGGACCAGAATATCTTTTGCTCAGTATTCTTTTTCTTTTCAATTTTGCATCTCTCTTCGCTCTGTCTCGGCGCTTGGCACTTTGTTATCAGACACAGGTGACTTCAGCGCTTCGACTTCCTCTTCTGTGGGACACGTCACCCTCTTTGCGTGACTGGCGTGAATCCAGTTGGGAACTCCTGCACACTTCACAGCGGTGGTAGTTGTCAGAATCACTTGGAAAGGTCCTTTCCAACGGGGTTCCAGACACGACTTCCTCACGTGCTTCTTTATCACGACCCAGTCACCTGCTTTCAGGGCGTGTCCTGGACCTTGGATCAGTGGCAAGGTGGTTGCCTCCACCTGGTGAGAGAAAGAGCGGACCACATCAGCTAGACCTTTGCAGTAGTCTAACACCATATCATCTGTAATATTCAAAAGAGCATTTGCAGGAACTGCTGGAAGTCTCATGGCTCTGCCCATGAGAGTCTCGTGCGGGGACAGTCCAGTCTTTCTGTCAGGGGTGTTTCTCATTGACATTAGCACCAAGGGCTATGCGTCAGGCCATTTCAAGTTTGTTGATGCACATATTTTCGCCATCCTTGATTTCAATGTGCCATTCATTTGCTCCACTAGACCTGATGCTTCAGGGCGGTAGCTACAATGCAACTTTTGCTCAATGTTCAGCGCTGCACAAAGTAATTTTATTACTTCGTTATTGAAGTGACTTCCCCTATCTGATTCTAAGGAGATCGGAAATCCAAAACGTGGTATTAGCTCTCTCAAGAGTAGTTTTGCAACTGTGAGACTGTCATTTCTGCATGTAGGGTATGCTTCAATCCAGTGACTAAAAATGCACACAACCACCAACAACCACGAACTTCAAGCCTCCATGCACAGGCATCTCAATAAAGTCCATTTGCATCCTGCTGAAGGGACCCCCTGCTCTTCCAATGTGGCTCAAATTTACTACTGTTCCCTTCCCTGCGTTCATCTGTTGGCAAATGACGCAACGATGGCAAACTGCTTCAGCAACTTGACGGAATTTGGGGTTAAACCAATCAGTTTAGTCTCTTTACGCATTGTGATTTGGTCCATGAGAGTTTCTCATCCTCACTGACATCATTCTGTAAGGATTTCAATTCGTCCATTGTATCTACAACTTTTAGAGCAAAGATTTCGCTTGGTTCAAGTTCTGGCTCATTTATCAAATTCCATTCATCCCTGAGCAATATACAGTTCAATGCGCAAAACCTTTCGACTTGATCCGCATATCCATTTCCCAGAGAAACATAGTCTTGTCCCTTCGAGTGTGCACTGCATTTTACCACTGCTACTTCTCCTGGTAATTGGATGGCATGTAACAATTCTCTTATTCTTTCACCATTTTTCACTGGCGATCCTGAAGAGGTCATGAAGCCTCTCTGTGACCACAATTGTCCAAAGTCATGCACTATTCCGAATCCGTACTGGCTGTCAGTGTAAATGGTAACTTTCATTAATGCGGAATGTTGGCAAGCTCTAGTAAGGGCTACCAATTCTGCTACTTGTGCAGAGTAAACTCCTTGAAGCCAAGATGCTTCCAGAACACCTGTTACCGTACATACAGCGTATCCTGCCTTCAATATTCCCAGTGCATCTGATAGTTTTCTTCCAATCGGGTATCTTTGATATCAGGTCTTGGTTTGGTGCAAAATTCAGTCACCTGAAGACAGTCGTGCTCGATGTCTTCAGCGTTCTCAATTTCGGCATTTTCACTGGGAAACAAGGTTGCTGGATTCAACGTAGTGCACCGTTTCAGCTGCACGTTAGGTGATCCCAGAATTATTGTTTCATACCTTGTGTGTCTAGCACCAGTCATGTGCTGTGTTCAGGAACGTGTCAAAAGTATCTCGACTGAGTGAGGGACCATGACTGTTAAAGGGTGTCCCATCACTATTCCTTCACTCTGAGTGAGGCTGATACCAACTGCGGCTACGGCACGCAAGCACCCTGGCAGTGCTGCTGCGACCGGATCCAAAGTAGCTGAAAAATATGCTACTGGTCTGTTTACGCCGCCATGGGCTTGGGTCAAGACAGACAAGGAACATGCATCACGTTCATGACCAAACAATGTGAAAGGCTTTGTGTAATCAGGCATACCTAAAGCTGGAGCCCTGCACATGCATTCTTTCAATTCAATAAAAGCATCCATCTCATCTCCTTTCAGCTCTATTTCATCCAGCGCATCCTTCTGGGTCAGTTTCAGTAAAGGTTTTGCTAGGGTTGAGAAATTGGGAATCCATTGGCGACAGTAGCTCACCATTCCCAAAAACTTCCTCACATTCCTCCTCGTCTTTGGGGGACTCATTTGAAGTAAACTTGTTATTCTTTCCTTCATAATTCTTTGTGACCCTTTCTCTATTTGGTGGCCCAAATATTTCACTTTCCTCTGGCAGAACTGTAATTTTGAAGGGGACACCTTGTGTCCATTCCTTCCCAAATGGTTCAATAGGGCAATAGTGTCGGCTGTACAGTCACTTTCTGTCTTGGATGCGATCAGCAAATCGTCAATGTACTGCACTAAGGTTGACTCGAATGGTAACTCTAATGATTCCAAATCTTTCTTTAGAATCTGATTGAAAATTGATGGTGACTCCGAAAACCCTTGAGGAATTCGACACCAACTGTAGACTCTGTCTAAGAATTTGAAACAAAAGAGAAATTGGCTGTCCTCATGAAGGGGCACAGAAAAGAATGCTCACGACAAGTCGATGACTGAGAACCACTCAGCATCACAGGGGACTTGAAACATTATCACAGCTGGATTCGGTACTACGGGACAACATTTGATTATTATGTCATTTATTTTCTCAAATCCTGAACAATTCGGACCTTTCCGCTCAGTTTTATTAGTCCCATGATTGGTGAATTACATGGACTGCTTAACACTTCTTTCAGAACTCCCTGCTTTACAAACTCATCAATGAGTTGGGCGACTTTCATGAGGGTGTCTTGTGCCATATGGTACTGTGGGGTCTGGGGAAAGGTTACATTGGGTTTTACCGTCACTTTCACTGGTTCCACTCCTTTGACCAATCCTACTTCTTTCCCTGTCATATCCCACACTTCCTTTCCGACTGTTTCCTGTAACTCAGCAGGAATATCTGCTTCAGTGAGCATTGGATAAAGAGTAATCAGAGGATACTCCTCATCGACAGTTTCCACTTCGTCCCCGCCTACACTGTCCTCTTCTTCCCCATCACTGTTTGTCTGAATTTTAATTCCATCATTTGAACACATAATCGAACATCCCAATTTGCACAATAGGTCTCTCCCTAATAGTGATATCGGGCTTGAATCACACACCACAAATTTATGTGACCCTTGATAGTTACCAATTCTGACTTGAACTGGATCTGTGATTGGGTTCGTCAGGTACCTGTTTGCTACTCCCACTACTTGAACTGTTCTCCCTGAAAGTGGCAAATTTGGTACTTCAATGCTCCTGACAGTGGAACGTGTAGCTCCTGTGTCAACCAAGAATGAAACGCGATGACCCATAACTCTTCCCTCCACATACGGACCCTTTTGATCAACTTCCAAAGATGCTGCAAGCATACAATTTCCTTCCTCATCTGAACTTTCACTCTCCCATGCATCGTTTATTCCATTCTCACTATGTAAGGGGAATTGGTGCACTGTGCCACTTTGATTCATTCCTTGACCCGTGACCTGTTGAGGAAGCATTGCTTGCTGCTGATTCATTGGTGCTAAGAGTATTTGCATTTGCTGATTAGGTACCATAGGAAACTGCTGTTGCATTGGCTGCAATTGTGCCATTTGCACACAGGGCATTTGCACCTGTTGCGGTTGCATGGGTTGTAAACCCTGCATCTGGTTTATATTGTTTTGAAAATTTGGATTCGGACCTCTCAATTTTTGTCCTCTCATAGTCTGAAATGCATTGACATCATTGTTTTGCTGACCTACACCTTCCTGCACCATCATCGGGCACTCCCGTTTCCAATGCCCGACAATTCCGCACGTGTGACATGGCATCACCTTCTTCATTGCCTGTATACCATTTGGAATCATAACGGTATTCAAATCAGGACCATTATTCACAAAACCTCCTCGGCCTCTGCCTCTCATCTGCGGCTGAAACATAGCATTTCCCTGCTGCTGCTGCTGCGGCATCTGTTGTTGGAAACCTTGCAAACCTTGCAAACCTGTCTGAGCTGCCCTAAGCTGCATCACCATCACCTTTTCTTTCAGTCTTTTCTGCTTTGTCTCAATCTCATCACTGCAGTATTTTGCATAATTCAACACTTCATCGATCGACTTTGACTGCCAACAAATCAAATGCGTTTTAATCATCTGGCTGATTTCGGGTCTCAACCCTTCCACAAACCTGAACACAAAATGGAGCATGTCCTTTGCCTCAATCGTTTCCGTGCCACTGTAATTTTTAAACGCTTTCAACAACCTCTCATAATACGCATGTATAGACTCTTTAACCTCTTGGGCGGTCCTGTCAATCCTCTGCCAATCCACATTTTTCGATGCAACCTTGGTTTTCAAGTGCTCGATCACCTTGTGGTACAAACTCATTACCGTAGGTGATGGCGCACCTGTGTCCCTATCTCTCGCTGGTTCACTCGTCGGCCAACCTACAGCCCTTTTACAATCTTCCCACAAATCTGCCGGAACCACAATTTAAAATAAAGTATTCAGGTCTTCCCAGAGACATTTCGCGAGTTTCACAAATCTATCTGTTTGTTGATACCACTCATTCGGCTTCTCTCTCAATTTGGGAAAGTCATCCGTAAAGGATTGAATATCGCATCTGTGCCATGGTACATGTACAAGTTTTCCCCCTGCTGTCTCTCTCATTGGTAACATAGTTATCAGATCGTCAGTCTGTTGTTTTTTCTCATTCCGCTCTGGAGTACTTTCTTTCTTTTTGTCCTTTTTCTTAACCCACCTGCTTTCCCACTTGTCTAAACATCTCCAGACCTGTGCACTCTGCAGTATCTCTTTAAGGGGTGTTTTCATCCCTGCGGATCTCATGTGTTCAAAATCTTTTGTCTCAAAGTCTAACCTGTAACTTCTGCTCAGGTGTTTAGTCTTACTTATATCGATCTCGTTTCTGTCTGCAATTTCTTGTAACTTCTTATGTATGCTGCTTACTTCTCTTGTAATCCTAGGGCACATGTATCTTAGTTCTTCTTCTGTGTATGATTCTAATCTGTTCAAACCCATTGTTCCCTCTACCAGTTCACCTGCCTCCATACCCAACCTTTCTTTATTCAGGTATTCTTCTCCCTTCCCGCTGGATGTACTCTGTGGGGAGTTCAGGCTGTTGAACCATTGTGTTAACTGTTGCGCGTTCAGTCCCATCAGTGTAGCAGTTACATCAACTGCTACTGATGGTTTCTGTAATGTTTCAGTCTCTGAGGTTAACGGTACTAATAGTGGTGGATGTGACCTTACCACGGTCGACGGAGCACAACTTGGAATTGGACTGAATTCCGACAAGGACCCAGATCCATTTGGCAGTGCCGCTATTGGAGTTGTTTCTGGAGTGGTCTCTATGCATCTTCTCCCTGTCCCACTCTGTGTCATTACTACCCCTTGTTCGCATACGTTTGGGTCTCCTTGTATGTACAGTGTTACAAAAACAAAAAAATACTGGCCTTAACACCTGGCAGAAGCATGACGGTCCACCCGTCTGAATAGAGCTGACAGACCATCATTTTGGCAGACAGGCTACTTTGCCAATTTTGTGGCAGACTACCTTCTCTGGAAAATGCAAATGAATCCCTAAGTTTTTACATGCTTGGAATTTAGGGTCAGTGAAAAAACAGGATTGCTAAGAATCACACATATATTTAATCAAACATCTGAGCCTGAATTTAATGATATCAATATCAGCAAGGTACCTTGTAGAATGCATGTACCTTATAGAATATGTCTTTCTTTGTCACATTTTGGGTATCACAGCATGTGGGAAGGGTAGGCAAACTGATCCTGCCTACAACTTTAGAACTGAAACATATGTCCATTATAACCAATTACATCTCAATCTCTATCAGGAAATAATTTACATGCAAGGGACTCATCCATGTTTTAAATATTATGAGCATATCTCTTGCAGAAGGAAATGTTGGCGAAACCTAAAGGCATGCCATATCATTGCCCTCCAACAAAATCCAGTTGTGGGTCCTGGCAACATTAGTATTTATTGATGTACCATCCACGTACCATTCCTGGAAAGGTCCTGAAAATCATTTTCATATCCAGGCTCCTAAAATGTGCCAAATTCTTGTGCTTTCTTGCAGCCTTATTTAAAGAATACACCCTAAAGAACAAACTGACACAACTTTCCCTTCTCCATAAAGTAAAACATTAAATCAATCAATTTATGGATTTATATAGCACTGCTAATCAACCGGGAGGTGGGGGGAGGGGAGTATCCAGGTGCTGGGGGCTTGAGAGGCTCAGTCGAAGATTTAAAATGCCCTCCACAATTCCAGTAGAGAGGAGGAGATCTGTAGCTGCAGGGGAGGTTGTTCCATGTCTTGGCTGTGAGGTAGGAGAAGGAGTGTCTGCCACTTCTGATGCAGTGGATGCAGAGGGTGTGGGCGAAGGAGGGGGCCATGGAGCTTTGCTGTCTCGAAGGACGGTGGAAGCTGAGGCACTGATGTAAGTGGGTCCATGGTTGTGTAGAGCCTTGTATGTGTGGATTTCAATTGCCATCTTTTCTGTATGAGGAGCCAGTGGAGTTTTCAGAGGTGGGTGGTGATAGGAGTTTGATGATGGAGGTCAAGGATGAGTCTGGCTGCAGCATAGTGTATGGTCTGAAGTCTCTGTAGGAGGTGGCTAGAGATCCCTAAGTAGAGAGTGTTGCCATAGTCCAGTCAGCTGGTGAAAAGGCCATGTGTGATGGTATGTCTTGTGTCCTGGTGGTGACACTTGAAAATTCTTTGTAGCATGCACAGAGTGAGGAAGCAGGTGGATGAGACATCATTAACTTGGGTCTTCATGGTCAGTTTGCTGTCCAGGATGATACTAAGGCTTCTGATGTTTTCAGCAGATGTAGATGATGGTTTTCAATCTAGGGCCACCAGGCGTCGTTCCAGGAAAATGTGTTGTTCCTGGAGATGAGTACTTCTGTTTTCTCAGAGTTCAGCTTCAGGCAGTTGTCCTTTATTCAGGCTGTGGTTCTCATCATGCGCCTGTGGAAGATGGTTCTGCAGGTTGTGGAGTCTTTGGAAAGGGAGAGGATAAGTTGGGTGTAACCTGTGTTGGATATGATGTTGATTCTGTGAGATCGGAGGATGTTGGCCGGGTTGTCATGTAGATGTTGAAGAGGTTAGGGCTGAGGGATGATATTTGGGGAATACCACATATGATGTCTTTGGGTTGAGAGGTGAATGGTGATAGGTGGGCTTTCTGAGCTATTCCAGGGAGGAAGAAAGCAATGCATTTGAGTGTGTTTCATTGTATTACAATGTGGTACAGCTGTTGTTTCTCCCTGGTTGAGGAGGGCTTTGGTGTCATCTGTTGCAGCTACCAGAGTGGTCTTGGTGTCTTGGTTGCTGCAGAATCCAAACTGAGAGGTGTCAAGGAGGTGGATCTGTTCCAGATGATCTGTGAGCTGATTGTAAATGGCTTTCTCCAAAACTTTGGCTGGGAAGGAGTGCAGGAAGATAGGGCTTTAGTTTTTGAGTATGCTCGGGTCGGCTAATAGCTTCTTGAGTAGTGGGTTGACCTCGTAGTGTTTCCAGTCTTTGGCGGAAAGTGGACTTGGTTACTGAGGTGTTGAAACGAGTGGTGAGTTTGTGGCTGATTTTGTGGCTTCTGAGATCGAAGATGTGGTGTGGACAAGATCCTGTGGGAATTTGTGAGTAAACAGTGTTCATGTGGGTGGATTTGTCCAGGGTGGGGTTTTGAGCTGGTTTTATATGGTCTGCAGGTGTTCGGTGCTGGTTGTGAAGATGGGATGAAAATAAAAGGAATCTGTTGGCGTGGGCTGGGGTTTGAAGATTCTGTTGATGGTGATGATCTTGTCCCGGAAAAGTTGGCAAGGTTGGCACAGAGATCTTGAGAGGGGGTTATGCTGTTTTCTGTGGCAGAGGGAATGGAGAACTCCCTGATGATCTTGAAGAGTTCTTTGCTGTGGTTGGAGGGGAATTTATCTGATCAGCTAATGCATTCTTCTTCTTCTCCCTCAGCATCCTGTAGTAGTGGTTGAGGGAGGATTTGAAGGTGGTCTTTCATTCTTTCCTGAAGTGGAGGAATTCCAATGTTTTACCAGACCTACACAGTTTCTCAGAATGTAGATACTTTTGGAACACTCTTGCTTGAGATCAGGCTTCTCCAATGAGTAACTTGTAAGCTACTGGTAGCTCTCCAGCTACATGTAAGTAGCTCTGCTGTGTGCAGTCCTGCTTAATAAATTAGAAGTTTTTGCTTGGTTGATGTAATATTTGTATTCAAAAATTTAAAAGCACTTATTTGTGACTAAAAATGTGTATTTTCAGAACACCCAACCTGCTGTTTGGAGAAAAATGGTTTATTTTCAAAAACATATTTAAAGCTAGTATTTGAGTAATAATTTGTGCAGTGTGGCAAACACTTCATACTCAGATTGTTGCCTTGGTGCAAGGGGCATTGCAAGTGCACCTGATATAAATTACCCATCTAGCTTCCTTCCAAATTGATAAAACCGGTTGTTGTGGACATCAGAGGCGTGGGCCTGTCCAGGCTGGAGGGGGACTATGCCCTCCAGCCAACCCTGGTGCTGTAAGGCAGAGCCCTGACTTGCATTTTACTTTAGAGCGTGGTGATCCCCATGGTGTGGGCTGGTTGTTGTGGACATCGGAGATGGGGGGCTGTCCAGGCTGGAGTGGGACCACGTCCCCGTGCCATCCCTGGAGCTGTGAGGCAGAGCCTTGACTTGCACTTGTTGATCCCTGCTGTCCGGGATGCACGTGTGACGTGCCTGGGCATGCATCCGGGCCAAGACCAGGCCAAGACCTGGCCATGACTGGGCCTGTCTATGTCCATCATCATCCAGATAAGTTTGGGATGGGGCACACCTTGTGGCTCCCAGTAACTAATCCTTTTGAAGGTACTGTTGAGAGCTTTGTGTAGCAGACAAAGGTTTACTGGCTTTGAACTTGTTGATAAGCTTTGCTTGATTGCTCTGTTTGTCGTGAAATGCCTGCAGTACAGGGATAAAGAAGAGAACCATGGCTGCTCTTGCACCACTTGTGCCCCTGGTGAAACCAGCTACAACCGTTTGTATGTTAGAACGTGCTGTGGGGGTAATAGATTTGGAAATTGCTCTAGCTGAGCGAAGGCTTTTGCTGAACCTTGGTCAGGGGTCTGGGGTTGGGGGCGATTATATTATACCTTGTAAGGATTCAATGGATGGAGCCAGACCAACACTTTTAAGTGGTTTTGCCTCTTCTCCTGTAGATGGCCTAATTTGCCAAAAGGCAGATACCCCTTCATTGTCAACTATACAGGTCTTGTCAGCCCAACCAAGGAGTGTGAACCATGGGAATCGTGGGGGTAGGTCTAAGAATTTAGGCAAGAAAGAAACCTCGCAGGATACTGAAAAGTCAACCCTGGACTTGAATGCTCCTTCTTCTCATACGATTGTATAATTAATGAAGGAGGGGCTTATCAAGGTGATAAAAGATAGTACTGCCAGTTAATTGGAGGGACATTTTGAGAGGCTCACGTCCATTTTGAAGGTTGAGTTTTCATCTTTGGCTCTCCGTTTAAATTCTTTAGAGGGGAAGTTGGTGACTCTGGCCATGAGAGATAGAGGCGAGTTGAGTAGTGAAAGGTTGCGTGGACAGAGGGTGGGTGGTACTCCTTTCACAAATGCCAATAAGGCAGAAACATAAGTTATTGTTCAGGGAACCGAATGGATCATCCCTGCCCTGCTGATGCGGTTTTAACCAGAGTTAATTCAGTCCTGTTCTGGTATGGGGTGTCCTTCAGGAGCTGATGGGAGTAGCAAACGTTACAACCCAAAAGAGTCAAGTATGGCAGGCTTTGGCCAGAATTCCATGCCTATGGTATTAGATAAGGTAATTGTAGATCTCCCCCTGCTGCATGTCCTAATGTAGTAATTTTGACACGAGTTTTTCCCCCTTCAGCAAGGGATGTATGAGGGAAGTCTTCATCAAGACTTTAGATTGGCTTATTCATTTTAGAGGGTTGCACCTGCGCCATGCTAGCGATATTTTAATGGTTCGGCGATGTGCATGGATAGGCCCTGATCCTAGCAACATTGACAGGGATTGTGTCATTGTCAATTTTAGATTTCTTTTTTGGCACATATTCTACTGTTTGGCCTAAGTGCTCACATCACAAGGAGAAGTAGGATCTCCCTGGTACCTCTGGGTTATTTTTCTAAATCTCTTGCTCTATATTCTCAAAGGCCAACCCCTCCCCACAGCCACCCCCTAGAAATACACAGTCTGCAAGATTGGGTCCTGTAGTGGGGTCTCTGGATGGGCATTTTTCATGTCCTCCTGTCATTACTACTGAGAATGTAAACAACCTTAGGTCTGTAAGGCCACCTGCAAGTATAGCTTTCGCCCCTTTTAGTCCAGCATCCAATAGATTTGAAGATCTTTCTGATATTGATTGATGCCAGTCTGAGTCCAGTATTAGCATAGGTCACATTCCGTCCTTGGATATGCCCACTATTGGGAATGGCGTTAAAGGCGACCTGGCTCGTCATGGTGAGGCTCATACTTTAACAATGCTTTGTTGGAACGTTGCAAGGTTGAAGGTGAAAGCTAAAAACAGGGACTGGCAAAGTTGTATTTCTAGGTACAATATTATCGGCCTCCGGGAAACTTGGGCTACGGATCCAATAAGTTGTGAGGGTTTTGCTTGTTATTTCAACCCAGCTTTGCCCTCTACGAGGGGCAGGGCTAAAGAAGGGCTTGCCATCTAGATTACTTAGGTTACAGTCATCCCCTATGGGAGTTTGGCCTTGTTAGCCTTGCTTATACAGGATAAATTGTCAAGGTTCACTTTTTATATTGTGAATTTTTTATAATAATGATTTTGTTAGTAGCTCTTGTACTCATTTTAATGTTTAGTTTAGTTTCTTAGATACTGTACTGCCTGCAGGGGATGTTGTCAAAACTCAGTCATTTTTATTTTTGTATGGGGAATTTAATCAAAGTTTGGGGGACTGTAATATGGATATACAGGGCCCAGATGAAGTGTCAATTGGACTGGGTAGTGATGGTAGGGGGAGAAATTAGCAGCTCAGTTTGCTGATTTAGTGCCCTGGTTTTCTGTGGGCGAGGTGGTTCAGACAGAATGGGGGTACCATAATGCACTTTCAGTTAGGGGGTCACTCCTGTTCAAACAGGCATTTCCATTTGGTTAAGCCTGCACAGGTTACTCAACACTCTGCGGATGACCTAAGACTAATTTGGCTCCTTAAAGAGGACTCTAGATCTTGTTCTTAAGGCACTGCAAGATCAATTTTTAAACTGCTTATGCAGTGTCCGTGGAAAAAAGGATGCTGGACAGGTATTACTGTCTAATGCAGGGCATCAGAAGCCTCCTCTTCAAATCTATCCAGTCCTGTGTGGGAGGTCATCGCTGGTTTGACACACAATGTTCATCAGCCAATCACAGATTTGAGGAAGGCGCTAATGGTGAACCCAAGTGTGGGAGACGAGGTACGGGCAGTCCATCTGGCTTATAGAAGTGCTTCAAACCACAGGAAAAGGGCCTTGTTAGAGCAAGACTAGGATAATAAAAAGTAGTAAGATCTTCTGGGATACCGTGAAAGAAATCAGGGTCAGAAATGAAAGCCCACTCCTGCAAAGTAACATACTTGGGTCATACTCGGTCTCCCATTTTAGTTCAATTGATTATATGGAGGAGGATCCAGTTATAATTAGGTTATTGGATCTTCACCTGCAGAGTTCCCAGCCCCTCATAGTCTTACTATGTAAAGTGGAGGAGGCTATATAGTGGTCAGGTGGGAAAGCACCCGGGCCCGATCGGGTCCCAATGGACCTTATAAAATGTAAAGTAGATCTGTGGGGTCCTTTAATCACCAATGTATTTAATAACTCACTGAATGTTAAGATCACCCATTCTTGGGCTTTGCCCACTATCGTCCCCATATTTAAGAAGAGTGATCGTCCCTCACCAAAATGTTACAGACTGATATCTTTAATTGATATTGATTTTAAGATCATAGACAGCATGGTGTTTAATCACCCTTCTTCTAGGGCTGAAGAAAATAGCATTCTCTGTCCCTTCCAGTTTGGGTTTCAGGCAGGGCTGGGTACAGTGGAGCAATACCTGATTTTGAGTTTATTGATTGGAAAATACACGCTGATTGGGCATGGCCCACTGTACCTGGCCTTCATTAAACTTTCTACTGCTTTTGCTCATGTGAACCAAACCAAACTGTTGATGAATTTATTAGATCTGGGATGAATTTACCAGCAGTCCACCTTTTGCATATGCTTCACGTCGACCTTGCTGCAGAGTTCGACTGAATGCTCAGGGGGACATGACCGCAGTTTTCCCTTAAATGAGGGGTTCAACAGGGATGTATTATGGCCTTGCTGTTTTTTTCTTTTATATAGATAAGTTGTGCTCCAAGCTGAGTCAGGCCTGTGTGGACGTCCCCAGGATTGCTGATGCTCAGGTTCTAACACTATTATACGCAGATGATACTGTGCTGTTGGCACGCACCCCAAACGCAGTGCGGACGCTGGTTGATTGCTCTGTTTCTTTCATGAGTAATCTGGATTTGACCATTAATTATGGGAAGTCTCACATTATGGCTACCCGAGATGCCTCACGTCCGCTTAAGGCTTGATAGTATGTTATTCAAGTTCCCAGAGGAGGGGTGAAGCGTTAGATTTTCCTTCTTATGAATATTTATAACACTCAATGCATTTCCCCATCTACTTATGGGGCTGCAGTCTGGGGTTTCTGTAATATTAGGTCCCTTCAAATCAAGGAAACCCACATTTGTTGTAGTCTGCCTAAGTTCCCCCGTCAAGTTCTAGCTTTATAATGCCTTCAGAGATAAATATAAAATATATCATGGACAGGGTCAGTTTGGCTCCCTTATTGCTAAGGGTCAGAGTATGGTCAAACACAACAGCGTATTTGTGCAGGAGTATAATAATGGACTGCCTTAGTCTACACAAGGGGCACTCATTCCCTGGATTAATCATGTTTTTAGAATTTTCTGTCTCTTGGGTTTGAGAATTTTTTTCACGTCTCCGGCGTCCATTAGTAGGAGCGACAAGCTAACAGTGTAGCTCCGCTATACTCCGAGTACTGAACTGAGAATAGACTGAAAATGGAATTCAGTAAAGTGCTTGTTTAATATTAGTTTAGATCTTTTGATAAGCCCTTAATATATGTTTACCACTCACAAATTAGGAGAGATTGCTCCTGTTTCATTTTAGAGCAGGTATTGCATGACAGCTAGTGTGTTTTTAGGGTGAAAGTGTCCTATTTGGAGATTCTGCTTTGCCTTGTCCGTGTGATGGGTGGAGGGAGCAGTCTTTGCTACATTTTATGTTTTTCTGCAGAATTTTGGGGGCGAGTGCAAAGCGCTCCGTCCCATGTTGTAATCTCTCTTTGGGCTTCAAACCACGCCCATGGCACGTCTGTCTCTTTCATTGGTTCGGGGCTTGCCTTTTAAAATCTGCTTGCTTTCATTAGTTAAAGGCATGCATAAGGTATGCCTTTCTGGTATTTAGCCTTCCTCGAGCGCAGCGACCAAGTGCTGAAAACATACGAGGCTCCATGTTTTCCGTCCGGTTTCTGGACTACTTTTTCTCTTTTTTTTGCAGCATGATCTCGCTGGGCAAAAGTCGAGCGCTTTGCATGACATCGACCCTGTTACATAGTTAGTTGCACCTTTGCCGGTTATGTAGATAATTGCACTTTTGCCGGTTACATGGATAATTGCGCTTTTCCCGATAGGTTTCACCACAAGTGAACTTTTATTTGCCTTTGTGTGTCTGCTTTGCACTGATGGTGGCCATCAGCTTGCTTATGTGAAACGTTTACTTTTCAGTTTATATGGCAGGAAAAGTCCAGTTAGTTATGTGAAACTATTTTATTTTCATTTTCGATTTATGTGGCAAAAAATCATCCAGTTAGGAGTTTACAATGCTAATTGCTCCAGCTCAAGCAAACGCAAGACCCATTGCATTGCAAATGTTTAGAATTAAAACGCTTCTGAAAAGCTGGGGCATCGTAAATGTAGAGATGCACTCTTTCACTTACAAACATTGTGTGATAAGAAGACTTGCCTAAGAGTCAACTCTTTTTTTCGCACATCCGTAAGAAGCAGGAAGTATTTGGATGGTTAGGACGGGGCATTAACAGTTATTTGCACTTTACTGCATCTTGTTGCCGTTTTAAGAGGTTTTAATGATGTGGTTTCATGGGCATGAGGCGTGTGGGCAAACAATGTGATGTATTTATTGTAAATATCATGAATTGTATCTATGTTTGTTTGGATTTTATTATATTATTGTATGAAACTATTGTTTTAATCTTTTTGGCCAGTATTTGGCTGAATAAAGATTTATGATTATGATTATGATATAACCTTTTTTCATTACTGCTGGCAATCCTGCCTGTTTCACTGAGGTGGAGTCTGCATGTGGTAGCCACTAATGTAATCTTCTCGGGTGTGGTCACTTTTACAACATTAATAATATTAGCAGCTCAGGATAATTTTCATTAAACATAAGCATCTCACATTACAAAATTGATGAAGAACCCTGTTTCATGTAGTGTCCCATTGCTCCTTGAGCCTTTGTCAAACTGGTGCTAGTTGCAGAAATGTATGTTCAGGTGTATCCAGCTTACAGTGGGAATTGAATAGGTAACTGAATTCAGATGGAGATCAGGTGCTTTAAGGCTATATTCAACTATAATTGAACACCTCAGAGTCTATTGGTACAAGATAAGCAGAACCAGTGTCGCATTGAAAGCCTAATGCTAGACCCATTATCCCAATATTGGAGACTTCACAATTGATTAATAGTTAAATCTGTACAGTGCAGTGCATTGGTCTATCTCACAGGACCATGAGTATGCCTCTATGTGAGAATGATTTAAAAAAAAAACCTGGTGAAACTGCTTCTGATGTGACACCTTTCTGCTAAACCAGTAAACCTAAATTTTTTTACTCTGAATTAAATTCACTAGGCTAATGAACCCAGGTTGGTGAATGCCCTTTCTGTATAAAATGTATTTTACTATAGTTTCTTTTAGCCGATTTCACCACAGTCCTCTCCTTTCTATGCACGTTTTCAGGCAGAGGCAACAAAGCTTCCTTCCATATTTTCTCTCCCACTGAATCTCAAAGATCCATGTAATCCTCATTTAAATTTTATTTCATGGTGTTCATCTTAAAACTTCTCTTATTGTCTCCACCTCTATGTCCTTCTAACCTCCCCATCCTTTTCCTTTTTAGTTTTCTGTGTGAATTCAGTAAGACTTTCAACAAAAGCTTTTCACCCTTCTCCATGCTCCCCTTCAATATCCCTTCTCTCTTCCCACCTTCCTATGTACAATGCATAATTTTCTTTTATTGCGTAATTATTCTCACCTTTCATTCAAATTCTTTCATTAGTACCTTCCCAACATTTCTCCTTTCCAGTTCTTTTTTGTTTGCTTGGCTCCTAACAGCATCTCCATTTTTAGTTTACAAAACCCCAAACTCCACTTTCATTTTGATTAATTTTTTTTAAAAGTAAATTGTTTAGCAATTCCTAAAATTTAAGTAATTGTTAGAGGTTTTCAAACTATTTTTTTAAGAGGGCATAGGAACCAATACTGTGTCTGTGTGTTTCTCTAGTAAATGTTATTATATTTTTGCTCAAGAGGGATTTTTTCATTTTTATAAATTCACCATAATAAAGTTTACTTGCCAGGCGCAGTATGGCTAGATTTCTTCCTTGTGGGTTTTCTTGTTTTCTTAGAAATGAGGAAAAGTCATAGCACACGTTGACCAAATTGCTAGCTGTAAGACCTGGAGTTACCTCATGTAAGCAACATACCTGAGCTTAAAATCAACACCTGTTAAGAGCAAAATGACCGTAGTGAAAATTGGAGCTAAGGCATTTTGTATTTGTAAACATCAAATGGTACTTCTGCCATGGTCAGTGTGGTGTTTACATCATTAGAAAAAACATAAAGGCCTAAGATGATTTAATAGGATGTTCACTCTACTACTGCTGATCAGCACTAATGTGCATGTGCTCCCTGTATACATTGTATTAGTAATTGGTTTATTCCTGATGGCATATTGATTTGCTTGTAAGTCCCTAGTAAAGTGCACTAGAGGTGACCTAGGCCTGTAAATCCAATGCTACTATTGGGCCTGCAGCACCGATCGTGCCACCCTCATGAGTAAGCCTGTGAACATGCCTCAGACCTATCACTGCAGGAGCAGGAACAGAAGAAAAACCACCACAACGCCATCCTCAATGTTGCTGCCGGCACCATGATCTGATGACGCTGCACAGAGCCGAGCCCCACTTCACATCGTGACCTTGGTCTCACTGACACCTGCCAGTGTCCCCAAGCTGCTGCTTGCACCGTGGCCTCTGGGCCCTGCACTCCTCTTTGCCTTTCTCACACCGCAGCTTTGGTTTCCCTGAAAATGACGCTCTATGCTTAAACTGACGTCGCTGCCTGCACCGTGGCCTGCTCACACCGCAGCTTTGGTATGCCTGACAATGACACTCCATGCTTACATTGACGCCGCTGACTGCGCGTTGTGGGAGGGCACCGCTCGTGAGGTACAAGGAGCACCATCTCAACCCGCACTGTAGCCCCGTCCACCGACACCAGCGCCATCGACTCCATCCTCTCCCATAGATGTTCCTGCCTGCATAACGACCCTTGGGCACCACATGGAGCCCATCCATATCATACTGCTGCCTTGGGCCTACTGATGACAGCGCTTCAGGAACGACAGCGACGCTGCCTGCAAGGTGACCTGTAGATACCGCACGTCGCACCACCACGCTTCACAGTGCAGCCCTTGTCTCACCAACACCGCAGGATGCCATCACCAAGCCACTGCCTGCACCGGAACTGTGAGCACCGAATGTTGCATCTCCTGCTTCGCACTGCAGCCCCAATGCAGTCAACACCAGTGCTCCCGACTTTGTCATCAGCCTGGACTTCAATCTGCAATGCGTGTGATTTCAAGGACTTGAGGACCCTTACACCGACCTCTGGAACTGACACCCACTGGAGCCTGCCAATGCCATAGACGCCGCACTCTGGATCTCATCATGAGGACCACGATGGCCTACATTTCCAAGGTACTGTTTACGGGTCTTCCCAACACCGTAGCTGGCCTGCTACCCCGCGGTTGGCCTGAACTGTTGGATTTGCTGGTCAAGATGCTGTAATAGCCCCAAATGGAGCTATTGACTTTAAGGAACTGAATTTTTAAATTAATTCTTGCAAAATTCATATCTTTATTATTGTATGTTGGATTTTTCTCATTTTTATCTTGTTTTACACAGATAAATATTGGCTATTCTTCTAACACCGCTGTGTTGATCTTTTGTAGTGTTTTCATTGTATTACTGTGTTTTATGTACAAATGCTTTGCAGATTGCTTCTGAGATAAACTTGACTGCTCGTGCCAAGATACCAAGTGGGTGAGAAGGGGTTATCTGGGTATCTCCCTTACCCTAGCTAGACTGAAGGTCCCTACTTGACAGGGTGTAAACTGATTGCCAACTAGAGACCACATTTCTAACAATTGCCTATGTATAAACAATTGCAAATTTACAATCTTAAAACTAGACTTCCTCAAAATATAACTTCAATGCCATATGACAATAATACTCCAACTTATACTTTGCATATAAAATCCTTCATGTACATTGGCATTTTATGTGTCATCACACTTTTTTCTCTCAAGAGTCTTAATTGTAGCTTCCCATGTTTCATTGAAACATTTGATCTGCTTTGTTTTTGCTCATCTGAGTTTGTTGATCATGCTCTAAGTTATTTCAAGGTTTGATCATTAACCCCTTCGCTGCCAGGCCTTTTCCCCCTCCTGTGCCAGGCCTTTTTTTGCCTATTTGGGGCAGTTCGTGCTTAGGCCCTCATAACTTTTTGTCCACATAAGCTAACCAAGCCAAATTTGCGTCCGTTTTTTCCAACATCCTAGGGATTCTAGAGGTACCCAGACTTTGTGGGTTCCCCTGAAGGAGGCCAAGAAATTGGCCAAAATACAGAGAAAATTTCGTTTTTTTTAAAAAAAATTGAAAAAGTGGCTGCAGAAGAAGGCTTGTGGTTTTTCCCCTGAAAATGGCATCAACAAAGGGTTTGCGGTGCTAAACTCAGCAGCTTCCCAGCTTTCAGGAACAGGCAGACTTGAATCAGAAAACCCAATTTTTCAACACAATTTTGGCATTTTACTGGGACATACCCCATTTTTGCAATTTTGTATGCTTTCAGCCTCCTTCCAGTCAGTGACAAAAATGGGCATGAAACCAATGCTGGATCCCAGAAACCTGAACATTTCTGAAAAGTAGACAAAATTTTGAATTCAGCAAGGGGTCATTTGTGTAGATCCTACAAGGGTTTCCAAAAGAAAAAAACAACTGAAAAAGAAAAATATTGAAATTGAGGTGAAAAAAACATAAATGTTTCTCTACGTTTTACTCTGTAACTTTTCCCTGCAATGTCAGATTATCGAAAGCAATATACCGTTACGTCTGCTGGACTCCTCTGGTTGCGGGGATATAGAGGGCTTGTAGGTTCATCAAGAACCCAAGGAACCCAGAGCCAATAAATGAGCTGCACCTTGCAGTGCGTTTTCATTCTATACCGGGTATACAGCAATTCATTTGCTGAAATATAAAGAGTAAAAAATTGCTATCAAGAAAACCTTTGTATTTCCAAAAAGGGCACAAGATAAGGTGTTGAGAAGCAGTGGTTATTTGCACATCTCTGAATTCCGGGGTGACCATACTAGCATGTGAATTACAGGGCATTTCTCAAATAGATGTCTTTTTTACACACTCTCCTATATTTGGAAGGAAAAAATGTAGAGAAAGACAAGGGGCAATAACACTTGTTTTGCTAATCTATGTTTCCCCAAGTCTCCCGATAAAAATGATACCTCACTTGTGTGGGTAGGCCTAGCGCCCGTGACAGGAAACGCCCCAAAGCGCAACGTGGACACATCCAATTTTTTTAAAGAAAACAGAGGTGTTTTTTGCCAAGTGCCTACCTGTATATTTTGGCCTCTAGCTCAGCCGGCACCTAGGGAAACCTACCAAACCTGTGCATTTCTGAAAACTAGAGACCTAGGGAAATCCAAGGAGGGGTGACTTGCGGGGCTCGGACCAGGTTCTGTTACCCAGAATCCTTTGCAAACCTCAAAATTTGGCTAAAAAAACACATGTTCCTCACATTTCTGTGGCAGAAAGTTCTGGAATCTGAGAGGAGCCACAAATTTCCTTCCACCCAGCGTTCCCCCATGTCTCCCGATAAAAACGATACCTCACTTGTGTGGGTAGGCCTAGCGCCCACGACAGGAAACGCCCCAAAGCGCAACGTGGACACATCCAAATTTTTGGAAGAAAACAGAGGTGTTTTTTGCGAAGTGCCTACCTGTAGATTTTGGCCTCTAGCTCAGCCGGCACCTAGGGAAACCTACCAAACCTGTGCATTTCTGAAAACTAGAGACCTAGGGGAATCCAAGATGGGGTGACTTGCGGGGCTCGGACCAGGTTCTGTTACCCAGAATCCTTTGCAAACCTCAAAATTTGGCTAAAAAAACACATGTTCCTCACATTTCTGTGGCAGAAAGTTCTGGAATCTGAGAGGAGCCACAAATTTCCTTCCACCCAGCGTTCCCCCAAGTCTCCAGATAAATATGATACCTCACTTGTGTGGGTAGGCCTAGCGCCCACGACAGGAAACGCCCCAAAGCGCAACGTGGACACATCCAAATTTTTGGAAGAAAACAGGGCTGTTTTTTGCGAAGTGCCTACCTGTAGATTTTGGCCTCTAGCTCAGCCGGCACCTAGGGAAACCTACCAAACCTGTGCATTTCTGAAAACTAGAGACCTAGGGGAATCCAAGATGGGGTGACTTGCGGGGCTCGGACCAGGTTCTGTTACCCAGAATCCTTTGCAAACCTCAAAATTTGGCTAAAAAAACACATGTTCCTTACATTTCTGTGGCAGAAAGTTCTGGAATCTGAGAGGAGCCACAAATGTCCTTCCACCCAGCGTTCCCCCAAGTCTCCCGATAAAAATGATACCTCACTTGTGTGGGTAGGCCTAGCGCCCGCGACAGGAAACGCCCCAAAGCGCAACGTGGACACATCCAAATTTTTGGAAGAAAACAGAGGTGTTTTTTGCGAAGTGCCTACCTGTAGATTTTGGCCTTTAGCTCAGCCGGCACCTAGGGAAATCTACCAGACCTGTGCATTTCTGAAAACTAGAGACCTAGGGAAATCCAAGGAGGGGTGACTTGCGGGGCTCGGACCAGGTTCTGTTACCCAGAATCCTTTGCAAACCTCAAAATTTGGCTAAAAAAACACATGTTCCTCACATTTCTGTGGCAGAAAGTTCTGGAATCTGAGAGGAGCCACAAATTTCCTTCCACCCAGCGTTCCCCCATGTCTCCCGATAAAAATGATACCTCACTTGTGTGGGTAGGCATAGCGCCCACGAAAAGAAACGCCCCAAAGCGCAACGTGGACACATCCAAATTTTGCAAGAAGAAAACAGAGGTGTTTTTTGCGAAGTGCCTACCTGTAGATTTTGGCCTCTAGCTCAGCCGGCACCTAGGGAAACCTACCAAACCTGTGCATTTCTGAAAACTAGAGACCTAGGGGAATCCAAGATGGGGTGACTTGCGGGGCTCGGACCAGGTTCTGTTACCCAGAATCCTTTGCAAACCTCAAAATTTGGCTAAAAAAACACATGTTCCTCACATTTCTGTGGCAGAAAGTTCTGGAATCTGAGAGGAGCCACAAATTTCCTTCCACCCAGCGTTCCCCCAAGTCTCCCGATACAAATGATACCTCACTTGTGTGGGTAGGCCTAGCGCCCGCGACAGGAAACGCCCCAAAGCGCAACGTGGACACATACAAATTTTTGGAAGAAAACAGGAGGTGTTTTTTGCGAAGTGCCTACCTGTAGATTTTGGCCTCTAGCTCAGCCGGCACCTAGGGAAACCTACCAAACCTGTGCATTTCTGAAAACTAGAGACCTAGGGGAATCCAAGATGGGGTGAGTTGCGGGGCTCGGACCAGGTTCTGTTACCCAGAATCCTTTGCAAACCTCAAAATTTGGCTAAAAAAACACATGTTCCTCACATTTCTGTGGCAGAAAGTTCTGGAATCTGAGAGGAGCCACAAATTTCCTTCCACCCAGCGTTCCCCCAAGTCTCCCGATAAAAATGATACCTCACTGGTGTGGGTAGGCCTAGCGCCCGCGACAGGAAACGCCCCAAAGCGCAACGTGGACACATCCAAATTTTAGGAAGAAAACAGAGGTGTTTTTTGCGAAGTGCCTACCTGTAGATTTTGGCCTCTAGCTCAGCCGGCACCTAGGGAAACCTACCAAACCTGTGATTTTCTGAAAACTAGAGACCTAGGGGAATCCAAGATGGGGTGACTTGCGGGGCTCGGACCAGGTTCTGTTACCCAGAATCCTTTGCAAACCTCAAAATGTGGCTAAAAAAACACATGTTCCTCACATTTCTGTGGCAGAAAGTTCTGGAATCTGAGAGGAGCCACAAATTTCCTTCCACCCAGCGTTCCCCTAAGTCTCTCGATAAAAATGGTACCTCACTTCTGTGGGTAGGCCTAGCGCCCACGAAAGGAAATGGCCCAAAACACAACGTGGACACAACATATTTTTTCACTGAAAACAGAGGTGTTTTTTGCAAAGTGCCTACCTGTGGAGTTTGGCCTCTAGCTCAGCCGGCCCCGGGGGGGGGGGGGGGGGCAGAAATGGCCTAAATACAATTTGCCCCCCAGGGGAGCGACCCTTGCCTGATGGGTCGCTCCCCATCTCTAAAAAAACAAACAAACAAAAAAAAAACACAAAAAAAAAATTCCCCTGGCGCCTAGAGGTTTCTGCCCCCTCCTGGGGGCATAAATGGCCTAAAATAAATTTGCCCCTCCAACCCCCACCCCCCCGGGAGCGACCCTTGCCTAAGGGGTCGCCCCCCCTGCGTGACATTGGCGCCAAAAAACAAATCCCAGGTGCCTAGTGGTTTCTGCCCCCTTGGGGGCACATTGACCTAAAATCGGCCAATCTGCCCCCAAGGGGGGCAGAAATGGCCTAAATACAATTTGCCCCCCAGGGGAGCGACCCTTGCCTGATGGGTCGCTCCCCATCTCTAAAAAAAAAAACACAAAAAAAAAAATTCCCCTGGCGTCTAGAGGTTTCTGCCCCCTCCTGGGGGCAGAAATGGCCTAAAATAAATTTGCCCCCCCAACCCCCACCCCCCCCCCGGGAGCGACCCTTGCCTGATGGGTCGCTCCCCATCTCTAAAAGAAAAAAAACAACAAAAAAACACAAAAATAAAATTTGCCCTGGCGCCTAGATGTTTCTGCCCCCAGAGGGGGCAGAAATGGCCTAAAATAAATTGCCCCCACCCAGGGAGCGACCCTTGCCTAAGGGGTCGCTCCCCTTGCGTGAAATTCACACAAAGAAAAAACTCCCTGGTGTCTAGTGGTTTCTACCCCCCTTGGGGGCAGATTGGCCTCATCAAAATAGGCCAATTTGCCCCCAAGGGGGGCAGAAATGGCCTAAATATAATGTTCCCCCAAGGGGAGCGACCCTTGCCTAAGGGGTCGCTCCCCACCTAAAAAAAAAAAAAAGTAAATTTTTTTATCCCTGGTACCTAGAGGTTTCTGCCCCCCCTGGGTGCAGATCGGCCTAATAATACGTCACAGAGGGGGGGGGGGTCGGGGGTGGAAGGGGAAGGTCTTCCCCTTCCATCCCCGGCTTGGGGGGGGAGGGGGGTGCACGGGGGCGCGCTAGCGCTCCCCCAAGTTCCCCAGTGCCATGGACGAGATGATCTCGTCCAAGGCACAGGGGAACTGTAGCCTTGGACGAGATCATCTCGTCCAAGGCACAGAACAGGTTAAAGCTCAACTTTTGTTCCAAATTCTTCCATCTTCTGTCTTGCATTTTTAAATAACTTTTCCATTTTTCTCTCCTCAGAATATTTTGAAGATGGTTGACATCCTACAGGTGCTCTAATTTTTACTATACCCCCCTACAGCAACTTTGGGCCATATGTATGAAAACTGGGGTCTGCAAATCGCAAATATCGATTTTTAAGAAATCGCTATTTCCGAGTCGCAATTGGCCATGTAACAAAATTGCGATTCGGAATTAGCGATTTCTTAAAAATCGCTATTTGTGGTTTGCGAGGCCCATTTACCAAATCACAATTAGCATTCTTGCAATTTGGGATTTTTTTGCGATTCTGTAAAAAATCGCAAATTGCGAGAAAGTTCGAGAATGCACACCTGGAGGAGCCTGATGACATCACCAGCAGGAAATGAGTCATCCCAGGCAGTTTCAGGTGCCACACCCAAACCAGCATCCTGAGAGAGAGCAGCCCAGCCACTTAGAGCAGTACTCAGAAGGAGCAGAAACACCTGAGCCAGAATGGAGACCCCAGGAACATCACAGGAGAAGCAGGAGAGGAAGCACAAGCTCAAGTTTAGTGAACAGGAGCTGGAGGTACTGACTGAAGAGGTAGTGAGGAGCCATGACCGCCTGTTTGGGAAATCTTCACTCCAGGTTCCTGAGAGCGAGAAAAGAAGGCTATGGCTGGACATCCAGGGAAAAATCTGCGACATTGGAGTGGCACAGCGCTCCATAGAGGAGATTAAGAAAAGGTGGTACGACCTGCACTCCCGGGCAAAGGAGAGGGTGTCAAGGAGACTTGCGGAGGCCAGGGGCACAGGTGGCGGACCACCAACCGAACCACCTTCCACACCACTGGAGGACCTGGTGGAATCCACACTCCTCCCTGAAGCTGTGACAGGGGTCACAGATATCGACACCTCCGGTCAACCGAGTACCAGCCAAGGTAAGTGCAATGTTGTGTGTGAACCCAGTATGTGTATGCACAAAAGCCCCTTAGGAATTAGCATGTAATGTGAAGAAGTGTGTGAAGTAGTCCAGTCCACATCTTAGAAGCAGCACAACAATGCATTATGGGAGTTGCGGTCCACAAACTAGTACAGACAGTAGCATGACAATGTAATGAAGCATAGTGACACCCGAGGTAACACAACACACACAACACCATGTAGAGCAGTACCTGTACCTTTATTGCCATTTTCAGACAGATAATGTAACATACAGAACTAACATGCTGCATATTGTTGTTGCAGGTGGGCCAGGCCCAGCAGCCACACACAGTCCATGTGTAGGGGAGACGGACACCCAGCAGCCCTCTGACACCAACACCAGTGGTTCCCTCCACATCTCCACTGTGCGCTGCAGGCCCAGGGCACTACCACTGCCAGACTTCAGTGGCGACTCGGATGTGCAGCAGGAGGGGCCAAGCACACCGTCTGCACCAGACAGGCGTAGCCAGATACTGGAGGACAGGGGTCAGACAGCACAATGCAGGAGTGCCACAGTGTCCCAGCAGCAACCGCATGAGGCAGGTGAGGGTCCATCCTTGTTCGGGGGCCTTGAGGCTGCTATGTTGCAGCAACAGCGCCTGTAAAACAAGCGCATACTTAGTTTGGATCGGAACCTGAGAGTCCACAATAGACACATGATGGGCCTGCATCGGCAACTGGACACACTGAACAGCAACATCACACAGCTGCGTGAGGGACAGGTGCAAGCTTCTGAGGACACTAGGGACCTTACTAGTGCAGTGCGTGACCTCTGCCAGGAGCTGCGCCATGAAAGGGTTAGCCGGCACAGACATGAACACCGATTCAGGACAACGTTTGCAAGCTACTGCAGGTCCTCCAACAGGATGGCGAACTCCACAGCACTCATCGCCCATCGCGCTGTGGCGGCACAAGTGGAGGCTGCACACACCAGCAGGGACGTGGTCAAGGGCCTTGTGCACATCACTAATGTGATTGAACTTGTCATGGGACAGAGATCTGCCACTCCCAGTGAGGTAGTCTTTGGGGGACACTGAGGACAGTTCTAGCCTCTGTAGTGTGACCGTACCTGCAGCAGACACCAGACGGCGCAGTGCCAGGCGCAGCACGGCCACTGAAGGTGACATTCAGGGTGCCAGTGAGTTAACTGGGCACCCGAGTGGTGTGCGTGGGAAGAGAAAGTGACTCTTGGCGCATTAACACTAGTGTTGCCACTATGACGTAATAGTGCGTGACTCAGTTCTTTTGTTAATTTTATTTTTTTCCATCACCTGTTTACTTCATTTATCACCATTCATTACCTGACGTAAGGTAATACATTTCTATCACTACAGGTAGAGTTGTCAGTGGATTTTTGTCATTCATACTCGCGTCTGAAATGGTTGTGTGTGATGTCGGCACGCCTTTGCCTTCCCTCTGCTGCACTGGTCCTGTCTGCTGGCTGTAGAGGTGGTATGGAATTGTCATCCTCATCTGATTCAGTGTCACTGATTTCTATAGGTATGCCCCTGGTTGTAGCTATATTGTGCAGGATTGAACAAGTAGCCACTATTCTACATGTGGTTTCTGGACTGTACTGTAGTGCCCCTCCACTTTTGTGGAGGCAACGGAAGCGACTCTTCAGAAGGCCAAATGTGTGCTCCACAACGTTGCGGGTTGCCCTGTGTGCTGCATTGTATCTCCGTTCTGCTGGTGTTGCGGGATTGAGGTTGGGCGTCATCATGTAGGTGCGCACTGCGTAGGCACTGTCTCCTGGAAGGGACAGAAGGTGTGATGAGTATCTCTGCCATCTGACATGGGTTTGTCATCTATGCACCAGTGTACAGAGTGACATTACCTAGTAGATATCCTTCACCAAACTCCCCAGCTAGCAGACTTGTGTGAATGCCGCTGTGACGAAAGATGTATGAATCATGTGTGCTCCCTGGGTACCTGGCCACGAGATCAGTTATGATATAGGAGGCATTGCATATCACCTGTATATTCATGAAATGATGGTGTTTACGGTTTCGGTACACATACTCTGTGACTGATGGTGGACATATTGCCACATGTGTGCCATCTATGGCACCTAGGACGTGGGGGAACTGTGCTATCTGATGAAACTCTAATTTTGTCTGCTGTATTTCCTGTGGGGGAATCTGATGTGCTGTTGGAGTTTGCTTAGCATGGCGTTGATAAATGCATTGAAAAATCTGGAGAGGGTGCTCTGTGACAACACCCCAGCCGCTGCTATGACCCCTTGATAGCTCCCTGAAGCGAGTAGGTGTAAGGAGCATAATACCTGCACATGGGTGGGGATACTATGAGTCCTTAGTGTTCTGCGCTGCAGTATGGGTTGTAGCTCAGCTATCAGATCAAGTATCATAGCTGAGCTTAACCTATACCTCTCAAATATTTCCTCCTCTGTCAGGTCAAATAGTGTAATGCGCACTCTGAAAATGCGCTCCTGTCTCCTCCTCCTTTTCCTCAAACCTGCCAGGATCCTCATCCTCCTCGCCATGACGTAGAGTGCAGCCATTGTGGAAAAGAGTCTGAGGCATTCTGCCTCTTTATATAGGTTGCACCTGGTTACCACCTGCTTTCACTTAGTGGTATTTTGCATGTGCAAAATGCCATTCTGCGAAAAATTGCTAATTGCGATTTTTGGATGCATCTATTTGCGATTTGGATTTTGCGAATCGCATTTTGCACCTCGCAATTTCCTACTGGAAATACCTAATCGCAAAATGCGACTCGCAAAACCAGGTCACACCACAAAAAATCGCAAATTTTACAATTTCTTATTTTTGGTCTGCGAATGCCTTTCATGCATCGCAGACCACGTTTTTGCACTCGCAAATGGCCGATGTTTGCGATTCGCACCGTTTACGAGTGCAAAATCTTTTCATACATCTGGCCCTTTGTTATTTGCAACACATTTCCTTTTATCAAAATTCTGTTTCCTATACTTTTGATGTCTCATTTCTATATTTCTCCAGTCACCAACACTATTTTGTTTTATACCTTTCCCCCATATCACCAATCATGGAAATATCTTGCAGTTAGCAGATCTACTTTTGAAGGGTTCAAAGGGTGTTTACCCAGCTGTAGCACGAGGTGACATGTGATAGGCTGTTATTCAGTCTTGCAAAACCGTTTTCCAATGTAAGTTGTTTTCTCCTGCTAATTGTATACTTTCTTTTAACGTTTTGTTCACGCTTTTTATAGCACCATTTGTTTCTGGATGATAAACAGAATGTCTTTTATGCACAATCCTACAACTTCTCAAATACCTTTACATTTCACTTGGACAAAATTGTGGAGCATTGCCAGATAAAAGTGAATTGGGGTAGCGTTCTTTTTTTAATATCTCCAAAAAGTATTTTATTACACTGCTAGTTGAAACATCTCTCACGCATGTTACTTCAACCCATCTTGAATATAAGTCTAATACAACTATCAGAAACAGGGTCTGATTTTTGCCATGCAATGGTCCTACTATGTCAATGGCAACTTCACCTCATGGATATTTTGGAAGCTGTCTACATACCACAGGCATTTGTTTAGTTTTTTAAATGTTATCTTTCACTCAACTCTGTATACAATCTCTCTTAATCTTTCTAATTTGTTATCCATGCCAGGCCACCAAAATTGTAACCTCTTTCTTTCTTTTTTTTTTACAATTCTGTTATGCCCTTTATGGGTCGAATTAAGCAACTTTCCACGTAACCAACTGGTGGTACAAGTTTGGTTCCATGAGTGAGAATACCATATATAACCGTTAGTTCATCTGTGATCACTAACCAGGGCTTCTCCAATTGTTTACCTCTTCCTTTTAGTATCATGTCAATAACTTTGGAAATTTCCTGATTCTTGTCTATCTCACTCTTCCATTCTACTTCTTCTATGGCACCCAAAGTGACCTCACAAACATTCATCTCTTCATACAGTAATGTTTCTGCATCTTCTTCATTTGCATCCACACTAACCAAATGAGATAGGCAAACTGCTGACCAATTAATCGCTCCAGGTATAAGATTTTTTCTTTGCTTATGTGAAACTGCCTTGTATGTATGGCTTCATGTAATCGCAGGTTGCTTTCACGATGATGGACGTGGTTTAGCCTATTCCTGTGAAATGAGTTGTTAATTAGTGCATGTATTCATAATACCATTTTGCTGTTTTGTATTCCTAACGCCGGGATCTGGGAGTGAGGTATTGTTTTAGTTTTTGTGGTTTTTGTCACAAAATCATGACCTTTGTTTGTTTAATTTTAAAAAGGGTGATGATGCAGCTGGTGTTTACATGATACCTGTATTTCCTGTGGCAAGAAATTATTATTTTTATTGTATTTGGGGAAAATAAGCTGTGCATTGATTATGTTGAATCTGTGGCCCAAATTGTGATTTTCTTTATTCAATTACGTAAACTGTTGCAGTAACTGCCTGCTGCTTTTTCTCTAGTACTGTATTTGGTGTTGACCTCCGAAAAACATCTATTACACTTTCCACTGATCCATAACGTTTAATTTTTTAGTTTTATGTGTATGGTGCTAAAGTATTTTATGTGTAAATTTCATGTATTGGAACTTGGCCTCAGTGGTATTTAATATTGTATGGATTTTCTTTTTCTTTTAATCTATTTTATGTTAATGAAATTTGGTGTTTTTATGTATATGAAATGTGGTGTTTTTATGTCAATGTTTTGTGCTTTTATGGTACTAGTTACCGAAATGAGCTTATTTTGACTTCTTTTCATAATTGCCTTCTGTATCATACAATTAATTTGTGCTGTGTCTGAAGTTTTTTGAAGACTTCCTCTTTTGATAAGTGTAGACACATTTAGCCACATTTGTTTTTTATATGCATTTTTAAAATATGTATCATTATATATTTTGATCCTCTTAAACAATCTCCTTTATCTCTTAAGTTTGTGTTATTATAGTTGCATTTTGTCCCCTGCTTGCTGTTGGCCTATATGTATTTAATTTCTCGAATGTATCATTATGTTATTACTTGATTCTTGCATTCCCCTTTTATATGGGTATACCATTAACTAAATGGTGTTTCGAAAAAAAAGGATTACCTGTAGTTACATGGTAACCAATGATACATTTCTCAGATGAATATTCATTTAACTCCTTAGAAACCCTGCTACCTGAAAGAAGCAGATGGCTGTTTTGCTCCAAATACCTGCAGTGGAAGTTTAATACATGTAAGTATAGTTCCCCTGAAGCTTTGCACACCAGTACTTCTGTTATCACAGGTTTCTACATACCTGCGTAATATTGTGAATTTAAAAGCCTCACTTTCTTTGTGTTTTATACCTTTAGTTGCATTTAACATATCTTCCTATGTATCCTTTACAAACTCCTGATTTCTCATCATCATGATAATAATAATGATAATCACTCAGATCCAAAATGGAGCCTTACTCTAGCTTTATTTCATGTCACCCAAATTCACTGTAATAACTGTTCCTTTGCACCTGCTTTATTTTCTGCTGAGGTCTTGTAAATGTATCCTAAAAACATACATTTCTATGTTTTACAATTTTTAAACAGCTTGCATACCATTCTAAAATTATTTCATTGTTTTTTTTTAATTGAACATTAACATGGCAGGTGCTCAATTTTTGCTTCAGCAACACCGATTATTGCACTTTTGGCAAAAGAGATCCCCTCTGACACAACAGTGGTGTCTAAATTGGGTGGGCAATTCTCTACTAGACAGTGACATCTAGGGCAAGGAATGTACATACAGATGTGGTAGACCATGTTTCACTTATAAATTTGCCCATATTCCTCTATTTAAATATAAGAATACACTCCTTATATGGTCTATGAATGTTAGACAAGTCTGGTTGATCTCCCTTAAATGGTGCTCTAAAGAATCATCCAGATTAAGGGTCAGATTTACAAAAAAAGCCTTGCAGTACAGTGCATCAAGCCACCTTGTGCATTTGCACTGTGTTGCATTACTCAAGATTTATGAACCACTCATGACCAGCCAAGATGGCCTTGCATTGCTTCATAAATCTTACTTAGATTTGCATCTGCTATGTACCATGTTGCATGGTGTAAACGTGATGCAAACTGGGTGATAAACATGACCCTTAGAATATTTTACTGTACAAATCATGTAAAACGGACCACTGCAAAAGCATTAGAAAATCTATGAAGTCTGTCATTCTTATATACATTCCATTGTCTTCTGTCCTCATCAGCAATGTAGGGACTTATTCTTCACAACCAAGGTTAAAACACACCAGACAGGCACCAAGAACCTGACACATATGTCTCTAAGTCATACATAACAGAAACAATATTGCACACCTCACAAAAATTGAACCCAAATCATTATGAAAGAGCATTTTCTACTCCTCGGTGCTCTGGATGAAAATGTAACCCGGTCAAACTCTACAAAATATATTTCTGATTGATGGATATAGCAATTTCATCAAGTATCTCTTTGGTTACCTGAATCAGAGATGACTCAGTGATTGGTCCATGCTCTGATATTTGCCCCTCATCATTTCCTCCCTCAGCAATCTACCAGGTATCGTACACCATGACAGAAGGATTTAAGCAAGTATGATATACTGCTTTTGTTCTTTGTAAAACTATATTGAGCTGATAGGGTCACAACACTTGCCTTTTGTATTTAAGTGTAGCCAAAAATGGTATCTAGCTCACCATGAACCAGTGGGCTAAAACATTGACTTCATAAATTAAATCCTCCTTTGCATATGCATTTATGTATTTCAATGGGCCCTGATTGGTCCATTCATGACCATGTGTCAGTCAAAAATTCTGCAGTGATGTAGACAGCTTTGTTGGGAACATGGGGGTATTGACTTTTAAATTCTAAAGCAGGCCATGCAACCTCTGCTCGGCAAGACAGAAGACTATGTGAAGCAGGGATTGGCAGGCTGAGGGGATGGGCAACTGACCCTGTGCCCAACTGTTGGATGTGACCATGATCAGAAAATCTCAAAATTCACTGTAAAAAACAAAATTACAATTAAGATATGGTTAGCAACTTTTCGCTCACAAAAAGGAGCTAAAAAGCAATATACGAGGGGGTGATTTTGGCCTGATTTTGGCCTGTCCTTAAGTTGATCTTCTTTAAAGGATTGTTACAGGGTACTAATGCACATTGTACAAACAATTTAGTGGTTGCAAACTCTGAGATACAAAACAGTACAATGTTTTCAGCTGAAAAGCATATTTTGACATAGTACAAAACACACTTTGAGAGTCAGAAAAATCTTTCTGAGATGTAAAATGGGATTCGCGAATCCTAAGGAACTGTTAATTTATAGGAGACAATGCGATAATGGTGTCCCTTTCCTATTTGGGAGTTGTATTGGAATTTTTAAAATGTTTTCCACTGTATTTACAGGTGCAAAATATTTATCAGATACCAGTGCCTCAAAGTTTGTAGCATGTGATTGGTGTTGGAAATAGCCCTCTCTGCAGCGTAACCCCCAAACCTTTTAGCTTTTCCCTCCACTTTTTGCTCAATTTGCTTTTGTTGGCTTTAAGGCTCTGTGCACCTTACCACTGCTAACCAGTGTAAAAGTGCTTGTGCTCTCTCTCTAAAACATGGTTTGATTTGTATACACCTAATTGACATATTTAATTTACTTATACATCCCTAGTAAAGTGCACTATATGTGCCCATGGCCTGTAAATTAAATGCTACCGGTAGGCTTGCAGCACTACCTGTGCCACCCATTCAAGTAACACTTTAAAAACATGTCCCGGGCCTGCCATTGCAGCCTGAATGCAGTGTTAAACTGCCATGTTAACTTGTCATTTAAAGCCCCTTGCCAAGCCTTAAACTCCCCTTTTATTTAATTTACGTCACCTCTGAGGTAGTCCTAGGTAGCCCGTAGGGCAGAGTGTCGTGTAATTAAAAGGAAGGGCATGTACCTTTAATTTTTACATGTCCTGGTAGTGAAAAACTCCCATATTCAGTTTTCACTTATGTGAGTCTTGCCCCTCATAGTATAAAATTGGGGATTCCTTATTACATCTATGAAGCTGTAATTCCTGATTGAGAGGAAGTATATCTGTCATGTTTAGTATCTATGGATTTAATGGTAAAGACAGATTTATTATTACAATTTTGAAAATGCCACTTTTAGAAAGCTGGCATTTTCCTCCTCTTAGCCCTAGTATGCCTGCAGCCTGTCTCCAAAACGCATTTGGGGTGGGTGACAGTTGGACTTTGTGCATTCCTGATAGACAGCCACACACAAAGGCAGCTTAGGTGTGACTGATGGACCATCCACATTCTGATGGGTGACCCTGGGCAAGATGGGAGGGAGGAACTGGACACAGCCTCACAGGCCATACACAATGCAGGACCAGCCTACCTGAACCACCCTTGCATTCGTAAAACCACTGCCGGAGGATGATCCTCCACCTACACCACAGCAAGAGCTGGAACAACCTCCCCCTGCACCTCAGACAAAGCCCATTGCTTACTATCTTCAGGAAGAACCTCAGGACGTGGCTCTTCGAACGAAGCCCCCACCCAGCACCTTGAATCCCTTACCGGTCAGTAGTTGTGCTTTACAAAAACTGATTGATTGATTGATTGATTGAGCCTCACACTTACCGCAGAATACACTGTGTTCTGTCCCCACACAAAGGACTGCTTACCCCCCTGCATAGAGTCTGGATCTAGGGCAGGAAGGAAGGACCTCTGTGCACTTCAAAACCCTACTTTGAAGTCCCCCCCAACTCATTACTGCACCACCTAGACTCTGCCATCTGTGAGTCCTGCCCTGCCAAGAGGTGTCAGTCCAATTATGAGTCCTTGGAAGAAGGTATAAATTGCTCCTCCAGCAAGAATCCCTGCATTGATGCTGTTGTACCACTTAGAACTGGCACATCTCCATTGACTCCGATGCATGGCTGCTGCTGAAAGGATTGAGTGCATTGCCTCAATTTCAGACACATCTTAAAGATCAGGCATCACCTCCATCTTAAGGATCAACGATGAAGCATTGCTTCCTCTGCTCCTTGCATCTCCCTCAACGTAGACACAAACAGGGTACTATGCAGTGGGCCAAGGCTGGTCCCTGTATCTGACCCACGCTCCACGAGGGTCAGGCCGAAGTTTGAGATTTGACCCTGTCTACAGCAACCAGATAGCCCTGGTTGGTGCTTTATGCTTTTAAGCACTACATTTCAGTTTATTCTTTGAAAAATTCATAACTCCAATTCTACTAATTGGATTTTTGTTGTTTGGTCTTGTTTTGTTAATTAAATTAAGCTTTATTTTTCTAACCAAGTGTGTTATGCTTTTGTGTGGTGTTTTCACTGCTTTACCACTTGAAGTGTTGTACAAATACTTTACATATTACCTCTTAAGTTAAGCCTGACTGCTCTGTGCAAAGCTGCCAGTGGGTTAATTTAGGGTACATACCTCTGCTAACCAGAAACCCAGGGGCATATTTATACGCCACCTTGCGCCACATTAACGTCATTTTTTTACGCTAATGCGGCCCAATGAGGCTAAAATCCTCGCACCATATCTACAATGTGGTGCAATGCATGCACTTTGTAACCCTTTGCACTACATTATGCCTGCACCAGGTATAATGTATGCAAAGGGGGACGAAAAAATGGCTCTAGGAAATCTATGAGATTTCCTTGCACCATTTTTTTCAGCACTTTTAATGCCTGCTCCGAACAGGCGTTAAACGGGGTCTTCCATTATTTATAATGGGCCCCTATGTACTCTGCAGGAGTAGTGCCAACATTTTGTCGCTACTCCTGCAGAGTACATCAATAGCGTCACATAGAATGACACTATTGCCCCCTACACTGTGCCATGGTGTGCCGTATACAGCGCACATAAGATGGCGATAGGGGCGTGCTAAGGGGTGCAGGGAAAGTGGTGCTGTAATCGGAGCATTGCCACTTTCCATAAATCTGCCCCCTAATTTCTTAACAATTGGCAAGAGGAAATCTATCCCTGTGGGCCAGCTTCTCCTTTAGGAATCATGTTAGGCAGCCTTTTGGGACAGGATACATTATTTATCCCTTTAATGGACATTCACTACCATTCACAGGGTGTTGCAAATTGCTCCCTGCCTAATTAATACACATAAGGCAGATGATTTTGCAACCCAATCTGAATGGTCAACTTGTGACGTGACCTATGCAGTATGGGTGGGCTTTCTATTATGAACTATTTGGAAAACACAGTTGGAGAACATCTTACATAGCAATGTAATTCAGGAGGGACTTGAAAGGTGTGATTTTAATTGTGTACTGTAGAAGTCTTAGTCTTGGGTGGTGCTCCCCCAAACATTTTGCCTTTACACTCCAATTTGTCTAATTTGTTTTTGCTGACATTAGTACTCTTTGCACTTTACCACTGCTAACCAGTGCTAAAGTGCTTGTGCTCACTTCCTACAACATGGTAAAAGTGTCTTACAACTGATCATCATATTTAATTACTTATGAGTCCCTAGTAAACTGCCATACACTCTACCATATGGTGGGCTTACGGCAGGTATTGTGCTGCCACTCACTTAAGCAGCCCTTTAAGAAATGTCCCAGGTCTACCATTCAAGTATGAATGCAGTTTTGAAGTGCCATTTCAACTTGACAAAATTAAACCCCTTACCAAGCTCTAAACTTCCCTTGCAGGGTGCATTGTAATTAACAGGTTGCACACGTACCTTTAATTCTTACATGTCCTGGTAGTAAAAACATCTAAATTCATTTTTATTTACTGTGAGGCCTACGTCTTCCATAATATACCTGCCTGTGAAGCCTACCTCACCAATAATATTACAGATAGCACTGTCACACCCCTTGCAAACTGGATGCATTCTTACACTTCTCAAATATTTGTAGTCTTGTGCTACTTACAGAGTAGCAATCAAACACTACCAGAAGCACTCACTCTCCTCATAGACTAGTAATCACACAATACTGACAACACACACACGACCCACACAAGGTAGCTCTCTTACACTTTTCACTTCCCTCACACATTAGCAGTCTGACATTACTGACAGCACTTTTCTACCAGCCCCAGACTAGCAGTCACATACTACCAACAATACTCTCACATACCTTACAGAGAAGAATTCACATATCACTAACAGCACTTTCACACCCTTTACAGTCTACCAGTTACTTATTACCAGAAGCACTTGCTCACCCTTTACAGGGTAGCAGGTATGCTCTATGACACAGTCACACGCCTCATAGACTAGCAGTCATGCACTACAGACATCCCTCTCAGACTTCTAAACACTTATGAGTCACACTGCCAGATGCACTCATACCCCTCACAAAGTAGCAGAAAAGCCAGTAGGCCTGGTTTATAATAGAACAAGCCTTTTCATTGATTGGTGACTTGTATATGGTACTGTGGACATGCGAGTGGGTAAATGCAAGAAGGATTCAATGAGTGGATAAATATTGCACCTGTTCAAGGATATGTGATTAGGCCTTTCTGGTGTAAACGTTTCTTCCACTAAAGATAGTCTGTGAGATGAATGTTGAGTGCTGCCATATTACACATAACCTAATTGTGCAAGGTGGAATGCACCTTGAGGAACACCCTGACAGCAATGTGCAATCTCATGAGGACAGCACCAGAACTGACACCAACATTGGCACAGACTTTCAGGATCGACTGATGAGGTGACAGAATATCTTCGTAAACATTTTTTATTTGTGTGTATTAATCAAACAGTGACACATTAATACCATACTTGAGCATTGTTATTGTCACATTATGCAACACAATCCCATGTCTATAGGCATGATACATATTGGCCATTGAAATAATCAGTGACATTGTCTCCAATGTCACCAGTGTTCAGTGTTGTTGCAGTTAATACATCATTAGCATCACACGTCGTGGCATGGATTTGCCTGCCCCTCTTCTATGGTTCTCTCTATACTCTTGTTAATGCCTTTGATGAGTAACCCTATTGAGTCATTACTTTTCTAAGACCCAACTGTTGGTGGGTGTATGCATGGCCTCCAGCACATCAGCTAGTTGATGTGATGTCGCTTTGAGACTTGCCTGTCTAAACAGTGATGTTTTTGTTATGTCTGCATGTCAGACGTTGCCACTGGGAGTATGCTAATTGTGACACAAAGAAACCCCTTGGATTGTTTCACAGTTCCATAAAGACATCTTTGATTCAGTTCTCTAGCCCTGCATATATCTTGCAAAGTGTGCACTGTAAAGCATTAAGAGATGTCCTGGTATTCTGCATGTATAGCTGCTAACCCATCATCTACCACCATAGCTGCCAATCAAATCCTGTTGTCAAGACTCAGGCTCTCATCTTCCCACACAAGGAACCCAAGACAGTCTAAATCCTTGTGATTGTGTTTTTTAATGTAACAGACATGCCAGCACCTTTGGTACTAAACTCATCACCCATGCTGTCACTTGTTTTCCAAATTGCTGCTTCTGTTATGCCTTCAAGCAACAACATAATGTTCTCATCATCACTGTACCTGAGGGTTGATTCTCTGCCCAACATCAAGCTGTTCTGTAAGTTATTGCAGCTTCACCCACACAGACTGGGAACATGCAATAATTTGAAGGGCCGTTGCACCAGGCTTTCTTAAATGACATCTGAAGGGCAGACAGGAACATAATCAACATTTTAATGGTCCACAGCATGTGGTATAAATTATAAATTCAGGGGAATATCTATTTTGTTGCTGTGCATGGAAGTGTGGCATAATGTATTCAGTGGCCTTGTTACTTGTCTTACTACAGAGACAGCCATGTAACTTCTGTGTGTCTGTGTACGATCCAAGGGCTGGGCATTGCATTCAGAGGGAATATGTTCTGCATATGTGAGGAAATGCAATTGGACTTGGATTGCAGATCACAATTACACATACTCAAGAGGGCTCCTAATTACACATTATGAGTCCCACTGCTTAAGTGGGATACTTCTGGGTCTGCTCTCTACTGTAGTTGGAGTTCACGCTCAGGTTCTTGGTGATCATTGCAGCAGCATGTTCTTCTGAGGCAGTTGTGTGCTCCTGGTTCTCGTGTTCCCCACTTGTTGCCAGTGCTGGCTTGCCATTTTGTGGCAGCTTCTCTTTTGTCTACTCTTTCATGTCATACGAGCACTTCTTTACTTCTTCTACAGTCCTACTCATTGCTCGCATTAATCTTGTCAAAGATGCTGTTTCACAGGGCAGATTTTTTCCAGTAAGATGTTGAGGACACAGAGGGGGTCATTAGGACCCCGGCGGTCGGTGATAATGTGGAGGTAAGTACCGCCAACAGGTTGGTGGTACTTACCATCACATTATGACATAGCGGGGTGGCTGAAGACAACCCCCCAATGTACCACTCCGACTGCCACAGCGGTAACAGCCGCCGGGCTGGAGATATCCATCTTCAGCTAGGCAGCCACCATTGTGCCGCCTGCGGGTCTATGCCCCCGCCCACAGCCATGGTTTTCGTGGCATTCGTAACGCCACGAAAACCATGTTAGTAGGCCATATCTGTGACAGGGAATTCCAATTAGAACTATGGTTGCACGTATCATGCAAAAGACAGACAAACAAGGGCATTAATTATATCACATATAATTTTCCTGTATGCATAGGGTTAAACTAAAAGGAACAAACACAATCCAAGAAATACAAATATCCACTCTGGGTTCAAACAGTTAGGGTGGCACAGTTTGGTTTGGTTTCACTGTATGTGTGAAAAACCCTTCAGAAAGCAAATTCCACACACCTGAAACACAGGCATGAATGATACAATTTAAATCCAAGAGTTATGCTATTAGAGAAAGAAAAGTCACGTAAATGCTCTTTTAAAATTGCACTGTCACTTTTGTAGTACATGAGCTCAAGCAGATTTCCGGAAGCACATTTAGGCAAGTAACTACATTAATAATGTAGAATGTTCAGAAATGCATTTGTCTCTTCAAGATAAGCACTCTGCCAAAATAAGAGGTCTGAAATACACCAGCTGTTCTAGGAAAGCTCAAAGAACAAACTCCCTGGAGAATACTAGTCACTTAGCTGCAGTCTTTTCCAGTGTGCTGGAGGAATGCCTGGGGTCAGCTGGTACAGGAACGAAGAAAAGAATTTCCTCAAAAGTCCTGAATACGAGAATGACAGCAGGGGATGGATTGCCAAGTCAGATGCTGAGATCAGGAAGCAAAACAAAGCCAAGCAGGGAAGCATGCTTCACTCTGCTCTTTATAGCCAATCAGGAAAGCAATTGAGTTTCCATGTGTAGATGAAAATATCGTCCCCACGCCCAATTAGAAGCACATGTCTACACCTACTCACATTAGCAAACAGGCCTTGGTAAAACAAGCAATGATAAAACCAATTGTGTAACTCAGCATATTATGTTTACTTAGAAACATGAAGGTTTAATGAAGAACAGAGATATGATTCAACCCTAATCCCTGGGGATGCTGACAAATAATGCAGGAGGCACCTTGGGGATTCCTGACACATACATCCAATCACACACACATTCGCCCACACTTCCAAATATACACGCAGACACGCATTCACATTTCACAACATACACGCACTCACACGTCCGTACATGCACATATGCATGCAACACTCAAAACACACCTGCATTCACGCACACTCATACATTCACACACCCCCCACACACACACAACATCCCCCTCCCCTGTCAGAGACCTGACTTACCTGGATCCAAGGGGTCTTCCAGCAGGAGACTAGACGGGCGTTGCTACCACCAGCAGCGCTCGCCAGCAGAACACCGCCAGGCTGTATCATGTGTCATGATACAGATGGCGGTGGTCTACTGGCGTGGCGCTGCTGGTGGTAGCAGCGACACCTTGCCACCATCCGCCAGCATGGCCACAGCCGGATTTCCACCATTCTTGTGGCGGAAATTCGGCTGTGGTCATAATATGGCAGAAGGCTGATAGCTGCGGCAATAGTCTTTTGGTGACCGTCGCGATGGCGGTAGGCAGTTTTTACCACCGTTCTTAAAATGAGGGCAATAATGATTTTGCTGATGTTTTGTTACTATACTGATAAGAATGTATACTTCTTCACCAGTACATTTCATGTTTGTCTTAAACCCATCACTACTCAGGATCCCTGTCTCACTCCTATTTTGGTATTTTGCGTCTGACTCCCTAAATAAGTAATTTGGAGGTATCCTAGACAATATCCCCACTCACCTGCTCATTTCATTACCTTTTCCAGCACCTCTCTGCATTTCTAAGGGCACATGATGCTGTCAAGCTCCCAAATGGTGCGTGTCACTTTTTTCATGTGTGAAGGTGGTGTCACCCGAGGCATAATAAATTTGGTACTGCAGTAGCAAATGTATTTTGTATACACAACTTAGATCTATTCAGGCAGACATCCCAATTGCCACAGACTCCTTACTGGAGCATAGTCTAAGCCAAAAGTCAATATGTGAACTAGAATAAACAAGATCCAAAGTCAATATGTGAAATAGAGAAGACATGATCCACAATCAATATGTGGACTACAGTAAACATGCTTTGGCAAACATATTTTCTTTTTATGTGTTTCCCGGGACAGGACTGCAAGAATGGAATCCTTATGCTTTTGCCACTGGCTCATCTTTTTTCTGGAAATCAACCTTTTCTTCGTTAGCACCAACAACACATTCTCGATCCAGGTATGGTGACAGTAGAGAAGTAGGTCAAACAATTCTCAGAGATTTATTCAGACATTACCACTTTTAATGTATACATTCTTATATTATCCCAAAGTAAACCTTACTGTTAATGTAGCACATCATTCCCCACTTCTGCCAATAGTAATAATTGTCATAATGGGTACACAATTTAATGGCACTCAGTTTATCAACTTCATACAAAGAGAAGGTAGAATCAGCCTTGCCACTATTTGAACTGTGACCTGTCGTATCAGATGTAAGAGGTGAGTATTAAATCACTGACCTAATTCACTGCTTCTTATTGTATTTGATAGTATTTATTATGATTAAAATACATTTAGGAACAAAATCACTCAATAAATTCCCCCACTTGAAGCAGAAACCGTTAACTTTCAATTTGGCTTAAGTGAAACAGCTCTCTTTTTTCCCTTTCCTATTATTGCACAATAAAATATTATTTAGTGGCAAAAATATGGAACTTAGAGCTATGGGAATAGAGACTGGATTTACCACTTTAATGCGTTTAATCCAGCTGAACCTCAGTCTGACTTGCACTATTAAATGTGCTGCCTCCCAGACGTAAAACCTCTGCCCAAGGTATTTTATTTTAAAGTGAATCGATGCATTCCATAATCCTGAATGGAAAAAAGATTAAATGGACATAGAAGCAAGAGTGAAGAAAGTGAATCCCTCTGATCCATCATGTTTATTAATGTGGAGAACTGAAAACTGACTCTGAGAGGCAGTACAGTACTATAGATTTGACCTTAGAAGTCTACCCAAGAAATTTTGTGTGAGTAGTTATTGGTCCCTGTGAAAGAATTGCAACATCCAGAGACTGTACTTCCGAAAACCCGAAAACCAAAATATTGAATCATTTTGGCCAGAGGTGAAATAAACAGATTAAACAGAGTAGGATTTAGAGATGAGCCCTGAGGAACCCCACAGGGTAAGCAAAAAGGTTTAGAATTAAAGTATCCACACATATCTGAAAAAAAGAACCTAAAAGCCTGAGAGCCTTACCTTTGATGCCAAACTGCGAGAGGAGGGATATCAGAAGTGAAGGGAAGACCATACCAAAAGCAGCAGACAGATCTAAAATTATATGAGTGCAGCCTCCCCCATAACCACCACTAATCTGATATGATTCACAGCTTCTACCAGTGCTGACTCTGGTTCAACCGACTTCATTTTTGTTATTTTGGCCTCATTGTATTTATTATAATTTTCTCTATTTTCTAAATTGTTTTGGGAATTTTCTTGTGTTGTGTTTACACTTTATTAATGTTTGTGTGCTGCATAAATACTTAACACAATGCCTCTACGTAAAGTCTGACTGCATTGTGCCAAGTTACCAGAGGGTTAAACATAGGTTCATTTTGTGCCTTGTGTGGTTCACACTAAGAAGGATTGTGGTTGTTGCTTGACTAGGGTTCCCCACCACCTGCCAATAACCCAAATTCTTACTGATGGTTAGAAATCTGAAGATAACTCTGGGTGGAAAACATGTTCACTTTCCATCCTGTGAATCATTCTTTGAGATTGGAGTACCACAAAACCCCATCCGATGAGTTTCCATTCCTTGTGACCACCAAGTGCAGCAGACGTTAACAAAAGTTTGTGTCTCTGGGGTAATCCCTATGGGCCTGATTTAAGGTTTGTTTGGTAGCCCTCTGTCTGCCAGGGTGGTGAATTAAATCTGTCCACTACTCTGACAGACAACTGCTTGTCATAATTAGAAATCACCCTTTGCCTGTCACAGTGATTCCTGTGAAGCAAGACTGCACATTTGATTCAGTCAGCTATCAACCAAGAACCTTTGTTTTTTTTAAACAAACTCACAAAGAGGGAGTTTCTGAATAACAAAAAGGAATGACCCTCACGCCATGAGAGTTTCCTCCCCAGGGAGAGGGGGTCATTTTATTGTTTCCTTTTTTCTTCAGTTTGGTAACACAAGGTTTTTGCTGCTAGTGACATACAGTAAAACACATCAAATTGCTTGCTGAAAAAGGGTGAGTGGTCTGATGTCCTTACTTTCTTACTTTGATGAGCCCTTGCCCATTGACCCATTGGACTATTTTTTCTGATGATAGAGCCAGTGGGGGCACCACCATTGGAAGGTTGACCATTGTCCTGACTCTAAATAGAGCGGACCGACCAATGATTTGGTAGACAGGGTACTCTGCCATGTTTGTGATGGAGTGCCCTGTCTGCCAAACTCTAAATCATGCCCCTAATATCCTTGTGCCTAAAAAAGTGTAATTTATCTGGTTCTCTTGTAAAATGCTATATTGCCCTTGAACCGAGTTCATGTTATATAAAAGCACAAAAAAGTAATTAGTCTGAGAATTCTTTAATGAAATTCAGTAACAGTGAAAACTCCAACTACCTTTAGCAACATGAAAGGATATTGTGATTATGGTGGGGATCTGAGGGAGATTTGGACCACATTAGACCTATTAAAGTAGGTTCTACTGTAACTGACTTATCTTCACCATTGTGTACCAAAGCCTGGCTGTCCTTTTTACCCTACATTTGACATATAACATATTTACTTCTTTTAGAAACTGTGTAAGTTAGTTTTCTCAGGTTTGTTTTCTTCCTATATGAAACTGCATTTCTCCAGTGATTCAAAGTTACATAAGTGAGTCTCAAAACCATAGTGTAGTGGTACAAAATTACCAATGGAGAATTAAGGTGTTGCCGAATATTAAATCAAAGCAATATATAAAAGACCAAGACTTCAATAGCAACACTGTAGAAAATCACAAAAAGTACATGCTGCCTGGATTCTAAATTAAGTTCTCTTGTCTAACCAATGAATCTAGCTCATCAAGTATTCTAATACAAAAGAATATCTGAGGAAGGTTAGCAAACAGAACTTCGGTAGAAGGTTCTGTTCAAGAGAGGTGAGATTGCATAAAGCCACATAGAAAGTATGAGATCGATAGCTCAAAAGGTCTGCTCTGAACAAAGGGCAAAGGTAATGTGAATCTCTCACCAACTAAACCACACTTAAATCTTGGTTTTCCAGATGTGATGACATCATAACCAAAACTCCATTTGAACAACAAAACTGTAAATTATTTATAATTGACCCTTCAGTCTTCCGAAGTCTTCTGCACTCAGCCTTGGTAAACCCTCACATTCAGGACTCTTAAAAGCTATGCTTGCCAATGCCAGGATACTCTGTCCATCCTGTAGCACTTCTCTTAGACTCCCTTATCTCTTGTGCACAACAAGCTACATGTTAGCTTTAGCACCTGCAGCTTTGAAAAAACAAGCTTTGACTTGAAGATTAGAACACAGAAATAAAATGCGGCCTTCACTCCGACCAAACTAAAATGAACATGAATACATGAAACATTAACTTTATTGTCCACTTTTACTGATGTATTGCAGTGCACTACATTAAACAATACAACCGTCCCTTCTTCTCACGTTTTGAGAGGCATAATGGCAATGCCAAGTTATGCTCTTTCCCCTGTAATACAAAATTGCAACCATCTCCTCAACTCGGCAAGGTCAGACCTCTTGGCTTTGTAACTGTTTGGTTTACTTTTGAGGTATAGACTCGAGCATTAACTTCAAGAAAAGACTGGTGCAAGGATTTTTGCCTCTGTAGAGTCAAAACTCAGCACCCTCTGCTGGTGGTCGATCGACTGGTAGAGGAATATTATCTGGTGGTAGAATAGGTCTCATGTTTCAGGAACTGCACTTTTACGTTATTGTTTCAGCATTCTCAATGATCAATACCTATTATGTGAATGACAAACATCAATGGAAGTAGGTAGCGAGAAGATGATGCTTAAAATATGGTAGTTATGATCTATGTGATGAAAGCTGTTCAGTTAAACATGCAATTAGAGTTATTATGGAATGAAAAAAAAACATATTTCATGTTCACAGTAATTATGGTTTCTTTCAGAAAAGCAGTGCTGTGGGGCCAAAACAGAACCACATCTTTGTAAGAACAAAACGTGATGGTACGTGCAAACAAGGTTCTACATTACTGCAAATAGTTATGCAAACAAATCCACTAATGTCTAATAATTCAAAATTTCTTGAATTAATTACAAATCTTGCCTGAATGTCTTTTTAATTTTCTATGATAGGGTTTCAGTGGTGGGGAGGAAGAGAATGCGGGCTGCATGTGAAGAGATAATGATGTGCAAATCTTGTAGGTGATTTCATAGACAGATGTTCTTGTGTAAGTGTGTCCTCCTGTAGTGTATGGTTCCCAAAATATTTTTCGCCCCTAGGTTCAGCCTAAGTGCACAAAAAGTACATACTGAGGTTGAATTCTCCGAGCTGATTTACAAACTGAAAATCTACATATTGTATGTACTCAGCTTTTACGTAGTATCCAGGGAAGCCTGCAAGTATGGCAGATTTTCTGCAGTAGTTATTGTAGAGTAAGGATGTAATGTGGCTGTTTCTAGGGGATGGGAAGAGAATTGGCATGTAAACAGTTTGATCCATCATCCACCCACAGAGTGGGAACTTTGTGATTATCCATAAACTTTATGTATGACCATATACATGGTTCCTACCCTGCAGACAGTAATCTTTAATAAATGCCTAATGCTCCAGGGAGCCTACCCCCGGGGCTGATTTCATGAAGGGAGGTGGGGGCAGCATGACCAGTGTTCCCAACAGTGAGCTCAGGTGTTGGTTTCTCAACTTGTATGTTGTTGTGCCCTTTATGCTTGTTTTCAGCAAATTTTTTGCTTGCTTGATTAGTCACACATACTTATATAAGTCAGTACTGGTTTGTGGGTGGTCAATATGTGAGGTGGGACAGACATTCAACTCCTTATTCAACAAAGTGGTTTTAAATCCATTAATTTTCTTTGTGATAAATTTATAACATTTATTGCATTCATCATTTGTTCTCCTTTCGCCTGTCTTCTCTGGTTTGGACTCCAGGTCTGTCTGGATCCCTTCCATATCCTGCCTCACTTTGTTTTCCTCCTCTTGTCCTACAGCCCTGCCTCCTTCTTCTTCCTTTTGGTATAATGCAAGATATTTCCCATTGTTGTTGTTGTAGTGCATGTTCATGTTCATTTCGTGTAGAAAAGACAATTTGTTGTCCCTATGGAAATGATTTGATGGCACTTTCCTTTTACTCGTGTGCATGTCTGGTATATTTTGCATATATATATATATATATATATATATATATAGTTTTGGCAAATTTATTAACCCAAGGCTCACGCGTCTCTACCTGTCGGTCTTCCTCAGAGCCACGTAGACAGTGAAAAACAAGCCCCAAGTACTTTAAAGAAAAGTCAACCAACACATGTGACAAACATAAACAAAATACTTAAAGAGCAAAAAAACAATGCCTAATAACTTCCATATCAGAGCTCCAACATGATTAAATTACAAATCAATTCACAATCCTCAATTTTCGCACATTAACAATGATGCTTTTCAAAATTGATGTGTATAAAAATGTACCTGATTTAGAATAAAACATCAACAAAAGCATATCACATGGCCAGTAGCAAAATCGTTTCCTATAATCAATGAATCAATATGAAATTCAATTATAAAACCCATTAAAATGTCAAGTGACATAATCATTAAAGCATCAAATAAACTTATAGGAGCATAGCACCAGCTATACCAACATTAAATAAGCACCCACAGCCATACATCGCAGTTGAAGGGGTATCTCCAGCAATTACAAAATCAAAGTATATTTATCATTCATAAGGAAACAAAAAAGTACTTTTACAATTTTCTTTTTTTCAATATTATCTAATAGAGGAAGGAAGATAAAAAAAACAAAAATATAGATTTTATTAGTATTGTTCCTTAGAATCCATTCAAACAATATGAACAAGCATCTCCTTGTCAGAGTTAAGGCCTCCAGGATGTTTACTCACAAGCAGAATAATGTATTTTGATTCCAATTCCCTGAGAGTTCCTTCTCTGTCACCACCTCTCGGAGACAGTGGTACTCTCTCAACACCAAAAAAGTAAAGTTTCTGATTATTGGATTCACAAAACTTATGCCAGTGTCTTGCTATAGAGCAATTTAAATCATGATTTTCAATTGCATGGAAATGTTACAAAATTCTCTTCTTGAGTGCAAAATCTCTATTGCAATTAATACATTTATTGATGGTACATGTTTTTCCTGTTGGCGATGGTTAATTCTTCTTATTAGTATTATGGGTGTAAGCTTTACATTTCCCACACTTAAAAAAACATTTTTGATCTTTAAGCCAATTACCCATGCCTTCCTGTTCGGGAACAAAATGACTATGAACCAGACAGTCCTTTAGAGAACTACTCTTTCTGTATGTAACCAAAGGATGGGGAGTTACAATCTTCCCAATCACCGGATCTGACTTCGCCAGATGCCAGTGCTTCCTCAAAATACCTCTGACCTTGTTCGATTAATTGCTAAATGTAGTGATTAATCTAATCTCATTTTGGCCTTTATCTCTTGTTATTGTTTTCCTTAAATCCAGGAGGTTTATTCCAGAGTCCCTCCAGGATGATGTTTTTGCAGGGGAGCTGTTAAACTTAACACAGGATCTGTGAACAACATGGGAACATTAAGGGATGGATTGAAAACCACTATCAGAGGGATGTGTTTTGCTAAGCATAATAGGATTCTAAAAACCTTGCAGGCCCATCTAGACCACTTAGAGCCAGAGATGAGTGACACTATTGTAGACTCAACCACAACAGAAACCAGGCCCAAGGACAAACTCACAGAATATGCAGAAACTGCAAACATAGAAGTCAAGTCAAACGAGGCAAATATGCTTGAGCATGGGTGTATGGAGATGGGGAGCTCCCCGGTAGGTCCCTTGCACACCAGATTAAACACCCCTAGGCAGCAGATAATATCACTCAGATCGTAGGTGAGTGGGGCAGCACCTAATATGATATACCACAGATCCTATCCTAAGCACATTCCAAACATACTATACTAACTTGTACTCTTCTAGAATGGCGCCTCACTACAGGTCAGTGGAGGAATACTTGGAGGATCCTTGGCTGGGTTGGCTCTCCTCAGTGAGAACTACAATTCCTGGCCCAGCCCTTCACACAAGATAAATTAAAGGAACTGATCTTGGGCCTTCCCACTCATAAAAAACCCCAGCTTGCGACTGATTCCCTGTGGAATTCTTTAAGCACTACCAATATGTACTGGCCCCAAACCTGCTAAAACTACTTAAAGAATTGTGGGAGGCCCACATCCTCCCCCTAGCCATACAGGAAGTTGTTTTGGTCATGCTCCTGAAACCAGGTAACCTAAACCAATGCTGCAACTTGTAGCACCCACTATCCTTACTTAATTGTGACAGTAAAATCATCGCCAAATTAATCACAAACTGCTCGACCCTCTTGGTCCCAGATCTTGTTTGTTCAGATCAGTCAGGATACATGGATGGACTGCACATAATCTGCAAACTTTATTCACCATACCGGAAGTAGAACCAGAACAGGATGCAGCGGCAGACTTCCTGGGCACCACTAAGGCATTCAATTCTGTAGAACGGGACTGCTTGTTCACTATTCTCACAGGATGGGCTTTCTGGGCACCTTCCTGGAATAGATATAGATGCTTTATACTGCCCCAACCACCAGGCTTTGAATTAATAACACACTCTTTGCTCCCCTTGCCGTCTCCAAGGAAACCAGACAGGGATGCTGTAGGAGGCTGGCCTGTTGTGAGGTGGGTACCTGTGGTAGTTACACATTATACCAGGTACAGGTATCCCTTATTAGTGTAGTGCAGTCAGTCTCTAGAAGCTAGGCTCTCTAGAGGTAGCTGTTGATGAGCAGCCAAGGCCTATCTACGAAACATGCAAAGCTCATGCAATACTAGTCACACTTAATACTTACACACATGAATGAAAACACTCAGCATTAAAGGTACTTTATTTTGGTGACACAAATACCAAAAATACCGTAGAGCCTATAATCTCGTAGGAGGTACGTAATACACAAATTATGCACACTAGTATTCAGAAATAGGCATTAAAACAGTTAGAAAACAGTGCAATTAGTGAAAATCGCAATAGTTAGAAATGGGCCTGGGGGAGTACAAACCATATACCAAGAATGCTAAAGTTGGTCCCCCACCTAGGCAAGTGTAGTGTGTAGAGGGGAGCTGGGAGTGCTAGGAAAGCCCAAAGGTAAATACCACAACCCACCCCAGTGACCAGGGAATCAGGAGTAAATCACAGTAAGTTTCCCAGAACACACACAGAGAAGTAAAGAAGAATATTGCAAAACCCAGAAGAGACTGCAAGACACGAACAGTGGATTCCTGGACAAGACGACCCGTGGAAGAAGGAGACCAAGTCCAAGAAACACAGAAGAGTCCAGGATGAAGGTGTAAAAGGTGAACCACCGGTGAAGAAGAAGAGTCAGCACTGCACCCAAGAAGACGAAGTCCTGTTCCTGTAGCGTGCAGGTGATGTCCCACAACGGATGGAGGATTGCAGTCGGGTTTGTGTCATCAGAGTCCGCCAACAAGCCTTGTCACATGCAGAACTCGCGTTTAATGGAAAATGCTGCTGCTGGGGACCAGGAAGGACCAGGTGGACTCTACCCAGGAAGACGAGTCAGAAGCGGCCCTCAGCAACACAGAGAGCCACAGAAGACCAGGCAATGCTCACAGGAGTCCCTCAAGATGGGGGACATTAAAGTTGCAGAAGAGGCCCATGCAGCACTATCAGAAAAGCTCTCACCCCATCGGAGAACCACTCAGTGAGCTGTGCATTGCAGGAAGGAGTACTGGGGGCCATAGCTGCAAGATGCACAAATATCTTGGAGGAACGATGCTAACAAGCCTTGGCAGCAGAAATGACGCAGTGCATGGGGGTACTGTCCTGCGTGGGGAGGCAAGGGCTTCCCTCCACCAAAGTTGGACAGTTGGAATAGAGGACCGTCGGGAGCACTTCAGTCTACCACCCACGATAGAGGATCCATGCAGCTCAGCAGGAGAGGGGATTCACGCAACCGATCGTCGACGCAATTGGTGCCTGCAGAAGCAGGGTAGTGACTCCTTCACCCCAAGGGAGATTCCTTTGTTCTTCTAATGCAGGCTGAAGGTGGGCTGTCATAAGAGGATGTACAACCGGGGAAATGTTGCAGTTGCTGGAAGGAGCCGGGGTGACAATGTTGCAGAAGGAGCCTTGCTTCTTTGTTGCAGCTTGTGGGGTCCTGAAGAGGCCAGATGCAGTTTCTTCAGTGAGAAGTTGAAGTGGAAGATGCAGGGGATTCCTGCTGGAGTCTTGCAATCTGAATCTGAGGAGCCAGCGAAGAGAGAGACCCTAAGTAGCCCTGAAAGGCGGATTGGTCAGCTAGCTGGGTGACCACCTATCAGGAGTGGGGTCTGATGTCACCCGCTGGCACTGGCAACTCAGATGCTCCCACAGTTCCCTGCCAACCTTGAATCCAAGATGGAAAAAGCCAGGGACCCTCTGGAGGAGCTCTGAGCACCACCCCTGGGGTGGTGATGGACAGGGGAGTGGTCACTCCCATTTCCTTTGTCCAGTTTTGCGCCAGAGCAGGGACTGGGGGTCCCTGAACCGGTGTAGACTGGTTTATGCCAGGAGGGCACCAAATTTGCCCTTCAAAGTATTTCCAGTGGCTTGGGGAGGCTACCCCTCCATGCCTGTAACACCAAAGGGAGAGGGTTTAACACATTTCTCCCAAAAGAAATCCTGTGTTCTGCCTTCCTGGGCTCGAGCTTTTCAAGCAACAGAAGGGCAGAAACCTGTCTGGGAGGTGGCAGCAGCTTGGGCTGCCTGGAAACCCTCAGAAGGCTGGAATGGCAATACTGGGCGGTCCTCATAGTGAGCTCCCATAGTGTATGGAATCATAGAATCAATGCTTGCAAAAGCCTTGGGGTATGATTCCAACATGTTTGATACCAAACATGCTTATGTTCTGAGTTACCATTATGTAGCTGGACATAGGTAGTGACATATGTCCAGTACACTAGTAAAATGGCATCCCCGCACTCACGAAGTCCGGGAAAATGGGCCTGGAGTTTGTGGGGGCACCTCTGCACACACAGGTACTTTGCACCCTGCCCTCTGGGCTAGATGGTCTGCCATAGGGGTGATGTATAAGTAACCTGGTGTAGTGAAAAATGGCAGAGAAAGGGTGCTTGCACCTTTTCACGCAGGCTGCAATGGCAGTCCTGCAGAAGCCTTTGCAAGGGCTCCCTATGGGTGGAAAAATATATGCAGCGGCCCTTAGAGATCCCCAATGCCCTGGCTACCTAGGTACCATATATTAGGGACTTATAATGGGGCACCAGTGTGCCAATTGTGGGTGAAATACAGACGTTTGGGAGAGAGAGCTAAATCACTGGGGTCCTGGTTAGCAGGATCCCAGTGAATACAGTCACACACACTGACATCAGGCAGGAAAAGGGGGGAGGTTAAAAATGGGAAAGAAAGAGAGTACTTTCCTACTGGTACCCTCTATCTCCAATTTTATTTGCCCTGGCCCTAGAGCCAGTGGCATCCAATCTATGGCAGAACTAAACTAAATATGCCATTTCATATTCCTCACAATAAATCCTCATTTCTCTATACATAGATGATATGACCCTGTACTTGAGGCGCCCGAGTTAGAACCTTAATGAGATACCCTAAGAGTATTTGCATTTTGGGAAGTTGTCTGGGATAAACATTAACTAAAATAGTCTCAGATAATCCCACTAATGAGGAACATGCACCGCTTCTCCCCCGATTTCCGATTGGAGTGGTGTAAGGGCTCAGTGAAGTTCCTGGGGGTGTGGATGAATTGAGATATAGACATCGTCCTGTAGTAAAACTATGCCCAATCACTATGTAGAATTGTAGAGCAGATATCTTGATGAATCACACTCCCCCTGCCACTGGCCGGGCAAATGAGCCTCATCCAGATAAGCTCTTATACTTGTTTATCTCCATCCCCTTACCCCACATATAGTGCCTTCTTATACACATCAGATCCCAAATGATGAAACAATCTCAAACTAAGTAGGAGCTCCTCACACTCCCATTCCGCATGGGAGGATTTGAAGCCCCATACCCAAAACTGTACTACCTATGTGCTCAGGCACACATTGTGTACTACTGGCTGCTCCCTGACACTTACGTCCTGTATGTCGAAGTTGAGACTGACGCAGTCAGGCCACTGCTCTGGCGAGCACTGCTAGGGGCTCGGCCAGCTTTACTCTTCAAACATGGCCCCAGTGACGTGCACTTCCAGAGCTTAAGGCCTGCTTGGCAGGTATGTGGGCTCTGTGCCCCTATATGCACCATCCCTCCCTTTCTGACACTTTCCACAAATTCTGGTCACCCATGACCAAAGGCCATTGTTCAGTTAGCAACAAAGTGCCTCTATAAAAGGGGGATCTTGAACCCCCGGCACACAATTCATACTACAGAAGAATTCCTAGGCACTGCCAGGCATACCTCCCTCAACTATGTTCTTTACTTTTACATAAGAGGAGCTCTTGGTATGCATGACACGTGTTTCCCGTGAGAACTGGTCACATTTCAGGCATTTGAGTCACTCCAAATGGACCCCTTAACAAAGCAGTTCATCTCCAAATTATATTGTGCCTCCCAGGAGGATACCATGGCCAGAACCCACATTGCAGGAACCCAAAAGGAGCCGGAAATAGGACTGGAAATACCAGACAAAATGTGGTCCTTTTCCTGTGCCCTGGTGGGTCCAATGTCCTCCAGCAGCAGACTCCGCATAACACATTATAAATATCCACAGAAGGCCTATTATATCCCTTCACAAATGTATACAGTTTTCTTAAGAAAACCCTTTACTTCACCCATTTTGGTTCCACGGATGCATAATAATTACATTTAGCATGAGTCTGCGATACAGTTATGACACACTGGAACTATATGCTCTTTACACTCACTGCTATGATTGGTCACGAGGTGCCTGGGGACCCAAGGACTGCAGTATTGGATTGGGTGTGGGATGTCTCAGTAGCTCACAGAAGATACACTGCCGTGGCATTGTTGTTAGCACAGAGACAGATAGCCTGCTGTTGGGGCCAGGGGATATCGCTATTCACCCAAATACAAAACATGGTTGAACTTCCTAATACATTGCAGTGAACTAATGGACATTCTAGCCATATCTCCTCAGGACCAATGTGCCGATCAGACTTAAACAAGCTAACACCTCCAATTCTGCAGATAAATGGTGATCTAGTTGGGGCAGGTTCATAATGGTCATCGCCATACTAGACAGAGACGCAGGAGTGATGTATTAGACTGCCAAACCAACGTAGTGTGATAGGAGAGCCTTAATGTATTGCTAGAATATATTCATAATGTATAACAATGTTACAAAAATGTTGTTATGCTGTTGTATTGCTTGTTGCCTGTTGTTTCTGCTAAACCTAAATATAATTTAAATTAACACACATGATATTAAACAAATATAGAAACATAAAGAAGCATTCAGACAAATGCAGAGCTGTAATCTTTAAAAAATGGTTCTATTATATGTCAAAAATAGTCAATACACTAACAATATAGTCAAGACTAAACTCTCAGTAAAGAGTCATATATAACACTTCAAACACACGAATAATGAAACAATGAAGAATTGCTATGATATAGGCTGTAAAAAATCACATATCTACTTATATTGAGAAACACTTGGGGCCAATTCACAAAAACATTTATGAATATAGGAAGTAGTGCAGCACAAATTCTCTTTTGCCTACTCTTAAATGCCAAGAGTACACAGTGCTTCCTATTTGTACTAACTTAGTAAGTGCCAATCGCTGAAAGTGGATTTTCTCATTGTTTAGAGCAGAGATAGAGCTAAAAGCAAACCCTGAGTAGGAGGATTAGTAGTGGAGTTCTATATGCTAAAGCGCTGCTTTTTTGCCACAATCAAAGCCTGTATCGGCCACACCCTCTGGCCAATATTAAATGCTTCAGTGCTTTTGGTCTGATTCAGCACTGGACCTATTCAGACTGGAGTTGATATTTTTGATCCCTGACTACCTGTATATAGCTTTTTGTGTACCTTAGGCAAACAGGCTGCCTACCTCTCCGTGGCTGCCCCCCCAACATTACCCTGCCTCCTGGTATTTTTGAACATTATGTACTGCCAGACCACCCACCTCAGCTCACTCCCATGGAACTTGGAATTGGTGGACTGGAGCCTCTTCAGCTCTGTTGCCCATGTGGCCATGATTTTACTGTCACATTTGAATTAGAGATGCCAGCAACACTCAACTCAGTATGTTTCTGTTCCTTCATGGACATAGTAAGCCGATGTCTTGCAAAATGACAATAAATAAAAGTTGCAAAAAAATTTTTTATATGGCCAGGGGATGGGATCACCTGGGAGTAGATAAAGGGTCAGCAAGAGGGGCAATGCACCACCCCTCTGCGATTTTAGATTGGGTCTGGGGATGGGGTTCCTGGGGCCTCAGTGAGCCTCGGGAAGGAGGCCATGCACCCCCAGACCCTTTCAATATATAGGTCTGTCCCAGGGTATGATGTCCCCTATGCCTCAATGAGGCTCGGGGAGAAGGACCATGTACCCCCCCAAATATTTGCATACATTGACCCTGGGATCTGACTCACCTCAGGGGTCACATTACTTTAAAAGAAAATGGCAGACCCCATTTTGTTTTTACCCCCCCCCATGATCTTGCAAGAGTACTGCGGGACCAACACTTTTTTTGTTTTGTTTCTAGCCCCTCCGTCTGTGGCCCCAATTCCCCCACAAGGAGCAGGAGAGCAGGGTATCACTACCCGCCCCTAATATTTTTTTTTCTTATTGTCAGGACAGGAGACTAAGCACCAGGTGAGCAATAACATTTTCTTTCATGTTGCACCCAGGCAATGAGAACACTCACTCCTGTGGAAACCTCTCTCCTGGGGGAGCGAGGTGGATGAAGGACAAAAAGCCCCCACCCCAATCGAGAATCCCTCGAATCCAACCATCCAAATATACAAATATTTTGTACCTTAATTTCTCAAAAACTACTGAATGGATTTACACCATGTCACAAAAAGCAGTTTTTCTGGACCAATATCTAGCTTCCTGCCTAACGTGGAGTAATTTCACAGTTTTCTTGGTAGAGCTGTTTAATAACGTTTTGGGCCCTCCTGTTTTCTCTGCTCTAGCTTGCGTATCACCTTGAACTTTCTATGAAGAAACTAGGTGAAAAGAGCACTTTTTGGGAAAGTTTTGTGAAAGTTCATAAAATGCCGCCCAAGTTATTAGGAAGACAAAAAAGGCATTCCCTATAGAAATCCAGACCTAAGTATATTTAACCAGTGGTGACTGCCACTGGGTAATATATATAATTAATTGTTCCACAATACCAGCGGCTATGTTTTTTAATTTAAGAAGATGAAAAAATGTGCATACATTTGCAGCTTGTAGGAAAATGTTCAATATTTATGTTCACATTCATTCAAAATAATAGCTTCAGAAACGTTCACAATGATACCGTACCAAACCTACATTGGTAGACAGAGATATACTTGAACATCTTTGAGGCATATCAGATTCCTCTTCATGGGGGAACACTGCTGTTGATGTTATTTAATATATTTACCTTCAAAACAAATGGGGAAAATTTGTTTAAAACTCATAGGGGAGTTTTCATTTCCTACATATGTAGAGCATTTAGGAAGAGTTGTTCCAGGAGAACAAAGCTGTTGATGCCAGGTAGGATAATAGAATGCATGTTTCTAGTTTTTGCTCAGTGTTCACATCTGCTATTGACAGGACTAGGCACCTTAAATCTCTCTTATAATGGCAATATGTTATCAAAGTTGCTGTGACAGCGGCAGTTCCTCTGTGGGAGCGGATGAGTGTCACCCCCCCCCCACACTGGTGTGCAGAAAGCGTAAAAAATTAAATGGTAATAAAATGATTTTAGTACCATTTTGTTTACGTTTTCTACCAGCAAATAGAGAGCGAGGGCAGGGTTTGCAGCAGTGAGAAGTGCAGATTTCACTTTGAAGTTGTGCATGTTGGTTTGGCCGGCTACCTTACTATGGCCAAACCGACATGTGCAATTGAAACCTCTCCAACCTGGCTGTCTTGGACACAGCATCTTGATTGGATGAGGGAGTTGGCTGTGGGCTTCTCACTTGGAGAATGTGCTGCAACGGTTATGTGCTGCCGGACATCAGGAAGGTAGGTTTTTAAAAAAATATTTATATTAATGGGTATGTGTAATTATGTGAGTGTGTTATTTGTTGTGTATAGTGTTGTGTATATGTGTTTTTTACCCCTCCATTGTAATTTGCCACCAACCGCCACTGTATTGTGAGGCAGATTTCTAAAACAATTTTGTGGGAAACTGATATAGAAGCATTGCTAAAGGGTAGACTATGAGCTCTATTGTCAAACCGTTCTCTAATTTCAAATATTGTGATTTTGGCTCCTATTTTTGTAATTTATGTGATGAACGTTGGACTTGTACATAGGTATCACTTTCAGATAGCTACACCAAAATGTGTTTTGTTTTTTGTTTTTACTCAGTATAATGTAAATAATAGGGTTTTGAGAAACATACTTAAAAGTTTACAGTTTATTTCGATTAAAGATGATGGGTCCAGTTTATTGATGTGAGGCTATTGGTGCTGGTTCTAATAGGTCTTTCAACAAAGCCTAAATGGTCTTGTGTAATGGTCTGTTGCATTACTGCTGCATTATCTGAAAAACAACATATTAAAAATAATCACCTTCTAATTATTTTACACATAATTCAGGGCAAAATATTGTTTTGGAATATGAGGCGGAAATTGATGTTATAGTGCAAAATGAAAGCAGAATAAATGATGTGAAGAATTTCCTGAGGGCTCTGAAAAATTACAATCTCTCAGCCAGTGATGGAAGCATGAATATCACCAGTGCGGACATCACAATGGGTAAGTACATATAGCCCACCTTGGTGTATTCCTTAAGCTAATAAACAGTTTGCAGAGGCGCAGTAGGGTGTAGTCAGAGGTTTTGGTATGTCTGAGGAAAAGAGATTTGCAGGTAAGGACTTGTACATTGCTTTGCCAACTGTAGTTTTGTATATAGTTTTGTATATATTTGTATCTGAATGCATAGCGTTTATCTGTGTATACATTGTATACTTCTTAGATTTGGCTGAAGAGCCTTAGCTGTCTTCCAGGCTTTTGTAAGGAAATACATTCATAAGCATAAATGTATGTTCAAAAAGCAGCTTTTGGTTAGCCTTCTTGAGTGGTTGGTATGTTTGAGTGTCCATCGTATTGTTCTTCCACCGAGGACAACATATAGAATAGGGCAGTGGGTCACCATACTTCATTCATTGACTCCATCTATGAGTGACAACTCTGTGGCTGATCACATATTCTTCAAAATCAGTGTGTTTCAGCACCAGGGCTGGTGGGCCAGTCCTTCAGTTTTTCATTTTTCTCTCTCATGGATCCCCGTTTATTTATTTCCTTCTACCTTTTTAGGTTTGCTTTAGCCAAAACCTTTTGATTTGACTAAAATATATATGATATATACATACAGGGGGTTTCAGCCACCTCTCTTCACCTATTGGTCTGTTGTTGTGTCATTCACATTTTACTTGTGCCCACTATATCATATAGCATAGGGCAGTGGGCTAGCCTACATAAAGTATTTGTTAATTTCACTTTGAGTGATTGCATATTACTCTCTCACAAGGAGCACATCAACACACAAGCTAGTTCCCTTCAGTGCCGGGGGTTATGATTTTACTTTATAATTACTTTAGTGTTGCCTTGTGTTTAAAGCCTGATGTGATAACAGTAACTTCTGATGCACATTCCACCTTTATGAAATCCCATCTCCTACTAATGCTGTTGTAAATTCCTTTGGCGTTTTTTGCTGTTCTGACTGTTGCTTTTTCAAAGCATACCAGATTTTGTCCCTTTGAAACTGTTCCTTAATAGGTTATCCTCTTTCTATGTTTTTCTTTCTCTTCTTTTCTAATTTCTAACATTCCTTCCATTTTCCTTTCTTCTTTCTTTCATTCTTTCTTTTTTCTTCCTCGCTTTCTTTCTTGCCTTCTTTAATTTTTGCTTTCTTTCATTTTTTTTTTATTTCTCTCTCGTTATTGCCTTCTTTCTTTTTTCTTTTCCTCTTTTCATTTTTCTTTCCTTTGTTTTTTGTTTTTTCTTCTCTCATTCCTTTCTCTGTTTCTTTGTTTCCTTTTTCCTTTTTTCCTTCCTCTTTCTTTCTTACTTTCTTTTTTCACTCCTTCTTTTTCCCTTTCTTTTATTCTTGTCTTCTTTCTTTTCTTCTTTTTTCCTTTCTTTCCTACTTTCTTTTTTCTTTCCTCCTTCCCTTCTTTCTTTCTTGCTTTCTTGCCTGACTTCTTTTCCACTTTCCTTTCTGCTTTTCTTCTTTCTTTCACTTTCGTTCCAAAAACCTGGAGCAAACAAAAGCTGTGAAAATGGCGGCCTATGCCAGACCTATTGGCTTTGCCTATGCTTGTTTATTTTTTTATTTTTTCTAATTTAATAACACCTAGCAGCTCCACACACAATACTTCCACACCACTTGCTTGTCCCTCATTTATTTGGCAGTAGCATCATGTGCAACTACTTCTTTTAAACCCGGAGACAATCTTGGAATAATATTATTCGTAGTTTAGCATTGTTTTACCATGCCATGTTCAGAGGCAACACGTTGACCATCTTGCGTTCGGAACACAATGATACATTTAACACAATGCCATTGCAAGTTTTTCAATATTTACTGAGCATCCAGCTTGGAAGAGTATTACGTTTATTGTATTATTAGTTTACTCTTCTAAGATTGCTGACATATTCCTTGTAAATATGGTGGCTATTTTGGAACTTTCTAACAATGATATGTATGCCCAATGCCATTTCAAGATAACTGCCACTGATATTTTAAAAAGTAGTACTTATTTTTATTGCAAGGATATGCTCACCCTCTTTCTCCATTAGTTTTTTTTTATTTTTTATCATTTATTCTAATTATTTTGCATATTGTATTGTATTGTAATAGTATTTACATAGCGCATACTACCCCTGACGAGGCGTCGAAGCGCTTTTCTGCGAGTAGCACGCTACTCCGGAACCCAAGAGGAATTAGTGGTGGGTTAGTATAGGGAAATATGAGTTCATTTTTTTTATTTTTATGGGTTAATTTGAGCAGAGGATATGTGAGTTTATTAGTTGGATTGACTAGAGTAATGCGGAGGGAGGGAAGAATCCAGAAGTGTTAATTGGGAGTTTATATTAATAGGATGAGGCTTGGGATGAGAAAAGGAGAGATGGAGGAGGGAAGAGTCTGTGGAAAGGATTAGGGAGATCATAGTAGCAGGATGGGTTTTGGATGAGTCAAGGTCAGATAAATGAGGGAAAATTTATTAGGGTTGTTTGGAAGATCATGGTAGTAAAGTAAGGTTTGGGTGAGCTAGATGCGGAAGAGGAGGAAAGAGCTTAGGCAGGGTAATTTTGGAGATGTAATTTTATTTATATATATACTTTTTAAATAATTATTTTATTTTTCTATATTTATTCATTATTATTATTATTTATTTAATGTTTTTTTTAACTTTAATTTACTGATTTATAAATTGAGTTTTATTTATCGATTTTATTTTATTTACTTTATTTAGACACACACATATATGCATATATATATATATATATATACGTATATTTAATCGTGCGTAAATATACATTTGTCAAACAAGTTTAAAGAGTATGTGTGTAATTTATTGTTATGACACAGTAGCGATACATATTTCCTAAAGACCTATACATATCTAGAATAAACACATATTCAGATTAAAAATATTTATCAACACAGGCATACGCAGTCCATTGCTGTTTGAATATGGCGGTTATGAAGGAAAGAGCCACCTCTTGAGTAATCTTCTGAAGACAAGATAGTTATCCGTGGGTCTTATATTTGGGGGTAATGAATTCTATAGTTTGGCTGCTTGAACGGAGAAGGATGTATGGTGTTCTAAGGCGGGTTGCCAATCTTAAGTGGAGGTTTCTTTGTTGGATGTATTTGGTTATTTTGTTTCTGATAAAAGGCGGTCCTGTACCATGTATAGCTTTGTGGGTGATACAAAGCAGCTTGAAGGTGGATCTTCTGGCAACAGGTAACCAGTGTAGCGCTCTCAAGGCATGGGAGATGTGGGCTTGTGGCTTTACATGTAATAGTAGCCTGGCAGTGGAGTTTTGAATACGCTGGAATTTTTTTCATAATAGATAGAGATGATCCATGGTAGAGGCCATTGGCATAATCCAGTTTGGATAGCACAAGAGATATAGTAGCCTGCACCATGTGTGGAAATCTGAGGTGGGGAAAGATGCGTCGCAGAGTCTTCAAGGTGATGAAGCTTGTTCGTGCTAATTTGTCCACTTGGGCATTCATAGTTAACTTGGAGTCCATGGTAATTCCGAGGTTTTTAACTTCCTTGGATAATTGAGGAGGTGGTCCGAGATCGTTAAGCCAGGTGCACAGTGGGTCATAATTTTTCTATTCACCACATACAAGTATTTCTGTTTTTGGAGGCATTTAGTTTGAGATGGCTCCAAGTCATCCATTGATCAACAGCTCTGATGCAACTGAAGATTTGTGAGTTTTCAATGTCTTTGGGCCTTCCAATTTAAGTAGTATTTGTGTGTCATCTGCATAGTTGGAGCATGCAAGTTCAAAATCATTGATCAGTTCTTGTAATGTTATCATGTAGATATTGAAAAGCAAAGGTGAGATGATTGATCCTTGGGGGACCCCTGCTTGTGTGAGATAGTGTTTGGATGAGAAGGGGGGAGAATAGATAATATTAGTTCTGTTTTGAAGGTAGGATGTAATCCAGTCAAGAGCAGTCCCTTCTATGCCAGCTTTGAATTAGGATGTCATGGTCAACTGTATCAAAGGCAGCCGAGAGGTCCAAGAGAAGAAATGCAGCAACTCCATTTCGGTTGACTGTGTTTTCAAGATCATCTCAGATTGCTATGAGTGCCGATTCAGTGTCTCTTCCTGGGTGGAATCCAGTTTGGTAGTATGAAAGTACGGAATTGTCTTCAATGAATTGTGACATCTGGGTGAATGCTGCTCCTTCTATCAGTTTGCTTGGAAAAGGTCCATTTGTGATTGGTCTGTAGCTGTTGGGGTCCTGTGGGTCTAGGTTTGTTTTCTTTAATAATGGACGTATGTATGCCTTTTTCAGGTCCTCAGGAAACGTTCCTGTAGTTAAAGAGTTGTTGATGATTCTTCTTACAGGTGTGGCAGCAGAAGTAGATAAAAGAATGTTCTTGAAGATGTATTGGACAAGGGTCAGAAGGGCAACCGGAAGGCCTGCTTGCTTTGACCAAATCCATAAATTTACCTTGTGATATTTGTTTGAAGGACTGTAGAGGATGGGTTGGTTTATTCTTAGAAGGGATTTTAGGAAAGGGATTGGCGCTGATGGTTTTCTTCCTCTTTAAATAGAAGTCCATTGTGTCTACCTTGGTTGTGTAATGAGTTGGCAGTTTGTTTGTGAAATCTTGAGTAGTGGGATGACTTCCTTCCATGCATTTAGGCTTTTGAAATTCATGGAGAATTCTATGAGATTCTTTGGTTGCAGATTCAGCATTTTGTATTCCGTCTGAGTAGTAGCTTTCTTTTAGCTTTTTTGATTGATGATTTGTATATTCTTTTAAGTTTGTCTAGCTGCAGTTTGTCTTGAATGTTGTTTGTTTTGAGCCAGGTCCACTGCAACCTTCTGATTTGTTGCTTTATCTTTGTAAGTTCTGTGTTTCTCCATGGTGTTGGTTTTCTTTTGTCATGTTTAGTTTTTCAGAGTGGTACTAGTATTTCAAAAGCTTCCTGTAGCCACTCATAAAGTTTTGGAAAATAATTAATTGTATCTAGATTTGGGTTGTTAGTTTTGTTTCTAAGTCATCAAATTTGAGTTTGCTCCATGGTCAATATATGCATGTACGTAAGTAGTTGTGGGGCATGTTGATTTGTGGTGTTTTATGTCGGAAAGTTATCAGATGGTGGTATGACCATGTGATTGGCGTGATGCTATGAACGGTAACCAGTTCAGGCTTAGTAAAAATGACATCAAGGATGAGTCCAGCGATGTGTGTGGGATTGTGTACAATCTGATGTAGGTTCAATGCGCCTAGGCCAGTGGTGATAGCTTTTGGATGGGGCATATTGAGTTTGTCAAACCAAATATTTAGGTACCCAAGAATCCATAGGTTTGAGTACAATGTAATAAGGTATAAGACTTTATCTAGAAAAGGGTCTGGGAATGTTGAGTTGTTAGGTGGAGGTCTGTAAAGGAGGAGAAAGTTTCAGGAGGAAGTTGGAGTAGGGTGGCATCTGGTGAGGATGGCTTCACAACCTTGTATGGAAATGTTGCCTGTTTTACAGAAATTTAATGCTTGTTTGAATATTATTGCTAGTCCACCTCCTCTCTTGCCTATCCAGTTTTGTGTGATGGTTTGATAGCCAGTAGGAACGGCTTCATGCAACACTGGGGCCATGTGATCTCCCAACCATGATTCTGTTATGAATAGTAAGTCAGGTTGTGTGTCTATGAGCAGGTCGTAGATGTGGTGCTTGTTTTCTTAGAGTGATCGGGCATTTGTAAGCTGGCAGTTTAGAAAAAGTGTGTTAGTGGCAGTGTTGTTTTGTTTAGGAAAAGGGTGAGCAGTATATTTTGAGCTTGTAGCAGGTGTGTTGTTAGTTGTGATAACTATGTGAGGGTTACAATAGTCCTGTTTTCAGTACAGTGCTCCTCTTCCAGCATGCACAAGAGGCATTTTGTTGGGTCTGTGTGTGTCGGTGGTGGACTTGGTGGCTGAGAGAGACATGAACAGTGTACATTTTTTTGTAGGTTAGCCTTATTATGTGATAGACAAGGGGATGCGAAGTTGTTGAGAGTGGCATGTTGTTTATATTGTTTGCGTCTGTTTAGTGTGGAAGGAGTATGGGTTAGGGGTGGTGAAGGAGCAAGTGGATCATAATGTAAGGCTCTAAATTGCGCAATGGATGAGCGATGGGTGAATGAATGTTGCTGTGTTTGGGTGCTTATGGTAGATGTATGTGAAGAGTGAGAAAATAGGGGTAGAGATATGTCAGGATTTGTATTATTTGTGTAGTCATGAGGATGGAAGTGGGTGTGACGGAAAGTATAATGAAAGTTTGTGTTATTTTGATGTGCTGATGTGTGTGGTCTGTATTGTTTTTGTGGAATAGTTAGAGGGGATATTGATGTAGTGGTTTTCTGTGAAGGATTTGTTTGGGAGTTAGTGCTGGTGAGTGGTATTAGAGTATTACGGTGGTGTTGATGTGTTTTGGAGTGGAATGTGAGGATTGTATGGTTGGTGTAATTGATGAAGAAAGTGAAAGGGTGTTTGTGGATGGTGTGTTGGAATGCTGGGTTTAGGTAATAAAAGGGGGTCTTTTTGGAGTAAATAGAGGATAGTGCTGGTGGTGTGTATGAACAGCGAGTGTGTACCTGGATGGCTGAAAGTAATGTATAACATGGTTTTGTGTTGTGTGGGCGATGGAAGGTTGTGTTAGTGGGAATGGACAGAGTTGTGTTTGCTGTGAGAATGAAGGTGTTTTACTGTTGTAGTGTGGTGGATATGTGTATAGGTGTGGAATATGGGGTTTTGTCTTGGTTGATGACACGTTGCAATCTGTATGAGGTCAGTTTGTGATTCAAGAGTTGGATGTCTTTGCTGATAATGTGTTTGTATGTTGATGGATGTGTAGGGAGTAAGGTCCCTTTTGATAAATGGCAAATTGGGCAGCATTTCTGACCCTAGGCCTGACCAGTCCCAAATATGCCCAAACAGGCAACTGCCCTTGTCCACTCCACCTTTAGCCTCGACACCCTGGCTGAGACGCCCTGAGACCTAAGCTTAAATAGCCCTACTGGCCAATAGAAATCTAGGCCAAACCCCAACCAATCAGATCGATAACCCTAAATCTCACAACCAATGTGAGACCCAACCCTATTCACCAATTACACCCCTAATCCTGACAACCAATCACAACCTCAATCCTGAAACTAGAATCCAATAGGAAATACAACCCTACTATCAATCACAAACCCAACCCTAAAAACCAGGAGCCAATAGGAATTTCAACCCTACTGCCAATCACAAACCCAGCCCTAATCCCTAAGCCAATAGAAAGACCAACCTTAACAACCTATGACAACACCATATGCAACAACCAATAGAAACCTATATAAAGGCCTAGTTAACTGAAGCCCCAGCCCCTGTGGGATGGGAGGAGGGAGCTGCTGCTCTATTCAGAATCTCCTTGGATACAGGCAGGCTGAATCTACACTTCCAAGCTAGCAGAGTCTACTTTCCAGGTAAGGGAGAGATTGTAAAAACACTGAAACTCTGCTCATCGCGCACTCCGAAAATTGGCTTTTTCAAGGCAATACAGGTGATGCAGAAACACGGAAACAGATTAAGCAGTCTCCTAAACACACCTTGGTTAGCCACTGAGGTATGTGTAGCCTTTTTTACTTGAAAAAGGAGGGGGGCTTTATGCCGTCTTTCACCACAAACTAGGAGGGAAATTTCAAACAGTCACGGCTACAAACAGCACTTTTCGAAGGCCAAGCTGCCTGAAACACAGAGAGTCTACACTAAATAGGCATGGGTAGCAGTAGAAAACACTTTTAAACAAATAATATTTCCCAGAAAAGTCTGGGGCTCCTTCCCTAGGTCTCCTAGGAATCCTTGTTCACTGGGCTGTATTAGGGTGCAGGGAAAAAGCTGGGCTCACAAAATGGAGGTGGCTGTCTTGAGGTTCCCTCCACAAACTTAAGGGGCCAGAGCAGGTGTGGGAGGAGGGCTCAGGTGGCCTGGGACTCAGAGAGCCAATCAGCTAAGCCCAGCCCCTGTGGGAAGGGAGGAGGGAGCTGCTGCTCTATTCAGAATCTCCTTGGATACAGACGGGCTGAATCCACACTTCCAAGGTAGCAGAGTCTACTTTCCAGGTAAGGGAGGGATTGTAAAAACACTGAAATTCTGAAAATTGTCTTTTTCAAGGCAAAACAGATGATGCAGACAGTTCCTAATCACAACTTAAATCGCAGAATCGGATTAAGCCTTCTCCTAAACAGACTCTGGGTTGCCACTGAGGTGTATGTAGGCTTGCTTGTTGAGTTTGAGCATGTTTTTTGGGGGTGGGTGGGTGAGGAAATGAATGCAATATTGAGTAAAAGGGTGGATTAATTAATTATGAAAGCAAGGATGAGTGACAGATTTCATGTGTCATGAGTTATTAGATGCCTAAACTCATCAGTGACTAAAAAGATACTCTCAGGAATAAATTTGACATATTGGTATAGCCTTTGCTTGTGTTCATATTTGCTCATTGGCACGTGCATAATTGTGTTTTTACTGATTGTAAATAAAAATAAAGTAACCTGGAACATAGCCATACTGGACCCACCGATTTTAAAACATAGGCTCCATATTTCCATTGAAATCAGTAGAACTGATTAACTTGGTTAAGTAGGGGCCATAAATAAATCGCTGGAATAGGAGGTGTGTGTGAAATGAGTGATCCATACTCTCCTTAGGGAGGTTTGTGGTTGTTCTCACTCCGAGGAAATGTTAGATGAGAACTGGAAAACTTGTGTTCTTTGCACCACATAATTCACATACGTTTTTGGCATACTAGGCAAGCTTTCCCAGCATCTGAGTTGTCTGGATGGATACTGCCCATGAACCTTTTGAAAATAAGGTGCCAAATGGTCGATTTGTCTGAGCGATTTCTCTGACGAATGACTCGAGCTGCGTGTATTACAGGAACTTAAAGAAATGTTGGCATTCAGTGTCACGTGGCCTCTTTTATTTCAAAGTTTATATAGTATCTTCCTTCATGTCACTTTTCTATCTTGCCTGGTACATTCTCAGACATTTGCCAGGGGCTGAATTTCTACTTGGGAGGGCAGGGTTGGAAAATCAAAAGTAATGGAACTTTCCCATTCACAATCCAAATACACCAGGGTTCGACAAATTCTATAGGCTCAGATAGCAAACATATTGCTCTAGTGCATGAAACATTCAGGGTCAAATAGATATTTAGATATTTGATTACACAACGTATATAACGTCCAGCACATCTGACCTTTGAATACAAAGACAGTGCAAAATGACACGCATAAATGTCTTGTTTTCATTGTTATTCTTAATTACCACTTGTAACAGACACAATTAGACATTAAGCTAGAGCATATTAGCACTTTAAATGATGACTGGCACACCTGCCAACTCACACAGTGCTGCCTTGTGTAACACTGTATCAACACACTGACATGGCCAGAGGAAAAAGAGACTTGCTAAAAATGGCGAGTTTGAAACCCTTACAAAAAAAAATGTATCCAGCTTGTGAATGGAGGTGTTTCACTCCTATGTTTCTTTGCAGTTTTGCATGTTCCAAAATGGGAGACGCCCTAGGTGTAGTTTTGTGCTGCTGGGGAGGGAAAGGTGGGAAAGGTCTAGCTCTTCAGGCAGTGTAAGAGCAGCAATGTCCAGCCCCCTCCAGGGATCACCACCTGTTCACATGTAGCACCACATAGTGCAAATTAGTATATAGGTTTGGCAAGACTGCAATGCAGTTTTCATAGAAGTCCCCTAATCCAGATAATTTGCAACAAAGTGGTATGCAGAAGGCCCAAGGATCGAGACATAAGAACAGAGTTAAGAAGTGCAGAAGACTTGATGAGCATCAAAAGAACAATAACGTTCTTCAGAATTCATTACAATGCATTTTTAATGTTTTGTGCATGATCCAATTACCTTTATTTCTGAAATAGAATTTGAAAGAAGTGACACCTAGATCTGCCCTAGCATCAGTCTACATTTTTTTAAAGTTATTGCTTTACTTGTTTTAACTGAGGAAGAACCGCTCACATCTTTAGTTTTAAGTGTGAGACGAGATGATAGAGAATATGCCTGCCTGCATAATTCAGCATGGGGGAGCAGAAGAAACGCCCTCCCACTGAAGAAGAACCAATCCTTTCCTTCTTTCCACCCTGTTCCCTACAAAAGAGAAAGGCCTCATAATGTTTACCACCTTCTCCAAGCAACAGGTGTATGCATGAGGATTTGGGCCTGTTTCTTTACCCAGAAGTGACATTGTTGATGGTATGGTAGTGTGCTGCTCATGGCATTATTTGTGGTGTTGTTTCTGGCATTTCTGCTGCCTCGTGATATCCATGGTATTGGTAGTGGTAGTATTAGTGATTGTATTGGTGTAGGTGGTATTGGTGGTATTTATGGTGATGGTATTGTTGCTGAGTGGTATTGGTGGTGGTGTGGTAGTGAGGTGGTATTGGTGTAGGTTGGCATAAAGATGGTAGCATTGCTGGTCATGATATAGATGTGGTGGCATGTTATTTGTGGTTGGGACATAGGTATTGTGTTTCAGGTATTGTGACTGACTTTACTGGTTGTGTGACACTTGTGGTTGTGATAAATTAGGTCCTGCCTTTTGTTATCTCCCTAGATTTTCTCTTTAGCACTGCCTGTTTTTTATCTCTGCTGTAAGTCTCACAAACTAAATCTCACTCACAGTAAGCTCTACTGTAAGGACTTTGATTGCTGACAGCCAGCACTCGCTTTTTAAACTAAGGCCAATTGCTGTGCGCCTGGGATAAGAGGGTCTGCACTGGTTATAACTGATCACATGTGCACACCCATGTGCACCTGTGTGCGGGCTAAGTAAAAGGGACTACTAACTCTGTGTGGTATCTGTGCAGAGACAACCTGTCACGGATGAGATGTGTAATAAATTAATTTAACATGGCATACAACTAAATATTCGGAATTCCTTTTCATTGGGAGTATGTAGTGCTTTACTGTTTACACAATATAGATGAAAGCTACACCGAAATGTCACCTTCACATTGTCTCACCCTAGAGACAAGGTCAGTGTCTCTTTCTATAAGTATCAAAAGGTTCAGAGTATACATTTATTAATTTGACAATATGTGTACTTCTTCATGTAATTTGAGTGTCGCAGAATTTTTCTTGCAAAACCTGGACATCAAAAACCTTCTGGACCCCTCCCAATTGGGATTTCACACCGACCACAGCACTGAAACTGCCCTGATCACTGCCTCTGCAAGACATCAGAATTCTCTTCAGCCAGGGAGAAATGATGACCCTGATTCTCATCAACCTCTCAACAGCATTCAACATCATATTCCACCACACCCTTACCAAGAGGCTACATCACATCAGAATCCAAGGAAACACCCTCAAATGGACCGCCTCCTTCCTCATCAGAAGAACGCAAAGAATCTGCCTACCACCTTTCACCTCAGGACCCAAGGACATCATCTGCGGTGTCCCTCGTGGCTCATCCCTCAACCCCATACTCTTCAACATGCACATGACCCTCTGACCCAACATAGTTATATCCCACAAAATGAACATGCTATCCTATGCAGACGACACCCAGTTGATCCTCTCACTATCAGAAGACCCCTCCACTATGAAGGCCAACTACAGCAGGTGCGTGACTGGCATCGCCACTGGATGAAAAAGGCCTTAAACTTAATATAGACAAAACAGAAGTGCTGATTTCTGGGGACAATATCTCCACGTGGAATGACTCCAGATGGCCTTCGAGACTTGATCCAGCATCACCTCTGACAAACAACGCACACAACCTTGGCATCCAGGAGGACAGCAAGCTCGCCATGAAAAAACAGATCAATGCAGTTCCTTCTGCCTGCTTCCTAAATCTTCACATGGTCTGTAAGATCTTCAAATGGCTCCCCTGTAAATACCAGGCAAATCTTCACCCAAGCTCTAGTCACCCGGTGGCTGAACTACAGTAATCCACTGTACGTAGGAATCACCATGCACCTCCTGAAGAAACTGAAGACCATTCAGAACTCTGCAGCCAGGTCATCCTCGACCTCTCCAAATAGACCCACATCACCTCCTATCTCAAGAAGCTCTACTGGCTCCCATTCAGAAGAAATGCCAATTGAAGATGCTGATCCACACCTATAAAGCCCTTCACAAGCCTGAACCAGCATACAGCAACCACTGCCTGAACTTCAACTGACCCTACAAACCTCTGCTCTCCACCTCCCTTGTGCACCGCCTAGCATCTGCCAGGGCAAAAGTGGAGGACGCTCCTTCTTCTACCTTGCAGCAGAAACCTGGAACGACCTCCCCCTTCACCTGCGCACCTCATCGTCTCTTCTGTAATTCAGAAAAGGACTCAAGACCTAGCTGTTCAACTGATCTGAGCCGTTTGCTCTTAATGCCTGGATACCCTCACAGGTGATTAGTGGTGCTCCATAAATCACCCCAATTGAGATTTGGTATTTGAACTATCCTGCTGAGCCCAGTTAATTACTTTGCTGCCAGCAGGTTGACCAACACCTCTCCCATACAATAGGCCATTTTGGAGAGGATTTACTTGCTTCTATGAATGGAAAAGGGTGGGGGAGATCACTCAAGGGCTGATTACTCACTGACAAGCCAAGGCATACCCTGCCACAGAAAAACAGAGGGAGGCAGCCGGACCTCTGGCACAACTCACAGGAGGGCACTTTCTTTGACTTTTTGGAAGGAAGGCAGCAGCTTGTTTAATCGATCTAAGACAGAACTGAAAGCTCTAGAGGAACCATAGCTGACCAAGAGTTGATTCTGCCATCTTGCAGTACTCATGTTGTTGTGTTGCCTCTCATTATAACAATGAGGCTGCTTGGATTTGGGTGGCAGCACCACTGGATATTGGGGGACTGAGTCCAATTCCACACCGTATGTCAACTGTCAGACTAACCCTTCGGGCCAGCTGGCAATACCTCACCAGTACCCAAGAGTAGAGGTGATTTGTGGCAGTCGTGTGCGTGACATTCTGATTTCTCAGGGAAATCATGGTGGAACACATCTTTTCCTTTCCCCTCAGTTACATTTGTCTCACACATGCAAAGACAAACAGAAGCTTGAATTGGTTCAATTAATTTCATTGAATCAACTACATTCAAGATACAAAAAGGCATGTACTGCAATAATAAGGATAATGAAACATAATAATATCAGAGCTGCAACGAAAAAGTGAAACATAAGAAAAGTCCCATCATAGTGTCACAATGCAAGGGCTTAGAATTCCTACCTACACGACTAAAGTTCTATACTAGAGCATAGCAGTGTTAGCCCTAATTTGCCTTTCAGGACCTCTATCAATCAATCAATGAGGAATGTGTAAAGCGCACAACTCACCCATGAGGGTCTCAAGATGCTGAGGAGGGGACGGGGGAGAAGTAGGGGAGGGGGTGCTGCTGCTGCTCGAACAGCCAGGTCTTGAGAAGTTTCCTTAAGGTAAGGAGGTCTTTGGTCTGGCGCAGGTGGGTGGCAAGAGTGTTTGACGTTTAGGCGGCGAGGTGCGAGAATGATCTACTGCTGGTTGTAGTTCTGTGGATGCATGGAACGGTTGCAAGGGCGAGGTCGGCAGGGCAGGGATGCCAGATCGGGATGTAGAAGGAGAGTCGTCTGTTGAGGTATTATGGTCCGGTGTTGTGCAATGCTTTGTGAGCGTGGATGAGGAGTTTGAAGGTGATTCTCTTGTTGAGCCAGTGTAGGTCTTTCAGGTGGTCTGTGATGTGGCAGTGGTGGGGGATGTTCAGGATGAGGCATGCAGAGACGTTCTGGATGCGTTGCAGCCTCTTCTGGAGTTTGCCCGTGGTTCCTGCGTAGAGGGAATTGCCGTAGTCCAGCTTGCTGCATTTGAGGGCTTGGGTGACTGTTCTTCTGGTTTTGGTGGGTATCCATTTGTAGATCTTTCAGAGCATACGGAGGGTGTTGAAGGAGGAGGAGGAGATGGCGTTGACTTGCTGGGTCATGGATAGTGAGGGGTCCAAGATGAATCCTAGATTGCATGCGTGGTTGGTGGGTGTCGGAGTGGTTCAGAGAGTGGCAGGCCACCAGGAGTCATCCCATGCGGAGGGGATGGAGCCGGCGATGAGGACTTCCGTCTTGTATGGGGGATGCCATAACTGATTATGGTATTATCAAAGAGGGCTGTTGAGCTACTGAGAGTCTTCTCCCATGTAGGCGGAAAAGATGTCTAGTCTCAGCAGACAGCTGCAATGAAGCGAACAGCATGCAGTGGCAACTTCTGGCTGGAATTTCCCTCTAACGTATAGGAGAAAGAGAGATGTTTTATAATAAAACATCTGATGTTCTAAGAAAACTAACTGCCCTAACAGAAAAACACTTATCTTTCCATGAAATGACGGGGAACATGATGTTCTACTTTGTACCAACAACATTATCATGTACAGACTTGAGCAAAGCACAGAGTGAAAACAATTTCTAAGCAGAGTGTATAACAGATAAAAGAATAAAAACATCACCACAAAATAAAGCTTTCACTAAAATAATAAAATTAATTGTGTTCTAGGCTAAAGGGCACAAGCTGCAGGCCTATGGCTAAAATAGTGTGCCCATAAAATGCTGCTAAAATAACCTCTCTGCAAGGTGGTATGTCAGTGGTGGAAGGATGAGGTGGCATATCTGAATTCAGCAATGTGGTTAATGTTTAGCTTTGGGAGTTCAGATAGGGAGCGTAACCTGCTGTGAGGGTCAAAGGGTGTTACTAGAGGAAAGCCCTGGGTGACAAACATTTCCAGGATTCCAGACAGAAGCACAAACCTTGGGCTATGCATAGCACCCCACTGCTGGAAGGAGGTAGCTGGGTGCTTAAGTTGCATCAGTAGTAGGAAGAGAGGGCTATTAAGGGAGGGCAGGCCCTGAGTTCTCACTCACTGGAGGAAGAGCAGTTGAAATCTATCTCCAAGACATTGGCCAAATTTAGATGCCAGAAAGTTTGGAATAAACACTTCTGGTAGCTGGAGCATAACAATTCACAACTTTCACAATACCAATTGGCCCACCGTGGCCAGGGAAATGAACCATTGTTTGGCTTGCTCATAAGCAGGCTGTCTGGTGGGTTCCCAGGGTTGCCAGGCCAAGAAAATCTTATCCGCATTGAGGAGTCCCTGCAGGGAACCCCTGGGGAGCCCATGGCTAAGTAGTTTCCACCTGCGGACCAATCAGATTTAAATATGGCATCTTCCTGCATTTATTACTAGTCACCTTTGAGGAGTAGGAGTACTGCAATATGCTCCGCCTGTTCCAAAATGAGTTTGGAGGGATTGGGAGAACACCAGGGATATGCTGTCTTGCACTAAAGTGCTGGTTGGCTGAAGCACAGGAGAAGGAGAGGAAGTTGTTTAACTAAGTGCCTGGCAAGGAGTTGGGAAGGTCATGTGAGCTTCTGGGACTAACTTGTAACCTAAATACTCACGTGTCCTGCATGAAGTGCAGGAGTATCTGGTAAGGAGAAAGAGACTGTGCAAGTGAGCCCTGAATTTATATTTCAATAAAAAATAGATAGTAACACAAAAAAATCCCCACGGCGGTATGTTAGGAGATTGCAGGCTAAAGGTACTCCTATTAAGCACTAGGTTGCCTTCTTAAAATCTTGCAGTGCCCTTTGAGGGCAGGATTACAAAAGAAACCATTCTGTTATGTGCTGGGTCACTATGGAGCAGCAGATGGATCCCCCCATACCTCCCATTGGTCTCGGCTGATCATCCAAAGTCTCCAAGGGAAGTGAATTTATGACCTCAGGATAAGGTTTCCATGTATTCGAGCATTTATGTACTTCAAAGTTTAGTCTTGTGGCTGTGGGATGCCTGGGCCTTCCTTTATAAGGGCCTGTCTATGGCTGAAGACACAAAAAAGAATCATATATTGCATAATATTGAACATTGGAATCATTACTGACATGCACATTAATCTTATGCATGTATTGCAAAATGTCTTTGAAAGGTGGTACTTTCTGAAATATTTTAATATTGATTACACTGCATTTTGACTCTATAAATTTACTTTTAATTATTATTATGATGCCCTAACAAAGGCAGGCCTTCATTTTTGTATTAAATACATACATTATGATGTGTTTGGAATATACAAGGGTTGAGGGCTTGCTGGTATGCACAGTGTTAGAGATGTCCCTAATGGGAGAAGGCTAGGGTACATTTATGGGTCACTTGATCTATGGTATCATTCTTTAGAGTGCACCCACTGTTAGTTGTTAGGCCCTTTAGAGGGAGGCACCATATTTATTTCCTCCTGCACCATTTGTATTTATTTGTTAATGTTTATTTCATCCTTAGCTGCTGAGGCTTTACCCCACCCCACACTCCCTTGTGCTGAGCCTTTTTTTGAAGTTTGGGGAATTTCACACTTAAGCCTTCCCAACATTTTTCACCAAAATGAGACAAGAAGCCTAATGTATGTCCATTTCCCCACATGCTGGGGATTCTAAAGGTGTCCAATGTGTAGCATCCTCCCCAGCCTCAGTACCCACCAATGACTACACCATACACGGAGCTGTAAATTACACTTCTTTAGTCTGTGTGTACCTGTGAACTCCAACATTCTAAATCAAGTTTTCATTACATTAAACATCACGCTTCTAAGGAGTCCATTCAGAGCCAAAAGGGCTCCATCATAAAAATTTGCAAAACACTACATTCCCCCCCTCTGTTAAATTAAAAAATGCTATTTTTACAAAATCAGTAGACATACACATATATGAAGAAACATGTATAACTTTATCTCTATGATCAACCTTCTTGGCGCACTGATTATTTGACCCAATCTGGTTACTGGAAGCTTTGAGCTGCCAACTTCAGTGTCTAAGGTTGCATCACAGGCCTGAAGTGAGAAGAGTCTCTGGTAACAGACTTCCCAGGGCAATGGGCAGTCACCGTGTGTCCTTTGGTACTTGGAATGGTACAGAATCATAGAGAGCCTCATATTTTCTTTTGCACATCTTTTGGGCCATAACCCAATCACCTTTTTTAAGTACATTGTGTTTTTTGCATGTCGTCTCTTGTCAGCGAAAGCTTTTATGTTCTGCTTGTTAACCAAGTCCCTTGTATGAAACGTGTCCTCACTCTGGTCTATTTTGGTGGTCCATTGAGGTAAGTTGATTGTCATTGCTCTTCCAAACATCAAAGTCGCAGGACTTTTGCCTGTGGTCAAGTGGGATGATGAACAATAAGCTTGTAGAGCAGAATTTAGTGCTGTTTTCAAACGGAGCTCCCCAAGAGTACTCATAAAATGCATACTCATAAAATGCTCAACAAGTCCATTGTCTTTTGGCCCTCAAAATGTACTCTTTTGATGCTTTATGCTCCAGGAATTCTTCAATGTGTTTACTGTTAAAGGGTGGGCCATTCTCAAACTTCACAATGGCTGGAATGCCCAAAATCACAGAGATGAAATCAAGTTGACTTGTTCGTGAGTTGTGGATGAGAGATCTTCAACTAATGGGAACTGTGAGTATTCATCAACAGTCACCATCAGGTGATGTCCATTGTCCAATAGATCGAAAAAGTTGATGGCTGTTCTCTCTCATGCAGGCTTAGGGAGTTCTGACATGTTCAGAGTAGGTTGAAAAATATTGGTAGAAAGGCAGTTGCATATATGACAGGCCTTGAGTTCCTTTTCAACTCTGTCATCTAAGTACAGAAACTAAACTTTGTCTCGGAGAGCTCTTTTTGTTGCAATGATACCACAATGTCCTTCGTGAGTCACTGCAATTACTCTCTGTCACAGACTCTCCGGAATCAGTATTGTTGACCCTTGCAGTATGATTCCTTCTTGAGTTATGGACAAGTTACCCTTGACATTTTTGTATTTTTGATATTCATCATTATTGTTGAGAGGTCGAGTGTGTCGGTTCCACAACTGATGTGTAATTATGTCCTTTACTATCAGCATGTCGCTGTCATGGCTTACAGCAGTGATAATCTGGACTAACAAAATAGCATCTGGTGTATTTGACTTGAAGATGAAATTAATGTAGGCTTTCTTCTTTGATGGAGTACTGTTACCCAGTATAGGCACTCTTGAATAGCAGTCAGCAGGATTCTCATCCTTTTGCTGGATGATGCACAGATATATAATCATATTCTTGCAATCAGTCTCAATCATTCAATGCAAGGAGGCATTTTGGCTTCTGAATTTGTGAAGATAATCAGTAGAGCTTGATGATCAGTTACCAGCGTGAAAGGCTTTCCGTATAGGAATACATAGAAATGTTCACAAGTCCATAGATCAGCCAAACGTTCTTTCTCAGGTTGTGATTAAGCATTTTCTGTTTGAGACAGACTTGTACTAGCATAGGCTACAATATGCCATCAAGCATCTGGGCATCCATTGTGCTGTGCAAGGATAGCACCTAACCCTACGGGGCTGGCATCAACAACAACCTCTGCATGAAGCTTTGGATTAAAGAATACCATTTCAGTAGCATTTTCAATGGTTTATTTGAGACTTCCCTCACATTCTTATGACCATTGAAAAGAAACATATTTCTTCATTACCTCTCGCAATGGAGGACTAACAGTGGCAACGTCTTGTATGTATCTTGAACAGGAACTGGCCATGCCAAGAAGACAACATAACACTGAAATATTTTGTGGGGGATCAGCATTTGACAGAGCTTGTACTTTTGCAGGATCAGTGGTCATACCTCCATCAGAAAAGGTATGGCCAAATAATTTTAGTTTTGTCTGGTTCAACTCACACTTGCCTGCATTCAAAGTCAATCCTGCATCACTGAGTAAACAATATACTTGTGTGAGACCTCTATTGTGCTACTTCTGTGTTGATACAAAACCTATGTCATCGCTGTGACCGAAAACATTTTGAACAGGCCGTATAATACATTGAATGTTGCCTTGAAAAAATTCTGCAGCCAATGCCACACAAAAAGGGCCTGATTTAGATCTTGTGGATAGAATACTCTGTAACAAACATTACAAATATTCCATCCGCCATATTACGATCTCCATAGGTGATAATGGGATCGTAATATAGTGGATGGATATCCCACGTTTGTGACAGATTTTTCCCCTCTGCTAAGTTCTAAATCAGGCCCAAAGTCTTTAGTGGCAAAATAAACTAACATGTGTAGAAAAGGTTGTAATGCACCAACTTTCTTCAAGCTCCAACTGATAATAACCTCTATTTAAATCAAGGTGAGAAAAGACCTTTGCGCCATTCAATTGCATTATCATGTCAGCAATGTGTGGACCTGGATGTCATTCTCATTCAGTTGCCTTGTTTGCTTGATGTATGTCAAAGCAGATGCATACAGCTCCTTCAATGTCCTTCTTTTTGGGCACTACTATTATGGAAGAAACTTGTAGTGTTGGACCAGTGAACGCTCAAAAGTGTGATGTTTGAGTAGAGATTCAAGTTCTTTTTCAACAGCTTCTTGTAAATGGAAAGCAATTCGTCTGTCTCTGATCAACAAGATGGACATCTTCATTAATATGCAATTTTACTTTCATAGTCTTAAGCTTTCCTAAACCATGAAACAGTGAAGGAAATTGACTTGCTATTTTGCGATGAGCATTCATGCTGTAATACGCAGAAATCAGTCCCATATCAGCAGCCATATTGCAGTTGAGTAAACAGGCACTGTTCCCTGAAGCACATAGATCAGTGTGTGTACCTTTGTTTTCTTATATTTCACTGTTGCATCGATGCAGCCCATGTGTACAAATTGTTGTTCGACAGCTTAAGCCACGATAATGGAAACAATCCACTGAATTTCTCTTCTGTTTTATGTTTATCAATGCACTACTGTTGATAATGAAAGTTATTGAACAACCATTTATTTGCAATGTAGGACAATGTTTGCATGTTTTTGCTTCTGTGGCATGTCGAATTTTCTTTGACGGACATTTGTCTTCATATCTGACCATTCCAACATGCGCTTGTTTCTTTGAGGTAAAAATCAATATGGCACAGTCACTTTCTTCACTTTCACTTGATATTGAAATGGAAGAACCGTTTTACAATAATTTAGATGTCAATCAACTTCAATTAGTATTAATTTTCCTCTACTAATTTTGTTGCTTGGCCTTGTGGGCACAAATCAAACATTGCTTCTGGAATGTAACAGCTTGTCCCAGGTTTCACACACTGGAACAGACACATTCTGGATCTCATCTTCTCTACTCATAATCTTGCCACTGTCAGGGACATTATCCTCCTTTGTTTGACAGACCATTTTGGTGACCTTTTCTCTACAAGGTAGGGATCCAGCTCCACTAAAGGCCAGTATGACATTAAGTTGTTCTGGCAGAGTCTGAAGTAAACTCCTTAGACAGCAGAGAGACAGGCCATGCTTCAATGTTGCCTCTTCCATTGCTCCAGATAGTTTGGCAGAAGAAAACTATGCAGAGCTGGACATGTAGTATTAGAGACACTCTAGATCAGATTACTCCCATTAATGTGTTGAAGGTTATAAGGAAACCCTCAGCTCCCTGGTGTAACCCTAAACTGAGAGCCTTAAAACTAATCTGTAAATAGGCTGAGAGACAGTGGTGGAAGGCCTATAAAGATGAGGAAAAGAATACTCCTAAAGCAGCTTTGAGACAGTGCAAGAACTAAATTGTGAAAGCTAAGGAGGAACATTATCTAGCGCTATCTTGGCAACACATAACAGCGCAAAGAAAGTGCTCAGTATATTGCGAGAATTATCTCACATAGACTGCCTAAACCATCCTATACCTTTCTCTCTAGCATTGTGTGACAACCTTGCTAACTTCTTTGAGGAAAAGATTAATAAAATTATTACAGACATTGATCATTCGACTCAGGCCTTTTTGGGAACCAATGCTTCCCAGGCGAGCAGCATGGGAAAGGGCTATTCACCCAGCACTGGGCACAGTATTTCTGCAGCTAAGCTGGATCACCTTGAATACCCCACATCTAGATGACTTTAGCTCCCTGGCATTGTCCATATCCTCTGGCTCACCTTCTGATCCACTACCACATAGGATATGGAAGGAGTTCTCAAATTAATTTGTTCCAGTGCTATGGCAAATTTGCAGCCAGTCTCTGCAGACGGGCCTATACCACCGATGTGGAAAAAGGCTATTGTAACACCTTTATTTTAAAAACAATCGCTAGACCCAGCAATTTTTAGCAACTACAGGCCTATTTCCCTTTTATCTTACTCAGCAAAGATTGTGGAACAATGGGTCAGTAAGATCCCATGTGACTTTCTGGAAAGGAATTGAATCCTGGAAGAGAAGCAATTTGGATTCCAAGCATGAGATGGGACTGAAACTGCGCTGCTCACTGTTATAGATGAGCTTCAAATACGGGTCGATAATATGAATCAGTAGTTTTGATTCTTTAGATCTATCCGCAGCTTCTAACAATGTAAACTGTAACATGCTCCTGGCTAAGGTGGATTTGATCAGAGTAAAGGACACAGCCATAAAGTGGCTTCACTCATATCAGACAGGCAGCAGGCAGTATTCCGGCCACCATTCTTTCCGAACTATTAAACATGGGGTTCCACAAGGTTCCTCCATTACCCCACTCTCTTTAATAATTATATGAGCCCTCTTATCAAACTTTTTAAATCAGTCTGGTGAACTATGCAGACGACACCCAATTAATTCTATCCTTGTAGGGTACTCAAAGGATGCTAATGGAGGCCTTTCACGACTGCATGAAGGGCATTGTTGGATGGCTCAGAGTTAACACCCTGAAATTCAGTGGGGACAAGACCGTGTTTCTTTGTTGGTCGGCAAATAAGTCTCCTGCCGCATTGCCCCCAAAGCTTTGGCCCATCTCACCTGATCGCGATCCTCAATTGATGCCCAGGGTGGGGGTGGAAGCAAAGAGATCCCACACCCAAAAAGGGAGGCAACCCTACTCCTTACATGGGGGATGCCTTCCAAACAAGAGCCTCCTGGATATGTGGGGGAGGCACAATCTCCCATGAGCCCGCTGACTCTGGGGCTTCAATCCTGCGCTCCCACCCAGCTGCACGTCTTTCTACTGCGGTCGAGTGGCAAGAGACAGACAGATGGTTCACCTCTCTGTGGGGATGGGGGAGGCCTCCTGTGGCCTTGTCGTCTTCCAGAGGAAAAGGGATGGGAGCACACTGCGACCTCTACTGAGCCCAGTGCCTTGCTTCCCCTCCCCGCAGTCCTGAATGCCCACACCTGATCCTGGTGCATGAGCTCCTCTGATCCGGTGTCTTGGGCCGCAATGGTGATTGCACCGAGGCAGGTACCTGATTGTGCCCGGGATGCACTCCTCACAGTGCGGGGGCCCCACAAGGAGCGCTGTCACTCCCACCTTTGTCTTCCCATACCCCGGGGGCACCTTAAGATTGGCGTGTCGGACACGCTAGTGATTTCTCCCTCCGGGAGACATGGAAAAGTGCTCTCGAAGCCCGATGGAAGAATCACAGAAAGCGCTCCTCATGCACTAAATAAATAAGGTAAAGCTCTTGTCAGGAGCTAGGCTCCAGCACCGGAGCTCTCAACACTGGGCTGTCCATGCACTGGGAAACCAGTAAAGGCAGGGGCCACAGCAGCAGCACTCCAGGGCGGTTCTTGGTGAGTCCCTCCAGCAGCATCCCATGTCCATGTCAGTTGTTCCAGAGTGTGTTTCTTAACATGGGGAAAATCCTCTGTACTTAATACTCAGTTTTGCAAACACTTACAAAGAGGGGGAGAAGAGGTTCCAACCAGTTACAACTGGTTCTAGGAGTGTCCCCTCTCTCCTCCAGCAAAGGCTCCAGACATCAGTTGGGGGTAAACAAGCCCTTTGTGTGAGGCCAGGACACAGCCTTTACAAATGCAGGTGTGTCCCCCTTCACTTCTCCCAGCCCAGGAAGACCATTCTGTATGCAGATGTACCTCTGTGACACCTCCACCCTCCCTGTATACAGTCTGTCTGAAAAGTATGCACAAAGCCCAGCTGTAACTCTGCCCCAGATATGGATTGGTGTCAAGCTCCAAAACATAAGTCATAAGCACAGAGAAATGCTCACTTTCTAGAAGTGGCATTTCTATAAAGGTAATGTAAAATCCACCTACACCAGTACGCAGTATTTCTCACTACCATTACAACCATACCAAACATGCCTACGCTACCCCTCATAGATCAGACAATACCCCTAAGACATAAGACAGCGCATTTCCAATGCAATCCTATGAGTAGGGCTGCACTCACAGCAGTGAGAAACAAAATAGGCTGTTTGTCACTACCAAGACAGGCCACACAACCAGGCACATGTCCTACCTTCTACATACCTAGCAGCCTACCCATAGGGCTAGCTAAGACCTGCCTTAGGGGTGATTTACATGTAGTAAAAGGGGATTTCCAGGCCTGGCAAGTAAATTTAGAAGCCATGTCCCTGTGGCAGTAAAATGTGCATGCAGGCCAAGTGCTAGCAGGCCTGAGACTGGATTGAAAGGCAACTTCTGTGGGTGGCACAAGCAGCTCTGCAGGCCCATTAGTAGCATTTAATTTACAGGCCCTGGGTGTAGGGATACCACTGTACAAGGGATTTACAGGTAAATTAAGGGGCATATTTATACTCTGTTTGTGCTGGAATTGTGTCGTTTTTTTTTACGCAATTCCGACGCAAAACTAACTCCATATTTATACTTTGGCGTTAGACGTGTCTAGCGCCAAAGTCCATGGAGTTTGCGTCATTTTTTTGCATGGACACCTTCTTTGCGTTAATGATATGCAAGGTAGGCGTTCCCGACAAAAAAATTGACTCCGAGGCATGTGCGCCGTATTTACACTCCCGGACAAAATTCACGCCCGGGAGTGGGCGGGTCAAAAAAAATGACGTACGGCCGCTTTTGCGCCATTTTTTAGCGCCTGGACAAGGCAGGCGTTAAGGGACCTGTGGGCTCGGAAAGAGCCCAGAGGTGCCCTCCCATGCCCCCAGGGACACCCCCTGTCACCCTTGCCCACCCCAGGAGGACACCCAAGGCTGGAGGGACCCATCCCAGGGACATTAAGGTAAGTTCAGGTAAGTATTTTTTTTAAAAAAAATTGTGGCATAGGGGGGCCTGATTTGTGCCCCCCTACATGCCACTATGCCCAATGACCATGCCCAGTGGACATATGTCCCCTGGGCATGGCCATTGGGCAAGGGGGCATGACTCCTGTCTTTGCTAAGACAGGAGTCATTTCTATGGGGGTTGGGAGTTGAAAAAAATGGCGCAAATCGGGTTGAGGCGAAAAATGTGCCTCAGCCTGACTTGCCCCATTTTTTTGCGCCAAAGCTCCATTTCCCCCTACGCCGGCGCTGCCTGGTGTACGTTGTTTTTTTCCACGCACACCAGGCAGCGCCGGCGGCTAACGTCATTGATTAAATACGGCGCCCGCATGGCGCTTCAGAATGGCGTTTGCCGGCGCTAATTTTTTTGACGCAAAACTGCTTTAGCGCAGTTTTGCATCAAAAAGTATAAATATGGCCCTAAATGTGCCAATCAGGTGCAAGACACTCATACCAACTTTAGTAGGAAGAGCACCTGCACTTTAGCACTGATCAGCAGTGATAAAGTGCTCAGAGACCTTGAGTCAACAACAAGAGGTCAGAAAAATAGGAGGAAGGAGGCAACAAGTTTAGGGAAGACCATGTAAAAAGGGCCAGGTCCAACACTAGGTATTATGAAACGAGGAGTAACAAGTGACTTCCTGGATGTCTGGGTGTCTGTTGTGCCATATATTTACCAAGTGGATGTCGGTTAGGATATCCTGTAACTGTCTGGCCACCTTTGGGCATGGTTGCCTACTGACACTGACCCAATCTACTCATGCATCCAGTATCACATTAAAATCTCTACCCAAAAACAATTGTTGCAGAAACCAACCTTTGTATTTGGAGCAATAGTTTGAGGAAGAATGGAAAATCATCTGTATTTAGACCTTATGTACCCACCAATGTGAAGGGTTGTGTGTGCAAGAGCATCTGTAGTATGATGCATCAACCAAGTGGGTCAGTGATGGAGTGGAGTGCGTAGATCAGGGAGTTCCGCCTAATCGGAATGGCCACTCCTCTGGCGTATGATGAATATGAGGCCACAAAGCAATGCTCCTACCATGTAGCTTTGAGTTTAACAGCCATCTGCAGGGTTAAGTGCATCTCTTGTAGGAAATATACATCTATATCATGCCTTTTCATGTAAGCTAGCACTCCCCTAATATTCCTGAAGTCACCAAGGACTCAGATGTTCTGGGTCAGAAATCATACCAGTCTCAGGGTGTCATGTTTGGGGGTTACCAGGTATGTGCTTCAAATTTCAAGTGTCCCCTGTAGGACGCGTGTCCCCATGTCAAACTGTTGAATGTGTGCCAGTGATGCACTAGTGTAAACTACTGCATTGAATAGTCAAAATCCCTTCCCCTCCTGTATGGTTACCCTCTTACTGTCACTCTGGCCACCTCAACCTGTAAGAGAATTGGCATTACCTGCTTTCCTCTTTAACAATATGCTGGCCTTATGTAACCTAAAACAGTGGGGGTCAAGCCTCCCCTAGTAGGACTCCGTAATGCCATTTTCTGCATAAACAAACAAAATGCTTATAGTGCTGCCACTGAGGAGGTTCCAACACCATGGGGGGATCTCCCAAGAACAGTAAGGGCAGTGGGGCACCAGCCAAGTGACCTGGGTGCCATCTCTAATGAGAACAATGGGGTGAAAGATATTTCCGAACAGATGCTTCAGCATTTTATCCATGTAGTACTCCATCTTACCACAATTTGTTGACTCAGCAATGCCCAGGACCCATAAGTAGGCATGCGTGGAGTGCGCTGAGTCACATTATGCTGACAAAAAAACTCACTGCTCTACATGGAGTTCTGTGGGCAGGCAGGGTTCCCTGTTGCACCTGTTTGCGTTGCATTTTACGTCAAACGTAATGGGAAGTACATTCTTTCATTCAAAATTGTGCGTGAACAGCACCCTGTGGTTCACATGAGCGCGGCCATCTTGTTTTTCATTCAGGTTATGGTGCTGGGCCTTTGTTTTTCATCCCTTTCAATCCTCCACCCTCCTAATTGTCCTACCCCCTCGTTTTTTTTTATTGTATTAGTGTGTCTTTTTGTGTCTGTGTATTATTACATTTTTAAATGTTTTTGTGCTTTTTGTGACTTTTTGTATTTTTGTATTTTTATTTTTTTCCCTTTACTTCCTTAGCTTTTTCTTCCTTCCTTCTTTCCTTCTGCTCCGGTTTCTTTTCTTCACCCTCCCTGCCAGCCCCATGGCAGAGCAGGGTGGTGCCGGCAAATAGAGGAGTGGCAGCACCAGGACCCTCCAGACAGCCAGCAGCAGCATTCTACCTTGTGGGTGGCGACAGATGCAGCCCTGGCCTATCTTTTGTGAGGTGGCAGTGGCAGCACTGGATTTCTACATGCAGCGCCACCTCCCCTCCATGTCGGCAGCAGACAGCATGTCTGGAAGTGGTTGCCCCCTGCGGGAGCATTGACTGCTTTGGACTTGGGTGCACAGGTGTGTTTAGGGCACCACCCAGGTCTAGCGCACCACTCAGCAGCTGACACACCACTGGGTGGATATCATGGATTGCAAGTAGGACCTGCTTCACCTTACTAGGTGCAGAGATTCCAGGGCTCAGTGAGTATTAATTATATTATTGTGTATGTGTTCTGCAATGCTAACATTTTTTCCTGAGTAGCATGCTGCTCACAATCAGACGTAAGTTACATTTAGTTTATGTTAAGAATATTATTTATTATGTGATCCAGTTAAAGCTAGGCAGGTGCTTGGCGCTACATCATCGTACTCATAGGCACTCACTTTGGCTGATTATTTAAGAAGCCATTGCAATGCAGACTCCTCAGTTCTCCTGTCACTATAGTGAATTAACGATTTCATTGAGTTAGAGTTCTCAGTGACTTCCTTTATGTATCTCGTACAGTCCAAAGCAATTTCACAGTTATGTCTGGTACTAGTATGCATCTATGCATTGCAAAAAAGGGAAAATGAGTTGGTTCATCAAGGGGGTTGAGAAATGAGAATAGAATCAGAGATTATTCATTTCAATGCATTAGTTCCAAAAGTAGTTTTTGTTAAGGAAATTTGGAATAGGGATTTTAGGAGTATAGACAATTTAATGACTGTCGATCATACTAGTACTATAGCTGATCTGATTTAAGTGCAATGTTGCTGCATTTGACTCATATAATAATTTTGTGAAGATTAACTGCACAGCTATTCTATTTTTTATTGTCTTTGTTTCTTACATCAGCGCACAAGGGCAAGAAGATGGGCACCACAGAGGCAGGTTCCGCAGGAGCTGGGGTGTCGCCGACCACTAGTGCCAATGCTGAGGGCTCTGCACATCCTAGTACGTTCTACTGTTTAATATTATTTTTTTCCTAACTTTAACCTCTGCCCACTATTATACTATTTTTAATTTTGCTTTGTTTACTTTTTTATACTGCCTACTTTTTTCCAACTACCCTATCCAATTATTGTTTAATTCCTGTTATCCCTGCATTACAATTTGTATCTGTTTTTCATTGACCATTTTTATTCCACTCATTCATTGAGCTTCAGTGATTCCAAGTCATCATCATCATAGGCTATAGATCTACCCCTCCATTACACAAAGTTTTTGGTTGGCTTGACTACTTTGTTTTTCTAACATTGTGAACCAACAGAATACCCAGAGTAATATATTTGTGTTGGACGATATTGCAATGCTGAATGAACTGGAACGGTGTATTGCAGTTGCATTGTTTTGATTAAAAACAGTCAGCTCAAGTTCCACTGCAGGAGCAGATGGAGCAGGGGGATAAACCACGGGCAGAGACGGACGGTGGTAAGTCACACTGCTTGCTTATTTACAATAATCATTACTCACTAGCTACAAGGATGTCATCGTAATCGTGAACCCCCCCCTTGTTACAGCTAGCTCTGTGGTTGAATTACTTATGGCCTCTTCTCTCTGCAGTTCAGCAAAAGCCCACTTTATGTGCACCAAAAATGATGGCTTAGTAGAAACAGGAAAGAACAAAAGCTTAAAAGAAAGGATGGGTGAAATGAGTGAAAGAAAAGGAAGCGTAGGTGGGTGAAAGGATGCATGGGTGAGTATTGGATAAATGGATGGATGGATGGATTGAAAGAAAGGTTGGATAGCGGATACTGAATGGAGGGATTATGGATTGTGAATTTTGGTGAAAGACTGGATGAGATAAAGTGAAGCATAAATCATGGTGGCTATGGAAGAATATAGTTGGAAGAATGAAAGGATGATTAAATATCTGCTTGACAAATAAACAAGGAAGCTCTTCTGTAGAGGGGCATGCTGCTCACCTACTTTGCTTACTTAGGTGGTCATTACAACCCCGGCGGTCGGTGTTAAAACGGCGGTAAGACCGCCAACAGGCCGGTGGTAAAACAAATGGAATTACGACTGTGGCGGAAACCGCCAACATAGACAGCCACTTTAACACTCCGACCGCCACAGTGGTACAAACTAACACAGCGGCGGTCACCGTCAACAGACAGGCGGAACACAATGTACCGCCCACAGAATTACAACCTACCAATCCGCCACCTTTTCCGGGGCAAATTCACCGCAAACAAAAACACGGCGGAAACAGGACTTCGAAGGGAAACGCTCATCTCTGCACACCCCACGAGGAACCAGGGCGCCATGGAACTAGAGCTCCACATTTTTCAAGCCATTATCTTCTTGCTGCTCTACCAGGAGAACGAACGCAGGCGGCGAAGACCACGGTGAGTACTGCACCTACGACACAGGGGAGGGGGGAGAGAAAAAACATTGACACACACATGCAACACGCAACACCCCCACCCCCACCCCCACCCTCACCCACAACAACACACACACTAATACAGCATGATACATAAGAGTTACATCCCCCAACCCCCCCGGAAGAATGCAAAGACAAAAGGAAATGAGGTGAACGATTGTAATATATTAAAATTCAGTATTAAAAAAATATACATACACTAATTACAAATGTATACACCAATAATATTAGTTCAAGGTATTCCACCATTAAAGTCCGTGGACCACTGGGCCCAAAATACAAGGGCGAGGCCCAAACAAGATACCCGAACAAGATGGAGAGAACACTGCAGGGGCATCAGATAGAAATAAAACATGCACCTCAGGGGGAAGGAAAAGGGTGGACACCTCAGCTGGTTGAGTGCACGACGCCAAATCCACGAGGGGGCCCCATGCCCACTGTTCAATCCTGTGGAGTGCAAAGCCACAGTCTCTCAAGTCTCTATAGTGGGTGGTTTGCCCACTGTTCAGTCCTGGGGTGTGCAAAGCCACAGTCTCCCAAGTCTCTACAGTGGGTGGTTTGCCCACTGTTCAGACCTGGGGAGTGCAAAGCCACAGTCTCTCAAGTCTCTACAGTGGGTGGTTTGCCCACTCTTCAATCCTGGGGAGTGAAAAGCCCCAGTCTCTCAAATCTCTACAGTGGGTGGTTTGCCCACCACATTACCCTGGGGAGTTCAAAGCCACAGTCTCTCAAGTGGATAACAGTCTCCACTGGTTCTGGAGGGGGCCTTGTGCCCAGAGTGCTTCATCCTGCCAAGGACTGAGGTAGTGGATGTATCTCTCCACTGGTTCTGGAGGGGGCCTTGTGCCCAGAGTGCTTCATCCTGCTCGTGGCGGCCTCAGTAGTGTCAGAGCTTTTGGCGCTCATGGCCCTGCCGTGCTTGTGGCGGCGGTGTCCTTGGCAGCGGTGCTTGTGGCGGCGGTGTCCTTGGCAGCGGTGCTTGTGGCGGCGGTGTCTTTGTCAGCGGTGCTTGCGGTGGCGGTGTCTTTGGCAGCGGTGCTTGTGGCGGCGGTGTCCTTGGCAGAGGTGCTTGTGGCGGCGATGTCTTTGGCAGCGGTGATTGTGGCGGCGGTGTCTTTGGCAGCGGTGCTTGTGGCGGCGGTGTCTTTGGCAGCGGTTCAGCTGCTGGCGGTCCTCTCTTGGGCAGCGGGGCTGCTGCTGGTGGTCCTGTATTGGGCAGCGGGGCTGCTGCTAGTGGTCCTGTCTTGGGCAGTGGGGCTGCTGAGTCTGAAAATCTCACTGAAGGGCTGCCTGACCAGAATGAATGCCCTCCAGGAATGCATTGGTTTGTTGCAACTGCCTCTCTACACCCTGGATGGCATTCAAAATGGTAGACTGCCCAACATTGAGGGACCTGAGGAGGTCAATGGCCTCCTCACTGAGGGCAGCAGGGGTGACTGGGGCAGGGCCTGAGGTGCCTGGGGCGAAGGTGATGCCCACCCTCCTGGGTGAGCGGGCACGGGGCAAAGGCTGAGGGGCTGCTGGGAGGGCGGTGCTGGAGGGGGTGGTGGCGGCTGTACCTGTAGATGCGGGGGCACAGATGGGCCCGCCACCGCAGGGGAGCTCCCATCAGAGGACGAGTCCGTATCACTGTTGTCAGCTCCTGTCCCCGCCGTAGAGCTCCCCTCGCCCTCCGTCCCACTGGTAAAATCGGAGTCCGTAGTCTCGCCCTCCAGAGCCATGAGGGATGCAGCTCCCTCCTGCTCTGGTGCCACTGCTTCTCCGCCTGATGATGCTAATGCACACAAGTACAGGGAGACCACAAAAAGGGAGGGGAGACAGAAGAAAAACATGTTGAGTGCATGCATTACCGCTACTGTTGGCGGACACGACAGACACAGAAGCCCCCTGCACTACCCCGCACACTTGGGGTCCACTATTCTATCCCTGGGACATGGCCTATAAGGCTATGGCCGATATCTGCACACATGGATGTCACAGGAGCCTGACTAGGTGTAGTTGGCACTGTACCCAGGTGGGGTGCCACAGGGTCTTCCTGAAAAAGGGGACTTCACTAGCACACTCGCCCTGGCCTAGAGGAACCCACAGCCCACCTCCCCACCCAGACACCTCCACTGGGCGCTGAATCAGCAGAATGAGAGTGTACTCACCCCCTTGTTGCTGCTGTGATGCCCTCAAGCGCCCATCCAACTCCGGACACGCCACCGCCAGGATCCTGAACATCAGGGGGATCATGGTGCGACGGGCACCCCTCCCACGTTGGGAGGCCATCCCCAGCTGGGCCTCCGCCGTCTTCTTGCTCCAGCAGCGAATGACCTCCCATCTTTTACGGCAGTGGGTGCTCCGTCTGTGGTAGACCACCAGGGTCCGGACGTCCTTGGCGATGGCATGCCAAACATCCTTCTTCTGGTGGGCGCTGACCTACAGGAATTGTACAGGGGAAAAAGAAAAGTTATTACCAACTGCACCATCACAGTCATTGGCCCGCATCCCTACCCTTGCCATGTGGCACATGTACTCACCGTCGTTTCATGCACGCCTCATTCCCCCCCCTATCTTTCATCCACCCCACTCCACACAGGCATTGCCCATACAGCATGCTCACAGTGTACTTACCTGTTTGTCTGGAGGACCGTAGAGTAGCGTGTACTGGGGGAGGACCTCATCCACGAGTTTCTCCAACTCCTCCATGCTGAAGGCAGGGGCCCTTTCCCCAGACGCACGAGCCATTGTCTCTTCCAGACTGAGGTCAGAGCAGCACTTGCAGTGTAGGTCCTCTACTGTCAAAGATCAGGTACCGAGTGATTGAACTGATAGAAAATGGCAGTCACGTCCGCGGCGGTGCGTACCGTCACCGCCGGAGTACATCGTCATTGGTTCCTGGGACCCATAGGGTCCAATGTTAACCAATAAACAATTGCGCCGTGGTCTTCGACCGCCTACCGCGACGGTGTACAACACCAGCGCAGTTACCTCATATCCCATTGTCCTACTTTACAGGTCAGGCAGCCGCCATTTCAGGGGCCCACATGGCTTTATTTTTAACTGCGTCACACATACCTAGGCCTTGGCTCAACACTCATACAGGCAAATTTCGGGTTATGAATAGTTTTCTGAGTAAGCTGTGTTTACGTACCTCTGAGTTGGTTGACTCTGTGCTCGCTGTTGTCCTCCATAGGCACCGTCCGCTGGGACATGTGAGGAGATGGCGGCATCCTCCGGTGTACAGACCGCTGGTGGACCTGTCGACAATGGAGGAAAGAAATGTAATCATCACCTACAGGCTTGATCGTGCCACAATCCTGGAACTGTGTGCCCAGTTGGAACCAGACCTGATGTCAGCTATCCGCCATCCCAACAGGGATCCCCCCTCAAGTGCAAGTGCTGTCAGTACTCCATTTCCTTGCAAGTGGGTCATTTCAAACAACAGTGGCCATAGCATGAGGAATGTCCCAGCCTATGTTTTCCAACGTGTTGTCCAGAGTGTTGTCTGCCCTGCTGAAACACATGCAGAGCTACATCGTTTTCCCTCAGGTGGAGGATTTGCCAACAGTGAAAGGTGACTTCTATACCGTGGGACATATCTTCAACATCATAGGTTCCATTGATGGGTCACATTTGGCCTTGGTCCCCCCAACAGGAGTGAACAGGTGTACAGAAACCGGAAGATTTACCATTCGATGAATGTGCAGATGGTGTGTTTGGCAGACCAGTACACCTCCCATGTTAATGCCAAATTCCCTGGCTCAGTGCATGATGCTTACATCCTGCAGAATAGCAGCATCCCTTATGTTATGGGGCAACTACAGATGTACCGTGTGTGGCTACTAGGTGAGCACCTGGAACCAAATCAGTGGGGATAGTTGTCTGGGTCTGGGTATATCCCTAAGAGTTAGTGTGTGTCCAACAGTTGTCCCTCACCATTTGCAGGTGACTTTGGTTACCCCAACCTGTCATGGCTACTGACCCCAGTGAGGAATCCCAGGACAAGGGCAGAGGAACGATATAATGAGGCCCAAGGGTGAACTCCATATGACAGGTGGATCCCTATTGTACTCACCAAGAAGGTCGGCCAGATCATCGTCGCCTGCTGTATGCTTCACAACTTGGCTTTGCGAAGACAGGTGCCTTTTCTGAAGGAGGATGGTCCAGATGGAGGTGTTGTGGCAGCTGTGGGGCCTGTGGACAGTGAAGACGAGGAAGCAGAAAAAGAGGACATCGACAACAGGAACTCTGTGATCCTGCAATACCTCCAGTGAAACACAGGTAAGAAGACAAACCTGACTACTACATGTACTTTAAAACTACTACCTCTCTACTGTCTGTCCTTTTCACCCAGTGTATGGTCACTGAGTTGTCACTTTCTCTTACGATTTCACAGATGTGGGTCCCACTGTGTGACATCTGCTTTGTTTCCTCATGGACTATAGCTGTGTGACATAGGTATGTTGACATTACCATTGAAAGAGCATTTTGTCACTGTAATTGCTAATACACTAATTCGAAATCACAGACAGACTCCAGATTGATTTGTGCTTTAAGGGTGTTTATTTAAGTGCTCAATATTGGAGGGGGTTGTTAAATGGTGAGGGGTGATGGTGGAGGAATGTCCATGGCAGAGTCCAGCTGTCCAAAGGGGCATAGGAAGTGGAGCTGGGGCAGTTTGAGGATGGACAGGGTGACAAGGTGGGACAAAAGGATGACAATCAGGGTGGTCTCATTTCTTGGCGGGGGTCTTGGCATCGTTCTCTGTCTTTGTCCTGGATCTCAGGGACCGTTTGCCCGGTGGTTCTCCATCTGCAGGGGGTGGGGTGCTGGTGTGGTGGTCCTGTGGTGGTGCCTCCTGTCCACTAGCGCCGGCGGAGGTGTTGGGCAGTTCATCGTCCAGGTTAGTGGCAGGGGCCCCTTGTTGTGCCACAGTGTACCTCCTGGTGTTGAGGACTTCCTTCAGCACCCCTACAATGGTGCCCAGGGTGGAATTGATGGATCTGAGGTCCTCCCTGAAGCCCAAATACTGTTCCTCCCGCAGCCGCTGGGTCTCCTGAAACTTGGCCAGAACCGTTGCCATTGTCTCCTGGGAATGATGGTAGGCTCCCATGATGTTGGAGAGGGCCTCGTGGAGAGTGGGTTCCCTGGGCCTGTCCTCCCCTTGTTGCACAGCAGCCCTCCCAGTTTCCCTGTTTCCCTGGGCCTCTGTCCCCTGAACCATGTGCCCACTGCCACTGCCCCCAGGTCCCTATTGTTGTTGGGGTGGTGGGTTATCCTGGGTTCCCTGTAGTGATGGACACACTGCTGCTTGACGTGTCCTGGGGGCAGAAATATGGGCCCGCTGGGTGGGTGCTGTGCTGGTGTTGCCAGAGGGGGAAAGCTCTGTAGTGGCCTGTGACTGTGTGAGGAGAACCGACTGTCCCGAGGTCCCAGATGGGCCGGGCTGGTCGTCTAGATCCAGTTGGACAGAGCTGCTGTCATCACCGTGGACCTCTTCTGTTGGTGGTGTGGACATGTCTGGACCCTCCTGTCCGGTAATGTTGGGTAGGGGTCCTGCAGGGGTGTAAAGGCATGATTATTGCATCTGTGTGTGGCAAGGTGTGCAATGGGTGGGTGACCGTGTACCCCAGTGCTTGCATTCCTGTGTGGGACCTTGTGTCATGATGGTTTGGGGGGGTGTATGGGTATGTGCAGTGGCCATGCTTTGGTGATGGGTGTCCATGCTTTGGTGTTGCATGCAGGGCTTGGTGTTGGGATGGGTGGTTTGTGATATTGGGACATTTGTGAGGAGTTGGAGTGATGGGAGTGAAGGCGAGGGTGGTGGTATGTGACAGCATGCAGGTACGGTGGGGGATGTAATAGTTAAGATTTGACTTACCAGAGTCCATTCCTCCAACTACTCCTGCGAGGCCCTCAGGATGCAGAATAGCCTAGACTTGCTCCTCCCATGTTGTTAGTTGTGAGAGAGGAGGTGGGGGACCGCCGCCAGTCCTCTGTACCAAGATGTGGTGTCTTGAGACCACGGAACGCCTGGTGTCATCTTTATTTCTTGGGTGTTGTCCCACTGCGTTGACCCTGTCCACTATTCTTTGCCATAGCTCCATCTTCCTATCTATGGAGGTGTGCTGCACCTGTGATCCGAATAGCTGTGGCTCTACCCGGATGATTTCCTCCACCATGACCCTGAGCTCCTCGTCAGAGAACCTGGGGTGTCTTTTCCGTGCCATGGGGTGGTGTGGGTGATGTGTGGGGTGGGGTGTGTTGTGATGTGTGGAGTGATATTTAGTGGTGTGTTGTGTGAGGTGCGTGGATGTTGTGTGAGTGATGGTGTTGAGTGCCTGTGGATGCTTGTTTGTAGATTGTGGTGTCTGTCTCTGGCCTTCTTTCGGAATTTGTGGTAGTAGGGGTTTGTGTGTGATGTGGGCGGGTGTTTTATATTGTATTGGGTGTGTGGGAGTGGTGTGTGTATGTGTATCAGGTGTGTGTATTTGGAATTGTCCAATGTGGTAGTGTTTTGCATATGTGTGTGTATTTTGAGCGCAGCGGTGTGTACCGCCAATGGAATACCGCGGTTGAAAGACCTCCGCATGGATTCGTGGGTCTTGATAGTGTGGGCGTATTCCTGTTGGCGTGACGGTGGAGGTTTTGTTATTGCCAGTTTATCACAGACCTTTGGTGTGGCGGACTTGTGTGGGTGTCTCAATTTTGGCGGATTCGGAAAAGTGGGTCATAATGACATGGCGGAATTCCGCAGCTGCCGTGGTGTGTTGGCAGTCTTCTGCATGGCGGTAAGCGGCTTTTACCACCAATGTTGTAATGACCCCCTTAGTGTTATGGTTATCAAAGCTATAGTCCAAAGTGGGGGGTGGGTATTATAAATTGTGTTCTAATTCCTTGACTCACTGTATTTGTTAAACAAGGCAATGCATGTATCCCATTCATCATAATCTTTTATCAATCCCTTCCCTGCCCACCATGGCATTTAGCCACCCATGACTAAAGAAGTGCAGTTTGGTTTAATTTGTGCCTGCAGTGTTGGCTGAGCAATGCGCGTCTGCTTTAGTTAATGCAGCATTTACAAAGTTTTCAATGCATTGCTAAATGAATGCACAAAGTGTGTTGTTCTCACTTCCCCCAATCAGTCACCTCTTAGTACTCACTCCTGTGAGAGAACAGGGCTGATTGCAGAGGCCCCGTAACTTTTTGCCTTCTACTGAGGTAAGGGTTGGTGCAGGTTTCTGCTGGGGCCTTACAAATATGGAGCTGGCGATGCTGTCTGTGCCACATCCCTCAGAGCAGGTTGGATAGTAATGTCGAACTCCTTCGTGCCAGCTACCATAGTGACTGGCTCATCTCCATCATCTGCCTCATCATCCCCTTCCATGATTCTAAGGCTTTCAGTAACTTTTCTTTTCCCTTGCCTCTCGTGGTGTCTCCTGGACTCTGCTGGGGTCCACTCAATGTCCCTATCATTGTCATCAGAAGTGGTAATTGGAGAAGATGGTGGAGTAGTACCTTTCCTCCTTCTTGCTGGAGATCTAGGAGCCACTGATTGTAAAAGAGGAGGTTCTTGCAGGGCAGGAAGCTAGATCTTCTGTCCTGCTCCAATTTCGGGAAGATCTACTATTGCTGACTGTGGCTGCTGTCCACTTTGCTCTGTTTCTTGAAATGATTGGGTACTACTTTGCAAAAGGGACAAATCCAATTCAACGTCACTGCTTGTCGCCATCACAATGATTGCAGTGGGTGCATCACTGACAGACATGGTCTTGGGCTTAGGTTGGGTGATGCTGTAGATGTGGGATTGCTGTTCCCAGGTTCTTCCCCTAAGGCCGGTGTGGCACGCACATGTCTCCCGAAAAAGGTTGCAGTCGGCACACCACTGGTAGAAAGCTGCTCCTTCTCACTGACCACTTTCTTGGCAGCAACTTTCTTTGGGGCCAACTTAAAGCTCTCAGTTAGCAATGGCGCTAAGCTGCACCAGCAGAAGAGATTTGGGCCCATATTTATATTTCAGTTGCATCAAATTCACGTAATTTTTTTTACGCAAAGTCCGCGCACACCTAACTCCATATTTATACTTTGATGTTGGACACATCTAATGTCAAAATATAGGAGTTTGCACCATTTTTTGGATGTGTGCACATACCTTGCGTCAATGAGATACAAGGTAAGCATTCCCATCTAAAGAATGGTGCTATCCACATAGCCCCATATTTATCCCCCCATGCTAAAATGATGCGTAGGTGGGAGGAGTGGCTAAATAATGGTGCTAAGCTTGCTATGCATCATTATTTAACACCTGGGTCAGACCAGGCATTAGGGGACCTGTGGACCTATTTCCATGGTTAAACACCATGTAATGGGTCCACAGGTGCTCTGCCCATTTTTTCATTTTTTTTTTGTTATTGGGGCCCTAACTTAGGGCCCCCTGCATGGCACAGGGTGCAATGGCCATGCTCAGGGGGCACGTCCCTTGTGCCAGCCATTGGGGTGGTGGGCATGACTCTTGTCTTTCCTAAGAGAGGAGTCATGCGTTTGGTGGTTGTGCGCCAGGAAATGGTGCTAGTTTGGTTAGAGGCACTTTTTTTGCCTCTAACCAGACTAGCATCATTTTCTGACGCATCATCCCCCCCTTGCCTACCACCACCCCCACCTGGCTAGCATCTTCTTCTAAGACGCTAGCTCAAGTTTAGCCCTGGCTTGCACCATTCAGTAAATACGGTGCCCGGCTGGCGTTGTTAAATGACTCAAGTCGATGCTAAATGTTTTGTCGCAAAACTGCGTTAGCGCAGTTTTGCAGCAAAAAGCATAAATATGGGCCTTGAAGACTTAACTGTACAGGCCTTCTCTTTGATGCAACGTCCCTTCTCTTCTTGTGCACCTAAAAGCAACCAATCAAGAAAAACATGTAGTTCGTGAAACACGGCATTGTCGCAGGCTGAAATAGTATAGACAAGTGCAATCTTAGTGCAATTGGTTACTGATGTTGTTGTGATCTTAGAGAGCCAGTTGCGAGAGAAGTGGTCCTCAAGGACCTCCCCTCTGTGTCTAGTGAGGTCCTATCATCCTTTCTTTCAGTGCACCTTCAGCCGGGGCCGGGCAGACCCACAGGGAAAGCACTCCAGCTAGCTTCTTTCCCATCAACTCCTTGTGCCAGTTGCTGTCCACCACATTTTGGCAAGATGGCAGCACACACCTTGCAGCTTCCAGGCCATGGATACTTATGTTGCACACCCATCTCCTGTCTTCACCATTGCGGCCCTCCTCCTGTCCCTGACTCCCCCAAGATAATTACGGGCTCAGCCCTGTGGCAGTGTACTGTAGGGCAGTGCTAGAGGCTATGGTTCTGGTCCCTGACCACCTCGACTCAGCAAGATTGCATCGCTGACTTAATGGCTTTCAGGCCTCATGGATGTATGGCACACAAATGTCTCCCAGCTCCACTTCATTCACTCACAGTCAGCCCCTGGACTCTCTTAGGGTGATTGCGGGCACCTGCAGTTCAAATGGTGGCTTAGGATCAGTAAAACTTTGGATCTTGTTGCTGGCCAGCAAAGCTTCACTAACGCTCTGCCATTTTATCGCTGTGCCCCGAAGTGCCCCCATTTTAGCCAAAGTTTGGCATTTGCAGAGCATTATGAGTAAGAAAATGTGGTGCGATCTGCCTGGCTATCTAGCTTTTAGAAATGCCAGAATGCAGCACACATAGAAAGAGGAAAATAAAGAAATTCCTCTGTGTTGCATCATTCTTATGCCACCCCTGAGTTGGCATAGGAATTTGGTGCATGCCCAGACTTGTAAATCTGGGAATGTGTCACATTCCTTTGGGTTCCATGGGTGTTGCATGGGAATACCCCCAAGAAACACCCATGCCAGGCAGTGTTATGCGTAAGAGGGGTCCTAAGTTATAAGGCTATGAAAAGCCACGCAAGATATCTTTGCACACTGCGCCACCAGAGTGTAAACTAAAATAATGCTCTGGTGGTACAGTTTGCTGCTAGGGCCTAGTAAATTAGGTCCTTGGTGCTTTACTGTAGGGAGTGTGGTCAGATGCAAAGTGGCCTGCCCCAATTTATTTTATAAAACAAAGTGTGGTTGTTATGGTCTTTCTGCTCCCCCCAGATTGGCAGATTTGCGGTGATCTCCCCAGTCTCCCTCTCAGGGGGGCAGAAAGGCTGTTGGGCATATTATGACTTGGGGCACAGCCCAATGGCTAGGCAGGCTGCTCAAACCCTTTTTGCTTTTTGACCATTTTTGGTTGTGTCTAGTAGACTTTCTGCCCCCTCCGGGATGGATTTAGGATAAACCCCCACCCCAACCTGACCCATGGGGAGACAGACTGTTGGTCCCATTATGTGGGTGGGATACAGCCCTATATCTGTGGGAATCACTTTATCCCTTCTTTTTTAAAATAATATCCATGATGTCTAGTAGATTTTCTCCTCCCTGGGTGGTGGGGAAAAGTAGGGGTAAACCTTCCAAGCTGCTCCCTGGGGTGATAGAACCACTAGGACTACTATGGTTTTGGGGTTTGGCTCAATGCCAGGGTGGACTGTCTTGTTTTCTTCTTTTGTTTTTTACCATTTTCCCTTGTGTTCTGCTCCTTCTTCGGTGGGACAGATTGGGGGTACACCTTCCATTCTGCACCCCCAGGGAGCCTAAAAAGACTGTTGGGTCTTTTATGGGCTGGGAACATGGCCTGATACTTTGGTGGGCAACCCCACACTTCTTTATTTAAATAATAATAGCCCTTGTCTCCAGTGGGTGGAAAGACTGTTGGGCTTCTTATTGGGAGAGGCAAAGTCAGATGTTTGGGTGGGCCGCCCTGCCCTTCTTTTTTTTACAATTGTTCCTTGGCATCTACTGAGGTTTCTGTCTCTCAGGAGTATATTGGTGTGCATCCCCTCATTTGCCTCATGAGGGTAGAATGACTGTTGGGCCAGATGTGGGGTGGGGCCACGATTCAGCTTTTAGGTGGACTGAGCCAGTTGTTCTTTACTTCTGACAATAATATGTCTGGTGTCTAGTGTACAATCACCCACCAGGCTGTCAGAGAGACTGTCTCATATTCTTTAAGTGGTGAGAGCACTTGCCCATGCCTAGGTGTGTGGCTCCCTCCTTCTGGTGTCTACTGCACACTTCTCCAATTTGAAGCTTGTGAGGTATTGGTAGCTCCCAGCTACCTGTCAGCAGCTCTCCCGTGTGCACCTCTACCTACTAAATTAGAAGTGTTTGCTTGGTGAATTAATGTATGTATACACAATTGAAAAGTGCATACTCAAGATTAAATTCTGTGCGTTTTAAGATCCCATAATTTTCAAAATATATTTAAAAGCTGATATTTCAATGACAAATCTTGCAACATTGAGAGGATTCTTACTTATATTAGTGCCAGAGGCATTGCATCTGTGGGGGCATTCCAATTTGACACAGCCTTTTTTTACATTCGAGCTGGCAACCCTGCTGTGCGGTGATCATGGCTGGTAACCTTGCATAGGGTGGTCACTAATATAATCTTGTAGGTGTGTACAGCACTAAAGATATTAGTAGTTCAGGATGATTTTCATGAACATAAGTAGTTCATATTACTGAAAAGGTTGGGGACTCCTGGTAGAGGGGCAGCTCTCTGTTTATCTGATATCAGTCCTGTGTCGACCCTCAAGCCGGGGCCACTCCTGAGAGGAACCTCTGGAAAGGGATATTTTCTCCTTTCCAGCAGTACCTCACCTGCTAATATTGATCATTGAGGGACTGAGATATTTCCCTGAACACCGTGAGTTAGTCAGTGCTGATGGGGCCAACTGGTTTCTCTCTCAGGCAGTGTAGCATCAGCATCAAAACAATAATCCAGGGACACAACGGAAGCTTTGCCTTTGCATCCCAACATTATATTTTTAAATATAATCCTTCAGGTGTTTGTACTGGGAGGATTTTCCTCCCTTAGGGTAGTGGACAAACCATTCACATCACCTCACAACAGAGGTAATCAGGGAACATGAATGATTCATCCCCTGCAGTAAAGAAGTAAGTAGTGTATGTAACAAAGTAATTTTCCTTTTAATAAGAACAAGCTCTGATTTGTCGATGATTTATTATGTTTTGTTTGGTGTGCTGCTGAGTTTTAAGACCATGGTGCACACCACCTCCCTTGAGTAATTCTTGAACTAATATGCTTCCCTGCCCTGAAAGTCAAGTGCTGAGATAAATTAGTGTTAGAAAGGGGTTCTTGGTCTAAGTTCAAGCCTTTTCAATATGGAGGCTCCATGACACCAATGATAATGACTCCAGTTACAATTTCCACCCTGTACCCACTATCATCCACTTGAACCCACTATCCTGGATTACTTATAGCGTTGATGGTGGTTGTATTGGTTGTGTTGGTATAGGTAGTATTGGTCGTGGTGTACTATTGGTGGTGGTTTTGCTCCTGGTGGTATTGCTGGTTGCATTTGTGGTGATATTTGTCACGGTATAGGAGGTGTTAATGGTGAAATTAGTGGTGGAATAATATCAGTGATTGTGGTATTGGTGGTGGTGGTTGTATTAGTTGTGGCATTTGTGAAAGAGGTTTGGTGTAGGTAGTGGCATTGGTACTGTTGTAGTGGTATCAGTGATATTGGTATTGGTATTATGGGTTGTATTGGCAGTGACAGTGTTACTGGTGGTGGTATTGGTATCATAGTGGTGGACTGGTGATGGTATTGGTGTTTTGGTTGCAGTATTGGCACTGGCGGTATTGGCATTGGTAGTGGGGGGTTTTAGGTGATGCTAAAGTGGTAGTGATGGTGTTATTGCCGGTAACATGTATAACATGTGTACTATTGCTGGTGCTTTTGTCTAAAGTCATTATTACTGTATTATTAATGATATTGGTAGTGGCAGCATTAGTGGTGGTGGCATTGAAGGTTGTGATAATTGCATTGGTGATTGTGTGATTTTGTTATTACTAATGGTTGTGATGATTGTATTGGTGATGGTGTGATTTTGTTATTACTGGTCTCGGTGGTATTGGTGATAGTGGTGTTGGTGTTAGTAGAATTGTTGTTGGTGTATTGGGGGTGGTGATATTAGTCTTCATATCAATATTGGTGCTGGTGGCAGGGGAATTTTGGTGTTACTTGTGCTTGATCTTTGGTGTTGATGGTGGCATTGCTAATCACAAAGGAGAAACCTTGCACAAATTAATGTATGCACACCAATATGTGCACTGGCACACCTACATAGCATTAGAGACTTTTAAAAAGAGACATGCAGTCAACTTTATAAAGTTAGTTCTTATCCCATATTTTAAAATAAGACATTTCAAGCAGCGAAGGTCTATGTCACACTTAGCAAGAAAGAATATAATTTATGAGACTCTGAGAAGGTGGAAGAGCTATATAACATAGTAAAGAGGGCACAGGAAAAGCAAGGAGGCAAGAATTGATGGGGTGCACTATCAAGGTTGCTCCATATTTGTTTCCTATCTTGTGCTTTCTTGTTCATTCTCTTTTTAAAAGTAAAAACAAGTCACAAAGTCCAAATAATGCTCAGTGCAAAACAGCACCACAAAGATCAAATTTAACTGTAATTTCAAATGACCCGGTCTCCCGATAGAAAACAACTTGTAACAAAAGCTGAAAAACATAAAACACGAAACCGATATAGATAGGTTTTTTTTCATAGTACAAGTCAATGAAGTTGTGACAGAAATTTGTTACTCTAAGCAAAAGCTTAGCTAATGTGCAGGTGGCAGCAGTGCTTAATTTGTAAATAAAAACGTACCGGTGCCCAAAGCTCTTCTTTAAAAACTCACAACTGTTGCAATTGAAGGTGTGTGCACAGAATACTGGGGCAGCATAATCCTAAAGCCATCTCGGGCCTCTTTAATCCATTTACATCCACTCCCTGCCCCTTCAGCTCAATCTTACAGCTTTCTCCCTTTCTGACACTTTTTCGATTTTCTTGTTCTCCATCTTTCCCATATGCATTTATTTTGCTCACAGTAAACGCCTGATGCTGAAAAATAAGTTCCACCATCAAAAATAAGTACTGGCGCCCCCCCACCGGAAACCACTGGCTCAAATTAAGCACTGGGTGGCAGACCCCCACCTTCAAGGAAGTGCAAAACAGCCTTGAGGGGAAGATATAGATCATGTACACAATACTCACTTTATTATTGTCACAAATACTGATTACCCTGTCAGGAATGAACACAAGATTATGACCCTCATTCCGACCCTGGCGGTTTCAAACCGCCAGGGTGGAGGACCGCGGGAGCACCGCCGACAGGCCGGCGGTGCTCCAATGGGCATTCCGACCGCGGCGGTAAAGCCGCGGTCGGACCGGCAACACTGGCGGTCTCCCGCCAGTGTACCGCCGCCCATAGGAATCCTCCAAGGCGGCGCAGCTAGCTGCGCCGCCGAGGGGATTCCGACCCCCCCTACCGCCATCCAGTTCCCGGCGGTTCTCCCGCCGGGAACCGGATGGCGGTAGGGGGGGTCGCGGGGCCCCTGGGGGCCCCTGCAGTGCCCATGCCACTGGCATGGGCACTGCAGGGGCCCCCGTAAGAGGGCCCCTAAATGTATTTCACTGTCTGCTTCGCAGACAGTGAAATACGCGACGGGTGCAACTGCACCCGTCGCACAGCTTCCACTCCGCCGGCTCGATTCCGAGCCGGCTTCATCGTGGAAGCCTCTTTCCCGCTGGGCTGGCGGGCGGCCTGAAGGCGGCCGCCCGCCAGCCCAGCGGGAAAGTCAGAATCACCGCCGCGGTCTTTCGACCGCGGAATGGTATTCTGGCGGCCCCCGACAGGCCGGCGGCGACCGCCGCAGGCCAATGTCGGAATGAGGGCCTATGTTTCTTATTAAATGTGCAACGTACACCCATGAGCTCTGTAGCGTCAGGGCTACTAGAGCTATGAAGGTTTGCAGGCATATTCAGGGTCACAGGCAGCTTCAAGCTAATATAAAACAACATCCATATATGATGGCGAGTAATACATTCAGGATTACATTGCGATTATTAACAGTGTATTACATAGATGTATTACAACACAATACAAACATATTTTAATTTTGATTTTACACTCTCTATATCATTAAAAAGTCTCCTAGGTTTTGGTTTCCTCTAGATGTCGTTAAAATGAAAAATGATGCGTGTGTATCATCAGAGAAAACTCAAAAGGTGACATCTGATATATTTTGGCTATTGTTAGCTGGGAGTGGGCACAAAAGACTTTACTGCTTCGTTGTAGCATAGCAATGATTCAACTTATTTATATTTAAATTAATGAATATTAAATTGAGATTCTTGCATCTGGATTTTGAAACCTTGAAATGATTTATAGGTAACAACAATGGGACCCAACATGTAATGCATTGGTGGTTAATTAATTAAGCCAGGACAGCAATGTTACTGCTTGTACAGATCAAGCTGTAGGTACAAGGTCTACTAATCACAGTTGCCAAGTGGTACCTTGTTTCATTTGATACGTTCAACTAGGTGTGGCTATTAGCCATGTAAATGTTGCATCCTGTCCCTGTAAGCCCACACTTGTGATGGAATGTACACAACTAAACATTAAGGGTCTGATTATGAGTTGCACGGTACTGGTGGGTAGGTAATACTAGATGCAATTTACTTTAATATGCATTTATACCACACCAGTACAGCACAGTTGTTAACTGAACTCCATGGATTTAGAAACTAAATTGTGGAATAGGATTACTGATCTTAAAACCATATGGAATTCCCAGTTCTATGAGGCTTGACACATACATTTACCACTTGGTTTCAGCAGGTGGTTAATGTATGCTGGACTTGTGAGTTGGTTTGGGCGAAGGGAAGAGTGTGTGAGTAATAGGTGAGAGAAGGGGCCCAGGTGGGCTTGGACGGGGGAGCATTGTAAATGCTCCCACCAACCTTCAAACAAATCAGAAGAGGAGGCTTAACTGCTGCCTCAGCCTCAACTTCATACGATGTTACCAGGTGGAATTACCACCTGGCAAAATTGGGTCCGGTGTTCCAACACCTGGAAGAACTAGCCGCTAGACCCCAACTCACTTATGATCAGGCAGAGCCAAATTCCATACGGTATTTCCTGTTCTCCTGACTCAGAATCGTGGCTCAAGAATGCAAAGTGATATTTACAAACATGGCTCAATGATGGAACCATTTTGCTTCTATCAACAGTCTAGTGTCTTTGAGGATTGACAGTGTGGAGCAAAGGGAATCAAATGCCTTGCACTGATGTTAGATTTGTAACCAACATGATTTTAGGATTTTGAGAAGTAGCTGAGTGCATCTGCAATGAAGCGGTGTGGCACTGGTGCATTCATTTTTAAATCCAATATTGGTGGAAGTCTTGTGCATAGCAGCAGCAGCAACTGCAAGCAATGCACAGTAGCATGAATTAGCATCATTTTTTAACGCTAATTCAGCGCATACTTAACTCCACATTTATATTTTGGCGCTAGACAAGTCTAGCGCCAAAATATTGGAGTTAAAGTCATTTTTTGGATGTGTGAACCTCCCTTGCCTCAATGAGACGCAAGGTAGGCGTTCCCATTCACAAAATGACTCCTAGGCCCTAGCCTTATTTATCGTCCTGTGCAAAAATGGTGCACTGGAGGGAGGTGGGCCTGAATAATGATGTTAAGCCTGCTTAGCGCTACTATTTAACACATGGGTCAAGGCAAGATTTAGAGGGACTTGTGGACCCATTTTCATGGTGAAACACCATGGAAGGAGCCCATAGGTGCCCTCCCCAAACCCAAGGAACACCCCCACCCACACTAGAGGGACACCACTGGATGGGGGACCCCATCCCAGGTAAGTACAGGTAAGTATTTTCATTTTATTTTTAAAGTGCCATTAAGGGCCCTGAAATGGTTCCCCCTACATGGCACTGGGTGCAGTGGCCACACCCAGGGGACACTTGTACCCTGTGCTGGCCATTGGGGTGGTGGGCATGACTTCTGTCTTTTGTAAGACAGGAGTCATGTGGGGTGGATGGTTTGTGTCAAGAAATGACGCTAGGCTGGTTATTTTTTATTAACTCTAACCAGCCTAATGTATTTTTTTTGTGTGCAAAACACCCTTCTCCCATACCGCCTTCCTCCACCAGGCTAACTTAATTTTCCATGAAGTTAGCCCACCTTTTGCACCAGATTGTGCTATTCCATAAATTTGGCACCCGGCTGACGTCTATACTTTTTGACGCAAAACTGCATCTGCGCAGTTTTGCGTCAAAAAGTATAAATTTGGGACATAATGTCTTTCATGATCTTCCTTTAATACGATATGGCCTGATATGTGCAGTTGGTCTGACTATTTCTTGGAATGAGAAATGTCCTCTCCCCACCCCCACCTCCAATGTTCAATGTACTGTCAGTTCTTGAAAAAGGCCCCGGTAGTGGTCAGCATCACCACTACCATCATTATAAAGTCCCCAGTAGGGAAAGGGCACTGGTGTCTGACCGTCTACAAACATCTTAACTCTTCACAAAAAATCATAAAGGAACAAGGACCCCCAAATCCTCCTCATCACTTTTTAACTAATGTTAAGGACCCAAATGTATCATTTGCCATTTTTGCACAAGCACCTCAGGGCATGCTTACCAAAGATTCTGTAAATCTTTCTTTATATATGCTATCAAGTTTTGACCTGGTTTACCAACTCAATGCACTTCAGAAAAGCACATTGTCCCTCAAAAATTCTACCAGCCCCATTTTTGATCATTAAAAAAGTGAGAGCACGCTCAACACACGTTTACCACATGTTTAACATTCTAAGGGTGTGCGTAACTGGAAATAAGGAAGTGCTTCAATGAATCACAAAAAGAAAGAGAAAACAAGAGCATGATTGCTCCCATGCATGCTGTCATCAGTTTCCATTGCTGCAAAATTTGACAACTGAGAACATGTGAGTGGATCATTGAACCGCCTAAAAAGCAGTATCGTTTTTTTTTCCATATATTTTGCACACAACCATTAGCCACTCATGTGGAATCATTCCTCATGAGACAATGACCAATAAACATGTCTCCCAAAATAGGGGGAGTTGCAAGAATGGTATGTGAACGAGGATATGATAAAGAAATTAAGACAATAAGGATGTGTATCTATAGGTGACAATCCATTTAAGCAAGTATGGTGAAGAGAAGTATCAGAGTCAGAGTAACTCCATGTTTTATCCCCATACATTTTTGTTACTAAACCAAGTCAATTATTTTCCTCTAGTATGCAGAGGCGTGGGAGAAAACAGGACCTGTAGATGTGAACAGGGATATTCGTGGCCTCCTTCAATGTGCAGCGATCACCTGCCCTGCACGGTGCTTTCCAACAGGCAGATATGCAACTGTATTGAGAACTTGACTGATGACATCACTGGAATCAACTGCGAAAAGCCAAGTAAGACTTAGACATAAGAACAAAGAAGAAAATTATAGGATTGTCTCTAAATTATGGTATGAGACTGAGGCCCTGATTATGCGTGATTCGGAGTTTTCCCATCCTTCCACAAGCCTCTGTTTGTGCAGGCATTGGCATTCTGAGAAGTGAAAGTTTTACAGTGTCTGAAAATTACTGATTGCAATAGAGTCCACCCTCATTGTGAAATTTTGGTAGGTCAAGCCTGACAGGATTTAACAGGGAAAAAGATTTGGGGGCATATTTCTTAAAGAATTGTGTCGCCCTTCCACCACACAATGGGGCGCAGGAGTGACGCAACTCTTAAGTTAGATTTATCAAGCCAGGCAAGGACACTTTTTGTGTCCTTGCCTGGCTTGATAAATCTAGAGTAATGCAACACCTAGCAAATCGCTGTGTAGAGTTACTCTGCCCTTGTAATGCATTCCATGGGAGGAGCGTGGATGCTCCCACACACCCACCCTTGGATTTTGGGGCGTTCCCAGATTTACTATTACTGGTAGACTGGGGAATGCGCAAAAATGCTACACCTCCACAGGTGAGGCGTAACAAGTAGAAATATCTTTATTTCTCCTGGTTACTTCCTCTTTTTATGTATGCCCCTTCCTGCACAAAAAAAGAATCCTGCGTACAAAACACAGGCACCCTTGAACCATGTAGCAAGGGTACCTGCATTGGCACTTGGCAGCACATTGTGCGCCAGCGCAGAGAAAAGATAGGAGTGTGCTGTACAATGTTGAGTACAGTACATTCCTGCCCTGTCCCCATCATGCCGTCCAGCGCAACAAGGTGACTTGCTGCGCTGAGTTTTTTTAATTTTAAATATGCCCCGTGGTATTGATTGAGGCATCCAGATTTTGGTGCAGTAAGTCAAATTTTATCAGCTGCAATAAATAGAACATTTCTTTCTTTCACTTGTAATCAGGGCCTTATCAAACAAAGGCTAAATCAGGCAAAAAAGAATAATGAAATTCAATAGTGGAATTTAGTTATTTATGTAGTTACTTACCTCTGTATTTGTTCTTTTAATTGTTTTGTATATTTTATGAGTGTGTTCTAACAGATGATTGCAAAACCAGGTGCTTCACAGGCCCAACAACTGTCGAAAATGGAGGGGAGTTAGTAAGAAAAGTGTATACACTCAGTCCTTGAAGTACACGTTCTACGTAATGATTTCACTTTCTTACTGGTAACAATGGCTCCTACCCAATTGGCATATTTAATTTACCTATAAGTCCCTAGTAAAGTACACGGTATGTGCCCAGGGCCCATAAATGAAATGCTACTAGTGGGCCTTCAGCACTGATTGTGTCACCCACATATGTTGCTCCTTAACCATTTCTCAGGTCTGCCTTTGCAAGGCCTGTGAGTGAGAAATCCTGCTTACTAGTGATGTTGGATTTAACATTACTATTTTAGAAATGCCACTTTTAGATTGTAGGCATTTCTCTGCACTAACTGCTCTCTGTGCCTTACAACCTGTCTTCAATCCATGTCTGGTGTATGCTGGTTAATAGCTCTCCCTGTGCTTTTCACTCAGACAGCCATAAACACAGGACACTCAGATGGATTTACTTTAATCTGCATATGGATGGGTCTTCCTGGGCTAGGATTGTGGTCCCTACTTGGAAAGAGTGTATACGTTTGCCAACAAGAGACCCATTTTCTAACACAATATATTTGATTTTATTGTAATGCACTATTTATGTTGCTAAAAATGCATACTACCACTGATTACATATTTCCATTATCACAATCAACAAAGCACCTCATAAAACACTAGCTATATTAAAATCCTTCGACTGCCTTTCAGACCTTGGTACCATGTATGCCTCCAGAAAAGGAAAGCCAGAATATGCCTTGACATTCTTAAGGATAGGGCAATATCGAACCCACCATTACGGCTCCTCAGTGGTGACCAGTGGATGCCACAATTACATTTATGCTCTTGTACCACATCTATAAAGCATACATGAACAAAGGCCTCACATGCCTGCTGAAAATAAAGTCCCATCATGCCTCTACCAGAACTTTCTGCTTTTCATCTGTGAGTGTTCAAAAGATCAAAACACAGAGGCACATCGCTGAGCATACAAAGTCTAGGGGGCTGACGTTTGTGTACGTTTACACTTGTTGTAATAACATTACTAGTGTTTTGTTATTCACAAACTACATGTGTAATTTTACTAATATTTTATGATTATAATTTTACTATTAGTAAAATTAGTAGTAGTCAATTTACACTTATAGTAAATTTACACTTGTAGTTTGTGAACACCAAAAAATGTAAGTGTTCTGCTTCTTTCCACTGATTTCTATGGGAGTGTGCCGAAATCTTGGATGCGTGATCAGGTGTGCACCATGTTTCAGCACTCATGACTTGAAGCCCATATTTACACCATCACTCATTAATCCTCAGTACATTTTCAGTTATGTGATATCGCTCAGTGATTATTAGTTTGTGTTTATATGTGCCACATTACTCAGTAATCTTTATTCTCTGTCCGGATGCTCAATCACTCATTGATCCTAAATGTGTGGCCAGATTTGAACCCTCATTCAGTTACGCTTTGTGTATATTTAGATTAGCACATCATTTGCAGTACCTAGCTGGATATGCATGTACCATCACTCAGTAATGTATGTTGATATTTACACTTAGGAGACAAGGATTCAGGTATGAATGGGACCAGACAGTTTGGATTAGATGGGTCTGTTCAGCCTGGGGCAGATACTTAGGTTCTCATTCTGAAATCCATTATTGTCTGTAAATAATTAATAATTATGCATGGTAGTATACCGCTTTGTACAGCAAACATGATAATTTCAGATTCACAAAACCCTATCCAGAAATATTAATGCTGTAGCAGCTCTGTGTCCACACCTGATCCGCAATGCCACATATGCATGATATGCCATATTTGATATTGACCAAGGTAAAAACTAATAAGGCAAAATATTCATACATGGGGGAGAATGCATTATGAAACACAAAACAGTATGGAGATAGTGGAGAAGCTAAAGAACAGCGAGGGAAAGGGTCAGAATGCAGACAATACAACTCAGATGTGATAAAGTTGAGATGTGTCAGTAAATAATGTACCTCACTTTTGATTGTTATACCAACAGATACTAATGCTTATTGTGAGTACGAATTGGTTAAAAGTACTAGATGTATTTGTTCCATGTCCTGTTTCACACAAAGACCACCCGAGTTAAATTAGCTTTTACAATCTATTATTGTTTCATATTTAACAGTCTGTTTTTAACATACACAGAAAGTTTGATGGGATGTCCTCAGACACCTACCAGGTGTCATGCTTCATCATAGGACATCCTCACGCTTTCCAAAAACTTTGGTTTGATGGAGAGCGGGCCTACACTCTGGAATCAGAAAGGCACTTTTCTGATCTAGGTTCCATAAAATACATTCTAAACCAGTGTGGTAACCCAGTATGGGTTTTACTTTGTACGGTATGACTTGGTATTAAAAACTGTGCGTGGAATATAGGGGAGTACCCCGACTCCACTAGAGTGTTGACATGTTTATGCTAAGCGGCTCATAAGAATCCGTTATAATAATAATTTATAATTATAAACAACGTAGGGTTTCTTTTCGGTTTTTACAACTGCTACCCAGCACTGAAGTATGTTTTAGAATGGGTAGTTTTCTTAAAGCAGCTATATCTTACTGTAAGAGTCTCAATTTTTAGATCACGTTGTTTCTGTATTTTTGAACACTTACCATTTTTGTAAATTAAATGTCTTTTGTTCACATATGTTTTGCATTTGACCTTTTATGATTGTCTTTGACACTCAAATAAAGGAAGACTTGAATGATGCATAATGAATTTGACACTTTTAAGTTATCTGTGGTCTAGGCAAAGCATTATACCACTGACCTGGTCAGTGAACTGCTCTGACTCCCGTGGCTCCATCTAGTAAGTAGAGCTCCTCTGAACTCCTGACCCCTGTCAGGAGTTTGAGGCCCTCCTCCACCCACAGGCTTCTGCCTGCGTCTCATCCCTGGTGTCTAGTGGGAGAGCTCTGCTTTACTGCTAGGCTACCTTACTCCTCCGTTTTCTCTACTCCTCTCTCCATGTGCTCTCTCTCCGTGTCTGCCCCAGTGCCCCTCCTGCAGTTCGCTCACCTGTGTGACCTTTTGCCTTGCTTTAACTGTTGCCTTAACTTTTTATTTTTTCTTCACTTTTGCTTTAATTCTGCCTTTCCCTCCACTCTCGCTCTCTCACTCTTGCCCTACCGCCTCTCTCTCTCCCCCTCCGCTGCTGCCCCTGCAGCCCCGCCCCCTCCGCTCCTCCGCGCTCCTCTCCCACTGCTGCTGCCAGGGCCCCACCCACTTTTTTTCACAACATTTTCGCCCCCACTCCTGCCTCTCAGCTGTCCTCTCCTCTCCCCTACTTAATGGCAGCCAGCACCAGAACCCCTGGCTCTCGTCCCACCCACCGCCGCCACGCACTTCTTCATTTAGACAACGCCACCCTCCACGCCCTCAACACCGGCCACTCTCCTGCCTGCTTTCAAACCTCCCCGCAGATCACCCGCAGACCCTGCCCCTGCCTAAACTGAACCTTCACCAGCCTCCACTCCAATGACCCACCCACCAAGGCAGGATGCAACCATCTCAGATGTATCCTTCTCAATACCCGCTTTGTCCACAAGCACGCAGTAGAAATATGGAATCTACTCGACTCAGCTTCCTCAGATGTCACCTTCCTGATAGTGACCTGGATGAACCCCTCCTCAGCGCCTGACATTGCCATAGCCATCCCGGACAGCTACAAGATCACCCCCTGGGACTGCTCCAACAAACCAGGAGGAAGCATCACCATCATCCACAAGAACACCCTCAGGATCACGACCAGCACCAAAGACACCCTCAGCACTGCTGAACACCGGCACTTCCAGATCCACACCGACCCAAACACCACCCTCTGAGGGACCATCGTTTATAGGCCCCCTGGCCACCGACAGCAGTTCTGGGACTACATCACTGACGTCATCAGCACGCATGCTCTTGTATCCACTGACTACATACTCCTTGGGGACTTAAACTTCCACCTCAAGGAGACCAACGACTACAACACCACCACCCTGCTCAACAACCTCTCCAACCTCGGCCTCAAACAGCTCATCACAACACTGACCCACTCCGAAGGACACACACTCTACCCTATTTTCTCCACCAGCAAACACATCTCCTTCAGCCACACCACTGAACCCCACTGGACAGATCACCGCTGCATCCACTTCTTCTTTGAAAAACCCACAACACACCATCACCTGCAACAGATTCCACACCGCAGATGGAACAAGGACACTGAAGACCAACTAATCACTACCCTTTCCCGGAACCCACCCATCGACACCACCGACACCGACACAGCTGCCTGCAACTTCACGCAATTGATCGACACCTGTGCCAACACTCTTGCCCTGATCAAAAATCCCTCCATCAGATGCACTGACAGAAAGGGCTTCTGGTTTACCACCGACCTCCAAGAATCTAAGCAGACATGCCGAAGACTCAACAAGAAGTGGCACCATAATCAGACACTGGACAACCACACAGTCTTCAAAAACGCAAACTGCAGACACCACCAACTCATCCGAACTGCCAAGAGAACTGCCCTCAAAGAATGCATCACCAACAATGTACACAGCCACAAGGAGCTCTTCAACATTGTTAAAGAACTCTCCAACCCTAGCTCCAAAGCAACGACATCCTGCCATCACAAGACCTCTGTAACTCCCTAGCCTCCTACTTCCATGCAAGATCGCAGACATCCACAACAGCTTCAGCACTCAGACCCCCCGGCAACCACCAGCACCACAGACTCTCCAACGACCAGCCTCCTGCTCTCCTGGACCCCCGTCAACGACAACAACACCATCAAAAATGAACACCATCCACTCCAGCTCACCATCTGACCCTTGCCCTCTATACATCCTCAACAAAGCAAGCTCCGTCATTGCATCCCAACTCTGGAAGATCATCAACAGCTCTTTTGAGTCTGCCACTTTCCAGGAGAGCTGGAAACAGGCCGAGATCAATGACCTCCTCAAAAAACCCAAGGCAGCCTCACGGGTGAGTAGTGCGCTTTACAAATTCCTTGATTAATTGATTGATTATAGTAGTAGTGACAACAACAACAGTAACAAAAATAATGCTAATACTGTACCTGATGCTATCACTAAAACTGTGTTCCTTTCAGAATATTGTAATTAATGTTATCATTATTATTATTACTTAGGGTCTACATTTCCAATTCCTCTAAGATAAGACAGCTTAAAATGTGATCCTACTTGCACTGTAACATTGAGCAACAACGAAGGAGATTCATGCAATGTTATTTCTAATCACCGGGGCAGAGAATCAATGTCGATAATTATCACACTGACCTCTTATTCATTCTACCTGCCCAGCAAAGGTACTTTGCTGCCTCTTTATACGTATGAAGATCTCTGAAAATATGACTGCAAAACAATGCAAATGAAGCAATTCAGATTGGTTTAAAATATATATAAATCTGGAGCCAATTCCAAATCTAGTGCTGATCTATGCACACAAATATTTACATTTACACTTGGTCGTAAATCTTAGCTTAGGTGCACTTCTGCAACTCCCAGTGTAAATTTATAGCAATGTGGTTCTTAACCCAGTTACAAAGAGGAAAGGTGGGTAGAAACACAAAGGTCTCAAACCAAAACGAGAAGGTTCCAACTAGTAATGTCACAGTCATATATTAAATGTGTATCCACCAACTGAAGTTCTGCATAGTGTACTGTAGAGGAGATCTCTTTCTGTGTAAGTTAGAATACAAAATTAAAAGAAAAGAGGCATTGTTGGGTGCTATGAGACGTTTTTGAGCCAGACATCAGCTCTTGGTGTTGTGTGTATTATTGTGTGTGTGTGTGCATGTGTGTTGGTATGGGACCTGCAGTGTGTGTGTGCCTGTGTTTTGACATGCAATGTGTTGTGATGTGGCTGTTATATTGTGAGTATAGTAGCGTTAGATTAGAGATGATTTGTCCTTTTCTAATAATTCATTTAAAATGTACATATTTGTACATTTCTAGCTGCGTGCATCTGATATGTTTACATTGTTATAATTTGATTTCTTAGATATGTGCTTTATAAAGAATTATATGACCATTTCTTACCTTCATTTAATTTTCTATTTTATGTCAATTTTGGAAAAAAAGCAAATTTTTAAGACAAAATGTATATCATTGTATGCAAAGCTTGACGTTATGTGACGTGTGTATTATTTTGCCATTTGTACAATTTAATTTATATGGGTAAATGCACTGTCTAAAGTCATAAGTCTACTATTTCTTGTATTTATTTTAATTTTGTTTTAGATGTTTGTATTCGTACTGGTAATGGTATTCCCTGCCTCCATTCATTTCTTTGTGATTTCCTTGTTATACCTTGGAGTTTCCATTGTGCTATTTCTTAACCGAGTGAACGCTGAATGCACATTATGGATACATTATATATACACATTGGGGTCAGAAAATGGCATTAATTACTTTTCCCTTTCATGACTCCTATTTCTCCACGTTTCTAAAAAAAAAAAAATATCTGCATATCTATTGAAAGGTTATCGAAGAAGTAGCAGTTTTTCTCCATGCGTTTCCGTAGCATGATTGACTTTGGTTACTTTGTGACAGCCTGATGCAAATGAGGAAAATATCTGTGAATCCAATCCACTAACATTTGGAAGTGAAGATGCATTTTGATTAAATACATGAAATTAAAAAAACTATGTGTTCTTTTTGCCTGTTATAACATTTCCTTTTTAGAGAATACATTATACGGGAGATGCAAAGTCAACATGCCGTTCACAAACCATTTTCTGAACTCATCTTCAACCGCGTATAGGGGAATAGTAAGAGATTTCGAAAGCGCAGTAAGTATTATACAGCTTCTTTTACATCTGGTAAACGTTGTAGTTGTCATAGAAAATATATATATATATTTTTTTGAAAGGCCATAAATGTCTATGTTAATCGATGCATTTTTCAGTATTTTTTGGCACCAGTCTCTGCTGAAATGCTTCTACTATTCTTCCCAACCTGGCTCTTGCGCTCTACCCCTCAGGGGTTGATGGTTTGTAAACACAGGTCCTGATTTATACGTTTTTATGGCTGTTGACACCACCTACTGGCGAATAAACTGTGGGGCATATTTATGAGAGGCTTGCACCACGGTTGCGTCTCTCTTAGTGACGCAGCGGGGTAGCTCAAACCTCTCAATCATGTCAATGAGGCCTCGCAAAACCACTTTTTCTGTTTCTTTGAATGACCTCATAGTTATGGAGCAAGGCGGTGCAAGTCACTGGGTGCCTGCATAGGCGCTAGGCTGCCGAATCTGTGCCAGCATAGGGGGAAAGGACAGAAACGCACTGTATTGCCTAAATACGGTGCATTCCTGCCCTTTCACTTTGGCATAGGACAGTGACTTGCAGCGCTGCCTTACGCCAAATTCCCATAATTGGCCTTGTGTTTCTGCATCAGAAGCGAATATTCTGATGCATAGAACATAGGTGGATGTGCACATATTTCACTCAAAGTCAGCCTATCCTTGCATCCATTTCTGCATGACTACGTCATAGTGGCAGCTAGGAATGGTTAGGTTAAGCTGCATGTTTTCTCCTACCTTGCAAACCTCACTGAATTGTAATTGTTCGTAAGATGAGCTCCATTTCCAGGGCAGGAAAGGGAAGAGAAATCTCTCATATTTCAAGGGTGATGAGAAAGCAAGCTTTGACCCAAAAAGAACCTTTTTTTTCAGTGAAGAAAAACAGGTAGAAATAAAATGCAATTTAAACACACCCCTGAAACACAGATTGACTACTGGGGTAGTAATAAAGCATCGATCTTAATCCTGACTAATATTAAAAATGTTGACTAACATAGAACTGGTGGTAAAATAAATAATTAATTTTAAAGTAGGTTAGGGCCAGATACATAAATGTAATTTCCATTTTAGAGTAAGTTTACGCTCTTGAGTAAGTTTACTACATTTTGGTATTCACAAACTCAAGGTATGATTCACAAAGTTCACCTTACACTTTAGTATAAGTTTACTCTTTTTTCGGTATTCCCAAACCACAAGTTAATGTTAAGTTTACACATGCTGAGACTCCGCAGTCGCGCGGAGAACTCAGCACATAAAAAGTTTGGCCTGTCCTATCTTTTCATGTGCAGAGTTCTATGCCCTGACTGCGGAATCTCTGCTTTCGTAAAGATACTATTAACTCGGGATTTGTGAATACTGAAAAAACCTCGATATTTCTGAAAATTAGAAACCCAGGAGTTCAAGAGTGATGTGGCTTGCATGGACTCTACAATGTTTTTGAATGAAGAATTCTCCTGCAAATCTCAAACATTATAGCTAAAATTACATATTTTCTGTATCTGTTTTTGCATGGTCACCCCTGTTTTCATTTTAAACTGATGCTGTTGGGTTTTGGACTCTGTACACTGAGACCCTGCTAAGCAGGCTCCAGTGCATGTGCTCTGGCCCCTAAAAACATATAGAATTGGAACAAATCCTTATAAATTTACCTATAAGTACCTAGTATACTGTACCTTGTGTGCCCAAGGCATAAAAGTTAAATACCAGTAGTGGACTGCAACACCTATTCTGCTCCCACTAAAGTGACAGTGCATAAATCCTGTAGCCTGAGTGTGGATTTTTAATACTATTTGGGGCTGCAAATTCTGCACATAAAAAGATAGGCCTGTCCATGTTAGTAACTCTACCCACAGGTGTTGGTCATATTGCTAGTAGCATGAATAGTCTTAAATGATTTGTGGGAAATCAGCAAACTATTGAGTTTTGTATTCTCATCACTAGTGCCCAGTATCACCAGCAATACATTTTTACCACATAGAAGTCCAAAATATCAATTAATTTGCAATCATTTGCAATCCTTTGCATAATCTTCAACTTGCTCTGAGCTTTTACAAACCAAAAACCATAACCACCCAAAACTCACATGCAGTCTGTCAAGTAACACAGAGCCCTCATCATTCACACCCTTGAAACAAAGAGTACTGGATGTAGACACGATCCATAAAAACATCAAAGTCTTTTCAGGCGTACTAGGGATTCTGAAGGTACCCAGGATATGTGGATTCCCCAGGTGGGAACGGAAAAGATAACTAAAATCTGCCTAACTTTTTATTATTTTAATGGGAAAAAGTACTGTGCAAGAAAGTATAGGTTTTTTTCTAAATAAGGCATCAACAAAAGATTTGCTGGGATAACATCACCATATTCCTAACTTTTAGAAACAATGTGATAAAATTAACATAGATTTTGCATAATTCTAAGTGGTGGTTGATTCTTTCTATATTTTGTGGTTTCTATCTAATTGCAGGTGGTGATGAAAACAGGTGTGAAATCCATTACAATTTGGGAACTTAGAAGGCTGTGCATTCTGAAAAGTAGACAAAAATCTAAATTCAGAAAGAGGTCATTTGTGTAGATCATGTATGGGTTTTCCAAAGAAACAAATCATAGAAATAAAAAAATGAAAATAAGTAGGCAAAAAAGAAATAGGTGATAGTGTTTTCGTTTGTAATTTTTTCCCCACTGGATGATTTACGAAAGTAGTATACCGTTACATTCTTAAAAACCTTCTGATGGCAGCGATATATAGTATTTTTTTGGTAGTATGATAACTTGCAGTACCCAAAGGGAACTACTGAGCTTATAATTATTTTTCATTGTGTACCAACCATGCAGCAATTCATAAGGTAAAATATAATGAATGCAAAATTGGTATGCGTGAAACCAGTGCATTTTTTTAAATAGGACAAAGGCACAGAGGTTAAGAATGGCAGTTATTTGTGTACCTCTGAAAATGTGGTTATCATATTATCATGATTCAGAAGGCATTTTCCAAAAAGTGATCTTTACTGCACACTGGATTACATTTAGGAGCCAAAAATGGTGTGAAATTGAAATTACTATAACAATTGTTCTACCATTCTGTATTCCCACACTTTGCCCGATACAAATGTGCCACACTTTTCTGCTTGGGACTGTTGCCTGTGAAAGCAAAGGCCTTAAAATGCAACATGGAGACATCAAAATATTTGCCTTGAAAACAGATCCATTTTGGCGATATGAGTGGCTGAGGTATTCCAGCCCAGGCTCAGCCACATCCCAAGGGAAACCTAGACATTTCTTAAAGATAGACAGCCAGACACCTACATTTCTACCTACAGTTCCTAAAATGGTACCCCACTTATATTGCTGTGACACAATAGACCCCAAAACACAATGTGGAGACATCAAATATTCGTCATGAAAACTGACCCATTTTCACAATGTAGGTATCTGTCGTATTGTGATCTGGGCTTGGCTACCACTTAGGAAAACCCAAGAAACCTAGACACTTCTGACAGGTAGACTCCCAAGAGTGTCCAGGGTAATATGACTTCAACGAATTCATGCTGGCTTTTACCCAGAATGCCTTGCACACCACAAACTTTGACTGACATCACATATTTCTACACATTTCTGTGAATCTGTGGTGATTCACAACATTCCTAGATTTCTCTTGATAGAAACATTGCTCCACTGCTGTGGATGGACCTATCATCCATGACATGATGGGCTCTAAAATGTTACATAGGAACATTCATTTTTTTGCCAATAAAATTCACTCATTTTCCCACATGAGTAATTGCAATAGTTGGGCCTATGTTCTTCTACCACCCTCTGGAAACCTAGCAAACCTAGATGTTTCTGAAAATTAGAAACCCAGGAGAGTCAAGGGCGATGTGACTTGCATGGACTCCACAATGTTTTCTTATGAAGAATTCTTCAGCAAATCTCAAACTATATAGATAAATCACACATTTTCTGTGCCTCTTTTTGCTTGCTCACCCCCATTTTTATTTTGAACTGATGCTGTTTGGGTTTTGGACTCTGTACGCTGAGACCCTAAGCCAAGCAGGATCCAGTGCATATGCTCTGCCCCCTAAAAACATGTAGAACTGTTAAAAATCCAACTTGACTTATCTATAAGCCCCTAGTTTACAGTACTAAGGGCCAGATGTATTAAAGCTTTTTCAATGCGCAAACGGTGTGAATGCCCGTTTGCGAATGCAAAAAGCCCTTTCAGAATGTATCAAAGGCATTCTGAATGCAATTTTAAGGGATCGCTAAAATAGCGATCCCTTAAAATTGCGACCCTGTTTAGAGAGTCGCAAATTGTGACTCTCTAAATAAGAAATTGCAAATAAGGAATCCTTATTTGCGATTTCTAAAGCACATGTATGAAGCAATTCCTTAATGCAAATTGGGCATTAAGGAATCACTATTACCACCAAGTTGAACTTGGTGGTAACCATGTGCAAATTTTTAAAATTCATTTAAAATGCATTTTTTAAATTTACATGTAAAGCACACATGCCCTTTTGGCATGTGTGCACCTTACAAGTTGTTAAAAAATGTTTTGGGGGGCAGACGAGGGGGCCTTAGGCCCCCAGCACCCTGGACTTTGCATTTCCCAAAATTGCGAATTCCAGTTGGGAATTCGCAATTTGGGACATGCAAAATATTCGCAAATATGGGCCGACAGCCCATAGATGCGAATGGGGGCTGTATTGCAATTTGCGATTCGGAAATAGCATTGGCGATTTTTAAGAAATCGCTATTACCGAATCGCAAATATGATACATTGCATTTTGCAAATCAGAAATAGCGATTTCTTAAAAATCGCTATTTCCGAATCGCAAAAGGCTTTTTTCATACATCTGGCCCTAAGTGTGCCCAGGGCATGTAGGTTAAATATCTTTAGTGTACTGCAGCACCTTTTCTGCCCCACTAAAACGACAATGCATAAACCCTGCAACCTGAGTGTGCAGTTTCAAAACTGTAATTTTGACATTTCAAAATACACCTTTTGCCAGGCCTAAACATTCCTTCCTAATGCTTAAAAGTCACCCTTAGGTTATGCCTATGGGGAAGGGTGCATCGATTTTAAAAAGTAGGACATGTGTACTTAAGGTTTACATGTCCTGGTATTGAAAAATCTCCAAAGCCTTTTTCACTGTGGCAAGGCTGGTTCTCCCATTGAAAAGTACTGTGTTACATTATAACACCTTTTAAAGCATAACTTCAGTTTGGATTAGCTAGAACAAAGATTTAACAACTCAAATTAATGCTAATTTAGAATCCAATCTAAAGGTGAAGTTAGAATTTACATTACTATTTTGAAAATACCACTTTAGAAAGTTAGCATTTTTCTTCCCTAAGCCAATTGCACCTTTCTGTTAGTGTTTTTTGTGTCTCATGACTGTTAGTGACTGTCTTGTGGTGACGTGTATTGTTCCTAGACAGTGGAAAAATGGCTTAGGTATGGGAAGGTGATTTTTCCCCTGACAGGATGATCAGTTGATCAGAGCTTTGTCCAGGAACTGAATTAAACTTCAAATGGTGCCTACCCTGTCACAATCAGATATAGCTCACAACTAAGACTGCACTTCATTGTCCTACTAGCCAACCAGACACCAATGCCAGTGGGCAGGGTCTGCCCCAGAACCTATTTTGAGTCTGGCCATTTTACTAGCTACACCTGTGGTGTTCAAAGGGGGTTCTGCTCAACTGAAGAAAAATTCTGCCATTTTGGCTTGGTTTTGGGTAAAGAGGGGCACAGTTAGATAGATTACAGTAACGCACACAGAGGTGCTTCAAAAGTGGATTGCATCACTCCTGGGATTTTTTACCCAATTTGTTATAGAGTGTCTGGGAGTTCCCCCCACCCACTGGCTGATGATAGACATACATGTGGTACTCTCAGTACCCCCTTCAGAACCACTGCTGGACCTGTGGAAGTCAGAAGAAGGACTTCACTTTCTGTTAAACCTGTGGAGATAAACCCTAAAAGCTGGTTCAGCTCTCATTTACTCAGGACAGAAGAGTTGACTCAAAGGGCTAGTTTGCAAGCCTCCCGTTGCACCACAGGGAAACAAATACTGGAAATGGCCCAAATCTCTGCTTAGCCCAGCTGACCAGTGCCAACTGAAATTGCGCCGGCCCTTCCTAGTGGCATGTGGGAGATTGACTCTAAACCACCAAGTAGTGCAAAAGAGGTTGTGGATCCTGTGCTCTTTCCCCCTTGAAAATAGAATGACTGGGCAGTTAGATACTTTTTTCTGAACTTTTCTCCAAACGGCTGCCACCAAGCCACAGCCCACAACATTGAACTGCCATTTGGAGTCAACTTGCTGGTTTGCCCCGCTGAAAGGGATCTTGACTTCCAGAAAAGTTTCTTGGTCCAAACATAGTTGATTTCACATGGACCAGCTCTGAGCAGGGCCTAGATGATGATAACACCTTCCTGGGCCCTTACTTCAGCCTACCCTCCTGAAGTTTTTCCACCTTCAATGTTGAGAGCCTCAAACTTCTCGCCAGAGCTGAGGGTCCCAATGAGGACCTATGCTTCAGCTGGCTGTCATCAATAAGCCCCTTTGGATCAAGCCTGCAACCCAACCCAACAAGGTCCTTGTCGATGAGGGCTTTTCGCCAGAAAAAAAGACTAAGGGGGTCATTACGAGTTTGGTGGTCTCAGAACCGTCATGTCGTACCGCCAACGGGCTGGTGGTGAAGACAGCCAAATTATGACCATGGCAGTCTTCCCATCAGAACACAGCCAACCTACCGCCAGTACCGCCACGGCAGACATGCCGCCACGGACGGCGGTAGGCACCTTCAGGCCGGTGGAGACAATGTTCCTGCTCGACATATTACGAGGATGCACACTGCCACGGTTTCCGCTGTGGTCGCTTCTCAACGAAAAGCCTGGCGGAAACCAATGCTATAAAAGGAAACACCCACATTCTGAAACACATACCTGAATGGAGCCGCCATGGAACCTGTAGTAGAAGTCCTCCCACTGCCCCTGCTTGCACAATGACTCTGGAATCAGCGATGAAGACAACAACTGTGAGTACACAGTCCTACCTCACACTGGAGGGAAAACCCAAACTACACATGTACACACAACATACACATCCCGGATGGCTTGCGATGGTGACACCCACCCACCCGTATACACACACTCTTAGGCACATAAACACACACCTACATACACACACGCACACCCTTACCATGCACACCAGAGTCTGTACTACACGCACCACATCCAACACACACATGCCATACACACACCATCCCGCTGACACAGCACCAGCACTGTCTAACACAACCATCCACAAAAGCACCGATACACACCGCGACATCACAACCACAACTACACAAACGCATCTCCAAGCAATGTCATTGCACACCTCCACATGACAACACAAACTAACAACAACATGTAACAACACCAGACAACCAATAAACACAATCACACTGCCATACAATGAAGCATACGTCACAACCCGCTAACACCACACACAACGCATATGACATAGCCATCACCACACACACAGACGCACACATAACAATCACACATGGATACACAACACCACCATTACACATTTATTCACAACCAATACACAATTTTGCTACATACATGCATGCCACAAACAAAAACATATCTTACACACATTACACAGCAATGACAGCAGGACAAATTGCAGGGCCACACCCACACATGCAGCCCAGGCACAACAGCTGGCACAACCAACACACACATGCACAAACAAAAGCGCAGTAACACTAAACAGCCATGTTGAAAGAAAGGCAGGACAAGTATATTAAAGATCGAAACCAACAACATGTTAGGTCCGATGTCTTAATAACGAAAAACATATAAAAATAAACATAAATACAGTTACAAGGACAATGGCCAGTCCAATGTGTCAAAGGCACAAATGGCACCTTAGAATGCCCCAACTTGACTTCTGACTGTAAAATTACCTCCACATGGTAGGGGCATCAAGGTGTCAGGCAGGCACCTCAGGGATTTGTGGGGGTGAAGTGGGGGCTTTGGGCTTTGGTTTGGGAGGGTGGTCTTTGGGCTTGGGTTTGGGAGGGGGGTCCTTGGGCTTGGGTTTGGGAGGGGGGTCCTTGGGCCTGGGCTAGGGAGGGGTAGACTTCTTGGCAGGGGGAGGGGCATGGGCACTAGCAAGGGGGACAGGGAAGGACTTGGAGGTAGAAGAGCTAGACTTGCGGAGGTACGAAGGATGCTTGGGGGTATCACAGGTGGGAGAGGAGTAGAGAACAGGGAAATCTCCGAGAGGAAATGCTTGTTAGACTCACGGGGTGGTCATGGCAAAAGGGTTTGGGTGTGGAGGGAGAGGGAGTGGTTGTAAGATGTGTTGGTGGGGATGTCCTGGGTGCAAGTGCATGCTTGGAATGCTTGTGAGTTTTTGGGTGTCTGTTGGGTGGGTGAGTGTGGGCATTTAGGTGTTTTAGGAGGAGGAGGAGGAGATGCAGGGAGATGCAGTGCTGGATGGGTGACTGTTGGGGTGGTGTCTGCAGGTATGGTAGATGTGCTGCATGTGGGGGTTTGGTTGTGGTGGGTGCAGATGTGGTGACTGGGGTGGATGTCTGCGGGTCTGGTATTGTGGTGATTGTGGGTAAGACAGGTGTTGTGCTGGATCCGTGAATGATAGTGTAGTGGCTGCAGATGTGTCTGATGTTGTGTCTGTGAAGGAGGGGGTGGTAGGGGAGTCAGTGTGTCTGCAGGTGAGTGTTGTTTGTGTGCATCCTGGTGGTGGGTCTTGTGGTGCTTGTGCTTGTCAGTGGTACCCTTGTCTGCTGAGGTAGATGCATGCGTGTGTGTCTGTGTGCTTTGGCTGGGTTTAGGGAGAGGGATTTGGGATTGGGAAGAGGTAGGAGGATGGAAGACAAAGGGAGACTGGCTGCCGTCAGTGTGGAGGCCAGAGCCTGAAAGGATCTCTGGCGGCCTGCCAGGGCACCGTGAATGCCCTCCTGGAACGCATTGCTCAGTAGGACTTGAGCTGCCAGTCCCTGGATGGCATTCACGATGGTGGACTGACCCACAGAGTTGAACCTCAGGAGATCAATAGCCTCCTCACTGAGGGCAGCAAGGCTGACTGGGGCAGGGGCAGAGGTGCCTGTGGTGAAGGAGATGCCTGCCCTTCTGGGTGAGTGGGCCCGGGCAACTGGGTGGGGAGCTACAGGAAGGGCGGTGTTAGTAAGGAGGATGATGGACAAAGATGGTGCTGGGGTGGTCCCAGATGGGTTCGCACCTGTCAGGGAGTGTGCACTGAAGGAGGAATCTGAAGAAGAGGTGGTAGATCTGGTCTCCCCCAAGTAGTCCCCTTGCCTTCCATCCCACTGGGTCCCTCGCTCTCGCTGGTTGCAGCTTCCTCTGTCCCATGGGCTGCTGCTTGCCCACTCGCCTGTGCCCCTTCTCCTTTGCCTGATGATGCTGGTGCACACAAATAGACAGAGAGGAGGGAGAGAGAGAGAGACAGGGCGAAAATGGGTTAACATATAGCTCTCATACACACTGGCTAACAAGGACATCAGTGACAATACTTATCCTGGATAGGCCATCGCAGGTTCCAATACACATTGCCTACATCATGTCACAACATATCACTATTACCCACACCTGTATGCCACCCCTCACACCTATATCAATACCTAAGTAGAACAGCACAACTTGAGTCATCCACATGATGACTACCAAAGCCATTTCTGCTTCCACATCATGCACTGGATGCAGTATCAATTGTATGCCTGAATATAGATATCTCTCCATGCCCCTATCACACATTTGATGTCCAGCTGACTGAAAAAAAACACTTCTGGCTACTGCAGTTAGAACACCTGATCAGACCATGCCCTCTGTAACATATCCATTACATTAAAGACAACTCAACTCACAGACCACACAGCACCTGCCTGTCACATTACATGCCAGACCAAACACTATGTACAATGATGCCAATATGGAAAATCAACACTGATTAGGCCATTACAAGTCAGACGCCCAAACAGTTGATATCTGATGTGTAAAATATGAGTCTGTGGTATAGCCATTTGGATAGTCTGACCAATCATAGAGCCAGATCAGCAGACACCAAACACAAATATCACAACTGATCATACTTCTAAGTCCATCTACAAAGGGCCATATATCACATACAACACATCCATACTCAATCACTGAGTGCAGTCTCACAGCAGGTGTACTTCAGGAACACACATATTACATCATGGTCCACTTACAATGCCACTGCACAAGAAGTCACACCTGTGAGACTGCGCAACATGACAACTCCACCCTCACACACCATTCCAGAAATGACAATACCTGTCACAGAGGCCAGACAACACCCATATCAGATGGTAATTGTCAGGATGCATTAGGCACACTTGGTCCACATCTGTTGTGGAACTGTAATGGCAGCCCCACATTCAGTCAATACCATTGCCAGTACATGATGTATTTAGTCCCTGTGATAAAACAGTAGCATATACATGTATGCTATACAGATGGGAGTGGACTGACACCTCAGAGCCACAAATGCAGATGCATGGAACTGGTCCTACTCAATGCTTAGGGTAATACTAATACTCACATCCATTGCTTAGGCAGGGTGGTCTCACACATGTGCCTATGTCATTAGACCATCTCCACATTCCAGACATGGAGAGGTCTAGAAATGGAAGATGTACATCATCCACTGACAGCAAACCATGCCAACACATCTTCTATTTATACTCAGCCAGGGTGCATAATACCAATTTCTAATTGACGATACACAGGATGTCATTAAAACAGCGTCACTTTGCCTGCAGTGAGGCAACTAATCCATATTAAGCCCAACCAAGTGCCAGGTTACAGTCAGTACTCACCCCATTGTGGCTGCTGTGCTGCACTCAAATCCCCATCCACCTCAGAGTAGGCCACGCCAAAATGCAGGACATTAGAGGGGTCAGGGTTTGATCAGCACCCCTCTCTCATTGGGAGGACATCCCAGCTGGGCCTCTGCGGTCTATCGGGCCCAACGTCTCAGGTCCTCCCACCTCTTTCTGCAATGGGTGCTCCTCTGGCTGTGGACACCCAGGGTCCGCACTAGCTTGGCAATGGCACACCAGATCCATTTCTTCTGATGGGTGTTCATCTGCATGGATGACACAGACAGAAGGAGAAAGTCAGGTACACATGCCTCATTCCAACAGCATTGTACAATACACATCCGACTCACTAAGTGCCCACACATGCCCTTCTCCTCGGCTCACATGCCTCATCTCGGTGCCCCCTGCATGCATGTACTCCCTCCCCAGTACACATACCCCTGACACCATCAAACACACCCCTACCACACATGACTATGGCATTGGGCTCACCTGTTCCTCTGGTGCCCCACACAGCTGTCCATACAGGGGTAGGACCCTGTCCACAAGCTTCACCAGCTCTTCTGGAGAAAAGGCTGGGGCCCTTTCACCTGCAGGACATGGCATGATGGCTCCCAGAGACAGTACACAGCAACTCAGGTCATGGAGGTCTTGCTTGCAAGAGTGTCAGGAGTCAAGTGAGCAAGACGGCAGAAAATTGCAGTCATGGCCGTCGTTTATAGGACCGTCACCGCCGGCGGTGATCCCCATTGGCCCCAATCCCCCATTGGCAGCAATGTGAATCAATGAGAAGTTGCACAGTGGTTTTGACCCCCTACCACCATACCGACATACGCCAGCAGACTTAGGTCACTTCCAACTGTCCTGTGCAGCAGGCCAGGTGGCTGCCATTTTATGCACATATAATGCCTTGCAGTCCCTAAATAAGTACATCGTTTACATTTATATCCAAACTGCAGAGTAAGCCTATGTTGTGCCATCATAGTTTAGCTAATACATGTGACGTGCATGTCACAGTGATGCTTCAGCATGCCCATAAGGGTATGTGTCAGCATTCTGACTCATGTCTACAGTGTTAGCTGTGTGCAATGATGACATGTTCTGCTTGCATGTGTGAAGTACTTATCACTTAGTAAATTTTCTACTCTCTATCCTAGATACCCTGCCATGAGGAGATTGAGACATGCATCAGTATACTGACCACTAGTTGACCTTGCAACCATGGAGGACAAGCATATCATCCAGACCTATCATCTGAATCGTCAGACCATCATGGATCTATGTACCCAGTTGGAGCCTGATTTATTGCTTGCCATATGCAATCCCTATGCCATCCCTCCCACAGTACAAGTCCTGTCAGTGCTACACTTTCTTGCTACTGGGTCCTTTCAGAATACAGTGGGCTTGACAGCAGGGATGTCACAGCCCATGTTCAGTCTTTTGTTGAAGGAAGTACTGTGTGTTTTATTGAAACAGCTGGACAGCTACATCAGGTTCCCCCATTGTGAAGATTTGGCCTATGTGAAGGCAGACTTCTATGATATGGGACACATCTCTCGTGATAGGGGCCATAGATGGCACCCATATAGCCCTGGTTCCACTAAGTGCCAATGAACAGGTGTATAGGGACAGGCAGAACTACCACGAGATCAATGTTCAGGTGGTGTGTCTGGCAGACAAGTACATCGCACAGGTGACAGCCAAGTTTCTGGGATCTGTGCATGACTCCTACATTCTGAGGGATAGCAATGTCCCACACATGATTGCACGACTACACACAGAGAGGGCTTGGCTCATTGGTATGTAGACATTTGGATGTATGTCTCTGTTATGGCACATGTCATAACATTCTTCCCTGTAGCTATACATGTATAGTAATAGGTCCTATCTGTATGCACACATGTGACTCTGGCTATCCTAACAGTCCTTGGCTGTTGACACCAGTGAGGTACCCTGTCACGGAAGGGGAACTTCATTTCAATGAGGCCCATGGCAGGATGAGACGTGGAATCAAAAGGACATTTGGCCTTCTGAAAGCCAGGATCAGGTGCCTGGACATCTCTGGAGGTGCCCTCCTCTACACTCCCCTAAAGGTATGCCAGATCATAGTTGCCTGCTGCATGCTCCTCAATCTTGCACTGAGACATCAGATACCATTGTTAGCTGATGATGACGAGGCAGCTGGACCAGTAGCTGCTGATGCAGCCATGGAAAGTGATGAGGAGGCAGATGAGGATGGTGCAACTGACTCTAGGAATGAGCTAATCAATCAGTACTTTCAGTAACATACAGGTATGCTGACTGTGTATTTGCAATTGATGTATATCCACATTCTGATTAGACTCAACAGTGGTGTTGTAATATGTTCCTATTCCTGTGTGTGTGTTGGGGAGGTGACTGCTTGAATGTAAGGTGTAGAGTTTACATGTATCTTATCTTATATGTTGTTCTGCCTTCCTACTTATCTCGTATCAGAGCTTATAGAACCTCTCTTGGATGCACTGCTGAGTTCAAAGAAGACCTTTATTGTTGTTAATTCTTCCCCACCCACAAGTTCTTGAGAGACGAATTAATAGACTTCAAGCACACGTTCAAATGAGTAAAAGTAGTCGCATCAATGAAAACAAAATATATCACAGTACTTCTCAGTTGCAATGTACACAGCAGGTTATATTAGAAAAGCATATCAAATCAAATACTTCACCGTTTGAGCAAGGCGGCAGGGCCTACATACTCAGCTTCATCTTTCTGGGGTCTGCAAGTTGATGACTCCGGTCAACTGCGAGAAAGAGATTATCTACCCAAACGGGAGACTGGCAACTGGCGCCTAGTTCCAGCCTGAAGTCAAGCAGATTCGAATCTAAATCTCTGAAGCCCGAGTCATCCTTACAAAAGCGTGCCCCCTCCTCTCAGACCTGGGAAAACTACGCAAGCCTTTGGAGACTGGCCAGATCTCCTAGACTTCTCCTCTTCCCAAGCCTGAGCAGAAAGGAAAACACCAAATGTACTCTCTCTTATCAGGTCTAGTCTGGTGTGAAGAAAACAGCTTGGTTCATCTTGTGGAAAAACACAGCTTGGAAGAATACAGACATCTGCGATGTTTCAACTGCAATGTCTAACTCCACGTTAAAGGCAAGAGGCAGCTAACCTAAATATCAAATGTAATGTCTAATATCATTTCAAAGCCAATAGGCAGCTAAGCTGAATACAGAATGTAATATATAATATCATGTCAAAGCCAATAGGCAGCTAAACTGAATACAGCATGTCAAAGCCAATAGGCAGAATACATAATGTAATGGCTAATGCAATGTCAAAGCCAATAGGCGGCTAAACTGAATACAGAAAGTAATGGCTAATGCCATGTCAAAGCCAATAGGCGGCTAAACTGAACAAAACATATAGGCGGTCATTCCAAGTCTACCGCCGCCCGCCAGGCAGGAACCGCCATTTGGCCGCTACGCGGCCAAAAGACAGCTGCCAGCATTACAACCTTCCCGCTGGGCCGGAGGGCGCTAACCATGTTAGCGCCCGCCGGCCCAGCGGGAAGGAGGCTTGCAACACAGAAGCCGGCTCCGAATGGAGCCGGCGGTGTTGCGGCCGTGCGACGGGTGCAGTTGCACCCGTCGCGCTTTTCACTGTCTGCTAGGCAGACAGTGAAAAGCCGGCCGGGGCCCTGTTTGGGGGCCCCTGCACTGCCCATGCCAATGGCATGGGCAGTGCAGGGGCCCCCAGGGGCCCCAAGACACCCGTTACTGCCAGCCTCTTCCTGGCGGTGACAGCCGCCAGAAACAGGCTGGCGGTAAGGGGGTCAGAATCCCCATGGCAGCGCTGCTTGCAGCGCTGCCATGGCGGATTCGCCCAGCCGGGGCAAAAACGGCGGGAAACCGCCGCCCCCGGTTTTCTGACCGCGGCGGTAGAATGGGCTATGAAGCACCGCCAGCCTGTTGGCGGTGCTTCCATCATCCGCCAGGGTCAGAATGACCCCCATAATGTGCTACTGGCGAACATTGAGCAACTAATATGCGCAGTGGTGAAACACAAAGTCATTGGTCAAACACAATTAATAGCATCACATTCCACCCTATGACCAATTAATTTTTGTTTCACATATCTCTTGTTTCAAACAAAAACAAAAAAAACATCAGCACAAAAAAATAAAAACATTATCAGGAAATCAGATTTGAATGATAAAAGCAATCACTTTAAAGCAATGGAAGTGGATTAACATATTGATCTCATAACCTTTCACATCAGATACATCTACACAGAAAAGACTGAAACTTTTATACTCTGAATGAGATGATAGTGTCTCTAAAATAGCAATTTGATGTAGCATGAATGCTACTCATTGAAAGGTGCACGGTCCACCTGAAAGGTTTGCTGAAAGGTAAGTGAAAGTCAGAGTTCCACACGAAAAAACACAGACAGTTAACTATTAAGGTTGCTTAGTTCCAGTAGAAGAATGCAATCAAACAAGTTGAACTTGAACTGAAGGCACCATTCGCGCAAAATGGATCCATGGTGCTTGCACTTTACTCAGCCAGGTTCAGGTTGGGGGTTCGGTCCCTTCCCCGACCCCACACGCACACACCCTAAGGGGGACCACACAGCACACTCAGGGACAGTGGCGAAACGTGGTAGGATCTGCAAAAGAAAAAAATATGACTTTTCTTGCAAATAACATTTGTCATTTGAAATGTACCCTTTCTCTTCCTTTCCCTGTTTTATAATCAGCAGGACGTTTTTGGGGCCCTTTGTTATAATTTCTGCAGGTTCTGGAGGGTCACTTGGGGCTTCAACCCATACCTCAGCACAGAGGTTTTTATCTGCTGCACCACAGCTTCCCTTTTCTTGCACCGTCAGAAGGGCTGGGGCAGACTCATTCTTTACCAAACCTCCATTCACTGCATTTTTGACAATTTGGGCCATTCTGTCTCCAATTTGTATGAATGAATCAGATTCTTTTCTAGGTATCAGCATAATTTTGATTTCTCCTTGGTAATCTGCACCAATCACTCGCCCTAAAACCTGATCAATTTGCCATATCTGTCCTTGTAAATTTCCTCTCCCCAACTGCTCTGTGACTGCTTGTGGGACAGATTTCTCTTGTGCGTGCTGCACAGTTTTTATCAAATCTAGGGGAATGTGCATCTCTCTCATCTCTGCCCACTTGTAAGTGGCTTTTTCTCCCAGCTGTTCACACTTCTGGTGCACCCGCTTAGCCATCCCCACTAAGTCAGAATTCTGGGTGAACACTTCTCTCTCTGAATTTTTCTCTTTAACATTTGCAAGGGAATTTAACCAGTTAGGTGCAAGCCATGTGGAAAAACAAACGGCTAAACCATTGGCAATGAACCAAGAATCAGTGTAAAAATGACACCTCTCACGCAGCTCTTGCTTTAAAATCTGACACACATTGTACAACGCGGTTCCTTCTCCTGTGCCAGAAAACAACATTTCAGTTAATAAATCATTAGTCAAACAACCAAGCTTTTTATCTTCAGGGGACACAAATTCAAATGGTGCACTCAGTTTCACTGGTGACTCTTTTACCTGTGGTACTCCCTGCACCCTCTCCACATCCTGAAAAGGGGCTTGTGGCACCTGTTCATTCTTCCCCTGTTCCTGATTTACATGTAAATCAGTGTTTCCCTCTTGCACTGCGCAGAAACCTAAAGTCTGCATTATTTCATTTGCCAAATCACAAGCGCGCAGCTGCATATAAATTTTCCTAGAGACCATATACCAAAGTGTTAGGATTTCACTCTGATGAGGGCTATTCTGTTCCCAAAAATCAAACAAGCTAATGAAACTCGGTGTCTCTTGCTTAGTGCAAACAGTAAGAAACTCTAAAATCTTTCGTTTTACTTGCGCATTTTGCAACAGGACCTCGTAAATCACATTCTGAGCTCTGTTTTCCGTGTTATCAGTTAAGGAATGCACTTTGACTGCCAAAAAACCTGGCTCACACGGAGGCTCAGACTGGCCCACAGCTGTCTTTACCCCCTCATTACTAGAAGGGGAAAAGACAGATTCTTCTAAAACAGCAGTTTTATAACTTTCAGCATTATCTTGCATTAATGTATTCTGGCTAATTTGCTCACGTAAATTCTTATTTTCATGTTCTAACTGCCTACATTTCTCCTGAATTTTTCTGTAAGCAGATAAAAGTATCCAAACCCTTCTGTCAAAAACAAAAAGGAACATCATTGCTTCCAAAAGGCACATTTTCTAAATATGCTTTATCACAAAAAGAAAACATGTTTCTCACAGCACCATCAGGCAGTTTAACTACACATGCATTTTCAAGCATGGTCTGCCGTGCTTCTGTAATTCTCCAAACAACAAAAACAATTTCACTTTTAAATTGTGCACGTAGAAATCTATAATTCGACCCCACTCCTGGTACCAAAACGTTCTGCCTTCCTACTTATCTCCTATCAGAGCTTACAGAACCTCTCTGGAATGCACTACTGAGTTCAAAGAAGACCTTTATTGTTGTTAATTCTTCCCCACCCACAAGTGACGAATTAATAGACTTCAAGCACACGTTCAAATGAGTAAAAGTAGTCGCAGCAATGAAAGCAAAATATATCACAGTACTTCTCAGTTGCAATGTACACAGCAGGTTATATTAGCAAAGCATATAAAATCAAATACTTCACCGTTTGAGCAAGGCGGCAGGGCCTACATACTCAGCTTCATCTTTCTGGGGTCTGCAAGTTGATGACTCCGGTCAACTGCGAGAAAGAGATTATCTACCCAAACAGGAGACTGGCAACTGGCGCCTAGTTCCAGCCTGAAGTCAAGCAGATTCGAATCTAAATCTCTGAAGCCCCGAGTCATCCTTACAAAAGCGTGCCCCCTCCTCTCAGACCTGGGAAAACTACGCAAGCCTTTGGAGACTGGCCAGATCTCCTAGACTTCTCCTCTTCCCAAGCCTGAGCAGAAAGGAAAACACCAAATGTACTCTCTCTTATCAGGTCTAGTCTGGTGTGAAGAAAACAGCTTGGTTCATCTTGTGGAAAAACACAGCTTGGAAGAATACAGACATCTGCGATGTTTCAACTGCAATGTCTAACTCCACGTTAAAGGCAAAAGGCAGCTAACCTAAATATCAAATGTAATGTCTAATATAATTTCAAAGCCAACAGGCAGCTAAGCTGAAGACAGAATGTAATATATAATATCATGTCAAAGCCAATAGGCAGCTAAACTGAATACAGCATGTCAAAGCCAATAGGCAGAATACATAATGTAATGGCTAATGCAATGTCAAAGCCAATAGGCGGCTAAACTGAATACAGAAAGTAATGGCTAATGCCATGTCAAAGCCAATAGGCGGCTAAACTGAACAAAACATATAGGCCCTCATTCCGACCCTGGCGGTTTGAAACCGCCAGGGTGGAGGGCAGAGGAAGCACCGCCAACAGGCTGGCGGTGCTTCCCGGGCCATTTTGACCGCGGCGGTAAAGCCGCGGTCAGAAAAGGGGAACCGGCGGTTTCCCGCCGGTTTACCCCTGGCCCAGGGCAGCGCCGCCATGGGGATTCCGACCCCCTTCCCGCCAGCCTGTTTCTGGCGGTGGCTGGCGGGAACGGGTGTTGTGGGGCCCCTGGGGGCCCCTGCACTGCCCATGCCACTGGCATGGGCAGTGCAGGGGCCCCCTAACAGGGCCCCACAAAGATTTTCAGTGTCTGCTTTGCAGACACTGAAAATCGCACCCCTGCAAACCCGCCGGCTCCATTTGGAGCCGGCTTCCTCTTTGCACGGGCTTTCCCGCTGGGCCGGCGGGCGAGCTTTTGGAGATCGCCCGCCAGCCCAGCGGGAAAGTTAGAATGACCGCCGCGGTCATTTGACCGTGGTGCGGTCTTTTGGCGGTTTCCGCCTGGCGGGCGGCGCCTGCCGCCCGCCGGGGTTGGAATGACCCCCATAATGTGCTACTGGTGAACATTGAGCAACTAATATGCGCAGTGGTGAAACACAAAGTCATTGGTCAAACACAATTAATAGCATCACATATGTGTAATTGTAATTGTAATTATATAGCTCTTACTACCCCTGATAAGACGTCAAAGCGCTTTTCAGCGAGTAGCACCCTACTCCGGAACCCAAGAGGAATTAGTGGTGGATTAGTATAGAGAAATATGAGTGCAGTTAATGCTGGTGGGTTTACACACAGGGAGATGGGGGGTGGTTAATACTGGTGGGTTTGGACACAGGAGGAGGTCGGGTGTAGTTAATACTGGTGGGTTTACACACAGAGGGAGGTGGGGGATGTATACTACAGGTGGGCTTACAAACGGGGAGGTGGGCTTATTTAATACTGGTGGGTTACACACATGAGGTGAGGGATGGTTAATACCGGTGGAGTTTTCACGAACAGAGGTGGGTGTAGTCAATACCGTGGGGCTTGTACACAGGGAGGTGGGGGATGGTTAATATTGGTGGGTTACACACAGGGAGGAGGGGAGGAGGTAATACTGGGGGGCTTACACACAGGGCGGTGAGGGATGGTTAACACGTGTTTGCTTACAGAGGGAGGTAGAGTTAAAGGTTAAAGGAGTGGGGCCGAGGCAGGTTGAGTGGCTGACAAGCACCGGAGGGGCAGAGGGGGTGTCTTCAACATGTTGTGGCGTCCCCACACTGATGAGGGGTGTTGAGGAGCACTGGTGGGCTTGTGCTGAAAGGGAGGGTGGGGATGCTTACACACACAGGTGGGGGATGGTTAATGAAGGTGAGCTTCCACACAGGAGAAGGTGAGGAATGGTTAATACTGGTTGGGCTTACACACAGGGAGGAGGGTGGTTAATACAGGTGGGCTTACACACTGGGAGGTGGGGGATGGTTAATATTTGTTAGGCTTACACACAGGGAGGTGGGTGTAGTTAATACCAGTAGGGCTTACACAAAAGGAGGTAGGTGTAGTTAATACCGGTGGGGCTTACACACAGGGAGGTGGGGGATGGTTAATACTGGTGGTTTACACACAAGGATTTGGGGGTAGGTAATACTGGTGGGCTTACACACAGGGAGGTGGGGGTAAGTAATACTGGTGGGCTTACACACAGGGAGGTGGGGGATGATTAACACTTGTTTGTCTACAGAGGGAGGTAGACTTAAAGGATAAAGGAGGGGTGGCCGAGGCAGGTTGAGTGACTGACAAGCACCGGAGGGGCAGGGGGGGTGTCTCATACATGTTGTGGCCTCTGCACAGGGCTGGTGGTGTTGAGGAGAAATGGTGGGCTTGTGATGAAAGGGATAGTGGGGTTGTTTACACACAGAGACTGGTCTATTGTAACAGTGCCTGAGAGTTGTCTGATTAAAAAAGTCCACAACCAGGGGGAACTTCTGTTTCCGGTTAGTGGGTAGTCACTATCTGATGTCCATATATATTGTTTGTAGGAGGCTGGCCTGGTTTGTAGTGGGTATCAAAGGTACCTACACCTTATACCAGGTCCAGTTATCCCTTATTAGTGAAATGCAGTCAGTTACTAAAAGCCAGACTGTCTAGAGGTAGCTGTAGGCAGAGCAGCCAAAGCTGAATTAGGAGGCATGCAAAGCTCTTGCAATACCACTGTAGTCACACAACACACACACACATAAAAGACAATACTCAGTGTTACAAAAATAAAGGTACTTTATTTTAGTGACACATGGCTTAAAATACTTTGGAGACTGTACTCCCTTAGAAGTTAAGTAAATTACACAATATTTACACTAGTAACCAAAAACAGGTAAGTACACAGTAAGAAAACTGTGAAATAGTGAAAATCACAATAGGTTGCAATGGGCCTAGGGGGAACACAAACCATATACTAACATAGAGGAATGCAAAAGTCGGTTTCCCACCTAGGCAAGTGTAATGTGTATAGGGGCACTGGAAGTGTAAGAAAACACCAAATGTAAGTAATAGACCCCACCCCAGAGCCCAGGAAAGCAGGGGTAAAACACAGCAAGTTTCCTAAATCACACTAGAAGTTGTGATAGAAGATCATGCAAGAACCAAAAGAGACTGCAAGACACCAATGATGGATTCCTGGACCTGAAGACCTGTGGAAGAAGGGGACCAAGTCCAAGAAGTACTGAAGAGTTCAGGGAGAACAGGAGCCCTTGCTAACCCGGATGAAGGTGCAAAAGAAGAATCACTGGTGAGAAGACAAAGTCAGTATTGCACCAAAGAAGACGGATGCGGGTTCCTGGTTGGTGCAGAAGATGTCCCACGCGATTATATGACGGAACACCGAATTAAAAACAACTACTAACCTTAACAACGAGGTCGGAACACCGACCTCGTCCTTACTACTAATGATTTTACCACGAATGCCTTAACAACGATATTTCGTTGTAAAGGCATTCCTGATAAAATCATTAGCAATAGGCACCATTCACCCTACATCCCTCACCCCACCCCCCCAACCCCACCCCAAAACCTAAAACCCGCTGACCCCCCACCCACTCCCCAAAACCAAAAACGCCCCAACCACACCCTAAAACCTAAAACCCCCTGACCACCCACCCACTCCCCAAAACCAAAAACGCCCCACCCCCCCAACCCCACCCTAAAACCTAAAACCCCCTGACCCCCCACCCACTCCCCAAAACCAAAAATGCCCCACCCCCCCAACCCCACCCCAAAACCTAAAACCCCCTGACCCCCCACCCACTCCCCAAAACCAAAAACGCCCCACCCCCCCAACCCCACCCCAAAAACTAAAAACCCCTGACCCCCCAACCCCTCCCCAAAACCAAAAAACAAAAACGCCCCTGATAAAATCATTAGCAATAGGCACCATTCACCCTACATCCCTCACCCCACCCCCCCAACCCCACCCCAAAACCTAAAACACGCTGACCCCCCACCCACTCCCCAAAACCAAAAACGCCCCACCCCCCCAACCCCACCCCAAAACCTAAAACCCCCTAACCCCCACCCCCTCCCCAAAACCAAAAACGCCCCACCCCCCCAACCCCACCCCAAAACCTAAAACCCCCATCCCCAACCCACTCCCCAAAACCAAAAACGCCCCACCCCCCCCAACCCCACCCCAAAACCTAAAACCCCCACCCACCCAACCCCACCCCAAAACCTAAACCCACCACTTACCTTCGCCAACTCCCTTTTTTGTAGCAACTGTTAGTGGAAAATGGCGCTGTTTGGGACGAGGAGGGACCTGGTGGCCTCTACCCAGGAGGGGAGAAAAAGGGGGTTCTCAGCAACTCAGAGAGCCCTTAGAAGACCAGGCAGCATGCACAGGTGTCCCACAGCATGGGGACAGAGAAGGTGCAAATGGAGGCCCACGCAGCATGACACAAAGGATTCCCACGCTGCCGGAGAACCACTCAGGAAGCTGTGCGTCGCAGGATGGAGTGCTGGGGGCCTAAGCTGTGCTGTGCATGAAGAACTTCTTGGAAAGTCACACACAAGCCTTGGCAACTGCAAGTCATGTGGTGCACGTAGGTACTGCCTTTCATGGGGCGGCAAGCCCTTACCTCCACCAAAGTTGAACAGCTGAACGTTGGAACTGTCAGAGTCACTTTAGTCTACCACCTGTGTCACTGGAGCCACTCCTGTTGTCTGGACAGGGGACCCAAGCCACCAGTCAGTGCTGCAGAGAGGTGCCTGCTGAAGCAGGGAAGTTACTACGTCACTCTACGGAGATTCCTTCCGATTCTTCTGGTGCAGGCTGAAGACAAGCAGGCCTCAGAGGATGCATGACCTGGAAACTGGTGCAGTTACTCGCAGAAACTGAAGATACAATATTGCAGAAGTCATCTTAGCTTCTTTGTTGCAGTTTTGTAGAGTTCCTGGAGCGGTCAGCAGTTGTTCCGTTAGTAGAAGATGAAGTAGAGGATGCAGAGGATTCCTGCTGGAGTCTTGCAATCTGAATCTGAAAAAAAACACCCATAGGAGAGACCCTAATAGCCCAGAAAGGGGGATTGGTCACCTAACCAGGTAAGCACTTATCAGGAGGGGTCTCTGACATCACCTGCTGGCACTGGCCACTCAAATGCTCCCAGAGTGCCCCACCACCTTGGAACCCAAGATTGCGAAATCCAGTTTCACGCCAGAGCAGGGACCTGAACCGGTGTAGACTGGATGATGCAAGGAGGGCACCATCTGTGCCCTTCAAACCTTTTCCCAAGGCTCTGGGAGGATACCCCTCAGATGCCTGTAAAACCTTTTTCAAAGGGAGAGGGTGTAACACCCCTCTCCCAAAGGAAATGCTTTGTTCTGCCTTCCTGGGATTGGGCCGCTTAAGTCCCAGGAGGGCACAAGCCTGTCGGTGAGGTGGCAGCATCTGGGGCTGCCTTGAAAACTTCAGAAGGCTGGTATGGCAGTACTGGGGGTCCACAGTGGAGCCCCAGAGTGCATGGGATTGTGCAACCAATACGGGAATCAGTATTGGGGTACAATTCCCAGTTGTTAGACACCTTACATGGCCATATTCTGAGTTACCATTGTGAAGCTGGACATAGGTACTGACCTAAGTCCAGAGCACTCATAAAATGTCATCCCCGCACTCACAAAGTCCAGGAAAATGGGCCTTGATGATGTAGGGGCACCTCTGCTAGTGCAGGCGTACCATCACACACAGGTACTTTGCACCCATGCTTCAGGGCCTGAAGGCCTGACATATAGGTGACTTATAAGTGACTTGGTGCAGTGAAAATGGCTGTGAAATAGTGCATGCACTATTTCAACAGGGTGCAATGGCAATCCTGTAGAAGCCTTTGTATGGGCTCCCTATGGGTGGCAAAAGAAATGTTGCAGCCCATATGGATCCCCTGAAACCCCAATGCCCTGGGAACCTAGGTACCATATACTAGGGACTTATAAAGGGGGACCAGTATGCCAATTTGGAGTGAAGTACTGGGTTACCAGTATGTAAGGACAAATTTGAAACCAGAGAGAGCATAAGCAATGGGGTCCTGGTTAGCAGGATCCCAGTGACACAGTCAAGCATACTGACAAAAACAGTGAAACATACTGACAAGTAGGCCACAAACCAAAAGCACTGGGGTCCTGAATAGCAGGATCCCAGTGACACAGCCAAAACACACTGACAAACCGGCCAAAAATGGGGGTAACTATGCTAGAAAGAGGCTACTTTCTCACATGGTTCTAGTTTGAATCATAAATAAATTAAGCCTTGAGACTCCAAAGAAAGTTGTGTGGCCACAAATACTATAAGCAGACATATAGAAATTTAAGACTGAAAATAGAGTTCCAAGATTAAAAACTGAGGTCTCAGCCAATGATAGTTATATTCAGAATTGAGTGAACCCCCCTTTTGGTGGCATATACTGCGCAAGGGATCAGACCCACAGATGACCCACGGCGGTGGCCCGTTAGGAAGAGAGGGTGTTGGGACTGCCCCCCAAAGGGCTGTGCACACCAGGCACCTTGTGACTTTTTAAGGTGACGCTGATGCAACTGTCCATAGAGGCCTTTTGTGCTCCCTGCACCACCCCTACCCACCCTTACCAGGAAGGGAGTGCCCAAGAGCCTGACATGCCAACATGGGAGCAGAAAGGGAGGTTTCCACTGTGTGGCAGGACCCTGGCACACCAGGAAGGATTGGGAGGGGGAGGAGAACAGGGCAGTGCCACAGATGTGCCCTATGGGCATGTAAAGGGGCACTGGGTGCTCACTGCAGGTTGCTAGATTCACATCTCCTATGGACAGACCTGTGTTGAGCTATGTGTCCTGCATGCTCCTGTTCTCATCTAATTCCACCAACTGACTGTGTTATGTCAATCAATGCCTCCGCTACCTATGGCTTGAGGCATTCATGCTCCTTAGCCATTGGTAACTGTTTACAGAATTGAGGTTTGCACATGACAGATGTCAGTTACAGTGTATTGTCATGTATTTCCTGTGACAGGGGATGTAGAAATGTTATCTGTTGTGGCCTGCTACGGTGACAATCTACACTGGGATGGACAACTATGTACAGCATATGTGCTTTGTGTGGCACCATGCCTTCTGTCCTGATGTAATGCTCTGTCATGGTCTCTTTTGCCAGTTGGATGAGTAAATATACTGTAGTGTGTGCCTGGAATTGTGACTACGTTACATCTGCCCTGGGTCATATCTGTTGCACTGTTTCTCCTGCATAGGATGCATCCCTCTGCTGCCCATTACACTTCCTGTTGGTTTAGAGGGCCTTACCCACATAACATTTTGTTGACAAAACATTTGTATATGTTTTAAATAAAGACACATATGGTGTTGCTATGATCAATAGTTTTTATTGGGCAAACAGGGGAAATGTGAAAATCTAATATATTGAGCATACACTGACAAACAGGTGATGAGTGGGGTCATGGTAGTTGGAATCATCAGAGTAGGTGGCACAGCTGTAGGTAGTACAGGTCCAATGTCTAATGGACATGGGAAAATGGGGTAATATCATTGAACAGTCAACGTGGTGTCTCAATGGCACACAAGGGAGAGAAATCAGGAGAGTTCTACTTCCTGGCAGTGGGTTTGGTCTTGGCATCTGCTCCAGCCGGATGTCTGGATGGTCTGCTGGTGTGTGGAGGTAGCACGCAGGGTGGTGTTGAGTACCTCTGAGCCTAAGTACCCTTGCCATGGAGACCATGGTGGCATTGTGCACCTGTTGCTGCTGCATGACCTCCTGATGGTATTCCATCTGCAGCTTTTGGTTTTCTTTCAAAATGGTAATGATCTGGCCAATCCTGTTGTGGTATTGTTGCTATGCTTCCAGGACTTGGGGGATGGTTTGCTGGTCAGTTGACTCCCTTGGGTGCCCTGTCCTCTGGCCCACAGGTTTCCCTTCCACACACCCCCTGCCCCCATGTGCCTGTTCCTCTAGCATGGTGTGGCCACTCCCAGTGTCATCACAACCTTCATTGTCTTGGGAGTGAGGGATCGACTCAGGTCCCTGTACTGTGCAGCACATTATTGATTGAACTGTCCCTGGGACACAGGTTTGGGGACGAAGGGTTGGCTGTGATGTTGATGCCACAGGGTGTGGGAATGTTGAGGCAGGGAGTTGTGGACTGACCAGGTGTTCCAGATGGGCCAGGTAAGTTGTCAATGTCTAGGCATCCAGAGGCGTTATCCTCACTGGGGCCTTCATCTTGAGGAGGGCTGGCTGTCTCTGGTATGCTCTCCATGGTGACAGTGGGAGGGGTACCTGTGGATGGAGTGAGAGAGAGTTAAATGGTGGATGTGTGATTGGTCATCTTTTTGTCTGTTGCATACAGTGGCTTGACATGATTCCCAGCAATGGCAATGAGAGATGCAGCACAGCAAACATTGTTTGTGGATAGTGGTTTCTAACATGTATCATGCTCCTTTGAGGTAGATGTCAATCAGGCTAGGTAACTTTTGCTGGAGGGGTGGGTTCAGGTCCTGTGTAATGGTTCACAGGACAGGTGTGCCCTGATTGCTCGTGGCAAATAAGGCTTGCTAGATGTGAGTGGGGATGGCTGTACATTGCAGCATGGTGTCCAAGTGGGAGGAGAGTATATGTGTATGCATGGTAGCGTGTCCTGTCTGTGCATTTGGTGCATGGGGATTACCTTCTTACTTTCAAGCCCAGGGAGGTGTAGTGGGAGATTGAGTGAATTGGGGAGTGTTTGGGTGATGTGGAAGCATGCTGGGCAGGACGAATGTGTGCCAGGGGAGTGGTAGTTACTTACTTGAGTCCAGTCCTTTGGCTATTCCATTCAGGCCCTCTGGATGCAAGATGTCCAAGACCTTCTCCTCCCATGATGTGAACTCTGGGGGAGGAGGTGGAGGCCCACCCCAGTCTTCGACATGGTAATCTGGTGGCGTGATGTTATAGAACGCACCTTCCTCCTAAGGTCATTCCACCTCTTTCTGATGTCCTCCCTTATGCATGGATGGTTGCCTACTGAGATGACCCTGATGACAATTCTCTGCCATAACTCCATTTTCCTGACAATGGATATTTGCTGGACCTTTGCTCCAAACAGTTGCGGCTCGACCCTGACAATTTAATCAACATGACCATCAACTCATCGTCTGTGAAGCATGGGTGCGTTTGTCGAGAGATGGTGTTGGCTGTTGTGTTGTGGGTGGGGGTAGGTGTTGTATGTGCAAGGGTGCAGTGGAGGGTGCTTGGTGGGGTTGGGGTGTTTAGTTGTATGTGATGGTTGGTTGTGGTGTTTGTGTGTATTCGTTATGTGTGTATTGTGTTGTTCGTGTGGTTGTATGGTGTGTGCTGAGTTAGATGTGGATGTGTGCCTGTAGTGTGAAGGTGATATCTTGGAATTTTTTCCTGCTCTCTGTGTATGCAATTGTCGTTTGAGTTACAAAGGATTGTGTGTTGTGTGAGGGTGTATTATATAGTGCAGTGAGTAGGTGTGTCTGCTGTGTGTATGTGTGTCAGGTGTGGGGTTTTCAAACTGGCCAATATCGTGTTGTGTTATGTCTGACGTGAGTTTATGTGCACAGCAGTTCGCACTGTCAATGGTTTTCCACCATGGTAGAGCCGCTGTGGTGATTTGTGGCTCATAATCTGGTGGGTGGAAAGTTGTCTGGCTGGCGGTGCTGGTAGTGGAACTGCCTCTGTCCCACCCACCTGTGTCCTGGCGGTGTCAGATTTGTGGCTGTTTAGTGATGATCTCCAGTGTGTGACTCTTAATAAGGCTGTTTACCGCCAACATGGCGGTCTTTTGGCGGCTTATACTCTGGCGGTCTTCCAAATAGACCGCCAAAGTCATAATGATGCCCTAAGTATGACCTGAGTCAAACCTGATCCCTAAATCCAACCGACGCTCCAGTGCAGTCTGCTTTAACTTTTGACACTGACCCGGTCTAGTGTGACCAGATACCGGCAGTTCACACTTTGTCCTTTTTAGTGCTAGAATTATAAAAAAAGACACCTCTCTGCTTCGATATTTTAAATTTTTGTCTATTTGTTTTTTGCAATGTACGCAATTTTTATAAATTGAAGTGGTATTTTCTACTTTGTAACTGTTCTGGTACTGATAAATACTGTACACATTTCTTCTGAGTTAAGCATGCTTGCTCTGTGTTAATGCTATCAATGGTTGAGCTCATGTTTAAATTTTTTAGAACTAATTGAATCTAGTAAGGCATAGTGGCATTATTACTTTAAGAGGACTACCATTCACTTCAATTAATAATCCACATTCTCATATTTTCCTGGTATTCCAATTGAGAAAAGATACATATTCTACTGGGATCTGCAAAATTCCTACCACCCAGCATTCCTGCTTTTCTTCTGATAAACATATCACCCAATTTGTGTGGCTGGGCCTCTTCCCGATGACATGATAGGCCCCAAAACCCACCTAGTGACACCAAATATGTGTAATGAAAATTGGCCCATTCTGGCAATGTAGGTAGTTTCAGTATGTGGGCCTGGGATTGGCTGTCTCCCAGGGAAACCTATCAAACCTAGACATTTCTAAAAACTAGATAGTCCAGTGTGGTGACTTTTGTGGGCCCCATTACATTTTCAAATCCATAATGCACTTTATGGCCGAAACATTGACTAAAATCATGCATTTTCCTCACATTCCTTTGAGGGAAAGTTCCAGAATTTCCAAGGCTCCACAAAATTCTTACCACCTTTCGGCTCTTCTGTGTTTTGATCCCACTTCTCCCTCTTTCTATTTCAGATGTTCAATGCACCACGACTGTTTCAATGGCCCTATGGCCCTGATGAAATTGCCACAAGGAGATGAGGCAATGAAACATGTTAGCCAGATGTAACCCACAGGTCGTAACATACCAGTATTGTTAACTAGGTGCCTAGTTACCATACGTAGTAAAGTACGAATGGTCTCGGAAACATATTTGTAAACCATTACAAGACAGAGAATGTTTGGGATGTCTTTATAAACAGAAGACCAACAAGTAAGCCAGGACATGATATGACTAGCAGACCTAGCACTGTAATATCCACTAGCTACTGCACTGGGCTGACTAAAGAATAGGTGGACAGCCCTCAACCCCGTATGCTTAGGAGTACAGCTATGGTAAGAAATCTGTTGCCATTGGAATGAATACCAGTGCCTCCGTCTTAGCTGCTTACACAATATGTCACCTATTTTGTACAACATAGTAATCACCCCTGTTCACTATTGCAGTAGATAGCACCCTGAATACACTCCACTGAACCAGGAAGTGGCTGGTCCGATACAATTGTAGCTTGAATGATAGAAAAAGGGTTACGAATATAGAGAGATACGTAGGGTGCTGTTGCAGGTTTTTCTGTGTTGACTGAGTCATTTGAATGATGCTTGTGGCAGAGCAAATGAAATATATTTGAATGAAGGAAGCTCTGATCAGACAGTTTGGACTGAAGCTAGCCAGCTTGGTACCCTCTGAGATTTAAGAGAGCAGATAGTGTGCCATTTGAAACTACAATTGATGGTGTGTTGAGTGATTAGAGATGAGAGATCTGCTGTCATATAAATGGAAATTGCACCCATGTTCACCAGGAAAGTGGCAACATGTCAAAGAGACCATCCTTCTCTGCAGTCAGAGATGTCTTTGCATGGCCTGGTCTAAAACCGGACTATAAAAAAGTGGACACTTCTCAGACCCCAGGAGTTTCCTTTGTTCAAAAACTCCTGTTGCTCAGATTAGAGCAGAAATAGTAAATCTGACCTCTCCAGAATTCAATACTTTCCGTACTTTTGCTTATGGTGGAGAGGGAATAGTAAATTTGACCTATACATAATCTAACACTTTTCCAAATGCTGCCCAGAATTGAGAGAGAACAGTAAGATTTACCACTCCAAAGTCTAATACTATCCCTACGTTTGCTTACATTGTGGAGAGAATAGTAAATCTGAGTCCTCCGTTTTCCAACACATTCCCTACTGTTGTTTGGATCAGAGTGGGAGAAGAAAAATCAACCTCTACAAAGTCCAACAGCTTCCCTACTGCTGCATTAGTAGGAGTGAGAATAAATGTGAACCATTCCAAAGTTGAACAGATTCCCTACTGTTGTATAGACTGGAGTGGGAATAGCATGTCTGGCCCATCCAAAGCCTAACACTTTCCCTACTGATGCTGAGATTGGGGTCAGAATAGTAAATATGACTCCTCCAAAGTCCAACATATTCCATACTGTCGCTTGAAATGTGAGAGGGAATAGTAAATTGGTCTGTTCTAAAATGTAGCACTTCCCTTACTTTTGCTTACATTGAGGCGGCAATGCTAAATCTGACGCAACCATAGCCCAACACTTTCCCTACACACAATGGAGTGGGAGTTGTATATTTTACCTCCCCAAGTAAATTTTTATTTGATTTTTTAAGTTGTTTTAAGATATATTTTTATATTCATTTTAAAAGTTACTTTAATGTACATTATTATTTATTACATACATTTTGTATCCATTTTTCAATGTACATTTTGTAACATTTTTATGCTATTATTTTCTATATTTTTTAGTATCTAGCATTTGAGATTATAAATCATTTTTGTTTGTTATTATTGTTTATATTCAAATATGCATTTAAAATATATTATATTTTTGCAATTATTGTAAACTATATATTTTTATTTTACAAATGTAAGTTGTTATTTGTAATATATATTTTAAAAGCAAAAGTATAAGTAAAATGTAATATTATTTTTAAAGTTAGTATATGTTTTAAAATGTATATATTGTAGAATAGTTAAAATTCAATACACTAACCCATGATATTTTGGTCTGCTGAATTTATGTATTTAGCATTTTTGACTTTACAAACAAAGTATGTAAAAACGATATTGATGTTCTCAAAATGTTTTGATGATATTTTTGTCACCAAAATCTCTGTTGGCGGTATTTCAGAAGGCAGCCATTATTTTTCTATATTAATAAGTCACAATAAGTCCATGCCTTGTAAGCTAAAAGGGTAAGCTAAAAGGACAGGATGCAAGTAAAAAAAAAAAAAAAAAAAACCATTGCATAGTCAAAATGTATGCCCTCTAATTGAATAAATGTTCATAAGCTGCTTACAGTCTGCTTCTTTAGGCTACATTCTCCAGGAGCAGGTGGAAGTAATAATTGATCTCTCCACCTGCGAAAATGGCACCAAAACGAATCAGGTATTTTCCATTAATTGTTTAATGGAGAAATCGAATTGTAATAGCTACAAATGAAACGTAGGTTTGTAAAAATGCCCTTATTGCTATCTGTGCTAAAGCTGGCTTAGAAAAAGTTGTGCCATTCATTTCACCTTTAGTGGCACAATACAAATTCTGTTTTTCATTTTAAAAAAACGTTTCTATTTAATGATTTGTGTGAGAAAGGTGACTATTAGTTGGGGTGAGTGTTAGTTCACCACATGTCATAATAACACTATCCTTTCAAGGTCCAGTAAAGGTTTCAGTAATTTAAAGTGAGCTCAAACCCTGATATGGCATGGAGCAGACAGGCTTGACTTAGGAAAATGTTTACAGCATTTAGAAGTACCAAAACAGGTGAAAAGCTGAAAACCTAACACAATAACAATACCACTCCAATTTATAAAAACTGAGAGTATTTTAATGACCAAAAAGATACCAAAACAACAAAAATCCAATCAGGTGATTAGGAGATATGTGTTTTAAAATGTTGAATTACATTTTAGCACCAAAAATGCATAAACAGCCAACTGCATTCTATTGGCTATTTTGAACTGAGGCAAGGGACAGATTTGATGCGGAAGAAAATGGAGTGCTGGTCAGATGCAAGGCCCGGGTAGGTCCTGGTCAAAAATTTACCTTTTCTGGAGAAACTGTGAGGTGGCTGTGTCTCGGTGTGGTCGTCAATGAAGACAGGAAAGCTCAGAGAGGGCGAAGTCCACGTCTGTGCCGCGAAACGTTTCCATGTAGATCAGCTTCTTCTCAGCATCTCTCTTTGTCAAGCTCTCCATGTTTAGACTTATAAACTTTTCTGGATGTCAGATCTCCTTCAACAGGACACAACAGCACGTTCAATCTGATCAGTGATTTGATGTTGATGGCTTCAGATTAAAGGTGGTCCTGGTTACCCACTGGGTCTTCAGAGAAAGAATTGGCAAAAAGTTTCTAAGTCCCAGTTTATGCAGTTTGGGCAGTCGTAGTACAACCTGACACTTATCTGAGGGCTTGGAACCTCAGGGACACTCCGTAGGGGTCAGGACTCCAGTAGAAGTCAGCAAGAGGGTCTAGGGCAGGTACCGTTGCAACTGGTCGGCTGATAGCTTCAGGAAAGTGGGCTTCTTGCAGTCTTTGTATCTGTGTAGCTTAACAGGAGGTCATTCAACTGACCCTTGTAGTCCACGTCTCGGTCCTAGGTACAAATGGGAGCAGGTTCAGCCATTAAGGCTCTGCTCTGAGGTCACAATAATAGGTGTAGTCCTTCTCCTGTCTTCCACAGGTCCAGCAGAGTTCTGAAGAGAGTCCCGGGGCTGCCTCATTTAGGCCCAGTGCCAGCCTGAAGATGGGCAAAACTCCTAGCTACTTCCTAACCAACGGGATAACATTTCCCATGGGTGATCCTACCCACTTTTGCACATTTTCTGTGTGCATTACTGTAAACTATCCCACAGTGCCCCTCTGTACCTAAAACTAAGATGGAAAAATATTTCATCCCCGATGAAGAGCTCACCATGGCCACCCTGAAGTGTGGCTCTGACAAAAGGCAAAACTTCCCTTGTGGTCACTCCAAGCAGCACCTCTTTCCTGGAATTTGGCTACCAGAACAATAGAGGGGTCAGGTCCAGCTGTAAGTTATATCTGCTTGTGACAAGGGAGGCCTCCTTTGTAGTTAATTATGTACCTGGGAACAGCCAAGATGGCTATCTTACAAGGGGAAGGTCAGTCCATCCGCCTTTGTCTCAACTCTGGATGGCACTGCACACCTAATTAAGGAGCCATTCAGCTCTTGGGTGGCAGTGAACACTGTCTGAAAGACACTTCAGGCTCAGAAAGGAAAATACATTTCTAAAAGTGTAATGTTTAAAAAAAAAAGTCATATTAAATCCAACTTGACCATTGATTTGGATTTTAAATTATTCTTTAAATTAGTCCTTGAATCATTTTGCTAGCGAGACTCAAACTGAATTTAAGCAATATAAGATAGTATAATGTTACCCAGTGCTTTTCTATCAGAGACATAGCCTTGCTACACTGGAAAATGGCTTTGGGGATTTCACTGACAGGACATGTTAAACATAGGTATACATATCCTACTTTTTAGCTGCCATGCACCCTCTCCATGGGCACTTAGGCTAGACCTTAGAGGTGACTTATAAGCATTAAAAAAAAAAGTTTAGGCCTTGAACCATGCTTTGCATTGTCACTTTAGTGGTGGCCCAGTTTGTGCTGGAGTCCACTTGCTGCATTTAACTGACATGCCCTGGGTACAAATTTGTACCATATACTCACGACTTATAGTTAAGATAAATATGTAAATCAGGAATGTAGCCAATTTCAACATGTTTTAGTTGTCAAAGCAGGAGAACTGGGGCCTGACTATCTACTTCCCAGTGTGCAAAGTCAAGAAAAAACATCAGCATCAGTCCAGAAAAATGGGGATGTCATAAAAAAGAGGTATTTTCCTACAATGTGTAAACAAGTATACAGTAGAAGAATACAAGTATTCCAATTATTTATGTGACTGTATATATTTCACAGTGTCGAATAGCGGGAATCTCTGAGATAATGTTGGATGAGGTTTAATCCAAAAAAAGACTTATCTATTCAAACAAACCATGGACAATTGATCAATATGTATTACAGACATTTGATTCAACTAAGAGCAGTCAGTTAGGGCATCAATATTTATTAACATAGAGCATCATTACTAGTCTGGCAGTCTACTGACAGCCAGACTTGCAGTGGCAGTTGTACCGCCACCTGTGGGAAAATCCGAGCACCACATTATGACCGCTGCTGTTGCGCCACGGTCGGACCTCCAGCACCACCCAGATTAGTTGTCCTGGCAGTCTGGCGGTCATGGTGGTCCTAATCCACCAGGGCAGCACTGCAAGCAGCACTGCCCTGGCGATTACGACCCCCTTCTCCACCAGCGATTTTATGTGGTAACACTGCCATGAAAAGGCTGACAGAGATGGGTTGTAGAGGGCCGCAGGGGGGCCCAGCACTGCCCATGCACTTGCCATGGGCAGTGCAGGGCACCTCTGGCCAGCACCGTCTGCACTGGTGCAACCTACGCACTACAGCATTGCTGCTGGCTCTATTATGAGCTGGAGACAATGCTGTAGGCTGTTTCCCTCTGGGCCAGCAGGCGTAAACTGAGGTTCCACCTGCTGACCCAATGGGAAACTCATAATGGGCCCAGCGGGGAGGCAAACCACCCGTCGGGATTTCGGCGGATGGGGTTTTCTGTCCCCCAAAATCATAATCAGGTCTATAGTGTTACATATTATTAGGTCCAGTCCTGTTCCTGAAAAAAGGGAGGCATTAATTTGTGGATCAGCTTTTCTAAATTTATCATAACAAGGTGTACCTTTTTAGCTATTTTTTTCTTCAATATCTTGTAGTACTTTGCTCCAAAGAGATCAACTAAGGGACACCTTCTTCCTCTTTATGCAGGGTCTACTTGTTTGCCCGTGCCATTACATCACATCTTTCCTCCACTTGGCATATACCAGTCCCTTGCAGCCTTCTAGTATATGACAATCAACTGTTTGGCTCAAATAAGAGCTAAGTCAATTAATCTATTATCCTTTTTCTTAGGTTTTGGTCTGGGAAAGCCCCCAAACAAGCACACTCTTGGGTTACACACCACTTCCCTGTTTATGGCTCCCTCCAATTGCCAGATGATCTGCGTCCAATCAACATCCTATTTGTGGCCAAGTCCAAACCATGTGGAAAAAGTTTTCGGCCAATGCAGCACACCTGAGATGATGCTTTAGTTTCGCCACTATATATTTCAGTTATCTTACAAGTGTAAGGTATTTTTGATGCATGGAATTGAACTTGACAAGCTTAAGTCTAGCATTTCTAGAAAGTTTCTTAGGATATGACAGGATCTCATCCCATTCCCCATGTTCAATTTATTTTCCTAAATTTGTGATTTAACTCTGATTAATGCCTTACGTACCATCTTGTTTAATGCCTTATAAAACCAAGTTACCAAGTGGCATCCAACCTCCATCATCTCCAGCAGTAGCAGTACCTCATGTTGCTGAGGCTCCTCTCTGCCTGCCACCTTCCACAATGACTGACAAATCAGAGTTATGGTCTCTTGGGTTACAGACCAATTCCCTGTTTATGGTTCCCTCCAATTGGCAGATGATCTGCTTCCAATCAACCTCTATTTGTGGCCAAGTCCAAACCATGTGGAAAATGTTTGCGGCCAATGCAGCACACCTGAGATGATGCTTTAGTTTCGCCACTATATATTTCAGTTATGTTACAAGTGTAAGGCAGTGGTTCCCAACCTTTTGACTTCTGTGGACCCCCATTTTATCAATACTGGAGCCTGGGGACCCCCACTGAATCATTATTGGAACCTGGGGACCCCCACTGAGTCATTACTGATAGCTGGGACCTACTATTATTACATTTTGTAAGCAGTCGCGGACCCCCTGAGGAGGCTTTGCGGACCCCCAGGGGTCCCCGGCCCACAGGTTGGGAACCACTGGTGTAAGGTATTTTTGATGCATGGAAATGAACTTGACAAGCTTAAGTTTAGCATTTCTAGAAAGTTTCTGAGGATAGCTGGAAGCAGAGTGTTAGTTAGTATCAAAATACCTGTAATCACCTCACACAGTGATGCTCTGGAAGGAGATTCCATCAGGACACTAGGCTGGAATGTTCTAATTGGCAAAGTAGGCCGTGGTGCTCTTACTTGCACTTTGACTAGGAAGGAATTATGGTCCGACAATGTTCTGACCAGATATTCACCTTCTAGAATCTCTGTAGTATTCAATTTTCAACAGATGTTTCAGTATTTTAGCTACCACCAAAATATAAATCAAGCTATAAAACTCAAGCTAAAAGCTTTCACTTTAATCATCCTCACCTGTTTACACATTCACAGGTGTGTGTTTGCCATTTTTTTTACATTTTGTTGCATTTTCCATAAAATAGTGCTGATCACTTTTTTGCAATGCTTCGTTCTGGGGTGTTTTAAAATTTTCTTTAGTGCTTTTGAGCCATGCATCCAGTGTTGTTCATTGTATGCCATTTTTCTTATTACTTTTGTCCTTTTTAACTAACTTGATTATGGTGTATATTTCTTACCTTTATTTCGTTCTGGCTAGTTGTTTCACTGCTGTAACCAACCCCATTAGATTTAAAAGATGACTCGTAATGAGGGAAGTCTGCATGTTTGTTTCCTGATTAGTCTTCTAATGTAGTATGGTCAATGTTACATTCAGTAAAATGATTATGTATATATATACTTTTTCCTCAGCTTTTTGGAGCATATAAGAAGATCAATGGCTTTTTGTATGTTAGAATTTCACATATAAGGTAAGTTCTGTATATTAAAACGTTGCATAGTCTCTTCCCCTCACTGAGCTGCTGTGTGAATTTCAAATATGGGTGCACATAACATCACTCATTGCATTTATACTGTCACATGAGTCATAAGTATATAAAACACACCAATTTACAGTTACAACTACATTAGTGTGTGCCTTTTTCGCTACCAGAATAATTGTCTTGAGAACATTAAGGCTGGTTTGACTTAGTATACAGAATTGATTACTGTTTTTGTGTTAAAGCTCGTACTGTGTTTTCACCTGAGATAGTTCAAGTGAACAAAGTCTTTGTCAGCATAGTCCAGGACTACATAAAAGTGTGATGAAATATTTTATTTTCTATGTAGATAGATATTTAGCTGACTTTAGCCATATTGTTTGTAAAGTATTATTGCTACAGTGATGGGCTTATATTCATATTTTACTGTTGGGTACAAAATGCAGCTATCCTATTACACAAGATATCACAGATCTAATTTAGATATAGGGTAATGGTTACTTTAAAAATGTCATGTCCTGTAGGCACAATCAGTGAAGTATAGTAGGGAGGAGTTACCTATATTGATGGCCTTATGATGGACACTGGTCTGCCAATCCAAAGGAAGCACTGAGATGGCATATCTTTTTTAAGTTAAGTGGGAATGGTAATAATGGCTAAATGTTAATATTTAGGATTGGGTTAATTGATTAAAAGGTTTGAGGGTAGGTAGTTACCGTCAAGTCTATTACATAATTTGAGCAAAGCAGTGAGTGGGTGACAGAAGCAGTCATTGGTGTGAAGTAGATCATTATGGGAGCTATGTAGAGTTTACAACTTTTAAAGCAGTGAGAAGGAGTAGGTTTAGTTAGATGCAGGTTGTGGCATCGCCGCTGTTGCAACTATAAACTGGGATATCATAAAGACAATACATGGGCCCTTCTTCAAGAAAAGGATGATAAAAACTGAACAAGATTTTGAATACCAATCTTAATATGGGGATAGAACAAAAGATAACTGCTACATTGTCTGACCCTTAAATTATATACAGAAGTGGAACCTGACTTAGGGCCTATTTGAGATCTTGGTGGACAAGTTACTCCATCAAAACAGTGGCGGATATCCCTTCCATCGAAATATAAGTCCTATAGGATATAATGGGATTTATTTTTCAGTGGATGGGATATTCGTCACTGTTGTAACAGTGTAACATGCCTGCTGAAATCTAAACCAGGCCCTTTGTCTTTATCAATCAGCCTATTATACAACTTACTAAGAAAGGCTCAGGTTTCTGCTGAAATAAGAAGCAAGATCAGTCTTTTTCATAAATGAAAGACAACATTTATTTTGGCACCCATTTCGCAACATTCTGATGTAAATTCACCTTTAATAGTTGAAAATCATGCATCCTCCTTTTCAATTGAAGCAGGACTTTTTTCAAAGTGTTTCCAAAACCCATGTCCTGTGTCCAGTGGCATTGGCATATTTCTCAAGGACCATCTCTAAACAGAAATGAACTTCACCATGTATTATAGAGAACTTTTAACCATAAAGAAGGCCATAAGGAGACAGTTTGCATAGGAGTCAGAATTACAAATTTCCCAGTAGGTACCACATGCCTCACAATTTTCCCCAGGTACATTTTGTCAGGTGAAATGGGGGGGAATGCCTGGTTAATCACCATACATGTGGATTTTGGTGCTCAAAGCACAAAAATGTGCATGTTATGCTGCATTTTAAAGGGCACCACTTGCAATAAGCAATAATCATCACTCCTTTTAAATTACAATCCAAGTAGATTCGGATGGTAAAGGGTTAGACCTGACAGCTTTAGGGTGGTCATTGCCCAACTTTTTGCCTGCCTCCCTCTACTTTTCTGACACTGTTTTTGCTGGTTTTAGGACTCTGCACACTTTAAAACTGGTAAACAGTGCTAAAGTACATATGCCCTCTCCCTTAAACATGGTAACATTGGTCCATTCCCAATTGGCATATTTGATTTACTTGTAAGCCCCTAGAAAAATGCACTACATGTATCCATGGCCTGTAGATTGAATGCTACTAGTGGGCCTGCAGCACTGGTTGTGCCACCCACATATGTAGCCCCTTAACCATGTCTTAGGTTTGCCATTATGAAGGCTTGTGGGTGCAGTTTCCCGCCACTTCGCCATGGCATTTAAAAGTACTTGCCAAGCCCCAAACTCCCCTTATTCTACATATAAGTCACCCCTAAGGTAGGCCACAGATACCCCATAGGGCAGGGTGCTATGTAGGTAAAAGGCAGGACATGTACATATGTGTTTTATATGTCCTGGTAGTGAAAAACTCCTTAAGTCATTTTCCACTACTGTGAGGCCTGCTTCTTTCATAGACTAGCATTAGAACTTCCCTCATATAATGTTTGAGTGGTAGATTCTGATCAGAAACGGGTAACCAGGTCATATTTAGTATGGCCAGAATGGTAAAACAAAATCCTGCTTATTGTTGAGCTTGTATTTTATATCACTATTTTAGAAATGCCACTTTTAGAAAGTGAGCATTTCTCTGCACTTAAAATCTATCTGTGCCTTACAGCCTGTCTCCAGTCCACGTCTGGGCTCGGCTGGTTGACAGCTCCCTTGTGCATTCCACCCAGACAACAACAAACACAGGATGTTCAATCACACCTGCACTCATCTGAATACTGAATGGGTCTTCGTCGGCTGAGAGGGTGGAGGGCCTGACAATTAAATTTCAAAGGCTAGTGGCCTGCCCTCACACAATGGACTGCCAAACCCCCTACTTGGACCCTGGTAGACAGACTTGTACTGAAAGCGGACCTTGTACAGTTCAAAACCACTCTTTGAAATCTCCCCCACTTCAAAGGCATTCTTGGGTATATAAACGGTGTCTCTGACCCCACCAACTCAGACACTCCTGGACCTGAACCTGTAACCTGTCAAGAGAAACTGCCTGCCTGCCTGCCTGCCCAAAGGACTCATCTGGACTGCTTTGCTGTGAAGGACTGCTGCCCTGCTGCCCTCTGACTTTGCTGAGAAGTGCTCTCCAAGAGTTTGGATTGAGCTTTCCTCCTGTTTTTTGAAGTCTCAGGGCCAAAAATACTTAGGGGGTCATTCTAACTTCGGCGGGCGGCGGGGGCCGCCCGCCAAAGTTCCCCCGCCAGAATACCGCTGCGCGGTCAAATGACCGCCGCGGTAATTCTGACTTTCCCGCTGGGCGGGCGGGCAACTGCCAAAAGGCCGCCCGCCCGCCCAGCACAAATTGCACCCGTCGCGATTTTCAGTGTCTGCTAGGCAGACACTGAAAATCAATGTGGGGCCCTGTTAGGGGGCCCCTGCAGTGCCCATGCCATTGGCATGGGCACTGCAGGGGCCCCCAGGGGCCCCACGACACCCGTTACCGCCATCCTGTTCACCGCCAGGAACAGGATGGCGGTAAGGGGGTCAGAATCCCCATGGCGGCGCTGCAAGCAGCGCCGCCGTGGAGGATTCCCTGGGGCAGCGGGAAACCGGCGGGACACCGCCGGTTTCCCATTTCTGACCGCGGCTGTACCGCCGCAGTCAGAATGCCCACGGAAGCACCGCCAGCCTGTTGGCGGTGCTTCCTCCAACCCCGGCCCTGGCGGTTCATGACCGCCAGGGTCGGAATGACCCCCTTAATCTCTTCAAAGAAACTCATTGTGTGCCGAAAATTGACGCATAGCCTGCAAGAAACTACGCACAGCCTGCCCTGCGTTGAGATAATCGTCACACAGCCATACCGGAGCGACGCAGCCCGACGTCCAGTGAAAATAGTGATGCAACACCTGCGTTGCAACCGGAAATTTGACAAACGGCCCTACTGGATGGATGCACAGCCGAGCTGGAACAACGCAGCCCAACTTCCTGAGTGAAGAATCGATGCAGCGCCTGCTGTGTGACAGAAAATTCGATGTGTCACCCACTGGATCGACGCAATGCCTGTGACTTCTTTCCGCACGTCCAGGATTTTCCACGCATCGTCCCTGGGTGTCCAAAGAATCCTGCATCGCAGTGAACAATCAAGACTGCATGCCGGAAATCGATGCAAAGCCCCTTGCAGCATGGAAAGAAACTACGCATTGTCTGTGCCGCGTCAGAAAATCCAACACACACCTTATTTTTCCACACATCTCCTCCTTTGCAGTCTCCGTGCGTGGTCATTTTGATGCAAACTAGGCACTTTGTGCAAACAAGAGACAACTGTTGATTTCTAAGATTTAAGATTTTTTTTAAACTTGCAAAAGTGATATCTCAACTTGTGCTTATTGAATCTTTATCGTTTTGGCCTTAATTTAACCCAATAAACATCTTATATTTTTCTAAACTTGTGTGGTATATTTTTGTGGTGTTTTCACTGTGTTACTGTATGATCTATTGCACAAATACTTTATACATTGCCTTCTAATTTTAGCCTAACTGCTCAGTGCCATGCTACCAGAGGACGGGCACAGGATAATTTGGACTGTGTATGACTTACCCTGACTAGGATTGTGGTTCCTATTTGGACAAAGGTAAATACCTCTGCCAACTAGAGACCCCATTTCTAACAGTATGATAATAATTGCCTTCACAGATTGGCTACTCTTACTGAAGGCCTGAGCTGCCTACAGGCCAGGAAATAGGCTTGGACAAGCATATGCGCTTTCATGTCAGACTAAAGGCATAGAGACATCTTTCATACCACCTTATTTTCTGGTAATGATAAATAATCATGCAGAAGAACTCTCCTGAGACTATGAAAGAAAATAACAAACAGTTGACACTCAGCAGTGAGTATACAAGCAACATAATAAAAGATCTTGCAACAAAGACTTGCTGTATGGAGGGTAAGCATTGTATGAGCTAGGGGAGCAGACACAACAGACAATAATGAAGTGGTGTCATGACACCTGCAGCAGGCCATCTGGGACAAAGAAAGGTGTATGAATTGGTCATTTGATCCTTTTGACAGCCTTGTCTAAAGGTATTGCTACAAGAGTTCATCAATACATGGATATACAAATTATTAACGGTGGCAGTATACTTTTCAAGAGTAGGGCATTTCACTCTGCACAAAAACTAGAGACAGAATAATTTTGGTCCATATTCTGCAGTTACATGGTCTACCTGAGATCATAAATACTGACAGAGTAGCACAGTTTACAGATCTACTTTGGACATAACTGATGCAAAGAGTAGTGGCAAAGCATTTCAAATCTACCAATCATACAAACTGAAAAGCTACGTAAATCAACAAAGTAATATCTGAGATGTTTTTGATGGGCCATCAGAATTCTTGGTACTTATGATCTGTGCTAGCAGAATTTACATTTACCAGCTCTTTGCTTACGTTTCTGGATAGATCTTTTCATTGCTCCTTTGGACTTCATCCACAAATGTGGCCAGCTGAGATCTCAGCTTCCAAAGTTCCCTCTGCTACAGAACTACTCCAGAAGGTTCATACCAACTAACAGGCTGCTTACTAATACCTAATGCTAGCTAAGGCCAACATAAACACTTTGTAGATATTCATTGGAGCATTGCACCCTTTCTACATGTTGGGCAATGAAGTATAGCTAGTAGTTACAAAATACCTGAAAGTCCCTGTGTAACATCCTAAATGTACACCTCATTTTGTGGGCCATTTTCCTACTACAGGGAAGGTGGCCACTTTAGATGGTTGTTTGTCACTCCCTTCTCACTGACACATTCATCCTGTGTGGAATATGTAGTAGATTACGGCACTATCACTGATGCAAGAAAGACTCCACACCTAGTTGTGATATCTGGGTTTCCCAGATATGTGGAAGAGTCCACTATCAAGTCCTGAATACTTTGAAGTTAGGTTAAGTATGTGATAGGATGGAGTCAATCAATCAATCAATCAGGGATTTGTAAAGCGCGGCTACTCACCCGTGATGGTCTCAAGGCACCGGGGGAGGTGGTGGGGGGGTGCTGAGGATCAGTCGAAGAGCCAGGTCTTGAGGTCCTTCCTGAACTGTGACAGTGTGGGAGATTGCCTAAGGTGGATGGGGAGGGTGTTCCAGGTCTTGGCAGAGATGTAGGAGAAGGATCTTCCTCCGGCTGGGGCTTTCAGATGCGTGGGACATTGGCGAGGGCCTGGTCGGCGGAGCAGAGTTGTCTGGCAGGAGTGTAGAAGGAGAGTCTGTGGTTGAGGTAGGCTGGTCCGGCGTTGTGCAGGGCCTTGTAGGAGTGGGTCAGGAAGGTGATTCTCTTGTCGGTGGAATGGTGTTCAAAAGACCCTGGTAACCTGTAGACTTTGTTCAAGCTCCCTGTTCAGTAAATAAATTCCATAAATAGTTCCCATCAAAACCAGACGAAGCCTCTTTTTCCCCAGAAGGAATTCTATGGGGATCTGGCACACTGTCAGGAATTTGGTGCAGCAGAGACATGGATCAGGTGTAGGATGAGTCAGAGTTGGGGGCTCAGTAAAATGGGGTAGTGAAAACTGTGAAATTCTAAACACTACTAACTTTCTGCAGGTATTTAGGTTGTTAGTTCCTGATTTCTAGACATTTACAGGGCAGAAGGGCCAGAGGCCGTGTTAAAGACACTATTAAACATGGAGACAGGTATGGCAATTTGTCACTTGTTCTGGCTCTCCTTGCCATACCAGATCGCAGCCAGTATTGTGTCCCTGAGTATGTGTTTCAGTTTCTAATTTCAGTGGATCTGCACACCAGGAACCTGACAACTTGGTTACGTACATTGTTACTGTTTCCTTCTTTTCCCTCAGAGCAAGTTTGTTAGTATATTTTGTAGGTGATTGTGATCTTCATCGCGCCATATAAATAAGAAAATGTTCAGCTTGATATGCATTTAAATTTTAACTTTGGAACAGTGCTTGCGTACACTTGCAAACTGCTTGATGCATTTGTAACAGTTCTTATGCAAAGTGCTTGGATACCACAATGATTTTGCGGGTTCCAGTTTGATTTGGACACCTCTCTTTATATATTTTCTATACGTATTTTTCCCACACTTAAATGCTTGGATATTTCTATATGTTTATCATATGAATATAGTTTTGACTGAATTAACAAAGGGGTTGTGTCTTCTTAAAGAGTGGCTTTCCTTTAGTCATCCTATGAAAATATATCACTAATGTGTTTGTGCTAGCGCTTATCAAGTATACTTACACTGGCTGACAAGAACCGCTGTTCTTATAAGTATTCTATGGACCAGGTCCTTGGTTAAGAGGACTTCCCTTGTTCTGATTCACATACTGATACCCATTGGAGCATTTATGTGCTATACAAATCTGAAAAAAATATGTTAAATTAGTGAAGAATAAATGTGCAGAAAACAACCCAGTCATTTTGTTTACCTTGCTGTCTTAATTCACCGGTTAAGGCTTATTCCTGGAAAATGTTTTGGAGATGCATTAGATAAGAAGCAAAATACAAAACCCTTAAGAAAAATAGAACACAAAGTCCACAGAAAAGACATGTTTAAGACACTTAGGAGTGTACTAAATAGTGGCAGGATCAGCTGTGAAAGAGGTACAGTCAAGATAAAAAGCATCCTGTCTCTTTGCTATTTTTTAAGGACCCATTTATTTCTGCGTTCAGAGAAAGGATGAGTCGGTCCAGCAATCGAGATTACAGAGCTATAGAGCCGGATGTACAAATATTTAATAGGTCAGTTCTTGAAAATCCGAATTGTAATTGATCCGACCTACCCTGGGAATAATAACGATGCCTGTCAAGCATTGCTGCTCACTATGATTAGAGGCATTCACAGGGATGGTAGTCTACTGAGGCCAACAGACCACCATGTCTTTGGTTAGCTTTCAATAAGGTGAACTTTTTTTTTAAATGCAGCACATTTTCCTTAAAAGAAACAGGGTTTTATAAAATATAACAATGTACTTGTTTTATTTAAGAGTTGGCAGTGATCCCTTGGAAGAGTGTCTATTCTTCAACAAGCCTTTTATTCACATTCACAGAGGGGACGGGGTCTCAAGGGAATCTGCCCCTTTTGCAAATGCATTACTACCTCCTTTGAGGTGTCTGTGAAAAATCAATGTTTTCCATCTGAATTTCAACAAAACAGTGATAAATGAGATATGATGTTTGGTATTTGGTTCGGATAGCTACAATTTCCTTTCCAGTTATCCAAGCAGGCCCATTTTAGCTATTAAAAAAGGGATTAGTACATAATAATAAGCATTTAAATGTTAAAACTCCAAATTCAACTATTTGTAACTGCTAAAATGCTTAGTATATCTGGTCCCTAATTTGTAGATGGGAGAGTTTTTTAAAATACAGGTGGAAAAACTATTGCAGATATTCCAAAAACCTCAGGTAAAAGCTCAACATGTGGTAGACACTGGCTGCTAACAATGTTAATACGTGATCAGCCCTTTCAGATATATTTTCTGCATGTTCGCCATCATACCATTAGTGCGGTCATGAGCTTTTAAACTTGAATATGATCAGTTTTAACCATCTTCGTAGTAGTCTTGGCTCGAGTAGGCCAGAAGGAAGGCTCTCTCATTTTCCACATAGAAATATATGTACTGCTAAATCCACACAAGAGGGAGAATATTCCTTAAATAATCGGGTCCATAAATATTTAAGTAGGTGTTTGACAGGTGATCTCAGAGAAGTTATTTTAAGCCACGCATAGACTCCAGTTGTACCAGGAAATGCCAAAATGCATCATCAAATCTCTGTGGATGTCTTTCTAGACGGCTCTCACAAGAAGGGGACTCGAACCAAAGTTATCTCTAACAAACAGTTTTCACAAACATGTTTCCTAGAGTGTGCAGGCGAGAAAGAAACACCACAACCTCACATGCTAGTTTGATGTAAAGAAATGGTGCATGCTTTATGTCATTAAACATACAAAATAAATAAAATATTATTTCTACCCAACAATGATAGGAAAGGAAGTATTATCATTGGCTACGAAATCAAAGGTGATGACATATCTCTGTCTGAGGTCCAGGATGCAAATTGGGATGTGGTCTCAGAATTAGGATCCAAATACGATGTCAACTACGACTCCTTTAATGTGACCGACAAAGGAGGTAATATATTTTATGTTACTTTGTTTTTCGTGATGCTAGATCTTGAAATGCTTTGCTTAAACCATATCAATGCATCTTAATGAAAGACAAAGAGCACAGGCACTGTTGCACGAAATATTGCTGTAAAATAGTGAAAGGTACGTGCATGCCTGCGTGCCCGCATACACAAACACATAGGACTTTCACCAGAGTGTTTTATGTAAATTACTAAGTTAGCCTCCTAGTCGTCTTGCATCTCATGTTCTGAATGAAAAAGATACAAGCATTGGGTCTGAAAAATTCAGAGGTTTATTTTTACAAAAATACATAAACATAAGAGGACAGTGGAGAGTAGGACAGATAGATCTCATTCAACATCCTTCATGTATTTCTTAATATTGTGGCACTTTTGTCTTATATTTTTTTGTTTGTTTACTTTGTTTATGGTGAAGTGGATGCATGGTTTGCAATGATTTCAACTAATTGGGCAGGTAAAATGTTCGTATCTTAATCTTTTTCTTTAGTTGTTGTATGTAACACAGGGTTTGCAGTAAAAATCCCTTACTATTGCACTAGTCAGTGGTTTCACAATAAAAGCCCCTTCTACTGTGTTTGGCAAGCACTTCATAACTTAAAACCCATTCCAAATGTACTTGTCACAGAGTTCACAATGTAAAGCCACTTCATATGACTTTTGGTGCACAATTCAATGTAAAAACCTTCCTACATTATACTCTGAGAGTTCCCTCTTTGAAATCCCTTCCAACCATTTTGGTCACAGAGTGACACCATGCACATCCCTTTCTTACTGTATTTGATATGGGGCTGCTTTAACAATGTCCATATCAGTTATGAACAATTGAAATTCATCTTAGACAGACAAACAATTATTTGTCTAGCAAACGCTTGCAGGAAGGAGATCAGAATGTGGGTTCAGCCACCACTCTTCTGTTAGTACTGCTTTTTAAAGCTCATGCCCTTGATAACAACCTCAGTACCAAGCTCTACCTAAAGACAATGCAATTCCACAAGGGAGAACCACATCCCTGGCCTACTACGTTATTCCGTGAGAATCCATGTTAGAAAATACATATCTACAGGCCTTAACATGGTCCACCTAATTCATCCAAATAAGCCTATATATGCTTTTCACATAATATAATTCAGTCTAACTGCCTTTGCCATACATTTTTTAAAATAAACAAATCAACACTATGGCATCTGATGGAAAGTTTTCCCAAAGAACTAAGCAGGCCTACAGGCTTTATCATTGGCTTGTTATAATAACCACTTTAGGCCTACCATACTGAACATTATCTGTGCAATAAAAATCATTGTTTTTCAGCAAAGTCTGAAAATCGAATCCAATCAGGGATCAAGACCACCATGCGAGCTGAGTGAAAGTCCCTCTCTCAGAAGTTCTTCTTAAAATCCTTTTATTTTGTTCATGTAAGGTCTACCGATGCTGCACTGTCAAGCCAAAGCTAAAAACATGGATGAACAATTGCATTTCTAGAGCTTCCTGTATCAATGAAAGTGCTATTTAGGGTGTAGGCACTAGGGGCAACAAGTGACATACTTCACCAATTCAGCTTCAGGTCGTTGTTTTGCATAACTGCTCTTCTTTAAATTGAATAGACACTCATTGTATCAGCACTTGACAATCTTAAGCGTGGGTTTCATTCTTTACATCAGTGTGTGGCCTACACAAATAAGTAAATCCCAGTGTGCCGGGATACATGATCCCAATATGACATGTGTTCTTGTCCTTCCCAACCCCTACCCCCATCATCAGTTTACATCAGCAGCAATAGGCAAATTGCATGGGTCTACTTCAGGAGAGTATCCTTTGCCAGTTGATGTAACTTGGATACCAGTATTTTTTAGATGTGTGAAGAAGTCAGAAGAATTGGCATGCTTTGGACGGGGAAAGGAGGAGGAGGAGGAGGACAAGCCTATTTTGAACTTAAGGGCTGGTTATAGGGATGTTATGAATGCCACTGCATAGTACATATTTCTAGTACAAAAAATGTTTTGTTATTTTGATTGTGCACCTATTGTACTCACTTTAGTCCATTGGATATTTAATAACAAATCTATTATGCTTGATTTTAGTTGATTGCATTGACACTTCACTTGGGTATGGCTTTGGTGCCGAAGGAGAGAATGCCCAGATACTGTGTGTTGTTGGATTAGAAGGCATTATTGATGCAGTTTGTAAAAATGGAGCATGGCATATAATCAACGACACATGCATGTATGCTGATCTTTTGCATTTTCAGCAGGTAAGACATTTTTAAATTCAGAAAACTGCATTTACCTTACAGTTAAAGATAATTGAATTATCCAGCAATGAAGTGAATGGAACAGTGGGTCTGAGGGTCTATTTGTTTTACCTGATGCCTTCTTTGAAGTAGACTTTTCTTGAGAATTCCCTCTGAACTGTTTGAAGTTTCCTGCTTACCCTGCCCTGGCTTCTGGCTGTCTGCATGAATAATGCAGGTGTGACAAGTCCTTTGCGTGAAGGCAAAGTCTAAGTGGAGCTGTGCTCTGTTCCACCCCCACCCCATCCTACCAGTGATGGCCCATCCAGGCATATCTAATCCCTTTTTGTGTGGTTGTTTGAGAGGAATAAACAAAGTCCGTCTGTCAACTACACATCGTTTTATGACCTATGAACATGCTGAAGGCACTAAGTAGGGTAGGAAAATGCCAAGTTTCTAAAAGTGTCATATTCAAATTGTAACTTCAAATCCAACTTTACCATTGTAGAGGATTTTAAATTACAATTTCTCAGACACCAAACATAAAAATGTTTGCCTATTGCCAATCAAAAGTTAGCACTTATCAAATTTAATACGTTACACAATTTTATCCTGTGGGAGAAGTAGGCCTCACTGGAGTGAAAAACGTATTTAGGAGTTTTTCACTACCAGGGCATGTATAACTTAAAAGCACATGCCGAACCTTTTAAGTACAATGCACCCTGCCTTATGGACTACCTAGGACCCACCATAGGGCTAACGTGCAATAACAGGGGAGTTTAAGGCTTTTCAAGGGGGTTTTATTGCCAAGTTTAATTGGCAGTTTAAAACTCCATTCAGGTTGGAGTCGCAGGCCTAGGACACGTTTTATGGGGCTATTTGAGTGGGTGGCACAATAATTGAGGCAGGCCCACTAGCAGCATTTAACTTACAGATCCTGTGTATATTGTATACCACTGCACTAGAGACTTATACATGAATGAAATAATTCAGGAGTAACACAATTTTACCATGTTTTACATAGTGTGCAGCAAGTACTTTAGTGCTGGTTAGCAGTGGTAAAGTGTAGAGAATCCTAAGGTCAAGAGGAGGAGGGTGATGACAAAAAAGTTTGGGAGTGACCCTGCAGAGAGGGCCAAGACCAACACCTTCTGACTTAGTCTCTGAAATTAAAGTAAAACATCTTCAGCTATGAAAGGCAGCAGGCAGCGACCAAGAAGGGCTCCACAAGATTGGATAGCTATTGGACGAGATCCTCGAGAAGCTATTGAATTTTGGAGGGAAATCTCTAAGTGGGAAAAATTCAAAGTTAGCGCCTAGGGAAGGTCCCTCTCCAGCCAGATAGTTTTGGAGCCTTCAGCCAGTTGAGACTTCTACATTCATACTTAGGGCCACATGTACAAAGCTTTTTTCTCGTCGCAGAACACAGTCACAAAACAATCGCAGTTAGCACCAATTTTAAATTGGTGCTAACTCATTCGCATACGGTAAGAGGTTCCCAGGGGGCCCCTTCCCCTTTGTGAATGGTAGCAAAAATATTTTTTCAGAGCAGGCAGAGGTCCCTCGGACCACTGCATGCTCTGAAAACATGAAAAGAAAACCTTTCATTTTTGTTTTTGAAATGCATCCCGTTTTCCTCTAAGGAAAACGGGCTGCATTTATTTTAAAAAACTGCTTTATTTAAAAGCAATCACAGACATGGTGGTCTGCTGTCCTCAGCAGGCCACCATCCCTGTAAGGGTGGCCATTCCCAATGGGGTCGCAAATTGTGACCTACCTCATGAATATTTATGAGGAAGGTAATTTGTAACCCCATTGGGAATCGCAAACAGTGTCATTGACACTGCTTTACATCAGGTTTTGCAACTCGCAAATTGCGAGTCGCTAAGATTCACAATTTGCGAGTCGGAAAGCCTAATATTCCTACATGTTCCCCTTTGTGTTCTATCCATTTCTACTCATGCCAACCATTGTTTAAAAACTGTCTCCTGAAACTAAGCTTTGGCATAATTCTGCGTTTTTAGCATGGTACCTCTGTGAGCATGCCTTTTCATAAAGTTGCAGCCCGGCAGTAAAGGATTATATAGTACATATTTATTATTCAAGTCTGTCACTAGAAGAATGGTAGGCATCAGACACTAAAGAGTTTGTCAAATTATTTGTTTTTAAATATGTGTGTTATCTTGAAATAATTGCTGTTTCAGAACTCTGATGTACATTGTGAAAAATGTATTTGGGGTGAACAAATGAAACTTTCATCCTCAAATATGCAGCATTTCTAATTGTCACTATAGACAGTTGTTTATTTCTGACGCATCCCTAGGGCTAATAAAATCAACTGGAAAACATTCTCCCCTCTTTAATACCTGAATACATTATGCACTAGTAAACTGGTACAGATCAGTTTTTTTGCAAAGTGTCAGGAATTGCACTGGATTTCAAAGCCATCATTCTTAGTGATGTGATCTGTGTGATAAAGAAGCATACCTTGTTAATGTAATCTGTAAATTGGCCCACAGATTATGAATTATGTAAATGTGTTTTGCCCCCAAAAACATGAGGCAAAATTGGTTAGACCCAATTGTCTATTTAACATTCTATTAAGGTTGTGGTATGCTGGCACAGGAAATGCACCAGAGATGTGGAAGTTAGTTGTCATGAGATGCCTGTGGGGGTTTGCTCTTAGGAGCGTTTGGAAATTACCTCTTTTGGACTTGGCCCTCTCTTCTGGGTCACTCCCAAAATTGTTGCCTTCACCCCTGCTGCCTTCTGAACCTGTTTTTATTGGCTTTTAGGACTCTGTGTACTTCACCACTGCTAACCAGTGCTGAATTAGTCGTGCTCCCTTCTCTAAACATTGCAATATTGGATTACACTTGATTGATACACTAAATGTATTTATAGGTCCCTTGTAAAGTGATACTACATGTATGCAGGGCCTATAAATTCAATACTGCCAGTGCTCCTGCAGCACTTGTTGCGCCACCCACTTAAGTAGCCTTTTGAAACATGTCTCAGGCCTGCCATTGCAGCCTGTGTGTAGTTTAAAACTCCCAATCCGACTTGGCAAACAAATCATTTTGCCAAGCCCAAACATTTCCCTTGAAAACATCCAAGTCACATCGAGGGTAGGCCCTAAACAGCCCATAGGGCTGGGTGCATTCTATTTAATACATTGGACATGTCGTGGTCCCCTCTGCCCTGTCACTGCTGGGTAGATTTTCTATTTTTAAGTTGATGCTTCTACTGAGATTCATATAACATCTACAAAACTAAACTATGGGGTCCCTCACTTCGACTTTCACAAACTGAAATCCCTGCTGTGCGGCTTCCTGTGAAATCAGGGGTTCCTGTGCCTAGCTCTCACCAAATGCTTTTATTCCACATACCTAGCAACTCCAAACATCAAAGCATATCATAGGCATAACACTTATTGGTTGACAATCAATGGTGGAGTGATACCCATGGTGACCCAGCGTACGCCTTATAGAAACACATCCTGGGAGGTATCCAGTTTCATTTCCCTCTATACAGGTGGGTGTGGCTTGACACTCCTGCTGAAGACCACAGTGGTTTTGAAGTTATGGAAGTCTACCCTGAAACAGATGGGGTGGGAGGGCTACTTTAAGGAATGGACACCTCTATGGGAGAGACCTGACTGCAACAGGTGGCAGCTCTGGAGCTGTTCTGACAATGGGATCTCATAGGGATCACAATGCTGGGTAACATAGTGGAAGGAACTACCCTTAAAACATTTCAAATCGTACAGACAGAATACACCTTAAACCAGATGCAATTCTACCGCTACCTACAGCTTATTCAGTCCACCAGAGGGCAAGCTGCTCATGGAAGAGTTGGGGGACAATAAACTGTAAAAGTCTATAGATCATTGATCCTTAATCAGTCAGACTCATTCAGTGTGCTACACAATAATTGTAAGGCAGAGTTGAGGCAACTTACAGACAAGGAGCTGGGCAGAGGCTTGGGTGTCCCTTGAGGCTCATCAATAGTGGCCAGATTTAGTTAAATACAATTAAAATACCTCTACAAGGCATACCTCACCAGAAGGAGGTTGTGGAGGATGGGGGCGATCACGTTCCCCTCTTAATTCCAATGCCACACCGACAAGGGTGACTTCATACATGCAGTCTGGTAGTGCAACAGCTTGGCTCCATGCTAGATGAGTGTCACTTTCTGCCTAGGCTCTGTCCTGGAATGGAGAATCCGGAAGGATCCTAAACTCACCCTACTCCACCCAAACGAAGACTTGGACAATAATAGATATAAATGGGTGCCACTTCAGTTGGGGCTTTTAGTTGGCAACTGGGATGTAGTTCAACATTGGAACAACATCGGTAGAACAGAGCCCCTCTGTCGGTGGGGGAGTGGAAAAAGGGACTAGACGACTGCATGGGTATGGAGAAATTGGTTTACGTGACCTGAAGTTGTCATTGGAAATCCAACAAAATCTAGCAGGCATAGACTGATTACCGGGGAATACGACTGGAGCTGATACACTGTGGGGTTATGAATCTAGATGTAGAAATTAGGAGCTATGGAGAGTGTACAGGATTTGAAGGACGTTAAAAGGCTGCAGTCCAAAACAAACTATTTGGATGGTGGGGGGGTGCTCATCTAAGGGGAGTGAGTGGAAGGATTGGGGAAGTGGAAGGTGCAATGAATGACTATTGTTGTTTGTTTACTTGCTTATGTGAACTGTTGAGGCACTGTGATGCTCGATGTCCTGATGACATCAATAAAATGTATGTTCAAAAAAAGCTGTACTTTTAAGTTTTACATGCCCTGGTAGTGGAACCAGGATGTGGTAGTCCTGGTAGTGGAAAACTCTTAAACTTGTTTTCCACTACTCAAAGGCTCAACTCTTTAATAGGATAGCATTGGCTCACCTTATTACATTTAATAAGTGATAGCTTGTCATTGGGAATAGGTTGAAATATCATGTTTTGTCTCTAAAGAATTTTTCTTGTATTACCTGCTGCCTGTGTCCGGGGTGACATGACTGGTATAGTTGGCAGTTGGTCATTGTGTATTTCTCCCAGCCAGTGTCCAGAGGAGGGAGTGGGTGCTGGCAAGATACGCAATCATGGTAGAATGAGTGGGGGGTGGAGCCGTCACCTAAGAAACTTGTGCTTCCCATTCCAGCAAGACCAGATAACTGTAATTGGCATGATCTGCTTCCAAGCGCTAGTCTCCCTAAAATATTTGAAACTGCATAATTCCGGTTCTTCCAATTGGATTTTTTGTTGTGTTGCAGTCAATTAATTTATTAAAGATGAAACTATTTTTCTAGATTGGTTTGAGATTTTTCTTGTGGTGTGTTTTACTTTACTACTGTTTGAGGGCCTCCTGAAAAACAGTTGTGAGCAAATTCGACTGCACGGGTTGGTTCAAATCCAATTTCAAAACCAACGTGTGTGCCCAGTCCTCAGTTTCTGACTTCTAAAAACCGTATATTCAAAGAACCAATAGAAAAGGAGAGCACATCGCTTATCCTAAGTCACTTATTGATCAATTTACCTTCTCTATGTAGAGCTACTACCATTTATCAATGCATTAGAAGACGCTAATTCAATGAAAATAATTTTCAGTCCAATGCTTCTGAAATTATTTTGATATTCTCTTGTATTGATATTCCATTTCAGGCAGACCCAGCCAATGCTTTTCGGCCCATATTTATACTTTTTTTGGTCCGCATTTGCATCATATTTTGACACACAAACTTACAAAATATAATTGTATTTTGTATGTTTGCGCCACTTTTGAGTCAAAAAGTGACGCAAATGCGGCACAAAAAAAGTATAAATATGGGCCTTTGTTCCTTCCTAGAAGCTTCACTAGGGCCTATAAAATATATACATAAAAAGAAAACAATCACCAATCCCGTTATAAAATGTACAAAAATGTTAAACACAAGATAAAAAATGTATATATACACTATATTCACACAGTGACCACAATTTCTAGAGCAGTAGCAGTTAAAATTCATAGCTCAGCCTATGTATAGCATGTGTCCTAACGCCATAAAATGAACTGAACAAAACTACAGTCCACATATTATATCCTCAATTCATAATTATTGATATAAAATCTATAAGGTTCTTTCTTATACCCTGACTCAAAAGATATATTTGCACTTCCCAAATAACTTGCTTGTTGTATATGGAATGAAAGACAGTTTCACATGTCTTAAGTAGATTAACCTGTTAAACAAAAACATAATTGAGATTCCCATGCTTCATGTTTCACTTATAATAATTGGCAGCACACTTTGCGATATCTGAGCTTACACCTATTAAATACGGTCTCATATATTTGAATTTCCGGATTCAAACTCAGTTATTTAGAAGCCTGTAGGGTGCGTCTCACAGGCGAAAAAGTTTGGCTAAGCATGTTGAGAATCTGCTAAAGGCATCATCAGCTGGATAAGTCTACAGAAGAGAAGGAGAGAGGGAGGGAGAGAGAGAGGGAGGAAAATAGAAAACATGAGAGAGAGAGGGAGAGAGAAAGAGAGACAGGGAGCGAGAGGGAAAAGAAGACAGAGGGAATTAACATGGTGAACGTGTGAATTAACATGTTTGATGTGTGTGCGCTCATATGTATGACTTTGTATGTGTGCCCGCGCACATCAGACTACCTGAAAATCTGAACATTAACGAATACCAAAAACATACTTGTACCCTTTCTCCCCCGTTAGCTGTCACTTTCAGTCCAATCCCACCTGCCAGAGGTCCGATACAGTCTAGACACGGAGATGAGCAGCGAAAATGTAATCCAATCTATCTTTAAGCAATCTCTGTTCCCAGAGTAATATGCCACCGCTTCATGGATCAGAAGAGCTGCAAGAATTTAATAATACTGTCTGCTGAAAAATGAAGGTTAGATCAGGACGCGATTTGCTTCTGATGAAGCAGAAAATGAAGGTTTTACATTTATTAACACGTAAACGTAGTGTGAAATAATCATGTGTGACTTTAACCGAACTAATAAAGATTGTACGGGGACAAAATGTGCCCTCAGAGTAGTTTGCCAACATTTATAAGCGTGCTTTATATAACGTGGTGTATTAGAATTGCACTAATCCGACATAATCATAAACGTGTGCTATGATTTGCTTGTTTGAAATGTTTTAGCTTAGCATTACTTTAGTGCAGGCTTCGGCCTAGTTGCCTGGTCTCACGGTTTAGATGCTCGTATTTTTCCAATGTGCTATTAAACGTGTATTTTTGCTTGAAGCTGTACTTTTCCACTGAGATCGTTCACATGCTTATCTTAAGGTTTCGTGCCAGCCTGGCATATTTCCTCTTTACTCCAAGGTCGATTTGCAGGTGCGGACAATGGAAGCTCTGAAAGTGAGCTAATTGGTATAAAATGTTGCAACTTGCGTACCCATCTCCAAGGATAATGTATGCTTAAGTAAAAGCTTGAGAACTGTCGTTTTGATTGGACAATTTGAAGCTAACCTATGAACCCTCCAATGGAAGACCCTACTGGATTTGAACTGTTGTCTATTTAAACCAGGTGCACGAGAAGAAGGTAGCCATTATTGCCTTTTGCAGCCATTACCAGCTCGATACCCGCCATTTTGCAGGACATCGTAGCTATTATGGCCCACTTTGCTGCGACGCCATTTTGAAAGAGACTTTGATGCTTTCTCTAATCGAGAGAAAGAGACTTTAATGATTCTGGCCATAGAGACTTTAACTTTGATCCCATGCATGAAGTAGTAGTTTTACCTTGCCGCCGTGAGGCAATTGCCCCGTCCACCCCTGCCCCTTTGCCCCGTCCTATGCTGATCGAAACGGTACCCATGCTGATCGAGAAACGGTACCTGTGAGACGAAGACTTCCTTGAATGCTGATCGTAATTGGTAAATATGAAAGGAAATTGTACAATTGCATTGTGTTTCTTTTAGGTAACCAACTGCTGATTTTGATAAGAGCCCTAGTTAGGAGTTTTTCTAAATTAATGTTGCTAAATTGTTTTTGCATGAAGTCCCACATGCCGATGCTAATTTGAGGTTAGACGAGGATTCCATATGTCGCACGATGCAATTTGAGATCTTGTTATGCTGACTAAATGTATGCAATTAGTTCATTACAGATTATCGTATTAGTGATTTGCATTGCTATTATCGAATGCCTTGTGATTCAAATGCTACATAGATTGCACTTGTTTCGCCGTTATGGACAGCTATTAATGTTCATATATGTCTATCATTTGGTGTTGAGACACATCTATATTGTGCTAGCTTTGTTAATATAGGGAAATAAAATTCACTAACTTTGAATAAACTGGTGTGGTTATTCCTGACTGAAAGGTCAGGGTTCGCCGAAATGTATTCTGGATTAATTGTTAAGTGTTATGTTGATCAAGGTATTGCTTATGTTCGTTATTGATTATTGATTTGATGCAATTGATCGATTAAGAGTACGGAGAGTCCCACTTAGTCAAAAGATTCATCGGCCTAAAGAGCGTCCGAAACAGGTAAAATTATTAGTACGGACCGCTCTATCAGTAGATGGTAGCAGAGGACGGTTTCGTCTTTTGGGACCCTGTACTCTTAAAGTACATGGTGTTGAATTGACGGTTACGCATTTTGAGACCCCACTCGAGAAGTTGAATTAGATTTTTCTTGGATAAAATAGATTGACAGAATGATGATGGGCTAGGTCCACCGCGACTTTCCCGGGATCTCGGAGCTTGCGAATGGAGAGAATGGAGGTGTGGAATCAGCGTTGGCGGTACTAGTGATGGTATGAGTGAAGTTAGGGTTTTGCGCTTGCACAGCTTATTGCCGCAGGGTGTGTGAAAAGGTTGCGAGGATTTTTCTTTTAGAAGATAGCGGAGGTGCGACTCCGAGTGTAGAAGTAGTGAAGTCGTCGAACTTCATAGAGATAGCGGAGGTGCGACTCCGAGTGTGAGAGTAGGGAAGTCGTCGAACTTCATGTGCGTGTGGCGCTTTGTGCATAAAAAGGTCCACGTGGTTGTTGTTGTTGAGACGGGCCCTGCGAGGTCAAGAGACTCCGGAGTATGTTGATCTATGTTGTGGTCTGGGCGGTTTAGTAGGTTGATCGGGCGTGGTCAACGAGTCGGTACGTGTGTTAGGGAGTGAAAGAAACTTCGACTTCGGGCTTTGACAAGATTCTAAGTGCACTAGAACAGATCATTGACAAGTTGAGAGTAGGTCTGCGGGTCAGATTTGCTTGCGAACGTGGGGACCGAGAAAGACGGAATAACTGCAGAGGCTAGTGAAAAGTCCCTAAGGTCCTGAAGCAATTGTGTTACCCTTCCTGTAGTAAATCGACAGATCTGTTTTATTTTTTGGTAGCTCGCGATACATGCAAGAAGTTGTTACGAGAGGAGGTGAGTGAAGGAAGACTAGCCGCGAGGCTTTGTCAGCCGCAGTGTGTGTGAGTGTGACGTCACTAGGAGCCGCGCTGGGATAGGTTGGTTGCAGAGAAGGGTCGCGCACGGATTGGACGCAGTCCGTGGGACTCGATTGGAAGGGGAAAGGCAAGCGAAGAGTATTCCGGGAATTAAAGTCACCTATTGATTACAAACTTTGTGAAATAAAAGACGAGAAAATGAAATTCTTTAAAGCATTCAGGAGCGCGATGAAGGGGGAGTCTTACATTAAAGCGAGCGTAGGAGAGGAGACGCCACCCGAGGGTACACCAGCTTACATTGTAATGGAAGAGAAGGGGGTAGCTCCGTGCCTTTGGCTAAAGCAATGGCACAAACTGACAGAGAAACATGGGAGCGTAGCGTTCCCGATACATGGGACATTCAATATAAGGATCCTAGAGAATTTGAGATTCACGATGTACGACATGAAGGTGCCTCCAAGGCCAGCCCAGTTTGAGGCTCTAGCAATTTGGGAACTAATGGCCAGACAGCAACAGCAGAAGAAGTTTGAGACCAGGATGAGAAAGGTAGAAAAGACACTAGCGGATGCTAGGTGGGATAATGCACAGAAGGTGTGGAGGTCAGATGTATTGCAGGGGATAAAATTGTTTCCCGCAATTACGAAGGAAGAAGAGGAGACAGGTAAGAAAGCTACCTGTAAGACAGACAGGAAGTGTTCCAAGGATAGAGAGGACGAGGAAAAGTTGAGAAGAGAAGAGGAGTTAGAGGATGAGGAGTTAATAATGCAATTGCTGAACGACCGTCCAGTACTCGTCCAAAATAGCTCGTTGACACACGTCCCCTCGCCACTTCAGGTTCCGACCACAGGCTTACCAGGGTCTGCATTCATGTTCTCTCACTCAACCATATTCTCATTAGTTCCACTCTAAGAAGTCACCACTGACGTCCCTGAGCCCATTCAACCGATCACGCGGCTCCCCCATTACTTACCTTTGTCACGCACCTTCCTGGCCGGCTGGCCCAGCCTTGATAAAGTCACTGGTGTGACGAAACACGTGTTGGCTGTATCACGCTGATGACACAATGATTTCCAGTATCTACAAATAAAAGACACCCTCTACAAACAGGACTTGAGACTCCTTTCAACTTTGCTTCATAGCAACATAAGATAAGGGACACTCATCCCTGCCACACTATTGGACTATACTATCGGTGTGCTGTGGCCATTCTTGTCCAACCTTATGCGGAGAATGGACAAGGTCCAAGTACCAGTTCTGCCCCTCTGGCACCAGTACAGAACAGTGAAACCCAGAGTTCAGGAGCGTCATCGGGATCTAAGGACCCGAGTTTATTGTTCACCCCGCAGATACCGCAGGTTAGGAGAATATATCCAGATGTGCCCATGTTGAAACCAGCAGAAAATTATCAGCCGCAGATGCCAGGGTACTACAGCAGTGACAACAGTGGAGGAATGATTCTAGAACAAACCGTAAGGGGAGTACAGAATGGTCACAACCAGACATTGACACAAGCTGAATCAACCCAGTTTTTGATGCCTCAAAAGCAGATGCAGGGGGGAAACGCACATGCTCAGATGACGGGGAGTCAGATGGGCATGCCGACAATGATGACCCATGGTGTGGGAATGAACATGCCTCAGAACATGGGAAATGGACAAAACCCAGATGCGATATCACTACCCATTACTGTAGGTCCACCGGTACCTTTGTATAGTCAGCCTAACTTAGGTATGAGCAGTCAGGGATCAATGCTGCAGAACGGGACAGAAAGAAGGTGCATAGAAAACACTCCAGGGATAACTCCGATAGCGGCTCAGCCAAATGGATCTGGGTCCTTGATGGAGTTTAGTCCCATATGTGCTCAGTCAACACTGGTGAGGTCGAGCCCCCCACTGATAATACCTCTAACATCGAACACTGAAAAGCTGCCGCAACCATCAATGGCAGTCGATGTGAACGCTACACTTATGGGGTTGAATGCGCAACAGCTGACGCAGTGGTTCAACATTCTGAATTCCACACAAAGCTCAGCCAGTGGGAAGGGAGAAGATTATATGAACAGGATGAGGCTGAACATGGAAGCACAAGAATTGGTGGAAGGGACTATGGGTGTGAATAGATTAGAGTCCTACTCGGAAGAGGAGCTGAGGTATCTATGTCCAAAGATTACGAAGGAAGTGAACAAGGTACATAAAAGCTTGCAGGAAATAGCTGACAAAAACGGGGTTGACATAGACAAGACAAAACACTTGAGCAGAAGCTACAGGTTGGATTTTGGGGCCACAGATTTTGAACACATGAGGTCAGCAGGCATGAAGGCGCACCTTAGAGAATTGCTACAGAGTGCACAGGTGTGGAGGTGTTTAGACAAGTGGGAAAGCAGGTGGGTAAAGAGAAAGGAAAAGAGGAGGGACAGCGCTACAGGGCACAATGAGAAAAGACCACAAAGCAGCGAGACAGTAACCATGTTACCAATGAGTGAGACAGCAGGGGGAAAATTAATACATGTACCATGGCACAGAAGTGACATTCAGTCTTTTACGGACGATTTTCCCAAACTGAGAGAGAAGCCGATTGAATGGTATCAGCAGACTGACAGGTTTGTGAAGCTTGCAAAATGTCTCTGGGAAGACCTGAATACTCTCTTTGAGATTGTGGTTCCGGCAGATTTGTGGGAGGATTGCAAAAGAGCGGTAGGTTGGCCGACAAGTGAACCAGAGAGAGACAGGGAGACGGGTGCACCATCACCTATGGTGATGAGCTTGTACTATAAGGTGATTGAGCATTTGAAGACGAAGGTACCAGCGAAAAATGTGGATTGGCAGAAGATTGATCGAACTGCCCAAGAGGCTAAAGAATCGATTCACAGTTACTATGAGAGGTTGTTGAAGGCGTTCAAGAATTACAGTGGCACGGAAACAATAGAGGCGAAGGACATGCTTCATTTTGTGTTTAGATTTGTGGAAGGGCTGAGGCCAGAGATAAGTCAGATGATAAAGTCGCATTTGATTTGCTGGCAGTCTAAACCGATTGACGAAGTCTTGAATTATGCGAAATACTGTAGCGACGAAATTGAAGTGAAACAGAAAAGGTTGAAAGAGAAGGTGATGATGATGCAGCTTAAGGCAGCTCAGACAGGTTTGCAAGGTTTGCAAGGGATGCAAGGGTTCCAACAGCAGGTACCGCAACCGCAGCCGCAGTTGCAGGGAAACATGGCGTTTCAGCCACAGGCCAGAGGCAGAGGCAGAGGAGGTTTTGTGAATACTGGTCCGGATTTGAACACTGTTGTGATGGGTGTGCAGGCAATGAAGAAGGTGATGCCGTGTCACGTGTGCGGAATCGTAGGTCATTGGAAACGCGAGTGCCCGATGGTGGTGCAGGAAGGTGCAGGTGCAGGTGTAGGTGTTGGTCAGCAAAACAATGATGTCAATGCATTTCAGACAATGAAGGGACCGAAAATGAGAGGTCCAAACCCAAATTTTCAGACCATAAATCAATTGCAGGGATTGCAACCTATGCAGCCGCAGCAGATGCAGATGCCCCGTATGCAGATGACGCAAATGCAGCCAATGCAACAGCAGTTACCTATGGTACCTAATCAGCAAATGCAAATACCCTTGGCACCAATGAGTCAGCAGCAAGTGATGGTTCCTCCACAGGTCTCGGGTCAGGTAATGAGTACAAATGGCACCGTGCAACAGTTCCCACTACACAGTGAGAGTGGAATAAACAATGTATGGGAGAGTGAGAGCTCAGAAGAAGATGGAGATTGTGTGCTTGCAGCATCCTTGGAAGTTGATCAAAAGGGTCCGTACGTAGAGGGAAGAGTAATGGGTCATCGTGTCTCGTTCTTGGTTGACACGGGAGCCACACGTTCAACTGTTAAGAGCAGTGAAGTACCAAATTTGCCACTCTCAGGGAGGACAGTTCAAGTGGTGGGAGTAGCAAACAGACATCTGACGAACCCAATAACAGATCCGGTACCAGTCAGCATCGGTAACTATCAAGGGGTACATCAGTTTGTGGTATGTGACTCAAGCCCGATAGCACTATTAGGGAGAGACCTATTGTGCAAATTGGGTTGTTCGATCATGTGTTCGAATGAAGGAATAACAATACAGACGAGCAGTGATGGGGAAGAAGAGGACAGTGTAGGGGGGGACGAGATGGAAACTGTGGATGAAGAGTATCCTCTGATTTGTCTTTTCCCGATGATGACTGAAGAAGATATTCCAGCCGAGTTACGGGAAACAGTCGGAAAGGAAGTGTGGGATATGACAGGGAAAGAGGTGGGATTGATGAAAGGAGTGGAACCAGTGAAAGTGACTGTAAAGTCCAATGCAATCTTCCCCCAGATCCCACAATACCACATGGCACAAGACACCCTCATGAAAGTTGCCCAACTTATTGACGAATTTGTAAAACAGGGAGTACTGAAAGAAGTGTTAAGCAGTCCATGTAATTCACCAATAATGGGACTAATAAAGCCGAGTGGAAAGGTCCGACTTGTGCAGGACTTGAGGAAAATAAATGACATCATAGTCAAGTGTTGCCCTGTCGTACCAAATCCAGCTGTGATAATGTTCCAGGTCCCTTGCGATGCTGAGTGGTTCTCAGTCATCGATTTGTCACAAGCGTTCTTCTCGGTGCCTCTTCATGAGGACAGCCAATTTCTCTTCTGTTTCAAATTCTTAGACAGAGTGTACAGTTGGTGTCGAATTCCTCAAGGGTTTTCTGAGTCACCGTCAATCTTCAATCAGATTCTAAAGAAAGACTTGGAAGCATTGGAATTGCCATTCGAGTCAACCCTAGTACAGTACATTGATGACTTACTGGTTGCATCAAAGACCGAGAGTGGCTGCACAGCCGATACCATTGCTCTGTTGAATCATTTGGGAAGGAATGGACATAAAGTGTCTCCTTCCAAATTACAGTTCTGTCAGAAGAAAGTGAAATACTTGGGTCACCAGATAGAGAAAGGGTCACGGAGAATAATGAAGGAAATAATAACGAGTATACTTCAAATGAGTCCACCAAAGACAAGGAAGGAGGTGAGGAAGTTTTTGGGAATGGTGGGTTATTGTCGCCAGTGGATTCCCAACTTCTCAACTCTAGCAAAGCCTTAACTGAAATTGACCCAGAAGGATGCCTTGGATCAAATTGAGCTGAAAGGAGATGAGATGGATGCTTTTGTTGAACTGAAAGAATGCATGTGCAGGGCTCCAGCTTTAGGTATGCCTGACTACACGAAGCCTTTCACATTGTTTTGTCATGAACGTGATGCATGTTCTTTGTCTGTCTTGACTCAAGCCCATGGTGGCATAAACAGACCAGTAGCGTATTTTTCAGCTACTTTGGATCCGGTCGCAGCAGCACTCCCAGGGTGTTTGCGCGCCGTAGCAGCAGTTGGTATCAGCCTCACTCAGAGTGAAGGAATAGTGATGGGACACCCAGTAACAGTCATGGTCCCTCACTCAGTTGAGATACTTTTGACCCGCTCCCGAACGCAGCACATGACCGGAGCAAGACTCACAAGGTATGAAACGATAATTCTGGGCTCACCGAATGTGCAGCTGAAAAGGTGCACTACGTTGAATCCAGCAACCTTGCTCCCTGGAGAAAATGCCGAAATTGAGAACGCTGAAGACGTCGAGCATGACTGCCTTCAGGTGACTGAATTTTGCACAAAACCTCGACCGGACATTAAGGATACTAAGCTTGATGAAAATGACCAAATTCTTTTTGTTGATGGTTCATGTCTAAGAGACGGGATGGGGATTTTGAAAGCAGGATATGCTGTATGTACTGTAACAGGGGTCTTGGAAGCGGGATGGCTTCAAGGAGTCTATTCTGCACAAGTAGCAGAACTTGTAGCCCTTACCAGAGCATGTCAACTGTCTGCATTGATGAAAGTCACCATTTACACTGATAGTCAATACGGGTTTGGGATTGTGCATGACTTTGGACAACTATGGTCCCAGAGAGGTTTCCTGACTTCTTCAGGATCCCCAGTGAAGAACGGGGAGAGGATAAGGGAATTGTTACACGCCATTCAAGTGCCAGCCGAAGTTGCAGTGGTAAAGTGCAGTGCTCACACGAAAGGACAGGACTATGTTTCTCTGGGAAATGCATATGCGGATCAAGTCGCAAGATTTTGTGCCTTGAACTGTATATTACTCAGGGATGATTGGAATTCGATAAGTGAGCCAGAACTCGAACCAGCTGAAGCATTTGCCTTGAAGGTCGTAGACACAATAGATGAATTAAAAGCATTACAGAATAGCATCAGAGAGGATGAAAGAGATTCCTGGATTAAATCACAATGTATAAAGAGACCAGACGAGTTATGGGTTTCAAATGAGGGAAAATTTGTTTTGCCAAACAGTCTCTTATCACAGCTTGCGCGGTTCTATCATGGGCAGGCTCACCTAGGGAGAGATGCCATGATAAGATTGTTCAAAACTGATTGGTTTAACCCCAGATTTCGTCAAGCTGCAGAAGCAGTTTGCCATCGATGTGTTACTTGTCAGCAGATGAACCCAGGAAAGGGAACAGTTGTGAACGCGAGCCACATTGGTAGGGCAAGCGGGCCTTTTAGTCGTATGCAGATGGACTTCATTGAGATGCCTGTGCATGGAGGTCTGAAATACGTGTTGGTGATTGTGTGCATTTTTAGTCACTGGATTGAGGCATACCCCACACGTAGAAATGACAGCCTTACAGTTGCCAAGCTATTGTTGAGAGAGTTAATACCACGTTTCGGATTCCCGATCTCTTTAGAATCAGATAGGGGAAGTCACTTCAATAACGAGGTGATAAAGTTACTTTGCGAAGCGCTGAACATTGAGCAAAAGCTGCACTGTAGCTATCGCCCTGAAGCCTCAGGACTGGTGGAGCAGATGAATGGTACACTGAAATCAAGTATGGCGAAAATATGTGCATCGACAAATTTGAAATGGCCTGACGCATTGCCCTTAGTGCTAATGTCAATGAGAAACACCCCTGATAGAAAGACTGGATTGTCTCCGCACGAAATCCTCATGGGCAGGGCTATGAGACTTCCTGCAGTTCCCGCGAACGCGCTTTTGAATATTACAGATGATATGGTGTTAGACTACTGCAAGGGTCTGGCTGACGTGGTTCGCTCTTTCTCTCACCAGGTGGAAGCGACCACCTTGCCACCGATCCAAGGTCCAGGACACGCACTGAAAGCAGGTGACTGGGTCGTGGTAAAGAAGCACGTGAGAAAGTCGTGTCTGGAACCCCATTGGAAAGGCCCTTTCCAAGTGATCCTGACGACAACTACAGCTGTGAAGTGTGCGGGGGTTCCCAACTGGATTCACGCCAGTCACACAAAGAAGGTGTTGTGTCCCACAGATGAGGAAGTTGAAGCGCTGAAACTACCAGTGCCTGACAAAGCAGTGCTGAGTGCTGAGACAGAGCAAAACCGAACTGAAAGCGAGCAGGCAGAAACGGGAGAGAGAGAGATATTCTCTGACGACGAAGAGACCAACTCGCTTGGGGGAGACCAAGGAGAAAGTTCAGACAGTGACGAAGCAGCTGAAGGTGACAAAGAACCTGAAGCAGCTGAGGGTAGCAAAGAGCCTGAAGCAGCTGAAGGTGACAAACCACCTGAAGCAGCTGAAAGTGATAAAGAGCCTGACGAAAGTAACGGTGACGAAGGGCTCGAAAAAGGTGAAAAGGCAGGAGAGCCTGATCAGAGGAGGGCTTTCCCAGAAGCAGACGATACAGAAAAGGGAAAAGAGAACGTGATTGATTCCCCAGAAGGAGGGGACAAGGCAGAACAGAACGAAAAAGTTCAAGCTTCCACAGAAAAGATCGCAGGTCCATCAAATGGACACGGTGCAAAGAGGAGACTAAGTATATCACCAATAAAAGAAAGGACTAAAGAAAGTTTGAACGACGGAGAAAGGCCAAAAGTGAAAGAGAAAAGAAAGGAAGTGACTGTTGTGGAACAATCCTCAAGTGAAGAAAAAGACTTGACAAAAGAGGAAAGTACCAGCGAAGCAGAATCAAAAAGAGAAGCAAAATTGAAAAGGAAAAGGATACCAAACAGGAGATATTCCGGTCCTGAATGGGCATATGTAGTAAATGACGATTGGACTGACCAGTTTGTATCTCTAAGCATCGAGAACGAAGAAGAAGAAGAGATACCAATAGAAAAGAAAAGTTTTATGGACTCTGTCGATTGAAAGGGCAATAAATGATATTGCTTGCTACAATATAACGTGAAACAAACAACCAGCTGAGACATTGCTAAACCGGATGAGACATTTGCTAAATCGATAAAGACTGAGTTATTGCCGAATTGAGACAAATGCTGCTAACCGATAAGTGACTGGCCTCCTGAAGAAGACGGTGTGAACATTGTGCTCGCTCAGCTTTGTAACTGAATTGCTAAATAGTTTCTTTTACAGGTGCTTCCAGCTCTCTGATTCTATACAGATCATGACGCAAAACAGCAGAAAGAAATATTGTAAATATGTGTGTATAGGCTTGATAATTGCATGTGTACTAATAATAATGGCAATTGTGCTTGGAATACATGGTAAGACTGAGAATGAGAGAATTGATGCTTCTACTCTTGCTCCTGTTACTGTCACTGAACTAACCGCATTGAAAAGACTAGCATTGGATGAGAGACTCTTGCACGATAAGAAAGAGCTTTCGTATAACGTTTTCTATCGCTTGCTAACAGAATATGTTGAGACTATGGATGCGAAGGATTGTTATGTGTGTACACAGATACCGACATCAGTAAAGGAAGGGGTGACTTATCACCACATGCCTCTTACATACGGGATTACATGTAGTATAGTAATGTCTAGATTTTATGGTCAAACTAACATACAGTATTTTTACTCAAATTATGATGTTACCTTTGCATATGTTCCTATAATAGCGCAGTTAAGCCAGATTGCTAAAGATTGGGATGCTAAAATAATGAGGGAATTTTTCGAGCCAATGCAACCTTTTGAAACGGCTCACGCTCATAGGGAAAACCTTACCTGCTCGCTCTCTGCAGTAGAAATAAGCTTTTTAGATCGCACAGATGATAGAAGGGCACAAATGAATGCGAAATTAGAAAAAGAGCTACATAAGAGGACTTCAGTAGATAATTATGATTTTGCTGCAATAAAAACACAAGGGAAAATAGCTTTAGATGCTTGGCATGTAGGGAAATTTTGTATATATCGAGGTGAATCTTATTATGACAACATTTTTGTAGGAGCGAGTGAGTGTAAACATACGTTTATTTTTAAGGCCAAATGGACATTCATGATGAACGGACTTGACCCTGTCATTCCAGGTGTATATTACATTTGTGGGTATAATGCCTATTATCGTCTTCCGAAGGGATGGTGGGGGAGATGTTATTTGGGTATAGTGTTCCCAAAGGTTTATCAACTGGATGACCTATCGATGATTCAAAAGACATCTGGATCCCATCGTATCCAGAAAAGAGAGACCGCAGCTGCTGTGGTAGGAGATATATTTGGAGCCATGATTCCTTCATTGGGAGTTGTGTTGAATTCCATCAAAATAAGAAAGTTGTCTACTATAGTGGATAACATGTTGACAAAGTTTTCAGGTGCTATAATCCTGATAGATGCTGAACTTGCAGCGGAAAGAGCTATGACTCTTCAAAATAGGCTTGCTTTAGACATTCTTTTAGCAAAGGATGGTGGTGTTTGCAAAATGCTTGGTGCACGACACTGTTGTACTTATATTCCAGACAATAGTGTGAAAATTAAAACTATGCTTGCTAATCTAACAAAAGAAAGTGCAGATTTGAAGGAATTGAAAGAACCAGGAGTGTGGGAGAAGGTTGGAAAAGGACTTGCTTCAGTGGGACATTGGATTGGGGGAATTTGGAATGGAATATTGCTAAAAATAATAGAGGGGATATTAATAGTGATGATTTGTATATTTGGAATTTGGGGAATAAAAAGGGGAATAATAATGATTATGGAAAGAATTAAGAGAAGAAAAGAAGAGAAAATTATGAAAAGAATGGCAGAAGAATACAATGCGCAAACTAGGGGAATTAAAAGGAAAAGAGAACTGACAGAATTTTAATGGAATAAAATTTGTGGGCATGGTTTGGTGTGATGACCAGTAGTCATCAGAGGAGGGATTGATGAAGCAGAAAATGAAGGTTTTACATTTATTAACACATAAACGTAGTGTGAAATAATCATGTGTGACTTTAACCGAACTAATAAAGATTGTACGGGGACAAAATGTGCCCTCAGAGTAGTTTGCCAACATTTATAAGCGTGCTTTATATAACGTGGTGTATTAGAATTGCACTAATCCGACATAATCATAAACGTGTGCTATGATTTGCTTGTTTGAAATGTTTTAGCTTAGCATTACTTTAGAGCAGGCTTCGGCCTAGTTGCCTGGTCTCACGGTTTAGATGCTCGTATTTTTCCAATGTGCTATTAAACGTGTATTTTTGCTTGAAGCTGTACTTTTCCACTGAGATCGTTCACATGCTTATCTTAAGGTTTCGTGCCAGCCTGGCATATTTTCTCTTTACTCCAAGGTCGATTTGCAGGTGCGGACAATGGAAGCTCTGAAAGTGAGCTAATTGGTATAAAATGTTGCAACTTGCGTACCCATCTCCAAGGATAATGTATGCTTAAGTAAAAGCTTGAGAACTGTCGTTTTGATTGGACAATTTGAAGCTAACCTATGAACCCTCCAATGGAAGACCCTACTGGATTTGAACTGTTGTCTATTTAAACCAGGTGCACGAGAAGAAGGTAGCCATTATTGCCTTTTGCAGCCATTACCAGCTCGATACCCGCCATTTTGCAGGACATCGTAGCTATTATGGCCCACTTTGCTGCGACGCCATTTTGAAAGAGACTTTGATGCTTTCTCTAATCGAGAGAAAGAGACTTTAATGATTCTGGCCCTAGAGACTTTAACTTTGATCCCTTGCATGAAGTAGTAGTTTTACCTTGCCGCCGTGAGGCAATTGCCCCGTCCACCCCTGCCCCTTTGCCCCGTCCTATGCTGATCGAAACGGTACCCATGCTGATCGAGAAACGGTACCTGTGAGACGAAGACTTCCTTGAATGCTGATCGTAATTGGTAAATATGAAAGGAAATTGTACAATTGCATTGTGTTTCTTTTAGGTAACCAACTGCTGATTTTGATAAGAGCCCTAGTTAGGAGTTTTTCTAAATTAATGTTGCTAAATTGTTTTTGCATGAAGTCCCACATGCCGATGCTAATTTGAGGTTAGACGAGGATTCCATATGTCGCACGATGCAATTTGAGATCTTGTTATGCTGACTAAATGTATGCAATTAGTTCATTACAGATTATCGTATTAGTGATTTGCATTGCTATTATCGAATGCCTTGTGATTCAAATGCTACATAGATTGCACTTGTTTCGCCGTTATGGACAGCTATTAATGTTCATATATGTCTATCATTTGGTGTTGAGACACATCTATATTGTGCTAGCTTTGTTAATATAGGGAAATAAAATTCACTAACTTTGAATAAACTGGTGTGGTTATTCCTGACTGAAAGGTCAGGGTTCGCCGAAATGTATTCTGGATTAATTGTTAAGTGTTATGTTGATCAAGGTATTGCTTATGTTCGTTATTGATTATTGATTTGATGCAATTGATCGATTAAGAGTACGGAGAGTCCACTTAGTCAAAAGATTCATCGGCCTAAAGAGCGTCCGAAACAGGTAAAATTATTAGTACGGACCGCTCTATCACTTCTCCCTTCACCTCCCTTCTTTATGCTACATGAAGCAGGCGGACTCTGCACAGCTTGGAACAGATTCAGAAAGCGACATTCTTGAACCATGCAAGGAGGAGTGAGGAAGGTTTGACTCCTCGAAGCTGCATCCCTGCACTCCCTCTTGTTATAACTTTGCAGGCAGAGATAATTCCTGCCTTTTCACCTTGTAGCAGCAGTAACATAAATCAGGTCCTTTGGTAAAAGACTATGCAGCTGTAGCAAGCAAAAGCCAGCAGGTAGTTTACATTGATCTAAAGAATGACTGGAAACGTTCCAGTGATCTACACTGATGCCCAATCTAAGTGAACTCGCCAGTACCTACTGGGCCTAGTTGCAGGAGTGTGCCAGTAGCAAAAGGGAGAACCTAGCACCTTGAACACACTGGTGGTGATCAGGTTTAGGCAGGAGATTGGTAAAAGTTGGTGCCCTTCAACGTGTGTAGGGGTACCATATGGTGATCCTCTCTCACGCTTGTCAGGCCCACTAGGTGCTTAGAATAAGAACGAAGGTGTTGGACACCAGCAACTAATAGGAATAGCAGCATCTGTCTGTCCTGCTTGAAAGCTACAACAGCAGATTCAACATCCTAGCAACTGGACCAAAAGTACTTCAAACTCTTTCCACAACACCAGGGATGCTGTACATGCCTTCTTATTTTGTTATGGCCCAATGGTGTATATTTTGCATCTATTGAAACAGTAGTGGATATTTACGAGAGGCTTGCACTGCAGGAGCATCACTTTTTTGACGCTCTGGTGGCACAAGCTTCTCAACTATATCTATGAGGCCATGCAAAGCCACTTTTCATGGCCTCATAGATATGGAGTAAGACAAAGCAGTGCAAGCAGCTTAGTTGCCTTACTCTGCGCCAGGGGGGCTTCCATGGGCGTTGCCGTGGATTTTCCCACTCAACACCCATGGATTTTGACGCTGCCTCAGATTTACAAATGCTTGAAAACCTAGGGCAGCATAAAAACCTTCTGCCTCCCCAGATCAGGCACATCTTTCCATATTTGCTGCCTTCTGCAGAACACACAGATAGAGTAAAACGCCTCAAGGGAGTCCCTTCATGAACAAATGCAATCCTACATGCAATGCAGGCACCCTTTGTTAGACCTGACAGCCTTAGGGTGGTCATTGCCCAACTTTTTGCCTGCCTCCCTCCTCTTTTTGACACTGTGTCTGCTGGTTTTAGGACTGCAAACCAGTGCTAAAGTGCGTATGTGCTGTCCCTTAAAACATGGTGACATTGGCTCATACTCAATTGGCTTATTTAATTTACTTGTAAGTCTCTGCTACAAGTACACTACATGTGCCAGGGCCTGTAGATTAAATGCTACTAGTGGGCCTACAGCACTGATTGTGCCACCTTAACCATATCTCAGGCCTGCCATTGCAAGGCCTGTGTGTGCAATTTCACTTCCAATTCGACTTGGCATTTAAAAGTACTTGCCAAGCCTTAAACTCCCCTTTTTCTACATTTAAACCAGCCCTAAGCTAGGCCCTAGGTAACCCATAGGGCAGGGAGCTATTTAGGGAAAAGGCAGGACATGTACCTGTGTAGTTTATATGTCCTAGCAGTGTAAAACTCTTAAACTCGTTTTACACTGCTGTGAGGCCTGCTCCTTTCATTTTGATGCACAGCCTGCCAGAAACGACGCACAGCCTGCATTGCGATGAGAAAATAACCGCACGCCGAACCGGAACGATGCAGCCCGGCTCCCCGAGTGGAGATCGATGCAGCATCAGCGTTGCAACCAGGACTTCGATGCATGGCCCACTGGATCGACGCATAGCTGAGCCGTAACAACGCAGCCAGACTTCCTGCAAGAAGAATCGACTCAGCGCCTGGTGTGTGACAGAAATTTCCTCACATCACCCACCAGATCTACGCAGTTCCTGTGACTCCGTCCTGCATGCCCAGAATTTCTCTGCGTCGTCCCCGGGGCATCCAAATACCCTGCAAACCGTAGAGGATCCAAGTCTGCGTGCCGGAAATTGATGCAAGGCCCTGGCTTCGTGAAAATATTGACGCATCGTCTGTGTGCGCCTGGAGAAACCAACGCACACCTCCCCATTTTCCACGCACCCCCTCCTCTGCGGTCCCTTGCAGATAATTTTGTTGCAAACCAGGTACCTTGTGCGTGCACAAGACACTTATTGCTTTTAAGAACTTAAGACTCTTTTTATCATTTTCTAAAGTGATATTTCAACGTGTACTTATTTTATACAGATAAATATTCTATATTTTTCTAAACCTGTGTGGTGAATTTTGTGATGTATATACTGTGTTATTGTATGATTTATTGCACATATTGCGTTCTAAGTTATGCCTGACTGCTCAGTACCAAGCTACCAGAAGGTGGGCACAGGATAATTTGGATTGTATGTGACTTACCCTGACTAGGTCGGGGGTAACCTGACTGCCAACCAAAGACCCAATTTCTAACACCCTTGTACTATGGTACATTGACGCTAGGCAGCCAGTTGTGCGACAGTGCAGGGGGAACGTACAAAATGCATCATATTTTGTAAATATGGTGCATTCCTTCACTTTCACATTGACGTAGGACGTAGGAAGACTTGCGGCAATGCCAATCCCTCGTAAATACGCCTCAGAAAGTTTTGTCCTGTCTCTCATTCTACATTCACCTCATAAAATACAGTAATCACCTACTTACTGTACCTACCTACGGCTCATTTCATGTGGTGAGATTCTGTACAGCACTTTTGATAGCATGGCTAAACAAGAAATAAATACGTACCAAATAAATATTGTCTGTAATACATTAAATCCAGGTAATTCTAAGGCACTCCGCATTCTCTGGAAGGAAGCCTAAATGTTCACAGCTTTCATTTATACAATGTTCGGCACACTTCTACTTCTCAAACACACCTAAAGGAGTTGAGCCGGGCCTCTGGGTGTAAGCACCCTATAACCCTAACTTAGCTTGGCTCATTTCAAATGGACTGATTCGGATCCAAAGAGACCTACAATTACTCTGCTGTCTCGAACCAAGTGTGTAAACTCTCCTGAGAAGGCAACAAGGCTATAAACAGATGATTTGGTGACAAAGGTGGAGTAGGGCTATGAGAGGGTAGAGCTAATGCTGGTTGACTCCTCATCTTAACATGCTGGTGGTAATGCTTACCATTTCGAGGCCACCCATGCCATATTTTGCGTGATAGTAGTAAATGTGAAGGGAAACCGATGTTTGGGCAGAGAACATTACTACCATGAATATGAAAGGTAGTATTTCAGGATATTTTTTTTCATAAAACTGATAAGGTTTTGTCTGCGGGAATCAGGTTTATTGCTCCTACCTCAAAGCAAGTACTTGATAGCACAGTGTATGTATTTATATAAACCCTCATGCTGATGCATTTTCAAGTAGTAGAGCCCCTAGTTGAGTGATAATCATTACTGCTGCCTGAAACTCTTACCTCTGAGGTTATTGCCTACATAACCTGAGTGATGGCACTGCTGTAATAGCCTGTAAAACCTGCCTAGCTCTGCTCATGTGTATATAGTCTGAAATTGCGAAGTCGATCTTTTGTATTTTTCTATCCTGCAATTTCAAAGGAGAGTCTCAATTATGAGATAGGATAAAAATCTACTTTGAAGGCACAGGATGAAAAAAGATAGAAATGAAATGCAGAATTGTAGATTAATGCTATGGTAAAAGATAGGTCAAGTACAATTAGTTTAGTGAACTACACGTTTCACATATGTTTTTCTTATAACAAATGTTTTATTGTTTTCCATAAACAAAATTCAGTACAGGTTGGAGTCATAGTATAACACCAGTTACAACAAAAGTCAAACATGTGCGTGTCAGATATGGCATACATTGTTGAAGTTGAGGTCTTGCCACCTCATCCACCAGCCCTACCGCATTTATATGAGGTTAAAGGTGAAATCAGAGAAATGAGATGTATTATTCAGCTCTCTAAAGTCATGCAGTTCTTGTCTGTGAGTCCCCATATGTTGGTCCCACGTTCACCAAATGCCGTTATGTTTACTTGCACACACCCGATCCCCCCTCCATTTTGCACAGTGTTTTCTCTGCAGACAAGCATCTATCCTTAATTTTCAGGCAGTTAGTCAAGGGAGGAATGGAGGACTGGTTGTTAGCATTACATCCACATGCAATATTTAACTTCTCCACCAGGAATCGAGGCCTATCAGAGCATTGGTGCCTGTGTTCCCCTCCCAACCATCCACTGTGCTCTGAATCACGGTCTTAGGATCCTGTGGCACTGGGAAGCCAACCACCCGTGTCAGTTTCCTTCGTATTTTCTTCCAATACTTTGTCATTTCAGGACATGGCCATATCATATGCATGAAGATGCATCAGACTACTTGGATAATAATAAATGATGTAAGAAGTATTTGAAATGTATCAATAGCAAACGGGCTGAAATGGGCAGATAGCACAATCCCGTTTTTGCTTCCAACCATTCCTTATCTATAAGGAGCCCGAAGGCTCCTTCCCATTCCCCCCTCACCTTCACAAGGGGGTCCAGTGCATTAAGAGTAGAGATCTATAGATTAGAGAACTACCTTTTCTGCCTAGCGGCTCCATCATGCCCCTAGCTTCTAAGAGGCTGAAGTCTGGGACTGTTTCAAGTCTATCGCTGTAAGATTCCAAGGCATGACCTACCTGTAGGTATCTGAAGAACCGAGAGTTACTTCATTCAAAGGGGCACATTTACATGCCCCATGCGCTGCCTGCCCATCACTTTTTTTGATGTGCCTGCAGCGCAGATTGCAGACCCATTTCTATGAGGCCATGCAAAGCCACCTTGCGTGGCATTACATGGCCTCACAGATATGAAGTAAGGAAAAAAAGCATAAGTCGCTGCATTGACTTACTCTGCATCAGAGGGCGTTCCATTGGCGACACAGTGGGTTTTCCCAAGCAATAAAATGGGTTTTCATGCATTCCTAGATTTACAAGGACTTGTAAACCTGGGAATGTGCCAAAATCTTATGCCTCCCTAGTGGTGGCATAACAAGGAGAAATATATTTATTTCTCCTCATTGTTTCCTCTTTCTTATGCGCTGCATTCTCCATTGTGAAGCACACATAGAAAGAGGTAACACCTGAATTGATTGTTTCTGTGCAGGAAGGTGCCACATCCTGCAAGAAAACAATCCTGAATGCAATGGAGGAACCCTTGCACCAACGTGCAAGGGTGTCTGTGTTGGTGCTAGGCTGCCTAAACTGTGCCAGTACAGGGTGAAAAGACAGGAATCCTCCATATTTCATAAATATGGTGCATTCCTGTCCTTTTCCTGTGGTGCAGAGCAGAGCAGCAAGGTAATGTACTGCGCTGCCCTGCAGCACTATTTTAGTAAACGTGCCCCTAAGTCTTTTGGCAGCTGCTCAAATACTTGTATGTGACTTTGCTCCCATATGTTGCCTAGTGTGGAGATCCGTATAAGATCCCAGGTTTCGAAGCCCTTCAAAGTTGTCACCTGTGGGAGTAGTGCCCAGTGCCATAGCAAGGTCTGGGTGATGTCCCAAGCCATTGTGTATATTTGAGAAGTGCATTGCAGCATAGTAATGGGGCTCTGGCATTGGGTGGAAGAGGCCTTTGAATGGGGGTGCCATACAATAGGGCATAAATGTTGTGTGGTTCCATGTCCATGTGTAGCTGCATTGTGGGCCATGATCAGTCTGGTTTTGCATTGTCCCTCTCTGCAGGGTCAACCCCTCCTTTTTTCTGAATATAATTTTTATTGGCATTAGGACTAACCAGTGGTAAAGTGATTGTGCTCTCTCCATAACATATGGTAAAATAGGACTGGACCAATTGGAACATTTAACTTATTTATAAGTCCCTAGTAAAGTTGTTCTTCATGTACCCAGGGCTTTTAAGTACATTAAATGCTACTAGTGGGCCTGCAGCACTCATTGTGTCACCAATTGAAGTAGTCTTTACAAACATGTCTCAAGTCTGCCATTGCTGGTTGTAGTACATTTTTAAAGCTGCCAGTTCAACTAGCAGAATAAACCTTTAGCCAAGCCTAAACCTCCCCTTTTAATACATATGTCACTTCCAAAGAAGGCCATAAACAACCCATAGGACATGGTGCATTACATTTAAAAGGTAGGTTTAGTTTCTCATGTCCTGATAGTAAAACAACCCTAGATTTGTTTCTGGAGGCCTGTGAGGCCTACCCTTGTGAAGAATAGCACTGGGTTACCTTTTTACATCTAATACATGATAATGTTTCATTGCAAACAGGTAGAAATATCACATTTGGTCTCAGAAGAATTGTAATTTAAAGTCCTCTTTAATGGTAAAGTGGGATTTTGTCACAATTCTGAAAATATCAGTTTTTAGAAAGTTGCAAAAAACAGGAAGATGATGGACGGAATGCTGGCAATCACTTGTGCCACATCTAATTCCATAATGTTTCGCCACTATGCCATCTCAGTTTGGACCCAGGCATGTGCAAATCAGTCTTGATCTTGCTCCTCATGGGAACAGTTCAGCCCAAACTGCCAGGCTAGGTCCTCCCTGTCCCAGAACAAAAGCAGCCTAGGACCAGCAAGGTATAGCTTGGTTCCAGTGGCACAGTGAGCCTGGGACCCACATCTGGGCATACCCTACGCACTTAGGGTATCAATTGCAAAAACAACAAGGTGATTGATGGCATGCGTCAATTAATCTCAGCCACTGGCAATCACTCTAGGCTGCAACCTAATCTATTGTTTTTCTTCCACCTTGCCACCTCAGTTTGGACCCAGCCCTATTGAAATCAGTCTTGACCGTGCTCCTCATGGGAACAGTCCTCCCTGAACTGGAGCACAAGCAACCCAGGATCAATTTTGCCTTTTTTAGGACTCTTCAGTCAGGTGTAGATTAGGTACAGTGGCACAGTGAGCCCAGGACCCCTGCCTGAACATTGCTGATGCACTTAGGGCGTCAAATGCAATCAAAGCAAGCTGATGGATGGAATGCTTTATTCAATCTAAGCCACTGACAATCATTCAGGCCTGAGCCAAACCCATCCTTTTACACCCACCATGCAACCTCGGTTTGAACCCAATCATATGCAAATTACACATGACTGGGCATGCAGACTGATTAATCAATCAATCAATAAATCATTAAATGTGTAAAGTGTACTACATACCCGGAGGGTCTCAAGGCGCTGGGTAAAAAAAGGGGGGGGGGGGGCTGTTACTGCTCAAAGAGCCAGGTCTTGAGGTGTCTTCTGAAGGTGAGCAGATCTTGGATCTTACTTAGGTCAGTCGGGAGGGTGTTCTAGGTCTTTGCGGCGAGGTAGGAGAAAGATCTGCCGCCGGAGGATTTTCGTTGGATGCGGGGGACGGAGGCGAGGGCGAGGTTGGAAGAGCGGAGCTGTCGAGTGGGGGTGTAGAAGCTGAGTCTGTTGTTCAGGTAGGCTGGTCCGTTGTTGTGGAGTGCTTTGTGTGCGTGGGTGGGTGATTGAGTGCCAGTGGCAGAAATTAATTCAAGAATTCCATCCATCACCTTGTTTTTCTGCATTTTTAGAAAGTTTACTTTTTCTTCTAACCATTTGATGCCTTTCAGTCGGTGTCCTGGGTCACATCACTGTGAATAGCTGGAAGTTGTCCTTTGTGTATTCCTCCCAGACAGTGATACAAAGGGGGATTGGGTGTTGACAGGATGGGCCGATAAGAGGTGCACTGGGTAGGAGGGTCTGACTTGTGGCCAACTGTAATGAGGGTTCCTCTGAGATGGGAATGTGGTGAAGGTCAATGCCTCCTTAAAGAGCTATTGTAATTGTGGTAACAATAGAGAGGCATATTTCTTAAGAACTCCATGGGAATCCAATTTGGGCCCCGGGATGTTCTGCTGGACAGGGCCATGACAGTAGTGAATCTCCTCAGCTGTGATTATTTGATCAAGCTAGTGGCGGTTTTCCTTGGTAGCTATTGTCATAGTGAGGTATGTGAGTATGGGTCACTCATATTCAGTTTTGCATATAATTCTACATAATATTCTTTTGAAGCTATCTGTGATTTTGAGTGCATCGGTGTCAAGTTGCTCAAAGTTGTTGAATAAAGATGGAACAAACCACTCCTCTATCTTCCTATTTGCATACCAGTAGGAGAGCTTACCTTCTTGCCTCCCCATTCATAGATTCAGTGCTGGGAATATAACCAGGCATGGTGTGCTGAGTCTAATAGTTTATCTCTAATGCTATTTTTAAGGGTCTCCATGAATGGAAGCCTACCATCCACTTGTGTGCTGAGGAGGGATCCTTCTATCCCTTGTTCTGATCTATTCTTCCAATTCCTCATTTCCCCTCTCTTGCTCTATATTTCTTTTTCTACGGTACAGCCCTCATTATGTTTAAAGTACTCTGCTATGCAGTCCAAAGCACATCAATTGTGCTGTGGGCATGGTCAAATATTTCCTTAGGAAGAACATACACCTGTATATTGGTGGATGCCTCAACAGCTGGAATAAAGATATAGGGGGTCATTCCGACCGCCAGGGCCGGGGACCACGGAAGCACCGCCAACAGGCTGGCGGTGCTTCCCAGCCCATTCTGACCGCGGCGGTAAAGCCGCGGTCAGAAAAGGGGATCCGGCGTTTTCCCGCCGGATTTCCCCTGCATGGGCTGAATCTCCATGGCGGCGCTGCAAGCAGCGCCGCCATGGAGATTCCGACCCCCTTCCCGCCATCCTGTTACTGGCGGTTTTTACCGCCAAGAACAGGATGGCGGGAACGGGTGTCGTGGGGCCCCTGGGGGCCCCATAAAGATTTTCACTGTCTGCTTAGCAGACAGTGAAAATCGCGACGGGTGCAACTGCATCCGTCGCACCCCTGCAACTCCGCCGGCTCCATTCGGAGCCGGCTTCATTGTTGCAGGGCCTTTCCCGCTGGGCCGGCGGGCGCTCTTTTGGCGGTCGCCCGCCGGCCCAGCGGGAAAGCCAGAATGGCATCCGCGGTCTTCTGACCGCAGAGCGGCCATTTGGCGGTGACCGAATGACCGCCATAATCTGTGTGAAAGGGAGATATGTGGATCTGAGTAGCAGGTGAATTGTTGCTTAGGTGCATGCCGTCGGTGCCATGTATCAATTAGAGCTGGTGAGGTTGCTCATCACTCAGGACGTCTGTTTGCCGTGAAGAGGAACTATGTACTTTCATTGTGGAGTGCATCACAGTATTTAAGTCTCCCCCATCAATCGTCATCCCTGGTGATGCAAAGAGCTGAAATGATTAACCTATTACATCTCCGGGAGGAGGTAAGCACTAATCAGTGTTCAATGTGGACCCCCAACATATCCCTGGACGGCAAAATACCATCCCAAGAGATCAGTCTGTACATCAGTTTGAGTGAAGGGGAAGGTATTTCGCAAGATGATAGCCACTGCGCTGGAACCCTGCGTAAAATCTGAGTGAAACGCTCTTCTACAGCCATGCCTACCAAGAAAATCACATTTGGTACTCATTAGTTTGGTTTCTTGTTATAAAAGAATGTCTGGGGGATGTTTCTTAATATAAGCCATAACTGTACCTCTTTTTATTGTTCAAGGCCTTTAACGTTCGAAGAGAGGATGATACCCTAATCAGTGTGCATGTTGTTCATGGTGGTGTGTAGTGTTGTTTTGGGCCCAGGAGTCTGCAGTAGTTTCCATCAGCGGGTTGGACGGGGCGCCCACTGTAGCAGAGGTGTTTTTACAGCATCAGCAAGGTGGGTGGGGACATCTAAGCCTGGCAGTTTACACCTGTAGTCAAAATATTCAATGTGTACCTGAACTGTACACAGCTACACAGACGTTGTAACAGAAACAAAACATTTCTCCTCCCTCCCCCTGAACCCCTCCCCTCACTTCCTCCCAAGAAGCATTTGTCTCCCTGTGAAGAAACAAGTGTTGAACTAAAACAACTTATTATACCATTGCCGTGAAGAGTCTCTTAATCAATAATTGATAGTGCACACCCATTTGTCCATACAGGCCAGGATCGGCCACGTCATCCATTTGGGGTTAGGTGGAACGCCACCTCCCTCCATAGTTCATGATTTGTGTCATCACTAGTGTCCTCATCCATGATCCTAGGTTGTGATTAGATACTCTGTGGCTCTACGCCCTAGGTGTCCAGGATATTGTTCGTTATGGACCATGTTGCCTATTGCCCTTCCCCTTATGGATTCCCCTTTTCTCTTTGTTAGTTGCAGACCCTTCAGCTCATCCACCCAGTCCCATGTAGCCTTGGGGGTATCAAAAAAGTAAAATTTCATGCTAAAGTGGACTCCAAGTTTTGCTTGGTACATCAATACGTAATCCAGTTGCATTGTACGTAATTTGACAGTGATGAGAGTATATCTTTGCTACTGCACCACTCAGGTGTTATCAGCTTGATTTTGTGGTTCTCATAGGTGACTGTCCCTATCTTACAGGCCGTGTTTAGGATCGCATCTTTGTCACGATAATTCAGGTGGTGTGCAATGACAGGCCACTGGGCCTATGGGGGTCATAGCACATGGATACATCTGTAGATGGGACCCATGTTTTTGAGTCAGTTAGTCCGGAAGCTTTCTGCAATTGGGCTCTCCACTCCTTGGTAGTCCCATGATTCAGATGCTTTTGTTCTCCAGGACTTACCCTGGCATCTTCCACTCTCTCCTCCAGGTGCCTTGTGATGTCAAGTAGCTTAGAGGCACAGGTTTGCACATGCTGTGTCTGGTCTTCCAATGTTGATATAAACGCCTCTGCCATTTGCTTTGTCATCCTCTGGAGGTTGGGCCTTATTGTGAGACATCAGTTCGAAGTTCCTCCAATTTTTCCTTCATGGAGTGCCCAAAGTCTTTGATAGCCTGGAGTATCACCTCTGTCAAAAGTGACACTGCATCCTGCTGTGCTGTTTGGTGGCTCCAGTGTAATTTCCAAAATATCACTTTGTGGCACATTGGTGTATCACTTCATTTTAGTCTGCGATTGAGGATCCCTTTGTTTTTAACCATGGTTGTGGACAGTCCGGTGACTGCACAGCAATGACCAATGCACAGTATAGCCAACCCCTGGGAGCAGGGTAGGAAGTAGTCAGGTAGGGCGAACTGCACCAATAGTCCCTCCGTGTTGAGGGAGGTGCTCGGGAGCAAGCTAGCATGGGAATACCTTGGCCTCTATGCAGTCTTCCCAGCGAGGGGTCCCAGAAAGTATTGAGGAGAAGTGAAGTCCTCCCAAAGGGGCACCCATCAGGGGGAGGGAAGAGGGAGGACTTGCAGCACTCTCAGCCAATCTGGCCTACAGTCACAGTCAGGCAGCCTGTTCCATGCATTGGGAGGGTAAAGAATAAAAGGAGGAATGTCCAGGACACAGGTCAACTCACTGCATTACTGAATTGTGGCCAATCTATCAGGATGCCTAGTTGTGTGCAGTACTCCTCTGGATGCCATCCAATTGTGAGGGTGAAATAGAAGCACCAGACAAAGGGGGTTATAACAACTTTGGAGGAGGTGTTAATCCGTCCCAAAAGTGACGGTAAAGTGACAGATATACCACCAGCCGTATTACGAGTCCATTATATCCCATGGAACTCATAATATGGCTGGTGGTATATCCGTCACATTTGGGATGGATTAACACCTCCTCCAAAGTTGTAATAACCCCCTAAGGCCCTCATTACGACCCTGCCAGTAATTTGGGAAAAGATACTGCCAACAGGCTGGCGGTACCTTTCCAATGTACCACTCCGGCCGCCCGGGGGGGTAATCCTCGGGATTATGACCCCCGCCTTCTGCCATGGTTTTTGTGGCAAGCATACCAATGCGAAAACCATGGCAGTAGGCACTATTAGTGCCAGGGAATTCCTTCCCTGGCACTGAAGGGGTCTCATCCCCCCCTCCCCTGAGAACTTCCTCACCCTCCCCCTTCCTCTCCTGCCCCACGCACATTTCCATACCCACACCCACATTCGCACACATACACACTCATACACACACACATACCCACATCCACCCACGCATGCACTTATACACACCCACACACCGCAACACACACCAACATACACTGTCACACACATGCATTCACAACACACAACATACTCATACACTCACATTCAGTCATTCACGCATTCATTCAATGCTACTCACACCCGCATGCATGCATACAAAAACAGACACCCCCCAACACACAACACATCCACACACGCACACACCACCCCCCACTTCTCTCTCCTGTCGGAGAACCTGACTTACATGCTTGCAGGGGGTCCTCTGGCAGGAGACGGGACGCGGCACTGCTTCCAGCAGCAGCATCCACCAGCAAAACACCGCCAGGCCGTTTCATTGCTCATGACACGGTCAGCGGTGTTTTGCTGGCAGCAGCGCCACCTCACCGCCATCTGCCGCCATGACCGTCAACGGTATTCTGCCAGCATTCTGGCAGAATTCCATCTACGGTCATAATGCGGGTGGGCGGCTGGTAGCCACACCAATGGTATGTTGCTGGCCGTCACCGTGGTGGTAGGCAGCAGTCACCGTCAAAGTTGTAATGAGGGCCATAGTCTTTATTTTTTACATTTTTGGGGGGAAAATTGTGCTGAAACTTAGACTAGATTCCCACCATTTGCTTAAAGTTATCTTAAGGCAGGTGACCCTGCAACACCTCTGGCGAGAATCTTGATTACTTTGCACACCACAAGAGTACTTGAATATTTTGTAAATGCCCTTTTAGAGACCCTACTTTTCTGCAGATTTATGTGACAATCATGGAATTCATTTAGGGTTCACCAGGGGTCTCAGCTGCAACCCCCACCTTGCCTCTTGTGGCCCCTGGCACTGCCTTTGCAATCCCTGGCCTCAGAGATGTTAAAATCATTGCCAGGAACACAGGGGTAGCTTGTCCTTACAAAGGTTGCTTAGGGCTCCACTTCCTTGTTTTAAATAATTTTTGCATTACATTAATAGTGAATAATAATATGTTACTCACTATTAGTGTAATTAAAAATGGAGTACAGTTAGCTGGAATATGACACCCCTTGGCAGCTGAGGTAAGTAAAAACAAATTTAAATGTATGTTGTGTGCATGCTTGTGGGTGAAAGTGCACTTATGTAAAAGAGTATTTGTGTATGTGTGTTTGATTGAAAGTAAAGATAAAATGATAAGTGATGTCACTTCCGCTACCCCAGGCATTTTGGTGATTTGACATCTGTTAGAAATGGGGTCTCTAGTTGGCAGTAGTTTGCACCTTTTCCAAGTAGAGACCCTCACTCAACTCAGGGTAAAGGAGCCACACAGCTAAGATAACCCCTGCTTACCTCCTTGGTAGCTTGGCACAAGCAGTCAGGCTTATTGCAGAGACAATGTGCAAAGTATTTCTACACACACACAGTAACACAGTGAAAACACCACAAACGTACGCCACACCAGTTTAGAAACATAACCAATATTTATCTGAGTGAAACAAGACTAAAACAACAAGAATCCAACATACACAAGTAGAGATTTCACTTTTAAAGGTTTAAATGAGTCTTGGTCCATAGGAATTGATGGTTGTATCTTTTTAGCACAAAGTACCTGGTATGCATCAAAAATGAAGACAAGGTGGGCCACAGGTGAGCTGAGCTGCCAAAAAGCAAAGTGATGCATCAGATTCTTACCAATCATGGGAGGTGATGCATTGATTCTTCCCCCGCAGGTGAGGTGATGCATTAATTCCTTACTGGCAGGGGAGGTGCTCCATCGATTCTTTCCTTGCAGGAAAGGTGATGCGCTGATTTCCAGACACACAGCCTTGGTTCCTACTGCAATGTGGGGCGGATGAGAAATTAAGGCTTAGGGACAATGCATAGAAAAAATCAGACACGCTGTAATGAAGGAACTGCAGTGGAACAGGGGCTGCGTTGATTTTTCAACCACAAGACAGGCGCTGCATCGATTCGGCAAGCATTGCATCAGTTTTTCAGATGCAGCACATCAGTTTGTTGAATTTTTCCTTCAGGTCACCAGCTTACACTTCCCAGGGCCCAGGGACTGGAATTGGCACCACTTGACAAGTCAGGACTCTAAGTAAACGAGTATAGGTGCTGGTAAATGGAGTCTTTGATATCCCTGAAACTTCTTAACAGGAGGTCAGCTCAGCTCAAACCCTTTGAGACCTTGGAAAGCTGGATGCAGAAAGCACAGTCCAGTCCTTTCACTCCCAGGACAGAAGCAACAAACGGCAGGCCAGCACACCGGAGCAACAGAGTTGCAGTTATTCCTATAGCATCCAGTTCTTCTTCCTGGCAGAATGTCCTCAGTCCAGAAGTGTTCTAACTATGTGTGTGAGAGGTTCAGTGCTTATATCCATTTCTATCTTTGAAGTAGGCAAACCTCAAAAAGAAGTCTTTGTAGTGCACATGGCAATGCCTCTCCCTGTTCTGGCCCTAGACACACTCCAGGGGGTTGGAGACTACTTTGTGTGAGGACAGGCATAGCCCCTTTTCAGGTGCAGGTGTCAGCTCCTCCCACTACTCTAGCTTAGTTGGGTCATCAGACTATGAAGGGCACACCTCTGCTCCTTTTCTGTGACTGTCTCGAGTGAATACACAAACAGCCCAACTGTAATCCTGACCCGGATGTGTATTTAGCAGTCAGGCAGATCCACAAAATGGTTAAGCAAGAAAACGCCCACTTTCTCAAAGTGGGACTTTCAAACTGACAATCTAAAAACCAATTTTACCAAAATATGTATTCTTAAATTCTGAGTTCAGAGACCCCAAACTCCAGATCTCTATCTGCTCCCAATGGGAAATTACATATTAAAGTGAGCTTGTCAATACGTTGACAAAGTGGAATTTTCCTCTGAGATGGCCTAATTGTGATTGAATAGTTTTGTTCTAAGTTCTTTTTTATAGTTTATCTATAACTGAGCTCCGTGGTGAAAGCAGAATTATAATATCTGTAGGAATAGAGTATATTTTAAAATGTACACTTTGTTCTGCCTGAATGAGCTACACTACAATATTCACTCCTCATATAAACTACTCACCTTGAACATGAGGGTATGGCACAATGGCATAGGATATCTGCCTACATACAATTCAGAAGGATATATTTTGCTCCTATTTGGGGACGGATGAATTAAAAAAAAACTTAATTGAAGATGGAAGGGGCTGGTAAAAGCACAAAAGTATCCTCTTATACTTATATGGATTAGGCTGGACGTTCCTTCTGATACATCAAAAAATAAAAAGTTAATTTAGAATAGAATAGATTAAATTAGATTAGATGGGGACACACTCACCCTACACTGCGTTTAGGCATCAAACATTCTGGTTACCATGCCAACCTACCTCATGCTCACACCTGTTAACCTGTATGATATTGAGTGGTGATTTCAATTGTGTTATTGAAGTAGGCCCTACCCTATACTGTGATGGTCATCTGTATCTAGAATGGCACACAATGTCAAAGAATGGGGGTTAGCTGGGACTTACAAAGTGCCTGGGAGGCACTGCATTAGTAGGATAATAGGTAGTACTCAATTCTATCATCTGGATACTGGACTGGTTTATATTCCCTGTGGAACACTAGACTGAGAAATTGTGCAATGCAGAATGATTGAGTATAATTGTATTTTATCACCCCCACTGCCATTCTCCAGGTAGGGCCAGGCCTCTTACCTGCATATGACTATGGAGCCACCAGCCCGAGACATTGAAATATATGTTTTTTAGTGATTATATAATCCAAGATTCTATAACAAGCAAAGGCTACCACTGAACCTATCCCTTAGCTTTTGGTCAATGAATGTGAATGGACTTACTAATGTTGCTAAGAGACAGAAAATTCTGAATCAGTTAAGTCACAGTAGACCGGATATAACTCTTTGGGAGGAGACACACATCCCACCAACTGAAGTTGATAAATTAAAAAGAGAGCCTGAGTTGGGAGGGTAGTGGACAGTTGTCATAGCCGCTCCCAGACAGAAAATAGAATAGAATGAGGAGTAGCCATTTTGATACGCAAGTCCCTTCCCAAAGCGCTATAGAAACATGGATTGACACAGAAGTCAGATATGTTTATTGAAACTAAAGATAGATGATCAATATCTCACAGGTTTTGTGTATGCACCCAATGGCTGTAAAACCACCTTCTTTCGTCAGGGGAACAGAATGTGGAAAGACTAAGCTGTTATTGGAGGAGACTGTAGCCTAGTCCCTGACCCAATCCTTGACAGAACTGGCCAAACTGATAAATGTAATGATGGACCTGTTAAGGGTTCATGGATTGATAGATGTATGTTCAATTGATTATCCCACTCATAAATATTATACATTTCTGTCACCGACACATAAAATATCTGACAGAATTTACCTTTTTCTGGTTCAACACACTGTTATACTTCCTGTTTCAGACACTTACGAAACCGGGACGATTATCTGATCACAGCTATATAGCCCAGGATTAGTTCATTTTGTCTTAGGCGGCCTGACACCCATCTCTGGAAAATGCAAGCCTCCAAATGAAATGAAATGGGTGCCAAATGTTCATTTATGGATCTAAAGATTGGAAAATGAGCAATCTGTTTCTTCCCAACCGGTCATCTGGGTGGTAAGGTCTCCTTATGAGGCACTCAGCTTTACCCATAAATGGGCACCTTACTTAGAGGCACTAGAATCAATTACAGCTAAGTATAGTATAAGACCTACACTACACACTAGATGCCGCTTGGAGGCAGAAAAAATTGCCTATAATAAACTTTATCCTCAGTGGTGTGGTATGCCCTTATGAAGCATGAACGGCCTCAATAAGAGAGAGATGAGAAGGCAGGATGGATGCTAGCCTTCCAACTCTAACAGAAATAGGTGCAGTTGTCCATTCCAGCAATAGTAATCTCTGCTAGGCATCTCATCAGAGGCATTTGCCTCCTTTTATGAGTCACCATATGGCTCCAGGCATAATGAGGATTTCCAAGCTGAAAGAATATTCTAGGACTCTGTCAATATCCAGACCTTGTCAGATGAAGGAAGAAATTTACTGAATTAAGAAATCACCAAGGAGATAATTAGGCAAGCCATATCATAGTGAATATGAAAGTCATAGGGGAGGTTGGCTTCTCTGGGTAATTTTACAACATGTGTAAGCTCCAAGAGACGCAAATGTCATCAACGAAGCAGACATATTGGGAACAAACTGGAGCAATAGATCTATCTCCTATTTAAATGTTGACATTAAAATACTGGCAAAAAGCTTGCCAATGCACCCCAAAAAGTGATCTACTTTTTGATTCTTGCATCTTAAGTGGGCTTTGTTTCTCGTTGTTCCTTGAGGAACCACATGAAAACCCTATCTCATCTTTTATGGGATACCAGGTATTTAAAAGAGGAGACTGCACTTATATATAGTTGCATAAAAGTCACTTGATTAGGTTGAATGACCATACCTGTTTAGAGTTATAGATTTGGGATGCTCAGGAATTGATTGAGAGCGTGAAATGATTGTACAGAAAGCTGATAGCAAAATTGTAACAGTAGTGGACAAGTACCTTTTACAATTTGGATAAACGAGGCACCTGCCAGGGCTGCCCCATTCCACCACTGCTCTGCCTCCTAACTTTTGGCCCATTGTCAAGTGCGATCAGATCATCTCCATGAATACAGGTTGTTCCATTAAGAACTCAACAGATAGAATCCCTATTATATCCAGATGACATATTGATGATGAAAAACCCCCAAACATCTATCCTTACACTTATGTCATTATTAGATACCTTTTTTTTATTTTTCTGGATATAAAGTTAACTGGGGAAATGTGAGGTGATGCCAATGTCCTCCATAACGAGTGCCAACATAGAAGGTGCCAACCAGAAATGTGTCTAAAAAGAGGTGAAATACTTGGGCATACTCCTGAATAGGGGTCTGGCCCACATGGTAGAAGAGAACATAATGCCATTATTGGCCAAGACATGTCTAGATTTTGCCAGATGGTCTCACCTCTGGCTATCCTTGTGGGAGAGGACACAGACAGCGAAAACTGTAACAGCACCTCAGTATAATTATGTTATGGGCATGCTGCCTATTTCCATCACGCCCAGCATGCTGCAATGAATTGAGATGAAGGATTTCGCCTAGGAAAAGACAAAATCTAAAATCCAAATAACCAATTTCTGTGCCCACACTGAAGCCGGAGAGTCTGTCACCTGTCCCAATTACCATTTTGCTTACCTAATGTTAGTGTTCCGCCACTGTCGAAAATAATGGAAAAATATATTGTACCTTGTGACAATGACCTAGAGGCCCTTCATAAAAACAGAGAGCCTCATTTACGAGTTTGTGCAACTGGAAAGCACAGCAAGTCACTTTGCGGCGCTGTATCAAAAGGCAAAAGCAGGAATGCCCCATATTAATGAAATACAGAGCATTCCTGTCCCTTCTGCCTGTGATGGCGCACAAATTTGTGCCTAGAAGCAACACAGACACAGGGGTGTCTGCTTTGTTGGCATGATTGTTTTGTGCAGGAAGGGACACCTTCCTGCACCAAAACAATCAATGGAGGTGTCTCCTCTTTCATTGTGTGCTGCAGAATGCAGCACATATAAAAAGAGGAAAAAACAATAAGACATAAAGTTATTTCTCCTTGTTACGTCTTTCCTGGGGAGGTACACAGTTTTGCTGCATTCCCAGGTTAACATAACTTGTAAATATGTGAATGTGTCAAAACCTTGGGGTGTTGCATGGGAAAAGTCACTGCAGCACCCATGGAATGACTCCTTGACATAGAGCAAGGCAATGCAGCACTTTCAGCTGCCTTCCCTTATTCCATATCTATGAGGCCATGCAAAGCCAAGCAGGGTGGCTTTGCGTTGCCTCATAGCTATCAATGAGAGGCCTGCACCACTGGAGTGCCATAAAAAGTGATCTCAGTCAGCGCAGGCCTCTTGTAAATTTGGCCCTAAACCTATGCTTGTGACAGTAGACAACTAGACCAATAGTTAGGGATATTGCAAATATGGAAACAGGTGCACGTCTTACTGAAAACCATCCTATGTATTCACACATTCGTTTGCCCCACTCTGGAATAATATAGGTCTGAAAACTGGTAGGATGAGTAGTTTATTGGACTACATGGAAATGAATGAAATCCAGGGATAATTATAAATCTTTTGGCGATCTTTCCTTAGAATATGGCCTTGATCAATCGAAGTTGTGGAATATCTACAGAGGGTCACTTGTCTTACAGATAGGCAAGGTAGAGTCTCCAAATCCTTGTCAGATTCTCTGATAGGTTCATACCTAGAAAAATGGGGAAACTTAAAGGAGGTTATAACAGATATATGGACTCAGCATAGACTACACTTATTCACTCCTGACCTTAGATTCTTCCAGGAGTTATTAGTTAATGGCTGTGGGGTGTGACTACTTCCCAAAGGACTGGTCTTTATTAAAGTAATTACATGGTTCTTTTCTTTGAAAAGCCAGATTGAGGTTTTCCTACTTTAAACTTCTCAGTAATAGGTATTGGGGACCAGTTAAACTACATAGGGCAGGTTTACCACCATATGCCTCTTGCTGCCAATATGGTTGTGACATGGTCCATATTTTGTGGAGTTGAGTTGGATTCACCATTTCCTGGGGGAGGTGTGGGAAGTCCTTTGAGAACCAGATGGTGTCACTTCAACAGCCTCCACACTTCTGGCACTTTTCCTTGACATGACCAAAAGTGTAATTTCCTCAAAGCACATGAGATGATGGGTGGCAATTGTACTAGCTGCTGAAAAACTATACATCCTGTGACACCGGAGAAAACCAATCATCCTCAATACAACAGACTTGTTGGAATTGACACAAATTGCAGACTGTGAACAAATCATAATCAAAACTAATGGTTATAATGTGTTTTGTTGATAGATAAGTGAACTGTTTGCTCTCCCAATTGGCCGGCCAAACAGGGTTACAATTCAATCATTAGGGAGAGGGATTGGATTTCACCATATCATCCCAGAAACATTTTGGGAATGGGTATCTATCACTACTGGCAATTTAGTAATCATTACTATATTGTGCAATGTTAGAAGGATGACAGAAATGTACCTAAATAGAGATGGGTGCTTGAGATAGCAGTGTTTTGACAAAATATGACTGAGAGGCTGCATGGCCTCAGATGTTCCTCTGAAAATTATCTTGGGAAAGCGGCTATAGGTCTAGTTTGTTGCACAAAATTGATGTTTCTTCAGAGGTGATGAGATAACATATTTAGGCCCATATTTATGAAAAATGACGCAAAACTACGCTAACACAGTTGTTCATAATTTTTTTTAACACCAGCTAATGCCATTCCTTAAAGCCATCCGTGTGCCATTTTTATAAAATTACGTATGATGGCGCTAAGCACTGGCTAGCATCACAAAAAACAGATGCTAGCTGGTGGGGATGGTGTTAGGCAAAATGGAGCTAGTGGATCAGAAATGATGTTAGGCTGGTTAGCGGCAAAATTTCTATAAGTATAGACAGGAGTCATTGCCCCTACCCCAATGCCCACCACAGGGGACCAGTGTCCCCTGGGCAAGCCCTACATACCTAGTGCGAGGCAGGGGGCCCCATGTAAGGTGTCCCCATTGACACTTAAAAAAATAAGTGGACTTAGTGCCATTATTTAAGCCTGCCTCCCACCCGTGCGTTGTTTCTGTGCAGGAATTAAATATGGCACTGATGGACTAGCATAATTTTTATGGCGGGACCATCTACCTTGCATCTCATTGACACAAGGTGGACTCGCACATCCTGAAAATGGTGCTAACTTCAATATTTTGACGCTAGAAGTGTCTTGCCTCAAAATATAAATATGGAGTAAAGTTAGCGCTGCTTTAGCGCCAAAATAAATTTCGCTAAGGTGACGCTAAGCTTCCATAAATATGTGCCCGAATGTTTTGATGGTTGTCCATGTGTAGCTTGGTACAATTGTTGTTGAAATATGTAGTTTGTATTGATGTGAAGGATGGTAGTGTTGGAGGGTTACTCGTCACATTTTAAGGTTGTGGAAACCATAGTCGATATAGGTTCTCATTTCGTGTGGAATGCAGTAAACCACATTGTTGCTTATTTTTTGATCATTTCAGTGATGGCATCACTCCAGTTGTGTAACTGTCCCTTTTCTTTTTATGAAATTCTGTACATATTCTGTTAATCATTCCATGTAATTGCTTTTAAAATCAATTATTAAAGATTGCCTAAAAAAGAAAAGTAATTATTCTGAGGTGTATGGGTTTTAGGGAATACACAGTAAGAGGGCAAGGAGAAGAGGACTACTGAGAGATCGTAAAAAGAAGTATTGAACTCTGTGGAGTCCTCATCGTCCTGAAATTGCACTTTGTCCCGTTGTGCTGTGAACATTGGCTTTTACTGGAGATTTGCAACTTTGTGGTATTTTTTATCTTAAACCATTACCAAAAACATCTTGGGTATCCTTATCCTGTTTTTAATCAGTTTGTAACATTTAGTCTAGTATATTGTTCCTACCTGTTCAAAATATAATATTTTTAAAAATAGTTTGTGTTCTTGACTCTCTGTGTTAGTTTGAACTATTACATATTTCTATGAAAAGTTGCCTGCTGTTCCGCAGCGTTTTCACTGAAGTCTAATTTGGCATAACACGATTATCCATTATAATTTTGTAGGGTCACTCCTTTCCAAGTAATACCCCACTTTATGGCACTGGTGTTCATCGCTCAGTACTGAGTTCTGCAATGACCATTCATCTTTAACATTTTAGAATGACAGAATACTTCACAAGATATACAGGCAAATATTTGTCAAATTTATTTTTGCTCAATTTCTATGGGGTAGTTTTGGTTTTCGAAACTAAACTATTTTTTTATCACATTTTGGTATCTTGGTTTTTGGGAACATTGAGGTGGACTTTTCTACCCTTGCTAGCCTTACAGTTGTAAAAAGAACAGCAGTGTGTGAAGAAAGTGTGTCTAAGATGAGCCAGAAGTTCCAGACGCTGACATTTTAGAAAGTCTAGAGGGCTTGCAATGAGATCCTACACGAACATATCGCCTGTGAGGAGATGTAGAAAAGACATAGAGTAAGAAGTACCTGTGGAAAAGGAAGATATGTCCAGAGCTGGGAGCATTATGTCTTCCCATAGCTTCTCTCCATTTTAGCTGGCAGCTTACAAGCTAGAGATGAAGTATGCATAGAACTGCTGGGTTGGAATATGAAGCTAGACATCATTGAGAGCACAAATGATAGGTTTCATTTATATACATGAAGACCGGTTAACTGATTACATATTTTTATCTTCAGTGGTTTTGCAAGAAATACCTGCCTTCCACTATTCTACCTAGTTGAGCAATTGAGCCGATTTACTACCTCAGTTAGGATGACATGTTGGGTTGAAGTTTCAAATTTTCTTGCTTGTAGGTCATAAACTTGAAGCCCATAACAGTAGTGAGGGTAAATATTGGTAGACAAAAAAGGTGTGGACTTATACCTTGAGGTGGGAAAAAACGAGTCGCAATAGACAGGGTTTATCATGGCACCCAACTCTGGGGTTCCTAAATTCATACCCATTTTTGCAAATCTTCCTGCTTTTATTTGGGTCCAACCACTTAGTGATTTACAATACCAAAAGGAAGGAGTTGAATTTTGAATTTCAAATGGCAAAAGCATAGAAACTTGAAGCCATTGAGGGTTCCAGGAATACTAGGCTAATGAGGGATATTGCTATTGCTAGAAACGTCAGTAGTAACAGTAGCAATTTCATCTCAAGGGCTTTATTGATAATACATTAGGTAGCTATGTGGGTTTCAGTAATGTACAACTTATAAGATGTTTACAAGGAGATAGGAAGAGCAGAAACCTGAAACCATGAAAAAACTGTTCACTGCCCAACATATTGACAGACTTCTTTAGCATGCTGTGCTAAATCCTGGGTTATTTGAAACCATGCAGTATGAATGCATGTGAAATTTGTATCGCACTGGCCTAGCAAACATGCCGTACAGCTCAGTAGAGTATGAAAGACAGCAACAAATTTAGTGGATGATGGTTAAACCTGACATGCCGAGGTAGTGGTTCCCCAAACATTTTTGCTTTATCTGGGATGTTTTGCTCATTCTCTTTGAATGACCTTTAAGCCTTGGGCACCTTTCTACTGTAAGTACTGTGTGAAAGTGCACACGCCCTTCCTACATCTGCAAGGAAGTGGCACTTATCAGTATGGGCACACTTGCACAACAGCATTTTCATTTATATACTGAGCCTGTCACAGCCGACCTGTGTTGGCGTACATACCCCTTTTTGGTGTTCTTAAACTTGTGTCCAGCCTGTCCCTGAAGGCTTGTGTATGTGCCAAGGCCATATGTGCCCAGGGGGTGAAGAATACCCATGTGTGTTTTCACTTCCAATGAGAGCTGCTCTACCCATAAGTTAATGGGGGGGTTACAATTAATCCTAGCTCCAAAAGTGGCCTCATGGTGTTTACTATCATTGGATTCACAATGGCAAACCCCTTCCAATGGTAAAGGTGCTTTCGTCAATAATACATTGGATATACCACTTCTAGAAAGTGGGCATTTCAATGTTCTAAAACTCTTTTGTGTGCCTTTTGAATTCAGCTTCATTCCACTGGAGACTGGAATAAAACATATCTGTGCATTCCCCAGCAACAGCTATAAAACAACTGAAACAACAGACTTCTGCCATTTGAGGGACTTGCTGGATAGATTGGAGGGAGAGGTTTTGACACTTGGCCTCTCAGAGACAGATCATGGTGCCACAAAAGATTAAGATCTGCAATCCACGGCCCTAAGGCAGACAGGACTGAAATTTAGGGAAGACATCTGTAGTTCAAAGGGGTAACCCTTTAAACCACCACCAACTTCAAAGGTGCAGTTCAACTGCTGGTACCAAACATCAGCAACTCAGAGGTACATCTGCAAGCACGTGGGACTGGTGCTACCGTACTGCGTGGTCCATACTGCCAGAGGAATCTGTTGTGGACCTCAGTATTTACTGTCCTGAGAATGGACCTTGCAACCTTCTTGAATCCTGGCTGGCCTGGCAAACTGATGCTTTGTGGCACTCTGAAGTGTGCTCTCTAAGGGTTTGTTGGCTTGCCCCCTGTGTTTTGTGGAGGTCTCAGTGACATCTAAGACTTCCTATGAGGGACCTACACCTTCTACCTGTGCCACCTGAAGAGAGGTGCCCTCCTATGTGCCTACATCATCTGCTGGATTCCGCCTAATAGTATCAGTGTGAGTGTGTCACTAAATATTGCACCTGGGGACCGGATTTGCCTGGTGCAGAGCCTTCAAAGTACTGTCCGCATTTAAGGAGTGTTGCCCTTTATTGTGGGGCTATGACACACATAAGTGTCTGGTTGGTGGTGAGTGGATTCAACAGTTGCGGAAACCCATGTGGCCTGCTTTTGCCGAGAGTGCCACATTTCTCACGTGTGACATCTGACTGCGTGCCTATTGTGTACGGTGTCCGTTCCACTGGTTGCAATCCTTAGAGGTGGGAGCGTACTTAGAACAGTGCTGTATTCTACCTTGTGCAGCATTGCTAAACTTGTGTCTGTGTGTGTGTGACTGGGTTGTCTGGTACAACTCAAGTCATCGCACACCTGACTGTGTGCCGCATTCCAGGGAGGTACAGGATTAGAACCCCTGTGTGTTGTTGATTGGAATTATCCGGTGTGACACAAGTCATCATGCACTAGACTAATACTTCATTCCAGGGAGGTACTACATTGGTGACCCTTGTGTTTGTGATAGGAATTTTCTGGTGCAACTCAAATCATCATGCACCAGATGTTGTGCCTCAATTCAGGGAGTCACAACACTGAGCACTTTGTTTGTGTGATCAGAATTGTCTGGTGTGACTCAAGTCATAGCACACCAGACTAGTGCCTCATTCTAGGAAGGTACTGCATTAGAACGTTTTTTGAATTATCTGGGGCTGCTCAAGTCGTCATGCACCACACAATGTGCCTCATTCCAGGGAGGCCCGGCATTGAGCACTTTGCGTGTGGGATTGGATTCGTGTGGTGCATTTCAAGTCATCATTCACCAGATGCTGTGCCTCCTTCCCGGGAGTTGTGGACCTGGTAGCTCTTCGAGTGCAACCGGAATTATCAGGGAGGCTCAAGTCATCACGCCCCAGACATTGTGCCTCCTTCCAGGGAAGTGCAGAATTGATAACTATTTGGGTATTGGAGTGCCTGGTTTGGCTGGGCACCACTGTGTCCAGCATGTGGCCCCCAGTGACACTCCTCTATGCTTTGCAGACCTCTGAGTGAACTTCTTGATTGGTGGCCAAACCTTCATGTCTTAACTGTTGCCTTATCACCCGTTCTCTCTTTCTTCCCCCCTGAGCTTGTCCCCAGAATCCTGTGTGACTCTAGCCATGAGTGGCCTATCCTGGAAAAGGTTGCTTTTTATGTCCAGCTTGTTGGAGGGTGAGGGTGAGGGATAGTTGGAACTGGTTGGAGGATGGAGGAAGGTTTGGGGTCAGGGGGTCTGCAGACACTTTGACACTAACCAGCTGGATATCAGTGCACCGCATTATGTTTCTAGGAGTGAGTGTGTTTTCTACTAGCTGCCTTTTATCCATGGCACTGCCATGTTTAAGAGCAAATGGGGTGATTGGTTATACAGCATGGTTATTCCTTTGCCAGAGGACTATTACGGTTGACAGTGAGTTTTACCTGTGCAGCCCAGGCCGCAGAGCTATTTAAGAGTGCTTCAATTCTCTGCATATACATATTGCTGCTAATGTTGTGAATCGGGGTAAACCTTTCTACTGTGTGCTATTGAATTAGGGTACTCAGTAGAGTGCCTCTCATTCTGACAGTGTTTGGCACCGCATAAGTGTGCAGGGAGAGAAAGTAGTATTTTTCTAACATGTATATACTTTTTAGTGTTTAACGCAGTCAGACCTAGTAATGCTATTAATATTTCTAAATGTGATTTATGTCCAGGTTTACACCATGTTCATGTTTTAATTAATGTGTGTGTTGAATGCAAACTTTATTTACATCCATCTAATGTGAAGTTTCTTTTGTGATGCTCAGTGCATTTGTTGTGTGGTAGTGCTGTGCCAGTGCTGTACACATTGCCCTTGTGATAAGCCTGACTGCTCTGTGCCAAGCTACACACTAGTGAGCTCAGGTTATACAGTGAGTGTAATCACCCACCCCTGATGTAGTGGCAGGTTCTGCCTAACTAGGGCCTTGCCTCGGCCAATCAGAAAGTGTGCCTCCACCAATAATTGAAGAGGTAGCTGAGTTCTGGGAGCAGAAGAGGACTGTCACTGCATTATGGTAATTATGTTATGGCACTGTTAGACCTGGCATCCTTGGCGTGGTCCCCCCTAACTTTTTGCCTCTTCTTCCCAGATTGTTTCTGTGTGCTTGACTCTGTTTTGCTGTTTTTGTTACTCTGGGCCCTTTACCACTGCTGACCAATGGTAAAGTGCAAGTGCTCCCTATGTGAAATTGTATGTTTAGTTGGCTTTTCCATAATTGCCACATTTGATTTACCAGTAAGTCCCCAGTAAAGTGCTCTGGAGGTGCCTAGGGACTGTAAATCAAATGCTACTAGTGGGCCAACAGCACTGATTGTGCCACCTACATAAGTAGCTCTGTAAACATGGCTCAGACCTGCCACTGCAGTGTCTGCGTGTGCAGTTTTAAACTGCTAATTCGACCTCGTAAGTGTACCCACTCACCAGGCCCAAACCTTCCCTTTTTTGTACATGTAAGGCACCCCCAGGCTATGCCCTAGGTAGCCCTATGGGCAGGTTGCAGTGTATGTTGAAGGTAGGACATGTACTTGTGTGTTTTTACATGTTCTTACAGTGAAATACTGCCAAATTTGTTTTTCACTGTTGTAAGGCCTATCTCTCTCATAGGTTAAAACAGGGGCTGCCTTTAAATTTAAATATCCTTTATTTGAAGTTTCCCTTTGAGAGCAGATAGAAATATGGAGTTTGGGGTCTCTGAACTCACAATTTAAAAATACACCTGTTAGTGAAGTTGTTTTTTAGATTGTTAATTTGAAAATGCCACTTTTTTATAGTAGGCATTTTCTTGCTTAAACCAATCTGAGACTCTACCTGCTTGTGGATTCCCTGTCTGGGTCAAAGTGACAGTTGGGCTGTTTGTGAATCTCCTCTAGACAGTGACCCAAAGGGAGCTGGGGTGTAGCCTGCATATCCTGACGAGCCATCTGGGCTAGAATGGAGGGAGGAGTGGTCACTTACACCTGAATGGGCTGTGTCTGCCCTCACACGATGTAGATCCTAACCCCCTGGTGTGTGTCTGGGGCTTAGCTTGGGCAAGGCAGGATCCTGTAAACACTAAAAACTTTCCTTTGAAGTTTTCTTACTTCAAAGACAGAAAGGGGTACAAGTATTAAACCCAAAACCCCAGACTTTAGATCACTCCTGGATTCAAGAGGAACCTCTGCCAAGGAGAAGAGCTGAACAGCTGAGGAGAAGTGCTACCCCTGCCTGTGACTGTGCTTTGTTGGGCTATCCTGCAGTTGCCACCTATGAAAGGGGACAAAGACTTGACTTTGTGGTGTTTTCCTGCTTGAGAAGAATCTCCAAGGGCTTGGATTGAGCTTGACCCCTGTTTTGAAGTCTCAGGGCCATCAAAGACTTCCTCTGCCAGCACCTGGACTCTTTGCTGAGACTCCTGTCCTGCCACATGGTGCCCTATCCTGTCACTGGTCCCTTGAGAGGTGAAGAGGGCAGAACAAAGACTGAAATCCAACCGGGGAAAATTTCAAAGCACCTCCTGCAACACGGCTGAAAAACAAAGTGCCACCCTCTTTGCGGCTGAAACCGACACCCCACCTGCATCGCGGCTGGGAGATCAATGCATCGCGACTTGAGAAATGTCACAACACTCTCTTGCAGCTGCTGACAACTCAATCCCCATGCAGTGTAGTTCTCCAACAATATGCGACCGGATTTCTCACGCATCATCGCTGGGCATCAAAGTCATTGTGAACCTGCATGGATCCGAGGTGCCCTGTCTGGAAATCGACGCACTGTTCTGTTGCGGGAGAGAAAAACTATGCATCGCCTACACGACCAGAGAAGAAATGACGCACAGCCTCACTTGCGAGTAAGGAATGGACGCATCGCTGACGTATCCGATGCATGCTTGCCCGTGCGGCTTTATTTTTGACACAAATCAGGTACTTTGTGTAACAACGTTTCCACTGTTTTCTATGGAGTAAGAATGTTTTTACTTAAAAAATTCATATCTTGGCTTGTGTATGTTAGAATTTTGTCGTTTTGGTCTTGTTTGATTTAGATAAATATTGACAATTTTTCTAAACTGGGGTGGTGTCCATTTTGTAGTGTTTTCACTGTGTTACTGTGTGTGTTGGTACAGATACTTTACACATTGTCTTTGAGATAAGCCTGACTGTTTGTTCCAAGGTACCAAGGGGGTGAGCAAGGGTTGTCTTAGGACTGTAACTCCCATACCCTGACTACAGTGAGGGTCCCTGCTTGGACAGAGTGCAAAATGACAACCAGCGACCCCATTTCTAATAGAGACAACATACCCCATGTATTTGGAGATTTAGTGCAAATAATTGGATAATAAATGTTGGTAACAATGCTAGATTTGTTCAGCTTATACTTTGCTTTTCAGCACCCCTTCGCTGTACTAAAGACGTTTCACTGAATTATTATATGATATGATGTAGAATTCCTAAATGTATCTAAGTCTGTGGGGACATAAATATGCATTACCAGTGACACCACTCACTCGTACCGTTGTGTGACATCTCTAAAAAAAACTTCCACAAGGTGTGTATGTGGATGAATGCAGTATTGGCAAATCTTAAATGAATATCACTTATACCTATCAACAGAATAAAATATATAGGAATTAATTTGATGCTTGCTATTTCTGGTCCGATGTAGATATATATAGTGATAGAGCGTTCCGTCCTAATAAATTACCTGTATTTGGACGCTCTTGGGTCGATGAATCTTTTGACCAAGTGGGGCTCTCTTCACCCGAGATTAGTCAATTTAATCAAATCAATAATCAATAACGAACATAAGCAATGCCCTGATCAACATAACATTTCACAATTAATCCAGAAAACATTTCGGCGAACCATGACCTTTCGGCCATGAATAACCACACCAGTTCATTCAAGGTTAATGAATTTATTTCCCTATATTAACAAAGCTAGCACGATATAAATGTGTCTCAACACCAAATGATATATGTAAATGAACATTAATAGCTGTCCATAACGGCGAAAAAGATGCAATCTATGCAGCATTGGAATAACAATGCATTCGATGATAGCAACGCAAACCACTAAAACTATAATCTGTAATGGGCTAATTGCATACATTAGTCAGCATAACAAGGTCTCAAATTGCATCGTGCAACAAATGAATCCTCATCTAACCTCAAATTAGCATCTGCATGTGGGATTTCATGCAAAAACAATTTAGCAACATTAATTTGGAAAACTCCTAACTAGGGCTCTTATCAAAAATCAGCAGTTGCTTAACTAAAAAGAAACACAATGCAATTGTACATTTTCCTTTCATATTTACCAAATTCAATCAGCATTCAAGGAAGTCTTCGTCTCACAGGTACCGGTTTCGATCAGCATGGGACGGGGCAAAGGGGCAGGGTGGACGGGGCAATTGCCTCACAGCGGCAAGATAAAAGGACAAAACTACTACTTTATGCAAAGGGGCAAATCAAAGTTAAAGTCTCTAGGGCGAGAATTACTTAAAGTCTCTTTCTCTCGATTAGAGAAAGCATCAAAGTCTCATTCAAAATGGCGTCGAACATCAATTGGCATCGTAGAAGATGGCAAAATGACGAGGTCGGCAAGATGGGCCATAATGGCTGCAATGGGCAATAATGTCCAGTGTCCTCAATGGGTGCAATGGGTAATGGCTAATGGCTGCTTTCTTCCTGTGCACCAGGTTTAAATAAACAACAGTTCAAATCCAGTAGGGTCTTCCATTGGAGGGTTCATAGGTTGGCTTCAAATTGTCCAATCAAAAACAACAATTCACAAGCTTCTACCTAGGCATACATTATCCTTGGAGTCGGGAACGTAAGTTGCAACATATTTTACCAATTAACTCACTTTCAGAGCTTCCATTGTCTGCACCTGCAGATTGACCTTGGAGCAAAGAAGAAGATGCCAGGCTGGCACGAAACCTTAAAGATAAGCATGTGAACCGATCTCACTGGAAAAGTACAGCTTCAAGCAAGAATACACGTTTATTAGCACATTAGAAAAACACGAGCATCTAAACCGTGAGACAAGGCAACTAGGCCGAAGCCTCCACTAAAGTTATGCTAAGTTAAAACATTTCAAACAAGCAAATCATGGCACACGTTTACGGTTATGTCAGATTAGTACAATTCTAATACATCACGTTATATAAAGCACGCTTATAAATGTTGGCGAACTACTCTGAGGGCACATTTGTCCCCGTACAATCTTTATTAGTTCGGTTAAAGTCACACTTGATTATTGCAGCACTACGTTTATGCGCTAATAAATGTAAAACCTTCATTTCTGCGTCATCAATCCCTCCTCTGATGACTATTTGTCATCACACAAAACTATTCCCACAAATTTTATTCCATTAAAATTCTGTCAGTTCTCTTTGCCTTTTAGTTCCCCTTGTTCTTGCCTTGTATTCTTCTGCCATTCTTTTCATCATTTTCTCTTCCTTCCTTCTCTTAATTCTTGCCATGATCATTAGTATTCCCCTCTTTATTCCCCAAATCCCAAAGATGCAAATTAGTACTATTAGTATTCCCTGTATTATTTTTAGTAATATTCCATTCCAAATGCCACCAAGCCAATTTCCCACTGAAGCAACTCCCTTTCCAACCTTCTCCCAAACTCCTGGTTCTTTCAATTCCTTCAAGTCTGCACTCTCTTTTGTTAGATTTGCAAGCATTGTTTTAATCTTCACACTGTTGTCTGGTATATACGTGCAACAGTGACGCGCACCAAGCATTTTGCAAACGCCGCCATCCTTTGCTAAAAGAATGTCTAGGGCAAGCCTGTTTTGAAGAGTCATAGCTCTTTCTGCTGCAAGTTCAGCATCCATCAGGATTATAGCACCTGAAAACTTTGTCAACATGTTATCCACTATAGTAGACAACTTTCTTATTTTTATGGAATTCAACACAACTCCCAATGAAGGAATCATGGCTCCAAATATATCTCCTACCACAGCAGCTGCGGTCTCTCTTTTCTGGATACGATGAGATCCAGACGTCTTTGGAATCACCGATAGGTCATCCAGTTGATAAACCTTTGGGAACACTATACCCAAATAACATCTCCCCCACCATCCCTTTGGAAGACGATAATAGGCATTATGCCCACAAATGTAATATACACCAGGTATGACAGGGTCAAGTCCGTTCAGCATGAATGTCCATTTGGCCTTAAAGATAAACGTATGTTTACATTCACTCGCTCCCACGAAAATGTTATCATAATAAGATTCACCACGATATATACAAAATTTCCCTACATGCCAAGCGTCTAAAGCTATTTTTCCTTGTGTTTTTATTGCGGCAAAAGCATAATTATCGACTGAAGTCCTCTTACTTAGTTCTTTTTCTAATTTCGCATTCATTTGTGCCCTTCTATCATCTGTGCGATCTAAAAAGCTTATTTCTACTGCAGAGAGCGAGCAGGTAAGGTTTTCCCTATGAGCGTGAGCTGTTTCAAAAGGTTGCATTGGCTCGAAAAATTCCCTCATTATTTTAGCATCCCAATCTTTAGCAATCTGGCTTAGTTGCGTTATTATAGGAACATATGCAAAGGTAACATCATAATTTGAATAAAAATACTGTATGTTAGTTTGACCATAAAATCTAGAAGTTACTAAACTACATGTAATCCCATATGTAAGAGGCATGTGGTGATAAGTCACCCCTTCCGTTACCGATGTCGGTATCTGTGTACACACATAACAATCTTTCGCATCCATAGTCTCAACATATTCTGTTAGTAGGCGATAGAAAACATTATACGAAAGTTCCTTCTTATCATGCAAGTGTCTCTCATCTAATTCTAGTCTTTTCAATGCGGTTAGTTCAGTGACAGTAACAGGAGCAGAAGTAGAAGCATCAATTTTCTCATTCTCACCCTTACCACGCGTTGCGAGCACTATTGCCATTATTATTAGTACACATGCAGTTATCAAGCCTATACACGCATATTTACAATATTTCACTCTACTGTTTTGTGTAGCGTACTTAGTCATGATCTGTATAGAATCAGAGAGCTAGAAGCACCTATAAAGAATCGATTTAGCAATTAGTTACAAAGCTGAACGAGCGCAATGTTCACACAGTTTTCTTCAGGAGCCCAGTCACTTTTCGGTTAGCAGCATTTGTCTCAATTCGGCAATAACTCAGTCTTTTACCAGTTAGCAACGTTGTCTCAAATCGGGTTTAAGAGTCAATCAGGTTATGAAAGTCTTATCAAGTTAGCAAATGTCTCATCCGGTTTAGCAATGTCTCAGCTGGTTGTATCACGTTAGATTATAGCAAGCAATGTCATTTATCAGTTTTTCAATCAATAGTGTCCATAAAACTTTTCTTTTCTATTGGTATCTCTTCTTCTTCGTTCTCGAGGCTAAGAGATACAAATTCGTCGGTCCAATCGTCATTGACTACATATGCCCATTCTGGACCGGAATATCTCCTGTTTGGTATCCTTTTCCTTTTCAATTTTGCATCTCTCTTTGATTCTGCCTCACTGGTACTTTCCTCTTTGGCCAAGTCTTTTTCTTCACTTGATGTTGGTACCACGACAGACACTTCCTTTCTTTTCTCTTTCACTCTTGGCCCTTCACTGTCGTTCAACGTTTCTCTAGTCTTTACTTTTACTGGTGATATACTTGGTCTTCTCTTTGCACTGTGTCCACTTGATGGACCTGCGATCTCTTCTGAAGAAGTTTGAACAGTTTCGTTCTGTTCTGCCTTGTCCCCTCCTTCTGGGGAGTCAATCAGGTTTTCCTTTTCTTTTTCTGTACCGTCTGCTTCTGGGAAAGCCCTCCTCTGATCAGGCTCTCCTGCTTCTTCACCTCTTTCGAGCCCTTTGTCACTGTTACTTTCTTCAGGCTCTTTGTCACTTTCAGCTGCTTCGTCGCTGTCTGAGGCTCCTCCTTGGCCTTCCCCAAGTGAATCGGTTGCTTCGTCCTCAGAGAATATTTCTCCCTCCTCTATTTCTGCCTGTTCGCTTCTAGTTCTGTTTTGCTCTGCCTCAGCGCTCGGCACTTTGTTATCAGGTACTGGCAGTTTCAGCGCTTCAACTTCCTCATCTGTGGGACACAACACTTTCTTTGTATGACTGGCATGGATCCAGTTGGGAACTCCTGCACACTTCACAGCGGTAGTGGTCGTCAGGATCACTTGGAAAGGGCCTTTCCAACGGGGTTCCAGACACGACTTCCTCACGTGCTTCTTTATCACGACCCAGTCACCTGCTTTCAGTGTGTGTCCTGGACCTTGGATCGGTGGCAAGGTGGTTGCTTCCACCTGGTGAGAGAAAGAGCGAACCACGTCAGCCAGACCTTTGCAGTAGTCTAACACCATATCATCTGTAATATTCAAAAGCGCGTTTGCGGGAACTGCAGGAAGTCTCATGGCCCTGCCCATGAGAATTTCGTGTGGGGACAATCCAGTCTTTCTGTCAGGGGTGTTTCTCATTGACATTAACACCAAAGGCAATGCGTCAGGCCATTTCAAATTTGTCGATGCACATATTTTCGCCATTCTTGATTTCAGTGTACCATTCATTTGTTCCACCAGTCCTGAGGCTTCAGGGCGATAGCTACAATGCAGTTTTTGCTCAATGTTCAGCGCTGCGCAAAGTAACTTTATCACCTCGTTATTGAAGTGACTTCCTCTATCTGATTCTAAAGAGATGGGAATCCGAAACGTGGTATCAACTCCCTCAACAATAGTTTCGCAACTGTAAGGCTGTCATTTCTACGTGTGGGGTATGCTTCAATCCAGTGACTAAAAATGCACACAATCACCAACACATACTTCAGACCTCCATACACAGGCATCTCAATAAAGTCCATCTGCATTCTGCTGAACGGGCCACCCGCCCTGCCAATGTGGCTCACGTTCACAACCGTTCCCTTTCCTGGGTTCATCTGCTGACAAATGACACAACGATGGCAAACTGCTTCTGCAACTTGACGGAATCTGGGGTTAAACCAATCAGTTTTGAACAATCTTATCATGGCATCTCTCCCTAGGTGAGCCTGCCCATGATAGAACCGCGCTAGCTGCGATAAGAGACTATTTGGTAAAACAAATTTTCCTTCATTTGAAACCCATAACTCATCTGGTCTCCTTGTGCATTGTGACTTAATCCAGGAAGCTCTTTCATCCTCCCTGACGCTATTCTGTAATGCTTTTAGTTCATCCATTGTATCCACGACCTTCAAGGCAAATGCTTCAGCTGGTTCGAGCTCTGGCTCACTTATCAAATTCCATTCATCCCTGAGCAATATACAGTTCAAGGCACAAAATCTTGCGACTTGATCCGCATATGCATTTCCCAGGGAAACATAGTCCTGTCCTTTTGTATGAGCACTACACTTTACCACTGCAATTTCGGCTGGCATCTGAATGGCGTGTAACAATTCCCTTATTCTCTCCCCGTTTTTCACTGGGGACCCTGAAGAGGTTAGGAAACCTCTCTGTGACCATAATTGCCCAAAGTCGTGCACAATTCCAAACCCGTACTGACTGTCAGTGTAAATGGTAACCTTCATCAATGTAGACAGTTGGCATGCTCTTGTAAGGGCTACAAGCTCTGCTACTTGTGCGGAATAGACTCCTTGGAACCAGGACGCTTCCAAGACACCTGTTACAGTACATACAGCATATCCTGCTTTCAAAATTCCCAACCCATCTCTTAGACATGAACCATCAACAAAAATAATATGGTCATTTTCATCAAGCTTAGTATCCCTAATATCAGGTCGGGGTTTTGTGCAAAATTCAGTCACCTGAAGGCAGTCGTGCTCGACGTCTTCAGCGTTCTCAATTTCAGCATTTTCACCGGGAAGCAGGGTTGCTGGATTCAACGTAGTGCACCTTTTCAGCTGCACATTCGGTGAGCCCAGAATTATTGTTTCATACCTTGTGAGTCTTGCTCCAGTCATGTGTTGCGTTCGGGAGCGGGTCAAAAGTATCTCAACTGAGTGAGGGACCATGACTGTTAATGGGTGTCCCATCACTATTCCTTCACTCTGAGTGAGGCTGATACCAACTGCTGCTACGGCGCGCAAACACCCTGGCAGTGCTGCTGCGACCGGATCCAAAGTAGCTGAAAAATACGCTACTGGTCTGTTTATGCCACCATGGGCTTGGGTCAAGACAGACAAAGAACATGCATCACGTTCATGACAAAACAATGTGAAAGGCTTTGTGTAATCAGGCATACCTAAAGCTGGAGCCCTGCACATGCATTCTTTCAATTCAATAAAAGCATCCATCTCATCTCCTTTCAGCTCAATTTCATCCAAGGCATCCTTCTGGGTCAGTTTCAGTAAAGGCTTTGCTAGAGTTGAGAAGTTGGGAATCCACTGGCGACAGTAGCTCACCATCCCCAAAAACTTCCTCACCTCCCTCCTTGTCTTTGGTGGACTCATTTGAAGTACACTTGTTATTCTTTCCTTCATTATTCTCCGTGACCCTTTCTCTATTTGATGACCCAAGTATTTTACTTTCTTCTGACAGAACTGCAACTTTGAAGGAGACACCTTGTGTCCATTCCTTCCCAAATGGTTCAGTAGAGCAATGGTGTCGCCGGGCAGCAACTTTCTGTCTTAGATGCAATCAGTAAGTCATCAATGTACTGTACTAGGGTTGACTCGAATGGCAATTCTAACGCTTCCAAGTCTTTCTTTAGAATCTGATTGAAAATTGACCGTGACTCAGAAAACCCTTGAGGAATTCGACACCAACTGTAAACTCTGTCTAAGAATTTGAAACAAAAGAGAAATTGGCTGTCCTCATGAAGAGGCACCGAAAAGAATGCTTGTGACAAGTCGATTACTGAGAACCACTCGGCATCGCAAGGGACTTGAAACATTATCACAGCTGGATTCGGTACTACAGGGCAGCATTTAATTATGATGTCATTTATTTTCCTCAAGTCCTGCACGATTCGGACCTTTCCACTCGGCTTTATTAGTCCCATGATTGGTGAATTACATGGACTGCTTAACACTTCTTTCAATACTCCTTGTTTTACAAACTCGTCAATGAGTTGGGCGACTTTCATAAGGGTGTCTTGTGCCATGTGGTATTGTGGGGTCTGGGGAAAGGTTACATTGGGTTTTACGGTCACTTTCACTGGTTCCACTCCTTTCACCAATCCCACCTCTTTTCCTGTCATATCCCACACTTCCTTTCCGACTGTTTCCCGTAATTCAGCTGGAATATCTTCTTCAGTTATCATCGGGAAAAGGTTAATCAGAGGATATTCTTCATCGACAGTTTCCATCTCATCCCCTTCTACACTGTCCTCTTCTTCCCCATCACTGCTCGTCTGAATTCTAATTCCATTGTTCGAACACATAATCGAACATCCCAATTTGCACAATAGGTCTCTCCCTAACAGTGCTATCGGGCTTGAGTCACATACCACAAAATTATGTAACCCTTGATAGTTACCAATTCTGACTTGTACTGGATCTGTGATTGGGTTCGTCAGGTGCCTGTTTGCTACTCCCACTACTTGAACTGTTCTCCCTGAGAGTGGCAAATTTGGTACTTCAATGCTCCTAACAGTTGAACGGGTGGCTCCTGTGTCAACCAAGAATGAAACACGATGACCCATAACTCTTCCCTCCACATATGGACCCTTTTGATCAACTTCCAAGGATGCTGCAAGCACACAATTTCCCTCCTCATCTGAACTTTCACTCTCCCATACATTGTTTATTCCATTCTCACTGTGTAATGGGAACTGTTGTACTGTGCCATTTGTATTCATCACCTGACCCGAGACCTGTGGAGGAACCATCACTTGCTGCTGACTCACTGGTGCCAAAGGTATTTGCATTTGCTGATTAGGTACCATGGGAAACTGCTGTTGCATTGGCTGCATTTGCGTCATCTGCGTACGGGGCATCTGCATCTGCTGCGGCTGCATGGGCTGTAATCCCTGCAGCTGATTTATGGTCTGAAAATTTGGGTTTGGACCTCTCATTTTCGGTCCCCTCATTGTCTGGAATGCATTGACATCATTGTTTTGCTGACCAACACCTGCACCTTCCTGCACCACCATCGGGCACTCGCGTTTCCAATGCCCGACGATTCCGCACACGTGACACGGCATCACCCTTTTCATTGCCTGCACACCATTCGGAATCGCAACAGTGTTCAAATCCGGACCATTACTCCCAAAGCCTCCTCTGCCTCTGCCTCTCGCCTGTGGCTGAAACACCATGTTTCCCTGCGGCTGCGGCTGCGGCATCTGCTGTTGGAACCCTTGCAAACCTGTTTGAGCTGCTTTAAGTTGCATCACCATCACTTTCTCTTTCAACCTTTTCTGTTTCACTTCAATTTCGTCGCTACAGTATTTCGCATAATTCAACACCTCATCAATCGGTTTCGACTGCCAACAAATCAAATGCGTCTTTATCATCTGACTTATCTCTGGTCTCAGCCCTTCCACAAATCTAAACACAAAATGAAGCATGTCCTTCGCCTCTATTGTTTCCGTGCCACTGTAGTTCTTGAACGCCTTCAACAACCTCTCATAGTAACCATGAATCGACTCTTTAGCCTCTTGGGCAGTCCGATCAATCTTCTGCCAATCCACATTTCTCGCGGCAACCTTCGTCTTCAAGTGCTCAATCACCTTATAGTACAAGCTCATTACCATAGGTGATGGTGCACCCGTATCCCTGTCTCTCTCTGGTTCACTTGTCGGCCAACCTACAACCCTTTTGCAGTCTTCCCACAAGTCTGCCGGAACCACAATCTCAAAGAGGGTGTTCAGGTCTTCCCAAAGACATTTTGCAAGCTTCACAAACCTATCAGTCTGTTGATAGCATTCAATCGGTTTCTCTCTCAGTTTGGGAAAATCATCCGTAAAAGACTGAATGTCGCTTCTGTGCCACGGTACATGTATTAATTTTCCCCCTGCTGTCTCCCTCATTGGTAACATGGTTATTGCATCACTACTCTGTGGTCTTTTCTCCTTATGCTCTGGGACACTATCTTTCTTCTTTTCCTTTTTCTTTGCCCATCTACTTTCCCATTTGTCTAAGCACCTCCACACTTGTGCACTCTGCAGCAATTCTCTAAGGTGCATTTTCATGCCTGCTGACCTCATGTGTTCAAAGTCTGTGGTCCCGAAATCCAATCTATAGCTCCTGCTCAAGTGTTTGGTCTTGTCTATCTCAACCCCGTTTTTGTCAGCTATTTCTTGCAACCTTCTATGTACCTTGTTCACTTCTCTCGTAATCCTGGGACATAGATACCTCAGCTCTTCTTCCGAGTAGGACTCTAACCTATTCAAACCCATAGTCCCTTCCACCAATTCTTCTGCTTCCATGTTCAACCTGACCCTATTCAGATAGTCCTCTCCCTTCCCACTGGCTGAGCTTTGTGTGGAATTCAGACTGTTGAACCACTGTGTCAGCTGTTGCGCATTCAACCCCATCAGTGTAGCATTCACATCGACTGCCATTGATGGTTGCGGCAACTTTTCAGTGTTCAATGATAGCAGTATCATCAGTGGGGGACTCGACCTCACCACTGTTGACTGAGCACATATGGGACTAAACTCCATCAAGGACCCAGATCCAGTTGGCAGAGCCGCTATCGGAGTTGTCTCTGGAGTGTTTTCTATGCACCTCCTTTCCGTCCCACTCTGCACCACTGATCCTTGACCGCTCATACCTGAGTTAGGCTGAATGTACAAAGGTACCGGTGGACCTACAGTAATGGGTAGGGATATCGCATCTGGGTTCTGTCCATTCCCCAGGTTCTGAGGCATGTTCATTCCCACACTATGGGTCATCATTGCCGGCATGCCCGTCTGACTCCCCGTCATCTGAGCATGTGCGGTCCCCCCCTGCATCTGCTTTTGAGGCATCAAAAACTGGGTTGATTCAGCTTGTGCCAATGTTGGGTTACGACCATTCTGTACTCCCATTACGGTTGGATCTAGAATCATTCCCGTACTGTTGTCACTGCTGTAGTACCTTGGGACCTGCGGCTGATAATTTTCTGCTGTTTTCAATATAGGCACATCTGGATATATTCTCCTAACCTGCGGTATCTGCGGGGTGAACAGTAAACTCGGGTCCTTAGATCCCGATGGCGTTTCTGAATTCGGAGTTTCATTATTCTGTACCGTTGCCGGAGGGGCAGAACTGGTACTTGGACCTTGTTCACTCTCTACATAAGGTGGTGGACGGTCGTTCAGCAATTGCATGATGAACTCCTCATCCTCTGACTCGTCTTCTCTCCTTAACTTTTCCTCGTCCTCTCTATCTTTGGAACACCTCCTGTTTGTCTTACAGGTAGCTTTCTTGCCTGTCGCCTCTTCTTCCTTAGCAATTGCGGGAAACAATTTTATCCCCTGCAATATATCTGACCTCCACACCTTCTGTGCATTATCCCACCTAGCGTCCGCTAGTGTCTTTTCTACCTTTCTTATCCTGGTCTCAAACTTCTTTTGCTGTTGCTGTCTAGCCATTAGTTCCCAAATCGCTAGAGCCTCAAACTGTGCTGGCCTTGGAGGTACCTTCATGTCGTACATCGCGAATCTCAAATTCTCTAGGATCCTTATATTGAATGTCCCATGGATCGGGAACGCTACGCTCCCATGTCTCTCTGTCAGCTTGTGCCATTGCTTTAGCCAAAGGCACGGAGCTACCCCCCTTTCCTCCATTACAATGTAAGCTGGTGTACCTTCGGGTGGCGTCTCCTCTCCTACGCTCGCTTTAATGTAAGACTCCCCCTTCATCGCACTCTTTAATGCTTTAAAAAATTTCATTTTCTCGTCTTTTATTTCACAAAATTTGTAATCAATAAGTGACTTTAATTCCCGGAATACTCTTCGCTTGCCTTTCCCCTTCCAATCGAGCCCCACGGACTGCGTCCAATCTGTGCGCGACCCTTCTTCTGCAACCAACCTATCCCAGCGCGGCTCCTAGTGACGTCACACTCACACACTGCAGCTGACAAAGCCTCGCGGCTTGTCCTCCTACACTCAGCTCCTCTCGTAACAACTTCTGGCATGTATCGCGAGCAACCAAATAATAATAAAACAGATATGTCGGTTTACTACAGGAAGGGTAACACAATCGCTTCAGGACCTTAGGGATTTTTCACTAGCCTCGGCAGTTATTCCATCTTTCTCGGTCCCAACTTTCGCAAGCAAATTCTGACCCGCAGACTCTGCTCTCAACTTGTCAATGATCTATTCTAGTGCACTTAGAATTTGTCAAAGCCCGAAGTCGAAGTTTTCTTTCACTCCCTTAACACACGTACCGACTCGTTGACCACGCCCGGTCAACCTATTAAACCGACCAGACCACAACATAAAACAAGTGTCTCATACACTTTTCAACATACTCCGGAGTCTCTTGACCTCGCAGGGCCCGTCTCAACAACAACAACCACGTGGACCTTTTTCTGCACAAAGCGCCACATGCACATGAAGTTGGACGACTTCCCTACTCTCACACTCGGAGTCGCACCTCCGCTATTCTCTAAAATCCTCGCAACCTTTTCAAACAATCTGCGGCAATAAGCTGTGCAAGCGCAAAATCCTGACTTCACTCATACCGTCACTAGTACCGCCAACGCCGATTTCACACCTCCATTCTCTCCATTCGCAAGCTCCGAGATCCCGGGAAAGTCACGGGGGACTTAGGGCATCATCATTCTCTCAATCTGTTTTACCCAAGAAAAATCTAATTCAACACCATATACTTCTCGAGTGGGGTCTCAAAGAGCGTAACCTTCAATTCAACACCATATACCTCTCGAGTGGGGTCCCAAAGGGCGAAACCGTCAATTCAACACCATATACCTCTCGAGTGGGGTCCCAAAAGGCGAAACCGTTACCTCTCGAGTGGGGTCCCAAAGGGCGTAACCGTTACCTCTCGAGTGGGGTCCCAAAGGGCGAAACCGTCCTCTGCTACCATCTACTGATAGAGCGTTCCGTCCTAATAAATTACCTGTATTTGGACGCTCTTGGGTCGATGAATCTTTTGACCAAGTGGGGCTCTCTTCACCCAAGATTAGTCAATTTAATCAAATCAATAATCAATAACGAACATAAGCAATGCCCTGATCAACATAACACTTCACAATTAATCCAGAAAACATTTCGGCGAACCATGACCTTTCGGCCATGAATAACCACACCAGTTCATTCAAGGTTAATGAATTTATTTCCCTATATTAACAAAGCTAGCACGATATAAATGTGTCTCAACACCAAATGATATATGTAAATGAACATTAATAGCTGTCCATAACCGCGAAAAAGATGCAATCTATGCAGCATTTGAATAACAATGCATTCGATGATAGCAACGCAAACCACTAAAACTATAATCTGTAATGGGCTAATTGCATACATTAGTCAGCATAACAAGGTCTCAAATTGCATCGTGCAACAAATGAATCCTCATCTAACCTCAAATTAGCATCTGCATGTGGGATTTCATGCAAAAACAATTTAGCAACATTAATTTGGAAAACTCCTAACTAGGGCTCTTATAAAAAATCAGCAGTTGGTTACCTAAAAAGAAACACAATGCAATTGTACATTTTCCTTTCATATTTACCAAATTCAATCAGCATTCAAGGAAGTCTTCGTCTCACAGGTACCGGTTTCGATCAGCATGGGACGGGGCAAAGGGGCAGGGTGGACGGGGCAATTGCCTCACAGCGGCAAGATAAAAGGACAAAACTACTACTTTATGCAAAGGGACAAATCAAAGTTAAAGTCTCTAGGGCGAGAATTACTTAAAGTCTCTTTCTCTCGATTAGAGAAAGCATCAAAGTCTCATTCAAAATGGCGTCGAACATCAATTGGCATCGTAGAAGATGGCAAAATGACGAGGTCGGCAAGATGGGCCATAATGGCTGCAATGGGCAATAATGTCCAGTGTCCTCAATGGGTGCAATGGGTAATGGCTAATGGCTGCTTTCTTCTTGTGCACCAGGTTTAAATAAACAACAGTTCAAATCCAGTAGGGTCTTCCATTGGAGGGTTCATAGGTTGGCTTCAAATTGTCCAATCAAAAACAACAATTCACAAGCTTCTACCTAGGCATACATTATCCTTGGAGTCGGGAACGTAAGTTGCAACATATTTTACCAATTAACTCACTTTCAGAGCTTCCATTGTCTGCACCTGCAGATTGACCTTGGAGCAAAGAAGAAGATGCCAGGCTGGCACGAAACCTTAAAGATAAGCATGTGAACCGATCTCACTGGAAAAGTACAGCTTCAAGCAAGAATACACGTTTATTAGCACATTAGAAAAACACGAGCATCTAAACCGTGAGACAAGGCAACTAGGCCGAAGCCTCCACTAAAGTTATGCTAAGTTAAAACATTTCAAACAAGCAAATCATGGCACACGTTTACGGTTATGTCAGATTAGTACAATTCTAATACATCACGTTATATAAAGCACGCTTATAAATGTTGGCGAACTACTCTGAGGGCACATTTGTCCCCGTACAATCTTTATTAGTTCGGTTAAAGTCACACTTGATTATTGCAGCACTACGTTTATGCGCTAATAAATGTAAAACCTTCATTTCTGCGTCATCAATAGTGGAGTTGAGGCAGAAGAACAGGTGGTGCCCGACTGGCCTAAAGTGCCGGTCAGGATCATGAACTCCCTAGCAGTAGTAACATTTTGATGGTTTTAAATTCAGAGACCTGGAGAGTACAATATAAAATACCGATCACACTGGTATAAATGCTTTGCACAACTTTTCGTTGCAGCTCCCATCCTCAACTAGATGGTGTTAATAGCTGACTGATTTTGTCTCCATTTAATAATTTTTTGCTCATCTCGGATGAGGTAAAACTGCAAAAAGGAAGTAATTTTATTGCAACAGCATAAATGTGCAAAATGAAGAAAAAGGGGCGGTAATAGTGTTATCAGAACCTTTCTTTTTATTTTCGACAATTTTCGGATAGGTTTATCAAACTAAGATGCTGCCTAATAAACATTATATTTCATTGTTAACCATGCACTTTTTTGATGTGGATGACAGAAAACCGAAGACAAGAAAATGCATTTTACATATGCTGAAATGATTCGAAATAAAGTACATGATGTATACCTGTTTTAAATTGCAGGCCAATAATGCAAGTTTCATCCGAGAACACTTGCCACATGTAATTTGGCAGCTCTCAGACTTGGTTGTGAACCGAAGTGTCCCAACAACAGCTGGAAACTTGAGGACCATAGTGCAGATTTTAGAGGAAATTTCTAACATCACATCAGAAGCCGACGTTACTGCTTCCGCTTTTCAGGTACGCAAGCTCGGTCAGGCATTTAACAATGTGATTACATTTTACTACAAGCAGCTAGCGTCCAGTCACCACCATGATGGCAGAAGCGTGGCAATATATTCAACTGTTTGCAGCGACATGATCGAGCAGCGCACCTGCCCCTAATGTGCCCTTATATTCTGAATTTGTGCCAGCCTGTGCCAGCAGTAGGTGTGGTGAGCTCATTTACCCCAAAAGTGCCCTCCAGTTCTTCAAATTAATTCCTTATTTCTGAGATAACGGGCTGTTTTGCGTTGGGTATTTGATGAGATGGTGGCTATGGGAGCAAAGACAAAACACTTATGATCAACAAAAATGGGAAATGAGTGCATTTTTGAGAGGCCTGTGGCCAAGGAGTCGTTTAGGGTTAGATGAACAAATCATTTTTGCAGCATCAAACCTGTGCACACTGAAAGCCATCTAATTTTGCAACCTGGGAAATGGACATCTCGAGTTGCAGATGTCTCTGTGACTTGCAATGTTAACACATTTGACGCCTTGCAAGTTGCACGTTAGGAGGAAAGGAGCAACATACCTTGAAATTAACCCTATAAATGGTTAACAATGTCCAATGCCACTTAATAATCTTTCAAAGAGTAAATGTCTAAGAAGGTGTAATTTCACTGTGCACATAACGAGAATGGGCAACGTCCTTAATGAACGTGCCAGTTTTTTTATAGGATATTGTTAACCATGTCCCTTTAGGAAACACAAGTTGAAGTATTATTGTGAATGTGACTTCAGAGATGGAGTCCTGCTGTCCCTTGCAGACGACCATCAAGGATGGCCAATGAGAATTCAGCCTCAAAAATATTAATGGAGCAGGATTTGCCTGAATTGTTTTTAAGACATAAATGTAGTGTCCTAAATATCGTTTACAAAAATATTGTTCCATTGGGGCAATATAATTTGTAAATGAGACTTAGAATACTATATTTTTGCCAGACAGTATGTAGACCATGATATAACATAAACACCCATCGCAGATGCAGTGCAAACACAGTGCTGCGATGCAACCCAAACAATAACAAATCTGGATCTTGGTTTAAGTGATAGGGTACTGTTTAGACCCTTTGGAGGGAAGCGGGCCCCAAAGGAGTTCACCACTTCCCTCACTCACTCCATGCCTTTCAAATATAGGTTGGTGGAAGACATGGGCATATGGGCAATTATAATGTGGGCTCCACTCCGTGGTCACAACCACTGAACCATCAGACTCCTGCCACATCGCAATGGGGTGGCAGTACTCACTACTCGAGTCTGACATGGTCAGGTGGTGAGGATCAATGGCCTAGGGGACCTGATAGATCTTAGTTGAGACCTATTCCCCTCAGGTAGATGAGGGATGTTTCTGTGGAGGAGAGATGACGTCCTGCACCTTGACATCCTGGAATTCTGTGGTAGCCATTAGGATTGCATTGCCTTGTTTGGGGACATTTGAGAAACACAGGGAAGATGATAAATATTATCACGATCCCAGCCTGAAATTTCCACCCTTATTTCAGTGCATCAATCAAAGTTCTGGTAGAGGAAGGGGGGAATTGCATGTATTATCCAGTAACAGGACCTACAAGTAACCAAAAAGCCGTCTCTGCCACATATGGGCAGCGATGAAGGCCAGTCAGGTGGAATAGACACATCAACATTTGACTGCTTGCATTGAACTGTTGATGTCTGCTACTGCCCAACCAATCCCCCAGGAAAGAATGACCATTGCTGTAATACAAGGAAAGAACAATATTGGCAGCAATGATGGAAGCCTTGTGGTTGTGGTATGTTATAAACTTTTGTGGAGACAGTGTCTCCACCAAGGCTTAGATGGAGGCTTAAGGAGATTAGCTTACATCTCTGAGACTTGGATTTACACTTGATTAAAAGATCTTCTGATTCTGGGTAACTCACATTATGTCTAGTGCCTCAAACTGTACATGAGCATTACAACCTATGGTGAAAAAAGTTCTGCCCCCATTAAATAATCCTGCTTTGAAACAGATTCTAACCAAAATACTGTTCTACGGTAAATCCTTGTTTTTCCAATGTGTCCCCTGCAATATATTGCACTCTGCCAGCAACTCTTTTCTCCTTTGGAAGTAAGGGCACTTGCACGAAACTAGGAGAAATCCATCACGTTTATCATGGAGTAGTCACCTGAAAAGCTTTAAATCAGGCCCTACAATTGTTTAATAGGATATAATTGAAATATAGTAAATAATAGTCATTTCCAGCAAAGCCAGTCACTTTGGAAACTGCTGTGGTACTCGGTAATGTGACTTTTATTAATTTGCAAGGGTAAAGTTATGTTACATTCTGTATGTGCATGTTCTACCAAAGAGGGAAACGAGTTTAGTAATCCAAGCACCAACTCATATTTTATGCAATTATGTTGAGTTTACATGTGCATAAAGGTCACGTATAGGGTTACATTCCCTAGTCTTGTTCGTACCAGAAGGGTTAACAGACGGGTACTCTGGTAACCTGCATGTGTGAATGCACACATTGCTGCCCTGTGATGAGATAATGCTGCATTTGCAAATTGAGCATTGGGCAGATTTTGGGATGTTACTAATTCCCTCTACATTCAAAAAAATGTAAATACCCCCAAAATCAAAAACTGCTTATTAAGCACCTTGTAAATGCATGCATGCTTGGCTCTCTAAGTGAAGGAGTAGATGCTTTCCAAGAAAATAAATTTGCAGAACATCCATAACCTGGGGGTGAAGTGTTTTATGCTCCCTCCATTAAATCAACGCTTCATATGTGTGAGATGGCAAGGTGGACATAGTAATGGCCCCATTCTCCGTCCTGCAGTAGAACCTGTTGTAAACATTGCACTGTCAGTTATGGTCTTCCTACGGTCTCGGGTCAGATTTGTGCTGCATCCCAAGGGTTGCACTGCGCAGTGGTTAATATCGCATAAGAGCGTCTTTGCATTTTTTTCCACTAGTCTACTAAGAAGAACATTTTTCCTATGCAATTTCCTTATCATGGTACTGGAAAAAAGTGCATGTGTGAAAACCATGGACTCTGCACACTTGCACAAAAAAACATGATGCGGGCTAAGGGCCTGATTCACAAAGTTAAATTATACTTTTGAATAAGTTTACTTTTTGGGCTATTCACAAACTACGAGTTAAATGTACGTTCCCCAGTTTGGAGACACAGCCTCTACTGCACACTCTCCGCAGTCTTAAACTTACTGTTAACTTGTAGTTTGTGAACAGCAAAAAATAGTGAAAAAATAACTAACATTCACAAAAGTCTAAGTTTACCTTTGTGAATGAAGTCCCTTATTTCAAACCAAGTGTAAATACCCCTGCACTTGATTTTACACTTACCACACCACTGGGGATGAGGCTACAGTTTCTCACAGGATAGAACATATTGCCATGGAGGCCACATCTAAAGCATGCAGGACATACATTTTTCCTAGAGGTGGTCGAAGCTGTTTGGCTCTTTGCTAAGGTTGAAGCTTGAAAAGTGTTATAAAAGTGGCTGCGTTAGTGACCTCTTAGTACACTAGGGCAGCATTCCTGCAGCAAGAAAGAGCAGCTCATTCCTGCATCTGGTCTGTGACAGTTCTCATGTTCTGCTCCACTCCGGGCAAATTCCAAAGTGCTACCTTCCCGTTCCTGCAATGTCCTCTACCTCCCTCCTCTGTCCCGACCCTTTCCCCTCCTGTGGCAGTCTCCTGCTTGCCACACTTCCCACGACCTCCAAGTCACCACCTCCTCATCGGATTTGGGACAGGTTGGGAAACATTGTAAACTCCGCCATGATTTGCCACAGAATATCACCATGAGTAGGCCTCTGGCAGAAAATCATCACCTGCAGGACCAGCTAGGTTAAGCTCAGTCCTTAATTTGGGCCAGTGGTTTCCGGTAGGGGGCACCTGCACTTATTTTTGAGGGCTGACACTTGTTATTCTACATCAGGCATTTACTGTGAGCAAAAGACACTAATGGGAAAAGCAGAGGAAGAGAAAAACAACAAGGCGTCACAAAGGGAGAAAGCAGCAAGCTGCAAGAGCAGACCTACCAACTCCCACGGTCCCACAGTGTCACACACAACATTGGCACCCCTCAGACGGTCTACCGGTGGGAAGCCAATATCATACAGTGACACGAAAAACAAACTGGAGCCCGGTTTTGGATGCTTTCAGCTGCTGATGTTCACTAATGGGTGTGAAACCACCCCAGGATATCCGTAACAGCCTCAGCAAGCTTGTTTTTTTAAGAAGGGGGTTTGGGGCCGGGGTGGGGGCAAAAGTGCCTCTTAGATGCTTCTCAGAATGAGGCCACACCCCCTCCAAGACCCTGTCCCTCCTCACACTGTTAGGTTTTTTGTGAAGTTGGAAGGTCAGCAAGGGTGAGCTGAAGAGGTAGCGAGTCGTTTTAAATGGATTAAAGAGGCCCGAGGGGACTTTAGGGAATACGCTGTCTCAGCATTCTGTGTTCGCACATTTAATTGAATCAGCCGCGTGTTTCAAAGGAGAAGTTTGGGCAACGGTACGTTTTTTTATTTACAAATTAAGTACTGGTAAACTTCATGCTAGGGAACTTGGGAAACCTCTCCTGCCTGTGACAAGGATGAAAAACCTCATGACGTTCTCCAACTTCACAGGAAAGTTTTAAATGTCTCATGCTCTTAATGGCCACTCAAATCTGGTGGTGGTATATCTGTATTTATTCAGCTTAGAAACCTTAAAAACTAAGGAGATCTAGAAATCCCAGGTATGGTTAAAAGGTAAATTCCTAGTGTAATCCATTGAAATGTGAGAGGCACTGACATGGAAGATTAATAAATTCACTTTTCTAATGTTTGCTTATTTACAACAAAGATGGCAACTCGCCGTGGCTGGCACTGGCTTTCCCAAAGATGGCGCATCTTCATCCTGTCTTGAGCAAGGGGCATCACCAAATCATACCATAAGTACTGTTAAAGTGTTGTTGCTGTCTGCAACGCTTTTTTGTATTGACTATAAAATCTCACTCCTCTGGAAGGCAGCAGTCATCTCCCCTTTTCTGACTCAATATTTTTCTCTTGAATGTTTCAAATACTCACATGTCTTGGCACAGGAAATCTACTAGGACACTGAATCCCGTTTGTACATAGAGAGAGATTTGGGATATCTGGGCACCTTTTGCACGAGTTCCAAGGGGTCAGGACTAGATAGGCACCACTTGGAGGTTCAAGACTTATTCAGGTAGGATCCAGGTGCGGGTAGAAGATGGTTGGAGCCTCTTCTGCCCTGAACCAGCTAGCCCTTTGAGTCACTCTGGTAGCCCTGGTTTCAAGGTGAAGTAAAGAGCACAGCAGCAGGGCAATGCTCTGGGGGCTCAGGGCAGGCTTCAGCAAAGCAGTCTTTCTTGGTGCAGAAATGCAGTCTTTCAAAGTACACAGCAGGCCACAGCAGTAGGAAGTCCTCTGACAATCCTTCTGGAGGTCCAGAAAGTGAACTGAAGAGTGGGTCTGAGGGTTGCATTTTTTACCTGGTGCCTCCTTTGAAGTAGGGGAAGTTTCTACAGATACCCTTTTTAAAAGTGCTTGGAATGTCCTGCCTCCATGCCCTGGTCCACATCTGTCTGCAGGCACAAAAGGCTATTGTGAAGTTCTCTGTGTAAAGGCAGGGCACACCATATTGACTTGCAAGTGGGGCTGTGTCCAGTTCTGAACCCCTCCTCACATCCTGCTTGAGATGGGACATCCAAGCACACCTAATCCCACCATTGTGTGGCTGTCTGGGAGAAATACAAAATATATATATATAAGCCACCTGCCAATCCTTCCCAATCAAATAACCCAGGAAACAAGCTGTGGGCACTAAAAAGAACACAAAAATGCTAACTTTCTAAAAGTGGCATTTTCAAAATTGTGACTTCAAATCCAACTTTACCATTAAAGAGGATTTTAAATTACAATTTCTCAGACACCAAACATGACTTTCCTACTTGCTTCTAATCAAAAGTAGCATTTATTAAATGTAATAAGGTAACCCAATGTTATCCTATGGGAAATGTAGGCCCCACAGTAGTGAAAAACAAATTTGTGTTTTATTGCCAAAAAATATAAACCTCAAAAGTACATGTCCACCTTTTTAATTACAATACACCCCCCTATGGGCTGTCCAGAGCCTACCTTAGTGGTGACTTGTACATAATTGAAAGGAGGTTTAAGGCTTGGCAAGGGGATTATTGTGCTAAGTCGAATTGATAGTTTAAAAATGTTAACAGGCTGCAATGGCAGACCTTGGATGTGTTTTAAGAGACTACATAAGTAGGTGGCACAATATGTGCTACAGGCCCATTAGTAACATTCTAGTTTACCATCCCTCTGGACATGGTATAGCACTTTACTAGAGGCTTATAGGTAAATTAAATATGCTAATCAGGGCAAGTCATTTTTACCATGTTTTTAGGAGTGAGCACAAGCACTTTGCAATGGTTAGCAGTGGTAACGTGCACATAGTCCTTGGGTCAACAAAAATGTCTTCAGGAAAATATGAGAGGGGGTGACCCTGCAGAGAAGGCTAAGTCCAACACTGGAATTGACCATGGTGTGCAAGAGGATTTTCCAGAGTGGCTGAGAAGAAAGCACAGTATAGTATTTCTGAAATGCTTCTCAATATTAGTGCCATTATATGTTTGGAATTAGAAGTTTCACAAAAGCAAAATGAGGATTACGAGTGAAAATTAAACAGTGTTTAATGTTTTGGTCAGACTGTGCAAGACAGATGGATGGGTGGGTTGGTGAGAATCATGGCTTTGAAATGCATGACTTTGAATGTTGTGCTATGTGTGTGGCATGTCCTACCTTTGAGCAACACCATTGCTGATGTTCTGTCTTGTTCACAGTGGATACGGTTCTGTGGATTGAATGTTTTGCATTCTGCAATACTGGACGACCTGTGAACACTGGTAACATCAATGTGTAATGACAGATAAGGACTTCATTGACATAATTTACTTTGGTACTTATAAAGGAGCTTGGAGAGAAATTGCATCGGGTGGGCTCAAGTACAGAAAAGAGGCGAAGATGGTTTGTAAAAACCTAGGGATATGCACAATTTTATACAGAAACTGGTTGGCAGCATCCACAATAGCGAAAGAGATTTTCTATTTTGTTCTGTTTTTTTGTTCTTGGAGGATTGAATTATGCTGGAAGATGTTGGAAGGATGGGTAAGACTGCTGGGGAATAAGATGAGTTTAAGGAGACTAATTACTGCTCATGCGCAGATATTGAGGATTTTTGTGGTTTACTTGGAAATGGTATGTTATTCAAAATGAGAATTTGAGTTGTTTGGAACAATGATGTTTGTGGCACGTATGGTATATCAGAGACGGTGGGAGGGGATTAGAGCAGGGTTTGTTGAAGGAAGAGGTGGACAGGGACAAGGAAGGGGTACACATGTGGAGTAAGAAGAGCAAGACCGACCAGAGGAGTATGAGGACTGCAGTGTGGTCGAACAATTGGTTACTGTACGGTATACGATTTGAGAAGAATGCATCAGTTTACATAAAACATAAGGTGGTTAAGGGTTGTTTCTGTTTTTATGACAATGGGAAGTAGTGAAACATAGCAAAGCATTGGTTGTGTTGCAAGAAGGCTTTGCAATGTGTGGGTTACATGGAGTTGATTTTGAGACACGTTTTCCCGCATAGAAGGAGCTTTGAAAGAGACTAGGAGGGTTATTACAACTTTGGAGGAGGTGTTAATCCGTCCCAAAAGTGACGGTAAAGTGACGGATATACCACCAGCCGTATTACGAGTCCATTATATCCTATGGAGCTCGTAATACAGCTGGTGGTATATCCGTCACTTTTGGGACGGATTAACACCTCCTCCAAAGTTGTAATAACCCCCTAGGTTTGAGCTGAGAATGAAAGAAGTGAAGAGTGGTAGTGGTCAGAGAGGTAGAAAGGCAATAAAGGTAAAAAGGAGAAGTTGGTAAGCTATTTATTGTTCCCAGGTAGGGCAACTGATAGCAGTACAGCGAGATGGATTTGTGGATGTTCCATATTTTTTACAATTTTAAAATAGAAGCTGAAAAGTTTGGTAGTCGTAGAACAGGATGAAAACGTGGGTACCAGTATAAGTTAACAGACAACATGATTAATCACTGTATGTACAAAAGTCACATACCCACAGCCAGGGAGTCAGGAATTAAAATGGGTAACCAGTAAATGACAGGGCCCCATACCTTCCTCAGTGTTCTTTGTCCTCTGTCATTTTGTAAGATAGACGTTTGTAGAAGGAAAGATTAATTCCCTCCATCAGGCTTTAACTTCAGGAGATTCAGTTTGTTTCTAGGACCTAGCAATGTAAAACCTAGCTGTTACAACAGAAAGAACATACAGTATTGGATATTTCAAAAGGAATGTTCAATGAGAGACCACACAGTGTTAATTTAGGATCAGAATAGATATTTATCACTTTTCAGTAGTTTATCTCCCCAAAAACTCAACCCAGTAGTTAAATGTCAGAAATGGGATCTCTAGTTGTCAGAGGTATGCACCCTGTCCAAGTAGGGACCACAATCCTAGTCAGGGTAAGTCAGATACACAACCTAAATTTACCTGTGCTCACTCTCTGCTAGCTTGGCACACAGCAGACAGACTTAACTTAAAAGGTAATGTGTAACACAATTACAGTAACTTAGTGAAAGACACCAGTAAAGGACTCTACATCATTTTAGAAAAATAGAGAATATTTATCTGAGTACAACAAGATCATAACAACAAACATCCATTAAGAAGAAGTCAAGATATGATTTTTAAAAGATAAAATACAAAAATAGTGCTTAGAGGTCATTATCAGTCAAAAGGTTACTTGAGGTTGTGAGGGACCGGTCCAAATCTAAAATTCAGGCTGACAACAATGGGGAGTAGGCCAACTATAGAGCCCATGCAGGGTCTGCTGAAACAGTAACTTTGATGGAGCAAAGCATCAATGTCAAGAGCACAATGTGTTGGTTTTTAAGGAATCAGGTGCAGAACCCACTTCTGAGGCTCAGGACTGGAGAGGAGCACCTCAGGCAAGGGTAGAATTCACAGATGGCAGAGTCCAGAAGCACCAAGAGAGTTGCAGGCAGTCTTTGATGTCCCTGAGACTGCAGAAGGACAGGCAGCAAGCAAACAAGCACTTGGAGAATATTGGGTTCAAAGATGTAGAGGACAGGTCCAGTCCTTCTCACTACAGGGAAGACACATCAGGCAGCAGGCCAACACAGCAAAGCAAGTAGACCAGTGGCAGTTCCTCCTAAAACAGAGCACACAGCAAGAAGTTGGCCAACACAGCAATGCAGTTCCAGAGTGGCAGTCCATCCTGGCAGCAAAGCAGTCCTTCTACCTGGCAGTGCCCTTGGTTCCAGTAGAGTTCTGATTTGGTGGGGTTTCGGCTGCAGTACTTATACCCAATTCTGCCTTTGAAGTGGGAGAGACTTTAAAAAGGCCTTCAAAGATCCCTCAACAGGGGTTTATGCAGCCCTTTGAGTAGGTAGAGGCACAGCCCCATTCAGGTGTAAGTTAAGCAGTGCTAAACTCATCCTGCCATTAAGCCAGTTAATGGCCTATTAAGGATTATTAAGTCACACCTAAGCTCCCATTGAATGTGACTGTCTAGACAGAATGCACAAAGCCCAGCTGTCACAAATGCCAGACATCTATTCAGAGACAGGCAGAGGTACAGAATGGTTAAAGTAAGAAAATGTCAGCTTTCTAAAAGTGCCATTTTCAGATTGACAATTTAAAATCCATCTTCACCATCAGTTGTGGTTTTAAATTGTGAGTCCAGAGACACCAAACTCCAAATTTCTATATTTTCCCAATTGGAAGTTAAATTAGATCAAGTTAACCCCAATGATAACCTATGGGAGAGACAGGCCTTGCTATAGTGAAAAACAAATGTAGCAGTTTTTCACTACCTGGACATATTCAAGTTAAAAGTACATATAGAACCTTTTAAATACACTGCATCCTGCCCTGTAGGGTAACCAAGGCTTATGCTAGGGGTGACTTATAGGTAATAAAAAGGAAGGTTTAGGTCTGGCAAGTGTGTACATATGCCAGAACCAAATGGCAGTTTAAAAGTATACACACAGGCTCTGCAGTGCAGGCCTGGGACATGTTTGAAGGGTGTTAGAAATGGGGTCTTTGGTTGACAGTCAGGATACCCCCTGTTCAAGCAAGGAACCTCACTCTAGTCAGGGTAAAAGAGAATCACCCTCAGCTAACTACTGCTTATCCCCTTGGTAGCTTGGCAGAGCAGTAGGCTTAACTTCAGAGTGCTAGGTGTAAAGTATTTGTACCAACACACACAGTAACTTAATGAAAACACTACAAAATGACACAACACCAGTTTAGAAAAATAGGAAATATTTATCTAAACAACACAAGACTAAAATGACAAACATCCGACATACACAAGTCAAGTTATGAATGTTTAAAGATTAAACTCTAATATAGCGCTTAGAAACACAAAATGCTTCGATGAGGTGTTAACACGCCATCGTGGCGGCGTCGTTCCCAACAAGCTGACACCAACGGCGCCGGACACAGTACCTTTGGTGAAGAGTGAAAACAAGTTGATGCGCGAAGTTGGGGATCGTGGTGTCTGTGCGAAACGTTGAATGCGCGCACTTCGAGCGGCGTCGGTCACGAAGTGGTGCGGCAACTTCCACGGAGTCGCAAACTTCAGCGGGGCTACAGCGGCGTCAGGCCTGCGAAGGTCATCGAGTTCCAGCGAAGATCATGGAGTCGGCTGCAGGCGGCGTCACCTGTTTCAGCAGTGCCGTTGGTCCGCAGTCGTCTGAAGTCGATTTCCTTGGATTTCCACTAGCTTTCCTTTTAAGGGCCTAGGGATTGGATAGGGCACCACTTGTCAGAGCAGGAGCCTCTCCAGAGACTCCAGGTGCTGGCAGAAAGAAGTCTTTGCTGTCCCTGAGACTTCAAACAACAGGAGGCAAGCTCTAAATCAAGCCCTTGGAGATTTCTTCACAAGATGGAAGGCACACAAAGTCCAGTCTTTGCCCTCTTACTCTGGCAGAAGCAACAACTGCAGGATAGCTCCACAAAGCACAGTCACAGGCAGTGCAGCTCTTCTTCCTCAGCTCTTCAGCTCTTCTCCAGGCAGAGGTTCCTCTTGTTTCCAGAAGTGTTCCAAAGTCTGTGGTTTTGGGTGCCCTTCTTATACCCAATTTCTCCTTCGAAGTAGGCCTACTTCAGAGTAAAGTCTCTTGAGAATGTGAAAACCTGCCTTGCCCAGGCCAGGCCCCAGACACTCACCAGGGGATCAGAGACGGCATTGTGTGAGGACAGGCACAGCCCTTTTAGGTGTAAGTGACCACTCCTCCCTTCCCTCCTAGCTTATCAGGAAATGCAGACTACACCCCAGCACCTTTTGTGTCACTGTCTAGTGTGATGTGCAACCAGCCCAACTGTCAAACTGACCCAGACAGGGAATACACAAACAGGTAGAGTCACAGAAGTGGTATAAGCAAGAAAATGTTCACTTTCTAAAAGATGTATTTTCAAATTGTGAGCTCAGAGACCCCAAACTCCACATGTCAATCCGCTCCCAAAGAGAATCTACACTTTAATCAGATTTAAAGGTAGCCCCCATGTTAACCTATGAGAGGGACAGGCCTTGCAACTGTGAATAAAGAATTTAGTAATATTTCAATGTCAGTATAAAACACATTACTTTATGTCCTACCTTAACCATACACTGCACTCTGCCCTTGGGGCTACCTATGGCCTACCTTAGGGGTGTCTTACATGTAAGAAAAGGGAAGGTTTGGGCCTGACAAGTGGGCCCACTTGCCAAGTCAAATTTATAGTTAAAACTGCACACACAGACACTGCAGTGGAAGGTCTGAGACATGATTACAGAGCTACTTATGTGGGTGGAAGAACCAGTGCTGCAGGCCCACTAGTAACATTTGATTTACAGGCCCTGGCACCTATAGTCCACCTTACTAGGGACTTACTAGTAAACCAAATATGCCAATCATGGATAAACCAATCAACCATACAATTTACACAGAGAGCATATGCACTTTAGCACTGGTTAGCAGTGTAAAGTGCTCAGAGTTCAAAAGCCAACAGTAACAGGTCAGAAAAAATAGGAGGCAGGAGGCAAAAAGATTGGGGATGACCCAGCATAAGCAAAAAAGTCCAACAAAGGGCTAACATAGTAGATGGCACAGCCAGTGCTGCAGGCTCACTAGTATCATTTAATTTACAGGCCCTGGGCACATATAGGGGGTCATTACAACCTCGGCGGTCTTTTTACAAGACCGCCGAGGGACCGCCGTACGGAAGACCGCCAGTAGTGGCGGTTTTCCGCTCGGCGTATTATGACTGTTGGCTGCTCTCCGTCCTTTTTCTGACGGAGAGCCGCCAACAGTCAAACTGGCGGGCGACGGGGAAGTGGAGGTTGCACCACCTTCACCGCCACGCCAACAGAACACCGCCCACCGAATCACGTCCTGTGATTCGGTGTGGCGGTGTTCTGTTGGCGGTGTGGTGTTAGCGGAGCAGCCCCCATGGCTCTCGTCCCCTCCCGGAGGATTGACGGAACAGGTAAGTTGATCGTCCGTTAGGTGAGGGGGTGTTGTGTGTTGTGTGGGTGCATGGGGGGGTGTGTCTGTGTATGTAGAGGGGGGTGTGAGTGCGTGTATGCTTGCAGGGGTGTTGCGTATATTGGGAATGAGTGCGTGTATGTCTGTATCAATGTGTGCGTGTATGTTTGTATGTGGGTGTGCGTGTCTCACTGTGTGTGTGTGTGTGACCCAGGTCTCCAGCCCGGCGGTCGTCTCCGCCCTGGCGGGCAGAACGGAGAACCGGCGGATGACCGCCATGGTCATGATACGCTGAGGAAAGACCGCCAGCCTGTTGGCGGTTGTACCGCCGCTTCTCCGCCTTCCGCCAGGGTCATAATGACCCCCATAGTGCTCTTTACTAAGGACTTACAAGTAAGTTAAATATGCCAATTGTGGTTAGGTCAGTTTTACCATATTTTAAAGAGAGGGCACAAGCACTTTGGTACTGGTTAGCAATAATAAAATGAGCAAAGTCCTTAAACCACAAAAACAGGGTAAAAAATTGGGGGGAGGAAGGCAAAAAGTTTGGGGATGACCCTGAAGAAAGGGCCATTTTCAACACAACCCCCTCTAGCCTAAAACCAGGGTTGTTTAATGAATAAATTGATGGGCTTCCCTAACTAGGGTGATAAAACTTGGACAATGGCCCAACACTGCAGTTGTCAGTTCTACCCCTCCCTGAACCCAGTTGGATATCTATGTCCATATTCTCGGGGGCCACTGAGCTGACCCAAGGTGAACCCTTCTCCTCATCTGTGGACCCCATCTATGCAACAGTTAACATTAACTTGCTTACAGATGCATCCCTGTAGGCAGACAGCATCACCATGGCCAACAAAGTGATGTGGAACTTTCCACCCCTTGAGTCTGATTTCTGTCCCCAGTTCAGAGAAAACCCTATCCACAAGGACAATGACCAACAGAGGACACTGACAACTGTCAGTGTCAAGAGCCAGGCTACAGGCCATTCAGAGCTGTCTGGCCTCTGATATTTCTCAGAGTGGGGGCAGCAGCCTCAGGTGCCTTGTACCCTTCTTCCACTCTCCCTCCCACCAGTTCAGGGGTGGTATCCTGATACTGGTCCTTTAGCCCAGGGTCTGTACCCTTAGGCTGAACATGTGCCTGCCAAGTCAGGACTTCAAGAGAAGTACAACTCTGCATTTGTTGTTCAGGAGGCTGCCTGGCGAAGGTCCCAGACCCTCTCTCCCTGTGACAGTGCATAGAGCCCTCCCAGCCAGAAGTGGCCTCACCGGAATCATTCTATGGCTGCTCTGAACTCAGAGCTGGGAATCCCTGATCCACTGGTCCTCCCACTGTGGACTGTTTCCACCTCCTTCCCCTCTATCTGAGCCTCTGTATCCTCCACTGTAGAATGGTACTCCCAGAAAACAGAAATGGTAGTGCGCTTGTGACAGCCACCCCATCTAGCTCTCCTGGCACTTTGGAGCTCCCATCAGTTGATTGTCTTTTGGTACACACCAGGTCCCCCTGCTTGTGCCCCATCTGAGAGCAATTCAGGCACTGGCACTGGAAATAGGGCATTGTGGATCTCTGCCCACTCCCACCCCTTTTTCTACTCCTGGAAAGGACATGGCACCCTTTTCTTCTTACTACACTGGGACCAGTCTGAGTCACTACACCCTTCCCCTCACCCTGATGGGGGAAATCTGAGCCACCCGCCTTAGGAGCACTCTCCAATGCCATCCCAGACACTCTGGTACTCAGCCAGAGGTCTGTCACCTTTGCACGCTCTCTAGGGACAGAGAACTTACAACTCACAAGGTGTTGGCATAGCTCTGGAAAACTGTGACTGAACATGTGCTTTCTAGTAATCAAATTGTACAGCTCCTCAAATGTGTTCACCATACTATCCTTCACCCAACCATCTAGTTCCCTGCAAAAACGACCAACAAAATCCCCCCAGGACAGGTGAGACATTTTCCTACTGTCCCTGAACCTCAACCTGCACTCTTCTGGGGAGAAGCCATATTCTTAACAAGGATCTCCTTTGTGGTGGGACTGTCTCTCCCATCTAGGGACAGTAGGGCATCCTTCCCATCATCCGTTGTATGCCTCCATAGAACAGCCCTCAATCTTCTAGCTACTAGAGTGACCTCATACAACTTAAACCACCTGTCTATGTCACCCCCTCCCTGAAGTCAGGCACCAAATCTTTGGGTGTGTGGGCCTTTCCTTCAGTATTAGACTTGATCCCATATTTAACAGAAAATGACAGAGCATGATGCTGCGCCAAAATTGGCAGTGCTGCGCTCCGTCATTTTCACAACACAAGGATGCACTGCATTTAATTGAATATGGCACACCCCTGTGATGTCCCCTGAGCTGCCACTAAATTGAGCTGCCTAGCTCCAATGCAGGCATCCTTACACCATCATGCAAGGAAGTCTGCGTTGAGAGGTTTGATTGTTTATGTGTGGGAAGGTGTTTCTTCCTACACATAAACAATCACTAATGGTGTTTTAGCGTTTCTGTGTGTACTGCAGAATGCCGCCCACACAGAAGTGCCAAAGCGTCATTTTGAAATGATTGTTTATGTGCAGGAAGGGACACCTTCCTGCACTTAAACAATCATGTCTGGCATTTTGCTCTTCCTATACATGCTGCAGAATGCAGCACACATAGAAAAAGCAAAAAATGAGGAGGAATAAAAGTATTCCTCCTCATTGCGCCTTGCTAACGCCACCCCTGGAGTTTACAAAAAACTTGTACTGAGGCAGCATCAAAATGCAATGGGTGTTGCAGTGGCATGCCCACAGCAACACCCATTGCAAGCCCTTTCCATGCAAAGGGCTGCGTATGAAGGGGCCGTATTTACAAAGTGGTGTTAAGCCACCAAAAATGGCTTAACTCCACCTTGTATGTACGGTGCGGGGCATTGCGCCACCGAAGCGTTACGAAAAGTGACACTCCAATGGTGCTAGGGGCTCTTAAATATGCCCCTTGGTATTTCTGCTGCCACTACTGGACTCTTTTGCTTTGCTTGTAATTCCAGTTCCTTTAGACCTAGTTCATGAGACAGCAAGATTTCCTTTCATCCATGGCTCTCTCAGCCTAGGTTGCCTCCATGGCAAGATTTTCCCTAGCTGGGGCTCTTTCAGGCTTAGCCATCCTCTCCTCCACCAGGCACTTGTCAGTGTCAGCTCTTTTCTCTTCTGCAGCCATTTGGGCCAGCTGCATTCTCAGGTCTCTCTCAGCCTGTCCATCCAAGAGCTCGTCAGGGGACAGGGTCTGGGAGGAGACACTGCTTCCTGCAGTGGATCCAGCAGGGCACTCTGTCTGTGGGCTTCCCTCTCTCCTCTGGAGCCTCTGCAATGTCATTTTTATCCGCCTCCTTCTCAGGACCACTGCCCTCTTCGGCCTCTGAATCATTCAGGAGGTTCCAGGGTTTTGGGTTCTTTAGGATTCCAAAGGAGCCCTCCTCCTCATCTGTTTCTGTTGCTTGCTACCGTGTTTCCTCATAACTAAACAGGGCTGTCTGCAGTTCCTGCCTTATGGAGTTCTCCTTCCCAAGCAGCCCCCTTTCCATGCAAACATCTCTCAGCTCCTTTATAGTGTAGCATGATAAGCGGCAGAAATTTATTTTGATTTTGATAAGGCCTCACAGGTGCACCAACCAAACAAAAAGAGCCGCAAGTTGATGAGGATGAAGCAGGGGTCAAACTTAGAAAAATGACCAGCTGAGAGAAAAAGGAGAAAAATGTAATGGCCTTAGAGGTGGATGGTAGTGTACACCAAATTACTGTAAGGCACTGCACAAATACAAACCCTATCCTATCCACTGATCACCAATGTTAGAAAAAGGTCCATTTCCAACACTAACGTAGGACAAGTAAAAAATATCTGAGTTTAATATATAAGAGCTGGTGCAACATAAACATTGGGGAGTCTCTCTAAGTCCCCAAGTGAACATATAGAATGGGTGACAGTAACTTAGCAGGGTGTTTTTCACTGAAGGGTCCTGAGTGACATCAAATAGAGAATGAGGGTGAATTTTGAATTGTCTATGATATCCCCCAGAACCCGAGGTGAAAACCATCCCTGCAGTTCTCTTTCTACCCAGCTATAATTTTATGTTGTGTATGGCCCCCCACATCAAGTGCCCCTACCCTCAAATACTGCGCAGGGCAGAGGATAATGGGATAGCTAAACTCCAGAAATACTCACAATCTTATGATTCATTATTATGCTTAGCGAAATATCTCTTAATTGATATAGGAACTCGTATTTCCCTGGGCCATTCACGAACCAGCTGATTTAGGTAATGCCCCCCCCCCCTTCTATAAGCAGCTGATACACTATTTTAATAACACCTGAGCTTGGAATATTTACTAAAAGATCTATGTACATGTCTGAACCAAAGTTCTTTTCATTGGTTGATAGCCAAGAAAAATAATACCTGATCTGGAGGTTATTAATACATCCCAGCCTGAGGACATTACCTAGCTTCTGCATCAGACTAAAAGTATGAAAGACTTCATTCTGAAACTGCTGCCCAGCCCTAGTCAACAAAGACGACCAGCAGTTATTCACACGTAAGTTATGCACACAAATCCGGTAGACTCTGATCAAGCCACAGTGAAGTATAAACATTCATTTTGAAAGATGTGAAATATAAGGATGAAGTCCTGCCAAATTCGATTATGAACTGCCAATGTTTTAAACTTGGTCCCTTTGAAGTAGGCAGAATCAAAGAATCCGTTTGATAAGCTTATATCGCCCAATAAGTTCCAAATGTGGTCTAGCCCACTTTTTAAGAATATCCTGCACATCATTGGTTAGGATGTTATAATTCAATGCGCTAACCTCCGACATTGAGGTGGAAATTCAAACTCCCAAGTAGGTGACTGGAGATACCTCTCATTTATCAGCGTTATCGGAAATAACATTGCTAAAATCTGAGGTTTATTAGCATTTAACCTATAGCCTGATACCTTTCATACTGCTTAGCCTACAATTTCATGGACTTGATAGCATTAGGAGGGTCCAGTGATACACAGTGTTATATTATCTGCATAAACGAACAGCTTCACCTCTAGAATATATATTTTAAGGGGCAAAATTAATGAGAAACTTTTTATCTGCCTGCAGGAAAGGCTCTACGTATAAAGAGAATAACTAAGACTATAGAGGACATCTTTCCCTCATCCCCAGAGTTATTTAAAATGACTCTAAAAGGATTCCCATGCACAAGATGCACGGTCTCAGATTTTGAAATAAAGTGTTATCTGTTAGAAGGAAATGTAAACAAAAAGCCCATTTTAGCCATCCTCAACCAAGAAATGGGCACAAGATCCTAATTAATGCCTCTTCGGTGTCTAACCAGATCATCTCACCTGGTGTACCAAGTTTGTTTGCAACATCAAATACTGATTTATCACGGGTCGTGGGAGAAGCTGTATCCCTCTTGATGATAAACCCACTCTGCATTGGGTCAAGAAGGCCAATAATCCAGGCAGCGTTTGGATACCCTCATGGGCGACAAATAACTCTCTACATATCTACTGATTGATTTACTATTCAAAGTCACCAATTGTGTATAGTGATTCCTCATATAGATCGTAGAGTTACAATTAATTAGTTAAAAGGCTGTATAAATCACACAAACCTTAGGGCCCTTTCCTTTTTTGAAGAATATAGTAATATTGGTTTCCTTCTTAGTGTGTTGGGGAGCAGCTTTTTAGCCCATAGGATTGACATTTTTAAGAGAAGAGGTTAGAGGCTCTGGCAAAATATTTTAAATATTTGCATTGGGAGCAAATCAGGACCAGCTGCTTGCCAGTTGATAAGTGAGAATTAGAATTTTCTATTTCAAATACTTTACTAGGAGAATCTAATACTCCTCTTTCTTAATCTGTTAGCTTTGTTAAAATAAACTATTTGTAAGTACTTGTCAATTTGCTCCTGCATGACACTATAGTCATCTAGGTGTAACATTGTATGAAAATATTGAAAAACTGTAATTATTACATCCTTTCTGGCTGCTTCATGACATGCAAGATTCCTGATAGAAACAATGAAATTATTGGTTACTTATTCCCTAATCTGCAGAGCTGTTAATCCCCATGCCTTCACTGTTCCTAAAATACCAGCTCTGATTTTGAAAGGCAGGTCTTCTTGCCTCATTCCCCCAGTCATTTTCTTATGATCATCTGCATGGAGAAAAGCTCATTACATGTAGACTTCTCCGTGTCCTCTGGCAATTGTTCTTTTATATATCTATCATGAAGAAATTCTACATGGAACAATAGAGTTCTTAAGGACTCTTTTTGTTTTCTATCAACCATAGCTTGTTGGATAGTAAAGATAAATGTGGCCCCATCTTGTTAATGTACCCTTCTTTTTTCTTTAATAAAATCCTTGGTTAGTTACTACATTTGATATCCAATAACAATTTATGTTCAAATGCCCATCACCATCTATTTATTAGCTGATGAATTAATGTACTGTCTTGTTCAGCTGTGTAAAGAGAGAGATAGCATTACGATCAAAATGAACCTTTTATTTAATATAAGTCCAAAAGACTAAACTAGGATCTACAAGGAGCATGTCAAAGCTTTGAAAAGGTCTGGCAGCTCATATGTAGATAGATTCTGTAATAATGCATCTCTAGAATGTTACAAAGGAAATATGGAATGTGGTCAGGTAGAGTCCATTGAGGGTTTTAATGGTAAATTGAAGTCCCATACATAACCAATGGCCCCTGCCATAAATTAGGCTCAGTTAATAACATGCAAAAAATCTTCTGGCTTGTCTATGTCAGTGGTATGTACATAACATATAATAATCTAGTTGTGCCTTTATAAAACTTTGCAATAACCAACCTCCCATGTGAATCAGTGTCAGCATAGTTACAGCCCAGCCCCAATCCTTAGCAAGTAGAGCAACACCTTGGTTTGTTACCTGACAACGAGTAACAACAAGTATCTTGTACCCAAACTATTCAAGTTGTTTTTTCATTTGGTAAGAGAAGATTTTCCTAAAAACAGATGACCTATGTCCTAAAACTCTTAGGCCCATATTTATACTTTTTGAAGCAAAACTGCGCGAATGCAGTTTTGCTTGAAAAAGTATAGCGCCGGCTTGTGTCATTCCAGAGCGCCAGCCGGGAGCTACATTTATGGAATCCCACTAGCTGGCACTAAGGGTAGGCTAGCGTCTGGTAAGATGATGTTTGCTGGGTGGGGGTGGCGGTACAGGGAAGGGGGTGTTACCTCAAAAAATGATGCTGGGCTGGTTAGAGGCAAAAAAATGCAGTTAACCAGCCTAGTGTCATTTCCTGAGGCAAAACCATCCATACCACATGACTCCTGTCTTATTAAAGACAGGAGTCATGCCCACCACCCCAACGGGCAACACAGGGGACCAGTGTCCCCTGAGCACAGCCATTGCACCCAGTGCCATGTAGGAGGCCCGTTTCAGGGCCGTTAATGGCACCTAAAAAAAGTTCTTAAAATACTTACCTTTTTGACAGAAACAAGGGTTCTCTGGCCAAAAGTGTGTGTGATGTGGGAGGCCTTCAAGGTCACACTCAGAGGGTTTTGCTTGGCAAAGGGCATCGGTATCCTTTGGGACATCCGTTCCACACTTGCCCACCTGGAATTGCAAATTAAGGGACTGGAGACGGAGCAGGCCATGACATACTCTGTTAATGTGGCACAGTGCCTCTGGGAGACATTAACAGACTTTCAGGAGACAGCTGAACGTGAGGTCCTATTTAAGGGAAAATACGCCAAGCACGTTACTATGGGGAGGGAGAGAGACCAGGTAGAGCCCTAGCCCACACCATCAGTGCAACAAGGCCCGAGAACACTATACTAGAGATTTGCGACCCCTCTGGACGCCACCTTAGGGACACACCTGAAATACTTCAGACCTTTGTCACATATTATCAGCGCCTATACTCCTCCACTAGGAAAAGCTCAGAAGATACAGATGGATACTTAGAAGATGTAGCATTGGCCTGACTTAGTGATGTGCAATGGCAATTCCTTGCGGCAGAACTCGAACATGATGAAATCCGAAAAGCCATACTGCAGCTAAAATCAGGTAAGGCCCCAGGGCCCGATGGCATACCAGCTGACTTTTACAAGACCTATGTAGACATACTTGTTCCATGGCTGAAGGAATTCTATAGCGAAGCCGAACAGGCGGGAGCTCTCCCCCACCCCATGAGAGAAGCTCTTCTAATTACCTTATTAAAACCGAATAAATTGCCCACCAGCTGCAACTCATATCGACCGCTGTCGCTCATCAACTGCGACGTTAACATTCTGGTGAAGGTACTTGCCAACCGATTAAGTCTACTGATGACTTTCTTGACTAGGCCGGACCAATCTGGGTTTGTCCCGGGTAGGTCCACATCGCATAACCTGCACACTTTCTTCGCTATCCAGCAAAGTATAGACCCTGAAACTCCTGCTGTTGCTGCCTTCTTAGATGCCACAAAGGCCTTTGACACCCTTGAGTGGGATTATCTAATGATGATATTAAAGCATATGGGGTTCCCAAATACAGTATGGCCTGGATTGCATTACTTGCATTACTATATTCTGATCAATGACATGCGATCCACACCATTTTGCATAGAAATGAGTACCATGCAGGGATGCCCATTGTTACCATTGCTATTTGCTCTGACGATGGAACCGCTGGCGGCCATGCTCTGCCAACATCACAATTACTATGCGATCCGAACCCCCAATAGACATATCCTATTTTTGCTCTATGTGGATGACTTAACACCATAGCTAAGGAACCCAGCTGAGAGCTTAACTCCTGTATTACGAAATTTATCAAATTTGGCCACATGTCAGGAGTCTAAATAAATTGGGGAAAATCACATGTATATCCTTTAACTACGAGTACAACACACTACTGTCTGGACTTTCCCCTTTAATGGACTGACACCAGTCTCCACTACCTAGGCATAGAGATTACTCGCAATGAGCAGGAACTGATTCGCTTAAATTATGGAGTGATGCTAGACAATATACAGTCTATGGTTATGCAGTGGATTGCATTGCCCCTCTCAATAGCGGGTCGCATATCACTAATGAAAATTATCATACTTCCCAAGCTACTCTACTTATTTTTAAATATACCGTTCCCACTAACTAGACATTTTTTCAAAGCGCTAAAAACACAGATGATTAAGCTGGCCTGGGCAGGCAAGCGGCCACGTCTACAATGGGAGATCCTTTTACAACCTTTTGCAAATGGGGGCTTCGAGGCTCCTGATCTTGAATTGTACTATCATTGTGCACAAGCACATTTTGCACATTACTAGTACCGCCCGCCTCCACATCTGGCACATCTGGCACATCTGGCAGTAGAACAGGGATATATGACTCCAATCCCCCATTCCGCATATCTGAGACCACATGGTTGTCACCTCCCCTCAGGATTCTACAGTGGCATGCACACAGCTAGCCTGGAAACAAATAGCTAATCAAGCAGGTAACAACCTGCTATACTCGCTAGACATGCCGCAGTTGGGACAAGAGTCAATATCGAAGACATGTGAAACAGCAGGCGCAAAATTGCTAACAAAGTTGAACATTTTTAAATGGGGGGATCTCTATATTGGTTCCCGTTTTCGGGAACAAGGCACATTCTTGCGGGATGGGCCACAATCCCCACTAGAGACCTTCCTATATTTGCACCTTAAATGCTCTATTAGAGACCTCAACCCATGCTTCCCCTCAGAACCGCCTAGGATGAATACATTCCATGCACTGCTGCAAGTAAACTCACCACAGCACCTGGTTTCTATCCTTTATCGCGCAATACAGCAAGAACATCCGATCATTAGGGGGAGAGCGAGCAAGGTTTAGGATGAAGAGTTAGGATGCAATTATCAGATACAAAATGTACATAATGCTGTCAGAAGACTGGTAGAATCACAGCAAGAAGTAGATTGAGGATCATACACTATAAATATCTGCACCAACTGTATCACACCCCGGCGAAACTCTGTAGCCACAACCTGAGGTCAGATGACAACTGCACCAGGTGCGGGCTGGAGGCACAGATTTCCTGCACTGGTCATGTCCCCCAGTGCTGAATTATTGGAAAGAAATTGAGAGGGCCCTATCCACTATAATATCCACTCAATTGACACTCACACCTCTAATTGCTCTACTGGGGTACACTTAGAAGATAAAAGGTGGGCAGTGCAGATATGTAGATTTTAGCCTCCTTCTGGCCAAACGGAGGGTAGAATGCAAATTGGGCAGAGGAAGGGCACCCAAATTTAAAGAATGGCTCTCTGACTTACTATACAGTAAAATTCAGCTAGAGACACATACTGAGCTACAGTCACCCTGGTCACCCCCTAAAGACAGCTGGGCTCCGTTGAACGCGTATCTACTCCAACACCCAGACACCATCTCAATCGCAATACCCTGAGGGTCACTCTTGGCACAATGGAGATTTGTGGGCCTGATTCTGTGCATCCCCCCTGCCAAACCCCAAACCCACGGGGTGGATCCCATGTTCAAGGGAACTCTTACGACATTCCACATACTTCACTCAGGGGGGAGTGGCTGTATTGTAAGTGTGACGCCTCTGGTGCAGAGACCTCTGCTACAAGAAATGTTCTAGAGAAGGGAGGCGTGTGAACACCAAGCCTAATGGCTTATTAATATGTGCATCAAATAATATCAAATGAGATTGAGATGTGGCTCGGAGGGTTGTTATATGTTATACCCTTGTTCATGTTGAACCTATTGTAAAACCAGTAAACAGATTTTCACAAACAAAAATACCTTTACTTATCCTATTTACCTGGGATGGGGTCCCCATCCTCTGATGTCCCTCTGGTGTGGGTGGGGGTGCTCCTAGGGCTTTGAGTGGACACCTGCAGTCTCTTTCATGGTGTTTGACCATGGAAATGGGTCCACAGGTCCCCTAAACCCTGCTCTGACTCAGGTGTTAAATAATGGCTTAGTGCCATTATTTAGGCCTGCCTTCCACCCATGGACCTTTTTTTGCACAGGAGGATAAATAGGGCCCTAGGGACTTTGAGTAATTTTTTGGACAGGAACACCTACCTTGCATCTCATTGAAACAAGGTGGTTTTACGCATCCAAAAAATGACGTTAACAAATATTTTTACGCTAGACAGGTCTAGCATAAAAATATAAATATGGAGTTAAGTTTGCACTGAATTTGCGCAAAAAGAAAATTAAACAAATTCAGCACAGAGTATAAATATGCCCCTCAGTTTTTCCCATGCTAATCTTTTGTTGGTAGGATATCACATACCATTTATATTCCAGATAAGAATCTGTATGTTCTGGCTCCCCAGACTTCAATTTAAAGTGGTAAGCCTTATGTTATCTGTTTGTAATTGCAACACATTACTGAAATGATACCAATAGCATTCTCTAATTTACTCATTTTACCCCTACCTACACAATTTTCCCTCTCACCACAGTTGCCTGCCTGGCAGCACACTCCTCGTTCTAACACAACATATCCTGCTTTGCAATATGGTGACGAATTAACAGGACCTAAACTTCTTTCCTAAATATCCAAGAACATGTTTGGCTACACAAGAGCATGTTTGGTTGTTAAACCAAAGGTTGCCACTAAGAGGCAGAGTCAGCCAGATCAACTGGAAGGACCTGTATGAGCCAAACTCCACTTACAGGCAATACACCTTATTACAACGAAAAAGCCAAGGCAGTCAAAGCACAGGAAAGCACCCTATGAGATTCAAGACTCCCTCAAAGAACGAAAAAGAGAAAATTAATCCACATCTGTGGTAGGACCACAATACTACTAATAAGTCGTTCACCTTTCCATCATCCTGACAATTAAATGTTTTTCCTTTCTGGTTGATTTGTAATTGAGCTAGCTCCAATAAGTACAACATAGGTTCTGCTTGCTGATTTGAAGGAATGAACTGGCAAAGTTTTCACCTTTGCTTCATAGTTGCGAGGAATTTTCAGATCTAACAAACAGCTCTCCACTGCTCAATTTAATGGGCTTATGGGATAGGCAGCTTAATGCGCTAGCTATTGGAATATAACATTCTGTATAAATACAAGAAGAGCACACCGGTATTGATTAATTTTGGTGTCCAAGATTTCTGAAAAGGAAGTCTTGGAGTCCTCTGATTATCCAAGTCCCAAAACTGGGGAGAGGATTGCTGGAAAACATGAACAGAATATGTTTGTACGTCATCCCCCTCTACTCCCTCTAAAATACCCAAGACATACTGGTTATTAAAAAGAATGGCCCACTACCCTTTTCATCGAATCACACTCATTTTCAGATGAATGTGTACATGAGAGAAGACAAATGTTGTCACTCACAGGACAAGAGAGCCAATGGTTGAGGGGGCTACCCACTGAACCCATTCTGTATGCTGTCATAGATGGACGCAGAGAGTAAATGACACTCATACAAACCAGTGGCAGAGTGGGGCGTGGCTGGGCGCTCATGGAGTGAGCAGCATCGAGGAAGAGCTCTGGCCCGGGATCTCTGATTTACGAATATCCTGCCTGCAATGCCTGGAAATTCATACGCTTTACCCACTCCCCGGGGACCGAGGAGAGGGGAACTTTAGAGCGGAGGCCGAATCGCTCGCCATGGGGCCAGCTGCCGGATTGAGGAGACAGAGAACAATACTGCGCCGCCTGACCCTAAAATGGTGGGCGCTTCGCGGCTGCTGAATCATGGGCCGTGTGAGGCCTAAAGGGACTGATTCGTGGCAGAGCGACCCCCACCGGACAACGGGACCCCGCTGCCGACCTGACGGTGCTCGGTAATATTGGAGTCCAAGGACTGAGGTGAGCAGAGTGCTGGGCGTGAGGGGCGAGGCCTGAATTACCACGCACCGACCACATTGGACCGGGGGAGGAGGTGAACTGCTCTGGAGCCCCCCTCCCCTCCTTACACAGCGGGAGCAGGAACTCACCTTCTGGGTGAGGGGCGCGGTGAGTGAGAGAGCTGAATTGCTGGGGGGTCCCTCTTCCTGCTACTGAGGACCGCAAGGGGGCTGAGGGGACGGAGATAGCAGTGCACCCTGACCACGCTGAGGGGCTCGGGCTGCGACTGCAGAACGGCTGCACCTTGTGGTGGGCGGGAACCGCCCTCTATAGCGGACGGCAGTGGGGGAGACCGCCACTACTGGGCCCAGAGACGCGCACCAATACACTGCAACATAATGGGCAAAAGTGGCAGAAAAAAGAGGTGGCTGGCGTCCCCCACACACAACAGTGCTACCTCATATCCTCCCTGCCACTACAGAGCAATCTGTGGCCGCTGGGGACCCGGCTGGGGGGCCCTCGCTGGAAGATATAATGCAGGCGATCACATATTCCAGGGAAAGCCTTGAATCCAAAATTGACTCGCTAGCAGTGGACCTAGGCCTACTTAGAGAGGGCCAACATCGCCTCACAGAGCGGGTGGCAACTACAGAAAGAACAATGGAGGAACTTAGACCTGAGGTGGAGACGGTGGGAAATCGGATCACTAACCTGGATAAACAAGTAGAGACATTAGTTGCCCGCACTGAGGGCCTTCCCAAAAGAATTGAGCAACAAGACCTACCTGAGTAGTACCTGGAGCGATGGATATCTGAAACTGTGGCACCAGAGGGACTCTTGCGCTTCTTTGCCTTAGAGAGAGCACACAGAGTGCCTGCGCGGGCTCCCTCCCGGGAGCCGCGCAACGGACGGTGGTGGCCCACCTACTGCACTATAAAGATCGTGACCATATTCTGCCACAGGCCAGATAAGCTGAGGAAATAAGAGTGGAGAACAGCTTAGTCCGAATTTTCCCCGACTTCTCTTGCGAAGTACAAAGGCAGAGAACAACTTACTTGGAGGTCAAGAAACAACTATGACTGTTAAATATCCAGTAAGCTATGCTGTTCCCCTCCACGCTGAGAGTGGCGGACGGCCACGGAGCACGATTCTTTCACACACCCCAGGAGGCGAGGGCCTGGCTGGATAAGCGGGGGCACCCCAGGCCCCCAGTTCCAGGAGCAGACGAAGCAGGTCTGGAGGACCCATGAGGGGGGGAACAGCACCCACCTCGGAGGAGGCGCGCAAAGAAAGACAACAGGTTATGGCGGCAGTGGCCTCCTTAAGCAGGGGGTCCAACAGCTCACAATCCACGGGGACACTGAAAGGTGCTAGAGGATCAAACCCGGAGGCAGAGTCTAAGAGCTCAGCGACTACGAGCCTGTAACTTCCGGTAGTGATGCCAGGAACATCAGAGAACATAATATGATAGGGCGACCAAACACCGATGAATATTCTGGGGACCAGGAGCGGCGAAGCCACAGAGTTCTAACAAGCAACCGAGAAATGAGGCTTGCAGAAAGTTAACGAAGTCTACCTGGAGCCGTGAGCTCTGCGAGGCTGGAGAGTCACCTTCACCCAACCCTTCAAGCATTGAGTTTGATTTGTAATGGTTTGGATGGGGTTTTGTTTTGAATCCTGTCCTGGGGAAGTGGAGTTGGGGGAGTTTAAGTTTGTTATCAGGGTACCCGCCAATTGCCACACCTGTAGGAGACCTACGGCCCGTATTAGTGACAACATAAGGCTTCAATCTAAAGGGAGAATGAGCGGGATCCCTCAGATGTTGATTATCTCCAATGGGTGAACCACAAGAATATAAAGTGATTTCTTGGAATAAAAGGGGCATGCACAACATGGCTAAATGTTACAAAGTATACTCCTATTTATGTAGAAGGGGGGCTCATATAGAGATGCTGCAGGAGACCCACTTAACAGCGGCGGAGGGCGTGGCGCTGCAAAGGAGATGGAGGGGCCAATTATTCTATACAACCTACTCAGCATTCGCAAGGGGCACTTTAATCTGGATAAGGGCGGGCAAACCATTTCAAATGACCAAATACACTGACAGAGCCTAATGGGCGCTTTGTCGTGGTCACTGGCCAACTGGGAGGACGAGACATAGCGCTGATAAATGTGTATGCACCTATCATAGATCAAAGCAAATTTTAGGTCAATTGTCAAACACGTTAGCACCCCACATGATGCAAGTGGTGTTGATTGTGGGGGATTTTAACTGTGTGGCCAACCTTGGACTTGATAGATCCCACCTGCCACTAAGGGACTCTTCAGTAAACGCACTAGCTAAAAAGTTCCTAGAATGGCAAACTGAGTGGCAACTGTTACACTCCTGGAGATCTCTCAATCCACTTACCAGGGACTACTCTTACTACTCCACTGTGCATGACCTACCTGCGCGGCTTAACACTTTCTTAGGCACTCCAGAGGTACACACCTAAGCATGAGGAGTAGAATACTTGGGGAAAACAATTTCCGATCATAACCTCGTACTATTGCACCTGTCATGGACAAAGGCCATCTCACTCATACCCAAATGGCGACTCAAATCAATCAATCAATCAATCATTTGTAGAGCGCGCTACTTACCCACTAGGGTCTCAAGGCGCTGAAAGGAGGGGGGGAGTGCTACTGCTCGAACAGCCTGGTCTTGAGGCATTTGCTGAAGGTCAGCAGGTCTTGGGTCTGTCGTAGGTGGATGGGGAGGGAGTAACATGTCTTGGCGGCGAGGTAAGAGAAAGATCTGTTGCCGGCTGTGGTTCGGTGGATTCGAGGGACGGTGGCGAGAGCGAGGTTGGTGGAGCGGAGTTGACGGTTGGGAGTGTGGAAGGTTAGTTGATCGCTGAGGTAGGCAGGTCTAGCGTTGTGGAGTGCTTTGTGAGCGTGTAAGAGGGGTTTGAAGGTGCTCCTCTTGTTGACTGGGAGCCAGTGTAGGTCTCTTAGGTGGGCTGAGATGTGGTTGCGATGAGGGATGTCGAGGATGAGACGTGCGGAGGCGTTCTGTATATGTTGTAGTTTTTTCTGGAGATTGGCCATGGTTCCCGCGTAGAAAGCGCTGCCGTAGTCCTGTCTGCTGCTGAGGAGGGCGTAGGTGACCGTCCTTCTGGTTTTGGTGGGGATCCATCTGAAGATCTTGCGGAGCATGCGGAGGGTGTTAAAGCAGGAAGATGAGATGGCATTGACTTGCTTGGTCATGGTGAGCGCTGAGTCTAGGATGAAACAAAGGTTGCGTACATGGTTGGTGGGCGTTTTATGCGGTACCTGCATTCCCTCGAAGACCCCTCATTTCACGACCAAATAAGAGGGCACATTATTCATTACTTTGAGGATAACGTACCCACGGCCTCCTCCTCCCAGACATTGTGGGAGTCATTCAAGGTGGTGGTGCGAGGCTGCTGTATGTCGACATCTATGGGAATTAGGAAGACCTTCCTGCGGGATATTGACATAGCTGAGAGATAGCTCCGATCATTAGAGAGACTGACTCCGGAGTTACAGGAATAGGAGCGGGAAGCCAGGGGAAGAGTTGAGGAATACACAAAGACGCTCCAATGCTTTGATTATAAAAAATATGTGGTGAAGGCGCATGCGGAAAGAGATAAGGCAGGAACGCTGCTAGCATGGCTGGCCAATCCTGCTAAACGTTGATCCCATATCATAGAGATTACTACCCCCTTGGGAGCTAAGCTCTACCAACAGGCTGAGATCAATCATCACTTTCTCAAATACTATACTACCCTATATGCCAGCGCATCACATGGGGCGGGGTCCGAGATAAGAGACTTCCTGACAACACTGCCACACCAAACCCTTAATGATGGGGAGTGGGACGCTCTGGGGAATGACATTAAAATGTCTGAAATTAGAGCAGCCATAACAGGATTGGCTCAGGGAAAAACCCCAGGAACAGACGGTCTGCAAATTGAGTTTTATGCCACATGCGTGCAGGAACTTGCCCCTAAGCTAATGCAATTGTACAATGAAGCGCATGCAACAGGACATCTCCCAAACTCTACGAAAGAAGCTCTGATAGTTCCACTGCTTAAACCGTGTAAGCCGCCAGACGATAGCGGGGCTTATACACCTATCCATGCTAAACTCGGATTATAAAATACTAAGCCGAATACTGACAGCAAGATTACTACTGCATATGACAAAATTAGTCCATCCTGACCAGACGGGATTCATTCCCACTAGGAATACTGCCCAGAACATAAGGCGAGTGCTCCAAATTAAAGATACCTTCGCCCCACTCTTAGTCGGCAGGGCTAGCAATAGATATAGAGAAGGCATTCAACAGTTTGGAATGGGATTACCTATATGCAGTCATCACCCACATGGGTCTGGGAGAGGGCTTCAGTGGATGGACGAAGCTGTTGTACACAGATCCCAAGGCAAGGGTTAGGACAGGGACAATCATATCGGAGCAGTATTTGGTGGAAAGAGGTACTAGGCAGTGCTGTCCCCTTTCGCCATTGTTATTTGCCTTGGCAATGGAGCCTTTGGCTGCCCAGGCTAGAGCTGCCACCTTGTATCAGGAGTTGGTACAGGGTACTCGACATCATGCAATAGCACTCTATGCAGACAACCTGCTCTTGTGTCTGCAGAACACTTGTCCGGAGATGGGGGGAGCCCAGGCTCTATTGGCGCTATTTGGCCGATTGACAGGCCTGAAAGGCAACTCGCAAAAGCTGGGACCCCCCGACCGAGCTTGGTAATGTGACTTGGGAGCCTCGTTGTATTCCTTACTTGGGTGTTCGCGTGTATCACTCTCAATTGGACATATTAGAGGGTAATATAGGAGGAGCTGTTAGGACTCTAAAATCTAGCATCAGCTTCTGGGTCTCGCTTCCGCTTTCGGTGACTGGGAGGATTGTGCTTATTAAAATGGTGGCGCTGCCCCGGCTATTGAAATACTTTGCGGTTCTGCCGATATGGGCGCCGATGGTGGTGTTTAAGGAACTGGATTCAATAATCACAGCATTTAAATGGGGAGGGGGCAGATGCAGAGTGGCATTGACCACTTTGAAGCGACCTCGAGCAGATGGGAGCAGATGGGAGCTGGCGGTTTCCGTCTTTGAGGCTTATTATTTGGCAGCCCAGCTGCAATGGCTGGTCCATTGCGTGGCGTAGCGCAGGTCCGGGGCGCAGGTCCGGGACGGTTCAGCGGTTCCCCCCACATTGGAACTTGCAGGGGTATTTTTTAACCATACTGGCGCGAGTCCGGCTCTAGCTCCTGAGATTGTCGTCCTCCGTCGGTGCTGGAGGCGCTGCCTCCAGAAAACAGGGCTATCCACACCTTATGCCCCTGAGATACCAATGGCTTGGCTTCGATGGCTGCCTCGGGCAGGAGACTGGAGGGGACTAATGACTTGGGAGAATGCAGGAGCCATACAGATGGGGGGCCTGTACAAGGAAGGCAGCCTTCTGCCCTTCAAAGACTTATGACAGGAACATGACTTCCTGCAGGGCCACTTCTTGCTGCACCGAGCACTCATATGCATTATCGGGACGCACTGGAAGGCGGGCAATGCGGAACCCTCTTCTCATCCTCCCAGTGCCTTCCAGCTGACTTCGGACGGCACACATAACGTAGTTACCGGGCTCTACAGGGCAATTCGTACTGGGCACAGAATCCTCTTGACGACCTGAGGCGGAGGTGGGAGACGGATCTGAGGACCCAGATAACAGAAGGGGACTACGCCGGATACTGGAGAGGACGCCGAAAATTTCCAGAAACGCTACATTTCAGTTAATTCAATTCTATGTGTTACATAGGCCCCTGGTATGGAGTAGAGGCAGCAGACTTTATTCACATGCTCTGGTCCTGTCCCCGGCTGGGGACTTTCTGGGACATGGTGGTGACAGAAGTGGCGGATATCATAGAGCACGACATTGCAAGCACACCTGCCCATTGCCTAAAACACTGGTTCCCTCACACTCCCAAGAACAGGGCGACTAGCAGATTCCAAGACCTTGCATATATCTTAGCTAAAAGAGAGCTGACGAAGAACTGGAAAAGCCCGACCAGCCCCAGCCCTCAGGGTTGGAAGAGAGAGCTCAATAAATGGGTGGACAGTGAAAAATTAGCAATACACGAGGAGCTTGGGTGGGGAAGAGGCTCCTACGAGATGAAGGAGGCCTGGGAGCAGATCACTATAGGCTACATGAAGGGCACTCGGTTCCTTGCACAGATGGTACTGAACCAGCCACCACACCCATTAGCTGACGAAACCATACACTTACACACCTACAGGGGAACTGATGTCGCAGACAGAGTAGTGACTGGAAACACAAGGTACGGACACCAGCATGAGTACCAAAAACCACACGGGCACAACATGATACTCCTTCATAGGGCAGGAACTGGTGGGGTTAGGGAGTTGAGGATAATTATAAGTTGAGCGGGGTAATGCTCTATTTTGCTATAGTGTTCTGATGAGATAGTCACTGTGCCTACCTCCTCCCCCCACATATATATATCTGACGAGCTACCACCATTGAAGGGGATGAGAAGAGACTAACATACGCCATCCTAGGTTAGCTTCCAATGTTGTTATGACCAAATGATAACAAGCAATATTATGTGATATACTATGAAGGTAGCTTTAGCAACATGCGGCGAGTGACTGTCAGCATTTTATCATTTCTGTGTGACTGTAAGGGTTAAACTCAACTTTCAATAAAATTGGTTTACAAAAATACAAACCAGTGGCAGATAAGATTTGATCCAAAGACCAAATATGTATGTATGTGTATATATATTTATATATATATATATGTGTGTTTCTGCATGTAAGTTTAATGTTTTAATACAAGATTATGGCAGACCACTAATCCTGTCAGTCCTTCTGAAGGGATTCCTAATAGTTCGGTTTGTCAGAGGGTGTAATCAACACCAAACTCCTTGCCCAGGAAATATGTGAGGTTCTTTGATGTTCTATGTAACACAATATATGTCTGCATGCTTTAAAATAGTGTAATAACACTTCAGCCCTAAAGTCCTATTGGCTTTAAAATGTGTTTCATATTTAATTAAATAGATTAGACCTGCTGCCTTCCGTGTAACTTTTCATAATATTCAGAGGAAACCTGTGGCATCTGAAATACTGTTTCCCAATGAATCAATGAGGCATATAGCCCTTATCATTGGCTTGTCACCATAACTAGATCAGATCTACTCTATTGAGTATATGTGTTCCCATAAGACAACCATTGGGGTTACAGCAATAACATTACAAATATAGACAAACTTACAGTCGACAAAACAATATAAAATCCCTCCCAATAGGGCTGTATAAGGATACTCATTGTGAAAATCTTCTGACCCCATGATTTGATCTAGTGGCTTCTCAACCCCAAAACCTGTGCCTTTTAGGGTAATTTGTGAGATTCCATGTAGGGAAATAAGGGCCGTATTTATACTCTGGTTGCGCCGAATTTGCGTCGTTTTTTTCGACGCAAATTCGACGCTAAACTAACGCCAACTAACGCCATATTTATACTATGGCGTTAGACGCTTCGGGCGCCAAAGTGCCCGGAGTGTGCGTCATTTTTTAGCGTGAACCCCTTCCTTGCGTTAATGATATGCAAGGGAGGCGTTCCCGTCTTAAAAAATGACTCCCAGGCCTTTACGTGGTATTTATACTCCCGGGCAAAAATGACGCCCGGGAGTGGGCGTGGCCAAAAACGGCGCATTTGCGCCGCTTTTTAACGCCTGGGTCAGGCATGGCGTTAAGGGACAAGTGGGCTCAAAATGAGCCCAGAGTGCCCTCCCCTGCCCCCAGGGACCCCCCCTGCCACCCTTGCCCACCCCAGGAGGACACCCAAGGACGGAGGGACCCATCCCATGGACATTAAGGTAAGTTCAGGTAAGTATTTTTTTTTTTTTTTTGTGGCATAGGGGGGCCTGATTTGTGCCCCCCTACATGCCACTATGCCCAATGACCATGCCCAGGGGACAGAAGTCCCCTGGGCATGGCCATTGGGCAAGGGGGCATGACTCCTATCTTTACAATGATAGGAGTCATGTTGATGGGGGATGGGCGTCGTTAAAAAATGGGGCAAGTCGGGTTAAGACGATTTTTTCGACGCAACCTGACTTGCCCCATTTTAAGACGCCCATACGCCATTTTCCCCCTACGCCGGCGCTGTCTGGTGTACGTGGTTTTTTTCCACGCACACCAGGCAGCGCCGGTCTGGTAGCGCCGGCTAACGCCATTCAATAAATACGGCGCCCGCATGGCGCTTCAGAATGGCGTTAGACGGCGCTAAATTTTTTGACGCTAAACTGCGTTAGCGCAGTTTTGCGTCAAAAAGTATAAATATGGCCCGTGGTTTTTTTCCACGCACACCAGGCAGCGCCGGTCTGGTAGCGCCGGCTAACGCCATTCAATAAATACGGCGCCCGCATGGCGCTTCAGAATGGCGTTAGACGGCGCTAAATTTTTTGACGCTAAACTGCGTTAGCGCAGTTTTGCGTCAAAAAGTATAAATATGGCCCTAAATGTCTTCAAGTGTTCATACATAATAACAACCCATCCTTAAAAGCTTATTTCACTTAACAGATGCTTTTCACAATAAGTAAGTCATGCATACTGGCTTTGTCATAAAGTCTCAACCTTAAAAGATTTTAAATCTGACATAGGTTATCACAAAAAATGAATAATGCCTATTGACTTTGCTATTGGATGCCACTTTAACCAACTCAGACCTACTGAAGTCTTCCTAAACTGGCACTCATCATGCATACAGATGCAAAATTTAAAATATGTCCAGAATCACAGTTGGAAAAATAACAAACAACCCCTCTTAAAAAGGTCTAAGAAAGATTGTCAAAGTGAAAATCTCCCACCCCTAGAGTTTTTCGTGAAAGACTTACTGGCCTTTGGAGTAAATTGCAGCAGACTACCAACTGTGAAAATGAGGACTGATGAAATAAAAGCGTGTGACTGATGCATAAATGAGAACAAGAATTCTAATGAAAAGATGGAGGCAAGTGTGATCACTGACAATGGAGTTAATGTTAATGTTAGGGTCATTTGCGGCCACAGCAAATCTCTAGTGTGGGGGCAGGGGTGTACAAGGGATTAGGGAAATAATTTTAAAAAAGTACCTGTCATGCCGCCAACTCTGCCGGCCACCATGCTCCTCTTCTCTCCTGCTCCTGATGGTGTCCCAGCAGTCCGTGGGACATCAACACAACCTCCCCATGCAATCCTAGCACTGCTCTTATGCTATACCCAGCATGAGAGCAGTGCCAGGATAGGCCTGAGTGGCTTGGTCTGCCACTCAAACAGAGCATGGGAGTCTGTGCTGTTTTTCCAACCTGGCTGTGCAATACAGCTGGGTTGGAGAAAGCTAAGTGCTCAAGTTTGTTTGGCTGGCTTAAGACGGCCGGCCCAACTGACATGCACACTTTTAAGTGCACTCCAGTTCAAGCATTTAAAGGGAGGAACGCTGAATGTCAGCAGTGCAAAACACAATATGGCAGATTTACTACTTTTTAGTGCAGTGCAGCGCAGAAACCATATTTGCTGTGCTGCGTTGCACAATTTGGAATCACAGCACAGAGCAATATCTACTAAGGTTGGCCTGCTGCTGCCATCATGCTCTGTGTTTTCACTGTAAATAAGCTACTTTGCACAGCTCAGAGTCTTCCACCCTGGTGTCTCAGGTGAGTGTGAGTTGTCTAGCATAAGACTGTACTGGAAAGTTGCCCATCCAGTAAAAATCCTTTGATTAGACAATCTCAAATGGATTGCACGCACTGGATTTTTTGAGAAAGGAAAACTTTTCACCTTGTTAACTTCTGCTTGAAGGAGGTGTTAGTTTTTGAGGCAGAGACTGCTCTGGCTATCTCATTAGATTGGGCTCTGTGTCAAAACACATGGGTGTTTGCACTTTACCACCCAAGTAACGGACTAGTAACGCCTCATTGATGCAAAGTGATGCAAAGTGGAACAAATCTTTTTTTGTGCCAAGAGAAGTAAATATCAATGTGTTGCTTGGTCTTCCTTTGCATCACTTTGGTATGGCACGGAGCCTTAGTAAATCTGAGCAGATGTGTACAGATAATGAGGGTAACGTATGCACTGGGTCAATCAAGTTAAAAAAATTGAGTTGCTACGTTTTTTTTTAAACCAATGTGAATCAAAAAGAATCTGAGGGTCAGACCTAAAATAGCCTGACCATTTATTGTGATGTTATTACTCCAGAATGTTCAATTTGGTTAGTATAGTTATGAGAAAGTACAACTTTGAATAACAGATTCTTATATATATATATATATATGTTGGTGAATGTTGGCAGAGAATTAGATACTGAACCATTTGCCTCTTGGTAATTAAATAGCAAATCCGACAAGACCAGCATCCCTCTAATCTTGCAGACAAGCTCACCATCACGGGAGGCTTTCAGAGTGCAGACTAAGGAGTATAAAAAAGACAAGCATTTGCAGTGCAATAGGTCTCACATTTGTGAGTGTTAAAGCTACTGGCGTTGCAAAGGACAATGGGGGTCATTCTGACCCCGGCGGTCTAAGACCGCCGGGGCCAGGGTCGGCGGGAGCACCGCCGACAGGCCGGCGGTGCCCCGCAGGGCATTCTGACCGCGGCGGTTCGGGCGCGGTCAGAAGAGGCAAACCGGCGGTCTCCCGCCGGTTTACCGCTGCCCTTAGAATCCCCCATGGCGGCGCAGCTTGCTGCGCCGCCATGGGGGATTCTGACACCCCCTACCGCCATCCTGTTCCTGGCGGTTCGCCCGCCAGGAACAGGATGGCGGTAGGGGGTGCCGCGGGGCCCCTGGGGGCCCCTGCCGTGCCCATGCCAATGGCATGGGCACGGCAGGGGCCCCCGTAAGAGGGCCCCGCAAAGTATTTCAGTGTCTGCTAAGCAGACACTGAAATACGCGACGGGTGCAACTGCACCCGTCGCACCCCTGCAACTCCGCCGGCTCAATTCAGAGCTGGCGTCCTCGTTGCAGGGGCATTTCCTCTGGGCCGGCGGGCGCTCTTTTGGAGAGCGCCCGCCGGCCCAGAGGAAATGTCTAAATGGCCGCCGCGGTCTTTTGACCGCGGTGCGGTCATTCAGCGGCGGAACCTTGGCGGACGGCCTCCGCCGTCCGCCAGGGTCAAAATCAGGCCCAATGTCTTTTACCAATTCGTTTTGGTTTGGAGTGGAGTGGATGTATGTGGTGTGGCGTGGTATTGTGTGGGTTGGATTGGAATTGTTAGCTGTGGAATTGTGTTGGGGAGAGTTGTGAGGCGTGTAGTGCATTTCTGTAGTGATATGGCATGGTGATTAGATAGGGAAGAGATCCCTGGTGATCGAAATAAAGGTATGATGCTGAGAAACATTTGTTGTTATGAAGTCTTATATAAATATGTAGGTTAAAGCTTTTGAATGTTTCCCTAGCCAACCTATAGTGTTGTTTTGGGGTTATTAGGTGACAACAGAGGTCCCGCTGCAGTGACATATAAACGTTTTCAAAAAATCCCTGTGGCATTGAATATTTTAAATAAAAGGTTGGCCAGTAGATGGCAGTATGTACACCAAAACAAAGTGTAGACCCTACCAATGCCTGCTTAACCCCTTCGCTGCCAGGCCTTTTCACCCTCAGGTGCCAGGCCTTTTATTGGCTATTTGGAGCAGTTCGTGCTTAGGCCCTCATAACTTTTTGTCCACATAAGCTACCCACGCCAAATTTGCATCCTTTTTTCCAACATTCTAGGGATTCTAGAGGTACCCAGAGGGATGTGAGTTCCCCTGAAGGAGACCAAGAAATTACCCAAATACAGCAAAAAAATCGTTTTTACCTGAAAATGACATTAGGGTTTTGGGGTGCTAAAATCACCAGCTTCCCAGCTTTCAAGAACAGGCAGACTTGAATCAGAAAACCACATTTTTCAACACAATTGTGGCATTTTACTTGGACCCCATATTTACAATATTTTTGTGCTTTAGCCTCCTTCCAGTTAGTGACAGAAATGGGTATGAAACCAATGCTGGACATTTCTGAAAAGTAGACAAAATTCTGAATTCAGCAAGGTGTCATTTGTGTAGATCCCACAAGGTTTTCCTACAGAAAATAACAGCTGAAATAAAGAGATATATTGAATTTGTTGTAAAAAAAAAACAGCAATTTTTCTTCACGTTTTACTCTATAACTTTTTGCAATATACTGTTACGTCTGCTGAACTATTCTGGTTGTTGGGATATATAGGGCCTGTAGGTTCATCAATAACCCTAGGTACCCAGAGACAATAAATGAGCTGCAACATGCAATGGGTTTTCATTCTATACCGGTTATACAGCAATTCATTTGATGAAATATAAGGAGTGAAAAATAGATATCAAGAAAACCTTTGTATTTCCAAAATGGGCACAAGATAAGGAGTTGTGAAGCAGTGGTTATTTGCACATCTCTGAATTCTGGGGTCCCCATACTAGCACGTGAATTACAGGGCATTTCTCAAATAGATGTCTTTTTTACACACTGTCTTACATTTGGAAGGAATAAATGTCAAGAAACTCAATGGGGAATAACACATGTTCTGCTATTCTGTGTTGCCCCAAGTCTCCCAATAAAAATGGTACCTCACTTGCTTGGGTAGGCCCATTGCCCGCGACAGGAAACGCAGCATGGACACATCACATTTTCCCAAGGAAAACTGATGTATTTTTTGGAAAGTGTCTATTTGTGGATTTTGGCCTCTAGCTCAGCCGGCACCTAGGAAAACCTACCAAACCTGTGCATTTTTTAAAACTAGACACCTTGGGGAATCCAAGATGGTGTGACTTGTGGGGCTCTCACCCGGTTCTGTTACCCAGAATCCTTTGCAAACCCCAAAATCTGGCCAAAAAAACACTTTTTCCTCACATTTAGGTGACAGAAAGTTCTGGAATCTGAGAGGAGTCTCCCGATAAACATGGTACCAAAACACTATGGGGGTCATTCTGACCCTGGCCATAAAAGGCAGTTACCGCTGGTCAGAAGACCGCCATAACACCGCCGCGGCTGCGGTAACCCGCCAGGGTCATTCTGACCCACAACTGCCAAACCACCAAAAACCCGACCTCCACTGAAGGCCGCCACATCAGCGGTCAGCGATAAACTGGAGATGACCAAACCTCCACCGTCACGCCAACAGAAATACGCCCATGCCATTACGACCCACGAATCCACGCGGCGGTCTTTCAACCGCGGTATCCCATTGGCGGTACACACCGCTGCACTCAAAATACACACACATCTACAAAACACTGCCACATTGGACAATTACAAATACACACACCTGATACACATACAAACACCACTCCCACACAATCAATACGATATAAAACACACACCCACATCACCCACAAACCCCCACAAATCGAAATTCAGAGACAAGGCGCAATACACAGAGAGAGAGCACAGGGAACGCAAACCACAACACACACAGGAACCCAACATCATCCCCCACACTACATCTACGCACAAAACACCACACACCACTACACTCATCACCACAAACACCACCCCACACCTCATCCACACCACCCCATGGCACCCCAAAGACACCCCAGGTTCTCGGACCAAGAACTCAGGGTCATGGTGGAGGAAATAATTAGGGTAGAGCCCCAGCTCTTCGGCACACAGGTGCAGCACACCACAATAGCCAGGAAGGCGGAGCTATGGCAAAGGATCGTCGACAGGGTCAACGCTGTGGGACAGCATCCCAGAAATCGGGAAGACATCCGAAAGCGCTGGAACGACCTACGGGGGAAGGTGCGGACGATGGTGTCAAGACACAACATCGCTGTGCAGAAGACTGGCGGCGGACCCCCACCCACTCCACCCGAATTCACAGCATGGGAGCAAGAGGTCTTGAACATCCTGCATCCTGAGGGCCTCGCTGGAGTAGGCGGAGGAATGGACTCTGGTAAGTCTAATCTCAACTACTTCATCCCCCCCAACCACCAGCATGCCAACCCACACCCCCACCCTCACCCCCCAGCACATATCCTCCCTGCTAATGTCTCACCAGCACAACCCACCCAAACCAACACCAACCCCTGAATGCCAACACAAACCATGGACACCCATCACCTAAGCATGACCACTGCACATACCCATCCCCCCCCCCCCAAACCACCCTCACAACTCCTCCCACAAGGGAATGCCAGCACTGGGGGACAAGGGCACCCACAAATCGCATGCCATGGCACACACAGAAGCAATAACCATACTCTTTTACCCCTGCAGGGCCCGAACGCCAACACACCGGCCAGGAGGGTCCAGAAATGTCCATCCCACCCCCAGAACAGGCCCCCAGTGAGGACAGCAGCTCTGTCGACCTAGAACCTGATGACCAGCCCGGACCATCGGGACCTCTAGACAGTTGGTTCCCCTCAGGCAGCCACAGGCCACAGCAGACCTACCCCCCTCTGGAAACCCCAGCACAGCACCCACCCAGCGGGCCCATGCCTCTGTCTCCAGGACAGGTCAAGCAGCGGTGTGTCTACCACTACAGGGCACCCAGGGTAACCCACAACCCCAACAACAACAGGGACCTGGGGGCAGTGGTAGTGGGCACACCGTCCAGGGGACAGAGGCCCAGGAACAAAGGGGAACTGGGAGGGCTGCTGTGCGACAGAGGGAGGACAGGCCTAGGGAACCCACTGTCCAAGAGGCCCTTACCACCATCATGGGAGCGTACCACCACTCCCAAGAGACGATGGCGACGGTCCTGGCCAGGTTCCAGGAGATACAGGCCATGCAGGAGGAACAGTACATGGGGTTCCGGGAAGAACTGCGCAGCATCAGTTCCGCAATGGGTACAATCGTGGTGGCACTCAACCAGATTGTCACCACATTGCGGAACCATGTGGCCCCCCAAAGGGCCCCTGCCACTAGCATGGAGGAAGAACAGCCCACCACCTCTGCCGGCACTAGTGGTCAGGAGGCCCCGACACAACAGCAACGGGCCACCCCTTACCCCACCCCCTGCAGAACAAGAACCACCCCGCAAGAAAGGCCTGAGATCTAGGAAGAAGACAGAGTAGGATGTCAAGACCCCCGCCATGCACGGATCCCCCCGGATGTCATCCCACTGTCCCACTTGTTCACCCTGTCCAACCTTGAACTGCCCCTGCTCCACCTTCCACAGGCATATGGACAATGCACCTGTGCGAACGATAGTCTGGACTCTGCCATGGACATGCCTCCACCATCACCCTTTTTGAACTATACACCAATTTTTGCACTTCAATAAACACAATTATTGCACAAAAACCATCTGGAGTCTGCTATTTATTTTTTTAAACCAAATGTATTCGATATAACCAACCAAAAATGTCCAATTACATTGTGATTACAACATACCAGTGTCACACAGCGGTAGTCCATGGGGAAATAAACCAGAGGGGACTCCGTGGGGACCAGATCACTGAAATAGGAAGGCAAATTCACAACTAAGTTACCATACATTGGGGTGAAAGGTCAGACAGTAGAGAGCCAGTACTGTTACAGATATAATAAAATGCAGGAGTAGATTCTTACCTGTGTGTTACTGGAAATACTGCAGTATCACTCTGTCCCTGTTGTCTGTGTCGTCCTCTTCGTCTTCCTCCTCTTCACTCTCCGCAGGCTCCACAGCGGCCACAACACCACCATCTGGACCATCCTCCTGCAGGAAAGGCACCTGGCGTCGCAAAGCCAGGTTGTGAAGCATGCAGCAGGCCACGATGATATGACACACCTTCTTTGGTGAGTACATTAGGGATCCACCTGTCATATGCAGGCACCTAAACCTGGCCTTCAGGAGGCCGAAGGTCCGCTCGATCACCCTCCTAGTACGCCCATGGGCCTCATTGTACCGTTCCTCTGCCCTTGTCCTGGGATTCCTCACTGGGGTCAATAGCCAAGGCAGGTTGGGGTAACCAGAGTCACCAATTAGCCACACACGCTGTCTCTGTAGCTGTTCCATCACATAAGGGATGCTGCTATTTCGCATGACATACGCGTCATGCACTGACCCTGGGAACTTGGCATTTAAATGGGAGATGTACTGGTCAGCCAAACAGACCACCTGGACATTCATCGAATAATAACTTTTTCGGTTCCTGTACACCTGTTCATTGTCTTTTGGGGGGACCAAAGCCACATGGGTACCAGCAATGGCACCAATGATATTGGGAATGTGTCCAAGGGCATAGAAATCACCCTTCACTGTAGGCAAGTCACCCACCTCAGGGAAAATGATGTAGCTCCGCATGTATTTCATCAGGGCAGACAACACTCTGGACAATACCCTTGAAAACATAGGCTGAGACATCCCAGATGAAATGGCCACTGTAGTTTGAAATGATCCACTAGCCAAAAACTGGAGTACTGACAGCACCTGCACTAGAGGCGGAATCCCTGTGGGTTGGCGGATGGGTGACATCAGGTCTGGCTCTAGCTGGGCACACAGTTCCTGTATAGTGGCACTGTTGAGTCTGTAGGTGAGTATGACATGTCGTTCTTCCATTGTCGACAGGTCCACCAGCGGTCTGTACACGGGAACATTCCTCCGTCTCCTCGCAAGTCCCAGCGGACGGTGCCTAGGAAGGACAACATGGAGCACAGAGTCAATCAACCCACAGGTAAGTTCCCACAGCCCGCACAGTACACGAATCTCTCTGGATTGAATGGTTGTACAGGGAGTGCAGAATTATTAGGCAAGTTGTATTTTTGAGGATTAATTTTATTATTGAACAACAACCATGTTCTCAATGAACCCAAAAAACTCATTAATATCAAAGCTGAATATTTTTGGAAGTAGTTTTTAGTTTGTTTTTAGTTTTAGCTATGTTAGGGGGATATCTGTGTGTGCAGGTGACTATTACTGTGCATAATTATTAGGCAACTTAACAAAAAACAAATATATACCCATTTCAATTATTTATTATTACCAGTGAAACCAATATAACATCTCAACATTCACAAATATACATTTCTGACATTCAAAAACAAAACAAAAACAAATCAGTGACCAATATAGCCACCTTTCTTTGCAAGGACACTCAAAAGCCTGCCATCCATGGATTCTGTCAATGTTTTGATCTGTTCACCATCAACATTGCGTGCAGCAGCAACCACAGCCTCCCAGACACTGTTCAGAGAGGTGTACTGTTTTCCCTCCTTGTAAATCTCACATTTGATGATGGACCACAGGTTCTCAATGGGGTTCAGATCAGGTGAACAAGGAGGCCATGTCATTAGATTGCCTTCTTTTATACCCTTTCTTGCCAGCAACGCTGTGGAGTACTTGGACGCGTGTGATGGAGCATTGTTCTGCATGAAAATCATGTTTTTCTTGAAGGATGCAGACTTCTTCCTGTACCACTGCTTGAAGAAGGTGTCTTCCAGGAACTGGCAGTAGGACTGGGAGTTGAGCTTGACTCCATCCTCAACCCGAAAAGGCCCCACAAGCTCATCTTTGATGATACCAGCCCAAACCAGTACTCCACCTCCACCTTGCTGGCGTCTGAGTCGGACTGGAGCTCTCTGCCCTTTACCAATCCAGCCACGGGCCCATCCATCTGGCCCATCAAGACTCACTCTCATTTCATCAGTCCATAAAACCTTAGAAAAATCAGTCTTGAGATATTTCTTGGCCCAGTCTTGACGTTTCAGCTTGTGTGTCTTGTTCAGTGGTGGTCGTCTTTCAGCCTTTCTTACCTTGGCCATGTCTCTGAGTATTGCACACCTTGTGCTTTTGGGCACTCCAGTGATGTTGCAGCTCTGAAATATGGCCAAACTGGTGGCAAGTGGCATCGTGGCAGCTGCACGCTTGACTTTTCTCAGTTCATGGGCAGTTATTTTGCGCCTTGGTTTTTCCACACGCTTCTTGCGACCCTGTTGACTATTTTGAATGAAGCGCTTGATTGTTCGATGATCACACTTCAGAAGCTTTGCAATTTTAAGAGTGCTGCATCCCTCTGCAAGATATCTCACTATTTTTGACTTTTCTGAGCCTGTCAAGTCCTTCTTTTGACCCATTTTGCCAAAGGAAAGGAAGTTGCCTAATAATTATGCACACCTGATATAGGGTGTTGATGTCATTAGACCACACCCCTTCTCATTACAGAGATGCACATCACCTAATATGCTTAATTGGTAGTAGGCTTTCGAGCCTATACAGCTTGGAGTAAGACAACATGCATAAAGAGGATGATGTGGTCAAAATACTCATTTGCCTAATAATTCTGCACTCCCTGTATGAGTGTCGATGCAAGGCCTAGCCATGTGTGACGCAGTAGGAATTAAGCCATGTGGGCCCTTGAAATGGCGGCTGCCTGACCTGTGAAGTGTGACAATGTGAAGTGAGGTCATTGCGCTGGCGTGGCACACCGTGGCAGTAGGCGGTCGAAGACCGCGGCGCAAAGCCGCATTGGACAACATTGAACCCTATGGGTTTCAGGAGCCAATGGCGATGTGCGCCGGCAGTCGCGGTACGCACCGCCGCGGTACGCACCGCCGCGGCCGTAACCGCCATTTTCTCTCTGCTTAATCACATGAGACCTGAGCATCCACAGGAGAGGATCTATACTGCAAGTGCTGCTGTGACCTTGGTCTGGAAGTGACAATGGCTGCTGCGACTGGGGAAAGGGCCCCCGCCTTCAGTTCCGAAGAGTTGGAGAAGCTCGTGGACGGGGTCCTCCCCCAGTATGCGCTACTCTACGGTCCTCCAGACCAACAGGTGAGTACACGGGGGGCAATGCATAGTGGGCAATGCCTGTGATGAGTGGGGTGGATGTACGATGGAGGGGAGGGGAGCGAATGACGAATGCATGGCACAACAGATGAGAGCAGGTGCCACATGGCAAGTTTGGGGAGGGGGGGCCACTCACATCGAGCATGCTGAAAAGTGATGATGTTTCTTTTCCTCCCCTGTACATTTCACATAGGTCAGCGCCCATCAGAAGATCGAGATTTGGCGTGCCATCGCCAAGGACATCCGGGCCCTGGGGGTCCACAACAGATGGGGCACCCACTGCCGCAAGAGGTGGGAGGACATCCGCCGCGGGAGCAGGAAGACCGCCGAGGCTCTGCTGGGGATGGCCTCCCAACCTAGGAGGGGGGCCAGTCGTACCTTGACCCCCCTGATGTCCCAGATCCTGGCGGTGGCCTACCCCAATTTAGATGGGCGCTTGAGGACATCACAGCAGACACAAGGGGGTGAGTACCAGCACATTCAGCTATATTTGCGCGCAGTGGAGGTGCCTGGGTGGGGGAGGAGGGCTGTGGACATCCCTAGGCCAGGGCGATTTCTGTAGGCTAGGCCCCTCCGTGAGGTATGGTCCTGTGCCCCTGCCCCCCACCTCTGTAGGGTGCCTAGTAACGCTATTCATGGACCTGTGTATTCTGTGTGGGCAGTTGTCGCCCATAGGCTTGTAGGGCATGTCCCAGGGAATGAGTAGTGTACCCCAAGTGCGCAGCGTAGTGCAGGGGGCTTCTGTGTCTGTCCTCTCCGCCAACGGTGTCCCCAATGCATGCACTCAACTTGTCTTTATTTTTCCACCCCCCCTCCATTTTCTTTGTTCTTCTGTGAATGTGTGCATAAGCATCATCAGGCGGAGGAGAAGTGGCATCGGCGCAAGAGGGAGCTGCATCTCACATGGCCCTGGAGGGCCATGCAACGGACTCCGACATGACCAGTGAGACGGAGGGCGAGGGGGGCTCCACCACGGGGACCCGTGCAGACGTCAGTGACACCGACACGTCCTCGGATGGGAGCTCCCTTGCGGTGGCGGCAACATCCGTGCCCACCGATACTACAGGTACAGCCGCCACCCAGCGCACCAGCTCCGCCCTCCCAGCAGCCCCTCGGCCTTCGGCCCGTGCCCGCACAGCCAGGAAGGCGGCCATCTCCTTCACCCCAGGCACCTCAGGCCCTGCCCCAGTCACCCCTGCTGCCCTCAGTGAGGAGGTCATTGACCTCCTGAGGACCATCATTGTTGGGCAGTCTACCCTTTTGAATGCCATCCAGGGTGTGGAGAGGGAGGTGCATCAAAGAAATGCATACCTGGAGGGCCTTCATTCGGGTCAGGCTGCCCAGCAGCGATCGTTCAACGCTCTGGCCTCAGCACTGACGGCAGCCATTGTCCCTGTCTCCAGCCTCCCTCTTCTAACTCCCTCCAACCAGTCCCACTCCCCTGTTCCTCTGCCTATCCCATCCACACCTACAGACCAGCCTGCACACACCTCAACACCCAAGGGAAGCTCATCCAGACATACGCACCACAGAACACACAAGCATTCACCCAAGCAACATACAGATGCAGACATGCCAACAGCCACTACCTCCTCTGTCCCCCCCACCTCCTCGTCTCCCTCCTCCCTCCCTGTGACGTCTACACTCACACCTGCATGCACACCACCATCAGCCAGTACACCCATCACCAGCACACCCTCCAGACCAGTCTGCACACGTGCAGTCACCACCCCCACTGCCATGTACACGTCCCGTGTCCTCTCCCAGTGTGTCTGTCACCCCCGCTTCCAAACCACACAAACGCAGGCAGGCAGGCACCCAACCAACAGCCATCCACCTCACGTCAGCCTCCAGCCCAAGCACCTGCACCCAAAGACACCAGACTTGACTCTCCTACAACCACATCCTCTTCCTCCACTCCCATACCCACTCCAGCTACCCTTCCCATTGCTCCTAAAAAAACTATTCCTCTCTAAACTGGACCTCTTTTCCTCACCTGACCCACCCCCTCCATCTCGTAAGAGTTCCAAAAACACCTCAGCCACCACCAGCCCAGCAACTCCCAAGAACGTCGTGCCTGGTTTTTGGAGTCCGCCCTTTCCTTGGGCAGGGACATCGGCCAGCAGCAAAGGCACAGCCAGCCCCCCCCCCCGGGAAGAGGAGCAAAAAACTGAAGGGCAGGCGCGACAGGCCTGATACGCCTCCCCCAAGGAGGGTAGCCTTGCACCGTCACCTGCCACATCGGGTAAGGGAGCCAAGGGCCACGGAGAGTCTGCCAAGGAGGGCAAGGGCAGCAAAGCGCAAAAGGCAGGGAGCAGCTGACCTGGCCATGAGGGCCACACCAGCCCCATTCCGGGGGTATCGGAGGAGACCCAGGGCCCCAGGACTCCATCACAGGAGGGCCCCGCAACGGAAAGGTCCAATGCTGACTGAGCGGGAAGTATTGGCCAGGTGTGGTTCACTCGAAACACAAGACAGGCACCGCTGAACAGGGCCCTGCCGTGAGAAGCACCGCTGAACAGGGCCCCGCCGTGAGGAGCACCGCTGAACAGGGCCCCGCCGTGAGAAGCACAGCTGAACAGGGGCCCGCCGTGAGAAGCACCGCTGAACAGGGGCCCGCCGTGAGGAGCACCGCTGAACAGGGCCCCGCCGTGAGAAGCACCGCTGAACAGGGCCCGCCGTGAGAAGCACCGCTGAACAGGGCCCCGCCGTGAGGAGCACCGCTGAACAGGGCCCCGCCGTGAGAAGCACCGCTGAACAGGGCCCGCCGTGAGAAGCACCGCTGAACAGGGGCCCGCCGTGAGAAGCACCGCTGAACAGGGCCCGCCGTGAGGAGCACCGCTGAACAGGGCCCCGCCGTGAGGAGCACCGCTGAACAGGGCCCCGCCGTGAGAAGCACCGCTGAACAGGGGCCCGCCGTGAGAAGCACCGCTCCGCAGGGCCCTCCTGTCAAGCACCGCTCCGCTGGGCCCTCATCTCAAGCACCGCTCCGCTGGGCCCTCCTGTCAAGCACCGCTCCGCTGGGCCCTCATCTCAAGCACCGCTCCGTTGGGCCCTCCTGTCAAGCACCGCTCCGCTGGGCCCTCATCTCAAGCACCGCTCCGCTGGGCCCTCATCTCAAGCACCGCTCCGCTGGGCCCTCCTGTCAAGCACCGCTCCGCTGGGCCCTCATCTCAAGCACCGCTCTGCTGGGCCCTCCTGTCAAGCACCGCTGGCCCATTGCCAGGCCCGGTTCTGTGTCGGGCAGGGCTTCACGAGGCACTCTGCCCACCATGCCTCCTCCATGACCAGTGGACTCTGTAATCCACCTGATGGACTGTGGCTTTGCACCCCCCAGGATGGCACAGTGGGCAATCCACCCACTGTAGAGACTTGAGAGACTGTGGCTTTGCACTCCCCAGGATGGCACAGTGGGCAATCCACCCACTGTAGAGACTTGAGAGACTGTGGCTTTGCACTCCCCAGGATGGCACAGTGGGCATGGAGGCCCTTCGTGGATCTGGCGTCGTGGACTCATGTGGCTGAGGTGCCCTCTCTTCCCTTCCCCCTGAGGTGCCAGTATTTTATTTTTGTGATGCCCCAGCAGTGTTCTCTCCAATGGACTCGATCTCGTGTGTGGGCTTTGCCCATGTGTTGCTGCACATTGGCCCACGGACATTTGAACTTTGCAAAACTGTGCCGGACTTTTGCTACTTGTATATATATAGTTCTAGATGTGTAATAATTCTTTATATATTGCTAAGTTCGCTATACTTAATTATTGCTATAACATAGTTCTATTTTTACAATCATTGCCTTTTGTCTTTGCATTTTTGTTTTGGGGGTTTGGGGGTGTCACTCTGACTTTTTAATCTGCATTGGTGTGTAGGTATTTCGGTGGGGGTGAGGGTGGGGGTGGGTGTGTGGCATATGTGTGTGCCCGTAACCTTTCCTCCTCCCCCCTCCCCTGTGTCGTAGGTGCAGTACTCACCGTTGTCGTCTGCGGCGACGTTCGTGATCCTGGAAGAAGAGCAGGAAGGCAATGGCTGGGAGGATGTGGAGTTCCGGTTCCATGCTGTCCCGATTCCGCGTGGAGTGTGTCGAGGTGAGCGTTTTCCATTGGAAATGTCTGTTTCCGCCGTGTTTTTATCGGCGGGGCTCCCGCCCCGGAAAAGGTGGCGGATTGGTGAGTCGTGATAGGGTGGGCGCTACATTGTCTGCCGCCTGGCTGTTGGCAGTGACCGCTGCGCTGTTTGTTTGTGCCGCCGTGGCGGTCGGAGTGTTAAAGCGGCGGCCTGTGTTGGCGGTTCTCGCCAGGGTCAGAATTCCATTTTTTGGACCGCCAGCCTGTTGGCGGGTTGGCCGCCGCTTTAACACTGACCGCCAGGGTCGGAATGAGGCCCTATGTGGACACATCAAAATTATCAAATACTAAACTACCTGTTTTTGCGGGGGGACCTGCGTTTTTGGTCCTGGGCTTAGCAGCCATATAGGAAAACCTACCAACCCCAAACATTTTTTAAAACTAGACACCGAGTGAATCCAGGGAGGTGTGACTTGCGTGGATCCCCCAATGTTTTCTTACCGAGAATCCTCAGCAATCCTCAAATTTAAGTAAAAAATCACATTTTCCCACATTTATGTGTGGGATCAACGCACTGGGACAAATTTACTACCACCCAACATTCCCCTCAGTCTCCCGGTAAAAATGATACCTCACTTGTGTAGGTGGGCCAAGCGCCTGTGACAGAGAAAAGCCAAAAACATGTAAAAATTAAGGGGGAACCAAAGCGGGTCCAAAAGGGCAGTTTGAAAAAAAACATTTTTAGGCTGACAAGTGGGGCAGAATATTTATCGGTATAGATGAGACAATGCTGGGCGGTAGGAATTTTGTGGATTCCTGCAGATTCCGGAAGGTTCCATCACAAAAATGTGGGAAAAATGTGTGATTTCCAGCAAAGTTGGAGGTCTCCAGGGCATCTTGGGTAAGAAAATGGTGCAGGTGCATTTGAAGCACACCACCCTGGAATCACCCAGATGTTTAGTTTTCAGATATGTTTAGGTCTTGTGGATTTTTCTACATGGCAGCGTCCCAAAGTCCAAAAAGTGTAGCCCTCACCATTCCAAGTGGGACGATTTCGAGAGTTAGCCAAGCTCTCATGGCCCAAATATAAAACCAAAACCCCAAATAATAAAACGTCCTCTTGCTTGCCGTGGGATAAGATGTTTTAGTGTGTGGGGGAGAGCTGAAAGACTGTTACCCCTTCAGTTGGGGTGCCCATACTGGTTGGTAGCCACCACCCCACTATTTTTTGTTTTTTTTTAAATTCCCTGGCATCCAGTAGAATTGCTGCCTCCACCCCCCCCCCCGGGGGCGGATCAGGGTTAATTGCCCCATCTGCTCACTAGTGGGCAGAAGAACTTTGGCCCCATTTATTTGGGGTGGAGGTATGGCCATACCCCCACCCTCTTATTTTGAAAGAAAATCTTCCCTGGTCACTGGTGGGCTTTCTGGGCAGATGGGCCTTCCAAAAATAGGCCAATCTGCCCCCAAGGGGGGGAGATATGGCCAAAGTAATGTGCCCTCCTGGGGAGCGACCCTTGCCCAAGGGGCTGCCCCCCAAACAAAACATACTCATATACACACACCAATCCGTAGTGCCTAAGTGGTTTCTGCCCCCCCTGGGGGCGGATTGGCCTAATAGAAATAGGCAGATCTGCCCCCAAGGGGAGCAGAAATGGTGTAAAATAAATTTTCCCCCCCAGGGGAATGACCCTTGCCTAAGGGGTCACGACCCTTGTCTAAGGGGTCGCTCCCATTCCATGAATTTGATGCTAAAAAATAAAAATCCCTGGTGTCTAGTGGTTTCTGCCCCGCCGATCAGCCCCCAAGGGGGGCAGAAATGGCCTAAAGACTATTTGCCCCCCAGAGGAGTGACCCTTGCCTAAGGGGTTGCTACCCACATATAAAAAAATAAAGTAAACAAAAATATATATATATCCCTGGTGTCTAGGGGTTTCTGCCCCCGGGGGCAGATCAGCCTAATTATAATAGGCCGATCTGCCCCCGGGGGGGAAGAAAAGGCCTAAAAATTATTTTCCCTGCTGTGGAGTGGCCCTTGCCCAAGTTACCACTCCCCTTATGAATAAATATATTTAAAAAAAATCCCTAGTGCCTAGTGGGCATTTCTGCTGCCCGATCGCATCGCAATCGGGCAGCAGAAATGCTTGCAGAGACATGAAAGAAAAGGCCTTTCCTATCCTTTCATGCCTCTGCCCACCCTCTACTTCCAATTGGAAGAGAAATGCCTAGCGTTTCTCTTCTACATCGCGCTGGAAGCATGGGAGGTGACCTCTGATGAGGTCAGCACGCGATTGCGTGCTGACGTCATTGGACATCACTGGGGAGGATCGTGGGGGGTCGGGATGGAAGGGTAAGTGAATCCCCTTCCATCCCTGATGGGGGGTGTGGGTGGAAGGCCCACGGGGGAGCGCTTGCGCTCCCCTGTGGGCTGGGTGCAGGACGAGCTGGGCTCGTCCTCTGCACACAGCAACCGTGGACGATGGGGAGCCCAGCTCGTCCCAGGCACCCAACCGGTTAAAACAACATGGAAATACGGGATTATGAGCTCATGACCACAGTGTCTGCAGCACTTTCAGGTATTACAGCACGCGAGGCAGAGGGGGTGGGGCAGTACATAACAACATGTCCTCTTATGGAGTGGTGTAGAATGCAAATATTAGGGAAAAAAGCGTTGAGCCAGTTACAGTTTTTTGGGATCTGAGGCTCAAACTGCAGCTTTTCTAAACATTCACAACTGCATTTATGGGTTCTCTGGGGTTCCACAAATGCAGCTGTGAATGTTTAAAAAAGCTGCAGTTTACAGAAGCTCAAGAGGAGACTGGGATGTCCCCGCAAGAGCAAACGGCAGTGCAGATGCCAGAAGGACCATGTAGTCCAAAGTAAAGGTTTTCAGGTTGCTCACATTTGGGTTTACAGGCATATGTGTCCATGATCACATAGGGTCAGCAGTGCTTTCTAGCAATACAATGCAGGAGGCCGCATGGCTGCAAGCAACCATAGGCTTTCTAATGAAGTGCTGTTAAACGCAAGTAATAGCAAAAATATAATATACATGGAAGGCCCTGGTGTTGAATTCTGCATCTTGACATGGTATGGGCCGCGCTGAGTGTCTCTATTACAATTGATGTGCCCCGGCCACCCTTCCCCCGCTCCCAGACCTTTTGTGGGAAGATTAAATCAAGTACGTGCATGGTCACGTCACGGCGCTGCACTGTTGCACTCTTGAGGCTGGCATTGCGGAATAAGAAAAGACTGCACACTTCCAAGCCCTAAATTCGCTGACAATTTCCTAAGTGGCTCTTCTCAAAATGTAGCATCTTTCAGAGAGGAAACACAAAATACAAACTGGCAGCTATGGTCGAAACAACTGTGAAGAAGTGTGTTGTGTTGCATTTCTTATGGCTTTAGGCACTTTGGGGGTTATTACAACTTTGGAGGAGGTGTTAATCCGTCCCAAAAGTGATGGTAAAGTGACGGATATACCACCAGCCGTATTACGAGTCCATTATATCCTATGGAACTCGTAATACGGCTGGTGGTATATTCCATCACTTTTGGGACGGATTAACACCTCCTCCAAAGTTGTAATAACCCCCTTTGTGTTCACATTGTTGAGACGAAGAGGGCAGCCGTTGAGTGCGAGCATAGAGGGAGGGGTGTTGCCTATTACCTGAACAAGGGGCAAGTGTGTGTGGAGACATGGGACTGGTTCAGTTCCAAGCACAACCAAGGTTCTTACACGCTGCCTGCCCAGGCTGTTTACATTCTTCTGATAGGGCAACAATCTGTGCCTGCCCTGGTGCTCTCCGAACAGCACAAAGGCTTCCAGGGGAAGGTGAGGTGAGGAGGAGGAGAGCTGGAGATCTCTTGTGTTTCAGGGCTGGCATCCCCTGGAAGCCAAGAGCCCAGTGCAGCTTAAATCAAGCACTGGCAGGTCCTGCAGGAGGCAGCAGGAAACCTGGACATGTAATTTAAAAGTTAGTATTCAAACAAACACCAGCGTCATTATAATAATTTGCGGGGGCTGGCAGGACATGAATGCAGGGCGAGAGAGAGTCCGGGGAGGGGGTGGAAGAAACGGAGTAGGAGATGCATTAAAGATGGGCATGGCGACCTGCGAGCTGTACAATAGGTATATTGAAAACAAGAAAGCGGGCACCCCGTTAAAACATGAAACACGCTGCCTGTGTAGCTAAAACATAGGCGCTTGTCCGCCATGAGCAGGAAACAAAAAAAAAAAAGTTGTGCATGTGTAGATAAAAGGTAGGCGTGTGTCCGCCATAAGCAGGAAATTAACAAAAAAAGTCTCCAAAAGAACAGATAAACAGGACAAAGTGTAAATATACAGTAGTTAATCCCTGCTGCCAAAGAGAAAAAGAAGGGACTAACAGCCATGACTGACCACTAGCAAGGAAGGATTTTTGACAAGACTGAAACGAGCAAATGATTTCGCTTTAGGCCCACAGTAAGTATAATTAAAAAGTATACAAGAGGCCAAAGGCTTACGCTAGACCTAAAGCACAAGGCAGCAGGCATTTTTCATCTAGGCACCCAGGAGCAGGAAAATTATCCCCATGGCCATCAGGACCACCCTAACACTGCTGCAGTATAGTAAAGAGCTGAAAATGCACCTCATCAAAGAACACTACATAACAATGCATTAACAGTCCACAAGCTATGTCACTTGTCGAAATTATGCTTGTCTTTGACCCTGTATAGCGCTAAACCACCTTTTGGCTAGATTTGCGTTATAGAAGTGCCTCATACATAAATATGTACCTACATACATACATCAAATGATCAAGGTGGGCACGCATATAGCCTAGTGAGCATTGCACAGTTACATAACATCAAACATAACTGTAAGCAGGCCACTTGTCTGTCATAATCATAAGCCTCTTAGAGTGCTTGGACCCTAGTAAGAAAAGTTATTGCATCAAACAAAACCTTGTTTTAGCCTACAAGGAATTTACAAATGGATTCCTAGCAAACATAAATGGGCTTACTACTGCAAATTTCCACCCATGGAGAAATGGAGAAATACATATTTGTTAATCCCACTATAAAGGTGGGAAGGTGGCAATTGAAGTAATGGCGTACCTTGGATGTTTGAGAGCATCCACAAAAATGTTAATTTGTAGCTATTCTGAAACTCCGATATGGCCCTTTACCACCGTGAAAATGTTTGTAAAGTTACATCAGCCACAGGCTGGTGCAACTCCCCTTCTCATAAGGCAAGGAGAAGGGATCATCCCCCAGCTTTAATGGGGAAGTAGAAAAATGTATTTTCCCAATAGGGAAAAAGAAAGAGAAGTTCACCTGGAAACCGATGCATGGGCAGCTACCTGGTGCACTTTTGGGAATGTTTGCAGAGAGAAAAAAACCTTTAAAAGTATGTTCAAGCAGGAATGTAAATCTTCACTTCTTTTGGTACAGGTTTATTTAAGGGGCAGCTCCTCCATTAGGGCAGAGGGGTGACCTCCACCCGCCAGCAGCTGCAAAACCTTTACAAAGAAATGATAATAAACTGAGTTTATAATCGTTTCCTTGTAAAGGGGTGTGGCCACGGGGGTAACGAGGTGTGAGTGGGAGGGCACATGTGAGTTTGGCCGGCCGTCTCGGGCTGACCAAACACACACATGCAATAGGCTCTCTCCAGCCCAGTAACACAGTTGCCAGGCTGACGAGAGCCTTCACAGGCTCTCAGTCCGCCTGGGAGCACCCTGGCTGGGTGCTCCCAGCCAATCCTGACGCTGCTCAAAGCAGCACTTGGATTGGCCGCAGGGCAGGCTGGGAACCTCCACCTGCAATCGAGGACGATTGAGCGGATGGAACAGCGCTGGCGAGCAAGGTAAGTATTTATTTATTTATTTTCATTTAATTTTTATTCCCCCCAAACACCCTTCCAGTGCCGCCCCACCCCTTCTGTGCACTGCGAGCCACGACTGGTTTAGTTACTTATAGGTCGCCTTTTTCCAATCCATCTTGTGTCCTCAATGAAAGTCGAAGATTTAAGAATCACGTTTGTGAAGTGGGCTCTTGAGTGAGTCCACTCAACACAACATACTTACTGACAGAGTACATAGGCCGTCCTATTTGTCACTATAGCACACGAATAATGCACAAAGGCAAGTGCAGAGGCAGCTACCTGCCCACGTTATCGCCTAGCCTTGTGGGAGCAAAGTCGAGTATTGCAACAAGGTCCTACTTGGCTTTCTTTCCAACAGTCCATCTTGTCTTTCCGGTCTCCCCCTTCCTCCCATATCACCTTTTTCTTTCACCGTTTCATTTAAAGCTTCTTTTAAACCAAAATCTTAGAATATTAATACCTATACTTTTGGAAATGGATTTTACTTTAACAATGTCTTTCATAATTCATCCAGCACATTGTTTTAACTGTTTAATTTTAGGTAGCGTTATCAGTGGAAAACACAAAGAGAGTATTTATTCATTATTAGGAACAAATGTACAAAGCTCTCTTAAAATGTGAATGTCTAGGTTTGTTTTTACCTTTAATGTTTAAGAGTTCGGTTTCAGTTATTTCTTCGACATTTCTCGACCTTTTTGTAGTGTTTTGGAAGAAGGCATCTTATTAGAGCTTCTCCTGGTGGCCTGTGTAATTTCAGAATGATCGATGCAACATTTGTCCCAGTAGCAACAAACATTTACTATGAGATATTACTGAAAACGTATGATGATTTTGACCCTTCATCAAACATTTCAAGCCAGTTTTTCCTTTATGTTCTTCCAGTTTGTTAAATGCATTGAAATGCAGTTAGGTATATAAAAAGTTATAATGAAATCAAAACGTATATTTTAATAAGCAAGTGATATGTATAAACGTGGCACTGTTATTGTTTCAGTAGTATGTTGAGGCCGTGTGAATTAGTAGGTAAAACATATATCGATGCCCTCGAAAGTACAAATAATGCCTCGCAATCATTCTAAAAGTATTCTTCAAAGTGAAAAATATTATTATTATGGACAGTCACCAAAGTGGTTTTGGTGCATGAAAAGACACACCCTAGAAAACATGAGCTTATGCATCACAGAAAATAACTGTCAGAAAGTTCTGACACACAAATATCACACAAAGATTGCACCTGAAATAATTGCTGTGACGGATTCTCTGCTAAGAACCTGATTGTTTTGTTTTGCAGGATTTTATAGAAACAGTGAACTATGTACTGGATACTGTTACTGTGCAAAACTGGACAATACTCCTTGAAAATGAAAAAGATGCCAGTTCCCGGCTTTTACAATCAGTGGAGAAATTTGCAAAACAGTTGCACTCCCAAAATTCTCCCCCTACCATATGCAAGCCTTTCATTGAAATAAAGGCTATTGAAGTAAATCAAAATATTCTTCAGACGGGCTACAGTGCTGTGTTTATGAATACTCATTTTAATGTGACTGGAGAGGTATTCATACCAAAAGAACAAATTCAGAGGCTCCCTTTAGGCTCCACTCTTGTAAGCATTGCCTATCCTACCTTAGGAAAAATTTTGCCGAAACACTCAAACAGAAATTTATTGGTCAATGGACTTGTAATGTCAGTAGTTGTCAAAGAACACATGCTTATCAATGACGTTTCACTAACATTTCAGAAGATCAATAACAGTCTGCTGCAAGTAAATTGTGTCTTCTGGGACTTCATTGTCACCTCATGGAACAATCATGCCTGCTTTCCAGAGAATGAAACCGACACAGCTGTTGTATGCAGATGTTCTCACCTCACCTCCTTCTCAATGTTAATGTCAGCGACAACACCTTCAGACGTAATCCTCAGCTATATTGCCAATATTGGACTGTCAATCTCTTTAGGAAGCTTGATTTTGTGCCTCATTGTTGAAGCTTTGGTCTGGAGGCATGTAACAAAACAGACCACATCATTTATGCGCCACGTCTGTATCGTTAACATATCGCTGTCGCTCCTGCTGGCTGACATTTGGTTCATCGTAGCAGCCATCAATACAGAATGGGCACAAAAGAACGGGCCAAGTAGCAACCAAAAGTCTTCCTGCATATCCGCCACGTTCTTCATTCACTTCTTTTATCTGTCTTTGTTTTTTTGGATGCTTACTTTGGGTCTCCTTATTTTCTACCGCACAGTCCTAATTTTCCATGAGTTGGGAAGGAATCGCATGATGTGCATTGCTTTCACCATTGGTTACGCTTGCCCACTGTTCATCAGTGTTCTAACGTTAATTATTACAGGCCCGACCAAGGGCTACATAAGGGAAGATGCCTGTTGGCTCAACTGGGATGAGACTCAAGCACTTCTTGCCTTTGTGCTGCCAGCACTTTTCGCTGTTTCCCTAAATGTCATGATACTAGTGCTTGTAATCATAAAAGTACAGAGGCCTACAATTGGAGAAGTGGCGCCGTCGGAGAAAAACATTGTCCTGCAAACTGGAAAAAGAATTGCAATTTTATCTCCAATTTTGGGTCTTACTTGGGCAATCGGTTTTGCCATTGTTGCTGTGGACACTCCAGTTCTGGCACTGCATATTATATTTTCTATTCTTAATTCACTGCAGGTAAGAATTTTAAACTATATTTGCCGCTGTTAAAATATTTGTCTCACAGTAACATATCAAGCTGCGGAAATGGTCCTGCCTTCATTTGTCAATCTCGCAGAATATGATAATCAAGAAAGAAAAGTGATCTAGATAAATAAGGCAAGAATACCTCACATATTTAGAGTGAGTGCTAAAGGGCAAACCATTGACGTGAGGCATGCCCCAGCTACCAGGCTAACTTTATACACAATTTATGTTTGTCACAGAAATATATCCCTCAAATCTTCAATACCCTCCAGTCTAGATGAAGGTTTTGCTTCAGAAACATCTGATTAGTGATATATAATTTAATATGATGTTTCCTTTTAAATGATTAAGGGCCTGATTTGAAGTTTGGTGGATAGGGTTACTCTGTCACAAACATGATGGATATCCCGTCTGCCATATTACAATCCCATTATATCCTATGGGAATCGTAATAAGGCGGAGGGGATATCCTTAATGTTTGTAACAGAGTAACCCCTACAACATTTTGGAGTACATAAATGTAGTACTTGTGAATTAGACTTTCACGTACTCTTACATGCATTTGTGGATTGGTCCCCAAAACAAAAATAGTAATAAAATGTAAATATTCAGGAGCTATTCCTAAACAATTAGTAGAAATAGAACAGACTGTGTCCTTTGTGCACATTTACTAATAGAGAGTTGGACATTTGAAGGACGATTCACAAAGGCATGCAAAGGCATGCACAAGTATGTAGAAGAGTACTAATATAAGAGTGCTTCCCTTAGCCAAAAATAATTTTGTGAATCGTCCCAAAAGATTTTGGATGATATCAAGAAAAGCATGCTTGAAATGGAAGAAGATTAATATTTCCTTTAATTATTTCCAATCTAAACCTGAAACCTAAAAGAGTTAAAGCAAAGGTTTGCTAGAGAAATTCGGTCTGATAGATATTTATCACCACAATATATCTGAGGTCTGTTCTGTTGCTAAAAATCGATAATCCCCAGGCATTAACTGTAACCGTGTAAAAGGCCCCATCACCAATTTTTCCTTTTAACATACTCAGTAACAGTGTAGCTGAACCTCTGGGAAATAAGGATGTAAAGGTTCCTATGACAATTTATTACCACGCTGTAATGTCCTTTTCACCACTACGCTAATACCATTCTAGACGGCAAAATTTTGAGAAACGTTAATTGCAATGTAAATAATTATATTTTCATTTATTCTGCTGAAATATAAGTTCATGTGATTTAATGCATCACAATTTGTTTTGGTTTAGTTTATTTGATTTAATAGAACACATACTTAAATAAAATACAACATTTTGTAATATAGATTAAATGTTGTTTACTTTTGGCTATTTAAGTACTGACATTCTATTCAGCATATAAAGTAGAAATAGGTCATGAATACTGTTTTAATTCATTTAAAAAGCTTTTATAATTTACATTTTTTGCATTGTCTCCATAGCGCAGTTTAAACTTTCTTTTATTTCTTTAGGTCGAGCGTAAGCGTTTGGCCTGCTGTATACTTTTAAGTATACTATTCTGTGAGTTCCAGCGTTTTCATTTGTTAGTTGCAGTGTCCTTCAAAAATCTGTGCTTGCTAGTGGTCAGTTCTGCCTCTTTGTCCTGCCTTTTTTCACTTTGGGAGCAGCACAAAGTACTGTGTACTTACGCTATGTCCTGGTTATCTGCTTTTTTTGTTACGTTTTGGCTGTTCATCTTACACTGTGGGTGTGTGTTCCAGAGCAGCCACGTCGGGCAAGCCCCTCCTCCCCCGCTTCCTCTGAAATATCAAACCAACAGCAAAGGGGGGCTTTTCGGCCAGTTGACCCTAGTTTATATTAGCTCCCATGGTGGGCTTGGAATGAGAGGTTTAATTTCTTTGTTGTTGGGCCATAGCTGGAAAAGACCAGCTGCCGTGCTCCGGAGCTGCTTAAAAGGGAGTCCACTGCTTATTAGTGACTGCAGGCATGCTGTTTGTTTGAGCATGATCGCAGGAGCCTGGATTTAAATAAGGCAAATATGCAACTTAGAGTTTATTTAAAAAAACTAATTACATTGTAAAAAATAAGAAACAGGCAGAAAAGCATACACTTAACACTGTGAGGGCAGCTCTGGGCCCCACAAGGCTTTAACTGGCATTGCCTCTTTAAGGGGGTCTTTGAAACCGCCTCACTTTCTCTAACTGAAATGGGAGACCGTTGTTGCCGGAAGGTGACCATGTCGGCAGCAAAGCCCTTGCATCATCTCACTCTCATTTAGAGCATATCACGTGAACAAGATATGTGCCTTTCATAGCCTGTAGTCAGTATCACTCTTCCTTCAAACCATCACAACCCTTTGGAAAACTACGATTCCTTTGAATAAGTAAAACCCCCGAAATCAGCGCATAGTGCCCTTCCTCGAAAGAGCCACAGGCAGAGAAGTGTGCAGGTCCTCAGTGAGAACTGATTATGGCAAATTACCCCAGTGAGCAAGAACACAATTTGCATGCTTACAAAAGCAACTCTAACATGTTGTGCAAACGAACGCAGTGAGAGAATTGTCTTTGGGGTTGAGAAAACACATCTGTTCAATTAAGAGCTTACCTTGTACCCAGTGAGGAAAATCACGCCCTTTGATCATAATAAAGAAAATGTTAATGTCCCTAGTATGAAAAACACCCCCTCTTCATGCTCTAGTGAAGATAATCTCATGGTAAGAATGACAGCTGCATACTAAGAGCATGTACATTTGTTTTATACCATTTACAACCACAAAGTAATTCTTGAATGTTATGTACTATTGTTTCTGTCTAATTATACATTTATTTTAATTCTGCTTCAACTACTGTAGGTTTCTCACTACTCTGAGAAGTAATCATCGTTCACTAGCACTTCAATCCAGACTTTCAGTGTTAATGCCTAATATTTTCTTAATGTTAATATTGACCAGTCAGTATTCAAATACTGTTGATCCTTGTATAACATCCTTTCATGCAGCTAAAACACGATACTTAGACAGACACGTTGTGTTGTGCGCTTACATCATTCCCTTTCACATGTCACACATACAGCGAACGGGAACACATACGATCCTTTCTTACAAACAACAAAAAACAGCCATTGCTTTACTTATAAAGTACAGGGACAAACATTCTCAATCACTCAGTCTTCAACATATCTTGCTTACCAGTCACCCAACAACACCCTGTTAGACCATCCACTACCCACACAGACATACAAAGATGGCAAATAGAAGTCACAGAAATTCTGCAACCGGTAGCATAGATATTAGGCTTTCCTTAGCTCGTGTGAAAGAAACAAGACAACAGCTTGGTTGTGACTACCACTGCGCAGCAGTCTGAGACGTGATGTTTGCCCATCACCTTGACCACTGCGCTAACAGGCACTGCTGCATCTCTGATCTCTCTGCTATGCGCTCCATTAAATATGTGGAATATCTTTTGTCGATCCTCTTAATAACCATCCACTGTTCTGGAACTCAGTTAGACCTCATGCGCTCCCCAGGGTTCTTTCTTGTCACGCGGTGTGCACAACTCTAGTGTTTTAGGACAAGCTTGTGCCTTCACACAGAGCAGTAGCTGGGCTTCTGAGTTGAGTACAAGCCCTACACATAACAGTTGAATTCAAATGGAGGGGTGCGCAAACATCACAGTACACTAACAACAGGGCACAGAGGACTTTCAAAGGCATGGAATAGCCTGTGCCAAATTCACTTTAAATGAGAAATTATAGTGCCCACTTAGGAACGCTTTTCCTTATGTTACTGTCACAGTAACAGAAGCTCCATGAGTTATTACAGGGCTGTGTTTAATGTAAAGGAGTTTCCTGCTGTCTCCTCAACAATGTCACCATAGTATTGTCCTTAATCTTAGTATTATACTCTGGGACAGAAGATGTCAATTTATTATTCCCTTGATCAGGCTCCTTGCCAGTCCTTGACCACCCTCCTCACAGGTCTCCTCCTGTCCCACAGCCTGAGCTAACACCAGTTGCCAGTGGCTCTGAGGCTGGTCAGACCCAGTCCTCGATGGTCAAAGGGCCATCTTCCTTCCCATGACAGGTATCCTTCTCTTCCAGAAGTGTCTTCCAACTGCCACCAGAATCGTGCTGCATTTCCACACGGGTCCTTAACACTTTGTCTCCAAAATGTTGTAGTTGGAGGGCAGCGTGTCACCGTGAGCCTAGAGCTATTCAAGTAGGATTTCAGTTCTTTATTTCAAATATGGCCTTTAGATGACCTCAACAGTGGGTAGGCCCCGTCGGGGATTCATCCTCCGCCCAACTGTCTCCATCTCCTAGCTACCCCTCTACACCACACACCGACATTCTGTTACATCATTACCTCTTAGCATGCCAGACACCAGCTCAGTTATACAGGGAATAAAAGCTTCCCCTGATTATGTCCAGCTAAAATCCTCCCCCATCTGCTTTATGTGTGGGAAACATTTCCCGTGTTGCTATTGAAAAAAAACACTTACTAATTGAGTTGCCACACCATTGCATTGTTCCAGAGAGAAAACCTTCCCCCTGTTGTTCTAGTGGGTTAAAACATAATCCTGTATCCCCAAAGGACTTTCATTATATTAGTTTGGAAAACTTTCATACATAATGTAGACGCTCTCAGTCAGTGTCTCATTGAGGAAACGTTTGCTTTGTTCCCTTGTTTCTGAGTAATACACTATCCCTCATGCTATGGTCCCCTCTCTTGCCACTTATGCTGATGTACGTCTTTCTGACCCCTTGTCCTGTATTAGGAGGAAAGAAACCCTTTCTATGTATCCAGTGAGGAAACATTACCTCCTAGAGTGCCCCCAAGGTCCTCATCTCACTTAGACATACGGGGGAACCCACATCTCAATAGCTACATCCGGAAATCATTCTCCGCACCCTGTCCTAAATTATTAAAAAATATTTTGTAATATGTGGTGAATGGACATGATGATTGTATATGTTTTATTACTTTCTCCTTATTACAATTATGGCCATGAATCAGGCCATCTTAACATCCTTATTACACTATGTTTGAACACTCTTGATATGTTACGGTGACCCTTTTAGTTTATTTCTCCTGTCACTCCTCTGTGGCTGTCTTGTGTCTTTTTTTGGGGAATTGTGTTAGCCAGCCAGAAGCTCTGATGGTGGGGTAGTGAAAGTGGTAGTCCATTGAAATTATCATGGCAGATTTAAATTAGGATGCTAAATGGCAACAGTTTCATTTTTTGCTGCAGATAGAGGAAGAAGGTAAATAGAAGTGCTTTAGTTATTTGCAGGACCACTGGAATTATGTGGCAGGAAAAGACCAAATTATGAGGCAGGGTTGGCCACTTTATGTGACAAAAAAATCCAGTTATAAATTTACCATGCCAGTAGTTCTAACTCAAGCACATGCGAGACCTATTGCATTGCAAATGCTTGTTTTAATGTTGCTATGCGTTCGTTAGACATCAAATGAATAAACCTCTTTTTTCATCCAGCCACAAAAAATGCATTTTAAATGCTTGTAACCTTTATCCCTTCTCTATTTCTGTGCTGTTTACACCTGTCTGAAATAATGCAGCACCATATGAAATTATTTAGGACAAGTTATAAAAGTACACATAAAAGTCCCTTAAAATTCAGATATATTTCAGAAATGTGTTATAATTAGTAACTTCCCACCTTGTAAAAATATAAGCCTATATATTTAGAAGTTGCATTTCAGTTTCAGCACCAATAAATCTTATTAATACAACTTTCAACTGAATTTGATCTCTGTTATAGCTGTGAACTTTGACCCACTGTTCTTATCCAGTGACTAAAGAGAAAATTCTGATGTCAGCACTCATGCTCAGTACTGTCACGCTGTCAACTGGCCTATGGAACATTTGATGTGTGAATTTGGGATGTGCGATAAAGTGCCTTTTTTGGCATGGTCACCCCCCATTTTGTTGATGGATATTGCTGGTTTCTGCATTTTGGTGTACAGCTGTCCAAGCCTGAGTTTATGTGCTCAGATAAGCGAATTTAGCCTATTTAATTTTCCAGGAAGGTCAGGTAGACAAGGAAACCATGGCTTCAGGCCTACATGTGTAGCCTTACTGCTGTAGTTTTAAAATCTGCAGGCAGACCTGTCATGATTAAACCTTATGATTGGAGGGGGGAGACCCTACTTTTAAAAGCTAAGCAGGTCACTCCAATGTAGGCCTTGTAGCCCACAGGGTACAGTGCCTGGTATTTAAAAGTGGAACATGGGGGGGACGTGGCCAAGACAGGAATGGAGTAAGATGCACCTCGTCTAGTCTCTGGACCCCCTGAGACCTTCTAGCAGCATCCTGAGCACTGAGGCCTAGTGCGGCCAGCGCTAAATGTTGTGGGATACTTGTGACCTTCCTCTGCAACCAGAGATAGCTGCTTTGCCCTGTGGCAGCGGCCCCACCAACAGTACTTTAGACTCATCAATACGTGCCGGGTCACCCAGACTGCCATCTTGCAGAGGAAAATGCCAGAGCTCTTGTTGATATCAATGACCACCTGGGCCATGAGCGCAGCAAGGAGGACTAGCTGCACTGGTATACCTGCATACTCTTGCACCCCACCTGTGAGAGATCGTCAGCAGAAGAACCACAGATCATCGGTGTGGACCAGCATAGCTGAACTGCCTCCTTAGTGGAGAAGGGAGCTGGCCCAGAACCAAATTGCGGTGGCTGAGTGGGACAGGACTGTTTATTACCTTAACCTTAGTTTTAGTTTCAGTACTTTCAGCTAGATTCAAATGGGCACTCTTGACCCACTGTTCACAGTCAGGGACTTAGGGGAGAATTCAAATACCAATACACATGCACAGTACTCTTGTGTCATTGAATGATCTATGGCACATTTGGTTTGATGATTTAGTGTGCCTATTTAGAAAACAAAATAATTTGTTTTATTTTTTTGAGTCAACAAAGGCAATTTACAAACAAGTGCAGAACTTCTTTACAAATAACATTGGCTCAGGAGGTTTTTATAAATGTTGTGATGGATTTATATATTATCACACAAAAGTGGAATAGCACTCATAAAATTTTGTATGTTTGTCATGCTCTCATAATTTGCACTAGTTGATATAAAGTAGTAACTGCAGGTGCAAACTACAAGTGAGTACGTTGTTAGCTTTGCTCCAGATCATAATGGTGCTATAACAGTACAAGGCACATTTTAACAATTCAAAAGTTCAAATATTACCCTAAAAACTGATAACTAATCTTTGAAGTTTCAGAGTCACCATGTTGAATAGATTTGGAAAATTAATTGTTGATTTATTGATTAGCTTCAATGTTTTCAAAAACATTGATATTATCCAGAATATTAACACGTCTGATAAAAGAACCCAAGCTCATACATGGGAAATACTAAAGATAGGATGAGTCAAGTAACTAGATCAAATTTAGAGCCACCCATCAGGTAGCAGGTATGTGCCTAAGAAGTTTGGTTAAACTGACCCAAAATCCTTTTCTTCTATTGAGCACTCCAATGCCAGTCCTGGCCTCATAATGCTATTTCTTACTACCCAATCTGAACATATATTATAGGCAAATTTTTAGAAAGCAAAAGTTACTGTTAATTGATAACATACAACATGATGGACATTAAAAAAACAAAAAAAAAACAAAAAAAACAAAGGTGACAGGGACGTTATAGTTAGGAAATACAATTAAAAGAAAAATCTTAGAAATTCACTGAAAAAAACAAAAATCAAACTCCTAAGGTATAACTTGCACCCTTGCCATGCACAATTTTTTCCACAATAATTTGACTGCTAATGTTTCATTTATATTTTTATGATGTTATGGAAGTTGTCATGAGTGCTGTAATATGTGAGGTAATTAGCAGTGCATGGTGAGTGTGTGAGTTATAGTTACCATAGGGTGTGAGGTACAGTTACTCGAATAACTATAACTGCTGAATTTCTATGGTTTGTATGAGTAAATTCAGAACCTTACTATAACGTCTTTGTATCCTTTGTTTTTTTAGTGAATGTCTATGTTTTTTTAAATTCTGTTTCCTAATTATAATGTCCCTGTAACCATTGTTTTTTTTCAGTGATTTCCAACCTGAGCAATATGGTTTTTAACATAAAGTAATGTAACGTAATTTTAATTACTTAACATTAATCCAATCACCGCAGAGCACAACCTTTGGCCAACCCCCTGCAACCATCCAAATCCATGGTGTGCATGGCATTCCTGTTGGCACATGCATTTGTGAATTTGCTGCGATCGCCTCAAAAACGTTGTGACGGGTCTGTGCTCTTAGATATATAATTGTATTTTTCCTTTAATATCTCAAAAGCTACTGAATGGATTTACACCATATAACAAAAAAGCACAATCTGTGGAACAAAATCTAGCTTTCTGTCAAATTTGGTGTAATTCTGTCCCGCGGTTCGAGCTGTAGTAGTGCTCAAAACACACATTTTATGACCCCCTTTTTCTCAGCCCCCACCTAATGGATCACCCTGAAACTTTATATTTGCAACAAAAATCACCAGCACACGTTTTTTTGGAAAATTTCATATAGATTCGTCAAAGAACACAAAAGATATAAGCATGTCAAAAAATGCTTTTTCTATGGAAACATGGTTCTAACTATAACTACCTACTGGCAACCTTTCGGCCCGGCTGTCCCCACAGCCGCCAGGATGCCACCTCCCCGGGGCCAAACATATAATGAAATTCAGGGGTGCAGCTCGGCCCCTGCAGCCCCAGGGACTGCCGCCACCCAGGGCAAATATGCAATGAAGTTTCAGTGGTCTGCATGGTCCAGCCATTTCCCAGTGGCTGAACTTAAAGAAGATAGCAGGTCTGTTGTGGACCCCTGGCCCTGGGACCACCACCTCCCTGGGGCAAATTGACATGTTGGAGGGAGGCGTGTGGCCCCTCTCGTGAAGCCAATAATGGCCCTGGGGACCAGCACCTCCCAGGGCCGGGCTTCTGCTTTGTCCCAGGGTGCCCACCTCTGGGACATGACTGTTTGCTCTGCTTAGGTGGGAGCTTTGGCAGCACCCACCAAGTCAGAGCAAACATTCCGGTTCCAGCAAGTCAGAGCTGTCAAATTGCTCTTGCTTGCTGGAAGCGGAGGTTTCCTTTCTTTGCCTGCCTGCAGAGACGCAGACAGGAAAACAGAGAAAACTATTGCTCTTACAGAGAGGGATCTGCGTCTTTAGTAGCTCCCTCTCTGTGACAGCAATACCGGCTCCCAGAGGAGGTGGGGAGCCGGCTGAAACTGTGGGGGCCTTCAGGCTCCCCCCCTGCTCCCCAACCATTTTGACTGGGTTCCTTGGGTGCATGGCTGGGCCCCAAGGGATGGGGTTCCCAGTGCCTAGATCGGCCTAGGGAGGGGCATCACGCAGTCCCTCTCCCTCCAAAAACATAAAACGACTAGGGTGGGTCTAAGGTAACTGTAACTTGCGTCCTCACCATGTACTGCTAATTACCTCACAAACTGCAGCACTCATGACATCTTTGATAACATCATTGATAATATCAATGCAATATTTGCAGTAAATGTTTTGACGAAAAAACTGTGCATGGCGCGGGCACGTGTTATAGTTACTTGAGATAACTCTAAATGTAATTGGTGAATTTCTATGGTTGTGTACGTTTAAAATGTGAGCCTAACTATAACGTTCCTGTAACCTTTGTCTTAATAAGTGAGTATATATATATATATATATATATGTGTGTGTGTGTGTGTGTGTGCGTGTGAAAGTGATTTAACATTAAATTAACAAAAGTCACCACATTGATTAATTGATTATACAATACTAATGACCTTTGCCATTCCTACAAACAAACTATACTATGCAGAAAACACTTTTTTGGTTTCTACTGCATAATGCAGATTGAATGTTTGCTTATATGTAAATCTACTTTAAATCTACTCTACTTTACTTTATTACTTGCTATTGTAATGTTCTTGCAGAAATATACTCTACTAGGCTCTGCTTATTTTTCTTCCCAGGGCCTATTCATCTTGACTTTCGTAGTTCTTTGGGACAGGAAGGTAAGAAAGGTTATCTAATATTCCCTCCATTATTAGTGAATCAACACATGTATATTTTCATATATTTTATCTGTGACTCACAGTTCTTCCTTTTAAAAACACAGGTTCAGGATTCATTGGCAAAAACATTTGCTTTATCAACATGGACCCCATCGCACTCTAAGGTGAGAGTGGTGTTAGAAGTATTTCGCTTTATTGCTCAGATTGTGCTTTTATGTCTTTGCCCTCTCACACAACTAACGCATCCTAAATATTCTTAGTTTATGCCGAATGCACAGTAAATCTAATCTAGTATGTGTATCAAATCTAAAATCCAGTCATGTACTGTTCAACTTTTTTATTTGACCTTTTCAACCACTTCCATGATTACATCTTTTTATCTTGTATTCCTTATGTAAGGCTTCTTCACAGCTACACATTTTATGGATGTCTTTACAACCCTTTCCGACAAAGCCTAACATTGTATTCTAATGAGCTAAGGTCTGAATGATTCTAGTTTACCATATATGTATTTTCTCTCATTTCACAAATCACTGCCTTCCTCAGTTGGAGATTTGTTTCAGTAGGTTTACCCCTACAAATTGTTATGACTTCACGAATTTCAAGTCGAGTCCAACAAAATTGTTACAGTACATTTATTTCTAGATGTATCCACATCGAGAACATGTATGTGTGAAGAATAACTACTCAGTGAAAAATACAGCTTAACTAAATGTGATGCTTGAGTGTTTATTTGTTTCTCTATGGATAAAATATTTCTCTGCATGGTGGAACCTCTTCTCCTGTAGCTACATTAAATATTGGGGTGGTCCATCTTTATTGTCACCCTGAAAACACACATTTTACTGCCCTTGATGAGAAGTATTTTGTGTGTTTTTAAAGGTGGGGAGGTTACTTGGAAGAAGCAGATAAATGCCCACAGATTTACATGCCTGCAGGTGCACACCTTCATTTGAAGTTAGACCTACCCTGGAATGTCCACTAACTCACCCCAACCTTAAATCTACAATTACGGAAATTCCACCGTACTGGCATAATGTTCACATTTTCAAAAGCCATTTGTGGGGTTAAAAGATTTACAAAGCATTTAAGAACTGGTACATGCCTCTTCAACTTTTATGAAGTTTAGTTTTCCTCTACTTTTATTTCTCATTTGCAGAATTAGTAGGTTGGATTTAGCACTTTGGTTTTGGTATCTATCATGGATCACATGTCACATACCATGCATTAGCAGAGAGAAACTCTAGCAGCAGTGTTACTGAAAAATATGCAATTCTAAAACTACACTTTTTAGGCTCAAGTGACAGAAGCATTTCCTTATCTCCTGCAGCCATACGTAAGGATGAACAAGCCCTATACAGAGACATGAATGCTTCTAAAGAGAGGCTTGAAAAACAAGTGGTATCACTAAAAGCAAATCAGGCCTAAAAGTGTGCATGATGGTAGTTATGGGATGAGTGGTAATAATACCACTTTGGATGTGTCTTGTGTGTCCAAATGCTGACAGGGAGCTGTACTCTGAAGTGGTAAATTTCTTAGGGACCTCCAAGCTACTAACCTCTATCTGAGGCCTATACACTGTGCTGTCTTGTTGCCACATTTTAGTCTCAAGCTGGATAGTCTACAGCGCTCATATAAAAGTTTGCATATCTGAATATCTCCCATACATAGAGAGGGCTCTGAGGTTTTCTTCAACACCAGGTACCCACTTAGGTGCACAAAGCGGAAACTGACATTTCCCTAGGTCTCGCATTTTCTTGTGGTCATCTGCTCAGCTGGCTAATGTGCTCCAGAGTTCATTGGCTGATTTCTCGAGAGCACCCACACCACATTCCCCTTTTCAGCTTCACTTTTTGGTCCATCAATTCCTCCAGGATCACATCAGGGCATCTTCCCCCAATTTTATCTTCTGCATCAGGCTTGCCACCAGAACCAGGAATGGACACCAAATCAGAACTTGGGGCCAGATGTAGCAAGCGTTTTGCATGGCGCAAACTGTGAAAATCGCAGTTTGCGCCATGCAAAACACGCATCGCAATGCTCATTCCCATTTTGGGAAAATAGGAATGCGACTCGCAAATAGGAAGGGGTGTCCCCTTGCTATTTGCGACTCGCACCGCAATGCTAAATTGCTTTGTGACCGCGAACGCGGTCGCAAAGCAATTCGCAGTTACCACCAGTGTCACACTGGTGGTAACACATTCGCAAAAGGGAAGGGGTCCCTATGGGACCCCTTCCCCTTTGTGAATGTTGCCAGAAATGTTTTTTCAGAGCAGGTAATGGTCCAATGGACCACTGCCTACTCTGAAAAAACTAAACCAAGTGGTTTTGTTATCTTTTTGTATTGCAACTCGTTTTTCTTTAATGAAAACGGGCTGTAATACAAAAAAATAAAACTGCTTTATTTAAAAAGCAGTCACAGTCATGGAGGTCTGCTGTCTCCAGCAGGCCACCATCCCTGTGACTGCAGGGAATCGCAATGGGGTCGCAAAATGCGACCCACCTCATTAATATTAATGAGGTGGGTCTTTGCGACCCCATTGCAATTCGCAGATGGTGTCTGAGACACCGTTCTGCATCCAAATTTGCAGTTCAGAAATTGCGAGTCGCACCGACTCGCAATTTCCGAATCGCAAATTCGGAAATTGCTACATCTGGCCTTTGGTGTGGGACACTCCCATGCCCCAACACACCATCATGGATTGTGGAAACGCAATGGTGAACATGCATATTTCCCACTTACTGTCTTCTTACATGTATAGAATTGGGTTATTAGTACAAGTAATATTCAAAATCCTTGTCAGGGTGGACCACAAATGTAATTAAGTAAGGCAGTGCTTACCCCTCTGGTAGCTTGGCACAAAAACAGTTAGCCTTAATTTATAGGCAATGTGTAAAGTATTCATGCAGCACTCAAAAGGCAATAAAGTGAAGAAAAAAACAACATAAGAAAAATTCTGCACCAATTTAGAAGAATACATAGAACAAAATGTAATAAATAAAATCACACCAAAATGAAATAAATCCAATAAGTAAAACTGGAGATATAATATTAATATTTTCAGTAGAAATTGTGACAAAAAGCACAAGGCACCAATCAAGGTTAATTGGTTGTGCTGGTTTTGGTTAAAACCAACTGTGATGGAGTGCAGGTCTGATACTGGGACCACGTACATCCTACTGGAACTTTTAACTTCTAATACAGCCCTGTTTTTGACACAAGAAGCTCTTGTCAATGAGGTGTCTACAGTCAGGCTGCAGGCTGAATCGAAAGAGGGGCTCAGTGGTTTTGGGTCACTGAAGTCCTAGACCTTGGTCAGAAATTCACATTAGGCGAAGGACCATGGGGCGATCATCGTAGGCATGAAGATCTGGTCAACTATTAGAACTTTGCATTGGTGGGAAATGAGGGACAGACGTTGTTGATGCAAAGTGTTCTGGTTAGCCTGCTTTCAGCAGGATGTTTTTATTTTCTAATCAGCTGTAACTTTTTCATTCTGCAAAAACATTGCTGTTATTGTTTTATGCATAACCTTTCACCATGAACCCTTGTCCAAGGTAGACGAGTCTGAGTACCTGATAATCCAGCTAGCAATTGTCGCCACAAGAGTTTATAAACAGTCCGACATTCAGACACTCATTCACGTCAGGCCCTTTAATGGAATGTAAATGTGTTTCTTATAAAAACATTGTATAGGCCAGGGGACAACAGGGAGGTAATTCTAACAAGGATTTCTTCCACGCTGCATGCCATTTCAATTGCTGACGTCGGCCCTGTCTCTACAGCTAACCCCTGGAGATGGCAGGCAGACTCCTATTCTTCAGATAATGGGGGATAGGTGCGCCTCTCATGGACTAAGTATAGACAGATTGTGCTATCATTGCTATGCTCTCACTTTCTTTGGCCTATGTGTGTGTCTGAGCCCTTTGCTAACGAGAGAAAGGAGTGAGGCTTGTGGACCATGACTTCCCCTGAGATGCCACAAAGTGTCAATTTTCAGACTGGCACAAATCACCTTTTTCAGACTTGGTTGAGGTGCTGCTTGCAAGCCAAAAGTGTTGGTCCGACAGCTGCCAAGACTGTGTAGAATTGACTAAGTCACCCACAAACGGGGATGCTGCTGCCCCTAATCCAGCAGTCTAATTCTAGCAATGGGAGTCCTACAAGAGGTGTTTGACTTTATGGCACAATTCTGAATCCTGACAGGTCCACTTAGTGATTTATCTTTCTGAGGTTGGCAAAATGAGTACTGTTGGGTAACAATAAACATCTACTATTACAGTGCCAAGATTCCCCTGATGAGCGTGTGTTTTACAAATGTATGTTATGTTGTGTTCTACACCCATTTAATCAAACAGCTGCACCACCGCTAGTGGAAACCCATTTAGCATTTTGAAGTAAGACATGTTTAGAACTTCCATCAGCCACTCATCTTTGTAATTTTGCCAGTCATTCCTGTGACTAGTCACCCCTCTTACCAGAGTATTTACTCTTTAAGAAGGGGCCCGTACATAGTAAAACTTTATTGCTCAGTCTGTAACCAGATTAATATTATTCCCTTTTGAAAATGAAGGGCGTATGTATGCAATAAAAAGAAATATAAATATTTGCAAGGCTCTTGTAGAGAGAGGGGATCATTATGAGAGGAAGCATTTGGGAAACCTATAACTATATAGCTAGCGTAGATGTAACTTTATAGGATAATGTTCAAGTTGAGGAAAATGTATTTTTCAACATATTGTGGGCAATATAAATGATAAACATTGAATTTGGTTTCTCTAGGTTGGTTTAGAGAATTGTCTAGCTTCTGACACACATTTTGTGTATGAGAGTGAATGCAGGTATATTTACAAAAATAAGAATAGTAACTATTGATGCAAGTGGTATACCTATTGTTAGAAATGGGGTCTTTGGTTGACAGTCAGGTTACCCCCTGTTCAAACAATGACCCTCACTCTAGTCAGGGTAAAATAGAATGACCCTCAGCTAACCCTTGCTTACCCCCTTGGTAGCTTGGCAAATCAGTAGGCTTAACTTCGGAGTGCTAGATGTAAAGTATTTGTACCAACACACACAATAACTTAATGAAAAAACGACAAAATGACACACCACGAGTTTAGAAAAAAAAAGGAAATATTTATCCAAACAAAACAAGACCAAAACGACAAAAATCCACAATACACAAGTTAAGTTATTAATAAAAATGCAAAAAGAGTCTTTAAGTAGTTTTAAACACACACTAACGCTGTCAGCGTGAAAATGTTCCTTGGGCGCGTCAAAAATAACCCCACACGGGCGAGTGTGCGTCAAAAAGGGCTTGCAATGCGTTGATTCCACTCACGAGCGGGACCGTGCGTTGTTTCTCCTTTCGCCGGGTTGGGGCGCATCGGTTCTTCTCTCCTCAGGAGAGTGATGCGTCGATCCGGTCAGCACTCTCAGGTCCGGGCAGGCCTTGCATTGTTTTTCCACGCACAGCGGTACTTGAGTCGGAAATCCAGCCGCACAATGATCTGAAAACCCCACAGCGCGGGTTGTAATCTCCCAGCCTCTGTCAGCGATGCTGCGTGTCGTTTCTCCTGCTACGTGCATCGATTCTTCGGTCGCATTTCCTGCGAGCTTCGTTTCTCAGCTGCGGAGCCGGCGGCGCGTTTTTCTTCAGCCGCAGATTGGAGTCACGTCGATCTTTTCCCTGCACGGCGCTCTGAGCGTGGATTTTCTTGTCTTTAGGCTGCCAGCTTCTCCTTTCAGGGTCCCAGGAACTGGATGGGCACCAAGGGGCAGAGTAGGAGTCTCTTCAGAGACTCCAGGTGCTGGCATAGAGAAGTCTTTGCTGTCCTTGAGACTTCAAACAACAGGAGGCAAGCTCTAAATCAAGCCCTTGGAGATGTTTTCACAAGATGGAAGGCACACAAAGTCCAGTCTTTGCCCTCTTACTCTGGCAGAAGCAGCAACTGCAGGATAGCTCCAGAAAGAACAATCACAGGCAGGGCAGCTCTTCTTCCTCAGCTCTTCAGCTCTTCTCCAGGCAGAGGTTCCTCTTGTTTCCAGAAGGGTTTCTCAAGTCTGTGGTTTTGGGTGCCCTTCTTATACCCCGTTTCTCCTTTGAAGTAGGCCTACTTCAAAGTAAAGTCTCTTTTGAATGTGAAATCCTGCCTTGCCCAGGCCAGGCCCCAGACACGCACCAGGGGTTGGAGACTGCATTGTGTGAGGGCAGGCACATCCCTTTCAGGTGTGAGTGACCACTCCACCCCTCCCTCCTAGTACAAACGGCTCATCAGGATATGCAGGCTACACCCAAGCTCCCTTTGTGTCACTGTCTAGTGTGAGGTGCAACCACTCCAACTGTCAAACTGACCCAGACAGGGAACCCACAAACAGGCAGAGTCACAGAAATGGTATAAGCAAGAAAATGCACACTTTCCAAAAGTGGCATTTTCAAACACACAGTCTCAAAATCAGCTTTACTAAAAGATGTATTTTTAAATTGTGAGCTCAGAGACCCCAAACTACACATGTCCATCCACTCCCAAAGGGAATCTACACTTAAATCAGATTTAAAGGTAGCCCCTATGTTAACCTATGAGAGGAACAGGTCTTACAACAGTGAAAAACAAATTTAGCAATATTTCACTGTCAGGACATATGAAACACATTATTATATGGGGAAACATCCTTTTTTACAACTTTTTTTTTCCGAAAGTCGTGGTTAACGAAAGCGCAACAACGCTTTTTTTAACCACGACTCCGTTTTTTTGTGCCTTTACTACGTATGTTCTGAACAACGAACATGCGTGGTTAGGTTTTAGGGTGGGGTTGGGGGTGGGGTGTTTTTGGTTTTGGGGAGTGGGTGGGGGGTCAGGGGGTTTTAGGTTTTAGAGTGGGGTTGGGGGGTGGGGTGTTTTTGGGGAGTGGGTGGGGGGTCAGGGGGTTTTAGGTTTTGGGGTGGGGTTGGGGGGGTAGGGTGAGGGATGTAGGGTGAATGGTGCCTATTGCTAATGACTTGATCAGGAATGCCTTTACAACAAAATATCGTTGTTAAGGCATTTGTGGTAAAATCATTAGTAGTAGCAACGAGGTCGGTGTTCCGACCTCGTTGTTAAGGCAGTAGTTGTTTTTGAAGTCATTCTTTCGTCGTACAATATCTTATATGTCCTACCTTAACCATACACTGCACCCTGCCCCTGAGGCTACCTGGGGCCTACCTTATGGGTGTCTAACATGTAAGAAAAGGGAAGGTTTAGGCCTGGCAAGTGGATACACTTGCCAAGTCGAATTTACAGTTAAAACTGCACACACAGACACTGCAATGGCAGGTCTGAGACATGATTACAGAGCTACTTATGTAGGTGGCACAATCAGTGCTGCAGGCCCACTAGTAGCATTTGATTTACAGGCCCTGGGCACCTCTACTGTACTAGGGACTTACTAATAAATCAGATATGCCAATCATGGATAAGCCAATTACATACACATTTTGTAAAGGAGCACTTGCACTTTAGCACTGGTTAGCAGCGGTAAAGTTCCCAGAGTAACAAAAACAGTAAAATCAGAGTCCAGCACACATCAACAACCTGGGGAACAGAGGCAAAATGTTAAGGGAGACCACGCCAAGGATGAAAAGTCTAACACCTATTTATATTCCTATTTTTGAATAAGAACACTGCCAAATCCTAGCATTTGGTGGGGACATTGTTTTAGATCAAGGAAGAGTGGTACACATGTTTGGTCTCAGAGTTTGTGTAATGTCTGTTTTACAAATGTTGTTGCGCTTAACAAGTAAAAATGCTGATCGGAAATCAGACAGCTGTACTCTACTAGAATGCCTCATATTGATTGGCTCTTATTTATTCTGTTAATAGCTACGCAAACATTCCTTTCTGTTTGTCAGTATTATGTATTTAAAATGTTCCAAGTCGTTGAAAATTGTGTAGTACTAGTTAGTTGTGAGTGTGATTTAGCTATATATCCTCATTGTTGTGTCAGATTTACAATGTTAATTATTTCAACATCTATGTCAGACCTATCAGCAGGCGTAGTTGGACTCTTGCTCTAGGCAAGACTACTGGTTTAAGGATAACAGTATTTATGTTTGCAGGCGACCATGCCAATCCTACAAGTCGCAACTGTTGTTTCAACCCTCCCAGCTCACAAGCAGCACCTCACCAGAAAGCTGAACAGTAAAAGGTGATTTGTGGCAGCCTTTACGCATGGACTCAAGAGTGTGACATCTCAGGAAGTGTTGTGGTGAAACAGAGATTACCCCTTTCTCACATGAACAACGTGTCTCAATCAAACACAGGCAATGAAGAAGATGCAGTAAAGTTTTAATAGGTTTTATTTAGCAAAACTGCAATCTCCGATAAGTTGCATGGGCTGCATTGATTAGGATAATGAACAGTGCAAGAAACAAAATGGTAAAGACAGCAGTCATTAATACAAAGACCCCCACCATCTTGCAATAATATGTAATGACATGAGATGTGAAATATATTCTAATTCCCTACCATGATGAGCCTAACCTATAACCTAAAAGAGAGCTAGGTATGTTAAACCTAATCTGCCAATGCATGTCCATGAGAATGGCCCCAAACCTCATTACCTGGGTATGAGGTCCCTAGCTCAGACTCCGTAGGGACACGAAGCCTGGGCCAGCGTCAAGGCGACGTGCAGCATCGATAGCAGCGATGGCATCTGGTCGAAATCCCTCTGACTATCTGTTTAAGTGAGGAGTATTTATACAGATCTGCTTGGACCCCTGACGTAGGTCTGTTCCCAAACAATAGATAACAAGGCATGCTTGGGATGGTAATTTATATAAACAATGCCCTCGAAAGCGTGAAGAGGTAAAGTACCTAATGTGAACACCTACAGTTTGTTTATCTTTGTCGCTTGATATTGATAACACAAGCTAAAATATGGGCCTAACTAAAAACAAGGCAGCCATCTTAAAAGATTTAGTTAAATAAATGAGCAAGGTAAGTAGGGTAAAAGGTGACGGGACACAAGTCTGCAAGCCAAAGGCTAAGCTAACTCCTGTATCCCATTAAAACAAACTAGGATTTGCTACTCAGCCTTAGGGCAGTGTTTCCCCAAAACTTTCCTCTGTACCTCAATTTTTTCTGCATTTTTGCTCTGTTGGCATTAGGACTTTCCGCACTTTACCACTGCTGACCAGTGCTAAAGTGCCTGTGCTCACTCTCCTAGACATGGTTTGATTAGCATACACTTGATTGGCATATTTAATTTACTTGCAAGCCCCTTGTAGAGTGGTATACTATATAACCAAGGCCTATAAATTAACTGCTACCAGTGGGCCTGCAGCACTTATTGTGCCAACCAGTTAAATAACACTTCAAACAGGTCCCAGGCCTGCTGTTTCACCCTGAAGGCAGAGTCCCACTGCCATGTCGACATGGTATTTAAAAGCCCTTGACAAGTTTTAAACCTCCCTTTTATTACATTTGTCACCACTAAGGTATGGCCTAGGGAGCCTATAGGGCAGGTTGCTGTGTAATTAAAAGGTAGAACATGTACATAATTAAGTTTTACATGTCCTAGTAGAGAAAACCTCCCAAACCATTTTTCACTACTGTGCGGCCTAGCCCTCCCATAGGATGGCATTGGAGATTATTTATTACATTTAATAAACTGTCATTCCTAAATGAGAGGAGGTAGGTGTGGCATGTTTGGTACTTGTGAGATGTAATGGTAAAACCTATTTAATGGTAAAGTCAAATTTATCATTATAAGTTTGAAAAGGCCACGTTTAGAAAGCTGGCATTTTCCTGCCCTTAGCTTTCTGTGCCTGAGGCCTGCCTTATTTCACATGACTGGGTGTAACTGACAGTTGAGACTTTGTGAATTTACCCCAGTTAGTCACACAATAGTCGGATTACCGGAGCCTGAATAGCCTTTCCACCTGCACGTTGGGGGGTGGGGAGCAGAGCTGAGCACAGCCTCACTTGCACCTGAATAGGATGTGCTCTGCCATCACACAATGGGCTTAACGACCCTTTATTTTCAGTGCAGCCGTCTAGGAGCCAGGGCAGGCAGAAAACTCCTAGAACATCAAAGAACCTTTCTAGAAACTTCTCCCAACTTCTAGGAGCAAGGTACGAGTATAAAAAATGGGGCTCTCGGACCCGCTCATTAGTTCACTACTGGACTCTCAGAGGATTGCCTGCTACTGTGACCTGTTGTGCACTCAACCCGTCTGCTGCTGTTCCTGGAAGGACTGCTTTTCTGCCTGGTGCCTGCCTTGACCACTCAGAGGTCAGCCCTGCTATTGAGCCCTGTATCTACACCTGTACCCAGGACTTCCAGAAGTGACTCCAAGGGCTAGTCTGCTTGCCCCCTGTTCAGAGCCAAAGGGACACAATAAGCTCCCACAATCATGAACACTCACCTGGATCCATCCTAACTGAGGTCTGAACCCCCAGAAGCCTTCCATCCACATCTGGGATGGCCAGTTTCCAAAAGCGGAGGATTTAGACAAAATTTGGCCAAAAAGAGCTTTGAGAACAGGTGGAGGCTGAGACCAACCTGCTCTCCTAACCGCCCGAGGTGCATTGTCGGTCAGATTGACTTTGTGGCTTCACCTCCTACATTGTTCTCCACAGCAGCAAATCTGTTTCAGCAGTCCTCCACCAAAGGGGTATCTGTCCTCTTGGAAATGTTGTTGGGTGCAGACCTCCGCTTTGTCCCACTGGAGATTTTCAACTACTATCTCGACGACTAAGGACCAGATGTACCAAAGAGTTTTACCCATTCTGTGTCTATGGGAAAATGTGTTTGTACATATGGCCCTAAGTCCGTAGGCAAAAATCTTCACCACGCCTTTGCTTCACGGCTGTCCAATGAGATGCTTCATTCTTGGACAATCCTGCAGCCTTGTCTCACTGAACTTCTACGTTCTGAGAGACTATTTCTTCAAAAAATATCTAAATTTGAAGGTAAACACTGACCGGGCCCAATCCACTTTGAGTCTCTGAACCGCGCTCCATCGCAGTCAGCCTTAACTTTAGACTTCGCCCCGGTCTACCACAAACAGATGTCCACAATTGGAACTTTTTGCTTTTAAGTGCTATTTTGAAACTTAAACTCTAAAAATTTAAGGTTTTGGGGTGGGGTTGGGGGGTGGTGCGTTTTTGGTTTTGGGGTGGGGGTGGGTAGTCAGGGGTTTTTAGGTTTTGGGGTGGGGTTGGGGGGTGGGGCGTTTTTGGTTTTGGGGAGGGGGTGGGGGGTCAGGGGGTTTTAGGTTTTGGGGTGGGGTTGGGGGGATGGGGTGTTTTTGGTTTTGGGGAGGGGGTGGGGGGTCAGGGGGTTTTAGGTTTTGGGGTGGGGTTGGGGGGGTGGGGCATTTTTGGTTTGGGGGAGGGGGTGGGGGTCAGGGGGTTTTAGGTTTTGGGGTTGGGTTTCGGGGGATGGGCCGTTTTTGGTTTTGGGGAGGGGGTGGGGGGTCAGGGGTTTTAGGTTTTGGGGTGGGGTTGGGGGGGTGGGGTGAGGGATGTAGGGTGAATGGTGCCTATTAGTAATAGTTTTTATCAGGAATGCCTTTACAATGAAAATTAGTTGTTAAGGCATTCGTGGTAAAATCATTAGTAGTAAGGACGAGGTCGGTGTTCCGACCTCGTTGTTAAGGTTAGTAGTTGTTTTTAATTCGGTGTTCCGTCGTATAATCATGAATGACTAATGTATTCTTTCTTTCACATTTAGCTGTTTGATTTGAGATCTGCAGTAACACTTTACAGATCATTTAATTCAGCAAGCTCCATAGGAAAGGCTTTAAATTGAAAAACTCCCAATCTCAAAATGGCATTGAAAGGTACCTCATATATGTCATGAATATTGAATTCTAGGCCTCTAGTTGTTCGTTAGAACCGTATGGTGAAGCTACTGGAGAGGAATGGAGGATCAATTGGAAGATTGCCCATGCTGTTCAAAGTATATATTTTACCCCACATGTCAGACCTTTTTCTGACACAGATGAGGAATATATTTGAGGATTTACATAAAATCTGTCATGCATTGTTGCTTTCTAGAGCACTAACTGTAACAGCTATGACACAATGGAACCACTAATTCTGTTCAGTTACTGCAGTCTGCTGCACAGGAAATGACTTACATTCTTTAGCTATTATTCCATCCACATGGTGTTCAGGAGTGCTTCATTCCTGTCATGAATACAGAACGTATGTTTTAACTATATTTAGTTGCAACTTATACAAATAAATCTAACAGAGCACTCCATTAGATTTTTGCAACATAACTCCCATTATAGTTCAATTCCCTCATGAATTATTATTTGTCTCCCCCTTCTCCCTTCTCTGAGTTAACTATACATTGTGAGGTTTTTATGTTAATTTACTTGCACATATTGTGACTGTTACAAACATTTAGCTTTTCTTATTATAGTTCGGCATTATGTCTTCCACTCATTTTCATGTATCTGTTATACAAATGTTACAATAAATGAAAACCATGGATATTTAGAATTCACCAGATCTCTGTGGTGGAATATGTGAGATCTGCCTCAAGAAGAATTGCATATGTATATATATTTGATTATACAACACTTGTATATTTCAGCAAAAAGGAGGTTGAAAAATGATGGTGTTTTGTATGCTGAAAAAGGATACACATGCTATAATACATTACATTTAATTAATTTCTGCAGATTGTATCATATATTTCATCGGGGTTTCAGGGCCAGAAGACATTTCGCGTAAATCACAAAAGAGGTAAGTATTAATAGATACTGTTGGAATATGCAAAATTGCTTACTGATGAAATATTTAATAACAAATGTAAATTCTTCACCGTGATCTCTGGTCAGCATCATGAAAGGCTTTGTCTGAGCTCTGGGAGCAAGTTTGCACCTCGTCAAGAACTATTACGCCAATGGGTGACAGACGGAAACTCATGCAAATGTGCTACTAGCAGTTTTAGACATTATAAAAATTACTTTATAAAAGTGCCTTCAGTAAAATAGTTAGTACAAGTCTGGCTTTACCAATAAATTGCATTTGTAATAAATATTTTAAAAAACAACAAACTTTTAATCTTGTTCCTAGACAGGAATAACATTATATAATTTTAATATAAACTCCCACTGCTTTTCTAAGGAACAGCTGATCCTGCTACAGTAGCTTTCGAGGCCTTTCCACTTAAGGATATGTTTTACGTTAAAAATGTCAATGTCCTACTTTTAAATACCATGCACCCTGCCTTATTGGACACTGAGGCCAAACTAGGAGTGATAATCTAGATTTCAAAGGAGGAATTTAGTCCTATCATAAGGGGTTATTTTGACCAGCCAAATTTACATTTCAAACCTGCACAACCAATTTACTGGTAGTAGGCCTGCAGTTATGTTTTCTGTTGTCACTCCGATAATGACACAATATGTGCTGCCCACTACTAGTGACATTTGACCTACCGGCCCTGGGTACACTTTTGTTGGAAAATGGGTTATTGGTAAGGTCCGGTAAGTACCTACACTTAGCAATAGGCCACTAACCTCCACTTAGGTCCAGTTAGGTCTCAGTAAATTAAACCTAGCTCAACCCTTGGTACCTTTGCAACGAGTGACAAGGCTTAATTTAGGAGAATAAGGCCCATATTTATACTTTTTTAGCGCCACATTTGCGTCATTTTTTTACGCAAAAGTGGCGCAAACTCACAGAATACAATGGTATTTTGTAAATTTGCGCCGCTTTTGCGTCAAAAAGCGGCGCAAATGTGGCGCTAAAAAAGTATAATTATGGGCCTAAGCGTAAAGCATTAAAATATCACAAAACAATAATTAAATAAAACACAAAAACAGTTTAAAAATCCAAAATCAATTTATAAAAATAAGAAATATGATTTGCTTTAAAATGACACAAAATCGAATAAAATCGGATAAGGGGAACCGGAGATATGAATTTTTAAAGAATTATTGTTTTTTAGCGCATTGGAACACAAAGCGCCAATATGGGCATCTGGTCGCACCTCGACCGGGGCAAAGTCAAAGTTTAAGGCTGACCGTGATGGACCCCGGCTCGGCTACAGCCCGCGGGAGGCCTCGGTCAAAAGTTTACCTTAGGACTTAGTTGTTTTTCTGAAGATTTTCTTCAGCAGGATGAACCTGCCAGTCCAATCCAACCTCCTGGAACTCTTCCTCAGATATGCGTCGCGGAAGCCCTCGGTGGAGATTTTTACCTTTGGACTTAGTCGTTTTTCCAGGGTGAAAATCCTTTGACCGGGGCAAACATGGATCTTGATCCGACGTCCTTGGAGCCCTCGTCGGATACGCTGGCTGGGAGGTCCCAGTCAACTCCCTACGTTCGGACTTAGTCTCTTTTTTGGAGAATTTCTTCACTGGGATGATCCTGAAAGTCAGGCCGGGACACGGTTAAGGCAAGCCGGCTAGAGTTGCCACGGGGGGTTGGTCCCTCTAAGGATCTTTTTCCAAAAAGTTATCCAAAGTTATCCAAACTTCTGGGTCTTCTTCCAGATGCTCTTTTAAGGTTCTGTTGCGGTCCACAGTTCACCCCAAGGTTCCAGAAGCTCTGAGATGCTCCTTGGGGATGTGGACTACAACTCCCAGAATGCACCTGAACCAATCTCCTTTTTGACCACTGGACAGTGGTCAGCTGGTTGGTTTCTTCAGGAGTTGGTGCAGGGGACTCTGGGCAGCAAATTTTCACGTGTAGCAAACAGGGAGTCCCTTCTTGAACCAGCTGAAGCCAGGCAAAGTCCTTCTTGTGGTGAAGCACAAGTGTGCAGCTGGTGCTGCCCTTCAGGGTGTAGGGTCCAGGTGCAGGTCAGGGGTCCAGCATGGCAGTCCTTCTTCTCCTGTAGTTCTTCCTTGTTGGAATCTGATGGGGATCTGAGGTGTGGATGCAGGTCTGCCAGTTTTATCCTTGCTCCTGGGTGAAAAACAGGGGGGTCCTGTTTCTCCAATCAGGGGCAGGGTCCTACCCCCTGTGATGACCACTTCCTGGGAAGTGTGGCAAAAATCAATCCCAGGGATCAAAATTCCTCAAAAACTACATCATGGCTAAAAGTGATTTTTGGAGGTTACATCTGGCTGAGCCCACGCACTGGTGTGGCTAAAAATCCTGAACACAACCCTCTCTTGCCCTCTTCTAATCTAATCAAGGGGGCACCTAATTGTCTGGTTTGCATGATGTGAGGGTGTTTCTGGGTTGCTCCAAATGTCCTTCTCTGCCTTTGAAGACCAGTTTGGCAGCCCTCCCCCTTCCTGCTTCACCATCTGCTGAGGGGAGATCTCCTCCCCCAGGCACATCTCTTTGTGCTGAGCCAGGCCACTTCACACCTCATCAAGGCAGCCTGGCCAGGTTGCCAGAGGCTGGCCAATCAGAGCACAGCAGCAACAACACTGCAGGGCTAAAGTTGGCAACTTTTCAGGTAAAGTAAGTTTAAAACTCTTTACCTGAACAAGTTATATTAAATCCAGCAACTGGAAGTTGTGGGATTTATTATAACAATTAATTTGATACCAAACGTCTGGTATCTGTTATTTAAGGGGATTTTTCAAATTAAAATAAAGTCTCCCCAGTCTAGCCTATGGAGGCCAGTCACTACAATGAGGGAAAAACTAATTTGGCTGTTTTACCTCACCAGGGCTTATAAAACTATTTTTATAAGGTCTGTGCTTATAGTTACTTAGCACCCAGCCCTAGGGGCACATAGGGAACACCTTTGGGGTGTCTTATATGTAAAAATAAAGTAGTTTAAAGCTTTGGAGCTACTTTTAATTCCAAAGTCGAATTTCCATGTAACTTTAATTTAAAAGCAGCCAGCAAGGCAGGCCTGCCTTTAAAATGACACTGGGCACCTCAGCAGTGCACCTATGCGGGCACTACCTAAGCTGGGGTCCCTAAACCTCCATGCCCTACCATATACTAAGGACTTATAGGTAGGTTAATTTTGCCAATTATAATTATCCTTATTTGCATATCCACTTTACACAGAGCACTGGCCCTGGGACTGGTAAGCAGTACCCAGGGCACAGCCAAGAGTCAGTAACCACCAGTACCTGTCCAAAAGGTTTGGGGTTGACCACGGCAAAAAGGAGGACTTTACTACAACTTTATACTATATACCAGAGATATATGATAGATAAGTTAAATATTTCAGTTAGGAGTGGAGCCTATTTCCATATGTTTAAGAGTTTAAACCACATGCAATGAGACTGGACAACAGTGTCCTTGTGTGTAGTGTCCTAAACCAGCAATAAAATATAGACAGAAAATTCGAATGGCCACACAAAAAGGGGCATTTTTCTACACAATAGAAACCATATACAACAAACATATAATTAACAAAATCACGTTAGAAACTGCAATTTTTGTTAGTATCGGTGTGCATGTTATAGAAATAGGAATGTGTTTAAGTGAAAATATTTAAGTATGGTCAGGCAAATTGCTATTATATTTGCTATGTAAGATTATCGTCCACCCCGTGATAAAGACTTTTAAAATTTTTGCATTTAATACTTCATTTATTGGCTGCCAGGGTAATGAATCGTAGGCTTGATACACATCAGTATTTGTAAACGTGATTGGAAAATATATTACGTTTCATCTCACCTCGCCACTGTACTTGCATTGTTTTTGTATCACATATAAGTGTCCTCAAATATGCTAAATGATGTATCTAATGTAACCCTATCATTTTGTTTTTCCTAGAAAAGTACAACGTTTCAACTGTTGACTAGACTCGCAACAATACTGAGATGAAAAGTACTGAAAGATGGGTTTCGTGTCAAAAGACTCATGGATGGATTAGGCTTTAAAAAAAGTGTTTCTCAGTGAATAAGTACGATGCCAAATGTCTGTGACCGTCATTTTAGAGCTGCAGCTCTCAGGGACAGACATTTTCCTTTCTGTTTGGTTCAAGGCGCCATGCAGTTATTCTCATCCAAAATGTTCTCAGAATTTCTGCTGGTGAACGTTTCTATTGTGTTCACCAAAGTGTGAAAGAGGAAAGACTTTACAACGTGTGATCTGTCTGCCTCCTTTTGGATTTTGCAGTAATTGTCTTCCCAGAATCTCCACGTTAGTAATGCATCCTTCATAAGAGATTTTGAATTGTTAATTTGTGGAAGGAACCCTGCCCATTTAATAATAGAATGATAGAATCAAACACAATTTAAATGAGTAAAACCTATGCCATAAAGCAAGTGGCTGTAGCCCTGAGAAATATATGTTAAGCAGCATTAAAGAAGAAACAACACGATGTCAAAGCCAGATTACCAAGCAACCCACTTATATGTATATAGGAGCATATTTTAGTAGTAATTACTGACAAAAGGACCACAAAATGGTCAGTCTCACATTAGGGAAGTCGGGGATATCGATTTTTGAAAAGTTTTAAGTAAAACAATGCCTATAGCAACAGCGGTTTGTAAAAACCAATATTAATTTATGTTCATTACATGAAAGTAGTCACCTTAGGCTCTCCTGCATTAAAAAAAGGTTGAAAGTTACAAGCAAAATGTTCTGCCTCAGAGAAACTGGGAGGACAGGAGTGGACTTAGTTACCTTTCAGGCTGGACCGCTCAGCTGCATTCAGTTTTCCCTGTCCTCTTCACAGCCACAGAACCCTATTTGCCCTTGTTGCCTGACACACAACAAGAAGTTCCAGTTTCTTGAATGTAATAGATAATTTCTTCTTGGCCACTCGCTAGGCTTCAAAACCGGTGAGAACTTATCCAGGGTGGGAACTTTAGTGTAGCAGTGGTAGGTATATTCAATTAGTCTTCACCAGGGCTCCCCAAAAGTTCAGTCCAATCCACATCCAAATGGTCAGCTAGTTCTTCCACAGAGGAGTCCTTCTTCTCAACTTCTTCTGTCTGTGATGCTACAAAAGGCCACCCAAACTGACTCTTAAGAGCACTTCCGAACCAAAGCTACTTGGAGAATCAGGTTTTTATCGATCCTACTCCAAGACATAACATGCACTTCTTCCACATCTTCTTCTGGTCTTTCCCACATTCAATTGTAATTTGAAGGGTTGGACGAGGGATGATAGTTTTATCATGCATAATAGTAACTTGTGACAATAGTTTGTGACAACTCAGACCTACTGCCACAAAAAGAACACACAGTCTATCCTGCTTCCTATCTAACACTGCCCTGTTCTGGTATTCAACGTATCATTCTAAGTGATCAATGATTACTCTTCCTAATTTATCTACCTGCAGATCCAGCTGTATTAGAATTATATTCACAAGATGCCACTAAATCAGTAGCAAAGCATTAGGACACATTCTTAGGCATCTTTAACATAAGAAATGAGGAAGCGAGGCAAAATGAGGAAGGGAGGAACGAGAATGGGGGAACAAGGCAGAATACAACAAGCTAGCAAATACACAAAGGGCCAGATGTATGAATCTGGCCCATTGCGATTCGGTATTTGCGATTTTCCTTTTGTGGTCTGCGAATGCCTTTGATGCATTGCAGACCACGATTTTGCACTCGCAAACGGCCGATTTCGCAGTTTGCGAGTGCAAAATCATTTGATACATCTGGGGCCATATGTACGAAAACATTTTCCCATTGACACAGAATGGGAAAAACCCTTTGCTACATCTGGCCCCTGGTCCTTAAACTCGAAACTGGTTGATAAGAACTAGTGAATGAACATAGCCTTCAAAACAACACTGAAATATCTTCATGCAAAGTGTGAATCAAAGTGTAGGGTTAACATTCTGATTGGCAAGCAGCGATATAACTGAAGGGACCGGAAAACCAGTTGTACAGGATGAGCATCAGCATTCCAAGTCTAAAACTTATGAATATTAACAGCAAGAATGTTGCACAGGCATAAGGGAACCCTAAAGGAATCACATTATAGGGTAGGGGATCATGTGAAACCCTCTACCTTAGTTTAGCTCCATAAGACGGGGGTCCCGAATGTTGTCAACAGTAGCCAATATGTCTTGAATCTTATATTACAGGTGTTCACAGTAAGTGGTTCAAAGAAAATAGGTTACTCATTCACCGGGTAATGATTTGTAGTGTTCAAGCTAGTGCCATAATAACCATAAATTGACAGCCACTAGTGGTGCCACTGGTGACCAGTGCTTAATTTGTAAATAAAAACGTGCCGCTGCTCAAAGCCCTCCTTTTAAACATGCGGCTGCTGCAATTAAATGTGTGAACACGGAATACTAAGGCGGCATAATCCTAAAGCCATCTCAGGCCTCTTCAATTTATATAAAGCCTCTCTCTGCCCCTTCAGCTCACTCTAGCTCCCTTTGTGACGCTTTTCGTTTTTCTCTTCCTCTGTCTTTCTCATATGTGTCTTTTGCACGCAGCAAATGCTTGAGGCAGAAGAATAAGCCCCGGCCCTCAAAAATAAGTGCCGGTGCTCAGCACCGGATACAACAAGCACAAATTAAGCACTGCTGGTGACCCTTGACCGTGAATGGTCATTCCAGTGAGATTAGAGGTATTGTGGGGGATTGCTAGGATTGCTGATGCCAGAGTAGTCATATCACTCATATTCACCAACTTAGCACAGACCACCCATCAGTAAGCTAAAAGTGGAGGGCAATCCCACAGTGTACAGTATATCATTTGGCCCCTGACTGCACTTGACACAGGTCGAATGATCCAGAATATCAGTTTCAAACAGGTTTAAGAGCACAGTTCTAGTTGTTTAGCATTTTGAAGTACAAGAATTGTATTTGCACTTCCTTAGTATTCTCTCATGGTCTAGAAGGATCTGATACCAATCACCCAGATCAAGGTCTCATTTTAGCACCGTCTGCTGGTGCAGTGTGGAGCTGCACATGGTTGGTTTTGAATGCAGCGCATTAACTTAAGAGCTATACAAGTCCAACATAGCCACATGTTGATGGTCCCCTAGGTGCAGATGTTGCATCCTTGGAGAGTCATGGCTCTGTCTTAAGCCTCGCTAATTTTCCTCCAGTTAGTAACCCAGAATTAGGCCAGATGGACTCTCATCTGTGTATTAAATGATGCACTTACGGAAGTCTGTGCAGAATGCCAGGGGATTAATTCACTCTAATGATCCGGTTGTCTAGCGTCTGGGGAGCAGACAGCTGCCACTCTTAAAGCTGTACATTTAGCTATGGCTACCTTCAGAAATCATTCATCTTGAATGCTGACTTCCAGGAAATAGTGAATTTACACCAGTATGAGTCTCAAACCCACGAACCTGCTCTGCTCCACTTACATGTTGGGGTTTTTCAGTAGACTCATCAGGTGCACCCGAGATCGAGGTAGAGGTGACCTGCCCATTAGCTGTTAGACATATTCACTTGTGCTTGAATGTGTGGAGATATCAGGCATCCATGTATCATATAGAAAAAGACAGCATCCATTGTAGAGCATCTGGAGCAACATCCTGAGTGGGAAACGTATGTTCTGCGGAGTCATTTCAGACTCTGGTACGTGCATATGGATTGTGAAATTGTATCCACGTAATTCTCCCATTATGAAACAACTTAATCACGTGCACTGCTTCCCTGCCCAATTCCTCGTCAGTCAACTTTTTTGACCAGATGTTCTTGATGTCCTGCAGAGTAACATTCTCATCCCCAACTTCTCTCTCTTCTTGAGTGAGAGAGTGGTCAACGTCCTACCAGAACCCAACAGCAGCAGCATGTGCAACACTCCATACGAAATCAGGTATTACAGTACTGTAGCTCTACGCAGAGAGGCTTCACGCCTGTTTTTGATTTATTAAAAGCGGTTTTGGCTATAATCAATTAAAACTACATTTTTAGAGAGATAAATGAAAGTGGAAAGGAAAAAGAAACAAGAAACAAGAAGGATGAAAGGACGGTTATTTGAAATGGGTTCTTCATTAGTTCTGTTTGAGTCGTGGTTTTAGACTTTTATGCTCAGAAGGGAAGAGGGAGCGAGAAAAGAAACGAACTAGAAGAAACAGCAAGAAGGATGAAAAAAACTATAATTCAAAATGGGGTTCATTGAAATTTATTTCAGACTCTTGGTTTTCGAGTTTTTTTATTACTCGGATGAGTTTCAGTCCTTGTCTGTCATGCTTTCTGTCCTATATCCCAGCTTTTGGCTGGAAATCGACCCATGAGTCTTGTTGCCTCAGATAGGTCACTGCACAAGTAGAATTGGATCTTATGGTCGTCTCTAACTGCTCCTTGGTCGCTACATGCTTGAACATGTCTTCTCTGATTGATTTGTAGCGTTGTCAGGTCAGCAACAAATGGAACAGCTCTGTCTGGCAACAACCATATTGTGGTGGCTGGTGAGATTTAAAAGTGGTGGGGCAAAAAACACAGTTCCAAAGTTCAAGGAGCAAGCATGACTACTTTATAGCTCAACCTAGGCCCTATGACATTAAAATGGAGCACTTTAGTGAGCACCAGTTAAATTATGCAAGACTCAATTCCTTCTTTTTAGACATGAGAAGATGAAAAGGTTTGCCCAGAATCACAGGATATCCAGACAGCGCTGAGAGTCAACCCTGGCTACTCAGTTACAAAGTCAACCTAACGCCACATCATCATACTGAAAATTCAGGATTTTGTATCACCTTCCTTTTAGGAAAAATATGTTTAATTATGTGACCCACAAGCTGTGTTTCCAAACTCCGTGTTTATGTTGGACATCTGCTCTATTGGTTCATGAGCGGAATAAACCTGCACTGAGCTTCATTCTTTCTGAGCCTGGACCACAGCTTTTGCTTTCCACCTGCCTAGCCAATCCCCATGCTGCTCTTTAAGATAAAGAGCAAGAGGTTCTTTCAGTAGTGTATGAGAACAGCCTTGGGATTGCCTTGGCGGAGCATCTCAGCGCTCCATTGGAGAACAAGGCTGCTGTCACTGTCGTCTTGACTCTCTAATACAGCAGCAGTTCAGAGACTTCAGAGTGTGCAGGTGTGTTTGGCAGTGCCCAAATACTTACCCAGCCTGACGTGTACATTCTTACAGCAGCCCTTGTCCCTCATCTGAGCAAGGAGGAGAACTGCAATTCCTGCACTACACGACTGGAAATCTTCAGCACAGCCTAGGCCTAAAGTAAATATAGGGTAAATAATACTGATATTTGATAGGGTCTGTTGCAGGTACCAGGTGGCAGGGCAACGCTCAAATGCCCCTGAAGAGGAAACATCTCTGCAGAGACATCAGCATAAGGATTTCACTTCTTGCCATGGCAAAGAGTCTTCTCCCTCTGGCGTTAGTCAGGGTCGTTATATAAGGTTAATGATTTTGAGATATAACAAAAAACTGAGAAGCCAACTGGATTGAAGTTCTCCAATAATATGCCCTTGGCTTCCAGATGGGCTGAAAACCCATGCTTTCAATCAGTGTGCACAGCAAGTCATAATATACCATAACATACCATACCATACCCTACCTCACTGTACCGTACTGGACCATACCATACAATGCCATACCATACTATAGCATAATAGAACATACTGGCAGTTTAGCAAATAAACATTTGCCAATTGAAGACAGTGCTTAATCAGGGAACATATTCAAATTGTGAAGTGCCTTGCCAAACAAACCACAAGAAAAAGCGTGCACGACGGTTTCGAAAACAATTAAACACATATATTGTTTTTTATTCAGTTTTATCTTGTTTCAAATGTTTATTGTGCTAAAAAAACACTTGACTGTCTCATAGCCAAAAAATACCAGTCTCTAGTACACTGCCTTAGATCAAAACAACGATTTGCTTTTAGACAGTAGGATGTCTTAAAATACTTTTGAGAAAGATCCTTGAGTAATGTGAGTACTACCACAAAAGTAGGACTGCTGTCCCCTCGCAGTCTTTCCCATGGAAGCATGCTCCTCAAATAATTCAAGCAATTGTACACGGTGGCAAAAAATAGTCTTTCAGCTGGTGAAGGATATTGTTTTTTCTCTAAGGTCGTCAATTGCTTCTAATTCTAGACTGAAGTTTCCTTTTTTACACATTATTGCTCTCATTTATTCATTGGTTTAATTTGCTTTTTGCAAAGCCCCAATACGCTTGTAAATAAAACCCATGAGCATGGGTACGCGTTTAAGGAGAAAGTCACACCTGACTCTGAAATAAAACAAAGCTAATCACAGAAATGGTTTCTGAAACTGGGTCTAACTGTTCCTTGCTCGGATCTATGCTTTTCAATTAACACATCCGAAAGGATCTAAGAGCCTCCTTTACAAGGTCTTTGATTTTATGAGATGGTGGTGGTAGCGGTGCTCTACACTGCTCCATATTTACAAACTGATGCATTGGGCCCAATGGGTCAGATTGAAAAACTTTGCACCACATTATACCTGCACCAGGTATTATGTATGCAAGATGGGCATTCCCATGGGAAAGCCACGCAGAACTGACACAGTGACATTTACACCAAAGTGATGCAAAGTTTTCTCAATGGGGGGGCACCTGGCATTGTTGGAGTAGTTCCATTTTTTCTACGCTAGTCCAGCAAGGTGTGACTTTAGAGCCACAGATATGTCGGAATTGCTGACGCATCTGTGAAAACGTGCGCCTTTGAACTCTTTATTGTTAATACAGTGCATTCATGCCATCGTTAGGGCGTCGTAGGGCGGCACAAGAATCTGACACATCGAAGCTGATGCAGCAGATTCTTGTAAATGAGGCCCTAAGTGTTTATTTGGTATCAAAATACAAGGGGGCTTCTACTTCTGCTACAGAATGAGTATTCATATCTTGTAGAATCCAATTATGACCACCTTTGGAACTCTTTGAAAGGTCATATGTCTCTGAATGAGATGGACAATGCAATACTAATTATAGTTTTTAAATAGCGACTGATCCCCTGAATGTGAATTGAAGTACATAAATTCAACCCTAAAATTACAAGTACTTTAAAATCATGTTAGACAAGATAGCAACAAAGGGTCGTTTTACTATAAAAGCTAAAATTTCTAAATATGAATGTCTATTTGCCAACCAACTCATAATAAGGACATAGATAAAGAAACCAGCTCTCGTTTGCCTAAAGAACTCCTCCTTCTTGGAACCCTATGCGTGCTACAGAGTCCAACAGTGCAATAGACTAAGCCCGATGCACATCTGTGAGAGAGTGATGCCCATCTGTGAGAGAGTGATGCCCATCTGTGAGAGAGTAATGCTCACAAATGTGTCCACTCATTTTGTGCGTATGGAGGTACCGACTAATAATGAGACATGAGTGCAGAGGGGCAGTTAAAGTACTCTGCTTCTAGACAATCCTTCATAGCTAGTAAATCTGTAGACAAGCAAGGTGCTTGTCTTTAGTGCATGAAGGAGAAGTGCTTGTGCCCCACTTGCATCGCCCCTCAGCAGCCTGGGAACAGTCCAAGACCAACGTAGGGGAATGGAGGCGTGGCAAGTGGAAACCTGTGTGCACCCTCTTAGAATGAGGATGTACACAGATCTACAACTGCCATCCCCTCTCCCACACCAAGTGAACATTTTGGACAGGAGGCAAATGCGTGAGTGTGCTCACAAGCATCCCATTTTACACATTCATAAGTTTATGTTGTGAGTTGTGGCTTTTGATAGGGGCTGGTTGGAAGTTTGTGGGCATAATGTTCATTTAAAAATCGTAAAGGTCGTAAATATGGATAGAATGATAGGCTTTTATAGGAAATCCACACAAATGAGGATGAGGATTTCGTCAATACCTGGTGTACATATTTCCGAAATGTATGGGGCACGGGGAAGACATTGCAGGAGTAAAAGTGCTAATGCCAAAGCAATACATGGTACGTCTCATCTCTTTGCTACTGTTATCTGAAAACTGCCTTGCATTTTACTTTGCAATCCTGTGCAATAAAGTATAACGAGTATAATCTAATATTAGTTTTAAAGGGACTATCTAACACAATGTATTATTCTCCTATTGGTTACATAATCGATTTTGTAAGTCTGAAAAACAGTTACTTATTAATATTACAAATTTCTGTCTCTGGTAGGGAATAGCCATGTGTTTTGTAAAATGTAATATCTTGATTACGAAACATTTTTCAATATATATTATTATACATGCAAAGCATTAAATACTAGTGATGGTTGTAGATGTTATTTTAACCTAAAGCAAAGTAAATAAAATTATAACAATAGTTGTCAGAATTATCTTTTTCATATTTGTGAATAACACTTACTCATGTTTTGCAAGATTGCCAAATGCGTGGAATGATTTCGTGATTGTGTGATTTTCTTAAACTGTGGGGACCAGATTACTGTGTGGAGGTATTTTGCACCTTTGTATGATCTAGCATCGAATTACTTCACATAGGCCATTTAGATCCCGTCGGAGCATTACAAAGTTCTGGTAATCACACATTTTTACAGTTGTAATGCATTTATACGTTGTGTTTACTGTGAACCCACACAATAATTACAATCAATTTTGAAACATATTAACAGAGACATGCTAACGACCGACAGCAATCATCAATCTTTTCATGAAAACCTTTAACTCTGATGAAACTGTTTGCAGAAAATGTATGAACTCTGTTAGCTATACAACCATAATTCAGAGCATATTGTAAATGATACCACATGTAAGAGTTTGTTATTTGCTCCATCTCCTTTCAAAGTTTTTAAAGCAAAATATGACAATTATTTTCTTATATAATTTTTGACTAGATAAAAATGTATGTGCCTCTTTAGTGGCCATTTGTAAAACATCAAAATGTTCTGTACTATAGTCTCTCAAACTCTCAGATTCGATCTGTCGCAGAACTGACTGTGGTTCATAACTAAGGGCCATATGTACGAACACTTTTTCCCATAGACACAGAATGGGTAAAAACCTTTGCTACATCTGGCCCTAAATTAGGGATGGGCCAAGAGGAGAAATGAGATTAGAGGGATTATACGCTAGAATGGCAAACAATTCTTAAAATATTCCCATTGCGATATTCAGTATACACAATAATCTGGACCCTCACATTTGAGTTGTGATAACTTTTCCACATCTTTGAAATGCAAGTTGATCCAAGAAAAAAAGTTGTAGTTGTAATTGCATTTATAAAGCGCTTATTACCCCTGATGAGGCATTGAAGCATTTGAAGTTGGGTAGCACGCTGCTCCAGAACCCATGGCTAGTGGTTTAGTCTTGTGCGCTCAAACAAACAATTCCATGCATTCACTCCAGTTTTTTTGCAGAAGGATACATTAATAGAACAGTAGGTGATATTAGTTGAGGGAATGGGGGAGCTATGTGCAATATTCAGCTGTTTGGTGGGATTATATATGATATAGAGGAGGCTAGGTGTTGTCAGGCTGCAGGAGTATGGCCTTTAAAAAAGGAGAGGTTATAATCTTTTGTATGAATTTGGCACAAATCCGGTGGGCGCAGACCTTTCCCTTTGCACTGGGGTACCTGATATTACATGGTCAGCCCATGCCATGTGCTTTGGGATCTCTGTTAATAGGAGGGCAAACCATGTCCTGCACACTCAGGTCCACAATATTTAAAGGGCAGAGGTTACATGGGATTGGCAGACCCTTCCCTGTGCTTCCTGCCGGAGGAGAGAGAGGGAAAAAGAGAGAGAGATTCAGTGTGAGAGTGAGTAATTCAGAAAGTAGATTCAGAGGGTTTCTAGATGGCTGCACTGTGAACACTGTCTGAGCATCTGTCAGGGTTCAAATACAGTGGAGAAGGATTGTGCATGCCGTGTGGATGCTGGAACCTTGGTTGAAGGGCCTGAGAGGTGGATATTGTCATGGAGCCCAGGTCTCCTTCGTTAAGGGTTCTGAGCAGTTGTATTCTTCCCTCTGCCGGCATAGTCATTTTTAGAGCTGAGCCTTACAGCCGGCACCTCCGCAGTCTGCTACTGGATGTTTAAGATCATTGACGATGGAGACTTCAACGTGGAGAAGACCTAGCTGACCTACCGCTTCTGCGGAGGCCACTTCACACAGAGCACCAAGGCCATTATCGGTGTAGACTTCTGCAAACACAACAAAGATATCCAATGGATCAAGGTGAGCTTGTGTGTAGATGAGCCTTGAGAAGCACGAGGGACAGAGGTGGGTGAAGTACCAATGCTTAGAGGTGTACGAGAACAATAAAGGAAAGAGCGGCACAGGAAAACAGGATGTATGACTAATAAGACTAGAAAAACAGCCTGAGCATGAGGTCATTTTGGAAATCTTGAGTATATAAATACAATCCTTTGTAATCAAAATATCCAGAAAGACAGACCATCCATCAATCAAAACCTTTTTACCAAGTGTTGGGTTTACTACTGCCGGTTTACCACAGCCTGGGGGTGTTTTAATACAAAAGTAATACATGTTTTTAAGGGGTACATGCTGCAGAACCGATTTGGGATGGTTCTCTTTTCAAATGTTCCTTCTGGGCTGCTCTCTAGATGCAGCCTTTGTGTAGTGATACCCCACACAACAGAATAGTCTATGACCTGGAACACCCATAACAGAAGCACAAAGAGGTGTGAGGTTTTTACTGGCTGACATCAGACCAACTGAAAGTGTGATCAAACAAGACAAAAGATTGGACCTCACAAAATGGACCTGCAAAATCATGCACAACAAATCTCCATCCCTCACCTCTACCATCTACCATATGGCAGTCTTCCAGGAAGTCTAATCAACAGCCTCTTGCTGACAAATACTTTATTGAATGTCAGTGTCTGTATCTTGACCCTCAAGCTTCTGGAATGCAGGCAATATACTCTCACTGTCTATGGAAGCTGTGCTTGCGCTCCATCTTGTGCCATGTCAAATGAGAAGTGTCCAATATACATTCCACATTGTTTTACAATTAATAATGTGAGCCAAACCTGAGAAAACACATGCGCTCTAGCATTTGAAGAATCTCCTTTCAAGGTTTGTATTCAGCTATTATTATAATCTTCTAATCCTGAAGTTGATTAGCTGCTCTTGGAGATTCCATAGTCTAGCCTAGCACTGGACAGACTGTTCATCTGATTCTAGTGCCTATCACAAATGTTGCTTCTGTCTATAGGTTTTCATCCTCAGATTGCATGCAGTCCCTAAAATCATTCTCTATATTCATAAAGCCTGGCATAAGAAAACTGCCCTTCATTTAAAATAGCTAATTGTCATCTCTCCTTTTCTTCAACTGACCCTCTTCTCCCTGTCCCATCCTCTTCATGCCTTTTCTCTCGAGGCACATCCTTCTCTAAGTCACTTGTATGTTTGCCTTAGTCTCTAATAATGTATGTCCTGGGTAAACTATACTTCTACAACCAATAACCTAGAATAGAGAGAGCCCCCTACACTCTCAAACCTTAAATAATAAAATATCAACACCCCACCACAAACTATGGAACAGAACAACATTTTGGGAAGTACACATTTAAAACCCTACATGCCTGCATGTGGCCAAATATCTCTCACAATAGCCAACATCGTAACAGCCCAAGGTAAAGGATCTTTCTACAGCTAGTCAAAAAAATAATGTCTACCTTATTCTGTGCTCCTCTATTAAATGTTATGCATATTCGTAGAGTGCACTATCACCCGTAAACAGGTGTGAGTCCAGCCAAACCTAGGACCTAGTGATACTACTTGAAAATCCAGGTTTTCAGCTTCTTGCAGAATTCAAGAAGTGATGAGGAGGCTTGTGAAGCAGCATGTTTTTTCACGTTTTATGAGCAATATAGGCAAGGGCTCAACTGCCAGACCTGGTTTTATGTTTGCATGGGATCTGTGCAAGTAGAAGTCAGGGACATGTGCAAGTAGAAGTCTGGATAGGCAGAGGTGTCAGAAAAGTCTGTGAAAGCAGATGCAGCGGTTGAGGTATGCAGGGCCAATGTTATGTAGTGCCTTGAAAGTGTGGGTGAGGAGTTTGAATTATGACTAATTTTGTATGGGGAGTCAGTGGAGTTCCTTCAGGTGTGGTGTGATGTAAGTGTGGTGTTGTAGGTAGAGAGTGTTTGTTGTCACAGAGTTCTGAATGGTCTGCAGTATTCTTGTGAGTTTTTCTTGATCCTGACATAGAGGGTGTTCTTGTTGTCCATCTTGCTTTTGACAAGGGTATGAGTGCCAGTTTTCTGGGTACTAAATGGGAGCTATTTGAAAATCTTTCTCAGCATCTTCAAGGGTATGGAACCATGAGGCAGTCACTGCATTGATTTGAGTGGTCCTGTTGAGTATATTGTGAATGATGACCCTGAGGTTTTTGGTTTGGGCCGTCGGGGTCAGTTGTCGGTCCTAGCTAGGTTGGCGACTGAAGGAAAGTACAATCTTGCCTGGCATGTTACCCCCATTTTTACATGTATGTCAGTTTGTTTTTGCCTGTCTCACTGGGATCCTGCTAGCCAGGACCCCAGTGCTCATAGTTTGTGGCCTGAATGTGTAACCCTGTGTAGTGACTAACTGTGTCACTGAGTGTTGGAAAATGGGTTATTGGTAAGGGCAGGTAAGTACCTACACTTAGCAATAGGCCACTAACCTCCACTTAGGTCCAGTTTGGTCTCAGTAAATTAAACCTAGCTCAACCCATGGTAGCTTGGCAACGAGCGACAAGGCTTAACTTAGGAGACAAAGTGTAAAGCATTCAAATATCACAAAACAGTAATTAAATAAAACACAGGAAACAGTTTAAAAATCCAAAATCAATTTATAACAATAGATCATATCTTCATCTTTAAAATGACACCAAAACGAATAAATCGGATAAAGGGAACCAGAGATATGATTTTTTAAAGAATAAAGGCTTTTTAGCGCATAGAAGCAACTAGCGCTCAAAGAGTTAACAAAGGCCACACTTGAAAGGAACAAAGTTCAGGCCACCCACAAGGTAACACTGTCACACTTACTTTCAGAAGTGTTTGATTCAGGAAAGTGGTCCACAGCACCAGCCAAGGGTTCAGAGGCTCTGGTGTGCCTCTTGGGGCCTGGGACTACAACTCCTACTATGCACCTCTTCAACTTATGGAGTTTCTCCAAACGTCTCCAAACTTCTGTATCTTCTTCCAGAGGTTCTTTTTGTGTCCTTGAAGTGTCCACAACTTGATCCAAGGTTCCAGAAGCTCTGAGTTGCTCCTTGGGAGTTGGGACTACAATTCCCTGAATGCACCTAGTCAGAATCCTCAAATGGCCACTGGACGCTGATCAGCTGGGCTCTGCTTGCAGGACTTGATGCAGGGGACTCTGGGAAGCTCCTTTGTACCTGTAGCAAACAGGGAGTCCCTTCTTAAAGAAGTAGAAGACAGGCAAAGTCCTTTTAGTGGTGAAGCCCAAGTGTGCAGCTGGTACAGTCCTCCAGAGGGCAGTGTCCAGGTGCAGGTCAGGGGTCTAGCAGGGCAGTCCTTCTCCTGTAGTTCTTCCTTGTTGGAATCTGATAGGGATCTGAGGTGTGGGTGCAGGTCTGCCAGTTTTATCCTTGCTCCTGGGTGAAAAACAGGGGGGTCCTGGTTCTCCAATCAGGGGTAGGGTCCTTCCCCCTGTGATGACCACTGACTGGGAAGTGTGGCAAAAATCAATTCCAGGGAGCAACATCCCTGAAAAATCCATCCTGGCTGAAAGTGATTTTTGGAGGTTACATCTGGCTGAGCCCACCCACTGGTGCGGCTAAAATCCTAAACACACCCCTCTCCTGCCCTCTTCTAATCTAATCAAGGGGGCACCTAATTGTCTGGGTTTGGAGGATGTGAGGGTGTTGCTGGGTTACTCTAAATGTCCTTCTCTGCCTTTGAAGACCAGTTTGGCAGCCCTCCCCCTTCCTGCTTCACCATCTGCTGAGGGGAGATCTCCTCCCCCAGGCACATCTCTTTGTGCTGAGCCAGGCACTTCACATCTCATCAATGCAGCCTGGCCAGGCTGCCAGAGGCTGGCCAATCAGAGCATAGCAGCAAAAACACTGCAGGGCTGAAGTTGGCAACTTTTCAGGTAAAGTTTAAAACTCTTTACCTGAGCAAGTTATATTAAATCCAGCAACTGGAAGTTGTGGGATTTATTATAACAATTAATTTGATACCAAAATCTAATATTTGTTACTTAAGGGGATTTTGAATATTAAAATAATGTTTCCCCATTCTAGCCTATGGAGGCCAGTCACTACAATGAGAGAAAAACTAATTTGGCTGTTTTACCTCACCAGGGCCTATAAAACTATTTTTATAAGGTCCCTGCTTACAGTTACATGGCACCCAGCCCCAGGGGTACATAGGGCACACCTTAGGGGTGACTTATATGTAAAAATAAGGTAGTTTAAGACTTTGGAACTACTTTTAATTCCAAAGTCGAGTTTGCATGTAACTTTAATTTAAAAGCAGCCAGCAAGGCAGGCCTGCCTTTAAAATGACACTAGGCACCTCAGCAGTGCACCTATGGGGGCACTACCTATGCTGGGGTCCCTAAACCTCCATGCCCTACCATATACTAGGGAATTATAGGTAGGTTAATGTTGCCAATTATAATTAGCCTAATTTGCATATCCACTTTACACAGTGCACAGGCCCTGGGACTGGTTAACAGTACCCAGGGCACCATCAGAGTCAGGAAAACACCAGCAAAAAGTGGAAAATGGGGGCAAAAAGTTAGGGGGCCTCTGCAATCAGCCCTGTTCTCTCACACTGAGGCTCTGCTAATCAGAAACTCAGTGCTTATGCTCTATCTGCCTTTAAATTGGTCACTGTAGGCTAGTGACCACTTTTACTAAACTAATTTCAATTGGCACACTGGAACACCCTTATAATTCCCTAGCATATGGTACCTAGGTACCCAGGGTATTGGGGTTCCAAGAGATACCTATGGGCTGCAGCATTTCTTTTGCCACCCATAGGGAGCTCAGACAAATCTTTACACAGGCTGCCATTGCAACCTGAGTGAAATAACACACACGTTATTTCACAGCCATTTTACACTGCACTTAAGTAACATATGTCACCTATATGTCTAACCTTCACTTAGTGAAGGTTAGGTGTAAAGTTACTAAGTGTGAGGGCACCCTGGCACTAGCCAAGGTGCCCCCACATAGTTCAGGGCAATTTCCCCGGCCTTTGTGAGTGCGGGGACACCATTACATGCGTGCACTACATATAGGTCAATACCTACATGTAGCTTCACAATGGTAACTCCGAATATGGCCATGTAACATGTCTAAGATCATGGAATTGTCCCCCCATGCCAAATCTGGTATTCAGGTGCCAATCCCATGCATTCCCAGGGCTCCACTATGGACCCCGGGAACTGCCAAACCAGCTCTCTGGGGTTTTCTCTGCAGCTACCGCTGCTGCCACCCCACAGACATGGTTCTGCCCTCCTGGGGTCTGGGCAGCCCAGTCCCAGGAAGGCAGAACAGAGAATTTCCTCTTAGAGAGGGTGTTACAGCCTCTCCCTTTAGAAATAGGTGTTAAGGGCTGGGGAGGAGTAGCCTCCCCCAGCCTCTGGAAATGCTTTGAAGGTCACAGATGGTGCCCTCCTTGCATAAGCCAGTCTACACCGGTTCAGGGATCCCCCAGCCCCTGCTCTGGCACGAAACTGGACAAAGGAAAGGGGTGGTGCCCAGAGCTCCTCCAGTGTGTCCCAGACCTCTGCCATCTTGGATTCGAGGTTCGAGGGCACTCTGGAGGCCTCTGAGTGGCCAGTGCCAGCAGGTGACATCAGAGACCCCTCTTGATAGGTGCTTACCTGACTAGATGGCCAATCCTTCTCTGAGGGCTATTTAGGGTCTCTCCTGTGGGCTTTTCTCAGATAACGACTTGCAAGAATTCACCAGAGTTCCTCTGCATCTCCCTCTTTGACTTCTGCCAAGGATCGACCGCTGACTCCTCCAGGATGCCTGCAAAACTGCAACAAAGTCGCAAGAAGCCTACCAGCGCCTAATCCTGCCGGCTTTCTTGACTGCTCCCTGGTGGTGCATGCTTTGGGGGCTGCCTGCCTTTATCCTGCATTGGAAGCCACGAAGAAATCTCCTGTGGGTTGACAGAGCCTTCCCCCTGCTTCGGCAGGCACTAAACTTCAGATTCACCGGTCCTCTGGTTCCCCTCTCATCTTGACGAGCGTGGACCCTGGAACACAGGTGGTGGACCCAAGTGACACAGACTGTCCAGTGGTCCATCTGTCCAAATTTGGAGGAGGTAAGTCCTTGCCTCCCCTCTCCAGACAGTAATCCTGTGTACTGCATGAACTGCAGCTGCTAGGGCTTCTGTGCACTCTTGCAAGGAAACCTTCGTGCACAGCCAAGCCAAGGTCCCCAGCACTCCGTCCTGCATTGCTCAACTCGCTGAGTTGACCACCGTCTTCTTGGTGTTGAGATGACCGCCGTGTTCAGTCTTCTTGAACCCATGTTCAAGTGCTTCTGCGGGTGCTGCCTTCTTGTGCATGGGCTCTCTGTGTTGCTGAGGGCCCCCTCTGTCTCCTCTCCTAAGTGGCGACATCCTGGTCCTTCCTGGGCCCGGGCAGCACCCTTTTTCTTCAACCGCAACCTTTGCAGCTAGCAAGGCTTGCTTGCGGTCTTTTGCCAAGGAAACAACCCTGCATCCTCCAGCAAACCATGGGACATCTTCTGCACAAAGGAGAAGTTCCTGGCACCTTTCGTTGTTGCAGAATCTTCAGCTTCTTCCACCCAGAGACAGCCATTTTGCACCTTCATTTGGGGTTTAGTGGGCTCCTGCCCCCCCTGGACACTTTAGCGATTCTTGGTCTTGGTCCTCTTCCTTTGCAGGTCTTCAGGTCCAGGAATCCGTCTTCAGTGCTTTGCAGTCTGTTGTGGTCCTTGCAAAATCCTCTATCACGACTTTAGTGTGTTTATGGGGAAGTAGTAGCACTTTACTCCTGCTTTTCAGGGTCTTCGGGTGGGGTACCTTGGACACCCTTAGTGTTTTCTTACACTCCCAGCGACCCTCTACCTACTACACTAGGCCTGGGGTCCCTACATGGTTCGCATTCCACTTTCTTAGATTATGGTTTGTGTTGCCCCTAGGCCTATTGCATCATATTGTATCTTACAGTGTTTGCACTACTTTCTGACTGTTTTACTTACCTGATTTTGGTTTGTGTGTATATTTTGTGTAGAATCAAGGTAGGGCCCTGAGTACTCTGGGGAGAGATCTTCCAAAGACCTGTCAGGTAACAGGCCAGCTAGTGAAACTGGTAGTGGGGGGGGGGGGGGGGGTCACACACTAGTAGGGCTCCTTTCACTCTAAAAGGCCAGGTAACTAGAGTCCAGCCACTTAGAGACAGGTCTACTTCTGCGAATTCCCACATTACCTCTATGTCTCAGAATTCCCAAGCCTCCCACCCTGAGGATAACACCCTAGACAGGGAACTCAGAAAGCTGAGGTTGGAAGAGGCCAGACTGAAGCTGAGACAGCAGCAGTTCGCCTTAGACAGGGAATCTCTAGATGTAGAGAGGGAAAGACAGAAGTTGGGGTTAGTTCCCCATGGTGGCAGCAGCAGTGTTCTTGATAGTAATCCTGTACGAGAACACGATTCAAGAAACCTGCACAAGATTGTCCCCCCTTACAAGGAGGGGGATGGCATAAACAAGTAGTTTGCTGCACTTGAGAGGGCCTGTATGGTACAGTTGGTCCCTCAAAGGCAGTGGGCTGCTACCTTGTGGTTATCTTTCACTGGTAAGGGTAGGAATAGGCTCCTTACTGTCAGAGAAAGAGATGCCAACAACTACAAAGTTTTGCAAGATGCACTCTTAGATGGATTTGGCTTAACCACTGAACAATACAGGATAAACCTCAGAGATACCAGAGAAGAGTCCTCTCAAGACTGGACAGACTTTGTAGACTGTTCAGTGAAAGCCTTGGAGGGTTGGTTAATTGGCAGTAAGGTGACCCACTATGAAAGCCTATATAATCTTATTTTGAGAGAGCATATTTTGAATAATTGTGTGTCTGATTTGTTACATCAGTACTTGGTAGATTCAGATCTGATCTTTCCCCAAGAATTGGGAAATAAGGCAGACAAATGGGTCAAAACAAGAGTGAACAGAAAAGTTCATACAGGTGGTGACAAGGATGGTAAGAAGAAGGATGGTAAGTCTTCTGACAAGGGTGGGAAAAAAGATAAAAAAACATTCTGAGTCTTCATCAGGCCCACAAAAATCCTCTGGGGGAGATGGGGCCAAATTCTCTTTTAACAATCAAAAGAAGCCATGGTGTTATTTCTGTAAAAGTAAAGGCCATTGGGCAAGTGATTCCACATGTCCAAAGAAAAACACCAAGGCTCCCACTACCACAACCCCACCTGTGTCCTCTAGTGCCCCTAGTAATAGCAGTGGTGGTGGGAAGTCTACTACAAATAGCCAATCAAGGGCTGTAGCCGGGCTCACCATTGGTAATGTAGTTGGGGTTGGTCTTGTTAGGGAGACCACAGAGGCTGTTCTAGTCCCTGATGGTTGTATTGACTTTGCCACCTGGGTTGCTTGTCCCCTTAATATGGGTATGTACAAGCAATTTCCCCTAATAAATGGTGTTGAGGTTGAGGATACAGGAGCCAGTGTCACTATGGTGATTGAGAAACTGGTTCACCCTGATCAACACCTAATTGGTCAGCAGTACCAAGTGACTGATACTCATAACAACACTCTTACCACCCCATGACTGTTGTGAATCTCAACTGGAGGGGTTACTGGTCCAAAGAAAGTTGTGGTAGCCACTGATTTACCCGTAGACTGCTTACTAGGCAATGATTTGGAGACATCAGCTTGGGCTGAAGTGGAGTTGGAGGCTCATGCAGCAATGCTGGGCATTCCAGGGCATATCTTTGCTCTCACAAGGGCTCAGGCCCAGAAGCAAAGAGGACAGGGTAGCTTGGATCCTGAAACAATAGACCAAGTGCTCCCAAAAGCTAGGGGTAGGAAGGGTAAATCCTTGCCCTCCCTCCCTCTCCAGAAGATTCCCCTTTTGATGAATCCTCTCCCTGTGCAGAACCTACACCAGATGAGATAGCAGCAGACACTGCTGAACTTTTGGGTGCAGGGGGGCCTGATAGGGAAGAGCTGAGTGTGGCACAGCAGACCTGTCCCACACTGAGGGTTTAAGACAGCAAGCTGTCAAACAGCAGAATGGGGATATCACTGGTCTATTGGGAAGATAACCTCCTCTACGCTGAGTCAAGGGACCCTAAACCTAGAATTGCCAGAAGATTGGTCATCCCTTTGCAGTATAGGGAGTTTCTTCTGACCTTGGCACATGATATTCCTTTGGCTGGGCATTTGGGCCAGAGTAAAACTTGGGACAGACTTGTTCCATTGTTTCACTGGCCTCACATGTCAGAGGACACTAAAGAGTTTTGTCGCTCCTGTGTGACCTGCCAAGCAAGTGGCAAAACTGGTGGCACACCTAAGGCCCCCTTAATTCCACTTCCAGTGGTTGGGGTGCCCTTTGAAAGGGTAGGGGTTGACATAGTTTGTCCCCTTGACCCTCCAACAGCTTCAGGCAATAGGTTTATCCTTGTGATAGCGGCCCATGCCACTAGGTATGCTGAAGCTATACCTTTGAGGACCAGTACAGCTCCTGCAGTGGCAAAAGTCCTCCTGGGAATCTTTTCCAGAGTGGGTTTCCCTTAGGAAGTGGTGTCAGACAGAAGTAGTAACTTCATGTCTGCATACCTCAAAGCTATGTAGAAGGAGTGTGGTGTAACTTACAAGTTCACTACTCCTTATCATCCACAGACAAATGGTCTGGTTGAGAGGTTTAATGAAACTCTCAAAGGTATGATTATGGGACTCCCTGAAAAACCAAGAAGGAGATAAGATGTCCTGTTGCCATGCCTCTTTTTTTGCTTATAGGGAGGTACCTAAAAAAGGAATGGGCTTTAGCCCCTATGAACTTCTCTTTGGGCACCCTGTAAGAGATCCCCTTGCTCTTGTGAAGGAGGGTTGCAACAACCTTTAAGAGCTCCCAAGCAAGACATTGTGGACTATGTACTTGGCCAAAGATCCAGAATAGCTGAGTACACGAAAAAGGCCAGTAAAAACCTTCAGGCCAGCCTAGAGCTCCAAAAGCAATGGCATGACCAGAAGGCTGTCCTGGCCCAGTACCACCCAGGGCAAACAGTGTGGGTATTGAAGCCTGTGCCCCCAAGAGCACTAGTGGACCCCATCTAATAGTAGAAAATAAAGGTGAGGTCACCTATTTGCTAGACCTGCCCTTCCAGGAGTCCCCTTAGGGTACCCCATGTCAATCGCCTGAAACCTTACTATGACAGGGCTGACTTAACCCTGCTCATGGCAACTGATGAGGGGCACGAAGAAGAGAGTGACCCTCTGCCTGACCTCTTCTCCACCACTGAAGCTGATGGCTTAGTGGAGGGAGTGGTGCTTGCAGATTGCCTTACTGCTGAGCAGAAGAACAACTGTATAAATCTCCTTGGCCAATTCTCTGACCTCTTCTCACTGATCCCAGGTACAACTACCTGGTGTGAGCACACAATCAACATCGGAGACAGTTTACCTGTCAAAAGTAAGATTTATAGGCAGCCTGACCATGTCAGAGATTGCATAAAACAAGAGGTACAGAAAATGCTAGATCTGGGAGTGATTGAGCCTTCTGAGAGCCCATGGGCTAGCCCAGTGGTGCTTGTCCCAAAACCTCATAGTAAAGAAGGTAAAAAGGAAATGAGGTTTTGTGTTGACTATAGGGGTCTCAATCAAGTAACCAAAACTGATGCTCACCCTATACCCAGGGCAGGTGAGCTCATAGATACCCTGGCTTCTGCCAAGTATCTAAGCACTTTTGACTTAACTGCAGGGTATTGGTAGATTAAGTTGTCAGAAGATGCTAAACCTAAAACAGCATTTTCAACCAATAGAGGGCACTATCAGTTCACTGTTATGCCCTTTGGTTTGAAAAATGCTCCTGCCACTTTTCAGAAGTTGGTGAACACAGTCCTGCAAGGGTTGGAAGCTTTCAGTGCTGCATATCTAGATGGTATAGCTGTCTTTAGCTCCACCTGGGATGATCACCTGGTCCACCTATGGAATGTTTTGGAGGCCCTTCAAAAGGCAGGCCTCACTATCAAGGCTTCAAAGTGCCAGATAGGGCAGGGAAAATGGTTGATCTGGGCCACATGGTAGGCGGGGAACAGATTACACCACTGCAGGGGAAGATCCAAACCATTATGGAATGGGCTCCCCCTACAACTCAGACCCAGGTGAGAGCCTTCTTAGGCCTCCCATGGTACTATAGGAGGTTCATTAGGAACAATGGCTCCATTGCAGCTCCTCTTAATGACTTCACCAGCAAGAACATGCCTAAAAAGGTATTGTGGACAGATAGCTGTCAAAAGGCTTTTGATGAGCTTAACAGGCCATGTGCTCTGAACCTGTCCTAAAAAGCCCTTGTTACTCCAAAAAAAATCATAGTCCAGACTGATGCTTGGGGTAGGGACAGTTCTAACACAGCTTAACACTGAGGGCCAGAATCAACCTGTTGCTTTTATCAGCAGGAGGTTGACCCCCAGAGAAAAGCGTTGGTCTGCAATAGAGAGAGAGGCCTTTGCTGTGGTCTGGGCACTGAAAAAGTTGAGACCATACCTGTTTGGTACTCACTTTATTGCTCAGACAGACCACAAACCTCTATTATGGCTTAAACAAATGAAAGGAGAAAACCCTAAATTGTTGAGGTGGTCCATCTCCCTACAGGGAATGGACTATACAGTGGAACATAGACCTGGGAGTACCCACTCCAATGCAGATGGACTCTCCAGATATTTCCACTTAGACAATGAAGACTCAACTGGCCAAGTTTAGCCTTATTGTCCCTCATTTGGGGGAGGTTTGTGTAGGAAAGTACCATCTTGCCTGGCATGTTACCCCCATTTTTACATGTATGTCAGTTTGTTTTTGCCTGTCTCATTGGGATCCTGCTACCCAGGACCCCAGTGCTCATAGTTTGTGGCCTGAATGTGTAACCCTGTGTAGTGACTAATTGTGTCACTGAGGCTCTGCTAATCAGAACCTCATTGCTTATGCTCTCTCTGCCTTTAAATTGGTCACTGTAGGCTAGTGACCACTTTTACCAATTTCAATTGGCACACTGGAACACTCTTATAATTCCCTAGTATATGGTACCTAGGTACCCAGGGTATTGGGGTTCCAGGAGATACCTATGGGATGCAGCATTTCTTTTGCCACCCATAGGGAGCTCAGGCAAATCTTTACACAGGCTGCCATTGCAACCTGAGTGAAATAACACACATGTTATTTCACAGCCATTTTACACTGCACTTAAGTAACTTATAAGCCACCTATATGTCTAACCTTCACTTAGTGAAAGTTAGGTGCAAAGTTACTAAGTGTGAGCCAAGGTGCCCCCACATAGTTCATTTCCCCAGACTTTGTGAGTGCGGGGACACCATTACATGCGTGCACTACATATAGGTCAATACCTATATGTAGCTTCACAATGGTAACTCTGAATATAGCCATGTAACATGTCTAAGATCATGGAATTGTCCCCCCATGCCAAATCTGATATTGGGGTGCCAACCACATGCATCCCCGGGTGTCCACTATGGACCCCGGGTACTGCCACGCAGCTCTCTGGGGTTTTCTCTGCAGCTACCGCTGTTGCCACCCCACAGACAGGGTTCTGCCCTCCTGGGGTCTGGGCAGCCCAGTCCCAGGAAGGCAGAACAAAGAATTAACCTGTGAGAGACGGTGTTACACCCTCTCCCTTTGTAAATAGGTATTAAGGGCTGGGACGGAGTAGCCTCCTCCAGCCTCTGGAAATGCTTTGAAGGGCACAGATGGTGCCCTCCTTGCATACACCTGTTCAGGGATCCCCCAGCCCCTGCTCTGGCACGAAACTGGACATAGGAAAGGGGTGGTGCCCAGAGCTCCTCCAGTGTATCCCAGACCTCTGCCATCTTGGATCCAGAGGTTCGAGGGCACTCTGGAGGCCTCTGAGTGGCCAGTGCCAGCAGGTGATGTCAGAGACCCCTCCTGATAGGTGCTTACCTGACTAAGTGGCCAGTCCTCCTCTGAGGGCCATTTAGGGTCTCTCCTGTGGGCTTTTCCTCAGATAATGACTTGCAAGAATTCACCAGAGTTCCTCTGCATCTCCCTCTTCGACTTCTGCCAAGGATCGACCTCTGACTGCTCCAGGACGCCTGCAAAACTGCAACAAAGTAGCAAGAAGCCCACCAGCAACATTGTAGCACCTATACCTGCTGGCTTTCTTGATTGTTTCCTGGTGGTGCATGCTTTGGGAGCTGCCTTTCTTCATCCTCCACTGGAAGCCATGAAGAAATCTCCTGTGGATTGACGGAGTCTTCCCCCTTCTTCATCAGGCACCAAACTTCAGCTTCACTGGTCCTCTGGGTCCCCTCTCATCGTGACGAGCGTGGCCCCTGGAAAACAGGTGGTGGACCCAAGTGACCCAGACTGTCCTGTGGTCCATCTGTCCAAATTTGGATGAGGAGGTAAGTCCTTGCCTCCCCTCTCCAGACAGTAATCCTGTGTACTGCATGAACTGCAGCTGCTAGGGCTTCCATGCACTCTTGCAAGGAATCCTTCATGCACCGCCAAGCCCAGGTCCCCATCACTCTGTCCTGCATTACTCAACTCGCTGAGTTGACTACCGGCTTCGTGGGACCCTCTTTTGTAGTGTTGGGATGACCGCCATGTTCAGTCTTCTTGAACCCGTGTTCAAGGGATTCTGCGGGTGCTGCCTTCTTGTGCATGGGCTCTCTGTATTGCTGAGGGCCCCCTTTGTCTCCTCTCCTAAGTGGCAACATCCTGGTCCTTCCTGGGCCCAGCAGCACCCTTTTTCTTCAACTGCATCCTTTGCAGCTAGCAAGGCTTGTTTACGGTCTTTTGCCAAGGAAACAACTCTGCATCCTCCAGCACACCATTGTACAACTTCTGCACAAAGGAGATGTTCATGGCACCTTTCGTTGTTGCAGAATCTTCAGCTTCTTCCACCCTGAGGCAGCCATTTTGCACCTTCATTTTGGGTTTGGTAGGCTCCTGCCCCCCTAGACACTTTAGCGACTCTTGGACGTGGTCCCCTTCCTTTGCACGTCTTCAGATCTGGGAATCCGTCTTCAGTGCTTTGCAGTCTGTTGTGGTCCTTGCAAAATCCTCTATCACGACTTTAGTGTGTTTCTGGGGAAGTAGTAGGACTTTACTCCTACTTTTCAGGGTCTAGGGGTGGGGTATCGTGGACACCCTCAGTGTTTTCTTACACTCCCAACGACCCTCTCCACACTACACCAGGCCTGGGGTCCCTACGTGGTTCGCATTCCACTTTCTTAGTATATGGTTTGTGTTGCCCCTAGGCCTATTGCATCATATTGTATTCTACAGTGTTTGCACTACTTTCTGACTGTTTTACTTACCTGATTTTGGTTTGTGTGTATATTTTGTGTATTTTACTTACCTCCTAAGGGAGCATATCCTCTGAGATATCTTTGGCACATTGCCACTAAAATAATGTACCTTTGTTTTTATTAACCCTGAGTATTGTGTTTCTTGTGATATAGTACCTATATGATATAAGTAGTATAGTAGGAGCTTTGCATGTCTCCTAGTTCAGCCTAAGCTGCTCTGCTATAGCTAACTCTATCAGCCTAAGTTGCTAGAACACTACTGATCTACTAATAAGGGATAACTGGACCTGGCACAAGGTGTAAGTACCATCAGGTACCCACTATAAGCCAGGCCAGCCTCCTACAGCCACCAGCTGTACTCCCACTGTGAAGTGCTCTTTCCAAAGCTCATGATTTCGGTCTTGACTGTGTTCAGCTTTAGACGGTTAGTGTTCATCCAATGGGCAATCTCAGCCATGAAGACATTGAACTTGATTCTGGTACTGGGTGCCTTGTCTGTGAGGGAGAGAATGAGTTATGTGTTGTTGTCATAGAAGAGTTTGTTGATGTTGTGAGACTGGATTATGCTAGCTAGAGTGAGAAAAAGGTAAGGCTTACGGAGGATCCTTGCAGAACACCAAAGATGAGGTTGCAGCATCCAAGGTCTATTGTGCCTGGCTGACTGACTTGGGTCCTTCTAGTAGGGAAGGAGCAGATGCATCAGTGCATGTTTTTGGTTCCTATGCCATGTAGACATTGGATGAGAATGAAGTGTCTCCTCCATGCAGAGTCATGCAAACGTTATCTGTGGAGCTGAGGAGTTGGTAGCTGTTAAGTTATCTGGTGAGGTGTTTGTTGATGATTTTTTCAAAGACCTTGGCTTTGAAGGAGAGCAGTCTGTTGTTGGTGAGCAATGAACAGTCCGTGGGGGGGGGTTCTTTTGCAATGAGAGGACAGTTGCGTGTTTCCAAGCTTCTGGGAAGGTCACTGAAGAGGTGGAGGCATTCAGAATGAGTGTGAATAAGGTGCTTATGGATTGCCCTGGAGTCCTCTGGAGTTGAGTGTGGTGAGGACAGGGGTTCAATGGGGCCCCTGAATGGATGGAGGTCATGGTGGCAGCAGTTTCTTTCAGGGTGATGATGGGCCACGTGGTTAGCACTGGTTCTTTGTATGAGACTGAGAGGTGTTCAGAAAGGCTTGTTGGGCCTGGTTGTGGGCTGAAGTTGCTGTAAATGTGATGATGTTGTTGCTGAAGATGTGAGAGAGACTGTTGCAGAGGTTTTGAGAGATGTTGATTGAGTTGGAGGAGGCCGCTGGGGAGGTGAAGTCTTTCACAATGATGAAGATTGCTTTGCTTCTGTTGGTGCTGGCATCGATGTGGTCCATCAAAGCAGTGAATTTAGTGGTCAGAAATAGTTGTCACAGATTTGGCAAATTTAAGTGTGGTCTACATTGTCCTAGCTTATTCTCCAATGGCCCTCCATTTGTTTGCAGTGGTGTTTCATTCGTCTGAGAGCCATATTTACGCTAATTTGATTGCGCCCACTTGTATCCCCCTAACAACATAATGTGTGCACTGTATTCACAATACAGCGCACCATGGTGCATGTTAGGACAATAGAGTCAAAAATGTTGACTCTATTGTGGCTCTTTGCAAAAATGATGGTGCTAATCCTGCAAAGTCATGGGAGACCCATTGAAAACAATGGGAGCATCACTTTGTAAATGTTGTAAATTTCACAGCGCCATTGTTTTTGGGCTTCCCTGTGTGGGAACACCCTCTTGCATACATTATGCCTGGCGAAGGCATAATGTGACACAAGGGGTTACAAAGTGGTGCAATGATGCATTGTGCACTTTGCAAATATGGCGCAGGGAAATTGCCTCTTTAACGCCACATTAGTGTAAAAAAATGCTGTAGTGTGGTACAAGGAGGCATTAGGGGCTTGTAAATATGCCCCTGAGCTCCTCCATGTACCAACTGTCCTGGATCTAAATCTAGTTGTATTGCTGTGTTTAATGGAGGACAAGGAGGCGGCGCAGGAGGTGATCAAATAATTGAAATTCTTGATGACTTTGGGAAGGCTTTTGCTGTGTGCAGATAGATGGGTGTTGAAAGCAGTTTTCCAGTCCTTGTCAGTAATGCTGTTCCAGATTTGGTGGCTGGTCTGACAGTGGTGCATCTGCGGTGGATTGAGACTGGGGTGCTGACCTTGGTGAGGTGGTAGCCTGCCCAGGGGAGAGGTGGGGGATTGTAAACTTGGATATTGTCAAATATGGTGAAAATGGGGTCAAGAAGGTGTCAGGTGTTCTGGCTAGGTCCCTTTATTCCTTAGGTGAGGCCGAAGCTGCTAAGGTCTTTAATGAGTGCTCTTGAGTTGAGGTCAGCGTGGTCTTCCAGGTAGAAGTTCAGGTCTCCATGTAGGATGTAATTTCTAGCATTGTGAGCGAGTGATGCAACAAAGTCCACAATAGTCAGTGAAGTTGGTGTGCGGTCCCAGTGGTCTGTAGATGACAATGTGGCTTAGGGTTAAGTTGACTGTGACCTGAAACTTAAACAACAGGTGTTCCATGATGGAGGGTGATGTATATGGCTTGACTATGTTGTCCTAAATAAAGAACCTGTGCAACCAGTAATGAATGGGGAGCATCTCATTATACATCACACCATGACTCTGATGGGTACCCATTCAATATAGTCATCATTCATGCATCTATGTGGCTTTGTGCAAGTGCAAAACAGTTCCTTATTTGTACCAAGCAGAAAAAGGTGTTTTCTGCTGGAAAGGTACCTTTTCTCAGTTCAAAAAAACATTTTCAACTGATTTCTGATTTTCCTCAGTTTTTATCAAGTGGACCTACTGGGGTGGATCAGCTTTTAAATCCATTTCTAGGAGGATAACCAGACTGGCTTTTCATCAAAAATTAATGGTTCCTTGAAACAAGTGTAAACAATGGAATAATTGTTCAGTTGTTCATTCCTAAAAAAAAAACAGAAAAAAAACCAACAAAAAAAAAAACAGAAACGACCCATTGTATGTGTGCAGTACAGTGGCTTCCTTCTGATTTTGTCTAGACGTAGGAAGGGTGTGTGTCCTGTACAAATGCTTTGCAAGACAGCACATACTCACCTCTGCACTGGGGTGAGAGGTTGTTTATTGTGTGAAGCAGTCGTGCCAGAGCCCAAGCACAGCAGATGACAGCAGCGGGCCAATTTTAGCAGATACAGCTAATGCAAATTTGGCACTGGTAGTATAAGGTATAATAAAAGGCACACTGTGAGTGGGCACTTGTGTCATTTCAGTCTTCCTTGTTGAGTGCAGATTTTGTTGAGTGCAGATATTTCCTACTTGGAATTTTCTTCTTAATACTTCTGATTTAGGGTTGAAATAATTTCCCTAACAAATCTGAATTTGACTTTTTTGCAATATTTAGCACATGTCCTCTTACTACTAATTTGAAATGCACCTTCAATCTTATCTCAAGATTCTCAGTTGCACAATTAAATGTTTTATTTTTATTGTATTTTTTTTCACTTGAGGTACTTATCAGCGACTGCTCTGTGTTTCATAGACATTTTTTGTAAAATCTCTTAATAACCAACCTGTTTCCCCAGAAATGGGTCTTCTAATTACACCGAAAGCCAATATTTTCTGCATCTTCCATGGACCACGTGGCTGTTATAGGATTTATGACTTGGTCTTTTCTTTGCTCAGTGTGGTTGGAAATACCTTAGGAACAAGAGTAATGTTACATTACTAACATGGTCTTTATTCTTAATGCCCTGGACCTGAAAGACAGAACTTTGCTCACAAAGGACCCCTCAAGCATCAGGAGAATATTTCCTAGAATCCAGTGAGTAGGCTTGGAATTCTACTGTAGTCATAGATTTCCAGGATTGCTTACATATGTTATATATCAAGGTGCAGAATTATCACCAAGTGTAAAATACCAAGGGCCAGATTTATCAAAGGCTTGTGTTGTTCTTGCATCATGCAAGGTGATACAAGGGCATCCAAGCCCTTAAGTGAGATTTACTATAACATGCAGAGCCACAATTGCGTGACTGAGTGGCATGGTAAATCTGGAATAACACAAGACAGAGCAAGGTGCTGCCATGCATTACGCTGCCCTGGGAAGGTGTTCCATTGCTGGATTGTGGGTGTTCCTGCACCTCCACCCAAGTTTTTGGTGCATTCACAGATTTACTAACAAAGTAAACCTGTGACTGCATTAAAATGCTATGCTTTCCACGGGGAGGCATAACGAGGAGACATATGTTCATTTTCCCTCATTTTTCCCCAGGACACATCGAAAGCGGAAAAAAACTTCAAAGGATTGCTTTTGTGCAGGAAGGTGTCCCTTCGTACACAAATAACAATCCTTCCTGCAATGCAGGCACCCATGCACCATGGTGCAAGGGTGCTTGTTTTGGTGCTTGGCGGTCTCTATTGCGTCTGCACAGAGAGAGGCGGAATGCATACGTGTGACATACTCCTACCCTCTCCGTTTGGTGCAGTGAAGCACAGCAAGTTGTCTTCTTGTGTTGCCCTGCGTCATATATTAGTAAATCTGCCCCAAATCTGTTAAATGTATGGACAAGTGCATTTTTAAATTTAACCGTTTTTTTTAGTCGAATAAAATAATATTTTCCCGTGGAGAAAGCACTTCCCTACATTCTCATGAAATTGAGCCCTCCCCCCTCTATTCTGATACTGCACCTATTTTTGTTACTAACTCGTTTGTGGGTGTACACCTACTTTTAAAGATCAGCCGGAACCCGAAAAATCACTCAAATACCTACATTTGCAATTGCAAAAATCACATAAATTGAAATTTTTTAGATCACAAAAAGAAATTCCGTTTTTACTTTCACAAAAGTGCTTTATGGTTTAAAATTAGTCATATCCTGTGAGCAGTTCTTTTGTATGCAAAGGCGAAAATAGAATTTTCGACCACTACACTATGAGAACACTTTTGCTAACTACAAGTTTTGAGCCCCGTTTCACTCTGTTTTTATTCACGAGCATGAGAAAGCTATTATGTTTCTAAAACTGCTGTCAGCTTCAAAAGAAAGACGTCCGCATATAGCTAAGATTTCTCATACGTCTTCCACTCTGGAGAACAACGGAATTCAAAATGTATTCACAACCAGCAGAGAACACAATTCATACCCTACCGTGAAAACAGAATAACTTTAATTATCGTGTGGATGAAAATCTCCAATGGCTTCTGAAAAGAGATTCGGAGTGCTGGCAGGAACGTAACTTGGTCAATGAGATTTTCCAACAATCACGCTGACATATAATGTAAAAATACTTTATACGGGGGCAGGGTGCATTAGAGGGGCTTATAGGGCAGCGGAAAAGGAGAGGAATTGATATTGGTAGGGGTACCAAATGAGGGAAAACACAGTATTTTGCAAATTTACGAACAATTTTGAAATTTTAAAGACTTTCAAAACAATGAAAGGGACAGAATGTGTGCGTTTTTGTTTGTGTGTATGTAAAAGTTCCTGGTGAAAGCCGACAGACACCTCACCATACTAGAATGAAAGCTCCTGTACCCATCCATTAACCAGAAAATGCATTTATTAGGGGGGGTGTAACACCTCAAACGCCCACTTGAAGCTGCTTTTTACCTTATATTTGTGTTTTGTTTAGGAATAAACACATTTTAGAAAATATCAGTAAACCTTCTTAAAGAAGACTGACCCATAAACAAGGGCAGATTTGCTAAGTGCGCAAGAGTGCAAAGTCATACAAAGTGACACAAAGCAGTGCAAAGTTTTGCAAGGGTGTTTATTTTCTAGTATGTATTTTGCCCTGAAAGGCACTCTTTCTCCAGTGGAAATAGTGCTTTGCTCTGCATTGTGTCACTTCGCATCAGGGAGGTGCTAGATGGGTGTTACTTCAGTGTAACTTGGGTGCATCAGCACACATGTACTGGAGTGAAACGCACACATCCGTTGCATGTGTTCCTTTTATTTTTGTGTAATCATACCGGAAGTTCATGCTCTCCAAACAAATATAATGCTAGGCAAAGTGCACTGACCTCTATGCGTCGTGGAAGGCAGCCTATTAGAGCACCAGCGGAGGGTATAACAGCAGCAGCAAGCCAATCGTTGTAGATATGGCTCTATGATGTCCTGTGCCCCCTTGGGGTAATGTAGCACAGAAAATGTGGTTGTTCAGCTGCATCACGTGAAAAAATCGTAAATCTATCTCAGAACGTTTTTCTTTATTTTTGCTGGTGCACACTGTGGAAAAAGCCAAATGTTCTGTATGCGCTAAAACTAAAATCAAATGTGTTACTGTGCACATTACACTGCTTACATGCATCTTACCACCAAGCAGATTTTACTCTTGTGGAGCATTCCATGGAACAGGTTCATATTGCACCTCATAACTAGTCACACATCAGTTCATCTCTAATTCAGAGCGAGCTCCGCATCTTCCAATCCCCCATAGCAGGTCTCGCCTAGGACTGAACTGTTGCAGGAAAAGGCCCAATGGAGTCATTTCTGTGTTGCATTATTGCAATACTTATGTGCATTCCTACACCTAACTAAAAGACAGAAATGCAAAGCTAAGAACTGAATAGAGCTAGGGCTGTATTTATAGGCCCATAATGCCACAGGAGCGTCACTTTTATTGACACTCCTGTGGTGCTAAGCACAGCGCCGTATTTACAAGGTGGCGTTAAGCCACTTTTTGTAAATACAGCCCCTGTGCGTATAAAGGCATGCAATGGGTGTTGCTGTGGACGTGTCGCGCCGCGATTCTCTCTCTCCTTGCGCTGCAACACTTTCTGTTTGGATAGTGTCTTCGCTCCTGCTTCCTCGTATTCATTACAGGTTCACGTCTGTTCCAGTGTTTTTTCCTGTACTTTTGCTCTTGTATTTACCTATTCAATTTGCTCCTGTTTCAGGAACCTTTCCTTTTTGGAGGTTTTTTCCCCTTTCAGGGTTTTTTCCCTCTGGCACTACTTCTGAAGGACACGGCATGCTCTTGGCGTTTCCATTGCCTGCAGCACCGTGGCTACCAGAAAGAATCGCCCCTACCTGGGCCAAGGCCGAACATTCAGGAACAAGATCCTCGCCACTCGTTCTGCGGACTCCAGGTTAAAGCAGCTCGTAAGTCATGACAGATTGCAGCGCCAAATACTCCTGACACCATGGATGATACAGTGGCGGCTGCTGCAGATCCTGATCAATCTCTTCTGGCAACCATTCAGCAACAGGCTCAGGAACTGCAACAATTACACAATGAGAATGCTGCTTTACGATAGGCTTTAGCTTTCCGCAGTGCAGATGTTCCGGCCGTCTCCACCTCAACTCCTCGTTTCTCCGGTGAAGCAACTAAACTGTGAGAGTTCCTCGATGCATTAACTGTGTATTTCGCCTTCCGACCCACCCAATTCTCCCACAACAAGACAAATGTGGGTTATCTTATCAGTGCGCTATCCGGTCCTGCCTTGGCATGGGCAACTCCCATGGTATCATCCAATGACCCAGTATTGTCTGACTATACAGCCTTCGTGAATCGGTTCAAACATATGTTTAGTCGTCCAGGATTGGAGGCCTCTGCTGAAGAAGCATTGTGTGACATCCAACAAGGCTCTCAAGATGTCCTCCAATATATTACCCGCTTTCGACAGCTTGCGGCCGAGACAACCTGGGTGGAACGAATTCTGGTGACTTTATTCCGTAGAGGACTTAAAAAGGAGATCAAAGATCTACCTGGGCCAAGGCCGAACATTCAGGAACAAGATCCTCGCCACTCGTTCTGTGGACTCCAGGTTAAAGCAGCGCGTAAGTCGTGACAGGACGTGCCACAGCAAAACCCATTGCATTTTGATGCTGCCTCATATTTATGGAATCTTGTAAACCTGAGGCAGTGCCAAAATCTAACTGCAGCCCCAGGGATGACATTAGCAGGGCGCAACGAGGACAAATACTTTTATTCCTCCTCATTTTTTGCTTTTTCTATGCGTGCTGCATTCTGCAGCATCCGTAGAAAAAAGCAAAATGCAAGAAATTATTGTTTATATGCGGGAAGGTGTCCTTTCCTGCACATAAACAATAATTTGAAAATTATGATTTGGCACTTCTGTGTGTGCTGCATTGTGTAGCAAACATAGAAGTGCCAAAGCGCCATTAGTGATTGTTTATGTGCAGGAAGGGGCACCTTGCTCCCCTGACTCAGATTTTTCCCCATGCAAATATGCAGCATTGGATTTGTGAATATTCTTCTATGTGTTACTCCAGATTACTGCCAACATTACATGTTGTCACTTTTATTCCAAAATATCAGATACTGTCAAAGGAAGGTGAACTATGTTTCCTGGGGAAAGCCCTATGATCTAGGATCCATGTTATACATATAGATATATAATCACATCCAAACTTCAGCGGCTGCCGGTCCACTTTCAAAACGCTGGTAGTGCCGGGGTTGTCGTCCCCACTCCATGCCTGCACAAAAGATGAGCTCCCCCCGATGAAAGGAGCATGGCACTCAATAGCATTATGGGTTAATTAATTAAGGCACCAAAGGAAACATTGATGTGTTTCCGCTGTAAACCAGCCAACAGTCCTTTTTGTTATTTGGTATAAATCCGTTCAGTAGTTTTCAAGTAATGAAAGAAAAATAAAATATAGATATGTGGGTGAGCTGGACCTGGCCCTTTTTGGAGGGTCATCCCCAATCTTTTTGCCACCTTCCTCCTATTTTATCTGATCAGGTTTTGTTGGCTTTAGGACTCTGGGCACTTTACCACTGCTAACCAGTGCTAAAGTGCATATGCTCTCTGTGTAAATTGCATTTGTGATTGGTTTATTTATTATTGGCACATTTGATTTACCGGTAAGTCCCTAGTAAAGTGCACTAGAGGTACCCAAGGCCTGTAAATCAAATGCAACTAGTGGGCCTGCAGCACTGGTTGTGGCTCCCACATGAGTAGCCTTGTAAACATGTCTCAGACTTGCCACTGCAGTGTCTGTGTGTGCAGTCTTGCACTGCCAATCCGACCTGGTAAGTGTGCCCACTTGCCAGGCCTACTACTTACCTTTTTATACATGTAAGGCACCTCTAAGGCAGGCCCTATGCAGCCCCATGGGCTGGGTGCAGTGTATATTAAAGGTGGGAAATGTACTGATGAGTTTTACATGTCCCAACAGTGAAGTACTGCTAAGTTTGTTTTTCACTGTTGCAAGGGCAATCTCTCTCATAAGTTAACATGTGGGCTGCCTTTAAATAACTTTACAGTGCAGATTCCTTTTGGGAGCAGATGGAAATGTGGAGTTTGTGGTCTTTGAACTCACAATTTAAAAATACATCTGTTAGACCTGACAGCCTTAGGGTGGTCACCCCTAATGTTTTGCCTGCCTCCCTCCACTTCTTAGATAATGTTTTTGCTGGTGTGTAGCCTCTGCACACTTTACCACTGCTAACCAGTGCTAAAGTGCATATGCTTTCTCCCCTTAAACATGGTAACATTGGATCATAACCAATTAGACTATTTAATGTACTTATAAGTCCCTAGTACAGTGCACTATATGTGCCCAGTGTCTGTAGATTAAATACGACTAGTGGGCCTGCAGCACTGATTGTGCCACCCACTTCAGTAGCCCCTTAACCTTGTCTCAGGCCTGCCATTGCAAGGCATGTGTGTGCAATTTCACTGCCAATTCGACTTGGCATTTAAAAGTACTTGCTGAGCCTAAAACTCCCCTTTTTCTACATATAAGACACCCCTAAGGTATGCCCTTGGTAACCCATAGGGCAGGGTGCTGTGTAGGCAAAAGGCAGGACATGTACTTATGTAGTTTACATGTCCTGGTAGTGTAAAACTCCAAAATTCATGTGAGGCCTCCCCCCTTCATAGACTAACATTGGGTTTGCCCTCATACATTGGTTGAGTGGTAGCTGCTGATCTGAAAGGGGTAGGAAGGTCATATTTAGTATTGCCAGAATGGTAATATAAAATCCTGCTGACTGGTGAAGTTGGATTTATTACTACTGTTTTAGAAATGCCACTTTTAGAAAGTGAGCATTTCTCTTCACTTACATCTGTATGTGCCTTACAATCCACGTCTGGCTGGATTTAGTTGATAGCTCCTTGTGCATTCACTCAGACACACCCCAAACACAGGATACTCAGCTTCACTTGCACACATCCACATTTTGAATGGGTCTTCCTGGAGTTGGAGGGTGGAGGGCCGGCCCTCACAAAAAGGACTGCCACACCCCCTATTGGGACCCTGGCAGACAGGATTGAACTGAAAGAGGACCTGGTGCACATTCAAGCCACTCTTTGAAGTCTCCCCCACATCAAAGGCACATTTGGGTATATAAACAGGGCCTCTGCCCCTACCAAGTCAGGCACTTCCTTGAGAAGAAACTTGTAACCAGAACCTGTATCCTGCCAAGAACAACTGCTTGGCTGCCCAAAGGACTCACCTGACTGCTTTCTGTGAAGGACTGCTGCCTTGCTGTTGACCTGCTGCCTTGCTGCTCTCTGGTTGAGGTGAAGAAGTGCTCTCCAAGGGTTTGGATAGAGCTTGCCTCCTGTTCCCTGAAGTCTCAGGACCAAAAAGACTTCATCTCTTCAAGAAGGACTCCTTGTGTGGCGAAATTCGACGCACAGCCTGCCAGCAATGACACACAGCCTGCACCGCAGTAAAAATTTCACTGCACTCGGACCCGGAACGACACAGCCCGACTTCGCAATGAGAAGATCGACGCAGCGCCAGCGCAGCGACTGGAAATTCGATGCACGGCCCACTGGATCGACTCACAGCCAAGCTAGAACAATGCAGCCCAACTTCCAGAGAGGAATCAACGCAGCGCCTGCTATGTGGTAGAAAATTCAACGCAGCACCCACCAGATCGACGCAGCTCCTGTGACTTCATCCTGCCAGTGCAGGAAATCCACGCACCATCCCAGTGGGAATCTGAAAGCCCAGCAACCCAGAGAGGATCCACGACCGAGCACCAGAAATGGACACTCAGCCGTCCCTGCGTGAAAACTAAACGACGCATCGCCGTGTGTGGCCCGAGAAATCGACGCACACCCCTTTGTTACCACGCTTCTCCTCCTCTGTTGTTCTTTGCAGAGATTTTTCATGCGAATCAGGTACTTTGTGCTTGAAAGAGACTGCTTTAAAAAAGACTTAAGACACTTTGGCCCTCATTCTAACCCCGGCGGTCTCAGACCGCCGGGGCCAGGGTCGGCGGGAGCACTGCCGACAGACCGGCGGTGCCCCGCAGGGCATTCTGACCGCGGCGGTTTGGCCGCGGTCAGAAAGGGTAAACCGGCGGTCTCCCGCCGGTTTACCGCTGCCCTTAGAATCCCCCATGGTGGCGCAGCTTGCTGCGCCGTCATGGGGGATTCTGACACCCCCTACCGCCATCCTGTTCCTGGCGGTTCGCCCGCCAGGAACAGGATGGCGGTAGGGGGTGCCGCGGGGCCCCTGGGGGCCCCTGCCGTGCCCATGCCAATGGCATGGGCACGGCAGGGGCCCCCGTAAGAGGGCCCCACAAAGTATTTCAGTGTCTGCCTAGCAGACACTGAAATACGCGACGGGTGCAACTGCACCCGTCGCACCTTCCCACTCCGCCGGCTCAATTCTGAGCCGGCATCTTAGTAGGAAGGTTGATTTGCCCTGGGCTGGCGGGCGGCCTTTTGGCGGCCGCCCGCCAGCCCAGGGCAAATCCCAAAATACCCTCAGCGGTCTTTCGACCGCGGAGCGGTATTTTGGTGCGGGAACTTCGGCGGGTGGCATCCGCCGCCCGCCGAAGTTAGAATCACCCCCTTTGGGCCTGATTCCAACTTTGGAGGACGGTGTTAAACCGTCCCAAAAGTGACGGATATACCACCTACCGTATTACGAGTTCCATAGGATATAATGGACTCGTAATACGGTAGGTGGTATATCCGCCACTTTTGGGCCGGTTTAACACCGTCCTCCAAAGTTGGAATCAGGCCCTTTATATCACTTTTCAGTGATATCTCTACATTTACTTATTGCTTCTTTGATCGTGTGATCTGCATTTATCCAGAGAAATATTATATATTTTTCTAAACACTGTGTGGTGTATTTTTGTGGTGCTATATGGTGTTATTGTATGACTTATTGCACAAATACTTTAGCCATTGCCGTCTACGTTGAGCCTGACTGCTCAATGCCAAGCTACCAGAGGGTGGCAAAGGATAATTTGGATTGTGTGTGACTTACCCTGATTAGAGTGGGGGTCCTTGCTTGGACAGAGGGTAACCTGACTGCCATGCAAAGACCTCATTTCTAACATTGGTGATCAGTGGTGAGCATAGGACTTGTATTTGTGCAGTGACATACAGTAGCTAAGTATTTCACTACTTACCCACAGTTAAAGGTCAACTTGATTTTTATCTTTTTCTGCACTTTCATTTTTCCTGTCAATTTTTGACTAAAATCCTCATTAAACATGTATCTGGCTGGGTCTCAAGCAGGAGATGAAGATTTTGATATGGCTATGCTGGAGACGTACACTGTTAAACAGCTAAGGGCGTTCTGCAGAGATATGGGTGTACCTACCCAGAAAGCATCCAGGAAGGAGGAATTCCAAATGGCACTGAGGGCCTGGGCAGAAGCCCCTACAGAGGAGGATGTTGAGGAAGAGGGTCCAGAGGATGGCCCCTCAGAGGATTTTGTACCATCATTGGAAGAGATTACCGCTGTAATTGTGCCCCCTGCCAAACCAGGGAGCAGTGTCTCTGATCAAGGCCTGACCACAGAGGAAAGGAGAGAGGAGAGAGAGTTTCAATTGCAGATGGCAAGGTTGAAAATTGAGGCTCAACCGGAGGAAAGGAGGGCAGAGTGCGAAGCCAAGCAATCTGAGGTTGAAAGAGCAGCCAAACAGATCAAAGCTGAGAGAGCGGAAGCTGCAGCTGAGAGAGCCATGGCCGAGAAAAAACTGTTTTTGGCTCATGAACTGAGTCTCAAGGAGCCGGAGATCAAGGCAAGACAGTCTGAGTCCAGCAGTGATGGTGGCAGCATACATGCAGGACCTGTTGGGGGGAAAAAGATTTGTATGTCCAAGAATGTGGTGCCAAGTTTTATGGTGGGAGATGACATTGACAAGTGGCTGGCTGCCTATGAAGTTGCACTAGGGCCCATGGGACCGCTGAGGAGCCCTTGGGGACGGCCTTGTGGTTTCATGTACCAGCAGTGGGGAGGGGCACACTTCTTACACTTGCTCCACAGGGTTAGGAATGTCTACACTCACATGAAAGTTGCTTTACTGGCTAAGTTTGGTCTGACCCCTTAAAATTCCAAAAGAGGTTTAGGGACAGCACCAAACTTTCCACAAAACTTGGGTAGATTGTTATGATTTCTCCAATAAAGCACTGGATGGATGGGTGCGGGGCAGCAAAGTAGATGATTACAAAGGGTTATATGACTTGATTCTGAGAGAGCATATGCTCAGAACTTCTTTTACAGAGTTGTGCCAGCACTTGGTAGATAGTAAGCTTACTGATTCCAGGAAGCTTGCTGAGGAGGCGGACCTCTGTGTTAGCACCAGAGTTTCCAAGAAGGCATCTGGGGGGGAAACCCACAAAGGTGGTAAGGGTTCCCAACAGAAGAAAGAGGAGGGAGAAAAAACTAAAGATGAGGAGTTCTCCATAGGCCCCCAAAAGAATTCCTTGGGGAGGGACGGGTAACCATTCCTCTTCTAGATTTGGGAAGAAGCCAGGGTACTTTGATAAAACGTTAGGGAATTTCATCCTCAAATGCTTAGAGTGCTACCAGCATAGACACTCTAGGGGCGACTCCCAGTGTTCCAAGAGAGCACAGCCCACCACTGGACATACACCTGGGTTGACTAGTGTAGCGCTGGGGGGGGAGACAGTCCCAGTTAGCTTTGGAGGGCAGACAGAGGTTTTTCTAGTATCCCTGGGAGAAAGAGAGATGGTGCCTAAAGCCCACATGCCAGAAAATACTTCAAAGTATAGGCAGTAAGTCATCATTGATAGACAAAGGGTTGAGGCTCTGCGTGACACAGGAGCCAGTATAACTACTCTCAAGAGTCAGCTGGTGTCAGCAGAGCATATAGGCCCTGATTCTAACCCCGGCGGTCTTCGACCGCCGGGGCGAGGGTCGGCGGGAGCACCGCCGACAGGCCGGCGGTGCCCCGCAGGGCATTCTGACCGCGGCGCTTTGGCCGCGGTCAGAAAGGGTAAACCGGCGGTCTCCCGCCGGTTTACCGCTGCCCTTAGAATCCCCCATGGCGGCGCAGCTTGCTGCGCCGCCATGGGGGATTCTGACACCCCCTACCGCCATCCTGTTCCTGGCGGTTCGCCCGCCAGGAACAGGATGGCGGTAGGGGGTGCCGCGGGGCCCCTGGGGGCCCCTGCCGTGCCCATGCCAATGGCATGGGCACGGCAGGGGCCCCCGTAAGAGGGCCCCGCAAAGTATTTCAGTGTCTGCCTTGCAGACACTGAAATACGCGACGGGTGCCACTGCACCCGTCGCACCTTCCCACTCCGCCGGCTCGATTACGAGCCGGCATCCTCGTGGGAAGGGAGTTTTTCCCTGGGCTGGCGGGCGGTCTTTTGGAGACCGCCCGCCAGCCCAGGGAAAAACTCATAATACCCTCCGCGGTCTTCTGACCGCGGAGCGGTATAATGGGGGCGGAATTCTGGCGGGCGGCCTCCGCCGCCCGCCAGAATCAGAATGACCCCCATAGTCCCTAATACATTCCACCAGGTCATAGTCGCTGACAATCGTGAGAGTCACCTACGGGTGGCTCTGGTTCTCTTTGAGTGGGTGGGGGGTCTCTGGTACTCTGAAAGTAGTTGTGAGTCCTGCCATGCCTGTAGATTGTCTGTTAGGCAATGATCTTGAGCATGCTGCCTGGAAGGAGGTAGAGCTCAGATCCCACCTGGAGATGTTAGGTTTGCCTGAGTGGGTCTGCATGACCACAAGGTCCATGGCTGCCCCGGAAGGGAGTCAAGGGCGTCTGGAGCCTGGAACAATGGCCCAGACAGCTTCAAAGAGGAAGGGCAAGAGGTGTGGGAAACCCTCTCCTCAGAAGTTCCCACAGTGGTGGACGGGCCCCTGAGGAGGAGGAGGCCCCTGAGCCAGCTGGAGAGGACATAGCTGACCTGGGCAACCTACCTGAACTTGCTGGATGGCAAGTAGAAGGCAGGCCAACCAGGGCAGAATTCTGCAAGGCACAGAAGGAATTCCCCACCCTTCAGGGTCTGAGGCAACAGGCCACAGCCCAAGCAGCAGGTGACGCCTCTGGCACTCACCATATTTACTGGGAGAATGATCTCCTTTACAGTGAGCCTAAGGTTCTGGGCCCTCGGGCAGCACGTGTGCTGGTGGTCTCCCAGTGTTACCGGGCCTTCGTACTGGGTCTGGCTCATGACATTCCCCTGGCAGGACATCTGGGCCAAGACAAGATCTTTAACAGGCTTGTCACCCACTTCCATTGGCCCAGAATGAGGGTAGCCTCAGATAATTTCTGCAGAGCTTGCCCCACCTGCCAGCCTAGTGGGAAGACAGGGAAAAAGCTTAAAGCTCCCCTGATCCCACTCCCCGTCGTTGGCACCCCCCTTTGAAAGGGTGGGCATTGACATTGTTGGTCCCTTGGACCCTAAAACTGCCTTGGTCAACAGGTTTATCCCTATTTTGGTGGACCTTGCCACCCGCTATCCAGAGGCAATCCCTCTGAGAACAGTGACTGCAGCATTGGTGACCAGAGCCCTGCTGGGAATATTTACCCATGTGGGATTCCCTAAGGAAGTTGTGTCTGACAGGGGCACAAACTTCATGTCAGCGTACATGAAGTCCATGTGGGATGAGTGTGAGGTGACCTACTGGTTTACCACCCCTTATCATCCTCAATCCAATTAGCTTGTTGAGAGATTCAACAAGACCCTTAAAGGCATGATTAATGGCCGGACTGAAGCCATGAGGCATAATTGGGACGTCCTCTTACCATGCCTGATGTTTTCTTACAGGAAGGTGCTCCAGAAGGGGGTGGGGTTTAGCCCCTTTGAACTTCTCTATGGTCACCTTGTCAGGGGACCACTGAGCATAGTTAAAGAGGGCTGGGAGAAAGCTCCCAAGACACCTCCCCAGGATGTGGTCAGCTACATGCTGGCCCTCCGCAACCCAACCCAACGCTTCTGGAAGCAGGCCAAGAGTAACCTTAAAGCCAGTCAGGAGGTGATGAAGGAGTGGTACGACCGGAAGACCACTCTGGTTGAGTTCTCTCCTGGAGATAAGGTTTGGGTGATGGATCCAGTAGAGCATAGAGCTCTCCAAGACCACTGGTCTGGCCCATTTGAGATTGAGGATCGTAAGGGAGAGGCCACTTACCTAGTGGACCTCAAGACCCCTAGGCACCCCCTAAGAGTTCTCCATCACAACAGACTCAAACCTCCCTTTGAGAGGTCTGAGGTCAGTATGCTCCTAGTAACAGATGAGGGCATAGAAGAGGAGAGTGAACCTCTTGCCGACCTCCTCTCTGCCAAAGAAGGTGATGGGTCAGTGGAGGGTGTCATTCTCTCTGACTCCCTGACTCTAGACCAGAGAGGAGACTGCAATGTCATGGACACATAGACTTACCCATCTATGTGTCGATGACATTGACACTGGAGACAGCCTCCCTGTGAAGAACAAAATGTACAGGTTGCCGGATAAGGTGAAGGCCAGCATCAAGGAGGAGGTCTCCAAGATGTTGACCTTAGGGGTTATTGAGAAATCCAGTAGTCCCTGGGCCAGCCCTATGGTGCTGGTTCCTAATGCTGCTGCCCTCGGTGCAAAGCCAGAACTCCAGTTCTGTGTGGACTATCGGGGTCTCAACTCAGTCACACGGACTGACGCTCACTGCATCCCCCGAGCTGATGAGCTTGTTGATAGGCTAGGTGCTGCCAAGTTCCTGAGTACGTTTGATCTTACATCAGGCTACTGGCAGATCGCCCTGACTAAGGGGGCCAAAGAGAGATCTGCATTTTCCACACATGATGGCCATTGCCAGTTCCAGGTGATGCCCTTTGGGTTGAAAAATGCCCCCGCTACCTTCCTACAGTTGGTTAACTGGGTCCTAGCTGGCAACAATGCCTACTGCGCAGCCTACCTAGATGACATAGCTGTCTATAGTTCCAGCTGGGAGGAACACCTGCTCCACCTCAAGGAGGTGCGTCAGGCTCTGCAACAGGCAGGCCTGAAAATCAAGGCTAGTAAGTGCCAGATTGGGTAGGGTTCCGTGGTGTACTTGGGACACCTAGTAGGTGGTGGCAAAGTGCAGCCACTCCAGGCCAAGATTGAAACTATCAAGGCCTGGCAACCACCTAGAACACAGACTGACGTGACGTTTTTAGGCCTCACTGGATACTACCGCAGATTTGCCAAGGGCTATGGTACCATTGTGTCACCCTTGACAGAACTTACTTCCACAAAGCAACCTAGGTTGGTGAATTGGACAGAGGCTTGCCAGAAAGCCTTTGATTCTCTGAAGGAAGCCATGTGCACGGCCCCATGCTCAAGGCCCCTGACTACTCCCAGGAATTTATTGTGCAGACAGACGCTTCAGAGCATGGCATAGGGGCTGTTCTATCACCGCTAAATGAGGAGGGCTCAGAACAACCAGTAGTCTTTATTAGCAGAAGACTATTACCATGGGAACAGAGGTGGAGTGCTATTGAGAGAGAAACATTTGCTGTTGTCTGGGCACTGAAGAAGCTGAGACTATACCTGTTTAGGACTCACTTCCGGGTTCAGACAGACCACAGGCCCCTCAGATGGCTCATGCAGATAAGGGGTAAGAATCCTAAACTCTTGAGGTGGTCCATTTCCCTACAGGGGATGGACTTTACGGTGGAGCATCTCCTGTGGATTAACCACCCCAATGCTGATGGTCTCTCCAGATATTTTAGCCTTAACGATGAGAGCTCCCAGGAGGTTGGGTAGCTCTCCCCACGTTCAGCTGGGGGGACACGTGTTAGACCTGACAGCCTTAGGGTGGTCACCCCTAACTTTTTGCCTGCCTCCCTCCACTTTTTAGATACTGTTTTTGATGGCTTTTAGACTCTGCATACTTTACCACTGTTAACCAGTGCTAAAGTGCATATGCTCTCTCCCTTTAAACATGGTAACATTGGATCATACCCAATTAGACTATTTTATGTACTTATACGTCCCTAGTACAGTGCACTATGGTGGTCATTCTGACCTCGGCGGTAAAAGGCGCCTACCGCCGGTCAGAAATCCTCCATAATCCCGCTGCGGTCGCGGAAACCCGCCACGGTCATTCTGACCTGCAGAAGGCAAATCTCCGAAAATCCGACAGCCACAACAGACCGCCAGACCAGCAGTCGGCGGAAAAGTGGAGGTGACAAAACCTCCACCGTCACGCCAACAGAAATACGCCCATGCCATTACGACCCACGAATCCACGCGGCGGTCCTTCAAACGCGGTATTCCATTGGCGGGACACACCGCCGCGGTCAGAATACACACAAACGAACAAAACTCAGCCACATTGGACGATTTGAATCCCACACACCTGATACACATACACACACCACTCCCACACACACAATACAATATAAAACACACACCCACATCACCCACAAACCCCTACGCCAAAAAATTCTGAAAGAAGGCCAGAGCGAGACACCACCATCCACAAACTAGCAGCCACAGCCACTCCACACCATCACCCACACACTATCCACACACAAAACAACACACACCACCACACTCAACACACTTAACTACACATACTCCACCCCACACATCATACACACCACCCCATGGCACCCCAAAGACACCCCCGCTTCTCAGACGAAGAACTCAGGGTCATGGTGGAGGAAATCGTTCGGGTAGAGCCCCAGCTGTTCGGCACACAGATACAATACACCAGCATTGCCCGGAGGACGGAGCTATGGCAGAGGATTGTCGACAGGGTCAACGCTGTGGGACAGCACCCCAGAAATCGGGAAGACATCAGGAAGCGATGGAACGACCTACGGGGGAAGGTGCGTTCAATGGTATCCAGGCACAACATCGCCGTGCAGAAGACTGGCGGAGGACCCCCACCTCAACCCCGACAATTAACATCATGGGAGGAGGAAGTCTTGAACATCCTGCATCCTGACGGCCTCGCAGGAGTCGGCGGAGGAATGGATACTGGTAAGTTGAAGCTTCACTACTGCTTCCCCCCCACCTGCATGCCAAATCATACCCCAACCCTCACCCCCATCCTCGAACCCCACCCTCACCCCCACCCCCATCCTCACCCCCACCCTCACCCCCACCACCATCCTCACCCCCACCACCATCCTCACCCCCACCCCCAGCACACCTATTCCCTGCCAATGTCTCACCATCACAACCCACACATCCCAAAACCTAGGCCTGCATGCGTCCACTAAGCATGGACACCCATCACCAAAGCATGCCCAATGCATATACACATCCCCCCCACAAGCCACCCTCACCAAAGCCCCCACACACGAATGCCAGCACTTGGGGACACGGGAACCCACAGATACACCCATATGCCACACATTGAAACTATAACCATACCTCTATACCCCTGCAGGACCCGACCGTCAACACACCGCCGCGGAGGGCCCAGAATTCTCCACACCCCCCACCCAAGAGGCCGTCAGCGATGACAGCAGCTCTGTCGACCTGGACACCGATGACCAGCCCGGACCATCGGGGACCTCTGGACAGTCGGTTCCCCTCACACAGGCACAGGCCACTACAGACCCAAACCCCTCTGGGAACACCAGCACAGCTCCCACCCAGCGGGCCCATGCCTCTGTCTCCAGGGCGCGTCAATCTGCGGTGTGTCTACCACTACAGGGCACCCAGGATAACCCACCACCCCAACAACAACAGGGACCTGGGGGCAGTGGTAGTGGGCACACCGGCCAGGGGTCAGAGGCCCAGGGAAACAGGGCAACTCGGAGGGCAGCTGTGCGACAGGGGGGGGGACGGGCCCAGGGAACCCACTCTCCACGAGGCCCTCACCACCATCATGGGAGCATACAACCGCTCCCAGGAGACGATGGCGACGGTACTGGCCCGGTTCCAGGAGATCCAGGTACTGCAGGAGGAACACTATCGGGGGTACAGGGAGGACATCAGAGCCCTCACCTCCACCCTGGTTACCATGGTAGGGCTGCTGCAGGACCTCGTAAACACCAGGACGGACACTCAACAACACCCAAGGGCCCCTGCCACTAGCCTGGACCAAGAACAGCCAACCACCTCTGCCGGCGCTAGTGGACAGGAGGCCCCCGCACAGCAGCAGCCCACCAGACCCCCACCTCCTGCAGGAGAAGAACCACCCCGCAAGAGGGCCCTGAGATCTCGCAAGAAGACAGAGTAGGATGTCAAGACCCCCGCCAGCAATGGATACCACCTGATGTCATCCCACAGTCCCACATTGTCACCCTGTCCATCCTTGAACTGCCCATGCTCCATCTCTCCACAGGCCTCTGGACAATGCACCTGTGTGACTGTTACTCTGGACTCTGCCATGGACATTCCTTCACCATAGCCCCCACCCACTTGAAACCACCCATCCCATTTTGAGCACTTAAATAAACACCTATTTTGCACAAAACTATCTGGAGTCTGGCTGTGATTTCAATATATTGTAATTGACATGACAGTGCAAATATGTCCTTGTACATGGTGAAGTCAACAAACAGCTGCCACAAAGCAGTAGTCCATGGGGAAACGAAGCACAGGACTCGTAGTGGGGACCCCAGATCTGAAATAGGGAGGGAAAAGCCACAACTCAGTCATCATACACTGGGGCAAATAGACAGGCAGCAGAGATGCAGGAGAGTAGTTCACATTTACTAAATTATCTTTGAATTGTTACCTGTGTCCTATTGGAAGTACTGTTCAATGATTCTGTCCCTGTTGTCTGTTTCAGCCCCGTCGTCTTCCTCCTCGTCACTCTCCTCAGGTTCCACCGCTGCCACAACACCACCGTCTCGACCATCCTCCTGCAGGAAAGGCACCTGGCGGCGCAAAGCCGAGACAGTCACCAGCCACAGCTCCAAAGGGAGGAAAGGGCCACAGACTCCTGACTAAGGAGGGCAAGGGCAGCAAGTCGGAGAGGTCAGGCAGCAGGCCTGCTGCCCAGGAGGAGCCCACCACCCCCATAGCCGCTGCCCAGGGAGGACCCAGCCCAGCTGGCCAGGAGGGCCCCACCACCCACAGCCCAGGTGGGCATTGAAGGAGCACCATCCCCGCTGCCCAGGAGGGCACCACCAGGCAATGAGCAGTTGGCCATAGACCGGCCGCCGTCTCAAGAACCGCTGAACTGGGCCCCGCCGTCTCAAGCACCGCTCCGCTGGGCCCCGCCGTCTCAAGAACCGCTGAACTGGGCCCCGCCGTCTCAAGAACCGCTGAACTGGGCCCCGCCGTCTCAAGCACCGCTCCGCTGGGCCCCGCCGTCTCAAGAACCGCTGAACTGGGCCCCGCCGTCTCAAGCACCGCTCCGCTGGGCCCCGCCGTCTCAAGAACCGCTGAACTGGGCCCCGCCGTCTCAAGAACCGCTGAACTGGGCCCCGCCGTCTCAAGCACCGCTCCGCTGGGCCCCGCCGTCTCAAGCACCGCTCCGCTGGGCCCCGCCGTCTCAAGCACCGCTCCGCTGGGCCCCGCCGTCTCAAGCACCGCTCCGCTGGGCCCCGCCGTCTCAAGAACCGCTGAACTTGGCCCCGCCGTCTCAAGAACCGCTGAACTGGGCCCCGCCGTCTCAAGAACCGCTGAACTGGGCCCCGCCGTCTCAAGCACCGCTCCGCTGGGCCCCGCCATCTCAAGAACCGCTGAACTGGGCCCTTCAAGGCAAGACCCGCTGAACTGGGCCCTTCAAGGCAAGAGGCGCTGAACTGGGCCCTTCCAGGCAAGAACCGCTGGCCCTTTGGCAGACGTGGCAGGGCAGGATCTATCTCGGGCAGGGCTGCAGGATGTCCTCTGGCCAACATGCCTCCTCCAGTGGCAGTGGGGTCTGTTATGGACTGTTTGGACTGTGGCTTTGCACTCCCCAGGATGGCCCAGTGGGCAGGCCACCCACTGTATGGACTGTATGGACTGTGGCTTTGCACTCCCCAGGATGGCCCAGTGGGCAGGCCACCCACTGTATGGACTGTATGGACTGTGGCTTTGCACTCCCCAGGATGGCCCAGTGGGCAGGCCACCCACTGTATGGACTGTATGGACTGTGGCTTTGCACTCCCCAGGATGGCCCAGTGGTCATGGAGTCCCCTCGTGGATCTGGCGTCGTGTACTCAAGTGGCTGAGGTGCCCCCCCTTCCCTTCCCCCTGAGGTGCCTGTCCTATTTTCTTTCTGATGCCCCTGCAGTGTTCTCTCCGTGGAGTTCTTGTCGTGGGACTGGGCCTTGCCCCTTTGCACAGGACCCCTGTGGTCCACGGACAGTGGTTGGACTACATTTAGTAGCTGTATATATTTTGTACATAGTTTATTTATTTATTGGGATTACTGGTGTCCATATTTCAATATATCTGCCCGTTTATGATCTCTTCTTTTGGTCTTTGCATTATTTCGGAGGGGGGGGTTTGTGGGTTGTGACAGTGATCTGTGGGAATGCATTGATGTGTGTGTTGTAGTGGGTATGGGTGGGTGGGTGTGTGCCGGTAATCTTTTCCCTCCCCTGTGTCGTAGGTGCAGTACTCACCGATGTCTTCCGCGCCGCCGGGCGTGCTCCTGGTATATGAGCAGGTATAGGAGTGCGGGGATGACCTGCAACTCGGGTTCCATACTGCCGGAATCTCGCGTGGAGTGCGTAGAGGTGAGCGTTTTCCCGTTCGTAGTCTGTTTCCGCCGTGTTTTTATCGGCGGTGCTCCCGCCCCGGAAAAGGTGGCGGATTGGTGGGTCGTGATAGGGTGGGCGGTACATTGTCTGCCGCCTGGCTGTTGGCGGGGACCGCCGCGCTGTTTGTTTGTTTCGCCGTGGCGGGCGGAGTGTTAATGCGGCGGCCTGTGTTGGCGGTTCCCGCCAGGGTCAGAATTGCATATTTTGGACCGCCGGCCTGTTGGCGGCTTGGCCGCCGCATTATCACCGACCGCCAGGGTCAGAATGAGGGCCTATATGTGCCCAGGGCTTGTAGATTAAACACTACTAGTGGGCCTGCAGCACTGATTGCGCCACTCACTTCAGTAGCCCCTTAACCTTGTCTCAGGCCTGCCATTGCAAGGCCTGTATGTGCAGTTTTACTGCCAATTGTCATTTAAAAGTACTTGCCAAGCCTAAAACTCCCCTTTTTCTACATACAAGACACCCCTAAGGTATGCCCTAGGTAACCCATAGGGCAGCGTGCTGTGTAGGCAAAAGGCAGAACATGTATTTATGTAGTTTACATGTCCTGGTAGTGTAAAACTCTTAAATGTGTTTTTACACTGCTGTGAGGCCTGCCCCCTTCATAGGCTAACATTGGGGCTGCCCTCATACATTGTTTGAGTGATAGCTGCTGATCTGAAAGGGGTAGGAAGGTCAAATTTAGTATTGCCAGAATGGTGATTTAAAATCCTGGTGACTGGTGAAGTTGGATTTAATATTACTATTTTAGAAATGCCACTTTTAGAAAGTGAGCATTTCTCTGCACTTAAGTCTTTCTGTGCCTTACAATCCACGTCTGACTGGGTTTAGTTGACAGCTCCTTGTGCATTCACTTAGACACACCCCAAACACAGGATACTCAGCCTCACTTGCATATATCTGCATTTTAAATGGGTCTTCCTGGGCTGGGAGGGTGGAGGGCCTGCCCTCACAGAAAGGGCTGCCGCACCCCCTACTGGGACCATGGCAGACAGGATTGAACTGAAAGGGGACCTGGTGCACTTCTAAGCCACTCTTTGAAGTCTCCCCCACTTCAAAGGCACATTTGGGTATATAAACAGGACCTCTGCCCCTACCAACTCAGACACTTCCTGGAGAAGAAACTTGTAACCAGAACCTGCATCCTGCCAAGAAGAACTGTCTGGCTGTCCAAAGGACACACCTGACTGCTTTCTGTGAAGGACTGCTGCCTTGCTGTTGCCCTGCTGCCTTGCTGCTCTCTGGCTGAGGTGAAGAAGTGCTCTTCAAGGGCTTGGATAGAGCTTGCCTCCTGTTCCCTGAAGTCTCAGGACCAAAAAGACTTAGGGGGTCATTCCAACCCTGGCGGTCATCGACCGCCAGGGTGGAGGACCACGGAAGCACCGCCAACAGGCTGGCGGTGCTTCCCTGCCCATTCTGACCGCAGCGGTAAAGCCGCGGTCAGAAAAGGGGATCCGGCGGTTTCCCGACGGATTTCCCCTGTCTGGGCTGAATCTCCATGGCGGCGCTGCAAGCAGCGCCGCCATGGAGATTCCAACCCCCTTCCCGCCACCCGCCACCCTGTTTCAGGCGGTTTTTACCACCAGGAACAGGATGGCAGGAACGGGTGTCGTGGGGCCCCTGGGGGCCCCTGCACTGCCCATGCCACTGGCATGGGCAGTGCAGGGGCCCTCTAACAGGGCCCCAGCATGATTTTCACTGTCTGCTTAGCAGACAGTGAAAATCGCGACGGGTGCAACTGCACCCGTCGCACCCCTGCAACACCGCCGGCTCCATTCGGAGCCGGCTTCTATGTTGCAGGGCCTTTCCCGCTGGGCCGGCGGGCGCTCCTTTGGCGGGCGCCCGCCGGCCCAGCGGGAAAGCCAGAATGGCCTCCGCGGTCTTATGACCACGGAGCGGCCGAATGGCGGTGACCGCATGGCGGGCCGCGGTCAGAATGACCGCCTTAATCTCTTCAAGAAGGACTCTTTGTGTGGTGAAATTCGATGCACAGCCTGCCAGAAATGTCGCACAGCCTGCACCGCGGTGAAAATGTCACTACACACCGAACTAGAATGGCGCAGCCTGACTTCGCAACGAGACGATCGATGCAGCGCGAGCGTAGCAACGGGAAATTTGCCGCGCGGCCCACTGGATCGATGCACAGCCGAGCCGGAATGGCGCAGCCCGACTTCCAGAGAGGAATCGACGCAGCTCCTGTCGTGCAGTAGAAAATTCTACGCAACGCCAACCGGATCAATGCAGCTCCTGTGACTTCGTCCTGCCAGCACAGGAAATCCACGCGCCATCCCTGGGGCATCTGAAAAGCCCGCAACCCGAAGAGGATCCACGACTGAGCACCGGAAATTGACTCACAGCCATCCCTAGGTGAAAACGAAACAACGTATTGCTGTGTGCTGCCCGAGAAATTGACGCATACCCCTTTGTTTCCATGCTTCTCCTCCTCTGCGGTTCTTTGCGGAGATTTTTCACGCAAACCAGGTACTTGTGCTTGAAAGAGACTTTGGGGGTCATTCTGACCTCGGCAGTAAAAGGCGCTTACCGCCGGTCAGAAGACTGCCATAACACCGCCGCTGCAAACCGCCACGGTCATTCTGACCCGCAACTGCCAAACCGCCGAAAACCCGACATCCTCAATAATCCGCCACACCAAAGGTCAGCGAAAAAATGGCGCTGACCAAACCTCCACCGTCACGCCAACAGAAATACGCCCATACCATTCCGACCCACAAATCCACGCGGCGGTCTTTCAAACGCGGTATTCCATTGGCGGTACACACCGCCTAGGTCAAAATACACACACCCATAGAAAACTCAGCCACATTGGTCACTTCGAAATACACACACCTGATACACATACTAACACCACTCCCACACACCCAACACAATATAAAACACACACCCACATCACCCACAAGCCCCTACCACCCGAAATCATTGACGAAGGCTAGAGACAGAGCACAGAATAGAGAATCCCACAACACAGAGGCACACAACACCATCACCCACACAGAATCCACGCACCAAACACCACACACCACCACACGCACCACACTCATCACCACAAACGCCACCCCACACCTCAACCACACCACCCCATGGCACCCCAAAGACACCCCAGGTTCAGTGACGCCGAACTCAGGGTCATGGTGGAGGAAATAGTCCGTGTAGAGCCCCAGCTCTTCGGGGCACAGGTGCAGCACACCACAATTGCCAGGAAGATGGAGCTATGGCAAAGGATAGTGGACAGGGTCAACGTGGTGGGACAGCATCCACGCAATCGGGAGGACATCAGGAAGAGATGGAACGACCTACGGGGGAAGGTGCGTTCCATGGTATCAAGGCACAACATAGCGGTGCAGAAGACTGGCGGCGGATCCCCACCTACTCCCCCAGAATTTACCGCGTGGGAGGAGGAAGTCTTGCACATCCTGCATCCTGAGGGCCTCGCTGGAGTAGGCGGAGGAATGGACTCTGGTAAGGAAAATCTTCACTACTGCTTCCCACCCCCACCCCACCTAAATGCCAAATCATACCCCCACCCTCACCCCCTCCCCCATCACACCAACCCCTAGCAAAAGCCTCACCATCACAACCCACCCATCCCAACACCAAGCCCTGCATGCGACCCCAAAGCATGGACACCCATCACCAAAGCATGCCCACTGCACACACACATCACCCCCAAAAGCCACCCTCACAAAAGCCCCCACAAGGAAATGCCTGCACATGGGTACACGGACACCCACCCATCACACGAAATCCCACACACAGAAGCAATAACCATACCTTTATACCCCTGCAGGACCCGAACGCCACCACACCGCCACGGAGGGTCCAGAGATGTCCATCCCACCCCCAGAAGAGGCCCCCAGCGATGACAGCAGCTCTGTCTCCCTGGAGCCAGGCGACCAGCCCGGCCCATCGGGGACCTCTGGACAGTCGGTTCCCCACAGACAGCCACAGGCTACACCAGACCCAACCCCCTCTGGGAACACCAGCACAGCTCCCACCCAGCGGGCCCATGCCTCTGTCTCCAGGGCACGTCAATCAGCGGTGTGTCCACCACTACAGGGCACCCAGGTTGACCCACCACCCCAACAACAACAGGGACCTGGGGGCAGTGGTAGTGGGCACACCGGCCAGGGGACAGAGGCCCAAGGACACAGGGGAACTGGGAGGGCTGCTGTGCGACAGGGGGGGGGGGACAGGCCCGGGAAACCGACTCTCCAAGAGGCCCTCTCCACCATCATGGGAGCATACCACCGCTCCCAGGAGACGATGGCGACGGTACTGGCCCGGTTCCAGGAGATCCAGGAACTGCAGGAGGAACGGTTCATGGGGTTCAGGGAGGAACTGAGGAACATCGGTTCCGCAATGGGGACCATCGTCCTGGCCCTTACCCAGATCGTCACCACATTGCGGGACCATGTGGCACCCCAAAGAGCCCCTGTCACTAGCCCAGGCCAGGAACAGCCTACCACCTCCGCCGGAGCCAGTGGACAGGAGGCCCCCACACAACGACAGGCCACCAGAACCCCACCTCCTGCAGAAGAAGAACCACCCGCAAGCGGAACCTGAGATCTCACAAGAAGACAGAGTAGGATTGCAAGACCCCCGCCAGCCTAAGATACCCCCTGATGTCATCCCACTGTCCCACATTGTCACCCTGTCCAACCTTGAACTGCCCCTGCTCCATCCTTCCACAGGCATATGGACAATGCACCTGTGCGACTGAGAACTGGACTCTGCCATGGACATTACTCCACCACCACCCATCCCCGCTTCCCAATCATTTACCTATATCTAGCACTTTAAATAAATCACTTATTCCACTTAAATAAACAGGAGTCTGCTTGTATTCTCTACAAATGTATTACACATAACGGTTCAATAATGTCCAGCTACTTTGTGATGACAACATACCAATTTCAATAAGCTTTAGTCCATGGGCAAACAAAGCTGAAGTCAGGCAGTGGGTCATACAGCTCTGAAAAGGGAAGGGAAAGTCACAAATCAGTTAACAGGAACTGGGGGGAAACACAGACAGTGGAGACGCATGAGGCCTCAAGTAAATGTAAATTGGGGTGGCTGTTTCTTACCTGTGTGCTACTGAAAGTATTGTTGTATGACTGTATCCCTGTTGTCCGTGTCCTCCCCGTCGTCTTCCTCTTCTTCACTCTCCCCAGGCTCCAAAGCTGCAACAACACCACCATCTGGACCATCCTCCTGCAGAAAAGGCACCTGGCGTCGCAATGCAAGATTGTGAAGCATACAGCAGGCCACGATGATCTGGCACACCTTCTTTGGTGAGTACATGAGGGATCCCCCTGTCATATGCAGGCACCTAAACCTGGCCTTCAGGACCCCGAAGGTCCTTTCTATGATCCTCCTAGTTCGCCCATGGGCCTCATTGTAGCGTTCCTCTGCCCTTGTCCTGGGATTCCTCACTGGGGTCAGTAGCCACGACAGGTTGGGGTAACCAGAGTCACCAATTAGCCACACACGGTGTCTCTGTAGCTGTTCCATCACATAAGGGTTGCTGCTATTTCGCATGACATACGCGTCATGCACTGACCCAGGGAACTTGGCATTTACATGGGAGATGTACTGGTCAGCCAAACAGACCACCTGGACATTCATCGAATGATAACTTTTTCTGTTTCGGTACACCTGCTCACTGTCTTTGGGGGGAACCAAAGCCACATGGGTCCCATCAATGGCCCCAATGATGTTGGGGATATGTCCAAGGGCATAGAAATCACCCTTCACTGTAGCCAATTCGCCCACCTCAGGGAAAATAATGTATCTCCGCATGTATTTCATCAGGGCAGACAACACTCTGGACAAAACCTTTGAAAACATAGGCTGAGACATCCCAGATGATATGGCCACTGTTGTCTGAAACGACCCACTTGCCAAAAAATGGAGTACTGACAGAACCTGCACCAGAGGGGGAATCCCTGTGGGTTGGCGGATGGGGGACATCAGGTCTGGCTCCAGCTGGGCACATAGTTCATGTATAGTTGCTCTGTCAAGCCGGTATGTAAGTATGATATGTCGTTCTTCCATTGTCAACAGGTCCACCAGCGATCGGTACACGGGAGGATTCATCCTTCTCCTCGCAAGTCCCAGCGGACGGTGCCTAGGAAGGACAACATGGAGCACAGAGTCAAGCAACCCACAGGTTCGTTCACACAGCTTGCACAGTACAGGAATCGCTATGCATGGAACGGCTTGTATGAGTGACAATGCAAGGCCTAGGCCTGTGTGACGCAGTAGAAATCATGCCATGTGGGCCCTTGAAATGGCGGCTGCCTGACCTGTGAAGTGTGACAGTGGGATGTGAGGTCACTGCGCTGGCGTGGCACACCGTGGCGGTAGGCGGTCGAAGACCGCGGCACAAAGCAGCATTGGTTAACATTAAACCCTATGGGTCTCAGGATCCAATGACGATGTGCGCCGGCGGTCGCGGTACGCACCGCCGCGGTACGCACCGCCGCGGGCGTGACCGCCATCTTCTATCTGATTAATCACTCGAGACCTGATCATCCACAGGAGAGGACCTATACTGCAAGTGCTGCTGTGACCTCGGTCTGGGAGATACAATGGCTGCTGCGACTGGGGAAAGGGCCCCTGCCTTCACTTCCGAAGAATTGGAGAAACTTGTTGATGGGGTCCTCCCCCAGTATGCGCTACTCTACGGTCCTCCAGACCAACAGGTTGGTACACAGGGTGCACGCTGAATGGGCTATGCCTGTGTTGAGTGGGGTGTATGTAAGATGGTGGGGAGGGGAGCGAATGAGGAGTGCAACGCACGACAGATGGGAACATGTGCCACATGGTAAGGTTGGGGAGGGGGGGCCACTCACATCTACCATGCTGAAAAGTGATGATATTTCCTTTCCCACCCTGTACATGTCAAATAGGTCAGCGCCCATCAGAAGGTCGACATTTGGCGTGCCATCGCCAAGGACGTCCGGGCCCTGGGGGTCCACAACAGACGGGGCACCCACTGCCGAAAGAGGTGGGAGGACATCCGCCGCGGGATCAGAAAGACCGCAGATTCTCTGCTGGGGATGGCCTCCCAACGTAGGAGGGGTGCCAGCCGCCAATTGACCCCCCTGATGTCCCGGATCCTGGCGGTGGCCTACCCCGATTTGGATGGGCGCATGAGGACATCACAGCAGACACAAGGGGGTGAGTATCAGCACATTCTGCTATCTTTGCGCGCAGTGGAGGTGTCTGGGTGGGGGAGGAGGGCTGTGGGTAACTCAAGGCCAGGGCGCTTTCTGTAGGCTAGTCCCCTCCGTTAGCCATGGCCCTGTGCCCCCGCCCCCCACCTCTGTAGGGTGCCAAGTACAGCTATCCATGGTCCTGCATCACCCATGTGTGCATTTGTCGTCCATAGACCTGTAGGCCTAGTCACAAGAACTGAGTATTGTACCCCGATTGCGCAGCGTAGTTCAGGGGGCTTCTGTGTCTGTCCTCTCCGCCAACGGTGTTGCCAATGCATGCACTCAACCTGTCTTCATTTTTCCCCCCCACCCATTTTCTTTTTCTTCCTGTGCATGTGTGCATTAGCATCATCAGGCGGAGGAGAAGTGGCATCGGCGCACGAGGGAGCTGCATCTCACATGGCCCCGGAGGGCCATGCAACGGACTCCGAGTTCAGCAGTGAGACGGAGGGCGAGGGGAGCTCCACAACGGGGACCCGTGGAGACGTCAGCGACACCGACACGTCCTCGGAAGGGAGCTCCCTTGTGGTGGCGGCAACATCCGTGCCCACCGCAACTACAGGTACAGCCGCCACCCAGCGCACCAGCTCCGCCCTCCAAGCAGCCCCTCAGCGTTCGCCCTGTGCCCGCTCGCACACCAAGGCGGGCATCTCCTTCGCCCCAGGCACCTCAGGCCCTGCCCCAGTTACCCCTGCTGCCCTCAGTGAGGAGGTCATTGACCTCCTCCGGACGCTCATTGTTGGGCAGTCTACCCTTTTGAATGCCATCCAGGGGGTGGAAAGGGAGGTGCATCTGAGCAATGCATACCTGGAGGGCATTCATTCGGGTCAGGCTGCCCATCAGCGATCGTTCAACGCTCTGGCCTCAGCACTGACGGCAGCCATTGTCCCTGTCTCCAGCCTCCCTCTTCTAGCTCCCTCCACCCAGTCCCAGTCTCCTGTTCCTCAGCCTATCCCATCCACACCATCAGACCAGCCTGCACACACCTCAACACCCAAGGGCAGCTCATCCAGACATAAGCACCACAGATCCCACAAGCATTCACACAAACAACATCCAGATGCAGACATGCCAACAGTCACTACCACCTCTGTGTCCCCCTCCTCCTCGTCTCCCTCCTCCCTCCCTGTGACGTCTCCACTCACACCTGCATGCGCACCACCATCAGCCAGTACTTCCATCACCAGCACACCCTCCATTACAGTCAGCACACGTGCAGTCACCACCCCCACTGCCATTTACACGTCCCCTGTGTCCTCTCCCACTGTGTCTGTCACCCCCTCTTCCAAACCACACAAACACAGGCAGCCACCCACCCAACAGCCATCCACCTCACGACAGCCTCCAGCCCAAGCACCTGCACCCAAAGACAGCACACTTGACTCTCCTACAACCACATCCTCTTCCTCCACTCCCATACCCACTGCACCTACCGTTCCCATTGCTCCTAAAAAACTTTTCCTCTCCAAAATTAACCTCTTTGCATCAACTGACCCACCCCCTCCATCTGGTAAGAGTCCAAAGAGCACCTCAGCCACCACCAGCCCTGCATCTAGTATCACCATAGTGCAGGGCTACTGGAGTCCACCAGCTCCTAGGGAAGGAACATCGGCCAGCAGCAAGGGGACAGCCAGCCCACCCCCTGGGAAGAGGACAAGAAAACTTAAGGGCCGGCGCGAAAAGCCTGAGACGGCTGCCACCACGGAGAGTGGCCGTGCCACGTCACCTGCCACATCATCTAAGGGAGGCAAGGGCCCGAGAGCTGCAGCGAAGGAGGGCAAGGGCAGCAGGGCGGAGAAGACATGCAGCAGCCGAGCGCACCAGGAGGGCCCCACCAGCCCCATACCGGGTGTGACGGACGACACCCACGGGCACAAGACTCCATCACAGGAGGGCCCCGCTACCGCAAGGTCGGAGGGCGACTAAGCGGGGAGTCTTGGCCAGGTCTGGCTCCCTTGAAAGACAGGACAAGCACCGCTGAAGAGGGCCCCGCCAAGACAGGCACCGCTGAACAGGGCCCCGCCGTGAGAAGCACCGCTGAAGAGGGCCCGCCAAGACAGGCACCGCTGAACAGGGCCCCGCCGTGAAGAGCACCGCTGAACAGGGCCCCGCCGTGAGGAGCACCGCTGAACAGGGCCCCGCCGTGAGGAGCACCGCTGAAGAGGGCCCCGCCAAGACAGGCACCGCTGAACAGGGCCCGCCGTGAGGAGCACCGCTGAAGAGGGCCCCGCCAAGACAGGCACCGCTGAACAGGGCCCCGCCGTGAAGAGCACCACTGAACAGGGCCCCGCCGTCTCAAGCACCGCTCCGCTGGGCCCTTCCTGTCAAGCACCGCTCCGCTGGGGCCTTCCTGTCAAGCACCGCTCAGCTGGGCCCTTCCTGTCAAGCACCGCTCCGCTGGGGCCTTCCTGTCAAGCACCGCTCCGCTGGGCCCTTCCTGTCAAGCACCGCTCCACTGGGCCCTTCATCTCAAGCACCGCTCCGCTGGGCCCTTCCTGTCAAGCACCGCTCCGCTGGGCCCTTCATCTCAAGCACCGCTCCGCTGGGCCCTTCATCTCAAGCACCGCTCCGCTAGGCCCTTCCTGTCAAGCACTGCTCCGCTGGGCCCTTCCTGTCAAGAACCGCTCCGCTGGGGCCTTCCTGTCAAGCACCGCTCCGCTGGGGCCCTTCCTGTCAAGCACCGCTCCGCTGGGGCCTTCCTGTCAAGCACCGCTCCCCTGGGCCCTTCCTGTCAAGCACCGCTCCGCTGGGCCCTTCATCTCAAGCACCGCTTCGCTGGGCCCTTCATCTCAAGCACTGCTCCGCTGGGCCCTTCCTGTCAAGCACCGCTCCGCTGGGCCCTTTATGTCAAGCACCGCTCCGCTGGGCCCTTCATCTCAAGCACCACTCCGCTGGGCCCTTCCTCTCAAGCACCGCTCTGCTGGGCCCTTCCTGTCAAGCACCGCTCCGCTGGGCCCTTAATCTCAAGCACCGCTCCGCTGGGCCCTTCCTGTCAAGCACCGCTCCGCTGGGCACCACCGTCTCAAGCACCGCTGGTCCATTGACAGTGCCGGTTCTGTGTCGAGCAGGTGTTCACGAAGCACTCTGGGCACCATGCCTCCTCCAATACCAGTGGAGTCGGTTATCCATCTGATGGACTGTGGCTTTGCACTCCCCAGGATGTTACAGTGGGCATGGAGGCCCCTCGTGGATCTGGCGTTGTGGACTCATGTGGCTGAGGTGCCCCCTTTCCCTTCCCCCTGAGGTGCCTGTTGTTTTCTCATCTGATGCCCCAGCAGTGTTCTCTCCAATGGTTTCCGGTCTCCTGTGTGGGCTTTGCCCATGTGTTTGTACACATTGGCCCACGGACTATGGATATTGAACGGACTGTGCAGGACTTATTGACTATGTTTATACTTTGCACTATGTTCATTATTTCTTTTGTATATTTCCTATGGCATATTTACCATGACTTAAATGAATCTATTTTATACATAAATTTTAAACTTCATTTGAATTATGTCTTTGCATTCTTCCGGGGGGTTTGGGGGGTGTCACTCTGACTTGTTGCTCTGCATTGGTGTGTAGGTATTGGGGGGGTGGGTTGGTGGGGTGGGTGTATCGCGTATGTGTGTGCCTGTAAGCTTTCCTCCTCCCCCCTCCCCTGTGTCGTAGGTGCAGTACTCACTGTTGTCGTCTGCGCCGGCGTTCGTACTACTGGTAGATGAGCAGGTAGACAATAGCCGGTAGGATGTGTAATTCGGGCTCCATGCTGTCCTCCTTCCTCGTGGAGTGTGTATAGGTGAGCGTTTTCCCGTTCGTAGTCTGTTTCCGCCGTGTTTTTATCGGCGGGGCTCCTGCCCCTGAAAAGGTGGCGGATTGGTGAGTTGTGATAGGGTGGGCGGTACATTGTCTGCCGCCTGCCTGTTGGCGGTGACCGCCGCGCTGTTTGTCGGTCCCGCCGTGGCGGTCGGAGTGTTAATGTGGCGGGCTGTGTTGGCGGTTCCCGCCAGGGTCAGAATTCCATTTTTTGGACCGCCTGCCTGTTGGCGTGTTGGCCGCCGCTTTATCACCGACCCCCTTTGTTTGCTTTAAAAAAAACTTAAGACACTTTGGGGGTCATTCTGACCTTGGCGGTCTTTTCGCAAGACCGCCGAGTTACCGCCGTGGTGAAGACCGCCGACCGCGGCGGTATGCCGCTGTGCGCATTCTGACCGCTGGGAGCGTTCCGCCGGAAAACCGCCAGCAGCCACACTGGCGGTCGGCGGGAAAGTGGAGACTGGTCAACCTCCACCGCCACGCCAGCAGAACACCGCCCACAGAATTACGACCCACATTTCTGTGTGGCGGTCTTCTGTTGGCGGTCTTCTGTTGGCGGTCACCTCCCCATGGCTCCTGTCACCTCCCGGAGGACCAACGCAAAAGGTAAGTTGATCGTCCGTGAGGGGAGGGGGTGGGGGGGGGTGTTGTGTGATGTGTGCGTGCATGGGGGTGTGCGTGTGAGTGTGTAGAGGGGGTGTGTGAGTGCGTGCATGCGGGCGGGGAGTGCTGCTGTGCCTATGGGCAATGTGTGTAGTTCGGCGGGTGCGCATGTCGGCATGTATGTGTGCGGGTATGTGTCCCCGTTGTGAATGTGTGTGTGTAGGGGGTATGTATATGTGCATGTTGGGGGTGTGTGCATGTCGGGGTGCGTGTATGTGCATGTCGGGGTGGGGAGGGGGTTCGTACCACCTCTGGGGGGTGGCAGGGGGGTGGAGGGTGTGGGGGGAGGACTCGGGGGGGCAGTGGAGGGTGGGGGAGACCCCTATCAGTGCCAGGGAAGGAATTCCCTGGCCCCGATAGTGCCTACCGCCATGGTTCGCATGGCGGTTCCCGACCGCCAGAAACCGCGGCGGTAAGCAGGGTCATGATACCGTTGGCGGTCTTGGGTCGACCGCCGGACCGGAGTGCGCAGACTCCAGCCCGTCGGTCATGACCGCCGTGGCTGTCGGAGTGGGGAAGTGGCGGTTGGTCGCGGCGGTGACCGCCGCGGTCAGAATGCCATTTTTTATACCGCCGGTCTGTTCGCGGTCCGACCGCCGCCTCTCCGCCGACCGCCAAGGTCAGAATGAGGGCCTTTATATTAATCTTCAGTGATATCTCTACATTTACTTTAAAAAAAAATCTGTTTATTGTATTTATCATATATCATACAGTGATCTTAATATGTTGACGCATCATTGCTCCAAGTTACTCTACTTTGAGAACATCTCGTCATATATCACCGTGTAGTAACAGATCTATCTCTACCTTTACTCATTGCATCTTTAATCGTTTTGACCTGCATTTATCCAGATAAATATTATATATTTTTCTAAACTCTGTGTGGTGTAGTTTTAAGGTACTATATGGTGTTATTGTATGATTTATTGCACAAATACATTACACATAGCCTTCTAAGTTAAGCCTGACTGCTCAGTGCCAAGCTATCATAGGGTGGGCACAGGATAATTTGGATTGTGACTACACTAGAGTGAGGGTCCTTGCTTGGACAGAGGGTAACCTGACTGCCAACCAAAGACCCCATTTCTAACAACATATGTTAGTGAAGTTGGTTTTTAGATTGTTAGTTTAAAAATGACACTTTTAGACCCAAAACCCCAAACTTTTAGATCACTTCTGGACTCAGGAGGAACCTCGGCCAATGAGAAGTGCTGAAGAGCTAAGTAGAAGTACTGCCCCTGCCTGTGCTTTGTTGTGGTATCCTGCAGTTGCTGCTTCTGCCAGTGAAAGGGGACAAAGACTGGACTTTGTTGTGCATTCCTGCTTGAGAAGAATCTCCAAGGGCTCGAACTGAGCATGCCTCCTGTTTTGAGGTCTCAGGGCCATCAAACACTTCCTCTGCCAGCACCTGGACTCTCTGCTGAGACTCCAGCCCTGCCAAGTGGTGCCATATCCAGTCCCTCAGCCCTTGAAAGTTGAATTTGAGAGAACAAGAGCTGAAATCCACACACGGAATGCCGTGCAGGGGATTCTTCGATGCACCATCTGCAATACGGCTGATTATCGACATGCCGCCGGCTTTGTGGCTAAAATCGCCACTCCACCTGCATCGTGGCTGGGAGATCAACACATTGTGGCTGGAGAAACAATGCACAACATCCGCTTGCGACTACTGATAACGACGCAAACCCCCAAGCAGTGCATTTGTCTAACACCGTGCAACCGTATTTCTCACTCACTGAGTGTCAAGGTCACCCCGACCCTGCGCGGATCCCAGGTGCCCCATCCGGAAATCAACACATTGCTCTTTTGTGAGGGAGAAAAACGACGCATCGCCGACTTGAACGGAGAAGAAATGATGCACAGCCTCCCTTGTGAGGAAGACTCATTGCTGCCTTTTCTGACGCACGCTCACCCATGAGGCTTTATGTTTTACGCTAACTAGGTACTTTGTGCAAAATCAACGTTTCCATTGTTTTTTATGGAGTAGGACTCTTATTCTTTTGAAAATTCATATCTGGACTTTTGTATGTTGGATTTTTGTCATTTTGGTCTTGTTTGATTTCTGGTGTGGTGTCCATTTTGTAGTGTTTTCACTGTATTACCGTGTTTGTTGGTACAAGTGAGTTAAGCCTGCCTGCTCGTGCCAAGCTACCAAGGGGGTGAGTGGGGGTTAACCAGTTGTGTTTCTCCTTTGCCCTGACTAGAGTGAGGGTCCTTGCTAGGACAGTGGGTAACTTGACTGCCAACCAAAGACCCCATTTCTAACAGGGTGGAGACAAGAACTACAGCTTAAATGCAGGAAAAATGCACTTGAAGGAATATTACCTACTGGTGGTCACCAATAGGTAGATAAAGATAGGACCTAGGCATTCATTATGACCCTGGCGTTCTACAGACCTCCAGGGCCGCAGTGGTGGTCAGACCACCACCAATGTGGCAGTCCAGCAACCACATTATGACTGTGGCATTGCCGCCATGGCCGGACCACTGGCACTGCCAATTTTCAGCCGCCCAACAGCCTGGCAGTGCTGGTGGTCCCAAGGGAGTGAGCAGGGGTTATCCTAGGTGTGTATATCCCTAACCCTGACTAAAATGAGGGTTTAGGCTTAGACAGAGTGCAAACTGACTGCCAACGAGAAACCCCCTTTTCAAGAACCAATTTATAAAAATAGATTACATTTTTATCTTTACAATGACACTAACACAACAAAAATCCAATAAAGGGAACCAGAGATATGATTTTTTAAACAATAAATGTTTTTTAGAGGAAAAGATCTAAAAGTACTGATCTTGGACGTCAAGTCACACTCGACTGGGGTAAAGCCAAAATTTGAGGCCGACTGCAATGGAGCCCTGCTTGGCAACAGTGAGTGGGAGGCCTCGGTTAAAGTTTTACCTTCGGACTTAGGTGGTCATTATGACATTGGCGGTCACTGTTAAAGTGGCGGTAATACCGCCAACAGGCTGGCGGTAATTACAGCCAAATTAAGACCATGGCGGTGATAACTCCCATAGACAGCCAATGCACCACACCATCCGCCAGGGTGTTAATTCCAGGCACCATGGTGGTAGCCACCACGATTTCCGGGGCAGTACCAACGCTATTAAAAGCCTGGCGGAAACACATCACAGAAGACCAAAGACTCACCAACAGAGACACAGAGAAGATCAACACCGCCATGGAACCGGAACTGCAAGTCTTCCCGATGCTCTTCTATGCCATGATCCCCTGGAACACAAACACAGACGTAGACGATGATGGTGAGTACAGCCGCCAAGCACACAAAGGAGGGAGGGAGGAAAAGGAGAGTGACACACACATGCATGACACACACCAGACACACACACACCATACACACAACCAGCTTCAGACTTAAACCAATGGCACAGGACACACTGCATAATTATACAAGGACTACATGTCGGCAGTACTGAAACTGTAATAGCAAGGCAATAGCCATCATATGAACCAATTTTAGAACAAAGATACATGAACAATTGTTCAGAAAGGGCCATTGCCCAGTCAAAAGTACATAAGCCCCACATGGACACAGGGCACAGTCCAAGCCCCAACCTGATCCTGACTAACACCGCACAAAACTGTGCAGGGGCAACATCTCGGAAGTGGACAGGCAACTCAGGGGGAAGGGGGTGGGGGGCACCTCAGCTGAAGTCAGGAACTTGACCACTGCTTCTGGAGGGGGCTCCATGCCCATTTCCCAGTGCTTGGGAGTGCAAGGTCACAGTCTCTGAGGTGGGGAACTTGCCCACTGTTTCTGGAGGGGCTCCATGCCCATTTACCAATGCTGTGGAGTGCAAGGTCACAGTCTCTGAAGTGGGGAACTTGCCCACTGCTTTTGGAGGGGGCTCTATGCCCATTTCCCAATGCTGGGGAGTGCAAGGTCACAGTTGTCTCTTAGGTGGGGAACATGCTCACTACTTCTGGAGGGGGTTGCTTGTACAACAGTCCCTGGAGGGTGGCCTACATGCCCCCTGCTGGAGGTGTGGGCTATATTGTCTCTGCCGGGGGAGGTGTCTCCTGGGCAGCCTCTGCTGGAGGTGAGGGCTGCTGTGTCCTGCTGGAGGTGAGTGCTTCTTGCCTGTCATTGGTGGTTCAGGGGGACCCTCTTCTGTCATTGGTGGTTGAGTGGGAACCTTTTTGTGTGATTGGTGGTTGAGTAGGAACCTTACCCCTCCTGGCTGTTAGAGTGGGATCCTTCCCTTTCCTGGCTGGTGGAGTGGGAGCCTTCCCTTTCCTGGCTGCTCGAGTGGATCCTTCCCTTTCCCTGCTGGTGGAGTGGGATCCTTCACTTTCCTGGCTGGTGGACTTGGACCCTTCACTGTCTTGCCTCCAAGACTAGGAGTTGCCTCCACTGTCCCTGTGGACTGTTTGGCTGAGGTGCTGGGCTGGGTCGTTGGGCCCCTGCTCTTACGGGCAGGACAGTAGGGGAGGGGGAGGGAAGAGGTCAAGTTGGGCAAGGAAAAGCTTCTTAGGGATGGTGGTGCAGGATGAGGGAGGAGGGATGGGAGTGGAGGTTGAGGGAGTGGTTCTTAGAGACGTGTGTCTGCTGGACTTTGGTGCGGGTGCATAGGCAGTGTGCTGATGTGAGGTGGAGGGCTGTTGGGTGTCTGAGTGCCTGCGTTTGTGTCCTTTTGGGGGGACAGACAGTGTGGGAGAGGACACAGGGGACCCGTGGACGGATGTTGTGAAGGTGTCTGCTAGTGAGGTGTGTGTGCTGCTTGGTGTAGTGATGCTGGTGGTGGCTGTTGAAGCAGTGCATGCAGGTGTGAGTGTGGACGTGACTGTGAGGGAGGTGGAGGAGGAGGAGGAGGGAAAGACAGTGGAGGCAGTAGATGTGGATGTGTGTGCAACTGTCTGTTGTTTGTGTGAGTGCTTGTGGACTGAAGTGTGGTGCCTGTGTTTAACTGTGCCACTCTTGTGTGATGTCTTGTGTGCATGCTCATCTGTATGTGTGCATGGGATGGGTTGGGGTTGAGGAGACTGGGACTGGGAAGTGGTAGTTGGAGGGGGGACGGTAGGAACAGGGACAATGGCTGCCATCAGAGAGGAGGCCAGAGCCTGCATTGATCTCTGTTGGGCTGGCAATCCACAGTGGATGCCCTCCAGGAATGAATTCATTGCATTGCTGCATCTGGGATGCCAGCCTCTGAATGGCATTCACAATGGTTGACTGCCCTACAGAGATGGATCTCAGGAGGTCAATACTCACTCAGGGCAGCATGGTTCACTGGGGCAGGGCCCGAGGTGCCTGGGGCGAAGGAGATGCCCACCTTCCTGGGTAAGCCGGCACAAGCAACTCACTGAGGAGCTATTGGGAGGGCGGTGCTGGTATGGGGTGGCGGCTGTACCTGCAGCTGGGTTGGTCACAGAGGTGTCCACCACCACCAGGGAGCTTCCATCGGAGGAGGAATCAGAGTCTGTGTTGTCATCTCCTCTCTCTGCTGTGGTGCTCCCCTCGCCCTCTGTCCCACTGGTTCCCTCGGCATCGGTGGACTCTGCCTCCTGGGTCCTGTGGGATGCAGCTCGCTCTGTCGCCGGTACCTCTGCTCCTCTGCCAGATGATGCTAATGCACATATGGTCTGGATGACAGAAGGAGAAAGGGGGAGGGAGAGGAAGGGAGCACTGGGTCAATTACAGCACCAACACCACAGTTGGCATACACAGCACTGTCACACACAGGGATCAGGATTGAGCACTATGCATTGCACTGGCATTGAATTGGCTATATGCCACAGCAAGATTAGGGCCAAACAAGCCAACTGCACACCTCCTGAGACCTACACAGCCCTGACTGACATGGAATGCAAACAAGCTAGGTTACCTGCATTTGCCATACACCCATTACCCTTGAGCTGGATCACACTGCAATGTCTGTCCTGGCATTAAGGGACACCCACTAACTCACACCCACCACCCGGATCCCATGCTACATACCAATTATTGTAGTAATGCCCACTGTACTCACCCTCTTGTGGCTGCTGTGATGCCCTCAAGCGCCCATCCAGCTCTGGGTAGGCCACCAACAGTACTCGGGTCATCAGGGGTGTCAGATTCCGACAGGCACCCTTTCCTCATTGAGAGGCCATCCCCACCTGGGCCTCCATGGTCCTCTGTGCCCAGTGTCTCAGGTCTCCCCACCATTTCCTGCAGTGGGTGTTCTGCCTGCTGTAGAGCCCCAGGGTCAGTATTTCTTTAGCGTTGGCAAGCCACTATCTCTTCTTTTGATGGGCTCTGACCTACAGAGGTAATACAGACAGGAGGACAGCATTACACATACAATCCAGCCTGTCACACTGAGGATTTCCAAATGTATTGGCACACACATCGCCAAGCTCACACCATGTACACTGCCACCAGACATACCACCCCACATATGACACAATGCCTGAACACACACCCCTCCCACATGCATCGTTCCCAGGGTGTACTCATCTGTTGCTCTGGAGGCCCATGCAGCTGTCCATACTGGGGCAGGACCCCATCCACCAAGTGCTCCAACTCCATCGAAGTGAAGGCAGGGGCCCTTTCCCCGGTCACACGGGCCATGGTAGCTTCTAGACACAGGTCACAGCAGCACACGCAGTGTAGGTGTTGCCCTGTGGAAAGTCAGGAATCAAGTGAGGTTATAGACAGAAAATGGCGGTCACGTCAGCGGCGGTGTACACTCCCACTCCCACTCCACCAGCAGGGAAAGGGAAGGATCCACTCGAGCAGCCAGGAAAGGGAAGGCTCCCACTCCACCAGCCAGGAAAGGGAAGGATCCCACTCTAACAGCCAGGAGGGGTAAGGTACCGTCACCACAGCAGCTGATCCCCATTGGCCACTGTACTCCAGAGAGCCCCATATTAGCCAATGAGGAATTGCACAGAGGTGCAAGACTGCCATCCGCCACGACACCGAATGTCGGCAGAGTTACCTCACTTCTACCTGTCCGCAGATACAGGACAGGCGGTCGTCATTTCATGGTGGTAGACTACATACAGATCTTCCATAACTGCGTCATTGCCGAAGATTTTACATACATTGCCATTCCCACTGGACCATCACATGTATGCAGTATGCACACTGAGGTGGTGGTTCCATTGTTGAAATTGTGGCACCCTACTCACTCTTGTGTCCCTTGGATACCTACCACTGCGGATGAATAGGAGGAGAAGACAAACCCTTGTGTACAGACCCTTTGTGGACTTGGCTACACTGGGTACAGGCACATTATACTCAGCTATAGACTGGATAGGGCCACAATCACAGAGGTGTGTGCCCAATTGGAGCCTGATCTGATATCAGCTATCCGTCATCCCACTGGGATCCCCCCACTTGTGCAGGTATCTGTCATCCCACTGGGATCTCCCCTCTTGTGCAGGTTCTATCAGTGCTCCATTTCCTGGCAACTGGTTCTTTCCAAGTGACAGTGGGATTGGCAGCAGAATGTCACAGCCAATATTCTAAATCGTGCTGACAAGGGTATTGTCTGCCTTGTTGAAACACATGTGCAGCTACATTTCTTTCCCCCAGGTGTAAGGTTTGGCCACTGTGAAAGCGGGATTCTATGCAATGGACATATACCCAATATTACTGGGGCGATTGACGGTACACATATTGCGTTTGTACCCCCCCTCCCGCCAGAATGAGCATGTGTTCAGGAATCGGAAGAGTTTCCACTCACTGAATGTGCAAATGGTGTGCCTGGCAGACCAGTACATCTCCCACATCACTGCCAAGTATCCTGGGTCAGTGCATGACACCTTCATTCTGAGGAATAGCAACATCCCAAATGTGATGGTCTAACTACAGAGGCACAGGGTGTGGCCAATAGGTGAGCCAGACTCCCCACCCACTGTATGTCAGTGTGTGCCTTCAAGTGTTTTCCCCATAGCATTGTGTAAGGCTAAATTGCGTCCCTCAATCCTTGCAGGTGAGTCTGGCTACCGAAACCTATCGTGGCTCCTTACCCCTGTGAGGAATGCCAGGACAGGGGCTGAGAACTGTTATAATGATGCACATGGGTGAACCAGGAGAATAATCGAGAGGACCTTCGGCCTCCTGAAGGCCAAGTTCAGATGCCTGTATCCGACAGGTGGATCCCTGTGCTACTCACCCAAGAAGGTCTGCTGGATAGTAGTGGCATGCTGCATGTTGCACAACCTGGTCCTTAGACAACATGTGCCTTTTCTGCAGGAGGAGGGGACTGGAGTTGACCCTGTGGCAGCAGTGGACCCGGAGCACAGTGAGGATGAGGAGGCAGAGGATGAGGGTGAGGACAACAGAACATCTGTTATACAACAATACTTCCAATAACACACAGGTGAGACAGTGGAACTGACCATTACTCGGACTATTGATGTTTTCTGTGTGGCTGTAGCATGAAGGCATTCACTTCATTTGCATCTCAACTTACTGTCACCTATGGCTTATCATTTTACAGACGTTGGTGATATGACAACAGTGTCCTGATATGTTTACTACAGACAGCTCCAGGTCATTATTTGTATGCTACCAGTGTTCAGATCATTTGTACTAGATGTGACTGTTCCTATAAATGCACATTTTCAACTCATAAAACGGTGTCACTCAAGTTGCGTTAAAGGGTGTTTATTGTAGTGCAAACAATTGACTGAAAAGTGCAATGGAATGGGGTGATGGTACAGGAAAGTCCAGGGTATTGTTCCAGTCTGTTTGTAGCACAGGTTCAGTGTCCAAGGGGCTATTGGAAGGGGAGCAAAGGCAGTTCAAAGTGGACAAGGTGACAGGGTGGGACACAAGGGGGACAATCAGAAGAGTCTCATTTCCTGGCGGTGGTCTTGGTCTTGGCAAGTGTCTCTGGCTTCTGTCTGGGTTGCAGGTTTGTGGGGTGGGTCACCTTCTGCAGTGTGGTGGTGCTGGTGGCCTGTGGGTCCTGTGGCGGGGCATCCTGCCCACTAGCTGCAGCGGAAGTGACGTGCTGGTCAATAGACTGGTTAGTGGTAGGAGCCCAAAGGTGTGCTGGCAATTCCCTCATGATGTTGGCTATGTCTGTCAGTACCCCTGCTATGGAGATCATGGTGGTGTTGAGAGCCTGCAAGTCCTCCCTGATCTCCTGATGGTGTTCCTCCTGCAGCCACTTGATGTCCTGCATGTTGTTAAGGATCTGGCCCATCGTGTCCTGGGATTGTTGGTAGGCCCCCAGGATCTTGGTGAGTGCCTCCTGGAGAGTCGGTTCCCTGGGCTTATCTTCCTCCCGGCGCACAGCGGTCCTCCCAGTGTCCCTGTTGTCCTGTGCCTGGGTTCTTGAACGGTGTGCCCATTGCCTCTGGCCCCAGGTCCCTGATTGTCTTGGAGGCGAGGTGTGGACCAGGGTCCCTGTACTAGTGGTCACACTGCTGATTGACATGTCCCGGGGATAGAGGTGTGGGGGCACTGGGTGGGTGCTGTGGTGTTGGATACTGATGGGGGAGGCTCTGTTGTTGACTGGGGTGACGGACTGACCAGTGGTCCCTGATGAGCCAGGTAGTTCATCCAGATCCAGAAGTCCAGAGTTACTGTCATCACTGGGGGTATCTTCTGTTGGTGGACTGGTTTGTCGTGGCACCTCCTCCCAACTGAGATTGGCTGGGGCACCTGTGAGGATGTAAGTGCTGCACTATGCTTCAAGTCTGTGACATATTGTACATCCCTAGCTTCCCCTCTATCATTGCTGTTTCCCTGCTACTTTTGTTTGTGTATGGTGATGTATTGTGGGATTGTTAGTTCCCCTATGCTGTGCATGCTTTTGTGATGGGTGTTCATGCAGGGCTGGGAGGGCTGTCCATGCATTGGTATAGCATGCAGGGCTTGGCATTGGGGTTAGTCATATGTGTAGGTGCAGTGTGTGGGATGGGAGTGAGGGTGACAGGATGGGAGTGTCCATTCCTCCGGCAACTCCAGTGAGTCCCTCAGGATGCAGTAATGCCAAGACTTGCTCCTCCCATGCTGTGAGCTGTGATGGAGGAGGTGGGGGTCTACCGCCAGTCCTCTGTATGGCGAGCTGGTGCTTTGATGCCACGGAGCGTACCTTCCCCTGTAGGTTGTTCCACCTCTTCCTGATGTCATCCCTTGTTCTTGGATGCTATCCCACGGTGTTCACCCTGTCCATGATTCTCCACCATAGCTCCATCTTCCTGGCTATGGAGATTTGCTGTACCTGTTCCCCAAACAGCTGTGGCTCTACCCTGACTATTTCCTCCACCATGACCCGCAACTCCTAATCTATGAAACGGTGGTGCCTTTGGGGGAACATGGGTGTTGCGTGGTGTGTGTAAGTGTGTGGGTGTTGTGTACTGTGGTTGGGTGTGTGATGTGGGGTGTGCGAGGGATGTATGGCTGTATGCAGTGTGTGTGTCTAGTTGTCGCCGTGGTCTTGGTGTCAGTCTGGTGGCAATAATTTGTATTCATAAAGGGTTGTGGGTAATATGGGTGTGTGTTTTATAGTGCTGTGGGTGGGTGGGTGGCAGTGGTCTGTGTATCAGTGTCAGGTGTATGTTTTTGGTAGTGGCCAATGTTGTGTAGTTTAGTATTTGGCTGTCCCATTTGAGCGTGCCAGTGTGCACCCCCAATTGTTTACCACCATTGAATGTCCGCTGTGGTGATTCATGGGTCATAATGTGGTGGGTGTTGTTTTGTTGGCGTAATGGTATGTGTGTTCGTACCACCACTTTAGCACTGACCTTTGGGCTGGCGGATTTGTGTATGTGGCAGTATTCTGTCGGATTGGTGTGTATGTGTCATAATTTGGCAAACTGTTTGCCTTCCTCAGCGGTATGTTGGTGGCCGTCACTGCGGCAGTAAGCGGGATTTACTGCCACTCTCATGATGAGGGCCTTAGTATTTTTCTTGAAGATTTTCTGGACCTGGACGAAGTCACAAGTTGAATCTGACCTCCCTGGAGTCCTCTTCAGATATGAGTCTCAGGGGGCCTCGAGCAAGGATTCTACATTGGGTCTTGGACATTTTTTCGGGACAGAAATCTTTGTCGGGGACCAAGTTGAAATTGAAGCCGAACTCTCTGGAGCCCTCTTCTGAGTCATTGCGTGGGAAGCCTCAGTCAACTTTTTACACTTGGACTTATAACCTTTTTTGGAGCTTTTTATCTCTGACGTCAGTTGAACCTCAAGAGCAAGCCGATTTTGAGTCGATGTTGTCTGATTGCCTTTCCACCAGCCCCCTGTGAAATCCTGGAAGTCTGGGCCTCCGGAGCTTTTCAATGGGACAAACCTGTAAGTCAGGCCGGGTTGAGGTCGACATAAACCAGCTTGACTCACGACGTTGTGTCCGTCCACTTATTGATCTTTTTTTCAAAGTTGCTCCAAACTTCTGGATCTTCAGGGCTTGGTGCAGGGGACTCTGGTCAGCTATTTTCTACCTGTAGCAAACGGGAAGTCCCTTCTTGAAGCAGTAGAAGACAGGCACTGTCCTTTTAGTGGTAAAGCCCAAGTGTGTAGCTGGTGCAGTCCTTCAGATTGCAGTATCCAGGTCAGGGATCCAGCAGGGCAGGCCTTCTTCTTGTCTTGTTCCTTGTAGGGATCTGAAGTAGGGTACAGCTCTGCCAGTGTTATCCTTGCTCCTGGGGGCGGAAACCATGGGGGTCTCTGTCTAATCACATGCATGTCACCACCCTCTTGAGTGACCACTTCCTGGGAAGTGTGGCAAAAATCAATCCAAGGGAGGAACATTCTCCAAAAATCCAAGATGGCAAAAATTCAGTCTCAGAGGTTAGGTCTGTCTGAGAGGGCTGGAAAGGGTTGCTAGTGTGGCTAAGTTCCTCATGGCACTACCCTTTCCAGCCCTCTCTTAATCTAATTAGGGTGTCTGGTTTTGCAGGAAATGGGGGTGTTCCACTTGCTGGCCCAAATGTCCTTATCTCCTTTGAAGTACAGTTTGGCTGCTCTCCCCCCATCCTGTTTCACCATCTGCTGAGGCACCACTCCTCCCCCAGGCACTTCTTTTGTGTTCAGTCCAGGCCACTTCACACTTCATCAGTGCAGCATTGCCAGTCTGCCAGAGGCTGGCCAATCAGAAAGGGGCACTACAGGGCTGAAGTTGGCAACTTTCAGGTAGAGTTCTAAAACTCTGTTCCTGAGTTAGTTATTTAAAATTCAACAACAGCAAGTTCTTTTAAAATAAAGTCTCCCCATGTTAGACTATGGAGGCCATTCATTATAATGGGGGGAAACAAATGTAGCTATTTGTCTCTCACCAAGGCTGATAAAACAGCTTTTATAAGTCTCTGCTTATGGTTACACTGCACCCAACTCCAGGGGCGCCTAGGGCACTCCTGAGGGGTGACATATGTAAAGAATAAGGTAGAACAAGACTTTGGAAGTATGTTCAATTCCAAAGTCGAATTTGGGATTAACTTTAACTTAAAAGCAGCCAGCAAGGCAGGTCTGACTTGAAAATCACACTGGGCACCTCAGCAGTGCACCTATGGGTGCACTACCTATGATGGGGTTTCTAAACCTACATGCCCTACCATATACTAGGGAATTATAGGTAGATTGATACAGCCAATTATAATTAGCCTAATTTGCATAATCCATTTCACACAAAGCACTGACCCTGGGATTGGTTAGCAGTACCCAGGGCCAGTCAAGAGTCAGTAACCACCAGTATCTGTCCAAAAGGTTTGGGGGTGACCAGGGCAAAAAGGAGGACTTTCCTACACTCACACACTCATTCACAGACCAGCACAGGCCCTGACACACTGACTCACAGACCCACACAGTCCCTCATGCATGCACTCACAGTCCCATTCAGACTCTCACGCACCCACTCACAAATCCACTCAGTCTCTCATGCACCCCCCCACAGACACACTGAGACACTGTTGCACCCACTCACAGACCCACTCAGACCCTCTCATATCCATTCATAGACCCACACAGACACTGACAAATCCACTCACAGACCCACTCAGACCCTCACAAACCCAGTCAGAGATCCACTCAGAAACTCATGCTCCCACTCACAGGCCCACTTAGACACTGACAAACCCACTCACCGTCCCACTCAGACACTGACACATCCATGCACACACCCACTCAGACACTGACCCACCCACTCACTGACACACAGACCCTCATGCACCCAGTTACAGACCCACACAGACACTGACACATCCACTCACAGACCCACTCAGACAGTGATGCACCCACTCCCAGACCAAATCAGACCCTTCAGGCATCAACTCACATCCACTCAGACCCTCATGCACCCACTCAGAGACCCCTTGAGACCCTCATGCACCCACTCCGAGACCCAGTAAAACACTGATGCATCAACTCACAAACCCACTGAGAAACACATACACCCACTCACAGACCACTCAGAGCTTCATGCACCCACTATCAGACCGACTCAGATACTGACGCACCCACTAAGACACGAATGCATGCACTCGCACACCCAAACAGAGACTCTCTCAGCCACTCGCACCTCAGGTGTACCCTCTTACACCTATTCTTAAACCCTGGGAGACTTTGACCATACGCAGTGGTGGTTGGATTAACATATATTAATGAAAATAACTATATGTTAAAAAACTGAAATTCACTGAAAAAAACAAAGGTTAAAGGGACGTTATAGTTAGGAAATAGAATTTAAAATACCATAGAAATTCACTGAAAAAAAAAAGGTTACAGGGACGTTATAGTTAGGAAATAGAGTTGAAAAAAACTTAGAAATTCACTGAAAAAAACAAATGTTACAGGGAAGTTATAGTTAGGCCCTCAATTTACTTCCACAAAACCAGAGTAATTTAGCAGTTATAGTTACCTGAGCTAACTATAACTTGCGACCCTGTAATGCACTGCTTATGATATCACATATTACATCACTGATGACATAGTCAATGATATCGCTGATGACATCTCAGATGAGATCACTGATGACATCCCTGATGACATCCCTGATGACATCCCTGATGACATCACTGATTACATCATCCAGTATCTGTAAGTGGTTGTTAGAAATGGGGTTTCTGGTTGGCTAGGGTAAGCACCTCAGCCAGTCAGAACTTACCCACTCTAGTCAGGGCAAGGGAGTTACACGTCCAAGATAACCCCTGCTCACCCCCTTGGTAGCTTGGCACGAGCAGTCAGGCTTAACCCGGAGGCAATGTGTAAAGTGTTTGCACAGCACACACAACACATGTGACGCAATATCCCCACCACAAAGGAAACACAACACCAGATTATATGAAAATATACTGTATTGTACACAACACAATTATCAGACCAAACATCACATATTAGTACTATCCTGCCACCTTAGCAGTTGTCAGAATGTTACACATTAGTTACTCTGCAAACTGGCAGTAGTCATATATACACACAGGTTACTTAGTATTCTGCAACATAAGCAGTGGTCAGGAAACACGTTATTACACCAAGACACTTGTCATAAGAATATCATAAAACGCCCATAGCAGGAACATTAGAAACATTTGGCAAGTCATAGGAATACATATCAGCAAGTCATGTCCATAGAAGGAACATCTGCACATATATGTAAAAGCATCAAAAAACAGGCAGGCAATATATATCAATCAGCAAAGTCTTTAGAAAGAACTTCTGTTATAATTATATTGGTCCTTTAAAAATACCTGACTTGATGAAGGCCCCTCCAGTGCCTATTGAATGAAAAGAAATGGGGCCCCCGGCGCTCCTCTGTGCAAAATGGGGGCCTCCTGATAATTCTGGGTGAGGGGGGGTGGCACCCCCCCTCTGTACTCCTAATGGGCCCCTCCTGGGGCCCGCGATCACTGGGGGCCCCCCAGCCTCCACCGGCCCTCCTGAGGGGGGGCCACCATCCAGGGAGAATGCAAAAAGGAGGGGGGCGCCACGCACCACCTCCGTGTCAAGGGCGAACCCCTCCTGGGACACGCGACCGTTGTAGGGCCCCCACCCAAAAAATCAGTACTGGCCCACACAAGGGCCAAGCTAGGGACTGGCGGCGCAGGCGGCCTCCGGCGAGGCTTCCGCCCTGCCCGCGGTCACCAAAAAGCAGGACGGCCTCGTTGGGGCCGGAGGGAACCTCCGATGAGGTTTCCTTCCCTCCGCCCGGCCTTTAATTGCACGCAGCGGCTTGCCGGGCCATTTGAGACGGAGGCAGGCACCAAAGTCGGTGCCTGCCAGTGCCACAGGGGGCGCTCCACGGAGAGGGCTTCTCCCCGGGGGCATGACAGGAGCACTCGTGCTCCACGTTTGTTTTTAGATGCCCCGGGGGCACAGAGAGGGGCGCGCCAGCTCCTCCCTGCTCGGCAACAGTTCCCGAGGCTAAAATGCAGCGCGATCCAACGCGCTTCTGAATTGCACGGGACCCGGCTGCGGCGGTGATTTTTAGCGTTGGGGAAAGCACTCTTCAAGCGCTACCCAATTCAAGGGAAACACTGAAAACAGGTGGTTGCAGGGGTCAGGGGCCACAGCACCCTGCCCCTGGGGGACTAAGTCCAAAGAAAAGGTCCACAGGTGGAGGGCTCAACAACAGGCCAGCACAAGGGGCATGCAGCAAGAGAAAAGTCCCCTTCCAAGCAGGTCACAGGTCAGCACAGCAGCCGCAGTCCATGGCGGTTCCTGGTGAGTTCTTCCAGCATTTCTGTGTCCAGTTCAAAGATGATTAAGAGTCTCCACATTGTGGGGAAAATTCCCCTGTACTTATAGTCAGTTCTTACAGTGTTTTACAATGGTAGGGAGAGGAGGTTCCAGCCAGTTACAACTGGTTCTGCACAGGCTCCAAACATCAGTGGGGGGTTGAAGACCCTATTGTGTGAGGCCAGGGCACAGCCTTTACAAATGTAGGTGTGCCCCGCCTCTCCCTTCTCTCAGCCCAGGAAGACTATTCAGAATGCAGATGCACCTCTGTGACACCTCCACCCTCCCTGTTACAGGCTGTCTGAAAAGTATGCACAAAGCCCCAACTGTCACTCTGCCCAGACGTGGATTGGAGTCAAGCTGCAAAACACCAGAGTCATAAGCACAGATAAATGCGCACTTTCTAGAAGTGGCATTTCTGTGATAGTAATAAAAAATACACCCACACCAGTAAGCAGTATTTATTATCACCATCACAACCATACCAAACACGCCTACGCTAGCCCTCATAAATCAGACAATACTCTTTACACATAAGGCAGGGCATTTCTAATGCAATCCTATGAGAAGGCAGCACTCACAGCAGTGAGACACCAAGTTAGGCTGTTTGTCACTACTAGGACAGGCCATGCAATATGGCACATGTCCTGCCTTTCTACATACATGGCACCATACCCATAGGGCTAACTAGGGCGTACCTTAGGGGTGACTTACATGTAGTAAAAGGGGAGTTCTGGGCCTGGCAAGTAAGTGTAGATGCCAGGTCCTTGTGGCAGACAACTGCGCACACAGGCCCTGCGCTAGCAGGTCTGAGACAGGTTTGAAAGTCTACTTCAGTGGGTGGCGCAAGCAGCGCAGCAGGCCCACTAGTGGAATTTAATTTACAGGCCCTGGGTATAGAGATACCACTGTACAAGGGACTTACAGGTAAATTAAATATGACAATTAGGTATAAGCCAATCATACCAACTTTAGATGGGAGAGCACCTGCACTTCAGCACTGGTCATAAAGTGCTCAGAGTCCTAGAGCCAACAGCGAGAGGTCAGAAAAGCCAGGAGGAAGGAGGCAAAAAGACTGGGGATGACCCTGCATAAGGCAAAAAGTCCAACAGTGGTTATATGTATGTGTGACTTAATTGTGAGTGCTTGTGTTGGTGAGTTAGTAGTTGAGTTAGTTTCTCTATGAAACCGTAAGTGGACGTGTTACTAGGTGTATGTATGAGGAAGTGGCTATGTGATAGTCTGTATTGATACAGTGATTGGGTGTCTGAGTAGCTGTATAGCTGAGAGAATTGGTGTGTGAGTATTTGTATAGAGAACTGCCTGTACGTTTCAGCAACTGTGTTAATGTGTAATAGGGATGGTGGCATCAGGAGCATTCATGGAAGGAAAATGCCCTGGGGCACAATTAACTTTGCACATGCCCATTAAACAGAATTTTCACAGGAACTGGCCCTTCATGTATCGCAGGGACAAACAATATTTGAGCCAAGTGACATGCCTATCTTCCAATAGTGTAAGTGCAGGTCAAGAAAGCACATACAACAGCATCAGCATGGGCCGTACGTAAGCTACCACAATTGAACACCCTCCATGTGTAAACAAAACAAACTCTAGCTCCCACACATGAGACACATGTACAATCCATATCAGGGGGACACATCTAACACAACACATGCTGTCATTGGCCAACACAAGATGAAATACATACCCTAACAAACATATCACAATGCAATGACGTCCCAATTGGATCAACACCTGCATATCCATACAGTGAACATCTATCCTTTTCTTGGGTGACACCAGTACTGCCCACAAAGTAAGATACTGCAAACATCAGTAAATGGACCAACAATCAGGGTGAGGCACACACAGCTGTTGGCATACAACACAAGTTACCCAGGAACAACATAAATGTAAAAATGTAACAGCAGGATAAATGTGTACCCAACAAAAGAACAACTTGGGTGTATTCAATTCAAATGCTGAAGAGCAAAGGCCTTTGGCCAGCCCATATGAGACCATGCACATTAATGTGCCAAAACTTGACTCCAATCACTGCCAGGGAATATCCACAGGAAAGGGCATCAAGTGGTCAGGCAGGCAGCTCAGGGATCATTCTTGGCTGTGGTGTGGTCAGATTTGGGATGGGTGGGTTTGGTTTTGGGGGGCTTTTTCTTTGGAGGGGGGCTTCTTCTTGTGGGGAGGGTTATGGGAGCTTGCAGGGGGCAGGTATGACAGGGGAGGACTTAGATGTGGAAGGGATGGGTTGGGATGTGGGTGGGTGCCTCTTGGGTTTGGGAGGGAGTTTGGAGGTAAGAGGGGGAAAGGGCAAGGTCAGAAAGGAAACTTTCCTTGGGAAAATGGGTAGGGTCATCAGAACGGGCCAGGTGATTTGGAGGTTGAGGGAGTGGTGGGCATGTCTGTGGGTGTAGATGCCTTGGGTGTGTGCATGTAAGAGGTATGCATGTTTTTGGGTGGTGTCTGTTTTGTGTGTGAGTGTGGGCATTTGTGTGTCCTGGGGGCTGGGAGGTGGAAATGCTGGGTGATGTGGGAGTGGTGGATGTGTGTGTGTGTGTGTCTGTTAGGGTGGTGCCTTTGGTGCCTTTGGGTATTGGATGTTGTGGATGTGTCTTTGTGTTGGGGTGGTATCTGTGGGTATGGTGGATGTGGTGGCTGTGTCTGTGGGTGTTGGGGGATGTCTACACATATGGTGGATGTGTCTGTGGGTGTTGTGGTGGTGTCTAGGGGTATGGTGTCTGAGGTGTGTGGGTCCGTGGGTTGTGAGCTGTTGTCTGGGTATATGGTGGGTGTGGTGGATGTGTCACTGGGTGTTGTGGTGGTGTCTGTGGGTATGGTGAATGTGGTGTGTGGGTCTGTGTGGGTGTTGAGGGTGTCTGTTGAAATGGTGGCTGAGGTGGTATCTGTGTGTGAATGTTGAGTGCCTGTATGCCAGTGTGCCTTGTGGTGTTTGTGTCAATATGTGCTGCTTGTGTGTGTATTGAGGTGGGTGCGTGCAGATGTGTCTATGGGCTTAGGGTAGGTAGGGGAATAGGAAATTTGGATTGGGAAGAGAGAGGTGGTGGGAGGGAGGAATGGGGGGTGGATGCCCTGGATGGCATTCACAATGGCAGTCTGCCCCACAGAGATACCCCTCAGTAGATCAATAGCCTTCTCACTCAGGGCCGCAGGGGTAACAGGGGCTGGGGCCGAGGTGCCTGGGGAAAAGGAGATGCCCACCCTCTTGGGAGAGTGGGCATGGCCAACTGGGTCAGGAGCAATAGGAGGGTAGCAGTACAACTGGGGTGGAGACAAGAATGGTACTGGAGCAGGCCCTGATGGGTCCACCTCCACCATGGAGTGGCCACTGGGGTAGAATCTGAAGATGACGAGGTTGATCCTGTGTTCTCCATGGCACTTCCCTCACCTTGCAGGCCACTGGGCCCCTCTGTGTCAGTGGTGTCATGACTGGAGGTACCATGTACAGATGTTTCCCCACTTGGTTGAGCCCTGTCTCCTTGGCTTGCCTGGGATGATGTTGCAAATAAAAAGGGGAAAAGGGTCACCACATGTTCCTGATCACACTTGAACAACAGCTGTGATTAGGAAACTTTAGCCTACGTCAAGTAGGCCCCTCAAAGTGGCTCCTACATACCATACCATATGCATGCATGCCACATAAACTGTCAACAGTAGCCCACAGTAAAAATGCATGCCACATAAACTGTCAACAGTTGCCCACAGTAAAAATCAGTTAACTCCAATTGCATGGCTGAAGTTGTACAATCACAGTAACCATTAAACAAGTACAAGACCATATCACTTTCAATGCTTTGCTTTATGGAGCATACCTCAGTTACCCATTGTCATACAATAGTAGGCCAGTGCCAAGTTAATTCCCACAGATCCCACACAGAGTCATGCAGACATATATTTGTCATATACACAATAACACAACAATAAGAAATCCTGCCATGTTGCTGACAGCAGTACAGTCTCCTGAAGAAGGTGACATGGAAATACTCATGTCACGCTGGAGATATAGCAACAATGCACACTTCACCATGCGTTAATTGTCCTAATGAAGGCATAGAGGTAGTACAAATGTTGCTCAGATATACTTCACATTCAGCATCTGTAGAAGCCATTAGTCCTTTTATGTTGGAGAGGCCCAGGGATTTTCAATTACTTTTAGAAGGCTCTCAACATGATGCCCAGTGGGAACCTACATCACTGTCTCTATTTTGGTCCTGTAAACCCAGATGTCCGTGGATGAATGGTTGTACCCAACCACACGCGATTCCAACATAACTGCAAGTCACTCCGTGATGCATGCCAACAGTCATGTAACAAATCTTCCCCATTTCACATGTACAGTGTACTTTGCCACATGATGCCACAACAGTGGCATGGAAATGCACATTGTGTGTAAAAACTCTAGTCCTACATATCATGTCCCTCATTGTTACTGCAGGCGTACATGCCAAATGACATGCAATGACAGAGGGCATGTGTGAGCCAACAATACATGGTGACACACTCCTGTATGTGGCACCACATGAAATGTAGCCCCATTGTATATGTCCAAATCCAAAGACAGGTTAGCATCCAAATATTTGTGAGGGAATGTAGAAATCATCCAATAAACACACAGCAGTGTACACTTTTTGTCAAAAGAGAACGGGATACATGCTATCATGTCGGCACAAGGAATGTTGGCAGCAGTGATGGGCCATAAATCACAACAATGTACATTCCCCACTTACCAAGGGAAAGTTTTGATCTGTAGCTGCACCTAAAGAACAGTGCATGCTCTGTCACATGTATGATGGCCACCTTCACATGACAGACAGTAGTGAGACACTAGCACTCATCATACACTGAAGACAAGTGGCCTCTGGGGAGCAGATGCCAATTTACTCACTTGACCAGGCACATGGCTGAGGACAGTGATCCACATCTTTTTCTTTGGGCCGTAACACTGAGGAAAAGTTGTCTGTTGCGTAGAATTTAGACTCACTACAACATCCAACATTACTCGATTGATCACTGTACACAGCCATGTGTTGTCCCCGGAGGTCAATTCCTTTTGTGGATTGTACTCAATTGTGTCCTAGGTCCCTGGGCTAATAGGCAAGGCACATCAGTATGCACCAAATTACAAATCAACACAAACAGCAAATCATCTTGTATGCAACACATGGCCCATCCCCAATCATGAGGGGGGGGGGATGTCAGAACCTAACAAATCAACTTGGCTATGTGACAGGCAGGAACATGCCCTGTACTCAACCCCTTGTGGCGGATTTGCTCGCCTCAAACGCCCATCAAGGTCTGGATATGCCACTGCCAGAATGTGCACTATTAGGGGGGGTTCATGCTCCGACGTGCGTTCCACCCACTTAGGAGGACAGCCCCAGCTGCACCTCTCCAATCTTCCGGGTACGGCGTCTCAGGTCCTCCCACCTCTTGGTACAGTGGGCACTCCACTGGCTATGGACCCCCAAGGTCTGCACCTTCCAGGCGATGGCTCTCCAAATCTCCTTCTTCTGACAGGCGTTTACCTGTATGGATGCAAGAGACAAATCAAGCTATAACAAACACATGTTTTTGCCCAAATGGTTGTGTCACACACATGTCAGAAACACCAAGCACAAAATGGGCAATTTGTCAACATACCACAAGTGTAAAGCACACAAGCCAATAAGTACAGGGATGACTACAAACTTTTGGATTCATCTGCAGACTAAACCACTACCCTGTTCAAGGCCTACAATGGCTAAGCAAGCCTACTGACATCAGGTAGCCCATGCTCGAGCAACACGTACTGTGATGTGAGCCACAATGAAACACCACACTCCAATGTGATTTCTGAACTTTAAACTCCTTAGACCTGAGTAGACAAGCACATTTACACTCCACAACATTGACTCAATGCGTACAGTCCCTACAGGCAACTACCATAGTACTTACTTCGCCCTTACACTTGAGTGACAATGAAAGGGCTGGAAAGGTAGGAAAGTGTCTTCCCTTTGCATGAATGGACATGTGGCCTACCAAACGCAGACTCATGTCACTTCAGGGTAGGTTTCGTGGTATGTACCTGTACCACAGAACATTCCTTTGAACATGTGTTTCTAACCTACAGAGATGGCATCCAACATACGTAGGTATGTATTGTACAATTTGTACAATTTATGCTATGTAACCGAGCTACTGAGTCACATGTCATGGCCTCCCAGGAATCTACACTCTGTCCGCACTGTGGGTCTGTCCTTTGTGCAATAATTCTCTACAGGACAATTCTGTGAAGGTGACAACAGAGCTGTTGGAGTAAGGGACCTGTCATGAGTCAAAGACACACATTGACAATGATGCAAAATGCACCTATGGGCTAGTTCAGGAATTTGCCTCAGTACCCATTCCTAATCTAGTCAATTGACTGAGGCATTCAGGGCAAGTTTTGCCACCAGAGACTCATATTGGCCACCTGACAGGATCTTCAGGTCTATAGGAAATGGGCACAGTGCCACAGGTGCATAGCCAAAGTGACTCTCCCACAGCCTTGACTATGTCCCACATTGGGAGATACATTTGACAGGCCCTGATTTCTGCAGGCTGAGCATACACAACCTACATGACACTTGCATTTCCATCACTTCCATGCATGACAGTAAATCATGTAGCCATCAGAAATGTCACTTGTGGGGCCACCTGGAGGGCACAGTGAGTCATGATATGCCTTCCAGACAACAGTTTGGCAAAGCCTGGTGTGGGTGAAAGATCTGTGGCACAATACACATTGCTTACGATGTCCTCAATGACTCAGACGAGGTGCATACACAGCTCATGCTGTCATGCACATACATATTGTCTAACATTTACAACCATCATAAACAAAGGAATGTCATTGGATCAGTAAAGTCTCCTTGCCTATTTATGTGCATCCAATACAAAGAGCATCTAGGACCCCCTAGATGTGAAGGAGCACAACATATAGCACTGGTCTCTAATTCCTGCACCATGTACATCCCATTGGTGCCACGCAGATTGCAACAACAGGCATACAAGGAGTCCAACTGGCACACAGGGGTACCTTGTAGCCTGTGAGGAGGGAAAGGATGGTGTTGAACAGTGTCAATTATGAGGTACTTACCTGGTCCTCTGGTGTGCAGTAGAGCTGACCATACAGGGGAAGGAGTCTCCCAAGCCTCCCAGCTCCCCTGGAGTGAAGGCAGGGGCCCTTTCACCTGTGGATGTGGCATGATTGCTCCCACAGGCAACACACAGAAGCTGAAGTGGTAGAGGTGTTCCTGGCAGCAGTGTCAGGAGACAAGTGACTGATTTTGCACAATGTGGCGTACACGTAAACCATGAACGCAGTCATCACCGCCGACGGACACAGCCATTGGGCTGCAACCACCGCAGGCGTAACCATTAGCCTGTGGTTGGTGTCCACCACGGTTGAAACCGCCTAACGAATGGATGACTTCTACTGGTGGCCACGGGCAGTTCCTGATGTCCAAGGGAGCACGTCAGGCATCTGCCATTTTGGCAGCTTGAAAGACTGTATATGGCCCTGTTATCTGCATCACAAAAACAATATACATTTAATTTCATCACAAACATCCTCAATCTGTCTTGTTGTGTAGGTCCGACTACACAAACACCAGTGTAGTGGGTTGTAGGGCACAGATGGTATATGACAGCGGTGCATGGGCCACCACTGCTGACAGTATTTTTGGGAGCCAAAAATACAGTCACATTTTGAGGGGCAACTGTGAAGCAGATAGTTGGGTGTCACCTGAATCCATGTTGTGGATGTGTTCACAACCAAGGGGGTCACATTTGACCACATTTGACCCTTGTGTAGTTGCCAGCTATAATGTGTACTGGGTGTCATGTATATCGAGTCAGAAATGCTTTGTCACATGATATTGTTGGTATGCAATATGCATGTTGCTGTGGACACAGTGACTAATGTTCCAAATCATGTCTTTTCACACATAGGTACCCTGGGAGAGGGAGGATGCAACAACCTCCTGTCTAACATTCATTGCCAGACCTTCAGACAATGGAGGAACACCATATCATCCAGCTCTACTACATGAATAGGCAAACAATAGTGGTTTTATGCCACCAGTTGGAGCCAGATCTGATGTCAGCTAACAGTAATCCATACTGCATATCTCCCATTCTACAAGTCATGTCAGTATTGCACTTCCTGGCCACAGGGTCCTTCCAACATATAGTAGCCCTCTCTGATGGTATGTTCCAACCTATGTTCAGTCTGGTGTTGAAAGATTTCCTATCAGCAATGTTGAAACACATTGACAGCTATGTCAGGTTCCCCCGACGTGAGGATTTAGCCAGTGTAAAGATTGACTTCTATGGCTTTGCCAGCATCCTACATGTGGTGAGGGTCATTGATGGCACACATGTTGGCCTGGTGCCACGACAGGCCACAGAACAATTATATTGCAACAGAAAAAAATTCTATTCCATCAACTTGCAAGTTGTCTGTTTGGTGGATCTCTACATCTCAAATGTGTATGCCCATTTTCCTGGCCCATGATTCCTTTGTAATGCGGAACAGCACCATACCCCAGCTGATGTCACAACTGCAACCAGAGAGGGACTGACCTTGAGAACCTGACGGGTGAGTAGTTGCGCTATACAAGCATTGATTGATTAAGTCACATCTATACTGAATGTATATGAGCCATGTCAGGTGCTACAATAATAAAGTGAGTGACTCACATGCTAACCATTCCTAGAGGTACTACATATCCCAGACTGCTTTCTGGCCCCAAGAGGCGACCATTTTCTACAGCACCTGCTCCCACTTGACCAGACCAGCGGGCGCTATAAAGCGCAAAGGGGCACACGCAGTGCAGGACGCGCTAACCATTCCTAGAGGGACTGCATATCCCAGACTGCTTTGAGGGCCCAGGAGGCGGCCATTTTCTACAGCACCTACTCCCACTTGACCAGACCAACAATCGCTATAAAGCGCGAGGGGGCACACTGCAGCTCGGGATGTTCACAGGATGCGCCCAGGCATAGCCCAGACCAAGGGCAAGCCAGTCCACACCCCTAACATCTATTATTAAGCAGGCTTTGCCAGAGTGTCTGTTTTGTCATAGCCTCTGGGGACAGCTTTATTTAGTTACTTTACCTTTAAGGGTTCACCTTCTGGTGAAAGCAATTGTGATGGGTAAAAGGAAGGCGTCCGAGGGCGGAGATGTGGTGGCACACAGGAAAAAATATAAACAGCAAAAGAATGCAGCAAGTAACTGTGTAATAGATAGGATAGACAATCTTCTGGTTGATTGTGAGGACATTTTGACTTCCTCTCCGGATAGAGCCTCTAAAGGTATTCGGAGTGAGTGTTCCCCAGTAAGGTCAAGGGAGGGCCACAGGAAAAATCTAGATATGTTAAAAAAAATGTGGGTTAAAGGTTCTAGCTCCTACAGGGCAGGGAGTAGTGAGAAATGTTATTATTCATACTCCATCAGCAGCATCAAATGAGCTATCAACTGCTGGTAGCGATGCCCTTCATTGCACCAAATGCTTCAGCCCCCTAAACGATATATCACATGATGATCCTGACCTAAGTGTATTGATGTGTGGGACAGCAGACACAGGAGCAACAAACATAAGACCAGCCCTGCCTAATTCTCAGTACATCTCATGCATTAAAGATTTAAAAAACACAGTGTCAGAGCTTAAATCCATGGTTAATTCTTTAATTACAATGGTCAAACAGTTAACATCTAGAGATGTGACGTCCAGCAGGGACCGCAACGGTAGCTCCACGCTCAACCCCCCAGATCTCTCAACATTGTCGACCAAATTGCCCTTGAACATCGGTAACAAGAACTGCAATTACGTTCCTACCCCTGCTGCTGCCAGTCTGGTGCCCCCTGCTGACTATCTATTAGTAGGCAGTGGGACTGAGAACTTTTGTCAGGCTCCCACACACAATAGTCTAAACATGGGCGACAAACCAAGGCTTCACCACCAATTTGCTAGACCAATTAAAAATAATGTCCCAAATTATGCTGGACAGTCTGTTGCTAATCGGTCCAATTCTAAAAAACATCGTCCTAAAGGTTAACGTCCCTATATTACATCTACTAGCCCAAAGGGAAGGGGGAGAATCTGTTATAAATACGGTGATCCATTGGATCCATTGGATCCACCACGTGAGGGGCTGCTATTCCATAATATGCGAGGACATAATCAACACAGTTAGAAGGCCAGATACGGACACCTGTTTTGACACAATTGAGCTGAACTTAGGGACAAGAGCTTAGTTGATAATTTGGTGGCCTCGGATGGAAGTACAAGCACACCAAGATACTCCTGCATTCAGTTTAAGTATCCCAGGCTTCCCCCATGTCACGGGGCCAGGTTCACCAACCATTCAGCAGGCAACTCCTCCACTCTAGATGAGAATGACTGACTCAAAGTACCATCTGTAATCCCTGCTGATTTACCATTCCTCCCAAATGATATAACTATCCCTGGTTTGACTGCTTCTTCTACTGCTAACTTTAAAAACACCTTCTCTGCCCTTTTGGACAGGCCCCACCTACCTACTCAGGTCCAATTGGTCAACTGTGAAAATACCGTTCCTGAGTAGAAGACAAGGATAGCATTCTGGAATGTGGCAGGCTTACTGTCTAAGGTGGTAATAGCAGATTGGTATGATTTTGTTAATAGCTTTACTGTAGTCTGTGTACAAGAAACATGGGCAGTAAACCCAATCCATCTAAATGGTGTTAGAACCTATCATACCCCGGCGGAACCATCCAACTCAGGGAGAGCAAAGGGGGGGATCTGTACCTACGTATCAAACACCCTGAGGGCATCTACTATAACTTTGCTGGCACCACAACCCTACCATCAGATTGTTGTTGTCGAAACTTCAGCTACATGCGTGCTGGCATTAATCAACTTTTATAATAACATCCCGAAAGCTGAGGTAAAAATAGCCTTGACTCTACTAAAAAGGGATGTTGAACTCTCAGGAATAGTAAATTCCATGATTTGGTATTCTTATGGGTGGGGGGAGATTTTAATTCTGAAGTTTGCACTGGGGGCTCAGAGAAGATTTGCGGTTTAAGTGAAAGGGGGAATGCTGGGTACTAACACTTTACACACTCCATCTTTGGGGAGCAATTGAATGAACGTATATTTAGCACTGACCTTGCAATCTGTAACAAGATTTGCTGCCCTCCAATCCCATTTGCAACTACATTCAATAGCCAAGGAAAAACTCAGTGATAGATTACATATTGGTCACAAATAGACACGCCGCAAGGGTTGGAAATTTTATCACCCACACAATTGCATTCAGCGATCACTACCTTCTGAGTATAGATTTGGATGTGGCATCAAAGGATTTTTTATCCCAAGCACCACTCCCCAACTATTGCACGGTGGGTGTTATGGACATTAACAGGCTTAACAGGTATACCCTGCGCTGGTCAAAGATTTATCCCCAAAGGTTTTTAAAAAAGTTGATTTGTGGATGTACTCAGGCTTTCAAAAGTTGTCTATATTTGGGTTCTGACCCTGAGGATATCATTGAGAGTTTTCAAACGATTGCTGGGGAGATCAAGGAGGGACTAGTGATTACAGGTAGGGACAGTAGCAACAACAGGATGAGAGGATGGTTTGATGAACCTTGTACCAAGGCTCATAGCATGCTGAAATTAGCCCTACATAAATGACCATGCGGTGTAAATGAAGTCAGGGCAGCTAGGAAAAACTATAAGTATGTTTTAATGCAGAGGAAAGCAGTATTAAAAAAAGAATTATGGGTCAAATTGCATGAAGCGAGCATTAGTAAGGACCCTGCAGCTTTTTGGTGGGTAATTAATTTGCCCTCTCCAGTCTGACACTGGACCATGCCTTGAAATGGCCATTAGCGAGGGAGACTGGATTACTCACTCCTCAACCATTTATTCTAATCCTACCAACAGGTTAGGGCTGACAGTAGATGATGCGACTCTTTTGTTCCTGTTATTTTCCAAATCAAGATTGCATTTACCTTGGACGAGATCATTACTATCCTAAATGCAAGTAAAGCCGGCATGTTGCCGGGTCCAGATTTAATCTCTGTAGATCTGTTTGAAGTCAACACGACCCTCTGGGGGCCACAGCTTACTCAAATCCTGAATGCATGTTGTCAAGCTGGCCTTCTTAGATCTTGTAGGGAATCAATTATTGTCCCAATTTTTAAAAAGGGAGATGGACACAGTCCCACCTGTTATCGTCCTAGCTCTTGTCTAGATTTGATGCTGAAAGTGGCAGGTCACGTCATCTTGAACAAACTGCAAGAATGGGACCAAGAGAACAACGTCTTAATGGACTAACAGTATGGGTTCCTGGAGGGAGTAGGAACTGTGGAACAGGGTCTGAACCTAAGCATGCTGATTGAGAATTACTCCACCATCAAACAAGGGAGAAAGTACTTGGGGGCATATTTATACTCTGTTTGCGCCGGAATTGCGTAGTTATTTTTGACGCAATTCCGACGCAAAACTAACTCCATATTTATACTTTGGCGTTAGACGCGTCTAGCGCCAAAGTCTATGGAGTTTGCGTCATTTTTTAGTGTGGACACCTACTTTGCGTTAATGATATGCAAGGTAGGCGTTCCCGTCTAAAAAATTTACTCCGAGGCATGTGCGCTGTATTTACACTCCCGGGCAAAAATCACGCCCGGGAGTGGGCGGGTCCAAAAAAATGACATCCAGCCGCTTTTGCGTCGTTTTTTTGCGCCTGGTCAGGGCAGGCGTTAAGGGACATGGGGGCTCGGAAGGAGCCCAGAGGTGCCCTCCCATGCCCCCAGGGACCCCCCCTGTCACCCTTGCCCACCCCAGGAGGACGCCCATGGATGGAGGGACCCATCCCAGGGAACATAAGGTAAGTTCAGGTAAGTAATTTTCTTTTTTTTTTGGGTGGCATGGGGGCCTGATTTGTGCCCCCCTACATGCCACTATGCCCAATGACCATGCCCAGGGGACATAAGTCCCCTGGGCATGGCCATTGGGCAAGGGGGCATGACTCCTGTCTTTGCTAAGGCAGGAGTCATTTCAATGGGGGTTGGGAGTCGAAAAAAATGGCGCAAATCGGGTTGAGGCGATATTTTTGCCTCAGCCTGACTTGCCCCATTTTTTGGCGCCCAAGCTCCATATTCCCCTACGCTGGCGCTGCCTGGTGTACGTCATTTTTTTTCCGCACAACAGGCAGCGCCGCCGGCAAACGTCATTGAATAAATACGGCGCCCGCATGGCGCTTCAGAATGGCGTTAGATTTTTCGACGCACAACTGCGTTGGCGCAGTTGTGCAGCGAAAAGTATAAATATGGCCCTTGGTCTTTGTTGATTTAACTGCTGCGTTTGACTGCATAATCCATAGTAAATTGTGGGCAATCATGGGGAACATGGGGGTGGACCAATTTCTCAGGGAAACATATCATGGGTGCAGCGCCAGAGAACGATATGGTCTAGTGGGAGAATGTACCCAGCCTTTTAGTATAGGCAGGGTGTTAGAAATGGGGTTTTTGGTTGGCAGTCAGGTTACCCTCTGTCCAAGCAAAAACCCTCACTCTAGTCAGGGTAAGTGTACGAGGATGGCTGGACAGAAACACCAGACTGCGCGGGTTGTCCTTGGTTTAGTAGATTTGATTTATTGGATTGATAGGTAATATACAGGCAACAGCCACAGATGATTATTCTGTTCTGGCGGGTGGTGGTGACTTCTCCTTCAGGAATGTACCTCGCGTCCTCTTCTTCTTCTCTTTCTCCCAGGACCTCGCGGGAAGCGTGCGGGAAAAGAAGAACATAGAACAGGTAAGTGTGGGGTTGCGTTTTTACTCTCTTTGTATTTTCCCTCTTTCTTCTTTTCGCCTCTATTTACCTTTCTCCTGTCTTTTCTCCTGTGTTTACTTAATCTCTTCTGGTTTTCTTTTGGGCCTGTTCTATTTCTTTCCTTGCTGTCTTTCTTTCTTTTCCTATGAGTCGAATACTCTAGATTTCCTTTCTTTCCTGTTTTCCCCTTCTCGATTCCTTGCCTTTATCTTTTATATTCATACTCATATACGACTCTCTTCGCTGTCTTTTATCCTTCTCGCTCTTCTGTTTGTTTCGCTTCTTCCCAGTGTTTCCTGTGTCGTGGCCCCTTTGTTTTCCCTTTCCTGCAGTGCTCCTCGTGCCGTGTTCCACTTTGTTTTGCTTTCTTCGTAGTGCTCCCCGTGCCGTGTCCCCCTTTGTTTTCCTTTCTTCGTAGTGCTCCCCGTGCCGTGTCCCCCTTTTCTTTTCCTTCCTTGCCCTTTTCCCGTACCTCCCGTCTCCCACCCGCTTCCCCTTGTACCGCTCCCTGTACCTGGAAAGGCCACGCTCTTTCGTTCAGCTCCCCGGGGTCAGCGGCCGTCTTCAGGGGGTTTCCGTTGATTCCGATTCAGGCGGCGCTCCGCTCCTCCAAGGAGCGGCTGCTTCTTTTCTGGTCTCGGCGGTTTCTGCAATCGTCTGTTCCTCTAAGTTTGTGAGCTCCGATGCCTCCCAGCTCCCATTCCCAGCGTGCTCACCCGAAGACAGAGGAAGCCGACTTTTAAATCCCTTCAGGTACCGCGGCCTCGTAATACAACCAATGCCAGCACTTTTATCCAGCGTCACTTCCGGTGCAACAAAGGCAGAGTCAGCACAAGTCCGGGCAGAGTGTGGGTCGGATCGAGGAGACCCATCACAGTAAGTCACACACAATCCAAATTATCCTGTGCCCACCCTCTGGTAGCTTGGCACTGAGCAGTCAGGCTTAACTTAGAAGGCAATGTGTAAAGCATTTGTGAAATAAATCATACAATAACATAATATAGCACCACAAAAATACACCACACAGTGTTTAGAAAAATATATAATATTTATCTGGGTAATTTGCAGGTCAAAACGATCAAAGATGCAATATGAATTTGTAAAGATATCACTGAAAAGTGATATGAAGTGTCTTAAATCTTTAAAAAGTAAACAAAGTCTCTTTCAAGCACAAAGTACCTGGTTTGGAGTGGAAAATCTTCGCAGAGGGCCGCAGAAGAGAAGATACATTGAAAAATGGTGTGTGCGTTGGTTACGCCCCTTCACACACGGACGTGCGTCGTTATTTTTCACACGGGGAGCCGTGCGTCGTTCTACGGGAGGAAAAATGGTGTGTGCGTCGGTTGCGCCCCTTCACACACAGACTTGCGTCATTATTTTTCACTCGGGGAAGACGTGCGTTGTTTTCCGGCACGTGTACTGTCTCCTTCTGTGGATCGCGGGATTACCAGATGTCCCAGGGTCTGTGCATGGATTCTTCGGCTTGTTATCCGGCTGCGTCGTTCCGGGAGGCTGTGCGTGGAATTTTCTTTCTCACAGCAGGTGTTGCGTCGATTTCCCCTCTGGAAGTCGGGCGGCGTTGGCGTTGCATCGAGCGGCGTCTTTCTGGATTGGCGCGCGGTGAATTTTTCACCGCGGAACAAGCTGTGCGTCGAAAATTGCGGCGCACGAAGAGTCCAAATGAAAAAGAGAAGTCTTTTTGGTCCTGAGACTTCAGGGAACAGGAGGCAAGCTCTATCCAAGCCCTTGGAGAGAGCACTTTTACAGCCAGACAAGAGTTCAGCAAGGCAGCAGTCCTTTGTAGAAAGCAGACAGGTGAGTCCTTTAAGCAGCCAGGCAGTTCTTCTTGGCAGGATGTAGGTTCTGGTTCAGGTTTCTTCTCCAGCAAGTGTCTGATGAGGTTGGGCAGAGGCCCTGTTTTATACTAAATTGTGCCTTTGAAGTGGGGATGACTTCAAAGAGTGGCTAAGAAATGCACCAGGTCCCCTTTTGGTTCAATCCTGTCTGCTAGGGTCCCAGTAGGTGGTGTGGCCATCCTCTGTGTGAGGGCAGGCCCTCCACCCTCCCAGCCCAGGAAGACCTATTCAAAATGCAGATGTATGCAAGTGAGGCTGAGTACCCTGTGTTTGGGGTGTGTCTGAGTGAATGCACAAGGAGCTGTCAACTAAACCTAGCCAGACGTGGATTGTAAGGCACAGAAAGATTTAAGTGCAAATAAATGCTCACTTTCTAAAAGTGGCATTTCTAGAATAGTAATATTAAATCCGATTTCACCAGTCAGCAGGATTTTGTATTACCATTCTGGCTATACTAAATATGACCTTCCCTCTCTTTTCAGATCAGCAGCTGTCACTTCAACAATGTATGAGGGCAGCCCCAATGTTAGCCTATGAAGGGAGCAGGCCTCACAGTAGTGTAAAAACAAATTTAAGAGCTTTACACCACCAGGACAAATAAACTACACAGGTACATGTCTTGCCTTTTACCCACACAGCACCCTGCTCTAGGGGTTACCTAGGGCACATATTAGGGGTGACTTATATGTAGAAAAAGGGGAGTTTTAGGCTTGGCAAGTACTTTTAAATGCCAAGTCGAAGTGGCAGTGAAACTGTACTCACAGGCCTTGCAATGGCAGGCCTGAGACAAGGTTAAGGGGCTACTGAAGTGGGTGGCAAAACCAGTGCTGCAGGCCCACTAGTAGCATTTAATCTACAGGCCCTAGGCACATATAGTGCACTCTACTAGGGACTTACAAGTAAATTAAATAGCCAATCATTGATAAACCAATTAATAGTACAATTTACACAGAGAGCATATGCACTTTAGCACTGGTTAGCAGTGGTAAAGTGCCCAGAGTTCAAAAGCCAACAACAACAGGTCAGAAAAAATAGGAGGAAGGAGGCAAAAAAAAGTTTGGGGATGACCCTGTCAAAAAGCCAAGTCCAACATGACACCCCACCAGCCTAATGCCAGGGAAGAACAATCACTATCCTGTTGTACTTCCCTGTTTGAGGCGATAGAACAAGGACCCAGGCCCACAACAGCAGGGGCATGCTCCAGTTCTTCTCCTTCCTGACTCCAATTGGATCCCTCTGTCCATACTCTCAGGGCCCACTAAGCAAACCCATGGGGAACCTTTCTCCTTACCTGCGGATACCATCTGTGCAGCACCTAACCTTACTTTGCTCACAGACGTATCCCAGGAGCAGGTTAGTACCACCAGGACCAACACAGTGGTGTTGCCCACGCTAACCCCGGGGTGTGACACTTGACCTCTCCCCAGGGATAACTCTGTCCACCCGGACAGCAAGTCACAGTGGTTACTGACAGCTGTCAGGGATGAGAGCCAGGCCCCAGGCCTCTCAAAGCTCTCCAACCACTGTGGCTGTGGAGAGTGGGAGGCGGTAGCCCCAGGTGCTGGGCACCCTTTAACCACTCTCCCTTCCACCAGGTCAGGGATGACAGCCTGAACCTGGTCCTCCCCTCTGGAGCTCTGTACCCTCCCTCCTGGAGCGGTACCCCCAGAGTCCAACCTGGTCAGGGTTCTTATAGAAGCCGCCCTGCCCCATTCCTCCACCAGTGCAGGGCTGTTAACCTACAATTGGCCCTCCAACCTGGGGTCTGTACCTTCAGGTTGGACTAGGGCCCAGGGTGAGGCTTCCCTCCCCCTGCCCTCCCTTCTGGGGTCCAGCACCCTCCAACTAGGAGTCGCCTCCTCAGAAGACAACATGGTAGGGGCACTGTTATCAGTAGCCCCTCCCTCCAGGTCCGGGGGGACACCCTGAACCTGGTCTTCCAGCCCAGGGTCTGTACCCTCATACTGGATCACTGCCTGGCAAACCAGGACTTTCTGGGGGGCGCACCTACCCCCCACCAGGTCAGAGTTTAACCTCTGAACCTGGCCATCCAACCCAGAGTCACCACCATGAGGTTGAACAATTGCCTGGCACACCAGGACTTTCTGGGGGGCACACCTACCCCCCACCAGGTCAGAGTTTAACCTCTGAACCTGGCCATCCAACCCAGAGTCACCACCCTGAGGTTGAACAATTGCCTGGCACACCAGGACTTCTTGGGAGGCACACTGACCCCCCACCAGGCCAGAGTTTAACCCCTGAACCTGGTCATCCAACCCAGAGTCACCACCCTGAGGTTGAATAATTTCCTGGCATGCCAGGACTTCCTGGGGGGCACACTCACCCCCCACAAGAGACACACCGTCCCCAAGGACCACACAAGAGTCTGGTTGGTGCAGGTCTCCTGACCTCTGCTCATCCGGCAGAGACTGGATCTCCCGCAAACCAGAAACGGTTTCACCTGGGTCATTCCTGGGGGGCTCTGCTCTCAGAGCTGACCCCTGACTCTCCAGGACCTCCACTGGGGTCCGCAACCCCCTCTCAACCCTCTGTCTGGACTTCTGCACCCCCTCCCTAGGAGTGGTACTGCCAGACACCAGAATTGGTGGGATGCTGGCTACAGTCACTCCCCCCCCCAAGTTCTTCTGACACTGCAGGGCCTCCCTCAACAGGTGGCCCTATGGTACAGGCTAGGCTTCCCTCCTGGCGTTCCCTCATGTAACCCTCTAGGACCTGGGACCTACCTGGGACACTACAATCCTCTCCCACCTCACTTGGTTGGGAAACACCTAGACCACTCCCTTCAGGAGCACCCCCAAATGCCTCTTCAGACTCTCTGGTATTCACCCAGAAGTCTGCCTCCATTGTAAGCTCCCTGGGGTCAGAGAACTCACACTCCACCTGGTGTTGGCATATCTCTGGAAAATAAGGACCAGACATATGCTCTCCAGCAATTACATCCCTCTGCCCTTCACATGTATTAACCACCGTACCCTTCACCCAACCACCCAGTGACTCAGCCTTGAAAAAGCACTCTACTTCACCCTCCTGAGACTGGTGAGACAGTATCTGACTGTCCCTGACACTCAACCCATACTCTTCTGGGATGTCTCCACACTGTATATCCAGGACGTCCACCAGGAGGGAACCATTTTCCCTGTCACTCTCTTCTAGAGCCAGTAAAGTGTCCTTCCCCCCAGTAGGAATATGACTCCCTGTGCCAGTTCCCCAATCCTTCTCAGGGACCCTGTGCATAACGGGAACTACCTCATACTCTTGAACCACCTGGGGTGTGTCAACTCCCTTCTTCAAGTTGGGTACCACATCTCTGGGCTTGTGCCCTTCTTCAGCAGCACTGGATGCAAGATTTTTGCTGCCACCATCTGAACTGGACTCCGCCCTTCCGGCTTCCAGTTTCAGCTCTTCACAGCTCAGTTCCTGAGCTGCAATCCTTTCTTTTTCCAGGGCTATGGCTCTTGCTGCCTCAGCCCTTTCAATAAAGTCATCTAGCTCCTCCAGCGACCACTCTGCCTCTAGGAGCCATTCATTTTTCACTGGTTCTCTTTCCTCATCTGAGTAGTCTTCCTCCTTATCTGAGCAGTCCTCCTCCTCATCTGAGGAGTCCCTAGTCATTTGGTTTTTTGCTGCCTCTTCCTCTGCCCATCTTTATTCCCCCCAGGTTATGTAGGTATCTAGCAGTTCCATATTAGTAGATCTCCTTGACATAGGAAGTCCCCATTTTCCACAAAGCCTCCTTAGGTCAGCCTTAGTGAGGGATTCAGTAGGCACAAAGAATGACACACAGTAGATACCCATTCTCAATCTGATAAGGTATCACAGGCAAAAAACAAAATCCAAAGTCCAAAATATCAATAATATATCCAGGAGGACATCAGAGAACCAAAAGCAAAAAGATGAAAAATCAAGTTGACCTTCAACTGTGGGTAGGTAGTGAGATACTTAGCTACTGCATGTCACTGCACAAATACAAGTCCTATCCTCACCGCTGATCACCAGTGTTAGAAATGGTTTTTTTGGTTGGCAGTCAGGTTACCCTATGTCCAAGCAAGAACCCTCACTCTAGTCAGGGTAAGTCACACACAATCCAAATTATCCTGTGCCCACCCTCTGGTAGCTTGGCACTGAGCAGTCAGGCTTAACTTAGAAGGCAATGTGTAAAGCATTTGTGCAATAAATCATACAATAACATAATATAGCACCACAAAAATGCACCACACAGTGTTTAGAAAAATATATAGGTGGTCATTACAACCCTGGCGCACGGTGTTAAAGGTGCGGTAATACCGCAAACAGGCCGGCGGACAAAAAAAGGGAATCATGACCCTGGCGGAAACCGCCAACAAAGACAGCCACTTTAACACTCAGACAAGCAGCGCAGCGGTTAACACCAACAGACAGGCGGGAGACAATGTACCGCCCACACTATTACAACCCGCCAATCCGCCACCTTTTCCGGGGCGGATGCACCGCGGATAAAAACACGGCGGAAACAGCTTTTGCTATGGGAAAACGCTCACCTCAACACATCCCACGAGGAAGGAGGACACCATGGAGCCCGAATTACAAATCCTACCTGCCCTTGTTTATCTGCTCCTTTACGATCAACAGCTACGTAGGCGCAGAAGATACCAGTGAGTACTGCACCTACGACACGGGGGAGGGTGGAGGTAAAAGTTAGGGGGACACCCACCAAACACCCCCACCCCCACCCTCGCATATCACAACATGCACACCAAAAATCACAAAAATCACAAGAACAACCCACAATCCCCCCGGAAGAATGCAAAGACAATGCGAAAATCGGGCAAACCTTGTAATGTGCCAATATACATGTCATACAAAAATATACAGATATACCTATCTCAAAATCACTTTTATTTACACATACAATCCGAGAAGTAGTGCAGATATGTACACAACAATGTCCGTGCACCAACAGTCCAAAAAAGCATGGGCGAGGCCCACAATAGATACCTGACCAAAATCGGAGAGAACACTGCCGGGGCATCAGATAGAAACACTACAGGCACCTCAGGGGGAAGTGAAGGGGGGGCATCTCAGCCAGATGAATGCGAAGCCAGATCCACGACGGGGCTCCATGCCCATTGATGTATCCTGGGGAGTGCAAAGCCACAGTCTCTCAAGTCACTACAGTGGGTGGTTTGCCCACTGTGCCATCCTGGGGAGTGCAAAGCCACAGTCTCTCAAGTCACTACAGTGGGTGGGTTGCCCACTGTGCCATCCTGGGGAGTGCAAAGCCACAGTCTCTCAAGTCACTACAGTGGGTGGGTTGCCCACTGTGCCATCCTGGGGAGTGCAAAGCCACAGTCTCTCAAGTCACTACAGTGGGTGGTTTGGCCACTGTGCCATCCTGGGGAGTGCAAAGCCACAGTCTCTCAAGTCACTACAGTGGGTGGTTTGCCCACTGTGCCCTCCTGGGGAGTGCAAAGCCACAGTCTCTCAAGTAGATGCAGGTCTCCACTGGTTCTGGAGGGGGACTGGCGTCCAGACTGGATGAGTCTCCACGTGAAAGTACCTGTCCTGTCACTGTCCCTGCTGCACATGGGATAAGGATGCCTGATGTGGCGGTCCATTCATTCTTAGACGGTGCATGCCCTGTTCAGCGGTGCTTTGCCATGGCGGTCTTTGCCCTGTTCAGCGGTGCTTTGCCATGGCGTTTCAGGACTGTTCAGTGGTGCTTTGCCATGGCGGTCTTTGCCCTGTTCAGCGGTGCTTTGCCATGGCGGTCTTTGCCCTGTTCAGCGGTGCTTTGCCATGGCGTTTCAGGACTGTTCAGCGGTGCTTTGCCATGGCGGTCTTTGACCTGTTCAGCGGTGCTTTGCCATGGCGGTCTTTGCCCTGTTCAGCGGTGCTTTGCCATGGCATTTCAGGACTGTTCAGCGGTGCTTTGCCATGGCGGTCTTTGCCCTGTTCAGCTGTGCTTTGCCATGGCAGTCTTTGCCCTGTTCAGCGGTGCTTTGCCATGGCGGTCTTTGCCCTGTTCAGCGGTGCTTTGCAATGGCGGTTCAGGACTGTTCAGCGGTGCTTTGCCATGGCGTTTCAGGACTGTTCAGCGGTGCTTTGCCATGGCGGTTCTGATACGGACATTGGTGTGTGGCATGACGTTCCATCATTGACCAGCGGGGCTGTGGCATCCTGGCCCCTCATGGGCTGTGACTCCGGCGGTGGTCTCTGGACCAGTGACGATACTTGGGCCCTCCTGGGCTGTGACTCTGGCGGTGGTCTCTGGACCAGTGACGATACTTGGGCCCTCCTGGGCTGTGACTCTGGCGGTGGTCTCTGGACCAGTGACGATACTTGGGCCCTCCTGGGCTGTGACTCTGGCGGGGGTCTCTGGACCAGTGACGATACTTGGGCCCTCCTGGGCAGTGACTCTGGCGGTGGTCTCTGGACCAGTGACGGTACTTGGGCCCTCCTGGGCTGTGACTCTGGCGGTGGTCTCTGGACCAGTGAGGATACTTGGGCCCTCCTGGGCTGTGACTCTGGCGGGGGTCTCTGGACCAGTGATGATACTTGGGCCCTCCTGGGCTGTGACTCTGGGGGTGATCTTTGGACCAGTGACGACGGTGCTGGCGGTTGTGTCTGGACCGCCAGATATGATGGCGCACTTCTCCGCCGTGACACTCACAACAGGCTGGGCAGACTTCCTCTGGACCTTCACCACCTTTGTTGGAGTTACAGCTGACTCACCAATCGCCTTCGATCCCATGTCACTTGTTGTCCCACCAGGAATCTTAAGATGGTCCCGTCGTCCACTCTCCATTTTCTGAGCCTTTACAGGGGGTGGGCTGCCACTGCCTTGGCTCTGGGTCCTACTGCCTGCCCTGGTGGCCGGTGCACTCCAAAAACCTGGAACACGCACTACTGGTACTGGAGGCTTTTTGGCTGAGGCACTACGACGGGACTGATGAATTGGAGGGGGGGGGCAAATAGGTCAATTTGATAGAGGGACAGTTTCTGACGAACACTGGGATGGGTAGCTGGAGGGGGTCTGGGAGTGGAGGAAGAGGAGGTGGTTGTAGGAGGTGTCACTTTAGCTGTTTTGGGTGCAGGTGCAGGTACTGGAGGCTGTCGTGAGGTGGATGGATGTTGGGTGAGTGATTGGCGGCGTTTGGGTACTTTGGGAGGGGGCGTCACAGACACATTGGGAGAGCACACAGGGGACGTGTAAATGGCAGTGGAGGTGGTAAGTGCAGGTGAGCGGCTTGTGGTGCTGGATGTCCTGGTGCGAGTCCTAGTGCCTGTAGATGTGGTGCATGCAGGTGTGTGTGTAGACGAGACTGGGAGGGAGGAGGGAGAAGAGGAGGAGGGGGACACAGTGGAGGCAGTGGATGTTGCTGTGTCTGTAAGTGGGTGAGGCTGTCGTGAGTGCCTGTGGTGTGTGTGGTGCCTATGTTTGCTTGAGCTACTTGGGTGTGTTGACTTGTCTGCATGCTGGTCTGTAGGTGTGCTTGGGATGGGCTGGGGTACAGGAGAATAGGTCTGGGTGGAGGAAGTTGGAGGGGGGAGGCTAGACACAGGGACAATGGCTGCCATCAGTGCTGAGGTCAGAGATTGCAGGGTTCACTGAAGGACAGCCTGACCAGAATGAATGCCCTCCAGGAATGCATTACCGTGTTGCAACTCCCTCTCTACACCCTGGATGGCATTCACAATGGTAGACTGCCCAATAGTGAGTGACCTGAGGAGGTCAATGGCCTCCTCACTGAGGGCAGCAGGGGTGACAGGGGCAGGGCCTGAGGTGCCTGGGGCGAAGGTGATGCCCACCCTCCTGGGTGAGCGGGCACGGGGCGAAGGCTGAGGGGCTGCTGGGAGGGCGGTGCTGGTAGTGGGGGTGGCGGCTGTACCTGTAGAAGTGGGGCGCACAGGTGGTGCCGCCACCACAGGGGAGCTCCCATCGGCGGACGAGTCCGTGTCGCTGGTTTGTGATCCGGTGGCCGACGTGAAGCTCCCCTCGCCCTCCGTCCCACTGGTGCATTCAGAGTCTGTGGTGTGGCCCTCCATGGCCATGTGGGATGCAGCTCCCTCGTGCTCCGGTGCCACTGTACCTCCGCCTGATGATGCTGATGTGCAAAAGGACAGGGAGAGCAGGAAAAGGGGGTGAGACAGAACAAAGAGAGTTTTAGTGCATGGCATGCCGCTACCGTTGGCGGACAAGACAGACGCAGCAGCCCCCTGCATTACGCCGTTCTCCTGACCTCTGCACATGCAATTTCTGGGACATGGCCTACATGGCAATGGTGGGAATCTGCGCACATGGATGCCACAGGGTAACTATACCTCAACTTGGCACTCTGCTGAGGTGGGGTTGAGTGCCACATGGCCTACATAACGGAGGGGCCTTGCCTACCTAACTCACCCTGGCCTAGGGACACCCACAGCCCAACCCCCCCACCCAGACCCCTCCACTGCACGCTAACTCCGCTGAATGAGGTTGTACTCACCCCCTTGTGTCTGCTGTGATGTCCTCAAGCGCCCATCCAACTCCGGGTAGGCCACCGCCAGGATCCGGAACATCAGGGGGGTCATGGTGCGACGGGCACCCCTTCCACGTTGGGAGGCCATCCCCAGCTGAACCTCCACCGTCTTCTTGCTGCAGCGGCGGATGTCCTCCCATCTCTTACGGCAGTGGGTGCCCTGTCTCTGGTGGGCCCCCAGGGTCCGGACCTCCTTGGCGATGGCACGCCAAATGTCCCTCTTCTGGTGGGCGCTGACCTACATGACATGCACAAGGAAAGAGGAACACTCATTACCAACTGCACCGTCGTTGTGAGTGGCCCCCTCCCTACTCTGGCCATGTGGCCTATTCATTCCCATGCATTGATGTTCTATGAACTCTGCCCCCTTCCCTCTTCCAACCAGCCCTCTCCACACAGGCCTAGCCCATACAACGTGCTCCCTGTGTACTAACCTGTTGGTCTGGAGGACCGTAGAGTAGCGTGTACTGGGGGAGGACCCCATCCACAAGTTTCTCCAACTTCTGTGCAGTGAATGCAGGGGCCCTTTCCCCAGATGCAGCAGCCATTGTCGCTTCCAGACCGAGGTCACAGCAGCACTAGCAGTGTAGGTCCTCTCCTGTCGAAGGTCAGGTATCTAGTGAGTGAACAGATAGAAAATGGCGGTGATGTCCGCGGCGGTGACGTCTGCGGCGGTGCGCATCATCATCGCCGGCGCACCTGTTCATTGGCTCCTGGGACCCATAGGGTCCAATGTTAACCAATGCAGCATTGCGCCGCGGTCTACGACCGCCTATTGCGACGGTGTGCAACGCCAGCGCAGTCACCCCACAATCCTATTGTCCCACTTGTGAGGTCAGGCAGCCGCCATTTCAGGGGCCCACATGCCTTCATTTACTACTGCGTCACGCATAGCTAGGCCTAGACTCAACACACATACAGGAAGGCTTTTTTGTCTGGTGTAGTATTGTGTGTAACTGTGGGTACATACCTGGAGGAATATTGACAGGTTCTTCGCTGTTGTCCTTCTTAGGCACCGTCAGCTGGGACATATGAGAAGATGGTGGAATCCTCCGGTGTACCGACCGCTGGTGGACCTGTTGACAATGGAAGAAAGACATATCATCGTCACCTACCGGTTTGACCGTGCCACAATCCAGGAACTATGTACCCAGTTGGAGCCAGACCTGATGTCACCAATCCGCCATCCGATTGGAATCCCCCCTGACGTGCAGGTGCTGTCAGTGCTCCATTTCCTTGCAAGTGGGTCATTTCAGACAACAGTGGCCATGGCATCAGGGATGTCCCAGCCTATGTTTTCCAACGTGCTGTCCAGAGTGTTGTCTGCCCTGCTGAAACAAGTAAGGAGATACATCATTTTCCCTGAGGTTGAGGATTTGCCTACAGTGAAAGGTGACTTCTATGCCCTTGGACATATCCCCAACGTCATAGGTGCCATTGATGGGACCCATGTAGTTCTGGTCCCCCCTGCAGGAGTGAACAGGTGTACAGAAACTGGAAGAGTTATCATTCCATGAATGTCCAGATGGTCTGTTTGGCAGACCAGTACATCTCACAGGTAAATGCAATGTTCCCTGGCTCTGTGGATGACGCCTACATCCTGCGGAATAGCAGCATCCCTGATATGATGGGTCAACTCCAGAGGCACCGGGTATGGCTATTGGGGGACTCTGGTTACCCCAACCTTTCATGGCTATTGACCCCAGTGAGGAATCCCAGGACCAGGGCAGAGGAACGGTACAATGATGCCCATGGGCAGACTAGGAGGGTAATCGAACGCACCTTCAGCCTTCTTAAGGCCAGCTTCAGGTGCCTCCATATGACAGGTGGATCCCTATACTACTCACCGAAGAAGGTGTGCGACATCATCATTGCCTGCTCCATAATTTGGCATTGCGACGCCAGGTGCCTTTTCTGCAGGAGGATGATACAGATGACGGTGTTGTGGTAGCTGTGGAGCCTGTGGATCCAGTGGACAGTGATGAGGATGAAGCTGAGGATGAAGGAAACGACAACAGGGAGTCAGTCATACAGCAATATTTCCAGTGACACACAGGTGAGAACATTTTCAGGTTTAACATTACATTAACTTTCACACGTCTACCTCTATCCTGTACCAACATTTCACTCACTATTTGTTATTTGAGTTGTACCCTACCATTTCAGTTTCACAAGTGTGGTAACCTACGTGTCAACTGCTTGCATCCATCAAGGGCTTGTGATGTGTGACATTGGTATGTTAGCCTTACAATGGGTAACCCATTATGAAACTGTAATTGATAATACAAAGTTCCAAATCATAGACTGACTCAAGTTTTTTTGGCTTTCAAGGGTGTTTATTTAAGTGCTAAAGAAATCTAGGAAGGTTGTAAAATGGTGATGGGTGATGGTGGAGGAATGTCCATGGCAGAGTCCAGTCTATTCGTCTCACAGGTGCACTGCCCATCTGGGCATTGGAAGTGGAGCTGGGGCAGTTCCTATCTGGACAGGGTGACAAAGTGGGACAGTGGGGGGACAATCAGGGTGGTCTTATTTCCTGGCGGGGGTCTTGCCATCTTGCTCTGTCCTGTTCCTGGATCTCAGGGACCGCTTGCGTGGTGGTTGTCCGTCTGCAGGGGATGGGGTGCTGGTGTGTTGGTCCTGTGGCGGGCCGTCCTGTCCACTAGCGCCGGTGGAGGTGGTGGGCAGTTCGTCGTCCTGGCTAGTGTCAGGGGGCCCTTGGAGTGCCACGGTGTCCCTCAAGGTCTTTTGAATGTCCGTCACCACCCCTACGATGGTGCCCAGGGCGGAGCTGATGGTCCTGAGCTCGTCCCTGAACCCCAAATACAGTTCGTCCTGCAGGCGCAGGGTCTCCTGCAACTTGTCCAGGACCGTGGCCATCGTCTCCTGGGAGTGGTGGTATGCTCCCATGATGGAGGAGAGGGCCTCGTGGAGAGTTGGTTCCCTTGGCCTGTCCTCCATCTGTCGCACAGCAGCCCTCCCAGTTCCCCGGTGTTCCTGTGCCTCCGTCCCCTGGTCCGTGTGCCCACTACCACTGCCCCCAGGTCCCTGTTGTTGTTGGGGTGGTGGGTTAGCCTGGGTGCCCTGTAGTGGTGGACACACTGTTGATTGACCTGTCCTGGGTAGGGAGGTTTGGGCCCGCTGGGTGGGTGCTGTGCTGGTGTTACCAGAGGGTGGCAGCTCGGTGTTGGGCTGTGGCTGGGCAAGGGGAACCGACTGTCCTGAGGCCCACGATGGTCCGGGCTGGTCATCCGGATCCAGTGGGGCAGAGCTGCTGTCGTCACTGTGGGCCTCTTCTGGGGGTGGAGTGGTGTTGTCTGGACCCTCTGGTGTGGTGACGTTCCTTCGGGTTCCTGCAGGGGTATAGGCACATGATTATTGCATGTGTGTGTGTAATGGTGTGCAATGGTTGGGTGTGCGTGATCCCCAGTGCAGGCATTCCTGTGTGGGGGCTTTTGTGGTGATGGTTGGGGGGGTGTTCTGGGTATGTGCAGTGGGCATGCTTTAGTGAGGGGTGCCCATGCTTAGTTGTGTCATGCAGGGCTTGGTGTTGGGATGGGTGCTTGGTGTCATGGGTAGATTGGTGAGGATTTGGGGTGAGAGGGGAGGGTGTGAGGGTGGGGGGGTGTGATAGCATGCAGGTAGGGTGGGGGATGTGATGGTTAAGATTTGACTTACCAGTGTCCCATCCTCCACCGACTCCTCCGAGGCCCTCAGGATGCAAGATGGTCAGGACTTGCTCCTTCCATGTTGTTAGTTGTGGGGGAGGAGGTGGGGGTCCGCCGCCAGTCCGCTGCACCGCGATGTTGTGCCTGGAGACCGTTGAACGCACCTTCCCCCGTAGGTTGTTCCACCTCTTCCTGATGTCCTCCCTATTTCTTGGGTGCTGTCCCACTGCGTTGACGCTGTCCACTATTCTGCGCCATAGCTCCATCTTCCTGGCTATTGATGTGTGCTGTACCTGTGAGCCAAATAGCTGTGGCTCTACCCGTAGGATTTCCTCCACCATAACCCTGAGCTCCTCCTCTGAGAAGCGGGGGTGTCTTTGGCGTGACATGGGGTGTTCTGTGTGATGTGTGGGGTGCTGTATGTGTTGATGAGTGTGGATGAGTGTAGTGGTATGTGGTGTTTTGTGCGTGGATGTTGTGTGGGTGATGGTGTTGTGTGCCTCTGTGTGTTGGGGTTGTCAATAGCTATGCTGTCTCTCTGGCCTTCTCTCAGAATTTCTGGTTGTAGGGATTTGTGGGTGATGTGTGTGTGTGTTTTATATAGTATTGGGTGTCTGGGAGTGGTGTGTGTATGTGTATCAGGTGTGTGTATTTCGAATTGTCCAATGTGGCGGTGTTTTGGAGACGTGTGTGTATTTTGAGCGCAGCGGTGTGTACCGCCAATGGAATACCGCTGTTGAAAGACCGCCGCGTGGATTCGTGTGTCGTAATAGCATGGGCGTGTTTCTGTTGGCGTGGAGGTGGAGGATTTGTTATCGCCAGTTTATCGCTGACCTTTGGTGTGGCGGTGTTGTGTGGGTGTCTGAATTTCGGCGGATTCCGTGATGCGTGTCATAATAGCTGTGGCGGTCTACCGCGGTCGCGGCGGTGTGTTGGCGGTCTTCTGCACGGCGGTAAGAGCCTTATACCGCCAATGTTGTAATGACCACCATAATATTTATCTGGGTAATTTGCAGGTCAAAACGATCAAAGATGCAATATGAATTTGTAAAGATATCACTGAAAAGTGATATGAAGTGTCTTAAGTCTTTAAAAAGTAAACAAAGTCTCTTTAAAGCACAAAGTACCTGGTATAGAGTGGAAAATCTCCGCTGAGGGCCGCAGAAGAGGAGATGCGTTGAAAAATGGTGTGTGCATCGGTTACGCCCCTTCACAAACGGACTTGCGTCGTTATTTTTCACACAGGGAGACGTGCGTAGTTCTACGGGAGGACAAATGGTGTGTGCGTCGGTTGCGCCCCTTCACACACGTACTTGTGTCGTTATTTTTCATTCGGGGAAGACGTGCGTCGTTTTCCGGCACACGGACCGTCTCCATCTATGGATTGCGGGATTACCAGAATGCGTGGATTCTTCGGCTTGTTATCCGGCTGCGCGTCGTTCCGGGAGGCTGTGCGTGGAATTTTCTTTCTCACGGCAGGCGTCGTGTCGATATCCCCTCTGGAAGTCGGGCGGCGTTGTCCATGCGAGGCCGTGCGTCGAAGTTCCGGTTGCACCGCAGGCTTCGCGTCGAGTGGCGTCTTTCTGGATCGGCGTGCAGTGAATTTTTCACTGCGGAACAAGCTGTGCATCGATAATTTCGGCGCACGAAGAGTCCAAATGAAAAAGAGAAGTCTTTTTGCTCCTGAGACTTCAGGGAACAGGAGGCAAGCTCTATCCAAGCCCTTGGAGAGAGCACTTTTACAGCCAGACAAGAGTTCAGCAAGGCAGCAGGGCAACAGCAAGGCAGCAGTCCTTTGTAGAAAGCAGACAGGTGAGTCCTTTGAGCAGCGAGGCAGTTCTTCTTGGCAGGATGTAGGTTCTGGTTCAGGTTTCTTCTCCAGCAAGTGTATGATGAGGTAGGGCAGAGGCCCTGTTTTATACTAAATTGTGCCTTTGAAGTGGGGGTGACTTCAAAGAGTGGCTAAGAAATGCACCAGGTCCCCTTTCGGTTCAATCCTGTCTGCCAGGGTCCCAGTAGGGGGTGTGGCCGTCCTTTGTGTGAGGGCAGGCCCTCCACCCTCCCAGCCCAGGAAGACCTATTCAAAATGCAGATGTATGCAAGTGAGGCTGAGTACCCTGTGTTTGGGGTGTGTCTGAGTGAATGCACAAGGAGCTGTCAACTAAACCTAGCCAGACGTGGATTGTAAGGCACAGAAAGATTTAAGTGCAAAGAAATGCTCACTTTCTAAAAGTGGCATTTCTAGAATAGTAATATTAAATCTGACTTCACCAGTCAGCAGGATTTTGTATTACCATTCTGGCCATACTAAATATGACCTTCCTGCTCCTTTCAGATCAGCAGCTGTCACATCAACAATGTAAAAGGGCAGCCCCAATGTTGGCCTATGAAGGGAGCAGGCCTCACAGTAGTGTAAAAACGAATTTAGGGGTTTTACACCACCAGGACATATAAACTACACAGGTACATGTCCTGCCTTTTACCCACACAGCACCTTGCTCTAGGGGTTACCTAGGGCACACATTAGGGGTGACTTATATGTAGAAAAAGGGGAGTTTTAGGCTTGGCAAGTACTTTTAAATGCCAGGTCCAAGTGGCAGTGAAACTGCACACACATGCCTTGCAATGGCAGGCCTGAGACAAGGTTAAGGGGCTACTGAAGTGGGTGGCAAAACCAGTGCTGCAGGCCCACTAGTAGCATTTAACCTACTGGCCCTAGGCACATATACTGCACTCTACTAGGGACTTACAAGTAAATTAAATAGCCAATCATGGATAAACCAATCAATAGTACAATTTACACAGAGGGCATATGCACTTTAGCACTGGTTAGCAGTGGTAAAGTGCCCAGAGTTCAAAAACCAACAATAACAGGTCAGAAAAAAATAGGAGGAAGGAGGCAAAAAAAAGTTTGGGGATGACCCTGTCAAAAAGCCAGGTCCAACACAGGGGTGTAAAGCAGGGTTGTAGTTTGGCACCATTTCTCTTGTCCTTACACATTAATAGTCTGGGTAATGTATTATCTGCTAACTGTAACAACCTGCCCCAAATAGGGTCCTGGACCGTTCCCGCCCTATTATATGCTTATGATGCTGTTCTTATGGCGCAAACCCCCCTTGCACTGCAACAGATACTAATGTGCTTTGTGTCCTGTATGGAGGAATTGGGGCTATTAGTTTATAAAAGCAAGACATTTGCTATGAGGTGTGGGGAAATGATACCGAAAACCCCCATCCTCATGATAAAAGATACTAGAATTGATTACGCTACATCCTTTTTCTATCTAGGGATCATGTTCAACGTAAGTGGGACATGCTGGATGGCAATGAGAACCAGAGGGCTACACTTTCAGAAAACTGTTGCAGCCTTGCACAACTTTGCTTGGAAGGTTGGAAAGAAACCCCATAGGGAGTGTACAAGGCAAAATTTATGTCAACAGCCATGTATGGGGCAGGCCTTTGGTGGCATGTAAGTCATGACTCCCTGCAGCTGATAGAGAATGCCTTCCTGAAGTATCTTCTCTCTCTCCCACAGAGTAATCCATCATATGTATGCCACTCTGAACTAGGGGTCCCGCTCATTTCAAGCCTAGTTAAAATTCAACCGATTCTGCTATGGCACAAGATATGGGGGGTTATTACAACTTTGGAGGTGTTGTTAATCCGTCCCAAATGTGACGGATATACCACCAGCCGTATTACGAGTTCCATAGAATATAATGGACTCGTAATACGGCTGGTGGTATATCCGTCACTTTACCGTCACTTTTGGGACGGATTAACACCTCCTCCAAAGTTGTAATAACCCCCATGGACTTCTGAGTACACCAAGCTGAACAAACAGATTATAGGGGACTGTTTTAGGTCCTCTCATGTAGGAAGGGTACAATGGTTGAGATAAGTAAAAAACTTTATGTGCGATCTGGGACATCCAGATTATTATGATAAACCAGAAACACTATGAGCTGTCACAAGAAAAAACTTGAAAAAAGACTGTCACATTTAGAAGAACTAAGGCCCTGATTACAACCCTGGCGGTCGGTGATAAAGCGGCAGTAACACCGCCAACAGGCCAGCAGATTTTTTTTTTTAATCATGACCACGGTAGAAACCACCAACACATACAGCCACTTTAACACACTGACCGCTGCTGCAGTAGCAACAACACCGCGGCGGTAACCACCAACAGCGAGCCGGAAGACTTAGGGCCTGATTACGACTTCGGCAGAGGGGATTACTCCGTCCCAAATGTGACGGATATCCCACCCGCCTGTATTATGAGTTCTATAGGATATAATGGACTCGTAATTCGGCGGGCGGGATATCCTTCACATTTGGGACGGAGTAATCCCCTCTGCCGAAGTTGTAATCAGGCCCAAAGTACTGCCCGCAGCATTACAACAGGCCTATCTGCCAGTTTTTCCAGGGCTGTACCAACACCATCAAAAGCACGGTGGAAACAGAACACTGAAGGGAAACGACTCACCTCTCAACACTCAAGGAAGAACCACGATGCCATGGAGCCCGAGCTGCACATTTTTCAAATGCTGGTGTACCATCTCATACACCAGGAACACGAACGCCGGCGAAGACGACCACGGTGAGTACCGCACCTAGCACACAAGGGAGGGGGGAGAAAAAAGAGAGTGACACACACACGCAACATGCAACACCCTCACCCCCCTAACAATAAACAGTATGTACAATATATTCAAAAGGAGGGAAAATGCCCACTCCAAAATATCCGTGGCCCACTGGGCCATAACACATAGGCCAAGGCCAAACTTGACTCCTGCCTCAATACAGAGAGAACACTGCAGGGGCATCATGATGAAAAAACACAGGCACCTCAGGGGGATGGGGAATGGGGAGGCACCTCAGCCAGAAGATGGTACAACGCCACTGGCCTGGAGGGGGCTCCATGCCCACTGCTTGGTCCTGCGGAATGCAAAGCCACGGTCTGTCAAGTGGGTGGTTTGCCCACTGCTTGGTCCTGGGGAGTGCAAAGCCACAGTCTGACAAGTGGGTGGTTTGCCCACTGCTTGGTCCTGGGGAGTGCAAAGCTACAGTCTCTCTAGTGGGTGGGATGCCCACTGCTTGGTCCTGGGGAGTGCAAAGGCACAGTCTCTCTAGTGGGTGGTTTGCCCACTGCTTGGTCCTGGGAAGTGCAAAGCCACAGTCACTCTAGTGGGTGGTTTGCCCACTTCTTGGTCCTGGGGAGTGCAAAGCCACAGTCTCTCTAGTGGGTGGTTTGAACACTGCTTGGTCCTGGGGAGTGCAAACCACAGTCTTTCAAGTGGATGCCCTCTTCCACTAGTTCTGGAGGGAGCCTTGTGCCCAGTGTGCTTCATCCTGGCAAGGAGGGGCTGAGTGGATGCCTTCTTCCACTGGTTCGGAGGGGGCCTTGTGCCCAGTGTGCTTCATCCTGGCAAGGAGGGGCTGAGTGGATGCCTTCTACCACTGGTTCTGGAGTGGGCCTTGTGCCCAGCGTGCTTCATCCTGGCAAGGAGGGGCTGAGTGGATGCCTTCTTCCACTGGTGCTGGAGAGGGCCTTGTGCCCAGTGTGCTTCATCCTGGATGGGGCAAGGTCATAGTCTCTCACCTGTGTGTCACACCGACAGGTGTTGCAGGGGCCAGTATGCACTGTAGCCCATGTAGTCACCACTACACACTGCTCGCCGGCGGTGACGGCTGCTCAGTGGATGCCAGTTGCGCTGCAGGTGGCGGTGCTGTCAGTGATGGTGGTAGCCTCCAGGCCTTCACCTGCAGCCTCTGACGGCTGCCCACTGGGGCTGCTGGCAGTGGTGCTGCTGGTGGCGGTGCAGGTGGCGTTGCTGACCACGGTGCAGGTGGCGGTGTTGGCCATGGTACAGGTGGCGGTGCTATCAGTGGTGGTGGTAGCCTCCAGGCCTTCACCTGCAGCCTCGGACGGCTGCCCATTGGGGCTGCTGCTGGCAGTGGTGCTGCTTGCGGCGGTGCAGGTGGCGGTGTTGGTGGTGCTGGTGGCGGTGCAGGTAGCGGTGCTGGCCGCGTTGCAGGTGGCGGTGCTGTCAGTGGTAGTGGTAACCTCCAGGCCTTCACATGTAGCCTCGGACAGCTGAAGTGCCATGGCTAGTGTTGTGTGCCCCTTCCTGCCCTGGGTGGATGGTGGTGCCTCCTTGCTTCTATCAGCTGGTGTCTTTTTCTTGCCCTTGCTGGCTGGTGGCCCCTTCTTGCCCTTGCTAGGTGGCGGACCCTTCTTGGCCTTGGCAGGTGGTGCTGGCACACTGGCTGGGCTGACGTGTGTCTCCTTGGAGCCTCTCACACCTGCAGTTGCTGCAGAAACCACAGTGTCCGTGGACTGGGTGGCTGAGGTGCTGGGCTGGGTTCTGGCCACTGTGGCTCAAGGTGAAGGACGGGGGAGGGGTAGGGAATAGGTCAATGTTGCAGAGGAAAAGCTTCTTAGGGACACTGGGGCAGGAAGAGGGTGAAGGTTTTGGTGTGGAGGAAGATGGAGTGGTGTAGGAGGTGTCAGTCTGCTATGTTTGGGTGCAGGTGCATGGGCTGGATACCATTGTGAGGTGGATGGCTGTTGGGTGTCTGAGTGCTTGCGTTTGTGTACTTTGGGAGGAGGGGTCACAGACACCGTGGGAGAGGACACAGGGGACGTGTGCATGGATGTGGGGGTGGTGACTGCCAGTGAGGGGCATGTAGTGATAGGCGTGCTGGTGATGGAGGTAGTGGATGAATATGTAGTGCGTGCAGGTGTGAGTGGAGATGCTACTGCGAGGGAGGTGGACGTGGAAGAGGAGGGGGACACAGTGGAGGCAGTAGATGCAGTGGATGTTGGTGTGTCCGCATGTGGATGGTGCTTGTGTGAGTGCCTGTGAGATGAAGTGTGGTGCTTGTGTTTGCCTGAGCCACTTCTGTGTGTTGATTTGGGTGATTGCTGGTCTGAAGGTGTGCTTGGGATAGGCTGGGGTTGAGGGGATTAGGACTGGGTAGAGGAAGTTGGAGGGGGGAGGCTGGAGACAGGGACAATGGCTGCCATCAGTGAGTTGGCCAGAGCATGGAATGCTCTCTGTTGGGCTGCCATGCCAGAGTGAATGCCCTCCAGGTATGCATTTCTTTGTTGCAAATGCCCTGCTAGACCCTGGATGGCATTCAGTATGGTTGACTGCCCAACAGAGAGGTATCTCAGGAGGTCAATAGCCTCCTCACTGAGGGCAGCAGGGCTGATTGGGGAAGGGCCTGGGGTGCCTGGGGCGAAGGAGATGCCCACCCTCCTGGGTGAGCGGGCACGGGAAACACGCTGAGGGGCTGCTGGGAAGGCGGTGCTGGTACGGGGGTGGCGGCTGTACCTGTAGTTGGGGTGGGCACAGAGGTGTCCGCCACAGCTAGGGAGCTTCCATCAGAGGAGGTGTCACTGTTGGTACTGTCCCCTCCTGTCTCCCTCATGGTGCTCCACTCGCCCTCCGTCCCACTGGTGCCCTCACCGTCGGTGGATTCAGCCTCAAGGCACATGTGGGATGCAGCTCCCTCTGTCGCCGGTGCCTCTGCTCCTCCACCAGATGATGCTAATGCACACAAGGACAGGGTGACAAAGCAAATAGGGGGGGAGAGGGAGAGGATACACTTGGTCAATGCCAGCAACAACACTACCGTTGGCGTACACAACTCACAGGGAACAGTCCTATGCACTAGGCCATGCGCTACCAGTTACAATGCTAGTCACCAGCCCATGGAGTACAATGCCTAACACCATTAGCTGCACACCTGATACCCACAGGACCCTGCCCAGTAGTAGATGCCCACTAACATTATTGGAGTTGGAGTGCATCTGAGCTTGCCCTTCATTGAACATACCCTGCCAAGTTCGCCCAGGCCTAGGGGCACCCACAGCCCACATCCCCCACCCAGGTAATACCTTAACACAGTGGTTCCCAACCTTTTCACTTCTGTGGACCCCCATTTTATCAATACTGGATCCCGGGGACCCCCACTGAATCATTATTGGAACCGGGGGACCCCCACTGAGTCAATACTGATAGCTGGGACCTAATTTTATTACATCTTTTAAGCTGCCGCGGACCCCCTGACGAGGCTTCGCGGACCCCCATCGGTCCCCGGCCCACAGGTTGGGAACCACTGCCTTAACACAAGCAAAGTCATGATTCAGAATCTGTACTCACCCCCTTGTGGCTGCTGTGATGCATTCAAGCACCCATCCAACTCCGAACAGGATTCGGAACATCAGGGAGGCCAGGGTATGACCTCTTCCTCGTTGGGAGGCCAGCCCCAGCTGGGCCTCTGCTGTCTTCCCTGCCCAGTGGTGCAGGTCCTCCCACCGTTTGCGGCAGTGGGTGCTCTGCCTGTCAAAGACCCCCAGGGTCAGCACCTCCTTGGTGATGGCACGCCAAGTACCCTTTTTCTGATGGGTGCTGGCCTGCAGAAGAAAAACAGCAGAAAAGGTATTAGTCATACCGTCCGGACTGTTATACTCATGGCCCACCATAACCCTCCCACCCCCTGATGCACATACATTGACCACCATACATGCAGCACTCTGCCCAGGACCCCTCAGACCCCCCCTACACGAGGCTTACACACACAGCAATCCATACATTCATGCCCCTCGCATCATGATCACAATGTACTCACCTGTTTGGCTGGAGGACCATAGAGTAAAGGGTACTGGGGTAGGACCCTATCCACCAGTCTCTCCAACTCCTCCGAAGTGAAGGCAGGGGCCCTTTCCCCAGACACTCGAGCCATTGTCCCTTCCAGACACACCTCACAGCAGCACTTGCGGTGTAGGTCCTCTCCTGTTGAAGGTCAGGTAGCAAGTGAGTGAACAGATAGAAAATGGCAGTCGCATCCACAGTGGTGCGTACCGTCACCGCCGGCGTCCTGGAACCCATAGGCCCCAATGATAACTAATGAGGTGTTGCTCGGCGGTCATCGACCACCGACCACAACGGCGCACAACGCCAGCAGAATTACCTAATTTCCACTTGTCCCTCCTCACAGGTCAGGCAGACGCCATTTCAGGTGGGCACAGGCCATGGCACCTAACTGCGTCACAGCAGACATTGGCACATCAACTGACTTCAGATATTGTTTCTGTAAAGCAAAAATTGCATATTAATGTGGAAATATGTTTGAACATGACCTTCTGCTCACTGTTCTTCACCCTATAGATCAACCACTGAGGATGAATAGGAAATGGAGACATCCCCCGTGTACAGACCCCTGGTGGACCTGACGACAATGGAGGACAGGCACATTGTCCTGACCTACAGACTCGATAGGGCCACAATCCAAGAACTGTGTGCCCAATTGGAGCCAGACCTTATATCAGCTATCCGCCACCCCACAGGTATCCCCCCTCTAGTGCAGGTCCTGTCAGTGCCCCATTTGCTGGCAAGTGGTTCCTTCCAAGTGACAGTGGCCATGGCATCAGGGATGTCACAGCCTACGTTCTCAAACGTGCTGACCAGAGTGTTGTCTGCCCTGATGAAACACATGCGCAGCTACATCGTATTCCCCCAGGTGGAGGATTTGGCCACAGTGAAGGCTCACGTCTATGCAATGGGACATATCCCCAACATCATTGGTGCCATTGATGGTACACATATTGCATTTGTCCCCCCCCCGGAGAAATGAACAAGTGTTCAGAAATAGAAAAAGCTTTCACTCTCTGAGTGTGCAGATGGTGTGTTTGGTGGACCAGTACATCTCCCATGTCATTGCAAAGTATCCTGCCTCTGTGCATGATGCCTTTACCTTGAGGAATATCAGCATCCCATATGTGATGTCTCAACTCCAGAGGCACAGGGTGTGGCTAATAGATGACCCCATGGTCCCCACTCAGTTGATGTATGTATATGGGTGTGGGTTTGGCCCTAAGGGTGAGTGTGTGGTATCCCTTGATATTTGCAGGTGACTCTGGCTACCCCAACCTCTCATGGCTACTGACCCCAGTGAGGAATGCCAGGACAAGGGCAGAGGAACGTTACAATGAGGCACATGGGCGAACAAGGAGGATCATTGAGCGAACCTTTGGCCTCCTGAAGGCCAGATGCCAGTGCCTCCATCTGACAGGTGGATCCCTGTACTACTCACCCAAGAAGGTGTGCCAGATCATCGTTGCATGTTGCATGTTGCATGTTGCACAACCTGGCCTTGAGACGCCAGGTGCCTTTTCTGCAGGAGGACGAGCCTGGGGATGGTCGTGTGGCAGTGGTGGAGCCTGTGGACAGTGATGAAGAGGAGGCAGAGGAAGAGGACGTGGACAACAGAACTACATTAAGTCAACAGTACTTCCAGTGACACACACAGGTAAGACACTGTAACTCCACCTTCCATTGCAGTTTTGTGTTGGACATTGAACATGGCAGCCTGATTTCCCTATCTCTATGGCCACTTACTGTACCCTTTGGCATCTCTATTTTCAGATCTCTGTGCCCCACTCTGGCTCCTGGTGTGTTTACTGCTGCCACTACAGGTCATACCAATGTAAATATTACAGTACATTTGAATTGCAATGTTTACAGTTTGTTAAACTAATACATAGGTCAAATAATTGACAGACTCCATACTTGAATTTGTTCCAAGGGTGTTTATTTAGATGCTAATAAGTGGAGGGGGTATTGCAATGGCTGGGTTGCTGAGGGAGGAAAGTCCAGGGTAGAGTCCAGTCTATTTGTATCACAGGTGCATTGTCCAAGGGGGCATAGGAAGTGGAGCAATGACAGTTCAAGGTGGACAGGGTGACAGAGTGGGACACAAGGGTGAAAATCAGGAGAGTCTTATTTCCTGGCAGGGGTCTTGGAAATGTTCTCTGGCTTCTGCCTGGATTGCAGGGACCGTTTGTGGGGTGATTCTCCTTCTCCAGGGGATGGGGTGCTGGTGTCCTGTATTTTCCTGTGGTGGGGCCTTCTGTCCACAAGCGTCATCAGAGGTGGAGGGCTGATCTTCGGTGTGGCGGCTAGTGTCAGGGGCAAGTTGGTGTGCCACTTCCTCCCTCATGGTGTTGGCCATGTCTGCCAGCACCCCTGCAATGGTGACCTGGGCGGTGTGGATATCCCTCAGGTCCTCCCTGATCCCCAGGTATTGTCCCTCCTGCAGCCGCTGGGTCTCCTGCAACTTGGCCATTATCTGGCCCATGGTCTCCTGGGAATGGTGGTATGCTCCCAGGATATTGGTGAGTGCCCCGTGGAGAGTGGGTTCCCTGGGCCTGTCCTCCCCCTGTCGCACAGCAGTCCTCCCAGCTTCCCTGTTGTCCTGTGCCTCTGTCCGCTGAACCGTGTGCCCACTGCCACTGACCCCAGGTCCCTGATCGCCCTGTGTTTGTGGGGTTGCCTGGGTTCCCTGTAGTGGTGGACACACTGCTGATTGGCGTGTCCTGGGGACAGAAGAATGGGTCCGCTGGGTGGGTGCTGTGCTGGTGGTTTCTGAGTGGGGAGGCTCTGTGGTGGGTTGGGACTGTGCATGGGTAACAGACTGTCCTGATGGGCCAGGTTGGTCATCGTGATCCAGGAGTGCAGAGCTGCTGTCATCATTGCGGGCCTCTTCTGCGGGGGGACTGGATGTGGCTGGCACCTCCTTTCCAGTGACGTTGAGTAGGGGTCCTGTGGGGATGTAAATGCAGTGTTATTGTTTCTGCGTGTGCCATCTTGTGCATGGGTATGTTTCCCCTTATGGTTTTTATTAGCAAGGCAGCTTTGGCTTGTGTGAGTTGTGATTTGTTGGGCTAAGTGATTGTCACTAGTGTGCATGCTGTGGTAATGGGTGTTCATGAAGGTCTGTGATGGGGGTCCATGCAATGGTGTTGCATGCAGGGCTTGGTATTGGGATGGGTGGGTTGTGATGGTGGGGTATATGTGAGGTGGTGGGGTGATGGGGGTGAGGGTAGGGGTTGTTGTTTTTGATGGCATGCATATAGGGTGGGGGATAAAGTAGTACAGATTTTACTTACCAGAGTCCAGTCCTCCTGTAGTCCTACCAGGCCCTCAGGATGCATGATCGCCAAGACTTGCTCCTTCCATGTTGTTAGTTGTGGGGGAGGAGGTGGGGGTCCACCGCCAGTCCTCTGTACAGCTATCTAGTGTCTTGCAACCACGGAACGTACCTTCCCCCGTAGGTCATTCCACCTCTTCCTGATGTCATCCCTTGTTCTGGGGTGCTGTTCTACGGTGTTGACCTTGTCCAGACTCCCCGCCATAGCTCCATCTTCCTTTGCAATAGATGTCTGCTGCACCTGTGATCTGAATAGCTGTGGCTCTACCCTGATGATTTCCTCCACCATGGCCCTTAGCTTCTCCTCTGAGACCCTGGGGTGTGTTTGTGGTGCCATGGGTGTAGTGTGAGTGGTGTGTGTGAGGGTGTGTGGGGTGATGTGTTGGGGTGTGTCCTGTGAGGTGTGTGGATGGTGTATAGGTGATGGTGTTTTGTGGCTCAGATTCAGTGGGTGTTCCTGGCTTGTCTCTTTCTCTCACTTGCCAAAATCTTTGGGTCGTAAAGGGTTGTTAGTAGTGTGGGTGTGTGTTTTATATTGGTGTGGGTGTGGTGTGTGTATGTGTATCAGGTGTGTGTAGTTTGACATGTCGAATGTGGTGTTGTTTTGTATGTGTGTGTGTATTTTGAGCGTGGCGGTCTGTACCGCCAATGAATGACTGCTGCGGTGATTCGTGGGTCATGATGCTGTGGGAGTATTTCTGTTGGCGTAACGGTGTGGGTTTTGGTACCGCCAGTTTATCACTGACTTTTGGGCTGGCGGACTTGTGTGCGTGTCTGTGTAGTGGCAGATTTCTATGTGTGGGTCATAATACGGGTAGCGGTATACAGTGTATCTGCTGATCTGCTTAAGCCAAGTGTTCTTAAAAACCAGTTGATCTTTACCTCACCTGGCATGCAACTATACTTAAAGGAGGTGAGCAATGAACAGCACAGATTTGTTCTAACCAGGTTTAGGCTAGATTTTTTCCACTACTTTGTGAGTTTTCCAACCACAAATGACTGGTCGTGGCCTATGACTAAATGGCTGTGTGACATGGCTACTGAGCAAAGTACTTTCCATACGGTTCAATTCTGTACATTGTATAATTCACCAAGAAAAATATTTTTGCTGCCGTTATTGAGATCGATGAACTTGATACAATGTCGACCAGCTTATGTGTTTTTACAGTCTTTGCCAACCATATGTATCTGCAGCATCATGTCTAAATTTTTACTGGCTGTTCTTAGACACAGGAAATTAATACATTTTATCAATGACTGAGAGGTTGATTCTTTATCTATAGCCGTATGAGACCTGTTGGGTGATTTTAAATATTTTATTACTGTTTTTATTTTTGTGCTTTTATGATTTAATTTTGAACAGAATATATCCTCACAAGTGTCATACCTTCTTTCTTTTCTCTTTCTGGCTTTTAACTACAAAACCTTGTATGTTACTGTTTCATATGGTCCTATCACCATGTATTCTACTTGAGTCTTAAATGCTGTTTTAATGTTTTGTTTGTGGTTAATGTATTGCCCTTGTTTTATTTATGTATGCTTTTATGACAACATCTGTCGAATGAAACTTATTTGAATTTGAATTTGAGTGACTCATTGTTGCACTTATCTCCCATTCCTTAACAGGAGTCTCAGTATATCCAAACCTTCCTTGGTTATTGAGGCCGCCGAGGAATCCAACCATGCCAGGGGAAGTCCGCTTCAATGAGGCCCATGGAAGGACACAGCGGGCAGTGGAGCAGTCTTTTGGACTCCTGAAGACCAGATTCAGTTCACTGGAAAGTACTTGTGGAGCCCTCTTGTACTTACCCGGGAAAGTGTGTCAGATCAATATTGCATGCTGCATGCTCTACAATATTGCCCTGGAGAGAAATATCCCATACATCGCAGAGGAGGGGGAGACTGCAGTGCCACCGGGTGAGAATCCTGAAATGTCAAATGAAGCTGACATTGGTAAGGAGGAAGGAGCTGACTTGCGAAAAGATCTCATCCACAGCTACTTCTCGTGATTGTAACAATGTCATGTGATGTCATGACTGTGACTGTACAAGAAACTGTAGTTGTGAGAATGTGTGAAGGGTAGTGTTTTTGAAACTGTTAGGGAGCTGATACTCTGCAAAAATTAGCCAAAGGCTGATTGATAAGATAGCTTTTGACACATCCCCACCTTGATGATGTTTCTTTGTTTGTGTCAGTTTCTTTGTAGTTAAACTTGTTTTCCAGATGCTTGCTATGTGACTTGTGTCATATGTATGGTTTTAAGCCTATACTCCTTGTTTTGTTCTTTGTACAGGTACCTTCACCATGACATCGTCATTGTGGGCATTTCAGAGTTGTGACATTGGCAGGTATGTGATGCTGTTCTGACATACAAAGTGGGCATGGATTGTTCCAGGTAATGTAGGTCGCAGAGTTTGGGCATTTGAGACCTGTACCAAGACAGTCTGTACAGTGTTTGGGTAAAGGTTCAATAGTGCCCATTGCACTTGTTTTGTGTCCTGTTGTGGGCATGATGCATCAGGTATGCCATCACATATGTAGTCTTAGCTTATGAACAAGTCATTGTTCCTTCACATTGACTAAACACTTTTTGTATGACCTGCATCTAGCTGTAGATGTGTTTGATCATCGTGAGCCACAGTGCCCGTGTCAAAACACTGACAAATGTTTGTGTCATGTCACCAGTTGTGTTAGCATTTGATTATAAGGGCCCTTTAATCAGGAACTGTTTGCATCACCATTGTATGGTTCATATGATCTGACATATCTACGTGGCTAAATATGAAAGCAAAATCAGCAGACAATGAGTCAGTGATTTTATTGTGATGCTACAACTAACAGAAAATATACGTGACATGAATCAACCAAATAATACATGTGAAATGGTCAGCCATGGTGAATGAAATCACTGTAGTAGATGCCACATCGCTGGAAGTCCAAAGTCCAAAGTCCAGAGTACTCCTCCCATTGGAAATGGAAGGTGGTTCTGGATCAGTCAACAAAGTGACTGTGTAACACACAAAGAAGGAACTTAAGGAAGAGGGTTATTGCTGGCAGTGGTGGGTGTCTTGTCTTCCGCACCTCCAGGATTCTTTCCTGGATGTCCCTGCTTTCAGGGGGTTGGGAGATCAGCTGCTACAGAGGCAGAGGCAGGGGTGTCTGTGGCTGGTTGTTCCTCTGTCAGGGCCTTCTTTCCTGTGGAACTGACCATTACTCTGACTACTGATTTATCTGTGTGCCTGTGGCTTGATGGAATTCGATTCCTTAGCATCTCAACTTACTGTCACCTATGGCTTCTCATTTTCCAGATGCTGGTAATATGACAACATTGTCCTGATGTGATCACTACAGACTGTTCCAGGTCATTATTTGTCAGCTATCACAGTGTTCAGATAATTTGCACTTGATGTGACTGTTCCCACAAATGCACATTAAAGACACATAAAACAGTGTTACTCAAATTGTGCTCAAGGGTGTTTATTGTAGTGCTATATAATTGAGGTTAAAGTGCAATGGAATGGGGTGATGGTAGAGGGAAGTCCAGGGTATTGTTCCAGTCAGTTTGTAGCACAGGTCCAGTGTCCAAGGGGCCATAGAAAAGGGAGCAATGTCAGTTCAAAGTGGACAAGGTGACAGGGTGGGACAAAAGGGGAACAATCAGGTGAGTCTCATTGCCTGGCGGTGGTCTTGGTCTTGGCAAGGGTCTCTGGCTTCTGTCTGGTTCGCAGGGAACGTTTGAGGGGTGGTTCACCTTCTGCAGGGGGAGGGATGCTTGTGGCCTGTGGGTCCTGTGGCAGCGCCTCTTGTCCACTAGCTGTAGCGGAAGAGGAGGGATGGTCAATCGACTGGCTAGTGGTAGGGCCCACTGGTGTGCTGTCCATTCCCTCATGATGTTGGCCATGTCTGCCAGCACCCATGCTATGGAGATCATGGTAGTGTTGAGTTTCTGCAAGTCCTCCATGATCTTGTGATGGTGTTCCTCCTGCAGTCGCTTGTTCTCCTGCATGTTGTTCAGGATCTGGCCCATTGTGTCCTGGGATTGTTAGAAGGCACCCAGGACATTGGTGAGTGCCTCGTGGAGAGTTGGTTCTCTGGGCTTGTCCTCCCGCTGGCACATGGCGGACCCCTGAACAGTGTGCCCAGTGCCACTGACCCCAGATCCCTGATTGTCTTGGGTATGAGGTGTGGACTGGGGTCCCTGTACAGGTGGGCACACTGCTGATTGACTTGTCCTGGGGACAGAGATGTGGGGATGCTGGGTAGGTGCTGTGGTGTTGGTAACTGATGGGGGAGGCTCTCTGGTAGACTGTGAGTGGGTTGGGATGACCGACTGCACAGTGGTCCCTGATGGGCCAGGTTGTTGATCTAGATCCTGGAGTCCAGAGTGACTGTCATCATTGGGGGCATTTTCTGTTGGGGAACTGGATAGTCGTGGCACCTCCTCTCCACTGAGATTGGCTAGGGCACTTGTGGATATGTAAGATATGTAATATGCTTCATGCCTGTGACATGTTGTACATCCATATCTTCGCCTCTATGGTTGCTTTTGCCCTGCCACCTTTGATTGTGTATGGTGATGTATTGTGGGATTGTTAGTTCCCTTACGCTGTGCAGGCTTTAGTGATGGGTGTTCATGTAGGGCTGTCCATGCATTGGTATGGCATGCAGGGCCTGGCATTGGAGTTAGTCATCCGCGTTGGTGCAGTGTGTGCGATGGAGTGATGGGAGTGAGGGTGAGGGTGTGTGATGGCATGCAGGTATGGGGGGTGATAAGTGGTAAATGTTGACTCACCAGTGTCCAGTCCTCCGGCTACTCCAGCGAGTCCCTCAGGATGCAGTAATGCCAAGACTTGCTCCTCCCATGCTATGAGGTGTGGGGGAGGAGGTGGGGTCCACTGCCAGTCCTCTGTATGGTGAGCTGGTGCCTTGATGCCACGGAACGTACCTTCCCCCGTGGGTCATTCCACCTCTTCTTGATGTCATCCCTTGTCCTTGGATGCTGTCCCACAGCGTTCACCCTGTCCACGATTCTCTGCCATAGCTCCATTTTCCTTGCAGTGGATATCTGCTGGACCAGTGCTCCAAACAGCTGTGACTCTACCCTGACTATTTCCTCCACCATGACCCTCAACTCCTCATCTGTGAAACGGGGGAGCTTTTGTGGGGCTATGGGTGTTGTGTGATGTGTGTGAGTGTGTGGGTGTTGGGTGGTGTGATTGGCCGTGTGTAGTGGAGTGCATGAAGGATGTATGGGTGTGTGTGTATTTGTTGCAGTGGTCTTGATGTCTGTTTGGTGACAAGGATTTGTATACGTAAAGGGTTGTGGGTCATTTGGGTGTGTGTTTTATAGTGGTGTGAATGGGTGTGTCTGGTGTGTGTATGGGTGTCAGGATTGTGTCATTTGAATTGGCCAATGTTGTGTAATTTAGTTTTTGGGTGTCCATTCTGCTCGCAGTGGTGTGTACCGCCAATGGTTTACCACGATTGAATGTCCGTTGTGGTGATTTGTGGGTCACGATGTGGTGGGCGTTGTTCTGTTGCCGTAATGGTATGGGTGTTGGGACCGCCACTTTACCACTGACCGTTGGGCTGGTGGATTTGTGTATGTGGCTGTATTCTGTCGGTTTGGTGTGTGTGTGTGTCATAAAATGCAGAAAGGTTATCTGCCACCGCAGCGGTATGTTGGCTGCTGTCAGTGTGGCGCTAAGCGGGATTTACCACCAATGTCATGCTGAGGGCCTATGTCTGCTAGGTGGATGTGGATTTGACGGCCACCCTGTGAAGAGACCACTGCAAATCAAACATTCAACACACATTTTCCTTCAACATTAGGTGTTTCATCAGATATAACACTGATCTGATGATCTTGTAACTGATTATTTTTAGGCTCTTTCTTAGCTCCTACATATCTCTCTGGTAGATAACATTCTTGAAGCTGATGATGTCCAGGTATTGCTCTACCATTCCATACTCACTTGCAGAGAAACCTGTGCAACACAGGGTGGTCAGTTTTGCTCAGTGGAATGTTCCGTGCTGTGCAGACATTGACCCACGCACTTATTATTTCCTTGTTTGAGGCACTGGCATCTGTACTCTTTGTGAAAGATGAGTTCACAGTCATCTGACGGGCACATTTCAGTGAAGAGTGAGTGTCTGGAGCATCTGTGCAGAGTTTCAAGTGCTTTTGGGACCACACATGCATTTCCAGTGTGTGTTTTCAGGTGTGGTCCACCGCCACATTGCACACCTCGCAAAACATCACACCACAATCAGCATGCATCATGTCTTTGTACTCTCTGACCAAGTCTGCTGCTGTTATCTGGGTACTTAGATATGATCGATGTTTCACAGCCTTCATAGGCATCATAAACTTCTCCATCCCGCTTTTGGTGTGGTGGCTCTTTGCTTCCTAAGAATCCGAAAGATCTACATATAGGTAGGGAAGCAGTGATAAAAAAAACACTAAACTCTGATCTGCTTGCAAATAAAGGAAAACAATGCCAACTTGGGGAAACAAAACCACAATGGAAAATAGCCGTCCTCAAATGGAGATGAGAAAATACTGTGAGAAAACAGCATGGTCAGTTGCAAAGAAAGGAAAACTTGCAAACTTTTGAAGAGAAGTTGCATACATGTAGTTTAAAAACATACAAGAAGGCAACTAAAAGATAAAGGTCCTCATTACAACCCTGGCGGTCGGTGTTGAAGCGGCGGTAACAGGCCGGCAGTAAAAAAAAAGGAATCACGACCATGGTGGAAACCGCCAACATAGACAGCCACTTTAACACTCAGACCGCCACGGCGGTACAAACAAACAGCATGGCGGTCACCGCCAACTGACAGGCGGAAGACAATGTACCGCCCACACTATTATGAGAGGCCAATCCGCCACCTTTTCCGGGGTGGATTCAACGCGAACAAAAACACGGCAGAAACAGGATTTGGAAGGGGAAACACTCACCTCTACACAACCCGCGAGGAACCAGGACGCCATGGAGCCAGAACTCCAAATCCTCCCTGCAATAGTTTTCCTGCTCCTCTACCAGGAGCACGAACGACGGCGGCGATGACCACGGTGAGTACTGCACCTACAACACGGGGGGGAGGGAAACTGCTTTATCCTGGGGAGTGCAAAGCCACAGTCTCTCAAGTCTTTTCAGTGGGTGGGATGCCCACTGCTTTATCCTGGGGAGTGCAAAGCCACAGTCTCTCAAGTCTTTTCAGTGGGTGGGTTGCCCACTGCTGCATCCTGGGGAGTGCATAGCCACAGTCTCTCAAGTATTTTCAGTGGGTGGGTTGCCCACTGCTTTATCCTGGGGAGTGCAAAGCCACAGTCTCTCAAGTCTTTTCAGTGGGTGGGTTGCCCACTGCTTTATCCAGGGGAGTACAAAGCCACAATCTCTCAAGTGGATGCCTTTCTTCACTAGTTCTGGAGGGGGCTTTGTGCCCAGAGTGCTTCATCCTGCCAAGGACTGAGGTAGTGGATGTGATACTCCACTTGTTCTGGAGGGGGCTTTGTGCCCAGAGTGCTTCATCCTGCCAAGGACTGAGGTAGTGGATGTGACACTCCACTGACGGTGGTGCAACATGCAAGCTGACGAGGCTCCTGGAACTGACCACCAGCCTCGTACGACTGACCACTGGGGATGGCAGCCATGTCTGCGGTGGTGCCACTGGCTCAGGATGTTGCGGGGCCGCTGGCAGCGGTGTCAGTAGTGGCGGGGCTTGCGGCGGACTCTGTGGCATCGGTGCTGGTGGCGGACTCTGTGGCATCGGTGCAGGCGGCGGGCTCTGTGGCATCGGTGCTGGCGGCGGGCTCTGTGGCATCGGCGCTGGCGGCGGGCTCTGTGGTATCGGTGCTGGCGGCGGTCTTTGTGGCGGCGGTGCTGGTGGCGGGCTCACTGACTGCGGTGCTGGTGGTGGCCTCACTGACTGCGGTGCTGGTGGCGGGCTCACTGACTGCGGTGCTGGTGAAGGGCTCAATGTCTGCGGTGCTGGTGAAGAATTCAGTGTCTGCTGTGCTGGCGGCGGTCTTTGTGGTGGCGATGCGGGTGGCGCGCTCACTGGCTGCGGTGCTGGTGGCGGGCTCAGTGACTGCGGTGCTGGTGAAGGGCTCAGTGTCTGCGGTGCTGGTGAAGAGTTCAGTGTCTGCGGTGCTGGCGGCGGTGTCTGTGGCGGCAGTGCAGGTGGTGGTGCCGGTGGCGGTCTTGTCCGCTGTGCAGGTTGGCATCGACGTGGACCTGCCTTTGATTTTTTGCCCCTTACCCACCTTGGATCGAGGCACAGCTGTCTTCCCACTTTCAACTTTTGTTTTGCCCGAGCCCTTGGTGGCAGGTGTTTTCGCCTTCTCCCTCCGGGATGTGGGCAACTTTTTCAGTTTTGGAGGTGGGGAATGTCCTTGCCCTCGCTCCTTGGGACACTGGCAGCGCTGTTGCTTGGCACACTCCAAAATCCTGCTATTGCTGGCACCACTGTGCCCGGTGATGTTGTGGCTGAGGTGCTGGGTTGGGACCTGGAAAGGTGGGCCCTAGGGGACAGACGGGGTGGGGAGGTGTAGGGAAGAGGTCAAAATTTGATAGGAAAAGCTTTTTAGACACACTGGGATGGGTAGATGGAGGGGGTTTGGGAGTGGAGGAAGAGATAGTGGATGTAGGAGGTGTACGTTTGCTGACTTTGGGTGAAGGTGCATGGACTGGAGGCTGTTTGGTGGGTGTGTGACTGCGTTTGAGTACTTTGGGAGGAGGGCTCACAGACACACTGAGAGAGGACACAGGGGATGTGTGAATGGTAGTGGGGTGGTGAGTGCACATGAGCGGTGTGTGGTGATAGGCGTGCTGGTGATGGAGGTAGTGGCTGAAGATGTAGTGCATGCAGGTGTGAGTGGAGACGAGACAGGGAGGGTGGAGGGAGACTTGGAGGAGGGGGACACAGTGGAGGCAGTGGATGTTGGTATGTCTGCATGGGTATGGTGCTTGTGTGAGTGCCTGTGGGATGTATGGTGCTTATGTTTGCCTGAGCCACCCTTGTGTGTTGAGGTGTGTGCATGCTGGTCTGATGGTGTGCTTGGGATAGGCTGAGGTACAGGGGATTGGGTCTGGGCGGAGGAGAATGGAGGGGGGGCTGGACACAGGGACAATGGCTGACATCAGTGCTGAGGCCAAAGCCTGAAATGCTCACTGTTGGGCTGCCTGGCCAGAATGAATGCCCTCCAGGTATGCATTTGTTTGTTGCAACTGCCTCTCTACACTCTAGATGGCATTCAGAATGGTAGACTGCCCAAAAGTGAGGGATATCAGGAGGTTAATAGCCTCCTCACTGAGGGCAGCAGGGCTGACTGGGGCAGGGCCTGAGGTGCCTGGGGCGAAGGAGATGCCCACCCTCCTGGGTGAGCGGCCACGGGACACACGCTGAGGGGCTGCTGGGAGGGCGGTGCTGGTGGGGGGGGGTGGCAGCTGTACCTGTAGATGCGGTGGGCACAGAGGGGCCTGCCACCGCAAGGGAGCTCCCATCAGAGGTGGAGTCGGTGTCACTGGTCTCTGCTCCTGTCCCCGCCGTGGAGCTCCCCTCGCCCTCCATCCCACTGGTGACTTCAGACTCTGTTGTCTAGCCCTCCGGGGCCATGTGGGATGCAGCTCCCTCCTGCTCCGGTGGCACTGCTCCTCCGCCTGATGATGATAATGCACACAAGAACAGGGAGACCACAAAAAGGGGGGGGGAGAAAGAAGAAAGACATGTTCAGTGCATGCAGTACCGCTACCGTTGGTGGACACTACAGACACAGCAGCCCTCTGCACTATGCAATGCACTTAGAGTTCCCTAATTAATCACAGGGACATGGGGTACAAGGCCTATGCCCAAGTGCTGCACACATGGAAGTCACAGGAGCCTGACTGGGTGTAGATGGCTCTTACCACTGGTGGGGTTGGGGTGCCACATAGCCTGCCTCACAAAGGGTCCTTGGCTGCAAAGCTCGTCCTGGCCTAGGGTAACCCACTGCCCACCACCTAGACACTTCCTAATGAGTGCAGAGTCAGATGGATGTGACTGTACTCAACCCCTTGTGGCTGCTGTTATGTCCTCAAGCGTCCATCTAACTCCGGATACGCCACCGCCAGGATCCAGAACATCAGGGGGGTCATGGTGCGGTGGGCACCCTTCCCACGTAGGGAGGCCATCCCCAACTTGGCCTCTGCCGTCTTCTTGCTCCAGCGGCGAATGTCCTCCCATCTTTTCCGGCAGTGGGTGCTCCGTCTGTGGTGGACCCCCAGGGTCCGGACTTCCTTGCAGATGGCATGCCAAATATCCTTCTTCTGGTGGGCGCTGACCTAGAGGAATAGTACAGGGGAAAAGGATGATCTTTAACCGTCCGCACCGTCACAGTCATTGGCCCACGTTCCCACCCTTTCCCTGATGCACAGACACTCACCGTCCGTTCATGCAGGCCTCAGCCCCCCCACCTGTATCTTCCATCCACACCTCTCCAAACAGGCATTGCCCATACAGCATGCTCACAGTATACTCACCTGTTTGTCTGGAGGACCGTAGAGTAGCGTGTACTGGGGGAGGACCCCATCCACTAACTTCTCCAACTCCTCCGAAGTGAAGGCAGGGGCCCTTTCCCCAGACACATGAGCCATCGTCGCTTCCAGACACAGGTCACAGCAGCACTTGCAGTGTAGGTCCTCTCCTGTCGAAGGTCAGGTATCAAGTGAGTGAACAGAGAGAAAATGGCAGTGACATCCACGGCGGTGCGTACCGTCACCACTGGCGTACATCGTCATTGGCTCCTGGGACCCATAGGGTCCAATGTTAACCAATGCAGGATTGCGCCGCAGTCTTCGACCGCCTACAGAGACAGTGTACAATGCCAGCGCAGTTACCTCATATCCCCTTGTCCCACATTACAGGTCAGGCAGCCGCCATTTCAGGTGGCCACATGGTATTATTTTTAAATGTGTCAGACATATCTAGGCCTTACATACACACAGTGACAGGCACATAGCGGATTGACAAATGTGTACAATAAATTATTTTTTTACTACCTCAGTGTTGGCTGACTCCGTGCTTGCTGTTCTAGTCCATAGGGCACGTCCACTGGGGCAGGAGAGGAGATGGCGGCATCCTCCGGTGCACAGACCGCTGGTGGACCTGTCGACAATGGAAGACAGACACATCATTATCACTTACAGACTTGATCGTGCCACAATCCAGGAACTGTGTGCCCAGTTGGAGCCAGACCTGATTTCAGCTATCCGCCATCCCACAGGAATCCCCCCACTAGGGCAGGTCCTGTCAGTATTCCACTTCCTGGCAAGTGGGTCTTTTCAAATGACAGTGGCCATTGCATCAGGGATGTCCCAGCCTATGTTCTCCAACGTGTTGTCCAGAGTGTTGTCTGCCCTGCTGAAACACCTGCGCAGCTACATCGTGTTCCTTCAGGTGGAGGATTTGCCCACAGTGAAAGGCGACTTCTTTGCCCTGGGACATATCCCCAACATCATAGGTGCCATTTTTGGGACACATGTGGCCTTGGTACCCCCCCACAGAAGTGAACAGCTAGCATTCAATGAATGTGCAGATGGTGTGTTTGGCCGACCAGTACATCTTGCATGTGAACGTCAAGTTCCAGGCTCAGTGCATGACGCTTACATTTTGAGGAATAGCAGCATCCCTTATGTGATGGGGCAACTCCAGAGGCACCGTGTGTGGCTAATAGGTGAGGACAAGAATCCTATACCCTGTGAATAGTTGTCTGGGGTTGTCCCTAAGGGTTAATGTGTGTCTAACAGTTGTCCCTCGACATTTGCAGGTGTCGACACCAACCTGTCATGGCTACTGACCCCAGTGAGAAATCCCAGGACAAGGGCAGAGGAACGCTACAATGAGGCACATGGGTGAACTAGGAGAGTGATCGAAAGGACCTTCGGCCTCCTGAAGGCCAGGTTCCGGTGCCTCCATATGACAGGTGATTCTCTCTACTACTCACCAAAGAAGGTGTGCCAGATCATAGTGGCCTGCTGTATGCTCCACAACCTGGCTTTGCAATGACAGGTACCTTTTCTGCAGGAGGATGGTCCAGAAGGAGGTTTTGTGGCAGCTGTGGAGCCTGTGGACAGTGAAGAAGAGGAGGCAGAAGAAGAGGATATCAACAACAGAAACAACGTGATCCAGTAATACTTCCAGTGAGACACAGGTAAGAAGACATCACTGCCTCCTACATCTCATACAGTTGTTAGACCTATCATATGTCTGTCACTTTCACCCAGTGAATGGACCCTGACCTGTCACTTTGCCTTTCCATTTCACAGATGTGGGTCCCACTGTGTGACCTCTGCTATGTTACCTCATGGACTAGAGCTGTGTGACATAGGTATGTTGACAATACAATGAACATTGCTATTTTCCTTAGTTATAGCAAATACACATTTGTGAAAGCACAGACTGACTCCAGATTGTTTTGTGATTCAAGGGTGTTTATTTAAGTGCAAATTAGTGGAGGGGGTTGGAAAATGGTCAGGGGTGATGGTGGAGGAATGTCCATGGCAGAGTCCAGTTATGTGTCTCACAGGTGCATTGTCCAAAGGGGCATAGGAAGTGGAGCTAGGGCAGTTTAAGGATGGACAGGGTGATGAAGTGGGACAGAAGGATGACATTCAGGGTGGTCTCATTTCTTGGCGGGGGTCTTGGCATTGTTCTCAGTCTTTGTCCTGGATCTCAGGGACCGTTTGCGGGGAGGTTCTCCATCTGCAGGGGGTGGGGTGCTGTTGTCATGGTCCTGTGGCGGTGCCTCCTGTCCACTAGCGCCAGCGGAGGTGGTGGGCTGTTCATCATCAAGGCTAGTGTCAGGGGCCCCTTGTTGTGCCACAGTGTCCCTCCTGGTGTTCACAAGGTCCTTCAGCACCCCTACAATGGTGACCAGGGTGGTGTTGATGGACTTGAGTTCCTCCCTGATCCCCAAATACTGTTCCTCCTGCAGCCGCTGGGTCTCCTGAAACTTGGCCAGTACCGTTGCCATCGTTTCCTGGGAATGATGGTACGCTCCCATGATGTTGGAGAGGGCCTCGTAGAGAGTGGGTTCCCTGGGCCTGTCCTCCCCCTGTCGCACAGCAGTCCTCCCATTTCCCCTGTTTTCCTGTTCCTCTGTCCCCTGAACCGTGTGCCCACTGCCACTGCCCCCAGGTCCCTGATGTTCTTGGGTTTGTGGGATTGCCTGGGTTCCCTGTAGTGGTGGACTCACTGCTGCTTGACGTGTCCTGGGACAGAGGTATGGGCCTGCTGGGTGGGTGCTGTGCTGGTGTTTCCTGAGGGGGAGGCTCTGTGGTGGCATGTGCCAGAGTGTGGGGAACCGACTGTTCCGAGGTCCCAGATGGGCCGGGCTGGTCATTTAGATCCAGCTGGACAGAGCTGCTTTCATCACTGTGGGCTTCTTCTGTGGGGGGGGGCTGCAATGGGTGTGTGACCCTGTACCCCAGTGCTTACATTCTTGTCCAGGACCTTGTGTGATATTTGGTTTGGGGATCTGTGTGGGTATCTGTAGTGGACATGCTTTGGTGATGGGTGTCCATGCTTTGGTGTTGCATGCAGGGCTTGGTGTTGGGATGGGTGGTTTGTGATAGTGAGACATATGTGAGGTGTTGGAGTGATGGGGGTGAGGGTGAGGGTGGGGGTATATGATAGCATGCAGGTAGGGTGGGGGATGTAATAGTTAAGATTTGACTTACCAGAGTCCATTCCTCTTCACCAGAGTCCATTCCTCCTGCTACTCTTGCAAGGCCCTCAGGATGCAGTATAGCCAAGACCTGCTCCTCCCATGTTGTTAGTTGTGGGGGAGGAGGTGAGGGTCCGCCGCCAGTCCTCTGTACTGCAATCTGGTGTCTTGAGATCACGGAACGCACCTTCCCCCGTAGGTCGTTCCACCTCTTCCTGATGTCATCCCGTGTTCTTGGGTGCTGTTCCACTTTGTTGAACCTGTCTGCGATTCTGCGCCATAGCTCCATCTTCCTAGCAATGGAGGTGTGCTGCACCTGTGATCCGAATAGCTGTGGCTCTACCCGGACGATTTCCTCCACCATGACCCTGAGCTCCTCCTCAGAGAACCTGGGGTGTCTTTGCGGTGCCATGGTGTGGTGTGGGTGATGTGTGAGGTGGTGTGTGTTGTGATGTGTGAGGGGATGTGTTTGTGTGTGTTGTGTGAGGTGCGTCGATGTTGTGTGAGTGATGGTGTTGTGTGCCTGTGGATGCTAGTGTTGTTGATGGTGGTGTCTCTCTCTGTGCTTCGTTCTCAATTTTTGTCGTAGGTTTTTTTGGGTGCTGTGTGTTTTATATTGTATTGAGTGTGTGGGTGTGGTGTGTGTATGTGTATTAGGTGTGTCTATTTCGATTTGTCCAATGTGGTTGTGTTTTGTAAATGTGTGTGTATTTTGAGCGTGGCGGTGTGTACCACCAATGGAATACCACGGTTGAAAGACCGTCACGTGGATTCGTGGGTCGTGATAGTGTGGGCGTATTCCTGTTGGCGTGATTGGAGGTTTTGTTATCGCCAGTTTATCACTGACCTTTGGTGTGGCTGACTTGTGTGGGTGTCTAGAGTTTGGCAGATTTCGGCCTGTGGGTTGTATTAGCTGTTTCGGATTTCCACGGCTGCAGCGGTGTGTTGGCGGTCTTCTGCACGGCGGTAAGCGGCATTTACTGCCAATGTTGTAATGAGGGCCAAAATGACAAAAGAAACTGAAACGGAACCACAATGGAAAACTGCACATTTTTTCAAATGAGGTTGCATGGATCCTTACTAATTACAAAAAAGGGTAGTATGAGCCACCTACAAAGAAAGGGAAACCTGTAACCACTCAAAACTAATTTATACACCCATACTTTGAATATAAGAGCACATAAGCCCTGCTTTTAGCATACAGAATGTAAAAAAAGAAAAAGAATTCCCCTGGGCCGCCAGCCATGCCCCATGGGGGGAAGGCCCAAAACAGCAGTCATATTTCCCTGCCTGGGGCACGTAAGGAGGAAATGTGAGGAAATGTACAAAACACAGCAGTGCCTGGTGCATGGGGTCAGGACAGGATGCCCTACCTGTAATGCCCAGTGTCGGATCTGAAGTGCAGCTCCACTGGTGTTACCAGCATGGCCCTCACCCACAAAGGGAATGAACAGCAGGGAGGGCAGGGGAGGAGTAAATATACAAATATCACCTTGGCTGCTCCTGTGAGACACTACTTCTATTGGCCCAGTGGCAAGCCACTGGACCAATACAAGAAGGGTCATATTCCTTTAAATTTTACAGGCACTTTTGTAAAATGTGCAGGCGTTTTATAACACTGCTGATTTCATGTTTTTTGTTTTGGAAAATCGCAAAATCCTGGTGAATCTGAGCAATGGAGGCTAGCTATGCTTTTTTGCTGCACATTTCTGTGTTTGCGGATAGATAACTTTGTTTGCACTTGGCAATGGCTTCTGGGCAGGATAAGCAGCAAAGGGGAAATCCAGAGTGTGTGACTCAGGGAAGCAATACACTGTGCAATTCAGATCTCCAAAAGGAGTGTTCTCAAAATATATCACATGCAAAGAACTGTGGAAGCCAAGGCAACTATTCTTTTGGTACTTCTTTGATGCACAAGATTATTGATGCTCGGCAGGGTTGCCAATTTAATGCGGCCAAAAGGAAGAGGGGTTCCATAATTGTTGCATCCACATCTGGTGCCACATTACTATCCCCCCTGCCACTAGATGACCTTCAAAAGAAGCAGGGTACGATGAATGTATGCTTCACCATTATTTGTTTGCACTGATTTGTCTGTGGGACAGATATTTTTTTATTAAAGAATGTAGTGCAAATATGAAAAATCAAGTCCTTCTGCACTAGCAGACTGTTTAGAAATACTTGTTTTGTTTAGCTATGTTGCTATTCTACTGTTGAAGTTGTATTTTCGTTTATTTATCAGCATCGGAAAAACACAAAAACATTTAAAACAAATCGGATGACAAATAAAATGGTTCTTTTTGAAAGATATAAAAAAATGTGTTAATTGTTTTGCATATCAGTTACTCTGAATTAGAGTCAGAGCAAGTCACATACCCAAAACCCCACCCACTGTTGGGTCCAACACCCTCACCTCCCACACGGGGCATTTGGCCAGACCACAGGGGGTGAGCCCCAGGATCTAGCGACCAGGCTTCCTGCCCTGTTGCGCAGGTCCTGTTGCCATGGTCAGTGGAGTTGCCAAGCAGGACAAATTAGCATCCACAGAAATAATTCGAATTAAGCAGTGCATCCCCCGATAAGGTTCAGAGAGAGCCTTTTGTTTTGGAACATCTCATTACAATATTACATTGTGTGGTACTGTAGGTGCCTGGCCTTTAAAAAGCACTGCTTTAAAAAATCCTGTTAAGGTTCAGGGTAAATGTAAATAGATGCAATTGTTATACAAGCCTCTTAATTTACTTATAATACAGAATCAGAAAGAGTATTTTAAAACAGTACTCAAACAACAAGTCAACACTTATAAGACAGAAAAGTAGATAATTTATTCATTTTATTTTTTTATCCATCAACCATCTGCATTGATGCTAAAGGCCCACTTCATGTGACACCTTCAGCCAGTTATGTTTTTTTTTACCAATGGCTTTAAAATCAATGTATGTCAAGTGCTGTTAGCAACAAGTCCAGTACTGGCGGAAGGTATCAAACGTGATATGGATCCTTTTACAGCTAGGCAGGTGTGCATGTGTGCCTGTATGTACGTTCAGCTTTCCGTATATGTGCTATTGTGCCATCTAAGTACACATTTGCAATAATAATATGGGTCATTTTTAGATCTCTGCTGCAGGAAGGTTTATCTCTCTGTGGACAGTCATTATTTCCAATAGACTTTACTTCATCCCTTTGCTCACGTCTGGATAGCTTTGTTGTCTTTCTTTGTATATTGCATTCCCTGTTCCTGATTCACTCAAAGGCTCCCTATTCTTGTGTTTACCCCACCCACCCAGAAGCATTCAGATCTGTGTTTGGAATAGTTCAAGTATCTTTCTGATGCACTTTTCAAACCATACATAACAGTGCAAGTGTTTACCCCCACACGCCTCTCCATGTTCTAGCCAGCATCCTCTTGCACCCCACCACAGACTCCTAGTTAGACCTGGCCCTTTTTGCAGGGTAGTCCCCAAACGTGTTTCCTTCCTCTCCTGTTTTTATGATCTCTTTTTCTTGGCTCTAGACTCTGGGCACTTTATCACTGCTGATCAGTGCTAAGTGCATGTGCTCTCTCTTCTAAACTTGGTATGATTGGCTTACAGCAGATTGGCACATTTAATTTACCTGTAAGTCCCTTGTACAGTGGTATCCCTTATACTCAGGGCCTGTAAGTTATATGTTATATGCAGCTTGCGCCACCCACCGTAGTAGCCTTTCCGACATGTCTTAAGCCTGCCACCGCAGGGCTTGTGTGCGCAGTTTACTGCCACATGGACTTGGAATCTAAATTTACTTGCCAGGCCTGGAACTCCCCTTTTACTACATATAAGTCACTCCTAAGGTAGGCCCTACGTAGCTCTGTGGGCAAGATGCTGTGTAGATAAGAGGTAGGCCATGTTCCTTGTTGTGTGGCCTGTCCTAGTAGTGACAAACAGACAAACAGCCTATTTGGTTTCTCACTGCTGTGGGTGCTGCCTATCGCATAGGATTGCATTGGAAATTCCCTTTCATATGGCCAAATGGTATTTTCAGATCTATGAGGGGTGGCATGGGCATGTTTGGTATGGCTTGAATTGTAGTGAGAAATGCTGCTTACTGGTGCAGGTGGATTTTTTAATACCATTGTAGAAATCCCACTTTTAGAAAGTGGGAATTTCTCTGTGCCTATAACTCTGGTGCTTTTGCAGCTTCACTCCAATTTACATCTGGGGTAGAGCAACAGCTGGGTTTTGTGCATTCTTTCCAGACAGCTATCACACATGGAGTTTGGGGGTGTAATAGGGGTACATCTGCACACTGAGTTATCTTCCTGGACTGACAGAGAAAGAGGAGGGCTACTCTTACATGCATATAGGCTGCAACCTGCCCTGACACAAAAAGGCTTGTTTACCCCCTACTGATGTCCGGAGCCAGTGTGGAGGAGAAGGGGCCTTCCTGGAACTGGTTAGAGATGGTTGGAACCTTCTCCCCACTTCTAAAAGCTGGACAAACTTAGTTTAGGGATAATTCCCCATGTTGGGAGAACTGAGAACACACAAGATAGAACACTGGTGGACTACACACTAGATGCTGCTGGAGGGACTTGCCAGGAACAGCCTTGGGACTGCTCTGTTGTGGGACTGACCTGTGACCTGCTAGGTCACTAGAAGGACTGCCACTGCTTTCTTCTGGACCCTTGTGCTGGCCTGCTTGCCTGGGCCCTGCAGCCTTGTGCCCCCACAGCTGCCTCCAGGGGCTGGGTGGTGTACCCCTCTTTACCCCCTGCAGTTACGTTCCTCTAGTGCTGTTTTCTTTCTATGGGCAGAGTAGAGCACGAGTGGAGTGTTCCTTGCTGCACTGTCCCAGCGCATGAAGAGCCATTTATTGTTGGTCTCGAACATCCCATTAAGAGAGCTTTATTTTTGGTCTGCCTTGAGGTACAGGGAGCGCTCCTGTGTCACCGGGCTTGTGCCCCACCCCAGATGCAGGAGAATCAAAGAGGAGCCCGCCAGCAGCCTCTCATCGAGTGTGGATGAGTCGGTCACTCGATGGTGACCCAGGGCCACAAGCAAGCTCTCACTCCTGCCAGTGGGGCTGCGCAGACAATCACGCTCCACCTCATTTTTCCTGCTTTGTGCAGCTATTGTATCATCACCGCCGCAGCCCAGGAGAGTGGATTGCCGGTCATGGGGTGGAGAGTAGAAGAGCACAGTGCCTCTGTCTCCCCCGTAGGCCCCGAGGATCTGGAGCTGAGCCACTGTGACGGCAACCAGTGCAGTGTGCTCACAGGCAGCTCGTCCCCTTCTTGAATTGTGTGCATGGGAACCCAAGGAGGTTTCCCCCCTCCATTCCCTGAAGGGGGCAAACCCCTCAGTTTCTTTTGGTGGCAGGCGCTGGATCACCAGGAGATGTTGCACTATATACTCGTGGGCAGCGCCCCCCTTGAAAGTATTGCCCTAGCAAGCCCACAGAGGGCTCCCCCGCATTACAATACCCCTGGGGGCCTTCTTGGCTCTGTAGTTACTGCAGGGTGGGACAGAACCTTGGACAGATGCCCGTTCCTGCTGAAGAGGATTACCGCACCTTGGGTGGTAAGGAGCACAAGAGCTCCTGTGTCAGATGAGGTGCTTCTGGTTCAGCACCATCTTTGACTACGAAGCACAGATGCACTGTGCCCTCCGAGCAGGAGGGTCCTAACAAGTACCCAATGCCCTGCATTCTCCTGATGTGTTCGATGCCCTCACAATCCATGTATGCTGTGTGGTATGTCCTGAAGTAATTGGTTACACCCTCCTGTTGTGTGGCGATACTGATCTTTTCATGTTCTATAGTATATGCATTGGAAGGGAAGGTTATATGATGACACATGCATTAGGGGGTAATGGTTGTGTATGGTGATGTGATAATGGAGCATTCATGTGCTTGTTCCTTTTATTAGTATGCATGAATGTTTTATATGACTAATGAAATAAGGGAATGTTTCACTCTATGTGCATTCATGATGATACTAATGACCTGACAACTGCTTATCTGCAGATTACTAGTAATCCATGTGATGATCTGACCTGTGCTTGTGTAGCAGGTTATTACTGATACATGTCGTTTTTGGTCTAATGATGTTTTGTGAAATACAGTTATTTTTATATAACCTGTTGTGGAGTTTTCTTTGTGGTGTATTTATTGTGTCACTAGTGTTGGATGTATTGTGAAAACTCTTTACACCTTGCCTCTGGGATAAGCCTGACTGCTCGTGCCAAGCTACCACGGGAGTGAGCAGGGGTTAGCTTGGGGGTGTAGTTCGCTTGCCCTGACTAGCGAGGTGGTCCCTGCCTGGCTGAGGTGCCTACCCTAGCCAACCAGGAACCCCATTTCTAACACCACTGCTAAGATTTGTTCAGTCACCCTGCTATTGACAGGTGGCCATCTTAAAAAGGCTTTTGACAATGGTTGCCTGCACGTGAGAAAGCACATACATGCACAAATATATTAATTGTTTTATTTTTAACAAATCACATCCCGAGACGGGCATCACAGTACATTTACATTGAAGGCATCCATTCTCAGGGCATTTAACATTGGCTACCATGGATGTCCATGCATCCGCAGTGCCCACCTTTTAATGCTTTATGTAATGTTTTGAAGGACTGTTCCAAGATGGCCACAGTAGATGCTCACATATTTGCAGCTGCTATACCAGCCAATAAAAAGCATTTTCTAAGCCACTAGATTTCGTTGCCAAGACCTAATGGATTTTCAAATGCTTGTAAGAATTGTATCTACTCATAAAAACAAGTCCACCCTTCTTAACGTGTGGATGATAATCCCTCAGTGTATTAGAAAGAAACGCTGACAGTGTTATTTGTCTTCCAAAACGTCAGGCATCAGTAGCTTTGTCCAGGCCTGCTAATGTTTCCTTGTGTTCTGGTATCCTGCATCTTGTCTAGTTTAATATACTGAATACCATCCTCATTGGATTAAGTTCTCATCTTTGGAATGGGAGATCGTGAGACCTCTCTGACTTAAGCCTCTTTGCTTCGACTGCACCAATATTTGTCCACCATTGTACATCACAGTGCGCACCATGGTGCCCCGCAGCCTGACCCATATCTTACAGTGCCCCCATAATTAGCACATCAGTGTGCCCATGAAACATTAATGACTCTCCGGTACTCAATATCCAGTGTTAATTCCACGCCTAAAACCTACTAATCTGAGATGTTTGCCAAAATTCTTCACTGAGGTGCAACACTGGTGCTTCCTTGGTGCTGCCCCTGAACCCATTACCTTTTGCCCTATGGTTTACTTCACTCTGTGACCTCCTGAGAGACATCATCATGTCATCTGCTGATGTACTTCACCCTGTGCCACCTTCTGCATGTGGTCAAGCACCACTGTTCACCTGCGCGTGATGATGCCTGTACGTTTGTGGCCTTTGCCCAGATCTGTGGGGCAGATTTATCATTCTTTCAAGCAGTGCATGCAGTAAGCCACCTTGCTGCACTGCCTGAAAAGGCAGGAATGTGCCATATTTACCATTAAACTCCATATTCCTGTTCTTTTCTTAGCGCAACCACACTTTTCACTGCATAGCACAAATGCAGGCACCCTTGCACCATGTTGCAAGGGTGCCTGCTTTGCAGGCAGGATTGTTTTTGTGTAGGAAGGGACACCTTCCTGCACAAAAACGAACCAGTCCTGAGAGATATTTTCCTTTTTTTATGTATGCTGCAGAATGCCGCACATATAGGGAGAAGAACAAATGAGGAAAAATAAAGATATTTCTCCTTGTTACACCTCACCTGGGGAGGCGTAACATTTCAATGCATTCCCAGGTCTGCCACTAATGGGAAATCTGTGAATGCACCTAAATTCATGTGTGGATGGATGGGAACACGCATTCTCCACCCATGGAATGTGTCTCTGCCATACAGTAACGCAAGACAGCAATTTATGCTGCTTTGCGTTGCTCTAGATTTATTAATCCATGCAAGGGCACGCAACGTGGCCTTACGTGGCTTGGTAAATCTCACTTAGCTTTTGGGTCACCCTTGTGTCCCTTGTGGGGTGCAAGGGCCACGCAAAACCTTAATAAATATGGGCCAGGGTTTCAAAGAGTGATGCTTTGCGTGCATATGGGCAGGCTCTAGGTGTGCATGTGCTGACATTATTGCCCGTATTTATACTTTTTTAGCGCTGCATTTGCTCCACTTTTTGACGCAAAAAATGACACAAATTCGGCGCTAAAAAAGTATAAATATGGGCCTATGTGCCTGTCTTGGCAAGCTCTATACCAAAGCGAAACCTATTTCCTTTAGAAATAGTTCTTTGTGTAAGTATGCTAAAGGATGACGCTTGAAACGTGAAGTTGTAAGTATTTATACATGGACTGGAATCTTGCATGCAGCTTGGGATGTGCGTTGGAGTGAGTCGGCGATGAGATGTGACTGCTACAGCAGTGTTACAGCAGGGGTGCTATGGTAGGCAACGTGAAATGTCATACTCTGCTTTCTAACAATTTTGCAACCTAGGTAGAGCCTGGGTAAATTGATATCATGCATTCATAAGCCAGTCCTGCCACCTTGTGGTTAAACTATGGAAGATAAAACGGTAGTCTAAAACTGTCAAGCGAATTTATCACCCCCAAAAAGCAGCAAACGCTTTAACTGTTAAGTATAAATTATATATATAATTACTCTTTGCTAACTCTTATTCTACCCTTTAATGCTTTTGTCAGAATTTGTCTTAGCTTGAACTTTATAATTTGGACACTAGGCACAAGGGACCACATTTACTTATGTTCAAATCAAATTGCGCACAATGGAGTTATACAAATGATGACCTTCAGCATATTTCCGCCACTTTGTAAGCCCCTGTGCCACATAATACCTGCGCCAGGTATAATGAATGCGAGGGGGGCGTTCCCACGCAGGGAGGACACAAAAAATGGCAAAGTGAAAACTAGAAGATTTCACAGCGACATTTTTTCCAGCATTTTTAACGCCTGCTCAGGGCAGGCGTTAAAGTGACAGGCTCACAGTAGCCTACGGGCCTCCCTAGTGCTTTGCTGCACTGCTAATCCAGCAAAGCGCCACAATAGCATCATATATTATAAAGGTATTGTGAAAACGAGTGCCATGGTGTACTGTTTTGCAAATACCGTGCAACCATGGTGTCGTTAGGTGTCGTTAGGTGGGGCAGGGGCGGCGCAAGAAAAGTGGCACATTGGGACCGATGCACCCCTCTCTTGTAGATCTGGCCCGACGTATTGGGGAACAAAAATACAGTTTGACGCAGTGTGTGATGGGCTTTGGCTGCTGGAAAACTGCCGTGCAAAGGACAAATGATAGAAATGTACATAAATATCTCAACAAAATGGAATCCGAGATTTACTTCTGTGTCATTTACATGAATACCCTTGACAGTACTTCTACAGAGATAGAATTATAAGAATACAGCCTGAAAGATGGGGAAATCATCTATGCATATGTCAATCTCCATCCATGCTTCACTTTCACTTAACTGGGACATATTCATAGCAAATGAACCCCTGCCAACGCAAACAGAATACCTCTGGCAACATCATTAACTAAAATGGCAAGGTATTAAATATTTTAATGGATATTTAAAAGCAATATCTTGGGGAAGTATATATTTAAATCAACTCGGGGAGCATCGTAATTATTTATGGTATCACTGGCTTAGCCCCTCTGAGAACAAAGATTTGGATGCTAAATAGCAATCACAATTGAGAGCAATAACAAGTCGCTCTGTGAAATAAAGCAATGTAGAAAAGTAGACAAGAACAAACCCTCCAGGGAAAGCTTCATAATTTATCCATTACATTTGTCTGGGCCGGGCAAGGGAAAAGACACGTTGTTCCTGCTCCCATAACAATAAGTTATGATGCATAATCAGTGGCTTCCTTATTCAAATGTTCATACAGCGATCACTTCACTTATACCCAGGAGGCAGAGAGGCATACAAAGTGCTAAGGCAGCAACAGAATTCAAGTGTGGAAAATAATACATGGTTTCTAAAGCACAGCAAAACACTGAAGCTTATGTAGAGGCACTTCTAATAGATGGATGAATGGATCCATGTACATAGAGTGGACTGGGAACCTAGGTATAGATTCACTATGCTTTATGCTGTGAACAGCTGCATGACAAATAGCCATGTTAAAATGTGCAAAATATTTACTGGCATGTTTACAAGAATAGTGGTGCAGAGCAGGGCAGCAAGTCCCCTGCTGCACTGCCTTGTGCCACAGGGAAAGGGCAGAAATGCACAGTATACGGTGCATGTCTGTCTGGTCCCTTTGTGCGGGCACCCTTTTAGCTGCCTAGCGCCAATGCAGGCATCCTTGTGCAAGGGTGCCTGATTTGCATTCAGGATTTATTTTTTGCAGGAAGGGACATCTTCCAACTCAAAAGCAATCCATGGAGTCGTTTTCCTCTTTCTATGTGTGCTGCAAAATGCACCAGTCATAGAAAGAAGAAAAATAGATATTTCTCCTTGTTATGCCTCCCCTTGGGAAGTGTATCGTTTTGATGCATTCCCAGGTTTACATAGCCTTATTACTCTGGGAATGCATCAAAAGCCATGGGCGTTGCATGGGAAAACCAATTGCAACACCACTGGAATGCCCCCCTGACGCAGGAAAAGGGAATGCAGTGCCTTGCACTGTCTTGCTTTACTCTACATCTATGCCATAAAAAGCCATGCAAAGTGGCTATGCGTGGCCTCATAGATATTGGTCTGCACCCTATGCCGGACCGTGCTGCTTCGGTTCACAAGGGGCTTATAAATATGCTCCTTAGTGCTACATTAATATAAATTGAAAATAATAGCTTTCTCCCTCATCTTTACTACACATGAAATAGTACTAAATACTAAACCTTGCAAATCTATGGAGGTCTGGACTTCATTTAGCGAGATCACTCAAAGTTCTCACTCCATCCACACATTTCGCTCATACTGTTCTGGTTGATGGACTAAAAGATATCAGCATGTTGCTCACTCCTTACTGAGAAACGTGACCAACACATCTCTGAGACATGGAGCTGTCTTTGAGTACCTGAAATCAAGGCAGATTACCATTTTACTAAAAAAAAAACCTGGGGGTGATCCATAAGACAAATGTCCCCATGTTTAACCTCTTCCTACCAGCTGCCTGCAAAGTGTTGTGATGACACAGCTGAATTTATTACAAATTAAATCAATCTTTTCGATGACCTTTACTCAGATATTAGGTCTGGCTTCAACGCAGTGACCTTTCTGGGCCCCAAATAATGGATGATGCATGCTGTGAGCATATTAAACAGTGTAGAATCCTTCCTTCACATCCGTCTCGATTTAGCAGTGTTTGATCAGACCATTCATGTCTGTTTTCTAAAACTCTTGGAAGAACAGATAGGGATTACCCGTTTTCTCTTATCTGGACAATTAAAGACAAAAAAACAAACGTCGAAGGCCCTCTTCAACCCCTTTCCTTCTCATTAAGGACAGCCCAAGGCTCTTCCAATCACCATTCCTTTTCAGTCAATGCATTGAAGGTTTCACTCTGTCCTGAAACAATATATCATGCCTTACTCCTTTGCTGGTAACATTCTGTTGTATACTAAATTACCCTTAGAGGAGGAGATCTGTGAGCAGTATACTCTTGCAGGTGATTAGCACACTATAAAATTACAGACCCCATAACATAAACATATCACATAGGAAATATCGATGTGACAAAGTATGGTAGCCTAAATATCGAGGACGAAAATACCTGGTAGGTAAGTATATTTGGGCAAGTATAGGTTTACTATATGTAACTCCACATATATATTTTTAGGAATTGTAAATCGCTACTAGACCAATGACGTTATTTAGAGCAACAGAACTATCAAACAAACATTCATTCATTTATATCTAGAGTGCAAAGGTCAATTTTTAATATTATTACCACAGTACAGCAAAATTGACATCCGGCAAACATTTTTTTTGCCCCACAAAGTACATGTGGCAATTACTTCACACAAGAAAACAGGTCACTGTCAATATATTCTTACCTTGCTGTGCAACTTCAGCACCTTGCACCCTGGTTTTGGGTAAACTGCGTTCATTAAAACAAATAAACGAGAAACAATATCATGGTGTAAACCATGCATGTAGATGAGCCGTAAAAATAAACTATTTATTAACATTGTTTAGGGAAAGGTACAGCATTTTGCCTCATATGTCTCATTTGAGGCTCCATCTCCTGTCAGTTATGGACGCTCTTCACAGTCAACAATGGTAATAAATTGTAGATTTGCCTCTGCACAGCTGCATATTATACATATTAAAGTATTAACTGAGAAAACCAAAGGTTACAGGGACGTTATAGTTAGGTTGGCGTTTTACCCATACAAAACCATCGAAATTCAGCAGTTATATAATTTATATGTTTTATTTAATGCACACATTATTATTATCAGGTTGTGGCAAGCCAATCAGGGCCTTCCTTTTCCCCAGGATCTGAGCCTGCTGTTTATGAACAGTGAAGAAAGTTATGCATAATCCTCGCTTTGCCTCCGGTCCTGACATAGAATGAGAATTTATCAAGCTAGCAAGAAGGAAAGTTTCAGTTCTATTAAGGAGAAGATTATGCAGAACTGTCTTCACTCTTTATTAACAGAAGGTTCAAAGTTCAAAAGAAAAAAAACACCCCATAAGTACTACGTATCCCATGAGTCCATGAACGAAATCCATAGCAACCAACAACCAATCCTCAAGCAATCCACAAGTCCATATATAATCCTCTCTCCCTGAGTCCACCCTCTTCTTCACTTTAGGAAGTTAAGTCAAGCATCAGATCAGTCTTATTGTCAGATCCTGTTGATAAAAAACATTCTTCGTTAAATCTGTTCCTCTATCTGGGACATGCTTGTTCCTATTGTCCTAAGAAAACATACTATAATCACCAGTGCATAAAAGGAAACATACACCATTAAATCAGATATGCAAATATCATGAACTGGTAGACTGCACATTCATGTCAAGAGAAAATTTCCATCTCAGAAAATATATATGCGATACCACCTCAAATTGTTCATCAAGTCCTTTCTGTCATCTCCAAAAAGGGGTGGGTGATGTTCTCAATGTGTTAGGCGGGATAATCCTCGCCTCCGGGCCCTTAAAATAATTGAAACTTTCTGTCTCGTTAGCAAGGAAATTTCTCATTCTATGTCAGGACCAAAAGCGAGGATTATGCATGTTTAAAGCTTACTCACCACTAGAGCGGACGCTTCATAAATGGGGTTGAAGGAAATCCTTTTGAAGGTAGATTCTGAAGGCCAGTCTGCCGCATTCATAATGTTCTCTAATCTGCCACCTAGCTGAATGGCCTTCAAGGCCATCCCCCCTCTCATTGAATGAGCCCCAAACATCTGGGTATCAATTCCAGCCTCCAGCATAATAAATGTTTCCCACCTGGCGATAGAGGGAGATGAAACCACCTGAAAGGGTTTCTTGATGGCAATCGACAATTGTCTTTCTCCGGTGGTCTGAAATCTGCCGTCATCACCTCATATGCTTTAAGGCATCTGACCATTCATAATTTGGGTACTGCCTTAAAGGCCAGATATGTCACCTATCTTGTATTGGATTTCGTTCTATTAGATATGGGGAATGCCACCCCTTCTGGGGTGAACACCCTTGCTGTGATGTCCAAAGCTCTGACATCGGAGACTCGTTTGCATGAAATCAGGCAAAGCAGAAGAGCCAATTTTGCTGAAATCTCTTTCCTATGAAGATATTGGTTGTCTTGTCATTCTGAAAGGAAGCGCAGTACCAGGTTAACATCCCACAACAATGAATACCTTAGTTCCTGAGCTATGGATATCTTGATGCCCTTGAGCAACTTGCATACCCATGGGTGCTCTCAGACAGGGGAATTTTTGATAGGTGGATGTCTGGCTGGAATTGCTGATCTGAAGGAGTTCATTGTGTAATAGGCGAGTCCAGAACTTGCCAATTTGGCTAGAAAGTTCAGGACATCTGTAACCTGGGACCTCACAGGATCCAGGTGTTTCTCCATACGCCAGCTAACCCATCTGCACCAGGTGGATCTGTATCTCTTTCTTGTCCCCGGGTCCCATGCCAGTTGGATGAACTTCTCAGCCTCTTCCAAAAGTCTGATGTCCTCCCATTGCCTCCAGAATTCCTCCACGCCATGAGGTCTGGATGTCCTTGCAGTACAAGCAGATGTGGATGGTTTGAGGGCCCCAGCAGGATCTGTGGGAAAGTTGGATTGAAGATCGGGTCTCCCAAGAGAGTGTAGGGAACCATGCTTGTGCCCTCCTGAGCGGAGTGATCAGGATGACAGTGACTTGCTATCAACGGAGTTCAGCAATCACTCCCGATATCAAGAGAAAGGGTGGAAACACATATGCTTGTTCCTCTGCCCAGTCCTGAAAAAAACATCAGTTGCCAATCACTGGAGTCCTTGATATTCCTGGAGTTCCAGTCTGCTACCATGTTGTGGGAACCCAGCAAGTACTAGGCCATCACAGATATCTGGTGCTGGAGGCAGTAGTGTAAAAAAACCTTTGCTAGTTTCACTTGTGCCTTCAAACCCAGTTTATTTATGAACTGGACCATCAACACATTGTCCATTCTGAGTAGGATACAGCAGAAAACCTTATCCCAAGTCAGAGAGAGATCTGATTGCAAATCACCCCACCAGGAGTTCCAGGCAGTTGATGTGAAGGTTCAATTCTTCCTATGTCCATTTGCCCCGCATGGAGATCTCAGTGCACCTGGCACCCCATCCATGCTGGTTGGCATCTTACTCTATGATCAGGTCTGAGAGGATCCAAGAATTGCTCTGCTGTTCCAAACCTCCATGTGGTGGATCTACCTTTGGAGCCCCATACTGGCATCTGAGTTCCACGAGAACAGTTCTGAGTAAGTTAGGCCTCTCCTGAGGTGAGCAGCCTTCAGCAGCTGATGGGTCCTGTAATGCAGCGGTCCCAGAAAGATGGCTAGTATGGAAGATGATAACAGCCCCACTATCCTGGCCAGTTGTCTGAGGGAGATCCTGTTCCTTCTCAATATCTTCTTCAACTCCTTCTTGATCTTGTTTACCTTGTGTTACATTTTCATGCCTTTTTTGGGGGCCAAAACACTGAGGCCTCTAGGGCCCACCCCCGTATTCCCCAGAATACTAGCGCCATCTGAGACTTATGTACTCAGTCTGCGCTTCCCTGCAGGGTGACAATAGCCTGAGTGAGGAGCTTGTCAACCTCTGCTGGAAGGCGGAGCTGAGGGGGCCATTCCTCCTCCAACACTAGGTTGGGTGAATATGCATGGTCCCTAAAGGACTCCATATGGTCGAGGGTGTGAGCGCTTCTTTTGTAATTGCCCTGTAAACCTGTAAGGGCAGCCCCCTAGCGTGCGCTCTGAATCTGGATTCTGCTGTTCCAGTACAGCCACTAGGTGGCATCTGTGAGCAGAGCAGCAAGGCCTGGAGGCCTGATACACGAACCGCAAGTGCAGTATCTGCGAGGGTTGGAGGGAGGAGGAGGGGTCCCAAGAGGCCAGAGGCCCACAATACCGTCTCCCTAGCATGCGATGGTGGTCCGCAGAGTACTGTTGTGAAGTGAGCTTCACCGCGGATTGTAATGTGGCTCACAGGCACCACTGATGGTGCAAAAGAATGCCACCGGGCCGGCCTTTGTGGTATTAGAAAGACATACTCAGGTGTAGGAAGCTGGCTCTGTATATACTATGTCAAAATGAGTTATAGTGTGCACAGAGTCTAGGGGTTCCCCAAGAGGCTTGACAGAGGTAATAATAGATAATACTAATGCTCTATTTGTGGTTGTGTGGTCGAGCAGTTAGACTTATCAGAAGGGTAGTGTTAAGCATTTATTGTACACACACAAGCAAAAAGCGAAAACACACACTCAATGACTTAACTTCAGGCCAATAGGTTTTTATATAAAAAAAAACATTTTGTTAATTTATTTCTAGAACCACAAGATTCATTTAGCAGGTAAGTAAATCAAATGAAAGGCACTTTGCATAGTAATACTTAGAAACTTGAATAGAATCAATATTGTACACAGTTTTCTTTAAAATGGCAAAAAGCTATTTTGAAAGTGGACGCTGCAATTTTCAACAGTTCCTGGTGGAGGTAAGTACAGTACAGTTTCTGAGGTAAGTACCACACTTATGGGTTCCATACCCAGGGCATAGGTAGCCCACTGTTAGGGGTTCAAGGTAACCCCATACATCCAGCACCAGCAACACAGGGCCGGTCAGGTGCAGATGTCATACAGGAGCCAAAATAATGTGGGCACCTAGGGAGACAGGGGGTACTCGGGTTCCAGTCGGCGTCACTTCAGCTCTGGTCACCTTAGGGGTGGACCTGGCTGGAGGGGAGACTCCTCCTTGTTTTTCTCATTATCCTTGACAAGGATGCTGTGATGCCCTGCATCAAAAGAAAAGGGCAGGAATGTGACGTATCTATGAAATACTGAGGATTCCTGCCCTTTCCCCCTATCTGGCGCACAATGGGCTACCATACACCCTCACCATGCACTAATTACCCCAGTTATTATATCACTCATGACATCTCTTTTGACATTAGAGATAATATCAGTGTAACATCTGCAGTAAAATTATTGATGAAAAAACTGTGAATGGCAATGGTGAGAGTTATATTTACCTTAGGACACACATTATAGTCACTTAAAATAACTCTAACTATAACAGCTGAGTTTCTATGGTTTTGTGTGTGTGTACATTCTGAACCTAACTATAATGTCCTTTGTTTTTTTAGTGAAAGTATATATATATATATATATATATATATATATATATATATATTTTTTTTTTTTTTTTACTGCAAATATTACATTGATATTATCAGTGATGTTATCAAAGATGTCATGAGTGCTGCAATTTGTGTGGTAATTAGCAGTGCATGGCAAGGGCATGAGTTATAGTTACCTTAGGGCATGAGTTATAGTTACTTGAGATAACTCTAACTCTTATACATTTGAAATGTGAGCCTACCTATAAGGTCCCTATAACCTTTTTTTTTTTCAGTGAATTTCTATGTATTTTTAATTCTACTTCCTAACTATAGCCACTGTGTAACCTTTGTTTTGTTCTGTGAATTTCTATGTTTTTTTTAATGTATAGTAATTTGTATTACTAAATGTTTATCCAACCACCGACACCTGAGGCAAACCCCCTATGAACAGAAAACCCTGCACCGTGCACAGCCTTAGCCTGTGCGTCGCATGGGATGTCCACAAGTGGCCAATCTCCCCCTAACCACCCAATCCTGCGCTGCACATTGTCTTTGTCCACGTGTGGTAGGAGTTGGCCCCAGCCTGTCTCTCTAGGTTTGAGAGGCTGTATCTGGGGCTGAGAGTGATTGTGAGAGTTTCTCTCTAGGTGTAAGAGTGTGTGCATCAGTGTTTTAGTGAGGGCATCAATGTCTGTGCAGGTCTGTGAGTGGGTGCATGAGAGTTTCAGTGGGTCTGTGAGTGAGTGAGTGATAGCCTGAGTGGGTCCGTGAGTGGGTGCGTAGGCATTTTAGTGGGTATGTGAGTGGGTGCGTGAGGGTCTGAGTGGGGCTGCGAGTGGGTGTGCGAGTGTCTGAGTGGGCCTGTAAGTGATTGTGCAAGGATCTGAGTGAGTGTGTGAGTGAGAGAAAGAGATTGAAAGAGAGAAAGAGAGAGAAAGAGTGAGAGGGAGAGAGATAGGGAGCGTTTAAGCATTTGATGGATGATATACTTAGAATTAGATATTTCTGGACAAATTGAAAAAAAAAATGTATTTGTCAGTTAAAAATAGTGAGATCACCTTTCAGTATAAACATTAAACTTTCAAATCTTAAAAGAAATTCAGGGAAAGAAATGATCACAGACACACCTGGAGTAGAACCCTCAACTTTCAGTGGGAGGATCTGTGACCTTAACCATTAGGCCACCGGTGACACCTGGATGGACTGTTTCCAGGCATATGTATGACATGCAACCCACACTTATGAGCGGACAGAAATATGAATGTTTTGTTACCAGGAAGGTTTAACAGTCAAAAACACTTTAAATAAACAACCACACTGCCTGGTGATACTTGAATTTGAACCTTCAGCTTCTTGAGTGACAGTACAAGAACTTGACCATTAGCCAGCAGTGACTCTGCTCTGCTCTGGTTATTTCTTTATAAGGGCCTCATCAGGACAAAAACAAGGTCAAAATGCTTCCCCGACATTGTGCATTCTGGCCGGGCAGCTTAGACATAACACACTGTTTACATCCATGTTGATCTCTTCTGCACTGGGTCCCTTTTAGAAGTTGAGGCACCAGACGGGTGTTGGAATAGTTGTACCATGCTCAAATTAAAGTTGGAGATTCTTTATTCCTGGTAATTCAAGGAATGCCATACACAGATGGCTTATGTGGAATGCGGCCAGCTAAGTGGAATGCACTTTGTCCTTGTTTTGGCATGGTGAGTTCTTACAAAAACATTAAGGAGGCCAGAACGTGTCAACATTATATCTGCCTCCCATATAACTGTGTTTGTGTAGAGGGTGTTTGGACATATCGGAAGCACAAATATCATAATATCATGGGACAGATATCATGTCAACGATATCAGGACATCATAAGACTAGAAAAGTAGAAATATAAGAAGACAAAGACCACAAGGCAGGTCTGCTCCATCTGTGAACCAAGGATTTGGGCCCAGCTGGGGCTGCCAGTGTAATCAGCCCATGTGGGGCCTTATCCCCTATATAATATGAGACAGCAAAGGCCAGGTCTACAGCTGTGTCTGAGCCACAGCCTAGAGAATGTGGGTGAGGTCATTGTCAAACACAGCCTGCATCCATTGCACATATCAGCCATGTGATCTTCAAGTTCACCACTGCTCCCGTAGAAATGTGTTGATGGGCCACCTATGTTACCAGATTAAATTGAGGACCCAATATTTGCCTGCACAATTCATTGTAGGGGATAAGACTTGAAAAGATTTGAAGTGACTACAGTGCCTATCGTGGACCCTACTCTGCTCAGTAACTACAGGCCTATTGCTCTTCTTCCAATCCTGGCCAAGATTATGGAAAAGCATGTCAACAATCAGTTGACATGTTTCCTTGCGGATCATGAACTTCTAGACTCTACTCAAATGGGATTCAGACCCCAACATAGCACAGAATCAGCCTTATTAGCAGTCACCGAAACCATTCGCCAATTGTTAGATCATGGAGGGCACACAGCCATCATTTTATTAGATCTCATTACCGCTTTTGACACTGTAGATCACAATATCCTCCTTCAAAGACTTTCCAACATAGTTATAAAAGGCACAGCATTGGCATGGTTTTCCTCATTTCTGAAAGGCGGAACCTTCCAAGTCCTTGACTGCTCATTTCTGTCTAAAACACTCCCCCTTACATGTGGTGTCCCTCAGGGCTCTTCTTTGAGTCCCACTCTCCTTAATATCTATCTTTCTTTTCTAGCCAAAGTTGTAAAACCTTACTGCCTCTCTGTGGTCACATATGCTGATGATACACAATTAGTAGTTTCTCTCTCTAATGCCAAGGACCCTTCTCTGATGAATCTTTCTCTCTGTTTGACTGAGGTTGCAAAATGGATGACTAAGTCCAAACTTAAACTTAATGACGGAAGCCAGAAGTAATGATTGTGCGCAATGGTGCCCCTGCCAACCTCCCTGCATTACATCCAGAGGTCTTCAGTAACCTTCCTCCTCCCAAGAATCATATAAAGAGCTTAGGCTTCTGGCTAGACCGTCACCTCACGAGGGAGCAGCAATCCAAAAAGATTTCCTCATCTTGCTTGAGGAACATTTTTAACCTCCTACCCCCTCTCGCCAGAAGAATTCTTATCCAGGCCATGATACTCCCACGTCTGGATTATGGTAACTCCCTTTTTCTCAGCTCTCCTGATTATGTAGTGAAGAGACTGCAGGTTGTACAAAATGCGGCAGCAAGATTACTTATGAATATACTCAGACATCAATCGAACAAATCAGCTTTAGTCTCCCTTCATTGGCTACCTATAAAACAGCAGATTCGCTTCAAGGCCCTAAGCATGATGCACAAAGCTCTTCATAATAAAATACCCCAAATTTCTCAGACAAAGCATCTCACCCTATGTTCCTATAAGAACCTTGAGATCCTCCACCACCCAGCTAGTTTATATATCACGATTTAAGAGATCGTCATGGGGAGGCAATTCCTTCTCAGTTAAAGCACCTCACCTCTGGAACTCCCTACCTCTAGAACTTCGGCAAGAACTCTTGAAACTACTGTTCTGAAAAAAATGAAAGACCTTCTTATTCTCAACATAGCTCCTTTTTTGAGTTTCCTGCTCCTGGTTTTTTACTTACCTTTTAGTGCTGAGATGCCTTCCGGTAGCCATGCGCTTTACAAATCTTTTAAGCTAAACTTAACTAAACAATGACCCCTAGGTACCTAAGGGATGGGGTTGTCACAACTGGTACACACAATGTAATGGAGGATCAACATGTATGTTGTATAACTAGCCCTGAAATTATGGTTCACTGCGGATCACTATGCTGAACTCATGCATGCTATTACAATATGCCTCTCTCCCGTACCTAACAACTGTACTGTGGCTGTAGCTTTGTTGTGGAAAAAGAATAAAAAGATGTTTAAAAAAAAGACTTGATCTGAGTGTGAATTTAAATTTAAGAGAGAAAAAGGCTGTACCTTTCCTTGATTCACACTTTCCTAATATCCAAGGCAGGGGGCCCGCAAGATAAATGGTCAGTTGGGAATCACTGCTAAGGTAATCAGGGGATGAGATGTCACAAACAAAAAAATAACCCAGGGACACTTGATTGTACAACAAATTGGATTATGCAGCATTAAGTAAATATCTGTGTTTAAAAGTACTTTGGCCCTGATTTAAGAAAAGTGCTGCTGCACCAGGTGCAGCACCATTTTTCGTGCACCCCTTAGCGCCCCCCCTAATGTCACCATGTGTGCGGTGTATCTAAGATACAGCACACCATGGCGGTAGTTAAGGGAACTAGCATCAAACGTTTTGATGCTAGCTCAGAGCTTTGCAGACTTAGCGTAAAAAATGTTGACACTAATCCTGCAAAACCAATTGAAAACAATGGCATGTCTCCTTTCAACGCCTGCTCTGAGCGGGCATTAAAAGTGCTGAAACAAATGTTGCAAATAAATCTTCTTTGTGCCATTTTTTTGTCCCCTGTAATGTGAGAATGCCCCCTTTGAATACATAATGCCTAGCCAGGCATGATGTAGCGCAAAGGGTTTCTTTGTAAATTTGGCATAGCGATTCTGGCCTCATAGGGCCACATTAGCATAAAACAAATGATGCTAATGTGGCGCAAGGAGGCGCTAGGGGCTCTTAAATTAGTCCCTTTGTTTTTCTGAAAAGACAAGCACTGGACTGGTCATTGGAGGCATAGTGGTTGTTGGTTTATTGTGTGCTGAGCTTGAGCACTCCACACTGCCTCCCTGAGAAGCCTGTGAGTGTTCACCTCACTACCCAGATATTTAAGTGTAAAGAGGGTTATACTAGGCACAGTTGTAAAACCATAGAAGTACTGGCCTGGGAAACCAGTTGGAAACAATCTTAACACCATGGTTGAGGCCCAGTAGCACCAGCCTTCCCCCAAATTGGGTCTATCTGAATCCAGATTTGGGTGCAAATGCTATTATGTGTATGTCAGCTTAAAATCAGATTTAGTCAAACATGCTACTGGGGCAGCACCTTGATGTTGCTAAAGTCCCATAAGAACACTGTCTGCAGTGTCTGCATTAGCTTGGGTTATCAATGTTTGTTTGGGATTTAAGGTTCACATTGCTAAGTCTTTCACTTTGCAGGACAAAAAGGTTACCCATGTAGGTTCCCACATTTTTTTTGCTGTGTGCACTACCGAATGGCAGGGTGGCTGAATGCCAAACCTGCCTATTATTGATTTCCATTTATGCCTCTTTCTTGCACCAATTTACATTCCCTATCTATTTGTCTCGCTTTTGTATGTTCTTTCCTGTCTGTTTTCACCCTTTGTTACTATTCCCTTTCTCTACCTTCTTATTTCTCTCTTTCCTACCTTACCCCCCTTCCCCTCTTGTCAAAGGCTGAAAATAAAAAATAAGCCCCTGCCCTCAATAATGTTTTTTTGCTGCCCAGTACCTGTAAACCTCATCACAATTTAAGCACTGATCCCTCTGATGATACAATCAGTTTATTATATGGTTCTTTTTCTTTGCTCCATCTTTATTAAAGGCGTAACACCAGACTTCCACCCTACACATCCAGACCCACAGGAGTCAACTGCGGAGTCCCCCAAGGATCTTCACTGAGTCCCACACTGTTCAACGTATACATGGCCCCTCTCGCAGGCATCGTCCGAAGCCACAGCATGAACATCGTGTCATATGCCGATGACACACAACTCATCATTTCCCTCCCCGAAGACCCAGATGTTGCCAAAGGGAACTTCCACTCAGGAATGGAAGCCGTCGCCACCTGGATGAGAGAAAGCTGACTCAAACTCAACTCCAACAAGACTGAGCTCATCATCTTCAGAAACGCTACCGCAGCCTGGGACGACTCCTGGTGACACACATCCCTCAATGTTTCCCCCTGTACCAACTGAGAATGCCCGTAACCTAGGCATCATCCTCAACTCCTCCCTATCCATGCCCCATGAGGTAAACTCAGTCACCTCCTCCTGCTGGCACACACTCCGCAAACTTTGGAAGATCTGCAGATCCATCCCAGCAGACTGTCGCAGGGGAGTCACCCACGCCTTAGTCACAAGCAAGCTCGGCTACAGCAACGCCCTCTACGTAGACACCTAGACTGGAAACATAAAAAAAATACAACTCATCCAGAACTCATCCTGGACCTCCCATGCCGAGAACACATCTCTCCACACCTGAGGACCCTCCACTGGCTCCTGGTTGAGAAACTAATCACCTCCAAACTATTCACCCACATGTAAAAGGCCACATACAGCGCAGGACCTGCCTACCTGAACCACTGCGTCTCCTTGCATACCCCTGCCAGATCCCTCTGCTCCACCTAAAAAAGGCCCTGGCACCCATCCTTCACATTCGCAAAACCACTGCCGGAAGACGATCCTTCACCTACATCGCAGCAAAGCACTGGAACAACCTCCCCCTGCACCTCAAACAAAGCCCGTCCCTCACCATCTTCAAGAAGAACCTCAAGATGTGGCTCTTCAGATGAGGCCCCTCCCCTACCCCTGCAGCACCATGAGACCCACCCAGGTGAGTAGCCGCACTCTACAAAAACTAATTGATTGATTGATTGAGATTAGTGATTATCCAGATCAGTAGATATTTACTTACTAATATTAAAACTTCCTTTGAGCACAACATTGATTACCAAGCTGCAAGGTACTGTGGACAATACAAATAGAAACAATGCATGCTGACAGTGCTTAATTTGAGTTGGTTGTTTGCGGTGCTTGGCACAAGCACTTAGGGCCTCATTATGACTTTGGTGGTTTGTGCACCCGCATCACGTCAGTGAAGCTCTGACCGCCATCGGCTTGGTGGTCAGACCACTGTATTACGAGTCTTGTGGGTCTATGGAGCAAAGACAACCACTGTCCAGCCGGCTCAGCCAGACAGCGCAGACCACTACAGTGAAGAGGCAGCAGAAACATTCCGGATGAGCCTGGGTTTCTGCCAGACACATTATGAGGTTGCACACTGCCAATGTGACTGTGGTAGTCCATTCACCACATCTCAGCAGGCAGAAACGGAGAGTAAAAAGGGAGCAACTCACCCACAGGCAGCGCTACACATCCTATGACTCCATGGAGCCCACCACACACATCCTGCTGCTGTTGTTGCTAATCTAGGGTGCACAAAATCCATACCACCATGGACACAACCAACGGTGAGTACACAAACCTACCTGTGCCATTGCGCACAACAACCGATCGTCGCATCATCATCCACATGAGATGGGGGGTCACGGTACGTGCATCGAGTACACTTGTCATTCTGTACACAGTCAGAGTGATTCACAAAGAAGGACACATTCACAGCCAGTAAATGAACCCTTTGGGCGGGAACTCACATTGCACTGTGACACTACACAAAAAAACATGCCTGCACATCTTAGGCACAGGGGCAGTGAAGTGTACACAACATTGTGTAACACAACACCAACAAAACAGCAACATGACATCTACCAATATAACTGACACCCTCACATTGCACACATGCCATGGACTGTCATCAGATTCAACACACATATGTATGGATGTGTCATGGAACACAAACACTCCTCCCATTAAACAGCCCTGTTAAGGACCCATACATAAACCTCATTGCAACACAATGGAAGGACAATGGGATGCACAATAGAGAGACAAACATTCAAAGCTCACTATGCAAACAATACCTGTGCAATAGGGATGGGGGCATTAGTAGGGGTAACAGGGGCTGAGGCTGAGGTGCGTGCGGCAAAGAGGATGCCCACCCTCTTGGGTGAGTGGGCATGGCCAACTGGCTGGGGAGAAACAAGGAGGGTGGAGATGGAACTGGGGTGGCGGAAAAAGATGGTACAGGACTAGGTCCTGATGGGTCCGCCACCACTAAGGAGTGGCCACTGGAGGTTTAATCCACTGATGAGGATGTAAATCCCATCTCCTCTGTGGCACTCCCCACACCCGCCGGCCCACTGGATCCCTCTGTGTCTGTGGTGTCTTGACCTGAGGTACCATGGCCAGATACTTTCCCACCTGGTTGTGCACAAACTAAAAGACTCCTTCACTTGACTGGGATGATGCTGAAAATACAAAGAGTAAAAGGATCACCACATGTTCTTGATCACACTTAAACAACCAACAGCTCTGATTAGCCAACATTACCATGATGTCAAAAAGGCCCCAGCAACAAACTCTACTTAATTGGCTCCTACTTGTACCATACCATATGCATGCATGTCATCTGAACTGTCAACAGTTGCCCACAGGAAAATCACGATCTCGGGCAACTACAATTGCATGGCTGAAGTTGTGCAATCACACCTCTGTTACCTGTTGTCATGCAATAGTAGCAAAATGCCTACTTCATTCCCACAAACCACACACAAGGTCATGAAGACATTTCTTTGTCATATACACAATACAAAAACAATGTGAAATGATGCTCCCAGAACATGCCATGTTGCTGACAACAGTACAGTAGCCTGGAGAAAGTGACATGGAATTACTCATGTAGTACTAATGTTGCTCAGATATGCACACTTATGGCATGGAAATATACACTGTAGACATCAAGGGCAAATTGACAGAGAGATATATCCCTAAAATCTACAACACAATGAATCAGCAAGCCCCAGGAAAATCACCACTAATGCCTGGCATCCCTTAAAATTCCATACTCTGATTGGATCAGTAGACACCATTTGTCCTTTGTATGTTGGAGAGACTCAGAGACTTGCAAGTACTTGTAGAAGGCCTGGGACATGTTGCCCAATGGGAAGCTATCAATGTCTCCATTTTGGTCCTGCAAACTCAGATGTCTGTGGCTGAACGGTTGTACCTAACCAAGTGTGAGTCCAACATAACTGCAAGTCACTCCAAGATGCATGCCAACAGTTAGGTTACAGACCTTCTTCATTACACATGTGCAGTGCATTTTGATACATGATGCCACAACAACGGCCTGGAAATACACATTGTGGCTAAAGAAATCTAGTCATACACATTTTGTCCCTCATTGCTACTGCAGTTGTACATGCCAAACAACATGCAAAGACTTTTGAGGATATGTGTCAGCCAACAATCATTGGTGACACACTCCTGTCTGTGCCTCCACATGAAATGTACCCCTAATGCAAATGTCCTATTCCACACATAGGTTGGCATGCACATATATGTGAAGGAACACAGAAATCATCCCGAGAACACAGGTAGACCATGCATGAAACAGCAGAGTACTAATTTTGTCAAAAAAGAAAGGGGCACATGCTAACATGTAGACACAAGAAATTTTGGCAACAGAGATGGCACACAAATCATGACAATTGACATTCCCCACTTACCAAGGCAAAATTATTGATCTGGATCTGCACTCAAAAACAATGTATGCTCTGTCACATGTATGATGGCCATCTTCACATTACAGCCAGTAGTGAGGCACAAGCACCCGTCACACTCTGAAGACAAGTAGCCTCTGGTTGGCAAATGCCAATATATGCATTGGACCAGACACATGGCTGTTGACAGTGATCCATCACACTTCCTTTCCTTTGGCCTGTAAAACTGAGGAGTAGTGGTCTATTGCATATAATTTACACCCACTACAACAACAAACAATACTTGACTGATCAATGTACACAGCCATATGTGTCCCTGGACAGCAAGTTGTTTGTGGGTTGTACAAAGTTGTGTCCTTAATACCCTGGGCCGATAGGTAAGGCACATCATTATGCACCACATTACATATCTACACAAACAGTCACTCATCTACTGTGTCACACATGGCTTTTACTGAATCGTCAGGGGGAGATATCAGAACCTAACACATTACCTTTGCAATGTTAAAGACAGGAATATGCACTGCACTCACCGCCCTGTGGCTGCTGTGCTCCCCTCAAATGCCCATCAAGGTCTGGATAGGCAGCTGCCAGAATGTGGGCCATTAGAGGGGCATGGTCCAACGTGTGCCTGCCCACAGTGGAGGGACCACCCCAACTGGACCTCAGAGATCTTCAGGACCAAGTGTCTCAGGTCCTCCCATCTCTTCCGACAGTGGGCACTCTGTCGGCTGTGGACCCCCAGGGTCTGCACCTTCTGGGCAATGGCTCTCCATATCTCCTTCTTGTGATTGGGTGTTTACCTGCATGGATGCAAAAGACAAATCAAGATATTACAATCACATGTTTTGGCAAAAATGAGTCACACATGTCAGAAACACCAAGCAAGACATTTTCAATTTGTTAACACACCCCAAGTGTAAAACATACAAGCCAATAAGTACAGGGACTACAGACATTTATATCCACCTGCAGACTAACCCACTATCCTGCTCAGGGCCTACAATGACTAAGCAAGTCTACTGACATCAGGTAGCCCATGCTCCAGCAACACATACTGTGATGATACCCACAATGTAACACTACACACATATGTGGCTTCTGAAGGGTAAACTCCTTATGCTTGAATGGATCAACACATTAACACTCTGTGAGATTGACTCACTGCAAAGAGCCCCTATAGGAAACTTCCATAGTACAGACTTCACCATTACACTTTAGTGACAATGAAGGTGCTGACATGGAGGGTACAGAAAGTGCCTTCCTTGTACATGTATGGACATGTAGCCTACCAAATGCAGACTTATGCCACTTCAGGGGGGGGGTCCATGGTATGTACCTGTACCGAAGAACACTCCTTTGGACATATGCGTCTATCCTACAGAGAAGGCATCCAACATAAAACGCTATGCATTGTAAACATTCTGCTACATAACCAAAGTACTAAGTCACATATCATGGATTCCCAGGAACCAACTCACTGTATGCACTCTGGGACTCTCATTTGTGTAATAAGCCTGTACAGGACAACTATGACTTATGTGAAGGTGACAAAAGAGCTGTGGGAGCAAGGGACCTGTCATGAGTCAAAGACACACATTGACAATAATTCAAAATGCACATATGGACTAATTCTGGGATGTGCCTCAGTACACATTCCTAATCTAGTCAATGGACTGAGGCATTCAGGGCAGGTTTAGCCAGTAGAACATTATATTGTCCACATGCAAGGATCTGCTGGTGTGCAGGGAGTGGGCACACTGCCACAGTGACTCTCCCACAGCATGGAATAGGTCCCATACTGGGAGATACATTAGACAGCCCCTGGTGCCTGCAGGCTGAGCACATAGAACATACACGTCACTCACATTCCCATCACTTTCATGCATGACAGTACATCATGTGGTCATCAGCAATTTGGCATGTGGTTTGTGTGGCAACCTGAAGGGCAGAGTGAGTCAGGATATGGAATCCAGACAACAGTTTGGAAAGGACAAAAGTGGGGTGAAAGCTCTGTGGTACTATAGACATTGCTTAGAGGATTCTCAAATGACTCATACAAGATGCGTGCACAGCTCATGCTGTCATGCATATACAGGTTGTCCAACATTTGCAACAATCGTGAAGAAAGAGATGTCATTGGATGGCAGTAAAGTCTCCTTACCTAGTTATGTGTATCCAACACAAGGAGACTCTAGGTACCCCAAAATCACACACAGCACAATGTGACTGAACTTAACATATGGCCACCAAACCTGCACAATGTACATCCCATTGACGCCACACAGACTGCAACAACAGGTGCACAAGAAGTAAAACTCCCACAAAGAAGCACATTGTAGCCTGTGAGAAGGCAAAGGATGGGGTTAAACAGTCAATTGTGTCAATGGGATAATTACCAGCTCCTCTGGTGAACCATAGAACTGTCCATAAAGAGTTCGGACCTCATCAACAAGTCTCTCCAGCTCCTCTGGAGAGAAGGCAGGGACCCTTTCATCTGCTGGACAGGCGTGGTTGCTCCAAGAGATGGCACACAGCAGCTCAGGTAGTGGAGGTGTTGCAGGCAGCAGTGTCAGGAGCCAAGTGAGTGAATGTGTTCAACCTGGCGGTCACATCTGCCAAGTATGCGGTCATCACCACCAGCGGACACAGCAATTGGGCTGGTACCACCACAGGCAACAACATTAGCCTATGTCTGTGCCTGCCGTGGCTGGAACCACCTACCCCCCTGACAATTTTCGCCAGGTGTCAAGAGCCATTCCTAATGTTCAGTGAAGTAGGTCAGGCATCCACCATTTTGGCGGCAAGAAATACAGTATTTGGCTTTGTAAACTGTGTCACACCTACAATATATGTGTTGTAGTATCACAAACATTCTTATTCTGCCTTTTCATGAAGGTCCTTCCACACAACCACTAGTGCAGTGTGTTGCAGGACACAGATGATATTGACGGTGGTGCACAGTCCACCGCCTCCGATGTCATTTTGGCAGTCGGAATATACAGTCACTTTTCAAGGGGCTATTGTGTAGCACATCTTCGTGTTTTGTCAAAATCCATGTTGTGGACATGTGTTGACAACCATAAGCATCACTTGTGACCCTTGTGTAGTTGCCATAGCGTCATGTCTATACAGTCAGAAATGCTTTGTCACATATTATTGGCATGTATCATGTATGTTGCTGTGGACACATTGACTAATGTCACAAATCATGTCTTGTTGCACATAGGTACCCTGGGAGAGGGAGGCTGTGAAAACCTCCTGTCTACTGTCCACTGCCAGACCTTCAGTCCATGGATCAATGGCATATGCTTATGTTATTCCGATTGGATAGGCAAACAATAGTAGGCATATGCCATTAGTTGAAGCCAGATTTGATTTCAGCTATTAGTTATCCAACCTGCATACCAACCATTGTACAAGTAATGTCAGTATTGCACTTCCTAGCCACAGGGTCATTCAAACATACAGTGGACATATCTGCTGGAATGTCCAAACTTTTGTTTGGTCTGGTGTTGAAGAACTTCCTCTCAGCATTGCTGAAACACATTGACAGCTATATCAGGTTCCTCCAACCTGAGAATTTAGCCAATGTGAAGGCTGACTTTTATGGTTGTGCACCCTCCCACTTGTGGTGGGGGCCATTGATGGCACACATGTTGGCTTTACAACAGAAATAACTTCCACTCCAACACCATGCAAGTTGTCTGTTTGGTGGATCTCTACATCTCAAAAGTCTGTGCCCATTATCCGGATCAGCCCATGAAGCTTTCATAATGCGGAACAGCACCATAGCCCAGCTAATGTCACAACTGCACCCAGAGAGGAGCTGGCTTGGTAAGTCACATCTGTCCTGATGGTGTGTGTGCGTGTGCAATGTCAGGTGCTACAATCATGAAGTGAGTGACTCATTGTTGCACTTATGTCCCATTCTTTAACAAGAGACTCCACATATCCAAACCATCCTTGGTTGTTTTGAAGCCACTGAGGAATCCAACTACGCCAGGGGAAGTCTGCTTCAACTGAGGCCCATCGATGGACACGGAGGCCAGTGGAGTAGGATTCTGGGCTTCTGGAGGCCAGATTTAGGTGTCTAGACAGGACTGGTGGTGCCCTCCTCTGCTCACCCAGGAAAGTGTGTCAGATCACTGTGGGATGCTGCATGCTCCACAACATTTCCCTGCGGAGGAATATCCCATACATCTCAGAGGAGGGGGAGCCTACAGTGCCACCAGGTGAGACTCCAGAAATGCCAAGTGAGAATGACAGTGATGAAGAGGAAGGAGCTGACTTGTGACAAGATCTCATCAACAGCTGCTTCTCGTCAGTGTAAATATGTCATGTGATGTAATGACTGTGACTGTACAATGAACTCTAGTTATGAGAATGTATGGAATTGAGTGTTTTGGAAATAGCTACGGAGAAGATACTCTGCAATAATAAGCCAAAGACTGCTTGATAAGATATCTTTTGACACATCCCCACCTTGATGATGTTGCTTTGTTTGTGTCAGTTTCCTTGCACTGTACTTTGTTTTCCAGTTGCTTGCTATGTGTCTTGTGTCATATGTATGGTTTCACACCTATACTCCTTGATTTGTTCTTTCTATAGGTACTTTCGCCATGACATCTTTGTGTGGGCATTTTAGAGTTGTGACATTGGCAGGTATCTAATGCTGTACTGACATACAAAATGAATATGAATTGTTCCAGGTAATGTAGGTAGCAGAGTTTGTATGTATGGGACCTGTACGAAGACAGTTTGAACAGTGCTTGGGTGGAGGTACAGAAGTGCCCATTGCATTTGTTTTGTGTATTGTGGTGAGCCAGATGCCTCATATGTGTCATCATGTGGTCAGAAAATATGTAGTCCTAGCTTTTGACCACGTCAACCAATCAATACTTCTATAACACTGCTTATCACCCATGGGGTCTAAAGGTGCTGTTGCGGTGTGCTTCTCACTCAAATAGCCAGGTCTTGAGGTCCTTCATGAACTGCTTCAGTGATGTGGTTTGTCTGAGTTTGAGTGGTAGCACATTCAATGTCCTGGGCTGTAAGGTAGGAGAAGGATTTTCACCCTGCTAGCCTTTTTCGGATTCTGGGAATGGCTAAGGGGGCAAGTTGAGAAGAACGTAGATGTCAGTTGGGTGCGTAGAAAGTGAGGCAGTGGTTGAGCTGGTGATAGGGGCCCAAGATTTCCAGATCTGGTGCGGCATGGGGTCTGTGGTGGTGTTAGTGGGCGGTACAGGTGGGCTTTGGTTCTTAATACTTTCGTAAATGCCCTGTATTTTCAGGTGGAAGAAGGTGACGAGGTCGTTGCAGAGGTCTTGAGAGGTAGGGATAACTGAGGTGTCTGTCCCACGGTTCGTAAACTCTTTGACGATGGTGAAGAGCTCCTTGCTGTTGTGAGCGCTGATGCTGAGGCCTTCTTGAATGGCAGCTTTCTTAGCGGCTCTGATGTTCTGGTGGTGCATGGTGACTGCATTCTTGTAGACTATGCGGTCTTTGGTTAATTTGCTGCTACTCCATTTCCATTCCAGTCGTCTGCAGGAGCCTTTGGATTTTTGTAGATCTGTTGTGAACCGTCTAGATGTCTTGCTTTGTTGGTTTCTCGAGGGGGGCTACACTGTTGGCGCATTTGGAGATCCAGTGATGTAGGTTACATGTGGATTCATTCACGTTTGCTGTGTCCAGTGGGGAGGAGTGCCTGAGTGCGTCAGAGAGTTGCGCTTTTGTGACTTTGCCCCAGCGTCCTTCACATTGGCTAAAACCTCTGTTTGTATGGCCTGTATATAGCTGTAGATGTGTTTTATCATTGCAGGCCACAGTGCCTCTGCCACCACACTAAAATATGATTGTGTCATACCTCCAGATGCATGGGAATTGGATTATGATGGCCCTGTGACCAGGCATTGTTGTACTGCCATCTGTGTATATCTTGAATTATGTGAGTTTGAATCACTTTGGTGTGGTATGTGATAAGGCTCAAGCTGATGACATCAACCGTTGTAATGTTTGCCTATTCCACAGGAAAATGTTTGACAAATCCCTCCCTTCCGTGGTCTGCAGGTCTGTACTTATAAACATGTTCATTAACTCAGTATGAGTCACTCATTCTACATTTCCAATAGCCCAGACATAATGACAGCCTATATGCTGAACACTGTTATAATGTGTTGGTGTATAATGGTTTTAATCCTGAGCTGGACACTGTGTACCTGTAACATATCTCTGCTTGCACAAGTAGATTTTATCTTTATCGTATGGTTCACATGGTCTTGCATCTCTACATATCTAAATGTGAAATTAAAGCGAGCAGACAATGATTTTGTGATGGGTGAATTTATTACAATGGTAATACAGAAAATACAATTTGGACAGAAAGAAACAAAAATGTAAAGTGAAGGGATCAGTCATGGTGAATTAAATCATTGAAGTAGATGCCACTTCATTGGGAGTCCAAAGTCTACAGTACTCCTCCTATTGGAACAGGTAGGTGGTTCAGGACAGGATCATTCAACAGAGTCAATGTGTGGGTCACAAAAGAGGTCCTTTAGGAAAAGGTCACTTCCTGGCAGTGGACGGTGTCTTGCCATCTGTACATCCAGGATTCTTAGCTGGACATCCCCGCTTGAGTGGGGGGATCTGCTGCTACAGAGGCAGGGATGTCTGGGGCTGGTTCTTCCTCTGCAGGGCATCCCTTCCAGCGGCTGCCACCGATGTTGATGTATCTGGTGTTGATGAGCCAAAAAAAGGGATAGACTGTTGTTGAAAAGCCCTGTTCAGGGTCTTATGTATGTCCCTCAGCAACCCTAGTTAGGGAGGCCATGTTGGTATTGTGGGCCTCCATCCTTTCCCACATGTCTCTGTGCATGTCCCTCTGTAGCTGCTTAATTTCCAGAAGTTTGGTCAACACCTGGTCCATCACGTCTTGGGCCTCCTGATAGACCCCTAAGACATGGCTGATGGTGTTCTGGCCAAGAGCAGACCCAGTGGCCTCACCCTGCTGGCCCACTCTCCCATGCACCCTACCCCTAGGGGGCTTTTTTCTTGCCATAGGGGTGCCCTCTCCAACTTGTTCCTGCCCCCTAATTGTCAGAAGTGTTGCACCGAAATGCAGGTTCCAGGACTGTGGGGCATGAGATGGTAGATACTGTGCTAGGTACACAGGTTGGGGGGGCGAATGGTTGCCTGTGATGTTGAGGCACCAGGCTGGGAGGTAAAGTTGCAGGCACAATAAGACTCATTGTTGCCATCCTACCAGGTTGCCCAGATAGGCCAGAACTGTCCTCCACATCCAGACTACTAGGAGTGTATTCTTCACTGAGGGCTTCATCCAGGGGGTAGTGGCTGTCTGTTCTGTGGCGATTGTGTGCCCAGTGGCAGCTCCACCTCTTGATGTAAAACATACAATGCTACTGCTTGTAATATGACATCTACCTCCAACGGTTTTGAGTTACAGTAAACGGAGACCTTCTGCAAGGTAAGGTTGCAATTAATCCTATTGTGGGAAGTAACCATGGGATTCAGTGTATTGACATGACATGTGTGAAGCATGCCAATTCATTTTGACTCAAGAAGGTGCTGAAATGTGCAGATCATTTGCACTTGGGAGAATGGCCTGAAAATGACATCTTGCCACCAGTGCAGGCATAGCAGTGGCTAGGCAAGATATGGCTTTGCTTTGCCAATTTGGAGGCCTAGTTGAGTATGATTCAGGCAAACCCTGGACTGTGACTGAAGTCATCATGTGCCTAGTGCAGTCTGAATGTGTCTGTGCCGCCAATACCAATCTGATGATGCATCTTGAGGCCTTATAAATTCTTGTTGTACACACTGGGTAAGGTGTCATTCCTGCCCTCAAATATTTCATATTGGGTTAGCAAGTCAAGATGGTGCTATGTTGACAGATATGTCTCTGATTTGGGCATGATCTATGCTTGATCACTCCTAGGGGAGAGTTGACAAACCAGGGTATTTGGACAAGTGGCCACTGTGCTGCTGTTTGAAGTAAGAGTAAGAGGGCCTATTGGGTTGTGCAGTCAGGTAACGCCCTCAACTTACCAATACTTAGCAAACGGTATCCTCCCAGGTGAGTACACTTCAATTGAGATGTAAGGAACAGGGGAATTTGGACAAGTGAACACTGGTCTGGTGTTTGAAGTTAGAGAAACAGTGCCTGCTAGGAGTTGCAGTCAGGTAACTCTCTCTACTACAAACACTATACAAATGTTGGGTATTACATATCTGTAGGCAGAATGCATTTGAATTTGGACATACATTTACCTGTTGAGACATACCATGTGTTGTGGTATTATTATTGACTATTGAAAGATTTACAGGGCCCATTTGGACCAATGGCATGTGATGGACCTTAGTAGCTGTGATGTTTGGTTCAACAATACAGATGGACAGTGTTTACACTCAGATACTCTGAGTATTGAATGTTGGTGGGGTACATGAACAAGACATCAGTAAAAGGTGAGCTAGGAGCATCACTGACATGGAATTTTGGTGACATTTTTTGTGTTGTGAGTTACCAGGCACCACTCCCCCTGGTGTTCCAATCAAGCCCTCTGGATGCAGGATGGCCAACACCTTCTCCACTGAGGGAAGGAGATGTAATGGTGCACTGGGAGTGCCACCATCAGTCTTCCTTGAGGTTGTTACACCTCTTCCTGATGTCCTCCTTTGTGTGCAGAGTGGTGCACACAGAATTCACTCTGTCAACGATCCTGTCCCACATTTCGATTTTCCTACTGAGAGGAGTATGCTGGACTTGTGTTCCAAACAATTGTGGCTTTACTATTATGATTTCATCCACCATGACTCTTAACTCATCTTCTGAAAAACGTGGATTTTTAGAACATGACATGGTGGAAAAAAATGGGTGACAGTGACTTACTAAACGGGGGAAGTGCAAAAGGATGTATATGGAAAAAATGATGTGCAAGGTGTTCAATGGGATGTTGAAAAAATAGGGGTGCCTATTATATGGAAAAATGGCAGTCAGTGTTCTTCATCGTGATGTGTAAATGCAAAGGATTATGGTCTGTAAAGGGGTGTGTTTTATAGTGTCCTTTGCAGGTGTGCCACTGCAGAAATGCGTGTCAGCTGTGTTGTTTTCAAATTCATCCAATGTGCAGTTATCTGTTACTTTGCTGACCGTGAACCGCCGTGGCTCAGGCGGCCATTGGCTGACCACTAAGGATGGACATCCACAGCGACTTTGTGCTTGTAATATGCTTGGTGGTTGGTTGGGGTGCTGATGGCGCTGGAGGATGGACTGCCTAATTCCAGAACTGCTGCTCTGCCGGCAGTTTGCCATTTTCGCTTTACGGGCTGTGGTCCTGCCTGTGTAACTCGTTATAAAGCAGTCTGAATGACTGCCAATATGCCAGCCTTTTCAGGACCACCAACATGGTGGTCTGGCGGTCTCACCGCCAAACTCGGAATGAGGCTCTTAATTCTCAAAACCACCACTAATGAAAGTCCACCACAGGGTGCGCTCTCTTTCTAATTTTAAGATGAGTAGAACAACAGTTTTTTAAATTGAATACATATTAAAAACAAATAATTCCTGTCACCAATAAACTGTCACACAAGTGTGGATTGGAGTACCATAGAGTGTCGTAGAGTGGAGTAGTGTAGAGTGTCGTTGAGTGGAGTGGAGTAGGATGTCGTAGTGTAGACTGGCATACAGTGAAGTAGTCTTCTGTAGAGTGGAGTACAGTCAAGTAATGTGCTGTAGAGGGGAGTGTCATACAGTGGAGTGGCATAGAGTGAAGCAAAGTGGAGTGGGGTAGAGTAGAGTAGAGTGATGTACAGTACAGTGACACAGAGTGGTGTAAAGTGGTGTAGAGTGGAGTTGCATAGTGTGGAGTAAAGTGTTGCGAGTAGTGCAAAGGTGAGTGTCTTAGAATGGAGTGTCATAGAGTAGAATGGTGTGTTGTGTTTTGTCTTAGAGTGTTGTTCAGTGGAGTGGCCTAGAGTTGAGTAAAGAGGCACGGAGTGGTGAAGAGTGGGGTGTCATAGAGTGAAGTAGCGTAGAGTGGAGTAGAATGTCATGGAGTGGAGTAGAGTGACATAGAGTAGGGTGGAGTGTCATTGAGTTGGGCAGAGTAGAGTGTCATAGAGTGAAGTAGAGTGTCATACAGTAGATTTAGAGAGAGTTGAGTGGGGTGTTGTGGAGTGAAGTGTCATAGAACAGAGTGGCGTAGTGTGGCATAAAGTGGAATGAGTGCACACAGTGGAGTAGTGTAGAGTGGAGTAGAGTGTCCTTGAGTGCAGTGTCATGGAGTGAAGTGGCATAGAGTGGGAGTAGAGTGTTGTAGAATGGCATAGTGTAGAGGGGAGCAGAGTCATGTGGGGTGGAGTAAAGTGTCTTGGTATAGATAAAGTGACAAAGAGTGGATTACAGTGTGTAGAGTGGAGTGACATAGACTGAAATTGCATACAGTTGTGTGACATAGGGCCAGATGTAACAAAGGTTTTTACCCATTCTGTGTCTATGGGAAAAAGTGTTCGTACATATGGCCCATAGAGTGGAGTAGAGTAGAGAAGAGTATCATGGAGTAGAGTGTTGTAGAATGGGTAGTGTAGAGTGGAGTGCCATGGAGTAGAATGTTGTGGAGGGGCATAGAGTGGAGTGGCATAAAGGAGAGAGGCGTAGAGTGGAGTAAAGTGTTGTAGAGTGGTGTGGTATTGAGTGGAGTGGCGTGACATAGAGGGGAGTAAAGTGCATGGAGTGACATAGAGTTGAGTGGAGTGTCATAGAGTAGAGTAGCGTAGAGTGGTGTGGTGTGGAATGAAGTAGCACTGAGTGGAGTGGAGTGGTGTAGAGTAGAGTAGATAAGAATGGAGCAGAGTATTATAGAGTGGAGTGGTGTAGCGTGGATTAGAGTGCCATAGAGTGGAGTAGACAGACGTAGAGTACAGTGAAGTGTTTTAGAGTGGAGTGGCATAGAGTGGAGTGTTGTGGAGTAGAGTGACATAGAGAGCCTAAAGCAAATGAGGCCAGCAAACAGAAAGCAAGCAAAAGTAATCTACAAAACACATAGCTAATGGTAAGCAACGCACAAAATTTAATCACTTTTGAAGTCCCCAAAATGTCTTTGCAACCAGACACACCATATTACTATAGCAGGCATGACGTGCAGAGGTATAGGCAGATCGAGTTTTCTAATTTACAAGTGTAATGTAATGGACCATCTCAGCTTTCTGCAATCCACTAACTGTAAAACAAATGTTTACCAGAGGCAGGTACATTGTTAATAATCCTCTTCTTTTGCCCTAGTATTAGTCACTCTTTTGCCAATCACTGGGAGTGACTTGATTCTTACAAAATTGATTCCTGGGTGCCTCCCCTCTGCAGGATGGGAGCAAAGAGGCTTTTTGGAGAATGCTCTCCCACTGATACCAGTGAACATATTTCTCCCCCTTAGGCCTCATGTGGGCCCTTGATTAAAGCTAAACAGTGTTTGTTAGTCAGAATTCTTTGTTTATTCACTGCAGACTGTTGAGTTATTTGTTTTGTTGTATTTCTATGGTGCTTTTAATTGTGACTGTGATTTACCACTGCACACAACACTACATTTTGGGGAAAAGTGTAGTAAACAGAAGACGTTTCTACATTTTGAGCATTCAGTTATGCAAAGAGGCTTATCAAGGGTGCATTCACCTAACTGACATTTGTGCAAGTTGCCGAAATGTGTAAACTCCACTTTATCCTGTGTGCGGCAGCGCTACTTCTAGAAAAGTGTGGCATTAGTCAGTCTTGTAGGACACACACCATTATCTTGCCTGATTTCCTTTAAAAACATGAAATGTTTTGCTAATGCAAAATGAGAAGGGCAGTAAATTGTGACTGTCAAAAGAGTTAAAAATCTGCACGTGAAAGGCATGTAAAAAAAAAGACAAGAGAGAAGGTGAGTATGCCATGGTTTGGACAAAATGGTATTGACAACATTTAAATCAGAATGAAGGGCCAGATGTACGTAGCTTGGCATTTGTGATTTCCTAATAGCGAATTTATGTGATTCCCTATTTGAAAATCACAAACAGCCATTTACAACATTGTCTCAAACACTGTTTGTGATTCCAAATGGGTCGCAAGGGACCTGACTCATTAATATTCATGAGGCAGGTCACAATTTATGACCCATTGGGAATGACTGACACTCACATGGATGGTGGCCTTCTGGGGTCAGCTGACCAACATTTCTGTGACTGCTAAAGCAGCTTTAAAAAAAAAAATGCATCCCATTTTTCTTGAGGGAAAATGGGATGCATTTCAAAAATTAAAATGAAAAGTTTTCTATTCATTTTTTAAGAGTGGGCAGTGGTCCATTCACAAAGGAGAAGGTGTCTCTTGTGGACCCATTCCCGTTTGTGAATGGCTTACCACTTCCTGCATGAAGTCAGTGAAGTATGACTGTTTTGCAACTGCATTGCCGGTCGCAAAACAGTCGTACACACCAGTGCGACTTGCTATGAGGAGGGACGTCCTTGACATGCCCCTTCCAAATATCAAGATTACCAAATCGTGAAATAAGGTTTGGTACATCCAAAAATTCTTTCTTCTGGTCGCAAATGGCCCGATTCTGCAAATCGGTTAGTTTGCGACCAGAAAAAAGCTTTGTACACTTTGCCCGAGATGACAAGAGCATAAAACGTTTACTCTTTTCTACTGTGCTCAGACACAGTATAAATTCAAGGTCAACATTGGTGATTCAAAGCCAACTTACCCGCAACACAACCTTCTGTGTTTCATTCACCAATGTGAGATCTGGATGTGCGTGTATGAACACTGGAGTGTTCCCTGGTGGCTCTCTGGTGTCCATCCTCTCTGAGTTTTTTTGGAAACAATTTTTATTGGTATTTTATAGTTTTTGACATTGATAAATACAGAACGCTGGAGAGAGATACAAGCAGCATTGGACAGTCTCATTTCAATATTGGTATTAATAACAAAAAGTTGCGGGATTCAGGTACACAGCAATTAAAATGAAAAAGGAAATGGCAGGCTTTCTCGGGAAGGCATTTTTAGCTTTTGCATTTTATAGGAACAGAAGAGAAGTGTACTGACTCGTTTTAAACGGTGAGTGAGGAATCATTGATCAGCAGGCATCCACTCAGTGAGTCACCGTGGCCTAATTTTCCCTGAGTCTCCTGTTAGGATGAAAGGAACCCAATAGGAAATGGTATATGGGATCTCCGTCGACTAGGGGGAAGACTCGAGGTTGGGAGGTATTCAGGATTGTGGGAATAACCAGGGAGGAACACAAGCGATGTTGGCAGGATGGTGCAAAAAGGGATTAGCGGATTTGCAGGTCAGGGGGCACTGAGGGTGGGGGGACGAGTAAGAGAACAGTCACCGGAGTGGTGCACCATCTGGCATATTTCAATACTTCTAGGGGGACAAAGGGGAGGGAGGAAAATTTGGAGGGGGATTTGATTAATTCATGGGGGAGTAGTGGGCCGCGTGGAGTCAAAGTCTAGGACCACTGTAGGCCTTCAGTGATTCCAGGGAATAGGGAGCCATAGGGGTTAGGGAAGGGGGGTCTGTGTAAATATGGTGTCCAGGTTGCAGATATGGGGCATCTGAGTATTTGTGAGGCTTCCTCCTGGAGTAGAGTGGAGCCTTTGGCCTCTCCCCAATGCCATTGCACCCTTTGGCACTGGGGAAGAGCCAGGTGTTTTTTTATTTCCTCCTAGAGAAAATGCCTTTAGCTGTAGCCTCCCACAAGTGTAGTGTTGTAAGTTCTGTGATTGTGGCGAATGAGGCAAATATGGTGTGGCAGAAGCTTGCTATTCTTGAGCACGACTAGAGCATATGTTGGAGATCAGCTGCTTGTGGGTGGCATCTGAGGCTGGTGAGATCATCCATGGGGAACATGCGATTTAGCCAGGAAGGTGTGTGATAAGCCCTGTGGAGGACCATGTATTGGATGTTTTTAAAACAAACATTCCTGGAGATGGTCTGGGGGGACTCAAGGGCTTTGGACCGTTTGGTGTAATGGAGAGCTCTCGCCAGGTCCTCTTCCCAAACACATCAAAGTCGCATAAGTGGGGTCCCTGTGTGCATCCACCGTATCTGTATGTATGTAATTTTGCATGTACCCATGCATGTGTATGTATTTGTACAACGCGGCAGAGGGCGGAATAAAACTGGACTCTACTTTAGGATTCGGGATTTACAAAGAAGACAGCTGACTGGGAGGATTTTAGTTGTTAATTACCCAAAAATGAAATAGCTTTTCTCTTTAACAATGTTGCAGTGTCTGGCTTGCAGTGCTGAGTCAGTAACAGAAACAAGGCAAAGGTGGCTGTCTGAAGGCAGGACCTTCCTGAGCAACATAAACACAAGTTCCATACATTAGGGATCTGTGTCTCCCAACATTGCCACAGGTTTGATTTCCAGAAGACTTGCAGTAACTTCCATCCTTGCAAGGTCGACAAATCAGTACTATTGGCTTAACCAACAGCAAGCACAAACTACATGGGTTATGTTCTTTAGTAACCTGAAGTACACTTTTGAAGAGTCTACTGTGCTCATCTTCTGTGGAGGGGATAGTTGTCTTGAAAATTCATACACATTAACCCCTAGAAACCTGAAACCCTTAAATGTAGAAACACTAACAAATAGAATCCTTTCTCTTTGCTACCCGAGAAAACCAATGCATCATCATTTGTTTAAGGGCACATGCGGCCAGCCTGAAAGCCCACCTGGAACACATTTATATTTTTAATTATAGAACTAGTAAAGTGATCACATTTTCTGTAGAAAACATATTGTCCTTGGGAAACACTCAATCAATCAATCAATAGATTAATAAAGCGCACTACTCACCCGTTAGTGTTTCAAGGCGCTGGGGGACACTACTAGTCGAAGAGCCATGTCTGGGTCTGGCGAAGGTGGAGCGGTAGGGAGTTCCAGGTCTCGGCGGCTAGGTGGGAAAATGATCTTCCTCCGGTGGTGGTGCGGCGGATGCAGGGGATGGAGGCGAGGGCGAAGCTGGCGAAGCAAAGATTGTGGGTTGTGGTGTGGAAGGTGAGCCTTTCGTTGAGGTAGGCTGGACCTGTGTTGTTGAGGGCTTTGTAAACAGCCAACTATCCCGGTTCCTGGAAGACAGCAAAGTACTCAAAACCTCCCAATCCGGATTCTGCAGAAACCACAGCACTGAGACTGCACTCATTGCTGCCACAAACGACATTAGGACCATCCTCGATGAAGGAGAAACAGCAGCACTCATCCTTCTGGACCTCTCCGCAGCTTTCGACACGGTATGTCATCACACTCTCCACACACGCCTCCACAACAGTGGAATCCGCGACAAGGCACTCAACTGGATCTCGTCATTTCTCTCAGGCAGAACCAAGAGAGTCCGCCTCCCACCGTTCCTGTCAGAAGCCTCCAGAATCATCTGTGGTGTTCCCCAAGGATCTTCGCTCAGCCCCACGCTCTTCAATGTTTACATTGCCCACCTCGCCAACATCGCACAAACCCACCACATCAACATAGTTTCCTACACAGGCGACACTCAGCTCATCCTCTCCCTCACGAAAGACCCTACAACTGCAAAGAACAACCTCCACAACGCACTTCACGCCATCGCCAGCTGGATGGAATCAAGCCACCTCAAGTTAAACACAGACAAGACAGAAATCATCATCTTTGGCACCAACCCCTCAACTTGGAATGACTCCTGGTGGCCCACCTCCCTAGGAACTACGCCCTCACCCACCACTCAGGCACGCAACCTAGGCTTCATCTTGGACTACACACTCAGCATGACAATGCCATCTCCTCTCCCTGCTACAACACTCTCCGCATGCTCCGCAAAATCTTCAAGTGGATTCCAATCGAAACCAGGATAACTGTAATGCACGCCCTGGTCAGCAGCCTTTTGGACTACGGAAACACCCTATATGCAGGAATAACGACCAAACTCCTAACAAAGCTGCAAAGAATCCAGAATGCATCCGCCCGCCTCATTCTGGATATCCCACGCTGCAACCACATTTCCCCCCACCTTGGAGACCTTCACTGGCTACCAGTATCAAAGAGGATCACCTTCAAACTGCTCATCCACGCACACAAGGCCCTCCACGACACAGGCCCAGCCTACCTCAATGACAGACTCACATTCCACCCCCACCCGCAATCTTCCCTCCGCCAGCCTCGCCCTCGCCTCCATCCCCCGCATCTGCCGCACCACCGCCGGAGGAAGATCCTTCTCTCGCCAGACCCAAGATCTCTTGACATTCAGAAAACGCCTCAAGACATGGCTCTACGACCGGTAGCTCCCCCCCCAGCGCCTTGAGACCCTAACAGGTGATTAGTGTGCTCTATAAATCCTTGATTGATTGATTGATTGATTTTGTGCGTGGGTGAGGAGTTTGAAGGTGATCCTCTTCGATATGGGAAGCCAGTGTAGGTCTCTGAGGTGGGGGGAGATGTGGTTGCGGCGTGGGACATCAAGAATGTGGCAGGCGGACGCATTCTGGACTCGTTGCAGCTGGTTTTGGAGTTTGACCGTGGGTGACAGCTTTCCTGGTTTCGACTGGAATCCACTTGAAGATCTTGTGGAGCATACGGAGAGTGTTGTAGCAGGAAGAGGAGATTGTGATGACCTGCCGAGTCATGCTGAGTGTGGAGTCCAAGATGAATTCCAGGTTGCGTGCGTCGGTGGTGGGTGAGGGTGCAGTTCCTAGGGAGGTGGGCCACCAGGAGTCGTTCCATGCTGAGGGGTTGGCATCAAAGATGAGGTTCTCTGTCTTGTCCGTGTTTAACTGGAGGCGGCTTGATTCCATCCAGTTTGCAATGGCGTGAAATCAGTTGTAGGGTCTTTCGTGAAGGAGAGGATCAGCTGGGTGTCGTCTGCGTAGGATATTATGTTGATGTGGTGGGTTTGTGCGATGTTGGCGAGTGGGGCCATGTAAACGTTGAAAAGTGTTGGGCTGAGAGTTGGTCTCTGGGGGATGCCACAGATGATCTTGGAGGCTTCTGACTGGTACGGTGGAAGGCGGATTCTCTGGGTTCTGCCAGTGAATAATGACGAGATCCATTCGAGAGCCTTGTCGCGGATTCTGGTGTTGTGACGGCGTGTGCGGAGAGTGGGATGACATACCGTGTCGACGGCTGCGGAGAGTTCAAGGAGGATGAGTGCCTCTGTTTCTCCTTCGTCGAGCATGGTCCTGATGTCATCTGTGGCGGCAATGAGTGCGGTCTCGGTGCTGTGGTTTTTGCAGAATATGGATTGGGAGGTGTTGAGCGCCTTCCTGTCTTCCAAGAACTGGGATAATTGGCTGTTCACAATTTTTTCAATGTCCTTGGCTGGGAAGGGGAGGAGGGAGATCGTCCGGTAGTTCTTGGGGTCATCTGGGTCCACCTTGGGCTTCTTCAGCAGGGCATTGACTTCTGCGTGTTTCCAGCTTTCTGGGAAGGTGGCTGACTCGAAGGAGCTGTTGATGGTGTCGCAGAAGTGGGGAGCGATGATGTTGCTTGCTTTATTGAAGATTTGGAGTGGGCAGGGGTCTGATCATGAGCCGGAGTGGATGGAGGCTATGGTGTTAGCGATGTCTTCTTTGTTGCCGAGGTTCCAGGTGTGGAGGAGGTAGGTGTTGTTTGGGGCATTGGGTTCGTGGGTGTCTGTGGTCAGTTGGTGGGTCTGGGGGTTGAAGCTGTTGTGGATTTTTCTATCTTTCAATGGAAATGGGTTGCAAGGGAGTTGCAGAACTCCTGTGATGGCGGGGGTTCGTTGGAGCAGGTCTTGAGGTTGGAGAGCTCTTTGATGATGCCGAAGAGCTCTTTATTGTTGTGAGCGTTGGTGTTTATACGTTTTTTGTTGTGGTTCCTTTTGGTGGTGCGGATCAGCTGGTAATGCTTGCGTATGGCGTCCTTGAGTGCAATGTGGTTGGAGTTGGTAGGTTCAAGGCGCCAGGTTTTCTCCATTTTGCGACATGACAGTTTGGATTCCTGTAGGTCTGAGGTGAACCAGCTGGCCTTGGTTCTGGGAAGGGTGTTTGGTTTTTTTTTGAGAGGCGCAAGGGTGTTGGCGCAATCTTCTATCCAGTGATGCAGGTTGGTGGCGGCTGTGTCGGGGTCCGGGGTCCCAGGGGGTGGGTCCTGGGCGAGGGTGGAGATCAGGTGTTCCATTGAGATTTTGCTCCAGTTGTGTCGGGGGTCATTTGTGGTGGTGGTGAGTGACTGGTTTCTGCTAGGAGAAGTGGATGCAGCGGTGGTCTGTACAGCTGACTTCGGTGGTGTGGCTGAAGGAGACGTGACTGCTGGCTGAGAAGATGGGGTTGAGTGTGTGGCCTGCGGTGTGGGTGGGCGATGTGACGAGTTGTTTGAGGCCGAGGTTGGCGAGGTTGTCCAACAGGTTGGTGGTGTTGATGTTGTTGTTCTTTTCTAGGTGGAAGTTCAGGTCGCCGAGGAGGATGTAGTCTGTTGAGGCGAGGGCGTTGGCACGGACGATGTCCGCGGTGGCATCGCAGAATAGGGATCGGGGCTCGGGGGTCTGTAGATCAGTGTTCATTTGAGGGTGGTGTTGGCGTTGATGTCGATGTTGAAGTGGAGGTGCTCATCAAGGGTGAGGGTGTCGTGGGTGCTGCTCGAGACTTTGATGGTGCTTTTGTGGACTATGGCGATTCCACCTCCTGGTTTGTTGGTGCAGTCTCTTCTGGTGATTTTATAGCCTTCAGGGATGGCTATGGCTAAGTCGGGTTCTGAGGCCGAGTTCATCCAGGCTTCGGTGAGGAAGGCAATGTCCGGTGAAGTTGAGGTCAGTAGGTCCCAGAGTTCAATTGTGTGTTTGTGGATGGAGCGGTGAGGTGGTTGTCGGCAGGTCTGTCGTGGTGCTTTAGGGTACAGGTGAAGCGGCAGGCTTGGCAGGAGAAGGGTCCCTTGGATTTCTTCGGGGTGGACTGGAAGCAGGTGGAGGAGTGTCCTGGATTGAGGGCGTGGAGGTCACTGGGAGTATAATGGCGTGCAGTGGTGCAGGGGCCTCGCAGGCCAGGGGGAGTGGCGCTAGGCGTGGTCCAGACGCAGACGGGCGCAGACGGGCGCAGACGGGCTTGCCTCTGGCGCCTCTCCGGCACACCACCGGCACGCCCGCTGCGTGCGACCGCGCAGGGAGGAGCAGCTGGGAGGCGGGAGGGAAAGACGAATGGGGTGCGGGGGGCGGGGCCACAGAGATGCAGCGGCGGGAAGCAGAACGGCTCGGGGGAGCTGAGAAAGGCAGCAGGGGGGGCAGAGAGTGCAACAGGCAGAAAAGCAGCACAAAAAGTGAAATTACGGCACAAAAAAGAAATTAAAGAAAAATACAGTGAAACAAGGCACAACGCTTACCACTAGACACCATGGATTAGGAGGTGGAAGCCTCGAACACGCGAAGCAGCGTGGGTGGGGGTCAGGGACACGGGCACAACCAGGTGGTGCTGCGCACGTGGGGGAGCGGGCTCTTGACCAAAAACAGGTCAGAGGTCACTCCCTGCAAACACCAGCAAACCTTTACATTGACAAAGAAATACTACCTGAAATTTACTCTATGACTACCGTGTCATGCATAGTTCACAAAAGGTTTTAGCACAGGAGAGCGGCGTAGGAAAAAGAACATAGGCGAAAGGGTAGTGAGGTTGGAAAACACAACATGGGAGACTGAGGGAAGTGGAAAGTAGCGGGAGACAAAAGCAGAGGGCTGAGACAAAGGGTGAATAATACAGACTCATGCAGTGCTTAACAAAAAACATAGGCCCATATTTATACTTTTTTTAGCGCCGCATTTGCATAATTTTTTGATGCAAAATCTGCACAAACTTACAAAATACAATGGTATTTTGTAAGTTTGCGCCACTTTTACGTTAAAAAGCGGCACAAACCCGGCGCAAAAAAAGTAGAAATATGGGCCATAGTTCCCAAAAAGTGAACGTTGGTGTAGGCACAGAGGCAGCCAGTTAGGGAGGTGTAAACAAGCCATGATGCCCAGAAGGGACAACCACCAGCTGGACAAGCTAAAACAAAGTCGACAAATAGAAGGTAATACAAAATGAATGATAAAACAAAAAGCCACTGATAAGCAATAGTTCGGCTTTTAGCATGTCCCCAAGAAGTATTTTGCAACCAGACAGCTGCACTCTCTGGTAGGCTATAACCTAAAAAAGCATGTGCTTTTGCACTCACTGTTTTTTTCGAATGCAAAACTATACATACAAAAAAACATATGAGGCACCCTGTCAAGCCAAAGAAATGTTTAAGCTCTATATGAATTGACAAATATAGCCTTCTCCTAAAGGTCAATATTTGTTTACATAGCAACACTTTGAAGACCTCCTCGTGTTTTTTTAATCCAAAATTGCCAAAATCCAGGATACCAAGCTTAACTACTAGGAAGTGCCTACTTCACCAATGCTTCCTCCTTACCTACAATCCTTCATCCCCTTGTTTCAAGCCCTGAACAACGAAGTACTATTTTGGCCCACTAAATAAAAACATCCAATGCACCTTCCAATTCATGCTAAGAAGCTTGCATCAAACAAATGTTACTCCCTCTTGCAGCCTACATCAATAACTTGATCAATGCCTCCCTCCTGTCCTGTTCTTTTCCCAGTACCCATAAAACAGACCATCGTTTGGCCGCTTGAAAAAACATCCACTGATCCAAAAATAGTGACCAGTTACCAGCCAATCTACAGTCACAATTTCCCCTGAAAATTAATGGAAAATGAAGTATTTAGCCAACTTTAAGAAGATGTGGAACTTATGCACCTCCTGCATCTGGATGTGAGGGGTACCAAACTGCCTAGACCAACAAGAGGGAAGACTTCGCCTCTCCCTGGATAAGGACAAGAAAAACTCCCTGATTCTTCTTGACCTGCCTGCAGACTATAATACAAGTGACCACACATATTAATGGAAACTTGACATCTATCAGTCTGTGTCACTATGGGTCCAACCATTCCTTACTGACTGCAGCCAGAACCTCAGGATCTAATTAGTAAAATTGTCCACATGACAAGACATTAATAAAGAATCTTCCTTCTCGTGACTTGTTTTCAACATCTCCAAATGTCCTTAGCATACCTCACTGAGCAGGGCCAGATGAAAGTCTGCTGGTAAGACTGTCAGGAGAATCCCTACATTACTGTGTGTTTAAAACATGAAACCCAGGGCTTCCTGTGAAAGCACCAAGACTGAAATCCTAATGATAGCAGATTCCTGGCCCCATTCATTATAATTTACCTGACCATAAAGCAACCTCCACCTCAACAAAAGTGATGAATTTGGAAATAGTCTTTCATTTTTACCTATAAGGAAGTGGATCTAACCTGTGAACACCCTTAGGGCCTTATTTATACTTTTTGGTGCAAAACTGCACTAACGCAGTTTTGCACCAAAAGGTTTTGCACCGGCTTGCACCATTTTTTAGCACCAGCTGGACACCATATTTACGGAATGGTGCAAGCCAGTGCAAAGGGTAGGCTAGCATAAAAAAATGACGTTAGGCAGGTTAGAGTCAAAATAAATGACTCTAACCATATTAGTGTCATTTTGTGACGCTAAGGGGCAAATTTATACTCTGTTTGCACTGAATTAGCATAATTTTGTTTTACACTAATTTGGTGTAAAACTAACTCCATATTTATACATTGGTGGTAACCCGTCTAGCACCAAATTTATGGAGTTAAAGTCATTTTTTGGAAGTGGAAACCTCCCTTGCCTTAATGAGATGCACGGTAGGCATTCCTGTGCAAAAAATGACTCTATGGCCTTAACACCATATTTATAGTCCCATGCAAAAATGGTGCAAGGGAGGGAGGAGGGGTCAAAAAATGGGGCAAAGCTTGCTGTGCCCCATTTTTTAAAGCCTGGGTCAGGGCAGGCTTTAGGAGACCTGTGGGCCTATTTCCATGGTGGAACACCATGGAATAAGCCCACAGGTGCCCTCCCCAGGTCCCATGGGCACCCCCACCCACACCAGAGGGACTGCGGAGGATGGGGGACCCCATCCCAGGTAAGTACAGGTAAGTATTTTATTTTATTTTTGAAAGTGCCATAGGGGGCCCTGTAATGGGCCCCCTTACATGGCGCAGGGTGCAATGGCCATGCCCAGGTGACCCTTGTCCTCTGTGCTGGCCACTCGGGTGGTGGGCATGACTCTGCCTTTTCTAAGGCAGGAGTCATGTGGCATGGTAGGTTTAGCACCATAAAATGATGCTAATCTGGTTAGAGTCATTTTTTTTACTCTAACCTGCCTAAAGTCATTTTTTGGTGCTAAACCCTCTTCTTCTATACTGCCAGACCCACCCGACTAAAAGTCATTTGTTTTTTACTCTAGCTTCCCTTTGTACCGGCTTGCACCACTCCATAATTATGGTGCCCAGCTGGTGCACAGAAATGGTGAAATCTGGTGCTAAACTGTTTGGTGCAAAACTGAGTTAGTGCAGTTTTGCTGCAAAAGCAATAAAGAAGGGCCAATATTTTGTAAGTTTGTGCCACTTTTTCGTCAAAAAATGATGCTAATGCGGCGCAATAAAGTATAAATCAGGGCCTTGGTGCTAGACGTGTCTAGCACCAAAGTATAAATATGGAGTTAGTTTTGCACCGAATTAAAGTAAAAACAAATGACGCTAATTCGGTGCAGAGTATAAATATGCCACAGAGTATAAATATGCCCCTAAATATGGCGTTAAGGCCATAGAGTCATTTTTTGCACTGGAACGCCTACCTTGCATCTCATTAAGGCATGGTAGGTCTCCACTTCCAAAAAATGGCTTTAACTCCATAAATTTGGCCCTAGACGTGTCTAGCACCGAAGTATAAATATGGAGTTCGTTTTGCACCGAATTAGAGTAAAGACAAATGATGCTAATTCGGTGCAAACAGAGTATAAATATGCCCCTTAGTTTTCGGCTTCTTGACCTCTATTTTTGTAACCTCTGCTCTGGTGTGACACTATCCTGTAGGAGTCTCACTCCTACTGTAAGCTGGTGGCAAAATGTTTTTAGCTGTAAGCTCCAGTGCCCGCCTATAAAAATAAGGCCTGCTGCTGTAAAGATGAAGAAACAGACAGTCATTCGTATGTTCTACAGTTGAAGCTTCAATCAGCCTGCCATTGTGTGACCTCCTCTTGCCAGCCCCAGCGCTCAACTGGCAACATCAGAATTTAAAGCATGACATTCCTAATGGAACTTATCAAGGGGAAGACTCACAAGATGTGGAGGATGCCCAGCTCACTGCAGATTTAGCAACTATTGGCCTATACTTGAAAGTCAATGGCCCAGCCCATGCAGCAGGGCACATTCTAGGCCTCAGAATTTTTCCCAATTATTTTATAAAGATGGCAATGTTTAAATATGTCTGGACGTATTTAAACATTGCAGTTAAGTAATGTTACCTTTTTATTAGTGCAGTAACATTTTTCTGGCTAAAACAAACACTATTATCTCTGTAATGCTTATTTTGGCCACAGCCTGGCACCCCCCACTGGGATCCCTTGGGGCCCCCCTAGGGGGCCCGCACCCCAGCTTGAAGACCCCTGCTCTAGGTGGTCATTTTGACCCTGGCGGTCTTCTGACCACCAGGGCCATGGTGGCGGTTTCACTGCAAACAGGCTGGAGGTGAAGACTGCCACATTATGACTGTGGCGGGTTGGCCTCTGCCAACCCACCACATCTCCACTCATACCGACAGGGCGGTCGGAGCTGCTGGGCCAGAGATGTCCACAGAAGACTGCTGACGGTATTAGGAGCTGCCTTTCCTCCAGGGTTTCTGTGGCAGTAAATAACTACCCCCCCAGCAAGCACTAAACCCCACCTCCCCTACCCAGACACAGTGCCCCCCTCCCTGCATACATGCACAAGCACACCGACACACACCATGCATACACTCATTCACCTACACTTACATACACTCATTCACTCACATGCATCCATACTCGCATCACCTCAGCACTCATAAAAAAATTCAAACATGCATGCACACACCCATCTAAACACACATACTCACACCAATCCAAACATGCATACTCTCCCCCATCCAAACATGCATACTCACACATATCCAAACATGCATACTCACACGCAGACAAACACGCATTCACCACAACACTCATACACACTTACATGCATACACGCACTCACTTCCACATTCAGACAGGCATACAACCACGTATACACACATTTATGAACACATGCAGACAAAACGCACTCACACACACAACCCACACCCTCCCACCCCCTTTCCTTGTTGGACGATCAACTTACCTGGTCAGGGGAGGAGGTCGTCCTGCAGGGAACAGAAAGGGGTGCTTCCACCTCTGGCAGCACCCTGCCAGCAGGATCCTGGCAGGCCGTATTATTGCCCCAGCCCCTCTGCCCGCCAGCACCACTACTGCTGAATTTCCACCCAAAGTGTGGCGGAAATCCAGCAGTACCTGTAATATGGTGGGTGGAAGACCACCAAAGTCATAATGACCAACTTAGTCTTTACTAATTCTCTATCTTTGACTTGTGAAGTTCCTCAATCGTTACTCTGGATGGATCACTCCTTAATCTGCTTCCAGCTGGTCAAAGGTGACCAGGTATTGGAGGAAAGTTACTCCTGATGCTTTTGTTGAGATATATGAATCCTTTACAATGTCCGCTATTTCAGATATTGATCTAGGGTTATCAGAGTATCATAAAGATTTAAATGAGGCACTTGATAAGATAGCCCTCCCTTAAAACCTTGTTCTTTAATAAAACATGGTTCACACATGCCCTGGTACACAACAAAACTGAGAACTGAAAAAAGCTATGTATAAAAAGCTAGAGAGGTGGTGGCGGTTAACAAATAATCCATCTGAAGCCAGGAAGCTCTATATTCTGAATAAATTCAGTCAAGCCGGTAACTCCATGAAAGAGGTATTTAAAGTACTTAATTCCTTTATTAACCCTTGGGCATGTGCTCAAAGCACATAGGCATCTGAAGCACTATGTGATTCCTTTGCCAATCACTTTGAAGATACAATCAAAATTTGCCTAACTCAGTAGCTTCAGCATATGATGGGTTTAATCCTAATACAATGCCTGCCAACTGTACTGCCAGTTTGGATAGGTTCACCACTTTCACACCTGAACTAATCCAGAAAGCGCTTGCTTCAGCCAAATCTGGATCTCCCATAGATAGTTTACCCAAAATTTCTACAACTCTGTTGAATCAGTCCACCCCTGTGATTTGCTCCTTATTTAATTTACCTGCTAAATGTGCATTACTTCCTTTGACTTGGAAAGCTGCGCAGATCATACCAATCCAAAAGAAGGCCAATTTGGCATAAACTGATCTCACTAACTATCGACCTATATCACTGCTTCTTTTATTGGGTAAGCTGTTAGAAGGTCAGATAAAAAAGCAATTTATGGACTATTTAGAAGTTAATAAGCTTCTGGACCAAGTCACAACCTGGGTTCCTATCTTTTCACAGCACTGAGACAGCCTTAGTTACTGTCACAGATCATATAAGATGCTCGCTTGATGCCAATCTCGGCTCGTGCTGTTGGATTTGTCCACAACTTTTTATACTGTGTCGCATTCCAGGTTGCTTCAAAGGTTGAGGGATATCAGAATCCATGGAACAGCATTACAAATGTTTGTTTGTTTGCAGGCAAAACGGAGATCATGCTGTTTGGGAAGGCCCAACAGCTATGGGCTTCTGATTGGTGGCCTTCTGAATTAGGCACAGCTCTAAGTGCTAAACAGGTTGTGAAGAACCTAGGACCAATCATTCACAATGCATGAACAGGTTGTTAGTGTCAGGATTAATGGAACACTCTTACCTGAGAGGAGCAGCCGTTCCTTTTGGGTTGCAGGGATGATAGGGACTGAATTCTTATCTCCTTGTTCCGTAGTTGGCATTGTATCCAGCTGAAGAGTTGTGCTGATAGTCGTGAGGATGAGTTGTTTCTGGGGACAGATACAGAATTCTGTTTTAGTACAAGAACTTATTACTCAAAGCGTGTTTCTGTAAACTGATTATGCATGCAAGAACATTTTCCCACTACTAACTTACTGGTACGTTATGAAAAGAATCTCACCTTTTGGCTTGAAGTGCCTCCTCATTTGACATGTATAAGTAAACTGTGGCTGAGTCCATCTGGTCATGGTGTTTTGTCGGCGAAATAGCTGACTTTTCCAAATTGGTTCCTTTCTGAAAGGCTCGGTGCACCCAATGCCACCCTGATACCAGTGCAATGTAATGGAGGGTGTGCTTGTGCTGATTTCTTTTTCTTATCAATGCATGCTGCACATCGCTGCAGTTAGTGTTTTGCTTTTAATCTTGTCTTTACTTGTTTCCTACAGGTGTTGAGCTGCCTGGGAGTCAGGGAAGAAGGTTCCAGTCTTTGGAAGAAACTCCTCATGTAAGTAGATTCTCTGAACTTACATTCTTTAAGTTAAGGGTCCGAGGAGGCATGACCAGGCTGGATTCTCAACATGAAGCGCTGGTTCAAGGTTGCAGCGGGTTTAAATAGTTTATGTCTTTGATCTATGATGAATCATTTAGAATGTTCATGGTTACTGAATATGTTTACCATCTGGTGATGAGTCGTTTAGAACCAGTGGCTGATTGTTTTTATCACCTTACTGATGAGTCATTCAGGATGTGGTGACAGTTGGTTTGTGTTTACTTCATTATGATAAGTCATTTTGGAAGGCTTGTGGGGGAGCTCATTGTGCAGGCCTGATTGGTTCTGTACATGTTTCTTTCATGCGTCAATAGCATGTTGTAAAACTGATCTAGCAGGTGCACTAGGAACAAAGAAGTCCAGGCATAATTATGTTCTTATGTGTAGGGAAAAGTCCCTTCCATAGTGATGAAAGCTGTAAGGTCCATAGAGCTCTTAGACAAGTGAACCTGGTGATAAGCTCTCTTCAAATCTGATTTTGTAAGGTACTCACCACCGTTGAGTAGTAACAACAACTCAATGATGTTGGGCAATGGAAATTTGTTGGTGACAATGTCCCTCATTACAACATTGGCGGTAAAAGCCGCTTACTGACGTGCAGAAGACCGCCAACAAACAGCCGCGGAAAACCGCCACAGATATTATGACCCAGAGCACGGAATCCGCCAAAATTCAGACACCCACACAAGTCCACCACACCAAAGGTCAGTGATAAACTGTCGAAAACAAAACCTCCACCGTTACGCCAACAGAAATACGCCCACACTATCACGACACACGAATCCACGCGGCAGTCTTTCAACCGTGGTATTCCATTGGCGGTACATACCGCTGCGCTCAAAATACACACACACATACAAAACACAACCACATTGGACAATTTGAAATACATACACCTGATACACATACACACACCACTCCCAAACACCCATTACAATATAAAACACACCCACATCACCCACAAACCCCCACGACAAAAAATTCAGAAAGAAGGCCCGAGAGAGACACCACCAGCAAGAACAACAGCATCCACAGGCACACAACATCATCACCCACACAACTTACACGTACCTCACACAACACACCACTACATATCAGCACACTTATCAACACACAATCCACCCCACACATCACCTACACCACCCCATGGCACGGCAAAGACACCCCAGGTTCTCGGAGGAGGAGCTCAGGGTCATGGTGGAGGAAATCGTCCGAGTAGAGCCACAGCTATTCGGAGCACAGGTGCAGCACACCTCAATAGCAAGGAAGATGGAGCTATGGCGAAGAATAGTGGACAGGGACAACGCAGAGGGACAGCACTGAAGAAATCAGGACGACATCAGGAAGAGGTGGAACGACCTACAGGGGAAGGTGCGTTCCGTGATCTCAAGACACCACCAGGCGGTTCAGCGGATTGGCGGCAGACCCCCACCTCCTCACCCACAACTAACAACATAGGAGGAGCAGGTCTTGGCGATTCTGCATCCTGAGGGCCTCGCAGGAGTAGGTGGAGGAATGGACTCTGGTAAGTCAAATCTTAACTATTACATCCCCCACCCTACCTGCATGCTATCACATATCCCCACCCTCACCCCCAGCACCCCAACTCCCCACATATGTCCCAACATCACAAACCACACATCCCAACACCAAGCCCTGGATGCAACTACAAAGCATGGACACCCATCACTAAAGCATGCCCACTGCACATACCCATACAACACCCTAAACCATCATCACACAAGCTCCCACACAGGAATGCAAGCACTGGGGTACACGGTCAACCACCCATTGCACACCATGGCACATACAGATGTAATAACCATCCTTTTATACCCCTGCAGGACCCCTACCTAACGTCACCGGACAGGAGGGTCCACACATGTCCACACCACCAACAGAAGATGCCCACAGTGATGACAGCACCTCTGTCCAACTGGATCTAGATGACCAGCCCGGCCCATCGGGGACCACGGGACAGTCGGTTCCCCTCACACTGGCACAGGCCATCACAGACCTTCCCCCCTCTGGAAACACCAGCACAGCACCCACCCAGCGGGCCCATACCTCTGTCCCCAGGACACATCAATCAGCAGTGTGTCCACCACTACAGGGAACCCAGAATAACCCACCACCTCAACAACAACAGGGACCTGGGGGCAGTGGTAGTGGGCACACGGTCCAGGGGACGGAGGCCTAGGAACACAGGGGAACTGGGAGGGCTGCTGTGCGACAGGGGGCGGACAGGCCAAGGGAACCCACTCTCCACGAGGCCCTCTCCTCCATCATGGGAGCCTACCACCACTCCCAGGAGACGATGGCAACGGTACTGGCCAAGTTTCAGGAGACCCATCGCCTGCAGGAGGAACAGTATATGGGCTTCAGGGAGGAACTCAGAACCATCAGCTCCACCCTGGGCACCATCGTAGGGGTGCTGAAGGAACTACTCAACACCAGGAGGGACACTGTGGCACTACAAGGGGCCCCTGACACTAGCATGGATGATGAACTGCCCACCACCTCCGCCGGCGCTAGTGGACAGGACGCCCCACCACAGGACCACCACACCAACACCCCACCCCCTGCAGAGGGAGAACAACTCCCCAAACGGTCCCTGAGATCCAGGACAAAGACAGAGCACAATGCCAAGACCCCGCCAAGAAATGAGACCACCCTGATTGTCATCCTACTGTCCCACTTTGTCACCCTGTCCATCCTTAAACTGCCCCCGCTTCACTTCCTATGCCCATTTGGGCAGTGCACCTGTGGGACTAATAGACTGGACTCTGCCATGGACATTCCTTCGCCATCACCCCTCACCATTTCACTACCCCCTCCAATATTGAGCACTTAAATAAACACACTTAAAACAGAAAACAATCTGGAGTCTGTCTGTGATTTCGAAATAGTGTATTAGCAATTACAGTGACAAAATGCTCTTTCAATTGCAATGTCAACATACCTATGTCACACAGCTCAAGTCCATGAGGAATCAAAGCAGATGTCACACAGTGGGACCCACATCTGTGAAATCGTAAGGGAAAGTGACAACTCATTGACCATACACTGGGTGAAAATGACAGACAGTAGAGAGGTAGTAGTGTTTAAGTACAGGTAGTAGGCAGGTCTGTACTCTTACCTGTATCTCACTTGAAATATTGCTGGATCACTGAGTCCCTGTTGTTCATGTCTTCTTCCTCTGCTTCCTCGTCTTCACTGTCCACAGGCTCCACAGCTGCCACACCTCCATCTGGACCATCCTCCTGCAGAAAAGGCACCTGTCATCACAATGCCAAGTTATGAAGCATACAGCAGGCCACGATGATCTGGCACACCTTCTTTGGTGAATAGAATAGGGATCCACTTGTCACATGGAGGCACCGGAACCTGGCCTTCAGGAAGCCGAAGGTCCGCTCGATCACCCTCCTAGTTCCCCCATGTGCCTCATTGTAGCATTCCTCTGCCCTTGTCCTGGGATTCCTCACTGGGGTTAGTAGCCATGACAGGTTGGGGTAACCAGAGTCACCTGCAAATGGCGAGGGACAAGTATTAGACACACACTAATCTGTAGGGTAACCCCAGACCCAGACAACCATTCCCACTGACTTGCCTCCAGGTGCTCACCTAATAGCCACACACGGTGCCTTTGGAGTTGCCCCATCACATAAGGGATGCTGCTATTCCGCAGGATGTAGGCGTCATGCACTGAGCCAGGGAACTTGGCATTCACATGGGAGATGTACTGGTCTGCCAAACATACCATCTGTATATTCATAGAATGATAACTCTTCCAGTTTCTGTACACCTGTTCAATGCTGTGGGGGGGGACCAAAGCCACATGGGTCCCATCGATATTGGGGATATGTCCCAGGGCATAGAAATCACCTTTCACTGTAGGCAAATCCTCCACCTGAGGGAAAGCGATGTAGCTCTGCATGTGTTTCAGAAGGGCAGACAACACTCTGGACAATACGTTGGAAAACATAGGCTGGGACATCCCTGATGCCATGGCCACTGTTGTTTGAAATTACTCATTTGCAAGGAAATGGAGCACTGACAGCACCTGCACATGTGGGATGGCGGATTGCTGACATCAGGTCTGGCTCCAACTGGGTACACAGTTCCTGGATTGTGGCACGGTCAAGCCTGTATGTGATTATGACGTGTCGCTCCTCCATTGTCGACAGGTCCACCAACAGTCGGTACACCGGAGGATGCCACCATCTCCTCACATGTCCCAGCGGACAGTGCCTATGAAGGACAACAGCGAGCACAGAGTCAAACAACTCAGAGGTACGTACCCACATTTTACCCAGAACACCAATCATACACAAAAGGTGGCCTGTATGTGTGTTGAGTCTAGGCCTAGGTATGTGTGACGCAGTTGGAAAGGAAGCCATGCGGGCCCCTGAAATGGCGGCTGCCTGACCTCTAAAGTGGGACAATGGGATGTGAGGTAACTGCGCTGGCGTTGTACACCGTAGCGGTAGGCGGTCGAAGACCGCTGCGCAATGCTGCATTGGTTAACATTGGACCCTATGGGTCCCAGGAGCCAATGACGATGTGCGCCGGTGGTGACGGTACGCACCGCGCGGACGTGACCGCCATTTTCTATCTGTTCAATCACTCAATACCTGATCTTCGACAGGAGAGAACCTACACTGCAAGTGCTGCTGTGACCTCGGTCTGGAAGAGACAATGGCTCGAGTGTCTGGGGAAAGGGCCCCTGCCTTCACATCGGAGGAGTTGGAGAAGCTCGTGGATGGTGTCTTCCCCAGTACACGCTACTCTACGGTCCTCCAGACAAACAGGTATGTACACAGGGAGCATGTTGCATGGGCTATGCCTGTGTGGAGAGGGTTGGATGTAAGAAGGAAGGGGGGAGAGTGCTGCGTGCATGAAAGACGGTGAATGCATGTGCCACATGGCAAGGGTAGGGATGGGGGCCAATCACTTTGACGGTGCAGTTGGTAATAACTTCTCTTTTTCCCCTGTACATTTCATGTAGGTCAGCGCCCACCAGAAAAAAGATATTTGGCGTGCCATCACCAAAGACGTCCGGACCCTGGGGGTCTACCAAAGACAGAGCACCCACTGCCGTAAAAGATGGGAGGACATTAGCCGCTGGAGCAAAAAGACGGCGGAGGCTCAGCTGGGGATGGCCTCCCAACGTGGGAGGGGTGCCCGTCCCACCATGACCCCCCTGATGTTCCGGATCCTGGCGGTGGCCTACCCGGAGTTGGATGGGCACTTGAGGGCATCACAGCAGACACAAGGGGGTGAGTACACTCTCATTCTGTTGACTTTGCACGCAGTGGAGGTGTCTGGGTGGGGGAGGTGGCCTGTGGGTTTCCCTAGGCCTGGGCAAGTTCTGTAGGCAAGGCCCCTCCGTAAGGCAGGCCATGTGGCACCCCAGCCCACCTCTGTAGAGTGCCAAGTACACCTAGTCATGCCCCTGTGTCATCCATGTGTGCAGATGTCGTCCATGGCCTTGTAGGCCATTTCCCAGGAATTGAACAGTGGAGCCAAAGAGTGCGGCGTAGTGCAGGGGGCTTCTGTGTCTGTCATTTCCACCAACGGTAGCGGTAATGCATGCACTCAACATGTCTCTCTTCTGTCTTCCCCCCCTTTTTGTGGTCTCCCTGTTCTTGTGTGCATTAGCATCATCAGGCGGAGGAAAAGTGGCACCGGAGCACGAGGGAGCTGCCTCCCACATGGCCCCTGGAGGGTGACACTACGGAGTCAGAATTCACCAGTGGGACGGAGGGCAAGGGGAGCTCCACGGCGGGGACGGAGGGCAAGGGGAGCTCCACGGTGGGGACAGGAGCTGAGACCAGCAACACAGACTCGTCCTCTGATAGTAGCTCCCTTGTGGTGGCGGCAACAACTGTGCCCCCTGCATCTACAGGTACAGCCGCCACCCCCCCTACCAGCACCACCCTCCCAGCAGCCCCTCAGCCTTTGCCCTGTGCCCACCCAGGAGGGTGGGCATCACCTTCGCCCCAGGCACCTCAGGCCCTGCCCCAGTCACCCCAGCTGCCCTCAGTGAGAAGGCCATTGACCTCTTCAGGTCCCTCACTGTTGGGCAGTCTACCACTTTGAATGCCATCCAGGGTGTAGAGAGGCAGTTGCAACAAACTAATGCATTCATGAGGGCATTCATTCTGGTCAGGTGGCCCTTCACCAAGCTTTTCAGACTCTGGCATCAGCACTGATGGCAGCCATTGTCCCCCTCTCTAGCCTCCCCCTTCCAACTTCCTCCACCCCGACCCAATCCCCTGTACCTCAGCCTATCCCAAGCACACCTACAGACCAACATGCACACACGTCAACCCTCAAGGGTAGCTCTGGCAAACATAAGCACCACACATCCCACAGGCACTCACGCAAGCATCACACACATACAGACACACCAAAATCCACTGCCTCCACTGTGTCCCCCTCCTCCTCGTCTCCCTCCTCCCTCTCAATCTACAGCCACAACGCCCTTCTCCAGCACACCCACCATCACACCCCACTCACGTGCAGTCACCACCCCACTACCATTCACACGTCCCCTCCCAGTGTGTCTGTGATGCCCCCTCCCAAGATACACAAACGCAGGCACACACCCACCCAACAGCGATCCACCTCACGACAGCCTCCTGTGCATGCACCTTCACCCAAAGTCACCAAACGTACACCTCCTACAACCACCACCTCTTCCTCCACTCCCAAACCCCCTCCAACTACCCGTCCCAGTGTATCCCAAAAACTTTTCCTGTCCACCCTTGAACTCTTTCCCACACCTCCCCCACCCCGTCAATCTCATAGGTCCCGAACTAGCACCTCAGCCACAACATCTCCGGGACCAGTGGTGCCTGTAGTCACCGGAATCTGGAGTGCACGGAGCCACAGCAGTCTCCCACCTGTGAAGCATCAGAAGTTGGTCAGTGTCCTGCGGGACAGGAGGAAGACTCCAGCCACCAAAATCGCTCCCAGGGATACAGGTGGGAGTGTGGAGTCAGCTGTGATACCTTCCAAGGTGGGGAAGGGCCACAAGAAACCCGGAAAGTCCGGGAAGAGCAGCACGGCGGAGAAGACCGCCATCATCCCCGCTGCCCAGGAGGCCACCGCCAGCACCATCCCAGCTGCCCAGGAGGCCACCGCCAACACCAGCCCAGCTGCCCAGGAGGCCACCACCAGCCCAGCTGCCCAGGAGGCCACCGGCAGCACCATCCCAGCTGCCCAGGAGGCCACCGCCAGCACCAGCCCAGCTGCCCAGGAGGCCACCGCCAGCACCAGCCCAGCTGTCCAGGAGGCCACCGCTAGCACCAGCCCAGCTGTCCAGGAGGCCACCGCCAGCACCAGCCCTGCTTTGCACTCCCCAGGATTGAACAGTGGGCAACCCACCCACTGTAGAGACTTGTGAGCCTGTGGCTTTGCACTCCCCAGGATGGAACAGTGGGCATGCAGCCCCCTTGTGGATTTGGCGTTGTGCACTCAAGCGGCTGAGGTGCCCCCCCTGAGGTGCCTGTTTAGTTGCTGTCTGATGCCCCTGCAGTGTTCTCTCCGTCATGGTCGGGGATCTTGTGTGGGCCTCGCCCATACCGTGTGGTCCCAGTGTTCCACAGACTTTCTTAGAACACTACCTGGACTACTATGCTTGGTATATATTATGTACATGGTGTATATATATATATATATATTTCTGCCTACTTGCTTTTAATATATTACAATGGTCACACTCATTTTCTATTGTCTTTGCATTCTTCCGGGGGTGTGTAACTATCATGTATAAATATGTATTAGTGTGTGTGTTGTAGTGGGTGAGGGTGGGGGTGGGGGTGTTGCATGTGTGTGTCCCTGTTTTTTGCCTCCTCCCTACCCTGTGTCGTAGGTGCAGTACTCACCATGGTCTTCGCCGCCTGCGTTCGTGCTCCTGGTAGAGGAGCAGGAAGACTATTGCAGGTAGAATTTGGAGTGTCGGGTCCATGGCGTCCATGGCGTCCATGGCGTCCTCGTTCCTCGTGGGGTGTGTAGAGGTGAGCGTTTTCCCTTCGGGATTCCTGTTTTCGCCATGTTTTTATCCGTGGTGAATCCACCCCAGAGTAGGTGGCGGATTGGCCTGTCATAATAGTGTGGGCAGTACATTGTCTCCCGCCTGTCTGTAGGCGGTGACCGCCGCGCTGTTTGTTTGTACCGCCATGGAGGTCGGAGTGTTAAAGTGGCTGTCTTTGTTGGCGGTTTCAGCCACGGTCGTGATTCCAAATTTTTTACCGCCGGCCTGTTGGCGGTCTTACCGTCACTTTAACACTGACCGCCAGGGTTGTAATGACCACCAATATTTTGATTGACACTGTGGAGGTCCACACAAAATCTTAACTGGACATCAGCTTTTTGTATTATGTCAACAGGTGACATTCAACCTGATGCCTACATAGTCTCAATTATTCTCTTCTTCATCATCTCACTCAACATTTGGTTGACTTCCTCCCTGATTACTATACTAACCTTTCTAATCCTGTGATCCACAGGCACTGTTTCTGGTTTAACTTCGATCTAAAGCACACACCCTTTCAATTTGCCCAATTCATCATGAAGTACTTCCTTCACACCATCTAAAACTTCATCAATATTCATTTCTTCTGCTATCATTACTTTTTCCAGGGCTCACAATTATATTTAATTTGTACTGATGCATCCACACTGGTGTAAGTGGCTCAGTTTCAGCAACAAACACTTTTCCTTAAAGTTGTTCTGCCTTAAACTTAATGATAGAGCAAAAATATCCTAGGATGTCAATTTCTTCTCCTTGGTTCCCCCCTGGACAAATATCCTTAGGAAAAAGTGCAACGTTAGACCATGTTTTGTGAAAAATGTATTTTGAAATGATGGTATACCTTGAACCCGTGTCTACTGTAGTGAATCCTAGTTTGTTTTAACGGGATAACAGGAGTTAGCTTAGTCGTAGGCTTGTAAACTTGTGCCCCCGTCAACCAGTGACTTTTAACCTACTTAGCTTGCTCTGTCTTAGTCCATTTAATTATTTATTTCCTTTAAGATGGCGGCCTTGTTTATAGTTAGGCCACTTGTTATGGGTTCTATTATCAGTGTCACTGCGCCAAGGGTGTCAAGATCAAGCACGAAAGACAAACATATAGTAGGTATTCACACTTAGGGATTTTCCCTCTCTATACTTTCGAGGGATTGTTGATATTAATTGCCGTCCCAAGCATGCCTGTTATCTATTGTTATGAATAACACTTATGTCAGGGGACCTTGTAGATCTGTATAAACACAACACACTTTAGATAGATAATCAGAGGGATTCCGACCAGAGGGCATCACCACCATCGCTGATACCGATGCTGCAGTCATCCTGACGCTGACCCAGTCTTCGTGTCCCTGCGGAGTCTGAGATGGAGACCTCATTCCAAGGAAACGAGGGTTGGGGGCTCCTCTCATGGACACGACTTTGGCAGATTAGGCTTAACGAACCCAGCTCTCCTTTAGGTAGGAGGTTAGACCTATTCTCCTTAGGGTACTAGGGCTTATTCCATCTTTTACATATGCATATATTTCTTTCATATATTGCACAATGGTGGGGGTCTTTATAACAATGACTCTCTTCTTCACAATATTGTTGCTTGGTATATTCATTATCCTAATCATTGCAGTTCATGCAACTTATCACAAATTGCAGTTATGTTGAATAAAAACTATTATAACTTCACTGCATCTGTGTTATTGCCTTTGTTTGTATGAGACATAATAAATCTATGAGAAAAGGGTAATCTCCGTTTGACCACGACAACCCTGAGATATCGTACTTTGAGTCCATGCGTAAGCGACTGCTACAAATCACCTTTTACTATTGTGTTTCTAGTGAGGTACTGCTAGTAAGCCGGTAAGGTTTGGACAACAGTTACAACTAGTTGTAGGAAGAGACTTAGAGGGTCATTCTGACCCTGGCGGGCGGCGGGAACCGCCAAATGGCCGCTCAGCGGTCAGAAGACCGCGGATGCCATTCTGGCTTTCCCGCTGGGCCGGAGGGCGACCGCCAAAAGAGCGCCCGCCGGCCCAGCGGGAAAGGCCCTGCAACAAGGAAGCCGGCTCCGAATGGAGCCGGCGGAGTTGCAGGGGTGCGACGGGTGCAGTTGCACCCGTCGCGATTTTCACTGTCTGCTAAGCAGACAGTGAAAATCTTTATGGGGCCCTGTTAGGGGGCCCCACGACACCCATTCCCGCCATCCTGTTTCTGGCGGTGAAAACCGCCAGAAACAGGCTGGCGGGAAGGGGGTCGGAATCCCCATGGCGGCGCTGCAAGCAGCGCCGCCATGGAGGATTCTCCGGGCCAGGGGAAATCCGGCAATTCCGCCGGATCCCCTTTTCTGACCGCGGCTTTACCGCTGTGGTCAGAATGGCCCTGGAAGCACCGCCAGCCTGTTGGCGGTGCTTCCGTGTCCCTCCACCCTGGCGGTCCATGACCGCCAGGGTTGGAATGAGGGCCTTAGACACCTACAAACGAAAGTACTGTCATCCTGAGACCAGCAGTCTTGCTCAGAGCAAGAGTCCAAACTACGACACTACCATAGGACCAATATCTCTCCCCATCACTGTAAACCAAGCTTTGGGTCTGTTTTTCTCTTCTCATACCCTTCATCATCACCTAAGCTCAAAAGAGTGTCATGAATGATCTCTCCACAATCTTCACCCATGACATGCTCCTTTGTTTTGGACCAATGTTTACACACACATGCAAAATGGCCCTTTCGTCTGCTTTTCCTACATTCTTTACCAGTACCATAGAATGAATTAGAGTCACTCCAATAGAAGCTACTCCCACACCTGCTGCATGTTTTGATTGTGCTTGCTCTCTGGAGTTTTCTGTTCTATTTTGTTTTTTTCCATCTGCCCCCACACTACTGCTTATTTTATCCACCTCACCAATTACCTCAGCATCCTCTTTGTCTCATGAACCTGTACCCACATGTTTTTGTTCATTTCACTGATGCAAGATTGTGACTCCTATACCACTTTTGCCATCTCATTTGCATTTGTTAAAATTAAAATGTTTGCCACCCACAACCGTTCCTGTATTCTCCTGCTTTTACAATGGGCTATGAGCTGATCCCTCATTAACTCAAACTGCTTCCAAACTGACATTTCACTGACAGTTCTCTTAATCTTGACACAAATTCATCAATTGTTTTCCCAGAACGTTGTGGATGGTTATAAAATGTATAACTTTCCATTACCACATGTTTCCTTAGCAAATCTATTTCCTAGCCTGGTTCTTTCACATCTGATCTCCTGGAGACATTTTCTAATGCTTCCGAAAGAAAAGTAAACACCCTATAACCTTCCCATCCCAATGAACTTAATAAAATAGCTTTTTCCTCTGAAAACTAAATTCATGGTTATTAACCGCCAGCAAGAACTTATCAAACATATCAATCCAGTCTTCCCACTGGATAACTGGCACCCCTTGATTCAATAAGAAAGGAGGTAGAGTGGTTATTGCTAATTGTTCTGTGACTTTTCTTTTATTTTAAATGTTAAACACAAAGGACCACAGGGTAGTGATGTGCCACTTTTTTCTTGCAGCCCTTTTGCTTCCCCTAATGGCACCATGGTAGCACTGTATTTACAATATGGCGCGCCATGATGCATGATGGGGCAATAGCATCATTTTGTTGACACTATTGTAACGCAATACTGGATTGGCATCAAAAAATTATGCTAATCCAATATAGTGTTAAGAGGCCCATTGAAACGGGAGCCTCATTTTAACGGCTGCTATAAGCAGGCGTTAAAAATGAGGCGAGAAATTGTCATTTTTAGTGCCATTTTTAGCGATCTCCTAATGAGGGAATGCCCCCTTTGCATACATCATGCATACATTATGCATGATGTGGTGCAAAGTTTTTACACCATGTAAATATAGCACTATGATAGTGGCCAGTTACCGTCACATTTGCAGCAAAAATGTTGCCGCAAATGTGGTGCTAAGGGGTGCAAGGACCTTGTAAATCTGGCCCAAAGTCGCTCCGGAAGTCATTTTACTAAGGTGTGTACATCAAGCTCATGTTTCCTGGTAACACAGTTAAAAAATAATAATATATCTACCAAGGTGTGTGCATCACTGGATTTTTTTGTTTAAAAGAAGAAATCACCTTGTGTATGTGCACTCTTTCTGCTGTTTAATTTATCTTTATAGAAGTGAGCACTTCACCAGGCTTTTTTCTGTTTTGCACAGAGTACATGCACTTTTAAGAAAAATATGCACCTCCCCTCTAAGAATAGAGCTTTGATGTCTAGAGGATGTGCACGTCACTGTGCTTTATATGACGTCCTGAAGGATTTCTTGATGTGCAACGGGGAAAGCCTTTCGCTCTGCCCTTCCACTCACTGCTAGCTTGGTGCCTCTCTCAGAAAATCAGGTAAGCACTCATAACAATGTGCCTTCCGTAGTGCTAAGACTGTTTTATTGGTGAAAATAAATGGCACTAAACTCCACTGAGGAATTTCCACCCATATTGTGCGCTACGTCATGTGAGCCCACAAATTGAGCTGCCTCCCCTCAACTGCACATGAAACACCACAAACAGTACCTTAGATGGGTTGTCTTCTAGCCCACCACAATACTGGCTGATAACACCTCACCAGTGTCTCTCCTGTAGTTCCCACTCTGTTCCATGGTAAACCTCCTATTTAACATGTCTGTTGCTCATTGTATTTCACACACTGGGAAATATGAGGTTTCCCTGTCCCCATGTTCAGTGTCACCAAGCAGGCTGATTGCAGACTGGCTAATCATTGCCAAATATTGCGAAGATAAAGAGCCAGACAACTATTTGTATGTTCTTCGGTTGAAGCTTTAATCAGCCTGCCATGGGGTGACCTGCCCGTGCCAGTCCCAAAGCTCCAATGACAACATCAGAATTTTAACCAGGACATCCTAATGGAATCTGAAAACAAATGTTCCACTTACTTCATGAATATGACACTGTGCTGCTAAGGTATGAAGTTCTGGGGATATTGTGTAAAGTGTAATGTTGCTTACTGTTTATTATATGCGTAAATTACTGTAATTCTCAACAACACTGAGATACAAAGATCAGAATTGTTGTGTTGTGAACAAAATATTTGTCTTGAAACCCAAATATGAGGTCTGTCTGTACCTATTGGAATTTCTTCACATGCCTAATAATTTGCGATGTTACCCTAAGTGAGCCTTAATGAGATTCATGCTTTGTGCTGCCTTGCTTGTACATAAGAACCCTGAACACAATTGGCCCATACTAGTTAGATTATTCTTCTTCAGGCAGGAGAAGAGGACAGGTCCAGAATGCCCATAGTTTCTTTGAAAAGTAAGTTTATTTCGAGTTTGAGAGAGAAGAAATTAGGCATGGGTGGGAGGAGCCTGACACGGGGAGGAAAGTGCTGTTATTTCAGAGTGCATTGCAATGTTGAAAGCTTTCAAGAGTGCAACACAGGGGTGACAGAGGCACCAGAATGGGTTTTCTGAGTGAATTCAAGCTGTGAGAGGGATGATGTGGCACCTTCGGTTTCTGTGGGTATCCATCTATTGCACAGTCGCAGGGGGTTAAGCAGAGCACAGCAAAATGGAAATGGAGGGGGCACCAGTCGGAGCTGACATACCACTGCCAGAAAGAAATTCCTGGCTTCTTCTTTAGACATCAGCTGATTTTCTCCAGGGATAGTTATACTGTCACCATTCTTCATTATCTGGACTAGTAAAAATGGTGCAAACCAGCCAGCACTGTGCTCAAGTTTATGCTCACAGCTCTGTTGTTTAAGTTTGTGGGGGAAACAGTGAGACATCTGTGGGGATTTAAACAAACATATTAGGTATCCTTGACAACGTATTCCCCAAACATGTTGTCTTCACCCATACTGTTTTGCTGAGTTACGTTCCCACTGCTAACCAGTGCTTAAGTGCTTGTGCTCTCTCTCTCTAAAACATGGTAAAATTGGCCTAAGCCTGATTGGCACATTTAGTTTACTTGTAAGTCTCTAGTGTTTGGCACTACATGGTACCCGGGGCTTGTCAAGTGAATGCTACTAATGGGTAAGCAGCACTTATTGTGCCACCCATTAAAGTAGCACTTTTAAATGTCTCAGGCAACTTCAGTCTGAAGTGCAGTTTTAAACTACCACTTGGCCTGGCAAAATAAACCTTTTGCAGGTCTTAACCTTCCTTTTTAATATTTATCAGTCACCCCTCATGCGATCCCCTAAAAGGTCAGAGGGCAGGGTATTTAAAAAATAAAACACGTGGGTTTAAGTTTTACATGTCCTAGTCTTGAAAAGCTCTTCAAGTAGTTTTTCACTAGTGTAAGGACTATCTCTTCCATTGGCTAACACTGGGTTACCTTAGTATGATTAATAACTGATAACTTTGTTTTTGGAGTAGATACAGATATCCTTTTGAGACTCAAATAAAAATTCATCTTTAATGGTAAAGTCAGATTTTAAGTCACAATTATTTAGAACTTTTAGAAAATTGGCATTTTCTTGTCCTATCCACTTGTGCCTTTTACCAGTGTCCTGTGTCACATTACTGTGAACTGCCTTGCTGTTGCTCTTGTGTATTTTTACCAGACATTGACACAAAGGGGATTAGGTGTGGAGAGGATGGGCCATCGGACCAGGATGGTTCAGTACCTTATTAGTCCTTTGGAAAACTCAGAAGAAGGATTGCACTGCTGCTCTGCTTAAACAAAGACTTCCCTGCTGCTGGAATGACTGCCCTGAGAAAGGAAAACTAGACCTGCTTCCTCAACCGCTAGACTACCAGAGTGACTTAAATGGCTAGTTGTCTGGCCTCCCGTGTGAGCTACAGGGACATAACATGCTCCTAAGGCCTTGACCCTTACTGCTGGCCTTTGCGGGAGTGAGTCCTAATCTCCCAAGCGGTACTGCCCAGGTCCTGGACCCTTGGTAGTCTGCTGGTGGTACTTTTCCAAAAACTGTGACGTAAAAAGAATTCATCAAAAACTGCTCTGGGAACCAGCAGGAGACCAGGACTTACTGGCAAGCCAACTTGACGAAGAAGCATCAACAGCGAGATTGACTTCACACAGCTCCCGCTACGTTCTCTGCAGCAGCACATCCATTTCAGAGGGACCTCTCAATGAAGGTACCCAGCCTCATGGAGCCCTTTTCGACTTCATCCTGATCCTGCCAAAGAATTTAGATTTTTAAAAAAATCATCTAAGTCAGAAGTTAGAAATCATCATAGCAATCTCTTTCACTGGCCCCCAGGAGACGATGAGTCCTCCTCAGACACAGCCTATTGCCTTGCCTTGTTGAACACTGTACATTCTCTTGCAAATCATCTAGAATTTTTCCAAGTCTTAAGATGAGCCGATGCCTTGCCCAGTCCACCCTTTGTATCGACCCATGCTCCATTGTGGTTGACCTTAACTTTTGACTTTACCTTGTCTTGCGGGAACCAGTCACCTGTGGTTGTTGCTTCTTTAGGTGCTATTTTTCACTAAAATGTTGACAAAATCATAACTCTGGTTCTCCTGATTGGCTTTAATTTGTCTTGATTCCATGGCTTTAATTTGTCTTGATGTCATTTCATTTATTAAGATCTACTCTAATTTTCTAAGTTGGTTTGGGATTTTTCTTGTATTGTGTTGTCACTTTATTACTGTTTGTGTGCTGCATAAATACTTTACACATTGCCTATACCTTAAGCCTCACTACTTTTGTGCCAAGCTGCCACATGGTTAACTACTAATTAAGAGACATTTTATGGTTTACCCTGAAAATGATTGTGGTTGTTGCCAGAGTGGCGCTTCCACATCCCCTAAACCAATAACCAAATTTCTTACAAAGCAGAATTCTCAATTCAGCAATGGGTTATCTGTGTAAATCTTTCAAGGATGTCCCAAAGAAAGTCACTGTTGAAATAAAACAAAAACTGAATATAAGTGATGGTAAAAGAGAGTTTGTAACAAGGATTTCAGCATTTTGTGAAGAAGGCATATGCACAAAAATGATATTCCACTATGTCCATCAGACTCTCCCTGTTGAAGAGATGTGTAGTGTTTATAATTTGTTTAAAAGACCACAATACCCTGAGGCAAAAATTGATCCGTGCTTGTAGTGTTTTGTCATTGTATACTGATCATTCAAAGTTTGATAATAAAAATTGAATTAATACACATTGGTGGTAAATGAAGGCTAAGTTTTTTAAAAGGTACTCAGAAATTTGATTCTGGGGGTGGGGTCATTTGAACCACTTTATTTTCTTGATTGCTCATATGCCAGGTGATTCTGACAACGTTTTTTCAAACAGTGTTGCCATAAACTTACAAAGCAATTGAATGGATAATAGCATGTGTCCTATGATCCTGTATTTTCACAGTCCTCCTGATTAAACTGATACCTCACAATCTTTGTGGGGCTATTACTCAGGGCAGGAGAGGTCCAAGAATGCAGCTGTGGAAAGTGCATGAAAGAAATTTGGAATTAGATAGATTTTTGGGATATTGGTGTAATGTGAGATACCTACCAACTCAAGGTATTTCTCAAAACTAGACACTGGGAGTCAGGGGGCCTTTGGTAATGTGGTTTGTGGGCATGGTACAATTGTTTATTCAGAATGCCTGTAAACTTCAAACTTTGATTCTAAAAATATGGGGGTCATTACAACCCTGGCGGACGGTGTTAAAGTGGCGGTAAGAACGCCAACAGGCTGGCGGTCTTTTTTTCAGTATTATGACCATGGCGGTTACCGACATGGCCATCCGCCGCTGTCCCGTTCCGCCCGCCAGGGTGGAGACGACCGCTGGGCTGGAGACCTGGGTCTCCAGCCCGGCGGCCATGACAATACCGCCGCCGGTATTGTGACCCGTCTTACCGCCGTGGATTTCCTGCGGTAGGACCCGCCATGAAATCCATGGCGGTAAGCACTATCAGTGCCAGGGAATTCCTTCCCTGACAGTGATAGGGGTCTCCCCCACCCCCCCACCCCCACCCCGACTCCCTCCCCTACACCCCCCACCACCCCTGCCACCCCCCAAAGGGGGCAGGGCCCCCCTCCCCATCCTGACCCCCAACATACCATTACTGACACACACCCGACACGCACGCAGGCACCACCAACACACATACACGCACACACACCGACATACATGCCAACATCCACACACACACTCAGACACGTACACCCACATTCACACATTCACGCACACATCCATACAGACATCCATACAGACATACACTCACACATTTCCGAAACACGCATCACCCCCGCAAGCATACACGCACTCACACACCCCCCTACATACACAGACGCACACCTCCATGCACCCACACAACACACAACACCCCCACCTCCCTCCCCTAACTGACGATCGACTTACCTGTTCCGTCGATCCTCCGGGAGGGGACGGGAGCCATGGGGGCAGCTCCGCCAACACCACACCGCCAACAGAACACCGCCGCGCAGAATCACATGACGTGATTAGCTCGACGGTGTTCTGTTGGCGTGGCGGTGGAGGTGGAGCAACCTCCACTTCCACACCGCCCGCAAGTATGGCTGTTGGTGGCTCTCTGTCGGAAAAACGACGGAGGGCAGCCAACGGTCATAATACGCCGCGCGGCAAACCGCCACTACTCGCGGTCTTCCGCACGGCGGTCCCTCAGCGGTCTTTTAAGAAGTTGTAATGACCACCATAATGTATTCACATTTATGTGACAGAAATGTGCAGAATTTATTGTGATCAGCAAAAGTCCCACCACATGACCTTACCCCACTTCTACTGATAAAAATAGTACCTCACATGTTTCAGTGTGCCCATTGCAGCAGACAGGGACTGGTTATAATTGTGACCTTGTCAGACTAATGTATTTTCAATGTGGTTTTCAAATGGTCAATGAGTTAGCCTCTTTCCTCTTTGAAGAAGAGGTCCACCCTCACAAGGGGTACCCTTTTTATTGCAAGAAGTGTGTGAATATTAGGTGGTAGGATATCTGCTCTTTGCCAGTTGTTAAGGGATTTTCAGTCACAGAAAGTTGAGAAATTTAGATTTTTTTACCCTAACTGTTCAATTTTCCATTTGCAGGGCATTCTGGGTAAAAAAAAATGGTGGGATTTGCACATGGTACATCACCGTGGAGACCACTGGGTATCTAGATTCAAGTAATGTCTGAGGTTGATAGAGTCCCTTGTTGTGGCCAACCACTGCTCCAATACTAGAGTCATCCTGATAGAAGCCCTCATCAAAAAGTTTCTTTACTGTCTAATGTGTACACCTGGGCATGCTCAAAAACACTGACTATCTACATACGTCTGATACCTCTTCACTCAGAAGACCCATGGGGTGATAAGCTTTGAAGAGATATGTTAAAGGCACGAGGGACGCTAGAGGTAATTGCTGTGTCTTGGTGAAAGTTTTTGAAAATCCTATAAACATCATGTTCAGGGTTGACCTCCGACGAGTATCAGCGAGAGTGAAATCTGGTATCCAGTCATGGAAAATGTAAAATGTGTTCATGTTGAAAATACATGGTTGTAGTAGATTTCCACAATGCCTAGGTGTCCTACCTGTGAATAAATGACATGTACAATACACCAGGGGGCATATTTAAAGCTCCTAGCACCACCAGAGCATCACTTTTCGTGACGCTCTGGTGGTACAATGCCCTGCACCGTATTTACAAGGTAACATTAAGCCACTTTTTGTGGCTTAATGCCACCTTGTAAATACAGGCCCTTCACATGCAGCACTTTGCATGGAAGGGGCGTGCATTGAGTGATGCTGTGGGCTTTCCACAGCGACACCCTTTCCATTTTTATGCTTCCCCAGCTTTACAAGTTTTTGTAAACCTGAGGTAGCACCAACATCTAGGGGTGGCATTAGCATGGCACAATGAGAAGAAATGGTTTAATTTCCTTGTTTTTTGCTCTTTCTATGTGTGTGCTGCATTGTGCAGCACACATAGAAAGAGCAAATTGCCATTTAAGATTGTTTTTGTGCAGGAAGGTGTTCCTTCCTGCACAAAAACAATCTCCCCCTCAGCGCAGCCATCATTGCACTATGGTGCAAGGGTTGCTGCTTTGGCGCACAGCAGCAAATTTAGCACCTGTGCAGGGGGAAACACAGGGGAGCGTCGCATTCTAGTAAACACAGCGCATCTCTGCGTTTTAAAGAATGGTATGCGACGCTGCCAAATTTGGCGCATCAACGTACACTGCTGTTTTCTGTTAAATCTGGCCCCAGTTGTTTTAAAATGTCCCAAATGTTCCTCACCCAGTTTATCACGTCTGGGCCCCTCAAACCCATAGACAATCCCTACATGTCTGGTAGCGCCATGCTTAAGAGATCAAGGGGGCCAAGGGAGACCAAGGGAGACAGATGTGGGTCAAGTCTTAACAGGAATATGCTCCTGCAGAAGGAAGACTGGAGGGAATTAACATATTTTAGGGGAAAAGGGTGTTAAAAATCAGAGAAGTCTCATATTCAACGCGTTTTTCTAAACATAAGTCAGAACAATGGAGGTCTGGCATGCACCAATAGATTCCTTAGGTTATTAAGAATTAGAAAAACATATATAGTTGTTTGCACTTTCAATATAGTCCTGTGTTTGGTATCTGAAAACTGAACCATGAACAGTTATTCTGCACAATTTGATGGTTGATTGGCTAGACTATATTCCGTATTAAAACTCAGAGATATTAACAAACTTATTAATATTGGCAGACTTGAGACATTCAAAGGAACATTTCCTTGGTTAGTTGCCTGGGAATTATGGTTGTCCACACGAAAAATACAAACACAGAATGAGAAAATGTGTTTAAAAATGGAAATATTTCTACAGTTTTCAATATATATTTAGGATGAAATAAGATATTGATGCAACGTTTGCACCAATTTATAGCACTGTAAGTGGCAAAAAAAAGTATAGTGTGCGTATCCGCAAAGAGACCAGCAATGATGTTTTAAAATAATCTCTGACATAGAGTAGCGCAAATACCATGGCAGCGAAATGGTTAAAGATGACTGAATACTTCAGATTGGTCTGGTTTTCCAAGACTCTTTGTCAATAGTGGTTGATGCCTTGCTCTGGAAAAAGACTTCCTCTCCAGCTACTGGAATTCACCCACTGCCAGAAAACAGGGTGTCCAACAGGAAACTACTGGGCCAGGGGTTCTTGCACTCTCTGCAGAATCATAAAGAATGAACAGTCAGTACCTTCGCCAAGGACTCTAGGAATGCTTCCAGCCAGATGAAGGGTTGTGAGCACTCAGGTATGAAAATCTCTGGCCTTGCTAGCAGGAAAATCAAGTAACTGAACATCTGAGAACAGTTTTTATGTCTATTAGTGTAATCTAATTTAATAACGAAATGATAAATTATTGCACGTTTTAAGTTGAACAGTACTACAAGTTCTGTTACAGCAATATAGAAATTCTTGCTGTTTACACAAACAGCTAAATTCTAATTCCTTTGACACTTTCTAGAGTATTCCATTTTCCTTGTATACTAAAAGGCTGCGTTTAAACTATTTCGGGAAAATAACAATGGGGACTTGGGGGGAGCAAAGGGCTTGCCCTGTCTCCCCCCGGGTTTATCGGGCTGTCGTGGAATGATCCACGAGCCCGAACGGGGATTGGTTAGGGAACAGCATAGGGCGGTGACGTGGCAAAGGGGATAAAAGGTAGGGGCTGGGTGTGGACGGCCTCTTTGGCCGCTGTCACACCCGGTAGGCATTTTGCCTTCGTGCCAGGAGTTTTTTCTGTGAGGTTTTGCGTCAAGTATGGCGGTTCTTAGACTGTTTTGGGTGGAGTTATTTAGTGACGTGGTGTTAGTGCTTATTATAATGGAGCCTAATAAGGTAGTTCAAGCCCTTAAGGTACTGCAGGATTAGGGCAGAGAGGACTTTGTAAAGGAAGTTGTTTTGGAGGAAGCGTGGGTGGGCTTAAGAAGGCCTAAGCGTGTTTCAGCCGAAGGAGTGTCTGCGGCGGTGGCGGCGTGTACATCGCCGCTTAGAACGGGAAAAAAATTCTGGGCTAAAAGCGCTTTAGGTAGGAAAATAGCAGGCTCACCGCAAAATGATGGTGATTTGTCGCAAGAAATCAGCGACACAAGTTTTTGTAGTGGTTGGCGGCCGCGTGGTGTGAGACGCTTTTCCCGGCGGCATGGCGCGTCCTTAGCGTGGGGTGTGGCTGCCGGGGGCAGAGGGTCTGGCAGTAGTGGTGCGGTGAGCGTTGGTAGCCGCATGAGGGCGAGGGCAGTTATCGCGCATGCGCGAGAGGCATGTGGCAGTAAACAAGCCCAACCGCCGTTAGAGAAAGGCGGGGACATTATGGTCGTTGGTGTGAAGGAAAGGCCTTAGGAGGCACGCCCAAGATGGCCGCGTCCTCCGTTGCTGATTCGTGGGCAGGAGGTGCATTAGAGGAAAGGACGTTAGGTGCGGCCAGCAAGATGGCCGCTCCCATTAATATCAATGAGGAGGAGGTTGTGGTCATATCAGACGATGAAGAGGATGTGCAGGTGAGTCAGAAAGGAGTTGGGGGTCGGGTCTCAGGTGGCAGAAGTAGTATCCCCAGATGAAGGGTAGGTAGGATGATACAGTGTTTTCCCAGGGTAGTTAGCCCTATGCTTCATAGAGTTCAGTTTGGCAGATGGAGAATGAGGCTGTTTTTAGGCTGGGTGAGCAGGTCGAATTGGTGGATAGAAGCGGGGTAGTGCTTAGGGGTACTGTTTGTGGCGAGACCATTGGTGATGGGTCAGTGGGCAGGGCATATGTTAGCTTGGATTTTTGGCAGCATGATAGTGGTGAGGGAACTTCTGGGTGTGACACGTCCCATGCTTTGGGTGGACATGGGGTGCAGGCGATTTATCGGCCATCTGGGGGAATGGTCGGTGATCAGAGCCTGCCGGTGAAGGTCCAGGCGCCTTCAGAACACCGGCGTGAAGGGAGGGTGCGATCCGGAGCAGTCCGTCCAACTTCGGGGGATACCACTGGAGCTGACGATGCACAACCATCCACTAGCCAGGGCGCTGGTGCTGGTTGGGCTTATTTGGACGAGGAGCTACTTGATTACGAGGAGTAGTTGGAGGAGCCGGTTACGTCAAAAAAGCCGGGTGGTGGTGGCAGGAGAAGCACCTGGTGTGGCCCAGGGCGGCCATGTTCCGGCTCAGCGCCAGGAGTTGTCCGCTGGCAACTTACCTAGAGGTGAGGATGGCTTTGTTGGGTCTTTGAGAATGCATCAAGGGTGGGATAATTTTGGGGATTTAAGTCGGGCAAGGGCATCGAAGGGTATGGGTGGTTCGGGGGAGTTAAGAAGCAAGGTAGATGCGTCGATTCAAGTGAGTGCGGTCACGGTGGAGGGTAAGTCGGAGGTAAGTGGTGGTAATGGTGATGGGTCATTAACAAAGTCTGAATCAGGTGATGGTGGTAAGACGGGATCAGGTGTTAATACTGGTAGTGATGAAGTGGTGCGGGGTATCAATTCAAAGAAGCTACCTTACATGGGAGTGTCGATGCCTTTGGGGGCGCATCTCACTCTGAACTTGAAAGAGAAGATTTGGAAAGGGGAGTTCATTGATGTTTTTAAATTGCTTCATAGGGAGGTTCAGGCCAAAGAAGGTTCAAAAGAAGAAGAATGGGAAATAGCTAGGAGGCCTAGAGTACCAACCACGATAGAGAATTGGACTTCGGCTTTTTTGATTTATGCAAGTGTTTATTGTGAAAAACATCAGGATTCTTGTGTTACTTTGCTAAAATATATGGATGTGGTTCGTAGAGCTCAAATGGATTTCGGCGGTTTTGGTTGGTTCAGGTATGATGAGGAATTTAGGGCGAGGAAGGCAATGGATTAGTCTAAGATGTGGGGTGAAATCTGTAATGAATTATGGATGCAATGGTTACAGACTGTGAATAACGCGCCCACTCCCATACGGCGAGTGGATTGCCGGTCCAATATAAGCCCTTTCAGGGGCGCCCCATCCAATTTGGGGTGGGTTTCGGGCACCGAGGGCAATTCCAAGCAAATGGGGCGTGCTGGTCATACAACAGCGCACTTTGTAATAGACAGAAATGTAAATTTAGACATGATTGTTCCAATTGCGGTGGGAAGCACCCAGTGTATCAATGCTTCAGCGGGCTTCAATGGTCTTGGCATGGGCCACAGTCAAGAGGTGGTGACAGAGGTAGAGGATTTACGCAGCAAGTTGCAGGTAAAGGGCCCTACGCCTATTAAATTGGAGGTTGTTGCTTATTGGTTGCAGTTTTACACCTGTGGGGAGGAGGCTAAGGCTTTGTTTAGTGGTTTTTCTGAAGGTTTTAGGTTGTGTTACCAAGGCCCGAGGTTGAGGAGATGGGCCAATAATTTGAAGTCGGCAAGGGAACATCCTGAAGTGGTGAGGGCTAAGCTGAAGAAAGAAGTGGACTTGGGCAGGATTGTAGGGCCTTTTTTAGAGTGGCCACTGTCGAATTTAACCATTTCCCCTTTGGGTGTGGTCGCTAAAAACCAGGTGGGTGAGTTTTGGTTGATCCATCACTTGTCCTGGCCTGCGGGGGCCTCAGTAAATGATTTTATTGCAGCAGAAGATTCGATGGTGCATTATGCATCGGTGGATGAAGCTATTGCGTTGGTACGGAAGTGCGGAAAAGGTGCAGAGATGGCTAAATCAGATGTTGAGTCAGCTTTTAGATTGTTGCCGGTACACCTGGATGATTTTTCATTATTGGGAATGCAATTTGTAGAGGCCATATATGTTGATAGGATGTTGCCTATGGGGTGTTCAGTTTCATGTTGTTTGTTTGAGATGTTTAGCTCATTTTTGGAATGGTGTTTTTTATTTCAAGGTGGTGGTGGATTGGTGACTCATTATTTAGATGATTTTTTCTTTGTGGGGAGAGCCGGGTCGGGCGATTGTGGCAGAGCATTGAAGGAATTTGAGCATCTGATGCTTCTTTTTGGTGTCCCCTTGGAGAGAGATAAGACTGAAGGGCCTGCAACATGTCTCAATTTTTTGGGTATTGAATTGGACTCTGACAGAATGGAAGTGAGGTTGCCTAGGAACAAGGTACAGCAATTGGTTTCTATGTTGGAAGAAGCTGTTAAAAAACCAAAGTTGGAGTTGCGTCAGGCACAATCGTTGCTTGGTCATTTGAATTTTGCTTGTAAAGTGGTTAGGGTTGGCAGGGCGTTTTGCCGCAGGTTCGGTTTCGCGATACGGGGTGCCGTTTTGCCACATCACCACATTCGCCTTCGGGCATGTGTTAAGGAAGATTTGAGGATCTGGATTGAGTTTCTTAAGGATTTGAAAGGGGTGACGATGTTGGTGGAGGACAAGGATTGGTTTTGGCACATTCAGATTTTTTCGGATGCGTCTGGTTCTCATGGATTTGGTTTGTTCTGGGATGGTCATTGGGCAGCAGAGGCCTGGCCTGTGAGTTGGAAACAAGTGAAGTTTAGCATTGCATTTTTGGAATTTTTTCCTTTGGCGATGGCTTTGGCCATTTGGGGTAGGTTCTTGGCCAATAGGAATGTCGTTTTCAACGTGGACAATCAGACTGTGGTGCATTTGGTTAATTCACAGAGGGCAAAGGGCGAAAAGGTACTTAAGTTGTTGAGGATTTTCTTGCTGAATTGTTTGAAGTTCAATATTTTGTTCAAGGCTCGACATGTGCCTGGCATTAATAATTACATCGCTGATGCCCTATCTCGATTTCAGTGGCAGAGATTCCGTGGTTTGGCGCCGGGAGCAGATGTACTGAAGACAGTCATACCTGGGGAGTTATGGGCAATAGGAGATTGAGGATGTTGGAGCTAGTTCAACAGTCTATAGCTCTGTCGACGAGGAGGACTTATTTTCAGGCGTGGTTGGAGTTTCTGGATTCAGGTGCGGTAAGAAGATCGGGTGGGTTTGATATGATATCTAGGAGGCAGGATGATGCTGTTCGTTTCGTTATGCAACAGATTGAGGCTGGTTTGGCGGCGGTTACTATATCGGGTAAGTTATCTGGAGTTTCTTTTTATGGTAAGTATTTTTGGGGTTATGATCCTGTGGAAGGGGAGTTATGTAGGAGGATTTTAGCCCGTTGGGCTAGGTCGGGTGGTGTGAGGTGTGATCGGAAGCGCCCTATCACGCTTAATCTTCTGAAGGCTTTGTTGGGGATTTTGGGTGACGTGTTTTTCTGAGTGGGAGGTATGTTTAATTTCTCTCTGCATGTCATGGATGTTTCATGGGGCTTTTTGTATTTCTGAGCTTTTGGGTGTGAAAGGGAGGGATGGGCTCATTCAGGAAAATGTTCATGTAGGAGTTCAGGGCGTCTGCATATGGTTACCTTTTTCCAAAGGGGACCAGTTGGGGAGGGGTCAGGAAGTGTTTTTGAAGGCAGTACAATCTAGTGATTGCCCGGTGCGTTGTTGGTTTTCTTTACAGCACTGTGGTCACATGTTTCAAGGTTTATATTTGTTCATCAAGATGGGACGCATTTATTAGCATCACAATTCTTAGCTGTACTGAGGATGGCGGTCAGGAGATTGGGTTTGGAGCCTAGTAGCTACGGTACACACTGTTTTAGTTTTGGGGCTGCTACGGAAGCAAGAAGACAAGGTAAATCAGATCAGTCAATTAAGCAATTGGGTAGGTGGAGGTCGGGTTGTTTTCAGAGGTACGTGCGCTCTTTTAAGCAGTGGGGTTTTATTTCGGGGTTTCTTCTGCTTCTCGCATTTTTCTGTCTATGCTTTTACCTGGCTTTACTATACCTTTAATTCTCTGCTATTTACTATTCCGTTTTCTTTTTTGTTTTTTTGGTCTGCATGATTTAAAGATGTGCTACTTAACATATTTTTTCTTGTAGGTTGTGTCGGGGGTCCTGACAAGGTGTGCGCTTTGTGGATTGTGGGACACTCCTTTGTTTGCTGGGCGGATAAGCAAGCGGCATCGCGGCATTTTGGGAGGCAACTGGGGCTTGATGGGACGAGGATAAAAATTAGTTGGGTAGGGAAGAGTGGGATGAGATGGGGTGAGTTACTTTATGTGTTGGTTAAGAGGATGGAACGGGGGGGTTTGTCCAGATTTATTGGTCTTACATTTGGGTGAAAATGATTTGGTCGCACTGTCAGGTATTGGTTTGCTGAAGGTCATGAAGCTGGATTTATGCAGGATTAAAGAACGTTGGTCAGGTACACATATTGTTTGGATGAGCTTGGTGCTGAGAAGGGTATGGAGGGGTGCTAATTAATTTAGGGGTATAGAGAAGCAGCGTAGAAAGATTAACAGGGAAATGAGGAGTTTTTGTGAATCTCAGGGTTTTTCGGTTCTGACACATGAGAATATTGTGGTTTCTGATGTTGAATTGTTTCAGCAGGATGGTGTACATCTGTCGTTTTTGGGTAACGAGCATTATTTGTTGGAGCTTAGGCTGCTGATTGCTGAGTTAATGGGAGAACGTTTATGGGATAGATAGATAGGTTTGGGTGGGGCATGAAAACGCCTGTTCGGGTTTTCCTGTGTGGCCTTTCGGGGGGGAAGGGGTAGATCAGAAAGATGAGAGGGCAGGGAATTTGCACAGACAAGGGTAACTGGAGAAGGTGACTGCAGGACAGATGGGTTAATGGGTTGGTTGGGTCAAGGTGGGGATGGGACAAGGGGTAGTGCGGTGGGGTCAGTTTAGAGGGAGGGGGAGGTGGAGGGGTTAGGCGATGATTTTGTATTAGTGCGGTTTGGTTAGTTTTGTGAGGCTATTATGCCAAGGTTGTAATTTGCCAGACCTGTTTTATTAAAGGGGCCTTTTACCCCTTTTAAGTGAGTGTCATGGTCATTTCACTTTTCAGCCCAATGGGGACTTGGGGGAGCAAAGGGCTTGCCCTGTCTCCCCCAGGGTTTATCGGGCTGTCGTGGAATGATCCACGAGCCGGAACGGGTATTGGTTAGGGAACAGGATAGGGCGGTGACGTGGCAAAGGGGATAAAAGGTAGGGGCTGGGTGTGGGCGGCCTCTTTGGCCGCTGTCACACCCAGTGGGTGTTTTGTCTTCGTGCCCTCCCGGTAAAATGTTCAATTCTTTATGATGTTTTCATTGGGGGGAAGTTTTTGGTTGAGTTTTTCTGATTCTTCTTGTCCCCCTTTTCATGGTTCAGCGTTTAGCTGTTTCAAATTTTAACAGGGCAGGTCTAATTCTGTTTGTTTGGTTATGTTTTTGCTGGGTGTAAGGGACATTTGTAGTCTAAAGGACGGGGGGTGAAGAGGTTTTTTTTTTGTTTAGTCTTTGCCGCTGATAGTCAGGTCTGGTATGGGTAGGGTAGTTTACATTTTTTCCTGTGTAGCCTTTCGTGGGGAAGGGGCAGATCAGAAAGATGAGAGGGCAGGGAATTTGTACAGACAAGGGTAACTGGAGAAGGTGACTGCAGGACAGATGGGTTAATGGGTTGGTCGGGTCAAGGTGGGGATGGGACAAGGGGTAGTGCGGTGGAGTCAGTTTAGAGGGAGGGGGAGGGGTTAGGTGATGATTTTGTATTAGTGAGGTTTGGGTATTTTTGTGAGGCTATTATGCCAAGGTTGTAATTTGCCAGACCTGTTCTATTAAAGCGGCCTTTTACCCCTTTTAAGTGAGTGTCGTGGTAATTTCACTTTTCAGCCCGATCCAAAGATGGCTGTGTCATTGAAAGAAGTAAACGTTCAATCACGCGAACGCAGCTACTTTTGCGCCCATAGGCAAAGACATGTGAAGTAAAATGTGAGACTTGTCATAGCCGAAGTCCACTCAGTCCCTTTCTTTGTTGCTTACAAAATCTAATTGATGTAGTACTGCAAATGTACCACTAAGTCGAAATCTAAAATGAAGCAGTGATGTGGAGGAGAGAGGGCCTCGGAAGGCTGGAACCTGATTCTTGAGAACCCTTTAACACCTTGCAAACCTCATGATGTACATTGTACAATTCAGTGCTCAAGTGGGGCCTCAGGAGCATTTGGGAATGGTAGAGGGCCTGGGAGAAGTGGAAAGAGGGCAAAGGAGATAAACAGAAAAAAGCGAGAAAGATCAATACTGCAGTGGAAGGCTACAACTCACCCAATCAGAACACTGTAAGACTGAAATGCTCCTGGGCAGATCAAGCACAAGAAAAGAGAGGAATTCATTAAAACATGCATAGACATCTAAGACAGACAACATAACCATCCAATAATGTGCAATAATGGAATACAAAACCTGGACCATACGTTTTTCATGCGCTCAAAGCTTTTATAGTGCTGTGCTAAGTTTTTAGTTCCCTATTTTACCCTTTTTTGAGTGTATAATGTAGGGGACTTGTTACCATTCATTTTATCACGAACTAATGAAAAGGTGTTGTATTTTTACATTTTTCAAATGCTTTATGCATCTCTGTTAGGTCACAAATCTATACCTTCACACTTAAATAATAAATTACGTTTTTCTTTAATACTCATGGTTGTAGGTTATATATCCAATCACGAGCAAACAGTGTACCCCAACCAGTCTCTAAGAGTATGTTATAGTTTGGAAACAATACATCTGTCTGCAGACAGCTCAAGCTGTCTGCAGCTGAGACCTAAAAATAAACCCCAGTAAAATGGCAAACAGAGAACACTAGTTACAGAACAAACTGTAACCACCACATTTAACATTGGGCATAGGTTCTGATGTCCTGAAGCATATGATGCTAATTAATGCTTCCTGAATGAACTTGAAACATGCATGCTGACAAGTACTATTGGAACTTGTCAACTGAAAATGCAGAAAAAGGACTGTTGAAGCTTTCTGTGTCCCTGTAGCCCAAACAGGATGTTAGCCATCTGACTCTTGGAGTCCACTTTGCTCTCCTGGATACAAGAGGGAGAGCAGTTTTGGTCTTCATAGCCCAGTCGTAGCCTATTCTTCCACAGATCCAGACATCATTTGAGGAGCGTATTCAGGGTGCTACATTTATGACAACTGCCAGCCTTTGGGAGAGGGAAACCCCTGGCCATTAGTACTTGCCAACTGCAATGCTGCTGGCCTCTGCTGGAGTTAATCTTGATCCTCAAGTGCTCTCCCATCCTCCTAGGCCACTGTTGGTTGTGTAAGTGTACTCCCCCTGATGTTTCCTGGACAATGGGACTTAAAAAACTTTTGCCAACCATTACGCTATGGGAACTGACAGGGGACTAGGGCCAACCTACCAACCCAATCTTATGTAAGAGTCACATTACTGCGCCGAAGATTCAGATTGCTTCTGCTACGTTCTACTCTGAAGGAGCAAATCCAATCCAGTAGAACCTCCAATAGAAGCTCTCTGGCCTTGTAGAGTCCTCTTCAGCTACAGCTTGCAGCCTTGCCCTATTGGAAGAATCTGAGGGCCATATTTATACTTTTCGACGCACAACTGCGCCAACGCAGTTGTGCGTCAAAAAATGTAACGCCGGCTAACGCCATTCTCAAGCGCCATGCGGGCGCCGTATTTATTCAATGACGTTAGCCGGTGTTAGCCGGTGCTGCGGAGTGGTGTGCGTCAAAAAAAATTACACACACCAGGCAGCGCCGGCGTAGGGGAAAATGGAGCTTGGGCGTCAAAAAATGGGGCAAGTCAGGCTGAGGCAAAATTATCGCCTCAACCCGATTTGCGCCATTTTTTTTTTGACTCCCAGACGCCATTAACATGACTCCTGTCTTAGCAAAGACAGGAGTCATGCCCCCTTGTCCAATGGCCATGCCCAGGGTACTTTTGTCCCCTGGGCATGGTCATTGGGCATAGTGGCATGTAGGGGGGCACAAATCAGGCCCCCCTATGCCACAAAAAAAAAATACTTTGCCAGCACTTACCTTAATGTCCCAGGGGTGGGTCCCTCCATCCTTGGTCATCCTCCTGGGGTGGGCAAGGGTGGCAGGGGGTGTCCCTGGGGGCATGGGAGGGCACCTCTGGGCTCCTTCCGAGCCCACAGGTCCCTTAACACCTGCCCTGAGCAGGCGTTAAAAAATGACGCTAACGCGGCTAGACGTCATTTTTTTTTACCCGCCCACTCCTGTGCGTCATTTTTGCACGGGAGTGTAAATAAGGCGCATAGGCCTGGGAGTCATTTTTTAGACGGCAACGCCTACCTTGCATATCATTAACGCAAGGTAGGTGTCCACGCAAAAAAATGACGCAAACTCCATGAACTTTGGCTCTAGACGCGTCTAACGCCAAAGTATAAATATGGAGTTCGTTTTGCGTCTAATTTGCGTTAAAAAAAACGACGCAAATCCGGCGCAAACAGAGTATAAATATGGCCCTGAGTTTAAAAAATGTGGCTAAGTCCGAAGGTAGAAATCTTCCCTTGGTGATGGTGTAAAAGGCAACTGGCCAGCGAGGGACCTGAATGTAAAATTTGCGCTTCTCCAGCTTAAAGCTTTCCTGCCAAAAGTCAAAGGCTGCATCGAGACCTCGGGCAGTAGCTAGCCAGCAATATGGAGTCCTCTTCGGCTACTGCCCACTGCCTTGCCCTGCTGAGTATTTTTTGACTGCCATTCCAGAGACCATAACTTTTACTGGTGCAAACTTGGTCCCAGTATTCATAGCACGCTTCACTGAGGTGGCCTTCAACGTTACTCTTTTCCCGGTCAAGAGCAGCCATATGACCTATTTTAGCTTTTATCACCTTTTGGAGCAATTTTTGAATTTAAAATTCAATAATTTATATCTCCAGTTCTACCTATTTGACTTTTGTCATTTTGGGTCAATCTATTTATTAAAATATTGTCTATTTTCCTAAATTGGTTTGGGATTCGTCTTGTGTTGTGCTTTCACTTTATTACTGTTTGAGTACTACATACATACTTTACAGATTGCCTCTAATTTGAGTCTGATTGCTTTGTGCCAAGCTACCAGACGGATAAGCACAGGTTTATTTAGTAACTTTAGTGGTTCACCCTGACAAGGATTGTGATTATTATTTGAGATGGGTTTTGACTCCCCTCAACTCTATGCACTTGGCATCATCATTACATAGCTCTTTTGATTTATAAGGCAGTTTGCTTTCATATTTGCTTTTGATTTTTGATTCTCCAAATTGCTTAACTCTTCATATAGAAAATATGATACGGTCAAATGTGCTTTAAATAAAATTCAAAATAAATTTAAGATATGTTACAAGTGGGTAAAGAGCCTTATGCAGGACCTTATTTAAGGCTTAAACCCAGGCACAATCATGTACTCAGAAGCGAACACTGCCTATAAACAAGGCCACACTAGTGTCTGTGACTTCATGAAAAGCTTTCAGACCACTATCAATGGTATTGTTCCTGTTTCTTTGTCTGATTGGTGTGTTAGTGTGTGCTAATTGACAGGTTTGCTCCCAGAACATCCCTGTGAAAAGGTCCTTCAGAATCTCTACTTTAAAAAACATAGAGCCCATCAAGAAAAGCCTGTGATTCTTGACCATCGTCAGCAATACATGCAGCTCACTTAAATATTCGTCAGGGCCCAAAATTTAGATCTACTTCAAAGCTGGTATTTTCACCAAGTCAGTATAAAACACGTTTTATTTCCCTATCACTAATTTATTTATTAATCTGAGAATGGAGTTTAGATAAAACACACCTATGTAGTGTCATTTCGTAACAAAGGTTAGTAGAAAGAAAAACCACACAGGACCTGAATTACCCCGAAAAAGCTCTTACCAGAACTATGGGACAACAGGGGCAATGGTGATAAGGATGTCACAATGGGAAGGAATTTGACATTTGTTCTTAGTTAGGGATAATCAAAGATACACTGCGCTATTTTGTCAATTAGTTATTTCCTCCAAATATTTGAGGTCCTTCTTCCTACATACATAAATGGTATCTGAAGTCCTACAAGACAGAAATATTAGGCGCTGTAGAGTGTTGGATTGGCAGTTATGTGTGGAATAATGTTTATAGTGATGATTCTGGGAATGTCTGTTCATGATAAGAAAAGAGCTACTTTTACTTCTGCTCCTGAGAATACTACTCTAACAGCTTTAGAGAGGTTTAAGTTAGATGAGAAGTACTTGCATGACTATACTAACGCACAAGGAGAGCTTTCTTCCAATGTTACGCGTATAGGCTGATTAACCTTTTGGATCGCATGGAGTATCCTAGCTATGTTGTGACCAGTGCTTCTAGAAGGCACTATAACCAATCAACAATCACTATTGAGAAACATTAGTCATTACACAACTAGATCAACATTTCATGAATGACCACAACTCATTATAAGTTTTAACAATTTTATTTCCCTATTAGTTACAATACTAATGCATAAGGTTTACTCAAACTTTATTCCATCAGCTCAGAATTAGTTTATTAGCAATCACCAATAACATGATCTAATCAAAACTTGAGGAAACATCTGCTGTAATGCTTCAGCATTAGCCAATAAAGAAGAATATATCGACATTAATAGTCGAGTTCAGCAATCAGTTTGTCAATCATTTGTCACTTTCAACGTCACCCAAAAGACCCTTACCTAACCGAGATTAGCATCTAGCATGTGGGACTTCATGCAAAAACAATTTGGAAAACGTGAATTTGGAAAACATCTAGCTAAGAGAAAAATGATAAAAACAGTGCAGTTGGTACCTACAAGAAAAGGCACAAAAGTTAATCAGTCACATTGTCATAGTTACCTATCCACAATGGATCAGCAACAAAATCAGTCTTCGTCCTCAAGTCATCAATCGATCAGCAACGCATCAGGCTCTCAAAAGCATGATCCCAATGACAGAATCTCGAATCACGTCTCTTGATGTCATCAGCAGTCATCCCCTCGCATCTCTCATCTGTACTTTTTAGCCCTTTGTCATGACTTTTTATTAGAGTTTTTTAGTCCATCCCCCTAATTCCTAATTGGTCAATTAATCACCATATGTGACGGTACCCAGTACATTTAATTCTACAAATCTATGCTATGCAGACTTTTACAATGGGTGGTTCAGGGTCAGTTTAGCATGGTCGCTTTCCTCAAGCATGTTCTAATAATTCAGCTTCTGCATGAGGCCTGGCAAAAACTAGGCCACAACTTAGGCTAAGTTAACTCTATGATATAATGCAAAACATAGGTTATATATCTCATTATGGCACATTAGTACATTATTATTACACATTTTCATTATTTTAAGCATTTTTACTTATTTTAGTAGAATTTTCGTATAAGTGGCAACCATTCTCCGTGGGCACATTTTCAAACATGCACATTATTTTCTCTACAATTAATTTCTCTATGAACTTTTGTTAATCAAACCCATAAACATTCATTAATAATTTCTAATTAGCATATCTGCGTCAACAGTTAGGGATAATCAAAGATACACTGCGCCATTTGGTCAATTAGTTATTTCCTCCAAATAATTTGAGGTCCTTCTTCCTACATACACAAATGGTATCTGAAGCCCTACAGTATGTCAGTCGCTTTCAATTAAAGACCTAAACATTGTGGGGTTAATTTAAAGAGTAAATGGAGTGGCATAGAGTAAATAACCGTGCATTGTTGGTGGAGGATTTTAACATTAACTTAAAAATGTCAAGCATGTCAGTGGGGTCCTATTGCTGAAAGTGTTTCCACCAATGTGAGGGAAGCACTTTTGGCTAAAACTAAATAGCAGAAGGGTTGACATTTTGTTGCTGTCTGCTCAGTATTTTATTTTATTTTAAAGAAAGACGCCGCCCCTATAATTGGAAGTTTGTTTTTGAGAAACACAGTTTTTTTCTTTTTTTGGGAGCCACTGTTTATTTATTTAACTTCCAGGCCCATGTCTTCTATGTAGGTCTTCCCTAAATACTGCAGTGCTTCTGATCCAGTAAAGGTGGAGGGTCTACGGTTGATTAGAGGTGGTGGATGCCTGTCCCATTGGCCTGCCAGTTAATGGTCTCTACCATACTTAAACAAAAAGTAGCAGGATTTAGTACAAGTCTTCAGCAGTCTCTTCTGCCTAGCGGTTAGCCCAACCTCAGGTTTTTCATTGCGCAAGACGTAATCAATTACGTGGCATCACCCATATCATGGACAGTTCTGGCTAATTCACTCCTATGCAGCACATTCTAACAGTGTAAGTGGCAGTCAAGGGGTACTCCCTGTAGGAAGCTGGCCTGGTGTGTGGTGGGCACTTAAGGAACTTACACCTTATACCAGGTCCAGATATTCCCTATTAGTGAAATGTAGGCCATGTCTAGAAGCCAGGTTCTCTAGGGGTAACTGTGTATGAGCAGCCAAGACTCATCTAGGAGACATGCAAAGCCACTGTAGTCAAACAGCACTTACACATATGAAAGAATACGCTCAGTGTTACAAGAATAAAGGTACTCTATTGTGGTAACACAAAACCAAAATTACTATAGAGGCAATACTCCCTTAGAAGGTAATTAATACACAATATATGTACACTAGTTGTCAGAAAATGGCATAAGAATAGTTAGAAACTGTGCAAATAGTGTAAAACACAAAAGAGAATAGTGGACCTAGGGGCAGCACAAACCATATACTAAAAAAATCAAATGTGAGAATGTCACCCCACCCAGGTAAGGAGAGTGTGTAGGGGATGGCTAGGGGTTACCAGGAAAGCACAAAGGTAAGTACCACAACACCCCCCAGCAACCAGGAAAGCAGGAGTAAATAACTAGGATTTCCCCAGAAAACCCACTTAGAAGAAAAGAAGAGGATTGCAAAACTGAGAGATGACTGCAAGAAACCAGCGGTGGATACCTGGACAGGAAGACCTGTGGAAAGAGGGGTACAAGTCCAGAAGGCACAGCAGAGTCTAGTGGGGGCAGGAGCCCATATCCACTAAGCTGAGGATTGCAGAAGTTGGTTGATGGTGCAGAAGGAAGGCCAGCACTGGAGCCCTGGACTCGGAGTCGAGTTCCTGGAGGATGCAGGTGATGTCCCACGTCACATTGCAGTCAGGTTTGCCTGTCCAGATTCCACCAACAAGCCTTGGCACAGGCAAAACTCACGGTTGGCGAAAGTGGTGCTGCCGGGGACCAGCAAGGCCCAGGGGACTCAGCCCAGGAGAGGAAGTCAGAGGGGGCCATCAACATTGCAGAGAGCCCACAGAAGCATAGGCATTACACACAGGAGTCCCACAGGATGGGGACACAGAAGGTGCAAATGGAGCCCATGCAGCACTAAAAAAAGGATCACACGCCGCAGGAGAGTCACTCAAGGAGCTGTGCGTCACAGGAAGGAGTGCTGGAGGTTGGAGCTACATGAAGACTGAAAACCCCTTGGAAGAAGCGCCAACAAGCCTTGACAGCTGCAGAGGACGCGGTGCACACGGGTACTGTCCTGCATGAGAAGGCAAGTGGAGGTAAGCACTTTCCTTCTCATGAAGGACAGTACCCGTGTACAGCTGGTTGAGAGAACCATCTGGACCACTTCCAACCACCACCCATGTTGCAGGATCCATGCAGCTCAGCAGGAGAGGGGATCCAAACAGCCAGTTGTTGTTGCTGTTGGTGCCTGCAGATGCAGGGAAGTGACTCTTTCACTCCAAGGTAGATTCCTTCTTCTTTCTGGTGCAGACTGAAGATGGGCTGCCCTCAGAGGATGCACAATGGGGGAAATGTTGCAGAACCTGGAAAGAGCCAAAGAAACAATGTTGCAGGCTAAGTCTTCATCTTTGTTGCAGGTTGTCGGGTCCTGGAGAGTTCAGATGCAGTTTTTTTGGTCAGAAGTTGAAGTAAGGGATGCAGAGGAATCCTGCTGGAATCTTGCAAGCTGAATCTGAGGAACCGCCTAAAGGAAAGACCATAAATAGCCCTGAAAGGGGGAGTGGTTACCTAGCCGGGTGACCACCTATTAGGAGGGGGCTCTGACATCACCTGCCTGGCCTGGCCACTCAGATGCTTCCAGAGTTCCCTGCCAACCTTGGATTCAAGAAGGCAGAACTCAGGGACCCTCTGGAGGAGCTCTGGGCAACACCCCAGTGGTGGTGATGGACAGAGGAGTGGTCACTCCCCTATCCATTGTTCAGTTTCGGGCCAGAGCAGGGACCAGAGGTCCCTGAACTGGTGTAGACTGGTTTATGCATGGAGAGCACCAAATGTGCCCTTCAAACCATACCACTGGCTTGGGGAGGATACCCCTCCCAAGCAATGTAACACCTATTTCCAAAGGAAGAGGGTGTAACACCCCTCTCCCAAAGGAAATGCCTTGTTATGCTTTCCTGGGCTTGAGCTGCTCAAGCAACAGGAGGGCAGAAACTTGTTTGTGAGGTGGCAGCAGCTGGGGCTGCCTGGAAAACCTCAGAAGGCTTTGGAAGCATTGCTGGGGTTCCTTTAAGGATCCCCTAGAGTGCATGGAATCATACAACCAATACTTGCAAACGTATTGGGGTATGATTCCAACATGTTTGATACCAAACATGCCTAGGTTCGGAGTTACCATTATTTAGCTGGACATAGGAAGTGACCAATGCCCATTGCACGTGTAAAACGGCATCTCTGCACTCACAAAGTCCAGTAACGTGGGTCTAGAGTTTGTGGGGGCACCTCTGCTGGTGCAGGGGTAGCCTCACACACAGGTACCTGCATCTTCCCTCTGGGCTGAGAGGGCCTACCATAGGGGTGACTTATAGTGATCTGGTGTAGTGACCTATAGTGAAAATGGGAGCATGCACCCGGTTTATGCAGACTGCAATAACAGGCCGGCAGTACCCTTTGCATGGGCTCCCTATGGGCGGTAGAATTACTGCTGCAGCCCATAGGGATCCCCTGGAGCCCCAATGCCCTGGGTACCTGGGTACCATATACTAGGTGCTTACATGGGGGCACCAGTATGCCAATTGAGGAATGAAATACAGAGTTTTTGGAGAGAGAGCATAATCACTGGGGTCCTGGTTAGGTGGATCTCAGTGAACACAGTCAAACACACTGACATCAGGAAGAAAAGGGGGTAACCATGGCAAGAAAGAGGCTACTTTCCTACACTCTGTCATCTTTGGGACTGTGGCGGTCCCAAAAGTCCCCTGGCACTTAGTTAAACTATTAAGGTAATCCAAGATGGCATTACAGTGTCTGTTTGTATTCTACATGTTTTTCTCCATCTGCCATTCCCTAAACAATAGTTTTTACACATGCTGCTTTTAATTATTTTTTCTATGCAACACATGAACCTTTCATAGTGTAGCAAAGTAGCTCTTAAATGTTTCAATTCAGTGGACCCCAACTTAATCATTACTGGGAACTGGGACCCCTCACTGAATGATTATTGGAATCCTGGGACCCCTACTGAGTAATTACTGAAAGCCAGGGACCCAGGCCTAAGCATTTTCGATGATTTGAACTGCAAAACAATACACACAATGTAAAGAAGCAAACATTCATACGATGAACACATAAATGATTACTTTTTTTTTTAATTGACAAACAAATATAACAGAATCAAAATTTTAATTTTTACAGGAAGTTTGGAGGTTTTCTAAATTCAGTTCCATCGCTCACACTGTACTGTGTTTGACGCACATGCACTGCTGGCACAAATCAATCTGAGAATATGAACATAGGCCCAGATTTATAGGGATTTGGCGCAGGGTAGCACAATAAATCACTTTGCAATGCTGCCCTCCTGCATATGTGAAAGGACAGGAATGCACTGTATCTATGGTATACAGCGCATTCCGGTCCTTTCCCCCTGTTCTGTCACTGCTGTCATCAGCCTAGCACCAAAGCAGGCACCCTTTCACTCTGGGGCAAGGGTGCCTGCGATGCAGGCAGGATTGTTTTTGTGAAGAAAAGGTCACCTTTCTGCACGAAAGCCATCTTGGGAGGCTCTTTCCTCTTTTTGTGTGTGCTGCGGAACACAGCACACAGAAAAAGAGGAAAAAACAAGGAGAAGTAAAGATATTTCTCCTCGTTGCTTCTCCCATGGGGAGGTGTAAAGTTTTGATGCATCCCCAGGTTTACATGGCCTTGTAAACCTGGGGATGCATCAAATCCATGGGTGCTGCATGGGAACACCCACCGCAAAGCCCATGGAACGCTTCCCTAATGCAGAGTAAGGCAACGCAGCGATTTACGCTGCCTTGCCTTACTCTACGTCTATGAGGACATTCAGAACCAAGCAAAGCGGCTTTGTGTGGCCTCATACATATGGTTGAAAGGTTTGCGCTGCCATTGTGTCACTTTTAGTCAGGCAGCAACCACGCAAGCCACTCATAATTATGCCCCTTAATTTTTTGCCTCTTATTTCAGATTTCTTGACATTTACAGAACGTTTTAACATTTTTAATTGTACATTTTGCTTCTTTACTTATATAAACTTTATTTATCTGTTAATATAATTCAATTTCCCAAGCAGTCATGGACCCACTGAGTAGGTTTCACAGCCCCCCCAAGGGTCCCCTGAACACAAGTTAAGAACCACTGGTGTAGCAGAATGCACGGAACTGAGTTACCTCTAGGTATTATGACTATTTTAGAGTGTGAATGCATTGTGTTATGGTGGGGGACGATTGAGAGTTCTGGAGTTCAGTGGGTCATAAAGGTGTCAAGACTACATCCGACTCCAGTCTTTGATCTCTGCAGGGCACATAGGGCGATGGCCACATAGATGCCAATTGTAATAAGAGGGCCTATTGTGGATTGTAAAGATTGTATCCATCCAATTGTGGCCTCTTTGAAGATCGCACAATGCTTTAGGCAACTGTGCGTAAGCTTGCAGTGCACTGGATGAGTTAGCGATAGAAAAATGCATAAAGCACCTCTTCACATACCCATAGCTTTGCCCTTCTCCAAGTCGAACCTTGGAAGTACTGGAATATTTCATGAGTGGTCAGAGCACCCTTCTAGAGCTATTGGCCATTTTGCCAATTTAAGTGAGAACTGGGCTGTGCAATACCCTCTTTTATCTAATTCTCTCAAAAAAGTTATTGGGGGAGGGAGGGAGTCCTTCTGAGCCCTCATTTAGGAAATGTGGACACACTTGCTTCTCTTGCTGCACTCCAACTTTGAATACTGTGGCCCATATTTATAAAAAATGGTGACAACTGCGCTAGCGCAGATGTGCGTCATTTAATTTAACATGAGTTAACACCATTCCCTGACACCATCCGTGCCCCATATGTAAGAAATGACGCACGATGGAGCTAAATAATGGTTAGCATCTCAAAAAAGACGGTAGCCAGTGATGGATGGCGTTAGGGGAAATGGCGCTAGTGGGTCAAAAATGACTGTAGGCTGACGAGCAGCAAAATATCTCCCGCTCGTCAGCCTACCATCATTTTTTGATGCACAATCAACCAAAAAATGACTCCTGCTTAGGTGTAGACAGGAGTCATTACCACAACTCTAATGCCCACCACAGGGGACCAGTTTCCCCAGGACAACCCCAACATACCGAGTGCTAGCCAAAGTCAGTGTCACACAACACTTACCCACGTACACTTACCTGCAACTTACCTGGGATCGGCTCCCTCCTCCTGTAGTGTCCCTGTGGTGTGGGTGGTGGTGATGAGAGGGTGATGGGCATCTTTGTGCCCATTCCATAGAGTTTCCCCATGGAAATGGGCCTACGAGCACATTAACGCCTGGTCTGACCAGGCGTTAAATAATGACGCTGATCAGGCTTAGCACCATTATTTAGGTCCACCTCCTAGGTGCAGGTCGTTTCAGTGTCGGGAGTTAAATATGGCGCTGTGGGGCTAGCGTAATTTCTAGGAAGGGAAAGCCTACCTTGCACCTCATTGTCGCAATGAGACGCAAGGTGGGTTGGCCCTTCCTGAAAATGATGCTAACTCAATTATTTTGACGCTAGACAGGTCTAGCGTCAAAATATAAATATGGAGTTAGGTTAGCACTGCTTTAGCTTCATAATAAATAATGCTAAGGTGACACTAACTTTCCATAAATGTGGGCCTGTATATGCAGACAGTTGGTGAGGCCAATGCTGGAATTGGGCAGAGCCAGCAGGGGGAGTGGGTGGTTTCAGTTAGAGAAGTGGGTGTACCAGTGGAGAATTGGGACACATTTTGGCCACATGCACTCTATTAGTCCTTTAGTTGACCGGTGGCTAACAACAACAGACTACCAGGAAACTGTTGATTGACCATGAGAGGCACCTCTAGTAGTCAATCAGCAGTTTGCCACATGTTCACACTATGTCTTGCAATGCAGACAGTCCACGAAATGACCCGCTTTGTCTTGGGTAGAATAAGGATAACCTAGTGGGAGCTGAATGTCAAACTCTCACCTCCCCCAAAATTAATGAGGACAATGTTATTAAACAGGCCAAAAAGAAAGGTGTAAACGCGATACAGAGCAAAAAATCATATCAAATAAAAGCCTTCGACTAACAGCAGATAAAACAAGTTATAGGAAGTTATGAGGCAATCCCTCTAAATCAGCCAGAAAAGAAATGGAGAACATTTTGAAAAGTTAGTTCCCTATAATTGACCAGCTAGTAGCATCTTTTTTTTACTGCGTACCCAAGATATATAGAAACAGGTTTCCATCACCTAGGAGACCAATTGTATTTGGAATAGGGTCTCTCTTAAAAACAATGGCCCAAATCTTTAATTATTTCATTTAACCCATGCTAAGAAACATGCCCTCTTACCTAAAAGATACTAAAGGTACAGTTAATCTCATTAAAGATTTCACGTTTAAGTCTACAGACTAAATTTCTGTGCCCATAGATGAGAAGGATTTACATATGAGTATCTCTGGCAGCTCTGAGAACAGCCCAGAGTACTACAGCTCATCACAGCCATGCTTACACCCATTATGAATACCTCCACCTCATCCGTGACCTTCCCAGGTGTTTGGAAACAGGCAAATGTCCTCCCATTTCTGAAGACATTCTCCACTGACCCATGTACACTTGCCAACCACAGAACAATCTTTATCCCACAATTCCTGACCAAAGTCTTAGAGAAAATCATCAACAGGTGTCTCACTGAATACCACAAGCAGCACTTACTCCTCAACACCACTCAGTCTGATTTTAGATCCAACTACAACACAGAAACTGCCCTCATCATTGACACAGATGACATCTGCATGACTCTGGATGGCGGTGACATGTCCGCCCTCATTCTCATGGACCTTTTCCCAGTGTTTGGCATGGCCTCCCACCCCATCCTCATCCAATTCCTAGATGACATTGGAATTCAAGCACATACATGCCCTTGGATCTGCTTCTTCCTGTCTGAAAGGGCCCTGTCAGTCAGCCTAGCACCACACAACTCAGATGCTTGCATCTTCATATGCGCAGTTCATGATCCATCTAACCAGCATAATTTGCTCTCACAACAATAACGTTCCCTCCAATGCCGACCACACCCAACTAATTTTCTCTCTCATTGACAAGACACTCAGTACCCGGATCAAGTTCAATACCTGCATGACTGAAATCACATACTGGATGAAATCCAACTGTATGAAACTGAACACCAACAAGATCAAAATTCTGATCTTTGGTAAGAGCAATTCACTGTGGTCAACAGAGCTAGGACCGACACCTACACCTGCATCCCACAGCAAGGACCTTAGGATCCTCAACAGAAAACTTGACATGTCCTCCCAAGTCAATGCTGTCAGTGTCTCATACTTCCATACTCTGAATTTTGTCATTGATGCAGTCCATATACTATTGCTAACCTATATCTTAAAAAGCACCTCTAGAATGAAAACGTTTATTTTGCCAGGTCAAAATGGCAGTTTGAAACTGCGCAGACAGGTTGCCATGGTGGGTCTGAGACAGGTTTAAAGTATTACTTAAGTGGGTGGCACAATCAGTGTTGCAGACCCTCTACTAGCATTTAATTTCCCAGTCCCGGACACAGATAGTGACACTTTACTAGGGACTTAGAGGTAAATTGAATATGCCAATTGGGTACAAGCCAATGTTACCATGTTTTAAGCAGCAAGTGTAGTGCCGAGTGAGTTATGAATGACGGAACCATCTTGGCTCCTGAAGGGCATGTAGAACTGTGACATAAGTGTTGGAACATGGTGAAGTGAAAACAGATTTAGAATGTTGTGTTCGCGGTTACACACAAACCAATAAAGATGTGTAACATACAGCTCTGTATGTGGCATAGGAATTGGTGGGTACCCCGACTGGGGAAGACACTACAACTGCCAAGGAGATAGGGGATTAGTAACCCGAAGATCGACAGTGCTCTCCCTGACAGTTTGCTGTGGTCCAAGCAAACTACTTGTGCATGTCACGTGTGCCTCCATTGAAGTGCAGAATCAACATTTGGCTATGTGGAGTCAAAATGCAGCTGCTGAGGCATATGAAGCTAAAGAATGCGTCACTGAGACGTCTAGGCATTATCGACCAAGAACCTGCCTTCCTACAAGGTCATAAAGAGAGGAGCCGTGCTTCTACGGAACATAAAGCTATACAGCATACAGAGTGATAATGCTAAAGGTGGTACAACGAGGTTTTGAAAGAGCAGTAAATAGTGACAGCAAATTGCAGGATAAAGTTGCGATCAGAAGTACTGCAAGGCAGTGATCAATCAGGTGTCAGACAGTACAAAGCGACGCCTAAAAGCAAAGCGATTCAAATGCAAGAAACGATCATCTTTCCAGAACCGATTAAAGAGAGTCCTGGCACCACATAATTGGAAAGTGGCCCAAAGAGAAGCGAACAGGGTTGTGCTTATGGAGCTGTCCATACATGAAGAGGTGATCGGAAAAATCAAAGGCTGTTCTTCCAATGGAGACCAAGAAAGAGGCCATGTTTCCTGCAGTTATGAAGGATGACCCAGAGGCCAGCACCTCAAAAGGCCTCAAAGATGGTGTGCATGAATAAGTTCATCATGGCACCTAGCGGAGTCGGAGAGAAATCCACCTTCAGGATCACCCAATCCTGCAAACAGTTATAATGTTGCCACCTTCCTGAAACCACCATTCGGTACTGCCAAACAGCAGAATATTGGCAATAGATGGACTGCATGGATAGAGACATTTGATGATCTCAAGAATCTTGCTGGTGAACGTGTAAACGAAGTCAGGAAGAAAATGCTGAGAGCTGATGAAATTAGATGCTGTTAAATTATTGACGCCTTGAATCTCAAGTTCAATCCAATACTGAACGTGGGTACGAAAGGTACATTTTCAGTTGAGAACAACAAAGAGTTTGTGAAACCACAGACAAATTTGTACTGCAAGTTTCATGAATTTAATGATGAGGAAGCAATACGTCTTTGAGGTACTGATGGATGTGTGTCATATTCATTCAGATGATGAAAGCTGAGAGAAACAGTCTGGAGAAAGTTCTCATGGCTGCTAGAGCTGAAGAGCATGCTGATTGATAAGCTGCTAACATGAAGGACGAAGGTGCTCAAACTGAGTCAGTCATAAACATAAAAAGTAAGCATAAACATATGGCTGGAAGACACATAGTGATGTCTCCATGGAAAAAGAAGTTGTGTTTCAGGTGTGGATTGTTGTTTCCACACAAAAGTAAATGTCCCACCATTGGACAGCTTTGCAAAGGCTGTCGGAAGAAGAAGCATTTTGTAACGGTTGTCAAGGCAAAGGATAAAGTAAGTGCTTCACAGCGAGAAGCCAAAATGGCCAACCAAATATTCCAGAAGCGACATTTGACGCATGCCCACAAGGCCAAGCAAAAACACCAACTAAGACAAATCAACACCAAACAAAGTCAATAGTGATCTAAATCATCATCTAAAATTTCTTCAGTATCTATATCGAGTGAAAACAGTTGACATAAAAAAGCAGCAAGGTCATTCAAACATCGCCCGAAAATTACACTGAAAGTAAATGGTTGTTCATTACCTTTCATTATCGACAGTGGTGCATCAATAAACATTATGCATGAGAGAAATATAATGAACTATTTCCATTACAGCAACTGAAGACATGGAAAACCATACATATGTGCTGCACTACCACCATTGAAAAGTTAAGGTCTACTCATAGCGACAGTGACAAAAGTGTAAGCACCCATTCATGTGCTTCAAGGTACTGCGTCAACTGCCTTTTTATTCAGTTTCAGCCCAGCTCAATACTTAAACATGATATCATTGAGTGTTCTACTGGTCCAAAGCCAAGGATTTCTCCCTTGGTGGTAGTACTTAAGAAGGACAGTGAAGGAGCTGTATGCATTTGTGTGGATATGCGTCAAGCGAACAAGGCAATTTAAAGAGAATGACAACCAGGTCCGTACATTGCTGACATAACACAATTGAATGGTGCGAAATTCTTCTCTCGTCTTGATTTAAATAAAAGATATCATCAGTCGGAACTCGTGGAGAACTGCAGGTATGTAACAACCTTTTCGACACATGTTGGTCTATTTTCATATTAAAAACTAAGCTTCAGTGTGTCATCAGACTCAGAGATTTTTCAAGATGTCATTTGATGTGTAATACAGTCTGTCATTTAACTATAGTGTTGACATAGTAGTCTTCAGAGCTACACCGAAGGAGCATGAAAATGCTTTCAAGAAAGTGTGTAGTTGATGCAATTTTAACTTTAAATATTAAGAAATGTGAATTCAATAAAATAAAGCTAAAATTATTTGGCAATATCTTTTCTGATGGGGGTATGACACCTGATCCTGCTAAAGTGCAAATGCTGTCAACTACAAGTCCCTCTCAAGAGGTTTTTATGTTACGTTCATTCCTTCGCGTGGGTAGTTACTCTTGCAATTGCATACAAGACTTTGCCCCTGTGAGTGCTTCATTGGGAGAAAAAGAATGTTTCATTTCATTGGTCACAAGAATGCACAAGAGCTTTAAGAGGATCAAACAAGCTATTGAGATTACTACTGAAATGGCATATTGTGATCCAAAGGTCCATACAGAAGCTATTGTTGATCCTAGCCCAGCCAGGTTAGGCACAATCCTTGCACAGAACAGTGAAGACACAAATGCTCAAAGACATATTGGGGCACATGCAAGCAAAGGTTTGTCCCAAACTGAACGTGCTCATTCACAAGCTGAAAAAGAAAGGTTAGCAGTGGTGTGGGCTTGTGAGCATTTACACTTTTTTTTATATCGAAAGCCCTTTACGCTTGTGACAGATCATCCAGCATTGTTGAGCATCTTTGGCAATTCAAACGCAAAGATGCCTCCTTGCATTGAACATTGGGGTCTACGATTACAAGATTACAACTGCACAATTGTGCGTCATTCAGGGAAAGACCAAAACTTTGCCGACTAGTTCCCCAAAGTGCCTATACAGTGTCAGGGTAACCCTTACAAAACAACTGAAGCCTACATAAATGTCATTGTGAAATCAAACAAACCATCTGCCATATTGTTGGAGCAAATTATCTCTGCCATGGGTCAAGATAGTGACATATTGAAACTGAAAGACATTATCACACATCAGTCTTGGAACTAGATACTCAATCTCTTGCCAGTGACAGTGAACACCAGAAGTCCAAGAATCTTAAAGATGAACTGTCTGTGACTTAAGAAGGCAACATCCTGAGAGGTTTGAGAATTGTTCTTCCAGAGAGCCTGCACAACAGATAATTGAAGTGGTCCATGGAGCACATTGTAGAATAGTTGCTAGAAAGCAAGCTCTTCGAGACCGAGTCTGGTTTCCTTATCTCCATGAAAGAAAGGAAAGAGAATTGAAGAACTGTCATTTATGCAACTGTCTGTCATTGAAAACCACTCAACACCACTTAAACAGGTCAGAGTTGCCAAAGCATTGCTCTTGGCTTTTTCGGATTTCTTGACAATTAACATCACCCAAGGGTGATTGTTAATGAATAATCCTGTTTTCCATTTATAGAAGATCTCTCATCTATCCCTCAAGAGATAGTCATTGAGATATTAGACAGCATCTTGCAACATAGTGTATTCCTTCATTCTTAAAATCTGACAATAGCCCATCTTTCAACAGTCAAGAATTCAAAGACTTTCTCAATCATCTCAGTGTGAAGCATTAGAAAAATCACACCTCTTTGGCCACAGGCTAAAGGTATTATTGAACGTTACATGAGTACATTAAAGAAAGCTGTTAAACTTGTACCCTTCGAGTTTACAGTTCAACTCGTCATTCAACCACATGTGAAAACCCTGCAACTTTGATATTCAGGAGAGCAATGGTGGCCAAGTTGCCTCAATGGACCAGCACAAGATCAAGTACTGAGGAAGAAACATGTACTTAAGACTCAGATTGTAAAAAAAAAAAAAATATGAAGGCCTCTGCAGACAATCAACAATGCACAAAATACATTGTTGTTATGAGAGGCTATTGAGTTATTGTTTGCCAACTGAGATAACACAGGTCTGATTCTTAATTTGATCCTAAGTCATTCCATGACAAAACAAGCAAAGGACACATGGTGACTGTCAAAGATCCTGGAAAATCCATCATGCGAGATTCCTCTAATTTCAAGCATGTCAGGAACTGTTTCAATGTAGAGAATGGTTTGGAAAGAACAATTGAAAAACCTCACACTGCTGTTGCATCTGCACCGCCAACGTAGATCATAGACACTGCTATTGCCGGTTCCCAGTTTCTGAAACCTGGTTGAGACAAGCAATCATAGCACCACAAAGGCTCATTGAAGAGCTATGATTGCATAGAAATTTGTAAAAAAAAACTTAATTTTTTATTTAACAGAGGCGGAGATGTAGTGTTGTGTGAGTTCTGTATGATGGAAGCCTCTTGGCTCCTGAAGGACTCCGTAGAACTGTGATGTGTGTGGTGACATAGTGAAGTGAATGTAGGTTATAATGTTGTTTTTGGCTACATACAAACAAATGAAGATGCATAACATACAGCTCACTGTGTGGTGTAGTTATTGGCGGGTACCCCGGTTGGGGAAGAAATTACCAGGAGCACAAGCACTTTAGTACTGGTTAACAGTGGTGAAGTGTGCAGAGTCCTAAAACCAGCAAAAACGAAGTCAACAAACAGGAGGTCTGAAGGCAAAAAGTTAGTGAGTAAGCCACACCAAGGATGCCATGTCTAACGGCCAAATTTTAAGTTCATATAAATAAATAAAATAAAATGTACACTTTGAACGGGGTTTGCCAAAGAAAGAGAAAGGAACTATTGTCAGGGAGAGGCCATCAATGTGCACATGATTCAAGTGAAGGGAGACAAAAAGTAAAGTGGGTTAACCCATTGCCCCATAATTTATGCTGAGAAGGGTGGGAGCAACATATGAATAACAAATAAAAAGATCAATGGATAAAGCCAGCTGACCAAAAGCACCTCTTTGCATGTATAATATGTGTGAATTAATGGAAGGGCAACAGTCTGACGAGACAGCTAAAAGTGTGTTACGGACCAGATAACTACATAGCCAGATAGTAACTCTAAAGAGGATAATTCAGAAGAAAACAAACTCAACAAACAACTAAGAAGGATAGTGTTAGACTTTTCATCCTTGGCATGGTCTCCCTTAACTTTTTGCCTCTGTTTCCCAGGTTGTTGATGTGTGCTGGACTCTGATTTTGCTGTTTTTGTTACTCTGGGCACTTTACCACTGCTAACCAGTGCTAAAGTGCAAGTGCTCCTTTACAAAATGTGTATGTAATTGGCTTTTCCATGGTTGGCAGATTTGATTTATTAGTAAATCCCTAGTACAGTGCACTTGAGGTGCACAGGGCCTGTAAATCAAATGCTACTAGTGGGCCTGCAGCACTGGTTGTGCCACCCACATAAGTAGCTCTGTAATCATGTCTCAGACCTGTCACTGCAGTGTCTGTGTGTGCAGTTTTAACTGTAAATTCGACTTGGCAAGTGTACCCACTTGCCAGGCCTAAACCTCCCCTTTTCTTACATGTAAGGCACCCCTGAGGTAGGCCCTAGGTAGCCCCAAAGGCAGGGTGCAGTGCATGGTCAAGGCAGGACATATAGGGGGTCATTCTGACCCTGGCGGTAAATACCGCCAGGGCGGAGGTTGGCGGTAGCACCGCCAACAGGCTGGCGGTGCTCCGCCGGGCATTCTGACCGCGGCGGTACAGCCCCGGGCATTCTGACCGCGGCGGTACAGCCGCGGCCAGAAGCGGAAAGCCGGCGGTGTACCGCCGACTTTCCACTGCCCAGGGGAATCCGCCATGGCGGCGCATCTTGCTGCGCCGCCATGGGGATTCTGACACCCCATACCGCCATCCTGTTCCTGGCGGTTCGCCCGCCAGGAACAGGATGGCGGTATGGGGTGTCGAGGGGCCCCCGTAAGAGGGCCCCACAAAGATTTTCACTGTCTGCTGTGCAGACAGTGTAAATCGCGACGGGTGCCACTGCACCCGTCGCACCCCTTCAACTCCGCCGGCTCAATTCTGAGCCGGCTTCCTTGTTGACGGGGCTTTCCCGCTGGGCCGGCCGACGGTCTTCTGGCGGTCGCCCGCCGGCCCCGCGGGAAAGCCAGAATGACCGCCGCGGTCTTTCGGCGGGAACCGCTTGGCGGGCGGCGACCGCCGACCGCCGCGGTCAGAATCACCCCCATAGTAATGTGTTTTATATGTCCTGACAGTGAAATACTGCTAAATTTGTTATTCACTGTTGCAAGGCCTGTCCCTCTTATAGGTTAACATGGGGGTTACCTTTAAATATGATTAAAGTGTAGATTCCCTTTGGGAGCAGATGGCCATCTGGAGTTTGGGGTCTCTTAGCTCACAATTTAAAAATACATCTTTTAGTAAAGTTGATTTTGAGATTGTGTGTTTGAAAATACCACTTTCAGAAAGTAAGCATTCTCTTGCTTATACCATTTCTGTGACTCTGCTTGTTTGTGGATTCCCTGTCTGGGTCAGTTTGACAGCTGGGCTGGTTGCACCTCACACTAGACAGTGACACAAAGGGAGCTGGGATGTAGCCTGCATTTCCCGATGTGCCATCTGTGCTAGCGGGGAGGGGAGGAGTGGTCACTCACACATGAAAGGGCTGTGCCTGCCCTCACACAATGCAGTCTCCAACCCCCTGGCGAGTGTCTGGGGCCTGGGGTGGCAAAGGCAGGATTTCACATTCAAAAGAGACTTTGCTTTGAAGTAGGCCTACTTCAAAGGAGAAATTGGGTATAAGAAGGGCACCCAAAACCACAGACTTTAAAACACTTCTGGAAACCAAGAGGAACCTCTGCCTGGAGAAGAGCTGAGGAAGAAGAGCTACCCTGCCTGTGACTGTGCTTTGTGGAGCTATCCTGCAGTTGCTGCTTCTGCCAGAGTAAGAGGGCAAAGACTGGACTTTGTGTGCCTTCCATCTTGTGAAGATCACCAAGGGCTTGATTTAGAGCTTGCCTCCTGTTGTTTGAAGTCTCAGGGACAGCAAAGACTTCTCTCTGCCAGCACCTGGAGTCTCTAGAGACACTCCTACTCTGCCAAGTGGTGCCCATCTATTTCCTGGGACCCTGAAAGGAGAAGATGGCAGCCGAAGCGGAAGAAATCCACGGACAGAACGCCGTGCTGGGAAAAGATCGACACAACTCCGATCTGCGGCTATAAAATCAATGCGCCGCCGGCTTTGCATCTGAAAATCGACACTCGCCTGTAATGCTACCAGAAGCTCAACGCACGGAGCTGGGGAAACGATGCTCAGTATTGCTGGTGGAGGCTGGTGAGATCGCAATCCGTGCTGCGTTGTTTTCGGATCATTGTGCGGCTGGATTTCCGACGCAAGTACCGCTGGGCATGTAAAAACAACACAAGGACTGCTCGGACCAAAGAGTGCTGACCGGATCGACACATTGCTCTCCTGCGGAGAGAAGAACCAACGCGCCCAGACCCAATGAAAGGAGCAACGATGCAAGGTCTCGCTCGTGAGTGAAATCGATGCATCGCAAGCCCTTTTTGACGCACACTCGCCCGTGCGGGGTTATTTTTGATGCACCCAAGGTACATTTTCACACTAACAGTGTTAGTGCGTGTTTAAAACTACATGAAGACTCTTTTTGCTTTTTAATTGATAACTTGACTTGTGTATTGTGGATTTTTGTTGTTTTAGTCTTGTTTTGTTTGGATAAATAATCTCTATTTTTCTAAACCTGTGTTGTGTCATTTTGTAGTGATTTCATTGAATTATTGTGTGTGTTGGTACAAATACTTTACACCTAGCACTCTGAAGTTAAGGCTACTGCTCATGCCAAGCTACCAAGGGGGTAAGCAGGGGTTAGCTGAGGGTGATTCTCTTTTATCCTGACTAGAGTGAGGTCGTTGCTTGGACAGGGGGTTACCTGACTGACAACCAAATACCCCATTTCTAACAGATAGAATAGACATTTATAGACATAGGACATTAACACAGTAAATTGAATAAAGTCTATAAAAAAGTTTAATGGAACACAGTAATAGCTATTTAAATATAAGGAGAAGAAGAATTCAGATACAATGGCATATGTATTGACTTGGTATGTTTAAAGTAGCAGCATTCAAATATATAGTCAAACATTAGAAATTATTAAGAATCGATGAGAAATTGAAACAAATATTTGATGTTTACATGTAGGAAATTGCGTAATTTATGGAATAAATGACCAAACCCAAGTAGAGGCACACAAGAAAACGTTCGAATAAACAACAGTTGCAACAATCATGAAAAGAACGATTCCATGTTTACTGTGTATCAACTATAGCTTTGTCCCAAAGGGTCACATTGTATATCATCTATACACAGGAAACAAAATTCAAATCAAATTGTATTTATAGTAGAAATGTGATTGAAGGATTTGTACATTCTTGTCGAACACGGAATAGACGTATTATGAACCAGAAAACAGAATAATTATGCAATGCAGACTGTAAATTATTTCTGTAGTTGTTTATGCTTGAATTGGTGAAATTAACGTTTGTGTCTGGAGTAAATTAAGGTGTGTATATTTGTTTTCTGTTCAGGATATGTAATGGAACAGTCAGTCACTTTTATGTAGAAGAGTTTTGTAATCTCGAAATGCATTGTTTTAGCATTATATGACACAAATAAAAGATAAACCATGAGAAATTTGAATTGATGATGAAGTAAACAATTCGATTGAAATATAGAATTGTGGAAGAAAGTAGCAAGGGATGCAGGATGCCTTTTGAAATTGGTGCATCAAGCACACTAAATTGGGCATTCCATTACGGTAAATTTTCATGCCATTGCTATATACTTCACCATAAATTAGACCCGAGAAACGGAAGAGATAAACCAATGAAAACTGTAATTTTTTAAAACAATTATGAATAAGCACATACCTAAAACTTCAGTTACATGAACCAAAATAGAAAATGTATTCGCAGTACATGTTGGCACAAGAAGTAAGGCAGATGCGATCAGAATAAACAACTGTAGCAACCTATTACTCTAAGGTCCACAGCTGTTTATTTAAACTTTTCAAGCTTTGCAAAATGGGAGGCTTGCAAAGTATTAAAGGAGGGGGCAGTTTATTGGTCTTTCGAAATGGCGACAAAAACCTGTACAGCTGCAGCTTATGTCCTAATGTGGCACTGGGTGGACTGCTGGCATTCGACACCTGTCCTATGCTTTGAGTCTACCCGACGGCGCTATCTACCTGATGCCTGATGACAACAGCCCGCCCCAGCAACTTACCAGGAAGAGTATTCCCAACACAGGATGCTCTGGTCAATCGCGGGCGGGACTTCTGGTCTGAAGTAAATGTCATCTTGACTCTGGTGCACGGGCTCACCGTAGATGGCACCAGCAAATGTACTATTGTGATATTTTGAGATTTTGTCCAAAGAAAACATATTATGCCCATCCAACTAGGTATTGCAGGGTGCATTGATTTGTCTTGCACTCTGTCTAACATATTCCCACTCTAGAAATAGAACTTGTTTGAAAATATTATCAACTGCAGCATTTTCATTGAAAGCATCCGTGAGGCCCCTTCTTAAACACATGTTTTTTAAAACTGCATTCGAGAGAACGGGTTGCAAAGGACGGATATGCTGTTTCAGGAAACTCATTCAGTCACCTTGACTGCTTTAGGCAGCACCTGTTACCATGGAAACAATTCTTTTCACTTCAAGACTTCTTTTCTCTGAGCGCCCATCAAGCAGATGTAAGGTAACCTACCCCTGAGTTCTTACTTATACCTTCCTGGCGCAGCCCGGTAGAATATGCCAGTGAAGTTTGACATCGCCCTTGAACGCAGTCACACAAAAAAGATCACCAAAGACGCTCAGCATTTTAAAACATTTTTCTACTGCCCTGCACCTCAACGGACCTCATGCTAGGCTTTTATTCCCCCTTTCTCTTGCACGGTTACACTGTTTTTAACCTGATTGTTCCTATTGTACTGTGGATCATTCTGTGCCAACTAGCGAATGTTGTTTTTAAACATTAATACAAACCTTCTCCTGGACTTTACATTTTTAATCTTATCTCCTCCATTGTACTTACCATTTGTTTCCTGCGTCCCTCGGGACTATTTTCAGCCTTAAACCTTGAGCTCGTCCAGGTTATTGAAAGCAGAGGTACAATTTCCAGAAACTATTAGAACATGCACTGGCAAAGCCAATAGGTTTCTGCAATCCGAAAGTTATTGGCATTGTCAATGTCAATGTCTTGCATGCTTAACTGCAGCATGGCTGCTGTTCAGCATGGCAAAAACCATGCAACAGAGTGCTACGACCCATCCTGCACTGTATAACGCAATAACAATGTGATGGTATATTGTGTAGGTCATTCTGTTTTCAGACACTAGAGAGTCACGCCTCACTAAAACAAAGCTCAAATTGAAAAGTATAATGCCACTTCATGCACGTTGCGTTTTTTGTTTTTTTAAATCAGACCAATATTGTTAAAATAGCAATGATCCTTTTACTTTTGTTGGATGCAGTGAAATCAGGCTGTTATGTAAGAAAGAAGACAAAGAAAAAAAATGAGCAGTTCGAAATGAAGCCCGGGTGAGAGGAGACTGAGCTTGTAAAGCCATGAGCACTCGTGTGGAGCGCTCAAACTCAATGAAAAAGATAGCTCCTGTGACGGGAGCAGTGGCTGGACACAGTCACTTGATTTATGCTCTAGGGGACGTCTAAACGCAAGAGGAGGCGTGACGCACGCATGCCAAGGACAAATGGGGACAAAGGATAATAGACAACCATGGAGCAAGCAAATGGTAAGCCTATGGGCGGGCTGAAGCCCCCTGATTAAACACATCACATCTCTTCGAGACAGCACGTGCGCTGTCTAGCCGAGAATAAAAAACTGAGCTCATTAGGCACAACCCATCTGCAGTTAAAATGAGTTCCAGTTTTCTCGAAACGATTTGGATTTTAAAAAAGCCACATACTGCAGAAGTGCCATAATAGGCCGCATACAGATCAGCTGTACTGGAAATGTTATTAGTAATGTGTAGTAAGTGAGCACTTGAGAAATGTCTGTCTCAGGCCAGTAAAAGCTAATAGAGTTTCTAGAGCTTGTTAAAGTTCATAACATTACAAACCCTATCCTGGGTGGTTATTACTAGGCTGGTGGGAAATTGGTTGTTATACGAGCATAATTTGCAAAATCTTATGTGGAGCATATGATGCAAAATGCCAGTCTAAAATCTCATGTGTTTTATACTGTTGCTCAAAGACATTCTTTGCCCTCCTCTTTTAGATGTGAATTCTTCTTTTGCCTCGGTGGTCAATCCTAGACTTCCTGAAAGCCAATACAATTATTCCAAATACCAACCCATCACCTTTCTGTCTACAACTATCAAAAATGTAGAATCCCATGTCTCTCAACAACTATGTTCCTTCCTAGAAAGATGTAACCTGCTTTAAGACACATGCTGGCTTCATCCTCAATAGAAGGGAAGTAGAAATCACCAACTATAGCTGTGTTGCAACAGGTCACAAAGTACACCACGTGACAGTACTGACAGCTTCCTATTCTTACTCGAGCTTCGCAAACCAGGCATTGGCATGTTTTGCTCCTTCCAAAACATTACACTCCAAAAATTCACTTCTCCTCCATTAGACGGGGTTAGTAAGCACTATATAAATACAATTCCACAAGCTCTAATCTTTCTCCAGATTTATGCAATCTTCACATCTGCCTGATCATTTTTTTGTTATTCCCGCACTGATGTTACCATGATTTTATTCAACCTATCAGTCACAACAACAGCAAATTTTCACTACAACTTTGCGTGCTTAAGATCAAGGATTAGATGGATGGACACTTGTTCAAACTCAATACAAACTCTCTACAAACAAAATGGAAATTAATTTGCTTGATTATAACCCTGACGTTAGGAATTCCTCCCTCTGGGACTCTGAGTTGCTTATGCCCAAACCTTCTACTATGGTGAAAGGTCTTGGGTTGATTATTGTAACAGTGTTTGCCTTGAAATCAATGTTTCCATGCTGAATCATCTTCAAGTCATCCAAAAGTAAGCTGTTGCGAAGTCAGGGTACTCGCATGTGAGTGTTTTTAAACTTCGCAAACTTTACAAAGTGTGGCCAGAAACCCTTATTGCTCTTGTTCAGGAGGACAGGTAGCAGCAGATGGAGTGATGTCACTGACAGCCCTCTGTGCTTGGAGAAAGAGTTCCTATTACAGGATTATCTGATCAGTCGTGGGCATGGCATTCTATAGGAACTGTCTGTGACCTGTGGGGGGTTATTCGGGCTAAATTTTGTTTTGGGTGATGTCAGGCAACTTTGCTTCGTCAAGTCTTTGACTTTGACATTTGATGATATTGTCTAAAGAACACCTAAATTGTCATCACTATCCCACTGGTCAATGTGAGTGTATCACACTGTGTCGCACCCAGCTTGAGACCTCCCCGCGCTGAAAAGAGAACTTGCTTGAAAATATTATCAAATACAGCATTTTCATTGCAAGCACTCGAGACGTCCCTTCTTGAACACATTGTTGAAAACTACATTCAAGAGAACTGACTGCGAAACACGGATATGGTGGTCCAAGGACCTTAATTCCCGCATCTGCTGTAAGCAGTACCTGTTACCTTGGAAACGTTTTTCTTCACTTTTAGACTTTGTTATCGAGAACCAATCAAGCATTTTCAAGACAAACTAATCCTGCTTTTCATTACCGGCCTTCCTGTCACCTGCACAATGTAAAAGCCTTGTGAAACCTGCCGTGCCAATGATGCCAATCACACAAAAAATGCCACTAAAGACACTCTTTAAAATATTATTTCACTGCCATGCACCCTGACAGACCTTATGATAGACATGTGTTCTCACTTTCTCTTGCATGACTTCATTAAGGTTTATTCTGATTGCCCCATTGCACTCTGCATCATTTTGTGCTAAATAGCCTGTGTGTTTTTATATTTTGTATTTTATTCTCCTGATCTTACTTTGATTGCTTCTCAACTGTTGCCCATTGTACTTTCTGTTTCATGATTCCCCAGAACTATTTCCAAAGTTAAGCCTTGAGCTCGGGCAACCTATTGAAAGGAGAGCAAAGGGCTTCTTAAGGACGATTCAACTTGCATCCATTCTTGAATCTGAGCTCGCTGGATGAGGTCCTTCTGAAGTATGTTAAATTGATTCCCTGTGTCACCTAAATGATTTTGATCGGAAAAGTCTACATATTAGTGATGACCGGAATGTCTGTCTCTGACTAATAATACTCAGATAGTACTTCAGAACAAAGATGTCTTTAGGGGCTCATAACATTAGAAATTCACGCCTGTGTGGTAGTTAGGCTTGCGTAATTTGCACAATTGGGTTTTACAAATATTTCTGAAAATGTGTAGAAACTATTCCACCATAACATTTTGCTCATTTTTTACTACAGATTATTGGATCGAGTAGATAATGTGTGCAAGGTCGGGCTGGACTATATGGCTATCAGGCAAGGGCAGCTCCTCCGCCATGGCGGAGGAGCGTAGTCCCTCCGGCAGCAGCAGCTGCAAAACTTATACTGTAAAATGATAATAAACAACGTTTTATAATAAAAGAGGCCATGGGGCTGTGGGGGGGACAAGTGGGAGTGCACTGCTCTCCCCCGTCAGTGCACATGTATGTTTGGCAGGCTGTCTAGGGACTGCCAAACACACATGCGCACTGGGCTCTCTCCAACCCAGCAACGCAGGCACTGCATTGCTGGGTTGGAGACAGCAGGCAGAGACTTCCACGCCGGGAGCCGGATGGGAATGAGGAGTAGATGGGAGCAGCGAGGCGCAGCGCAAAAAGGTATGGCATTTTTTTATTATATATTTTTTCATTGTGTACCCCCAAGGCCCCCTGCCACGTCCCTTTTCCCTACGGCGAGCCGCCACTGCAATCAGACAGTTCCCAGTGGGCTGGTGTGACAGATCGGCGTGTGGGCTGTTTTAGCAGCCTAGGGCCAGTTTTATGGCCAGGTGAGCTGTTTTTTTTTGTTGATCTTCCTGATATCACCACTTGTTTGTAGCTATTTACTTCACTAGTGGAGGCCACTTTCATTTTGTTGCCAGGGCTTATTTTTTGTTCCAGCCCGACCCTGAATGTATATGTTGCTGGAGACAAGTTCGAACAGAAAGTGTATTGGGAAAGACATATCGACTCAAGCAGCTTTTGAACATGAGATATGCGTTCTTGTTCAATATTCATTCTTAAATATGGCAAACTGTAATTTTGCTAGCATTTTGCTTATGAAATAAAATAACAATCGTCTTCATGGAAGCATGAAGACATTATTACTAGTATGCACAAGAGAATATATAAGGGATAAAGTACCCCAGGCCATGAATTATAAGGATATTGCAAGTCACCAATAAGTTCCATAACCATATAGAGGAACAAGGCCAAAGGCCGAGTTCCTTTTTAAAGTTATGGAGCACAGAGGTGATTTGCAATATCTTTATCATGTATGCCAGGGGTCACTTTATCCCATATTATACATGAACACACCATCACATTTCCCACAAACCACTTGAAACATTGGTGTGTAGCTCTTTCATAAGAAAGAGTGAACATGGCTGCAAACATGAGGAATAAAAATAAAAGCTCCAGTGTAAAATTAAACACATCAATACCTGTTCTGTATTTTTGCAAACAGATAATAAGCATAGCTTAATACAAGTCATTGTTTAGTTAAAAGAAGCTTCAGTAGTTTGGGATGTGTAGAACCATGCAGAAAGGTTCTAGCTTTTTTCTATCTAAGGAGTGCAAAAAATAAATATGTTTTCCCTGCTTGTCTGCTTGTTGCAGGTAGAAAAATAGAGCATAAAATAGAAAAGCAATGTTTTGTTTTCCTTTCTTTAATTGCTGCTTTAGGTGTGCTACATCACCTAACCTGCTTTTCACCTCACTGCTGGCTCTTGTACTAGGCATAGTAACATCAAAATGTGACTGCAATAACTTATTATAGTCGAGTTCTGATGTCTTTTCTTTATAATCAGTGACTGAGTGTGTTACAAGTCACAGATCATAAAGAAATTAGAGACTGCTGTTTATATAGGGATTACAGATTCCCATGTATTTTAATAATTATTTTGACTTGTCAGGGTGCCAAAAAAGTGTCTTGAGAACAATAAAAGGCCCATTTAGAAGCTGGCAGAATCATAGTTAAAGGCATTTTTTTGAAAACTCAGAGGTTCGAAATGTGCTGTTTAGGAACCCCTTTTAATGTAGGTGCTGAGATTGGTGAATTTGAATCTGCATGAGCCTTGTAAAATCTAAGCAAATGATCTTGAAGAGAGTTGTTTATCGTCTACATTGGTGGTGGACTGCGCATTTTGACCTACAAACAATATTGCTCAAGTCTGTGTTTTAGTTTCCCTCTGAAGTCTCCTGGAATCAGCACTTAGATGGAAGCTGCATGCAACCCCTGACATCCGTATTCCTCTTACTGAAACATTCTGCGTTCATCACAACCCTGAGAAACATGTCATCATTCCAATTCCCTTCAGAATGCTTCTTTAAAATTCATTGAATGATTGTCCAGAAAGTAAGGAGAAACATCAGTCAAGCCAATTGTTATTGGAGGTATGATACAGTTTAACATTTTCAGCCTAACTTAAAGTTTGGGTAGTATTCAATCTGTGACTGTGGTGGCAGGAAAGACCTCTGTCACACTGGGTAAGAATTGTGTGTTGTATTATAACATGGCTGCCTCAGCAACAAGTCATTTTTCTCCATTGTAGCTTCTAACGCCAGGAAGAGAGTGGCATCTACAAACAAAATTCCTAGTACCTAATCCATTTTGCCACTTCTGGGATTTTTCTATTTGGGCTTGTGTATTACAAGTATTAGAGAGCAAACATTATTAATAAAATATGAGTAATTAAAATGATATAATTAATGTGTACTAAAAGGCCTAATTTAAAAAAATCACACACTAGAAATGTTTAAAATGCAGCTGACATTGTGCCCACCACCTTGAGGTCTATGTGAAATAAAAAATGACTGTTAAAATGTATTTTGATGAATTAAAACTACATGTACTGACAAAAGATGATTAGTATTAATATACTACAAAACTACTGTTTGAAAGTATTATGAAATTGTTTTATTGTTCATGTATTAGCATGAGTTAAAAGGCCTAAGTTTTAGTATTTTTCCACAAATGCAGTGTTGAAGCATTATGCTGATTTTACTGAAATACTATTGCAAACATTGTTTATTAGGCATCCCATTGAAAGCTCACAGGGGAAATCTACTTCTTTCTCTGTTCTGACTTACTTGTGATGAATGTTGAAAGTTTTAACAATGGGCCTTAGTTTCTGGTAGAAAATAATGTTAGTTAAACGTCATGTTCTTTGCTGTTTTCTACAATGTTATTATTCTGCAGAAACTGCTAACCAGAGAGGAGCGTCAACATGAGCCTATCTTGGAGAAGGAATGAATAAAGTTGCAAATAAAGAAGAAGCTTAATTCATTTGGTTCATCACTATCACACCTCATAGCTTTGTCCAATAGAAACTTAACTAGTGATTTTTAAGGGCTTTAATTAGGCAAAGTTTAGGTGATACAAGTTCAGTTCAGCTCAGAATTTTCTATCTATGCTCAGATGCAGTTAGTTACTTATGATTTAACACTTCAGATACCTTAGGCCCAAGATTACTGAACTGTTGCCCTTTCCATGTTCCTGATGTTATCTGCTGAAGACTTGCTGTTCCTGTGCTCTGCTGATGAAGACTCCGTTAGCTGCTGTTTCATTTAGGAGAGGTATAACCAACATGCATTTTGTTTTCCTTTGCAGGTTTTACCCTTAGAAATCCAACTGCATATTTTTGTCACATAAACATGTACTAAAAGTAATTCAATGGATACCCAGATTTTACCCCACTTCATATAATACATGTGGATTTTGACCTTTATTAGTTGTTAGCTATGCATTATTGACACTTTTGAATGCATGTACTACACATTCTTCTCCTACTGAGCTGCATTGATTTGTTCTGTGTCTTGCCTTCTCCACCTGCCTTTTGCAGCATTCTATGCCTTTAGATGAGCCAAGTGACTAAACGATGACCTAGAGGAGTACATTATGACAATGTAGTTCAGCACTGACCCTGAATAGCAATGTCCAGGTGCAGTATGAGCTCAGACAATGCTGCTAGTCACTGTAAGACCTTTGCTATGATAATGACTTCGTTAGGAGTGTTATAAACACCAAATTACATAAGCTGTCTGTTTCCGCTCAAAATGTATCACTTTGTCTTTGCCAACGTGATGCAAGATCTCAAGAAACTAGACAGCCTAAAATAAAGTAAGCTATTATTCTGTCTGCAGCAGGCCTTGGAATGTAACTTCATCACGTCACAAACAAGAAAGCAAACCTAACCTGTGTTCAGATATATTTCTATTCAGGAGAAAGATAAAAAATAAATACAAGGAAATGACGTATCATGTACACTAGAAAAAACAGCACTAATTACAACCTTTGTGACCCATCTTCAGAAGCCACTATCCTTCTTTTTGCAAATTGTGCCGTTACAAAAAAGCATTGGCAAAGTCAGTAGATCTCACCTCTATAATAGGATTGCTTTGTTGTTGAGTCATCCAAAAACACATAAATGCCCACACCCACCCACCCAACAGACACCCAGCACACACAAGCAATCCTCACAAACACATGCACCCAAGACATCCACCAAGACACCTCCTACAACCACTCCCTCTACCTCAACTCGCAAACCTTTTTGCCATGACCATTCCCGTATGTCAAAAAAGGTGTTCCTCTCCCCTCTTCCCTTCTCCTCTCCAACCCGTGGTACCCCCAAATGGCCTGTGTCCCTCTCTAAGTCCAACCCTTCCACCTCCAAGTCCTCCCCTGCTCCTCTACTAGTACCCATGCCCCCCCTCTGCCAAGAAGTTGACCCCTCCCAAGTGTCCCCATCCCTCCCTTAAAGCTGGCCCTAGGCCCTCTCCCAAGCCCAAGCCTAATGGTCCCCCTACCAAACCCATGCTGAAAACTCCCCACCTGCCCCCCAATCCATGAGGTGCCTGCTTGCCCTGTGGAGGTCATATAGCAGTCAGGAGTCATGTGGGGGCACACACAAGTGCCATTTGTGCATTTTGCACTTTGAAATTTGGACTGGCCTATGGCCTTTTGTTTTGTACCATTTTGTATATGGATACTTATTTCAATGTTAATAACATTTCTGGGCCAACCAGTTGTTGGTTCCATAGTCACTTATTTGTGCTGCCTTTCTTTCCACATGGCTGTTTCGTCTTGCCTGCTTTGGTTTGTGTGTGAGTGACATGTGTGTGTGTGTTGTTGTGATAGCTGTTGTGTCTGGGCAGCATGGGTGGGTGTAGACCTGGCATTTGTCCAGGTGTCATGACAGCATATTGTGTGAAGGGAACTCTTTGTGTTTGGTACTTGCATGTATGTTGATGTTTTGTGTATTGTTTGTGTTGACATGTATGATGGTGGTGTTGTGTGCCCTTGTGTGGTTGTAGTGTGTGTATGAGTGGTGATGGGTATATCAGAAGCGTTGTGTAGTATGTTAACGTGGAATGATGTCTGCTTCGTTGTATGGCTGTATGACTGTGTGTATTGGTTGTTAGGTATTGTAACGTTTTGTTGTATGTATGTTGTGTCAGGTAAAGGTGTGTATTGTTTGTGCTTGCCGAGGCCTTTATATTGTTGCAGTTGTTGTGTATTTGTGTGAATTGGTGGTGGTGTGTATTATTGTGTTCGACTGCGCCAGTGCTGTGTATCTGCGGGTTGGTGTGTGTATTGCACATGTGTGTTGGCCGTGATGTGTGTAGTATGTATGTGTATGTGGCACTGTGTGAATGTGCGTATCAGTGTGAGGTAACGTGTGTGTGTCATCCTTGCCACCCGTTCTGGATGTGTATGTTGTGTGTGTGCATGAGTACTTTGCCTTTTCCCTACAGTGCCAGGTAGGCGTGTGTACTTACGGTTGTTGTCATCGCAGTCGCTGGTTCTGGAGTTGTTGTGCGAGCTGGAGCAGTGGGAGGATGTACAGGTCCGGTTCCATGGCATCGCCGGAAGGGTATGTGTTCCATAAAGTGAGTGTCTCCTATTGTAGAGTTGGTTTCCGCCAGGGTATCTGTGTTGGTGCGGCTTCAGCGGAAATATTGGCGGTGTGCAGCCTCGTAATCTGTCCTGCTGGAACATGGTGTCTGCCGGCCTAAAGGTGGCTACTGACGTTCGTGGCGGCCTGGCCGCACTGATGGTGCCGGCGGTAGATTGGCTGTATTGTGTTGGGAATCTGCACAATGATTGACGTGTAAAGGATAGAGTCTAAATTAGTACTACTCCAGTCTCCCCACCCTGCAATCTTGAAAGTGTCAGCATTATTTGGTTTCTGGAGTATCCCAGGGGAGAGGCCTATATATCATCTAAAATATGTCCTGTGTTTGTGACATAGGGGGGTTCCTTAGTGTTTTTTTGTGTGGTTGTAAGTTTAGCTTATGGTATAAACATTATTTTATAAAATGTTTACTGCAAACATCAGATCATGTACAAACAGTTATTTCTTTATGATTATCAGCAATGCACCTGTCATTAGATCATCCCTTATGGATCACAAACATTTGTTTCAAAGCAAAGCGATTGCTAGAAAGAAAGGATGTTGCCCATACAAGGCAACAAGGGAAGCCCCATCCCCCAATTCTTCTTCCTTCTTTTTTTGTGTTACATAACCATATGGAGGGAAATCACAGGATTTCCCATGGGAGTAGACCCTTGGAAGTTGTACTTGTCTAGTTAAATCTAGGCATGGTCACTAGAGAAGGCGACACCCACCTGAAAGCCCTCACCTTGTGTACTTGAAAAAAGAGCTTACAGCATCCCCAAACATGGGAAAACCTCTCACCTCTCAAACTATAAAACGTGAGCTTCCCATTGTTTTTATGAATGTGTTGCCACCAGCCAAAAAAAATTGTCTAATCACAGAGGCCTATTATAATTGACTGAACGTTGCCAATAGGAACTGACAAAGCAGACTGCTGTTTCTGTATATTTCAGCATTTCTTGTTGGCTGGTGACAATCCTTCCCATTTGCCCGTGGGAGACCATTCACAAATGCCCTGTCACTGTCGACCCTTCTTAGACCAAAAGTCTAACTTTACTATGGTCTAAACTTAGACTTTTGGACTAAATTTAAACTTTTGGTCTAAATTAACCTTTGTGAATCTGGCCCTGTATTCTTAATCATTCGTTGTAAGTGGATGCAGATCAGTATAATGAGCAAATTTAAAAAGACAATCACTTCTGTTTACTGCAGAATGTAAAATAACAATTACTCTCTCTTAGCGGCCACCACAATACATTCTGGTAGGTAGGAGCTTCAAATTTTAAAGGATGGACAGACACTGGCTGACAGTGGACTGTTGCCCAATTCTCAACACTTGGAAATATGTACTGGAGAGTCCCTCTTGCAAGCTGAACATCATTTTGGAGAAAGACTTGCATGGACATTATTGTTACTGGTGCTTCTAGAAGATAGCGCAGAGAGGCTTCCGTTTCTTGCTGCCAAAAAAACAACTCTGCAAACCTAACTCATACTAGTTGATAGGTTTATATTTCTGGTGACGGTAACTCACTTTCCCAAACTCTGAGCCCCTATCAATCTGCTTTGCATGCATTGATAAATTGCAGTTATATTGTCGATTGCCACTGTGTTTGTTACCTTGTTTCCAATACAAAGGAATCATACATAGTAAATTACAAGCAGTGATTGTTTGTGAATCTGCACAAAGAGGCTCAGTTTTGGGAGGTAGGGAATTGTTACTCGCAGTTCCACAGGATTATGATCATAATTGGTTATCAACTGTGAACAATTTATGCTGGCATAGATTGGTTGAATCATTGCTATTATCTTGTGGTTCTCACTTTTAGGATTGTTCTGGTGTTCACATTCGTTTAGTAGTAGAAAACATGGTATTGTGTTTATAAATGTCAGGGATGGTTTAATTCCCATTTTGTGCAATATAGGGCTTTGGGCAATTTTTCTACCTTATTCATATTGATACTGTAAATATATTTATAGTTTTCCTTATTAAAGAGGAATTTGCCAAACCGACAACTCTGATTTGACCCTCACATCTTTATTGTAACTGTGATAATTGTACTTTACACCGACTAACTCTACAACAACTGAATTGTGCTAGAGCTTGACTACTTGTCTCTGTCTAACGGAAAATGCAGTCTTGAGAGGCCTACTTTCTATCACATACTGAATATCTGGTATCCTGATTAGGCACCTATTACGATTTGACCATAATCAGGAGCAGTGATACCAGGGGTGGAATCTCTGATTCTGACTCATAAGGAGCATCATATTTCACTCATTCAGAGTGGAGAATAACTGCACAGACCCAGAGATAATAGGGGGTAGATTTACTAAGGACTTATGTTGCCCTTGCGTGTCAAAAGTTATCACAAGTCAACACAAGTCTTTTAGTGGGTTTTACTAAGCAATACAAAGCCACCTTGCTTGGCTCTACGTGATTTAGTAAATCTAAAGTAACACAAGGCAGTTTCTATAACAGCCTTGTGTTATCTAATGGCAGGGAAGCATTCTGCGGGTAGAGTATGGACATTCCCATGCATCCACCCATGGATTGTGGCGCATTCTCTGATATACGTGTAAACCTGGAAATGTGTCAAAATGGTGCGCCTCCCTGACTAAGGCATAAAGAGGAGAAAAATTGTATTTCTCTTTGGTACTTTGTCTTTCTATGTGTGCTGCATTCTGCATCACACATAGAAAAGAGAAAAAGCCTTTAACGATTGTTTTTGTGCAGGAAGTAGACCCTTCTTGTGCAAAAACTGCCCTGCCTGTAACGTCGACACCCTTGCACCAGCTGCAATGCACCATACCTTTGTAAATATGATGCATTTCCGGTGTTTTGCTTTCATACAATGCAGCAACAGCAAGTTGCCCTGCTGCGCTGTGTTGCGTGAAATGTTAGTAAATCTGCCCCTAGGTCCATTAGCAAGAAATCAGGGTTACCTCTCCAGCCAACTCATATTGAGGGCCTTAGAGGGTAAAACTAGCACTTGCACCTTTGACAGTGCTTGATTGTTCCTCAGACTGTACAATCTGGGGAAAAGCCTGGCCACCTGCTCTTCACAGTGAACAGTACTGCTGCACTTTTCACCAAAAACTCTGGGGCAGATTTACTTACATTTAAGGCAGTGCAGCAAGGCATATTAGCACCACAGGAATATTTATTGATGCCCATATCTTGAGAACTCAAACTTACATTTTTAAGATTGTGTTTGTGTTTATTTCATATTGGTGAGTACACACAAAGTTGGAAATACAGCAGAGGTAGTAAAGCTTGGTGCTTTTATACCTCCCATAAGGAGATATTGGCACATGTTATCTATGTCTGCCCAGCTTTCATTTTGAAAGAAGGAAATTGCTCATGCCTTTAGTTTGTGAACTAAGCATACATTCTTGCCAGCTTGCGAATCACATTGCTTTCAAGGAACTGACTGTAGGCTAACATATTTATTAGTTACATTTAAGGATAAAGATTTAGAGCAATCCCTAAACAGCAGGACAGCCATCAAAATTATTGTGCCAGACTATTGACTCCAGCCATTTTGATATTGTAAAGATGCGGGCAAAGACTCTCCATATGAATTTGAGTCCTCCAGAGTATATGTTTATTTAACCACACAGTTAGTACAAAGAAACAAACATGAATCCCTTGCCAACCTCTGACCCTTCACTCCGTCCAGCTCCAACTGCCCTCTTTGAATGTGGAATTCACTACACAACATATCCACCTCCATTATAAATGGAAGGCAAGAGAATGAAAGGAATTCTCTGAAACAGGATACAAGCAAAATTCCAGGTTACGCATAAGCACATTTAAAAAAACACTTTGCATGAAACTACAACAATGTGTACATACAGATAACCTGTACATACTTTAGGAAAAAAAAACATCATTCATGGACTACAAACTATATACACACACTAGTTTAATTGATCATCTATTGTTTGGATATCATTTTAAAAAAAAGATGTAGTATAAAGAAAACAGACACTACACAATGCAATCACGTAAATACCCTGGTGGCTTACGAGTCCTCATACCTATTCTTTTTGTTTGAGCATTCTTTGCACTCACATCCATACTCAGAACAACCTCTGTCGCTTGTCCATGTTCAGATTGTGACTGAACACTCTCCTGTCCATCAATCCTTCTATTATCCAATAGGTCCTCATCACTCATGAGTTAAAATTTACTGTTCCCATCTGGATTCAACCCTTCGGAGTCCACCTTTCTTTCCCCCTCTCCATTGCCTATACCAAACAAAGCTACTCTCCTCTTGTTCCACCGGTCCCCATTTTCCAAAACAACATGAAACTCGCGTACATCTTTAGCTACATACGGTCCCCGGAATTTCATAAAACCACCTCCTGTACATCCTGTTCTTATTTTCACCAGATCTTGCCTCTTAATATCCTTCCCCCAAACCAACCGTGATGTTCCTACACTCCTGTTGATCATACCCCCTTCTTCCAACAGTGACGACATCCATGTTGGCTTAACTTTTGTGCGTGCTCTCCTACCTCTCATTTTCTCAAAAGGTATCTTCCCCGTAACACTCTGTGCAGTAGTGTGATAAGCCCACACTAGATCATTTACCATTGTACGAATATTTTTGCCACCCCTTACTGCCATATGAATGACTCCCTTTACCATCCGATTACACCTTTCCACCATGCCATTAGCCTGTGGATTGTACAATGCGGTACAGGAATGGTGTATCCCTGACTGTTTAAGAAATTCTTCCATTTCATGGGACACAACCTGTGTCCCATTGTCCGTAATTAGTTTCACTGGGCAACCCTCCCCGTGAAATATTTCCTGAATTATCCTAATAGTTGCTCTAGTGGTGATCTCCTTCATGAATTTCACCATCAACCACTTTGAATGAACATCAATCATTACTAAACCATACCTCAAATCCCATGGAACACCGTTTAAAGGTCCAATGAAATCCATGCATAAAGTATGCCACACTACACCAGGATCAGGTATAGATCCCATTATGCTCTGTTTGCCCACTTTCAATCTCTTCTCACTCTCCACGCAATCAACACACCTTTCAACCCAAGTATTAACATCATTATCAACCCCTGGCCACCAACAATTTTCCTTCACTCTTTATTTCATTAGGGTTTGCCCTAAATGGCCCTCATGAGCCAATCTAAGAAAGCTTGTATCTTACACCCTCCGGAGGGACAAATTTATCACCCCTCACCACAATGCCCTTTGTTACAAGAGACAACTCCTCCAGAACCTTCACAAATGGTCAAACCTAAACACTCAACGCCCTCTTTCTCCTTTATCCACCCAAAATGATTTTGATGATGCCCTTCATCACCTCATCTTTTTCCATTCCTTCACACCACTCCTCACGCAATACCACTCCTTGAGCACATTCTGGAATATCTTCAAAACTCGCCACCGCTCCCTCATTTTCATACTCCTGTACACATTGTTCATCTACCTCCTGCCAATTCAAAGGCAAACAAGATAAACTATCTGCCTGAATATTACGCCATCCAGGGATGTACTCAATGTTCAACTGATGTTCCTGTAACCTTGAGGCTAATCTGGCCAGACATGGTGACACCTTGTTAGCTCCCCCTAGTGACAGTACCCTCAACAATGGTTTATGATCAGTACGAAGTGTTATTTTACGTCCCCAAATATAAGTTCTGAAATACTCAATACCCCACGAGGCAGCCAATTTCTCTTTCTCAATGACAGAGTAATTCCGCTCTGATTTAGTCAACGATCATGAGGAAAATGCCACAGTCACTTCTCCTTTATCAGAATTTTGTGAAAGGACAGCTCCTAAACCAATTGCACTCACATCCACTGTTACACTGGTTTTTGCTTCAACATTGAATGGTACCAACACTTTGGCCTCACACATTTCTTTTTTTATGTTCTGAAAGGCAATTTCTTGTTCATCTTCCCATTGAAACTTTTGCCCTTTGCGTAAAAGTTTCCTTATTGTTTCAGTCTTATCAGTAAAGTTCTTTATGAATTTGGAGTAATACTCAATGAGTTCCAAAAATGATCTTAGTTGCTCTTTGTCCTGGGGGGATGGAACTTTTGCAATGACTTCTAAAAGATTCCTCTTAGGTTTGACTCCTTGTTCTGAAAGAGTGCACCTCAAATACTCAATTTCGTTAACTAGAAATTTACACTTTTCTTTCTTCAACGTAAGACCTGCTCTTTTAACTCTTTCCAAAGCACACTACAGTACTTGGTTGTGTTTTTCCAAAGTGTCCCCAAAAATTGGGATGTCATCCTGAAAATAAATCACGTTATCAACCCCTTCAAACACATCACTCATCATTCTTTGAAATACACCTGCAGCAGAGGCCAAACCAAATGGCATCCTAGTGAACTGAAATACCCCATCCATTGTGATAAATGCCATCAATTCTTTATTTTCTTCGTGTAACCTGATTTGGTGATACACACTTCTAAGAATTAACTTGGAAATATACTTTCCACCCCTCAGCAGTAAAATTAATTCATTAATGTTAGGTAAAGGGTAATTATCCACCACTATATTTTGGTTGAGTGACCTGAGGTCAACACAGAACCTTAAAGAACCATCGGACTTGCTTGTGATAACTACTGGAGAAATCCAACTCGATGTCTCAATCCGTTTTATGATGCCCTCTTGTACCATATCAGAAATCATTTTTTTTACTTTTTTTCTTGCCTTAATAGGAAGCTTCCTCAACTTATGTTGCACCGGGACTGCATTCTTCCTAACCACAATCTTTTGAGTATATCCTTTAAGTTCTCCTAACTTATTAGTGAAAACTTCTTTGTTATCCTCTAAGATGTCATTGAGGGTGTTGTCTTGTAGCATCATGACCCTATCATCTGCCCTGTGATCCAACCTGTTGTGCAAATCAAATTGGTGGTGCCAACCCAAAATTGGCGGACCATTAGTGTCCACATTAACCTTCCCCTCAATTTGTCTCTCACCAAACTTTATTTTAGCCAACATGAAGCCAATTATATCTATTTCTTCACCCTGATACCCACCAGGATTAATATCTTTTGGTAAAAGACGTACTTTAGGCCATTCTTTGACAAACATGTTTTGGGGCACAATTGTATATAAGGAACCAGAGTCAATCATCAGTTGGACACTTCTCCCACGCACCATGAAATTTGCCGTTGGCCTGGGCGGTCTAGGTACATTGCTCTTCCCATGACCCATGTTCTCTATGGACATGACCCTATCCACTTCTTCACCCACCTCTATACAATCTTCATGTATGACACCTTCCCCTAGACTTTCCACTGGTCCTGCACATGCGTGCAAAATGCCCCTTTTTCCGCATTTCATGCATTTTTTACCCAAAGCAAAAGACGATTTTGAGTCTGTAATAAAAACTTGCTCCCACATTTTACCATAGGTTTTGTTCACATTGCTATAAACATTCTTAGTACTATTCTTGGACACACACACACCTCTTGTGCTTGCTAAAATGTCATTGCTTTCTCTTGTAATACAATTCATATTCGTATCAGAACTGTCAGTGAACACTCTCTCCTTCTTTTCCATTTCACACATACAGTCCTCAGACTGTTCAACAATTTTTGCTATTTCAATGGCATCCCTCAAAGATGGATTCTTAGCTGCCCATAATCTCTCCTGCATTTTTTTGCTACCACACTGAACTATTAATAGATCACGTATTAACTCATCTGTCATCACACCAAATTTGCACTTAGTGGACAACTCTTTCAACTTTGTAACAAATTTGTATAAAATGTATGTCTTGCCATGACAAAGTTTGACTTCTCTTGAAAATCTTTTTTCCAGTCTTTTCTTTGTCTCCCTACACGTTCACTTCCGGTTGACCATCCTGCCCCAGAATTGGAGGTAAGTACTTAAATATGCACTGACCCTCCTGACCCAGCGTGCTTAAAAGAATAACTTTCTTCCTCGGTGGTCTCAAATCCTGACCATCCAGTGCCACCAAATAATTTTCAAAAATGTAAATCCATTCATACCAAGGAATAGTTGGATTCCCTGGTTGAGCAAGGAACGGGGAGATGGCACTATACCTTACATAGTGGTGGCCATGAGTAAATTCTCCTCACGGTGTATAAACAGACTTCAGACTCCAAAAAGGAACTGTGCACCAAAAATTTGTCATAAAAATAGTCAGTGAATGGTATAGTGGGCAGTATAGATTGAACTTGTTTTATTATTAATATATATAAAAAAAAATTAAAACACATAGTCTTCAAAGAAAAACAAATATGGAAGGATTTCCTGTCTCCTAGACAACCACCACATTACTACGCGTTTGTTTCCAAAGAAAACGACAACACAATCTGTATTTTCTACCCCCAAGATGGCCGCCACTTCATTTGATGTATTTTCCATAGGCGGTGGGGGTTGTTTTGATGTGCTGTGATGCAGACTAGTGTACACGAAGTGCCGTCCGTTGCGCGTGTATGCATAATAGCTAAAGCAGGGATAGTTGAGGCCAGCGCGCTCTAATGACACGCTTGAAAGAAAAACATCTGATTTCAACCAAGAAGTGATCCATAAAAATATCAACAGTCACCTGAAACTTGAAAGTTATCCTTCTATAGGAATCGTGGGTTCGTCTCTCCGACGTCTTCATACTCCAATGAGGTGGAGGTGAAGGTAGGCGCTTGTCGCCAATGTAAAGATGCGGGCAAAGACTCTCCAGACAAATGTGAGTCCTCCAGAGTTTATGTTTATTTAACCACACAGTTAGTATGAAGAAACAAACATGAATCCCTCGCCAACCTCCGACCCTTCACTCCGTCCAGCTCCAACCGCCCTCTTCAAATCCAGAATTTGCTGACAATTCCACTACACAACAGTTATGAGTCTGATGTTAATTCAAAATTAATACTCATTAATTGGGATTTGAAATGTACCAATTTAACCATAGTTTAAATTGCTTATTAAAGATTAACTTTTGGTATCCCTGGCACCAATGGCATTGCATCATCATCAAATAAGAATACTGTTTATTGGACTGCATATTGGTTTTATTACTATAGTTTCAGGTTTTAAGGTCTTAGAGAGCACTAGCAGTCGGAATTGATCGTTTTTATGAGACATTTTATGACTTTCATCATGATTGTACAATTAGTTTTATCGCTGATTTGGAATGGTTTTAATGAACTAACTAAGTGATGAAATACTTTTGAGGCATTCAAAGGACAACCCATCCACCGACACCAGACACTAGACAGGGAAAACTCTTGTCTCCCAACACAGATCTTTGCATGTGTATAGTTCTTAAGTAAGGTTGATGGTGTTGACTGCCCTTGTTTTGCTTTTACCCATAGCCCCTAGATTAATTGGGGGCTATCCTCTCAGCACTTCAGCACCTAGGGTTTTGTAGCCTACAAATCTCAATTGGGTGCTAGGTGCAAAGAGTTCAGGAACTCACTGCTGTGCTTCCTTGGTAAATTCAACCTGCAAGCTGACACCTCGACCATAAAGAGTATTTGTTTTTGCCTTTTAGTCAACACTGATACTATTCTGCTCATTCGACTGTTCACTCACTCCAAGGCAAACACCCTGGATATTATTTAAATCATCATGATAAACATCATCTGCCGCCAACCACAACACTTAACCACAATCTCATTGGCGTTTACCTGCTCCACACATCTCCCACCTGACAATGTAAACCAGAATCATCTATGATGCATAAAATACCATTCTATGAAAACATGTTGTCCCCAACAATGATATTTGAGCCCAGAACATACATCAAAACCTAAATTATAATCTTTATATAACGGACAATGTCAATTTCCATTCACACTATTCTCTGTGAAGGCACTATAGTATAGTCACGGGATTGGTAACTGCATATACACCATCACATGCCATAAGCGATAACACAATCACTTTCACACTTGAATGAGAACTGAAATTCAAAGCAAGCAAGAATGTCTGCTGAGACACAATCAACAAAGGGCAAGAGCATACTGACATCACTTTCCAGCTCAAAGGAGAAATCAAATTCAATGCAAGTAAGAATGTCTTCAAAGGCAAAATCAACAAAGTACAAGACCATACTCACAAGGCAAATCCACCATATGTTACTGTGGTAAAACATCCGGCAGTGCACCTAAATAGCTCACCTTCAACACCCTTTTTGCTGCTGATCTGGTAAAGCTCTTCCAGTCCCTGAAAGCCACATACAAGCATTATTTCCTCCAATCCAAGAAATAGAAAGAAATGTCTGCTAAAGCTCTGGTGTTTTTACTCAAAACCATTAATGTGCCCCTAGCCCAAATTACCTTCATGGATATCCACAAGATAACGTTTATAGTTTTTAGAAAGTGCTCAGAATACTAGTTGTTGTCTGAGAGCATGTGGGGGTGGGTTAAGAGGAAGGCGATAGCTTCATTATATAGATAATGCCATAAATCAACTGGGCATCAGGCAAAGTCAAATAATGTATTTCAAGATAGAAATGTCTTAGCGGGCAGGAATATACAATTCCAGTCCAGTCCAATCTTTGGCGCCTGACTGGCAATTTTGTGAAAAACATTATGCAGGATTCAAGTGATTAATTACAGAATCCAAGGAATAATGAGAAATATGCATGTTTTCAAAAGATTTGTGCTTTTATACCTCATCTGACCTTTGGGATGTATTTTACCAATCCCAGTGGCCTTTTGAAGTTATTCGATAGGGAAGAGCCATGTACGTGAGGAGTTCCACCTCATTTTAGGTTGGGAGTCTGAGTGACCAGTAATCTAGCTGAGAATTATCAGAGGTCCCTGGGTAGATGGTAGGGTTTAAGGACACCAGTCAGGTAATCATGTGCATGGCCATGAATAGACTTTTGTACAATGACATCGAATTTTATTGAGAGCTCCTATTATGATCTAAAATCTGGATAAGGTGATCTGTGTGCCTTAGTCTAGCTTCTTGATTATGAAATATATGGGCATTTTACTAATATTTTATGCAACAAAGAGAAGATCGAAAGTCCCCATCTGCACAGGATGTGACATCATTGGATGTGCCATCATCCATCTCGAAAGAAAGGGACATCACTGTTTTTTCTCATAACCCACGTATACAGGAAGATATATCATTGGGCTTCCCATCATCCATCTGCACAGGAAGTGATATAACTGGTTTCCTGCCCAGGGTACCCTGCACTCCTCTCTCCTTACTTATTGGTGGCTGCAGCGAGGACATGAAGCGGTGCACCAAAGCGAAGCCCGTCTGCACCCAGACCACACCCAATGTCAGGAACCCTGACTCTCTCCCAGTCCACTGCTACCCTGCTGTCCTTCTCAAGCTCTTAATCCCATCCACCACTCATTGCACTGCTTCCACAATGCTTCCACAATGCCCCACATAACCAACATAGAAGATGCATTCACATGAGCCTCCTGAAAATTCTCATGCACTCTCCCACACCATAAACCAACTACTCCTGCACCAACAGCTCTCAGCACCACACTCGTTCACACTCAAATAAACCAGCACTGCACTCAAGCTAACACAGACCAAACACCACCCAAACAATATGCCAAACTTGCAAGCATGCTCCTCAACACCAGCTTGTTCACCAAACCCACCGCAGAGATATGGGACATATTACACGATCACACGCCGGACCTGAATTTTCTCACGGAATCATGGTTAAACCCCACCTCAGCATCAGACAGTGCTACAGTCATCCTCAATGACTACAAGATCACCAGGCAAGTATTCAAAGATACCATCAGCTGCACCACCTACATGGACACCTATACCAACTCCATGGAACACCTCACATTCAAGATACACATCACAGAGAAGCATTGTATACAGACCACTAGAACCTGCATCAATTTCACCAGTGACATCACAGACTTAGTTGCACCCCTCATCATGCAGCGAGGACATGCATGGGTGCCCTTAACTTTCACCTAGAATACCACACCGTCCCATACTCTATGGCCCTTCTAGAAAACCTCAAGAATGTTGGCCTCAAACAGAATTTCACCAAACCCACACACTCCGCCAGACACCTATTGGACCTGATTTTCTCCTCAATCTGCAACATCCCTGTTAGCAAACCATCAACTTTGACATGGACAGACCACCCCCTTGTCAGTTTCAGCACACCCATCCCACACTACCACATACCTATCAGCACCAGAACTGCCCCCTGCAGAAGAAGAGTGGGCTTCTGCCCTCTCCGAGTACTGGCCCGAGAACACTAGCAACTTGCCGAAACCATTAAGAATCTCAACAGCTGGATCACTGCATGCACCAACACCTGGCTTCCCTCAAACACAACCTAACATCAAGAGTCTTATCACTGACCAGCTGGTACACAGAGGAACTCAGGCCACCAAAATGTCACTACAAGCAAATGCAGCAGAAATGGAGAAAAAGTCAAAGCACCGCAGATAAAGACATCATCAAATCAGCCCTAAGATTACCACCAGCAAATAAGGAACACCAAGCGCACAGCTCTTGCAGATCATATCACCCAACATTTACTGCAATAAGGAAATCGTCACCATCTATATAGATTTCACCACAGCTCCTGTTGCCTCCAGCAATATTCCCCCCTCATAAAACCTTTGCAACAAGATTTCAGAATTTTTATGTAATAAAATCACCTCCAAATACAGCAACTTCGATCCTCAACCGGACCCGTCATTGTGGCAACTCAACTTTCCATCATGACTGATGAATAAACCTGAACTTGTGGCACGCCATCACCACCCCCAAAATCTGTGTTACTGTGAAGACCGTCCGCTGAGGCTTCATCCGGGCCTTGCCCCCACCACGCCTTCCAAAAGGATTCCTATGGTTCAGAGAAGCACTAACAACCATCCTCAGTTCCTCCATCGAGTCAGCCATATTATCGGACACCTGGAACTATGCCAACACCATGTCCCCACTCAAGAAACTGTTCACTGACCCACCACGCTTTCCAACCACAGACCCATTTCCCACCTACCTTACCCGGCAAAGGTATTAGAGAAATGAATCAACTGATGCCTCACTGAACACCTCAGCAACCACTAGCTCCTCAAAACCACACTGTCTAGATTCAGGCCCAACCACAGCACAGAAACAGCATTCATCACCACCACAAATTACATCCCCATGGCCCTTGACTGAGGAGACATGGCAACCCTCATTTTCCTAGACCTCTCTGCAGCATTTGAAACAGCCTCACATTCCATTCTCATCAGACATCTGCACAGGATGGCATCCAAGGAAACGCACTTCACTGGATCTGCTGCTTCTTAATGGATAGACCACAAGCTGTCAGGCTGGCACCTTACTCCTGCCAATCACTACCTGCATGCCCAAAGTCGCTAACTGTCTCAAGATCAACACCGACAAGATGGGTGTAGTGATCTTCAGCAAGAATACATCACCAAGGTACTCTAACATGTGGCTGGCAGAATGTGGATAGACACCCAAACCCAGAATTCATGCCAGAAACCTTGGGATATTCATTAACAGTAAACTGGACATGACCTTACAAGTCAACACCGTCACTACTAGCTGATGCTGAGGAAAATCTTCAAATGGCTCCCAAGCAACACCTGAAAAACTGTCACCCATGCCCTAGTCACCAGCAATTTGGACTATGGGAACTCCCTGTACACCAGGATCATCAAGTAACTAACTAGAATAGCTAAAAACATCTAGAACTTGGCAGCCTGATTCATCCTCAGCCTCACACACAAAATTCATAGCACACTGCAGCTCAAGGATCTCCACTGGTGACCGATACACAAATGTGTTAAATTCAAACTACTCACACACACACATTCAAAGCACTACAGAACCTGAACAGTTGCATATCCTGCCACTAACCTCCCAGACACCTCAGCTTCATAGGACTTCCACTCACGCATATCCCACACATACACAGAATCAGATCAGGTGGATGGGAATTATCTTACATCGCTCTTAAAACATGGAATGGCCTACCACACCACATCCAGGCACATTTTCTCTTCTTGAATTCCACAAAAAGCTGAAAACCTGGCTTTTCAATTAACCACCTTACCATTGGCAGGGGTAGTCACACATACCTGCTCAGTGCCATTATACCCTTGACTGATAGTGCTCTTTGCAGATATACATAACAAAGTAATGGTCCTGCTTTATGAGAGAGAAAGAAAGAGCAGGACAGAGCTGTATGGCAAAGATATGATACTTCTGCTCTCTTCTTTAGCACTGGCACACTTGTCAGGTTGCCTTGTGCACCACAGTGTGTGTATGATGCAAGCATAGGTTTTGTACTGTTAGGGTGCCTTCCAGTACAAACTACTATGCTAAGATATACTTTAAAACTGTCTCCAATGTGTGTTTGTGCAGAACAGTGCACCACACGTACAAAGCTTCAAGGAAGCGCAAAACGTTTTAGAAGATAAGGTTTTTTGTGAAAAAAAAACAAGAATTGTAGTGTTGGAACTCCTATTCACCTGTGGGGTTCCCCTTGTCTCTAAGTAATGTAAAGTATTGCTTTGTGCTACTTTGTGTTACTTTTAGGCAATATTCCAGTGGAAAATACTGCACTAGAAAATATCAACATTTTGTGGCAATTTTTGTCCCTTTTGGAGACTTTGCAAAAGAACAGTGCTGATAAATCTGGCCCCTTGGATTTTCCATGTAATATTCTTTGGATTTTATTTATCAAGTTTATTTATCAAATTCACATTTTCTGCATAGTTTATTTGCATTTATGGGCAGGTGTGAGTAGCGTATTTTGACTCTTAGCACTATGAGGCTGCTATGCACCACAAAATGCACTTATCCCTAAACATGTAAATAATTGTTTAACCACAAATGGCATCCCTGACTTGTAAGTAAGACCACAGTACAGTGGTATCGAAATTGCACAAGTGGTATTAAATGCAGACATCACATGAAAGCTGCAGTGCTGACTTACACCACCCACATGAGTAACTCTAAAACATGATGCTAGTGCTACCCTTGCAATACAGATTAGCTGCAGGCCAAGCTGCAGCAATCACAAAATAAACCTTTTTGATGTTTTTAAAAACATAAGCAAAGTTCTCTGCAAAAAGTGTCTACGGGTGCACAAGACCAAACTGCATGATATAATAACAGGATTTCAAAGGTTCATTTGTTTAATAGGGTTGATCAAACTTTCTATTTCGAGGGGCTTGTTTTATGTATATAAACTCACATTCCAATAACTTTAATCAGAGGACTAAGGAAGCTAGCTTTTTGACAAATATGCCTCAATGACAACTTCTATAAACCTAGCTCCTGGCAGTCTCCAAACTGGCTACACCAGGCCCCCACCCGGACAATCTCTAAAATTATGTTTCCTCATCCAGAGAAAAATTGTGAAAGGCACCTATCAGGATGATGGGGAAATTAATTACTTTAGCATCCATCTCCAATTATCTTAGGAATGTCAGGGGACAGCAGAGAACAATTATACCAGAGAAGGATTTAGAATTCTAAGATAGTTACTAAGTCCAAACAAGGAGAAAGGGAATGAGCAAGGAAGCACAGTGACACTAGTGATGACAGGATTTCAGCAGCTATAGTTTTCAAGTTTGTCCTGCTCTGGTCTTCTGGTGGCCAAGGGAACCCAGTGGTAAAGTGACCACATCTGCTCCATATTTCAATTTAGTCCTGTTACGTGTTTTTGGTGTCAAAACTGAAGGTGTAAGTAGGACGCCAAATTTTTACTCGGTTGGAGGATTTAACTTCCACCCAAATCAATAATTAGCTAATTAGGCACCTCTGATCTATCAAACTGCACTAACTGTGCAAAGTCCAGATTCAGCATGAGCATTATGAGCTTCCACATTTGACTGGACATACAGCTAAGAGTTAATTGAAGTCAGTAAAGTATAAAAGCCAAATTTGTAGTTTTCGTGGACAAATTCTGAAAAGATAAACAAGTCTCTAACATTATATGGGTGGTGTGTAAGATATACTTCTCCAAATGCAAGATGGCTTTGTTGACTTCTCTGAATAACTGGTTGCAAGATCTCCAGCTTCTAAATGTAAATTTCTAGCTGCAGGAACTGTATATCACGATTGCCTAGCAAGAGTGTTATGGTCCACTAGTAACTTACATTCGAAGTGTTCAAGATAGCTGTCATCATATGCAAGTATTTTAAGAGCCAAGTGCCTCTATTGGATAAACAGTCCGTCTCAGCTTAAAACAGATGGTGGTGTCAACACTCTGCACACCTCTTTCTCCTGTTCTAGGTTTAAAAATGTCCATGTTTAGATTAATCAGAGTAGGTCTTACATGGGACCGGGATGCAAATGTAAATGTAACCCATGCTAATCCTGACAGTTATTATCCCTGAAAGGTTGGCATATCTGCAGCTGGGCTTGTTGTTTATCTGGATGGAAATTATTAAACAATTTAAACAGATGAGAACCATGAAGATTAGAAGCCTGTTCTAATAGTCACTTCTCAGGGCCAAAACCGTTCTAGTCCACTAGATATTGTAAGTGTCTTATAACAATCTGTGCATTCAGAACCTTATGTTCATCATATTCTGTTTCAGCATTACCTGAGTTTGTGCAGGATGTGTCTTCACAGAACATGGTTTTACTAAGGACACATGAAACAGGATGACTTTTTATGAACTAGGGCAAGAAAAATGTACAGTTACAGGATTTCCAATATGTACAATGATAAATAGACAAATACAATCCATTCAGCTTCAAATGTATGTTTTTAGTGGGTAACCAGATGTTTTCTCCTACTGTGCATTTAGGCGCTGGAATTCTCTTTCTGTCCGCATATAGGTTACAGCTAGACGTGCACGTCTTTAATGAGTGTTGTGGTGGTTTATCAATTTCTTGGTGTTTGTTTACATGTCCCAGAAATGAGGGCACTGATGTAGAAGAGGCCAATTCTAGAGGTAATATTCTAGGTTGATGACCATGTATGCAATAGAATGGTGACGTCGCTGTAGGTGAATGCTCAGTGTTGTTATGTTAATTCTGGTAACCACACAATCTTCATCTTGCAACAACGCCTCATACCCCAAATACTGTACAACGCCTTCTTGGTATGATGATTGGTAGACAGACTTATTCCATATCTAGATTTTTAATCAGTGCTGACCAGTGTATTAAGTAAACTGTGACCCTCTGTTGGTGATAAAGACCTGTTGTATTCCATAAAAATGAATGTGTGGTGCAAAGCTCTGTACTAATACCCCATACAAGGGCAACCTAGCTAATCCAATGAAATGGCTCATCTTTGTGAACTGATCAACAGCTAATAGCATTATACTACAATTCCGGATGTTGATTTAATCAGTATGCATATTAAAAGTGTCTTTATTAAAACATATAAATTAAATGTATTGCTTTAATTCATTTGTATTACCTAAGTGAGGCCTGTTAGTCATTGTATTTCATGACTGTGAAGGAAATGCTGATTCATTTTCAAAACATGAGCTTAATTTCACACTTAGTTCCCATGAGAAGACTAGCTATGAAAATGGATCCCTATTGTTTAGGCATAGATAGAAGTGTAACAGTGTTGTTGAGTTGGGAACATCCTGAGCAATGGACTAACACCTATACAAATGTTTCAATCCTGTGTGGAGTTACATGGATGGTTGAGGTTCCCATAACAGACCTGTGAAGAGATGTCAAAGTTGCAACCTGGAGTCATGTGAACGATTACTATTGCATGATGCCTCATCAAAGTGATATGGGCTGTTTTTCAAAGCAAATCATATTGTTTATGAACTTTTATATATCATTGACGAGCTGGTCAGTTTTTTCCAGATGCCCTTCGAACCAAACATTTTGCTGGTGAATAATCCTGAATGCTGAACCCCTTGGAGAGGTATCTTCCTCTCTGCTTTGCCCCTTTGAGATGCCCCACTAGGATTTAGAGATTTTCTCCCTAACACTTGCATAAGACTCGTGATCGAGCTTTCGACATGCTGACACTTTCCCTTTTTACCAATCTGTTGCCCACCTTAGCTAGTATCCTGTTGCCCGAGAGTATGTATATCCAAATTATTTTTGCCCTTTTTGTTCTTTTTGTTTGTTAGCCACATTTGTTTCTCCCCACACATGTTAATCTTTAATTTGGCTATGGTAGGATTTTCCCTTTGCAAAGATGAAATTATAATTTTGATGAAATGAAACTGATTGATGCTTGCTAACCCGGAGCAATGGTATTTGCCATACCACAACTAATGTTGCTAATGTTCTGTACTTTTTCTCATTGAAAGCCTAGTTTTATTAATGTTTGTCTACCTAAATCTATTTCGTCGCCTTGGGCAACCTTTGGTGATTCTGTATCTATAGTTTTGTCTTGAGAGTTGTTTACATGATTTTCAGCTTGAGTCTGTAATAAATTCCTTAAGTCTATTCCTTTTTCTTTTTTTTTTTTAAGATGTTTTTTATTGAGTCAAATACAAGAACATTAACTTAACATTGCCAAGACAGAGATATGCATTTGTGAATATATATTCATAAGGAATATTGTACTTGTAAATGCATATTAAACATGTAAATGAATTGGGCATATCCAGCAATATAGTATCAAAGACTCCAAGTTTGAATAAAGAAAGAAGAAAGAGAGAGGGAGAGGGAGAAGAGCTATAGGGATACAAAACAGAATCAACTGATAGCCAAGTGGAGAGAGAGGCAATAGACATTAGTTACAGCGAATGTAAGATGAAATAAGTGTATATAAGAAGAAAAACAGGAAATATATTGAATTTTTTTTAAAGGAGGAGAAAAATCAATTTCCTTTGCAGTGCGTGATAGTTACTTAATGGCAACCATAGCTGATGACATTTGAAGAAAGTTCCTGTTGAATCAAGCTTGTAGCTGTCAAGTCTATGATGATAACACACAGAATTCCACCACTGTCTGAGAGTAATGTTCTCCGAAGATTTCCAGTTGGAAGTAATAATAGAGATTGCAATAGAAAGCAAAAGGTCCACCAATTTTCCAAGAGGCCTGAATGAACTCCAGATATCATGTATGCCACCCAAAAACAGTAATTCATATGACATTGGTAAGGAGATCTGAGCTATTGCTGAAAAGTGAGACCATATTGAGGACCAAAAAGTAGATAGGGATGGACAGGAAAAAAACATGTGAAAGTCAGTACCCTGCTGAGTGTGTCAGCGCCAACAATTGTCATTTTGTGCAAGTTTGAGTTTGTAAAGGCGTACAGGAGTGTAAAAAAGTCTATTATAAAAAAAATATAGGGTCTGTGTGAGGCTTGCAGTGCGTGCAGTGGAATGTATCTTATGCCATATTCTATCTCATAAAAATGTTGGCCAAACAACACCAAGATCTGATTCCTACAATGTCTCAATAGGTGATTTGAGTCTAGGTGAAACAGATGTTCTTAAAAGTTTATAAATTTCAGCTGCCCTAGGATAATTAGAAGTTACAATCGGGTGTGGAGATGATGCAAGAGAAGAATGAATATGATGTATACGTTTATTGAGGGCCTCTTGGACTAGAGTAGAAAGAATGACATATTGGGATTTCATGCGAATAGGGAGATTATAAATTGCTGAGAGAGTAGTAAAAGGGATGATAGAGTCTTTATGATGTAATTGGGAAATTAGAAGAATACCTTTAGTCATCCAAGCCTTCCAACACAAGGTTTTACCTTGTTTCCTAAGCAAACTATTGTGCAAAATAGGACTGTTATAGAATTGATTAATGGGGGTAAGATGCGAAATAAAAAAAGGTTTCAGTAAGTTGACTGAATGGGAGATAGTGCTGGGCAACCAGAATTTTAGGGGGTTAGACATAAATATAATGTGCTTATGGAAAAAGGGAGAAATAAATGTTTCTTCCAAAGAGAACCATAGCTTTTGAGGGGCATCTTTGAGTGTAGATAAATAGGGATGTATTTGCTTAATGCCAAAAGATTTGTGATAAGTTATAAAGTCAGGAAAATTAACTCCACCTTGTACTTTAGGAAGTTTTAATTTTGGGAGAGAGATTCAGGATTATTTACCATTCCACAGGAACTTGGATAGAATTTTATCAATTGAACTAAAAAATAGTTTAGGTATCTTAATAGGAAGCATCATAAGGAAGAAGTTAATGTTAGGGAGAAGCATCATCTTAATGGTATCCAAGTGGTCCCACCACGTGAGATATAACGGAGACCATTTCTGTGTGAGATCTACAAGCTTTGCAGATTAGGGGCCAGATGTAGGAAGCACTTTGCGAGTCGCAAACGGCAAAATTTGCCGTTTGCGACTCGCAAATGCGTGTTTCCTATGCAGAAATGCATTTTGCGAGTCGTTACCGACTCGCAAAATGCATTTCCGAATCGCAAATAGGAAGGGGTGTTCCCTTCCTATTTGCGATTCGCAATGGTATGCAATTCCATTTGTGACCGCTTATGCGGTCGCAAATGGAGTCGCAGTTACCATCCACTTGAAGTGGATGGTAACCCATTCGCAAACGGGAAGGGGTCCCCATGGGACCCCTTCCCCTTTGTGAATGGACCCCAAAATATTTTTTCAGGGCAGGGAGTGGTCCAAGGGACCACTCCCTGCCCTGAAAAAACCGAAACAAAAGGTTTCGGATTTTTTGAAATGCAGCTCGTTTTCCCTTAGGGAAAACGGGCTACATTTAAAAAAAAAAAAAAACTGCTTTATTGAAAAGCAGGTCGCTAACATGGAGGCCTGCTGACTACAGCAGGCCTCCATGTTAGCGAGTGCCTATACTCGCTATGGGGCCGCAATTTGCGACCCACCTCATGAATATTCATGAGGTGGGTCATTGCGACCCCATAGCGAGTTGCAGTCGGTGTCTGAGACACCGTACTGCATAGCAATTTGCGAGTTGCAAATTGCGAGTCGGAAGGACTCGCAATTTGCAACTCGCAAATTGCTTCCTTCCTGTATCTGGCCCAAGATTTCTAAATTAGTCCTTAATGTATCCTTGAGAGTAGTGCAGTACCATACCCCCAGGCACTTAATCTTAGAAGAATTCCAAGATAATTCTGCTTCAAGGAATACAGATCCAGTGCAATGAGCTTTAAGTGGTAAGACCACTGTTTTGTCTATATTAAGTTTATAGCCAGATATATCAGAACATAAGTTGAGCTCATGCAGGAATGCAGGAAGAGAAGTGCAGGGTGAGACATAAACTAAAGATTATCATCAGCATATGCCATATATTTGATGTGTGCATTATTAATTTGAAACCCCGTACATTTTTCAGACGTTTTTAATTGGTATAGAAAAGGTTTGAGAGCCTAAATAAATAGTAAAGGAGATAATGAGCATCCCTGACGAGTACCCCTTTTAAGAGGGCAAAAAGGAGATCGGATACCATTTGTTATAACCGAGGAACATGGTGAGGAATAAAGAATGGGTATAAAATGTCGGAATTGAGGGCCATATTTATACTCCGTTTGCGCCGGATTAGCGTCGTTTTTTTTAACGCTAATTCGACGCAAAACGAACTCCATATTTATACTCTGGCGTTAGACGCGTCTAGTGCCAAAGTCCATGGAGTTTGCGTCATTTTTTAGCGTTGACACCTACTTTGCGTTAATGATATGCAAGGTAGGCGTTCCCGTCTAAAAAAGTGACTCCGAGGCATGTGCGCCGTATTTACACGCCCGGGCAAAAATCACGCCCGGGAGTGGGCGGGTCAAAAAAAATGAGGTCCAGCCGCTTTTGCGTTGTTTTTTAGAGCCTGGTCAGGGCAGGCGTTAAGGGACCTGTGGGCTCGGAAGGAGCCCAGAGGTGCCCTCCCATGCCCCCAGGGACACCCCCTGTCACCCTTGCCCACCCCAGGAGGACGCCTAAGGATGGAGGGACTCATCCCAGGGAACATAAGGTAAGTTCAGGTAAGTAATTTTTTTTTTTTTTGGGTGGCATAGGGGGGCCTGATTTGTGCCCCCCTACATGCCACTATGCCCAATGACCATGCCCAGGGGACAGAAGTCCCCTGGGAATGGCCATTGGGCAAGGGGGCATGACTCCTGTCTTTGCTAAGACAGGAGTCATTTCAATGGGGGTTGGGAGTCTAAAAAAATGGCGCAAATCGGGTTGAGGCGATAATTTTGCCTCAGCCTGACTTGCCCCATTTTTTGGCACCCAAGCTCCATATTCCCCTACGCCGGCGCTGCCTGGTCGACGTCATTTTTTTTAACGCACACCAGGCAGCTCCGCCGGCTAATGCCGGCTAACGTCATTGAATAAATACGGCGCCCGCATGGCGCTTCAGAATGGCGTTAGATTTTTTGTCGCACAACTGCGTTGGCGCAGTTGTGCGTCGAAAAGTATAAATATGGCCCTTAGTACCTAGTCCATGCCATTCCAATGCTTTCGACAAGGAACCCCAGTAGACCCTATCGAAGGCCTTTTCCACATCCAATGATAAAGCTGCCAGAGGAATCTTAAGTTTAGATGCCTTGTTAATAATATTTTAAAAAGTACTGGAATTATCTGCTACATTTCTATTAGGGATAAAACCAGATTGATGAGAATCAATAAGGTCAGGTATATATGGGAGTAAACAGAGAGCTAAAACTTTGGCATAGAGTTTGCAATCAGTATTAATTGAAGATATGGGTCTATAATTTTTACAGTCAGTCGCATCCCTATCTTTTTTGGGAATAAGACAAATCATGGCCTCCGTAAATGAGCCAGAAGCAGAACCTGACATTATAAAGTGATTAAGTAATTGAAAGAGTTTGGAGAAAAGAGACTTAGCAAACTGAATAAAGAATTCTACTGTGAAGCCATCTGGGCCTGGAGCCTTACCCTTGGGGAGAGATTGTAAAGCTGTACATAGTTTGGTAAGTTGTAGGGGTTGGTCTAACGATGAGAGGTCAATCTGCAATGGGTCTCTTGGTTTGAGATTAGAGAAATATTGGTTGAGGGATTCAACTTTTGGTATGTGTTCTGGAGTGTACAGGTCCTTATAGTAAGAAGTGAAACACAATGCTATATCTTTATCTCTAAAGTGTTTAACACCATTGTTATCTGTGATAGATTTAATAGTTGTTTTTTCTTTTCTTTGTTTCAAATATCAAGCTAGAAGAGAACCAGCTTTATTGTTACCACCATAATATCTGGCATTTATTTTCAGGAGGGTGCCGCATGCTTGTTCAGTGGTATATTGGTTAAACTCCATTTTAGCTGAGACTAGTGCTTCAAGATGTGATTTACTAGTTTTGTGAGTGTAGTATTGATGTCCTAGGGACTTTATATTTTCATGGATGGAAGTTGATTTTTGTTGAGCAGACTTTTTTTCTGAGTGAGTATAACTTATTATGAAACCCCTAGAGGCTGCTTTGAATGCATCCCACACAAAATGAAATGATAGTTGATCACTATCGTTTATGTGAAAGTATTCTTCTATAAACTTACTGTAGGAAGCAATAAAAGCAGCATCTGAAAGTAAAGAGTTCTTAAACCTCCATGAAGATGTTTTAGAACCATTAAGAAAAAGATCAAGGTCAGTAATCACAGGTGCGTGATCTGAGATCAAAATAGCACTGATTTCAGAGTTGACCATATGTTGCAATAAACCTTTACTCAGAAAGATATAATCAAGCCTAGAATGGGAATGGTGGGTAGGAGAATAAAAAGAGTATTCCAAGAGGTCTGGATTGCATACTCTCCAGGAATCAGAGAGAGAATGCTGTAAAAGAAAGTTTTTAAAAGCTTTGTGGGAAGCATGTGGAATGAAACGTGATGTGGAACGTCTGTCCAAAAATGGATCTATTAGTAAATTGTTTGAGGAATGTTCAGAGACAATATGTGAAAGATTCGTCCAAAAATTTGGATTTGGATGTGTGGGGCTGTATATATTTAGGATAGTAAGAGAAATATTGTCAATTGTAAATGTAACAAGTACCCAGCAACCTTCTGTATCTTGATGCTGAGAAATTATGGTTGGTTTGAGAGATTTATGACAGAGTATAATTACCCCATTTTTGTTTGTGATGGAAGGGGAGTAGAAAATGTCCCCCGCCCATTGTTTTTTAAGCTTAATTGCCTCAGAGTTGTTGAGGTGAGTCTCTTGCAACAAAGCAATGTGGCATTTCAAACAAGCTAGATGAGATAAGACACGCTGGCGTTTAATGGGATGTTTAAGCCCCTTAACATTCCAAGTAACAGTTCTAAGTTGCATAACAAGAAGTATTAATAAACAACTGCTGTAACAAGGAAAAACTAGGCATATCAATTTTGCAAAAGCAAAGAAATGGGAAAGAAACAAGATAGTAAAGATAAAGAAAAGGAGGAAGATGACCTCCAGAAGTTGTATATACATGGATGTGGCAATACAGGGATTAAAGTCCACGAAAGCCAAAGAAAGCAGGATAGAAAGTGAATACCCCGAAAGGTAGAGGGACAGCGGAGAACCTGAAAAGACAGGCAAGAGTGGCTTCAGCACAAGAAAAGTGATATTAGATATTAAAACATATGAAGGCGAGTTTTATGGAAGAAAAAAACCCATACACGCGAAAAATGTACCATTCAGGAGACCAAATAACGTAATAACTACAGTAAAGGACTGTGACATGAAAAACAATAAAAATCAAAGCTTACCAGTGGAACATGTAGGGGAACAATTTGGATGGTGAGAAAGGGATACGGTTGGGAAAGGAACATGAGGATTGCACAAAGAACACTATCTAAAAAAAAAATATATATATATATAGGAAAATAAGAAATGCAGAGAAGGAAAACCGTGGATATAAATATTAAACATAACCATTACTATTAAACTGTCCAAAAAAAAAAAAAAAAGACATTAAAGACAAATTAAATTATGTCTTCAAGTAATTGCAGATGCTCCTAGTTCCATTGCTTCTGTTTTGTGTTGGTTAATAAAAGTTTGTCGTGCTGAAGGTTCCTCAAACGAGTAAGATTTGTCCTTGAATGTAATTTTGAAAAGGCATGGGTGAAGAAGACCATATCAAATATTCAAGGATTTGAGTTGTGGACGTAAGTCCAAAAACTGTTTGCGACGTGCAGCTGTAGCAGGAGAGAAGTCTTGCGTGAAAAACACTTTATGACCTGACCATAGCAAAGAGTCAATTTTTTTGGCTTCTGAGAGTATTTGCATCAAGTCAGTAAATTGGAGGAAGAGAATAATAATTCCACTAGGATGTGCATGGGGGCCAGTGGAAGTCTGTGGACCTAAACGATGTGCCCTTTGGATAGAGAGGGGAGAGGTAGGAGGCAAGCGAAGAATTGAAGGTATTGCTGTTGGAAGGAATGCAGTCATGTTAGAGCCTTCCGAACCTTCTGGAATCCTAAAAAGGAGAAGATTATTTCTCCTATTTCTGTTTTCTAAGTTTTCAATAAGCCTTTTAAGTTGAACTATGTCCTTATAGATCTGAGGATTGACAGTGTTACAATCTTCAAGGTTACTGACTCTGTTCCAGAGTACAAATTTGTTGTTCGTGTTGGGACCATTGCTCCTCAATACGTTTCAAGGAGCCATTAGTGTCTATCATAAAGGGCTTTAGTGCACGCAATTCCTCCATGACATCATCTAGAGCAAGATGTGTTGGTGATTTTGAGGGAGAATCAAGGTCTTTTTTTGGGCGCTTGACGGAGGAGGTGTTAGATGTTTTTTCGGAATTTGCACAGCAACATGAGATGAAGAGGCGCTATCCTTTAAAAAGACTTCGGCACTATCCATTGTTAAAGCTGATGGTAAAGAAGATTTAGTTATATGTGTGCGTACCACTCAAAGAGGATTATTAGACTTGGAGAAAGATGATGACTGGCAACTCTGAGAATTATGTGGTCTCCCCATAAAAGCCAGCAGCAATTTGGTAATAGGAAGCCAGCAATGTGAGGTGTTGATGAAATTATATTACGGTGAGAAGCAGCAAAATATATAAATAGAAAATCCTAAATTATTCTCTCATAACAGGCATGACAGAACGCCACAAGAGCAAAGCACTTTACTGCACATAGTCAAACAGTTGGTGACTAGTTTTAAGGGAACCTTCTGAAAAGGAAAAAATCCCCTCTGTCAAAGGAAAGCATTTACCATGTTATGAAGAGCTATTTGAAAGAGCTCCTTGACAAGAGCTGCCAGTGAATACTGAAAGTTGAAAACCTCAGCTAAATGTGTTTGAAGAGAGAGGGCAAAAGTTCAGCTGGCTGTCAGAAGGTAATAAATATTCCATTGCAGAGGAAGCTAGATTTGTAGAATCACATCCAGGCAAGCAGTTAAAAGTCAAATAGAAACATCTCTGTGAAAGTTTAGGTTTGTGCAGAGGCTTATGGAGTGAAACCAAATGATGCAGATAAATAATTACCTCAGGCCCTCACATGAAGTCTCTGAAATGACTTCAAAACTCGATGTATCTGTAAGATAAAGGCATATTTATGCAGCAGCAGATCTCCGGTGCTCAAAAATACTGAAGAAATTATTCATTTTGATGTGAAAACATCTCCTACTTTCCAGGAAGTGCTGAAGCCTCACGGAGCTCTAAAGAGCAGCGGCCATCTTGCGTGACCTCCCCTTAACTCTATTCCTGACTGGTGTTTTCCTTATATGGCCAAATGGGTCATACAGTTTAATTGAATTGGCTTGTATTGAAATTGAGCTGTATGGTTCCAGCCAGTCCTGCATGAGGGTCCAAAGGTTTGTCAGCCTTGATGAGCATTGATTTCTGCGAAGGATGAAAATGCTCCAGCCGATCTGATAGAGGTATGGTTTGTCATACAAAGGGGGAGAACCATTCAAGTATAGAGTTAGGGAGAGCGGTTAAATTCCTATGTGATTGCCCAGTGGAAAGAATTCCCCACCCCGAATTGTGTCTCATGGTTCATTCTGAAGGCTGATAAGGTTCCTACATCGTGCCCACAAGTGACAAATGTGTGAGTATTAATAGGGTTTTGCGCTTACATTGCTTTTGGCCTGACGTTTGTGGTGAAATGTGATGTTGTGGAGTGTTTTGCGTAGCCATAATCATTTGATTGTGGCATTCTTTGCTAAAAAATGTCAGCGGTTGTTGTTGATGGGTCCGTAGTGGCCTAAGATCCCTGAATAAAGCACAAATGTTGGTTAATTTATTGTCTGCAGTGAGGTACTTGTCATGCGATGTCGTTGACAGTGCCAATAGTTTTTCTTTGAGTGAATGTGAGTTGTGATTGGTATTAAGTGAATCCTGAGTGCACATGGAGGATGTGTATCTGTGAGAACTGCTGGTCAAGTTTCACTTGTTGTGTAATTGTAAAGGCTACAGTTGGAAAATGTATTTCTTTATAGCTGTAGTGAGCAGACAGGTTGTTGGTTTTTGCTTGTAATATTTTGCAATAGAGGTGTGTGTGAGCGATTGTGTGAGAGACAATTGAGAAGTGACTGCAGCTGCTGAAATAAATTAGTTTGACATCATTTGGTGCTCTGCTGGTATAGGTTGGTTGGTGTGAAGCTGCGCTGGTACTGGTGGACAGTGCCTCATTGCTATTGGTAGTAAACATCATGAGAAAGGGATTGTGGGATTAAAATTACTTTCTGATTTGATCAAAAGGTGTTGTGATTAATTGAATATGATTAAAAATGAGGTTCTTTCAAGCTTTGACGACTGCTTTAAGAGGAGATGTGTTTATTCCAGTCAGAGAGGGTATAGAAGCCTCACCCGAAGGAACACCAGTTATTGTGTGCCATCTGTAAAAGGATTTCATACAACTTTGTGGCTTGAAAAGTGGAGCAAAATTACTGAAAAAGAAAGTGCCTTACTATTTCCTGTCCTGGAACCTTTAATCTGAGAATTTTAGACAATTTGAGGTGCATACTATGAAATTAAACTGCCTCCAAGACCACACAGTTTAAAGCCCGTAGCAATTGGGAACTCATAGCAAGAGAGAAAATGGGAAATAAATATGAGAACAGAATGCAGAAAGCAATTAAGACACTTGCAGAGGCTAGATGGGATGCAGAGCAGAAACATGTGGAGATGAGACTTACTTGAGGGAGTCAGTATGCATCCAGGTATTTGAAACAAAGAAGGTGAAAGCACAAAACATAAGACTAGGAAAAAGATTGAAAGGCAGAAAAGACAACAGAACTTGAGGATAAAAAGAGAGTGACATATGAGTGATTCAGATGACGAATTCATAACCTGCAAATCCAGTGATGCAGATTCCTGATGCAAATCAACCAGTTGAAAGTGCTAATACATTTCAGCCTGTATCAAGTCCAGATGTGCACCAGGTTGTGCCAATTCCTAATTTGAATCAGACAGTGCAGACACCCTGTGTGAATACTCCTGTGCAAAATTGTATCCCAAATTAAACTGAGCCAATGTTTAGTCCAGTTCAGTCAATGCTGAATGTTACCCCACTTCAAACAGGACAGAGTTTCAGTACTGTCCTGACAGGGCAGAGTGTAGGAATGACAAATTCTCAGACCCAGAAAAATCATAAGGGTCCAGATGCACTAACAGTTCCTGTGACCATAGGTCCCATTGTCCCTTCATATGCTCAGTTACGTCTGGAAGCAATGGCCACTTAATAAATGTTCCGACAGTTCCCGATACACCAGCTACTTCAGATGGGATATCACCAATTGGTGTGCAGAGATCAGTGTACTCTAATAATTCAGAGATGGAGAAGTCCGCTTCTCTTATCAGACTGTTAACCCCTACATGGATTGAAGATCCAAATGCAATGACAAGTCATACAGGATTTCCTCCTGTTGTGAGGTTTCCTCAGGGAGCCCGACCACCTTTTATACCCAGACCTGATCAGATTCAAAATGCACATTCTCTTAGATTTCATTTCACAATTTTTCAGGCCTCTCTAACAGGGGAATGCCCCCTTGCATACATTATGCCTGTCACGTGTAAAAAGCCACTTCAGCGCCTCCTTAGCATAAAATATTATGCTACGGTGGCACTTAGGTGGAGCTACAGCCTCTTAAGTCAGGCCCACAGTGTCCCCGAAGATATTGATTGGCAGAAAATTGACAGGACAGCTTGGAAAACAAAGGAGTCGATTCATGCATATTACAAACGATTGCTGCAAGCTTTCAAACAATATAGTGGCACAGAAACAATAGAAACTAAAGATAGCTAAAGATATGGGTCATTGTGTGTTCAGGTTGTGCAAGGATTGCAGCCTGACATTAGTGAGATGATTCAGCAGCACCTGATTTGTTGGCAAAACAAACCAATAGAAGAGGTTCTCTGGAATGCAAAATACTGCAGTGATGAATTGGAATTGAAACAGTAAAACGTTGATAGGTAATGGTGATGCAATTGAAGGCTGCACAGAAAGTTAGTTAGAGCCTGGTGAACACTGGTGCAATGCAAGGTGTGCCACAGCAAGTAACAAATGTTGTTCAGTCCAGAGGTAAAGGATGTGCTATTTATGTAGATCAAAGTGGAGGTACTGATAATGTTCAGGCTTTAAAGAGAACTAATCAGTGTCATGCTTTTGGAAATTTTGACTCTGGTATCAGGAATGTCTCTTTAATAATGTAAATACCCAAGTGCAGAATACTGGAGTTGCACATGCAAAAGGCAATAATCACATTCAAATTTAGAGAGTTCAAAGACCCCGAGTAGAGAATACAAATGTGTCCCCAAGAAAGCAGATGCAGGTACCACAAGCCCGATGGCTCAACAACAAATGCTTGCTCTCCAACAGAATAAGAACCTGATCACAAATGCAAATGTGAATCATTTAGCATCATAGTTTCCACTGATGGACCTGAGTGAGAAAGAATTTGCAAAAAATCTGCAAGATGCTTAGATGATGAGAATTGTATGTTAGCTGCATCCTTAGAAGTAGGTCAACGTGGTCCCTATGTATATGCCGATGTTATGGGACATGATGTATCATTCTTGGTTGACATTGGAGCTACACCTTCCACTGTGAGAACATCAGAAGTGCCAAAAAGAATTCAGGTTGTAGGAGTCACAAATAAGCAGTGAACTGATACTGTAATGGAACATGTCCCTGTAAAAGTAGGTTCATTTGAAGAAGAGGACCAATTTATTGTTCGCAATTCAAGTCCTGTAAGGTTACTTGGACACAACCTACTATGTGAGCTAAATTGGTTGCACATCCCAAGGAATTGAAATCCATCAAATGAAGATATGCCCTCTAAAACTGTAAAGCAGTACCTGAGTCACATTGTACACAATGCTGACATGTAATGATTTCCCTGAAGACTTTAAAGACACAGGGGATCATTAGGACCCTGGCGGTCTTAAGACCGCCGCCAATGTGGCATTACGACAGCCACATTACGACCATGGCGGTTGCACCACAGTCAGTATGCCAGCACCACCAGTTTTCCTCTAAAAGGAGGGGCTGCTGATGCTGGTGGTCCTAATCTGGGGATTACAAGTCCCTTCTCCACCGGTGATTACATGGCGGTAGCCCCACCATGTAAAGGCTGGCAGAGACGGGGTGCAGGAGGCCCCAGGGGGGGCCTGCACTGCCCATGCAGTTGGCATGGGCAGTGAAGTGGGCCTCCCTGGCCAGCCCTGTGCGATGTTTACTGTCTGCTTTGCAGGCAGTGAACAACACGACAGGTGCTGGTGCACCACAAGCACAACAGCATTGAAACCAGCTCTGTTATGAACCGGAGACAATGCTGTTGGGCGTTTCACTCTGGGCCAGTTGGCGGAAACATCCTTTCCACCTGCTGACCCAGTGGGAAACTCTTAGGGCCATATTTATACTTTTCGACGCACAACTGCGCCAACGCAGTTGTGCGTCAAAAAAGTTAACGCCGGCTAACGCCATTCTGAAGCACCATGCGGGCGCCGTATTTATTCAATGACGTTAGCCGGCGTTAGCCGGCGGAGCTGCCTGGTGTGCGTGAAAAAAAATTACTTACACCAGGCAGCGCCGGCGTAGGGGAAAATGGAGCTTGGGCGTTCAAAAATGGGGCAAGTCAGGCTGAGACAAAATTTTCGCCTCAACCCGATTTGCGCCATTTTTTTAGACTCCCAACCCCCATTGAAATGACTCCTGTCTTAGCAAAGACAGGAGTCATGCCCCCTAGCCCAATGGCCATGCCCAGGGGACTTATGTCCCCTGGGCATGGTCATTGGGCATAGTGGCATGTAGGGGGGCACAAATCAGGCCCCCCATGCCACTAAAAAAAAAAAAATACTTACTAGCACTTACCTTAATGTCCCAGGGGTGGGTCCCTCCATCCTTGGGCGTCCTCCTGGGGTGGGCAAGGGTGGCAGGGGGTGTCCCTGGGAGCATGGGAGAGCACCTCTGGGCTCCTTCCGAGCCCACAGGTCCCTTAACGCCTGCCCTGACCAGGCACTAAAAAACGACGCAAAAGCGGCTGGACGTCATTTTTTTTGACCCGCCCACTCCCGGGTGTCATTTTTGCCCAGGAGTATAAATACGGCGCACATGCCTCGGAGTCATTTTTTAGACGGGAACGCCTACCTTGCATATCATTAACGCAAGGAAGTTGTCCACGCTAAAAAATGACGCAAACTCCATTAACTTTGGCGCTAGATGCGTCCAACGCCAAAGTATAAATATGGAGTTCGTTTTGCGTCGAATTTGCGTCACAAAAAACGATGCAAATCCGGCGCAAACAGAGTATAAATATGGCCCTTAATGGGGCCCACGGGAAGGCGCCGAAATTACGGCAACCTGATCAACAGGGCCTCGGCGTCGTAATGACCCCAACGGTGACACCTGAGGTTTGGAATTTTTCAGGAAAAGACATAGGACTCATTAAAGGAGGTGAATCTAATAAAATAACAGTGAAACCAAATACAGTGTACCCCAAAACACCCGCGTATAATAAAACACACAAGACAATTGCTGTATTTACACTCCTAATTAATACTTTAATCGAACAAGCTATCCTGAAAGAAATTTTGGGAAGCCCATGTAACTCTCCCATACTAGGATTGAGGAAGCCCAGTGGAAAGTAATGCATAATTCAAGACCTAAGAAAAGTAAACAAGATTGTTCTTCCATGTTGTCCGGTTGTATTGAATCCTATAGCAATTTTATTTCAAATTCCCTGTGAAGCAGAATGGTTTACTGTAATTGATCTTTGCAAGGCTTTCTTCTCCATTCCCTTTCATGAGGAAAGCCAAGTTCTCTTCATGTTCAAATTTTGTAGTCTTGTTTTGGCATGGTGCCGAACTCCTCAAGGATATACTGAGTCAATATCCCTTTCCTACCAGGTCTTGAAAAAGAATCTGGAGTCCCTTAAAATGCCCTATCACTCAGTCTTAGTCCAATACATAGACAACCTCCTTGTTCCATCAAACACCTGTTAAGCATGAAGGAGAGATCCCATTGCTTTCTTGAATCATTTAGGAGAAAATGCCCATAAGGTTTCCTCAGCAAAATTACAGTATTGCAAGAAAGAAGTCCTATATTTGCATCACCACATTGAGAAAAGTATACGAAAGGTGTCACAAGAAAGAATCTCAGCAGTCATGCAAATGAATCCCCCTGTCACACAGAAAGAAATCTGAATGTTACTGGGAATGGTTGGCTACTGTCTCTAGTGCATTCAAAAATGTTGCCCTTTTGGCTAAGCCTTTACAGAGGCTCACACACAAGGATCTAAGTAATCAGGTACCATTGGATGACAACTGCATGTGACCCTTCACAAAGCTGAGAGATAGCCTATGCCAAGCCCTAGCTCTAGGAATGCCTGATAATAACAAATGTTTTTCTTTTTTTTGCTGTGAGAGGGATAGATGTGCTCTTTCAGATTTGACACAGCTGCATAGAAATACAAACAGAACCTGTGGCTTATTCTAATGCCACATTAGATCCTGTGGTGTCAGCACTGCCTGGATGTTTAAAAGCCATCGCTGCAATAAGTGTCAGCATGGAACAGTGCGAAGGCATTGTTATGTGTCATCCCCTGAACATTTTTACTCTCCTCTCAGTGGAAATTTTGTTAACGCGTACAAAGACCCAATACTAAACAAGTGCACGTGTAAGCAAGTTATACCTGCCTTGTCAAATGGTAATCTCAAATGTTGTACAATCGTGAATCCTGCGACATCGTTGCCAAATCCTGTTGACAACATTTATTACCACAAGGATAAGGTTGAGTATGACTGTCTCGATGTGACTGAATAGTGCACCAACCAAAATTTTACATTCAAGTTGTCCCCTTAAATGAAAATGATTATGTCACATATGTTTATGGCTGCTGCTTAAGAGTTAAAGATGGTACCCTGAGAGCTGGTTATGCTGTTTGCACTGTCTCAGGTGTGATAGAAGCCTCCTGGCTTCAAGGAGTCTTAACTGCTTAAAGTGACCATTTTCAGTGATAGTATGGGATTGGTGTCGTTCATGATTTCGAACAGTTGTGGTCCCAGAGAGGGTTAGACCTCCTCCTGACCCCCCCACTTCAAGTGGTGATAAAATATACAATTTGTTGAATGCATTACAGTTGCCTGCAAAAATTGCTGTTGTGGAGTTTGCAGCACGTAAAAAATCTACTGACTATGTAACCTTAGGCAATACATACGCTGCTGAAGTGGCAAGAAATTGCACCCTTAGTTGTACCTCCTTTAATGGGGCATGGAGCAATGAGACAAGTGATGAGACAAATCAAAGTTTCCTGTTAACTGCTATTGGTACTTGAGAAGACGTTAAGAGATTGCAGGAAGAAATGACAGAGGAAGAACAACAGAGTTGGGTCAGAGCAGGATGTGTCAAAGGAAATGAGGATGATGTTTGGTTTCCAGTGATAGAAGAGCAGTGTTGCCAAATAGGTTGTTTTCTCCTATAGCTTCACATTATCATGGAAAAGAACATATCAGTAGAAATGTAATGATCAGAACATTCAGAGAGACATGGTTTAAGTATGTGAACCCACCACTTTCAAATGGCCAGATGCATTGCCTCTTGAATTGGTGAGTATGCGTAGTACACTCAAATGGAAGACTGGGTTGTCCCCTCACAAGATTATCATGGGGAAGGCTTTGAAATTGCCAGCAATGCCTCAAAATGTGTTTGTGAACATTATAAATGACTTGGTGCTGGATTATTGCAAAGAACTGGCTAATGTGGTTTGTTTTTTGCCTCATTAGTTTGGAGAAGCCACAGCACAGCTGCCGCTGGAGCTTTGCCATGACCTATGTCCAGGCGACTGGGTCATGATCAAGAAGCATGTGAGAAAAATCATGCTTGGAACCACATTGGAAAGGCCCTCCCTAGGTGGTTTTAGTAACCACTACATCTGTGAAGTGTGCTGTTCTCCCAAATTGGGTACGTGTGAGCCACACTCACAAAGTTCCAGGTCCCCTTTATGGTACAACATCTGTGGATTACAGTGAGTGAGAGGGATCAGGGTAACCAAGTTCAGTATGATGCGGTTCTGAGCAAGTCAACAACAGTGGATGGTACAGAAGGGTCAAGACAGCATCAGTAGATTCATGCTAGCTCGGATGCTGATGAAGAGACAGTTGTGCAAGATAAAAGAGCTGTACCAGGAGACAATTGGCCTAAAAAGCACTCAGTGCCAGATGTACAGGTGCCTCTGACTATAGCTGAGGAGACTGAAAATTGACAGTGATACTGAGGGTCGAGCAAATAGAAGATCAAAGAGAAAATACCAAGTCGATGACACTTAGCAATGAATGGACATATTTTGTTGCCAACAACTGGGAGAAGGAATTTGCAACTTTGTGCTTTAACAATTTGAATCCAGTTCAACATTCTTGAGTTTGAAATTGTGGAGGAGCTGAACTTTGAAACCTCATTGCTGCTTGATGAATAAAGACATTATGTTGTGAAAGGGAGTATTAGTGATTACGAGCTGTGCCTTTATTAGAGACATTTGAAGTTTTAGCAGAATCATTTTTGAACATTTGCAAGTAGAAAACACTCTTGATGAACTTCTACAATATCAAGGAATTTTGCAATTAATTTGCATTTTTAAAGGGACTATTTTTTTTAATTGCTTTGCTCGCAAATGAATAGGACTTAAAAGAGACAGTGATACATTAAAGCCACTTTGCATTTTTGATTTCTGACTTTTGGTCTAAAATTAAAGAACTCATTGCGTCAAATTGCAATAGAGGTAATAAATAGAAATACATATGCATAGGTTTAGTGGTAGTGACAGTAAACATGATTATATTAATGTTCATTGGATTGAGTTTGCCCATAGAAAGTGTCTCAGAGAAATTTACATCCACAGATGCCCTGAACTTAGCAAATTCCAGTACAAACCAGGATCCCCCGTAGAAACATTAGAAATATTTACACATAGATGGTTCTAGAGGTGATTTGTCAGCAAACATGTATTACAAGCTCCATTATCAGTACGTAGACACCATGGAAGCTAGAGATTGTTATGTGTGCATACAGTTGCCTTCCTCAGTGAGTGAAGGAATCATATATCATCGTTTACCCCTAACCTATGGAATTTCCTATAGTCTGTTATTGACACTGCTGTAGCAACAGGAGCATTATCAAAACTTCTATTCAAGTTATGACCTAGTGTTTTCAATTGTTCCCATCATAAAGCATTTTTTGGAACATTGCCATGATGAAAAACATTGACACAGTGGGAGGTTTCCTTGAGCCTACATTGACATTTGGAACAGTTTATACTCATAAGAACAATTTAACCTGCATTCTTAGCCCAGTTGTGAAGGAGTTCATTGGACAAGTTGAGGAGAGAATATCTATGAAATCCAAAATAGAGCAGGTAATAGTTTTACAACATTGGGAAAAGGAACAATACATTCAGTGGTTGGAAATCAGGATTCCTGGCCTTAGATTGGCAACATGTAGGGAAATTATGTGCATATAGACATAGATCAAAGACTGACGCTCTATTTCTAGTAACTAGTGCGTGTAGACATGTGTTCTTTAAGAGTGGTTGGACCTTCATGCTAAATGGACAGGGTCCAGCAATACAGGTGTTTATTTCATATGCTAGAAAAATGCCTATTACAACCTGCTGAAAGGCTGGAATGGTGCATGCTACCTGAAGTAGTTTTTCCAAAGATATATTGTGTGGACCATTGTAATGATCTGGTCTGGGATGAGAAATCAAACTCCAAAGTCAGAAGAGAAGCTAGTGCTTTAGATATTGTGGGAGATATTTTTGGTCCATAATTTCATCAGTAGGTGTTATCTTGAATGTTATCAGAATATCAGAAAGCTGTCAATAATAATAGATAACTTATCTACAGATACTGCAGGTGCCATGTTTTAATGGACATGGAAATGGTTGCAATGAGATCAATGGTTTTGCAAAATTGCTTTGGGTTAGACATAGTCCACGCAAAAGAAGGCAGAGTTTGCAAAATGTTACATGTGCAATAATGCTGCATTTACATACCTGACAATAATAAATAGATAAGAAAATACATTGCAAATATGACTACCCTGAAAAAAGCTAACAGTGACAGGTGCTTGGATAGGAATAGGCAGTGGTTTTTCAGCCATTGAAAGATGGTCAGGAAACTTAGAGAGAGGAATTGTGAGAAACATTTTGAGATCCCTATTGATAATATCTTTTTTTGACCTAGTTGCCGTTGGTCTGAACAAGTTGATCAAAAGGCTGAAGGAAAAGAGTGCAAAGAATAAATAGAGAAAGGAGGAGATTGAGATGGAGACTAGGAGAGGTATATGTTACTGTAATCTTAAGTGGTTGGAGAACTACAGAAGGCCTCATCTGAATAAGCCTCTGAAAATTTGGGCTGCCTCATTAAAATGAGAGTTGGAGTATGTTGTGATGGCTTGATTTGCCATCAAAGGCGGGCCCGATGTAATTGATAATTATTTACTGTCTCTCATGTCACAGAAGTCATCAATACGTGACAATAAACCCATTATGTTAACCATCGTACTAATAGTTTGAATGTAGGAAGATGCCCTGAGAATCAATGTTAACTGTTTATTTGTTTAAACTAGTGTTAGAAACCCTGGTGGTATCCTTCATAAATCAAACGTTTGCAAGATTGAATTGATATTATGTTACAATTTAGACCTTACATTACCAGAATGTATTGAAATGATATTGAGTTTCTAATGATTAATGATTTAAATGTGTGTGCGAATACAGAGAAATGCAGCTCTGCATTACATTATTTGAAATGCATTAATGAGTCTTTTCGTTTGAAGTGAATGTAATATACATATTAAAGAGGCATTATTAATGTTGATTTCATAAGTATGCATGTTAAAAAAATTAGTTTATTAAAACATAGTAATTAAATATATTGCTTTAATTCATTTGGATTACCTAAGTGAGGCCTGTTAGTCATTGTATTTCATGACAGTGCAGGAAATGCTGATTCATTTTCACAATGTGGGCTTTCTTTCAGACTTTGTTCCAATGAGAAGACTAGCTTTGGTAATAGACCCCAATTGTTAGACATAGAGAGAAGTATAACAATGTCCTTTTTGTCTTTTGCCTGTGTGTGCTCCGCCCCCATACGTTAATCCTGAATTTGGCTAATGCAGTGTTTTCCCTTTGCTCAGCTGAAATTATCACTGATGATTTGAAACTGACTGATGTTGCTAAACCTGAGCAACGTGTGATTTCTATATAACAAGTAATTTTGTGAATGTTTTGTACTTTTCTTTTTGAATGCATAGTTTTATTAATGTTAATCTCCCTGAATCTATTTTGTCCCCTTGGGCAACCCTTGCTGATTTTGTATCTTTATAATTTGTCGTGAGAAATGTCTACATGACTTTGATCTTAAGTAAATCCCTTAGCTAATTCCCAACTGGAGTTTTCCTTGCATGGCGGCCAAATGGGTCATGCAGTTTAATTTAATTGGTTTGTATTGAAATTGAATCCCTGTAGCAGCGTCTAAAGGTCTGTCGACCTTGAAGAGCATTGATTCCTGCGAAGAATGAAAATGCTCCAGCAAGAGAAACTGGCAATTGTTTCAAAAGTCCTATAGGCAGTGCTTTGCAGGAGCCCACCACAGCTTGCAGGACCCATTGCCCCTGCCAGCGCTACCAATGTAATTACTAACACAAGAGCCTTCACTCTTCACTCCTCCTGTAGCTCAGAGCTCAGTGTCACTAGGACTTCAGAAGGAGGGACTGGTGAATACTGCTAAGCTCTTGAATCTCCCTGGCTTGGCTAAGCTATGAAAATCAGTTTACCTGAGCTGGGGAGAACCAGGGGCTTATTTCATAGCTCTTGCTGTGAATGTTCAACTTTAAACAGCCATGGCCTTGTGCTTGGCTTTTAATGGTTGAACATTCACAGAGAGAGCTGTAAAGCAAAGGCTTCAAAGTTATAGGGACATTTCAAACCCCTCGATATCCAAAGCCTTTGTTTTCTCAATTAGTACATTCTGCTCTCATGTTCTAAAAGCTTTACAGCCCACCATAGCTAGGCTACCGATCATTAAAGGCCCACGCCCTTGTTAAAGGCCCTCTCCTTTAGCTCAAGCCTTTGACGCTGGAGCAAGCTTAATTGCCAGAATAGTTCGCTACTACAGGCTATAAAGCTCTATTAGAACACTGAAATGTTGGGAGTTCAACTGAATACAATTAAGTGGCTTAGGGATAATAATAGCTGACGTAAGCCTTCTGCGCCAGCATTCCAATGTTTGCATTTTGTTTCTCCCTTTTTAATTTAGAAAACTCTACCCTGAGTGGGTGGCATGTTCTAGTAGCTTTGCAGCCTTTCTGCCTTAGGCTATACCAGTTGTTAAAGGCCCTCGCCCTTGTTATAACCCTTAGCCAGCTACTCTTACCTATAACTCAGATTCAGGGCCTCTAACAACCGGTAATGCCCTCTGTAGCAGGCTATAAGACTATATTAGTGCTATAGAGTGAACATTTGGCATCCTACTGGTAGTATCAAAAGGTATTCATTACCTGTTGAACTTTCACTTTTAGATTTATTTCACAAAAAAGGCATCTGTCTTCCCATTATTTGCACCAGGTTAATATTTTACCACAAAGTCGTAATCGTACAAGAACAGTGTCCACGAAAGTTAGCTGAGGTTTAATGACTTGGATGACTTCAAAAGCTTTTCTGTGATGTGTTTAGACTTCCACTTTATTTCTAACTCCCAAAAACAATGCCTCAACTCCAGATCTCTTAACTGTCAGACTTTTAGGTGTGTGATGGTAAATGTTAACTTTGTTGGGGAAAACATCTGGGTTCAAGAGCATTTAATGTACATATCCAGCTACAAGATTTTTCTGAGTTATGACACAATTATTCTTACAATAAACGGAAGTTCCACATTTGGATGCCGCAGTACAAGGGAACTTGAAAAAACATTTCTTCAAAAAAAATAAAAGACTTGATCAGCTTCTTTGGAGAGTACTAAGGTGATTTCTTTATGGAACTGTTTAGTAATGGGTCTTATGAATTAAAAAATATGGTAAATGAACCTTCTACAAAGATTAGCAAAGCCTACAATGCTTTACACAGCTGTTGCTGATGTGTGTTTCGACCACTAAATTATTGCAGAAAGTTTTTTTCTCATCCGGTTGAACACCCTGAAGACTGCTTATATACCCCACAAATTCTCTAGAATTCATATGAAATATACGCTTATCACTTTTAGCAAATGGAGGATGCTCTCTTAACTGCTATAGCACTGGATTCCACATGATTTACATGTATCTCCAATTATCAGAGCAAATCAACATGTTATCTGAGATAACTATAGAAAATACATTCAACAGCCCTATCAGGACTTCATCAATAAAATATTGAAAAACTTCTGGAGCATTATAGAGTCCAAAGGGCAAGAATTGATATTCAATTAAAACAATTACGCAGAATGCAGACATCTACTCATCGCCTACTTGCACTGTAAGTAATTAGCTCCTCTGAAAAATTGGGTTGCTGGTTTCCTGGGGAGTTAGCCAAGGTAAAGCAACAGCCACAATACCTTGCAGGGTAAACCACAAAAAGTCTATAATTTAACCAGTGTGTAACCCTGGGTAGCCTGGCACAAAAAGCAGTCAGGCTAAACTTAGAAGCAATTTGTTAAGTATTTATGCAGTACACAAACAGCACCACAGGGAAAATACAACATATTAAAAATCCAAAAGTCCTCAGTTTTAGAAAATGGACATCTAGGCACCTTTAGCACCACAACCAAGGGCCCAGGTGTGGATTGAGACCACGTGGGGGTTCAGGACTCACTGAGGCTGGGTCCAGGTGCAAGTTCAAGATGGTGGAAGCCTGTTATGCCCCTATGGCTCTGAGCAGGAGGTCAGCAAAACTAGCCCTTGGAGTCACTTCTGGAAGTCCTGTTTGCAGATACAGGTGCAGTGCTCCACAGCAGGGCTGGTCTTTGAAGGTTCAAGGCAGGCTGCAGGTAGCAAAACAGTCCTTTCAGGTGTAGCAGCAGTCTGTAAGAATGCACAGCAGGTCCAGCAGCATGCAGTCCTCTGAGAGGCCTTCCGCAGGTCCAGTAGTGAACCTGTAGTAGTGAGGAATAGGTCTGAGAGCCCTATTTTTATACCCTGGTGCCCTGCTCTTTGAAGCTGATAGAAGTTTCCAGAAGTGTTTTTTGAAGTACCAAATGTTTCCTGTCTCCCCTGCCGTGGCTCATAGCTGGCTGCACTGACAATACAGGGTTGTTAAACCTATTGTGTGGTAGCAGAGCACAGCATATTTGGGTGCAAGTGGGGCTGTGCTTAGCTCCGCCCCATCAAGCCAGTTTATGGGCCATTCAGGCTCACTATTGTGTGACTGTCTCAAGGGAATTCACAAAGTCCTAACTGTCATTTACACCCAGGCTTGTGCCCTAAGACAGGCTGCAGGCACAGAGAGCTAAGGGCAGAAAAAAGCCAACTTTCTAAAAGTGGCATTTTCAAAGTTATAATGATATATATAATAATCCAACTTTACTATTAAAGAGGTTGTATCATTACAAGTTCACAGGTACCAAACATGATATAGCTAACTCATCTGGTTTAGGAATTCCAGCTTATTAAATGTAATAAGAATTCCCCAATGTTATCCTATGGGAAGGGTAGATCTCACAGTAGTGAAAAACAAAGTTGGGAGTTTTGCACTACTAGGACATGCAAAACTTAAAAGTGCATGTCCTGCCTCTTAATTACACAGCACCCTGCCCTATGGGCAACCTAGGGCCTATCTTATAGGTGACATATGTAATCGAAAGGGAGTTTAAGTAATGGAAAGGGGTTTTAAATGCCAAGTTGACATGGCAGTGGGACACTGCCTTCAGGCAGCAATGGCAGGCCTGGGATATGTGTTAAAGTGCTATTTAAGTCAGTGGCACAATTAGTACTGCAGATCCACTTGTAGCATTTACTTTATAGGCCCTGGCTGTATGGTATACCACTCTACAAGGGACTTACATGTAAATTAAATATGCCAGTCAGCTGTATTCCAACTAAATCATGTTTTAGGGAGAGAGCACAAGCACTTTACCACTTATTAATGGTGGTAAAGTGCAGAAAGTCCTAAGGCCAATAAGCAAAAATCCAGTAAAAAGTAGGAGGAACTCAAAAGGTTTTCGTGTGATCCTGTAGAGAGGGCCATTTCTAACAGCTCTTCTGAGGACAAGCTTGATAAAAATACTCACATTTTCAATCTGGTCTAAATGGACAGATATGAAAGGTTATGGGTACCTAGTTTTACTGCTACTCTGTTAAATTCTCTATAATTGATACATGTTCTTAGTTCACCTCTCTTGGACACAAAAATGTGGACGAAGAAGGTAGTGACTGTGATGACTAATGGATCTGTTAGACAAATTGTCCTCCAGATATTGGTTGATATGTTCTTTTTTAGATTTTGTGAGTGCATATACTCAACTACAGGTTACAGCTGCTCAATATTCTAAATCAATCTTGGAATTATAGTTTCCTTGTGGCGGTAACATGGTTGCTTTCTTCATGACGAAGCATATCATAGTAACTTTTTTTTACCAATTGAAATTCCTGTTAATCCCTTTAAAGGATGACTTTGGGTCAAACAACTGTCTGTTACAAAATGGGTAATACAATAATCAGACTTGATTTGTTATGCCCTTTCTGTTTAATTATTGTTACGGTTATGCAGCGCAATTCAAGGCCTACCTAAAATCACTTTCAACCTATATGCATCAATCAAATCAAAATACATTTTTTCGCAATAGATTTCTAAACACACTAGAGAAATCATACAAAACAAAAAGGCCCTGAAGACTACAATGACCCATTTACTGTTTTGGCTTCTTTACAAAATTTCTTCTTAATCACTAGTAATTGTAAAGACTTATTACATTGAATGTTCATATATTTCTCCAAAGCCCCTGAATCTAAAAAATTCCTTAAACAATATTTTCTGTTCATTTGGCAGAGTGATTTTCATAGGAACTTGCACGTAAGCAAATGAAGACTGCATGGTGTTGAAAACCCAATTTGAAATGGACTTTGTTGTGTCAAATGTTCAACTGACTGATTGTGATGTTACCACTGTTTGATTTTTAGGAACCTTAGGTGTGCTTCAAAAGTCTTTTACAAGGTGTCTAGATGTACCACAATGCATGCACACAATTTGCATTAGTTGCCTTTCCTTTTCTTCTCCTGAGAGAGGAGCCTTAATACTACCTAACTGCAAGGCAAATGGGACTTGAGAAGTTCCATTTACCCCCATGAACACTTTAGGACCAGTCTTATTTTTCTAGGAATGGTGGTCAGTGTGGGAAAGTACCCTCTTTTTGGCATGTTACCCCCAATTTCTGCCTGATGTCAGTGTGTTTTGACTGTGTCCCCGGGATCCTGCTAGTCAGGACCCCAGTGCTTATGATTTGTGGCCTGCTTGCCAGTATGTTTCACTGTTTTTGAAAGTATGCTTGACTGTGTCACCAGAGTCCTGCTAATCATGACCCCTGTGCTCATACTCTCTCTTTTTCTAAAATGATCATTACATACTGTTTGCCACCCATAGGGAGCCCATGCAAAGGCTTCTACAGGATTGCCATTGCAGCCTGTGTGAAATGGTCCATACACCATTTCACAGCCATTTGGCAGTCTTGTAGAAGTCTTTGCATGGGCTCAATATGGGTTGAAAAATAAATGCTGCAGCCCATAGGGATCCCCTGGAACCTCAATGCCCTGGGTACCTAGGCACCATATACTAGGGACTTATAAGAGGGCTCCAGTATGGTAAGCCATGTATCAACCTAAGACCCAGTAGAGTTTCTGCTTGATGCTTTTATGACAGAAGGGATAATCAGCATCTTAATTACAGATAATGGAATGCAATTCACTTCAGACACAATGAAAGAGTTTTTACCAAAATGTCTAACCAGCACTTTAAGACAGCTCTTTATTGTTTTAGGGATAACTGATTGGTGGAGAGAGTTAACAGGATGATTAAAGAATGCTTATAGCAAAAGAAATATCCTAACACACTGCTCCTAATGCACTCACAGGTATATTTCCATTCCTATCCCCTAGGATAGACTACCAGGGATTAAGCTAAATCCAAATTGGCTGCATGGTGGTGAGCCCAAATGGGTATATAGAGAGGATACTTGTGAGAGAGTTATCTGTCACCAAGAGAAATACAAGAATTGTTGTGATAGGCAACATGATACAAACAATAGGCAGTGGGAAGTGGGTCTCTGGGTAGCGGTCAAACTTCCCAAGTCACGTCAAAGAAGTAGTAACAAATTTTCCAAACAATTAAGAATAATATGGGTAAAGAGAAATGTGGTGACATTGGAAGATGATAATGTATAGAGTATTGACAGACTATTTAAGAGTGATTCAACCATGTTAAACAAGATTCCTAACAAGCATAGAGACACACCACCTACTCTAGTGCTGGGAGGCTCTTCTCATCCTGCAATCATCATCATGGAACACGGACTGCATTTTTATTAATTTGTGGGATGGAGATGTGTTGTAATTGGGTATCATTTATGGATATATTGTTTTCAAATTGGATTTCCATTTTATTGTGACCAGTGTAAACTGTTTATTGTATTGCTCTTCCTCAACCCCCAGTTCTGTCCTACCCCTTTCCCTGACTCATTGAAATGTTCCTAAGAATGTCGTATTGGCAGTTACAGTTGATAGCTGAGTTATGAGGTATCTTGGGGAGTCTGATACTAAGGAGACAATAAAGTCGACAGCTCTTCCTCATAATTACTTCAAAGTTATTATTTCAAGATTCAAATCATTCTTAATCTGACTGTCTGTGACTTCTTTGTTATTTCTTGGCATTTTTTTTATGACTTCTTTCACACCATCACCCGCAAGATTGTTGAGATTTTTGATAATCTTCCTGTTATCAGCCTGTTCAAGTACATCTATGAAATATTCACGTTTCTATCTATGCAGTCTATCTATCACCAATATTGTGCTTTTTGACAGTGTTGAATGGTGATGGTGGTTTCAGAAAAGCAGCAGCTTTGTAGACCAATGTGGAACTTATGTCCTCATTATAAGTTTGTCAGTCTGACTGCCATACTGCAGCGGTGGCGGCCGCCAAAAGACCACTATGTTGGCGGTCATACAGACTTCGTATTACGAGCTACACAGCCAGGCCCACCAAAAGACAGCCAAAATCCTGACCGCCAGGCCTCTGGAGGGCAGGAAAGAGACGGTCCGATCCCCACTCCTCCAGTCCGTCAACCAACCACCAAACCTATTACAAGTTGAAAATCGCCATGGCGGTCTTGCCAGGGCTATCTTCCAATGGTGGTGTGAACCGCGGTGGTCCCCTCAGTAATACACACCACCACATTGGATAGATTTGAAATACAGCTGACACACATGCACACTCAATTCTCCTATCAACCACACTGTAAAGCACACCCTATCACACACCACAATCCATTGCATCTCCCATGCCAAACACTGAAGCCATAGCAACATCAGGGCAAACCAAACCATAGATTAGGCACCCCACCATCTCTCACAAAGCACATAGAGAGGATGGCCTGGACCACTTCTGACTACCACCCATGTTGCAGGATCCATGCAGCTCAGCCGGATAGGGGATGCACGCAGCCAGTCGTCATTGCTGTTGGTGCCTGCAGATGCAGGAAAGTGACTCCTTCACTCCATGGGGGATTCCTTCTTCTTTCCTGTGCAAACAGGAGATGGGCTGTCCTCGGAGGTTGCATGTCCGGGGAAATGTTGCAGAAGCTGGAAGGAGCAGTGGAAACAATGTTGCAGGCGAAGTCTTCATCTTTGTTGCAGATTGTCAGCTCCTGGAGAGTCCAGATGCAGGTTCTTTGGTCAGAGGTCAAAGTAAGCGATGCAGTGGAATCTTGCTGGAATCTTGCAAGCCGAATCTGAAGAACCACCCAAAGGAGAGACCCTAAATAGCTCTGAAAGGGGGATTGGTCACCTAGCTGGGTGACCACCTATCAGAATGGGACTCTGAGCTGGCTGGCCTGGCCACTCAGGTGCTCCCAGAGTTCCCAGCCAACCTTGGATCCAAGATGGCAAAACCCAGGAACCCTCTGGAGGAGCTCTGGGCACCACCCTGGGGTGGTGATGAACAGGGGAGTGGTCACTTCCCTTTCCATTGTCCAGTTTTGCACCAGAGCAGAACTGATGTAGACTGGGTTATGCACGTAGGGCATCAAATGTGCCCTTCGAAGCATAGCAGTGGGCTGGGGAGTCTACCCCTCCCAAATCCAGTAACACCTATTTCCAAAGGGAGAGGGTATAACACCCCTCTCCCAAAGGAAATCCTTTGTTCTGCCACCCTGGGCTCAAGCTGCTCAAGTAACAGGAGGGCAGAAACCTGCCTGTGAGGTAGCAGCAGCTGGGGCTGCCTGGAAAACCTCAGAAGGCTGTGGGAGCAATGCTGGGGGTCCTCTAAAGAGCCCCCAGAGTGCATGGGATCATACAACTAATACTTGGAAACTATTGGGTATGATTCCAACATGTTTGATACCAAACATGCCTAGGTTCGGAGATACCATTATGTAGCTGGACATAGGTAGTGACTTACGTCCCGTCTCTGTGTAAAATGGCATCCCCGCACTCACAAAGTCCAGTAATGTGGGTCTGGAGTTTGTGGGGGCACCTCTGCTAGTGCAGGGGTGCCCTCACACACAGGTACCTGCACCTTGCCCTCTGGGCGGAGAGGACTTTCCATAGGGGTGACTTATAGTGACCTGGTGCAGTAACCTATAGCAAAAACGGGTGCATGCACCCAGTTCACGCAGACTGCAATGGCAGGCCTGCAGAACCCTTTGCATGGGCTCCCTTTGGGTGGCAGAATAACTGCTGCAGCCCATAGGGATCCGCTTGAACCCCAATGCCCTGGGTACCTAGGCACCATATACAAGGGGCTTACATGGGGGCACCAGTATGCCAATTGTGGGAAGAAATACAGAGGGGGTCATTATGACCCTGGCGGAAGGCGGAGAAGCGGCAGTAAGACCGGCAACAGGCTGGCGGTCTTTTTTTTTGGATTCTGACCATGGCGGTTACTGCCATGGTCATCCGCCGCTTCTCCGTTCCGCCCGCCTGTGCGGAGACAACCGCTGGGCTGGAGACCTGGGTCTCCAGCCCGGCGGCCGTCACTATACCGCCGTCGGGATTTGGAACCGGCTGACCTCCATGGATTTGAAACCGCCATGAAACCCATGGTGGTGAACACTATCAGTGCCAGGGAATTCCTTCCCTGACACTGATAGGTGTCTACCCCACCCTCCATCCCTCCCCTACCCCCCCCCACCACCCCTGCCACCCCCAAAGGTGGCAGGACCCCCCCTCCCCACCCCAACCCCCCAACATAACATCACTCATGCACACATGACATGCACGCAGGCACCACCAACACACATACACGCACACACACCGACATACATGCCAACATCCACACACACAGTCAGACACGCACACCCACATTCAAACATACACGCACACATCCATACAGACATACCCACAGACATACACGCACTCATTTCCAAACACACAACACCCCCGCAAGCATACACGCATTCACACACCCCCTCTACATACACACACGTACAACCCCATGCACGCACACAACACACAACACCCCCCATCCCCTCCCCTCACGGACGATCGACTTACCTGGTCTGACGATCCTCCGGGAGGGGACGGAAGCCATGGGGGCTGCTCTGCCGACACCACACCGTCAACAGAACACCGCCACGGCGAATCACAGTTCGTGATTCGCTGGGCGGTGTTCTGTTGGCGTGTCGGTGGAACAACCTCCACTTCCCCGCCTCCCGCCAGTATGGCTGTTGGCGGCTCTCCGTCCGTAAAAGGACGGAGAGCTGCCAACGGTCATAATAGGCCGAGCGGCAAACCGCCACCACTGGCGGTCTTCCGCACTGCGGTCCCTCAGCGGTCTTGGAAAAAGACCACCGAGGTCAAAATGACCCCCAGAGTTTTGGAAGAGAGTGCATAATTACTGGGGTCCTGGTTAGCAGGAGCCCAGTGAACACAGTCAAACACACTGACATCAGGCAGAAAAAGGGGTAACCATGCCTAGAAAGAGGGTACTTTCCTACATATACATGTTAATAATGTAGATAGGTGTATACTTACAGTTGGTGTGTCCACATCGGCAAAGATTTTGTTTTCTTTCAGCGAGCAGGAGCAGCAGCATGATGTTTAGGAATGCCTCCATGGTGGCTTCAGATGTGTATTGCTGTGTGCAGGTGAGTGTCTCCCTTTAAATTGCTCGTTTCCGCCTGCTGAAACATGGTTTTGCCGGTCTGTTTGTGCCTCCAGTAGGCCGCGGCGGTCTGTGATGCCTGGCAGTGGCAGCGGGCCGCTGGTTGACTTCTGTTACCTCAACAGGCAAACTCATAATACGGCAGTCCACTCTGCCAGACTGTTGGCAGTTAGACCTCCACTGCCAACATGGTGGTCACGGGACTCATAATCAGCCCCTTACTGACATTAGGATTGGAGCTCTCTCTGGCACCTTTCACTGGAAATCAGGATCAGTTCCATTCATGCCCTGGCCATGCAATGGGCTGGCTTCTGGGTCATGCTTGATGGGCTCCATCGGCAGAATGGCCTTCTGCCAATTCTCTGGCCACTATAGATATGGGCTGCTTCTCTAGCACAACCCCATGCACTTCTTTTGGGACCCCTGTCAAATGGGATATGAGTGTTCTGCTTATCAGACTTGACAATTTTTCTGTTTTTTTTTTAACTTAAATTTGATTGTCTTATACCTGGTTGATCTCTGCCTTGCTGCTCTGTTTGGTGTCTGATAATTGTCTTTAACTGAGCTTTGAAAACCTGGTTGAATCCACCTTCAGCACTAACACTTAGTATACTGTATAACTTTATTATGTGTGGCAGCGCAGTACCTTTTTGTCAGATCTGGTTCTTGACCAACATTGCATAGACTTTTCTGTGAAGCTCTCATTCCATTCACACACTTCACAGCGGTTGGAGTTGCCATTTGACTCCACATACGCCCACGTCAACTCTTGGACACTTAGACAAAGGTACATGTAGCATGGACAAGCAGTTTGCCCTGACCAAGGCAAACTGTTCAGGAGATCTCTTTGGGGTATTTATCCCCTATCTCATCGCCATTTGTAGCATCTTCCCCAGCCTGTACCCGCTGAAAAACTAGCCCACACGTGGAGCTGTAAATCACACGTCTATATTTCTCTGCATGTACCTGTGAACTCTCCACATTTTAAACTTTCATTACATCCTATCCTTGCAATTATGTCACACTGGTAGGGAGTCCTCAGGGAACCAGAAATGTTCCATTTTAAATCATTCAAGACACATATATAACCACACATAGCAATGGCTTTGATAGCTTGGCTTCTCTTAAGCTCCTATATACGTTTAGTCAGGTACTGAGCTGTGTTGCCTTGTAAATCCCTGACTGTAACCAAGGTGGAAGTGAGGAGAGCCCCCACAATGTGGAGAGGGATTCTGTGAGTCCCTTTGTTAGAAGCTTCGTAAGCATCACTGAGGAGTTTTTAGTTTCTGCCTGGAGGTTTGAACTATGTTGATTAGTATAGCTACTACACAGAAAAAGAAGGATGTGCCACAGAATGCTACTTTGGATTGTAGGGTTGTCATCACTGTCACTAGGAAACCAAAAGAATATCTTTGAAATGCTTATTGTTAACAAAGTTGAGGAACTTTGACCTAGATCATTTGAAGATGTAGGAATAATCCAGGCACATCTGAGTTATATTAACATTTCCTTCTCCATGATCTCTTCTCTTGTGAAGAAGGAGGCCTACATTTTATTAAGTAGAAATGTCCAACATTTACTACTTCTCAACAAATATTTTAGGCCACATTGGTATTCGCTCACTTCTTCCCACCTCATCTACAGCTTCCATTGTCTACTGATAACCACAGCCTGAACTACAGTAAACCCTTCCCCAACCTTCTCTTTAACAGCGCACTGGGCTCTTCACTATAAACATGAAAGCTTTATCTGGGTTAATTTTTTATAGTTTATGAAGTCTAGGTATCCCTCTTACAGTACAATAAATCAACCTCCCTTAACCTTAAAACACACACCACTCACACCATAACCTCTTCTTCCACATAATACTTTAAACCAAGCAATATTTAAAACAAACCCTCTCAGAAAGTACCAAAAACACAGATCCAATTTTATTCAGTGAACTCAGAAGCCTCCTTCTCATCTTCAGATGCTCCAACTTCTAGAAAAAACCTAAATATTTTGTTGTCACTTGACATGTGCAAGAGTGCTCTGTAGCCCTACGTAGGTACCCGCAAACTCTATCATAATAACACCACCCCAAGTCACATCATGGACAATAAAATAACCTTTTTCCCTGTAACTAACTACCTCCTACCACGTTCCTCTAAACTGGACAAACCACATTCCTAGCTAATTCTCGGATTAACATCCACACTATTTGCATTGCTCTACATGAACTTCTTCACTATTCTCCAAAACACATAGCTGAGCTACTTCACAATGCAGTAATAGTTTTGAATTGATGCAGTTTCAAATTCTGGTACTCCTACGGTCCTAAGACCGAGGACCTTAAGTTATTACATCAGATAATAGGCTTCCATTTTGCAGCATAATACAGTACAGGATCCAAAAATCTCTTAAGTCAGATATCCCAAAAGACCATATTTAATGGCACTATCTGGATCCCTCTATTGTTCTTCTCCTCATATATAGTGCTCCCCTTAATCTTGTGAAGACACGTACCTGAATCTTTAAAAAAAAGCTGATATTATACAGACATTTTTAGTTAATAACTAAGGGCCTCATTATGAGTCTGGCAGTCCAAGGACCACCAAACTTGCGGTAACGGTCGGACTGCCATACTCCAGGCAGTCCGACTGCCACATTACGACCCTGGCAGTTGGACTGCCAGGGGGCCTCCATGTCCACCAGGAACATGGTTCCCGATGGGCTGACAGTGGTCGGACTCATAGTCAGCCAAGGCGGCACTGGACTCAGCACTGCTGTACAGATAACATCTCCAGTTTCTGCCAGCTTTTCCATGGTGGGGACCCCACAGTGGAAAGGCTGGCAGAAACACAGTGCAGCTGGCTATGGGGGGGCTGCACTGCTAATGCAGATGACATGGGCAGTGTAGGGACGCCGCGCCTAGCACCCTTGGAATGCGCACTGTCCACTGCAAGCATTCTGAGGGGGCTGGTGGGTTATGATATTGGCCTCGGCTCCCTTAAGGAGGACCAATACCATAGCACTGTTCTCACCGGTCAACCCAGTGGGAACATCGTAATACAATGTTCCTGCCGGTTAGCCTGGTGGAAACATTGTAATACGATGGGGGGACACTGCCAGCATGATGGTGGCATCCTCCCTGTGGCTTTGGCGGTCCCGTGGTAGTCGTAATGAGGCCCTAAGGCCGTCCTTAATCTATAACTCTAGTTGTACATCATCACTTACTGCTAATCAATAACTCTCTTGATATACATCCTCTCCACATGTTGCCATTTAATAAATTTAAATGTTTTTACATGATCTCTTGCCATCAGGCATGCCCTCTCTCACTCTTTCTCTCTTGCCTCAGGTGTGCCTTTAAAAATAAATAAACATAAATGCATTATTTTAGTGATTCTCATCATTTATATAGGTATTTTATGGGCTCTTGGCGCTAGTGCTGTTGAGCCCCAGGAACTCTAGTCTATGCTGTAAAAAATGTAAATACGTCTTATGAGAAATAAGTTGGGTAATTTGTAGAAGCTAAATCATTCCAATAATTAAATTTCTCTTGATTGTAGATGTGCAAGAAATTAATCCCAGGTTGCTTCCAAAAATATTTTGTGGCAGTGCGGCCTTTTCACTAAAGAATGGACACTCAGTTCTGTGGGAAGGTGCACACCCTGAATATCGACCCTAAAGATACCGATAGGACACAATATCGAGGACAAAATATTTTTACAAAATTAACTGATGAGAAAATCTAGATTTTCTTTACCTAACTCTAAATATATGTAACTACACTGTATAAATCTCCTAAAGGTGTGTAGATGTGGAGCTAGGAATAGTCAATCTATGCTTCCCCATATAAACTTACCTTTTGATAGTTTGTCTCTGGGTATTCCCGCCTCAATATTTTTGTAGTACAGTATTCTCAGTGTTGATATTCAGTAGTACAATCCTTTGGAAGGAGTATCTTTCATGTTTGGACAAAGTATTGAGTTTTAAATATTGAAATACAGAAATATCAGACAAAAATATTGTGATATAAAAGTACCACAACACAGCAATATCGTTGATAAGAATATTGATTTTTAGGTACGTAATATTGTTTTCAGGAATATCTGTGTTGTTAATTTCATTTTCAATTATATAGTTGTAAAAAACATCATTTTTCAATTATCTTTCTTTGTTTTGGTTCATATATTAATTGTATATGTTAAATATTGTTTGCATAACTGTTGACAATATTTAAATATTATATAGTATAGTGTAGGAACTTAAATGATAAATTAGTAACATTTTAATTCATAATAAATTGTTACATTTTCAACCATCATGTAAGTTGTTTAATAGTTTTTTATTTTTAGATATATAATTTTCCTGTTAAGAGTTTTTTATTTCTGGTCAACTAATATGGTTAATAAAATATATTATGTGTTTGAAGTGAAGTACTTTCTCGACTGTTGCACAGACTGAGGTAGGAATAGTAAATATTACCCCTTGGAGTGCAACACTTTCCCTACTGTTGCACTAGAGTAGGAATAGTAAAGTTAACCCCGTCAAAGTCCAGCACTTTTGCTACTGTTGGATAGACTGGAGAGGAAATAGTTAATTTAACTATTAATTAGTAAAGTTAACACCTTCAAATTAAAAAACTTTCCCTTCTGTTGCATAGACTGGAGTTGGAATAGTAAATTGAATCCATCTGAAGTCCGACACTTTCCCTACTGTTGCATAGACTGGAGTAGTAATAGTAAATGTAACCCCATCCAAAGTCGAACGCTTTCCCTACTGTTGCACAGACCCTGTCGGAATCCAACAATTTCCTTACTGTTGCATAGACTGGAGTGAGAATAGCAAATTTTAACCCCTTCAAATTTCAAAGCTTTCTCTACTGTTTCATAGACTTGAGTGGGAATAGCAAATTTAACCCCCCGAAGTTCAACGTTTTCCCTACTGTCGTAGAGATTGGAGTGGGAATAGTACATTTCAACCCTCTGAAGTCTGATGCTTTCCCTACTGTTGTATAGACTGGAGAGTAAATAGTTATTTAACCCCTTCAAATTCAAACGCTTTCCCTATTGTTGTATTGACTGGAGTTGGATTAGTAAATGTAATTCTTGTGAAGTCCAATGCATTGCCTACTGTTGCATAGACTGGAGTTAGAATAATAAATTTAATAGACTGGAGTGGTAATAGTAAATTTAACCCCTCCGAAGTCCCACACTTTCCCTATTGTTACACCGACACCTCTGGAGTCTAACACTTTCCCTACTGTTGCACAGACTGGAGTGGGAATAGTAAGTTTAGCCCCTCCAAAGTCCAGCGCTTTTCCTACTGTTGCATGGACTGGAATGGGAATAGTAAATGTAATTCTTCTGAAGTCCAATGCAGTGCCTACTTTTGCAAAGACTGGAGTTAGAATATTAAATTTAATCCGTCCCAAGTCCAACACTTTCCCTATTGTTGTACAGGCACCTCAGGAGTTCAACACTTTTCCTACTGTTGCACAGACTGGAGTGGCCCCTGCAAAGTCCAACGCTTTTCCTACTATTGCATAGACTGCAGTGGGAATAGTAAATTTTAGCCCCTTTGAATTCCACTGCTTTGTCTTCTGTTGCATAGACTAGAGTGGGAATAGTAAAGTTAACCCTGCTGAAGTCCAACGCTTTCCTTACTGTTGCAGAGACTGGAGTGGGAATAGTAAATGCAACTGCACTGAACACCAACGCTTTCACTACTGTTGCAGACAATGGAGGTGAAATAGTACATTTTCCCACTTCCTACTGTTGCGCAGACTGGAGTTGGAATAGTACATTTTACCCCTCTGGAGTCCAAAGCTTTCCTCACTGTAAAGCAATCTAGTGTGGGAATAGTACATTTCACCTCACCAAAATCCACGCTTTTCCTACTGTTGCATAGATTAGAGGGATAGTAAAGCTTACCCCTCCGAATTCCAATGCTTTGCCTGCTGTTGTATAAACTGGAGTGCGAATAACACAATATAATGCCTTTGAAGACCAGCGTTTTCCCTACTTTTTTTACAGACTGGAGTCTGAAAAATACTAAAATATAGTAAATTTTACTCTTCGACAATCCAACACCTTCCCTACTGTTGCGCAGACAGGAGTGGGAATTGTGCATCTTGTGTTTGGTAAATTATTTCAATGTTTTGTTCTTGTGTTTTCATATTTGTTATGTTTTATCTAAATATATATCTATATATAAATATATATTTATAAATTAATGCTTTTCATAGTAGTAAAGTAAAAAGATAATTCTAAACATTTAATATAAATCAAAAAATATATATATATGTATTAATGGTGTTGGGGTGTGTGGCTAACCTGGCCAAGATGGCGGACAGGTGACATCGCAGCTCCGTCTGGGCCTAGCATTAATCCTCACTAAATCTATCCCAATAGGCCTGGAGACGGGAATCGTGGAACAGGCTGCCACCATGACACTGGGTGGTGCCGCCCGGGACTGTCTGCTGGCCTCGTGGGGCACGCCACATGGAAAGCGTGAGGAGGGGGAGCCGGCGGCCTTGGTCGGGAGGAAACCTGCCTAGGGATAGTGCCCTGTCCTGGATCGCGGCACACGTGAGGAGGAGCTGGCGCAGCGGTCGGGCCGCGGGAGTGTGGGACCGGAGGGTGCAGCGGGCGACGATCGGTGCCCTTTGAGCTGAGAGGGGCACCACGAAGGTGCTGCAGCCCCTACCCCTTTGCTTATTGCTTTCCTTCCGGAGCAGAGCCGATGAGGAACAGAGGGCGCTGGTGGAGTCCTGGACCAGCCGCATGACCCAATAAAGGGGAGTGGAGCAGACGGCAATCAGAGGAGGACTGACGAAGACGCTTCTGAGGTAGTGCTTATCCTGGACGTCCTATCACACGCAGGGAGTGGCCTGCGGGGACAAGCTAGTGGAGTGTTCCTGGAGTGAGTGGGAATCTGCTGACCCCCTGGAGGGGCGTCCGGACCGGGCACAGGCTAGTCAGGTAAGATGATTGTGGATAAACCCTGGCTGGCTATGGTCTGATCCCGCGTACCCGCCCGCAGGCCCATAAAAAACAGCGGGGTGCTGATCAAAGTGGGGAGTACCTCTGGCTGTAGCTCTGGACTTTTGGGGCGGCGTGGAGCCAGACCGCGTGAACCTTTGGTGCACCGCCCCCGCAAATCGTATGACCTCCAGAAGCCGGAGTAAGGGCAAGGTGCAAGCCCGCAAACACATGGGTGAACTAAATCAAGGGATCATGGAAGGTCCCGTACAGCCCCTAGTGCAGGCCACCCTGGACAAGATTTTAGGGGAAATAGAACACACCAAGATGACACTTCAACACGACATTGGCCAAGTGGCAGAGGAGGTGGTCCTGTTGAGGGTGGACCACCAAAAGCTAGCTGATCCAGGAGACAGAGACTGCGCTCGCAGAACTTTCGTCAAGGCAGGGGGAACTCCCAGCCACGGTGCTGCAGTTGACATACCGGGTCCAACGCCTGGAGCGTAGAGTGGAGGAGGCGGAGGGCCAAAGCTGCATGAACAATGTGAGGATTGTTGGTCTCTTGGAAGGTGTAGAGGGCACAGACATGGTGTCCTTTTTGGAGGGGTGGCTGGGTTTAGATATGGTCCCGGAGCAACTTACCCCTTTCTTCACGTTGGAGCGAGCACACTGGGTGCCATCGAGACCCTTGGCCTCGGGGAGACCACCACAGGTGGTTGTGGCTAAACTACTGCACTATAAGGACAGATATGTGCTGTTGCAGAGGGCCAGAGAGGCTGGGCCCTTGAGGGTGGCAAACGGAGTGGCGACTTTATTCCCGGACTTCACTGTAGACATGCAGAATAAGCAGGCTTCCTTCATGGCGGTGAAGAGGGCGCTCTGAGAGGAGGGGATTCAGAACTCCCTTCTGTTTCCGGCCAGATTGAGGGTGATATCTGAGGACCAGACCACCTTTTTCCAGTCCCTGGATGAATCTTGGGAATGGTTGGAGGCACGTGGGACCGGAGGGGCCCACAGCACCAAAACGGACTGCGTGGGACGCCGGGGCCACAGAGGTCCAAGAAGACAGCAAAGCAGGCATCGTATGCACACAGAACTGACCCTGGCCCAGAAGGAATCTGCAAAGAAAGCAGCCTTGGAGGCTGTGGCATCCATGTGGGGAGTGAATTTTTTGGCGGAGGCTAGCGAGGGGGACACGGACCGTGCCTCTGTTTCCTCAGTGGCGGATTCCCGACACTCTGATGAAGCTCCTAGGGTGACCCCTCAAACCGTGGATGAACAAGTTTGAAACAGTCTTTGTTGTACTGGCCCTGAGGTGAGGATGGTGACTTGAGAATGAGGCCCTGATGGCCATGGTCCCCCCCTATCGGTTTCTCGGCCATCGAGTGGAGAATGGCGAGAACGCTGACTGACTTGTTGTTTTGGTTGTACTCTTGCACTGTTAATTGGGCGACCTACGGTTGGCGAGGTGTCCTGGGGATGGGGAGTTGGGATCTGCAGTTATGTGTTTTGGTTATGCGCAAGGGGTTGAGATTCACCTGTTCGATATTGACATTGACAATTGGGGAGGTGGGGTTAGGGGCTGGGGATGGGGATGGAAGTTATGGGAAGGGTGGGTGATCCACCTTGATGTAGCCACGATGAAATGGCAGACTATAATTTTCTAACTTGGAACATACAGGGGATGGGGTCGCTGATCAAGGCACAGAGTCTTGTCATACTTGAATAGCAGTATATATGCCCCTAACCAAGACTAGATCCCTTTTATGCAGCGCCTCTCGAGCCACCTCACCAGACAGAAGGGGGGAGAACTAATGATTGGCGGGGACTTTAACGGTGTCCTAGACACCGAGTTGGACCATTCCCTTCCTCCACTAGCAGGTCCACTATCGCATAAGACAGCTAAAGGATTGCGGGACTGGATGCAATGTTGGGGCCTAGAAGATGTGTGGTGGAATCAACACCCGGGGGACAGAGAGTACTCCTACTACTTGGGCCTGCATCAGGTACATACCAGAATAGACAGGGTGGTGTGCACTGCAAACATAGCCCACGGAATCACACACTCCGAATACCTAGGGCGCACCCACTCTGACCACAATCCACTGCTTCTCACTTGGAGATGCGTGGAGACCAGACTGCCTATACCAATGTGGAGGCTGGGACCAGCTGCACTAGAAGACCCAGCCTACACGGAGGAGCTTTGCTCTTGCCTCACGGACCACATTAACATTAACAAAGTGTCCACTACATCTAGACATGTAGAATGGGAAACGCTTAAGATTGCAGCTAGAGGGCATTGTATGGGGCAGACAGTGGGGATAAAACGGACGCTGGAGCGAGAACTTACCCGTTTAGAAAAGATTATCCATGACGAGGAAAGAGATGGGGGTACAGACCTGACAGCACGACACAGACTTGTTAAGGCGAAGAAATCTCACGCTCAGACTGAGGAACAGTTACGTTGCCATAGCCTGCAGAGGTACTTGCCATCTATACACGCAGAGGAGGGTAGGATGGGCAAGATGTTAGTGTGGTTAGTGAGACCCAGAGGGGAGGGTGTACCAATAATGAGTGTATGTGACATGGGAGGGGAGCGTGTGTTTAGGCTGGCTGACATAAATGACGTCTTTAGGAATTACTACACCTTACTTTACAGGCAGCCAGACGCGGCTATACCAGAGTCGTTGGGCAACTACTTACATTTGCTACCACTAAGAACCTCAGCGGTTGAGGACAGGGACCCATTAGGTGGGCCAGTAACATTAGAGGAAGTCAAACATGCAATTTTGCAGTTGTCTGCGGGTAAGACGCCATGCACAGACGGACTCCCTATGGAGGTTTATGAGAAATATTCGAACATTCTGGCACCCCTACTGGTTGAGTTGTATGCGGTGGCACTCCAGCAGGGTATGTTTCCTGAGTCAATGAGGGAGGCATTGGTGGTCCCCCTGCCCAAGTCCGAGTCCGGGGAGGCATCAGTAACTGATTTACGGCTGCTCTCAATGCTGAACTGCGACTTTAAGATACTGAGCAAAATCCTGGCCAACTGGCTAGTCCAGCATATATCCAGCCTAATACATGACGACCAAAATGGGTTCTTTCCAGCACATAATACTTCCCTTAACCTTAGGTGACAGTTCAAGCTTCTGCACATGCGGCAGGCTGAGAGGCTGCCAGGGGCCGCGCTCTTGTCGATAGACTTTGAGGAGGCCTTTGACTCGATATGTTGGGACTACCTGAGAGCAGTGATGCTTCGGATGGGACTGGGTGAGGGCTGGGTGTGATGGGTTGACCTGTTGTATAGTAAGGCAATGGCAAGGGTGAGGACAGGCTGGATGGTGTCGGCAGCTTACCCCATATTTAGAGGCACTGGGCAGGGCTGTCCACTGTCCCCATTATTGTTTGCACTTGCCATTGAACTGCTGGCGGCCCAGTTCCATCTGGAGGGTAAGGGTGTGTTGTGGGGCCTAACTGAGCATAATATTTCACTCTATGCGGACGACATACTAATTTATTTGAGGGATGGTGCAACTGGGCTGCCTTAGGCATCAGCGATGTTGGAAGACTTTGGCGACTACTCTGGCCTTAGACTGAACAGAGACAAGACATATGTCTTCCCATGGACGGCGGGTGAAAAGCAACCTCCCACCTGCCCTGTGGACATTGTGTGGGCTCCCCACTTGGGTATCCAGGTCTTCCATGACTTGAAGGACCTCCGTGAGGCTAACCTTGGTAAGGCGCTCCATTCTCTGCAGGCTTCTATGGGGTTCTGACGATCCCTTAAATTGTTTACGATGGCTAGGGTATCTCTGTCCAAAATGATCATGGTGCCCCACCTCCTATACTACTTCACCAACCTTCCAGTGATTATCCCTTCGAGCTGGTTCAGGGAGCTGAACACACTGCTCCAGGAGCTCATTTGGGATGGAGGGCGCAGACAAACTGCTCTGTCCATTCTCTGCCACCCGGTGACTGCGGGTGGATTAGGGGTCCCAGATTTTGAACTTTATTATCTGTTGTGCCAACTGCAATGGATCTCCAGGTGGTGCGCAGAGGAGGGAAGCTTGGATCGGGTCACAGCTGGCAGTGAGACGAGAGGAGATTTAATAATAGCACAAATGCTTGGTCACCGGGTACCTCCTCAGACGAGGAACATCTTGATGACTGTGGCACTCTCCTGTTGGAGAAAATGTATGCGACGAATGGGAGTAAAGGTACCCTACTCCCCGGCGATACCACTGACGGTGATGTCATGTTGCACCACAGATCGGCCACTACTGGGGGCCCGGATAAATGTCTGGAGTGGAGCGGGGGTAAAGCCCCTGGGTGACTTCTTCCACGATGGAGTGCTGCAAACCTTTGTTAATATGACAGAGGAAAGTGGAGTGCTGAGTGTGCAATTCCTACTATATCAAACCCTGGCAGACCAAATACGGGAATGCTAGTGTACAGTAAATGTGGAGCCAGACACACACGGGATTCTACATCTCCTGCTGACCTTGGGGGGAGACACCACCTCATCACCAAACTTTATAGAGCTCAGAGTGAGGACCCTCTGGGTTCTCTGCAGCCTCTTAGAGTGAAGTGGGAAGGAACGTTGGGTAGAGACTTTACAGAAGCGGAGTGGCGGAGAGTATTAGCTTATCCTCGAATGGTCTCACGGAACACCAGCCTTAAGTATATACAGTACAATTACATTCATAAAACGTACGTTACGCCACATAGGATACGACTTATATATGGGGGGCGACCCTAGGGCATGCCCCAAATGTGGTGCACTGGATGCAGACTTGGACCACATGGTATGGCATTGCCCTGAGATACAGCGGTGCTGGAGTGTGGTGCTGGAGGAACTGGGAAGAACGTTAGATGTAGAAATGGAATTGGTCCCCTCTTTCTGCCTGCTGGGATTGTGCTCTAGGCCAGCTTCTAAGAAGGTTGGTAGTAGGTTCCTAGACCTGGCTTTGGGACTTTTTAAGCATCGTATTGCCATGCATTGGAAGTCGCCTCAGAGCTCTTCATTAGGGGATTGAAGATGTGATGTTGACAGTGTGGGCACGGGCTGAGTTCTAGGTTCTGAGACGTGAGGAAACACGGGGGATTCGTCAGCATCCTATTGACCCATTTTGGGTGGAGATTCTGGATGCATGGGAAGAGCAGATAGGAGAAAATGGGGCTGGCCCGTTGGCTCAGGGAGGGGGTGCAGACATGTTACATACAACTAACGACATATACGTCGACCAGCATAGTACTGCAATACCAGAGATGAGAAGGGACTAACCACAGAACAGAGGATAAGTGAGAACATGGCAGGGAAGTAGTTGGGAGCCCCCTGAACCTTTCACATACTACACCGAGTTATTAACCGAAGGGGTGGATTGCCCGGCCTCCTGGGGTGGCCTAGTGGGAAGGGAAGATAGTGAAGTGCTGTACGCACTTGAGCTAGTATGACAATGTTGCCCTGTTCTCTGATCCTCCCACCAGTGTTAACTCACCCTATTAGTGCACAGTTACACTTAAAGTTAGTTCAGGTTTGATGACATGTCGAGTCTTTGATCACAGAATGTGAGTTCCTGGAAACTGACAGGGAAGAGTATTATTTAGGGCACGAGAAGGAATAAATGACACATGGTGCTTATGCAGCTGTTAGGCCCGAATATTTGCCTTGTATATGCATTGTATTTACTTGTATATGGTTGCTGCAATTAAATTATGCTCTGTGTCTCGAAGAGTGCATACTACTGTGATATTATGTATTGAGGAAGCATAAAAGCAAAATGTCAATAAAAACTGTTTTAAAAAAAGATATGTATTAATGGTGTTACATTATTAATATACACATGTGTATGCATATATATATATATATATATATATATATATATACATATATATATATATATTCAATCAAAAGGCAGCTGTAATCCTTTCGCCCAACGTGGCAGGCAGGGACGGGGTAGCAATTCCCTATAAATTCCACAAAAATTCCTCTTACTCCACACGTCAATTATCCACTGGTTTGAGAAAAGAAGTCCCAGTCACAATATTGATTGTTGCAGTGAGTATTTAATGACACACACACCACTCTATGCATTTCGGAAAATCAATTTCCTTGTTCACAAGTGACAAACGCTTCGTCAATTACTGTTTATATTTCAGTGCCTACAAATCACCTAACAAAACAAAACAAAAAACTGACCATATACACATATACTATAGTTAGCAGGGATAATCGGCGGACATTTTTAACTTGCTAAAACATACAGAGTAATTAATTTCCGATAACACTAAATGATCTTTACTGTGTACAGTTGTTAGTAAATCAATTATTCGATTATTAATAGCAAACACATCCTCATTCTAAGACAATGGACAACCCTACTATCTTTCCAATATCAGTTTTCAAAACATGGCAGCCATCATTAAATGGCTATTCCTCGTCTATAAAACTTGATGGGCTGAATGCTCAGTTTAAATGTTCACATTATAATAATCTCCACAGTAATTACAAAAATTGTTTCAGAAATTGTTTCAAGAATGTATATACACCAACTCATTGAGCTAATCATTTGTATTTGTCCTGAATATCAAAAGCTCATTTTAGCATATTTCTGAGTTCATTCAGCTCCCAACCACCTCTTAAAAAGGATACAATAGCTCTTTTGCTCTACTTATGGTCCCGTAACTATCAAGAATCCTCTGAAGCAGTTCACAGCCCCATAGTCATGCAACTCTGGATCTTAAGGCATATTACCGATTTGGTATGACTGAACCTTCCCTGGCCCAAGCGGACTGAGTATTAGATCTTCCTGCTTCCAACTAAAAGTCCATTAATACTTCACCCTTACTATGACTGGAAAAAAGAACACAAGACAAAATATAGTAAATTACCTAAATACAACATTAAAAATGTTTAAAACACACTAAAGATACTAAAGATTGGAGCCGCAGACAGAATAAAACTTAAAATCACACTTATACTTAAATCCAGATCAAAAATCTAAACCCAGTACTCTACACTATCTTCTGTTGGAACCAACTTATTCTCCCACACGTACTGACATTTCTTCGTCTCTAGTCGTCTAAGTAACAATGCTCTATTACCACCTCTTTCGCTACTTGCAATTCTGTCTAGGACCACAAATCTCAATAAATTAACATTCTGTGAGTGAAATTCCTTAAAGTTTCTAGGAACTGGATACGTTTTGTCCTGGTACACAATCGCTCAAGCATGTTCCAATACCCGTTTTTTAGCTGTGTGTATAGTGCTTCCAATGTAGTACTTGTCACATGGACACATTAATGCATAGACACAATAATCTGAAAGACAAGTTAGATGTTTCTTAATACTATAAGGGTTCACAATAGTAGGAAATTTGACCGTTTTCACATTCACACTGTGTCTGCAGGCCTTACATTTCCCGCAGACATAGAAACCTTGAACTGAATTGACCACCTGCACTTGTGGAACTAAACTCTTGCTCAAAGAGCCATTCAATTAGACACTTCTCCTGAAAGTAAATAAGGGATAGTCACCTAACTTTTTATGAGATGTGTCATCAGTTTTCAAGACTGGCCAAAATTTCTTAAAAACCTTCTTTAGTTAACTGACACCCTCAAAGTATGTTGTAATAAACCTAATGGTCTGTTCCGTCTCCTGCTTTTTATTTGACATAAGTAACAAATCACTAATCTTAATCTGAGAGGCTTTCTCAATTGCCATATCAATCGTAGATTTCTTAAAACCTCTCTGCAGGAATCTCGTCATTACTTTTACCTCATCTAAAAAAGTCTCCTCTGAACTACAGTTCTGCCTGGCCCGTAGAAACTCACAGTAAGGGATGCTCTGTATTAAGTTTTTAGGATGACTGCTGCTAGCATGCAGCAAGGTATTTCCCGCTGTTTCTTTTTGATGTAGGGTACTCGACACTTTATCCCCATCCCTACGAACTACAACATTAAAAAATTCTATAGATTCAGAGTCCATCCTACATGTGAAATTCAAAGAGTTATCATTCAAGCCGTTAGAAAAAACATATGCTGAATCCATATTCCCTTTACAGATGCAGAAAATGTCATCTATGTATCTCACCCAAAGGGCTACATGTGACTTAAACAGATCAGTGTTTCCAAATATATGTTCTTCCAATCAACCTAGAAAAAGTCCTGCATAGCTGGGAGCGAAGCAAATATCCATCGCTGTCCCTTGAGTTTGCCTATATATCTCTTCATTAAAGATGAAAAAAATATTAGTAAGGCAAACCGAGATCATATACAACAACATCTCCGTATGTAACAAGTAAGACAAAGATCTAGCCCTTAAAAAATGTCTGATACCCCGGAGACCCAGATCATGAGGGATGCAGGTGTACAGGCTGTTAACATCTAAACACATAAATAGAAAATCTTTTCCCCAATGAATATCGTTAATCAATCATAAGAAATCAGTGGTATCTCTAATATATGAAGGGAGTGTTTCAACAAAAGGTTGTAAAAATGAATCAACATACTTAGAAGTATTCTCCAATAGACTTTCCTTCCAGGAAACTATAGGTCTTACCAGTGGGTTACTAGGGTCCTCATGTAATTTTTGAAGAAGATATAATGCTGGTAATTTAGGGAATTCTTTCTTTAGAAACTGATGCTCATCCCATTCTAATAAATCCCTGTCTTTCCATTCCTCCAAACTTTCCATATATTTGTTGTTAGCTTCTTTAACCTTCTCACTATTAGTTTTCTCATAACTTGTACCATCAGATAACTGTCGTTGACCTTCCTCTCAGTACATTTGAATCGGTAAGATAACCACATTTCCGCCTTTATCTGATTTCTTAATAACTATTCTGCTATTGTTCTGTAAAGAATGGATCGCCTCTCTCTGTCTCTGTTCTAAATTATTCCATTTAGTTATATCCTTATATCTCGGTTTTTTCATTTCACTAATAACCCCTCTTTCAAATACATTAATAGCATCATTAACTATTGGGGGAAGAAAGCCAGATTTAGGCCCTCATTTTGGACTTGGCGGTCTGGGCCGCCATGCCGGCAGTGGTGGGAAATCCCGCCATCCGGCATGGCAGCCCAGACCGGCACATAATGATGACAGAGAGGGCCACCATAGGCGGCCCTCCTCCACTGCCAGGCTGCCTTCGATAGGCAGCCTGGCGGTAGACGGCATCATTATCTGACAGGGCAGCGCTGCTGCCCCTTGGATAATGATCCCATTTCCACCAGCCTTTCCCACAGTGCAGGGCCCTTGTGCAGTGCCCCATCGTGCAGGTCACTGCCCGATTTACGGGCAGGGATCTGCGCGACGGGTACAGCTGCACCCGTCGCACAGAGGCATTGACAGCGGCTCCATGTGGAGCCACCAGCAAAGTCCCAGCCAGGCATTCCACTGGGCCGGCGGGCAGAAACAATGTTTCTGTCCGCCGGTTCAGCACAATGTTCATAATATGGCCGGCGGGGTTTCAGGGGGGCTGGCGGTTCCAGTGGGACTGGCAGTCACTGTAAAGACCGCCTGCATGGACACGGCGGTGTAAACCACTGTGTTCATAATGACCCCCTTAGTTTTTAATCCACTAGCACAACTCAAGTCAATGTCAATATCAATGTCCATTAAATTCAGAAAAGGATCAGACTCCGGGGTTACATCACTATCCAACTCACACAATTTGTGTAACAACTCAATGTCGCTAATCAACAATTTAGATGGTTGTGATGTGGTAATATTAGATTTCAATCTCGGTTTAGTGGCAAACCACTTCAATAATTTTAATTTTCTAACTAAATGAAACAAATCAATTCTACTCTGAGTATAATTGAAATAAGATGTCGGACAAAAAGATGACCCCAGCGAAAGTACCTGAACTTCCGCTTCAGTGAGCTCAATGTCCAGGAGATTCACTCCTGTCAATCTATCACTCATTCTGCCATCAACTGAAACTCCCAAAGGGCTTTTTGCTTTCTCTTTTATTCTTCTTTTGTTTCCTCTGTACGTATTTCTTCCTCCAAGACCTCCGTGTCTTCCTATTACGAATTTGGCCGTCTTCCTGTCCTGTGTCAGAAGGGCGAATTCCTTTAAAATGTTGGTTTTTACGTCCCTGCTTCTGATTGATCCCTAGAGGAACCCCCCTGTGATCCTGGTTGATTAATTCTTATCTGATCAGATTTTTTGCTGAACGTCTTAATCTGTCCCTTTTCATAATCCAACTGGTCTATTACAAATTTATGTTGTTTTTTCATTTTCAACTCCTCTTCCGCTTTTGCCAGTCTACTTTCGATTTTAATACTCTCTTTGTCATATTCCTCTTTAGAAAACAATTCCTTCAATTGTATATATATATATATATATATATATATATATATATATATATATATATAAAACAATCTCCGAAATGCTCAAGATGAACTCATGTGGCCCAAGAGGGGTGGTGCAAGAACCGGCACGAGCAAGCCAGTAATTAGTAATCCAAAAGAACAAAATAAATTCTACTTACACACTCAGGATTCAAGGAAAGAGAAAGTCATATTTAATCAAAGCACAACGCGTTTTGGCTGACACAGCAGCCTTGGTCACGTGATATTCACCACCAATCCACCATTACTAAATACTATCCATTCATAAACATAGAAATGAGACATGAGAAAACAGATAACAGATAGCTAGAAAAGGAGACCATCAAATCACAACCCCATTAAATATACATAAATACCATAGTAACTAGTAAAATCTGTGCCACTGTAAAAAACTATCATACTGTAAAAGTTATATAAATAATGGGGTACATTATCACAATTAAAGCAGAGCAAGGAAAAATTATAGCTAAGTAGTGTTAGTAATCCACCGGACTGTATTATCCTAATGGAATATTCTCAATTTCAAGCCCAAAAGTGAACTAAGACCACTTGATGTAAAGAATTTCTTTAAAATAGTAAATCCAAATTCCTAACCTTAGTAACTTAAGTATTCACCCCCTCGATTTATACATTTCTGTTACAGTTAATATTAATGGGACAGACCATCTATATCAATATGTATAAGAGAATTAATTTTCTTATCTGTAAATCTGCACTGAAAACACCCAATAACGTGTACTATAGAGAAAGTGATGGCAAGTAGAAGTCAGCATTTTTTCCATCTGACCCATTAAATCTGAAAAAATATATAAATAAATAAATTTAATCAATTGACCACATATCTACAAATCTAATCAACTTCTAAACAACACAGTATCATAAAAAAATATTGTTACACATACTAAAATCTACTATTTACATGATCTATTCATTTAAAATAATTTCAAATTCATTGGTAACCACTATTAAATACCCTATCAGGCATGCTCCTTAATTATCATATAAATGGGTATTCAATTCTTCCCCAACGTTCAATCCTTTAGGTGTCTTAGTCTCCAAATCTAAAATATATTTTGACTCTTTTTTCCTCAATATTAATTCTCTATTACACCCTCTATAAAATGGAGGAACATGTTCAATGCCAAAATAAGATAGCTGAGTCCAATCCGAATTGTGTTTTTCTTTAAAGTGCCTTGCTACCGGATAATGCTCATCAAATGAAGTTATTGCCAGAATCCGTTTTGTCAAACTATGTTTGGTACTACCGACATACCATCTTTGACAAGGACATTCCAAAATGTAGATCACAAATGGAGTGACTGAATTGATTAATTTGCCTGGCTTTACCAGGTTTACATAGTGCATATTGTTTTCGCATAACACTATTACGGCATGCCTTGCAATGCCCACATGGAAAGAAACCTTGTAAACTATGTTGCCTGAGTTGTGGAATAGTAGTAATGTCATTAGATCTTAACATATCCTGTAAGCTACGTCCTCTTCTGTACATAATCTGAGGTCTATTTTGTATTGAACTCCCAATAACGCGGTCACTTTTTAGTATATTCCAATTCTTTGCAATTATGTTATTAATCTGTCTCGTATCATCGTTGTATGTCATAATAAGTCTGGTCCCATCATTGTCATCTATCTTTTGTTTAGTGGTATTATTAAATAGGGTGTCAGTTCTTTTTATCCCCTTGATTTTATCAGTTGCTTTTTTGATAACCCACTCGGGGTATCCTTCATCAGTACTGCTGACTCTCTTGGCTCTTAACAACTCTCCATAGGGGATACTCCATTTTCAATTTTCTGGATGGCCACTAGAAGCATGTAATAAACTATTACCTGCTGTACATTTGCAAAAACGTTCGGTATTAATCATATGCTCATCAATCTTTATAAGGGTGTCCAGAAATTCAATTGAAGATCTACTCGTTTTGTAAGTCAAACCTAGATTCAAATCATTATTATTCAATTTACAAACAAAATGGGTAGCATCTTCTTCAGATCCGTTCCAAATAATAAAAAGGTGATCAATATATCTTAACCATAAAATTGCCTGACTGGTTTCTGGATATTTTTCTTCTTCTTTAAAAATGTTCTTTTCCCACCAGCCTAAAAAAAGGCAGGCAAAACTGGGAGCAAAGCAAGTGCCCATCGCAGTCCCTAGAATCTGCTGGTACAGGACCCCATTGAACAAAAATAAATTGTTCATCAAGCAGTACCTTATCATATCTATTATCATATCAGTAAGTGCCAGATATTTCAACGATCTTGCATCTAAAAAGTATCTACAAGCTGCAATACCTTTATCATGATCGATAATAGTGTACAGGGAATTGACATCCAAAGTTAGTAATAAGAAATCATCTTCCCATACAATTCCTTCAAACTTACCCAGGAAGTCCTTGGTGTCACAGACATAAGAGGGTAAATTAACAACAAACTCTCTCAAAAAGTAATCAACGTACTTGGAAACATTCTCCAATGCACTTCCACACGATGATACTATTGGTCTTCCTGGAGGATTGAGCCTATCTTTATGAATCTTGGAAAGAATATACAACACCGGTAATTTAGGAAAATCTTTTTTCAGAAAACAATATTCTTCCCATATCAATAAACCCTTATCTTTCCATTCCATAAGTAGCTGCCAAACCCCCACAACACTATTGGTATATACTTCTTTGATGATAACGTTGTAGAACTGTGTATTGCTAAGTTGACACATAACTTCCTCAATGTACTTTTGTTTATCCATGAGCACTATATTCCCACCCTTATCTGCAGGGCAGACAATTGTATCTCTATCACTGGCCAAAGTTATAATCACATTTCTCTGAGATAGAGTTACATTTTGATTACATCTAGGTTTGAACCATGTTTTATGACTAAATTGTGTCAAATCTTTTACCACCACATCGTAGAACGTATCAATGTTATCATGATTCATAATAGGATTTTTTTTTGATTTAGACTTAAAACCAGTTGCAACAGACAAATCATACATAATATTCAATTAATCAAGAATTTGATAAACATTCTTAGTTATAGCGGAATCTACTTCATTTTTCTCCAATTCATACAATGTTATTAAAAAATCCACATCACTAATATTAAGCACATCATGGTAACCATCCCCTTGGGAACCTCCATCCCCCACATCAGAGGAATTCTTTTGTTTAAACCATTTTCTCAATTTGAGTTTTCTGATAAACTTAAAGAAGTCAATCCTTGTCTCAGCATAATTAAAACGTTCTGTGGGGCAGAATGAGAGACCTAAACATAATGTTGGTTTTACTAGTCACTATAGTATTTATGTATATTTAATGGGGGTTGTGATTTGATGGTCTCCATTTCTAGCTATCTGTTACTGTTTTCTCTTGTCTCATTTCTATGTTTATGAATGAATAGTATTTAGTAATGGTGGATTGGTGGTGAATATCACATGACCAAGGTTGCTATGTCAGCCAAAACACGTTGTGCTTTGATTAAATATGACTTTCGCTTTCCTTGAATCCTGAGTGTGCAAGTAGAATTTATTTTGTTCTTTTGGATATATATATATATATATATATATATATATATATATATATATATATATATAATGGCCTGTTGAAGGCTAAGGCCAAAATGCGCCGCCATTTTTACAATCACTGAGCACTTTATGAGTAAATAATTGAAGAAATAATATTTTGAACTCCATTTCTGGTGCTGTAGCCTCATTTCTCTCTTTTCTGCTTGGGACCTTCAATTAGTTTCGGAAAGAAGAGAGGCTCCTGGAGGGGAGAAAAAGATGATAAAAAATAATATATATATAACTGTGATCAAGTTCGAGAGGTTGAAACGCGTTGGTGATGTCTTTTTATACTTCTTTGGATATAAGCAATAAAACTCTCCTGGAGTGCAATTGTCTGACAATTGTTGGTTTTGGAGATATATATATATATATATATATATATATATATATTATATATATATAGATATATTTACTGAAAAAAACAAAGGTTACAGAGATGTTATAGTTAGGCTCACATTTTAAACGTGCAACAGCATAGAAATTCACCTATTATGATAGTTAGAGTTATCTCAAATACCATTAAATCGTGCCCTAAGGTAACCATAACTCTCACCTCCGCCATGCACAGTTTTTTAATCAAACATTTCACTACAAATATTATATTGACATTATCAATGATGTTATCAAAGATGTCACGAATGCCGTAATTTGTGAGGTAATTAGCAGTGCAAGACGAGAGCACGAGTTTGACAGCTCTCGCTTGCTGGAACAGGTGTGTTTGCTGTGACTTGGGGGGAGCTGGCAAAGCTCCCACCAAGTCACAGCAAACAGCTATGTCCTAAGGGTGTGCACCCCGGGACATAGCAGGACCCGGCCCTGGGGACCACCTCCCCAATCTATAGCTCCTCGAGGTGGGCTGTGCGACTCCCCTTGAACTTAACTGTGTGCCCCCCACCTTTCCTAGTCTATTTCACCCTGCCTGGTGGTGGTCCCTGGGGCTGTGGGGGGGCTGGGTGGCCCCCATGCATTTACTTAGATGATATCCCCAGAAACGTGGTGGTTCCCAGAGCTATGCGGGAGCCAGGCAGCCCCCTGTATTTACTTAGATGATATCCCTGGGGGGTGGTGGTTCCTGGTGATGCGGGACTGTGGGTAGGGCCACGCAGCCGTCCCCCACATTCTTAATCTATTTTGTCCCAGGGAGGTGGTGGTCCCTGGAGCTGCGGTGGGGCTGGACACCCCCTGCATTTACTTAGATAATAGCCTCAAGGAGGTGGCAGTCCCCGGGGCTGCGGTGGGGCAGGCAGCCCCCACATTCAAAATGTCAATGCCCCCGGGATGTGGCCCACCCAGGTGCTTAATTTAATCAAGCGCAGGACCCTGTGCTTCTTTTTTTTTATTTTAAGTTTTTTGAAGATCTGCGGATCCGCCATGACTCCCGCTGTCATGGAAGCACCTTTATCACTATTAGGCACTGTAGTCTCTGCAGTACCAATGTATTATTTGCTGTGGGTGTCATTGCTATGACTGCCTTCTCTGCCACATTCTCATATCTATCTAATGTGTTTTTTATCAACATAAGTTCCAGTAGACCCAGGAAGATGTGAATGGCAAAATAAAGACCAGGCTAAAGGAATACAGAATGTTAGATGGAGATTCAAAATGGCTAAATTTTTCAATTCCTGCCAAACTTGCCACAGAGAATTCCTGCAATGATGAGTTAAACCCCTCAGAATGGAGAATAACTGTGGAAACCCAGTTTCACAAGGCAGAATTTGAAATGGAATCCCCAATTCCAGGGGGTTTCACACACATTTAACACCTGCTCTCAGCCAGTGTGCGATCTGTGTGAGAACATTGATGTCAAGGGACAAAGAGGGTGAGAAGGGTGAGTGAGAGTGGAATAGGGGGAATTTTGCCTGCTTGGAGGGTGTGGGCATTTCATGCTCCCTCCTCTCAGAATATAGGTACACAGGGACCAGGTAATCAGCCTGAGCTGAATTACAGCTGTTTTCTGAAAGCAAATTTACAGGCTAGAGTTTCCAGCCAGAAAACAGGCTAACCGATAGTGGTGGATCAGTATACCACAGGGGAAATCGATTTCCCACAACTTGTAATCGGACCCCTGGTGGCAGTTTCGATTACATCTTTAAGAATAAGAGAAGTGGGACTGTATGGAATTATCTTCTTTCAAAAAGAGGATGGCAGTGTTTTGCTAAAAAGAACCCTGTCACTTACACGGTGATGTGGAAAGTCCTAATTTATGGCATGGTCTATGCCACAGTTCTGGACTGATGACTTAAATAGCTGAAGAGCAGCAGTGTGCTACTGCATTTGACAGTTGTTAGACCTGGCATCCTTGGCGTTGTCACCCTCTCTTTTTGCCTCTGCTTCCTTTATATTGACTGTGTGCTGGACTTTATTTTTGCTGGTGGGCACTTCACCACTGCCGACCAGTGCTAAAGTGCAAGTGCTCTCTGTGTAAACTGTATGTGTAATTGGCTTTTCCATGATTGGCATATTTGATTTACTAGTAAGTCCATTGTAAAGTACACAAGAGGTGCCCAGGGCCTGTAAATCAAATGCTAGTAGGCCTGCATCACTGATTGAGCCACCCACATGAGTAGCCCTGTAAACAAAGCTCAGACATGCCACTGCAGTGTCTGTGTGTGCAGTTTTAAACTGTCAATTCGACCTGGCAGGTGTACCCACTTGCCAGGCCCAAAACATCCCTTTTTGTACATGTAAGGCACCCCTAAGGTAGGTCCTAGGTAGCCCCACGAGCAGGGTGCAGTATATGTTAAAGGTGGGACATGTACTGATGTGTTTTCCATGTCCTGAGTGAAATAGTGCCAAATTCGATTCTTACTGTTACAAGGCCTATCTCTCTCATAGAGTGGCATGGGTGCTGCCTTTAAATGTCTTTTAAGTGCAGTTTACCTTTAAGAGGAGTTAGAGATATTGAGTTGGGGGGCTCTGAACTCACAATCTAAAAATACATCTTTTGGTAAAGTTAGTTTTTGGATTTGCAGTTTGAAAATGGCACTTTTAGAAAGTGGGCATTTTCTTGCTTAACCATTCTGTGCCTCTGGCTGCTTATGTATTCCCTGTCTGGGTCAGACTGACAGTCGGGCTGTTTGTGAATCTCCATTAGAGAGTGACACAAAAGAAGCTGGGGTGTAGCCTGCAGATCCTGATGAGTCTCCTGGGCTAGAGTGGGGATGGAGGAGCACACACACCTGAAAGTGCTGTGCCTGCCCTCACACAATGCTGTCTCTAACCCCCTGGTGTGTGTCTGGGGCCAGGCTTGGGTAAGGCATGATCTTGTGAACAACAGAGACTTTGTTTGAAGTTTGCGTACTTCAAATGCAGAAAGGGGTAGAAGTGTGGACCCAAAACCCCAGATTTTTAGATTACTTCTGGACTCAAGAGGAATCTCTGCCAAGGAGAAGAGTTGAAGAGCTGGAGGAGGAGTACTGCCCCTAGGCCTGTGACTTTAATTTGCTGAGTTGTCTTGCATTTGCAGGTTCTGCCTGAAAGTGGAAAGTGTCTCTAAGGGCTTGGACTGAGCTTTCCTCCTGTTTTTAAGTCTCAGGGCTATCAGAGACTTCCTCTACCAGCACCTGGATTCTCTGCTGAGACTCCTACCCTGCCAAGTGGTGCCAACTCCTGTACCTGGGCCCCTGAATGGTGAAGCTGGTGGAGCCAAGGCAGAAATCCATGCACAGGAGCCATGCAGGTACAAATTTGATGCAACACAGCTGTAAAAACAACACACCACCTGAATCGCACCTGAGTAATCGACGCACCACCGGCATCACAGCTGGGAAATCGATGCATCACGGCTAGAGAACTGATGCAACACCTGCTTGCGGCTGCTGACCTCGACGCAACCCCCACACAGTGCGGTTCCTCATCACTGTGCGGCTGCATTTTGAACGCATCATCGCTGGGCATCAAAATCAACGTGAACCCTCCCGGATCCAAGGTGCCCATCTGGAAATCAATGCACCGCTCTCTTGCAGGAGAGAAAAACAGTGCATTGACGACACCACTGGAGAAGAAACGATGCACAGCCTCACTTGCGAGTAAGGAACCGACGTATTGCTGACCTTTCCGACGCACGCTCGCCTGTGCAGCTTTATTTTTTAAGCAAACCAGGTACTTTGTGTAACATCAACACATCCATTGTTTTCTATGGAGTAAGACTCTTTTTAAATTAAAAATTCATAACTTTACTTGTGTATGTTGGATTTTTGTCGTTTTGGTCTTGTTTGATTTAGATAAATGTTGGCTATTTATCTAAACCAGTGTTGTGTCCAATGGGAAGTGGTTTCCCTGTATTACTGTGTGTTTTGGTACAAATACTTTACACATTGCCTCTGAGACAAGCCTGACTGCTTGTGACAAGTTACCAAGGGGGTGAGCAGTGGATATACTAGGTGTGTATCTCCCTTACCCTGACTAGAGTGAGGGTCCCTGCTTGGACAGTGTGCATACAGACTGCCAAACAGAGACCCCATTTCTAATAACAGTGGTACATTGCTGTGTACCACTGGAACTTTAAAAGTATGTGCTGCTTTGGACTGGAAATGTAGGAATGGTTGCTGTCTCTATAGATCTTACAGAGCACGAGAAAGCACAATAGCAATGCAAATTATAATAATAACATAACAAAAATATGAGAGAACACAATACAACACAAAACAATCAAAACAGAACATAATACAGTAACCACAGCAAAATACAGCACAATGCAACACAAAAACACAAAACAAGAACACCCCACCCCAACAACACAGCAATACAATCTAAAACACAACACAGTAATGCTACAGAAAAACAATACACCACAAATTCACAACAAGGCAATTTGTTTAGTTGAGTGACTGTTCATTTTTGACAGCACTTTACTTGTTCAGTTGAAAGGACAACTTATTGTGTAATCCCTATGAAACTAATTATGTTTTTGTTCCTGTTAACTTCATACTGCAGAATGAAAACTGTGTTACAAAATAATTGTGTGCCTGGATGCAGGACAGAGTTATTTTGCACCTTCAAGTATGTTTACATGTTGTTGGTGTGAAGGCCATCCACCTCCATGTGCATTTAAACTTTTAAACATTTAGGGTCTCATTTACAAGAGGCTTGTGCTGCAGTTGCATCACTTTTTTGATGCACAGGCAGAGCAGTTTGCAGGGCCATATTAACAAGGCCACACAAAGCCACCTTGCACGCCTTTTCATGACCATGTAAATATGGCCTCCTTTCTCACATTACTCTGCATGAAATGGGTGTTCCATGGGTGTTGCTGTGGGTGTTGGATGTTCTCATGCAACATCCATATAGTCTGATGCATTCCCAGATTTGCATGGTTTCGTATACCTGGACATGCGTCAGTTTCCTACACCAACCTGTGGGTGCCGTAAAGCTGCTGCAACAGGAAGAAATAGCATTATTTCTCCCTGTTTTTCTTCTTTCTATGTGTGCTGCATTGTGCAGCACACATAGGAGGAGAAAAACGCCTCTGGTGATTGTTTTTGTGATGGAAAGTATCCCTCCCTGCATAAAAACAATCATCCCCACAAAGCAGGGATACTTGCACCATGGGGCAAGGGGGGCTACATTGGTGCATGGAAGAAATATGTGCACAAGTGCAGGGGACAAGGGCAGGAATGTGCCATATCTTGTAGATACTCCACATTCCTGCCCTTTTGTTTTGATGCAAGGCAGAGCAGCAAAAAGGCTTGTGACACTACCCTGCCCCAAAACTTAGTAAATGAGGCCCTTAGGACACATTGTTGACTTTAATGTTTGCCTGCACTGATTAAGTTTCCTGCTCATACTGTAACATTCACTTTTTTGTGCTTACTTGATACATGTTTTTATCTGTGTGTGATAAAGATTGTTGCACCCTCTCCTCGTGTGGAAATTAAAATATAAGCATAGCAGTATAGCACAGAACTCCTCACACATCTTTCTGTAAGTGACACTACTCCTACTGCATTATTATTGGATTTCCCATATCTTTATCGCTCTTCCTTTCTCCTTTCTATAGTCTCTATCATATTCTCTCTACCTTATTCACTCTCTCAGGCTATCCCCTCTCTCACTTATACTCAATCTATTTTTAGCTGTCCTGCTGTCTTTTGCCTTTTATCTCTCTCCCGCACCTTTATCATCCAGTTTCATCTCTCTCCTACAATATCCTACACTTCTCTATCTCCCATCTCATTTTAATCCACTTGTCCTATGTACTCGCTGCCTTCTTTCTCTTTTACATCCATTTTTGTTTTTCTTCTTTCTTTCATCTCCTTCCTCCTCTATTCCTTGTTTCTGCTCCTTCGCATTCCTGGAGCGCTGAGGTCCCGGACAATTTCTACTCTATAGTTCCAGAATCAACAACAACCAGTGCTCGGGTGAGACACCATCACCAACCTCACCTACTGAGAATGACTGAATCTTTTACTTGGAGAAGAATGTAGTAGTCAGAATAATTCAATCACCAATCAATTACATTATACCATAAACAATTCTAGACACCACAACAATTTAACATTAAATAAACTCCAAACTGAGTAAAGTTTCAAAACTTTATTACAATCACCAAATCAATGTAGGTAAATGGTGCACAAAATTTTATTATAGACATACATGAAAACCATTGGCTGACCGAAACGTCTGAAAAGATTCAACCTACTGACCATTAATACTGTTAGACACTCCAAAAGAATAATATAGATTAGCAACAATAAAGTATGTGCATCATAAATATTATTATTCAAAGCAGATGATGGGGACATCAATAAATCATCAAAATAAAAATTATTATTCAATTTCAGATTTAAGATTTCAGAACTGGGCCATTTCTCACCAGGACTGTGTCTTGCATGTGCGGGGTCAGGCTAACACATGTGGGCAAAAGCAAAAATAAAAGAAAGGCAAAATAATTTAGAAAAAACATCTAACTTTGGCAACTTACTAAAGAAATATGCTGGTGTAAGTCACTAACTAAAGAAACAAGAAACCGCATTTAGTTATACCACTGTTCATGGGACACGCAAACAGTATCAGTTCATCCGGCATGACAATCACTTTCTTTTGGCATCAGTTGACAGCAGCATCAGGACAATGCAGAACATGAGCTGCATAGAGGACAGGTCAGCAGTTCGGAATTAGTTGGCGGTATTAGTACTGAACCACATAACAGAATAGGGCAGTTAAGACTATGAAGAGGAAATTCATCAGGAAAATCACAGAAGAGAATGTGACAGCATACATAAGACAGACGTGAACAGCTTTCTGGACAGTTTTGAGACAAGCATAGGACTACGGGAAGACTGACTCTGGACAGACTGACTTCAATTCTAAAGTACTGCACTAATTAAACTATACACAGTCCATTTGATTGGTCCTTCAGTTGGGCATACTTCTAAAATCAGATATAGCATCCAATCACTGCAGATGGCACAACCAAATTCTGATACTTTCAAGAATCTTCTCAGCAAAAGTGGGTTGTCATCGGGTGTCTTTACGTGTTTACTAATTTGTTACTTGAGATCTTTTCTCACGGCACACAATAAACTAAACCTATTAATTTCACATGAGAACTGCAAATTTCCTGTCCTGTTTGACAGCTAGCACAAATGATGTTAAAATATTGCGCCTACAATTAAATAGGACATTCAACATTCACATTAACAGCCTACAGAAAGAATTCAGATCAGAGGGGAAAGAATAAACAAGTGATTTTCCATTACTGCAGCAAAATGAATCTCTTTGCGGGCCTAGTCAGGCCAAGAAAGCCTTACTACACATCAATACTCCTAAAACATTAATAGACCTATTGTACGCCTTACAGTTCATATATGAAAAGCAAATTATTTAATTGCAAACATTGTTCATAACGGTTAAAACATTTTTAAACATGTATTTATTTTTCTGCACACACATAATTGATATCAATGAAACTCATATATTCTAATATAAGTATGATTAATTCATATTCATTTGAGCACTTTCAACACTTTCAACACTTTCAATAATATTTTTTAATTTTAATATTAATTCACATTAGTACTTTTTTAAATTTTAATTTGTTATAAATTCAAAACTCTCATGTTAAAACGTGGTGCACAATACGAATGGTGGCCATATGGCTTCATCATAATTCGAATGTGCACATTTTACAACTCATGTTATTTTCTCTGTTAGGCTTTTAAATGCAGGTTAGTTTGTCACCATATGCTAACTTCTATGCCACTAATTAATTAATAAAGCTTGATCTCCTTTCTGTCCCCTTTGCTTGGTAATATAACTCCTTTCTCATCATCTTCACTCTTTCCATCACTTTTTTGTCTACGTTCCACATTTAACATTCTCCTTCTTCCTTTCCACTCAACTCCAGACCTCGCCCTTCATATCTGCTTCTTCCTTCCCATTTTACTTTCCATTATTTTTGTCCTTCTTACATTTTGCCCTTTTTTCTTCTATCCATTTTCATTCTGTCACAGTTCTTACCTTTCTCTTTTTCTCTTACGCCCCTTCTTTCACTCTGTTTTCTGCCTGACATAATTGGAAAATAAATTTAAAAACGAACACTTTCTACATGTTTGTGCTATGTGGAATTTCTAATAAAGTGTCCTCCTTATAAAATACAGAAAACACTTTCCTTCTTTAATATTAAATTATTAAACTACTTTTATTAAGCAAGTCAATAAAATGTAAAAGAAAGCACAATGCCAGAGCTGGACCAGCTGCCATTAAAAATGCTTGTTTTTTTCTGGATGTGCTGGTGATTTAGTGCTTCTGCCTATGGGTTGCTTAAGACAAGCTGCATTCCAGAGGTAAAGAATGAGTCTGATCTGCTGCTCTCCAAACACTGTCTCTAGGCAGAGTAACAAACTGTTTCCAAACTGCTTACCGTGCACAAACATATGTTGGGCTGCCCCTCGCCAGCTCCCTTCACCTATAGAGATTACACTGTCACTGGTACATGGTGCAGTACAAGTCACCTGTAATACCTTGTTACAATTGACTTGTTTTGTCATTTTCTTATCCTTTTCTGACATAAGAACGTGCATGTAATAGGAATATGAACAACATGATTTTATAAGCCTGTGAATGTCTCTTACACATTATAAACCACAATTTCAAACTATATAATGTTAAAGACAGTAACCTGTGCTTCTGTCAGTTTTCTGTCAGTCTAGCTTAAAGACTGATGACAGAGCGAGAGGCACACATTTCTCATAGGACCCTCATTATTCCAGCCTTTGATTCCTAGAATTTGAAAAACACATATGTAACGACGATAACCTCAGCTGTATTGGAATTTTCTCACTAAGCTTGCATTGTATCATGTTTCACGAGGTAATTTCGCTTCCCGTATTCAAATTTTCCAGGTCAGAACATGGGAGTGTTAGCAGGAGTCTGATGTCTCACTCAGATTTTGCCAACATTTTGATTTACATCCACAGTTCAAAGCTTGCAACACAAACACTAAACTTAATATAATTTTCAAAGTAGAAGGAGGCAGCTAAGAAGTCATATTTTGAATGAAAACAGACTTATCACACAGGCTTTTGGTCAAGATAAGCTAAGAATTATGAAAGGATGTGTTACACAATTTTTCTTTTATGTTAAAAAAAACGACGGAATGTCTTAAATAAATGCGCACATCTTAGACTGACACATATATAAATTAAAGCAGTAATGAAGAGAATATTGTGTGCTCCTTGAAAATCAGAGCCAGAATATCGAGGAAGGCAAATATCCAGGACAAAATATCAAATTCAAAATATTGAAATGTAAGTATAGATTTTCTATGCCTAACATTACATATATGTATCTTGTTTTATACACACACAAAAAACACACACTCTTGATGTAGAGCTAGAAATAGAAATAGCAAATCTATACTTCCTCTATATGCACTTACCTTTTAGTCTTCGATATTGAGCAACATGTGCACGTAGTCTTTGTCAACTTAAGAAGCAGCCAAAGTGGTTGGTGTTTGTCTGAACATTCTCTCCCAAAAGTCTTTTTGTGTGGACAACAACTTTGGAAGTGACATTGTGAGCAATTGGAAAACTGTGCAAACAGCAGCATTAATCTGGCTCACTTTAACGGTCACAGAAGTTTGAAACTTCGCCCTTGTGTGATATTTTTTTTTGAAGGTGAAATAGAGACTAATGAAATAAACACATTGCTTTGGAGATTCTATGCCAGGAAGCAGCCGTCAAGAACCAACAGCATGAAGTAGTAATTTAAGCTCTTGCTCCATGAGTCACAAGAAACAATTCATTATCAGTAACCATTCACGTTGCAGCACTTTATGACGTCTGCCCACTCCATCACTTTCTCTTTTTCCTCTCCTTGCTGCTTCTCAGCTAGATAAGTACTTCTTCTTGGGGCTATACGTCTTGGGGTGTGTAGGGCATTTCACTTTTAATGTGTGGTACCTTTTGTTGCATAGTTTGCATAGTTTGAGTACTTGTTAATTATCTCTTCCTTTGAAGTGATTTATGCATTTCATCGGTTTTTCCTTTCATCTTAACTTTTTAGTGAGTATGTAAACTAAGAGAGGCAAAACTATAACTGAGAAGGGTGGGGCGCCGGTGGCACAGGACCTATGGCAAACCAATAAAATCTGTAAATCATAAAATTCGAAAGGGAAATGTTTAAAATAATGCACGACCTATTGGTTATTGAAAAGGTCATTCAAAGCATGAGGTCTACTCAAGAACGGTGCAAAGAGCCTCATTCATTCTTTCTAGATAAAATGAATACCATTCATTCTTTCTAGATAAAATTAATACCATCAAGGAGACGATTGAGAAGAGCTCAGTTGTGACAATTGACTATATTGACGACCACTATAACCAGTCCTATCCAACTACATTTAAACCTCTGGATGTAGAATAATTTGGGAAACTGAGGAATAAAAATAAATCAGGATCACCGGACGCAATGTAATGTATTACTCCTGTCATTCCTGAACCACAACTCAAAGTGTTTTTGTCTTTGTCCCCAACCTTGTCATGAGACTTACCATCCTTCTTCTTGCCATCCTTGTCACCTCCTGAATGAGCTTTTCTGCTCACTCTTGTTCTGACCCATTTGTCTGCCTTCTTTCCCAATTCTTGGGGAGAGGTCAGATCCGAGTCTGCCAAGTACTGATGCAACAAGTCAGACAAACAATTATTCAAAATATGCTCTCTCAAAATTAGATTATACAGGCTTTCATAGTCAGTCACCTTACTGTCATGTAACCATTCCTCCAAGGCCTTCACTGAACAGTCTATAAAGTCTGTCCAGTCTTCAGAGGACTCTTTTCTGGTATCTCTGAACTTTATCCTGTATTGTTCAGTGGTAAAGCCAAATCCATCTAAGAGTGCATCCTTGAAAACTTTGTAATTGTTGGCATCACTCTCCCTGACAGTAAGGAGTCTGTACCTACCTTTGCCAGTGAAAGATAGCAACAATATAGCAGCCTTTGAGGTACCAACTGTACCATACAGGCCCTCTCAAGTGCAGAAAACCACTTGTTTATGTCATCCCCCTCCTTGTAAGGGGGGACAATCTTATGCAGTTTTCCTGAATCTGTTTCTCTAACAGGATGACTATTAAGATTGCTGTTGTTTCTGCCACCATGGGGAACTGACCACAACTTCTGTCTTTCTCTCTCTACATCTAAGGATTCCCTATCTAAGACCAAGTGCTGCTGTCTTAGCTTCAATCTGGCCTCTTCCAACCTCAGCTTTCTGAGTTCCCTGTCTAGGGTGTTATCCTCGGGGGAGGTTTGGGAATTCTCTGATACAGAGGTAATGTGAAAATGTGCAGAAGTGGACCTTTCTCTAACTACCTGAACCCTAGTGACCTGGCCTTTTGGAGTGAAAGGTGCCCTACTGTTGTGTGACCCCCTCCCACTACCACCTTCAATAGGTGGCCTGATAAGTGAAAGGTCTTTGGAAGTAACCTCCCCAGAGTCCTCAGGACCCTCACCTGAATCTGTCAGGGTACCCCCCTCCTCTACCTCCTCATCCTGGGTTTGACCAGTCTGACTCTGGTCACTTTCAAGGAGAAGGCTAAGGAGGAGATCCATAGTAGGGTTCTTACCAATCCCCAAACGTATTTCTATACAGAGACCCCTCATACTTTTAAAGTTTAGATTATCATAAGTTGTCTTCTGAACTTTGGGAGTGGCCTCTACCAGAGACATGGTAAAAAGAAAGAGGTTAGGGGTAAGAGAAAAAGTTTAGAAAACTTTTAAAGAAAAGAGATAAACTTTTTCAAAACTTTTCAGAAACTTTCTAGAAAGTTTTTAGAGGGAAGGTAAGACTGTTAAGTTTACTTGTGTATATTTCTAAGTATTTAGAATATGGTTTTCTTAAGAAAAGCACCAATGACAAAGTGGTAAAGCAGATACAAGTACTTATCCCACCGCTGCACCACCAATGTAGGAGGTTGGTCTGGCTTATAGTGGGTACCAATGATACTTCCACCTTGTGCCAGGTCCAGTTATCCCTTATTGGTAGAGTGTAGTAGTGCTCCAGTAGCTTAGGCTAATAGAGTTAGCTATAGCAGAGCAGCCAAGGCTGAACTAGGAGACATGCAAAGCTCCTGCAATACCACTTATATCATATAGATACCATATCATAAGAAAGACAATACTCAGAGTTACTAAAAATAAAGGTACTTTATTTTAGTGACAATGTACCAAAAATATCGCAGAGGATATACTCCCTTAGGAGGTAAATAACATACACAAAATATACACAACAAACCAAATCAGGTAAGTAAAACAGTAAGAAAGTAGTGCAAACATTGTAGAACACAATAGGATGCAATAGGCCTAGGGGCAACACAGACCATATATTAAGAAAGTGGAATGCGAACCACAAATGGATCCCTAGGCTAGTATAGTGTATAGGGTCACTGGGAGTGTAAGAAAACACTAAGGGTGTAAAGGAGACCCCATCCCAAGACCCTGGAAAGTAGAAGTCAAGTACTTCTATTTCCCCTGAAACACACTAAAGTTGTGATAAAGGATTTTGCAAGGACCACAACAGACTGCAAAGCACTGAAGATGGATTCCTGGACCTGAAGACCGGTAAAGGAAGAGGACCAAGTCCAAGAGTCGCTAAAGTGTCTGGGGGGACAGGAGCCCACTAAACCCCGGATAAAGGTGCAAAATGGCTGCCTCTGGTTGGAAGAAGCTGCAGGTTTTGCAACAACAAAAGGAGGTGGAGTTGAAGTTTGGTGCCTGCTGGAGAAGGGGGAAGATTCCGTCGACCCACGGGAGATTTCTTCGTGGCTTCCAGTGCAGGGTGAAAGTAGGCAGCCCCCAGAGCATGCACCATCAGGAAACAGTCAAGAAAGCCAGCAGGATTAGGCACTACAATGTCGCTGGTAGTCTTCTGGCTACTTTGTTGTAGTTTTGCAGGCGTCCTAGAGCAGTCAGCGGTCGATCCTTGGCAGAACTCAAAGATAGAAGTGCAGAGGAGTCCTGCTGGATTCTTGCAAGCCGTAATCTAAGGAAAAGGCCACAGGAGAGACCCCAAATAGCCCTCAGAGGAGGATTGGCCACCTAGTCAGGTAAGCACCTATCAGGAGGGGTCTCTGATGTCACCTGCTGGCACTGGCCACTCAGAGGCCTCCAGAGTGCCCTCACACCTCTGGAAACAAGATAACAGAGGTCTAGGACACACTGGAGGAGCTCTTGGCACCTCCCCTGGGGTGGTGATGGACAGGGGAGTGGTCACTCCCCTTTCCTTTGTCCAGTTTCGCGCTAGAGCAGGAACTGGGGGTTCCCTAAACCCATGTAGACTGGGTCATGCAAGGAGGGAACTATCTGTGCCCTTCAAAGCATTTCCAGAGTCTGGGAGAGGCTACCCCTCCCCAGCCTTTAACACCTATTTCCAAAGATAGAGGGTGTAACACCCTGCTCTCAGAGCAAATGCTTTGTTCTGCCTTCCTGGGATTGGGCTGCCCAGACCCCAGGCGGGCATAGCCCTGTCTGTGGGGTGGCAGCAGCAGTAGCTGCAGAGAAAACCCCAGAGAGCTGGTTTGGCAGTAATGAGGGTCCATTGTGGAGCCCCCAGGATGCATGGAATTGGCTCCCCAATACCAGATTTGAAATGGGGGGACAATTCCATGATCTTAGACATGTTACATGGCCATATTCAGACTTACCATTGTGAGGCTACATATAGGTATTGACCTATATGCAGTGCACATGTGTAATGGTGTGCCCGCACCCACAAAGTCCGGGGAAATGGCCCTGAACTCTGTGGGGGCACCTTTGCTAGTGCAAGAGTGCCCTCACACTTAGTAACTTTGCACCTAACCTTCAGCAAGTGAAGGTTAGACATATATAGGCGACTTATAAGTTACTTAAGTGCAGTGGAAATGGCTGTGAAATAACATGTGCGTTGTTTCACTCAGTCTGCAATGGCAGTCCTGTGTAAAGGTTTGTCTGAGCTCCCTATGGGTGACATAAGAAATGCTGCAGTCCACAGGGATCTCCTGGAGCACCAATACCCTGGGTATCTAGGTACCATATACTAGGGAATTATAAGGGTGTTCCAGTATGCCAATTGAAATTGCTAAAAGTGGTCACTAGCCTATAGTGACACATTTAAAGGCAGAGAGAGCATGAGCACTGAGGTTCTGATTAGCAGAGCCTCAGTGACACAGTTAGGAACTACACAGGTACATAAACTCTGAGCACTGGGGTACTGGCTCAACATAATGACATACTTGTAAAATTGGGGGTAACATGTCAAGAAAGATGGTACTTTCCTACACATGGTATTTAAAGTTTTGACATGTGCTGGTAGTGAAGAACATACAACGTTGTTTTTCACTGTGGCAAGGCTGAACAGCTCATAGAAAAACACTTGGCTACACTAAAACAATTTATAGTGCTTAATATTGGGGAGCTGCTAGAAAGTTGATTCAAGGACTAGTTTTATTAGCAATTTTAAATTCAACTTAATGGTAAAGTGGATTGTATATTACTATTTGGAAAATATTCTTTTAGAAAGCTGTTATGGTTCTGCTTGAAGCTAAAAGGCTTTACCTCAGTCCTTAGTGTCACCTTGATGGCTCCCCTGGAGTGATATATGCAGTACTTCCATTGTGCATTGCCTGGGGGCAATGCCCAGCCTCTTCCAGAGCTGCAGAGTATGCCTAGCCTGTCACTGGCAGAAAAAGCTCACACCTAGGTCCTTAACCTCTTTGTTCTTCTAGGCAGACTGGCACCAAATCCAGGGGTAGAGGAACGGGCTAGAACTGGTTTAGGGGGTGGACACGCCCCCTCCTACTAGCTGTCACCCAGCATAAAAGTGGACCCCACAGACCTCTCTTCAGAACACTCATGAACCAGTGAAGATCAGAAGAAGGACTGCCCTGCTGCCTGAGGACTCGACCTAATTGTCTTGAACTCAGAACTTCTGAAATTATTCTGAGGGTCAGTCGGCTGAACTCCTGTTTGACTTACAGAGTCACAACAAGCTTCTAGAAGCCCTTTCTCTACAACTGCCTAGCTGACCTGTACCAATTTGACCTGCCCTGCACACTGCTGCTGCCTTTTGTTGCCCTGGCCCAAACTGAAAGATCTCAGACTTAAAAACTTGTTATCAATATCTGCCTAAAGAACTGTCAGAGACCGGAACTGCTTTCAAAGCCACAGCTATCAACGTTGAACCACCAGATGATCGCAACTTGCTGGTTTGCCTCACTGAAGGAGATCTGACTTCTAAAAAAGTTTCTACGTTTGAATTTAAAGTGCTTCATCTGAACTGTCATTGAGCAGCAACCAGTCAACCTCGAGGCATTCTTGGATGCAAACTTCAGACTTACTCTGCCTAAAGCTTTCCCACCATTGTTGACAACTGCACTGAGACCCTGCACCTCAGTAACCTGCCGTCATCAAGCCCAGCTTCAGATCCAGCTTGCAGCTTGTCCTGCAGACAACTCGTTAATGACCACTTATTTTCCCAAAACGTTTAGAAGTCAGAAGATAAGTCTTCAAACGGGATGAACCTGGTGCCTGTATCTAACTTGTGCTCCATTGCAGTCAGCTTTAGCTTTTGACTTTAACACGGTTTAGAGAGACCACATAACTTCAGTTGGCACATTGTGCTTTATGGGGCTAGCTTAATTTGACCTTTAAAGATTCTGGTTCTGGTGTGTGTTTTTTTATCATTTTACTGTCATTTTGATTATTACAATTTACTCTATTGTTCTAAACCAGTTTGAGATTTTTCTTGTGTTGTATTTTTACTTTATTACTGTTTGAGTGCTCCTTAAATACTTTACACATTGCCTTTAAGTGACGCGTGACTGCTTTGTAGCAATCTATCAAAGGGTTAAGCCCAGGCTTAAATATTTTGTGGCACATCCCTGATAAGGATTAGGGTTAATATCTGAGGCGGTTTCTCACACCCTCAACTAATACTCCAATTTCTTTACAACTGGTATTTCCAAAAAGAGAGGATACACTTTCCAGAGGGTATGCTCTGCCACAGTTATTGGATAGTCAGACTAGATATATGGGACACGTACCTTACAGTCTCAATCCGACACCCCACAGACACGTCCATCAATTATCATGAAAGGTATAGATTTTTGACTTTATGGCATTGCCTTTTGGACTCTCTTCAGCGCCCTGATACTTCTTCAAGTTTCTGAAGCCAGTCGTTGCAGTCTTGAGATCCCAGGATATACAACTTCATAATATTCCTAAACAATATCATCTTGGTGAAAAAATGTCCTCAGACGCTTTGGGACATCTGAGGATCACGTTGCACCTCCTCCAATGTCTGGCATTTGTCATCAACAGGGACAAGTCAGAACTGATACAAGCCAGATCAATGACAATCCTGGGGGTTTTGGCGGATTGTGAATGAGACCCTCAAACTTACTCAAAAGATCACATCAATCAGGTAAAAGCTGAAGAAGTCACTTAAATGGAGTTAATTTAATTAAGACAGCTTGCCACACTAGTGGGCCCATTGGCTTCATCAAACCATAGAACTGTTTCATGGCTGCTTCATTAAAGACTGAACACCATGCACTTGGAAGGGGGGCCACATACACATAGCGAAATTTAGCTATAAGAGGAATTAGTGGTCAGTGATCCAGTGGTGGTTGGATCGCAGGGAGGCATGGAATGGAAGCCATCTTTTAAACTATGCATTTTTGCTAGGAAGCTTGGAGCAGATACATCACAAACAGAGATCAGTGGTCAGAAAAGTAGTTAAACCTTTGACCGAGGGCAAAGTTACTTGCTCGGTACTTTAAAGTCCTAAGCTCCAGAAGGCCTGGCTAAAGGCTGTTGGCACTTTAGTCTAAAAAACAAAATTACAGTCACTGTGAAATATATGCAGGGGAAGCGGACTAGTGTTGCAGAGAGGGATTCCAGGATCCTCAGAGACTCCAGTGCCTGGCACTTTCATCCAGGAGCTTTCCACACATCGATGGACAGATGTGGTCTGTGTGGGTAGATCTTTTCACACCGAGGATGAACAAACAATTTCCATGCTGTACAGTGGACACAAAGCCAGTGGTGGCAGAGGCTTTTCTGCCACTCTCTGGAATGGCACCCAATTATGCCTTTCACGATGAGCAAAAGAGTCATAGCTCAGATTGATTGATTAATTGCCCACCTTATAAAGTGCGAAGCTACCCCAATGGGTCTCCTGGCACACGCCAAAGAGTACGATATTCAGAGAACTTTTCCAAAGATTGAAGCCAACGGGAACAACCACGTTTTCATCAACTTCCTGAATTCCACTAAGAAATGACAGTTTCTCAAGTGTAACAGAAGAGAGTCCATAATGTGGGTCCCAGAGTCCGTAACACATGCCTACCTTGCCGAGACCTCATAACTCTAGAAACAACTGCAAAGTCCTGACCACTTGATCTAAAGCTCCTTTGTAGCGTGTAATAAGTAAGATCCACATTCAGGTAGGAGGGGGCACTGTTGTGGAGGCATTTAAACAAGAAACAGTGCTTTGAAATGTACCCGTTTTTCCACAGGCAGCCAATGAAGTGAAGTTAGTAAGGTGGCAGAACCAACACGTTGTGCTGGGTGGAGCAGAAGACGCTCCGCACCATTCTGTACTACTTGGAGCTGTTTTAGTTAGATTTTATTGACTCCAAGGAAAATAATGTTTTTCCTAGTCGAGCCATGACATGACTAATGCCTGGATAACGGTGCACTGGGCTGCAAAAGAAATGGAATAAAGGATTTCTCGTAGCCATTTTAGGATGCCAAAGCACGTGACAGCCACCATCGTTATCTGTTTTTCTTGGACAGCTCCTGATCAAGCCACACTAAGCTCTTTACTGATGTGGCAGGAAGTGGAGTAGCCCCCAAGGATGTCGGCCACAGATGTGGGCTCCTTAATGAAGGGGATTTACAGACCAGCAAATGGTCTGTCGTGTTGCCAATGCAGCTTCCGAGAATTAGCAGACATCCACTTTGCCATCTGTTGAAGACAGAGGGGAAGTGCAGCTATGTTTAATTGGTTTTCAGACATCAAGGAGACCCCAATTTGGGTGACATCTGCATAAGAAAATAGAGTCAGACCAAAACTCTCAACAATAGTAGCCAATGGTCTCACATGCAGATTGAAGAGTAACAGGCTCAAAATAGAGCCTGAGGAACTCCAGACGTAAGATCTTGTGGCTTTGATCTAAATTAGTCAGAATGAACCAGATAAGAACGAGTTTTCAAAAAGGATTCTATCCATGTGAGGGCTTTGCCTCATATACCCAAGCAGTCTCTGGGTGCAATGTATAATGATTAAGCGTGTCAAAGGCTGCACTTAAGTCTAAAAGTAAGAGTTCAGCTGCCCCTCTTCATCTAAATGATGTTTTAGGAATTCTGTAACCCGATGCAGAGCTGATTCAGTGCTATAGCCTACTCTGAAGCCTGACTGAGAGAGGTGACATAAATCATTTAACTCTATAAGATGTGTCAAATGAAGATTCACATGTTTTTCTAACAATTTGGAGAAGATAGATAGAAGTGATATAGGCCTAGTATTGGACCAAACCCGTGGGTCGGCGTTAGGCTTTTTTAACAGTGGGGTAACTAAAGCTACTTTCCAACCACTAGGAACTTTCCCACTGGCTTACAACAAGTTTAGTGACTGGACAATTGGCTCTAAATTTTGTTGTGAGAGCTTACTTAAGACATCAGCAGAGCAGGGATCCATAGGAGAACCTGATTTCAAGGCTGATAATGCCAGGTGAACAAACAATACATCAATAGGCTCAAACTGGGTAATTAAAGGGCTAGTGCCAGCAGTGTCTCTAAAATACTAAGGGGGTCATTACGACCTCGCCAGTCTTTTAGCAAGACCACCGAGGGATCGCCGTGCGGAAGACCGCTCGGCGTATTATGACTGTTGGCTGCTCTCCGTCGTTATTCCGACGGAGAGCCGCCAACAGCCATACTTGCGGGTGGCGGGGAAGTGGAGGTTGTCCACCTCCACCGCCACGCCAACAGAACACCGGCCAGCGAATCACGTCCTGTGATTCGCCGTGGAGGTGTTCTGTTGGTGTGGAGGTGTCGGCAGAGCTGCCCCCATGGGTCCCGTCCCCTCCCGGAGGATCGACGGAACAGGTAAGTCGATCGTCCGTTAGGGGAGGGGGTGGTGGGGTTGTGTGTTGTGTGCGTGCATGGGGGTGTGCATGTGTGTATGTAGAGGGGGTGTGTGAGTGTGTGTATGCTTGCGGGAGTGTTGTGTGTATGGGAATAAGTGTGTGTAAGGCTGTGGGTATGTCTGTATGGATATGTGCGTGTATGTTTGAATGTGGGTGTGACTGCCTGACTGTGTGTGTGGCTGTGGGCATGTATGTCGGGTGTGTGCGTGTGGTGCCTGCATGCGTGTCGGGTGTGTGTGAGTAATGTTATGTTGGGGGTCAGGGTGGGGAGGGGGGCCCTGCCACCTTTGGGGGTGGCAGGGGTGGTGGGGGTGTAGGAGAGGGAGTCGGGGTGGGGGAGGGGGGTGAGGGAGACCCCTATCAGTGCCAGGGAAGGAATTCCCTGGCACTGATAGTGCTTACCGCCATGGATTTCATGGCGGTTCAAACCGCTGGAAATCCACGGCGGTAAGCTGGGTCCAAATACCGCCGGTGGTATACTGACGGCCGCGGGGCTGGAGACCCAGGTCTCCAGCCCAGCGGTCGTTTCCGCCCTGGCGGGCGGGACAGAGAACCGGCGGATGACCATGGCAGTAACCGCCATGGTCATAATTCACCAAGGTAAGACCGCCAGCCTGTTGACGGTCTTACCGCCGGTTCTCCGCCATCCGCCAGGGTTGTAATGACCCCCTAAGTCTTACTGTTGGATGGAAAGGAGTCTCTGATGGCCTCGACTTTGTTAACAAAGACGTCTGCTAACTCCTCGCATTGTAATTGTGAGAGAGAAATGTTAGGGATTCGCTTTGACGAGTCCGCTAAGGAGTTCACCACCTTATAGAGGGTCTTAGGACAATTTTTGGTGTCAGTGATTTTCTCGATAAAATGTGCGGATTTTGCTTGTCTACAAATACTCTGATAACTTCTTAATGTGTTTTCGTAAATTAGTTTATCATCTTGATTATATGTCTTACACCACTGTTTCTCTAACTTTTTGCAATTTTTCTTCTTAAGACAAAAGGAGTCCGTGAACCAGGAGACCGTGTAGAGCTCTAGGATGGTCCTTATGTCACTGGGAGCCAGCTTATCTGATGAAGCCCTAAGCCAGTTTTGTTCCTAATGATCCTTTTGCGAGGCTCACATTCCCCCTAAGATTATTAGAGGGGTTCCCACCAGGGTCCCCCATATTCATTGGTAAAGGAGAAGGTGGCCAATCCATAGTGGTACAGACAAAAGAGCAATGGTTACAACTCCTTCTCCATACCTGGAGTTTTAATGAGTTCAGACAGCCTTTCTTCACATATGACCGTTACCCAAGCACGGTGGAAGAAGTGTACGTTAAAATATCTATGCTCATAGATGCAGCCTCCCCGGCCCCTGGTCCCGTTCGGGTGCAGATGGGCGTAGAAGGGCTTGCCTGAGGCGCGCCTTCAGCATGCCAGTGGCACTGCCAGAGAGCGGCCGCCATTAAATGGGCAAGCAGAGGGCAGGAAACCATGATGGGAGGCAAGAGCACTAACCGCTGTTTCAGTTCCTGTTATAGTTGAAATTCTAATTCCTTCCAAAGTAAAAATTCCCCCAATTTCTTAAAAAATCGCCAATTTCTTTTAAAATAGGTACATTCAGATTTTTAAATACCACTGTAAAATGGGGACAATTTCCCCCAATCACTTGTTCAAAAATGATATAAAAGGTCTGCCCAATAAGAAAAAGCCCCTAAACCCACTTCTCCCAGCACACAATTAAAAAGGGAAGAAGGCAATAATATGCACTTGGTTTTGGAACTTTCTTGGGATTTTGCAACCTTCCTTCCCCATTGTCTGAACATTCTGATGCGTTGTCAGTAGTTGGCTCCAACCAAGTTGGCATGGAGTGTTTCAGCAAATAAATCACAGAACTTAATACTCCAGGATTTGAAATTCTTCAAACAATCGTTGGTGGAGTCCAGGCTGAAGAGGTAGTGTTTGGCTTGGAGATGATTGATGATAGTCCCTTGGTGTTTGGAACAAGAGCTTTATCCCATTGTGACAGATGTGGTCTACATTCTAAATTTCTCGCCAGAGTTGGCATACAGGACAATCATTGCATTGCGCTCTGCAATCTTACCAGGCCTTTTTCCTTTCAAAGGAGTGAGGTAGGAGGACATCTGTTTGAATGCCGTTTACTTAGAGATATCAGGTGAGTGATCCTTTTCAAACTGAGTTATTCCAAGGTTTGGGGCTTTAATCAGGTCCTCAATTTCCTCAGCTCCTTGCCAGACAATCATAACCTACCTAGTAAAGAATATTCTGCCAGATTGGCTATGCTGCTTTGCCTGATATTTTGCATGATGGTATCTGACAGCCAATTGTTGGACCTAACTGGTTAATTTTTTTATGATTCAATGAGTCACCTTAATGGTGGCCAAAAGAATTAAGGGCCTGATTTAGATATTGGCAGGCAAGTTACTCTGTCACAATGGTGACAGATATCCTGTCCGCAGAAATCTAAATTCTAATATACCCTTTGGGATTTAGTTTTTGGAGGACAAGATATCCGTCACCGTTGTGATGGAGTAACTTGTCTACCAACATCTAAATCAGGCCCTAATCTACCATCACTTACCCAGCCTCTCTGGACACACAGATGCTCTGTGTTGTTAAAAGTCTCATGGCTTATGAAGAACTAACCGCAGACATCATACTTTCTGGGGTCTAGCAACTTGTCAGAAATCCTTTTGAAAAACTTTCATCACCCAGAATAGTGAGGTGGCTAAAGTTAATTATGGCTGAGGCAGGTTTAGATGCATCCATGTTTGGAAGCCACTCAACAGGAGGGGCCAGGGCTTCAAAGACCTTTACAATGTAGAGGCGGGCGCTAGGAGGATATCACAAATGCTGCTGACTGATCAACAGATTCATCCTTAAGAAGTTCTGTTTCAAACCAATGATGACAGATGCTTTATTGGTAGTAAGTAAGCTTTGAACGTCCATAATAGTCACCTGCAGTCATTACAGAATATACAATATCCTCACTATCGTGAAGGAAAGTTTAAGTTCTCTTAAAGACACAGAAGTGAGGATTATCCCACTCTAGTAATGAGGACTACTGTCCCACTTGACAAGGTGGAGGAGATTCCGATGTACAGATTTGTAAAAGTGTATCAGTTTATGTAAAAAATAATGCAAATGTTTAAAAATACCTTATATTACAATTTAGGTTACAGAAGTAATGTTGTACATTTGTATTGTATTACATATCTATATGAAAGTTATAGCTGCTTACCCAAATAGGATTAGGAGACATTTCTAAATTTTGTAATCTGTTTTGTTGGGGATCCAAGTGAAAACAGCAGTAAGGACATTGGATGACAAATGCAATCTGATGGCCATTAACAAAGAGGAAGTGCTAATTCTCCTGTGGGCTGATGCCTTGGCATAGCTGCATATCGACTAGGCCTGGGTGAAATGTTGATTACGCCAGAGAAATTACAGAAATTGCACATGCCAGTTTGAATAATTATGAGTAATTCGGGGCAAAGGTCCCATCACAGGAGAGCCAGTGGCTGTTGGCTACTGCTGCTTGTGTCCTGTAGCATTTAGTGCTGTGTTCCTAGCAAAAAATGCATCCGTGAGTCAGTTTTGGATGCACTTAAAAAATAGCGCTAAATGTATATTTAGGTGGTCTTTATGAACATGGCGGTAACTACCGCCAACAAGGTGGCAACCTGGACTGCCAAATAATGAAGCACATGAGAAACAAGTAGCGGTCCATCTACACACTGCCATTATTGTAGTGCCGTCGAGGATGGAGGAGGCCGCTCAGAGGACGGAAGAAAGGAACTACCTGTCCATCAAATAATGAAGCACAGGACCGCAGTCAGTTCCGAGGCGGGAGCCACCCCCAGGCAAAGCATGGTGGAAATGGAAAAAATGAAAGGAAACACTCACCTTAGGCACACAAAACATACCGACACAGACATGGAGAGAAAGTTGGAAATAATGCCAGTGCTACTCCTTGCCATATACCTCCATGACCGTAACCACCGACGAAGACGACAGCGGTAAGTACTGCAACCTAGTACACATGGGAAGAAAGGGCACAGTTACACAACCACCTCACCTACTCTGCAACGCACCTCCAACCCCTCCCACCGTCCCAAGCCATACATACCATAACAAGATGTACTTACCAGACACCAGGCAACAAAGACCTGCACCAAAGTACATACATGTGCACACCACACCCCCCACAGTGAAACGCTGAACAACATCACCATATTGTGCCAACAGCACTACTGGGCAATGAAATTTTATTTGAAGCGAAAAACTGTATTGCCCAAATAATGCCATTTGCCAGTCCATTTGAAAATCCCAGAAGGGGCAAAATAGGCCGGACTTGACTCCCGCATGTGCACAGGGTACTCCACCTGAAGGGGGCATCTATGGGGCAGCCAGGAACCTCAGGGAACAGGGGCTGGGGGTGGTGTGGGTGGGGTCGTACGTCTGGAAGGCGGGGCTTGGGCTTAGGTTTGGGAGGTGGAGGGGGTTTCGGCTTGCCCTTGGAAAGTGGGGGAGTGGGCTTGGACCGGGGGGTGGCAAGGGGACCTGGGGCAACACAGGGCTTCTTCCTCCCTGGGCAGGGGTACAGGAATGGGAAGGGCAGACTGGGGTGGACTTGGACGTGGAAGGAGTGGACTGGGCACGTTTAGCGACGAGATGGGTGGGCCAGTGGGTTCAAACAGGTCAACATGGGAGAGGAAAAGGTTCTTAGGGGCAGTTGGGAGAAATTTGGAGGAAGGTCCGGGAGTGGAGGTGGAGGTGGAGGGATTGCTTGTACCAGGTGTAGGTGTGCCAGACATGGATGCAGTTGCCTGTAAAGTATGCTGATGTGTGGTGGATGTGTGTTGTGTGGATGTCTGCAAATGTTTGAGTGTTTTGGGAGGAGGGGGGTGGACACAGTGGGACAAGACAGGCTGCCAGTGTACATGGATGTTGTCTGGGTGTCTGCAGGTCTCAGGAGTGTGCTGAAAGTGTCTGACAATGTAGTTGTGGTGAGTGAAGGTGTGGTGTCTGTGGTGCATGTCTGGATGTCAGATGTTGTGTTGACTGCATGAATGGGGCAGCAGCAGTGACTGAGGATGCAGTGCGGTGCGTATGGGTGTGCCTGGTGACGTGACAGACAGGGTGGCGGGGGAGGTTGACATACTAGGGAAGTGGATGTTGCTGTCTCTGGTTTGGTATGTTGGGTGTGTGAATCCTTGTGGTGGGAAGTGTTGTGCTTGTGTTTCTCTGTGTGCTTCTTGTGTGTTGATCTGTGTGCCTGGCTGTCTGGACGTGTGCTTGGGATGGGTGAAGGGAGTGGGGTACTGGAAGGGGTAGAGGTGGTGGGAGGAAGGGGAACGGAAAGACCAGGGACTCTGGCTGCCGTCAAAGAGGAGGCCAGACCCTGAAAAGATTTCTGTAGGCCAGGCATGGCACCGTGAATGCTTTCCAGGTATGCATTGCATTGCTGCATCTGGGATGCTAGCCTCTGGTTGGCATTTATGATGGTTCCCTGCCCTACAGAGATGGTTCTCAGGAGGTCAATAGCCTCCTCTGTGAGGGCAGCAGGGCTGATTTGGGCAGGGGAGGAGGTGCCTGGGGCAAAGGAGATGACCACCCTCCTGGGTGAGCAGGCACAGGCAACTGGGTGGGGAGCAACTGGGAGGCCAGAGGTGGCATGGGGGTGGCAGAAGATGACATAGAATGGGTGGGCCCAGTAGGGTCCGCCACCACCAGGAAGCTGCTATCGGAGGAGGTATCAGAGTCACTACCGCAAGTGGTAGTTGCCTCCCCGTGGTACTCTCCTCGCCCTCTAACCCACTGGTCCCCTTGGAGTCCGCCGATTCTGCCTCCTTGGAACCGTGGGCCACTGCATCCCCACTCGCCGGTGCCACTGCTCCCTCGCCAGCTGATGCTGATGTACACAAAGGACACAAGAGCACAGGGGTGGAGAGACAAAACATGGGAGAACTCTGTAAATACCTGCAATGAATATACATCCCTGGCTCACACACACTCCCATCCAGGTCACACACCTACATGCAGCACCTACAACAATAGTCATGACTGTACCCCTGACTAGTAGCCACTACCCCAGAATACACCCCATTACCCACAGGAAATACAGACCGGATAAACTGTGTGGAGTACACACTTGGGAGACCATGCCCAGCCAATGCACTCACTAGTCAATGAGCCCACAAACCATCCAAGATTACAGAAAGGGAGCCCCACATGGGCCTATTGGCACTGCCCAAACATGCCCTCACACCATCCCCGGGTCTTTGAAGGGGCAGGACTGCAAGAATACACCTTTCCGAGTGCCTGGCACTAGATAGCATACATACCACAGCACCCAAACAAATCCATCAAAGTGTATTACAACAGTGTTGATACTCACCCCCTTGTGGCTGCTGTGCTGCCTTCAAGCGCCCATCCAAATCCGGATAGGCCAGCGCCAAATTGTGGGCCATTATGGGGGTCAGGGTCCAACGGGCACCCCTTTCTCGTTGGGAGGCCTTCCCCAGCTGGGCCTCACTAGTCTTCCTGGCCCAGTGCCTCAGGTCCTCCCACCGCTTCCTGCAGTGGGTGCTCCGCCGGTTGTAACTCTCCAGGGTCCTCACTTCCTTGGTGATGGCTTGCCACAGTCCCCTCTTCTGCTTGGCGCTAACCTGCATGGGACACACAGAGCAGAAAAACAGACATCAGTATGTGTTCACCTAATACAGATGACATGTCGTTCCCTATGGAACGGAGATTTTAGGAAGCCATTTTATCAACACATATAAGGTACATGCCAGACAGTCTACGGCTGGGCAGTCACAAATAGAACGCACATGCATACAGGCATCCACCTCAATCACACACATCGAAGGATGACAGCCGTCAACTCACCTGCTCCTCTGGACGCCCATACAACTTGGCGTACAGGGATAGGCCCCCGTCCACCAGCTTCTCCAGTTCCTCCGTGGCGAAGGCCGGGCCCTGTTCCCCTGTGACTCGTGCCATCTCAGAGACCATGTATAAACTATGAGGAGAATCCCTTTTACCCCACTGAATCAGGGACAAAAACACAAACTGAATACAAATATACAGTGGGGATAGATATGAAACAAAGTACCACAGTGAAAACATAAATTAATCACTGGAAAATTATTTCTTTATTCATAATTAAATCTATTAAATTATGCTTAGTGTCTCAGGGACCATAGTCAGGACACAGCAGCACATGTATTGGAGTACTGCCCTGCATGGGAATCAGGAGTCAAGTTGGAAAGGTCTGAAGACATGCCATACGATCCGCAGTGGTGTGCACTGTCACCGCCAGCGGCGATCATGATAGGCCCAGGTTCCCCATTGACAACCATGTAATCCAATGATCAGGTGCATGGCAGTGAACACCGCCTTCGGACATGACGACTGCCACCAGCAGAATGATGTCACTTCCACTCCCTCAGACCTGGATGGCAGGAGGCTGCCATCTTGCTACCACCACGTTATCATAGCCTGGCCAGGGGGCCCATTCAGGGCCTCCCAGTCTCCGACCTTAGTCACTTGCTGACATGAGTTTCTGTTCCTCACATGCACACATCTTTAGAAATACGTCCACACTGGTATGCCATTACAACAGAGTTGACTCTGCACACATTTGCCTGATGGTGTACTTAATACCTAGCATCTGTGTGTGTAACCTACGTGTCGCACATTAATTGATACAGCAACATCATGTGTTGCAGGTGTATGTGTGCCCTTCATATGTGTTCTTTACTCCCCCATAGGTACAGACCCATTTGGCGAGGGAGGGCTCCATCTGTGTACAGACCTCTGGTTGATTTGGAAACAATGGATGAACGTCACATCATTGTCACCTACAGACTCAATCGTGCTACAATCCATGACCTCTGTGCTTTACTGGATCCTATACTGAGACCGGCTAATCGGATCAGCATGCCATCCCTACTGAAGTGCAAGTGCTATCGGTACTCCTTTTTGTGGCTACATGCTCATTTCAGGTGACAGTGGGCATGGGTGCAGGAGTCTCACAGCCAATGTTTAGCCTCATCCTGTCAAAATTCCTGGATGAACTTGTCCAACACCTGCAGACATTTGTCCAGTTCCCCCAAAGGGCTGAGCTGCCTGCCATCAAGTCTGGATTTTTTGCCTTTGCTAACATCCCACATGTGATAGGTGCCATTGATGGAATCCACATAGCTCTCATATCCCACGGAGTGAAGGAACAGGTGTACAGTAATCGAAAGAACTTCCACATCTATGAATATACAATTGCATGTGCTGCTGACCAGTACATAACATATGGAAATGCCAGGTTCCCAGGCACAGTCCATGATTCCTTTGTCCTGAGAATCAGCAGTGTACCACACTTGATGCGACAACTACAAGGGGACAGAGGATGGCTCATAGGTTAGTGTGTATGACAATGGTTCTCTACATAGGTGACAGCCAGCCAATATGTATGTGCAGTCAGTTCATTATGGTCCTGTTTACGTCCACTATTACAGGGGATTCTGGCTACCCCAACTTGCAATGCTTCCTGACACTAGTGAGGAATCCCAGGACAGATGCAGAGAGGGCCATGGATGTACTAAGAGGGTGATTGAGTGCACTATAAGTCTCCTGAAGGCTAGGTTTTGTTGCCTCCATCTCTCTGGGGGATCCCTGTGCTATGTCCCTGACAAGGTGTGTAAGATAGTGGTGGCCTGCTGCATGCTGCATGCTGCACAACTTGGCTGTGAGGAAAGCTATCCCCCTTCTTGAAGAGGAGGGTGCTGTCCAACCAGCCCAGCAACCCCAGAGAGGGGATGAGCGTGATGGTGAGGAGGAAGAGGGGAAAGATCTTAACTCCAGGACCCAGCTGAACTGCCTATACTTCCAGTGTCCCTAAGGTATTGTTCAATGATGCCGTTGTCTTCACAGCATAGTTTCAGTCTGACTCATGTAATTGGTAATGTGGTGTCTATAGTCATTGGCACTGTTAACTGAGTAGTGAAGTGGCATATGCCAGGGAACCCAATATTGAGTACATTGTAACTTACTTCAGACACTACAGTGCATGGGATCCCTCCTGCAATGAAGGTATGATTATGAAATTGACTGGCTAATGCATACACACTCACAATTTGAACTCATAATGATGAGGGACATACGATTTCAGTGCATATGTGTTTTTATTAAGTGACACAAATTTGGTATATCGTTGTACAGTGATAGGGAGTGCATATCCATACTCTGGTGCATGTGTTCCAGTGGCATGTCTGGATCTGAGGGCACGTTTGTGTGACTGGAGCTGGGCTGCAGGGCTAGGGATGCTGGTCTCCTGTGTGTCCTCTGGCAGTGCCACCAGTACAGTAGCTGCTGCAGATGTTGATGGCAGGGCAGTGTCCTGGCAAGTGGTAGGGGCTTGCAGGTGGGTTGAGGTCTCAGGCTGGCTAGGATAGTGGTGCTGCAGCACCCCTGCAATGGTGGTCATGGTGGCATTGAGCTGTTTCCATTGCTCCATGGCCTCTTGGTGGTGTGCTATCCGCAGCCTTTGATTCTTCTCCAGGGTGGCCAGGATCTGGCCTATCCTGTCCTGGGTATGGTGGTATGCTCCCAGGACATCGGATATCAACTCCTGGGCTGCAGCATCCATCCTTTGGCTTCCCCCCTGGGCCACTGATGCCGTCCCACTGGCCCTTGCCCCCTGTGCCTGTGTCCCCTGCACAGGTCTGGCAGTCCCACTTGCACTAGAGCCTTTGTCATCCTGCCTGTTGGTGGGTGGAGACTCAGGCCTCTGTACATTTGGGCCACCAGTCTGTGCACAGGAGACACTTGTGTGGGGTCATTTGGCCAGCGCTGATGTTGGTGGCTGGGTGGTAGGGCTGTCAGTGTTATCCTGGGTGGGGCTGCTAGAGGGTGACAGTCCAGGACTGTGTGACCGGACAGGGAATTCCTCACTTTCCATACATCTCTCTCCAGTCTCCTGAGTGGGGCCTCTGTCTCCGTCTGAGGCACTGGCACGCCTTGGCCTTTCCGTCAGGGTGGCATGGGTGGTGGTGCCTGTGGGGGGGAATGAACATGTATGTATCATGTACTATATTGGAAATTGATGCACAGCTCTGCCCTAGTTTGTGCTTTCTTTCCCCTGTCGTGGCATGCAGGGTCCTTTTGTGTACTTATCTTTGCATTTTGTTTGGGGGGTGGAGGTGCACTGTGGGTGCTGTTGTGCCACTGTGATTCATTGCAGGGGTAGGTGACTGTGCACAGGGATGGGGGCCTGTTTGTGGGATTGTGGGCATGTAGGGTCACTGGATGTGGGTGTTGTGGCTTGTGTGGGGATGGGGTCCTTGTGGTAGTGAGAGGGGTGGGGTGCTGCATGCATTATAGGTGGGGTGACTGTTAAGGTATTGTAGTTGACTTACCTGAGTCCAGTCCCCCTGTGAGCCCAGTGAGACCCTTCTGGTGCGGGATTGCCAGTACCTTCTCCTCCCAGTTGGTGGAGTTGGGGGTGTAGGTGGGGGACCACCACCAGTGTTTTGTAAGGCATTGTTGTACCTGAATGCCATTGAACTCACCTCCCCACGAAGGTCGTGCAATCTCTTCCGGATGTCTTCTCTTGTGCATGGATGGTTTCCCACTGCGTTGACCTTGTTGACAATCGTCTGCCATAGCTCCATCTTCCTGGCGATGGGTGTGTGCTGCACCTGTGCCCCAAATAGCTGTGGCCTGACCTCGAGTATTTCATCCACCATAGTCCTTAGCTCCCTATCTGTGAAGCGGGGGTGCTTAGGGGGTGCCATGGTGTGTGTTGTGGGTGTATTGGTGAGGGTGCTGTCGTGTGGTTATGTGTGTGATCTACAAGGGCGTTTGGGGTTTGTGTGTGTTTTGGTGGTGTATTTGTGTGTGTAAATTTTGATATGTTGTGTTCAGTTTATGCATGTTGTGTTGTCAGTCTCAGCCGTGCTATTGGCGATGCAAAGGATTGTGGGGTGTGTATGTGAGTGTTTTATGGTGTTGTGGATGTGTGTCAGGTGTGTGGGTTCCAATGTTGCCAATGTGTGCATTTGTTGTTGTTGGGTCCCATCGTTGGCCGTGGCTGTCCATACCGCCAATGGATGTTCGGCATCCACTTTCCGCCGCGCTGATTTGTGCATCATTATTTGGTGGGCGGAGGATTTGTCTGCATGGCGGTGGCAGGGTGGGGTGTACTGCCTTTCTGCCATCGTAGGCCCTGGCGGTTGGTGGAGGTTGCAGGATTTTTAGAGGTTTGTCTTTTTGCCACTGGCGGTCTTCTGTTCACCATCGCCAAGGCGGTCGGCGGTGTTTGCTGCCAAGTTCATAATGAGGGCCTTAATCTTTTAAACTTTACATTTTGCAAACTGAAATAATTGTAACGATTAGCAGAAAATCTTTTCTATTGCTACTTTTGCTACCCACCACTGCTTGACTATAGTGTTGTATGATTCTCCATCACCATAATGTGGTAGGACATGGGAAGCGGAGATTCCCAAAACAGAGCAATTGGGCAACAGCTTTCTACACACTGGGACTCTAGCCTAAGTGCAGCTGTTGTACCGGGTCCTTTATGTAGGGTCATCCCAGCCTTTTTCCTTCCTTGCTAAACTTGTTTTGGTTGGCTCTCAGGACTCTGTGCACTATACTCCTGCTAGTAAAGTACTTGGGCAAATTGACCTACTCTGATTGGTACCTTTATTTACTTATAACTCCACAGTACATGGTACTTCATGTTCCCAGGGTCTGTAAATTAAATGTTATGAGTAGGCTGCAGCACTCATTGTGTCACACACTAAAGTAGCTGGCAAAACATGACCCAGGCCTGCCATTGCAGCCTGTAGGACAGTTCTAAACTGCCATTTGGACCTGGGGAAAAACACTTTTTGCCCGGCCTAATCTTTCATTATTAATACTTAGAAGTCACCTCTAAATTAGGCCCAAAAGACTTATCATGCAGCGTGCATGGTATTTAAAGAGTAGGGAATGTGCATTTAGGTTTTGAAAAGACCTGACAGTAAAAACTCCTAATGTCTTTATTTACTGTAGCAAGGATGTCTCTCCCATAGACTAACACTATGTTACTTTAGTACACTTAATAAGTGATAGCTTCAGTTTGGGAACAGGCAGAGAAATCTAATCATCCAAGTGCCTCTTACTCTTGCTTTGCCGCAGCAGCCTTATCTTAAAAGGCAGAATCTGGCAAACATGCACCGTCCATTTACCATAAGTGTACTGTGGGTGAGTCACAGCTTATGAGGCTGCCCACAGTAAAAACTCTGAAACCAGGCGATCAAAAAGTGAAATGTCCGGGTGGATTAGATGAGCAGAACCCATCTTCCTACAATGTTGATAAAAATTATTAAAATGAGAGTGTACAGTATAACTTATGTTTCTTGCACTCATAGGATATCATGCCTCCAGCAAACATCCCACATGTAAGGACTTCTCCTGAAATGTTTCAAGTAGATTGCACAATAGCTTCTGAAAGAGGTTTGTTATGAATAGATATGATACAAATTATAGACAATGTGACTGACATTCAATTGATAAAGGTTATCCAAGCTTTGCAGAAAAAAAGAGTAAACTAGACAGTCTCCTTTATTCCCTTCCACCCAACAAGTATTATTATTGGAATTGATATTTATGCAGGGTTTTCTAAACCTCTTGTAAGGCAATGATGCCTATATTGTATATGCAATCAGGGCAACATTACATTTGCTGACATAGCTATTCTGTTATGTGCAGCAGTTCTATTTCTACAAAATATATAACACAGCCTTGCCTAAATATATGCAAGGGCACACTAATACATTACAGTATGAATTTGTTAGGCTTAAAGCCTGGAAAACAAAACAATTGTTTGAATGGTACATCTAATAAAGGTGTGCAATGCATGCTTACCAGGTTTTTAATGTAAAGGTCTATTTTGGCATTGTTCACATGAATAAGACAGAAACTGTAAACTTTCTGTTTCTCTGGTCTGCCTGATATGATTATAGCTATGACGCTATCTCATCTTGTGCAGAGTTAACTTTGCTACCTTCCGTACACTTCTACAAGAAGGCATTGATTGAGCACAGAAGTAGGGACGTATAGACTGAGCAGGAGCTCCCTCTCAGCCTTTACGTGAGGAATCGGATGCTAAGGTACAAAGAGATACCAAAAAAGGAGGGGCTAGACTCATGGTTTGGTTGCTGAGGGAATATACTGAAATATCGATTTCAGACCAAGCAGCAACATAAGGTATACGCGGAAACACACCTGATTTGGCATACTCAAAGTTAGTTAGACAATACAGCGGGGCCAGTATATGGCCGACGATGCTGATACATATTATGTAGTTTTTAGAGTAACAGAGTAGTGATGTGTGAAACATATTCAAATGTTTCCTAGGCTTTACTCTGACTTTAGTTATGACTGTTGAGATTGTGATATTAACTATTATAACTCTGTTAAAACTTAGAGGACTCCAGACCTGCCAGCTCACATGGTGCCACCGTGTGACTCAAGATATTGGCTCCCCTCACACGGTCACACGGTGAGGAGCCAACATCACGTGGTGGCAGGGTAAATGAGCTGAAAACCACTGTTCACATAGTTTTCTGAGGATTTTAATTGCAGATGTCCATTAATGGGCATAGGACATCAGTAGCAGACCCAGTAAGCTTTCGTTAAATTGTTTTAGGAGACGGGGTTTGGGGTCAGGGTGGGGAGAAAGGTTCCACTTAGGTGCTTCTCAGCGTGAGTCCATGCCCCCTCATCACACTGTGAGATTTTTGGTGAAGTTGGCAGGTCTGGGACTTGTGTCTAAGAAATAACAAATCATTATGAAATACTTGTGTGTTAAATGTCTCCCGGAACCACAGTGTTGATTTATCAATAAACCACTGCTGATAGAATTTCCTTTGATAGGTTTGTCTGGCTTCTAACATTTTATGTCCAGTAGAGCATGAGTCTTTAAAAAGAAGAGTAAGAGACAACTGTCTGTTCTCCATTTCTCTGAAAAGGATTGCTTACATATTATTTCCCTTTGGGGCTAGTGAAATGTATTAGGTATGCGCCCCAAGTGAAGAGATCTTAACCATTCCTCAGATCTAAAACCATCCTTAATCAGAATATTTGGCAACAAATACCACCCCAAATAACGACTATGTGATGCAAGGGTGCTGTGTTTGGAGGTAATTCAGAAATTCACATAAGAATGCAATTAGAATTTGGACTAATGCTCCATAGTTGGTTGAAAGTAGACCTCTAAAGGTACCTAAAGAAATAGAATCAACATGCGACCGGAACACTACCTCCAAAGTCAAAACTAGGGGAGTGCGATATTGTACATTTTCTAATCAGGATAATTCATGAAATTCCATGGAAAGTTTGTGCGACTACACCAAATCAAAGCCAAAATATAATTTGCCAGTTTTTTATGTGCATTTTTGAGGAAGCACTCCTCTTGAGCGAAAAAGTCTTGTGACATACTGGTGGGCGACTGGTTTGAGCAGAACATGTCACTGATACATCTCAATAATTTGTTTACATGCAGTATAAGCTTGCTTAAAAATATACAAAACTGCATTATGTGAACAATTCTAGACATTTTTCAAATTTCCTGTAATGAGGAATGTATACATTTCACAGTTTTTACTAGTGTAATTAAAATTTCTCCTACGCCTACTTACAACCATACACGCTCTCAATAGAGGAGAATGAGAGTGACTAGACACCATGATATGTAGTTTCACAACGATCCATTAACACATGTGACTGTAAATACCCACAAAAGAAAGCATTCTAAGGGTATCTTTGCCTTTAATTCTAGTTGCATGGGTCAAGTTCAACACATCCAAGAGAGGTGCTTGATGATACAGGCTTCAACTGTTTAATAAGATTTGTAAAGCCAATAGGTCTGGCTCAGAAATGTAAGTGCCTCTTTGTGTCACTGATTAGCAAAGACACTCATTAGGTCATGATGCATGTACTCGTCACTCATCTTTAAACTCATGCATTCATTCATCTATCTGCTGAATCATTTTTGCATTTGTCCTCTGACACAGTTGCAATGAAACACACACATATTAAACAACATATGCACAATAAATTAAAAGAACACAAATACAAAACAGTAAAACCTGCTGTTGTCTAAACATGCTTGCAAGAACATAACTAAACTTAGCAGAGGGTGTCAGCCTTGCAGAGTTATTGTAAATAGTCTAAAGTCTACCAGTGTTTTAAAGTATCAGCAGAGCCACTGCATTTAGAACCGCTGTGTTGGCCATACTTGAATGGTAAAACAATGATACACTGTAGACAACTGCACTCCATCATGCTCTCCTTATTTAGAAGAAGTTGCCACATGGGATGCAGTGCACTGCAGATGCAAGCAAGTGACCTATTAGCACTGACTGGACAGCTGTATTATCGTCATAAGAAATGTTGAAGCAAAAACAGGACAAGCAAAGAATGGGGAACTATGACAGGAGAAAACTTAAAAATGGAGGATTGGCCAACCAGCCCGACAATGAAGCACACTCATTTTCAGGTGAATATACACGTCGGCAGGAAATACCATCATTCACAGTGCAAAAGAGCTCATCACTGATGTGGATCGAACGATTATCTCATACGGTATACTGTCAGGGATTGGAAGCAGAGTGTAAATGATGCTCAGGCAGACCAATTGCAGAAGAGAGCTGACCCAAAGGCCCATGGAGATATATATATATATATATACATATATATATATATATTATCTAGTGATTGTCGTCACTAGGTAGTTATAGTTAGGACCATGCTTCCATAGAAAAAAGGGTTTTTTGACTTGCCTCTTTGGCACTGATTCATGAATCGTCAAAAAATGCCATTAAAAAAAGTACCCCAGTGATTTTGTGGCACATGGAAAGTTTAGTTGATCAGTCAAGTGGTGACCGAGAAAAAAGGGGGTAAAAAAAGTTTCAATTCCCATCTTAATTCCCATAGGACCTTTAGACACAACTACAGCCCGAACTACTGGACGGAATGACACCAAATTTGGCAAAATGCAAGTTTTCAGTATGCAGATTGTGCTTTCACATATTGGTGTAAATCCATTCAGTAGTTTTTCAGATATAAAAGGGAAAACAAATTTGTATATCTTTGGCAACTACAACAAGATTAAGAGCTCCTGCATGGCAAATGCAGAGCTCTGATTGGCTACCAACACTTCAAACCAGGAAGTGTTGGCAACCACCTTGGGACTCGGCTTCCCACCATAAAAATATAAAAAAGGAAAAGGGGCTGGAGTAGGGACACCTTCACCCCTCAGCTCTGGTGGTGGGGTCCCAGAGGGACCTGCCCAGGGCTAAAAGGCATTTTTTTCTACATTTTTTGCTGCAAATTCGTGAAGATTGTGGCAAAATTAAAAAAAGCAAGCACAGGCTCCCATGCTTGTTTCTGTGAGCCCCATAGGTGGGCTGGGTCCCAGGGACATTTACATGTCAATGTGGGGGGCCCTCCAGTAACCTCACAGCCCTGGGGACCACCACCTCCCCAGGGCTTTAAAACAATGAAACATGGGGGCCGCCAAGCCGCTCTACAGCCCTGAGGACCACCACCTCCCCGGGGCTTCAAACAAATGTAATGGGGGGGCACTGGACCCCCCACAGCCCGGGGTACCACCAACTTCCTGGGACATTCCTGTAACTATGAGCGGTGGTGCGGGCCCCCTCACAGCCTTGAACCACAACCTTTCTGGAGAATTCCTGTAAATATGAATGGGTGGGCTGAGGCAAATGCTATAATAGAAAAGGGGGTTGGTTTCAGACCCCCACAGCCTCAGGGACCACTACCTCTGCAGGTCTAATTTAGTTCAAAGAGGGCTGCTTGGCCCTCCTCAAGGAGCCACTGGCCCAGGGGACCACCACACCCCAGGGTCTGCTCCTGCTATGTCCCAGGGCACTCACACAGGTGTGAGACAGGAAAGATGTAACATAGGTAACATCCTCTATTGTTCACCTCCCTGAGTAGTCAGGAACAGGTACGTGCCACACAGAAGCTGACAATGCAGCATGACATGCCTATGCAACAGGACAAGACTGATATGTCCCCTAACAATTTCCGAAGCAGGCAAACTGAGGACTCTAATCCTTTGGTAGAACTATAAGGCTGTACCGCAATGGCACCAGTACTCCACACATGTCCTTAGCAGCAGTGCATTTCTACTACCCCTCATGGTAAGTAACCTATCTTTCAGGGTTGACAACCAAGATGGAATGCTGTAGTCCCCACACACATCTTGATGCATGCAAATACTGGCTACAGACTGGCTTCAATGATACATCTTCCATGTGCAGATGACATACAAATCACACATACCAGTACATCATTGAAAGTAGTGACGAATCATGTCAGTCCTGTTGTCATGTGTCTAATCCTCATCTGCCTCCCCCTCAGCAGAGAGTCACCGGCCCCAAACACTGCTCTAGCATCAATGTCCCCCTCCTCCAACAGTGGGTTGAGCCTTCTGAGGGCCAGATTATGGAGCATGCAACATGCAACAATGATCTTGCAGACTTTCCCTAGTCGGTACTGTAGGGCACCACCGGACACATGGAGGCAACACAATTTAGCTTTCAAGAGACCGAAAGTCTGCTCAATCACTCGCCTCGTCTGGCCATGTGCCTCATTGTACCTGTTCTCCCATCCTGTAGTTGGATGTCTTACAGGTGTCAGGAGCCAGGGAACGTTGGGGTATCCGGAGTCACCTGTGTGGAAAAGGGAACATGACCATAGGTAACAATGCTAGGCAGAGTGCTGACTGTGTTTGGAAGGGTACAAACGTCTGACATGGAGAGCAGTGAGTACACATACCTATGAGCCAGGTCCTTTCTCCCTACAGCTGTAACATCATTGCAGTGACACTGCTGTTCTTCAGGATGTAGGAATCATGTACTGATCCTGGGAATTTTGCATTTACATGTGTTATGTATTTGTCTGCAAGATGCACCACTTGTACATTGAGCGCATATGTACTCTTCCTATTTCTGTAGACCTGTTCATTGGTCCTCAGATGTACCAATGTGATGTGAGTCCCATCAATGGCCCCAATTGCATGTGGGACATTTGATATGTTGTAGAAGGCTACATTTTTACAGTGGGCAATGCAAGACGTTGTGGGAACCTAATGTACCTGTGCACATGCTTGAGTAGGGCAGCACATCCTGCAACACCTTACTGAACCGGGGCTGTGAAAACCCTGCAGCCAGTCCCACTGTAACCTGAAAAGAGCCACTCGCAAGAAAATGCAGGACTGACAACACTTGAACTGTTGGAGGAATGGCATGGGGATTTCTCAAACCTGGCAGGATGTCTGGCTTCAACTGGGTGACCAGTTCCCTGATGCACAAATGGTTCAGTCGATAGGTCATGATGATGTGGCACTCTTCCATTGTATCAAGATCTACGAGTGGCCGGTAAACTGGTGCATTTCTCATCACTCCATTGTGGCAATATCTGTGCGGGACACAAACAACAATCTGGGAACATCTCACAATGTAGGGCACCAAGTATGACATTCAACAGTCACAACGTTTTGTTCCTGCAAGTTGGCTGTCATGTTGTAGGAAGACACATTACTCCACACTTCATTCCTAACCAGACGATGGCACATAATCCCTGTGACAATGGACGTGTACAGGACATGTACACATACACCTTACATGTGTTCCCCTATACGGATCATACATACTGACAACTATAGTGACAAGTGTGGTGATGTCACCAGACACTCACTACATGTGTCAATATCCACAATGTGTGACCAAATGTATCTGTTTGTGATGACATGCAGGTAATTACGCAGTGTAAACCCAGGACAGTCATGTTACAGACTAATATGGCATCCGTCTGTCCAGCATGCATTGAACAGCTGGAAGTGACCTCGTTCCGCCGGCGGAAGTCATCATGGCGGAAGGCGGTCTGAACCGCTGTGCAACTCCTCATTGGTTAACATTGACGTCTATGGGAGACGGGACCAATGACGATCACTGCTGGTGGTGACGGTCATGACTGCTGCGGTCGAAACCGCCATTTGATATGGGCCAGCTCACTTGACTACTGGCATTCGGGCAAGACACACCTCCACTTCGTGTGCTGCTGTGCCCTGTATCTTGGAGCAACAATGGCACGCACTGCAGGGGATAGGGCCCGAGCCTTCACTACAGAGGAACTGAAGAAACTGGTGGAAGGGGTCTTACCACTGTATGGGCGGTTGTACAGTGCTCCAGGGCAACAGGTCGGTACAACATCCTTTGTCCCACATGTCGGGTGATATTTCACAATACATGTGTGTGCACATTGACATGTCATGACTGATCAGGTGTTTTGCAAGCACATGATATGTGTGGAATATTGGCAGTGTGTATTGTCCGTGTTTGTTGTGTGTCACCAAAGTTACAGCTGTATTGGAATTATTTACATCATGTCCCCCATTTTCGGAATGTTTCCCATGCAGGTCAGTGCCCACCAGAAAAAAAGGATTATGGCGAGCCATCACCAAGCAAGTGTGGACCCTGGGGGTCCATAGCCGGCAGAACACCCACTGCAGGAAGTGATGAGGACCTGAGGCCCTGGGCCTGGAACACCACAGAGGCCCAGTTGGGGCCGGCCTCCCAACCTGGAAGGGGTGCCTGTTGGACCCTGACCCCCCTAATTGCCCACATACTGGTGGTGGCCTACCCAGAGTTGGATGGACGCATGAAGGCAGCACAGCAGCCACAAGGAGGTAAGTGTTGACTGTTAGGGGACTTCTGCATGGTTGTGTACTGTATACTGTGATCCTCACTGGACTTGGAATTTAAGTGGTCTGATGAGATTTAGGGAATGTATATTCCTGGTTGTCACGCCAACCATGTAGGAGTGTAACACATTAGCTATGTTGAGCCATGCAGGAAAAGAAGTGGAGGTACAGTGACACACGTTCACCTGTACGTATGGGTTGCTCAAGTGTACTATCATGTCACTGGCTGCATCCTCCATCTCTGCGTGTGCTGTAGTAGTACAAGGTGGTCATATTGGCACTGTATTTGGGTAATGACAGGCATGTTATGTGGACATTGCAATTGCTTCACTTTCTATATCAATGGACCTCTATATCACATGTACTCCACACATTTTTGTCAGTTAATTCGTGTTCTAAGTCCCTCTGAGCTCAGATTTGTATCAGCCCGTAATGGATGACATGTGGTTGGGTATGTTCCTGGGCTGGATTGTTTGATAAGTCATTTAGCCAGTTGGTAGGCATGTAGTGGTCTTCATTCAGGTGTGTTTAGGGTGCAGGGTTGAGGTGATCGTTGATGAGTTTGGGTATCACTTGCATGACTCAATTGTAATTGATTGCAAAATGGTTTCTTGTTTACCCGGCAGGGGCTGAATTATGTATTGTTTGTATGTGAAGTGGATGTGTGGGTTATCACCATTTCCTCCCTTTCTGTTTCTCCCCCCCTCCTTCTCTCTCCACCTCTGTCTATGTGTGCATTAGCATCATCTGGCGAAGGAGGAAGGGCACCGATGAGTGGGGTTGCAGCAGCCCATGGGACCCAGAAGGCTGGCACCACTCGGGAGACTGGAGCAACCAACACCAATCTCCTCCGATGGTGGCTCCCTGGCGGTGGTTTCCCCATCTGGGACCACCCCATCATCATCCTTGTCCACCACCCCCCTTACCAGCAACGCCCTCCCTTTAGCACCCAGTTGCCTGTGCCCGCTCACCCAGGAGGCTGGCTGTCTCCTTCCCTCAAGGCACCTCTGCCCATGCCCCAGTCAGCCCTGAGGGCCATCTCTATGGGGAGGCAACCATCGTGAATGCCATCTAGGGACTGGCATCCCAAATGCAGCAGTCCAATGCGTTACTGGAAGGCATTCATGGTGCCTTGACTGGCCTACATAGTTTGTTTCAGGCTCTGGCCTCCTCTCTGATGGCAGTCAGTGTCCCTTCATCTTCCATCCCCCCTCCAGCTAACTTTTCCTAATCCACAACCCCTCTCCCTACACCCGTCCAAAGCATACCTACAGACCAGCATACACAGACTACAACAGACAAGGTGCGCAAAGACAGTCATTGGCATCACTAAAATGTACACAGGCATGCACACACATAACACAAATCTGCAGACACAACAACAGACACTTCCCCTCCATCTCCTCCCTTACAGTCACGTCTCCACTCACACCTGCCAGCAGTGCATCATCAAACACTGGTCCTGCTACCATTCCTGTCATTCACTCAATCACCACAACAGCAGACCCACAGACACACACCCCACACACCAAATCCGCACTCACCACAACTACCGTCTCTGCCACCTGCAGTACATCCACCTCACATGCACACACCACCGCAACATTCACTCACACATCTCCCATTTCCACTCCCTGCATCTCTACCCCTCCTCCCAACGAATGCGCACGCACCCACTCACCCACCCAACATTCACCTACCACACACGTGCACACATTGTACACTCCAGCATCCGCGTGCAGCACACCAACACATCAGACAAGCACTCCCTTTGCCTCCACTCCCAACCCTCAATCATGTGACCACCCCTGTGTACCTAAGAAAGTTTTCCTTGCTGCCCTTGACCTCTTGCCTACTCCTCTCCCACCCCATGTTTCCCGTGAATGCTGTGTCTCCCTGCCCCTCCCAGGCCCTTCCACCTCCCATTCCGCAGGTGCCCCCTCTAGTTTTTCCCCTGTTCCTCCACCCAGCAGGAAATCCATCCCTCACAGTGCCAAAGTCACCCTTCCCAAGCCCAAACTGAAACATGCCCCTTCCAAATCCAAGCCACCCCCACACCCATGAGGTGCCTGCCTGTCCCATTGATGCCCCTATGATGTGGAGGCCTATTTGCTGTCAGAAGTCAAGTTGGGGCCATGATTTGTGGACAATGTGTCCTGAATTTCTGGACATTGGACTTGACATTTGCACATATTGTACATAATTTATTTTTATAGTTTGTTGTTGAATACAACTGCCCACGCTGATGTGGTTGGCAAGTTGAGATGCTTGTCCTGGTTCCCTTCTTCATGGTGGTGTGACATCTGTGTGCAATGGTGTGTGAGGTCTGTGTATGAGTTGTGTCTGTGTTGTTGCATGCTCTGGGTAGATGGGTTGTGCCATGGTCATGTTATAATGTGTCTGACTGCTTGCTTGTGGTATTCTATGGGGTGTAGTGTATGTCCGTGTGTGTGGTGCTGCATGTGTGGATTTCCTTGATTGTTGGTTGTACGTGATGTGTCACCTGTGTCAGTGTTTGTATGTGTGTTATTAATTGTGTGTCATTGCTACATATATTTAATGGTGTGTGTGTATGTGTGGTGTTGCACAACGTGCCTGTCTGTGCCTGCGTTGAGGTGTTTATGGTCTAATTGTCATTGTGTGGTTATGGGGTGTGTTGGTGATGTTTGTGTGTGTTGTGCTGTATGTTTGGTACGTATCTCCTTGGCTTTGTGTGTGTATTGGGTACTTGACATTGATGAATATTGTGTGTGCCTGTGTGTGGCCTGCACTGTCTGTGCAAGGAATGTGTATTATGTGTGGTAAGTGTATCACTGCCATTTCCTCCTATCCATGCTAGGCATACTTACTGTTGTCGTCTCCATTGCTGTCGGTGGCCCTGAAGGTGTCCGGCGAGATACAACGCTGGAAAGATTAGCAGTTTGTTTGCCATGGCGGGCGCAGACACTTCTCTGTGCCTGGAGGTGGGTTTCTCCTTTTGTACTTTTTGTTTCCGCCAGGTTTTTCATAGCGGCCAGCCCACCCTGGATATCCTGGCGGTGTGGTGACTCGGAATATGGTGGGCGGGATATTGGCTTCGCCAGCATGAAGTTGGCTTTCACCTCCGGATGCTGCTTGTCTGGATTCCCTGCTTTACTCGTTATATGGCGGTCTGCACTGCAACCCTGGTGGTGGCCATAACACCGCCACCAGCGTGTTGGTCAGGTTACCGCCAAACTCAGTATGAGGGCATCAGTGTTTTAATTGCACTGAAAAGATACAATTAATATCAAGGATTATGGTTCACATTGTATTACTATGAAAACATAGGGTTAATCAATGGAGTTCAACTTTATGAACAACCAGCTTATCACTGTTACATCACAGCATAATTTTGAGCATTGCAAAGATAAGCTTCAACTTCATTTAAGCACCAAAGACAGAATGTTCTGCATCACCAGCAACAAGTTGAAATAATGCAAATGCCACTTTGAACTCAGCAATATTAGACTTATTCACAGTACATCGGATAGCTAAGAACAATAGTAATGCCACATTAAACTCAGTGATAATAAATGTATTCACAGTAAATAGTTCTCATAATTATTATTCAATAGAAACTCCTTTCTATTGCAAGCAACTGCAATAAGCATTATAGCATTACAAGCAGCAAACATCCCAATGACCTTAAAACCCAGAGATGTGCCCTTTTAGGTTCATCGCATCCTGGAACATTCGCTTATCAAGTTTAAAGTCAGCAAGTATCAAGTTTTAGCAGTAAATGTTTTTAAATTGCACTCAGTGCGTTACCACCTTTTTAAGGGTTGATTCCCTTGGTTTCTTCTTCTTCAAGAAGCGGCCTCCAAGATGCTGGACACAACAGAATGTGAAAATCAAAAGCGGAGGAGCAGAAATTCCTTCTCTGCAGCCGGTGACCTTTACAGCAAACAATTCACTCAGGCTGGGTGTGGTTTAAATACCTGCTGCATCCAGCCACACCCAGTCTGAGTCATAGGAAGCCATACCCAATCTGAGTCATAGAGATGCTGGAGGCTTGTGCAAGATGTGTTCCCAAACAAGCATTGGTCTCTAACAAGCATTAGTTCCAACAAGCATTTGTCTGTGCAAACAAACATTGGTCTCTGGAAACAAGCAGAGTTCCCTGCAAAGGCAAATTATCAAATCAGAAGTTTTTTACTGAGGCATATCTGGAATCATAGGCCTGACAAGGTCTTGCGGCCAACCCCCGTTGAACATGGCCTTTGGCCGTGTGCAGCACAGTGTTGAGTTGTTATAGGGGTTGCCTGCAGGGCCCGGCTGAAGGTCGTGTGCGGTGGTGGTTGGATTAACGTATAGTAATGAAAATTACTTTAGGTTAAAAAAAAGACCAATATTACACAGGACTGCCACTGCAGCCTGAGTGAAATAACGTCCATGTTATTTCATAGCCATTTTACACTGCACTTAAATAACTTATAAGTCACCTATATGTCTAACCCTCACTTGTGAAGGTTAGGTGCAAAGTTACTAAGTGTGAGGGCACCCTGGCACTAGCCAAGGTGCCCCCACATTGTTCAGGGCAATTTCCCCGGACTTTGTGAGCGTGGCGACACCATTACACGTGTGCACTACATATAGGTTAATACCTATATGTAGCTTCACAATGGTAACTCCGAATATGGTCATGTAACATGTCTAAGATCATGGAATTGTCCCCCATGCCAAATCTGGTATTGGACTGCCACTCCCATGCATCCCCGGCGCTCCAGCATGGAGCCCGGGTACTGCCAAATTAGCTCTCTGGGGTTTTCTCTGCAGCTACTGCTGCTGCCAACCCACAGGCAGGCTTCTGCCCTTCTGGGGTCTGGGCAGCCCAGTCCTAGGAAGGCAGAACAAAGGATTTCCTCTGGGATAGGGTGTCACACCTTCTCCCTTTGGAAATAGGTGTTAAGGGCTGGGGAGGAGTAGCCTTCCCAAGCCTCTAGAAATGCTTTGAAGGGCACAGATGGTGCCTTTCTTGCATAAGCCAGTCTACACCATTTCAGGGATCCCCCAGCCCCTGCTCTGGTGCGAAACTGGACAAAGGAAAGGGGAGTGACCACTCCCCTGTCCATCACCACCCCAGGGGTGGTGTCCAGAGCTCCTCCAGTGTGTCCCAGACCTCTGCCACCTTCAATGCAGAGGTGTGAGGGACCAGTGGAGGCCTCTGAGTGACCAGTGCCAGCAGGTGACATCAGAGACCCCTCCTGATAGGTGCTTACCTGGTTAGGTGGCCAATCCTCCTCTGAGGGCTATTTAGGGTCTCTCCTGTGGGTCTCTCTTCAGATAACGAATGCAAGAGCTCACCAGAGTTCCTCTGCATCTCTCTCTCTTCTGCCAAGGATCGACCGCTGATTGCTCCAGTAAGCCTGAAAAACCACGACAAAGTATCAAGACAACTACAAGCAACATTGTAGTGCCTAATCCTGACGGCTTTCTCGACTGTTTCCTGGTAGTGCATGTTCTGAGGGCTGCCTGCCTTCACCCTGCACTGGAAGCCAAGAAGAAATCTCCAGTGGGTCGAAGGAATCTTCCCCCTGCTAATGCAGGCATCAAACTTCTGCTTCACTGGTCCTCTGGGTCCCCTCTCATCTTGACGAGCGTGGTCCCTGGAACACAGGAGCTGGATCCAAGTGACCCCGACAGTCCAGTGGTCCTTCTGTCCAAATTTGGTGAAGGTAAGTCCTTGCCTCCCCACGCCAGTCAGTAATCCTGTGTACTGTGTGATCTGCAGCTGCTAGGGCTTCTGTGCACTTTTTCAAGGATTCCTTCATGCACAGCACAGCCCAGGTCCCCAGCACTCCATCCTGCATTGCTCAACTCGTTGAGATGACCACCGGCTTCGTGGGACCCTCTTTTGTTGTGTTGAGACAACCGCCATGCTCAGATTTCTTGAATGCCTGTTCAAGTGCTTCTGTGGGTGCTGCCTGCTTCTGCATAAGCTCTCTCTATTGCTGAGTGCCCCTTCTGTGTCCTCCTCCAAGGGGCGACCTCCTGGTCCTTCCTGGGCCCGGGCAGCACCCATTATCTTCAAGCATGACTCTTGCAGCTAGCAAGGCTTGTTTGCAGCCTTTCTGCATGGAAACAACTCTGCATCCTCCAACACGCCGTGGGACATCTTCTGACCAAAGGAGAAATTCCTGGCATCTTCTGTTGTTGCAGAATCTTTGGCTTCTTCCACCCAGAGACAGCCCTTTTGCACCTTCATCTGGGGTTTAGTGGGCTCCTGCACCCCCTGGACACTTGCGTGACTCTTGGACTTGGTCCCCTTTCTTTACAGGTCCTCAGGTCCAGGAATCTGTCTTCAATGCTTTGCAGTCAGTTGTTGTCTTTGCAGAATCCCCTATCTCGACTTTACTGTCTTTCTGGGGTAGTAGGGTAACTTTATTCCTACTTTTCAGGGTCTTGGGGTGGGGTATCTTGGACACTCTTAGGGGGTCATTCTGACCCTGGCGGTCTTGGACCGCCAGGGCAAGAATGACGGAAGCACCGCCAACAGGCTGGCGGTGCTTCATTCCCCATTCCGACTGCGGCGGTAAAGCCGCGGTCGCACCGCCGGGGCCGGCGGTGTCCTGCTGATTTTCCCCCGGCGGTGATAATCCACCAGGGCAGCGCTGCAAGGAGCTTTGCCCTGGGGATTATGACCCCCTTACCGCCAGCCTGTTTCTGGCGGTTTACACTGCCAGGAAGAGGCTGGCGGTAAGGGGTGTCGTGGGGCCCCTGGGGGCCCCTGCACTGCCCATCCCACTGGCATGGGCAGTGCAGGGGCCCCCTAACAGGGCCCCGGCCTGCTTTTCACTGTCTGCATGGCAGACAGTGAAAAGCGCGACGGGTGCAACTGCACCCGTCGCACGGCCGCAACACCGCCGGCTCCTGTGTTGCGGCCTCATTCCCGCTGGGCCGGCGGGCGCTAACATGGTTAGCACCCGCCGGCCCAGCAGGAATGTTGGAATGGGGGCTGCGTTATGGCGGCTGCTTGGCGGTTCCCGTCTGGTGGGCGGTGGTAGCCGCCCGCCAATGTTAGAATGACCCCCTTAGTGTTTTCTTACACTCCCTGCTACCATCTACACACTACACTAGGCCTGGGGTCCATTTGTGGTTCGCATTCCACTTTTGGAGTATATGGTTTGTGTTGCAACTTGGCCTATTGACTCGTATTGCATCCTATTGTATTCTACAGTGTTTGCACTAATTTTCTAACTGTTTACTTACCTGATTTTGGTTTGTGTGTATATTTTGTGTATTTTACTTACCTCCTAAGGGAGTATATCCTCTGAGATACTTTTGGCGTATTGTCACTAAAATAAAGTACATTTACTTTTAGTAACTCTGACTATTGTGTTTCTTATGATATAGTGCTACATGATATAAGTGGTATAGTAGGAGCTTTGCATGTCTCTTAGTTCAGCCTAAGCTGCTCTGCTATAGCTACCTCTATCAGTTTAAGCTGCTAGAACACTACTAATCTATTAATAAGGGATAACTGGACCTGGCACAAGGTGTAAGTACCACAAGGTACCCACTATAAGCCAGGCCAGCCTCCTACATGTGGGCCTCTCATCAATCTAAAAAAAAAAATGGTATATGCAAAAAACTTTTTTTTGTTCTAAAAAAAGTCAAACATTACCATGGTAGTCCCTGGCACTGCAAGTGATGATGTTATAGACATAAGTTTAGAAAAATGTAAAGGTCTTGGCTAACACAGACCTAAAAAAGTAAATAAGGCCCTCATTACAACCCTGGCGGTAAATCCTGCTTACCGCCGTGCTGAAGACCGCCAACATTCCGCTGCGGCAGGGGAATTCCGCTACAGGTATTACGACCGACAGCTCGGAATCCACCACAATACAGACACCCACACAAGTCCGCCACACCAAGGTCAGTGATAAACTGGCGATACCAAAACCGTCACCGTCACGCCAACAAGAATATGCCCACACTATCACGACCCACGAATCAACGCGGCGGTCTTTCAACTGCAGTAAACCATTGGCGGTACACACCGCCGCGCTCAAAATACACACACACTTACAAAACACAACCACATTGGACAATTCAAATTACACACACCTGATACACATACACACACCACTCCCACACACCCAATCCAATATAAAACACGCACCAACATTACCCACAAACCCTTACTACCAGAAATTTGAAAGCAGGCCAGAGAGAGACTACCAAAAACAACACGAGCATCCACAGACACACAACACCATCACTTACACAACATCCAAGCACCTCAAACAACACACACCAACACATCCCCTCCCACATCACAACAGACACCACCTCACACATCACCCACACCACATCATGGCACTTCAAAGACACCCCAGGTTCTCTGAGGAGGAGCTCAGGGTCATGGTGGAGGAAATCATCCGGGTAGAGCCACAGCTATTCGGATCACAGGTGCAGCAGACATCCATTGCAAGGAAGATGGAGATATGGCGAAGAATTGTCGACAGGGTAAACACAGTAGGACAGCATCCAAGAACACAGGATGACATCAGGAAGAGGTGGAACGACCTACAGAGGAAGGTACGTTCCACGGTCTCAAGACAGCAGATTGCTGTATAAAGGACTGGCGGTGGACCCCCACCTCCTCCCCCACAACTAACAAAATGGGAGGAGCAAGTCTTGGTGATCATGCATTCTGAGGGGCTTGCAGGAGTAGCAGGAGGACTGGACTCTCGTAACGCAAATATTTACTACCTTATCCCCCCCACCCCACCTGCATGCCATCACATACTCCCACCCTTACCCTCACACCCATCACCCCAACAACCCACAGATACCCCAACAACACAACCCACACATCCCAAAACCAAGCCATGCATGTAACACCAATGCATGGACCCCCATCACCCAAGCATGTCCAGTACAGAGACTCACTCATGCCCCAAAATCACCAATCACACAAGGTCCAAGCCAATAATGCAAGCACTGGAGTAGAGGGTTACTCACCCATTGCACACAATGGCACACACCGATACAATAACTATGCATTTACACCCCAATACGACCCCTACCCAACGTCACTGGACAGGAGGTGCCAGATATATCCAGTCCCCCCACAGAAGAGGCCCACAGTGATGACAGCAGCTCTGCACGCCTGGATCAAGATGACCAGCCCGGCCCATTTGGGACCTCAGGATAGTCTGTTCCCCTGCCACTGTCACAAGCCAACACAGACCCTCACCCCTCAGATATCACCAGCACAGCACCCAACCAGGGGGCCCATCCTTCTGGCACTCTCCAACATCATGGGAGCGTACCATCATTCCCAGGAGACCATGGCAACGGTACTGGCCAAGTGTCAGGAGACCCAGCGGCTGCAGGAGGAATACTACCTTGGGATCAGGGAGGACTTGAAGTCCATTAACACCACCCTGGTCACCACTGCAGGGGTGCTGGCAGACCTTCTCAACACCAGGAGGGACACAGTGGCACAACAAGGGGCCCCTGACACTAGCCTGGACGATGAACAGCCCTCCACCTCCGCTGGTGCAAGTGGACAGGAGACACCACCACAGGAACAACAGAACACCAGAACCCTACCCCCTGCAGATGAAGAATCACCCCACAAACGGTCCCAGAGATCCAGGAACAAGACAGAGAACATTGCCAAGACAACCACCAGGAAATGAGACCCCCCTGAATGTCACCCCTCTGTCCCACTATGTCACCCTGTCCATCCTTAAACTGCCATTGCTCCACTTCCTATGCCCCTTTGGACAATGCCCCTGTGAAACAAATAGACTGGACTCTGCCATGGACATTCCTCCACCATCACCCCAGCCCATTTTACAACCCACCTCCACTCATTTGCACAGGAATAAACACACTTCAATCACGAAACAATCTGGAATCAGTCTGTGCTTTCACAAATGTGTAATTGCAATAACTATGGAATATAGCAATGTCAATGTACTTGTTCACATACCAATGTAACACAGCTGTAGGCCAGGAGTGAACAGAGCAGAGGGCACAAAGTGGGACCCAGATCTGTGAAATAGAAAGTCAAAGTGACAAGTCAGGGTCCATACACTGAGTGAAAATGACAGACTTATGCTAGCTCAAACAACAGTATGAGATGTGGGAAGCAGTTACATCTTCTTACCTGTGTCTCACTGGAAGTATTGCATGATGATGTTGTTTCGGTTGTCGATATCCTCTTCTTCTGCCTCCTCTTCTTCACTGTCCACAGGCTCCACAGCTGCCACAAAAACACCATCTGGCCCATCCTCCTGCAGAAAAGGCACCTGCCATTGCAAAGCCAGGTTGTGCAGCATACAGCAGCCCACGATTATCTGGCACACCTTCTTCAGTGAGTAGTATAGGGAACCACCTGTCAGATGGACGCACCAGAATCTGGCCTTCAGGATGCCAAAGGTGCGTTCGATCACTCTCCTAGGTCGCCCATGTGCCTCATTGTAGCGTTCCTCTGCCCTTGTCCTGGGATTCCTCACTGGGGTCAGTAGCCATGACAGGTTGAGGTAATCAGAGTCACCTGCAAATGTCAATGGATATCTGTTAGACACACACTAACCCTTTCACCTATGTCAACTGTATTGGGACCTTGCCCTCACCTATTAGCTACACATAGCGCCTCTGGAGTAGCCCCATCACATAAGGGATGCTGCTATTTCTCAAAATGTAAGCGTCATGCACAAAGCCAGGATACTTGGCATTCACATGGGAGATGTACTGGTCTGCCAAACACACCATCTGCACATTCATCGAAAGGTAGCTCTTCCGGTTTCTATACACCTGTTCATTCCTGCGGGGGGGTACAAATGCCACATGTGTCCATCAATGGCACCAATGATGTTTGGGATAGGACCCAGGGCATAGAAGTCACCTTTCACTGTGGGCAAATCCTCCACCTGAGGGAAAATGATGTAGCTGCACATGTGTTTCAGAAGGGTAGACAACACTCTGGACAACACGTTAGAGAACATTGGCGGGGACATCCCTGATGCCATGGCCACTGTTGTTTGAAAAGACTCCCTGGCCAGGAAATGGAGTACAGACAGGACCTGCACTAGAGGGGGGATTCCTGTGGGATGGCGGATAGATGAAATCAAGTCTGGCTCCAACTGGGCACACAGTTCCTGGATTGTTGCACGATCAAGCCTGTATGTGACTAGGATGTGTCTCTTTTCCATTGACGACAGGTTCACCAGGGGTCTGTACACCGGAGGATGCCGCCATCTCATCACCTGCCCCAGCAGACGTGCCCTATGGAGGAGAACAGCAAGCAGAGAGTCATCCAACACTGAGGTATCACAATTTGTTATTTGCAGAAACGTTATTAATCCGCAATGTGCCGGTATCTGTCCATATTCCCGGCCCAGATAGGTTTGACACAGTTAACATTCATCCCATGTGCCCTCCTGAAATGGCGGATGCCTGACCTGTAAGGTGGGACCAGGGGATATGAGGTAACTGCACTGGCGTTGTACACCGTCGCAGTGCAATTCTGCATTGGTTCACATTGGGCCCTATGGGTCCCAGGAGCCAATTGTAATTTAATAGCGATTAGATTAAGCATTAGCAGAAGACATCTTGTATTTAGCAACTATTGTGAACATTTTGCGGAATCCATTTTGTATTCATGGTAGCCATTTTCTCTGCCACGTGCTCGCCATGTGCTCTGTCCTACCTTTGTGTTAAATACTCTTGAAAATCTGTCTAGTGACAAGTTATATTTAGCATCTCCCACTTTCGCACAGTAAGATCTGCAGCTGTTAGTAATCAGTAACAGACAATAATGTGTCAACTTGTCCTTGAAAACTGTTAGCCCCTCCTACCTGTCGACTGTGCATTTCCATATGACCTTATATGTATGTAAGTCTTGCTTCTATAACTGTACCACATACTTTTAGCCCCTGCATGGGTATAAAAGGACCATGCTCCCTTAGTTCAGTGTGCTACTTCAAACATTACCGAAGAGTGCTGTTTGAACTGTGGTACCACCTGTTCTGCTTTCCTTCTTATCTCGTAATCAGAGCTTACAGAACATATCAAGAATGCACTTCTGAGTTCAAAGAAGACCTTTATTGTTGTTAATTCTTCCCCACCCACAAGTTCGTAAGAGACGAATTAATAGATTTCAAGCACACGTTCAATGAAAACAAAATATATCACAGTTGCAATGTACACAGCAGGTTATATTTATAAGATATTGAATCCAAAGCAAAACAAATACTTCACCGTGTGAGAAACTATTTACAGATTCATCTTTCTGGGGTCTGCAAGTTGATGACTCCGGTCAACTGCGAGAAAGAGATTATCTACCCACACGGGAGACTGGCAACTGGCGCCAAGTTCCAGCCTGAAGTCAAGCAGATTCGAATCTAATTCTCTGAAGCCCGAGTCATCCGTTACAAAAGCGTGCCCCCTCCTCTCAGACCTGGGAAAACTACGCAAGCCTTTGAAGACTGGCCAGATCTCCTAGACTCCTCCTCTTCCCAAGCCTGAGCAGGAAGGAAAAACACCAAATGTACCCTCTCTTATCAGGTCTAGTCTGGTGTGAGAAGAAAACATCTTTGTTCATCTTGTGCAAAAGCACAGCTTGGAAAAATACAGCTTGGATTCTCAACTGCAATATCTAACTTCGCGTTAAAAGCAATAGGCAGCTAACCTAAATATCAAATGCAATATCTAATGTCATGTCAAAGCCAAGAGGCAGCTGAGCTGAATACAAAATGTAATGTCTAATATCATGTCAAAGCCAATAGGCAGCTGAACTGAATACAGCATGTCAAAGCCAATAGGCAGCTAAATTGAATACCGAAAGTAATGGCTAATGCCATGTCAAAGCCAATAGGCGGCTAAACTGAACAAAACATATAATGTGCTACTGGTGAACATTGAGCAACTAATATGCGCAGTGGTGAAACACAAAGTCATTGGTCAAACACAAATAATATCATCACATTCCACCCTTTGACCAATTAATTTTTGTTTCACATATCTCTTGTTTCAAACAAAACAAAAAAAACATCAGCACAAAAAACATTATCAGCAAATCAGATTTGAATGATAAAAGCAATCCCTGTAAAGCAATGGAAGTGGATTAACATATAGATCCCATAACCTTTCACATCAGATACATCTACACAGAAAAGACTGAAACTTTTATACTCTGAATGATATTATAGTGTCTCTAAAGTAGCAATTTGATGTAGCATGAGTTCTACTCGTGTAAAGGTGCACGGTCCACCTGAAAGGTTTGCAAGAATGTAAGCGAAAGTCAGAGTTCCACATGAAAAAACACAGACAGTTAACTGTTAAGGTTGCTTAGTTCCAGTGGAAGAATGCAATCAAACAAGTTGAACTTGAACTGAAGGCGCCATTTGTGCAAAATGGATCTATGGTGCTTGCACTTTACTCAGTCAGGTTCAGGTTGGGGGTTCAGTCCCACCCCCGACCCCACACGCACACACCCGAAGGGGGACCACACAGCACACTCAGGGACAGTGGCGAAACGTGGTAGGACCTGCAAAAGAAACAAGTATGACTTTTCTTGCAAATAACATTTGTCATTTAAAATGTACCCTTTCTCTTCCTTTCCCTGTTTTATAATCAGCAGAACGTTTTTGGGGACCTATGTTATAATTTCTGCAGGTTCTGGAGGGTCACTTGGGTCTTCAACCCACACCTTAGCACAGAGGTTTTTATCTGCTGCACCACAGCTTCCCTTTTCTTGCACTGTCAGAAGGGCTGGGGCAGACTCCTTCTTTACCAAACCTCCATTCACTGCACTTTTGACAATTTGGGCCATTCTGTCTCCAATTTGTATGAATGAATCGGATTATTTTCTAGTTATCAGCATAATTTTGATTTCTCCTTGGTAATTTGCAGCAATCATTTGCCCTAAAACCTGATAAATTTGCCATATCTGTCCTGGTAACTTTCCTCTCTCTGTGACTGCTTGTGGGACAGATTGCTCTTGTGCGTGCTGCACAGTTTTTATCAAATCTAGGGGAATGTGCATCTCTCTCATCTCTGCCCACCTGTAAGTGGCTTTTTCTCCCAGCTGTTCACATTTCTGTTGCACCCACTTAGCCATCCCCACTAAGTCAGAATTCTGGGTGTACACTTCTCTCTCTGAATTTTTCTCTTTAACATCTGAAAGGGAATTGAACCAGTTAGGTGCAAGCCATGTGGAAAACCAAACGGCTAAACCATTGGCAATGAACCAAGAATCAGTGTTGGAATGAGGGCCATAATGTGCTCCTGGTGAACATTGAGCAACTAATATGCGCAGTGGTGAAACACAAAGTCATTGGTCAAACACAAATAATATCATCACACCACCTCATGAGGTTTAATAAACTTTGGCGGTCACCGCCGAATGACTGCCCCGCGGTCAAAAGACCGCGGCGGCCATTCCAACTTTCCCGCTGGGCCGGCGGGCACCCTCCAAAAGAGCGCCCGCCGGCCCAGCGGGAAAGCCCCTGCAACAATGAAGCCGGCTCCGAATGGAGCCTGCGGAGTTGCAGGGGTGCGACGGGTGCAGTGGCACCCGTCGCGATTTTCACTGTCTGCCAAGCAGACAGTGAAAATCTTTGTGGGGCCCTGTTAGGGGGCCCCTGCACTGCCCATGCCAGTGGCATGGGCAGTGCAGGGGCCCCCAGGGGCCCCATGACACCCGTTCCCGCCAGCCTGGTTCTGGCGGTGAAAACCGCCAGAAACAGGCTGGCAGGAAGGGGGTTGGAATCCCCATGGCGGCGCTGCAAGCAGTGCCGCCATGGAGGATTCCCTGGGCCAGGGGAAAACCGTCGGGAAACCGCCGGTTCCCCTTTTCTGACTGCAGCTTTACCGCCGCGGTCAGAATAGCCCTGGAAGCATCGCCAGCCTGTTGGCGGTGCTTCCGCTGCCCTCCGCCCTGGCGGTCAGAGACTGCCAGGGTTGGAATGAGGGCCATAATGTGCTCCTGGTGAACATTGAGCAACTAATATGCGCAGTGGTGAAACACAAAGTCATTGGTCAAACACAAATAATATCATCACACCACCTCATGAGGTTTAATAAACTTTGGCGGTCATTACAACATTGGCGGTAAAAGCCGCTTACCGCCGTTCAGAAGACCGCCAACACACCACCGCGGTCGCAGAATTCCGCCACAGCTATTATGACCCACATTTCGGAATCCGCCAAAATGCAGACACCCACACAAGTTCGCCACACCAAAGGTCAGTGATAAACTGGCGAAAACAAAACTTCCACCGTCACGCCAACAGAAATACGCCCACATCATCACGACACACGAATCCACGCGGCGGTCTTTCAACCGAGGTATTCCATTGGCGGTACACACCGCCGCGCTCAAAATACACTCACACATACAAAACACAGCCACTTTGGACAATTCCAAATACACACACCTGATACACATACACACACCACTCCCACACATCCAATACAATATAAAACCCCCCCCCACATCACACACAAACCCCTATTACCAAAAATTGAGAACGAAGCAGAGAGAGAGACACCACTAGCAAGTACAACAGCATCCACAGGCACATAACACCATCAACCACACAACTTCCACGCACCTCACACAACACACCACTACATATCACCACACTTATCACCACACACACCACCCCACACATCACCCACACCACCCCATGGCACGGCAAAGACACCCCAGGTTCTCTGAGGAGGAGCTCAGGGTCATGGTGGAGGAAATCGTCTGGGTAGAGCCACAGCTATTTGGATCATAGGTTCAGCACACCTCAATTGCAAGGAAGATGGAGCTATGGCGAAGAATAGTCGACAGCGTCAACGCAGTGGGACAACACCCAAGAAATCGGGAGGACATCAGGAAAAGGTGGAATGACCTGCGGGGGAAGGTGCGTTCCGTGGTCTCAAGACACCTCCTGGCGGTTCAGCAAACTGGCGGAGGACCCCCAACTCCTCCCCCACAACTAACAACATGGGAGGAGCAGGTCTTGGCGATTCTGCATCCTGAGGGCCTCGCAGGAGTTGGTGGAGGAATGGACTCTGGTAAGTCAAATCTTAACTATTACATCCCCCACCCTACCTGCATGCTATCACATACCCCCACCCTCGCCCTCACCCCTATCACTCCAACTCCTTACAAATGTACCAATATCACAAACCAACCCATCCCAACACCAAGCCCTGCATGCAACAACAAAGCATGCACACCCATCACTAAGGCATGCCCACTGCACATACCCACACAACCCCCTAAGCCATCATCACTCAAGGTCCCACACAGGAATGCTAGCACTGGGGTACATGGTCACCCACCCATTGCACACCATGACACACACATATGCAATAATCATGCCTTTCCACCCCTGCAGGACTACTACCCAACGTCACCAGACAGGAGGGTCCAGACATGTCCACTCCACCCACAGAAGAGGCCCACAGTGATGACAGCAGCACTGTCCAACTGGATCTAGATGACCAGCCCGGACCATCGGGGACTTCTGGACAGTCGGTTCCCCTCACACAGGCACAGGCCACCCCAGACCTTCCCCCCTCTGGAAACACCAGCACAGCACCCGCCCAGCGGGCCCATACATCCGTCCCTGGGACACGTCAATCATCTGTGTGTCCACCACTACAGGGACCCCAGGATAACTCACCACCCCAACAACAACAGGGACCTGGGGGCAGTGGCAGTGGGCACACGGTCCAGGTGACAGAGGCCCAGGAACACAGGGGAACTGGGAGGCCTGCTGTGCGACAGGGGGAGGAAAGGCCAAGGGAACCCACTCTCCACGAGGCCCTCTCATCCATCATGGGAGCATATCACCACTCCCAGGAGACGATGGCAACGGTACTGGCCAAGTTTCAGGAGACCCAGCGCATGCAGGAGGAACAGTATATGGGTTTCAGCGAGGAACTCAGAACTATCAACTCCTCCCTGGGCACCATCGTAGGGGTGCTGAAGGAACTACTTAACACCAGGAGGCACACTGTGGCACTACAAGGGGCCCTGACACTAGCATGGACGATGAACTGCCCACCACCTCCGCCGGCGCTAGTGGACAGGACGCCCCGCCACAGGACCACCACACCAGCACCCCACCCCCTGCAGACGGAGAACCACCCCACAAACGGTCCCTTAGATCCAGGAACAAGACAGAGCACAATGCCAAGACCCCCGCCAAGAAATGGGACCCCCCTGATTGTCATTCCACTGTCCCACTTTGTCACCCTGTCCATAATTAAACTGCCCCAGCTCCACTTCCTATGCCCATATGGGCAATGCACCTGTGAGACTAATAGACTGGACTCTGCCATGGACACTCCTCCGCCATCACCCCTCACCATTTAACTTCCCCCTCCAATATTTTGCATTTAAAAAAACACACCTAAAGCACAAAATGATCTCGAGTCTGTCTGTGATTTCGAAATAGTGTATTTGCAATTACAGTGACAAAATGTTCTTGAAATAGTAATGTCAACATACCTATGTCACACAGCTCTAGTCCATGAGGAATCTAAGCAGATGACACACGTTGGGACCCGCATCTGTGAAACCGTAAGGGAAAGTGACAACTCAGTGACCATACACTGGGTGAAAACGACAGACAGTAGAGAGGTAGTAGTTGAAAAGTACATTTAGTAGGCAGGAATGTATTCTCACCTGTGTATCACTGGAAATATTGCTGGATCACTGAGTCCCTGTTCTGCATGTCTTCTTCCTCTGCTTCATCCTCATCACTGTCCACAGGCTCCACAGCTGCCACAACACCACCATCTGGACCATCCTCCTGCAGAAAAGGCACCTGTCGTCGCAAAGCCAAGTTGTGAAGCATACAGCAGGCCACGATGATCTGGCACACCTTCTTTGGTGAGTAGAATAGGGATCCACCTGCCATATGCAGGCACCTGAACCTGGCCTTCTGGAGGCCGAACGTCCGCTCGATCACTCTCCTAGTTCGCCCATGGGCCTCATTGTAGCGTTCCTCTGCCCTGGTCCTGGGATTCCTCACTGGGGTCAGTAGCCATGACAGATTGGGGTAACCAGAGTCACCTGCAAATGGCGAGGGACAACTTTTAGACACACCCTAACCTGTAGGGATAACCCCAGACAACCATTCCCACTGTCTTGCTTCCAGGGGCTCACCTAATAGCCACACACGGTGCCTCTGGAGTTGACCCATCACATAAGGGATGCTGCTATTCCGCAGGATGTGTCATGCACTGAGCCAGGGAACATGGCATTCACATGGGAGATGTACTGGTCTGCCAAACATACCATCTGTACATTCATGGAATGACAACTCTTCTGGTTTCTGTACACCTGTTCACTCCTGTGGGGGGGGGACCAAAGCCACATGGGTCCCATCAATGGCACCTATGATGATGGGGATATGTCCATAGGCATAGAAGTCACCTTTCACTGTAGGCAAATCCTCCACCTGAGTGAAAATGATGTAGCTGCACATGTGTTTCAGCAGGGCAGACAACACTCTGGACAATACATTGGAAAACATAGGCTGGGACATCCCTGATGCCATGGCCACAGTTGTTTGAAAAGACCCACTTGCAAGGAAATGGAGCACTGATAGCATCTGCACTTGAGGGGGGATTCCTGTGGGATGGCGGATTGCTGACATCAGGTCAGGCTCCAACTGAGTACACAGTTCCTGGATTGTGGCACGGTCAAACCTGTAGGTGATTATCAAATGTCTTTCCTCCATTGTCGACAGGTCCACCAGTGGTCGGTACACCGGAGGATTCCGCCATCTCCTCACATGTCCCAGCAGACGGTGCCTATGAAGGACAACAGTGACCACAAAGTCAAACAACTCAGAGGTACGTACACACAGTTTACCCAGAACACCAATCATACACAATAGGTTGCCTGTATGTGTGTTGAGACTAGGCCTAGGTATGTGTGACGCAGTTGGAAATTAGGCCATGTGGGCCCCTGAAATGGCGGCTGCCTGACCTCTAAAGTGGGCAATGGGATGTGAGGTAACTGCGATGGCGTTGTACACCGTTGCGGTAGGCGGTCGAAGACCGCGGTGCAATGCTGCATTGGTTATCATTGGACCCTATGGGTCCCAGGAGCCAGTGACGATGTATGCTGGTGGTGATGGTACGCACCGCCGCGGACGTGACCGCCATTTTCTATCTGTTCAATCACTCGATACCTGACTTCGACAGGAGAGGACCTACACTGCAAGTACTGCTGTGACCTCAGTCTGGAAGAGACAATGGCTCGTGCGTCTGGGGAAAGGGCCCCTGCCTTCACATCGGAGGAGTTGGAGAAGCTCGTTGATGGGGTCCTCCCCCAGTAAACGCTACTCTACGGTCCTCCAGACAAACAGGTAAGTACGCAGGGAGCATGTCGTATGGGCTATGCCTGTGTGGAGAGGGCTGGATGTAAGAAGGAAGGGGGCAGAGGTCTGCATGCATGAAACACGGTGGATGCATGTGCCACATGGCAAGGGTAGGGATGGGGCCAATCACTTTGACGGTGCAGTTGGTAATGACTTCTCTTCTTCCCCTGTACATTTCATGTAGGTCAGCGCCCACCAGAAGAAATATATTTGGTGTGCCATCGCCAAGGACAAGCGGACCCTGGGGGTCTACCACAGACGGAGCACCCACTGCCGGAAAAGATGGGAGGACATTCACCCCTGGAGCAAGAAGACAGCGGAGGCTCAGCTGGGGATGGCCTCCCAACGTGGGAGGGGTGCCTGTCGAACCATGACCCCCCCTGATGTGCAGGATCCTGGCAGTGGCCTACCCGGAGTTGGATGGGCGCTTGAGGGCATCACAGCAGACACAAGGGGGTGAGTACACTCTCATTCAGCTGACTTTGCGCACAGTGGAGTTGTCTGGGTGGGGGAGGAGGGCTGTGGATTTCCCTAGGCCAGGGCGAGTTCCGTAGGCTAGGCCCCTCCGTAAGGCATGGCCCTCTGGCCCCCCACCCCACCTCTGTAGAGTGCCAAGTACAGCTATTCATGCCCCTGTGTCATCTATGTGTGCAGATGTCGTCCATAGCCTTGTAGGCCATTTCCCAGGAATTGCACTGTAGAGCCCAAGAGCGTGGCGTAGTGCAGGGGGCTTCTGTGTCTGTCTTGTCCGCCAACGGTAGCGGTAACCCATGCACTCAACATGTCTTTATTCTGTTTCCCCCCCCGCTTTTTGTGGTTTCCCTGTTCTTGTGTGCATTAGCATCATCAGGTGGAGGAGCAGTGGCACCGGAGTACGAGGGAGCTGCATCCCACATGGTCATGGAGGGCCAAACTACGGACTCAGAATTCACCAGTGGGACGGAGGGCGAGGGGAGCTCCACGGCGGGGACAGGAGCTGACACCAGCGACACGGACTCGTCCTCTGATGGGAGCTCCCTTGTGGTGGTAGCAACATCTGTGCCCCCCACATCTACAGGTACAGCCGCCAGCCCCCCTACCAGCACCGCCCTCCCAGCAGCCCCTCAGCCTTTGCCCTGTGCCCGCTCACCCAGGAGGGTGGGCATCACCTTCGCCCCAGGCACCTCAGGCCCTGCCCCAGTCACCCCTGCTGCCCTCAGTGAGGAGGCCATTGACCTCCTCAGGTCCCTCACTGTTGGGCAGTCTACCATTTTGAATGCCATCCAGGGTGTAGAAAAGCAGTTGCAACAAACGAATGCATTCCTGCAGGGCACTCATTCTGGTCAGGTGGCCCTTCACCGAGCCTTTCAAACTGTGGCCTCAGCACTGATGGCAGCCATTGTCCCTCTGTCTAGCCTCCCCCCTCCAACTTCCTCCATCCAGACCCAATCCCCTGTACCTCTGCCTATCCCAAGCACACCATCAGACCAGCCTACACACAACTCACCACACAAGGGAAGCTCAGGCAAACATAAGCATCACACATCCCACAGGCACTCACGCAAGCATCACACACATGCAGACACACCAACATCCACTGCCTCCACTGTGTCCCCCTCCTCGTCGTCTCCTTCCTCCCTCCCAGTCTTGTCTACACACACACCTGCATGCACTACCTCTACAGCCAGTACGTCCCTCACCAGCACACCCACCAGCACACCCCGCTCACGTGCAGTCACCACCCCCACTACCATTCACACGTCCCCTGTGTCCTCTCCCAGTGTGTCTGTGATGCCCTCTCCCAAGATACAAAAACGCAGGCACACACCCACCCAACAGCCATCCACCTCACGACAGCCTCCAGCGCATGCACCTTCACCCAAAGTCACCAAACGTACACCTCCTACAACCACCACCTCTTCCTCCACTCCCAAACCCCCTCCAGCTACCCGCCCCAGTGTGTCCCAAAAACTTTTACTGTCCAGCCTTGACCTTTTTCCCACACCTCCCCCACCCCGTCCATCTCATAGGTCCCGAAGTAGCACCTCAGCCACAACATCTCCGGGACCAGTGGTGCCTGTAGTCACAGGTATGTGGAGTGCACCGGCCACCAGGACAGCCAGTGTGACACGGAGCCACAGCACAGCCAGTCCCCCCCTGTGAAGCATCAGCGGTTGGCCAGTGCTCGGAGGGAGAGAGGGAAGACTCCAGCCACCCAAGCCGCTCCCAGGGGTCCCGGTGGGAATTTGGACTCAGTTGTGACACCTCCCAAGGTGGGGACGGGCCACAAGAAACCCGGCAAGTCTGGGAAGAGCAGCATGGCGGAGAAGACCGCCATTATCCCCGCTGCCCAGGAGGGCCCCACCAGCCCCATCCCCGCTTCCCAGGAGGGCCCCGCCAGCCCCAGCCCAGCTGCCCAGGAGGGCCCCGCCAGCCCCAGTCCAGCTGCCCAGGAGGGCCCCGCCAGCCCCAGCCCAGCTGGGCCATGATGGACCGCCAGCCCCAGCCCAGCTGGGCCATGAAGGACCGCCAACTCAAGCACCGCTGAACAGGGTAAGCACCGCTGAACAGGGCACCACCAACTCAAGCACCGCTGAACAGGGCACCGCCAACTCAAGCACCGCTGAACAGGGCACTGCCAACTCAAACACCGCTGAACAGGGCCCCGCCAAAACAAGCACTGCTGAACAGGGCACCGCCAACTCAAGCACCGCTGAACAGGGCACCGCCAACTCAAGCACCGCTGAACAGGCCAAGCACCGCTGAACAGGGCACCGCCAACTCAAGCACAGCTGAACAGGGCACCGCCAACTCAAGCACCACTGAACAGGTCACCGCCAACTCAAGCACCGCTGAACAGGGCACCGCCAAATCAAGCACCGCTGAACAGGGCACCGCCAACTCAAGCACCGCTGAACAGGGCACCGCCAACTCAAGCACCGCTGAACAGGGCAAGCACCGCTGAACAGGGCACTGCCAACTCAAGCACCGCTGAACAGGGCACCGCCAAATCGAGCACCGCTGAACAGGGCACCGCCAACTCAAGCACCGCTGAACAGGGCAACGCCAACTCAAGCACCGCTAGCCTATGAGCGGATGGGGCACTGACGCAACTGGGACCGTCACGGGGTGAGTGATGCACTCTGGGCACCAGTCCCCCTCCAGAACCAGTGGAGACATGCATCCACTACCTCGGTCCTTCACAGGATTAAGCACTCTGGGCACCAGTCCCCCACCAGAACCAGTGGAGACATGCATCCATTACCTCTGTCCTTGGCCGGATGAAGCACTCTGGGCACCAGGCCCCCTTCAGAACCAGTAGAGATTGACATCCATTACTTCAGTCCTGGAAGGATGAAGCACTCTGGGCACCAGGCCCCCTCCAGAACCAGTGGAGATTGACATCCACTACCTCAGTCCTTGGCAGGATGAAGCACTCTGGGCACCAGCCCCCCCAAAAACCATTGGAGCCTGTTATCCACTTGAGAGACTGTGGCAAACCACCCACTGGAGAGACTTGAGAGAATGTGGCTTTGCACTTCCAAGGATAAAGCAGTGGGCAACCCACCCACTGGAAAGACTTGAGAGACTGTGGCTTTGCACTCCCCAGGATAAAGCAGTGGGCAAACCACCCCCTGGAGAGACTTGAGAGACTGTGGCTTTGCACTCCCCGGGATAAAGCAGTGGGCAAACCACCCACTGGAGAGACTTGAGAGACTGTGGCTTTGCACACCCCAGGATAAAGCAGTGGGCATGGAACCCCCTCATGGAGCAGTGGCGTTGTGCACTCATCCGGCTGAGGTGCCCCCCCCTTCCCTTCCCCCTGAGGTGCCTGTTTCATTTCGATCTGATGCCCCTGCAGTGTTCTCTCCATTTGAAGTCTGGTATTGAGTGTGGGCCTCACCCATGCATTTTGGGCCCAGTGGTCCACGGACAATAATTGGTGCACTATCCGGACTTGTGTAGTTGATGTGCATAATTGTATATACATATTTCAAGTTTTGACTACTGTTTTTTTCATGATTATAATCGTTCAACTCAGTTCCTTTCGTCCTTGCATTCTTGAATGGGGGTGGGAGGGTGTAAATGCAATGTTGCAGCATGTATTTGTGTGTATGTTGATGTGGGTGAGGGAGGGGGTGGGGGTGTTGCGTGTTGCGTGTGTGTGTCACTCTCTTTTCCCTCCCCCCTCCCCTGTGTTGTAGGTGCAGTACTCACCGTGGTCGTTGCCGCCATCTTTGTTGCTCCTGATAGAGGAGCAGGAATACCATCGCAGGGAGTATTTGGAGTTCTGGCTCCATGGCGTCCTGGTTCCTCGTGGGGTGTGGAGAGGTGAGTGTTTTCCCTTCCAAGTCCTGTTTCTGCTGTGTTTTTGCTCGCGTTGGTTCCACCTCGGAAAAGGTGGCGGATTGGCCTCTCATAATAGTGTGGGCGGTACATTGTCTTCCACCTGTCTGTTGGCGGTGACCGCCGCGCCGTGGCGGTCGGAGTGTGAAAGTGGCTGTCTATGTTGGCGGTTTCTTCCATGGTCGTGATTCCATTTTTTTTTCCACCGGCACGTTGGCAGTATTACTGCCGCTTTAACACCAACCACCAGGGTTGTAATGAGGGCCTTAGTCTTATATATGCTAACTAAGTTTGACATTGTACGACGCTTTAATTCTCCTCTGGAAATTGTATATAAATTTTACACTATGTTTTTGAGACTCATTTATATAACATTGACTTTGAGTCTGTAAACAAGTATGATTTGACTCCAAATGTTATTATGTGACATTTGGCTTGTACAGAAATTGTTCAAGTGATTTGATAACTGTCAATCAATAAATCAATCATAGATTTGTAGAGCGCCGCTAATCACCTATAGGGTCTCAAGGCACTGTATGTGGGTGTGCTGCTCAGTTGAAGAGCCAGGTCTTGAGGTCCTTCCTGAACTGCTTCAGTGATGCGGTCAGCCTGAGCTTGAGAGGTAGTCTATTCCATGTCCTCCTTCTGTGCTTTTCTGGACCTTGGGGACAGCTGCAAGGGCGAGCTGGGAGGACGGAAACGTCTTTTGGGTATTTAGAAGGTGAGCCGGTGGTTGAGGTATTCGTTCCTATGTTGTGCAGTGCCTTGATGGTTTGGATCAGAAGTTTGTATGTGATGCGTTTGTTGACTGGGAGCCAGTATAAGTCTCTGAGGTGGGAGGAGATGCGTCTGTGGCGAGGGATGTCCAGGATGTGTCTGGCTGCTGCATTCTGGACCCTTTGTAGTCTTAATTGAAGTTTCTTAGTGATGCCGGCATAGAGTGCATTGCCGTAGTCCAGTTTGCTGGTAATGAGTGCATGGGTGACTGTCTTCCTCGTGTCGGGGAACCCATTTCAATATCTTCCACGGGAGTCAGATGTGTGGAAGCAGGAGGAAGAGACAGCGTTGACTTGGCAGGTCCAGGATGATGCCCAGGTTGCCCACATGGTCAGTGGGGGCGTTACCAAGAGCGGTGGGCCACCAGGAGTCATTCCAGGCAGAAGCTGTGGGGCCGATCACGAGGATCGCTGTCTTGTCCGAGTTGAGCTTGAAGCAGCTGGCCTCCATCCAGGTGGTGACTGCTCTCATCCTGTTGTGGAAATTCCTCTTGTCTTGAGCAGAGTCTTCGGACAGGGAGAGGATCAGTTGGGTGTCATCGGTGTAGGAGACTATGTTTAGCTCATGTTGTTTGGTGACGTTGGCAAGCTTGGCCATGTAGACTTTGAAAAGGGTTAGACTAAGTGAGGATCTTTGGGGCACTCTGCAGCAAGTGTTTTTATGTTCTGACATGAACGGTGGTAGTCTGTCCCTCTGTGTTCTTCCAGTGAAGTAGGACCTGATCTAGTTCAGGACTTTGTTTCGAATGCCGGAGTCGTGCAGCTTTTTGCAGACGGTGGAGTGGGACCAGGGTCAAATGCAGTGGAGAGGTTCAGGAGGATGAATGCGGCCGTTCCTCCACGCGCCAGTATGATGAGTATGTTGTCTGTGGCTGCTTAGAGTGCGGTTTCGGTGCTGTGGTTGCTTCTGAATATGGACTGGGATGGGTCTAGGACACAGTGTGTCTTGAGGAATTCGGTGAGTTGCTGGTTGACGGCCTTCTACGTTTCCTTAGCTGGGAAAGGGAGCAGAGAGATGGGTCTGTAGTTCTTCAGCTCCCTAGGGTGAGCAGTGGGTTTCTTGAGTAGCGGGTTGATTTTGGCGTGTTTCCAGTATGAGGGAAATGTGGCGGTCTCGAAGGAGATTACATGAGGATGTGATGAGGGCATGGATCTGAGGGTGCTCCCGAGTGGATGAAGTTCATCAGTCTTTGGGTGTCTTCTATGGTGATGGGAGTCCAAGAGTTCAGTATCTGTTGAGGTACTACGTCTGTGGTGGTGAGCGGTGCTGATGGGCTTTGGTTCCTGAAGCCTTCGTAGATGTCCTGGATCTTACGGTGAAACAAGGTGGCGAGGTCGCGGCAGAGGTCTTGGGAGGGAGGGGTGTATGAGGTGTCTGTGGGGGGATTCATGAATTCTTTGACGATGGCAAAGAGCTCTTTGCTGTTGTGAGCGCTGGTGTTGAGGTGTGCTGGAAAGGTATTTTTTCTTTGCGGCTCAGAAATTCTGGTGGTGCGTGGTGATTACATTTTTGTAGGCTGTGTGGTCTTCAGGTCATTTGCTGATCCTCCATTTACATTCCAGTCATCTGCAGGAGCATTTGGAATCCTGTAGGTCTGTCGTAAACCACTTGGGCGTTTTGCTGCGTCAATTCCCTGCTGTTTTCCTTAGGGGGCTATGTTGTCAGCGCAGTTTGAGAGCCAGCAGTGTAGGTTGCATGCGGCTTCATTTGCGTCCGGTGCATCCAGTGCGAGAGAGTGGTTGAGAGTGTTGGTGAGCTGTGCTTCTGTGACTTTTCCCCAGTATCTGCCAGGGGGATGGAAGGTGTAGTGATGTGCGGTGTTCTTTGTGTAGGTAAAGTAGATGCACTTGTTGTCGGTCCGATGGCATTCAGAGGTGTGGGAGATGGTGATGTTGTCCCCTGCAGAGAAAACAGGGTCAAGAATGTGTCCGGCTCTGGGAGTGGGGACATTGACAAATTGTTTGAAATTGAGAGCTGTGAGGTTGTCCAGGAGGTTTGAGGTGTTGGGGTCATCTTGGGTATCAAGGTAGAAGTTGAGGTCACTCAGTAGAATGTAGCCAGAGGAGGAGAGTGCTTGGGGGTGACGAGGTTGGCAATGTCTTCGCAGAACTGGGGTTGGGGCCCAGGTGGCCTGTAGATGAGGGTGCCACATAGGGAGGTGTTTGGGTTGGTCTGGATCTGGAAATGTAGGTGCTCGTGAGCTGACTTAGACTGCGACTTGATGGTGGTAGTCAGGCGGCAGTTGTTCTTGTAGATTATGGCAATATCTTCTCCAGGCTGGTTGGCTCTGTCCTTGTGGATGATTTTGTAGTTGTCTGGGATGGCCATGGCGATGTCTGGGTAAGCAGTGGGGGTGATCCAAGTCTCCGTGAAGAAGACAACATCAGGGGCTGTTGAGTCGAGAAGGTCCTAGACTTCTACTGCTTGCTTGACGACAGAGTGTGTGTTGAGGAGTATGCATTTTAGGTGACTGCCTGAGATTGGTGCAGGATTATGGTGTTGTCCTTGGAGGGTGCTGGAGCAGGAGGGCAGAGAACAGAGGGAGCAGCAGCAGGAGGAGCTGCACTGGAGAGGACAACAGACGTTGACCAGGAGGTCAGAGGAGTCACCCTGTCACAGTGCTGGTCCAATCAACTGGGAGGCAGGAGGGCGAGAAAAGCATTTTCCGGGCGGGGGGGGGGGGGGGCTCTGGTGCAGCAGCAGCACGGGAAAAAACTCAAGATGGGTAAAAATAAAAAAAGAGACAGAAAAATAAACAGAAGTGAAAAATAGAAGCAAAAGGCAGGAGTAAAGAGAGGCAGATGATACTTACTTGCAGCTGGCCACTAGGCCACCAGGGATGAGACACAGGCATTACCCTGTGGGTGTAGGTGGGCCTCAAACTGAGAGTCAGGCAGGCTTTCAGATCGTCCCAAGCAGAAGCAGCAGCAGGAGGAGCTGCACTGGGGAGGGCAACAGACGCTGACCAAGAGGTTAAAGGAGTAACCCCATTACAGCGATGTGGCCGCCATTAGGAAGGGGATGGAGGCAGGGGGTGCAGTCAGCTGGGAGGCGGGAGAGCAGGAAAAGCACTTTGCTTGGGGGAGGGGCGGGGCCACAGGGACAGCAGCGGCGTAGGGAAAACGCAAGAGGGAGAAAAATGAAAAAGAGACAGAAAAATAAACAGAAGTGAAAAATAGAAGTAAAGGCAGAAATAAAAGGCAGGAGTAAAGAGAGAAAGAAGATAATTGCAGATGGCCACTAGGCCACCAGGGATAAGGCGCAGGCAGGAGCCTGCGGGTGGAGGTGAGCCTCGAACTGAGAGTCAGGCAGGCAGGCTCTCAGTTCATCTCAAACAGAGGCAGAAGCAGGAGTGTTGTGTAGCCATTTAGTTATAGCTTCACACACATTCTTTTAGCAAACTAGGCCTACCAATGTGCACTTTAACCTAGACATATTTTATTCAGCTTTGTTTTATTATTTTAACAATAGCCACATTTGAAGTCCTGTTTTATTTTCGCTATCTAGCTGTTCTTTGCCTAGGCTAGCACTGCATTCTTAAACAAGACAATTCTTTCACTCTGTGCTTTTCTCAAAGCTGCAGTAAGATAGGTTGCTGGCAAACGTGGTACGCTCTGTCTCTAATGTTCACAGAAACATACACACTCTTACATGGGAATCCTTTATTGGAACATCAGCTGTTTTATTATAAAAACACTACTTTGACCCATGTACGTTAGTGAGAGATTCCAGCCAGATGACCACAACTGTATGCTGATTGCTGAGTGCTTCGCTGCAGCTGTTTATGTAGACTACAGGCCTCTTGCTCAGGTATGAGGGATGATGTCTTCCCAGGGGAACCTGAAGGTCAGAATTAGAGCTTAACAAGCTGTGCTCTAACATAGCCTAGGTAGGACTATTTTAATGATTCTAGTGACAATATAATAGCGTTATTTTTATGCTTCACTCTCCTTGTCACAATTTTAATCCTGTCAAGCTTCATTGTCCTAGTTATTGCAGTGCATGCTTTATTATCTAAGATGCAGTTATTTCAATAATACCTTATTGAGCTATATTCTGCCTCTGATTGTCCTTGCATATGTGAGACTAATGTAACTGAGAGAAACGGACGACATCTGAGTGACCACGATTTCCCTGAGGAGTCAATTGTGTCATGCTCTCGGTGTCAGTTGTAGTGGGCTCAGTGCGAGTGATTCTGCCGCCCAAATCCAGTAGTCACATTAGGATAATGAGAGCCTATTCGACAGAAGGATCTGCACTGGGAAGGGCAATGGACACTGACCAGGAGGTGCTGAGAAGCAAAGATTAATTGGACCTCAGAATTAGAGAAACGGCAAAAGGCTCTACCAGATGGTAGCAGTAATGGATGGTTCTCTTTCTGAAGTGGAGAGAACTGGAACAGTGTTCTAAAGTAGGTAATTCCCAGAGCCCAATTTCCACTGTCCATGCTGAGAGGTGGAAAATCAGCAGAGTCTCAGAAGAGCGAAAGAGAGTTGGTCTGGCAGTGGACTAGTGTGAATTCACAGGATGCGGAGTGCAGAAGTTCGAGATTAGATTGCAGAGATTGTGAAGTTGGATGGTGTTTTGCACATTTTTTTTAATGATGTGCGAGTGTGATGATTTATAGAGTTGAAATGGTTATCATGTCTGACATAGCCTAAGATCCTGGGATAGTTTAAAAGGTGCACAAGACACCATAGTATAATGTCTACTGAAGATTTGCAGTCGTTGTGAGATGTCATCAATGGCCAGATTAAATTAGAAGCGTGAATGTGAGAGACTTGGTATAGTGGATCTTATTCCACAAAACTGTACTGGTTTGGATATTACCCTGCAGGTCGAGTTCTCATCAGAAGTCATTGCAAACTTTATTGTATGATTGAAACTTTTTTTTATTTAGTAAAACAGATAAAGCTATATTGTATTGTATTTTGTACAATTGTGTTGCTTTGGAGAAAGTGTGAGTGCATATTGTAAAGGGGGGTAAACTGCAGCAAGGAGCAAAGTTTCCTCAGTGTGCCACACGGGTGGTGTGGTGGTGGTTTGGTATTGGTGGGACATGTCATAGGATGCCACAATGTGATTGGTGGTTATGGTAGAGTAAGGGATTGTGGATATAGTGCTATTTTGAATTAAATTGAATTATGGCGACAAATTTGGAAAAATTGAATATTTTAAAGTAATATAAGACATGTCTAGAGGAGATGTTTATATCCCTAGTAGTGAGGGAGAAGTGGTGCCTCCTGAAGGGACACAAGCTCATTATGTGGCGACAAATGTAGGGCTTCATAGGTGTGTTTGGCTTGGTCAATGGTACAAAATCACAGAGAAGGATGGTCCATTGAGAGTCCTCCAAAATGGCACATTTAATGTGCAAATTATTGAGATTTTGAGGAGAGTGCTATACGAAATGAAGCCACCTCCTAGAAAAATACCAAGGGAGGGTAAAGAAAGTTGTGCAGAACTATGCAGATGCTAGATGGGATGCTAACCAGAAGAGGTGGAGAACAGACATAATAGGAGGAGTCAAGCTGTATTCAGCTTTGACTGCTGATGCGATTGAGAGAGAGGGAGAAGGGAAAACAGCACAAAAAACAAAAAAAATAAACCAAAGGAGCCTGATGACATGAGTTTGGATAGTGAATGGGACTCTGGAGACAGCCTTTTGGACATGCTACTTTCTGAACCTCCACCCCTTATAATGAAAATAGAGATGAAAATGGAAACCAGAATGTTGGTGGTAGTGCTCCAGTTGCTATTGCCACTGACCCAACCCATTCAACCCCTAGCCCAGTGCGAGTTTCTTCTAGTTGTGTCCCTTGTAGATCTCAGAGAGGTGGATCGGGAGAAAGTGTTCCCATTGACCCTACAGCGAGTACTGTGGATGCTCCTACAGTTCCAGTTACTATTGGTTCAATAGTTCCGATGTACAAGAAAGAAGGTTCTGGGAGAAATACATATAATCTGAATGCACCTATTAATGCAGAACAAGAGAGTGGAATTCCAAATGTTTCAAGTGCTAGGGATTGTGTTCCTTTAATTCTAACTCATGCTAGTATTCCATGCAGGGCAAGCACTGATATGACAATGAATATGTTAGGATTTGCTTCTATAGGTTCATATCAAATGATGCCTACTCACATAACTCCCATATGAGAAGCATCTTTAAATCAAGAAAATTATTCCCCACAAAAATTCCTGTGGTTACGCACTTGATTTTGATACTTCTGTTTAGTGCTAAGGAGATAGGTGAATGGGAACAATTCTTTGTGGAAATACTCCATATAAGGAGAGCACAAGTACAGAGGTGAGTGAGGAAACACTTTCACCGCCCCCAAGGGAGAGAATTTTAGATGTTACCAAATTACTGGCAGAGGTGGGTGCGAAATTTTTTAGAAATCTTGGTTTGGAGAAGCTTGATGCATATTAATAAAATAAGCTTGTTTTTATGTGTAGGGTCATTACCAAACGAGTGGGCCAAGTTCATGATAGGTTGGCAGAATTGACACAAAAATATGAGGTAGACCAAAACAGAACAAAAAACGTTCAAATAAGCTATTGGGTGTGTTTTAGTGACAAAAATATTTCTGAGATGAGGACACCAGGATTGAAGACCCAGATTAAGAAACTGATTCAGAACACATAATATTAGGAGATGGAATGAACTGGATAAGTGGGAAGCCAAATGGATGAAAAAGAAAGAGGTGAAGAAACCTTCAGGTGAACTGCCTCCTATTTGGGCAAGGGAACGTGTTGAAGCTTTCACTTTGAGAGAAGTACCTGGTGGAGGTTATGTTCATGTGCAATGGAGCAGGATTAATCTTGTATCATTTACCAATGGTTTACCAAAATTGCAAGAGAAGCCAGTTGAAAGGTTTGTGAAATTTTCACAGGTGTTGGGGGTTGATTTGAACACATTGTTTGATATTGTCCCGATTGATTTATGGGCAGAATGTAAGATACCTGTTTACTGGCCTGAGAAAGAACCACCTAGGAATCTAGTAACTAAGGGTCCCTCACCATTGATTATGAAGAAGTACCAGGGGGTCATAACCTTTCTGAAAGGGAAAGTACCCCCTCAGGATGTTGGTTGGGTCAAATTGACAAGACAACTCAAGAATCAAAGGAGTCAATACATACCCATTATGAGAGATTGCTGCAGGCATTCAAATTGCTTAGGGATATTATTAAATTTCACAAGTCAACAAAATACATAATATTAATGAAAGATTTATTGAGATGACACAGTACTTGCCTGGATACTCAGGCAGTTAAAGATGCTCTGGCCAAAGGTTCCAAAGGAGGACACACACAACAGCACATGCCACAGTTGAATGAAAACATATTGAAATTAAAGGCACAATACCAAGATGTAACACATCTCCGTTCCTTATGTGAATAAAAAATCAAGAAAGAAAAGTATATACACAGTAAGAAATGTTTATCTTACTCTCTGGGAGCAGAAGAAACAGAAGTATCAAAATCATTACTCTGGAATTGATATTCCGCTTTAAAACCATTTTTGCTTATAGCCACTCTCCGGACATTACACATTTTTCCATCTTGTGTGATCACACTGTTACGATTCACTTTAACAACACTTATAGGCTTACCAAACTTGGAGGCTCCTTTCTCCAGCACCCCAGCCTTTCGATTCCTGACCCAATAACCCACTACAAAATCAGGTATCTTGACTTTCCATTTGGAATCATAAGACTGTTTACACTTGCCTTATGTCTTTTTCACTCTTGTTGCCACTTCTTTTTTGCTTACACCATCAAGCCTTTCACCTTGTCTCCTCTTAAACCACCAAGGACGCAGTTTGGATACAGGTTTTCTACCCTTAGGTAATCTAAAGGGACTAATCATAATAGTGATATGGGGTGTTTTGCAATAGAACCGTAATTTCTTCCTGAGCTTGTCTTTCTATCCTGCTTCAAAACCGCAAGCCCATAATGTATCTTCATTCAAGACATGGTTGAATATCTCCACCTGACTATTACCTTGAGGCTCGCATAAGGCAGAAGTGGAGTGGTGAATGTTGGAAAATTTAAGAACATTTTCCATTTCCACTGACTTCAATTGCACTAAATTTTCCGTAACCAGTACTTCCGAATACCCTTTCCTGGCAAATAGTTCTTTCAAAAACTCATTCATATTTCCAGTGGTGATTTTTGGTACAAACCTGTTGGAAAGTGGATTATTGGTAAGGGCAGGTAAGTACCAACACTTAGCAATAGGCCAATAACCTCCATTAGGTCCAGTTAGGTCTCAATAAATTAATCCCAGCTCAACTCTTGTTAGCTTGGCAATGAGCAATTGGGTATAACTTACGAGACAGGTGTGTAAAGCATATAAAAATCACAAAACAGTAAATAAGTAAGACACAAAACACAATAAAAACCCTACACCAATTTATAAAGATAGATTATTATATTATCTTTAAAATGACACTAAAACTATAAAAATCCAATACAGTGAACCAAAGATATGATTTTTAAAAGATTAAGGCCCTCATTATGTTCCTGGTGGTGGATAATAAAGTGGTGGTAATGCCGCCAACAGGCTGGCGGTAATTACCGTCAAATTATGACCATGGTGGAGAAAACTCCCATAGACAGCCAATGTACCACACCAACCGCCAGGGCGTTAACAACACTGACCACGGCGGTAGCCAACAACAGCCAGGCAGAGGACAAAGTACCACCCACCATATTTTGACCCTTCAATCCGCCATGATCTTCGAGGCAGTACCAACGCCATCAAAAGCCTGGTGGAAACACATCACAGAAGAGCAAAGACTCACCATAGGAGACACAGGGAAGAACCACGCCGCCATGGAACTGGAATTGCAAGCCTTCCCGGTGCTCATCTAATTCATGCTCCACCTGGGACACCAACACTGACGAAGATGACGGTGAGTACAGTCGCCTAGCACGCAAGGGGGGGAAACGAGAGTGACACACACACGCACAAGACACACCATACACACACACACACACCATACACACAACCAGCTGCAGACAAAACACAAAGGCACACCATACACGGCAGAATAATGCAAGGACAACAAGAATGCAGCAATGAGAATGTATTGATATAAACAGTTACCAAATGAATCAATTGTACATAAAACAGATATGTTCAAATATACACAAAGGTCCAATGCCATGTCCAATGTACTAAGGGCCCACATGGCCACAGGGCACAGTCCAAGGCCCAATTTGAATCCTGACTTCATCCGGATAGAACTCTGCAGGAGCATCAGTTTGCAAGTGGGCAGGAACCTCAGGGGGGATGGGAGGTGAGAGGCACATTAGCCTAATATGGGAACAAGCCCACTGGTTATGGAGGGGGCTCCATGCCCATTACTCTGTCCTGGGGAGTGCAAAGCCACAGTCTCTCAGGTGGGTGACTTTCCCACTGGTTCTGGAGGGGGCTCCATGCCCATTACTCTGTGCTGGGAAGTGCAAGGCCACAGTCTCTCAGGTGGGTGACTTTCCCACTGGTTCTGGAGGGGGCTCCATGCCCACTACTCTGTTCTGGGGAGTGCAAGGCCACAGTTTCTAGAGTAGGTGACTTTCCCACTGGTTCTGGAGGGGGCTCCATGCCCATTTCTCTGTCCTGGGGAGTGCAAGGTCACAATCTCTCAGATGTGGAACATGCCCACTGCTCCTGGAGGGAGATCCTTGTACAGCAGTCCCTGGAGGGTGGCCTACATGGCTTCCACTGGTGGTGATGGCTGCACTGTGTCATCTGGAGGTGAGGGCTGCACAGTGTTGGCAGTTGGAGGTGCCTCCTGAACAGCCTCTGCTGGAGGTGAGGGATGCATTTCCTCAGCTGCCAGTGGGGGCCACGTGACAACTGGTGGTGGTGGTGGTGTCACCCTGACAGCCTCTGCTAGAGTCGAGGGCTTTGTCTCCCTCATGGCAGGAGGCGTTGGATCCTTACCTTGCAGGGGTTGAGGGCTTCTTCCCCTTCATGGCAGGATGTGAGGGTTCCTTAGCCTTCCGGACAGGAGTCGAGTCTTCCCCTACATGGCAGGAGGTACAGGCTTCTTCCCCTTCATGGCAGGAGGTCTGGGATCCTTAACCTTCCTGGCTGGTGGAGTGGGATCCTTCACTGACTTGCCACGAGAACTAGGTGGTGCCACCACTGTCCACGTGTGCTGTTTAGCTGAGGTGCTGGGCTGGATCCTTGGGACCCTGCTCTTACGGGCAGGACAGAGGGGTGGGGGAGGGAAGAGGCTCAGTTAGGCAAGGAAAAGCTTCTTAGGGACAGTGGGGTGGGATGAGGGAGGAGGGATGGGAGTGGAGGTTGAGGGAGTGGTTGTTAGAGGTGTCTGCCTGCTGGACTTGGGTGCAGGTGCATGGGCAGTGTGCTGATGTGAGATGGATGACTGTTGGGTGTGTGAGTGCTCCCATCTGTGTACTTTAGGAGTGGGGGGGACAGACAGGGTGAGAGGACACAGGGAACGTATCCATGGATGTTGTGGAGGTGTCTGCTAGTGAGGTGTGTGTGCTGCTTGGTGTGATGATGCTGGTGGTGGATGTTGATGCAGTGCATGCAGGTGTGAGAGTGTGGATGAGATTGTGAGGGAGGTTGAGGAGGGGGAGACAGTGGAGGCCGTGGATGTGGTTATGTCTGCAACTGTCTGGTGTTTGCGTGAGTGCTTGTGGGATGAAGTGAGGTGCCTGTGTTTGACTGTGCCACACTTGTGTGTTGTCTTGTGTGCATGCTCATCTGTATGTGTGCATGGGATTGATTGGGGTTGAGGAGACTAGGAAGTAGTAGTTGGGGGGGGTGGTAGGGACAGGGATAATGGCTGCCATCAGAGAGGAGGCCAGAGCCTGAATCGATCTCTGTTGGGCCACCAATCCAATGTGAATGCCGTCCAGGAATGCATAGCATTGCTGCATCTGGGATGCCAGCCCCTGGATGGCCTTCAGGTTGGTTGACTGCCCTACAGAGATGGATCTCAGGAGGTCAATAGCCTCCGCACTCAGGGCAGCAGGGCTCACTGGGGCATGGCCTGAGGTGCCTGGGGTGAAGGAGATGCCCACCCTCCTGGGTGAGCAGGCACGGGAAACTCACTGAGGGGCTACTGGGAGGGGGGTGCTGGTACAGGGGCGGCGGATGTAACTGCAGCTTGGGTGGTCACAGAGGTGTCCGCCACCACCAGGGAGCTTATATCGGAGGAGGTATCTAAGTCTGTGTTGTCACCTCCTGTCCCTGCCGTGGTGCTCCCCTCACCCTCTGTCCCGCTGGTTCCCTCTGCATCAGTGCATTCTGCCTCTTGGGTCCTGTGAGATGGAGCTATCTCTGTCATCGGTGCCCCTGCTCCTCCGCCAGATGATGCTAAGGCGCACATGGACAGGATGACAGAAGAAAAAAGGGGGGGAGAGAAAGGAAACACTGGGTCAATTACTGCACCAACACCACAGTTGGCATACACAGCACCGTCAAACACAGGAATCAGGCTTGAGCACTATGCATTGCACTGCCAGTGATTTGGCTAGATGCTACGGCAAGATGAGGGCCACACACCTCCAATTGCACCCCTCATGGTACCCAAAAAGCCCTGACTGACATGGAATGCTAACAAGCTAGGTTGCCTGCATTTGCCATACACCCATTAGCCCTGAGCTGGATGCCGCTGCAATGTTTGGCCTGGCCTTAGAGGCACCCACTAAGCCCACTAAGCCACATCCACCACCCGGATCCCATGCCACCTCCCAATTATTGCACTAATGCCCACTGTACTCACCCCCTTGTGGCCACTGTGATGCCCTCAAGAGCCCATCCAACTCTGGTTAGGCCACCACCAGTATGCGGGCCATCAGGGGGGTCAGGTTCCGACAGGGCACCCCTTCCTCGTTTGGAGCCCATCCTCAGCCCGGCCTCCGCGGTCTTCTGGGCCCAGCGTCTCAGGTCCTCCCACCGTTTCCGACCAGAATGTTGGTGGTAGTGCTCCAGTTGCTATTGCCACTGACCCAACCCATTCAACCCCTAGTCCAGTGCAAGTTTCTTCTAGTTGTGTCCCTTGTAGATCTCAGAGAGGTGGATCGGGAGAAAGTGTTCCCATTGACCCTACATCGAGTACTGTGGATGCTCCAACAGTTCCAGTTACTATTGGTTCAATAGTTCCGATGTACAAGAAAGAAGGTTCTGGGAGAAATACATATAATCTGAATGTACCTAGTAATGCAGAACAAGAGAGTGGAATTCCAAATGTTTCAAGTGCTAGGGATTGTGTTCCTTTAATTCTAACTCATGCTAGTATTCCATGCAGGGCAAGCACTGATATGACAATGAATATGTTAGGATTTGCTTCTATAGGTTCAGATCAAATGATGCCTACTCACATAACTCCCATATGAGAAGCATCTTTAAATCAAGAAAATTATTCCCCACAAAAACTCTTGTGGTTACGCACTTGATTTTGATACTTCTGTTTAGTGCTAAGGAGATAGGTGAATGGGAACAATTCTTTGTGGAAATACTCCATATAAGGAGAGCACAAGTACAGAGGTGAGTGAGGAAACACTTTCACCGCCCCCAAGGGAGAGAATTTTAGATGTTACCAAATTACTGGCAGAGGTGGGTGCGATGATTTTTAGAAATCTTGGTTTGGAGAAGCTTGATGCATATTAATAAAATAAGCTTGTTTTTATGTGTAGGGTCATTACCAAACGAGTGGGCCAAGTTCATGATAGGTTGGCAGAATTGACACAAAAATATGAGGTAGACCAAAACAGAACAAAAAACGTTCAAATAAGCTATTGGTTGTGTTTTAGTGACAAAGATATTTCTGAGATGAGGACACCAGGATTGAAGACAACAGATTAAGAAACTGATTCATAACACATAATATTAGGAGATGGAATGAACTGGATAAGTGGGAAGCCAAATGGATGAAAAAGAAAGAGGTGAAGAAACCTTCAGGTGAACTGCCTTCTATTTGGGCAAGGGAACGTGTTTAAGCTTTCACTTTGAGAGAAGTACCTGGTGGAGGTTATGTTCATGTGCAATGGAGCAGGATTAATCTTGTATCATTTACCAAAATTGCGAGAGAAGCCAGTTGAAAGGTTTGTGAAATTTTCACAGGTGTTGGGGGTTGATTTGAACACATTGTTTGATATTGTCCCGATTGATTTATGGGCAGAATGTAAGATACCTGTTTACTGGCCTGAGAAAGAACCACCTAGGAATCTAGTAACTAAGGGTCCCTCACCATTGATTATGAAGAAGTACCAGGGGGTCATAACCTTTCTGAAAGGGAAAGTACCCCCTCAGGATGTTGGTTGGGTCAAATTGACAGGACAACTCAAGAATCAAAGGAGTCAATACATACCCATTATGAGAGATTGCTGCAGGCATTCAAATTGCTTAGGGATATTATTAAATTTCACAAGTCAACAAAATACATAATATTAATGAAAGATTTATTGAGATGACACAGTACTTGCCTGGATACTCAGGCAGCTAAAGATGCTCTGGCCAAAGGTTCCAAAGGAGAACACACACAACAGCACATGCCACAGTTGAATGAAAACATATTGAAATTAAAGGCACAATACCAAGATGTAACTCATCTCCGTTCCTTATGTGAATAAAAAATCAAGAAAGAAAAGTATATACACAGTAAGAAATGTTTATCTTACTCTCTGGGAGCAGAAGAAACAGAAGTATCAAAATCATTACTGTGGAATTGATATTCCGCTTTAAAACCATTTTTGCTTATAGCCACTCTCCGGACATTACACATTTTTCCATCTTGTGTGATCACACTGTTACGATTCACTTTAACCACACTTATAGGCTTACCAAACTTGGAGGCTCCTTTCTCCAGCACCCCAGCCTTTCGATTCCTGACCCAATAACCCACTACAAATTCAGGTATCTTGACTTTCCATTTGGAATCATAAGACTGTTTACACTTGCCTTATGTCTTTTTCACTCTTGTTGCCACTTCTTTTTTGCTTACACCATCAAGCCTTTCACCTTGTCTCCTCTTAAACCACCAAGGACGCAGTTTGGATACAGGTTTTCTACCCTTAAGTAATCTAAAGGGACTAATCATAGTAGTGATATGGGGTGTTTTGCAATAGAACCGTAATTTCTTCCTGAGCTTTTCTTTCTATCCTGCTTCAAAACCGCAAGCCCATAATGTATCTTCATTCAAGACATGGTTGAATATCTCCACCTGACTATTACCTTGAGGCTCGCATAAGGCAGAAGTGGAGTGGTGAATGTTGGAAAATTTAAGAACATTTTCCATTTCCACTGACTTCAATTGCACTCAATTTTCCGTAACCAGTACTTCCGAATACCCTTTCCTGGCAAATAGTTCTTTCAAAAACTCATTCATATTTCCAGTGGTGATTTTTGGTACAAACCTGTTGGAAAGTGGATTATTGGTAAGGGCAGGTAAGTACCAACACTTAGCAATAGGCCAATAACCTCCATTAGGTCCAGTTAGGTCTCAATAAATTAATCCCAGCTCAACTCTTGGTAGCTTGGCAATGAGCAATTGGGTATAACTTACGAGACAGGTGTGTAAAGCATTTAAAAATCACAAAACAGTAAATAAGTAAGACACAAAACACAATAAAAACCCTACACCAATTTATAAAGATAGATTATTATATTATCTTTAAAATGACACTAAAACTATAAAAATCCAATACAGGGAACCAAAGATATGATTTTTAAAAGATTAAGGCCCTCATTATGTTCGTGGTGGTGGATGATAAAGTGGTGGTAATGCCGCCAACAGGCTGGCGGTAATTACCGTCAAATTATGACCATGGTGGAGAAAACTCCCATAGACAGCCAATGTACCACACCAACCGCCAGGGCGATAACAACACTGACCACGGCGGTAGCCAACAACAGCCAGGCAGAAGACAAAGTACCACCCACCATATTTTGACCCTTCAATCCGCCATGATCTTCGAGGCAGTACCAACGCCATCAAAAGCCTGGTGGAAACACATCACAGAACAGCAAAGACTCACCATATGAGACACAGGGAAGAACCACGCCGCCATGGAACTGGAATTGCAAGCCTTCCCGGTGCTCATCTAATTCATGCTCCACCTGGGACACCAACACTGACGAAGATGACGGTGAGTACAGTCGCCTAGCACGCAAGGGGGGGGAAACGAGAGTGACACACACATGCACAAGACACACCATACACACACACACACACCATACACACAACCAGCTGCAGACAAAACACAAAGGCACACCATACACGGCAGAATAATGCAAGGACAACAAGAATGCAGCAATGAGAATGTATTGATATAAACAGTTACCAAATGAATCAATTGTACATAAAACAGATATGTACAAATATACACAAAGGTCCAATGCCATGTCCAATGTACTAAGGGCCCACATGGCCACAGGGCACAGTCCAAGGCCCAACTCGAATCCTGACTTCATCCGGATAGAACTCTGCAGGAGCATCAGTTTGCAAGTGGGCAGGAACCTCAGGGGGGATGGGAGGTGGGAGGCACATTAGCCTAATATGGGAACAAGCCCACTGGTTATGGAGGGGGCTCCATGCCCATTACTCTGTTCTGGGGAGTGCAAAGCCACAGTCTCTCAGGTGGGTGACTTTCCCACTGGTTCTGGAGGGGGCTCCATGCCCATTACTCTGTGCTGGGAAGTGCAAGGCCACAGTCTCTCAGGTGGGTGACTTTCCCACTGGTTCTGGAGGGGGCTCCATGCCCACTACTCTGTTCTGGGGAGTGCAAGGCCACAGTTTCTAGAATAGGTGACTTTTCCACTGGTTCTGGAGGGGGCTCCATGCCCATTTCTCTGTCCTGGGGAGTGCAAGGTCACAATCTCTCAGATGTGGAACATGCCCACTGCTCCTGGAGGGAGATCCTTGTACAGCAGTCCCTGGAGGGTGGCCTACATGGCTTCCACTGGTGGTGATGGCTGCACTGTGTCATCTGGAGGTGAGGGCTGCACAGTGTTGGCAGTTGGAGGTGCCTCCTGAACAGCTTCTGCTGGAGGTGATGGATGCATTTCCTCAGCTGCCAGTGGGGGCCATGTGACAACTGGTGGTGGTGGTGTCACCCTGACAGCCTCTGCTAGAGTCGAGGGCTTTGTCTCCCTCATGGCAGGAGGCGTTGGATCCTTACCTTGCAGGGGTTGAGGGCTTCTTCCCCTTCATGGCAGGATGTGAGGGTTCCTTAGCCTTCCGGATAGGAGTCGAGTCTTCCCCTACATGGCAGGAGGTACGGGCTTCTTCCCCTTCATGGCAGGAGGTCTGGGATCCTTAACCTTCCTGGCTGGTGGAGTGGGATCCTTCACTGACTTGCCACGAGAACTAGGTGGTGCCACCACTGTCCACGTGTGCTGTTTAGCTGAGGTTCTGGGCTGGATCCTTGGGACCCTGCTCTTACGGGCAGGACAGGGGGGTGGGGGAGGGAAGAGGCTCAGTTAGGCAAGGAAAAGCTTCTTAGGGACAGTGGGGTGGGATGAGGGAGGAGGGATGGGAGTGGAGGTTGAGGGAGTGGTTGTTAGAGGTGTGTGTCTGCTGGACTTGGGTGCAGGTGCATGGGCAGTGTGCTGATGTGAGGTGGATGACTGTTGGGTGTGTGAGTGCTCCCATCTGTGTACTTTAGGAGTGTGGGGGACAGACAGGGTGAGAGGACACAGGGGACGTATCCATGGATGTTGTGAAGGTGTCTGCTAGTGAGGTGTGTGTGCTGCTTGGTGTGATGATGCTGGTGGTGGATGTTGATGCAGTGCATGCAGGTGTGAGAGTGTGGATGAGATTGTGAGGGAGGTTGAGGAGGGGGAGACAGTGGAGGCCGTGGATGTGGTTATGTCTGCAAGTGTCTGGTGTTTGCGTGAGTGCTTGTGGGATGAAGTGTGGTGCCTGTGTTTGACTGTGCCACACTTGTGTGTTGTCTTGTGTGCATGCTCGTCTGTATGTGTGCATGGGATTGGTTGGGGTTGAGGAGACTAGGAAGTAGTAGTTGGGGGGGGTGGTAGGGACAGGGATAATGGCTGCCATCAGAGAGGAGGCCAGAGCCTGAATCGATCTCTGTTGGGCCACCAATCCAACGTGAATGCCGTCCAGGAATGCATAGCATTGCTGCATCTGGGAAGCCAGCCCCTGGATGGCATTCAGGTTGGTTGACTGCCCTACAGAGATGGATCTCAGGAGGTCAATCGCCTCCGCACTCAGGGCAGCAGGGCTCACTGGGGCAGGGCCTGAGGTGCCTTGGGTGAAGGAGATGCCCACCCTCCTGGGTGAGCAGGCACGGGAAACTCACTGAGGGGCTACTGGGAGGGGGGTGCTGGTACAGGGGCGGCGGCTGTACCTGCAGCTGGGGTGGTCACAGAGGTGCCCGCCACCACCAGGGAGCTTATATCGGAGGAGGTATCTAAGTCTGTGTTGTCACCTCCTGTCCCTGCCGTGGTGCTCCCCTCACCCTCTGTCCCACTGGTTCCCTCGGCATCAGTGCACTCTGCCTCTTGGGTCCTGTGAGATGGAGCTCCCTCTGTCATCGGTGCCCTGCTCCTCCGCCAGATGATGCTAAGGCGCACATGGACAGGATGACAGAAGAAAAAAGGGGGGGAGAGAAAGGAAACACTGGGTCAATTACTGCACCAACACCACAGTTGGCATACACAGCACCGTCAAACACAGGAATCAGGCTTGAGCACTATGCATTGCACTGCCAGTGATTTGGCTAGATGCTACGGCAAGATGAGGGCCACACACCTCCAATTGCACCCCTCATGGTACCCACAAAGCCCTGACTGACATGGAATGCTAACAAGCTAGGTTGCCTGCATTTGCCATACACCCATTAGCCCTGAGCTGGATGCCGCTGCAATGTTTGGCCTGGCCTTAGAGGCACCCACTAAGCCCACTAAGCCACATCCACCACCCGGATCCCATGCCACCTCCCAATTATTGCACTAATGCCCACTGTACTCACCCCCTTGTGGCCACTGTGATGCCCTCAAGCGCCCATCCAGCTCTGGTTAGGCCACCACCAGTATGCGGGCCATCAGGGGGGTCAGGTTCCGACAGGGCACCCCTTCCTCGTTTCGAGCCCATCCTCAGCCCGGCCTCCGCGGTCTTCTGTGCCCAGCGTCTCAGGTCCTCCCACCGTTTCCGACAGTGGGTGCTCTGCCTGTCATAGACCCCCAGGGTCCGCACGTCCTTGGCGATGGCACACCAGAATCCCTTCTTTTGATGGGCGCTGACCTGCAGAGGGAATACAGACAGGAGAACACCATTAACCCAACAATCCAACCTTTCACACATATGGCCCACTAATCCCATTTCTATCAACATTTGCACACACTTCGGCTGGTGCACACCATGTACACCACCACAAGACATTCCCCCCGATGACAAAATGCTTGCACACACATCTCCATGCATCTTTCGCACATGCATCATGCCCAAGGTGTACTCACCTGTTGGTCTGGAAGCCCATACACCTGTCCGGACTGTGGTAGGACCCCATCCACCAAACCCTCCAACTACTCTGAAGTGAAGGCAAGGGCCCTTTCCCTGGTCACACGGGCCATGGTAGGTTCTACAGACAGAGGTCACAGCAGCACACACAGTGTAGGTGTTCTCCTGTTGAAGGTCAGCAAACAAGTGAGGAATCAGTTAGAAAATGGCGGTCACATCCGCGGCGGTGTACACCGTCACCGCCGGCGCAGATCACCATTGCCATTGTACTCCATAGAGCCCCATATTATCCAATGATGAACTGCATGGCGGTGCAAGACCACCTTCCGCCTTGACTCCCAAAGTCAGCGGAGGTACCTCACTTCCACCTGTCCTTACATACAGGACAGCCGGTCGCCTTTTAATGGTGGCAGACAACGGTCATATCAACCTTAACTGCGTCACTGCCTAGATTAGCACATACCTCGCCATTCCCAATGTCCCATCACATAAATGTACTATGTACACCGAGGTTGGGATTCCATTGAGGCACAGGGTGTGGCTAATAGGTGAGACATGGTCCCCACCCACTGTATGTTAGTGTATGCCTTCAGGTGTCATCACCAAGTCATTGTGTGAGGCTAAATGTTCTCCCTTAATACTTGCAGGTGACTCTGGCTACCCAAACCTATCATGGCTGCTGACCCCTGTGAGGAATGTCAGGACAGGGGCTAAGGAACGTTATAATGAGGCACATGGGTGAACCAGAAGGATCATTGAGAGGACCTTCGGGCTCCTGAACGCTAGGTTCAGGTGCCTCCATCTGACAGGTGGATCCCTGTGGTACTCACCCGGGAAGGTCTGCCAGATAGTAGTAGCATGCTGCATGTTGCACAACCTGGCCCTCGGAAGGCATGTACCCTTTCTGTAGGAGGAGGAGACTGGAGATGCCCCTGTGGCTGCAGTGGACCCTGAGGACAGTGAGGATGAGGATGCAGAGGATGAGGATGAGGACAACAGAACATTAGTTATACGTCAATACTTCAAATGACACACAGGTGAGACAGTGCAACTGACCATTCCTCTGACTATTGATGTTTTCTGTGTGGCTGTAGCATGAAGGCATTAACTTCCATTGCATCTCGACTTACTGGCACCTATGGCTTGTCATTTTACAGATGTTGGTGAAATAAGAACTATGTACTGATGTGATGACTACAGAACAGCTACAGGTCATTATTTCTATGCTCTCACAGTGTTCAGATCATGTGCACTAGATGTGACTGTTTCCATACATGCACATTTTCAACACATAAAATACTAGTAGTCAAGTTGTGTTCCAAGGTGTTTATTGTAGTGCTGGGAAATTGAGGGGAAAAGTGCAATGGAATGGGGTGATTTGTAGCACACGTACAGTGTCCAAGGGGCTATAGGAAGGGGAGCAAAAGCAGTTCAAAGTTGACATGGTGACAGGGTGGGACACAAGGGGGACAATCAGGAGAGTCTCATTGCCTGTGGTGGTCTTGGCAAGTGTCTCTGGCTTCTGTCTGGGTCGCAGGGAACGTTTGCGGGGTGGTTCACCTTCTGCAGGGGCAGGGGTGCTGGTGGCCTGTGGGTCCTGTGGTGGGGCCATCAGCCCACTAGCTGCAGCAGAAGTGGAGGGCTGGTCAATGGACTGGCTAGTGGTAGGTGCCTGCTGGTATGCTGTTGCTTCCCTCATGATGTTAGCCATGTCTGCCAGCACCCCTGCTATGGAGATCAAGGTGGTGTTAATGGCCTGCAAGTCCTCCCTGATCCCTTGATACTGTTCCTCCTGTAGCCCCCTGTTCGCCTGCATGTTGTTAAGGATTTGACCAATCGTGTCCTGTGAATGTTGGTAGGCTCCCAGGAGCTTGGTGAGTGCCTCCTGGAGAATCAGTTCCCTGGGCCTTTCCTCCCCCTGGTGCACAGCGGTCCTCCCAGTGTCCCTGTTGGCCTGTGCCTCTGTCCCCTGAACGGTGTGCCCACTGCCACTGACCCCAGGTCCCTGATTGCCTTGGGAATGAGGTGTGGACTGGGGTCCCTCTACATGTGGGCACACTGCTGATTGACGTGTCCTGTGGACAGAGGTGTGGGTACGCTGAGTGGGTGCTGTGGTGTTGGATACTGATTGGGCAGGCTCTGTGGTGGACTGTGAGTGGGCTTGGATGACCGACTGTCCAGTGGTCCCTGATGGGCCAGATCCAGGTCCAGTTGTTCCAGTTGTTCCAGATCCTGAAGTCCAGAGTTACTGTCATCACTGAGGGCATCTTCTGTTGGGGGACAGGATAGTCGTGGCACCTCCTCTCTGCTGACATTGGCTGGGGCACCTGTGGGGATGTAAGCGATGTATTATGCTTCATGTCTGTGACATATTGTACATCCCTGGCTTCCACTCTATCGTTGCTGATTCCCTGCCACCTTTGTTTGTGTATGATGATGTATTGTGTGATTGTTAGTTTCCCCATGCTGTGCATGCTTTGGTGATGGGTGTCCATGCAGGGCTGAGAGGGCTGTCCATGCATTGGTATGGCATGCAGGGCTTGGCATTGGGGTTAGTCATCAGAGTTGTGCAGGGTGTGGGGTGGCGTGGAGTGATGGGAGCGAAGGTGAAGGGGTGTGATGGCATGCAGGTATGGGAGGGTGATAAGTAGTAAATGTTGACTTACCAGTGTCCAGTCCATTCACTACTCCAATGAGTCCCTCAGGATGCAGTAGTGCCAAGACTTGCTCCTCCCATGCAGTGAGATGTGGGGGAGGAGGTGAGGGACCACCACAAGTTGTCTTTATGGTGAGCTGGTGCCTTGCTGCCACGGAACATACCTTCCCCCGTAGGTTGTACCACCTCTTCCTGATGTCATCCCTTGTTCTTGGGTGCTGTCCCACAGTGTTCATCCTGTCCATGATTGTCCCCCATAGCTCCGTCTTCCTGGCAATGGATATCTGCTGTACCTGTGCTCCAAACAGCTGTGGCTCTACCCTGACTATTTCCTCCACCATGACCCTTAACTCCTCATCAGTGAAACCGGGGTACCTTTGTGGGGACATGGGTGTTGTGTGGTGTGTGTTGGTGAAAGTGTGTTGAGTAATGTGGTGGGGTGTGTGATGTGGGGTGCGTGAGGGATGTATGAGTGTATGTGGTGTGTGTGTCTAGTTGTCTCTGTGCTGTTTGTGTCAATCTCCTGGCAGTAATTGTTGTTTGTAAAGGGTTGTGGGTAATGTGGAAGTGTGTTTTATAGTTCTGTGGGTGGGTGGGTGTAGTGTGTGTATGAGTGTCAGGTGTGTGTTTTTAGTATTGGCCAATAAAGTGTTGTTTTGTGAGGGGGTGTCCATTCTGAGCGCAGCGGTATGTACCACCAATGGTTTACCACCATTGAAAGTCTGCCCTGGTGACTCGTGCGTCATAATGTGGTGGGCGTTCTAATGGCGTAACGGTATGGGTGTTGATACCACCACTTTAGCACTGACCTTTGGGCTGGCAGATTTGTGTATGTGGCTGTATTCTGTCAGACTGGTGTATGTGTGTCATAACATGGCGAACGTATATTCCCCACTGCAGCGGTATGTTGGCGGCCGTCACCCCGGCAGTAAGCGTCATTACCGCCAATGTCATAATGAGGACCTAAATGTTTTTTAGCCTACTGAAACTAAAAGCCCCAATCTGGACATCTGGTCGTACTCGACTGGGGCAAAGTCAAAATTTGAGGCCGAACGCGATGGAGACTTGCTCAGCTACAATGAGCAGGAGGCCTCGGTCAAAGTTTTACCTTCTGACTTAGTCTTTTTCTTGAAGATTTTCTTCACCGGGACGAAGTCGCAAGTTGGATCTAACCTCTCTATAGCCCTCTTCAGATACTCATCACAGGAGACCTTGGTGAAGAATTCTGCCTTCGGACTTAGACTATTTTTCGTGATGGAATTCTTCTTCCACGACAAACTTGAAATTGAAGCTGGCCTCTCCGGCGCCCTCGTCAGATACGCTGTGCAGGAAGCCTCGGTCAACTTTTTACGTTCGGACTTAGAAGTTTTTTTTTTAGCTTTTTCCCTCTGATGTCAGAAGACCCTCCACAGCAAGCCCATTTCGAGTTGACATCGTTGGATTGCATTTCCATGAGCTCCCAGTGGATTCCTGGAATTCTGGGGCTCTGGAGCTTTTCAGTGAGACTAACATGCAAGTCTGGCCGGGTCGCGGTCAACGTAAGCCAGCTTTACTGATGATGTTGAGTCGGTCCACTTATGGAGTTTTTTTTCTAAAAGTTCTCCAATCTTCTCCAAACTTCTCGATCATCTTCCAGAAGGTCTTTGAAAGTCCGTTAGGAGTCCGCAACTCACCCCAAGGTTCCAGAAGCTCAGAGTTGCTCCTTGAGGGCTAGGACTCCAAATCCCAGAACGGACCTGGTTCAAATCCAAAAATGTCCACTAGCCACTGGTCAGCTGGTCAGTGTCTTCAGGGTTTGATGCAGGAGAATCTGGTCAGCTATTTTCTACCTGTAGAAAACAGGGAGTCCCTTCTTGAAACAGTTGAAGACAGGCAAAGTCCTTTTAGTCGTGAAGCCTAAGTGTGCAGCTGGTGCAGCCTTTCAGAGTGCAGTGTCCAGGTGCATGTCAGGGGTCCAGCAGGGCAGTCCTTCTTTGTCTTATCTTGTTCCTTGTAGGGATCTGAGGTGGGGGCACAGCTCTGCCAAGTTTATCCTTGCTCCTGGGGTTAGAAGCAGGGGGGCCCTCTTGACCAATCACATGCAGGCCACCACCCTCTTGAGTGACCACTTCCTGGGAAGTGTGGCAAAAAACAATCCCAGGGAGCAACATTCTCCCAAAATCCAAGATGGCAAAAATTTAATCTCAGAGGTTAGGTCTGGCTGAGCCCACCCACTAGTGTTACTACGTTTCCCTTAACACACCCCTTTCCAGTCCTCTGGTAATCTAATCAGGGGGCACCTGGTTGTCTGATTTTGCAGGAAATGGGGGTGGTCCAGTTCTCCTCCCTCAGGCACTTCCTTTGTCCTCAGCCCAGGCCACTTCACACCTCATCAGAGCCAGAGTCTGGCCAATCAGAGAAGGGCACTACAGGGCAGAAGTTGGCAACTTTCAGTTATAGTTCCAAAACTCTTTTCCGGAGTTAGTTATATTAAATTCAACAATGGCATTATTTGATACCAAACTTGAAATATTTAGCTCCTTTTGAAACGTTATTAATTCAAAAATACAGCCTCCCCATGCTTATAAAACATATTTTATTAATTCCATGCTTACAGTTATACTGCCCCCAATCCTAGGGTCACCTTTGCTCACCTTAAGGGTGATATATGTAAAAATAAGGTAGTTTAAGACTTTGTAAGTACTTTTTAATTCCAAAGTCGAATTTGGGGTTAACTTTAACTTAAAGGCCGTCAGCATGGCAGGCCTGCCTTTAAAATGACCCTGGGCCCCACATCAGTGCACCTCGGGGTGCACTACCTATGCAGAGTCAAAAAACACCAACATAAGTGAAGAATGGGGCAAAAAGTTAGGGGGCTTCTGCAATCAGCCAAGTTTTCCCATAAACCTTCACCTCAGGCCTCTTACAATGGTAGTCTTCTAAGACAATGGCAAATTTACAATCTTGTGGGAAGAAATAGAAAGGACCTGAAGTATCCAATCCAACTTTTTGTCACAGCAGCTCCTGCCATTCAACAGGGACTAAAGGTGCAGCTGTCACTTTTAACATTTTCTCACTGCTAGCACACATTATGTACTCTCTGACTACTCTCTCAACTATCCTATCAAGGCCAGGATACCAAAATACTTTCCTTACTAATCTTTTCATAGATGACATACCTAAATGCCCCTCATGTGCCACAGATAAAATGTGATCTCTTAAACTGAGAGATGGTATAACTTTTCCATCTTAACCCCTTCGCTGCCAGGCCTTTTCCCCTCCTGTGCCGAGCCTTTTATCAGCTATTTGGGGCAGTTCACGCTTAGGCCCTTATAACTTTTTGTTCACATAACCTACCTGTTAGAAATGGGGTTTCTGGTTGGCTAGGGTATGCACCTCAGCCAGGCAGAACTTACCCACTCTAGTCAGGGCAAGGGAGTTACACGTCCAAGATAACCCCTGCTCACCCCCTTGGTAGCTTGGCACGAGCAGTCAGGCTTAACCCGGAGGCAATGCGTAAAGCGTTTGCACAACACACACATACATGTGACGCAATATCCCCACCACAAAGGAAACACAACACCAGATTATATGAAAATATACTGTATTGTACACAACGTAATTATTAGACCAACATCACATAACAGTACTATCCTGCTACCTTAGCAGTTGTCAGAACGTTACACATTAGTTACTCTGCAAACTAGCAGTAGTCACACATAACACACAGGTTACTCAGTATTCTGCAACATAAGCAGTAGTCAGGAAACACGTTATCACATTAGAACACTTGTCATAAGAATATCATAAAACGCCCATAGTAGGAACATTAGAAAACCTATGGCAAGTTAGGGAAACATATTAGCAAGTCATGCCCATAAAAGGAACATGTGCACACATATGTAAAAGCATCATAGAACAGGTAGGTAATATACCACAATTAATAAAGTCTGTAGAAAGAACTTTAAATCGTAATTATATTTGTCCATTTAAAAGTACCTGGGAATGATGAAGAGGCACTTCCAGTGCCTAAAACGAATAATGGGGCGGCACTTCCAGTGCCTAAAAGAGGAACGAGGGGCCCCCGGCGCTCCCATGCGCGAAACGGGGGCCACGTGGTGCTCCTGAATAGAGAGGGGCGAACAGCACCCTCGCTGCGGTGTGGGGACGGGCCCCCACTGGGCCGCTACTAGCCCTCACCCAAAGGGTGGGGCCCAAGAGCCACGAAGAATCAGGGATGTGGGGGCGATCGCGCCCCTAACGCAGTGACCGGGGGGAAGGGAACTCCCATTCCACCCCGTGTCCTGCTTTGGCCTAGGCAGCCGCCCTCGTCCACGGTGCGGCTGCCTAAAACAGGAGAAAAGGGAGCAGGAGCCTCCGATGAGGCTCTCGTCCTGCTCCTTCCAGCGCCCGCACATGATTTGGGGCGCGCGCTGCTTCCCAGCCCGACCGGGGCTGGTGCGTGAAGCCGGCACCGAGGATGGTGCCTGCAAGTGCCCCGGGGGCGCGTCAAGAAGCGCGCTTCGCCCCGGGGGCACTGCTTGGAGCGCGCTCGCTCCTTACTTCCTTTCTGGGTGCCCCGGGGGCACGAATAACAGTGCGGTCCCGGCGACCGGCCCGATGCGGCGCCCGGGCCGCGGCGGTGATTTTATCCACACACGAGCACTGGAGAGGGCACGAAGGTCCTCCTTCAAGCCCGGGTTGCGGCGGTGATCTACTTTCGTAGAAACGCGCTCCAGGAAGCGCAAGGGCATACTTTAAAGCCCGGGCTGCGGCGGTGATTTCTCTTCATCGAAGAAAAGCGCTTTCAAAGCGCAAGGGCACCTCGGTAGCCCCAGCAACACCAAGGATGCATTTTTCTCCTCTAGCATCCTGTCCAAGATGTAGAAGATCGTTGCAGGGGTCAGGGGCCACAGCACCCTGCCCCTGGGAACAATAATCAAGGAGATGGTACAGGGCTGGTGGGTCCAGCTACAGGCCAGCACAAGGGGTGCAGTTGGTGGCAGTTCCTCCTAGTGACCAGGCAGGTCACAGGTCAGCACAGCAGCAGCAGTCCATGGCGGTTTCCTGGTGAGTCCATTCATCAGCGTTCTGTGTCCAGTTCCAAGTTCCAAGAATGTTCAAATTGTGGGGAAAATTCCCCTGTACTTATAGTCAGTTCTTACAGTGTTTTACAGTGGTAGGGAGAGGAGGTTCCAGCCAGTTACAACTGGTTCTGGGAGTGCCCCCTCTCTCCTTTCAGCACAGGCTCCAAACATCAGTGGGGGGTTAACGACCCTATTGTGTGAGGCCAGGACACAGCCTTTACAAATGTAGGTGTGCCCCGCCTCTCCCTTCTCTCAGCCCAGGAAGACTATTCAGTATGTAGATGCACCTCAGTGACACCTCCACCCTCCCTGTGTACAGGCTGTCTGAAAAGTATGCACAAAGCCCCAACTGTCACTCTGCCCAGACGTGGATTGGAGTCAAGCTGCAAAACACCAGAATCATAAGCACAGATAAATGCGCACTTTCTAGAAGTGGCATTTCTGTGATAGTAATAAAAAATACACCCACACCAGTAAGCAGTATTTATTATCACCATCACAACCATACCAAACACGCCTACGCTAGCCCTCATAAATCAGACAATACCCCTACACATAAGGCAGGGCATTTCTAATGCAATCCTATGAGAAGGCAGCACTCACAGCAGTGAGACACCAAGTTAGGCTGTTTGTCACTACCAGGACAGGCCATGCAATATGGCACATGTCCTGCCTTTCTACATACATGGCACCCTGCCCACAGGGCGTACTTTAGGGGTGACTTACATGTAGTAAAAGGGGAGTTCTGGGCCTGGCAAGTAAATTTAGATGCCAGGTCCCTGTGGCAGAAAACTGCGCACACAGGCCCTGCGCTAGCAGGCCTGAGACAGGTTTGAAAGTCTACTTCAGTGGGTGGCGCAAGCAGCGCTGCAGGCCCACTAGTAGTATTTAATTTACAGGCCCTGGGTATAGAGATACCACTGTACAAGGGACTTATAGGTAAATTAAATATGCCAATCAGGTATAAGCCAATCATACCAACTTTAGATGGGAGAGCACCTGCACTTTAATACTGGTCAGCAGTGATAAAGTGCTCAGAGTCCTAGAGCCAACAGCGAAAGGTCAGAAAAACCAGGAGGAAGGAGGCAAAAAGACTAGGGATGACCATGCGTATGGCCAAAAGTCCAACACAACCCCCTACCAGCCAAAATCCAGGGGAGAACAATCAATACCTTGATGTACTTTCCTGATTGGGGCGATAGAACAAGGACCCAGGCCCACAACAGCAGGGGCATGTTCCAGTTCTACGCCTTCCTGACTCCACTGGGATCTCTCTGTCAATGCGTCCCAGGCAGCCTAGACCAACCCACGGGGATTCTCTAGCTGCCAATGGCCAGAACCAGGCCCCAGGCCATCTAGGAGCCTCTGGTCTCTGAAACCATAATGAGTGGGGGGCGGTAGCCCCAGGTGCAAAGCAACCTGTCTCCACTCCATTTTTGATCAGTTCAGGGGCTCTACCCTGCCACTGATCCACCAACCTAGGGTCCGCACCCATAGGTTCTACAGGGGCTAGAGGCGAGGCTCTCCTCCCTCTACCCCTCCTTCTAGGATCCCGCCCTCCTCTCCTAGGAGGGGTATCACCAGAATCCACACTTGCCAGGGTGCTGGGTACAGCAGCCCTGCACAACTTCCTCGCCAGCCCAGGATCACTACCTGGCGACTGACCACCCAACCCAGGGACGACACCCTTGGGTTGCACCGGGGTCCGGGGCGGGCTTCCCCCTCCCTGAACCCCACTTCCAGAGTCCTGCGTCTCCCCACCTCGGGAGAAGCCACCAGAAGTTTCACACAGGGGGGTGAGCACACTAACCGCCCCCCCAACCAGGTCAGAGTTTACCCCCTGAACCTGTCTATCTAGTCCAGGGACGACACCCTTAGACTGGACCATTGCCCAGCGAACCAGGACTTCCTTGGGAGCACACCTACCCCCTACCAGATCAGAGCTTACCCCCTGAATCTGGCAATCCAACCCAGAGTCACTACCCTGCGGTTGAACCACTGCCTGGCGCACCAGGACTTCCTTGGGAGCACACGTACTCCCCATCAGGTCAGAGTTTACCCCCTGAACCTGATCATCCAACCCAGAGTCACCACCCTGCGGTTGAATCATTGCCTGGCGCACCAGGACTTCCTGGGGGGCACACCTACCCCCCACAAGGGAAACACTTTCCCCAAGGGCCATACAAGAGTCTGGCTGGCGCAGGTCTCCTGACCTCTGCCCATCTGACAGAGTCTGGATTCCCCCCAGCCCAGAAATGGTCTCACCAAGGTCATTCCTGGGGGGCTCTGCACTCAGAGCTGACCCCTGACCCTCCAGGTTCTCCACTGGGGCCCGCAGCCCCCTCTCAACCCTATGCCTGGATTTCCGCCTCCTCCGCTGTAGAGCGAGACTACCAGACACCAGGACCGGCGGAACGCTATCACCAGCCACCCGCCTAAGTCCTAATGACAAAATGGGATCCTTCTGAACAGCTGGCCCTACGGCACAGGTTAGGCTCACCTCCTGGCGTTCACTCATGGAACCTTCAGGGGCCTGGGACGGTATCTTGGGCACCTTGGGCCTCAGCCCAGCCCCATTCCCTCTCCTCAGAGACGGGACATGGGGTCCCTCACCCATCCCAGTCCACTGGGACCTACCTGGGACACTCCATTCCTTTCCCACCACACCTTGTTGGGAAACACCTAGACCACTCTCATTAGGAACACCCCCTAATGTCACACCAGACCCTCTGGTATGCAACCAGAAGTCTGCCTCCTTTGCAAGCTCCCTGGAGTCAGAGAGCTCACACACTGACAAGTGTTGGCGTAACTCTGAAAAACAACAACGAAACAGGTGCTCTCTGAGAATCAGATTAAACAGCCCTTCAAAATTGTTTACTGTGCTACCCTTCACCCATCCATCTAGTGCAATGCAGCAATCCTCCACAAACTCCTCCCAAGACTGGTGGGACAGTTTCTTACCACCCCTAAACCTTTTTCTGTATTCCTCAGGGGAAAAACCATACTTCACAATCAGTGCGTTCTTCACAGCGGAGTACCCCTCCCTGTCACTCTCTTCTAGAGTCAGTAGGGCATCCCTCCCCTCCTCAGGAATAAAACTCCCTAGGCCAGTTCCCCAATCCTTCTCAGGGATCCTGCGCTCTACCAGAGCCTTCTCATATTCCTTTAACCACTGACGTATGTCACCCCCCTCTTGGAACCTAGGTACCAGATCTATGGGTATGTGAGGAACCTCTTTGCTACAGCACTGTACATTGCTGCCACCACTGGACTCCACCTGCAACGCTGGTGAGTCCAGAACCTTCAGACTGCGCTCTAGAGCGAGTCTTTCTCTGGCAAAGGCCCTCTCTGCCTCTGCCATTCTCTCCTGTACTAAGGCCTTCTCTACCTCAGCCCTTCTCTCCTCAACAGCTAGGCGCGCTAACTGCAACTTCAGGTCCCTCTCTTCCCGCCTATCTCTTAGCTCATCAGGCGTCAAGGAATGAGAGGTAGCCCTGCTTCTTACACTGGACCCAGCAAGGGACTCCCTATCACTGGGGCCTTCCCTGTCAACTGGCGTCCCCAACCGGTCATTCTCACCCTCCTGATCAGTCTCTCTACCACTCTCTAGGGATGAGGTCTGGGAGCCCTCCCATTGGGAACCCTCGCTACACTCAGGATCCTCTGGGTACCCCCTAAGCACACTCCCTCCCTGGGTAAATGTCACAAACCTTTCAAAGAAATTCAGAGATCTCCTGAGGTCCCCTTCTACAGGCAGCCCTCTCTCTCTACAGAACCCCTCTAATTCCTCCTGCGTGTAAAACGGCAGGTCCTCTAAATCAAAGGTAAGCCCCATCTTGAAAAGGTACAAATAACTCAACTGTGACAACCACAATACCCAAGCGTGAGAACTGAAAACAGGAAAAATGACCAAAGAGAGAAAGTTAAGAGAAGCCAAACATGTGATGGTCTAAACGCAATCCTTGTAGTGAAATAATGAGTCACAATGGTATTGTGCAAGCGCAAGTCCTATCCTCACCGCTGACTTCCAATGTTAGAAATGGGGTTTCTGGTTGGCTAGGGTATGCACCTCAGCCAGGCAGAACTTACCTACTCTAGTCAGGGCAAGGGAGTTACACGTCCAAGATAACCCCTGCTCACCCCCTTGGTAGCTTGGCACGAGCAGTCAGGCTTAACCCGGAGGCAATGCGTAAAGCGTTTGCACAACACACACATACATGTGACGCAATATCCCCACCACAAAGGAAACACAACACCAGATTATATGAAAATATACTGTATTGTACACAACGTAATTATTAGACCAACATCACATAACAGTACTATCCTGCTACCTTAGCAGTTGTCAGAACGTTACACATTAGTTACTCTGCAAACTAGCAGTAGTCACACATAACACACAGGTTACTCAGTATTCTGCAACATAAGCAGTAGTCAGGAAACACGTTATCACATTAGAACACTTGTCATAAGAATATCATAAAACGCCCATAGTAGGAACATTAGAAAACCTATGGCAAGTTAGGGAAACATATTAGCAAGTCATGCCCATAAAAGGAACATGTGCACACATATGTAAAAGCATCATAGAACAGGTAGGTAATATACCACAATTAATAAAGTCTGTAGAAAGAACTTTAAATCGTAATTATATTTGTCCATTTAAAAGTACCTGGGAATGATGAAGAGGCACTTCCAGTGCCTAAAACGAATAATGGGGCGGCACTTCCAGTGCCTAAAAGAGGAACGAGGGGCCCCCGGCGCTCCCATGCGCGAAACGGGGGCCACGTGGTGCTCCTGAATAGAGAGGGGCGAACAGCACCCTCGCTGCGGTGTGGGGACGGGCCCCCACTGGGCCGCTACTAGCCCTCACCCAAAGGGTGGGGCCCAAGAGCCACGAAGAATCAGGGATGTGGGGGCGATCGCGCCCCTAACGCAGTGACCGGGGGGAAGGGAACTCCCATTCCACCCCGTGTCCTGCTTTGGCCTAGGCAGCCGCCCTCGTCCACGGTGCGGCTGCCTAAAACAGGAGAAAAGGGAGCAGGAGCCTCCGATGAGGCTCTCGTCCTGCTCCTTCCAGCGCCCGCACATGATTTGGGGCGCGCGCTGCTTCCCAGCCCGACCGGGGCTGGTGCGTGAAGCCGGCACCGAGGATGGTGCCTGCAAGTGCCCCGGGGGCGCGTCAAGAAGCGCGCTTCGCCCCGGGGGCACTGCTTGGAGCGCGCTCGCTCCTTACTTCCTTTCTGGGTGCCCCGGGGGCACGAATAACAGTGCGGTCCCGGCGACCGGCCCGATGCGGCGCCCGGGCCGCGGCGGTGATTTTATCCACACACGAGCACTGGAGAGGGCACGAAGGTCCTCCTTCAAGCCCGGGTTGCGGCGGTGATCTACTTTCGTAGAAACGCGCTCCAGGAAGCGCAAGGGCATACTTTAAAGCCCGGGCTGCGGCGGTGATTTCTCTTCATCGAAGAAAAGCGCTTTCAAAGCGCAAGGGCACCTCGGCAGCCCCAGCAACACCAAGGATGCATTTTTCTCCTCTAGCATCCTGTCCAAGATGTAGAAGATCGTTGCAGGGGTCAGGGGCCACAGCACCCTGCCCCTGGGAACAATAATCAAGGAGACGGTACAGGGCTGGTGGGTCCAGCTACAGGCCAGCACAAGGGGTGCAGTTGGTGGCAGTTCCTCCTAGTGACCAGGCAGGTCACAGGTCAGCACAGCAGCAGCAGTCCATGGCGGTTTCCTGGTGAGTCCATTCATCAGCGTTCTGTGTCCAGTTCCAAGTTCCAAGAATGTTCAAATTGTGGGGAAAATTCCCCTGTACTTATAGTCAGTTCTTACAGTGTTTTACAGTGGTAGGGAGAGGAGGTTCCAGCCAGTTACAACTGGTTCTGGGAGTGCCCCCTCTCTCCTTTCAGCACAGGCTCCAAACATCAGTGGGGGGTTAACGACCCTATTGTGTGAGGCCAGGACACAGCCTTTACAAATGTAGGTGTGCCCCGCCTCTCCCTTCTCTCAGCCCAGGAAGACTATTCAGTATGTAGATGCACCTCAGTGACACCTCCACCCTCCCTGTGTACAGGCTGTCTGAAAAGTATGCACAAAGCCCCAACTGTCACTCTGCCCAGACGTGGATTGGAGTCAAGCTGCAAAACACCAGAATCATAAGCACAGATAAATGCGCACTTTCTAGAAGTGGCATTTCTGTGATAGTAATAAAAAATACACCCACACCAGTAAGCAGTATTTATTATCACCATCACAACCATACCAAACACGCCTACGCTAGCCCTCATAAATCAGACAATACCCCTACACATAAGGCAGGGCATTTCTAATGCAATCCTATGAGAAGGCAGCACTCACAGCAGTGAGACACCAAGTTAGGCTGTTTGTCACTACCAGGACAGGCCATGCAATATGGCACATGTCCTGCCTTTCTACATACATGGCACCCTGCCCACAGGGCGTACTTTAGGGGTGACTTACATGTAGTAAAAGGGGAGTTCTGGGCCTGGCAAGTAAATTTAGATGCCAGGTCCCTGTGGCAGAAAACTGCGCACACAGGCCCTGCGCTAGCAGGCCTGAGACAGGTTTGAAAGTCTACTTCAGTGGGTGGCGCAAGCAGCGCTGCAGGCCCACTAGTAGTATTTAATTTACAGGCCCTGGGTATAGAGATACCACTGTACAAGGGACTTATAGGTAAATTAAATATGCCAATCAGGTATAAGCCAATCATACCAACTTTAGATGGGAGAGCACCTGCACTTTAATACTGGTCAGCAGTGATAAAGTGCTCAGAGTCCTAGAGCCAACAGCGAAAGGTCCGAAAAACCAGGAGGAAGGAGGCAAAAAGACTAGGGATGACCATGCGTATGGCCAAAAGTCCAACACTACCCATGCCAAATTTGCGTCCTTTCTTTCCAACATCCTAGGGATTCTAGAGGTATCCAGACTTTGTGGGTTCTCCTGAAGGAGACCAAGAAATTAGGCAAAATACAGCAAACATTTCGTTTTTTAAAAACAAATGGGAAAAAGGGCTGCAGAAGAAGGCTTGTGGTTTTTCCCCTGAAAATGGCGTCAACAAAGGGTTTGTGGTGGTAAAATCACCATCTTCCCGGCTTTCAGGAACAGGCAGACTTGAATTAGAAAACCCAATTTTTTAACACAATTTTGACATTTTACTGGGACATACCCCAATTTTACTATTTTTTGTGCTTTCAGCCTCCTTCCAGTTAGTGACAGAAATGGGTGAGAAACCAATTCTGGATCCCAGAAATCTAAACATTTCGGAAAAGTAGACAAAATTTTGAATTCAGCAAAGGGTCATTTGTGTAGATCCTTCAAGTGTTTCCTACAGAAAATAACAGCTGAAAGAAAAGAATATTGAAAGAAAAAAAAACAGTAATTTTTCTCCACGTTTTACTCTGTAACTTTTTCCTGCAATGTCAGATTTTTTAAAGCAATATACTGCTACGTCAGCTGGACTCTTCTGGTTGCGGGGATATATAGGGTTTGTAGGTTCATCAAGAACCCTAGGTACACAGAGCCAATAAATGATCTGCACCTTGCAATGGGTTTTCATTCTATACCGGGTATACAGCACTTCAAATGCTGAAATATAAAAATTTAAAAATAGGTATCAAGAAAACCTTTGTATTTCCAAAATGGCCACAAGATAAGGTGTTCAGAAGCAGTGGGTATTTGCATATCTCTGAACTCCGGGGTGCCCATACTAGCATGTGAATTACAGGGCATTTCTCAAATGGAGGTCTTTTTTACACACTGTCTTACGTTTGAAGGATAACATGTAGAGAAAGACAAAGGGTTATAACACTTGTTTTGCTATTCTGTGTTCCCCCATGTCTGCTGATAAAAATGGTACCTCACTTGCATGGGTAGGCCTAGCGCCCGCGACAGGAACTGCCCCAAAACACAACATGGACACATCACATTTTCACAAAGAAAACAGAGCTGTTTTTTTCAAAGTGGCTAGCTGTGGATTTTGGCCTCTGGCTCAGCCGGCACCTAGGGAAACCTAGCAAACCTGCACAGTTTTGAAAACTAGACACCTATGGGAATCCAAGATGGGGTGACTTGTGGGGTTCTGACCAGAGTCTGTTTCCCAGAATCCTTTACAAACCTCAAAATTTGGCCCAAAAAACACTTTTACCTCTCATTTCGGTGACAGAAAGTTCTGAGCCACAAATTTCCTTCCACCCAGCATTCCCCCATGTCTCCCGATAAAAATGGTACCTCACTTGTGGGGCTAGGCCTAGCGCCAGCGACAGGAAAAGCCCCAAAACACAACGTGGACACATCACATTTTCACAAAGAAAACAGAGCTGTTTTTTGCAAAGCACCTAGCTTTGGATTTTGGCCTCTAGCTCAGCCGGCAACTAGGGAAACCTAGCAAACCTGTGAAGTTTTGAAAACTAGACACCTAGGGGAATCCAAGATGGGGTGACTTGTGGGGTTCTGACCAGATTCTGTTACCCAGAATCCTTTGCAAACCTCAAAATTTGGCCCAAAAAACACTTTTACCTCTCAATTCGGTGACAGAAAGTTCTGTAATCAGAGAGGAACCACAAATTTCCTTCCACGCAGCGTTCCCCCAAGTCTCCCTATAAAAATGGTACCTCACTTGTGGGGGTAGGCCTAGCGCCAGCGACAGAAAATGCCCCAAAACACAACGTGGACACATCACATTTTCACAAAGAAAACATAGCTGTTTTTTGCAAAGTGCCTAGCTGTGGATTTTGGCCTCTAGCTCAGCCGGCACCTAGGGAAACCCAGCAAACCTGCGCAGTTTTGAAAACTTCACACCTAGGGGAATCCAAGATGGGGTGACTTGTGGGGCTCTGACCAGGTTCTGTTACCCAGAATCCTTTACAAACCTCAAAATTTGGCCAAAAAAACACCTTTTCCTCTCATTTCGGTGACAGAAAGTTCTGGAATCAGGGAGCAACCACAAATTTCCTTCCACCCAGCGTTCCCCCAAGTCTCCCGATAAAAATGGTACCTCACTTGTGGGGGTGGGCCTACTGCCCGCAGAAGGAAATACCCCAAAACACTATCTGGACACATCAAAATGATCAAATACAAAACTACCTGTTTTTGCGGGGGGCACCTGCGTTTTTGGTCCTGGGCTCAGCAGCTTTCTAGGGAAACCTACCAAACCCAGACATTTCTGAAAACTAGACACCCGAGGGAGTCCAGTGAGGTGTGACTTGCGTGGATCCCCCAATGTTTTCTTACCCAGAATCCTCAGCAAACCTCAAATTTAGCTAAAAAATCACGCCCCGTATTTATACTTTTTTTAGCGCCGCATTTGCGCCGCTTTTTGACGGAAAACGGCGCAAACCTACAAAATACAATGGTATTTTGCAAGTTTGCGCCGTTTTTGCGTCAAAAAACGATGCAAATGCGGCGCAAAAAAGTATAAATACGGGCCCACATTTTCCCCACATTTCTGTGTGGGATCACCGCACTGGGACACATTTCATACCACCCAATGTTCTCCTCATTCTCCTGGTAAAAATGATACCTCATTTGTGTAGGTGGGCCAAGTGGTTGTGAAAGGGAAGAGACAAAAACATGTCGCTATCGAGGGGAACCAAAGGGGGTCCAAAAGGGCAGTTTGTAAAAAAACACATTTTTAGGTTGACAAGTGCAGCATAATTTTTATCGGTATAGATGAGACAATGCTGGGTGGTAGGAATTTTGGGGATTCCTGCAGATTCCGGAAGGTTCCATCACAAAAACGCGGGAAAAATGTGTGATTTCCAGCAAAGTTGGAGGTTTGCAGGGGATTGTGGGCACAAACATGGTGCGGGGTGCATGTGAAACATATCACCCTGGAATCACCCAGATGTTTAGTTTTCAGATGTGTCTAGGTCTTGTGGATTTTTCTACATGGCAGCGTCCCAAAGTCCATAATGTGCAGCCCTCACCATTCCAAGTGGGAAGATTTTGAGAGTTAGCCAAGCTCTCATGGCCCAAATGTAAAACTAAAACCCAAAATAATCAAATGTCTTCTTGATTGCTGTGGGATAAGATGCTTTTGAGTGCAGGGGAGAGCTGAAAGACTGTCACCCCCTTCAGTTGGGGTGGGGGCGTAACCAGGCCCATACTGGTTGGTAGCCACCACCCCAATATATATATATATTTTTTTAAATTCCCTGGCATCTAGTAGACTTTTTGTCCCCAGTGCCTAGTGGTTTCTGCTCCCCTTGGGGGAAGATTGACCTAACAAAAATAGGGCAATCTGCCCCCAAGGGGGGCAGAAATAGTCTAAATACAATGTGCCCCCCAGGGGAGTGACCCTTGGCTAAGGGGTTGCTCCCCACCTCTAAAAAACAAAACATTTTTTTTTTTTTAGCCCTGGCGCCTAGATGCTTCTGCCCCATCGGCCTAATAACAATAGGCTGATCTGCACCCGGGGGGCAGAAATGGCCTAAAATAAATTTGACCCCGTCACCCCTGGAGCGACCCTTGCCTAAGGGGTCGCTCCCCATCTCTAAAAAAAAAAAAACACAAAAACACAAAAACAGCACACAAAAAATAGCCCTGGTGCCTAGAGGTTTCTGCTCCCCCTGGGGGAAGATCGGCCTAACAACAATAGGCCGATCTGCCCCCGGGTGGGCAGAAATGGGCAAAAATAAATTTGCCCCCCGGGGAGCGACCCTTGCCTAAGGGGTCGCTCCCCTTCCGTGAATTTGGCATAAAAAAAATCCCTGGTGTCTAGTGGTTTCTGCCCCCCTTGGGGGCAGACTGGCCTCATAAAAATAGGCCAATGTTCCCCGAAGGGGGTCAGAAATGGGCTAAATATAATTTGCCCCCTAGGGAGCGATCCTTGCCTAAGGGGTCACTCCCCAACTAAAACAAAAAAAACAAAAGAAACGTGAAAAAAAAAAAAAAGATCCCTGGCGCCTAGTGGATTGATCAGCCTAACAATAGGCCGATCTGCCCCCGGGGCGGCAGAACTGGCCTACAAAAAAATGTGTCCCCCCGGGGAGCCACCATTGCCTAAGGGGTCGCTCCCCTTCTGTGAATTTGGCGTAAACAAAAAAAAAAAACTCCCTGGTGTCTCATAAAAATAGGCCAATCTGCCCCCAAGGGGGGCAGAAATGGCCTAAATATAATTTGACTCCCAGGGAGTGACCCTTGCCTAAGGGGTCGCTCCCCAACTAAAAAAACAAACGAAAGAAACAAAAACAAACCCAAAACAGATGATCCCTCGCGCCTAGTGGATTCTGCCCCCCTGGGGGCAGATCGGCCTAACAATAGTCCGATCAAGGCTTTGAAAAATATTGCCCCCCCTGGGGAGCGACCCTTGCCCAAGGGGTCGATCCCCTCATGCCAGTTTCCATTCTAAAAGAAATCCCTGGTGTCTAGTGGGCATTTCAAAAGCCGGATTGCTTTACAATCCGGCTTTTAAAATGCTCTGAGAGACTTCAAAGGGAAGGAAATTCCTTTCCTTCCCTTTGAAGCCTCTCAGGCCCTCATCACATGATCGGAAGAGAAATGCTTTGCATTTCTCTTCTGATCGCGCTGGAAGCTGAGCTTCCAGCGAGATGGGGAAGTGGCCTCTGATGAGGTCAGCGCACATTTGCGCGCTGACGTCATCAGACATCACTGGGGGGGTCGGGGGTGGAAGGGGAAGGGCTTCCACTTTGATCCCTGCCTTGGGGGGGTGGGATGTAAGCCCACAGAGGAAGCGTTATCGCTCCCTCTGAGCTCAGTGCCCAGGACGTAATGGTTACGTCCTCGGCACATGAGCACTGTGCCGCAGGATGTAACCATTACGTCCGCAGCACAGAAGGGGTTAAACAACATGTCCCCCTCAATCTTTAAATTTTTGGAAATTTTCCATAATGGAAACAATTCAACAGAAATCTCCTTACATAGAGGCCAACCTTCTCCGAGATGTTTCATAACTGTTCCTAATAATTTAAATTTTTCCATAGCATCTTTTCAAATTTCTTCTGTGATTAATTAAAATTTCCCAAGCGTTACATCCACAAAACCAGCTATCACTTCATTTTCATCCACATGACTTACATATTTATTCCTAGCAAAATGTACCCTGGACAAACATTCTGCTGTGACATTTTTTTCCCCAGAAAATATTCCACAATGAAATTATATTACTGGAATCTTGACATTAGACTGCAATGCTGGCCGTGGCATTGCTACCCACACCATGTGATAAAATTCCCACTAAAGGTTTATGAACAGTCCTTAGCATAACATGAGATCCCCAAATGTAATTACGAAAGTGCTAAACAGCCCATGCAGATATCAGTAGTTCTTTTTTTTATAACAGCATAGCACCTCTCAGGATTGTTTAGAGTGCGGGAAGCAAAGGCAACATTCTATTCTTCTTTACCACTACACTGCAACAGAACGCTTCCGAGACCACATGGGCTCGCATCCACAGTAACAATACAATTTTTGTTCACATGAAAAGGCTTCAATGTGGGTGCTTCCATCATTTCATTCGTAATCTGATCAAATGCCCTCAGTTGTCTCTCCATCCAAGTAAACTCTGTGCTCTTCCTAGTTAATTCTCTTAATGGTTCCATCTTGGTGGCAAAATCTTTGATAATCTTACTGTAGAATTCATATAGACCTGAGAATGATAGTAACTTTTCCTTTTTATCTGGTGCTGGTGCTTTCATGATGGGCTCAATAAGGGATTTTTTGGCATCATTCCTTCTTTGGAAAGAGTATGGCCTAAATATTCTACTGTATTTTGAAAGAGTTTACCTTTAGTACTATTAAGAGTTAGACAGTGGGAGTCATTTTGACCCCGGTGGGAGGCGATAATGTGGCGGTAGTACTGCCAACAGGCTGGCAGTACTTACCACCACATTATGACCGTGGCGGTCCCATGACAGTAATACCTGCGATACTGCCAGGCTGCCGCCAGCCTGCATCCTGGCAGTCCCGGAGGTTGTAATCTGCCAGGGCAGCGCTGCAAGCAGCGCTGCCCTGGGGATTACGAGTCCCCATCCACCAGCCTGTCCATGGCGGTAAACACCGCCATGGAAAGGCTGGTGGTATGGGTGACTCGGGGCCCCTGCAGTGCTCATGCACTCGACATGGGCACTGCAGGGGCCCCATTGCACATTCCACTGCCCAAATTATGGGCAGTGGAGTGCGCGATGGGTGCTGCTGCACCCGACGCACCTCATTATTGTCGCCTGCTCCATTACGAGCTGTCTTCAATGTTGTGGTGACTTTTCCGCTGGGCCAGCGGAAATGTCATAATGTGATGCCAAACATACCGCCAGCACTGGCGGTATGTTGGCGCCCGCGGCTTCGGCTGTCTTTTCAAAAGACCGCCGAAGTTGTAATGTGGGCCAGTGTTTCTTCAATACTCTACACACTTTACTGAAATGTTCTGATTGTTCATAGACATTTCTGAAGAAAATGAGAATATCATCCTGGAAGCATTTGACAAATGCCATCATATATAGCCTTAAAAATTTGAAACACATCTCTTTGAAAAACAGATAGGGTGAGCCTTATCAGGTGATCCTGGTGACAACGACTCCTGTCAAGTGTGGAGGTCTTTCCAACAGAATCCATGCTTCTCACACTCATGGGGTGGGACAGCACCTTTCCCAGAAGAGCTGGTAGTGTGTGAAAGACAACTGGAGCAGGTCAACCAAACTGTCTGGGACCAAACTAAGCTTAAAACAACACCCAAGCAAGGAGAAGAGGGTCTAGAGCCAATCAAGTCTGACTCTGAAATAGAACCAATCGAAGTTGGTCCTGAAGTGTCCGAGTCAGACTCAAATCAGACCCCGGTGAAGGAACGAGTGCTACCAGAGGGAGTGTGGAACCTGGATACCGATGACCTAGATGACAGGAGCGTGAAGGAGTGAAACTGCCTAAAGAGAATGTGCCATCAACGATTGCTGAGGAAACAGAGAATTCCGATTTGAGTGAAAGCAAAGCGAAGGTGTAAAATGGAGGAAGTCAAAAAGAATGTGAGTACCAAGTCGTAGGCACTCTTAACCTGAATGGATTTACTTTGCCAATGGGGTGGACCAAGAAGTCTGGGAATGTTGGCATCAGCATACTGGTTCAGCTGAGCCTCCGTGAACTGGATATTGTGATTGAGCTGTATTTGGAACTTTCATTGTCATCTGGAAGTGTAGTTTGTGCAGATATTAGAGACATTTATATTGATCCGGATCAAGAATTTAGGAAAACACCCAGGTCCCAGTAGAAGAAAGAGGGTTGTCATTTAGAAATACCTGGAAAAGGGTAAGGAAGTCTCACAAAGATTTATATGTATTGATGCTGAATGAACTTTGAGCTTTTGAGCTTTATTTTCCTCATTGCATTGACATAATCAGCTCAACAAAGAGACATTAATTGTTGGCATACTTTGTTTGATAATAGATATGATTCTAAAGACGTAATGGAGACATTTACTCATCATATTAATAACATTGCTAGTGGAAGTGATTTGCCCCACTAATCCTGCAGAGGGAGGGACGTCTTCTGATATTGCTTCCCAAAATATTACTTCTAGGAAATGTAATAGGTTAGATAAGAAAGCATTACACATAGATACATCTAGAAGAGATTATTCTGCAAATGTGTATTTCTGCTTGTTATGAATATGTAGAGACCATGAAGGCAAGGTACTGCTATGTATGTACTCAGTTGCTTGCATCTGCTTTAGAAGGTATTACTTATCATCACATCCCTGTGACGTACGGGATTTCATGTAGTCTGCTGTTGATTTTATTTTATGAAACAAGACAGTATCAGTATTATTTGTCCAACTATGACATGGTTTTTTCTGAAATCCCTATAGTTGAACATTTGAATAGATGTCCAGCCCCTTTGGCAATAAAAATGTTTGCAAGATTTTTCAAACTTTTTTCTGCCATAGATACTGCATATGCACATAGACACAATTTAACTTCTCTCTTATCAGATGTAGAAAAGAAGTTCTTGAATTAAAAGATAGGATGAGATATTTGGAAACTGGGTCACAGACAGATGAGTTATTCCGAAGTCAGAATAGATGGAGAAAGGAAGAACTAGAACACCAGTTAGCTGGAGACTCAGCTGCGTTAGCTTTAGATTGGGAACGTAAAGGGAGATTCTGCATCTGGATGTGAAGGTCCGTGACTAACAATGTGTTTGTGGGAAAGAGTAGATGTGAACACACAGTTGAAGTTTAGGGAACTTTCAAGTTGTATTTAGAAGAGGAAAATCCAGTGATTCCTGGTGTTTATTATATTTGTGGCAAGCAAGCATATTTTAGACTACCAAAAGGATGGTATGGTACATGTTATTTGGGAATTGTTTCCCCTGATTTATCACATGGATCACTTTGATAATCCTGTTTGGGCAAAATGGTTAACACCTAGGTAAGGTGTGGGTGCTAGAGAAGTAGTGGGAGACATTATTGGTGCTATGATCCCATCTGTGAGAGTGATTTTGAATGATCTGAAAATCAGAAGGCTTTCTACTATAGTAGACTGTGGGAAACTGGGTTGGAAATAATGCTTTGGAGACTTTATATGGTGAGCAATGTTGGCAGATTTTACTGAAAGTGTACTTAACAAAACAAAAAGGGATGCATTGAGTGGTTATCTTCCTATGTATGAATGGTGCTTGGTTAGGATCGTCTTTGGTGTTCAGGATTAGGATGATGATAATTCCTCCTCTTTATGTCTCTTCCCTTCCGGTGACTGCTGCCATAGAGCTCTCCACGCATGACCATGCAAAGAGAAAAAACTCCACAGTAAGTAAACTGGTCTAGTGCAGGAGATTGTCCCGCTACCAAAACACCAAAGTTGCACATGTTTTCTGTGAAGAATTTTAACTTGCACTATTTTCTGACTATAATAATAGGGCAGGTCAAAAAAACAAGAGTAATGTAATTTTAGTTGGGAAAGAGAAGAGAAAAAAAAAACCTTGGGTGACCAAAAAAGGTGCACAATTTCAGAAAGTAGACACGCTTTATTTCCTTTGGTCTCCTCCCTTTCTACGAGAAGGAACTTTGCGGTGATTCTCTTTCTCTCCTCTTATGTTAGTCCGTCTCAAAGTGACTGGGGTGTTACCCATGCAGTAGCCCCATTAGAAAACAGGTGAAGCCCTCAAAGCAGTGACAGGAAAACAGAGGTGTTTCGCCCTTTCGCTAATGTATTTTCTTCAGACTTCCCCCTCCCCCTCCACTATCTGTGGCCCTGTGACTCACTGTAGGAGCCTCGATGCTCCAGAGCCGTGGCAGGAGCTTTGGCATCTCTGGCGGTGTCCCAGCACTGGGCCTCAAACCATTAGTCCTCACTGTCCCGTTCCTCGTCTTCTTCTTTTCACGTCTTTCGTCTGCTTCTCATTCCCTTTTTCACTCAGTAGTCTCCTCCTGCTCTGTCTCTCGTCACGTCTCTCCATCTCTCTCCTTCTCCTCCTCATTTATTGTCCATTCTCCCTTTCTATCCTTCTTCCCTTCTCCATTGACTTCCATTTTCGGGTTGTTATCTCACCCTTCCTGCCTCCCTAGGTTCTGCAAAAAAACATCTGGGGTCAAAACAGGTCTCTTCGTAATAGTCCGTTCTTTATTTTCTGTAGGATGGCCCGATGGAGGCCCTGGTGGAGGATGTTGCACCGGAGCTTCAAGTAAGTACATGGGGCGGTAGAGGTTTCTGTCACACATCTCTTCCCTTACTATGTTCCTTGGAAGAAATTATGTCAAGGGGTATCTGGACAGATAATCAGCATTGCCTTGATAATGCCCCTTTCGATGAAGGGTGATAAAATGGAAGGGCTGTATAACAAGGAACCACCTTTGTATCCTGGGATTTCTACTTTTATTCCTGGCCATCCAATCCAGAGGGGCATTTTCAGTGTATAATTTTACGTCTCTCCCATCTAAGTAATATTGTAAAGCTTCTATAGACCACTTACTAGCTAATGCTTCTTTTCTATGGTTGCCTAACCCACTTCTTGGGGAAATAATTTCCTACTCAGGTATAAGATGGGCTTTTCTTCCCATTGTTGGTTCTCTTGGGATGCCCCCTCCAGAGGCATCTGTTTGGTGGATGAAGGGCTGTATAAAATCTGGACTGCAAATGATTGGTTCTGAGGTAAGGGTGGTCTATAGCATTTGGAAAGCCATCAACACCGTGGTATCTGGCCTTTTCAGCTTTAACTCACTGCCTCTGCCTTTCTTCAATAAATCAGTAAGGGGGCAGCCAGATGAAATAAGTTTGGAATTAATTTCCTATAGTATCCTACCAGGACCAAAAAAGCTCTGAGTTCTCTTCATGTCTTAGGGAAGGATATCTTCAATATAGCCTCCACTTCTTTCTGTGGTTGGATCAATCCCTTACCTGATGCATAACCCATGTACTTCAATGTCCTGGGTGATAGGTGACTATTCTTAGGATTTACTTTTAGTTCTGCTGCTTTTAAAGAATTTAGGACTGCTCCTAACTGTTGCAGATGTGACTCCCAGGAGAGACTGTATATGAAAATGTTGTCAATATAAGCAGAAGATTAGGGTATGTGTGGTATCAGGATGATATTCATTAGGCTTTGAAAGGTGGCAGGTGCCCCATGGAGGCCAAAGAGAAGGACCGTAAAGTGGTACATGCTCCCTGGGGTAGGGAATGTGTTTTTTTCTTTATCTTGAGGCCTTAGAGGGACTTGTCAGTAACCCTTGCATAGAGCTAAGGCACTGATGTATTGAGCTTTCCCAATTTTCTCTCTCATTTTATCTATTCCAGAGATAAGGTAGGTATTGAATTTCAATATCTTATTCATTTGTCTGAAATCAATGCAAAATCATATCAAACCATTGTGCTTTGGGACCAAAACGATAGGTGAGTTCCACTCACTAATTGATGGTGCTATGACACCCATTTGTGACATGTTTTGTGTATCTTGCTCCACAGTTGCTCTATGGGCCTCTGAAATTCTGTATGGTTTTGTACTTTTTCCCCCGGTTGTGTATGAATAGCATGTTCTATAATGTGGGTTCTTCCTGGTGTGGTGGAAAATGTTTTCCCAAAGGGATATAGAGATTTCCCTAAATATTTTCGTGTTATGGGATCTAGGTCTGGGTCAATACAATCTCGAATGAGATTGTGTCCTGCTGACGTGGTCGAGTGTAACACAGGAAGAGGGCCCTTCTACTTCTTTAACAGATTAACATGATATACTTGGGTCTCCTTTCTGTCTTCATTCAGTTCTACTCTATAGGTGACAGGTGTCCTTGCCATCGTCTTAGCATCTTATTCTAGGACATAGGGAGCATAAGCAAAACCTGATCCCCTGATACAAATTTCCTTAATTTTGTACCTCTATTGCAGTGGATCATTTGAGCCTCCCTCAGATTATCGGCTGTTATTTCTTGTAATTGCCTCAAGCGTGTTTTTAGTCCCACCATATATTCCAACAGGAGTGTGGTATCGCCCTTTTCTTTTTTCCCGAGACTCTGGCCGGGTCTAATGAGGTTTGAGGCTTGCATCCAAAAAGGAGTTCGAAAGGGAAAAAACCCATACTACTCTGTTTGTTACATCTTATAGAAAACAATGCAAGGGGTAGCATGTGTTCCTAATTTTTGGCTTCTAAATCTAGGAGCTTCTTCAATGTTATTTTAAGGGTGGCATTATTTCTCTCCACCAAACCATTTGTTTGGGGGTGATGTGTTGCAGTATGAATTTGTCTCACTCCGAGTTGCTGACAGATCTGCCTCATTCTCCAGGACGTAAAGGGCGTGTCCTGATCAGTGATAATTTCTTGAGGAAAACCTACTCTTGATAAGAGCTCTGTCATGGATTTGGTTACATCTTGCATGTTTGGGTGTCAAGTGGAAACACTTCTGGGTAACAGGTGGCATAGTCAAGTATCACTAAGACATACCTATACCCACTGCATGAGGGGACCAGTGGACCTATGATGTCCATCCCTACTCTTGAGAACGGTTCCTCTATTACCCATAGTGGACCCAATGGAGCCTTTTGTGGGGTTGTACAACTGTAAAGTTGGCAAACATGGCACACTCTACAGTATTTCTGTACCTGACTGTGTAAACCGGGCCAATACAATCTATCAATTATCATCTTCCCAGTCTTTTCGGTACCAAAAAGTCCCCCAGATAAATGTCTGTGAGCTAAGTATAATACCTTCTCTCAGAAAGGAGTGGGCACAATTAATTATTTTTCCTGTTGTGTTCTTCCTTTTCAGTACAACACCCCATTTTGTAGAAAAAAATAGGGACATACCACTTGGGGGGTCTTCTTCAAGTTTAGTTGGGACCATGCTTCCTGGAATTGGGCTTAATTTGTTTGGGCTGCTCTGAAGTTTCTATCAGCTGCACAAACAAACCCTTCTCGATGTACTAGAAATCCTTTAAAAAAATCAGTGTTTCTCCTCTCTTTTGACTTGTTTACTCTTCCCTGTCTTTAGGGGAAGTCCTTCTAAACTATCTACTTTTGAAAAAAGGAGCTGAACTCCACCACTCCTCTTTCTCTTCTTTGGCTTGCCCCACTAGCCCATCTAAATCAGGGTGATCTGACCCTCCTATGAGAGGTTCGGGGAGGCAGGGTATTAACCCCACTCGTAAAGGGACTACAGGGTCTTCTTCATGTGTTAGGTTAATAGTTGTGGTTGGATATTTCTTTCTATCCCCATGGACAGATTGAATGGTGACGTACCCTTGTGGTTGTATCCCAGATCCCAGTATCATTTGTAGTTGGATAACACTTTCTCGACAGCCCTTATCAAGGAGGGTGGATACAGGATTTCCGTTGACTTTCATTGTGCAGTGATGCTTAGGTTTCTTATCCCCAGTTGTATAATATCAAGCTCGGCTCATGCCAATGTCCATAGTTTCTCCTTTTGTGGCCACACCCTGGCTATGTGACCCCATCCCCCACACTGGTAGCACTGGTGTCCTGCGTGCATGGGTCGAGAGTCAGGAGTGATTTCCATGGGTATGGGGTGGGTAGGTTGGGTTTTTGTAGATCGACCTGGAGGTATGCTTTTACTTCTCACAGGAGTTTCTTCTCTCACCTTTTGCCAACTCCTGAGCTCAACTGTATATGCTGGCTATTTTAACTGCTGACTCCAACGTAAGTTTCTGGTGTTGTCTTACCCATTTTGGATGGGTGGATGAAGTAAAATAAGAAATTGTTCTGGGCATATCTTTTCAACAAGCTCTTCCTTTGTTGCAGTCTCAAGTTGCAACCAGTGTTCCACCTAGTCTTTGACTCTAAAGTATAGGGACCTCAATGGTTCATTTGGAGCCTCCCTTATCTGTCTCCATCTCATTCTATATGTCTCTCTGTCAACCCCCATGCTTTCAAAACACTTGTCTTGATTTCCTCATAGGGAATCGTACCTCAAAGATTCACTGCTTAGTAAGAAACAGGCAAGTCTCCAGACAACAGAGGACCCAAATATTGAACCTATTTCTCCAGCAGCCAGGCGGCTGCTTATGCCAACCCTTCAAAATTATCAAATAAATAATATGGATCTTCTCCCTCCACATACTCTGTAGGACCAGGAATGGTAACCCTGCATGCTTTGTTGCCCTAAGGTCATGGCCAGTCTTCCTACTGTTGTTTCTTGTGTTTGCGCTAGTTTATCTAATCTCTCTACCTGTCCTCTTATGGCCATCTGGATGGACTTATGATCTTCCTAGGCTGCCATCAAAATGTGCTCCATGGCTTTTTCCTACTTCTGTTGGTCGTCTGCCATTTTTTACATTTGGGCATCCATTTCCTCCGATCTCACTTCTGACACCACTTTTGGGAGACTGGGTTGGAAATAAGACTTTGGAGGGCTTATATGGTGAGCAATTTTGGCAGGTTTTATTGAAGGTGTAGTTAACAAAACAAAAAGGAATGCATCGAGTGGTTATCGTCCTATGAATGGTACGTTATTAGGATCCAACATCTTTGGGGTTCAGGAATATGCTGATGAAAATTCCTCTTCTTTATGATTCTTCTCTTCCAGGCTCACCTTTTGAGGAGTGGTAACTCTTTGTAACTGTCTTTATGATTATTTTCTGTAGGATGGGCCAATGGAGAACCCACTGGAGGAACTTACACTGGAGAGTCAGGAAAGTACATGGGGTGGGAGGGATTTTTGTCACATGGACAAACTTGCCACTAGTACTGCTGGAACACTATTGGTTGTCAATACTGAAATGAGCGCAATCAGATCAATTGTTTTTCAAAATCGACTTGCGTTAGACATGTTGCTCGCAAAAGAGGACGGAGTCTCTCGGATGCTTAAAGTTCAACAATGCTGCACTTTTATCCCATATAAAAGTGAAGATTTCCAGACTTATATTCGGAATATTTCAGAGTTAACCAAAGATTTGAAAGAATTGGAAGCAACAGGCGCATACGAGGCAATCAGGAGTGGATTTTCTGCTATAGCCAGATGGTTTGGTAACCTGAGAAGTAGAATATTAGGATTTGTGTTGAAACCATTGCAGATCCTTTTGATTGTAGCTATAGTTTTGTTTGTGGGATACTGAATGTTCCAGAGAACAAAAGTTCAACAAGGCAGAAAAAGAAAGAGAGCAAAAGTTGACTTAGAAGGTAGTCAGTGAAATTTTTATGATTAAATGAAGCGTTTGGAAGAATCTAGGTGAAAGTTGTTCAAAACAATTAAGTTTTAGTGTGTCTCATTCAAGAATGAAACATGATTTATGATGACTCTAAAAACCACCAGAGAAAGGGTTGAAAGAGCATAGCTTGGATGTGCCATGACGTCTCTGGAAACAAGATTGTGAAAGGGTGGTCATTTTCTGATAGTCACAATATGGTGGTCACATTTTGTAAAACACACTGAAATTATTTGATATGATTTCCGCACTACAAAGCATATGATGGGAGTGCACCTTTGAATATTACATTAAATCAATGTTTCTCAATTAATATCCATTTGAAATTAACATTTTAAAGGTATTATTTTGTGTAATTATTTTACATATTCTCACATGTAGTGTTTAGAATTAATTTAATCTGGAAGTATATTCCTGTTTTATTAACTTGGTTGGAGTGAAGTTCTACACACATAATTTTATTTTCACTGTTAACTTTCAATGTGGAGTAGTTTTTCTTAAATGTTTCTTTCGAGATACAGGTGTTAGGAGGGGAGACTGAGTCAACTAGAAGCTTATTCTGCATGAGAGATAAGAAAGCCTGAGACAAGCTATGCAAGGATGAAGGTATTCTGAAAGCATGGCAGTCATAAATTGTTTGAAATTGCTAGAACTGAAGAGTATCAAGATTGGATATGATAGGGGTTTGAAAAGTGTAACTTCCAAATAAATTTGGTTGTAGTTTCGATCAAGAAGCTTCGACCGTCATGTCATCGTCCTGGGAAACTGTGATTTAAGGAAGGTTTAGTTAGTGAGAGGTTCAGATTCTTTTCCTACCCTTAGAGCTGAATGGACCTTTCTGAGGTACAGACCTCATATTTTCTATGTGGCTTCATGCCACCACACCTCTCTTAATAGAATATTCTACTGAATTTCTGTTTGCAGATCTTTACAATTAGAATAGTCCAGTTTTAGTTTAAATGGTTATGCAGGAGTACTTGGTTTTGGTGACGAAGAACTACATGCTTTTTCAGATTTTATGCATTGTGGCAATCAATGATTTAGGGGGGCATTTTGACCCTGGCGGTCTTCTGATCTCCATGGTAAATGTGTCGGGCCCACCACCAACAGGCTGGTGGTGCAGACAGCCACATGATGAGGCCAACCCGCCACATCTCCACTCATACCGCCATGGCGGTCGGAACCGCCGGGCCAGGGATGATCATCTCCAACCCGGCGGGCCACAGAAGACCACCAGCGGTATTAGGAGCTGGCCTTCCAAACATGGTTTCCGTGACGGTAGCATCGCCATGAAAACCATGGCAGAAGGGCTACCAGTGACAGGGAAATCCTTCCCTGTCACTGGTTGATGGCTCCCGCACCCCCCCCAGCAACTACTAGAGCCCCCTCCCCCTTCCCCACCTTTTCCCCCTTCAGCCACATCACCCCCTCCCCTACCCACCGTCCCTGCATATATGTGCACAGACGCACACATGCACCACGCATATTCCCATTCACCTACACTTACATCCACTCATCCACTCACACACATCCATGCACGCATTCACAACAATATCCATACACGCACTCATACCTACATTCATACACCCATTCACAACTCCATTCATACATGCATTCATGCACACATATTCACATCCATCCAAACATGCATACTCACACGCATACACACTGACATACAGACACATACTCAATTCAACATTCAGACATGCATACAACCATGCACACGCACATTCATGCACACATGCAGACACCACACACTCATACACGCACAAAACACACCACACCTTACCACCTCCCCTTCCCCTGTCTGACAATCACCTTACCTGGTCCAGGGAGAAGGTCGTTTGGCAGGGAATGGGTTGGTGTGCTTCCACCGCCGGCAGCGCCCTGCCAGAAGGACACTGCCTGGACAGATTTTGGCCCAAAATATGGCAGGCGGTGTCTGACTGGTGGGGCGGGGCAGGTGGTGGAACCACCAAAAGCGCCTCCACCCGCCAGCATGAATACTGCCGGATTTCCATCCAAAGTGTGGATGAAATCCGGAAGTACCCGTGATATGGTGGGCAGGAGACCGCCAACACTGGCAGTATCCTGGTGGCTGCGGGTCGGCGGTCTTCAATGAAGACCGCCAAAGTCATAATGAGGGCCCAAGTCTTGCTTATGTTCACTAGGTTGAACATTGTACTAGATTTTAATTCTAATTTGGCTAATTTATATATTTACATAATGGTTTTGAGACTCACTTATGTAACATTGACTTTCAGCCTGTAATAACGCCCTTATAACCCTATGATTTGACTCTGAATGTTATTAAATGAAATTTGGGTTGTACAGAAATTGTTCAAGTCATTTGATAACTGTTAATCTCCCCCCCCTCGGAACGGAGAAGCACAGATTCATTGGACCCCAGAATTAGAGAAAGGGCACTATGCTCTATCATACCACACCAGCTTGCAATAGAAAACTTGGTACTCCAATTGGGTTAAAACAATTATACAGCAGAATTTCGGGGGCAGATAATTTGCTCTATGGCAAAGCAATAGCAATGTCACAATGCAGAATCCGAGGACCAGCAAAAATAGGGTCCAGAAAATGTTGAAAAATCCGGTAGGCCACGCAAAAAACACAACTGTACTATTGCCGGTTATCATGGTCAAGTTATTACGAAAATATGAAAAATCACCTATTGTAAATGGAAATACTGCAATGCTAATCATACTTACCTGGTGATCTTGTGGGTGCAAATGAAAGCAACATTTTGGATGAGACCAGACTGCATTACATGCTCATATGTGACATACTAAATCCTGAAAAAGGAGGGGAATCTCTATTGTCCAAAGCTGCTAGGTTGTCAGCATACATGTCATGCTATGTAATGCACATGATGAAGAAGAGGACAATGAATATGTTGTGAAAATAGAAGCTACTTTGGAAAGATTGACAGGGTAAGTGAGGTATATGCTGAGGCATATAAAACTCTAAAAGTATTTTCTGTGTTTTTTCATCTGATTAACCAATTGTAGAAGAAATATGGGGAATCATTCATGTAAATAGGTTTTGCACCAACAGTGTGCCTATTCTTACCTCATTTAATAGCTTGTAGTTAATTTAAAATATGTAATAATGAAAACGTGTTCAATTGCCATATGGCCTGTTTTTACCTACCCCCAAGGGCCTAAATAACACTATAGATTCCAGCTTAAAAGAACATGCAAATATGATTAATGATTTAGGTTACTTTTAAAAATTGTTTGGAAGTTGAAACGTTCATAAGGGAGAAGATAAAGTTACAACAAGGGTACTCGGCTCTCACATACTGACAGTGAGCGACAAATTTAGCATTACTGTTATTGGTTTGATTTGCCATCTTCTGTATCACAGTGGTGTGGCCTAGATCACGTTCCCATGCCACTCCTTACACAGCAGTTCACACTGATCTTACCTCTAAGCATGAGTGGTACAGGCGGGAGATCAGTCTAGTGTTCTCCAATGTCAAAATTACCAGTATGAGTGGGGGAAAGTCTTAGGGGTCCTCAGAATATGTGGGCAGTATTTTTGTGCAATGTATTATGTAGCCTGAGATGAATAAACTTGTCCATTAAGGAGGTATTATCCAGCATCCCAAATGCAATGTGAACGTCAGCCTTGCCATTCATAAAGTTGTCCCCCATAGTGTGCAATTGGTGACTTGTAAGTGTATGTTGAGCTGTTTTTTCTTGTGTTATGGGGAGCAATGGGTTGTAAATAATGGGAATAGCTGAGGAGTATAGAACGGGTGCTCCTAGGTATCAACAGAGTTTGGACCATGTCCAGCAGGTGTTGATAATAGTCTGCTTATAAAGGGGCTCAAGAGTTTGGCCCTTGGGTAGGATCAAAGACAAGGAAAGCTTTTCTACCTGATCTAGCTCCAGTTTCAGATACGGGAGTCTGGCATACAGATGGTACCAGTAGTATGAGAAGTGACATTGACTGGCTAGGTTGTATAATGGGATTTCTAATACACAAAACCCCACCTTTGTGAATGGGAGCATGAGAGTCTCCCACTTGATCCTCAGGTGGTGGCCTGCCCATATCCGTCACGTTAGAAGGCTACGCACCGTTGAGAAAAAAAGAGTTGTTCAGTGCAATCAGAATATTAATAAATAGAGAAACTGCGGAAACACCACCATTTTTATGATGACTACGCATGCTGCAAGGGACAAAGGCAGTCAAATCCAAATGTCAATCTGGGTAGTTAGTCTATCTTTTGCAGGCCCATAGTTACTCGGATCACCTCATCTTTCTGTCTATAGAGAAAGATGCTAAGGTACTTAGGAGAGTCATCATATCATCGCTATGGACACTCCACGAAGCAGGGAGAAGTAGCTTCAGTTAGTGGGAACAGGTCTAATTTCTGCCAGTTAATTGACAGGCCTGAAAGGGCTCTGTATCAAATTATTTCCCTAATAATCGGTGGGGAGTTGAGTTGTGGGGTCTCGTGCAAACAGTAGTATATCTTCTGCATAGGCAGATGTTAGAAGCTGACCTCTCTGGAATCGTAATCACCTATGCATGTGATGTTCCTGGATGATGATCAGCAGGTCAAGAGCTATAATGAAAAGTAGATGGGAGAGGGGCAGCCCTGACGTGTACCCTGGAAATGGGGAAAGGGTCTGTAAGGTGATTATTCGCCCACAAATGGGCTAGTAAATTGGCATACAGTAACCTATTGAGATCGGGTACACCAGGTTTGAGAAGGGCTACCTTTAAGAATGGCTATTTTAGGGAATCAAACTCATTTTCTTCATCAAGAAGTGCAACTGTGCCCGGGACAGTTGGAGATATTTGATTCAGAACAGCAAATATGGTGCATAGATTGATAGCTGTGGAGCGATGAGGTGCAAAGCCTGACTGGAGTGGAGAAATAATCTGCTCCATAAGGAGCGCCAGGTGAGTCGATGGTAAGTATTTTGTTGTCATAATTAAGGAGAGCTAGGGGTCTGTAGGATGTGCAGAGGTGTGCTGGTTTACCAGGTTTAGGAATGAGGTTAATGACTGTCTCTCACATAGTAGAGGGAAGAGCGCCCTCTATAAGGGTCTCAGCGTAAACCTCAGATAGGCGAGGAATTACAACATGTCTAAAAGCTTTATAAAAATGTCCAGTCAGTCCATCAAGACCGGGGGCTTTTGTCGATAGCTTGTATGATATCCTCTCATGTAATGGGTCCTGCCAAGAACTGCTGTTGCCCGTCGCTGAGCCAAACCATGGCAATCTCTCAGAGATAAGAACCAATTTTATTGGTTTTATCAAATGAGCGTGTATCATAAAGTGTTTGATAGTAGTCTAGGAGTGTTTGGGTGATTTTGACAGCATTTGTAATCAAGCTACCTTTGTTATTTACTAAATGGGTAATGTACGTTTTTTGGTAGTCAGGTCTCAGTATACTGGCCATTATGTGACCAGGGCAGTTGTCCTCCCATTACCTACAAGCTCTCACGTATTTACCATGATAGGTTACTTATTGATGTGCCTAGTCATGAAACTCTTGTAACAAAAGTGATCTCTCATGTAACTGAGCAGGCTGCGTGCCAGCGGTAGTATTTGAGTCAAGAGTTCTGAGCTTTCGCACAATGCAAGTCAAAGCGCCCTGTATGCTCTTCAGGACCCCTGAGTGGGTGGAGATGCAAGCCCCTCTTATATAAGCCTTGAAGGCCTCCTATAAGGTAGTATGTGTAGGGACCAGGCCAGCGTTTAAGGTAAAATATTCATTAATAGCTGTGAGAAGCTCAGAATTAAAGACAGCATTGTAAAGCGTGTTCTCCGGAAATCGCCATTGTCTGGGTGTATAACCTGGATGTGAAATGTTGAGTGTAAGTTTAACAGGAACATGGTTGGATAGGATGCAGGCATGTGAAGCACGTCTTTCAGCCAGAGTAGAAGGCTATGAGAAAGAAACCAGTAATCTATACATGTGCATGTGTCACTGGAAGTGGAATAAAAAGTATACCCTTTAGTGTATGGATGATGGGTTCACCATGCATCAGATAAATGATGTTTCTCATTAAGTTCCTGGAGTCCTTGCAGTGATCAAGGAATCACAATGATCATCCTAGCAGCAAGGGTGGCAAAGATAGACACAATAGCAGTGCAATTAGGGAGCTGTTGGCTCTTGTATGCAAGGCTGTTGCATCTATAAGGAGACAATATCAAAAAATAAAATGATGGACAGTGTGTTGAAACTTTTCAAACACTTACCCCCAGTCATAGATATAGGTTTAATCCATTGTGATTTTGCTTGCCACATCACCCAGTTCAGACCTAGCTATATGCAAATCCATCTTGATCCTGCTCCCAATGGGAGCAGTCCAGCCCCAACTGCCAAGCCAGGTCCTCCGTGGACAGAATTCAAGCATCCTGGGACCAGTTTCAGGGTATCACCCTTCATCAGCCAGGCTAGCTTGAATCCAGTGGCACAGCAAGCAAGGGACCCACGCCTGGGACTATCCTAACCACTTAGGATACACAAGGCAATATCACAAAATAAAATGATGGAAGGAGTGTTGAAACGTTTCAAGCACTCACACCCAGTCACAGATCTGTGTTTAATCCATTGTTATGTTGCTTGCCACGTCACCCAAGATCAGACCCAGCTATATGCAAATCAGTCTTGACCATGCTCCCAATGGGAGCAGTTTACTCCGATTTGCCAAACCAGGTCCTCCCTGGACAGGATTCAAGCATCCTGGGACCAGTTTCAAGGTATCACCCTTCATCAGCCAGGCTAGCTTGAGTCCAGTGGCGCAGCAAGTAGGGGACCCACGTCTCTGCATACCCTAGCCACTTAGGGTGCACAAGACAATATCACAAAGTAAAATGATGGACAGGGTGTTGAAACCTTTCAAACACTCAATCCCAGTCACAGATCTGGGTTTTATCCATTGTTATTTTGCTTGCCACATCACCCAAGTTCAGACCCAGCTATATGCAAATCCGTCTTGATCCTGCTCCCAATGGGAGCAGTCCAGCCCCAACTGCCAAGCCAGGTCCTCCGTGGACAGGATTCAAGCATCCTGGGACCAGTTTCAGGGTATCACCCTTCATCAGCCAGGCTAGCTTGAAACCAGTGGCACAGCAAACAAGGGGCCCATGTCTGGGCATACCCTAGCCACTTAGGGCACACAAGGCAATATCACAAAATAAAATGATGGACAGAGTGTTGAAACTTTTCAAACACTCACGCCAAGTCACAGATCTGGGTTTAATCCATTGTTATTGTGCTTGCCACGTCACCCCAGTTCAGACCTAGCTATTTATAAATCAGTCTTGATCCTGTTCCCAATGGGAGCAGTCCAGCCCGAACTGCCAAGCCAGGTCCTCCATGGACAGAATTCAAGCATCCTGGGATCAGTTTCAGAGTATTAACCTTCATCATCCAGGCTATCTTGAATCCAGTGGCGCAGCAAGCAAGGGACCCACACCTGGGTATACCCTAGCCACTTAGAGCACCCAAGGCAAGATCACAAAATAAAATGATGGACGGAGTGTTCAACCTTTTCAAACACTCACCCTCAGTCACAGATCTTGGTTTAATCCATCATTATTTTGTTTGCCACGTAACCCCAGTTCAGACCCAGCTTTATGCAAATCAGTCTTGACTCTGCTCCCATTGGGAGCAGTTAAGCCCGAACCGCCAAGCTAGGTCCTTCCTGGACAGGATTCAAGCATCCTGGGACTAGTTTCAGGGTATCACCCTTCATGAGCAAGGCTAGCTTGAATCCAGTGGCTCAGCAACCAAGGGACCCAGGTCTGGGCATACCCTACCCACTTAGGGCGCACAAGGCAATATCACAAAATAAAATGATGGATGGAGTTTTAAAACTTTTCAAACACTTACCCCTAGTCACAGATCTGGGTTTAATTCACCATTATTTTGCTTGCCACGTCAACCCAGTTCAGACCCAGCTATATGCAAATCAGTCTATAAGGAGACACTTCAGGCATCCAGGTATTGCACATATTATTGTGCTGGGTGGCCAGTCCCCTATCAGTGTTTGAGGCACAATTCTCAGTATGCAGAAGGAGTTTGGGGGGGCGCTGGGTTTCAGACCATGACTCTTCCCCAGGCCTGGGTTGCTAATGAGGGATTTGGGTGGGGTCAACAATGCAGCAACAGTCCCTTGGGCCCAGGACTACTCAGGAGCAGACTGGGCGAGAGCTTCATCTAGACAACACAGCAGCACTCACCATCCGGAGATCAATGCAGGGCTTGGGTTGCCCGCACCTCCTCCTAGTCACCAGGATCACTACAGGACAGTCCCACACACACTGCATGGCAGGCAGGAAACTCCCCGGAGGCCACTGCACCAGAGCGGCAGGGTGGCGTCCACGGCTCTTGCTAGGACCCAGGGAGGCAGCAAGCATCAGAGAGGCAAGAATAGAGATAAGTCAGGCTACCCAGGTAGGGCGAAGTTCAGCTCCAATGCCGAGGATCAGACAGGCCTCACGGACAGACAGCCCAGCAGCACCTATTTCACAGAGTCCAGGCCCATTAGCACAGTATCAGCCGTCATGGCACTGCCTCCAATATATCATCTCTCAGCCCAAAATTGGGTTGCAGTGACAGTATACAGGGAGATATATATAGCTGCCTCGCCCTCAGGCTCACCCACAACCCCTGTCGCCTCAGGGACTCCAAGACCTCCTCAGGCTGCAATATTGCAGAGTGGACTGTGCTCAGAATCGCCTCCACAAGTGGCATGCCGAATCATGTTGTTGTCTGGTAGTGTGGTATATCACGTCTGTAGGAGGCTGACCTGGTTTGTAGTGGGAACCCTAGGTACTTACTCTGTATACCAGGTCCAGTTATCCCTTTTTTGTGAAATGTAGGCATTGTCTAGAAGCCATGCCTTCGAGAGGTAGTGTGTATGAGCAGCCAAGGCCTAACTAGGAGACATGCAAAGCTCATGCAATACCACTGTATTCACACAGTACTCACACACATGAAAGAAAATACTCAATGTTACAAAAATAAAGGTACTTGATTTTGATGACACAAATGCCAAAAATACCATAGAGACTGTACTCCCTTAGGAAGTAAATAATGCACAAATTATATACACTAGTGTGCAGAAATAGCTGTAAAAATAGTTAGAAAACAGTGGAAATTGTGAAAATCACAATAGTTAGAAATGGGCCTGGGGGAACACAAACCATATACTAAGAAAGTGGAATGTGAAAGTCGGTTTCCCACCTAGGGAAGTGTAGTGTGTAGAGGGGCACTGGGAGTATTAGAAAACACCAAAGGTAAGTAATAGAACCTACTCCAGAGCCCAGAAAAGAAGGAGTAGATCACAGTAACGTTCCTAGAACACAAAATAACATGAAGAAGATAATGCAAGAACCAGAAGAAACTACAAGACACCAACAATGGATTCCTGGACTTGAAGACATGGGAAACAAAAGGGAACCAAGTCTAAGAAGTACTATAGAGTCCAGGGAGAACCGGAGCCCCTGCTAACACGGATGAAGGTGCAAAAAAAGAACCACTGGTGAAGAACAACAGTCAGTACTGCACCCAAGAAGATGGATGTGGGTTCCTGGTTGATGCAGATGATGTCCCACACCGGAAGGATGATTGCAGTTTGGTTTGCGTGGCTGGATTCTGCCAACAAGGCTTGGCACTTGCAAAGCTTGTGGTTTGAAAATAATGGCGCTGCCTGGGACCAGGAGGGACCTGGCGGACACTATCCAGGAGGGGAGCCAGAGGTGGCTCTCAAGAACTCAGAAAGCCCTCAGAACACCAGCAGCATGCAGAGGAGTCCCACAGAATGGGGACAAAGAAGATGCAAAAGGAGGCCCATGCAGCACTAAAACAAAGGGACCCACGTCACCGGAGACCAACGCAAGAAGCTGTGCATTGCGGAAAGGAGTGTTGGGGGCTGGAGCTGCACATGAAGAAATTTGTGGAAGGATGCCAACAAGCCTTGGCAACTGCATAACATGCAGTGCATGGGGGTACAGTCTTGCGTTGGGAGGTAAGCCTTTCCAGAGGCTTGGTGAGGCTACCCCTTCCAAGCCTGTCACACCTATTTCCAAAGGGAAAGGTGTAACACCCCTCTTCCAAAGGAAATCCTTTATTCTGCCTTCCTGGGCATGAGCTGCTCAAGCAACAGGAGAGCAGAAACCTGTCTGAGAGGTGGCAGCAGCTGGGACTGCCTGGGAAACCTCAGAAGGCTGTAATGGCAATACTGGGGGTCCTTTAAGGGGGCCCAAGGGTGCATGGAATCATACAACCAATGCTTGCAAAAGCATTGGGGTAGGATTCCAACATGTTTAATACCAAACATGACTATGTTCAGAGTTACCATTATGTAGCTGGACATAGGCAGTGACCTATGTCCAGTACACGCGTAAAATGGTGTCGCTGCACTCACGAAGTCCAGGGAAATGGTCCTGGAGGTCATGGGGGCACCTCTGTTAGTGCAGGGGTGCCCTCACACACAGGAACTCTGCACCCTGCCCTCAGGGCTGAAGGGCCTGCAATAGGGGTGACTTATAAGTGACCTGGTGCAGCGTAAATGGCAGTCCTGCAGAAGCCTTTGCATGGGCTCCCTATGGGGGGCAAAATAAATGGTGGAGCCCATAGGGATTCCGTGGAACCCCAATGCCCTGGATACCTAAGTACCATGTACTAGGGACTTCTAAGAGGGCACCAGTATGCCAATTGTGAGTGGAATACTGGATTATCAGTATCCTATAACCATAATTTAAGGGAGAGAGCATAACTACTGGGGTCCTGATTAGCAGGATCCCAGTAGAGACAGTGAAACACACTGTCAAGCAGGCCAAAAGTGGGGGTAACCATGCTAGAAGGAGGCCCCTTTCCTATAACGTCTAGTGCTTGATGCCACAGATCAGATTTATAGTGCACTGTTACATATCGGGCAAGCCTTCCCCTGGAGCGTCAATGTCACGCGGCGATCGTGGTCACCCGGTTGACCATGCTACCTGAGAATTGCTCTTTAATAATCAGTGTTCATCACTAAAATATTTTTGAGACTTCAGTCTGGAAAAATATAATTTGAATTAAGATATTTTTTTTATACTACGATAGCATTGTTTTGTTGCTCTAGTTACAGATTTTTGTGTGAATATGATTTTATTCAGGTTCAGCAACTTTTATTGAGACTGTTGATGTAAATGCTTTTATTGTGCTGCAATGTAATAATGACCAGGATTGTGATATCCACTTAGGTCCCAAAGGTTCCATCACACGTTTTTTTTCTTATTCTGTGCCACTCTTTAGGTCAAACCTTTTAGTTTTATGAACATTAGAAATATAAAACACTCACAAATTGACGTGCTTAGCAAGCCCTCACCATTCATTGGTCTATTTTTGTATTCTTCACATATTTATTTCACCCTCTACGGTATATAAAGCTTGGGGTGGTGGGCCAGCCGACTTCAGCCTATAGCTAACCTTACTGTGAGTGGTGGTATCCTGCTCTTTCATTGAGAGCACATCCGCACACAAAGTAGTTTTCTTCAATGGCAGAACTAATGTGACAATATCAGGTTTTTAAGCCCAAAAATATTTTTGCTGCTAACAATGTTTTTCTACGAATGTATATTAGTGGGGGTCCCTCAGATGCTCAGCAATGAAGTTTGACAGAAAACATTGGAAAACAAAACAAGCATTTGCAAAAATAAAAGGGTGAAACCAACGCCAGACTTAGAGGCTTTGATAATGCACTCTTAAATTTTGCATGAAAGACCTTTACATTCTATACACTGATTATACAGAATCCCATTGCAAGTGAGGTCACATATCTCCTTTCCCTTTTTCTCTCCCAACATGAATTGAAGACTTACATGGTAGTAATGCAGTCTCCCTGTTCCTGAAACCCCAAAGAATTGCCTTCTGCACTTTTGACTACCCTGGATTCCCCATCCTTCTCTCAACCTCCCTGTGACACTCTTTTCCATCAGTACTTTGCTGATACTTACCATATACTCACACTCTGTTGAGTAACTCAAGTGCTTTCCTTCCTTGTTTCTTGTAAACCTACTCTGTTGATCTACTCTCTACTGTAGCCTCAGTACTCGTATTGTTTTGTGGCAATGTTTGCACTATATAAATGACATACATGCTTCCAAGCATATATATTTCTGTTAGACCTGGCATCCTTAGCGTGGTGTCCCCTGTCTTCTTTGCCTATGTTTTGGCTGTGTGCTGGAGTTTGTTTTTGCTGTTTTCGGTACTCTGCGCACTTTCCCACTGTTGACCAATGATAAAGTGCATCTGCTCCCTGTGTATATTGTATGTGTAATTTTCTTTTCCATGATTGGCATATTTGATTGACTAGTATGTCCCTTATAATGTGCGCTAGAGGTGCCCAGGGTCTGTAAATAATGCTACTAGTGGGTCTGCAGCACTGGTTTTGCCACCCACGAGTAGCCCCGTAAACATGGCTCAGACCTTCCACTGCGGTATCTGTGTGTGCAGTTGGAAACTGCCAATTCGACCTGGCAAGAGTACCCACTTGCCAGGCCCAGACATTCCCTTTTGTACATGTAAGGCACCCTTAAGGTAGGCCGTGGGTAGCCCCATGGACAGGGTGCAGTGTATGTTAAAGGTGGTACATGAACAGATGTGTTTTACATTTTCTAAGAGTGAAATACTGCCAAATTCATTTTTCACTGATGCAAGGCCTATCCCTCTCATAGGTTAACATGGGGGCTGTCTTTAAATAACTTATAAGTGCAGTTTCCCTTTGGGAGTAGATAGAGATCAGGAGTTTGGTATCTCCGAACTCACAATTTAAAAATACAACTTTTGATAAAGTTGTTTTTTTAATTGTCAGTTTGAAAATGCCACTTTTAGAAAGTGGGCATTTTCTTGCTTAACCCCTTCGCTGCCAGGCCTTTTCCCCCTCCTGTGCCAGGCCTTTTTTTGCCTATTTGGGGCAGTTCGCGCTTAGGCCCTCATAACTTTTTGTCCACATAAGCTAACCAAGCCAAATGTGCGTCCTTTTTTTCCAACATCCTAGGGATTCTAGAGGTACCCAGACTTTGTGGGTTCCCTTGAAGGAGGCCAAGAAATTGGCCAAAATACAGTGAAAATTTCGTTTTTTTTTTTAAACAATGGAAAAAGTTGCTGCAGAAGAAGGCTTGTGGATTTCCCCCTGAAAATGGCATCAACAAAGGGTTTGTAGTGCTAAACTCTGCAGCTTCCTAGCTTTCAGGAACAGGCAGACTTGAATCAGAAAACCCAATTTTTCAACACAATTTTGGCATTTTACTGGGGCATACCCCATTTTTGCAATTTTTTGTGCTTTCAGCCTCCTTCCAGTCAGTGACAGGAATGGGCATAAAACCAATGCTGGATCCCAGAAACCTAACCATTTCTGAAAAGTAGAGAAAATTCTGAATTCAGCAAGGGGTCATTTGTGTAGATCCTACAGGGGTTTCCTACAGAAAATAACAGCTGAAAGAGAAAAATATTGAAATTGAGGTGAAAAAAACATCAATTTTTCTCTACGTTTTACTCTGTAACTTTTCCCTGCAATGTCAGATTATGGAAAGCAATATACCGTTACGTCTGGTGGACTCCTCTGGTTGCGGGTATATATAGGGCTTGTAGGTTCATCAAGAACCCGAGGAACCCAGAGCCAATAAATGAGCTGCACCCTGCAGTGCGTTTTCATTCTATACCGGGTATACAGCAATTCATTTGCTGAAATATAAAGAGTAAAAAATTGCTATCAAGAAAACCTTTGCATTTCCAAAAAGGGCACAAGATAAGGTGCTGAGGAGCAGTGGTTATTTGCACATCTCTGAATTCCGGGGTGACCATGCAAGCATGTGAATTATAGGGAATTTCTCAAATAGATGTCTTTTTTACACACTCTCCTATATTTGGAAGGAGAAAATGTAGAGAAACACAAGGGGCAATAGCACTTGTTTTGCTAATCTATGTTCCCCCAAGTCTACCGATAAAAATGATACCTCACTTGTGTGGGTAGGCCTAGCGCCGGCGACAGGAAACACCCCAAAGCGCAACGTGGACACATCCTAAATTTTGGAAAAAAACGGAGGTGTTTTTTGCGAAGTGCCTACATGTAGATTTTGGCCTCTAGCTCAGCCGGCACCTGGGGAAACCTACCAAACCTGTGCATTTCTGAAAACTAGAGACCTAGGGGAATCCAAGGAGGGGTGACTTGCGGGGCTCGGACCAGGTTCTGTTACCCAGAATCCTTTGCAAACCTCAAAATTTGGCTAAAAAAACACATGTTCCTCACATTTCTGTGGCAGAAAGTTCTGGAATCTGAGAGGAGCTACAAATTTCCTTCCACCCAGCGTTCCCCCAAGTCTCCCGATAAAAATGATACCTCACTTGCGTGGGTAGGCCTAGCGCCGGCGACAGGAAACACCCCAAAGCGCAACGTGGACACATCCTAAATTTTGGAAAAAAACAGAGGTGTTTTTTGCGAAGTGCCTACCTGTAGATTTTGGCCTCTAGCTCAGCCGGCACCTAGGGAAACCTACCAAACCTGTGCATTTCTGAAAACTAGAGACCTAGGGGAATCCAAGGAGGGGTGACTTGCGGGGCTCGGACCAGGTTCTGTTACCCAGAATCCTTTGCAAACCTCAAAATTTGGATAAAAAAACACATGTTCCTTACATTTCTGTGGCAGAAAGTTCTGGAATCTGAGAGGAGCTACAAATTTCCTTCCACCCAGCGTTCCCCCAAGTCTCCCGATAAAAATGATACCTCACTTGCGTGGGTAGGCCTAGCGCCGGCGACAGGAAACACCCCAAAGCGCAACGTGGACACATCCTAAATTTTGGGAAAAAACAGAGGTGTTTTTTGCGAAGTGCCTACCTGTAGATTTTGGCCTCTAGCTCAGCCGGCACCTAGGGAAGCCTACCAAACCTGTGCATTTCTGAAAACTAGAGACCTAGGGGAATCCAAGGAGGGGTGACTTGCGGTGCTCGGACCAGGTTCTGTTACCCAGAATCCTTTGCAAACCTCAAAATTTGGCTAAAAAAACACATGTTCCTCACATTTCTGTGGCAGAAAGTTCTGGAATCTGAGAGGAGCTACAAATTTCCTTCCACCCAGCGTTCCCCCAAGTCTCCCGATAAAAATGATACCTCACTTGCGTGGGTAGGACTAGCGCCGGCGACAGGAAACACCCCAAAGCGCAACGTGGACACATCCTAAATTTTGGAAAAAAACAGAGGTGTTTTTTGCGAAGTGCCTACCTGTAGATTTTGGCCTCTAGCTCAGCCGGCACCTAGGGAAACCTACCAAACCTGTGCATTTCTGAAAACTAGAGACCTAGGGGAATCCAAGGAGGGGTGACTTGCGGGGCTCGGACCAGGTTCTGTTACCCAGAATCCTTTGCAAACCTCAAAATTTGGCTAAAAAAACACATGTTCCTCACATTTCTGTGGCAGAAAGTTCTGGAATCTGAGAGGAGCTACAAATTTCCTTCCACCCAGCGTTCCCCCAAGTCTCCCGATAAAAATGATACCTCACTTGCGTGGGTAGGCCTAGCGCCGGCAACAGGAAACACCCCAAAGCGCAACGTGGACACATCCTAAATTTTGGAAAAAAACAGAGGTGTTTTTTGCGAAGAGCCTACCTGTAGATTTTGGCCTCTAGCTCAGCCGGCACCTAGGGAAACCTACCAAACCTGTGCATTTCTGAAAACTAGAGACCTAGGGGAATCCAAGGAGGGGTGACTTGCGGGGCTCGGACCAGGTTCTGTTACCCAGGATCCTTTACAAACCTCAAAATTTGGCTAAAAAAACACATGTTCCTCACATTTCTGTGGCAGAAAGTTCTGGAATCTGAGAGGAGCTACAAATTTCCTTCCACCCAGCGTTCCCCCACGTCTCCCGATAAAAATGATACCTCACTTGCGTGGGTAGGCCTAGCGCCGGCGACAGGAAACACCCCAAAGCGCAACGTGGACACATCCTAAATTTTGGGAAAAAACAGAGGTGTTTTTTGCGAAGTGCCTACCTGTAGATTTTGGCCTCTAGCTCAGCCGGCACCTAGGGAAACCTACCAAACCTGTGCATTTCTGAAAATTAGAGACCTAGGGGAATCCAAGGAGGGGTGACTTGCGGGGCTCGGACCAGGTTCTGTTACCCAGAATCCTTTGCAAACCTCAAAATTTGGCTAAAAAAACACATGTTCCTCACATTTCTGTGGCAGAAAGTTCTGGAATCTGATAGGAGCCACAAATTTCCTTCCACCCAGCGTTCCCCCAAGTCTCCCGATAAAAATGATACCTCACTTGTGTGGGTGGGCCAGGTGCGTGCAACAGAATAAGGCCCAAAACCTGAAGGGATAGAAGGGATAGCACAGCAAGTTTATAAGGGCATATTCTTTTATACATCTTTAGACGGACTCTGCTTTGGGGACCCACATAAGTGAGGTGTCATTTTACTTGGGAGACTGAGGGGAAAACTGGGGAGTAGGAATTTTGTGCTGGAGCGGTGATCCTACTAAGAAAAATCAGGAAAATATGCTTTTTAATGCAAATTTTGAGGTTTACAGAGGAGTCTGGGTAAGAAAATGTTGGGGGAGCCACACAAGCCACACCTCCCTAGACTCCTTGGGGTGCCTAGTTTTAAAAAGTTTCTGGGTTTTGTAGGTTTCCCTACATGACGGCCGCACCCAGGACCAAAAACATAGGTGGGCCCTCCCCCCCAAACACAGGTATTTTTGGAATATATCACTTTGATGTGTGCACATACGTCCGTGATGTGCCAAACACTAAAATTGTGAAAAGAAACACACTTAGGTTATGTGAAGAAGACCCCTCACCCACCAACCAAGTTGGTGGCATGCTTCATCATCGGGGTCCCACCCGAGGCACCTAGTGTGTCTCAAGTGTGCTGCGACGCCTGATTACAGCGGAGCAGGTTTTGTCATTTGTACCACACATACTGGTTGGATTTGGCACGAGGGTGAGTGATGGTTCAGTAGATCAAATTTTATTAACAAGAGATTTCACAAAAGTGAAATGCACTGGTAATAACTGAAAGGCCAAAAAACTGAACCAATGACTCACAGCTCGTGAGCTGTAAAGCCACGACAAGGCACCAACCGCTTTACAGTCCATTCACACACCTTTCATACATGACATGCACTAGACCATTCATGCCGCCAGCCACGGGCCCAGCACATTACAAGACTCGCATCCACAGACAGCGCCAGTCAAGGGCCCATCACTTTCATACGCCCACATGCCTGATACAGCAATCACACCAGCTGATGAGTGTGTGGACTGGCGTTTGGCCGGCACTGCCAGCCAAGCGCCACACCACCAGCCAAGCGCCACCCCACCCACACCACCAGCCAAGCGCCACCCCACACACACCGCCAGCCCAGCGCCACCCCACACACACCGCCAGCCAAGCGCCACCCCACACACACCGCCAGCCAAGCGCCACCCCACCCACGCCGCCAGCCAAGCGCCACCCCACCCACGCCGCCAGCCAAGCGCCACCCCACCCACGCCGCCAGCCAAGCGCCACCCCACCCACGCCGCCAGCCAAGCGCCACCACACCCACGCCGCCAGCCAAGCGCCACTCTACACATGCCATCCCCTTTTTTTTGTTTTTAAACAACAAAGAAACCACTAATCATAAATTAGTACAAAACTACAAACACAAAAGCTCTAACTGAATACATGACTAATACCAACCGTGAAACCGAACATATAAAAATATAAAACACCAGTTTACGCTCACGGAATTTCCCAATAATTCTTCTGTGTGTGGTAGCTCCTGAAACAGCCACCCACACACAGCCCAGGCTTTGAAGGACAATCAGGGCAGTACATCCTAGTCTCCTTCCTGATACCTCTTCGAGCACAGACTCTACATCTCTTAGCAGGAAAGTTTTTTTTGGCCGTGGGAGGAATGTGCTCAGCAAAGTGACGATCTTTCAATCTAGCCACATCCTCCACCACTGCTTCTCTAGGAACTCTTGCCTGTTCCAGCACAACAAGGCTAGCTATGATAGACTCCTGAAATTTCACAAATGTCATCCTTGACTCTGGAGAACTATCCTTAAACACAACAAAAGCATTAAAAGTTGCCAAGTGGAACAAGTGAAGCGCTAATTTCTTATACCACACATAAGACTTACGAGCAGCAGTGTAAGGTTCTAACCTCTGATCTACTCTATCAACACCACCCATGTGCTTATTATAGTCTAAGATGCACACAGGTTTGCGCACTTCGGCAACCTGACCCCAAACAGCCACAGGTGAAGTACTCTCATCATGGATGGTGCTTAGCATGTATACATCCCTCTTGTCTACAAATTTCAGAGCTAGCAGCTCATCATTCCGCAAGGCACTGCACTGTCCCTTCTCAAGTTTTTTACAGACAAGCTCTTTTGGATAGCCTTTCCGATTAGAGCGGATTGTGCCACAAGCAACAGTGTCCACTCTGAACAACTCCTTGAACAACCGAACTCCAGTGTAGAAGTTATCTACATATAAATGGTGACCTTTGTTAAACAGTCGTCTACCAAGTTCCCACACAATTTTCTCACTAACTCCAAAAGTGGGAGGACAACCAGGGGGGTCAATATTGGAATCCCTACCAGTTTAGACCCGGAAATTATAAACATATCCTGTACTACTTTCTGACAGCATATACAATTTAATTCCATACCGTGCCCTCTTGCTAGGAATGTACTGCCTAAAAACCAAACGACCCTTGAACAGGACCAAAGACTCATCTACAGATATTTCTTTCCCTGGAACATAGATCTCTGAAAACCGATCTACCAAATGATCAAGGACAGGTCTAATCTTAAAAAGACGGTCAGAATCAGGATGATCTCGTGGCAAGGCTAAAGCATTATCTACAAAATGCAACATCCGAAGAAGAAGCTCATACCGGTTACGACTCATGATGGCAGGAAATATAGCAGTTGCCATCAAGGGACTAGTAGACCAATATGAAGACAGCGACGGCTTCCTTATCAGCCCCATCAAAAAAGTTAAACCCAAGAACTTTTTCAACTCTTCCAGATTTGTGGGAATCCACCGGCTAGCTCTAGAGTGTGGCCTAAGTCTGGCAGCGTTGTCCCTCAAAAACTGCTCTGCATACAAATTAGTCTGCTCAACAATCTCTTCCAAAAATATATCGTCCATAAACAACTCAAAAAAGTTGACGGGCAAAAAGTTTTCCGTATTAACTCGACACCCTGGAAAACCAGTAAACGCAGGCAACTGTGGCTGCTCCATGTTTGGTGCAACCCATGCGTCAGGTCTTCCAATGGGAAGCCTTTCAGCCGCTGGCTCCTGCACCATTGGCACATCACTGTCCTCCTCTAAAACAGGCCCTTCATCAGCACTGAGAGTGGCTTCATCATCAGATGATTCATCTCTGACAGAAAATTCACTTCCAGAATCCTGCACTTCCTCCTCTGCCTCACATGCAGAGTCAGTCTCATATTCATGGTCAGAAGATGACTCAAAAAGCACACTAACAACCTGCTGAGCGGTCATCCTACGGCTGGCCATGATCCTTCCTACAAAAATTAACTGGACAAATACACCACCAACAACCAGCACTGTGTAAGATAAGTAACAAAGTATAGGTTTATCACTAAGAATTATAAACTCAAAAACTATACTGCTCACTTGCCTGAAAAAGCTTGACTCACCAGCAACTACTCTGCACAGCCACAGCAATCACCAACGATATCCCACTAAAAAGAGAAAAAAAAAAGCAAATTAGACATAAGACAACACAATAATCATTGTGCATAACTCTAAGGACAATTTCACACACAATCCTGCATTCAGTACACCACCTACAAACATGTCATTCATGCATTGCAACAATACTCACTTGGAGTAAATTTATTTACTTACCTAAAACATGCAACTACGCAAACCGCAGGACAACTACTGCCAAAACTGCAACAAGCCACAGCAAAGTCAGCAAAAGCTTTGAACTAGAACAAAAAGGAGAAAAACTGTTATTATCATAAAAGCAAATACTTCGCCAGTTGACAAACACTCCGCCACTAACCATTTTTTCATTTTCCCTTGTGTCTAGTCTTCTCTGCTTGGGGGAAGATGGGCCTAAAAGAAAATAGGCCAATCTACCCCCAAGGGGAGGGGGCAGAAATCGCCCAGATTACATTGCACCCTTTGGGGGGGGGCGACCCTTGCCCAAGGGGCCACACCCCCACACAAAGCACACACACACACATATAGTATCCCTGGCGCTATGGGGATTCTGCCCCCCTTGGGGACAGAAAGGCCTAAAAAATAGGCATATCTGCCCCCAAGGGGGGCAGAACTGCCCAAAAATACATGTGGGCCCCTGGGGGCGACCCTTGCCCAAGGGGCCGCCCCCCAACACAAAAAATAAAAACCAACAATAAAATCCCTGGTGTCTAGTGGCTTTCTGCCCCCCTTGGGGGCAGATCGGCGTAAAAATAGGGCCAATCTGCCCCCAAGGGGGGCAGAAACGACGATAAATACATTGCGCCCCCGGGGGGAGCGACCCTTGCCCAAGGGGCCACCCCCCAACACAAAGCACACATACAAACATATCTTTCTGGCGCTATTGGGATTCTGCCTAAAAAAAATAGGCCTCTCTGCCCCCAAGGGGGGCAGAACTGCCCAAAAATACATGTGGGCCCCTGGGGGCGACCCTTGCCCAAGGGGCCACCCCCCAACACAAAAAATAAAAATCAACAATAAAATCCCTGGTGTCTAGTGGCTTTCTGCCCCCCTTGGGGGCTGATCGGCCTAAAAATAGGGCCAATCTGCCCCCAAGGGGGGCAGAAACGACAATAAATACATTGCGCCCCTGGGGGGAGCGACCCTTGCCCAAGGGGCCCCCCCCCAACACAAAGCACACATACATACATACTATTTCTGGTGCTATTGGGATTCTGCCCCCCTTGGGGGCAGAAAGGCCTAAAAAAAATAGGCCTCTCTGCCCCCAAGGGGGGCAGAACTGCCCAAAAATACATGAGGGCCCCTGGGGGCGACCCTTGCCCAAGGGGCCGCCCCCCAACACAAAAAATACAAATCAACAATAAAATCCCTGGTGTCTAGTGGCTTTCAGCCCCCCTTGGGGGCAGATTGGCCTAAAAATAGGGCCAATCTGCCCCCAGGGGGGGCAGAAACGATGTAAAATACATTTGCCCCCAAAGGGGAGCGACCCTTGCCCAAGGGGCCGCCCCCCAACACAAAAAATACAAATCAACAATAAAATCCCTGGTGTCTAGTGGCTTTCTGCCCCCCTTGGGGGCAGATCAGCCTAAAAATAGGGCCAATCTGCCCCCAGGGGGGGGCAGAAACGACGTAAAATACATGTGCCCCCAAAGGGGAGCGACCCTTGCCCAAGGGGCCGCCCCCCAACACAAAAAATACAAATCAACAATAAAATCCCTGGTGTCTAGTGGCTTTCTGCCCCCCTTGGGGGCAGATCGGCCTAAAAATAGGGCCAATCTGGATTGGATTTTTGTCGTTTTCGTCTTGCTTGATTAAGAAAAATATTGGCTTTTTTTCTAAACTGGTGTGGTGCCCATTTTGTAGTGTTTTCACTGTATTACTGTGTGTGTTGCTACAAATACTTTACACATTGCCTTTGTGATAAGCCTGACTGCTTGTGCCAAGCTACCAAGGGGGTTAGCAGGGGTTACTTAAGTGTGTATCTCCATTGCCCTGACTAGAGTGAGGGTGCCTGCTTGGACAGAGTGCAAACTGACTGACAACCAGAGACGACATTCCTAACAATTTCCATGTATAAATTGTGGAATTTCTGAAGTGGTTGTGAACTGGGTACGAATAGGCCACTGGTGTACTTTGCATGGGTTGGGGTTGGCCTAGAATAAGTGATGCTGCAGGAAGCAGAAGCAGTTTCGGTCTCTTTTATTACAGTGTGTACACATGGGTGCATGCGCATGAAAGAAAGCAGACAACTAAAAAGCCTGGGTGGTGACATCGGGGAATCTTTTGGCGCTAAGGTTTGTGTTGTTTTTCTAGATTGATTCACATACACATCGGTGATCTAAAACTTTCACGTTGGATTGGGCACTAGTAGTGCCAATAACGTCATAGCTGGGGGAACGTGCTCTAAGCCATGATCGTCACTATCACTGAAATTTGTTTGTGTGAAAGACAGGTATGTAAGGTGAAGTAGACAGGGAATTGCATGGATTCATGCTCTTCTGCGTCATGGTACGCTTCCACGTGGTCTCTCTGGTAGCTGGTCCAAATGTACGCCACATGGTGCCACAGTTGAGACCGATCCCCCCACCAGCTCACACAACATAAACACTGTAGTTTTCAGATATCTTAGTTCTGTACACACATCTCTAAAATGTTTATCCTACAGAGAGCCTTGACCTGCCTTTTCTTTAAACTGCGTCATTTTGTTGTTTTTTAGGGTCGAGCCTGCGTTTCGCTAAGCGAGACGCTTCAGTAATTATTAGGGTCGAGCCTGCATCGCATACGCTTGCGCATGCGTTTTGCTAAGCGAGACGCTTTAGTTTAGTAATTAAAAAGGGCTCGGAGCCCTGTCAACGTCACGTCAGTTTCTGTCATTGGCTTTTGGGCTTGCCTGTTAGAATCTGCTTGATTTCATTAGTGGAAGGCATGCACATGTCATGCCTTTTTCGGTGGATAGCCTTCCTCGAGCGCATCGACCAAGTACAGAAAACATAAGTACAGAAAACATGCGAGGCTTGCTGTTTTCTGTCCGGCTCGTGGATTACTTTTCCTCTATTTTCCCAGCGTGATCTCGCTTGGCAGGAGTCGAGCTCGTTACATAATGTCGGCCCTGTTACACAGTTAATTGCACTTTTTCGGGTTACGTACATTTCATTACCAGTGAAATGTCGGGTTAGGAGTTTACAACGCTATCAGCTTCAGTGCTTGAAATGGAAAAACAGAAGTGCAGGTACTCTGTACGTGAGTACCTGCTTGTTTCTGAGAAGTGCCGGCACTCTCCAATTAAAAGTATTACGTTTTTCTTGAGAAGTAAAGGTACTCTACCTCTCAAAATAAAAAAGTGCCGGTACTCAGTACCGGAGAGTACCGGTCCATTTAAAGCACTGGCTCTAACACGAGCAAACGCAAGATCCGTTGCATTGCAAATGCTTGTTTTAATTTGTATTGGTGCTGCAGATGATTCTTTCAGCTTTTTCCCTACTTTGCCTGCTTGGCTTGCTTCTGTGACAAATGCCTCTATGTTTTCTGTTTCTAAAATTAAATTGTTCCCAATGGTGCTCTCAATTTGCAATACTTTATAGAACACTTGTCACTCTAATACCAGCGTATGAACTGGCCTTGTCGTTTTCCGATTATTTAATTTACAAAAATAGAGGAATATATTTTATCGTTTTGTTTTTCAGTCAGCAGCGCAGGGAATTTCCTGTATCTATAAATTCACAAATTCCACCCTATTTTTCAGTAATGCCTGGTTGTCTAAAGCCACAATGGCTGCTTAACTGCGCTGAGAAACAGTATGTATGTACGACTGTGTGCTTGTGCATAAAACGCTGCGCATAAGTATGTATGTGCGTTTTTATTTTAGCCTGTGCTTGGAGCAGAGAAATGCATTTCTCCTCAATGCACAACGTGTTCTTAGAAGCATTTGTTAATACAATAAGTGTTAAACCTTTGTAATTCCTAGTAGGCATTAGCAGCTGATGTACACACGTCTACATAGAGATACAGGGCAATATGCATTGGCACAGCATATAGGTCTGAGGCTGGCTGCCAGCCTTTTGGCTTTATCAATGCGTGTTTTGTAATGTTTTCTGCAAAACTTTATTGCTGGGAAACATGCTGGGCCCTCGCCAATCTTAACATAAATATGACTCCAAAAGCAAAATTACGTTTTGTGTCTCAAAAACCACACATCGCCATAGTAGTCACTGTCACTGACGTGGACTATTTTGTTTGGGATGCACTCCTTGTGAAAGATCAGAATGCCATCAATCACAGAGAAGTCATCGAATGACTGAAGTGGGTTGACTAACTGCCCAGTGCTGTACGCTGTATTAGGTAGAAAATGTGGATGACGCAATAACAGACCAATGTATGAAGAGAGCTGCTGGAAAGCCCTATGAGTAAGTATATTGAGCATATTATTTTAGTAAAAATCAAAAGGTCTTGGATAATCCCAGTCCTAAAAAGCATCAGTGAGAAAAACCAGCAGGCTAGCAGCAACTGGCGATTGTGCCATAGCTATGACTGAAGAGAGTGGTTGAACATTTATTTCACTGATATCTGTGACCTGCAATCGAGAAGCTATCCCAAGCTGTTTGGGAAATTTTAGGATGCCTAGAAGGAAGATATTCAGGATTCTATAAAGTGGGCACTGGACCTTTGGCCGGACACACATTCAATGGTATATGATAGCTGTCTTTATCACTATCACATTGGCACTGCTGCCTCACACTGGAACAAACCTAATGATGAAGCAGACCACATGATGTAGTTAAGAGTTAGACGTCTGTGAGAAATTCGGTTGTTGGTTGAAGGGGGTGTTAACCCTGCTCAGGCAAAAGCCACAATCCTCGTTTAGGGTGAACCACAGATAGTTACTAAGTTGAACTGTGCTTCACCCTCTGGTAGCATGGTACAAAAGCAGTCAGATTTAGAGGCAATATGTAAAGTATTAACGCAGCATACAAACAGTAATAAAGTGAAAATAAAACACACAAAAAATCCCAAACCATTCTAGAAACAAACAGCACATTTAATGACAAAAATTGAATCAACAGAACCAGAGATATGCAATTTCAAAGATTTAAAGAAAGTATAGCACCTAAAAGCACAAAGAGCCACTTGTGGTTATCTGGTCATACAAGACAGGGTGAAGGTCACAAGTACAAGACGACTGCAATGAAGCATGAGACAGAGGCAATGAGCAGGGTAGTCCAGCTGAAAGAGTTACATTCAAAAGTCTAGTGCAACACGTCCAGTTTGTGGTGGAGAAGGCAACAAGGAGCAGAGAAAGCATTGTGGATGGTTGTCACTGTAGCAAGAAAAGCAGTTCGGGCATTGTGGATGGTTGTCGCTGTAGCATGATGATCCTGCTGAGTGTCGCGATTGGTTGTTGCTGGAGATTTGAGTCTGCGGTCACCGTAGGCTGTTAATGTTGTAGTGCGAAGTCCAGATCTCTTGTTAGCGGTCTTCCCTGGTGGTGGCTGTAGCAGGAAAAGTCTGGCTAATCGGAGCTTCTCATTGGCGGTCAGCACGGGCAGCAAGATATTGGAACAAAAAGACTCATTCATGGTCATGAAAAGCCCAAAACATCAGGACTCACTCCAGCAGAGGCCAGCGGGGCTCAGGCAGATCCAGTTTCAGGTCCAGTCAGGTACAGAACACCAGGCCAGTCATTATGAACATAGTGGTCCGGACTGCCATGCCGGCAGTGGCGGAAATTACCGCCACTGGCATGGTGGTCCGGACTGCCATATTATGTTCATGGTGATAACGCCACAGGCGGAACTCTGCCGCCACCAGGCTACTGCCGCCAGGCAGCCTGACGATTGTGGAGTTCCTTATCCGACAGGGCAGCGTTGTCTACCAGCCTTTCCCTTGTGGTTTCCCCTGTCAGGAAAAGGCTGGTGGAATGGGGGCCCATACCCCCCTCCACAGCCCTGCCGCGCATGTCACTGCCCCATTGGAGATATCAGCAATGTCCAGGCCCAGCATTCTGCTGGGCCAGCGGAATGTTGTTTATTTGGCCGGCGGGGTCCTCAATAGGCTGGTGATCTGTGTTTAGACCGCCAGCCTGAACACAGCGGGAAATCCCTCTGTGTTCATGACGGTCCAGGTCAGCTGGGCAGTTGCAGGGAGTCCTCTGGAACCTGTTATATCACTGTATCTCAGAACAGGAGGCCAGTCAGCTGACCCTTGGAGTCACTTCAGCGTGGGATTAAGGGTGCAGGTCCATTCTTCCTTTTCACCAAGCAGGGCAGGACTGCAGTAGCACAGTAGCAGGGTGTCCTTTTAGTATCCACAGGTGCAGGAGTGTACCGAAGAATTAGTCTGAGGGTCCCCATTTATACCAGGTGCCCACTTTGAAGTACGAGAGGTTACTGGAGCCTTCCTCCCACAGAAGTGCCTGGAATTTCCTACTTCCCAGCCCTGGCTCCTGCTTGGCTAGAAGCTCAAAGTCTAGGGTGATATGCTTTGTGTGAGAGCAATTACTTTGTGTGTGAGCAGGACATCAACTATTGAAGTGCAAGTGGGGCTGTGCACAGCTCTGCCCGCCTCCCCCATCATGCCTGAAATGGCTAATTCTGATATTGTGTTGCTGCCTGGGAGAAATATACAAAAGGCCCAACTGTCACTCACACCTAGTCATGTGACCCAGGAACAGGCTGCAGGTACCAAATGGTTAGGGCACAAAAGAACTTTCTAAAATGGCAGTTTCAAAAATGTGACTTAAAATCTGACTTTATCATTAAATAGGATTTCAAAAACAATACCTCACATACCAAATATGACTTTACCACTAGCTCCCAATCAAAATGTAGTACTAATTAAATATAATACAGTAACCCAATGTTATCCTATGGGAGAGGTAGGCCTCCCAGCAGTGAAAAATACAATTGTGAGTTTTTCACTACTGGTATATGTAAAACTTAAATGTAAATGTCCAACTTTTTAAAACACTGCACCCTGCTCTATGGGCTGTTTAAGGCCTACTTAGTCTGTATTAAAATTGGAGTTTTAGGCTTGGCAGATGGGTTAATATGCCAAGTTGAATTTTCAGTTTAAAACTTCACTCAAGGTTGCAATGGAAGGCCTGAGATGTTTTAAAGGGATTCCTAAGTTGGCTGTACATTAAGTACTGCAGGCCCACTGGTAGCATTTCATTTATAGGCCCTGGGTATATGGTATTCTACTTTAGTAGGGACTTAGAAGTAAATTAAATATGGCAATAAGATGTAAGCCAAATTGACCGTGTTTTAGGGAGTGAGCACAAGCACTGGTTTGCAAAGATAAAGTACACAGAGTCCAAAGGCCAACAGAAATTAATTTAGAAAAATGGGGAGGAAGGGTGGTTGAAGGGGAAAAGTTTAGGGTGAGCCTGCATGATGGGCCAAGTCCAGGAACATCTATTTTAACATATTTGTCACCCATTGGTCATTTTCATCATCACATTCCTAGATAGATTGTACTTTGTCCCTTGACTGGTATACTTCAAGAAACTGCATCTCTTGCACTTATTGTGAGGGAGTGCTACAACCTCTTCAATAGGCTCCTTCTCACTCTCTTGAGTATTTAGTATGCTTTATAGTCTGCGCCATTTCTTGTGAGCATTAAATACTTTCCCTTGAATGATGACAAATTTACCATGTAGAATAAGCATTAAGTCGCACAGCTTTTGAGTTTGGAGCTAGAGAGTATAATGCTGTTGCCATCCAGCCATAGTTGTTTTCCTCAAACTATTTTCTGAAAAGGTTGGACACATTAACTGCTACAGCATTTCAACAAAGGATGAAGCAGGGGATACAGCATGATTTTTTTTAGAACTGATAAACTCCCTCCTGTGTGGTCAGACCAGTAGCCTGTGTGTGGGTGCACAATTATCCCTACGGTGTCAGACACTGGTCGAGAAAGAGACATGCTTTGCATGTGTTTCTGATAACTACCTCCTTCTGACCTAGTGCATTGGAGTTACAAAGTGTGAGAGGCTGCTAAAGTAGCAAGCGAAGGATTTTAAAAGCAGAAGTTAATACTGTCACACGGAGGTTCATGAACTCCTTACTTGTGACACTAAAGTTGCCACATCTAGAGAAAAAGAGTTTTCAATGTCAGTCTGGCGGCGGAGCAACAGAAAGGCATAGAGGATGTAACCATTGATGACGCAGAAAAAGAAGGTCCGACATATATTCATACATATCGTATAATCAAAACATGTAATGTAGTGTGATTTTAGTAAAGAAAATAATGTACGAGGGAAATTGTGCCCTCGGGGTAGTTCGCCACCATTGTAAACGAGCTTTATTAATCATGAAATATTGAAAATGTAGTAATCCGTCATAATCGCAAATGTATGCCATGATTTCTTGTTTGAAAACTGTTTTGCTTAGCTTAAATTTAGTACAGGCTTTGGCCTAGTTGCCTGGTTTCAAATTCTAACTGCGTGGTTTTTCCTTGAACTAATGAAACATATATTCTTGCTTGAAGTTGTATTTTTCCAGTAGAGCTGACTGGTACACTTATCTCCAAGGTTTCTTGCTAGGCCGGTTTCATCCCCTTTGATACAAGGTCAGTCTCTGCAGGTGCGGACAATGAAGGTACAGATAGTAAAATAATTGGCAAACCATGTTACAATTTGTGTTCCAAGGCTCCAAGTACAGTGTATGCATAAATGAGCGCTAGTAAAAGACAATTTTGATTGGACAATTTGAAGCCAACCTATGAACCCTCCAATGGAAGACCCTGCAGAATTTGGAATGTTTCGTACTTAAACCCACCGGACAAAGAGAAGTCAGCCATTTTCCTCGATGCCAGTTTGAAGCCTGATGCCAGACTCCATTTTGGACGACACCCTGATGCCCTTTTCTCTATATGAGAGACAGAGACTTTAAGAATTCTCACCCTAGAGACTTTAACTTTGATTTGCCCCCGTCTTGCCCATGCAGTAACTTTGCCCTATTCTCCTTGCTGCTGCAAGGAAGTTTGCCCTTAACTTTGCCCCTTTGAAATTTGCCCAATGCTGATCAACCGGTACCTGAAGGACGAAGACTTTTCTTGAATGCTGATTGTATTTGGTAAATATGAAAGGATAAATGTATTATGCATTGTGTTTTTCCTTTTAGGTACCAACTGCTAATTTTGATAGGGTCCTAGCTAGAAGTTTTCCAAATTTGTGTTGACTAAATTCGTTTTGCATGAAGTCCCACATGCCAATGCTAATTAGAGGTTAGTCGAGGTACTCATTCGATGTATCATGCTAATTTGAAATCTTGTTATGCTGACCAATGTATGCAATTAGTCAAATACAGTTAGTCATATTGGTGATTTGCATTGCGATAACCGAGTGTATCATTATTCAGATTTTACGTAGATTGCGTTTCTTCCGCCGTTATGGACAGTTAGTAATGTTCATATACATATATCAATTGGTTTTGAGACATATATATATCGTGCTAGCTTTGATAATATAGGGAAATAAATTCACTAACTTTTAATAAACTGGTGTGGTTATTCATGACTGAAAGGTCATGGTGCGCCGAAATACCAACTGTTATTGATTTCTGATGTGCTATATTGATCTATTAATTGAGTATTGATTACCGATTACAGTAGTTATTGATTATTGATCTGAGTGACTCGACTATTTTAGGATGAGGAGAGCCCGACTCGGTTAAAAGATTCACCGACCTCCAACGTGTCCAGGTACAGGTAATTTATAAGGGCTGGACGCGTTATCAGTAAATGGTAGCAGAGATTGATGGTTTAGCCCTTTGGGACCCCATCTGAACAATAGACAGAGTTAAGTTAGAATTTTCTTTGATAAAACAAGTTGGAGAGATGATGATGCCCTAAGTCCCCAATGACTTTCCCGGAATCTCGGAGCTTGCGAATGAGAAACATGGAGATATGAGAATGGTCTCGGCGTTTCTAGTGACGGTATGAGTGAAGTTAGGGTTTTGCGCTTGCACAGCTTATCGCCGCAGATTAATTGAGAAGTTTGTGAGGATTTTAGGGGGGTTAGAAGATATTAGAGGAGTGTTACTCCAAAGGTGTGAGAGTAGGGAAGTCGTCGAACTTCACGTGTGTGTAGTGCTTTGAGCAGAGAAATTGTCCACGTGGTTGTTGATGTTGAGACGGGCCCTGCGAGGTCAAGAGACTCCGGAGTATGTTGAAAAGTGTATGTGACACTTGTTTGATGTTGTGATCTGGTCAGGTTTAATAGGTTGATCGGGCGTGGTCAACAAGTCGGTATGAATGTTGCAGAGTGAAAGAAAACTTCGACTTTGAGATTTGACGAATTCTAAAGTGCACTAGAATAGTTCATTGATCAGTTGAGAGTAAAGTTTGCGGGTCAAATTTTGCCTGCGAAAGTGGGAGACCGAGAAAGATGGAATAACTGCTGAGGCTAGTGAAAAATCCCTAAGGTTTCTGAAGCGATTGTATTACCTTTCCTGTAGTAAACCAACAGATCTGTTTTATTCTTTTGGTTAAGTGCTCGCGTTATATTGCAGAAATTAGTTTATGAGTGAAGCCGAATGAAAAGAGGACAAGCCGCAGGACTTTGTCAGCCGCAGTGTGTGAGTGTGACGTCACTAGGAGCCGCGCTGGGATAGGTCGGTTGGTGAGAAGGGTCGCGCACAGATTGGACACAGTCCGTGAAGCGCAATTGGAAGGGGAAAGGCAAGCGAAGAGTATTCCGGGAATTAAAGTCACTTATTGATTACATATTTTAGAAAAACAAAAGACGGAAAGATGAAATTTTTCAAAGCATTTAAGAGTGCCATGAGGGGAGATGTTTATATTAAAGCAAATGTAGGAGAAGAAACACCGCCTGAGGGTACACCAGCTTACATCGTCATTGAAGAAAAGGGTGTAGCGCCATGTCTTTGGTTAAAACAATGGTGCAAATTAACAGAGAAACATGGAAGTGTAGCGTTCCCTATCCATGGATCGTTTAATCTAAGAGTTTTAGAAAATCTGAGATTTGCGCTATACGACATGAAAGTACCTCCAAGACCAGCACAGTTTGAGGCACTAGCAATTTGGGAGCTAATAGCTAGAAACCAACAACAAAAGAAATTCGAGACAAGAATAAGAAAAGTAGAAAAGACACTAGCGGATGCTAGATGGGACAGCACACAAAAGGTTTGGAGATCAGACGTATTGCAGGGGATTAAATTGTTTCCAGCGATTACCGATGAAGCGGAGACAGAAGGAAGGAAAGCCACCTATAAGACAAACAGGAGTCAGTCCAGAGAGAGAGAAAGCAATAGAAACTCGAAAAGGGGAGACGAGTCAGATGATGAGGAGTTCATTATACAATTGCTGAATGATCGCCCACCACCATACGTGGAAAGCGAAAAAGGCTCAAGCATTAGTACTGCCCCTCCAGAACCAGTACAGGGTAATGTAACACCAAATTTGAGAATATCTCAGAGGCCGAGCAGCTCCGACATGCCTTTCTCACCACGAATACCACTGATTCAGAGAATGTACCCAGACGTGCCGACATTGAAACCTGCTGATAACTATCAGCCGCAGGTTAAAGGGCACTGTTGCGATGAGCATAATATGGGAATGACTTCTGATTCAATGGAACAGGGAGGACAAAACTATCAGAGACCGACATTGATTCAAGCTGAATCAACACAGTTCTCGATGCCCCAAAAGCAAACACAAGAAGTGTGAGTAGTAGAAAGCCAGTTAGGTATGCCAGCAATGATGAACCACAATATGGGGATTAACATGCCACAGAATTCGGGGAACAGACAGAATCCAGACGCAATATCTCTACCTATCACTGTAGGTCCACCAGTACCACTGTACATACAGGCAAATTCAAGCACCAGCGACCAAGGGTTAATGATACAGAATGGAACAGGGAGAAGATGCATAGAAACCACTCCAGAGACAACTCCGATAGCGGCACTGCCAAATGGATCTGGGTCCTTGTCGGAATTTAGTCCAATTCCAATTTGTGCTCCGTCAACCGTAGTAAGGTCACATCCACCACTATTAGTAACGTTAACCTCACAGACTGAAACATTACGGAAACCGTCAATGGCAGTTGATGTAACTGCTACACTGATGGGACTGAACGCGCAACAGTTAACACAATGGTTCAACAGCCTGAACTCCCCACAGAGTGCATCTAGCGCGAAGGGAGAAGAATACCTGAATAAAATAAGGTTGGGTATGGAGGCAGATGAACTGGTTGAGGGAACAATGGGTTTGAACAGATTAGAATCATACACAGAGAAAGAACTAAGATACATGTGCCTTAGGATTACAAGAGAAGTGAGCAACATACATAAGAAGTTACAAGAAATCGCAGACATAAACGAGATCGATATAGGTAAGACTAAACACCTGAGCAGAAGTTACAGGTTAGACTTTGAGACAAAAGATTTTGAACACATGAGATCTGAAGGGATGAAAACACACCTTAAGGAGATACTGCAGAGTGCACAGGTCTGGAGATGTTTAGACAAGTGGGAAAGTAGATGGGTTAAGAAAAAGGACAAAAAGAAAGAAAATACTCTAGAGCGGAATGAGAAAAAACAACAGAATGACGATCTGATAACTATGTTACCAATGAGAGAGACAGCAGGGGGAAAACTTGTACATGTACCATGGCACAGGTGCGATATTCAATCCTTTACGGATGACTTTCCCAAATTGAGAGAGAAGCCGATTGAGTGGCACCAACAAACAGATAGATTTGTGAAACTCACGAAGTGTCTCTGGGAAGTCTTGAATACTTTATTTGAAATTGTGGTTCCGGCAGATTTGTGGGAAGATTGTAAAAGGGCTGTAGGTTGGCCGACGAGTGAACCAGAGAGAGATAGGGACACAGGTGCGCCATCACCTATGGTAATGAGTTTGTACCACAAGGTGATCGAGCACTTGAAAACCAAGGTTGCGTCGAAAAATGTGGATTGGCAAAGGATTGACAGGACCGCTCAAGAGGTTAAAGAATCTATACACGCGTATTATGAGAGGGTGTTGAAAGCGTTTAAAAATTACAGTGGCACGGAAACGATTGAGCCAAAGGACATGCTCCATTTTGTGTTCAGGTTTGTGGAAGGGGTGAGGCACGAAATTAGCCAGATGATTAAATCGCATTTGATTTGTTGGCAGTCAAAGTCGATCGATGAAGTGTTGAATTATGCGAAATACTGCAGTGATGAGATTGAGACTAAACAGAAAAGATTAAAAGAAAAGGTGATGGTGATGCAGCTCAGAGCAGCTCAGACAGGTTTACAAGGTTTGCAAGGTTTTCAACAACATATGCCGCAGCAGCAGCAGCAGGGAAATGCTATGTTTCAGCCGCAGATGAGAGGCAGAGGCCGAGGAGGTTTTGTGAATAATGGTCCTGATTTGAATACTGTTATGATTCCAAATGGTATACAGGCAATGAAGAAGGTGATGCCATGTCACACGTGCGGAATCGTCGGGCATTGGAAACGGGAGTGCCCAATGATGGTGCAGGAAGGTGTAGGTCAGCAAAACAATGATGTCAATGCATTACAGACTATGAGAGGACAAAAATTGAGAGGTCCGAACCCAAATTTTCAAAACAATATAAACCAGATGCAGGGTTTACAACTCATGCAACCGCAACAGGTGCAAATGCCTTGTGTGCAAATGACACAATTGCAGCCAATGCAACAGCAGTTTCCTATGGTACCTAATCAGCAAATGCAAATACCCTTAGCACCAATGAATCAGCAGCAAGCAATGCTTCCTCAACAGGTCACGGGTCAGGGAATGAGTCAAAATGACACAGTACACCAATTCCCACTACACAGCGAGAATGGAATAAACGATGTATGGGAGAGTGGAAGTTCAGATGAGGAGGGAAATTGTGTGCTTGCAGCGTCTTTGGAGGTTGATCAAAAGGGTCCATATGTGGAGGGAAGAGTCATGGGTCATCGCGTTTCATTCTTGGTTGACACAGGAGCTACACGTTCCACTGTTAGGAGCATTGAAGTGCCAAATTTGCCACTTTCAGGGAGAACAGTTCAAGTAGTGGGAGTAGCAAACAGGTACCTGACGAACCCAATCACAGATTCAGTACAAGTCAGAATTCGTAACTATCAAGGGACACATAATTTTGTGGTATGTGACTCAAGCCCGATATCACTGTTAGGGAGAGACCTATTGTGCAAATTGGGATGTTCGATTATGTGTTCGAACAATGGAATTAGAATACAGACGAGCAGTGATGGGGAAGAAGAGGACAGTGTAGAAGGGGATGAGATGGAGACTGTCGATGAAGAGTATCCCCTGATTACCCTTTACCCAATGATCACTGAAGCAGATATTCCTGCTGAGTTACAAGAAACAGTCGGAAAAGAAGTGTGGGATATGACAGGAAAGGAGGTGGGATTGGTGAAAGGAGTGGAACCAGTGAAAGTGACTGTAAAACCCAATGTAACCTTTCCCCAGACCCCACAGTACCATATGGCACAAGACACCCTCATGAAAGTCGCCCAACTCATTGATGAGTTTGTAAAACAGGGAGTACTGAAAGAAGTGTTAAGCAGTCCATGTAATTCACCAATTATGGGACTAATAAAGCCAAGTGGAAAGGTCCGAATTGTGCAGGACTTGAGGAAAATAAATGACATAATAATTAAATGTTGCCCTGTAGTACCAAATCCAGCTGTGATAATGTTTCAAGTCCCTTGTGATGCTGAGTGGTTCTCAGTCATCGACTTGTCACAAGCATTCTTTTCGGTGCCTCTTCATGAGGACAGCCAATTTCTCTTTTGTTTCAAATTCTTAGACAGAGTTTACAGTTGGTGTCGAATTCCTCAAGGGTTTTCGGAGTCACCGTCAATTTTCAATCAGATTCTAAAGAAAGATTTGGAAGCGTTAGAATTGCCATTCGAGTCAACCCTAGTACAGTACATTGACGACTTACTGATTGCATCCAAGACAGAAAGTGACTGCACAGCCGATACCATTGCCCTATTGAACCATTTGGGAAGGAATGGACACAAGGTGTCTCCTTCAAAATTACAGTTCTGTCAGAAGAAAGTGAAATATTTGGGTCACCAAATAGAGAAAGGGTCACGAAGAATTATGAAGGAAAGAATAACAAGTGTACTTCAAATGAGTCCCCCAAAGACGAGGAGGGAGGTGAGGAAGTTTTTGGGAATGGTGAGCTACTGTCGCCAATGGATTCCCAACTTCTCAACCCTAGCAAAACCTTTACTGAAACTGACCCAGAAGGATGCAGTGGATGAAATTGAACTGAAAGGAGAGGAGATGGATGCTTTTATTGAATTGAAAGAATGCATGTGCAGGGCTCCAGCTTTAGGTATGCCTGACTACACAAAGCCTTTCACATTGTTTTGTCATGAACGTGATGCATGTACCTTGTCTGTCTTGACCCAAGCCCATGGTGGCGTAAACAGACCAGTAGCATATTTTTCAGCTACTTTGTATCCGGTCGCAGCAGCACTGCCAGGGTGCTTGCGCGCCGTAGCCGCAGTTGGTATCAGCCTCACTCAGAGTGAAGGAATAGTGATGGGACACCCTTTAACAGTCATGGTCCCTCACTCAGTCGAGATACTTTTGACACGTTCCCGAACACAGCACATGACTGGTGCTAGACTCACAAGGTACGAAACAATAATTCTGGGATCACCTAATGTGCAGCTGAAAAGGTGCACTACGTTGAATCCAGCAACCTTGTTTCCCAGTGAAAATGCTGAAATTGAGAACGCTGAAGACATCGAGCATGACTGTCTTCAGGTGACTGAATTTTGCACCAAACCAAGACCTGATATCAAAGATACCCGATTGGAAGAAAATGATCAAATTATTTTTGTTGATGGTTCATGTTTAAGAGATGCACTGGGTGTATTGAAAGCAGGGTACGCTGTATGCACGGTAACAGGTGTTTTGGAAGCATCTTGGCTTCAAGGAGTTTACTCTGCACAGGTAGCAGAATTGGTAGCCCTTACTAGAGCTTGCCAACTCTCTGCATTAATGAAAGTTACCATTTACACTGACAGCCAGTACGGGTTTGGAATAGTGCATGATTTCGGACAATTGTGGTCACAGAGAGGCTTCATGACCTCTTCAGGATCACCAGTGAAAAATGGTGAAAGAATAAAAGAATTGTTACATGCCATCCAACTACCAGGAGAAGTAGCAGTGGTAAAATGCAGTGCACACTCGAAGGGACAAGATTATGTTTCTCTGGAAAATGGATATGCGGATCAAGTCGCAAGGTTTTGCGCATTGAACTGTATATTGCTTAGGGATGAATGGAATTTGATAAGTGAACCAGAACTCGAATCAAGCGAAATATTTGCTCTAAAGGTGGTAGATACGATGGACGAATTGAAATCCTTACAGAATGATGTCAGTGAGGATGAGAAACTCTCGTGGACCAAGTCACAATGTGTAAAGAGACTAGATAATTATGGGTTTCAAGTGAAGGGAAATTTGTTCTTCCAAACAGCCTTTTGACACAGATAGCCAGATTTTACCATGGACAAGCTCATCTTGGGAGGGATGCCATGATTAGGTTGTTTAAAACTGATTGGTTTAACCCCAAATTCCGTCAAGTTGCTGAAGCAGTTTGCCACCGTTGCGTCATTTGCCAACAGATGAACGCAGGGAAGGGAACCGTAGTAAATTTGAGCCACATTGGAAGAGCAGGGGGTCCATTCAGCAGGATGCAAATGGACTTCATTGAGATGCCTGTGCATGGAGGCTTGAAGTATGTGTTGGTGGTTGTGTGCATTTTTAGTCACTGGATTGAAGCATACCCTACACGCAGAAATGACAGTCTCACAGTTGCAAAACTACTCTTGAGAGAGTTAATACCACGTTTTGGATTCCCGATCTCTTTAGAATCAGATAGGGGAAGTCACTTCAATAATGAAGTAATAAAATTGCTTTGTGCAGCACTGAACATTGAACAAAAGCTGCATTGTAGCTACCGCCCTGAAGCATCAGGTCTAGTGGAGCAAATGAATGGCACATTGAAATCAAGAAAGGCGAAAATATGCGCATCAACAAACTTGAAATGGCCTGACGCATTGCCTTTGGTACTAATGTCAATGAGAAACACCCCTGACAGAAAGACTGGACTGTCCCCACACAAGATTCTCATGGGCAGAGCTATGAGACTTCCAGCAGTTCCGGCAAATGCGCTTTTGAATATTACAGATGATATGGTGTTAGACTACTGCAAAGGTCTAGCTGATGTGGTTCGCTCTTTCTCTCACCAGGTGGAGGCAACCACCTTGCCACCGATCCAAGGTCCAGGACACGCCCTGAAAGCAGGCGACTGGGTCGTGATAAAGAAGCACGTGAGGAAGTCGTGTTTGGAACCCCGTTGGAAAGGACCTTTTCAAGTGATTTTGACAACTACCACCGCTGTGAAGTGTGCAGGAGTACCCAACTGGATTCACGCCAGTCACACAAAGAGGGTATTGTGTCCCACAGACGAGGAAGTTGAAGCGCTGAAGTTGCCAGTACCTGATAACAAAGTACCAAGCGCTGAGACAGAGCGAAAAAGAACTAGAAGCAAACAGGCAGAAATAGAAGAGGGAGAAATATTCTCTGAGGACGAAGCAACTGATTCACTTGGGGAAGACCAAGGAGGAGCTTCAGACAGCGACGAAGCAGCTGAAGGTAACAAAGAGCCTGAAGCAGCTGAAAGTGACAAAGAGCCTGAAGAAAGTAACAGTGACAAAGGGCTCGAAACAGCTGAAGAAGCCGGAGAGCCTGATCAGAGGAGGGCTTTCCCAGAAGCAGACGATACAGGAGGAGGGGACAAGGCAGAACAGAACGAAACTGCTCAAACTCCTTCAGAAGAGATTGCAGGTCCATCAAGTGGACACAGTGCAAAAAGAAGACCAAGCATATCGCCAATAAAATTAAGAACTAGAGAAACGTTGAATGACAGTGAAGGGCCAAGAGTGAAAGAGAAAAGAAAGGAAGTGTCTGTCGTAGTACCAACACCAAGTGAAGAAAAGGACTTGGCCAAAGAGGAAAGTACCAGTGAGAAAGAATCACAGAGAGATGCAAAATTGAAAAGAAAAAGGATACCGAGCAGGAGGTATTCCGGTCCGGAGTGGGCATACGTAGCCAATAACGATTGGTCAGACAAATTCGTATCCCTCAGTCTTGAGAACGAAGAGGCAGAACTTCATTTTGGAAATAAAAGCTTTATGGACTCTGTTGATTGAAACCATTGATCACCTGATTGACTTTTCAACCGGCTAAGACATTGCTAACTTGATTGACTTTGAAACCGATCTTGAGACAACGCTGCTAACCGATAAGAGACTAAGGGGGTCATTCTAACATTGGCAGGCGGCGGAGGCCGCCCGCCAATGTTCCCCCTCCAAAATACCGCTCCGCGGTCGCAAGACCGCTGAGGGTATTTTGGGATTTGCCCTGGGCTTGGGGGCGGCCGCCAAAAGGCCGCCCGCCAGCCCAGGGCAAATCGACCTTCCCACTAGGACGCCGGCTCAGAATTGAGCCGGCGGAGTGGGAAGGTGCGACGGGTGCATTTGCACCCGTCGCGTATTTCAGTGTCTGCAAAGCAGACACTGAAATACTAAGTGGGGCCCTCTTACGGGGGCCCCTGCAGTGCCCATGCCATTGGCATGGGCACTGCAGGGGCCCCCAAGGGCCCCGCGGCAGCCCCTACCGCCATCCTGTTCCTGGCGGGAGACCCGCCAGGAACAGGATGGCGGTAGGGAGTGTCAGAATCCCCATGGCGGCGGAGCGCGCCCGAGCAGCGGAAAGTCGGCGGGAGACCGCCGACTTTCCGTTTCTGACCGCGGCTGAACCGCCGCGGTCAGAATGCTCGAGGGAGCACCGCCAGCCTGTTGGCGGTGCTCCCGTGGTCGGTGACCCTGGCGGTCACCGGCCGCCAGGGTCAGAATGACCCCCTAAGCTGCTAAAGAAACTGTGTGAACATTGAACTCGTTCAGCTTTGTAAATACCTGCAAACACGCTTTGATAAAGTGTCTTCAACTTTCTGATTCTATACAGATCATGACTAGCTTCACTACACAGGGGCGTAAGATGAAGTGTTGTAAATACATGTGTATAGGCTTAATAACTGCATGCGTACTAATAATTGTAGCAATAGTTCTTGGAATGCATGGTAAAAATGAGAGTGAAACGAATGATGCTTCTACTTCTAAACCTATTATCGTTACTGAACTAACAGCTCTGAAGAGACTTGAGCAAGACGAGAGACACTTGCATGATAAGAAGGAACTTTCATCTAACGTTTTCTATCGCTTACTGAGTGAGTATGTTGAGACCATGGATGCGAAAGATTGTTATGTGTGTACACAAATACCTACCTCAGTAGTGGAAGGGGTAACGTATCACAGCATGCCTCTTACGTATGGAATTACATGTAGTATAATAGCTTCCAGATTTTATGCTCAAAAGGACATTCATTATTTCTACACTAATTACGATGTTACTTTTGCATATGTCCCCATAATAGGGCACCTAAGTAAAATAGCTCGAGATTATTATGCCAAATTAATGAGAGAATTCTTCTAACCGATGTCACCTTTTCACACAGCTCACGCACATAGAGAGAACCTTACATGCTTGCTTTCACCAGTAGAAATAGAATTTTTAGACCGCACTGATGATAGGAAGAATGAAATGAAGGAGAAATTAGAGAGGGAATTACACGAAAGAACATCTGTAGATAATTATGCTTTTGCTGCAATAAAGACACAAGGGAAAATAGCTTTAGATACATTACACGTAGGGAGATTTTGTATACATAGACATCAATCATATTATGACACAGTTTTTGTGGGAACGAGTGAATGCAAACATACGTATGCATTTCAATCTAAGTGGACGTTCATGCTGAATGGACAAGACCCAGTTAGTCCTGGAGTATATTATATTTGTGGACTCAACGCCTATTATCGTCTTCCTAAAGGATGGTATTGGAGGTGTTATTTGGGAATAGTGTTCCCAAAGGTTTACCAACTAGACGACTTAATGAAATTTCCAAGGCTGTCTGAATCACATCATGTTCAGAAAAGGGAGACAGCTTCTGGTGTGGTAGGAGATATATTTGGAGCATTGATTCCTTCAGTAGGAGTCATATTGAATTCAATCAAAATACGAAAGTTGTCTACTATTGTGGATAACATGCTGACAAAGTTTTCAGGAGCTATAATCCTGATGGATGGTGAACTCACTGCAGAAAGAGCTATGACTCTTCAAAATCGGCTTGCCTTAGACATTCTTTTAGCAAAGGATGGCGGCGTTTGCAAAATGCTTGGTACACGTCACTGTTGTACATATATACCAGACAAAATTACAACAATGCTTACAAATTTAACTAAAGAAAGTGTAGATTTAAAGGAATTGAAAGAACCCGGAGTTTGGGAGAAAGTTGGAAAGGGATTTGCTTCTGTGGGAAATTGGCTCAGCAACGTTTGGAACGGATTGTTACTAAAAATAGTAAAGGGAATATTAATAATATTAATTTGTCTATTAGGTTCTTGGGGAACATGGAAAGCTTTCAAAATGTTAAAAGCAAGGAACAAAAGAAAAAGAGAAGAGAAAATAGAGAACAAAATGGTGGAAATATATAGAGAAAAGTCAAAAGGGACTAAAAGAAAAAGGGAATTGACTGAAGTGCCAAATTACTATACAGAATTTTAATGGAATAAAATTTGTGGGTAGATTTGATGTGATGACATAATTAGTCATCAGAGGAGGGATTGATGACGCAGAAAAAGAAGGTCCGACATATATTCATACATATCGTATAATCAAAACATGTAATGTAGTGTGATTTTAGTAAAGAAAATAATGTACGAGGGAAATTGTGCCCTCGGGGAAGTTCGCCACCATTGTAAACGAGCTTTATTAATCATGAAATATTGAAAATGTAGTAATCCGTCATAATCGCAAATGTATGCCACGATTTCTTGTTTGAAAACTGTTTTGCTTAGCTTAAATTTAGTACAGGCTTTGGCCTAGTTGCCTAGTTTCAAATTCTAACTGCGTGGTTTTTCCTTGAACTAATGAAACATATATTCTTGCTTGAAGTTGTATTTTTACAGTAGAGCTGACTGGTACACTTATCTCCAAGGTTTCGTGCTAGGCCGGTTTCATCCCCTTTGATACAAGGTCAGTCTCTACAGGTGCGGACAATGAAGGTACAGATAGTAAAATAATTGGCAAACCATGTTACAATTTGTGTTCCAAGGCTCCAAGGACAGTGTATGCATAAATGAGCGCTAGTAAAAGACAATTTTGATTGGACAATTTGAAGCCAACCTATGAACCCTCCAATGGAAGACCCTGCAGAATGTGGAATGTTTCTAACTTAAACCCACCGGACAAAGAGAAGTCAGCCATTTTCCTCGATGCCAGATTGAAGCCTAATGCCAGACTCCATTTTGGACGACACCCTGATGCCCTTTTCTCTATCTGAGAGACAGAGACTTTAAGAATTCTCACCCTAGAGACTTTAACTTTGATTTGACCCCGTCTTGCCCATGCAGTAACTTTGCCCTATTCTCCTTGCCGCTGCAAGGAAGTTTGCCCTTAACTTTGCCCCTTTGAAATTTGCCCCATGCTGATCAACCGGTACCTGAAGGACGAAGACTTTTCTTGAATGCTGATTGTATTTGGTAAATATGAAAGGATAAATGTATTATGCATTGTGTTTTTCCTTTTAGGTACCAACTGCTAATTTTGATAGGGTCCTAGCTAGAAGTTTTCCAAATTTGTGTTGACTAAATTCGTTTTGCATGAAGTCCCACATGCCAATGCTAATTAGAGGTTAGTCGAGGTACTCATTCGATGTATCATGCTAATTTGAAATCTTGTTATGCTGACCAATGTATGCAATTAGTCAAATACAGTTAGTCATATTGGTGATTTGCATTGCGATAACCGAGTGTATCATTATTCAGATTTTACGTAGATTGCGTTTCTTCCGCCGTTATGGACAGCTAGTAATGTTCATATACATATATCAATTGGTTTTGAGACATATATATATCGTGCTAGCTTTGTTAATATAGGGAAATAAATTCACTAACTTTTAATAAACTGGTGTGGTTATTCATGACTGAAAGGTCATGGTGCGCCGAAATACCAACTGTTATTGATTTCTGATGTGCTATATTGATCTATTAATTGAGTATTGATTACCGATTACAGTAGTTATTGATTATTGATCTGAGTGACTCGACTATTTTAGGATGAGGAGAGCCCGACTCGGTTAAAAGATTCACCGACCTCCAACGTGTCCAGGTACAGGTAATTTATAAGGGCTGGACGCGTTATCACCATCAGTCATTCTGTTACTTATACTTAATTAACAAGCCAAGGATAAGCGATTTGCTCATGTTCGCCTTCATTATGATTCAAATGTAAAAAGCTTATATCATACATTTTAACATTTATACAACGTTTCTTTTACTCTCACTCCGTTTATTTTAAAACGACAACTGCCTTTAATGAATGTCTAATTAAATCAGATTATACATCTCAAATTGTAAAACTACTGCATATCTACTCTGTATTTACCACATAATTGAACAAATGAAGTGGCGCTCACTTTCCCTCTGTTTGTTAGCTTACTCACTTGGGCGGTAACAGAGTAATGTTTCTTTCACATGGACTTCACTTGCTTTGCTATGAGTCTTTTCCTAATTTCTACAATCACAGATTAATCCATATATAATAAAAAAGCCCGATGCTGTATAGTAAACAATCAAGTTGTTTTTTCTGTTTGATTACTTTAAACCGAAATCATTAACACGAACAATAAAGGAAGCCTACCAACCCTCCGTTTGTGTCCACAATTAACTCTGTGCCTAGAAAGCTAAGCCACAAATACTTCGCTTGCTTCGTTTTCTGAGTATGTGTGTATTGTTGCATACTTGTAGCACACCAGGTCCTACCCGCGAAAACCCTGAGTTTTTGCTCTTTTATTCCTGGGAGCTCTCAAATTGCGTGAGTGCCTGGGTATCTCATACAGTCTATGTTTTTACAGTGCATGCTGGGACTTGTACTTCTGATTTTATAATTAACTGAACAGTTATACAAACCCTAAAATGCAAAGTGCAAAACTGATCTGGGTGAGTTATGTAAATATTGACATTGAAAACTTGAGGCTGAAAGACCCGTGAGTGCTGACTCAGACTATCGACACTCACTCTCACTGTAATGCTCCTATACATCGCTATTAACTGCAGTCTCTAGTAGACAGCTCGGCTAAGGTATTTTTTAGCAGGTTTTGCACAAAACATATAAACATGAGTATACATGTGTAGATTGATGTGAAACTGTCTGGGTTGTATGTGGCTCATGCACAAGGAGCATAAGACCTTATAATCTATCTGAGTTCCACAAGGGACTGTATGTTTTCTTTTCGGTACAGTGTAAAGCGTAATCTTGAATGTGTTTCATAATATGCACTCTTTTCCAAAAACCGGACACTGATACGGTTTTTTGAGTCCCCTTGTAGACTGCTTGAGGGAGAGACTCTTCGCAATTGCTTCTGTGCCAAACTGCACAGAACAAGGCACATGGGGCATGAGAAGAGTCTTTAGAAGACCACAATCAGAGGAGAACCCCTCAAAGTTAGAAAAAACTTATCTTGACAAATATAGTAAATATTTATTTAAGATGAAGATAGTGTTGGTGAAAACAGCAAGACATCTCCTTCTGAACATCAGAAAGGAGAAAGAGCCAAGGGGAAAGATACAGATTCAAAGAATAATCCACAAAGAAAAATGTATGACCTACTATAAGAAAAAAACACAAAACTTGGACAAAAATGATTAGTAATGGGCATTGTATACAATGAAAAATCAAAGATCAAAATGCATTGCAATCTCTTGGACGTGCTGCCTTACGTATGTTTGAAACAGGAATTAACACCACATGAAGAAACTCTCCAACATCTTGATTTAGGAATATGACAATACCTTTTAATGAGCTGACTGCCATCTGGGGATGGACATTTTAAAAGGCATAGTTCTGCATCTGTTTGAAAATTAATGGTGTTTGTTTCACCTCGAAGAAGCCGTCTGAATTTAACATCTAATTCTCCACTCAGCTTTCTAAAATCCCACAGTGATGCTGCCTTTGTTCCACATTAATTGCAACCCATGGCAAACCTGTGCAGTTCGAAGCAGTGGAGCACTCCAGTGGCAAAGGAGGTCTACATTCACTTACATGGCTTTTGTAATGAGATGATGTGAAACATGAAAGATATTTCTTCCTCTTATGAATCTACATGGTTTGAGGTAAGTTTTTGGTACTGTCTTACTCTTGAATGTGACACATTAATGTCTAAAAAATGTAAAATAATATATATCTTGTTACTGGGGTATGGTACAAGGATCAGAGTTGCAACTTCACAAATAATTGCCTGGGTTTAGTCTTCAGATCAAAGGCCAGATTTACCATAGCTGAATTCTGTCATGCACATTTGGATATTCCACATTTCGTTTTAGCCTCCCACTAATGAAACTTGCTCTTAAGATGTGTTAGAGAGCTGAAGATAATTGGTGTGACCGTTAGGTGGCAGATCAAAAGCCCCATAGACCTACTGGCCGATTGATGGGGAGGTTAGATTCTCCTTCAGGAGGGATGGGGTTGAGTTGAATGTCAACAACTGTTAGTGAGAACTTCCTGTTAATAAGACCAAGTGAAGTAAGTTGAGCAAAGCTTTGGCTTTAAAACCAGATTTATTCCAGAAGTTACAGAGAGCAAAAGACATACGTGTATTGATGTAAAAAGGGCACAGAGCTCTCTGGCCCCAACCGTCACCCTAGAACATGGAACATCACGACATCATAGTACTGATGTCAAGATGTTCCATGCCCACGCAGATCACCACATTATTTCCCCCCTTTTTTTTTTTTTGAAAACTGGGAAACTAAAGACAGAATTAGAACAACAAAAGCAAAAACTCATTACTACATTACTCTAACTTGCTGTAGTCCACACATGTTGTTGGACCCAAAATCTATATATACAAACATTTCATGTCAATACAGCTAATACACAACAAAATCTTGAAATTTCTTAGGTTTGTGACAAATTCTGGTACTTAATCTATTTTTGTAGCAACCACTACCTGGACAACTTGTTTTGCTGAGATAAGTACTCTCAAGCTGTTTTGTATCCTCAACCTTTTTACGAGCAGCCAGATCCAAAGCAATACGTGAAGTACTCCACCAACTCCCATCAGAAAGCCTTACCGCATTCTTACGTATTTCACAAATTTGTTGCGAGTCTTTAAATTTGGATAAACCCTTTTTAACTAACACAGGATTCTTTACTCTTACCCAATCACCCACTTGCAACTCCTTAAACTTAAATTTGTTATTCTCATCTAACCTCTGTAAACTACTCAAATTGGCATTGTGTTCTGCATCCTCCCAGGCCTTTTTCAGGTCACTACCTTCATGGAATAACTTTATCATCCAAAAAGGACATAATTCTGTTGAAGCCAACCTCCCTCTTATCAGTTCAAAAGGAGTTTTCCCTGTGACAACATGAGGTGTGGTTCGATAAGACCATACTAGCTCCTTTATAGCAAGGTCTACTGAAGAATGATTCCTGTAAGAAGCTTGAATACAGTCTACTAAGACACAATTAAATCGTTCTACCATACCATTGCTTTGTGGATGATAAAGCGGAGTCCTTATGTGCTTGATACCACATCTACTCAAAAATTGGAGCATCTCTGATGAAACAAATTGAATCCCATTGTCAGTTAAAATTTGCTCAGGAAAACCTTCACGACTAAAGATTTTCTTAAGATAGTTAATCACAACCTGGGTAGTGGGAACCCTTACCGGTTCAACTTCCACCCATCTGGATAGATGGTCTATTATGACCACAAAATATCTCATATCTGGAGGCAGAATGTGATAAGGACCAAGAAGATCTAGACCAAGCTTTTGCCAAGCTCTCGCCGGAGATGGAACAAATGCACTAGTCACACCTTCAGTAGTTAACACCTTATCACTGGAGTAACATCTCGTACAGTTTCTCACAAAATCATCAATCTCTCTGTCCATCCCTGGCCACCAAAAATCAGACCTTAATCTTCTTTTGGTAATTGTGGCCCCCAGATGACCAGCATGTGATGCGGTAATCAAATTCCCCCTCAAACATAAAGGTGGAACCAGCTTCCTCCCTCTGACTAATTTGTCACCTTCAATAGATAATTCATCAGAGATCTTCCAAAATGGTTGTAGCTCTGAAGATAAACACTTTCCTTAGGCCAGCCTACTCTGACCATGCGCATAACCTCACACAACGCTTTGTCATTCAACACCACCTTTATCCATAGCTTTTCATCCAAAGGCATGTCACTTTCGGTTACACAAGCAACAAAACATTCCTCTATTTCCGTTTCCCATTCCTGTTCCTCACTATCATCTACAGGTAACCTGGATAAACAGTCTGCTCTCTTATTTTTCCTACCAGGAATATATTCAACTGAAAAAGTAAACTCCAGTTACTTAGCAGATAATCTAGCATTACGCGCTGTGGACCGTTTCATTTTCCTGCCAGATAGTATTTCCACCAGAGGCCTGTGATCCGTTTTCAACCTGAAGGTTCTACCCCACAGATACTGTTTACATTTCTCAATGCTCCACACACAAGCAAGAAGTTCTTTTTCAATAACAGAATACTTGCGTTCAACTTGCCTTAGTGTTCTTGATGCAAAACCCACTGTGGTTTCGCTCCCATCATCAGATAATTGAGAAAGAACAGCTCCAAGACCATAATCACAAGCATCAACAGTTACCACAGTACTTCCTTTTTCCGAAAATGGCTGTAGAACAGGAACATCAACAATTTCACGTTTGATCTGTTCAAACATTCTGTTACATTCATCAGACCACATGAACACAGAGTTCTTCAAAGCTACTCTAAAACACTCTGTGTTTTTTGCAAAGTTTTTTAGAAATTTAGCATAAAATTCGCATAAACCAAGAAAAGATAAAAGTTGGTCTCTAGATCTTGGAGCTGGTGCTTCTAAAATGCTCTTAACCAAACTTGGTTTGGGCTTAACACCACCCTCTGAAAAGACATGGCCAAAATATATTCAATTTCCCTGGCTTTGAATACACATTTGTTTCCTTTCAACGTCACACCTCTATTTTCTAAAATACATAGAACCTCCTCTAAAGCCTTATCATGTGTCAATTCATCACATGAAAATACCAAAATGTCATCCTGAAAGATTACAACATTGGGATTATCAGGAAACATCTCAGACATTAATCTTTGAAACACTGCGGCCGCCGAAGCTAAGCCAAAAGGTAATCTGCAGAATTGAAAAGTTCCATCAGGAGTAACAAACGCAGTTAGATGTCTAGAATCCACATCTAAATCCACTTGGTGGTAAGCTGACTTTAAGTCCAGTTTGGTAAACCACCTGGCGGAACCAATCTTAGTAATCAAATCATCAATTCTGGGCAGAGGATAACTGTCCACCCATATTGCCTCATTCACACTCCTCAAATCCACGCACATTCTTAAATCACCAGTTTTTTTTTGTGCTAAAACTATAGGAGATAACCATAACGTTGCTTCAACTTTTTCGATCACCCCTTGTTGACACATTTCTTTTAATAAATTGGACAACTCAGACCTGACACTCAGAGGAACATTTCTTAATTTATGTTTGACCGGAACCGCATCATGCTTGACTTTTATCCTATGTGTGTAATTGGTGATTTTACCTAGCTGTTCACAAAACAACTTATTACATTTCTGTTGCCAATCATGTACCTGACTAGAAGCAACTTTGATAGAACTCGAATCTTCCTTTTCTATTACAACCGGTTTATCACAACCCGGCTTGATAATAAGATTGAATTCTGCTTGATGAAGCAGCCCTAAAACATTGATACCTTTCTTGGCAACATAAACCTTACCTCGCAAAGTCTTACCCAGGATAGTCAAAGATGCCCAAAAGTAACCCAATAAATCAATCTTACTGCCCTCAAATGCAACTGTGGCCACATCTGGAGGATAAAGAATCTTGGAGGTCCAACTTTCCTTGTACTTATCTTGTGCTATAATAGTTAAACGGGCCCCTGTATCTACTAATAATTTAATTTTAGTCCCATCGATAACTACATCAACATCCGGATCAATGATAACCTTGTTGATACAAGTAAAATCCTTGAAACTAAAACATACTCGTTCATTCGTTCACCCACAACACTTTCAGCATCACCACTCAATACACAGCGAATGTTGTTCTTTTTTGCACTCCTGCACACCCTTGCAAAATGCCCAGTTTTGTTGCAGTTTCTGCACTGTTGGTGAATCGCTGGGCAGTTCTTAAAAGATGACACATGCAACGAAGAACCACATCTATAACAAATTGGTCTCTGATTAAAGTTATTCTCGACTGAAGTATTATCCATTTTTTTCTCAAAATGAACTTGGTTTTTGCTAGGCTGTTCTGCGCACTAACAGTTGTTGCAGAGATAGTTGTATTGGACATAGAAGCTTCCAGTTGTTTGGCGTCGTCCATTGAACACTCAATGCTTTTAGCAATGTCAATCGCTTTGTCCAACGAAGGATCCTTACAAGTTAATAATTTCTCTTGGATCCTCTTGGAGTGACACCTGGCAATTAATTGATCTCTGATGAGTTGCGCTGTGAAATTCTCAAATTCGCATTCAGCTGCTAACACCTTCAACGCAGTAATGAATGAATCAATGCTTTCACAAGAGCTCTGTGATCTCGTAAAAAACTTGTAACGGTGTACTACAATATTCTTTGTTTTAATAAAATATTTGTCTAGCTGTGCAATGGCCATTTCAAACTTATCCAGCTCTTCCTCTTCAGTCAATTCATAGACCGGTAGATGATCAAAGATATTCTGACCTTCAACCCCCAAATGATAATATAATAAACTTTTTTTCCGCTCCGGTCTAAATCTGTGACCATCTATAGCACCAAGATATGCCTTAAATGAACGTTGCCACAATTTCCATTCGAGGGGTGGATCACCGGGATCTTGTAGAAAAGGTGCTGGTGGTAAAACGTTTTGCATATTTGTTCTTTAGAAAAGCTTTTCTTTATCTCACAATATGTTGGTATTGCTTCTTATAACTTATCCTCTTTTATATTTGTTTATTTCTTCTTAAAAATACTATTGAAAGATGGCCGCAAAATAAATGAGCAACATGTAACAGTCCTTCTTCTATTGTAACGTTAAGGGGTTAACAAACACCGGTTACAGGAAAATGTTTTTTTTTTCTCACTCTCGTAAAGAGACAAGCAAAATGAAACTATAAACTGCTCGCACTCGAGCAGACGCACGAGGAGAAACAGACGCGAAACCGGCTGGAAGATGTGCTCGTGCCCGCACCTCTCCGCGTGAAACCGGTAGCGCTCGTGCTACGACACGAGCGAATAAGCCAGAATCAAAATCTCCTGTGCAAATAATGCACACTCCGCTCATACGCTCTGTGCCCTTTGAAGAACCGAATTGTAAATAAAAATTATCTCACATAGACGTAGACGAAGTTAATATTCGCACCAACGCCGAAGAAAGCTTTGTGGATGTAGATCCTCGACCTCCGAGTGGCAGAAAAAGACTTCAAACGATCAGCTGCCAACAGTTAACAGTCCATTTTGACCCTCGTCGCCAATGAAGTAAGTTGAGCAAAGCTTTGTCTTTAAAACCAGATTTATTCCAGAAGTTACAGAGAGCAAAAGACATACGTGTATTGATGTAAAAAGGGCACAGAGCTCTCTGGCCCCAACCGTCACCCTAGAACATGGAACATCACGACATCATAGTACTGATGTCAAGATGTTTCATGCCCACGCAGATCACCACACCAAGGCAATCTACTAACCTACTTAATGAGGAGCAGGCAGTCTTTTGTCTTCAGTGCTCATGGGGAGGCCCTTTAGAGTTTTTGAACTTTGAGAGGAAGGCCTGCATGAGCAGAGACAAGCAGAGAGAAGTGATGTGATCTGATCTGAGACGTTCACCATTTTGGATCTTGGGATAGTCAATTGGTTACCTCCTGTTTGAGTCAGTTACAGATGGAGGCGTGATGTGGCAACTCATGATTGGGTGGATGTCCCACCAGTGGTAGAATTCTATACTTTCCCTTTTAAGCTCCCATGTTGAGAGCATGAGCTGGGAAGCAGCCTTGGAAGAAGGAGGAGGACCAGCCCATCTGGAGACCCTGGTCTAGTGCTTTGGCACAGTGGGTACTGTGGTCTTTTGCTGTTAGTGGACCTTCTATAGTATCCTGAAAGAACAGGGATTGTAGACCTTTGCTGGAGTACACAGTCATTTTGGAAGAAGCTTACGGCTTTGCTGGCTGGGGAATGTCAGCAACTGGGGTGGACTGTTGTTGAAGATCTGAGAGATGCTGCTGTGAAGTGGAGCTGACACAAGTATGAGGACCACCAAGAGCAGGGCTGGTGGGCAGACTCAGATCAGTGAATATACTGTTCCCAAATAATTGTAGGTGTAGCTTGTTAGTTAATTGTGATTTGTGCATTAGGGGGCAGGTGAATTAGGCCTTACACCTCTACAATCTGCCATCTCCATTCTTCCCTGTTCCAGGAGGAAGATTTGGAATTGAAGCATGTGAGGTAAGAAAATGATACTGTGTACGTGTGGGCTTTTGTTTTGGTTCAAAGGGTCAGAGAGATGATAGTCAGTGCCCTGGGGCAAAAAATGTGGCCCACCCCACAAGATCAGTGTTAGGGTATGAATACTGTTGCTGATTCTTCTTATTTGCCCCTATTTTAGAAACTGCTGTCTGGCTTATTCAACAGCTGTATATTTCACAAGACTGAAGCCTGTTTTCCCATTATGGTGAAGCATGAAGAGAAGAGAAGGCATGTTTCATCATCATGTTCATCAAGATCCTCCTTGTATAAGAGAAGCAAGGCATGGCAAAAGTGAGGACGAGGAGGAAAGGATTAGGAGAATCATTCTTGAAACTTTGGCACCATCAGAAATAAATAAACCTGATGGCAAATCTATGAAGCTTTAGTCTGATGTTTCTCCTTCTGAGGGCAGTTAAGCAGTGGTATCCTCCACTGGTCAGAAGTAAAAATATACTTTTAAGTGCATGATTCCAGATCCGCTGGCTTATGTGAGGGACAAATTGGAAGTTCCTGCTGTTGAGCAATCTGGTACCACTGGCAAAAGTGTGCTATGGCAATTTCAGAAGGTTGCTAAAGCAGGGATTCTGTTCCATCAGTATGTGCTGGACGTAGGTATGGAGAAATGGGTGAGCCTGACAACATTGATCATCCCTACCCTTTCTAAGACATGGAGTCTGTGAGAAAACAGGGCTGATTAAAGAGGCCCCCTAACTTTTTGCCCCCATTTTTCACTTTTTGCTGGTGTTTTCCTGACTCTGATGGTGCCCTGGGTACTGTTAACTAGTCCCAGGGCCTGTGCTCTGTGTAAAATCAGTATGCAAATTAGGCTAATTATAATTGGCTAAGTCAACATACCTATAAGTCCCTAGTATATGGTAGGGCATGTAGGTTTAGGGACCCTAGCATAGGTAGGGCACCCATAGATGCACTGCTGATGTGCCCAGTGTCATTTTAAAAGGAGACCTACCTTTGCTGGCTGCTTTATATTAAAGTTACATGCAAATTCGACTTAGGAATTAAAAGTAGTTCCAAAGTCTTAAACTACCTTATTTTTACATATAAGTATATAAGTCACCCCTAAGGTGTGCCCTATGTGCCCCTAGGGCTGGGTGCCATGTAACTATAAGCAGGGACCTTATAAAATAGTTGTATAAGCCCTGGTGAGGTAAAACAGCCACATTTGTTTTTCCCTCATTGTAGTGAATGGCCTCGATAGGCTAGAATAGGGTGACTTTATTTTAATTTAAAAAATCCCCTTAGGTAATAGATACTACAAGTTTGGTATCAAATGAATTGTTATAATAAATCCCACAACTTCCAGTTGTTGGATTTAATATAACTTGTTCAGGTAAAGAGTTTTAAAATGTACCTGAAAAGTTGCCAACTTCAGCCCTGCAGTGTTTTTGCTGTTTTGCTCTGATTGGCCAGCCTCTGGCAGCCTGGCCAGGCTGCCTTGATGAGGTGTGAAGTGGCCTGGCTCAACACAAAGAGATGTGCCGGGGGAAGAGATATTCCCTCAGCAGATGGGGAATCAGAAGGGGGGAGGGTTGCCAAACTGGTCTTCAAAGACGGGGAAGGACATTTGGAGAAACCCAGTAACACCCTCACATCCTGCAAACCAGACAATTAGGTGCCCCCTTGATTAGATTAGGAGAGGGCCGGAGAGTGGTGTGTTTAGGATTTTTAGCCACACCAGTGGATGGGCGCAGCCAGATGTAACCTCCAAAAATCACTTTCAGCCATGATGGATTTTTGAGGAATGTTGCTCCCTGGAATTGATTTTTTCCACACTTCCCAGGAAGTGGTCATCACAAGGGAAGGACCATGCCCCTGATTGGAGAACCAGGACACCCCTGCTTTTCACCCAGGAGCAAGGATAAAACTGGCAGACCTGCGCCCACACCTCAGTTTCCTATCAGATCCCTACCAGGAAGAACTACAGAAGAAGAAGGACTGCCCTGCTGGACCCCTGACCTGCACCTGGACACTGCACTCTGGAGGACTGCATCAGCTGCACACTTGGGCTTCACCACAAGAAGGACTTTGCCTGACTTCAACTGATTCAAGGAGGGACTCCCTGTTTGCTGCAGGTGAAACATTGCTAACCAGAGTCCCCTGCACCAACTCCTAAAGAAACCAACCAGCTGACCACTGCCAAGTGGCCAAAAAGGAATTTGAACCAGGTGCATTCAGATAGTTGTAGTCCACACCCCCAAGGAGCATCTCAGAGCTTCTGGAACCGTGGGGTGAACTGTGGACCTCAAAAGAACCTTAAAAGAACATCTGGAAGAATATCCAGAAGTTTGGAGAACTTTGGAGAACTTTTAGAAAAAAGCTGTGTAGAGGGACCAACCCGCAACGGAAACTCTAGCCGGCTTGCATCAACCACGACCCGGCCTGACTTGCAGGTTCGTCCTGGTGAAGAAAATCTCAAAAAAAGTGACTAGGTCCGAAAGTAGGAAGTTGACCGGGACCTCCCAGACAGTGTATACGAAGAGGGCTCCAAGGACGTCGGATCAAGATTCAGGTTTGCCCCAGTCAAAGGATTTTCAACTTCGAAAAAACGACTAAGTCCGAAGGTAAAAATCTCCACTGAGGGCTCCCGCAACGCGTATCCGAGGAAGAGTTCCAGGAGGTCGGATTGGGCTGGCAGGTTCGTCCCGCTGAAGAAAATCTCCAAAAAAACGACTTAGTCCTAAGGTAAACTTTTGACCAAGGTCTCGCGCCGGCTGTAGCCGAGCTGGGCTCCATCGCGGTCGGCCTTAAACTTTGACTTTGCCCCGGTCGAGGTGCGACCAGATGACCAGATTGGTGCTGTTTTTTTTCTATGTCCTAGAAAGCAAAAATTATTTAAAAATTCATATCTCCGGTTCCCCTTATTTGACTTTACCTGCCCTTACCAATAACCTATTTTCCAACAGAGTCCATTTTAACTGATACAGTTCATGTGGATTCAGAGGTGGCTAGTTATTAGGGTAGATTTTAAATGCCAGAGGAGAACACCCTAAAAGATGCTCTGCTCATGGGCTAATGATTAATAGCCTAATGAATTCTGGAAGTTGAAGTCCTGGTGCATTCCAATTGACCCAGACATCTGGAAATAATAATGGTCATCACTTACGGTCATCCAGTAACATTATTCATTGTACCGATTGTTCAGCATGCCATGACAACTGATTTCCATTATTGCAAAATATACATTGTTTTAGTTCTCGTTATAAAAGAGGAAATCAAAAAAATAAACTTATGGAACATAAGTGTATATAACCTTTGGTGCAGCTACCAGTGCAGAAGTGTCCTAGTGAAACAAAACACAAATGGTAATAACAGCACTTAGAAGCAGTGCTTTATGAGGACTAAAAAAGACGGTAAGGCCTAGATTTAAGAGGGCCTTGTGCCATACTAGCGCCACATTAGTGTCATTTGTTCAATGCTAAGTGGCGTTAGAAGGCCAAAAACGCCATGCCATATTTACAAAGTGGCACCATGCATGCATGCAGTTACCTACATTAGTCTTAGTTCTCGTCTTAGTGCATGTATTGTGCCACTTTGGAACCCTCTGCCCTTCACCGGGCATAATATATGCAAAGGGGGCTTTCTCCTGTTAGGGGGCCAAAATAATGGTGCAAGGAAATCTAAGGGATTTCCTTGCGCCATTTCGTCTGGCACTTTTAACGCCTGCTCAGAGCAATGGGCCTCTGGATGCTTTGCAGGATTAGCGTAAAAAATGATGACGCTAGTACCCCTAACTATTGCTATGGTGCGCCGTATCTTAAATATGGTGTACACATTGTGGCATTAATATGGCTAATAAGGGGTGCAAGAAAAGTGGCGCTGCACTAGATGCAGTGCCACTTTTCAGAAATCTGCCTTCTAAGTGTCTACAAGTGGGCCAGTGAAGAATAATTAAGAATCTTTTAAAGAGACCTGGACAGTGTAATTAAAGGTGTGGACAAAAACATGAAGTAGAATCTTATGCTTTCCACACCTACTTAGGGTGCCTCTGTGTTTTCTCTGAGAGCATCCAAACCCAATACACACCACAACAAGCCAGGTATTTTTGGCTGTGCCAATGCTTGTTTCCCCTGCAGTCACAGGCGCAGCCTCTTCTAGCGCGAGCTTCCATTGTCCTCTCGCTGCCAGCACAGAGGATGTGGGGAACAAAAGTGAATTGAAGGTTGTGCTCTGCGTGGCTTCATCCTGGCCCTGGGAACATTTTATCTCACCGGGGGTGTGGTCGAGTTCATATCCGAGAGGTGAAGTGCGCGCGCTGGCAAAAACATGCTCAGATAATTTTGAGCTGGCGGATTCTCCCTCACACGGCAGCATGGAGAAGACGAAAAGGTGCAATAGTTGAGGCTGCAAAGGTAAGATATTTTGATTTAGTTTGCGGGGATAATGTAACGTTGGCCTGGTTTCTGATGATACAGCTGATGCTGGACCTACAGAAGATTGCCACTATTTTCAGACACAAAAACTTTATAAAATTCTTATTTTCTCTCCATATGTGTGGCTATAAGTTTTTAGATAAAGACATATCTAGTAAAGGTTGAATATTAGGCATGGAGGTAACTTGGAAACACGTTTGAATTGCAGGGCGAGGTTGTGAGTAAAGATTGTCTGAAAAAAAGATGTGTTAGGATTCATCACAAAAATATTTAAGGAGGGGGAACTGGTAAAAATATTTAAAGCTTACCGGTGCCTGGGAAAGTTGGTGTTTTTCTCAATAGGTGTGTTTGAAATGATACCTTCTAGAGACAAAAATAAAGTTAGACGAATTTGAGCTGCGTCTTAGACAGCCTCGGGTGAGGGGGGACACTGAGGGGAAGCAAGAACGTCAGTGTACAGCATTTTCAAGTACTTTTCCTGCATCTGATATTTAAAAATAACCGGAGATATGCAAGCGGTATGCAATGTTTCCTGTTATTATTCAGCACGTCAAAAATGTGTGTTTTTTTCTAATCTGATTTCTGATATGCAGAGCCCTCACGTTGCTCTTACCCTATGGTGAGTAGCTCATCAAGCTCAGATTTGTGTTGCATTGTGTGGCCTGTAGTTCTGCTTTTCCAATTCTGAAATTAGGCCTGCAAGTCCCAGAATGCAAGGCAGAACACCTGGACTGACTAAGCTACTCACGCATTGGCCTAGAAAACTTGAGAGCATTGTGCTCATACATACAGATCTGTGGATTCTATTTTAATAATTCATTTGTAGAATTTTCAATTTCGACATAGCTGCTTATGTAAATTTTTCTTCTGTCCAGGTAGCCCTATGTCATGCTTGACACTTTCAGACAGTATGAGTTTTTCGGCCAACAGCACTTTGTGTTGGTGCATTGAGGTTCTTGCTTACAGTGGGAGACAAGAAACTATATGACCCAGATTGCTAAATGCACTGGCATAGCTGCCAAGTTTCCTAGGTCCATGCGTGACTCGTAAGTCCTGTCCAGTTTTTACTTAGAATTCTTGGGCTCGTAGTCTAGTGATTATAGTGAGTTACATAAGACTCCATGTCCCAGAATTTTTTTTAAACGAGACTGGCCTAACTAATCACGCATGGACCTAGAAAAGCTGGGTGCTATGCACTGTCTAGAAGGGTGACATTTATCTGAGGCCACTTTGCAGCTGATCACCACGCCAGATGTCAAATATTACATTCTAATATTTTTATTTCATGTACCGTTCCTCCTTTCTTAATATTGATTCGGGGGACTGTGGATTCCAAACATGCTGTTAGTTAATACCAGAATTCAGGTACTGTACTACTTGTTATTCAGTTATATAAAATCACGGCTGCAAGTACCAGAACGCAAACCAAAAAAACTTGACTAAATGAGCTATTCATGTCTGGGCCTAGAAGACCTGAGAGTTGAGTTATTATATTGAGAGAGCGAGAGAGTATAGCTTGTGTTGTCTGGCACTTTTCTGTTATACGTTACATTTTCATGGGCGTTTATATACTCTTCGATATGGTGGTTATTGTTATGTTTATGCAAAATGAAACTAACTTACACAGGCCGGAAATGTATGTTATATAAAATGATGCAAATATTTTTATATTTTCCCTAGAGCTGATGTCCATTACACTCATTTTAATTTAAAGTTATATTATTTGCACACATCCCCCTTATAGCCTCCAGTATGATGCAGTTTTACGAAGATTTAAATGTTCTCAGGCATTGGGTGTTCCTGGGCACCATAAAGTTTGTGCACACCCCAAACTTACCATTTCGTAATTTTTTATAATAAACTTTTCCATGGCCACGTCCTAGAGACTTTCTCCCGTCAGGTGACCATCACTAAAGGCAGAGAAGTTGGTCCCGTTGTGCAGGCTAAGATGTCCGGCTCTCAAGACCTTATTCGTTTTATTAACATGTTCTCTAGATACGTGGCTGTTTATTTAAAGGTGTGTGCAGCAGGTATAGTTTCGGCGATAGTACAAAATGTAGTCTGGGCCGAGGGAAATGCAGATATTCCTTTAAGAAAGAATTTATAGACGCATACGGTCGATGTACAGAGAGATGCCCATGCAGAGGCGCTCCGAGGGTCCCGCAGTTCATGCACAGAAACAGCTTATAAAATTCAGTGATTATTTTCCACTTGGTCATACTATTTGTGTATTTTTTTCAGGTTTCAGTCTCTTGTCAGTTAAATGAATGTATATGCTTGCAACCGAATGAATGTATCGATCCGAATTTCGCCATGCATTGGTTAATAACACGTTGCTTTCCACATTAAAGCAATCAACTGCTCAAGGAAAGGACCCAAAGACCTGAGGCTGGATCTGTTCATCAGAATAAGGCCTTGTTGAGGTCTTCTGATGTCTCGTTCTATGTGGCTGTTGTGCAGGAAGGTGGTGTGATGGGATCTGCTTCTTCCGGGCCTTTCGTGATATCTGCGGGTCCCGTCTGAAATATTCGATTCGGTTCTATTTTATTCTATATGGGCATTGGAAGAGGGCAATGTTCATAAACCCTGTTTCTAGGTGCTGCAGGGTAGAGACATTCTCTGCGTAACACTGCTACAACTAAGGAGGCATGGTTAAAAAAGTTGTAAATTATTTCCTAAAATAAAGAATATTAAATGTGTGGTAACTTACAAAGAGACAATTTATGAACTTTTTTTAGCTGAAAACAAGATTAAAAGAGGTAAAACACCGCAGCCCTGAGAGCTATTGTCTTATGGACAGATAGCCATAGTAGGGCCCATAGGCTTCCAAAGACTGATTCACGCTCTCTTAGGACACCCAAGAGTCTTGCAGCAGAGTTCTGAATGTTTTGTAGTCTTTACACCGCATGTTGTGAATGACCAGCATAAATAGAATTGCCAATGTTTAAACGTGAGTGGACAAAGACATTCATGCGGCAAATTTAGAAAGCTTGACCTTCTCCATAAATGTTACAGATGGAACAAAACAGATATGCGATTTGAGGGTCAAGGACAGGTCGTTGTACGATGGTCCTCAGATTTCGAATGCCTTCAAACATGATGGGACACCGACTAATCGAGACTATCCGGAGATTAGGATTCCAGTGCCCGATTGTCCTATTAGGAAAAATAATTTCTGTTTTAGATGAATTAAGTTTTAAAGAATTGTTTCTCATCCAGGTTTGCTACGAAAGTCTCATTCCCGCTTCCTAGATGCAGCAGTATTTGTGTATCATCTGCATACATGTAAAATGGTTTTCCTATACCATGTAGGAGATGCACAAGAGGGGCACGAACGGATTAAACAACAGAGGGTATAGTGCAGAGCCCTTGGGCACTCTTTATTTGACAGATTATTTGGAGAAGGAAGAGTGGAGCCATCGGTGTTGAGCAAGTCATCCTGCGTAAGGGGAGAAGAGTTGGGAGAGATAGCAGAACATGAAGGTAACCAGCTCCTGGAGGGTCATCTAGACATATACTTAAAATCACCTGTACATTACCTCTTAAAAGAGGAGCTACCTGTATGAACACCAGATCACATTATCCTTCCACATCTTTCCAGCCATAGGCATAGTTGGGAAGCTGATTGAAGGGGCTGTCATCCAAAAAAAAACAATTTGCAAGAAGAAAAGATTGTGGAATAGCAAAGCTTTCTCTTTCATTGAATGTTCTGTGGCAATCCATTTTAGATCACATTAAAGTTTTTTCCCCCTAGCCAAAAGCCTTTTAAAAACACCTACAAAATCTTGTTCCTGGAGCAGTGTGCCAGATGCAGATGACATGATTGTAAAGTAGCTCTCATCTGCAATGTGACTCAACACACTGCCACTGTGAGGTGTGGGAATGAAAATGTTGTTAGCCCTGAATAGCTTGCAATGTGGAACAGAACCTAAGCAAGAGATCACAGATAATTTCAAATGGCTTTGTTCCTTACTTTGCACATTCCATAAGTGTCTGTTCCTCCTTCTCCTCTTCATTTTCATGGCCACTCCCTCACCCTTACTCACACTTGGTTGACAATGTCGTAATGCCATTGTTTCCTCCTAAACAACTGTTCAACCTCATATCATAGTATCTTCTATCCAAGTTTCACATTTCACAGCATTGGTGTGACCAAATCTTTTTGCTCATTTGCTGGGGAATGAAAAGGCATTTTGCCCAGTTTCTAATTTCTCTCGGTCTTACAGACTTTTCTTAGGAGTTCCAAAGGGTAGGGAGGGTAGGGAGAATCAAATCAATACTTTCAAATCAATTAACAGTATAACCCGTTTGGTCACATATTAAATCTCAAATACGGAAATTCAAGTTCAAAGATGTATTACAAATTTAAGGCCAGATTTATGTAAATGAGTCTCAGAAAAATCCTATATATGTAGAGAATTAACAAAGCATTGGATCAGATTAAATGGTGAAAGCATAAGACATATAAGCACTCTGTCGCAATACAAAAGATAGGAAACAATACTTAGTGGTCAGAATCCCAATGGCTATCCTCCTGTCTAATCATTTGAAAGTTAAGCTAATCTAAATATTCTAACTAAGCTGTGGGGAGACCTAAGTATTTCTCTAAAAATGGGAGGATTTCGAATAATAGTCAAAAGTGTCAGCATAGCAGAGGCCTCAACAGAAGTTCTGCAAGGGAGATGTGCATAGCATGAAGCCACTCAACCAAAGTAAGAATAGAGAGATCTTGACCTCTCTCAGTTTCAAGGGAATCCACTCTAGTCAAAGGGTAGGAAGGATCTGCTTCACCTAACTAACTGAACACCACTTTTGACCTTGTAGAATCTTCAAGAATCCAAGCCATCATCAGCAGTAATTTTCCATCTTTTGTGCTCGGTTTGGAATTTGTAACTCCATTTAGATATCAAACTCACCATGGTGAGCCAGGTCAAGCGTAGTCTCCTCTGCCTGCTTCTTCATCCTCAGGATGGTTCGAAAGATCTTCTATTGGCTCCCAGTCTCCACCAGACGAACTGTGACTCAAGCCCTCATCACCAGCTGCCTGGACTATGGCGACACTCTATAAGCCGGAATCATGTCACACCTCCTTCCACCTTTGGACCTTTCCCTCCCTTCAGGAGTTCAGAAGGACACTCAAGAGCTAGCTTTTCAACTGAAGCCCCCGAGTAGCGGGGATCCAGTGCCTGAATACTCTCATGAGTGATTAGCGTGCTCTACAAATCCAGATTGATTGGTTGATTAGACTTCATCCCTTGAACCAAACATCAGTGCAACCTTGTGTACCTCCCTAGTCCAGGTACTCCCAAAGGAGTTCTTCTTCTATTTGTTAGCACTTCTTGTTGTAGCCAACAAATCCTTCCATACCCCTTCCTCTTAAATACACAATATGCCTTTCAATAACTGTAGACTTTTGCAGATGCACCTGCAAATAAAAGAAATTCAACATGAGCAAAATTCTATGATGAAGGTTAAGCATAAAAAAACATTTCAGGTCTTAATTTGAGTCAACTTAACCCCTTAGGTGCTGGGCCTACACCCTCCCCAACGCTGAGACCTTTTTTGGCTATTTGGGGCTCCATAACTTTTTGTCCACATAAGCTATCCACAACAAATGTGTGTCTTTTTTTCCAACATTCTGGGGTTTGTAAAGGCACCCACAGTTTGTGGTTTCCCCTGGAGGAGACCAAGCATATGCCAAAATACAGGTAAAATTTGTTTTTGTTTTTTGGAAAAAATGGGGAAAAAAAGTGCTGCAGAAGAAAGCATCTGTTTTTTACCTGCAGATAGCATCAACAAAGGGTCTGCAATGGTAAAATAACCATCTTCCAGCTTTCAGGAACAGGCAGACTTGAATCAGAAAACCACATTCTTCAACACAGCTTTGGCATTTTACTGGGACATACCCCATTTTTACTATTTTTTGTGCTTTCAGCCTCCTTGCAGTTAGTGACAGAAATGGGTGTAAAACCAATTGTCGATGTTGGACAAGTAAACGTCTGAAAAGTAGACAAAATTCAGAATTCTACAAGGGGTCATTTATGTAGAGCCTTCAAGAATTTCCAACAGAAAGTAACAGTTGAAGTGAAAAAAAAATATTGAAATTGAGTTGAAAAAACAGCCATTTCTGTCTATATTTTCTTCCGTAATTTTTTTCAAGTATGATAGATTTTTCAAAGCAATATACCGTTACGTCTGCTGGACCCTTCTGGTTGCGGGGATATATAACTTTTGTAGGTTCATCAAGAACCCAAGGTACCCCAAGCCAAAAAATGAGCTGCACCTTGCAATGGGTTTTCATTGTATACCAGGTAAACAGCAATTCATTTGGTAAAATATAAAGAGTGAAAAATAGGTATCAAGAAAAGCTTTGTATTTCTGAAATAGGCACAAGATAAGGAGTTTAGTAACAGTGGTTATTTGCACATTTCTAATTTTGGGGGACCCCATACTAGCACGTAAATTACAGGGTGTTTCTCAAAATAACTTCATTCTCACACACTGTCTTACATTTGGAAGGCAAAAATGTAGTGAAGGACAATTGGCAATAACACTTGTTCTTCTATTTTTTGTTCTCCTAAGTCTCCCAATAAAAATGGGACCTCACTTGTGTGGTCAGGCCTAGTGCCCGCAACAGGAAACCCCCCAAAATGCACATGGACACATTACATTTTTCCAATGAAACCGGATGTGTTTTTTGCAAAGTGCCTAGCTGTGGATTTTTGCCTGTTTCCCAGCTAGCACCTACGGAAACCTACCAAACCTGTACATTTTCTGAAAGTAGACACCTATTCGAATCCAGGATGGGGTGTCATGTGGGGCTCTCACTGTTTTTTTAACCCAAAATCCTGTCCAAACCTCAAAATGTAGCAAAAAACACTTTTTCCTCACATTTCAGTGCTGCAAAGTTCTAAAATCTAAGATAAGCCACTAACCTCCTTCCACCCAGCATTTCCCCATGTCTCCCAATAAAAAAGGGTACCTCACTTGTGTGGGTAGGCCTAGTGCCCGCAACAGGAAATGCCCCAAAACACGACGTGGACACATCACATTTTTCCAATGAAAACAGATTTGTTTTTTGCAAAGTGCCTAGCTGTGGATTTTGGCCTCTAGCTCAGCTGGCACCTAGGGAAGCCTACCAAACCTGTACATTTTTGGAAAGTACACACCTAGAGGAATCCAGGATGGAATGACTTGTGGGGTTCTCACTGGGTTCTGTCACCCAGAATCCTTTGCAAACCTCAAAATGTATCTAAAAAACACTTTTTCCTCACATTTCGGTGCTATGAAGTCCTGAAACCTGAGGGCCGCTAAAAACTTCCTTCCACCCAGCATTCCCCCAAGTCTCCTGATAATAATGGTACCTCACTTCTGTGGGTAGGCCTTTTGCTGCCGACAGGAATGGATCACACAACTGTCAATGGTAGTCCTTACATGAGGGGAACTGTTGACCCTGGGGTGATGCAGGTTCTAGGCACAGGCACACAAGTGGGGTAGCGTTTTTATCAGGACAAGTGGGGAGCCACTGGGTGGCAGGAATTTTGTGGATCCCTGCATATTCATGTAGTTTGTGTGACAGAAAGTCAAGGAAAAATGAAGTTTTTATTCAATGTTTCACATTTGCAGGGAATTCTGGGTAAGAAAACTTTGGGGACTCCATACAAGCCACACCTCTATGGACTCCCCCGGGTGTCTAGTTTTCAGAAATGTCTTGGTTTGGTAGGTTTCCCTTTATTGCCGCTGAGCCCACAACCAAAAACGCAGGTGCCCTCCTTACAAAACCAGGTTGTTTTGTGATAATTTTGATGTCTCCACAATACGATTTGGGTGGTGGAATTTGGGGCTGAACTAAATTTAGGAGCTGCCAAGAGAGCACTCTTTCTGTGCTTGCCCCTGCACACACCTCCTGTCTGAGTTGGGCTAACCCTCTGTTGTCCCGCTGTAGAGACTGTGCTTGTGAGGAAACAGCACGACTCCTCATCGCCTCATCAAAATCACTGGAAGAAGAGTTGTCGGATGGGACTCTTCTGACTGAAAAAGTCTGCTCCATTGTCCTCTCCCTCAGATGCTATCTTAGTATCTGCTGTCTCATCTCTGATCCTGCGTCACAGCTGTCCTCCATAACCCGAGTTAGGGCTTAAACAGCAGTCATCCAACGAGACGCCATCTTTTCTACTAGCTAAACTGTCCCTCTAAAATACTAGTCTATGTAGATGGTCACAAAATTGCTGGTGTGTGTGTGTGAGATGTGAGCAACAGTAAATGTCAGTCACCTTACCTTTGTTTCGTCCCTCAATCAGCAGGTTCTCTGAAGACACTGAAAAAAACTAAAAAGACACACTAATACATCACCTTGCCACATACCCATCATCACAGTCTTTAGCACCTGTGGTGCCTAGTCTGACAATAATTTTTGGTGCTCCCACTCCCATGACCTCCTCCTCGGATTCCCTCACTACTACCCAGCAAAAGTGCCCTTCATCTCTCCATAGCCCCTGTGGCACATGCATTTCATTTGTTTTAAAGTGCAGGTAATGACTGGTTTTACTAATCCTCTCAGCTATTCACATAAAATACAGATTCAGCAGGCATAGAAGCCTTCTGTGCTACTTTATGGCATCAAAACTGCCAATAGACAAAAGTCCAATCTCTTTCTCTAGCAGGAACATAATCACAAAAGTTATATTTACATTTTTGTTGCTGCCTAAACGCTAAGGTCGAAACACGTTGGTTGAAGTGTGTGCATTACTTAGAAGATGAGTGGTGCAAGACAACCAGTGGCGAATATATGTATATATAGAGACAGTCTCTCTCTCCTTATGTATATGTGAAGAGATCACTTTTTTATGTGTGTGTGTGTGCGGTTTCCCCGGGGCCGATCACAGCTCCCAAGGAAACCACCACACATGCATTGGCAATATATATATATGTGTGTGTAAACACACACACATAAACACAAATATATATATATATATATATATATATATATATATATATATATATATGAGAGAGAGAGATTTCTCTCCCTCTAGAGTCTCGTTTTCCTATCTCTCCCTCTTTTTGTGTATATTTTAATAGCTGTTTGGTTTCCCTGGGGGAAATCATGGCCCCCAAGGAAACCACAAATCTATTTAAAAAAATTGGCCCTCCCCAGGGGATCAGGGGGCGAAATCTGCTCATAGACGACCCCCTCTCAATTTAATTTTCTTAATTTGTTTTCATTTGCAACCCCTGGCGGGGAGGCAATCGCCCCAACAAGGGGTAAACTAATCTCTATTTTTAAAAAAATGCCCCTTGTCCCTTTTCCAAAGGGCCAACCCCCCAGTCAATTTATGTATTTATTTGTGCAATCGCTGTTCTGTGTCTCCCGAGGGATAATACATTTTCAAAATATCCTCTGGTGCAAAGTACCAGAGAATTTTTAAAACCCCTTCAAGGCGTCCGCCACTAGTCGTAGCCCGCACCAGGGAGGGTGCACGTGTGTCAGCACACACCAATGGGGTTAATAGGCAGTTCAATACACATTAAAAATACATAGTTGTATGTCAATTCCTCCTCATAAGCATAATAAATGGCAAATAACTGTCATTATATAACTTTTAAAAGCAATACCATAATCCCAATACATTGAGTATAAGTGTATACATGTATTATCTTTCAGTCGATTAATGTTATCAAAGCATACATATAATTTCTACATTTCTACTTATGAATGCACCCTGAATAATATAATTTTGATGCACTGCTTGGTATCAGAACATTAGAAATGACATTACATATGTCGTGGACTGCATTTTTATGTCCCTTCTACAATGCTTAACGGCACAAACAAAGTTATGCGTTCTCAGGAATTTTCATGGTGTTTGTCTCTTTACAACTTGGTGAATGTTTTTCCAGTGGACCTGGTGGTTTGACAATCACAAACTGTCTCACCAAAGCATAGTTTGCAGTGGGGAGACAATTTCTGGATGGCTTCGTTCTGTAGGTTTTGTGGAAGTTTAATTATTGTCCCAAAAGGAACCTTTTGTTTAATGCCAGTTCAAATAGTACAATTGAAGAGATATTGCAATGCCAGTAAAAGTAGAATGTCAACTCCACTTTCAAGATGAAAACATTGCCCTTAAGGACAATGACGTGCTTTTCCATCCTCCAAGCATGTCCTATTTCATATTTTAGAAACGTGCACCCTGAGCCTCAATTCCTATTCAAGATCTATTGTATAACAAGTAGAAAAACTGCATACATCTTGTATATCATTTCAGCTCATAATAGTGGAAGCGAAGTTAAAGTGAATGTGTCAGTGTGTAAAGTAACTGGTGCTCATGTGAAGTGCTCCTTCAGGCGGAATTCACGCTATATATGAAAAAAAATAAAAATAGATTGAACTGAAACCAACGGAATGCTAATCTTTGACATTCAGAAAATATGATGTTTTATAAATGTCATTGTCACTCATAGATTTGATATAGATGAATGTATTGAAGTGGCAACACATTTTGTCTGAACAGTTATAGTTCTTTGGAATGTTCTTTCTGTTGGTCATTTTGAGAAGCTGGCATATGTAACTAAGGAAAGGGGTTTCAAGAACCATTAAGTCTCAGCCACACCCTAAGCCTCTGAGTTATCAATGTATCATTATCAGTATCAGGGTACTGCCATTTCAATTTTTTCACTTTGGTCCACAGGGCATTAAGACTGAGCATCTGGGGGGACCCCGTTGAATACTTCAATGTGCTAGAAAGCCTATTAGCCAGACCACCAAGGAAATTGCAGCATAGATATACAAATTTTGCAGCACAAAATTTGCATTTTTGGGGCCCAAAAATGGAAAATATGTGGCATTATTGCACCACTTCATTTTGCTTGTATTCATTCTTTGTTCAGCCTCAAATCAATGTAAACTGTTTAAGCAGAGTATTCCACTTTGAAAAAGGCATGTTGAAAGTGTCTAAGAGTGTTTGCTATATTCTTCTTTGTGGTAACGTTCTGGAGTGTAGGTTAAGCCAAGCACAACAGTACAGGGTTGCTCTTCATCCTGTTTTATGTAGCATTGTTCCAACTTGGGGCTAGAGGTTCCAAGCCCCGGAGCCATCTGCTGTAGGACACCATGTTTTGATATTCCCGCCATGTGCAAGCGCCAAACTCAGGGTTTTCCATTAGCTGCCCTGCGATTACCTTTCCACATCTCTATACTAGACCTCGTCTTAGAGTTCACAAGTAGACCCATTCCTTTATCTGACTTGTAGAATGCCAAGGCTTTGGGGCTCCAAGGACAGCTATGTGATTTTATTTGTTTTTTAAATTTGCATCTTCACTGTATTGTTGATGTTTTTAATTTTTTGTATAAGAATTGTTTAGTTTGCCATGAGATATTCAACAGGGGTCACACAAAATTAAATATCATAAAATAAAAACACCTGAAAAGGTGACATTTCAACAGGGTATCTAAGGTGAACCCCAGGAGCTGCCCCAGGAACGGAATAACTGGCAAGGGACTACCATGGTGTGCTGTATGCAAGAACTATAAAGAACATAAAAGACATTCAACACCTAGTTACCATGACCAATAGACATGGACCCAAACACACAACACTTAAAGATGTTGCGTAAAGGAACCCATTTACGAAGTGTTTAGCAGACTTTTTTCTCACAAGTGGTACAGAAAAATGGTTGTGCTCCTATACTATCAAGTTACATTTGACTGAACATCCGTATCCATTAGGGTCAGACTGGTCTATAAGACAATTGCGAAGTGCCCGAGGGACTGGTCTGATAAGATAGTGTGTGGGCTGGTTTTTGGAGGTTTGTAGGCCTGTTTTAAGGTCTGGTGGGCAGGTATTTGCTGTTGATTTTACTGCTATTGACAAAAACATTGCTTGTAGCAAACATAATGAATGCATATGTTACGAAACGTGTCCCCAAAAGTTCAAAAGAGCCCTATGTGTAGATGTGGGCTACTTTATTAGCCATCTGATGCACTAATGGCTCTGCCACTTTATTAACTTCTTTTCATTGGCTACCTGTGAAAAAACCGGTGCATTTCAAAGCACTATGTTTCAAGTTTAAATGCCTCCACAACAGCGCCCCCTCCTACTGGAGCACAGAAGTTACTTATTACACGCCACAACGTATACTTAGATCAAGTTGTCAGCGCCTTGCCATTGTTCCTAGAGTCAAGAGGTCCCGACAAGGTGGACCGGCGTTCTGTTCTCTGGGACCCAAATTATGAAACTCTCTATGGTTACATCTGAGAAACTGGTATTCTTTGTTGGAATTCAGGAAGTTGCTGAAAACTTGGCTGTTCCCATCGTCATAATTTGGAAAAGTGTATCTGAATACTGTTCTCTCTGGCGAGCGCTGGGAAACCCGTTGGGTAGCTTCACGCTTTATAAGATGGGTAATCAATCAATCAATCATCATGGGGGCCACGTTTACTTTGGTGCCCTGGCCTATTTTCTGTCCCAGTCTTACCCTGGTCCCCATATAATGTGACTGGAGAGTGCAGCAGTCACCCTCTTCTGTGGTTATGTGTTCAGTTTGGACCCACCTCTTTGCAAGCAGAGCTTGTTGCTCTGATGGGAAATGTGTGTCAAGGAAAACATGAAGCACCCTCAGTAGACTCGAGGATGGTCAACATACATGGCAAACCCCAAAAAGTTGAAAAGTGCCTTGATGGAACAGCCTTTCTTGCCACATGAGCAGTTTTTCCCTAGTTTCACTCTCAATGTAACCCGGTTGGTTAAGGAACATTGTCATTCCTTAGCGAAACAGCCATGGATAAAGTGAGTAGGGTTGGCTCTTGTATAAAACATGCATGAAGAGGCACAGAACAAACAGGTACAAATGCACAGATAGATCATAACACATTGGCCAATACCATCCATTTTAATGAGGCCCAGATAACATAAAAGTGCATGTGCACACCAAGCAACGAGTACAGGTGATGCGTCTCAGTGCAGGATTTAGTGTGGGGGGCACTGAGAAATGTTCCTTAGGGGGGCACTGGGAGATATGACACATGGCAGCGTCAGATGGTACTGGTCGTTGTGCATGAGATGACCACTAGATGTCTTGCGTTAGCGGAGGATGTACAATGCAGGGTCACAGGGTGATTACAATGGTTGCACATGATGATGTACAATAGGAGGCTGTGTTGCTGTGGCCCATGTCAAGTGTGACACCTTCAGCCAGTCTGAGATTTATGTTCCCCAGCAACATTTTGCAGACTGGGATTTTTAAGCTTGTGATTATTACTGTTTAAACAGATACACAATTCCTCAAAATGCGAATTTCTAATGGCAAAAAAAGCAGAAGTGTCTGAAATTGTCACAAATGATGTGTCAAATAAAAACATGTCCTGAAAAGCCCTTGGCATGTGCCACTCTGCAGCTACACACATGGACAAAAAGGATGAAAATTAAAAAGGTGTATTTTCTTCTTATAATAATTTGAAATATTTGTTTTTCTAAACACATACATTCCTGTCTGAACAGAAATGTGTCTTTAAAATAAAATTTTTAAGTTTATTGATTTACAGTACTCCTCTGTATCATTTTCAGTCCAGCCTATGCCCCTTGTAAGAAACAGTTGTAATGAGGCAGATAAAAGTTTTGAAAGGTTCACTGATTTATTTTACACCAGCACCACCCAAGAAAAAACAGGCAAAACAGCAAATGTTGTTTATAGAATACAGTGAATAACCCAAAATCCATTCTGAAGTTTGTAACCAACAGCTCAGCCAACCTCAAAGACAGCAATTCTGCTTCCTACGTGTCATTTTTTAAAATCAGACCAGGCTTTTGTTGCAATGTGTATTTTACATGTTTCCTGCTAAGGCGTTTGTGCGTGAAATCATTTTAAGCATTCCAGTTATCATACTTTGAGGGGCATTGATAAAATTGTTGATCTTGCTTTGGGCGCTGAGGCTACTGGCAGCTCTCTCTCGTACTGTGTCCCCTCAATCTGTCTTTATCTCGCTCCTCCTCACTTGTTGAAAACCCTGACTTAAAGAAACAGCTCCTACCCTCTTTTTCCTCTCCTTTGCTTCGTTTATTCCCATGTGAAATGGATCCAGAAAAGAAAAAATTGCTGAAAATGTCTTCTTTTTCGGACATTTTTCCCTTCCAAAGTGCAGCCTTGGGACAAAGAAAAAAAATCAAAATCAGTTTAAATTAATGAAACAAGAGAATGTAGTTTCAAAGTGGCCAGACTGAGTTTTTTTCACACCCAAACACATTAGCACCACTTTATAGAGCTTGCCAGTGAAGCGCAAGTTTTGTTTTCTCTTCTTTCTTTCAACAACATTTTTCCCCCAGGGTAGGGAAATGCGCCATTCCTAGAGGTACCCCACCACCCACACTCATATTTATCCCTAGTTTGACATATCTAAATGGCAGCAAGAGCTGAACAAGTGAATTAAGAGAGGGTGCCAACCCTGTTTTATATCATTAAGGGCCTCATTATGGGTCTGGTGGTCAGTAGACCACCAGACTCGCGGATGGCGATCAGACCGCCACCAATGCTATAGTCCGAGCACCACATTACAACCCTGGCAGTCAGGCCACCGGGAACTGCCAGCTCTGCCAGGATCAGTGATCCCAGTGGTCTGGACGGGGTGATGGTCCTAATCCGCCAGGGCAGTACTGCAAGCAGCGCTGGCCTGGGTATCATGATGCCCTTCACTGCCAGTGTTTTCATGGTGGTACCCCTGCCATGAAAAGGCTGGTGGAGAACGGGGGCAAGGTGCCCCTTGGGAAGCACCATCACAATGTTCACTGTCTGCTTTGCTTTGCTTTGAAGACAGTGGACATTGCGAGGGTGCTTGTGCACCCTGCTTGCTACAGCATTGCTGCAGGCTTGAGTACGAGGTGGAGACAATGCTGTAAGCTGTTTCCTGCTAGGCCAGTGGGTAGAAACTCAGGTTTCCACCTACTGTCCTAGCGGGAAACTCTTAATGGGGCCAGCGGGAAGGTAGCCTGTGTGGCGCCAACCTCCCCATCGGAAGGTTGGGGGATGGTGAAAACCATCCGCCGAACTCATAATGAGACCCTAAGTCTTTTGACCAAATTATAAAAAGTATTACCTCCCTGATAGAGAGGCAGTTGAGAGGTGTAACCATCAAAGACCATTTCTGTGGGGTTAACTTCTTTCTTTTTGAAATATGCGATCGAAAAATGGGTGTTATGCTCTGTCTACAAAATTTTACCCAACAATTTTCTGTGCACCCAGCAGCTCTGTAACCAGTCTCCTTTGCTCTGTGAGGCATGCACAGCTCTGCATCCACGTGCCCGAGAATGCATGCTGTAAATGTGATGTCCCGCAGTGCCTGCAGACAGGATCATACATTCGCTTCTTTAATTGCTAATGTGGCAGGAGGAAGCAACTATTAAAGGCTTTATGGCTCCATGTAGTGAGTTGTGTGCGTACAGCAAATAGAAGCCCCCTTTTTTTTTTGCAGTCTGCAGCCAGAACTTTTTTTGCAGCCAAAATGCTAAATATTGCAGTCAGTGTGCTCCTTTGATTATTAATCGTGAAATGCTGGGAGATCTGACTAACATCCAGATAGGAGGCCAAGCACCCCAGGCCAGCTCCTTCTACCCATTTCAAGCTATTTGACGCAATTCCTTTTAAATGTGTTTAGAGGTAAATGGCTAAGTAAAGATATTTGCATGTGTCACACGGTTTTCTTTCCAATTCAGTATGTCTTATTATTTCATTATTTCCAGTCAGACAAATAATGAGTCTAAAAAATCATGAAATCTAGCTGAAGTAACTTAATTCTGCTTTTGTATTTGATCAGTTTAGTTCTACTAAAGTAATTTTGGTATCAGCAGTTATCCATTGCTCGTAGTTTATGATCTATTATGTTTGTCTATGAAATGGAGTCTGCAGTAGTTCTGAGCATGTGAGCTGGAGCACAAGGACATGAAAGAAATGATTTTACTGCACACCCACACATCCTACATATGTGTGAATGTTTGGATTTTGTCAATAACTTCTAGCGTTAATTTATACACTGTTGAATATCTGCTACTCCCAGTGTCAATCTGGTCATCTGACATAATGAGAAGTCGCCACACGGTAGAAGGGATGTACTAGTCTGGCAGGAATGGCACCATGTTTTATCAAAGCACAGGAGGTTGAGGGCTTGTCAGCGATCTTCCTATCATAGAAGAAGTCTAAATTCAAGAGGTCTAAACAAAAGAAAAACAAAAACAAAAGGAGGTGGAATGCTCTGAGAAGGTGGGATTCCTCCTAGTTGATAGCAATATAATTTTTCTTAGGTATAATTAATTCAGAAAATAACTCAAATTTATCAGGCTGTTAAGAGAGATGAAAAAAGTGTATGTGTGTGGGAAGGGAGGTCTCTAAAAGGGGTGTGGCCTATGAAATGATAGGCATGGCTTAAAACGTAAAATCAATTCTGTGATTTCTGTAGTGTGCCACTTGACTGGTATGCTTATATCTCTCTCAGCTTTCAGTTATTGCATTCAGATTTATAACACAACTGACAAACACCTAAAACCATTTGTGACCACTGGCTTTCTCAATGATTGTCCCTGTGTGCTTTGCAGAGTGGCCAAGGATTGGGTGACCATGTGTTCTGAACTTGCGCTGCCCTCAGGCTCTACTCCAGAGATCTCAATTGTGGCCCTTTAAAAACACCCAAAGGAAACTCAATTCAAAGTATGCACTATACAAGTGTAATAATCTTCATGAAAAAAATACACAAACACCATATCCTGGTAATAGCCGATACTCTTAGGAAATGCAAGCTTAAGGAAACGTGAATTAAAAACAGGAACTTCAAAACTGACATGGATTATGTTAGACCTGGCAGCCTTAAAGTGGCTTCCTCACCAGCTTTTAGCTACCTCCTTCATTTTTCTGACCTTGTTTTTGCTGGCTTTAGGACTATGTGCACTTTACCACTGCGAACCAGTGGTAACATGGTGCTCAAATGGTAATATTGGTTATCCCTAGTTGGCATATTTAATTTACTTATACGCCCCTAGTAAAGTGCCATACATGTGCCCAGGGCCTGAAAATTAAATACTACTTGTGGGTCTGTGGCATTGATTGAGCCACCGCTTAAGTAGCCCTTTAACCATGTCTCAGGCCTGCCATTGCAGAGCCTGTATATGTAGGTTTACACTGCCATATCGACCTGGCAAACTAACCGCTTAATCGGGCCCAAGCTTCCCTTTTCATACCTATAAGTCACTCTTAAGGTACTCCCTGGTCAACCCAGAAGTCAAGGTGCAATGTATTTAAAAAGGCAGGGCATGCAATTTTATGTTTTACATGTCTTAGTAGTAAAAACCTCTCAGTCATTTTTCACTACTGCAAGGCCTATCTCTCCCACAGCTTAACATTGGGATTACCTTCTTACATTTTATAAGTGTAATTCCCAATCTGGAAGAGATACGTTTTTCAAGTCTGTTGTCTCTGGAATCACAATTTTAAATGATCACTTATGATGAATTCAGATTTTAAATTGTAATTCTGAAAATGCCTCTTTTAGAAAGTTGGCATTTTATTAGTTTAGTCATTTGGTGCCTGCTGCTTGCCTCTCTGATCACTTGTCTGGGGTGGGTGACTGCAGGGTTTTGTGTTTTCCTCCTAGACATTCACACACAATGGTATCTTAGGTGTGACTTGATGGGCCATCCTGACACAATGGGAAGGAGATGCCGGCCGCAGCCTCTCTTACACCTGAATAGGTATGTGTCCTTTATCACACAAAGGGCTTCATAACCCCCTGTAGTGAGACTGGAGGCACGGTAGAAAGGACAGGCCTGTCTTTGAAGTCTCTCCCACTTCAAGGGCCAAACTCGGTATAAGTACTGGACCTCTGACATCACCAACTCAATACACTTCTAGACTTGTGACTATTCTGCCAAGAAGGACTGCTGTGCTCCTTAAGGACTGCCACACCTCTGGACTCCTGTCTTACTGTGCTGCCCTGCTAACTGCTGTTGCCCTGCCTGGTGAGAAGCACCGAACCTGCGTCACTTGAACTGAGAGTGACTCCAAGGGCCAGACGACTAGTCTCCTAATTCGAAGTCTCAGGGACATAACACTTCCAACCAGCCTACTGCTGCAGCTGGACTCTGCCACCTACAAGTCAGCCCAACCTATTTGTGCCACCGCAGTCCTGGACTCTATAGGTGCATAAGCAACCCAAGACCTGTTTCACGATTATTAGGGTTCCCTTGCCTATCTGGAGTAACTCCTAACGCATATGGATACCCAGTCAGTATTCAATAAAGATGAAGGAATCTTGCTCTAGCAGAACCCCTGCATCTCCTCTGTTGCTTGGACAGAATCGGCGCATCTCCAAATTTGCGTGGACAGAACCAGCACATTGCTTTCAGAATGAGCACTGTGATGATTCCTTCAGCCAAATTCCCTTGCTTCCCCTTCAATGACAGCTTCCACGCAGCACCAAACTCTGCATCACAATCACTGCCCTCATTGGAACCAGTGCATCCACTCAACACAGCCGGCACTTGAACCCATACTCCATTGCATCTTGGCTCTGACGCATTGCCACTGATGCATGGGAAACATCAATGCATCTCCTCTGCTGTGGAGATTGATACCAACCCATTGGTTCTGCTTCACACCACTTCTTTGCCGGCGCAGCCAGGATTAAGGTACTTCTGTTCAGCAGACCTCACTAGGTCTCTGTATTCAGCCCGCGTTCCATCGTGGTCGGCCTGAACGTTTGGCTTTGTCTTGTTCCTGCATGACCAGATGTCCCTGATTGGAGCTCCTTGCTTCCATATGCTATTTTACAGTTTAATCTTTAAAAATTAATAATTCAAGTTCTACTTTGATCTTTGTTCATTTGGTATTGTTTTAGTTATTAAATTAAGTTCTATTTTTCTAATCAGGTGTGGAATCTTTTTGTGTGGTGTTATCACCGTTTTACTGTTTGAAGTGTGGCATGAAAACTTTACACATTGCCTCTTAAATTAAGCCTAACTGTTCTGTGCCAAGCTACCAGAGGGTGAGCACATGTTAATTTATGGTGTGGTTGTGATTTACCCTGACTAGAATTGTGGTCCCTGCTTGATCACAGTGCATACCTCTGTCAACTGGAAACCCAACCTCTAACAGATTCTTAACAATTTTTATATTATTTATTCAGAAATCATACATGTTTTTTATCAGTAGAGTTAAGGACATGATGATAGGACTCGATATGGAACCTGTTCAATATCAATTTTAAAATACTACTATATTTTAAGTAATCATTTGGACTATGCCCAAGTCTAAATAGATAGAGCATTTTTCATGAAAAAAAACTTTTTTTCAGGTGCTCCAGTGAGGCACACAATGAAAGTGCATTTCTTTATATTAACCTAATCTCTTTCAGTTTCATTATGGGAAGAAACATTTGAAATCTGTTCACTAATACTGCAATCAGTTATATCAATTCCCGGTATGCAGATCTGTTGTGACATGTCACTTCTGCAAAACCACAAAATGCTAGAACAACTACCAAACAAATGATGACATTCCTAGTGTTTGAGGAAGGGTTTCCTGACAACCACTGTCAGGTAATGCACAATTCGTAATTAGGCTGACTTACCTTGTTCACACGTGTCTGATGAAAATCATCATCATAGATATCTGTATAAAATATTAGCATTTCTACCATTACACATTTTTGTTGTAAAATGACTACCCGCTCACTAGCACAATCTATTTCTAAGAGGTGGCAGGAGCTGTACAAATACTCTATCTTATTCACTCACCCACTAACTCACGCTCCTTTCTTATATTGCACTTACATCCATCTCTTGCAGCATCAACTGCTCTTCTACTTTATACCTTTAATCACATCCTTTTCTGCATCACCAGTTCCTTTACTCAGCAATGCCCAAGCCATTCAACTGGAATTGTTGTGACTTCACTATTTATGCTTATATTCGGTCACTTATACCATTTCTTCACTTCACTCTTCTGCACTACCTCTTTTCTGATGCACTACCTCTCCTCTCATGCACCACATCTCTTCTCACACACCACCTGCTGCTTACCACTCACCTTCCTCTGTTGAACCCAGTAATCTACCTTTGCACAAACCTCACCCAACAGCAATGGATGTAACTCCTCTAATGCATGTGCTGCATCTGCACTTGCTGCCTTCTGCTACATCACTACTCTACGTCTGTGCATCGCCATACCACCCCCTTTACAAGCCCTATTGACTACATACATCCATGTGCTACATCTCTACTAAAGTTCTATGAATGATTATTTATTCATTTGTAAAGAAAATGCTTCTACTTGCTAGTTCTGCTTGTTCAGCTCACAAGCAAAGATAAATGTAATATATGCTATATTTCCTGAACTAGTCTGCACAATTATCAGACATAATGGGCAATTTCTGATTTGTTTATTTTAACTGTGTGCTACTTTGTACCTATTGCGTGCCTTCTGAATGAAGTTCTAAGTAAAATATTTCAGAGGTTCCTTCTCTTTTATGTTATTTATATCTGTGCTTCTTGCTTCGATTCCCTTTCTATTTTATTTAATGTCTTCATCTTACCTCTCTTTTCCCTATCATACCATCTACCTTGCTCTATTTCCTTGGTACCTCCTCTTTCTCCTTTGGTCTGTGTACTTGGAACATGCATGGGCATCATTTAGGGGTCGCTTGGCCTCTGTGTCCCCGAGCGCTGCTTTTATACCCTCTTGACTTGGTGGTGTGAAAATCAATGCCAAAATCATAGGGGCAGCTCATCCTTATGACCATTTGTATTATAATAATCTACTATTTGCTGGTGTTGGAAAATGGGTTACTGGTAGGGCAGGTAGGTACCTACACCTAGCAACAAGCCACTAACCTCCACAAAGGTACAGTTAGGTCTCAGTAAATTAATCCCAGCTCAACCCTTGGTAGCTTGGCAACGAGCGTCAAGGCTTAATTTAGGAGACAAAGTGTAAAGCATTCAAATATCACAAAACAGTAATTAAATAAAACACAGGAAACAGTTTAAAAATCCAAAACCAATTTATAAAAATAGCTTATATTTTTATCTTTAAAATGACACAAAAACGATTAAAATCAGTTCAGGGGAACCGGAGATATGAATTTTTAAAGTATTATTATTTTCTAGCGCTTAGAAACAAAAAGCGCCAATCGGGACATCTGGTTGCACCAGGACCGGGGCAAAGTCAAAGTTTCAGGCCGACCGCGATGGAGCCCTGCTCGGCTACAAGTCGCGGAAGGCCTCGGTTAAAAAGTTACCTTCTGACTTAGTCTCTTTTTTGATGTTTTTCTTCCCCGGGACGAACCTGCCAGTTGAATCCGACCTCCTGGATCCCTTGTCCGGATACGCGAAGTCGGTTTCCTCGGTGGAGACTTTTACCTTCGGACTTAGTCGTTTTTTCGAGATGAAAATCCTTCGACCGGGGTAAACCTGGATCTTGATCCGACGTCCATTGAGCCCTTCTCGGATACGATGGCTGGGAGGTCCCGGTCAACTTTTTACCTTCGGACTAAGTCTCTTTTTTGGATGTTTTTCTTTACCGGGACGAACCACGAAGTCAGGCCGGGTCGCGGTTGAGGCAAACCGGCTAGAATTTCCGCGTCGGGTCGGTCACTTTATGGAGCTTTTTTTCAAAAATTCTCCAATCTTTTCCAAACTTCTGGGGCTTCACCCAGATGTTCTTTCAAGGTTCTTTTGGGGTCCACAGCTCACCCCAAGGGTCCAGAAGTTCTGTGATGGTCCTTGGGAAGTGCGGACTTCAACTCCCAGAATGCACCTGGCGCAAACTCCTTTTTGGCCACTGGACAGTGGTCAGCTGGTCACTTTTTCAGGAGTTGGTGCAGGGGACTCTGGATAGCAATTTTTCACCTGTAGCAAACAGGGAGTCCCTCCTTGAACCAGTTGAAGCCAGGCAAAGTCCTTCTTGTGGTGAAGCCCAAGTGTGCAGCTGGTGCAGTCCTTCTGAGTGCAGGTTCCAGGTGCAGGCCAGGGGTCCAGCAGGGCAGTCCTTCTTCTTCTTTAGTTCCTTTCTTGTTGAATTCTGGAGGGGATCTGAGGTGTGGGTGCAGGTCTGCCAGTTTTATCCTTGCTCCTGGGTGAAAAGCAGGGGGGCCCTGGTTCTCCAATCAGGTACAGGGTTGTCCCCCTGTGATGACCACTTCCTGGGAAGTGTGGCAAAAATCCATCCCAAAAGGCAACAGTCTCTAAAAATCCAAGATGGCTGAATCTGATTTTTGGAGGTTACATCTGGCTGAGCCCACCCACTGGTGTGGCTAAAAATCATAAACACACCCCTCTCCTGCCCTCTCCTAATCTAATCAAGGGGGCACCTAGCTGTCTGGGGTTGCAGGATGTGGGGGTGTTGCTGGGTGCTGCAAATGTCCTTCTCTGCCTTTGAAGACCAGTTTGGCAGCCCTCCCCCTTCCTGCCTCACCATCTGCTGAGGGGAGATTCTCTCCCCCAAGCACATTCCTTTGTGTGAAGCCTGGCCACTTCACACCTCATCAAGGCAGCCTGGCAGAAGCTGCTGCAGGCTGGCCAATCAGAGCACAGCAGCCAAAAACAATGCAGAGCTGAACTTTTTAGGTAAAGTCTAAACTTTTTACCTGAACTAGTTATATTAAATCCAACAACTGGAAGTTGTAGGATTTATTACAACAATTCATTTGATACCAAATTCTTGGTATGCAACATTTAAGGAGACTTTAAAATTTAAAATAAAGTCTGCCCATTCTAGCCTATGAAGGCCATTTACTTCAATGAGGGAAAAACGAATTTGGCTGTTTTTACCTCACCAGAGCTTATAAATCTATTTTCATAAAGTCCCTGCTTATAGTTACATGGCACCCAGCCCTAGGGGCACATAGGGCACACCTTAGGGGTGACTTATATGTAAAAATAAGGTAGTTTAAGACTTTGGAAGTACCTTTAATTCCAAAGTCGAATTTGCATATAACTTTAATTTAAAAGCAGCCAGCAAGGCAGGCTTGCTTTTAAAATGACACTGGGCACCTCAGCAATGCACCTAGGTGTGCACCACCTATGCTGTGGTCCCTAAACCTACATGCCCTACCATATACTAGGGACTTATAGGTAGGTTAACTTAGCCACTTATAATTAGCCTAAATTGCATATCCATTTTACACAGAGCACAGGCCCTGGGACTGGTTAGCAGTACCCAGGGCACCATCAAAGTCAGGAAAACACCAGCAAAAAGAGGAAAATGGGGGCAAAAAGTTATGGGGCCTCTGCAATCAGCCCTGTTTTCTCACAGCTGGTAGTATAATAGAAAATGAAACACCAGGACATGGAAGGAGACCTTTTCTGGTAACTAAGGTAAGTAAAATATGCCTTTAAATATATAGTGTGTGCATGCTTGCTGGTCAGAGTTACAGCATACATATGTGTGAGCATGCGTATCTGTATATGTGAACGTGAGTGAGAACCAATGCTTGGTAGTGAGTGTGATTGGGTGTCAGTAGGTCATTATAAGTAAGAGAGAGTAGGAGTGATTGCAAGTGAGTAAAAATGAATGAGTAAGAATGAATGTGAGGTAGTGCTAAAGTGTGAGTGAAAATAAGTGTGAGTTATTGATAGTGAGAGTAACTGTGAGTGCATCAGTGAGTGAGAATAAGTTAGAATGATTTAGAGTAAGAAAAAGTGAGTATGAGAAAGTGTGCATGAGTGAGAATAAGAGTGAAAGTAAATGTTAGTGAGTATGAATGATTGAGTAGAAATGAGAGAAAGTGAGAATGAGGAAGAGTGACTACACGTGACTATGAGTAAGGAAGTATGATTGAGTTAGAGTAACCATAAGTGAGAGTTCTTGCAGATGAGTGAGAATGTGAGAGTGAGTGCAAGCAATTGAGTGAGAATGAATGAGATCAGTGAATGAGAATGAATGTGCAAGTGAATGTAAGTGAGTGGAATAGAAATGTAGTGTGATTCATACAGGTCTACCGTTGTCCCAGGTATACTAACGGTAATTGTTGTTTACAGAGACACCCCTAGGAAAATACTGTCGCTGGGATGCTGGAGGCATTTCTTAGCATGACAGACACCTATTAGATAATACTGACACATGAGACATCAAGAACAAGGTGATGGAAGGAATGCCTGGCTTAATCTGAACCACTGGCAATGGCTCGAGGCCACATCACAATTCATTGTTTTTTGTTCACTGTGTCACCTCTGTTTGGCCCCAGCCATATGAAAATAATTCTTGACCTTGCACCTATGGGAACAGTCCAGCCCAAATTGCCAGGACAGGCCCTCCCGGTATAGGTGCATAAGCAACATAAGACCTGTTTCACGATTAGTAGGGTTCCCTTGCCTATCTGGAGTAACTCCTAACGCAAATGGATACCCAGTCAGTATTCAATAAAGATGAAGGAATCTTTTACTTGTTTAGTATAGCCAGCACCCACCCCTAAAAGCCAAGGATACCCCAAGTTTGTATTTTTCTTGTCATAACTGTTTGGTGCCTGAAGCCTGCTTCCTGGGTCATATAACTGGGTGTAATTGGCAGTTGGCCTTTGTTTATTCCTACCAGACAGCCACACGATAGAAGTACTGGTGGTGGCAGAGTGGGCTTTCCAAGCAGAAGGTGAAGGTAGAGCTGTGCACAGCCCGATTTGTACTCAAAAGACCTCAGCTCATACTCAAAGAACTTCACACTAGCTTATTGTGACTTCAAATAGCCTGGGACAAGAGAGGCAGGAACTTCCTGATACTTTGTGGAGGGGAAAAAAAACAAAAGCTGGCATTGGGTGTAACATCAGGACTCTCAGACCCACTCTTCATTTCACTTCTGGACCTGTGGAAGGAAGCTTGGAGGACTTTCCTGCTGGCTATGGCCTGCTCTGCATTTCAGAAGACTGCCCTGCTGCACCAAGAGGACTGCCCTGCTGCTTGAAATCTATCCTGTGCCCTCAGAGGACTTCCTTTCTGCTTGAGGCTTGCTTTTGTGCTTGAACCCAAGACTTCCAGAGTGACTCCAAGGGCTAGTTGGCAGGCCTCCAGATCGGAACTTCAGGGACAGAAACCAGCGTGAACTCACACTTGGACCAAGCCTGAGGGAGTCCTGACTTTCCAAGTGGCCCCCCTTCAGTCTTTGACACTTAAAAGTGGTGCTAATGGTGCTCCGATAGCCCTAATCTAAAACTTGAAACTTAGAACATTTTCAGTCAAAAAAGTGTTTTGAGAACAGAGAGGAGACCAGGGCCTACCTGCTTGCCGATCTGCCCAAGGTGCATTGCTGGTTGATCGGACTTCGGGGTAGCTCCTTCAACGTTCTTCTCTACAGCAGCAATCATCTTCCGCTGTTGCTCACAGAAGGGGTATCCATCGTCAGCTACAACAATCTAGCTTTCTCCCCCTCATAATCTTGAAACTCCAAAATGAAGAAATCTTCGCTGTGTCCTCGTCCAGCAGCTCACAGACGACGCCTCCTCCTTGGATACCACCAGCTGCCTTGTCCTGCTGAACTTTACCTTCTCAGTCACTTTTCTTCAAAATTTCATCTAAATTCGAAGTGAATAGAGACTGGGCCCAATCCCCTCTGTATATCTGACCCATGCTCCCTGACAGTCGGCCATAACATTCAACTTTGCCCCTTTCACATGCAGCTTGATGTCCGCAGTTGGCAATTTCATCTTTTAGGGGGCTTTTTTCACTTGAAACTTTAAACATTCACACTCTGGTTCTACTAATTGGATTTTTGTCATTTTGGTGACAAATTATTGATTAACATTTGTCGAAACAAATGTGAATTTTTTCTGGTGTTGTGTTTTCACTTTATTACTGTTTGGGTGCTGCATGCATGCTTTACACATCGTCTCAAAATTAAGCCTAACTAATTTTATGCCAAGCTACCACAGGGTCAAGTGACAATTAATTCAGTGACTTGTTTGGTTCACCCTGGCAAGGATTGTGGCTGTCGCTTGGACTGTTGGTTGAGGGGCTGCTGGACCTCAACCAACAGCTCAATTTTTCTCACACACATCTTGTTGATCTCACTCTGTGCTGCAAAGTGCATTTTCCTTGTCCGGAGAGGCTATGTAAGCCATGAAACAACTCCAAAGATAGATTGATCACTTGCATTATATTATCCTTTTATATTTACCTTGTAACTTTCCTATGAGTTTTGGAAAGTTGCCTTCTTAATGCTTTGGATAATTTAGTTAATCATTTTATTTTAAATACTAGTTTAACTTTTGAATTGAACCTATAAGTTACACGTGGTAGTGTGTTTTGTTGCTACTAAACACGTTTTTGTATTTCTTATATGTACTTTTTTTACATGATGTGAAGGTTTTTAATAGGGGAAAATACAAAAATATTGACAAGCCATGTTAAAAGACCCCATGGTAGAATAGCTGCCTTTCAGTTGTTTCTAATTAGATATAGATAAATGTTCTTCACGAAATATCAGTTGACCTGTTGATATTGTAAATATTGAGGCCTATTCACACAGGCATTTTGGAGTGCATGAAGTAGTACTCTTGTAGTATTACTTAATCTTACATAGCTTTGTGAGTTAACCTTAAACATCTAACTTGGGACTAACATGGGAATATTCAGGAATTATTTATTTATTCATTTGCAAGTAGTACAGGTAGTAGGGAGTGTGCCCTCTTTGTACTTTTTCTAATAAGTAGTTTGGAAGTTTTGTGGCCAGTCATGAAGACATACAAGAGTGTTCCTGTAGTAATACTTTCTGCTAATATCAATGCTACTGCAAATCGGGTCCATAGTGTTTTATGTAATAATAATACAGATTGCTATACATACAGTTTAAGGAGCCTGTTCTTAAAATGTGAGGGGTCCTATGCGATACTGTTAGAAATGGGGTCTTTGGTTGACAGTCAGGTTACCCCCTGTTCAAGCAAGGACCCTCACTCTAGTTAGGATAAAAGAGAATCACCCTCAGCTAACCCCTGCTTACCCCCTTGGTAGCTTGGCAGAGCAGTAGGCTTAACCTCAGAGTGCTGGGCGTAAAGTATTTGTACCAACACACACAGTAACTTAATGAAAACACTACAAAATGACACAACACCAGTTTAGAAAAATAGGAAATATTTATCTAGACAAAACAAGACCAAAACGACAAAAATCCAACATACACAAGTCAAGTTATGATTTTTTAAAGGTTTAAAATAAAAAGAGTCTTTAGGTAGTTGTAACAACACACTAGCGCTGCTAGCGTGAAAATGTACCTGGTTTGCGGCAAAAATAACCCCGCACGGGCGGTGTGCGTCGAAAATAACCCGGCACGGGTATATGCGTCGAAAACAGCTCGGCTCGGCGAGGCGCGTCGAAAAAGCCAGCCACGCGACGGTCCGAAGTCCCGCGGCGCTGGTTGCGATCTCTTAGCCTTCGTCAGCGATGCTGCGCGTCGTTTCTCCTGCTCCGGGCGTCGATTCTCCGGTCGCGTTTCCAGCGGCGTCGTTTCTCAGCTGCGGAGCCGGCGTCGCGTCGTTTTCTCAGCCGCGATCGGATTCGCGTCGATCTTTTCTCCGCACGGTGCGCGGTGCGTGTATTTTTGTCCTTAGGCTGCCAGCCTCTCCTTTCAGGGTCCCAGGAACTGGAAGGGCACCACAGAGCAGAGTAGGGGTCTCTCCAGAGACTCCAGGTGCTGGCAGGAAGAAGTCTTTGCTATCCCTGAGACTTCAATAACAGGAGGCAAGCTCTACATCAAGCCCTTGGAGATTTCTTCTTCAAGATGGAAGGCACACAAAGTCCAGTCTTTGCCCTCTTACTCTGGCAGAAGCAGCACTGCAGGAAAGCTCCACAAAGCACAGTCACAGGCAGGGCAGCACTTGTTCCTCAGCGATCAGCTCTTCTCCAGGCAGAGGTTCCCCTTGATTCCAGAAGTGTTTCTAAAGTTTGTAAGTTTGGGTGCCCTTCTTATACCCATTTTAGTCTTTGAAGTCACCTTCCTTCAAAGGGGACTCACACCTTCTTGTGAAATCCTGCCTTGCCCAGGCAAGGCCTCAGACACACACCAGGGGGCTGGAGACAGCATTGTCAGAGGCAGGCACAGTCCTTTCAGATGAGAGTGACCACTCCACCCCTCCCTCCTAGCAGAGATGGCTAATCAGGAATGCAGATCACACCCCAGCTCCCTTTGTGTCACTGTCTGGTGTGAGGTGAAAAACAACCCAACTGTCAACTGACCCAGACAGGGAATCCACAAACAAGGCAGAGTCACAGAATGGTTTAAGCAAGAAAATGCTCACTTTCTAAAAGTGGCATTTTCAAACGCACAATCTCAAAATCAACTTTACTAAAAGATGCATTTTTAAATTGTGAGTTCAGGGATCCCAAACTCCACCTGTCCATCTCTTCTCTAGGGGAATCTACACTTTAATCATATTTAAAGGTAGCCCCCATATTATCCTATGAGAGAGACAGACCTTGCAACAGTGAAAACGAAATTGGCAGTATTTCACTGTCAGGACATATAAACCACATTACTATATGTCCTACCTTATCCATACACTGCACCCTGCCCTTGGGGCTACCTAGGGCATACCTTAGGGGTGCCTTACATGTAAGGAAAGGGAAGGTTTAGGCCTGGCAAGTGGGTACACTTGCCAAGTCGAATTTACAGTGTAAGAATACACATACAGACACTGCAGTGGCAGGTCTGAGACATGATTACAGAGCTACTTATGTGGGTAGCACAACCAGTGCTGCAGGCCCACTAGTAGCATTTGATTTACAGGCCCTGGCACCTCTAGTGCACCTTACTAGGGACTTACTAGTAAATCAAATATGCCAATCATGGATAAACCACTTACATACAATTTAAACAGGAGAGCATATGCACTTTAGCACTGGTTAGCAGTGGTAAAGTGCTCAGAGTTGAAAAGCCAACAGCAACATGTCAGAAAAATATAGGAGGCAGGAGGCAAAAAAGTCTGGGGATGACCCTGCAAAAGCAAAAGTCCAACACGACCCCCTACCAGCCTAAAGCCAGGGGAGAACAATCAATACCTTGATGTACTTCCCTGATTGGGGCGATAGAACAAGGACCCAGGCCCACAACAGCAGGGGCATGTTCCAGTTCTACGCCTTCCTGACTCCAGTTGGATCCCTCTGTCCATACTCTCAGGGCCCACTAAGCTAACCCATGGGGAACCCTTCTCCACATCTACAGACACCATCTGTGCAACACCTAACTTTACTTTGCTCACAGATGTATTGCAATGGGCAGATAGTACCACCAGGGCCAAAACAGTGGTGTTGCCCACTCCACCCCCGGGGTGTGACTCTCGTCCTCCCCCCCCCAGGGGCAACTCTGTCCACCAGGACAGCAAGCCACAGTGGCCCCAGACAACTGTCAGGGATGAGAGCCCGACCTCAGGCCTCTCTAACCACTGTGACTGTGGAGAGTGGGGGGTGGTAGCCCCAGGTGCCTGGCACCCTTTGACCACTCTCTCTTCCACCAGGTCAGGGATGACAACCTGACCCTGGTCCTCCCCTCTGGGGCTCTGTACCCTCCCTGCAGAAGCGGCACCCCCAGAGTCCAAAACTGTCAGGGTGCTTGTAGAAGCAGTCCTGCACAATTCTTCCATCAGTGCAGGGATGTTAACCTGCAACTGATCCTCCAACCTGGGGTCTGTACCTTCAGGTTGGACCAGGGCTAGGGGTGAGGCTTCCCTCCCCCTGCCCTCTCTTCTGGGGTCCTGAACCACCCAACTAGGAGCGGCCCCCCCAGAAGACAACATGGTAGGGGCACTGTTAGCAGTAGCCCCTTCCTCCAGGTCAGGGGGGACACCCTTAACCTGGCCTCCCAATCCAGGGTCTGTACCCACAGACTGGATCACTGCCTGGCAACCCAGGACTTCCTGGGGGGCATACCTACCCCCTACCAGGTCAGAGTTTACCCTCTGAACCTGGTCATCCAACCCAGGGTCACCACCCTGCGGTTGAACCACTGCCTGGCACACCAGGACTTCCTTGGGAGCACACGTACTCCCCATCAGGTCAGAGTTTACCCCCTGAACCTGATCATCCAACCCAGAGTCACCATCCTGCGGTTGAATCATTGCCTGGCGCACCAGGACTTCCTGGGGGGGCACACCTACCCCCCACAAGGGAAACACTTTCCCCAAGGGCCATACAAGAGTCTGGCTGGCGCAGGTCTCCTGACCTCTGCCCATCTGACAGAGTCTGGATTCCTCCCAGCCCAGAAATGGTCTCACCAAGGTCATTCCTGGGGGGCTCTGCACTCAGAGCTGACCCCTGACCCTCCAGGTTCTCCACTGGGGTCCGCAACCCCCTCTCAACCCTCTGTCTGGACTTCTGCAACCCCTCACTAGGAGTGGTACTGCCAGACACCAGAACTGGTGGGACGCTGGCTACAGCCGCCCCCCCAAGTTCTCCTGACACTGTGGGGTCTCCCTCAACAGATGGCCCTATGGTACAGGCTAGGCTCCCCTCCTGGGGTTCCCGCAGGGAACCCTCCAGGACCTGGGACCGGATCTCGGGCACCTTGGGCCTCAACCCATCCCCATTCCCTCTCCTCTGAGACTGGACATGGGGTCCCTCACCCATCCCACTACACTGGGACCTACCTGGGACACTACAATCCTTCCCTACCTCACCTGGTTGGGAACTACCTAGACCACTCCTCTCAGGAGCACCCCCAAATGCCTCTTCAGACTCTCTGGTACTCACCCAGAAGTCTGCCTCCATTGTAAGCTCCCTGGGGTCAGAGAACTCACACTCCACCTGGTGTTGGCATAGCTCTGGAAAATAAGGACTAGACATATGCTCTCCAGCAATTACATCACTCAGCCCCTCACATGAATTAACCAAAGTACCCTTCACCCAACCATCCAGTGACTCTGCTTTGAAAAAGCACCCCACATCACCCTCCTGAGACTGGTGAGACAGTACCTGACTGTCCCTGACACTCAACCCACACTCTTCTGGGATGTTTTCACACTCCATAACCAGGACTTCTACTTGGGGGGAACCCCTCTCCCTGTCACTCTCACCTAGAGTCAGTAGAGTGTCCCTCCCACCAGTAGGAATATGACTCCCCATGCCAGTTCCCCAATCTACCTCAGAGACCCTGTGCATCACTGGAGCTACCTCATACCCCTGAACCTCCTGGCGTGTGTTAACTCCCTCCTTCAAGTAGGGCACCACCTCTCTGGGCATGTGTACTTCTGCAGCATCACTGGATATACAATTGTTGCTGCCACCATTCCAGCTGGACTCAGCCCTCATGACTTCCAGCTCTTTCAATTTAAGCTCGTAAGCATAAATCATTTTTTTAATCTCTAAGTCCCTCCTCCTTTCTTCCAACTCCTTGAATCGGCGAGCCCTGTCTGCCCGTCTGTCCTGTAACTCTTCAGGAGTCAGACCCTTGGGTGACACCCTGCTATCCCTCCTGGGGACCCTCCCCCCAGGCGTAACAGGTACCTCCACTACACCACTGTGTATCCTCTGCACTTCCCCACCCACATTATCCTCCTCTGTGTGCCCTCCAGCCTTCTTGATTGTCACCCCGGCCCTCTGTGCCTGTTGCAGCTCCCCCTCCCTGGTGGAGCTCTCAGTGGGACAGTCAAGATCTTTAAGGAACTGTTTTAATTGAGCAACTGAGTACTCCTTCAGTTTCTCCATTTCAAACACAGCTCCAGCTGTTGCATCTCCAGATTGAGACATGATGGTCACAAGTGCAAAGTTCCAAAGGCAGAAAAAAAATAATTTCCCAATGAAGTAAAAAGAATCAGTCAAGGGATCAGCAAAATCATGGAAGTAGAATAAAAAGAGTCCTTAAGAGAAAAATCAAAAGATCACCAAACAAGTAGTATGTGGTCACGTAGTGGTCTGAGATCAAAACAGTAGTGTACACTTAATTACTGTATGTCAAGTACAAACACAAGTCCAAATCCCGACCGCTGGTCACCAATGTTAGAAATGGGGTCTTTGGTTGACAGTCAGGTTACCCCCTGTTCAAGCAAGGACCCTCACTCTAGTTAGGATAAAAGAGAATCACCCTCAGCTAACCCCTGCTTACCCCCTTGGTAGCTTGGCAGAGCAGTAGGCTTAACCTCAGAGTGCTGGGCGTAAAGTATTTGTACCAACACACACAGTAACTTAATGAAAACACTACAAAATGACACAACACCAGTTTAGAAAAATAGGAAATATTTATCTAGACAAAACAAGACCAAAACGACAAAAATCCAACATACACAAGTCAAGTTATGATTTTTTAAAGGTTTAAAATAAAAAGAGTCTTTAGGTAGTTGTAACAACACACTAGCGCTGCTAGCGTGAAAATGTACCTGGTTTGCGGCAAAAATAACCCCGCACGGGCGGTGTGCGTCGAAAATAACCCGGCACGGGTATATGCGTCGAAAACAGCTCGGCTCGGCGAGGCGCGTCGAAAAAGCCAGCCACGCGACGGTCCGAAGTCCCGCGGCGCTGGTTGCGATCTCTTAGCCTTCGTCAGCGATGCTGCGTGTCGTTTCTCCTGCTCCGGGCGTCGATTCTCCGGTCGCGTTTCCAGCGGCGTCGTTTCTCAGCTGCGGAGCCGGCGTCGCGTCGTTTTCTCAGCCGCGATCGGATTCGCGTCGATCTTTTCTCCGCACGGTGCGCGGTGCGTGTATTTTTGTCCTTAGGCTGCCAGCCTCTCCTTTCAGGGTCCCAGGAACTGGAAGGGCACCACAGAGCAGAGTAGGGGTCTCTCCAGAGACTCCAGGTGCTGGCAGGAAGAAGTCTTTGCTATCCCTGAGACTTCAATAACAGGAGGCAAGCTCTACATCAAGCCCTTGGAGATTTCTTCTTCAAGATGGAAGGCACACAAAGTCCAGTCTTTGCCCTCTTACTCTGGCAGAAGCAGCACTGCAGGAAAGCTCCACAAAGCACAGTCACAGGCAGGGCAGCACTTGTTCCTCAGCGATCAGCTCTTCTCCAGGCAGAGGTTCCCCTTGATTCCAGAAGTGTTTCTAAAGTTTGTAAGTTTGGGTGCCCTTCTTATACCCATTTTAGTCTTTGAAGTCACCTTCCTTCAAAGGGGACTCACACCTTCTTGTGAAATCCTGCCTTGCCCAGGCAAGGCCTCAGACACACACCAGGGGGCTGGAGACAGCATTGTCAGAGGCAGGCACAGTCCTTTCAGATGAGAGTGACCACTCCACCCCTCCCTCCTAGCAGAGATGGCTAATCAGGAATGCAGATCACACCCCAGCTCCCTTTGTGTCACTGTCTGGTGTGAGGTGAAAAACAACCCAACTGTCAACTGACCCAGACAGGGAATCCACAAACAAGGCAGAGTCACAGAATGGTTTAAGCAAGAAAATGCTCACTTTCTAAAAGTGGCATTTTCAAACGCACAATCTCAAAATCAACTTTACTAAAAGATGCATTTTTAAATTGTGAGTTCAGGGATCCCAAACTCCACCTGTCCATCTCTTCTCTAGGGGAATCTACACTTTAATCATATTTAAAGGTAGCCCCCATATTATCCTATGAGAGAGACAGACCTTGCAACAGTGAAAACGAAATTGGCAGTATTTCACTGTCAGGACATATAAACCACATTACTATATGTCCTACCTTATCCATACACTGCACCCTGCCCTTGGGGCTACCTAGGGCATACCTTAGGGGTGCCTTACATGTAAGGAAAGGGAAGGTTTAGGCCTGGCAAGTGGGTACACTTGCCAAGTCGAATTTACAGTGTAAGAATACACATACAGACACTGCAGTGGCAGGTCTGAGACATGATTACAGAGCTACTTATGTGGGTGGCACAACCAGTGCTGCAGGCCCACTAGTAGCATTTGATTTACAGGCCCTGGCACCTCTAGTGCACCTTACTAGGGACTTACTAGTAAATCAAATATGCCAATCATGGATAAACCACTTACATACAATTTAAACAGGAGAGCATATGCACTTTAGCACTGGTTAGCAGTGGTAAAGTGCTCAGAGTTGAAAAGCCAACAGCAACATGTCAGAAAAATATAGGAGGCAGGAGGCAAAAAAGTCTGGGGATGACCCTGCAAAAGCAAAAGTCCAACAGATACCTTGATGCTGAAGATGTGGCATCAACAATTCAACACCTAGACATGAAGGATCGTGATTGACAGGTCCAGGGTGTGCAAATTACTTATTGTAGAGGAAAGCTGTCAGTTGCCTCGATTTGTATAGATATACGTAGGACTGGGTGCTGCTATGTCAGCAGCAAGGGAGGCGGCATTGCTCCTGAAGGTATTAGCAACCAAACTGTCAACCTTTGGGGTATACACAAACATTTCGCGTTTTCCTATTTTAAAAATGTTTAAACACTGAAGTGATTGAGAAGTGCCTCATATGCCCACACTCTGAGATGTTTGATGAAAGAATGTCTTCGCATAAACATGGAAAGATTATAGATATCGTCCAGATTTGGGGTTAGGGCTGACGGATATACGCCAGGAAGTCTATCTAGGAAAGTCATAGTTTCCCCTTGAGTAAGCCTAATCAATTCGTAGACACATGCCATTGAATGCCTTCATTTACTCACTTTATTGTGAATTTTCAAACTTTGTGTTTACATAAAGGTAAATGATAGATGTACTACAGCCTGTTGCATGAACCCTTTGTAACCACAGTTTTCATACTCGCGGACAAGGTGTTTTTCAGAATAAGCTGGCATGTTTTCAAAAAGGATGCCTTGTGAGCGCTTGAAGATTTCCTTAGTGACACAAAGTTGATTTTGTTGTAATTTAACAGCAAATAGCATTCCTAGACACACAGGATCTGACAGGACGTGTCCATTTAACTGGCTGCGGTGGGGACACTTCACACATCCACACCATTCAGTGAACCTCCTTAAAGGAAATCCTCATCACAAACAGGAAAGGCGGCGTTAGAAATGCTTTAAGCTATCTAGCATGCAGGGAGGACATGTACTGCTGGAGCTAAATGATTTATAAGCAGAAAGATATTAATGGATCAAGCCTAGTTGTTCTTGAGTTGGGTTTCAGACCCACATAAAGTGAACAACCATAATAGTTTGTATGACAATTACACACCAAATGCAATTGCTATAATTCCACGAAAAAAAACCAATGAGTAACAACACAAAAACACACAATCACAACGCATACCACCGCATACACTAAAAATAAATAACACTATTTTTATTGTTGTCTCATAGTTAGTGTTAATGCTAATATGGTAAATCACCTAAAACGGTTTATTTATTTTGTAATTGCATCTGTCACATTGCAGTGATGTCATGGGCATTTCATTTGAAGAGTGAGTTGTGGTTTGCATGACGTTTCTGGGAGTTATGAATTGTAGAGCTAACCATAACTTGTGAATTTCAGCCTTTTCATTTAAATTCATAACTATAATTGTACTTTAACTGTCATTTTAATGTGAATATTCTATACTACCCCAGAAAGGGGCATGTAAGTGCTGGAAACAAAAATGGCGAACAAACAAAATTAAGAAATGTAAGCAATATTTTCCATTTTTTTCCAAAATGACACACACAGAGGCGCAAGCCAAACAGGGAAACATAATACATTCAACATCATTGCACTAATGTGGAAAAGGAACGTCCATCAGTACAACGTTTCTGAGTCCTAGGAACCTGCAAGGGATTACCACAAGAAGAGTGCAAAGCCCCCTTGCCTGTGCAAGCAACCCTCCTTCTGAGATAGACAGGACCTCCACCTTTAATGGCTCTGTAAATGAAACACATAGCTATGAAGGTGCATCTCTGCTGAACCAGCAGTAAAGTAGCTACGAAGGACATGTCTAACCAGTATCCTCTGGGAAGAATTAAAAATCACTTGAGTAGCAGCACTCCTAACCAATTGTAACCCACTTGTAGAAGACTGGCCTGGTTTGTAGTGGATACCTAAGGTACTTACACCTTATACCAGGTCCAGCTATCCCTTATTAGTGAAATGTAGACAGTGTCTAGAAGCCAGGCTCTCTATGGGTAGTCTGGATGAGCAGCCAAGGCCTAACTAGGAGACATGCAAAGCTCATGTAATACCACTGTAGTCACACAGTACTCACACACATGAAAGAAAATATTCAGTGTTACAAAAACAAAGGTACTTTATTTTGGTGACACAAATGCCAAAAATACCATGGAGACTATACTCCCTTAGGAGGTAAGTAATACACAAAATATATACACTAGTATGCAGAAATACCGGTAAAAACAGTTCGAAATGGGCCTGGGAGAACACAAACCATATACTAAGAAAGTGGAATGCAAAAGTTGGTTTCCCACCTAGGCAAGTGTAGTGTGTAGAGGGGTGCTGGGAGTATTAGAAAACACCCAAGGTAAGTAATAGAACCAACCCCATAGGCCAGGAAAGCAGGATTAATCCCAGTAACTTTCCTAGATCACGCAGGAACACGAGAAAGAAGATATTGCAAGGACTAGAAGAGACTGCAAGACACCAATGATGGATTCCTGGACCTGAAGAACTGTGGAAGAAGGGGACGAAGTCCAAGAGGTATTGAATGGTCCAGGGTGAACAGGAGCCCCTGCTAACCGGGATGAAGGTGCAAAAGAAGAACCACTGGTGAAGAACAACAGTCAGTACTGCACCCAAGAAGACAGATGCGAGTTCCTGGTTGGTGCAGAAGATGTCCCACGCTGGATGGATGATTGCAGTCTGGTTTGCGTCACTGGATTCCGCCAACAAGCCTTGGCACATGCAAAGCTCGTGGTTAGCGGAAAATCGTGCTGCCCGGGACCAGGAGGGACCTGGTAGACTCTACCCAGGAGAGGAGACAAAGGGGGCTATAAGCAACTCAGAGAGCCCTCAGAAGACCAGGTAGCATGCACAGGAGCCCCACTTCATGGGGACAAAGAAGGTGCAAAAGGAGGCAGCACTACACAAAAGGATCCCACGCCGCCGGAGAACCACGCAGGAGGCTGTGTGTCACAGGAAAGAGTGCTGGGGACCTGAGCTGCAGGGTGCATGAAGAAGTTTGTGGAAAGATGCCAATAAGCCTTGGTAACTGCAAAACACACAGTGCACGCGAATACTGTCTTGCGTGGGAAGGCTAGCTCTTACCTCCACCAAAGTTGGACAGTTGGGCGTCAGGACCATTGAGACCACTTCAGTCCATCACCTGTGATGCTGGATCCACACACTTCATCAGGAGAGGGGACCCAAGCCACCGGTCATCGCTGTAGAGGGGTGCCTGCAGAAGCAGGGAAGTGACTCCTTCACTTCAAGGGAGATCCCTTCATTCTTCTTGTGGAGTCTGAAGACTGGCTGTCCTCTGAGGATGCACAACCGGGATACAGTTGCAGTTGCTGGCAGGAGCTGAAGATACAATGTTGCAGAAGTCGTCTTTGCATCTTTGTTGCAGTTGTAGAGTTCCTGGAGGTTCCAGATGCAGTTTCTTCAGCAAGAAGGTGAAGTAACGGATGCAGAGGATTCCTGCTGGAGTCTTGCAATCCAAATCTGAAGAACCTCCCAAGAGAGAGAGACCCTAAATAGCCCTGAAAGGGGGATTGGTCAGCTACACAGGTAAGCACCTATCAGGGGAGGGCTCTGACATCACCTGCTGGCACTGGCCACTCAGATGCTCCCAGCGTTCCCTGCCACCGTGGAATCCAAGACGACAAAACCCAGGGACCCCCTTTAGGAGCTCTCAGCACCACCCCTGGGGTGGTGATGGACAGGTGAGTGGTCACTCCCCTTTCCCAGTTTTCGCACCAGAGCAGGAACTGGGGATCCCTGAACCAGTGTAGACTGGATTATGCAAGGAGGGCACCATCTGTGCCCTTCAAACCATTTCCAGAGGCTCTGGGAGGCTACCCCTCCCATGTCTGTAACTCCAATTTCCAAGGGGAGAGGGTGTAACATCGTTCTCCCAAAGGAAATCCTTTGTTCTGCCAGGCTTGAGGTGCTCTAGCAACAGGAGGGCAGAAACCTGTCTGTGAGGTAGCAGCAGCTGGGGCTGCCTGGAAAACCTCAAAAGGCTGTAATGGCAGCACTGAGGGTCGTCTATGAAGCCCCTGGAGTGCATGGTATCATACAACGAATGATTGGAATAGCCTTGAGGTATGATTCCAACATGTTTGATACCTACATGGCCATATTCGGAGTTACCATTGTGAAGCTGTACATAAGTGGTGACCTATGTCCAGTGCACACGTAAAATCGCATCCCCACACTCACAAAGTCCGTGAAAGTGGTCCTAGAGGTCGTGGGGGCACCTTTATTAGTACAGGGGTGCCCTCACACACAGGTACTCTACACCCAGCCTTCAGGGCTGGAATGCCTGCAATATTGGTGACTTATAAGTGACCTAGTGCATTGTAAATGGCAGTGAAAGAGTGCATGCACCATTTCACACAGGGTACAATGGCAGTCCTGTAGAAACCTTTGCATGGGATTCCAATGGGTGGAAAAAGAAATTCTGCAGCCCATAGGGATCCACTGGAACCCCAATGCCCTGAGTACCTAGGTACCATACTAGGGACTTATAAGGGGGCACGATCATACCAATTTTGGGTGGAATACTGGATTACTAGTATCCTATAACCATAATTTAAGGGAGAGTGCCTAACTACTAGGGTCCTGATTAACAGGATGCCAGTAGACACAGTCAAACACACTGACAAACAGGCCAAAAGTGGAGGTAATCATGCTAGAAAGAAGCTACTTTCCTTCATCACTCACAAGAAAAGTGGGAACACCCAGAAGCAAAAAGTTACCAGAATCCATTGATTAAGGCTTGAACAAGTGTTTTAGGTACACCAGACGATAGGGGAAGAACTTTCCAAATAGGCTAAAAAAAGTCAAAAGTATTTGGAGGCCATGGGTGTGGGACGAAAGAAAGAATGGAATCAACAAATACACCCAGATTTCTAGTGGAAGTAGGAGGTAAAAGTCCTAATTCATTGAGCGACCAGTTAGAACATCAGTTGCACAACTCGATGAAAAGGCAAAATCTCTGCCTCATCAGAGTTGAGCTTCATCCACTCTGCAACCGGCCTCATACAAGCAGCAGAATAGCTCTGTGTTTTTGCATGAGTTGTTTGAAATGGAGATGATAATCTGGGCTTTGTTGGCATCTGACATGCCATGGAACCTGTAAGATCTATATATATATTTTACCTACTTGCGGTCGCCTGTAGGTAGTTATAGTTAGGACCTAGTTTCCATTAAGTGTGGGCAGAATTATTAAATCCGCCAGTGGATTTTAATAATTCCGCATTACTCCTGCAAGTGGCATTAATAAATAAATTCTGCCACACCTTCACCAGCGGAATTAATAAATAATAATCAGCCCTCATTTAGCTTTTCATGGACCCACTGCTGTGTGTTGCAGGAGGGCACTTTTCTATTTCTCTTTTGCGCACAAACAGTAAGGGAGGTCTTGGTGTCACTTCTGGCTGTTGGGGGAGGTTCTTTTTCCGGACTTCCTTCATAGCAATAGAGAACATTCCTGGCCACCTGAGAAGCCAGCTCAGGACTCACAGGAGGAAGCGGCATTTTAGGGGAACAAAATGCAGTGGAGGTGACTGGAGGAATGTCAGAATATCATTGACGGGTGATAGCGCGTCCAGCCCTTATAAATTACTTGTACTTGGACACGCTAGAGGTCGGTGAACCTTTTAACCGAGTTGGGTTCTCCTCATCCAAGAATAGTCGGATCACTTGAATCAATAATCAATAACCATTGTAGTCAATACCCAATACTAAATTAATGGATCAAACAACACATTAATAATCAATAACAATCGGTATTTCGACACACCATGACCTTTCAGTCATGAATAACCACACCAGTTTATTAGAAGTTAATGAATTTATTTCCCTATATTAACAAAGCTAGCATGATATATGTGAGTCTCAAAATCAAATGGTATACATATATGAACATTACTAGCTGTCCATAGCGGCGGAAGAAACGCAATCTACGCAAAATCTGGATTATAATACACTCAGTTATAGCAATGCAAATCACTAATATAAGTAACTGAATTTGACTAATTGCATACATCAATCAGCATAACAAGATTTCAGTTCAGCATGGTGCATCAAGTGAATACCTCAACTATCCTCTAATTAGCATTGGCATGTGGGGCTTCATGCAAAACGAATTTAGTTAACACAAATTTAGAAAACTTCTAGCTTGGGCCCTATCAAAATAAGCAGTTGGTACCTAGGAAGGAAAACACAATGCATAATACAATTATCCTTTCATATTTACCAAATACAATCAGCATACAAGGAAAAGTCTTCGTCCTTCAGGTACCGGTTCGATCAGCATGGGGCAGATTTCAAAGGGGCAAAGTTAAGGGCAAGTCTCCTTGCAGCAGCAAGGAAAATGGGGCAAAGTTACTGCATGGGCAAGACGGGGCAAATCAAAGTTAAAGTCCCTAGGATAAGAATTCTCAAAGTCTCTTTCTCTGGAATAGAGAAAAGGGCATCAAGATGTCGTCTCAGATGGCGTCTGGCATTTGGCCTCAAAAATGGCATCAAGGAAAAATGGTTGTCTTCTCTTTGTCCGGTGGGTTTAAGTAAGAAACATTTCAAATTCTTCAGGGTCTTCCATTGGAGGGTTCATAGGGTGGCTTCAATTTGACCAATGAAAAGTGTCTTTCTCCTAGTACTCTTGTATGCATACATTGTCCTTGGAGCCTTGGAACACAAGTTGCAACAAAGTTTGTCAATTAATTCTGTATCAGTACTTTTATTGTCCACACCTGCAGAAACTGACCTTGCCTAAAAGGGATGAAACCATCCGAGCACGAAAACCTTGAGATAAGTGTATTAGTCATCTCTACTGAAAAAATACAGCCTTAAAGTAAAATAGCATCTTTGTTTAATGCAAGTAAAACCTTGCAGTTAAAATTTTAGACCAGGCAACTAGGCCAAAGCCTCTGCTAAATTTAAGCTAAGCATATAACAGTTTCAACAAGAAAATCATGGAATACATTTGCAATTATGACGGATTACTACATTTGTCAATTCTTCATGATTAATTAATCCGGTTTATAATAATGGCGAACTACCCCGTGGGCACAATTTCCCAAGTACATTGTTTTTCTTTGCTAAAATCACACTACCTTATACGATTTTGGTTACATGATATATGAATATTTGTTAGTTCTTCTTTTCTGCGTCATCACGGGCTATGCAGATGTGCTGTATCCAGGGCTTTCCCTTTGCTCCACCATGCCTGACCATGAGCAGGCACCAGCGGAGGTGACATGCCATTTGTACAGGTTTGCCGGCATTCATGAATAGCCCTATAACAAGTTGCAACAAAAAGTTTGACTAACTGACTGAGCATGATTTTTATTAGCAAGTATAACAGATGTGTTAGAGGTTCATCAGAGGCACAATAAAATTTGACACGTCAACAATGACTGTAGGGTTTTTGTACTTGCCATACTGTATGCCAACTTAGGTAAACAGGGCGCACTCAAGAATATTTTGAAGAGAACCACAGCGTCTCTGAATGCATTTATAACCTCTGCCCCGAAAATTGAATGTTTCACAGGTAATGATTGTTGCAGTGTCTTCATTAACATAAATAAAAACTATTACAAGTGTGGACAGGTAGATAAAGAGACGCTGAGTGGAATTTTAGCAAACGAAACTAGATGAAACACAATGAAGTTTGGTCATCTGCTCCGTTCAGGGACAATACAATGTGGAGAAGCAGTACGCTGTTAAGCGCGAGCTAGCTAGCAGACACCAATGCAGACAAGCTGACGAATTACTTCACTTTTGAAAACACAAAATCATTGCATGGAAAGTGATTGCACATGGGCGGGAGCTCTGAAAGAATTGACTATGAAACACGAGTGTAACAAGCAAAAATGTTCTAACTCATCATGGTTTTGAATGAACACAGCTGTTACACTTTGACAGTACATTAGTGGTGTTTTGCGAGTCCCACTTTTTCTGTTCTGCATTACTTTCTGGTCCGTGTAGTTTTACTACAGCCACCAGAATGCAAGCTTTGTTATAGGCAAGAATCGTCAAAACATATCACGCATGATTTCAGGAAACTTGAGATTTCAGCTTTTCACTTTCAGGGGCAGTGTTTTTCTTGTATCCAAGTGCCTTAGTTGCCAGTGCACCTCGCTCTGAAGATCCCATGAATTCAAAAATATTTGAGCCGATAGCAAGATTTCTCCCCCTTCCCTAATTCCATTTGTTGCACCACCTAGGCACACCTGGGGCTTGGCAGCTCTTGGCCTCAAATAATTGAGCTGTGAATAGCTGCTGGCGTTTCTAGCATTGAAACAGGGGGATTTCTAGGAGGAAGGGTATGAATGGCGGAGTGTTACGGTGGGTCAAATTTGGTACTGTCATGGCGTAGTGCCGTTCCTACTCAGGAGACACAAATCTTGCATGGGCTCTAGCACTGCCATTGCTTTCTACTCCTCTTGATATTGTTGTTTTGTGTCTTCCACAAGTTTGTGTAAATAAAAAGCCACAGGCTAGTCCTATCGTGGTTAAGAGGTCACTGGCCGTTCTGTGGAGGTTAAGAGGCTGGCTCTATGGTAGTTAAGTAGCTACTCATAGCTGGGATGGGTCAGAGGCTTGGTTCCATAGGTCAGGGCTGCACAGGAGAACCTGCTCATCAAGCCTTCCAGAGCAGGCAGACAGCAGCCAATGGCTGGATCCCAGCGTGCGCCCGCTGCAGCATTATCACCATTTAATGGCCCCTAATTGATATTGTGTCAGTGAGACCACATGTGATTGTGCACATAACAAGAGTGTGCTGCCCGACAAATACATGTGAACATGGAGATGTGTAACCCCTTTAAGCAGTGTAATGATATCTTAAAACACAGGCACGTTTTTCCATTTAAGTGGTAGGGTGAGCAGAACTCTGTGTAATCTCCAGGAGTTTTTATATAACTCCGCAGAGTTCAGCAAAGTAAAACTCTGCATGCTCTGCTCACCCTTTTCATAGGAAAGGCATTTTATATTTTGCTTCTCACTTCGGCACTGTTTGACGAATCTTCACAAAAATTTTCTAAACTATTTTGCCACTCACTTAAGCTGCCCAAAATGCTTTTTCTCAATGGAATTTCTCATAGGCATTTTAGAAACGACTGCAGCCTGAACAGTTGAACAGAATTACACCAAATTTGGCAGAAAGCTAGTTCTTGGTCCAGAAAGACCCCTTTTCATTATTTGATGTAAATCTGTTCAGCAGTTTTAGAGTTATTAAAGAAAAAAGTGTATATATAGAGATGCAGCTCCACCACGGTGGATCCACGGATGCACGTGCCACTAGCAATGACGTGATTGGCTGCCACCACTTCAACCAAGAAGTGATGGCAGCCATTTTGCACTTAGATTCGGCCAAGTCCCAAAAAAAAACACACAAAAAACACAAGGGGGCAGGGTAGGAATACCCTTACCCCCTTGACCTGGTGGTGGGGGTCCCACAGAAACACCACCCGGGACTGATTTTTTTTTTTTTTTCTTTTTTTTAATTTTGCCATGGATTTGTGGATGATCACTATAAACCAGGCTGCGCAGCCAACCCCCCACTGCGCATGGCCTTTGGTTATGCGCAAAAGTAGATGATTAATTTATGGTAATTTAATATTACTTTACATTAAAAAACTGCACAAATTCACTGCATAAAACAAAGGTTACAGGGATGTTCTAAAGGTACTTGAGTGAAAAGGGGAAAGGAAAACATGAATAGATTGCTCAGCAAGAAAAGATTTTAGCCAATTTAAAGACACCAATATTCATACATACTGAGTGTGAGACTGTCAGACACCTCAGATAGATTGAGCAGGACCACAGTAGCTGAACAACCTCTATCCAAGATGGTTCTGAGGTCATCAACTGCAGATGGAAGCATGGTCTCAGAACTATTAGATGATCTAGACCCAGATTGGGTCTCATCTAACTGCTAATTGCCTTCCAAATATGAAGTTAACAGAGAGCTTAGGTTTTAGTTCTATTAACCTAGTCTGAAATGGCAATAATGAAATGGGTCTAAAATTAAAGAGAACATTTGTATTTATTAAGGCTTTCTCAGTAAAGGGAACTGTAAAAGCATGCTTCCAGGTAGGCAGGAACATCTGCTTTCTTGAAGGACGTATTGGGAATTTCTTGAAGATTTTGAACCAAATTGCACCACAGCTAACATCTGTGGCGTACAAGGATAACATGGCAAGTCAGATTTACTTTTGGACATGAAAGAACTCAGTACTCAATAGTCATCGGCTCGAATCACAACAGTAATCCACTTATTCTTGAAGGGCTAATATCCACGAGAGCGGACATGGCATTAAAATAGGCAGCAGAGTCAAAGCTAGACCATATCTTATAAATTTGAAAAAACAGAGTGCTAAATTGTTACATGGTTCCTGTGAATGATTCATACTGTTGGATCAGGCTGAAAAAAATGGAGGTATGAAGAATTGTGAAAACGTCTTTATTGGGATTTCTTGCACCCTCAATCCTGGCAGCATAAAAAACAGCTTTTGACATACATATGAGTTGTTGAGACTACTTGATGGACTTACAATAAACTTACAGTGACTTTCTGCTGCTCCCAAGTCATCTGAAAACTAGGGAGCAGATGGCTTTCTACTCCAGGATTTAGTATTTTGAGCATGAAAAATGTTGTCAAGCAGTCAAGAGATTAAATTATTGAAAGCTGACTCGTAGTTCATTTACTTTTTGATAACATTTTGTGCTGCTAGATTCACCTCAGACCTCACTTGAATTAAGTCTAAAACTACTCCCCCACCTCTACCCTGAAGGATGGCTATTTGAGACCTTCTTCATACTGAGGATTTGGAGTCTTCATGCTGGTGACCTGTGGCCCTTGGCTTTCTACCTTGTGGAGGGCTAAATGACTCTTGTAATTACATGAGGTAGAGAATGCAGCTTGCCATAGAAAGCATCAGCATCTGGAAAGAAGGTAAGTTTATGTGATAGAAACATTGTGAGGAGGAAATGAAGACTGACAAACCAAGCATGTAGCTCACCAATCCTTTCATTTCATTTAGTTGAATGAAACCATGTTGACATGATTCTGCAAAGTTTTGATCACATTATCTCCATTCGGATTTAACTTTAGTGGCTCACCTTCCTGGCCTGGACCATCTTCAAGCCCGGCTATATCATTTAGAAAGGTATCACAGTCTGCACCCCTGCCTATCCCAGTAACATGCCCATCATCTCTGGTGGGTACCAGCACAGGGGTGGCACCATGAGAATCAAGAGAAAGACATGCAAAAAAGGAAAACAACAAGGTGACCGGCATTTTCCATCAATGCACCCCAGATCTGGAACAACATCCTTGTATCCATCAGGACTAAACCACTCCTGCTGCAGTTCAGGAAAGTGTTGAAGGCACATCTATTTATAGAACACTACATATTGATACAGTAACAGTCCACAAACCTGCTACCTGTCAAATCACGTGTTGACTATATCCTTGCATTTTGACCCTGCACAGCAGTTCCCTGCCTTTGGCTAGGTTCCCGGCACACTACACAAATACTACATGCATACAAGGCAAAATGAACGACATATGTGGTCCATGAGTTTTGGGCCTGTGCATGAAAACTTTGACATTATACATATATATATATATATATATATATATATATATATATATATATATATACTGAAAAACAAAAGGTTACAGGGACGTTATAGTTAGGTTCTGAACAAAACCAGAGAAATTCAGCAGTTAGAGTTATTTCAAGTAACTACAACTCACGGTCTAAGGTAACTGTAACCCGCTCCCCCGCCATGCACAGTTTTTCCTTTAATAATTTTACTTCTAAAGTTTTATTGATGTTGTAAAAGTTGTCATGAGTGCTGTAATATCTGGGGTAATTAGCAGTGCATGTTGAGGGTGCAACTTATTAGGCCTATAGTTATGGCTACTTGACAGACCTCCAACTTTAACGGCTGAATTTCTCTGGTTTTGTGTGAGTAAATTCTGAACCTAACCTTAACGTCCCTGCAACCTTTGTTTTGGAAGAGAATTAAAAAAAATATAGAAATTCACAGAAAAAACACAAAGGTTACAGGGATGTCATAGTTAGGAAATAGAATTAAAAAAAAAAACATAGAAATTACATTTCCTAACTGTAATGTCCCTGTAAGCTTTGTTTTTTTTCAGTGAATTTCTGTTGTTTTTTAACATAAGGTAATTTTCATTACTATACGTTAATCCAACAACCCCTATAACCACCCAACCTCACTCCACGCAAGGCATTTGTCCATGTGCAGTAGGAGTTGGATGCAGGACCTGTCTCTCTGGGTGTGAGAATAGGTGTGAGAGGGTGTCTCTGGGTGTGAGAGTGGTTGTGAGAGTGTCTGTCTGTGTATGAGAGTGGGAATGGGAGGGTCTATGTGGATGTGAGAGTAGGTGTAAGAGGCTGTCTCTGGGTGTGACAATGGCTGTGAGCGTCTCTGTGAGTGTGTGTGTATATGTCTGTGTGGGTCTGTGAGTATGTGTCAAAGTATGAGTGGGTCTGTGAGTCGGTGCATGAGTCTCTGAGTGGGTCTGTGAGTGGGTGTGTGAGTCTCTGAGTGGGTCTGTGAGTGTGAAAGTGCATCTGTGAGTGGCTGTGTGAGTGTCTGCGTGGGTGTCTCAGTAACTGTGTGAGTTATTCTGCCGCAAAGGAACCTCGCCTGCCTTTTTATCCAACAAGAGTCCACAGCTTTGCATGAAATATCTACCCAAATGAAGTGTGTCCTTGGGAAAATGTCCAGTTTGCATTCTACACAACAGATGTGCAATGGAGCACAAGGAAATGTCACCAGTGACCTTGTGTGTCTTTTGGCAACTTGATTTTTTCTGTTGCTGTAGGAAAGTAGCTTCTTTTTAGCATGGCTACCCCTTCTTTTTGCCTGTTTGTCAGTGTGTTTGACTGTGTTCACTGGTATCTTGCTAACCAGGACCCCAGTGATTATGCGTTCTCCCTTCCAACTTGTTTACTGGTACCATTTTCACCCTGCATTTGGCATACTGGTGCCCCCATGTAAGTCCCTAGTAGATGGATCCAAGGTACCCAGGGCATTGGGGTACCAGGGGAACCCCATGGGCTGCAGCATGTCTTATGCCACCAATGGGGAGCCCATGCAAAGTGTTCTGCAGGCTTGACAGTGCCGCCTGCATGAAAGGGTGCTTGCACTCTTTTTCAGTACAGGTCACTGCACCAGGTCACTGTAAGTCACCCCTATGGCAGGGTGCAAGTACCTGTGTGTGAGGGCACCCCTGCACTAGCCCCTGAACTCCAGTTCCATTTTCCTGGACTTTGTGAGTGCAGAGACGCTATTTTACATGTGTACTGAACATAGGTCACTACCTATGTCCAGCTACGTAATGGTAACTCTGAACTTAGGCATGTTTGGTATCAACCATGTCAGAATCATATCTCAATACTGTTGCCAGTATTGGAATTATGATTCCAGGCACTCTATGGGCTCTTAGAGTACCTCCAGCATTGCTCCTTATAGCCTTCTGGGTTTTCTTGGCAGCCCAGGCTGCTGCCACCCCTCAGACAGGTTTCTGCCCTCCTGCTGCTTGAACAGCTCAAGCCCAGGAAGCCAGAACAAAGGATTTCCTTTGGGGGAGGGGGATAACACCTTCTCACTTTGGAAACAGGTATTACATGGCTTGGAGGAGTAGCCCCCCCTAAGCCACTAATATGATTTGAAGGGCACATTTGGTTTCCTCCGGGCATAAAACAGTTTACACCAGTTCAGGGACCCCCAGTCCTGCTCTGGCATGAAACTGGACAACGGAAAGGGGAGGGAACATTCCCCCATACATCACCATCCTAAGGCTCCTCCACAGGGTCCCTGGGTTCTGCCATCTTGAATCCAAGGTTGACAGGGAGCTCTGTGAACATCTGAGTGGTCAGGTCAGGCAGGTGACGTCAGAGCCCCCTCCTGATAGGTGCTCAACTGGCTTGGTGACCAATCCCCATTTCAGGGCTACTTAGGCTCTCTCTCTTGGGTGGGTCCCCAGATTTGGCTTGCACCCCAGGCCATCGCAGAAGCTATCCGGGCCATTATTGGCTCCATGAGGGGGGGCGGAAGTCCACCCCTCCAACATTTTAACTTAGCTTTGGGGAGGTGGTGGTCCTTGGGCTGTGGGTCCTTAACAGACCACCTAAAGCATTTTGTTTTCTATCAGCCCTGGGGAGGTGGTGGTTCCCGGTGGCGGGGGAGGGGTGGCATGTGCCCCCACACACATTCTGTAATCAGCCCCAGGGAGGATCCACATATTTTTCCATTTTCCTTTTCTTTTCTTTTTTTTTTTTTTACTCTTTTTGTGGAACTTGGCTCAAGCTGAGTCCAAGACAGCTGCCAACATTTTCTTGTTGAAGTGTTGGTAGTCAATCAGATATCATCAGGGGAACAGTTGGATCAGTGCAGGATCTGCTTCTCTTGAAATCTATATTTTTTCATCTCTAAATACTCCACAACTGCTGGAGAGATTTGCTCCGAATCACAACAAGCACAATTTATGGACCAAGAGCTTTCTGCCAAATTTGGTGTAATTCCATCCAGCCTTTCCGCCTGTAGTTGTGTTCAAAATCCCTATGGAAAAATGCATGGGGAAAACATGTTTTGGGACCCTCCTCTTTCTCGCCCCTCTTGACGGATCACCCTGAAACTTTAAAGAGAGCAGCCAAGCACACTGAACACATTGAAGTATACGTTTTGCAAATGTTGTGAAAATTCATCAAGCATTATTGGCAACACAAAAAAAAGCTCTTTCTATGGAAAGTAGGTCCTAATTATAACTACCTACTGGCAACCATCAGTAATATATATCAATATGGAATGTGCTGACTCATTTTACTGTCTCTCACTACCTCAGTTTATCACAATTTATCACACACAAAGAGAGCACATCAAAGTTAATGAAAGCATATTTAACACTTCTGAATATATTGACCAATATCCATCCATCCATCCTCCCTATTCAAACATTTTTGCTTTTCTGGAGGCCCCAATTTTGCAGGTATTTTGATTCTGTGCACTTTGACACTGATATTCACACCACAGTGCATGTCCTTGGGCCCCAAAACAGTACAGTGCAATTGATTTCACTAAATTGTGTTATTAATCTTTCATGTACTTTAGCACAGAAACTGCACCAGTAGTGTGGAATTTGAATATATGCTATGTGGGTTTCAATGTGTATTTACAGTACCCAAATATGACATAAACATATATGGCTTTAGAGAGCATCATAGTACTGGCTGGGCTGCAGCTTAAAAATACTGAAGTGTCAGATGGCAAGAAAAAGTGGCTTTGCCATTTCGAAAAGCCTACCATTAGATACTTTAAGTTCAAAAGCACACTTTGAAAGTATGCCTTGAAAGGCCACAGGGCTCAGTGTAATATATAAAAGTTGGGCATTGTAAATATTGGTAAATTATTGACCTACAATGAGCAGTTTCAAAAAAGATGTTTGCCTATGTGTATCTAAATCTGTATTTTCTTTGATCAGTGAATAAAATCACTTTTTCTGCCTTGGCTCCGAAAATCTAGAACTGTCAATGCAAATTATTTTCCACTTCCAAATATAACCCAGTGCTGATGCTAGTGTATTAATATTTTAGTGGGAAAGTAATGTTACAAAGTGTACTTTATGCTGCATATGACTAAACTGGATTAGAATTGGTTTGCTCTTCGATCCATGTTCCAGAGACTAAGGCCTAGATATACTAGCATTTTGCTTTGTGGTTGCACCACCTTTTTGGCGCAGCCACAACACAAAATGATAGTCGAGATTTACAAAGCCATGCAATGGTAGATTTGCATTGCCTTCTGTGTGATTTTTGTAAAAACAAAAAAGGAATCTGATGTCTTGCACTACATTGTGTTACACTGAGTCGGGTTGGGATTACATGGATGGAGCATGGGCGTTGCCATGCATCACTCATATTGTTTTTTGCAAACCTAGATTTACTAGAGCCAGTGAACCTGGGTTTGTGGCAAAAAGGTGTGCCTATCTGAAAGAGGTAAAACAAGGAAAAATATCTTCATTTCTCTAGTTACTTCCTCTTTCCATGTGTGCAGCATTCTTCAGCAGACATAGAAAGAGGAATATGATCTAAGGATTGTTTTTGTGCAGGAAGGTATTATTTCCTGCACAGAAACAATCCTGCCTGTAACGCAGGCACAATTGCACCATGGTGCAAGTGTACCTGTGTTGTTGCTAGGATGCCTGAATTATGCCGGCACAATAAGAGAGCAGAATAGTGCCATTTCTTACTATGGTGCAATTGTGCTCTTTCATTCAATGTTGCAAGTTGCTTAGTTGTGTTGAATTACTTAAAAGGTTAGTAAATAAATAATAATACAAATCCCTGGCTGGCTATGAACTATGTTCGTCTCAGAAGACATGGCTTGGCCTCTGGGAGCAATTGGTGTTGACAGTGTACACATAGCACGGATTTTCCTTTTGAGAGGAGAACAGGAACAATCTGCAACATAAAGGATAGCTGTCACAGGTCTTCCTTTGAAGTGAAGACCCAAAAGGGGCTGATAGGAACTGTAACCACAGAATCTCAGGCCCATCCAAGACTTTTTGTATGTGTGAAAGTAAATAACCACAATAGACTCCTCACTCCACAAAGCCCCAGCTAACCACTGTCAACCAGACCCTTCAAGGTACCTGGTTGGCAAGAAACCTGGTGTTTGGAGCCCACCTGAAGACCTGAGGGTGTAGGAGTGGTTAGGAGGAGCTTTTTCCAGGAGCTGCAAAAATGTAAGCATTACTTATTTTTGCCCTCTCTGGAGGACTGGGGCAAGATACTGGAGCACTTGGAGAGAAATAGCATCTTTGCTGACCAAGAAATCCAGGTTAATTTCCCTTAGAGCTTTTAACAGTAAGCAAAATGCCTTCACCGTGGCCTGGATACTAAGCTATCTTACCTTGTGAAGCTCTTCCTACATACAGCTTCTATCCTTGCCATGCTGATGAATTTTGGGAACCAAAAAAGTTTCTAAGTCAATAGGTATTAAACTTTAGATAGTGTGAGGAGGCAAATCTGCATCCATGGTGAAGCCACCTTTGTTTTGCCCCACTGAGATAATTTGGTGCCTAAACGAAAGGCTTGAGTGGGAGCTTGACAATGACATTTCTAAATCTGAGGGATGCTCATTATATTCAGCTTCTTGGCTTGCCCTGCTGGAGGTTCTGGATCTCCAACTAGCGGAATAAGCCAGGAGGTAAAAACTTTGACCATTGTGAAATGTTAAGGATACCCAGCCTTCACTCATCACAGTAGGCCTGAAATTGTGACTAGGTTGTGGTCAACAGCTTGTGTTTTCTTAACTCTTTTTGCCTCAAAAGTAAAAAAAAAAAATACATATATGTGGTGCCCCTTATCCGACTTTCATTGTTTTTGTGTCTTTTTGCTTATTAATTGTTATTTATTTTTTCTAAGTTGATTGAAAATTGTATTATGTTGTATTCTTGACTTTAATGTTGTTTGGTACTGATTGTACTTAAAACCCATTTCATTGGGAAATTGCCTGATGCTTGTGCCAGTCCTGCCAAGATTTGAGCAGAAGTTCTGTTTTAGGTGTGTGGTGAACTGGTGTGTTTATTAGGTTGGTAGGAGGACCTGCGTTCCCAGTGAATAACCAAGTTTCTGCCAGAAATACGCAGCTCTATATGACAACATAAACCCAGATGCACACAAATCTGTGACAGATTTTTGTAAGGTCTTCATGATGCAACTCTTCCCCTTAACTGCTATACTTGAATAAAAAAGATGTGTAACAGACAGAGGGGGTGATTCTAACCCTGGCGGTCTTAGACCGCCGGGGCCAGGGTCGGCGGGAGCACCGCCGACAGACCGGCGGTGCCCCGCAGGGCATTCTGACCGCGGCGCTTTGGCCGCGGTCAGTGCAGGAAAACCGGCGGTCTCCCGCCGGTTTTCCGCTGCCCCTTGGAATCCTCCAAGGCGGCGCAGCTTGCTGCGCCGCCGTGGGGATTCCGACCCCCCCTACCGCCATCCAGTTCCCGGCGGTCCGCCCGCCGGGAACCGGATGGCGGTAGGGGGGTCGCGGGGCCCCTGGGGGCCCCTGCAGTGCCCATGCCACTGGCATGGGCACTGCAGGGGCCCCCGTAAGAGGGCCCCTAAATGTATTTCACTGTCTGCTGCGCAGACAGTGAAATACGCGACGGGTGCAACTGCACCCGTCGCACAGCTTCCACTCCGCCGGCTCGATTCCGAGCCGGCTTCATCGTGGAAGCCTCTTTCCCGCTGGGCTGGCGGGCGGCCTGAAGGCGGCCGCCCGCCAGCCCAGCGGGAATGTCAGAATTACCGCCGCGGTCTTTCGACCGCGGAACGGTAACCTGACGGCGGGACTTTGGCGGGCGGCCTCCGCCGCCCGCCAAGGTCAGGATGAGGGCCAGAGTTATTAACAAAGATAAGATGCCATGAAATCGCAATCAGTTGTTACAGAAACATTCACTATGTGTGCAAGTTGTATTAACAAACAGTTTCTATGGCATGCAACATGTGCGATTGCGAAGCATCTGTGACTGTCATCAGTATGTAAATGATTACTAATTTGGCAATGTTTGTTTTTATCGCTCCACTGCCACAGTGCACTTACTTACATCCTACTCATGAGAGACTGATGTGCATAGGACATTAGTAATCTACATGTACTTGAACTTTTGCAGTTATGAGGTAGGTGGACGTTTTTGGGTCTAGATTCCTGTATGTAAGTCATACATGCATAAATTGCAACTTATTTTTAGCTGCAGGTTATGTTATGAGAATGAATTAAGTACGCTTTTACAATCATAGTCTGTTGGCATTACTTGTCATTAAAGTAATCAACACAGAACACTTTATGGGAAAAAGGATATGCTTTCACTAGGCCTTGAACTGCTTGCTGTCAGAACAAAAAAGAAATAAAAGACAAATGTTTGAAATTATGTTTCTGGTTAACAGAGGTGTGCACCCTGTCAAAACAGGAAACACAATCCTAGTTAGTGTAAGTCACACTCAAAGTTAACCGGTGCCTACCCTCCGGTAGCTTGGCATTGAGTAGTCAGGCTTAACTTAAGAGGCAATGTGTTAAGTTTTTGTTCAACACTTTAAACAGTAAAACAGTGAAAACACCACACAAAAATAATCCACACCAGGATGGGAAAATAGAGCTTAATTTAATTAACAAAACAGGATAAAAATGATAAAAATCCTATAAATAGAAGTTGGGTTAGGATGTTTTAAAGATTAAAGGTGAAATAGCGCTTAGAAGCAATAAGCACTTAAATGTAATATCTGGTCGTGCTAGACCTGAACAAAGTCAAGAGTTCAGGCCACCCACAAGTGAGCACAGGCTGGCTTCAGGACCCACACAGGCGCTCTGAGCAACAGTGCCTTAATTATTGTTGCAGTACGAGATTCACCAATGACCACCACGCATTTGGAGTGTGGGGCCATAATTCTGCACACAACAGCGATGATACATTGCACCCGAGTGTGAGGCTCCAGTTCCAGGTGTGGCAGGTCCAAAGGGGATGTGTGAGGTCAGTCCCCACTGGGGGAATTATGGGTCGATCTTCTCCACACAGTGGTGTTAATGCGCTGGTTTGGAAGAAATGGTTCCGGGGTGATATGGCGGTTCTGAGTGCAAAGCACTGGTCTGGTGTCTGCAGCAGCAGTCATATCGATCACAATCTCACAGCAAGCGATGTCTTGGTTCTAATAAGCTGAATGGCGGGGATGCACAGGTTCTGGCAGATGAAGCACTTTACACTCTCTTCCAAGGGCCCTGTACTGGGCTGGCACCACTTGGCAGAACAACACTTACAACAAATAAAGTCCCAGTGCTGTTTGTAGTTGGAAGGGAGGTCTTAGGTGTCCCTGAGACTTCAAAACAAGAGGCAAACCAATAAGCCCTTGGAGTCACTTTGGTTCTGAGATGGAGAGATGCAGGTCCAGTCCTTCTCACTCCCAGACAAGAGTGCATCAGGCTGCATATCAGCTCAGCAAAGCAGGAATCCAGAAGAGTTCCACTCAGCAGAGTGACAGTTCTTGTAGCAGCGCAGCAGTCCTTCTTCCTGGCAGAGTATCCACAGGTTCAGAAGTGTACTGAGGTGGCAGTGTCAGAGGTCCAGTACTTATATCCTATTGTGCCTTTGAAGTAGAGGAGACTTCAGAGAAGAGTCTTCGAAGTGTACAGAAGCCTTCCCTTCCTGCCTTGACTCCAGACTCACTACAGGGGGGTATGCATCTCTTTCTGTGTGTCAGGACACTGCCCTGTCAGATGTGTAAGCCCTCCCACCCATTCTGCCCAGAACGACACATCAGGATGCTAATGGCTTATCAGTCACACCCAAGTCCCCTTTGGTGTAGCTGTCTATAGGGAATGCACAAGCCAGCTGTCACCCTTCCCCCCAGACGTGTATTGGAGAAAGGTCCCAGGCACCAAATGGCTAACGTAAGAAAATGGCAACTTTGAGAAATTGGGTTATCGGTTGACTGGGCTGTGAGACCTAGTTAAGCAACAGCCACAATCGCTTGCAGGGGGAATCACAAAAAAACAATAATTTAACCTGTGCTTAACCCTGGGAAGTGTCACACAAAAAGCAGTCAGGCTAAACTTGGAAGCAATGTGTTATGTGTTTGTGCAGCACACAAACAGCAATACAGTGATAATACACAACAAAAAATCCCAAACCAATTTAGAAACATAGAGTACATTTTAATAAATGATTTGACACCTACATCATCAAAATCCAATTTGTAGAACCAGAGTTATGAATTTTTAAAGTTTAAGGTTCAAAATAGCAAGTCCTCAGTTTTGGAAAATGGCCACCTGGGCACATTTAGCACCACAACCAAGGCTCCAGGAGTGGATGGAGACCTCTTTGGGGTTCAAATCTCACTCAGGCTGGGTCCAGGTGCAGGTTCAAGATGCTGGGAGTATTTTATGTGTATGTGGCTCTGAAGAGGAGGTCAGCTAAACTAGCCATTTGAGTCACTTCTGAAGCCTTGGGTGCAGGCAAAGATGCAGGGCTCCACAGCAGGGCTGGCCTCTGAAGGTTCAAGGCAGGCTCTAGGCAGCAAAGCAGTCCTTCCAGGTACAGCAGCAGTCTGGCAGAATGCACAACAGGCCACAGCAGCAGTCAGTCCTCTGAGAGTCCTTCCACAGCTCCAGTAGTGAACTGAGGAGTAGGTCTGTAAGCCCTACTTTTATATCATGGTGCCCTGCACCTAGACACTGGGAGACATTTATAGAAGGGTTCTCTGAAGTTCCAGGAGTTTCTTGCCACACCTGCCCTGGCTCCTAGCTGGCTGCACCGACAATTCAGGATCATTATTCCTTTTGTATGCCAGCAGAGCTCAGCCTACTCAAGAGTATGTTGGGTTGTACTTAGCTACACCCCCATCAAGTCAGTTAATGGCTGATTCAGGGATTTGCTTACCCCACTATTATGTGACTGCTTGGGGGAAATTCACAAAGTTTCCACTGTCAGTTACATCCAGTCATGTGACCTAATACAGGCTACAGGCACAGAGGGCTAAGGGCAGGAAAATGCCAACTTTTTAAAAGTGGCATTTCCAAACTTGTAATGATAAGTCTGACTTTACCATTAAAGAGGGTTTATCATTACAACTTCATAGATACCAAACATTAATCCTCTGGTTTAGGAATTACAGTTTAGTAAATCCCCAATGTTATCCTATGGGAGGTATAGCCCTCACAGTAGTAAGAAAAAACACATTTGGGAGTTTTTCACAACTTGGACATGTAAAACCAAAACGTACATGTCTTTCCTTTTAATTGCACAGCACCTTACCCTATAGGCCACCTAGGGCCTACCTTAGGGATGACATATGTAATATAAAGGAGATTTAAGGCAGGGTGACATGGCAGTGGGACAGTACCTTTAGGCTGCAATGGCAAGCCTGCGACAAGTTTTAAGCTGCACCAGCACCAACTTTCTAAAAGTGGCATTTTCAGAACAGCAGTTTAAAATACGACTGCACTATAAAATGTGATTTTAAATTGTGAGTTCAGAGACACCAAACTTGACAAACACATCTCTTCCAGATCTGGAATTACACTTACAAGATGTAATAAGGTAATCCCGCTGTTATCCAATGGGAGAGATAGGTCTTATAGTAATGAAAAATGAATTAGGGAGTTTTTCACTATCATTATATGTAAAGCTTAGAAGTACATGTCCTGCTTTTTAAATACATTTCACCCTGCCCAGTGGGTCATATAGGGCCTACTTTACAGGTGACATATGTTCAAAAATGGAAGGTTCAGGCCTGGCAAGAGGTTTAACTTGCCAGGTCAGCAAGGCAGTTTAAACTGCACACACAGGCTCTGCAGTGGCAGGCCAGAGACATGTTTAAGAAGCTACTGATGTGGGTGACACAACCAATGCTGCAGGCCCCATTGTACCATTTAATTTACAGGCCCTAGGCACACAGATAGTGCACTTACTAGGTTACTAAGTAAATTTAATATGCCAGTTGGGTATGAGCCAATGTTACTATGTTTTTGGGGAGAGAGCACAAGCTCTTCAGCACGGTTAAGTAGTAGCAAAGCGCACTGAGTCCTAAAGTCAGTAAAAACAAGGTCAGAAAATGAAGGGAGGCATGCAAAAAGTAAGGATGTCAGGTCTAACAAAAAGCTATCTTGCACACATTGGGGACAGTCAGGGTCGGAGTGGCAATCCAGAGCAGCGGTGGTAAATTTTGCCAGACCAGCCCCCTAGGGTGCATGACAAGTGAGTCTGACCACTACAGTGGGGCTTGAGGGGTTCCCCTCCAGAAAATGTGGAAAAAGAAGGTGCATTCTACAGCACATTGTTCATTATATATTCAATTGTATTCGTTTTTAAAGCATAGAATATGATGACATTATAGTGGACCAGGATAAGGCAATCTTTACTGGGGCTAGACAAACACCCTTCGGGTTTCCAACAACCTTTGCTGGTAAGAGAGGCGCTATAAAACAAATGCAATACATGTGAGAAAGGGTCTATGGAGAGATATATTGCATTTGTTTTATAGCGCCTCTCTTACCAGCAAAGGGTCTTGAAGCACTTTACATCACACAGACACTCAGAGACAGTGAATCATACGTGTGTAAATACGTGTATAGAAAACTTACATAAGACAAAGTGGACTACACGGTGTAGGATTTAAATGTCATCCATACTGGTAGGCGTTTTTAAGAGTGCTTGCCTGGGGAAGCATAAATGTAGGATTTAGAACGTAAGACAGTGGTTAGGGTTTACTTTACTAATAGCTATTTCTTTCTACCCAAACAAACTCTTTTTTAGCAAAATTGAGGTAATTAAAGACTGTGAAAAAACATAACTTTCTAACTGCACCATACTGTTTGCTTGCAGCTCTTTGATGGCAGTTCTTAGCTCACTGTTGTAGAATATTGTAACCTACGAACTACACAGTAAAAAAAGGATGTCAATGACAAAGGAGTATCCCCCTGATCTATGCATATAAAATACTGTTCTGTGATCTGCATGGTATACCTTCTTTGCACCAAGCATATTACCACTCTGGGCTACCTTAGATGAATCAAAACTGCCACTAGACAAAACTCTGATCTCTCTCCAGTAGGTACATTAATCGCCAGAGTTATCTCGACATTTTTATTGTTGCCTGAAAACTGTTGGATATACAAAGAACTCTGCAGTGCTTATAAAACCGCTGTGCTGCTACAAATCCGCCCCAAGTAACAAAAGCGGCCCCATCCACCCTTCCAGCCTCCTGGGGAAACACCTGATGCCCATATGGTCAGTCCGGCCTTTGGGACAATATCTGAAGCAGTGTTACCAGCTCAGCATTACTTTGAAACAGAGCACAGGTCAGCCATAAGCATCGACACCTGGAAATAATTTTTTGGGGTTTCTGAAATGATCTGAAAATAGCATAAGGTAAATTTACAGATTTAAGTCTGTTTAAATTTTCTACTAGTGCTCAGTATAATTAGAGTGAAAATTATATAAAAAGCAATGCAAACGACCTTACGACCAGCAGTAAAACAATGCGTGGATTAAGTGATACTAAACTGGGATAATTTGCTAACTTTGGGAATGGAGACAAATGAAAACGTCATAAAACTCTAATAAAACAAAAAAACCTTTGCACTTTGATGTGCTGGAAACGTGAAAGAAAATTTGCAGAACTGGAGATATACGTGGGGCGGATAGTATCACTCTGTCACAAAACGAGGTGAGAATACGAAAAGCACATGCAAACAAACCCCATAATTAATCGAAAACGATATTTGTTTATTCAGTAGACAGTAGTCTTTAAACTACAGGACTCATACTGACTCTCGCTGTCAGACTAGCACTGGAACAGGAACATGTATGAAGATGCACCTTACGTCAGCAAGAGGAAGCTGTGCATTGTTTTATCCGCAGGGGAAATTCCCATGTCACTTGTGAGAATTCCCGGAAAGACGCTTTTTCAACTCTTTGAATGAGATTCTAATTCATCAACAAGTTAACACTTTCAAATGCTAATCTGCAGTGCTTGCTTAGTTGAGGCTATGCCGGCATTTAAAATACCCCAAGGTCAAACCCAGGACTGAAAGGATCATTCTTTGGCAGCAAGAGCTGCATTCCGAAGCTGTAGGTAAGAAGTCAGAAAAGAATACAAAGGCTGAGATATGCAGCATTCCGCTATATTTGTAGGCCACGTGACTTTTCTTAGGTTAGGTTTAGGAAAAAAGATATGGCGATGATAAATTCTGCTTTAGAGTACATTTCAGTTACGAGCTTGTTATAGATTTATTGAAGGACAAATTGTTTTTTTTTTAAATATGTTTATTGAATTTCTTTTAACATAAAACATTTTTTTAAAACATACAAAAATAGAAACCGTGAGGTTTACAAATCCGGTCTACATCCGGTCTCGAATGTAATCAGCATTGCGACAACAAGCAAAATACAAAGAGTAAACACCTGACCCCCACTATACATGTGTCAATGCAGAAATAATACAACAATTCCAGTAGTCCCAGACACCTCAATTGTAACTGTGGCAGATCCCTGTTTACCTTTGCGCCCCCTCAGTCCATCACGACAATAACACATTTCCAGGGACTACGGGGCATATTTATACTCTGTTTGCGCCGGATTTGCGTCGTTTTTTTTAACGCAAATCCGACGCAAAACTAACTCCATATTTATACTTTGGCGTTAGACCCGTCTAGTGCCAAAGATCTTGGAGTTTGCGTAATTTTTTAGCGTGGACACCTTCCTTGCGTTAATGATATGCAAGGTAGGCGTTCCCTTCTAAAAAATGACTCCGAGGCATGTGCGCCGTATTTACACTCCCGGGCAAAAATGACGCCCGGGAGTGGGCGGGTCAAAAAAAATGACATCCAGCCGCTTTTGCGTCATTTCTTAACGCCTGGTCAGGGCAGGCGTTAAGGGACCTGTGGGCTCGGAAGGAGCCCAGAGGTGCCCTCCCATGCCCCCAGGGACACACCCTTGCCGACCCCAGGAGGACGCCCAAGGATGGAGGGACCCATCCCAGGGAACTTAAGGTAAGTTCAGGTAAGTATTTTTTTTTTTTTTTTGTGGCATAGGGGGGCCTGATTTGTGCCCCCCTACATGCCACTGTGCCCAATGACCATGCCCAGGGGACATAAGTCCCCTGGGCATGGCCATTGGGCCAGGGGGCATGACTCCTGTCTGTGCTAAGACAGGAGTCATTAATTGGGGGTTGGGAGTCAAAAATATGGCGCAAATCGGGTTGAGGCCAAAATTTTGCCTCAGCCTGACTTGCCCCATTTTTTGACGCCCAAGCTCCATTTTCCCCTACGCCGGCGCTGCCTGGTGTAAGTCATTTTTTTTGACGCACACCAGAGAGCTCCGCCGGCTAACGTCATTCCATAAATAAGGCACCCGCATGGCGCTTTGGAATGGCGTTAGCCGGCGTTAAATTTTTTGACGCACAACTGCGTTGGCGCAGTTGTGCGCCAAAAAGTATAAATACGGCCCTACATTTTTTCGCAAATGTATGAGTAAGCCCACATGCAGCAATCCATATCAAATTCTCACATTTCAATGTCTCGAAAGACGTACCTCTCAGTGCCTGGTTATATCATGCCTTGCCATCATTAGGGCCACATTACAAGGTCTCGTCTACACAAAAGCTATTGGGTTTGACAGTGTCTTTTAGACATGTTGCGCAGCATGGCTAAAAGTAGAATGAGAACAAAAAGTGATATGACACAGGCTACGGCTAGTGCTGTCATAGTGCTTTTTTCAGGGAGGTAGGGTGGGCACGGCACACAAACAAGGATGGGGTAGAGGGTGGGCATGCGGGCAAGCAACAATTATTGGGATGGGTGGAGAAACAATGCAGAGAAGGTGTGATATGCAATACTGCGCCCCTTAGAAGGCAGACCCTCATAGCAAGATCATTATCTATCCCCCCCATCTGAAACCGCTTTGTTCTTCTGTAGTAGGCCTGTAGCGTATTTTTAGTTGGACCAATTGAAAACCTGCTTGAACAGCTACCTCACTCAAATAATTACAGGCCTCACACCAAGCATTGTCTGTCAATTGCAGAAAACTGTTGTGTGGTATATATTTGCAAGACTGCATGTTTATTCAGGGGAGGGGGCAGGATCCTATATTCTGGCCTGGTCTGTTATGTCACTTCTTACAATTCGCGGTCCTGGCTCTGCTGTATGGGTCTCACCTGCAGATATCTGAAATATTGATTCCCTGTCAAATCTTATTGTTCCTGCAACTCAGGAAATTATATTGTGCCACTGCCACACCACTGCTCAGGAAACGACCAGCTGACCCAGTCATGCTTTACATCTACAGGCCCATCTCCCTCTTAGAATACCTGACAAAACTCTTAGGGAAACTAATCAACTGGCATCTCATTGACAGCCTCACCAAGCACCAGTTCCGTGATGCCACGCAATCTGGATTCAGACCCAACCACAGTACAGAAGCAGCATTCATCATTGCAACAGAAGACATCAACTTGATCCTTGAGTGAGAAGACAAAGCATCATTCTCCTGGACCACCTTGCTGCAGCATTTGACACAGTCCCAAACCTCATCCTCAGTCACCTGCACAAGACTGGCATCCAAGGACCTGCTCTAAGGTGTATCTTCCACTCTAAGATGTATCTTCTCCTTTTGAACAGATAGAGCACATCTTACTACTTGCAAGCCTGAAAACTCCTCTGTGGAGTGCCTCAAGGTTCATCATTTAGCCTCACCCTCTTCAACACGTATATGATCCCTTTGGCCAACATCATCCAAGTAAACAATAACAACAATTTCTTTGACGCTGACAACGCACAACTCATACTCTTCCACTCAGACGTGGCCCCAAAACAAAAAACAAGTTCATTGTCTGCATGACCGAAGTCGCTAAATAGATGAAAGCCAACTGTCTCAAGATCAACACCAACAAGACAGAAATAGTGATCTTCAGCAAGAAGACTTTACCAAAGTACTCCAAATGGTGGCTGGCCAAACTTGGACCCACACCCAGCACCCATGCCAAGATTTTCACAATTATCCATAGAAAACTGTACATGACTGCGCAAGTCAACGCCTTCACTGCATCCTGCTTCCACACCCCGAAAACCATGACTCATGTTCTAGACATCAGCAGCTTGGAGTACAGGAACACCCTTTATGCCAAGTTCACCAAGCAAATTGCAGTAAGACTACAAACCATCCAGACATAGTGGCCAGACTCATCCTCAACCTCCCATACAGAACTCACATCACACCATCTCAGGAAGCTTCACAGATTGTTGATACACACATGTGTTTGTTTCAAACTCCTCACACACACACATTCAAGGTACTGCATAACTTAGGCACCACCTACCTTAACAGCTGCATTTCATTCCCCAGACACTCTGCTCTACAGGACTCCTAATCACATACATCTCACACGTACACAGAAGCGGATCAGGAGGACAGGTGTTCTCTTACATTGCTCCTAAAGCATGGAGCAACCTCCCACTCCACATCAGAGCCGCCTCCTCTCTTATTGAATTCAGCTAGAAGCTGAAGACCTTGCTTTTCAGTTAACCAAAGTACCGTAGGAAGGTCTAGGCATACACACTATGCTCAGTGCCAGGATCTTGCAGGTGACAGTGCACATTACAAATACACGTAACATAATATAACATAACTGTCCCACCATATGCCCCCTAGCCTAGTGATATCCAGTAGATGCCATTTGGTGTGGCCCTCTACTACCTGCAGTCCTTTTAGTGCCTCTGCCTCCCACAAGGGTATCTAAAGTATCAATTTGTCTTTCCATCCCAGTGCCTTCCTTGCCCTTCTCCACATCTCGACTATATTGGCTGTTGGAGCCAGAAGTCAAGCAAGCCAACAACTGCCAAATAAATCCTTTTTGGTCATCTATCTGGAAGGAGGATTCTTGTTGTGTCGCACAGGCCCATTCACTAACAATAAATAATTGGGCTGTCCAATCATACAACTGCAAATTCAGAAAGGCCATCATCTGCATCCAGGACTTTCAGATCAAACTAGGGAGGGCAATTGTCGGTATCCCCAGAACTCAACACCAGTCTTCTCACCACATCTACCAGTTGAAAAAACATCTCAGGGACCTCAAATGGAGTGTTCTGCAAAAAGGGAGAACTCCAGGCAGGAAGATCATTTATAGAAGGCAGATCTGCCCAGCAAAGCATTAGGCAGCTGATGCAAGGGTCTGACATCTCTCCTCTAATCCTAAAGTTTTCTACCTAAGTTCCTGCTAAAGAACAGTGCTGGATCCCTGGTCATGTGTATCCCCAGATACACAAAGGTTACTGTCTCCTATTCTAAGGGAAATTCCCATTCAATCTTGGGTCTCTAATCCGTCAGTGGATACACCATCAATTTGCAACAATTTATGTGGTCCCTTGGGGATGATGAAGGACAAATTGTTGAGGTCTTCCAGTGGATGGAAGATAATCAGTTTACCATATAGACCACTGCTTCCCAAACTTTCTGGAACCGTGACCCACTTTTTAGTGCCATGATATGTTTGGGCAATAAGGTAACATTGTCTTTCACTCACTGTGAAAATGAGTGTGTGGACTTCACCATGAATCATTGGGAGTTAACTTAGAGTCAGCTTGTATCAAATGGTTCATGGACCTTAACCTCCACCTTGGAGGCTCAGTACTAGAAAGCTTTGCATGACTCATAATCATAAATATAGATAGATGTTTAATGTTAATCACATAAATGGGTGTGATAATTATTACATTCATAAATTATGGATACTGTGTCTTGAAAATACCTAATCTGCAGTGAAAACCCAGTTAGTTGCTTACCATTTTGGGATGTATCATGAAGAGCTGAGTTGGCACGTGGTAGATTTTAAGTGCTTTTATTTTGGCATTTGAGGTGACTAAAATTCATACATGCAACTCAGAATTTCTCTGGGTTAATGCATGAAATGCATACAACACAATTCAAAAGCAGAAAGCAGAGCTTGCTTCTCTGTTTCGAACTTGCTCCATTTATAGTTCATGCATGAACACAAAAAAAGTTTGCACAGCTCTGAATAAGCACACCTCTTCATGATGTGGCCTTTGGCACTTATGTGATATACAATGATTAATTCTTGGGCCAGTTTAAGTACCTGTTTTGGGTATTCTTACATGTGACTGGGGAATTTACACCTCTTCATACTTATATCCCCCAAGAGCTTCAAAGGGGACTCTCACAGTTGCCTGACAGCCAAGTGCTGCCCTGCCATTTGTGCCATCACCTAGCTTGTTTCATGAAGGGTTCCCTTTTAGACTCTTGCCTGCTTCATGGGGCATCAGTGGGAAGTCAGAGGAGAAGAAATAAAGCGTGCTAGAATTATTTTGAAAGTAATTGGGTATTTAGTGCTGTGGGTGCAGTGGAAGGCAAGAGAGATCTCTTCCACTGTAGGTCTGTCTAGAGCCATGCTGTATTTTCCTCAGCAAATGCAAATGCAAATGCAAATGTTTCTAGGAAGCTGTTTTCAGTGCAATTAACTACCCCACCAGAACAAAAATGACACTGTACTTTTGTAGAGGTAGTGTAGAGTTTGGAACTTGTTATTAATTGGACTAGGAGCACCTAAAATGGCAATCCAGTTCTTATAAAAACAATGTGTGACTCACTAGCATTTACTAGCTCTTGAGAACTTGAGAAGCTTGGAACTGGGGAATGCTGAATTAAACCCTGTTTGTTTTTCTGGAAAAGTCCTGGGGGACTGAAGGAAAAACTGTTGAAGACCTATACTAGTTGTAGGAGTTGTGGGGCTTACTCTACAACTGAGTTCAGTACGAATAAGAAATCACAGGGTGGAAAGTATTTTGCAGATAAACACATAGGACATTTGCCTGATTTCCCTGGTTTGTGGGACTAAGGCCCTCATTATGATATTGGCAGTAAAAACCGCCTACCGCCATGGCAATGGCTGCCAAAAGACCATTGCCGCGGCTACCAGTTGTCCGCCGTATTCTGACCACAGCTGGATTTCTGCCAGAAGGATGGCGGATATCCAACAGTGGCCAGGCCGATGGATGGAAGTAATGTGGCGCTGCTGCTCCCAGTAGCGCCACGCCAGTAGACCGCCGCCGGACATATTATGACCCTTAATACGGCCTGGCGGTGTTCTGCTGGTGGCAGCAGCGCCCCGTCCCGTCTCTTGCTGGAGGACACCCTAAACACAGGGGGAGGCGAGGGGTGTTGTTAGTGTGTGTGAATGTTTCAGAGTGCGTGTATGCAGGTGTGTGTTCCGTGTTGAATGTGTGTGCATGTATGGAGGTGTGAGTGCGTGTATGTTGTGTTCTGTGAATGTATGTCTGCGTGTATGTATGAAAGTGTGTGCGGATGTGTCTGTGAATAAATGCATGCATGCGTGGATGAATGTGGGAGTGGGTGTGTGTATGTGTGTGTGTGTGTGTGTGAGTGTGGGGCATGAATGTAGGGGGTTTGGAGAGGAAGGGAGGTTGGAGTCTGGGGAGGGGGGTGTAAGGGATTTCCTGTCACTGATAGTGCCTACAGCCATGGTTTTTGTGGTGGTAAGGGAGCCACAGAAACCATGGCGGTAGGCGGGGGTCATAAGCCCGCCAGGCTGTAGATTGATATCTCCAGCCCGGCGGCTGTTAATGCTGTGGCGGTCGGTGTGGTACATTGGCGGTTTGACTTCAGCCAAACCGCCAATGTCATAATATGGTAGAAAGTACCGCCAGCCTGTTGGCAGTACTTTCCACCATATTACCACCAGGGTCATAATGAGGGACTACATTTCCTAGCAAACAAAGGCAATAAAGTGGAGCCATCATTAAAAGTTGCCAATTTTGTTATGCTCCTTGACCTTTTCAAGTTACCACATTCTAAATGTTGAAATCAGTACTTGGATCAATAACTACATCCAATCTGACTGTGGGTCTTTGCTGCTATTCTTGCCTGTCCCTTATGCAACTTGGAGGTTCATCAACCCAATGACCAGCATTTACATTACATTTACATGTACATTACACATGATCTGGCATTGCACATCTATCCTTCCTGGAACGCCTTTCAGCACTCCTCTCAGTGCGCATGTATGTTTGGCCGGCCGTCTCAGGCCAGCCAAACACACATGCATATTAGGCACTCTCCAACCCGGCTCTGTGTTGCTGGGTTGGAGACAGCAGACAGGAACTTCCACTCTGCCTCGGAGTGTCCAGCCGGGATGCTCTGTCCAATCCAAACGCTGCTTTCATTCTGCCAGTAGCATGAAAGCAGCATTAAGACTGGCCACAGGGCAGGCTGGGAGCCTGTGCCTACAAGTACTGGCAGCCAGAGGAGCTGATCAGAATGGCGCGGCGTGGCAAGAAAGGTAAACATTTTTTTAAATTATTATATTCTTTTTGGCCTTTTTTCCCCGCCCGCCATATGCCGCTCCACCCGCCCCACCCCTCTTCCCTCCTCTGAGCCGCAACTGGTGGCTAAGGATCCAGCTTGCAGGATGCTAAACCCATGGCGATAATGTAAAACAAAAACATAATTCATAAAACGGCAAGCAAATTATCTTAAGACAGTGAAGTAAGAGAAACCATGTACAGAAAGGTGCCTACTCATGGTATGAAGTCTGGCATGAGTGTTTTCGGTGTTATAGACAAAGACAGCAATCTGAAGCAGGTAGGACACTTTAGTACAAGTGCAGAAGTCCTCTGTATTATTCTAGTTTCAGATAAAGGCAGAGAGAGGGTTTTACGGTTATTTAACCATTAATGTCAAGTTCATTACACCACTAGACACACAATGGAACAAGGACATTTAGGCCCCTGTTCGGAACAGCTTTAAATTGATGATCCAGTTTCAGCTCTTTCTGTCTCTCTTTGGCCAGGTCACTAACAGCGCACAGACACACTCGTCCAAATTCTAAATCTGTTTACATCAAATATTCGGGGATTGAGATGTGTGTTTTCAGTATAGTAATATAGCAGCTGCTCAGTAATATAACTGAACATAATCTCTGTGACACCCCCCATTTCTTATATGTGAGGTCCTCTTTTGATCTAAAAGAAATATTTTTATGGATCTTCATGATAATAAAAACAACATTTCTCTGAAATGTCTGTAAATAGACTTTCACACATTCAAAATAAATTAAAGGAAAACGGTATTTACAACAAGTTGTTTAAGAATTATTCAAGGTCATCATGGAAAGACTCTGCAGAACAGAACTGACTTTATCAGGGGGTCCCCTGAAAGTCTGGGGCCCTGGGCAATGCCCACTTTTCCCATGCCTTAAAACACCTCTGCACTGGTGTTGCGGAGTTGAACCAGTCAAATCTGTTGTGTATGCTCTGAAGCAAGACAGGTGTATCATGGACAATGTACATTAAATGAAATGCTCACCATTGTTAATGTGCAAACTCTGTGTAGTATAATTGTCCACCAATACAATGCATTTTGAATAATTTGCATGTTTAAATCCCTAACCTTGTGAATTGGCTCTAATCTGTTTACATAGGTATTTGCACAGGCTGCCATGGAGTGGGGGCTGTTTATGAACTAATCACATTTCACTAAGATGTCTTTTAGCTTCACGCAGTTGTCTGGATAAACTGAGCATTTTAATCTGAAATTAGTTATGATTTGATGAATAGACCTTTTTGGAAATGAATTGTGTGCTGTATTGAATCCATTAATGGCATGATTACAAGGCTGGCGGTCCCGGGACCACCAGCCTCGCTGTGGTGGCCAGAGCGCTAGACTCCAGGCGGTCTGACTGCCAAATTATGACTTTAGTGGGCGCATCCGCCTAAAGATGATGTAGGAGGATAGCACTATATCACAAGAAACACAATACTCAGAGTTACTAAAAATAAAGGTACTTCATTTTAGTGACAATATGCCAAAAGTATCTCAGAGGATACACTCCCTTACGAGGTAAGTAAAATACACAAAATATACACACAAACCAAAATCAGGTAAGTAAAACACTTAGAAAAGTAGTGCAAACACAGTAGAACACAATACAATGCAATAGGAGACGATAGGCCTAGGGGCAACAAAAACCATATACTCCAACAGTGGAATACGAACCACGAATGGACCCCAGGCCTAGTGTAATGTGTAGAGGGTCGCTGGGAGTGTAGGAAAACACTAAGGGTGTCCAAAATACCCCACCCCAAGAGCCTGAAAAGTAGGAGTAAAGTTACCCTACTACCCCAGAAAGACAGTAAAGTCGAGATAAGGGATTCTGCAAAGACAACAACTGACTGCAAGGCACTGAAGACGTATTCCTGGACCTGAGGATCTGCAAAAGAAGGAGACCAAGACCACAAGTCACGCAAGTGTCCAGGGGGGACAGGAGCCCACTAAACCCCGGATGAAGGTGCAAAAGGGCTGCTTCTGGGTGGAATAAGCTGAAGATTCTGAAACAACAGAAGGTGGCAGGAACTTCTCCTTTGGTCAGAAGATGTCCCACGGCGTGCTGGAGGATGCACAGTTGTTTCCACGCAGAAAGACCACAAACAAACCTTGCTAGCTGCAAGAGTTTCAGTTGAAGATTTTGGGTGCTGACAGGGCCCAGGAAGGACCAGGAGGTCGCCCCTTGGAGGAGGAGACAGACGGGGCACTCAACAACACAGAGAGCTCATGGAAAAGCAGGCAGCACCCGCAGATGTACCTGAACAGGCGTTCAGGAAATCTGAGCATGGCAGTCATCTCAGCACAACAAAAGAGGGTCTCACGAAGTCGGAGGTCAACTCAGCGAGTTGGGCCATGCAGGACGAAGTGCTGGGGACCTGGGCTGTGCTGTGCACGAAGGAAGTATTGCAAAAGTGCACAGAAGCCCTAGCAGCTGCAGATCACGCAGTACACAGGATTACTGTCCAGCGTGGGGAGGCAAGGACTTACCTCCACCAAATTTGGACAGAAGGACCAATGGACTGTCGTGGTCACTTGGATCCAGCTCCTGTGTTCCAGGGACCACGCTTGTCAAGATGAGAGGGGACCCAGAGGACCGGTGATGCAGAAGTTTGGTGCCTGCGTTAGCAGGGGGAAGATTCCGTCGACCCACAGGAGATTTCTTCTTGGCTTCCAGTGCAGGGTGAAGGCAGACAGCCCTCAGAGCATGCACCACCAGGAAACAGTCAAGAAATCTGGCAGGATTAGGTGCTACAATGTTGCTGGTAGTCTTCTTGCTACTTTGTTGTGGTTTTGCAGGCAGCGGTCGACCCTTGGCAGAAGGTTGAAGAAAGAAACCCACAGGAGAGACCCTAAATAGCCCTCAGAGGAGGATTTGCTACCTGACCAGGTAAGAGCATATCAGGAGGGGTCTCTGACATCATCTGCCGGCACTGGCCACTCAGAGGTCTCCATTGTGCCCTCACACCTCTGCATTCAAGATGGTAGAGGTCTGGGACACACTGGAGGAGCTCTGGGCACCACCCCTGGGGTAGTGATGGACAGGGGAGAGGTCACCCCCCTTTCCTTTGTCCGGTTTCGCGCCAGAGCAGGGACTGAGGGGATCCCTGAACCGGTGTAGACTGGTTTATGCAAGGAGGGCACCATCTGTGCTCTTCAAAGCATTTCCAGAGGCTATGAGAGGCTACTCCTCTCAGGCCTTTAACACTTATTTACAAAGGGAGAGGGTGTAACACCCTCTCTCAGAGGAAATCCTTTGTTCTGCCTTCCTGGGACTGGGCTGCCCAGGTACCAGTGGGTCAGAAACCTGTCTGAGGGTTGACAGCAGCGGTAGCTGCAGAGAAAACCCCAGAGAGCTAGCTTGGCAGTACCCGGGGTCCATGCTGGAGACCCGGGGTTGCATGGGATTGTCACACCAAAACCAGAATGGTATTGGGGGGACAATTCCATGATCTTAGACATGTTACATGGCCATGTTCAGAGTTACCGTTGTGAAGCTACACATAGGTATTGACCTATATGTAGTTCATGCGTGTAAAGGTGTCCACGCATTAACAAGGTCCGGGAAAATTGCCCTGAACAATGTGGGGGCACCTTGGCTAGTGCCAGGGTGCCCTTACATTTAGTAACTTTGCACCTAACCTTCAATAAGTCAGGGTTAGACATATAGGTGACTTATTAGTTACTTAAGTGCAGTGTGAAATGGCTGTGAAATAACGTGGACGTTATTTCACTCAGACTGCAGTGGCAGTCCTGTGTAAGAATTGCCTGAACTCCCTAAGGGTGGCAAAAGAAATGCTGCAGCCCAGTGGGATCTCCTGAAACCCCAATACCCTGGGTACCTAGGTACCATATACTAGGGGATTATAGGGGAGTTCCAGTGTGCCAATCAGAATTGGTAAAAATAGTCACTAGCCTGCAGTGACAATTTTAAAAGCAGAGAGAGCATAAACACTGAGCCTCAGTGATACAGTTAGGCACCACAAAGGGAACACATACAGGGCTCAACTTATGAGCACTGGGGTCCTGGCTAGCAGGATCCCAATGACACAGGGAAAAACAAACATACATATAAGTGAAAAATGGGGGTAACAGGGTAACATGCCAGGCAAGATGGTAATTTCCTATAGATGGCCATCCCCACCAGGAACTTTGTTCCGGATGTGGTGACGGTGGTCGGGTTGTACTCAGCCAGGGCGGCGCTGAACTCAGCACCACTTGGCTGATTACAACCCCACTGTCCACCAGCCTTTTCATAGCAGAGAACCCATCATGAAAAGGCTGGTGGAAAGCCTTTCCCGGGGGCCACTGCCCCCTGCCCAGCACCATTGAAAGGAACAAACTTCTAAAATAAAGCTGACCTAAATGAGAGCACTGGCATAGCATGGGTGCAATGAACCCAGTTACAACCCCCCCCCCTTTGATTGCTGTTAAGGAAGTAAAATACAGCAAAAAATACAGCATTTATCAGGGTTCAATGGGTCCCTGTGCCACTGCACCTGCTGCACCAATCATGATGTCTTTATTTCAAAAATGTCCTACGTTGAAAGTAGGTGTTATTTCAAAATATATTGATGCTGCAACAGAGATCCCTACGCTGGACTCAATTCATTCTTAAGAAGGAGAGACTGGAGACTAAAATGAGCTCCAGGCCTACAAACTAGGTTGTTGGGAACGGAGACAAAGGCATGTGAACAGTCTTTGCCTTACTTCACAAAGAGGATATGTGGAAATCAGCCCTGAAAGCAGCAGCAGTTTAAAAAGAAAATGTTTCACCGCAAATGTATGAAAGTGCCCTCTTTCTTGGCATGGTTACCCCCTTTTTCCGCCTGATATCAGGGTGTTTGACTGTTTTCACTGGGATCCTGCTAGTCAGGACCCCATTGATTATGCTCTATCTCCCAAAACTCTGTATTTCTTCCCACAATTGGCATACTGGTGCCCCCATGTAAGCCCCTAGTAAATGGTACCCAGGCACCCAGGGCACTGGGGTTCCAGAGGATCCATATGGGCTACAGCAGTCATTCTGACACCCATAGGAAGCCCATGCAAAGGGTTCTGCAGGCCTGCCATTGCAATCTGCGTGAACCAGGTGCATGCACCAGTTTTCACTACAGGTCACTGAACCAGGTCACTGTAAGCCCCTCCTACGGTAGGCCCTCTCAGCCCAGAGGGCAGAGTGCAGGTGCCTGTATGTAAGGGCACCCCTGCCCTAACAGAGGTGTCCCCACAAACTCCATATCCATTTTCCTGGACTTTGTGAGTGCGGGGATGCCATTTTACGCATGTACTGGACATACGTCACTACCTATGTCCAGCTACATAATAGTAACTCCGAACCTAGGCATGTTTGGTATCAAACATGTCAGAATCATACCCCAATACTTTTGCAAGTATTGGTTGTATGATCCCATGCACTCTGGGGGCTCCTTAGAGGACCCCCATAATTGCTCCTACAGCCTTCTGAGGTTTTCCAGGCAGCCCAAGCTGCTGCCACCTCACAGAGAGATTTCTGCCCCCCAGTTGCTTAAGAAGCTCAAGCCCAGAAGGCAGAACAAAGGATTTTCTTTGAGAAAGGGATGTTACACTCTCTCCCTTTGGAAATAAGTGTTAGTGGACTTGGGAGTGGTAGCCTCCCCAAGCCACTGGTATGCTTTGAAGGGCACATTTGGTGCATAAATCAATCTATACCGGTTCAGGAACCTCCAGTCCCTGCTCTGGCGAGAAACTGGACAATGGAAATGGGAGTGACCACTCCCCTGTCCATCATCACCCCAGGCGTGGTGCCCAGAGCTCCTCCAGAGGGTCCCTGGGTTTTGCCATCTTGAATCCAAGGTTGGCAATGAAATCTGGGAGCATCTGAGTGGCCAGGCCAGGCAGGTGACATCAGAGCACCCTTCTGATAGGTGGTCACCCAGCTAGGTGACCAATCCTCCTTTCAGGGCTATTTAGGGTCTCTCTTTTGGGTGGTTCCTCAGATTCAGCTTTCAAGACTCCAGCAGGATTCCTCTGCAACCTCCACTTTGACTTCTGACTAAAGAAACTGCATCTGGACTCTACAGAACCTGAAAATCTGAATCAAAGATGAAGACTTCACCTGCAACATTGTTTCCATGGCTCCTTCCAACTTCTGCTACATTTACCCAGTCATGCCTCCTCTGAGGACAGCCTATCTTCAGTCTGCACATGAAAGAAAAAGGAATCTCCCTTGGAGAGAAGGAGTCACTTCCCTGCATCTGCAGGCACCAAAAGCAACGATAACTGGCTGCGTGGATCCCCTCTCCTGCTGAGCTGCATGGATCCTACATCATGGGTGGTGGAGGGAAGTGGTCCTGTCAGTCCACTCTACCAGCTGTCCCACCAAGGTGGAGGTAAGCCCTTGCCTTCCCACTCAGGATAGTAACCCTGTGCACAGCATCTTTTGCAGCTGCCAAGGCTTGTTGGCACTTCTTCCAAGGGGTCTTCAGGAATCGTGTAGCTCAAGCCCCCAGAACTCCTTCCTGTGACGCATAGCTCCCTGAGTGGCTCTCCTGCAGTGTGGGACTCTTTTTCGTATTGCTGCATGAGATCCCTATGCAACTTCTGTGTCCCCGTTCTGTGGGACTCCTGTGAGCACTGCCTGTGCTTCTGTGGGCTTTCTGTGATGCTGAGGGCCTCCTCTGACTCTCCCTCCTGGGTTGAGTTCTCCTGGGCCTTGCTGGTCCCCAGTAGCACCACTTTCCACCAAACTTGGGTTTTGCCTGTGCCAAGGCTTGTTGGTAAAATCCGAACACGCAAAGGGGATTGCAATCTTCCTTCTGGCATGGGACATCACCTGCACCCTCTAGGAACTCCACTTTGACTCCAGGGCTGCAGTTCTGAATTTCCTTCCTCACCGTCAACCAACTTCTGCATCCCCAGCTTGGTGGATAGGGGCTTTTGCACCCACTAGACTCTGCTGTGTCTTCTGGACTTGGTTCCCTCTTTCCATAGGTCTTCCTCTTCAGGAATCCACTGTTGGTTTCTTGCAGTCTTCTTTGGGTTCTGCAGTTCTCTTCTTTTTTTCTAAGTGGGTGTTTTGGAGAAATTCTAGTGATTTACTCCTACCTGCCTGGTCACTGTGGGGTGTTGTGGTACTTACCTTTGTGCTTTTCTGGTATGCCCAGTGCCCCTCTATACACTACACTTACCTTGGTGGGATTCCAACTCTTGCATTCGTTTTTTTAGTATATGGCTTGTGTTCACCCTAGGGTCACTATTTTCTATTGTGTTTTACACTGTTTTCTAACTGTTCTTATGCCAATTTCTGACTACCAGTGCATATATCTTATGTATTCCTTACCTCCTAAGGGAGTATTTCCTCTATAGTATATTTGGTGCTGTGTTACCATAATAAAGTACCTTTATTTTTTGTAACACTGAGGGGGTCATTCTGACCTTGGCGGTCCATGACCGCCATGGCGGAGGGCGGCGGAAGCACCGCCAACAGGCTGGCGGTGCTTCCTGGGCGATTCTGACTGCGGCGGTAAAGCCGCGGTCAGAAAAGGGGAGCCGGCGGTTTCCCGCCGGTTTCCCGCTGGCCCAGGGAGTCCGCCATGGTGGAGCTGCTTGCAGCACTGCCATGGGGATTCCGACCGCCTTCCCGCCAGCCTGTTTCTGACGGTGTCCACCGCCGGAACCAGGATGGTGGGAACGGCTGCCGTGGGGCCCCTGGGGGCCCCTGCACTGCCCATGCCACTGGCATGGGCAGTGCAGGGGCCCCCTAACAGGGCCCCACAAAGATTTTCACTGTCTGCTGTGCAGACAGTGAAAATCGCGACGGGTGCCACTGCACCCGTCGCACCCCTTCAACTCCGCCGGCTCCATTCCGAGCCGGCTTCATTGTTGAAGGGGCTTTCCCGCTGGGCCGACCGGCGGTCTTCTGGAGGTCGCCCGCCGGCCCAGCGGGAAAGCCAGAATGGCCGCCGCGGTCTTTTGACCGCGGAGCGGTCTTTCGGCGGGAACCGCTTGGCGGGCGGCGACCGCCGACCGCCGCGGTCAGAATGACCGCCTGAGTGTTTTCTTTCATGTGTGTAAGTGCTGTGTGATTACAGTGGTACTGCCTGTGCTTTGCATGTCTCTTAGATAAGCCTTGGCTGCTCATCCACAGGTCGCTCTAGAGAGCCTGGCTTCTAGACACTGCCTACACTTCACTAAGAGGGGATACCTGGACCTGGTATAAGGTGTACCTTAGGTAACCACCACACACCAGGCCAGCTTCCTACAGCGATCATGGAATTTCGCTGACAGAGCAGATTCCTGAAACAATTGGGATGAGAAGGAGGACGTATGAACTGAGGAAAGGAAAGATTCCTCTGGGAGCACCAGGGATTGAGACCAACTTATGGAGGGTACTAAGTGATAAAACTTCATTGTTTGACTTGGTCGTTTTTCCCATCACCGCCCACCCTAGTTTTTTGCCTTCCGTTGCTGAACCTGTTTTTGTTTTAGTATCTGGGCACTTTTTCCCCTGCTAACCTGTGGTAGAATGCTTGTGTTTTCTCCCTAAAACATAATACAATTGGCCTACACCTGATTGCTATATATAATTTACATTTAACTCACTAGTGAATGGTGCTCCTTATATGCAGGGCATGTAAATTGAATGCTACCAGTGACCAGCAGCACTCATTGTGCTGCTGGTCAGTGAATTGCTCGGCCACCTCATAGCTTCATTGGCAAGTAAGCCCTTCTGTTCCTCTGAACTCTGACCTCTGTCAAGAGTTCGAGGTCCTCCTCCACCCGCAGGCTTCTGCCTGCGCCTCATCCCTGGTGGCTAGTGGAAGAGCTCTGCTCTTCTACTGGGCCGCCCTCTGCCTCTTTTCTCATTTTTTCCTCTTTTGCCTCTGTTCACTCTTTGTGTACTTTTCCTTCTGTGTTCTGTTCTTTTGTGTCTTTCGCTTTCTGCGTTTCACTCTCCCCTCCTCGTTTTTCTCCCCTCACTCCGCTATCTCTCTCTCACTCTCGCTCTCCCCTCTCTCTCACCCCCGACTGCTGCTGCCCACGCTTCTCCACCCCCTTTTTTTGCACCGTTTTCCACTCCTGCCTCCCAGCTGTCCTCTCCTCCCCCCTCCCTACTTAATGGTGGCTGAGCATAGCAGGCGCGCTTAGGGCAAGCCCGTCTGCGACCCGATCGCGACCAGCGCCAAGACCCCTGGTTCTGCCATCCACCGCCTCTACACAGAAGATTAATTCATCGCACTCAACTCAGGACGCAACAACTGCAAGCAAGCAGCTCCAGGCAACACACACAGTCCCTTCAGCTGCCTCCGCTGCCGTCAAACCTGCTCCACAACCAAGACCCGAGGCTCAGCACAACCCACCCCCGAAACCCCTGAAGTGCATCCTCCTCAACGTCCTCTCCCTCCATAAACACTCCACTGAAATCTGGGACCTCCTCAATAGCATCACACCAGATGTTGCATTCCTGTCCGAGACCAGGACCAACAACACCTCAGGCCCAGGCATCGCCATCTCCGTCCCCCAGGGGTACAAGATCGCTCGGGTCCAACCTCCACCTGAACCTACACTCCAAAGACACCAAATAAGCCACTAACCTGATGGAACACCTCCACTTCAAGCTAAACACCAGCCCGACATCCAACATTAGGGGAACCATCATCTACCTCCCCCCCGGACCCTGCACACCTTCGCTGACTTTATCTCCGCAAAAGCCATCGCAGCCACCAACTACACCCTGCTGGGAGACCTCAACTTCCACCTCAAGAAACCACAAGACCCCAACACAGCATCCCTCCTAGACAACCTCCGCAGCATAGGACTTTGACAAATCATGACAGAGTCAACACACTCGGCAGGACACACCCTCGATCCCATCTTCACTACAGAAATCTCTGCCACTTTCAGCCACACCATGGAAATCCCATGAACAGATCACCAATAAATCCACTTCACCTTCAACTCACCCACCATCACCAGACCCCAACTCCAGCCATAGCATAGAAACTGGATAAGAATAACTGACGATCGGCTCACCGCTGCCCTCGCCATCGCCGCACCCACCATCACACACAACGAGGACCCAAAAACCGCAGCACGCACCTTCCACAAGTGGATCACTGACTGCACCAGCACCATAGCTCCCCTCAAAAAGAACAACAACACCCACGCTGAGAGAGCCAGCTGGTTCACCCCCGAACTCCGGGAATCAAGACACACCTGTAACTGCCTTGAGAAAATCTGGAGAAACACTAAACCCCCAGAAGCCTACAGCAACTTCAAAACCGCCACTACCGCACACCACCAACTCATCAGAAACACCAGAAAGAAGGCTATCCAAGACAGGATCTTCTCAAAAGCACACAACAGCAAGGAACTCTTCAACATTATCAAGGAGTTCGCCCAACCGAACAGCAAGATAACAGACATCCCACACTCACAGGACCTATGCGACAGACTCATCACCTACTTCCACCACAAAATCAAGACCATCTACAACAGTTTCAACAAGGACAACCCACACGCAGAACCCCCTTGTCCAACCACTGACACCAACAAACCTACAATCTCCACCTGGACACCCCTCTCCACCAAAGATACACTGAAAACCATGAAGTCCATACACTCCGGGGCCCCCACGGGACCATGCCCCCATCACGTCTTCAACAGAGCTGCAGACACCATCAACCCCAAGCTCTGCCACCACAAAATCAAGACCATCTACAACAGTTTCAATAAGGACAACCCACGTGCAGAACCCTCCTGTCCAACCACTGACGCCAACAAACCCACAATCTCCACATGGACATCCCTCTCCACCGAAGGAACACTGAAAACCATGAAGTCCATACACTCCGGGGCCCCCACCAACCCATGCCCCATCACATCTTCAACAGAGCTTCAGAAACCATCTCACCCAAGCTCCGCCTCACCATCTACTGCTCACTAACTGCTGCCACCTTCCCCAATGACTGGAAAGATGCTGAGATCAACCCCCTCCTCAAGAAACCCTCAGCTGACCCCACCGACCTCAAAAACTTCAGGCCCATCTCCCTACTTCCATTTCCTGCGAAAGTCATAGAAAAAGCAGTCAACAGCCAAGTCACCACGTTTTTGAAAAGCCACATTCTCGACATTTCCCAATCCGATTCAAGTCAAACAACAGCACCAAAACAGCCCGTCTGTCCACAACAGACGACATCCGCTCCCTACCGGACAGGGGAGAGACGGCAGCACTCATCTTACTTGATCTCTCGGCAGTGTTCGACACAGTCTCCCATTATATCCTAATAAGAAGACTCTACAAAGCCGGCATTAGAGACAAGGCCCTCGACTGGAACCAATACTTCCTCTCTGGCAGAACGCACCAAGTGAGACTCACCCCCTTCCTCGTAGAACCCACACGCACCACCTGCGGAGTGCCCCAAGGATTCGCTGTTCCACGTCTACATGGCCCCAGTAGTCACCATTGTTAGAAGCTACGAAATAAACATCATCTCCTATGCTGACGACACCCAACTTATTCTCTCCCTCTCCAACGAGCCAGACAAGGCCAGACACAACTTCCACGAGGGCATGAAAGTAGTCGCCAACTGGATGAAAGATAGTTGCCTTCAATTCAACACAAACAAGACCTAGGTACTCATCCTGGGCCCTCAACCCAACTCATAGAGTGACTCCTAGTGGCCACCCACCATCGGAAACCCACCGCTCCCAGCCAAGCCCGCAACCTGGGAATCATCCTGGACCCCAACCTCAGCATGAACCATCAGATCTACTCAGTCACCTCCACCTGCTTCTGCACTTTCTGCCTCCTATGCAAGACCTTCAGATGGATCCCCCTCGAGCATAGAATGAACGTCACACCCGCCCTCATCACCAGCAGACTGGACTACGGCAACGCACTCTATGCCAGAATCAACAAAAAACCCACCCGCAAATTGCAAGACATCCAGAACGCTGCCAGATTGATCCTTGACCTATCCTGACACTGCCACATCTCACAGCACCTACACACACTGCACTGGCTCCCCATTGAGAAAATAATAACTTTCAAAATCCTCACCTATGCACACAAAGCCCTCCACAACACCGGACCTGCCTACCTTAACCAGCGACTCAACTTCCACGTACCCCACAGGACCATACGTTCAGACCAGATCTCCCTTGCAGACGTATCCTGCATCCGAAACACCAGAACAGGAGGAAGCTCCTTCTCCTACCTCGCTGCCACTACCTGGAATGCCCTACCCATCCACATCAGACAAACCACCTCCCTCCCCAGCTTCACAAAGGAACTGAAGAGATGGCTTTTTTAATCCACCTCCGATACTTGCTCAACCCTCCCCGGCGCCTTGAAACCCAAACAAGTGAGTAGCTGCGCTTTATAAAACTCTGATTGATTGATTGTGCCACCCACTAAGCTAGCATCTTTAAACATTACTCAAGCCTGTCTCTGCAATCTGTAGTGCACTATTAAACTGCCCTTTCGACTCAACAAAATAAAGCTTGTACCAGGCCTAAACATTCCTTTTTATTTCTTATAAATCACCCTTAAGGGTGGCCTTGAATGCAGATGAGGCAGGGGCATTTTGTTTAAAAACCAGGGCATGGGTACATAAGTTTTAAGTTTCCTGGAAGTGAAAAACTTCTAAAACTGTTGTTTTTCTCTGCCTATCTCCCCCATTGGCTGACTATGGGTTACCATATACGTGCTAACTTTAGATTGGAAGTAGGTAGCGATATGCTGTTTACACTCAAATTAATTGTATTTTAAACTCCTCTTTAATGTTAAAATCAGAATTTAAGTTACAATTCCGAAAATGTCACCATTAGAAAGTTCACATTTCCTTGTCACAACCATCTGTGTCTTCTGTCAGTGTCTTGTGCCACATGTCTGTGAATGGGTGTGCTTTTGGGGTTTATGACTTGCTTCCAGGCAGTAACACAATGGGGACTTAGGTATGGACAGGATAGGTCATCCAGAGAATATGACTCGGAAAGGGCTGTATCTAGCCCCACTTACACTTCAAAGGGCTTTGCCTCCTGCACCCACAAAGGAATCTGACACCAAGCCTAGCCTGCCTTTTGTCACTCTCAGACAGTCTGGAGCTGTGACAGGGGAAGAACCTTCCCAAACTAGATGTGGTGGAAGGACTGTGACCATACAAAGGTTGGCACTATGTCTAAAAATGGGTCCTCCAGAGCCACTTATCAGAAAACACCTGGACCTGTGGAAGTTACAGAGGAAGGACTGCCCTGCTGCTGAATTACTGCTTTGCTGCCTTGCAAGGAAGATTGGGCCTGCTTTCCTGCAGCCCACACTACTCCAAATGACTCCAAGGGTCAGTTGGATGACCTGTGCAAGCTAAAGAGACCTAACAAGCTTCAGAGGCCTCCCTGCAACTGTCCAGCTGATCTGCTGCACCTGGATCTGCTTGAGTCCTGCATTTGGACCTGCCTGAGCCCTGCTGTCCTCTGCTGTAGGGAGCCTATGATTCAATAAGTGGTGCACAATCCCCCCACGGGGCCTGGACCCTTGACTGGCATCAGAGTGTACTACTAGTGAAGGAAAGGTGGAAATCCTGAAGTTTGGGCTCCTTGTGAATGAATATGCCCATTCCTTTTGAAACTCTGCTGCCTGCGATAACCACCAACGTAAAGCTATGGTTAATCTTGCTCTTCTAGCCAACGACAGTTCGTACCAACTGGTACCGCAAGACCTACACTTTGCACTACAGCAACAACAGCTCTTGATGGCAATGCAAATCTACAGCAATGACTGTTCACAACACTAGACCAACTCTTTGTTCTACAGCGACGACCATCTGTAACATCCGACCTGCTCTTTGCACCACAGTTATGATCATCTGCAGCGCTCAGCTTGCTCCTTGCAGCCTCCTCCAATGCAAAGGGAACTCTTTGAGCAGGACTTAGAAAGTAACTCTTCAGAGAGACTAACCCGGTCTTATTATATGACTGCACTCTATCGTGGTGGGCCTGAACTTTTGACTTTCCACCAGCGTAGCGCAACTAGATGACCACAAGTGGCAATTTGAATGTTTAGTTGCTATTTTTAATAACTTTTTTCAAATGTAATATCTCCTGTTAAACTGATAGGATTTTTGTGTTTCAATATCATTTTATTTATTACAATTTACTCTATTTTTCTTAATAGGTTTGGGATTTTTCTTGTGCTTTCACTTCATTACTGAATATGTGCTGCATAAATACTTTTCACATTGCCTCTAAGTTAAGTCTGACTGAGACTAATTTTGTGCCAAGCTGCCAGAGGGTTAAGCATAGGTTAACTTATTGATTGTTTGTAGTTCACTGTGAAAAGGATTGTGGCTGTTGCCTGAGTGGGGCTTTGACTCATTTCAACCAGTAACCTAATTTCTTATAATCACCATTAGACCAGGTATAAGAGGCTACTAGCTTTGCTGAATGATTCTGATGGAAAGATGTGATGGAGCAGAAGATTACGGCTATGAAGATATGCAAAGGTTGACAGGTTGCACTCTCCCAAATAAGTGCATAAATTACTTGGATTGGAAGGTCCATAAGAATAAATGACCTTCAGTGGAAGGACAAAATATGGTTTGTGCATAGAAGGAGGTTTTTTTGGCTTCTATTATCTAAGCCCATGCTTATCGCTTTAGTGGTGTTCACTTTGATTCAATTGCCTCTTTTTACTACTATTTTAGAGGTATGATAAATAAATAGGTATTTACAGGCAATTAATGCCTGACATATTATGTCTGCTAGAAATTGTAGATGTAAATTAAATATTTTAAAAAATAAAGCAATATTATACAAGTCTAACAGTGTCTAATATAAAAACATCCAAAATAACAATGGTGCCTTATAGAGGTATTGGTTCTCTTAAGGAAAACAAATAGTTTAAGACAATAGGTTGTATAATCTTAATGGGGCATTTCCTAAACTATGACATTATAACATTTCTCAATCTTGAAAACCAAAACATTGACTTTCAGATACTCAGTGATTTATTTGGCACTGGGCTGTTGTCTACAGGAAGAAACTTAAAGTGTTTTTCTCTGGTCAAGCTGACAGGAGAAGAAAGGACATGATTTAGAGTTTGGCAGATGGGGTTACTCCATCACAATTGTGACGGATATCCTGCCAGCCGTTTTATGATCCCATTATATTCTATGGGAATTGTAATACAGAGGACAGGATATCCGTCACGTTTGTGATGGAGTAACCGGTCTGCCAACGTCTAAATCAGGCCCTAAGTTCTGAAATAATGTTAAAAGTGTAAAAGCAAGTGTTTGTCCCACTATGACGCCTACCACCTGCATTTTGGAGCCTCCCTGACATCATATATGGGGTTCGGACAAATATCAAAAGTCAGTATTGTGGGAGTCTTCCAGAGTCCTAATATACAAGTGTTCGCCACTGCTAGCAATACGGAAAACAATCATCATGCAAGGTGTCACAGGTGCTATAGATCAACACCCTCCATGTGGTGGAATGGCAGGCCAATCAATATTTGCTTTCATCTCATCCCAGAGAGCTAACCAATAACATGTCATTTCCTTGCATTACCTGTCATGGAATGATAGAGCTGATGCACATGACATTAAGCAATACAGCAGACCATCAGTAATTTTCAGGGCTGATCTGGACTTGTCCTTGCTGTGTGGCAGAGATATGTTTGTACCTTCCAGTGTCCACCTATTAGCATATAACCACTTCTAGTCTTTTACCATGGTCAGTGTGGAAGGAGCAGTCACATGCGCACTTGATGTAGGCTGTGCTTGTTGTGCGGGCTGGGTGAGTAATAATTCCATTGCTGATGACTCAATGCTATCTAAACTTTTTCCCAGCATAGCAGAGTCATCAAAGGGGGTCATTCCGACCCTGGCGGTCATGCGGGAACCACGGAAGCACCGCCAACAGGCTGGCGGTGCTTCCAGGGCCATTCTGACCGCGGCGGTAAAGCTGCGGTCAGAAAAGGGGAACCGGCGGTTTCCCGCCGGTTTTCCCCTGGCCCAGGGAATCCTCCATGGCAGCGCTGCTTGCAGCGCCGCCATGGGGATTCCGACCCCCTTCCCGCCAGCCTGTTTCTGGCGGTTTTTACTGCCAGAAACAGGATGGCGGGAACGGGTGTTGTGGGGCCCCTGGGGGCCCCTGCACTGCCCATGCCAGTGGCATGGGCAGTGCAGGGGCCCCCTAACAGGGCCCCATAAGGATTTTCACTGTCTGCTTTGCAGACAGTGAAAATCGTGACGGGTGCAACTGCACCCGTCGCACCCCTGCAACTCCGCCGGGTCCATTCGGAGCCGGCTTCCTCGTTGCAGGGTCTTTCCCGCTGGGCCGGCGGGCGCCCTTTTGGCAGGCGCCCGCTGGCCCAGCGGGAAAGCCAGAATGGCCTCCGCGGTCTTTTGACCGCGGAGCGGCCAAGTGGCGCTTCCCGCTTGGCGGGCGGCGACCGCCGCCCGCCAAGGTAGGAATGAGGGCCAAAGTGTCTGGCTTGGCTGCCAGTGGTGATCAGTGCAAAGGCTGGGTTAAATGATCCAAATTGAGTGTTCCATTTTTTCAGGCAGGGTGTCGAAGGTCGAAAATGTTTCTACTTGGTGTGTGTCAGCTGAGAAAACAGCAGATATGTAGATCTTGTGTATTGCTTAAAGGTCAATGTTTCTTGGCTGTCGTGAGGACCTCTTTGGTGTGCTGGCCATAGATGCATGAGGAAGGGGAGTAGGGGGAAGAGGGTGCTACTTCCACACACCCAAAATAGCTATGTTGGAGTTTGGAAGATGAATGAGCAAAAAAAGGAGCCTTTAAATCCAGTTTTTATCCTGTCACATTTGTTGAATGTTCAAAAAGAAGTCAAATGTCAGGTTGTATCCTCTGACAAATTGCTGCTTATTCTTTTTTGATGGAGATTGGTATTTACTTCTTGTTCCCTAACTGCAAAGTGAAAGGATTTTGTAAAGGGAACAATCTGGCAGTCAGTATCGAAGGAAAGTTCGTAGTATGTTAGTTTTTTTCGAATGCAAAAGAACGTTTAAATAACTGTAATATACTGTGCAAATATTTCAAATTATACCAGCAGCTAGGAAAAATTAATCAAAACACATTCTTTTGTAACTCCAAAGTGTGATGGAAACAGACTAATATGTTCAAAACAGATCAAGGCACTTTTCTTGGTAATGCAAAAATGATACCATGATAAATATTTGCTGAAACCCTGTTTTTCATGCTTTACTGTTTGTGCACTATGTATGTGTGAAACCTCACGTCAGTACATAATTTATCCTAATTAAAATGTACTGTTGTGAACAACCATGCTGTTGGAAGGCAGATTATTAGTAGGGGTAAGTGCACAACTACGACTAGCAATAAGGCCACCAATCCAAAGTTAGGACCAGTCATGATCTCAAAACATCATCCCTGGCTCAACCCCTGGTAGCTTGACAACAAGCAGGCAGGCTTAACTCAGAAACAGGTATGTAAAGCATTTAAATACAACACTACAATAAATAAGTAAGATGCAAAACATAATAAAAATCCCACACCAATTTATAAAAATAGAACATATTTTTATTTTTTAAATAATACCAAAATGAAAAAAATCCAATATAGGGAACCCGAGAGATTTTTTTTTTTAGATTAAAGGTAAAACTAGCTCCTAGAAGCAAATAGCGCTCAAAGGGTTAAAAAGAAGGTTGCACTGGACCAGGACACAGTCAAGACGTCCAGCCATCTGCAATGTAACACTTTTACACTTACTTCCAGAAGTGTTTCTTGATGCAGGAACGTGGTCCAAGACTCCAATCCAAGGTTCCAGAATATGAGTTGCTCCTTGGGATGTTGGGGCTACATTTCCCACATTGCAGCTGGTCAAATCCTTAAAATCCACTGAACGCTGCCCAACTAGGCTCTTCTGGCAGGTATTGATGCAGGTGACTCTTGGTAGCTCCTTTATATGTGTCGTTTACAGGGAGTCCTTTCCTGATTCCTTCAGAACCCAGACAAAGCCCTTGTGAAAAAACTGAACTGACAGCAGATGCCCCTTCACTTTTCGCCCCCATTTTAACTGATACTGGTGCTTTCTGACTCTGACAGTGCCCTAGCCACAGTTAACCAGTCCCTGCGCCAGTGCTCTGTGTAAAATGATATATGACAATAATACATAATTATAATTGGCTCTGACAACCTACCTATTGGTCCCTGGCATATGGTAGGGTATGAAGGTTTAGGGACCCAAGTGTAGTTAGAGCACCCATGGGTGCCTTGCTGTGGTCTCTGGTGTCAGTGTGAAAGCAGGCCTGCCTTGCTGGCTGCTTTTACATTAAACTTAACCCCAAATTCGACTTTGGAAATAAAAGTACTTCCAAAGTCTCAATCTACCTTATTTTTACACATAAATTACTCCTAAGGTCAGCCACTAGGGCCCCCAAGGCTTGGGTGTAGTGCAAATATAAGAAGGACCTTTGTAAAAGTTGTTTATTAATCCCTGGTGAGGGAGAAACAGCCACATTTGTTTTTCCTCATTGTAGTGCATTAGCTCTATAAGCTAACACAGGAAGGATGTATTTACAAAAAATAAAGACTCATTTCGGCTGAAAAAGAGATAAAACTGTCATGTTTGTTAGTTAATCAAAAGTTAGAATAAATCCAATGACTTTCCAAGGCTAGAAAGAGTTTTAGAGTTCTTTCTGAAAGTTATCAAATTAAGCCCTCTAGTGCCCTTTCCTGATTTGTCAGCCTCTGGCAGCTTGACCCAAGTTACCTAAACAGGGCGTGAAGTGGCCTGGGCTGAAACAAAGGAAGCATCTCGTGGGAGGAGAACTGCTGTTGAAGATGGAAGAGCAGGATGGGGGAGAGTGGCCAAATTGTTTTTCAAAGGAGCGAAAACCACCAAGGACAGAAACTAGACCTCCTCCATTTCCTGCTCCCCCAGTCGGATGGGAGCCCCAGTAATTAGATTAGGAGAGGTACTGGAAGAGGTGAGACTTCCAGGATTTGACTAGGGTCTCGCAGAAAGGCAATCCAACGATGTTGAATCAAAATCAGCTTGCTGGAGAGGACTGCACGACATTGAGGTAGAAAAGCTCCAGAAAAGCGTCTAAGTGCAAAAGTTAAACTTTGACCAAGGCCTCCCACCCAGTGTACTCAACCAGGGCTCCATTGCAGTCAGCTTCAACTTTTGACTTTGTCCCAGTCAAGCGTGACCAGATGTCCCTGGTTGGTGCTTTTTGTTTTTAGGCACTAGAAAGCATTTTTTACATGTAATCTTTAAAATGTTATTCTCTGGTTTCCTATATTGATTTTTGTCATTTTGGTGTCATATTAAAGATAAAAATATGTCTTATTTTTATAAATTGTTGTTGGATTTTCCTGTGTACTGTGTTTTACTTATTTACTGTTTTATTGATATTAAAAGCTTTACACACCTGTCTTCTATGTTAAGTCTAAGTGCTTGTGGGCCAAGCTACCGAGGTTTGAGTAAGGATTAATTTATTGAGACCTTGACTGGACCTAGTGGAGGATTGTGATCTATCGCTAAGTGTAAGTATCTACCTGCCCTTACCAATAACCCACTTTCGAGCAGTCCTCTTTTGTGAAGCCCAGAGTGTGCAGCAAATGCAGTCCTCGTGAGTGCAGTGCTTCTTAGTGTAGACCAGAGGTCCAGCAGGGCAGTCCTTCTTCTTGTTTCCAGGCAATGATCTTTGGGCATCCATAACTCCAATAGTAGTGTTCCTTCAAAGGTCACTGGAGGCTGTCCAGCTGTGGTCTTCTTGATGGAGAGGGTGCAGGTGAAGTTCTGTTCACCTGTTGCTTACATGGTGTCTACTCCTGAGTCCTTTTTGAAGCAAGGCAAAGTCCTTTGGGCTGTTGTTCCATGGGGCAACAAGACCAGTACCTCAGAGTGCAGTCCTTGGGGTTGCAGACAAAGCTTCTAGCCTGGAAATCCTTCTTGTGATTTCAGACAGTACATCAGAGTTGCAATGCAGCTCAACCACATTTATTAAATCATCTTGGGGGACAAGCAAGGGGCACCCCTGTCCAATAAGATGCAGTGTGCCACCCAAAAGCATGCCAGCTTCCTCCACAGTGTGGCACTTTCTCATCCCATAAAGCACTGCACTTTAAAATCCAATATTGAAGATGTTTCACCAGAGGAGTAAGACGTGGTTAAGCCTACCTGCTGCTGTGGCTCATTTCCACTAACATTCCCCCTCCAGACCATATGCAAATTCCTTTCCTGGGCCTGCTATCTATCTGTGGGGTGCAGGGTAGAGGGCAGGCCTGGCTGACATTCCTTTCTGTCCTGCTTCCTTTGATGCCCAGTTTGATTTACCCAGCCCCTGCCCTGCCCTGGCCTCTGCAGCTGCAGTTCTCCCCCCATCAGATAACCTCTGGGCACTTATCAACTCATGCAATTATCCTGGCTAATCCTGTTAAGGCTGACCAATCAGGAGTGACCACTATCAGGATGGATTTTAGCTTACAGAAAAGAAAGTCCTAAAACGTATTTTCTTTATTAGTTATGATAAATTCAACAGTGGCAAGCTGATGGATTTATCATTACCAATCTTTTGAGTCCTTTCATTATACATGTAGCTCCTTCCTAGCAATATCTATGTTTATGTGAAATATTCCCATGTTATCCTACAGAGCTAGGTATTTACAATGAGGAAACATTAAAGGGGCCATTTTTCCCTCACCAGGGCATACAGAACATATTTTATAATGTCCCTGGTTATAGTTACATTACACCCCCCTCCTGGGGCACCTAGAGTAGGGTGACTGATTTGTAAAATTAAGGTAGATTATCACTTTTGGAAGTACCTTTAATTCTAAAGTCAACATTTTAAATTTTAAAGACAGTCTGCAAGGGAGGACTGCTTTAAAATGACAGCAGGCAACACAGCAGTGCACACTGCAGTGTAGGAAATCTACTGGCCCTCTAAACATCCCTGCCCTATTATATACTAGGGACTTATTGGTAGTTTGAATCCCCCTTTCCCGTTTATCTACTAGGCACTTACAGAGGTCTGTCATTGTCAATTATAACTGTACCACTTTCAGATCACTGACACTGGACCTAGTTAGCAGAGCACAGGGCACAGTCACGCTCAGTTTCCGACAGTATCAGTCAGATCAATTGGGATGAACATGCTAAAAGGATGACTTTCTTAAAGTGTATTACCACACCATACTTTAATAATATATTTGCAGCAGGGTGATCCAAAATGTGCCTCCGACTACATCCCACAACCTGACCGCTGTCCTGCTGCATAGGTTTGGCTCATTTTCTATGCTTTGCCTGACACCGGATGATCTCATAATGCCTCTGACTTTAGTGATGCAACTTTGATGGAAGCATCAGTTGTGGCTGGTGACTATAGGAAGTGGTGGGGTGCAAACAAAGCCCATGACTTTGACTGAGCTCTCTGTCCAAAAAAGGCCCATGAGGCAAGAAAAGGGACCAACCAAGTGTAGCCTCTGCCTGTGGGAATGCTGCACTCCGAAAGCAGCATGTTATGCCGAAACATAGTGAAGAACTGGCCTCTGCGCTCCTCTCACCTGTCCAGAGGTTCCTGCCAATGGTAATCTCTTCTCCCTCACCTCATGGTCTTTGCACAACTTAATGGTCTAAGTCCACAACTGCTTTTACCAGCCACCAGCTAGTGCACCACTCCTCAGACTCTGCGACCATTGTTTCACTGCATGCCAAACATTTCAAAGGCCTGCAGCAGACTGCCTGTTACCCCTACTATCTGCTGTTCTTTCTCACTGAGAAAATGCTGAACAACCTCACATGCATGCTGAACACCTATCACGATTCCCAACCAAAATTTCAGTTCCAACAAATGATGGCACAACCAGGCACACTTACATTATGCCCAATTGGAAACTCAGAAAGGACAGGAGGCTGTCCTTTTTCCATCATCCTGGTTTCTGATGGGGCATAAAGGCATATGACCGACAAGCCTTAAATCCTCATTACCTGAAAAGCTGCACTTCCAGATGCTAGTGCAGCATGTCAGACATGTAGTGCGTCTGTGTTAGGAAGGACTGTAATAGCCCCTGCCTGACACATGCGCAATCCAGGTGGTGGAACATCCTGCTGCTGCTGAGGTGATACTACAGCTTTTACATGCAGACAAGCGATCAGGGGATCAGTTGTTTTCATGTGAACACTGCAATGTGTAAGAAATGAGATGCAGAGTGAGGCGTGATGGCTTTGTGGGTCACCACCCTTGGGCCCCCCTGTGGGCAGTTGCTGCAGGGAAGCACCCCACTCTGAAAATTGTTCGAGCACCACTGTGTGTTGGTGTCTCAAAAAACGAGCTATAATCTGACGACTGCTGTGTCTTTTCCAAGGATAGTTTGCCCTAAACCTCTGAGGCTCTGAGGATGTTTCTATAGGCAGCCAGATGAGCTCAATGATGAAGGTAGTCAGGAAATGGTGCATGTCCCTTTTCCATTTTTTGAGGTCTTCCTGAGAAGCGGACCCTGGCCGTTGTAGTCTGATCCTGAATTTATTTATTTTTTCATCACCATGTGCTATAGTTCCTGTTCCCAGTCAGGTAGTGCTTATTTTGTCGGTCCCTGAAGCTCTGTTCAGAATCCTGCAGCTGGTGCTATCAAATATAGGCATGTTCAATACAAAAGCTGCTCACGAAGGCTTGAATCCACCTCATGCCTCTTTAGTCCACTACCCAACGCTCCCTGCTCCTTTATCTTAATTGTGCAGGTTCCTCCATTCTCCCTTTATGATGGGTTTCCTGTCTTTCTCTCCTCCGTCTTCCCACATTGTGTATTTTTTTCCTGTATTCCACTCAAACAATGTCTGATGAGGAAAAATAAGTGTCGGTCCTAAAACAAATGAGTGGCAGTGCCCCCCACCAGCAACCAGCAGCTCAAATTAAGCACTGCACTCAGGTAAAAGAGCAAGTTTTTCTCCTGCAGATGCCAGTCTTCTCTCAGTTTCTAAAGGCAGCAATTTCTATTCTAATTGGCTAGATTTTGTTGGTGGTCTGCCTTGTACTCAAATATATGAAACCAATGGATACATTTGCCTCCGTTAGTTTCCTATACAGGGTGTCGAAAATAATCTCTGGCAGTTTATATGTCATTGTTATGCATCAGATTTTGCTATTTTTGGGAGAATGCTTCAGAAAACAATTTATGGACTGGCTCCTGTTTGGACATCAGTGTGGTTTATACATGATAAGTGTGTCACTGCAATCTGTTCCAGTGTGTTGCACTACCACCACAAGTAATCGATAGAGTAGCGAGCATAAGGTAGTCCGAACGTCTCTCAGACCTATGAGTGGATTCGAGGGAGATTGTATACATACATGGCAACTGAGCAATCAATGTGTGAGTGGCAAGTTGGTGCTAGTAAACCTCTTACCAGGTGATAATGTGTGACAGAGTGAGATCCAGAGGCAGTAGAGCAAATGGCCATGTGATCAAATCCTAGTACTCACCTTAAATTGATCATGTGACAGAAGAAGAGTGAAATTAATTGTGCAGGCCACCGTCCATTGGTTCCACATACAGATTGAGCTTCAAATTTCAGTCAATATGTACATTGCTAGAGCAAAAATGTCCATTAGTGTGAGTTGGCAAGGGCAGAGTAGCATCCTCTGTAGAGTGAGATACTCCAGTGCAGGGGCTCAGCAGTCTCTGTTTCTCAGAGTAGGAGCCCGTCTCAGGGAGCACCTGCGTTCCTCACACGACATGTGGCAGGAGAGCTGAAGGTTGGCATACACTGCAAAGCTCATTGCGGGGGCAACTCGTCTGTCATTCCACATAGACAGCTACACTTCACCAGTGTCAGAGATGGCTTTCTGATCTTCTGTCATCTCTGATATCGCAGGATCAGGTCATGGACTGGCAAGCAAGTTCGAAAGAGATGCAGCCATGCTGCTCGGCTCCAGACTTTGCCTTCTTAACATGATGTCTCAGTGGCAGTAGAAATTCTACCAATGGATTCTCCTCTGTTAGCACTTTCTCCAGAAATCAGAGGTTTCCGTCATCACCCCTCTTTAAATCTGACCCAAGGTGAAAAGGTAAAAATCAACATTAGCTCTTTCCTTCTGCTTTGAGACTTATGTCCCTCTGCTTTCTTCCCATTGACCTAGATTAGTAGTTTCTACTCATGGTTGCTATGGGAATGCTTTACTTCATTTATAATATGTTCACATTCTCATTTGTGTTTTTACATTATTTGTTCTCTTCCTGTATTATTGTTTGAAGTGTTCTTAAACCACATCCTGCCACAAATACCTGATGTGTGTAGTCTGTGCTTGATAAAGCTAAACGCTTTGTGAACCCCTGTCTGTAGATTGTAATGGACTCTGCAATAGCTCACACGCACATCTCTCTTTCCTTGCCTGCCAAGTGGATTCCACTTAATATCACATGTTGGTTAAACCCTTAGCTGCTGGCCCTTCCCATCCCTCAGTGCTAAGCCCTCTTTTTGCTATTTTCAGTACTTTGCCGATAACTTTTGTCCACTTAAGATATCCACGCCAAATTTGCATACTTTTTCCCCAACATCATGGGAATTCTAAAAGTACCTAGTGTTTCTGTGCTCCCCTGGAGGAGATTGACAAATTAGCAGTATTTTGGTTAAATTACGGGGTTTTGGGGAAAAATGGGGAAAAGTGCTGCAGAAGACAGCATCTATTTTTTTACCTAAAAAAGAGATCACGAAGGGTTTGCAGTGCTAAAATTACCATCTGCCCAGCTTTCAGGGACAGGCAGACTTGAACCAGAAAAACAAAATATTTAACACAGTTTTGGCATTTTACTGGGACATACCCCATTTGCACTATTTTTGTGCTTTCAGCCTCCTTCCAGTTAATGGCAGAAATGGGTATGAAATCAATGGTGAATCCCCAAAAACCTAAACATTTCTGAAAAGTAGATATAGTTCTGAATTCAGCTAGGGGTCATTTGTGTAGATCCTTAAAGGTTTTCCTATTGAAAGTAATAGGTAAAATAAAAAAAATGTTGAAATTGAGCTACAAAAACAGCCATTTCTGTGTACCTTTTCTTCAGTAACATTTTCCAGCATGGCAGTATTTTTAAAGCAATATACCATTACATCTTCTGAACCCTTCTGGTTGTGGGATATATTGGACTTGTCAAGAACCCAAGGTACCCAGAGCCAAAAAATGAGAAGCACCTTGTAATGGCTTTTCATTTTATTCTGAGTATACAGCAATTCATTTGGTAAAATATAAAGAGTGAAAAATCGGTTTCAAGGAAACCTATGTATTTCTGAAATAGGTACAAGATATGGAGTTTATGTACATCTCTGAATTTGGGGTTACTTATACTAACATGTGAACAGCACATTTGGCGATGACAATCCCAAGTGAAACAACATGTATAAAAAAAAAATGAGGGGGTCAGCCCATACTAGGAAGGCCGACCCCCCATTATTAATATTTTTTTTTATTTATAATTTATTTTAAACTTTTTTTTTTAATCCCCTGGGGAAGTCAATCACCCACTGGAGAGAGACCCTTAGTTTGTTTTCAAATATTTTGACCCTACGGGGGTTGGGGAGGTTAGGAGCAGTAAGCCCACTTACACAGGGGCCGACTCCCCAAACAAGATCCCTGGGGGCCTAGGGACGTTCCCTGGAGCATCGATGGAAAGGGATGACTCTCCCCTATCCATGGATACCTCCCTGGCATCTGGGGAGAGCATTTTGGTCCTTTTTTACCCCACTGGAGTGGGGAGCGGACACTTACCTTGTCCTTGATCCTCCAGTGAGGAAAAAGTATAACATCAGTGCGCCTTGCAGTGTACTGAATTCACAGATGGGCAAGAGAGAGGGGTGGAGAGAGACGCGGAGCTCTTCCACGTCTCCCAAGGGTATTAAAAAAAAAAAAATCTACGGTGAAAAGTACCGGAGGATTTTTTTAAACCTTCCCTGGTGTCGGCCAGTGGTCATGGCCCAGACCAGGGATGGTGTGAGTGTGTTAGCCATTGCCTGACACACGTATCTGATCATAGTATGTGTATAAAATCAACAAAATAACATTTTTTGCCATCTTACATGATTATGGTCTTGATTGCATCTAGAAGGCTTATTCAGACTCCTGAATGCACACAGAAAGGTATTTCAAGGTCGGTGGTGTTTGTCCAAGCACAAATTGTACATGTGCCATTGGGTTAAATTGTTTACCAGACTCCTTTGTCTTAAGTGTATAAAAGATAAAACATTGTAAGGACCTTAGTGGCAAATTGCATGAAATTCTGATGTGCACTATCTGGAACACATGGCAGAGCAAGAAATTCTGAAACGTGCAACATTGAACCACAGATCGTATATTTTTCTATTTTAAGTCAAAGTTTCTATTTTAAAAAATTGTTTTACAGAAATCAAAATTTCGTCCTACTTTAATTGAAAGTTGCTGTTGTCTAACCAAAAATAAATCATAATGATGGTTGGCCAGTAGGGTGCATACCACAATGTGCTATCATATGCAATTTAGTGGGGCTGTCACTAAACTATGGCCCAGATTTATACTCTGTTTGCGCTGAATTAGTGTAATTTTGTACGCTAATTCAGCGCAAACTTAACTCTGTATTTATATTTTGGCGCTAGACTAGTCTAGTGCCAAAATTTTGGAGTTAAAGTCATTTTTTTGATGCGTGAACCTACCTTGTGTCAATGAGATGCAAAATAGGCGTTCCCATCCAAAAAAATGACTCTAAGGCCCTAGCGACTTATTTATCCTCCCGTGCAAAAATGGTGCACGGGAGGGAGGCAGACATAAATAATGGCGCTAAGCCTGCTTAGCGCCATTATTTAACTTCTGGGTCTGGGCAGGCGATGGGGGACCTGTGGACCCATTTCCATGGTGAAACAACAAGGAAGGAGCCCACAGGTGCCCTCCCCAAGCCCCAGGAACACCCCCACCCACACCAGAGTGACACCACAGGATGGGGGACCCCATTCCAGGTAACTATAGGTAGAGATAAGTATTTTATTTTCTTCAAAGTGCCATTGGGGGCCCTGAAATAGGCCCACCCCTACATGGCACTGGTGCAATGAGCATGCCCAGGGGACCCTTGTCCCCTGTGCTGGCTATTGGGGTGGTGGGCATGACTCCTGTCTTTTATAACACAGGAGTCATGTGGTATGGATGGTTTTGCGTCAAGAAATGACGGTAGGCTGGTTAGAGTAATCTTTTTTTACTCTAACCAGCCTAACATAATTTTTGGGTGCAAAACACCACTCTCCCATACCGCCACCCCACCCCAACCGGCTAACATCATTTCTAAGACGTTAGCCCACCCTTCGCACCAGATTGCACCATTCCATAAATTTGGCACCCGGCTGCGTTCTGGTACGGCACAAGCCGGCACTATATTTTTTGATGCAAAATTGAATTTGCGCAGTTTTGCGTCAAAAAGTATGAAACTGGGCCTATGTATCTATAGCACATGCCCTAAAACGGGATTGCATGATTTTGTGAAAGCTGGTGTTGCATTCTGTCCTGCATACCTTGCAGAGCCTGCAACCCATCAAACCCTCAGAAAAGACATTTTCACTAACAGTTCTACCCTCTGACTCCTACTACAGTAGATGAGATACACAACTAGTCATGTGCTGATGAAATAACAGTAAATCATCTGTACACCTGGCAAGCATTGCCAGCATCTTATCTGCAGATCTTTCAGAACTGGGATAAACTGCTGCCATCCAGAGTTAATTCAGTACTTTCATGTTTGGCTGACCTTTTTCTATTTCTAAACAAAAATACCATCATAAAATTCAGCAGAGCTGTGACAGAGGCAGTTTTGCACGGCATAATTTCACAGATTTAAAAAAAAAATATTATTCAAATTCCACTTCAAGGTCCAATTACAATTTTTAATTATATAATTTTGATGTGCCGCTTAAATTTTTATCTAACACATATGATTAACGATTGCGGGCCTGGTGAATTTTTTTAAAAAGTAAATCACACATCTACAAATCAGAGATTTGCATGATTTTTCCACTAATGCACTTTGTTTTGCTGGATGTTTGTATGCTATACCATATGCGAAAGCAGGTGCATCAGACCATTCTAATTATTTTCTCTGCAGAAAAAATATATATTTTACTCATTTGAAGACGCTTTTTTCTACACCACTATGACCCTTGGACATGTTCCTTTCCTGTAAAGAACACGGAAATGCCATAGGAGCAATGAAGGGGTGTTTCAGTTATTTTGAATATCCCCCCACCTTTTCCCACCCGATCTCTTCACGGCGCCACCCTTTAATTAATTACTGCAGAAAATGTGCCTTACTAGCTTTATTGTCTGAGAGGGATCCGTAAATTGGTGAGAATGTCACCAGCCTCCTTTTTCTCAGCCACGTTTTATTTAGTGTTTGAGTATATACAGACTGGTCCTCTGTTGTTCTCGGCTCCCATACTTGTTGCATTTAACCATGAAATTTGTCCATTACAGGAGAGAAATATGGTCGAGCAAGTGCACTGGAGCGGGTTGGAAAGTTATGGTGTGCCAGCTATTAAACCTGCAGCTGAGCGACCCTCAGGTTATCATCTTAAATTAAATAATTTGAAATGGGTTTCCTGGACTTACAAGGGCTAATTTTTGTCCGCCAGAAGTTCAAGCCTCTCCTGCTGGTTAAGGCATGCAACAGTAGTTGTGAGTTTAAGCAGCAATCTAAAATGCTCTGGTAGCTGGACAAAAAATTGGTAGCCTACTGTAGGAGGCTGGCCTGGTTTATAGTGGGTACCTTGGATACTTACACCTTATACAAGGTCCAGTTATCCCTTATTATTGAAGTAATAGTGTTCTAGCAGCTTAGGCTGATAGAGGTAGCTATAGCAGAACAGCCTAGGATGAACTAGGAGACATGCAAAGCTCATGCAATACCACTTATAGTTACACAGTACTTACACACAAGTAAAGACAATACTCAGTGTTACTAAAAATAAAGGTAGTTTATTTGGGTGACACAGTACCAAAAATATTTTAGAGGCAATCCTAGAAAATAGGTCTAGGGGCAACACAAACCATATACTAAGAAAGTGGAATGTGAATCACAAATTCCCCCCAGACAAGTGTAGTGTGTGCAGAATCGCTAGGTGGGTAAGAATACAGCAAAGGTAAGTAATTTACCCCACCCCAGAGCCCAGAAACGTAGGAGTAAAGTACTGCAACTTTCCATAGGACACACTACACCTCATGATAGGGATTATTGAAGTAACCAACCAAGTCTGCAAACAACAACTGCTGGATTCCTGGACCTGAAGACCTGCAAAAGAAGGGGCCCAAGTCCAGATGTCGAAAGAAGTTCCAGGAAGGACAGGAGCCCCTGCCAACCCAGAAGAGGGTGCAAAAGAAGAGTCCCCGGTTGGACGAAGACTGCAGGAATGCCCCCTAGGAAGATGCCAGTGGGTTCCTGCATGATGTAAATAATGTCCTACGACGTAAAAATGGATGCAGATGAAATTTCGTGTTGGAAGTCGCCAACAATCCTTGGTTATGACAAATGTGCGTTTTGTGTCAAAATAGCGCTGGCTGGACCCTGGAGAGAGCTGGGGGCCTCAACTCTGAGTGAGGAGGAAGAGGGGGCTCTCAGCACTTTAAAGAACCCTCAGGATGCCAGACAGCGCCCATGGGAGTCCCAGGACACAGTCACAAAGGAGGTGCAAAATGCAGTTGGTGCAGCACTACAAAGAAGGGTCCCACGCCGCTGGAGGTCAACTCAGCGAGTTGAGCGTCACAGGATAGAGTACTGGGGACCTGGGCCAGGCTGTACACTAAGAAATTTTGCAAATAGTGCACAGAGGCCTCAGGAGGTGAAAAAGACGTGGTGCACAGGGGTACTGTCGCTCTCAGGAAAGGAAATGTCTTACCTCCTCCAAATTGTATCAGCAGGACCTCAGGACCGTCTTTGTTGCTGGGGTCTACCCTCTGTGTTTCTAGGAGCACGCTCTTCACTGTGAGAGGAGTCAAGGAGCACTGGTCGTCGACTTGGAAGGTGCCTGTGTGAACAGGGGAGTGACTCCGTCACCCCACGGGAGATTGCTTCGGTCCTTCTGGTGCAGGATGAAGACAGGGAGTCCTCAGAGCGTGCGCACTGTGGAAACTGTTGCAGTTGCTGGCTGGAGCTGAAGGTGCAGAGGAAAAGTATCCCTTGTGGATACTTTGTTGCTGTCACAGCGGTTCCTGGAGCTGGCTGCAGTTGATCCGAGGTCAGAGGATGAAGTGGTAGTTGCAGAGGATTCCTGCTGGAAACTTGCAAGTAGGATCTGAAGAGAACCCACAGGAGAGACTCGAAATAGCCCTGAGGGGGGGATTGGCTACCTTATCAGGTAAGGACCTATCAGGAGGGGTCTCTGACATCACCTGCTGGCACTGGCCACTCAGAGCACTCCAGAGTGCCCCCCACCTTGAAAAGCAAGATGGCTGTAGTCTGGGACACACTGGAGGAGCTCTGGGCACCACCCCTAGGGTGGTGATGGACAGGGGAGTGGTAACTCCTTTGTCCAGTTTCGTGCCAGAGCAGGGAACAAGGGGTCCCTGAACTGGTGTAGACTGGCTTATGCGAGGAGGACACCATCTATGCCCTTCAAAGTATTTCCAGAGGCTGGGGGAGGCTACCCCTCCCCAGCCTATAACACCTATTTCCAAGGGATTCTTGTTGTGTCCAAAACTGACTTCTCCAAAGGAGTGGTTTAATAACTCATGCAGAACGGCAAAGATCAAACTGCTGGAAGTGATAAAAAAAGATTGTTGTTCGAGACATAACGGAAAGTTAGGCCTTCTAGCTGTCTACTTTAAAGCAAGCCAAAGCAGAATGGAAAGGTAAAAATTGGCTAGACCCCTTGAACGCTTCAAACACTAGTCAGTCTAGGTGGGGGGAACTGGGAAAACCAGTCGAGTTTTCAGAACTACCCTGTGAATGGGTCACTCATTTTGGCAACCTGTACTCAGCCTACCATGAACCTAGCTGCTAGCTGTCTGGCCATTCCCATTTGCCTCCAGTAGTTTTCTTCCCCAGAGGAAACTGCTTGTGCTGTGGCCTCTTTTAGGCAATGGAAAGCTCCTGGGCTTGTTAGGATCCCTACAGACCTCTTTAAATCTTATAACTCTGTTTGAGTTTCTTACATCAATGCCATCTCCAATGCAGTTGTGGTGGAGGAGGCTATTCCTACACTGAGATTGTGCCAGTCTTTAAGAAGAAAGGGGATCCCAGTATTCCCTCCAATCAGTCTTATACACAATTTACAAAATGAATTTTGCAAGCAGGTGTTGGAACAACTTCTAGACTGGTGTGAGGGAAATAATATTCTCTTGAATTTGCAAGCAGGGTTCAGACACAAAACTAGTGCTCTTGGTCAGGTTTTCTGATTTCTTTTAGCCAAATGGAAAAAAAGTGGGCTTATAAGGTGGTGACCTCCTTGTGGCATTTATTGATCTCCTTGCTGCATTTGATTTGATGCTCAGGCAGTAATTGTGGGAGTCCTTCGAGGGACAGGTGTCCCTCCAATTTTAATACACATAGTTATGCTCCTTCAAGAGCGAAAGTGTGTGAAGGTCCGGTGAGCATGAGTGGGGAGTTGGCTGTGGCTTTTCCAGTTGAGCAAAAAATTCATCAAAGTTGCTTTTTAGCACCCACACTTTTTTACTCTACTTTAATAACTGTGCTAGATACCTGTCAAATTGTGTCAATAACTCCCCCACTCTGGTAGGACACACAATCCTGGTGATTTTTTTGCCGCTGACATGCTCCTGTTGGCTAAAAATAGGAGGGGTTTACGGAACTTGATTGACAGGTTTAACCATTTTTGTGCAGAGCATGGTCTCAAAATTAACACCGCTAAAACCAAATTCATGAGCTGTTATCAGATAGGGGAATGAGCCACTATAAAGGGTGCAGGAGTTTGACTATCTAGGTATTCGCTTGGTAGAATCAGGGCATTCGGCACAGCAGTTCTGATAAAGCTTCATTATGGCCAAAGATAGAGAAGGGGCTATATGCACATTTGCTAAAAAACGAAAAAAATCCACTTGGGCACAAATATTTCCTGCTGTGGAAATGTATAAGGCTGAACAAGGGAGGGGGGCAGCCTTATATGGAGCTGAGCCGTGGGGTCACAGTAACACGGATGTTTTGAGTGTTGCTGAATACAACTTCCTCAGATCTCTTACAGGCCTAGGGAGGGGCACGCAATTAGTGCCACTACGTCTGGACCTAGGTATCCATGAAATAGCTATTCTGTCTGCACTGAGACCATTTGTACACTGGATATGTATTTAGAGCCTCAATTAATTGAGGCATTACAGAGAGGGGCTTGCAGGAATCCTAAGAATCAAATCAGTTACTAAAATAAAACGGGATTAGGCACAAATGGTGAAGAAAACAGATTTACGACAAAATTGCTCCCTGCAGGGAGTATTGAAATAACATGGACAATTGTACCACATCCTTTCTATTGCACTAATCCACCAATACACCTGAGGAATTCTTAGATGCGCACGTACAGTGTTTCGGAGTTTAGATACAGGACCCTCCCTGGTTGCAGCTTTTACTGCCTCCTGTGAGAGGGCGAAGCCTGGGAACTCGCCGTTGTCTGTGTTGCAAAACCGGTTGTAGAAACTGAGGAACATTTGTTATTTGTATGCGATATATTTTCTGTCCCCTGTACGTCAAAGCCAGAAATAGATAAGGCCCCCTTGCCATACATTGAGTTTGGCAGAAAGAGGAGAAAGGTATAGAATCTGTAAAAGAGACACCTCAATAGCTGCAGTATATGTGTCAAAGTTCCTACATGCAGCTTAGATAACGAGTCAAAAACTACTAAGTAATATGATGAGTTGATATCTTTATGGTGTGTGACGATGCACTATTGCCCACTAGGATTAAATACATTATTTATTGCTTTTTTAAATTATGTGGAAACCAGATGTAATTAAGTACCGTTGTTTTATTAAAAAAAATATTCACAACTGTTTTTACATTGTTGATTATGACATTTTTTATTTTGATCTATCAAATAAACGTGAAACTATTTAACCAGGTGTTCACATAGAATGCATGACATGACCAGTAGTTTTATTTCCCGTGCATCAGTTGATGGCCTATGTACATGAAGGGCAAGCCAAGAAGATATTTGAGAAGACTAGCCTGGAATGGTGTGTTGTGGTGGTTGAGTGTGAGACATTTACATTGTCTGGACACATTCACTCTGAAAATATGGATTTTGAGCAAACACTGAGAAATATGTTACTGGTTCTACTCGAAGTTAAGCAGGTCAGAAGAGACTGGAAAAATAAAAATAATGAAAAAATAATGAATTTATGAAGAAATCTGTAAGTTTGGCGGTCAAACAAGAAGCCTCAGGCTTTCACGTGCTTGCCACAAAATTGTGGAATGAAACAAAGATTATTGAGTCACAATGTATCATTGGGCAGAGAAAACGCCACTTTAGCCACCAGAAATGTTATGTCGGTAACACTGAGTAATGCCGCAAGACCTGGTTATTCGAGCAGTAGCAACCCCCCCTAGCGCCTTGAGACCCTAATGGGTGAGTAGCGCGCTTTACAAGTGATTGATTGATTGTTTTAGGACAAAACGATGCTGGTGTCTAGACCTCCAACAACAAACTGAATATGTTGGAAGTATTATAGTCAAGACCGGACATGATTTGTGATCATCCAAAGAGGTGGAGTTCGAAATTAATATTCAGTAACAGGTTTTTTGGTAATAAAGGTATGGATTGCAGGAAAAAGAACCCAGTGACTATAGCACCTTGTATACAAAAGATAAATGCAGAAATAACTTGTTTTCATCTGGCACTTCAGTAATTAAATAGAGTATTAGGGAGGATGATGACCACCTTCACAAAGTAACCACAATCTTTGGTAACGTGAATCACTAAAGCCACTAAATTAACCTATGCTAAACCATCTGGCAGCTTGGCACAGAACAGGCAGGTTTAACTTAAAGGCAATGTATAACGTATTTATGCAGTACTAACACAGTAATAAAGTTAAACCACCACACAAGAAACTTCTCAGACCACCCAAGAAAAATAAAGTACATTTAAAAACAAATTGACACCAAAACAACAAATACCCAATAAGGTGAATTTTGAAATGTTAAGGGTAAAAAAAATCACCAAAAAGAGTTACGCATCAAACATGGACACCTAGTTGTGTAGACTGGGCCCTAGGCATGATTTGAGGCTGACTGAGATGGAGAGTCGGTCTACTGCATAAACTAGGTTTGACCCAGTTAGAAGATTGCCCTTCAAACTAAGGGCCTGATTTAAGTTTTGGGGGGTGGCCCATTTCTCAACCAGGGCAACAAAGTAAATTACTCCATCACTCTGATGCTGCCCCAGCAGACATTTCTAGTATTAGCAAGAACCATAGTTAAGGCAGTTCCTGCCAATGTATTGTATTTTTGACTGACTGTGTTATCAACATGATGGAGCTGTCTGGAAAATGTACACTTTGTTTTTATTTTTAAAAAGAAAACCCCAAAGACAGTTGTTCTTTTGAGAATAAAAAAACAGCACCCCCTTTCCCCCCAACCATGAAAGTTTCCTCCCATGGTGAGGGGGCATTGAGCACTTTCAATGACCCTTTCAGCCACAGCTTTCCTAGCGGAGATGGACATGGAAAATTGGGTATGTCCACTCATTTAAATTAGATGGGCGGACAGACAGCCGTTGGGTCATTGGAGGGGTTTGACCACAGTAAAGACGGAGTAGTCTCCACCGTCATTAAACCTATGGTCCACCGGATTCTAAATCAGGCTTGCAGACCATAATGTTGACAGGGAGGGAAGTCCTCAGTGAGGATGACAGCAGGGTTTGGCCGAGAAGGTCTTCACTAGGTGGGATAGCAGTTGTGCGAGCTATGGTGAAACCATTAACTTTTGGCGGGGAAAGCAAAAGCGGGAGAAATTAGGATTTTTCACCAAGGAATGTCCCCCGATTGCCAGATACATTTGGCAATTGTGCCAGATAAAGGTTTTTTGCTTTGGACTTTTTTGGAGCTCAAAATCTGAAGTAAGGCAAGTCTAATGGCTGAAGGCTGTAGTCGGAGAGGGCTCTATGAGAATTAATATCTTCTCTGCAAGGTCCTGCTGAATCAGATTTGCTGCTCAAAAAAGCTTTGAACGGGGGAAATCTAAATCTTCAGCTCAGTGGCTACACACCTGTGTCAGATTGACTTGGCAGGTTTGCCCCAGTTTTCCAGAGGTTTTTGGAGCCAAAAGGTTTCTAACTCCCAGGTTTCTCAGGATGCTAGGATGAGTACACTTTGTCACAGCCCAAAGTTCAATGACTTCCTGAACAGAATTTGAGGGTCAAGATTCGCTCCAGAAACAGCCATGAACAGGGTCCAGGGGAGGTCCAGGGCAGGTCCAGTTTAGTTGGAACTGGTAACCTGGGCATTTTCAGGGAATCTCTCTTGTAGCTTGCTGTTCCCATGTAACCTGAACAGGAGGTTACTCTTATGACCCTTGGAGTCCACTTCTGTTTCCTGGGTACAACAGGAAGAGAAAGTCCAGTTTTCTTGTCAGGTCCTCAGGCAGCAGTTTTAGTCTTCCTCTGATCTTTCATAGGCTGAGCAGTGTGCTGAGAAGGGTACAGTGTGTGCCACAAGTATGCTTGGCATCAGCCTCTGGGTGGGGCTGATTTCTGGCCCCTCCCTAACCAGGGAGTAACACTACCTGCTTTTGTAGCATGTCCTATGTGCCTTACAGCAAACAATCCATCCCAGAGCACCCCTCTCTGCCTAAATCCAAGATGGAAAACCTTTCTTCTCCAGTGCAGAGCCTGTGTGTCGACCCCAGAGGTGTGACCAGGCAATGACCAACTCCTTATCTGTAGCCTCTCTAAATCAGTTCTAAAAACAGCTCTTCTTCCACTGTGATTGGATCCTGCCTGGCTAGTTGAACAAGAAATGCCCTGCCTTGGTATCCACTAACATTTGCTTCTCATAGCTGACGACATCTTTAAAGTTATTCAGTTTCCAGGACTTAGCCTAAAACGAGAACCTGCCAGAGGAACAGAAACACCTCCCCACTCCCAAGCCCTTGTTTCCTGCTCTGGGTACAGTTCTCACACCTCTTTCAAAGATAAGCTCTCTGATGGGTGCAACTGGAGGCTAATGCAAAGAGGAAAGTACAAGAAAAGACCAGAAAGACCCAAGAATGGGCCAATGGAAAGCGTGAGAATGAATAACTTAATGTTAGCTAGGGTGGGATGTGTGTTTCCCGTATTTGGGACCATGGTCAGATAGCACCTGTGAAAACCTACCAACCTATGACTTGTCCTAAATCTAGGTACCTGGGGGAGTATCAATCAGGTGAACCCATAGTATGTCTAAGTTTTGAAGATTTATGGTTGTGGTAGGTTCCCATAGATCCTAGGGGTGATTTCTGCATCTAACAGACAGACACTCTAAACCAGTATTTCACATTCAGTTGCTTCAGAATTTTCCAAAACCTCTGCACTCCTGCCTTGGAACATCTCAGAACCACAGAAACCCACACAAGCCTGGTACTCTCATGGCCAGGACACCCAGGGAAATGGAGACATGTGTCAAGCTTTGTCAGAGAAGTGTTCCGACATGAATAAGACAGCCTAAGGGCAAGTAGCAAACAATTCACCAGAGAAATGTTAATTAAGTTTAGACAGTACAACCAATTTTAAAATCAAAGTCGCAAAGTTCCCGAACCAATTTAGAAAAAAAATATTTAACAAGCAAAATGCCATCAAAGCGATTACATCCATTGGGGGAGATAGGCATATGGCTTTTTAAAGTTTTAAGACAAAAAGTGCCTACAAAAAGTAAAGCACCATTGAAAAATGTCTGTTTGTAGATGACTGTGACTTACGGCCGATTTTAGGGTGACCACAATGGCGAAGAGGTCACATACATCAAGTGGCTTTAGGTATAACCATCAGCGTGCAAGTACCCTTTTTACCGAGCTCTACCTCTGTATACCTTTTTAATTGGTTGAGTACATCATATGTGCTTGCATTCTCTCTGTTTTCAGACATCACACTCAACATTTAACTAGAGCAGTATTTCCCAAATTGTGGATCGTATTCCAAGCTGATTTTTGGTGGGTAGGGAAAGTCAGGACAATAAATAAAGATAGCACATCACAAAATAAAATAAAGGGCGGAGTGTTGAAACTTTTCAAACACTCACCCCCAGTCACAGATCTGGGTTTAAATAAAGATGCCTTTAAGTTCTGTGTTTAACTTGTCACAGTTGAGGAGTTTTCAAACTGAATTATGTGACAATGTAGGTTTATATGAATTACATACCTTCAGCAGTTAGGGTAGCAAAAATTAAGCACTTTGCTTTTGTAATTCTGAACTGCGCTAGAAATAGATTTTAATAGGATCATAACAAATGAAGACACATACTTGGTGATGCACAAATGATAAATATTCACAAAAACCCAATTTCCACGCATTATCATTTGTGTGCTATATTGTTTTATCAGTAAAACTACGTTTATGAACATTTAGCGTTCATTTAATTGAAAATGTGCTGTCTGTATCGAACAATGAGCTACCATGTGATGCTTTAATTACATTAAAAAATTGCACCACCTCATGTCCATTAAAGGTTGAAGGATTGCAAAAGTTTGTTGTTCTAAAGAGTGGATTGTGGTTCTAAAAAAGGTTGGGAGCCACTTAACTAGAGTATATACCAATTGCAAGCATAATTGAGATAAACTAGGCTCCATGTTCCAAAAATTCAGACTCATAAATGATGCTAAAACAGACTGCAACAATACAAGAAAAATGCAATTAAGATTTTAACACATACATACATTTGTATTATTCTTTGTGTGTGGGGAGAACATGCAGTTCATCAAAACATTGTTATTGATGTTCATTGCATGATGTTATTTTTTTTTTTGGTTATACCATATGCCTAGTTTGACATTTTAGCCTCTAATAGCCTATGAGCATATGGCTTTTGTGAAGCTGTGGACAGATTACAAATATAAACATTACTGGTTGCTTATAGCCTTGTAACTTTATTATACTTTGTATAGGTACTCTTTTGTCAGGTAGGAGATTGATAGTGAGACACTGCAAACGTGAATCACAACAAATGTGTTTTCAATCATGTGGTGTAATAGTGTTCTAAAGTCGGGTCAGGAGGTCAGGAATTGACATATAGTTGGAGTTGATATGTGCCAATGGAAAAAAGGCAATAGAGTCTGATGGTACTTGTGAGGTCACACATGTTCTGTAACTAGTCTAAGATTTAGGAGTTGAAAAAGGACTGCTTTTCACCCAGTTGCTGAGGCCTAACAATGCCCCCCGCCCCAAGTGCTGAGCCTTTTTATGGTGTTTCGGGAACTTTTGGTTTAAGCCTTCATAACTTTATCCACAAAAATATCAAGGCCAAATGTGTTCTTTCTTCTCAGATACTGGGTGCTCTAAAGGTGCTTAGGGATTCATGGATACCCCTGGAGGGGACGTGGAAAACAGCCAAAATACAGCAAACGTTTTTGTTACAAATGAGGACTCTAGTTAGCAGTGGCGTCCTTCCTGTCTAAGAAGGAACCCTCACTCTAGTCAGGGTAAGGGAGCCACAGAGCTAAGATAAGCCCTGCTCACCTCCCTGGAGCTTGGCTCAAGCAGTCAGGCTTATCTCAGAGGCAATGTGTGAAGTATTTGTACACACAGACACACACACACACACACAGTGAAAACACCACAAAAGTATTCCACACCAACTTAGAAAGATAGCCAATATTTATCTAAGTAAACAAGACCAAAACATCAAAAATACAAAATACACAAGTAAAGATGCAAATTTTCAAAGATAACATCGTAGTAAAGCACTTAGGAACACAATAGCTTCAACTGGGACTACCACAGCATCTTGACTGAGTCAAGGCGCCACTCACAAGAGAGTGGAGGATGGTGAGAGAGACACACTGACCCCAGGTACAGTATCTTGGAAAATGATGAGGATACAAAGACGTTGCATGAAGTCGGGGAGGTGAGGCATTGCTGGAACCGGTGCGGCATCATTTCCTTACTGTTGGAAATGGCCTTTCTGCAGGGTCACCCCCAGTCTTTCTGCCTTCTTCCTTCTCTTTTTCAGGCCTAATTTTTGCTGGCTTTAGGACTCTGCACACTTTACCACTGCTAATCAGTGCTAAAGTGCATATGCTCCCTCCTTAAAACATTGTGACATTGGCTCATACCCAATTGGCTTATTTAATTTACTTGTAAGTCCCTAGTCAAGTGGACTACATGTGCCCAGGGCCTGTAAATTAAATGCTACTAGTGGGCTGCAGCACTTGTTGTACCACTCACCTAAGTAACCTCCTAACCATGTCTCAGGCCTGCCTCTGCAGTGCCTGTGTGTGAAGTTTCACTGCCACTTTGACTTGGCATTTAAAAATACTTGCCAAGCCTTAAATTCCCCTTTTTCTACATATACGTCACCCCTAAGGTAGGCCCTATGTTACCCATAGGGCAGGTTGCTATGGAGGTAAAAGACAGGACATGAACATGTGTGTTCTATATGTCCTGGTAGTGTAAAACTCCTAAATTTGTTTTACACTGCTGTGAGGCCTGCTCCTTTCCTAGAATAGATTTAGGGCTACCCTCATATCCTGTTTGAGTGGTAGATCCTGATCTGAAAGGAGTAGCCAGGTCATATTTAGTATGGACAGAATGGTGATACAAAATCCTGCTTAATGGTGAAGTTGGATTTTATATTACCATTTTAGAAATGCTACTTTTAGAAAGTGAGCATTTCTCTACACTTAAATCCTTCTGTGCCTTCCAATCCACGTTTGGCTAGGTTTAGTTGATAGCTCCCTTGTGCATTCACTCAGACAACCCCAAACACAGGATGCTCAGTCACACTTGCACACATCTGCACATTAAATGGGTCGTCCTGGGCTGGAAGGGTGGAGGGCCTGACACTTACATGTCAAAGGACAGTAGCCTGCCTTCACATAAAGGACTGCCACACCCCCTACTGGGGCCCTGGCAGACAGGATGGAACTGAAAGGGGACCTTGAGCACTTCTAAGCCACTCTTTGAAGTCTCCCCCACCTAAAACGCACATGTGGGTATTTAAGCAGGGTCTCTGACCATACCAACTTAGACACTTCTGAGGTAGACACTTCTACTTCATAGACACTTCCTGGAGAAGAAAAACTGAACCAGAACCTGCAACCTGCCAAGAAGAACTGCCTGGCTGCCCAAAGGACTTGTCTGACTGCTTTTCTGCAAAGGACTGCTGCCCTGCTGTTGCCCTGCTGCCTTGCTACTCTCTGGCTGTGCTGAGAAGTGCTCTCCAAGGGCTTGGATAGAGCTTGCCTCGTGTTCCCTGAAGTCTCAGGACCAAAAAGACTTAATTCCTGCAAAAGAACTCCTTGTGCGGCGGAAATCGATGCACAGCCTGCAAGTAACGATGCACACGTCGAACCGGAACAACGCAGTCCCACTTTGCAAGGAGAAGATTGATGCAGCGCCAGCGTTGCCACCGGAAATTCGATGCACGGTCCACTGAATTGATGCAAGACGAGCCGGAACAACGTAGCTTGACTTCCTGAGAGGAATCGATGCAGCGCCTGCCATGCGGTAGAAATTTCCACGCATCGCCCACTGGATCGACGCAGCCCCTGTGACTTCATCCTACATGCCCAGGATTTTGACGCATCGTCTCCAGGGCATCCGAAAACCCCGCAACCCGAAGAGGATCCAAGTCCGCGTGCTGGAAATCGACGCAAAGTCTTCCCGGCATGGAAAATAATAGACGCATCATCTGTGTGCGCCCGGAGAAATCGACGCACACCTCCCCGTTTTCCACACATCTCCTCCTCTGCTGTCCCTTGCGGCGAATTTGAATGCAAACCAGATACTTTGTGCTTGCAAGAGACACTTGTTGCTTTTTAAGAGACTAAAGACACTTTATATCATTTTTACAGTGATATTTTAACGTATACTTATTGCATCTTGATCGTTTTGATCATCATCTTATCAGATAAATATTATATATTTTTCTAAACACTGTGTGGTGTATTTATGTTGTGTTCTACTATGTTATTGCATGATTTATTGCACAAATACTTTACACATTGCCTTCTAAGTTAAGCCTGACTGCTCAGTGCCAAGCTACCAGAGGGTGGGCACAGGATAATTTGGATTGTGTGTGACTTACCCTGACTAGATTGAGGGTCCTTGCTTTGACGGGGGTAACCTGACTTCCAACCAAAGACCCCATTTCTAAAACTTACTGTTACTGAGAAGGTGAGGTGTCAGTTACTTACTGTAAGGTAGTGGAGGTGAGTCATCGGTTCCTTATGGATGCTGGGGAGATGATGCGGTGTTGAGGTGAGTCATCGGTTCCTTACGACCCAGTGGGGTCGATGAATCCAGCATGTCAAGATGTGAGGCGTCGACTGAGCTATATCGAAATCACACCATGGGGCCTCAGGTGATGCACTGGAGTCAGAGACAGGAGTTATGGACGTCAGTGACACAGCATTGAGGACTCATATTTTTGCAGGAATTTTGATGCACGGTGGTGGCATCGGGCATGGGTTGCAGTTCTTGGTCGTTGCACTTAGCGGGGACCACAGCTCTGATGCAGGTAGCGGCAACGAGTCAGAGAGCGTACCTGGTTCTGAAGTCACTCTGGAGTTGATGTCCTTAGTTTCTTCTTGGATACACAAGAGCTCACTTCCAAAGGCCCATGAACTGAATTTGACACCACTTGATAAGTCAGGACTTTCAGCAAGAGAGTCCAGGCACTTGTAGGTAAAGTCTTTGATGGTTCTGAGACTTCTTAACAAGAGGCAAGCTCAGCAAAAGCCCTTCGAAAACTTTGGAAAGCAGGATGTAGACAGCAAATCCAGTCCTTTCACTCCCAGGACAGAAGCAGCAGGACAGCCAGCACAGCAAAGCAACAGGCAGAGTGGCAGTCCCTCCTACAGCATCCAGCTATTTTTCCTGGCAGAACGTCCTCAGTCCACAAGTGTTCCTACTATGTGGGGATGAAAGGTCCAGTACTAATACCCATTTTTGTCATTGAAGTTGGCAAAATTCAAAGAGAAGTCTTTGTGGTGCACAAGTTCCTGCCTTCCCTGCCCTGGTGCCCAAACACACTCCAGGGAGTTGGAGACTGCTTTATGTAAGGTTAGGTCAGGTGCAAGTGTCAGCTCCTACCACCCTCTAGCTCAGGAAGACCCATCAGCCTGGTGATGGGCCTTCAGGATATGCAGGGTACACCTCAGCTTCCTTTGTGTGGCTGTCTAGATTGAATACACAAACAGCTGTCATCCTAACCCAGAAGTGTACTCCACAGGCAGAGGCATATCATTGTTAAGCAAGCCAATGCACACTTTCTAGAAGTGGTATTTTCAAACTTAAAACGAAAAAACAACAACTTCATGAAATGATGTATTTTTAAATTGTGAGTTTAGAGACCCCAAGCTCCATAGCACAATCTCTTTCCAATAAATATTTACACTTCAAAGGCATTTCAAGGCAATCCCCATGTTAGCCTATGGGGGCGATAGGTCTTGCAATAGTGGAAACTGAATTTAGCAGTATTTCCCTATCAGGACATGTAAAACACACCAGTACATGTCCTTTCTTTTAAAATCACTGCACCCTACCCATGGGGTTGCCTTAGGCCTACTTCAGGGATGACTTACATGTAGTAAAAGAGAAGGTTTGGGCCTCGCAAGTGGGTGCACTTGCCAGGTAGGTCGAAATGTTAATTTGAAACTTCACACACAGACACTTCGGTGGCAGGTCTGAGACATGTTTACAGGGTTATTCATGTGGGTGGAACAATCAGTGCTGCATTTGATTTATAGGCCCTGGGCACAGATGGTGCACTCTACTAGGGATTTACTAATAAATCAAATATGGCAACCATTGATAAACCAATAACCAATACAATTAAGTCAGAGAGCACTAGCACTCTAGCTTTGGTCTGCAGTAGTAAAGTGACTAAAGTTCCAAAGCCAGCAAAGATTGGTCAAATAAATATAGGAGGAAAAAGGCATAAAGTTTGGAGCTAATCCTGCAGCAATGGCCAGGATCATTTTTTTTTTTTTTTTAATGGGAAAAAAATGTGCAAGAAAGTGTATTTTTCCCTAAAATCGGTATGAAAATAACTTTTCTGTGATAAAGTCAGCCTTTGAGTGCTATGTTGTGAGCCTTCTCAGATTCTGGAATTTTCCTTCACAGAAATGTGAGGAAAGTGTGAGATTTTCATGACATTATGAATAAGAAAATGTTGTGGGATATATGCAAGCCACACCACCCTTGATTCATCTAGGTCTCTAGGTTTCAGAAATGGCCTGAATTCGTAGGGTGTCTTGGCTACAGGCTGGCACAGAGCCTGTATAGTATGGCCATTCACCATGGTAAGTGAGAGGAAATTGGGATTTGTCCCCTCTAGTAGCCGTTATATTGAAACTGTGCCCAATAGAATCCAAATCTCCTTTAGCTTTAGCTTGCCATGGGTATGCTCCAGGGCAGGGGTTGCACAAAATTATTGAGCTTGTATCCCTTTCTGCTTCACGGGGGGGGCTCATTGCAAAATAATCCTCCAATCTTCCCACAGTTGTGCAGCCGAAAAACTGTTGGGCTTTAAGACTGAAGAATACTTCCTGATGTCAAGGCAGGCCAACCACCAAGACGTTTTTTAAAAACTATTCCTGGCATCCACTGTGCTTTCTCCTCCTTGTTAGTAGATTGGAGATGAATTCTCCCCCTAGGAAGGCAGAAAAACTGTTGGGGCTGTAAGGTTTGGGGTATGGCCTAATGCAGGCCAACCTAACTCCATCCATGATAGAAGTAGAGATTTTGTCACCCTGGGGAGAAGATGGCATAAACTCACTAACCTGCCTCCCAGGAGGGCAAACAGACTTTTGGGTGTTAACGGGTGGTGATAATGCCCAATGACTGGGCATGCTGATTTAACCTCATAATGTTGTATTAAATACCAGTCCCTGGTGTATAGTGGGCTTTCTAGGGTGCAGCTGCAGCTTGGGAGTAAGCCTCCCAGTCTACTGCTTTATGGGGGCACACATACTTTTATACTGGGTATGGGATGGGCACTTACATGATGCCTGATCTGTTGTGATCAGTGTCAGTAGCATGTCTTATATTGTGCAAAGTATGTGGCGTCATTATCAATTCAGATATCAAATATTAAGATACTACTTTACACAATGGAATTTGATATAGTTTGTTTAGTATATCATGAGTTTTGGAAAGGAAGTAATATAATAAATGTAAAAAGACCTGAAAAAATTCACTTGCGCTGCACAAGTTATCTAATTACATGGATTATGGAACAACAATGTGAAAAGATTACCCATTTATGAATCACTGGCATGTCCTGTAGAATAGTAAAGCAGTGTTTAAGACATGCGAGCTTATCAGTATTGATAACAACCGACCAAGAAAGCTTACAATAGTAGCATGATCAATCACTTAACTTTCAGTGTACTCAAATTTTGAATCAGTTATCCCAATTAAAGCGACTGCCCTCTTTCCCATCCTCCAGCTTCAATATTGTAAGGAATTCACGCAAAGAAAACAGAGTGCTTCTTTGGTTATGGGTCAGTTATTGTGGATGTTTAGATGCTTCTTATGTGTCAAAAACGACCTCTTTGTGAATACGGGTGATAGAGCTCGTGTGTGGAAGATTAGCCGTAAACCTGAAATTTGGTTTCTGACCCCTGTGTTTTATAAGTTAAGGCTCAACGCACACCTAACTAAAAGAGTGTGTCGAACACAATAGTGGGAATTTCATTATCTCGTGTAATAGGCAAAGCATCAATGTCCTGATAGGATGCATTTCCTGTGTTGCAACTTTGTGTTTAGTTTGATAGGTTGAGTGGGCAGGATTTTAAGTTTACTACTAGTTTTTCAATCCCAGGACAGAACTAATGCCCTACAGGAAGAGATGCACTTCCCTGTCTGTAAATATTTACCACTCTACTCTCCATGTTGTCACTGATAACACTGACTGCGGAACTTCATATGTTTTACAACATTCTACAAAATGCCATAAAAACCGTACAGACGTATGGCTGAAATGTTTGTGTGTATCTAAAGTGGGATTTTCATGGGAGGTAATACCTCGGAAAAGATCTAGTCTTCCCCAAACGTAAAATGAAGCAATATTGAAGAACATTCTGTGAAATTCACAACTTTTGTGTAATGTGAAATATGAGCCTAATGCCACATTTGATTCAGTTATACATTTTGTGGGGTTGTAGAATTTAGAAGGTAACACTTTACTGTTCGCTGTATATCTCAATGTCCGCTCTACTGACCTTAAAGACAGCTGCCAGTAGATACGTACCAGATTACCAGCAGGTTACCAACTACTGTAGGTATCTGCAAATTAAATATAAATGATAGAATAAAAAATATAACACAGTGTTAGACTTGTCAACCATAGTGTGGCCTACTCCTAGTTTATTGCTTTCACCCCTCCTATTTTTGCTGAGTTCATTTTTGTTGACCATAGATTATGTGCAATTTTGCCACTATTAACAAGCACTCAAGTACTTGTGCTTTCTTCTTTAAAAGTGGTAAAACTGGCTTCCACCTGATTGGCATATTTAATTTACTTATAAATACCTTTTGGAGTGGCAACCCATATAGTCAGGACCTGCAAATTAAATGCTACTAGTGGGTCTGCACCACTTATTATATTACACACTTAAGTAACCCCTTAAAACATGTCCCAGACCTGCCTTTGCAGCCTGAATGCTGTTTTAAACCACCAATTTGAATTGGCAGTACAACCAAGCCTTAAAGTCCCCTTTTATTGCATATAAGTAAGGGTGGTTGGAACTCGTTGAGTTACATGAAACTCTGCGAGATTCTGCAGAGCTCCGTTAATGCAATACAAACTACAGTGGTCCAAATGGAAAATTATTTGACAAAAAAGATTTTACCAATATCTAAATATATCCATGCAGCATACACCTATGAAATGAACTTCGAATATTTTTATTTTTAAACCAATCATATGAAAATATACGATTTATTTATAAATACACAATTTGTTAAACATTGTTTCCCCAAACACCCAGGGGTATATAGTGTACGAAAAAAGTGCTTGTGAGGGAAAGAACAGAGAAAGAAAATTCAAGAAGCACCTATTATTTACTATGCAAATTATATACATCAGAGCCTGTCAGTTGACCATTCTATTATACAACAATATAGATCACACTTTTCATAAGGGTAGAATGTCCAAATCATTATTGTCCCTTAGTGATCTCAAATAGATAATCCGGGCTCAATATACTTCATCGAAGTTTCGACCCTGCAAAATATATAGGGCCTACTCTCTGCCTCAACAGCAGGTCTTCATCAGGACATGAAGCATATAGGGGGCAACCTATTGAAATATCAAAAAAGAATATCAACTTTAATCTCCTATTCTTCACAATATCATATGCTACATGAGAATACAAATGATGACTTCATACTCACATAAAGCTAATCATCACTAATATTCATGAAAACGATTTGCTTCACTTAAGGAATCCAGTATCTCAATGCCTGGAAAACCAAACGTCAAACAATGCCATCATACCAAATCCGATCAAACACTCAGGGCCGTATTTATACTCTGGTTGCGCCGAATTTGCGTCGTTTTTTTCGACGCAAAATCGACGCTAAACTAACGCCAACTAACGCCATATTTATACTATGGCGTTAGACGCTTCGGGCGCCAAAGTGCCCGGAGTGTGCGTCATTTTTTAGCGTGAACCCCTTCCTTGCGTTAATGATATGCAAGGGAGGCGTTCCCGTCTTAAAAAATGACTCCCAGGCCTTTACGTGGTATTTATACTCCCGGGCAAAAATGACGCCCGGGAGTGGGCGTGGCCAAAAACGGCGCATTTGCGCCGCTTTTTAACGCCTGGGTCAGGCATGGCGTTAAGGGACAAGTGGGCTCAAAATGAGCCCAGAGTGCCCTCCCCTGCCCCCAGGGACCCCCCCTGCCACCCTTGGCCACCCCAGGAGGACACCCAAGGATGGAGGGACCCATCCCATGGACATTAAGGTAAGTTCAGGTAAGTTTTTTTTAATTTATTTTTTGTGGCATAGGGGGGCCTGATTTGTGCCCCCCTACATGCCACTATGCCCAATGACCATGCCCAGGGGACAGAAGTCCCCTGGGCATGGCCATTGGGCAAGGGGGCATGACTCCTATCTTTACAATGATAGGAGTCATGTTGATGGGGGATGGGCGTCGAAAAAAAATGGCGCAAGTCGGGTTACGACGATTTTTTCGACGTAACCTGACTTGCCCCATTTTAAGACGCCCATACGCCATTTTCCCAATACGCCGGCGCTGTCTGGTGTACGTGGCTTTTTTCCACGCAAACCAGGCAGCGCCGGTCTGCTTGCGCCGGCTAACACCATTCCATAAATACGGCGCCCGCATGGCGCTTCAGAATGGCGTTAGACGGCGCAAAAGTTTTTGACGCTAAACTGCGTTAGCGCAGTTTAGCGTCAAAAAGTATAAATATGGGCCTCAGTGAGATGAACATCATATAAAAAAAACTCACGTTGGCATCTTATAAAAGGGGATCCTCATGTAACTTTCCCATTCTCCACTCACAGGGAATAATTCTCCTCAGTTTCAAAAGTTTTTTTGGGTTTCACAATGATACATAAAGCAATCCATAAGGTCACTCTGCGCTTTTTGGCAACATATATCCACTAAAAATTAGCTCTGTTAATAAGCAGAAAATATGCAGCTTGCACTGCTCGCATTGCAGTTTAGCGCTGGTAGTGCGAGCAGCACTGTAAATCAGCACGAACAAGAGCTCACACCCTCTTGAATTGAGTTTGCTGCTGCTTGAGTAGAAAATCTACTTGAGCAGCAGCAAATCTTCTCAAACGTCTGTCCTCCGACCACGACCACACGGTACTGCCCATTTTAGAAAAGCGCGCTAGTGTATGCCAAACCTCATGCATGTTTGCCAACTTGAATTTTCTGGAGTGAAATTCTGCCATAAGACGATTGATAGAATTTGGCCAGAACTTTTCCTTAAAGAGTAATCAGGAGTGACCAAATTTCTGCCAGTTCCATGGGAGGAACAAAACATTGTGCCGACCCCTGCATTTAATCCACACCTAAGGTGAGCATGGGCCATCTGATATCAGACCATCTGAGGGGGTGGTACTAATTGATGAAACTTCACTGACCAGGCCCTTTTTGCAGGGTCACTCCCCAGCTTTTTGTCTTCTGTTACTGAACCCGCTTTTGTTGACATTAGGAATCTGTGCACCTTTTGCACTTGTGCTTTCTCCATAAAACATCTGGCTCACACGTGACTGGTACATTTAATTTACATTTAAGTCCCTAGTAAACGATACTCCTTGTACTCAGAGCATGTAAATTAAATGCTGCTAGCGCGAAGCAGCACTCATTGTGGCACCCACTTAAGTAGCCCCTTGTGGGAAAATGACCCTCTCTGCAGGGTCACCCCAAACATTTAGCTTTTCTCCTCCTATTTTTCTGACCTTGTTTTGTTGGCCTTAAGACTCTGAGCACTTTACCACTGCAGACTAGTGCTAAAGTGCATGTGCTCTCTCCTTAAAACATTGGCTCATACCCAATTGGTTAATGTAATTCACTTATAATTACCTAGTAAAGTGCACTACATGTCCCCAGGGCCTGAACATTAAATGTAAATGCTAGTAGTGGGCTTTGAACACTGATTGTGCCACCCACATACATAGCAACTGGGTTTAAGTATGTGGTCTCTGACCCCACCAAATCAGACACTTCTACACCTACACCTGGACTCTGTCAGAAGAACTGCTGTGCTGCAACACTGACTCTTACTCTGCTGGACTGAGGACCTGAAAGGACTGCTTTCCTGCTGTACTGCCCTGCTGCTCTCTGATCCTACTGAAGGAGAGTTGGATTCTGCTTTGCACAGCAAGTGATCTCCAAGGGCTTGTTCTCTTGCTTCCAGTTGCTTGAGACTCAGGGATATCAAAGTCTCTACCCATGGAAGGGGACTCAGATACTTGCATCACTGCAGTCAACGCATCTCCTGTCTCCTGTCTGACCTGGTTGCAGGAATAGAATCGGTACATTGCTGTCAGAACCAACGCATTGCCTTGAGAGCCCAGTGCATCGGAAACACGCTTCGTGCTGCAGCAGTCTAAAGAGATCAACGCATCCCTTATCTGGGTGGAAAAACCCAGTGCATCACACTTCAGAACTAATGCATCTCACCTCCAGCACTTGTCTTCGGAACTAATGCATCATCATCACTGCGTGACTCATCGCCATTTCTGCGAGGAACCGATTGACACATCTCACCGTGCAACTCACTGTTGAGACCTGGAAAGGCACTTTGTTCCCTGGGGCCTGTGTGGGTCTTGTAGCCATCCTGCGCTCTATCGCATCTGGCCTGAACTTTGACTTTTCCCCGGTCCAGTGCGACCTAAAGTAACCGCTAAAGCACTATTTTGCATTTAGGGGGTCATTACAACATTGGCGGTATAAGGCGCTTACCGCCGTGCAGAAGACCGCCAATACACCGCCGCGGCCGCGGTAGACCGCCACAGCTATTATGACACACATCACGTAATCCGCCGAAATTCAGACACCCACACAATACCGCCACACCAAAGGTCAGCGATAAACATGCGGAAACAAATCCTCCACCTCTACGCCAACAGAAACACGCCCATGCTATTACTACCCACGAATCCACGCAGCGGTCTTTCAACCGTGGTATTCCATTGGCGGTACACACCGCCGCGCTCAAAATACACACACTTCTACAAAACACCGCCACATTGGACAATTCCAAATACACACACCTGATACACATACAAACACCACTCCCACACACCCAACACAATATAAAACACACACCCACATCACCCACAAACCCCTACAACCAGAATTTCTGAGAGAAGGCCAGAGAGACAGCACAGAATAGACAACCCCATCACACAGAGGCACACAACACCATCACCCACGCAACATCCAAGCACAAAACACCACATACCACTACACTCACCACACTCATCAACACATACACCACCCCACACATCACACACACCACGCCATGGCACGCCAAAGACACCCCCGCTTCTCCGAGGAGGAGCTCAGGGTCATGGTGGAGGAAATCATCCGGGTAGAGCCACAGCTATTTGGCTCACAGGTACAGCACACATCCATAGCCAGGAAGATGGAGCTATGGCAAAGAATAGTGGACAGGGTCAACGCAGTGGGACAGCACCCAAGAAATAGGGAGGACATCAGGAAGAGGTGGATCGACCTATGGGGGAAGGTGCGTTCAACGGTATCCAGGCACCACATCGCGGTACAGCGGACTGGCGGCGGACCCTCACCTCCTCCCCCTCAACTAACAACATGGGAGGTGCAAGTCTTGACCATCTTGCATCCTGAGGGCCTCGGAGGAGTCGTTGGAGGAATGGACACTGGTAAGTCTAATCTTAACCATCATAACCCCCACCCTACCTGCATGCTATCACACACCCCCACCATCACACCCTCCCCTATCACCCCAAATCCTCACCAATCTACCCATGACACCAACCACCCATCCCAACCCCAAGACCTGCATGACATAACTAAGCATGGACACTCATCACTAAAGCATGCCCACTGCACAGACCCAGAACACCCCCAACCATCAGCACACAAGCCCCCACACAGGAATGCCTGCACTGGGGTTCACGCACACCCAACCATTGCACACCATGAAACACACACATGCAATAATCATGTACTTATACCCCCGCAGGAACGTCACCACACCAGAGGGTCCAGACAACACCACTCCACCCCCAGAAGAGGCCCACATTGACGACAGCAGTACTGGATCTTGATGACCAGCCCGGACCATCGTGGGCCTCAGGACAGTCGGTTCCCCTTGCCCAGCCACAGCCCAACACCGAGCTTACACCCTCTGGTAACACCAGCACAGCACCCATCCAGCGGCCCCAAACCTCCCTACCCAGGACAGGTCAATCCGCGGTGTGTCCACCACTACAGGGCACCCAGGGTAACCCACCACCCCAACAACAACAGGGACCTAGGGGCAGTGGTAATGGGCACACGGTCCAGGGGACGGAGGCACAGGAACACAGGGGAACTGGGAGGGCTGCTGTGCGACAGAGGGAGGACAGGCCAAGGGAACCAACTCTCAACGAGGCCTTCTCCTCCATCATGGGAGCATACCACCACTCCCAGGAGACGATGGCCACGGTCCTGGACAAGTTGCAGGAGACCCTGCGTCTGCAGGAGGAACAATATTTGGGGTTCACTGAGGAGCTCAGGACCATCGTCTCCGCCCTGGGCACCATCGTAGGGGTGCTGACGGACATTCAAAAGACCTTGAGGGACACCGTGGCACTCCAAGGGGCCCCTGACACTAGCCACAACGATGAAATGCCCACCACCTCCGCCGGCGCTAGTGGACAGGACGCCCCGCCACAGGACCAACACACCAGCACCCCATCCCCTGCAGACGGACAACCACCACGCAAGCGGGCCCTGAGATCCAGGAACAGGACAGAGCAAGATGGCAAGACCCCCGGCAGGAAATAAGACCACCCTGATTGTCCCCCCACTGTCCCACTTTGTTACCCTGTCCATACTTAAACTGCCCCAGCTCCACTTCCTATGCCCAGATCACAATGTACCTGTGAGACTAATAAACTGGACTCTGCCATGGACATTCCTCCACCATCACCCATCACCATTTTACAACCCCCCTTAATTTTTTAGCACTTAAATAAACACCCTTGAAACACTAAAAAAAAAATGGAGTCAGTCTATGATTTGTAAATCTGTATTATCAATGACAGTTTCATAATGGGTTACCCATTGGAAGGCTAACATACCTATGTCACACACCACAAGCCCTTCAAGGATGCAAACAGTTGACACGTAGGTTACCACATTTGTGAAACTGAAATGGAAGGGGACAACTCAGTTAACAAATAGTGAGTGAAATGTCGGTACAGGATAGAGGTAGATGTGTGAAAGTTAATGTAATGGTAAAAATGAAAATGTTCTCACCTGTGTGTCACTGGAAATATTGCTGTATGACTGACTCCCTGTTGTCGTTTTCGTCTTTCTCAGCTTCATCCTCATCACTGTCCACAGGCTCCATAGGCTCCACAGCTGCCACAACACCGTCATCTGGATCATCCTCTTGCAGAAAAGGCACCTGACGTCGCAATGCCAAATTATGGAGCATGGAGCAGGCGATGATGATGTCGCAGACCTTCTTCGGTGAGTAGAATAGGGATCCACCTGTCATATGGAGGCACCTGAACCTGGCCTTCAGGAGGCCGAAGGTGCGCTCGATAACCCTCCTAGTCCGCCCATGGGCCTCATTGTACCGTTCCTCTGCCCTGGTCCTGGGATTCCTCACTGGGGTCAGTAGCCAGGACAGGTTGGGGTAACCAGAGTCCCCCAATAGCCATACATGGTGCCTCTGGAGTTGACCCATCATATCAGGGATGCTGCTATTGCGCAGGATGTAGGCGTCATGCACAGAGCCAGGGAACATAGCATTTACCTGCGAGATGTACTGGTCTGCCAAACAGACCATCTGGACATTCATTGAATGATAACTCTTCCTGTTCCTGTACACCTGTTCACTCCTGCGGGGGGGACAAGAGCTACATGGGTCCCATCAATGGCACCTACGACGTTGGGGATATGTCCAAGGGCATAGAAGTCACCTTTCACTGTAGGCAAATCCTCCACCTCAGGGAAAATGATGTATCTCCTTACGTGTTTCAACAGGGCAGACAACACTCTGGACAAGACGTTGGAAAACATAGGCTGGGACATCCCTGATGCCATGGCCACTGTTGTCTGAAAAGACCCACTTGCAAGGAAATGAAGCACTGACAGCACCTGCACGTCAGGGGGGATTCCAGTCGGATGGCGGATTGGTGACATCAGGTCTGGCTCCAACTGGGTACATAGTTCCTGGATTGTGGCACTGTCAAACCTGTAGGTCACAATTAAATGTCTCTCTTCCATTGTCAACAGGTCCACCAGCGGTCGGTACACCGGAGGATTCCGCCATCTTCTCATATGTCCCAGCTGACGGTGCCTACGTGGGACAACAGCGAAGAAACAGTCACTATTCCTCCAGGTATGTACCCACAGTCACACACAAGACTACACCAGACACAAAACCCTTCCTGTATGTGTGTTGAGTGTAGGCCTCAGTATGTGTGACGCAGTTGAAAATGAATCCATGTGGGCCCCTGAAATGGCGGCTGCCTGACCTCTAAAGTGGGACAATGGGATTGTGGGGTAACAGCGCTGGCGTTGCACACCGTCGCGGTAGGCGGTCGTAGAGCGTGGCGCAATGCTGCATTGGTTAACATTGGACCCTATGGGTCCCAGGAGCCAATGAACAGGTGCGCCGGCGGTGATGATGCGCCCCGCCGCGGACGACACCGCCGCGGACGTCACCGCCACTTTCTATCTGTTCAATCACTAGATAACTGACCTTCGACAGGAGAGGACGTACACTGCTAGTGCTGCTGTGACCTCGGTCTGGAAGCAACGATGGCTGCTTCGTCTGGGGAAAGGGCCCCTGCCTTCACTGCACAGGAGTTGGAGAAACTTGTGGATGGGGTCCTCCCCCAGTACATGCTACTCTACGGTCCTCCAGACCAACAGGTTAGTACACAGGGAGCACGTTGTAGGGGCTAGGCCTTGGTGGACAGGGCTGGGTGGAAGAGGGAAGGGGGCAGAAGTCATACTACAGTAAAGCATGGTAATAAATGGCCCACATGGTCAGAGTATGGAGGGGGCCACACACATTGATGGTGCAATTGGTAATGACTGTTCCTCTTCCCTTGTGCATGTCATGTAGGTCAGCGCCCACCAGAAGAGGGACATTTGGTGTGCCATCGCCAAGGAGGTCCGCACCCTGTGGGCCCACCAGAGACGGGGCACCAACTGCCGGAAGAGATGGGAGGACATTCGCCGCTGCAGCAAGAAGACGGCAGAGGCTCAGCTGGGGAAGGCCTCCCAACGTGGGAGGGGTGTCCGTCGTACCATAACCCCCCTGATGTTCCGGATCCTGGCGGTGGCCTACCCGGAGTTGGATGGGCGCTTAAGGACATCACAGCAGACACAAGGGGGTGAGTACAACCTCATTCTGCGGACTTTGCGTGCAGTGGAGGTGTCTGGGTGGGGGAGGTGGGCTGTGGGTGTCCCTAGGCCAGGGCGAGTTAGGTAGGCAAGGCCCCTCCGTAATGTAGGCCATGTGGCACTCTACCCCACCTCAGAAAAGTAGCAAGTTGAGGTATAGTTGCCGCTGTGGCATCTATGTGCGCAGATTTCCACCATTGCCATGTAGGCCATATTCATGAAATTGCATGTGCAGAGGGCAGGAGCACGGCGTTGTGCATGGGGCTGCTGAGTCTGTCTTGTCCGCCAACGGTAGCGGTATGCCATGCACGAAAACTCTCTTTCTTCTGTCTCCCTCCCTTTTCCTGCTCTCCCTGTCCTTTTGTACACCAGCATCAACAGGCGGAGGTACAGTGGCACCGGAGCACGAGGGAGCTGCATCCCACATGGCCATGGAGGGCCACACCACAGACTCTGAATGCACCAGTGGGATGGAGGGCGAGGGGAGCTTCACATCGGGCACCGGATCACCAACAAGCGACACGGACTCGTCCGCCGATGTGAGCTCCCCTGTGGTGGCGACACCATCTGTGCGCCCCACTTCTACAGGTACAGACGCCACCCCCCCCTACCAGCACCGCCCTCCCAGCAGCCCCTCAGTGTTCGCCCCTTGCCCGCTCACCCAGGAGGGTGGGCATCACCTCCGCCCCAGGCACCTCAGGCCCTGCCCCAATCACCCCTGCTGTCCTCAGTGAGGAGGCCACTGACCTCCTCAGGTCACTCACTGTTGGGCAGTCTACCATTGTGAATGCCATCCAGGGTGTAGAAAGGGAGTTGCAACACGGTAATGCATTCCTGGAGGGCATTCATTCTGGTCAGGCTGCCCTTCAGCGAACCCTGCAATCTCTGGCCTCAGCACTGATGGCAGCAATTGTCCCTGTGTCCAGCCTCCCCCTCCAACTTCCTCCACCCAGACCCAATCCCCTGTACCCCAGCCCATCCCAAGCACACCTACAGACCAGCATGCACACAAGTCAACACACACAAGTAGCTCAAGCAAACATAGGCACCACACACACCACAGGCACTCACACAAGCATCAGACCCATACAGACACAGCAACATCCACTGTCTCCACTGTGTCCCCCTCCTTCTCTTCTCCCTCCTCCCTCCCAGTCTCGTCTACACACACACCTGCATGCACCACATCTACAGGCACTAGGACTCGCACCAGGACACCCAGCACCACACGCCGCTCACCTGCACTCACCACCTCCACTGCCATTTACACGTCCCCTGTGTCCTCTCCCAGTGTGTCTGTGACGCCCCCTCCCAAAGTACCCAAACGCCGGCAATCACTCACCCAACATCCATCCACCTCACAACAGCCTCCAGTGCCTGCACCTGCACCCAAAACAGCTAAAGTGACACCTCCTACAACCACCTCCTCTTCCTCCACTCCCAGACCCCCTCTAACTACCCATCCCAGTGTACGTCAGAAACTCTCCCTATGTCAAATTGACCTTTTTGCCCCCACCCCCCCATCCAATTCATCAGTGCCGTCGTAGCGCCTCAGCCAAAAAGCCTCCAGTACCAGTAGTGCGTGTTCCAGGTTTTTGGAGTGCACCGTCCACCAGGGCAGGCAGTAGGACCCGGAGCCAAGGCACTGGCAGCCCACCCCCTGTAAAGGCTCCGAAATTGGAGAGTGGACGACGGGACCGTGTCAAGACTCCTGGTGGGTAAACAAGTGAAATGGGATCGAAAGCGATTGGTGAGTCAGCTGTAACTCCAAAAAAGCTGGGGAAGGTCCAGAGGAAGTCTGCCCAGCCTGTTGTGAGTGTCACGGCGGAGAAGTGCGCCATCATTTCCGGCGGTCCAGACACAACCGCCAGCACCGTCGTCACTGGTCCAGAGACCACCGCCAGAGACACAGCCCAGGAGGGCCCAAGTATCGTCACTTGTCCAGAGACCACCGCCGGAGTCACAGCCCAGGAGGGGCCAAGTATCGTCACTGGTCAGGAGACCACCGCCGGAGTCACAGCCCAGGAGGGCCCAAGTATCTTCACTGGTCCAGAGACCACCACCGGAGTCACAACCCAGGAGGGGCCAAGTATCGTCACTGGTCAGGAGACCACCGCCAGAGTCACAGCCCAGGAGGGCCCAAGTATCGTCATTGGTCCAGAGACCACTGCCGGAGTCACAGCCCAGGAGGGGCCAAGTATCGTCACTGGTCAGGAGACCACCGCCGGAGTCACAGCCCAGGAGGGCCCAAGTATCGTCACTGGTCCAGAGACCACCGCCGGAGTCACAGCCCAGGAGGGGCCAAGTATCGTCACTGGTCAGGAGACCACCGCCGGAGTCACAGCCCAGGAGGGCCCAAGTATCGTCACTGGTCCAGAGACCACCGCCGGAGTCACAGCCCAGGAGGGCCCAAGTATCGTCACTGGTCAGGAGACCGCCGCCGGAGTCACAGCCCAGGAGGGGCCAAGTATCGTCACTGGTCCAGAGACCACTGCCGGAGTCACAGCCAAGGCGGGGCCAGGATGCCACAGCCCCGCTGGGCAGTGATGGAACGTCATGCCACACACCAATGTCCAGTATGGAGATCGTCATGCCACACACCAATGTCCAGTGTGGAAATCGTCATGCCACACACCAATGTCCAGTATGGAGATCGTCATGCCACACACCAATGTCCAATGTGGAAATCGTCATGCCACACACCAATGTCCAGTGTGGAAATCGTCATGCCACACACCAATGTCCATATCAGAACCACCATGTCAAAGCATTGCTGAATAGTCCTGAACCACCATGTCAAAGCACCGCTGAACAGTCCTGAACCACCATGGCAAAGCACCGCTGAACCGTCCTGAACCACCATGTCAAAGCACCGCTGAACAGGGCAAAGACTGCCATGTCAAAGCACCGCTGAACAGGGCAAAGACCGCCATGGCAAAGCACCGCTGAACAGTCCTGAACCACCATGGCAAAGCACCGCTGAACAGTCCTGAACCACCATGGCAAAGCACCGCTGAACAGGGCAAAGACCGCCATGTCAAAGCACTGCTGAACAGGGCAAAGACTGCCATGGCAAAGCACCGCTGAAAAGGGCAAAGACCGCCATGTCAAAGCACCGCTGAACAGGGCAAAGATCGCCATGGCAAAGCACCGCTGAACAGGGCAAAGACCGCCATGGCAAAGCACAGCTGAACAGTCCTGAACCACCATGGCAAAGCACCGCTGAACAGTCCTGAACCACCATGGCAAAGCACCGCTGAACAGTCCTGAACCACCATGGCAAAGCACCGCTGAACAGGGCAAAGACCGCCATGGCAAAGCACCGCTGAACAGGGCAATGCACTGGGTAGGAATGAATGGCCTGCCACATCAGGCATCCTTATCCCATGTGCAGCTGGGACAGTGACAGGACACTACCTTTCACGGGGAGACTCATCCAGCCTGGGCACCAGTCACCCCCCAGTACCAGTAGGGACCTGCATCAACTTGAGAGACTGTGGCTTTGCACTCCCCAGGATGGCACAGTGGGCAACCCACCCACTGTAGAGACTTGAGAGACTGTGGCTTTGCACTCCCCAGGATACATCAATGGGCATGGAGCCCCGTCGTGGATCTGGCTTTGCATTCATCTGGCTGAGGTGCCCCCCCTTCCCTTCCCCCTGAGGTGCCTGTAGTGTTTCTATCTGATGCCTCGGCAGTGTTCTCTCCGATTTTGGTCATGTATCTTTTGTGGGCTTCGCCCATGCATTTTTGGACTGTTTGTGCACGGACATTGTTGTGTACATATCTGCACTACGTCTTGTATTGTATATATAATTATGAGTGATTTAGAGAGATATATCTGTATATTTTTGTATGACATGTATATTGGCACATTACAATGTTTGACCGAAATTCGTATTGTCTTTGCATTCTTCCGGGGGCATTGTGGGTTGTTAATGTGATATTTTTGACAGCATTGGTGTGTATGTTGTGATATGCGAGTGTGGGGGTGTTTGGTGGGTGTCCCCCTAACTTTTGCCTCCCCCCTCCCCTGTGTCGTAGATCCAGTACTCACCGGTATCTTCTGCGCCTATGTCGCTGTTGTTCGTGAAGGAGCAGAAAGACAAGGGCAGGTAGTATTTGGAGTTCCGGGTCCATGGAGTCGTCCCGTAAAAGGTGGCGGATTGGCGGGTTGTAATGGAGTGGGCGGTACATTGTCTTCCGCCTGTCTATTGGCGGTGACCGCCGCGCTGCTTGTCTGTACCGCCGTGGCAGACGGTGTGTTAAAGTGGCTGTCTTTGTTGGCAGTTTCCGCCAGGGTCATGATTCCCTTTTTTTGTCCGTCGGACTGTTTGCGGTATTACCACACCTTTTACACTGTCCGCCAGGGTTGTAATGACCACCATAGTCTCTAAAAATTCATATATTGAATTCTACACATTGGATTTTTGTTGATCTGATCTTATTTTATTTATAAAATATGAATCTATTTTCCTAACCTGGCGTGGAGTCTTTTTGTGGTGTTTTCACTGTGTTACTGTATAAGATATTGTCCAAGTACTTTACACATTCCCTTCTAAGTTAAGCATGCCTTCTTGCCTGTGCCAAGTTACCAGAGGGTGAGCAAATGATAATTTAGGTTGTGTTGTGACTTAGCCTGATTAGGATTGTGGTCCCTACTTGGACAGGGTGCATACTTTTGCCAACTAGAGGCCCAATTTCTAACATTCTACCCCTAATGTAGGCCCTAAGTAGTCCGTAGGGCAGGGTGCATTGTAATTAAAAGGTTGGACATGTATTTTAAGTTTTACATGGCCTGGTAGTGAAAAGCTCTTAAATTCCTGTTTCACTGCTGAGAAGATTACCTCTCTAATAGTATAACTTTGGGTTGCTTATTACATTTAATAAGTGCTAACATTTGATTGGTAACAGGTAGACATTTCACGTTTGGTGTCTGAGAAATTGTAATTAAAAATTATATGATTGGTAAAGTCGAATTCTAAGTTACAATTTTGAAAATGACACTTTTAGAAAGTTTTCTGACCTAAACTATTTGGTGCCTGCCACCTATCCTGGGTCGCATGTCTAGTTACAGTTGGCAGTTTTGCTTTCTTGAATTTCTCCTAGATAGCCACAAAATAGAGGAACTAAGTGTGCCTGAATGGGCCATCAACTGGCAGGATGGGGGGATGGAGCTGGGTACAGCCCCACATTCAACTGAGTAGGCTGTGCTCTGCCTTCACACAAAGGGCTTGTCAGGTCTGCATTGGTTTTGCAGCCAGCTTGTTACCAGGTCTTTGGGGAGATAAGAACCTAAGAAGGGAAACATATCTACAGGTTGTAAAAAAAAACATAAAACAGAAACTCATTACCAGAAGATATACAAGTCAACTTTGGAGGCCTTTCCTTTATTGCAAGGTCTTACAATATAAACCAGAGCACACTAGCTACTGCTCTTACCCATGCAAATTCAAAGGATAAACTCTTAGAAATTTGGCTGGTTCAACAAACTCAAGATCGACAGAAAATCTGGATGATTCAGAGTTCAGACAATTAGTTCATCAGCCATATGTATCACATCTTCAAAATATACCAGGTGGAGCTAACCAGTGCACTGTTTCTTATCAAATAGCACTATTGCAATGTTTTATATATAGGCTAGTCAAAAAAACTCACAAACCCATTTGCACAGGTAGAAATCTACCAAAAGTGTTCAAGTAGGCAGTGAAGCCAGGCTTTTTCATTAAACCCATTAAAGAGGTCTTCAGTGGCTACAGTCAAAGGCCAAAATAATTATACATTTCCATCCACAATACACCGGGCTTTTCCTTTTTCTCCAGTAGGCGATTGACTACTGACAGACTTTTATCCTCCTGACATACAACAAAGGTATATTTAATTGGTTAAAACACATGGCCTCCTCCAAAATAAGTTCAAACAATAATGGGTAAAAGATACATGACTCAATGTATAAAGCCCATTTCGTGAAACATCTCCCTAGTCTGAGGAATAGCATAGACAGGGACATAGTACACCGGTACAATTTGTTTCAATTAGCATCAGTGGCTTTAGGTTTAAGCCACATGAAACGAGACACTACAAAAATGTATTGATACTACTGAGTTGATTGGCTGTTTATTCCTTTGCAATTGGTACCAATGATGACAATGTAGTAAATCCAGTCCAAGAATCTGTTTCTGATTTGCTAGGGGCTGTTACAGGTATCTTTCCTTTGTACTTACGTTATACTAATGATGACTTTTTGAGAGTCACAATTCCCCTGTTACATATTCATATGAAATCAAGAGACATAGGTAAGAAAAGTCATGTTTATTAGCATAGTTAATTAAAACCAACACCTTCTTTGAAATCAGGTCACATAAGTCCTGGCAAGATAAACACACAAGACACCCTTCATAATTTACTATAAAGATCAACAGAATTATAAACATTATCCCTGCCTGTTAATTTTAAGGTAAGAACATTTACGGAAAATATCAACAATAAATACGCATTTGATCTGTAAAAGGCACACAGTTTCAGCTTATAAGGTACCAACGCTTAATTGTCCCACTGGGAGTCTTAAGTTGCCTATATGACAAGCTTGCTGACTCCTTTCCCCTCTGAAGGCTACATTTTGAGACCATAGAATTTCTATTAGCCTAATTAAAGTGACAGTACAACATAATACAATAAACATCATAAAAAAAAATCCATATAGATACTAAGTTTAGCTGTGATTTTTTTTTCCCCCAAGCCGGTGCTCTTGTAAACTACGAAATAAGAAACAGTAGACCCTTCAAACAAGTGGCTTTCTTAAAATCGCCACAGGCCGCTTTTTAAAATATCTGTTGACTCTACCCGTTAGCCGAAAGACACTCAAGATGGCTCTTGGCTAACCTTACTCAATCATTTTTTACATATTTTTAAAAATCGGCAAAAAACGTGGTGCTCTGATGGCGGCTGTCACCGCAGCAGTAGGAGGTATTTACCACTAACGTTATAATGAGGGCCAATGTCTTTAGTCTCCATTATACCAAAATGAAATAGCATGAATTGTTGTTTCAGTACTTGAGAAAAGGGCATTGATAAATATTCCTAATCTTGTAAAGTTTTATATGTTGATAATACAGACCAAGCAAACGTGTCCTTATCTGTTAGAAAAGACATAGACTGAGTAGCAACGTTTGCTCTACGCTTGAGCACGACTTTTCCCAGGTTCATGGGCCATGCATCTTGCATACTTGGGGCCACATGTACGAAGATCCGGTTTTGCGACTCGCAGACTGCAAGTCTTAGCAACTCGCAATTTGCGAGTCACAAAGCCGGATGTACAACAGTGTCAATGACACTGTCTGCGATTCGCAATGGGGTCAAGAATGACCTACTTCATGAATATTCATGAGGTAGGTCACAATTTGCGACCCCATTAGGAATGGCGGTACTCACAGGGATGGTGGCCTGCAGTATTTTTTTTTTAATGCAGCCCATTTTCCTTCAAGGCTTAAAGGAAAACATAATGCATTTCGGAAAAAAAAATTGAAAAGTTTTCTTTTCATTTTTTCAGAGCAGGCAGTGGTCTGGGGGAGGCAGTGGTCCAAGGGACCACTGCCTGCTCTGAAGAAATGTTTTCGCATACATTCACAAAGGGAATGGGTTAGCACCAATTTGAAATTGGTGCTAACTGCGATTATTTTGCAACCACATTCGCGGTCACAAAACAATCATCCATACTATTTGGATTTGATATTAGGAAGGGACGCCCTTGACACGCCCCTTCCTAATACCGAATTGCAAAACCCAAACTGCGATTCGTAACAAGTTACCGAATAGCAGTTTAGGCTTCGTACACCCCAAAAAGCATTTTTCTGGTCGCAAACTAGAAACATGCTTCGTACATCTGGACCCTAGTTCCTTAATTGCATGATTTAGATAATGATCCCATGAGCCTTTTACGTTGCTGTGCTGTTCCTCAATTTCCAACCAGCATAGGCTGCTGATGGAGCGGACGTCTGCGGTTCGAAGTCTTCAGCAAAGTTTAATGTAGGCACAGTTGCAGTGGAATGCTTGATTTTTCAATCCAAATTCCAAACGTACCTGTTCTGGTGAGGCTGAGTTTGGAATTTGAAAACACTGTTTCATAAACCTTAATTTGGATTTGACTGAAGGAGGCTATTTCCCTGCCCCCCATAATTTCAGCCCCGTAAGTAACTGTTGGCATTACAAAAAGCAAATGGCTAAGTGAAGGACCACTCAGTTTTTGTTTTAGTAACTGGAGCCCATAAATAAGGGACTGTGCCAAGATGTGGTTTGAAAGTTATTTGATGATCCACTATAAGTCCCAGATATTTATGTGAAGGGACTACATCCATCCGATTTCCTTTAGAAACCATGCAAAATTATTAGAATTTCGAATCAATCAGCCGAATCACCTTTGTTTTATTCAAGTTTAATTCCAAACCTTGTTCGTCCATATAGCTGATAAGGGCATCAATATTGCGCATGCAAGCTGACTCTTGTTTGGCTCATTAATACAATATCATCTGCATACTGTAGCCATGGTATTGTTTCAGAGGCCGGAATGGGCACATGGTGGTTTTCAAGTAAGCGGCGTCCCAGAACAGTCTGCAAGAAATAAGTTGAACAGCGTTAGTGCTAGGACTCAATGGTCTCTGATTTTGACTTGTGCCCCGGTACCTGAATGTAATTCAATGATTGCACTCAGTAGGCCACTGGGCAGACCCCACTCTTCCAGTTTTTGCGACAGTCGGCTCTGGGAACACAATCAAAGACAGACTTGAGATTGATGAAACAGTAAAATAACCGATTCTTCCTGTGTCTAGACTTTGAAATTAACAATGATATTGCTGTTAAATTGATTAGTGTCCCCATACCAGCTCTAAATCCTGTCTGACTTCGAGGTACTGGTTGCCTGATGTCTTGACCCCTCAGTCAATTCAAAATGCGACTCTTGTTGGGGGGCCGATGTATGCTTATTTTTTTTTTAGCTTGGGTTGACTTCCTGAGGCTAAACAATGGACAATGGCCTTGGAATCACCACTTGGGGAAGCTCCATACTGCTGAGGGAGCTCTGTGGCTCCATTGCACCAATGCTATGATTCTCCGATACACTGTGCCTTTTCCGCACCTCTTCTGATCTGGCCCCAGTTGCAGCCCGCCCACCTGACGAATAGGTCCTGTCACTCACACCCACAACCCCTGTGTGGCCTCCTAGCACACTTCACCATCAATGGGGGAGGAGGTGGAAGGTTGGAGGCACCATTGTCTAGCTGCAAGGTGTTTGGTGGTGTTGTGCAATTCTGTGAAGGCCTCCCAGCATCTCCCAGCATCTCAGTGCGACTGCCTGTGACAGCAACCACACGGCAGCGACTTGCGGCAATGTCTCCATAGTGTTAACTCCTGCTGCAACATCTCCATAGCAGTCAACGTGTGGCTTGTTAATGACTAGAAGCTGTTTCAACTTCTTGGCTTGTCCTGTCGCTACAGAGGTCTGCTCCATCAGCCCAGCCGTGGCAGAGGCTGCAGTCTCCTTCACGGCATTGGATATGGAGGTGAAGAATCTGCTGCTAACTGAGGCAGACTGGCTTGACTGGTGCCTCTCTGGGGCCGGCGAGGGCAAAGGGGAGGAGGCTGCTGAGCTGGAGTGGCAGACACAGCAGCAGGTGGCAGCTGCTGGGGATCCGGTCACTGCAGATCAGTCATATATCCATTGGATTTGGCATATAGGATATGATTTTTGGTGCACAAGGAGTGCCTTAAAGAGATGACGTCTTTTTGGCCCTGAGACTTCAGAAAACAGGAGGTAAGCTCAATCCAAACCCTTGGAGAGCAGTTCTCATCAAAGTCAGAGGGCAACAGGGCAACAGGGCAACAGCGCAACAGCAGGGCAGCAGTACTTCACAGCAAAGATGAGTACTTTGGGCAGTCAGGCTGTTCCTCCTGACAGGTTCAGGTCCAGAAGTATCTGATTTGGTGGGGTCAGAGACCCAGTTTATATACCCGAAAATGCCTTTGAAGTGGAGGAGACTTCAAAAGTGGTTTTGAAATGCACAAGGTCCTCTTTCAGTACAGGTCTTTCTGCCAGGGTCCCAGTAGGGGGTTTGGCAGTCCATTGTATGGGGGCAGGGCACTAGCCTTTGAAATTTGAAATGTAATTGTCAGTCCCTCCACCCTCCCTGCCTAGGGAAGACCCATTCAGTATGCAGATGAGTGCAGGTGTGACTGAGTATCATGTGTTTGTGATTGTCTCGGTGAAATGCACAAGGGAGCTGTCAACCAGACCAACCCAGACAAGGATTGGAGACAGGCTATAAGGCACAGATTGATTTTAAGTGCAAAGAAATGCTCACTTTCTAAAAGTGGCATTTCTAAAATAGTAATATAACATCCAAACTCACCAATAAGCAGGATTTTGTATTACCATTCTAGCCATACTAAATATGACCTGGTTACCCCTTTCAGATCAGAATCTACCACCCAAGCAGTATATGAGGGTAGCCCTAATATTATCCCATGAAAGAAGCAGGCCTCACAGTTGTGGAAAACCAATTTAGGAGTTGTCCACTACCAGGACATATAAACCACACATTCACATGTCCTGCCTTTAAACTACATAGCACCCTGCCCTATGGGTTACATAGGGCCTACCTTAGGGGTGACCTATATGTAGAAAAAGGGGGAGTTTAAGGCTTAGCAAGTACTTTTAAATGCCAAGTCGAAGTGGCAGTGAAACTGCACATACAGGCCTTGCAATGGTAGGCCTGAGACATGATTGAGGGGCTACTAGTGTAGGGGGCACAATCACTGCTGCAGGCCCACTAGTAGCATTCAATCTACAGGCCCAGGGCACATGTAGTGCACTTTACTAGGGACTTACAAGTAGATCAAATATGCCAATTGAGTATGAACCAATGTTACCATGTTTAAGGGAGAGAGCATATGCACGTTAGCACTGGTTAGCAGTGGAAAAGTGCACAAAGTCCTAAAACCAGCAAAACCAATGTCAGAAAAATGGAGGGAGGCAGGCAAAAAGCTTGGGGATGACTACCCTAAGGCTGTCAGGTCTAACAGTGACTGTATGGGAGAGTGACCAGATGTGTGAGTAGGTGTATCACAGAGTGAGTGGGTATGTGAGCGCCTGCATGGGAGAGTGAGTGGGTGTGTGAGTTAGTATATGGGTGAGTGACTGGGTGTGTAAGTAGCTGTATGATTGTGTGAATAGCTGGGTTAGTGTTGTATGGGTGAGTGAGTGGTTGTGTTAATGGCTTTTTGAGTGAGTGGGGGTGTCATTAGTTTTATGGGTCTGTAAATGAGGATGTGAGTAGTGTGTGTAGATGTATGAGAGTGTGAGGTTATGAGTGGGGGTGTGAGTGGTTTTCTGGATAATGTCATCAGTGATGTCATCAGTGATATCATTTGAGATGTCATCAGTGATGTCATTAGTGATGTCACTGACCAGGTCATGAGTGGTGTAATATGTGAGGCCATAAGTAGTACATTATGGGGACACAAGTTATAGTTAGCTCAAGTAACTATAACTTATGAATTACGATGGTTTTCTATGTGTGAAATATGACCCTAACTATACCAGTCCTGTAATCTTTGGGTTTTTTTCAGGGAATTTCTAAGTTTTTTTTAAAATTCTAGTTCTATATAGCGGGAAAATAAAATGTTTTATAAAAATCTCATATACTGCTACAGCATAAATAATGTATACTGTTATGTGTCACATCTCCTGTAAGCATAGTACTAACTTATATTTGGTTTTTTAATAGTGTTTGGTGACATATATCATCAAATCTGTGAAGTTAGTAGTAGTGGTAGAGAAATATTTGTTTGAGATACTAATGGAGACAGCCTTCGACCATACATAAAATTTCATATGTGTTGCCACTATTTTGTTTTCTCGTCACTGACCCATACAGTACCTGACACACACACTCAGTCACTCTCCCATGAAAGGAACTTACACAACTGTACGTATGTGAGAAAGGGCCTCTTTTGACATGGTAGCCCCCCACTTTTTGCCTGGCAAATTATGTGGTTTCAAACTATGAGGGCCCTGGGCCCCTGCTAACCAGGTACCCAGGGCCAGATTTCTTTCCCCAAAAACTGTACTAGTTATTGCCACTTCAGCCACTCTTTTAAGTCCTTAGTAAATGTCACCCCTGGTACCTAGGGCATCGGTACTGAAGAGGGCCCCCCGAGAGCTGCAGCACCAATTGTGCTCCTCTGCGAGGCACCTCACAGCCTCATGCATGACAAGGTGTATCCCAAGTTGCAAACTTGACATGGCACTCACCAAGGCACTCATTATGAGTTTAGCAGTGCAAGGACAGCCATGGTGGCAACGGGGGTTGCACCACCCCGGGCCGGCGGTGAAGACTGCAATATTATGACTATGGAGGTCTTCTGAATCGAACACAACCAATTCACCAGCAGTACCGCCAGTGTGGACGGATGGCGGCGGACAGCTGTAGGCATCCACAGGCCGGTGGGGACCATGTTCCCGCCGAGCGTATTACGAGGTTGCAAACCGCCAAGATTTTTGCTGCGGTTGCACCGCCACCGAAACCCTGGCAGAAACTAGCCATATAAAAGGAGACATTCACCTTCAGGAACATAGACACGTCAGGAGCAGCCATGGAACCAGGACTTGAAGTCTTACCAATACTCCTGCTTGCCCTGCGTCTTCAGAACCAGCAACAACTGTAAAAGGAATTAGAACACACGCGCACACAATACACACATCCGGGACGACTAGCGATGGACACACACACGCAACCACAGACCCATACCAACACACACACCTACACATACACACTCGCACACAAAACACACACATGCACATGAACAATACACACACCATGCACAACACACATGTGCCATACACAGAACTCCCCACACACACTGCCACAGGCCCACACACATATGCACAACACAACCAAGTCACACAACATAATAACTGCAGTGACACAAACGTTTGCACACCTACACATGACAACAAATACCAACAACAACACGCAAAGACAACACACAACCAATCAACAACAACACACACCCACACAATGTACCAAATGTCACACCACCCCCATGTAACACACAACACAGATGACACAGCCATCACCGCACACACAGGCGCACACACAACAACCACACAATGGCACACAACACCATCACATCACATCACAACTCAGCTATACACATGCATGGAACCACACACTCATATCACAAACAAAATAAACAACAGCAGGAACTGGCCCAATGGCAGGCCCACACACACACACACACACACACACACATGCATTCCAAGCACACCAGCCAGCACTACCAACACACACAACCCACACACCCACAAACCAAACCCCACATACACAAATCAGACATGTTGAATGAAAAGCAGAACAAGTAAGTCATCATCGACAACAATGTCAGGTTGGCCCTGATGTATTAAATTTGAAATATAAATAAAAAACTATGTAAAGGCAAAAGGCCTTTGGCCAGTTCATGTGTGTCGGTGCTATGGCACAAATGGCACGTCTCAGTGCTCAATCTTGACTCCTGACTGCAAAATCATTTCCACATGGTTGGGTCATCAAGGGGGCAGGCAGGCACCTCAGGGGTGAGGGGGTGGAGGTCGAGGGGGAGGTTTGGGTTTGGGAGAGGGGTCCTTGGGGTTGGGGTTGGCTAGGGAGGGCTTGGGTTTGGTTTTTGGTGGAGGGTCTTTAGGTTTGGCATTGGGAGTTGGGACTTTGAGTTTGGGGGGTGGACCTCTTGGCAAGGGGAGGAGCATGGGCAACACCAAGTTGGGGCACGGGAGGAGGCAGAGGTGGAAGGGCTGGACTTGGGCAGGGACACAAGGCGCTTCGGGGACTGACGGGGTGGGAGAGGGTCAGGGAGCTGGGTAAACTCATAAAGGAAATGTTTCTTAGGGACACAAGGGCGGTTATGGGAAAAACGTTTGGGAGTGGAGGGAGTGGTTGTCAGATGTGTCTTTGTGTGTGTCATCGGTGAAGGTGCATGAGTGGAATGCTTGTGTGTGCTGGGTGTCTGTTGGGTGGGTGTGTGCAGGCGTTTAGGTGTCTTGGGAGGAGGGAGAGTGGGAGGAGGTGCTGGGAATTGCCATGCTGGATGAGTGACTGTGTGTTGGAGTGGTGGCTGCAGGAATGATGGATGTGCTGCATGTGGGGGTGTCAGTGGTTGTGGTGAGTGCGGATATGGTGACTGGAGTGGATGTCTGGGGGTCAGCTATTGTGGTGACTGTGGGTAATATGGGAGTTGTGGCTGGATCAGGGAGTGTTGATGTCGTGCCAGCATGTGTGAGTAGTGAAGTGTCTGTGATGGGAGGGGTTTGGAGGTGTCTGTGCAGGCAGTGGATGTTGGTGTGTCTGCAGGTGGATGTTGTCTGTGTGCATGCCCATGGTGGGTCTTGTGGTGCTTGTGTTTGTCATGTGGAACCTTGTCTGTTGTAGTGGATGCATGTGTGTGTGAAGGTATGCTCTGGATGGATGTGGGGAAAGGGAGGGGATAGGGATTGGGAAGAGGTAGGTGGCAGAGGGACGGCAGACAAAGGAACACTGGATGACATCAGGGAGGAGGCCAGAGCCTGAAAGGATCTCTGCAGGGCAGCCATGGCACCGTGAATGCCTTCCAGAAATGCATTGCTCTGTTGCACTTGAGCCACCAGTCCCTGGATGGCATTCACAATGCTGGTATGACACACAGAGATGGACCTCAGGAGGTCAATAGCCTCCTCACTGAGGGCAGCAGGGCTGACTGGGGCAGAGGGCATGGGCAACTGGGGGGAGCTACAGGGAGGGTGGTGCTACTAAGAGGGGTTGGGGGATAATGATTGTGCTGGGGTGGTCCCAGATAGGTCCACCACTGCCAGGGAGTGCCCACAGGAGAAGGATTTCAAGGATGATGTAGACAATCCAGTCTCCCTCATTTCACTGCCGTTGCCCTCCATCCCACTGGTCCCTCGGTCTCGCTGGAATCAGGCTCCTGGGTCCCGTGGGCTGGCGCTTCCCCACTTGCCTGTGCCCCTTCTCCTTTGCCAGATGATGCTGATGCACACAAAGGGAGAGAAAGAGAGGGAGGGAGAGAGAAAAGATAGGGTGAAAAACGGTCAACACCTAACTTTCATAAACACATGAACATGTGCATATCTCACATAACATTTCAAGGGCGGGCATGCCATTGCAATTACACTCAAAGTCTGATAATACCCATTGCCCATGGAAAACTGTTATAGACAGTGAACATCAGATGTGCACACAAGTACAGATATGGACATGAAGAAGGCAGTGACTCACCATTGCTGCAGGGGAATTGGCAGGAACATCTATAAAATGACATGAATATACAATGTTGGTACTTCAGGGATCTCCCAGGGCACTTACCACATCAAGTGCCATCCCATAGTTGTAAGGCCAAGTCCACACAATGATAGCTACAATAGCAGCAATTGCTGTATAAAATGCCCTCATGTAATCTTATGTAGCAGTATCCCATTGTTGTCTCCTTCCACATCCCTACACGCAGAAGGTGACATATGTTTGCATAGTCACCTATCAGGGCAATACTCCTGTCCCATTGAGGCCCTTCTTATGGTGGAACTGTGAAACCAGACCCACAATCAGTCTATTGCAGCAGCTGTTCAATACCAAGACATTCTTAGTTTATGGAGGAGACTAACACAGATGGGATTGCACTTACACCTCTGATACACTGATGCCAATGGTTGGAACTGGTCAGGCACAATGCTTAGGTTGACAAAACCACCCCAACCATGGGAAATGTGACATTTCAATCCTGTGACAGCATTGCCTTGTCACACATAAATCATATTTACCCTAGCTGTGTCACTGGCTCCCCCTAAGATTCTGGTACAGGGTGCTAAAGTTATAATGCTTGTACTTGCAGAGTTGCTTAATGCATCCTTAACCAAAGGCCATGTATATAAGACCTGGAAACATGCGATAATTAAGCCTCTTTTAAAAAAATCCACCCTTGATCCCACTGTTTTGAGTAATTACAGGCCCATCTCTCTGCTACCCACCCCGCCAAGATTTTGGATAAACACATTAACTCCCAACTCTCTGTGTTCTTGGAAGAAAATGGTCTTCTCCATCCCTCCCAGACGGGTTTTCGGGTCGGTCACAGCACGGAATCTGCACTCATCGCAGTCTTAGAAAGGGCCAGAATGAGTGTTGATCAGGGTCTTACCACAGTTATAATTATGCTGGATCTTAGTGCAGCTTTCGACACTGTTGACCACTGAGTACTCATTAGGAGGTTGAGGGATGTTGGCATCAAAGATCTGGCGTTGGCTTGGTTCACATCCTTTCTAAACGATAGAACCTTCCAGGTGTTAGAAAGATCTCACCTATCAGACATACTGCAGAGTAAGTGCGGGGTACCTCAGGGCTCCTCTTTGAGCCCAACGTTGTTTAACATTTATATGGCCCCTCTAGCCGCATTGGTTGAGTCCTTTGTTCTGGCCATGGTGTCATATGCCGACGACTCCCAACTGGTGGTATCGTTCTTGGCCAATGAGACACTGGAAGGCTCTAGATTATCCTCCTGCCTTCATGCGGTATCTGGTTGGATGATTAAGAGTAAATTGAAACTTAATGAAGACAAAACCAAGGTGATAATTGTAGGCCCGGAGTCAAGACTCGGAATCCCGCATCCACTCCCATTAGTAATGGATGAATTCCCTCCACCTAAGAAGCAGATTAAAAGCCTGGGGTTCTGGTTGGATCCAGCTCTGACAATGGATATTCATGCTAAGCATCTATCGGCTACCTGCTTAGGTCTACTTAGATTATTGAGAAAGGTGTTTCATATTCTTCCGATATTGGCCAAAAGACTTATTGTTCAGGCCACAATCTTATCCAGGCTTGATTACGGAAATGAACTCTTTTTAGGATCTCCATCATATGTCAAGAAAAGATTACAAAGAGTCCAAAACGCAGCAGCTAGCCTGATACTTGATATTCCAAGATGGACCTCAGTTCGGGCTGGCCTGATCTTGTTGCATTGGCTGCCAATAGAAAGGCGGATCGAATTCAAGGCCCTATGCCTGGTGCACAGGTCCCTCCATGACAGGGGACCTCTGCTCCTTAAAAATTTGGTTACTTTCTATAGGCCGAATAGATACCTTAGATCGTCCTCCTCTGCTCTAGCCAGAATTCCCAGAGTCAAGAAAAGTAAATGGGGTGGGTCCACTCTATCCTTTCTGGGAGCCAAGCTATGGAACTCCCTTCCTGTTAGGTTGCGTCCGATGAATCAGGAACTGATGTTCCGCAAGGCACTCAAAACCTGGCTTTTCTAGTCCCCTTCCATAGTCTCTGTTTACTGGCCTGTCGTGTCCGTGAGTTCCATTAGTGCTGGGAAACCTGTTGGTAGCCATGCTCTTTACAAACTGCATAATATAACATAACATACCCATTGTTGTTGTGCGTCTACCATTGTCCACAATCACAGTATTCCAGTAGTAGCCCACCCAATCCCACTCAGGGCCTGACAAGGGAGAGATAACAGTCAGTACTCACCCCCTTGTGGCTGCTGTGCTGCCCTCAAGCGCCCATCCACCTCAGGGTAAGCCACCACCAAAATGCAGGCCATTAGGTGGGTCAGGGCCCGACAGGCACCCCTCCCTCGTTGGGAGGACATCTCTAGCTGGCCCTACGTGATCTTCCGGGTCCAGCGTCTAAGGTCCTCCCATCGCTTCCAACAATGGGTGCTCCACTGGCAATGGGCCACCAGGGTCTGCACTTGCTTGGCAATGGCACAACAAACCCCTTTCTTCTGATGGGCACTGACCTGGATGGGTGACACAGACAGGAGGAGAAATTGATTAGGACTGGCACAAAGTAGACAGCAATGGTCTACACAGATCAGACACACCACATTGCCATCTACATCCATTGTATCGGGTCACACTCCTAATATCCATACCCCCAGCATGCATGTACTCCGTTGCCGGCATGCCTATGCCATTAACAACAACACTGACGCTTACCACACACGACAATGGCATGGGGCTCACCTGCTCCTCTGGAGCCCCATACAACTGTCCATACAGGGGTAGGACCCCTTCGACCAGCTTTTCCAGTTCTTGCGTGAGGGCCGGGGCCCTATCACCTGCAGGACGTGACATGATGGCTCTCAGAGACAGTACACAGCAGCTCACGTAGTGGAGGTGTTGCTTGCAGGAGTGTCAGGAGTCAAGAGAGCTAAGCGGTATAAAATGGTGGTCACAGCCCCCACGTACATGACCATCACTGCCAGCGGTGATCATTATTGGCCCAGTACCCCAAGGGCATCAATGTTAACCTATGAGAAGTTGCATGGCGGTTACGAATGCTTACCACCATGACAGCATACGCCGGCGGGCTTGCATCACTTCCATCTGTCCTGTGCTGCAGGACATGTGCCTGGGTTTTATGTACAGTAAATGGCTTGTTATTGAAAAATAAGTGTGTCATGGTACTTATATGTCCAGAATGCTGCAGAGGCCCATGTTGTACCATCATGTATTGGCACATTCATTTCACATTCAACACACAGTGCTGTAATATTGACGGAGGTCACATGAACTGCATGTTCACCTACTAGCTGCCTCCTAGGTGGTGTTGCACCGTAGATCACTGTAACATCTACATAGATGGTCCATCCGAATCCCAATTGTGCACACAACATGGAAATCACACATGTGTTGCGTGGCACAAACAATGTAAAGGGCCAACAATGGCCCTCCTGCATACACAATGTAGTATGTTTCACCTGGTTTGGTGTGTGGCACAACATTTTGTACAGCTAACATGTGTGGAGTGCTAATCACATTCTGCATTCTCTGCTCTCCATCCTAGATACCATGTAATGAGGGGAATGAGAAATGCCCTGGTGTATCGTCCGCTAGTCGACCTTGCTACCTTGAAAGAGAGACACATCATCCAAACCTATCATCTGAATTGTTGAGCTCTGTACCCAGTTGGAACCAGATCTACTGCCTGCCATCCACAATCTCTATGCCATCCCTCGCACAGGGATTTCCAGGGGGCACTTCTAAGGTGCCCTCTGCGTACATGGTATAATAAATCTAACACTGGCATTACCAAACAACCCAGTATGCAGAGAAACTATTGTGTTACTGGGGAACTCGTAATGACCAGTATCCAGCACATATATTTGCTATGGCTCCTATGTACACTTACTATGTCTTAAGGCTTTGTAAAGGCACAGAAGGGGCATATTTGCTCATGCAAAGAATGCACTTGCGTGTATTATAGTGCACTCTGCCTTAGGTCTGTAAGGCCTAGCAGAGGGGTGACTTACCTATAGTCCATGTGGTGTTAGTTGACAGGGCACTCTTGGTGAGTGGCATGTCAAGTTTGCACCTTTTCAGGAAACCTTGTCATGCACTTGCAATGGCAGTCTGCATGAGGCTGGTGGGGGTCCTCTCAGAGTGGCACAAATGGTGCTGCAGCTCTGGGATCTGGCCCTGGGAATCTCTTTAGCAGGGACCCAGGACATTACAATTTTGCGACCATGTCATTTTCCAGACAAAACGAGGCCCTTTTCCACAGTGCATGAGTGTGTGAGTGGGTCTGGGAGTGAGTATGTGAGTGTCTGAGTGGGTCTTTGAGTGGATCTATGACTGTCAGTGGTTCTGTGAGTGGGTGTATGAGTGTCAGTGGGTCTGTGAGTGTGTATGTGAATGTCTGAGTGGGTCTTTAAATGGGTGTATGAGTGTCAGTGGGTTTGTGAGTGGGTTTATGAATGTCTAAGTGACTCTGTGAGTGGGTGTGTGAGTGTCTGCATAAGTCTTTGAGAGGCTGTTCCTGTGTCAGTTTGTTTTTGAGTGAGTGTACAGGTGTCTGCATCTGTGAGTGGGAGTGTATCTGAATAGTTCTTTGAGTGGGTGTATGAGTGTCAGTGACTATGTGAGTGGGTGTATGAGTGTCTGAGTGGGTCTGTGAGTGGGTATGTGAGTATTTGAATAGTTCTTTGAGTGGGTGTATGAGTGTCAGTGAGTATGCTAATAAGCATATGAGTGTCTGAGTGGGTCTGTGAGTGGGTATTTAAGTTTCTGAGTGGGTACTTTAGTGTGTATATGAGTGTCAGTGGGTCTGTGAGTGGGTGCATGAGCATGTGAGTGGGTCTGTGAGTGGACGTGAATGGGTCCTTGAGTAGGTGTCTGAGTGTCAGTGGGTCTGTGGGTCTGTGAGTGGGTTCATGAGTTTGTGAGTGGCTCTGTGTGTCGGTGTGTCCAAGTGGGTCTGTAGGTGGGTGTGTGAGTGTCCCAGTGGGTTTAAAACTGTGTGCATTAGTGTGTGAGTGTATGTATTTGTTTTATTATTTGTCAGCAGGGTTTGTGACTCCATCACAGCTTTACATGGGGGGCCCTGCTGAGCACCGTGGCGGAGTCACAAGACTGCACGATCATGGCCAATAAGAGGGGTTTTGACTTTTTAAACTAATAAGGGTTACCTCTGACTCCCATTAATAACGGCAATGGGGTCAGAGCACCTCTACCCTGGCCCCTTCCATTATTTTCAGCTTCTGTTTTCATCCCCTGAGACTATGCACAGTTCATAAAATGGTAGCCACAACTTTCTCCACAGGTTGCGGCCAGCCATTCGCAGTACTGCTTCTGGCGTGTGGAGCTGCGACACTCCGTGCAGAAGTCGCAACAGATCTGCGTCCTTATATATACAAACCACTGAACAGATTTACAACAAATCACAAAAAGGTTTTTTCCAGACCAAGAGCTACCTTTCTGTCAAATTTGGTGTAAATCTATCCTGTGGTTCGGCTGCTATTTTTTGTTCAAAATCCCTGAGGAAAAATGCATTGGGGAAAGCGTTTTGGGACCCCTCCTTTTCTTGGCCCCTGGTTGACAGATAACACTGAAACTCACCTTGGCAGGTGCTAGAATGTACTTTCTCTGTCTCCAAACTGCAGGAAGTGTGACTAAAAAACTTTCGGCCACCTTTCTGCCTGAAAACCGATGGAGTCCAGGGTAGCCATCAAAGCCAAAGCAGCTGATGTTGAATAGATGGTCCGCCTCAAATTGGATTGTCCAACTGAAGAAGATCTAACTCACAGAAAAGTGCCTACGTCCAATCTGGTTCTTCTTTTAGAAGTACCTTTAAGGTTCTTTCGGTGTCCATAACTCACCCCAAGGTTCCAGAAGCTCTGAGTTGCTCCTTGGGGGTCCAAATCCTAAAATTACCACTGGCCACTGGTCAGATGGGCTATTTCTGCAGGACTTTCATCAGCTCCTTTCCACCTGCAGCTTACAGGGAGTCCCTTTTTGGAGTTGTGAAAGTCAGGCAAAGTCCTTTTCTTGGTGAAGTCCAAAATGTGCAGCAGGTGCAGTCCTTCTGAGTGCAGTGTCCAGGTACAAACCAGAAGTCCAGCAGGGCAGTCTTTCTTCTTCTTGCCTTGTTCCAGTAGGGATCTGAAGTGTGGTGCAGCTCTGCCATATTTATCCTTGCTCCTGGGGTGGCAAGCAGGGAGGTGCTCCTGTACAATCATGTGCAGGCCACCACATCTCCTTTTCTTGGCCCCTGGTTGACAGATAACACTGAAACTTTCCAGACAGCATCTGAAGTGAGCTTCGTATTTTTGGGGAAAATGTCATGAAGATTCATCAAATTATGCTAAAGTTATTAACAAAAGAAGATATTTTTTTCTATAGAAACTAGCTCCTAACTGTAACTACCTAGTGGCAACTGCAACAAGGTAAAGAAAGGCAAATATATATATATATATATATATATATATATATATATATATATATATATATATATATATATATATATATAAATATATATATATACATATGTGTGCGTGTGTTTATGTATGTATGTATAGATATATGTATATATACATATATATATATATGTATATATATATATATATACATATATATATATATAAATATGTATTTATATAGTATTTCAAGTAAATGTCATTTTGGATTTTTTTATTCATTTCAAAATTTGTTTAATGTTTTGCAATTGATTTATATTTTATTTTTCTAGAAACAGGTCACAGCAGCACGTGCAGTGTAGGTCCTCTCCTGTTGAAGGTCAGGTGGCAAGTGAGTGAACAGATAGAAAATGGCAGTGATGTCCACGGTGGTGCATACCATCACCGCTGGCATACATCACATTTGGCCACTGTATCCCATAGTACCCAATGTTAACCAATGAGGATTTGCACAGCAGTTATTAACCGCCTCCAGCAACGGTGCACAGCGTCAGTGGAATTACCTCATTTCCACCTGTCCCTCCAAACAGGACAGGCAGATGCCATTTCAGGGGAGGGGTTCAGGCCATGGCTCCTAACTGCATCACAGTACACGTATGCACCATTTGGATCTCTCCAACAAAATACTGTTACAATCACAACATACATTGAAGTGTGGTGGTTGGAAATAAGAGATACTGACCAGCTGCTCACTATTTTGCCCCATAGATTGCACCCTCTGCGGATGAATAGGACATGGAGACATCCCCCCATGTACAGACCCCTGGTGGACTTGGCAACAATGGAGGACAGGCACATTATCCTCACCTATAGACTGGACAGGGCCACAATCACAGAGCTGTGTGCCCAATTGGAGCCTGACCTAATCTCTGCTATCTGTCACCCCACCGGGATCCCCCCTCTTGTGCAAGTGCTATCAGTGCTCCATTTCCTGGCAACTGGCTCCTTCCAAGTGACGTTGGGCTTGGCAGCAGGAATGTCTCAGCCAATGTTCTCAATAGTGCTGACCACAGTGTTGCCTTCCCTGATTAAACACATGCGCAACTACATCGTTCTCCCCCAGGTGGAGGATTTTGCCACAGTGAAAGCTGATTTCTATGCAATGGAACATATCCCCAACATTATTGGGGCAATTGATGGTACACATATTGCGTCCGTCCCCGCCCCGTGAAATAAACAGGTGTTCAGAAATCGAAAGAGCTTTCACTCCATGAATGTGCAGATGGTGTGCCTGGCGGACCAGTACATCTCCCACGTCAATGCAAAATATCCTGGGTCTGTGGATGATGCCTTTAGCCTGAGGAATAGCAGCATCCCATATGTGATGGCTCAACTCCAGAGGCACAGGGTGTGGCTAATAGGTGAGCCCTGGTTCCCACCCAGTATATGTTGGTGTTTGGGTATGGTGTGGGCCCTAAGGGTTGGTGTATGGCTAACACCCTTGATATTTGCAGGTGACCCCAATCTCTCATGGCTACTGACCCCTGTGAGGAATCCCAGGACAAGGGCAGAGGAACATTACAATGAGGCACATGGGTGAACAAGAAGAATTATAGAGAGGACCTTTGGCCTCCTGAAGGCCAGGTTTCGTTGCCTTCATCTAGCAGGTGGATCCCTGTACTACTCACCCAAGAAGGTCTGCCAGATCATCGTGGCATGCTGTATGTTGCACAACCTTGCCTTACATCGCCAGGTGCCTTTTCTGCAGGAGGATGAGGCTGGAGATGGCAGTGTGGCAGCAATGGACCCTGTGGACAGTGAAGATGAGGAGGCAGAGGATGAGGATGAGGACAACAGAAGTGCAATAATTTGTTGATATTTCCAATGACACACAGGTAAGACAGTGTAACTTCACACTTAAATGACTGTTTTGTGCTTGACATTGTCATAGGCAGGCTGATTTTCCCACTTATATTGCCACTCACTATACCCTTTGGCATGTCTATTTGCAGATATTTGTGCCCTACTATCGCTCCTGGTGTGTTGACTGGAGCCATCTACAGTTCATTCGTATGTATACATTACTGTACAGTTGATTTTCAATGTTTAAACCTTGTTAAACGAATACATACTTAAATCATTTGACATATTCATACTTTTTTCAAATGGTGTTTATTTAAGAGCTAAGAAGTAGAGGGGGATGTGCAATGGACTGGGGTGATGGTGGAGGAAAATCCAGGTTACAGTCTAGTCTATTTGTATCACAGGTGTTTTGTCCAAGGGAGCATAGGAAGGAGAGCAATGGCAGTTCAAGGTGGACAGGGTGACAGAGTGGGACACAAGGGTGACAATCAGGAAAATTATTTCCTGGCTGGGGTCTTGGCAATAGTCTCTGGCTTCTGGCCTATATTGCAGGGAACATTTGTGGGGTGGTTCTCCTTCTGCAGGGGGAGGGGTGCTAGTGGCCTGTTGGTCCTGTAGCAGGGCCTCCTGTCCACTAGCGGCAACGGAGTTGGAGGGCTGATCATCGGTTTGGCTAGTGGCAGGGGCCCGGTGGGGTGCCACTGCTTCCCTCATAGTGTTGGCCATGTTTGCCAGCACCCCTCCAATGGAGACCAGGGTGGTGTTGATGTCTTTCAAGTCCTCCCTGATCCCCAGGTACTGTCCCTCCTGCAGCCGCATGTTCTCCTGCAATTTGTCCAGTATCTGGCACAGGGTATCCTGGGAATGTTGGTATGCTCCCAGGATCGCGGTGAGTGCCTCCTGGAGGGTCGGTTCCCTGGGCCTGTCCTCCCCCTGTCGCACAGCATTCCTCGCAGCTTCCCTGTTGTCCTGTGCTCCTGTCCCCTGAACCGTGTTCCCACTGCCACTGACCCCAGGTCCCTGATCGTCCTGTGTTTGGGGGTGACCTGGGATCCCTGTAGTGGTGGACACACTGCTGATTAACGTGTCCTGGGGACAGAGGTATGGGCCTTCTAGGTGGGTGCTGTGGTGGTCCTGGTTTGAAGTGTTGACAGACAGTTACCTGCACAAGCTTGTTAGTGTTTGTGAAGTCTTTCTAATAACATATATACAAATTTGGATTTCCTTTAATATCTCAAAAAGTACTGAACGGATTTACAGCAAATAAGCAAAAGCGTAATCTGCATACTGAAAGCTAGCTTTCTGCCAAACTTGGTGTAATTCCGTACAGTGGTTCGAATTGTAGTTGTGTCTAATGGTCCTATGGGAATTAACATGGGAAATGCAACTTTTTAACCCCCCCTTTTCTCCGCCCCCACTTGATGGCTCACCCTGACACTTTATATGTGCAACAAGAATCACTGGGGCACTTTTTCTGATGATTCGTCAAATGGTGCCTAAGATATAGGCAAGTCAAAAAACACTTTTTCTATTGTGCATCCCTGTCATCCATAGTTATCTCATCAATAATTTTACTGCAGATGTTACGGTGACATTATCAATGATGTTATCAAAGATGTCATAAGCGCTGTAATTTGTGGGGTAATTAACAGTGCAAGGGGAGGGTGCAAGTTATAGTAAATCTAAGGCATGAGTTGTGGTTAGTTGAGATAAATCTAACAATAGCAGCTGAATTGCTATGGTGTTCTATGTTTAAAATGTGAGCCTAACTAGAATGTCCCTGTGACCTTTGTTTTTTTAAGTGAAGTTCTATAGTTTTTTTAGGTCTATTTCATAACTATAATTTCCCTGTAAGCTTTGTTTTTTTCAGTGAAAGTATATACCATAGTGGTTTTAAGTGAATTTCTATTACTTTTTTTTAACTCAATGCAATTTTAATTACTATACATTAACGCCCTACGCACAAGGCCAAAGCCCATGAGACCAACCCCCTATAATCACCCAATTGCACGTCACCCATGGCCAGTGGCCTTGCACAGCAGGGGTGGGCCACAGGGCCTGGCTAGTGGCCAGGCCCTGCAGCCAACCCCTTATAGAGGCCAACCTTCTATAACCACCAGACCCCACATTGCACACAACCTTTGGCTGTGCATGGTGGGTTGGTTCTCAGCAGCAGTTGATAAAAAAGAATACACTGGTCACAGTCACTACTTGAGATATTGTGCTCGAAGAAAGCAAGGATGCAAACACCTCCATCAAGAATTACAGATAACCTTTTTTTAAGGTGGAAATGTGGAGAAAACACACTAGCTTTGCTTTGGCCATGTGAATGAAGTTAGGATGATTAGTACTTTACAGATGTAGAGCTTCAACATCATGGGCACTTGCTTTGTTTGCATCTGTAAGTGTTTGCGGCTGAGTTTTGATTTCTGTAAAATGAGCATCATGCCAGAATGAATCCTGCCAAACGTATTTATCAAAGAAGAGGCCATTGTTTTGTGCAAAATGTCTACCAAACTTTAGTACGCTCTACTGGCTAATTAGTAAGTTTTACTTCAATTGCTAAATGTATAGTGCATCTCCTACAGTACATTTGTGTAAAGGTCATCAAGGAAATTTCTCCAGTGACCTTCTGTGTCTGTAACTTTGCCAATGTGATTGTTCCTCAAGCGTCCTCATATAATTTTAAACTATGCATATATATATATTTTTTAATGTTTTAATTTCCTATCTATACGTCCCTCTAACCTTTATTTTTTCAGTTAATATATATACCATAGTGGTTTTACGTTTTTTAAGCCCACCCAGAGCACAGTGTTGCTATTGTTCTATAATTGGATAATGAAATACATGATGCAGTTCACAGTCCGTTTCCATTGGTCAAGGTAAGAGGCTGTGTATATTGTCATGTCGTTATTGGCGCTGTGACACCTTAATGCGCTGTAGTTCATATGGGTCCACGTTGATTACAGAGATTGTTTTCCTGTCACGTTTAGCAGCCTCGGCCCCACTTTGCTAAATAAGAGACAAGTTTCTTTGGGTTTTTTTTCTACTAGGTAAGCGTAATATTTCTATGTAGGTTTTTCTGTCTCGGGTTCTTCTTTCGCTTGGTTCTTTGGACTGTTTTCACCGGAGGGTTCTTTGGTGTTCGGTGACTTGCACCAATGGATTTTAAGGCCTTCACTCCCACTGATCCCCTTTAGTTGTATTGGTGAACAGAGGCAATATATGCCCCATTTTATATATGAAAGATGTTTGAAATGGGTTAATGTTTATGATTTGAATTACACACAGAATAGAAGTGGGGGGAGGTGGCACGCAGGAGCGGGTCTCAAAATGAATTTTTTTTAAAAGTACCTACTCCTCACGCACCGCTCCTCTCCTCTGTCTCCTCCCCCAGGCACAGGCTCCCAGCCTGCCCCGCTTCCAATACTGATGCTGCTGAGAGCAGCATCAAGATTGGCTGGGAGCGCCTTGACTGGGCGCACCCAGGCAGACTGGGAGCCTGTGCAGGCTCTCTCCAGCCCTGCAACGGTGTCATTTTCATTCTGTGCTCTGCTCAAGGCTGTCCCCAATAGTTTGTCGGCACAAAGCACTTCACCACAATCTCTGTCACTTCACAAAAACATGAGGAGAGTGATATACTGTTTACTTTTTGCAGTTCACACACAACACTTAACGTTTGACCCACTTGTGGCATTTCTGCAACAACTTACGATGCCTTCACTGGACAGTTAAATACCCCAATCAGGTGGAATTAATGTTGTGTTACCATTCTAGGAACAGAGCACTTATACTGTGGCACTGGATGTCCTAATACAAGCAAAAGGAAGGTCCAGAATAAAATCAAACTATAGCTGCAACACTGCAATTGCCATTTTAAGCTGATTTACAAAATAATCTTTTATGGCATTTTGAATGTAAAATGGTACACATAGTGGGATCTGTTTAGCAAACCTTTTCTGTTCAAACATTAAAAAAATCTATCATCCAAAACCCAAAAATCTAATTATTTCCGAGAAAAATGAAAAAGATGTCTTTCAACACACACTTTCTCCCAGATGTTAGTGACTTGTGGGCTCTCATTGTACCAAAGAGACTGCTGGATTCAGGTGGCAGCACCACTAGGATGTGGGGATCTGAGCCCAGTTACACACCTTGTGACAACTGTCGGCCTAACCCCTTTCAACCAGCTAGCAGTACCTCACTGGCACCTAGAAATGACAGTGATTTGTGGCAGCTGTGTGCATAACATTCTAATTTCTCAGGGAAATCGTGGTGCACCAGATCCCATCCTTTTTTCTGAGTTACCAACGCCCCACACATGCAAAGACAAATAGAAGCAGAAATTGGTTTGACACATTTTATTGAAACAAGTGCATGCTAGATAAAATGTCAGGTATTGCAATGATTAGGATGGTAAAACATGATAATAAAAATATGGTGACAAGAAAAGTGAAACATAGAAACAGTCCGACCATAGTGCCAGAATATTAGGTGTTGGAATTCCCACCTACGCCACTAAAGTACTATCAGAGCAAGGCAGTGGTAGCCCTAATCCGCCCTTTAGGATCCCTAGAAAGACACTACCACTGAGAGGCCTCTCCACTGTGGCTGGAAAAGATTTGAAGTCTCAACAGACAGCTGCAATGGTACACCAGCATGAAGTGGCAAGTCTTCTGGCTGGAACCATCCCTCTAACGTATATGGGGGCAAAGGGTTGTTTTATAATAAAACAGCTGGTCTTCTAGGAAAGATGTCCTTACATAAAAATGCGCATGTTTTTGTGAAGTGACAGAGATTGTGGTGGAGTGCTTTGTGCCGACAAACTATTGGGGACAGCCTTGAGCAGAGCACAGAATGAAAATGACACCGTTGCAGGGCTGGAGAGAGCCTGCACAGGCTCCCAGTCTGCCTGGGTGCGCCCAGTCAAGGCGCTCCCAGCCAATCCTGATGCTGCTCTCAGCAGCATCAGTATTGGAAGCGGGGCAGGCTGGGAGCCTGTGCCTGGGGGAGGAGACAGAGGAGAGGAGCGGTGCGTGAGTAGGTCCTTTTTTTAAAAATTCATTTTGAGACCCGCTCCTGCGTGCCACCTCCCCCCACCCCCTGTGCGCCGCCCCATCCCCCTCCTCATCAGGGAAGTGAGCCCCGACTGCAAAGAAATGTACACTGGAGGAAAAAAGAGTTTAATATCTACAATGCAGTTTGAATATTAATGTGCATACCTGCACTGAGTTGACTTCTAGGGGAAGGGGTGGAGAGAATTATAAGGTTGACTCACAAAGTATTTTTGACTGGTGCAGGTTCATATCCATGGTGTTAAGTTAAGACAGTGCTTCCTCCAAAAACAATTAACCAATGTATTATGGAAACAGGATTCTGGAGGTGGTAATAAGTGACCAGAACGTTTGCACATATGTGATGTGTGGCATTTTGATTTGCGGGTGGCATGTTCTGTTTTTTTTACTACTTTAATTCAATGTGATTATGTTGTATTGTGCTGCTGTTATGTGTTGCCTTCCAACTTATATTGTTATTTTGCTTTGTAAATGCTAGGTGTTATGTTCTGTAGTTTACTTCAGATATGTCAAAAATACTGCAAAATTTGCAGTCACAGACTGTACATGCCGTTTAAAATTCTGAAAGAATGTATGATTTACCAGTGTCTAAGTTGGTAAAATAGAGCTGGCTCAGCTCTTCAACTACTTAAAAGACTAATCAGCCCAACCCTGTGGCAGGGACTGAGAATAACTTAGCAATTCAATTGATCACTTCATCTGGTAAAACCCATGAGTTCCATTGTCAAACTGATGAAACATCCTGTCAAGTTTTAAAAAAGTTGGAAGAGTTTAGCTGCCAAAACCATACCATTGTTAAACAGGAAGTGGTTCATAAAGAAACTACTAAATTGTTCATGGGGAATGAACAACGTGCTTTTGTGGATGTACAGGGTAAAAAATGACCAAGGACATGCTTCCAAACAACCCAGCTTAAGATAAACATTGGCAAAGCCAATATGTCTCACCCCTAAAAGGCTAAGCTATTAGCTTTGTAAATGCTTTTATCTTGGCTGCAGGTGAATGTATGTGCCATGATGAATGCACATTCATGATTGGTAACTTTGCAATGGGTTGCACTTGGAAGTGTCCCCTGTAGACTGCAGAACCCATTGTGCTATCCACGGGGTTGGCCTGTAAAAGATGGATTGAGGCCCACCATATGTAACTGAATGCAGCCGCCGGAAAACCTGCTGTCAACCCTTTCAAAAAAACTCTTTTTGAGAGTCAGGAAACCTTGCTTTTAAATATTAATTTCACCTTAAGTATATTTTGTTGCCCACGTTTTAAAAGTGTAACATGTGCCAAATGAAAGTTGGCACGTTCTTTCAGTGACTAGCTGGCAGAAGGAATATTCACTTACAAGGCTGTAGCTGGATCCTGGAAAATGTCAAAATACACATTATAAACTTTAATCTGTAAACTTTGACAGGAAATAGCTAGAATTAGTCTATTTTTCACATCTATTTAAATCCAATTTGATGGTTTTGAGAAAATGGGCCAATAGTTGTGTGTCCTGCACAAGTAATGGGTCCACATTCACCTGCACTGGGAAACAAATACCGTGTTGTAGCATTTGACACTCTCAGGGTAGCGAAGGAGAGCAGTTCAAGGCCTACTGAAGGGAGGTGGTGTGGGCTGGTAATCACCATTTGCAGGTCGTCAATAATAAGACTCAATAATGAATTGCCTAGTCGGTGATTTCTCTTTACTAAAATATAAGTACATTTATTTAACTCACTACTCAATGCTACGCAGTAATTTACAAATACACAAAAGGCTGGTGGAAATACCTTTGGTAATATTACAGTTGACCCATAACGGGTCATGACTCCAAAATTCAAGGTACACCCCCTTCATGTACAATACTGCACGTAACCATAGACGGAGGTGCCAGTTTACATTAGATCCATGTTGTCACATTTCAAGATTGGAATCACATGTTATGATAATACCTAATTTCTTCACTGATTTCAGTTACCACTTATTTTGAGTAGAGAAGCATTGCATTTATGTGGCCACATTATCAGAAATAAAGCATGATATCCCAGCTTTATCAATAGCAAAGCATGACATCCTCTCCTGGACCTATTATGAGTAATCCTACATTGCAATACTGTGCTCCCATCATCATTAAAAAGAAACAATTGCAGCCCATTAGTAATATGACCTACTGTCGGCATTAACAATCTTCTAAGTGAATAATTTTAGCCATCTTTGATTAAAGTTTTGCTTAAAATCATGGAGAATAATAATTTGGAGAAAAAACAGTGCCAAACTCATGAAGAACACTCTTCAATAAAGCATTTTAAATCACTATGACAAACATTTAAATGAAGCTTTTTCCAACACGTATCATGTCTGTCTTTTTTTAACCATCTTTAGGCCACAACCTGTAACCATAAACGTATCCCCTATAAAGTGTTCTACTCCCAGCTGTAGGTTTCTAGTTCCAGGCTGGGAAGTGTTTGAGATTTTGAGGGAAATCTCAGGGAAGTCCTGCTTTACTTGACCCTTCAAACTTAGGGTCTGAGTCTTTTGTAAAATTCCCTGGATGGATGCTACTGCACTCCTGCAGCACCCACACACTTCATTTGGGCTATTTGTGGTGCCCCTGCCATCCTGTTGCCACCATGTTTACCAGAACTTTAGGTTTGGTGGTGCTTTGCGGGGCATTATGAGATACTCCCTTTTGGGAGATTATGAATAATTATTCAGCAGCTCCAGACCTCTTTCTCTCGATATGCCGCATGGCCTGCAATAGTTTCTCTTTTCATGTTATTTATGTTATTTGTTTAATCTTGGTGGGGGCTGGACCCAGGCACTACGCAGGCCTTGGCTCAATGAGCATAGCCCAGGGAGCCCCGGCTGCCCCGGCTGCCTCCCATGCAGACAGCCTCTCCTCTGCTGTGTGCAGGAGCTAGAGGCATTCCTACAGGCATGGCGCTTGATGCAGTGGTGGCTGTCCATGCTTCCCAGGACACGGGCAATGGGGCAGGCCCACAATGGATGGGGGAAGAGCAGCTGCTCTCTCCCATCCTTCTCCTCTTCATCAAGGGCCTGAAGTTGAGATTCCGGCCTCCACCTCTTTCTAACACTCTCAGAGGGAGTTCAATGGCACTTTCCTGTCCTTTGTGACATTGGGGGGGCAGAATTGGGGGTCCCCCCATACCTATAAACAGAATTGGACTTCCCAGGCTCTTTGAGCTCTGGTGAGGGAGTCCCATGCATGCCCCCTCCCAGGACTTAAAATTAGAAGTGCTCCTTGTGGTGACACCTGGGCCCTGGGGCACTCTGGGAATGTGGGGGTTAGAAGCCAGGCAGCTGTACCCCTCACACTCCTTGATTGCACTGTTGGGGGTCAAAGGTCAAATCCTTCTCCTGCTGACATCTCAGGGCCTAGTTGGGTTATTTTACATGTTTTAGGCTCATTTTGCTCCTGATGCTGATGCATAGTACCTGGAGTATTTTCCTCAGACATCCTAGCCTCCATGGTAGTGAACTTTGCAGGGCCTTGGTTCCACTGGTTCGCTGTGCCAGCCTTCCTGTTCTTTCTCCTCTGGTGCGTCTCTCCTCCTTGGAACAGAAGTTCAGTCTTTCCCCCAACTAGTCCTTAGAAGGGTTAAGTGGGGCATTATCACTTGTCTTGGAGAGCACCCCACTGGTCCTTGTTCAGCTGTAGTCAGAGTCTTTAGTCCAGATGCACATTAGAGGGTTCCTCCTTCTACATGCCCTGCCTGCCACTCCAGTCCCAGTGTCCAGAAGAAAAATACCATAAAGAGAGAGTTGTTTCCCTTGTGCAAGACCTTTTAAGTGGGGGCAGAAAGTTTTAAAAGGTAGGCACCTCTGGCCTGCCCTGGGGTGGAACATCACTTGTCCCCCTTCCCAACCCTCCTGCATAGCATGCTGGTACAATTCAAATTGGCTTTACCCAGGAGTCACTGGTCACATCTCCTGTGGGTGCCTCAGCTTCAGCCCTAGCTGACATCACTGTCAGGTACTTTTCCACCAAATCTTAAAAGAGGAGCCCCCTCTTGTGTTGGCTCAAGAAGTCTGGGCTCCCTCCTTTGTTCAGTGGGCTTGCCCATCCCTGGTAAAGTGTGACAACTGAGTGACGGATGCAGATCCTTCATCCCCATCACTTTCCTCCTCAGGAGCCAATTGAAGCACTGTTATTTGCTCGCTCAGTGTGAGGATACCTTTGTTCCTGGTTCTGTACAGAATTGTAATTAACTTGACACAGCACAGTGACAAAAGGCCTGAGATCTGACCCTGACATGAGCCAGAGAAATATGACAATCCTTGATGGCCCTTAAATTGTACAGATATCGTCTTGGAACTCTGATTTGGCATACAGGTTCAATACCATTTCAATACACCACTAGTCTCTAAAGACCAAAGGGAAGCAAAACTGCACTCCAAGGCCCCCTAGGTGTATAATGGAGTGTCAATGCAAACACGACAGTAAACCACACTAATTTCCCCTATGAGTGTATACTAACATTATGAGGCCTACTCTAGTTTAATATCCAATCCAACAGAGTCCCCTCTGCGCCAGGCTACCTGTGCGCAGTTACCGGGCTGCACACGGCAAGAGTCTTACGCGCACAGCCCACACATGTGCACTTGTGTTCATGTGTAACCAGCCAAGTGCCACTTATGATTGCTGTGCTGTAGCAGCCTTATTTTAAAAGGCAGACACTGGTGGTAAGCACACGTAGTCTATTTACTTTGTGTTATCATCGGTCAGTCCCCAGTTGTGAGGCTCACCCACAGTATAAGGGTGAAAGAAACAGATGATCAAAAAGCAAAAAATCTGGGTGGGTTTGATGGGCAGAATCATCTATTGCCTTGCATTGGTTAATTTAGGTATTTAAATAAATATTTACTAAAAGTACCTTTTTAAAACATCATGGAGGCTAATTCTTATTAGGCTGCCAGCAGCTGTCTAGTGCTTGACCATAATAAGGTGAAAACTGCTCCCAGGTCAGAACACTAGCTTCAGCCTGTTGACAGGATTGAATGCGTTTAGGGCATGTGATCACTATCAGCTCAGTTAGTGTGGGCTCTGGAGCTTCATTTATTTGAAAGAGATAGAGGTGAAACCTGCCCATTCATAGTTTAGTATAATAAGAGACTTGAGGAAGGGAAAGCCTTTATTAACTCCAAACCCAGTGGGCGGGAAGATACTCCCAGAACCAGATTGAAGTGGTGAGATCACTGCTTATTTTGAGGTGACTGCTTATTTTCTGGTCATTCAATTGGGTGGACCTAAAGGCTCTCCAAAAGGGAAGAAGGGTTTCTCTCATCTTGGATTCTAGTAGTAAAGTGCACTGTGGGATTGTTTCCATAAGCCAATTAGGAACTACTGAACACATGGGTACTCCATGGTCAGGGATTGGCCAAGGGGCCCGTCCCACCCCCACCCAGTGGCTAGTGCAAGCCATAAATGAGGCAAAGAACGCTGAGCAGAACACTTTCTGGGCCTGTGGAAAATCAGAAACTCAGTGGGGCAGTTGACTGACCTCCTGTGTGGCTATAGTAACACAACAAGCTGTAAGAGTTCTTTTTCTTGAAGTGACCAGTTGACCAGTACCATCTGGACTGGGTCCTAAGTACTGGATACCATACAAATGCCCCAGAGGAGCTGTTCCAGAACCTAAAAACGTTTTTGACTTCCATGACCTACCACATTCAGCAGGATGTCGCACCAAATGTATCCTATTTGAATGTGGCTTTGTTGGATTTAACTTAAGGTTTTTCCCACTGGACAATTTTCAGTGTCATAAAAAAGACTAAGTAAGAAGGAAAAATCGTAGACTAGTGCAAACTCGCTTGATGCATGCAACCAACGCTTAACTGTGGTGGGCTTAAAATTGCGTCTAGGCCCTAGTCTACTGTAGCCGTAGACTGTCATTGCAACTCAGTGATTTTTGCTGCTATGTTTACTTACAAATTTAAAAATCATATCTCTGGTTCTGCTTATTGGATTTTTGCCATTTTGCCTCATTGTGTTCACTGCTCAATACAAGCAAGATCCCAATAAAATCTAGAAAAATAGAATAAATGCTAATATGCTTTGAGTCGCTCAGCATCAGATCTGATGGAGCTTTCAGCTGCATGGTGAAGCTCTGCTAGGCTTTGCATCGTTCAGCGTTGGGTCTGATGTTTCCTTTGGTTGATGCTGAAGGGGCCCATTGTCGCTCTGCATTGGATTCAGTGCAACTCTCAGACAGGATCAGCGCAGCATGGCTCTGTGATGTCTTACTTGGCTCTGCGTCAATTTCACTGAAACTTTTAATTCGGAACTGAACAGCTTTGCATAGCCTTGCATCACTTCATGTCAGATATTATGCAACATTCTGCTAGGCAGAGTGGAGTGCAGTCTGATACATGCCAAGGGTCCAGGACTTGTGTGGGGGGGCACTGCGTGTGGATCTGGACTCACTCCAACAGAGGCCAGTGGTAGGGCTCAGGCAGATCCAGGCAGGTCAAGTTGGTGATGCTCAGCTGGGCAGTTGTAGGGCAGATCTCTGGAAGCATTTTGTGTCCCTGTGGCTAAAACAAGAAGTGAGCCATGCAACCCTAGGAATCACTCTCAGTAGCTTGGGTTCAAGGCAAGCAGGTCCAATCCTTTCTTCAGTCAACAGGTCACCCACCTTCCTCAGACATCACGGCAGTCCTTCTTCTGAATGCTCTGCAAATCCAGGAATGTTCTGATGAGCAATTATGAAAGTCAGACTTTTATGCCTGATGCCAGCCTTTGTGTTGGGGAACTCCCTGAGCCCCTCCAACATTGGGTCTGGTCAGTCCTTCCTCCTTCCTTTGGTCCTTGAACCAAACAGTCTAGTCAGGTTCCTTTGTGTGTGCTGCAGGCAGGGCTCTTTGAAATGTAACTAGGGCAGGGTGCACCTTCTCCCCAGCCATCCCTTGTTTCACTGTCTGGAAGCAATGCGCAACCCACAACAGCAGAGATATTCTGTTAGAAATGGGGTTTCTGTTTGGCTAAGGTATGCACCTAAGGCAGGCAGAACCCACCACTCTAGTGAGGGTGAGGGAGTTACACATTCAAGATAACCCTTGCTCACCCCCTTGGTAGCTTGGCACAGGCAGTCCGGCCTATCCCAGAGACAATGTGTAAAGCGTTTGCACAACACACACAACACACGTGATGCACTATCCCAACCACAAAGGAAACACAACATCAAGTTATATAAAAACAAACTGTATTGTACACAACATTATTAGACCAAACACATCATGTCAGTAATACCCTGTTACCCAAGCAGTTGTCAGAACACTAGAAAGTACTATTACTTTGTGAAAGCTAGCAGTAGTCACATAGAACACATAGATTACTGATTATTCTGGAACATAAGCAGTAGTCAGGAAAACATTAGTAAAATAATGCACTTCATAAAAGCATCATAAATGCTCATAAAAGGAACAACAGAAAACCTATGGCAAGTCAGGAAAAACACATCATCATAAATGCCTTGTGGCAAGTCATGAAAAACATATCACCCTAGCTGCACAAATCATAAGAGGATGCATGACCATTGTCGATCCCATGAATATACTCTGCACAATTGCAGGACTAGATATGTAATTTGGCAATATTCTTAGGGGTGCCACAAACCTGAAGCAATGCAGGCAAACCGGGGACGTCCATACCCCAATGTCAGAGCTCCTGTGCTCCGGTTGTAGCACCTGCTGTGCCGCAGAGTTAATGCTGGCGGGGTACCTACATTGAGGGTCACCACATCAGCCTGCTTATGGCTGCGTCATGTGATACAAAGCCACTGGGCCTCGTCCAACCCTCACGGAGGCCCGGAGAACCCCAATGGCCCAAGCACTACCAGAACGTTCACGCTTCTAGTGCAGTGACTGGGGGAGAGGGACTCACCCTCGCCCGTGTCCTGCTTCTCTGGTGCCCCCTCCTAATCTGGGGACACCAGATGCTTTCCTGCCTCCTGGCAGGAGGGGAGAGGCTGAGTCTGCCTCTCGTGCTTCGGGGGACCACACTTCTCCCCCTGAGCATGCCCTGACGACGTCGCGGGCCCTGGGGCGGCCCTGGGAGTAGGAGGGACCTCTGATGAGGTCTCCCTCCTGGGCCGTGCCTCTACACACGCACTCACCAGCACTCGAACTGGATCCCAAGGCTGCAGCGGTGAACTTGCAGAAATGAGCACCTACTCGTGCCCTGAGGAATGGGTCCAGTGCTGGTCACCCCAGGGGTACTGCAAGGAGCGCCCTTGCCCCGTTCTTCGCCTTCCTGTGACACGGGGTCACACAACACAGCATGCTTCAGATGCGCTTCACAATTACAAGCTGCCCCGGTCACGGTGCAACACCAAAGGATCGCTCTCAAGGCGTTTAAACCATTAAAAGACCAGGCGCTCAGTAAATGAAGAAAAGCACTCACCAGGCGCTTTAGATCCAACATCGGGGCTTCAAACCCAGCACTGTCCTTGACCTAGGAAGCCAATGGCTACAGATGGGAGGGGCCAAGCACCCAGCCTCTGGGGACACAAGGGAAGCACAGGGTTGCAGGGCCCAGCAACAGGCCAGCAGAAGGGGGGTGCAGTCAGTCAGTGGCAGTTCCTTCTTGTGACCCAGCAGGTCACAGGTCAGCACAGCAGCAGCAGTCCAAGGCAGTTCCTGGTGAGTCCCTCCAGCAGCATATCCTTAAGATGTTTCATGTGCACTTTACATGGGGAAAATTCCCTGTACTTATACTCAGTTTTGCAAAGAAATGTCAAAGATGGGGAGAAGAGGTTCCAACCAGTTACAACTGGTTCCAGGAGTGTCCCCTCTCCCCTCCAGCACAGGCTCCAGGTATCAGTTGGGGGTAAACAACCCCTTTGTGTGAGGGAACAGCCTTTACAAATGTAGGTATATCCCGCCTCCCCTTCTCTGAGCCCAAGAAGACCATTCAAAATGCATATGCACCTCTGTGACACCTCCACCCTCCTTGTGTACAGGCTGTCTGAAATATATGCACAAAGCCTAGCTGCCACTCTGCCCCAGACAAGGATTGGAGTCAAACTGCAAAACACCTGATTCATAAGAACAGAGTGATGTTAAATTTCTAGAAGTGGCTTTTCTATAATGGTAATAAAACATCCACCTACACCAGTAAGCAGCATTTCCCACTACTATTACAACCACACCAAACATGCCTACACTACCCCTCCTAAATCAGACAATACCCCCTAGTCATAAGGAAGGGCATTTCCAATGCAATCCTATGAGCAAGGCAGCACTCACAGCAGTGAAAAACAACATATGCTGTTTGTCACTACCAGGATAGGCCACGCAACCCAACACATGTCCTGCCTTCTACATACATCGCACCCTGCCCACAGGGTTAGCTAGGATCTACCCTAGGGGTGACCTAAATGTAGTAAAAGGGGATTTCTGGGCCTGGCAAGTAAATTTAGATAGCAGGCCCCTGTGGCAGTACACTACGCCTGCAGGCCCTGCACTAGCAGGCCTGAGACAGGTTTGAAAGGCTACTTCTGTGGGTGGCGCAAGCAGTGCTGCAGGCCTACTAGTAGTATTTAATTTACAGGCACTGGGTATAGGGATACCACTGTACACGGGACTTACAGGTAAATTAAATGTGCCAATTAGGTGTAAGCCAATCATACTAACTTTAGTAGGGAGAACACCTGCACTTTAGCACTGATCAGCAGTGATAAAGTGCTCAGAGTCCTAGAGCCAACAGCAAGAGGTCAGAAAAAAATAGGAGGAAGGAGGCAAAATGTTTGGGGATGACCCTGCAAAAAGGGCCAGGTCCCACACATTTACATTTATGTGACACAGTACACTGGCAGAAAGACACTGTTGGTTTGGGCTAGTAAATGCCCACTTTCTAAAAGTCAAAAGAAACAAAGGAGGTTGGTCTTGTTTCAGGATCAGCAAAGCTGAGACACAAAAATTCATGCAACAAAAAAGTGCCAATGCTGACCAAACTTTTTTGCAAAAAAAATTTGAATCCAAGATCACATGACTCAATCTCTTCGTAGTCACCATACATTGTTGTGGGCTGTTAATACTAGTGCATGTTTATCTTTTGTCTTTTGATCACTGTGGTTTCTTCTGTTTATAACAATGAACTATTTTGAATGGTTTGTGAAATATGTTAGATAATGGGTGTTGACCACCTTGATTGAGTCATGTGATCTTTGATTATAACAATTTTTTGCAAAAACATTTGGTCACCATTCACACCTTTTTTGTTGCATTTTCTAAAAGTGGCACTTTTAAAATTGTCACTTGCAATCTGTTGTCACCATTAAAGAGAATTTAAAATTACAATTCATTTCATTCTGAACAACATATCTCTCTTTGCTCCCAATCTGATGTTAGCAGTTATTTAATGTAATAAGGTAGCCAAGTGTTAGCTTATGGGAGAGGTAGGCCTTACAATAGTGAAAACAACTTTAGCGGGTTTTCAATATCATATGATTTGAAACAAAAACACACATGCCCTACTTTTTACATATCATGCACCCAGCCCAAGGAGCCTTTAAAGCCTACCTTAGGGGTGACTTATAAGTATTGAATAGAATGGTTTAGGCCTGGTAAACATTTTGTTTTGCCAGAGCTAATTGGCAGTTTAAATCTCCACTATGTAACATAACTGAGACATGTTTTTTAGTGTTACTTTAGTGGGTTGCACAACTAGTGCTGCTGCCTACTAGTAGCTTTTAATTTGAGGGCTCTGGTCACGTGTAACACCATTTTCCAGTGACTTACAAGTAAATTAAGTGTGCCAATTAGATGAAAGCCAATTTTACTATGTTAAGTGAGAGAACACAAGCACTTTAGCACTGATTATCCAGGGTAAAGTGCAGAGAGTCCTACTTCCAACAAAAACAAGTTCAGTAAAGTTCGGTAAAGTAAGGGGGGAGGCAAAAGGTTTGTGGGATTATCATGCCAAAGACGTAGGTAGGGAGCAAGATGGGGATATGGATAGGTAGCATCAGGGAGCTGGAGAACATGTAGGGATCAGCAGCACAGGAAAAGGAGGGAAAGAGAAAGCAAGGAAAAACATGTGTTTCCTTGATTCTAAATACAAAATGAAAAAGGATTCTCTCATGACCCCAGTACAAGGATATAATTTATCCAGTCAGAACACTATGTAACCAAAAGTGTTCCTGGGTGGGACAAACACAAGAATAGGGAAAAATCAAATCGAATCAAAAGCATGCATTTGAGGCAGACAACAAAGCCAACCAATACTATGGAAGTAGCAGACCCAAAAGCCAATCTAAAGATTTGTTACATGTTGAAAGCAGTAGCTCTGCAAACTGACACATGACACTTTCTGTAACCCAGAACAGAGTACTGATTGGGAAAGTGATAACTAAGGTGTTGGATCTTACCACAAATAAAGCTGTTAAGCGGCTATTTATAGATATCAATATGTTCCTCTTCATGACACTAATGACTGGATTTGTCAGGAATTCCTGACTACATCTTCTGATAAGAAATTAATAAAGATGGGGTATTTAAAACCTCAAAATTAGTCTACTTGAAAGGTAATGAACCAAAATGTGCTTAAAAATTTCACAAAATAGTCGTCATTTTTCAAGTCCACTACTATATTTGCGGTTTAGAGGACTAATAGCCTGACTCGACAGAAAGACTCATTTTTTTTTATCCAACATAAAGAATATTATAAATCAACTACTTGCTTTGCTGATCTGTTGGATTTAGAATTCTAAGTCCCACACACAGCATTTTAATTAATCTGTACCTCTGATCATTCCTGCATCAATCATAGATTTAACAATCAAAATTCTAACACTAACATCTTATTCTTGAAGTAGAATGGGGAATTTTTTAGCAGGTCCTGTATATGATACCGTTATGGTTCTTACAGCAAGAGCAAGACTGCTAGGGAGAATTCGGATACTGTACTCTAAGAGAGCATGGTAAATTGAATAGTCTGATAGAGTACGTCAATTGGTCGTATTAAAAGGGGCCACCACAGCCGTGGCAACTCCTGAGGCTTACACACTACTGGATATTCCTGGGATTATTGTGCTCGTGAGAACACAGGTGGACGAGGCAGGTGGGGAAGACTGACGCTACTCAGCTGCTTCATGTGAGAGCAGAGAGAGAGGACTGACTAAGCTGGAAAGCGGGGTCATTGGGTTCACAGTCCACGTCCGAGCAACAGGGGCGCACAGCCGTAGCCATAGCTGAGCCGAGCGGATCAAGCAGCGTGCGGATTGGGCAGCGGATTGGGCTGCCTCCCGCATCACCCACATCTCCTGCAGCCCGCGGTATTTGGAATTGGAGCGAGCAGGTGGGTTGTAGGTCTGCCGTCGACTGTCCTTGAACCGCTTGTGCCGCTCCTGCTGCTCCTGCCATGAGGGCTCCCCGCGAGCCCGCCGACTGCCGTACACCAGCCTCAGCAGCCTCAGCAGCTTCACCAGCTTCAGTAGCCCCTCCAGCTGGCCTGCCGGGCGCCTTGGGCTCCTTTGCCATCGTCACTGCATCTGCTGGCCTGTGGATTCGCCGGCCTGATCCGCAGGTATTTGACTTGACCCAAGCGGCCTAGCGGCCTAGTGGATGGAGGGATTTGACTGACGGCTTCACTCTTGCACTATGGAGGGTGCCAAGGGGTGCTAAGGGGAGGCCTCCACAGAAGCGGCTCAGCAAGGTCTGGGTACAGCATGTGGAGAACAACGAGACTCGCTTGCTATACTTTGTGTTAGCCGCTACTGTGTGGCAAGCCGCTAAACGCTGGGAGATCAGCTGTTTTTGTGCCCAATGCCCTAGTAAGTCCTTCAGGTATAGCAGGATCAACTAGGCCCAGCCCTCAAAGCAGCGAAGATTTACAGCAGATATATAGCAGGTATATAGCGGAATTTCCAGTAAACCGAACAAGATTCATGAAGAGACCAAAGAGGTCTGCGCATGCTCGTCCCCTCAATAGTTGAGGTGTGGCGGCACGTCCGCTCAGCCGGTACCAAGGGTTATCTAAAGTCCGGTCAAAGCACTAGCTCAGTTGAACTTCTTTAGCAACTCAAGTCTTTAGCGGTCTTAGGAGGATCTTGCAAGCCCGGAGGAGCATCACGGGTGCTTATGCCCCTCAATACCGAGGTGTGGTGGCATGTTCGTAAAGTTAAAAACAAAAATTAAACAAGGAGATGAAAAATCCGCTTGGCTGCTGAAGATGCGATCTGGGAAAGAGAGGGCTATTAAGCCACAAATTAAGAGAAATAAGAAGTATAACAAACCCTCATCTCCGTCTTCAATACTAAAACAGAAACCAAAAAATGAAGCAAGGGCAACAGTCCTTAATCTCTCCAATAACACCCTTCTTTCAGAGGTTTTAGAAGCCGACAAACATTCCCCACAAATCTGACTTCTTGAGGGATCCCATGGATGCAATTCTTACCATACCTAATGGCTCTGCAGTCTTACCTTATCCAATTTCCCCTATAAAAAGTGAAAGTAATTTGATATATGAGCAAGGCAACATAAGGGGGCCCAAGGAGGAGGGGGGGCAGAAAAATCTTCCCTTGGTAATATCACAACTCTAACAGACGATAAACTTAAAGATAATGCCTGGGGCTCAATCAGCGATTTAGATCTACTAACCCTCCGGTCATCATCGCCGTCACCAGTTGTCTCCGACTGTTCATCTTTGGTAGCCCTTAATGAGCATTCTCAAACAGGGATTCAACCTCCCCTTGAGGTAAATGTAATCATTAAAAGAGGTATGGACTTCAGGCCACGATTATCCGCATTAGGTTGACAGGAGGCTGGCCAAGAGTGAGATGTGAACTTCTTTCCAGAAACCACTTCCACTTCAGATGACAATATCAAACGAGGCTCATTGAACTTATACCCCCCTTCTCCCTCTCTTCTACAATTGAATTTGAGCTTCATGGCAAGCAGCTGTAAAGGACCTTGGAGGGAAGATATGGGGGGAAATCCACAAGGAGACCAAGCTGCTATCTTAGACACTCAATTGAACACCTCTGCCTTTGAAGACAGATCCTCAAATGCTTCTGTCATATTAAAAACACACATAGATGATTCTGGAAGTAAGGAGGCTGTAAATCAGGACATACTGCCTCCACGAATAACTCAAAACCAACTGGATCAAAATGCGGTATGGGATATTTTCTTCAAGACCTCGCAATTAACTCTTGACGCCCTGTCTTATCAGTCTACAAAAATGGATGTCCAGGTAGACATATTGAATGCCATGGCAAAATCAGTGACAGACATTGATCAGAACCTGGCAAACTTAAACAGCCTCATAAAGCGAGCTCAGAATTTTGTAGAGATGACCATAACAGGCTGCACATGTAAGCCATCAATTAATAAACTGGCCACTCTCCCAGAGGCTTTAAATTCAATGATAACAACCCTTAAGGCGAATCTAAACACAGGAAAAGGGGATGGATTTGCGGCCCAAGAATCCTCCCAATAACAGCAGGTGGATGGTTTAAATAAAAATATGGGCATCATAGTAACCTGCTGCCCTGAGGAAAATAACGATAAGGGAATAGAACTTTGTGAAGAACCAGGGTGCAGGCTGGAGGGAGCACTTAGTGGAATAGCATGTTCATTAAAATCTCCTGAGAAAGAGGAAGGGTCTGAGACTCAAACAAATATACATCCTCACCCCTCACCCAAATTTGCAGTGCACCCGTTTCAATTAGAAAAGCCTCCCACAAAAAGACAAAAGAAAAAACATCGGAAAGCAAGAAATAAAAAAGGGGGTGTTCTAATGGCCCCCCCCATTACAAAGATGAGTTCCTCTCTAACCTTGGACACAGGAAATGGAATATTAATGTCTTATGACCAAAATAAACATAAAAAGGAAAGCCCAATGAACAACAAGTTGTTTCCACTATTTAGCACTCAAAAGAGGGGGCCCATTCATCAAAATCATAGGAAGCAGAATGAATCAAACTTTGATGAGGAAGGAATAAAACATATGGACCAACAAGATGTGTTAAAATTAAATGATACTGATTCAAACAAGCAGGAACCACAGAATTTAAAACCACATCAATGGGAGGTGAAAGATGAATGAAGTACTATCCCAGTAAATCCATAGGAGGTCATTTGACGATGAGTGTATAACTATTACAGTTACCAATTCAGACCATGCTGAACATCAAGGGGCTCAGCTAGGGGCCCATTTAGATAAACTTTGCGTTAAAAAAGGAAGAGGGTTCCCCAAACAGCTGGGAAGGGTGAGATCAGGGGCAAAGGGCATGATGGAATCCACCAGACCGCTCACGGGGGCAGAGTCCCCAATTAGATCAGTCGCAAGGCCAAATATGTTGAGTCTAGGATGGCCAGATGAAGACGCTGTGCTACAGGCTCAGGGAACAAATCACAATAAGACAGCCCAACCGAGGGAACAGGACGAGCCTATAAGAAATTCCGACTATGGCTCACCCGTAGACTGAGAGCAACTAATTCTGGAACCACAATATCACTCTAGGGGCCCATATGACATTTTAAATTGAGGAAACATACTAAAACTTTTACAAGCTATTCAGGTCCCTAAAGATATAAAGTCCACCGATATTGCTTCTATGGAATTCTTATCAGGGGATAAAAGTAATGAATGCAAACCTAATGAATCAACGCGGGTAACTTGGTATGTGTTTGGATGCACCTCCCTGGCCTGCTGCAACATCTTGGAGGGGTAACTTGGAGGACATCCAAAGTGAAAGAAAAAAGTTCCTTTTTAAAATGGGGAATTAAATTTATTATACCCCAACAAATAGGTTACCCCGACCCTCTAGAGACTCAAAATAACATGCTCAATTCAAACAAACTCAAAGACCTAAAAAAAACTTTTTCGGTCCTTAGATCTGCAATCGGGACCCAAGGTACCGATCATCAATATACAGAGCCCAAAGCTTCCAATACTCACAACTCTCAGCAGCTAGATCTAGGGTGGCTGTCGGTTGCAATTCGCCAAGAAAACCGTCATTGACTTTCGAATAGCACGGCACACTATTGGTTGGTAACTCCCTATCATAAACCCCTCCAAGTTTGTTCATGGAATATAAACGGAATTAAATCAAATATCCAACACAAAGACCTGACAAGTGTATTAAAAAATGTCAAATTATCTTCTTACAGGAGACCAGGGCTACCAACCCATTTACAATTGATGGATTTATAGGCTTTTTGTCCCCAGCAATTGGGGAAAAAAGGTTTGGCCATCCAAGGGGGGGGGCCAACAATCTTTATTTCAGCAGGTCTAAATATATCATGCACACAAGTATATGAGGAAAATGAAGCATTTCTGTTAGTGAAGTTAGACTGATAGAATAAAGAGTTTTCCAGCTCTCTTTTGCTAATTAACATCTACATCCATCCAGATGCCTGCTCCAGAAGACACATATCCTCCAAACTGACAGATACAATACTAACTGCCTATCAGGGTTAAGGATTCCCAGAGTTTTTAGTAGCTGGCGACTTCAATATGAAATTACTAAATTCCTTTGGAAGGGATGCTCAAACCATCTTGCAAGACCAGCTGTGGGCAGTCCTGCAGCAGTGCCTGGGGTCTCTAGAGCAAGGCAAATCTGACACTAAGGCACTTTCCTTAGTAAAAGATCTTGAGGCCCTCAGGCTCAGACTCCTAAATGGGAGGTTTCCACAAGATACTCCGCCGGCGACCAATTGCTATGCCACTGGAACGCAAGCAACAATTGATTATACTGCGGTCTCCTTATCTCTACTTACTTTAATTACTGAGTATCAGATTATAAAGACAGATAAAAGTGATCATGGTCAACAATGTCTGGAAATTGGTTGTGGCTTTCCTATATTTAATCCTGCCCCAACGACTTCAAGGGATGTCAGTAAAACAAACTATAAGAAACTTAGATGGAATGAAAAATCAATAGAGTCTATCGGAGAGCGGTCAACTGTGACATTTGATCAATGCCATAATGATATATCATGTGACCCAATAACAATCTGGTCAATATTCTTGGACAGATTTGCAGTCAATCTCTTAATAAATAGACCTCAAAAGGATTGTCAAATTCAGGGGTGTGTTAAAATAAAAAAGGATATCAAAACCTCAGCTCATACTACCAAATTAAGAAGAAAACGAAACAGACTCCTAAAGCTCCATAAGAGAGACCCAACTGAATGTGATATTAAGGCTGACCTAAAAAGTATAAATAATATCTACCAGAAACAAATATGGAAAGATAAATTACAGAATAGTCAGGACTTTTGGGCAAAGGCTTTATTTCTGAGTATAAAATCTAATGCTCAGGGATTATGGAAAATGGTTAATCAACTGAACAGAGCCCCAATGACCCTGACTAGCTCCAACATTGTGGAATCTATATGGTCCAATTATCTAATCCACCATTTTGGGGAAAATAAAAAAGACACCAAAAATCCAGACGAGATGACAATTCAGTTATGTCAAGATGGAGTTCAATTAGAGTCCTCAAATCTCCAAAAGGAATCTATGAATTTAACCTTCTTGATGTCGGAAGTGATGAATTTAATAAAGAACAGCAGAAGTATGGTGGCGCCAGGTCCAAATGGGATCCCCAATGCATTATTTAAAACAAACCCGGCCTATTGGGGAAAAAAATTGGTCTTGATCTACAATTACTGTATAGAATCAGGATGTATTCCAAAATCTTGGAAGGGGGCTATAATTCATCCAATTTTTAAAGGAGGTAATAAAGTTCACCCAGAGAATTATTGATTGATTACCTTCATGGATGTAGAGGCGAAATACTATGCTAGGCTATTGCTGGAGCATCTCCGTAGCTGGGTAGCCGGGAACAAAATTATCCCCCTAATCAGACAGGCTTTGCAACGGGCCCCGGAACGTCTACAAACATTTTAACTCTTTCTATTGTCAGTGAAAAATGTAAACAAAAAATTCAACCCTTGTATTTGTGTTTTGTAGCCTTCAAATCAGCCTTTGATATGGTCCAGCGAAACCTTCTATGGGAAAAATTTGTTGCCTTGAGTATACCAGAGAAATTGTTAAAGGCCATTCAGCAGCTATATACCGACACATGGATCAGAGTAAAAATAGGGGATGGATCCTTTCTCTTATGAACAATTGAGACAAAACAAGGTCTAAAACAGGGTTGCTTGCCTGCACAGTTTCTTTTCAATCTTTATCTCTCTGATCTGACTGTTAAGCTTAATAAGGTGAATGTGTACCTTCCGAAGGTTGGCGACATGCTTATCTCTAATCTGCTATATGCAGATGATGTTGTTCTTTTGAGCCAAACTAAAGTAGGACTACGACGGCTCATCATCAATTTAATTGAATACGCTGAGCAGAACGGAATGGAAATTAATCAGAAAAAAACCAAAGTGATGGTAATTAGTAAAAAAACCCTTATAGATAAAAAAATTGCATACACAAAGAGGACTTTTAGATCAAGTCAATCACTACAGATATCTGGGCGTACTATTTGATAACTGGGGTACCTTTCTCCCTCAGAAGCAGGATTTATACAGAAAAGGAAATGTACTACTGCTCGCCTTTCACACCTTGAAAAAGTTGCTAAACAGCCCTAGCTACCGTCCCCTGCTACAAGTTGTGGCAGCGAAACGAAATTCGACGATAGAGTACGGTAGCAAAGCCCTGCGTGGGCAAGATGGCGCCATCCTAAATGGTATAATCGGAAAAATATTTAGGTCTCTATTTCGATTACCAGGGTATACTTCCCAAGCTCAAATTATACTGGAGTTTGGTTATCTAAACCAAATTATAGCAAGGGAATGTAGCTATATTAAAACCTCGAAACACATACAGATATCAGAGGGAAATCAACTTTGCCAGGCGATCTGGAAGGAGATTAGTTTGAACCCTACATCGAAAACCAGACAGTATCTAGATCCAGCAATAGAAGATTTGGAAGCACATGAACTATGGGACTCAAATCTCTCCTACTATGCTATCAAAAAAATCTTAAACCGAACAGCGAGGAAGATATCAGTATTAATGGATAAGAACTTGTTAGCAGCCAGGTCGCACGCTTGGATGGTAATAAATGAGTATAAAATCTTGAAAGGTCAGACATATCTGGAGGCTGGGTTGTCAAAAGCTGAGAAGGATCTTTTTATTAAACATCGATTTGGCGTTATTCCTGGTTGTGTCCAGCAAGCCCCATGGGAAACTACTGTTACATTTCCCAAGTGTAGGCTATGTGGCTGTGGGATGGAAGACATTACCCATCTGACATGCATCTGTAACGGCCTAATGAATGAGCGTAAGATGCTATTAAAAGCAGCATTCAATCAGAGGGGAATACGATCCTGCAGAGAAGCGGTGATTGCCTGTTTTAAACCTACTGACTATATATTGAATGCCAGATTTACAAAGATTTTACGCCTGATATATAAAAAACGACTGCAAACACATCAATTGGTACAAACTTAAAATATGGTTTCCGCCGGCCTGCGAGGCCTCCGTACAGTATTAAGAAAAGCATTTCAGCTTTAGAGAATCAATTTAATTGTGAATAAATTTTTAACTTTTTTTGCACACATAACATAATGAGATCGAGAAACTGATGCACTTTATAGGAATACCTATGTGGCTATGACTAAAACATACCCACTCTAATAAGAATGGCACTTTGCCAGAAAAAACAATTAAAAGGAATAAAATGTTATGGATTATATAATTAGAAGAAAAATCAGGGTTAGTTATATTGATCCTATATTTTATAAACTTAAGAAGACCTTTTAGAGTAAAATGGAAGGTAGTTGCCTCTTATTCTGTAAGGGGCGTGAAGTATCCTTTTAAATGTTTGATGTATTGGCTTTTATTAACTATGCATTTTAAATAAACTTGACTTGACTTGACTTCAATAGTCTGATAGTACAATTTACCAGCCATTTGATTGTTACCATAGAGAAAGAAATCACTAGATTTGACAAGGTAATCAAACAAGCACAGATGAATCTCTGGGATCGTGGAAACGGGTAGGATATTGGTGAAGATTTTATGATGGTTAAATAGACTACCAGAAGTTTCACTATCCTAGATTCCAGGAGGTTCAATAAATTAGGATTCAGATCTGAGGGCATGAATCAATGCAGGCACTTCCTAAGTAGGTTAGTAAGTAAAAAATGTTCGGTACGCACAAAGTGTGATAACTTTTTCAAGGGCTCTCATTATACACTAATGTGGTGTAAAACCACAGAAGTAGGTTAGGCAATACATTATCGGTCCTGACAAATCACAATTGACCTGCTACAGGGCAGCTAAGGCAAGAACCATGTTGACAAACCAGAGTACTTAAAAGCCTTAATTGTCATTACTAGTTTTATTTGTTTTTACACTTTAACAGGGATTTCAAAACAGAATAAAGGAGTACTGGATACTATAGGAAATTGGGATCCTGTTTGAGGGGGCAGAAACCCTACTCAAGCAACAACCACAATTCTTGTCAGGGTGAAATGCAAGCAGACTGTAAATTAAACTGTGCTCAACCCTCTGGTAGCTTAGAACACTAGCAGGCAGGCTTAACTTAGACGCAATGTGCAAAGTATTTAATACATACTTCAAACAGTAATAAAAGGAAAATGTCACACCAATTTAAGAAAATAAAGTACAATTTAATAAATTATTTGAGACCAAAAAGACAAAAATTCAATTAGTAGAACTGAAGATATGCAGTTTTAAAAATGTATCTCAAAATCAAGCAATAAGAAGCACAAAGCACAAACCGTGAATATCTGATCATGGTAGCCCGGGTTAAAGGCACACTCTGATGAGTGCGAGCTAGATACAGGACTGAGTTCAGTCTGCTGAAAAAGTATTTTATGAGCATGGGCATAGAGATGGGTCTGCAAATGAAATGCTACTAGTGGGTCTGTAACACTGATTATACCACATGGTTGTGACAAAACTCTTGAGTTCGTTTTTTACTACTGCAAAACCTACCTCTCCCATAGGATTACATTGGAGTCAGCTTATTGCATTTTATAAATGTAATTTTCAAACTGGAACAGTTCATGTTTTGTGTCTCTTGAACTGTGTTGAAATATCCAAACTTATGGCGAAGTCAAATTTTAAAGTACAGGTTTATAAAAGCCACATTTAGAAAGTGTTTTTTGCAGCAGAAACACACAATGTCTGGCCAGTCAAATCTACTCAAAGGAACATTTGCTCATGGGAGGAGCCAAAGCTCCTATTTCAGTATACTACTGAAACCTATTTTTCCATTGATCACATAAGATGTGAAGGCATCTGTGCTGTGCCTAAAAAATCCATACCTAATAGTTTGTCATCACATTAATATGCCTTATGGGCAAGTTCAAATGGTTAAAATACAAGCAGAATTGACTTTTCAGGAAAGAGCAGGATTTGCGGCCTCCAAATAACAAAAAGTTGAGCCAATGCTGCAAGGCAAGGAGGGCATCATTTTGCTTCAAGACAAAAAGGTCAGCATTAGAATACACTTCTTTGATTCAGAAATTAGACAAATGTCACAAATAGTTGTGACTATGAAACTGTTCCTGATCTTCCCTGCACCATCAGGAGACACAGAGAAGGGTAAATGTGTGTAGTTTGCCCCATTCAAGGAGTTTGTCTCCCACTGAACCCTAGGCCCATTTTGCTGTGAACTTTAAATTCAAAATAGCTCAAAAATGTATTAGATACACATGTGACTAACATTCTCAGCTCTGTACTTCACTGAACCCAGGTGACTGCCTAAAGGTTTGGATGTTGATTGATAAGCCCTTTTATTGTCATGTCCATTCTTCTGTTTCTGATTCTTCTAGCACAGAAAAATCATTTGATAACGTAAGCCATTTCTCTGAAGTGTTATAAGGAAGACTCAGTATCCAGGAACCCCATTATCTTGACATAATTACTTTATAGACTCCAATAATCTGCTAGATTGCAGTCAATATGGTTTCACGAAGTCCCATAGTAAAGAAAGGGTGCTAATAGCTGTCACACAGGAACTAAGGGCCAGATGTTGCAAGGGTTTTGTGAGTCGCCGTTTGCGAGTCGCAAAAGCCTCTGTGCTATGTAGAAATGCATTTTGCGAGTCGGATCCGACTCGCAAAATGCATTTCCGACTCGCAAATAGGAAGGGGTGTTCCCTTCCTATTTGCAACTCGCAATGCTATGGATTTTCATTTGCGACCAATGAAAGCGCAGTTACCATCCACTTGAAGTGGATGGTAACCGAGGCGCAAACTGTAAGGGGTCCCCATGGGACCCCTTCCCCTTTGTGTCTGCAAAAAAAAAATATATTTCAGAGCAGGCAGTGGTCCAAGGGACCACTACCTGCCCTGAAAAATACCAAAACTAAAGGTTTCGGTTTTTTTTCAAAGTGCAGCTCGTTTTCCTTTAAGGAAAACGGGCTACACTTTGAAAAAAAAAGACTGCTTTATTTAAAAGCAGTCACGGACATGGTGGTCTGCTGTCTCCAGCACGCCACCATCCCCGTGAGTGCCCTGACTCGCTATGGGGTCGCAAATTGCGACCCACCTCATTAATATTAATGAGGTGGGTCTTTGCGACCCCATAGCGACTCGCAGAAGGTGTCTGAGACACCTTTCTGCATTCCAAATTGCGAGTTGCAATTTGCGAGTCGCTGGGACTCGCAAATTGCAGCTCGCAATTTGGAGTTTTGCTACATCTGGCCCTAAGATCCGTTCTGGATGAAGGCAGCAAGGCTGCATTTATTTTACTAGACCTTTCGGCTGCATTTGACATGGTCAGTCGTACCATCTTGATTGACCGCCTCATCGGATTGGGGGTAGGAGGGTTAGCCCTAAGTTTAATAAAATCATTCCTCACGTACACCATGTTGCCATGGGGGGTTTTGTGTCAGATCACTTTTGTCTACCATGTGGTGTGCTGCAGGGATCTTCATCGAGCCCCACTTTATTTAATCTTTATGTCACACCTATGGCTAGACTCATCAAATCCTCTGGCATTTCTGTGATTTCATACACTGATGATACACAAATAGAGGTATCTGTTTCCAGTAATCCAGTTGATACTACTGCCAAATTCAGCTCCTGCATGACTCAAGTACGTACCTGGATGAATAGGAACTTCTTAAAGCTGGACTCTAGTAAAACAGAAATCCTCCATCCTCGGGAATGGCATCTCATATTGGACCCCCAAGTGGTGGTCTCAGGAAATGGGATCACTTCCCATACCAGTGCAGTAAGTGAAGAATTTGGGGATGCTTTTTGACAAAAAAAAAAACTAAACCTTGAATATCAGATTAATATGTTAGCCTCAGCAAAATTCTATTCCTTAAAGATAATTAGATAGGTTGTCCATATATGCCCTCTTATGTATAATGGATGGTAGTCACCGCCCTCGTATTATATGAATTGGTTTATGGCAAGGCACTGTACCTGGGCACAAAGAAAAGTCTTCTCCTTAAGCTTCAGGTGCTTCAGAACGCAGCAGCTCAGCTTTTGATGAACATCCAGAAAGATCGATCTGCTTCTCAAGCCATTGAAAAACTTCACTGGCCTCCCATAGCAAGGATAATAGAATTTAAAGCTCTTTGCTTAGCCTTTAATGTGATATACTAGATTGCCCCTTAATACATTCAGGACCGATTTATCCTATACAGACCATCCAGAATGCTTAGATCAACAGGTAAGAACTTTCTGCTCTCTAGAGCCAAACGTGCATCCTGGGTGTTAGGAGCTTCGCTTTTAGAGCAGCTCAGCTATGAATTCCCTTCTCTCAAATTTAGAGGACTCGCCTGATCTGATGAGTTTCAGGAACTCTCTTCAGACCTGGTTCTTTACACAAAAGGATTGGCAAACCCCATCATTTTACTACATCTCCCTCCTGTTTACAGCGCCACCGCCAAGACAACCCTGGGCAGTCGAGCGCTATATAAAACTACAATTCAATCAATCCGTGTGCTTACGATCATTGGTAACCAGTTCACATCCTATTGGTTTACTGTCATCCAAATTCTCCCTTCCCAATTTGAATTGACAGGGATGGGCACAATTCCTTATCATGTAAGAGCTTTCTTTGACCAGCGTTAATGGGCAAACAAAAGGCATTTATGATATTGTGATATGGAAATGGACAGACGCACTTCATGGTCAGGTTTAGAAAACACACTATGCAAAGAGAGTTTTCTCGTCCACCCCCCGGAGTTTTGATCAGCTCCAAATTCCATGTAAATGTTATTGAACTATTTAACTGCACACTGATGAACTGGAAATCCCTAACACAACATGCCCTGCACACAGCAGAGAGCATGCTTTGTATATCTGTTTAAATCTGTTGTAAGTCACTAATGGCTCTGTAAAACAGTCAGTTCTATTTACCTTGTCCCAGTCAACTTACCTGGCTTTAAGTGTGTGGACGCTCATACTAACGTGAAACTGTGGTGTGTCATAGGGGCCATGGGCTATCTGCAAACAAGGGAAATTGTCCTTTCTCCCCTCTGTTTGGTAAAAGACAGTGTAAGAATGCCCTCTAGCACCATGGACCCTATGCCACTGTACCTGCTGCAGAAGTTAATACTATACCGAGGGCCAGATGTAGGAAGCTTTTTGCACGTCACAAACTGCGAAAAACGCAGTTTCCGACATGCAAAAGGCCTAACGCGATGCACATCCTCAAATTGCGAGTCGGTACCGACTCGCAATTTGAGGATGCGACTCGCAAATAGGAAGGGGTGTTCCCTTCCTATTTGCGACCGAATCGCAATGCTGAGTCGCAATTACCACCCACTTGAAGTGGGTGGTAACTCATTTGCAAAAGGGAAGGGGTCCCCATGGGACCCCTTCCCGTTTGTGCATGACGAAAAAAAAGTTTTTTCAGCGCAGGCAGTGGTCCTATGGACCACTGCCCATTCTGAAAAAAACGAAACCAAATGGTTTCGGAAGTTTTTCTTTTTGCAACTCGTTTTCCTTTAAGGAAAACGGGCTGCAAAAAGAAAAAAAAAAACTGCTATATTAAAAAAGCAGTCACATACATGGAGGTCTGCTGTCTCCAGCAGGCCACCATCCCTGTGAGTGCATGGACTCGCTATGGGGTCGCAAAATGCGATCCACCTCATTAATATTCATGAGGTGGGTCTTTGCGACCCCATTGCGAGTCGCAGAAGGTGTCTGAGACACCTTTCTGCATGCACTTTTGCGAGTTGCAAATTCCGAGTCTGTATGACTCGCAAATTGCAAGTCGCAAAATTGTACTTACCTACATCTGGCCCTCAGTCTTGAAATCATAACTGGACCCCATCAACAGAAAGGCCGTACCCATGCCTGGGAATATTGACGGTAACACTTTTCCCTTCATGTAATAAAATTGCTAAAACTGTGGAGCTGAATGACTAACGCAAGAGATGTGGTACATAATGTTATCTTCAATGTGCATGTAAAATATTATGAGCAAAAAACAATAATTGAATTGTATTTCATGTACTTTACTTCCATCCAAGTTGATGCAAGATAAACTAATGAAAACAAACACTTTTGCAGTTTCTGTGATGAATATCTTCGCGTTTTCATTTCTTAAGGGCAGGGCTTCAATTAATACAAATATTTTCCGCTAGAATGAACTTTCATTTGTAAGTACATATTTGATGAGGGTACTTATTTCATCTTAATCTACTTCTTAGGAAAAATGTGTCTTAAGCTCGTTGCAGAAGCCTACACACAATCATAATATGACTCTACAGAAAATATTCATTTTTGGGAAAGCCATCTATCTGCCTCAACTGTTGTTGATTTTCAGTAACCTATCATATTATGTACATTTGGATAACACGCACCATCCGAGTGTGTTCTCAGTTTACTGTTACCAAACTGTACTCATTTTATTGAGATTGGGAAGATCAAAGGTTGAGTGGGCCCACATGGACTCATGCCTGCAACCTATGCATTTTCTGATGCCTGGGGTTTCCCCTATATATATATATATATATATATAGGGGAAACCCCAAATTCAGAGTTTCACATGTAACCAGTATTGTTAAACTCTGTTATTTGGGGGCACATTTAAAAAGTGCATAGGTTTCCTTCATTGCTTTTTTCATTCATTAGATTTTACCATACGATTTGCTGCATGGATGGTATATGCTGCAGTTATGTTGTTGGATCTGTGTATTGCATGTTTTGGACCACCAAGAAAAGCAATATATTCTTGCAATCAGAAGGGGCTGACAGGTGCAATGGTGTATTATTTTTGTAAACTGGCCGCGGGGTACGGGGGGACTAAATATGAAAACATTGCCTCTTATTTCTATTTCCCCCTACTTATTTGTATTATGGTTTTATTTCAATAATTAGCTCCTGTATTCGGAATGCGGAATTGTGTCTCAGAAATGTTTTTCAGTGCTTTCCCAAGGGTTTGACTCCAGTTTCCACCACGAACTTGCAAGTAAGTAGAACCCACGAGAAATACAAAAAATGCACTCCCCTTATAAACACAAAAATTGTGACTTGTCTTACAACTGCCTACCTACATGCTGAGAATATAGAGCTCTTAGCACAGCAAAACCTTCTGTTAAGGCCATTTTTTGAAAAATATGCTTTCTAGCACAACACTTTTTCCCACTTAAAAAAAAAAAATATATTTTGCTATATTTTTGTTGTCTTCTCAGTTCCCTCCAGGGGAATCCTCAACCTTTCAGAACCTTCACAATCCCGAATTTCTGAGGTGAGGAATCAAGAAAGGAAATTTGACCTGGAAAACGTCTGTGGGAAAAAATGTTCTGAAGGCTGATGTGCAGAGTGCCCTAAATATACTATAAAAAGGGCCTCAGCACTTTCTGTGGGGTAGAGGCATGGAATCTAAATAGCTAAGGAGTTAAGTTTACTGATGTCAGGTCCCTCTTTATACATCTAGTTAAGATCACATCACTCCGATACAAGCACTTATATCTAGATAATTGCTTGTCAAGTTATAAAGGACTTGAGACCAGTCCTTAGATAATACAGTAATCTTCTTTGTTGTTGACAAGCAATTATCTAGATATAAGTGCTTGTATGGGAGTGTTGTGGTCTCAATTGGATATTTGTATATTTTTCTCATAATACATAATTGTTTTGCCCTAAGGTAATAAGGCAATTGACTATATAGCACCACACCTATCAGATACTACTTACAGTGCTTATTGGGCACAGAAGGAAGTGCTGATATCTTACCATTACTAACCCTGTTTATGCATCTGTTAAGTTCACTCATAATCAGAAAGGTACTATTTACAATCGCAGTTACAGGGATACCATTTATAATCGAAATGTTTGATAAAGGGAAGCACCTTTTACACTTCACAATATGCTTCGCCTGCGTGAATCAATTTGTTGACAATAGAAAAGCCAAAGATCTGCTGAACAACAGTGAGCTTAATCCCTCGCAAAACACAGAAAACAGTCCTAGAAAGAGCCTCTTGGCACAACTGCAAACCTTCTTATGCAGAGTTCACACATATGAAAAACAGCAATGATTGTATTGGTCGTGAAGAATATTAATCAAGGATATATCTACCTCTATAGGGACGCGTATGGACAAAACACTAAACTGACGATCTAAACGTATGTATTACTCTCAGAAACTACTGCCTACTACTAAAATCCGTGTAAGGAAAATATGTTATGATTGCTGTTGGAAATGGCCCTTCTGCAGGGTTATCCCCAGACTTTTTGCCTTCCTCCTTCTCTTTTTTTGACCTCATTTTTGCTGGTGTTTAGACTCTGCACACCTTACCACTGCTAACCAGTGCTAAAGTGCATATACTCTCTTGCTTTAAACATGGTAACATTGGATCATACCCTATTGGACTATTTAATTTACCTATAAATCCCTAGTAAGGTGCACTGTATGTGCCCAGGGCCTGTATATTAAATGCTACTAGTGGGCCTGCAGCACTGGTTGTGCCACCCACTTTAGTAGCCCCTTTACCTTGTCTCAGGCCTGCCATTGCCAGGCCTGTGTGTACAGTTTCACTGTCACTTCAACTTGGCAATTAAAAGTACTGCCAAGCCTAAAACTCCCCTTTTTCTACATATAAGTCACCCCTAAGGTGTGCCCTAGGTAACCCCTAGGGCAGGGTGCTGTGCGGGTAAAAGGCAGGACATGTACCTGGGTAGTTTACATGTCCTGGTAGTGTAAAACACCTAAATTCGTTTTTACACTACTGTGAGGCCTGTTCCTTTCATAGGTTAACATTGGGGCTGCCCTCATACATGATTGAAGTGGTAGCTGCTGATCTGAAAGGAATAGGAAGGTCATATTTAGTATGGCCAGAATGGTAACACAAAATCCTGCTGACTGCTGAAGTTGGATTTTATATTACTATTTTAGAAATGCCACTTTTAGAAAGTGAGCATTTCTCTGCACTTAAATCTTTCTGTGCCTTACAATCCACGTCTGGCTGGGTTTAGTTGACAGCTCCTTGTGCATTCACTCAGACACACCCCAAACACAGGGTACTCACTTGCATACATCTGCATTTTGAATGGATCTTCCTGGGCTGGGAGGGTGGAGGGCCTGCCCTCACACAAAGGACTGCCACACCCCCTACTGGGACCCTGGCAGACAGGATTGAACTGAAAGGTGACCTGGCGCACTTCTAAGCCGCTCTTTGAAGTCTCCCCCACTTCAAAGGCACATTTGGGTATAAAACAAGGCCTCTGCCCTACCACCTCAGACACTTCCTGGAGAAGAAACTTGTAACCAGAACCTGCATCCTGCCAAGAAGAACTGCCTGGCTGCCCAAAGGACTCACCTGACTGCTTTCTCTGAAGGACTGCTGCCTTGCTGTTGCCCTGCTGCCTTGCTGGTCCCTGGCTGTGGTGAAGAAGTGCTCTCCAAGGGCTTGGATAGAGCTTGCCTCCTGTTCCCTGAAGTCTCAGGACCAAAAAGACTTCTCTCTTGCAACTGGACTCCTTGTAAAGTGAAAAATTTGACGCACAGCTTGCTCCACGGTGAAAAATTCACTGCACGCCGACCCGGGACGACACCGCTTAACTTTGCAAGGAAAAGATCGACGCAACGCCTGCGGTGCGACTGGAACTTCGACGCATGGCCCTTCTAGACAACGCCGCCCGACTTCCAGAGGGGAAATCGACGCAACGCCTGCCGCGAGGGAGAAAATTCCACGCACAGCCCACCGGAACGACGCGCAGCCGGACAACAAGCCCAGGATTCCACACACAGACCCCGGGGCGTCTGAAAACCCTGCGACCACAGAGGAGACCTGTCCGCGTGCCGGAAATCGAGGCAACGTCTTCCCTGCATGAAAAATAACGACGCAAGTCCGTGTGTGAAGGGGTGAAACTGACGCAAACACCATTTTCCACGCATCTCATCCTCAGTGGCCCTTTGCGGAGATATTTCACTCCAACCAGGTACTTTGTGCTTGAAAGAGACGTTGTTTGCTTTTTAAAGACTTAAGACACTTTATATCACTTTCCAGTGATATCTTTGCATTTTCGTATTGCATCTTTTATCGTTTTGACCTGCAAATATCCAGATAAATATTATATATTTTTCTAAACACAGTGTGGTGTATTTTTGTGGTGCTATATTGTGTTATTGTATGATTTATTGCACAAATACTTTACACATTGCCTTCTAAATTAAGCCGGACTGCTCAGTGCCAAGCTACCAGAGGGTGGGCACAGGATAATTTGGATTGTGTGTGACTTACCCTGACTCTAGTGAGGGTCCTTGCTTGGACAGGGAGTAACCTGACTGCCAACCAAAGACCACATTTCTAACAATTGCTATAATTAAACTCCAGCCTCCAAACGTATTTATTGGTGATTTGTTGGGGTGACCTGCAAGTAGGATTATTTCATAAGCACCTTAATGTACTAAATCAGTTTTGTAATGGACCACCATAACCTTTTTTAAGTGTTACCTGTAGAATGGAATGTCGGGATAGTGTGAGAAATGTATTATGATATAAATATGTCTTAAATATCCTTGTTAGAAACATCATCCCATTCGATGTAAGTTTTTTTTTGATTATCATTTCGAATGTGGCGAATTTTTTGGACGACAACGAGGGCTTAATATTTTTGGCAGACGATGTTTAACCAATATGTTCCGGTCGCATAACTAAAGGATGACTCACGCTTGCTTATCAGAAGCTGGAATCCTAGAACAGATTTTTTTACTCGGCCCCAACCTTACTGATCGAAAGACCTTGACAAACTGGGCACTCTGTATTACGTGATTATTTTATTAAACTCTAGTTCGATGAAAGGATCTCGTTCTGTTACAAACCAGAGGCGATATCCCCATATCATTCCAGCAGTGAAAAAAGCAAAGCTAAATTGTGTACGTTTCGGTATCCTTCTGTTTGGCCCTCGTTTGCAGTTTGACTGTTGTCTTTGAAAACTCGCTCGGAAAGTTTAAATGCCCATTGACTGATTGGGTTGTTACATGTTCTTGCCTGTTTCTATGTGTTATTAACTGATTCTTTAGGTGAATGGGTTCAGCAGCGTTCTGTCTGGATTGGGACCACTTGGCAGGGCAGGAGTCTCAGCAGAGAGTCCATATGCTGGCAGAGGAAGTCTTTGATGGCCTTAACACTTCAATACAGGAGGCATGCTCAGTCCAAGCTCTTGGAGATTCTTCACAAGCAGGAATATACCACAAAGTGCAGTCTTTGTCCCCTTTCACAGGTAGAAGCAGCAACTGTAGGATAGCCCAACAAAGCACAGTCACAGGCAGGGGCAGCACTTTTCCTCAGCTCTTCAGCTCTTCACCTTGGCAGAGGTTCCTCTTGCTTCCAGAAGCAATCTAAAAATCTGGGGTTTTGGGTTCACTACTCATATACCTTTCTGCCTTTGAATTAGGCAAACCTCAAAGGAAAGTCTCTGTTGTTCACAAGATCCTGCCTTGCCCAGAACTGGCACCAGACAAACACTGGGGCGGGGGGGGGGGGTGGTGGTTGGAGACTGCATTGTCTAAGGGCAGGCACAGCCCATTCAGGTGTAAGTGACCACTCCTTCCTCCACTCTAGACCAGATGGCTCATCAGGATATGCAGGCTACACCCAAGCTCCCTTTGTGTCACTGTCTAGAGGGGATTTACAAACAGCCTAACTGTCAGTCTGACCTAGACAGGGAATACACAATCAGGCGGAGTCACGGAATGGTTTAAGCAAGAAATTACCCACTTTCTAAAAGTGTCATTTTCAAATAGACAATTTAAAAAACAACTTCCCTAAAAGATGTATTTTTACATTGTGAGTTCAGAAACTCCATACTCCCAACTCTATCTGCTCTCAAAGGGAAATTGCAATTTAAGGATCTTTTAAGGGCAGCCCCAAGTACACCTATGAGAGAGATGGACCTTGCAACAGTGAAACCCAAATTTGGCAGTATTTCACTGTTAGGACATGTAACACACATCAGTACATGTCCCACCTTTAACATACACTGCACCCTGCCCATGGGGCTACCTAGGGCCTACCTTAAGGGTGCCTTACATGTATAAAAAGTGAAGGTTTGGGCCTGGCAAGTGGGTACGCTTGTCAGGTGGAAATTGGCAGGTTAAAACTGCACACACAGAAACTGCAGTGGCAGGTCTGAGCCATGTTTACAGGGCTACTCATGTTGGTGGCACAATCAGTGCAGCAGGCCCACAAGCAGCATTTGATTTACAGGCCCTAGAATATCAGAAACAGCATAAACAGAGGCCAGCACACAGTCAAAACATGGAAAGGAGAGGCCCAAGAAGACAGGGGAGACCACGCCAAGGATGCCAGGTCTAACACTTTTCATTTTTTGCAGCCATCTGAGAGGCCTGTGGCCTGTCTGAACTATAAAATGAGAGCTAAACAGAGATGGCCTCAGCTTTTTAAAGGACCAGACCACAGCAAAGACTTCCCTCTCTATGGCACTCTCATTGTTCCCTATAGAGTTGTCTTCTGTTTATAAAAGCAACATGGTGGTCATGCCCCTCATCATTTTTCTGGGCTTGAACCGCTCCTACCCCCAGTTCTGAGACATCTGTTTAGACAATAAACTGCCTGCAGTAGTCTGGAGCTTGTAGGACTAAACAAAAGCACATAGAATTATTTAGAGTGCCAAAGGCCCTTTGACAGCTCACTGTCCAGTTAACCTTTTTTGTGCATTTTCTTGGAGGTCGGTTCTGTGAGGGGGGCACTATGGGGCCATAATCCATCACAAATCTCCTATAATGCCCAGTCAAGGCAAGGAATACCCTGACCAGAGTCTGGGTTGTGGGCACTTCCCAAGCCAGAATGGTCTTGATCTTGGGTTTGAGGGGTTGAACTTGGTCTCCACCAACCTGGTGACCCAAGTAAACAACATTACCCTGCCCCATCTGGCACTTACTGGCCTTAAGAGTGAGGTTTGTCTTCTGCAGAACCTCAAGAACCTTTCCCAGGTGGATCAGGTGATTCTGCCACTTGGAGCTATAGACAGCTATGCCATCCAAATAAGCTGCACTAAAGGACTTCAGCCCAGCAAGGACTTTGTTCACCAACCTTATGAAGGTGGCAGGGGTATTCCTTAGTCCAAGGGGGATAACATTTAACCGATAATGCCCACTAGGCTGTTGCATTTATACAGAATTAAGTTTATTTTACTCTAACAACCTCCCTCCGTTGATGATTTGGAACCATCACAATTTTAACCAAAAATTTATTTTCAGAGTTCACTTCTTCTTCTTCAGTAGCTCATCTCTTCATTTTACTACTGTCTCGTATATTCTTAATTCACTCTTGCTCTATTCCAAATCTCGCTTCATCAGTATAATTTTTATTGCCTCGTATATTGCTAATATAGAAAGAAGGCAAGCTATTACTATTCATACAGAAACTATCATTTTATTTTTAGAATTCCTCCTCCTTTTGTTTGTAAGCCAACTAGCTACTGTGGTAAAACCTTTTGCAAAGCTTTGAACCATACTTGTGGTTTCTAAGAGTTCAAGATCAAGTTTGAGATCAGAAGTTTTCTTTGTATACTATACACATTTTCTACTCTTGTCAGGCATCCTGCAGACACCACGTTTCCCAGCTAATAGGATATCTAATGTGCAGCAGTTCTGCAAAGCCATGGATCTAACTGCTGCAAGCTCATTGTTTTTTTACTAGTAAACATCCAGAGGTACTGGATGCTAACCTATCAAATGTTATTGATAGCTTTCTGATTTTATCACCTTTCTCACCTTTCAAAATGATTCCTACAGCAGGTATGATTGCTCCAAATATGTCCCCCACTAACTGTTTCCCTTCACTCACCCTGCATGTATATCTTTGTGTGCTGATGTCCACGTTAATTCATCTAAGCTCTGTATGTGATACATCTTGGAAAAAGTAAACCTAAATAACAAATACCCTCCCAATAAGTAGACATACCAAAGTATGGTTTCTCTACACATATAAAGTATAACCCATGTATGATAGCATCATCTTCTTGCAGTATTTGCAATGTTTTTCCAGACAACTGAAAGACATGCTTACAATTACCATTTCCCATTGGTGTCTTTCTTCCACTAATTCTTCTCTTAAAAACACAGTTTTCCTTTGTGACTTTATCTAGTTTTCTTTCTAAATGGAGCCTCTTCTTTTCTCCATACATTCTTCTGAACGCCCTCTCTCTTATATCCACTTCTTGCCATTTGCTCATTTCCTTCTTTTGGCATTAAAATATAAACCTTTCCTGCTATTTCTTAAGCATGTTAGGTTTTTCACATGCGCTTTAACAGTTTTTACAGAAAAAAATGGTCTAAAGTGGTGCCATGCTGTGTCCATTTTTTAATACCTTATGGGTGTAAATTCACAGTCTTCATTAGTGGAACTAATATACTAAACTAAGAAAGATACCACAACAAATTGCATAAGGAAGTTAAACATTGTTATAGGAAACCTGCTCATCTGCAGAGGATTAAATGTGTGCACAAACATATCTGTCCTTAACTTCTATAGCTTAAGTGTATTCTTGTTTTAATCTAGAGTAAACATTCATTGACTAGTGTTAGAAATGTGGTCTCTAGTTGGCAGAGGTATACACCCTTCTCGAAGTAGGGACCACATTCCCAGTCAGGGTAAGTCAAACACACTCCAAATTATCCTATTCCACCGTCTGGTAGCTTGGCACTGAGCAGTCAGGCTTAACTTAGAAGGCAATGTGTAAAGTATTTGTGCAATAAATCATGCAATAACACAGTGAAAACACCACAAAAATACACCACATATGTTTAGAAAAATATAAGATATTATTCTGAATGAATTAAGGTAAAAATGATCAAGATTTGATAAGTACAAGTTAAAATATCACTTTTGAAGTGATAAGAAGAGTCTTAAGTATTTAAAAAGTAACAATTGTCTCTTGTGTGCACAAAGTTCCTGGTATACGCCAAAATTAAAACGCACCGAGACCACAGAGGAGGAGATGCATGGAAAACAAAGGATGTGCGTTGGATTTCCGGGCGCACACAGACAATGCTTCGATTCTTGTCCACACGGCAAGGACTTTGCACCGAATTCCGGCGTGCAGGCTTGAATCATCTTTGTGATGTGGGGTCTTTTGACACCCAGGGATGATGTGTGGAAATCCTGGGCATGCTGTACAAAGTCAATGGTGCTGTGTCGATCCCGTGGGCGATGTGACAGAGTTTCTGTTGCACGGCATTGATTCCTCCCTCAAGAAGTCGGACTGCATTGTTCTGACTCAGCGATGCGTCGATCCGGTGAGCTGTGCGTCGAAGTTCCTGTTGCAACGCTGGCACTGCATCAATTTCCACTCAGTGAACCGGGCTGCATTCACAGCTAGGCAGGCTGTGCGTCAGTTCCGGCAGGCTGTGGGTAGATTTTCTCTGCACAAGGAGTTTCTTTGAAGAGAAGAAGTCTTTTTGGCCCGGAGACTTCAGGAAACAGGAGGCAAGCTCAATCCAAGCCCCTGGAGAACAATTCTCAGCAGAGCCAGAGGCCAGCAAGGCAGCAGGGCAACAGCAAGGCAGCAGTCCTTCACAGCAAAGCAGTCCAGGTGGGTCCTTTGGGCAGCCAGGCAGCTCCTCTTGGCAGGTTGCAGGGTCTTGTTCAGAGTATTAGTCCCAGGAAGTGTCTGATTTGGTGGGGTCAGGGACCGAGTTTGTATACCCAAAAATGCCTTTGAAGTGAGGGAGTTGTCAAAGAATGGTTTTGAAGTGAACAAGTTCCTCTTTCACTACAAGTCTGTCTGCCAGGATCCCAGTAGAGGTTGTGGCAGTCCTTTGTGTGAGGGCAGGCCACTGGCCTTTGAAATGTATGTGTCAAGCCCTTCCAGCCAAGGAAGACCCATTCAATATACTGATGAATGTATGTGTGCCTGAGCATCCTGTGTTTGTGGTTGTCTGGGTGAAATGCACAAGGAAGCTGTCAACCAGCCCAGACGTGGATTGGAGACAGGCTGTAAGGCACAGATGGATTTTAAGTGCAGAGAAATGCTCACTCTCTAAAAGTGGCATTTCAACAATCGTAATATAAAATCCAACCTCACCAGTCAGCAGGATTTTTATAAACGTTTTGGCCATACTAAATATGGCCTGTCTACTCCTTTCTGAGTATAATCTACCACTCAAACAGGGTATGAGGGTAGCCCTAATGTTAGCCTATGAAAGGAGCAGGCATCACAGCAGTTGAAAACTAATTTAGGAGTTTTCCACTACCAGGACATATAAAACAAAGTTATATGTCCTGCCTTTTACCTAAACAGCACCCTGCCCTATGGGTACCTAGGGCTTACCTTAGGGGTGACTTATTTGTAGAAAACAAGAGTTTAAAGCTTGGCAAGTACTTTTAAATGCCAAGTCGAAGTGGCAGTGAAACTGCACACACAAGCCTTGCAATGGAAGGCCTGAGACATGGTTAGGGGGCTACTTATGTGGGTGGCACAACCAGTGCTGCAGGCCCATTAGTAGCATTCATTCTAAAGGCCCTGGGAACATGTAGTGCACCTTACTAGGATCTTACAAATAGATCCAATATGCCAATTGATTATGAACCAATGTTACAATGTTTTAGGAAGAAAACATATGCACTTTAACACTGATTAGCAATGTAAAGTGCGCAGAGTCCCAACACCAGCAAAAACAGTGTCAAAAAAGTGGAGGGAGGCAGACAAAAAGTTGGGGGCAACCACTCTAAGGCTGTCAGGTCTAACAAATAGTCTTCATTCATGTAATCTACAAATGATGCCTTCAATTTATCTTCATCTATATCGGGTTTACATATTGCATTTACCAATCCTGCTACAGCCTTCTCTGTGTCAGGTGTAAAGTGCATAAATAATATTATTGCTATTCCTACTGAAACTATAAGTGTCAGTAAAGTCTCTAAAAATATTTTCCACCTAGTTTTATTAGTGGCATTAAACATGTTGTCTCTAAAGTCAGATCCACTAAATTGTATCTTGTTGAATTTGAAAACTATCATCTTCAGGTTTGTTTTCTTTTTGAGTTAGTCTTTTTCTTTTTTATGATTTTTCTTTATTATTTTCGTCTTGTTAATGATAATTATCTCCGTATAGGCAATTTTTAACTCTACTCCATGTTCTTCTGAAATGTTATCTCTACACTTCAGCTGCTCTCTCGGACCTCACTACTTATCTTATTTTCCTTTTCAAACTGTTTTATTAGTCTTTATATTTTATAAACAGTTCAAAAATTTCTCAGTCATTTAATTTTTCAGTTTTGTAATCTTAGATCAGTAGTTCTTTTGTAATCAGGGCTTTCAAGGTGGCTCTGGCAGTTCTTTGCTCCAATGAAGTAGATCAGAAATTGGAAAGTTAAAAACTTGATTTAAATAATATATCCAATCAGGTGAGGAATATCTTCAAGAGGGTACTTCAGATCTTTTTTGTTTTTCTGTTTTGCTTATACTATTTGACTCTGTTACTTCTCTGATTGTTTGTGGTATTGATTCAGCTGACACACTTAGGCCCATATTTATACCTTTTTATCGCCACACATGCGCCGCTTTTTGACACAAAAGCGGTGCAAACTTACAAAGTACAATTGTAATTTATAACTTTGCGCCACAATGCGGCACTAAAAAAGTATAAATATGGGCCTTAGGCTCTCATTACTGCTTCGGTGTTTTTTTTCAAAGACTGCTGAAGCCACTGCAGCCAACAAACCGCCAGTGCTGGTGGTCTCCTGACTGCCATATTAGTAGTCGTTGGAGGACTTCTGACCATTTATGGGCGGAAGTCTGACTCCGTTGGCCTGCCCGACGGAGCTGAAGAGGCGGGTACATCACCAGCACTGACACGCCAGCAGAACTCCACCCACCGTATTACAAGCCGTAATACAGCTTGAGGGAGGCTTGCTTGTGTGGTGGTGCTGGCGGTGCAAAACCGCCAGGACCCATCCCCTCCCAGATGACCAGCTCGCTGGAAAAGGTGAGGTGATCGTCCAAAAGGGGTTGGGTGAGTGTTGTGTGCATGTGTGCGTGTATGTGTGTGCGATTGAGGGTGTCTGAGTGCATGTTTGTGAGCGAGTGAGTGGGGGTGTCTGTGCAAGTCTGCGAGTGAGTGTGGATGCATGTGGGCAGGTGTGTGTATGCGGAGGGGGAGTGTGTTAATGTATGTGTGCATGGAGGGGTGGGGTGTGAATGATTGTGGATGGGGGTGCATGTGTGAGCGATTGTTTGTGGATGGGGTGGGGGTGAGTGAGTGTTTGTGGATGTGGAGGTTTGGGGATGTTTGTGAGTGCATGGGTGTGTGTGCATGTGTTTGTGTGAGTGAACGGGGAGAGCAGGTGAGTGTATGTATGCTGGACGGGGGGGGTTGGGGGTGTTAGTGCAGTAAGACCATAATTTCTTCTTGTTTGATAAATTTGCACCCATCTAGAAAAGATGCATACAATTACCAAAAACATATATATCTCGGTCCATTTCAAATGGCCATTTCTATGAAATCCATTTGCATCCAGTTAAAAGGATCTCCTGATATTCCTGCATGACTCAATGTAACGTGTTTGTTTGGCTATATTCATTTGTTGACATGTCACAAATCGATGACATAATTCTTCTGCTTGGGTTTTGAATCTGGGATTAAACAAACATTTCTTGAAGTTGAGAATCATGGCATCCCTACCCAGGTGAATGTGGCCACAGAAATGCCTTTTCATTGTAGATAGTAGACTTTCTGGCAGTACTAGTCTTCCATCCACTGAAACCCAAACTTTGTAGTTATCTATTCCACATCCTGTCTGATCCAACCCTACTTTTCTAGCTCTGTTGCACTCTCTTGTATTCATCTCAATTCAACCCAATTGTTGGCCATTTTCAACATCATTGAAAAGACATTTCCTTCTGCATTTCCATTTATAAAGGAGCTGTTAAATGTGCAGGTGAAATGTGCTCAATAGCGTGCCACTTCATTAGCATACCTGTTACCTACTATGACATAACTGTTGTCATTCCTGGTGCTGCACACTTTACAAGAGTAATGTCAGTGGGGAGTTGTACAGCATCCAATAGGTTTCTGACCTGTTGTCCATTTCTAATGGGTGAAACAGAAGAGGTCATATACCCTCTTTGTGACCACAGTTGCCCTCAATTATGGACAGCCCCAAATCCATGCTGACTATCCGTAAACATAGGTACTTTCATTTTAGCTGTCAAGCTGCAAGCTCTGTTAAGGGCAATTAATTCTGAAACGTGCGCTGAAGCTACTATTCTTCAATTGTGCAGACTGCATAAGCTGCTCTCAAAGAACCTTTATTTGTTCTCAAATATCCGCTGTCCACAAATAGAATATATTCTGGACCTATTAAATGCTCATCTTTTATGTCTGGGCTTGGTGCAAAAGTCTGTAACATCAAGGCAATTGTGCTCAAAAGTAAAATTCTTCTTCTTTGAGAATGGGCAACAGTGCACTGGGATTGACATCTTCTCAGCACAACATTGCTTCCCAACAAATCTGATGCTCATAATATATTATTTTTGAGTTAGTAAGGTGCTGTGTTTTAGTTCTAGTAAGCAATACCTCGACTGAGCGAGGGAACATGACCATCATAACGTTCCAACATTCTTCGGGGCTAACACTCACCACACCTACGGCTTTGCTACAACCAAGAAAAGTGGCGACTACAGGATCAAGAGTTATGGAGAAACTGGCTTTTTGGCATATCCATGAATTTGGGTTAGCAGTGAGAGAGTACAAACTGCAAAACAGAAATAAATATTTTGTGTAATTTGGCATTCCCAGTGCTGGAGCACAACAAATACTTTCTGTGAGCTCTAGGAACACTTTCATGCATTTGTTGTCCTATGGCATTGGAATTGGTACACCTATGTGTGTCAATCTCAACAAAGGTTTTGCCACCAGTGAAAATAGTGAAAGGCCACTGTCTACAGTAGCCAAACATTCCCCAAAACATCATGAACTCTTGGCATTTAAGTGGACTAATTTGCAAAATATCTTCAACTCTTTCTCTGATACTTTTCTCATTCCCTGTTGAATGATGTGCCTCAAATACTAGAGTTTATTGTGACAATACTGCAGTTTGTTTGGTGACACCTTATGGCAAGTCTCTGCCAAATGCTTCAACAATGCAATTATATTAACTTTGCAAGTTTCTTTTGTTCTTGATGTGACAAGTTAATAATCCATGGATTGTACCAAAGCTGAACTTCAGGATAAACTCAATGTTTCTGAATCTTTTTCAGGATCTGATTAAAAATTGAGGGACTCTGTGTTCCCAAGTGGGACATTACACCACGCTAATAATTTCTCTCAGAACATGAAGGAGATCAGGTACTGACTGTTTTCATACAATAGAATTGAGCAGAAAGCCTGACAGAGGTCAATTACAGAAAACCATTCAGCTGTGCATGGAATTTGATAAAGTATGGTTGCTGGATTCAGTACCATAGAACAACATGTGATTACAATGCCATTCAACTTTCTCACATCATTCACTATCCCACCATCCCAATTTTCCTATATGGTTTACACAATCCCAAAATTGGTGAGTTGCATGGACTCCAAATTATTTCTCCTAAAATGCCCTTTTCCAACAAATCATGTATCTAGGGCGCTATTTTTTCTATTGCTTCAGTTTCATGTGATAAGGTGATGTTCTGGGGAAAACTGCATCTGGTTTTACATTTGTTTTGACTCGTTCAACTCCTTTGATTACTTCAATATATTTTCTTGTGAAATGCCACACTTCTGGATTCACTCTCTGAATTAAGTCAACAGGTAAATCTTTCGCCATAAACACTGGATAGATCCCTACTTACTACTAATGAACAATTTTAATATACATTTCCTCAGCATGCATTTGAAATCCTACTCCTTGTGGTATGCAGTAGATGAGTCAATGTAATTTGCACAATATATCTCTCCCTAGCAGGTTAACAGGACTTGAATCGCACACCACAAACTAATAATTTTCTTCAAATAAAACTCTTTTCTCCTCAATCTTGTCTACCTGTTTTTTTCTTTTCATGTTTTTGTGACTATTTGTTTTCAAATTTGTCAAATGCGCTCCATTTACATGCTCATTTTATTAATTCAGTGATATGAATTCACAATCCTGGAGAAAACATGTTTTCAATTGATTTGTTATCTAATTCCCCCAAGACGTCTCTGTAATGGTATATTTTTAGAAATATCAACTTCATATTTATTTACCAATTTGTTATGAGCAGTTGCAGCTTTTCTTGTAATTTCTTTACACAAGTAAACCAATTCTTTTTCATGATATTGCTTTATGTGATCAAGATTCAAGTCCTCTAAGAATCTCTACTAATTCAGCTTTCACCTTGGGCACATTTAAAGGCCTCTCGTTTTCAGGAGCTGGGCTGGTTTCTGAACCTGAACTAGTACTGAGTCTTTCTGCATCCTCAACTTTCACACAGTTTCTGGCAGCTTCTTCAAACCAAGGAGGAAATAACCACCTTCTAAAATACATTCACCTGGTACAGTTTGCGTTGTAAACACAAATCATCTTCCTTCTCCCAATGCTTGAATGGTGTGTCAGAATAAACCCATTTACCAATTTACTGGTGTAACCCCAGTTGGTGCTGAACCACTGTAGCTGGAGTATGAATAATCCTTGCAGGCACTGATTGCAGTGTAATCATATCAATAACCTGCTCTGGAGTTGTCACTACACTAACTGGAGCATCTATTGAGGGTACGGGCTCAGCTGTACTCACTGGAGCTGGGAACTTGCAACTGCTAGCTGAGCTATGAGCGGTGCAATAACAGGCTGTGCAGCAATTGGTTGAGTTATTACTGGCTGCCGTACAATCTGGGGAGTCAATGCTGATTGTATGTTTGCAGGTTGCACTGCTTGAGTCTGGCTAGTCATTTGCAAAACTCCTGGATATTCTGGGGCTGTAGCTATTGTCACATTATTTATTGTGGTGGATGTGTAGCCAATAATTCTTCCAATATATCATCACCCGAATAGGAATCTGAATACATTTTTGTTGCCGTTCTCACATCTTTTTCTCCTTTAATCTTCTTCTTTACAGGCTTTTCAGAATCTTTGTTTTTTTATGCAAGCTTCTTTTGTAAGTACAGGATATAGGCCCTCATTACGACCCTGGCGGTGGGTGATAAAGTGGTGGTAATACTGCCAACAGGCTGGCGGGAACTACTGCCAAATTATAACCATGGCGGTGATATCTCTGATAGACAACCAATGTACCAAACCGACCGCCAGGGCAGAAACAACAGTCACTATGGCGGTAACCGCCTACAGCCAGGCCGAAGACAAAGTACTGCCCACCATATTAAGACACAGGAAACTGCCACCTTTTTTGGGGCGGTACCAACGCCATTAAAAGCCTGACGGAAACAGAGCACAAAAGTCAAAGGACTCACCATTGGAGACACAGGGAAGGACCACGCCGCCATTGAACCGCAACTGCAAATTTTCCCGATGATCTTCTACGTGATGCTCCACCTTGAACACCAACGCCGGCGAAGACGGCGACGTTTAGTACAGCCACCTAGCACACAAGGGAGGGTGGGAGGAAAACGAGAGTGACACACATGCACAACACACACCCAACACACACACCAATCACACAACCATATGCATAACAAAAACAATTTGACCGCAAAAATCTGCAGAATAAGGCGAAGGCAACAGGAATTTACAAAAGTGAGTGTAATCAGTCCAATAATAAATTCAACAATCTGATTTACACATTAAACAGATCTGTACACATGTATAAAAAAGGGACACTGCCCAGTTCATAGTTCACAGGGCCACATGGCGACAGGGAAAAGTCCAAGGCCCCACTCGAATCCTGTCCCAATACTGAGAGAACACTGCAGGAGCATCAGTTGGCAAATAGGCAGGCACCTTAGGGGGGGGGGTACCTCAGCCAGATGCAGAAATAAGCCCACTGGTTCTGTAGGGGGCAACATGCCCATTGCTCTGTTCTGGGGATTGTAAGGCCACAGTCTCTCAAGTGGGTGACTTGCCCACTGGTTCTGGAGGGGGCAACATGCCCATTGCTCTGTCCTGGGGAGTGCAAGGCCGCAGTCTCTCAAGTGGGTGACTTGCCCACTGGTTCTGGATGGGGCAACATGCCCTGTGCTTGGTCCTGGGGAGTGCAAGGCCACAGTCTCAGAAGTGGGTGACTTGCCCACTGGTTCTGGAGTGGGCAAGCCGCACAGCAGCCCTTGGTGGCTGGACTATATGGCATCCGCCGGCAGTGACGGCTGCACTGTGGTGGTGGTTGTGGGAGGCTCCTATTCAGCCCCTGCACCCTCCAATAGCTGCACTGTGGTGGTGGTTGTGGGAGGCTCCTGCTCAGCCTCTGCACCCTCAGATGGCTGCACGGTGGGGTGGTTGTGGGAGGCTCCTACTCAACCCCTGCACCCTTTGATGGCTGCCTTGTGGTGGTGGTTGTGGGAGGCTCCTGCTCAGCCCCTGTACTCTCTGATGGCTGCACAACCACGGCTGGTGGTGGGGGCTCTGTGACAGCTGCTGATGCAGGCTCCTTCCTCTTTTTTGCGGCTGGTGCAGGTTCTGTCCCTTTTTTTGCAGGGGGTGCAGGCTCCTTCCCCTTTTTTGTGGCCAGGGCAGGCTCCTTCCCCTTCAGTATTGTTGGGCTGGAATCCTTTCCACCACGAGTAGGTGCTGCTACCACTGGGCCCGTGGAATATTAAGCTGAGGTGCTTGGCTGGGTCTTTGCTACCCTGCACATATGTGCAGGAAGGGGGGTGTAGGCATAGAGAAGAGGTCAATCTGGGAAAGGAAAAGCTTTTTAGGGACATTGGGGCAGGAAGAGGGAGGATTAATAGGAGTGGAGGAAGAGTGAGTGCTTGTTTTTTGATGTGTTTGTCTGCTGGATTTTGGTGCAGGTGCATGGGATGTATGCCGTTATGATTTGGATGGCTGTTGGGTGTCTGAGTGCTAGCGTTTGTGTACTTTAGGAGGGAGGGACAGACACGGTGGAAGAGGACACAGGGGACGTGTGCATGGATGTTGTGGAGGTGTTGGCCACTAAAGTGTGTGTTCTGCTTGGTGTGGTGATGATGCTGGTAGTGGATATTGATGTAGTGCATGCAGGTGTGAGTGTGGACGTAACTGTGGAGGAGGAGGAGGGACAGACAGTGGAAATAGTGGATGTTGTTGTGTCTGCAAATGAAAGTTATTTGTCTGAGTGCCTTTGGGATGAAGTGTGGTGCTTGTGTTTGCCTGTGACACTCTTAGGTGTTGTCTTGTGTGCATGCTCGTCTGGCTGTGTGCTTGGGATGGGTAGGGGTTGAGGAGAATGGGACTGGGAATTGGAAGTTGGTGGGAGGATGGATGAAACAGGGACAATGGCTGCCATCAGAGAGGAGGCCAGAGCCTGAATTGATCTCTGTTGGGCCACCAATCCACTGTGAATGCCCTCCAGGAATTCATTAGATCGCTGCATCTAGGCTGCCAGCCCCTGGATGGCATTCACAATGGTTGTTTTCCCGACAGAGATGGATCTCACAAGGTAAATAACTTCCTCACTCAGGGCAGCAGGGCTCACTGGGGCAGGGCCTGAGTTGCCTGGGGTGAAGGAGATGCCCACCCTCCTGGGTGAGCGGGCACGGGCAACTCACTGAGGGGCTACTGGGAGGGCGGTGCTGGTACGGGGGTGGCAGATGTACCTGCAGCTGGTGTGGTCACCGAGGTCTCCTCCACCACCAGGGAGCTCCCATTGGAGGAGGTATCAGAGTCTGCATTGTCCCCTCCAGTCTCCGCCTTGGTGCTTTTCTCGCCCTCCGTCCCACTGGTCAGTAGACTCTACCTCCAGGGTCCTGTGGGATGCAGCTCCCTCTGTCACCAGTGCCTCTGCTCTTCCGCCTGATGATGCTAATGCACATAAGGACATGATGATAGAACAAGAAAGGGGAAAGAGAGACAAAGGATACACTGAGTCATTGACTGCAACAACACCACAGTTGGCGTACACAGCACCCTCACACACAGGGAACAGGCCTACGTACTATGCATGGCACTACCAGTGAAATGGCTACTCAACAAGGAATGAGGAGGGGTTCACACCGCCAACTGCAGCACACCTGGGACCCACGCAGCCCTGACCAGTAGTGAATACTAACAATCTCGGTAAGCAGTATTTCATAATCAACAAGGACATACGCTTCTATATCTGGCTTCGCCTAGGGGCACCCACTGACAACCACCACCCAGACATCACCCCTCCAGCCGTGAGCGTCAATGATGGCCACTGTACTTACCCCCTTGTGGCAGCTGTGATGCCCTCAAGCAGCCATCCAGCTCAGGGTAGGCCACCACCAGTATGCCGGCCATCAGGGGGGTCAGGGTCCTATGGGCACCCCTTCTTCGTTGGGAGGCCATCCCCAGCTGGGCTTCCATGATCTTCCACGCCCAGCGTCTCAGGTCCTCCCATCATTTGTGACAGTGGGTGCTTCACCTGCCATAGACCCCCAGGGTCTGCACCTCCTTGGCGTTGGCACACCATATTCCCTTCTTTTGATGGGCGCTGACCTGCAGAGGCAATACAGACAGGAGAACACCATTAGACAAACAGTCCTACCAGTAATACAAATAGCCCACCATACCCGTTTCTATCACCATTGGCACACATATAGCCCAGCACAAAGGGTGTACACCTCAAAGAGGACATCCACCTACCCCCTTACATGAGACCTTCCCACACACAACTCCATGCATTCATGCCACATGCATCGTGCCCACAGTGCACTCACCTGTAAGTCTGGAGGCCCATACAGCAGTTCGTACTAGGATAGGACCCCATCCACCAGTTGCTCCAACTCCTCCGAGGTGAAGGCTGGGGCCATTTTCATGGTCGCATGGGCCATGGTAGGTTCCAGACAAAGGTCACAGGAGTACATGCAGTGTAGGTCATCTCCTATAGAAGGTAAGGAAACAAGTGAGGAATCTGATAGAAAATGGCAGTCACGTCACCGCCGCCGTAGATCACCATTGGCCACTGTACCCCATAGGGCCCCAATAATAACCAAGGAGGAATTGCACAATGGTTCACGATCTCCTACCGCCACGGCGCACATTGTTAGCGGCATTACCTCACTTTCACCTGTCCCTCCACACAGGACAAGCGGACGCCATTTCGGGAGGGGGTAACAGGCCTCTGGATTATGCTGCATCACAGGATAAATAGGCACATAATTCACAATTACACTGTCCCATAACATGTTTGCACATTGCGGACTGCTGTTGTGGCTCCACGGTTTGTGACAGGCTCCTCTCTCTGTTGACCCTTAGATACCGACCGCTGCGGATGAATAGGAGATGGAGACATACCCCTGTGTACAGACCCCTGGTGGACCTGGCTATACTGGAGGACAAGCACATAATACTCACCTTGCCCTCTCAACTGTCCCACGTGTCCGCAGAACTACAACCGGCGATAGATCATTGTCACACCTCGCCACCAAAACGTGGAACACTCCTCCCACCCTCCTGCGCCAGACCAAAGACCTCCCTACCTTCAGGAAACTTCTCAAGACCTGGCTGTTCAAGCAGTAGCAGCGCCTCCCCCCATTTCCCCCTCCTCCTCAGTGCCTTGAGACCCTCACAGGTGAGTAGTGCGCTTTACAAATTCCCGATTGATTGATTGGCCTGTAGACTGGACAGGGCCACAATCACAGAGCTGTGTGCCCAATTGGAGTCTGACCTGATATCTGCTATTGCTATCTGTCACCCCACTGGGATCCCCCCTCTTGTGCAAGTGCTATCAGTTCTCCATTTCCTGGTCTCTCCAAGTGACAGTGGGTTTGGCAGCAGGAATGTCACAGCCAATCTTCTCAAATGTGCTAACAAGAGTGTTGTCTGCCCTGATAAAACACATGTGCAGCTACATTGCATTCACTGACCTTTGGTTAAGGTTTTGGCCACTGTGAAGGCCGGATTCTATGCAATGGAACATATCCCCAATATAATTGGTGCAATTGACGGAACACATATTGCGTTTGTCCCCTCCTGCCAGAATGAACAGGTTGTTCAGGAATCATAAGAGATTCCACTCCATGAATGTGCTGATGGTGTGCCTGGCGTACCAGTTCATCTCCCACATCAGTGCTAAGTATCCAGGGTCGGCGCATGATGCTTTTGTCCTGAGGAATAGCAGCATCCTAAATGTGATGTCCCAACTACAGAGGCACAGGGTGTGGCTAATAGGTGAGCCCTGGTTCCCACCCAGCATATGTTGCTGTATGCCTATGGTGTTGGCCATATAGGATAGTGTGTGGCTAAATATTGTCCTTCAATGTTTGCAGGTGACTCTGGTTACCAAAACCTATCATGGCTTCTGACCCCTGTGAGGAAAGCCAGGACAAGGGCAGAAGAACGTTATAATGAGGCACATGGGTGAACCAGAAGGATCATTGAAAGGACCTTTGGCCTCCTGAAAGACCAGGTTCCGGTGCCTCCATCTAACAGGTGTATCCCTGTGCTACTCACCCAAGAAGGTCTGCCAGATAGTAGTGGCATGCTGCATGTTGCACAGCGTGGCCCTCAGACGACATGTACCTTTTCTTCAGGAGGAGGAGACTGGAGATGCCCCTGTGGCAGCAGTGGACCCTGAGAACAGTAAGGATGAGGAGGTAGAGGATGAGGATGTAGACAACAGAACATTGGTGATACTTCAGTACTTCCAATGACACACAGGTGAGACAGTTCAACTTTAAATTACTTTGACTTTGGTTGTATTCTGTGTGGCATTGGCATGCTGTCATTTCCCACTTCTTTGCCCACTTACAGTTACCTCTGGATATTCATTTGTTGATGTTAGTGATTTGACAAATACTCCTAGTGTGATCGCAATAGCAAGCTACAGGTCATAAATTCTATGCTCATTCTATGTACAGTTCATTTGCAATGGTTATAGCTGTTTCAATCAATACATATTTGAAATACATGACATACTCGAAGTCGATTTTTATCCAAAGGTGTTTGTTGTAGTGCTAATATATAGAGGGAAAAGTGCTATAGGATGGGGTGATGATAGAGGAAAGTCCAGGGTATTGTTCCAATTTGTAGCACAGGTGCATTGTCCATGGGGACATAGGAAGGGGACAGGGTGGGACACAAGGGGGTGGTCTTGGCAATTGTCTCTGGCTTCTGTCTGGTTTGTAAGGAACGTTTGCGGGGTGGTTCACCTTCTGCAGGGGGAGGGGTGTTGGTGGCCTGTTGGTCCTGTGGCGGGTCCCCTGGCCACTAGCAGCAGTGGAAGTGGAGGGCTGTTCAGATGACTGGCTAGTGGCAGGGGCCTGCTGGTCTGACACTGCCTCCCTCATAATGTTGGCCATGTCTGCCAGCACCCCTGGGGAGGACACCTGCGGGCTTATTCCATGGTGTTCCACCATGGAAATAGGCCCACAGGTCCCCTAGCAGCTGCCCTGACACAGAAGTTAAAAAACGGGGGAACGCAAGCTTTGCACCATTTTTTGACCCCTCCTCCCTCTCCCGTGCACCATTTTTGCACAGGAGTATAAATATGGCGTTAAGGCCATAGAGTCATTTTGTGCATGGGAATGCCTACCTTGCATCTCATTAAGCCAAGGTAGGCGTCTACTTCCAAAAAATGACTTTAACTCAATAAATTTGGTGCTAGACGGGTCTGGCACCAAAGTCTAAATATGGAGTTAGTTTTGCACCGAATTAGAGTAAAACAAAATGATGCTAATTCGGTGCAAACAGAGTATAAATATGCCCCTAAGTGCTTCAAATTGAGTAGGCCTAGGTGGTGGCTTGTTTTCATGTAATACATCTCTTAATCTGGCAATATCCATAAATGAATTGCTCCCCATTTAGGAAAACTTAGTTCCCATTCTTTTTAAATGGTCTTGTACCATTGACAAAGCCAAACATATGTATATAACCCTTCTTCAATCATCATTTGATATTAAGTGTATCCTCAGAAGATGCTTTACCACCCGCCCTAATGGGAAAGGTTTGAAAAATGTCATAATTTCAAATGTAATTCATTAGTTCAATAATCAGAACTACAGCATTTCAAATGTTTTGAAATTGTTCCATATCAATCAATCAATCAGTTTTTGTAAAGAGCAGCTACTCACCCATGAGGGTCTCAAGGCACTGGGGAGAGGCCTCATCCGAAGAGCCACGTCTTGAGGGTTTTCCTGAAGATGGTGAGCGATGGGCTTTGCCTGAGGTGCAGGGGAAGTTGTTCCAGATCTTTGCTGCGATGCAGGTGAAGGATCGACTTGTGATTTTACAAATGCAAGGGATGGTGGCCAGGGCCAGCTGGGCAGAGCAAAGGGATCTGTCAGGGGTGTGGAAGGAGATGCGTTGTGTATGGCCTTGTACGTGTGGGTGAGTAGCTTAAAGGTGATTTGTTTCTTGACCGGAAGCCAGTAGAGGGTCCTCAGGTGTTGGGAGATGTGTTCTCGGTGTGGGAGGTCCCGGATGAGTCTAGCTGCAGCGTTCTGGATGAGTTGTAATTTTTTGATGTTTCTAGTCGAGGTGCCTAGGTTGCGGGCGTGCTCAGTCAGTGCAGGGGGAGTGCTGAAGGATATGGGCCACCAGGAGTCGTCCCAAGCTGAGGTGGTGTTTCTGAAGATAATGAGGTTAGTCTTGTCAGAGATGAGCTTGAGGCAGCTTTCTCTCATCCAGGTTGCGATGGCTTCCATTCCTGAGTGGAACTTCCTTTTGCCCATGTCCGGGTCTTCGGGGAGGGAAATGATGATTTGTGAGACATTGGCACATGACTTGATGTTTATTCCGTGGCTTCTGATGATGGCTGCAAGAGGGGCCATGTATACGTTGAACAGTGTGGGACTCAGTGAGCATCCTTGGGGACTCTGCAGTTGACTTTTGTGGGTCTGGATGTGTAGGGCGGGAGTTTGACCCTCTGAGTCCTACCGGAGAGGAAGGAGTGAATCCATTCCAGGGCTCTTCCGTGGATTCCTATGCCATAGAGTCTGGTGCGTACAGTGCTGTGGGAGACTGTGTCGAAGGCTGCTGAGAGGTCGAGGAGTATGAGCGCTGCGGTGTGGCTGTGGTCTAGGAGTAGTCAGATGTCCTTGGTGGCTGCCAGGAAGGCTGTCTTCATGCTGTGGTTGCTACAGAAACTGGACTGGGTGAAGTCAAGGGAGTTGTTGGCCTTGATGAAATTCCGTAGTTGTGAGTTGATTGCTTTCTCCAGTACTTTGGCGAGGTAGGATAGCAGCGAGATGGGTTTGAAATTCCTTAGTTCTGATGGGTCGGCCAAAGTTTTCTTCAGGAGAGGGCATATTTTGACTTTTTTCCAATCCTCAGGGAAGGTGCCAGTGTTGATGGAGCAGTTCATTGTGTTTCAGAGCTCGGGGTGATGGATGTGCTGGCTCTGACATATATGTGGTGTGGGCAGATGCCCGTGGGGGCTCCGGAGTGGCTGTTGTTCATGATGCTGACTGTTTCTGCCGTGGTGAGCGTGGACAAGCTGTGGATGGTCTGGGTGGGTTCTGGGAGAGGGTGGGTCGGTCGAAGGTTCTGGTGCCAGGATTTTCTGGGAGGAAGCGGTTGTTGATGTCCTGGATCTTGCGGTGGAATAAGGTGGTGAGTTTGTCGCAGATGACCTGTGACGGGGAGATGCTGGAGGCTTTGGAGAGGGGATTTGTGAACTCATTGATGACTGAGAAGAGTTCCTTAGAGTTTTGTGTGGAGAAGTTGATGCAATTCAGGAGTGTGTCCTTCCTTGCTTTCTTGATGTTTCGGTGATGGGTGATTGTTGCGGCTCTGAAGGAGGCGAGGTGTTCGCTGGTTTGGCTGTTCCTCCGATTTTTCTCATCTGCGGGTATGCTTTGATTCTTGGAGTTCGGTGGTGAACCAGCTAGCTTTCTTAGGTACGCATTTGGCCGATGTCAGCCGGAGGGGGGCTAGAGTGTTGGCGCATTTGGTGATCCATGCGTTGAGATTGCACACTGCTGTGTTGGCATCATCGGAGGGAGCGATTTGGCGAGAGATGAGGTGAGTTGCTCGTTGGTGATTTTGTTCCATTTCCTGAGGGGAACCTGGGGGTGCGGGTGCGGCTATTGGGTTCAGTGATTGTGAAGTGTATGCAGCGGTGGTCAGTCCAGTCTGGGGTGGAGATGGTCTCGCAGGTTGCTTGAGTTGAAAATGGGGTCCAGTGTGTGTCCTGCGATGTGTGTGGGTGCAGAGACCAGCTGCCTGAGTCTGAGGGTGGCGAGTAGAGCAATGGTGTTTTGGTCGGTGCGGTCCTTGAGGTGGAAATTCAGGTTGGAGAGGAGGAGGTAGCCAGCTGATGACAGGGCCTGGGAGGTAGCAATGTCTACAACATTGTCTATGAATGCTGGAGTGTGGGCCGGGTGCCTTGTACACCAGGGTGCCACGGATGGAGGAGTTGTGGTTGGAGTGGACCAGGAAGTGAAGGTGTTCCATGGTGGTACATTGTTCTTCTGGGACGGCCTTGACATGTAGTGAGGACTTGTGTATGATGGAGAGTCCCCCGTCTTGGCAGGAGGGACGGTCCCTCCTCACGATGCTGTATCTATTGGGAATGGCAATGGCAATGTCTGGTCCCGAGGTGGGGTTGGTCTAGGTCTCAGTAAGGAAGGTGATGTCCGTCGGCAGTATCAATCAAATCCCAGAGTTCAGTGACGTGTTTGTAGAGGGAGCGTATGTTCAGGAGCAGGCAGTTGATGGGATTGTGGAGGATGTTGGTATCTATGTGTGTGGAGAGTACCTTCAGCTTGTTGAGGTTGGTGCTGAAGTTGCAGTTCCTGCAGGTGAAAGGTCTGTGGGTGTCCTTGGGGGAGATGGTGCAGCAGTTGATGAGATGTCCAGTGTTGAGGCGGCATCATTACCGAGCCTGGCCAGGGGGTGGTCTGACAGAGATCTAGGTTTCCTGGCACTGGGAACGGTCCAGGCATAGATGGGTTTGCCTTTGGCGCACTTGCTGCGCACCAGCAGCGCACCAGCAGCGTACCCGCAGCGCACCCACTGCGCGCAGCCACCATTAAGAGGGGGAGGGGTGAGGGGAGTGGTCAGCTGGGAGGTGGGAAAGGTGCTTCACGGGGAAGGGGCCGGGCCGCAGGGGCCAGAGCAGCCCAGGAGGGGGGCAGAGAAAAGGAAGAGAGATTGAAAGAAACAGAAGTAATAGGACAAAACGATTGAAAAAGTCAGGAAAAAAAGCAGAATGAAAGAGAGATAGAGAGAAAGATATTTACTTGTGACTCACTTCGGATGGCCACTAGACCACCAGGGATGAGGCGCAGGGACAAGCCTGCGGGTGGAGGAGGGCCTCGAACTGAGAGTCAGGAGGTTCTCAGTTCATCCCAGGCAAAGGCAAAGAAAACAGCAGCCAGAGGAGCTGGGGAGGGCAGCAGAAGCTGACCAGGAGGTCAGTGCAGTTGTATACATCAGAACACAAATGGGCATATTTATAGTGCCATAGCGCCACCTTGCGACACATTAACGTCATTATTATTTACCTTAATGTGGCCCAATGAGGCCGAAATCCCCGTGCCTTATTTACAGGGTGGCCCAATGCATTCATTGCACCACTCTGTAACCCTTTGCACTACATTATGCTGCACCAGGCATAATGTATGCAAATGGGGCGTTCCCCCGTTAGGGGAGCCGGAAAAATGGCGTAAGGAAATCTCTGAGATTTCCTTGCGCCATTTTTTATGCCACTTTTAATTCCTGCTTAAGAGCAGGCATTAAAAGGGGGCTTTCATTCTTTAGAATTGGGCCCTATGTACTCTGCAGTAGTAGCACCATTTTTTTATCACTGCTCCTGCAGAGCTCAACAATAGCGTCATAAAAATGACGCTATTGCCCCCTACCCTGCGCCATGGTGTGCCGTATTTTAAATGCGGCGCACACATGGTGGCTGTAGGAGGGGTGCTAAGGGGTGCAGGGAAAGTGGTGCTGCACTCAGTGCAGCACCACTTTCCATAAATCTGCCACATAGTCTTTGTATCATATCACAACACAGCTTGGTAGTTCAAAACAATCAATGACTTTACAGTTTTTGCCAAGATTCAGCTAATCACAGTGTAGCTTCACACGAACTGACCAATACCAGTGCAGCACCATATGATGCAACATATCACTCCTTGTAGCAGTTCGATTTCTTTTACAATTTTGTCCTTTAAACTAATGAAAGATAGGCAACTAACATCAAAGGCATCAATCTTTGCCTGCTTCTTCTAAGGAAAAACTATAGTATGATCACAAAAAGTCAGAATTGGAGTTTACACATACCTGATTTTAATTCATTTATCACTCACAATGATGAGCTCTCAACCTGCGGGAAATCACCTAATCAGTGTTGTCACCTTTGCACATCAGGTTTCGCAAGTACCCATTAAAATTAGTACAATCACAACAGATTATTATGTCTCTATCTGTGAAAAGTTGATGTTGTCTCACGACTTCTCCCAGCAGACAAGAATATGTTATATTTCTCCGTACCTTGTTAACTCTAGCCTGGTACCTTAGACTACTTCTTGGTCTGATAACCTATTTATCTCTTTGACAATGCACATAAATCATAAACCATTGCAATTGCAAATCAAAGCATCATATAGCAATTTCAATACAAATCACAGATCACAATGTGCACAATTTGACGCATTAGCCCCATTGATACACCCATTAATTTCAGCAATTCTTTGACCACACTTTACAACTGCTTCAGAAACTGCACCTTATCAGTCTTGGCATTCCAATTCTGGGCATTCGGTCTTTTATCTAAATTGTTGACAATGTTTTCATTATTGTAACTTGTTTCTCTAACTATAGTAATTTTACCTCTGTTACCAACTTTTTGGGAAAGCGGAGGATCCTAAAAATGATAAAATACTCTGCACCTCTTAGGGCCACCAGGAGGGGATCTTGAGAATAGGTATAGGGTAAAAGCTGCAATAAAACATCAATAGAACATTTCAATAGTCTCTTAGGAGTCATTAACGAGAGTTTTAATTATAATTTCAAAAGCTTTGTCGTGTTTGATTTCTCTATATTAGTCAATTCAAGTTGACAGAACATTGCATAAGGTGAGTCCCGCAACCTCTCCCTAATATTGTAGTTGATTCAGTACAAGTAAAACATTTTAGTGAATGAATAGCGAAAATAACAATTCTAGTAGTAGTATGGTCTTCAAAACTATCAGTATTCATAACGAATACTGTAACAGACTTCTTAATGATAGCAGTTGAGGCAGAAAACAATCAGTCTGTGTTAAGAGAGAAAGAGATATTCTGGGTCTGAGAAAAAGTCTGCCTCTGTTGCCTCCCCAGACGCTTTCCATGGGAACACATAACATTAAAAATACTGTTTTAGCAAAATTGTTTCATTCAAGATATTAGACATTCAATCAGGATCTGTTATTTCATGAGAACTGAACACTTTCTGTCATTGTGAATTTTTGAACACAGAGTAGTCTAAACATATTACATGCTATGTTTCATAAAATATGAATCTGGATACATAGGCATTCTTTCTCATACGCATGAGAATTAAAAAATAAGCCACTACTATAAGTTTTATGCTTCTTTGCACTTTGTCATTTCATTCTCACATATCTTCACACCATAAGTCTCCATAAAGAAGCTTCAGATTAGTTGAAGAGATTTTAACATTCTTATGCAGGTCAGTCAGACAGAAAGAATAAAATAGTATTGCTTTCTTTGTTATAAGAGGAAGTTTGTGTCATGAATAGGCCATGAAAGTTTATTGGAATTTGTCAATGTTAGCAAATCATGTAAGTCAAGCAACAATGGTCATGCAAAGTTATAAAGGAAAGTGCACATTCAAACACAGCTTTTGATTAGGTCGAGTTTTCATTCATACTTGTTATTTAATTAATGGATTTTATTTCCTATTAAAATCCCTAACAAGTTTAAATTGTTATATACATTCTTGTCTTGTAAGCGGTTTGCCATCAGTGAATAAAGTGCCAGCAGGAGCGGACTCTATGTGATCCATCTTTTAAAACTTGTGTTTAATTTCCCTGACGTGAAATCAGCATTCTATGACAGTGGTGTCAAGCGTGAGGGAAATGGAATCACTTCTGTTTTCCTGGATGCTTTATTCCAGTAAAATGGCCTTTTATATAAGGAGCTCAGAACCTCCTGTTCAAGAATGCCAGATTTAGAGGGAGCCGTAAGAGATTTCATAGTGGGGTGAGTAGTGATCTGGTTCCAAGAACACCCATGCTTTTGTTTGATGGTAGTAGTTCCAGGCCAGTTCTGGATATAATTAAGCCAAATAGGTGTAGTTTTCAATGTTGGGAAATCCCATGGCACTACTGGCAGTGTCCCAGACCAAAACTGATTTTGCCATCCTTGGAGCCTTCTTAGTCCAAATGTTTGCAGACTCTGTCTGAACAGAGAATTAGGGACAATTAACCGTAAGGTCTGCACTACATTTATTAGACCTTGGGAAAGGTTCATTTTCACACTAATTATTTTAAATATTCTTATGATAGCTATATTACCCCATCTATGTAGGCCTTTGTAACGGCCTGTAACAGGAGAATCCCACATTTGAATGCGGTGGGGTTCTTTCAGGACAAAAATATATTTAATATTAATTAAAACCAAAGGAAAAAGACAGAGCACAGTCCTTCAGGGGGGCCTTGCATTTGTCTAGTAGATCAGAGATGCTCAGGCCTTGGGACTTGTTGTAATTTAACAAGAAGGCCTATACCTCCCAAAGAGTGTCAATTCCTTGAAGATTTAGGATTGATTCTTCAGGTTTGTTTAGGAAACAAAGCATGTAGTTTAGTGAGCAACGTCATTTTACATTTGTTTAAATGTAACTGAGTTCCAGAAACCTAAACCTGAATTTAGTTAATTATTTTCTCACAAAACTGTCCATTGACCTGGAAAAGAGTGGGGAGAGAATGAGATTATCTGTGTCTTGTGCATGTTGAAAGTGGCATAGTCATGGAAAGCTTGATGTTTATCATGTTTTTATAGAAGTTGCTCCATAGTTGCTAAGATATAACTCATCAAGTTGTGACCCACCGTAACTTTAGCGAAGACAACTCGGTCAAAGAGGGACGGTATGCTGAACATTGTCATACACATACCCCTAGTCCGAGATCTGCGTTAAATCCATATTTTTTTTGCTCACCATGCCACCCTAGTTTGCATGCAGCTATATGCAAATCAGTTTTGACTCTGCTCCCCATTGAGCACGGACTCATGTCTGGGCATACCCTTCCCACTTAGGTGTCTATAGCAAAACAAAAAGATGAATAATGGAACTCTGAACACTGTCAAACACTCACTCCAGTCACAGATCTGGGTTAAATCCAATTGTTTTTTTGCTCACCTTGTCACCCCAGTGTGGACCCAGTCATATGCAGATCAGTCTTGACCCTGCTACCAATAGGAACACTCCAGCACAGACTGCGAGGTTAGGTCCTCCCTGGACCGGAAACAATTATCCTGGGGTGGTTTCAGGGTATCACTCCTCATCAGCCAGATGAGTCAGGGAGTTTTTCACAGGAAAGCACTGATCTTTTTTGTTTTACCTGTTCCCATTGGTTCTCTAATGCAGATTCCAGGTGAGTAGTTGATGGCCAAAGGGGGTGGGAGAGCAAAGGATAGGCCACATTTGCATTCCTCTTGCAAATTGTGCCCCATGAGCCCACTGGAAATGGAATATAACAGTCTCCTGATAGGGCCATGAGATGGTAGATATCTCTGCCTTATATTAATGTTCTGCTCATACTTAGAGGTGTACACCATTTAGTGGTAACTCACCTATGACTGAGTGTTGTACTCAGCACAGGTATGTAACAGTGCTATCGCTTGGGTACAGACTTGGGTCATGGAAAGCAACACAATGGAGAGTTGTTGTAACTGAACTATTTTATAGGAGATTCATGTCTGATCTAACCTGGCCAGAGCAAATTTAAAGTTTTAGTGATACTAGTAACTACTGAACTGTTCCCATTTGTGATTCCAATTGAGCAGAGTATGGACAAACACATTTCAAACTATTCATACCCTCAATCGATGAGACATGAGAAATGGCATAAGTAATGTGCATATGGATCACATCTTCTACAGTCACAGAGCTAATTATATTTAGCCCCTATGTTGAGACAATGTTCTTGACTATAAGGACCTTCACCTTTCATAGTGCTCCAAATCAGTCTAGAAATTTAATAAACATAGGATGTGCAAAACTCTTCAATTCTTCATTTGACGTAGTCATTTAATCTCACCACTGACCTTATCATTCACATAATTTATTATTGTTCCAAAAGAGCACAAGAGGTGACATTTTGTAAATTTTAAATGTTTGAATAATTACTTTGTTAGTTTGCACATATAGTGATACAAGAATAACGGACTGATGTTTGCTTTGTGGAATTTGCAACTTGGATGAGTGAGAGAAGTTTTCAAAGGTCATGCTTCGATAATGAGTTTTAGGAGCTGCACCATGCTTATGGGGCATGTGCAGTTTATTTACTGTTGCTGTTAAAGTTTAATCTCTTTAAGCCACTAAGCTTAAACAGCCTATGGCCATCATGGTAATATTACACAAGTCATCTTTAAAATGTGATTCAGCAAGTGTTTTGTCCTTCTTACAGTATCAACAAAACAGAGTATTGTATGTGAATCATCATGTCTGAAGGGACATGTAGACAGATGAAAATGAGACTGTTAAGAATTGAGCACAGAAAGTGGTGGTTGCCAGATTGCTTATTTAATATTTGCAAAGCATAAATGCGTGCTTGAGAAGCAGGAAAATTAAGCTGGGTCGCCAGAGTGGTGGGCACCAAGATGGCCACGCCTTGGCAAAGCTTACCTGGCAGGACAAATAATCCATTATAATCTGTTAAATTACTGCCCTGGCTGACTTCCTGGGTAGTGACATATCTTTCTTGAAACCGGCCTGCTGCCTGTTGGAAAGACATTGCATGCCTACTTACTGTTGAATTACTACTGTGACTTAGACTTCTACTTATTTCCCTCATAGCAGACTGTTCTGCAGTGCCAGGGTACTGGTGATGAGATCTGGGCCCAGATAACAATGCTGAAACAGGGGGTGGTCTGAACAGTGGGATTTATGTGGTGTGTTTCTTCAGAGACTGGGTGCATACCACTCAACAGCAGAGGACGGGGCCTGATGATGGTGTACAGAGCAATGGTGTCAGTGGAGGGGCTTCTTAGTGGATGCTGCAACCTGGTGCCTGACCCTGCACTTGGTCTCCAGCACTGACTGCCAGGTGAGGGCTCTGGCAGCCTTCCTAGTTGAATGCAAGTTTTTTATTGACATGGATGCAGTGTGCGGAGTTATGGGGCCATTGCCATCCAATGCGGGCGTCCATTCAGCCTTGAAACCTTGCAGTATCCCTGTATTGGAACCAGTCTTACCAGGAACTGCAGCTAGCAAAGGTATGATACTGTGATTCCTATCTACTGTTGTCTATCAGCCTTAGAGTGGTTCCCCCTCCCCTAAACGTTTTGCCTTACTCCTCCACTTTTGCTGATTGTGTTTTTGTTGGCCTTAGGACTCTGTGCCCTTCACCACCCCTAACCAGTACTAAAATGTGTGCTCACTCCTTAAAATATTGTAACATTGCCTTACTACAGCGCCTGTAAATTAAGTGCTACTAGTGGGCCTGCAGCACTTATTGTGCCACCAAATTAAGTAGCCTTTCTAACATGTACCAGGCCTGCTCTTGCAGCCACTTTGAGCAGTTTTGGACTTCCATTTCAACCTGGCAAAATAACCTTTTGCCAGGCCTAAACCTTTTTTTAATACATATAAGTCACCCCTAGGGTGGGCCCGAAACAGCCGATAGGGCAGGTTGCAGTATACTTAATATATTGGGCATATATGTTTTACTTTAAATGTCCCAATAGTGAAAAACGCTTACATTTGTTTTTCACTACTGCCAGGCCTACTTCTCCCACAGGATAACATTTATAACATTTGGTTATCTTACTACATATAGCAATTGAAAGCATTCACCTTTGAACAAGTAGGATTGTTGAGTTTGGTGTCTAATAATTGTATTTAAAATCCTCTTCAAAGGTAAAGTTGAATTTTAAGCCACAATTCCGAAAATGTCACTTTTGGAAAGTTGGCATTTTCTTCTCCTAACCATTTAATGTATGCAGTCTGTATCTTGGGTCATTGACTAGGTGTAGTTGGTCCTTGTGTATTGTTCCCAGACAGTGAGACACATGGGGAATAGGTGTTGGCAGGATGAGCCATTTCGGACTTGATGAGGGAGAGGCACTATCTCCTTCTGTAGGAGGCTGGCCTGGCTTATAGTGGGTACCACTGATACTTACACCTTGTGCCAGATCCCGTTATGCCTTATTAGTAGATTAGTAGTGTTCTAGCAGCTTAGGCTGATAGAGGTAGCTATAGCAGAGCAGCTTTGGCTGAACTAGGAGACATGCAAAGCTCCTACTATACCACTTATATCATATAGGTACTATATCATAAGAAAGACAATACTCAGAGTTACTAAAAATAAAAGTACTTTATTTTAGTGACAATATGCCAAAAATATCTCAGAGGATATACTCCCTTAGGAGGTAAGTAAAATACACAAAATGTACACACAAACCAAAATCAGGTAAGTAAATCAGTCAGAAATAGAGCAAACATTGTCAAATACAATAGGATGCAATAGGCCTAGGGGCAACACAAACCATATACTAAGAAAGTGAAATGCGAACCATGAATGGACCCCTAGCTAGTGTAGTGTGTAGAGGGTTGCTGGGAGTGTAAGAAAACACTAAAGGTGTCAAAGATACCCCACCCCAAGACCCTGGAAAGTAAGAGTAAAGTACTACTATTTCCCGAGAAACACACTAAAGTCATGATAGAGGATTTTGCAAAAACCACAACAGACTGCAAAGCACTGAAGACGGATTGCTGGACCTGAGGACCTGCAAAGGAAGGGGACCAAGTCCAAGAGTCGTGAAAGTGTCCAGGGGGCAGAAGCCCACTAAACCCTGGATGAAGGTGCAAAAGTGCTGCCTCTGGATGGAAGAAGCTGAAGATTCTGTAACAACGAAAGGTGCTAGGAAATTCTCTTTCATGTAGAAGAGTGCTGGACGATGCAGAGTTGTTTCCTTGGCAAATACCGCAAACAAGCATTGCTAGCTGCAAGAGTCGCTGTTGAAGAAAAAAGGTGCTGCCCGGGCCCAGGAAGGACCAGGATGTCGCCACTTGGGAGAGGAGACAGAGGGGGCCCTCAGCAATGTAGAGAGCCCATGCACAAGAAGGCAGCACCCGCAGAAGTCCTTGAACATGGGTTCAAGAAGTCTGAACACGGCGATCATCTCAACACTGCAAAAGAGGGTCCCACGACACCGGAGATCAACTGGGAGCTGAGCATCGCAGGACAGAGTGCTGGGGACCTGGGCTTGGCTGTGCATGCAGGGTTTTGTGGAAATGTGCACAGAAGCCCTTGTAGCTGCAATTGACCTGGTGCACAGGATTAAGGTCTGGACAGTGGAGGCAAGGACTTACCTCCTCCAAATTTGGACAGTTGGACCACCGGACAGTCTGGGTAACTGGGGTCCACCACCTGTGTTCCAGGGGCCATGCTCATCAGGATGAGAAGGGTCCCAGGGTACCGGTGATGCTGAAGTTTGGTGCCTGCTGAAGCAGGGAAAGATTCCGTCGACCCACAGGAGATTTCTTGGTGGCTTCCAGTGCAGGATGAAGGTAGGCAGCCCCCAAAGCATGCACCACCAGGATACAGTTGAGAAAGCTGGCAGAATTAGGCGCTACAATGTCGCTGGTAGTCTTCGTGCTACTTTATTGCAGTTTTGCAGGAGTCCTGGAGCAGTCAGCGGTCAATCCTTGGCAGAAGTCGAAGAGGAAGGTGCAGAGGAACTCTGATGAATTCTTGCAAGTTTTTATCTGAGGAAAAGCCCACTGGAGAGACCCTAAATAGCCCTCAGAGGAGGACTGGCCACCTAGTAAGGTACCCACCTATCAGGAGGGGTCCCTGATGTCACCTGCTGACACTAGCCACTCAGTGTGCATTATTTCACTCAGGCTGCAGTGGCAGTCCAGTGTAAAGGTTTGTCTGAGCTCCGTATGGGTGGCAAAATAAATGCTGCAGCCCATAGGGATCTCCTGGAATCCCAATACCCTAGGTACCTAGGTACCATATACTAGGGAATTATAAGGGTGTTCCAGTGTGGCAATTTAAATTGTTAAAAGTGGTTACTAGCCTATAGTGACAAATTTAAGGTAGAGAGAGCATGAGCACTGAGGTTCTGGTTAGCAGAGCCTCAGTGACACAGGTATACACATTCAGGCCACAAACTATGAGCACTGGGGTCCTGGCTAGCAGGATCCCAGCGAGACAGGCAAAAACAAACTTACATACATGTAAATATGGGGTAACGTGCCAGGCAAGATGGTACTTTCTTACACCTTCCACACATCGACATCACAAAGGCTGTGCCTGAGAACAATCACAAAGGGTTTGACACTAGTCTTTTGTGACCCAGACAAGCTAGGACCAGGGCAGGGAGGCAGGAAATTCCAAACCTCTTTGGACCTTTTCTTACAAAGCTGGCACCAGGAATAAATATTAGACCCTTAGACCAAACTCTTCAGCACACTTCTGAACCTGTGGAAGACTCTAAAGGACTGCTGTGCTGGTGTGCAAGAAGGACTGCTACTCTCCTGCCTAAGTGCTTCATGAACCCAGAACAACCAAAGTGATTCCAGGGGCCAGTTGGCTGGCCTCCTGATCAGGGCTTCATGGACAGAAAAGGCTCCAACCACCTTGAACTCAGCAACTGCACTATATCTGTTGTGAGTCTTGCTCCGCAAGCAGTGCCACCCCAGTTCTGGACCCTTGGAAGTGTGACTGAAGGTGCCAGCCCAGCTGTGGTCTTGTGAGCGAACCGATATAGCATGATGCATCTCCTCACAGCCACATCGGAACCCCAGATGCACAATGCATTCCTGATGCAGAACCTTGCATTGCAGCCCACAGCTTCCTCAGAACTGCTTTTGCAGGACGCTTCCTTGAAACAGGACTTTGCAATGCTCTGCAATCAAGATTTTAGGTACTTTGTTCAGCAGGTCTAACTTGGTCCTAGTCACCGGCCACGTTCCATAGCAGTCAGTTTGAACTTGTGACTTTGTCCCGGTTTGGCGAGACCTGGTAATCAAAGTTACAACTTTGTGCTTCTAGGCACTGTTTTCACTTAAATCCTTATAATTGTATATATCTGGATCAACTTCTTAGATTTCTGTCACTTTGGTCGCAAATTATTCAATAAAGTTTACTCTATGTTTCTAAATTGGTGTGGGATTTGTCTTGTGTTGTGTTTTCACTTTATTACTCTTCAAATTACTGCATAAATACTTTATGCATAGCCTTTAAGTTAAGCCACTTCTTCTTTATGCCAAGCTACCAGAGTCTTGAGCACAGGTTATTTTGGGGTTTGCTTATGTTTTCACTCTAACAAGAACTGTGGTTTCTGCTTGAGTAGGGTTTCACCCCCTATGGGAGGTGGCAGGTTCTGGTTGGCTATGGTGTGTCTCTAGCCAGGCAGAAGCTACCACTCCCATCAGGGGTGGGTGATTACACTCACTGTATAACCTGCGCTCATTCTCGGGTAGTCTGGCACTGAGCAGTAAGGCTTGTCACAGAGGCAATGTGTAAAGCATTGATACAGCACGCCCACACAATAAGTACACTGAGCATCACAAATGAAACTTCACACTAGGTGTATGTAAATAAAGGTTGTATTTAACACACACACAAATTAACACCACATTAACATCATGTAACTCTGGGCATAAATCACTTTCAGAAATGTCACTAATAGTTCGAGGCTCAACAGTGTTAATACAACATCATCAGTATGTACACATAAGAAAAACAATACTTTCCCTCCCAGCACCCACAAGCAGTACTACCGCGTTGGCAGCAAGAGACCCACCACAGCGATCACCCCAATTCAATATAAAACAGTTTTAGGATGCATCTCGGTTCCCAACAGTAGCAGCAATGTATACATACAGAGAACTATCGCACTTTTGAAACAGCTCTGCAGCCTAGGTTGCACCAGTAAACGTCAATGTCAACCACAATAGTAAACGATGTGCATGGCAACGATGCTGCATGGTATAATCAATCCCAGACACTCACTCACTTCACATTGCTATGCGGTGTCATGGATATCAGTTCTCGCTTGTCTACATGCACTCACACACACTAGCTCCCATTACCCTAATGCGGTGCTCTGGCAGCCGGCAGGTGAAGTGTAAAATACGTTTTCAGACCCCTCTTGGACCCAGACCTTCCTCCAACCTCCAACCAATTCCCGCCCCCTTAGAGTTAGAAATGAAGCAACCTTCCCCCGGATACTAGGCTGCTTGCAGTTGGTGTTTACACTTAGCCAGTATCTCAGGGCAAAGGTAGGGGGAAGACAGAGAGAATGGCTGATCAGGCAACAGTCAGCAAATGGATGTTTGGTTCCCACTTGGGAAGTTCACTCAGGGGTCTCCACACCAGCCTTCCGGCATGGGTCCCAGTCTGCAAAGCACAGGGGGAGGGCAGCCTTGGGACACATTGTTCACAGTAGTGCCCCGCAAAGCCAGACACTCCACTTCACAGATAGTTATAGTTACCAATTTTTCATCTCCCAAGGCAGTAGGCACCACTTCTGGAGTGCCATGTCTTCAGCTGCCCCAGGTGTCCCCGTTTCACACAGAGTTTACCAAATTCCATGGCCTCCTGGTATGGGCACAAGGTCTGGTGTGCGATAACCTGAGTCGCACCACACTTCCGAATGCATATGCAAAGTGCTCAATTCAGGGCCTCCCTCTAATGAGGCCAAACTTCTGGTGTGCACTAACGTGAGTCACACCATACAATCCTGCTTGCATACACAAAGTTACTAAACCTGTGCCTCCCTGGAATGAGGCACAACATCTTGTGCGTGATGACTTGAGTCGCACCAAAAAATCCTGCTTGCACTTGACAAGTTACTAATGCAGTGCCTACAGGGTTTGAGGCACAATGTCTGGTGTGCGATGGCTTGAGTTGCACCAGGCCATCCAGCTTGCACACCAGAATTACCACTGCAGTACATCCCTGGAATGCGACACCATGTCTTGTGCGCAATGGCTTCATCCATACCAGGCAATTGTGGACACACAATCAGTTCCCATTCCGTACATCCCTGAAATGAGGCACAGCATCTTGTGCACAATGACTTCAGTCAGACCAGACCAATCCAGTTACACACACACAGAGACACAAGTTCAGTGGTACCACACGAGGTAGAATGCAGCACTGCTCCAGGTATGCAACACCAACAAGGGTCACAACCAGTGGCATGGACACAGCACACAAGGATGCATTATAAAAATGTGGCACACTCGAGAACAGCGGGCCACACAGGGTCCCATAACCAGTAATCCATTCACTACCAACCAAATGCTTATGGGTGAAGTGGCCCCAGAATGAAAGGCCACACTCTTTGAATGTGGGCAGGCTCTGCACAAGGCAAATCCGGTCGCCAGGCACAATACTTTGTTCTACACTCACACTGCCTCTACCAGGTGGAATCCAGCAAACAAATAGATGCATAGGTGGGCCCTCCTCTCCAGATGACTCAGTAGAAGGTGCAGTTCCCTCACGGTACGCATTTGATGTCCCAGAGTGCTTAATAGAGAACAGGTGGCAAGCCAACAAGCCCTTGGAGAGCACACTTCAGAGAGTCACACTGCAGCAAGCAGTGTACCCCGGCCAGCCACGATGTAGGAAGAGTGCGTGATCACTTTAAATACTCCTGTGCACAACAGATTCCTCTGGCAGTGTGCAATGCAGTACAGGGACTTCCTCTTGCATTCCTGTGGAATCCCTAATTATACTGAAGTGTACCTTTGAAGGTGGAGGGTGGTTCAAAGGGTTCCACTTTGAACTACAGATGTCTCCCCTAAAATTCAGTCCTGTCTGCCATGTGGCCTTGGAATGTAGCTCAATATCTTTAGTGGTGCCACAATCTGACTCCGAGACGCCAAGTGTCAAAACCTCTCCCTCCAATCTATCCAGCCAGGTCTGCAAATCGCAGAGGTCTGTCTTTCCCTTTATCCAAATTTTTTAGCTGTCGCTGGGGAATTCACAGATGTGTTTTTCCCCAGCCCCCAGTGGAATGAAGCTTGAATTAAAAAGGCACACAAAAAGGATTTTAGAACATAGAAATGCCCACTTTCTAGGAGTGGCATTCCAAGGTGTTGCTGACAAAACCATCTTCACCAGTGGAAAGTGTTTGTCTTTGGGAATCTAATGGTAGTAAACATCATGAGGCTGCTCCACTGCAATCCACTATTGTAGTTAGGATTCATTACAAACTTTACCCCATTTTAGGCTATGGGTAGAGCAGTTCTCAGAGGTAGTGAAAACACACATGGGGATTCTTCACTCCGTGGGCAAGCCTGTAGGGGCCGGCTGGACACAAGCTTTGACAACACCACAAGGATGCAAGTGCACCCATACAGACCTGCTGTGTCATGCTCAGTACATATTTAAAAACCCTAATATGCAAGTCTGCACATACTGGCAGGCCGTGGCCAGGCTCAGAATACATAGGAAAACACCAATGTGCAAGTGTGTGCATATAGGCAAGCTGTACCAGTCTTAGTATATACATGGAAGTACAAATGCACAAGTGTTTACACATCGGCAAGTCATGCAGGCAAGTGCATACATGAAAACACCTATGTGCAAGTGTGCACATATATGCTAGCCTGGCCAGGCACAGCATATACATGAAAACACCAATGTGCAAGTGTGAAAGTATAGGCAAACCAAGCCAGGCTCAATATATACATGCAAACACCAATTTGCACGACAGCACATAATGATAGGTGCCACTTCCTAACTTATGTAGGGAGTGCACGTGCACTTTTCATACTGTACTGACATGGGGAACGTCCCCAGATGCCTGAAGCCACTCAGAGAGGATCACCTCAAGGAAGAGCTGATCTCCTTGTTAAGGAAACCCACTTGCAGTTCTTTCCTACCAGAACATGGGACACCCTTGTGTACCTACCCTGCCTTCTGCCAACCACCTACTCTGCCCTCTATGGGATGCTCTAGGGGTAGCAGAAGGCCTACTCAGGGCTGGTCCCAATTGTGGAGATGTCACCCAGAGTGTAGGCACACCTGCACCTCCACAGGCCTTTACTACTAGGCCTAATACAGGTTGGTCAGGCTACTCTGGTAGATGGCACACAGTGCAAAGTCCCACTAGTGGCCAGGGCAACTACTGCCTTAGGTATGTGGTGCACCTTTTTACAGGGCACTCCTGGATGCGGCACCTCAACCAATCACATAAGCAACTCTTCCTGGCATGAGTAGGAAGGATGAACATACTTTCCCCTGCAGTACAGTGTGAAAGTGCCCTGAGTCCTAAGTCCTTTGGTGACACAGACTCACCCCAAAAAACTGGGTGGAAAAAGCTGAAAGTTTTCCTAGGAAGGGCCATGCCCAACATGACCCCGTCCCAGCCTAAAGCCAGGGCAGTTTTCATCATTCCCTTGATAAACCACCCCGCTAAGGCCAATAGTGCCTGGACGATGGCCCACCACTGTGGTGGCACACACTCCAGCTCTAAGCCCCCTGAACCTCATAGCTTATCCTTTGCTGCTCTTGGGGGCCACCCTAGGGTGTGGACCTTTGTAGCCTCAGGGGTGGCACACATTGCCTTGTTCCCCGGGACCCCTTAGGTAGGTGAACAGCACAGGACAAGGGCGCCAACAGCTGCCAGCTTCAATAACCTGGCACCAAGCCACCCAAAGACCTCAGCTGCTGGTGGCCCCCAAAAGGGGGAGCCCATGGCCCCAGATTTCTTGTAACATTCTCCCCCTTCCAGACTGACTAGGCCAGGGATGGCTTCCTGTGCCTGGCCCTCCAGCCCAGGGTCTGTACTCTGGGGTCCCCCGGGGGTGATATATTTTTCTCCCTGCTTTCCTTCTTGGACTGGGTCAAGTCTCACTGCTACTAGGGGACCTCTTTAGGTAGGGTTCCTTCCTGCTCTAGCCAGCTTCCCCACCTGGTGATCCCTTTGGGGATCCACCAGGTCCAGGGGATGGGTATAAGTCATTTTAGTCTTTTCCCCATCCCGACTCCTCACTCACCTGGAGAGAGAACATGATACTTCTTGGGTGCTGGCCCATCCCCAAATCCCCCCTCCGTTTGAGATGGAACATAGGACCTCCTGGGCTTTGGCCCATCCCCGATTCTTCTCTCCCTGTGAGAAGGAGCATGAGACCTATTTACCACCCAGCTCCACTGAGTTTTTCTCCCTCACCCGTGGTGAGGAGATAGCCAACCCTGCCAACCAAGGAGCACCCTACAATGTCTTTACCGCATAGACTAAGAGATCCCTCCCAATCAGGACAGAATGTTTGGAGCCTCCGTCAAACATACAGATCAGAATGGCTTTCTTGACCCAGTAACTCACCATGCCCTCCCCTGTCGGTGTCAGGAAGGCATCTCTCCCCACTTTAGAGAAGAATCACCTTACGTTATCCCCCTAGACTTCCTCATGGACCCCATGTGCTGCTAAAGTCACCTCATAAGTTGCCAACCATTCCTTGATGTCCCCCCAACGGGAACATTTGCATTTATTTCTTGAGAATTTGATATCTACTCTCATTGTCAGACTCAGCAGGTATGCTGCCAACATTACTGCTATTGAACCCTATGTGTAGGGCTCTTATGTCCAATTCTCTGAGGCTAGGCTCCTGGGCCATGTTTTCTCTTCCATGGGTAGTCCCTTTTCAGCTAGGACTGCTCGCTTTCCAATTTTTCTTAGATGGCAAGGGCTAGGGCGTGTTCCTGGTCCTGTTTCGCAAGTTCTAACTTTAGTGTCCTTTCTTCCCTTCTTTCCTGCTACCTGTGGGCAAGGAGACCTTCCCCTCTGAAGGACAGGGGCTACCTCCCCAATCTACCGTTAGTCCATCCGAGGACCCCGGTACCAGCTCGGGTCCCTCCCCACACTCAAGATCTCTCCCACCATTCACTGTCCTTTTTGGGTGTGCCTCTGCCCGTGCTTGCAGGGATTTCTAGAGATCCGCCTATGTGGTACTCTCCTGTCAAGCACCCCCCTCTCCTCAAGAACCCTTCGGATTGTGTCACAGTATACAGATCCAGCTCCACCAACTTGAACAAGTCTCCCTTTGGTAGGACCCCAGGCATGGCAGCAAACTAGCAGGAGCTGACACAGAGATCGATGGGGAACAGCAATTGCTAACATCATGGTCAATCCATCCTTCAGGCACACATTTGGAACAAAGGAACACTTCTGGCACGCAATCAGTTGCTGTGTGATGCTGTGCAAATGCAAGTCTTATCCCATCGCTTGACCACCAAATGTTGGAAGCAGCACTTTCAGGTTGGCTGAGGCGAGGAACTAGCCAGAGAGAGCATCCCCACCCAGTGCTCCCCAACCCGTCCCAACCCCACCATGCCCCCCCTTCCCTCCCTTGGAGGACCCTCCCTTCACAAGGACCGATGTTGGCCCAATTCTGAAGCACTTTGGGTGTTCCTCAGAGGGCACCGCACCCTCAACCTCTACTTTTTCTCTATATCACTGCCTTTAATAGCCTCCAATTGCTCATCTGCTGCTTTTATCTCTCTTATAATATATATTTTATTATTATACATGATTCTAAGGGCCGCTGGGAATCTCAGCTGTACAGACGCCCCCATTTTTTTAAACTCATTCGTCCGTCTCCCAAGCTCCCACTGTTTATTTATAGTTACACTGGACAGATCTGACCTGACCTCATATGTAAAATGATCTCCCTTTAAAGTTTTCTGCCTAAGAGCCATGGTCAAGATTTTTTCTTTCAATAAGTATGTCTGAAAATTTATTAGAATCCTCCGTGGTTTGACACTATCAGGTTTTTTCTTAAATGGATCCCTATGAATCCTCTGAATATCATTCGATATTTCTTCCAGGCTTTCCTCCAGCTAGAGCGAAGCTTTTAAAAGAGAGCTTAAAAACTTTTTAAGGTTTCCCCTTCCAATCCTTCCGGAACATTCAAGACTCTCAAATTGTTCCTCCTAGAGATGTTTTCTAAATGTTCCAACTTGTTTTTCAAAGTCTGCTCATTATCCTTTAATGTATTGATTTCTTCTTTATGTACTCTAATTTCATCCTTCATTACTTCCACAGACTCTTCTAAGGCTTGCATTCTTAGTTCCAGGAGGTCCAGTTTTTTTCTAAGGCTCCGCAAGCCTCCCTTATTTCTCCTTGTTTTGTTTCAGAAATCGCAAACCCCCTTTTGATGTCCTTAGACAAGGCCAAAAACACCTTCTCAACAGAAGAGTCTAAATTATTTGCAGGTGAGACAGAACCTGGGGTAGGGACCAGAGACAGAGAGGTAGGAATAGCTGATGCCTCGCTCTCTATTAATACAGGTACTGAGAGGTCCACAGTGTCAGAAGATAAATCCTCATTATTCTTATTCTCCCTGCTACCTTTGTGAAGGTCAGCAGATTCCTGGGATACTGTCAATGGCTGTTGTTGCAATTTCTGTGAACACCTTTCTGCTTGGCGACCCCCCTCTCCCTCCATACCCAATGCTCCTGGAACACTAACGCTCATTTCTTCTTGTTCACCCAAAAACTTATTTGGGGACCTCACCTTAAGGTAAGTTTTCAGGGACGGTGTAAGCTTTATGCTAGGATTAGTGGCGAAGGTTTTTTTCTCTACTTCAGAATTTTTAGAAATTCTAAGAGTACCCGTTTCACTCCCTTTTCCAATTTAGATTTTGGTACTAGGCAAAACTTGCATGTCTTGTTCCCTATTGTGCCTCATAGAATCCACTTTAATCTGGACGAGTACCAGTTGTCTCCACCCATCTCCAACTGGCTCCTACCTCTCCACAACGGTCCACTCCTTCCCTGGGCGGGGGCTGGACTACAACCCCCCCTCCACGGTACCTTCGTGGTTCTTCTGAAAATTTCGTAGTTTCCCCACTCCAAACCGGCAGCCTATCACCGCTTGTGCTGACTCTGCCGCTTTCACCCCTGAAGGAAACCAGACTGTAACTCGTCGGGAACGTCTGAGCTCCGATCTTGCCCTCCACCAACTCGCTGTTTTCGGAGGCCCGTCAGGACCTTGGAAAATAGTCCCCAGGACTTGCGGGGCTACACCCATCAGAACAGTGCAGAGCTTCCTGAACTCAGTGCCAGCGCCCGCTGGGTCACCCGCGTAAGTACTTCAGCGCGCTGCTATCCATGCAGCTGCCATGTTCTCCCCCAGTGACTTCTTTGATGTATGTAAATAAAGTTTGTATTCAACGCACACATGAATCAACAAAGCATGAACATCATGCAAATCTGGGCATAAATCACATTCAGCAATATCACTAGTAGTACAAGGCCCAACAGTGTTAATATGACATCAACAGCATGTACAGGTGATAAAAATAATACTTTTCCTCCCCGCACTCAAACGCAGTACTACTTAGCAGCATGAGACCCACCCCAGCGATCAGCCAAATTCAATATAAAAGAGTTTTAGGTAGCAATCTGGTTCCCAATGATAGCAGCAATGTATTCATACAGAGGACTATTGCACTTTTGAAATAGTTCTGTGGCTTAGGCCTCACTAGTAAATGTCAATGTCAACCACAATAGTAAACAATGTGCACAGCAATGATGCCACACAGTGTATTCGAGCCCAGACACTCACTCACTCCACACAGCTATGCGGTGCCACAGACATCAGTCATCGTTGCATGCTTGCAATCGCACACACTCACTTCCAGCACCCTAATGTGGTGCTCTGACAGCCAGCACATGAGGTGTAAAATGAGTTTGCTGACCTTTCTTGGACCCAAACCATCCTCCCCCTTCTAACCAGTTCCAGCCCCCTCAGATTTGGAAATGAAGCAAAGCAATCTTCCCCCGGATAGTAGACCGCTAATAGCTGCTGGTTACAATTAGTCAGTATCCAGGGGCAAAAGTATGAGGGAAGACAGAGATTATGGCTGATCAGGAAACAGTCAGTCCCCACTTGAGAAGTTCACTCAGGAGTCTCCACGTCAGCCTTCCAGCGCGGGCCCTGGTCTGCAAAGCACAGGGGGAGGGTAGCCTTGGGACATATTGTTCACAGTGGCACCTAGCCAAGCCAGATACTCCACTTCCTAGATAGTTACCAATCCATCACCTCCCAGGGCAGGAGACACCACATCTGGGGCGCAATGACTTGAACCGACCCAGACAAATTCTGTGCCCTCCTGGTACGGGCACAGGGTCTGGTGTGCGATTACATGAGTCACACCAGACATTTCCGAATGCACACGCAAATTGTTCAAGTCAAGGCTTCCCTGGAATGAGGCCTAATGTCTGGTGTGCGATGACTTGAGTCACACCACACAACCCCGTTTCCTCATGAAAAGTTACCAATGCCATGCCTCCCTGGAGTGAAGCACAACATCTGGTGAGCGATGACTTGAGTCGCACCAGACAATCCCGTTTGCACCCAACAAGTTACCAATGTAGTGCCTCCGGGAAATGAGGCACAATGTCTGGTGCATGATGACGTGAGTAGCAGAGACCATCCCGATTGAACAAGAAAATTTACCAATACAATGCCTCCCTGGAATGGGACACCACCCCTGGTGCATGATGACTTGAATTGCACCAGGCACCTCGAAACACACAATCAGTTCCTGTTCTGTATCTCACTGGAATGAGGCACAACATCTGGTATGTGATGACTTGATATGATGCCAGTTTAGCGGTACCCCAAGAGGTAGAACGTGCACTGTTCCGGGTATGCCCCCACCTCTGACGGTTGCAACCAGTGACACAGACACTGCATGCTACAAGCGTGTAGTCATTGGATGCACAGGAGAAATGCAGCACACTGGACAACAGTAATCCTTTCACTACCAACCAAATGCTTATGCGTTATGTGGCCCCACAATGTTCACGAGGACCCTTGTATTTCTACAAGACTACTGGATTGGGGCGGCAGCACCTCTGGTTATAGGCGACTGAGTCACTCCCACAACAGTTGGAAGTTGTTGGCCTAACCCTTCTGGCTTCTAGCAGCACCTCACCAAAACACAAACAGTAAAGGTGATTTCTGGCAGCCTAGCAGATAGACTCAGGAGTTTTTGCAGGGAAATTGTGGTGCAACAAGTCTTACCCTTTTCTCTCATTACAAATGAGTCTCCCACACACATACAGGCAAGAAATAGGATGCAGGATGATTTTATATTCATTTATTGAAACGCCTGCAATCTAAGGTAAAACACATGCTGCAATGATTAGGATAATAACAAGACGGACTGTACAAATGAACAATATGACTAGGAACAATCCTAACATTTTGTAAATGACATGAATATGCAAATATCTCCATAGAGTGTATTTCTACCCTGAACAGAGAGCAAAGTGCTAAACCTAATATGCCGAAGCCATGTCCATTAAAGGTGTCTCAACCCCTGTTACCTTGGTACAAAGTTGCCTCCAATAACCCCATCCGATGTAGAGACACAAAAGGCTGAGGTCTTCTGCAAAATGGTGTGCAGTGTAGATGGTGCATCCTGGGTAGAAAACCCTCTAATGACCTTGGTCTCACATGGTGTTTTTATAAGACCCTTGCTATTGTTTGTGCAGACATCCTGACATAAGAATGTACCTAAGTGTCAGATTGTGTGAGCAAACTTGGAGAACAATACACAACGTGTTCGCACTCCGATCCCATTTAACATTAGATGAGGGTACATGATGACAAACCAGTACATACATTACTGATAATGATGCATCCACATAATGGCAACTGAACAGAAATACAAACATTTCTCCTAAACATTTCTCCTACAAAATGCAAAACTGCAAGCAAAGCTAAAACAAAATAAAATTAAATAATAAAACAGAGCATGTTTATCTAGGTAAATGGGCACAGGCCTGCAAGCTGAAGCTCAGTAAAACTCCTGTACCCGAGCAAGCTAAAATGGATCTGTAACACCCTCCACTACTGCCAAGACAAGGGTGTGAAATCCAAAGTCTAAAAAATGCTCTAAACTTAAAATCTTAAAAGCAAATGTTAAAACCATACATGAGAAATATAGGGGGTTATTCTAACTTTGGAGGAGTGTTAATCCGTCCCAAAAGTGACTGTAAAGTGACGGATATACCACCAGCCGTATTACGACTTCCATAGGATATAATGGACTCGTAATACGGCTGGTGGTAAATCCGTCACTTTTCCGTCACTTTTGGGACGGATTAATACCTCCTCCAAAGTTAGAATAACCCCCATAATGTTAATAGTGACAAGCAAAACAGGCTGGCACACAGTCCGAATTGAAAGGCAATTTTGGAGTTTTATTTTTACATTTTGAAAAATCCCAATGGTCGTATTACCAATAATCATGGTTGTGTAAAAAGTCTTCAATATCATCCATGGAGATTGAGACCAGGAAGGACTTCACTTCAGCAGCTGATAGGTTACTCGAAGGATTAGCAGTAGGATTCACACAGCAAAAGGGTGCAGGATCCTCATACGCAGAATGACCTGCGGAGGTGGTACTGTCCATTGTGCCAGATGTCATTGGAGCCAGGAGATGCCTCATGGATCAACCTCAGTCTCATGGGGCATGTCTGTGAATGAACCCTCATTGAGTACATTAACAGATCTTTGTTCACAGGGGCAGAGGCTGCACGGCAAGAGACACTATTGGTGCACATTCAGAAGTACACCAAATGCAGTGAAAAAACAGTTGCACGCTCCGAAGTACTGCATCATACCATCACAACACAGCCTGGTTGATGGTAGCTCCATCCCTCTGCTTTGAAAAGATAGGGCAGCCGCTGCACAGAACAAATGGTAGCAGCAATATACTGCCAATCAACTCCAAAGTAATCAGGAATCCACCAAAAATACTTGAAAAAAGTGAATGTATGGCTGAGGGTATGACTCTAAACACTGTCTGGAAGGTGCTGACAAACCCAGAACCAACAGCCTTAAGGAAGTGGACAATCCTTGTAGTGCTAGAGGCATTGAACATTCTGCTCACCAACTCTCCAAAGTGTTTGGGGAAATTGGTATTTAATAAGGACTGTATCTCAGCTGATGACCTTGCAATCTGCAGAACACACATCTCCCTGGATGGTGTCAATGTTACTTATTTTTTAAACAATAGTGCCTTTAGTCTGCTTAGCTTGTCAAAATTTACATTTGCAGTAGCAATGCGGGCCACAATTCTGCTACTCTAGGTTGTTAACACAAGCTTTATTTGGTGATCATAACCATCAAACCTACCATAAAAACACAATTTAAAAACATAAATAATTGAGAGCGTAAGAAAAAATGTAAAGGCCAACAGTTATAATAAAAGGTATAATCACTCCCACTTCGTGTTCATAAGATAAATATTTACAAGGATTTAGAATTGTTAAGAAAGCGAATATGTGTATACCAAGCAGCCACAAGGAACTTGCTACTCTAATCTCTTGTGTGGGGGGAATAAAACATGTCTGCAGCAAGTTACAATATGAGGAACTTGAATCACTTAAAAGATTCCAGGCTTTGTATCACAGTAGCTCTCTTCGTTCAGAACCAGTTAACTTCTGTTTGAAAGTATGTGAAATACTGGATGAAATAAAGGGAAAGGAGTACCCTTCAGATTGCATGCCAAGTTGGCAACCTCCACATTGCAAAGGCCATGCAAGGACACCTGCTTGCAAGCCATAGAATGACTAACAGTAGTTTCACTTTTGCTTCTGCTAACAAAGACCTCTGTCATGCTGTTCAGACATTTGTAATCAATAGGTGTTGGAAATGGCTCTTTTTGCAGGGTCATCTCCAGTCTTTTTGCCTCCTGCCTCCTATGTTTTCTGACCTGCTGCTGTTGGCTTTTGAACTCTGAGCACTTTACCACTGCTAACCAGTGCTAAAGTGCATATGCTCTCTGTGTAAATTGTATTTAATTGGTTTATCCATGATTGGCACATTTGGTTTACTGGTGAGTCCCTAGTAAAGTGCACTAGAGGTGCCCAGGGCCTGTAAATCAAATGCTACTATTGGGCCTGCAGCACTGGTTGTGCCACCCACATAAGTAGCTCTGTAATCATGTCTCAGACCTGCCATTGCAGTGTCTGTATGTGCAGTTTTAACTGTAAATTCGACTTTGCAAGTGTACCCTAAATGTTCCCTTTTCTTACATGTAAGGCACCCCTAAGGTAGGCCCTAGGTAGCCCCAATGGCAGGGTGCAGCGTATGGATAAGGTAGGACATATAGTAATGTGTTTTATATGTCCTGACAGTGAAATATTGCAAACATCGTTTTTCACTGTTGCAAGGCCTGTCCCTCTCATAGGTTAACATGGGTGCTACCTTTAAATCTGATTAAAGTGTAGATTCCCTTTGGGAGCGGATGGACATATGGAGTTTGGGGTCTCTGAGCTCACAATTTAAAAATACATAATTTAGTTAAGTTGATTTTAAGACTGTATGTTTGAAAATGACACTTTTAGAAAGCATTTCTGTGACTCTGCCTGTTTGTGGATTCCCTGTCTGGGTCAGTTTGACAGTTGGGCTGGTTGCACCTCACACTAGACAGTGACACAAAATGAGCTGGGGTGTAGTCTGCATTTCCTGATGAGCCATATTTGCTAGGAGGGAGTGGAGAAGTGGTCACTTACACCTGGAAGGGCTGTGCCTGTCCTCACACAATGCCGTCTCTGACCCCCTGGTGAGTGTCTGGGGCCTGGCCTGGGAAGGGCAGGATTTCACATTCAAAAGAGACTTTACTTTGAAGTAGGCCTACTTCAAAGGAGAAATTGGGTATAAGAAGGGCACCCAAAACCACAGACTTTAGAACACTTCTGGAAACAAGAGAAACCTCTGACTGGAGAAGAGCTGAAGAGCTGAGGAGAGGTGCTGCCCTGCCTGTGACTGTGCTCTGTGGAGCTATCCTGCAGTTGCTGCTTCTGCCATAATAAGAGGACAAAAACTGGACTTTGTGTGCCTTCCATCTTGTGAAGAAATCTCCAAGGGCTTGATTTAGAGCTTGCCTCCTGTTGTTTGAAGTCTCAGGGACAGCAAAGATTTCTCTCTGCCAGCACCTGGAGTCTCTGGAGAGACTCCTGCTCTGACAAGTGGTGCCCTATCCAGTCCTTGGGCCCTTGAAAGGAAAGGTGGTGGAAATCCAATGAAATCGACTTCGGTCCGATGCCGCTGCTGAATCTGGTGACGCCGCCTGCAACCGACTTTGTGATCTTCGCTAGAATGAGACGACCGTCGCAGGCCTGACGCCACTGCAGCCCCACTGAAGTCCGCGATTCTGTGGAAGTCGCCACACCACGTCATGACCGACGCCGCTCAAAGTGCCAGATTCAACGTTTTGTACAGATGCCGCGATCCCCGACTTTGCGCATCGACTTGTTTTCACTCTTCACCAAAGTTACTGTACTTGGGGGTCTACGCAACTCCGTGTCCGGCACCGCTGGTGTCGGCTTGTTGGGAACGACTCTGTCACGACGCCATGTTAACACCTCATCAGAGCCTTTTGTGTTTCTAAACGCTACTTTTGAGTTTAATCTTTAAAAATTCATAACTTGACTTGTGTATGTCAGATTTTTGTCATTTTGGTCTTGTTTTGTTTAGATAAATATTTCCTATTTTTCTAAACTGGTGTTGTGCCATTTTGTAGTGTTTTCATTAAGTTACTGTGCGTGTTGGTACAAATACTTTACACCTAGCACTCTGAAGTTAAGCCTACTGCTCGGCCAAGCTACCAAGGGGATAAGCATTGGTTAGCTGAGGGTGATTCTCTTTTACCCTGACTAGAGTGAGTGTCCTTGCTTGAACAGGGGGTAACCTGACTGTCAACCAAAGACCCCATTTCTAACAAAAGGCAACTCACATACTTTGTGAATCTGACTATCTCCTAACAGCTCATATCTGCCTACAGCAAACCGTTCAAAGCAGTTCATAAAACGAAGTGTAGGAATAGGCAGATTGATTACTCCATGTATTAGCCATACTGCTGAGGGTGTTTCTGCCACAGTGAAAGGCAATTTTTCCAACTTCTTTATATTATGCATGGAATACCAAGCTCCTTTCTTAGCCATGGTCTGTTTTTGCTTGGATAATTTAAAATTTAAGAAGTCACTACTATTAATGTGCTCCCAAGGCATGCAGACATTTTTCAAAACATGCAATGTCCAACCCAGTTGCATGATAAAACACAGGTTGCTCGGCTCGTGTTGTAAAAGAGACATGTAGTACTGTACAATGTCAAGAGCAGATGACACAATATTGCTTAAGGTGTAAATTATGTTGAACAAAGTGTTCATGCCATTATCAACAACAGCTAAACACTTTTCCATGGTTTCCTTATGTATCTGCCTTTAACGTGCAGCAGCTTCCATTTGAGAAAGCTTTCAAATCTCGTTGAATATGACAAACAGGAACAGTTTGATCATGGCTTTCTAGGTCCAAGCAAGAAATCTTGCAAGTCTGTTTCCTCAAAAAGGAAACTAAAATGTTGTTTCACAGCTGCTAAGGTGGAGGAACGTAACCATTGTTGGCCCAATTTACCTACACTGTATGTAGTAACAATACCTGAGTGGCCGCCGAAGACAAAGCGAGTACCTGGCTGGCTTGTCTTGAAACCCTCTGATGAATTAACAAAATGTGCATGGCAACTGTTTGTATCCTTTGACCACATTTCCACTCACCGGGACTGAAAAGAGAGGAATTAAAGGTACCATTCTGAACCCAGCGATCAATTCATTGGTAAATTTAGCTGGTTTGTGGATGCTGGGTGTGTTCATTTCTTTCATTTTAGCTAACCACAAACAGGATGTTTGATGGACCATTTCATTTAAAAAGATAATTTGCAGGGGAATAAGGCCTTCAGGAAACAAACCTTCTCTACCTTGTATCTGTCAATCTTTTGTTCCCCATACACCTTTAAAATCAATAGAGTTTTTCCAATACTTGTAGCCTTCAACGGCAAGCAGGGAAACAAAGGAATCTGGGTAAATGAGTTTTGTATCAGTTAGTAATATTTTCCTCATTCTGGATTTTGGTAATTTGTAATAATATGACAGCATTTCTAGAGTCATGCCCAGTGAAATATGCACATTTATCTACACATGTTTTGGAGCTCCCCACAGGTGGAGTCAGGCAATGTTCCCATTGTGTTTAAATAAAAACATATCTGTGTTTGCTAGCTTGGTGCAGAAAGTATTGTCCCCCATGATTAATACAGAACATTTGCCCCATAATTTGCATTGTTCATGTACATATCTTCACTTTCAAATACAGTGTAGTAATCTAACTCAGCAAGCATTAAGACAACTGTTTTAACATCCCAGTCAGTGGAGACACCAGGTGTAATTACATCAGTCATTGAAATTTTAAACACATATGGTATTTGAATGACCTCAGGAGGACCGTAGATGTTGAAAGGCACTTTATGCCGAACAATCCCATCAGGAATCGAAACTGTTGAAATGTTCACAAGGGTCAAGTGTCTCCAAACTCTATGGGAAGATAAGTAAGGTGTTAAAACCTCATCCACCAGTTCAACGGTAGAGCCTTCAAGAAGGTAATGAGCTTTAATCAAAAGAAAGAAAACAATAACAAAATCTATCCATAGCAGAAAGGCAAGCAATGACTAAAATCTCCACAGATAATACCATGGATAATAATAGTTATTTTAAAGCCATATATACAGCTTACGCATCTTTGATACAGTTCCTGTTGTAGACTCAGAAGAATCAGAAGAAAAATCTGAAATAACCACAGGCATTCTGTGCAAACACAGAAGCCAGTGCAGAGCTGGTGGATGGATCCACTTGTTTTGGGAATTCATAGTAGGCGATTCCTTGAGTCTGTTGAATTGTAGTGGTACAGTTCCATGTCTTGGACTTGTGTGGTCAGTGCAGTGTTGACTGGAATCAGCGACTGCTCATTGACCACCCTCCCCATGCTAGAGAAGGTATTTGTATTTTTGCTGTGCTCATCAAAATATTGTTCACTGCTTGAAGAGTTATATCCTGTTGGGTAGTGAGAAGGGATTGGGTACTACCCAAGGGGCCTCTTGGTCTACTGTGCAGGATTGGCCACTGTAGGAAGTTGGCTCTGTATGTGCTATTTCAAAGTAAGGAATAGCATGCACAGAGTCCAAGGGTTCCCCTTAGAGGTAAAATAGTGGTAAAAAGAGATAATACTAATGCTCTATTTTGTGGTAGTGTGGTCGAGCAGTAGGCTTATCCAAGGAGTAGTGTTAAGCATTTGTTGTACATACACACAGACAATAAATGAGGTACACACACTCAGAGACAAATCCAGCCAATAGGTTTTGTTATAGAAAAATATATTTTCTTAGTTTATTTTAAGAACCACAGGTTCAATTTTAACATGTAATATCTTGTTTGAAAGGTATTGCAGGTAAGTACATTAGGAACTTTGAATCATTTCAATTGCATGTATACTTTTCAAGGTATTGACAAATAGTTATTTCAAAAGTGGACACAGTGCAATTTTCACAGTTCCTGGGGGAGGTAAGTTTTTGTTAGTTTTACCAGGTAAGTAAGACACTTACAGGGTTCAGTTCTTGGTCCAAGGTAGCCCACCGTTGGGGGTTCAGAGCAACCCCAAAGTCACCACACCAGCAGCTCAGGGCCGGTCAGGTGCAGAGTTCAAAGTGGTGCCCAAAACGCATAGGCTAGAATGGAGAGAAGGGGGTGCCCCGGTTCCGGTCTGCTTGCAGGTAAGTACCCGCGTCTTCGGAGGGCAGACCAGGGGGGTTTTGTAGGGCACCGGGGGGGACACAAGCCCACACAGAAATTTCACCCTCAGCAGCGCGGGGGCGGCCGGGTGCAGTGTAGAAACAAGCGTCGGGTTCGCAATGTTAGTCTATGAGAGATCAACGGATCTCTTCAGCGCTGCAGGCAGGCAAGGGGGGGCTTCCTCGGGGAAACCTCCACTTGGGCAAGGGAGAGGGACTCCTGGGGGTCACTTCTCCAGTGAAAGTCCGGTCCTTCAGGTCCTGGGGGCTGCGGGTGCAGGGTCTTTTCCAGGCGTCGGGACTTAGGTTTCAGAGAGTCGCGGTCAGGGGAAGCCTCGGGATTCCCTCTGCAGGCGGCGCTGTGGGGGCTCAGGGGGGACAGGTTTTGGTACTCACAGTCGTAGAGTAGTCCGGGGGTCCTCCCTGAGGTGTTGGTTCTCCACCAGCCGAGTCGGGGTCGCCGGGTGCAGTGTTGCAAGTCTCACGCTTCTTGCGGGGAGATTGCAGGGTCTTTAAAGCTGCTCCTTGAAACAAAGTTGCAGTCTTTTTGGAGCAGGTCCGCTGTCCTCGGGAGTTTCTGGTCGTCGTCGAAGCAGGGCAGTCCTCAGAGGATTCAGAGGTCGCTGGTCCCTTTGGAAGGCGTCGCTGGAGCAGAGTTCTTTGGAAGGCAGGAGACAGGCCGGTGAGTTTCTGGAGCCAAGGCAGTTGTTGTCTTCTGGTCTTCCTCTGCAGGGGTTTTCAGCTGGGCAGTCCTTCTTCTTGTTGTTGCAGGAATCTAATTTTCTAGGGTTCAGGGTAGCCCTTAAATACTAAATTTAAGGGCGTGTTTAGGTCTGGGGGGTTAGTAGCCAATGGCTACTAGCCCTGAGGGTGGGTACACCCTCTTTGTGCCTCCTCCCAAGGGGAGGGGGTCACAATCCTAACCCTATTGGGGGAATCCTCCATCTGCAAGATGGAGGATTTCTAAAAGTTAGAGTCACCTCAGCTCAGGACACCTTAGGGGCTGTCCTGACTGGCCAGTGACTCCTCCTTGTTATTCTCATTATTTTCTCCGGCCTTGCCGCCAAAAGTGGGGGCCGGGCCGGAGGGGGCGGGCAACTCCACTAGCTGGAGTGTCCTGCGGTGCTGTGACAAAGGGGTGAGCCTTTGAGGCTCACCGCCAGGTGTTACAGCTCCTGCCTGGGGGAGGTGTTAGCATCTCCACCCAGTGCAGGCTTTGTTACTGGCCTCAGAGTGACAAAGGCACTCTCCCCATGGGGCCAGCAACATGTCTCTAGTGTGGCAGGCTGCTGGAACTAGTCAGCCTACACAGATAGTCGGTTAAGTTTCAGGGGGCACCTCTAAGGTGCCCTCTGGGGTGTATTTTGCAATAAAATGTACACTGGCATCAGTGTGCATTTATTGTGCTGAGAAGCTTGATACCAAACTTCCCAGTTTTCAGTGTAGCCATTATGGTGCTGTGGAGTTCGTGTTTGACAAACTCCCAGACCATATACTCTTATGGCTACCCTGCACTTACAATGTCTAAGGTTTTGTTTAGACACTGTAGGGGTACCATGCTCATGCACTGATACCCTCACCTATGGTATAGTGCACCCTGCCTTAGGGCTGTAAGGCCTGCTAGAGGGGTGTCTTACCAATACTGCATAGGCAGTGAGAGGCTGGCATGGCACCCTGAGGGGAGTGCCATGTCGACTTACTCGTTTTGTCCTCACTAGCACACCCAAGCTGGCAAGCAGTGTGTCTGTGCTGAGTGAGAGGTCTCCAGGGTGGCATAAGACATGCTGCAGCCCTTAGAGACCTTCCTTGGCATCAGGGCCCTTGGTACTAGAAGTACCAGTTACAAGGGACTTATCTGGATGCCAGGGTCTGCCAATTGTGGATACAAAAGTACAGGTTAGGGAAAGAACACTGGTGCTGGGGCCTGGTTAGCAGGCCTCAGCACACTTTCAATTGTAAACATAGCATCAGCAAAGGCAAAAAGTCAGGGGGCAACCATGCCAAGGAGGCATTTCCTTACAGCCACATAGTGCAATTTGATGTTATCAATGGAGACAAATCTGTTTCCTTTGGAACCAGGCAGCAGTGGTAGAATGACAGTTCTGGTAAGGTAAATTCCCAGGAATGGAACTGGTGCTCTGTGGGATGGGCCAAATTCCTTCTTCACTGCAATCTGTTCTCAAACCAGATCCCCAACTTTAGGAATCCAGCCGGTAGATGTTGTTGGCAAATCCCTTATTCCCAAGGTGGTGGCACAGGTGGATGAATTGTCATCACAGAATTGCTGTAGTTCTTGTAAAACAGCGACACGTTCATTCAGGTCAAATGGTGTGTCCACTGCCATCACTCCAGGACCATCAAGATCTGGAACGTACATAGGTGTCCCAAACAGCACCTTGGAAGGAGTGTGAATCCCCAAGGACTGTCTGAGCAGATTATTTAATGCTCTCTGAACTTGAGCCTAATACTATTGCTGTTAAGGATTACTTTAAGTCTCAAGTCTCAATTCCTCCTCTCCATGACCAAGTTACCCTTGGGATGGTACAGGTAAGAGTAATGGAGTTCAACACCCATCATCCTCATGGTGTCCCTGAATGCCCTAGAGGCAAAAGCAGGGCCCTAGTCTCAGTGGAATACTGCAACTGCATATGTAGCAATAAAAACCTGCAAATCTTTAACTAATAACAGGTGGAGCATCTGCCGACCATTGTGGCCATACCCATACAGATCTACAGCAGGAGTCAACAGCAACCAAGATGTATTTGTATGCACCATCATGTTGTAAGGGGCGACAGTGGTCGAGGTACACACATTGTAGAATATATAGGGTGATAAATGTTGTGAATCTGTAAAGAAACAAGAGAACTATTAACATAGATATCTTAATAACAAATGAAACAAACAAATAAGAGTTTCAAGAGGAAAAAAACAGCATAGTATAAACATATTAATTTATAGAGGAACCAAGGGTATCCATATTTTCTACCAAATGAGAATTAATGTATTTCTTAAATTCAGCCAGTTGCTTATACCAGGTAGTTTTATTCTTGTAAGTGCCCTTTAAAAGACATGGATGAAAAAAGCCATACCGAGCATCCGGAATTTACAGTGCCAGACAAAGTTTGAGGAATTCCTTTCTTCTGTTGGTTGTAGCGTTGGAGACATCTTGTGAAATAAAAATCTTTCTGGTAGACCATGTGATATGTCTTTTTGATTTGACTGCATTTAGAACTTTCAAAAGGTCTGTGAACCCAAAAAGAAGAGAATAACTCATTGCGGCTTAGTAGGTGTTGTAAAGGAGAGACGAGGACTCAGTCTATGCACTCATTGTATATTGAGGTTGGTAGAAGGAGGTAGATCCAATAATTGAGGAATGATTGAAACAAAAAAGAGGACAGGATACTATTCATCCATACCCTCAGAAAGAGTTTAAGTTAGGAAATGATTGCACCTGTTCTAGTGTTCTAAGTCTTCTGAGTGTTTCTTTTATTGAAGACATTTCTTTTTCCAAAATAGTAAGTCACTAATCTGTTGCTCGACCAACGATATTCAAGTTTCCATGAGGCACCATTGATCAGCAAGGTACTGAATGCATTTGTTTTTTTCTTCAACAAAAAAGATGAAAGGCTTGAATCTCCTCCAAGAAAATCTCCAATGATATAGGAGACAATGGTTTCTCAGGAGAAGAAGGGTCCTTTTTCAGTCTTTTGTTTGCGGAGGAGGGTGATCCTTCCTTCATTGAGAAGAGAAACGCTGATGAGGAACGAGGAGTAACTAAATGAGCTATTGCGATGCAAAAAGTTAAATCATCCATCAAGGAGCTTCTGGATAGAGACTGGGGACTTTGCAGTAGACTGATCCTTGGAAATACACCTGGAGTAAGTACTATAGAAGCACACAGTATTAATCGAAAGTCAACAAAAAATCTTGAGAGAGCACTCATATATAGCTATACTGGTTGAATGCAGCCTAAATCAAGACTGTAATGTGAGGAATTGTGTGGTCTGATATCTGAATATCTGGTAAAAATCATTTATTAGGAAGAACACAGGAAAAGCTAACAAATCAATACAAATATGGAGTAGAGTAAAGGAATGGAGCTTAATTCCACTGAGTCTGCTATACATGAAACGCATGCCTAACTGACAAGATGTGCTCTGAAGAACTCGTGTGTATCATTTTTCTGCTCTGAGAAATCACAACTTCTAAAATGGCAACTGTGAGCACCTCACTGGCAGCAAAAGTTAGAATGGAAGGGAAAGTCATGAAAATGGCATCCCCCGACATTGAGAAGGAACCCTGCTGTTCTCCAGATGATCCGACAAAGAGGGAATACAGTTTCCCACTTGGAGATGTCTGTGGTCTCAAACAAGTAAAAGAGGTTCTGACAGACAACCAAGTTCCTGACTCATGTAATGTACTTCTTTCAGAAAAAGTGCTTGTGTTTGCATTCAATAGCATTAAACAACTTCAAAGTCAAGAACTAAAGCATATGAAATTACCAACCCAAATTACTAACAGAACAATATGATGATTAAAATGGCACAAACATGAAATAGATTAAGGTATTACACTTTAAAACAATTCTGATATTGTAACCTTGACACTCCAGTAGTATATGTAGTTCTTTCAAAATGGCTGCTTTCAGTCACTTAAAGGAAAGTCTCTGAGAGATCTTTTTAAGCAGTTAACTTTTATGGAGATGATGGCTTGCAAAAACAGTTTTATTCCCTTGCAGCATTTGTTTCCAAAGAGCTGATAAAAATTAAATATTGAGATCCCCCAAACGTGTAGCAAAACATTGTCTTAGTCATGTTCAGGTGGTCCAAAAGTCTCACAAATCCTTAAACTGTTGTTTTGGTGCATGCAAAGCATCTCATTGGAGGACAGTCTTCTCAACCATTCTCTTTAGGACAAACTTGCAGTCCCAAATGAACCTACTAATTTTCTACAAGGTAGTTTGTTTAGAACTGGACCACTCTTTTATTTAATTCTTGGTCCTTTAGTCCTTAAACTCTCTTGCTTCTGTTAGCATTGAGAGCCTTGATTCAGTCAATGGTCCTTCCTTAGCAGTCATCATCTTCTTCTCTCCAAATTCCAGTCATGTTCTCATTTCCAGGTGGTTTGAAACACAGTTTTTGGAGATACCATAGCAGTGCTGGTGGTAACTCTACAAGCATAAGCTGCAGAATTAAAATGGTTCCCTTCAAGATTTTGAAGCATGTAGCTTGCAGCAGACATTGTCCCAGGGAGCACTATTTCAGGATTCTTCGACTCTACAAAAGAGAGTCTTTGGCTAGCTCATCAGTGTGGTCTCCCAAAGCAAACCTGTGGGCCTGCACATTGTAATCTGGTATTATCATCTCCACAGCCAAAGAAAGACACTCAAGCTGCTCATCTTTATGTTCTTCACATCGGAGCGATGCCAGTTTGACTGTGGAAAGACCTGGTTCGCTGGTCCTTTTCTACTATATCTTATCTTTGACCTGTAACTGTGAAAATAACAGGGTGGTGCTTCCTGGCAGCTTCTGTAAATATATTTACTTGCTTTTCTGATTTTGGCTTCCCCGGCATGACTTATGATCCACTGCAGTAATTATAGAAGAGTACACCTTTCTTTTAGTGGTCTGAGCTGCAGAGAAATCTAGTTACAGTAACTGAAAACACAAGCCCTTACTGAGGCAAACTGGTTTCACTATGATGCAGGTAAGTTAGAATTTAACAAGGCTTGAAGATATCATTTATGGCAAAAACAACAAGGTGCTGGAAGGAATGCTTGAATTAATCTCAGCCAATAGCTATTGATTAGCAACATTCCAGGTCATTGTTTTTTGCCAACTGCATCATTCTAGACTGATACTTGTGCAAATCAGTTATGATTCTGCCCCAATAGGAACAATCTAGGCCAGATCACTTCCAGATGGAAACACAAGCAACCCACACCAGTTTCAACTTACTAAGGTCTTGTCAGAGAGGGATAGCTGGAGACCTATGGCACAGAAAGAATGGCACCTTAGGGTGTCTACCACAAAACCAACAAGGCGAAGAATTATTCCCAGCCGCTGGCTATTTCCCAGCCTGCATTCCAGGCCATAATTCTTCCTCACTGTGCCATTCTAGACAGAGATCCACCTCATGCCACTTGAACCAAGCTACACCGGGCAGTAGTAGCCCAAGTAGGCTGAAACTGGAGTGGGGTTGCTGGTGTTCTGGTTAGGAGAGGACCTGGCTTAGCAGTGTGGGCTGGTTTGTTCTTATTGGAACAGGACCATGGCTGCTTTGCACATGGTGGGGTGTAACATGAGGTGGCATGGGGAGCAAAAAAACAATCAACTGAGATGTGACCTGGCTGAGATTAATACAAGCATTTCACCCATCACTTTTTTTTATTTCTCATTTTATTGTTCTAAATAAGACATGTTTGCCCAGATGTGGGTCCTGTGTTCACTATCCAGCCTGAACCAAGCTGCTCCCAACTGAAGAGCCCAAATAGGCCAAAGCTGGTCTTCGATTGTTTGTGTTCAAGTGAACATGAGAGGACTTGGCTTGGTAGTTAGGGCTAAACTTTTCTTACTGGCACAAAAACAAGGCTGATTTGCATATGGCTGGGTCTAATCTAAGGTGGCATGGTGGGAAAAAGTGAAGGCCTTGGATGCAGCCTGAATGATTACCAGTAGCTGAGATGAATTCAGGATTTGCATTAATCTCTTCTTTGCATTCTGAGAAAGCATGCTTTGGGGCACTGTTGTTAAAAGTCTTGTAAAATGGCAGCCTAATAAAACTTGTAGTTTTTTCTATTGTAAAATACAAAAAAGGCTTTTTAAAAAAAGGTAATCTGTCAATGAAAACTGCCATTCATGGTCTATGTAAAAATAGCTCTTTGGTGTCCTTTTTAATAAGGAAACATATGTTTGCATTACTTTAATATTCCACTTCTGACCATTATTCAATTTTGCCTATTGGTCTACAAAGCACACTTCTCTGTGGACTCTTGTGGGTAGGCTTAACCATGCCAAGGTGCTCTATTCTGACAATGTAACACATATGCTTGGTATACTTTTAGAGAGCTGCTTGTCATGTTTTAATCCCACATGTTGGCTAACGTAAGGAAATGTTGCGTCTGGCATTGACCAGTGACATTAATGCAGCTGGCATACTTTTAGTGCTGTGCGACGTGGATGCAGAATTCAAATATGTCAATTAGTGTTTTGAATTAGTTACCATTCTTTAATGGTAGTAAATATGCTGTGAGAAATTGGGTAGACATTATACAATGCTTATAGGTCCAGTTAGACTAGGAGTTAGATCAATAAAAGAAAAGAAAAAAGGAGTGGTCTCTAGAAATGTGGATTTTCTAACCCTCTGTCAATTAGTAAATTGTAGAATGTAACAATTGTTGATTAATACTGTCATTTTGAAAGCAGGTGCAATATTTTGTGTGGCTTTTATTGCATTTTGAGGTTTAAGTGAAATATTCAGAAATAAAGCATCTGTCTTGCATCTACTGGGTAAACAACTTTAGCCTATGTTGAATCAGAATATACATAAATATATATTTTAGCTGTTTTGGACCTGGCCCTTTTTGCAGGGTTATCCTCATATGTTTTCCCTTCTTCCTCCTGTAGTTTCTGACCTTATTCTGTTGGCTTTAGGACTCTGGACAGTTTACCACTGCTAACCAGGGCTAATATTATCCATGATTGGCATATATGATTTACAAGTAAGTGACAAGTAAAGTGCACTATGTGTGCACAGGGCCTGCAAATCCAATGCTACTAGTGTGCTTGCAGCTCTGATTGTGCCACACACATGGGTAGCCCTGTAAACATGTATGAGAACTGCCACTGCAGTGTCTGTGTGTGCAGTTGTAAGCTGCCAATTCAACCTGGCAAGTGCACCCACTTGCCAGGCCCAAACCGTCCCTTTCACTACATTTCTCTTACCCCTAAATTAGGCCAAGGGACAGACACATGGGCAGGGTGCAGTGTATTTAAAATGTAGAACACGTACTGATGTGTTTTACATGTCCTGATAGTGAAATACTGCTAAATTCCTTTTTCACTATTGTGAGGACTATCTCTCCTATAGGGTAACATGGGGATTGCTTGAAATACCTTTTAAGTGTAATTTCCTATTGGAAGCAGAGAGAGATATGGAGATTGGGGTCTCTGAGCTCCCAATTTAAGATTCCAACTTTTGGTGAAGTTGGGTTTTGAATTGTAAGTTTGAAAATGACACTTTTAGAAAGTGGGCATTTTCGTGCTTAACCATTCTGTGCCTCTGCCTGTCTGCTGAATACACGTTAGGATGACAGTTGGTCTGTTTGTGCATTCACTCTAGACAGTCACACAAAGGGAGCTGAGGAGTGTCCTGCACATCCTGATGGCCCATTACCAGGCTGATGGGTCTTCCTGAGCTAGAGTGGTGGGAGGAACTGACACTTGCACCTGGATAGGTCTGTGCGTGTCATCACACAAAGCAGTCTCTAACCCCCTGGAGTGTGTCTGGGGTCAGCACAGGGAAGGCAGGGTCTTGTACACTACAAATACTTCTCTTTGAAGATTGTCTACTTCAAAGAAAGAAATGGGTATAAGTACTGGACCTCTGACACCAAATAGTTAGAACACTTCTGGACTGATGACATTCTGCCAGGACAAAGAGCTGGGTGCTATGAGAGGGACTGCCACTCTGCCTGTTGGTTTGTTGTGCTGCCCTGCTGCTTCTGTCCTGGAAGTGAAAGAGCTGGACTTTGCTTTTTACATCCTGCTTTCCAAGGTTCTCCAAGGACTTGAACTGAGCTTGCCTCCTGTTAAGAATTCTCAAATTCTCAGGGGGATCAAGGACTTCATCTGTCATTATCTGGACCTTTCTGCTGAGAGTCCTGACTTGCCAAATTGTGCCAAATCCAGTTCTGGTGCCCTTGGAAGTGGAACCTGGTGATGTGAGGGAGAAAATCCATGCAGTGATGCTCAGCGGCTGAAAATCAGCACAACGCCTACCTTGCAGTTGAAAGATTGACGCAGCAGCTGTCTTGTGGTCGCAAAATATTGACACAGCACCTGTTGGATTAATGCAGATCCTGTTCCACTGTGGCTCCATCATCACAGCGCATCTGGATTTTCCACACATCGTCCCTGCGCATCACTTTCTCATCAACCCGGCACCATAGTAAGGAGCCAAGCCTGCATGACCGGAAACCAACTCATCACCTTTCCTGCGAGGAGATAACAGAATAATAACCTCCCCTGACAGTAAGGAACCGACATATCACCTCACCTGCTCAGTAAGAAACCGATGTACTGCTTTGCTTTTTCAGCACCTCACTTCCTCTACGGCCCACATTGTCTTTCTTTTTGATCCATCCCAGATACAATCCTTGATTCCTATGGATTAAGACTCATTTAAACCTTTAAAAAGGGATATCTCTACTTGTGTATGTTGGATTTTTGTCTTTTTGGTCTCTTTTTACTCAGTAAAATATTGGCTATTTTTCTAAACAGGTGTGGAGTCCTTTTGTAGTGTTTGCACTGTGTTACTGTGTGTTTGTACAAATACTTTACACGTAGCCTCTGAGATAACCCTGACTCCTTGTGCCTAAGCTACCAAGGGGGTGAGCAGGGGTTATCTTAGCTGTGTAACTCTCTTACCCTGACTAGAGTGGGGGAGCCTACCTGGAGAGGGTGCAAACCACTGCCAACTAGAGACCCCATTTCTAACAGGCTGTTAGAAAACATTTTACACAACCTTATGCTTCTTTGTATTTTGATACATAATTATGAATTAAATGACTAGTGGCTGAAGAGAATAAAATTCACATAATGTACATCTCTGCTCACTTTGTTTCTTTCTTTGCCCACAATTACTACTCGGATAAAAAACTGTCTTGCAGTGGTATACCTCAATTGAGGTTTGATTCATTAAAGCTCTGAAACAATGCAGTGACTCCTGAGGTGACTTGGTATTTGAGTCAAACTTTGCCGAATGTCACACGTGGTACTTATAATTAATGCATGTGTGTGACAAACCATTCCTAGTTTGGCCTGCAGCCTTCTGTTGGTTAGCTTTGGGTTGAAAAGAGCTTAAGCCTAGTTTTAGCTTATGCGAAAAGGCAAGATTTTTGAGAATTTGTAAGTTATTATGCAGTTGTTTTTAGTTGAAGGCTTATGGGGTGGGCAAGGTGTAGTCTAGTAAATCATACCAATGGTTTTTGGAAAAAAAAACATTTTTCAAACTGTTAGGACTTATAAAGGCATACTATTAAAAAGTTAAACTATTTTCATACATGTGCTTTAAATAGAAAATATTTTCTTCAAACACTATTCCTCCTTTGCAATATTTAAGACAACAAAGTGCTTGTGAATGCCTATTTGAACATGGCTGAACATGGCTGATTGTGAAATTGGGATGGCGTTAGGTGGTGTTTTACATGCTGTAAAACAACCTTAAACAGTTGTAAACATTTTATGTATTTTCTTAAATGTATATTGGAGTTATGAAATTGCTGAAACTGTATACTTTGCATTAAAAAAGTATTATTTGATTTCATTTTATTGCATTGTTAACTGTAGCAGTAGGTTTTTTATAGACAGTTGGAAATCTCCGGCTATGTGTGAGTAATTTACTAAGTCTATGTCAGGACCGGAGGCTTCGGATTATGCTTCTCCTTCTTTGCTGTTTATTATCTAACAAACACAGCAGCCAATAAAATTAACTTTTTGAAAAACTACAATACCCATTGTTATGACATCACAGCATCAATACCAATCATAGTCCACACGGACATATATAACTGAAAACGTCCATAACTGTTCCTCTTTCTTTGCTGCTTCGATGAAGAGATAAGTACCATAATTTTCTATGCACTCATCTTGACATGTATATTTCTGACTGTGTTCACCGCCGCCTCCGGAATCCTAAGCAGGCTGTTTTAAACTGCCAACAGAACCTTTCCGGTGGTGAGTGGTTGGCCTTAATTGAATTAACGCACCCAGTGGGGGTGCGAGGAGGCAAGGGGAATGAATGACTGACGCGAGGACAGCAGTCCTCTCTCTAGTTCGCTGCCTGCGCGCACGCTCTTCGCACCGCAGACTATTTGGAGATTTGAATCTGGGAAGCGAGCTCACGCCACCAGACTCAGTAGGATTGGAGTTGGCTCCTGCAATCTCTGGACGGTTGAGCAGAGCGTACCCCTCACGCCAGTGTGCCAGGGCTGTTATTAGGCCATAACAGGTTTTGCCTGAGAGGGTGATTTATCAAAAAAGGACTTTTGAAGCAGTAGCTTCTAGTCAAGACTATTGCCTCCTGCATGGCCATAGGAGTTTGGGGCACCCCCCATATAGATTAAACAGTGAGCATTCCACAACTGTTTAGGTCATATTGCTCTCAATGAGTGAAAGACAGAGCCAGAATGATGCCGCTTACATTAATGAGCAAGAAGATTTGTTCCTCACTGAGGACATTGTACGTCGTGGATGCCTCAGTGGTGCAATCAGTTAATAGAGCCCTTGCGGCCGCCCTACAACCTATCGCCAGACAACTGAAAATATATGCCTTGACAGTCCCTCCCTATGGCCAATCCAACCCCATTCCTCTTACTGTCACCGGTTAAGAGAGATTTCTCCCAGGTCCTGGATGGCCAGTTCCAGCCCGCATGCCCCATCTGTCCCAATCACAAGTATCCTCTAATCACCAATACTCAGTGGAACAATCCACCAGCGCCCAAGCTCGACCCTATTCCCTCCTAGACAATGCCTCTGATTCTTCACACTTCCCTCATTCTGATTCGGACGACGACTCTCACCCTCAAAAACATCAACAACATGCCTCTGACGAAGGTCAGTCCCCACCCTCTTCAGAAAGCATAGATCCCACATGTTCCTTCAACTTTGACCCAGACAAGATTGTTCACCCCAGTCCTCCGACTGGACTCCCCTCAGTGACAGACTATGCCCATGCAAGACTAAGGAAAGCCTTGGATAAACATGTCCGGAATGGTCTCTGGACCGAATGTCCTCGCCCCGACATACCTGACAAAGTAGCCTTGACTCCTGAACTAGACCTGAATCTGGCAACTTTCCTCAAACGTTCTACGAAAGACCCTAAGAAGGGCATAGACAGATCTTGGAAGTCCTGCCAGGACAAGGTACTAGACCTTACTGGTCCTTTACGCAAAATTCTGGACCTGGCAGTTGCTGCAAAAGAATCTGGTTCTAGGATAGACCCTGACACCCTAGCTTGATTGGCTCAACGCGCATTATGCATTTTGGGTAACGCAAATTGTGCTATTTCCATGGAAAGGAGAAGATCTATTCTGCTACATATAGATCCCATATTGGCAGATCTCGCTAAAAGTGAGCCCTCTAGTTGAATGATTTTTGTTTGGCAGTAAATTTGTTAAGGAGTTGGGCAAATTTGTCCATACTTTTACACCACTTGACAAGGCCCAGGCATCCTTGAATAAGGTGTTCCAAAACTGCCTTTTTGCAAGGGCCAGCAGAAATAGAGGGTGTCTGTCCAGCTGATCCCTCTCACGCAGGCTACACCTCTTCAGGCAGAGGATATTCGTCTCAACCCAGACGCACCTTCTACCCAGCCAGAGCACGGGCAAGTCGTGGCCGTTCCAACCGAGTTGGTTTCCAAAACACCTCAAACTCTGGCTCCAGCGCTCAGGGTGAGTTTGATTTCCCCTTCCCTAGAGAAACTAGGAGGCAGAACCAAGTTTTTCTACACAATTGGTCAGCACTGACCTCAGAATAATGGGTTCTAGAGACAGTAGCAGGTTTGCATCAAGAGTTTTTTGGGAGTCCTCAACAGACGTCCTTACCATAAACTATCCAGTCTTCCCAACTAGATCTATCTTTTATTCAGCAAGAGATTCAACAACTACACATTAAAGATGCAATTACCCCATGCCATCCAGACCCTCCAGGTTTCTGCAGCACTATCTTTACAGTAAACAAGAAAGGAGGGGGATACTATACCGCCACTTCAAGATGAAAGGGATCCATCTTCTCAGGGAAATTCTCAGAGAAGGGGACTGGATGGTACGATTTGACCTGAAAGATGCCTATCTCACGATTCCCCCCCACACACGGAAAATACCTACAATTCAGGTGGGACGGTCAATTGTTCCACTTCAAAGTCCTCCCATTCAGCCCCTCATCTGCACCCTGGTGCTTCACCAAAGTTATGCATCTAGTGGTAGAGAATCTCTGTGCCAGGGGAGTTCGAATGATTGTCTATGTAGACGAGATGTTGTTATGGCCCAAGATGCTCAACTTCTGATGCAATATTTAGAATGGACCATTCAGTTGCTCCAGGATCTTAGATTTCTGATGAATGTAAAGAAATTCGCTCTGACACTAGCTCGACAGATAGAATTTCTGGGATTCTTTTCTGTTATCCCTTCCAGCCCAGAAATAACACACTTATCCAGAAGGAGATTATGTCCACTCACCACAAAGACAAAATATCCATCTGGGTACTGGCCAGGATAGTGGGGTAACTAGCGTCCTCCATTCAGGCCATCTTTCCAGCACCCCTGGATTACAGAGCTCTACAGCGTTTGAAAATTCACCACCTCTAGAAGGGTCTCTCTTACACTGAGCTCATAGCTCTCTTCCAGGCGACTCGCAGCGAGCTCCAGTGGTGGCTGGACCACATGTCAGCATGGAACAGCAGAGCCATCTTCGGTTCTTGACTGGATATCATTCTGGAATCGGATGCCAGCAAATAGGGTTGGGGAGCCAGGTACAACTCCATCTCCACAGGAGGCCGTTTGTCATGCGAAGAGTCACATCTTCACATAAACTGCTTGGAGCTGTTAGCAGGCTCCTTCGCCATAAAAACTCTGGCCCCACATTCCAACGGCTGCGTACTCCTGAGCATGAACAGTGTTTCAGCTGTCCGTTAGGTCAACAAGCTACGTGGGACAAGATCTCGAATTCTAGCGGAGATAGCAAAGGCATTTTGGCACTACTGTCTTCAGAATCAGATTACGGTGACAGCGGAATACCTTCCAGGTCAGCTCAATACAATAGCGGACTGGAATTCTTCAACAGTGGACAGGCCCTCTCCTGTACGCCTTTCCCCCCTTCATAATGATGCCCAGAGTAACAACTCAATCCCTCAATCAGAAGGCAGAACTGATTCTGATCACTCCTCTTTGGAGAGCGCAACCTTGGTTCCCAGTCCTTCTGGATATGTCCAGGGATCTTCTGGTTCAGTTTCCCTTAATTCTGGAGCTCTTGTTAGACCCAGCAGGTCTGTCACATCCCTTGCTGGCCCAGGATAAACTGCAGCTCATGGCTTAGCGCTTTTCTGGCAACGCTGGCATTTGCCAGACCTTTCGGAACAGTCTGTTTTCTTCATTTCAGCCTCCTGATCAGAATCCACCAATAAACGCTACACCTCAGCCTGTCGTAGATGTGTGGGTTGGTGCGTCCCTCTGGATTTGAATTCCTTGGGGGTCCCCATTGCTTCTGTAGTAAATTTTTGACAAAGAGACAGCTTCTGAAGGCCTAAGCTTCTGTTCTGTCAATAATTACAGATCAGTCATATCAGCAGGTCATGTATTATTGGATGGAAGACCGATAGGGTAAGACCCTCTCGTATCTAGGGTGATGAAGGGTATTTGTTTGACTAACGCATCACAACCTAGGTCTGGACATCTATGCGAAGTTAATATTATCCTAATTCTTTTTACGACACTGGCCTTGTAACACCGACCTATCTAGGAAACAACTTTTAGCTAAACTGACTATTTTACTGTGTCTAATATCGTGTAGAGGGGTGTCAGACATGAAAGCTCTAGATATTTCTGGTAGAGTTTTCTCCCCAGACTGAGTTACTTTTTCTATCTCGAGAAGAACAACAAGTTTTTCAAGGCAAGTAACTTATCCTAGTTTTCCAGAAGATTCTAAACTTGTGTGGTACAATGTTTAAGAAAATATGAGCACCGTACCAGAGAATTCCGTCAATCTCCTGGAGGTCAATTACTACCTTTCCAGCCAGTATCTTCGGCTACTTTAGCTCGCTGGGTGAGATGGATTCTGGCTGAAGCTGGAATAGATACTTCAGTTTTTGGGACACCCTTCATACAAGGTGCCATGGCCATCAAGGTCCTGTGCTCTAGGTTCTCAGTTACAAGACATAGGCCCTCATTTTGTCCCTGGTGGTCTTTTTACCACCAGGGTTAATGTGGCTGTATCACCGCTAACATTATGAGTGTGGCGGGTTGGCCGTAGCCAACCAGCCACATCACCACTCACACTCATACCGCCATGGCGGTATGAACCGCCATGGCGGTATGAACCGCCGAGCCAGAGATGTGCATCTCTGACCTGGTGGTACACACATGCCCGCCAACAGTATTATGAGCCAGCCTACCACCATGGTTTTTGTGGCAGGACCGCAGCCACGAAAACCATCGCGGTATGGCTACCGGTGACGAATCACCGGTAGAAGGCTCCCCCACTCCCACAGCAATCACCTAACCCCCACACGCCCCACCCTCTCCAGAAACACCGCACACCCGAAAATCCCCCACCCCCCTAGAATCGCAGCACCCCTCTACCCCCCAATCATGCACACACACCCATATGCACCACGCATACACCCATGCATCACCACTTCCATACACACATTCACTCACACATACTCACACACATACACACTGGCATACAGACATGCACTCACTGTAACATACATACATACATGCATTCACTCACATGCATATAACCATGCATGCACCACAACACTCCCAGACGCATAGATGCATGTACACACACATTCATAAACACATGCAGACACCACACACTCACACACAACACCCCCACCCCCTCCCCTGTCGGACACCCGACTTACCTTGTCCGGCAAGGAGGTAATTCGGCAGGGAAGGGGCGCTGCTACCACCAGGAGCGCCCCACCAGCAGGACACCGGCAATCCATCTCTATGGTGAAAATACAGCTGGCGGCGTCCTACTGGTGGGGCGGTGCAGATGGTAGCACTGCCCAGGCTCCTCGTCTGTCAGCATGGCTACTGCCGGATGTACGCCTCAAATGTGGTAGAAATCCGTCAGTATCTATATTATGGCGGTTGGAAGATGGTCTTCTGGCTTCCATGGCTTTGGCTGTCTTGGTTTGAGACCGCCAAAGTCATAATGAGGGCCATAATGAGGGCAGTAGACTGGTCATCCGACTCTACATTTAAAACATTTTTTTATAAACCGCTTTTGGATGTAACCTCGGTTGTTTTACAACAGCTTTAAACAAGATAATCTGAAGCCTCTGGTCCTGACATGGAATAAATAATATTCTAACGTATGCAACAAGAATTTTCAATTCTATTAAGGACACGGAGGCGAGGATTATCCCACCTATTAGCTGAAAGATTCCCACCCAGAATTTTTAGTCACTTATGCTTATGAACAGTCAAATGTTCAATAAAATGTCTTCAATTGTGTTCATGGTTTCTTGAGTAGTGTTAACCTCATTGATATGCCTATTTCGATATATGACTGCTTGTGTACAGTGTGCTCTTTCAAACAGTATACAATTGAGTATTACGTTGCTATTTTCTTTGTTCCCAGTTTACGTTCAGAAGACCGAGTGATTGATGTAGGAAAGTACCCTCTTTCTTGGTATGGTTACCCCCATTTTCTTCCTGATGTCAGTGTGCTTGACTCTGTTCACTGGGATCCTGCTAACCAGAACCCCAGTGATTATGCTCTCTCTCCCAAAACTCTGTATTTCACCCACAATTGGCATACTGGTGCCCCCTTATACATCCCTAGTGTATGGTACGTAGGTACCCAGGGCATTGGGGTTCCAGGAGATCCCTATGGGCTGCAGCATATATATTCCTACCCATAGGGAGCCCATGTAAAGGCTTTGCAGGACTAGCATTGCAGCCTTCGTGAAAAGGTGGAAGCACCCTTTCACTGTTATTTTCACTACACCACCTCACTTATAAGTGAACCCTATAGCAGGTCCTTCAGCCCAGAGGGCAGGGTTCAAGGTACCTGTGTATGAGGGCACCCCTGCACTAGCAGAGATGCCCCCACAAACCCCATGCCCATTTTCCCAGACTTTGTGAGTGCGGGGATGCCATTTTACGCAAGTACTGGACATAGGTCCCTCCCTACGTCCAGCTTCATAATGGTAACTCCGAACATAGGCATGTTTGGAATAAAACATTTTGGAACCAATGCTTTTGCTAGCATTGGTTGTATTATTCCATGCACTCAGGGGACTCTTTAGAGGACCCCAGTATTTCCATTTCAGCCTTCTCGGGTTTTCTAGGCAGCCCCAGCTGCTGCCACCTCACAGACAGGCTTCTGCCCTCCTGTTGCTTGAAAAGATCGAGCCCAGGAATGCAGAACAAAGGATTTCCTTTGGGAGAGGGGTGTTACACCCTCTCCCTTTGGAAATAGGTGTGACAGGCTTGGTAGGGGTAGCCTCCCCATGCCACTGGAAATGCTTTGAAGAGCACATTTGGTGCCCTCCTTACATAAATCAGTCTACACTGGTTAAGGGACCCCCCAGTCCCTGCTCTGGCATTAAACTGGACAAAGGAAAGGGGAATGACCACTCCCCTGTCCATCACCACCCCAGGGGTGGTACTCAGAGCTCCTCCAGAGGGTCCCTGGGTTTTACCATCTTGGATTCAAGGTTGGCAGTGAACTCTGGGAGCATCTGAGTGGCCAGTGCCAGCAGGTGATGTCAGAGCCCTCCTCTGATAGGTGCTTACCTGGTTAGCTGACCAATCCCCCTGTCAGGGCTATTTAGGGTCTCTCCTTTGGGTGATGCCTCAGATTCGGATGGCAAGATTCCAGCAGGAATCCTCTGCATTCTCCACTTCACCTTCTCACCAAAGAAACTGCATCTGGACTGTCCAGGAACTCTACAAAATGCAACAAACAAGCAAGACACCATCTGCTACATTGTATCTCTGGTTCCTGCCAGCAACTGCAACTGTTTCCCGGGCGTGCATCCTCTGAAGACAGCCCATCTTCAGCCTGCATCAGAAGAGCGAAGGAATCTCCCTTGAGGTGAAGGAGTCACTCCCCTGCTTCTGTAGGCACCAACTGCAATGATGACTGGCTGCGTGGATCCCTTCTCCTGCTGAGCTGCTTGGATCCTGCATCAGGGGTGATGAACTGAAGTGGCCCAGACGGTCCTCTCTTCCAACTGTCCTACTTTGGTGGAGGTAAGAGCTTGCCTCCCCATGCAAGACAGTACCCCAGTGCACCATGTGTTTTGCAGCTGCCAAGGCTTGTTGGCATCCTTCCCCCAAGTCCTTCATGCATCTTGTAGCTCAAGCACCCAGCACTCTATCCTGTGACACACAGCTTCCTGAGTGGTTCTCCAGGGGCGTGGGAGCCTTTGTCGTAGTGCTGCATGGGCCTCTTCTGCAACTTTCTTGTCCCCATTCTGTGGGATTCCTGTGTGTGCTGCCTTGTTTTCTCTGGGCTCTCTGAGGTGCTGAGAGCCCCCCCTGACTCTCCCTCCTGGATAGAGTCCACATGGTCCTTCCTGGTCCCGGGCAGCGCCAATTTCTGCTAACTGCGAGCTTTGCGTGTGCCAAGACTTGTTGGCTGACCCCAACGACGCAAACCCCACTGCAATCCTCCATCCGCCGTGGGACATCACTTGCACACTCCAGGAACCCAAGTTAGTCTTCTTGGGTGCAGTGCTGACTTTTCTTATTCACCTGTGGTTCTCCTTTTGCACCTTTATCCGAGTTAGCAGGGGCTCCTGCTCTTCCTGGACTCTTCTGTGCTTCTTGGACTTGGTCCCCTTCTTCCACATGTCTTCTTGTCCAGGAATCCGCTGTTGGTGTCTTGCAGTCTCTACTGGGTTTTGCATAATTCTTCTTCTCGTTTCTGTGTGTTCTGGGAAAGTTACTGTGTTTGACTCCTGCTTTCCTGGGCAATGGGGTGGGTTCTGATCCTTACCATTGGGGATTTCTAGTACTCCCAGCTCCCCTCTACACAATACACTTGCCTAGGTGGGAGACCAACTTTCGCATTCCATTTTCTTAGTATATGGTTTGTGCTCCCCGTGGCCCATTTCTAACTATTGTGATTTTCACTAGTTCCACAGTTTTCTAACTGTTTTTATGTCTGTTTCTGCATACTAGTGTATATAATTTGAGTATTACTTATCTCCTAAGGGAATATAGTCTCTATGGTATTTGTGGTATTTGTGTCACCAAAATAAAGTACCTTTATTTTTGTAACACTGACTATTTTATTTCATGTGTGTAAGTACTGTGTGACTACAGTGGTATTGCATGAACTTTGCATGTCTCCTAGATAAGCCTTGGCTGCTCATCCACAGCTACCTCTAGAGAGCCTGACTTCTAGACACTGCCTACATTTCACTAATAAGGGATAACTGGGCCTGGTATAAGGTATAAGTACCATAGGAACCCGCTACACACCAGACCAGCCTCCTACAATGGACCAGAGGTGGACCTTGTGTTTTCTTCGGGCCCATTGGCCTGGCACTTTCTTGGACTCTGTCGACTCTACGTTGGATCCAGTTCTTGGATTTCTTGTTAAGACTGTTTTATTCAGGTTCCTAAGACTTTTAATCCTCACTGCAAAGAAAGCAGAATAGTTATGAACAGTTATGAACATTTTCATTTACATATGTCAGTATGGATGATGATTGGTATTGATACTGTGGGTATTAAAGTTTTTCAAAAAGTTAATTTTATTGGCTGCTGTGTTTGTGAGACAATAAACAGCAAAGAAGGAGACACATAATCCTCTCCTCTGTCTCTTTAATTTTTAAACACCACCTTTGTGGACAATATTAACCTCTGATGTTTTTCAACAGAGAGGGGTGAGCAGGACGAACCTACCCTATACACCAATCAGTGGAAAGGAGGGAGAATATCTAAGTAACAAGCCTGAAGCAGAAGGGGATAAATTCTGGAAGCTAGAGGGAAAAGGATATAAAAAGAGGAAGACAAGTAAAAAAGGGCAAAATGAACGGAGGAGAGACGCTGAAGGGAGAAGAGATCGAGCAAGTGAGAGAACAGGCTTAAAATTAAGATGCTAGGAAGGAGGAAGGTGTGGCACCAATGGTGAAAAATATGAGGAGAGAGAGTATGAGGAAACCGGAGAGCAGGAAGAGTAATGGTTTGAGGCAGAGGGCTGTGACAATGCCAGAGATGCTGAGATGCCCCAAATGAGATCTGTGGCCACGGTTGTGAGTGGCCGGTACGGAGTAGATAAGACGGGGGATGGAGTCAATTAAAAGGAGGTCGCCAGTGAGAAGGGAGGGGAGAGAGACACCTCAGATGACAGCACTTATATTTCACCAGTATCATTCACTGTCACACAACCGACCTTCCCCCCGAGATAAAAATTCCTATTGGCACGATAATATCCGGCCTATTGTTTTGTGCATGGAGATTAATTAATATTTGTATTTTTTGGGAATTATTGGTTCCTTCTTCTTCTTCTGTCTCACATTTTGATTTACTTGCCTGGCGGGAAAGGCCGAAACTGATATCATAGAAACGATGCCAGATAAAGTGTGATTCACCCTTGGTGTTTTAGTGAGTTTGTTAGAAACTGTCAGCGTTTTCTTTTCATCTTTTTCTCGGAGGCCTCTGGCAGTTGCACACCCCGACAATGCTCCTATAAAAGAAGGAAAAGAAGAACGCACATTCACCAGTGCTTAATTTGTGTTTGTTGTTTCCGGCGCTGAGCACCAGCACTTATTTTTGAGGGCCGGGGCTTATTCTTCTGCCTCAAGCATTTGCTGCGAGCAAAAGACACATATTGGACAGACGGAGGAAGGGAAATACGAAAAAGCGTCACAAAGGGAGAAAGTAGAAAGCTGCAAGAGTGAGCTGATGGGGCAGGGATTGGCTTTATTTGGATTGAAGAGGCCTGAGATGGCGTCAGGATTACACCACCTCAGTATTCCGTGCTCAAACATTCAATTGCTGCAGCCATGTTTTTAAGAGGAGGGCTTTGGGCACCGGCACCTTTTTATTTACAAAAAAGCACTGACATTTACCCTTGTCAAGAGAACTACAACCCTTTCGTAACAATAAAGGAACAAATATTGGAAGGATAAGCTCATTTCCAATTGTTTTCACTACCATTTGGTTAATAAAGGCGACAAGATTTCCCAATTAACTCCAAATTTCTGACTCTTTCTCCCGCACACCTTTTCTCCTATTTTAGAAAAAATGAGGGTGTTGTGCAGTGGACAGTCCCTCCACTATGGACATCCATTATGATTATTAGGTTGAGTATCCATCAACGAGATCTGTGTGTAACATTCAGGTCCCAGGCTTTCATACTAGGAAGGAAAACTCACCTCCTGTCTTTCTGAGGTGGATATAGAACACACACAAGTATGATTATAATGTATTTACTAAATTAAATGGTTTGTATTTCTTTGTACATATTGTTTTTCAATATCCTTAAAACATATCTCATGTGCTTTAATCTACTGTCTGATATACAGATTCATAATGGCCTCCATCCACATTCTGATTCATTTAGACAACTTTTTCAACAATCTATGGGTAATGGTGATGAACCACTATAGTGCTGTCATTCTTGTGCAGAAACCTTTACTGATGAATGGAACTGGAGGACAAAGAGACAGCTGGGCTTTGCGTGTTTGAACATCTTTACACTTGCTTGTGCAGTTAGTCTAGTCTACAGTGTCCATTAGTGAGGCCTGTTCTTACCTGTGTAGCTATTGGATCTTATCCGAACCCAATACACTTTGCTAAGATTCTGAGTGAGGTTTCTGTCATGTTCCAGGCAGTTCATCATAGCATTGTAATGTCTTGTCTGTTGGGGAATAAGGAAAGGTTGTCTAGATCACTGGCCTTGGTTGGTAATAAATCCATGTGAAAATTCCTTTACTAAGTGTAAACTCACATAATTTTAAGCATTCACATTATGATTGTTACAGGTGAAGCCTGTGAATAAGCCATTATGCCACATTGCATGAATGAGATTTTGTTCTGGTAAGAATCCTATTTCTGGAGATTTGGGACAACGCAAACTAACCAAATATGTGCAGCTGTTGTTTGCATCATACATGACTTTCCGATAGTATTGAATAGTGAAAGGAATACTTGCATCCATAGACATGAAGTGCTAGACCAGATTTCACATTATTGAAAGAGGGTTAGAAACCGGTGATGCATGATCGTATTCATGCATCACGACCATGAATCATGCATTTATTCATGCATGGTCGGTTTCAGGCCCGGTTGCTGCTTTGTTCTGTATCTTCTGCAATTTCACAAACTGGTCTCTGTGAGGAGTCTTTAAAGATGGTAATGCAGTAGTCTGACTGTCAGAATATCAGTGCCGCAACAAGGCTAATACAATACTTATATCTGATTGGAGGTTTGTGCTAAGTGAAGTTAGCCCTTCACCATTGCTGATGTGGAGAATGGGCATTTCACTGTCAAAAAGACTGCCAATGTCTTCTATGCACTTATTCAAATTTCGGAGGGAGCTGATACCATGTCTTGAGCCTTATAACTACAGGTAGCTCTGCAACTTTCAAAAGATGTGCTGTTGACATTTGATTGGTTCTTCAACCTCCTCTGTGGCCAAAAGTGTATTTGAGTGTCACTCATTGTAACATTGCAACTGGTCTATTAACTTTAGCAAAGGCTGTCTTAAAAGGTTGAAGATTTTGATGAAGAATGACAGTCCACGTGCACTCCAAATCTGCATGAACCTGGTGTACCTATTGTTGTCAGCTGGTTTCAGGCTAGGAGAGGGATCTTGATCCATTCAAGGGTGGATGTGGAGAACCCCTCCCATTTATGCAGTCATAGTAACAGTAGCTGGTCATCAATTGTTTCATATAAGTTGTAGTAACATACTATGCTTCATTATCAATAACCTCCTTAGATTGGTGGATGGCCTTCTCTTCCAGTTCCTTGCGTTTTTACAAGAGGTGCATTGATGACTGTGCCTATGACGTTGAATCTTTTGTTGTTGACTAAATCAGGAAAAACTTGGACCTTATAAAGGTGTGCAATCGCGCAGGACAAAGCTGTGTGCTTGATTGTATTCAATTGCTCTGCTAAAGCATATACATTTAACTACGATTTGCTCCAGGTTTATGGATTCACTGCGACTGCTCAGCTTGAAAACAGAGCGAAGCAACCACTTCTCTCTGTTTCTGAGCATTGCTATCTGCAGCTCATGCACAGAGAGAAATCTCAAGTTTAATGTATGGGCTTCAGACAGTACAGTTTCAATTATCTCAATATATTTTGTCTATGGAAATGTTAAAAGATGAAATTAAAAAAAAAGGAGATTTATATTTATTACGATGGGTTGGTGTGGATGCAGTACACAAATTATTATGCTGTGAACAAACTTCGATAGCACAGCTCTACTGTTAATAAAGAGCAATACATATGTGTGTGTATATATATATATATATATATTGTTTAAATTACAAAACTAAAATGCAGATACTATGGTGATGGTAGGATTTTATTAAGCGTATTGTGGATGATTTACACAGCCTCAAGGAAATATTTATAGCTTTACAACAGTTTTAATGAGCACAACCAACAAGAACTCATGTCTTTTGAAGATAATTGAATCGGGAATCCAAGATTTAGAATAATTTCTATTTTGAAGCTCACACGGATTGTGTTATTGAAGCTGATACAATTTTTTTAGATCGAGCGTAGCGTTCAACATGTTGGATACTTTTAAGTATACTTATACTGTGGGTTCAAGCGATTTCTAGTTATTTCATTTGGTGGTTCCAGTGTTCTTTAAAAATCCTTGCTTGCTAGTGGTCAGTTCTGCTTCTTTGTCCTGCCTTTTTCTCTTTGGGAGCAGCACCAAGTGCTGTATAATTACGTTATGTCCTGTTTATCTCTTCTGTAGGGGACTCGTTTTTTTAGTATTTGCCTGTTGGTCTTACACTGTGGGTATGTGTTCAGTCCCTCCTTCCCACCAGCTCCCTCTGCAAACATAAAACCAACAGCAGAGGGAGGCTTTTCCAGCCCCCCTTGTTTAGCTTAGCTCCCATGTTTGGCTTGGAATGGAGAGCTTTAATTTCCTTGTTGCCTCTGACATAGCTGTAAAAGACCAGCTGCTGTGTTCCAATCGGAGCTGCTTCAATGGTGTGCCCTGCTGATTAGTGACTGACAGCACAGTGTTTGTATGAGCATGACCCTACAAGACTGCATTTAAATTGAGCGAAAATGCAACTTACAATTTATTTAAACAAATAATACACTGTAAAAAATGAGACACAGGCACAAAAACTTACAGAAAACACTGCGAGGGCAGCTCTGGGCCTGACAAGGCTATAACTGACATTACCTCTTTAAAGGGTCCCTTGAAACCGCCCTCACTCTCTCCGTGTTGTCCTTCCTGTCCTCCCTTCCCTGCATCAATAATTTCTGTTTCTGTCTGTCTGTCACCGTTTGGCTTGTTTGTCAGCTTTTTTAATTCCTAGGCAGCAGTTGAATGCTTTGCATGACCCTGTTACATGGATAATTGCACTTTTGCCGGTTACATGGATAACTGCACATTTGCTAATACCTTTCAGTGCGAGTGAACTTCTGTTTCCCCTGGCATGCCAGCACCACCAAATCTTTCTGTGTCTGCTCATAAATCCTTCTGTTCTTTGAAGATTACAGGTTTGGAATAAATTATGGAGAGCCCAGCCTTGTGCAGACATCAATACACACCACTGTCACCCATTTCTGTTATCAAAATGCAGCGTGTGTCTGTTTCCCAATGCATACATTGGAGGCCAAGGCGTGTGCATGTGTGTGTGGAGGTCAGGGCAGCTGCTGGGCTCTGTGTGGGGTGCCTGGAGGGCACTACTGTGGTGTGTGGGTCCTTCTGTCATAGGGTGTTGATGATATCCTAGGTGTGCATACAGACTGCCCAGATACAAAAGGCCCCCAATTCTTCCAGTCGTGGCTGTCAGCGCAAAATAATTATAACAAGGAGAGGCTGTGAGCGTGTGTCCCCATTTGAACATCTCTGTGTCTGTTTCTCCTTGTGCGTCTCATTTGCTTCGCATGGTGTGTGGATGTGTGTGTCCAGAGTGGGTATCTTTGCTTCGTGCATGTGTGTTTCTCATGCGTGTGTCTTTGCTTCACATGTGCGTATCTATTTTCCCTTGCGTGTGCTTCCTTGGTTCGGGTGCGTGTGTCGTTGCGTGTCTCCTGTGCGTGTTTGTAGCATTGCTTTGTGTGCACGTGCCTGTTTCTCTGTGTGTGTGTGTCAGTGTCTTTACTTAACCTGTGTGTGTGTTTGTTTTCCTCTCTGTGTGTTTCCTTAGTTCGGGCTGTGTGTGGTTGTGTGTGTCCTGTGCATGTTTGTAGCATTGCTTTGCGTTCATGTGTCTGTTTCTCCGTGTCTTTACTTCACCTGTGTGTGTCTTTTTCCCATGTGTATTTGCTTCTCATGTACTTGCGTGTATCTGTTCCCCACATGTTTGTATACTTGTGTATCTTTGCTTGGTGTATGTACAGAGGTGCATTTCCCCATGTATCCTCTTTACGTTCTGCGTGCCAGGGCTGGCACTGGAATCACACAAACATTCAGGAAGATCACAGCTGCTGCAGCAGAGAACAAAGTTCCAATCAGATCTTCCTGTCATCTTTCTTGTATTAGTTAGAGTGTAAGCGGACCCCCCAGGAGCCCAAGAGCTGGGCAGCGCTGCAGAGCACGCTCCGAACAGATGCAATCAGGCCAATTTTATCAGAAATCGTCATCAAAGACGGCCGCTGCTTACAGCATCCAAATCTTTCTCATGTGCTTTTTTTTTAATTTGAAACCAATTTATGGCACCTCTTCGAGTGGCTCTCCTTCAAAAAACAACTCAGGCTTTGGAGTGATTAGCTAGGTCCATGGGGACAGGTACTAAGTAGTACTGAGACAGTCGAGTGTCAGAACACTGTGTTTTTTCTTCCTGGGACAAGACAGAAAATGAGGGAAAAAGAAACCAGTAACTCCCTCGAAGCAATACAACTCTGACGTGGAACTTAGCACGCCACATCATATTCTCGATGAAAAGAATGATTGAAATAGAATTAGAGTGGAAGAAATAAAGACTGGAGAGAGAGAGAGTCTGCTTTTTAAATAAATCACATAGGCACATCCAGACTTGTCAGCTTGGAAATTAGTTGTATGGTGTGAGGAAGGGACCAGGCTTTGAAAGGATGGGGGTCGGGTTTGAGCTCAACACCAGCTTGCCAAACATGGAGGAGGTACGGCGACCAGAAGACGCTGTGGGATTTTACCCAGAGTGCACCCTCCCACTCTCGCTAAAAACAAATTATAAAGGTTTGCAAGGCTACTGCCGATGTCCAGGGGAGGTTTTATATTGCCTGACGGACATCAGCTGTGCTGAGCCTGCAAACAATTATCTGGAAACTTGCTGTCTGCATAGGTTTCTAGCTCACTGTTTGTACTCTGTGTGATATCGGCTCTTCACCAGGAGACCATGTGAAGAGAGCCAATATTGTGCGACATATGGTGGCTGTGTGAGTTGACAGGTCTGAAAATGGCTGACTTTGTACAAGGGCTGTAACGTCATTCCTGTTGCTCAGTCGCATACCACTTGGTCTGTGATTGCTTTCACATAAAGGAATCATTTTTAGTTTGAGGGCGCAAGCGCTTTGACCTGTTGTAAGTGTTAACGTGTCCCTTTATGTAAATGTATACACATTAGGACTCGTTTTATGCTGATGAATCTTTTGACCCAGTGGTGAGACACCGTAGAACGAGATAGCTGATCAATATGTCAAACAATATATCAATGACATTATCAACATATATCACCACAATATACTTCACTTTAGAAATTGATTAAACTGTCGGTGCAACCATGACCTTTCAGTCATGAATAACCACACCTTTATTGGAGTTTTGTGAATTTTATTCCCTATTGATTACAATCTAATAATAAGAGTATTAATCTCAAAACCAAGAAGCAAAAGAGCATAGTCACGATATGGCAACTGTGATAAGATTTTAACAATGCAAAGATCACAAACATAAAAGCACCAATGTAAGAGATACACAGATCAGAGTGCATAGAACATCATATACGTCTTAGTTCAGCATAGCACAAAGTCAGTCACGTCGTTTGCGTCAGTCAAGGTGAATGCCTAATCTAATCACTAATTAGCATCAACATGTTGGACTTCATGCAAACAATTTAGAACACTAATTTAGAAAACATCTGACTAGGGTCTCTATCCAAAAATACAGCAGTTGGTACCTAGAAAGGAAAAGCATATAGACAAATTACAATAGAAATTGTCATAATTACCCTCCTCGGAATGAGTCAGCATACTGGATCAGTCTTCGTCTTCAGGACATCAGTTAGATCGCCGTCAAACTATTTCGTCTACGGGACGGGGGACACTTCCCTCATAAGGAGGAAAAGTGTAATGGGGCAGTCTATGGATAAGGATAGTTTATTCAAGTCTCAAATCACCAGAGTGACAGAGTTTCTGGATGCAATCAATACCATTCCCTACCTAGTTCTCTCGAGTCTTCTGTGTCATGGGTTTTTATCCCTTTTTCGCAATGTCTTCCCCCAAAATTCTATTGGATAGTCGCTACACCCCACTATCCTTAACCTATCAAATTATACATTAGGTAATGCAATTGTCACCCCACAATAATTTATAACACTTTGATTGGTTTTCATAATTGACGTCTTCGTAGGTGGCACATCCGGGGTTACTTCATTCTCTGGCACGTTCTTCGGGTCAAAAGTTCTCTTTTCCATGGTCGATTGTCCTTGGATGTTTCAAATTTTGTTGCATAAACGCATAAAACCTATACTAAAACCGCTAGCATGCGGGTGAGAAAAATCCTAACTTTGCAACATAAAACAAAGAAAGAACACATGCTGGGTCATGACCTTTTGCGAATCAACACACTGGAGAAACAGAAAAATATGCTTTAATATGCGAGTTATACAGCTAAGTTTTTCAGCTCACGCTAACTTAAGACTTATGGATTCTAATAAACGCAATCTTCGTAGGTGTTAACGTATTCAATTAATTATAATGCAAGCAATTATTTTTTATAGTCGACATTAGTATATGGTACAATAATTTCTTCACTTTTAGAATACATTCAGACGAATAATACTTTATGTTTTGTTATTGCAGTATTGGTAAGTATAAGCATTTCACATCTAAGGTATGTAATATTTAAACTACACTCTCTCAGTCCCTCCTCTGATGACGCTCGTCATCACACAAAATTTTTTTTGATTTAATTTTTCACCTTGCGCATAATACGCATTTCAACATCTTGCCCTTTATGACAGCTTTCCCATATCTCATTGAACATTTTCTCTCTTTCATTTTCTTCATTTCTTCTGGTTCTTTTAGTCCAATTTCGTTTTATTTTGTCATTAATTTTACATGCCCCCCATAATCCTAATAGACAAACTAAAACAATTAATAAACCCATCAGAATTTTTGCAAGTACCCCATTCCAAATGTTGGTAAACCAGCTCCCAACTCGGGCAATTCCCTTTCCAAATTTCTCCCAAACACCAAGTTCTTTCAAATCCTTCAAATCTGTACTATCTCTAGTAAGGTTAGTAAGCATGCTTCTAATTTTCTTACTGTTATCCGGAATAAATGAGCAACAATGACGCTCATTGAGCATTTTTCAGACCCCTCCACTCTTTGCTAAAAGAATGTCTAAAGCAAGCCGATTTTGAAGGGTCATAGCCCTTTCTGCAGCAAGTTCAGTATCCATCAGGAGTATGGCTCCTGTAAAATTTGTCAACATGTTATCGACTATAGTAGACAACTTTTGAATTTTCATAGAATTCAAGATGACCCCTATTGATGGGATTATAGCTCCAAATATATCACCAATGACAGCCGCCACTGATTCTCGTTTTTGTCTAGGATGTTGTAATTCAGATGTTTTAGGTATTTGTTTTAAGTTATCAATCTGGTATATCTTTGGGAATACTATCCCCAAATAACATGTCCCATACCACCCCTTAGGGAGACGGTAATAAGCATTTAGTCCACAGATGTAATAGATTCCAGGGATTGCTGGATCTTGTCCATTCAACATCAAGGTCTATTTGCTCTGAAACAAAAACACATGCCTACATTCACTCGTACCCACAAACAAATTGTCTTGATCAGATTTTGGCCTAAATACACAAAGCCTACCTATGTGTAATGCATCTATAGCTAATTTGCCTTGCATCTTGATTGCAGTATAAGCATAATCATTTGCATAGGTACGTTTCTCTAATCCTTTTTCTAATCTTTCTTTTAGTGCTTTGCGTCTATCATCTGTGTGATCTAAAAAGCTTTTCTCTACATGCGACAGTAAGCAAGTCAAATTGTTGCGATGTGCATAAGCAGTTCCAAATGTAAGTGTTGGCTCAAAGAATCCTCTAACTATTTTTATATTGTGCTCTTTAGCTAATTTATTTAAGAATTCAATCACAGGCACAAAAGAAAACACAACATCCAAATTTGAATAAAAGTATTGCACATGCTCTTGATTATAGAATCTTGTTAGTAGCAAGCTGCAACTAATTCCATAAGTAAGAGGGAGACTATGATAGGTAACTCCCTCCTGCACAGATGAAGGAATTTTAGTACATACATAACAATCTTTCGCATCCATGGTTTCCATATACTCATTTAGTAAGCAATAGAAGACATTAGTAGAAAGTTCTCCCTTTGCATTTGTCCCTTCATGCATATGTCTTGCATCCTGCTCAAATCTCTCCCACGGTGTAAGTGTAGTAGTTTCAGGTTTTGAAGTTGCGTTAATAGTTTCTCTCTCTCTCCATGGCATTCCCACAATCACTCCCACTATTATCACTGCACACACAACACCTATTATAAGACCTAACCAACCACACACCTTACTTCCCTTACTACTATTTCTATTATAAGCCATGTTTGTATAGAATCAGTATAGCAGATCAACAATCAACTTGAGGATGAACTCTTTTTTTTTCTCTTCACTTATGTGTATATTAGAGCTTCTTCACTCACTCCAGGACCTCTTTTGTCAAATCAGGTTAGCAGCTTGTCGTAATCAGGTTTCTTCATAAGTCAAATCCGGCTTTAGTGTCACTTCCAGTAGTTTCTAGAGTCTCTCTCTTTTCAGTTTTCAAATTTCAAATTTAGCCAAGTTTTCCTTTGAACTCTTTCAGGTACCGTAATCTTGGCCTGGTACTTCTCGATCAAAACAGAATGCTAGGAATTCTTGTTGCCATTCAGAGGTTGTAGCGTATGCCCATTCAGGACCTGTATATCTTCTATTTGCTATTCTTTTTCTTTTCAACCTTCGTTCACCTTGTTGTTCTCCTTCACTCAGATCATCTGCTTGAGAAGTATCACTCTCTTCTATTATTGTGTCATTTGATACCTCCTTTATTTTAATGAGTTGCTTGTCTGGCCAATTGTCGCCTCTATGTGTCTTTTCTCAGCGTTTTCCTTCAGGACGTTGGACAGCACCCTCCTCTTGTGATATGGTGTTTTCTCTTGACGGACCTGCAACTGGTTCTGGAGATTCTGACACGTTTTGACTTCTCTCTACAATTTCTCCTTCTCTTTCTTCTTCCGGTTCTATGTTGGGTTCGGGCTCTAACCCGTATCCGTCTACTTCTGGGAGAATCTCTCCTTCACTTAGTTCTCCTTTTGCCTCTACTGAGATAGGCACTCTGTCACCCCTCTCGAACTCATTGATTGTTTGAGGGACAAGGCTGTTCTCAGTGGGCCCTCCGGTAGTCTCAGTTCCTTCTTGACTGTTCTCTGACCCTGAGACCTCTCCCTCTAAAGTTGTTGTGCCGGAATCTTCAAGTTCCTCTTCAGCAGGACACGTTACCTTTTTCGTGTGACTGGCATGTATCCAGTTGGGAACCCCGGCACACTTTACAGCGGTAGTAGTCGTCAATATTACTTGATATGGCCCTTTCCAACGTGGTTCTAGACGCAATTTTCTCACGTGCTTCTTAACAACCACCCAATCACTGGCTTGTAGAGAGTGGCCTGGATCGCCAATCGGCGGCAACGTGTTAGCTTCCACCTGGTGAGAAAAAAAGCGAATCACGTCAGCCAAACCTTTGCAGTAATCGAACACCATATCATCTGTAATATTCACTAGTGCATTTGCAGGTACTGCTGGTAATCTCATAGCTCTGCCCATGAGGATTTCATGGGGGGACAGTCCCGTTTTCTTGCCTGGGGTGTTTCTCATTGACATTAGCACTAGAGGTAAGGTGCCTGGCCACTTCATATTAGTTGCTGCGCACATTTTTGCCATCCTCGATTTCAAAGTACCATTCATCTGCTCTACTAATCCTGATGCTTCAGGATGATAGCTACAATGCAGCTTTTGTTCAATGTTGAGTGCGGCACACAGAAGTTTAATCACCTCATTGTCGAAGTGTCTACCCCTATCTGATTCTATAGAAACCCGAATCTTGGTATCAGTTCCCTGAGTAGTAGTTTTGCAACTGTAAGACTGTCATTCCTACATGTGGGATATGCCTCAATCCAATGACTGAAAGCACACACAATCACCAACACGTACTTCAATCCTCCACAAACAGGCATTTCGATAAAATCCATTTGCATTTTGTTGAATGGACCTCCAGCTCTCCCAATGTGGCTCAAAGTTACCACAGTTCCTTTGCCAGCATTAATCTGTTGACAGATGACGCACCTGTGGCAAGTGATTTCCGCGGCATGTCTGGATTTTGGATTGAACCAATCAATCTTAAAGGATCTGATCATGGCATCTCTTCCCAGATGTGCCTGCCCATGGTAGAGCCGGGCAAACTGTGACAAAAGGCTATTTGGCAAGACTAATTTTCCCTCCTCTGAAACTCATAGATCATCAGCTCTTTGTACACATTGCATTCTTTGCCAAGAGCGTTTTTCTTCCTTGCTCGCGCAACCTTGTAATGTTTTCAGTTCATCTAAGGTGTCAACCACCCGTAATGCTAGATTTAAACACTTATCATTTTCAGTTTGTGGTAACAATTCCCATTGCTCCTTAAACAATATACAGTTCAATGCACAAATCTTGTGACTTGATCTGCATAGCCGTTTCCCATAGACACAAAATCTTGTGATCTGATGTGAGCACTGCACTTCACCATGGCAATTTCAAGAGGTAACTGAATCGCGTGTAACAAATCTCTTATTTGTTCACCGTTTTTCACAGGAGAACCAGAGGAGGTCATAAAACCTCTCTGTGACCAAAGTTGTCCAAAATCATGCACAATTCCGAATCCGTATCTACTGTCAGCATAGATAGTGACTTTCAAATTTACAGCTGCGTGGCATGCCTTAGTAAGGGCGATTAATTCTGCCACTTGTGCTGAAAACACTTTCTCGAGCCAGGAGGCATCGACGATGCCAGTTATGGTACATACCGCATAACCAGCTCTCAGGGTTCCCCCAGAATCTCTGACATCGACAAACATGATGCAATCATTTTCTTTCAATTGAGTGTCCTGAATATCTGGACGAGGCTTGGTGCACAGCTCAGTCACCTCAAGACAATCATGTTCAAATTCTTCGCCATCTTTAATTTCAGTACTTTCATTTGGAAGCAAAGTTGCCGGGTTCAGTACAGTGCATCTTCTAAGAGTAACATTTGGTGACCCCAGTATAATCGTCTCATACCTAGTGAGACGTGCATTTGTCATGTGCTGAGTCTTAGTTCGAGTCAACAGAATTTCAATTGAGTGTGGAACCATTACTGTCAGAGGGTATCCCATAACTATGCCTTCACATTGTAAAAGGCTCTGACCAACTGCTGCAACTGCACGCGAACAACCCGGTAAGGCTGCTGCGACAGGGTCCAAGGTAGCTGAAAAATATGCTACAGGGCGATTTGCATCTCCGTGGACCTGTGTTAAGACAGACAAAGAACAAGCATCACGTTCATGACAAAACAACAGAAAAGGTTTCTCGTAGTCTGGCATTCCCAATGCTGGTGCTCTGCACATGCATTCTTTTAATTCTACGAATGATTCGAGCTCCTCTTTTGACAAAGTTATAGTATATGGCCCATCCTTGACTTCCTTTCCTGTCAGTTTTATTAACGGTTTTGAAATGATTGAGAAGTTGGGTATCCACTGGCGACAGTAGCCCACCATTCCCAAAAACATTCTGACATCTCTTTTTGTTGTTGGTGGATTCATTTGCAAAACAGCTGTTATCCATCTCTTTTGATATTCTTCCGGACCCTTTCTCAATCAAATGTCCCAAGTATTTTACTTCTTTCTGACAATATTGTCACTTTCTGGGTTACACCTTGTGTCCATTCTTTCCCAGATGATTTAGTAATGCAATGGTGTCATATTTACAACTGTCTCTTGTTTTGGACGCAATTAACAAATCATCAATGTACTGCACAAGAGTTGAATTAAAAGGGAGCACAAGAGGTTCCAGATCCGTTTTCAATATCTGATTGAAGATGGATGGTGATTCAGAAAACCCTTGAGGAATTCTGCACCAACTGTACACCTTGTCCAAGAATTTGAAACTTAACAAAAATTGGCTGTCCTCATGAAGAGGTATCGAAAAGAAGGCTTGTGATAGGTCTACTACGGTAAACCATTCAGCGTCACAGGGAACCTGGAACATTATTACTGCTGGGTTAGGTACCACGGGGCAACATTTCATCACAATTTCATTTATTTTTCTCAAGTCTTGCACAATTCGAACTTTTCCACAGGGCTTCTTTAAACCCATTATGGGAGAGTTACATGGACTGCTCAAGACCTCTTTCAGGACTCCCTGTCTGAGAAAGTCTTCAATTATTTGTGACACTTCAATAAGGACGTCTTGGGTCATGTGATATTGTGTCACTTGTGGGAACACTGCATTCGGTTTTATCTGAACTTTGACTGGTTCCACTCCCTTTATTAATCCTACTTCTTTCCCGGTCAAATCCCATACTTTCTCTGTTACTGTTCCTTGCAGTTCGACAGGTAGATCAATCAAAGTATGCATTGGGAATAGAGTAATCAAAGGGTAGTCTTCATTTGTCCCTGTTTCTTCCTCTATAAATTGGCTTTCATCTCCCTCTTCGTCACTATTTGTCTGTACTTCAATTCCATCGTTGGAACAGGTAATTGAACATTTTGTTTTACAGAGTAAGTCCCTTCCCAGTAGAGATACTGGACTTGAATCACATACAACAAATCTATGTAGCCCTTGGAAGTTGCCAATTTCAACTTGTACCGGATCGGTAATCGGGTTAGTCAAGTACCGATTTGCTACTCCGACCACTCATATAGTACGCCCCGAGAGAGGCAATCTTGGAACTTCTGCACTTCGAACTGTGGAACGTGTAGCTCCTGTGTCAACCAAAAATGAAACCTTGTAGCCCATCACCTTTCCCTCTACATATGGGCCTCTCTGATCCACCTCTAGGCATGCTGCAAGCCTGCACTCTTCACTGTCTGAACTATCATCTGACCAGTCCTCATTCATGCCATTTTCTCCTCGTAATGGAAACTGTTGTACAGTATTGTTGTGATTTGTTACCTGCCCTGTGACCTGCTGAGGAAGCATCACCTGTTGCTGTCCCATCGGAGCCATTGGTTATTGCATTTGCTGTCTAGGCACCATAGGAATCTGCTGTTGCACTGGTTGCATTTGTACTGACTGAATATGCAGCATTTGCATCTGCTGCATGGGCTGTACCCCTTGCATTTGTACCAGATTATTCTGAAAATTCGGGTTTTGATGTCTTATTTTTGTGAGGTACCAACGTTAGTGCTTTGCTGAACTGCACCATCCTGCACCATATTCGGACACTCCCGTTTCCAGTGCCCCACGCCCCCTCACACGTGACATGGTGACATATTTTTCGCTCCTTGAACATCATTTTGAATAACAACGTTATTCATGTCTAAACCGCGGTTCACAAACCCTCGACCTCGGCCTCTCGGCTGTGCCTGAAACACACCATTCATTTGCGGTTGTTGTTGTATCATCTGCTGAACTCCATTTCCCTGTATTCCAGCCTGTGCAGCCCATATCTGCATCACCATCACCTTTTCCTTCAGCTTTTTCTGCTTCAACTCAATCTCATCACTACAGTACTTTGCATACTGCAACACCTCATCAATCGGTTTAGCTTGCCAACAAATCAAATGATTCTTAATCATTTGGCTAACCTCTGGTCTCAATCCTTCGACGAATCTAAACACAACGTGGTTCATATCCTTTGGTTCGATAGTCTCAGTACCACTGTAATGCTTGAACGCTTTTAACAATCTCTTATAATAAGCACGTATTGACTCCCTAACCTCTTGAGAAGTCCGGTCGATTTTCTGCCAGTCAGTCACCTACGGCAACACCTTTTGTTTCAAAAACTCAATCACTTTATGATAATATTTCATCACCTCTTCTGAAGGTGCTCCGGTCACCTTATCTCTCGCCGGCTCCTTCGTCGGCCAATCTACCCCTCTCTTGCACTGGAGCCACAAATCAGGCGGAACAATGTATTCAAGTCTTTCCAAAGACATTTTGCAAGTTTCACAAACCTGTCCGTTTGTTGATACCACTCGATCGGCTTCTCCCTCAATCTAGGATAATCATTAGTAAAGGATAGAATATCTCCTCTAGTCCATGGCACATGTACTAAAACACCACCAGCTGTCTCTCTCATAGGTAATATTTTTACCGATTCCAAATCAGGTGAGGTCCTAGCTTGATTAGACCCTGGGCTATCACCCTTTCCCTTATCTTTTTTCTTTGCCCATCGGCCTTCCCATTTCTCCAATGCACCCCAAATCTGTGCACTTTGCAACAGTTCTCTCAAATGTGCCTTCATGCCTGCAGATCTCATATGTTCAAAATCTTTTGAGTCAAAATCTAGTCTGTAGCTCCTTTTCAAATGCTTAGTGTTTCCGATATCGACATTGTATTTGTCTGCTAAATTCGCTAATCTCTGATGTACTTTGCCAACTTCCTTCGTAATCTTGGGACACAAGTATCTCAATTCTGCCTCTGTGTAGGACTCCAATCTATTTACTCCCATTGTCCCTTCTACCAACTCGGCAGCTTCTGCCCCTAGTCGTACAAAGATCAGGTATTCATCTGGTTTTTCTTTCTCAGGTTCAACTGTAGCCACTGCAGTCTTCTGTGAAGTATAAGTTTTTTCTAACCATTCATTTAACTGTTGAACTGTAAAACCCTGCAGTGAAATGTTCCCTGCATGTATCATTGGAGAATGTGAGGTATTCGTACTCATGGTTTGCGGAGTTAAAACTCCTAACTCTGCTTGACACATTGCTTCGAGAGGTGCCCCCACTGGACTAAGGTCCATTAAGGGTCTCGGTGGTTCATTTACTTGTTCTCCAGGGGCCATTATCTGTGGAGTTCCCATCGACCCTCCTCTTATCGCCTCCTGAGTCATCACTCCCTGGTCACACACCCCTGCTTTACCTTGTGCATACAATGGCACTGGGGGACCAACAGTAATGGGTAACGATGTAGCGGCAGGTGTTTGACCTGGACCCAGACTTCTTGGAGTGGCAACTCCATATGTCTGTTCCAATGTACCCGGAACAGGTACTAATGGTGGTCCCGCTACAGGGTTATACCCTGATATCAACTGTGGTTGTGGTTCAGACATTAATTTTGGAGTTGATTCAATCTGTATTAGCTTTGGCTTCGTATATATCGGGTTCGGTGGCACTATCAAATTCTTAGTAGTCTCAAGCACTGGAACATCAGGGTAGATTCTCTTTATCTGCGGTGGAGGCTGCAACTGTATCGGCATGTCTGGTGCAGTGGGTACACTGACACCATTCTGTGTCAAAGCTGTATCGCTAGTCTGTACCGTATCAGTAACTCCCTTTTCCTGCGTCTGGTTCCCAGGATCCAAGCTAGTACTTGGAGCACTGTCGCTCACTGCATATGGTGGCGGACGATCATGTAACAATCTATCCATATATTCCTCATCATCTGAATCATCTTCCTCTTCCCAGGATCTTTTATTCTCTTTAGATTTGCCTGAGTCTTTGTCGGTTTTTCTTTCCCTGCGTTTCTTCTCCCTGTGTTATCGCTGGGAATAATTTTAACCCGTCTACAATTCCCCGTCTCCACATTTTGCTCTCATTATCCCATCTAGCCTCTGCATAGGATTTTTCTGCCCTTCTCAGTCTTCTCTGAAACCTTTCTTGTCTATGTTTAAGAGCCATCAAATCCCAAATCCTCATATTGTGCCGGTCTTGGAGGTGGTTTCTGCATACTTAACATCCACCTTAGATTTTCTAGTACCTTTGGGTTAAACGTCCCATGTTCTGGGAACGCTAGACACCCCTCTTTCTCTGTTAATTTGCGCCACTGTTTCATCCATAACAAGGCGCAATACCTTTCTCTTCCATAAATGTATAAGCTGGAGTACCCTCAGGTGGTGTAGGTTCCCCATCGGTTGCAACAATATATACATGTCCCTTTAGAGCGCTCTTGAATGCTTTGACAAAATTCATTTTTGCTATTCTCTTATTTAGTTTTTAATCAGAAATGGCTTAGTTCCCAAGATACTCTTCACCTGCCTTTCTCAACCTATTGCCTCTCACGGACGGCAGCCAATCCGTGCACAACCCCTCTCGACATCTGACCTATCTCAGCGCGGCACCACTGACGTCACACTCACACACTCTGCGTCTGACAAAGTCTTGCCGCTTGTCCGCTCCTCACTGAACCCCTACAACTCACACAAACTAATGCAAATTATTGCGAGAACCTTTAAATGACAACACAAATCTGTCGGTTTACTACAGGAAGGGTAACACGTTCACTTCAGAACTTTACAGAGATTTCACTTGAAGCCTCAGCCGCTACTCTCTCCTTATCAGTTCCCGCATACGCAAGCAGAATTCGACCCGCAAATTCTACTCTCGACTTGTCAATGACTCCTTCTAGTGCACTTTCGAATTTGTCAAATCTCCATCGAAGATTTCATACATACATTATAACTCAAACTCGACTTGCCAACCACGCCCGATTGACCTATTAAACCGCACAGATTACAACATAAATCACATTTATCTTCATACTCCGGAGTCTTAGACCTCGACAGGTCCATACACAACAACCAACCACGTGGATAATTTTGAGCAACAAGCGCTACATTCACATGAAGTACGCCGACTTCCCTACTCTCATACTGTGGAGTACGCCCACTCCTATTAAACAACACTAAATTTGGCCTAAATACACACAAATCTTTTGCAATCACCTGCAAAATGCATAAGCTTAGACAAGCGCAGAGACCCTAACCACACACTCTATGACGCCGAGAACATTCCCAACTCATTTAGGCAGGCTCCGAGATCCCGGGAAAGCCATGGTGAACTTAGAAACCCATCATACTTCCAAATTGCATTATCACAGAAAAACAAATTAAACAATGAATCTCCGTCCTAGGGCCCCCAAGGGCCAAACTGTCACTCTGCTACCAGAACTGTTAACGCGTCCCTCTATATAAATTTATACACATTAGGACTCGTTTTAGGTCGATGAATCTTTTGACCCAGTGGTGAGACAACGTAGAACGAGATAGCTGATCAATATGTCAAACAATATATCAATGATATAATCAACATATATCACCACAATATACTTCACTTTAGACATTGATTAAACTGTCGGCGCAACCATGACCTTTCAGTCATGAATAACCACACCTTTATTGGAGTTTTGTGAATTTTATTCCCTATTGATTACAATCTAATAATAAGAGTATTAATCTCAAAACCAAGAAGCAAAAGAGCATAGTCACGATATGGCAACTGCAATAAGATTTTGACAATGCAAAGATCACAAACATAAAAGCACCAATGTAAGAGATACACAGATCAAAGTGCATAGAACATCATATACGTCTTAGTTCAGCATAGCACAAAGTCAGTCACGTCGGTTGCGTCAGTCAAGGTGAATGCCTAATCTAACCACTAATTGGCATCAGCATGTTGGACTTCATGCAAATCAATTTAGAACACTAATTTAGAAAACATCTGACTAGGGTCTCTATCCGAAAATACAGCAGTTGGTACTAAAGAAAGGAAAAGCATATAGACATATTACGATAGCAATTTATTCAAGTCTCAAATCACCAAACAGAGTGACGGAGTTTCTGGATGCAATCAATACCATTCCCTACCTAGTTCTCTCGAGTCTTCTGTGTAATGAGTTTTTATCCCTTTTTCGCAATGTCTTCCTCCAAAATTCTATTGGATAGTCGCTACACCCCACTATCCTTAACCTATCAAATTATACATTAGGTAATGCAATTGTCACCCCACGATAATTTATAACACTTTGATTGGTTTTCATAATTGACGTCTTCGTAGGTGGCACATCCAGGGTTACTTCATTCTCTGGCACGTTCTTCGGGTCAAAAGTTCTCTTTTCCATGGTCGATTGTCCTTGAATGTTTCAAATTTTGTTGCATAAATGCATAAAACTTATACTAAAACCGCTAGCATGCGGGTGAGAAAAATCCTAACTTTGCAACATTAAACAAATAAAGAACACATGCTGGGTCATGGCCTTTTGCGAATCAGCACACTGGAGAAACAGAAAAATATGCTTTAATATGCGAGTTATACAGCTAAGTTTTTCAGCTCACGCTAACTTAAGACTTATGGATTCTAATAAACGCAATCTTCGTAGGTGTTAACGTATTCAATTAATTATAATGCAAGAAATTATTTCTTATAGTCGACATTAGTATATGTGTACAATAATTTCTTCACTTTTAGAATACATTCAGACGAATAATACTTTATGTTTTGTTATTGCAGTATTGGTAAGTATAAGCATTTCACATCTAAGGTATGTAATATTTAAACTACGCTCTCTCATAAGTATTGTGGGTGAAGTTATGTTTCGTGGGCCTTGTTTGTCATATCATTGCAATAGGCATGCTAGCCGTGAAATGTGTAATGTACTATGTTCTCCAGGGGTTAAATATATGGTTGCACTGCACTACTTTTTCCTATTCTTTTTTCATGTGGTAATGCTCTCTAAGGGCTGACTGTGTGTCTAAAATGCTGTTTTTATTGTGGTTTTCTCTAGGGAATGTTCTGAGCATTGCAGTCAACATGCTATATTATGCATGGCATAAAAAAGTGCCCCATAATGCTTTGCACGGCATTACTTTTACAAACCATTTTTGCTCATAACTCAGCTTGTGGTGGTCCTAGTCCTAGTACAATGGGACCACCTTCAAAATGTTTTTTCTCTTTACATCATCTCTGGGTCCCAACACTAGATTAGTGGGGACCCAAAAATAATAACCCCTCCCACCATTCAGTGTCTTTTAAGCTTTTTCATAGCTAGAACTTTTGCTTTACAGCTGGGAGAAGTTTTGTTTTAAAGGCCTTATTTGTTATATCATTGCAGTAGGCCTGCCAGCCCTAAACGTTCTTTAGGGGCTAACTAGAGGCAGTGCTCAATTTGCAAATAAAAATGTGCCTGTGCCCAAATTTCTCTCGTCTGAAAGATGCAGCAATTGCAATAAAAAATGCAGCCATGAAATACTGAGGCCATCTCGAGCCTCTTTAATCCATTAACAGCCAATCCGTGCCCCTTCAGCTCAGTCCTGCACCTTTCTGCTTTCTCCCTTTGTGACAGTTTTTTATTTTTCTCTTCCTCCATCTTTCCCATATGTGTCTTTTGTTCGCAGTAAATGCTTGAGGCAGAAAAATATGTGCCGGCCCTCCAAAATAAGTGCCAGTGCCCAGCTTTGAAAACCACAGGCTCAAATCAAGCACTGACTGTATGGTTACACTGCGTTACTGTCTCCTGTTTTTTTATGGGGTTATGCCCTGTAGGGGCTAACAATATGGTAACATGACCATGTTAGTTACAAATGATATTTTTGTTATGGTGCTCTCTAGGGGCTGTTTTAAGCATTAAAGTTGAATACCAAAAATGTACTTATAAATAACGGTTGTATGATAATTGTATATGTTTTAATAATCTCTCCTTATTACAATTATGACCATGATTCAGACCAACTTAACATCCTTCTTACACTATAACTGTTCCAACACTTTTGATATGTTTGAGTGACCCTTCTAGTTTATTTCTCCTCTGTGGCTGTCTTGTGTGTTTTTTGGGGAATTATGTTAGCCAGACAGCAACTCTGATGGTGGGGTGGTGAAAGTGGTATTCTACTGGAATTAGCATTGCAGATTTAGATTAGAATGCTAAATAGCAACATTTTTATTTGTTGCTTCAGATAGAGAAAGAAGGTAAATGGTGGTGCTTTAGTTATATGCAGTGGCACTGGAATTATATGGCAGGAAAAGACATAATTAAGAGGCAGGGTTGACCAAGTTATGTGGCAAGAAAAGTCCAGTTAGGAATTTACTCTGTCAACAGCTCTAACTCAAGCAAATGCGAGACCTATTGCTTTGCAAATTCTTGTTTTAGATTGGAGAAGGGTCGCAGATCGTAAAAGGGAAACACAATAGCAATGTGGTTTCTGGACAGATCTGTACAGTTCGAAATCGGTAATTCTCGCGTTCAGTTTCTGTTATAACATTGGTGGGAAAAGCAATTGCCTTGTTCTCCCACTGCAGCTTTGCTATAGTGAGAGCTGTAGCTCAGCTTTACATTCTTCAAGGGCAAGTGACTTCGGTGATAGTTACTCAGTTAATAACAGCGCTTAGAAAAGGCAAAACTGCAGTATGAAGCTGTAAATAAAATCATGTTATTAAATATGTGGTAAGCTTTGCCGTTCCACAATCCAGGAATCAACACTTCAATGTCGAGCCACTTGTAGAATCCGACTAAGAAGGACAGGAAGTCTGTATTTTCTTTGGAAGTAGTTTATTTGAAGGAAAAACAGGACCCACGGAGAACCGCTGCTAGTCAGGCGAAGTGCAGGAACCGTCTGCCTTCACCTGGCAACCAGGATTCCACATGAGAATACAAAGTACATCACAGTGACATATAAAACATTCCACAAGATTAAGAAACAAGAAACAGACTAAATAGATGCTAAAAGAAATACTCTGAGGATACTACAACACCCCCTTCCAATACAACAATTAACTTAAATCGTAGTTGAAGACGTACAGGTAATCTGCTAATTATTTTGCTATTAACCACATTACGTGCATGATGAGAACTATTCACATTGGATTGAGATGACGTAGGAACTAGGTCATCACACACAAAGTCATCACACGTGTGTTGAATAACCTTAGAGATGTGTCCATCAGAAGAATCATCCTCTGCTACATGAGGAGCAGTGTCAAGAGACACACTATTATCAACACAGACTTTGTTAGGCTCCAACAAATTAGAACTCTCATCAGCACCAATACGAGTTCTGTTATACACTTGTGCCTGCACATCAGAAATAGGAACCAGCCTAGATTTATTCCACCAACCTTTGTCATGTACTAAAACAGCATTTTTCGTGACTCTGTCAATTCTAAAAGGCAATGTAAATGTGGATTCCCCCTTTCTCACTTTAAATGGTTTCTTAATAAGAACCAGTCTCCCACACAAAATTCCCTATCTTTAGTATGTTTTAACAAATCAAAATATTTTTTTGTTTTCTTTGTTTGTTCTCAACTACTTCCCTCACAGAGATTGCAGAATTTTCATGATTAGAATTCGAAGAATGCAAAGAGTTTAGCCAGTTGGGTACTACTCTTGATCTACATTTCCTTCCTCTCAGTAACTCAAAAGGAGTAATTCCCGTTGTGGAATGAGGGGTGGAATGATACCCTGCAATTTTCTGTTTTAGAAATTCCTCAACAGCAACACCTGAAGAAAGAGTGGTCTGTATTCCATCTTTAATGAAACGGTTCGCCCTTTCCACCAAACCATTAGCGGAAGGACTATACAAAGCAACTTGAATGTGGGTGATGTTGTGATTGGTGAGAAACGATTTCATCATTTTAGAAATAAAATGGGTGCCATTATCAGTTACTATTTCTTTTGGAGATCCTTCCAATGCAAAAACATTTTCAAGGAATGCGACAACTGAACTCGTGGAAGGAGAATCTACAAAGGAGTAATATATCCACTTTGAGTAATAATCAATCAAAACTATTGTAAATCTTTTAGGTGCAGGGAGCAAATTGAATGGACCCGCAAAATCCAATGCTACCTTAGACCAGGGATGATTGGGCCAAGGTACGTTTTGAAGAGTTTTCTGTATAGTCTTCCAATGTTTGTTAGAAACTAAACATTGGGGACACACATTAATAACATTTTCAACTTGCTTATTCATGGACGGCCACCAATAGTGTTCCCTCAACTTCCTGCAGGTGACAGTAATGCCTAAATGACCTTCATTGGTGGAATAAAACAGCTGTTGCGAACTCAAACACCATTTTCACAAGATAGTTCAGATGAAATCTGAGCAAATGGTTTCAAGCAATTTGGGGCACTACGAATGGGAGGCCAACATTTTTTTATGAAATCCAGAACTTTCAGTAAAATCTCATCATGTGCAGTGGCATTTGTCCAGTCAGTTTCAGAAATGCATCCATTAAGATCACTGACCGCATCAATAGCAGCAACAACACATTCATACTCTTCCTGGATGCTTTCTGGAAGAGGTAGAGGCATACGTGAAAGACAGTCTGCCTGAAAATTCTTCCCCCCTTGAATGTACTTGATGGTGAAATCATACTCCTTCATTTTGGAAAGTAAGCACACAAGACGAGCAGAAGCCTTGCCAAGCCCATCACCATTCAACAAAAATATTAGAGGTTTGTGGTCAGTGTGTATTTCAAAAGAATTACCCCATAGATACGTTTTTAACGTTTGAACAGCCCAAACACAAGCTAGCGCTTCTCTCTCTATGGTACTGTAGTTAGCTTCTGCTTCCAACAGAGCCCTGGAAGCAAAAGCTATGGTGATAAGTTTACCATTCACAGACTGATTGAAAACCGCTCCAATGTCTTTTGCACTAGCATCAACAGTGATGGTGCATTTTTCTCCAGAAATAAAGGGGCTCATGGCAGGGGCACCACAAACAAGATCTTTGAGCATAGTGAATGCTGCATCAATTACAGCGGTCCAAGTACATTTAACCCCTTTTTTCAATAAATTCCTTAAAGGCTGCACTACCATGGGATAGTCAGGTACAAAGCGGGCATAGTACTCACATAAACCCAAGAAGGACCTAGGAGCATCCTTATTTTATGTAGCCGGTGCCTTAAGAATTGCTTCTGAATTACATAACTTATGTTGAATAGCATCAGCAGAAATGGTGTGTCCTAAGTAATCCAACTGTTGGACTACAAATTTACATTTATCTGGTTTAACTGTTACACCAATAATAGTAATATATATAACACCTGCTCCAAAATTTCAAAATGCTGTTCTTTAGTATCAGTGAAAATAAGCATATCGTCCTGAAATGCCTGAACGTGGTCATGTTAGTGAATAGAACATACATTGCTTTTTGAAAAACACTTGCAGCAGAGGCAAGTCCAAAAGGAAGTCTTAGATATTTGTAAGCTCCAAAATGGTGTTACAAAGGTGGTGAGCTCTTGAGATTCAGTACTCAACGCAATTTGATGATCAGCTGAGTGCAACTCAATCGCAGAAAAATATTTTTAATTCCCAATATTGGCTAACATTTCCAGAATGCACGGTAAAGGATGGCAATCAACAATGATATTCTTGTTTAACGATCTCAAATCTACACATAGACGAAGATCTCCAGATTTTTTTAGCTAAAACAATAGGTGAAACCCATTCTGAAGAATCTGTGGGAGAAATCACTCCTTCCTTTGTGAGGACACTCAAAAGTTTTTTTAAATCATTTCGTACGCTGATGGGTACAGGTCTGACCTTATGTTTGACCGGAACAGCATCTTTCTTCAATATTATGACATGTTCAAAACCTTTCATGGTGCCTATCTCATTTTGAAAAAGTTTGGGAAACTTAGAAATCAACATGGATAGAATATCACTCTCCATATATATAGATAAAACAGGTATACTTCCCAATACAATAGGATTGTCTTTGCCAGGCTTAAGCTACAAACCCAATTTGGCTAACTCCATCTTTCCTACTAAATCTCTGCCATCTACAGCAACATACACTTTAGTCCAGGTGTCTCTACCAAGGATGTTAAGATGTGCATGGAAAAAACCCAATAAATACATTTCCTTATCTCCAAGTGCTTTAGGGTTAATATCTGGGCCTTGCAATTTGATAGAGTTATGCCACAATGAAAAGAATGTCTTATCTGCCAAAACTGTAATAGGCTCCCCTGAATCAGACACGGCAGTAATGGATTTACCATTTATAAGAGCCTGGCACACAGGACCTTTTACTTTAATATTTCCTTGAAGATTTTCTTGCATAGTGAGAAGCACCTTTTACCGATAGCTGGGCATGCAGAATTGTTGCCTAAATGATTTTTGGAACCACAGCAATAACATGTGAACTGTTTTTCCTGTTTTTGTTACACTCATATTTATGGCAGAAACAGTGTCATTCTCAGAAATATAAGAAACTGGTGAATGGCCTTCTTGAGAATTCAATGCTTGAGTAGAGATTAAGGATCTCTCTATACTTTTAGCAATATCTATGACTTCGGACAATGAAGGGTTCCTGCATGTGAGTAATCTTTCTTGCATTTTATTAGAAAAACAATTAAAAACAAATTGATCTCTAATATACGTGTCTACACAACTTTCAAATTCACGTGATGAAGCCAGAATGTGTAAAGCAGCTGTGCATTCTTTGACTGACTCGTCAGGAAACTGCTTTCGTTTAAATCAAAGGAAGGTTGTCAAAAACTTTTTGTCCCTCAATGCCTAAATGACTAAACAACAAGGCCAATTGTCTGGTAGAGCTGTAGTGAAGAGCATCAATAGCCAGCAAATAGTTCTCAAAAATGCATATCCACTGCTTCCATTTGATTTCAGGTTTACCAGATTTCTGCAAAAACGGTGGTGGATGTATTACATTATCATTAGTAGCCATGATATGGACACGTAATAAAAGGTAAAACTATGAGAAATTACTAATACAATTTAAACACTGGAATAATATCCAAACACAGAGAAAATGACAAAATGGAAAAGGAATGTTAACACAAAGTTATTTTTTTTTTCTAAATATTCCTCTTTCTTTATTTTCTTTCTTCTATAATAAGAAGTCCACTTTTAAGAAAATTTATAAGGTGTGCGCATCACCGCGCTGTTAGCTGCCAACAAACTGCTCTCCAGAGAGATAGGAAGGTGTGCGTGTCACCGTGGGGTAAAGTTGCCAAAAATAAACCACTCTCCAGCAAATAGGAAACAAACGTGCATATAACCCTTTTTTTCCCCCAAAGTACGGATGATGCAAATGCACAAGAAATCACCTTTAAGAAAATGTCAGTGTTCACCTTTAAGAGCGTACGAGTCACCACGTCGTTCACCAGCCACAAAATAGAAGATTCATGCGTCATGGCAGACGCATACAAGGTCGGCAGCTGGGCATGACAGAGCACATGGGAAGGCAGCAAAGCGCGAGGCAACGCACAGTGGGCAAGAGGAATGACAGTTAAAGAAGGCTTCAGCTTGAGGAAGGCTTCGGTTGCGAAATGAAAAGGCAACCGTAGAAGAGAAAACTACGCGAGGAGGTAGTCTCTTCTTCAACATTTTTCTTATTGGTTTCTCATTAAGTAAAATAAAATGAGTCACAGTTTTTCCTTTAAAGACAAACCTGCAGCCTTGGTTCCAAATCCTGTGGGCCCTGGGAAAAAGTCCCCCGATAATAAGGGGTCAAAAACAACCCCACTCCTAGTACCAAATTGTAGAATCCAACTAAGAAGGACAGGAAGCCGCTTCTGTATTTTCTTTGGAAGTAGTTTATTTGAAGGAAAAACAGGACCCACAGAGAACCTCTACATGTCAGGTGAAGTGCCGAAACCATCTGCCTTCACCTGGCAACCAGGATTCCACATGAGATTACAAAGTACATCACAGTGACATATAAAATATTCCACAAGATTAAGAAACAAGAAACAGACTAAATAGATGCTAAAAGAAATACTTTGAGGATACTACACACTTACTCAGCTGGAGAAGTTTTTGTTTAGTGGACGTGACACTAACCCAAAATGACAGATAAAAACATTATATAGAAATAATAATATATACAGAACAAGTTATTCAATTTGTCAGAGCAGAAACACGTATGACCAGAGCATGCCTTCACAGGTGAGCACGTAGTGAAAGGGCCCTTGCAGTTCAACGGTGTCAGGAAGTTGCGCTGCGAAATATATAAGTGCCCCAAGGTTCACTTTGTGGAGGTGATGCTGAGACGGAGCACACAGCCCGGTAGAAGCTGCTCTCGCCGTGCAGACACCGGGCTGTTCTGTGCCCGGGCAGATGGGTCTCGTCCTGCTTGACAACCGACAATAGACTTTCCGTTGCGTAACCAGACTGAGAGTACTGGAACATTCCAAATCGAGAGTTAAGTGCTAGTCATTCGGGACAGCGAACAGGTAAACATCACGTCACCTTTGACTACTGTGCCTTAAGCTAATTTTGCTCAATGTATTACTTACATAGTTAAGCATTAAAATAGGGCTTTGAAGCGACCTGTCCAATGTAATTAAGGGAGTGGTTTAATTGAACATTACTGAGACTCGTGGAATGGGTAATCTTCATTGTGTCTCAGTCATTCCAGTTATATTCAATCTAATTTAGACTACTCATTTTTTTCCACATCTCCTCCATCTGCATATCTAACACATCGTTTCTTTCCTCTCCAGCACCTTCTATTTCACTTCCTCATACATGCCAACATTTTAGAGGAGAAAAGTGGGAGATTTAAAAAAAAATATCTGGTGAATGTATTTTACCCATTGATCTCTATTGAAGCAGAGGTCATTTTATGTGGAAGACAACCAAGACTAACCCATCTGAGGCTTCAAAAATTGGGAGTCTCCCGTCTGAACCGGGTTTCTCCTACCTGCACTTCCTTGCATCTCCTTGGCTTCACCATTAGGGTAACCACCACTATGTATTTTTTGTGGACTCTCCGTGATTTAACAATAATGTCCATTGCCTGTGATGATTGATTTAACAAACAGCATTTGTCCCTAATTTTAGCCCTTAGCCAAAGATTGAAAGTTAATTCTGATAATTCAGATTCTCCAGCAAGTGGAAGGGAGGGAGTCTCCTGTGCTGTGGTCCTGAGGGAGGGGCATGTTCCTGAAATAAATGTAAATGTGCACAACTGGTTAATCTGCAAATGTAAAGGCTGTTTGGGAGCTGATATAGGCAATAATTACTGAAGTCACTTGAAGATGCTTGATATCAAAGATATTTACTGTTTGGGAGATACTGTAAGAGTGTTCTAACCTGAGCTGAGGAGTGCATGCTTTTAATGGACAGTTATAAAAAATATTTGCGCTAGGTATAATCTGCATATTACTGAAATCTATACTTTAGAAGTACTTTTCATCTTAACCTAAATTTATATGTGCATTTTGTGGCAGCGAATATTATACTGTGTGTCATGCCCATTTAAAATAATATCTCACAGATTAATACTCCTTTCAGGACCTAGTAGCACTACAAAATACTCAAGTCACTCTTTCCTGCCATACCAACAGTATTCAATACTTCGTACCAACAGTATTCAATACTATGGGCCTCTGATTGCACGCATAGACATCTGTAATGATCGCACTATCCAAAAGAGATTTAATAACATAATATAGTTCATTTCCCATTGATTAGCTTATCTTCCATTTATTTTTAATTTAGGGTGTGCCTTATTTTAATGTAGTTACTTGATGGTGAACGATCAACAAAGTAGTTACAGAACATTTTGTTCTTTTTAGTCTTGCCCTTGACTCTACCTCCACACGTACTGCCCCTGCCCCCACTGCAGTGTCCCTACGTCTTTTAATGCACTTCAATCGCTGCATTGAATAGCAAAGTGAGGTCTGAAAAAGCCAGTGTTTTTAGCATATGGTGGCCTGCCTTCCCTTACCTTCATTTTGTAGTTCTTTTTAAAGATATTGTGACAGATTAGCCTGTGATCTGTATTTATTTAACACACTGTACTATTCATCCTACCTAGTCCTTTGAAACAAATATATTCTGGTTTTAAAGGGGATTGAGAAAAAGGAGTTAACCTAGTCAGTGGCCTAAGTGCACTCTATGTGACCAGAAAGCCTGGGTTCAAATCCTCAATTTATTGCATGACTAAATTTTGTGATCTAAGTGAAATCAATTTACTTCATGTCTTTAATTTACTTAAAATTGACATTTGAGATTTAATTCAGTTTAGAATTGACTGTGCACAAAAGGCATGTAATGTTCCACTATCCATACCAATAGTAATGGACATGATATAAGGACACCAGATAATTGTTTCACTTTGTTCTCTCATAATGTTGTCAAGAGGGATGGTTCATTAATGTTTTAAAGTCCATGTTTAGAAAGTTTGGGTCTGATGTAGGTCTTGGCAGAGGGAAAAACTCATGTCCGCCATATTACGATCCCATTATACCCTAATGCGGCAGACATAATATCCGTCACGTTTGTGATGGAGTATTCCCTCTGCCAAGACCTAGATCAGGCCCTATAACTTCATATAAATGTCAATGCAGTTTTGTGATCTAATATACTAAATTGAAACACGATCATATGCTTTTTGTAAAAGATGTTCTTGTTGTATGCCAAAACAGATTATGTAGGATAGTAGCCAGATATGTAGCACTAGATTCCACCATACATTTACATAACAGTGCTGGGCTACATACAATTATGAAGATTTAGCATAAAATTGTGAAATGTTTCTGTATAAAAAAATGACCCATAGTAAACTGCCCCTCCCCATTGCTCCCACCCAGTTGCCACTGCCTTAACTACCAGTTAAGGGAAACAGAGCTATAAAACCTGTGGTGCTTAGAAAAAGAGTTCTAGTGCAGAAATCATAAAAGTGTGTCAGAGATAGGCACCCTTTAGACCGCTGCCTTGTGTTTTTGCATAGATCAGCAAGAACAGCTAGAACATGGAAACTGAGAGCATATGCGATAGGGGTGGTTTACGCGGTGAGAGTATCATCCTTGGTGCAGTCTTTAATGCCCTCCACCAAAATATCCCACGTCTTTTTCAGATCTGCTTATTCCTCTCTGTCTAATAGTGTGCTCTCAGATTGAAACCAAGAGATCGAGACCTCGGTCCAACTCACGATAGTCGAGGAAGTGAATGTTTCCAGTGGTGTCTGATATTGCGTTTTGCTAGAAGCAGAGTCAAGTTGAGGAACTTGCTGGAGGGTGATTCAAACTTAGGGTCACCACAATGAACTCAAAAGGACCAGTTCGGGGGAATCCATTAGTACACAGCCCATAGTGGTTGACAGCACCTTGAGAACTCCCTGCCAGTATAAAAGTAGTGTGGGGCAAGACTGAAGCATGTGGAGCAAAGATGAGTTTACTGGTTCTAGTAAGGCAAGAGAAAGCTGTGCAGAATACCCAGGGTAGCGTTCGGTATCATGGTCAATAGGAAACAATAAGTCGTTTAGTAAGCCCTCCTTAAAGTCTTTATAGGTAAACCCCATCTCATGCAGAGGGCAGCTAGACATCCAGCGAGCCACCAATTAGAGCGGTGCACACATAGTGTTGGTTAGGGAGTGCAAGGAAAGTGGCGCTGCCCTGGATGCAGCACCACTTTCCTTAAATCTACCCCTTAGTATACCTATACGTCCCTCGTATATGGTACTCTGTGTATCCAGGACATGCAGGTAAATTTTACTAGTGGATTGCAGCACTTGTGTCACCACTCAAGAGACAAGTGAAAGCATGGCTCTAGGTCTCCCACTGCAACCTAGTAGTGCAGTTTTAAAACTTTAAATGCGACATGACAAAATAAACATTTTTGATAGGCCTAAACCTTCTTTTTAATTCTTATAAGTGAGCGCTAATGTAGGCCTTAAGTTCCCCTATGGTAGGTCTCAAGGTAATTGAAAAGCAGGACATGGGTAATTAAGTTTTACATCTCCTGTCAGTGAAAAATCTTCAAAGTTGTTTTTCACTGTGGCAAGGACGGCTCTCAGTTAGAAAGGCACTGAGTTACACTGTTACACCATATCATGTACACCCCAATTTTGGTGGCAGAACCATGACTCAAGGACTCTAATAGGAATTTAAAATCTGATTTGATGATGAAGTCAAATTTTAAATGACTCTTTTTAAAAATTCCACATTCAGAAAGTTGTCATATTCCTTCCTAAAGACTTCTGTAGTCATTTCAAACTTAATTCTCAACTGTCACCTGGCAGCCTGCTCTGCTTCTACAAGGAGGTGTGAATAACTTCCAAGAAATTGAATAAAAGAGCCTTAACCTCCTCTTGACAGAATGGCCTCAGATATATGTCTATCAAATGTACAAGCTTCAAAGAGGGAGCCCCTGTTACAGTCCAATGTAGCTCACGCTTAGCCTGCTCCTGCCACTGTTCCCATAGCCAGAGTGGCACCAGTTCCAATTGGGAGTCTTGTTCCAGGACTGGTTTTGCAGGGGGGGTATCTAATTTCCATAGACATACCTCGGGGTGTGCCAAGAGCTCTGATCAAGGGAATAAAGATTCAGCAGTATTAGATTTTGATACAGAAAGACATTGTGAGATTGGTTAGGGAAAGCCCCCCAGGACATTATGTCAAATAGGGTAGGTTTGCTTTTGGGAACTCTTTCCCTATTGGTTAGGGAGTCACTCCTATGCATAAGTAAGTGCCAGGCATAAAAGTGGTGGCCCTGGCTACCTTCTTCAAAACATTGCTGGACCTGTGGGCGAAGGAAGAAAAACTGCACCTGCTGAACCCTCTCTCCAAAAGGTGGACTGTACGTGTTGTAACCTGTGGAGAGAGACCCAAAGGGTTGGACCTGCTCCCACTTGAACTCAGGACAGAAGAGTGGACTCCAAGGGCTTATTGACTAGCCTCCAATTAAACTACAGGGTCACAAATAGCTGCAAAAGTCCTCCATCCTGGAGAGTGCAGCTGACCAGTTCCAACAGGACTTGACCTGGACCCTGCTGGTGGTGGCTACGACTGGAGTGAGTCATGACTTCCAAGTGGTGTCCATCAGGTCTTGGGGCCATTGGATACAAGTCCAAGTGTACTACTCCTTCCTAACTCTAGAAACTGGGACTTAAACATTTTCAAAGGCTATTTGCCAAAAGAACCAGAGGCCACAATTTGATCGCCACAGAGCCACAGCTGCTGACCTCACATCACTGAACAGATTCAACCTGACAGTTTTCACCACTGAAAGAAGTTAAACTTCGAAAAACTTTTGAATTCCAAAGATAGAGATCTTCTTTGGGAGAAGACACAGAAATTATGTGTCTAATGAGATACCTTCTATGTTTGTGTAGAATGAATTTCTCTCGGTCTGAGTTTTCCCGCCAAAAGTCAATAACTTTATCAGGACTTCATTCAAAGGCTGTCCGGACTTGTGGAACCCATCTTAGCCATAGCCTGCTGCCTTTCCCTGCTGACAATTTTCAACTTCCAAAAATGTTTGTAAGTCAGACGTTTGTCACTGTAGCCAACTCATGATTCTTGACGGTCAGCCTTCACTTTTGAATATGACCCAGTCTAGCATGACCAGATACCCATAGTTGACACTTTGCAGTTTTGTTGTTAGAAATATCTAACATTTTCAAACATCATTTCCCTGGTTCACTGCATCTGATTTTGTAATTTTGGTGTCTAATTGTTAACTACATTTTCAGGAGTGTTTTCTTTTTTAATTTTGTTGTTTTCTCTAGTTTTGAACTGTTTCAGTGCTGATACATTCTTCACATCTCTCTCAAATTAAGCCTGATTGCTCTGTGTGTGCTACAGCTACCAATAGTTGAGACCAGGTTTAACTTTCTGAAACCTAACTGGACCAATTAAGGAATAGTGCCATTATTAATTGAGTAAGGCTGCCACACACCTCAACCAATGCTCCACTTTCTCACAATTGTAAAATAGAATCAGTGATGCAGAAAGCAGTCACATATGTGTACCTATGTTCATGCATGCATGTATGACTAACCTTATGGCCAGAGTTATCATCTGCTTTGCTAAACTACATCATTCACAATGAAAAAACTGGAAAGCAGTGCAAGAGTTGAAACTAGCAGTGCACCCCATTCTAATAGAAAGCTGCATATTTGCATATGTGTAGATTTATACTGCTATGAATTCACAAAGATTTCTAGTTATATACTTGGAAATCTACAGCAGTCCTAGGTTTATAGGTGTACTCCTGAAATACGTTTATGAATTCCATTTTTGCATGACCAACGATACACATATAGTTGCTTGTGCAAACAATTAGGCAGACTGGCACAAATGCACTTGCAAATGTTACTTGCATCCCTTACACCCACACCTGTTTTGTGGGTATACAGATCCTCTTTTCACTTTGTTCTTGTGTAATGTACATTTCTGATCTTTTTCGGGGTGGGAAAGAGTCTATATATTCCAACAAATGTACACTTTTGTGGGAATACACTAACTCACAGCACCATGCAGCGCCTTTTCCTCAGTGCTTGGGAGTAGATTTACTTACACAAAAATCTTATATGTAAGTTCTTTTATAAGTACACATCCCACTTTTTGAATTGGTTTGCACTCATCCAAGCATAATTGCATGTGTAAGCCACATATTGACACTCCAGTACTTTTGTGCAAACGCCTATCATGTTATTCATTTTGCAGAGTTTGGATATGCTTCCATTTTTAATAAGGCTTTAGAGATATGTATACAGTTCTCCAATTGACATTGGAGCTGTGATAAAAACAATCAATTAGGCCTCAGCCGTGTGCTGAACTCATCAGAATGCTCATCAATATCACTGGTGTTACTAGGTAGGTTTGTAGTTTCCAAGGAGGAAACTCTTCTTTTGTCAATTTCCTCAACAAACGGTAGTTACTGAGATTGGTTCACTGCCAACATTATATTTTGCACTTAGTTTAAGATTTGCTTTTCTTCTTGTTAAACATTGATTTACACTGACTAAATATCTTGTTGGGAAAAGTTATTGTCAAAGTAGTAATTATGTTCTTAATTTTAGTACTAGAACTTTATTTAAAAAAAATAGCCAGTTGTGAAATTATATTTGCGTAGATATCCCTATTATTCTCAAAAATGTTTCACCATTATTGTTTTGTGAGAAAAATATCAGTTTGCTTTGGTGCCTTTGGAATGGTGTGAATTGTATCCCAATACACATTTGTACCATAGCTTCTGTGATAATTGGCTTCCACCAATGTAATACCCCTGGATTTTTTGCTTTTTGTACTACCGAGTGTACAGATTTCTGCCATGAGTGAGTCTAACTATTTAATTTCACACACTTTGAGCTCTATCGTAATCAACTAGGAGTGCTAACAGCCAGTGTCTAAATTGTAAAATAAGGTTACCTGCTGTACAGCTAGGGTACGAGGCTCTGCAATAGTAGCATGTGAACACATTCATACTAGCATGTGCATAGGTGTACAAGCTAAGTTTGTGAGATTGTGTTGTGAAGGTTGGGGGAGATGGATGCGCTGGCTCTGATGTATATGTGGTGCAGGCAGGTGTCCGAGGGGGCTCGGGAGTGGGTGCTGTTCATGATGTTGACTGTTTCCTCTGTGGTGAGCTTGGACCAGTTGTGGATGATCTGGGCGGGTTCTGGGGGGGGTGGGTTGGTCGCAGGTTCCAGTACCAGATGACAGGAAGCTGACATAGATTTCCTGGATCTTGTGGTGGAAAAGGGAGGCAAGTTTGTTGCAGAGGTCCTGTGATGGGGGATGCTGGTGGTTTCGGAGGGGGGATCTGTGAACTCATTGATGACTGAGAAGAGTTCCTTTGAGTTGTGTGCGGAGGAGTTGATGCACTCCCGGAGTGCATCCTTCCTTGTGTTCTTGATTTTTTTGTCAGTGGGCAGCGGTTGTGGCTTTGAATGAGGCAAGCTCTTCGCTGGATTGGATGTTCCTCCATTTTTTTCTCTAAACGTCTGCGGGTACGCTTTGATTCTTGTAGTTCGGTGGTGAACTAGCTGGCCTTCTTAGGTAATTCCCTTTGGCCGATATCAGCCAGAGAGCGGCTAGAGTGTCTGCGCATTCGGTGATCCATGCGTTGAGATTGGGCGCTGCTGTGTTGGCATCATCAGAGGTGGGAGGGAGGGATTTGGTGAGTGATTAGGTGAGTTGCTCGTTGGTGGTTTTGTTCCATTTTCTTTGGTGGGTCCTGGAGATGCTGGGTGCAGTGATTGTGAAGTGTATGCAGCGGTGGTCTGTCCAGCCTGGGGTGGAGATGGTCTCGATGGTGATCTCGTTGCTTGAGGTGAAGATGGGGTCCAGTGTGTGTCCTGCGATGTGTGTGGGTGTGGAGAACAGCTGTCAGAGGACGAGGGTGGCGATGTTGGTGAGTAGAGTGATGGTGTTTGGGTCAGTGTGGTCCTTGAGGTGGAAGTTCAGGTCGCTGAGGAGGAGGTAGTCGACTGATGCCAGGGCCTGGGGATTAGCAATGTCTACAATGTCGTCTATGAAAGCGGGGTGGGAGCTGGGTGGCCTGTACACCAGGGTGCTGCAGATGGAGAAGTTGTGGTTGGAGTGGACCAGGAGGTAAAGGTTTTCCATGGTGGTGCAGTGCTCTTCTTGGACGGCCTTGACACATAGTGAGGTCTTTCCTTAGGATGCTGTTACCGTCGGGAATTGCAATGGTGATGTCTGGATCCAAGGTGGCGTTGGTCCAGGTCTCTGTGAGGATGGTGATGTCCAGTCAGTTGTTGTCGGTCAAGTTCCAGAGTTCGGTGGCGTGTTTGCAGAGGGAGCGAATGTTCAGGAGCAGGAAGTTAATGGGGTTGTGGAGGTTGTTGGTATCTTTGTGTGCTGAGAGTACCTTCGGTTTGTTGAGGTTGGCGCTGAAGTTGCAGTTCCTGCAGGTGAAAGGTCTGTTGGTGTCCTTGGGGGAGATGGTACAGCAGTTGTTGAGATGTCCGGTGTCGAGGCGTTGGAGGGTCTCGGAGTAGTAACGGAGGCAGTCCAGGGGGTAGTTTAACGGAGATACAAGGTTCCTGGGGCTTGGCGCAGTCCACTCGCAGACGGCGTAGACAGACTTGCCTTTAGCGCACCAGCAGCGCGGCCACATTGCACTGCCATTAAGAAGGGGAGGGGGGAGAAGTCAGCTGGGAGGCGGGAAAGGTGCTTCACAGGGGGGATGGGGCAGAGGAAAGAAGGGAGAAAAGAAAAAGAACTAGGGAAAAATGAATGATGATAGAAGAAAAAGGCAGAAAATGCAAGAGTGAAAGAGCGAGAGAGAGAAGAAAAGAAAAAGAAATACTTACTTGTGATGGCCACTAGACCACCATGGAGTTGAGATATATCTCTCTATGACTGGGGGAAATTACCTAACTTCTGGAACGTTCCACCCCATTTATTTAAAGATACCTGCACTTTGGAGAACAGTCTTAAACTGGGGGAAGTGAAGCCAAATGAATGCTCCGCTTGAAAAGAGAAGACATGCAACCTATGCTGTAATGAGGGACTCAATGACTGATGATTTCAATTGACACTGAGGGATTAGGATTTTTTTGGAGGGGGGATGGTAGGAACAGGGACAATGGCTGCCATTAGAGAGGAGGCCAGAGCCTGAATCGATCTCTGTTGGGCCGCAAATCCACCATGGATGCCCTCCAAGAATGCATTGCATTGCTGCATCTGGGATGCTAGCCCCTGCATGGCATTCACAATGGTTGACTGCCCTACAGAGATGGATCTCAGGAGGCTGATAGCCTCCTCACTCAGGGCAGCAGGGCTGATGGGGCAGGGCCTCAGGTGCATGGGGTGAATGAGATGCCCACCCTCCTGGGTGAGCGGGCACGGGCAACTTGCTGAGGGGCTACTGGAAGGGCGGTGCTGGTATGGGGGGTGGCAGCTGTACCTGCATTTGGGGTGGTCACAGAGGTGTCCGCCACAACCAGGGAGTTTCCGTCAGAGGAGGTATCTGAGTCAGTGTTGTCACCTCCTGCTCCCCTCACCCGCCGTCCCACTGGTTCCCTCGACGTCAGTGGACTCTGCCTCTTGGGTCCTGTGGGATGCAGCTCCCTCTGTCGCTGGTGCCCCTGCTCCTCCACCAGATGATGCTAATGCACACATGAACAGGATGACAGAAGGGGAGGGAGAGAAAGGGAGCACTGTGTCAATTACAGCACCAAGATTACAGTTGGTATACACAGCACCGTCACACACAGGGATCAGTTGAGCACTATGCATTGCACTGGCATTGAATTGGCTAGATGCCACAGCAAGAGGAGGGCCAATTACCGCCAACTGCACACCTCCTGGGACCCACAAAGCCCTGACTGACATGGAATGCAAACGAGCTAGGATACCTGCATTTGCCATACACCCATTACGCTTGAGCTGGATCACGCTGCAATGTCTGGCCTAGCATTAAGGGGCACCCACTAACTCACAACCACTATCCGGATCCCATGCCACCTACCAATTATTGTAGTAAGGCCCACTGTACTCACCCCCTTGTGGTTGCTGTGATGCCCTCAAGCGCCCATCCAGCTCTTGGTAGGCCACCGCCAGTATGCGGGCCATCAAGAGGGTTAGGTTCCAACGGGCACCCCTTCCTCATTGGGAGACCATCCCCAGCTGGGCCTCTGCAGGCTTCCATGCCCAGCGTCTCAGGTGCTCCCACCGTTTCCTGCAGTGGATGCTCCGCCTGCTGTAGACCCCCAGGGTCCACAAGTCCTTGGCGATGGCACGCCACAATCCCTTCTTTTGATGGTCGCTGACTTGCAGAGGCTATACAGACAGGAGGACAGCATTACACATACAATCCAGCCTGTCACACATATGGCCCTCAAATCCTGTTTCAAACTCCATTGGCACAATCATCGCCCAGTGCACACCATGTACACTACCACCAGACATACCACCTGCTGGAAAATGGGTTATTGGTAAGGGCAGGTAGGTACCTACACTTAGCAGTAGTTCACTAACCTCCACCTAGGTCCAGGCAGCTGTCAGTAAATTAAACCTAGCTCAACCCTTGGTAGCTTGGCAACGAGCAACAAGGCTTAACTTAGGAGAAAAAGCGTAAAGCATTCAAATATCACACAACAGTAATCAAATAAAACAGAGGAAACAGTTTAAAAATCCAAAATCAATTTATAGAAATAGATTAAAGTTTTATCTTTAAAATGACACCAGAACAAATAAAATCGGATAAGGGGAACCAGAGATATGATTTTTTAAAGAATTATTGCTTTCTAGCCCCTAGAAGCAACTAGCGCTCAAAGTGTTAAAAAAGGTCACACTGGAAAGGAACAAAGTCCAGAGTTCAGGCCATCCACGAGGTAACATTGTCACACTTACTTTCAGAAGTGTTTGATTCAGGAAAGTGGTCCACAGGACCAGCCAAGGGTTCAGAGTCTCTGGTGTGCCTCTTGGGGTCTGGGACGACAACTCCCACAATGCACCTCTTCAACTTATGGAGTTGGTCCAAACGTCTTTAAACTTCTGGATCTTCTTCATGAGGTCCTTTTTATGTCCTTGAAGTGTCCACAACTTGATCCAAGGTTCATAAAGATCTAAGTTGCTCCTTGGGAGTTGGGACTACAATTCCCAGAATGCACCTGGTCAGAATCCTCAAGTGGCCACTGGACGCTGGTCAGCTGGGCTCTGCTTGCAGGACTTGATGCAGGGGACTCTGGGCAGCTCCTTTGTACCTGTAGCAAACAGGGAGTCCCTTCTTGAAGCAATAGAAGACAGGTAAAGTCCTTTTAGTGGTGAAGCCCAAGCGTGCAGCTGGTGCAGTCCTCCAGAGTGCAGTGTCCAGATGCAGGTCAGGGGTCCAGCAGGGCAGTCCTTCTTCTCCTGTAGTTCTTCCTTGTTAGAATCTGATAGGGATCTGAGGTGTGGGTGCAGGTATGCCAGTTTTATCCCTGCTCCTGGGTGAAAAACAGGGGGGTCCTGGTTCTCCAATCAGGTGCAGGGTCCTTCCCCCTGTGATGACCACTTCCTGGGAAGTGTGGCAAAAATCAATCCCAGGGAGCAACATTCCTCAAAAATCCATCATGGCTGAAAGTGATTTTTGGAGGTTACATCTGGCTGAGCCCAACCACTGGTGTGGCTAAAATTCCTAAACACACCCCTCTCCTACCCTATCCTAATCTAATCAAGGGGGCACCTAATTGTCTGGGTTTGCAGGATGTGAAGGTGTTGCTGGTTTGCTCCAAATGTCCTTCCCTGCCTTTGAAGACCAGTTTGGCATCCCTCCCCCTCCCTGCTTCACCATCTGCTGGGGGGAGATCTCCTCCCCCAGGCACATCTCTTTGTGTGGAGCCAGGGAACTTCACACGTCATCAAGGCAGCCTAGCCAGGCTGCCAGAGGCTGGCCAGTCAGAGCACAGCAGCAAAAACACTGCAGGGCTGAAGTTGGCAACTTTTCAGGTAAAGTTTAAAACTCTTTACCTGAACAAGTTATATTAATCCAACAATTGGAAGTTGTGGGATTTATCATGACAATTAATTTGATACTAAACTTCTGGTATCTGTTACATAAGGGGAATTTTAAAATTAAATCAAGTGTCCCCATTCTAGCCTATGGAGGCCATTCACTACAATGAGAGAAAGCAAATTTGGCTGTTTTACCTCACCAGGGCTTATAAAACTATTTTTATAAGGTCCCTGCTTATAGTTACATGGCACCCAGCCCTAGGGTCACATAGGGCACACCTTAGGGGTGACTTATTTGTAAAATAAGGTAGTTTAAGACTTTGGAACTACTTTTAATTCCAAAGTCGAATTTGCATGTAACTTTAATTTAAAAGCAGCCAGCAAGGCAGGCCTGCCTTTAAAATGGCACTGGGCACCTCAGCAGTGCACCTATGGGTGCACTACCTATGCTGGGTTCCCTAAACCTACATGCCCTACCATATACCAGGGACTTATAGGTAGGCTGACTTAGCCAATTATAATTAGCCTAATATCCATACTGAGTTTACACAGATCACAGGCCTTGGGACTGGTTAGCAGTACCCAGGGCACCATCAGAGTCAGGAAAACACCAGCAAAAAGAGGAAAATGGGGGCAAAAAGTTAGGGGACCTCTGCAATCAGCCCTGTTCTCTCACCCCACCCCACATATGACATGATGCCTGCACACACATCTCCATGCAACCCTCCCAAATGCATTGTGGACAAAGTGTGCACATCTGTTGGTCTGGAGGCCCATACAACTGTCCATACTGGGGCAGGACCCCATCCACCAAGCGCTCCAACTCAATCGAAGTGAAGGCAGGGGCTCTTTCCCTGGTCACAAGGGCCGTTTTAGGTTCCAGACACAGATCACAGCAGCACACGCAGTATAGGTGTTGTCCTGTGGAAAGTCAGGAATCAACTGACGTTATAGACAAAAAAAGCAGTTATGTCTGCGGCGGTGTACACCGTCACCGCCAACGCTGATCCCAATTTGCCACTATACTCCATAGAGACCCATATTAGCCAATGGGGAATTGTACGGCGGTGCAAGGCCTCCTCCACCACGCCCAACGTCAGTGGAGGTAGCTCACTTCCACCTGTCCCTAGATACAGGACAGGCGGTCACCATTTCATTGTGGGGGACTACATACAGATCTTCCATAACTGCATCATTTATGGAGTTGCAGATACATTGCCATTACCACTGTCCCATCATATTAATGCTGTATGCACACTGAGGTGTTGGTTCCATTGTACAAATTGTGACAGCCTACTCAGTCTTGATTCCCTTAGATACCTGCCACTGCAGATGAATAGGAGGAGGAGACAAACCCCCTGTGTACAGACCCCTTGTGTACTTGGCTACACTGGAGGACAGGCCCATTATGCTCACCTATAGACTGGACAGGGCCTTAACCTGTTCTGTGCCTTGGACGAGATGATCTCGTCCAAGGCTACAGTTCCCCTGTGCCTTGGACGAGATCATATCGTCCATGGCACAGGGGAACTTGGGGGCGCACTAGCGCGCCCCCCGTTCACCCCCCTCCCCCCCCAAGTCGGGGATGGAAGGGGAAGACCTTCCCCTTCCATCCCCAACCCCCCCACCCCCCCTGTGACGTCAGCACGCGAGCTTGCGCTGATTTGTCACAGGGGCCTCCCTCGTCGCGCTGGAAGCTTTGTTTCCAGCGCGATTGAAAGAGAAATGCAAAAGCACCAGGGGGGGGCAGAAACCTCTAGGCACCAGGGACCTTTTTTTTTTAATGTTTCATTTTATTTTTTTTGGTGGGGAGCGACCCCTTAGGCAAGGGTCGCTCCCCTTGGGGGAAAATTATATTTTGGCCATTTCTGCCCCCCTTGGGGGCAGATTGGCCTATTTTGATGAGGCCAATCTGCCCCCAAGGGGGGTAGAAACCACTGGACACCAGGGAGTTTTTTCTTTGCGTTAATTTCACGCAAAGGGAGCGACCCCTTAGGCAAGGGTCGCTCCCTGGGGGGGAGGGCAATTTATTTTAGGCCGAACTGCCCCCGGGGGGGGGGGGGGGAGAACCCTCAGGGCACCAGGGCAAATCTTTTTTTTGTGTTTTTTGTTTTTTTTGTTTTTTTAGAGATGGGGAGCGACCCATCAGGCAAGGGTCGCTCCCCTGGGGGAAACAATGTATTTAGGCCATTTCTGCCCCCCTTGGGGGCAGAGTGGCCGATTTTAGGTCAATCAGCCCCCAAGGGGGCAGAAACCACTAGGCACCTGGGATTTGTTTTTTGGCGCCAGTGTCACGCAGGGGGAGCGACCCCGTAGGCAAGGGTTGTTCCCGGGCAGGGGGGGGCTTGGGGAGAAGGTCAAATTTATTTTAGGGCATTTCTGCCCCCCCCCCTCCTGGTGCCGGCTGAGCTAGAGGCCAAACTCCAAAGGTAGGCACTTTGCAAAAAACACCTCTGTTTTCTGTGAAAAAATATGTTGTGTCCACGTTGTGTTTTGGGCCATTTCCTTTTGTGGGCGCTAGGCCTACCCACAGAAGTGAGGTACCATTTTTATCGAGAGACTTAGGGGAATGCTGGGTGGAAGGAAATTTGTGGCTCCTCTCAGATTCCAGAACTTTCTGCTACAGAAATGGGAGGAACATGTGTTTTTTTAGCCAAATTTTGAGGTTTGTAAAGGATTCTAGGTAACAGAACCTGGTCCGAGCCCCACAAGTCACCCCTTCTTGGATTCCCCTAGGTCTCTAGTTTTCAGAAATGTACAAGTTTGGTAGGTTTCCCTAGGTGCCGGCTGAGCTAGAGGCCAAAATCTACAGGTAGGCACTTCGCAAAAAACACCTCTGTTTTCTTTCAAAAATTTGGATGTGTCCACGTTCCGCTTTGGGGCGTTTCCTGTCGCGGGCCCTAGGCCTACCCACACAAGTGAGGTATCATTTTTATCGGGAGACTTGGGGAACGCTGGGTGGAAGGAAATTTGTGGCTCCTCTCAGATTCCCGAACTTTTTGCCACAGAAATGTGAGTAACATGTGTTTTTTTTAGCCAAATTTTGAGGTTTGCAAAGGATTCTGGGTAACAGAACCTGGTCCGAGCCCCGCAAGTCACCCCTCCTTGGATTCCCCTAGGTCTCTAGTTTTCAGAAATGCACAGGTTTGGTAGATTTCCCTAGGTGCCGGCCGAGCTAGAGGCCAAAATCTAAAGGTAGGCACTTCGCAAAAAACACCTCTGTTTTCTTCCAAAAATTTGGATATGTCCACGTTGCGCTTTGGGGTGTTTCCTGTCGCGGGCGCTATGCCTACCCACACAAGTGAGGTGTCATTTTTATCGAGAGACTTGGGGGAACGCTGGGCGGAAGGAAATTTGTGGCTCCTCTCAGATTCCCGAACTTTCTGCCACAGAAATGTGAGGAACATGTGTTTTTTTAGCCAAATTTTGAGGTTTGTAAAGGATTCTGGGTAACAGAACCTGGTTCGAGCCCCGCAAGTCACCCCTCCTTGGATTCCCCTAGGTCTCTAGTTTTCAGAAATGCACAGGTTTGGTAGGTTTCCCTAGGTGCCGGCTGAGCTAGAGGCCAAAATCTACAGGTAGGCACTTCGCAAAAAACACCTCTGTTTTCTTCCAAAAATTTGGATGTGTCCACGTTGCGCTTTGGGGCGTTTCCTGTCGGGGGCGCTAGGCCTACCCACACAAGTGAGGTATCATTTTTATCGGGAGACTTGGGGAAACGCTGTGTGGAAGGAAATTAGTGGCTCCTCTCAGATTCCAGAACTTTCTGCCACAGAAATGTGAGGAACATGTTTTTTTTTTAGCCCAATTTTGAGGTTTGCAAAGGATTCTGGGTAACAGAACCTGGTCCGAGCCCCGCAAGTCACCCCTCCTTGGATTACCCTAGGTCTATAGTTTTCAGGAATGCACAGGTTTGGTAGGTTTCCCTAGGTGCTGGCTGAGCTAGAGGCCAAAATCTACAGGTAGGCACTTCGCAAAAAACACCTCTGTTTTCTTCCCAAAATTTGGATGTGTCCACGTTGCGCTTTGGGGCGTTTCCTGTCGCGGGCGCTAGGCCTACCCACACAAGTGAGGTATCATTTTTATCGGGTGACTTGGGGGAACGCTGGGTGGAAGGAAATTTGTGGCTCCTCTCAGATTCCAGAACTTTCTGCCACAGAAATGTGAGGAACATGTGTTTTTTTAGCCAAATTTTGAGGTTTGCAAAGGATTCTGGGTAACAGAACCTGGTCGGAGCCCCGCAAGTCACCCCTCCTTGGATTCCCCTAGGTCTCTAGTTTTCAGAAATGCACAGGTTTGGTAGGTTTCCCTAGGTGCCGGCTGAGCTAGAGGCCAAAATCTACAGGTAGGCACTTCGCAAAAAACACCTCTGTTTTCTTCCAAAAATTTGGATGTGTCCACGTTGCGCTTTGGGGCGTTTCCTGTCGCGGGCGCTAGGCCTACCCACACAAGTGAGGTATCATTTTTATCGGGAGACTTGGGGGAACAAAGATTAGCAAAACAAGTGTTATTGCCCCTTGTCTTTCTCTAAATTTTTTCCTTCCAAATATAGGAGAGTGTGTAAAAAAGACATCTATTTGAGAAATGCCCTGCAATTCACATCCTAGTATGGTCACCCCGGAATTCAGAGATGTGCAAATAACCACTACTCCTCAACACCTTATCTTGTGCTCTTTTTAGAAATACAAAGGTTTTCTTGATAGCAATTTTTTACTCTTTATATTTCAGCAAAAGAATTGCTGTATACCCGGTATAGAATGAAAACGCACTGCAGGGTGCAGCTCATTTATTGGCTCTGGGTTCCTCGGGTTCTTGATGAACCTACAAGCCCTATATATGCCCGCAACCAGAGGAGTCCAGCAGACGTAACGGTATATTGCTTTCGATAATCTGACATTGCAGGGAAAAGTTACAGAATAAAACGTAGAGAAAAATTGATGTTTTTTTCACCTCAATTTCAATATTTTTCTTTTTCAATTGTTATTTTCTGTAGGAAACCCTTGTAGGATCTACACAAATGACCCCTTGCTGAATTCAGAATTTTGTCTACTTTTCAGAAAGGTTTAGGTTTCTGGGATCCAGCATTGGTTTCATGCCCATTTCTGTCACTGACTGGAAGGAGGCTGAAAGCACAAAAAATTGCAAAAATGGGGTATGTCCCAGTAAAATGCCAAAATTGTGTTGAAAAATTGGGTTGTCTGATTCAAGTCTGCCTGTTCCTGAAAGCTGGGAAGCTGCTGAGTTTAGCACCGCAAACCCTTTGTTGATGCCATTTTCAGGGGAAAAACCACAAGCCTTCTTCCGCAGCCACTTTTTCCATTTTTTTAAAAAAAAACGAAATTTTCCCTGTATTTTGGCCAATTTCTTGGCCTCCTTCAGGGGAACCCACAAAGTCTGGGTACCTCTAGAATCCCTAGGATGTTGGAAAAAAAGGACGCAAATTTGGCTTGGTTAGCTTATGTGGACAAAAAGTTATTCGGGCCTAAGCGCGAACTACCCCAAATAGGCAAAAAAAGGCCTGGCACAGGAGGGGGAAAAGGCCTGGCAGCGAAGGGGTTAATCACAGAGCTGTGTGCCCAATTGGAGCCTGATATCAGCTATCCATCATCCCACTGGGATCCCCCCACTTGTGCAGGTTCTATCAGGTTCTATCAGTGGTCCATTTCCTGGCAACTTCCAAGTGACGGTGGCCTTGGCAGCAGAAATGTCACAGCCAATGTTCTCAATCGTGCTGGCAAGGGTATTGTCTGCCTTAGTGAAACACATGTGCAGCTACATTGCTTTCCCCCAGGTGGAAGATTTGGCCACTGTGAAAGTGGGATTCTATGCAATGGGACATGTTCCCAATATTATTGGGGCGATTGACGGTACACATATTACGTTTGCCCCCCGCCAGAATGAACAGGTGTTCAGGAATCGAAAGAGTTTCCACCCACCCAATGTGCAAATGGTGTGCCTGGCAGACCAATACATCTCCAACGTTACTGCCAAGTATCGTGGGTCTTTGCATGATGCCTTCGTTCTGAGGAACAGCAGCATCCCAAATGTGATGGCCCAATTACAGAGGCACAGGGTATGGCTAATAGGTGAGCCAGAGTCCCCATCCACTGTATGTCAATGTATGCCTTCAAATGTTATCCCCATAGCATTGTGTAAGGCTAAATTTTGTCCCTCAATTCTTGCAGGTGACTCTGTCTACCCAAACCTATCATGGCTCCTGACCCCTGTGAGGAATGCCAGGACAGGGGCTGAGAACCGTTATAACCGGTATGTGGCCTGCCCGGGACTGTGAAGCCCGGAGGAGAGGATGTGCCACAAGCATTACCTCCTGCAACTGATCCAAAGGAACAGGGGTTACAAGCGGCTCACTGCACTCTCATTGCCCAAGATTGGCACAGCAGTTAGGGGTGGGCTCTGATGGCCATGACCGTGAAGGACAACTGGATGCATGCCCTATCCTGATCAAAGGGTTGTGCTGCCCCAATAGTGCACTGCATGCAGTGCTGAATTAAGCCATCCTACAGGCTGGGGTGTGTGGGTTGTGAGGCAGTGGGTGCAGGTCCGGGACCGTTCTGGAGAAACTACCCACTTTAGTGGACCCTGCTGCCCCCTTCATCATCAGCCTGCCTCAGCCTTCTTCAGGAGTCTTAACCTTTTGGAACTGCTGCATTGCCAAACTGTGTCACACGTCCCAGCCAGAGACCGTTTCCCTGCTGGTGCTGGGCATTCTTATGACAGGGAATACATTGCTGAGAGGTCGGTGACGACAAATACACCCCAGGCACATTGGAGTTATTTGCTGGGGTGGAGGGCCAGGGAATGACCATCAATAGGCCTGTTTTCTTTTTTTCTCTACCCCCCTGGCAACTTTGCACCATGGGATAGAATGAGGATCTCCAACGTGGTCATGCCTTTGTGCCCCCACTTTGTCTCATCATGTCAGTGCTACCCCAGGATTAGTCGTCCCCGTTCTGCTTTGACTGGCTCCCCTCCCTTGGAGTGGTCATTCAATCTTCTCCCAATCACCTGTGGCTCACAGCCCAGATCTCTGAGCTGTTCTGGGGTTGTTGACCCGCAGCTGCCCTGCGCGGATGTCCACTTTGTCCATGATGGCATCAGGGAAACTGACAAGACAGCTGCTCTTCACAGAGGGGGTCTCCCAGTCCAAGTCTTTGGGCCCTTAGGAGGTCACAGTAGACCTGATCCTGAAAGAGATAATGGTGGTGCATTGGTTGGAGGCTATGGACGCAAAGATTACTTTACTCACAACACAGACTAAATCGATCCACTTTGAGCTTGCTGACTTATATGACAAGGTGGAGAGTCTGAACCATTGCCTGTACTCTTGGGAATCAGGAGTCAAGCTCATTCCATACAGGTACCTGGAGCTCTATGTCCTATGTGATAAGATTGTCGACCTAGAAGACCTAAGCAGCAGGGGCAATGCCCACTTCTTTAATGTCCCACAGAAGGCGCTGATGTGAGGGGCTTTCTCTGCAATTTACTGCCCGACCTTCTGTGAGACACTTTCTCGCCCCAACTGGGGATGCAGAGGGCTTACAGAATATGGCCACGTAGGCCCATGGTGGGGGTGGGCGTAAGGACCATAATTGTGTGCTTCCTTCAGCAGGAGCAGCCCCAGCAGATTCTCATGGGTGCAATGGTCCATGGAACATATGACTTCAAGGGCCACAAGATCCAAATCAAGATTGGTTTCTCCAAGGAGACGAACGACACGGGGAGGGCTTTTCCACAATAACAATATTATTTATAATATTAACAGTGCTGTTGTAAACATGGCTGTGTGACAATGTTCTTTATATTCAAACTACTTTCTGTAGCAAAATCATGTTTTGCATATAAAGCGTCTTCGCTGACCTGCCTACAATTTCACATCCCCACTTTATCTTCTTATCATTGTTCAGTGCTCATGAATGTGTTGCTAGGAGGCCATTAAAGGTATTTTTACAGACCTAATACTGTAACCACACTAGTTTCCCTGGAACAACCTGAGGGACCCTTGTCAACCTTTTGACTCATTGTGAAATCTTTGACAGTAACTTTAAATACTATGGGGGTCATTCTGACCTCGGCGGTAAAAGGCCCTTACCGCCGGTCAGAAGACCGCCATCATACCGCCACGGTAAGCCGCCACGGTCATTCTGACCTCCAACTGCCAAACCGCCAAAAACCCGTCATCCACGGAAGGCCACCTCATCAGCGGGCAGCGATAAACTGGAGATGACCAAACCTCCACCGCCACGCCAACACAAACACGCCCATGCCATTACGACCCACGAATCCACGCGGCGGTCTTTCAACCGCGGTATTCCATTGGCGGTACACACCGCCGCGCTCAAAATACACACACCTTTACAAAACACAGCCACATTGGACAATTCAAAATACACACACCTGATACACATACAAACAACACTCCCATGCACCCAAGACAATATAAAACACACACCCACATCACCCACAAACCCCCACAAATCGAAATTCAGAGAGAAGGCGCAATACACAGATAGAGAGCACAGGGAACGCAAACCACAACACACACAGGAACCCAACATCATCAACCACACCACATCTACGCACACATCACCACACACCACCACTCACATCACCACAAACACCACCCCACACCTCATCCACACCACCCCATGGCACCCCAAAGACACCCCAGGTTTTCGGACCAAGAACTCAGGGTCATGGTGGAGGAAATAATAAGGGTAGAGCCCCAGCTCTTCGGCACACAGGTGCAGCACACCACAATAGCCAGGAAGGCGGAGCTATGGCAAAGGATGGTCGACAGGGTCAACGCTGTGGGACAGCATCCCAGAAATCGGGAAGACATCCGAAAGCGCTGGAACGACCTACGGGGGAAGGTACGGTCGATGGTCTCAAGACACAACATCGCTGTGCAGAAGACTGACGGCGGACCCCCACCCACTCCACCCGAATTCACAGCATGGGAGCAAGAGGTCTTTAACATCCTGCATCCTGATGGCCTCGCTGGAGTAGCCGGAGGAATGGACTCTGGTAAGTCTAATCTCAACTACTTCACCCCCCCCAACCACCAGCATGCCAACCCACACCCCCACCCTCACCCCCAACCCCCCAGCACACATCCTCCCTGCCAATGTGTCACCAGCACAACCCACCCAACCCAAAACCAAACCCTGAATGCCAACACAAACCATGGACACCCATCACTTATGCATGACCACTGCACATACCCATCCCCCCCCCAAACCACCCTCACAACTCCTCCCACAAGGGAATGCCAGCACTGGGGGACAAGGGCACCCACAAATCGCACGCCATGGAACACACAGAAGCAATAACCATACTCTTTTACCCCTGCAGGGCCCGAACGCCAACACACCGGGCAGAAGGGTCCAGATTTGTCCATCCCACCCCCAGAACAGGCCCCCAGTGAGGACAGCAGCTCTGTCGACCTAGAACCTGATGACCAGCCCAGACCATCGGGGACCTCTGGACAGTCGGTTCCCCACACACAGACACAGGCCACAGCAGACCTAACCCCCTATGGGAATATCAGCACAGCTCCCACCCAGCGGGCCCATGCCTCTGTCTCCAGGACGCGTCAATCAGCGGTGTGTCCGCCACTACAGGGCACCCAGGCTGACCCAACACCCCAACAACAACAGGGACCTGGGGGCAGTGGTAGTGGGCACACCGTCCAGGGGACAGAGGCCCGGGGAAACAGGGGATCTGGGAGGGCTGCAGTGCAACAGGGGGGGGAGGACAGGCCCAGGGAACCCACTCTCCAAGAGGCCCTCACACCATCATGGGAGCATACCACCACTCCCAGGAGACGATGGTGACGGTACTGGCCAGGTTCCAGGAGATCCAGGCACAGCAGGAGGAACGGTACATGGGGTTCAGAGACGAACTCAGGAACATCGTCCTGGCCCTCAACCAAATAGTCACCACATTGCGGGACCATGTGGCACCCCAAAGGGCCCCTGTCACCAGCCTGGACCAGGAACAGCCTACCACCTCCGCCGGCGCTAGTGGACAGGAGGCCCCCACACAACGACAGGCCACCAGAACCCCACCTCCTGCTGAAGACCAACCACCCCGCAAGAGGAACCTGAGATCACAAAAGAAGACAGAGTAGGATGCCAAGACCCCCGCCAGCATAAGATACCCCCTGATGTCATTCCACTGTCCCACATTGTCACCCTGTCCAACCTTAAACAGCCCCTGCTCCATCCTTCCACAGGCATATGGACAATGCACCTGTGAAACTGAGAACTGGACTCTGCCATGGACATTACTCCACCCCCACCCCTCACCGTGTTACTATCATGGACCTATATGTAGCACTTAAAATAAATCACTAATTGCACTTAAAAAATTAGGAGTCTGCTTGTATTCTTAACAAATGTATTACACATAACGGTTCAAAAATGTACAGTTACATTGTGATGACAACATACCAATGTCAATGTGCTTTACTCCATGGGCAAACAAAGCAGAAGTCACGCAGTGGGTCATACAGCTCTGAAAAGGGAAGGGAAAGTCACAATTCAGTTTAAAGCAACTGGGGGGAAACACAGAAAGTAGAGATGCAGGAGGCCTGAAGTGAATGTAAAATGGCGTGGGGGATTCTTACCTGTGTGCTACATAAAATACTGTTGTATAACTGTGTCCCTGTTGTCCGTGTCGTCCCCGTCGTCTTCCTCCTCTTCACTTTCCACAGGCTCCACAGCTGCTACAACACCACCATCTGGACCATCCTCCTGCAGGAAAGGCACCTGGCGTCGCAATGCAAGATTGTGAAGCATACAGCAGGCCACGATGATCTGGCTCACCTTCTTTGGTGAGTACATTAGGGATCCACCTGTCATATGCAGGCACCTAAACCTGGCCTTCAGGTGGCCGAAGGTCCTTTCTATGATCCTCCTAGTTCGCCCATGGGCCTCATTGTACCATTCCTCTGCCCTGGTCCGGGGATTTCTCACTGGGGTCAATAGCCAAGGCAGGTTGGTGTAACCAGAGTCACCTATTAGCCACACACGTTGTCTCTGTAGCTGTTCCATCACATAGGGGATGCTGCTATTTCGCATAACATACGCGTCATGCACTGACCCAGGGAACTTGCCATTTACATGGGAGATGTACTGGTCAGCCAAACAGACCACCTGCACATTCATAGAATGGTAATTTTTTCTGTTTCTGTACACCTGCTCATCGTCTTTTGGGGGTACTAAGGCCACATGGGTCCCATCAATGGCACCAATGATGTTGGGGATATGTCCAAGGGCATAGAAATCACCCTTCACAGTGGCCAAATCACCCTCCTCAGGGAAAACAATGTAGCTCTGCATGTATTTCATCAGGGCAGACAACACTCTGGACAAAATCTTTGAAAACATAGGCTGAGACATCCCTGATGACATGGCCACTGTTGTCTGAAAAGACCCACTTGCCAAAAAATGGAGTACTGACAGAACCTGCACCAGAGGGGGAATTCCTGTGGGTTGGCGGATGGGGGACATCAGGGCTGGCTCCAGCTGGGCACACAGTTCATGTATAGTGGCTCTGTCAAGTCGGTATCGCAGTATTATATGACGTTCCTCCATTGTCGACAGGTCCACCAGCGGTCGGTACACGGGAGGATTCCTCCTTCTCCTCGCAAGTCCCAGCGGACGGTGCCTAGGAAGGACAACATGGAGTACAGAGTCAAGCAACCCACAGGTACGTAACCACAGCTTGCACAGTACACAAATCGCTATGCATTGAATGGCTTGTATGAGTGGCAATGCAAGGCCTAGGCCTGTGTGACGCAGTAGAAATTAAGCCATGTGGGCCCTTGAAATGGCGGCTGTCTGACCTGAGAAGTGTGACAGTGGGATGTGAGGTCAATGCGCTGGCGTGGCACACCGTGGCGGTAGGCGGTCGAAGACCGCAGTGCGAAGCCGCATTGGTTAACATTGAACCCTATGGGTTTCAGGAGCCAATGACGAGGTGCGCCGGCGGTCGCGGTACGCACCGCGGCGGTACGCACCGCCGCGGGGGTGACCGCCATTTTCTATCTGATGTGCTGCTGTGAACTCGGTCTGGAAGAGACAATGGCTGCTGCGACAGGGGAAAGGGCCCCTGCCTTCACTTCAGAAGAGTTGGAGAAACTTGTGGATGGGGTCCTCCCCCAGTATGCGCTACTCTACGGTCCTCCAGACCAACAGGTAAGTACACTGGGTGCACGTTGAATGGGCTATGCCTGGGTTTTGTATGGTGGATGTAAGATGTTGGGGTGGGGAGAGAATGAGGAGTGCAAGGCACGACAGATGAGAGCATGTGCCACATGGCAAGGTTGGGGAGGGGGGGGCAATCACATCTAACATGCAGAAAATTAATGATATTTACTTTTCCACCCTGTACATGTCAAATAGGTCAGCGCCCATCAGAAAGTCGACATTTGGCGTGCCATCGCCAAGGACGTCCGGGCCCTGGGGTCCACAACAGACGGGGCACCCACTGCCGAAAGAGGTGGGAGGACATCCACCGCGGGACCAGGAAGACCGCCGAGTCTCTGCTGGGGATGGCCTCCCAACGTAGGAGGGGTGCCAGCCGAAAATTGACCCCCCTGATGTCCCGGATCCTGGCGGTGGCCTACCCCGATTTGGATGGGCGCGTGAGGACATCACAGCAGACACAAGGGGGTGAGTACCAGTACATTCTGCTATCTTTACACGCAGTGGAGGCGTCTGGGTGGGGGAGGAGGGCTGTGGGTGACATTAGGCCAGGGCGCTTTCTGTAGTGTAGTCCCCTCCTTTAGGCATGGCCCTGTGCCCCCGCCCCCAACCTCTGTAGGGTGCCAAGTACAGCAATCGATGGTCCAGCATTACCCATGTGCTCATTTGTTGTCCATAGACCTGTTGGCCTAGTCACAAGTACTGAGTAGTGTACCCCGATTGCGCAGCGTAGTGCATGAGGCTACTGTATCTGTCCTCTCCGCCAACGGTGTTGACAATGCATGCACTCAACCTGTCTTTATGTCTCCCCCCACCCTTTTTCTTTATCTTCTTGTGCATGTGTGCATTAGCATCATCAGGCGGAGGAGAATTGGCATCGGAGCACGAGGGAGCTGCAACTCACAAGTCCCCGGTGGGCCATGGTACAGACACCGAGGTCACCAGTGATACGGAGGGCGAGGGGAGCTTCACAACGGGGACCCGTGGTGACACCAGCGACACCGACACGTCCTCGGATGGGAGCTCCCTAGCGGTGGTGGCAAAATCCGGGCCCCCCGCCTCTACAGGTACAGCAGCCACCCAGCGCACCAGCTCCGCCCTCCCAGCAGCCCCTCAGCCTTCGCACCGTGCCCGCTCGCCCAAGAAGGCGGGCATCTCCTTCGCCCCAGGCACCTCAGGCCCTGCCCCTGTTACCCCTGCTGCCCTCAGTGAGGAGGTCATTGACCTCCTACAGACCATCATTGTTGGGCAGTCTACCCTTTTGAATGCCATCCAGGGGGTTGAAAGGGAGGTGCATCGGAGCAATGCATACCTGCAGGGCATTCATTCGGGTCAGGCTGCCCATCAACGATCGTTCAGTGCTCTGGCCTCAGCACTGACGGCAGCCATTGTCCCCGTTTCCAGCCTCCCTCTTCTAACTGCCTCCACCCTGTCTCTGTCTCCTGTTCCTCAGCCTATCCCATCCACACCATCTGACCAGCCTGCACACACCTCAACACCCAAGGGCAGCTCATCCAGACATAAGCACCACAGATCCCACAAGCATTCACCCAAGCAACACCCAGATGCAGACATGGCAACAGTCACTACCACCTCTGTGTCCCCCTCCTCCTCGTCTCCCTCCTCCCTCCCTGTGACGTCTCCACTCACACCTGCATGCACACCACCATCAGCCAGTACTTCCACCACCAGCACACCCTCCAGTACAGTCCGCACACGTGCAGTCACCACCCCCACTGCCATTTACACGTCCCCTGAGTCCTCTCCCACTGTGTCTGTCACCCCCTCTTCCAAGACACACAAACGCAGGCAGCCACCCACCCAACAGCCAACCACCTCACGACAGCCTACGTCACAAGCACCTGCACCCAAAGACAGCACACCTGACTCTCCTACAACCACATCCTCTTCCTCCACTCCCATAACTACTACACCTACCCTTTACCTTGGTCCTAAAAAACTTTACCTCTCCAAAGTTAACCTCTTTGCCCCACCTGACCCACCCCCTCCATCTGGGAAGAGTCCCAAGAGCACCTCAGCCACCACCAGCCCTGCTTCAAGTCTCAACATTGTGCAGGGATTTTGGAGTCCACCCTTTCCCAGCACTGACACATCGGCCAGCAGCAAGGGGACAGCCAGCCCCCCCCCCGGAAAGAGGACCCGTAAAGTCAAGGGCTGCCACGAGAAGGCTGACACGGCTGCCCCCAAGGAGCAAAGTCCTGGGCCGTCACCTGCCACAACATCCAGGGGAGGCAAGGGCCAGAGAGCCTCATCTAAGGAGGGCAAGGGCAGCAGGGCGGAGAAGTCAGCCAGCAGGGGCGCGGACCAGGAGGGCCCCACAAGCCCCATCCCGGGTGTGACGGAGGACACCCACGGGCCCAGGACTCCGTCACAGAAGGGTCCAGCAACTGCACGGTCGGAGGGCGACTAAGCAGGGAGTCCTGGCCAGGTCTGGCTCCCTTGAAAGACACGACAAGCACCGCTGAAGAGGGCCCCGCCGTGAAGATAGGCACCGCTGAAGAGGGCCCCGCCGTGAAGATAGGCACCGCTGAAGAGGGCCCCGCCGTGAAGATAGGCACCACTGAAGAGGGCCCCGCCGTGCAGAAAGGCACCGCTGAAGAGCTCCCGACGTGAAGATAGGCACCGCTGAAGAGGGCCCCGCCGTGAAGATAGGCACCGCTGAAGAGGGCCCCGCCGTCTCAAGCACCGCTCCGCTGGGCCCTTCCTGTCAAGCACCGCTCCGCTGGGCCCCGCCGTCTCAAGCACTGCTCTGCTGGGCCCTTCCTGTCAAGCACCACTCCGCTGGGCCCCGCCGTCTCAAGCACCGCTCCGCTGGGCCCTTCCTGTCAAGCACCGCTCCGCTGGGCCCCGCCGTCTCAAGCACCGCTCCGCTGGGCCCTTCCTGTCAAGCACCGCTCCGCTGGGGCCCGCGTCTCAAGCACCGCTCCGCTGGGCCCTTCCTGTCAAGCACCACTCCGCTGGGCCCCGCCGTCTCAAGCACCGCTCCGCTGGGCCCTTCCTGTCAAGCCCCGCTCCACTGGGCCACGCCATCTCAAGCACCGCTCCGCTGGGCCCTTCCTGTCAAGCACCGCTCCGCTGGGCCCCGCCATCTCAAGCACCGCTCCGCTGGGCCCTTCCTGTCAAGCCCTGCTCCACTGGGCCCCGCCGTCTCAAGCACCGCTCCGCTGGGCCCTTCCTGTCAAGCCCCGCTCCGCTGGGCCCCGCCGTCTCAAGCACCGCTGGCCCATTGACAGTGCCGGTTCTGTGTCGAGCTAGTGTTCACGCTGCACTCTGGGCACAATGCCTCCTCCAATACCTGTGGAGTCTGTAATCCACCTGATGGCCTATGTCTCTGCACTCCCCAGGATGGCAGAGTGGGCAGCCCACCCACTGTAGAGACTTGAGAGACTGTGGCTTTGCACTCCCCAGGATGGCAGAGTGGGCAGCCCACCCACTGTAGAGACTTGAGAGACTGTGGCTTTGCACTCCCCAGGATGGCACAGTGGGCAGCCCACCCACTGTAGAGACTTGAGAGACTGTGGCTTTGCACTCCCCAGGATGGCACAGTGGGCATGGTGGACCCTTCGTGGATCTGGCGTCGTGGACTCATGTGGCTGAGGTGACCCCCTTTCCCTTCCCCCTGAGGTGCCTGTAGTTTTGTCATTTGATGCCCCAGCAGTGTTCTCTCCAACGGACTCAGGTCTCCTTTGTGGGCTTTGCCCGTGTGTTGATACACGTTGGCCCACGGACAGTGGAAATTTAAGTGACTGTGCAGGACTTATTGCCTATATTTATTGGTTTCGCAATGTTCTTACTTGATTTTTTTACATTTCATATTGCTATTTTACCATGACTTCAAAGAACCTATTTTATAGATACATTTTGTTTCTCACTTTAATTATGTCTTTGCATTATTCCGGTGGGTTTGGGTGGTGTCACTGTGACTTGGTGCTCTGCATTGATGTGTAGATAGTTTGGGGGGGGGGTCGCATATGTGTGTGCCCGTAACCTTTCCTCCTCCCCCCTCCCCTGTGTCGCAGGTGCAGTACTCACCGTTGTCTTCTGCGCCGGAGTTCGTACTCGTGGTAGATGAGCAGGTAGACAATAGCTGGTAGAATGTTTAATTCGGGTTCCATGCTGTTCTCCGTCCTCGTGGAGTGTGTAGAGGTGAGCGTTTTCCCGTTCGTAGTCTGTTTCCGCCGTGTTTTTATCGGCGGGGCTCCCGCCCCGGAAAAGGTGGCGGATTGGTGAGTTGTGATAGGGTGGGCGGTACATTGTCTGCCGCCTACCTGTTGGCGGTGACCGCCAACCTGTTTGTCTGTCCCGCCGTGGCGGTCGGAGTGTTAAGTTGGTGGGCTGTGTTGGCGGTTCCCGCCAGGGTCCGAATTCCATTTTTTGGACCGCCAGCCTGTTGGCGGGTTGGCCGACGCTTTAACACCGACCGCCAGGGTTGGAATCACCCCCCATATGTCTCATGACTCTTCCACGTAAGTCTTTAATCATAGTCCTTGGTCACAATGATTCCCTCATTTATATAGAGCAGATACAATTCCACATAGAGTAAAAATCCTGACCTCAAAGCTAAAATAGATTAGGGGCCTGTTTAAATATGAGGAGTGCATTTGTCTAGAGACACCAGTATCTGGAGTGTACTATTCCAAATAGTATCATTATACATATCCATTCATTTAAAGAGTTGATCCTCATTTAATTGGAAATATTGTGTGGATCTGGATTCAAGCTCTGTGTGAAAGACCTATCTCTGGAGGTCTGCAGGGAAACAGAAAGTGGAGAGTCTGGAAGGGGACTTGAGAGGGTTGATCAGAGGGGCTTGGCATTATTCTGGTTTGTCCAGCTTCAGAACATTCTCCGACATGGCGAAAACCAGAGTTGATGTTGGAGCGTGAGGAGGGAAGCATCCATTGGTGCCTGAGCTACACCTATAGGACGAAGATTCTTGTTCTGTTTAACCAAAATGTTGCATGCTTCTGTTTCTCCACCTGTCAAAGTTGATAACATTGGAAAGACATGGGCTAACTTGGTGGCTCCTAGAGGTGAGAAAATTAACAATGTGACAACAGAAGTCCACACATGCACTCCTCTCACACTACAGAAGAGGTGCAATTGCCATCAGTACCACTGTTTGGGCAGTCTGTTCCTTTGCAAGACCAGGGCCTAGGTGTGGGCAGTACAGCTGTGCAGGAGTTTCTGCAAGTATGTAGGCAGTGCAAGCATTTGTGCAGCCTTTGCCCACTGAAGATTATGTCACCATGCAGGCAGTGCCTGCATGCAAGCAGTGCCAGTGTGAAGCCAGGACAAATGTGACAGCTGTGAGAGCTGAGGTAATGGCAGTACCAGTGTGCATGCCTTCACAGTGTATGGAAAGTGTGAGCTCAGATGTCATTGTATTAACAGTACCATTGTGTGGGCAGTGAGACCCGATCTGCAGAAAGTGCCAGTGTACAGAAAGGACCTCTTAGTGAGGAGCACCAGTGTACTGACCTTTGCAGTGTACAGCAAGTAGTGGGTCACGACCGTTATAGGTCAAGGCCTGTGTGAGGACAATGCTAGTGTTCATGCAGTTATTGCCTGTGTGCGGCATGTTTGGTGTGCGGCACAGAGAACAGACATTGGTCTGTCCCAAACTTACTATCAGGACAGTATCCAGACCATCTCTCTGCCAGCAGGTCACAGTCGGGATCTAGAATTTGGTTACAGTGCAGGGCACACAATATAGAACTTCACTCACTGGTGTCTAACCAGTGAATGGTGGTTGTGGGGGAAATCAGCCTCACTGACTGCTTAGAGCCATGTTGAAGGAGTGGATGAAAATTGAAAACACTGCTTTATGGTGTATAGGATATGTGCTGTTGACCCATATCCACCAGTAATAGAAGATGCATGCGTTGCTGTCTTTCTGCCTCTTCCTGGATTTCTCTTGCACCTCTGGTGGCACTGTGCCCTTTCAGTGCCAAGAGGCCCGCTCTGGTGAACAGGACCATTGACTAGCACCTCCTTGATAACACTCAATCTGGATTCAGGCCGAACCGAAGTAGCGAGACTGCCCCCACCACTGCCATAGGCAACCTCTGGTTTATCATGGACAGAGGTGACACCTTAGCCCTTATCCTACTCGACATTTCTGCAGTCTTCAACACAGTCTACCAATCCATCTTTATTCAATGACAGTAGAAAGCAGGCATCCAATAACCACCCTCTGTTTGGGAGTTCTCCCCAGGAGAAAAATTTGAAGAAACAGTGGCAAATTTTGTATTTTAAAGCAAATTTGAGAAAAGGAGGTGGTTTATTAACCAATTGTCGACATATAGGTGGTCATTACAACCTCAGCGATCTTTTTGAAAGACCGCCGAGGGACCGCCGTGCTGAAGACCGCCAGTGCAGGCGGTTTTCCGCTCAGCGAATTATGAATGCTGGCAACCCTCCGTCCTTTTCCGGACGGAGAGCCACCAGCAGCCATACTGGTGGTCAGCGGGGAAGTGGAGGTTGATCCACCTCCACCACCCCGTCAACAGAACACCGCCCACTGAATCACGTTCCGTGATTCGACGTGGCGGTGTTCTGTTGATGGGGTTCTGGCAGCAGAGCAGCCCCCATGGATCCCTTCCCCTCCCGGAGGATCAACGGACCAGGTAAGTTGATTGTCCGTTAGGGGAGGGGCTAGAGGGTGTTGTGTGTTGTGTGCGTGCATGGAGGTGTGCGTGTGAGTATGTAGAGGGGGTGTGTGAGTGCGTGTATGCATTCGGGGTGTGTTGTGTTTGGAAATGCGTGCGTGTCTGTCTGTAGGTATGTCTGAATGGATGTGTGCGTGTATGCTTGTGTGTGTGGCTGTTGGCATGTTTGTTGATATGTGTGCGGGCATGTGTGTTGGTGGTGTCTGCATGCGTGTACGGTGTGTGTCTGGGTTGCGATGTTGGGGCTAGGGGTGGGAAGGGGGTCCTGCCACCTTTGGGCAGTTGCAGGGGGGTAGGGTGTGTGGGGGGGAGGGCTTGGGGTAGAGGTGGGGGGAAGGGGAGACCCCTATCAGTGCCAGGGAAGCAATACCCTGGCACTGATAGTGCTTACCGCTCTGGATTTCATGGCGGTTCCCAACCTCATGAAATCCATGGCGGTCAGCCGGGTTGTGATACCGCCGGTGGTCTTGTGACGGCCGCCGGGCTGGAGACCCAATTCTCCAGCCCAGCGGTCGTCTCCGCCCTGGTGGTCGGAACGGAGAAGTGGCGGATGGCCATGGCGGTAACCGCCATGGTCATAATTCCATTTTTTTTACCGCCAGCCTGTTGCCGGTAAGACCGCCACTTCTCCGCCAACCGCCAGGGTCGTAATGAGGGCCATAGTCATGAACTATTTAAACACATTAAAAACTGCCCCATAGCTTACTGTATTAAATATTTTCAACATTCACTGTACTGTACAAATTGAACAGTACACTGAAACTATGATATGAAATGTTGCACATAAGCAATCTGAAAACCCACAAAAGGCTAATTCAATTGCTTAAAATGTGAGTTACTATCAACGCTGGACATAACTGTCAATTAACAGATAAAATAACCCATAAGACAAATTTGATTGCTTCACATGTGAATGTCACTATCTACAATTCTGATCAGCTTTCCCTTCTTCAAGACTGTGTGGCATTATTAATGTTTACTTTTACTCAACACACTCTAGGAAGCAGTAGTGAACAGGAAGAAAGCATTTCAGTTCAAAATGTATGTCTTCACAACAATAACAACAGTAATTTACAGGGCTTTTGGATGTGACAACAAAGGAGTTCAGGCACCTTTCCAAGCATACATAGAAATTAAATCTCATTTTCAAGACGCTTCAGACTGCGGTAGAAAGCCCACTGTCCATTCCGGCTTCATACCAGAGAAATGATGAGAGTTGCTTGTGTCCCAGCGGATCTGTCCCTGTTCCATAAGGAGAGGTAGTAGGTGGTTACAAGAGAAGCTGCCTTCCAGGAGTTGTGCATCATCTTAAACAGCCTCCCTGATATCTGTGACGTTAAGGGCAGAGCTGCTGACTTTGCAACTGGGAAGGTGGGTTTGAGTCTTGGCGCCTGCTGACGATTCTGTGATTCATGGCAAATCACAATCTCAACAATGTGCCTCATTTTGCGAGAACAGAGGGTTCAATTCACTGGTGCTTGTGTAAAACTTTAGAAATACCTTCTGGTTGAGATCACGGTATATAAAAAGAAAAGTACACATTCTGCTGCATGTATTGATGCAAAGTATAATGTACATCTACAGTACGCAACCATGGTGAAATTAAAGAGTTTACTTTCTGCATACACTTTATCTGTACGTGTTATCTGTGAATGCCCATCCTCTTGCGTGTGCGCATACCTGTGAGTACATGATCAGTGGCACTTCTACCTATGCTCTGAGTTTGCTGCTTGGTGACTAGGAGAGGTCGGATGAAACTTCCTGCAAACCTAGCCAGTCCTGCAGCTGCTCTCATGCAGTTTGCAGCATGAGAGAAGCATTAGGATTGGATGGAGCAGGCTAACCCAGCGCTCCTTTTGCGGTTGGGGGCCTGTGCAATCTCCCAGCTGTTTAACACAGCTGCTGGATAGGTGACGGTAGCAGTGCGCATGCGGGGATGGTCGTTGAAAAAGAGCCGGCCAATTCGACATGCGCACTCTGCACTTTGCATGTCATCCTTGGTGCTGCTCTGCAATCAATCAGAGATTCATCCCGCCCCCACCCTCACACTCACCGGTGGCATGCACAACTGAATAAAATGGTAATGAGACCATTTTATTTTTTAGATTGGTTTACTGCTGCATTTGCATTAGGTAGGGGGATGCTCCTCTGCTCTAAAGAAGCAACCACCTCTGCCAATAGGGAGATGGTGAAATAGGCAAGGGTGTGCCATTACAACAAAAACACTTTATTTGGAACTGGGGATCAAGTCTCGGGGACAGGGCAGCATCCTGTGATTCTGGGCAAATAATGTAATCATCCTGTGCATACAAAATTAATGTGTCTTTATGTAATTTGACTGGTGCTCATGTAAAATGCTCCAGTTCTCGCTATATATAAAAAAACAACTTCTAGACGGAAGTGGACACAGTTTGCTTGATATCTCCTAAAAGTAGATGGGGCACAGCGTTTGTGGTAGAAGTTGCAGCAGTTCTTTGATGAATCTAAACTTTATTCACGCCTCAGCTTCCGGTAGGATAGTGTTGTGAATTGGAATTGATTTATTTAGGGATTAATACTCTTGTAGGCACTGAAGTATCACTCCAGGCTTTGCTGCAACATGCAGATTCCAGAACCCTTTATTTTTATTTTATTGATGGAAATAGTACTGGGTTTGAATTATTGTGTGATTGGTGTTCCACCAACAAAATGAAAGTCAGCATCTATGTAAGGAGTTTGGTGAAGGCTACATCACATTGGTCTAGAATTTCACATTGTGGGAGACAGTCAGCTGATGAATGACGTTCTGAAATAGATATCTAATGATTTATTTCTGCTTAAAATAAATGTAATTTTTTTTCATTGCCTGTCAGAGTTGTTACCTTGTTGACGATAGTACTGCTTCTGACAAATAACCACCTTATTGCTTGCTAATTTCAGTTACTGTTTGTGGACTAAGACTACACGACAATCAGTGAACTGTGAGACGCTGGCTTTGCGATCCATATGATTTATACCATGCCCTTAATTACATAGGCCACAACGCTTGGAAAGACATCTTTTTACACCTCATTGGATATGCCCACTTTTATAGACCCCCCCCTACATTTTGTTAGACTTGGCATCTTTGGCGTGGTCTCCCCTAAATTTTTGCCTCTGTGTCCCAGGTTGTTGATGTGTGCTGGACTCTGTTTTTGCTGTTTTTGTTACTCTGGGCACTTTACCACTGCTATCCAGTGCTAAAGTGCAAGTGCTCCTATGTAAAATGTATGTGTAATTGGATTCCCATGATTGGCATATTTGATTTACTGGTAAGTCCCTGCTACAGTGCACTAGAGGTGCCCAGGGCCTGTAAATCAAATGCTACTAGTGGGCCTTCAGCACTGGTTGGGCCACCCACATTAGTAGCCCTGTAAACATGGCCTAGACCTGCCACTGAAGAGTCTGTCTGCAGTTTTGAACTGCCAATTCGACTTGGCAAGTGTACCCACTTGCCAGGCCTAAACCTTCCTTTTTCTTACATGTAAGACACCCATAAGGTAGGCCCTAGGTAGCCCCATGGGCAGGGTGCAGTGTATGTTTAAGGTAGGACATATACTAATGTGTTTTATATGTCCTGATGGTGAAATACTGCCAAATTCGGTTTTCACTGTGCAAGGCCTATCTCTCTTATAGCTTAACATGGAGGCTGCCTTTAAATATAATTAAAGGGTAGATTCCCTTTAGGAGCAGATGGACATGTGGAGTTTGGGGTCTCTGAACTCACAATTTAGAAATACATCTTTTAGTAAAGTTGGTTTTGAGATTGTGTGTATAAAAATGCCACTTTTAGAAAGTAGAGATTTTCTTGCTTTAGCCATTCTGTGACTCTGCATGTTTGTGGATTACCTGACTGGGTCAGTTTGGCAGTTGGGCTGTTTGCACCTCTCTCTAGACAGTGACACAAAGGGAGTTGGGGTGTAGCCTGCAGGTCCTGATGAGCCATCTGTGCTAGGAGGGAGGGGAGGAGTGGTCATGTACACCTGAAAGGGCTGTGCCTGCCCTCACACAATGCAGTCTCCAACCCCCTGGTGTGTGTCTGGGGCCTGGTCTGGGCAAGGCAGAATCTCACAAACAAGAGTGACTTTCCTTTGAAGTAGGCCTACTTCACAGGCCAAAATGGGTATAAGAAGGGCATCCAACCCCCTGAAAATTAGATCACTTCTGGAATCAAGAGGAACCTCTGCCAAGGAGAAGAGCTGAAGAGCTGAGGAGAAGTGCTGCCCTGCCTGTGACTGTGCTTTGTGTAGCTATCCTGCAGTTGCTGCTTCTGAATGTGAAAGGAGACTAAATCTGGACTTTGTTGTGCATTCCTGCTTATGAAGAAAACTCCAAGGGCTTGACCTGAACTTGCCTCCTGTTGTTGAAGTCTCAGGACCATCAAGGACTTCCCCTGCCAGCACCTGGACTCTCTGCTGAGACTCCTGCCCTGCCAAGTGGTGCCCTATCCAGTTCCTGGGCCCTTGAAATCAAGTGCTAGCATCAAGGATGAGGTATCCAAGATGTTAACCCCAGGGGTTACTGAGCATTTCAGCAGTCCCTGGGCCAGCCCTGTCGTTTTGGTCCCAAAGGCCGCTGCACCTGGTGCCACTCCAGAACTCTGGTTCTGCGTGGACTACCGGGGACTCAATGCAGTCAGTAAGACTGACACGCACCCCATCCCCGAGCTGATGAGCTCATAGATCGGTTGGAGCTGCCAAATACCTCAGAACATTTGATATAACGTCTGGGTACTGGCAGATTGTCTTGACTGAGGGGGCCAAGGAGAGGTCTGCATTTTTTACCCCAGATCAGCACTTTCAGTTTAAAGTGATGCCATTTGGGATGAAAAGTGCCCCTGCCACCTTTCAGAGGTTGGTCAACCAGGTGTTGGCTGGACTGGATGAATTCATGGGAGGAACATTTGCAACACCTCTGCAAAGTGTTGGAGGCCCTGCAAAAGGCAGGCCTCACTATTAAGGTAAGCAAGTGCCATATAGGGCAGAATTCTGTGGTGTATTTGGGACACCAGTTGGGGAGTGGCCAGGTGGCACCGCTACAGCCAAAGATTGATACCATTCTGGCTTACCATTCTGGCTTGCGAGCCTCCCAAGACCCAGACTGCGGTGAGAGCCTTTTTAGGCCTCACTGGCTATTACAGGAGGTTTGTCAAGGGGTATGGCACCATTGTTACCCCCTTGATTGAGTTGACTTCCAAGAAGCAACCAAAGAAGGTGGTCTGGACAGAGGCTTGCCGGACCGCTTTTGATGTCCTAAAGGCTGTCATGTGCACAGCCCTGTGCTGAAGGCACCTGACTACTAAGGAGTTTGTTGTGCAAACAGATGCCTCAGAGCATGGTATATGAGCAGTACTCTCACATCTTAAAGAGGAGGGCCTGGATCAACCTGTAGCCTTCATTAGCAGGAGGTTACTTCCCAGGGAACATAGGTGGAGTGCCATAGAGCGTGAAGCTTTTGCTGTGGTCTAGGCACTGAATTGGGACTCACTTCTGGGTTCAGACCGACCAAAGAACCCTTGGATGGTTAATGCAGATGATGGATGAGAATCCAAAACTGGTGAGGTGGTCCAATTTTCGACGCACCTTCCGAGACGCAGCTGAAAAACGACATGCTGCAGGCCTCGCGGCTGAAATCAATGCTCCACCGGCATCACGGCTGGACGATCAATGCAACACGGATGGAGAAATGATGCGCAACACCAGCTGACAGAGGCTGTTAATGTTGCAACCCCACATAGCTCGGTTTCAGAGACCGTGCAACCGGATTTTCAATGCCAACCTCGCTGGGCGCGGAAAACTAATACAAAGCCTGCCCGGACACTAGGTGCCTGTCCGGTTTGATGCATCGCTCTCTTCCGGAGAGGAAGAATGATGCACTCCAACCCGACCGAGGAGGAACGATGCACAGTCTCGCTTGTGAGTGAGAAATCGATGCATTGCTGACCTTTTCTGTTAATTTGACGCTACCCAGTTACTTTTGCACGCTAACAGTGTTAGTACAGTTTCCTAAAGGATTTAAGACTCTTTTTGCTTTTTGTTCATAACTTGACTTGCGTATGGTGGTCGTTTTGGTCTTGTTTAGTTTAGATAAATATTATCTATTTTTCTAAACCTGTGTTGTGTCATTTTGTAGTGTTTTCACTGACTTACTGTGTGTGTTGGTACAAATACTTTACACCTAGAATCTGAAGTTAAGTCTGCCTGCTCGTGCCAAGCTACCTATGGGGTGAGCGGGGTTTAGCTGAGGGTGATTCTCCTTTTCCCTGACTAGAGTGAGTGTCCTTGCTTGGACAGGGGGTACCCTGACTGCCAACCAGAGACCCCATTTCTAACAGTGCCCCACTTAAATCCCTGAAGCAGGCAATGGATGTGAAGTAGGAGCTAGAGTTGCATCTTGTGCTAGTGGAAGAGAAGTGAAAACGAACAAAGAACAGCAGCTAGCACAGACCTGAGAAGTGGGGAAGAAAACGCTTTGTAAAGGGTACAAATTGTGAGCCTGAACAGGAACAGCAGTTAAGGTGGCTTATTGGGTTAGGCTGCACCTTAAGTGGGATTCAAAATGTGGGGGTTTCTCCGAAAAGGACTTGACCTATCTAATTATACGAGTAGCCTAAACACAAATCAAATGTCTGTGATTTCCTATAGCATGACACCCAACCGGTATTTTGGTGTTTCTGTGAGCTTTTGTTATTGGATTGAGATATTTAGCACAGCAACCGACATGTACACAAAACCAGCCAGGTCTATTGGTTTTGTCAGTGGTTGTTCCTGAGTGCTGTTCACTATAGAAGCCAAGGATTGGATGACCATGTATTCTGAACATCTGTTTGATCCACTGAGAGGCACTATGAGAAACCCATCCTGCATTAGCCTCAACTCTAGAGCTCTCAATCGTGGCCCTTTATAAACAACCACTGATGAGACAGTTCAAAATATGTACTATACAGATACAATAATCTACATGTAAAAACACACAGAAACACAATATCCTGGAAATAGCTGACACTCTTAAGGAATGTGATATTAAATAAAACATGTGAAACATAAACAGGAATTTAATAACTGACATGGGTTACCTTAATTTTTACAATAACTTTGGAAATTATGAGTGTTTTTGCCAGTAAAGTTAAGGACATTAATATAGGGCCTGTTATATTACTTCCAGGACTGAAGCAGGGATGGATTCAGCTCAGTTTGCTCAGGCACTCACTGCTCAGCTCATCCGGGACCAAAAGGTCACAAGCTGGACCATGACACGACCAACTCACGCTTTCATTGTTTTGAGGCCAAGGCACTGATGGACATATTTATACTTGTTTTGCGTCAAATTTGTGTCATTTTTATTTTTACGCAAATTCAGTGCAAAACTAACTCCATATTTATACTTTGGGGCTAGACCCATTTAGTGCCGAAGTTATAGAGTTAAAGTCATTTTTGGGAAGTGGAAACCTACCTTGCGTCAATGAGATGCAAGGTAGGTGTTCGCTTGCAAAAAATGACTCTATGGCCTTAGTGACATATTTATGCCCCTGTGATAAAATCAGGCACGGGGAGAGGAGGGGTCAAATAATGGTGCAAAGCTTGCTTTGCACCATTATTTAATGCCTGGGTCAGGTCAGGCATTTAAGGGCCTGTGGGCCTATTTCCATGGTGGAATACCATGGAATAAGCCCACAGGTGCCCTCCTTAGGCCCCAGGGACAACACCACCCACACCAGAGGGACAGCAGCAGAGGATGGGGGACCCCATCCCAGGTAAGTATGGGTAAGTACAGGTAAGTATTTTATTTACTTTTTTAAGTGCCATTGGGGGCCCTGAAATGGGACCTCTTACATGGTACTGGGTGCAATGGCCATGTCCAGGGGATCCAGGTCCACTATGCTGGCTATTGAGGTGGTGGGCATGACTCCTGTCTTTTCTAAGACAGGAGTCATGTGATATGGATGGTTTTGCTTTAGAAAGTGACACTAGGCTAGTTAGAGTCATTTTTTTTTACTCTAACCTACCTGTCATTTTTTGATGCAAAACCCTCTTCTCCCATACCGCCACTCCCACCTGGCTAATGTCATTTTTTTTACACTAACCTAACCTTTGCGAAGGCTTGCACCATTCCATAAATATGGTGCCCGGCTGCAGCTCAAGAATGGTGCAAGCCGGTGCAAAACATTTTGATGCAAAACTGTGTTAGTGCAGTTTGCACCAAAAAGTATAAATATGCCTCTGGGTACCATTAAACTATAAAAGGGCAACCCCTTTCCAGACGCTCACTCGTTCGCTGTGCTGTTTTTCGTGAATTGCTCAATCTTAAAGCATTCTCTAGCCTAGTATCTCACTTTTATGTTTTAATTCATTTTTCAAAACAACCTACCTCCACACACTTTCCTCAGAGACTGCTTCTTTTCTAAACATAGCCTCATCCTCCGACTCTTTACGACAGCACCAGGGTCACAGAATATATCCCATGGTTTCACCTTGATTATACAATTTAGCATACACTACATACCTGAATGGTGACCAAGATCCCTTCCTTCTTCTGAATGAGATACCTCCACAGATCTGCAAGATCAGATGTGTTCATTATGCTAAGGACTCTAATCTAGTTTGTTTCATTTGTCCCTTGTGTACTGGTTTCGAATTACTCGGGTTACTTTTCAAAATGCAGTTAAGGTTAAAGTCGCCAACATTAATAGTAGGCTCTACATATGCAAGAGATCTAAAATGATAGATTAGAAAATAAATTTGTACTACCTTAGTTAAGAGCCTATCATGTTAGAAGAATACATTTCAGGTGTCTCTGAGTGATTGAAATGTGTGTGAGCTCCCACCTTGTTTTTTGTTCTGTTGTTGAAGATTTTAGCAAGCAAGTGTCCATTATTGAGTTAAAATAATCCTAGCTCATTTAACCTGCTCTGCAGTCCATTCCAACTGTTGGTCTGAACCATTCAAATTATCTTAACATTTTCTTAGGCTCAAAGGTCAGAACTGTTGCATTTTTCCCCATGGTTTTCACCCCCCCATTTTCCCTGATTTACATCTTCCCCACCCTTTTCTCTCTTACCCACGGGTCCCAGTCAGTCGGCCACCTGAACCCTCTGTCTCCCTCAGCGTGTGGCTTGTTGGATGTAAAATAATACATTTTGCAACTTAGGGAAAGAAAGATGCTGTAGCAATCTTTTGGGGGGTGCTTCAAGGTTTAATTAACAAAAATATTTCAGATAGTGTACAGTGCTCAGCAATGATCTGAAATTAATAGTTTTGCATGATGGATGTTCAGAAAAGAATCTGAAAAGGACCTTGCAACATAGTATTCAGAGATGCTCCAGATGTTTCGACTACAGGGCTCAAAAGAGCTTGAAATTCTGATACCAAAGATCTCATTTCTCAGTGGCTGGTAACTGTTTCCAATGCAAGATGCAGAAACAGCATATATACTTCCTGACTAGTAATCAGACTTACTGCCATTGCTGCAACCAGAATTTTTTTCTAAGATTGAAGTCCTGAAAAAATAATAATAGTGCGTGCTTCGGCACTACGTTTTGGCGAGTCTGATAAAAGTCTGTGTGCTCTGGAAATCATCTGGGGCCAGATGTATCATTTTATCCAATAGCGAATACCTAATTGCAATTTTTTGCGAATCGCAATTAAGTAATCGCTATTGGAATATATGAAACTCCTTGAGTTTCATACTGCAATTCGCAAGGGCTCTAAATGGACCTACCTCATCAATATTCATGAGGTAGGTCGCAATTTGCGAGCCATTGCGAATGACTACAATCACAGGGATGGTGGCCTGCTGGGCTTTCAGAGCACTAAGTCTGTTATTGCTTTTCAATAAAGCAATATATATATTTTTTTAATGCAGCCTGTTTTCCTTAAAGGAAAATGGGATGCGTTTAAAAATGAAAAATGAAAAGTTTTGTTTTCATTTTGTAAGAGTAGGCAGTGGTCCGTGGGACCACTGCCTGCTCTTAAAAAACGTTTTTGCATGCATTCACAAAGGGGAAGGGGTTTCTTGGGGACCCCTTCCCCTTTGCGAATGGGTTACCACCTATTTCAGTAGGTGGTAGCTGCAATTGTTTTGCGACCGCAGTCACGGTCACAAAACAATCATACATACCTCTTCAATTCGGTATTAGGAAGGGACGCCCTTGACATGCCTCTTCCTAATACCGAATCGGTATGGAGCCGCAAATCTGATTAGCGATTCCGTAACACCCAGCAATTGAATTTCAAATGTTATTTACTCCTGCCCTTGACAAGAGTAGTCTTCAAGGGCCAGATGTATTAAAGGGTTTTAACTATTCTGTCTCTATGGGAAAATGTGTCGGTACATATGGCCCCAAATGTTTCCAGCGTTCCAACAGGTCAGAAGGATTTTCACCTATAAGTTAAAATTCATAAGTGAGCAGGAAGCAAAGCATATCAAAACAAAATCAAAATTATTTAATGAAAAACACTTTGGGCCTGATTTAGATTTTGGCGTATTCGTTACTCCTTCACAATGGTGACGTATAACCCGTCCGTCAAAATGTTATATGTTTTTAAAATGTTATATTTTGCCAAATGGGCTATTTCTTGACCGTTGTAAGGGAATAACTTGTCTGATGAAATCTAAATCAGGCCCTTTGTCTTAAAGGTATTTAAGGTTAAAGTTTTGCACTCACAATACAAACTAACATGTCTAAAATATTCATATAAAAACAACATATAAACTTGCAAAAACATTAATTTGAAGGGATAATGTAATTTCAGTAGTAATGATGTAGTTTCACGTCCAATGTCATTGATGTTGCCATTTGACATCATTTATAAGCTCGGGAGCCATGCATGGTAAGGTTATGGATGCACAGCTAACAATAGCAGGGGAGTATCATGAGTTAATGGTTATGGATTATAACCATAATATCACTTACACTGAAGTTTTTTCTTTGAATTTGTGTGATTTTTAATAACAAATTAGTTAGCAATGAGAGTAAAAATAGACAAATAAATAAGATAAATCTATCAGTGTATAAATACTGTCCAATTTGAAAGTATGGGGTCCTTCCCTGCTGTTGCATTTCGGTAAAGCTCTTTGAATAGCACTTTCTTAATGGTCTGATCTGTGATAAAAAATAAGTTAATACCTATATGGTTATCCTAGTTCAAGCCTTGGCCGCCCAGTTTGAATGCTGGAATTTTCTCAGAATGTTGTGGCCTCAACTATGTTTGGAATGTGCATTTTATCCTTATTTCATGTTATATTTTTTATTAATGCTGTACTGGTGTATATTTATGCTCGATCATTTGGTGAATCATACCAATACATAAAGCCTGCTGTGTTTTTTTCAAGACACTTTACTTGGTGATGCACAAATGATAAATATCCACTGAAACCCAATTTCCACACATTATTATTTGTGTGCAATTCAGTTTTAAGAGTAAAACTGGATGTGTGTGCAAATGTTGTGGCTATAGCATTGAAAAATGTGTTGTCTGTAAATCATAGTGTGCTACTACTTGTTGGTTTAGCTACTATAATAAATCGCCTGCCTCATGTCCTTTAAAGCTAGGTCGATTGCAAAAGATTGTTGTTCTAAAAATTGGGTTGTGGTTTTGGAAAGTTTGGGAACCACTGAAGTAGATCCTTCAGTACCAGGAACAACTTGCCTTAGATGTGTTTTGAAGCCTCACTATCTTGCTGACTATAGATTCATCATCACTCCCTTGACACTCATTAGCAAGATAATTGAGAACTCTATCTCTATCCATATGCACATCAAAATGAATGAGAATCAATATGTAAGATCTATATTTCGATGCTGCACAGAGGCTGAAATCCTCCAGGTTGTGGATAACTACCTCATTATCATCCTCAAAGATGGTTCCTGGTAGCTGATCCTTCTTGACTTTGTCACGTCTTTCAATACCATCAACCCCCAGGCCCAGGCACACACACATCTTGCATTAGATTCAATTACAAAGTACCTCAATTATTAATTTCATAGCTAGCTAACCATCATCAACTCACCTAGGTGGACACTTTAAGATCCCTGAAAATATTAGTTATCCGCGAAATGGTCCATGGAGCCATGCTTTCTACTGTCTTTATACTCTACATGGTACCCTATATAATCCTCAGTGGTACTGAAAGATTCATTTCATGCATACTGTTATACAATAAAGAATGACAAGTGCTTATCTGAAATTAATCTCAACCATAGACAAACTCCACCTCCTAACAAAAAGCAACAGAAAAACTTAGATCCAAGACCTACAATTTAGCATGAAACGTGACAGAGCAACATCTTGCCTTGTCACAAATACAAACTAGCTTGGATTTACACTGGCCTGAAAAAGGACAGCAACATGAAATCTCACCCTGTTGAGGAAAGTGGAGGCTTAATTCCCCAAATCTGAATTCAGCATCACATTCAATGCCTTTATCCTCATCCACCGGAAAGTCGGTAATAACATGCTCACTTTAAGCCCAACTCCACATCCATGAAGGCCACATTGATGTCTGTTTCACAAGGTTCCACCTATATAATAAATGGGTTCAAGAAATGCTACCCCCTACTAACCCAAACCTTATCATCTTGCCCGGAACAACCTCATCAATTCACTTAATGTTGTACAAAATACCATAAAATCTAAACAGACTCCAAATACCACATCCTCCACTTCTGGATGTCTTCTCAAAATCACCAACCATCCAATGCAAACCATCCATACAACTGGACCAGACCGGCCACTTTGCCATCACTATCTCCGTGCTCAGAATCCTACCAACAAACCGAGGTCAGCCCACAAGAGAAGACCAAACCTTCATATCATTCAAAGACTTCTCCATTGACAACCTAATGCTTAACCACATCTCTCACTCTTTCAACTCCACTTATGATACTGACACCCATCTGAAACAACTTCAGCACTTTTTAAAAAACTATGTGACCATCCATCCCCATCTAAAACATGCAAGTGCAAGTTAAAGCCTTTAACACCCTGGGACTCCCAAGCCCTAGCGGCCCATGGTCAACCCACCTGGAGGCAGGAATAAGTGGAAGAAAAACAGCACTCCTGATCACTTCACAATACTATTTGTTTTGTGTGCAACATGGAGACAGTTCTTTTGATCAGCCAAAGCAAAGTCCAGGATCAATACCATCTTTGAAGCCACCAACAGGCAAACACTTTGCAAGACAATCAAGCACTGCAACAAAGTCCTTCCAAACCCACCTATTCCTCACCCCATGGAAAGTGCAAAGAAAGTGCAATTTCATCAACACATATTTCAGTGCCAAAATACAGATGATCTGACAGCACATCTGCAACACCAAGCCTCCTTCATTTTACAACCACCCCTTCCCGTAGAATTCCACAATGGTCATCCCCTTTGTCTTGCACATTTCACAGACAAATGCAACTTCCTTAAGCCCCTTCATAGAAAGGTGATATCGTACCCACGTCTTCATCATAGCTCTTTCTGGATATGCTCACTTACCCCTAGTCACCATTGTTAATGTCTCCTTCACTCAAAGCATCTTCACAGTAGCTCTCAAGAAAGCTTTGCACTCCTCAGGTTTTTTAACAATAGGCTCCAATGATAAACTTGACATAATGAAAAAGCAGTCAATGTTCAACTCCAAGGTCAGATTAATGCAAACCATCTCCTGCACATTTAGCAGTCCAGCTTCAGATCACACTGCAGAACAGACACCACTAGGTTACACATTGCAGACAATCCCCTTGACCACAGATGATGATTACCACTGCTTCCTGATATTGCTGGACTTTTCAGCTACCTTTGACACAGTCAATTATTCCAGTTGTATATGCACCCTGGAGTCTCAAATATATTTCACTGGCATCTTTCTTCATAAGCTCTCCTACCTTTCTAACTAACATCAGTTTGTTTTGTGTGTAGTCCCTCAGAGTTCCTTACTGTCTCCTGTTATGTTTACATGGAGCCACTTGGTGCTCTACTCATGATAACATCGTTGAAATTCACCAATATTCAGATGATACACAGCTCTACTTGAAAGCATCCCCTCCCTCAGATATGTAGTGCGGCAAACACTACCTGCACATTATCCAGACCTGGATGTCCAGTGCCTACCTGAAGCTCAACCCACCCAAGACAGAATTGTTGCTATTTGCCAAGAACACCAAACAAGAAACAGTTCAATCCTGGCTCAATGACATGAACCTTGAAGGCTTCGAACCCCCAACTTTCACTGAATGTCAGTCACTTGGATTCCATCTTGGATATAAACTGGACACCAACTGTTAGACCTGGCATCCTTGCTGTGGTTTCCCCTAACTTTTTGCCTTCTGACCTTCTGTTTGTGACTGCTTGCCAACTTTGTTTTTGCTGATTTTAGACTTTGAGTAATTTACCATTGCTAACCAGTGGTAAAGTACATGTGCTCTTTTTCTAAAATGTGGTATCATTGACCTATCCACAAATGGCATATTTGATTTGCTTTTAAGTCCCTAGCAAAGTGTATTACATATGACTAAGGCTTAGAAATCAAATGCTAATAGTGGGCCTGCATCACTGACAGTGCCACCCACTTTGCTAACCCTTTAAACATGTCTCAGGCCTATCACTGCAGAGCCTGTGTATACAGTTTTAAACTTGCATGCCAACCTGGCAAGTTAATCTACTTGCTGGGCCCAAACATCCTTCTTTATTATGCATAGGTCGCCCCCAAGGTAGGGTAGACCTGGATAACCCATGGGCAGGGTGCAGTGTATTTAAATGTGGGACATGTAGTTTTAAGTTTCACATGTTCTGGTGGTGAAATGCTCTTATATTCATTTTTCACTGCAGCAATGCCTACCTCTCCTATAGGATAATATTGGGACTAACTTATTAAATTTTATAAGTACAGTTTCCAGTTGGGAAAAGATAGGAAACTAAATTTAGTGTCTCTGGAATCACAATTTAAAAATGCAACTTCTGCTGAAGTTGGTTTTTAAATTGTAGTTCTGAAAATGCCACTTTTATAAAGTTGGCATTTTCTTTCTTAAAAGATCTGGTGCTTTGCTTCCTCTCTCTGGAATACACATCTAGGGAGACAACTGGTTTCCTGCATTCTTTCTAGACAGCCACACAAAAAGGGAGGAGAGGTATGACTGCCTAGTCATCTGCATGTTGATGGCTCTTCCTGATCAAGAGGGGAGGGCGGAGCTGTAAGAAAGTAGACTTTTTCTAGCATGGTTACCCCCATGTTTGGCCTGTTTGTCAGTGTGTTTTTACTGTGTCACTGGGATCCTGCTAGTCAGGACCCCAGTGCTCATAGGTTGTGGCCTGCTTGTCAGTGTGTTTTACTGTTTTCTAAATTGTCACTGGAGTCCTGCAAATCAGAACTCCAGTCTCATGGTCTCTCTGTCCCTAAATTTGTCTCTATAGTCCAGTGACTCCATATTCCAATCCAAATTGGGATACTGTCCCGCTCCCTTATAAGTCCCTAGTATGTGGTACCTGTCAGAGTCACCAGATCCTCGGGTCTGTGCACGTTCCCAACACTTCCACCACAAGACAGCTCCATTACTCTGATTAGATTTGTCATAGAGTCTAAGAGAGTCCAAGTGGGGAAAAGGGGATTAGGAAGGGAACAGCTGGGAAGGAGACCTGTAGGAAGCAAAGGTTAAAACACACAACATCAAAATTACATCTCATGAAATCAATACCAGGCTATGACTCTAAGCATCGTCATTCTGAAAACATGAGCAACCTAAGAATTAGACTTAAAATGACTAGGCTTCAAGATGACTGGATACCTGTGAGGGAATCAAGAGGGGTTAAAAGAAACTTTCAAATTCAAGTACTTTCTCTTGCAATGAGAATCAGGAAAACAATCTGAAGAAGTTCTGAACCATCACATGAATCCTTTTTGAGACTACATACTAGGAACACACATTACATCTAAAACTCTGGCCTATTTAGTTCTCACAAAATGATGGAACATGAATTGTGCACATTGCAGATTTTTACAGGTATAAACACCATAGAAGGATTGTGCACCAAGAATAACACAACATAGATTCAGAAATAAATCACATGACTTGTCAACTCGAGTACTACCAAGTAAATGCCTTGGAATGGTAGCGCAAAATGAACAACATGAATTAAGCACGAGGAAAGAATTGCGCGTCTTGCCGATTCGAATGCCACCATGTAACTGCCAAGGAATGGTAGCGTGCAATGAATACAAAGGGTTAAATCACTAGAGAACGAATCGCACGTCTTGCCGATTCGAAGGTGTTAGAAATGGGGTTTTTGGTTGGCAGTCAGGTTACCCTCTGTCCAAGCAAAAGCCCTCACTCTAGTCAGGGTAAGTCACACACTATCCAAGATTATCCTGTGCCCACCCTCTGGTAGCTTGGCACGAGCAATCAGGCTTAACTTAGAAGGCAATGTGTAAAGTATTTGTGCAATAAATCATACAATACCACCATATAGCACCACAAAAATACACCACACAGTGTTTAGAAAAATATATAATATTTATCTGGATAATTGTAGGTCAAAAAGAATAAAGTTGCAATGGAAAATTGTAGAAATATCACAGGGAAGTGATATAAAGTGTCTTAAGTCTTTAGAATGCAATAAAGTGTCTTTCAAGCACAAAGTACCTGGTTTCTGGTGGAAAATCTCCTCAGAGGGCCACAGGCGGAGAGATGCGTGGAAAAAGGGTGTGTGCGTCGATTTCTCCTCAGCACACAAAGACTTGCGTCGTTCTTTTCCACGCGGGGAAGTCGGGCGTCGTTTTCCGGCGCGCAGACAGTCTCTTTTTGTGGATCGCGGGGATTACCAGATGTCCCGGGTCTGTGCGTGGATTCTCCTGCTGTTTTTCCGGCTGCGCGTCGTTCTGCGGGGCTGCGCGTCGAAGTTTCGATCTCACGGTCGGCGTCGCGTCGATTTCTCCTTGGAAGTCGGGCGCCGGTGTCCTTGCGAGGCCGTGCGTCGAAATCTTGGTCTCACGGCAGGCGTCGCGTCGATTTCTCCTTGGAAGTCGGGCGGCGTTGTCCTTGCGAGGCCGTGCGTCAAAGTTTCGCACTCACGGTAGGTGTTGCGTCGATTTCTCCTGGAAAGTCGGGCGGCTTTGTCCTTGCGAGGTTGTGCGTCGAAGTCTCGATCGTCCCGAGGGCGTCGCGTCGATCAGCGTCGGTGTGCGGCGTTTTTCTCGCCGCGAAACAAGCTGTGCGTCGAATTTTTCGGCGCCTGGGGCGTCCAAGTGAAAGGAAGAAGTCTTTTTGGTCCTGAGACTTCAAGGAACAGGAGGCAAGCTCTATCCAAGCCCTTGGAGAGCACTTTCACAGCCAGACAAGAGTTCAGCAAGGCAGCAGGGCAACAGCAAGACAGCAGTCCTTTGTAGAAAGCAGACAGGTGAGTCCTTTGAGCAGCCAGGCAGTTCTTCTTGGCAGGATGTAGTTTCTGGTTCAGGTTTCTTCTCCAGCAAGTGTCTAAAAAAAATGGAGGGAGGCAGGCAAAAAGTTAGGGGTGACTACCCTAAGGCTGTCAGGTCTAACATGTGTCCCCCCCAGCTGAAAGTGGGGAGAGCTACCCGACCTCCTGGGAGCTCTCATCGCTAAGGCGGAAGTACCTGGAGAGACCATCAGCATTGGCGTGGTCAACCCCTGGGCGATGTTCCACCGTAAAGTCCATCCCCTGTAGGGAAATGGACCACCTCAAGAGTTTTGGATTCTCACCCCTCATCTGCATGAGCCATCTGAGGGGCCTGTGGTCTGTCTGAACCAGGAAGTGAGTCCCAAACAGGTAGGGTCTTAGCTTCTTCAGTGCCCAGACCACAGCAAAAGCTTCTCGTTCAATAGCACTCCACCTCTGTTCCCGTGGTAATAGCCTTCTGCTAATAAAGACTACCGGTTGATCTCTGCCCTGCTCATTCAGCTGTGCTAGGACTGCCCCTATGCCATGCTCTGAAGCGTCTGTCTGCACGATAAATTCCTGGGAGTAGTCAGGGGCCATGAGTACGGGGGCCGTGCACATGGCTTCCTTCAGGGCGTCAAAGGCTTTCTGACAAGCCTCTGTCCAATTCACCAACTTAGGTTGCTTCTTGGAAGTGAGTTCTGTCAAGGGTGTTGCAATGGTACCATAGCCCTTGACAAATCGGCGGTAGTATCCTGTGAGGCCTAGAAAGGCTCTCACCTCCGTCTGTGTTCGGGGTGGTTGCCAGGCCTTGATAGTTTCAATCTTGGCCTGGAGTGGCTGCACCTTGCCACCACCCACTAGGTGTCCTAAGTACACCACGGAACCCTGCCCAATCTGGCACTTACTGGCCTTGATGGTCAGGCCTGCCTGTTGCAGGGCCTGAAGCACCTCCTTGAGGTGAAGCAGGTGTTCCTCCCAGCTGGAACTGTAGACAGCTATGTCATCCAGGTAGGCTGCACAGAAGGCATCCTTGCCAGCTAGGACCCCGTTAACCAACCGTTGGAAGGTAGCGGGGGCATTTTTCAACCCAAACGGCATCACCCGGAACTGGTAATGGCCATCCGGGGTTGAAAATGCGGATCTTTCCTTGGCCCCCTCAGTTAGGCCGATCTGCCAGTACCCTGAAGTAAGATCAAACGTACTCAGGAACTTGGCAGCGCCTAGCCTGTCCACGAGCTCATCAGCTCGGGGGATGGGGTGAGCATCAGTCCGTGTGACTGAGTTGAGACCCCGGTAGTCCACACAGAACCGGAGGTCTGGCTTCGCACCTGGGGCAGTAGCCTTAGGGACCAATACCACTGGGCTGGCCCAGGGACTACTGGATTTCTCAATGACCCCTAGAGTCAACATCTTGGAGACCTCCTCCTTGATGCTGGCCTTCACCTTATCCGACAACCCGTAAATTTTGTTTTTCACAGGGAGACTGTCACCGGTGTCAATATCATGAACACAGAGGTGGGTCAGCCCAGGAGTAAGGGAGAACAGGGGGGAGAACTGCTCCAACAGCTCATAACAGTCTCCTTTCTGATTTAGAGTCAGGGAGTCAGACAGAATGACCCCGCTTACTGACCCATCACCTTCTCGGGCAGAGAGGAGGTCGGGGAGAGGTTCACTCTCCTCTTCCGTTCCTTCATCTGTGACCAGAAGCATGTTGATCTCCGACCTCTCAAAATGAGCTTTTAGTCGGTTCACATGGAGCACCCTTAGGGGATTCCTAGGGGTTTTGAGGTCCACTAGGTAAGTGGCCTCCCCTTTCCGCTCCTTTATTTCAAATGGGCCAGACCAGCGGTCCTGGAGAGCTCTGGGCTCTACTGGCTCCATTACCCACACTTTGTCTCCAGGTTGAAACTCTACCAGGGTGGCCTTCTGGTCATACCATTGTTTCATCACCTCTTGACTGGCCTCAAGGTTATCTTGGGCTTCTTTCCAGAAGCGGGTCATCTGGTTGCGGAGGGCCAACATATAGCTGACCACTTTCTGAGGGGGTGTCTTTGGAGCGTTCTCCAATCCCTCCTGGACAATGCTTAAGGGTCCCCTGACAGGGTACCCGTAGAGAAGTTCAAAGGGACTGAACCCTACCCCTCTCTGGGGGACCTCTCTGTAAGCAAAGAGAAGGCATGGTAAGAGGACGTCCCACTTACGCCTCATGGCCTCAGGAAGGCCACCAATCATGCCTTTCAGGGTCTTGTTGAATCTCTCCACAAGACCGTTCGTCTGGGGGTGATAGGGTGTGGTGAACTTGTAAGTTACACCACACGCATCCCACAGAGACTTCATGTATGCAGACATGAAGTTAGTGCCTCTGTCAGACACTATTTCCTTGGGGAATCCCACACGGGTAAATATCCCCATCAGGGTTCTGGCCACCACCGGTGCAGTTACTGTCCTTAGAGGGATTGCCTCTGGGTAACGGGTGGCATGGTCCACCAAAACCAGGATGAACCTGTTGCCTAAGGCAGTTTTGGGGTCCAAGGGACCAACAATGTCGATGCCCACCCTTTCAAAGGGGGTGCCAACGACAGGAAGTGGAATCAGGGGGGTTTTAACCCTTTTTGCTGCTTTACCACTGGCCTGGCAGGTAGGACAGGATCTGCAGAATTTGTCTGAGTGTGTCCTCATTTTGGGCCAATAAAAGTGGGTGACAAGCCTGTTAAAGGTCTTGCCCTGCCCCAAATGTCCTGCCAGGGGAATGTCGTGAGCCAGACCCAGTAGGAAGGTTCGGTAACATTGGGGGACCACCAGCATACGTGCTGCCCCAAAGCCCGGAACCTTAGGCTCACTGTAGAGGAGATCATTCTCCCAATATAGGTGGTGATCGCCAGAGGCGTCGCCGGCTGCCTGGTTTGAGGCTTGTTTCCTCAAACCTTCTAGAGTGGGACATTCTTTCTGCGCCTTGCAGAATTTCTCCCTGGTGGGTCCACCCTCAACTTGCCAGCCAGCAAGCTCAGGTAAGTCACCTAGGGCGGCGATGTCTTCCCCAGTTGGCTCGGAAGCCTCCTACTCAGGAGCCCCGTCAGCCACTGTGGGAACAGCGGGGCCGGTTTCCCGCACCCCTGGTCCCTCCTCCTGGCAGCTCTCTGGGCCATCGTTCCAGGCTCCAGATGCCCTTGACTTCCCTCTCGGTCAGCCATGGACCGTGTGGTCATGCAGACCCACTCAGGTAACCCTAACATCTCCAGGTGAGACCTGAGCTCCACTTCTTTCCAAGCAGTGTGCTCAAGGTCATTGCCTAACAGACAATCTACAGGCATGGCAGGACTCACAGCTACTTTCAGAGTACCAGAGACCCCCCCCCACTCAAAGGGAACCAGAGCCACCGGTAGGTGACTCTCGCGATTGTCAGCGACTCTGACCTGGTGGAATGTATTAGGTACTATCTGCTCTGCTGACACCAGCTGACTCTTGATAGTAGTCATACTGGCTCCTGTGTCACGCAGAGCCTCCACCCTCTGCCCATCAATGGTGACCCACTGCCGGTACTTGGAAGTATTTCTGGGCATGTGGGCCTTGGGCACCATTTCTCCTTCTCCCAGGGACACTAGGGAAATCTCTACCTGCTCCCCAAAGCTAGTTGGGTCCATCTCCCCCCCGAGTGCTACACTAGTCAACCCAGGTGCCTGTCCGGTAGTGGACGGTGCCCTCTTGGGGCACTGTGGATCGCCTTTGTAGTGACCATATTGGTAACACTCCATGCATTTGGGGCTAGATTTTCCTGACCTGTCAAATGTCCCTGGCTTTTTCCCAAATTTGGAAAAGGAAGGGTTGCCACCCCCTCCCTGGGAATTCTTTTGGGGGCCTTTAGAGAGTTCCTTATCTGTAAGTTTATCTCCCCCCTCTTTCTTCTGTTGGGAACCTTGACCACCTTTGTGGGAGTCCCCCCCAGGTACCTTTTTGGACACTCTGGTGCTAACCCAGAGGTCCGCCTCCTCAGCAAGCTTCCTGGGATCAGTCAGCTTACTATCCACTAGGTGCTGGCGCAAATCGGTATAAGTAACATTAAGCATATGCTCTCTCAGGATCAAGTCATATAAACCTTTATAATCTGCTACTTTGTTGCCCCGCACCCATCCATTCAGTGCCTTACTAGAGAAATCAAAGAAATCTACCCATGTCTGTGTGGTTTGTTTGGTGCTGTCCCTGAACCTCTGACGGTATCCCTCAGGGGTCAGCCCAAACTTGGCAAGTAAAGTGGCTTTCTGGAGTGGGTATGTGTTTTGATCCGGTGGATCCAATGTGAGAAGTGTGTCCCTCCCCAATGGCGGCACATAACCCCACATAGCTACCCCCCATTGCCCTTCAGGAACCTCATGAGCCCTTAGTGCAACTTCATAAGCAGCTAACCATTTATCTATGACATCTCCCACCACAAAACTGGGCACCACATTTTTGGGTATACGAACCTTCTTTTCTCCAGCAGGTCCTGTCTGTATGCTGCCACCATTATTGCTGGATTCAGACTGTCTTGCCTTGATCTCCAGCTCCTTGAGACTCAGTTCATGAGCCAACAATAGTTTCTTTTCAGCCAAAGCTCTTTCAGCTTCCACTTGTTTGGCTGCTCTTTCCGCTTCTGCTTGTTTGGCTGCCCTTTCAGCTTCTGCTTGAATCTGTTTGGCTGTTCTTTCAGCTTCAATCTGTTTGGCTGCTCTTTCAGCCTCAGCTTGTTTGGCTTCTCTTTCTGCCCTCCTCTCCTCCTGTTGCGCCTCAATTTTCAGTTTTGCCATTTGCAATTGGAACTCCCTTTCCTCTCTCCTTTCCTCTGCGGTCAGGCTTTGCATGGAGACACTGCTTCCTGGTCTGGAAGGGTGCACAATTGCAGTGGTAACACCATCCATAGATAGTGAAAATCCTTCTGAGGGGCCATTTTCTGGCTCCTCTTCCTCATCATCCTCTAAATGGGCTTCTGCCCAGGCCCTCAGCGCCACTTGAAAGTCCTCCTTTCTGGAGGCCCCTTGGGTGGGTACCCTTAATGCCCTGCAGAATCCTCTTAGTTGTTTGACCGTGTATGTATCCAACTGGACTAGGTCAAAGTCCCCTGTCTGAGACCCAGTCAGAGACATGTTGAGTGAGGATTTAGTTTTTGAAAATTGTCAGGAAAAAACGGATTTTCAAAAAGAGATAAAAACCAAGTTGACCTTCAACTGTGGGTAGGTAGTGAAATACTTAGCTACTGTATGTCACTGCACAAATACAAGTCCTATCCTCACCGCTGATCACCAATGTTAGAAATGGGGTTTTTGGTTGGCAGTCAGGTTACCCTCTGTCCAAGCAAAAGCCCTCACTCTAGTCAGGGTAAGTCACACACTATCCAAGATTATCCTGTGCCCACCCTCTGGTAGCTTGGCACGAGCAATCAGGCTTAACTTAGAAGGCAATGTGTAAAGTATTTGTGCAATAAATCATACAATACCACCATATAGCACCACAAAAATACACCACACAGTGTTTAGAAAAATATATAATATTTATCTGGATAATTGTAGGTCAAAAAGAATAAAGTTGCAATGGAAAATTGTAGAAATATCACAGGGAAGTGATATAAAGTGTCTTAAGTCTTTAGAATGCAATAAAGTGTCTTTCAAGCACAAAGTACCTGGTTTCTGGTGGAAAATCTCCTCAGAGGGCCACAGGCGGAGAGATGCGTGGAAAAAGGGTGTGTGCGTCGATTTCTCCTCAGCACACAAAGACTTGCGTCGTTCTTTTCCACGCGGGGAAGTCGGGCGTCGTTTTCCGGCGCGCAGACAGTCTCTTTTTGTGGATCGCGGGGATTACCAGATGTCCCGGGTCTGTGCGTGGATTCTCCTGCTGTTTTTCCGGCTGCGCGTCGTTCTGCGGGGCTGCGCGTCGAAGTTTCGATCTCACGGTCGGCGTCGCGTCGATTTCTCCTTGGAAGTCGGGCGCCGGTGTCCTTGCGAGGCCGTGCGTCGAAATCTTGGTCTCACGGCAGGCGTCGCGTCGATTTCTCCTTGGAAGTCGGGCGGCGTTGTCCTTGCGAGGCCGTGCGTCAAAGTTTCGCACTCACAGTAGGTGTTGCGTCGATTTCTCCTGGAAAGTCGGGCGGCTTTGTCCTTGCGAGGTTGTGCGTCGAAGTCTCGATCGTCCCGAGGGCGTCGCGTCGATCAGCGTCGGTGTGCGGCGTTTTTCTCGCCGCGAAACAAGCTGTGCGTCGAAATTTTCGGCGCCCGGAGCGTCCAAGTGAAAGGAAGAAGTCTTTTTGGTCCTGAGACTTCAAGGAACAGGAGGCAAGCTCTATCCAAGCCCTTGGAGAGCACTTTCACAGCCAGACAAGAGTTCAGCAAGGCAGCAGGGCAACAGCAAGACAGCAGTCCTTTGTAGAAAGCAGACAGGTGAGTCCTTTGAGCAGCCAGGCAGTTCTTCTTGGCAGGATGTAGTTTCTGGTTCAGGTTTCTTCTCCAGCAAGTGTCTAAAAAAAATGGAGGGAGGCAGGCAAAAAGTTAGGGGTGACTACCCTAAGGCTGTCAGGTCTAACAGAAGGCCACCCTGTAACTGTCAAGGAATGGTAGCGTACAATAATTATCAAGGGTTAAATCACAGGAAAAACTAATCGTGTGTCTTGCCGATTCGAAGGCCACCATGTAATCATCAAGAAATGGTAGTGCACAATGATTAACATGAATTAAACACGGAGAAAGAATTGCGCGTCTTGCCGATTCGAGTAACAGCATGCAAATGCCACAAAACGCCCAAGCGCACATTCACACGCACAAGAGTAATTTGTTAATCATGCAAGAATTAGGCCCAAGAATTTGAGCGTCCTCAATAATGGAGTCGGGGGCCCAGCCCAACCTCCGTCTTACCGCCCTGAACAAGGATCAACAATGAAGAATGAAGGTCAGAGGCCTGGAAGATCAGAATAGGCCACCGGAAGAGATGCTCATGAAGTTGCTGCTGCTCTGCACCGGGACCTCTGAATAGTGAGCACGTTGAGCTGGGCTGGCTCCCTTTTATAGAGTCTTGGCCCAGCCCACAACCACACCCAGGCATGCTGCAGGGAAAGATTCTAGAAGGCCCTGGAAAGGGACCACACCCTGACACACTCTGAAAACCTGCAGCAATACATTGCAAATGAACAGTATTTATAAGCACCTTAAAAACAAGTTTTCAGGATTGAACTCTGCAATGCAAAAGGTTAAGCAACAACATATCAACACAATGCATAAATTACGTTATCTTGAGAGTGCTGGGTTTTTGCATTCTAGTCGCCCGTAGAGCGAGCACTGCCCTGGTGTTGAAAGTACCTAGGAACCCAGGGCATGGGAGTTCCAGGAGATCCTTATGGGCTGCAGCATTTCTTTTGCCACCCATAAGGAACTCATACAACACTTCTTCAGGACTGCCATTGCAGCCTGAGTGAAATAGTGTAAGCACTATTTCACAGCCATTTTCACTGCACAAGGTCACTTATAAGTCACCTATTTATCTAAGCTTCATACTCTGAAGGCTAGGTGCATAGTACCTGTGTGTGAGGGCACCCCTGCCCCCACGCCGTCCAGGCCCATTTTCCTGGGCTTCATGAGTGTGGGGATGCCATTATAAGTGTGCACTACATATAGGTCAATACATATATGTAGCTTCATAATGGTAACTCCGAATATAGCCATATGAGATGTCTAGGAACTGGATATTGTACCCCAATCTGATTCAGGTATTGGGGGCCAATTCCATGCACCCTGGGGGCTTCACCATGGACCCCCAGTGCTGCCATACCGGTCTTCTGAGGTTTTCACTGCAGCCACAGCTGCTGCCACCTCACAGACAGGCTTCTGCCTGCCTGGGGCTTGAGCAGATCAATCCCAGGAGGCAGAACAATGCTTTTCCTACAACCTCTAACTTTGGAAATGGGTGTTACAGGCATGGGAGATGTATCCTCCCAGAGCCTGTGGAAGTGCTTTAAGGGCACAGATGGAGCCCTCTTCAATAATCCAAACTACACCAGTTCAGGGACACCCAGTCCCTACTCTGGTGCGAAACTGGACAAAGGAAAGGTGAGTGACCACTACCCTGTTCATCACCATCCTATGGGTGGTGCCCAGAGCTCCTCCAGAGTGTCCCTGGGTGCTGCCATCTTGTTTTCAGGATGGTCAGGAAACTCTGGGAGCATCTGAGTGGCCAGTGCCAGCAGATGACATCAGACACCCCTCCTGATAGGTGCTTACGTGGTTAGCTGACCAATCCTTCTCTCAGGGCTATTTAGGGTCTCTCCTCTGGGTGTTTCCTCAGATTTGGTTTGCAAGACTCCAGACGCCCTGCTCTACAACCTTTACTTCACATTCTACCATCGGATCAACCGCAGAACTGCTCCAGGAACTCTACAACTGCAACAAAGTATCCAAGACGGCAACTGCAACTCTGTAACTCCAGCTCCTGCCAGCAACTGCAATAGTTTCCAGATTGTGCACACTCCAAGGACTGCCTGTCTTCATCCTGCACCAGAAGGACCAAAGGAATCTCCTGTGGAGTGATGGAGTCACTTCTCTGCTTCAGCAGGCACCTCCCTGCAGCAACGACGGGGACTTTGGGTCCCCTCTCCTAACAACGAGTTTGGATCCCTGAATACAGGGGTGGACCGAAGTGACCCTGACTGTCCAAAGGTCCAACTGTCCAAATTTGGTTGAGGTAAGACCTTGCCTTCCCATGCCAGACAGTACTCCTGTGAACCACCTGTTTTGAAGCTCCTAGGGCTTCTGTGCAGTTCTTCAAAGAATCCTTTGTGCACATCCTAGCCCAGATCCCCAGCACTCTATCCTGCAATGCTCCGCTCCCTGAGTTGTTGTCCGGCGGCATGGGATCACTTCGTGTAGTGCTGCGAGGGCTGTAATTTGCAACTTCTTTGTCCCCATGTGCTGGGACTCCTGTGGGTACTGCCCGGTCTTTTGAGGGCTCTCTGAAGTGCTGAGAGCCCCCTCTATCTCCTCAGTCCAAGTTGAGACCTCCAGGTCCCTCCTGGGCCTGGGTAATGCATTTTCCCATCAAACGTGTCTCTTGCATGAGCCAAGGCTGGTTGGCAGAATCCAGTGATGAAAACCAGCCTGCATTAGTCTTTTCAACGTGGGACATCTCTTGCATCAAGCAGCAACCTGCAGCTGTCTTCTTTGGTGCATCTCTGACTTTTTCTTCCAACTGGAGGTTCCACTTTTGCACCTTCATCTGGGTTAGCAGGTTCCCCTGGTCTTCCTTGGCTCTTCAATTGTTCTTGGACTTGGTCTCCTCTCCCCACAGGTCTTCAGGTCCAGGAATCCATTGTTGGTGTCTTGCAGTCTTGCTTAGTTTTTGCATAATTCTTTATCACTACTTCTAGTGTGTTCTGAGGAAACTTGCAAGAGCTTTGCATGTCTCCTAGTTCAGCCTTGGCTGCTCTGCCTACAGCTACCTCTGGATAGCCTGGCTTCTAGACATTGCCTACATTTCACTAATAAGGGATAACTGGTCCTGGTATAAGGTGTAAGTACCTTAGGTACCTACTACAAACCAGGCCAGCCTCCTACAGGAGATGACACTCTGCACCTGAAAGGCTGGGTCCTGTCCCCGGACAAAATATTGCATACCCTCCTGGAGTGAGTCTGGAGCCAGGGCAGGAAATGGGGGGTCTTGTGCCCTTCAAATCATCTCTTTGAAGACTCCCTACTTCATAGGCCAAATGGGGTATAAGTACCATGACTCTGACCCCACCATCTCAGAAAACTGCTTGAATTAAGGACATTCTGCATGGAAGAAGAGCTAATGTGCTGTAGGAGGGCCTGGGATTTTCCTTACTTTGCTGTGTTGGCCTGCTGCCTGGTGATTGTTTAGCTGTAGGAGGCGCTGCCACTTTACTATCTGCTCTGCTGTGTTAGCTGCTTCTATCCTGGGAGTGAGAAAGGCTTGACCTGCTCTCTACATCCTTGAACCTAAGTTTCTCCAAGCGCTTGTTAGCTTGCCTGCTGGTGCTGAAGTCCCAAGGGTATCGAAGACTTCATCTTTCACCTTCAACCTAGCACCTGGATTTTACTTGTTGTAAGTCTTGCTCCTCCCGGTGGTGCCAATCCAGTTTAGGGCCCTAGATGCGCCCATCAACATTGTTGTGCCAATCAGAACTCACACATTATCTGCCGCAAGATCAAGATCAATGCTTCATCGTCGTTGTGAGGTCTGGACTCAGTGAAACACACTTGGCACCTGCTACAGCACTTCCAGAATCACTGCATCAGGAACCAATGCGTCACCACCACAGCGTGGAGTAGAGTGCTGCATCACCTCCAGTGTAGATTAACCTGGCGCATCACCTATGGAACTGCCGCACTCTGGACTTGACTCTTCGTCCTCAGCACAATGCATTGCTACTCCTGCGTGGAGAAATCAACATTCCTCGGACTGCAGGAGTGACATCAACACATCTACCTACGCATTGACCCCGCATATCGTTTTTGCAAATAGGAGCAAGGTACTTTGTTCCCAGTGCCTGCATGGCTCCTGTGACAGGCCTGCGCACCTTCACAGTCTGCTTGAACGGTTGACTTTGCCCAGTCCCACCGTGACCTCAGTTAACCCCAAAAGTGTTATTGGCTTCAAAGCACTATTCTGACACTGAAAGTCTGATTTAGGTTTTGGAGGAGTGAATACTCCATCAGAAATGAGACAGATACCCCGTCTGCCATATTGTGATCCACATGAGATATAATGGGATCGTAATACGGCAGATGGGATATCCGTCAGGTTTTTTATGGAGTATTTCCCTCCACCAAGACCTAAATCAGACCATTCTTTAAAAATCATATATTGATTTCTACTTATTGGATTTTTGTTGTTTTTGTCTTGTTTTATTCAGAATATAATTATTTTTCTAAACTGAGGGGGGAGTCTTTTTGTGGTGTTTTCACTGTGTTACTATGTGATGTGTTGCACAAATACTTTCCACTTTGCCACTTAAGTTAAGCCTGTCTGCTCTGTATCCAAGATACCAGTGGGTGAGCACAGGTTAATGGTTGCTGTGTTCTTTAATTACCCTGACTAAGAGTGTGGTTCCTGCTTGCACAGGGTGCATACTCTGACAACCAGAAACCCAATTTCTAACACAAACCTAACACTCAAGCAGTACAATGCCAAAAAAACTAGAATGGACTTGTACCAGTTCTCTCTTCTAAAGAAAGTGGAAGTCTTACTTTTAGGAAGAGACTACAGAACTCCTGTTCTAGCCTTCGTACTCTTGTATCTGAATTGATGCCAAGCCCTGCTCCATGCCTCCAAACCCCTCACCAGTACCCTTTTAGGGTATCCTGCACACAGTAGCACATCTTATTTAGGGTCTGAAGAAACATTATCCCACCACCCCCATCTAGATGAAACTCTAGTGGTTCCCCTGCAGGCCCACACCATCTTATAAACCAGCTGCATCCTTTGATAAGCCATCCTAACCAGCTTCCCCACCTTTCTTGAAGTCAAGCTCACCATCTCTGGATACAGAGGATACATAGATAGGAATTTACCATTGCATAGCTAATGTAAGCCGGTAAAGAAGCAAGAACCACTCCATCCTTTTTGAGAAGTGAATAAATTCTACTATTTGTATTGGCCAGAACCTTGAGATTTAAAGGGATTGGTGGAAAGACAGTGATGCATCACTAGCCACAGAAACAAATGGGCATATCCACCACTGGATACCTGGTAGGAGTAAAGGCAGCAGCACATCAGCTAGTCCACAAAGTGGTCAGTCATCAGGAACCCAAACATTCTGCTGATGACAATGGACAGAGACAGGCCAAGATAAAATTCCATGGAGATTAAAAAACATTTTTTTAAACATTTGGCTAAGGCAGTGCATCCATGCATAACCGACACTTTGAATGAGCACACCTGACATAGACAGATATTGAAGTTCAGCAAAGGACCAATTCTCAAATGCCTGAGATTCAACTGTTACAATTTGTATGTATCTATGTATATGGTATTTCAGTAGCACAAACCTAACCAAAAAGCATCAGAGCGTCAAAGACAAGCATAAAGACAAGAAGGGACAGGAGAGATGGCTGGGTTGTGGCCAGGTATTGCATTATGATGTTGTGTTCTTTAAATAAGTGAGTCTTCAACTCATTAATAAAATGTAACAATGTTGGGGATCTCCTGATGGATAAGAAGATGTTGTTCCAGATCTTGGATGCATAGATGGAAAAAGCCTGCTACCTTGTTTTTTTCTTTTTCACACTTCTTAGTTTGTAGTTTGATGATGTCTGATGGTGTGGTGAAAACAAAACAACCAAAATGACAAAAAATCAATTAGTACATGTTGAGATATGAATTTTAAAACAATAAGTGTAAAAATAGCGCTAGAAAAATATAGCAGACAGAGGATACTCAAGGTTGTGCTTGCCCGGGAAAAGTCAACATTTCAAGCAGACCGCAATGGAGCACGGACCGAGTACAGGAGCCATTCAGCGTCGGGGAACAGAGTACCTTGATCCTGGTCGCAAACACGAGTAGATGCATCAATATCACTCCCGCAGATGAGGGATTAGTTGATTTTTTTTACGTGCTGTGATGCGTTGATTCTGAAGCCGATGTGCTGGGTTTCTCCACGCTGTTGAAAGGATGAATCAATCATCCTTCAATGATGGCAGCTATGTAGTGGTTCCAGTGCTGTGCCAATGTTGATGTGCCAAGTGCCTCTTCCAGCAGGCAGAGGATGCCTCAGTCCATGCAGCGGTTCCTGAGATATTGCTCTGGCCCCAAAGTGTGATGCACCAATTCTACTCCTGCAACAGGGTCGGTGCTCCAGGTGCAGATTCCAGCAGGTGAAGATTCATCAATTTCACTGGTGCTAGTTACTGGGTCCACTTCCAGTGAAACAGGACCAGGAGCAGGTGGGAGACTTTGATCTCCCGGAGTCTCAACAACAGGAGGAAAGCCAACAAGCCCTTGGAGCTCACCTTTGGAGATCACTTTGGATTGCATGGCAGAGTCCAGCTCCCCCTCAGCTGGGTCAGAGAGCAGTAGGAAGCAGGGCAGCACAGTAGAAAAGCACTTATTCCAGATCAGCAGTCCCACATACTATCAGTGCTTGATGTAGCACAGTAGTTCTTCTGACAGAGATTATTTACTAGTCTAGAAGTGTCTGATTTGAGGGGGTCCGAGACCTAGTTCTTATACCCAGTTGTCCCTTTGAAGTGCGGTGGACTTCAAAGAAGGGACTTTAAAATACACAGAGGCCCTTTCTTCCCAACCCTGGCTCCAGACTATCAGTGGGGGGTAATCAGCCCTTTTTGTGGGGACAGGACAATGTCCTTTGAGGTGCAAGTGTCAGCTCCTCCCTTCCTTCCTGCCCAGGATGGGCCATCAGAATGCAAATGAGTGCTCAGACATTTCTAACCTTCCTGTGATTATAGCTCTATATAGGGAATACACATAGAAAAGCTGTCACCCATGCCAGATGTGTATTTGAGACAGGCTGCAGGCACACAGAGCAGTGAGAGCAGAGAAATGTCCACTTTCTAAAAGTGGCAGTTTTAAAATAGTGATGAAAAATACACCTTTACCAGTGAAGAGAATGTATCATCACTGTTCTAAATATATGAAACATAACAAAACAACTCCTTTCTAATCAGGGATTACATCTTTAAAGTGTATTAAGGAATTCCCAATGTTAAATTATGAGGAGGAGTAAGCCTCACAGTAGTGACAAACGTGTTTAGGGTTTTTTCACTGCCAGGACATGCTAAACTTAAAAGTACATGTCCTACCTTTTACTTAGGCAGCACTCTGCCCATTGGCTACCTAAGGCCTACCTTAAGGGTGACATATGTAAAAAAAAGAGGAGTTTAAGGCTGGCAGAGGGTTTTAAATGCTGAGTCAAAGTGGCAGTGAAACTGCATACCCAGTCTCCACAGTGGCAGGACTGAGACATGTTTGAAGGTTACTTGTGTGGATGGCACAATCTGTGCTGCAGGCACATTCATAGCATTTAATTTACACGCCCGGGGTATATGATATACCACTTTGCAAGGGACTTACAAATAGACTAAGGGCCATATTTATACTTTTTTACGCAAAACTGCACTAACGCAGTTTTGCGTCAAAAAAATTAGCGCCGGCTAACGCCATTCTGAGGCGCCATGCGGGCGCCGTATTTAATCAATGACGTTAGCCGGCGTTAGCCGCCGGCGCTGCCTGGTGTGCGTGAAAAAAAACGACGTACACCAGGCAGCGCCGGCGTAGGGGGATATGGAGCTTGGGCGCCAAAAAATGGGGCAAGTCAGGCTGAGGCAAATTTTTCGCCTCAACCCGATTTGCGCCATTTTTTTCGACTCCCAACCCCCATAGAAATGACTCCTGTCTTAGCAAAGACAGGAGTCATGCCCCCTTGCCCAATGGCCATGCCCAGGGGACTACTGTCCCCTGGGCATGGTCATTGGGCATAGTGGCATGTAGGGGGGCACAAATCAGGCCCCTCTATGCCACAAAAAAAATTAAAAGAAATACTTACCGGAACTTACCTTAATGTCCCTGGGATGGGTCCCTCCAGCCTTGGGTGTCCTCCTGGGGTGGGCAAGGGTGACAGGGGGTGTCCCTGGGGGCATGGGAGGGCACCTCTGGGCTCCTTCCGAGCCCACAGGTCCCTTAACGCCTGCCTTGTCCAGGCGCTAAAAAACAGCGCAAAAGCCGCCGTACGTCATTTTTTTTGACCCGCCCACTCCCGGGCGTGAATTTTGCCCGGGAGTGTAAATACGGCGCACATGCCTCGGAGTCAATTTTTTAGACGGGAACGCCTTCCTTGCATATCATTAACGCAAAGTAGGTGTCCACGCTAAAAAATGACGCAAACTCCATGGACTTTGGCGCTAGACGCGTCTAACGCCAAAGTATAAATATGGAGTTAGTTTTGCGTCGGAATTGCGTAAAAAAAAACGACGCAATTCCGGCGCAAACAGAGTATAACTATGCCCCTTAATATGTCAGTTGTGTATACACTACGTTTAGAGGAGATGCACATGCACTTTAGCAGTTCCTTGGCATGGTTTTCGCCTACCTTTTTGCCTAAAGACCTCCTGTTTTTACTGACTTTGTTTTCCTGGCCTTTTACTAAACAGTGCTAAAGTGATTGTACTCGCTCCATAAAACATGTTAGATTGGCTTATACTCAATTGGCATATTTAATTCATTTGTGAGTCCCTAGTAAAGTAGCACTACCTGTGCCCAGGGTCTGTACATTTAATGCTTGTAGCTGGCCTGCAGAACTGTTAGTGCCACGCTCTAAAGTAGCACTTTAAACATGTCTTAATCCTGCCACTGCAGCCTGTGCGTGTGCAATTCTAAACTGTGATTTCGATCTGGAAACATAAACCTTTTCCCAGTCTCAAACCTTCATTTTTAATACATATAGGTCACCCTTAAGGTAGGCCCAGGACATTTCCTAACTTACAGTGAAGTTGGATATTAAGTTACGATTCTGAAAATACCACTTTTAGAAAGATGGCATTTTCTTGCCTTAGCATTTTGGTGCCTGCAGCCTGTCCCCGGGTCACATGACTGGGTGTGGGTGACAGTTGGGATTTGTGTATTCATCCTAAACAGCCATACACAATGGAGAACTTAGGCGTGACTGGATGCACCATCACTGGCAGGATGGGGGACTGGGTCTGCGTTACTTTCACTTAAACAGGCTGGGTCCTCTCGCCACACAAAGGGCTTGATACCCCCTGCAGGTAGTCGGGAGCCAGTGCCAGGAAGGCAGTGCACCTGTGCACCTCAAAGGCCTGCCTCTAGAAACTTCTCCCCACTTGAGTGGCACAGCTGGAAATATATACTAAACCTCATACACCACCACTTCAGTATTCTTCTGGACCTGTGGATACTCTGCCAGGAAGAAGTACTACTCTGCTGCTTCAAGGACTGCCACTATGCTGGACTGCTTACTCTGAAGGAACTGCTGACCTGCTGTGCTGACCTGCTGCCTGCTGCTCTCTTGCCTGGGTGAGAAGGAATTGTCCTGCATCTTGTGAGCCCAGGATGACTCCAAAGGCTAGTAGGCTGGCCTCCTGATCTGGACCCTTAGGGACATAACAGGCTTCCAACAACCTTGCATCTGCACCTGGACTATGTCATCGTTAAGTCTACCCTGCCAAATGGTGCCATCCCAGTCCTGGACCTTTGGAAGTGGGTGTTAAGCCCTTTGGCAGCCTCCATGGTATCAGCGGGGTTGATGCATTTCCACTGCTTTGTGGGTCAGACCCATCACAAAGACCCACATCGCCTCCGCAGCCCACAAGGTTGATGGCAGCCTGGTCAACAATGGCAGACTCTGCATTGCAGCCCTTCCGAACCTGATGCATCACCCTGACTGGAGCTGCATCCTTAATGCTAGATTTTACATCACAATCCCTGTGGGCGAAATCCCCAATGATGATGCAGACTCTCGCATTGCAGCTTTGCAGCATCTCGAAAATGAAGCATTGCTTCGGCTGCTAACCAGTGCTAAGGTGCGAACAGTACAAAGGCCAGAAAAACAAAGTCAGACAAAACAGGAGGACTGAAGGAAAAAAGGGGAAAACGATGGCAAGGATGCAAAGTTTAACACATGACACCCCCCACTGAAAGTGGGGAGAGCTACCCAATCTCTCAGGTGTCCTCTTCACTGAAGCAGAAGAACCTGGAGACACCATCAGCTTTGGCACATTTTGTTCCAGGAAGGTGTACCACCATACAGTCCATTCCCTGTAGGGAGCTGGGCTACCTCAGAAGTTTGAGATTCTCACCCCTCATCTGCATTAGCCATCTGAGGGATCTGTGGACTGTCTGATCCCAGAAGTGAGCACCAAACCAGTATGGTTTCAACTTCTTCAGTGCCCAGACCACTGAAAGTCTTCCCTTTCTATTGCACTCCTCCTCTGTTCCTGGGGAAGTAACCCCCTACTGAGGAAGGGCACAGGAAATCTAGGTCCTCTTCATTTAGCTGTGAGCACACAACCCTTATGCCATTCTCTGAGGTGTCCGTCTGGACAATAAATTCCTTGGAGAAGTCCAGGGCCTTGAGCATGGGTGCTGTGCAAATGGCCTCCTTTAGGGTGTCAAAGTGTTTTGACTCACCTCTGTCCAGATAACCTGACATGGCCGCATGTTGAAAGTAAGATGTTAAATATGCATTGCAAAAAGAATCTTTTGATTAATTTCCTACAAGACTTCTTTGAGGGTACAGCTCACCTTTGTGCATGTAGTTTGTTCAGCAAAGGGGCCCCGCTCACATGTTTCATATTGTTACAGCCCAAGAAGTAGCTGAAAACAACACATACACATGGCCTTGCCTCGTTTTTGACTGATATGAAACTCCAACAAAATGTGGTAGATATCCAGTCTGCAATATAAATATTGCATTAATAATAATGGTACTGTAAGTACAGCAAATGAGACATCTATTACTTTTCGTAGCTAAGCCCATAGAAACGAAACATGTGCCTTTATGAAAAATACACATATTGGTTTTGCCAAAGCTTAGTTATCTGAAGGATAGAAGAAAAATGGGTGGCATATGTATGGAAAATCCTCTTCAAGTTCGTTGATGCTTTTTCAACAAAGTAGTGCCCCTTTAAGTACCACATTTTGACTTGATGTGTAAGCATACTGCTGCAGGTGGATATTGAACCACTAATGGGCTCTTTCGGGCATGGTGGTTGTCATCTGAACACGAATGATGGTAACTATGAAGTGGAATAGAAGGCCAACGAACTTCAGTGCACGATGCATGGCTTTTCCAACCTGGGAGAGAGTTCAGAGACAGGTTTGGTTGGTGGGGCTAGTTTACTCTCTCTTCTGGTTGGCACTGCCAGGCATATTTGAACTTCTGTTACCTATGAAGAAGATAGGTTGGCCGGAGGTAGCCTGCACTTGAGCAGCAAGGTCAGATTGACCGACTAAAGAAGGGATTGAGTGTAGATGTATTTGTTGTATGCTTTTGGAACCCCTGGCACCCTCTGTGCTTCAGTTATTTTGGCTCCCCTTTCATTTTCAACAATTACTGTTCAATTACTGCAATATGATACAGCTACCCATTGACTATGTTGTGCAAGCATCCAGGAACACATTGAGCATATTTGTAGGTCTACCCAAAGGACACCTCCAGTTGTTTAATCAGCCTTGTGTAATCCCAATTATGCTTAAATAGAACATGCATTCCTACAAATGTATAGAGAGGCTTTGGTTCAGCCATCTTCATCCATTCGTCTGTTCATTCACGTTTTACTCCTGCACCTCACAGTGCACAACATGGGTTAATTGATTAGCCTGTTTCAGGCATTGAAGTTTGCCTGTGTGACTGATGGTGGTTTTCTTGATCGTATCCACATCCACCCAAAAAGAAGCTTACGTCAGTGCCAGGGCTAGTGGGACCAATACACAGTGGCGTAGCGTGGGGGGTACAGGGGGGGCCGGCCGCACCGGGCGCAACATCTTGGAAGAGACTCGAGTGCTAAAATCCACGGGTTAGGGGGCGCAAATTACTTGCCTTGCCCCGGGTTAGGGGGTGCAAATTACTTGCCTTGCCCCGGGTGCTGACAACCCACGCTACGCCACTGCCAATACCTTATTTTTGGCACTGCTCTTTTGTTTCAATTCTTTCTTTTTTATGTTTTTGTCATCCTTATGTGTCTTCAAGTTCCAGTATTTCGAAGTAAAACATACATTTTTTTGAACCAACAAGGTTAGGTTAAGAGCTAATGAAGGCGGAAGCTACCAACACAGGGTTTCATATTGCATTTAGCAACAGATTGGGTTCCAGCAAGGCTGTCTGATTCAGAACAACCAAGTCTTCTGTTGTCTATGTAAAAAGGTTAGCGAGGGGTAGAACCCTAAAGATTCCCTAAGGGTGTGCCAGAGCCCGTGGTTGAGATACGCAAAGGAACGCAATCCCATGCAAGCCTTTTTGATGTTGGCAACAAGGCTGGATGGATAGGCTCCTCGAACAGTGAGTGAACTGGTTTAAGGCTTTATCAAATTAATTACATGGTGGGGGCAGTCCCTGACCTTGCCTTCAGAGAGATAGCACAGGTTCTTAAATTGTATGCGTTTCTCCACTTCGAGCAAATGGAGCTCACGAACGGGGGGAGTAGCCGATTCCTGTTTTGGCAATTTATAGATCAAACTGACAACAGACGTATACACCACCTGTAGATGTCCCAAGAAGGCTTTAACCACCCTATATGCAAGATGCGCCCATAATCCAGTCTGGACAGGATAAGTGCCTGGATAACAGATCTTTGGGCAGAAAGCTGAGGTATCCAGATAAACGTGCGTAGCCATTTTAGGGTCGAAAAGCAGGTAGAAGATACCTTTGCCACCTGAGACTTCATGAACAGCTTCGAGTCCACTAAGAAGCCAAGGAGCTGGAGCTGGGCTAGTGCCTAAGGCCTCCAACCAAAACTGGGGTCCCCAAAGGGAAGGATTATTACTAAGTACCAGCATCTCCGTCTTGACTCTGCTAAGCTTCATCAAGTTGTTATTCATCCATGAGGCAACTTGAGACAGGCAGAATGGGGGGGCCCGCGGAGAGAGAGACTCGCTCTAGTCTCTCCGCGGGTCTTTTCGGGACTGCAGGAAGTGGCGCGGGTGCGCCGTGATTGGGGGACAGGTGAGTAGGGGTGGGTTTTAGGGAGGGGATAAAAGGGTTTGGAGGGGTGGGGTCGGCCTCTTTCCGGGCCGACCATTAGAGGGGAAAGGTGTTGACCACCCACCCGCCCTGCACAGAAGGTAGGCAACAAGGCAGAGGGGGTTTTAAGGGTAGGGTGTGAGTCAGGTAGGTAGGGTTAGGTTTTCAACGTCAGTTAGGGCAGGTGCAGTGTTCAAAGGTTGGCAGGAAATGGGGGAGGGGGGAGAGCCAGATGCGGGCTTGTTCCCCCCTTCCAAGGGGAAAAATGAGGTGAAGGATCAGAATGGGGGGGGAGGATTGTTTACAAACAAGGAGGGCATGGAAGGAATAGGGGAGTGTCTAGGGGAGGGGATTTGATGAGAGATATTAGAAGAGAAGGAAGGGCATAAGGAAGCTTCTAAGTTGAAAGATGGGTGAGAGGGATTTCATACAGTTCAAAGTTGTTGTTGTTGATGTTAAATCCTGTCCTAAATAAATGACCTTTTGCACTAGAAATGAGTGTCAATGTATGTTTGTCCCGAGTGCAAAGACGCGGCACTGTAGTCCTGAGCGGATGACAAAGAGAGGATGATTCGAGTGTCATCTGCATACGAAAATAGAGTGAAACCACAACATTCTACCAGGTAGGCTTGAAGGTGTACATAGATGTTATAAAGAAGCAATGTTAGGGGTGACCCTGGAAGGTGCCCGGAGGTCAAAGAGTGACATATTTTCCTGTGATATATACCAACAATTAAAAGGGTTTCTATGCCTGTTCTAAGTACATTTACCTACTAAGTAGCCTTTTAAAATAATGTGCGATGATTACATTTTTTAAAAATTAAACATTTTAAGGATGATGTTTCTTTCAGGTTTAGTTTGTTACCTTATGTTCATTCACTTAATGAGTTTCATTATTCATGCACAGACATTTGTTGATGTTGTTTTGGACATAGTATACATGTTGTGTAACAAGTTGTTTTTCCCTTTCATGCAGTAATTTAAAAGGAGAAGAAAAATGAAATCATGTTGGATAGTCATGCTCTGTCCTTTATGTATTTTCCTCAATGTGCCTTCTGCAAATGCACAAGAATGGAGTGTAAATACACAGTCTTCTGCAGACGTAAGTCCAAATGAAATATGTTTTTATGTTCTTAGTGTACTCATATGTTTTTCAACTGATTTTGATTACAACCATGGCAACACAGTCAGATAATCTATGAATCTCTTCGTTTAAGTGGTTTTGTATAGCACAATCCTAGCCGGAAGGCAGAGGGGCATCAGAAAGGGTCAGAGGCAGTGGCACAGTCAACAAATCACTGGAGACATTGCTGAGTTCTAAGAGTGGAAGCAAAGGGTTACTAATCCTACACTGTCACTGATGACATTCCTAAATGCTGAATTCCACCACATTTAAGAAACAAGTCTATAGCAGTTGTAAAGCATTATAACCGTAGTTGGGGCTCCCTGCACATCCTGACATTATTACTTTCTCACGCTCACAATGCCTATGATGAGCCTGTTTTGATTGGCGGTGCTAGACAGTTGGCTGCCTTTTATGACACCATATATTTGGTGAGGTAAAATACTGTCCGACCGATGCCAGGTTTTGTGGAGACTGCAGAGGGTCTTCAGTTCAAAACTTTTTGTTTGAAAGGAAGTGAGGATGAGGTATAGTCCATGCATATCAGACTCAGGTTGAGGGGTCATGTATGATTTTGTACTTGTGACTTGAGATTTGTTCTGGCTGTTAGGCCTTTATCGAAGTCCACTATTAGAATGAGGATGATACATTGCAGCTGATGCAAGAAAAGTAAAATTCTGTGGAGGATGCAAAGTTTGTAGAAAACATCGTTAATGAAGCTATTTACTTGCGGTACAACAGAAAGGCCTAAATCAAGTTTTTCTCATCTGGTTGAAAGTATTTTGGGAGAGAGTTGGAACTATTGGATAGGTCAAATGAACATAAGCAGGGTGCAGCCCATTCTAATTGAAAGCCACATGATCCCCCAATTGTAAGCGCTGAAACAAAACTAGTTGTGATTCATCCCATTCTAGACCAGCCTGCTCAGTTTTCGATTCGCCACGTATATCCAGGCTCCTTAGGTACTGCAGTGTGTACCTGGGTATCATTGGTTTTATATGGTAATCCAGGTTATATTTGTTCAGGAGAACATTCTTCATAGGAAAATAAAGGAGATATAAGTGGAAATAGTTTGTTTGAGATTTGTTGGTTTGGGAAATCATTCGACTCTACTCCCAAGCAGGGTACTTATACAGCAGGAGATACCTTTGGTTACTGCCAACTGGCTTGGTTGTTTCAACTTTGATTTCACAATCACAAGTACATGTTAACCCCAGGTGCATGGGAGGACCCTGTCTCATAACCTGATTTCATGTTGATAAACCGTAGAATCTATGGCATTGCACGGTTATTCACCTCTGATACTCAAAAGGCATCTGTGTTGCACCCTATTAATCCTAAAATTTAAACTGGGGATGTTCTGGTCTCAAAATGGGTGTTCCCCTCATTTCCCTATAGCAGACACCACTTACAGGAACGTAAGCTTCGACCTGGATCTTTCAAATGTGAATGGTGATGTATATGGTACTTTAGATAGATTGTGAGTCTGCAATGGCCATCCCATTGTACGAAATTTAGCAGTGCACAAATTAGTTAAGGCTCCTAACGTCAGGACACTTACCCTTGTATAGGTTGAGACCGTAGTAAACTACATAGAAAATACATGAAACACAAACTGCCAACATTTATGAAAGAGTAAACAGATCACGAGGAATCATTTTGGTAGAGTACTGAAAAGACCTGGATGAAATATTGAGAGCAAACTCTCCAACCTATCAGTTATAGAAGATATTGGAATAGCCTGCTAACAAAGAAGAATATTTGGTAAATAAAATAAATGTAAATATGTATGTTGAGGAGCTGTGGCTCAGTAAACAAGGTGAAAACTCAATAAAGTGCTCCCTGGCTCTTTTGTAACAACCTTGAATTTATCTTGTGCACATCCTAATGAAGTGCTGAGGACAAGTTTTAAGTAATTCTGGGCCACTTCCTGTCGCAGAAGTGTGTGTGGCATGAGAGGTGACTCCAGAGTTTCAAGCATTCAATTTCTGATTGTAGTCAGACCTCCTTCTTTCCACTGATCACGGCCTTACCAGACCACCAGAGATGGGGGAGGTGCGAGTTGAGCAGGAGGTCAGTAAGCCCTGGTAGGTACACCTTCACTCTGTGTTCGCTGTGTTCGGGCTGAGATACCAAAGTGTTCTGAGGGCCTCAAAACATAGCTGAGGGCCTATAATATACTATTATAAAAAAAAAAACTTCCATTCCACACTCCCTCCCTGATGTGATATTTATATGTGTAATCTTAAGACACAAGAGTATTTATCAGTCAATTCACTATCAACTCCATATTTCTATCACAATATTACAAAAACATAATCGGACTACCTGTCGGTATTCAACAAGAATATTGGCTCCAAAATAGAATCTGACCATAATATTGTGGTAAAAATATTGTGAGGACAAAAACAAGTATGAGAAAATGTGAGAAACTAGCCTCTTTCTAGGATGGTTACCCCCACTTTTGGCCTGTTTGTGAGTGTGTGTCAGTGTGTTTTTACTGTGTCACTGGGATCCTGCTAGCCAGGATCACAGTGCTCATTGATAAAAAACAATATGTCAGTGTGTTTTTCCTGTCTCACTGGGATCCTGCTACGCAGGACCCCAGTTCACATAGTTTGTGGCCTGATGTGTATGCCTGTGTAGTGCCTAACTGTGTCACTGAGGCTCTGCTAATCAGAACCTCAGTGCTTATGCTCTCTCTGCTTTTAAATTTGTCACTGTAGGCCAGTGACTGCATTTGCCAATTTCAATTGGTATACTGGACCTCCCTTATAAGTCCCTAGTATATAGTACCTTGGTACTAGGGCATTGGGGTTCCAGGAGTTCCATATGGGCTGCACCATTTCTTTTGCCACCCATAGGGAGCTCAGACAAACCTTTGCACAGGTGTGCCATTGCAGCCTGTGTGAAATAACGCACAGCCATTTTCATTGCACTTAAGTAACTTATAAGTCACCTATATGTCTAACCTTCACTTGCTGAAGGTTAGGTGCAAAGTTACTAAGTGTGAGGGCACACTTACACTGGCAAAGGTGACCCCACATAGTTCAGGGCCATTTCCCTAGACTTTGGGGGTGCGGAGACGCCATTCCACACTTGCACTACATATAGGTCGATACCTATATGTAGCTTCACAATGGTAACTCTTAATATGGCCATGTAACATGTCTAAGATCATGGAATTGTCCCCACATTCCAAATATGGTAGGGGGGAGTGAATTCCATGCACCCTGGGGGCTCCACCATGGACCCCCAGTACTGCAAACCAGCTCTCTGAGGCTTGCACTGCAGCTACAGCTGCTGCCACCTCACAGACAGGGTTCTGTCCTCTGAGAGCAGGGTGTTAGACCCTCTACTTTTGGAAATAGGTGTTATAGGCTGGGGAGGGGTAGCCTCCCCCAGCCTCTGGAAATGCTTTGAAGGGCACAGATGGTGCCCTCCTTGCATAAACCAGTCTACACCGGTTCAGGGACCCCTTCTCCCCTGCTCTGGTGGGAAACTGGACAAAGGAAAGGGGAGTGACCACTCCCATGTCCATCACCACCCCAGGGGTAGTGCTCAGAGCTCCTCCAGTGTGTCCCAGACTTCAGCCATCTAGCTTTGCAAGGTGTGGGGGCACTCTGGGGGGCCCTGAGTGGCCAGTCCCAGCAGGTGATGTCGGAGACCCCCTCCTAATAGGTCCATACCTGATACAATAGCCAATCCTCCTATCAGGGCTATTTAGGGTCTCTCCTGTGGGTTCACTTCAAATTTTGCTTGCAAGTTTCCTTCAGGAATCCTCTGCAACAACTTCAGACTCTTCTGACCTCGGATGAACCGCAGCCTGCTCCAAGAAATGCTGCAACTGCAACAAAGTGTCTACAAGAGACACTTTTCTTCAGGAACTTCAGTTCCAAGTCAGCAACTGCAACAGTTTCCATGGTATGCATGCTCTGGGGACTCCCTGTCTTCATCCTGCACAAGAATGACGAAGAAATCTCCCGTGGAGTGATGGAGTCACTCCACTGCTCCAAGCAGGCACTTTCCAAGGTGATTACCAGTACCCTGGGACTCCTCTCACGGCAACAAACATGCTCCTAAGGACACAGAGGGTAGACATCATCGACATAGACTGTCCTGAGGTCCAGCTGATGCAATTTGGAGGAGGTAAGACCTTGCCTTCACCGTGAACCATGGTACCCCAGTGTATTGTGTCTTCTTCACCTCCTGAGGCCTCTGTGCACTCTTTACAAAATTCCTTCATGCACAGCCTGATCCAGGTCACCAGCACTCCACCCTGTGATGCTCAACTCACTGAGTTCTTCTCCGGAGGCGTGGGACCTTCTTTTGTTGTGCTGCATCAATCATGTTTTGCACGTCCTTTGAACCCAGATTCTGTGGCTTCTAGAGGTGATGGCTGGCATCCTGAGAGCTCTCTAAAGTGCTGAGAGCTCCCTCTACCTCCTCACACAGAGTTGAGGCCCCCAGGTCTCTCATCGGTCCATCCAGTGCCATTTTGATGAAAAACACTCTTTTGCTGTAGTCAAGGCTTGTTGGTACCTTCCAACACGAAATCTCATCTGCAGCAATCTTCACGCCGTGGGACATCTTTTGCATCATACAGGAACCCGCTGGCATCTTCCTAGAGTGCATTTCTGCAGTCTTCGACTAACCAGGGACTCTTCTTTTGCACCCTCTTCTGGGTTGGCAGGGGCTCCTGTCCTTCCTGGAACTTCTTTCGACTTCTGGACTTGGTCCCCTTCCTTTTCAGGTCTTCAGGTCCAATAATCCAGCAGTTGTTTTTTGCAGACTTGGTTGGCTGTTGCAAAATCTCCAAAACAACGTGTAGTATGTGCTAGAGAAATTTGCAGTACTTTACTCCTGCTTTTCTGGGCTCTGGGTTAGGCTAATTTACTTACATTTACTGTATTCTTACTCTCCCAGCGATTCTGCACACACTACAGTTGTCTAGGGGGGAATTCGTGATTCACATTCCACTTTTTTAGTATATGGTTTGTGTTGCCAATAGACCTATTTTCTCCCATTGCATTCTAAAAGATCTCCTACTGTTTGCATTGTTCTATAACTATTTACTTGTCTAATTTTGGTGTCTAGTGTATATATTGTGTATAATACTCACCTCAAGAAGGAGTATTGTCTCTAAGATATTTTTGGTACTGTGTAACCCAAATAAATACCTTTATTATTGTCTTTACTTGTGTGTAAGTACTGTGTAACTATAAGTGGTATTGCATGAGCTTTGCATGTCTCCTAGTTCAGCCTAAGCTGCTCTGCTATAGCTACCTCAATCAGCCTAAGCTGCTAAAACACTACTACATTCACTAACAAGGGATAAATGGACCTGGTGTAAGGTGTACGTACCCGAGGTTCGCACTAAAAACCAGGCCAGCCTCCTACAGAAAAGCCTCTTTTTAACATGGTTAGCCCCCACTTTCTGCCTGATGTATGACGTAGCCTCGAGATTGTAGTGCCCAGGGCCATTGTTAACTAGGTTCCCTGTGCCAGAGCTTTTTATGCAAAACTGTTGTGATGCATTCGCACAATTGGGTACACCTTTAGCTGCCACTACAAGTCCCCAGTAAAAGGTACTTAGGTACTCAGGGCATGGGTTACTATGGGTCGGTCCCTGAGGGCAGTAGCACTGATTGTGCCACCCTCTAGAGCTAAGCATCCAGATGCCCCCAGCACTGCCACTGCAGGCAGGATGTACTGGTTGTAGGAGGCTGGCCTGGATTGTAGTGGGTACCTATGGTACTTACACCTTATACCAGGTCCAGTTATCCCCTTTTAGTGAAATATTGGCAGTGTCTAGAAGCCAGGCTCTCTAGAGGTAGCTGTAGCTGAGCAGCCAAGGCTTATCTAGGAGACATGCAAAGCTCATGCAATACCACTGTGGTCACACAGTACTCACACACATGAAAGAAAATACCCAGTGTTACAAAAATAAAGGTTCTTTATTTTCATGACACAAATGCCAAAAATACTATAGAGACTATACTCCCTTAAGAGGTAAGTAAAATACAAATTATATACACTAGTATGCAAAAACAGGTGTAAAAAGAGTTAAACAACAGAGCATTTAGTGAAAATCACAATAGTTACAAAATGGGACTAAGGGGAACACAAACCATATACTAAGAAAGTGGAATGCGAATGTCGGTTTCCCACCTAGGCAAGTGTATTGTGTAGAGGGGCGCTGGAAGTGTTAGAAAACACCAAAGGTAAGTAATAGAACCCACCCCAGAGCCCAGGAGAGCAGGAGAAAAACACATTAACTTTCCTAGAACACAGAAACACGAGAAAGAAGATTATGCAAGAACCAGAAGAGACTGCAAGACACCAACAATAGATTCCTGGACCTGAAGATATGTGAAAGAAGGGGGCCAAGTCCAAGAAGCACAGAAGAGTCCACGAAGAACAGGAGCCCCTGCTGACCAGGATGAAGGTGCAAAAGAAGAACCACAGGTGAAGAAGAACAGTCAATACTGCACACAAGAAGACGGATTCCGGCTCCTGGTTGGTGCAGATGGTGTCCCACGCCGGATGGAAGATTGCAATCAGGTTTGCGTCACTGAAGTCCACCAAGAAGCCTTGGCACACGCAAAGCTCAACATTAGCGGAAAATGGCACTCCCGGGGACCAGGAGGGACCTGGTGGACTCGACCAAGGAGGAGGAGTCAGAGGGGGATCTCAGCAACTCAGAGAGTCCACAGAAGACAAGGCAGCACGCACAGGAGTCCCACAGCACGGGGACAAAGGAAATGCAAAAGGAGGCCCACACAGCACTATGACAAAGCCTTCCACGCTGCCGGAGAACAATTCAGGAAGATGTGTGTCGCAGGATAGAGTGCTGGTGGTCGGAGCTGCACGGTGCACGAAGAACTTTTTGTAAGGATGCCAACAAACCTTGGCAATTGCAAAACACGTGGTGCACCGGGGTACTGTCTTGCGTGGTGAGGCAAGCTCTTACCTCCACCAAAATTGGACAGTAGGATGTCAGGACCGTCGGGACGACTTCAGCCCACAATTCGTCATGCAGGATCCACGTAGCTCATCAGGAAAGGGGATCCAAGTTGCCGGTCATTGATGCAGTGAGGTGCCTGCTGAAGCAGCAGAGTGACTCCTTCACTCCAAGGGAGATTCCTTCACTCTTCTGGTGTAGGGTGAAGACAAGCTGTCTCCTAAGGATGCATGATCTGGAAAAAGTTACAATTGCTGGCAAGAGCTGAAGATACAATGTTGCAGATATTGTCTTTGCTTCTTTGTTGCAGTTTGTCGAGTTCCTGGAGGGTACAGATGCAGTTTCTTCGTCGAGAAGTGGAAGTGAATGACGCAGAGGATTCCTGCTGGAGTCTTGCAATTTGAATCTGAAGGACCACCCAAAGGATAGACCCTAAAAAGCCCTGAAAGGGGGATTTGTCAGCTAAGCAGGTAAGCATCCATCAAGGGAGGCTTCTGACATCACCTGCTGGCACTGGCCACTCAGATGTTCCCAGGGTTCCCTGCCAACTTGGAATCCATGATGGCAAAACCCAGGGACCCTCTGGAGGAGCTCTGAGCACCACCCCTGGGGTGGTGATGGACAGGGAGTGGTCACCCCCCTTTCCTTTGTCCAATTCTGCTCCATAGCAGGGACTTGGGGTCCCTTAACCAGTATAGAATGGAATATGCAAGGAGGACACCAAATGTGCCCTTCAAAGCATTTCTAGTGGCTTGGAGAGGCTACCCCTTCCAAGCCTGTAACACCTACTTACAAAGGGAGAGGGTGTAACACCCCTCTCCCAAAGAAAATCCTTTGTTCTGCCTTCCTGGGTTTGAGCTTCTCAAGGAACAGCACCAGTCTATGGGGTGGCAGCAGCTGGGGCAGCCTGGAAAACCTCAGAAGGCTGGAATGGCAATACTGGGGTTCCTCTAAGGAGCCCCCAGAGTGCATGGACTCATACAACCAATGCTTGCAAAAGCCTTGGGGTATGATTCAACATGTTTGATACCAAACATGCCTATGTTCGGAGTTACCATTATGTATTTGGACATAGGTAGTGACCCGGTCAGGCACACTGACAAACAGGCCAAAATTGGGGGTAACCAAGCTAGAAAGAGGCTACGGGCCATATGTACCAAAGAATTTTCCCATAGACACAGAAAAGGTAAAATCCTTTGATACATCTGGCCCTACATTCCTACAATGGTGCAAACCTAAAACACAAATTTGACACGGCATACCGCCTGTGTGCTCTGTCCATCATAGACTGCATATACTATGGGTCAGACACCCCTCGGGCAGGCATTACAGCCCTAAGGCAGGGTTCACCATATTATATGTGAGGGCATGGATGCATGAACAATATGCCTCCAGTGTGTCTTTGCCAAACCTGGGACATAGTGAGCAGATAGTCAACTCCTTGCAAATCCCCACTTTTGGTGGAGCAAAGGCAGAAAACTATACAAAGGTTAGGAGGAGTGACCCCACCTGGCATGCATCACCCCTAAGGTGCTGTCTGCGAGTTGGACACTACATTTCATTTTCCTCCATTTTATATGGATGGAAAATAGCCAATCAGGGATAGGGAAATGACCCTTCCCACAGGAAGTGGCAACTGTAGTGGGTGTAGCCACACAAAGGTAAGTGTCCCATTAGGCATTACCAGGTTCCCCCTAAAACACCAACTAAATTCAATATTTAGTGGACACCCCTAGACCAGGTAATCAGATTTGAAGAATGCAAAGAAGACCAGCACCAAGAAGATCCAAGGCATGAGAACTGTGAACCTGCTGCACAAAGAAAAGTTGCCAAACCCTGCCTTCTGTATCCAGGACCCCACAATCGCCACTGCGGAGCTGCTGGGAAACTGGACTGACCTCAAGAACCCCAGAGGACCTCCAGCTTTTGCCAGTCGCCCAGGAACTCCCTCCAGAGTGGAGGTACCACTCTGCAACAAAGAAGAAACAAGGAACCCAGTGAGGGTCACTTCACTGACCAGCTGCTAACTCCCGAACCAGAAGTTGCAGGTGGACCTGATGACACACCAACAACTGCAAAGACCAACCCTGCAAAAGTGCCAAGATTGGTGGCACTGCACCGTCCAGTGGTCAAACCGTATCAACACCATAAATATTGGGCAACTGATGTCGGACACCAGGAAAACCTGCCTGGTGCTGAAAAAGGACCAGGAGGAAGCCCCAGTCGAGGGACTTAAGGAACACCCTGGACCTCCCACCAGAGTGCCCTCATTGTCCTAAAAACAACCCTTGAACCGACTTACCACCAGCTTCAAAGGGCATCTTTGCGCACAGCTCCTAGCTCACTGATTCACTCTGCACCCAGCCGCCCTGTGCCCTGCAACAAAGAACCTGCTGTGCCCTACTGATCCCTCACCCCTTGAGACCTTGACACACCAAGGGGACTTCAAGGAACCACCTCTAAACTTATCTGCACAGCACAGACCTTTTCCAAGTGGTCCCCCACAGTGGCCCAGCACCGGCTCCAGAGACTTTTCACAGCTGATCCCCCCAGAACTAGGACCTGCCCAAACTTCTCCAGCTGGCACAGTATGCCCACCAACGACCTCAACTAACCTGCAAAAGAAGAACTTGGTAAAGCAACTGTGTGATTTTATATGTATTTTAAAATGTGACTTTCCATTGATTCCTATGGTGCGTAATTACACACAAAATTATTTTTTTTATTAAACATCAAAAATCCATATCTCAAAAAGTAAATAACCAATTTTGATAATCTTGGTCTTAAAAATTACATAAATATCTGGCGTATTATTCCTTTGAGTGTGTGATTGGCAAGATTGATACTGTGAGTCCAACAAATGCATTACACTTCTCCAAGATTGGCCTAACTGCTTGACCAAGCTACCCTAAAAATTAGATCATTAGCCGATCTAGTTTTTACCCCTAGAAACCAATATGTGGTTGCCTGGACCCCCTGCACAGTGTGCCTAACTTTGCACACTACATAAAGGGCCAGCCTCCTACAACGCGTGAAGGTAAGTATATTGTTTTTTTAGTGCATTGCAGTAATATCAATGGTTAAAATATTGTTTACTATAATTTTTTTAATATCATAGTGTATTGTATTATGTTTTTATTTCTTTATAATATTGTGGCTTTTATTTTTAATTATTTTTAATAAAATTATTGTACTGTTTAATGCATTTTATTTTTGGTATTTGGGCTTTATTGGAGTTTTGGATGGGCAGTATTTTCTGACTGATACTATATAATTATTCTATTGATTACGTTACATTTTTTAATTGGTAATATGCAAAGTGGAATTTGCAGTAACTCAGCTACTACAATCCCTTGTCGACTCACTAGCCAATGGACCCTCTCTCTGCTCAACACTCAGGCAAATCTTAATATTTCGACTGTAATACCCGCTACTACTGTAGCTCCTTATCTAACATCAATTGGAATGATCTGTTCCGCTCATGCCCCTGGTTCAACTCCCTGACAGATCTCCAGTGCAGGGGTGTAGGAGGCTGGCCTGGCTTGTAGTGGGTACCAATGGTACTTACACCTTATGCCAGGTCCAGTTATCCCTTATTAGTAGAGTGTAGTCGTGTTCTAGTAGCTTAGGCTGATAGAGGTAGCTATAGCAGAGCAGCCAAGGCTGACCTAGGAGACATGCAAAGCTCATGCAATACCACTTATATCACATAGGTACTATATCATAAGAAAGACAATACTCATAGTTACTAAAAATAAAGGTACTTTATTTTAGTGACAATGTGCCAAAATTTCTCAAAGGATATACTCCCTTGGGAGGTAAGTAACATACACAAAATATACACAACTAACCAAATCAGGTAAGTAAAACAGTCATAAAGTAGTGCAAACACTGTAAAACACAATAGGATGCAATAGGCCTAGGGGCAACACAAACCATATACTAAGAAAGTGGAATGCGAACCACGAATGGACCCCTAGGCAAGTGTAGTGTGTAGAGGGTCGCTGGGAGTGTCAGAAAACACTAAGGGTGTAAAGGAGACCCCACCCCAAGACCCTGGAAAGTAGGAGTAAAGTACTACTATTTCCCAGAAACACACTAAAGTCGTGATAAAGGATTTTGCAAGGACCCCAAAAGACTGCAAAGCACTGAAGACGGATTCCTGGACCTGAAGCCGTGCAAAGGAAGGGGACCAAGTCCAAGAGTCGCTAAAGTGTCCAGGGGGGCAGGAGCCCACTAAACCCTGGATGAAGGTGCAAAATGGCTGCCTCCGGTTGGAAGAAGCTGCAGGTTTTACAACAACGAAAGGAGGTAGGAAGTTCTTCTTCGTGAGGAAGATGTCCCACGGCGTACTGGAGGACGCAGAGTTGTTTCCTTGCAAAGTACCACGAAGAAGCCTTGCTAGCTGCAAGAGTCGCAGTTGGAGAAAAAGGCTGCTGCCCGGGCCCAGGAAGGACCAGGACTGCGCCATTTGGGAGAGGAGACAGAGGGGGCCCTCAGCAACATAGAAAGCCCACGCACAGAAAGGTAGCACCCTCAGAAGTCTTTGAAGACAGGTTCAAGAAGACTGAACATGGCAGTCGTCTGAACACTCCAAAGAGAGATCCCACAACACCAGAGGTCACCTCAGGGAGCTGAGCATCGCAAGACGGAGTGCTGGGGACCTAGGCTCATCTGTGCACGCAGGATTTCTTGGAAATGTGCACAGAAGCCCTTGTAGCTGCAGATCACACTTTGCACAGGATTACTGTCTGGGAAGGGGAGGCAAGGACTTACCTCCTCCAAATTCAGACAGTTGGACCTCTGGGCAGTCTGGGTCACTTGAGTCCACCACCTGTGTTCCAGAGGCCATGCTCGTCAGGATGAGAGGGGACCAAGAGTACCAGTGAAGATGAAGTTTGATTCTGTCAACCCAAGGGAAATTTCTTCGTGGCTTCCAGTGCAGGGTGAAGGCAGGCAGCCTCCAGAGCATGCACCACCAAGAAACAGTCAAGAAAGCCGGCAGGATTAGGCGCTACAATGTCGCTGGTAGTCTTCTGACTACTTTGTTGCAGTTTTGCAGGCGTCCTTGAGCAGTCAGCGGTCGATCCTTGGCAGAAGTCGAAGAGAGAAGTGCAGACGAACCCTGATGAATTCTTGCAAGTCGTAATCTGAGGAAAAGCCCACTGGAGAGACCCTAATTAGCCCTCAGAGGAGGATTGGCCACCTAGTCAGGTATGCACCTATCAGGAGGGGTCTTTGACGTCACCTGCTGGCACTGGCCACTCAGATGCCCCCAGAGTGCCCCCACACCTCTGGAAACAAAATGGCAGAGGTCTGAGGCACACTGGACGAGCTCTGGACACCACCCCTGCGGTGGTTATGGACAGGGGAGTGGTCACTCCCCTTTCCTTGGTCCAGTTTCACGCCAGAGCAGGGACTGGGGGTTCCCTAACCTGGTGTAGACTGGCTTATGCAAGGAGGTCACCACCTGTGCCCTTCAAAGCATTTCTAGAGGCTGGGAGAGGCTACCCGTCCCCAGCCTTTAACACCTATTTCCAAAGAGAGAGGGTGTAACACCCTGCTCTCAGAGGAAATGCTTTGTTCCGCCTTCCTGGGACTGGGCTGCCCAGACCCTAGAAGGGCAGAACCCCGCCTGTTGGGTGGCAGCAACTGTAGCTGCAGAGAAAACCCAAGAGAACTGGTTTGGCAGTACTGGGGGTCCATAGTGGAGCCCCCAGGATGCATGGAATTGACTCCCCAATACCATATTTTGAATGCGGGTCAATTCCATGATCTTAGACATGTTACCTGGCCATATTCGGTGTCATCATTGTGAAGCTACATATAGGTATTGACCTATATGTAGTGCAGACGTGTAATGGTGTCCCCGCACTCACAGGGTCGGGGGAAATGGCACTGAACTATGTGGGGGTACCTTTGCTAGTGCAAGGGTGCCCTCACGCTTAGTAACTTTGCACCTAACCTTCAGCAAGTGAAAGTTAGACATATAGGTGACTTACAAGTTACTTAAGTGCAGTGAAAATAGCTGTGAAATAACATGTGCGTTATTTCACTCAGGCCGCAATGGCAGTCCTGTGTAAAGATTTGTCTTAGCTCCCTATAGGTGGCAAAAGAAATGCTGCAGACCATATGGATCTCCTGGAACCCCAATACCCTGGGTACCTAGGTACCATATACTAGGGAATTATAAGGGTGTTCCAGTATGCCAATTGAAATTGGTAAAAGTGGTCACCAGCCTTTGGTGGCAAATGTAAAGGCAGAGAGAGCATGAGCACTGAGGTTCTGATTAGCAGAGCCTCAGTAACACAGTTAGGCACTACACAGGCATATACATTAAGGCCACAAACTATGAGCACTGGGGTCCTGGCTAGCAGGATCCCAGTGAGACAGGCAGAAATATACTGACATACATGTAAAATTGGGGGTAACATGCCAAGAAAGATGGTACTTTCCTACAAGGGGCCACTGATGTAAGGGCTGGGGCGACTCATCACACTAACAGGCCAAGAGGAAGAGGGGCCTTACCAGGGAGACAAATTACCGAGCTCAAGGCTAAGCCTCAGCATCCCGCCTCCCATCGAACTTCTGTCCCTATATGGCTATACTGATAGACGTGCCATACTTAACCTCTATGAGAGAAGTATCAACTTATGAGCCTAAAAACAGGCTTTGCCACTGACTATCTCGGATTATCTCGCAACACAGATTGCGACATCAGTGAATCTATAGACATTCTGTTTGTGAGGGGGGTGGGGTGGGTTGGTCCATCGGTCAAGTAAAAGGGCGGAGACTATATTGTGGTCAACTGTAAATAACCTAGTCTTGCCCAGTGTTTAATCTTTAGCAGAGCTAGGAGACAATGCAAGTGTGCTGGCTCTGGCATTAGCATTGTTCCACTCGGTTTCACCGTTCACATCTCTAATAAGTTTCAACCACTCTCAGAGTTAGCTTGTGTAGATTGATGCCTGGGTAGAAGGATGTGGCCTCTGATCCAGCTAACTGGACCTCTCCACAGGAATTGTTGTCATGTGGAGCGGGAGATCGAGTGAACACAATTTCCCAGTATATTTATCATGACACCGTGAACACCCCTGTAAATCCAAATCAGCCACTTAATCTACCAACGCACCCACACATCACCTACCCTACCCCTACCCTTCCTCTGAACCAACATGCTGATAATCCCACCCCTTATATCTATCTACATGCTGTCCCCTCCCTGTTGTGGGGTATTATGCCTCCCCTCCTGTTGCTGTCCTGGAGTAATGCCGGTCTACGAGGGAAAGTTACTGATCCAGACTAGGGTCATTTTATTAATCAATATGACATAAGTCATAATAATAATAATAAAGAAGCTAGAAACAGCAAAAGCACCAATATCTTAGGCCTGTTCATAAGGGGCTGGAATGGCAGTAAGATTGATTTGTGCAATGTCTACAATCACTCAGTTCAATGTAACAAGGAGTCTTCTACATTACAATTACGTGCCAAGCATCTTTTTGCCAGATCAGATAGTACTCCACTTGTAATTGGGGGTGGCTTTAATATTACTTGTGAATATCTAAAAGGCCTGGAGTCAGCAATTGGTCTTGAAGACAAGGCCAGAGGTATACCATTCCTCGAAAGTTAACCCTTATCCTATACTTTTCACATGGGAGACACTATAATCAGAATCAACTATGTATTCTTAAACGTTGATATTTGTCACATGGATATTGACTTTGAAATTCTAAACAGATATGATAGTGATCATAATGCACTTAGGCTTCAAAATGGTGGAAATCTGTTTGGAAACTTCACTGCGCCAGGAGTCAGGTCACACACCCTTGTATCATTAGGTAATAACAGAAAGACTATTAAATGGTTCAGACTTTGGGCCTCATTAGGACTTTGGTGGACAGTTTTCACGATCCGCCGAACTTCCGATGGGGAGGCTGCAACCACACTGGCTGCCTCCCCACTAGACCCATTAAAGGTTTCCCACTAGGCTGGCGGGTGGAAACCTAGGTTTCTGCCGCCAGCTTACCTGGAAACAGGCTACCGCATTGTCTGCGGCTCGTAATCAAGCCGGCAACAATATTGTAGCCAGCAGGGTGCAGCAGGGTCCTGGGCAGGGGGGGCCTGGCTGCCCATGCCAATTGCATGGGCAGCACAGGGGTCCCCTGTGGCCCCCTGCACCTGTTCACCACCAGCCTTTTCATGGCAGTGTTACCGCCATGAAAAGGCTGGCAGAGAACAAGATCGTAATCCGCAGGGCAGCACTGCATGCAGTGCTAACCTGGCGGATTAGGATCTCCGCCACCTCCAAACAGGCAGGATCCAAGATTCTGGCAGAGCTGGTGCTTCCCTGGCAAATGCAAAAACAACAAGTGATGGACGGAATGCTGAACATTGTCAAACATTCACCCCCAGTCACAGATCTGGGTTTAATCCATCGTTTTTTGCTGCCCATGCCATTCCAGTTTGGACCCAGCCATATGCAAATCAGTCTTGACCCTGTTCCCCATGGGAACAGTCCAGCCCGAACTGCTAGGCCAGGTCTTCCCTGGACTGGAAACAAGCATCCTGGGACCGGTTTCGGGGTTTCACCCCTCATCAGCCAGGCTAGCTTGAATCCAGTGGCATGGGAAGCACAGGACCCACGTCTGGGCATACCCTTCCCACTTAGGGCGACAAATGCAAAAACAACAAGTGATGGACGGAATGCTGAACATTGTCAAACATTCACCCCCAGTCACAGATCTGGGTTTAATCCATCGTTTTTTTGCTGCCCATGCCATTCCAGTTTGGACCCAGCCATATGCAAATCAGTCTTGACCCTGTTCCCCATGGGAACAGTCCAGCCCGAACTGCTAGGCCAGGTCTTCCCTGGACTGGAAACAAGCATCCTGGGACCGGTTTCGGGGTTTCACCCCTCATCAGCCAGGCTAGCTTGAATCCAGTGGCATGGGAAGCACGGGACCCACGTCTGGGCATACCCTTCCCACTTAGGGCGCCAAATGCAAAAACAACAAGTGATGGACGGAATGCTGAACATTGTCAAACATTCACCCCCAGTCACAGATCTGGGTTTAATCCATCGTTTTTTTGCTGCCCATGCCATTCCAGTTTGTACCCAGCCATTTGCAAATCAGTCTTGACCCTGTTCCCCATGGGAACAGTCCAGCCCGAACTGCTAGGCCAGGTCTTCCCTGGACTGGAAACAAGCATCCTGGGACCGGTTTCGGGGTTTCACCCCTCATCAGCCAGGCTAGCTTGAATCCAGTGGCATGGGAAGCACGGGACCCACGTCTGGGCATACCCTTCCCACTTAGGGCGACAAATGCAAAAACAACAAGTGATGGACGGAATGCTGAACATTGTCAAACATTCACCCCCAGTCACAGATCTGGGTTTAATCCATCGTTTTTTTGCTGCCCATGCCATTCCAGTTTGGACCCAGCCATATGCAAATCAGTCTTGACCCTGTTCCCCATGGGAACAGTCCAGCCCGAACTGCTAGGCCAGGTCTTCCCTGGACTGGAAACAAGCATCCTGGGACCGGTTTCGGGGTTTCACCCCTCATCAGCCAGGCTAGCTTGAATCCAGTGGCATGGGAAGCACGGGACCCACGTCTGGGCATACCCTTCCCACTTAGGGCGACAAATGCAAAAACAACAAGTGATGGACGGAATGCTGAACATTGTCAAACATTCACCCCCAGTCACAGATCTGGGCTTAATCCATCGTTTTTTTGCTGCCCATGCCATTCCAGTTTGGACCCAGCCATATGCAAATCAGTCTTGACCCTGTTCCCCATGGGAACAGTCCAGCCCGAACTGCTAGGCCAGGTCTTCCCTGGACTGGAAACAAGCATCCTGGGACCGGTTTCGGGGTTTCACCCCTCATCAGCCAGGCTAGCTTGAATCCAGTGGCATGGGAAGCACGGGACCCACGTCTGGGCATACCCTTCCCACTTAGGGCGACAAATGCAAAAACAACAAGTGATGGACGGAATGCTGAACATTGTCAAACATTCACCCCCAGTCACAGATCTGGGTTTAATCCATCGTTTTTTTGCTGCCCATGCCATTCCAGTTTGGACCCAGCCATATGCAAATCAGTCTTGACCCTGTTCCCCATGGGAACAGTCCAGCCCGAACTGCTAGGCCAGGTCTTCCCTGGACTGGAAACAAGCATCCTGGGACCGGTTTCGGGGTTTCACCCCTCATCAGCCAGGCTAGCTTGAATCCAGTGGCATGGGAAGCACGGGACCCACGTCTGGGCATACCCTTCCCACTTAGGGCGACAAATGCAAAAACAACAAGTGATGGACGGAATGCTGAACATTGTCAAACATTCACCCCCAGTCAGGAGATCTGGGTTTAATCCATCGTTTTTTTGCTGCCCATGCCATTCCAGTTTGGACCCAGCCATATGCAAATCAGTCTTGACCCTGTTCCCCATGGGAACAGTCCAGCCCGAACTGCTAGGCCAGGTCTTCCCTGGACTGGAAACAAGCATCCTGGGACCGGTTTCGGGGTTTCACCCCTCATCAGCCAGGCTAGCTTGAATCCAGTGGCATGGGAAGCACGGACCCACGTCTGGGCATACCCTTCCCACTTAGGGCGACAAATGCAAAAACAACAAGTGATGGACGGAATGCTGAACATTGTCAAACATTCACCCCCAGTCACAGATCTGGGTTTAATCCATCGTTTTTTTGCTGCCCATGCCATTCCAGTTTGGACCCAGCCATATGCAAATCAGTCTTGACCCTGTTCCCCATGGGAACAGTCCAGCCCGAACTGCTAGGCCAGGTCTTCCCTGGACTGGAAACAAGCATCCTGGGACCGGTTTCGGGGTTTCACCCCTCATCAGCCAGGCTAGCTTGAATCCAGTGGCATGGGAAGCACGGGACCCACGTCTGGGCATACCCTTCCCACTTAGGGCGACAAATGCAAAAACAACAAGTGATGGACGGAATGCTGAACATTGTCAAACATTCACCCCCAGTCACAGATCTGGGTTTAATCCATCGTTTTTTTGCTGCCCATGCCATTCCAGTTTGGACCCAGCCATATGCAAATCAGTCTTGACCCTGTTCCCCATGGGAACAGTCCAGCCCGAACTGCTAGGCCAGGTCTTCCCTGGACTGGAAACAAGCATCCTGGGACCGGTTTCGGGGTTTCACCCCTCATCAGCCAGGCTAGCTTGAATCCAGTGGCATGGGAAGCACGGGACCCACGTCTGGGCATACCCTTCCCACTTAGGGCGACAAATGCAAAAACAACAAGTGATGGACGGAATGCTGAACATTGTCAAACATTCACCCCCAGTCACAGATCTGGGTTTAATCCATCGTTTTTTTGCTGCCCATGCCATTCCAGTTTGGACCCAGCCATATGCAAATCAGTCTTGACCCTGTTCCCCATGGGAACAGTCCAGCCCGAACTGCTAGGCCAGGTCTTCCCTGGACTGGAAACAAGCATCCTGGGACCGGTTTCGGGGTTTCACCCCTCATCAGCCAGGCTAGCTTGAATCCAGTGGCATGGGAAGCACGGGACCCACGTCTGGGCATACCCTTCCCACTTAGGGCGACAAATGCAAAAACAACAAGTGATGGACGGAATGCTGAACATTGTCAAACATTCACCCCCAGTCACAGATCTGGGTTTAATCCATCGTTTTTTTGCTGCCCATGCCATTCCAGTTTGGACCCAGCCATATGCAAATCAGTCTTGACCCTGTTCCCCATGGGAACAGTCCAGCCCGAACTGCTAGGCCAGGTCTTCCCTGGACTGGAAACAAGCATCCTGGGACCGGTTTCGGGGTTTCACCCCTCATCAGCCAGGCTAGCTTGAATCCAGTGGCATGGGAAGCACGGGACCCACGTCTGGGCATACCCTTCCCACTTAGGGCGACAAATGCAAAAACAACAAGTGATGGACGGAATGCTGAACATTGTCAAACATTCACCCCCAGTCACAGATCTGGGTTTAATCCATCGTTTTTTTGCTGCCCATGCCATTCCAGTTGTGTTCCAGAGGCCATGCTCGTCAGGATGAGAGGGGACCAAGAGTACCAGTGAAGATGAAGTTTGATTCTGTCAACCCAAGGGAAATTTCTTCGTGGCTTCCAGTGCAGGGTGAAGGCAGGCAGCCTCCAGAGCATGCACCACCAAGAAACAGTCAAGAAAGCCGGCAGGATTAGGCGCTACAATGTCGCTGGTAGTCTTCTGACTACTTTGTTGCAGTTTTGCAGGCGTCCTTGAGCAGTCAGCGGTCGATCCTTGGCAGAAGTCGAAGAGAGAAGTGCAGACGAACCCTGATGAATTCTTGCAAGTCGTAATCTGAGGAAAAGCCCACTGGAGAGACCCTAATTAGCCCTCAGAGGAGGATTGGCCACCTAGTCAGGTATGCACCTATCAGGAGGGGTCTCTGACGTCACCTGCTGGCACTGGCCACTCAGATGCCCCCAGAGTGCCCCCACACCTCTGGAAACAAGATGGCAGAGGTCTGAGGCACACTGGACGAGCTCTGGACACCACCCCTGCGGTGGTTATGGACAGGGGAGTGGTCACTCCCCTTTCCTTGGTCCAGTTTCACGCCAGAGCAGGGACTGGGGGTTCCCTAACCTGGTGTAGACTGGCTTATGCAAGGAGGTCACCACCTGTGCCCTTCAAAGCATTTCTAGAGGCTGGGAGAGGCTACCCGTCCCCAGCCTTTAACACCTATTTCCAAAGAGAGAGGGTGTAACACCCTGCTCTCAGAGGAAATGCTTTGTTCCGCCTTCCTGGGACTGGGCTGCCCAGACCCTAGAAGGGCAGAACCCCGCCTGTTGGGTGGCAGCAACTGTAGCTGCAGAGAAAACCCAAGAGAACTGGTTTGGCAGTACTGGGGGTCCATAGTGGAGCCCCCAGGATGCATGGAATTGACTCCCCAATACCATATTTTGAATGCGGGTCAATTCCATGATCTTAGACATGTTACCTGGCCATATTCGGTGTTATCATTGTGAAGCTACATATAGGTATTGACCTATATGTAGTGCAGACGTGTAATGGTGTCCCCGCACTCACAGGGTCCGGGGAAATGGCACTGAACTATGTGGGGGTACCTTTGCTAGTGCAAGGGTGCCCTCACGCTTAGTAACTTTGCACCTAACCTTCAGCAAGTGAAAGTTAGACATATAGGTGACTTACAAGTTACTTAAGTGCAGTGAAAATAGCTGTGAAATAACATGTGCGTTATTTCACTCAGGCCGCAATGGCAGTCCTGTGTAAAGATTTGTCTTAGCTCCCTATAGGTGGCAAAAGAAATGCTGCAGACCATATGGATCTCCTGGAACCCCAATACCCTGGGTACCTAGGTACCATATACTAGGGAATTATAAGGGTGTTCCAGTATGCCAATTGAAATTGGTAAAAGTGGTCACCAGCCTTTGGTGGCAAATGTAAAGGCAGAGAGAGCATGAGCACTGAGGTTCTGATTAGCAGAGCCTCAGTAACACAGTTAGGCACTACACAGGCATATACATTAAGGCCACAAACTATGAGCACTGGGGTCCTGGCTAGCAGGATCCCAGTGAGACAGGCAGAAATATACTGACATACATGTAAAATTGGGGGTAACATGCCAAGAAAGATGGTACTTTCCTACAAGGGGCCACTGATGTAAGGGCTGGGGCGACTCATCACACTAACAGGCCAAGAGGAAGAGGGGCCTTACCAGGGAGACAAATTACCGAGCTCAAGGCTAAGCCTCAGCATCCCGCCTCCCATCGAACTTCTGTCCCTATGTGGCTATACTGATAGACGTGCCATACTTAACCTCTATGAGAGAAGTATCAACTTATGAGCCTAAAAACAGGCTTTGCCACTGACTATCTCGGATTATCTCGCAACACAGATTGCGACATCAGTGAATCTATAGACATTCTGTTTGTGAGGGGGGTGGGGTGGGTTGGTCCATCGGTCAAGTAAAAGGGCGGAGACTATATTGTGGTCAACTGTAAATAACCTAGTCTTGCCCAGTGTTTAATCTTTAGCAGAGCTAGGAGACAATGCAAGTGTGCTGGCTCTGGCATTAGCATTGTTCCACTCGGTTTCACCGTTCACATCTCTAATAAGTTTCAACCACTCTCAGAGTTAGCTTGTGTAGATTGATGCCTGGGTAGAAGGATGTGGCCTCTGATCCAGCTAACTGGACCTCTCCACAGGAATTGTTGTCATGTGGAGCGGGAGATCGAGTGAACACAATTTCCCAGTATATTTATCATGACACCGTGAACACCCCTGTAAATCCAAATCAGCCACTTAATCTACCAACGCACCCACACATCACCTACCCTACCCCTACCCTTCCTCTGAACCAACATGCTGATAATCCCACCCCTTATATCTATCTACATGCTGTCCCCTCCCTGTTGTGGGGTATTATGCCTCCCCTCCTGTTGCTGTCCTGGAGTAATGCCGGTCTACGAGGGAAAGTTACTGATCCAGACTAGGGTCATTTTATTAATCAATATGACATAAGTCATAATAATAATAATAAAGAAGCTAGAAACAGCAAAAGCACCAATATCTTAGGCCTGTTCATAAGGGGCTGTAATGGCAGTAAGATTGATTTGTGCAATGTCTACAATCACTCAGTTCAATGTAACAAGGAGTCTTCTACATTACAATTACGTGCCAAGCATCTTTTTGCCAGATCAGATAGTACTCCACTTGTAATTGGGGGTGGCTTTAATATTACTTGTGAATATCTAAAAGGCCTGGAGTCAGCAATTGGTCTTGAAGACAAGGCCAGAGGTATACCATTCCTCGAAAGTTAACCCTTATCCTATACTTTTCACATGGGAGACACTATAATCAGAATCAACTATGTATTCTTAAACGTTGATATTTGTCACATGGATATTGACTTTGAAATTCTAAACAGATATGATAGTGATCATAATGCACTTAGGCTTCAAAATGGTGGAAATCTGTTTGGAAACTTCACTGCGCCAGGAGTCAGGTCACACACCCTTGTATCATTAGGTAATAACAGAAAGACTATTAAATGGTTCAGACTTTGGGCCTCATTAGGACTTTGGCGGACAGTTTTCACGATCCGCCGAACTTCCGATGGGGAGGCTGCAACCACACTGGCTGCCTCCCCACTAGACCCATTAAAGGTTTCCCACTAGGCTGGCGGGTGGAAACCTAGGTTTCTGCCGCCAGCTTACCTGGAAACAGGCTACCGCATTGTCTGCGGCTCGTAATCAAGCCGGCAACAATATTGTAGCCAGCAGGGTGCAGCAGGGTCCTGGGCAGGGGGGGCCTGGCTGCCCATGCCAATTGCATGGGCAGCACAGGGGTCCCCTGTGGCCCCCTGCACCTGTTCACCACCAGCCTTTTCATGGCAGTGTTACCGCCATGAAAAGGCTGGCAGAGAACAAGATCGTAATCCGCAGGGCAGCACTGCATGCAGTGCTAACCTGGCGGATTAGGATCTCCGCCACCTCCAAACAGGCAGGATCCAAGATTCTGGCAGAGCTGGTGGTTCCCTGGCAGTCAGACTGCCAGGGTTGTTATGTGACGGTCCAGACCACCATTGCTAGTGTGGTGGTTGTAAGACCACCACACTTGAAATGAGGCCCTTTGTCTTGATACTAAAACCCTAATCCTAACTGAAATCTATGACACCTTTAGTACTATTTTTAATCCATCATTGGAGCATCTGCTTGATACATTTTTGTTGTGAGGCTATCATGAGGATTATTTTAGTATCTTACACCATCTTTGTACTAAGGACCTAAGTTCCAAAAAGGGCCCTCCCCAGCAGGCTTCTACCTTGTTCAATAAGGAATGCCGCCTGGTAAAAGAACAATTAACTGAAGCAGTTAAAATGGGTTCCTGTGAGACAATCTCTGTTGCCGGTACACACTATAAACTTATTATTGCATTTATAAAACAGAATTGGATAGACAGGAACTAGTTAGTATTAGTTGATAATGCAGAAGAAAATAACTCTCAGACATTTTGGCGTATTTTGTCCCATGGCAATGCAAGTGCTATTAGCCCTCTAGAACTCCCAATCCAACCACAGCAATGGGTAGATCACTTTGCTAATAATTCTGCCCAAACCAAAGAAGGGGCCACTGATTCCAAGACTAATGCTGCCATGAGCTCGGGAGCCACTGCTGTCAGTGGCTCTATTTACTTCACCATCTCTGAAACTTTCAGTGCTATCCAGGCTATGAATTGTGGGAAAGTTCCAAGTCATGATAAAGTCCCTGGTGATCTGTTTTGCTCTGAGCCTACTGTACTGGGTCCCTTTGGAGTAGTGAGTGTGACTTGGAACCTGCTTCACGCAGCATCAGCACAGAAGGCCTCCCGCACAGATAAGACTTGAGTGGTTACTTGGGTTGCCTCATTGTGTGTGTGGGCCTTCCTCATATATTTTGTATAGTACTACGCTTCCACTATAATTTTTATTACGCTTCCGCTGTATCCTTCACAGTTTTATGCCCTCAGTGTATAAGACCCTAGTGCGTCTCTGGACTATCGGTTGCAGCCTCTTTTTGATTATACTTCTCATACATTACTCTAGATAGACTTGATTATACTTCTCATACATTACTCTAGAGCCCAGGCTTTACAATCAGCTTCTTTTAGTAAAAGCCTACATCCTTTGCACTGATTTTAATGCTAGCACGTACCAGAGGCGCATCATTTCCTGATCTTTCTTGGTTGCTAGCACAAGCGCTGATCCCCTTAGCTGGCCACCCGTTTTGTTGAGCTTACTTCTTGCCTTTTTGTGTCTCTCCTGTTTTTAGTGTGTGACTATAAGGGGACTCCCCCCCCCCTCCCATAGACCAGGGGCAAATAGCCCAGCAGGAATAGGGTAAGAGAATGGTTTCCCTGTCCCTTTATTTGGGGTTTTCTACCCCTTATATTGCGTCATGTCTTTGCTTTGCCAGTGCATGCACTCGTGACTCATTTAAGCATGCTGTGTCACTCACTCGTGTGCTGTGTTTTGCTGTGTTACACCTTGATGAAATGTTATAACTAGTATTGTTTTTATTTTGGTTTTTAGACTGCTGTGGTTTAGCTTCCCACAGGTAGCCTTTCGTCTTTGTTCACTAGAGAACCTCCTAATGAGGCAGCCCTACAACACATCATCCCTTCACACTTGAATACTTAGTACATCTACTTAGGGATCCCAGGCCCTGATGAATGCCTCCTGACCTCCTTTGGATCTTGGCAGTCGGCAGAAACATGTTGGCCATTAATCAACAAATAGGTGACCACTCAAGCGATTATTCTCAGTAGGTGTCCCATCACTTGTTTTTAACCACATCAGCAGTCACCACGAATAAAGGTGTACTATCACACAGGTGACTTATACTTTCCATAGCACAACTGGATCCCTTGTTTATCCGGATAACTCTAATCTCAGCACTCCCTCCGAGTTCTTTTAACAATGAGGTTGAGTCCGTCCAGGTGGCATTGTCCTACCCGGATGGGGCTAGGTGGTCATATGATGAAGCAAGACACTATATAGTGTGTGAGACCACCTAGTCCGTAAAGGAAAATTCCTTTCCTCCCTTCACAGCTACGTTTGACACACTACCAAGACTTAAAGTCTGAGATCTAAGGGCCAAGGGCAATTTCTTTGCCACTGGTCCCCAAATCACACCCCATACTTCTTGTGTATATGATCCTACTGTAGGGGGACTATATATTAATGTTCAGTCTAGTAGGGTACTTGCAGGAGGGAAGATTCCCAAGTCCTGATGTGGTGCTGAGATCATACCAGTATACAAAATGGTGCCAGGAGTGCTCCTAGCAATTATTGTTTCATTAGCCTCATCAATAACCTTTAGGAGATCTTCTGTCATCAGGTTCTGGATAGACGTCTGGAGTTGATTGATGAGGCCTTTATTCTGTCCCCTTTATAGGCATGTTTTCGTGCCAAGGTGAGCATGACAGATCACATTTTTCGCATTGACAGTATTGTTTCAAAATACCTTAGGCTCTGCAAGGGTCATCTTTACATGGCCTTTGTGGATCTCAGAGCAGTCTTTGATCTTGTGCCTAGAAAGGACCTGTGGGCCACATTAGCATCAATGGGGCTAGATCACATACTCTTAGAAAATCTGGTAAGATTACACAGCAACACCTTTGACTAGGTCAGATGAGGATTGGGTGGTAAACTGACTGTCTGCATAACTGTGGAGCTCCGGGTGCACCAAGGGTGTGTACTTGTGTCAACACTATTCTTGTTGTACAAACGATTTGATGAAGTATTTATGCAACTCCCCAAGACTTGGAGGTGCTCCATTCCTGTGCTGCTTTTTGCAGACAACACCCTCTTACTCTCACAAACCCCATCTGGGCTACAAAATCTGGTGAATAAACTCATGGAATACTGTGACCATCGCAAGTTTGAGGCGATTACCCCAAAAAACGAAGATAATGGTATTCAGTACCCATGGAACCTGCAGAGGTAGGTTCGCATTGAAGGGATTCACTCAGAAGGTGGTTGAATTTTTTTTATTACTTGGGTATTAGAATTCACAAATCTAATAGATGGAATTCCCAGTTGCAACAAAAGTGAACTAATAATGTTACATACTGCATCTGCAATTGTCACGAGGTTCAAGGCGACCACCCCAAATCTGTCTCCCCAGCTGTAGAAGTCTGCAGGACTAAAGCCTCGGCTGCTGCACTGTACAAGGCAGAGATTTGGGGGTTTGCTAATTCCCGAGGGATATAATCAAAGGAAAACAGTTTCTTGAGAGCACCAGCCTGAAGAGTGTCAGCGACCTGGTCATGTTGAAACCTCTTTTGTAATGGCCAGACTGTGGTCTACTCCAGAACTTATCCCATTATAGGCTAGCTGCAAAGGAAGTGTTGAAATTGAGCAAGTCCATCTTCCCACCATGGTTCCAACATGTTAAATGATACCTTTATGATTTAGGCCTGAATGAGTACTGGAATAATACTTTGCTGATTACCCCCAACAACAAGGACATTATAAAAGATGCCTATAGGAATAGTATTATCATTGGCCAACATGATAAGGGCAAATCTTGGGGGTATGGTTGCTGATTTTTTATCTTTCGAGTCCACACCTGCCAAGGAACTGTACATGGACATGATTCAACCTCTCCTGGCTCGCACGTTGTTTATTAAATTCCGACTGGGATCACTTTTAGTACACAAATTTATAAATAGATGAAAAGCCCATTGTACTGATTTCACCAGCATGTGTATTTTTTAATTGTAGGTTTGAGGCTGTTGAACATGTCCTAATTTTCTGTCCTGTGTATGACAGGCCTAGAAGGAAACTGGCAGGTCTGGCTTAAAGCACACTGCATCTCCATGGACAGACAACACACAGAGACCTATCAAATTTTACTGTCTATCACCAGCCAGCTGTTAGTGTTCAGCATTAGCCAATACTTGTATGTGTTGTGTCTTCTCAGGAAGAGGATGGGAGTATTGTTCTGAAAAAAATGTAATTCTAACACAAAAGGTTTTTTTTCCTTTCTCCTTGTGCATTGCATTTAATGGACTGTGTAAATATGTGGGTGCATTAAGTATTGTATTTTCCAGCTTGCACTTATCTGTACTCATCAGCTCATTTTATGCTATTTATTTGTGTCTTAACTGCTTTCAGTATTTTTATTACTTTGATAGTTTTATAAGAATATTTTTTACTTTGATGTTTGCTAAAAACTAATTGACTTTTTTTATGGGCTAATACCTGAAATAAACAGTTTTGATGATGATAAATTGGTAATTATTCACATATTCATTTGTGTTGCTTTTTGTGTTTATTGGGGTTACGGGTGGGAAGTTTCTTTAAAAGAAATATTAAATAATAGTATATTTCAAAACTGGCCATTTTTTTATTGTTTTTAGTTGTGTAAGTATTTTTAGAAAATTATATCAATGTTCTTATTTTTCATTTCAAAGTGTGTGATTTTGAGGATTTGAGAATAGTGAGCAATATTAAACAAGGGTTTATCGATTTAAAATGAGTGTGTGTGTGTGTATATGTATTTTCTATTAAAATTATAAAGCATCATTTTGAAATATAGGTTTTTTTCTAATTATTTTTTTTTCCAAAAATATCTCAATGGGTATTTTTATTTTTTGGTGCATTTGTAGGTTATATATTGTTTAAAATAGGTTTCATAATTTAATTTCAATTAATATCATAATTATTAAACAAAAATCTTTTTTTACACTTTTCAATTAATACGTTTAATTAGTAAATTATATTTTAACATTTTCTTTATGGGAAGTTAGAATAGTTAAAACACCCAAACCCCAACCCACCCCAATAATTCTCCAACCTTAAAACATGTTTGATGTGAGTGATTTATTAAATGTGTGTGATATCTTTACCTTCACAGGAATGACATTAAAAACTACTGCTATAAAGATTTTGAAATACAAGTAATAAATTGTTAATTTTGACTGTGTTACAGAAGATATTGTTCCTTTGTTATTTGATTGGCGCTATATGATGTCAACACTGGCTTGATCATTCTGGTTTTGTTCATTGTTTTCTTAGCTTGTGGATGTTAAGATGATAAGATTATATGTGGGAATTTATTTTTAGCAAATATGTTGAAACTAAAAGGATAAGTGTGATATCTTTAAATTTTGTTTTTTAATAGTTAGTCAGTTCATCTATGCCTGGAGAAATATGCAGAATAAAAGTACATTCTTCACCTACATTTACACAAACTCCACCTTTGACAGCCAGGACAAAGTCAGGATTCATTTTATTAAAAAACACATTTTGTTGAGTCTCTAACTGGTTACATATTAAATCTAAAATGTGAGACTTTTTACCTAATCTAGTACTTTAACAACTTGGATATCTCCTAGATGGATTGTCCCATTCCAGAACTAGGGAACAGCAGGGCAAAGGGTCAAGCAATCTTGGAAATGTGTCTGGACAGTCTCATGCGCAAACCTGGAGGCCCTGCATCATAGTGTCTGTTTTCAGACACAATATAAACGGGATAACAGGCACAATAATTTTTTGAGTCGATTCCTGCAGACATAATGCATTCCAGGTGGACACATTGTGCCGCTGCAGGTGATCAGTTCTCTGGAAGGAAGTTCAATATAGGAGAAGGCAGATTCAGTTATTACAGACTCAGTTACCACTATGTCCCTTAAAGTTACTGCAGTTTCTGATTTCACTTGATAGGCGATAAGCAGCATCAGCAATTTAGACAGGACAGGACTAAATGGTTAGTGCTAGGTAGTCCTTTTGTATTTTGGAATTCTATAATTTGATGACATTAATGTGATAATAAATGCAGAAAACCAGAAGTTTCAACTACTCCAAATGAACAAACAACTAACTAGAACCATTCATTGTATTTTAGATACACTCCGAAGTGATTCAAAGTTTCTACAAAAGTAGATGGAAACGTGAAGGTGAGTAAATACAAGTTAGTTATATAATGCATCCTTTAATTTTGAGTTATTTGTCAAATGAAGAAACCTTAATTTAAACATGTATCGAAAAGCTTTCTTGCATTTTCTTTAACTAGATCGAATTTACCTGATGCTCAGTTTGTTAATAAAAAATGAAATACATGCAGTTTCTTCAGGTTGTTCTTAGCAACCCAAAGCTAGTGCTTCCGAATGCCAGGGCTTTTGAATGCAAGGGCTTCAGAGTCTTGATTGCTCCGTATACCTCTTCCCTTCACCACCCTACACATACTGTCTCTTTATCTAATTCTTTCAGTTTCCTTTCTTACCTCAACTTCTTCCCTTGTATCTTTTTCTAACTTTGTTTTTCTTGCCATTCCTTCTCCTGCTGTGGGTTAAAGTCAAATATTAAAAATGCATAAGTCACTGTCTCCAGAATCACCGGCACAAATCAAGCACTGACAATAGTAAAAGTTGTCATGTCACTGTGTTTCGAATATTAGAATTGTATTTTACATACCTGTATATTATGTGGCTTTTAACACATAGATTAGCACTTTGCTCTCATCAACAGTAAGGCCTATATTAATCTTGCATTCTGTGTCCTCTGGAATGCAAGTCTGAAATATGGGTGTTTTGTAATCACCCACATACCTGACACCATATCAACCTGAGGGGTTGCTTCCTAGCATTTTAGGTAAACTACATTTCCATGAAAGTCTACCACACTTCCCATGGAAGTCTTCCAGAAGGATAACACATAGATATGAGGATGCACTAGTGACCTCCAATGAGATGACTGTTCTACTGCAGTTTTGTGGGAGTAGCCGTAGCATTGTCATAGATTCTATAATTGAGAAAGACATGTCTCCATTAGCTTGCAATGCATCATTGAGGCAATTCAACTTCAGATGATCCAAAATTACTTTTCAGGTCCTCCATTATTACTTTTCTCTTGTTCAGCCCTTTAGTCATTGTTTGCTTCAATTGAACCAACTAGACTGATACACCTCATATCACTCATTGAAAAAAGAAAGTCCATAGCTGGATGCACAGCATAGAATAAGAGGGAAATCCTAGTACAACTGCATCTTATATGTTATCTTATGTAAGGAGAAAAAGATGTGAGTTTCCAGATTAGCAACATCTACGTTTTCTACATTCATATTGTCTAATAGATAATAGACAATGTGCATGTGGCGCCCACTCTTGATTTCTATTTTGCCAGGTTTCATGCTTTTAAGCTGTTAGTATGTTCGATTGATGATTTGTTTTGTCTTTTAAAATGTTTACATTTCATTTCAATATTAAGTAGTGTTAATGCTGTTCCCAAAAGGTTACGTCCTGCAATTAAGCAATGAGGACAGACTAAATCGGACTCTGTGTGAATTTACTTTAATGTTACACCTATCTGGGTGCAGGAGTCCCCTACAAGATTTTAAAACATGTGAAATGTCTGGCAGGAGTTTCTAGCATGAGAGGGCAAGGTAGCATAGTGCATATGTGGGTTAACTTGAGGTTTGCGTGAAATATATGTGGTCTATGTTAATTTTGCATATTGGGAGTTGTCACATCCTACGACATTTTAGAACAAAAGGGGTAATTCAAAGAAAACCAAGCATACATGGTCAGGCCAAGGTTTGAAGAAAACCTTAATTCATGATTGGTGCAAACATGGTTTGACAGAATTGGAAATGTGTTTTGACACACTTTCATTTAGTTATAACTGGCCCACTAGTGACTGCCAAGAAATGTTACTCACTACTTTTTGTCAAGTCACAGGTCCCTAGGGTGGACAGTGTAACACTGCCCTGGAAACTAAGGTTTTGAGGACTTTTCTGAAAATGTGGGTGCTCCGAATTTTCCAACAGTAGCAAACAATTGCTGTGTGCTTGTAGGCAAAATGCAGGGCCCATTGCACTATTTCTGATATCATTTGGAGAAGATACAATTGAATAACCTATAAATATCCCACCATTTTGTAGTAAAGTTAAGGTCTACTTTTAGTCATGCTAAAATGTAGTTAGCAAGAGGTTACTAAGTGCAACTTTTGAAACCAGCAGACTCCAAGGAACAACTCCTGAGGCAGCGTTGTTGCAAATTGTCAACTAATTTAAGTTTAATTAAAACTGTTTGCAGGCTTACTGTATGTGGTAAACATGTGAAGACCTTCTTGAATATCTGCAGTTCTGGCAAAATATGTGGACATTAATTGATTGTAGCAATCTAAACCCCTTGTGACGTTCTGAAACTCCCACCTAAACAAACATCCTGGAGCAGTTCTCCATGAGACTAGTTCACCCACATCACCATACTGACTTTGTGTCCAATTTAAATGTCCCTAATAGTGCTAATCCCACATAAGCTTGCTCCTTACATATATGAGCTATATCTAGGGAAAGTGCTGTAAATATTCAGGGACAGCTTAACTACAGCAGGGAGAGTCTGACACTAAATTAGTTCCAAGAAGTGAAGGCCTTGGATGTATTGAATAAACTAGATGTAGGGACCCTTCATGAGATCAGCAGGTAAGTGCAAAAGTCACTCATAATAGTGTCTATCATATCAATATTGCTACCTCAGCTCTAGCACATGCCACTGATACGTTTAGTGGTTTAATTGTAGAACACAAGTACTGAATTAATACCAGCAGGTAATTCGGTTATTACAAATAATACAGCTGAGGCTGTGAGTGGCAATTATTTTTCAAAATTGGTATGTCATGAAAAGGGCATCTAGGGTTTATTTTAATGAAATTTAAATTCTACTTTGTAATAGGTCATGATAGATAACATCTCACTTTGGTGGTTGATAGCCCTCCCACCTTGTGATGTAAGCATTATCAAAGGCAAAACAGTGGGGAGCCATCTTTGCATGTTATGTATACTTTCAAGATGACTGCCATGTTGTGTCTAGATGCGTTGTGGCTGGCATAATGGAACAATATAACAATATTTTGTATTGTTATTGGTATAACATTCCAAAGGAGCTGCCATGTTGCACAAATATAAAATAGGGACACCATCTTAGAAGTATTCTAAATAATGTTCTAAGATTGTCACTAAAATTCTACAAGCACTGGGAAAGCCAACAGTGGCAGTGAGCACTGGCAAAGCAAGACTGATTGCCATTGCCAGTACTTGTATCTGAAGAAATATGAGAACCCCTTTCAAGGATAGGAATTAATATTTGTTTTACAGATTTCATAAACTCTGTGATGTAAATACATTATATTGCGCCTATTTAAATCTATGTGAGTTTAAAATGCATCCACAACGTAGGATGCAAATGTACTTGAAACAAGAATAGTGCAGTCAGAATAATATAGTGAGGTTTTCTCTAAAATGACCGTGGTCTGGCTCATCACGACACCCTGCATCATACGTATCCCTAAACGTCCTGAAACCCACCTCAAAGTCACTTTTCCATTTCCAGAAATCCTCCTCAAATTGCCTTTGCCATTAGAATCAGCTGATTCTTCTTTACCAGGCAAAATCTGAGCCACTGCACCAGTCTTAACATACAGTATTCTATCTACCATTTTTAGCACATTCGTATTGAATGATATATTTCCACTAACCGGGAGAATAGATTTTCCTTATTCCCTTTTCCCATTATGTCCATCCTCTTGATGATGGTGATTATTATTATTATTATCGTGGAACTATTTTTGAACAGTATTTCTTGGGTTATAGTTAGTTTTTGATATTTACTTGCCGATGGTGGAAGAAGGTGCTTAAAAGTCTGCACTGACTTTTGAAATGTAGCCCTGGTCTTTTCTCTTTCCACACTAAATGGTTAACATATTTTGAAAACATCTGATCAATTATGGAAAATCAATATTAAGCCTTTTTTAAAAAGATTCTGTAGTGGTACAGTATTACTTTGTTTAGAGATATCGGTCACACATTGATTGGTATCAGCCTTGATTGGTCCTAAATAATTTCATTAACAAGATCATGTTAACTTTTAATGAAATAAAGACCTGTTGTAGTCTGTGGACTTCGTGAAAAATGAACAGGATATCTGCTTTGAAGGAGGGGTGGACAAACTCAGGAATTTGGTGAGTCACAAACACTGAGAAGGCATTGGTGAAAACAATTTTAACACAGAAAACTTGAGATCTAATATGATTGATTAAGAAAATCCCTTACATTATTTCATTCTCTGAACAACACCTTTCACGCTGAACACATTCACAATGAGGTTTGCCTATTGATGAAAAAAATAAGTAAGTGTTCCATCCTGGGCACACCTGCACATGCCTGGAATTTTCACTTTCCAAACATCGCCACATTATCTTGCTCTGAAAATGGGTGATATAAATGAAAGGTGGGTGAATACATATGTCTGGGTATGCAAGACAGAGGGTCAAAGTGAAGTGGTCAGTGAGTAATATGCGGTAGGCTTGCATTGTGAGTAAAGCAGTGATAAACTGCTGATGAGAGGTCTGAGCGGGGGTGGCTCCTCCGCAGTTGCAGATGTGCGTCACCCCACTGGCTAAGAGCCAGCAACAGAAAAATAAAACAATATTTGAATATTGTTTAATTTTTTCCGCTGCTGGCTCAGCCAGCAGGTGCAGAGAGGGGTGGGGCAGGGCTACAGGAGGTAGGAGGGGGTGGAGGAGAGAGTGCACTAAGTGCGCATGTGTGTTTGGACGGCCTAAGACGGCCGTCCAAACACACACGCACACATAGGTTTCTCCAACCTGGCTGTGTACACACACAGTACACACACAGTACGCAGAAACTGCACAGACCCCAGGGTTGTGTCTGAGCGGCAGTCACTGCCACCCAGACCAATCCTGATGCTGCTTACATGCTATGTTTAGCAGGGTTGCTCAGGAGCCTCTTCTGGTGTCCCAGCAGATGCTGGGACACCAGAACAGGAAAGGAGAAGTGAGGCGGCAGGAAATGACTGCGGCGACAAACTGCATGTTTTTATTTTTTATTTGACTTATTCCCCCCATCATCCCTGTTGTGCCCCCGCCCCTCTCCTTGATATCTGCAACAGCCGCCACTGGGTGTGCGTGTCCGCAGGTGATTAGTCTTAACGAGTGGATGAGAAAAAGAGGTGACATGAGTGGTTTGGAGGTGTTGGTAGCTGAGAGAGAGTGTTGTGAGTTCCTGTGACTATGAGGTGTGTCTCTGAATGAGTGACGTCATATTAAGAGTGAGCTGAAAGCAGCAATCAATGAAGGTGATTTTTAAAAACAGAAGTAGTGAGTGATTTGGGCATTGGGGATGTTTTTAGAGAGTTAGGGTCTGTAGTTTTTTGAGTGGCTCAGGTTGACTCTATTACTAGTGAATGTTTAAAGTTGAAGTAGCAGTCGTGTAACACAGTCTACTAATAGCTAACTGAACTACTAGGGTAAATCTTCAGACAGTCGGGGATCTCTCACCATAAATATACTGATGACACCAAAGTCTACCTAAAGGTCACCTTCTCTGAAGACATCAGTTTAGCCACTATGATGCTTGACAATTTTCAAACCTGGATGACAGCTCTCTATCTTAAATTCAATCCAAATAAACTGAGATTCTCCTTATCTCTTCCCCATTTGACCTCTCCCATGTTAGGACTGGATTGACTCTTATCAGCTTCTTCAGTTGTTCTCCATCCATTGCTGATATAATCAAACATCTTCCCTCCATCTACAGAAATACAAACCACCAACTTAGAGTGATTTGTGGAATTAAACCATTCCTGTCTGGGCTAGAGCGCAAAGATATGACTCAAGCAATGGTTCTTTCCAGGCTTGATTATGGCAACACACTGATTATTAGAATTCTGAAATTTCACCTTGCTCACCTTGTCCCGGAAAGCTTCACTGCATGCAGCAGCTTGCTTGATTTATGGGATTTGATGTTTCGAACAATTTCTGCATCGTATTCTTCTTACACTGGCATCTGGTTAATAGTAGGACAATTGAGAACATTTCTTCCATGACACATAAACCTCTTCACTCTTATCATTCACATTATTTTGCTCTGAAATTGAAACTCTATGGGGGCAGATGCCTGTTCTGCAACTCTTAGTTCATCCTTATGAAACTTCCTTCCTTTCATAATAAACATGCTTGGAATCAGTTGTTCTCTACATGTTCCCCTAGAATTTGGAATATTATCCCATCTTCTATATGTACTTTTATCACATTTGTTATCTTTCAAAAGAGAACTTAAGACTTCCCCGGGATCAGTACTTCCACACTGCACCTTAAATTCCTAACATCTCTAGAGACCACCATCTTGTTAGTCCTATGGAAGCTGTAACCGAGACAGCAGGCCTGCTATGACCTCATCCCCATTACAGATTATTTTGCATCCTTATTTATCTTCTTTGTTCATTACCCATATGTTATTTTGCATATCAAAGTTTACTTGCTCTCTTACACATTTCTATGGTACTTCCAGTATACATAGAAATGTTTTTTTTTTTAATTGTTACATACTATTGTTTCCCAATTTGCCACATGAGACACTGTGATGCTCTTGGACCTTGAATGCTCTGTACCAAAATGCTAAAGAAGAAATTAATAAATATCAGTGAGGTACACAAGTGACAATGGACAGTAGCAACAGTTGATGCCACCATCTCTAAAATCAGTCACAAACTGAGCCTAATGTGTGTTAACGCTGAGTTTATTAATGAATATTCATGTTTGAGTGTTGGCTTTGCATAGAAAATGTATTGAGTTAGACAAAAATAATGCACACGTTTGAAGGTGCCCCTACCAGAGTGTCCGCCAATGTTCATAAGTGTACTTATTAATGGCTTAATAATGTGAAATGCTGAGCTTATGTATGATTACTGTAGTAATGTGTCATATTAAGGGTTATGCATTATGTATTAGCTTTATTAATCGTAGGCCTTAACTGAGAGAGGTCTTGGCCTAGTTGCACAGCCTCATGTCAAGCTGCATTTCTTAGGCGTTTATAAAAATGATGCTTAGAAAATTAAATTGTCATTTTCCACTGTACTCACCATGTGCCCGTAGCTGAAGTTAGTTCTCTTGAGAAACTGCATGCTAGAAGATGTTGTACTTGCTAGTGAAACAATGGTTAATGTAATGTGTGTAAGAATGTCCTTCCCAGGAGAAGACAATGGATGCCCTGACTGGAGTATAAGATGCAACAATGTTACTATCTGACAAGCCGAATGATAAGAGCGGGAGAGGAGGAGCCAATCCTTGACATGTGAACCATGTACTATTAAAAGTGTAGATCTGAGGTTTTAGTCTCATTGGACTAAGTGTGAGCATGCAATCCCCGGACCAATTAGGATGTAGGAAGTAGTTTTAGGAAATCTAACTTATCCAGACTGCACAGAGAGAGGAGAGACCATTATCTATATTCTTTCAAACTGCTTAGAGAGACTTTGCTTATTCTGAACTTTGATGCTGAATCCTGATGTCTTGCTGACCGAACTGATGTCCTATTGACGAAGACTGTCACAGCTTGCTGAGCCATATTGAGGACAGGAATGCTGACAGTGTTACTGATTGTCATATCTATTTGCTTTTGTTTCTAGGTACCAACCACTATTTTGATAGAGCCATAGTTAGATGTTTTTCCAAATTTGTGTGACTAAATGGTTTTTCATGAAGTCCAAACATGCTATTTTAATCTGGTGTTAGTTGGGGTTCTCACTGATGAAGTTTGCTACATGTAATAACAGTTGATGCCTTTTCTTTACTGAATCTAGATGTATGTTACATCATTTACGCAGTTATTCTTGCTATTAATTTGTACTGTAACTTTAGAATGTGTGGTAGTTCAAGCCTTGATGAGATTGCGATTCTTTCGCCGCTTTGGTCAGCCAGATGTCAGCCAGATGTATGTTTATCATTTGATATTGAGACAAAGTTACATAACATTTGCGTTGTTAATATAGGGAAATAAATATTCTAACTTTTACATAAAGGTGTAGTTATTTATGATTGCAAGGTTATGGTGTGTGGAAATTACTGACTCTTATTACTGATGTCATTGATTGTTATTTGATATTGATTTGTATTGGTACTGGGGTTCTTGTTGGAAATAACTCAAAGCGTAGTCAAAAGGTCCATCAGCCTATATGCGTCTCCCTTGTAAGTTTACTCAATAAGGTCTGACGTGCTAACATGCGAGAATTGAGTTTAGTAGCAAGAAATACATCTGACCTCCCATGGCTGATACTCGACACAATACAAAGTGCATTTTATAGAAGCTGTCTGGAAGACCAAAGAACCAAGCTGTCTACTTCGAAGGGCCTCTTGCAGTAGAGATATGTCTGCCTCTTGTTGTTTCATTTTTTTTTGGATTGTAAACACAGTGCTTAATTTGAGCCTGTGGTTTCCGGTGAGGGGCACCGGCACCTATTTTTGAGGGCCGGCACTTATTTTTCTGCCTCAAGCAAAAGACACATGTGAGCATGACGGAGGAAGAGAAAATCAAAAAAGCATCACAAATGGAGAAAGCAGGAAGCTGCGAGAGTGAGCTGAAGGGGTAGGGAATGGCTGTAAATGGATTACAGAAGCCCTAGATGGCTTCAGGACTGTGCTGCCTCAGTATTCCCTGCTCGCACATTTAAATGCAGCAGCCACGTGTTTCAGAGGAGAGTTTTGGGCACGGGCACATTTTCATTTACAAATTAAGGGATAGGTAAACACAAAGAACTGAATGAAGAGATGAAGCCACAGAGAACACAAGGTCCACAGACCATCTTCAGTGCTAACCCCTGCACGCCTTGTGGTGCTGGCATAGAAAGCCTTATGTGGTTGAGAACAAGTAAATATGTGTTCATCTTCAGCACCGCTTTCAATGCTGCTGAAAAGTGGATTCCAGGAGGAGTTCACAGAGCCTTTGAAGAGGCAACTAGTTTAGTGAACTGTCTTGCCTGGGTCCTGTCATGAATGTTTTGCTGCATTTGCCAATTTTAGAGCCCTACAGTAATAGTATTGACATTTAGATAGTTCATGCTGACAGAGGCCTGAAAGGCGTATACAGGCAGATATAACATAACAGCACACTGCATGCATGGGAACACGGAGCAATGTAATGAAGTCACCCATGCAAAGAAAGCATCAATCATGTCAAAAATGTGCATAGACCAACAGACCTATAGGCACCTGTGTACATATATAACATACAGACGCTTATATACACCAAGTTAAAAATATAGTCACAAGCATAGCTCAAAAGGCACACATATGGAGCATGTGGTGAGAATGGATGGGATTGGAAGGGCTTGTACACAGGTGAGCCGGATGAATGGATTTCAGTACAAAAGCAGAGAGGGACATGGAGAAGTGGGTGGATGGATCCATGTGCATAATTGGCATATTATTGATTGTGAATATTTCCTTTGAGGACTTTTTATGATAGCTTCTGTTGCAGCAGATATGTAGACAAACTGTTGTTTACTTTACCCAAAGATGGTTTCCAATCTTCTTGCTGTCAGACATCTTAGCAGATGTTTGAGTTCACTATTTATTTTTCATTTACATTTTCAGAAAAAAGGAATAAAGGCTCAAAGAATTAAAGAATTAGCACAGGAGCTATCAATACTACCAAGCAGGCTACTGTCATAGCAGTCAGGGCCGGCTTTAGGGTATTGCAACTGGTGAGGATGCAGTGGGCACTGACCTGGGGTGGGGGGGAGTGGTGAGCTCATGGGATGCGCTGTTTTGAGCAATAACATTATTTAAAAACACCTGATGAAGAGTTCCTTGCACATCCAGCTTTCAGGCAGCAATAAAAGTGTCAAGGTAACTCTTGTGATTATTGTCCTTGTGTGGACGGGAGGACGCGGAGAGCGCTCCTCCTATGGGAGTCCCCAAGGTGACAAAGGAGTGTGCCGGGGGCACCGAGCAAAGCCGGCTTTCACCCGGAAGCGCTCTGCTAACGCTGAGTGACGCGGAAAGGACAAAAATGCTGCGGGAGGACTGTGGAGGCGCTCAGAAAGAAACAGAGAGGAGAAAGAGCAAGGAAGTCAAGCAGCAAGAGAGGGACAAGGAGAAAGAATACTGCATGCTACAGAAAAGGAGACAGTAGGAGTAAGGAGAAAAGAGGAAAAAGAGAACGAGCAGAGAAAAGAAGGACAGGAGTTGAAAGGTTCCCCTGAGATACCGGACCTGCCAGGAGAAGACCCTAAAGATGGACCCACTTCAACACCTCCCGCCACGTTCCAGGAGGGACGTGGCTTAGCCAGGGTCCTCCACCAACTGGTCCACCACGTCCCAGCACCCAGGAGGGAAAAGAAAAGGAGAGATAAGTCAAAGACATTAACAATGAGATGACCTATCCTGTGTTGCAATACATATAAAACAGACAATAAAACTGAACTATGCTCCCTGATCTGATTCCTGTGTGCTATATTCATTTTCCATAATACCACCACCCCTATCTACCCTGCTAGAGAGAAATGGAGTTTTATCTAGTGGCACTTTTGACTCACCATAAAGTAGAGCAGAGGGTTAAGAAGCATGCTGCAAAGAAGGGGTAGTGTGCAGATCACATACCTGTATTTCATGTGGCTATGTGAGTAGATTACTGCTTTTATCACAGAAACCTTTTTGCTGCTGCAGTTAAGATACAACTCTAATATAGAACAGTGACTGTTAAGATCTGTCATCAAAGAGCTGCTTGCAAAATGCATTAAGAAGGTTAGGATGTTATGTGTTTTTTCTTCAGTCTTTGTTTCACTATTCCTAATGTTGTTAAAAAGAGTTTGTTTGGACAGATATACATTCTTGTTGGTAAAGCCAGCCTTTACCGAAGCTTTAAAACAAATGAAATGTATGTGAGAGAGGGGCTATGGAGAGATGAGGGCCACGTTTGCCTGTTATAGTGAGGGAAACTGAGGAGGAGGTCATGGGGGGTGCCGAAAATGATTGTTGCACTGGGCTCCACCAGTGCTAAATCCTGCCCTGATAGCAGTGCTACCCAATATATCAACGTGACTTGCTTAGACATAACCCATTACCCAGTCTGTGTTGTCTTTTTTAAGAAAAGACATGAAAGGTTAAGGACAAATACACAATGGACCACTAACTATTATGTTATGATCTAAAAGTGTGTGACAGGATGGTTCACTTCAGTGGAAATTAAGCGATTGTCAGCTCTTGCCTGGGCTAAAGGAACTCAGTGGATCTGGGCAGCAAATGTTTTTTTGTATGGTATTATTATAAATCATAATGTGGGAAGCAAAGACAAGAAAGCCCAACCAAACCCTGTATACATACTAAACTAGAAATCAAAACATGCAAAAGAAAAACATAGGACAGACTATTGATCTAATAATGGCACATTTGAGCATTCTATTAGGGGTCTGTGATTCCCCACTGCACTGGGGTCCCTCATGCTTTTTTGGTTCATACTCAAATTATGAATTCATGTTCCCTGAAATATTTTAAATAGGTCTGGATGGAGCGCATGGAGTTGTGGTGTGCGGAACTCTGCGAACTGGTAAAAAACCTCTGTTATGCTACGCTGAGTTCCATATGCAGGTGGAGTTCTCTGTAGTGGCTGCTTGTGCTGTGTTTGATGGCAGATGCAACAAGAAGTACATACTCGCATTGAAAATCGCACGCAAAGGGCACCACGTGGTTCGCAAGAGCGTGGCCATCTTGTTTTTCACTCTGTTTATGGCGCTGGGCCAAGTTTTTTCATCCCCCTTTATCTTTGTTACCCTCCACTCTCCACCCTCTGAATCAATCTACACCTCTTTTTAGTTATTTCATTGCCATCTCTTTTTCTGAATTAGTATTTTTACATTTTAAAAAAAAAATGTGCTTTTTTGTGACTTTTTTTATTTTTGTTTATTTTTCTCTTATTTTCTTCTTTTCTTCTTCCACTTTTCTTTTCTCATCTTCTTCTTTACCCCACCCCACCCCACCCTGCACCATGGCAAGACAGGGATGCAGCAGCCTTGTGGCAGTGGCTCCATCAAGGGATTCAGCCTTGGGCCATCTTTACCGAGGAGGAGGTGGTTGCACTAGTTTTTTCTGTGTGCAGTACCACATGTCCTTCATGCTGGCAGCAGGCCTGGGAGTGGTTACACGCTTTGGGAGCGTCACCTGCTGTTGGGGATGGTGCACCTGTTGGTTTGAAGCCACAATGGGTGCAAGCGCACCCATCAGCCATTGATACACCAATCAACTGGCAACAGGACCTGCTCGACCTGCTGGGTGTCAAGGTGTTGGGGCTTGGTTAGTAATAGTTACTTATTGTTTTGTGTGCTGTTCTACAATGCTATTTTTTTCCTAATTACAATGCTGACTCTCAGAGGTAAGTTAAGGTTATGGATATTTAATATGTGATGCAGTTTGAGGTAGCCAGATGAGTCAGCGGTGGTGCTTTCTAATTGTGTGTCTGTGCATTTGGGCTGATTACTTAAGAAGTCATGCAGACAGAGACTCCTCCTGTCAGCAGTCACCAAGAAAAATAAGATAGTGGTAGTAGTAACAAGTACTATCAGTGAGTTAGCATTCCCTTCTATGAGCCTTTCTTTATGTAGCTCATGCAGTCCCTCCCAATCGCAATCTCCCAGTGAATGTGTAGCATGATAGCATCATAGTATGAATGTATCCACTGTGCGCCAATGCAGTGGAAAAGGGCAGGAATGTGCCACATCTGTTGTAGATACAGCACATTCCTGCCCTCTCCTTCTGACGCAGGGCAGCACTGCAAGAAGACTTGAGGCACTGCCCTGCAGCAAAAATTTGTAAATGAGGAAATTTTGGAGTAGGGCTTAGGTGTAGGAATCAGGAAAGTAAAAAGTAATAGGTCACCTCGAGTTGAGTCCATCGTACTAGGTAAACTGATTTAGAAAAGTAAAATGCAACTGTGTTTGCCTTTGGGGAAATTAAAGGGGTCATTCTGACCTCGGCGGTAAAAGTCGCTTACCGCCGGCCAGAAGGCCGCCATAACACCGCCGCGGCCGCGGTAAACCGCCACGGTCATTCGGACCCGCAACTTCCAAACCGCCAAAAACCCGACATCCACAAAAATCCGCCACACCAAAGGTCAGCGGGAAACTGGCGATGACCAAACCTCCACGTCACGCCAACAGAAATACGCCCATGCCATTCCGACCCACAAATCCCTGCAGCGGTCTTTCAACCGCGGTATTCCATTGGCGGTACACACCGCCACGGTCAAAATACACACACCTTTACAAAACACATCCACATTGGATAATTCAAAATACACACACCTGAGACACATACACACACCACTCCCACACACCCAATCCAGTATAAAACACACACCCACATCACCCACAAACCCCTACAACCACAATTGCGAGTGAAGGACAGAAAGAGAGAGCACAGCATAGAGTACACCATCACACAGAGGCAAATCACAACATCACCCACACACTTTCCACACACAAAACACACACAAAACACCATACACCAACACACTCACCACACTCACTCACACTCACACACATACACCACCCCTCACCTCATTCACACCACCCCATGGCACCCCAAAGACACCCAAGGTTCTCTGACGCAGAACTTAGGGTCATGGTGGAGGAAATAGTTCGTGTAGAGCCCCAGCTCTTCGGGGCACAGGTGCAGCACACCACCATTGCCAGGAAGATGGAGCTATGGAGCAGAATAGTGGACAGGGTCAACGCTGTGGGACAGCATCCACGCAATCGGGACGACATCAGGAAGCGGTGGAACGACCTACGGGGGTAGGTGCGTTCCATTGTATCAAGGCACAACATTGCGGTGCAGAAGACTGGCGGCGGACCCCCACCTACTCCCCCAGAATTCACAGCATGGGAGGAGGAAGTCTTGCACATCCTGCATCCTGTGGGGCTCGCAGGAGTAGGCGGGGGAATGGACTCTGGTAAGTCAAATCTTCACTACTTCATTCCCCCCACCCCACCTGCAGGCCAAATCATACCCCCACCCTCACCCCCACCCCCATCACACCAACTCCTTGCTAATGGCTCACCATCACAACCCACCCATCCCAAAACCTAGCCCTGCATGCCTCCCCAAAGCATGGACACCCATCCCCAAAGCATGCCCACTGCACACACCCATCACCCCCACAAGCCACCGTCACAAAAGCCCCCACAAGGGAATGCCAGCACTGGGGGACACGGCCACCCACCCACCCATTACACGAAATGCCACACACAGAAGCAATAACCATACTCTTATACCCCTGCAGGACCCGAACGCCACCACACCGCCACGGAGGGTCCAGAGATGTCCATCCCACCCCCAGAAGAGGCCCCCAGTGATGACAGCAGCTCTGTCTCCCTGGACCCTGATGACCAGCCCGGCCCATCGGGGACCTCGGGACAGTCGGTTCCCCACAGACAGCCACAGGCTACACCAGACCTAACCCCTTCTGGGAACACCAGCACAGCTCCCACCCAGCGGGCCCATGCCCATGCCTCTGTCTCCAGGACACATCAATCAGCGGTGTGTCCACCACTACAGGGCACCCAGGTTGACCCATCACCCCAACAACAACAGGGACCTGGGGGCAGTGGTAGTGGGCACACCGTCCAGGGGACAGAGGCCCAGGGAAACAGGGGAACTGGGAGGGCTGCTGTGCGACAGGGGGGGACAGGCCCAGGGAACCGACTCTCCAAGAGGCCCTCTCCTCCATCATGAGAGCATACCACCACTCCCAGGAGACGATGGCTACGGTACTGGCCAGGTTCCAGGAGATCCAGGTCATGCAGGAGCAACAGTACATGGGGTTCAGAGAGGAACTGAGGAACATTAGTTCCGCAATGGGGACCATCGTCGTGGCCCTAACCCAGATAGTCACCACATCAAAGGGCCCCTGTCACTAGCCTGGACCAGGAACAGCCTACCACCTCCACCGGCGCTAGTGGACAGGAGGCCCCCACACAATGACAGGCCACCAGAACCCCACCTCCTGCAGAAGAAGAACCACCCCGCAAGTGGAACCTGAGATCTCACAAGAAGACAGAGTAGGATTGCAAGACCCCCGCCAGCAAACGATACCCCCTGATGTCATCCCACTGTCCCACATTGTCACCCTGTCCAACCTTGAACTGCCCCTGCTCCATCCTTCCACAGGCATATGGACAATGCACCTGTGCGACTGAGAACTGGACTCTGCCATGGACATTACTCCACCATCACCCATCACCGTTTTACAATCATGTTCCATAAATTTAGCACTTGAATTAAATCACTTTTTGCACTAAAAAAATCTGGAGTCTGCTTGTAATTTGAACAAATGTATTAGACATAACGGTGCCAAAATGTTCAGTTACATTGTGATGACAACATACCACTGTCACACAGCTGTAGTCCATGGGCAAACAAAGCAGAGGTCACGCAGTGGGGCCCACAGCTCTGAAAACGGAAGGGAAAGTCACAACTCAGTTAACAGGAACTGGGGGGGAACTCAGACAGTAGAGAGGCAGGAGACTTTAAGTAAATGTAAAATGGCGTGGTTGATTCGTACCTGTGTGCTACTGAAAATACTGTTGTATCACTGTGTCCCTGTTGTCTGTGTTGTCCCCGTCGTCCTCCTCCTCTTCACTCTCCACAGGCTCCACAGCTGCTACAACACCACCATCTGGACCATCCTCCTGCAGGAAAGGCACCTGGCGTCGCAAAGCCAGGTTGTGAAGCATACAGCAGGCCACGATGATATGACACACCTTCTTTGGTGAGTACATTAGGGATCCCCCTGTCATATGCAGGCACCTAAACCTGGCCTTCAGGAGGCCGAAGGTTCTTTCTATAATCCTCCTAGTTCGCCCATGGGCCTCATTGTAGCGTTCCTCTGCCCTTGTCCTGGGATTCCTCACTGGGGTAAGTAGCCACAACAGGTTGGGGTAACCAGAGTCACCTATTAGCCACACACGGTGTCTCTGTAGCTGTTCCATCACAATAGGGATGCTGCTATTTCGCATGATGTACGCGTCATGCACTGACCCAGGGAACTTGGCATTTACATGGGAGATGTACTGGTCAGCCAAACAGACCACCTGGACATTCATAGAATGATAACTTTTTCTGTTCCTGTACACCTGCTCACTGCCACTGGGTGGAACCAAGGCCACATGGGTCCCATCAATGGCACCAATGATGTTGGGGATATGTCCAAGGGCATAGAAATCACCCTTCACTGTAGCCAAATCGGCCACCTCAGGGAAAACAATGTAGCTCCGCATGTGTTTCAGCAGGGCAGACAACACTCTGGACAAAACCTTAGAAAACATAGGCTGAGACATCCCTGATGATATGGCCACTGTTGTTTGGAATGATCCACTTGCCAAAAAATGGAGTACTGACAGAACCTGCACCAGAGGGGGAATCCCTGTGGGTTGGCGAATGGGGGACATCAGGTCTGGCTCCAGCTGGGCACACAGTTCCTGTATAGTGGCTCGGTCAAGTCTGTATCTAAGTATGACATGTCTTTCTTCCATTGTCGACAGGTCCACCAGCGGTCTGTACACGGGAGGATTCCTCCATCTCCTCGCAAGTCCCAGTGGACGGTGCCTAGGAAGGACAACATGGAGCACAGAGTCAAGCAACCCACAGGTACGTAACCACAGCTTGCACAGTACACGATTCGCTATGCATTGAATGGCTTGTATGAGTGGCAATGCAAGGCCTAGGTATGTGTGACGCCGTAGAAATTCAGCCATGTGGGCCCTTGAAATGGCGGCTGCCTGACCTGTGAAGTGTGACAATGGGATGTGAGGTCAATGCGCTGGCGTGGCACACCGTGGCGGTAGGCGGTCGAAGACCGCGGCGCAAAGCAGCATTGGTTAACATAGAACCCTATGGGTCTCAGGAGCCAATGACGATGTACGCCGGCGGTCGCGGTACGCACCGCCGCGGTACGCACCGCCACGGGCGTGACCGCCATTTTCTAACTGCTTAATCACTCGAGACCTGATCATCCACAGGAGAGGACCTATACTGCAAGTGCTGCTGTGAACTCGGTCTGGAAGAGACAATGGCTGCTGCGACTGGGGAAAGGGCCCCTGCCTTCACATCTGAGGAATTGGATAAACTCGTTGATGGGGTCCTCCCCCAGTATGCGCTACTCTACGGTCCTCCAGACCAACAGATAAGTACACTGGGAGCACGTAGTATGGGCTATGCCTGTGTTGAGTGGGGTGGATGTAAGATGGTGGGGAGGGGAGCGTATGAGGAGAGCAACGCACGACAGATGAGAGCATGTGCCACATGGCAAGGTTGGGGAGGGGGGGCCACTCACATCGACCATGCAGAAAAGTGATGATATTTCTTTTTCCACCCTGTCCATGTCACATAGGTCAGCGCCCATCAGAAGATCGACATTTGGCGTGCCATCGCCAAGGACGTCCAGGCCCTGGGGGTCCACAACAGACGGGGCACCCACTGCCGCAAGAGGTGGGAGGACATCCGCCGCGGGAGCAGAAAGACCGCCGAGGCTCTGCTGGGGATGGCCTCCCAACGTAGGAGGGGTGCCAGTCGTCAATTGACCCCCCTGATGTCCCGGATCCTGGCGGTGGCCTACCCCGATTTGGATGGGCGCTTGAGGACATCACAGCAGACACAAGGGGGTGAGTATCAGCACATTCTGCTATATTAGCGCACATTGGAGGCGTCTGCGTGGGGGAGGAGGGCTGTGGCTATCTCTAGGCCAGGGCGGTTTCTGTAGGCTAGGCCCCTCCGTTAGACATGGCCCTGTGCCCCCGCCCCCCACCTCTGTAGGGTGCTAAGTACAGCTATCCATGGCCCGGGCTCACCTATGTGTGCATTTGTCGTCCATAGACTTGTAGGCCAAGTCACAATAATTGAGTAGTGTACCCCGAGTGCGCAGCGTAGTGCAGGGGGCTTCTGTGTCTGTCCTCTCCGCCAACGGTGCCACCAATGCATGCACTCAACATGTCTTTCTTTCTTCTCTCCCCCCCTTTTTTTTGGTGTTCCTGCTCATGTGTGCATTAGCATCATCAGGCGGAGGAGAAGTGGCATCGGCGCACGAGGGAGCTGCATCTCACATGGGCACGGAGGGCCCTGCAACCGACTCGGACTTAACCAGTGACGGGGACCCGTGGAGACGTCAGCGACACCGACACGTCCTCGTAAGGGAGCTCCCTTGTGGTGGCGGCACCATCCGTGCCCACCGCAAAAACAGGTACAGCCGCAACCCAGCGCACCAGCTCCGCCCTCCCAGCAGCCCCTCAGCTTTCGCCCCGTGCCCGCTCGGCCAGGAAGCCGGCCATCTCCTTCGCCCCTGGCACCTCAGGTCCTGCCCCAGTTACCCCTGCTGCCCTCAGTGAGGAGGTCATTGACCTCCTGAGGACCATCATTGTTGGGCAGTCTACCCTTTTGAATGCCGTCCAGGGGGTGGAAAGGGAGGTGCATCGGAGCAATGCATACCTGGAGGGCATTCATTCGGGTCAGGCTGCCCATCAGCGATCGTTCAACGCTCTGGCCTCAGCACTGACGGCAGCAATTGTCCCTGTGTCTAGCCTCCCCCCTCCAACTTCCTCAACCCAGTCCCACTCCCTTGTTCCTCTGCCTATCCCAGACACACCTACAGACCAGCCTGCACACACATCAACACCCAAGGGCAGCTCATCCAGACATAAGCACCACAGATCACACAAGCATTCACCCAAGCAACATCCACATGCAGACACAGCAACACCCACTGCCTCCACTGTGTCCCCCTCCTCCTCGTCTCCCTCCTCCCTCCCTGTGACGTCTCCACTCACACCTGCATGCACACCACCATCAGCCAGTACGTCCATCACCACCACACCCACCAGAACAGTCCGCACACGTGCAGTCACCACCCCCACTACCATTTACACGTCCCCTGTGTCCTCTCCCAGTGTGTCTGTCACCCCCTCTTCCAAACCACACAAACGCAGGCAGCCACCCACCCAACAGCCATCCACCTCACAACAGCCTCCGTCACAAGCACCTGCACCCAAAGACAGCACACTTGACTCTCCTACAACCACATCCTCTTCCTCCACTCCCATACCCACTACAACTACCCGTCCCTGTCTTTCTAAATTGATTTTCCTTTCCAACCTTGACCTCTTTCCAACAACTGACCCACCCCCTAAATTTCATAAGAGTCCAACCAGCACCTCAGCCACCACAAGCCCTGCACCTACTAGGACCATCGTTCAGGGCTATTGGAGTCCACCAGCTCCTAGGGCAGGAACATCGGCCAGCAGCAAGGGGACAGCCAGCCCACCCCCTGGGAAAAGAAGCAAAAAAGTGAAGGGCCGGCGCCACAGGCCTGAGACGGCTGCCCCCAAGGACACCAGCCTTGCACCGTCACCTGGCCCATCCACCAAGGGAGGCAAGGGCCCCAGAGATACTTCTAAGGGAGGCAAGGGCCCCAGAGATTCGTCCGAGGAGGGCAAGGGCCCCAGAGATACTTCCAAGGGAGGCAAGGGCCCCAGAAATTCGTCCAAGGAGGGCAAGGGCAGCAGGGCGAAGAAGTCCGGCAGCAGGTGAGCTGCCCAGGAGGGCCCCACCAGCCCCATTTGGGGTGTGACGGAGGACACCCACGGGCCCAGGAGTCCAGCACAGGAGGGCCCCGCAAGCGATAGGTCGGATGGCGACTGAGCGGGAATGATTGCCCAGATCTGGTTCCCTAGGAACACAGGACAAGCACCGCTGAACAGGGCCCCGCCGTGAGAAGCACCGCTGAACAGGGCCCCGCCGTGAGAAGAACCGCTGAACAGGGCCCCGCCGTGAGAAGCACCGCTCCGCTGGGCCCCGCCGTGAGAAGAACCGCTGAACAGGGCCCGCCCTGAGAAGAACAGCTGAACAGGGCCCCGCCGTGAGAAGCACCGCTCCGCTGGGCCCCGCCGTGAGAAGAACCGCTGAACAGGGCCCGCCGTGAGAAGCACCGCTCTGCTGGGCCCCGCCGTGAGAAGAACCGCTGAACAGGGCCCCGCTGTGAGAAGCACCGCTCCGCTGGGCCCCACCGTCTCTGCACCGCTGCACTGGGCCCTTCATCTCAAGCACCGCTCCGCTGGGCCCTTCCTGTCAAGCACCGCTCCGCTGGGCCCTTTATCTCAAGCACCGCTCCGCTGGGCCCTTCCTGTCAAGCACCGGTCCGCTGGGCCCTTCATCTCAAGCACCGCTCCGCTGGGCCCTTCATCTCAAGCACCGCTCCGCTGGGCCCCGCCGTCTCTGCACCGCTCCGCTGGGCCCTTCATCTCAAGCACCGCTCTGCTGGGCCCTTCCTCTCAAGCACCGCTCCGCTGGGCCCCGCCGTCTCTGCACCGCTCCGCTGGGCCCTTCATCTCAAGCACCGCTCCGCTGGGCCCTTCCTCTCAAGCACCGCTCCGCTGGGCCCTTCATCTCAAGCACCGGTCCGCTGGGCCCCGCCGTCTCTCTGCACCGCTCCGCTGGGCCCTTCCTTTCAAGCACCGCTCCGCTTGGCCTTTCATCTCAAGCACCGCTCCGCTGGGCCCTTCATCTCAAGCACCGCTCCGCTGGGCCCTTCATCTCAAGCACCGCTCCTCTGGTCCCCGCCGTCTCTGCACCGCTCCGCTGGGCCCTTCATCTCAAGCACCGCTCCGCTGAGCCCTTCCTGTCAAGCACCGCTCCGCTGGGCCCTTCATCTCAAGCACCGCTCCGCTGGGCCCTTCCTGTCAATCACCGCTCCGCTGGACCCTTCCTGTCAAGCACCGCTCCGCTGGGCCCTTCATCTCAAGCACCGCTCCGCTGGGCCCTTCCTGTCAAGCACCGCTCCGCTGGGCCCTTCATCTCAAGCACCGCTCCGCTGGGCCCTTCCTCTCAAGCACCGCTCCGCTGGGCCCCGCCGTCTCTGCACCGCTCCGCTGGGCCCTTCCTGTCAAGCACCGCTCCGCTGGGCCCTTCCTCTCAAGCACCGCTCCGCTGGGCCCTTCATCTCAAGCACTGCTCCGCTGGGCCCTTCCTGTCAAGCACCGCTCCGCTGGGCCCTTCATCTCAAGCATCGCTCCGCTGGGCCCTTCATCTCAAGCACCGCTCTGCTGGGCCCCGCTGTCTCTGCACCGCTCCGCTGGGCCCTTCATCTCAAGCACCGCTCCGCTGGGCCCTTCCTCTCAAGCACCGCTCCGCTGGGCCCCGCCGTCTCTGCACCGCTCCGCTGGGCCCTTCATCTCAAGCACCGCTCCGCTGGGCCCTTCCTCTCAAGCACCGCTCCGCTGGGGCCTTCATCTCAAGCACCGCTGGCCCATTGGCAGGGCCGGATCTGTGTCGGGCAGGGCTTCACGAAGCACTCTGGGCACCATGCCTCCTCCATAACCAGTGGAGTCTGTAATCCACCAGATGGACTGTGGCTTTGCACTCCCCAGGATGGTACAGTGGGCAATCCACCCACTGAAAAGACTTGTGAGACTGTGGCTTTGCACTCCCCAGGATGGTACAGTGGGCAATCCACCCACTGTAGAGACTTGTGAGACTGTGGCTTTGCACTCCCCAGGATGGTACAGTGGGCAATCCACCCACTGAAAAGACTTGTGAGACTGTGGCTTTGCACTCCCCAGGATGGTACAGTGGGCAATCCACCCATTGTAGAGACTTGTGAGACTGTGGCTTTGCACTCCCCAGGATGGTACAGTGGGCAATCCACCCACTGTAGAGACTTGTGAGACTGTGGCTTTGCACTCCCCAGGATGGTACAGTGGGCATGGAGGCCCCTCGTGGATCTGTCGTCGTGGACTCATGTGGCTGAGGTGCCCCCCCTTCCCTTCCCCCTGAGGTGCCTGTGGTTTTATTATCTGATGCCCCAGCAGTGTTCTCTCCAATGGAATCGGGTCTCGTGTGTGGGCTTTGCCCATGTGTTTATGCACATTGGCCCATGGACAATGGCATGTAGCCAATATGTGCCGGACTTTTGGACTATGTTCATATTCTTCATGTTGTGATTTATTTGTTTTAATAATCTAATATTTCACTTAAGTTCAAATATGCTTTAATATACTTCTATTTTAATGATCATTTTATTTTGTCTTTGAATTATTCCAGGGAGTTTGGGGGGTGTAAATCTGACTTGTTGCTCTGCATTGGTGTGTGGGGATTTGGGGGGGGGGGGTGTCGCGTATGTGTGTGCCCGTAATCTTTTCTCCTCCCCACTCCCCTGTGTCGTAGGTGCAGTACTCACCGTTGTCCCCTGCGGCGGCGTTCGTGCTCCTGGTAGAGGAGCAGATAGACAATCGCTGGTAGGATGTTTAATTCGGGTTCCATGCTGACCAGATTCCTCGTGGAGTGTATAGAGGTGAGCGTTTTCCCGTTCGTGATCTGTTTCCGCCGTATTTTTATCGGCGGGGCTCCCGCCCCGGAAAAGGTGGCGGATTGGTGGGTCGTGATAGGGTGGGCGGAACATTGTCTGCCGCCTGTCTGTTGGTGGTGACCGCCGCGCTGTTTGTTTGCCCCGCCGTGGCGGTCGGAGTGTTAAAGTGGCGGCCTGTGTTGGCGGTTCCCGCCAGGGTCACAATTCCATTTTTTTTACCACCTGCCTGTTGGCGGGTTGGCCGCCGCTTTAACACCGACCGCCAGGGTTGGAATGACCCCCTAAGTGTAACACTAATCTTTTTTTATCTTCGTTTATTTCTCACCTCAGCACCCAAGGGGAAGAAGAGGACAAAATTGTTGGTGGGTCCTAAGGGTGTTAGTGCCACCACCAGTGCAGATGCTTGTGGATCTGCTGGCCCCAGAATTATTATTTCCCTAATTTTATTTTTTACCTCTCCACAGTTCAAATTATTTTTCTTTTAGTTATACTGTGCCCGTCTACCATTTTTGTACTTATTTTTGTTCTATGTAAGTTTTGTTAAACTCTTGTTAACCCTGCGTTTATCTATTTTACATGTTTCTGCCATACCTGACTTCCTCCTGTCTGTACTAGCTTTCTTCTGCTTTCTTACTAAGCTTAGATGATTTCCCTTCTCCCCTTATATATCTTGCAGACTGGTACTTAAGACCAAGTCAGCTTTTCTATGCATGTTTGTGAAGGATTTCTTTGTCTTGCTCATGCCCATTGTATTTGCCAGCCAAGACTTCACCATAGGTTCTCCTGGATTAGCCAAAGTTTTCCACATCTTTATTGTGCTTCAATAACTTAGCTCTGCCTCTCCATTACGAAACATATACGGTCTACCTTGCTTTTCTAACAACAGACAAAATTCCTATAGTGAAGAAGATAGAACTGTAACGATCTATCGTGATTGTATTTATTTTTTCTTTGAACTAAATTGTGTAAAGTTTTTTTCAGCCATACCAACTACCAGTGCTAGGACCAGTGGCAGCACCAGTGCACCAGACATGTCAGCAGTCAGTGGGGGTGAACCAGTGGCAACATGGATGGGTGCTCGTAAGTCATATTGCTCTTGCTTATTGACATTTACTAGTATACTCACTGTAAGGGCATTGCTTGTGAAGCCCCTGGTTTAGCAGCTGCACTGGGGGTTGAGTTCTTAATGTATAAATATAGATACCTGCATTGGAATGGTGAAAGACTGGATGAGACCGTGTAAGCTTCAATCAAATGGTGGGTATCGAAGCAAGGTGAATAGAACAGATGAACCACAAGATGAATGTGTAATTACTTGGATCAAGAAATAAGGGAGATGTTGTGGGGAGGAATGTGTCTGCTGTTCACCTACGTCGCTTGGGTTGCATGGTTGTCAAAGCTTTGGCTCAAAGTGGGGGTATTTTAATTTTCTGTCTTCTCCTTTAACTCACTGTATTTGAAGCAAGGCAGATATGTATCTTCCCATCCATCATCATACCTCCATTCCCATTAGTCACCAATGCTACTATGGTGTAACTGTAGCATGGCAGTGTACAATAGTGTTTTTGTGCAGTGTGTGTATCTGCTTCAGTTATTGCAGCATTTACAAAGTTGTCAATGCATTGCAAACTTAAAGTTTGTTTTGCTTCCACCCAGTACCCACTCTGTCACCTCCTAGAAATTCAGTCCTTTATTATTCCCAAAGTTCTGCCCCAGCCTCCCCAACGAAAATAAAATAAAATGTCCTTTTTGTATATTCCACATTTATGTCTAATTTAATATTCATGGCTTCCATAATGGATTCATGTCAATCCAAACTTTTACACTTTAGACATTCGTCAACTACAGTGAGGCATGTGTGGGTAATGGCCCTGTGACTCTTCGTAATCAACCACATCAAATTCCAGTGGCCCTAAGGGACCAGCAATTTACTGCTACTGTGCCACTCTACTTTTAAAAAAATTGTTTGCACAGAGCACGGTTTATAATTTGTCATTTTCCCTTTTCATACCTGTAATAGCTACTCCTGATGGACATCAACCAATTCACCAGGAGATTGCAGCCCGCCTGCGGTAGCAGAGGCTGGAGGGGATCCCGAATGATTATCGGCAGCTGGTGGCCCTTCAGGAGGAGGAGGATGAGGCAGCAGTGGCTGCCAGCAGTGGTCCCACCTCTCCAACCGGCCACCAGCACCTCCAGCCTCTCAGGGGTACCACCATCGGAGCCACCAGCTGGCATCAGCCCGTCCGAGTCCCACCACTGCTGCCCCACCTCACACTCAGACCGCATTTTCCAGTGGTGCGTCCTCCAACACCTTGCATGTCTGGACTTCCAGACAGCACACATGGAAGCAAGCTTCAAAGATCTCCAGACCTGTGTCGAGAACACCCTCTTCTGACTCTTTTTTTAATTTTTTGTTTTGGTGGGAGGGACACCTGTTGTGGGTGGAGAAAGGTGGGAGGGAATTTGGAAAGAGTTTTTGAACATTTAATATTGGACTTTTCATTACACTTTTTGAGGACAGGGCTATTTCTTTGTTTGAGGAGAGGAATGGGCCTGTTGTGGGTGGAAAAGGTGGGTTTTCATATTTGTTTAAAATAAAGAGGACAATTTATTTTACTTGATTTATGCCTCAAATGTCTATTTTCTTAATCTGCTAAAAAATGTGTATCACATTTACCTCTACCCTTTCTCTGTTGCCCTCTGCAAGTATATTGGCTACCAGGGTATGATTCTGATTTCCTGTTTTACCTACAAAACCTAGATGCACAAAGTCAAGTAAGAAAACATTTTTGTTAGTAGGGGTTAATTACTAACTAAAGGAGTTAACCTCAATCCACAGTTCTTCTCTTTCCTGACTAGATGAAGCAAGGGGGTCTTCTTACTTTAGGGATTTTCCCAAGATAGCATCTTAAGGGGGTGGTAGGTAGGAAGTAGTAGTAGCATGCTAGCATGCAAACAGGGAAGTCAGAATTTAACAGAACTTTTCTTTTACTTATGTGAACTCCATCTACCGGATTAATCAAAGGGTTATCCATCACTACTGACTGAGTGGGTCATCATCACATTATCATAACTTTAGGAAGACTGAGACCAGACTACCACAATGACAGTATTTGACACAAAGCAAAGAAGACCTGATATGACAATAAAATCTACCAATATCAATTCTTCTGAGCAATTGTGGGCCATTACAGTTTAAAACTAAACTTAGGAAATGAAATTGTGGAGTCAGGAGAAGTAGGCTCATACTCAAGAGTATTTGGACCAGGTTAAGCGTTCAAGGCTAAAGACGTTGATGGGGCCAGTATGGAATTTTTCTCAGGTAATAGAAGGTAGAAGGTCACGCAGTGAGTTAGTGTTGCTTTCACCACTTCTGCCCCAGCAAGTGTGTGATTCGTTTATGGTATAAAATTAAGTCACACCTCAATAAATCAAACCGTCTGGGGGAAGAGGGTTAGAGGCTCAATGAATGGATGGGAAAGGGAATTTGGGGAAAGGTGTGACAAAGACAAACACTACACAAAATAAACAACAACTATATTCATTGGGGCACTGAGCAGCACACCATCATCAATCTGTTGTGGAAGGAAACAAAGGGAGAAGCAATTATGACACAGTTCAGTACATTAATTGGAAACAGTCCTTCTGCTTCAGAAAGACCCCAGATAGTATATCCTAAGTGTTATGTCTTCTAGTTTGAAATAGCGTGAATGTAACCCACTCAGTTCCAACAATTATGACTATTCAAAGGAAAATTATACTGTATTGCCAAATTAGGTGATGCATTTCTGTTAGACATGGCAGCTCTTGGCATGTTTTCCCTATACTTTTCGCTTCTGACTTCCTGTTTTTAGACCCTGTGCTGTAATTAGTTTTTGCTGGTTTTGATACTCTGGGCACTTTACCACTGCTAACCAGCGCTTAAGTGCAAGTACTTTCTGTATAAATTGTATTGGTAATTAGTTAACCCTGATTGGCATATTTGATTTACTAGTAAGTCCCTAGTAAAGTGCACTAGAGGTGTCCAGGGCCTGTAAATCAAATGCTACTAGTGGGCTTGCAGCACTGATTGGGCCACCCACATGAGTAGCCCTGTAAACATGTCTCAGACCTGCCACTACAGTGACTGTGTTTGCAGTCTTTAACTGCCAATTTGACCTGCAAGTGTAGCCAATTGCCAGGCCCAAACCTTCCCTTTTACTACATGTACGCCACCCCTAAGGTAGGCCCTAGGTAGCCCAATGACCAGGGTGCAGTGTATTTAGGAGATAGGACATGTACTGATATGTTCTGCACGTCCTGATATTAAAATACTGCCAAATTTGGTTTTCACTATGGCAAGGCCTATCTCTGCTCTAGGTGAACCTGGGGACTGACTTTATATAGGTGCAGTTTCTCATTGGGAGCAGATGAGATGTAGAGTTTGGGGTCTCTAAATTCTTTTGGCAAAGTTGGTTTTTAGATTGTCTACTGGAAAATGCCACTTTTAGAAAGTGGGCATTTTCTTGCTTAATCATTCTGTGACTCTGCCTGCTTGTGGAATCCACGTCAAGGTCAGACTGACAGTTGGGCTGTTTGTGAATTCCACCTAGACAGTGATACAAAGAGAGGTGTGTCCTGCATATCATGATGAGTCTCCTGGTCTAGAGTGGGGAGGGAGAAGCTGACACCTGCACCTGAAAGGGCTGTGCCTTTTCTCATACAATGTAGTCTCTAACCCCCTGGTGTGTGTCTGGGGCCAGGCCTAGGCAAGACAGAATCTTATAAACAACGGAGATTTTCCTTTGAAGTTTGCCTACTTCAAAGGCAGAAATTAGTATAAGTAGTGGACCCAAAACCCCAGACTTTTAGATTACTTCTGGATCAAGAAGAACCTGTGCCAAGGAGAAGAGCTTGGTGCTTGAGGAGGACCTGCAACTCTGCCTGCTGCTTTGCCGTGCTGACCTGCTGTTGCTGCTCCTGCCTTAACAGGGAAAGGACTGGACTTTGCTTTGCTTTGCTTTGCTTTCTGGAATCCTGCTTCTGAAGTTTCTCCAAGGGCTTGGACTGAGCTAACCTCCTGTTAAGAAGTCTCAGGGATAGCAATGACTTCACTTACCAGTCTCTGGGTTCACTTGCTGTGGATCCTAACTCGTGGTGCCTATGCAGTCTCTGGGCCCCTGGGAGTGAAAACTGGTTTAAAAACAAGAAACACCAAGTGCCCTGACTCCAGACGACAGCAGGACTGACACCGCTGCCTGACTCCATAACGCCTCCTGCACCTGAAGCCGTGGTCCCTGCTGACATGCAACAACCTTGACTGACTCTTGTTACCAAAGGTGCTGTAACAGGGGGTTTGTGCAACTCCGTGACCAGCGCCATTTGCGTTGGGTTGTTGGAAACCATGCTGTAATGACACCAAATTGATGCTTTTGTGTTTTTAAGTGCTATTTTGAAGTTTAATTTTTGAAACTTCATAACTGTGCTTGTGTATGTTGGATTTGTGTCATTTTGGTCTTGTTTCACTCAGCTAAATATTGGCTAGTTATCTAAACACGTGCTGAGTGATTTTGTGGTGTTTTCACAGTGTTACTGTGTGTGTTTGTACAAATACTTTACACATTTCCACTGAGATAAGCCTGGCTGCTCGTGCCAAGCTACCAAGGGGGTGAGCAGGGGTTATCTTTGGTGTGTATCTCCCTTACCCTAATTTGAGTGAGGGTCCCTGCTTTGACAAACTGACTGCCAACCAAAGACCCCATTTCTAACAATCTCCATTCTTTTTTGAATGTCCGTCACTCTTATGCTTGTCTGAACCAGTCAAGTATGTAAGTTGGAGTCTTGAGCTTTCCAGGTTTTGTTCGTGCAGTAGAGGACTAGGAAAAGTTGTGCGTATTGAAAAAAACTGTAGCTGTAGTATAAAGGAAAAAGACAAAAGAAAGCAAAGTAAGGTTCATGAGGAGTCAGGAGTGTACCAAGAAGGCAGAGCAAGAACATAAGAGGAGATTCATGTTTGAGCTAGCAGTGCAGCAAGCACATACTCAGCAGCATTTCCAAATCAACGCACCTCTCTCCAGTTCACAGAGCTGAGTGAGTACTAGGCCTCAGAGTCTTCTCCATCGTCATGGGTTTTCTTTGAAGTCTAAAACATTCTCCTTTCTACCTGTTGATTCCTTCCATCTTTCTCCCAGTCCCAAACGTAGCAAGGTAGACCTGTGAAGTGCATTGCTGTTGAAGAACAAATAGAGAAACAGAACTGGAGTATTATTTTGTGCAGTTTTGTGTTTGGTAACTAAAGTTTCTGGTTTGTTATGAGGAACCAAAATAAAGGAGTAGACCCTGCAGGCACATTTCACTACTTTTGAAAGGCCAATCACTTTCAGGAAAATGAATTACCAACCATCAGCCCCCAAACATTGCAAATCATCCGAAACAAGTTTATAGATTTGTTGAATTCCTTCCCTCACTGTCAGCCACCACATACATCAGTTATCACTCATACATTCACAATCACAATCAATCAATATATAACCACTCATTGATGCAATAGTTGCTTAGTTACCTCTTCCAATCCAAGCATGGTGGTTGAACAAAATACCACCTCTTTAATGGTATCCACGCATTGGAATTAGGCTTTGGCACTGGCACTCTTTTACTCACCGAGCTTCTAGTTCATCCCTGTTAGGTGATGTAAAAATAGGATAGGTAATGGCATGTGAGGGAAGCAGGCATCATTTCCAATCTCCTGAAGGATATGTGGGGGCTTCTTCACTGCACACAGGTCCAACTCCAATCGGGGCTTTTATGTGATTATAAAATCAATGGTGGGGCAATGGTGGCACAAACATAGGCCTTCATTACAACCCTGGCGGTTGGTGTAATAGTGGGGGTATTACCGCCAACAGGCTAGCGGTACAAACCTCCACTATTATGACATTGGTGGTTTGGCTCAAGCCAAACCGCCAATGTACCACTCCCAGGGAGGTAAAAGCTGCCGGGCTGGAGACTTCGGTCTCCAGCCAGGCGGCCGTCACAATCCCAGCCTCGGGATTATGACCCCGCCTACCGCCTATCGCCTTGACTATCAGTCCCCTGCCCCCTCCCCAGAGTCCTTCCCCACTCTCCCCTTCCTCCTCCTGACCCCCCTACATCAACACACCCACACGCACACATACACACTCATACACACACGCATACCCACATCCACCAATGCATGCACACATACATACCCACTCACTGCAACATACACTAACATACATTGTCGCACACATGCATTCACAACACACAACATACACATACACTCACATTGAGTCATTCACACACGCATTCCACGCGATTCACACCCGCATGCACGCATACAAAAACAGACACACACACCCCCACACACACAACACCCCCACACATGCACACAACATCCCCCACCCGCTCTCTCCTGTTGGAGAACCTGACTTACTTGCTTGCAGGGGGTCCTCCGGCAGGAGACGGGATGCAGTGCTGCTTCCAGCAGCAGCATCCGCCAGCAAAACACCGCCAAGTCGTATCATGGAACATGATACAATAGGCGGTTTCTTGCTGGTGTGGCGCTGCTGCTGGCAGCAGCGCCACCTTACCTCTGTCCGCCGCCATGACCGCCGACAGATGGCTGACGGAATTCTACCTAGGGTCATAATGCGGTTGGCGGCTGGTAGCCACAGACGTATGTTGCCGGCCGTTGCCATGGCGGTAGGCAGCATTTACTGCCAATGTCATAATGAGGGCCATAATGTTGAACTATCATATTTTGCTTGTTTTTGCAAAGAAAGAAACAGAAAAGAAGCTGAATTAGTAAAAATTAAAAGGTTCTATTGTGGCACTGCCATACTCAATCCGGGAAGTAGAGTTCATCCTCAAACTCTGGTGGTTCTCTTAGAAGTTGGTCAGCTAACACATTTGGGCCCTCATTACAACCCTGACGTTTGGTGGAATGGTGGAGGTATTACTGCCAACAGGATGGTGGTACCTACCTCCACTATTATGACATTGGCACTTTGGCTCAAGCCAAACCGCCAATGTACCACCCTGTCCACCAGGGTGGTAACAGCCGCTGGGTTGGAGACTTCGGTCTCCAGCCAGGTGGCCGTCACAATCCCACCCCTGGGATTATAACCCCACCTACTGCCACGGTTTTCGTGGCAATCTTACCACAAAAACCATGGCAGTAGGCACTATCAGTGCCAGGGAATTCCTCCCCTGGCACTAATAGGGGTCTCCCCTGCTCCCCTCCCCTCCGCAGAGTCCTCTGCCAGCAGCAGCATCCTCCAGCAAAACACTGCCAGGCCATATCATGGAACATGTTGGAAAATGGGTTACTGGTAAGGGCAGGTAGGTACCTACACTTAGCAATAAGCCACTAACCTCCACTAAGGTCCAGTTAGGTCTCAGTAAATTAACCCCAGCTCAACCCTTGGTAGCTTGGCAACGAGCGTCAAGGCTTAACTTAGCAGACAGAGTGTAAAGCATTCAAATATAACAAAACAATTAAATAAAACTCAGAAAACAGTTTAAAAGTCCAAAACCAATTCATAAAAATAGATTATATTTTTATCTTTAAAATGACACCAAAACAAATAAAATCAGATAAGGGGAACCGGAGATATGAATTATTAAAGAATTATTATTTTTTTAGCGCCTAGAAACAAAAAGCGCCAATCGGGTCATCTGGTTGCACCTCGACCGGGGCAAAGTCAAAGTTTAAGGCCGACCGCGATGGAGCCCTGCTCGGCTACAGGCCGCGGGAGGCCTCGGTTAAAAGTTTACCTTCACACTTAGGGGGTCATTACGACGCCGCCCGCCAAAGTACCACCGTCAGAATACCGCTGCGCGGTCAAAAGACCGCCACAGTAATTCTGAGTTTCCCGCTGGGCTGGCGGGCGACCGCCAGAAGGCCGCCCGCCAGCCCAGCGGGAAACCCCCTTCCACGAGGATGCCGGCTCCGAATGGAGCCGGCGGACTGGAAAGGGTGCGACGGGTGCAGTTGCACCCGTCGCGATTTTCAGTGTTTGCTATGCAGACACTGAAAATCTTGGTGGGGCCCTGTTAGGGGGCCCCTGCAGTGCCCATGCCACTGGCATGGGCACTGCAGGGGCCCCCAGGGGCCCCACGACACCCATTACCGCCAACCAGGTTCTGGCGGTTTTGCCAGGCTGGCGGTAAGGGGGTCGGAATCCCCATGGCGGCGCTGCCTGCAGCGCCGCCATGGAAGATTCATCAGGCCAGGGAAAAACCGGCGGGAAACCGCCGGTTTCCCTTTTCTGACCACGGCTTTACCGCCGCGGTCAGAATAGGCCTGGATGCACCGCCAGCCTATTGGCGGTGCATCCGCGGTCCCCGGCCCTGGCGGTCCATGACCGCCAGGGTCGTAAAGACCCCCTTAGTCTTTTTTTCGAAGATTTTCTTTAGCGGGACGAACCTGCCAGTCCAATCTGACCTCCTGGAGCCCTTCTCCGGATACGGGATGCTGTAATCCTTCGGACTTAGTCGTTTTTTCGAGGTGAAAATCTTTCGACCGGGGTAAACCTGGATCTTGATCCGACGTCCATGGAGCCCTCCTCGGATACGCTGGCTGGGAGGTCCCGGTCATCTTTTTACCTTCGGACTTAGGGGGTGATTCTAACCCTGGCGGTCGGTGTTAAAGCGGCGGCCAACCCGCCAACAGGCTGGCGGTCAAAAAAATGGAATTCTGACCCTGGCGGGAACCGCCAACACAGACAGCCACTTTAACACTCAAACCGCCACGGCGGTACAAACAAACAGCGCGGCGGTCACCGCCAACAGCCAGGCGGCAGACAATGTACCGCCCACACTATCACAACTCACCAATCCGCCACCTTTTCCGGGGCGGGAGCACCGCCGATAAAAACACAGCGGAAACAGACTACGAACGGGAAAACGCACACCACTACGCACTCCAGGAGGAAGGAGGACAGCATGGAACCCGAATTAAACATCCTTCCTGCTCTCGTCTACCTTCTCATCTACCACGAGTACGAAGTCCGGCGCAGACGACAACGGTGAGTACTGCACCTACGACACACGGGAGGGGGAGGACGAAAGGTTACGGCCACACACATATGCGACCCCCCCCCCAACTATGTACACACCAATGCAGAGCAACAAGTCACAGTGACACCACCCAAACACCCCTGAAAAATGCTATGACATAATCAAATTTGGAATAAATGTTTATGTACAAAAAAGCTCCTGAAAATTATCGTACAACCATGAAAGATATTTACAAGAAAACAAATGATATACACATCAGTGTATAACTGAAGTAACAAGTCCTGCACATCCTACGAATTCATCATGTCCGTGGGCCAAAGTTTTGAGAGACAAGGGCAAAGCCCACACAGGAGACCTGAGTCCTTTGGAGAGAACACTGCAGGGGCATCAGATGTAAAAACTACAGGCACCTCAGGGGGAAGGGAAGTAGGGGCACCACAGCCACATGAGTCCACGACGCCAGATCCACGAGGAGCCACCATGCCCACTGTACCATCCTGGGGAGTGCAAAGCCACAGTCTCTCAATGTCTCTACAGTGGGTGGGCTGCCCACTGTACCATCCTGGGGAGTGCAAAGCCACAGTCTCTCAATGTCTCTACAGTGGGTGGGCTGCCCACTGTACCATCCTGGGGAGTGCCAAGCCACAGTCTCTCAATGTCTCTACAGTGGGTGGGCTGCCCACTGTGCCATCCTGGGGAGTGCAAAGCCACAGTCTCTCAATGTCTCTACAGTGGGTGGGCTGCCCACTGTACCATCCTGGGGAGTGCAAAGCCACAGTCCATCAGGTGGATGACAATCTCCACTGGTCAAGGAGGAGGCATGGTGGGCACAGTGAACCATAAACAGTGCTTGAGACGGCGGTGCCCAGCGGAGCGGTGCTTGAGAAGAAGGGCCCAGCGGAGCGGTGCTTGAGATGAAGGGCCCAGCGGAGCGGTGCTTGAGAAGAAGGGCCCAGCGGAGCGGTGCTTGAGACGGCGGTGCCCAGCGGAGCGGTGCTTGAGATGAAGGGCCCAGCGGAGCGGTGCTTGACACGGCGGTGCCCAGCGGAGCGGTGCTTGAGATGAAGGGCCCAGCGGAGCGGTGCTTGAGACGGCGGTGCCCAGCGGAGCGGTGCTTGAGATGGCGGTGCCCAGCGGAGCGGTGCTTGAGAAGAAGGGCCCAGCGGAGCGGTGCTTGAGATGGCGGGGCCCAGCGGAGCGGTGCTTGAGAAGAAGGGCCCAGCGGAGCGGTGCTTGAGATGAAGGGCCCAGCGGAGCGGTGCTTGAGAAGAAGGGCCCAGCGGAGCGGTGCTTGAGACGGCGGTGCCCAGCGGAGCGGTGCTTGAGATGAAGGGCCCAGCGGAGCGGTGCTTGAGACGGCGGTGCCCAGCGGAGCGGTGCTTGAGATGGCGGGGCCCAGCGGAGCGGTGCTTGAGAAGAAGGGCCCAGCGGAGCGGTGCTTGAGAAGAAGGGCCCAGCGGAGCGGTGCTTGAGATGGCGGTGCCCAGCGGAGCGGTGCTTGAGACGGCGGTGCCCAGCGGAGCGGTGCTTGAGATGAAGGGCCCAGCGGAGCGGTGCTTGAGACGGCGGTGCCCAGCGGAGCGGTGCTTGAGATGAAGGGCCCAGCGGAGCGGTGCTTGAGATGAAGGGCCCAGCGGAGCGGTCCTTGAGATAGCGGGGCCCTCTTCAGCGGTGCCTATCTTCAAGGCGGGGCCCTGTTCAGCGGTGCTCTTTTGCACCGCGGGCCCTGTTCAGCGGTGCTCTTCTGCACGGCGGGCCCTGTTCAGCGGTGCTCTTCTGCACGGCGGGGCCCTCTTCAGCGGTGCTCTTCTGCACGGCGGGCCCTGTTCAGCGGTGCTCTTCTGCACGGCGGGCCCTCTTCAGCGGTGCCTATCTTCACGGCGGGGCCCTCTTCAGCGGTGCTCTTCTGCACGGCGGGCCCTCTTCAGCGGTGCCTATCTTCACGGCGGGGCCCTCTTCAGCGGTGCTCTTCTGCACGGCGGGCCCTCTTCAGCGGTGCCTATCTTCACAGCGGGGCCCTCTTCAGCGGTGCTCTTCTGCACCGCGGGCCCTGTTCAGCGGTGCTCTTCTACACCGCGGGCCCTGTTCAGCGGTGCTCTTCTGCACGGCGGGCCCTCTTCAGCGGTGCTCTTCTGCACGGCGGGGCCCTCTTCAGCGGTGCTCTTCTGCACCGCGGGCCCTGTTCAGCGGGGCTCTACTGCACGGCGGGGCCCTCTTCAGCGGTGCTCTTCTGCACCGCGGGCCCTGTTCAGCGGTGCTCTTCTGCACGGCGGGCCCTCTTCAGCGGTGCTCTTCTGCACAGCGGGGCCCTGTTCAGCCGTGCTCTTCTGCACCGCGGGCCCTGTTCAGCGGTGCTCTTCTGCACGGCGGGCCCTGTTCAGCGGTGCTCTTCTGCACCGCGGGGCCCTCTTCAGCGGTACTCTTCTGCACCGCGGGCCCTGTTCAGCGGTGCTCTTCTGCACGGCGGGCCCTCTTCAGCGGTGCTCTTCTGCGCGGCGGGGCCCTGTTCAGCGGTGCTCTTCTGCACCGCGGGCCCTGTTCAGCGGTGCTCTTCTGCACAGCGGGCCCTGTTCAGCGGTGCTCTTCTGCACCGCGGGCCCTCTTCAGCGGTGCTCATCCAGCAGGTCAAGGGAGCCAGACCTGTGCTGCACTCCCTGCTCAGTCGCCCTCGGACCGTGACGTTTCTGGACCCTTCGGGGATGGACTCCTGGCCTCTTTAGTGTCCTCCTTCCCAGCTGGGATGTGACATGTGGGGTCCACCTTCTCCGCGCTCCTGCTGCCCTTCCGCTCCTTTGATGGGGCTCTCGGGCCCTTGCCTCCCCTAGATGGTGTGGCTGGTGAAGTGGCCGCACATTGCTCCTTGGGGGCAGCCCTGTCAGTCCTCGCACGGCGGCCCTTGTTTTTGCGGGTCCTCTTGCCGGGGGGGGGGGGGGGCTGGACGTGTCCTTGCTGCTGATCGATGTGTCACTGCTGGCAAAGGGTGGACTCCAGAACCCATACACAACAGTGACACTCGAAGCTGGGCTCGTGGTGGCTGCGGTGCTCTTGGGACTCTTTGCAGATGGAGGGGGGAGCTCATCGGAGGGAAAGAGGTTAAGATTAGCCAGGAAAAGCTTTTTAGGTCCAAGGTAAAGGGTAGGAGAAGTGGTGATGGGAGTGGAGGAAGAGGATGTGGTTGTAGGAGAGTCAGGTGTGCTGTAATTGGGTGAAGGTGCTAGTGCTGTAGGCTGACGTGAGGTGGATGGCTGTTGGGTGCGTGGCTGCCTGCGTTTGTGTGTCTTGGAAGAGGGGGTGACAGACACAGTGGGAGAGGACACAGGGGACGTGTAAATGGCAGTGGGGGTGGTGACTGCACGTGTGCGGACTGGACTGGAGGGTGTGCTGGCGATGGAAGCACTGGCTGATGGTGGTGTGCATGCAGGTGTGAGTGTAGACGTCACAGGGAGGGAGGAGGGAGACGAGGAGGAGGGGGACACAGAGGTGGTTGTGACTGCTGGAATGTCTGCATCTGTGTGTTGCTTGGGTGAGTGTTTGTGGGATCTGTGGTGCTTGTGTCTGGATGAGCTGCTCTTGGGTGTTGAGGTGTGTGCAGGCTGGTCTGATGGTGTGGATGGGATAGACTGAGGAACAGGAGACAGAGACAGGCTGGAGGCAGTCAGAAGAGGGAGACTGGAAACAGGGACAATGGCTGCCGTCAGTGCTGAGGCCAGAGCAGTGAACGCTCGTTGATGGGCAGCCTGACCCGAATGAATGCCCTCCAGGTACGCATTGCTCTGTTGCACCTCCCTTTGCACACCCTGGATGGCATTCAAAAGGGTCGTCTGCCCAACAATGAGCGTCCTCACCAGGTCAATGAGCTCCGCACTGAGGTCAGCAGGGGCAACAGGGGCAGGGGCTGAGGTGCCTGGGGCGAAGGAGACGCGCGCCTTCCTGGGCGAGCGGGCACGGAGCGTAGGCTGAGGGGCTGCTGGGAGGGCGGTGCTGGTGCGCTGGGTGGCGGCTGTACCTGTAGAGGCGGGGGCCCGGATGTTGCCGCCACCGCTAGGGAGCTCCCATCCGAGGACGTGTCTGAGTCGCTGGTCTCACCACCGGTCCCCGTTGTGGTGCTCCCCTCGCCCTCCGGATCACTGGTGCCCTCGGTGTCTGTTCCTGGGCCCACCGGGGCCTTGTGTCCTGCAGCTCCCTCGTGCTCCGATGCCAAATCTCCTCCACCTGATGATGCTAATGCACACATGCACAAGATGATGAAGAGAAAGGGTGGGGGGAGAAAAAAGAAGACCAGGTTGAGTGCATGCAATGTCAACACCGTTGGCGGAGAGGACAGACACAGGAGCCTCATGCACTAAGCCGCGCATTCGGGGTACACTACTCAGTACTACTGACTAGGACAACAGGCCAAGAGACGTCAAACGCGCACATGGGTGATGCTGGACCATCAATGGCTGTACTTGTCACCCTACAGAGGTGGGGGCCGGGGGCACAGGGCCATGCCTAAGGGAGAGGACTACACTACAGAAAGCACCCTGGCCTAATGTCACCCACAGCCCTCCTCCCCCACCCAGACGCCTCCACTGTGCAGAAAGATAGGAGAATGTGCTGATACTCACCCCCTTGTGTCTGCTGTGATGTCTTAAAGCGCCCATCCAATTCAGGGTAGGCCACCGCCAGGATCCGGGACATCAGGGGGGTCATGGTGCGACTGGCACCCCTCCTAGGTTGGGAGGCCATCCCCAGCAGTGTTTCTGCGGTCTTCCTTGTTCCGTGGCGGATGTCCTCCCACCTCTTGCGGCAGTGGGTGCCCCGTCTGTTGTGGACCCCCAAGTTCCGGACTTCCTTGGCGATGGCACGCCAAATCTCGATCTTCTGATGGGCGCTGACCTATTTGACATGTACAGGGTGGAAAGGAGGAAATCATCAATGACCTGCATGTTAGATGTGATTGGCCCCCCCCCCACCAACTTTGCCATATGGCACATGCTCTCATCTGTCGTGCGTTGCACTCCTCATTCGCCCCCCACCCCACCAACTTACATCCACCCCAATCCACACAGGCATAGCCCATTCCATGTGCACCCGGTGTACTCACTTGTTGGTCTGGAGGACCGTAGAGTAGCGCATACTGGGGGAGGACCCCATCCACGAGCTTCTCCAACTCTTCAGACGTGAAGGCAGGGGCCCTTTCCCCAGTCGCAGCAGCCATTGTCACTTCCAGACCGAGGTCACAGCAGCACTTGCAGTATAGGTCCTCTCCTGTGGATGATCAGGTCTCGAGTGATCAATCAGCTAGGAAATGGCGGTCACGCCCGCGGCGGTGCGTACCGCGGCGGTGCGTACCGCGGCGGTGCGTACCGCGACCGCCGGCGCACATCGTCATTGGCTCCTGAAACCCATAGGGTTCAATGTTAACCAATGCGGCTTTACGCCGCGGTCTTCGACCGCCTACCGCCACGGTGTGCCCCTCCAGCGCATTGACCTCACATCCCATTGTCCCACTTCACAGGTCAGGCAGCCGCCATTTCAATGGCCTACATGGCTTAATTTTGACAGCGACACACAGGCCTAGGCCTTGCATTGCCACACATACACGCCTTTCAACCCATTGCCATTCTTTAACTGTGCAAGCTGTCTGTACGTACCTGTGGTTTGCCTGACTCTGTGCTCCATGTTGTCCTTCCTAGGCACCGTCCGCTGGGACTTGCGAGGAGAAGGACGAATCCTCGCGTGTACCGACCGCTGGTGGACCTGTCGACAATGGAAGAACGCCATATAATACTTCGATACAGACTTGACCGTGCCACTATCCATGAACTGTGTGCCCAGCTGGAGCCAGCCCTGATGTCCCCCATCCGCCAACCCACAGGGATTCCCCCTCTGGTGCAGGTTTTGTCAGTCCTCCATTTTTTGGCAAGTGGGTCATTCCAGACAACAGTGGCCATGTCATCTGGAATGTCTCAGCCTATGTTTTCAAAGATTTTGAGCAGAGTGTTGTCTGCCCTGATGAAACTCATGCAGAGCTACATCATTTTCCCAGAGGAGGGTGACTTGCCTACAGTGAAGGGTGATTTCTATGCCCTTGGACATATCCCCAACATCATTGGTGCCTTTGATGGGACCCATGTGGCTTTGGTACCCCCAAAAGACGATGAGCAGGTGTACAGAAACAGAAAAAGTTATCATTCGATGAATGTCCAGGTGGTCTGTTTGGCTGACCAGTACATCTCCCATGTAAATGCCAAGTTCCCAGGGTCAGTGCATGACGCGTATGTTATGCGAAATAGCAGCATCCCCTATGTGATGGAGCAGCTACAGAGACAACGTGTGTGGCTAATTGGTGACTCTGGTTACCCCAACCTGCCTTGGCTACTGACCCCAGTGAGGAATCCCCAGACCAGGGCAGAGGAACGGTACAATGAGGCCCATGGGCGAACTAGGAGGATCATCGAAAGGACCTTTGGCCTCCTGAAGGCCAGGTTTAGGTGCCTGCATATGACAGGGGGATCCCTGATGTACTCACCAAAGAAGGTGTGCCATATCATCGTGGCCTGCTGTATGCTTCACAATCTGGCATTGCGACGTCAGGTTCCTTTCCTGCAGGAGGATGGTGCAGATGGTGGTGTTCAAGCAGCTGTGGAGCCTGCGGAGAGTGAAGAGGAGGAAGACTCAGAGGACGACACAGACAACAGGGACAGAGTAATAGAACAGTTTTTTCAGTAGCACACAGGTAATAATCACCCATGCCATTTTACATTTCCTGAAAGCCTCCTGCATCTCAACTTTGTCGATTTCCCCCCAGAACTATAAACATGATGTTTGATTTTCCCTTCCCTTTTCTGTGCTGTATGAGCCACTGCGTGACCTCGGATTGATTGGCCCATGGACTAATGCTAAGTTTCCTCGGTATGTGTAATTCACAATGTTAAAAATACGTAATTGATATGTAATGTGTCATACATTTGTAAATAAGACAGGCTGAGTCCTGATTGATTTCAGTGCAATGTGTGATTTATTATTAGTGCATAGATATTGGTACATGATAGTGAAACAGTGATGGGTGGGGGTGGAGGAATGTCCATGGCAGAGTCCAGTTCTCAGTCTCACAGGTGCATTGTCCATATGCCTGTGGCAGGATGGAGCAGGGGTAGTTCAAGGTTTGACAGGGTGGCAATGTTGAACAGTGGGAGGACTTCAGGGGGTATGTGATGCTGGCGGGGGTCTTGACATCCTACTCTGTCGGTTTTTTTGATCTCAGGCTCCTTTTGCGGGGTGGTTGTTGTTCAGCAGGAGGTGGGGTTCTGGTGGGCTGTCGTTGTGCTGGGGCCTCCTGTCCACTAGCGCCGGCAGAGGTGGTAGGCTGTTCCTGTTCCTGGCTAGTGACAGGGGCCCTGTGTGATGCCACATGGTCCTGAAACGTGTCCTCTATACGGTTCAGGGCCTGGACTATGCTCCCCATAGCGGTTGAGATGTTGGTGAGTTGGTCGCTGAACCCCATGTAGCGTTGCTCCTGCTGTGCCTGGATCTCCTGGAACCTGGCCAGTACCGTCGCCATCGTCTCTTGTGAGTGGTGGTAGGCTGCCATGATGGTGGTGAGGGCCTCTTGGAGAGTGGGTTCCCTGGGCCTCTCCTCCCCCCCCTGTCGCACAGCAGCCCTCCGAGTTGCCCTGTTTCCCTGGGCCTCTGTCCCCTGGACGGTGTGCCCACTCCCACTGCCCCCCAGGTCCCTGTTGTTGTTGGGTTGGTGGGTTACCCTGGGTGCCCTGTAGTGGTAGACACACCGCTGCTTGACCTGTCCTAGAGACAGAGGCATGGGCCCACTGGGTGGGAGCTGTGCTGTTGTTCCCAGAGGGGGTTGGGTCTGCAGTGGCCTGTGTCTGGGTGAGGGGAACCGACTGCCCAGAGGTCCCCGATGGTCCGGGCTGGTCATCAGGGTCCAGGTCGACAGAGCTGCTGTCATCACTAGGGGCCTGTTCCGGGGGTGGGATGGACATTTCTGGTCCCTCCTGACCGGTGTGTTGTCGTTCGGGTCCTGCATGGGGTAAGAGGGTATGGTTATTGTTTCTGTGTGTGCATTAGCTTGCGTTTTATGGGTGCCCTTGTCCCCCAGTGCTGGCATTCCCTTGGGGGAGGTGTTGTGAGGGTGTTTTGTGGGGGGGATGGGTATGTGCAGTGGTCATGCTTAGGTGATGGGTATCCATAGTTTGGGGATGGCATGCAGGGGTTGGTGTTGGGTGGGTTGTGCTGGAGAGACATTCTCAGGGAGGATGTGTGCTGGGGGGTTGGGGGTGAGGGTGGGGGTTGCATGCTGGGGGGGGGTGAAGTGGTTGCCCTTGTACTTACCAGAGTCCATTCCTCCGTGTACTCCAGCGAGGCCATCAGGATGCAGGATGTTTAGTACCTCTTGCTCCCATGCTGTGAATTCGGGTGGAGTGGGTCGGGGTCCCCCGCCAGTCTTCTGCACTGCGATGTTGTGTCGCGAGACCATCGATCGCACCTTCCCCCGTAGGTCGTTCCATCGTTTGCGAATGTCGTCCCTATTTCTGGGATGCTGTCCCACCGCGTTGACCCTGTCCACGATCCGATGCCAGAGCTCCGCCTTCCTTGCTATGGTGGTGTGCTGAACCTGTGAGCCGAAGAGCTGGGGTTCCACTCTTATGATTTCCTCCACCATGACCCGGAGTTCTTGGTCCGAAAAGCGTGGGTGCCTTTGTGGTGCCATGGGGTGGTGTGTATGAGGTGTGGGGTGGTGTATGTGATGATGTGTGTGTTGGTGTGTGGTGCTTTGTGCTTCTATGTGGTGTGTGTGATGTTGTGGTGTGCCTCTGTGTGTCTGGCTATCTATTCTCTGATGTGTCTCTCTCTCCTTCGTCTCTGGTTTTTGTTGGTAGGGGTTTGTGGGTGATGTGGGTGTGTGTTTTATATGGTATTGGATGTGTGGGAGTGGTGTGTGTATGTGTTTCAGGTGTGTGCCTTTCAAATTGTCCAATGTGGTAGGGGTTTGTAAAGGTGTGTGTATTTTGACCGCGGCGGTGTGTACCGCCAATGGAATACCGCGGTTGAATGACCGCCGCGTGGATTTGCGGGTCATAATTGGATGGGCGTATTTCTGTTGGCGGTGGAGGTTTGGTCTTCTCCAGTTTACCGCTGGCCGCTGATGTGGCGGACTGCAGTGGAGGGCGGATTTTTGGAGGTTTTGCAGTTGTGGGTCAGAATGTCCGTGGCGGCTGACCGCGGCCGCGGCGGTATTGTGGCGGCCTTCTGACCGGCGGTAAGCGGCTTTTACCGCCGAGGTCAGAATGACCCCCTTAGTCTCTTTTTCTGAGATTTTCTTTACCGGGACAAACCAGCAAATCAGGCCGGGTCGCGGTTGAGGCAAGCCGGCTAGAGTTGCCGTGGCGGGTCGGTCCCTCTATGGAGCTTTTTTTCAAAAGTTGTCCAAACTTCTGGGGCTTCTCCCAGATGTCCTTTTAAGGTTCTTTTGAGGTCCACAGCTCACCCCAAGGGTCCAGAGGTTCTGAGATGGTCCTTGGGGGGTGCGGACTACAACTCCCAGAATGCACCTGGCGCAAACTCCTTTTTGGCCACTGAACAGTGGTCAGCTGGTCGCTTTCTTCAGGAGTTGGTGCAGGGGACTCTGGTTAGCAATGTTTCACCTGTAGAAAACAGGGAGTCCCTCCTTGAACCAGTTGAAGCCAGGCAAAGTCCTTCTTGTGGTGAAGCCCAAGTGTGCAGCTGGTGCAGTCCTTCTGAATGCAGGTTCCAGGTGCAGGCCAGGGGTCCAACAGGGCAGTCCTTCTTCTTCCGTAGTTCTTACTTGTTGGATGTGGTAGGGAACTGAGGTGTGGGTGCAGGTCTGCCAGTTTTATCCTTTCTCCTGGGTGAAAAGCAGTGGGGTCCTGGTTCTCCAATCAGGTGCAGGGTCCTTCCCCCTGTGATGACCACTTCCTGGGAAGTGTGGCAAAAATCATTCCCAGGAGGCAACATTCTCTAAAAATCCATCATAGTTGAATCTGATTTTTGGAGGTTACATCTGGCTGAGCCCACCCACTGGTGTGGCTAAAAAGCATAAACACACCCCTCTCCTGCCCTCTCCTAATCTAATCAAGGGGGCACCTAGTTGTCTGGTGTTGCAGGATGTGGGGGTGTTGCTGGTTGCTCCAAATGTCCTTCTCTGCCTTTGAAGACCAGTTTGGCAGCCCTCCCCCTTCCTGCCTCACCATCTGCTGAGGGGAGATTCCTTCCCACAGGCACATTCCTTTGTGTGAAGCCAGGCAACTTCACACCTCATCACGGCAGCTTGGCCAAGCTGCTAGAGACTGGCCAATCAGAGCACAGCAGCAAACATATTGCAGGGCTGAAATTGGCAACTTTTCAGGTAAAGTTTAAAACTCTTTACCTGAACAAGTTATATTAAATCCAACAACTGGAAGTTGTGGGATTTTTTACAACAATTAATTTGATACCAAATTCTTGGTATGCATCATTTAAGGAGACTTTAAAAATTAAAATAAAGTCTCCCCATTCTAGCCTATGAAGGCCATTTACTACAATGAGGGAAAAACTAATTTGGCTGTTTTTACCTCACCAGGGCTTATAAAACTATTTTTATAAAGTCCCTGCTTATAGTTACATGGCACCCAGCCCTAGGGGCACATAGGGCACACCTTAGGGGTGACTTTTATGTAAAAATAAGGTAGTTTAAGACTTTGGAACTACTTTTAATTCCAAAGTCGAATTTGCATATAACTTTAATTTAAAAGCAGCCAGCAAGGCAGGCCTGCCTTTAAAATGACACTGGGCACCTCCGCAGTGCACCTATGGGTGCACTACCTATGCTGTGGTCCCTAAACCTACATGCCCTACCATATACTAGGGACTTATAAGTTCCTAAGGAGCCTGAACTCCAAACACTCCCTGCGATTGTCTTCCTGCTCCTCTACCAGGAGCACGACCGACGGCGGCGACGACCATGGTGAGTACAGCACCTATGACACAAGGGAGTTGGGGAGGGAAAAGAGAGTGACACACACACGCAACATGCAATATTCCCACCCCCACCCTCACCTACAACAACACACACTCCAATACATGATGAAACATTACATTTAGACCCCCCCACCCCCACTGGAAGAACGCAAGGACAAAAGGAAATGATTGTAACCAATAAACATCCATTAGTCAAAAATGTATATACACTATAAACAAATATGTACACCAAGATTTCAAGTCCAGGTACTGCACCTATATAGTCCGTGGACCACAGGGCCCAAAATGCATGGGTAAGGCCCACACAAGATACCCGATCGAAACGGAGAGAACACTGCAGGGGCATCAGATCGAAATAAAACAGGCACCTCAGGGGGAAGGGAAGGGGGGGCACCTTAGTCCGATGAGTGCACAATGCCAGCTCCACGAGGGAGCTCCCTGCCCATTGATCCTGGGGAGTGCAAAGCCACAGTCACTCAAGTCTCTCCAGTGGGTGGGTTGCCCACTGCTTTATCCTGGGGAGTGTAAAGCCACAGTCTCTCAAGTCTCTCCAGTGGGTGGGTTGCCCACTGCTTTATCCTGGGGAGTGCAAAGCCACAGTCTCTCAAGTCGCTCCAGTGGGTGGGTTGCCCACTGCTTTATCCTGGGGAGTGTAAAGCCACAGTCTCTCAAGTCTCTCCAGTGGGTGGGTTGCCCACTGCTTTATCCTGGGGAGTGCAAAACCACAGTCTCTCAAGTGGATAACGGTCTCCACTGGTTCTGGAGGGGGCTGTGTGCCCAGAGTGCTTCATCCTGCCAAGGACAGAGGTAGTGGATGTCTTTCTCCACTGGTTCTGGAGGGGGTTTGTGCCCAGAGTACTTCATCCTGCCAAGGACAGAGGTAGTGGATGTCGTTCTCCACTAGTTCTGGAGGGGGCATAGTGACCAGAGTGCTTCATCCTGCCAAGGACAGAGGTAGTGGATGTCTTTCTCCACTGGTTCTGGAGGGAGCTTTCTGCCCAGATTGCTTCATCCTGCCGAGGACTGAGGTAGTGGATGTGATACTCCACTGACGGTGGGGCAACATGGAAGCTGCCTAGGCCCCTGGAACTGACCACCAGCAACGTACGGATGACCACTGGGGATGGCAACCATGTCTGCGGTAGTGCCACTGGCTCAGGTTGTCGCGGGGCTGCTGGCGGGTCTGGCAGTGGTGTCATTAGCGGCAGTGCTTGCGGCGGTCATTGTGGCAGCGGTGCTGGTGGCGGCCTCACTGACTGTGGTGCTGGTGGCTGCCTCACTGACTGCCGTGCTGGTGGCTGGCTCTCTGACAGCCGTGCTGGTGGCTGGCTCACTGACCGCGAGGCTGGCGGCAGTGTCAGTAATGGCGGTGCTGGTGGCAGGCTCACTGACCGCGGGGCTGGCGGCGGTGTCAGTAATGGCGGTGCTGGTGGCGGGCTCACTGACTGCGGTGCTGCTGAAGGGCTCTGTATCTGGGCTGCTGGCGGCGGTGTCCTTGGCGGCGGTACATGTGGCGGTGGCAGTCTTGTCCGCCATACAGGTTGGCGGCGACGTTGACTTGCCTTTCTGCTTCAGGCCCTATCCCACCTTGGATGCTGGCGCAGCTGTCTTGCCACTTCCCACACTTGTCTTGGCTGAGCCCTTGGTGGCAGGTGTTTTGGCATTCCCACACCTCTGTTTTGGAGGTGGGGGAATGTCCTTGGCCTCGCCCCTTGGGACACTGGCAGCCCTGTTGCTTGGCGCACTCCAGAATCCGGGTATTGCTGGCACCACTGTGCTAGTTTGGGACCTGAAAAGGCGGGCCCTAGGGGAAGGGCGGTGGGGGGTGTAGGGAAGAGGTCAACATTTAAGAGGAAAAGTTTTTGGGACACACTGGGATAGGTAGATGAAGGGGGTTTGGGAGTGGAGGAAGAGGTAGTGGTTGTGGGAGGTGTTCTTTGCTGACTTTGGGTGAAGGTGCATGGGCTGGAGGCTGTCGTTAGGTGGATGGCTGTTGGGTGGGTGTATGACTGCGTTTGTATAGTTTGGGAGGAGGGCTCACAGACACACTGGTAGAGGACACTGGGGATGTGTGAATGGTAGTGGGGGTGGTGAGTGCACGTGAGCGGTGTGTGGTGATGGGCGTGGCTGAAGATGTAGTGCATGCAGGTGTGAATGGAGACATGACAGGGAGGGAGGAGGGAGACGTGGAGGAGGGGGACACAGTGGAGGCAGTGGATGTTGGTATGTGTGCATGGGTATGATGCTTGTGTGAGGGCTTATGGGATGTGTGGTGCTTATGTTTGCCAGAGCCACCCTTGTGTGTTGAGGTGTGTGCATGCTGGTCTGATGGTGTGCTTGGGATAGGCAGAGGTACTGGGGATTGGATCTGGGTGGAGGAAGTTGGAGGGGGGAGGCTGCACACAGGGACAATGGCTGCCCTCAGTGCAGAGGCCAGAGTCTGAAATGCTCGCTGTTCAGCTGCCTGGCCAGAAAGAATGCCCTCCAGGTATGCATTTGTCTGTTGCAACTGCCTCTCTACACCCTGGATGGAATTCAGAATGGTAGAATTCCCAACAGTGAGGGATCTCAGGAGGTCAATAGCCTCCTCACTGAGGGCAGCAGGGCTGACTGGGGCAGGGCCTGAGGTGCCTGGGGCGAATGAGATGCCCACCCTCCTGGGTGAGCGGCCACAGGACACATGCTGAGGGGCTGCTGGGAGGGCGGTGCTGGTGCTGTGGGTGGAGGCTGTACCTGTAGATGCGGTGGGCACAGAGGGTCCCGCCACTGCAAGGGAGCTCCCATCAGAGGAAGAGTTGGTGTTGCTGGTCTCAGCTCCTGTCCCTGCCGTGGAGATCCCCTCGCCCTCCGTCCCACTGGTAAATTCAGACTCCGTTGCCTGGCCCTCCAGGGCCATGTGGGATGCAGGTCCATCCTGCTCCGGTGGCACAGCTCCTCCGCCTGATGATGCCATTGCACACAAGAACAGGGAGACCACAAAAAGGGGGGGGGGAAAGAAGAAAGACATGTTCAGTGCATTCAATACCGCTACCGTCGGCGGACACTACAGACACAGCAGCGCTCTGCACTGCGGCATGCACTTGGAGTTCCCTAATTCATCACAGGGACATGGGGTACATGGCTTATGCCCGATTGCTGCACACATGGAAGTCACAGGAGCCTGATTAGGTGTGGATGGCTCTTACCACTGGTGGGGATGGGGTGCCACTTAGCCTGCCTCACAAAGGGTCCTTGCCTACAAAGCTCGCCCTAGCCTAGGGGAACCCACTGCCCACCTCCCCCACCCAGACACCTCCTAATGCGCGCAGAGTCAGCTGAATGGGAGTGTACTCACCCCCTTGTGGCTGCTGTGATGCCCTCAAGCGCCCATCCAACTCCGGATACGCCACCGCCAGGATCCGGAACATCAGGGGGGTCATGGTGCGACGGGCACCCCTCCCACTTTGGGAGGCCATCCCCAGCTGAGCCTCCGCCGTCTTCTTGCTCCAGCGGTGAATGTCTTCCCATCTTTTCCGGCAGTGGGTGCTCTGTCTGTGGTGGACCCCCAGGGTCCGGATGTCCTTGGCGATGGCACGCCAAATATCCTTCTTCTGGTGGGCGCTGACCTAGAGGAATAGTCAAGGGGAAAAAGAAACACTTCCCTGTGCGGACCGTCACAGTCATTGACCCACATTCCCACCCTTGCCCTGATGCACGTACACTCACCGTCTGATCATGTAGGCCCCATCCCCCCGTATCTTACATTCACACCACTCCAAACAGGCATTATTTTTAAATGCATCACACATATATAGGCCTTGCATATACACAGAGACAGGCACATAGCGTATTGACAAATGTGTGCAATACAATTGTGTTTTACTTACCTCAGTGTTGGCTGACTCTGTGCTTGCTGTTCTCATCCATAGGGCACGTTCGCTGGGGTAGATGAGGATATGGTGGCATCCTCCGGTGTACAGACCACTGGTGGACCTGTCGACAATGGAAGAGCGACATGTAATAGTCACCTACAGACTAGATTGTGCCACAATCCAGAAACTGTGTGCCCAGTTGGACCAGACCTGATGTCAGCTATCTGCCATCCACCAGGAATCCCCCCTTTAGTGCAGGTCCTGTCAGTACTCCATTTCCTGGCAAGTGGGGTATTTTCAAACTACAATGGCCATTGCATCATGGATGTCCCAGCCTATGTTCTCCAGCGTGTTGTCCAGAGTGTTGTCTGCCCTGCTGAAACACATGCGCAACTACATCGTGTTCCCTCAGGTGGAGGATTTGCCTACAGTGAAAGGTGACTTCTATGACCTGGGACATATTCCCAACATCATAGGTGCCATTTATGGGACACATGTGGCCTTGGTCCCCCCAGCAGGAGTGAACAGGTGTACACAAACCGGAAGAGCTACCATTCTATGAATGTGCAGATGGTGTGTTTGTCTGACCAGTACATCTCCCATGTGAACGCCAGGTTTCCTGGCTCAGTGCATGACGCTTACATTCTGCGGAATACCAGCATCCCTTATGCGATGGGGCAGCTCCAGAGGCACCGTGTGTGGCTATTAGGTGAGGACATGGACCCTATACCGTGTGAATAGTTGTCTGGGGCTGTGGTTGTCCCTAAGGGTTAGTATGTGTCTAACAGTTGTCCCTCGACATTTGCAGGTTACTCTGGGTACCCCAACCTGTCATGGCTACTGACCCCAGTGAGAAATCCCAGGACAAGGGCAGAGGAACGCTACAATGAGGCACATGGGCGAACTAGGAGGAATATTGAAAGAACCTTCGGCCTCCTGAAGGCCAGGTTCAGGTGCCTCCATATGACAGGTGGTTCCCTATACTACTCACCAAAGAAGGTGTGCCAGATCATCGTGTCCTGCTGTATGCTGCACAACTTGGCTTTGCAACAACAGGTGCCTTTTCTGCAGGAGGATGGTCCAGAAGGAGTCTTGTGGCAGCTGTGGAGCCTGTGGACGGTGAAGAAGAGGAGGCAGAAGAAGAGGACATAGACAACAGAAAAACCGTGATCCAGCAATACTTCCAGTGAGACACAGGTAAGAATACATCACTGCCTCCTACAGCTGATAAAATTGTTAGACCTATCATCTGTCTGTCACTTTCCCCCAGTGTATGAACCCTGATTTGTCACTTTGCCTTTTAATTTCACAGATGTGGGTCCCACTGTGTGACCTCTGCTATGTTACCTCATGGACTAGAGCTGTGCGACATAGGTATGTAGACATTAGATTGGACATTGGGTTTTTCCTTAGTTATTGCAAATACACAATTGTGAAAGCACAGACTGACTCCAGATTGTTTTGTGATTCAAGGGTGTTTATTGAAGTGCAAAATAGTGGAGGGGGGTGTAAAATGGGCAGGGTGATGGTGGAGGAATGTCCATGGCAGAGTCCAGTCTATTTGTCTCACAGGTGCATTGTCCAAAGGGGCATAGGAAGTGGAGCTAGGGCAGTTTAAGGATGGACAGGGTGACAAAGTGGGACAGAAGGATGACATTCAGGGTGGTCTCATTTCTTGGCGGGGGTCTTGGCATTGTTCTCTGTCTTTGTCCTGGTTCTCAGGGACCGCTTGCGGGGTGGTTCTCTATCTGCAGGGGGTGGGGTGCTGGTATCGTGGTCCTGTGGCGTTGCCTCCTGTCCACTAGCGCCGGTGGAGTTGGTGGGCAGTTCATCGTGCAGGTTAATTTCAGTGGCCCCTTGTTGTGCCACAGTGTCCCTCCTGGTGTTCACAAGGTCCTTCATCACTCCTACTATGGTGCCCAGGGTGGTATTGATGGACTTGAGTTCCTCCCTGAACCCCAAATACTGTTCCTCCTGCAGCCGCTTGGTCTCCTGAAACTTGGCAAGTACCATTGCCATCGTCTCCTGCAAATTATTGTACGCTCCCATGATGTTGGAGAGGGCCTCGTGGAGAGTGGGTTCCCTGGGCCTGTCCTCCCCCTGTCGCACAGCAGACATCCCAGTTCCCCGGTTTTCCTGAGCCTCTGTCCCCTGAACCGTGTGCCCACTTCCACTGCCCCCAGGTCCCTGCTGTTCTTGGGGTGGTGGGTTAGCCTGGGGTCCCTGCAGTGGCGGACACACTGCTGCTTGACGTGTCCCGGGAACAAAGGTATGGGCCCACTGGGTGTGTGCTGTGGTGGTGTTTCCTGGGGGGGGGAGGCTCTGTGGTGGCCTGTGACTGTGTCAGGGGAACCAACTGTCCCGAGGTCCCAGATGGGCCGGGCTGGTCATCTCGATCCAGTTGGACAGAGCTGCTGTCATCACTGTGGGCCTCTTCTGTGGGGGGAGTGGACATGTCTGGAACCTCCTGTCCGGTGACGTTGGGTAGTGGTCCTGCAGGGGTGTAAAGGCATGATTATTGCATCTGTGTGTGCCATGGTGTGCAATGGGTGGGTGACCCTGTACCCCAGTGCTTAAATTCTTGTGTAGGACCTTGTGTAATAATTGTTTTGGGGATCTGTGTGGCTATGTGTAGTGGACATGCATTGGTGATGGGTGTCCATGCTCTGTTGTTGCATGCAGGGCTTGGTGTTGGGATGTATGGTTTGTGTTAGTGGGACATATGTGAGGAGTTGGAGTGATGGGGTGAGGTTATGTGGTAGCATGCAGGTAGGGTGGGGCATATGGTAGTTAAAGATTTGACTTACCAGAGTCCATTCCTCCAGCTACTCCTGCGAGGCCCTCAGGATGCAGTATAGTCAAGACCTGCTCCTCCCATGTTGTTACTTGTGGGGGAGGAGGCGGGGGGCCGCCGCCAGTCCTCTGAAACTGCAATGTGGTGTCTTGAGACCACCCGTAGGTCGTTCCACCTCTTCCTGATGTCATCCCGTGTTCTTGGGTGCTGTCCCACTGCGTTGACCCTGTCCACGATTCTGCGCCATAGCTCCATCTTCCTAGCTATGGTGGTGTGCTGCACCTGTGATCCGAATAGCTGTGGCTCTACCCAGACCCGAACCGCGGCGCTGTGTACCGCCAATGGAATACCGCAGTTGAAAGACCGCTGCGTGGATTCGTGAATCGTGATAGTGTGGGCGTATTCCTGTTGGCGTGACGGTGGAGGTTTTGTTATCGACATTTTATCACTGACCTTTGGTGTGGCGGACTTGTGTGGGTGTCTAGATTTTGGGGGATTCAGAGCTGTGGGTCGTAATAGCTGTGACAGAATTCCGCGGCGGTGTGTTGGCGGTCTTCTGCATGGCGGTAAGCGGCATTTACCACCAATGTTGTAATGAGGGCTAAGACTCTTATTCTTTTTAAAATTCAGATCTTGACTAGTGTATGTTGGATTCTTGTCATTTTCATCTTGTTTGATTTAGATAAACATTACCTTTTTTCTAAACTGGAGTGGTGTGCATTTTGTAGTGTTTTCACTGTTTTACTGTGTGTGTTGGTATAAATATTTTACACACTCCTTCTGGGGTTAAGCTACCCAGGTGGTGAGCGGGAGTTACCCAGGTGTGTTTCTCCTTTACCCTGACTAGAGTGAGGGTCCATGCTTGTACACAGTGCAGACTGACTGCCAACCAGAGACCCCATTTCTAACACTGACCAATCATCCTCTTCCTCCTCATGTGGTGTTTCAGGAACAACGTATTCAGGAACATTCTTCTGTTTGCTGTAGTCGCTAGTTTTCTTATTGGTGAGTTAGCGCATGTGAGACAAAACTGCCCTCGAAGTTGAAGGTGGCACCCCAGAAATGCATAGAGAGATTCTTGGTTCCAGTCGTTCTTCTTCCAGCTCTCCTGCTTGCTCAACAATCCACCTCTTGTATTGTGAAACATCCCCTTCAGAAAAAGGAATGATAGTGGAAAGATTTTTTTGGTAGCGTGTATCAAGTAGGCTGCCACAGATGTACTCCTTGGATGAGATTTTGTCATTTTGCAGCCTTGCATTACAAGTCAAGCGATAGCTTATGCTATTAAAAAAGGCATGCACTTCTGGGTTTTCGTTCGCACCCCCGAAAGCAAACCTTTCAGACACCTTCTTTAGCTGCTCCTGTAGCTGATGCAATAATGGAATAGCTTTGCCCATTATACTGTCCGCCTTGCCTACTTCCCATTTGAAAACCTCAAAAGGGAGCAGCACCTGTGTGAGTCATTTGACTAGGCCCCATTTGTCCCTTTCCATGGTCATAGCTTTCCCAACTGCATCAGCTCCTCTTTGAATGACTTAGTCATTGATCTCTTTCTGCTGCTCAAACAGACGTTGCAACATATAATAGGAATGTGTTGGCACCTCCTGTATCAGGGTTTTAACTGGTACTTTGTTACCACTCTGAAGAATCTGCAACTGTTCCTGGGCTTTAAAAGAATGGCTGAAATGAGTACAGATGCATCTGCAGGTGTTCAGTATGTTGCTTACTTTGTCTTCTTTTTTAAGAATGTCTTGCACAACCAGGTTGATGCTGTGACCAAAACACAGGACCCTGAAATAGCCACCGTCTGCCATGGCCTTGACTATGTCACTGCCATTGTCTATGTCAACAAATCAAACTTGAAGACCTCTGGGTTGCAGCCATTCCATTTTAAGCTGTGTGTGATTTCTCCATGGCGAACATGGCTATTGTTGCATGCCACCGAACTCTCTTAAAACTTTCTTCACGGCCAAGGCCTGTAGATAGCTTTTGCTTTCCCCCCAGAAAAGAGATCCCGTGTGCAGTGATGAACTTGTAATCAGGTGCCTGATAACTGGTCAACACGTCTGTATTAAGGTGCAAAGGTTGTCTGTATTAGGTGCAAAAGTTGTCCAGCCAATTGCAGCATATCATAATGCAGCGCTGGATCAGCTACTCTGGCAAAATAGGTCTGGCTTGGAATCTTCCATTTCAGACAAAGGGCTGCCACAAGCTCTAAAACACCCACTTCATCCACAAAAGAAGAAGGGAGGAGGTCCCACAGTAACATTTTTGCCAGCTTCCCATTGTACAAACATGCTTTTGGGTGGGTTCGGTCGTAGGGCCCTTCCTGCCTAATCATGCCCATAATTGTAGCCTGGATTTTCTTCTTTTGTGGGACCACTGACACAGGTGACTTTTGAGATGTGGATGGTGGTAGACTCAATGCGCGTTGTGGTGGTGCAGTCACCGTATGCTGTTGTGTCTCTATCTGACTTAGTCTTCCTGTGCCTTTGTGAGATCGCTGAGGCGGGTCATTCTGGTGCACTGCTGGAGACAGGGCTGCTTTGCATGACAATGTCACCCTGTTCTTCCTCACCTTCCACTGTGATTTGACCAGTTGTAGCTGGTGTTTCCTGGCTCTCTTCACCTTCATCACTGCGGCCACGTTGAGCTGTTTTTTTAAGGTGCTCTTCCCACCAGATTGCATGATGTTTTTTCATATGGGTCATCAGGCCTCCAGTACCATAATGTGAACCAGGCTTACCTCAATGAACACTTGCATCGAAAATGGAGCATATGGCAATGTTCTCCTCTTGTTTGCTTATCATAAAAAAGTCCCAAACTGGGGAGTACTTTATGATTGGGTTACTGCCAATGCCTGAAGAAGAACTGGATGTAAGTGTGGATGTGTCAATGGCCTCTCTGCAGTGCATACTTCCACTAAGGTACAGGCTGGTTCAGGTCTCGGCTGGGGCCTTACAAATATGGGAGCTGGTGGTGCTGCATTTGCCACATTCTTCAGAGCAGGTTGGATAGTAATGTCAGACTCCTCTGTGCCAGCTTTCATAATTACTGGCTCATTGTCATCATCCTCCTCATCATCATCCCCTTCCATGATTCGAAGGCTTTCTGGGTATCTCCCAGACTCTGCCGGATCCTTATCATCATCAACAGAAGTGGTGCTTGGGAAAGATGATGGAGTAGTACCCTTCTTTTTGTTTCTAGAGATCTGGGAGCCATTTATTCTAAAAGCAGAGGTTCTTGCTCAGCAGGAAGCTCAACCTCCTGTTCTGCTCCAGCTTTGGGAAGATTTGGTTGCAGCTGCTGTCCACTTTGCTCTGTTTCCTGAAACGACTGGGTACTACTTTGAGAAAAGGACAAATTTAATTTAACATCATTGCTCATCGGCATCACCATGATTCCAGTGGCTGCCTCACTGACAGACATTGTCTTGGGCTTGGGTTGGGTGGTGCTATTGATGCAGGAGTGCTGCTCCCAGATTCCTCCTCGGAGGCCAGTGTGGCAGGCACATGTCTGCCAAAAAAGGTTGAGGTTGGCATGCCACTGGCGGAAAGCTGTTTCTTCTCACTGGCCACTTTCTTGGGAGCAACTTTCTTTCGAGCCATCTGAAGCTCTAGGTTGGCAGTAGCACTAAAATGCACAAGTGAAAGAGTTTGGTGCCTGTGGACCAAAGTAACTGTAAAAACATGGAGTTAGTTAAATGTGGCATTGTTGCAGGTTGCAAATTGTACATAGAAATGTAATCTTAGTGCAATTGCTTACTATATATCTATGTAATTAAACACTGTAAAGGCAAACCACACCACCACACCATAATATAAATTGTATTTAAAATCAGACAGCATAACAGGCAGATCTAGCTGTTGCTTTATCTCCATCTGTTTTAAAGTAGACACCTGGGGTAGTTAGAGAGAGGTGCATGGGTAAATGCGTCTTTATATGACCTATGGCAGCAAGGTGGTCGGGGGAAAGGGAATAATCATTAACAAAATGAATTATGCTGTTAGTTTGTCTACCGTGTTCAGCAGCCAAGGTGTCCTGGAGTAAATGGAACTATACCTAAGAAACTGAGCAAAAGCGGCGCAAACTTGCAAAATATAATTGTGTTTTGTAAGTTTGCGCGCTTTTGCGTCAAAAAAAGGATGCAAATGCAGTGCAAAAAGGTATAAATATGGGCCTGAATCTGTAGTGCAGCTGTGCGTCTTTCGAGGATGGATGGAGGAATGGAATGGATCGGATGGATGTGGATGGATGGAGCAAGGCAAAATGCTAAATTAAATAAAAATTAAAATACCCATAAAATGTTTTTAAAATGTTTAAAAAAAAAATATAGACATCACAATAAAGTAGAAATAAAAAAAAATATATAAAATAAAAATAAAAAAGTAAAAAAATAAAAACATTATTAAAAAAACTAAAATACAAAAAATCAAATGAAAGAAATTAACCAAATGAAATAGAAAATGACAGAAAAATTAAATTAAAATTAAAAATTAAAATGTAAAAACGAAAATAGAATTAAAAATAATTAAAAAACAAATGATCAATAATTCCGATGTTTGTATAGAAGCCTATGTCAAAGACACAAAATGGCTGCCAGCCAGCTACATGGTCAAACAATAACAAGGAGCAATGAGGAATGGCAAACAAAAAACACATGCAAGCCTATGGCAAAGGGAAGGACACTGGCTGCATGCACAAAATGGCTGCCAGCCATGAGATAAAGCATCACCAACAAGAAGCAAGGAGTAGTCATGGAGAACAAAGAACACATGCAAGCCTATGGCAAGAGACACTGATTGAATGGACAAAATGGCTACCAGCCAGCCACATGGTCAAACAACAAGGAGCAAGGAGGCATGGCAAACAAAGAACACTTGCAAGCCTACGACAAAGGGAAGGACACTGGCTGCATGCACTAAATGATCAAACAGCAACAATAAGGAGAAGGCATGGAGAACAAAGAACACATGCAATTCTATGACAGACAACACTGGCTGCTGGCTGCCAGCCACATGGTCAAACAGCAACAACAAGGAACCATGGCAAAGAAAGAATGCATGCAAGTCTACCGCAAAGGGACACTGGCTGCATGCACAAATTGACTGCCAGCCACATGATCAAACAAAAGCAGCAAGGAGGCATGGCAAACAAAGAGCACATTGAAACCTATGGCAAAGGGGCACTGGCTGCATGCACAGAATGGTCAAACAACATCCTCCATTTGCCATCAAATATTATTACCTCACATTACATACAGTTTTTGCAAAAGAAATGAAATGCAAACAAAAGCCAACATTTTTAATGTAATCCAATGCAAGCCCTGCCCTAAATTGTGTTTTAAAAACATATACCACTGAAACACTTAATTCATGCACTGATAACTACTAGTACTGGGATGACTGACTAAATGGCCCTTTGGAAATTTAGGCCACATATTAAAATAATATTGCAAATGAAACCAACATGTATAAAAGGTACTGAGCTGTGCTGTACCTTTCCTTTACAAAATGTGAAAAATCTATTAAATGCAAAATTAATAATAATTAGGCCCATACTTAAACTCGAGCCCATCCAACAGTATAAAAGTTTAAAATCAAATATCAAACTCAAGAAAAAAGAAATACTGGTACATGCCCAGGCATGCTTATACAATAATATTTGAACTTACTTGTGTAATTCAACAAAAACAAAGTCCTTATCCAAAAACATATCCAGGAGAAAAAGAGAATGATCCTTCCAACTTGAAATCCAAGAAAAAAGTGACCAGGAGATGGACAAAGCACTGGGAGGAGCTTGGTGGACATTGACTGGAAGTTGGAGTCTCTGACACTCCTTCTGTTTGACAAAAAGGTTTCTCAATCTGAAAAACAAATTGCAGGGTCCATTGGATAAGAAAATCTTGTAAAAATCTCTTTTGGACTAGATTTAGTAGCTCTGGAGAAGAAAACCTACTTATGAAGTGGGCGCAGCTGGAAGCAACATAAGGGAAAATGAAGTCTCATGTGCACTTGCAATTAACCTGGTGTAGGAGGCTGGCAGGCGTGTAGTGGGTACCTAGGGTACGTCCACCTTATACCAGGTCCAGTTATCCCTTATTAGTGTAGTGTAAGCAGTGTCTAGAAGCCTAAGCTCTCTAGAGGTAGCTGAGGATGAGCAGCCAAGGCTTATCTACGAGACATGCAAAGCTCATGCAATATCACTGTAGTCACACAGTACTCACACACATAAAATAAAATACTCAGTGTTACAAAAATAAAGGTACTTTATTTTGGTAACACGAATACCAAAAATACCATAGAGACAATACTCCCTTAGGAGGTAAGTAATACACAAATTATATACACTAGTATGCAGAAATAGGCATAAAACAGTTAGAAAACAGTACAATTAGTGAAAATCACAATAGGTAGACATGGGCCTAGGGGGAGCCCAAACAACATACTAAGAAACTGGAATACAAAAGTCGGTCCCCTATCTAGGCAAGTGGGCTGTGTAGAGGGGAGACGGAAGTGTAAGAGAACCCCAAAGGTAAGTACCACAACCCACCCCAGTGACAGGGAAAGCAAGAGTAAATCACATTAACTTTCTCAGAACACACACAGAAACGAGAAGAAGAAATATGCAAAACACAGAAGAGACTGCAAGATACCAACAGTAGATTCCTGGACAAGAAGACATGTGGAAGAAGGGGATCAAGCCCAAGAAGCACAGGAGAGTCCAGGAAGAGCAGAAGCCCCTACTAACCAGGATGAAGGTGCAAAAGGACAACCACCGGTGAAGAAGAAAAGTCAGCACTGCACCCAAGAAGGCGAAGTCGGGTTCCGGGGGGGTGCAATTGATGTCCCACGCCGGTTGGAGAATTGCAGTCAGGCTTGCGTCGTCGGAGTCCGCCACCAAGCCTTGGCACACGCAAAGCTTGCGGTTAGTGGTAAATGGCGCTGCCCGGGACCAGGAAGAACCAGGTGTACTCTACCCAGGAGGGTGAGTCAGAGGGGGCCCTCAGCAACTCAGAGAGCCCACAGGACCAGGCAGCGCACACAGGAGTCCCACAGCATGGGGACAAGAAAGTTGCAGAAGAGGCCCAAGCAGCACAACAACAAAGGCTCCCACGTCGCTGGAGAACAACTCAGGAAGCTGTGCATCGCAGGATAGATTGCTGGGGGCCGGAGCTACAAGATACATGAAGGACTTGGAGAAGGATGCCAACAAGCGTTGGCAGCTGCAAAAGGCAGTGTCTCTACTGTCTTGCGTGGAGAGGCAAGGTCTTATCTCCACCAAAGTGGGATAGCTATAAGAGAGGACTGTCTGGACCACTTCCATCCACCACCCGTGATGCAGGATCTACGCAACTCAGCAAGAGAGGGGATCCACGCAGCGAGGGACCCTCTGGAGGAGCTCTGAGCACCACCCGGGTGAGGAGGGTGATGAACAGGGGAGTGGTTACTCCCCTTTCCTTTGCCCAGTTTTTCACTAGAGCAGGGACTGGGGCTCCCTGAACCAGTGTAGGCTGGTTTATGCACAGAGGGCACCAAATGTGCCCTTCAAAGCATTTCCAGTGGCTTGGAGAGGCTACCACCTCCTATTTCCAAAGAGACAGGGTGTTACACCCTTCTCCTAAAGGAAATAAATTGTTCTGCCTTCCTGGGCTCAAGCTTTTCAAGCAACGGGAGGGCAGAAACATGTATTTTGATGTGGCAGCAGATGGGGCAGCCTGGAAAACCTCAGAAGGCTGAAATGGCAATACTGGTGGTCCTCCAAGGAGCTCCCAGAGTGCATGGAATCATAAAACTAATACTTGCAAAAGCCTTGGGGTATGATTCCAACATGTTTGATACCAAACATGCCTATGTTCAGAGTTACCATTATGTAGCTGGACATATGACCTATGTCCAGTACACGTGCAAAATGGCATCCCCGTGCTCACGAAATCTGAGAAAATGATCCTGGAGTTTGTGGGGGTACCTCTGCAAGGTACTTTGCAACCTGCCCTCAGGGCTGTAGGACCTGCTATACGGGTGACTTATAAGTGACCTGGTGCAGTGAAAATGGCAGTGAAAGGGTGCTTGTACCTTTTCACGCAGTCTGCAATGGCCTTCCTGCAGAAGTCTTTGCATGGGCTCCCTATGGGTGGCAAAATATATGCTGCAGTCCATAGGGATCCCTTGGAGCCCCAATGCCCTGGGTACCTAGTTACCATATACTAGGGACTTATAAGGGGGCACCAGTATGCCAATTGTGGGTGAAATACAAAGTTTTGGGAGAGAGAGCATAATCACTGGGGTCCTGGTTAGAAGGATCCCAGTGAACACAGTCAAGCATATTGACATCAGGTAGAAAGTGGGGATAACCATGCCAAGAAAGAGGGTACTTTCCTGCACCCGGGAACACATTGTGCTTGTGAGGAAGTGCAAAAACCCAGTCTTGCAAGTGCAAACAAACTTTGCTTCGCATCTGAGTGTGGAATTTGGGAACTCGGAGCTACTCTGCGAAGCATGAAGTGCCCGAATTCTACAAACTCTGCCGGTGGAGTGGAGTTCCACACCCAGGCCTTATTTTACAGGAAGGGTGGCTGTGCCACTTGGTTGCTTGTCCCTTCTATGGGGATTTCTTTGCCAATGTGTCTTAGGTCCACTGCTGACCTAGCTGGCGTGCTAGACTTGGGCGTTAGGGTTCAAGCCTTACCTTGCCTAGCCACAAATTACCTGCAGCACTATCGTAAAAGATCATCGATGACTTCACTTATAACATCACTCAACCTCAAATTTGTTTCTCTATGTTTCTTTATTTGCTACATTGTTGAGTTTTAAATTGGGGTTGGCAGCCTCTGGCAGAGTATGACCACCAGGGCTACATTAGGGCAATAGAAAAGGCTCCATGACATAAACATAAAACTGGACGCGAAGGCAGAAACATGTAAGTAAGCACATGTCTTCAATTGCACAGACATGGACAGGCAAGGGATTCGACTGGCTGCTCCAAAGGTACATTAGGCTAAGAATATAAAAAATTTATTTCGAAAACTAATTTAGTTAGAAACCTCTAACTAAAAAAACATTTGTGCCCTGATTATAATTTGGTTGTTGATTCAGTTTTCGCCACAAAATGCTATTTGTGCCTAAATTGGGATTACAAATCAGGCAAAAGTTGTGTCAAACATGTTTGTTTGTTCTCCTGGTTTTTGCTAGATAATGCCCGGTGAAAATCAAGAATGTAAATAATTTAAAATACATTTTTGCACCACGTGTTATTGGGGCAGAGTGCTGATCTGGAATGTGTCGACCATGACTATATCTGTAACTCAGAATTGGGTCTGCAGTTTGTGCCAGTTTGCAATTTGTTCATGCTGGCAGAAAATGTACGGAAGAAATTGGAGAAACAGAGTGTTTCAAGAGAACTGTGAACAAAGCAAGGAAAAGGGCAATAATTAAGACCAGATTGTATACTAGAGACGTAAGACAAACCTGGTCAGAATCACACAACTTCTGTAACAACTTTCTCCACATTATCTAGTAGATTAAAATAGTTCCTCACAAAACACTGCTATATTTCTACAACCATTTACCAGCAACTACAGACGCCTCCTTTTTGCTTTCAAAGGAGGTTGAAACATCCATGATTTCTTAGTATGTATTCTGCTTCAAAAGACCAGGGCTAAAAACCAGCACACATTATGTAAACTTCCAAATCCCATGGGACATCACTCTTGTGGCAACAGCAGTTTATGCTCCCAGACTAAGAATTCACAAATCTGGGAAATCATGGGTACTGCATTCCTTTCCTATCTGTACCACTACTGTTCAAAGAGCAGAAATTGACTAACATCTTGACAATAGAGGCATGAATGATGAGCTAGAGCAGTGCTCCCTAAAACAGTAAGAATAAAACAACCAGAAATTGCCCGGGATTAATTAATATTACAATTATTTCAGCATGAGAATCCCGTACAAACACACACCATGAATGTAGCTGATCAAAGATGGAAAATTATATAACATAACCTTAAGCTCCAGAATAGGACACAGTGTATCCAAACAATGGGATAGAGTGTCCCACTCTGATACAATAAGTAAAAATTATCATGTGAGTCCTAGGTCGATCGAAGTCTTAAGCAATTTTAAAACAGTGAAAATTGCATTAAGACACAACAAGAATATTGCTGGTCAAAGACAGCATGCAAAAAAATATAATGGGCAAGAATGGGCGAACCCCCTTTCAGTGGTATACATCCAAAATATTTGCTAACAGTCAAGTCAACCATAGTCTTCATAAGTGAACAAAAGGTGACTTTAAAAAATGCAGTCACCAATCTATAGTAGTAGAAAAGAGAATTATGAGTTGTTTCAACCTACTTAACTGACAGTTGTGTCATGACCATTGTTTAACTAACATTAGTATTCATCCGTGCTAGCAAGACTAAATAGGTTGCAGAGCCTATACTTAGTATTTTTTATTGGACCACATAGATTCAGTAAAAATATATATAATATGTATAACATATTTGCCAAAAAAGGAATACATGCAATCAAAATGGCCACTAACATCACACCTCATGGTCTACGAGTCACACGTTATATACACATATAGGCCCTCATTACAACCCTGACGGTCGGTGTTAAAGCAGCAGTAAAAAAATGGGATTTTGACCATTGCGGTTACCGCCATCCAAAACCGCCACTTTAACACACCGACCGCTAGGGTGGTAACAGCCGCTGGGCTGGAGACTTCGGTCTCCAGCCCGGCGGCCGTCACAATCCCACCCTCGGGATTACGACCCGGCCTACCGCCATGGTTTTCGTGCCAATCTTACTGCCACAAAAACCATGGCGGAAGGCACTATCAGTGCCAGGGAACCCCTTCCCTGGCACTGATAGGGGTCTCCCCTGCCCCCCCCCCCAAGAGTCTTCCCCCACTATCCCCCTCCCTCTCCTGCCCCCCACACATATACACACCCACACGCGCACCCATATACACACATGCACACACCAACATACCTTATCACACACATACATTCACAACACACAACACTCACAATCACTCATTCACGCATGCATCCTACACGACTCACACCCGCATGCACGCATACCAAAACATACTCACACACACCCCCACATACACACAACACCCCCCACCCCACTCTCCGGTCGGAGACGGTCCGCGGCACTGCTGTCAGCAACAGCGTCCGCCAGAAAAACACCGCCAGGCTGTATCATTGGTTATGATACGGTCGGTGGTGTTTTGCTGGGGTGGCGGTAATGCTGTCAGCAGTGCCGCCTTACCGCCGTCTGCCGCCATGACTGTCGGCATTGTTCCACCAGCATTCTGGCGGAATACCGTCACGGTCATGATACGCGTAGACTGCTGGTAGCCACGGCAGCAGTATGTTGGCAGCCGTCGCCATGGTGGTAGGCGGTCAATACCGCTAATGTTGTAATGAGGGCCAAAGTGCCATGCTGAAATCACATGGTGATGAGGGTCCATGCTCCGTATGAGCATTGGGGACACAATAATGTAGAGACAAATGTTAGATGTGTTGTAGATATACGTGGCACCTAAATTATATAATGTTATCCCACGTCTCTGTTCAAGCGGAGCCTATAAGGCCAATAGTTGTTGTGAATATTGGGAGCATACCACAAAACAGGCAACAAGAGGATTAATGTTGGTGAGTGTTTCATACCGTCTGATGTTCCAGCAGTGGTAGTGTGGGGCCATATCTTGTAGTGACGGTGGCTACAATTAACACCATAATAATCAGATGGTTCCATGACACTAATAAGAGAGGGCACTATTATGCATTGAACTTCACCATAAACATGGATACAGCAAATAGTTCTATGGGTGGCTCCCAATTATTTACAGGTATTGCATAATTCACCATTAACAAAGGCAATATCCACCAACATACTGACGATATATAAAGACCAATGAAGAGCTTATTAATTGCCAATAGTTTGCATTATTTCCAATAACTAGGTAGTTCTCAACTTTATTAATCATTTGGACACCTAATATTTTAGCCTAATTTTGGTGATCATTAAATCACAAAAAAATTAGATTCAACAAAAGTCCAATTAGGAGAACTGTTTAACTTATTCCCACTTTAGGTATACCATATTATACAACATAGATATTTGTCAACATCCTCTAGTTGTCTGTGGTTAGGCTACCGATATTCAGGTGAGCACCATTGTGAATAGTTGAATAGTGTTTACCTCAACAGGTTTGCAGTGCCTTTGTAACAAATGTGTGATGGTGAGATTTGCATGACGGTATGAAAATATGTAAAGTGTTGCATAATCAACCCTAAATATGTGAAAAGAAGAGGTCTATTATGTTGTATATTGTTTCTTTTATTTGCCTTTACAAGTCTGATTCTATTAAGTAGGATTATGCTGAGACATGGCCTCATGGTAGCAAAGTTACAAATGCATCTTGAGCAATAAATGTCCCTGCCTAAAAAGGATCGCATCATGGTGACATCTGGGGTGAGAAAGGGAATGACAGATCTTACGCCTTGTTTGGATCAGGAGTCAATCCCCCACCAGATAATCTATGTCCAAAGAACTTAAGTTTGGTTTTGTTAAACTCACACTTTGTTGCATTTAGAATGAGACCTGCTACACTTGGGTAAGGGCCTTATTGTGTTCTTTCTGTGTTTTCCCTGAAACCAGTATGCCAGCATGAGTGACAAGTTGGATTATTCAGCTCATAACATCCTGAAATATCTCTGCAGCCAAAGACACTCCACACCTTAGGGGCAAATTTACAAGCCCCTTGCGCCGCCCTTGTATGACTTTTTTTTTAACGCTGAGGTGGCTTTAAGGAGGCCTCTTTCGAGCACTGTATTTACAAAGTGGCATAATTCTTCTTCCTTACTGAGATCAGTGTTTCTGATTCAGTGTGCTTTCAAGTATACCTTTTAACACAGGTTTCAATTAAGATGCTAGTCCAAGGGGTTCTAAAAATGCAGTGAAAATTCATGTGTCACAGTGTCTAAAATGCCCTTGAAACGTCTCTTTAAATGATATCCAGTCTTATTGAGCAGTACTGACCATTGTTTTGTGAAATGCCCTGGTGATAACATAAATGTCCTATGGGAGAGCTATGAAGTTCAATTGTAAAGTTGCATGTCAACCTCTTCCCGTTAGAGCCCACCCAATTGAGGATTCATGTCTACACCCTTGAATAGGATACATCAAAATGTATTTGTTTCACAGCTACATGAAAGTATGTATATGCTATTTCTATATTAAAAAGCCAGTAAAAAGGCAGCGGAGTGCTGAACATGATCAACGACAAGCATAAAGTCAACAAGTAATAGGAGAGGAAGCTGAATGGACAGTTACTGCATTGTGATAAGTGTTCTTTTAAGACATCTGTCATCAACTCTTTCCTAAACTGGAGAAGCATATGTGTGATCCTGATGGATACTAGGTTGTGGCTCCAGATCCTGGGTACAAGGATTAAAAAGGGCTCTTTCCTTCTTTATTTTTTCACACTGCTTGATCTACAGTTTGATGGGTTCTTGGCTGTGGGTGTGCTAAGAACCACCAAAGATGGCGACCTTATTTGCAAGATAAGTGGAAATCTTGTCGTGATGCAACTGGTTTTGAAGATGGTGTGGCTTGCCATGGGGAGCCAAGGAAGTTCTATCAGGATGGGGTTGATGTGATAATATTTCTTCAGGCCCTGCATGATGCATGCTGAGCTGTGTATGATGCCCTTCTACCTTCAACATGTTTCACACCGATGCATGCACCTTTTTGAATGTTTTGAACTTGTGTATTCCTATGCCGAGAATAAAAATAAAATAAAAAGTCTGAATAACGTTTAATTGAAGTTAATTTTTCCTTTTGTTTTGCAGCAAACATAATAACCACTGGGACAGAGAGTTCTAGTACTGCGTCCTCCAAGGGTGAGCTAATACAACCATAATTTCATTTCCATAATGTGTGACTTTAAGAAAGGAATCGCTTGCTAGCCTTTCTTTCTGGTAACTCTGTCCTGTAAAGATTGGTTTCCACAGGAATCAAATCCAACTTTATTGTGAAAGAGAAAATAATTAGATGGACATAAAACAAATAGTCTAACTGTCAACGAGATTAGTACATTTGGTCTTCTTCAAAAAGCTCCTATAGAATCTGGTAATCAGTCCTGATTTGACCCCAAAATGTCCGCCGAAAGAAATCACTCACATAGCGTGAAATGCTTATTTTATTTGGACAATAGATGCCTGTTCTCCATTTGCTGAAGTGTGAATGTTGCAGCACTGTTTTATTTGCTAAGACACTGCAGTCCCTCCACAGACATCTAGTTTAAGGGCAGCGGCACAAACGCATTCTGCTTCTTACTCTGAGTCATGTCTATTCTTTATCTACATACTATCCTTATTTTAATGTGCCAAAATTCTTCAATATCTCATTGCCTGAATATTCTTGTGTGCTTTAATTTCACACAGTTTACTGCTGCCCTATTTTATTTTTTATGTTAAAGGCTCATTCTCAATTGATACCAACCTTTTGGAATGGCTGTTTGTTTTTCTTTTCTGCCTAGTGCACATGTTTAGTGTCCTTGCTGGAGGGCGGGGCATGCATATCTACGTGACTCCACTACATTGCATTGCTGAAGCATTTTACTCTTAGGTAAATGATTTAGCCCAAATCGACAATCTTTTCACCCATCTAGAGATACAAAATAGTTAGGATTAACACAAAACTACAAATAAATTTAAATTTACAGTAGGACCAATGTGGCCATACAAGAAAAACCAAGTCCGATTTAAAGGTTCAAGGGTTTTTATTACAAAATAATGCAAAGGTTAATGTAAACAATTCTCAAACACAAACTATAAAGGTACAAGGTCACCATAGGGTTTACAAATCTTTGGATAAAAGGAAGCTTAATCAACATTAAACATACTAAACACTTGTCACAAGCAACACAAAATAGAAACAATAGGACGTGATGATCAATTAATGCATGTAAACCAGCTCTCCCCAACATTGAAACAGATTAAATGCATTAAAGTTGAAAACATATTAGGGAAATCCCTATTGGAAATTTCACTACCTGATATGCGCTGGGCAATCAAGTTAGGGGACAAAACGTAAAACACACACATAGGACAAAAATAATTTGGAAGAATGACATAAGGGCCCACTGAAGAAAAACTAAGGTTGGTAAAAATAGAAAGCGTCAGCATTTAGGAGCTCTGTCAAGAGTCTTCTTACAGGTTCAGGAAATCCCGAAATCTAATGTTTCAACATTAGAGGATGGTTGGGAACTACAGAAAGACATCAAAACCTCTAACTAGGGAGTCCTTAAGAAAGAGTCCATGCAGCAAGTCACCAGCTACAGTGACAAAGGCAAAGAATTCTGCAAAGTCTTTGGTGAGAGGGCATAAGGAAAAATGGCAAAGTGCATGGGATATTGGCAATTGCATAAACAAAGCAAAGCCCAAGAGGAAATGCCTTCTAGCAAAGTCAGGGGAAAACTGCAGAAAGTTCCTTGAGGAATGGTAAGTTACAAGCCACAAAATGTTCTGATTCATTGAAAAGTTCTCAATTTTGGATCAAACGATTCCATTGTCCAGTCAGGGGCTATCACACATTGATCATCTGCTACATTAGCAAAAGTTCACTTTACCACCAAGAGAAAGTGGTCAATCTTCTCCTGCATGAACTTGTAACACATGTATTACAATTGTCCATAGTTCTTCAATGTTCTCACTCCATGGACAACTTCCCAACTCAGAGGCCATAGTGGGACATTTGGCACCAAATTGTCTTTTTTTTATGCTAATGTTGCCCAGCGAGGCCAAATCGCTATGCCAGATTTACAAAGTGGTGCCGCTTTGTAACCCCTTGCGCCACATTATGCCTGCACCAGGCATAATGTATGCAAGGTTGGTGACTCCCCGTTAGGGGGGCCGAAAAAATGGCACAAGGAAATCTAAAAGATTCACCATGTTTTCAGCATGTTTAATGCCTGCTCAGATCAGGCATTAAAAGGGGGCACATCATTGGTTACAATGGGCCCCCAAGTACCGTTCAGGGTTAGCGCCAAAACTTTGGTGCTAACCCTGAACAGTACATCAATGGTGTCAAAACCTTTGTCGCTGTTGCCCCCTACCCTGCGCCATTGTGCTTTATTTTAAATACGTGCACACATGGTGGCGGTAGGGGAACGCTAAGTGGTGCACGAAAAGGTGCGCTGCAGTGGATGCAGTGCCATTTATATTAAATCTGCCCCTAAGTTTCCAAACAAATATTTGGTGAGGACGGAAACTGTTGAAACATAAACTAACACTTCATGTGAACAAAACCTCAAAGAGATGCCATGTTAGCAAGTGGAAGGCATCTTCTCAGGGATTATGCACTGCCAGAGGTCTATCAAGCCACCATGGCTAAAATAAGCAAAAGAGTTAAATGGCACATTTTTTTAAACTGAAAAAATTTATTTAACATCAAACTCCTTAACTTGTCTTTAAGAAATCTTAAGCAAGATTCATGTCACAATGCATTTAATCGGAAAGTAAGTTGTAAGTCATCACTGTAAATATAATGTAGAAATTCATTAGGCAGCCACGTTTGTAGGTGGCTCTCAAGGGTTATACACTAATTTTCATTATTGTTTAATACAATCTGTTAATTAACATTATAAAAAAAACAATTCAAACATATTATTTCAGTGCTGTACCACCAGGCTCTAATACTCTAGCCTACAGTGAATGCACATAAATACTGGTTTTCAGTGCACCACGTTACATTTAAACTGTTAGACATTAGTACACACAAAATTAAATATATATAGTCACATTTAACGTTAGATTGTGACAAAAAGATAGCAGCCATATCTCTGCTGCATCAGTTCCATCTCTGATGGCGAATTGAGCCATCACAATAAATCATTTTTTCATTTTGATTTAAACAAATCAAAGTCTTGGATGTCCAGCCAGGTAAGATCTTCTGGACACCAACTGCTTTATTTCACTGTAACAGATACTTCTTCTATTTTCCATTTCAGTCCCCTCCTTTCTTCTTCCTTTTTATGCTTTTTTTGCTTTGATCTTCTTTAATAACTTGACGCAACCAAACACCACTAAGACACACAATTCACTATAGGTATTAGTCTCAGGACACTCCCTATGTTTACACGTCCCATGCTTCCAAACCACCATCCAACTGCTGATAACCTACTACTGATTGCTTACCAAGCACCGGTTGCTGTCAGACACTTCAAAACCCTTTTCAGGTCAGTCATGTTCTTAAAATACTTCCTCGGCTTCTACTATCCAGGATAAAAGTGCAACATTGTTGCACCTGCAACGCCTTGCAGACTCCACCCTCCTTTGTGAGAAGGATGTCTAACGTAAGCCTGTTTTGCAAAACCATTTATCTCATTGCAACCATTTCTGTGTTGACTAAGAAGAAAGAACCTCCTGTATTTGTGGACAACTCATCTACAACTTTCTTATCTTCAGATTGTTTAGGATTACTCCACCAGATGGCTCTGTGAAAACATGAATTAAGCATGTTTTCCACAAATGAAATCTTATTTTCTACAAATGAAATGGATTCCTGGTATAGCGGGGTCATGTCCTGTTATTCTAAAGGTCCAAACACTTTTAAACAGAAAAAAACATGTCTACATTCATTGGAATCTACAACCCCTGTGTCAGTCTTCAACTTGGGTCCGTATATACACAATTTGCATATATGTTAGCAATCTATAGCCAGAGCTACCTGCTTCCCTGTGGCTAAATGAGCAGTTTCTTCTTTTCCCCAACTTTGAACTATCACTTCTTTTTCTGCCTTTGTTTTCATCCCTCTTCTTCTATCTTCCACTTGTTCTATAAACTCCTTTTCTGATAGGGAAATAATACAGGTCTGATGTTTTCTGTGGGTACAGACTGTACCAAATATCAGTGTAGGCTTAACAAATCATTCTAATTTGTCAATGTTTTTAGCTTTTGCAATGCTACTCCAAATGCTTCATGATGGGACAATTGAAAACACATAGACCATCATTACGAGTTTGGCGGTAATTACCACCAACCGCTGTGCAGTCTGCGTGCAAAAGACAGGCATGGACGCAAGAAAATTACAGCCGTAATATGACCCCACAGGGAAAACCCCCCAGAAAAGAGCGAATTATCCGACCTCGCCCGGCCAAACTGTGGGAAACAGGCTGCACTGAATCTACCACCGCCATGGCAAAAATACACCGCCCTCCCAATTATGAGTCACAAATCAGCACAGCGGTCATGCAACAGCGGTACACTATTGGCAGTACGGACCGCCGCGGCGATGTAAAGGACTCACCAACAACACCCCACATTGGTAATTTTTTAAACCCCACACCTGAGACACATACATACACTTCACACACCCACACACACCACTATAAAACACACACTCACAACACTCAGAATCCCTAGCTACGCCTATCTGCTGTCACACAACTCCCGGCCAACTGGAAAGAGACACCATGTCACATTTTTGTACACCCCACACGCCACATATAACTCACAAACACAACCATGCATCCCACAACTGCACCTTCAAATATCACCACACCTGTCACCAACTCACTCACACACTCCACTACCCCAAACAGAACCACCACATAACAGCACACATCTCCCCACACAACCCATTATTGCACCCCCTAAGAAGCCCTGTTTTTGCAGAGAATGGTGGATAAAATAATCAGGGTGGAGCCACAGCTGTTCGGTGCACACATCCAGCAGACATCCATTGGCAGTGAGATGGAGCTATGGCAGAGGATCGTCAACAAGGTGAATGCAGTAGGAAACCATCCATGCACAAGGGACGACATCAGGAAGAAGTGTAACGACCTGCGGGGGAAGGTCCTGTCCATGTAGAACACGAGGGTCCCTGACTAGCTATAGTGGCCCCTCCAGGGAATAAATCAGTATTAGAACAACAAAAGGCCACCCTCAATCAACTCACTTGTATATTATATGAATATCTTTATGTGTTTTAAATGATTTGAATAACAATAGATACCTCTCAAGCCCGTATGTAAATATTAAGATATCTACTTTATTGAAATCTCAAAGTTGTTGATTAATTTGTCATTTCATCATTACAAATAATTCCTTTCTAAACATTATAAAAATTATTCATTCATGGCAATACAATATATACCTCCCCTCATCACAAGTTAGCCAAAAATATAACAACATACCTCCATGTACACCTCATTCTAACCCAAACATCTGCATGCAATACAACTCAATACAACTCATATACTTGTTAAAACCATAAGAGAAAATGCTAAATATACCCATTATCCAAAGTCATTAATTCATCTATATGAATTTGACTAATAAATGCTCTTAATGGACTTCAATCTAAAGTAGATCAAGGGTAATCAATTTCAGAATTCATTACATTCTATACATGCTTGATAAATTGTAATTTAAGTATCAACCCAATATAACATAATATATTCCCCTGTACCGAACCCAAGACACCCCATATCCATCCCACCCGATCAACCACTCACACTCATCCCCTGTATACCCACGCACCCTACTAACACCTACCCAAACAATGTGCACACAACCAATGCAATCCCTGCATGTAATGCTTGAAACACAACAAGTCCCACAATACATTACCCATCCCACTAATTTGTATGCACTGCACCCATCCAAATGGAAGTCTTGCATGCAGATGTATGGGGATGTAAGCACAAGAAACTGGTGGCAGATGCTGTCAGGTACATGGCAATGACAGGACAGAGGACAGAAGCAGAAGGAAACACATGCCACTGCAAGTGTATGAAAGCAGTGCACATGTGCAATGTCCACCATTAACAACTAACTGACTGTCCATGCCATATCCCCTGAAGCTGTTGAACACTATTGGCACCCAGCTGACACACAGTCAAACGCTCTGCAGGACACACAATAAATTTGTTTTTTTACTCCACAGGTACTACTGCTCATGACAGCCGCCAGGAGGTGCCAGGAAATGTCAGTCCCCAGTAGAAGAGGGTGCCAGTGATGACAGTCCAGCGGGATGTCTGGATCTGGATGACCACCCTAGCCCATCAGGAACCTCTGGTCAGTCACCCTCCAGAAGCCACACCCAGCCCACCAGACAGACCACCACTACTCTGCCACAATCAACAGCTGTGGCTCAATACCCCCAAACCAGTGTCCCCAGGTCCACCTGTACAGGGACCAGAGTCACCATCTGTCACCAGGCAAGATGATGAAGGTCCTGGTGCAAGTGGGAGTGGGCACACTGTGATGGGATCACATGCACAGGGGGCCCGGCCAGTGGGAGGGCATCTGTGGGCCGAGGGGGGAGCCAAACCAGGGTAGTGACTGGCCAGGAGGCCATTTCACAAGTCTTGGCAGCATACCAGCACTCCCACGACAGGATGGGCCAGATCCTGCCCACTTTGCAGGAGATTCAGAGGCTGCAGAGTGAACACCATCAGGAGGCCATGGAGCAATGGCAGGCCCACAATGCCACCATAGTCTCCATCAAAGGAGTGCTGCAGGACATGACTTCAGTCCTGCGTGGGATCTCCACCCGCATGCAGGCCCCTCCACGAGACAACCCATCCCTCCACATCTGATGCTGGAAGTGGACTGGTGGCCCTGCCAGGGGACTCACAGGACACCAGCACCCTTTCCTTTATTGCCCAAGAACCCCCTCGCAAACATGGCCGGCCAACCAGACATCCCTCAGAGACTGTAGCCATGACCAAACCCACCACCAGGAAGTGATCCTCTCTTGAAACGTTTACCTTGTGTGCCACTGACACACCTTGTTGACTATCTACCGTCTGCGGTCTATTTCCAATAGCCCCATGCACTCTGAACCAGTGCTACCAACAGCTGTGAACACCAAACTGACTATTTCACCCTCTATCTGTCCACTCCCTTGTATTTCCCCATCCCTTATTTTGATTCATTTAATAACACTATACATTCACAGGCAATGCATGAATGTGATGAACAACATTTTATCAATGTTAAATGTTGAAACAGTACCAGAAATTGCCTAGGATGAAAGTTTGCAGGTATGTAACATTCCAAATCTGTTAAAACGGTTTCTAACACTTGCACCAGGAATGTCCTAATCCTCCTTGTACACAGCATGGCAAAGGGTATCCCACCATAGGAAGACCTGTGAAGAACAGATATATAGCAGACAGTTTGTTCAATGACACATGTACCTGCTTTGTGGACATTATTGCCAGAGTACTGTCACTTCTTCACTGACCAGTCTTACCATTTGTCAGTTGCACTACACACCAGTTATAAACTCAAATATGCAGCTTTGCAGATCAGTACAAGTGCGGGGTCATCTACTTCAGCTGAGGGGATCTCCACCCACAATGTGAGGGACACTAGGTTGGTGTGAAAGTACTGAGGAGATGTGGTGTCACAAGTACTGACAGCAAAACTGGCCCACACCCTCTATCCAAGGAGCATGTCCAAACAGTCCATACATGTGAAGGCTGGAAATACATCCAGGAAAACAAAACTTCTGTGTGTGAACTACCTTTGGGGGTCATCAAACACATGAAGCTGTAAGGGGCACGTGACAGTACACACATTGCACCACACACACACACTGCTGTGTCTGCAGCACTGGTTGTACATTTTGTCAATTGTACACAAATCTTCATAGGCAATGTTGTGGGAAACAGTAGTCAAAATGTACCTTCAACTCATTGGAAGTGTAGCTGAATGAGCTGAGTTCTGGAGTCCATATCATCCTCCCCTTCTTCATCGCTGTCCTCTGTCCCCTAAGCTGCCACCGGTGGATCAGGTTGTTCCTCCTCTTCCAGTAGGGGTACATGTCTCCTTAGTGCCAAGTTGTGCAGCATACAGTAGACCATGATGATCTGGCAAACCTTGTTTGGGGAGTAGCACAGGGATCTGCCTGACAAATGCTGGCACCGGAATCTTGCCTTCAGTAGGCCAAAGGTCCTTTCGATGGCTCTTCTTGTCCTGCCATGTGCCTTATTGTAGCAAATGTCACCCCCTGACCTGGGATACCTCACTGGTGTCAACAGCCAGAACAGGTTTGGATAGCCAGAATCACATGGGAAGAGTGGGAATGCATAGCACATGTCACCATTGTGTAGATGGTAAAGAGTAAGAAAGGCAGGTTGCTAGCTACTGCACTCTCACATCTCACTGACCCACAAGCCAGGCTTTCTTTCTTTGTAGTTGTGCCATCAGGTGTGGGACACTGCTGTTCCTCAAAGTGTAGGAGTCATGCACAGATCCAAGGAATTTGGCAATCAGTTGGGAGATTTACTGTTCTGCAAGACACACCACCTGTACATTAATGGAGTGATAACTTTTCATATTCCTGTACACTTGTTCATTTACCCTGGGAGGATTGAAGGGGATATGGGTGACATCTATGGCCCCAATCATGTGGAATGTGTGCAATGGAATACAGTTCACGTTTGGTCACCTAGTTGAGACAGTAAATCAGTATGATATGTCACTCCTCCATGGTTGCCAGGTCAACTAGGGGCCAATACACTGGTGCATTCCTCAGTCTCTGCATGAGTCAGTACCTAGGGAAGGCCAACACACATATATCACAGCACCAACACATTACGGATGATGTCTACACACACACAACTGCACAAACGTAGCCTTCATATAATAGAAGGGTTGTGTACAGCTAACACTGTGACAATCGATGAGTGATCACGGTGCTACACAACCTACAAATGCGCCTAACTGATGCCACACATCACATATGGCATGTATAGCCATGTATGACTGATGGGTCTAACATGTACAAGAAGATATGACAGAATAGACGGTGCGTAGAGATTGCACTCAAATACATTTTACACTTCAAATGGTGGTCGCCTGTCCTACATGTTGACAGATGGAAGTGACATGACTGCACTGGCCTAAGTCATCATGGCGTTAGGCGGTCTGTACCGCCATGCAATTCCTCATTGGTTAACATTGGTCTCTATGGGGAACAGGGGCCAATCATGATTGCTGCCGGCGGTGACGGTGCGTACCGCCGCGGTCATCACCACCATTTTGATTTCCCTTTGCCACTTGACTCCTGCACTCACCACGACCACAACCCCACTGCGTGTGCTGCTATGTCCTGGATCTGGTCTCAAAGATGGCATGTGCTACAGGGGAGAGGGCCCCAGCCTTCACCCATGAGGAGCTGACCAGGCTTGTGGACGGAGTCCTCCCACTTTATGTCAAGTTATAAGGGTGACCAGAGGAGCAGATGAGTGGATTAACAGTGTCCTAGCAGTGAGTGCGATTGCTTGGGTGCATGTGTGTGTAAATGTAGGATTACCAAGCATAGAGGAGTAGTGGAGTAGGCCATCAATGTGGACCTGTAGGAAGATGATGGGATGTATGATGGACTACTGTCAGTACTATTGTACCCTGTGTCAGCACGCATGTGGTAAGTCTACATTAATGTGTATTCCTATGTGTCTCGCATGCAGGTCAGCACCCATCAGAAGAAGGGGTTATGGTGAGCCATCACAAGGACGTGTGGACCCTGGGGTTCTATATCCAGCGGAGCACCCACTGCAGGAAATGGTGGGAGGACCTGAGACCCTGGGCCCGGAAGACCACAGAGGCCCAGCTGGTTACAGACTCCCAATGAGGGTGGGGTGCACGTCAGACCCTGACCCCCATAAAGGCCTGCATACTGGCGGTGGCCAACCCAGCCTTGGATGGACGCTTGAAGGCATCACAGCAGCCACAAGGGGGTGAGTTCTCACACTGTCCTGCATGCCAACTGTATTGGGGGGATGGTAGGCAATGTGGAGAAAAGATGCTGTTACAGTGACTCATAGGTATCAGGGAATGCAAGTTTTCAGCTTCTTGACAATGTTACTTTACCTTGTTGTGTAGGGGGCATGTGTTTAGCTTACTAAACTTCAATACTGTTTAACACTCAGATGGTGGCATCAGTAAATCATCAAAATATAGTTTAACATTCAATTTCAGATTTCAGGTTTCGGAGCTGGGCCATTCCTGTCTATAACATGAAATTGGACTTGCATGTGTGGGAATGAGCATAAGCAAAAAATAAAAGAAAGAAAAAAATTACTTGGAAAAGCATCTAACTAGGATAACTCACTATAAAAATATAATGGTGTAAGTACCTAAGTAAAATGAAACAAGAAAGCACATTTAGTCATACTGCTCTTCACAGTACAGCAGACAGCAGTGATTCATCAGAAAAGATGGACACTTTCTTCTGGCGTCAGTTGACAGCAGCTTGAGAACAGTGCAGAACATGGGCTGCACATAGGACATATCAGCAGGTCAGAATTATTTGGCTTTATTAGTACTGAACCACAGAACAGAATAGAGCAGTTAAGACCATGATGAGGAAAACTCATCAGGGGACTTGGAGAATAGGAGTGTGACAGTAGATTTAATACAGCAGTGGACATCTTTGAGGCAGGAGGGAATCTGAGAGAAGACTGACTCCAATATCGCTGACTAAAGAACTGACTCCAAACTCAAAGCTTCTCACTAATTAAATTATGCACAATCCTTTCGATTGGTCCTTCAGGTAGGCACACTTTTGGCGTCAGTTTCAGCATCCAATCACTGCAGATGGCACCGTCGAATTCTGTTAATCTTCTCATCAAAAATGCATTGTCATCAAATGTTTACACAAGTTTCTAACAAAATATTACATTCTCTAGTTATTAGATACTTGAGATCCTTTCTCGCGACACACAATACTTTTCCTGTCCTGTTCGACAGCTTGAGCAACTAATGTTACATTATTGCTTCTAAAACGTATCTCTTGCCTACAATAACATCGGGCATTCAATATTCACATTAGCAGCCTAGGTAAGAGGGGACAGAATAGACAGGTGCATTTCCATTACTACTGCAAAATGATTCTCTTCAGGCCTAGTCAAGCTAGGAAACCGTAATACACATTAATACATTAATAAACCTATAGTGCACCTTACAAAACATATACACTAAACAAATTATTTAAATGCAAGCATCATTTATAACATGTTAGAACTAATTTAAACATGCATTTATATTTTCTGTACACATATAATTTGCATTAATGAAATTCACTTATTGAAATATAAGTATGGTTAATTCATATTTATTTTAATACTTCAATTATTAATCTTCATATTAATAAAACATTCTTAACATTAGCTTATTTTAGTACGTTCATTTAATATGAATGCAAACTACTCATGTTAAATCGTGGTGCACAATAGGAATGGTGGCCACATGGTTCACCATATTCAAACATGCACATTTTACAACTCATGTTATTTTCTCTCTTAGACCTGTAAATGCAACTTAATTAGTCACCATATGCTAACTTCTATGCCCCTCATATAACAATATATGTTTGATCTCTCTCATTTGCAACACCTACAACTTGAATTTTCTTGGCAGAAAGTGGCAGATTTGGAATCTCTGCTGTTCTCACAGTTCTTGCACCAGTGTCAATGAGAAAGGATATATAGTGACTATTCACATCACTATAAACACACAAACCACACTAATCCACTTCTAAGGATGCACCTAGAATGCATTCCTCTTCACTCAGGCAGCTTAAGTGGAAAACTCCTCACTCAAATCTATCAGGTGTTAACTGCTGAACCACAAAACCTTGCAAACATACTGAATTATTATGCAATGCTTCTGTTTGTTGATGACCTGCAACTGACTGACTAGGGGTATTTTCAATGGAAATGTCTTCAGGAGTAAAAAGGGGTACTCTCATATTCAGGGTACTGCAACAATTATTAGGTGTCTGCTCTGTCCTGAGCACAAAATATGGTAAAAGTCTCTCTGCGGAAACCCTGAAGCTGGATTAAATCCTGACTTGTCAATGATGTTTGTTCTGAAATACGGGTATGGGTCTGAGCTCTCTGTAGTGAATTTATTCTCCTCACTTTTAAATCACTCTGGCTTACAGATCCCTGTCTGCTGTGTGAGATAGCTGGGGTATTCAGCACATTTAATGTATGCAGGGTATTCCCATTCATACCTGAAGCATACAGAGGAATAACTGGACCTATTGTCATGGGGCCTGTTAAGGCATCTGGGTACATGTAATTCATTGGATTTTGTGGAACTTTCACTCCTATTGTCCGTCCTGTCAAAACAGTATTATGCCTTGTCTTTGTTGACTCAGTGTAACATTCTTCAAAAACTAATGTGAACTGGAACTTGGCAAAGACTGGTTAGGCTCAAAATTTGGTGTTGACTAATTCATGTGAGTACTCTGCACTGACTGATTTGTGGGAAAGCTCTGAACTGGTGGATTTACATTAGAAGTCTGCCCCACAGAACTCAAATTTGAAACTGGCACTGTCTGAGTTGGGGTCTGTTCAACTGGTGTAGAAGGAACATCAATGGCCACATTTGTCTGTGTCTCACTTGACACTCCTATTTGCTCAGAGATATTTGGAGGCAGATGATTTAACAGTAACTGATTAATAAAATCACCATCCAAATCACTCTCACAAGCCTCAGCTTTCTTTTCAGTATCTCATTCCTGTTCCATTTATTTGTCTTTAGCTCAGTCTTTGGTCTGGTTCCTGCTCCTTCTTCACTAGTAATGACTGGATAGAGCTTAGTTCCCGCAGTGATATCTGCCCTCAAAATCTTTTTTCTGACTATCCCATCTAGCTTCTGCAACTGTTCTTATTACTTTCTTTATTATACCCTCATATTTGTCTTTCTGTTTCCAATGAATGAGGTGTTCCTAAATTTTCAACGCTTCCAATTGTGCAGGTCTTGGATAAGTTTTCATCTCATACAACATCATTGTCAATCGCTCAATAATTTTCTAATTAAATGTTCCATAGGGAGGTTATACTAATGCACCTTTTTTCTCTGTTAGTTTATGCAGGAGGCTGGCCTTGTGTGTGATGGGTACCTATGGTACTGACACCTTATACCAGGTCCAGGTATCCCTTATTAGTGTAGTGTAGTCAATGTCTAGAAGCCAGGTTCTCTAGAGGTAGCTGTGGATGAGCAGCCAAGGCTTATCTAGGAGACAGGCAAAGCTCATGCAATACCTCTGTAGTCACACAGTACTTACACACATGAAAGAAAAAACCCAGTATTACAAAAATCAAGGTACTTTATTTTGGTGACACAAATACCAAAAATACCATAGAGACTATGCTCCCTTAGGAGGCAAGTAATACACAGATGCAGAAATAGACATAAAACAGTTAGAAAACAGTGCAATTAGTGAAAATCACAATAGATAGAACTAGCCCTAGGGGGAGCACAAACCATATACTAAGAAAGTGGAATGCGAAGGTTGGTCCCCAACCTAGGTAAGTGTAGTGTGTAGAGCGAAGGCGGAAGTACTAGGAAATCCCAAAGCTAAGTACAACAACCCACCCCAGTGACCAGGAGAGCAGGAGTAAATCACTGTAAATTCCCCAGATCACACACAGAGAAGAGAAGAAGAAGAATGCAAAGACCAGAAGAGACTGCAAGAGACCAACAATGGGTTCCTGGACAAGAGGACCTGTGGAAGAAGGGGACCAAGTCCACGAAGCACAGCAGAGCCTGGGAAGGGCAGGAGCCCCTACCCACCAGGCTGAAGGTGCAAGAGGTGAGCCACGGTGAAGAAGAAGAGTCAGCACTACACCCAAGAAGAAGAAGTTGGGTTCCTGGAGGATGCAGGTGATGTCCCATGACGGAAGGAGGATTGCAGTTGGGTTTGCATCTTCGGGTTCTGTCAGCAAGCCTTGGCACACGCAACACTCACGGTTATTGGAAAGTGGAGCTGGCGGGGACAAGGAAGGACCAGGCGGACTGTACCCAAGAGAGTCAGAGGCAGCAGTCAGCAACACAGATGGCCCACAGAAGCCCAGGTAGCACCCAGAGGAGTCCCACAGGAAGGGGACAGGAAAGTCACAGAAGAGGGCAACGCAATACTACAAAAAAGGCACCCACGCTGCCAGAGGACCACTCAGGGAGCTGTGCGTCGCAAGAAGGAGTGCTGGGGGCTGGAGCTTCAAGATGCCTGAAGTTCTCATGGAAAGGATGCCAAGATGCCTTGGCAGCTGCAAAAGGACATGGTGCATGGGTGTGCTGTCCTGCGTGGGCAGGCAAAGGCTTACCTCCACCCAAGTTGGACAGCTGAAAGAGAGAGGACTGTTGCAACCACTTCAGTCTACCATCTGTGATGCAGGATCCGCGCAGCTCAGCAGGAGAGGAGATCCACACAGCCAGTCGTCAATGCAGTTGGTGCCTGCAGAAGCAGGGGAGTGACTCCTTCACCCCAAAGGAGATTCTTTCATCCTTATGGTGCAGGCTGGAGCAGTAGATACAATGTTGCAGGAGGTGTGAAGTGGAGGTTGCAGAGGAGTCATGCTGAGTCTTGCAATCTGAATCCGAGGAACCACCCTAGAGAGAGACACTAAATAGCCCTGAAAGGGGGATTGGACACCTAGCTGGGTGACCACCTACCAAGAGGGAGTTCTGAAGTTACCTGCTGGCACTGGCCACTCAGATGATCCCAGAGTTCCCTGCCAACCTTAAATCCAAGCTGGAAAAATGCAGGGACCCTCTGGTGGAGCTCTGAGCACCACCCCTGTGGTGGTGATGGACAGGGGAGTGGTCACTTCCCTTTCCTTTGTCACGCTGAACTGGTGTAGACTGGTTTATGAAAGAGGGCACCAAATGTGCCCTTCAAAGCATTTCCAGGAGCTTGGGGAGGCTACCCCTCCCAAGCCTGTAACACCTATTTCCAAAGGGAGAGGGTGTAACACCCCTCTACCAAAGGAAATCCTTTGTTCTGCCTTCCTAGGCTTGAGCTGCTCAAGCAACAGGAGAGCAGAAACCTACCTGGGAGGTGGGGACAGCTTGGGCTGCCCAGAAACCCTCAGAAGGCTGAAATGGCAATACTGGGGGTCCTCTAAGGAGTCCCCAGAGTGCATGGAATCATACAACCAATGTTTGCAAAAGCCTTGGGGTATGATTCCGTATCAAACATGCCCATGTTCCGAGTTACCATTACGTAGCTGGACATAGGTAGTGACCTATGTCCAGAACACGCTTAAAATGGCGTCCCAGCACTCATGAAATCAGGAAAATGGGCCTGGAGTTCATGGGTCACCTCTGCTAGTGCATGGGTGCCCTCACATACAGGTAATTTGCACCCTGCCCTCAGGGCTAGAAGGCCTGCCATAGGAGTGACTTATAAGTGACCGGGTGCAGTAGTCTGGAACTGCAGTCCTGCAGAAACCTTTGCTTGGTTCCCTATGGGTGGCAAAATATATGTTGTAGCCCATAGGGATCCCCTTGAACCCCAATGCCCTGAGTACCTAGGTACCATATACTAGGGACGTATAATGGGACACCAGTGTGCCAATCGTGAATGAAATACAGTGATAACAGTTACTAACAACTACATTTAGGGGGGAGAGCATAACTACTGGGGTCCTGGTTAGCAGGATCCCAGTAGACACGGTCGAACACACTGACAAACAGGCCAAAAGTGGGGGTAACCAATCTAGAAAGGGGCTACTTCCTTAAAGTTTATGACATTATTCAAGCCACAAACAAGTATGAAAATGTTCTGCAGAGATACCAAAATGGCCTGGAGTACCTTCAGTTAGAGTCTCCACTCCATCTCAAACTGGAATAAATACATCTTCCCACAAAACGCTCTTTAATGCTTTAAATAACTTTGTTTTCAAATAAAACAAAACCAATACCAGCGCAACTTCACACCATCCGACCTATTCCAGCGCAGCACAATGTGACACCAAACTCACTCCTCTGCAGCAACCCATCTGCCTTTGCAATTGCCTCTCACACAATCAAGCATATACACGACTCACTCACTTTTGCAATTGCCTCTAACACAATTGCTCACACACATCTAAATGGAAAAAGTTGCAAGGAAAAATCAACAACAACTCTCTGCTTACTAAAGGATAGGGAATCATGCACTTCAAGCAGTATGAATTAACGACTATAGCTTTCACAATTACACATAAATGAAACTCCACCAGCAAACCTGTTTGATGAATGATCCTCCATGTGTACTCAGGATTCACCAAACCAACCAACCGCGATCACACAAGGAAATACTATTGGCACTGTTAATGGCACCTCATGACCAATACCCACTGCAGACAATAAGTTAACCAAGTGTCTTCTACACCTGTGCATTATCCCCGGATCTTAAACCACAAAGGCCACATCAACAACAAGAACTGCTGACATTATTTAGCATTGAGAGCTTCAACCAAACATATGCAAACATTCCGCAAAACACTTCAAAACATCATCCTTCTCCATAATCTTTAAGCCAAAGCAATCAAAGTGCAATCTTTATTAATACTCACACATCCACTGCAAGGAGCAACACTGGGACTTCTCCAATCTGAACGAACCATAGGAACCAAAAATTTGGGGATAGGTCAAACATTTCTGCACTGGACCAAAAGACTCCCTAACACTAGCCACAGCTATCTCTCCCCCTCTTGTGAGAGCAAACCAGACCTCTACTGCAAGATTTGCTGAAGAATTTTACGCTTAGGTAAATGCTTAAAACAAGGTTGACAATCTTTTCACCCCTCTGTAGGTAAGAAATAGAATTCGCACAAGACTACAAACACATCTTAAATTACAGTCTGAGCAATGTAGCCACATAAGGAAAACCAAGTTCAAATTAAATGTCCATGGTTGTCCTTATTTCAATTAGCCTAAATTCTTCAGTAACTCGTTGCTTGAAAATTAATGTGTGCTTTGGTTTTGCACGGTTTACTGTTGCCGTATTTCATTTTTTATGTTAAGGGCAAATTTTTCATGAATACCAACATTTGGGAATGGGTGTTTGTTTTTCCTATCTGCCTAGTATACATGTTCAGTGTCCTTACATTAGGAGGGAGCACGTAAATCTACATGATGCCACTAAACTGCCTTGCTGGAACATTTTACACATAGGCAAATACTTTAAATGTGGGTGACAACCTTTTCACCCATCTAGAGGAAAGAAATTGTAAGGATTCACACAAGACTACACACACATCTGAGTTTACAGTAGGACCGATGTGGCCACACAAAGAAAATCATGTTTGAGTTAAAAGTTGAAGGGTGTTTATTACAAATGAATTCACAGAGTAATATAAACAGTTCTCAAAAACAAACTATAAAGATACAAGATCACCATAGTGTGTCCTAATCTTCAGAAAAAAATTAAGTTTAATTAACATGAAACATACTATACACTTGATGTAAGCAACACAAAATAGCAACAATAGGACATGGTGATCACTGAATAGACCTAAGCCAGTTGTCTCCAACAAAGAAACAGATTAAATGCATTAAAGTTTAATGCACGTTAGGGAAATCCCTAAAGGAAATATCCCTAGCTGACATGTTGGGCAATAAAATTAGGGGACAAAAAGTAAAAAGCGAAAATAGGACAAAAATAAGCTCTGTCAAGAGTCCTCTTGCACGGTCAGAAAAATCCTAAATCCAATCTTTTCAGCAGTTGAGGATGGTTTGGAAAAACAGAAAGACAACAAAATCTCTACCTAGGGAGCCCATAAGAAATAGCCCATGCAACAAGTCACCAGCAATATACACAAAGGCAATGAATTCAGCAAAGTCTTTGGTCAGCGGGCATAAGGAAAAATGGAAAGTCGATGGGATCAAGGCAATTGCACGAACCAAGCAAAGTCCAGGAGGGAATGCAAAAAAAAAAAAAGCAAAATCAGGGAAAGACTGAGGAAAGTTCCTAGGGGAAAGGTAAGTGAAACCCCACAAAATATTCTGATTCATTGAAAAGCTCTCAATTTTAGATCAAACTATTCCATTATCTGAATGAAGTGACATCACACATTGGCCATCTGCAACATTCACAACACTTCACATCACAGTCATGGTAAAGAGGTCCATCTTCTTCTCCTGTTTGATGTTTGTTACAAATTAATTACAATAGTCCATAGTTCCTCCATGTTTTAACTCCTAGAACAAGTTCTCACGCTCACAGGGCATAGAACAATAGGATATTTGATTTCCCAAAAAATATTCGGTGAGCAGGGCCGGTTCTAGAAGTTTTGGGGCCCTGTGAAAAAGAGAAGATGTGAGGCGCCTCTATTTTGCATGTCACATCACAAGACGTCATAAAAAAACAACACCACAGTACTTTGGATCTTCTTTGTCATTGCTGAAGAGTCCTAGGCCCTCATTAAGAGTCTGGAGGTCCTAGGACCGCCAGACTTGCTGTGGCAGTCAGACCGTCACCAATGTGGCAGTCCAACGGCCACATTATGACTGCCACTTTTTCATCCGCCAACGGCCTGGCAGTGCCGGCAGTCTTAATCCGCCTGGCCACCGGAAAGCAAAGGCTGGCGGGGAAGGAGTGCCAATGTTTGCATGGGGGTCCCTGCACTGCCCATGAAGTTTGCATGGGCAGTGCAAGGACTCCTATGAGCAGCCCCTTTGTTCTTTTCACTACCTGAATTACAGGTAGTGAAAAGCAGGACAGGTGCTGTCTCACCTAACGCACCACAACATTGCCGCCTGCTCAATTACAAGCCAATGTCAATGTTGCAGGTAGTTTCCTGCTCTGTCTCCGCCCACTAGCCCAGGGGTAACTCATAATAGGGCCAGCAGGCAGAAGACCGAACAGGTGGTTTTCCGACCCAATGAGTTTGGCAGGTGGCCTCCACCACCCGTCAAACTCGTAATGAGGCCCCTAGTGTTGATACGAGTAACATGAAATAAAATATAAATATGCAAATGAAATACATCCATCTATTTTAAAACCACATTAAGTGGATTACATTAGTCACTTTGGACGGGAGGGCTAGGCATGTCTTACAAAGATGACTATTCTTATTCCCAGTTAACTGATTGTTACCAGATTAGTGAAAATTAAAAATTCAGGAGCATTGAAAAAATGTAATTGAATGGCTTAAAAAAATTATGCAACAGGGTATTACAGCATAATAAGAATTTATGCAACAAGGTATAGCAAGCTGAAGTTGAGTTCAGATACAAGTACCTTTTTCATTTTTGTTTGAGAGCTTCATAAGTCACAGACCAGAACAAAAAACAGGGCAGCAGAGTTCTTTAAAAAAAAAATCTTTAGAATTTTTAGGATATAGAATGAATACACTCTCCTCACAGGGAATGGAAACCAGGTGAGAAAATGTTTTTTTTATGAAACACAGATAAAAGGAAACTTTGCAATCTGACAATGAGGAGATTAGTAAATTGATAAGTGCATTAAAATACATTTCCAGGGAAAGGAAATAGAGGAACTCCAAAGTTCTAGAATATTCTCGCTGAGTGGCAACCTTATAGTGATTTATTAGGCAAAGTGTAGTATCAGGGTGATTAAAGTGAACGTATGCTACAGACTTAAGCGGTTTTCATACCAAGATTTTTCATATGGTGTCAGAACTGCAGAAAGTGGTAGTGACAGAATTGCAAGAATGAACATTCCTCAATCACCCCAAAACGGCAGCCCTATTGTATATATTTCTAACTTTATGTGGTTGTCTAACTTGGGAAACATGGGGGTAGGTTAGTAATGTGAAACAATAAAACAAATTCCCACCTTCATGTCATACCTTGTACGCATCTGGAAGTTATTGGTAGAATCTGCCCTGTTTCGCCTACACCCTAGTACAAACATATACATGTAACAGGTTATCAAGTTTATTTGTAATGATCAGGGAAATAATACAAGGCAACAAAATGAGTCTTATACATACTAGCTCCTTCAATAATTAGGTGACGATCCACTGAGCCAATCAGGATATTCTCAAAACACTGGAGGTCAGAAGGAAATTTATTCTGTGGAGACACATAAAAGGTGTTTTCTCAAGGTTCTCAGGTCAGAGAAGAGCAGCGCCAAGTTTGTAAAAATAGAGAACTACAAATCTGGGCCATGATGCTCTCCTAGCCAAAAAATGGAAGCAGGGTAAGTTTCAGTTCCTCACATTTTGGCCCATATTTATACTTTTTTAGCACCGCATTTGTGCCACTTTTTGACGCAAAAGCGGCGCAAACTTATAAAATACAATTGCATTTTGTAGATTGCGCCGCTTTTGCGTAAAAAAATGACGCACATGAGCCGCTACAAAAGTATAAATATGGGCCTTTGGCTTTTATAACATGAAATGTAATTCACTACTACTAGTGAAGTTAAACATATCTGGAACAACATTTTTTAAAGTCATGAGGATGTTTTCTCATGTTAGTTAGGACGAGCAAGGGTCCCTGGTACGCAAGTAAAATATTGGGCTTGCATGTAGGGGTGAGACCAGCAAGGTGAATTTGAGGCCAATTTGCTTTTGTGCACTTAGGGAAGAAACCTCCCCAGCACTTTGTCATTCAACCTTCCATCTGTACGGCGCCAGTGTGGCTGGGGTCTGAGTCACAGTCTGAATAAGACCCATCCGACTGGTCATTGTCTGCTTTTGATAGCATTCTGCAGCTTAAGAGGCGAGTGTGGTTTGAAAACCTGCTCAACATTTTGGCTTCTTTCAATCCATTAGAAATAGGTGGAATTTGGATGTTTATGTTGAGGTTGCCAGCCTGCATTTCTCTTCAGCTTCCTTTCTCCTTCATTGGGTGTATTTTTTAGCACTAGGCAGTATCCCTGCCTCTAAATAAATAAATGAAATAAAATGGTGCATCGCTACTGTTTATGTCACAAATTCCCATTCTAGTGCTTTTGGCATCATTTTACTCATGAGAAGCCTTTGGTGCCTGGCACATATCACTGTATGGGTTACAGGGCCTTCTGTGATTACCACCCTTTTTGGTGTACAGGCACACAGCATTCTGCTATTCCCATGGCTATGCTGGGTATTCCTTATTATAATTACAGTTTGTGAGTCTACCTCTCACATACCCCCACCCATCACACTCCTTGGTGCCGTGTCCCATAACATGATGAGCTGTACCTCATTGGTAATCACACACAACATAAAAACACATCACACATAGGGGGTCATTCCTACCCTGGCGGTCCGAGACCGCCAGGGTAGGGGAGCGCGGATGCACTGCCAACAGGCTGGCGGTGCATCCAGGCCCATTCTGACCGCGGCGGTAAAGCCGCGGTCAGAAAAGGGAAACCGGCGGTTTCCCGCCGGTTTTCCCCTGGCCTGCAGAATCCTCCATGGCGGTGCTGACCGCCAGAACCAGGCTGGCGGGAACGGGTGTCGTGGGGCCCCTGGGGGCCCCTGCAGTGCCCATGCCAATGGCATGAGCACTGCAGGGGCCCCCTAACAGGGCCCCACTTAGAATTTCAGTGTCTGCTTAGCAGACACTGAAATTCACGACGGGTGCTACTGCACCCGTCGCACCCCTTCCAATCCGCCGGCTCCATTCGGAGCCGGCTTCCTCGTGGAAGGGTGTTTTCCGCTGGGCTGGCGGGCGGCCTTTTGGCGGTCGCCCGCCAGCCCAGTGGGAAACCCAGAATGACCGCCGCGGTCTTTTGACCGCGGTACGGTCTTCTGGCGGTTCCCGCTTGGCGGGCGGCTCCCACCGCCCGCCAAGCTTAGAATCACCCCCATAATCTCAAAACAAGCAGCACCCTTCCAACCTACATGTTGTAGTTAGCTATCCATCTTGATAAGTGCTTTAGAAACTCACATATAGGTAGTAAGTGCTATAGAAATGCTACAATAACACACAATATTTAAATTAGACACATCAAAGTAAGACACTTAAAAGGTTAAAATCCCATAAACATGAATTAGAAGTGCTTCCAAATTGCTGCTGTGAATCCCACAGTATTGAATATTAACCAAAATGGCTGCTTGGTGTGGTAAAATGACTTCTATTGTGATCAGTGATCAACCTTGAATAGGCTAGCTGACATAAGGGCAGCATGGAAGTCCAGACCTCTCTTCTTTCATGAAGAATTTCATAAGTGTACCTATTTAATTACACACTTAACAGGCTGTCCAGCCCATGATGATCATATACTTAAACTGGATAACAGTAACATCACAACACTGCAAATCAGGTGTATCAGGGATAAACCCTTGAAAATGGCTGCTATCTTGCAGGTGTACCAAAACCAATGTCTAAAGATGGGGTTCAATGAATGAGGTAGAGAGCATCATTGCTACCCTATGGCTACACCTTTACATGTGAAGGCAGTAGTAACCCCATGCACAATGTCCATCTTTCTTCTGAAGTTTCCGTAAAGTGGATTTGTGCTCGGCACATGCAACTGTTGGGGCATTTACCTGTTATGCTGTAAAACGAGGTTGACAACCTTTGAGTCTGTGCTGGAGTGAAGAAGTACCAAATTAGGCATCCATACATCCACAACAAAGTTAATCAATGCTACTAATTTGGCTAAACACTGAAAAACCCATGTGGGTAATACATTTAAAGGGTTTTATTTCAGGTTAACACACAGATTAATGTAGACGAGGCTCAGAAACACACTGTAAAGATATAGATTAGCAATTGAATAGGCAAAACATCTGACAATTTGTAGTCTGAGCATCATAAGACAAACAACTAAGGTCCGCATTACAACCCTGGCGGTCGGTGGAGAAGTGGCGGTAAAAAAAAAAAATGAAATTACAAGAATGGCAGTGACCGCCCTGCCAAACTGCCACTTCTCCACTCTGATCGCCAGGGTGGTAACCAGCCCGGCATCTGTCACTACACCACCGGCGGTATCATGACCCTGCCTACCGCCATGGATTTCGTGGGGTTCTGTACCACCACACAATCCATGGCGGTAGGCACTATCAGTGCCTGGGAATTCGTTCCCTGGCACTGATGGGGTATCCCCAAACCCCCACCCCCTCTTCAGAGTCCTCCCCCAAACCCATGCCCCCCCTACCACCCCAAAGGTAGTAGGATCCCCCTCCTCACACCCACCCCCCAAAACATTGACACACACACCCCCTACACACACACTCACACAACTACTACACATACACGCACACATATACGCACACATACACACAGACATAAACGCACACGTTTCCCATACACACAACACACTCCCCGCATGCATACACCCCCTCTACACATACCCACGCATACCCCCATGCATGTACACAACACACAAACCCCCCTCCCCCCTAACGGACGATCACCTTACCTGGTCCGGTGATCCTCCGGGGGGAACAGGATCCATGGGGGTTGTTCCCCCGCCAGCTCCCCATCACCAGAATACCGCCACACAGAATCCTGGGACGTGATTTGGTGGGTGGTGTTCTGATGATGTGGTGGTGGAGGTGGAGCAGCCTCCACTTCACCGCCGACCGCTAGTATGGCTGCTGGCGGCTCTCCGTCCGTAAAGGGCGGAGGGCTGCCAGCAGTCATGATACGCTGTGCAGAAAACCGCCTGCACTGGCGGTCTTCAGTACGGCGGTACATCGGCGGTCTTGGGAAAAGACCACTGAGGTTCAAATGAGGCCCTAAATCTGTAACTGTTGCAGTTATACTGAAGAACAACAGCAATATCTGATGTCGGTGGAGAAGTGGCGGTAAAAAAAAAAAATGAAATTACAAGAATGGCAGTGACCGCCCTGCCAAACTGCCACTTCTCCACTCTGCTCGCCAGGGTGGTAACCAGCCCGGCATCTGTCACTACACCACCGGCGGTATCATGACCCTGCCTACCGCCATGGATTTCGTGGGGTTCTGTACCACCACACAATCCATGGCGGTAGGCACTATCAGTGCCTGGGAATTCGTTCCCTGGCACTGATGGGGTATCCCCAAACCCCCACCCCCTCTTCAGAGTCCTCCCCCAAACCCATGCCCCCCCTACCACCCCAAAGGTAGTAGGATCCCCCTCCTCACACCCACCCCCCAAAACATTGACACACACACCCCCTACACACACACTCACACAACTACTACACATACACGCACACATATACGCACACATACACACAGACATAAACGCACACGTTTCCCATACACACAACACACTCCCCGCATGCATACACCCCCTCTACACATACCCACGCATACCCCCATGCATGTACACAACACACAAACCCCCCTCCCCCTAACGGACGATCACCTTACCTGGTCCGGTGATCCTCCGGGGGGAACAGGATCCACGGGGTTGTTCCCCCGCCAGCTCCCCGTCACCAGAATACTGCCACACAGAATCCTGGGACGTGATTTGGTGGGTGGTGTTCTGATGATGTGGTGGTGGAGGTGGAGCAGCCTCCACTTCACCGCCGACCGCTAGTATGGCTGCTGGCGGCTCTCCGTCCGTAAAGGGCGGAGGGCTGCCAGCAGTCATGATACGCTGTGCAGAAAACCGCCTGCACTGGCGGTCTTCAGTACGGCGGTACATCGGCGGTCTTGGGAAAAGACCACTGAGGTTCAAATGAGGCCCTAAATCTGTAACTGTTGCAGTTATACTGAAGAACAACAGCAATATCTGATGTTCTGAAACCAAACACTGGTGCAAACTATTACACATTAGTGGAATTCAAAATACGTGTAGGTCACTTTCTAGGGCAGTGGACATTCAAAACCGCACAAAGAAAATGTTAACTTGCCTTAAAGACATAAGGGAAAAAGATAAAAAGCAAGATAAAAAGCAAATACAGAAAAAAAAAGGATTTGAGAAACCTTGAAGGATTTGAGAAACCTAAAAAGGATTTGAGAAACCTTCAACTAAGGCAAACAGTAGTTGATTAGATGAAAAGGGAGACTGTCAGCACATCAGAAGCTCTGTCCTTCTTACTTTTAAAACTTATCCTGCCTGGATGTTATCAACCTCTGCACTGCTGTACTTTGCATTTCCCCTTTCATTAGAACACTCATTCCTTCAATCAATAAAACAAATGCATTCATAGGTACTAGAACCAAACCAGTGCTTAATTTGTAAATAAATAAGCAGCTGCTGCAATTAAATCTTGGAGCACGGAATACTGAGGTGGCATAATCCTGAAGCCATCTCAGGCCTCTTCAATCCACATAAAGCTACTCCCTGCCTCTTCAGCTTACTCTAGCAGTTTCTACTTCCTACCTTTGTGACGCTTTTTCGTTTTTCCCTTCCACCATCTTTCCTGTATGTGTCTTTTTCTCACAGCAAATGCTTGAGGCAAAAGAATAAGCTCCGGCCCTCAAAAATAAGTAACGGTGCTCAGCACCGGAAACAACAAGCACAAATTAAGCACTGCACCAAACCAAAGCACACACATTTACATTTGTTTTGTTTGCCCAGTGCGGAGGTCATGGTTTCTATAGAATCAGTGCAGAAAAGAAAAGGTAAGGGAAACATTTTACAACAAAAATGAGCAAAATCAAAACAAAGCAGTTATTCTAAGCCTTTTGCACCATTTACAGCAGTTCTTGCCCTTCAAAAAGAAGAAAAAATAGTCTTTGAGTTCAGCTAACAGTTCTCAAAAATATTCAAATATTCGTTTTCAACAGAACAGAGTCTGATTATCAGTTATGGTCACTTCCAGAGTGTAATGCCTTTATTGATCAATTGGTAAAGTTATTTCAAAACTCAGTTTAAATGTGATTTCAAGTTCCAGAATGTTTAACTGAATTCTCATGGTCAAAACAAAAGGCTATGAACTTGTTCTCCCATTCATTTATGACAAGATAGATCTATTCAGGTGAAAAGTATCTGAGGCTTGGCACTGTTTTTGTTTTCGTTCTCCCTACAGCACCATTGTCATCTTCTTTTTGATTTCACTCTTAATCTGTTTCTGTTTTAACAGGGAATTTATCAGCAGCCAGTTCATGTGCAGCTGCAGGACATTTATCTCCTTTCACAGTTCTCTTTTCGGGTGTAACTGCATTCACAATGCTTGCTGTGCTATTAGGAGTCAGTTGACTTTGCTCTCTTTCACCTTTGTCTGCATTCAGACTGCTTGCACCTTCACCACTTTGCACGTTTTCTGCTTCCGCCACATGTTCCGTCCCCACAGCTTGGTCAAGTTGAACCCTTTCTTCATCAGCATTCACTCTTGCAGGAGCAGAGTCTGTGTTTTCAATAGGACATGGAACTTGTATGGCTTGCAGGAATCCAGTTCGGAAGACCAGCACACTACACAGCTGTTGCTGTCACCAAGCTAACTTGAAACGGTCCTTTGCACCTTGGCTGTAGGCAAGTCTTCCTGGCATGTTTCTTAAGTAAAATCCACTCACTAACTTTCAAGCTGTGACACTGTTCTTGAGCCATGTGAACTGTTGCTGCTTCAACCTGATGAAACAATGAGCGAATCACGCCAGAAAAACTTTTGCAATAATCCAGCATTAAGTCATCTGTTACGTTCACAAGTGCATTTGCAGGTACTGCTGTTAACCTCATTGCATGCCCCATAAGAATCTGGTGAGGTGACAGTCCTTACTTCCTATCAGGGGTGCTAGGCACGTTCATCAGGACAAGTAGCAATGCATCAGGCCAATTCAATGCTGTAGATGCACAAACCTTTGCCAATCAAGCTCACAGTGTTCCATTCATCTGTTCCGCCAATCCAGATGCCTCTGGTCTGTAATTGCATTGTAGTTTTTGCTCAATGTTCAGTGCTGCACACAACAATTTTATGATCTCATTATTAAAATGAATTCCTCAATCTGATTCAGAAAAGTCACAATCCCAAACCTGGGTATCAGTTAGTTCCCTGAGCAGCAGCTTAGCTACAGTAAGACTATCATTCACACGTGTTGGGTAAGCCTCGATCCAGTGGGAGAACAGGCACACAACAGCAAATACACACTTGAATTTACTGCATCAAGGCATCTCAATGAAATCAAGTTGCATTCTGTTAAATGGAACTGGCAATCTGTAAATCTGACTCAAATTAACCACTGTGCGTTTCCCTACATTCATTTGTTGGCATATAGCACATCAATCTAAATTTGGGGTTGTGCCATGTCTGTTTGAATATGCGAATCATTGCATCTCTGCTGAGATGAACCTGACCATGATAATATCTTGCCATCAAGTTCAACACAACTTTCCTCCCCTTGAACACAACCTACTTTTATCCAACCTCTGTGTTCTTTCTCTGTTGCCTCATCCTGTAATCTTTTCAGTTCATCCCAGGTAACCACCACTGTGATCAAGAAACTTTGATTTGTCTTACCGGTGTCACTTCCATCACCCCATTCTTCAATGAAGGTGATGCAATGTAGTGCACAACATCTGTCAGTTTGGTCAGCATAGGCATTAACCAAAGATGCATAATCATCTAACTTTTGGTGGACTGTGCACATCACAGCTGCAATTGTCTCAGGTAGCTGCAAAGCATTTAACAAATTATGAATTATTTCCCATTTTGAATGGGTGATCCTGATGAGGTCATAAAACCTTGCTGGTACCATAACTGCCCGAAGTCATGTACAACACCAATCTGTATTGACTATCTGTAAATATTGTCACTTTGAGCTGCTCTGATACACATCATGCTATTGTAAGAGCAACTAATTTGGCGACTTTGGCAGAAAAGGCTTCTTGAAGCCATGAGACTTCAGCCACTCCGGAGAAGGTGCAAACTGTATAAACAGGTCTCAGAGTACCTTCACTGCTGCTTAAACTGGAGCCATCAACAAATAAAACTTGGTCATTCTCCTCTAAGGAGTATCCTGAGTATCAGGTCTGGGTTTCGTGCACAGTTCAGTCACATCAAGGCAGTCATGTTCCATTTCATTAACATTATTTGAATCATTAACATGACAGACAATAAAGTAGCTGGGTCCAGTACAGCACCCCTCTTGACCACAACATTAGCGGATCCAAGAATCAATAACTCATAAAGGTGTTGCTCTACTTTAAACTAAGAGGAAACAATGCCAACTAATGCAGCACTATTAGTCTGAGTAATGGATTTATTAAAGCACTTCCCAGATATCAAATAAAAGCACATGCAAATATGAACAAAAGCATTTAACTTGAATGCAGTGAAACACATGTATATGCCAAAATACTCACAACAGTTAAACAATGATAGGCAGAGCAAGTGCAATACATCAGCAGTGAATATAGGCAATGAAAACATATATATCCTCAGGCTAAATAATTAAGAATTAAAATACATCACCATGGGGGTTGAGTCCTTTATCCTTGCCAGCATGAAGCCAAGCAACCCTGAATGGTGGAAACAGGTCTTTTCCAACATAGGATATTTTCCTTGAACAGTGAGAGCACTTTCAAGCGAGCTCCTTCCTCAGTGCCAGGTTTCCCCACCTTACATACCTTAAATTAACTCAAGAAGAAGATTCTAGTAGCCCCACCTAGCTTCGGTTATGGAATTCAAGCACTGGCTGTACTAGTTCTGCGTCAAAAACACGCAGAGGAACTGGCCCTGCCCCAATGCGCATTCCAAAGACAGAGCTGTACTTTTCCTTGATGAAAACATTCCCTGACTGAGACTCTCTTATCATGTTTACCTTTCACATCCCCCATGTTATGTTCTTGCACGGCCTGACCCTGTTCTAGTGAGTAGAGTCAAAACATGTTCTGTGTGGAAAACAAGCTTGGTGTGGAAAAACCCTGCGCTGTTGCTGTGACGACACCTGGAGCTAAGCACACAATGAAGTCAGTGGTCAACATGGAGTCGGTGGTCAAATACACATAGCATTACACACTCCATCCTTTGACTAATGACTCTCATAGGCTACTGGTCTAAAAGTAACCTTTTGTGGTCACAACATAGTAATCAGGTTGGGTATGCATTGTATACAGCAAAGTAGCATTATTGTAATACAAATTACTACAGTTATTATACCTAAAATAGTCCTAAGTTGACCTAAATCAAAAAGCCACCTAAATAACCAATCCCACCACCCTTTGTCTACATCTTGCCTCACTCCCTTCACCAATTCGTGCAAGACTTCAATGTGAGATTTAGAGTGATCAGACAGGTTAAAGCAGCACATACCGTCAAATTCTGAGCAGCCGTTATAATGCTTCAAAGGCAAGTAGTCAATGGCTGCCCTGATTTACAATGCAGCTTTTCTAGTGCCTTGTATATCTAATAATAATTCTGCTAAAGCAATAGATGTATTATTAATGTCCTTGACCATCAAACATGCTTATTTGTTAATAACTCGAGTATTATAAACAGCTAATTTGGAAACTCCTATTATAGAAAGACTTAAGCTTACATATTCTGACCTAGACAAGAACTGAATTTCAGAGTCACAGCCTTCGCTTAATTGATTTGCGTCCATTGTGAAAACATCATAAGTCCTAACTACGTTCATGCACTTGGTCCTCAGGTTATATTGGCATGAATGTACGTGTAGGTGGTATTTTCACAAGAAAACTACCACCCCACTGGTAATTTGACATGCTTGATGTGACTAGCTGCAGTCACTATATTGCTACATGTTTTATCATTTCTTTGCTGATGTAGTACTCGTTCCCACAGGGAACTTGCCCACTTGTTGCTTCAAGGCGCATTTGAGCACAATTTCTGATTTTGTGAGTGTTGCAAGTTAAGTTGTAGCAGACATCACCAGCAGTAATGTTGTAAGTAATCATGTATGTTCACATTATCCCATTTTTCATTTGTTGTCTATTGTAAAAGCCAGCAGTATTCATAGAGTGTAACGTCTGTCAACACGTCACTTTCTTTCACTGCTCCATCCTTGTTGGTGCCATTAACGATTTGCAGCAAAATGCTGGTAGGAGTCGGTATGGCAACTAAACAAGTAGAAATAACGTCAACAGCGATTTTCATGTTCATCATGCATAAATCCAATTGGTTAAGAACAGTTTGTGTGAGATATGTCCAGACATTATGCGGTGGGATAGTAGAGATGTCGATCGGCTCTGTCGGTCAATCACATCAAGCTAGGGGATTTCGGTTCCTCCCCACCCCATTCATACATCCTTACTCAAACAGCTAGCACAAATACACCTTGTAGTAAGATCAGTAAAAGAGACAAGTATAATCATTCTCACAAATAACATTTATTAGCTGCTACATACCCCCATTTTCGAGGTCCTAGTTCCATAGCTATCAACACATTGTCCTAGCCTCTTGCTATGATTTCTGCTGGCTCAGAAAGGCAATTTGGGGATTCTATACACACCTAAGCACCAGGTTTTTTATCTGTTGAACCAAAATCTACCTCCCCACGTACTGTAAGAAGGGCTGGGGCAGTCCCCTTTTTGACTATTCCTCCATATACTGGCATGATTACAATTTCAGAAATTCTGACTCCAGGTTGTATTATAAAATCAGTGTCTCCACTGTTCATTAAAATGACCTTAATTTTTCCTTGTTAATCTGCATCGATGTTCGGCTTAGCTTCAAACTAATAGGAAACAAAGTTAAAGAATGCAAAGAATGCAACACTCTTAGTCTGAGTAATGAATTTATTTAGGCACTTCCGAGATCTCAACGATAACATACATAAATATTAACGTGAGTTTTTAACTTGAATGCAGTAAATCACATGCAGATACTAAAATAATCACAGCAGCTGAAGAATGATAGGCAGAAAAAGTACAAAACATTAACAATGAATATGTATGCAGTGAATATATATATGACTACAGCAAAGCTAGATAATTAAGAATCAAAATGCATCGCCATGGGGATCAAATCTAACATAATCCCTGCCAACTTCAAGCTGTGGAACCCTGGACAGCTCAGAAACGAGAAATACTCCTCAATGGGATTTGGTTTTTGATCAGTGCATCCACCCTCAAAATGAGTTCCTTGTGGCTCAGCACTAAGCTTTCCCACCTTATATACCTTAAACAAACACAAGAGGAAGGTTCTGGTAACCTTCCCTCTCCCTTCGAGTTAGTTGTGAAATTCAAGCGCTGGCTGTACTTGGTCTGTGTCGAAAACACACAAAAGAACTGGCCAGACCACAATGCTCATTCCTGAGACAGTGCCGTACCTTTCTCTGCTGTAGACATTCTCATCATGGTACACTCCTATGATTCCGGCATCCTCCACGATATGTGCCCTGCTCTGCTTGGAAAAATACATGCAGCACCGATGTGACGACATTTGAAGCTAAGCTAAGCATAAAATAGAGTCAGTTGTCAAGATGGTGTTGGTGGTTGAATACAGATAGCATTACAATTGATAACTCCCCCAAGAACTGAATACCTTTGAGTGCCAACCCAGATAAAGGAGAGATCAATCTGAAATGCTCCAGGGGAATTTGTATGCCAACACCTGTTTTAATAAGCGCCATGTCTCTTGGTTTCAATCTGTACATGTTCAAAACATGCATAACAACACCTGCAGGTTCTAGTATGGCTCAATAGGGAGCTAAGGCTCCTGTTATTGTCTCCCAATACAAGATAGTATGTGTTGCAACATGGGGTTGTATCTGTAATGCTAGGATTAACATTGGCATTAATCATATTTGTGCATTTGACATGGATCTATTATTAAGTATCAACAAGGCCTCATTCAAATGATCTCTCCAATTTCTCAGGGTACCGTCCGCTAGTTACTGTCCTTAAGGGACAAAGATTCAACATCTCACCCCACCTTACAGGTGACTCTTTTATCTCTGGCAACTATTGCACCTTCTCATCATCCTGCACGGGGCCTGTGCCACCTGTTCATGCAGGGCCGCTGTTCCTGCTTGTCCCACTTGAGCCCCTTCCTGTATGTACCATTTTCACTTAAAGACACTTGCTTCCAGTGCATGTCCCATCTGGTGAGTTTTAGGTGGACTCATCACCCACTGCATTATCGAGATCTCGGGTCTCAGAACCACATCATACCCTATGGTCATTTGCTCAGTATCCACTAGAGCCCAGTAGCATGCTAGTAACTGTTTCTTAAAGGGAGTATATTACTCTCCAGCATCTGGTAGCTTTTTGGTCCAGAAAACCAGGGGCTCCCTCTTTCTTCCCTGTTTATGCCTCATACTCCAATTTACATAAAATACTGCCCATAGACAGTAACATGCAACTCAATGTCTCGTTTCCTTACCTACCACAAGTCTAACGCCTGTTGAATCGCCTCCTTTGCCAACTCAAACGCACACTGCTGCTGCTCTCCCCATCCAAACTCTTGTTTTGTTCAAGTCACTTTGTATAAAGGGGCTAAAATCTGACTTAAATGAGGGATATGCTGCCTCCTAAACAATCCAATGAATCACTGAGTCTCCTGCCTATTATAATGTGTGACAAATTCTAGTATCCTTTGTCTTACTTGCGACAATACCTCCCTGTGTCCCTGATTCCACTGAATACCTAGAAACTTCACATTTTGAGAGTGTCCTTGTGTCTTATCTGGATTGCTCCACAACCCTGTCCAACTGAGTTTGCACCTGTTCTTGCGTTTCTCCCTAAATCATCACATCATTGATATAATGAGACAACTGCACCCCGGGAATGACAGGAACTTCATCCAGGCATTCTGCTATGAGCCAGTGACATATTGTGGGGCTATGTATATGTAGGAAGCTGGCCTGGTGTGTAGTAGGTACCTAAGCTACTTACACCTTATGCAAGGTATCCCCTATTAGTGAAGTGTAGGCAGTGTCTAGAAGCCAGGCTCTCTAGAGGTAGCTGTGGATGAGAATCCAAAGCTTATCTAGGAGACATGCAGAGCTCATACAATACCACTGTAGTCACACAGCACTTACACACATGAAAGAATACACTCAGTGTTACAAAAATATAGTTACTTTATTTTAGTAACACAACACCAAAAATACTCTAGGGGCAATACTCCCTTAGGAGGTAAATAATACACAAGATATACACACTAGTTGCTAGAAATAGGCATTAGAATAGTTAGAAAACAGTGCAAAGTAATGTAAAACTCAATAGAGAATAGTGGACCTAGGGGGAGCACAAATCATATACTAAAAAATGGAATGCGATAGTCAGACCCCCACCTTGGTAAGTGGAGGGTGTAGGAGGGCTCAAAACCTAGAGATGACTGCAAGAAACTGAGAGTGGATTCCTGAAGAGGAAGACCTGTGGAAAGAGGAGACCAAATCCAGAAGACACAGCAGGATCCAGTGGGGGCAGGAGCCCCTACCCACCAAGCTGGGGATTGTAGGAGTTGGTCGACAGTGAAAAAGGAAAGTCAGCACTGCAGGCCTGGAGTCGGAGTCGAGTTCCTGGAGGATGCAGGTGATGTCTTATGCTGGCAGGAAGATTACAGTCAGGTTTGCGTGTCCGGATTCCACCAATAAGCCTTGGCACAGACAAAACTCATGGTTGGCGGAAAGTGGTGCTGCCGGGGACCAGCAAGGTCCAGAAGGAGTCAACCCAGGAGGGAAAGCCAGCTTTGCAGAGAGCCCACAGAAGTGCAGACAGCACGCACAGGAGCCCCACAGGATGGAGACACAGAAGGTGCAAATGGAGCCCACGCAGCACTACAAAAAAGGATCCCACGCCGCAGGAGAGCCATCCAGGGAGTTGTGCACAGCAGGAAGGAGTGCTGGGGGTTGGAGCTACACAAAGACTAAAGACCCCTTGGAAGAAGTGGCAACAAGCCTTGGCAGCTGCAAATGACGCTTTGCACTGGAGTACTATCCTGCGTGGGAAGCCAAGGGCTTACCTCCACCCAAGTTGGACAGCTGGTAGAGAGGGCCGTCTGGACTACTGCTGACTACCACTGATGTTGCAGGATCCAGGCAGCTCAGCAGGAGAGTCAATCCGCGCAGTCGGTCGTCGTTGCTGTATGTGCCTGCAGATGCAGGGGAGTGACTCCTTCACTCTAAGGGAGATTCTTTCTTCCTTCCTGTACATATTGAAGACGGGCTGTCCTCAGAGGATGCACAACCGGGGAAATGTTGCAGAAGCTGGAAGGAGCCATGAAAACAATGTTGCAGGCGAAGTCTTTGTCTGGGGTGGTGATGTACAGGGGAGTAGTCACTCCCCTTTCCATTGTCCAGTTTCATGCCAGAGCATGGACTCAAGGTGCCTGAACAGGTGTGCACGGAGGGCACCAAATGTGCCCTTCAAAGCATATCACTGGCTTTGGGAGGCTACCACTCCCAAGTCCAGTAACACCTATTTCCAAAGGGAGAAGGTGTAACACACCTCTCCCAAAGGAAATCCTTTGTTTTGCCTTCCCAGGCTTGAGATGCTCAAGCAACAGGAGGGCAGAAACCTGTCTGTGAGTTGGCAGCAGAGGGGGCTGCCTGGAGAAGGTTGCAGGAGCAATGCTGGGTGTCCTCTAAGGAGTCCCCAGAGTGCATGGGATCATACAACCAATACTTGAAAAAGTATTGGGGTCTGATTCCAACATGTTTTATACCAAACATGACTAGGTTCAGAGTTTCCATTATGTAGCTGGACATTGGTAGTGACCTAAGTCCAGTGCACGTGTAAAATGGTATCCCCGCACTCACAAAGTCCAGTAAATAGGAGTTTGTGAAGGTACCTCTGCTAGTGCAGGGTTGCCCTCACGCACAAAGTACCTGCACCCTGCCCTGTGGGCTGAGACGGCCCGCTAAAGATGTGACAAAGTGACCTTGTGCAGTGACCTATAGTGAATATGGGGGCATGCTCCCGGTTCACGCAGATTGCAATGGCAGGAAAGCAGAACCCTTTGCATGGGCTCCCTATGGGTGGCAGAATATCTGCTTCAGCCCATAGGAATCCCCCTGGAATACCAATGCCCAGGGTACCTAGGTACCATATAGTAGGGGGTTACATGGGGGCACCAGTATGCCAATTTTGGGATGAAATAACGAGTTTTGGGAGAGAGAGCATAATCACTAGGGTCCTGTTAGCAGGATCCCAGTGAACAGAGTCAAACACACTGACATCAGGAAGAAAAAGGAGTTAACCATGCCAAGAATGAGGGTACTTTCCTACAGTATATACCCCATAGGCAAAGATAACACCTTAAATTGTCTTCTGTTCCGTGAGAAACTGAATTGTTCCTGACTCTCAGGGCCCATGGTATGGAGAAGAAAGCATTAGCAATATCAATCGTTGGATAACAGGTCCCTTTATGTTTTTGTACCTTTTCAACCAAAGGGATGGTGTCTGGACGGCAGCAGTCAAAAGGGGTGTATATTTATTCAATTCTCGATAATCGATCGTCATTCCATAGCGCCAATCCGAATTGCGTACTGGCCACAAAGGACTGTTCCACTCAGTGGTGATTGGGGCCACCACACCTCCCTCTATCAAATCCTGTGTAGTCTTACTTATCTCCTCATGCCCTCCCAGGATTCTCTACTGTTTCAAATGAACCAACTTGGTGGCTGGGGGCACTTTCACTGGGGGTATCTTCATATGACCAACCCTAACTGCTGCAGCTGAAATGTATCTCTTTGACCCAAACTGATAACAACCATCATCCAAGTATAAAGTAATCCCCTTCAGAATGTCAATTCCCAGTATATACTCTAGGAGGAGCACAATATAAACAGTGTATTCTCTTTTTGGCATTCTCCCTATTTTCATTTGAACATTAGTCTGCACTGCGGGATTTGCTTTCCACCCAGCCCTGTGATGGAGTAGTGCTAGCCTGTAAATTTGTTGGGATTTTGTCTACCAAAGCCCAAACCTTCTGAACATTTTTATTTTTTCAGTGAATTATCTTTGCAAGCCCTTTCCAGTACCGGAGTTTGGCCTATTTTCTAATCTGATTTAAACCTGTTGACTTTCGCCCAAGTCAGGTCTGGATATATGCTCTCACATCTGCAAGTCATCCAGTCAGTATTCAAATCTTCCTCCTCCTTCCCCCTTGGAGAAACTTTTTTCTTCCTTTCTTTACCTTCCTACTGCATCTGTGACTTGACCTGATTTACTAGCTTGTTATCCTGTTTATTCACCTTTCTGCTCCCCTCCTTTCGGTCCAGCCCTGGCTTGTGATACATCTCCCACAGATTCTTGGCATCTATTCCATCTACATGTTCTTTGTTGACACCATCCTTCAGCAATGCCATAAACATATCTCTCCTAGATACTCTGGTATTATCTGTGTGACCTTCAGACCTCGAGGTCTTTAAGGTTTCATCCAGTCTTTCAGGTTTCATCCAGTCTCCAAGCTCCTCTAACTCAAAAACTGCCTCCATCACATCCTTTAAGGGATTACCTGTCTGATTGATTACTAGAGTCATTATCACATCTTTGTAGGCTGATGGAGCAAAGTTAATTATTTTGTTTTTGCACTGATACAGAGAGCGATCTGTCCAACAGATGGTGAGCATCATCCTGGCAAATTACAGTTTTCATTCCCTCCTCCTTAATACTCTGCATTGAATCTCTTAATGTATACCAGGGATTATCATTTTTTGGCCAGTCTGTCTCTGTAGGATACTTATGGTTCCACCCCATGACTGTTAGCTGCAGTCGGGTGATCTGTTGGTTACCCTTATAGCCCCTAAACTGCTCCTGTACAGTAGGATCAGTGTTAAGTATGGAAAACCTCTAAGCGTTTCCTACATCTAGCATCGCTCCGGATGCTCCTGTGTCAAATAATCACACCATCCATGTAAGTAATGTTTCCCCAGATCTCTGCCTAAATCTGTCTGTGATATCATGTATCTCCTGTTGTGTTTAATCCTCTAGAGAGTCCATGGCTGCCCCCCGCTTCCCCTCCGGGAGGCATGCATAATTTTCTGTTTGTCTGCCTCGCCCCGACCACCACTATCTTGATAAAGCCCCTTATCAGAATCAAAAAAGTTAGTTGAATCCCAAATATTTGCATCCCAAGCATCCGGATTCCAGTCTAGCCCTGCTTTAGCGATGTCTCAATGAACTTTCTTTTTATCAACTCTTCCCTTGCGCTTTTTGTACGCGCACTGCAGTTTTCTCTGCCACGGACTGGCAGTAATTTATTCTGGCATGGCAGCATGGTTGAATTATTCTTGGCTTCAACTAGCTGCCTATCCAATTGCTGTTTTTCTTGTTCTAACTGAACACATTTCTCATGCATTTTTCTATATGCAGATAACAGGATCCGGGAAGATTCTAGTAATTTCCCCCTCCCTTTGGTTATGAGATTCAAGCACTGGCTGTACTCGGTCTGCATTCGAAACACGCAAACAAAAGGGGCCTGCTCCAATGCACATTCCAGAGACAGAGCTGTACTTTTCCTTGATGAAAACATTCCTAGGCTGAGATTCTCTTATCATGTCTCCCTTCCACATCCCCCATGTTATTTTCCTGCAGAGTGTGACCCTGTTCTGGTGAGAAGAGCGAAAACACGTTTTGTTTGGAAAACAAGCTTGATGTGGAAAAACCCTGCACCGTCGCTGTGACAGAACCTGGAGCTGAGCACAAAATGGAGTCAGTGGCCAGGATCGAGCCGGTGGTCAAATAGAGATAGCACTACAAATGGGTAAGACGGGCACTGGCCAAATAAAGGGTCTATGTCCTCGCCAGGAGTACTGAGCGTGCGGCATAAATGGTTAAATGGTTTCCCATCACAATACCTTTGCACTGACTTATGCTTACACCAGCGGCAGCTACTGCCTTTAAACAACCAGGCAGTGACGGGATCTAATGTAGTGGAAAAATATGCCACAGGTCTGTTCATTCCTCCATGCAACTGTGTCAAAAGAGAAAGAGCGCAACCATCTCGCTCATGACAAAACAATGAAATGCCTTTCATGTAATCAGGCATTCCAAAAGCTGGAGCTCTGCACAAACTTTCTCTCAATTTGATCAACGCTAGCATGCATTCTTCATTGAAGAGGGACTGGGTCTATAACTTCTTTGTGTGTCAACTTCTGCAACCGTTTGGAAATTACTGGAAAATATGGGATTCGTTGGTGACAGTAGCTCCCAAAAACATTCCGACATCTCTCTGTGTTACTGGGGGATTCATTTGCATAATTGCTGCAACTCTTTCTCTGAGCACTTTCCTTGCACCTTTCTCAGTTTGGTGACCCAAATACTTTACTTTTCTCTGACAATACTGTAATTTGGTCAGGGAAACCATGTGTCACTTGACAGCCAAATAATTCAATAACGCTATGGTATCTTTTCTGCAAGCTTCACTTGTATTGGATGCAACCATCAAGTGATCACTGTACTCCACTAAAGCGGACTGAAATAGCATGTTCAATGACTCTAAATTCTTTTTTGGAATCTCGTTAAAAATGGACGGTGATTCTGAAAACCCCTGTGGAGTGCAGCACCATGAATACACATGGTTGCTGATTCGGAATGAGAACAGGAACTGACTATCCTCACTTTTTTCAGAACTCCCTGCTTGCTAAAATCTGCAATTACTGGGGTAATACCTTTGATTACTTCTGGGGTCATGTTATACTGTGGTGTTCTGGGGAAAACTGCATTTGGCTTTATAGATACTTTGACTGGTTCAGCACCTCAAATAAGTCCAATATCTTTTCCGGAGAGATCCCAAACTAAGCGTTACTGTGTCTTGTAATTCATCAGGAAGGTCTTTACCTGTCACAGCAGGAAACTGTGTAATGAGAGGATACATCTCGTCAGTTTGACTGGACATCTCATCATCTCTATTGGTCTGAATTGCTCTCCCTTCATGTGTACAAGTGATGGAACATTTTAATTGACATAGTAAGTCTCTTCCTAACAGACTCACAGGACTTGAAACGCAAACTATGAATTGGTGCAAATCCTCAAAGGTTCCTATTTTCACTGGGATGGGCTCTGTAATGGGGTTTGCCAAATACTGGTTTGCTACTCCTACAACCCGAGCTGTCCTTATGGAGAAGGGCACATTAGGTACTTCTGCAGATCTGACAGTGGATCAAGTTGTTCCAGTGTCAACCGGGAATGAAACATCATGACCCATGACAGTTGCATTCACATATGGAGCATGCTGATCTGCCTCCAGTGAAGCAGCAAAATTACATTCTTCCTCTTCTGAACTTTCACCTATACATACTTCACTCATTTAATCTCCACTAAAATCAATCAGTGGGTATTGTGTGATTAACTGATATACATTTGCTGTTTGGTTCACCTTTTGCTGAGGACTCTTTACCTGTTGCTCTGCCATCGGAGCTTGTGGAAACTCCATTTGCTGTTGGGCTTGATTTTGCTGTTGGGGAAATTGTACTTGCTCCTGGGGAACTTGCATTTGGACTGCTCCAGTAGGAAGATTCATATTTTGATTTCGGGGCCTTTGAACTCTTTGATTTTTAAATTGACTTTTGTCAACCATCTATGCAACACCACCACCTTGCACCAAATTATTTACATTACTATAGGATGTCTCCCGTTTTCAATGTCCGACATTGCCACACACATGACAAGGTAGCATTTTCTTCATGTTTTGAACATCAGCCACATTAACATTTGATCTACTCGAATTCCATGACCTATACCTCTGAACTGAGGCACCATATTGCCCTGCTGTTGTGTTCCTTGCATTTCTCCTATGTTAACCACTCCTTGTGATCCCTGAATACCTGCTGCTTGGGCAGACTTGATTTGCGTCACCTTACCTTTTCCCTTAATCTCTTCTGCTTCAACTCAATTTTGTAACGACAGTATTTTGGGTAATGCAATACTTCATTAATCGGCTTTCCCTGCCAGCAAATCAAATGATTCTGAATCATATTGCTGATTTCAGGCTTCAATCCTTGAACAAATCTGAACACAAAATGAATCATGTCTCTCAGTTCAATAATCGCCGTGTCACTGTATTGCTTGAATGCTTGCAACACTTTCTCACAATAAGCATGAACAGATTCCTTTGTCTCCTGAGATGTCCTGTCGTTCCTTTGCCAATCAATCTCTTTAGATGAAAACTCTGGTTTTCAAAAATTCAATCCACTTGAAAATAGCTCTTCATCACTTCTTCAGATGGCGCACCTGTTACTGCATCCCTTGGGGGCTTCACTCCACTGAAACTCATCCCACAAATCTGCTAGTACCACAATCTCAAATAAAGTGTTCAAATCTTCCCACAAACACTTTGCAAGCTTGATAGACCTCTTTGTTTCCTGATAGCACTCCACTGGTTTCTCCCTCAACTTTGGGTAATCATTTGTGAATGACAGTATGTCATTTTTGCTCCAAGGAACATGAATACATTTAATCTCAGAATTTCTCTCATTGGCATCATTTTTACAGCTTCCTCATCCTGCTGTACATCATTTTAAGATGCAGTCCGCTTCTTCTTCTGACCTATTTTCTTTGCTCAGCTGCCTTCCCATTTATCTAATGCTGCCTATGCTTGATGTTCTGAATTAAACCCTTAAAGTGAATTTTCATTCACGGTGATCTCATGTTCACAATGTCTCAGAAATCGAATTCTAATCTGCAACTCTTTTTCAGTTATTTAGATTTATTCATCTCCATTTCATATTTCTCAGCCAAATTAGATAATTTCTCATATACCTGTCCTGCTCGAAGAGTAATGTCCTTTCACATGAAGCGCAATTTGTTTTCATTGTAAGAATCTAATCTGTCTAATTCAAAGGTTCCTTCAATCCTTTAATTTAATTCCAATTTTAATCTAGCCATGTCTAATGTATTTTCTCCCTCTGGTGTGTTTTCTGAATCTGATTCTCCGCTCAAATTGTCTAACCATTCAGTCAATTGTTGGGCTGTCAGTCCTTGTAAACTAATGTTATTTCCATTGTCTCGGGGCATAATCTGTGGAATATTGCATGGGGCTCTCATAGCCTGTTTTGAGCTATTACAGATTATCACATGGAGCATGGGGGACATGTTGCATCACTCAGTGGACCCACTCTATACCTCCACTAGCTTCCTATTGAGAAAATGATTAACTTGAAACTCCTCATACATGCATTCACTGCCCCCCAGGACCTAGGGCCCACAACCACTACATCACCTTCCCCACCAGACATCTCTCCTCTCCATTCAACAAGCTGTAGCCACAGTACCCTTCAAATGGAAGACCTTGGCTGGTGGAAAATACTTTGTCTTCCTCAAAGGAAAGAGCTGGAACACCCTTCCCCTGCACCTCAGGCAGTCACCATCGCTGCATCAGTTCAGGAAGGACCTTAAAACCTGGCTCTTCAACTGAAACTCAGAGGGCACTCTCCCTCCCGTTTCAGCACCTTCAGACCCTTACGGGTGAATAGCTGCTCTTTATAAACTCTGATTTGTTTTGTTTTGATTTATGTGTCTGGTTCGAATCCAAAAACAAAATAGGGGTCATTGCTGGCCTGTAGTGCTCAGTCTCTCCATTTCTGCATTAGTCCCAAAAGGTGAAACTGAATTTGGAATCTGTGACCTACCATTCTTATTACCCTGGGCATACAACAGGACTACTAGACCTATTTTCACAGGAACTGTCAATGTATCTGGTCCTGACAAATTTGTTTAACTTGACGGAAACCTTAATCCTTTACCTTGGGGAGTCAATACTTTACCAAAACCCTGATTTTCCTTATTCAGGGCAACATTGTGGTTTTGTTACTGGTGAATACATGGGCATTGTCTGTCTATGGTTCACAAAATGTGCAGGTGTCTGTGCATTAGGTATGGACTCATTTTGAATCATTCTTGCATTCTGAATTGGCTGTGACATCCTGAACTGTATTAACATTTGGAGCTGTCAGATTCCTCTGGCACTTATGCAACATTAGCAGTAGACACATTTGGAGTCATCATAAACTGACTTAGTTGAAATGGGCCTGTGGCCATATTCAGAACTACATTCTGGCTTACTGATGCGACTGCATTATACAGTGAGGGATGATTCTGCAACAACTGCATTATAAATTCATCTTCTGACTCACTTTTGATGTCTGTAACCTTCTTGTTTTCACCTAATGTCTGTTCTGCATCTTCTTCAGCATTCTTTTTGGCTCTATGTTTAGCCTCTCCACCACCTACCTGTGTAATTGCTGTTGCTAATTGCATGTAATGCCTCTACGCTCCACATTTTCAGCTCTTCATCCTATCTAGCTTCGGATAACGACTTTCCTGCTTTTCTCATTCTCCTTTCAAATTACTGAGCCTCTTTCTGTCTCGCAACTGATTCCCAAATAGCAAGTGCTTATTTGAGGTTCTGGCTCATGCAACTCCCTCCTCAAGTTCTCTAAAATTCTTACATTAAAAGTTCCATAACAAGGAAAAGCTAAGGTACCCTCTTTCTCAGTTAATTTGTACCATTGATTTACCTAAAGACATGCCGAAACTCCTCTCTCCTCCATTAACTTGAATGCTGGTGTACCCTCAGGTGAAGTAGGTTCTCCTTCTCTAACTGGAATAAAAACATTAAAAAGCTCCACAAAACTTTGCAAAACTTTATTTTTTTACAAATCTAGTTCACAAACACAAAATCGATGAAATCAGGAAGTAATTTTCAATCCCACAATCATTTTCATGAGCTCTTCTCAACCTGTAGCAGTGCAGTCTTATCTAGCAATCCATGTGCGGCTTTTCTCACCAGCCGACCTATACTAGTGCGGATCAAATGTCGTCACACTCACTTCGCTCAACAGCTGTGACTCACTTCAGAGCCTTGACACTCACCTCTCATGCAAAACAGCTAAATGCAAACATTGCAAGCACAAAAAACAAAACCTGTTTGCTCACTAAGGGTAGGACTCAAACGCATTGAAAACTGTACTGAACTTTTAACTGTGGCCTTTCGCACAAACAGCTACTCTTCCCGCTATGGCTTTCTCACATGCACAAGTAAGATTTGATGTGCAAATCTTACTCCGGTCAATATGCATCCTCCTTGTGCACTCAGGATTCACTTAATGCCAACCAATAACTCACACACTAAAGGAAATCTACTGGTATTATTGATAGCGCTCAATTGACCAACATCTCACTGCAGACAATAAATTAGCCAAGTGCCTTCATACACTTGTACAATACTCTGGATTCTTAGGCCTTGCAGGATCCGTCAACAACAACCATGTGGGCAATTTTTGAGCACAAAGCACCACATTCAGTTTGAGTACCCAAATTCCCTACTCTCTTACTCAGAGTATGCAAACTCCCTACTCAATTGCCTGTAGCACGCCAACTCCCCACTCACTTCGTACATCACACTTCACGGTGATTTAGCCAAAAGCATTGCAAATGCAAACTCTACTCAAAACAAATACCGTACACTTATAACGCAATGCTGAAATGTCATCACCCCCTACTCTACACTAAGAACAACTCACAATGTGGGAACATTCTGACTATCTTCCCCACAGGACATAACCGTAACTCTGCTAACAAAACTGTAGCACACCCACTGAGGTCTTCTTCCTGCTTCGGGTGCAGAAACCACAAGCGTGCTGGTGAGCCAAAGTCACTACCCTCACCAATAGAGGTTGACTAGATCTTTGGACTTGGTGAAGAGTATAGTAGTCAGATTAATTCAAATCAATTACATTATATCATAAACAATTCTGGACACCATCAACATTTTAACACTAAATTAAACTCCAAACTGAATAACTTTCAATGCTTTATTTCAATCCCAAAATTAATGTTACGTATATGGTGTGTAAAAACTAAGTCAAAAACATACATGAAAATGATTAACTGACCAATACGTCTGAAAAGATTTAACCTACTAAACATCAATACTATTAAACACTCCAAAAGTATAACATAGATCAGCAGCACTACCATATGCACATTCATTTCAAATTTCGAAGCAGATGGTGACATCAGTAAATCATCAAAATACAATTTTAACATTCAAATTTCAGAGCTGGGCCATCCTCATCTCTAACACGAATTTAGACTTGCATGTGTGAGAACGGGCTAACACATGCGGGCAGAATCAAACATGGAAGACAAAAATAATTAGGAAAAAAATCATCTAACTAGGACTACACACTATAAAAATATGCTGGTGTAATTATCTAAGCTGAAAAAGAAACAAGAAACCCCATTTTATTATACCACTCCTCATGGGTCAGCAAACAGCAATACCTCATGAGCAAGAGAGATCACTTTCTATCTACGTCAGTTGACAGCAACATCAGGACAGTTTAGAATACGGGCTGCACATAAGAGAGGTCAGCAGTTCAGAATTAGTTGTGTATACTAGTACTGAACAGCGTGAACAGATTGGGCAATTAAGACGGAGAGGAAACTCATCAGATGGTTAAAAGGGACAGAAAGTGACAGCAACAGACATCATGCAGAATCTGGCAGAGTTGTGGGCTGACTTGAGGCAGAAGTGGACTCACACAAACTAACTCCAAGGCCCATATTTATACTTTTTCACGCAAATCTGCGTTAGCGCAGTTTTGCATGAAAAAAGTATAGAGCCGGCTAGCGGCATTCCAGGACGCCAGCCGATGCGATATTTATGGAATGGCGCTAACCGGCGCTAATGCCCTGTTAGCGTCCTGTAAAGGATGCAAACAGGGTGGGGAAGGCGTAGGGGGAACCTTAGCTTGTGCGCCGAATTATGGCGCTACACTGTTTAGAGGCAAAAAAATGCCTCTAAGCAGTGTAGCGCCATTTTCTGGTGCACAAGCCCCATAGACATGGCTCCTGTCTTGGTAAAGACAGGAGCCATACCCATTGGGGCCAATGCCATGCAGGGGCCCTAAGTCAGAGCCCCTGAGCATGAAAATATATATTTTTTTAAAACGTACCAGGACTTACCTGGGATGGGTCCCCCATCCTGTGGTGTCCCTCTGGTGTGGGTGGGGGTGTCCCTAGGGCCAGAGACGGGCACCTGTGAGCTCTTTCCATGGTCTCTGACCATGGAAATATGCCTACAGATTCCCTAACGCCTACCCATACACAGGCATTAAATAATGGCGCTAAGCAAGCTTAGCACCATTATTTAAGGCCCCCATACCACATGCTGGATTTTAACACTGGGGGATAAATATGGCGCTAAGGCCTATCGTCCTTTTCTGGACGGGAACGCCTACCTTGCATCTCATTGACGCAAAGTGGATTTTAAAGTTCAGAAAACGACTTTAACTCCATAACTTTGGCGCTAGATGTGTCTAGCGCCAAAGTATAAATATGAAGTTAGGTTTATGCTGAATTTGCATAAAAAAGAATTACGCGAATTCAGCGCAAACCAAGTATAAATATGAGCCTACGTTTCCAAAAGTCCCTCACTAATTAGAAATATTTATGGTCCGTTTGTTGATTGGCCCTTCTAGTGGGCTGACTTCAGGTGTCAGATTCAGTGTCACATGATTGTTGATGGCACCATAAAGTTTGCAACTATTCCGCATTTTCTCAGCAAAAGTGTGTTGCCATGTCAATGATTTTGAAGAGTTCCACCAAAATATTGCATTTTCTAGTTATGTGCTACTTCAAAATTCTCTCTCATGACACACAATATAAACTAAATATTTCTCATAGGAATCATAGATTCCCTGTCTTGCTTGACAGCTAGAACAAATAATGTTACATAGTTAATACTAAAACATACCCTTCGCTTTCAATACAATAGGACATTCAATATCGCATCAGCAACCTAGGAAAATAATTCAGGTCAGAAGGAGCAGAATAAACAAGTGATTTTCCACTACTGCTGCAAAATGAATCTCTCAGGCCTAGTCGAGCAAAGAAAGCCTAAATGCACTTATAACAATTAATACATATAAATCCTATTGCTCACCTTACAATTATAATGAAATATGCAAAGCAATGTATTTATTGCAAACGTTATTTACAAATATGTTAGGACAATTTAAATATGCATTTCGTTTTCCCCACACATGAAACTCACATTAATAGAATTAATTTAATCAATATAAGCCTGATTAATTCATATTAATTTAATACATTCATATGAATAGTCATCTTAATAAAAAATACTCAATGTTAATTCATATCAATACGTCATTTAATATAAATGTACAATATTTCCATGTTAAACGTAATGTCTAATATGATTGGCAGCCACATGGTCCACCATATTTCAAACGTGCACATTTTACATCTCCACGTTAATTTATCTGTTAGGCTTTTAATGAAGGCTTATTAGTCACCATATGCTAACTTCTATGCCACTACTGTATTAATAAAATGTGATCTCTATCACCCTCACCACCTCTTCTTAACTGTTAATGTCTGGCTTGATCTAGAAACAAAAGGGTCTTCTGTTGCCTGAAAATAGAATGCAGAATGGGCAGACAAGACTTCACCACAGGTTTTTAACAGAGGTGCTGCCTCTCCCCTGCCCCTGTGATCCAACATAATTGCTGGCCTTGCTGCTGTTACATCGCCCACCCAGTCATTTCCTTCCACACCCACTACTGCACCCCCAGGAATGCCACCACACCCTGACCAGCAAGGTCAAGACCCCTTGCTTAGAAATACATTAGCAATGTGATCTGATTGGGGAGGGGGCCCAGGAGGAGCAGGTAGCTGACTGTGAATGTGTGTCCTTTCATAGGGAAGTGAGGCCCCATGTTTAGGAGCTGCGCATGGGGTCCTGGGCAGTCGCCCACACCACCTATGCCTAGCTCCGGCCATGTCAATGGGAACAGAATCTGTTGAAACGTAGACTAACTTGTTGTATACAAAACCTGAAACGAATGTTATGTTAGCAAGTGAAAAGGCATCTTCTCAAGAATTCTGAACTGTCAGAGGCCTAGCAAACTACCATAGCTAAATTAGGTCAAGAGAGTTAAATGACACAAGTTATTAAACTGAATTAAATCATTTAACATCAAACTCATTAACTTGTCATTAGGATATCATAGCAGGATTCATTTTACAATACATTTATTAGGAAAGCAACTTGTAAATCATGACTGTAAATATAATGTAGAACTGCATTGGGCAGCCATATACATAGGTGGCACTCAAGGGATTAAACACAAATTTTCCTTATTGTTTTACTACAAACTGTTATTGAACACGCTAAGAAAACAGAAAATATCAAGACGAATGTCAAAATTTATAATTTCAGTGCTATACCTCCCGGCTCTAACACTTTAACCTACAGTGAATGCACATCAATACAGGTTTTCAGTGCACCACTTTAGATTTAAACTGTTAGACATTAGTACACTCAGATAAACATATAGTCACATTTAACAGTACATGACAAAAAGATAGCAGCCATATCTGTGTTGCATTAGCCTGCAGGGAGTTTCTAAAAATACAGCTCTCACAACAAAGCTACCAGTGTGATTAACAATGATTAATTTGTGCTAGTGTTTGCCTGTGCACGGTACCAGCACCTATCCCTACACATTAACACTTATTTAAGATAGCCTACTATGTGGTGGTATTGTTTGACTATGTTTTAGCAGTACTCAGCACTAAAGTATTGAACGTTAATCAACAAAGAAAAATGAGGCTCGTCCAGGCTATGCTTTCACAACTGTATTGTGTGATGCTCAGTATTTGACTGTACTGACAGGAACAGGGGGAAGTGCCAACCACGCTGAGGAATACCTTGCACCATGGCACATACATTTCTAAAAACTTAGGGACTTAGGATGCCCATACTTAGGAAATGCAGCATAGCTACCATGGCCGTGTTCATTCCTTAAAAATGCAGCAGAGCTACCATGGTAATGCCCATTCTTGAGAAATGCAGCATAGCTACCATGGTGATGCCCATTCTTGAGAAATGCAGTAGAGTGCCCAAGGTGATGCTCAATCTTGAGAAATGCAGCAGAGCTACCATGGTGAAGTCCATACCTGAGAAATGATGCCATGATGATGCCCACACTGGAGAAATGCAGCAGTGCTACCATGGTGATGTCCATACTTAAGAAATGTAAAGAACTACCATGGTGATGCTCATACTTAAGAAATACAGAGGAGCTACTGTGATGATGCCCATACTTGAGAGGTGCAGCAGAGCTATCATGGTGATGCCCATTCTTGAGAAATGCAGCAGACATACAATGGTGATGGCCATACTTGAGAATTGCAGCAAACCTACCATGGTGATGTCCATTCTTGAAAAATGCAAACAGCTACCATGGTGATGCCCATTCTTGAGAAATGCAGCACAGCTACCATGGTGATGCACGTACTTATAAATGCAACAGAGCTACCATGGTGATGCCCATTCTTGAGAAATGCAGCAGAGATACCCTGGTGATGTCCATTCTTGTGAAATGCAGCACAGCTACCATGGTGATGTCCATTCTTGTGAAATGCAGCACAGCTACCATGATGATGTCCACAAAGAAGAAATTCAAAGAGCTGCCATGGTCATGCCCATTCTTGAGAAATGCAGCTGACTTACCACGGTGATGCTCAGTCTTGGGAAATGCAGCTCTGCTGCTATCATGGTGATGCCCATTCTCGAGAAATGTGAAGAGGTACCAGGGTGATGCCCCTTCTTGAGAAATGCAACAGAGCTACCATGAAGATGCCCATTCTTGAGAAATGCAAAAGCTACCATGGTGATGCCCAGTCTTGAGAAATGCAAAGAGCTATCATGAGTATGCCCTTACTTGGGGCATCTTGGCAAGGTGAATTACAAATGAATGGGTAATTATATAGGGTGTTGTGTTATACTGAAACCCAAAGTCATGACTTTGTCAGGTAGGAGCAATATGTTTTTGAGATACTCATGAATCAGAGAAGTTTTTACAACTTTCTTTTTGGAGCAGGGGCAGGTTGTTTCTGGGTGACGTGTCAGAGTGCTGAGAATTAGGTATTTCAAGCCTCATTGTTGAGACTATAAAGAGTATAGCTATTCAGCTGGGCTTGAGTCATCCAATGAATGCCCTAATGTTCGGCTGCCAAAGAGCACAGGACCTGATTCGGAGAGTATCAGGCGGACTGAAATAAAACAGGGTCTTAAATGTGGATGGCCCAGGGGGGCATACATAATGATGTCAAGAAAGAAGGCTTTACCACTGTGATGCAGCCAAGTGAGAGAATAAGACGGTCCAGCGTGTTTTGCATCAAGTGTGGTCTCTGAAGAAGGTATTGTGGAAAATCCATGTATAAAGAACAACAGAAGTTTTGGGAAGATAAGATAATTGTCTGTATGATAGTTTGTAAACAATAGAACTTTGGAAAGGTAAAAGCAAGTGGATGTCAATTTTGGGATTGTATCTCTTTACCGGATAAGCTCAAATCAAAAATAACACCCATGCTGTGAGCTGAGTTGAATGGTTAAGGAGGTGGGCCCAGATCATTTGGCCAGCAGTCATCAGTTAAGATCTGAGAACGTTCCCAAGAAAATAACTTCCATCATCTTGCTGATGAGTTTTATAGAGTTGTCATTCATTCACCTGGCGATGGATATCAGAAAGTCTTTAAAGAAACACCTTATACTCATCAAGCTGAATATCGTTCAGTCTATTAAAAAAATAAGAGACCAGTGGAGCTCCTGAAATATGTTCCTGTAGGAAGGACTGGGATACTGAACTAAAGGCCACAAATAGGTCCTGGAGGATGAGTACCTACTTCAAAGTAGAGAGCAGGCTAACTTCTGTGTCATGAAAACCTGTCTGAGCAATATCCAGGCTCTAATGGCCCTATGTTATCTTGTATGGAAAATGCAGGAGAGTGAGACAGGATGAAAGTTCTAAGGGAATACAGGGTATGCTGCATGTGTGTTTTTGAGAGAGAGGTATTGCCAAAGCCCTATCTGTAGTGTGAGGTGTTTGCCTTCTAGAGGAGATTGACTGCAGAGGCCAGAGGTGATGATGCCCTTATTGGTCGTAATTATTCCCATGGGGCACAAATCAGAAAGAGAACCTCAGTTAACAGCCATAAGTTTAGCCTGGATGGCAGATTTGGAAGCTGCGCTTAAGATTATAAGAAGATGGTGGGGATCAGGAAAGTCAGGACTGAGACTAGGTAGTATCACACTATCAGGAGCACAACTAGCCAAAAAAGAGGTGGTAATCAGGGTAGTTAGTGGATTGAATGTTAATCATTCCAGAAAGATATTAATTTTAATTTGAAAGCAGTTTTATAGATTTAGATCTAGACCTGGAGCCAGATTGGAGAGGTTGTCCAAAATTTTAATACATCTTTTACTTGATTATGTGCCAGATATGGCTTCAGCCTAGCAAATAAGATAGCATATTTGATGCTGCAATTTAGGTAATGTTGTTTACAGGTAATAACATATGGTTAATGAAAGTTGGATGCCATGTTTTTGAGGCAGCCTGTGACCCACAATCCAACAAATCTAGGATAATGGGTCTTTTGCAGCTAACTAAGCAAGAAAAGCAGCTCACTTTTGAAGATGAGGGGGTGACTGACAGTAGTGATGGGGCACTATTTCTTAACCAATGCATGGCCAGCACAACGCTAGAGCACCCACTGTCCCACTTGGTCATGCTTGCATCAGTCCTAAGTAGCTGTTGTTGTGCGGTTCAGTGAGCAGAGACACTTGTCAATGAAACCGATCATGAGTACTGAAAATTTCAGAAGGAAGAAAGCAGAACAGCATGTTCTAGTTGCTGAGCAGCCTAGAAGGAAATGAAATCAAATACACTAAAATCAACCACTAAATATAACTCAAGTCAAAACACCGATGTGCTTGAAATTAAAACAGTAAGTCCAAATGAAGAAAGAGAAGGGATGGTCTGGATCCCAAAAATTACCATACAAGTGAATAAAACAGAGGCATAAGAACCTTAAAACCATAATGAGCATTAGATGCCTTTAGGCACTTGAGTGCAATGAACTCTCAAATGCAGGGAACAATTTAATCTGTAATATGACACTTCATTAATGTGGAAAGCTTCACCGTATGTTTCCCATTTTTTAAATGTTCATCTCAGTTAAAATGTTCATTTACTCTACATTTCATACCTATGAGGATTGTTTCAGACATATGTTTTTATCTTCTTTAAGTGCATCCATACCAGATTACAACTTTACTTTTTCACATTATACACTCTTATTGGGTGAAGGAGGCTGGCCTCTTTTGTAGTGGATACCAAAGGTACTTATACCTTATACCAGGTCCAGTTATCCCTTATTAGTGAACTGTAGCCAGTGTCTAGAATCCAGGCTGTCTAGAGTTAGCTGTAGCTGAGCAGGCAGGGCTTATCTAGGAGACATGCCAAGATCTTGCAATACCACTGTAGTAACACAGTACTCAAACACATAAAAGAAAATACTCAGTGTTACAAAAATAAAGGTACTTTATTTTTAGTGGCACAATGCCAAAAATACCTTAGTAACTATAATCCCTTAGGAGGTAAGTAATATACAAGGTATATACACTAGAATGCAGAAATAGCTGTAAAAACAGTTAGAAAAAAGTACAAACAGTGAAAATCACAATAGGTTGCAGTGGGCTTAGAGGCAACATAGAATACACACTAAACTAGTGGAATGCGAAAGTCAGTTTCCCACCGAGGCAAGTGCAGTGTGTAGAGGGCCACTGGGAGTGTAAGAAACCACCAAAGCTAATAATAGAACTCACCCCAGAGCCCAGGAAAGCAGGAGTAAATCACAGTAACTTTCCATGAACACACAAGAACATGTGATAGAAGATTTAGCAACAAGAACCAGAAGAGACTGCAAGACACCAACAATGGATTCCTGGACTTCAAGACCAGTAGAAGAAGAGGACCAAGTCCAAGAAGCACTGAAGAGTCCAGGGAGAACAGGAGCCCCTGCTAACCAGGATTTTGGGGGAAATCAAAGGGTGTGGAGGGCATACCACTGGGAGGTCATGCAGTAGTGGCAGGCACACAGTGCCATCATGACCTCCATTGCAGAGGTGCTGAGGCACATGACCAGCCATCAGGCCCCTTGCACTAGCAATATGACATCTGCCCCCTCTACATCAGTGGCAGCTAGTGGAATGGAGGCCCTGCCTGGGGAACCATAAGCCTCAGACACCCCTCTCTCTGTACCTGAAGAACCTCCAGCAAACATGGACATCCATCGAGTCATCCGGCTGGAGCGGATGCCAAGATCATACCCACTGCCAGGAAGTGAACCTCTCCTGCTTTGTCACCCTTGTGTGCAACTGATCTACACTGTTGACTGTTCTGAGACAGAATTCAATTTTCCCATGGTACAAAGACACTGGACCTGTGTGTAGGAGTCTGGACTGGCTTGTAGTGAGTACCAAGGGGTACTTACACCTTGCACCAGGCCCAGGTATCCCTTATTAGTGTAGAGGGGTGTCTAACAGCTTAGGCTGATAGAAAAGGTAGCTTAGCAGAGCAGCTTAGGCTGAACTAGGAGACGGGTGAAGCTCCTACAGTACCACTAGTGTCACTTGCACAATATCATAAGGAAACACAATACACAGATATGCTAAAAATAAAGGTACTTTATTTTTATGACAATATGCCAAAAGTATCTCAGTGAGTACCCTCAGTATGAGGATAGCAAATATACACAAGATATATGTACACAATACCAAAATATGCAGTAATAGCAATAGAAAACAGTGCAATGTATAGTCACAATAGAATGCAATGGGGGCACATAGGGATAGGGGCAACACAAACCATATACTCTAGAAGTGGAACGCGAACCACGAATGGACCCCAAACCTATGTGACCTTGTAGAGGGTCGCTGGGACTGTAAAAAAACAGTGAGGGTTAGAAAAATAGCCCACCCCAAGACCCTGAAAAGTGAGTGCAAAGTGCACTGAAGTTCCCCAAAGAGCACAGAAGTCGTGATAGGGGAATTCTGCAGGAAAGACCAACACCAGCAATGCAACAACGATGGATTTCCAGACGAGAGTACCTGTGGAACAAGGGGACCAAGTCCAAAAGTCACGATCAAGTCGAGAGTGGGCAGATGCCCAGGAAATGCCCGCTGTGGGTGCAAAGAAGCTGCCACCGGACGGTAGAAGCTGAGGATTCTGCAAGAACGACAAGGGCTAGAAACATCCCCTTTGGAGGATGGATGTCCCATGTCGTGAAGAGTCGTGCAGAAGTGTTTTCCTGCGGAAAGACCGCAAACAAGCCTTGCTAGCTGCAAAAGCTTGCGGTAAGGATTTTTGGATGCTGCTGTGGCCCAATTGTGTGAGGGGACAGAGGGGGCGTCCTGCAAGACAAGGAGCCCTCTCAGAAGCAAGCAGCACCTGCAGAAGTGCCGGAACAGGCACTATGAAGTGGAGTGAAACGGTGCTCACCCAAAGTTGCACAAGAGAGTCCCACGCCGCCGGAGGACAACTCAGGAGGTCGTGCAATGCAGGTTAGAGTGCCGTGGACCCAGGCTTGGCTGTGCACAAAGGAAATCCTGGAAAAGTGCACAGGAGCCGGAGTAGCTGCACAAAACGCGGTTCCCAGCAATGCAGTTTGCCGTGGGGAGGCAAGGACTTACCTCCACCAAACTTGGACTGAAGAGTCACTGGACTGTGGGAGTCACTTGGACAGAGTTGCTGAGTTCAAAGGGCCTCGCTCATCGTGCTGAGAGGAGACCCAGAGGACCGGTGATGCAGTTCTTTGGTGCCTGTGGTTGCAGGGGGAAGATTCCGTCGACCCACGGGAGATTTCTTCTGAGCTTCTAGTGCAGAAAGGAGGCAGACTACCCCCACAGCATGCACCACCAGGAAAACAGTCGAGAAGGTGGCTGGATCAGCGTTACAGTGTCGCAGTAGTCGTCTTTGCTACTTTGTTGCAGTTTTGCAGGCTTCCAGCGCGGTCAGCAGTCGATTCCTTGGCAGAAGGTGAAGAGAGAGATGCAGAGGAACTCTGATGAGCTCTTGCATTCGTTATCTAAGGAATTCCCCAGAGCAGAGACCCTAAATAGCCAGAAAAGAGGGTTTGGCTACTTAGGAGAGAGGATAGGCTAGCAACACCTGAAGGAGCCTATCAGAAGGAGTCTCTGACGTCACCTGCTGGCCCTGGCCACTCAGAGCAGTCCAGTGTGCCAGCAGCACCTCTGTTTCCAAGATGGCAGAGGTCTGGAGCACACTGGAGGAGCTCTGGGCACCTCCCAGGGGATGTGCAGGTCAGGGGAGTGGTCACTCCCCTTTCCTTTGTCCAGTTCCGCGCCAGAGCAGGGCTGAGGGGTCCCTGAACCGGTGTAGACTGGCTTATGCAGAAATGGGCACCATCTGTGCCCATGAAAGCATTTCCAGAGGCTGGGAGAGGCTACTCCTCCCCTGCCTTAACACCTTTTTCCAAAGGGAGAGGGTGTAACACCCTCTCTCTGAGGAAGTCCTTTGTTCTGCCTTCCTGGGCTAAGCCTGGCTGGACCCCAGGAGGGCAGAAACCTGTCTGAGGGGTTGGCAGCAGCAGCAGCTGCAGTGAAACCCCTGAAAAGGCAGTTTGGCAGTACCCGGGTCTGTGCTAGAGACCCGGGGAATCATGGGGTTGTCCCCCCAATACCAGGATGGCATTGGTGGGGCAATTCCATGATCTTAGACATGTTACATGGCCATATTCGGAGTTACCATTGTGAAGCTACAAATAGGTAGTGACCTATGTGTAGTGCACGCGTGTAATGGTGTCCCCGCACTCACAAAGTCTGGGGAATTTGCTCTGAACAATGTGGGGGCACCTTGGCTAGTGCCAGGGTGCCCACACACTAAGTAACTTAGCACCCAACCTTTACCAGGTAAAGGTTAGACATATACGTGACCTATAAGTTACTTAAGTGCAGTGGTAAATGGCTGTGAAATAACGTGGACTTTATTTCACTCAGGCTGCAGTGGGAGGCCTGTGTAAGAATTGCCAGAGCTCCCTATGGGTGGCAAAAGAAATGCTGCAGCCCATAGGGATCTCCTGGAACCCCAATACCCTGGGTACCTCAGTACAATATACTAGGGAATTATAAGGGTGTTCCAGTATGCCAATGTAAATTGGTAAAATTGGTCACTAGCCTGTTAGTGACAATTTGGAAAGAAATGAGAGAGCATAACCACTGAGGTTCTGAATAGCAGAGCCTCAGTGAGACAGTTAGTCATAACACAGGTAACACATACAGGGCACACTTATGAGCACTGGGGCCCTGGTTGGCAGGGTCCCAGTGACACATACAACTAAAACAACATATATACAGTGAAATATGGGGGTAACATGCCAGACAAGATGGTACTTTCCTAAACAACCCCCCCCCCCCAAACGAAGGACAATAAGACTAGCCATGACCTGATGAGTCTTCATTGTCTAAGTGGAAATATCTGGAGAGTCCATCTGCATTGGAGTGGGTACTCCCAGGTCTATGTTCCATTGTATAGTCCATTCCCTGTAGGGATATGGACCACCTCAACAATTTAGGGTTTTCACCTTTCATTTGTTTTAGCCAAAGTAGAGGTTTGTGGTCTGTCTGAACAATGAAGTGAGTGCCAAACAGGTATGGCCTCAACTTCTTCAGTGCCCAGACCACAGCAAAGGCCTCACTCTCTATGGCAGACCAACACTTTTCTCTAGGGGTCAACCTCCTGCTGATAAAAGCAACAGGTTGATCCTGGCCCTCAGAATTAAGTTGTGATAAGACTGCCCCTACCCCTAATTCAGATGCATCAGTTTGGACAATTATTTTTTTGGAGTAACAGGGGCTTTTCAGGACAGGTGCAGGGCACATGGCCTGCTTCAGCTCCTCAAAAGCTTTCTGACAGCTTGCTGTCCATAATACCTTCTTAGGCATCTTTTTGGATGTGAGGTCATTAAGAGGGGCTGCAATGGAGCCACAGTTCTTTATGAACCTCCTGTAGTACCCAGTGAGGCCTAAAAAGGCTCTCACCTGAGTCTCAGTAGTAGGGGGAACCCAATCTATAATAGTTTGGATTTTCCCCTGAAGATGTGCAATCTGTTCTCCACCTACCAGGTGTCCCAGATAAACCACCTTCCCCTGCCCTATCTGGCACTTTGAAGCTTTGATAGTGAGGCCTGCCTTTTGCAGGGCCTCCAAAACTTTCCATAGGTGGACCAGGTGATCATCCCAGCTGGAGCTAAAGACAGCTATATCATCTAGATATGCCGCACTAAAAGCTTCCAGCCCTTGCAGGGCTGTATTCACCAACCTATGAAAAGTGGCAGGTGCATTTTTCAATCCAAAAGGCATTACTGTGAATTGGTAATGGCCTCCAATGGTTGAAAATGCAGTTTTTGCTTTTGCATCTTCTGATAATTTGATCTGCCAATACCCTGCAGTCAAATCAAAAGTGCTTAGATACTTGGCAGATGCCAGTGTATCTATGAGCTCATCTGCCCTGGGTATAGGGTGAGCATCAGTTTTGGTTACCTGGTTGAGACCTCTGTAGTCTACACAAAACCGCATTTCCTTCTTTCCATCCTTGGAATGAGGTTTTGGTACAAGTACCACAGGAGAGGCCCATGGACTTTCAGAGTGCTCAAACACTCCCAGTTCAAGCATTTTCTGCACCTCTTGCTTTATGCAGTCTCTGACATGGTCAGGCTGCCTATAGATCTTACTTTTGACAGGCAAGCTGTCTCCAGTATCTATAGTGTGCTCACACCAAGAAGTGGTGCCTGGCAATGTAGAGAAGAGTTCAGAAAACTGACCCAGGAGATTTATGCAGTGGTCTTTCTGCTCAGCAGTAAGACAATCTGCTAGTACTACACCTTCCACTAGAGCATCTTGTTCTGTGGAAGAGAAGAGATCAGGGAGAGGGTCACTCTCTTCTTCCTGTCCCTCATCTGTTGCTATGAGCAGGGTGAAATCAGCCCTGTCATAGTAGGGTTTCAGGCGATTGACATGGAGTACCCTAAGGGGACTCCTGGCAGTGCCTAAGTCAACTAAGTAGGTGACTTCACCCTTTTTCTCAACAATTATGTGGGGTCCACTCCATTTATCTTGGAGTGCTCTTGGGGCCACAGGCTCCAAGACCCACACTTTCTGCCCTGGTTGGTACTGAACCAAAACAGCCTTCTGGTCATGCCATTGCTTTTGGAGCTCTTGGCTGGCCTGAAGGTTTTTACTGGCCTTTTTCATGTACTCAGCCATCCTAGATCTGAGGCCAAGTACATAGTCCACTATGTCTTGCTTTGGAGCTTTTAAAGGTTGTTCCCAACCCTCCTTAACAAGTGTTAGAGGACCTCTTACAGGGTGTCCAAATAGGAGTTCAAAGGGGCTGAAGCCCACTCCTTTTTGGGGTACCTCTCTGTGAGCAAAAAGGAGGCAAGGTAACAGGATATTCCATCTCCTGCGGAGTTTTTCAGAGAGTCCCATTATCATACCTTTGAGAGTTTTGTTAAATATCTCCACCAGTCCATTTGTTTGTGGATGATAGGGTGTAGTGAACTTGTATGTCACACCACATTCCTTCCACATGGCCTTTAAGTAAGCAGACATGAAATTGCTTCCTCTGTCTGATACCACCTCTTTTGGGAAGCCCACCCTGGAAAAGATTCCCAGGAGGGCCTTTGCCACTGCAGGCGCTGTAGTGGTCCTTAGAGGAATTGCTTCAGGATATCTGGTGGCATGGTCCACTACCACCAAGATAAACCTATTGCCTGAAGCAGTAGGAGGGTCAAGGGGGCCAACTATGTCAACCCCTACCCTTTCAAAGGGAACCCCAACCACAGGCAGTGGAATAAGGGGTGCCTTTGGAGTGCCACCTGTCTTGCCACTGGCTTGACAGGTTTCACAGGACTTACAAAATTCCTTTGTGTCCTCTGACATTCTAGGCCAATGAAACAAGGGGACAAGCCTGTCCCAAGTTTTAATTTGCCCCAAATGTCCAGCTAAGGGAATGTCGTGGGCTAGAGTTAGGAGGAACTTTCTGTACTCCTGAGGAATCACCAATCTCCTGGCAGCTCCAGGTTTTGGATCCCTTGCGTACAAGAGGTTGTCCTCCCAGTAAACTCTGTGAGAGTCACTGACATCCCCATTTGCTTGTTTGACAGCTTGCTGCCTTAGAGCCTCTAGTGTGGGACAGGTATGCTGTGCCACACTCAGCTCCTCCCTGGCAGGCCCCCCTTCACCCAAAAGCTCAGCAGTGTCTGCTTCCAGCTCCTCTGGTGTAGGTTCTGCACAGGGTGGAAATTCTTCTTCCTCAGTATTAGAATCCACTGTAGAGGGAGGGATAGTAGGTAGTGTTTTACCTTTGCTAACCCTAGCTTTAGGGAGCACTTGGTCCATTCTTCCAGGATCCAAGTCACCCTGTTCTTTTTGCTTTTTGGCCGGAGCCCTGGTCAAAGCAAAAATATGCCCTGGAATGCCCAGCATTGCTGCATGAGCCTCCAACTCCACTTCTGCCCAAGCTGATGTCTCTAAATCATTTCCTAATAGACAGTCTACAGGTAAATCTGAGGCAACCACAACTTTCTTTGGACCAGTAACCCCCCCACCCCAGTTGAGATTCACAACAGCCATGGGGTGGCTAAGAGTGTTGTTATGAGCATCGGTTACTTGGTACTGGTGACCAAGTAGGTGTTGTTCAGGGTGGACCAGTTTCTCTATTACCATTGTAACACTGGCACCTGTGTCCCTGTAGGCCTGAACCTCAACACCATTTATTAGGGGTAGTTGCTTGTACTTATCCATGTTAAGGGGACAAGCAACCAAGGTGGCTAAATCAATAGCCCCCTCAGAGACTAACACAGCCTCTGTGGTCTCCCTAATCAGACCAACCCCAACTAAGTTACCAAAAGTGAGCCCAGCTACTCCCTTGGATTGGCTATTAGTAGGTTTGCTCCCACCACCACTGCTATTACTAGGGACACTAGGTGTAGCAGAAGGGGTTGTAGTGGTAGGAGGCTTGGTGCTTTTCTTTGGACAACTGGGATCTGTTGTCCAATGGCCTTTTATTTTACATAAATAGCACCATGGTTTCTTTTCTTTGTTTTGATTGGAAGAGGATTTGGACCCACCACCCCCACCAAAGTGTTTTTGTGGGCCTGATGAAGACTCATTTTTAGATTTGTCCCCACCCTTGTCAGAAGACTTACCATCCTTCTTCTTGCCATCTTTGACACCCCCTGTATGAACTTTTCTGTTCACCCTTGTTCTGACCCATTTGTCTGCCTTCTTTCCCAATTCTTGGGGAGAGGTCAGATCAGAGTCCACCAGGTACTGGTGCAACAAATCAGACACACAATTATTAAGAATATGCTCTCTCAGGATTAAGTTATACAGGCTTTCATAATCAGTAACTTTACTGCCATGTAACCACCCCTCCAAGGCCTTCACTGAATGGTCAACAAAGTCTACCCAGTCTTGTGAAGACTCCTTTTTGGTTTCTCTGAACTTCATCCTGTACTGTTCAGTGGTTAAGCCATAACCATCTAGGAGTGCATTCTTAAGAACTGAAAAATTATTGGCATCACTTTCTTTCACAGTAAGGAGCCTACCCCGTTCCCTTTCCACTAAATGATAGCCATAGGATAGCAGCCTACTGCCTTTGAGGGACTTCCTGTACAACACAGGCCCTCTCAAGTGCAGCAAACCACTTGTTAATGTCATCCCCCTCCTTGTAAGGGGGAACTATCTTGTGCAGATTCCTAGAATCATGCTCTCTTGCAGGATGACTATTGGGAATACTGCTGCTGCCACCATGGGTTTCAACACCCAATTTCTGTCTTTCTCTTTCTATCTCCAAGGACTGCCTATCTAAATCCAGCTGTTGCTTCTTTAGCTTCAGTCTGGATTGTTCCACTCTCAATCTATTGAGCTCCCTTTCTAACATTATGTCATCAGGGTGGGTGGGTGAGGCATGTCTAGAAACAGAAGTATGCTGAGATTGAACAGAAAGAGACCTGGCCCTAACAGATGACACTCTAACATTCTGGCCTACAGAAGTGACACTTCTACTATTATGAGAAACAACACTATTACTGTGATGTGAAGCAACACTCTTACTGTGATGGGAATTCACATCAGTACCAGCTCTGCTAGGTAGCCTGCTAAGGGGAAGTTTGCAACGATTCCCTCCCAATTCTTTTGTTAGGGGTGCCCCAGAATCAGAATTGGAACCATCAGCTAATTTTTCACCAGAAGTGCCAACAAAAGTCTTGTCTTGTTCAACTAGCATGTTAACTAATAGTTCTCTAGAGGGATTCTTCCCTACCCCTAAACCTCTTTCTACACAGAGACTCCTTGCTGCCTTCCAGCTAAGGTGATCATAAGCAGTCTTGGACAGATCAACAGTTTGGCCTGTGCCAGACATTATAGAAAGTGTTTAAGGGACAGAAAAAGAAAGAAAAAGTTTTTCAGAACTTTTTAAAGGACAGAAAAAAACTTTTAAAACTTTTAAAGAACTTTTTAGAAAGTTTAGAGGTACTTTTCAGCACTTAGTAAAGAAGTGAGAGAAGAAAAGCAAAACTTTTTGGTTAGGTGTACATACACTGAACTTGTTTTGTATATTTTTCTCTTATGAAAAGTACAATGACAAAAGTGGTAAGTAGTTGCAAAGTACTTATCCCACCGCTGCACAACCAATGTAGGAGTCTGGACTGGCTTGTAGTGAGTACCAAGGGGTACTTACACCTTGCACCAGGCCCAGGTATCCCTTATTAGTGTAGAGGGGTGTCTAGCAGCTTAGGCTGATAGAAAAGGTAGCTTAGCAGAGCAGCTTAGGCTGAACTAGGAGACGAGTGAAGCTCCTACAGTACCACTTGTGTCACTTGCACAATATCATAAGGAAACACAATACACAGATATTCTAAAAATAAAGGTACTTTATTTTTATGACAATATGCCAAAAGTATCTCAGTGAGTACCCTCAGTATGAGGATAGCAAATATGCACAAGATATATGTACACAATACAAAAATATGCAGTAATAGCAATAGAAAACAGTGCAAACAATGTATAGTCACAATAGAATGCATTGGGGGCACATAGGGATAGGGGCAACACAAACCATATACTCTAGAAGTGGAATGCGAACCACAAATGGACCCCAAACCTATGTGACCTTGCAGAGGGTCGCTGGGACTGTAAGAAAACAGTGAGGGTTAGAAAAATAGTCCATCCAGCAAGACAAGGAGCACTCTCAGAAGCAAGCAGCACCTGCAGAAGTGCTGGAACAGGCACTATGAAGTGGAGTGAAACGGTGCTCACCCGAAGTTGCACAAGAGAGTCCCACGCCGCCAGAGGACAACTCAGGAGGTCATGCAATGCAGGTTAGAATGCCGTGGACCCATGCTTGACTGTGCACAAAGGAAATCCTAGAAAAGTGCACAGGAGCCGGAGTAGCTGCAAAACACGTGGTTCCCAGCAATGCAGTCTGGCGTGGGGAGGCAAGGACTTACCTCCACCAAACTTGGACTGAAGAGTCACTGGACTGTGGGAGTCACTTGGACAGAGTTGCTGAGTTCAAGGGACCTCGCTCGTCGTGCTGAGAGGAGACCCAGAGGACCGGTGATGCAGTTCTTTGGTGCCTGCGGTTGCAGGGGGAAGGTTCCGTCGACCCACTGGAGATTTCTTCTGAGCTTCTAGTGCAGAGAGGAGGCAGACTACCCCCACAGCATGCACCACCAGGAAAACATTAGAGAAGGCGGCTGGATCAGCGTTACAGTGTCGCATTAGTCGTCTTTGCTACTTTGTTGCAGTTTTGCAGGCTTCCAGCGCGGTCAGCAGTTGATTCCTTGGCAGAAGGTGAAGAGAGAGATGCAGAGGAGCTCTGATGAGCTCTTGCATTCGTTATCTAAGGAATTCCCCAGAGCAGAGACCCTAAATAGCCAGAAAAGAGGGTTTGGCTACTTAGGAGAGAGGATAGGCTAGCAACACCTGAAGGAGCCTATCAGAAGGAGTCTCTGACGTCACCTGCTGGCCCTGGCCACTCAGAGCAGTCCAGTGTGCCAGCAGCACCTCTGTTTCCAAGATGGCAGAGGTCTGGAGCACACTGGAGGAGCTCTGGGCACCTCCCAGGGGAGGTGCAGGTCAGGGGAGTGGTCACTCCCCTTTCCTTTGTCCAGTTTCACGCCAGAGCAGGAATGAGGGGTCCCTGAACCGGTGTAGACTGGCTTATGCAGAAATGGGCACCATCTGTGCCCATGAAAGCATTTCCAGAGGCTGGGGGAGGCTACTCCTCCCCTGCCTTAACACCTTTTTCCAAAGGGAGAGGGTGTAAAACCCTCTCTCTGAGGAAGTCCTTTGTTCTGCCTTCCTGGGCTAAGCCTGGCTGAACCCCAGGAGGGCAGAAACCTGTCTGAGGGGTTGGCAGCAGCTGCAGTGAAACCCCTGAAAAGGCAGTTTGGCAGTACCCGGGTCTGTGCTAGAGACCCGGGGAATCATGGGGTTGTCCCCCCAATACCAGGATGGCATTGGTGGGGCAATTCCATGATCTTAGACATGTTACATGGCCATATTCGGAGTTACCATTGTGAAGCTACACATAGGTAGTGACCTATGTGTAGTGCACGTGTGTAATGGTGTCCCCGCACTCACAAAGTCCGGGGAATTTGCCCTGAACAATGTGGGGGCACCTTGGCTAGTGCCAGGGTGCCCACACACTAAGTAACTTAGCACCCAACCATTATCAGGTAAAGGTTAGACATATAGGTGACTTATAAGTTACTTAAGTGCAGTGGTAAATGGCTGCGAAATAACGTGGACGTTATTTCACTCAGGCTGCAGTGGCAGGCCTGTGTAAGAATTGCCAGAGCTCCCTATGGGTGGCAAAAGAAATGCTGCAGCCCATAGGGATCTCCTGGAACCCCAATACCCTGGGTACCTCAGTACCATATACTAGGGAATTATAAGGGTGTTCCAGTATGCCAATGTAAATTGGTAAATTTGGTCACTAGCCTGTTAGTGACAATTTGGAAAGAAATGAGAGAGCATAACCACTGAGGCTCTGAATAGCAGAGCCTCAGTGAGACAGTTAGTCATAACACATGTAACACATACAGGGCACACTTATGAGCACTGGGGCCCTGGTTGGCAGGGTCCCAGTGACACATACAACTAAAACAACATATATACAGTGAAATATGGGGGTAACATGCCAGGCAAGATGGTGCTTTCCTACACTGTGTCACCAAATGTTGTAGCAGCTACTCTGATCAACCCATTTACCATTAATCTACTCATCACTTGTTTGTTATGTTGTTCACATTTATTTTACTTGTCACAAAACTTAAATGCACATGAAATCACTTATGGACGCAGCTACTATATCAGTGTGTTTAATGATATAACAACAATTGTCCTGCTACCCAGATGTGGTCTTGTAATGCCCCCCCTGATTTAAACACGCAGTGTAACGGCCATCAAACAGAAGCTCCCACAGCAGGACACACATAACAACAGCAATGCCACTGGACAGATGTCAGAGAGTGAGGTTGAAATCCACAGTAACACCAAGTATAGTCCATTGAGCCATCTGCAGCTAGAGCAAGACAGAGAGTACCATCTGGATGGAAGGCATGACGACACAGTAAGCACATATACAGGTAAGCGACTGCGTGCCTTTTGTAGTGTAACTCCAATTCATGGGCACCCAGATTGGACCTATACAGCACCTGGCTCAGGCCCTTCACAAGATCCATATAACAGGCTATCTGTCATGTACACCTCTCAGAATTGTACTTAATCACCAGTGACTACTGAAAATGTATACCTCAAGCCTCAGGTAGCAGACTCACAGATTAAATCCACATCCAGTGGGTGGGAGGAGATGGGAATAGGAGAATGCAGGAAACCCATCTCAAAACTGATCAGTCAATGAAATAAGTGAATGTTGGAATTTGTTTCTACAACACATGTCAGAAGTGAACCACTAATACTGTATACCTTGCATTATATCTGTCTGCTTCCACAACTCACACACAGCCATTGGACATCATTACACCATCACATATGCTAAAGGTCAGGAGGTGTAATGTCAGTTATCCACTTCTGACTGTGCACTTACAAGACTTGAAAAGGCCAAGCTCACGTACACATATGTCACTGGAAGTACTGATTGATTACCTCAGTCCTACAGTCAGCTGCACCTTCTTTCTCTAGCTCTTCATTGCTTTCCATATCGCCATGTGCAGCACAGGTACAGCTGTCTCACCGTCATAGCTAGCAATGGTATCGGACACCTCAGGGCTAGACTGTGGAGCATACAGCAGACAACAATGATTTTGCAAACCTTGTGAGGCGAGTAGAGGAGGGCACCTCCATATAGGTCGATGCACATGAATCTTGACTTCAGGAGGCTGAACACCTTGTCCTTCCGTGGGCCTCAATGACACAGAATTCCACTGGCATGGCTGGATACCACACTTGTGTCAACAGTCAAGAAAAGTTTGGATAGCCACAGTCAGTAAGGTTCAGCGAGTGGGCAGATTGTGAAGACAGGTCACATTACTTGCAAACACATTACAATGCATACTTATCAACCAGCCAGGCCCTCTCAGTGAGTAGTTTTGGCATCATGTGTGGGACATTGCTATTCCACATAATGTAGAAGTCATGCACTGATCCAGGAAACTTGGTTGTCACTTGGGAGATGTACTGGTATGCAAGACACACCACCTTCACATTGATAGAGTGGTAGTTCTTCCTGTTCCTATACATGTGTTCATTGTCACTGGGAGGGACCAGGGATAGATGGGTGCCATCAATGTCTCATCTGATAAAAGTAATTCTTCACATAGGCTGTATCCACTCTTTGGGGAAACCTGATATAGCTGTTGAGGTGCTTCAGGAAAGCACACAGTATATCCCTCACCACCAGACTGGACATGGGCTGAGACATCCCTGCTGTTAGGGCAACAGTATTCTGGAAGTGCCCTGTGACCAGGAAGTGTAGCACTGACAATACTTGAACGATGGGATGTATGCAATAGGGATTGTGATTGCCTGGCATCAGGTCTGACTGCAACTATCTACATAGATCGTAATGGTCTACCAGTGGACGGTACACTGGTGGTTGTTTCATTCCCTTCATGGCAGGATATCTATGTTTAGAAGAGAGAATGTAAAATAAGTCATGCAGTAGGCACATGACAGCAGCACATGGTATAGTAGTAGACAGCTAACATGTGTAGGTGATCCATAGCAGTGCTGACAAACATTACAGACAACACAAAAATGCACATCATACACCATCATTGCACCACATTGGCTAAAATGTATGCCGGATAGGACATATGACACATATGTATAGGAAAATGTGTGCACTGATCACCCATATGTAATTAAATCCACCCATAGGTATCCGATGCCTGTGTACCTCTGAGTAGCTATACAGAACTATCCAAATATATACAGGCTCAACACATCAGATTCTCATGATTGGCTCATTATGTTGCACAACCATGAAGTCACAACATTGTTGACACAGATATCAGGACGATTATGTGACTGATGCACTTATTTAAGTGCATGCATCGAGTACATGTGCCCAAAATGGCAGGGGCCTGACCTACTGTTCTGGACTGTTAGAAGTGACCTAAGTGCGCCGTTGGCAGTCATCATGGCGGTAGGCGGTCGCAACCACCGTGCAACTTGCCATAGGTTAACATTGCTGCCTATGGTGGACTGGGACCGATGGCGATGATTGCCTGCAGTATGTGGCGGCCTTGACCGCCATTTTCTGCAGTCTCGCTCACTTGACTCCTGACTGTTGCTAGCAAGACCTCCACTACGTGAGCTGCTGTGTACTACCTCTGAGAGCCATCATGCTACATCCTGCAGGTGATAGGGTCCCTGCCTTTTCACAGGAAGTGCTGGAGAAGCTGGTGGACAAGGTCCTACCCCTGTATGAACACCTATGTGGGGCACCAGAGGAACCAGTGAGTTCAATGCACCAGCCATGTGTGATTAGTGTTGTGTGTGAGGATGAGTTGGCCATGTGAACTGTAGTTGCAGTAGATGCATGCATGTGGCATACTGTACAGGCATGTGTGCAAAGAGGATGGGTATGTGTGCTCACTTGCTGTTTTAGTTGTGTAGTGTCAACTCCTGTTGGTATGGGGCATTTGTACATTACTTTTTCCTTTTTTCTGTGTCATCCCATTAGAAGATGGGGATCTGGCGTGCCGTCGCCAAGCAAGTGCAGACCATGGGGGTACACAGCCGGCGGAGCACCCATTGTGAAAGCAGTGGGAGGACCTAAGACGCTGGGACTGGAAGACTGCAGAGGCCCAGCTGAGGATGCCCTCCCAATGAGGGAGCGGTGCCCGTGTGACGCTGCCCCCCTAATGGCCCAAATTTCGGTGGTAGCCTGCCCTGAGGTGGATGGGCATATGAGGGCGGCACAGCAGCTACAAGGGGGTAGGTACTGACTGTTTCTTGGCTCTGCTTGTATGGTGTTTGCTGTCTCACTGTAGCTTGTGTAACAATGTAGTAGGTGACAAATGTTAGTAGACTACTGGGACTCAGTTGGTACCACCTTGCCAGTATATGATATGTGGCTCTGGCATCATGTTTAGATATATGTAAGTTTTGGACTACTGTATCAAGACATCATTCTGATTCTGACTGCATGTGGAGACACTCAAATGTCAATGTCACATGTGTTGCCCCATCGTGATATTCCTATGGATGTAAGCTGGTGTTTCTCTATACCCATTTACTCAAACCAGGTCCATCCATCTGCATATGACTGTTAGTGGCACTAAGGTGTCTGACTACTCCCATCTGTGCTGACCACCTGTTTTATTAACTGGGTGACTCACATATTTGGTACAGGGTCCAAACATAACTAGTACAGACACAGGTATGGACTCTGTGGGAGGCTGCCATCTCATTTACACCAGAGATATGGCCTGTGTAGGTCATACCTATGATTGTTGTTGTACCCCCATTGACAATCCATCTCGATTCTATGGGGAATGTGAAGGTTGCAACAAAAGGACAATCTACTTTGGGTGTCTGATTTGTGTATTTTGACTCATCATGCTTTTCCATGTGATTGAAATGTGGGCATTTCATCTCTGTCACAATGGGTTGGTTCTAGAGGAGGTGAGTTTCTAGGAAGAGCTAGCTTTTTACAATATGCTATGACAATGCTATGTGTGGTAATGCCCTACCAATTCCTTAGCAACCTTAGTAATATGCTGCCTACATCATGTCAAAATGGTTACTTGGGGGCAAAACATATGAAGTGGGGCAATCTTTGCTACCCTTGGCCTAGCTGATGTATCCAGTCTGGTGAGGATTAGGTATTGCATTACTTATGTGATCATGAAGTACTGGTTTTGTTGTACCACTATTTCTGAAGTAGGTATTTGTTGTAATGGGAAATTTTGTATATGCACTAGCAGTCATGTAGGCACATGTGTACATCATGTGTGCATGTAATTTCTATGTGCAATTTGTGTAGTTTGGTGTTAGGTACAGGTAATCACATGTCAGGTATGATGTGAGGGATGTTGGTTTACTCATGTTGTCTAGTCCTAGAACTATAACTACAAGTCAGGTGGAGTGGTAGGTGGCCTATGATGTCAATTGTGGCTGCCTGAAGTGTAGTTGTTGTGACACTGCAATCCGTGATTTCCAATAGATGTATCATATGTGCTTTGTAGGCTATTGTAGCTGCACATGCATTTATGCAGTGATGTGGTCGCCATTTCACGCAGGCTACAATGACAGTCCTGCAGAAGCCTTTGCATGGGCTCCCTATGGGTGACAAATGTAAGGCTGTAGCCCATAGGGATCCCCTGGACCCCCAATGCCCTGGGTACCTGGGTACCATATATTAGGGACTTATAAAGGGTGACCAGTATGCTAATTTGGGATGAAATACTTTGTTACCAGTATGTGGTGACACATTTGGAAACAGAGAGAGCATTAGCACTGGGGTCCTGGTTAGCAGGACTCCAGTAACACAGTCAAGCATACTTTCAAAAACAGTGAAACATACTGACAAGAAGACCAAAAACCATAAGAACTGGGGTCCTGGCTAGCAGGATCCCAGTGACACAGTCAAAACACAGTGACATCAGGCAGAAATTGGGGGTAACATGCCAAAAAGAGGGCATGTTCCTACATCACCTGTATGGTAATCCCACTTGTTCTATCTTCATCAGTTGAGGTACCCATGTTGCCATATATGTATAGGGGATTAGCCATATTTATGGCAGGTGCTGTGTGGTCTGTGCATAGGGTAGTCTACACTATCAAGGGGCATTACTAATTGAGATGGACTGGTTAGGTGTTGTTTCAGGACATGCATGATGTGTTGTGACCACTCACCTCCTCTTCCAATAGGTGATTGGAGTATGAAGAGATATGATCTGGAATATGCTTGATATACCTACTTCTGCCAGGACATGCTGACATGGCTTTACAGGTGTTCAATTGGATTACTCCAGTCATGCTAACTTATTTGGAATCTTATGTGGGTCTGAAGGATGGCAAATAGGGGTGGATAGTTGTAACATGTTGTTACATGATGTAGGATGTGTGTAATGCCAACAGATAGCCTAGCCTGAAGATGTTTACCTACAGTTGTACATGTTTCCATGTTTGTATGTAAGGAATATGAGAACCCTGTCTCTCCCTCTCTCCCTCTCCCTCTCTCTCTCTCTCTCTCTCTCTCTACTAGTGTGCATCAGCATCTGCAGGTAAATGAGATAGGGCACTGGTGAGTGGGTTTGCTGCTGGCCACAGGAGCTGGAGTGCTGCGACCAGCAACAGCCAGGGACCCAGTGGCCTGGAGGGCGAGGGGAGTGCCACAGGGAGACGGGATTTTCTGCATCATCATCTTTGGAATCCTCCTCCAGTGGATACTCCCTGGTGATGGCAGGCCAATCTGGGACTACCCCAGCACCATCTTTGTCCGCCACCCCGTACTACCACCCCCTCTCTGTAGCTCCCCACCCAGTTGGCCATGGCCAATCACCCAGGAGGGTGGACATCTCCTTTGCTGCAGGTACCGCTGCCCCTGCCTGATTAAGCCCTGCTGCCCTCAGTGAGGAGTCTATTGACCTCCTGAGGTCCATCTCTATGGGTCTGTTGACCATTGTGAATGCCATACAGGGTCTTGCACCTCAAGTCCAACAGAGCAATGCGTTCCTGGAGGGCATTCACAGTGCACTGGCTGACCTACAGAGATCCTTTCAGGCTTTGGCATCTACACTAACAGCAGATATTCTCCCTTTGTCTTCCGTCCCCCTCCATCTTCCTCTTTTCAATCCCACACGCCTCTTCCCCATTCTATCCAGAGCACACAGACAGACAAGCATGCATCAGCCTCAACAGCCAAGGGTTCCGCAGCAAAGAAAAACACCACAAGACCCAACACCGGCATGCACACAAACAACACCCACCTGCAGACACACCAACACCCACTACCTGCACAGGCTCCCCCACCACCCCCACCTTCACAGACACTACACAGGACACACCTGCAGACACCACACTGACATTCACTGATATAGCCACAACTCCTAGCCTACCCACAGTCTGCACAATAGCAGACCTGCAGACATTAACCACAGTCAACACATCTGCAGATACCACAACCACAGACACCCACATGCAGCATAGCCACCATACCTTCAGTCACCACCCCAACAGACAGTCACTCATCCAGCAAGGCAACTCCCAGCTCCTCCACCCCCCTACTCCCAAGACACATAAATGCCCACACTCACCCACCCAACAGACACCCAGCACACACAAGTATTCATTGCACACACATGCCCCCAAAACATTCACCAAGACACATCTTACAAGCACTCCCTCTCCCTCCACTCCCAAACCCTTTTGCCATGACCGTTCCCGTGAGTTGAAGAAGTTTTTCCTCTTGGAGTTGAACCTTTTCCCTACTCCTCTCCCACCCTTTGTAATCCCCAAGGAGCAGTTTCCTCCCTAAGTCCAGCCCTACTACCTCCAAGTCCTCCCCTGCCCCCCTGCTACTACTCATGCCCCTCCTCCGCCAAAAGGCAACCCCTCCAAAGTGTTCCCAGCCCTCCCCTAAGCCACATCCAAAGCCCCCCTCCCAAGCCCAAGCCCAAAGACCCCCTTCCCAAGCCCAGAGACCCCCCTCCAAAACCTAAGGCCAAACCCTCTGTCTAACCTCTCCAAACCCTGAGGTGCCTACCTGCCCCCTTTATGCCCTTACCCGTGGAGGTAATTTAGCAATCAAGAGTCATGTTGGGGCAGTCAGATATGCCATCTGTGCATGTTGCACTTTAGTCTTTGGATTGGCCTAAGAGCTTTCATTTATTGTAGATTGCTTTTTATTCTTCTGTTTATTTATTCCAATACACCTGGGCCAACAAGTTGTTGGTTCCAGCGTTACATATTTGTCATGCTGTTCATTCCTCATGGCTGTTATGGTCTTGTCTGCTTACATTTGAGTGTGAGTGTGGTTTATGTGTGTGGTGGTTGTGCTACCTGTTGTTTCTGGGCTGGATGTGTGGGTGTGTGCTTTGTTTTTGTCCTGCAGTGATAGCTGGGTATGGTGTTGGATATCTATGTGTTTGGGACATTCATTTATGTTGATATTGTGTGTATTGATAGTGTTGGTATTTGTTATTTGGAGTGTGGTGTGCCCTTGTGTAGTTGTAATGGGTACATGAGTGTGTGTAGTGATTGGTATGTCAGAACCGCGTTGTGTTGTGTTTGCATGGTGTGACGTTTGCCTCGTTGTATGATTGTGTGTATTGGTACAATGGTGTTGTTACGTTGTGTTGTTTGTATGTATTGTCAGTTGGGGGTGTGTGTTGTGATTGTTGACAACAACTGTGTATGAGGTGTTGAGGTTCCAGACGGGTATGGCTTCCTAAAGGTCAGTGTCTCCATTTATACTGTTTGCTTCCACTAGGGTTTCCGTTGTGGTGCAACTGTGGCTGAAAGCTTGCCAGTGTGCAACTTTGTAATCTGTCTGGTGGAAACATGCTCTCCTCCGTCCCGAAGGTGCCTCCCGCCGTCCATGGTGACCTGATCCACTGGCAGTGCCAGCAGTGAATTGGCTGTATTGTGTAATGAAGACTGCGATGGTCATAATTTGGCGGTCTTCTCCGCTAGCCTGGTGGCAGTACAACCACCGCCGCCAACATGGTGGTCATAGAACCACCAAACTCGTAGTGACCTCCTCAGTGTTGTGGATACCATTCACTGGGCATATGATCTGGCATACTGAGGGCAGTTTCCTTAACCTTTTAAGACTATTGTGTGGGCGTGTAATTAAGCCGCCTTTCTCCTCAGCTAGCCCAATGGATTTTAGCTATGAAAAATAAGCATGGTGTGTGAACAGCAGCAGATGGACCAGGATACTGAATATAAACATTGCTGCTAAGTTTCAGGCAGGAACGATATATAAATATAAAACATGGATAACAGGAAATATAGATAATACAAACCTACTGCTTCCTGTGGATTTCTCATACTACATGGCCTATACTTTGAAAATGTGAAGTTTATGGTTTGTTAGTAAAATGTGTGAGACGTGTATTGCATTCATTTTACATTTTTTAAAGCAGGCCTTGCAGCCTGCTGCAGATAACATGTCTTTTTGGCATATTATCTTTCTAGTTACAAATGGATTACATATTCTCTTCAAGCTTATGGTTGCCTAATTGAACTGTGCAATTTTAGAAAACATTAACACAGAAATTAAGTTGTTTTTTTACCAATATCTCTGGTATGGCAACCTTACACCTGATAGGTCTTTTTTTATATCAGTGCACATGTAGCTCAGGACTAGAAAACAAGCCTCAAATACTCCAGAGATGAAATATCAGATGCCCCCAGCAAACAAATTATGATTATGAAGGAAAATCATGGACTTCATCACAGGGTGTTTATTGGGGTGATCAGGTTGGAGAAGTATCAGGCTTCAATCTGCTATCTTCCAGTGGGGTGCATCATTCATTGTACTTCCACTAATTTCAAAGTAGTTGAGTGTCATTTCCAGATATTAAGTTCTTGTGAAATCTGGCATGCTGCCTTTCATCTATACAAGATCTGTCTACGATATAGGTGGTCATTTTGACCCTGGCAGGTAAATGTGGCAGTCCCACCACCAACAGGCTGGAGGTGCAGACCGCCATATTATGAGTGTGGCAGGTTGGCCTCTGCCAACCCGCCAAATCTACACTCATACCACCATGGCAGTCGAAACCACCGGGCCGGAGATGATCATCTCCGACCTGGCGGTCCACAGAAAAGCACTTTCTGTATTAGGAGCCGGCCTTCTGACATGGTTTCCGCGGCAGTTGCACCGCCATGAAAACCATGGCGAAAAGGCTACTGGTAGACTGCTCCCCTACCACCCAAGCAAGCACTAGAACCCCCACCCCCTTTAGCCACATCGCCCCTCTCCCCCACCTGCCACCCCCGCATACATGCACACAGACACCCACACACACTATGCATATATCCATTCACCGACACTTACATACAGGCATCCACTCACCTGCATCCATACATGCACTCACTACTACATTCATACACACATTCAAGCACGCATACTAACACCCATCCAAACACGCATACTCACACCCAGCCAAACATGCATACTCACACGCATACACACTTCCATGCAGACATGCACGCACTTCAACATTCAGACACGCATACAACTATGCGTACACATATTCATGCACACATGCAGACACCACACACTCATACACGCACACACACCATCCCAGCCCACCCCTCTCCCAGTTGGACAATCAGCTTACCTCTTCCAGGGAGAAGGTTGTCCGTCAGGGAACGGGAAGGGGCGCTTCCACCACCAGCAGCACCCTGCTAGCAGGACACCGCCAGGCCGTATTATAGCCCATTATATGGTGGGCGGAGTCCTACTGGTGGGGCAGGGATGGTGGTGGAACCGCCAGAGCACCTGCGCCCACCAGCGCAACTACTGCTGGATTTCAGCCCAAATTGTGGCAGAAATCCGGCAGTACCCGTGATATGGTGGGCATGAGACCCTCAGCACTGGCGGTCTCCTTGCACCCGCGGCTTTGGCAGTCTTAATGGAAGACCGCCAACGTCATAATGAGGGCCATAGTTTCTTTGCCACATTAGTTTGTAGCAGTAAGGCCAATCATGCATGTTTTTGGCTTATCAGATGTGACAGATGCCTTTGGGTGGCTGCAGTGAAAGCTGCAATAATAGTGAAAAACACTTTAGGGCCAACTGCACATGAATTCGTGTTAGGAAAAGTAATTACAGGCCTGAACTAGAGTTGGGCAGATAGGCTACTCCTTCCCAAACATTACTAATATCCCGTACACCCTATTATCCTGTTCTGTTTGTAAAAAGGCAGACAGAATGTCGCCAACATTTCTGACGGTGTACCCATCTACTAATCTTAAATAAGGCCCTAGTGCTCTACAGTTGTGAGAAATTGTATCATGACTTGATAGGAATTCTGGCACACACAGACTCAAAGTTTCCAAAGGTAGTTGAACTCATATTTGTATTGCAAGCCTAGGGAATGATTATTGCATCTGCTCTAAATGAGTAGCTGTCACCTGTCCTTAGAAATTCTGAAGTAGTTGCAACTCACACCAACACACGGGAAAATGTTTGTGAAACAGCTCCATACGTTTTGCTAGGAGTGGTAGGGTTGTGTAGATGCTGATTTATGACTCCAAATGATCTTCCTTCTTACTACTGTTTCTATCATCACGAAAATAGGAAACAAGTAAAGGACAATGATTTAGGGACCTTTGATGCCCAAAGATCTTCCTAAGGTCACAAGCGTATAATTCCCCTGTGTCTACTGCTTCCTTCAAGCACATGTTACTGTTGTTTATTTTTAAGCTGCCTGGGCACAGCTCTCAATGCAAGTTAGATCCCAGCCATCAGCTCCAAGTTCAGATTTGGGAATTATGTCTCTTTTTAAGAACTGATGTGTGGGAGTGATGAGACGCATCACCATGTTTTATTGCTAGGAATGGACATGTGCTGCTAAAAGTAATGCATCTGTTGTGCTTGGGTGCTACAAACATTATGCAAATTGATATATGGGCCATTGTTCATATATCACATTTTTGGCCCAGAGTTATTTGGTTGCTCTGTGCGCACATTGAGCAGTATAACTTGTACTTATATCATCCCACATCTGGATATCACATTCTTCTTTCTGTGATGTAAATAGTGCATGAACCTTTTTTTACCATTAACACAAATGGGTATATTTAATAAGATTTTGCGCAGTGCTTCCATCATAAAAGTGACATAAAATAGTGCACAATGTTTTTTCCAATTTACTTTCCTGCGCAAAACCTATTATTTTGTGTTGAAAATTAGTCTGAAAGTAACACAAACCAGTGCCTAGCAGTGCCTTGCCTTATTTACGGTCAAAGGAGTGTTACATCTATGGTACATGAACCTTCCCATGCAGCCACCCACGGTAATTGACGCAAAACCCAATCTACTAAAAAAAAAGTAGACATGATTTTGCAGCCATCCGTTCCAAGACCAGATTTGGGAATGGTGTGCATTTTTAAGAACCGTTGAGTGGGATTGTTGAGGCACCTTTCTTGAATGCCTTTTTTGAAATAGACAGTATCAATGAAACATGCATTTGTTTCTACTTTCATTTCCCACTTTGCTTGTGTGCTGCACTGTAGGACACAGATACAAAGTAGGAAAAGTTTTTTAAGTTAGTCTCAGCATAGTATTTAATACTGGAAGGATACCCTCCCAGTACAAAACCTATGCTGGACTCAGGCAGATACCTTGCACTTTGGTGAAAAAGTGTGTGTTCCAGCATAGGGGAAAGAGCAGGATAGTACCGTATGTCTGTAAATATGGCACTGTCCTGCTCTCATCCTTTTCATGCAATGCAGCATATTGGTTGCTGCGCAGGGTTGCCTGAGGCTTTAATAAATATACCCCATAGTCTTCGATAGAGCCAAAGTAGGGCCACAGGAACACGGGAAAAGTGAGAAGACGTAGGCAGTCATTCTAACCGCGGCGGGCCACCGCCATTTGGCCGCTCCGCGGTCAAAAGACCGTGGAGGCCATTCTGGCTTTCCCGCTGGGCCGGCGGGCGCCCGCCAAAGGAGCGCCCGCCGGCCCAGCGGGAAAGGCCTTGCAACACAGAGGCCGGCTCCGAATGGAGCCGGCGGTGTTGCAGGGGTGCGACGGGTGCAGTTGCACCCGTCGCGAATTTCACTGTCTGCTAAGCAGACAGTGAAAATCATGCTGGGGCCCTGTTAGGGGGCCCCTGCACTGCCCATGCCAGAGACATGGGCAGTGCAGGGTCCCCCAGGGGCCCCACGACACCCGTACCCGCCATCCTGTTCCTGGCGGTAAAAACCGCCAGAAACAGGGTGGCGGGAAGGGGGTCGGAATCTCCATGGCGGCGCTGCTTGCAGCGCCGCCATGGAGATTCAGCCCAGACAGGGGAAATCCGGCGGGAAACCGCCGGATCCCCTTTTCTGACCGCGGCTTTACCACCGCGGTCAGAATGGGCAATGAAGCACCGCCAGCCTGTTGGCGGTGCTTCCGTTGCCCGCGGCCCTGGCGGTTTAGGACCGCCAGGGTCAGAATGAGGCCCTAACTGTGCCTAAATATTATGAACTGCTCACAATGATGTATTTGTTATTATTATGCACCTTTTTTGTCAAGAAACAAACATTTCATATTGATACGTCACATAAACATTTTTCTTTTTTTGTTTTTGTTTGAAATGGGGTCTTTGGTTGACAGTCAGGTTACCCCCTATGCAAGCAAGAACCCTCACTCTAGTCAGGGTAAAAGAGAATCACCCTCAGCTAACCCCTGCTTACCCCTTTGGTAGCATGGCAGAGCAGTAGGCTTAACTTCAGAGTGCTTGGTGTAAAGTATTTTTACCAACACACACAGTAACTTAATGAAAACACTACAAAATTACTCAACACCAGTTTAGAGAAATAGGAAATATTTATCTAAACAAAGCAAGACCAAAACGGCAAAAATCCGACATACACAAGTCAAGTTATGAATTTTTAAAGATTAAACTCAAAAATAGCGCATAGAAACACAATATGCTTCAATGAGGTGTTAACACGGCGTAGTGACGGAGCTGTTCCCAACAAGCTGACACCAGCGGCGCCGGACACGGAGTCGCGTAGACCCGCAAGTACAGTACCTTTGGTGAAGAGTGAGAACAAGTCGATGTATGAAGTCGGGGATCGCGGCGTCAGTGCGAAACTTTTAATCCGCGCACTTTCAGTATTATCGGTCATGACGTGGTACGGCGACTTCTACGGAGTCACGGAGTTCAGCGGGGCTGAAGCGGCATCGGGCCTGCGAAGGCTGCAGACGGCGTCACTGGATTCAGCAGTGGCGGCGGTCCGAAGTCGTCCAAAGTCGATTTCCTTAGATTTCCACCTGCTTTTCTTTCAAGGGCCCAGGGACTGGATAGGGTACCACTTGTCTAAGCAGGAGTCTCTCCAGAGACTCCAGGTGCTGGTAGAGAGAAGTCTTTGCTGTCCCTGAGACTTCAAACAACAGGATGCAAGCTCTAGATCAAGCCCTTGGAGATTTCTTCACAAGATGGAAGGCACACAAAGTCCAGTCTTTGCCCTCTTACTCTGGCAGGAGCAGCAACTGCAGGATAGCTCCACAAAGCACAGTCACAGAAAGGGCAGCACTTCTCCTCAGCTCTTCAGCTCTTCTCCAGGTAGAGGTTTCTCTTGATGTCCAGAAGTGATCGAAAGTCTGTGGTTTTGGGTGCCCTTCTTATATCCAATTTCTCCTTTGAAGTAGGCCTACTTCAAAGTAAAGTCTCTTTTGAATGTGAAATACTGCCTTGCCCAAGTCAGGCCCCAGACACTCACCAGGGGATCGGAGACTGCATTGTGTGAGGACAGACACAGCCCTTTCAGGTGTAGGTGACCACTCCTCCCCTCCCTCCTAGCACAGATGGCTCATCAGGAAATGCAGACTACACCCCAGCTCCTTTTGTGTCACTGTCTAGTGTGAGGTGCAACCAGCCCAACTGTCAAACTGACCCAGACAGGGAATCCACAAGCAGGCAGAGTCACAGAAATGGTATAAGCAAGAAAATGCTCACTTTTCTAAAAGTGGCCTTTTCTTTTTTTTTTTCTTTTTTTTTTTTTGCTTTTAAACCCGGACACAACTGATCCGGGGAAATAAAATAAACTCGGGCAATAACTCTCAATCAGATACAGAGCATACATATATGTTGAATACAGGTACCAACCTCCCTCACCTCCCACCACCCCCCAACATCTTTTATGGCACCGACAGCCCTTGAGAGGTCCCTTCCTGTGGTACATTCCCTCTTTCTCTCCAATCGGTTTCTATCTGGGGAACCACCTGGGTGTGTTAATCGGTCATTTGTCTATCATGGTCATCCTACAGTCCATGGTCCCATTTTGGCTATATCTCAAGTGAGTAGTATGTGATCCAATCCCCCCATATCTTTTGAAATTTTTGCGGGCATCCTCTATTTGTGTATGTAGTTTCCCCCCCCCATCATAAATCCGTCCATACCCTTTCTCCAGGCACTCAGAGTCAGTCGGATCCGGGCTCCCCATTGTCGGGCTCTGTCTCTTTTCGCCACCATCAGTCCAAGTCTGCAAAGCATAAGTTTCCTCCTGGGTAGATCTATATCATTAGGTATACCTAGCAGTATGTATTTGGGATCTGGGGGTATCCGCTCATTCAGTACCCCTGAGAGCTCTCCCAACACCCCGTTCCAGAACTCCCTAATCACTGGGGAGTCCCACATAACGTATAAAAAAGAACCGGTCTCACTACAGCCTCTGGCACAATTTGGATGCCCGGCCCTCCCCATTATGTACAGTCTGTGTGGGTCATAATACAATCTGTGTAAAATTTAAAATTGTATCAAGCGAAGTCTGGATCTTATTGCCACCTCCCTTGGGAACATCAATGCAGCCTTAAAAGTGGCATTTTCAAACACACAATCTTAAAATCAACTTTACTAACAGATGTATTTTTAAATTGTGAGCTCAGAGACCCTAAACTCCACATGTCCATCAGCTCCCAAAGGGAATCTACACTTTAATCAGATTTAAAGGTAGCCCCCATGTTAACCTATGAGAGGGACAGGCCTTGCAACAGTGAAAAACACATTTAGCAATATTTCACTGTCAGGACATATAAAACACATTACTATATGTCCTACCTTAACCATACACTGCACCCTGCCCTTGGGGCTACCTAGGGCCTACCTTAGGGGTGCTTACATGTAAGAAAAGGGAAGGTTTGGGCCTGGCAAGTGGGTACACTTGCCAAGTTGAATTTACAGTTAAAACTGCACACACAGACACTGCAGTGGCAGGTCTGAGACATAATAACAGAGCTACTTATGTGGGCAACCAGTGCCTCTAGTGCACTTTACTAGGGACTTACTAATAAATCATATATGCCAATCATGGATAAACCAATCAACAATACAATTTACACAGAGAGCATATGCACTTTAGCACTGGTTAACAGTGGTAAAGTGCTCAGAGTTCAAAAACCAACAGCAACAGGTCAGAAGAAATAGGAGGCAGGAGGCAAAAAGATTGGGGATGACCCTGCGTAAACTAAAAAGTCCATAAGTTTTCTTGTATTCCTCCTGAACGTATAGGAAGACATTTTATTGTAGCATTCACCGAAAATTATTATGGAACCCTAGTCACCCTAGCACTAGAGCTGAGCAGTTATGATGAGCCATGCATGGTGCAGGTCATAGTCCCCTCTCCACCCTTCAATGAGACTGTGTTCTTGGCGAAGAACAGCACAACAGAGGTGATCCTATCTACGAAGTACATGCTCACTGCAGGTGAAAAATCAATGGAGCTAGTGATGGTGAATTCAGATGCAGAGATTTCAGTCATCGCATTTAACAGCGCTAACTATACTGCTAATGCTTTCACCTGCCTCTCCAAACAAGACTTGGGCACAGAGTACTTCATTTTCACACCTAGAAACTGAGGAAGTGGTCTTGAAAACCATTTTGCTGTTGCCAATGGCCACGATTTTGAGACTCAGGTCATTATTACAGTGTCTGGCTTCTTACTCGTTGATGGAATCAGATATCAAGACAAACAGATGGTCACCATTACCCTGGCTCCACAAGAGGTCATTCTCCTCAGTGACACTAATGACCTCACTGGCACCAGGGTTGTTTCTTCAATACCTGTGGCTGTTTTCAGTGGTAATAAATATTTTGCATCACCGGATAGCGCTTGTGACTTTGTAATCAAACAGCTATTTCCTGTGAAAAGCTGGGGGCAACAATTTGTTGTACTCCCCCTGATGACTAAAAATAAGCAAGACTGTATTATTATCATCGCTGCAAGACCAAACACCACAGTTGGTCTTCGTAATGAAGTAACCGCACTACAGTACCTACTTCAGCCTGGTTCTCAGGTAAGAGTGGACTTACAAAATGGGATGCTTGTGACTGCAACTGAGCCAATCATGGTTGGATATCTCTTCCTGGGGGGCGACAGTCCATTAGGAGTCACAGTCGATCCTTTCATAACAACTGTTCCACCAAACAACTTCTCCAGGAGCTATCACAAGTTTGTTACCCAAGACTTTTATTATAACCACCTATTTATTGTGTCTCGCTCATCCTCCTCTTCATCCGATTTTGTGCTCGACCACAGGCCACTGACTGATTATGTACTGACTGTGAAGCACATTGAAGGTTTCACTGGTTGGGAAGTGAAATTAGGAAAAATCAGTGGGCAATATGACATTTCTCATCAGTCAGAAGCATTTGCAATTGATGTATACAGAGTTGAAAATTTGATATCTTATGGATATTCACTAGGCCAAGTGGACTTGTTTTCAGGTATTGAACTATTCTATTTTAAAATTGTCATTTGTTTTAATTTAATGAAGTTTGATCTGTGAAAATATTGTGTTTGTATGCACTTATGTATGTGCATTTGCAAAGCACAAACCTATCTAGAAAGCAAAAGAGTGCTGAACTGAGTTCAGAGCCAAACATATGATCCAGGATCTTTAACAAGAAGCAGAATGTAGCAGATGGTGATGCCATCATTACAAGATGTAGAGTTCTTTGATGAGATAAGACTTGAGGTTCTTTTTGTAGGAGAGTTGGGGCTATTTTGAATCTGACATATAAGTTATTCCAGATCCTGAGAACATAGAAGGGGAAGGCCATTTATTTGGTTTTATCCTTTTATAGTATTTTGATTTCAAGTGTTGATATTTTGTCTTCTGCCTTTCATCCTGAAACAGGAGTGCCATTTCTGGGGTATTGCTATGTGATCACTTGGTCTTGATCTTATGTTATTTTATTTCAATGGTGTTTATACAGCACCCTAATCACCCATATGGAGATCTTGGAGCTCCTCAGCAGGTGTATTAGGTCAGTCCAAGAGGATTACTCAAAAAGACAGGTCTTCAGCTTCTTGTGAAAGTCAAGAAGAGGAGTTGTGGCTCTTTGGAAGCAGGTATGGGAAGGCATGGTACCCTGCCCTGCTTTTATGTATGCATGGGGTGTGTGCTAGTGTGTGTGTGCCAGTGAGAGCCCAGCAGAGTGGATTTGTCCAGATGATTGGTGGAAATTAACATAGCTATTGAGGTAGGTAGGGCCTTTTCCGGAGTTCTTTTTCAGTGTCTACCTGCACTTGTATATCAGGAGCCAGTGGAGTTCCCTAAGGTGTGTTATAGGTTCAACGTGGGAGGTTGAGGACTATTCTAACTGCTGCATTTTGGGCAGTCTCAAGTCTTGATGTGAGCTGGCTGGTTATCCCAGTGCATAGGGTGTTCCCATAATTTAGGGGGTCATTACAGGGGTAATGTGGCGTCCGTACCGCCAACAGACTGGCGGTACGGAGACCCGTATTACAACCGCGGTGGTAGCGCTGCGGTCGCACCGCCGGGGCCAGCGGTTTCCCGCCGTTTTAGTCCCGGCGGTGATAATCCGCCAGGGCAGCGCTGCAAGCAGCCCTGCCCTGGGGATTATGACTCCCCTACCGCCAGCCTGTTTCTGGCAGTTTGCACCGCCAGGAAGAGGCTGGTGGTAAGGGAAGTCCTGGGGCCCCTGAGGGCCCCTTGCAGCTTTTCACTGTCTGCATAGCAGACAGTGAAAAGCGCGACGGGTGCTACTGCACCCGTCGCACGGCCGCAACACCGCGGCTCCATTAGGAGCCGGCTCCTATGTTGCGGCCGCATCCCCGCTGGGCCGGCGGGCGTAAACTAGTTTTGCGCCCGCCGGCCCAGCGGGGATGTTGTAATGACCCCCTTAGTGTTCTAGTGATGATGGTTTGGGGGGTCGTTTTCCTGGTTTTAATGAGTTTGAGGGCTTTGGCGGGGCTGAGATCCAATGTAGTTCCTTCAGGATTATGGTGCTGCGGTTGAACTTCTCCAGGCCTTTAATTATATGAACTGTGGTATGGATTGTCAAGTACTTCTGGATCAGATCTTGGACTGAAGTCAGGGTCAGGGAGGAAGTGTTTCAATTAATCAGCAGGGTAAGGTGCTATCATGTTGTATTAGTTTTCTTTGCAAGTAGAGGGTAAAGGTAAGGTTGAATCCAAGCGATTTTACATTGGATGTTAGCGGATGAAGCTTTGCAGGTTGATTTACTCAACCAGGGATGAATTTGTGGTTCTTTGCTCCTGTTGATAACAAGGTGGAATTCTTTGTTGGAAAGGTTGAGTTTTAGGTAGGGAAACAACTCCCTGTTCAGAGAGACTGAGGTACGTTTTGAGTCACCAAATGTCACAATCAGTTGCATTGTTTCCATATAGAGATTCATGTTGTTAGTGTATTCATGGATCTTGATGCAGTGACCGGCGAGTAGGATTCTAAGGGGTTGATTGTAGAGGTTGAATAATAGGGGCAAGATGGAATACTGGTGGATATTGGGAGGATCTGGGATCCTGAGGTTCTCATCTGCATGAATTGTTAGTGGGTGGTGAGGTGGGAGTTTCACCACTGCAGAACTGTTTCTATGTGTTTCTCCAGTGCGTAGATCAGTACTTTGTTGGCTATGTGAAATTTGCCAATCCCTGTGCCGCATGGTGGGCTAAAACTTAGTTGGAAGTTTTAGAAGAGGATGTTCTTGCTTATCTAGCTTTTGAGCAAGTTGAAGTTCATGTTTTTTGGTGTTCACTTGTCTTTTCAGGGTGGGGGTTTATATCCTGAGCAGTATCTTGATATCTGTTGTTGGTTGGCAGGTGACAAATTAGTCTGAGTTTTTCTGGATGTGATTCAGTGGGAAGTTTTTGAAGCACTGATAAGTTTGTTTTTCTCATTAAGACTACCCTTATAGGTTTGCTGTAGTTTGAGACAGGGAGTAGAGTATGGTGAGATAAATGGCCAGTCTGGAGGAAGAGTGGCACTTCAATGCAGTGATGGAGAGGTCCTTAAGATGAGGTGACAGATGTTGTCTTTGGAGTGGGTAAGTATTGTGATGTGTTGCTAGATGTTCAGGATATTAAGAGGACATTTGAGACGTCATTCCATTGTCTCAGTACTTGCATCTTGCAGGAAGTTGAAGTCTCAGACGGTCCTATGACTTATCTTCTGAAGGGAAGCAGAGGCAGTGAGGTCTGATATTTCCTCTGTGAAGTCCTTGTGCACATAGTGTTGTCTGGAATGTTTGAATGGGAAATGGCAGGTGTGGAGCTCAAACCAAACTCCTGTCTTGATCATGTGGTTTGCGCATCGGACATTTTAGCTTGTTGAACAGGCATGCCTAGGATGTGTGTGAATGTGGATGTGACCCATGTTTCTATAGTGATGAATTCATCCAGGTTATGTTGTGCAATATTGTCTTCAGTGTCAGGTGCATGGACAACTGCAGAGTGTACATTCATGGGCATGAGTCAAAAGGCTTGTTCTGTAGGTGCTATGAGTGTGTTTGTGAGAGGAATGTTTATGAGGTTCTTAATGTTTGATGCTCTAGGTTTGTGTTGGGCGGGGATAAAGAGGTGTTGTGTGTAATGCACATAGCAAAAATTGTTTATCTCAGGAATAAGGGCTCTGGCTTTCAGAACTTCCTGCTCTATTGGGCCCGAACTGGAGATGCCATTTCTTTTGCACCGTTAGGCAAAGCCACTTATATGAAAAAGATTTTGGGACTGAAGTCTTAAGAAGTAGATGAAGTGAAAAAAATCAGAGCCGACTCTGATTGTTCGAGGAGGCCAACATAAGGACCCAAGCTCTGCTCTGGGCCTACTGAAATAATGCTTGTTTATGGTTACAAGGGAGGCCGACCTTTGGTGGATGGTAAGCCAAAGAAAAAAATAGATTGCACTCCTATTGGATGCCTAGGCCACTGACAGATCACATGAACGCCATTAGATAACCTGTGGCACTTCTTCTGTGTGGTGATGCAAAAGGCAAATCTTTGGTGAAGTGGCACAAAAAATTTCAGGACAGTGTCAGATTGGCTGGGGTGGCCACGGGGTTTCGGAGGTTGGGAAGGGAGTGTTTTTACATGACCGCACCACTGGTCATGCTGGGGGGGAGGTGCTTGTGTGTGATTCTAGCCATTCCTGTTTAGTGACATGGAGAAAAAATCATAGTGAGCTACGATTGGTTGGATAGGCTTCTGTGGGACAATTTTACCTGCCACAAGCCTGCTATGGCGCTGCTTGTGTACAATGAGGTGAAAGGGTAATCCTTAGTGATCAATGAGCCTGGAGAAAATCTGAACAAGTTAGATCTGATGATGCTGCTGTGGAGTCCTTGTACCTTCATATTCATTTAAAAAACAAGCATGGACAAAGCCAATAAGTCTTGTGTTGGCCACCATCCATCATGGCTTTTTCAGTGCTTCCTTTGTCTTGTCATGTTTTTTAAAAACTTCATTGTGAGGGAAGCTACCAGGCCCTCATCATTCTAAAAGAAACTGCAAATACAAAAATTACTTTTGGGCCTCAGAAAAAAACACATTTTGCCATAGTAATCCATGACACTTAAGGGAAGTAACTGGTGTGTGGATTTGTTGCTCGTAAAAGGGCTGAATATTGTAATTCACAATGGAGTCAGCCAATGGCAAAAGTGGGCTGACCCATTGTCGCCATTATGTATGCTGTACTGGGAGGACACAAAAATGTGAATGACACAATAACAAACCAATAGATGAAGATGTGATTGGAAAGCTCTTATAAGCAAGTATATTTTAAAATGAAGTTGGCATAGTTAACACCAGATCTAAAAATGGGGAAGTAAAATATTTCTCCAAATGTGTTTTGCTCCAGAATCATATATGGGTGATCCGTCTAGCCTTAATACCATCTAGGCTATCTCGGTATCAAGGTTGCTTCTGCATCAACTTATATAAAATTATCACTCTGCCCCTGATGCCTGTAGCTACGATGGTAAACCAGTCTTATTTTCAGTTGGGATTACTTAGGGAGAGGCAGAAATGTGCCATTTGACTGGATGCTTTCCAATGTTTGTACATAAGAATAGTCTGGTGCAATATTCCAGAGGAGCTTAAGACCTGTCCATCTGTGTAGTCAGAAAGACGTTTGTTCACATGTTTTTTTATTGTATTATGTTTACTAGTTTGAGGAATGTTCTAATAGCTCAGTTCATTTGGTGTCTGGACTTTATTGTTGAGACACCCAGGACCTTGTCTTTTTAGCCCTTTAAGAACTATACAAATTGTTTAACATATTTATTTTCAGGCACTGGCCTAGCAGTATTAGAGACCTTTGGAGATCCCACCTTCTAAATATTTTGTTGTTGCAATGCAATTCCTTCCACATATGTTTACAACACACTGCCAGTTGATTAGGAGTGTGATCTCACATATTACCATAGCAGGCAAGGGGTTTGGTGCTGGATCCCCTTGTGACAAACTGTTTAGGTAGAAGATTTGCACTTTGAGAATCTTGCTATTAAGTTTTAGGAATGGTTTTATGTTGTTTTTGATGTGGAATTGTACCCTTTATGCCAGTTTTACGCTTAATATTAAGCATAGAATGATTTATAACTGTGTCAATGGAATATGTGTACGTTTTATAAATTTAAGTATCAATTTTTATAGTATTTGTATGGTTTTAGGACACAGTTCTGAACAAATTAAACACTCAGTGAGTATTTGCTTCTTTCACCCAGGGTTTCCACCACTACTCAAAACTCAGAACTGCTCAAAATGTGCTCTCTTGTTGGATTTACCAGGTTACTAAGGCCTACCTGTGGGGGTAAAGGTCTGTGCATGATAAATTTGGAGCTCAGGTTCTGTGTATTTACGCTTGAAGATTTCTTTCCAAGCCCTAAATCGAATTTAAGTGAGCCAAGACCTTTGTGACAGGAGTGCTTGGAGAATACTTTTATGTGAATGAGAGGTTGATCTTGGGCGTTGTTGACTGTCAGAAGGTTATGAGATGTACCGATCACCTTGTAGCCACAGGGGGCTTCTGTGTCGGTCTTGTCCGCCAACGGTAGCGGTAATCCATGCACTCAACATGTCTTTATTCTGTCTCCTCCTCCCTTTTTGTGGTCTACCTGTTCTTGTGTGCATTAGCATCATCAGGCGGAGGAGCAGTGGCACCGGAGCATGAGGGAGCTGCATCCCACATGGCCATGGAGGGCCACACTACGGACTCTGAATTCACCAGTGGGACGGAGGGCGTGGGGAGCTCCACGGCGGGGACCGGAGCTGAGACCAGCGACACAGACTCGTCTTCTGATGGAAGTTCCCTTGTGGTGGCGGCAACATCTGTGCCCCCCGCATCTACAGGTACAGCTGCCACCCCCCCCTACCAGCACCACCCTCCTAGCAGCCCCTCAGCCTTCGCCCCTGTGCCCGCTCATCCAGGAGGGTGGGCATCACCTTCGCCCCAGACACCTAAGGCCCAGTCACCCCTGCTGCCCTCAGTGAGGAGGCCGTTGACCTCCTCAGGTCACTCACTGTTGGGCAGTCTACCATTTTGAATGCCATCCAGGGTGTAGAAAGGCAGTTGCAACAAACTAATGCATTCCTGGAGGGCATTCATTCTGGTCAGGCGGCCCTTCATCGAGCTTTTCAAACTCTGGCCTCAGCACTGATGGCAGCCATTTTTCCTGTGTCTAGCCTCCCCCCTCCAACTTCCTCCACCCAGACCCAATCCCCTGTACCTCTGCCTATCCCAAGCACACCATCAGACCAGCTTACACACACATCACCACACAAGGGAAGCTCAGGCAAACATAAGCACCACACATCCCACAGGCACTCACGCAAGCATCACACACATGCAGACACACCAACATCCACTGCCTCCACTGCGTCCCCCTCCTCATCGTCTCCCTCCTCCCTCCCAGTCTCGTCTACACACACACCTGCATGCACTACCTCTACAGCCACTACGTCCCTCACCAGCACACCCACCAGCACACCCCGCTCACGTGCAGTCACCACCCCCACTACCATTCACACGTCCCCTGTGTCCTCTCCCAGTGTGTCTGTGACGCCCCCTCTGAACATACACAAACGCAGGCACACACCCACCCAACAGCCATCCACCTCACGACAGCCTCCAGCGCATGCACCTGCACCCAAAGTCACCAAACGTACACCTCCTACTACCACCACCTCTTCCTTCACTCCCAAACCCCCTCCAGCTACCCGTCCCAGTGTGTTCAAAAGAATTTTCCTGTCCAGCCTTGACCTTCCCCACCCCGTCCATCTCATAGGTCCCGAAGTAGAACCTCAGCCACAACATCTCCGGGACCAGTGGTGCCTGTAGTCACAGGTATGTGGAGTGCACCAGCCACCAGGACAGCCAGTGTGGCACGGAGCCACAGCACAGTCAGTCCCCCCCCTGTAAAGCATCAGAAGTTGGCCAGTGCCCGGCGGGAGAGGGGGAAGATTCCAGACACCAAAGCCGCTCCCAGGGGTCCCGTTGAGAGTGTGGAGTCAGCTGTTACACCTCCCAAAGTGGGGAAGGGCCACAAGAAACCCGGCAAGTCTGGGAAGAGCAGCACGGCGGAGAAGACCGCCATCATCCCTGCTGCCCAGGAGGCCACCGCCAGCCCCAGCCCAGCTGCCCAGGAGGGCCCCGCCAGCCCCAGCCCAGCTGCCCAGGAGGGCCCCGCCAGCCCAGCTGCCCAGGAGGCCACCGCCAGCACAAGCCCCGCTGGGCAATGAAGGACTGCCAGCACAAGCCCCGCTGAACAGGGCACCTCCAACTCAAGCACAGCTGAAAAGGGCACCGCCAAATCAAGAACCGCTGAACAGGGCACTGCCAACTCAAGCCCCGCTGGGCCATGAATGACCGGCAGCACAAGCCCCGTTGGGCCATGAAGGAACGGCAGCACAAGCACCGCTGAACAGGGCACCGCCAAATCAAGCACTGCTGAACAGGGCACCGCCAACTCAAGCCCCGCTGGGCCATGAAGGACCGCCAGAACAAGCACCGCTGAACAGGGCACCACCAGCACAAGCACCGCTGAACAGGGCACCGCCAACTCAAGCACCGCTGAACAGGGCACCGCCAAGTCAAGCCCCGCTGGGCCATGAAGGACCGCCAGCACAAGCCCCGCTGGGCCATGAAGGACCGCCAGCACAAGCACCGCTGAACAGGGCACCGCCAAATCAAGCACCGCTGAACAGGGCACCGCCAAATCAAGCACCGCTGAACAGGGCACCGCCAACTCAAGCCCCGCTGGGCCATGAAGGACCGCCACCACAAGCACCACTGGGCCATGAAGGACAGCCAGCACAAGCACCGCTGAACAGGGCACCGCCAAATCAAGCACCTCTGAACAGGGCACTGCCAACTCAAGCACCGCTGAACAGGGCACGGCCAACTCAAGCACCGCTAGCCCATGAGCGGCAGGGGCACTGACGCAACTGGGTCCGTCACAGGGTGAGTGATGCACTCTTGGCACCAGTCCCCCTCCAGAACCAGTGGAGAGATCCATCCACTACCTCTGTCCTTCACAGGATGAAGCACTCTGGGCACCAGTCCCGCTCCAGAACCAGTGGAGACATCCATCCACTACCTCTGTCCTTCACAGGATGAAGCACTCTGTGCACCTGTCCCCCTCCAGAACCAGTGGAGACTGTTATCCACTTGAGAGACTGTGGCTTTGCACTCCCCAGGATTGAACAGTGGGCAAACCATCCACTGTAGAGACTTGAGAGACTGTGGCTTTGCACCCCCCAGGATTGAATATTGGGCAACCCACCCACTGTAGAGACTTGAGAGACTGTGGCTTTACAGTCCCCAGGATTGGACAGTGGGCAACCCACCCACTGTAGAGACTTGAGAGACTGTGGCTTTGCACTCCCCAGGATTGGACAGTGGGCAAACCACCCACTGTAGAGACTTGAGAGACTGTGGCTTTGCACTCCCCAGAATTGAACAGTGGGCAACGCACCCACTATAGAGACTTGAGAGACTGTGGCCCTGCACTCCCCAGGATTGAACAGTGGGCATTGAGCCCCCTCGTGGATCTGGCGTCGTGCACTCATCCGGCTGAGGTGCCCCCCCTTCCTTTCCCCCTGAGGTGCCTGTTGTATTTCTATCTGATGCCCCTGCAGTGTTCTCTCTGTTTTGATCTGGTATTGAGTGTGGACCTCGCCCATGCATTTTGGGCCCAGTGGTCCACGGACTATAAATGGTGCAATACCTGGACTTGTATTATTGGTGTATATATTTGTTTATAGTGTATATATATTTTGGAGTACTGTATTTTAATAGATTACAATGGTTACAATCATTTCCTTTTGTCCTTGCATTCTTCCAGGGTGCTTGGGGGGGTGTAACTGTAATGTATCTACATGTATTAGTGTGTGTGTTGTAGTGGGTGAGGGTGGGGGTGGGGGTGTTCCGTGTGTGTGTCCCTGTTTTTTCCCTCCCCCCTCCCCTGTTTCGTAGGTGCAGTACTCACCGTGGTCTTCGCCGCTGGCGTTCGTGCTCCTGGTACAGGAACAGGAAGACTATTGCAGGTAGAATTTGGAGTTCTGGGTCCATGGTGTCCTCGTTCCTCGTGGAGTGTGTAGAGGTGAGCGTTTTCCCTTCGAAATTCCTGTTTCCGCTGTGTTTTTATCCGTGGTGAATCCGCCCCGGAAAAGGTGGCGGATTGGCCTGTCATAATAGTGTGGGTGGTACATTGTCTCCCGCCTGTCTGTTGGCGGTGACCGCTGCACTGTTTGTTTGTACTGCCGTGGCGGTCTGAGTGTTAAAGCGGCTGTCTTTGTTGGCGGTTTCCGCCACGGTCGTAATTGTACATTTTTTACCGCCGGCCTGTTGGCGGTCTTACCGACGCTTTAACACCGTCCGCCAGGGTTGTAATGAGGGCCATAGTCACAAGTTCAGGCCAACCACAATGGTGCACAGGCTGGATACAGGGACAAGGTTAGGCCCACTGAGAATTGTACCTTATGTCCTTATATGGGGTGTTGTGCCACAGCAGTTTTGAGGAGCAATGTTGGATCCTGTGCCGAGCTGCATTATGCTCTGTTGGTTCTGATGAGGTGGTGCAAAGGCTGCGATGCAAGATACGCATCAAGTTATGTCATGCTCTGTCAGTTCCCATGAGTAGCTGCGAGGGCTGCATTGTGTTGCTTCAAACTGTGTCTGTTTTTTTAGAGACCACAGCTGGGCTGACAGAGTACCTTTATCCCCACTTTCAAGGATCCAGGACTAGGGAGGCACCAGCTGGGGAGATTAGGACTCGCAGCAGGCAGAGTGCAGGTGCAAGGTTCAAGGGTGTTGGAACAGGAGCCACCAACAGTCTCAGAACAGGAGGCCAGCCAACTAGCCCTTGGAGTCCCTTTTGTGGTCTTAGGGTCACGGTGCAGGTCCAGTCCTTCTTAATAGGTAGGAGCACAGCAGAACAGCCCTTCTTCTGAGTCTTCCACAGGTCCAGCAGTAACATGAAGAGTGGGTCAGAGGGTCCAATTTTCATATTTGGTGCCTCGTTTGAAGATGGAGAAATGTTTGGAGGCTTATCCTCGCAGAAGTATATGGAAGTTCTTGCCTCATTGCCCTGGCCCCAGTCTGTCTGGAGACACAAAAGACTGATGTGACATTTCTTGGGTGAGAGATGAATCCCAGTCTTTTGAAGTGCTATTGGGGTTGTGCACTGCTCTGCTACCTTCCTCCTGACTGAGAATGCTCATCAAGACACACCTAGCCCCCCCCTATTGGGTGGCTGTCTGGGAGGAATACACAAAGGCCAACTGTTAACTATACCCAGTCATGTGACCCAGGAAGAGCATGCAGGCACCAGGTGGTTTGGACAAGAAAATGTAAACTTTATAAACGTTGCAGTTTCAGAATTGTGACTTAAAATCCGACTATACTATTAAAGAGTTATGTAAATCACCATTCCTCAGAAACCAACAATGACTTTTCTACCTGCTCCTAATCAAAGGTTAGCATTAATTAAATGTAATAAGGTAAACTATCTGCTCCCAATCAAAGGTTAGCACATATTAAATGTGATCAGTAACCCAATGTAGTGAAAAAACTATTTGTAAGTTTTTCCATATCAGGACATGTAAAACCTAAAATTACATGTGAACATTTTTAATTACAATGCATCCTGCCCTATGGGTGTTTGTGGACTAATGTAAGGGTGATGTATATGTATTACAAATTGAGTTTTATACTTTACAAAGGGGTTATTTTGCATGTTGAACTGGCAGTTTGAAACTGCATACAGGGTGCAATGGCAGACCTGGGACATGTTTTAAAGGGCTATGTGGCACAATAAGTTGTGCAGACCCACTAGTAGTATTTAAGTTACCAGCAATGGGTGCATGGTATACCACTGTACTAGGGACTAGGGTAAATTAAATATGCCAACAATGAGTAAGACAATTTTACCATGTTTTGGGGCGTGAGCACAAGCTTATTAGCACTGGTTAACAGTGGTAAAATGCACATAGTCCTAAGGCCAACAAAAATGAATTCAGAAAAACAGGTAGGGAGAAGGCAAAATGATTGACGGTGACCCTGCAGAGAGGGCCAAGTCCAACGGGAGTTGCACAGTGCCTTTGGTACAAGTTTTTCAGATTGTTGGGGGAATTTACTGAAGCACAGCTTCAAATGGGGCATCTGCTGTGTTTGCATTTATAAGTGCTTCTGTTGAGGTTTAATTTTTAAGTGGTGAGCATTTTTGCAGCTGAACAGACCTATATTATTCTACTACAAGCCCAGCAGAAAATGTAGGGTAGAACAACTGTCTCTACTGCCCCCCCCCTTACAAACTAGTCTTCTACTTCTCAGTTTGCATTGACTGAGGAACAGTCCTAGTCCTGCACTTCCATTCTGCCAGTCCCCTGGGTTTTATTCACTGACGAGCAGCCACCCTAGTTCTGCAGCCTGGTTCCTACACTTTCAGATCCCATGGATTTGGATGGCAGGAGATGGTAGGTGTAATTCTTCGCAGCCTGTGCGCATGGCACTTGAAAACTGAGGAAAGTGTGCAGAAGAGGCCCCTTTAGCAAACATTTTTGTGTTTCATTTTTTATGTTTTTACTGGCTAGCTGGTAACCACTCAAGACTGCCCAGGCGTGACTAGGTTTTGCGAGTAAGGCTGAATGAAATGACCGAAGACAAACTTGTTTTTTAATACTCACTTTGAAGTTAGAATGACTGAGGTCTCTCATCCAAAGATCACTTATGTCCACAAATTGCTTAGATTATTCAAAAAACTGATGATGCCCTTTGCTGGTGCTGCTGCTGCTCATTTTGGACCACTGAAGAGGCTCTAGGGTACCAGCCTGGGCCCTTTGAAGCTTCTGTCACAGGTTAAGATAGGCACTGGCACTGACAGCCCGTTAGTGAAGTAAACCAAGTTCGAGCCTAATCTGGGCAGCAGATGAATACCTCGGTAGGCACAGCACTTGATTATAGATTTTCATGACAAGTTTGTTTAGCAAGCTATTGTCTACACCTAGTAGGATTTCCGTGCCATAAGATAATAAGGGAATGATCTTAGCACTCATAAGTTTTGACAGTGGCAGGATGCTTGAAACCATTGATAGCTTTGATGATTTTAACAGCGTCACCAGAAGGGTCAAGGCTTTTCCTTCAATCTCTTTCCTTTGCTTCACAAAAGAGCCTCCGGCATCAAGATAAACCCCTAGGTATTTATAAAATGAATCTGCTCATATTTTACTACCATTATAGTGCCAAGGACAACCCCTGTATTGTAATATGGTATGGGACAACTCTCTTGATTCCAGGAAAGAGCAGTCGCGGCCCCCCGCTTGCTCTGCCATTTTTCCGATTGTCTTTCAAAATCATCCAGAGCGAGGGCATTTAATTCACTATACATTTGGGTGTTGGAGCAGGCATCACTCCTAACCAGAAGAAAACTTTATAAAACTTTATAAACTACTAGCAAAATCTTATCGACGCTGACTGCTTTGCCTGATGGCAAATATCTAATAGCAGAATATAATTCCTCCATCGAAAAGGAGGATCCAAGCCGATCACGGTCCTCTGGGCTAAGTTTCCCAAAGGGGACTAAATCAATGTAACGCCGTTTATCCTCTTCTGAAATATCCTTTTCTTTTTCGTCTTTATATAGACTCTCATAAAATCCCCGAGATATCTCACAGATTTCTTAAGCATCTGCAACCAGGCTACCATGGGTACCCCAAATCTCCCTTATTTCAGAATGAGAGGCTTATTTACAAGCCCTTTGCGCCTCCATAGCATCACTTTTTTGTGAAGCTGCAGCAACGTAAGCAGCCCCCTACACGGTTCCACACTTACAAACTGGCACAATAGGACCATTGTGCCAGTTTGCAAAGCCCTGCGCCACTTATACCTGCACCAGGTTTAATGTATGTGCCACTTTTGCGGCAACAGATGCAGCAGAATTTCTTTCACATCTGTGGAATCATACACCATGGTCTGCTGTTTCATAAATACAGTGCTACTATGGCGTTCTAGTAAATATTTGAGAAACACATGAACTTGCAGCTTGCCACCTTTGTTGAAGATTAAAGGTTTTTCCACCCTTTGCAGTTGGGCTTTAGGGCAGGGCACAGTACTGAATCCGCCCTCCTAGGAGTCACTAATCATCTTAGACAGGTCCTGGATGAGGGTAGTACAGCTGTGCTGATTCTATTAGATCTCGGCACAGTTTTCGACACTGTATCCTTCTCCATCCTCCTGGAAAGACTAACAGCACTGATGCTACAAGACACATCTCTGATCTGGATGGCGTCATTCCAGGATGCCCGTTCTCACCCAGTCATTTCAGGTCTTCTCACCCAGTGACAGATCAGAATTATGTGAAGTCACGACTGGTGCTTCCCAGGGCTCGGCCAGAAGATTGATGCTCTTCAACATATATATGTACACCCTTTAGCTGACATGGTGGAAACCTAGAGACGAACTGTTCTCATATGCAGATGACTTGCAAATTTTCTTCTTGCTGTCATCTGCCCAAGGACACAGAAATGCAGCTTTAAACCTGTGCATGAGAAGAAGTTTTTCCTTGATGGGGAACAACACATTCAAGCTGAATGGAAAAAAGAAAAGACCGAGGACATGGTTGTTGGTGAGAAACTCCTGCTATGGGGCCTCTGGCCTTGGCCAGAACCTCTCAGAACCCTCCCAAAACTGTCATCTAAGGTAAGGACCCTCAGCTTCTGGCTGGATGAGAGCCTATCAATGAAACCTCAGGTAGCCAAGGTGGCCTCCACATGTTTTGCGGTGAGGAGTTGGATCAAAAAGATCAGTAGCATAATACCATCGCCAGCTCAGAAAACAATGGTTCAAGACTTGATTCTCTCAAGATTTGACATTGGGAGCATTTTATATCTGGAAGCAGACAAGGCAATCTTTCAGCACCTGCAGATTGTCCAGAATGCTGTGGCCAGGCTACTCCATTGCCTACCAAAGTGTGTGTTCAGTGTCATACCTTCTCCACGAGCTTCTCAGGTCGACTGCAGATAAGTGAGCACAGTTCAAATGCCTGTGCTATATGCACAAGGCCAGATCCATGACAGGCCTACAATACTTTCAAGATCTGGTGGTGCCCTACCAGCCTGCGGGCGTGCTTCGCCCAGGTAACCAGTTTCTCTGTAAAGTATATAGAATCCATCAGGTGTGCACAAGAGGCCGTTTCTTTACTTACCTAGGCGTGAAGTTATGGAATGACCTCCCAAAATACCTACAAAGTTGTACTTCTCTCATTGTGTTCCACAAAAACCTTAAGACCTGGTTATTTTAGCCTGGGGACCAACCTATCCTACCTGTTTCAGTGCCGGGAAACCCTGTGTGGTAGATGTACACTTTATAAGATTGAATAATAATAATGATGTGTAGATACTATCTGAATATGACTTTGTGTTTATATCTTCACATGATGTCTACAATTCTGTAATATTTGCATATATTGTATGAAAAACGATTTCAGGTGTACACACGATCATACCGTGTGAAATATGAATTCAGGTTAACTGTATTTCAGGGTTTTATTCAGGTTAATGTATTCATGTGTTTCTGTTTTTGTGTAAAATATAATTTATGTTGCTATGTACACATTATGTGAAATATTAATGCATGCTCATGTGTATGCAAACTATCTGAGTTAGGATCTAATGCTTACTGCACATGCTGTCCGAAATACACTCTGATTAATGCATTGATGTTGATATGCCTGAAATATCGATTCAGCTTGTAAAACCCTGAAATACAGTGACTATTTTGGAGGGCATTTATGTCAGTATATGTAATGCTGTCCTTTTGTGTTTGTTAAAGAAAAAGTAGCAAAAGGAGGAGTGTTGGGTTGTTACAAACTTTTCCTATACCACCACATCCTTGGCATGCTCGTTCACTTGATTTTGGGGTTGATCTTCTCAACAATCGTGGCCTCACCTGCATCTTAGTGGTGGTGGTCATATATCCAAATTGCACACTTTATTCACAATAAAAGTCTTCCCACTGCTTCAGTTCTAGCCCATTTCATGCTCATGTGGTACAATTAGCTAGTTTACCTCTGGTGATTATATCCAACAGTAGCTCAGATCACGTCCTGTTTCTCTGAAGCTCTTTGTGACTTTTTAGAAGAGGATGCTTGTGATGCTTGCTTGTCCTTGGCTTACTTCCCATACACAGATGGGCCAATGGAGGCAAACAGTCAAATAACAGAACAAAGTTCACATTTATAGAAGCAGGCTCAGAAATGGAGTTAGGGCCCATATTTATACTTTTTGACGCAAAACTGCCCAAACGCAGTTTTGCGTCAAAAAGTATAGTGCTGGCTTGCATCATTCCAGAATGCCAGACGGGCGCCAGATTTATGGAAGTACGCAAGCCGGTGCAAAGGGTGGGCTAGTGTAAAAAAAAAAGACATTAGCTGGGTGGGGTGGCGGTATGGGAGAAGGGGGTTTTGCACCAAGAAATTACGTTAGGCTGGGTAGAGGCAAAAAAAATGCCTCTAACCAGCCTAGCGTCATTTTCTGACACAAAACCATCTATGCCACATGACTCCTGTCTTAGAAAATATAGGAGTCATGCCCACCACCCCAATAGCCAGCACAGGAGAACAGTGTCCCCTGGGCATGGCCATTGCACCCTGAGCTATGCAAGGGACCCCAATTTGGGCCCCAATGGCACTTTAATTGAAAACATAAATACTTACTGTTGGACTTTTGCTTATGCAGGGTCATCCCCAGTGTTTTTGCCTCCTGCCTCCTATTTTTTTCTGATCTGTTGGCTTTTCAACTCTGAGCACTTTACCACTGCTAACCAGTGCTAAAGTGCATATGCTCTCCGTGTAAATTGTATGTAATTGGTTTATCCATGATTGGCCTATTTGATTTACTAGTAAGTCCCTAGTAAGGTGCACTAGAGGTGCCAGGGCCTGTAAATCAAATGCTACTAGTGGGCCTGCAGCACTGGTTGTGCCACCCACATAAGTAGCTCTGTAATCATGTCTCAGACCTGCCACTGCAGTGTCTGTGTGTGTATTTTTACACTGTAAATTCGACTTGGTAAGTGTACGCACTTGCCAGGCCTAAACCTTCCCTTTTCTTACATGTAAGGCACCCCTAAGGTAGGCCCTAGGTAGCCCCAAGGGCAGGGTGCAGTGTATAGATAAGGTGGGACATATAGTAATGTTGTTTATATGTCCTGACAGTGAAATACTGCCAATTTCGTTTTTCACTGTTGCAAGGCCTGTCTCTCTCATAGGTTAACATGGGGGCTACCTTTAAATATGATTAAAGTGTAGATTCCCCTAGAGAGTAGATGGACATGTGGAGTTTGGGGTCCCTGAACTCACAATTTAAAAATACATCTTTTAGTAAAATTGATTTTGAGATTGTGCGTTTGAAAATGCCACTTTTAGAAAGTGGGCATTTTCTTGCTTAAACCATTCTGTGACTCTACCTTGTTTGTGGATTCCCTGTCTGGGTCAGTTTGACAGTTGGGTTGTTTTTCACCTCGCACCAGACAGTGACACAAAGGGGGCTGGGGTGTAACCTGCATTTCCTGATTTACCATCTCTGCTAGGAGGGAGGGGTGGAGTGGTCACTCTCATCTGAAAGGACTGTACCTGCTTCTGACAATGCTGGCTCCAACCCCCTGGTGTGTGTCTGAGGCCTTGCCTGGGAAAGGCAGGATTTCACAAGTAGGTGTTAGTCCCCTTTGAAGAAAGGTGACTTCAAAGACTAGAATGGGTATAAGAAGGGCACCCAAATCTACAGACTTTAGAAACACTTCTGGAACCAAGAGGAACCTCTGCCTGTAGAAGAGCTGATAGCTGAGGAAGAAGTGCTGCCCTGCCTGTGACTGTGCGTTGTGGAGCTTTCCTGCAGTGCTGCTTCTGCCAGAGTAAGAGGGCTAAGACTGGACTTTGTGTGCCTTCCATCTTGTGAAGAAATCTCCAAGGGCTTGATTTAGAGCTTGCCTCCTGTTGTTTGAAGTCTCCGGGACAGCAAAGACTTCTCTCTGCCAGCACCTGGGGTCTCTGGAGAGACTCCTGCTCTTACAAGTGGTGCCCTATCCAGTCCCTGGGCCCTTGAAAGGAAAGCTGGTAGAAATCCAAGGAAATCGACTTCGGACGACTCCGGACCGCCGCCACTGCTGAATCCGGTGACGCCGCCTACACCGACCCCGTGACCTTTGCTGGAAAGTGACGCTCTTCGCAGGCCCGATGCCGCTGCAGCCCGCTGAAGTCTGCGACTCCGTAGAAGTCGCCGCACCACGTCGTGACCGACGCCGCTCGAAGTGCACGGATTCAACGTTTCGCACAGACGCCGCGATCCCCGACTTCGCGCATTGGCTTGTTTTCACTCTTCACCAAAGGTACTGTACTTGGGGGTCTACACGACTCCGTGTCCGGCGCCGCTGGTGTCGGCTTGTTGGGAACGACTCCGTCACGACGCCGTGTTAACATCTCATTGAAGCATTTTTGTTTCTAAGCGCTATTTTTGAGTTTAATCTTTAAAAATTCATAACTTGACTTGTGTATGTTGGATTTTTGTTGTTTTGGTCTTGTTTTGTTTAGGTAAATATTTCCTATTGTTCTAAACTGTTGTTGTGTCATTTTATAGTGTTTTCATTGAGTTACTGTGTGTGTTGGTACAAATACTTTACACCTAGCACTCTGAAGGTAAGCCTACTGCTCTGCCAAGCTACCAAGGGGGTAAGCAGGGGTTAGCTGAGGGTGATTCTCTTTTACCCTGACTAGAGTGAGGGTCCTTGCTTGAACAGGGGGTAATCTGACTGTCAACCAAAGACCCCATTTCTAACACTTACCTATACTTACACTACTTACCTGGAATGAGGTCCCCCATTCTCTGGTGTCCCTCTGGTGTGGGTGTTCCGGGGGCTTGAGGACTGCCCCTTTGGACCGACCCATTCCATGGTGTTCAACCATGGAAATGGGTCCACAGGTCCCCTAATGCCTGGTCTGACCCAGGCTTTAAATAATGATGCAAACCAAGCTTTGCACCAATATTTAGCCTCGCCTTCCACCTGTGCATCAGTTCAGCACGGGGGGATAAATATGAGGATAGCACCATTTTTTAGATGGGAACGCCTACCTTGCATCTCAGTGTCGCATGGGAGGTTCACGCATCTAAAAAATGGTGCAAACTCCAAATGTTTGACTTTAGACTGGTCTAACCTGAGAATATAACTATGGAGATAGTTTTGCACCACATTTGTGTAAAGAAATGATGCAAATTCGGCACAATTGGAGTATAAATATGCCCCTAGGTCTCTTTTTTGTCCACCAAATTTGCTTATGACCATGACATGCACACTTGTGCAGGGTGTTCATTTTTTTAGCATGCAAGATTTCCATCCTCATACCGATCCTTATAATTGGATACTGTTGGTGCAGGACGAAATCCATTAAACATAGGATAACAATAAAGACCTATGCAGTAATCGTCAAAGTAAAAAAAAAAAACATGCAACATGTTTGAGGATAAACTTGTCAACTGAACAAATTCATATTAACGGTCATCACCTCTATGTGCATTGATATGGGGGCCTCCAAACCATCTCCAAAGTGATTAATGCTGATGCAACTTCCTTCTACTTTGAAAATACATCTGGTATTCCACTTTCAGTTGAAACCCTATGCATAGTACACCCAGGTACCGTTATTGCAGTCACCTATTATATTAGTGGATTGTGAGGATAACCATAAATCTAGATGCTAAGCATCAAGGAAGTAATTTATTGGATGTTATTCACTGGCTGGGATATAGTTCAGAAGACTGCTAAGGGGTGGCCACTTTTGAGGTCCATGCTCAAAATAATTGTGAACTGTTTTCTTCATGCCCATTCTGAAAAGCCTTCCACTCTTGATTTACCTAGAAAGTGTTATACTGTCAGGATGAAGTAGACATACACCCTGATTTATCAGGTGCAGCAGAACGTTGGCAGTAGTAACGGTTCTGTTGTCTGGACATCTGCTTCTGGAGGCAACAGCCTGGACTCCATGGGGATGCAGCGGCATATCGATTTGCTATACACAAATACACAGTAAATAGTGTCACCACATTTTTCTTCATAGCCATTTTGTACCTGTCAGCGCAACACAACAGATCAACGGCAGAGGAAAGAAAAATAACAATGTATGCACAGTATGGCAATTTTGACAGATTTTGCTGTAAAAAGAGCTGAGGAGGCAAATGCTTAGAATCTTAATTGCTCATTTCTGGTTCCTCTGCTCTGCTTGGATTAACTTCCTTTATATTTACACATTTCTGTCAGTTTTTTTCCTTCAAACTCTGCTTGGATTATTTTAAAACAGCCTCCACTTCAAGTTTTGATTTGTCTACTGGCCCTCTCTATTGCTGATACAATGCCATGTTTCCTGCCCTTTCCCTTCCAGGTGCTAGATCTTGCTCTATTCTGACCTCTCCAATTTCTGTGTTTACTTCTGTGTGAGTGGCACTTCTTCCTACATCATTTATTTGAGTGCCCTTCAGATCCATATTATCGTATTCTTCTATGACGTTGAGGGTTTTCATTTCTTCCTTTTCTGGTATGTGACAGTCTATGAGTAGTATAAAAATTGTATAACTAAATCATGTCCACATCTGCCTCCTTTTACATTCATCTCATGTTTAGCCCCTCATCACTGGTGTTAGAAATGGGGTTTCTGGTTGGCTAGGGTATGCACCTCAGCCAGGCAGAACTTACCCACTCTAGTCAGGGCAAGGGAGTTACACGTCCAAGATAACCCCTGCTCACCCCCTTGGTAGCTTGGCACGAGCAGTCAGGCTTAACCCAGAGGCAATGTGTAAAGCGTTTGCACAACACACACAACACATGTGACGTAATATCCCCACCACAAAGGAAACACAATACCAGATTATATGAAAATATACTGTATTGTACACAACACAATTATCAGACCAAACATCACATATCAGTACTATCCTGCTACCTTAGCAGCTGTCAGAACGTTACACATTAGTTACTCTGCAAAATTAGCAGTAGTCACACATAACACACAGGTTACTCAGTATTCTGCAACATAAGCAGTAGTCAGGAAACACGTTATCACATTAGGACACTTGTCTTAAGAATATCATAAAACACCCATAGTAGGAACATTAGAAAACCTATGGCAAGTTAGGGAAACATATTAGCAAGTCATGCCCATAAAAGGAACATTTGCACACATGTATAAAAACATCATAGAACAGGTAGGCAATATATAATGCAATAAAGTCTCTAGTAAGAACTTGTGGTATATATATTGTCACTCAGAAGTACCTAACTTGATGAAGGCACCTCCAGTGCCTATTGAATGAAAAGAAATGGGGCTCCCGGTGCTCCTCTGCGCAAAACGGGGGCCTCCTGGCAATTCTGGGTGAGAGGGGGGTGGCACACACCCCCTCAGTACTCTTAATGGGCCCCTCCTGGGGCCCGCGATCCCTGTGGGCCCCCCGGACCTCTACCTGCCCTCCTGAGGGGGGGGGTCACCATCCAGGGAGAATGCCAAAAGGAGGGGGGAGCCACGTACCCCTTCCGTGTCAGGGGCGGGTCCCTCCTGGGACACGCGGCTGTTGAGGGCCCCCCCGGGCCTTAACTGGCCCTCCACGATGGGGGGGGGGACCCAAAGAAATCAGCACCGGCCCACACAAGGCCAAGCCAGGGACTGGTGTCGCAGGGGGCCTCCGGCGAGGCTTCCGCCCTGCTCGCGATTACCAAAGAGCAGGACGGTTGTGTTGGGGCCGGAGGGAACCTCCGGTGAGGTTTCCTTCCCTCCGCCCGGTCTTCAATGGAACGCGACGGAAGCAGGCACCAAAGTCGGTGCCTGCCAGTGCCCCGGGGGCGCTCCATGGAGCGCGCTTCTCCCCGGGGGCACGACAGGAGCACTCGTGCTCCACGTTTGTTTTTAGATGCCCCAGGGGCACAGGGAGGGGCGCGCCAGCTCCTCCATGCTCGGCAACAGTCCCCTGAGGCTAAAATGTAGCGCAATCCAACGCGCTTCAGGATTGCACGGGACCCGGCTGCAGCGGTGAATCGGGGAGCAAAAATAAAGCGCTTTTCAAAGCGCTAAGGCCACATCTGCAGTCTGGGCTGCGGCGGTGATTTGTCCTCCGCAGTTAAGAGAGTGCCTTATCAAAGCGCTTCGGGCAAAGTTGCAGAGATCGTTTGCAGGGGTCAGAGGCCACAGCACCCTGCCCCTGGGAGCAAGCCTAGACAAGAAAAAGCACAGGGCTGGTAGGCCCAGTTACAGGCCAGCACAAGGGGTTACCAGCAGTGGCAGTTCCTCCTAGTGACCAGGCAGGTCACAGGTCAGCACAGCAGCAGCAGTCCAAGGTAGTTTCCTGGTGAGTCCATTCATCAGCGTTCTGTGTCCAGTTTCAAGTTTCAAGAATGTTCAAGTTGTGGGGAAAATTCCCCTGTACTTATAGTCAGTTCTTACAGTGTTTTACAATGGGAGGGAGAGGAGGTTCCAGCCAGTTACAACTGGTTCTGGGAGTGCCCCCTCTCTCCTTTCAGCACAGGCTCCAAACATCAGTGAAGGATTAACGACCCTATTGTGTGAGGCCAGGTCACAGCCTTTACAAATGTAGGTGTGCCCCGCCTCTCCCTTCTCTCAGCCCTGGAAGACTATTCAGTATGCAGATGCACCTCTGTGACACCTCCACCCTCCCTGTGTACAGGCTGTCTGAAAAGTATGCACAAAGCCCCAACTGTCACTCTGCCCAGACGTGGATTGGAGTCAAGCTGCAAAACACCAGAGTCATAAGCACAGATAAATGCGCACTTTCTAGAAGTGGCATTTCTGTGAAAGTAATAAAAAATACACCCACACCAGTAAGCAGTATTTATTATCACCATCACAACCATACCAAACACGCCTACGCTACCCCTCATAAATCAGACAATACCCCTTACACATAAGGCAGGGCATTTCTAATGCAATCCTATGAGAAGGCAGTACTCACAGCAGTGAGACACCAAGTTAGGTTGTTTGTCACTACCAGGACAGGCCATGCAATATGGCACATGTCCTGCCTTTCTACATTCATGGCACCCTGCCCATAGGGCTAGCTAGGGCGTACCTTAGGGGTGACTTACATGTAGTAAAAGGGGAGTTCTGGGCCTGGCAAGTAAGTTTAGATGCCAGGTCCCTGTGGCAGAAAACTGCGCTCACAGGCTCTGCGCTAGCAGGCCTGAGACAGGTTTGAAAGTCTACTTCAGTGGGTGGCGCAAGCAGCGCTGCAGGCCCACTAGTAGTATTTAATTTACAGGCCCTGGGTATAGAGATACCACTGTACAAGGGACTTATAGGTAAATTAAATATGCCAATTAGGTATAAGCCAATCTTACCATCTTTAGATGGGAGAGCACCTGCACTTTAGCACTGGTCAGCAATGATAAAGTGCTCAGAGTCCTAGAGCCAACAGCGAGAGGTCAGAAAAACCAGGAGGAAGGAGGCAAAAAGACTGGGGATGACCCTGCGTGAGGCAAAAAGTCCAACAACTGGTATCAACCTTCAACGCAAGCCACCAGAACAAACCACTCAAGGAACCCATTACTTGTGGTACTTAACCTTAGGTTCCGCTATCTGCCATTGTGTCTCACACTTACGGTATAGTGGTTGTGGAGCAAAGGGCAGTTGGTCTGATGACATCTGTTTTTCGGCAAGATACACACTTGGGGCCAGATGTAGCAAAAATAAAAATTGCGACTCGCATTTTGCGAGTTGATGCGACTCGCAAAATGCGACTCGCAAATTGGAATGTCAGAAACAAAAGCAATCCGATTTTGCGACTCGCAGCCGGACTCGCAACGCTGTGTGCGAGTCCGCAGTTTGCGAGGTCGCTGTTTGCGAGTGTGCAAAAAACGAACTCGCAATTAGCGAGTGGGTGTCGCAAATTGCGATTACCTTCAAAATTGCTTGCAGGTGCAGCAGAACACTCCAGAAAGCATACCAGAACACTCTGGAAACACTTCCTGGCACATGATGATGACATCACAGCCAGGAAGTTAACAAATACACCTGGGAGGAGGGCTCAACAGTGAGCAGTGTCTCTGCCACTGACAGTAGGGTGCTGAGGAGTGGTAGGCACAGCACCATGGACGCAGCAGGGACCAGCCAGGCTGGCAGGAGGGGCAGGAGATCATAGATAACAGCCAGGACAGATTAATGTGGCACATGGCGTTAATGTGCCCCTTGACTGGTTGGCATTTTCCTGCCCATGGACAATTTCAACTTGTATATAGTTTCTTCATGACATTAATAAAACAGTTATTTTTGTTCCACTTAACAAATGGTTATAGGTGAGTATGGTGGGAGTTGACACGTACCGTCCAAAATATTGCGTTGCAATGTGGTCCCGTCTCAGTCTGCCTTGATTAGCTAGACTCCTATCCCCATGATGGCGATGTGGTTGTTCTTGCTCTTCATCATCAGGATCTGGGTCTGCAGGGGTGAGAGGTAGCCCACGTCGGGTGGCTATGTTGTGGAGGATGGCGCATGCGACCACAATTTTGAAAGCGGTAATGGGGGTGTATTGGAGGGCGCCTCCACTGCGGTGGAGGCATCTGAATCTTGCCTTCAGCAGTCCGAAGGTGCGCTCGATCAGGTTCCTGGTCCTCTTATGTGCACTGTTGTATTGCCTCTCTGATTCAGTTCTTGGTGTTAAAAACGGAGTCATGATCCAAGGCCTTAGAGCATATGCACTGTCACCTGTTGGGCACAAAAGTACACTGTTAGGAAGTCCAGATAGTCGTGCACAGTGACCTGTGTGTATGTCTGCAAGTGTCTGTGGCTCTACCTAGGAGGTAGCCATCTCCGAATTCCCCACGTTCCAGGCGTTGATGTATCCCACTATGCCTAAAAATGTATGAGTCATGGGTACTGCCTGGAAACTTAGCTACGATGTCCGTGATGACGTAATGGGCATCACAAACAACCTGTATGTTGAGTGAGTGGGTACACTTTCTGTTGCGGAAAATGTGTTCCAGATTAGCAGGGGGGCATATTTGAATGTGTGTCCCATCTACACATCCAATGACATGGGGAAAGTGGGCAATGCGGTAAAAGTCCAGCTTGGTGCTGTTAATTTCTGCCTCATTCCTTGGTAAGTATATGAAGTGAGACCTGTGCGTGACTAAGGCATCTAGGAATGCCCTGAGGAACCTTGACACTGCACTTTGGGATACCCCACCTGCCACGGCAATGACCCCCTGATAGCTCCCTGATGCCAAGAGGTGCAGTGCGCATAGTACTTGCACATGCGTAGGGATGGCGCAGCCATGCAGAGTCTTGTGTTCAAGCTGTGGTTTGAGTAAATCTATTAATTCTAGAATGGCTGCGCTGCTAAGGCGGTATTTATCATAGATCTCCTCTTCAGTTTGCTGGAAAAGAGTATGCCTGGTTCTTTATATCTTCTCCTGTCTGTGGCCCCTCCTCCTCCTCTGCTGGGCTGCGTAGACTCTCCTCCTCACTGCTATCAGGTATATCTCCGCCATCTTGAGTAACCCAGATGGCTTCTGGGTCTCCTTTTATACTTTGGTAATGGTTACCACCTGCTCTGAGTTAGTGGTAAATGGGACATGCAAACTGGGCTTTTTGCGACTAGTCGCAATTTGCGAGTTGCAATTGCATATGGGTTGCGACTCGCAAATTGCGACTCGCAATTTGCGGGTCGCAAAATGGGGTCGCAACAGATGCGACTCGCAAACGGATCCCATCGCTTTTTGCGAGTCGGAAATGGGCTTTTTGCATCCCATTTCCGATTTTGCACTGTCGCAAATTGCGATTCGGCCCGTTTGCGAGTCGCAAACGTTTGCTACATCTGGCCCTTGATTTCTAACAAGAAATCACTATAGAAACAGACAAACTACAAGCCAGCTCAAGGTTGAGCCAAGACTTTATAATGTCCCATCAGAAACCTCTATCTCAATCAAGTTCTGAGCAGGAAAGAGTAATTGTGGTGGTACTTTCCCCAGTACACCTGACATTCAGGTGCCAGTTTTGCAGATGGCAAAGTCCCCTATCCACAACTGACTCAGGCATTGATGCTGAAATCCAGCTTCTCCCCCATCCCTTCCTTCTCGGCACTACCTATTGTTAACCTTCCATCATGTGCAGCTCTCTGCTGCAGTGCACATGGTAACATTGATAAATACATACCAAATTAGCTGTATGAAATCCTGTGGCTTAACGCCAATGTTGTCTCAGTTTCTTTTGTTTCTCTCACAGAATCTCAACATATCCATGGCCAGCAGTAAAACTCACCATCACCATAGAGGGTAAATGTTTTAGCAGTCACAATATCAACAGGAAAAGGAGGATGCAGAGTGCCAGTGAGTGCCAGTGAGTGACAGAATGCCCTGAGTGGTGACGAGAGTGGTTTGTTTGTTGTATGTATGGTTTTGTAGGGTGGAATGCATTAGATGGACAGCTGCATTAGGATAATTAGGATTATCAGTAACTTTTCAGGGGTGAACTGGTGATAAACAACAGGCACCACGACTCATATGTAGGTAATACTGTGCTTTTACGGTATGCTTAGGGTGCCAACTTACATGAGGACCTCAAGGATAACAAAAAAAAGCTAAAATGTAATGGTTGGCAGGCTTGCTGTAGCAGAACAAAAGGTGCAGCCAGACAAACTTTGACTATGACATTGGTTCGCAACATTTTGACTTCTGTGAACCCCCACTTTATCACTACTGGAACCCGTCGACTCCCACTGAAACATGATACGGATGCGGGGACCTACCACTGAGTAATTACAGGAAACCGGGTACCCAGGCCTAAACATCGTGATGATTTGAATCACAAAACAATAAACAAAAAATACAGAAACAGGCATTCAATCAAACACAAACACAAATGATTAAATGTTTTATTTAATTTGCAAACAAATAAAATAAAAATCATAACCATTTTAATTTTAATAGGACGTTTGGAGCTTTTCTAAATTGAATTGAAGTCACACATCGTCCATCCTATATTCTCTTTGATGCACCTGCACTGCTTCCACGAATCAGTCTGAGGATACTACTTTTCAAATTCCTCGAGATTTACAAGCCGTCTTGGTCAAAGCCCAATAACTAGTGTGGAATAAACCGCCATTTCATTTAAAGGTACAACCGCACCACATATAAACTAAACAAAATACTCACAAGATTCAACTGTACATTTAGCCACTTTATTTTTTTGCACTTCTTTAATCTGTTTGATTATTCAAGCAGTCCTGTTCCCTTTGACGAGGCTTTGCAGACCGCCAGGGGTTCTCAGACCACAGGTTCCGAACCTCTGGACTATGATGTTGCAAAAAATAAGGGGTGTCATTGCATAATGACAACATGAGGCAGCTGAGAACTGAACCCAACAAGAATGGGACCCATTGCCAGGTGCCAGAAAGAAGTCACCAAGTCACATGCAGGATTGTACATGGTTATTGAAGAATACCATCTTTTCGGCATGCTGGTGTGCACCCTTGGTTTTTTGTAACAGCTTTAATTAGGACAATGTTTCACAGTAAAGAAATGAAAGAGGAATGTATTAAAAATGCAAACTTTGGACATCAGAGCCACCACAGTTTTGTTTTGTGTATATAGTGATAACCGAGCAGATGGGAAGCACTCCCTGAGGAAAAGAAGGAAAAGAAGAATGGGACAGGAAAAGGAAACCGAAAGACATCTCCTTCCCCTTTCCTCTAGGTGCCCAGAATTTCACAACTCCTCCAACCTCATCATGACAGGACTATGGCCCTCATTACAACCCTGGCGGTCGGTGTTAAAGCGGCAGTAAAACCGCCAACAGGCCGGCGGTAAAAAAAATGGAATCACGACCGTGGCGGACATAGACAGCCACTTTAACACTCCAACCGCCATGGCGGTACAAACAAACACCGCGGCAGTAACTGCCAACAGACAGGCGGAAGACAATGTACCGCCCACACTATCATGAGAGGCCAATCTGCCACCTTTTCCGGGGCAGATTCACCGTGAACAAAAACACGGCGGAAACAGGACTTGGAAGGGAAAACGCTCACCTCTACACACCACACGAGGAACCAGGACCCCATGGAACAGGAACTCCAGATACTCCCTGCCTTTGTCTTCCTGCTCCGCTACCAGGAGCACGAACGCCGGCGGCGAAGACCACAGTGAGTACTACACCTATGACACAGGGGAGGGGGGAGGGAAAAGAGAGTGACACACACACGCAACACGCAAAACCCCCATCCCCACCCTCACCCACTACAACACACACACTAATACAAGTTGATACATTACAGTTACACCCCCCCCAAACCCCTCCGAAGAATGCAAAGACAAAAGGAAATGATTTGAAGATTTGTAATCTATTAAAATCCAGTATTCAAAAATATATATACACTATAAACAAATATATACACCAAGAATACAAGTCCAGGTATTGCACCATTAAGGTCCGTGGACCACTGGGCCCAAAATGCATGGGCGAGGCCCACACTCAATACCTGATCAAAACGGAGAGAACACTGCAGAGGCATCAGATAGAAACACAACAGGCACCTCAGGGGGAAGGGAAGAGAAGGCACCTCAGCCGGATGAGTGCACGACGCCAGATCCATGAGGGGGCTCCATGCCTACTGCTGTATCCTGGGGAGTGCAAAGCCACAGTCTCACAAGTCTCTCAAGTGGGTGGTTTGCCCACTGCTTTATCCTGGGGAGTGCAAAGCCACAGTCTCACAAGTCTCTCAAGTGGGTGGTTTGCCCACTGCTGTATCCTGGGGAGTGCAAAGCCACAGTCTCACAAGTCTTTTCAGTGGGTGGTTTGCCACTGCTGTATCCTGGGGAGTGCAAAGCCACAGTCTCACAAGTCTCTCAAGTGGGTGGTTTGCCCACTGCTTTATCCTGGGGAGTGCAAAGCCACAGTCTCACAAGTCTCTCAAGTGGGTGGTTTGCCCACTGCTGTATCCTGGGGAGTGCAAAGCCACAGTCTCACAAGTCTTTTCAGTGGGTGGTTTGCCACTGCTGTATCCTGAGGAGTGCAAAGCCACAGTCTCACAAGTCTTTTCAGTGGGTGGTTTGCCCACTGCTGTATCCTGGGGAGTGCAAAGCCACAGTCTCTCAAGTGGATAACAGTCTCCACTGGTTCTGGAGGGGACTTTGTGCCCAGAGTGCTTCATCCTGCCAAGGACTGAGGTAGTGGATGCCTTTCTCCACTGGTTCTGGAGGGGGCTTTGTGCCCAGAGTGCTTCATCCTGCCAAGGACTGAGGTAGTGGATGTAAATCTCTGCTGGTTCTGGAAGGGGCTACGTGCCCAGAGTGCTTCATCCTGCTTGTGGCGGCCTCAGTAGCGTCGAAGCTTTCGGCACTCATTGGCCTGCGGTGCTTGTGGCGGCGGTGTCCTGTGAAGCGGTGCTTGTGGCAGCGGTGTCCTTGGCAGCGGTGCTGGTGGCGGCGGTGTCCTGTGAACCAGTGCTGATGTCGGCGGTGTCCTTGGCAGCGGTGCTGGTGGTGGCGGTGTCCTGTGAAGCGGTGCTTGTGGCAGCGGTGTCCTGTGAAGCAGTGCTGGTGGCGGCGGTGTCCTTGGCAGCGGTGCTGGTGGCGGCAGTCTCCTGTGAAGCAGTGCTTGTGGCGGCGGTGTCCTTGGCAGCGGTGCTGGTGGCAGTCTTGTCCGCCGTGCAATTTTGCGGCAACTTGCCTTTCTGTCTGTGCCCCTTCCCCACCTTGGATGGTGGCCAGCTGTCTTCCCACTCCCAACTGTACTCCTGGGAGAGCCTTTGGTGTCAGATGTTTTGCCTTTCTCCCGCCGGGCAGTGGCCAACTTTTTATGCTTCTGAGGTGGGGGACTGTCCGTGGTCTGGCTCCTTGGCACACTGGCTGCCCTGCTGCTTGGAGCACTCCAGAAGCCGGTTACTGCTGGCACCACTGTTCCCGCTGATGTGGTGGTTGAGGTGCTGGGTTGGGACCTGAAAAGGCGGGCCCTAGGGGACAGAAGGGGTGGGGGAGGTGAGGGGAACACGTCAAGGTTGGACAGGAAAAGTTTCTTGGACACACTGGGATGGGTAGATGGAGGGGGTTTGGGAGTGGAGGAAGAGGTAGTGGTTGTAGGAGGTGTACGTTTGCTGACTTTGGGTGAAGGTGCATGGGCTGGAGGCTGTTGTGAGGTGGATGGCTGTTGGGTGGGTGTGTGGCTGCCTTTGTGTACCTTAGGAGGTGGGCTCAAAGACACACTGGGAGAGGACACAGGGGATGTGTGAATGGTAGTGGGGGTGGTGAGTGCATGTGAGCGGGGTGTGTTAATGGGTGTGCTGATGATGGACGTAGTGGATGAAGATGTATTGCATGCAGGGGTGAGTGGAGACGAGACAGGGAGGGAGGAGGGAGATGAGGAGGAGGGGGACACAGTGGAGGTAGTGGATGTTGGTATGTCTGCATGGGTATGATTCTTGTGTGAGTGCCTGTGGGATGTGTGGTGATTATGTTTGCCAGAGCTTCCCTTGTGTGTTGAGGTGTGTGCATGCTGGTCTGAGGGTGTGCTTGGGATAGGCTGAGGTACAGGTGTTTGGGTATGGGTGGAGGAAGTTGGAGGGGGAGGCCGGACACAGGGACAATGGCTGCCATCAGTGCTGAGGCCAGAGTCTGAAAAGCTAGAATGAATGCCCTCCAGGTATGCATTGGTCTGTTGCAACTGCCTCTCTACACACTGGATGGCATTCAAAATGGTAGACTGCCCAACAGTGAGGGACCTGAGGAGGTCAATGGCCTCTTCACTGAGGGCAGCAGGGGTGACTGGGGCAGGGCCTGAGGTGCCTGGGGCGAAGGTGATGCCCACCCTCCTGGGTGAGCGGGCACAGGGCAAAAGCTGAGGTGCTGCTGGGAGGGTGGTGCTGGTGGGGGGGGGGGGTGGCAGCTGTACCTGTAGATACGGGGGGCACAGATGGGGCTGCCAACGCAAGGGAGCTCCCATCAGAGGAGGGGTCTGTCTCGCTGGTGTCAGCTCCTGTCCCTGCCGTGAAGCTCCCCTCACCCTCTGTCCCACTGGAGAATTCGTAGTCCGTAGTCTCGCCCTCCAGGGCCATGTGGGATGCAGCTCCCTCCTGCTCCGGTGCCACTGCTCCTCCGCCTGATGATGCTAATGCACACAAGAACAGGGAGACCACAAAAAGGGGGGGGGGGCAGAAGAAAGACATGTTCAGTGCATTCAATACCGCTACCGTTTCGCGGACACGACAGACACAGAATCCCCCTGCACTACGCCGCGCACTTGGGGTCCACTATTCAATCCCTGGGACATGGCTTACAAGGCTATGGCCAATTTCTGCACACATGGATGTCACAGAAGCCTGACTAGGTGTAGTTGGCACTTTACACAGGTGGGGTGGGGTGCCACAGGGCCTGCCTGAAGAAGGGAACTTAACTACCAAACTCGCCCTGGCCTAAGGGAATCCACAGACCACCTCCCCCACCCACCCAGACACCTACAATGTGCACTGAATCAGCAGAATGAGAGTGCACTCACCCCCTTGTTGCTGCTGTGATGCCCTCAAGCGCACATCCAACTCCGGGTACGCCACCGCCAGGATCCTGAACATCAGGGTGGTCATGGTGCGACGGGCGCCCCTCCCACGTTGGGAGGCCATCACCAGCTGGGCTTCAGCCGTCTTCTTGCTCCAGCGGCGATTGTCCTCCCATCTTTTCCGGCAGTGGGGGCTCCGTCTGTGGTAGACCCCCAGGGTCCGGACTTCCTTGGTGATGGCACGCCAGATGTCCTTCTTCTGGTGGGCGCTGACCTAGCAGGAATTGTACAGGGGAAAAAGAGTAGTAATTACCAACTGCACCGTCACAGTCATTGGCCCGCATCCCTATCCTTGCCATGACGCACATGCACTCACCGTCGTTTCATGCACGCCTCATTCTCACCCCCCCTATCTTTCATCCACCCGACTCAACACAGGCATTGCCCATACAGCATTCTCACAGTGTACTTACTTCTTTGGAGGACCGTAGAGTAGCGTGTACTGGGGGAGGATCCCATCCACTAGTTTCTCCAACTCCTCTGTGCTGAAGGCAGGGGCCCTTTCCCCAGACACACGAGCCATTGTCTATTCCAGACTGAGGTCACAGCAGCACTTGCAGTGTAGGTCCTCTCCTGTCGAAGATCAGGTATTGAGTGATTGAACAGAGAGAAAATGGCGGTCACGTCCGCGCCGGCATACATCGTCATTGGCTCCTGGGACCCATAGGCTCCAATGTTAACCAATGCAGAATTGTGCCGCGGTCTTCGACTGCCTACCGCGAATGTGTACAACGCCAGTGCAGTTACCTCATATCCCCTTGTCCCACCTTACAGGTCAGGCAGCCGCCATTTCAGGGGCCCACATGACTTTATTTTTTACTGAGTCACACATACCTAGGCCTTGCCTAAACACTATTACAGGCAACATTTTATTTATGAATATTTTCAGAGTAAGCTGTGTTTACGTACCTCAGAGTTGGTTGACTCTCTGCTTGCTGTTCTCCTCCATAGGCACCGTCCGCTGGGGCATGTGAGGAGATGGCGGCATCCTCCGGTGTACAGACAGCTGGTGGACCTGTCGACAATGGAGGAAAGACATGTGATCATCACCTACAGGCTTGATTGTGCCGCAATCCAGGAACTGTGTGCCCAGTTGGAGCCAGACCTGATGTCAGCTATCCGCCATCCCACAGGAATCCCCCCTCAATCCCAGGTGCTGTCAGTACTCCATTTCCTAGCAAGTGGGTCTTTTCAAACAACAGTGGCCATAGCATCAGGGATGTCCCAGCCTATGTCTTCCAACGTGTTGTCCAGAGTGTTGTCTGCCCTGCTGAAACACATGCAGATCTACATCGTTTTCCCTCAGATGGATGATTTGCCTACAGTGAAAGGTGATTTCTATGCCCTGGGACATAGTCCCAACATCATAGGTGCCATTGATGGGACACATGTGACCTTGGTCCCCCCACGCAGGAGTGAACAGGTGTACAGAAACCGGAAGAGTTACCATTCCATGAATGTTCAGATGGTGTGTTTGGCAGACCAGTACATCTCCCATGTAAATGCAAAATTTCCTGGCTCAGTGCATGACACTTACATCCTGTGGAATAGCAGCATCCCTTATGTGATGGGGCAACTCCAGAGGCACCGGGTGTGGCTATTAGGTGAGCACATGGACCCAGATCAGTGGAAATAGTTGTCTGTGTCTGTGGATGTCCCTATGAGTTAGTGTGTGTCTAACAGTTGTCTCTCGCCATTTACAGGTGACTGTGAGTTACCCCAACCAATCATGGCTACTGAACCCAGTGAGGAATCCCAGGACAAGGGCAGAGGAACGCTACAATGAGGCCCATGGGCGAACTTGGAGGATTATAGAGCGGACCTTCGGCCTGCTGAAGGCCAGGTTCTGGTGCCTCTATATGACAGGTGGTTCCCTATTCTACTCACCAAAGAAGGTATGCCAGATCATCGTGGCCTGCTGTATTCTATTAGTATGCTTAGAAAAAATTGCATGGGGCAGAAATGGAAGAAAACTAGGAAACATTGTAACTTTTTCAGGCAAAAAGTTATTTTTGCAGACCTGTAGTTGGCTTCCCTACTGATTTGCATTCTAGGAATCAGTCTCGGTACACCTTCGATGGTGATCTTGTTTAAGATGTGGGAAATAGCTGCCAGATGTCTCAGTAAGCATTGCATCCAGCAAGATTGCACCCTGCTACGTTCTCTCTTTATATTATTATTGAAAGACTGTTCATGTAGTTCATATTTACATTTTTAAACCATGAACAAATCCAGACACAGATTAGAAACATTTTAAATATATTATTTTACGTCATACAGAAAACCAGTATAATGCATCATTTATCATTTTCACCAACTTGGGTTCCAGATATTTTTAAGTCAGCTACTTGATTTACATATCGTTTCTTCTGGCGTGGAACAGTCATCTATACCTTGTGCCCATTCCTCAAGAATAGTGACCTTTTCTGTTATGCAGTGAAGTGCAATGTTCCTCTTGGTCAACAAGACCCCCTTCACCAGAAAGTGCAGGTGTGCCTGGACTTCTTGCACCCTTTGATTGTGCCCACTAGTGCCAGTTAGGGGTCTTAAGTCATTGTGTGGTCCATCACTCTTCCCCATATTTGATGTATTTGTTTCCAGCATCATGTGGCCACTCCTTGATCATTTGTAAGGACATGCCACAATCTGCCTCAAACTGTCAGCAATTAGGGTTGGGGGCTTTTCCATGTGCCACAGCCTAAAAGGTGAAAATAAGTTCTGCAGAAGTATATATTTAAATTGAATTAGTCAAAATCCGAAAAGGTGGCACGTGAGTTGAAGGCCATCTTTGCTTCTACCAAGGTGTCATCTTCTAATTCCCCAAGGTCAAGTTCTTATTTGTATCGTAAAGTGTTAAGAGGGTGGGGGAGGGTGGGGCATGTGCATGTTAATCACCAGAGATCTATATATTCTGGCAATACACTTTTTTCAATATGGTCCATAATTAGCTTGGTTTCCAAAGGGATAAAGCCTGAGCGTGCCTTTAGTTTGTCATGATAAGGTTCCAGTGTGTGATGCAGCTGCAAATATCAAAAGAGTTATGTTTTGGGCAGAGAAAATTGTTCAGACAATTTTTCAAATGTTTTTATATCATCTAAGACCTATACATCACCAAAGGTTGTGATGACAAATCCTAAAGTTGGAATCTCGTTAATTTGGCAACATTAGACAATCATGTGCCCTGCTGCAGGAACGTTTTTGTAAGTGTTTTCTGCCATTTAATGAGTTTTTACACTTCATGACAGCATATCAGAGGAACCTTGGTGGTAGGTGGTAGTGAAAGAGGAATGGTGTTTCCATATATGATTGAGTTCAGACCATGCATTTCCAGAAGGTCCTGCTCCAATCACTGGATCTTGTCTGTCGCAAAAGAGCCAGTCGTTGATTGGGCAAACTAGGAGGCCAGGTATTATACACCAAATTAGGTAACCCCAAATCACCACCATAAGGAGCTTGTATATATTTAGGGAAGGACACCATCCGTAAAGAGTTGGAATAAGATACAGTGTGAGTAATTTTGAAGGATATATAAGAATTGTGGCAGGGCCTTTTAAAGAGTGCTACCTTACCCATTATGGAAATTGGCAGGGTTGACCATCCGTTCAATTCCTGGCTCATACTCTTTATTAAATGAGTGATATTCAGGTCCCAACATTTCTGTGGATCCAATTATATCAGTGTATTTAACTATTTGAAGTGATCCTCCAATATGCACAGTTGGGTACCAGCCACCCTCTCAAGAAAGTGAACTCTCACAGGAGTATAGATAGATTTTCACCAGCTCACTCTGAGTCCCGATGCATCACTTTATATCTGCAGGATATAGGTGAGTCTGGAAATAGATGTATGTGGTTGGTGAACGTATATGAGCATTTCAGCAAATGGGTTCAACCCATTTACTTCCCCAGGATGTTTTGCATTTGACTACCTGGTTTTTTAACTTTTACAATGAGTCAGTCTTACTACCGAGTTTCCTTCACAGTAAATTCATAGTAATTGGAATGAGAGAGTTAACTGTGGGTGTGTGCCTGCTGCACTGCTAGTGTACGACATTCCAGCTTGTTGCAGGTGAACATGAGGTCAATCGCAGGCGCGATCGTTTCACGCGAGACTAATATCTTGTTAACTCATTATCCACACACAGGTGGCTTGTTGCAGAAGGTGCTCTTCGAAGATTTGTACTGGCTTGGAGTAGGCCTTATTATAATGTGAGTGAGCATTCATGGTGTAGGTCTGTAGTGCTTGCAAAAGGTCTGTGGTGATAACACTGTGTTACATATTATATGAAAAATCTGCATTAAAGTACAATTTTGCTCTATTTAGGCCTACAGGGTCCAGCAATGTACCAAACTGAAATTGTAGAATTACAGTCAATGTATAGAATTACAGTCTCCAACAGCCTGTCTCCACTCTATGTATTCTATGGATCAGCTCAGAATCTGAATTCAGCCCTTTCTCCTCCTCCTGGGTCAAGTTAAGTACTCCACTCCCCAGCTGAGACATCAAAGACCTCTCCACCCACTAGACTAATTAACATTGCTTGACCCTGTTCCTGGGTGTTGGAAAATGGGTTATTGGTAAGGGCAGTTAGATACCTACACTTAGCAATAGGCCACGAACCTTCACTAAGGTCCAGTTAGGTCTCAGTAAATTAAACCCAGCTCAACCCTTGGTAGCTTGGCAACGAGCGTCAAGGCTTAACTTAGGAGACAGAGTGTAAAGCATTCAAATACCACAAAACAGTAATTAAATAAAATACAGGAAACAGTTTAAAAATCCAAATCCAATTCATAAAAATAGATTATATTTTTATCTTTAAAATGACACCAAAACAAATAAAATCGGATAAGGGGAACCGGAGATATGAATTTTTCAAGAATTATTATTTTTTAGCGCCTAGAAACAAAAAGCGCCAATCGGGTCATCTGGTTGCACCTCGACCGGGGCAAAGTCAAAGGTTCAGGCCGACCGCGATGGAGCCCTGCTCGGCTACGGCCGCGGGTGGCCTCGGTTAAAAGTTTACCTTCACACTTAGGGGGTCATTCTGAGTTTGGCGGGCGGCGAACTTACCCCGCCGAATGACCGCTCTGCGGTCATAAGACCGCGGGGGCCATTCAGACTTTCACGCTGGGCTGGTGGGTGCCTGCCAAGGAAGCGCCCGCCGGCCCAGCAGGAAAGGCCCTGCAACACAGAAGCCGGCTCCGAATGGAGCCGGCGGTGTTGCAGGGGTGCGACGGGTGCATTTGCACCCGTCGCGATTTTCACTGTCTGCTATGCAGACAGTGAAAATCATGCTGGGGCCCCACGACACCCGTTCCCGCCATTCTGTTCCTGGCGGTAAAAACCGCCAGAAACAGGGTGGCGGGAAGGGGGTCGGAATCTCCATGGCGGCGCTGCTTGCAGCGCCGCCATGGAGATTCAGCTCAGACAGGGGAAATCTGGCGGGAAACCGCCGGATCCCCTTTTCTGACCGCGGCTTTACCGCCGCGGTCAGAATGGGCAATGAAGTACCGCCAGCCTGTTGGCGGTGCTTCCGTTGCCCGTGGCCCTGGCGGTCTAGGACCGCCAGGGTCAGAATGAGGGGCTTAGGGCCAGATGTAGCAAAGTATTTGCACGTCGCAAACGGCGAAAATCGCCGTTTGCGAGGTGCAAATGCCTCTTTGCTATGCAGAAATGCATATTGCGAGTCGGTACCGACTCGCAATATGCATTTCCGACTCGCAAATAGGAAGGGGTGTTCCCTTCCTATTTGCGAGTCTGAGTGGTATGCAATACCACTTGCGACCGCGTGCGCGGTCGCAAATGGCATCGCAGTTACCATCCACTTCAAGTGGATGGTAACCCACTCGCAAATTGGAAGGGGTCCCCATGGGACCCCTTCCAGTTTGTGACTGGACCCACAAATATTTTTTCAGGGCAGGGAGTGGTCCAAGGGACCACTCCCTGCCCTGAAAAAATACCGAAACTAAAGGTTTCGGTTTTTTTTTAAGTGCAGCTCGTTTTCCTGTAAGGAAAACGGGCTACACTTAAAAAAAAAAAAACTGCTTTATTTAAAAGCAGTCACGGACATGGAGGTCTGTTGACGTCAGCAGGCCTCCATGTTTGCGAGTGCCTATACTCGCTATGGGGCCGCAATTTGCGACCCACCTCATGAATATTCATGAGGTGGGTCATTGCGACCCCATAGTGAGTCGCAGTCGGTGTCTGAGACACCGTACTGCATAGCAATTTGCGAGGTGCAAAGTGCGAGTCGCAGGGACTCGCACTTTGCACCTCGCAAATTTTAAATTTGCTACATCTGGCCCTTAGTCTCTTTTTCGAAGATTTTCTTCAGTGGGACAAACCTGCCAGTCCAATTCGATCTCCTGGAGCCCTTCTCCGGATACGCGATGCGGGAATCCTCGGTGGAGATTTTTACCTTCGGACTTAGTCGTTTTTTTTAGGTGAAAATCCTTCGACCGGGGTAAACCTGGATCTTGTACCGACGTCCATGGAGCCCTCCTCGAATATGCTGTCTAGAAGGTCCCGGTCAACTTTTTAACTTCAGACTTAGGGCCTCATTCGGACCCCGGCGGGCGGCGGAAGCCGCCCGCCTGGCGGGAACCGCCAGAAGACCGTACCGCGGTCAAATGACCGCAGCGGTCATTCTGACTTTCCCGCTGGGTCGGCGGGCGACCGCCAGAAGGCCGCCCGCCGGCCCAGCGGGAAAGCCCCTTCAACAATGAAGCCGGCTCCGAATGGAGCCGGCGGAGTTGAAGGGGTGCGACGGGTGCAGTGGCACCCGTCGCGATTTTCAGTGTCTGCTAGGCAGACACTGAAAATCATCATGGGGCCCTGTTAGGGGCCCCTGCACAGCCCATGCCTGTGGCATGGGCAGTGCAGGGGCCCCCAGGGGCCCCACGACACCCGCTCCCGCCATCCTGTTCCTGATGGTTTTTACCGCCAGGACCAGGATGGCGGGAAGGGGGTCGGAATCCCCATGGCGGTGCTGCGAGCAGCGCCGCCATGGAGGATTCTTTGGGGCAGGAGTAAACCGGCGGGAAACCGCCGGTTGCACTTTTCTGACCGCGGCTTTACCACTGCGGTCAGAATTGCCCATGAAGCACCGCCAGCCTGTTGGCGGTGCTTTCGCGGCACTCTGCCCTGGCGGTTTTCAACCGCCAGGGTCAGAAAGAGGCCCTTGGTCTCTTTTTTGGAGATTTTCTTTACCGGGACGAACCAGCAAATGAGGCCGGGTCGCGGTTGAGGCAAGCCGGCTAGAGTTGCCGCGGCGGGTCGGTCCCTCTATTGAGCTTTTTTACAAAAGTTCTCCAAACTTCTGGGGCGTCTCCCAGATGTCCTTTTAAGGTTCTTTTGAGGTCCACAGCTTTTGAGGTCCACAGCTCACCCCAAGGGTCCAGAAGTTCTGAGATGGTCCTTGGGGGGTGCGGACTACAACTCCCAGAATACACCTGGCGCAAACTCCTTTTTGGCCACTGGACAGTGGTCAGCGGGTCGCTTTCTTCAGGAGTTGGTGCAGGGGACTCTGGTTAGCAATTTTTCACCTGTAGCAAACAGGGAGTCCCTCCTTAAACCAGTTGAAGCCAGGCAAAGTCCTTCTTGTGGTGAAGCCCAAGTGTGCAGCTGGTGCAGTCCTTCTGAGTGCAGGTTCCAGGTGCAGGCCAGGGGTCCGGCAGGGCAGTATTTCTTCTACTGTTGTTCTTCCTTGTTAGATGTGGTAGGGAACTGAGGTGTGGGTGCAGGTCTGCCAGTTTTATCCTTGCTCCTGGGTGAAAAGCAGGGGGGTCCTGGTTCTCCAATCAGTGCAGGGTCCTGATTCTCCAAACATCCATCATGGTTGAATCTGATTTTTGGAGGTTACATCTGACTGAGCCCACCCACAGGTGTGGCTAAAAATCATAAACACACCCCTCTGCTGCCCTCTCCTAATCTAATCAAGGGGCACCTAGTTGTCTGGGGTTGCAGGATGTGGGGGTGTTGCTGGTTGCTCCAAATGCCCTTCTCTGCCTTTGAAGACCAGTTTGGCAGCCCTCCCCCTTCCTGCCTCTCCATCTGCTGAGGGGAGATTCCCTCCCACAGGCACATTCCTTTGTGTGAAGCCAGGCCACTTCACACCTCATCAAGGCAGCCTGGACAGACTGCTAGAGCCTGGCCAATCAGAGCACAGCAGCAAAAACAATGCAGGGCTGAAATTAGCAACTTTTCAGGTAAAGTTTAAAACTCTTTACCTGAACAAGTTATACTAAATCCAACAACTTGAAGTTGTGGGATTTATTACAACAATTAATTTGATACCAAATTCTTGGTATGCATAATTTAAGGAGACTTTAAAAATTAAAATAAAGTCTCCCCATTCTAGCCTATGAAGGCCATTTACTACAATGAGGGAAAAACAAATTTGGCTGTTTTTACCTCACCAGGGCTTACAAAACTATTTTTAGAAAGTCCCTGCTTATAATTACATGGCACCGAGCCCCAGGGGCACATAGGGCACACCTTAGGGGTGACTTATATGTAAAAATAAGGTAGTTTAAGACTTTGGAACTACTTTTAATTCCAACGTCGAATTTGCATCTAACTTTAATTTAAAAGCAGCCAGCAAGGCAGGCCTGCCTTTAAAATGACACTGGGTACCTCAGCAGTGCACCTATGGGTGCACTACCTATGCTGTGGTCCCTAAACCTACATGCCCTACCATATACTAGGGACTTATAGGTAGGTTCACTTAGAAAATTATAATTAGCCCAATTTGCATATCCATTTTACACACAGCACTGGCCCTGGGACTGGTAAGCAGTACCCAGGGCACAGCCAAGAGTCAGTAAAACACCAGCAAAAAGTGAAAAATGGGGGCAAAAAGTTAGGGGGCCTCTGCAATCAGCCCTGTTTTCTCACACTGGGAAAGAAAGGGGCAGGGAGGAACTCTGCATCTGCTAATTAGCTCATCACAATGCACCTCAGCTGGGACGGACCAGGTCCACTGGAACAAAGGAAGAGGAGGACCAGACATCTGGAGCCAATACAGATGGGATTATTTTGCAAAGTTTGGGTGGAGGTGATCAGACAGCTGTGTCATCTTGGGGCAGAGCTGAGGCCCTCAGGAGAGCTTACAGAATGCTGTGTAGCAGTGTCAGTGTTAGAAATGGGGTCTTTGGTTGACAGTCAGGTTACCCCCTGATCAAGCAAGGACCCTCACTCTAGTCAGGGTAAAAGAGAATCACCCTCAGCCTACACCTGCTTACCCCCTTGGTAGCTTGGCATGAGCAGTAGGCTTAACTTCAGAGTGCTAGGTGTAAAGTATTTGTACCAAAACATACAGTAACAAAACGACAAAAATCCTCAATACACAAGTCAAGTTATCAATTAAAAAGCAAAAAGAGCAGTTTAAAACACACACTAACACTGTTAGCGTGAAAATGTACCTTTGGTGTGTCAAAAATAACCCTGCATGGGCGAGTGTGTGTCAAAAAGGGCTTGCGATGTGTCTATTTCACTCTCGAGCGAGACCTTGCGTCATTTCTCCTTTCATCGGGTCGGGCACGTTGTTTCTTCTCTCTGCAGGAGAGCGATGCGTTGATCTGGTCAGCACTCTTGGGTCCAGGCAGGCCTTGCGTTGTTTTTACACGCCCAGTGGTGCTTGTGTCGGAAAATCAGTCGCACAATGATCCAAAAACCACGCAGCGTGGGTTGCGATCTCCCAGCCTCCGTCAGCGATGCTGTGCGTTGCCTCTCCAGCTCCGTGCATCGATTCTTCGGTCACGCTACAAGCGAGTGGCGATTTTCATCTGCGAAGCCGGTGGCAGGTCGTTTCTTCAGCCGCAGATCGGAGTTGCGTCAATCTTTTCCCCGCACGGCGCTCTGTGCGTAGATTTCCTCTTCTTAGGCTGTCAGCTTCTCCTTTCAGGGTCCCAGGAACTGGATGGGCACCACAGGGCAGAGTAGGAGTCTTTCCAGAGACTCCAGGTGCTTACAGAGAGAAGTCTTTGCTGTCTCTGAGCCTTCAAACAACAGGAGGCAAGCTCTAAATCAAGCCCTTGGAGACATTCACAAGAAGGAAGGCACACAAAGTCTGGTCTTTGCCCTCTTATTCTGGCAGAAGCAGCAACTGCAGGATAGCTCCACAAAGCACCATCACAGGCAGGGCAGCTCTTCTTCCTCAGCTGTTCAGCTCTTCTCCAGGCAGATGTTCCTCTTGGTTTCCAGAAGTATTCTAAAGTCTGTGGTTTTGGGTGCCATCTTATACCTAATTTCTCCTTTGAAGTAGGCCTACTTCAAAGCAAAGTCTCTCTTGAATGTGAAATCTTGCCTTGCCCAGCCTAGGCCCAAGACACTCACCAGGGGGTTGGAGACTGCATTGTGTGAGGACAGGCACAGTCCTTTCAGGTGTAAGTGACCACTCCCCCCCTCCCTCCTAGCACAGATGGCTCATCAGAAAATGCAGACTACATCCCAGCTCCCTTTGTGTCACTGTCTAGTGTGAGATGCAGCCAGCCTAACTGTCAACGTGACCCAGACAGAGAATACACAAACAGGCAGAGTCACAGAAATGGTATAAGCAAAAAAATGCCCACTTTCTAAAAGTGGCATTTTCAAACACACAATCTTAAAATCAACTTTACTAAAAGATGTATTTTTAAATTGTGAGCTCAGAGACCCTAAACTCCACATGTCCATCCTCTCCCAAAGGGAATCTACACTTTAATCAGATTTAAAGGTAGCCACCATGTTAACCTATGAAAGGGACAGGCCTTGCAACAGCGAAAAACAAATTTAGCAATATTTCACTGTCAGGACATATAAAACAAAGTGGAGTATGGTGCAGTGAGGCTGGTCAAGCTTCACTATGTAATATTCTCACATTACCCTCAAACTGGTCTTTTGGATTCACACTAATAAATCCCTAGCTCAGTCCCATTAGTGTGGCACACAGCAGTTAGGCTTTGTTAGAGGAACACGTGTTAAGCATTTCAGAGTACCAACATGGACGATCAGTAATTGACATGACTCAAAAGAAACCCACCACCAAATTATAAAAAGTATAGCAGATTTTATATTATTTTAGACACCAAAACAAAGAATCAAATGAACATAACCAGGATTATGGATTTTTAAAGCAAAAATAAATCACTGCATTTCACTCACGCAACACAATAACGTTATGGTCAATGGAAAATACACTAGCAGATCAAATTCAGGGAGGGTGGTCCCAGGACCAGGCTCCAACAGTCAGTTGAATTTTACCTGGCTCATAGGGCCTGGGCACAGAATAGCCCTGGCTGTCCCTGGTGCTGAAATAGGGAACCAAGGTACTGGTGTTGCGTCTGAGACAGCGCTGGTGAAGAAAGGGAGGCACACTCTCTACAATGGGGCCATGAAGCAACAAATTGAAGGTGCTGCAGGTTTCCCTCGAGGCACAGAGTCAAGCAAAGTCAGTGGTAGCCCAACAGGCCTCTAACAAGCCTTGGCAGCAGCAAGTTTGGCTTTTTGTCACTTCCACGCCCTAAACTCTGGTAGAAAAACAGTGGCCATCTGAAACTTTCTGGATGTCAGGGCTATGAATTCCACAATGCACCAGGTCATTTAATTCTGGGAAATCCCTTGCCCAAAGGACAGTGCTTGTTTGGTTCCAGGAGTGTGGTTCTTGCCTGCTGCTGCAGCGGAGTAGTATCTCTAATTTGAGTTCAGGAGTTTGTAGAGAGATTCATTTTTGCTTTGGAACCAGCATCCAGTCCAGGAAAAATTGCAGATGGGCAGTAGCAGGGTGGTTGCCACAGGTGCAGTCTTTTGCACCTTTGCTTTGTGTAAGTCCTGAAGTCACAGACGCGGGTCTCTTCTTTTCAAGCAGATCTGAAGTTCTGGTGCTAGGGGAGCCCCGTAAACTCTGGATCTAGAGGCGTTAGGGTTATGGGGGTTTGAAACCAATGGGCTAATGAACCCTGTGGCAAATCAACCCCTGAGGTGATCACATCTGAGGGAGTGTGCTACCTTTTCTACCCAGAATTCTCTATTCTTCAACTTTTAAAATTGGCCGGAACCTCCTTCAGCTGTACAGACTAGGTACGCCACCCTAGGAGTGTGGCTATCCTTTTGTGGGTGTATGCCTCCTCACTACTTAATTTTCCCACCTGCCTAAGCTTTTAAAGTGTCTGGGACAGAAGGTTGGCATTTTCCTCCTCTGAGAGGCAGCCTACTTAATTTCAGAAATGGTAAAGGCTTTGAAGCTCACCGCTCTAACATACCACTTCATTAGTCATCCTGCCAGGAAGAGAGGTGACACGTCCTGCCCAGGCAGGCCTTTGTCTCTGACTCCTGGCAGTGTTCACACCTCCTGACAGGTGGTCAGATTCCTGTCTTACTGCAGCAGGTGCAGGCTGTCAGCCAGTGCACAGGAAAGGCTGAGGAAACTAGGTAGGTAACCTCTAAGGTACCACTTGGATGCATCTCACATTAAATCCGACATAATGAGACAGGTTGTTTGATAAAAAACATGACACTTTTCAGTGGGACTATAATAGAGCTGGAAACCTAGAGATGCCCAGGTGCCAGCCCATTTTATCCTATGGACCCCTGTTTAATTATAGTAGCCGTTAATGGAAAGAGGATACTGTAGCTATATATAGGCTTACACTTATTTGTCCACACTTTTGATATAATGCACCCTGCCTCATTGGCTCAGGAGGCCTACCTTAGGGGTGACTGGCATATATTAAAAGTAGTACTGTGACATTGCCACTTATGGTGAAGGCAAGGTTGAGATTGAGCATTTTACACTGCTCATGCAATCTGCAATGGCAAGACTGCTGTCATCCTTTTACTTGGGTTACTCAGGATGACACAATCAGTGCCTCAGGCCATGGTGACTCATTTAACTCCCATGCCCTGGGCACCCCTTGTACTACTTACCAGGAACCTATAAGGGGGTTGACATCCTTACCAACTGGGGTTACCAATTCACATGCATTAAATTTAGGGAGAAAGCTCTGGCACTGGGGCCTGGTCAGCAATCTGCAGTGCACTTTCACAGTCAAAACCATCAGAATTTGGAGATATAAAGTGTGGGGTTTGCCCATACTGAAAATGCAATTTCCTACACCTCTAGCTTAAACAGGAGGGAAGCCTTTTACTCTGCCATCATTTCATCCACCCATACATTCAATCATACTCTCAGATTTCCATTTACTGTCACTCTTGAATTCACCCATCTATCCGTCCTCTCACCAGCTTCCCCACTCATCCTGTCACCCCTTCATCAACCCATCCTTTCACCCACTCATCCATTAATCCTTTCACCTGTCCATTCTTTCACCTACCATCCTTCTAACCACTCATCTATCCACCCTTTCACCTACCAATAAATCCTTTTATCCACCCATTCTTTAACCCACCCCTTCATCCTTTTACCCACTCATTCTTTCACCCACTCATCCATCCTTTCACCTATGTATCCATCCATCCTTTCACCTACCTATCCTTTCACCCACCCTATCCATCCATCCTTTCACCCACCCATCTAGCCATCCTTTCACCCACTCATCCATTCATCCTTTAATACAGCCATCCTCTTTCCCAATCAAACATCTACTTGTCCATCTTTCTATTCCTTTTCTATCAACAAATTGTTCTTCTTTTAAGTGTTATGAACATGAATCTGACAAGCTGCAGATAAAGAGGTCCATAAAAACACTTAGCCTGCTGTGGTTAGTAAAGCTGTGCATTCACAACTCCCCTCGTGCCACTGTGACACTAAAACCAGACAAAACACCTGCAGACTGCTCCTCCAGCCATTTAATCTCACTGATTAATACCAAGAGACTGACAAGAGTGATTTACACATTGGTACATAATGACCAAAACAGATTCATGCCAGGCAGGGACACTCACCACTGCCTACAGCATCAGCAAATGGACCTTGCAAGAGCAACAAGTTAGAGGGGGGGCTAGCTTGGTGTCAATCAACCTCAAGAAAGCATTTGACACCCTCCATTGTCCCTTATTGCTGCAGTTCTTCGAAAAAAAGACTTGTTGCAAATCCTTCCTTAAATGTGTGTCAGTTCTTTGTTCAGGTCGATAGGCCAGAGTCAGCATCAAGGGAACATTATCCTGCCCTGTCCTGGTGGAGATAGATAACCATCAAGAATGTCCATTGTCACCCATCCTTTTTATTTTGGTAACAGAACCTCTTGCAGACTGGATCCAGTGAGATGTACAAGTGAGAGGGTTAAAAATGGAACAACGGGTGTGAGCGCAAGGTTTCCATATATGATGCTTGTGGCAAATCTGGTTATTTGTTGCAAAGGATGTGAGTTCTTCACAAGTATGTAGTATGTAATTGTGTTTTAACTGGGGACCATGTACCCCATTATAAAACTTGACTGTCACAGGGCAGCGAAGCAGAGCAGTCCAAGGCCTCCTGAGGTGAGGTAGTGTGGGCTAGTGTCCCTGACTCGCTGGTACATAACAACAACACTCAATAACCCACTGTCCAATCTCTGCTTTTCTTTTTAATAACAAAAGGTACTTTTATTGCACGCACACGACTAAATACTTTGCATTAAATTACACACATTTGCATTCAGGTAGATGGAAATACATTTAGTGAAACCCTCACATCTTATTACACCCCTACGGGGTCCATATCCCTATAAAGAAAATCCCCCCACCTATCTTAGATGTCTTATCACACTAAAAGGGTGTGTCAAAAAAAAAAAAGCTAGCAGGGATACTGACTTTGTCAGGGTGTCACCAAATCAAAAAATGCACACAAATCTTATAATGTAAGATTGCAACACTATTAAAATCACTATGGACAGTGCCAATTTTCAAACATATTCATTATGATGGGAAACACCGCATTATCATCATTGTAACTAAAGCTTTTCAATTCAAACTGTGTGTCAGAGTCTTTCTTTTGCTGTTATTAGACTGATTCTGTAGTCCTGCCACAAGGCATCTACGCCCTCCAGCACCCTCCAGTGAAAAACCTCCAGAGAGAGAGATAATTTGAATATTTTAAAAACACACCTGTGCAGGCTGTCATCCCATCAACGCATTGGGAAAACAATGGTGATGACCCTGCTCATTTTGAGGCCACCACAGACACAAATGTGCACATTTGTATCCCTCCACAGGCATTATAAGGTATTGCTCAGCTCGATCTATGAATACTTTATAAGCAGCCATGTGCCACAGCATTTTTGTTCCTTCAGGGTCTCCTGGTCCCACCTTAGATACTCAAAGGCTGCACAGGTTGTTGGGGGCTGCAGGAGGAACCCATTTCAACACCTGCTCAGCACACTTCGCCTGGAGCTACACAGCAGCCTGCAGCATTTCACTTTGGCAAATACCTGCAGCAGGAGAAATGTTGATATCCCGTCCCCATCCCACAACACACCAGCAGGGATTGCTTCAGTCCTGGAGGATGCACCACCCACACATGCTCCACCATAAGAATTAACAAATCAAGATGCACTGATTCCGGGCTCTGGGTCACCCTAAAGCAGAGGTCTTCAAAATGGAGGACTGGTCCCCCCGGCGGATCCTTACATGATCCCAGAGGGAAGGGAACAAGGCTCTGGCTAAGAAAAGCATCATGCTTTGTTTTAAGAGTAAAAAATGAATTGTAATTGACTACTTTGTAATGGGCTATCAATAAAATATTTTGTTATGAAAATACTGGCTGGGAATATATGGAAAAGGGGAAACATAATTTAACTGCAATGGTTAAATATGTTTGGACATATTTAACCATTGCTTATTTAACAGAATAAATTGAAAAATTGAAGAGGGGTGATGATTTCTTTTTTCACCTGGGGGGGGAGAACATTAAAACGTTTGAAGGCCACTTCCCTAAAAAAAAAAATAGGAAATGGCTGCAAACCGCTATGCACTTTAGGGCCTGAATTAGATCCCAGCAGATAGAATACTCCACAAAATAAATGTATATATTGGGATAGTAATATGGTGGAGGGACATCATCACGTTTGTGACATACTATTCACCTCTGCTGAGATCTAAATCAGGCCCTTAGTTTTTTGTCCCCTTTTCCTTCCAAAGGGCCAGTCGTCTGCAGTCCATTTCTGTCATCCCATTAGGTCAATTTTCCGGATCTTGGGCTCATTTTGTTCATGGTGTCCAGCCCTAGCCATTGCTGCCAGGCCTGTTGGTCTCTAAAATTGTGCTTTTCATGGGCTGCTGGTTTTCGGGCTCTCTGCATAGGAACTGTCTTCTGCATGGGTTCCTGCTTTTGTTTGCCTGCGTGTCGGGGCACCTTTCCCAGCACATCCACAGCTAGCCAGAAAAACATCCACCCTGCCCCACTCCCCATGCCTTGGCTTCTTCAATGGCACCTGTGTGTCTGCAGAATCACGGAACAATCTACAGAAGTTCTAGAATTACAGACCGTTCCCCAGAATCTCCATTGCTTCCCAGGCGGCATAAGGGGGCCAGCGCCACCGGCTCTAAAGAGACGCATCTAGCCCTAGGGGTCAACTACAGTCAAAGTCCATCCCTGCAGGTCATCAGGTGGCTTCTACTTTCTGCTGGGTATTCTTTCATAATCATTGCTCCAGTATCTTTTCAACTGTCACTCCGTTCTGGAGGGATTTTTTTAAGTGTGGGAGGAAAGTTCTGGAAGCCAGGTATCCTTAGCAAATCCTAGGGTGTCAAATCATCACTCCACCCTTGTCCTGACTGTTAGACTGTTCATGCTTGGCGTGGTCTCCCTTAATTTTTTGCCTCTGTTTTCTAGGTTGTTGATGTGTGCTGGACTCTGATTTTGCTGTTTTTGTTACTCTGGGCACTTTACACTGCTAAGTGCAAGTGCTCCTTTACAAAATGTGTATGTAATTGGCTTTTCCATTATTGGCATATTTGATTTCCTAGTACGTCCCTAGTAAAGTGCACTAGAGGTGCCAGGGCCTGTAAATCAAATGCTTCTTAGTGGGCCTGCAGCACTGGTTGTGCCACCCATATAAGTAGCTCTGTAATCATGTCTCAGACCTGCTGTTGCAGTGTCTGTGAGTGCAGTGTTAATTGTAAATCCAACTTGGCAAGTGTACCCACTTGCCAGGCTTGAACCTTCCCTTTTTTTACATGTCAGACACCCCTAAGGTAGGCCCTAGGTAGCCCCAAGGGCAGGGTGCAGTGTATGGTTAATGTAGGACATGTAGGACAGGTTGGCCTTTGTCTGATACCGTCTGAGGGCCTGATTTAGATCTTGGCAGTGTTACCACCAATGTGAGTTGGCGGTGGACCCGAGAAGACCCTCAAGTTGACGGTGTTCTGCCCTCTGTATTTAGATGTTACAGCTCTGCAGGCAGTGTACTGGCAGGGGATTGCTGATGGAGGGAGATGGTGGCGGGACCAAATGGAATTTGTGCAATGGCAGGAGCTATGGAATAGAGGTAGGTGACATATAGACTGCGCCTTAGCCATATGTGTCCCCCTGTACTACACACTACACAACACACCACATACACACCATCACCCATTACAATTCTAACACAACACAACTCGTACATGCCAGAAACACACATTGACATACATCTATGACACAACACACACACATCACTGACACTCCACCGACACACAACAAAACCACAACAATCAACACAATTACACACTCAGCGACACACACACACACATACAAGCACAACTACAAATGTCATGACAACAACCGTCACACAACAATACTCATCTGATTGTTGCATGCAGCAACACAACATACAACACAACATACACAACAGCATCAAACCCATATGCAAGTAGAACACATACAGATACAACCACATCACCTACTCCATCTCCCTCCACCTCACCATGCCACTTGCATCACAGACATACAAACATGTAGTGACTCACACACACATCACACAGCACAACATGACAGGTACCGATCCCCTGGCAATGTGCACACATGGAAACTGTAGTTATGTGCAAATTTACCATCATTGTGGTACCACCATTCATTTGCCAATGACTACTAGCACCACAACGACAGTAATGTATGTGTTTAATATGTGTTGTGTACCAGTTGGTACCCATCCATGTCTCACCCACTTGTGTCCCCGACATGTGCAAGTAAGAGTAATATTTAAAAATTACTGTGACATGTATATGTCTGCAGTGTCCCAAGCTCACGTGTAGTCCCCCCCGACATACAGTCAATGTGGGTTTGCTACCTTCGTGTCCAGCAAAGGGGGGTTGTGTTTTCTCCGTGGTCCAGTGGCAGCAGTGAGGAAGGTCGAAAACTGGAGTAGAATCAAGAGAAAAGGTGAGGTTTTGGAGTCTGTGTCTCCTCACTACTTAATTGTCCCGCCTGCCCACATTCCTAAAGTGCCTGTGGCAGAAGGTTGGCATTTTCCTCCTCTGGGAGGCATCCTACTTACATATCAGGAACGGGGTACGCTTTGATTCTCACCGCTTGAATATTCCACTACACCAGCCATCGTTCCCCCCCCCCCATTTCGCCAAGTCAGACTTGGAGTTCGGACTGCCACATTTTGCTTGGTGATAAGACACATCCAGATCTGCCCAGCGTAACTGTGGCTGGAGTCCCACCGTTAGCTACTGTTTCCTCTAGGGCTGTGGCAGCAGATAGGAATCCTTGGATGAGTCAGTGAATCTCAGGTGGTCTTTCGGCTACGGTCCCTCCAACAATTAAATCTGGTGGGGTTTCAGTCAAAAAAGTGGTTGTGTACCTGTTACCGCTAAACCAGGCCGTAAGTCTCTAAGTGCTTCCCATGAGTCCTGTGGGAGCTTCAGAAATTTACTCATGTGGAGGACTGGGACTTACAGGACTAAGTCAGAAGATAAAATCGTTGACTAGGTCGAACGTGGTTGGCGTATCTAACCTGTGCTGCATTGCAGTCAGCCTCAAATTGCTCCAAGATCTCCATCTACTGCAAACTTTGCTCATTATTTGTACTCTGTGCTTTTTGGTGCTATTTCTACTTTCAGCTTTTAAAATTCATATCTCTTGTTCCACTTTTTTGATTTTTGTCAATATGTTTTAATTTTGTTTTTAATTCAGTTAGGTAAGTATGTTGTGTTTTTTATTTATTTCATTAGTGGTTTGGTATTTCATAGATACTTTACGCATTGCTCTAAGTTAAGTCTGTGCTCTGCGCCATAGCTAGTGGGGAGTAAAGCTAAGATTAATTTAGTGGCTTAGAGGGTTCACCTTGACAAGGATTGTGATTATTCCTATATACGGGTAGCACTCGCCTTAAATAACAATCCAACCTCTTGCACTCACACAGCTGTCATATGCCTGCTTTTGAAGATGAAGAGCATTCAGCATCACTCCAGACACGTGCCATCATGGGAAGCTTTTACCCTCCTACCTGAGAATTAGAGGATGGCAGAGATAATGGAAATCTGATGATGGATGGGTGGGAGTGAAGGGACAAAAGAGAACATGCAAAATCTGGGAGAATGGGTAAATGGATCAGTGGGTGAGAGGGTAGCAGGGTAAATGGAAATCTGAGAGGGTGCATGGGTGGGTGAAAGGATGACAGAGTAAGTGAAAATCAGAGGGGATGGATGGAATATAAACAGAAATCTGAAAAGATTGATGGTTGCAAAGTGAATGGAAATCTGAGATGATGGATGGATGAATAGATTGATGGACAAAAGGAACCACTGGTAAAAAGGCTTTATTGACGGAAAGGTAAGCCAAATGATGGCTGCATTGGTGGATGGATGCATTGATGGATGCATGCAAAGGTGATGTGTGAACAGATGGATGGAATGGACAATGGGTGTATGGTGAAATATTGAATGATGGGTGAACACATGGATGACTGAATGTAAATGTGAAATGGTGGATATCAGCAGGTGTGCAGTAGGGTGAAAGCATTAATATATACATGCCTTACAGCAATGTTTTAATAGAAGACCCACATGTTGCTTTTTAAAAATAAAAATAAAAACTCACCTCCAAAGATGTTTCTCAGGCTCCAGGTACAGCCTGATGGATAGAATGAAAATATGGACGAAAGGATGCCTTGCATTCAACGTCCTGTCCTATCAGACTAAACTCAAGGCATAAGAGGGAACATTGTTAGGGCTGAGGATAATTTACCAAGAATATGCTAAGTTACCATATGAAATTGTTAGTAATAATTTTGCTCTGATAGTTCTTAGTATAGCTTCTGCTGCTGGGCAATGTAAATAACTATTTAGCTTGCATAGCGCAGTTTGTAAGGCCAAAGCTTTTCCTGTGAGGTGTTTCAGGTGCAGATTCAACCTCATATATATGAAAAATTTAAAGCGAGCTAACGCCACTTCTTAGCGCCATGCGTCAGTCATATTTAAAGAAAGACGCACAATGGTGCTAAGGCATGGTTAGCGTCATTGAAAATGATGCTCGCTGGTGCTGGATGGCATAAGGATAAATGGCGCTAGTGGGCCAAACATCACGCTAGACTGATTTTTTTGGTCACACAAGCAGTCAAAAAATTACGCCTGTCCAAATATGGACAGGAGACATTACCCAAACCACAATGCCCATCACAGGGAGCCAGTGTCCCCAGGTATACCCCCACAGAACCAGTGCCAGCCAGGGAGCACAATGTAAGTGACCCCCAGTGGCACACAACAGTTAACCACGTATGCTTACATAGGATGGGCTCCCTCCACTTGTAGTGTCCCTATGGTGTGGGTGGTGGTGACGCTGGTGGTTAGGGTGGGCATCTATGTGCCCAAAATAGTAAATCCATTGGGTTTCTGTAGGAAAATGTGCCTAACATTAATTCAACGTCTGGTCTTACAAGGCGTTAAAATTTGACACTAATCAGCCTTAACGTCTTTTTTTTTGGTCTGCTTCCGTGATGTGCGTTGTTTTAACATAGGAAGGTAAATATGGTGCTGGGGAACTATCGTCATTTTTTAGAAGGGAATGCCTACCATGCATATCTTTGAAGCAATTTGATGCAAGGTGAGATGGCACTTCTAAAAAATGATGCTAACTCAGATATTTTGATGCTAGACGGGTCTAGTGTAAAATATAAATATTAAGTTAAGTTAACGCCAGTGCAGCATTAAACACAATGACGTTAAGGTGGCGCAAACCTTTCATAAATATGGGCAGTTTGCCATTCTCCAAGAACCAGGCACCTACGTAGTTGCATTTTGACACTGTTGTGATTTTAAGATTTCCGATCCTCCACCTGGGTATTGATTTGTTCTTGTAGCTCCCGAAGACACCACCTTCACGAAGACCACCATCTTCGTCTCCGCTGCATTTACCATCATCTTTTTATCTGAATCATAGTTAATTAGTTCACTCAGTGCAAGAAGAATGCCGTTTTTGGTGTGGTCAAGTATGACACGATCTCATCCTTGCAGTCTTTCTAAACATATTGCTTAACTGTGCATCATTATGGGGGTCATTACGACCCCGGCAGTTGGCGATAATGTGGCGGTAAGTACTGCCAACAGGCTGGCGGTACTTACCGCCACATTATGACATTAGCGGGTTGGCTGAAGCCAATTTGTGAACGGGTGCAAAAAAACTGTGAAAACACACTTCCTAGTGGTGTTTGATGACATCAGAACCAGGAAGTACCCCCCATGGAATTGGGAGGAGTCTACCCAGCACAGACAGCAGAGGCACACCGAGCTGAGAGGAGCAACTGCAGCCATGTCAACTCAGACCAAGGAGACAACCACTGCAGGGAGGAAGAGAAAACTGAAATTCTCTGATAAGGAGCTGGAGTTCCTGACTGAGGCGTGCTGCCTGCACCATGAGGTCATGTTTGGCAAGGCAGCAATGAGTGTCCCTGACACACAGAAAAAGAAGATCTGGCTGGACATTCAGAGCAAGATCAATGCGATTGGAGTTAGCCATCGCACCATCGATGAGGTCCGCAAAAGATGGTACGACCTCAGGTCCAGAACCAAAGAAAGGGTGGAAGAACGGATGAGGAAGGCACACGGAACAGGTGGAGGACCATCCACAGTTACACCTCCTACAGCCTTAGAGAGCATGGTGGAGACCACATTGGAGACAGAGGCTGTCGTAGGAACCTCCATAAGTAAGTAGCAAATCTCACTTATTTACAACATTCAATGCACCATGCACACAACCACAGTACACAAAAGCATGGATAATGCAAATGTGTTCCATGCCTATATTGCAACCTGAAGGACAAAGCATTATGGGCAATGTAGTACAGTAGTCCAGCTTTTGAGAACTATTTATTTTGATACATCACACATCAGAGAGGCACTTACAGTGTATCCCCTGTGTCCCACAGGTCTCCCTCAAGTACCCACCGATGACCCTAGTGTGCAGAGAGATGAAGATGCCACTATCACAGCAGACGAGGTGGCCAGCATATCTGCAGGGGAGGGCATGACCACACCAATTGTCCACCGTACACATGAGACCACCGAAGAGACAGATGTGGCAAGGTGCTTAGGGCGCATCAGTCATGCAGTGGACCTCATACAGACCTCCCAGGCAGCAAGGGGCATTGATGAGACCCCTCAGGACAGTGAGGACATCTCAAGCGTGAGCAGCATTTCTGCCTCAGATGCACGCATCCTGCGGAGTAGCAGTGCCCGCCAGACATCAGGGGACCAACCAGGAACAAGTCATGGTGGGCGTAGTTGCAGGAGGGTGTGATGTTGCTTACCTGGGATTCGCCTGAGGCACAGGATGTTAATGTGTCAGACATTGTTATACTTTACTTTTTTACTGCTAATGTCTACAGTTCAATACTACACTCCTGACATTAAAGGAATATTTTTTGTTGCACAACCTAGCTATGTGTGTCTTACATTTGTGAGTGCTGTAACGGTTGCCACATACCTGCCAAAGTAGTGAGTTGCAATGTGGTCCTGTCTCCGTCTGCCCTCCAGTGCGATGCTACCAACCCCAGGCTGTCGTTGTGGTGGCTCTTACTTCTCATCCTCTGAATCTGTGTCATCTAGGGTGAGATGTAGCCCATGTATGGTTGCTATGTTATGTAGGAAGGCACATGTTGCCGCAATCTTGATTACAGTCTCTGGGGCATACAGAAGTGCCCTTCCACTTTTGTGCAGGCATCGAAAACATGACTTTAACATGCAAAATGTCCTCTCAATGGTGGTTCTGGTGCACCGATGCCCAATGTTGTAGCGCCTCTCATTCTGATTGGCAGGTGTTAGATATGGGGTGAGTATCCATGGTTTCAGAGCATGTGCACTGTCGCCTGTGGAACAAAACAGCAGATATGAGCATGGCTTCACATGGTTATGCAGTGACATCTATTCATTATATTGGTGTGTACTACACAGTACCTAATAAATATCCTTCACCAAACTCCCCTTGTTCTAGGAGTTAGTGTATCCCACTGTGCCCGAATATGTTCTCATCGTGTACGCTCCCTGGAAATTTTGCCACTATATCAGTTATGACATTATGGGCATCACATACCACCTGGATGTTGAGTGAGTGAGTACATTTCCTATTACGAAACACATATTCCAGATTTGCAGATGGGCAAATGGGTATCTGTGTCCCGTCCACACACCCTATTACATGGGGAAAGTTTGCAATTCTGTAGAAGTCTAATTTGGTGTTGTGTATTTCCTCCTCATTCCTCGGTAGGTATATGTATCTGGACATGTGTCGGAGTAAGGCATTTAAGAACCGTCTAAACAATCGTGACAGGGCACTTTGAGACACCCCACCAGCAACTGCAACCACCCCCTGGAAGCAACCAGAGGCCAAGAGGTGCAGTGAGCAGAGCACTTGCACATGTGTGGGGATGGAGCATTTGCGCAAGGTCTGGCGTTCTAACTGAGGTTTCACCAGTTCGATTATCTCTAAGATAACTGCGCTACTCAGTCTGTATTTGTCATACATTTCCTCCTCGGTTTGTTGAAATATGGTCTGCCTGGTTCTGTATAGCCTCTCCTGTCTCCGCCTGCTGGGCAGCCTGGACTCTCCTCCTCCATACAATCACATAGAGTGCAGCCATTTTGAGAAACCCAGATGCCTTCTGGGTCTGCTTTTATACTTTGGTTCTGGTTACCACCTGTTTGGAATCAGTGCTAATCTGGGTGTGCAAAACAGGATTTTTGTGACTATTCGCAATTTGCGACTGCCTTGTACATGCGGTTTGCGACTCGCAAATTGCGATTTCCTAATTGCGAGTAGCAATCTCGAGTCACAATTTTAGCGATTCGGTAATTGGTTGCATCGCTATTTGGGACTCTGAAATGGCATTGGGACATACCATTTCGCTTCTTGCACGGTCGCAAATAGCACTGAGACCAATTTGTGAGTCGCAAACGTACGTACATGTAGCCCTTGCTTCTTTTTCTATATTTCTGTCCTAATCCAGAGTCTCCATCAAAGTCCTCCCCACTGTCCTCTAGTTTTGAAGAAGTGTCTTTTATTTTGGAAAATTATTTCAGCTTAGCAAGATACAACATGAATTTGATATCCATTGCTCTAACCTACCTGTTGGTATGATTTTCATCGCTTCTGAAGATGCTGACTATAGTCCTGAAACACCAATATTTTCCCTGATTCATATTTCACCTCTCCTTTGTCCTGCCCTCTATGGAGGGTTTTGTTGCACACCATGTAGCTAAGAAATTGGGCTATTAGGGGTCTGGGTGGCAACAAGCAGTGTGCTCTTTCAAAGGGAATCATGGGGAAAATGTGTCTTTAAGCATAAATTATTTTTAGCAGGGTCTTCCAATTAATCTGGGAAGCCCTTGAGTTGCAAAATGTTGCATTGGCCCTCTGTGTCCTGTTTTTAAGAAGGAAGTTGACCCCAGAGTAATAGACCTACAGCAAGAGACTACTATTAACCCCAAATTTGGAAATGAGTTGTGGGTTCTCCAACAGAAATTGTTTTCTACAAAAGCACGCGACTGCAGAGAGAATATCTGCATCTTTGTTGTTAAAAGAGGAGGGAGATAATATGGAAAACACCTGAAACAATGGCTACTGAATCTGCTCGGCATCACAGTCGAGCAACCATTGAAGTTCCTAAGGGAGTACAGAACCCGAGTCAGGAAAGTGACATCTTGAAACCTGTTCTTGCATACCTATTACATCATAACCATACAAGGCAGATCCTCCAAGCAACCAAGGAACATGGACATACCAAAACCATGGCCGCAAGATGTCCAGCTCCATGGATTTCTCATAAGAAACTAAAAAGACAAATTTCAATTTTTTTAAATACAAGAACTAACAACCACCACACCATTGACGTGTGGCATCATTTTACAGTTTTCAGTACCCTTTACTGCCAGGTTTTGCCAGTGTGAAAAGCAGTGAAAACTGACCATCTGAAACTTACTCTAAATCAAGTGGTCAGCTGTTTCTTCTCTCCGTCACTGACACATTTAAAGCCTGTCCATCTGTAAATCAGGCAGGCAGACCTTCAGTGTTTCCAAGAGGGTAAGACAGTTGAAAGGACAATTGATAAGACAATTTCTGATGTCGCAAGGTGGTCGTGTCTGAACCTAGCAGTCTATGGCATAATATGGTTAAGATGGTTGCTGGCCCCAGATTCAACTATATTTTTGGAATGCTTTCCATCCTCTTCCTGAAACCTACTTTGCAACCTATTGACAAGCTGATTAAGGATTCTATTTGTGGACCCTGCAGGGCTCGCTTAAGAATTTCAAAACTACACACTGCACCATTGTAAATACAATTTGTGAACTTCAGTTAAAATGTCTTCTAGATGCAAAGCAACACTCGCAATATATGCAGTTACAAGACTATCTCTGCTCGGAGCTCCCACTATTACCGGCCCTGTACTTCCATACCTGCAGCAGTTTCAAGGGTTATTCAATTTTCTAATTGAGGAAATCCACTCCAAGTACCTGAGAAAACAACTAAAAGAATGGTGATAGACAACTCTTTACAAGGAATACTCGGAATAGGAATGTAACATGGTACTGGAGACACATAATCAAGGTCTGCCTGTGGTTGTGTGGATCATTACACATATTCTGGTGAAAAGTACTAAGCACTGTAAATGCTTTAAATGATGTCCCATTGGCCTTCTCCCCTGCAGTGGTTTTGTTGCATGACACCTTGGACCTTTTGGAACTCTCCAACCATAAGAAAACACGGCTAGATAAAGCACTGGCAGTTGCAAAAAGTATGCATGTTACAGCGATGGAAGCAATGCCAATCTCCTACTCTTGATGGCGAGATGTTTGACATGGGAACAGCAGTGACTCAAGAAAGAATAATAAGTTGACCACCACATATCTATGATTTCATACAAAGTAATTGTTAATGGTTTTATCATAATGTTTGGGATGAGAAGGGCGTTATGTTAACCCCCTGGGTGCCTTGGGTGAGGTGGCCTCGTCCTCAGCCATTGGTTCTGTGTGCCGGGGACAAGACCAGCTTGTCCTGCACCTGGCCCAAGGGAGGGAGCGCTAGAGCTCCCCCTGTTGGCCTCCCACCCACACCCCCATCAGGAATGGAAGGGGAATCACTTCCCCTTCCACTCCTGCCCATCCTCTGTGACATCTGATGAGGTCAGTGCGCAATGGCGCACTGACCTCATCAGAGGTCGCTTCCCACCAGCACAGATAAAAAAGAGAAATAAAAGCATTTCTCTTTCCAATCATGGGGGGGCCTTTCCTTTCTTTGATGTCTCTCTGAGCATTTCTGCAGCCCGATCGTGAAGCGATCGGGCTGCACAAATGCCAACTAGACCCCATGGAGTTTGTCTATTTGTATATTTATCAATAAGGGGAGCATCCCCTTGGGCAAGGGCCGCTCCCGGGGGGGGGGGGGAAACATTTTAATGCCTTTTCTTCCCCCAGGGGGCGCAGAAACCATTAGACACCAGGCATTGTTTACTTTTTTATTTTTTTACAGACAGGCAATGACCCCCTAGTAAAGGGATGCTCCTGTGGGGGGCAATTTTATTCTAGGCCATTTCCGCCCACCGTGGGGGCAGATTATTTTTTGGCCATTTCTGGCCCCCTTGGGAGCAGATTGGCCTATTTTGTAAACCACTAGACACCAGGGAATTTTCTTTTTTAGTCAATTTCATGCAAGGGGAGTGAACCCTTAGGCAAGCGTCACTCCCCTGGGGGAGCAAATTTAATTTAGGTCATTTCTGCCCCCCTTGGGAGCAGGGATTTTTTTATTTATTATTTTACAGAGGGGGAGTGACCCCTTCGACAAGGGTCGCTCCCCTGGGGGGCAATTTTATTTTACGCCATTTCTGCCCACCTTGGGGGAGATCGGCCTATTTTTCTTAGGTCGATCAAAACCACTAGGCACCAGGGATTTTTTTTTTTAAATTGTTTTACTTATGGGGGGCGACCCCTTAGGCAAGGGTCGCTTCCCTGGGGGACATATTTATTTTAGGCCATTTCTGCCCCCCTATGGGGGCAGATTGGCCTATTTCTATTTGGCCGATCTGAGACCACTTAAGCACCAGGGATTGGTGTATGAGTGTTTTGTTTGGGGGGCGCAGCCCCTTGGGCAAGGGTCACTCCCCATGGGGGCACATTACTGTTGGCCTTTTCTGCCCCCCTTGGAGGCAGATCGGCCTCATTCCATAAGGCACCTTGGCCCCCATGAGGGGCAGAAAGCTCACCAAAGACCAGGGAAGATTTTTTTTGAAAAAAGAGGGTGGGGGTATGGCCGTAACCCCCCCCCCCCAAATCATATGGGGACAAAGTTGTTCTGCCCACTGGTGGTCAGATGGGGCAATTACCCCCAATCCACTCCCCAGGGTGGGGCAGAAAGCCTAGTACATGCCAGGGAATAAAAAAAAAAATGTGGGGTGGTGGCTACCAACTGAAGGGAGTAACAGTCTTTCACCTCTCCCCCCGCACACTAAAACATCTTATCCCACGGCAAGCAAGAGGACATTTGATTATTTTGGGTTTTGGTTTTACATTTGGACCATGAGAGCTTGGTTAACTCTCAAAATCGTCCCACTTGGAATGGTGAGGGCTGCACTTTTTGGACTTTGGGATGCTGCCACGTAGAAAAATCTACTAGACCTAGGCACATTTGAAAACTAAACATCTGGGTGAGGCCAGGGTGGTGTGCTTCACCTGCACCCTGCACCATTTTCTTACCCACAATGCCCTGCAAACCTTCGGCTTTTCTTGAAATCACACATTTTCCACACAATTTTGTGATAGAACCTTCCGGAATCTGCAGGAATCTACAAAATTCCTACCACCCAGCATTGCCACATCTATACTGGTAAAACAAAAATGTCAAACTGCCCTTTTGGATCCACTTTGGTTCCCCCTAATTTTTTACATGATTTTGTCTCATCCCTGTCACAGACACTTGGCCCACCTACACATGTGAGGTATAATTTTTACCAGGAGACTGAGGGGATCGTTGGGTGGTAGGAAATTTGTCCTAGTGTGGTGATCCCACACAAAAATGTGGGAAAAATATGATTTTTTTGGGTGGTGGATCCACGCAAGTCACACCTCCCTGGACTCCCTTGGGTGTCTAGTTTTCAGAAATGTTTGGGTTTGGTAGGTTTCCCTAGATGGCTGCTGAGCCCCTCTCGCAAAAGCACGGAGTTTTGTATTTGATCGTTTTGATGTGTCCACATTGCGTTTTGAGGCATTTTCTGTTGTGGGCACTAGGCCTATTCACACACGTGAGGTACCATTTTTATCGAGAGACCTAGTGGAACGCTGCGCAGATGGAAGTTTATGGTTCTCCTCAGATTCCAGAACTTTGCAGCACCGAAATGTGAGGAAAAAGTGTTTTTTGCGACATTTTGAGGTTTGCTAAGGATTCTAGGTAATAGAACCTGGTGAGAGTACCACAAGTAACCCATCCTGGGTTCCCCTTCATGCCTAGTTTTCAGAAATGTCCAGGTTTGCTAAGTTTTCCTAGATGCCGGCTGAGATAGAGGCCAAATTCCACAGCTAGGCACATTTGAAAACTAAACATCTGGGTGAGGCCAGGGTGGTGTGCTTCACCTGCACCCTGCACCATTTTCTTACCCACAATGCCCTGCAAACCTTCGACTTTTCTTGAAATCACACATTTTCCCCACAATTTTGTGATAGAACCTTCCGGAATCTGCAGGAATCTACAAAATTCCTACCACCCAGCATTGCCACATCTATACTGGTAAAACAAAAATGGCAAACTGCCCTTTTGGATCCACTTTGGTTCCCCCTAATTTTTTACATGTTTTTGGCTCATCCCTGTCACAGAAACTTGGCCCATCTACACATGTGAGGTATCATTTTTACCAGGAGACTGAGGGGAACGTTGGGTGGTAGGAAATGTGTCCTAGTGTGGTGATCCCACACAAAAATGTGGGAAAAATATGATTTTTTTTGGTGGTGGATCCACGCAAGTCACACCTCCCTGGACTCCCTTGGGTGTCTAGTTTTCAGAAATGTTTGGGTTTGGTAGGTTTCCCTAGATGGCTGCTGAGCCCCTCTCGCAAAAGCACGGAGTTTTGTATTTGATCGTTTTGATGTGTCCACATTGCGTTTTGAGGCATTTTCTGTTGTGGGCACTAGGCCTATTCACACAAGTGAGGTACCATTTTTATCGAGAGACCTAGTGGAACGCTGCGCAGATGGAAGTTTATGGTTCTCCTCAGATTCCAGAACTTTGCAGCACCGAAATGTGAGGAAAAAGTGTTTTTTGCCACATTTTGAGGTTTGCTAAGGATTCTAAGTAACAGAACCTGGTGAGAGCACCACAAGTAACCCCATCCTGGGTTCCCCTTCATGCCTAGTTTTCAGAAATGTCCAGGTTTGCTAGGTTTTCCTAGATGCCGGCTGAGATAAAGGCCAAATTCCACAGCTAGGCACATTTGAAAACTAAACATCTGGGTGAGGCCAGGGTGGTGTGCTTCACCTGCACCCTGCACCATTTTCTTACCCACAATGCCCTGCAAACCTTCGACTTTTCTTGAAATCACACATTTTCCCCACAATTTTGTGATAGAACCTTCCGGAATCTGCAGGAATCTACAAAATTCCTACCACCCAGCATTGCCACATCTATACTGGTAAAACAAAAATGGCAAACTGCCCTTTTGGATCCACTTTGGTTCCCCCTAATTTTTTACATGTTTTTGGCTCATCCCTGTCACAGACACTTGGCCCATCTACACATGTGAGGTATCATTTTTACCAGGAGACTGAGGGGAACGTTGGGTGGTAGGAAATTTGTCCTAGTGTGGTGATCCCACACAAAAATGTGGGAAAAATATGATTTTTTTTGGTGGTGGATCCATGCAAGTCACACCTCCCTGGACTCCCTTGGGTGTCTAGTTTTCAGAAATGTTTGGGTTTGGTAGGTTTCCCTAGATGGCTGCAGAGCCCCTCTCGCAAAAGCACAGAGTTTTGTATTTGATCATTTTGATGTGTCCACATTGCGTTTTGAGGCATTTTCTGTTGTGGGCACTAGGCCTATTCACACAAGTGAGGTACCATTTTTATCGAGAGACCTAGTGGAACGCTGCGCAGATGGAAGTTTATGGTTCTCCTCAGATTCCAGAACTTTGCAGCACCGAAATGTGAGGAAAAAGTGTTTTTTGCCACATTTTGAGGTTTGCTAAGGATTCTAAGTAACAGAACCTGGTGAGAGCACCACAAGTAACCCCATCCTGGGTTCCCCTTCATGCCTAGTTTTCAGAAATGTCCAGGTTTGCTAGGTTTTCCTAGATGCCGGCTGAGATAGAGGCCAAATTCCACAGCTAGGCACATTTGAAAACTAAACATCTGGGTGAGGCCAGGGTGGTGTGCTTCACCTGCACCCTGCACCATTTTCTTACCCACAATGCCCTGCAAACCTTCGACTTTTCTTGAAATCACACATTTTCCCCACAATTTTGTGATAGAACCTTCCGGAATCTGCAGGAATCTACAAAATTCCTACCACCCAGCATTGCCACATCTATACTGGTAAAACAAAAATGGCAAACTGCCCTTTTGGATCCACTTTGGTTCCCCCTAATTTTTTACATGTTTTTGGCTCATCCCTGTCACAGACACTTGGCCCACCTACACATGTGAGGTATCATTTTTACCAGGAGACTGAGGGGAACGTTGGGTGGTAGGAAATTTGTCCTAGTGTGGTGATCCCACACAAAAATGTGGGAAAAATATGATTTTCTTTGGTGGTGGATCCACGCAAGTCACACCTCCCTGGACTCCCTTGGGTGTCTAGTTTTCAGAAATGTTTGGGTTTGGTAGGTTTCCCTAGATGGCTGCTGAGCCCCTCTCGCAAAAGCACGGAGTTTTGTATTTGATCGTTTTGATGTGTCCACATTGCGTTTTGAGGCATTTTCTGTTGTGGGCACTAGGCCTATTCACACAAGTGAGGTACCATTTTTATCGAGAGACCTAGTGGAACGCTGCGCAGATGGAAGTTTATGGTTCTCCTCAGATTCCAGAACTTTGCAGCACCGAAATGTGAGGAAAAAGTGTTTTTTGCCACATTTTGAGGTTTGCTAAGGATTCTAAGTAACAGAACCTGGTGAGAGCACCACAAGTAACCCCATCCTGGGTTCCCCTTCATGCCTAGTTTTCAGAAATGTCCAGGTTTGCTAGGTTTTCCTATATGCCGGCTGAGATAGAGGCCAAATTCCACAGCTAGGCACTTTGAAAAAAACAGGTCAGTTTTCTTTGGGAAAATGTGATGTGTCCATGTTGTGCTTTAGGGCACTTCCTGTCGCAGACACTAGGCCTACCCACACAAGTGAGGCACAATTTTTATCGGGAGACTTAGGGCAATGCTGGGTGAAAGGAAGTTTGTGCCTACCCTCAGATCCCAGAACTTTGCAGCACCGAAATGTGAGGAAAAAGTGTTTTTTAGGCGAATTATCAGGTTTACAATAGCTTCAGGGAGATAGAATCCAGTGAGAGTCCAACAAGTCACCCCATCCTGGATTTCCTTAGGTGTCTAGTTTAAAAACATGCACAGGTTTGGCAGTTTTCCCTAGGTGTCGGTTTAGCTAGAGGCCAAAGTCCGCAGCTAAGAACTTTGCAGAAAACACATCCATTTTCATTAGAAAAATGTGATGTGTACATGTTGTGTATTGGGGCATTTCCTGTCATGGGCTCTAAGCCTACCCTCACAAGTGAGCTGTCATTTTTAACGGGAGAGTAGGGGGAATGCTGGGTGTAAGGAAATATGTGGCTCCTCTCAGATTCCAGAACTTTCTGTCACCAAAATGTGACGAAAAAGTGTTTTTTTGCCAAATTTTGAGGTTTGCAAAGGATTCTGGGTAACAGAACCAGGTGAGAGTCCCACAAGTCACCCCATCGTGGTTTCCCATAGGGATCTGGTTTTTCAAAAATGCACAGGTTTGGTAGGTTTCCCTAGGTTCCGCATGGGGTAGAGGCCAAAATCCACAGCTAGGTACATTGCAAAAAACAGGTCTGTTTTCTTTGGGAAAATGTGATGTGTCCATTTTGTGTGTTTGCAGCATTTCCTGTTGTGGGCACTAGGCCTACCCACACAAGTGAGGTACCATTTTTATCAGGAGACTTGGGGGAATGCTGGGAGGAAGGAAATTTGTCACTCTTCTTAGATTCCACAACTTTCTATCACCAAAATGGAAGGTAAAAGGTTATTTTTAGCAAATTTTTGAGGTTTGCAAAGGATTCTGGGTAACAGAATCTGATGAGAGCACCACAGGTCACCCCTTTATGGGTTTCCCTATGTGCCTAGTTTTCTAAAATGCTCAGGTTTTGTAGGTTTTCCAAGGTGCCGGTTGAGACCAACATCCACAGCTAGGCACTTTCCAAAAAACATGTAAAAGTGTGATGTGTCCATGTTGCGTTTTGGGGCGTTTCCTGTCACGGGCACTAGGCCTACCCACACAAGTGATCTCCCATTTTTATCTGGAGACTTGGGGGAATGCTGGGTTGAAGGAAATTTGTGGCTCTTGGTAGGAGGCTGGCCTGGTTTGTAGTGAGTACCAAAGGTAAATACACCTATACCAGGTCCAGCTATCCCTTATTAGTGAAATGTAGTCAGTGTCTAGAAGCCAGGCTCTCCAGGGGTAGTGTGGATGAGCAGCCAAGGCCTAACTAGGAGACATGCAAAGCTCATGCAATGCCAATGTAGTCACACAGTACTCACACACATGAAATAAAATACTCAGTGTTACAAAAATAAAGGTACTTTATTCTGGTGACACAAATGCCAAAAATACCTTAGAGACTATACTCCCTTAGGAGGTAATTAATACACTAGAATGCAGAAATAGCTGTAAAAACAGTTGGGAAACATTGCAAATAGTGAAAATCACAAGTAAGAAATGGGCCTAGGGGAAACACAAACCATATACTAAGACAGGGGAATGTGAAAGTCGGTTTCTCACCTAGATAAGTGTAGTGTGTAGAGGGGTGCTGAGAGTATTAGAAAACAATAGAGGTAAGTTATAGAACCCACCCAAGAGCCCAGGAAAGCAGGAGTAAATCACAGTAACTTTCCTAGAACACACAAAAACATGTGATTAAAGAATTTGCAAGAACCAGAAGAGACTGCAAAGCACCAACAATGGATTCCTGGACCTTTAAACCTGTGGAAGAAGGGGATCAAGCCCAAGAAGCACTGAAGAGTCCAGGGAACAACAGGAGGCCCTGCTAACCTGGATAAAAGTGCAAAAGAATAACCACAGGTGAAGAACAACAATCAGTACTGCACCCAAGAAAACGGATGCGGGTTGCTGGTTGGTGTGGATAATGTCCCACACCAGATGGATGATTGCAGTGTGGTTTGCGTCGCTGGATTCTGCCAACAAGTCTTGGCACACGCAAAGCTCGCCTTCAGTGGAAAATGGAGCTGCCCGGGGCCCTCCTGGCCCTGGTGGCCTCTTCCCAGGAGGGGTAGACAGAGGGGGCTCTCAGCAACTCAGAGAGCCCTCAGAAGACCAGGCAGCATGCACAGGAGCCCCACAGCATGAGGACAAAGAAAGTGCAAATGGAGGCCCATGCAGCACTACACAAAGGGATCCCACGCCACCGAAGAACAACACAGGAAGCTGTGCGTCGCAGGATAGAGTGCTGGGGGCCGGAGGTGCATGGTGCATGAAGAACTTTGTGGAAGGATGCCAACAAGTCTTGGCAACTGCAAAACATGTGGTGCATGGGGTACTGTCTTACTTGGGGAGGTAACCCCTTACCTCCACCAAAGTTGGAAAGTTGGACATCTGGACCATCAGGACCACTTCAGTCCACCACCAGTGTTGCTGGATCCACATACTTCTTCAGGAGAGGAGACCGAAGCCACTGGTTGTCTCTGCAGGGGGGGTGCCTGATGAAACAGAGAAGTGACTCATTCACTTCAAGTTAGATTCCTTCATTCTTCTGGTGCAGGCTGAAGACAGGCAGTCCTCAGAGGATGCATGACCTGGAAACAGTTGCAGTTGCTGGCAGGAGCTGAAATTACAATGTTGCAGAAGTCGTCTTTGCTTCTTTGTTGCAGTTTGTAGAGTTCCTGGATGGATCAGATGCAGTTCCGTCGGTAAGAAGGTGAAGAAAAGGATGCAGAGGGATCCTGCTCTAGTCTTGCAATCCGAATCTGAAGAATCACCCAAGAGAGAGACCCTAAATAGCCCTGAAAGGGGGATTGGTCAGCTACACAGGTAAGCACCTATCAGGAAAGGGCTCTGACGTCACCTGCTGGTATTGGCCTATCAGATGCTCCTAGGCTGCCTGCCAACTTCGAATCCAAGATGGCAAAACCCATGGACAGTCTTGAGGAGCTCTGAAAACCATCCCTAGGGTGGTGATGGACAGGGGAGTGGTCACTCCGCTTTGCTTGTCCAGTTTCATGCCAGAGCAGGGACTGGGGGTCGTGGAACTGGTGTAAATTGGATTATGCAAGGAGGGCATCATCTGTACCCTTCAAAGCATTTCCAGAGGCCCTGGGACACTACCCCTCTCATGCCTGTAACACCTATTTCCAAAGGGAGAGGGTGTTACACCCCTTTCCCAAAGGAAATCCTTTGTTCTGCCTTCCTGGGCTCGAACTGCTTGAGCAACAGAAGTGCAGAAACCTGTCTCTGAGGTGGCAGCTGCTGGGGCTGCCTGAAAAACCTCAGAAGGTTGAAATGGCAGTACTGGGGGTCCTGTAAGGAGCCCCCAGAGTGCATGGAATCCTACAACTAATGCTTGAAAAACCCTTGGGGTATGATTCCAACATGTTTGATAGCAAACATGTCCATATTTAGAGTTACCATTGTGAAGCTTTAAAATGTAGTGACCTACGTACAGTGCATGCGTAAAATGGCATCCCCGCACTCACGAAGTCTGGGAAAATAGTCCTGGACAATGTGGCGGCACCTCTGCCAGTGGAGGGGTCACCTCACACACAGGTACTCTGCACCTAGCCTTCAGGGTTGGGAGGCCTGACATATAGATGACTTATAAGTGACTTAGGGCCAGATGTACGAAGCATTTCTCTAGTCGCAAAGGAGCCAATTTGCAGAATCGGCCTTTTGCAACTAGAAAAATGTGGGATGTACAAAGCCCAAACTGCATTTTGGTAACTTGTTACCGAATCACAGATTGGGGTTTGCGATTCGGAATTAGGAACGGTCGTGTCAAGGGCATCTCTTCCTAATACCAAATCTAAATGGTATGTATGATTGTTTTGTGACCGCGAATGCAAAACAATCATAGTTAGCACCAATTTCAAATTGGGACCCCTCCCCCTTTGTGAATGCATGCAAAAACATTTTTTCAGAGCAGGCAGTGGTCTCACATTTTTAGTTTTCAAAATGCATTCCGTTTTCCTTTAAGGAAAATGGGCTGCATTTAAAAAAACAAAACATCTGCTTTATTTAAACAAAGTCACAGTCATGGTGGTCTGCTGACACCAGCAGGCCACCATCCCTGTGAGTGCCGCCATTCCCAATGGGGTTGCAAATTGCGACCTACCTCATTAATATTCATGAGGTAGGTCATTTGTAACCCCATTACAAATCACAGACAGTGTCATTGACACTGTTGTACATCCAGGTTTTGCGACTTGCAGTTCGCGAGTCACAAAACCGGATCTTCGTACATGTGGCTCCTAGTGCAGTGTAAATGGCAGTAAAAGGGTGCATGCACCTTTTCACACAGGCTGCAATGGCAGTGCTGTAGAAACCTTTGCATGGGCTCCCTATGGGTGGTAAAAGAAATGCTGCAGCCCATAGGTATCCCCTGGAACCCTAATGCGCTGGGTACCTTAGTACCATATTCTAGGGACTTATAAGGGGAGACCAATATGCCAATTTTGGGTGAAATACTGGGTTACCAGTATGCAGTGACAACATTTAGAGGAGAGAGAGCATAAGAACTGGGGTCCTGGTTAGCAGGATCCCAGTGACACTGTAAGAACACACATCAGGCTGAAATTTGGGGTAACATGTCAAAAAGAGGGTACTTTCCTACACTCTACTCAGATTCCTGAACGTTCTATCACCAAAATGTGAGGAGAAAGTGGTTTTTTGCCAAATGTGGAGGTTTGCAAAGGATTCTGGTAACAGAACCTGATGAGAGCCCCACAAGTCACCCCATCCTGGATTCCCCTAGGTGTCTAGTTTTTGAAAAAATGCACAGCTTTGGTAGGTTTCCCTAGGTGCCGGTTGAGCTAGAGGCCAAAATCCACAGCTAGGGAACACAAAATAGCAGAACAAGTGTTATTGCCCCTTGTCTTTCTCTTCATATTTTTCCTTCCAAATGTAAGATAGTGTTTAAAAAACACGTCTATTTGAGAAATGCCCTGTAATTCACATGCAAGTATGAGGACACCAGAATTCAGAGATGTGCAAATTACCACTGTTTCTCAACGCCTTATCTACCTTATCTTGTGCCCATTTTGGAAATACAAAGATTTCCCTGATACTTATTTTTCACTCGTTATATTTCACCAAATGAATTGCTGTATATACAATAAAACCCATTGCAAGGTGCGGCTCCTTTATTGGCTCTGGGTGCCTAGGGTTCTTGATGAACCTATATATCCCCGCAACCAGAAGAGTCCTGCAGACGTAACGGTATATTGCTTTTGAAAATCTGACATTGCAGGAAAAAAGTTACAGAGTAAAACATGGAGAAAAATGACTGTTTTTTTTTTCACCTTAATTTAAAAAAAAAAAAAATTCAGCTGTAAGTTTCTGTAGGAAAACCATGTAGGATCTACACAAATGTCTCCTTGCTGAATTCAGAAGTTTGTCTACTTTTCAGAAATGTTTAGCTTTCTAGGATTCAGCATTGGTTTCACACCCATTTCTGCCACTAATTGGAAGGAGGCTAAAAGCACACAAAATAGTAAAAATGGCCTAACTCCCAGTAAAATGCCAAAATTGGGTTAAAAAATATGGTTTTCTGATTCAAGTCTGCCTGTTCCTGAAAGCTGGTAAAATGGTAATTTTAGCACCACAAATCCTTAGATGATGCCATTTTCAGGAAAAAAAACACAAGCTTTCTTCAGCAGCCCTTTTTCCCATTTTAAAAAAAAACAACGACATTTTTGCTGTGTTTTGGGTAATTTCTTGGTCTCCTCTAGGGGAACCCACAAACTCCAGGTACCTCTAGAATCCCTGGGATGTAGAAAAAAAAGGATGTGGCGTGGGTGGCTTATGTGGACAAAATGTTATGAGGGCCTAAGCGCGAACTGTCCCAAATAGCCAAAAAAAGGCCTGGAACCTAAGGGGGAAAAGGCCTGGCAGTGAAGGAGTTAATACCATTCTTTATTATTCCATGGACTGCAAGGCATAATGGGATTGATGTTGGTCAATGGGAAGCCAATACCTAGCTTCTAGAATTGTGCTCTCTTGTCCCCTTCTTATTCCGTACTATACTTATGTAGGATACAAGAGAGATATGTTTTCTTATACTGGTCTTTGGAAAAAAGTTTGAATGTTATTAGTATGTGTCCTACTCTGCACTATGCAGCTTTTCAGCCTGAATTTCATATTGAGAAGTATGCTTGTAATAATGTGTTGAAAACTCAATAAAGAAATAATAATTAGTTAATCTATAAGAGATTTGAAACCTCTACCCTGTAAATGTTAAGACTAAGAAAGGAAGGAACCGTGGCAGTGAACTCCCAAGAGTATCTAGTTTCGGTGTCCCATGAACAACAAGCAGTACTTTTTAAAAGGATTGTCCAACTCATGCACTGCCAGAGGTACAGATATTTTGTGGGTTCCACTTGCAGTTTCCATTAAAGCTGAACGCACCACGGTAGGTTATTAAAGTCACCCCCTTCTATGCCTTTGCATGTGGCTCAGGTCGATAAACTGGGCTCAAAGCCGTTACAAGCCCGTATGCCAGAAGCACAGGGTATAAATGAACGGTACAGGCCTGGTGCTCCTTTATTTCAATCTTTCTCGTTCTCTTCACTTCATTTAGAATATTCTGGCCTTTCTGTGTGGCATGTTCTGATAGCCGTATATCCCTCTGCCTTGCACTAGACCGGTTCCAAAGGCTTGTCTGCCTAGTCAGAGGCCCTTGCCAGCAGCTCCGGCTAGAACTTGAGCAGAGGGCCTTGGCTGACTGGCATTGTGTAAAGCAGCGGACTGTAAGACTGTAGAAAGAAGCGATGGAGGCATTTCTACTCCACAGGACGTAGGTCACCCAAATAATTGTCTTTGTGCTGCTTCAGGAGTACCAAGCTTCTCCAAATTGTGCCCTCTGAAAAGAACAAATTAGTACTCAAATCATAAACGAATCAAAGAGTAAAAACAATACACATAATGACGAGCTTGTTGACACAAATTCCACTTGTGAGAGGAATGGATCAAATATTGAGTGTATCTTTAAATAATTGAATCTCACATTTTAATGTAGTGTACGAAATACTGGAAATACTGTTGAGCAGCTGACCCTAGTAATTTCAATTATCTAAAACATAGCAGATGTCCTTGGCATAACTTGCATGACTCCTTTTTTGTTTTTTACAGATTGCTCTCTAAATGCGTCTATTGTTCACTGTTCATGCGAAGATGGATACTACTGGCCCTCGGACAGTTGTGTCGCAAGGCCCAACTGTTCCAGCTCCTCAAATGGCTGTGACTGTAACAACTCGTATCCTCCAGAGGCGGCGTATTGTCAACCAGTGCCTGCTACAACTCCAATAACAACAATGAAAAATACTACGCCAGTTACAACAGTGGCCAATACAACATCAATAACAACAGTGGCCACTACAATTACGATAACAATGGTGACCACCACAACTCCAATAACAACAGTGAGCAGAAGACCAGCAACAACCGCAGCAACTACAAAACCAACAACAGTGTTATTGAAAACACCAGTAACAGCAGTGACCACTACAACACCAGTAACAACAGTGACCACTACATCATTAAAAACCGTAACAATAATGAAACCGACAACAACCTCCACAACACCAGTAGCAGTAACCGCCCTAACACCAGTAACAAATATAACAACTGCAAAACAGACAACAACAGTGCCAAAAGGTAATAAAAGAAATTGTTAGCATGTGTTATAAATTATACTATCTGCGTTGAACAATGAACTCAAAACATTCTTTTTTGCAAAAAATATAATTTGCATTGAACTCTTTGTCTGTTATTTGGGTGCTGCAAAGCTTATGAAACTCACAAGTTTTTGTCGCCATACTCTTGTTTTTTTTTGCCAACTTAAGAAGCAAGCATGTCTTAAGGTCCGCAGCCTTCCTGCTGCATTCTGTTGTGCTCGACGTTAGGTAATGCACACCCGTTATCCTGGACCTTCCTTCATGGTGCAGGCAAGTTCAAATGTGGAGTTCAGCTGACATGGAAAACCCACATATGGTTATGTCTGAAATATCCCCTAAGGGAGAAATCCTGAAGCAGCTTCCGGTTACTCTTAAGTGCCTGTTAAGGGCCTGAAAAAGATGGCTGCTTCAAGATATTGTTGAACATTTAGGCCCATATTTATACTTTTTGACGCTAAACTGCGCTAACGCAGTTTAGCGTCAAAAAATTTAGCGCCGTCTAACGCCATTCTGAAGTGCCATGCGGGCGCCGTATTTATGGAATGGCGTTAGCCGGCGCTAGCAGACCGGCGCTGCCTGGTGTGCATGGAAAAAAACCACGTAGACCAGGCAGCGCCGGCGTAGGGGGAAAATGGCGTTAGGGCGTCTTAAAATGGGGCAAGTCAGGTTGAGGCAAAAAAATCGCCTCAACCTGATTTGCGCCATTATTTTCGACGCCCAGACGCCATTTAAATGACTCCTGTCTTAGTAAAGACAGGAGTCATGCCCCCTTGCCCAATGGCCATGCCCAGGGGACTTATGTCCCCTGGGCATGGCCATTGGGCATAGTGGCATGTAGGGGGGCACAAATAAGGCCCCCCTATGCCACCCAAAAAAATATAAAAAATATAAAAAATTATACTTACCTGAACTTACCTGAATGTCCCTGGGGTGGGTCCCTCCATCCTTGGGTGTCCTCCTGGGGTGGGCAGGGGTGGCAGGGGGGGTCCCTGGGGGCAGGGGAGGGCACCTGTGGGCTCATTTTGAGCCCACAGGCCCCTTAACGCCTACCCTGACCCAGGCGTTAAATAGTGGCGCAAATGCGGGGTTTTTTGACCCGCCACCTCCCGGGCGTGATTTTTGCCCGGGAGTATAAATACGACGCATTTGCGTCGCCGTCATTTTTTTAGACGGGAACGCCTTCCTTGCATCTCATTAACGCAAGGAAGGCGTTCACGCAAAAAAATGACGCTATTTGCCCATACTTTGGCGCTAGACGCGTCTAACGCCAAAGTATAAATATGGCGTTAGTTTTGCGCCGAATTTGCGTCGAAAAAAACGACTCTAATTCGGCGCAAACAGAGTATAAATACGGGCCTTAGTACTGTTAAATATATTACACATGTATTTCATGGTTATTACACTAATATTGTAGGGAGCTTTCTTGCTATCGTGTGCTTATTAATCAATAAGAGGAATATTTAAATCACGCACACACTCTCCAAGTGTTCACTGCAAAAATCGTGCCCCATCCCGTGTAGTATGGGCTAGCACTGTACATCTGTCTCATTCGTCTGATGATCATTATCAGTCAGAGCCTGAATCTGAGAGAAACTTGTTTTACTGCTATTTCTGACCGGTGGTTTGAAAATTGATAGCAAAGGGTTTCCATTCATCCCTACTGCACTGCAGTTCTGTTTCCAATTATTACAGCACAGTCTAGGCACTCTATTGATTATAAGACCTTACACTGGCCGTTCTTTCCTCTTTTGGACTTGTGCCTTTAGTTTGTCCGTCACTGCCAAGTTATTGTTTGAAATGCATCTCATGTATTACCCACAGTGCAAATCTGATGTTCGTAGATGCATTTTCTTAATTCCCTCAATGTCTTCAGCCTGACCATTTATATTTATGAATGCACTCATTATGTAAGATATATATTCATGCATGTGAGTGATTCAAAATGAACAACAAAACCTTTATAGATTTTTGCAAGAGGAGTGTTAGAAATGGGGTTTTTGGTTGGCCGTCAGGTTGCCCACTGTCCAAGCAAGAACCCTCACTCTAGTCAGGGTAAGTCACACACAATCCAAAATCAGCCTGTGCTCACCCTCCGGTAGCTTGGCACGAGCAGTCAGGCTTAACTTAGAAGGCAATGTGTAAAGCATTTGTGCAATAAATCATACAACACCATAGCATAACACCACAAAAATACACCACACAGTATTTAGAAAAAATATATAATATTTATCTGGGTATCTTCAGGTCAAAATGATCAAAGTTGCAATACGAATTTGTAAAGATATCACTGAAAAGTGATAGAAAGTGTCTTAAGTCTTTAGAATATAAACAAAGTCTCTTTCAAGCACAAGTACCTGGTTGGGAGTGGAAAAATCTCCTCAGAGGGCCACAAGAGAAGAGGTGCGTGGAAAAAGGGGTGTGTGCGTCGATTTCTCCCCAGCACACACGGACTTGCGTCGTTATTTTCCACGCGGGGAAGTCGGCGTCGTTTTCCGGCGCGTAGACAGTCTCTTTCTGTGGATCGCGGAGATTACCAGATGTCCCGGGTCTGTGCGTGGATTTTCCTGCTTGTTCTCCGGCTGCGCGTCGGTCTGCGGGGCTGCGCGTCGAAATTATGATCTCACGGCAGGCGTCGCGTCGATTTCTCCTCTAGACTTCGATCTGCGGGGCTGCGTTTTGAAATTACGATCTCACGGCAGGCGTCGCGTCGATTTCTCCTCTAGAGGTCGGGCGGCGTTGTCCTTGCGAGGCCGTGCGTCGGATCTTCGATCGTCCCCAGAGCGTTGCGTTGATCAGCGTCGGAGTGCGGCGTTTTTCTCGCCGCGAAACAAGCTGTGCGTCGAAATTTTCGGCACACGGAGCGTCCAAGTAAAAGAGAGAAGTCTTTTTGGCCCTGAGACTTCAAGGAACAGGAGGCAAGCTCTATCCAAGCCCTTGGAGAGCACTTTCACAGCCTGACAAGAGTTCAGCAAGGCAGCAGGGCAACAGCAAGGCAGCAGTCCTTTGTAGAAAGCAGACAGGTGAGTCCTTTGAGCAGCCAGGCAGTTCTTCTTGGCAGGATGTAGTTTCTGGTTCAGGTTTCTTCTCCAGCAAGTTTCTGATGAGGTAGGGCAGAGGCCCTGTTTTATACTAAGTTGTGCCTTTGAAGTGGGGGTGACTTCAAAGAGTCTCTAAGAAATGCACCAAGTTCCCTTTCAGCTCAATCCTGTCTGCCAGAGTCCCAGTAGGGGGTGTGGCAGTCCTTTGTGTGAGGGCAGGCCCTCCACCCTCCCAGCCCAGGAAGACCCATTCAAAATGCAGATGTATGCAAGTGAGGCTGAGTACCCTGTGTTTGGGGTGTGTCTGAGTGAATGCACAAGGAGCTGTCAACTAAACCTAGCCAGACGTGGATTGAAGGGCACAACAAGTTTTTAGTGCAAAGAAATGCTCACTTTCTAAAAGTGGCATTTCTAGAATAGTAATATTAAATCCGACTTCACCAGTCAGCAGGATTTTGTATTACCATTCTGGCCATACTAAATATGACCTTCCTGCTCCTTTCAGATCAGCAGCTGCCACTTCAACAGTGTATGAGGGCAGCCCCAATGTTAGCCTATGAAAGGAGCAGGCCTCACAGTAGTGTAAAAACGAATTTAGGAGTTTCACACTACCAGGACATATAACTACACAGGTACATGTCCTGCCTTTTACCTACACAGCACCCTGCTCTAGGGGTTACCTAGGGCACACATTAGGGATGACTTATATGTAGTAAAAGGGGAGTTCTAGGCTTGGCAAGTACTTTTAAATGCCAAGTCGAAGTGGCAGTGAAACTGCACACACAGGCCTTGCAATGGCAGGCCTGAGACAGGTTTAAGGGGCTACTGAGGTGGGTGCACAACCAGTGCTGCAGGCCCACTAGTAGCATTTAATCTACCTGCCCTAGGCACATGTGATGCACTCTACCAGGGACTTACAAGTAAATTAAATAGTCAATCATGGATAAACCAATCAGTAGTACAATTTACCCAGAGAGCATATGCACTTTAGCACTGGTTAGCAGTGGTAAAGTGCCCAGAGGTCAAAAGCCAACAACAACAGGTCAGAAAAAATAGGAGGAAGGAGGCAAAAAGTTTGGGGATGTCCCCGTCAAAAAGCCAGGTCCAACATGACCCCCTACCAGCCTAAAGCCAGGGGAGAACAATCACTATCCTGATGTACTTCCCTGTTTGAGGCGACAGAACAAGGACCCAGGCCCACAACAGCAGGGGCATGCTCCAGTTCTTCGCCTTCCTGACTCCAATTGGATCACTCTGTCCATACTCTCAGGGCCCACTAAGCCAACCCATGGGGAACATTTCTCCTTACCTGCGGATCCCATCTGTGCAGCACCTAACCTTACTTTGCTCACAGATGTATCCCAGGAGCAGGATAGTACCACCATGACCAACACAGTGGTGTTGCCCACTCTACCCCTGGGGTGTGACACTTGTCCCCTCCCCAGGGATAACTCTGTCCACCCGGACAGCAAGCCACAGTGATTACTGACAGCTGCCAGGGATGAGAGCCAGGCCCCAGGCCTCTCAAAGCTCTCCAACCACTGTGGCTGTGGAGAGTGGGGGGCGGTAGCCCCAGGTGCTGGGCACCCTTTAACCACTCTCCCTTCCACCAGGTCAGGGATGACAGCCTGAACCTGGTCCTCCCCTCTGGGGCTTTGTACCCTCCCTCCTGGAGCGGTACCCCCAGAGTCCAACATGGTCAGGGTGCTTACAGAAGTCACCCTGTACCATTCCTCCACCAGTGCAGGGCTGTTAACCTGCAACTGGCCCTCCAACCTGGGGCCTGTACCTTCAGGTTGGACTAGGGCCCGGGGTGAGGCTTCCCTCCCCCTGCCCTCCCTTCTGGGGTCCAGCACCCTCCAACTAGGAGTGGCCTCCTCAGAAGACAACATGGTAGGGGCACTGTTATCAGTAGCCCCTCCCTCCAGGTCCGGGGGGACACCCTGAACCTGGTCTTCCAGCCCAGGGTCTGTACCCTCAGACTGGATCACTGCCTGGCAAACCAGGACTTCCTGGGAGGCACCCCTACCCCCCACCAGGTCAGAGTTTAACCTCTGCACCTGACCATTCAACTCAGAGTCACCACCCTGAAGTTGAACAATTGCCTGGCACGCCAGGACTTCCTGGAGGGCACACTGACCCTCCACCAGGTCAGAGTTTAACCTCTGAACCCGGTTATCCAACCCAGAGTCAGCACTCTGAGGTTGAACAACTGCCTGGCACGCCAGGACTTTCTGGGGGGCACACCTACCCCCGCCAGGTCAGAGTTTAACCTCTGAACCTGGTCATCCAACCCAGAGTCAACACCCTGAGGTTGGACAATTGCCTGGCACAGCAGGACTTCTTGGGAGGCACATCTACCTCCCACCAGGTCAGAGTTTAACCTCTGAACCTGGGTATCCAACCCAGAGTCACGACCCTGAGGTTGAATCTTTGCCTGGCATGCCAGGACTTCCTGGGGGGCACTCTCACCCCCCACAAGGGACAAACCGTCCCCAAGGGCCACACAAGAGTCTGGTTGGCGCAGGTCTCCCGACCTCTGCCCATCCGGCAGAGTCTGGGTTTCCCCCAAACCAGAAACGGTTTCACCTGGGTCATTCCTGGGGGGCTCTGCTCTCAGAGCTGTCCCCTGACTCTCAAGGTCCTCCACTGAGGTCTGCAACCCCCTCTCAACCCTATGTCTGGACTTCTGCACCCCCTCACTATGAGGGGTACTGCCAGACACCAGAACTGTTGGGATGCTGGCTACAGTCACCCCCCCAAGTTCTTCTGACACTGCGGGGCTTACCTCAAAAGGTGGCCCTACGGTACAGGCTAGGCTTCCCTCCTGGTGTTCTCTCATGGAACCCTCTAGGACCTGGGACCTACCTGGGACACTACAATCCTTTCCCACCACACTCGGTTGGGAACCACCTAGACCACTCCCTTCAGGAGCACCCCCAAATGCCTCTTCAGACTCTCTGGTACTCACCCAGAAGTCTGCCTCCATTGTAAGCTCCCTGGGGTCAGAGAACTCACACTCCACCTGGTGTTGGCGTAGCTCTGGAAAATAAGGACCAGACATATGCTTTCCAGCAATTACATCACTCTGCCCTTCACATGTATTAACCACAGTACCCTTCACCCAACCACCCAGTAACTCAACCTTGGAAAAGCACTCTACTTTGCCCTCCTGAGACTGGTGAGACAGTATCTGTCTGTCCCTGACACTCAACCCAAACTCTTCTGGGATGTCTCTACACTCTATATCCAGGACGTCCACCAGGGGGGAACCCTTTTCTCTGTCACTCTCTGCTAGAGTCAGTAAAGTGTCCCTCCCCCCAGTAGGAATATGAGTCCCTGTGCCAGTTCCCCAATCCTTCTCAGGGACCCTGTGCATAACGGGAACTACCTCATACCCTTGAACCGCCTGGGGTGTGTCAACTCCCTTCTTCAAGTTGGGCACCACATCTCTGGGCTTGTGCCCTTCTTCAGCAGTACTGGATGCAAGATTTTTGCTGCCACCATCTGAACTGGACTCAGCCCTTCCGGCCTCCAGTTTCAGCTCTTTACAGCTCAGCTCTTGAGCTGCAATCTTTTCTTCTTCCAGGGCTAAGAGACTTGCTGCCTCAGCCCTTTCAAGCTGCTCATCTAGCTCTTCTAGACACCGCTCTAGAGCTAGGAGCCATTCATCTCCCACTGGTTCTCTTTCCTCATCTGAGTAGTCTTCTTCCTCATGTGAGCAGTCTTCCTCCTCATGTGAGTAGTCCTCCTCCTCATCTGAGGGGTACTTAGTCATTTGGTTTCTTGCTGCCTCTCTCTCTGCCCATCTTTCCTCCCCCCAGACTATGTAGTGATGGAGCATCTCCGCCTTAGTAGATCTCCTTGCTACAGGAAGGCCCCATTTTCTGCAAAGCTTCCTTAGGTCAGCCTTAGTGAGGTGGTCCGTACGAACAAAGAATGAGTAAGTACACAATCCCATTTTGATAAGATCTAATCAGCAAAAACCAAAATCCAAAGTCCAAAATATCAATAGTATATCCAGGAGGACATCAGAGAACCAAGAGCCAAAAAAGATGAAAAATCAAGTTGACCTTCAACTGTGGGTAGGTAGTGAAATACTTAGCTACTGTATGTCACTGCACAAACACAAGTCCTATCCTCACCGCTGATCACCAATGTTAGAAATGGGGTTTTTGGTTGGCCGTCAGGTTGCCCACTGTCCAAGCAAGAACCCTCACTCTAGTCAGGGTAAGTCACACACAATCCAAAATCAGCCTGTGCTCACCCTCCGGTAGCTTGGCACGAGCAGTCAGGCTTAACTTAGAAGGCAATGTGTAAAGCATTTGTGCAATAAATCATACAACACCATAGCATAACACCACAAAAATACAACACACAGTATTTAGAAAAAATATATAATATTTATCTGGGTATCTTCAGGTCAAAATGATTAAAGTTGCAATACGAATTTGTAAAGATATCACTAAAAAGTGATAGAAAGTGTCTTAAGTCTTTAGAATATAAACAAAGTCTCTTTCAAGCACAAGTACCTGGTTGGGAGTGGAAAAATCTCCTCAGAGGGCCACAAGAGAAGAGGTGCGTGGAAAAAGGGGTGTGTGCGTCGAATTCTCCCCAGCACACACGGACTTGCGTCGTTATTTTCCACGCGGGGAAGTCGGCGTCGTTTTCCGGCGCGTAGACAGTCTCTTTCTGTGGATCGCGGGGATTACCAGATGTCCCGGGTCTGTGCGTGGATTTTCCTGCTTGTTCTCCGGCTGCGCGTCGGTCTGCGGGGCTGCGCGTTGAAATTACGATCTCACGGCAGGCGTCGCGTCGATTTCTCCTCTAGACTTCGATCTGCGGGGCTGCGCGTTGAAATTACGATCTCACGGCAGGCGTCGCGTCGATTTCTCCTCTAGAGGTCGGGCGGCGTTGTCCTTGCGAGGCCGTGCGTCGGATCTTCGATCGTCCCCAGAGCGTTGCGTTGATCAGCGTCGGAGTGCGGCGTTTTTCTCGCCGCGAAACAAGCTGTGCGTCGAAATTTTCGGCGCACGGAGCGTCCAAGTAAAAGAGAGAAGTCTTTTTGGCCCTGAGACTTCAAGGAACAGGAGGCAAGCTCTATCCAAGCCCTTGGAGAGCACTTTCACAGCCAGACAAGAGTTCAGCAAGGCAGCAGGGCAACAGCAAGGCAGCAGTCCTTTGTAGAAAGCAGACAGGTGAGTCCTTTGAGCAGCCAGGCAGTTCTTCTTGGCAGGATGTAGTTTCTGGTTCAGGTTTCTTCTCCAGCAAGTGTCTGATGAGGTAGGGCAGAGGCCCTGTTTTATACTAAGTTGTGCCTTTGAAGTGGGGGTGACTTCAAAGAGTCTCTAAGAAATGCACCAAGTTCCCTTTAAGCTCAATCCTGTCTGCCAGAGTCCCAGTAGGGGGTGTGACAGTCCTTTGTGTGAGGGCAGGCCCTCCACCCTCCCAGCCCAGGAAGACCCATTCAAAATGCAGATGTATGCAAGTGAGGCTGAGTACCCTGTGTTTGGGGTGTATCTGAGTGAATGCACAAGGAGCTGTCAACTAAACCTAGCCAGACGTGGATTGAAGGGCACAACAAGTTTTTAGTGCAAAGAAATGCTCACTTTCTAAAAGTGGCATTTCTAGAATAGTAATATTAAATCCGACTTCACCAGTCAGCAGGATTTTGTATTACCATTCTGGCCATACTAAATATGACCTTCCTGCTCCTTTCAGATCAGCAGCTGCCACTTCAACAGTGTATGAGGGCAGCCCCAATGTTAGCCTATGAAAGGAGCAGGCCTCACAGTAGTGTAAAAACGAATTTAGGAGTTTCACACTACCAGGACATATAACTACACAGGTACATGTCCTGCCTTTTACCTACACAGCACCCTGCTCTAGGGGTTACCTAGGGCACACATTAGGGATGACTTATATGTAGTAAAAGGGGAGTTCTAGGCTTGGCAAGTACTTTTAAATGCCAAGTCGAAGTGGCAGTGAAACTGCACACACAGGCCTTGCAATGGCAGGCCTGAGACAGGTTTAAGGGGCTACTGAGGTGGGTGGCACAACCAGTGCTGCAGGCCCACTAGTAGCATTTAATCTACCTGCCCTAGGCACATGTGATGCACTCTACCAGGGACTTACAAGTAAATTAAATAGTCAATCATGGATAAACCAATCAGTAGTACAATTTACCCAGAGAGCATATGCACTTTAGCACTGGTTAGCAGTGGTAAAGTGCCCAGAGGTCAAAAGCCAACAACAACAGGTCAGAAAAAATAGGAGGAAGGAGGCAAAAAGTTTGGGGATGTCCCCGTCAAAAAGCCAGGTCCAACAAGGAGGTATTATCCTTTTCCCATGATGGCAATGACTCCTAAATGGTTTAGGCATATGGTGGGGGTGGAGTCATCTACATTCAGATCGGTTCGGCTCCGCCCCTTCTAGTGCAGAACCTTGCTTCTGATGCCCATGTGTAGATTTGGTCAATAGAAAACCCCGAGGCCAAAGGTGTGTAATGTCTCTTCTGAGTCTAAAACCTTTCTCAATATGAATTATATATTTTTTTAAACTGGCCCTTCGACCACCTTAACACAGCAGGATTAATGAAGAAGTTGGTTTAGTGAACCAGCCTAACCACCATACAGAGTGACGATTCATCTCAGGTGCTCTTTGATGTCATGGTGCACTCTCAATCAATATCATCTGAGGGGCAGTGAGAACTACAAGGTGCTGTGCTCCTTTGGTTGGCTGCAGGGGGTGACCGCAGTAGTAGGGCAAGTAACTGGGCCTTTAATAGGAGCGCTCCATGATGTTCCTAGGCAATATGAAATTGACAGCACTCAGATCCACAATAAGAAAGAATGAACAGCAGCAGTTTTCATTCAGTCATAAATTCTTTTATTCGGCTTAAACCTTAAAAAGTATAAAAACAATGGGTTGTACAAAATGCATTATAAAAAATCCTATCACATAAACAATTAATTATACAAAGTTCATTAAAAAAGATTCTTATTACTTTATACAATCACATACAAAATTCTTAATTCATTCTATTTCTTATCAACTAACTCTGGTTACATAATTCATTAAATTATTCTAACCTTGCATACGTTTAATTTTCCTACTAATCTTTCAAGGTACAACATGCCCACCAAGTTGTCCCACATGTGATTCTAATAAGACTTAGGGCCAGATGTAGCAAAGGGTTTTTCCCATTCTGTGTCAATGGGAAAATGTGTTCGTACATATGGCCTCAATCCTTACAGTTTCATAAAGTGCAATTTTCAATAGGAAGTGCTCTGTATTTTACTTCATGCCTCGCTATAATGTGGAAAATTTTCTCTGTTAGCATCAGCCAATATATTTTTTAAATTATCAGTTTACAACAAGTCAAACTCTTCATTCACCTTTGCTTCCTATGTTATACCGAGCCCTACAAGTCCAGTTAAAACCCCTCTTGATCCAATTAAAGATTGGCCTGGCGCACAATTTACATTCAGAAACCTCATGTCTACCAGTAACTTGAGCGCTTGATCCCGATTAGTAATATTATACTCCTTAAAATTGGTCTTAAAAACTTATTACGCACTTCTAAAAGCCAGTAACAATCCAAAAGTAGATGTTGCATGCTACATTTCTGTAGTAAACCACAAGTACAAAGGCCCTGGGCGTTCTTAACAAATGCTTTTACTTTGGGATCCCTAAACCTGGGTTTAACCTGGGTTTAACCCAATTCTGAACTGTAACACTGAGGTCCTCATTATGAACACGGCGGTAAAAAACGCTGTGTTCATGCTGGCGGTCTAAACACTGGCCACCACTGTTCCCGGATCCCCAACGGCCGTATTAGGAACATTCCTGTGGGCCGGTGGGCAGAAAGATTGTTGCCGCCCGCCAGCCCACAGGAAGGCCTGGCAGCTCCACATGGAGCCATTGCCAATGCCTCTGTGCGGCGGGCGCAGCTGCACCCGGCAGTGACCTGCGCAATGGGGCACTGCACTGGGACCCCTGCACTGCCCATGCCAAGTGCATGGGCAGTACAGGCACTCCCAGGGGTGCCCCGGTGCACCCCTTCCGACAGCCTTTCCCAACAGGGAAAGGCTGGTGGCTGAGGAAACATTATCCGCGGGGCAGCCTGGCGGTGAGTGAGGGCTGCCGATGGCGGCCCTCAGGGGGTTCATTATGTGGCGCTGTGGCCCGCCATGCCGGCTGGCGGTTTTACCTGCCACCGCCGGCATGGCGGGCCACACCGTCATGTTCATAATGACCTCCTGAGTCCCTTAATCTTGGGTTAGGTAGGGCCTCTATATATAGGGGAAATTTTCCGGATTCCTCCATCCACCCACCATAGCCTGGGTTGAGATTTTGCACTCCAGGTACTTCAGATCTATTTCTCTTGCCCTTTCCTTCACCATTATTCGTAGGTTTTGTTTCGGGATTTGTTCTCCACACCACTGGTTGCCAGGTAAGCCTAAGAGGACGCAAATCTTTTCTAACCGTCCTCTCACTTGTAACGCCCAATATAACTTGCTTGTTATTAATTATTTTTTACAAAAACTCACAATCTTACAAATCCCCTCATCTCTTATGCCTAGCCAAAACTTCCCCCCAGTTTGAAGACCCCGGTAAGTCCATGCCGTCATTTGACATTCTGCTCTTATAGCTTGTAGCATACTACAAGGAGGCAGCAATAGCAAACTCTTTCCCCAAATGCCTTCTTCTGTTTCCCAATTTAATTTCCCTGAAAATGTTAAAACTTCTACCCCATATTGAAACTGGGGACGTACCATAGCATTAAAAGCAGAGATAACTGGCTGGAGGGAAGGTCCCCCATATTTACTACTAAATTGTTTCAGTCCCCAAACTGATGATATTGATTTATTTTTTAGGTCTTCAATATGATCTTTCCATCTCAATTCTGAGTCGAACCACATGCCTAAATATTTATATTTTTTTACCTTCTCTTTTTTTTTCCTCTTAGAAGGCAAGTAAATGCACTCTTTTCTTTCCCTATTGGCACTATTTTCATTTTATCCATATTTACTACCATTTTTTTTCTTTGGCAATAGGAATAAAACACCTCCAATTTCCTTTGTAGCCCTAGCTGCGTCATAACCATTATCACTAGATCATCAGCATATAGTAAACAGGAAACATGCACTCCATCCATTTTTGGGCATAGGCCTTTAACCTCCTTCAGCAGCCCTGGCAAGTCTGACAGAAATAATGTAAATAATATTGGGGCCAACACACAACCTTGGCGAAGTCCATTCTTTATAGGGATCTTTTTTGAGAGTTAACCACTCGTATCTAAAATTACTTGGGCCCAATTTTGTGTATGCAGAACCTGAAGGAGAAATAATAAATCCAAACTGATCCCTAACTGTTTTAGCATATCCCACAATATTTTTCTGTCTACCAGATCTTATGTGGCATGAAAATCAACAAAACAGCAGAATAGGCTTCCTCGCATTTCAATAGATTTTTTTGCTAATGACCACAGACTAAAGCAGTGGTCAATTGTTGAGTGCCCTTCTTTAAACCCACCTTGTTCTACTGGTATCAGATCATTTTCCTCTGCCCATTCTTTAAAAAATCTCAGCAGTATCTTTGTAAATACCTTTTCGCCTATATCTAATAGGCTTATCAGACGGCAAATTTTTGGTTGTGTAGGGTCCTCCTTTTTATGAATCGGTCTTATCATAGCACCCTTCCAATTCTCTGGGAAACAACCGTAATCAAGAATCTTATAAAATGTAGTATGAAAAAATTGAACCCACCAATCAATATGTTTTTTTAATTATTATTGCTTGGAGATTGTCTGGGCCTGCCGCTTTAGTTAGTTTAAGTGCTACAATAGTTTATTTTATCTTTTGTGGGACAAAAGCTAATCTCATGTCCTCACCAATCTTCCTAGTAGCTCCATATTCTTCCTCAGCATCAGAATCTTTATATACAGTAGAAGCAAATTTATACTAATCCCCTTCTCCAATTAGACACTGCATGGTTCCTGACATTTTCCCCTCCCTTACCAACTGCCAAAAGCCCCTGATATTCCGTGTGCTTCTCACCTCAATCATTGTATCCCAATTCTTATTAATATATGCCTGTTTCTTCTGTCTTATGATCATTTTATAACTTTGTTTTGCCTGGCAAAGCTTCTCTTCTGTAACCACAGAAGGTCTTTTCTTATCTTCCCTTTCTAATCTTCGCACCTTTCGCTTTTTGCACCTGCATTCCCAATTAAACCATCTATTACTATTATTAATCTTATGCGCTTCTCCCTTCGTCTTTCCCTCTTGTGATATTTTTAATTTAGTTTTCAGGCAGTCAACCATTAGTGCAATACCCCTATTATAACCTTTAAACATATCTTTTGGATCTTCTTCCATTCTAAAATTTGGATAGTTTACTATCAGTTCATTAAGCGCTTTCAAACTACTTTCTGTAAGTCGGGTCGTTATCCTGCGAGGGTACTCAACCTGCGCTATCAGCGCCTTTTCTCTTTCTTTTTGGTTTTTATCAGATGACCGAATTGTTAAACGGAGTGGCCAATGGTCGCTACCCTCTATATACTCAACTCTGAAGTTCAACACTTCTCCAAAAAACACACGGCCACTTTATGGGCCTCCAGTGCCTAGACTGCACCCAGCACCTGATCCTCCAACCTCCTACCACTATACCACCAAGGAACTCCAGGCCCTGAATATTGGACACCCCATAGACAGCTGCTTCACGGCCTCCCCACGCTTAACGAAAGGACCCTTCACCTGCCTACATTGCCATTTCTCCTGCAACATGGGCCCTCCTGGGCACTCTAATGCAACACTGCACCCACATAGAAGACTATGAACAACCAAGCCCCACTCCAGTGCTTCGTGCTAAATGCCTGCTCCATATGAAAACACGCCACGGCAATCTGGGACACCATTACCACCCACGACCCGGATATTGCCTTCATCACCCATGCATGACTAACACCCTCCTCAAACCCCTGCATCGCCACGGCCACCCCTGTCTAGAAGATGATACACCAAGACAGCATCAACAAAATGGTGGGCAATGCACCATCACTGATGACCCAACATCCCTCATGGAGCACCTCAACTTCTGATTCCAGACTGATGCAAACACCACGATGCGAGGCACCCTCCATACAGACCCCTGGGAGCACACCTGGCCTTCTGCGACACCATTGCCAAGCCATTGACTCCCTCCACTAAGTCCTATTCCATGATCTCAATTTCCACCTTAATGACCCCAACAATGCAAACTCCACTTCCCTCATGGTGAATCTCTGCAACATCAGCCTCACCCAGCTAGTCACCAAACCCAAGCACAAAGCTGAACACACACTAGATGCCATCTTCACTTCTATCGACAGAATCAGTTTCACCCATGTGACTGAACTCACCTGGACAAACACGTCATTGTACCATCTCCAATTCCCAACACAACACCTCCAGCACCTCAGAACCCCCCCCCCCCACCGAAGCTGGTGCAAGGTAACAGAGACCCTATGGGCACATGCCTTAGGCACCGCACAACCTGAGCCCATGGCAGACCTCAACCATGCCATCCAAAACTTCCACACCTGGCTCACCAAATCCACTAACAGAGTTGTCCCGCTGAAACCAACTAAAACCAACAACATCTCCAAACCAGAAAAATGGTACACTCCGGAGCTCAGAAACTCCAAACGTGACTTCTACCGAATTGAGAAACGATGAGGTGTGGTCAAGGACCCCTCCAACAGAGCTGCCTACAAGGCCTCCCTCAACAACTACCACCACCACATCAAGGCAGCAAAAAGAGCAGCAATCACTGCCTTCATCAACATCACAGCCAACCACATGAAAGAACTCTTCAGAGTCATCAAGGAATTCTGTAAACTGATACCCACAGAGACCACCTCCACTCATCCTAAGAACTCTGAGATATCCTCTGATTACTTCAACAGCAAGATCGCCACCATATACAACAGTTTCGACCCCCAACCCTCTACCTCAAGCCTAGACAACATCTCTCAGGTAGCGAACACAAGCCACACAATAGCCTCCTTGTCCCCGATTACCGCACAGACCACCTCAGCCATCATGTCATCCTTCTACTCCAGGGAACCTACCGACCCCTGTCCCCACTGGCTTTTCAGCCTTGGAGCCAACACTATTAGCACAGAACTAACCCGCATTCTCAACACCTCGGTCTCCGCTGCAAACTTCTCGGGGGAATGGAAGCACGCAGAGGTCTGACCCCTCCCAAAGAAACCCTCAGTCGACCCCAGCAACTTCAAAAACTGCCGACCAATCTCCCTGCTTCACTTCCTGGCCAAAGTGCTTGAGAAAGCCATCAACCAACAGCTCACCGACTACCTCAAACAAAACCACCTGCTCAACGCCTTACAATCAAGATTCCAGGCCAACCACAGCACGGAGACTACACTGATTGCTGCCACGGATGACATCAGGACCCTCCTTGTCTGAGGTGAGTCAACATCTCTGATCCTTCTGCACCTCTCCACAGCATTCAATACAGTCTTCTACCACACTCTCCTCAACAGACTCTGCAACATAGTTATTCACAAAATGCCCTTAATTAGGTCGCCTTTTTCCTGTCAATGCAGAGCATCCGCCTTCCTCCCTTCACTTCTTCACCCAAGAACATCACTTGCAGCATACCCCAAGGATCCTCCCACAGCTGAACCCAGTTCAACATCTACATGACACTCGGCTAATCTTCTCACTCAACAAAGACCCCCACAACGGCATAGTCAACATCCCCCACACCATGACCAACGTAGCAATATGGATGAAAAAACGCTGCTTCAAATTAAACACCGACAAAGCCGCAGCCCTGATCTTCTGGAAAAACACCTTCATATGGGACCACAGCTAGTGGCCAGCAGAAATCGGGTCACCGCCCTCTTCATCAGACCACACATGAAGCCTCAGCATCATCCTCAACTGTCAGCTATCCATGAATCGACAAGTAAACTCAGTTGCCTTCTCCTGCTTCTACATCCCTCAAATGCACTGCTGAATCTTCAAATAGATCTCTACCGACACCAGATACAGTCATGCACTCCCTCTCTATGTCGGAGTGTCCTGCCAGCTACTTAAAAGACTCCAGACTCTACGGAACACCGCAGCCAGACTCATCCTCAACCTCCCCAAGTGCTCAAGCATCACCCCACACCTCAAGAACCTCCACTGGCCAGAAGAGCTGCCAATTCAAAATGCTCACTATTGCATTCAAGGCTCTCCGCAACCTAGGGCTGACCTACATCAACCATCAACTGAGCTTCTATGTCCCAGCAAGACAACTACGCTTCGCTTCGCTAAACCTCACACACACACCCTGGATCCAAAGCAGCTGCAGTGGAGGCCGCTCCTTGTCCTACACAGTAGTCAAGTCCTGGAAAAGCCTGCCCCTCTACCTTTGAACAGTTCCATCCCTGACAAACTACAGAAAGATATTCAAGACGTGGCTTTTCGACGGAGACACAGCACCCTCAGCACCCAGATATCCTTTTGGGTGATAGTGCTGCACTTTACAAATTCTATGATTGATTGATACCCAAACAATTGTACCAATCCCTAGGAACTTGGGCAATACTGTATATAATGTAATGTCTCCCAATGTATGTCAGAAGAGGCTGCTTGGATGGAACATAATTTTCTTAAGCTCAATGGTGAGAAAACTGAGGTGCTGCTTTTTGGCACGCAAACCTCAATCTGGAATAGCAGCTGTCCAGATTCCTTACCTGCTCCCCCGATTCCTGCTGAGATGGCTAAAAACGTTGAAGTTATTCTAGACACTGAGCTATCCTTGAGCGATCAGGCAAATCATACAGTGGCAACTTGCTTCTTACTCATTAGGAAGTTAAAGAAAATATTTCCATTTCATCAATATTGGCCTGGAAACTGGTTGCAGTATCCTTAGTCATGTCTAGTTTAGACAGCTGTCACCCCCTTTACTTGGAATCTACCTCTGGCACTGCAGCAATGCTGCAGAGAGTACAGGATACACTGGCCAGAGCTGTGCTGGATGTTCGAAAGTGCCAGTCAGCCATGGCTGAGTTGCATTGGCTCCCTGTCAGAAAACATATCATGTTCAAGGCTATTTGTACTGTGCACAAGGCGCTTTACCATCAAGATTATGTTCCGTTGTTTTACTCCAGGCAGAAACCTCCACTCAGGTAACTGCTTTTTGGTCTCTGTGTTTAGAGTTCTCAAGAAGAGATGGGGAGACAGAGCTTTTTTAGTCACACCAGCCAAACTCTGGAATGTGTTCCCCCAGTCCTTGATTACGATTGCTGGTGAATTTCCTTTTAGAAAGGCACTTAAGACCTGGCTTTACACCTTATAGTATCTTTTATGCTCTAGTTGTTGGTATGGTTTAAGACGCTATGGTGGTCATTACAACCCTGGCGGTCGTTGGTAAATCGGCGGTAAGACCGCCAACAGGCCGGCGGTAAAAAATTAGCAATTACGACTGTGGCGGAAACCGCCAACAAAGACAGCCACTTTAACACTCCGACCGCCACAGCGGTACAAACAAACAGCTTGGCGGTCACGGCCAACAGACAGGTGGGAGACAATGTACCGCCCACACTATTATGACAGGCCAATCCGCCACCTTTTGCGGGGCAGATTCACTGCAGATAAAAACACAGCGGAAACAGGAATCCCAAAGGAAAAACGCTCACCTCTACACACTCCATGAGGAACGAGGACGCCATGGACCCGGAACTCCAAATTCTCCCTGCAATAGTCTTCCTGCTCCTCTACCAGGAGCACGAACGCTGGCGGCGCAGACCACGGTGAGTACTGCACCTACGACACAGGGGAGTTTGGAGAGAAAAAACAGTGACACACACATGCAACACCCCCACCCCCATCCTCACCCACTACAACACACACACTAATGCATATCAATACATCACAGTTACACCCCCCAAGCCCCTCCGAAGAATGCAAAGACAATAGAAAATGAGTGTAACCATTGTAATATATTAAAAGCAAGTAGGCAGAAATATATATATACACCATGTACATAATATATACCAAGCATAGTAGTCCAGGTAGTGCTCTAAGAAAGTCCGTGGAACACTGGGACCACACGGTATCGGCGAGGCCCACACAAGATCCCCGACCATGACGGCGAGAACACTGCAGGGGCATCAGACAGCAACTAAACAGGCACCTCAGGGGGAGGCAAAGGGGGGGCACCTCATCCGGGTGAGTGCACAACGCCAAATCCACGAGGGGGCCACATGCCCACTGTTCCATCCTGGGGAGTGGAAAGCCACAGTCTCTCAAGTCTCACAAGTGGGTGGTTTGCCCACTGTTCAATCCTGGGGAGTGCAAAGCCACAGTCTCTCAAGTCTCACAAGTGGGTGGTTTGCCCACTGTTCAATCCTGGGGAGTGCAAAGCCACAGTCTCTCAAGTCTCACAAGTCGGTGGGCTGCCCACTGTTCAATCCTGGGGAGTGAAAAGCCACAGTCTCTCAAGTGGATAACAGTCTCCACTGGTTCTGGAGGGGGCTTTGTGCCCAGAGTGCTTCATCCTGCCAAGGACAGAGGTAGTGGATGCCTTTCTCCACTGGTTCTGGAGGGGGCATGGTGCCCAGAGTGCATCATTCACCCCGTGATGGACTCAGTTGCGTCAGTGCCCTTGCCGCTCATGGGCCAGTGGTGCTTGAGATGGCGGTGCTCTGTTCAGCGGTGCTTGCGATGGCGGTGCCCTGTTCAGCGGTGGTTGAGATGGCGGTGCCCTGCTCAGCGGTGCTTGAGATGGCGGTGCCCTGTTCAGCGGTGCTTGAGTTGGCGAAGCGGTGCCCTGTTCAGCGGTGCTTGAGATGGCGGTCTCCATTGCAGGGTCTCAGCTGCTGGCGGTCCTTCATGGCCCAGCGGGGCTTTTGCTGGCGGTCCTTCATGGCCCAGCGGGGCTAGTGCTGGCGGTGGCCTCCTGGCCAGGTGGGCTGGTGCTGGCTGTGGCCTCCTGGGCAGCTGGGCTAGTGCTGGCGGTGGCCTCCTGGGCAGCTGGGCTGGTGCTGGCGGTGGCCTCCTGGGCAGCTGGGCTGGGTCTGGCGGTGGCCTCCTGGGCAGGTGGGATGGTGCTGGCGATGGCCTCCTGGGCAGCTGGGATGGTGCTGGTGGTGGCCTCCTGGGCATCGGGGATGATGACGGTCTTCTCCGCTGTGCTGCTCTTCCCAGACTTGCCCTTCCCCACCTTGGAAGGCGTCACAGCTGACTCCACACTCCCACTGGGACCCCTGGGAGCGGCTTTGGTGGCTAGAGTCTTCCCCCTCTCCTGCCGGGCACTGGCCAGCTTCCACACACAGGTGGCGGACTGTCTGTGCTGTGGCTCCGTGCCACATTGGCTGCCCTGGTGGCCGGTGCACTCCAGATTCCGGTAACTACAGGCACCACTGGTCCCAGAGATGTTGTGGTTGAAGTGCTAGTTCGGGACCTATGAGATGGACGGGGTGGGGGAGGTGTGGGAAAGAGGTCAAAGTTGGACAGGAAAAGTTTTTTAGACACACCGGGACGGGTAGATGGAGGGGGTTTGGGAGTGGAGGAAGAGGTGGTGGTTGTAGGAGGTGTACGTTTGTGTACTTTGGGTGAAGGTGCATGCGCTGGAGGCTGTTGTGAGGTGGATGGCTGTTGGGTGGCTGTGTGCCTGCGTTTGTGTATCTTGGGAAGGGACGTCACAGACACACTGGGAGAGGACACAGGGGACGTGTGAATGGTTGTTGGGGTGGTGACTGCACATGAGCAGGTGTGGTGGTGGGTGTGCTGGAGAGGGACGTAGTGGCTGTAGAGGTAGTGCATGCAGGTGTGAGTGTAGACGAGACTGGGAGGGATGAGGGAGACGAGGAGGAGGGGGACACAGTGGAGGCAGTGGATGTTGGTGTGTCTGCATGTGTGTGATGCTTGCGTGAGTGCCTGTGGGATGTGTGGTGCTTATGTTTGCCTGAGCTTCCCTTGGGTGTTGACGTGTGTGCATGTTGGTCTGTAGGTGTGCTTGGGATAGGCTGAGGTACAGGGGATTGGGTCGGGGTGGAGGAAGTTGGAGGGGGGAAGCTAGACACAGGGACAATGGCTGCCATCAGTGCTGAGGCCAGAGTCTGAAAAGCATACTGAAGGGCCGCCTGACCAGAATGAATGCCCTCCAGGAATGCATTGGTTTGTTGCAACTGCCTCTCGACACCCTGGATGGCATTCAAAATGGTAGACTGCCCAACAGTGAGGGACCTGAGGAGGTCAATGGCCTCCTCACTGAGGGCAGCATGGGTGACTGGGGCAGGGCCTGAGGTGCCTGGGGCGAAGGTGATGTCCACCCTCCTGGGTGAGCTGGCATGGGGCAAAGGCTGAGGGGCTGCAGGGAGGGCGGTGCTGGTAGGTGGGGTGGCGGCTGTACCTGTAGATGCGGGGGCACAGATCTTGCCACCACCACAAGGTTGCTCCCCTCAGAGGACGAGTCTGTGTCACTGGTGTCAGCTCCTGTCCCCGCCGTGGAGCTCCCCTCGCCCTCCATCCCACTGGTGAATTCAGACTCCGTAGTGTCGCCCTCCAGGGCCATGTGGGATGCAGCTCCCTCGTGCTCCGGTGCTACTGCTCCTCCACCTGATGATGCTAATGCACACAAGAACAGGGAGACCACAAAAAGGGGGGGGAGACAGAAGAAAGACTTGTTGAGTGCATGCCTTACCGCTACCGTTGGCCGACACGACAGACACAGAAGCCCCCTGCACTACGCCGCGCTCTTGGGCTCCACTGTTCAATTCCTGGGAAATGGCCTACAAGGCTATGGACGACATCTGCACACATAGATGACACAGGGGCATGACTAGGTGTACTTGGCACTCTACAGAGGTGGGGGTGCCACATGGCCTGCCTTACAGAGGGGCCTTGCCTACGGAACTCACCCTGGCCTAGGGAAACCCACAGCCCACCTCCCTCACCCAGACCCCTCCACTGCGCGCAAAGTCAGCAGAATGAGAGTGTACTCACCGTAGAGTAGCGTTTACTGGGGGAGGACCCCATCCACAAGCTTCTCCAACTCCTGCGATGTGAAGGCAGGGGCCCTTTCCCCAGACACTCGAGCCATTGTCTCTTCCAGACCGAGGTCACAGCAGCACTTGCAGTGTAGGTCCTCTCCTGTCGAAGATCAGGTATCGAGTGATTGAACAGATAGAAAATGGCGGTCACGTCCACGCCTACCGCGACGGTGTACAACGCCAGCGCAGTTACCTCACATCCCATTGTCCCACTTTAGAGGTCAGGCAGCCGCCATTTCAGGAGCCCACATGGCTTCACTTCCAACTGTGTTACACATACGTAGGCCTAGACTCAACACACATAGAGGCCACCTTTTGTGTATGATTGGTGTTCTGGGTAAACTGTGGGCACGTACCTCTGAATTGTTTGACTCTGTGCTCGCTGTTGTCCTTCATAGGCACCGTCCGCTGGGACATGTGAGGAGATGGCGGCATCCTCCGGTGTACCGACCGTTGGTGGACCTGTCGACAATGGAGTAGCAACATGTGATTATCACATACAGGCTTGACCGTGCCACAATCCAGGAACTGTGTACCCAGTTGGAGCCAGACCTGATGTCAGCAATTCGCCATCCCACAGGAATCCCCCCTCAAGTGCAGGTGCTGTCAGTGCTCCATTTCCTTGCAAATGGGACTTTTCAAACAACAGTGGCCATAGCATCAGGGATGTCCCAGCCTATGTTTACCTACGTATTGTCCAGAGTGTTGTCTGCCCTTCTGAAACACATGCGGAGCTACATCGTTTTCCCTCAGGTGGAGGATTTGCCTACAGTGAAAGGAGATTTCTATGCCCTGGGACATATCCCCAACATCATAGGTGCCATTGATGGGACCCATGTGGCTTTGGTCCCCCCCACAGGAGTGAACAGGTGTACAGAAACTGGAAGAGTTATCATTCTATGAATGTACAGATGGTATGTTTGGCAGACCAGTACATCTCCCATGTGAATGCCAAGTTCCCTGGCTCAGTGCATGATGCCTACATCCTGCGGAATAGCAGCATCCCTTATGTGATTGGTCAACTCCAGAGGCACCGTGTGTGGCTATTAGGTGAGCACCTGGAGGCAAGTCAGTGGGAATGGTTGTCTGGGTCTGGGGATATCCCTCCAGGTTAGTGCGTGTCTAACAGTTGTACCTCACCATTTGCAGGTGACTCTGGTTACCCCAACCTGATATGGCTACTGACCCCAGTGAAGAATCCAGGACAAGGGCAGAGGAATGCTACAATGAGGCCCATGGACGAACCTAGGAGGGTGATCGAGCGGACCTTCGGCCTCCTGAAGGCCAGGTTCAGGTGCCTCCATATGACAGGTGGATCCCTATTCTACTCACCAAAGAAGGTGTGCCAGATCATCATGGCCTGCTGTATGCTTCATAACTTGGCATTGCGACAACAGGTGTCTTTTCTGCAGGAGGATGGTCCAGATGGCGGTGTTGTTGCAGCTGTGGAGCCTGTGGACAGTGAAGACGAGGAAGCAGAGGAAGGAGACATGAACAACAGGGACTCAGTGATCCAGCAATATTTCCAGTGAGACACTGGTAAGAGTACAGACCTGCCTACTACATGTACTTAAACACTACTACCTCTCTACTGTCTGTCGTTTTCACCCAGTGTATGGTCACTGAGTTGTAACTTTCCCTTGCGATTTCACAGATGTGGGTCCCACTGTGTGACATCTGCTTAGATTCATCATGGACTAGAGCTGTGTGACATAGGTATGTTGACATTACAATTGAAAGAGCATTTTGTCACTGTAATTGCTAATACACTATTTCAAAATCACAGACAGACTCCAGATTGTTTTTTGCTTTAAGTGTGTTTATTTAAGTGCTCAATATTGGAGGGGGTAGTGAAATGGTGAGGGGTGATGGCGGAGGAATGTCCATGGCAGAGTCCAGTCTATTAGTCTCACAGGTGCATTGCCCAAATGGGCATAGGAAGTGGAATTGGGGCAGTTTAAGGATGGACAGGGTGACAAAGTGGGACAGTAGGATGACAATCAGGGTGGTCTCATTTCTTGGCGGGGGTCTTGGCATCGTGCTCTGTCTTTGTCCTGGATCTCAGGGACCGTTTGCGGGATGGTTCTCCGTCTGCAGGGGGTGGGGTACTGGTGTGGTGGTCCTGTGGCATGGCGTCCTGTCCACTAGCACCGGCAGAGGTGGTGGGCAGTTCATTGTCCATGCTAGTGTCAGGGGCCCCTTGTAGTGCCACAGTGTCCCTCCTGGTGTTGAGTAGTTCCTTCAGCACCCCTACGATGGTGCCCAGGGTGGAGCTGATGGTTCTGAGTTCCTCCCTGAAACCTATATACTGTTCCTCCTGCAGGCGCTGGGTCTCCTGAAACTTGGCCAGTACCGTTGCCATCGTCTCCTGGGAGTGGTGGCAGGCTCCCATGATGGAGGAGAGGGCCTCGTGGAGAGTGGGTTCCCTTGGCCTGTCCGCCCCCTGTCGCACAGCAGCCCTCCCAGTTCCCCTGTGTTCCTGGGCCTCCGTCCCCTGGACTGTGTGCCCACTACCGCTGCCCCCAGGTCCCTGTTGTTGTTGGGGTGGTGGGTTATCCTGGGTTCCCTGTAGTGGTGGACACACTGCTGATTGACGTGTCCTGGGGACGGAGGTATGGGCCCGCTGGGTGGGTGTTGTGCTGGTGTTTCCAGGGGGGGGAAGGTCTGTGGTGGCCTGTGACTGGGTGAGGGGAACCGACTATCCCGAGGTCCCCGATGGGCCGGGCTGGTCATCTAGATCCAGTTGGACAGAGCTGCTGTCATCACTGTGGGCCTCCTCTGTTGGTGGTGTGGACATGTGTGGACTCTCCTGTCCGGTGACGTTGGGTAGGGGTCCTGCAGGGGTATAAAAGGGTGGTTATTACATCTGTGTGTGTCATGGTGTGCAAGGGGTGGGTGACCGTGTACCCCAGTGCTTGCATTCCTGTGTGGGACCTTGTGTGATGATGGTTTAGGGGGTTGTATGGGTATGTGCAGTGGGCATGCTTTAGTGATGGGTGTCCATGCTTTGTTGTTGCATGCAGGGCTTGGCGTTGGGATGGGTGGTTTGTGATGTTGAGACATATGTGAGAAGTTGGGGTGCTGGGGGTGAGGGTGGGGGTATGTGATTGCATGCAGGTAGGGTGGGAGATGTAATAATTAAGATTTGTCTTACCAGAGTCCATTCCTCCACCTACTGCTGCGAGGCCCACAGGATTCAGAATCGCCAAGACCTGCTCCTCCCATGTTGTTAGTTGTGGGGGAGTAGGTGGGGGTCCGCCGCCAGTCCGCTGAACCGCCTGGTGGTGTCTTGAGACCACGGAATGCACCTTCCCCCGTAGGTTGTTCCACCTCTTCCTGATGTCCTCCTGATTTCTTGGGTGCTGTCCCACTGCGTTGACCCTGTCCACTATTCTTCGCCATAGCTCCATCTTCCTTGCAATGGAGGTGTGCTGCACCTGTGCTCCGAATAGCTGTGGCTCTACCCGGACAATTTCCTCCACCATGACCCTAACCTGCTCCTCCGAGAACCTGGGGTGTCTTTGCCGTGCCATGGGGTGGTGTAGTTGATGTGTGGGGTGGAGTGTGTGGTGATAAGTGTGCTGATATGTAGTGGTGTGTTGTGTGAGGTATGTGGAAGTTCTGTGGGTGATGGTGTTGTGTGCCTGTGGATGCTGTTTTTCTTGCTGGTGCTGTCTCTCTCTGGCCTTCTTTCAGTATTTTTGGTCGTGGGGGTTTGTGGGTGATGTGGGTCTGTGTTTTATATTGTAATGGGTGTGTGGGAGTGGTGTGTGTATGTGTATCAATTGTGTGTATTTCGAACTGTCCAATGTGGTAGTGTTTTGTAAATGTGTGTGTATTTTGAGCGCGCCAACGGAATACCGCAGTTCAAAGACCGCCGCGTGGATGCGTGTGTCGTGATAGTGTGGGCGTATTCCTGTTGGCGTGACGGTGGAGGTTTTGTTTTTGCCAGTTTATCACTGACCTTTGGTGTGGCGGACTTGTGTGGGTGTCTGAATTTTGGCGGATTCCGAAATGTGGGTCGTAATAGCTGTTGCAGAAATCCGCAGCCGCGGCGGTGTGTTGGCGGTCTTCTGCTCGGCGGTAAGCGGCTTTTACCTCCAATGTTGTAATGACCGCCTATGTTGCCGGTGCTCGGCCCAAACTATAGCACCTTGATGTCCTTGGGTGAATACTGCACTCTATAAAATGTAAATAAAATCATATCAGTCGTATGTGTATGTCATGTACCAAGGAGTGGGATGAGTACTCTTCTGTGTTAGGGTGCATCAATCGCCACACATCTTATATTCTCATACATTCGGTCCACTGTCAGAAATGTTATCCTCGTCTCATTGCTCCACTGATGGTGGAGGGGGGGGTGTCCACTTCAACATCTTGTACTCAGTTATAGTCACCCGCCCAGATATTCTGTGCCTGTTTATAGAGTAGGATAACCGGAGTCAGTGGGTCCAAGAAGTCAGAGTGATTTGTTTTGGGCGTGTAGATTGCTATTAGTGTGAACTGGTCCCCATCCTATAACCCCTCTATGTCCACATACCTGCCCTTTTGGTCCTTCTATAAGAGTCCTAGTGAGATCCAAATCAATAGCCCTTGGGCGAAGGCTGAAAAGTCTTTGACATATAATTGTCCCCTCCATCTTGGTCGCACTTTCTGCAATTCCATTGTCACTGACTATGTTTCCTGTACTACAGCTAGATGAATGTGGTGATGTTTAAGGAATGTACACACTGTATGGTGCTTCCTGGGTGTTGCCATGACTCGCACATTCCATGTTAGTAGTTTGGGGTTATTATTTGAGGTCTATCCTCCATCTACCCGGTTTTGTATGAACTTGTTTCTCTCTGTGTCCCTTTCAGGTAGCCCTCCAATGACAGCTGGCATGATTTACAGAACACACTTTACAGTGCCTTATGTGTTGCAGACTCAAACAGTCAAACAGCATGTAAAACAGTTGTCCCAACTGTAGGAAAGTACCATCTTTCTTGGCATGTTACCCCCAATGTCTGCTTGTTTGTCAGTGTGTTTTGCCTGTCTTACTGGGATCCTGCTAGCCAGGACTCCAGTGCTCAGAGTTTGTGGCATGTATGTGTTGTCAATATGCTTGACTGTGTCACTGAAGTTCTGCTAACCAGAACTCCAGTGCTTATGCTCTCTCTACTTACCAAATTTGTCACTATAGTTTAGTGACTCCATATTCCAATTCTAATTTGTACATTGGACCCACCTTATAAGTCCCTATTATATGGTACCTAGGTACCCAGGGCAATGGGGTCCCAGGAGATCCTTATGGGCTGCAGCATTTCTTTTGCCACTCAGAAGGAGCTCATACAAACCTTTCTTCAGGACTGCCACTGCAGCCTGAGTGAAATAGTACACCCACTATTTCACAGCCATTTTACATTGCACTAAGTAACTTATGAGTAACCGATAGGTCTAACCTTCATTTACTGAAGGCTCGGTGAAAAGATAGTGTGTGTGAGGACACCCTTACACTAGCAAAGGTGCCCCCACATTATCCAGTGCCAATTCCCCGGACTTCGTGGATGCGTGTACACCATTATAAGCGTGGACTACATATACGTAAAATACGTATATGTAGCTTCACAATGCTAACTCGGAGTATGGCCGTGTGAGGTGTCTAAAATCATGGAATTAACCCCCCAATCCAAATCTGGTATTAGGGGGCCAATCCCATGCACCCTGGGGGCTCCACCATGGACCCCCAGTACTGCCAAACGAGCTCTCTGAGGTTGCCACTGCAGCCCCAGCTGCTGCCACCTCACAGACAGGTTTATGCCCTCCTGAGGATTGAGCAGCTCAATCCCAGGAAGGCAGAACAATGTATTTCCTTTAGGAGAGGGATGTTACATCCTCTCCCACTGGAAATAGGTGTATCCTCCCAGAGCCTCTGGACATGCTTTGAATGGCCAAACGGTGCCTTCCTTGCATAATCCAGTCTACACCGGTTCAGGAACCCCCGGAGTGACTACTCCCCTGTCCATCACCACCCCAGGAGTGGTGCCCAGAGCTCCGGCTGTGTGTCCCTGGCCTTAGCCATCCTGGATTTCAAGGTGTGGGGACCCTCTGGAGACCTCTGAATGGCCAGTGATGTCAGAGACCCCTCTTCATAGGTGCATACCTGAGTAGGTATCCAATCCCCCCCTCAGGGCTATTTAGGGTCTCTCCTCTGGGGGTTTCCTCAGATTTGGTTTGCAAGATTCCTCAAGGACTCCTCTGCATCCTCTGCTTCTGACTGTCGGATCAACCGCAGACTGCTCCAGGAACCTCTGTAACTGCAACAAAGTATCCAGGACAACTGCTGTGACCTTCAACTTCAGCTCCAGCCAGCATTTGCAACAGTTTCCAAGGTGTGCAAGCTCTGAGGACTGCCTGTCTTCACCCTGCACCAGAAGAACCAAAGAAATCTCCCGTGGAGTGATGAGTCACTTTCCTGCTTCAGCAGGCACCCTTTTGAAACGACAACCGGTACTCTGAGACTCCTCTCTTGATGATGAGCATTCTCCCTGGAACACAGGTGGTGGACTGTAGTGACCCAGACTGTCCGAAGGTCCAGCTGTCCAAATTTGGTGAACGTAAGAGCTTGCCTTCCCTGTGCACCACATCTTCTGCAGCTCCTAGGGCTTCTGTGGACTTCTTCCAAAAGTTCTTCCAGGTCCCCAGCACTCCATCCTGCGATGCAGAGCTCTCTAAGTTGTTGTCCAGTGGTGTGGGACCCTCCAGTGTAGTGCTGCAATGACCGCACTTTGCATCTTCTTTGTCCTCATGTTCTCGGACTCCCGTGGGTGCTGCCAGGTCTTCTGAGGGCTCTCTGAAGTGCTGAGAGCCCTCTCTGTCTCCTCAATCCAAGTTGACACCCCCAGTTCGCTCCTGGGTCCAAGTAGCTCCTCTTTGATGCAAACCGCGTACTTGCTTGAACCATGGCTTGTTGGCGGAATCCAGCGACACAAACAACCTGCATCCAACAACTCGACATGGGGCATCTCTTGCACCAAGCAGGAAACAACAGCCGTCTTCTTTGGTGCACTTCTGTACTTTTCTTCTAACCGGATAATACACTTTTGCACCTTCTTCTAGGTTGGCAGGGGCTCCTGTCCTTCCTGGACTCTTCTTCGACTTCTGGACTTGGTCTTCTCTCTCCACAGGTCTTTAGGGCCAAGAATCCATTGTTTATTGTTTGCAGTCTGGCTTGGTTCTTGCATGTCCTGAGGAAACTTGCTGTACTTTACTCCTTTTTTCCTGGGCTCTGGGGTGGGGTACTTTACTTACCTTTGGTGTTTTCCTATACTCCCAGCACCCCTCTACACACTACACTTGCCCTGGGGGGGAATTTGACATTCACATTCCACTATTTTAGAATATGGTTGGTTTTGCCCCTTAGCCCATTAAAATCTATTGTATTTTCTACTGTTTGCATTATTCTGGTTACTTACCTGATTTTGGTTACCAGTGTATATATTGTATATAATTCTTACATCCAGAAGGAGCATTGCTTTTAAGATTTTTTGGTCTTGTGTCACTAAAATAAAGTACCTTTATTTTTTAGAACACTAAGGCGCCCGCCGGCCCAGCGGGAAAGCCCCTGCAACATAGAAGCCGGCTCCGAATGGAGCCGGCGGTGTTGCAGGGGTGCGACGGGTGCAGTAGCACCCGTAGCGATTTTCACTGTCTGCAAAGCAGACAGTGAAAATCTTCATGGGGCCCTGTTAGGGGGCCCCTGCACTGCCCATGCCAGTGGCATGGGCAGTGCAGGGGCCCCCAGGGGCCCCACGACACCCGTTCCCGCCATCCTGGTTCTGGCGGTGTAAACCGCCAGAAACAGGCTGGCGGGAAGGGGGTCGGAATCCCCATGGCGGCGCTGCAAGCAGCGCCGCCATGGAGGATTCCCTGGGCCAAGGGAAAACCGGCGGGAAACCGCCGGTTCCCCTTTTCTGACCGCAGCTTTACCGCCGCGGTCAGAATGGCCCTGGAAGCACCGCCAGCCTGTTGGCGGTGCTTCCCTTGCCCTCCACCCTGGCGGTCATAGACCACCAGGGTTGGAATGAGGGCCTAAGTTTTTGTCTTTTATTGTGTATAGGTACTGTGTAACTATAGTGGTATTGCAGGAGCTTTGCATGTCCCCTAGTTCAGCCTTTGGCTGCTCTGCTACAGCTACCCATGACAGCCTAATCTGCTAGAACACTGACTACATTTCACTAATAAGGGATAACTGGACTTGATATAATGTGTAAGTACCTAAGGTACCCACTACAAACCAGGCCAGCCTCCTACACCAACTCCCTCCCCAAAACTGGTCTTCTACTAGGTATCCAGCCATCAAAATCAAACAAGTCCCTGTAGAGGCAGCCATACCTTAACAGTGTATTCATGTCCAATTCGGAAACAGTGGGTATGTAGTAGGGCCTGTGTTGTACCCCAGTCAGTCAAGCCCCATTGTTGTTAGCAACATTGTTGTTAGTCCCAAGTTCCCACGGGGCCCACTTGCCCAGGCTTCCTCCTAGGGCCTCCCTCCTCCAGAGTGCCAGATCTGTTTGTGTTAGTATCAGTGTCAGAGCCATAGGGTTTCTCTTTACGAGCAGAATGTCTGTGACTACCTGTACTCTTCTTGGCTGTTTGTTCAGTTGTTGGTTGGGACTGGCATTTCCAGTTGCATCTTTTTCTTAACTTGTGTCTCCTATAGGTCTTTAAGCACTTTGCATTTGTGTGAGTGTTCCCTCCTTTTGTGCGTTTCCAGGCCCAAGCTTCCTCACGTGTTTGGAAGAAATGCGTTGAGCATCACCTTAGCCACTCACAATTTACCAGGTAAAAGGAGGGTGCATTTTAGGCCCATCTGGTGTAATTGCTGTTTAACTTCATGTAGGAACTTTGGCAACATTACACCACCACTGTGTAATCTGGTAAGCCCTTATCATGGTGCCTTCACAGTACCACGGTCCTTTAGCCCTAAATGCTTGCAGGATTAAGTCTCTTTATTTGAGAAAGCGCGCAACTACAGGGTGGGGGCTGCTCATCTTCGTGTTTGGTAAGCTCTTTCAATGGAGATGAATTTGGAGCCCTTCCCCACTATATAGTGTTCAAGAAACCATTCCATGTTTGAACCCTCACAGGTCGCCTTGGTCCCTCCTCTCCCGCCGTAGAGCGCTCAGAGATGTTGCCAGTTCATGTCTGTGCTATCTCTGCTCCCCCCACGAGCCAGCGCTGCTTCATGCACACTTGTGCTGGACACACAAGGGTGGCCTCCAGACCAAATAACAAATTTGGGGCCCAGACAAGTGGCTCCCATGCAAACTTCATACAGGGAACTCTTGGTGGCCCAGAAGGCCTGGCCTTACTCCAGAGCACCACACACTGGCCCCACAGCCACCAGGAAGCTGGCAACCCCACTGGTCTCTCGGGGGGAGTAGAGGCTTGTGCAATGTGGGACAGGGCCTCTTTAGTACCAGGCTCAGAATGATAAAGGATTCTTCCAGCACACAAAGCAGAACTCAGAGCGATACACCCGCACTGGCCACAATCTTGGCCATGCCTCCACCAGTGACATACCGTTCAGCAATATTGAATCTGGTAGCTGTATGTCTTCCAGGATGTTCAAAATTGGTTGCAGCTGTTTGTGTTGCCATTGAAGAAAGAGAAGGGATAGTGATTGGTCATACTTTAAATTGAACATGCCCATCATTCGGTTGAGGTTTTGTTGACACGAACAAGAACGCAGCACATGACAAATAGTAGGTTGACATGTCATGAGGAAGTCATTCTTGCACCAGAAAATATTTCAATTAAAAGGTGTAATTCTTTGAATCCAACAACCATGCTTCCTATTTCAGACAGAAGTTGTGAAGGCAGGGAAAATAATGAAAATGATGATACTGATGATGAACAGGAGTGCATGACTAAATTAACATGACTGAGTGTATCAAATCAAGACCATGTACTATATCACAAGGTGTTAGACTTTTCATCTTTGGCGTGGTCTCCCTTAACCTTTTTCCTCTGTTTCCCAGGTCGTTGATGTGTGCTGGACTCTGATTTTGCTGTTTTTGTTACTCTGGGCACTTCACCACTGCTAACCGGTGCTAAAGTGCAAGTTCTCCTTTACAAAATGTGTTTGTAATTGGTTTATCCATGATTGGCATATTTGGTTTATTAGTAAGTCCCTAGTACAGTGCACTAGAGGTGCCCAGGGCCTGTTAATCAAATGCTACTAGTGGGCCTTCAGCACTGGTTGTGCCACCCACATAAGTAGCTCTGTAATCATGTCTCAGATCTGCCACTGCAGTGTCTGTGTATGCAGTTTTCAACTGTAAGTTCGACTTGGCAAGTGTACCCACTTGCCAGGCCTAAATCTTCCCTTTTCTTACATGTAAGACAACTCTAGCGTAGGCCCTAGGTAGCCTCAAGCGCAGGGTGCAGTGTATGGTTAAGGTACGACATATAGTAATGTGTTTTATATGTCCTAACAGTGAAATATTGCTAAATTCATTTTTCACTGTTGCAAGGCCTGTTCATAGGTTAACATGGGGGCTACCTTTAAATATGATTAAAGTGTAGATTCCCTTTGAGAGCGGGTGGATATGTGGAGTTTGGGGTCTCTGAGCTCTCAATTTAAAAATACATCTTTTAGTAAAGTTTATTTTAAGATTGTGTGTTTGAAGATGCCACTTTTAGAAAGTGAGCATTTTCTTGCTTATACCGTTTCTGTGACTCAGCCTGTTTGTGGATTCCCTGTCTGGGTCAATTTGACAGTTGGGCTGGTTGCACCTCACACTAGACAGTGACACAAAGGGAGCTGGGGTGTAGTCTGCATTTCCTGATGAGCCATCTGTGCTAGGAGGGAGGGGAGGAGTGGTCACTCCCACCTGAAAGAGCTGTGCCTGCCCTCACACAATGCAGTCTCCAACCCCCTGGTGTGTGTCTGGGGCCTGGCCTGGGCAAGGCAGGATTTCACATTCAAGAGAGACTTTGCTTTGAAGCAGGCCTACTTCAAAGGAGAAATTGGGTATAAGAAGGGCACCCAAAACCACAGACTTTAGAACACTTTTGGAAACCAAGAAGAACCTCTGCCTGGAGAAGAGCTGAAGAGCTGAGGAAGAAGAGCTGCCCTGCCTGTGACTGTGCTTTGTGGAACTATCCTGCAGTTGCTGCTTCTTCCACAGTAAGAGGGCAAAGACTGGACTTTGTGTGACTTACATCTTGTGAAGATCTCCAAGGGCTTGATTTAAAGCTTACCTCCTGTTGTTTGAAGTCTTAGGGACAGCAAAGACTACTCTCTACCAGCACCTGGAGTCTCTGGAGAGACTCCTACTCTGCCAAGTGGTGCCCATCCAGTTCCTGGGACCCTGAAAGAAAAAGCTTGCAGCCTAACAGGAAGAAATCCACACACAGAACGCCATGCAGGGAAAAGATCGATGCGACTCTGGTCTGCGGCTGAAAAATTGACGCTCACCTGCAACGCGACTGAAGAATCGATGCACGGAGCTGGAGAAACGATGCTGACGGAGACTGGTGAGTTTGCAACCTGCGCAGCGTGGTTTTCGGATCATCGTGCAGCTGGATTTCCGACGCAAACACCGCTGGGCATGTAAAAACAACAAAAGGCCTGCTTGGACCCGAGAGTGCTGACCGGATCCGCGCATCGCTCTCCTGTGGAGAGAAGAAATGACCCACCACGTTCCGACAAAAGGAGAAACAACGCAAGGTCTCGCTCAACGCATTGCAAGCCCTTTTTGATGCACACCCGCCTGTGCGGGGTTATTTTTGATGCACCCAAGGTACGTTTTCACACTAACAGTGTTAGTGTGTGTGTTTAAAACTACATGAAGACTCTTTTTGCTTTTTAATTGATAACTTGAATTGTGTATTGTGTATTTGTGTCATTTTGGTCTTGTTTTGTTTCTATTTTTCTAAACCTGTGTTGTGTCATTTTGTAGTATTCTCATTAAGTTACTGTGTGTGTTGGTACAAATACTTTATACCTAGCACTCTGAAGTTAAGCCTACCGCTCGTGCCAAGCTACCAAGGAGGTAAGCAGAGATTAGCTGAGGGTGATTCTCTTTTACCCTGACTATAGTGAAGGTCCTTGCTTGGACAGGGGGTAACCTGACTGCCAACCAAAGATCCCATTTCTAACACAAGGACAACTCTATGTGCCCCAAGGACCAGGGTAAAGATGACCTATATGAACAACGTGGGTTTCTTTTAAAGAAAAGGTCCCTCCTATATCGCTTCTGGGGACACCAATAATGAATGTATTATTCAGCCAACCTAACAGTATATTCACACTTGGGTTGTATATACAAAGAACATTATCAGACTTTCTGTTGCTGCACTATAATCTCCTCCAATATACATATAAGTCACAGTGTAAGATATATCATAAAATTGCAGACAACACCTATTCTCAAGTGTGTGCATAAATTCATAAAATGTATACAAAAGACAGCATCATTACTTCCTGGGTCTGAAAGTTATTCTAGCAATACATGTGTGAACACCCTAGAACAATGTAGATTATAACTAATCAGAGAACCAAAGGATGTATGTTGATATTTCGACCCCTTATGAATGGTAGGGTCTACTCAGGACCAAAAGACTTCGGGCTCAGTATCTATATATATGGATGTTGTCTTAAACTTCGAAGGTGACTATTTATACAATATGGTTTTCATGACTTTGGTCAACTGTAATCATAGAGGGGCTTTATGGCATCTTTTGGTGCTCCTATAAAGAGCAATGTTTCAATAATATATGTATTGATAGCAAAACAACAGCCAACAGATATTGCAGCAGTCGAGTATGTTGCCTAAAATGCTGGAAAAGATGTAGGCCCTCATTATGACATTGGTTATAAATGACGCTTACCGCCGTGGTGACGGCCGCCAACATACCATAGTGGTGGCGAATATCCATTTGCCATATTATAACACACACACACACCAAACTGACAGAATACTGCCACAAACACAAATCCGCCAGCCAAAAGGTCAGTGCTAAAGTGGTGGTACGAACACCATTACGTCAACAAAAGAACGCACACCACATTATGACCCACGAATCAGTACGACGGACATTCAGTGGCGGTAAACCATTAACGGTACACACTGGCATGCTCAGAATGGCCACCCTAATAAATAACAAAACAACATTAACCAAAACTAAACACACACCTGACACTCATACACACACCACACCCACCCACCCCTAGCACTATAAAACACCCACCCACATCACACACCACCCTTTACGAATACCAATAAGCACCACAAGACTAACATGAAGACCACTGAGACAACTACACACACACAAGAAACACCCATACAGCCACCATGCACCCCACATCCCACACCCCACACCCCACCACATCACTTAACACCCTCTGCACAACACACACCACACAACACCCATGTCCCCACTAAGGCAGCCCCATTTCACAGATGAGGAGTTGCGGGTCATGGTCGAGGAAATGGTCAGGGTAGAGCCACAGGTACTGCAAATATCCATTGCCAGGAAGAAGGAGCTATGGTGGAGAATCTTAGACAGGGTGAATGCAGTGGGACAGCATCCGAGAACAAGGGAGACATCAGTAAGAGGTGGAACGACCTACGTGGAAAGGTACGTTCTGTGGCAGCAAGACACCAGCTTGCCATTCAGAGGTCTGGCGGTGGACCCCCACCTCCTCCTCCACAGCTCACAGCATGGGAGGAGCAAGCCTTGGCAATACTGCATCCTGAGGGACTCACTGGAGTTGCCGGAGGACTGGACACCGTGAGTCAATATTTCCTATCTATCCCCCCACATACCTGCATGCCACCACCACCACTCACCCTGACACCCATCACTCTACTCCATCCCCCCACAGTGCACCACCACAATATACTAACCTGAATGCCAAACCCTACATGCCATACCCACTGCATGAACATCCCTCCCAGCCCTGCATGTACACCCTCCACCAATGCATGCACAACATGGAGAACTAACAATCCCACAATACATCACCGTACACAAACAAAGGTGTCAGGGCAACAGCAATGATAGAGGGGATGCTAGGAATGTACAATTTCTCACAGACATGAGGCATAAAACATCACTTACATCCCCACAGGTGCCCCAGCCAATGTCGGAGGAGAGGAGGTGCCACTTCTAACTAGTCCCCCAACAGAAGATGCCCCCAGTGACGACAGTAATTCTGGACTTCTGGATCTAGATGAACTACCTGGTGCATCAGTGACCACTGGTCAGTCGGCCACCCCAGCCAGCTCACAGTCCACCAAAGAGCCTCCCCCATCAGTATCCAACACCACAGCCCCCCTCCAATGTCCCCACACCTCTGTCCCCAGGACACGTCAATCAGCAGTGTGCCCACCTGTACAGAGACCCCAGTCCACAACTCACACCCAAGACTGTCAGGGTCCTGGAGTCAGTGCCAGTGGTCACACCGTTCAGGGGACACAGGCCCAGGGGATCAGGGACACTGGGAGGACCGCTGTGTGCCAGGGGGAAGACAGGCCCAGGGAAACGACTCTCCAGGAGGCCCTCACCAATGTCCTGGGTGTAGTATTCTTCATATAATACAATGTACAGTATCTAGTATACTTTGGTCACTGGAGAAAGGCAGGAGAACACTGGGTAATGAAGAATCTAGAATGTTATATGAGTCTGTGGCATTTGATTGAGTACAGGGAAGCTGTGCTGGTGGATGGGCTGTTTCTCCAATAAAGAACTCACAAATCATCTATGGGCTTTCCCATCTTTACACTGGCGACAAGAGGACTACTAGAGGAACAGCCCAACACCGTTATTTGAAATTCTATCTGACCATACCTAACTACGTTTCTTCATTTTGGTTCTACAAGCTTCATGACATTTCAACTCTACAAATCAACAAAGGAGAGAAGAATCCTTCCTTCTACATCCAAGTAAGAAGAAAAAAAATTATCTTCTTTAAGTTCTTTTCAGGACTTTCAAGTCTTTCCTGATGCGCTTGTGACCTTTCTCGCACATCTATTTCATGTTGCTTGGCAACATACGAGAAGCACATTTTTCTTGCGGCTTTGTTTGATGTCGATTTCACGTTTCTTAGCAACAGGAAAGAAACACGTCTTCATCTCTTCAACAACGTATTCGTCATTCCGCAAGTGCTTGTTGCTTAGCAGCAGAAGGAATGTTCTCATACAGGAACACTCCTCTTTCCGCTCCTTACGCTTTGACGAGTGTTCATTGCTCAGCAACAGAAAGGAAGCACCCTGACAAAAGTGTCACTGGCAGGGAAGTTCTCTGACAAGAACACTCGTCATTCCGCTCCTTGACGCTTTGACAAGTGCTCGTTGCTCAGCAACAGAAAGGAAGCACTCTTACAAGAGCGTCGCTGGCATCTTCCTCGCTCAAGGATTATAGTTTCTAAACACACGTTTAGACTTATTCCGGCTCCCCCTCAACGTGCAGGAAAGTTTATTTAGTGATAATCATGTTTGGGGTTTATTTCTTTGAAACAACTATGTCGAGTTTAGGAGCTTAGGGCCAGATGTAGCAAGTTCCGAATTTGCGATTCGGTGCAACTCGCAATTTCCGAATCGCAAATTCAAATGCAGAACGGTGTCTCAGACACCGTCTGCGACTCGCTATGGGGTCGCAAAGACCCACCTCATTGATATTAATGAGGTGGGTCGCATTTTGTGACCCCATAGCGAGTCCCTGCACTCACAGGGATGGTGGCCTGCTGAAGACAGCAGACCTCCATGTCTGTGACTGCTTTTTAAATAAATCATTCCTTAAAGGAAAACGAGTTGCAAAATAAAAAAAATAACAAAACCATTTGTTTTGGGTTTTTCAGAGCAGGCAGTGGTCCATTGGACCACTTCCTGCTCTGAAAAACCCTTTTTGGCAACATTCACAAATGGGAAGGGGTCCCATAGGGACCCCTTCCCTTTTGCGAATGGTTTACCACCAGTGTGACACTGGTGGTAACTGCGAATTGCTTTGCGACAGCATTCGCGGTCCCAAAGCAATTTAGCATAGTGATGCGAGTCGCAAATAGGAAGGGGACTCCCCTTCCTATTTGCGAGTCGCATTCACTATTTGAGAGTCGGTATCGACTCGCAAATTGTGAATGAGCATCGCAATCGGCATTTTGCATGGTGCAAAGTGCGGTTTTCGCAGTTTGCACCATGCAAAATGTTTGCTATATCTAGCCCCTAATTCTTATTCGTCTTTGAAACAACTGCTTCAAAGTACTTTCAAAAGTATGCAAAACGTCACATCTCCACCCTTATTTCTTATTTCTCCTCGGGAATATCCTATAAGATGGAGTTTTGCATTATGCAAGAGTTTGTGGAACCAATCTTTCAAGTGAAAGGAAACATCACTTTTGTTACCTTGTTTATGTAGTGAAGGTCAAGACGTTTTTGAAAATCTACCAGATATAGAAGATGTTTCAGACTTCCGAAAATTAGCACAATACTAGAACGTTATCATTTTGGGATAAGAGAACAAAGACTTGAGGAGAGTGTAGAAAAATATGTTACATCTTTGAGAAAATTGGCGTCAACTTGCAATTTTGGAGCTACTCTAGAAGAACGTATTAGAGATCAATTCATGTTGAGATGTCGTAGTGACAAGATTAGACATGAGTTCTGGACCAGAGATAACCCACCCTTGCATGAAGTGATTTCTATTGCTAAAAGAGTTGAACACACTCTAGTTTGTGTTAAAGAGTTGGAAAAAAATAAGTCTTTCTGTGAATGAAGTGGGTGTAAGAACAGTAAAGGAAAAGATATTGATAAAAACAAAAACTCACAGACTGCAACTGCACGAACCATAGTTGGTGTGTGTTATAGATGTGGAAATTCTAGACATTATGCATGGTTTAAATTTTTGTCCTGCCTTAAATGCTTTATGTAAAGTTTGCAACAAGAAGGGGCATGTTTTGAAGTCTTGTAAATCATCCATGGATTCCAAGCAAAGTCTAGTTACAGTGGTTGATAATTGCATTTTGTCTGTCACTTCTCAAGGTGAACAGAAGAGACATTTCAAGGAACAAGTAGCTGTGGGTGATATAAATGTAGAAATTTTATTTGATTAAGGAGCATGGATGACTCAAATCATTTCAGTCACAAGGTAGAATTGCTTAACCCTGATGTGATTCCAGGAGCCTATGGCGGGCAGACAATTGAACTGAAGGGATATTTTGAGTTTGAACTGTCGTTCAAAAACATTTCTGTGTGTGGGAAAGTCTACGTGCCTTTGAAGGGAGACAGTGTAATTAGTTGGCCTCATCAGAAGGATCTTGGGGTCATTCTTGATCCCAATTCCCCTACTCCTGTCATGCTCAAAGAGGAGTATGTGAGAGATCTGTTGAGCATGCGTGAACTTAGGATTCTAGATCTGCAGCATGATTACTCGCACTTAGGTAAGTAATTTCCTGAGGTATTTAGCGGAAAGATAGGATGCTTAAAAGGGTACGTACATCAGATTAAATTAAGACATGGAATAACTCCTGTGGTAGCTAAAGTTCGTCCTGTTCCTTTGTCTATGAGGGATTCTCTTGAGGCTGAAATTGAGAAATTGTGTGAGATGGGAGTTATTTAGCCTTTGGAATGTTCAGAGTGGGTGGCACCTATTGTAGTAGCCCGTAAGCCTTTGGGCAAAATTCGACTATGTGTTGACTTGAGAGCTCTCAATAAGTGTGTGATAAGTGATCACCTTCCTCTGCCTAATATTTCTGAAATGGTCATCTTACTGCATGGGGCAAAGTTTTTTACCACTTTAGATTTGACAGCAGCTTATCACCAGATCAGATTATACTCGGACTCTAAAAATCGTACAAATTTCATTACTCCATTTGGTACCTATCGTTATGTCCGGATGCCTTTCGGATTGGTGTCTGCAGCTGCCGTTTTCCAACGTGCTATGTGTGAGTTGTTCAGAGATATGCTTGGAGTAAAGTGTTTTCAGGATGATATTCTGATTTATGGTGAAAACAAACAGATACATGATGGGAGAGTTAAGAAGGTTTTGAACAAATTGAGAGATTGTGGATTGACTCTCAAACTGAGCAAATGTGCCCATTGGCATGAGTGAAATTGAATACCTAGGTCATAGAGTTAATGATTAGGGGGTTTTTCCAAAGAAGAATTTGATGGAGAGCATTTTGGAGTTGCGTGCACCAGAGTCGAAAGAGGATTTGCTTTAGTTTTTGGGTATGGTAGAATTTCACACAAAATTCTTACCTATTTTGGCAGCAAAAAGTGTTGAGATGAGAAAACTGTTAAAGAAGAAATCTGAGCAAGGAGTGTGATGTGGAGCTCTCGGGCATCACAAGATTTGGATAGTGTTGAATCCTTAAAAAGTTTTGATCCAAAGAAAGATTGTTTTGTTATGACTGATGCCAGTGTTAAAGGTCTGGGAGCTGTATTGTTGCAAGAAGGTGAAATGGATTCTGAACTTAGACCAGTGGTATATATTTCAAGATCTTTACGTGGAGCTGAGGAGAAGTATTCAACTATTGAGAGGGAAGCGTTTGGAGTTTATTGGGCTGAGAAAAAACTTAAAAATGTCTTGTGGCGTAGAAGATTTGTTGTCTACACTGATCATAAACCCTTGGTGGAGGTATTCACTAAAAAAGACCTAGACATGTGCATCTGCAAGTGAATTGTGGGATTACAAGATTTTTGTTTTAATGTGCAGTATGTTCCAGGATCACGTAATAATGTTGCGGATTGATTGTCAAGACTTGGTTCAGCTGTGGAAGAAGTGTTGGTGTATGACAATGATGTGAGAGTTTGCAGTATTACGGATGGTTGTATAACTCAAGATGATTGGGTTGCAGGAGTAGCTAATGACTCTGTATTACAACGGATGAAGGAAGCTGTGTTACAAGTGTGAATCGAAGAAAGATCAACACATTTCAAGTTATTGAAGAATTAAAGAAGAAATATCATTTGAAAAAGCAGTATTGTTACGAGGTTCAAGACTTGTTGTACCTTTGGGGTTGAGGGACGGAGTGGTGAGTCTAGGTCACAAAGGACAACAAGGAATGTGCAAAACAAAGGCAAGGACTCGACTTAGTTACTGGTGGCCTGGGATGGATTTGATGATAGAGAGATTAATCAGAGATTGTGTAGATTGTGGCCATTGTGACAAGATATATAAAGTGAGAACTCCACCTATGGTTGTTAGAGACTTCCCCTCCAAGCCATGGGATGATGTTGCCATTGACATACTTGGACCATTACACTGTAAAATTGTGACTCATTTTTTTCTGACATTGATTGACCAATTTTCCAGATGCGCAGAGATAGGGATTGTTAGTAGTATAGAGTCACAAAGAATTATTGAGTTTCTTCAGTGAAGTATTTAATCAGGAGGGTCTACCCAAAAGTATTTTAACTGACAATGGTCCCCAGTTTGTGTCTTCTGCGATGCAGAATTTTTTGAGTACGCATGGTATTTTTCACAGAAAGTGTTCTCTGTATCATCCCGAGGGGAGTGGTACTATCGAAATATTCAACAAAAGTGTTAAGGAATGTCTTCATTTAAAAATGAGTGCGGGGAAATGTTGGAAAGAAGGTTTGAAAACATTTCTAAAAGCGTACAGATTTTCTCCACATGTAACTACAGGGGAAGTTCCATTTGAGATATTCAGAGGGAGGAAACCAAACACACTTGTGTCTCCTGGTTGGCTGCACTGGGGTAAAGATGAAGGAGTGTTGTGGAGGTTGATGAGTGGGGGAAATGAGAAGGAAAAAAATGTTGATAAGAGAAAAGAATATTATGATTCTCACAAAGGTACGAAAAGTGTGCACTTTCATGTTGGTGACATGGTTTTGATAAAGAAACCAGTAGGGTCCAAGAGTGAATCAAAGTTCATGGGTCCATTTAAAGTCATTAAACTTTTCTGCAATGCTGTCAAAGTAGATGATGCAAGATTTTGGAATCTCAATCGAGTTGTAGGTGTCAATAGATAATTTGTCAAGTTTATTTTATTTTCTTCTATTGGATTTCATTCTATTACATTGTTTTGTTGTTTGTAAAATAGGAAGATGTGTAGTATCCTTCATATAACACAATGTACAGTATCTAGTGTACTTTGGTCACTGGAGAAAGGCAGGAGAACACTGTGTGATGAAGAATCTATAATTTTATATTAGTCTGTGGTAGTTGATGGAGTACAGGGAAGCTGTGCTTATGGATGGGCTGTTTCTCCAATAAAGAACTCACAAATCATCTATGGACTTTCCAATCTTTACACTGGGGGCTTACCAACAATCCCAGGACATGATGGGCCAGATCCTTACCAACATGCAGGAGAACAAGCGGCTGCAGGAGGAACACAATCAGGCAATCAGGGAGGATTTGCAGGCCCTCAACATCACCATGATCTCCATAGCAGGGGTGCTGGCAGACATGACCAACATCATGAGGGAATGGACAGCACACCAGCAGGACCCTACCACTAGCCAGCCTACTGACCAGCCCTCCACTTTCGCTGCAGCTAGTGGGCAGGAGGCCCTACCACAGGACCCACAGGCCACAAGCACCCCTCCCCCTGCAGAAGGTAAACCACCCGCAAACATTCCCTGCGACCCAGACAAAAGCCAGAGACACTTGCCAAGACCAAGACGACCGCCAGGAAATAAGACCCTCTTGAATGTCCCCCTTGTGTCCCACCCTGTCACCATGTCCACTTTGAACTGCCTTTGTTCCCCTTCCTATGGCCCCTTGGACACTGGACCTGTGCTATAAACAAAATGGAACAATACCCAGGACTTTCCTCTACCATCACCCCATTCCATTGCACTATTCCATATATAAATTTCACTACAATAAACACCCTTGAACACAACTTGACTGATAGTGCTTCATGTGAAGAAAATGTGCAATTATGGTAACAGTTCCATCTTGTGCAGATGACCGGAACTCTGTGATAGCATACAAATGTAGCTGTCTGTAGTCATCACATCAGTACACAGTTGTCATATCACCAACATCTGCAAAATGAGAAGCCATAGGTGACAGTAAGTAGAGATGCAAAGGTAGTGAATGCCATCCTGCTACAGCCACACAGAACACATCAATAATCAGAGAAATGGTCAGTTACACTGTCTTACCTGTGTGTCATTGTAAGTATTGACGTATAACTGATGGTCCACATCCTCATCCTCTGCCTCCTTATCCTCACTGTCGTCAGGGTCCACTGCTGCCATAAGGGCATTTCTAGTCTCCTCCCCCTGCAGATAAGACACATGTCATCTGAGTGCCAGGTTATGCAACATGTAGCATGCCACTACTATCTGGCAGACCTTCTTGGGTGAGTAGCACAGGGATCTGCTGGTTAGATGGAGGCATCTGAACCTGCCCTTCAGGAGGCCGAAGGTCCTCTCAATAACTCTCCTGGTTCGCCAATGTGCATCATAATAACGATTCTCAGCCCCTGTCCTGGCATTCCTCACAGTGGTCAGGAGCCATGATAGGTTTGGGTAGCCAGAGTCACCTGCAAGTATTGAGGGACAAACATTAGCCTTACACAACAGTATGGGGTCAACACCAGAAGCCATACACTGACATACATTGGGTGGGGACTCACCTATTAGCCACACCCTGTGCCTCTGTAGTTGTGCCATTACATGTGAAATGCTGCTATTCCTCAGGATGAAGGTGTCATGCACTGACCCAGGATACTTGGCAGTGACATGGGAGATGTACTGGTCATCCAGGCACAGCATTTGCACACTGAGTGAGTGGAAACTCCTCTGATTCCAGAACACCTGTTCAATAATGTTGAGTATATGTCCCATTGCATAGAATCTTGCCTTCACAGTGGCCAAATCTTCCACCTGGGGGAAAACAATGTAGCTGCACATGTGTTTCACCAGGGCAGACAAAAATCTTGCCACCACATTTGAGAACATTGGCTGCGGCATTCCTGCTGCCAAGCCCACTGTCACTTGGAATGAACCAGTTGGCAGGAAATGGAGCACTGGTAGAACCTGCACTAGAGAGGGGTCCGAGTGGGATGACGGATAGCTGACATCAGATCAGGCTCCAAATGAGCCCATAGCTCTGTGATTGTGGCCCTGTCTAGTCTATAGGTGAGTATTATATGCCTCTCCTCCAGTGTAGCCAAGTCCACAAGGAGTCTGTACACGGGGCTTGTCTCATCTCCGATTTCTCCGCAGTGGTAGGTATCTAAAAGACACAAGAGTGAGTAGGCTGTCACAATTTAAACAATGGATTCACTTCTCGGTGGGAATGAAAATGTATGTGCAAAAAATGGAAATGACACAGTTCTCGATTATCTGAATATTGTCCACCACCATAAAATGTCAACCACCTCTCCTGTATGTAGGGACACGTGGAAGTGAGGTAACTCCGCCGGCGTTGCGCGTCATGGCGCAAGGCGGTGTTGCACTGCTGTGTTCTTCCTCATTGGATAACATGGGGCTCTATGGAGTACTGTGGCCAATGGGGATCACCGGCTGCGGTGACGTTGTCCACCGCCGCGGACGTGACCGCCATTTTCTCTCCATAATCTCACTCGATTCCTGACTTTCCACAGGACAACCCCTACAGTGCGGCAGCTGTATGGGCCTACAGACCAACAGGTGAGTACACCTTAGGCACGAGGCATGTGACAGAGTTGCATGGAGATGTGTGTGCAAGCATCGTGTAATTTGTGGGGTCATATGTCTTGTGGTAGTGTACATGGTGGGCGCTGAGTAATGTGTGCGCCAATGGGGATGGAAGGGGATTTGTGGGCCATATGAGTGACATGATGGATTGTATGTGTAATGGTGTCCTCGTGTCTGTGTTTCCTCTGCAGGTCAGTGCCCATCAGAAGAAGGGATTGTGGCGACAGAGGGAGATGCATCCCACAGGACCCAGGAGGCAGAGTCCACCGACACCGAGGGGACCAATGGGACGGAGGGCAAGGGGAGCACCATGGCGGAGACAGGAGGTGACAACACTGACTCTGATACCTCCTCTGATGGAAGCTCCCTGGTGGTGGCGGACACTTCTGGGACCACCCCAGCTACAGGTACAGCTGCCACCTCCTTACTAGTACCACCCTCCCAGTAGCCCCTCACTGTGTTGTCCGTGCCCGCTCACCCAGGAAGGTGGGCATCTCCTTTACCCCAGCACCTCAGGCCCAGCCCCAGTGAGGCCTGCTGCCCACCGTGAGGAGGCTATTTACCTCCTGAGAACCATCCCTGTTGGGCAGCCAACCATTGTGAATGCCATCCAGGGGCTGGCATCCCAGATGCAGCAATGCAATGCATTCTTGGAGGGCATTCACAGTGTATTGGCGGCCCACTAGGGGATCGTTCCAGCCTCTGGCCTCCTCTCCAATGGCAGCCATCGTCCCTGTTCCTACCATCTCCCCTCCAACTACAACTTCCCAGTCCCAATCTCCTCAACCCCAACCCATCCTGTGCACACATACAGACAAGCATGCACACAAAACATCACACAAGAGTGGCACAGACAAACACAGGCAGCACACTTCAAGCCACAAGCACTCACACAAGCAACAGACAGTTGCACACACAACAACATCCACTGCCTCCACTGTCTCCCTCTCCTCCTCCTCCCTCACTGTCACATCTGCACTGACACCTGAATGCACTGCATCAACAGTCACCACCACCATCACTACACCAAGCAGCACACACACCTCACTTGCAGACACCTCCACAACATCCATCCACGCGTCCCCTGTGTCCTCTCCCAGCCTGTCTGCCCCCGCCTCCTAAGAGACACAAACACATATACACAGACACCCAACAGCCATCCACTTCATATCAGCACACTGCCCATGCACCTGCATCCAAGTCCAGCAGACGTACTCCTCTGACAACCACTCCCTCAACCTCCACTCCCATCCCTCCTCCCACATCCCACCCCAACACCCCTAAGAAGCTTTTCCTTGCACGTTTTGACCTCTTCCCAGCCCTTACCCCTTGTCCTGCCCGTAAGAGCAGGGTCCCAATGACCCAGCCCCCCACCTCAGCCAAACAGTCCACAAAGACATTGGAGGCACCTCCTTGTTGTGGAGGTATGAGAGGGAACGATCGCACTCCACCACCCAGTAAAGGGAAGGATCCCACTCCACCACCCAGGAAAGCGAAGGATCCCACTCCACCACCCAGGAAAGGGAAGGATCCCACTCCATCACCTAGGAAAGGGAAGGTTCCCACTCCACCAACTAAGAGGGGCAAGAGCCCCCCCCAACAGCAGTGGTCAAGGTGCCCTCACCTCCAGCTGGGACACAGCAGCCCTCACCTCAGGCTGGGACACGGCAGCCCTCACCTCCAGCTGAGACACAGCAGCCCTCACCTCAGGCTTGGACACGGCAGCCCTCAACTCAGGCTGGGACACAGCATCCCTCACCTCAGTCTGGGACACAGCAGCCCTTACCCCTGGCTGGGACACCGCAGAACTCTCCTCAGGCTGTGACACAGAAGCCCTCAGCTCAAGCTGGGACACAGCAGCCCTCACCCCCACCCCCCTTCCCTCTGAGGTGCCTGGCCATTCCCATTATGATGCCCCTGCACAGTGTAGTGTGGATTCCGTCTGGGAAAGAGTTGGGGCTTTCACTGTGCCCTGTGGCCATGTGAGCCTTTTGTCCTTTGGGCTGGCCATTGGTCCTTTCTGCACAGTGACCAGTGTATCTTACCACATGGATGATGTGGTGGCTGTTTTAATCCAAATACACTTTCAGTTCTGGAATGCTGTAGTCCTTGCATTATTCTGGCATGGGACCTTTGACATTGTTTCTCCACTGCAGCTGGTTGTGTGTATGATGTGTGTGTCTGGTGTGTGTTGTGCATGTGTGTCACTCTCCTTTTCCTAATGTGTGTGCTAGGTGGCTGTACTCACCGTCATCATCTTCATCAGTGTTGGTGTTCCAGGTGGAGCATGGCGTAGAAGAGCATTGGGAAGACTTGAAGTTCTAGTTCCATGGCAGCTTTGATCTTCTCTGTGTCTCCAAGGGTGAGTCTTTTGTGTTCTGTGTTCTGTTTCTGCCAGGCTTTTGATTGAGTTGGTACCGCCCAAGAAATCCTGGCGGTGTCCTATGTCATAATATGGTGGGCGGTACCTTGTCTTCCGCCTGGCTGTTGATGGCTACCGCCGTGGTCAGTGGTGTTTACACCCTGGTGGTTGGTATGGTACATTGGCTGTCTATGGGAGTTATCACCTCCATGGTCATAATTTAGCAGTAATTACCGCCAGCCTGTTGGCGGTATTACCGCCACTTTATCACTCACCGACAATGTCATTATGAACACCTTAGTCACACCTGGTGAAAGGTATGAGGACCTAATATCAAAGTACTGTGCATTTACCAAGGAAACATTGGTGCAGGAAAATGAAAATGATGAACCAAGAATAAGAAATATACAAAATGCAGATAAAATAAACTGTTTCTTTATGAGTTAAATTCAATCTTCTTTGGGTGAATTTCAAAATCTTCAGGAAGAAGCCTCAGATGAATTACTGGGCTACGAGGATTTGTAAGTTAATGCTAAAAATGTAATTTGTTCTTCCAGATGCAATGTTATATCCAATGGGTAAATTCCTACATGGTCAGACACATGCTGGTAGGGACAGTATGATACATGTATTCAAAAAATACTGGTAAAATTTAGGATTTAGAAATTATGCTGAGGATACATGTGTGAGGTGCTTGAAATGCCAAAATAACAGCAAAGGTAAAAAGATATTGGCTATGATGAACTATATTGGTAAATCTGAAGGCCCACTTAAAGGACTTCAAGAAGACATTGAAAAGATGCCAGTTTGCAATGATTTGACATGCGTCTTGGCCATTGTTCACTTGTTTTCTAAATAGGTTGAGGCCTACCCTGCCCAGAGATCAGATAGCCTTACAGTTGCCAACCTTTTTTTGACACTTCTATTTGGCATCATAGCTTCTATTGAGAAAGATTTAGGGACACAATTTAAAAATGAGGTTCTGCAAATATTCTGCACAACATTTCAGATACCTGAACGGTTGCATTGTAGTTATGGTCCTCAACATTCGAGTGCTGTGGAAACAGATAATGGAACTCTCAATAATAAATTGGTAAAAGTCTGTCCTTCTACAAGTTTAAAGTGGCCTGAGACACTTCCTCTTGTGGTGATGAGCATAAGAAGTACTTGCAACAAGAAACTGGTTTGTCGCCCCATGAAGTGATCATGTCATGAAAGAGCAATGAGATATTAAGACTCGCCAATGTTTCTTCAGCTGCATTAGCTTCAATAACTGATGGCATTGTGCTATGTTACTACAGAGGTCTGACTGATGTAGTGAAATTTGTCTCACATCAAACATTAGGTGAATGTTACAGAATTTTTAAACAGAAGCGACAAAGGACATTTCTTGCTGCAGACTAATTCCTGGGGACTGGATAATGGTCTTGAAGCACATCAGGAAAATTTGCTTGGAAGGTAGGAGGTGTGGCCTCTATCAGGTAATACTGATGACCAAAACTGCAATAAAGGGTGCTGGAGTCCTGCAGTAGCTTCCCCCTACCCACATGAAAAGGGTGAACACAGCAGATGAAGTCAGAGAAGCAGACACTTAATTCGCTACTGATCTACAGAGGCAAGAACAAAGTGAATTTCAAAATTCAAGCTCTTGTTTGCAGAGTGGATCCATGGGGGAGGGGGGGGGTGAAAATATGGAACTGGTGAAGAAAATAATGTGAAAAATTAACTTGTATGAGGGGCAGCAAGAAAACATGGTCTCTGATCCGATGAGTGAGGAATTGCAGTTGAAAAATCAAGTTAAAAGAACCCCCACACGAAGAAAGCAGTTTGCAGTAAATTGTGCATACAAGGTTGATCAAGGTTCAAGCTCAAGCCTAAGTTCTTAGAAAGTAGAGAAAACCTGACAAAGACTGTTGGTGAACAATGAGAAGCTGAATATTTTCCTTGGTAAAGAAATTGCAAAATAAATCATTGTGAACCAGAAAACCTTCAGAGACAATTAGACTCTGAAACCAGTGGGAGTGAATCTCCTATTGACAAAAGCTCCACAAGAAGGAGTCCTAAATAGAACATATGCTTAACCTGAATGGGTATATCTAGCCACATTGTCAGAAAGTGAAGAAGAAGAATCAGACCTACAAGCTTGTATGACAGAACCACACATGGCAGAATTACACATGGCTTAACAACGCAGTCAGAACAACGACCACGTCTTAACCACGCATGCCTTTACCACGCATGCCTTTACAACAAATTTAATTGTAAAAGCCTGCTTGGTAAAGGTATATTTGGTAACGCCATGCATGGTTGTGTGATAAAACCAACCATGCACCTCCCTGCCCTAAAAATTAACCGAACACCTGCCCAAAACCCCACACTGCCCTGTCTTAAAACCTACCCCAACCCCCTGCCCCACCGTAAAACCAGAAAGCTACCATGCCCTGTTCTAAAACCTACCCGGCCCTTTCCTAAAAACTACCCCAAACCCCACCCCTGCTCTAAACCCTACCCTGTACTAAAAACTACCCAACCCTGTCTTCAAAACTACCCAGACCCCTGCCCGCCCTGAAATCTAAACCCTACCCCGCCCTGAAAACCTAAACCCTACCCCGCCCTGTCATAAAAACTAGCCCGACCCCCCACCTTAAACCCTAAAAGCTATTGTGCCCCGCCCTAAAACCTACCCCTCCCTGTCCTAAAAACTACTCTGACCCCTCTCACCTGACCTAAACCCTAAAACTTGCCCTGTCCTAAAAACTAACCCAACCCCCACTCCTGCTCTAAACCCTACCCTGTACTCAAAACTACCCAACCCTGTCTTGAAAACTACCCAGACCCCTGCCCCGCCCTGAAACCTAAACCCTACCCCACCTAGTTATAAAAACTAGCCCGACCCCCCACCTTAAACCCTAAAAGCTACTGTGCCCTGTCCTAAAACCTACCTCTCCCTGTCCTAAAAATTACTCTGACCCCTCTCACCTGCCCTAAGCCCTAAAACTTGCCCTGTCCTAAAAACTACCCAACACTGTCCTAAAAACTACCTGAGCCCCACCCAAACCCTAAATCATACCCTTCTCTGTCCTAAAAATTCCCCTGCCTTAAACCCTAAAAGATACCCTGCAATGTTCTAAAATTTACCCTGCTCTGTCTAAAAATCTACTAAACTAAAACCTATCCTACCCTGTCCTAAAAAGTACCCCGGCCCCCACCCCACCCCACCCCACGCTAACCCTTATAACCTGCCCTGTCCTAAAAACTCCCCCACCCTGACCTAACAACTACCCAACCTTATCCCCACCCTGAACCTTAAAACCTACTACAGCCTGTCCTAAAAACTACCCTAAACCCTAGCCTTAAACTCTAAAACCTACCATGTCCTTTCCAAAAAACTACCACGACCCCACTCAAAACCCTAAAAACAACCCTGCTGTGTCCTAAAACCTACCCCACCATGTTCTAAAATCTACCTCAACCCAGACCCACACCCAGCTCCAAACCCTAAAACCGATCCTGCCTAAGTCCTAAGAACTACCTTGACCCCCACACTGTTCTAAACCCTAAAATCTACCCTGTCCTAAAAAGTCCCCCACCCTGTCCTAAAAATTACATGGTCCCTTGCACTCGCCCTAAACCCTTAAACCTACCCTGTCGTGTCCTAAAAACAACCCTGACCCCCACACTGTCCTAAATTCTAAAAGCTACCCTGTCCTCAAAGCTCCCCGATACTGTCCTAAAAACTACCCGGACCCTTGCCCTAAACCCTAAAACCTACACTTTCCTGTCCTAAAAACTACCCCAATCCCAATCAAAAACCTAAAAGCTACTCCGCCCTTTCCTTAAACCTACCCTGCCCTTAAAACTACCCCAAACCCAACCCTTTCCCATACCCAAAAACCTACCCTGTCCTAAAAAGTCACTCACCCTGTCCTAAAAACTACCCAACTCTCTAACCTAAACTCTAAAACCTACTCTGCGTTGTCCTAAGAATTACCCCGCCCTGTGTTAAACCCTAAAAACTACCCTATCCTTAAAACACCCCACCCTGTCCTAAAACCTACCCAGCACCCCACCATCAACCCTACAACCTACCCTGCCCTGTTCTAAAAATGACCCCTCCCTAAACCCCAAAACCTAACCTGCCCTGCCCTAAGACCTACCCCTCCCTGTCCTAAAAACTACCCCAAGCCCCACCCCACCCTAAACCCTAAAATCTGCCTAGTCCTTAATACTCCCCCACACTAAACCCTAAAACCTACCCTACCATACGCTGTTCTAAAAACTCAACAACTCTGTTCTAAAAGCTACCCCAATCCCTCACCCCCACCCTAAACCTAAAACCTACCCCTCCCTGTCCTTAAAACTACCACAACCTCACCCTAAACCCTAAAACCTGCACTGTCCTAAAAACTACCATGACTTCCGTCCCCGCCCTACAGCATAAAACCTACCCTGCTCTGCCCCAAAAACTACCCTTACCCCACCCTGCCCTAAAACCTACCCCACCCTGGCCTAAAATCTACCCCAATCCCCTGCTTCCACCCTGAACCCTAAAACCTACCTTGTCCTAAGAACTACCCTGACCCCCACACCGTTCTGAACCCTAAAATCTACCCTGTCCTTATAACTCCCCCACCCTGTCCTAAAAGCTACCTGGTCCTCTGCCCTAAACGCTAAAACCTACCCTGTCTTGCCCTAAAAACTACCCAGACACCGTCCTAAACGCTAAAACTATCCTGTGCTAAAAGCTCCCCCACACTGTCCTAAAATCTACCCGAAACCTTGCATCTGGCCTAAACCCTAAAACCTACCCTGTCCTAAAACTCCCCCACCCTGTCCTAAAAACTACCTGGTCGCCTGCCCCCACCCTAAATCCTAAAACCTACCTTGTCCTGTCCTAAAAACTACCCTGACCCCACACCGTCCTAAACCCTGAAAGCTACCCTGTCCTAAAAACTCCCCCACCCTATCCTAAAAAGTACCTTGCCCCTGCCCTAAACACTAGCCCTAAACTCTAAAATCTACCCTGTCCTTTCCACAAAACTACCACGACCCCACTCAAAATCCTAAAAGCTACCATGCCCTGTCCTAAAACCTACCCCTCCATGTCCTAAAAAATACCCCGACCCTCACCCAGGCCCAAACCCTAAAACCTACTCTGTCGTAAAAACTCACCCACCCGGTAATGAAAACTACCCGACCACCTGCACCCTACCCTAAAACATACTCTGCCCTGTCCTAAGAACCACCCTAACTCCCACACCCTCCTAAACCCTAAAATCTACCCTGTCCTAAAAGCTACCCAGAGCCTACTCAAAACCCTAAAAGCTACCCCGCCCTTTCCTAAAACCTACCCGCCCTGTCCTAAAAACTACCCCAAACCCCACCCTGCCCTAAACCCTAAAACCTACCCTATCCTAAAAACTCCACCAACCTGTCCTATAAACTATTCAATTCCCTGACCTAAACCCTAAATCCTACTCTGCCCTGTCCTTAGAATTACCCCACCATGCTTAAACCCTAAAACCTACCCTATCCTAAAAACTTCCCACCCTGTCCTAAAAATTATCCAGGCCCCTGCCCCACCCTCAATCTTAAAACCTACCCTGCACTGTCCTAAAAACGACCCCACCCCAAACCCTAAAGCCTACCCTGCCCTGTCCTAACACCTACCCCTCCCTGTCCAAAAACTAGCCCGAGCCCCACCCCGCGCTAACCCCTAAAATCTAACCTGTCCTAAAAACTACCCCAACTCGTTGCCCTAAACCCTAAAATATCCCTGCCCTGTCCTGAAAACTACCCTGTCCCCTACCCTAAATCCAAAAACCTACCCTGCCCTTAAAACCCCCTCACCCTGTACTAAAAACTACCCTTACCCTCTGCCCCCATCCTAAACCCTAAAACCTACCCTACCCTACCCTGTTCTAAAAAACCCCGCCCTGTTCTAAAAGCTACCCCAACCCCTCACCTCCACCCTAAAACCTAAAACCTACCCCTCCCTGTCCTTAAAACTACCACAATCCCACCCTAAACCCTAAAACCCACACTGTTCTAAAAACTAACCCGACTTCAGTCCCCGCCCTACAGCGAAAAACCTTCCCTGCTCTGTCCCAAAAACTACCCTGACCCCCGCCCTGCCCTAAACCCTAAAACCTACCCCACCCTGTCCTAAAATCTATCCCAATCCCCTGCTTCCAACCTGAACCCTAAAACCTACCCTGTCCTAAGAACTACCCTGACCCCCACACCGTTCTGAACCCTAAAATCTACCCTGTCCTAAAAACTCCCCGACCCTGTCCTAAAAACTACCTGGTCCTCTGCCCCTGACCTAAATCCTAAAACCTACCCTGTCTTGTCCTAAAAACTACCCTGACCCCGACACCGTCCTAAACGCTAAAACTATCCTGTCCTAAAAGCTCCCCCACACTCTCCTAAAATCTATCTGGACCCCTGCCCCTGCCCTAAACCCTGAAACCTACCCTGTCTTAAAACTCCCCCACCCTGTCCTAAAAACTACCTAGTCCCCTGCCCCCACCCTAAATCCTAAAACCTACCCTCTCCTGTCCTAAGAACTACCCTGACCCCACACCGTCCTAAACCATAAACCTACCCTGTCCTAAACACTTCCCCACCCTATCCTAAAAACGACCCTGTCCCCTGACCTAAACCCTAGCACTAAACATTAAAACCTACCCTGTCCTTTCCAAAAAACTACCACGACCCCACTCAAAAACCTAAAAGCTACCATGCCCTGTCCTAAAACCTATCCCTTATGTCCTAAAATATACCCCGACCCCAACCCATCTCCAAACCCTAAAACCTACCCTGTCATAAAAACTCCCCCACCCTGTCCTAAAAACTACCCGATCACCTACCCCCACCATAAAACCTACCCTGCCCTGTCCTAAGAACTACCCTGACCCCCACACCGTCCTAAACCCTAAAATCTACCCTGTCCTAAAAACTACCTGATCACCTACCCCCACCATAAAACCTACCCTGCCCTATCCTAAGAACTACCCTGACCCCCACACCATCCTAAACCCTAAAATCTACCCTGTCCTAAAAGCTCCCCTACCCTCTCCTAAATACTACCCAGCCCCCGCCCCACCCTAAACCTTAAAACCTACACTGTCCTGTCCTATAAACTACTACCACGACCCATAAAACAATGTATAAGCACACGTGGTTGTATCAAATGAAATTAAGCATTTTATAATTAATCAATTCTATGTAAATAATCAATTCAAATATAATGCAATCCAAAAAATATCAATGTTTAGAACAGATAAATCAACAAAGTACATGAAATCTATGTTACAGAAATCCTATTATAGGTTGATTAATCATCGGTCCATAATCCAAAATAAGAGTCCTACTACATCCTCAATTCCAAATAGGGATCCAAAATATATTCAAGGTTTTCAAACACGATCCAGTCCAATCCAAAAAACTGTCCACTATTGATATGTTCGTCCTGTGGTCAACACGTGTTTCATCCGGGGGGTGCCCCTAGGATTTCATCAGGACCTCCTACAATAATATTATCATAAACATCATTGTAAAAAACGCCAAATTTCAATCATATTTCACTTATATATATTAGTACTCCTGTTGTGTATATTCATGCAGGATGTATGCAATGGAAACCAAAAGTGATTACATATTTTGTGAAAATTATGTGCCAACTTTCAACTAACAGATCTCAAACACAATCTTAATATACAAGAAGAGTGTATGTATAATTAATCTGATTAATAAACATGCAGTATCCCGAACCTCAACACCTTATTAGTGAGAACTTCACAGCAACAACTAAATAGTCTCCTTATAAACCACAGTGTAAAATGATATCCATGCGTCTAACCCTACCTCGAAAACTAGCTCCATTTGTTATGTTAAGAGTTCTCAACTCTCACAAATCTTTAACAAGACCTTCTGTTGTAAAAGAAAAATGGTGAACCTTAAATTATCTAGCTCCCTTACTATGCTAATGATGGTAAGCCTCATTCTTTACCATCATATGACTTACCCTGGGCTGTGTCTCAATCGGCTAGTAAGATTCAATAACCATATGCTTTTCTATCCCCTATGATGAAAATAAACACGATTTATTAGCTCTGCTATATTACGAAGTGTAAATCTAATACTAGCTTATATTTAAGAGGAGTAACACTTACCTATTAATTCTTATTATTATTTAGACCTACGCACCACCATAAAACCTACCCTGCCCTGTCCTAAGAACTACCCTGACCCCCACACCGTCCTAAACCCTAAAATCTACCCTGTCCTAAAAGCTCCCCTACCCTCTCTTAAAAACGACCCAGCCCCCGCCCCACCCTAAACCTTAAAACCTACCCTGTCCTGTCCTATAAACTACTACCACGACCCCACTCAAAACCCTAAAAGCTACCATGCACTGTCCTAAAACCTACCCCACCATGTCCTAAAAAATACCTGACCCCACCCCATCCCCAAACCCTAAAACCTACCTTGTTGTAAAAACTCCCACACCCTGTCCTAAAACGACCCGACCACCTGCCCCCACCCTAAAACCTACCCTGCCCTGTCCATAAGAACTACCCTGACCCCCACACCGTCCTAAACTCTAAAATCTACCCTATCCTAAAAGCTCCCTACCCTCTCCTAAAAACTACCCAGCCCCCTCCCCACCCTAAACCCTAAAACCTACCCTACCCTGTCCTAGAAACTATCACAACCTAAACCCTAAAACCTTCCCTGCCCTGTCCTAAAACCTATGCCCTGACCTAAAAACTAACCCGAGCCCCACCCTGCCCTAAACCCTAAAATCTACCCTGTCCTAAAAACTACCCCAACTCCGTGCCCTAAACCCTTAAAACCTACCCTGTCCTAAAAACTCCCCCATACTGTCTTAAAACTACCCTGACGCTCTACCCCATCCCAAACCCTAAAACCTACCCTACCCTTTCCTAAAAACTCCCCCACCCTGTCCTAAAAGCAACCTCAACCCCTCACCTCCACCCTAAACCCTAAAACCTACCCCACCCTCTCCTAACATCTACGTCAACTCTCTGCCTCCACCCTGAACCCTAAAACCTACCCTGTCATTAAAAAAAAAAATCTCTTTCCTAAAAACTACCCCAACCCCACACCCTGCCCAAAACCCTAAAACCTACCAGCCCTGTTCTTAAAACTTCTCTGACCCTTCCCCCACCCTAAACCTTAAAACCTACCCTGTCCTAAAAACTCCCCCACCCTGTCCTAAAAACTACCCTGTCCCCTGTTCCCACCCTTAACCCTAAAACTTGCCCTGTTTTGTCCTAAAAACGACCCTGACCCCCAGACCGCCCTAAACCCTAAAACCTACCCTGTGCTTAAAACATCCCCACCCTGTCCTAAAAACTACCCTGTCCCCTGCCCCTACCCTAAAATCTACTATGTCCTTTCCAAAAAAGTACCACAACCCCACTCAAAACCCTAAAAGCTACCCTGCCCTGTCCCAAAACCTACCCCACCATGTTCTAAAAACTACCCTGACCCCCAACCTGCCCCAAACTCTAAGACCTACTCTTTCCTAAAAACTTCCCAACCCAGTCATAAAAACTACCCAATCCCCTGCCCTAAACCCTGAACCTACTCTGCCCAGTCCTAAGAATTACTCCACCCTGCCTTAAACCCTAAAGCCTACCCTGTCCTAAAATCTCCCCTAGCCTCTCTTAAAAACTACCCAGCCCCCTACCCCACCGTAAACCCTAAAACCTACCCTGGCCTGTCCTAAAAACTACCCCGGCCCACCCTAAAGCCTAAAACCTACCCTGCCCTGTCTTAAACCTACCCCTCCCTATCCTAAAAACTACCCCACCCCGCCCTAAAACCTAAAATCTACTCTGTCCTAAAACTACCCTAACTCCTTTCACTAAACCCTAAAACCTACCATGCCCTGTCCTAAAAACTACCCTGCCCTAAAACCTACCCTGTCCTGAAAATTCCCCCACCCTGTCTGAAAAATTACCCGGACGCCCTACCCCCAATCTAAACTCTGAAACCGACCCTGACCTGTCCCAAAAACTACCCTGACCCCCCGCTCTGCTCTAAACCCTAAAACCTGCCCCACCCTGTAATAAAATATACCCCAACCCCCTGCCTTCACTCTGCACCCTAAACCCTTTCCTCTCCTAAGAGCTACCCTTACCCCCATACCGTTCAAAACCCTAAAATCTACCCTGTCATAAAAACTCCCCCACCCTGTCCTAAAAACTACCTGGTCCTCTGCCCCAATCCAAAACCCTAAAATGTACTCTGTCTTGTCCTAAAAACTACCCTGACCTCCACACCATCCTAAATGTTAAAACTACCCTGTCCTAAAAGCTCCCCCACAATGTCCTAAACTCTACCTGGACCCTTGCTCCTGCCCTAAAACCCTCCCTGTCCTGTCATAAAAACTACCCGATCCCACTCAAAACCCTAAAAGCTACCCAGCTCTGTCCTAGAACATACCCCGCCCTGTTCTAAAAACTACCTAGACCCCCAACCTCCCCAAACCCTAAAACCTACCCTGTCCTAAAAACTCCCCCATCCTGTCCTAAAAACTACCCAATATCCTGCCCTAAACCCTAAAACCTACTCTGCCCTGCCCTAAGAATTACCCCACCCCACCTTAAACCCTAAAACCTTCCCTGTCCCAAAAACTCCTCCACTCTGTCCTAAAAACTACCCAGCGCCCTGCCCCCACCCTCAACCCAAAAAATCTACCCTGTCCTAAAGGCTCCCCTACCCTGTCCTAAAAACTGCCCAACCACGTGCCCCCACCCTGAAACCTACCCTGCCCTTTCCTAAGAACTACCTAGACCCCCACACCGTCCTAAACCCTAAAATCTACCATGTCCTAAAAACACCTCCACCCTGTCCTAAAAACTACCTGGTCCTCTGCCCCCACCCTAAACCCTAAAACCTACCCTTATTCCCACACCATACTAAACCCTAAAATCTGCACTCTCCATTCCAAAAAAACTACCACGACCCAACTCAAAACCGTAAAAGCTACCATGCCCTGTTCTAAAACCTACCCCGCCATGTCCTAAATACTACCCTGACCCCCACCTTGCCCCAAACCCTAAAACCTACCTTGTCTGTCCTAAAACCTCCCCCACCCTGTCCTAAAAATTACCTGCCCGCACCCTAAGACCTACCATGCCCTGTCCTAAGAACTACCCTGACCCCCACACCATCCTAAACCCTAAAACCTACCCTGTCCTAAAAGCTCCCCCACACTATCCTAAAAACTACCCGGACCCTTGCCCCTGCCCTAAACCCTAAAACCTACCCTGTCCTGTCCTAAAAACTACCCCAACCCCACTCAAAACCGTAAAAGCTATCCTGCCCTGTTTTAAAACCTACCTCACCCTGTCCTAAAAACTACCCCGAACTCCGCTCTGCCCCAAACCCTAAACCCTACCCTGCCCTAAAAACTCCCTCACCCTGTCTTAAAAATTACCCAGCCCCCTGCCCCGCCCCACCCTAAATCCTAAAAACTACTCTGCCCTGTACTAAAAACTACCCCGCCCCACCCTAAACCCTGAAATCTACCCTGTCCTAAAAACTACCCCAACCCCTTGCCCTAAACCCTCAAACCTACCCTGCCATTAAAACACCTCCACCTTGTGCTCAAAACTACCCTGACCCCCTGCCCCCACCCTAAACCCTAAAAATCTACCCTGCCCTGTCCTAAAACTTACCCTACCCCGCCCTAAACTCCAAAACCTACCCTGTCCTAAAAACTACCCAAACCCCTCACCCCCACCCTAAAACCTACCCTGCCCTGAGCCCTAAAACTACCGGGAACCCACTCTAAACCCTACAACCAATACTGTCCTAAAAACTACCTCGACTTCCCATCCACACCCTACACCCTAAAACTTACTCTGCCCTGTCCCAAAAACTACCATGACGCCCGCCCTGCCTAAACCCTATAACCTACCCCACCCTGTCCTAAAATCTACCCCAAGCCTTCACCCTCTACCCTAAAACCTACCCTGTCCTAAAAAATAAACTATTCCAACCCCCCACCCCGCCCTAAATGCTAAAACCTACCCGGTCCCATCCTTAAAACTAACCTGACCCTGCCTCCACCCTAAACCCTAAAACCTACCGTGTCCTAAAAACTCCCCCACCCTCTCCTAAAAAACACCTGGTCCCTTGGCCCCTCCCTAAACCCTAAAACCAACTATGTCCTGTCCTAAAAGCTACCCTGACCTCCACACTGTCCTAAACCCTAAAACCTTCCCTATCCTAAAAACTCCCCCACCTTGCCCTAAAAACTACCCAACCTCCTGCCCCCGCCCTAAACCCTAAAACCTACCCAACCCTGCCCTAAAAACTACCCGCCCTAAACCCTAAAACCTACCCTGCCTTGTCCTAATACCTATCCCTCCCTTTGCTAAAAATTACCACCACCCCACCCCGCCCTAAACTGTAAAATATACCCTGTCCTAAAAACTACCCTAACTCCTTGCCCTAAACTCTAAAACCTACACTGCCCTGTCCTACAAACTACCCTGCCTCCTTCCCTAAACCATAAAACCTACCCTGTCCTAAAAAAAACACACCCTGTCTTAAAAATTACCCTGCCTCCACCCTAAACCCTAAAACCTACTCTACCCTGTCCTAAAAACTCCCCCACTCTGTTCTAAAAGCTACCCCACCCTAAAACCTACCCTCCCTGTCCTTAAAACTACCACAACCATACCCTAAACCCTAACACCTACATTGTCCTAAAACCTCCCCTGCCCTGTCCCAAAAACTACCCTGACCCCCTCCCTGCCCTGAACCAATCCCACCCTGTCCTAAAATTTACCCCAACCCCCTGCCTCCACTCTGAACCCTAAAACCTACCTTGTCCTAAAAGAAAACCAACCCTGTCCTAAAAACTACCCTAGCCCACACCCACACCCCGCCCTAAAGCCTAAAATCTAACCTGCCCTGTCCGTAAAACTACCCTGACTCTGCCCCCACCCTAAACCCTAAACCTACTCTGTCCCAAAACTCCCCCACCCTTTCCTAAAAACTACCTGGTCCCCTGCTCCTTCCCTAAATCCTAAAACTTACCCTGTCCTGTCCTACAAACTACCCTGACCCCCACACCGTCTTAAACCGTAAAACCTACCCTGTCCTAAAAATACCCTACCATGTCCTAAAAACTACCCTGTCCCCTGCCCTAAACCCTAGCCCTAAACTCTAAAATCTACCCTGTCCTTTCCAAAAAACCACCACAACCCCACTCAAAACCCTAAAAGCTACCCTGCCCTGTCATAGAACCTACCCTGACCCCCAACCAGCCTTAAAACCTAAAACCTACCCTGTCCTAAAAACTCCCCCACCCTGACCTACAAACTACCCGACCACCTGCCCCCACCTTAAAACCTACTGTGCCCAGTCCTAAGAACTACCCTGACCCCCACACTGTCCTAAACCGTAAAATCTACCCTGTCCTAAAAACTCCCCCACCCTGTCCTAAAAACTACCCGACCACCTGCCCCACCCTAAAACCTACCGTGCCCTGTCCTAAGAACTACCCTGACCCCCACACTGTCCTAAACCATAAAATCTACCCTGTCTTTAAAACTTCCCCACCCTTTCCTAAAAACTACCTGGTCCCCTGCCCCCACCCTAAAACCTATCCTGTTTTGTCCTAAAAACTACCCTGAACCCCACACCGTCCTAAACACTAAAACCTACCCTGTCCTAAAAGCTCCCTCACACTGTCCTAAAAACTACCCGGACCCTTGCCCCTGCCCTAATCCCCTCAACTTACCCAGTCCTGTCCTCAAAACTACCCCGACCCCACTCAAAACCCTAAAAGCTATCCCGCACTTTTCTAAAACCTACCTCGCCCCGTCCTAAAAACTAATCTGAACCTCACTCTGCTCCCTGTCCTAAAAACTCCCCCACCCTGCCCTCAAAACTACCCAATCCCCTGCCCTAAACCCTAAAACCTACTCTGCCTTTTCCTAAAAACTACCCAGTCCCCTGCCCTCACCTTGAACCCTAAACCCTACCCTGCCCTGTCCTACAAACTACCCCACCCTAAACTCTAAAACTTACTCTGCCCTGTCTTAAACTACCCTAACCCCCTGCCCTCACCCTAAACCCTAAAACCTACCCTGCCCAGTCCTAAAAACTACCCACCCAAAACTCTGAAACCTACCCTGTCCTAAAAACTCCCCCACCCTGTCCTAAAAACTACCCCAACCCCTCAGCCCCGCCCTAAACTCTAAAACGTACCCTGCCTTGTCACAAAAACATCCATGACCCCCCAACCCCTGCCCTAACCCCTAAAACCTACCCTGTCCTAAAAGCTCCCCCACCCTGTCCTAAAAACTACCCGGCCCCCAACTCCTCCCTAAACCCAAAAGCCTACCTGCCCTGTCCTAAAAACTACTCCACCCCCTCCCTAATCCCTAAAAGCTACTGTGCCCTGTCCTGAAGCCTACCCCGCCCTGTCCTAACATCTCCCCCACCCCACCCTAAACCCTAAAACCTACCTTATCCTAAAAATTCACCCAACCTGTCCTAAAAACTACCCTGCCCCCACCGTGAACCCTAAAACCTACCCTGCTCTGTCCTAAAAACGACCCTGCCTCCAACCCACCGCACCATCCTAAAACCTACCCTGTACTAAAAACTCCCCCACCCTGTCCAAAAACTACTCCACTCCCATCCCTGCCCTAAACCCTACAACCTACACTGTCCTAAAAACTACCCCAACTCTCCAACCTGATGACCTACACCCTAAAACTTTACCCTGCGCTGTCCCAAAAACTACTCTGACCATCCACTGCACCGAGAACTCTTAAACCTACGCTACCCTGTCCTTAAAAATCCCCCACCCCAACCCCACTTACCCATCCACTGCATTCCTCTTCCAGCAGTTCCTCCTGTGTGCCTGAACCACACAAATGCATGGTGCCTTAACCACGTTGTGAGAGATTGGAAAGAGGGAAAACTATAATGGAACATGTTAGAAATGGAGTCTTTGGTTGGCAGTCAGGTTACCCCCTGTCCAAGAAAGGACCCTCTCTCTCGTCAAGGTAAGTCACACACAATTCAAATTATCCTGTGCCCACCCTTTAGTGGCTTGGCACTGAGCAGTCAGGCTTAACTTTGAAGGCAATGTTTAAAGTATTTTTGCAATAAATTATACAATAACACAAAATAAACACCACAAAAATACACCACTGGAGGTTTAGAACAATATATAATATTTATCTGATTAAATGCAGATCAAAACGATCAAAATGTAATAAATACACCTTGAAATATCACTTTAGGAAATTATAAAAAGAGTATTAAGTTCTTGAAAGCAATAAGTGTCTCTTGTAAGCACAAAGTACCTGGTTTGTGTCTAAATTATCTGCAAGGGGCAGCAGAGGAGGAGGAGCATGGAACCCAGGGAGGTGTGAGTCGGTTTCTCCAGGCGCACACAGATGATGCATTGATAATTTTCACACAATCAGGGCCTTGCGTCGATTTCCAGAGCGTGGACTTGCATCCTCTTCTGGTTGCAGGGTATTTGGAAGCCCCGGGGATGATGCAGAGAAATCCTGGGTGTGCAGGATGAAGTCATAGGAGCTGCTTCGACCCGGTGGGTGATGCAGGGAAATTTCTGTTGCACGGCAGGCGCTGCATCGATTCTTCTCACAGGAAGTCGGGCTACGTCGTTCCGGCTCGGCTATGCATCGATCCAGTGGGCCGTGCATCGAAGTTCCGGTTACAATGCTGAAGCTGCGTCGATCTCCACTCGGGGAGCCGGGCTGCGTCATTCCGGTTCGGCGTGCAGTGACTTTCTCACTGCGATGCAGGCTGTGCAATGAGTGGCTTAGAAGTGAACAAGGTCTCCTTTCAGTTCCATTCTGTGTGGCAGGGTCCCAGTAGGGGATTTGGCAGTCCATTGTGTGAGGTCAGGCCACTGTCCTTTAAAATGTAAGCGTCAGGCCCTCCACCCTCCCAGCTCATTCAGTATGCAGATGTGTGCAGGTGTGACTGAGCATCCTGTGTTTGGGGTTGTCTGAGTGAAATGCACAAGGGAGCTGTCAACTAACCCAGCCAGATGTGGATTGTAAGGCACAGAAGGATTTAAGTGTATAGAAATGCTCACTTTCTAAAAATGGAATTTCGAGAATAGCAATATTAAATCTAGTTCACCAATAAGCAGGGTTTTCTGTGACCATTCTGGCCATACTAAATATGACCTGGTTACTCCTTTCAGATCAGAATCTACCACTCAAACAGTATATGAGGGGAGCCCTAATGCTATCCTGTGAAAGGACCAATCCTCACAGCAGTGTAAAATCGAATTTAGCAGTTTTACACTACCAGGACATATAGAACACACATGTCCATTTTCTGCCTTTTATCTTCATAGCACGCTGCCCTATGGCAGACCTAGGGCCTACCTTAAGGGTCACTTATATGTAGAAAAAGGGGAGTTTAAGGCTTGGCAATTACTTATAAATGCCAAGCCGAAGTGGCAGTGAAACTGCACACACAGGCCCTGCAATGGCAGGCCTGAGACATGGTTAGGGGGCTACTTATGTGGGTGGCACAACCAGTGCTGCAGCCCACTAGTAGCATTTAATTTACAGGCCCTGGGCACATGTAGTGCATTTGACTAGGGACGTACAAGTAAATTAAATAGGACAATTGAGTATTAGCAAATGTCACTATGTTTTAAGGAGAGAACATATGCACTTTAGCACTGATTAGCAGTGGTAAAGTGCTCAGAGTCCTAATGCCAGCAAAAATGAGGTCTGAAAAAGAGGAGGAGGAAAGCAAAAAGTTTGGGGGTGACCCTGCAGAAAGGCCATTTCCAACAGAACAGGTAAATGAAGAGGAATAATCTAGTTTGTTGAATACATATCCTAGGTTAAAGTGGGAATAGGAATGATGGGGCGAATTGTGTGTGGTGTGCAAATGACCTTTGAGAGATGTTACAGCAGAATATGTAGTGAAGGTGTGTGAAAGAAGTTATGAGGTGAGTGAGAATAATTTGTTGGATGCAGAGCCAATTTCGAGAGATTTGGTTTGTGGGAAGACTGACTATTACAATCTGATGCATAAATGGGTTGGATCTTTTGATCTTGCCTTAGTGTTTCCTAGAATTTATCATATGAGTGAAATGGATAATAAACTTGCTTTGAAAAGAATGAACTAGAGATTTGGAAAGGTAGAAATATTGAGTGCTATAATTCCTTCGATAGGTGTGGCAATTAATTATGTGAAAATAAGGCATTTATTAGTTAAACTTGTAGTAGTTGCAGCTTGAGCTTTGTAACTGATAAATACATAGGTGATTGCTATTAGGGCTATCATAATGCAGAATCAGTTAGAATTAGATAATCTCCCGTTGAAGGAAGGTGGATTTTGCTAGGTGATAAAGGCAAAGACAGGTTGTTTGTGTGTTCCACATAACAGTAAGTTAAATAATTTTATAGTACTGATATAACTAACATCTCACACATAATTCAGTCTTTCAAAGAGCATCACTTGTGGGAAGCTGTAGGTTCCTGAGTTAGTGAGGTAGGAAAGGGTTTTAGTAAAGTTGATGAATGGTTAGATTAATTTTAAAAACTTGTAATAATTCTAATGGTTTATGCAATTGTCTTATTCCTTTTACCAAACAATTTCTCAGTGTCTGTTCAAGAAATGTGGAAATAGTTAATAAAAGTTATTCAAACAGGAAAACATCTGAGGAACATGAGATAGTGCATAGCAAGAATTGTGTCTGTATCAAACTAAAAATGACAGAGAAGAATTCCAGAAAGAAGCAGAAAGTGATGCAGATTTAATTATTTTCTGATTAATAAAGTTATGATTGGAATTTAGTGACTATAGCATAATCAGAGGGGGGAACTGTGGAAGCATTTATTTTTCTACATTTATTTGTTCATGTAATAAAGAATAATGAATAATATTATTTTGATGATAGGTCAACAATGTAGATGATAACCAAATGTAGTTATAGCTGAAATGAATAAATGAATTTCATATGCAGTATTGAAGTATGTTTATTAATATGATTTAATTAGGTCACACTTATGTGAAAATATAGTGTGATAACACAATTTTGGATAGAATGGATTCTATTTTTGTGTGCGAATGAAGAGTGATGACTATCCCACACCACTTGCACTGGTTCGGCCTTCCACTGTTCTCCTTTGCTATCCTTAGGGAATAAAGTGCTACAATGGGATGCTTGGTTCAGAATGAGGAGACAATTGTGAAACTACAACTTGTGCAAGCCCCACATCCTGCACAGCTACTAACCCAATATCTTACAGAGAGGAGATGGAGGACCAGGCATTTAAGAACCAGTCCAGAAACTAAGATAAAAGCCAGAAACCTAGTGAATGCTTAAGGCACAAAATATATGGGCCAATATCTAATAGGTCCCATTTTCAACTCAGACAGTCAGGGAATGGTTCCAAGACTTGCCAGAATTAATAGAATAATCAACTTACCTAAATATGCCAGAATAGAGGGTTTGTTGGTGATGATTGGAGGAATATTGTCCTTATTCACCAGCATTTGGCAGGAGAAGTTCAAAAACAGTTGGGTAAATCAGATGGTTTCCCAGGACTATGTTTAGAGTTTCTGAGGCATTCCCAGGACAAAAACTTTTTTTTACTCTTCTTCCAAATAACCCAGAGAAGAGACAGACTTTGCATCAGAAATGCGTTAATCCTAATGCAGAAGAATTCATTAGTTCTTGTTCCAGAGGTGGAACAAGTTAAGGTATGATATTCACTTGTCTTCTTTCTGAGAAAATTATTCTAGAGAGTATGGTCTCATGTGTTCCGAAAAACAATTGCTATTCTCCACAGGAGATGCTCAGATTTATCACGATATGCTGGTTAGGTCCCAGTCCGAAGGAGAGGTAATCATGAATCTTTAGGAGGTAGTGTACTTTTTAAAGGAATTTGGATATCTTTACACCCTGTGTCTCCAACCAGTAGATACTAAGCTACGAGTAGCTCCCAGACACCTCCAGAGCAGCGTATGACCCTGAATTAATTTTTCAAATAAGGAAATGATCACATTTTTCCTTTAAAGTTAAGGAACAACTGTGTTTATTTTGCATTATTATCATCAGGTTGCAGATAGCAGGGCCTGATAATGAGCAGTGTGCAGTCAAATTTACGACCTGGGATTCAGCTGGGGCACAAAGGTGCAAAACTGAAGCACTGAGGTATTTAACTCACAAATAAACAGCCTTGTCAATCTAATATTGGAGGGTGAGGACAAATACATTTTTCTGAATTCTGTTAAATGGGAGAAAATTAAAATGAAATGTTACCTCAATGATTACTCTTCATTTTACTTTTCTGCCATTTCAAAGTATCATATTTACAAACATCAGGCCCCTTGCTCCCCATGGCCAGTAGAAACTGCCATATGTATAAGTAAAAAATGCAGTATTTTTTTCAATGGGAGTCATTTAAAGTTCATAAAAATGCTCCATATTTTTAATAGTTTTGCACAACATTTTTTTGCTCTTTAAATGTCTCCTTATTTAAAAAAAAATGGTTCTATGTTTGTGTTATACATGTAGCGTTACCACATATGATGAGAAGAATTTACTGTGCCACAAGTACATAAAACACAGGCTCTCGGTCACCCATACACATATCATATTCATACACACACATGTTTGTACATCCCCAAAAGACCACGCTCTCACTTACACACATGGCAGCCCTGTCATAGTGCCCTAGTCAAAGTATTTTGTTCAAACCATAGTATCTGGCTCTATATACATTAAGTTTAAAATCAATTGATCTGGTTGTCGGGGTGTCAATACAATACACAAGTTGTTTAGCCTTCAGTAGCTCACTATGATTTTCACTGATCAGAAAAGGTTAGATCCCCCAGTTCTAAACAATGAAAACTCAATTCTGGAGCCATACCAGAGCCTAGTATACATAGATGATTGGCTGCGATCAAATGTGGGGCTAGTATGTCTGCCCAGGAGCAGAAGTTTAAGTTAATTCAATGAATGCCAGCTCTCCTACATCAGGTCTTTTCCTCAGGAAAACAGTTTCTGCATGTTCAGACATCTAAAACATAGTGAGCAGTGTTCAGTCTAAATTAGCATAAGTCATTGGTTGGATGGAGTGAGAAGAGTAGAGAAATAGGAAACATTTCACCCTAAGTTGTTTTCTGACAAGGATCTGGGTATCCTTTTATGCTACCTCTGTCCTCAGCAAGGTCATGTAGGAAGCCATCTTTATACTAGATAAAAATCTGAGAGTCATTGAGGTCAGACCATCCTACTGTTCTTGAATTCTTTTATGTCTACTATGGTTATTCTCGGCATATCAACTCTTATGCAAAGTGTTGTACTTGGCTTGATTTGTCTTTTACTCTATTTTTTTGCAAGACCCTGCTCAAGGATATGAGCCTACTCCTCTACTTGCATAGTACCTTAGCTATACATAATTTATACATTTTATATATGTTATCTTGTTGGTCGCTACTATAAACAGTTGTTGTAAAATGTTAAGAATAACTTTTGATCCATTTATATTTGAATGTAACAAGATGGCTAACCCTTCCCTCACTTCTCTTCCCTTAAACCTACAGCTCACATCCAGTTTCAACTTACAATCTTGGAAACGTTTACATCGGATCTAAATGATAAAACATCAGTAAAGTACATCAACTATAAAACCAAGTTTGAGACAGAAGTATGTTTTCTTTGCCTATTTTCATGTTGAAATCTAAACATTTTTATTGTCCTTTGTTGGTCTAATTGTCTTTTTGTAGATAGGAACATTTTCAAAAACAAGCAGTGGTAATGCCACTATGCCTTGCTTATGAATGAAAGTTTCTCTTCACTCATTGATAGGTTTAGGCACTCAGTAAGTCATCATACATACACTGTCACTCATCCTTGAACTCATGTATCCATTCCTCCACCTACCACTCATTCTTCCATTCACCCACTCACTCAACCAAAACCACTAAAACATAAACACAAACTCAACAGCATATTCAAGGTAAATTAAAAGAATAAAAGTAGGAAAAAGAAAACACGCTGACACCAAAATGGAGAGTATATACATGAAATATCAAATATTATTAAACCTAGCAGCAAGAGGACTCAGCCTTAAGAAGACATTACCCGCATCAACATTTTCATCCTCAATGGACAATCCTTTTCTTTGTCAAATTTGTTTTCAAATGACAACAGTCATTGGCAAAGCCAATGGGTCTCAGCTTTAAAAGGCAACACTATTCGCTTTCCCAATGCTTTTTGTCAACTGCATGTGAATGCATAGCATAACCATTTGGCCATGCTTTACAATAAGCTGCCAAGAGTGGGGTGAAGGTCCATGAAGAATAGGAGCTCTCTAGGATAGGTAATAGAACCAAAAATAGCACATGGACTGCCAAGAGTGCTAAATGAAGATCTTTGTCAAAGATGAAGTTACAGGAGAGAAATTGAGACAGCAGATAGAGGGTACAGGGAGACTTGCTAGAGAGATAAGATAGACAGAAGCAGATAGAACAGCAGGGCTGTCGGAATGCTTTTTCTTGGGGAAAACACCTGGAAGCAGCAAGAGGAAGGTAGAGGGAGAATAGCTGGGGTGAAAAAGGGATGAGGTGTACAAGGTACAAGTAGGCAGTGATATAGATAGAGGGCAGCAGAGGAAATGTGTGCTAGTGTATGAGAGAGAGAGAGACAATACAACCAAGGTTCAGCATAAATAGCTGGAAAACAAGTGTGGAGGAGAGCTGGATTAGAAAGAATAGAAAGAAAGGGAGTGTGCAGAAGTTAGAAGTCTTAAAATGCTCACATTTTCATTTAGACTGCTGAGGAAACAGGTCACTGGTGAGCCATTCCATTCATCAAGGACTAGTAGATACTATTGTTTACATCTCTGATCATTTTCAGGCAGCTTTGCATTTGCCGTTAATTCAACTTACCACCAAAGAATCCATATTCTTAGAGCTTCCAGTGCAGGTCATCAGTAATTAGGCATATTATACATTGAGGTGTTTTTTTCCTGGGCTGGGTGAAGCCAGAATTCCTCAGACTGAATCATTATTTGCAAAACACAGATACATTTTGGTGGCCAATTGGATCTTCAAATTGTGCAGCAGAATGTATAATTATGTGAGCATCATCACCTAATTCCAGTGGCCCTGCCTATATGTAAGCCGTCCAACATGATACAAATGCCATTGGAAGCACTGGTGGTGTTCCTCCTAATTTAAAATCAAGCCTTACTATGCAGAAGGTGGAACTTTACAAGAAGGTTTCCTGATAGCAGAATACCTCCTAGGCCTTCTTGCCATAAACATCAAACCCTCAAGGATATGCCTATTAGTTCTTGTTGAAATTTATTTCCTTTCTATGGGACTTCACCTTTTGGCTAGAGCCAAAGTGGGGGAGGGGGTGTACGGAAAGAGCTGCCATTAAAAAAATGTATTAAAAAGACTTGGATTAAGGGAGTACAGGGAAAGCAATAAATTATCTAGGAGGAATGGTGGAAAGGGAATATTAAGGGAAGAATGCACACAGGGAATGAGCAAAAAAGTAGATTACAAGCACAACCATTGAGTGCTGAAAAAGAAATAAAAAGTTATCTGAAAGCAAGCAAAGTTACCAGTGAAAGAATACATGTCAATCAGGCAGAACACAGTGAGATCTAGACACTCCTCAATTGAACAAACTCAGGAATAGGAAGTGAGCATGGGCCTGGACCAAAGAGCATGATGCCTGGACTTGTCAACTGGCTTAATACTAAAATCTAGTCAGAGTTTAGAAATGGCCAGTAAATATACTGTTAGAAGCCATCACGTGTAGATTCTTCTTAAATCAGTGCCTAATTTGAGCGAGTGGTTTCTTGTGTTCAGCACTGGCACTTAATTGTCAGCACCAGCACATTTGACAGCAGCTGCATGGTGGCATGTAATTTAACTAGAAGCAGAATAACATATGTGTATTACATCAACACACATTAAACACAACTAACACCTGCTACCCAAGCCATTCTTATTGCTTTGAGGGCCTCGAACAATCTGAATTTTCACACTTATAGCAGCCTGATGGTTAGCAGTTGTGCAGGTGCTGTCATTGACAATGCTGGAAAAGTCAACGGGTGGTGCAAGCTGGAGATGCCTCCTGACGAGGGCCCTGGTACTAACTGTTTGGCAAATTAATCACTGCCTTATATTCACTAATTGTGGATGTAAAACCTGACTATGGCCCTCATCATGACCCTGGCAGTCTAATGGCCGCCAGGGCCGCTGTGGCGGTGTCACCACAAATGGGCCAAAAGTGAATACCGCCAAATTAGGAGTTTGGTGGTTTGGGCGAAGCCAAACCGTCGAGCCTCCACCCATCCCACCACATTACCCCGTTCCGCCGTGCTGGAGGTGGGCAGCTCCAGCACAGCAGTTGATGTGATACCGCTAGTGGTATCACGAGGCAGGAGACTGCTAGCATTTTTCTGGTGGTCACACTGCTAAAAAAATCTGGTGGTCTTGCACTCAGGGGACAGGAAGAAGCATTCCTCTTGCCAGGATGTACTCGCACACACATCAACATAACTGCACACATCCACTCACACACTTCTACACCCACACACCCACACAGACGTGACATATACACCCATTCACACTGACAAACACCACATACACACACGCATTCACTTCCCCATGCACATACATTCATTCACACACACACACCCTGAACCGCATACACACACGGATTCACTCCACCCTTCCCCTCATGTGCATACATACTTTCACACACACACCCCACTACATCACATACTTGCAGTCACCCGCTCTTCCCATCCACTCACACAATCACCTTCCTCCCCGTCCACACACAATCACTCACACACACAGACACGCGCCCACAAACACTTCCGCTCCCCCTGCATTCATGATATTCACACACACACTCACTCACGCACTCAAACACACACACACACTCCCTCCCCTGTCGGACAATCCACTTACCATGTTTGTTAAGGAGGTAGTCTGGGAGGGGATGGGTCCTGGCGCTTCCACCACCGGCAGCGCCTCGATATCTGGACACCGCCACACCGTATTACGGCTTGTAATATGGTGTGTGGTCTCATTTTGGTGTGGCTTACCACCTCTGCACTGCCAAACACCAACATGACTGGTCTCAGAATTCCACCCGATTTTGGGCTGATGTCAGAGATCAGTCTTAGTAGGGCGGTCTTAAGACCACCAACACTGGTGTCATTTCGGCACCCACAGCTTCGGCGGTCTTTTGAAAAGACTGCTGAAGGCGTGATGAGGGCCTACATTTTCCCTATTCACTGTATTGAATACCCCCTCCATCAAAACTAGCATTGGCAAACCTAGGTCCATTGTTGATCTTTTCTTTCCTCTTGGCTTTAAATTACTGCAGCTTTAAGATATGTTTTAAAAGCACTGGGGTAAATAAAAAAAGAAAAGGATAACGATTGTAAAGTGTTATGTTAATTAACCCCCCCTAGTTATCTGCCCCTGCTTTCAACTTTTACACAGGGCACAGTAGAGATGCTGGAGCAATGCATATCCTTATGTACATGAAAAAAATAATACCCAAATTAATGCCATTCTCTACCATTTGCATTTACCTTTTCCCCACCAAAATATAATGTAAACAGGTGTCCTGTCAACCCAACACCTTCCATCTAACCACACCTAAAAATAAAAACCACATTCCTGGCATTTTGACACCCACACCGCCAATCTCCGTACATTCCATTTACTGAATCTGAGCTTTCTGCTCTTACATAAGTGGAGGGCCAGTGTAGTGACTACTGCTCTTTCCGAGTCTCTTGTCAGCATGGCATGTTTTCACTTGTCAACACAGGTCTGCAGAGATGTGGGTTGAGTGGAGAATACAGCATAAGCACTCTATGACCCACTGACAAGCACCATGAGAAACTTGCACTGCTTTCAGGCTCAACCCCAGAAGTCTCACTTGTGGCCCATTATACACCTCCACCTACAACTTCAGTTTATAAAACAGTAGAGGCTACCATATGATTATGCAGTTGTTGTTCATAAATCATCAGTGATGTTCCTCTAAAGCTAGGGACATAATTCTAGGTTCTGATAGGTACCTGCTGAAGATCAAGTTTTAATTACTACCAAGTCTGAGCTACAGAGGGATCTGCCAGACTTAAGCCCTTTGAACAGATGATGGACAGAATGCTGAATAAATCAAACATTCACCCCAGTCACAGATCTGGGTTTAATCTATTGTTTTTTGCTCACCATGGCCACAAGTTTGGACCCAGCCATTTTCAAATCAGTCTTGACCCTGCTCCCCATGGGAACAATCCAGCCTGAACTGCCAGGCCAAGTCCTCCCTGGACCAGAAACAAGCATTCTGGGACCGCTTTCAGGTTATCACCCCTCACCAACCAGGTTAGCTTGAATCCAGTGGCACAATGAGCACTGTCCCCACATCTGGGCATACCTTTCCCACTAACAGTGACAAAAGTAAAAAGAACAGATGATTGATGGAATGCTGCACAAATCAAACATTCACCCCCAGTCACAGATCTGGGTTTAATCCATCATTTTTTTTCTCACCCCGCCTCCCCAGTTTTTTCCAGTCTCTAGCATCTCATCCACCCCAGAGCACCCAAGTTCTAAGGCAGCCATCAGACAAATGCATAGCCACTCTTCTAGAACTCAAGTTCTTAATCTAAACCATAAGAGACCTTCACCTCTATTCAGTTTTCTCACCCTGCCCTACTGGCAGGGTTTCAAGTGCATAAATTAACTACCGAACTTGTAATCCTGAGTGCAATGGGGCTGGGTCAGAGACAAAGTGAACAAAAATCAAAATATGCTATATCAATTTTATTGGCCTTTCATCTGCAAGTCAGCATAAAAGATATAATGCACAGACCTTAAATGAAAAATAAATGCAAGTTAATATGTGGGAAATGCCCTGTTGAGGCAGGAAAGGTCAGCTAGTTGATGCAACCACTATAGATGTCTCTGTCTTGTTTGATGCACTGGGGAAAAGTGATCTGTGCTTTCATAGTTGTAAGAGATCCAGCATGTAACAAAAAGCACTGTGAATATATGTCATTTCATTTAAAGTGTATTACACACAGTATACAATAGACTACTGGAAAATGTGCAGAAAGATTCACTCTTTAGAATACAAATAAGCATTTCCACACTGTGGCCCTCATTCCAACCCTGGCGGTCTATGACCGCCAGGGTGGAGGGCAACGGAAGCACCGCCAACAGGCTGGCGGTGCTTCCAGGGCCATTCTGACCGCGGCGGTAAAGCTGCGGTCAGAAAAGGGGAACCAGCGGTTTCCCGCCAGTTTTCCCCTGGCCCAGGGAATCCTCCATGGCGGCGCTGCTTGCAGCGCCGCCATGGGGATTCCGACCCCCTTCCCGCCAGCCTGTTTCTGGCGGTTTACACCGCCAGAACCAGGATGGCGGGATCGGGTTTCGTGGGGCCCCTGGGAGCCCATGCCAGTGGCAGTGGCATGGGCAGTGCAGGGGCCCCCTAACAGGGCCCCATGAAGATTTTCACTGTCTGCTTTACAGACAGTGAAAATCGCGACGGGTGCTACTGCACCCGTCGCACCCCTGCAACACCGCCGGCTCCATTCGGAGCCGTCTTCTATGTTGCAGGGGCTTTCCCGCTGGGCCGGCGGCCGGCCTTTTGGCGGTCGCCCGCCGGCCCAGCGGGAAAGCCAGAATGGCATCCGCGGTCTCCTGACCGCGGAGCGGCCCTTTGGCAGTGACCGCATGGCCATACCATTTTAGTTGGATTACAGAACCCCCTGGGAGACAGATGTCTGAATTATCTGTGCCAGTCAGCCCTCCATTATCTGGTTGGTCAGCCACCCAGCGGTCACCTGGTTAATCAGCCATTGACCGGTATCTGGGCAGCCAGCCCAGGGACTGATGTTCTTGGCTGATCTGGCAACTAGAGTGTCCAGGCTCAAACCCATGGCAGCTGATGACAGTTAGAGTGGCCATGCACGCTAAGACCAGCTCCTTCCTAAGGTATCCCATTGGCTTCTTGCCTCTAAGCTACTCTGCTGGTGATTGCTCTGACCATCTGGTCATTCTGCTGACCTCCATAGGATCATGTTCCCATCCCTCCACACAGCAGCACTGGGTGGAAAGGGAAGGCCCCCTTCACCGCCCAGCACATTTTGAAGTGGCCTCCCCTGAGGAATCAACCTACTAGATGGTTTCATTAGTCATTTGCCCCTATACCCAGCTTGGGTGGCTGATTTGCACATCTAACATTGCCCAACCTGGGCCTAGTTCACCTTCTTTTAGGTCCCATCAAACATGCTCATGCTTCATCTCCCTGACAGAGTGGGTGACTCTGTGGTCCATGTATCAAGATGTCATAGATGGATAACATACATTGCCACAACCCCATGGCATCCTACATGGGCCTCCTCGCCTAGCAGCACGAGGCGGTGTGGGCACACAGAGCACAATCCGATCCAATTAACATTCTTGCTAGGAGCTCCATTCCTTTTCCCTGCCCCAGTCCCTTGCCAGAAACGGGCCTGAGGCAATCAATCTCCCTTGGGTCCCCTTCCCCAGACATGGGGACGCTGCTGAAGGGGGATATAACACACTAGTAGCGTGTAGTGCCACCTGCCACTCCAAAACCCTTCCAGGTGACACTGAGCTGATCACAGCACACTGCCACTGAGGAAATGCACCTTGCAGAGTCCAGGTGCACCCAGGGGGTGGTCTTGCTGTAGGAATCTTCCCTCCTAGGTGACCAGTTCCCTTGCTGTTTTGAATCTTCTTGGCGAAAATCATGAACCCCACATGTTTCACATCCTTTTGAACTCTCTCTCCCAAGTACATTTCAGCTTTCCTTTAGGTACTTGTTGGCTATCAGCCTCGATCCTATTTTTTGCCTTAGATGGAGTCCACCATCCACTTTGTGCTGCATTCCCAATCAACCTGATTCGAGCAGACCTGATATCGATGCACCGGAGCATCAATCAGAGTTACTTAGACCTTTGAGCAACACCAGGTAGTTGATCTTCTGAATGCCACATTTTATGTGCTCGCTCCTGTGCAGGGTTTCAGTGCTAGGGTCTTCCTTCTTCATTTGCATGTGCTGAGGGTATCCTGGTTAGTTAATTTTCCTCAGATTAGTAACATGCTTAAATTCAGTGTGTTTCCGTGGTAGGAGAGGACCAGGTATGACTGCAACATACCTCTGTGCCAGGATGGGAGGGAGATCCTACGCAAATCAATTGGGCTCTGACCTGGGGGGACAATGGGAGAAAAGCCGTCTTCACAGCCCCAGATGACCCCCCCATTCCCCAGAAAAGCCCCAGAAAGATTGACGTTCAATCAGCCTTCAAACAGACATAGGGCCTGATTCTAACTTTGGAGGACGGTGTTAAACCGTCCCAAAAGTGGTGGATATACCACCTACCGTATTACGAGTCCATTATATCCTATGGAACTCGTAATACGGTAGGTGGTATATCCGCCACTTTTGGGACGGTTTAACACCGTCCTCCAAAGTTAGAATCAGGCCCATAATCCTAGGCAGAACCCAGGACTGCAAATTGTGCTTGACGTATCTGTGTTCAATTTGTCCTGTAAGTCACACTAATTCTCACAGCTTGCTGCATTCTTTATTGATGCATGAGATGAGTGATCCACTGTCTAGAGTCTTTAGCAACTTTTGCAACATATTCCCAGTAGCAGGTACAGGAGAGGTAGAAGGAAAGCAGTGACACCCATCCACCACCCAATAGGCAAGACGACCCTGTGTTCCATCAGACTTCCATGCTGAGAATCAGCCTCCTCGATTCAAAGACTGTTTTCAAGTGCTTGGCCCAGGAGCTCTTCTCCACTGCTTCAGGGGAAGGGTGAATGTCTTTCACAGCAACAGAGCCCAGTAACTCCACTGCCTGCCATCCTGGATGTTCCGGCTTGGACCACACTAGCCATCAAACCTCATTCTTGTCACATGGGATCAGGCAACCAGGTACCTAGAAATGAGGGAGGGTCATCTCATCTGCACTTCAGCCATTCACCACCTGGCCAGAGCTAGGGCTCAACCCCTGTGCATCAAGAGACCCAGGCTTATGTGGAAGCCTGAGTGATGCCGATGGGTCGAGGCCCAACCCGGTGGGTGGCGCCAGAGGAGAAGAGCTGGTCTTTCACCCACACCATCAAACTGACCCCTGTCATGACCACTGAGCGTGCACATGTGGAAGCTCGAGTGGCTGGAGGTATCTTCCTCTCCTGCTCCTTAAAGCAATTCAAAATGGCTTCAAGTAACACTGTGTCTCCACTGAGAAGAGCCTGGTTTCCCTTGTGGCCCCAGCTCCTTCTCATTGAGGCTATTTTGCTGCCTGAGACAGGCTGCACCTCACTTGCTCTCAATCTGGGAGGCCTGGGATAAGGCATGGGAGGGCCCAGATTGTAAATCCATTGGGGGTCCCAGCACTGCTGAGCGTACATAGGTGCTGTCTTGAGAGAGCTTTCTGTCATGGTGGTTCACCTGACCTAGTCCCTCGCGTGTCAGTCGGATCCATCTGGGTGGAGGAGCCCTCCCTGTGCACAGTCCCATCCAAGAACCTGGTGGCTGCAGACCCATCTGCTGACCATTGTGTGTGAGGGGAGGACTGGGTCCTGTGCCTCTGGTTCTGTCAGGGAGGAGACCTAGGGTTTAAGACTATTGCCATCAGTCACTCAGGCCGTTTCACAGTTAATGATGCTTCCACAGGTTTATGTACGGACAGCTTTTTGGGACTTTTTCTTCCTCCAGATAGTCAATTTTGATAGTCTTCTCAGCACACCACCAGGTATGTTGCTGACCCCATTGGGTCCGATCCATCATTCAATTGGTAGTAGCAAAGGGGGTGTATACTAAGAGCAGGGAGTTAACATAAGTTTATGACCCACACTTACTGGGAATTCCTTGGTCATAGGAAATAATTGTAATCCCAATCCCTGTTTTGATGGGGGTTCAGTGGGTTACCTGTACCCAGGTGCAACCAGGTACCTAGAAATGAGGGAGGGTCATCTCATCTGCACTTCAGCCATTCACCACCTGGCCAGAGCTAGGGCTCAACCCCTGTGCATCAAGAGACCCAGGCTTATGTGGAAGCCTGAGTGATGCCGATGGGTCGAGGCCCAACCCGGTGGGTGGCGCCAGAGGAGAAGAGCTGGTCTTTCACCCACACCATCAAACTGACCCCTGTCATGACCACTGAGCGTGCACATGTGGAAGCTCGAGTGGCTGGAGGTATCTTCCTCTCCTGCTCCTTAAAGCAATTCAAAATGGCTTCAAGTAACACTGTGTCTCCACTGAGAAGAGCCTGGTTTCCCTTGTGGCCCCAGCTCCTTCTCATTGAGGCTATTTTGCTGCCTGAGACAGGCTGCACCTCACTTGCTCTCAATCTGGGAGGCCTGGGATGAGGCATGGGAGGGCCCAGATTGTAAATCCATTGGGGGTCCCAGCACTGCTGAGCGTACATAGGTGCTGTCTTGAGAGAGCTTTCTGTCATGGTGGTTCACCTGACCTAGTCCCTCGCGTGTCAGTCGGATCCATCTGGGTGGAGGAGCCCTCCCTGTGCGCAGTCCCATCCAAGAACCTGGTGGCTGCAGACCCATCTGCTGACCATTGTGTGTGAGGGGAGGACTGGGTCCTGTGCCTCTGGTTCTGTCAGGGAGGAGACCTAGGGTTTCAGACTACTGCCATCAGTCACTCAGGCCGTTTCACAGTTAATGATGCTTCCACAGGTTCATGTACGGACAGCTTTTTGGGACTTTTTCTTCCTCCAGATAGTCAATTTGATAGTCTTCTCAGTACACCACCAGGTATGTTGCTGACCCCATTGGGTCCGATCCATCATTCAATTGGTAGTAGCAAAGGGGGTGTATACTAAGAGCAGGGAGTTAACATAAGTTTATGACCCACACTTACTGGGAATTCCTTGGTCATAGGAAATAATTGTAATCCCAATCCCTGTTGTGATGGGGGTTCAGTGGGTTACCTGTACCTGTCGATGAAGAGCAGACACTCTGATCTACTCAGTGTAGCACACGTCCAGTTCAGATTTCTAAGGGCATCACAGACCTTTTATTGCTCAATCTTGTGTGGCTGAATGCCACTTGTCCCTCTAAGAAGTTCTACACCGACCACTAGGGGTTGCATAACTACTTAGCACGAAGAAATCACAATTTAATCAGACAAATTAACTTCATCAAATAAGAACAGCCATGCACCACCTAATTCACATAATCAAGAAAGAGATATTTTTGTGTCTGGACCGGGTGAGGCTTCCAGTGTTACAAATTAGGCTGCATGCCCTACTCCTGTTGGTAGCTTATGTCAATTCCTTTAAGTTTCAGCTTTGTAGCCATACTCCCCAGGAGCCCAAAAACTTTGGTTTCCCAGAAACTACATGCAGACCTTGAAATAACATTAACATGACTTGATCGCTAGGCGCCATAGTTTATGGTCAAAAGTTTTACAGTATTTGATCTTCTTCAAACCTCTGACCTTCATTTCTTAATTATGAAAACATTCTTGGTAAATGCTTTCCTTTAGTTTGTCCAAGAATTTCATTTCTAGCAGCACAATATGAATGCCTCAAGTATCCCTCTGAATCGTGGCTCCACTCCAAAAACATACAACTGGAGTCTTACTCCATTACTCCTAGCTAGGAGTATTCAGGTAATCAACCTTCTTTGAACACGGTAACTTTTTCAAAGCAAACACTTCAGACCCCCAGGACACTTAGTCAAGAGCATCAATTGGGTACCAAGAGGTAGAGGTTCTGGAAGATGGTAACTCACTTTGTGGCAGACCGCAAGCTTGATCCCAAAATCAAACTCATTCCACATACATGGCCTAGAAAGAGCCCTATATTGTTATTTTCATCTTTACCAGCCTGAGTCAGTAATGGGTGATTCGTGCATCTGTTGCCTTCCGTAGATGTGGTAGCCATTTCTCAGGCTCCCTCTCTAGATCTGAACCCTGAGTTCCCATTCCTCATGGTCATTATGGTAGGCACAGAAAGTACCATGAAAGTTGATAGGGCAGACATCCAAATGTATTTTTGCCTGCATTGGGACGTCAATCGCCCACGTTTTTCTATAATCGCCAAAGTGTTCTGAGGTACTGGGTTTTTCAGAACCGGTACTGATCCGGTAACCCAGTGGTGCCAGGGTACACCCAAAGACCTCGGGTACTTTCCTGATTCAGACCACAGAAACTCAGAGTCTTCTAGGTGAAGTCAAAGATCGAATTTATTGGCTGCAACCAAGTAACAAGCGTCCTAGAAGTACAACAGCACGGTTTGTATGTTCTCAGGAGACTGTGTTTCAATGCAAAGTCAGGTTTCCTTATATACAGTTTTTTAAGCTTCAGGCAAACATTCTTGACATTTTGGTTGGTCATTCACATGTTTTCACTACAAAGGAAAAAACAGTGTCATGATGAAACCTCATATTTCATGTCATCCATCCCATAATAAATTACCCGGCAAGCCCTAGTATTTTACATCAGATAAGTGTGGACCCCCAATAAAAACGGGCACCTCCCCCTCGTAAAGTAAGAAGAAGAAAAGAGCAGGTGCAGGTGTGAGCAAGATTAGGCAGGGTGTGTGAGCGATAATAAGGGTTTTATGGCATGGTGTGCCTTGATGCTATCTGATTCGGCCACTGGGAGAGGGACTGACCAAACAGGTTTGGCCTGAGGCAATGGTTCCAGCTTGCCCAGGTCAGAGAAAAGTCAATCAAGGTGTACGTGTCCTTGGAATCAAATCTGACTGTATTATAAGCCTATGTGAGGGCAACTTTTAAAAATGGCTGCCGTGTATAAAATGGGAGCCACGAGTGCAGGACGAAAATGGCGATTTCGAGGTGAAAACGCTGCTGGAATTGAGCGAAAATGCTCATGCTTAGTGTACTAGTCATTATCGGTCTTTTGATACTAAAATCGTACTGCTGTGGCAAAGTAAATTACATGGGTCCAGAATTTTTAGAACCACAGTTCAGGCGAGCCTGGATTGGTCTTCGTCTTATAAATATACACACATTCAGACGGCAGCACTCATTGCCATGTATCAGCTCTTGAATTACCACAGTTGCACAAGTAACAGATGGAGCAATGAAAGGAATCACAACTGATTTAATGAGCCATTTCCAGTTTCAACGTATCAATCATATGTACTTACATGTTCATGACTTAATCTTTGAGACAAGCATATGCACCTGGCAGGATCATCCACGAAGCCACACATATGTTGGATGAGAGGAGCTGCTTGCCCATCCTGGACTGACCTTCACCCACCTCAGTAGCCTTCTAAGGGAGCCCTTGAATGCCTGCAGAGTGCTGGGGGTGGGGACAGGATTTTCACATGGGCACTGGCAGGCCCAGCCTTCTCGACAACAATGGATAGGAGAGGCAGGCCAAGGCACAGACAAAGTTAGATACAGGGGTGCTGGCCTTGGCTCCTGGGACATCCCAAAGAAAGGTTGTTGCAAGCTGCTTTAGAAGTGTGCTTGTTGGAGAAGGGTAATGGGCTGGCATCTGAGGCCCAGACCACCAGACGTCATCCAGGATTAATCCCCTATTAATCCCACCTGCCCCCCATCCATTTTGATTAGACTACTGACAGGAGTAAGTAGTGGCACAAGCTGCCAGGTTGCTTTGCTCTACTGGGTGGCCTCCACAAAAGATTATCCCTCGAGTCAGACAACCCAGGAGGGCTAGAAGCTCTGTGCTTTAAACAACGGCCAAGTTTTGTGAAGCCATCTATTCCGACATGGATCAAGTCTTCCCAGTCGCCCAGTGTTGGCGGGATCGTCCCTGAACAGGCCTCCCTGCATGGGATGTCAGCTTTGAATCCCGGCCTGCTGTCTGGGAAGGTAGGCTCGGGGGTAATGCCACACGGACAGGAGTGTAAGGCACTCATGGACCAGGGCATCTGGCTGGCCCAGACCCTTTTAACACTTGGGGAATATAACCAGAAGACAAGGCGGTCCATTGTACCTTATCCATAATAATCTGGAGAAAGGCTACATGACTTTCTTATATTTGTTGCACACTGAGTGACAGAGGGGGGCATTGAAATGAATGTATCTGATCTCCGGAAGCCCTGGCTGAACTAGGAGATTTAAATAAGTCTTCATCCTGACTACAGGGGCAGCCCAGCCCTCGTCATGCCATCCATTCCTATGGCGCTTGACCAGATGTCTGAGACTAGAGTGACGAGATGGCTGCGTTTGAAGGATGGTGATCTGGTCTCAGCGTGTCTTATGATAAAGATTCTTCTCCCACTTGGAGGGGCCAAAAACTCTGTGGGCTGGGTTCTCAGAGCCCATGGTGGCCTTAGGCAATAGGCTCTATGAGCCTCACAAAGCTGTGAGCTGTGGCCAAGTCACAGCTTCTTAACATAGGCAAGCAGTGGATGCTTTCCTGGGCCTGCTGGACCATGTTCTGGGCACTTTGAGACAGTGGACTGTAGAATAGAGCCCAGGGCCTGGGTCCTCCAGCCTCCAGTCTGCCTGAGCTCTGACCCGGGGTCCATTCAGAGCTTCTTAACCCAGACAGGCAAGGTAGGGCTCCCAGGCATGTGGAACCCAGTCCTTGGCATTTGAAATGCAGTGAGGTGGAGAAGGGACCTTGCCTGGTGGGTGTGTAAAGTTTTCTAGGTTGTGCTTGAAAACCTGTGCTTGTCACAGCTTTAACAGTGCAATCCTGAACAGATTTGTGAAATCCTTTATTGAATGAAAAAAAAAAGTTTATGTTTTTGTATGCAAAAAACAAACAAACCTTTTCCTTTTCTTAACCTAATGGAGAACCTCCTCCTACAACGTTGCCAATTTCGAGGGTTATTTCTTTCTTGGTCCCACATTGGAAAGATATTTACTGCATCCCTTCAGCAGAACTAATGTGGTCATTATGACCCCAGCGGTTGGTGTTATTGTGGCGGTAGTACCGCCATAAGGCTGGTGGTACATACCGCCATATTATGACATTGGCGGTTTGGCAAAAGCCAAACTGACAATGTAACACAATGGACCATTGGCCACGGCGGTCACGAGGCAGCCCACGGGAATATGACCTCACCCACCGCCATGGTTTCCGTGGCTTTCTTACTGCCACGAAAGCCATGGCGGTAAGCACTGTGAGTGCCAGGGAATTCTTTCCATTCTGAAAAGCACACTCTTCATACACAAGAGGAAATTCATTTACTTGAAAACCAAAAATATTTTGTTCTTTCAAAAAAACAATTTACATGTGTTAATCAGATAGCTTTGTAAGCGAGGCGAATATAGTTCACTATCCAAATGGGCCAATATGCTGTAGTGTAAAAAAATAGATAAGCTACAATCGGACCCAATAGAAAGCATTTACTACTGGTCTTCTAAAAGATCTAGAAGTATTTACTTTTCAGCTGTCATGTTTGTTGAGTTTTTTACTGAATTACTTCATGATGTGGTCAAAAACCCTCAGGTGACTACTACATGAAGGCAAAGTTCAACGTTTGCTTTGGTAGTTTGCAACAACTGCAGAAACTTACCATTGAGGTATACAAAATTGATAATCTATGAAATTAAGTAACTACTAGGGCCTCATTTTGGAGCACATTTTTGTTATAAAAGTTGTACTTTTAATACAGTGATTAATGTTACATTGAATCATGTTACGGTAATTGTCCCTAATGTACCCTTAATAGTGTTGCCTTATGAAGCATTTCCCAGAATTACAATTTGTCAGTCATTGCCTAACGGTGGAACTGCAGAGTATCTAAAGTGCAGAAAACAATATTTAGTCAACTCAACCAATGTTAAAAAGTGTTCACTGTATATTTTGCCTACATCAAGTTAGGCCAATGTTAAACTCATCATTTGTAAATGTTCTTTTTGCAGTTCTATAACAGTTACAGAAATCTTCTAAAAGGCTTTGTATCAGCAAATGTTACAGGTTTCAGGTAAGGTTCTGGGTTTATTAATCAGCATATCTATGTAATAGTCCATAAATGTAATTTAATATGATTGATAAATATAAATAAAAAAATATATAATTGAACCTGTAAAGTATAATTCTACATTCATACTGTATACATTCATTTATTTGCAGAGATATTTAATAATGATAATAACTTAACTTGATATAGTGGTTAATTCCATACTTTTATCATTTCTAAACACTCTAAGCTTGATTAGTGGGTCATGTCCACAAACAAGGAATCCATAACATTCAAACTAGCTAACACACCAAACTCCTCCCTGATCTCAATGTCTCATGATTGAGAGCACAAACACAACTTCCAAACTTTTTAGACTGAATAGGTTCTTCTGACCGCCAGATTGAAAAATAAACTTTTTGGAAGACTTTATTGAATACAACATGGAACAACTCAGCTATCTACATGACCAGATTTTCCTTGGAGACTTCAATCTTCGCTGGGGAACTGACACTGACACCCACTCGCTACACTCAAATACTTACTTGTACTAACCTGTTTCTACATTTCTTATCTCCTAGTCACAAATATGCAGCCATTTTGAACCACGGGCTGTATCATGATGGTATTTTCTGTCGCAAAGCCAAGCTACGGTTTTAAAGGCCTGAAGTGTGTAAAGTGATTTCATTTAGCCTGATACATTTCTCGGTTCGTGCCTCATCTTCCGACAGCATGACTCAGAAACAGAAAAAAAAGAAATGTTGCTCACTGTTACTGAGCTCTACCACCTTATAATAAAGCAATTATTTAGAGAAATATTGAGTTAAAAATAAACTTTCTGGTCAGCAAGAGCATGAAACAGACGCTTGGCTACGTGCTGCGCCCGGAAAACCATCATGATAGAGGCCCTGATCTTTGCTAAGAAGGACCTACTTAAAGTCTCACACCCTGTTCAAGTAGGATGGTTAGATCACCTCCTCATCTGCTTCACAGTGTTTACATTTACTCTATACATTACTAAAAAATCCCTGGAATATCTGATCCACAAGGTAGTACTAGTAGCAAGGCTCATTGCTGACCCAATTAATGTAATAGAGATATGTCAAGGAGATTCTCCCTGTCCTAAAGAAATTAGCCACAGTGTCAAGAACTGGATGCTGAGAAGGAAGGGTGCCTTCTCCTATTAGCTATGATACCACCCTGCACTGAATGTCATGAATTAAAGTTGACAAGTGTTTCAAGGGTCTCGATTTTGATTGAAAAAAACACAAAGGGTATATTACCTCTTGGGAATTTTTTTTCCACTTGACTGAAGCGTTTCTACAAGCAAAAAAAATTATAATCCTGAAGAGAAAAAATCCTAATGATTTAGAAAGTGTATTTTCACTGGCACTTCAGATTTTCTCGTGTGAGTTGTTGTCAATTTTCATTTGAGAAAATAGAATTCAAAATAGTTAACTGTGATTGTGACTGAACAGCTGTATTTTTAGCAGGTTTCCAAGCATAACCTGGAAAGGTTTTGTAACTTCCTTAAATTAACAACTCTACATCCATACCATATTTTAGATCTCTTAGTGCACATTTTACTCAGTTGTTTGAGAATAAAAGCACATTGGATGTTCACCCTTTGTTTCATATGTCCATAGATAAGTTGCATTTGTTTTCAAGCCAGGCACAATAAAATCATGATTATTGTCAGTGACAGTTACTGTCATATCAGTAGTTACATAAGAAATAGAAAAATCAGTATTGGTGCTGTCTGCAAATAGATTGGTTTTAAACAAATTGTGACGTTTTCAGTTTGAAAATATAGGCTGCAAAGAGCAATACATCTTTAGTAAAATGTGTTATTACACATGGGTGATTAACAATGTGTGTCTTGTTGTATTTCAAGGGAAGGAAGCATCAATGTCGATTACGTTATCATCGCTGATCCTCCCACCGAGTCAAGCCTTGACGATGCAAACGAGAATATAGTGAAGAATGTATCTAAAGAATTTCCACTTCCACCCTCACCATTTGTCCGCTTCATATATGGTGAGTGAAACTGTTGACAGTATTACTAAAGGACATTAGTCCCATGAATATGATGAGAAGTAAAATCCTTAAGATTCTAACAAGACTAACACTACTCGGTTTCAGAAACAGTTTCTCACAGGAACAGGTGGTCTTCACGGCAGGTTCAACAAACATATTTCATAATTGATGCATCCGCCACTTTTTCATTTTTTCTCCTATAATATTTGCAAAAACTTGGGGCCTCATTTACAAAGTTTTGGCACATGGAAGGTTGCAAGCCTCTTTGATGCACTGCCCTGCGTTAAAACGAAAGAGCAGGAATGGTCCATATCGATGGCCTATATCCTTGTCCTTATCCGCTGCTCTTGCACACAAATTGCTTCCAAGTGCCAATGCAGGCCCTTTTTGCCCCATGGTACAAGGGTATCTGCATTGCGGGGATCATGGTTTATGTGCAGGAAGGAACATCTTCCTGTACATAAAAATTGTTAATAGTGTTTTCCTCTTTCTATTTGTGCTGCATGCAGAATGCAGCACACATAGAAAGAATAAAAACGAGGAGAAATTAAGTTATTTCCTCTCATTGTGCCACTTTTATTCTACTCCTGTGGTGGAGTAGGAAACTGATGCATTCCCAGACTTACAAACCGTGTCACAATCCATGGGTGTTATGGGAGAAAACGCACAGCTACACCCATGGAACACCCCTTTCATGCAGGGTAATGCATGAAAGGGGGGCAAATTTACAAGGCCATGACAAGCCATGCAAGGTGGCTTTGCATGGCCTTGTAGATATGGCTTGGCAGCCTGTACTGCCGGTGCAACAACAAAAGTGGTGTGCTGGCGGCTCAGGCTGCTGGTAAAAAAAGCCCTAGATTTTTTCTCCATAACCCTGTTTTCTCAAACTTGTTTTCTAGTCTTTTCTTTTCTGTATCTTTGGGAGAGATTTACATACATTTTGTGCTGGTTAGCATCACAAATGTGATGCTAACCAGCACAAAGGGGCAGATTTATGGGAAGTGGCACTGTGGTGCTGCACTGAGTGCAACACCACTTTCCCTGTGTCCCTTAGCGCCCCCGTACCACCACCATGTGTGCGCTGAATTTAAAATATGCGCACCATGGACAGGGTTGGGGCAATGGCAGCATTAAATGTGACACTACTGATGTACTCTGCAGGAGTAGTGCCAAAATGTTGCCAAAAAGTGCCACAAAAATTGGGACAAGGAAATCTCATAGATTTCCTTGCGCCATTTTTCAGCCTCCCTAACGGGGGAACCCCCCGTTTGCATACGTTATGCCTGCCTCAGGCATAACATAGCGCAAAGGGTTACAGAGAATTGCGCCACTCTGTAAATATGGCGTGGGGATTTTGGCCTTGTTGGCCCACATTAACGTAAAAAATAATTACGCGAATGTGGCGCAAGATGGCACTAGGGGATTATAACTGTGCTTTCGGGGTTATTCCTTATCCCTTCCCAATACCTGTGTAAAAATACTCATCTGAAACTCAGATAATTTATTTGCACTAAGATGATTTTGCATAGGTTATTTCTTTGTGTGCCTAAATGATTCTTATACGGAAGTAGAGAAACAGGAACATGCGCATTAAGTCAGTACATGTTTCTCCAATTTCTGCAGAGGTAAAATGACAAGGTAAGAATGTGGTCACAACAGGACAAATCCTTATAGCGCATCATGTTTTTTTCTTATTTTTGATGTCCTGTCAGTACCTGTTGTAGGAATAGTGTGCGCTCTATGAGACCACAAACTCATGAAGCCTCCACGTTTCAGATAACATACAGAGATGTAGTGACAAGCATGGATGGTGAAATGGGAGGAGGGGAGGAGTGTGCAAGACTGTCAAATAAACAAAAACAAAAAGACAGATGGGGTTTGACCAATGTAAGTTACTACCATGAAGACAAACACTGCATACTACACTGACCACCAATACAACGCATACACATTGACTTCAGTTTAAAAAAAATATTTTATTAAGTTTAAAGTATAGCATGAGTCAACCTAGAAAGATAATTGTAGTGCATATATGGGTCCTCGACATTGGAGATACTATCAATACAATACATTCACTGTTCCAGATTTACTTGAAGTATTACAACCATCTCAATAAGTAGGATCTGCAATATAGAAGTTGTTACTGTATCATGTACGTGTGTGTGTGTGTGTGTGTGTGTGTGTGTGAGTTTGGGCTACTGGCGTTGTAAATGACAATGGGCCTTATTACGACGTTGACGGAGGGGTTTCCTCCTTCACAAAACTGGCAGATATCCCATCTGCCATATTATGATCCCATTATATTTAATGGAGATAGTAATACGGCGGACAAGATATCAGTCACATTTGTGATGGAGGAAACTCCTCCTTTAAGGTCGTGATAAGGCCCAATGTCTTTTACCCATGTATTTTGGTTTGGAGTGGAATGGTTGTATAGGTTGGATTGGAATTGTTAGTTGTGGAATTGTGCGGGGGGAATTGTGTGGTGTGGAGTGGAGTTGTATTCTTGTTTGGTTGTTAAAATGGATGTGACTGGATCACAACAATTGGGCAAGGCAAGGCTGATACTATTAGTCTAATGCCACTAAGAAAAGGCAGCTGGGGAGGGAAGGAATAGAGTATGACAGAAACAAGTTAATTTTGAGCAGCAGTAGTATGAATTACTTATTGCAAAAAAACATTTTTTCCATAAACATGACAAAATTGTGCTGAAAAGAGGACGCAGTGATAACCTTTTCCCCAGGAATCCATCATGTTGTGCAAATCACATAGGGGCTGATTCCGAGTCTGGCAGTTGATACAACAGGTTACCGATGAAGAGACCTCCACAGTGCTGGCAGTCTCCCCTCCAGCCCTATCATGAGTTTTCCACTGGGCTGACAGGTGGAAACCATATGGAATAGGTGTGGCGGCTCTGGACTCGGCTCAAGGCCTATGCCTTTACACAGGGAGCCCCCCTAGCACCCTCAAAGTGTGCACTGTCGGCACAGTAGGTAGTGTGCATTCCAACAGAGCAGGGGAGGGGGGGCCTCTGCACTGCCCTGTGACAATGTCCTGGGCATGTCTGTGGCCCGAACACTTGTTCTCTGCCAGCCTTTTCAGGGCAGTTGAACTTCCCTGAAAGCCTGGCAGAGAACATGGTTGTAATCAGCACAACAGCGCTGGCTTCAGCCCTGCCGTGGCTGATTACAACCATGACCACTGTCATCCCGTCGGGGATCCTGGAGGAGATGGCGGTCTTTTGGTGGCACCGACCACCAATCTTGTAATGTGGCGGTCGGACAGCCCCAGCTATAGTGGTCTGTCCTCCACCGCAAGTGAGTCTGATGGTCTTCGGACGCCAGCTGCGTAATCCTGGCCATAGTCAAAGTGGGCTTTTAAAATCTATGGTATCTCTTCCTTGGGGAAGAGTTAATATTTTATAATAGAACCATGACTCTTTGGTGACAGGTGCAAGTCCAAAGTTCAAAGATAAATGTCACTAGGTCAAAAGAAAAGTAAAAAAAATACAGAACAAGAAGTTACACTATTTTGTTTACCTGGAGTGGGAGAAATTAGTGAACAAATGTTTAGCTCCAATAACATTACAACTGATCAACAGAAATGTGAAAAAGGGACTATGGCGTACACTGACCAATTTTCTGTCCAGAAAGGTATGTATTTATCTCAGAATCATAGTTTAAGATTTGTAGCCACAAATGGTTTTGTTTTTTAAACAAGTATCATAACATCTCAATGAAATTTTACTCACACTGGTTTGCCCACAGCTCAAATGTACCATAAAGCACCACATTCATTCACTGATACGCACTGTACATCTTTCACAAATGTGTAGTAAGATAAGCTAAGTTATGTATTTGATCTCCACTGCTGACTAATCAGAAGTCTGAAGTCCTTGAAAACTGAAAAGGACATGCCTTTTTTAAAAGCTGGCAACGTAAATGACAATATGCACACACCTATATGCGACAGAGTAGAGACTCTCTGTTAAGGTCTTAAAATTGGACATACTCAGATTAGCATGATGGCGTTTTCCCCTTAGAACCCTTTCATAGGTAGAAGAATTGATTTTCTGACAGATCAGTCATAGATGGAAAAGGGTATGTGTGTGACAGCCCTCTTTGCAGAACTGAAGAATGCTTCTGTACTGAGGCGCCAAACACAGGAATGCGGCTTGGCAGGTGACTCCTAAAAATCAAATGTACTGCATTGCAGTTAAAAAGCTTTCCAAAAGTATTTGACTGAGCACAGATTCCATATAACTGCCCATGCATTTACACCCAAATACTTGACTGAGGTTGGAGTGGTTGAACCTGAAAACGAATGATCAATAGCTACTGTGTCAAACAGAAAAGCGTTTACAAAAATTTTTGTGTGTCTAGAACAGCACAGATTGCAAACTTACAGAAATACGCAATAATAAAAAAATAATGCAAAAGCAATAATCAGAGTTAGAATGCTAGGACGCAGTGTCACATAAATAATAACTTAAATAGGGTAATGTAAAAGAGGGTTGCCAATGCAAGCTTGTATACCTAAGAATCCTGACATGGATATTATACCCCGCATCAAAGGACCTCCATAGCGCATTCATTGAATGACAGCTTTCATGTAGGAGGAAGGAGCAAAATTCTTACCCTTTGTACAGGTACTTTCTTGATACTTTGCAAGCTTTTGGGAGATGTAGTGCCTGTAAATTACCACACTGTGGCCCTCATTATGACATTGGCCGTAAATCCCACTTACCACCACGCTGACCGCCGCCAACTTACCGCTGCAGCAGATATCCGTTCACCATATTATGACACACACACCAATCCATCAGTATTCAGCCACATACATAAATCCGCCAGCCCAAAGATCAGTGATAAACTGGCGGTATCAAAACCCAAACCGTTACGCCAACAGAACAACGCCAATCACATTATAACCCACGAATCAACATGGCGGACATTCAATGGCGGTAAACCATTGGCGGTACATACCGCCGTGCTCAAAACGGACACACACATACAAAACAACACCACATTGGATAATTCAAACAACACACACCTGACATCCATACACACATCACACACACACACACCGACACCACTATAAAACACACACCCATATTACCCACAACCCTTTACCATTTCAAACCACTGCCAGACATCAAGACCACTCACACAACTAGAGCCACACACTGTTCATACCTATACACCACTCATGCACCCACATCACATACCCCAACACATTACCTAACACACCCTCAACTACACACCTCACACAACACCAATGTCAGCACAAAGACATCCCCGTTTCACAGAGGGGGAGCTAAGGGTCATGGTGGTGAAATTATCAGGGTAGAGCCACAGTTATTTGGAGCACAGGTGCAGCAGATATCGATAGCTAGGAAGATGGAGCTATGGCGGAGAATCGTGGACAGGGTCAACGCCATGGGACAGCACCCAAGAACTAGGGATGACATCAGAAAGAGGTGGAACAACCTACGGGGAAGGTATGTTCCATTGCACCAAGACACCAGCTCACTGTACAGAGGACTGGTCGTGGACCCCCACCCCCACAACTAACAGCATGGGAGGAGCAAATCTTGGCAATCCTGCATCCTGAGGGCCTGGCCGGAGTAGGAGGAGGACTGGACTCTGGAAAGTCAACTCTCTACTACTACTACCCCCCTACCTGCATGCCATCACATACCCCCACCCTCACTCCCATCACTCCATCCATCCTACACACCCCACCATCAAATCTCACTCATCCCTATGCCAAGCCCTGCATGCTCTACAAATGCATGGACACCCATCACAGCCCCGCATGGACACTCATCACTAAAGCATGAACACTATAGAGAACTAACTATCCCACCATACACCAATGTACACAAGTGAAAGCTTCCAGGGCAAATCCAACCAAAAAGGGAAAGCCACGGATGCACAATATGTCAGACACAGAAACCATAACACATCATTTACATCCCCACAGGTACCCCAGCCTATGTCAGTGGAGAGGAGGTGCCAGCACTATCTAGTCCCCCAACTGAAGAGGCCCACAGTGATGACAGCAACTCTGGTCTTCTGGATGCCCTACCTGGCCCATCAGGGACCTCCGGACAGCCTGTTACCCAGGCCCAGTCACACACCACCACAGAGACTACCCCATCAGGAAACACCACCACAGCACCCACCCAGCATACCCACACCTCTGTCCCCAGGACCTGTCAATCAGCAGTGTGTCCACCTCTACAGGGACCCCAGGCCACAAGTCATAACCAAGACAATTAGGGACCAGGGGTCAGTGGGCACATGGTTCAGGGGACACAGGCACAGGCCAACAGGGAAACTGGAAGGAGTGCTGTACTCCAGGGGGAGGAAAGGCCCAGGGATCCGACTCTCCAGGAGGCACTTGTAGAGATCCTGGGAGCCTACAAACATTCCCATGACACGATGGGCCAGATCCTGGACAATGTGCAGGAGAACAGGTGGCTGCAGGAGGGACAGTACATGGGATCAGGGAGGACTTGCAGGCCATCAACAACACCCTGATCTCCATAGCAGGGGTGCTGGCAGACATAGCCAATATTATGAGGGAGGCAGTCTCACACCAGTGGGCCCCTGCCACTAGCCAGGCATCTGAACAGCCTTCCACCTCCGCTGCCGCTACTGGCCAGGAGGCTCCACCACAGGACTCAGAGGCCATTAGCACCCCCCCCCGCAGAAGGAGAACCACCCCGCAAATGTTCCCTGTGATCCAGACAGAAGCCAGAGACTCTTGCCAAGACCCCTGCCAGAAAATGAGACTCTCCTAATTGTCACCCTTGTATCCCACCCTGTCCACCTTGAACTGCCATTGCTCCCCTTCCTATATCCCCTTGGACAATGCACCTGTGTTACAAACAGACTGGGACAATACCCTGGACTTTTCTCCATCATCAACCCATCCCATTGCACTTCCCCCTCAATATTTTAGCACTTCAATAAACACCCTTGGGAAAAAAAGAAGTTTGGAGTATGTCATGCATATCAAATATGCATTCATTGAAACAGGCACAAACATTGCAAATCAACTGTACAGAAAATGGGCATAGACTAATGACCTGTAGCTGGCTGCAGTGATCACACCAGGAGTATATGTGAGCTCACCAACATCTGCAAAATGAATTGCCAGAAGGAACAGTAAGTGGGCATAGAAGTGGGAAATATCAGCATGCCAGTGCCAAACAAATTAAAACAAATGTCATTGAAATGTGAAGTAACAATGTCCTACCTGTGTGTCACTGGAAGTATTGTCTGATCACAGATGTTCTGTTGTCCTCATCCTCTGGTTCCTCATCCTCACTGTCCACAGGGTCCACAGCTGGCACACAGGCATCTCCAGCCTCCTCCTCGTGCATGAATGGGACATTGCGCCTGGGGGCGAGGTTATGCAACATGCAGCATTCCACCACTATCTGGCAGACCTTCTTTGGTGAGTAGCACAGGGATCCACCTGTGAGACGGAGGCACCGGAACCTGACCTTCAGGAGGCCAAACGTCCTTTGAATTATCCTTCTGGTTCGCCCATAAGCCTCATTATAAAGTTCTTCTGCCCTTGTGCTGACATTCCTCACAGTGGTCAGCAGCCATGATAGGTTAGGGTAACCAGAGTCACCTGAAATATTGAGGGACAACATTTAGCCCCACACTATACCATATGGCTCACACCATACCCATACACCAACATATACTAGGTGGGAACCAGGGCTCACCTATTAGCCACACCCTGTGCCTCTGTGGTTGGCCCATCACATTTGGGATGCTGCTTTTCCTTAGGACAAAGGCATCATGCACCGACCCAGGATACTTAGCATTGACTTGGGAGATGTACTGGTCCGCAGGGCACACCATCTGGGCATTCATGGAGTGGAAACTTCTGATTCCTGAACACCTGTTTATTCTGGCGGGGGGGACAAATGCAATATGTGTTCCAACATCCGCCCCAATTATGTTGGGGATATGTCCCACTGCATAGAACTCGGCCTTTACTGTGGCCAAATCTTCAACCTGGGGGAAAACAATGTAGCTGCACATGTGTTTAATCAGGGCAGGCAACACTCTTTTCAGCACTATCGAGAACAGTGTCTGTGACATTCCTGCTGCCAAGCCCACTGCCATTTGGAAAGAACCAGTTGCCAGGAAATGGCGCAGTGATAGGACTTGCACAAGAGGGGGCATCCCAGTGGGGTGACAGATAGCAGATAACAGGTCAGGCTCCAAATGGGCTCACAGCTCTGTGATTGTGGCCCTGTCCGCTCTATATGTGGGTATAATGTGCCTGTCCTCCAGTGTTGCCAAGTCCACCAGGGGTCTGTACACAGGGGTATGTCTCCATTTCCTACTCATCCACAGCGGTAGGAATCTAAGGGACAAAAGAGTGAAGAGCCGGTCACAAACTGAACAATGGAGCTACAGCAGAACTTTGCATCCTGTAAACTTGTAATGGGTCAGTGTGATTTGTCCAGTATGTCCTAATATCACCAGTGACGCAGCATTTTTCCCGGGTCTGCCCCCCCGCCCTGAAATGTCGTCTGCCTGTCCTGTGTGGAAGGACAGGTGGAAGTGAGGTAATTCCGCTGATGCAGTGCACCATTGCCAGAGGCAGTCGGGACCCTCCGTGCAACTCCTCATTAGTTATAATTGGGCCCTATGGGGTACAGTGGCCAATGGTGATCTACTCCGGTGGTGACAGTATGCACCACCCGGGATGTGACCACCATTTTCTAGCTCATTCATCACCTGCTACCTGACCTTCCACAGGAGAGGACCTACACTTCATGTGCTGCTGTGACCTGTGTCTGGAACCTACCAAGGCTTGTGTGACCGGGGAAAGGGCACCAGCCTTCACTTCGGAGGAGTTGGAGAGACTGGTGGATGGGGTCCTACCCCAGTACAGACTGCTGTATGGGCCTCCAGACCAACAGGTGAGTACACTGTGGGCAGGATGCATGTGGCATGAATGCATGGAGTGGTGTGTGTGAAGGCCTCGTGTAAGGGGGGTGGGTGGATATCCTCTGGGCGGCGTACAAGTTGTGTGCTCGGCCATGTGTGTTTAAATGGTGATGGAAACGGGTATGGTGGGCCATATGTTTAACAGGCAGGACTGTTTGTCTAAATCTATTTTCCTGTGTGCATTGCCTCTGGAGGTCAGCGCCCATCAAAAGAAGGGTATATGGCATGACACCACCAAGGAGGTTTGGACCCGGGGGATGTATGGCAGGAGGAGCACCCACTGTCGCAAACGGTGGGAGGACCTGAGACTCGATGCACGGAAGTCGACGGTGGGCCGGCTGGAGATGGCCTCCCAATGAGGAAGGGGTGCCCGTTGAACCCTGACCCCCACTGAAGGCCTGCATACTGGCAGTGGCCTATCCAGAGCTGGCTGGGTGCTTGAGGGCATCATAGCAGCCACAAGGGGGTGAGTACAGTGCCTATCACTACAACTTACATATGGTAGGGTGGTATCCGGGTGGGGGATGTGTGTCAGTGGGTGCCCCTAGGCCAGGTCTGGCATTGCAGCAAAGGTCCCCTGGCGGCTAGGGTTCAGAAGGGAAAATATTGCTACCTAGCTCGTAGGCATCCACTACTGGCCAGTAGGGTCCCATGCGTGGGTCTCTTGCATGCTCCATTTGGCGGTGTGTGCCCCTACCCATGCATTGGCCGCTAACTATTTCTCTGGTAGTGCAATAGCATATTGCGTAGGCCTGTTACCTGTGTGTGAGGGTGCTGTGTACACCAACGGTGGTGTTGGTGCAGCCATTGACTAAGTGTATCCTTGGTCTCTTTCCCCTCCTTTCTTGTTTTGTCATTCTGTCATTATGTGCATTAGCATCATCTGGTGGAGGAGCAGAGGCACCGGCGACGGAGGGAGCTGCATCCCACAGGACCCAGGAGGCAGAGTCCACTGACGCTAAGGGCACTAGTGGAATGGAAGGCGAGGGGAGCACCACGGCAGAGACTGGAGGGAAGAGTTCGGACACAGATACCTCCTCAGATGGAAGCTCCCTGGTGGTGGCAGAAACTTCTGTGACCACACTAGCTACAGGTACATCTGCCACCCCCGTACCAGCGCTGCCCTCCCAGCAGCCACTCAGCGAGTTGCCCGTGCCTGCTCACCCAGGAGGGTGGGCATCTCCTTCGCCCTAGGCATCTCAGGCCCTGCCCCAGTTAGCCCTGCTGCCCTGAGTGAGGAGGCTATTGATCTCCTGAGGTCCATCTCTGTAGGGCAGTCAACCATTGTGAATACCATCCAGGGCCTGGCAGCCCAGATGCAACAATCTAATGCATTCCTGGATGGCATTCACACTGGATTGGCGGCCCAAAGAGATCGATTCAGGCTCAGGCCTCCTCTCTGATGGCAGCAATTTTCCCTGTTTCTAATGTCCCCCCTCCAACTTTCACTTCCTAGTCCCATTCTCCTCAACCCCAACCCATCCCAAGCACACAGGCAGACAAGCATGCACACAATACAACACCCAAGAGTGTCACAGGGAAACACAAGCACCACACTTCATCCCACATGCACTCACACAAACACCACCCAGTTGCAGACACAACAACATCCACTATTTCAACTGTCTCCCCCTTCTCCTTCTCCACCACCTCCCAACCAGTTCTGTCCACACTCACAGCTGCATGAACTACATCATCCTCTACTATCAGCATCACCAGACAAAGCAAAACACACATCTCACTGGCAGACACCTCCACAACAGCTATGCACATGTTCCCTGTGTCCTCTCCCACTGTGTCTGTCCCCACTCCTAAAGTACACAAACACGAGCGCTCAGAGACCCAACAGCCATCTACCTCACAAAAGCATACAGCCCATGCACCTGCACCCAAAAGCAACAGACAGACACCTCCAACAACCACTCCCATTTCTTCTCCCTCTTCCCACCCCAATGTCCTTATAAAACTGTTCCTATCCACTGTTGATCTCTTCCCTACCCCTCCCCTCCCCGTCCTGCACGTATGGGCAGGGTAGGAAGAACCCAGCCAAGCACCTCAGCCACACAGTCCACGGCCCCAGTCGTCACGACACCCACTTGAGGTGGAAAGGGATCCAGGCCACATGTCCTGAAGGTGGTGGAGCCTGCACTAGGCAGCCTAAAGGAAGGAGCCTGCACCAGCAGCCAGGAAGACCAAGGTGCCTGCACCAGCAGGCAAGAAGGGAGAGGAGCCTGCCCCAGCAGCCAGGAAGACCAAGGACCCTGCCACAGCAGGCAAGAAGGGAAAGCAGCCTGCCCCAGCAGCTAGGAAGACCAAGGAGCCTGCACCAGCAGGCACAAAAGGAAAGGAGCCTGCACCAGCAGGCAGGAAGGCCAAGGAGCCTGCACTAGCAGGCAGAAAGACCAAGGAGCCTGGGCCAGGAACTGTGATGGAAGCCCCACCACCAACCATGGTTGTGCAGAGGATGGGCAGGAGCCTCCCCCCACCAGCAGCACCAGCACTGTGCAGCCGTCTGAGGCTGCAGGGGATGGGCAGGAGCGTCCCCCACCAGCAGCACCACCACTGTGCAGCCGTCCGAGGTTGCAAGGGATGGGCAGGAGCCTCCCCCCACCAGCAGCACCACCACTGTGCAGCTGTCACCGCCGGTGGACGGTATGTAATCCTGCCTCCATGTGCTGCTGTGCGGCATGCCCCCGTTAAAGCCAGTGGGTATGACACCCACCTGAGAAACTGTGGCCCATCACTCCCCAGGATCAAGCACAGGGCATGTAGCCCCCTCCAGAACCAGTGGGTATGACACCCACCTTGGAGACTGTGGCCCATCACTCCCCAGGATCAAGCACAGGGCATGTTGCCCCCTCCAGAACCAGTGGGTATGACACCCAGCTGAGAGACTGTGGCCCATCATTCCCTAGGATCAAGCACAGGGCATGTTGCCCCCTCCAGAACCAGTGGGTATGACACCCACCTTAGAGACTGTGGCCCATCACTCCCCAGTATCAAGCACCGGGCATGTTGCCCCTCCAGAACCAGTGGGTATGACACCCAGCTGAGAGACTGTGGCCCATCACTTCCCAGTATCAAGCACAGGGCATGTTGCTCCCTCCAGAATCAGTGGTCTTGTTACATCTCCTGGCTGAGGTGCCCCCCGTTTCCCTGAGGTTCCTGCCTATTTACCAACTGATGCCCCTGCAGTGTTCTCTCCGTGTTGAAGCAGGTGACATGTGTGGCCTTGGACCTTGGCCTGTGGCCACGTGGCCTACGAACATTATGGACTGGGCTGTGTCCCTTTTTCTGTACATATGTATATGGGCCTGATTACAACTTTGGAGGACGGTGTTAATCCGTCCCAAATATGACGGTTATCCTGCCCACCGTATTATGAGTTCCATAGGATATAATGGACTCGTAATACGGTAGGTGATATATCCGTCACATTTGGGACGGATTAACACCGTCCTCCAAAGTTGTAATCAGGCCCTATATCTATTATCTTGCCTAACCTATTTTTCATACTATGTTGATCTCATTACATTCACTTTTGCGTAATCGTTTTGTCCTTGCATTATTCAGCCGAGTGATGGGGTAAAATTGTTTTTGTAATGCATCTGGTTGTGTATGGTGTGTGTATGTGGGATGTGTCTTGTGCGTGTCACTCTCTTTTTCCTCCCCACCTCCCTTGTGTGCTAGGCAGCTGTACTCAACGTCGTCGCCGGCATTGGTGTTGGTGGTGTAACAGAACGTAGAAGATTATCAGGAAGACATGCAGTTCAGGTTCCATGGCAGTGCGGTTGTTCCCTGTGCCTCCAATGGTGAGTCCTTTCCCTTCTGAGCTCTGTTTCCACCAGGCTTTTGATGTTGTTGGTACCGCCCCGGGAAAGGTGGCGGTTTGGCATGTCATAATATGGTGGGGGGAACATTGTCTTCCACCTGGCTGTAGGCGGCTACCGCTGTGGTGGCTGTTGTTTCCACCCTGGCGGTCAGTGTGGTACATTGGCTGTCTAGTGGAGATCTTTCTGCCATGGTCATAATTAGGCTGTGGTTACTGCCAGCCTGTTACTGCCACTTTGTCACCGACCGCCAGGGTCGTAATGAGGGCCTGTGTGTCTTTGAGAGGAATGTAGAAACATCTGTAATGCAAGCCTCTACTGAGTCCGAGTCTGCAGTAGAAGCAGTTAGTGATGTATTCTATGACAGAGTACAGGACATGTGGCCAACCCTCCAAACACATATCTGTTCAAAGCACTAAACGCCAGGTTCAAGTCTTGGCATCGGCTCAACATCCTGCGATTGTGAGTAAATCACCCAAGCGCATGAGATTAAACAATATTAAATGTGTCTCTGTGCCTAAATCGATAAATAACAATACAATGAGTAAACAGAAAAAAAGCAGTTTGGAAACAAATGCTATAAAATTGCATGGCCCACCAGGTTTGAGTCTCAGCATTGGCTCAACATCCTACAATTGTGAATAAATCACTACGCTCCTTAAACAAAACAAAAATTATAGTTGGATGTAACGAATGTTTCTCCGTACCTATGGAAAATGCTGATACAATTTAAAAACATGCCAATTGGAATATAAAGAACAATGCAGATAAAAGCTCTAGACAGCTGTTGCTGCATCCAACATTCCAAACACATGTCTAGTCTAAACTAGCCTAAAGAAAAAAAAGCTGATTGGAAATCAACGCTGTAAAATTGCATGGCTGGCCAGGTTTGAGTCTTGCCAACAGCTAAACAGCCTGTGATTTTGAGTATATCACAAAATCGTATGTAGCTTAGACAAAACAAAAAATACAGTTGAATGTATCAAATGTGCCTCCATGCCTTTGGCAAATGCTGATATGATTTAAAAAACATGCCAATTGGAATTAAAAGAACAATACAGATACAAGCACTACACAGTCATTGCATGAAGCCGACATTGCGGACACACTGCTATTCTAAATAAGCCTAAAAAAAAAGAGTGCGCTGAAAAATGCATCAATTAATAAGAGTAGGGGGACATTTAATAGGGGTAATAGCCCTGATGTGAAAAACACACTCAAAGGTGGGACAACTAAAGCCAGTGTCCCAATAAAAAGCAATGATTTCCTAACAGCAGAAAAAAAGAACTAATGAAAATGGTGGGCGTGTTTGAAGCCAATAGGTGAAATACAGCATGTCTCGAAGATACAGCAAATGTGCTGTCTAGATAAGACCTAAAAATAAGTAAAGGGGGAAAATAGCAAACTAAGCACAAAATGAGAAAACATCAACAAACTTCCACTGAAGCGATTATCTAAGCGCAGTTACCATGGTACTAAAGGCCGGTGTGTGTAATCCCACCAGCCTTTCCACAGCACATTCCTATAGCAGATTGTGGATGATAAGGTCCGGTTTAGCCATTCAGCTGCACCCCTTTGGCTCGGAGTGTACAAGTCCATCATTCCTCTGACACATAGCCATCTGGGAGAAAGAGTATCTGTCCCACCTCATCCATTTACAGGCACTCCTGTAGGGTCATCTCTCAAGCCTGCACATACTCAGGACTACACTGATCCCTTTTTCAAACAATTTTTAGTAGTCCCCCTTCACAATCCATCCATGTTAGTAATTCCTGTCTCCACCGCTTAAGGGTAGGTCCAGTTGGAGACTTCTGAAACAAAGAAATTTGCCAGCGAGCCAGTATAAAGGCAAGATCTGCGAATCTGGTGATGATTAAGTTAGCTTTAGGCCTTGGAAATAGTCCTAATAAGCATACTTCTGATAATCCTTCCCATGGAGACATTAATAAAATTCAGCACTCTATCCTAGTAGTACACAAGAACCAGGCAATTCCACACTATGTGGTAGAAATCAGCCCCTTCTAACTGTCATTTTGGGCAGGGGTGAAGTGACGTATACTCTTTGAAGATGTTATTATTACTAATTTATTTTCAACCGGGCATTCTGGGAAATATGAGGTTATACTTCAGAATAATATTCCAGTTGCTATCTGTAAGTGCCATGCCCATATCTGTGGTCCAGTGTTCATGAAAGCCAGCCAGCTCACTCTTAGTTGGGCATGGTGCACTTTGTATAACTTGGTTATCATTCTTGTTTGTCCATTGGAAGTACAAATGAATTTTAAGTAACCGTGTTCTTGGGGTGCCCAACTACCACATTCTTAGTTATTCCATATGGCGGACACTACAATAGTTATCAGGAGGAAATGCTGTGTGGGGTGCTCATACTCCTCAACCAAATCTTGAAAATCTCTCAACTGACCATTCACAAACCAGTCCCCAAGCGTGGCCATACCATTCCTTTCCCATTAAGACCAATTACCTATATGTAGAAGTTGCAGTAATGTTATCAGTAGTTTGTTTGCATAGAGGAGTCAACTATGTGTCCCTTGAGGGTCTCAAAACCATGCATATTGGATGGTACCAAGCAGAAGTCCAGCAGATAACTCTTTCATTTGGAAGTATGGATTGAACATTAAAGCCAGTGGTGTATCTCAGGATGGTTCAAATCATATGCAAGCAGCCATCCCCTCCAGTACATTTCTCTCCAGTAGGCTGACCATTTCAAGTGCCTAACGAGATAACACAGCTCCTTATCAGTGGCAACCATCCTATCTTCATCCAAAGGGTGCTGAAGTTCAGTCAAAGCAATCCTACACTGGTCCTCCTCCCAATTAAGACAAATGAGCCAAGATACCAATAAGCAGTCTAATTCACAAAAGACGGATTTTGGAAGTCAAATGGGGAGTGTAACAAAATAATACAAGAGACACAGGAGGAAAACCATTTTTGATAGAGCAATTCTTCCCAACACAGACAACAAGGGTGTTAACCAGAAATGTATATATTGCCTCAAGGAGGCTGGCTTCGCTGTGATGGTGTCCTCTAGAAATTCTGCTTAGTTTCTGATAAATGTGCCTAGCGGAAGTCATCACCTATTTCAGAAGGCTTCGACTGGGCCACAGAAGCAAGCAGCAGGAAAGCATTAGATTAGTCCACATTCACAGGTATGCCTGAGAGATGGTAGAAGTCCTCCATGGCACTAAAGGCACCCCTGGCATCTAAGCATTCACTACGAAGATATATTAAGATGTCTCCCACATATAAAGAAATTAATAAGGGGGAGTTGTCAATCAGTAGCCCTCCATAGTACTTGTCTTTGTGAAGCATAAGGGCCAGCAGTACTATGGTCATAGCAACTGTCACCGGCAAGGGAGGGCAGCCCTGCCGCGAGCCCCTGCCAACCTGGCTCTTGGCTGAGATAACACTACCAGTCTTTAAACTGGCTGTCTGATGATATATAACAGTTGCATCCATTTGAGGAAAACTGTGCCCAGCACCATGGTTGCCGTAACAACATTAAGAATGTTCCATCGCAGAGTGTCAAAGGCCTTTTCAATATTTATTGACACTACGAGGAGCTTAGGGTAATCGCTAAGGGGGACATGCAATACCTGCACTAGTTGTCAAACAGTAGTTACTCTGCTATTTGTAGGTATGAATCCTGATTGGTCGGCATGGTGAGGCTCCACTTATGTTTACTAGAATTGTACTCAGTATCATGTAATCTACATTGAGTATAGATATTAGTCTACAAGACGTCACCCACTCCCCGTCCTTACTCTTCTTCAGAAGAGGGACAAGCAAGGCAGCCCTAACCCCTGGCCTCATTGGACAAGACAATCAGGATAGGAGCTAGGTCACCTACGTATGTCACACAAAATTCGATAGGCGTTCCATCTGATCCAGATACCTTGCCTCTGACTAGCACACTTCTTGAATCACAATCTCCCCATTTAGAGAGGACGCTATGTTGGTAGGCAATCTGCTTGTCCTGGCAGGTGTAGCATAAATGAGGAGGGCCTGAATATCATCAGTCCATTTAACTGCATAAATTTGAGTGTAATAGGGATAGAAAAGATTCATTATTTAAGCTTGGATGTAGACTAGTCTCTTTTATACTGTACATTTAAAGTATTTAGGAACTCTTTCTTTCAGGATTAGCTAACCAAGCCACAATATGCAGCTTTATTGCGTTCATCATGTGCCTTAACAATATATGTACAGCAATCATATATTTTGACCCGCTCCACCATTTCCAACTGTTTTCCCATCGCTACCCGCATACAATCAGGGGTTGCCGGGTCATTGATTCTAGACAATTCCAACTCATTTCAGATTTTCTCCTCTCATATTATCGCAAAATGCAGTGGCCATGATTTACCAGTTTAAAAGCCCCTGCTGCGCTAAAGGGGACAACACCATCCCCTTATTCTCTCTGAAGTTGTTGCATATCATGTCTCCCAGGTTGGATCTTATCATTGGCCCATGAACTGCTGCAACATTCAGCTTCCAGACCTGGAACCTAGGCCTAAGAATATTCTATCTCAACAATATCTAAGTTTTAGCGAGGTACTCAGCTTGTATCACCCTTTCAGGCATACTTGTTGGACTGACAAATTATGCGTGTGAGAATAAAAAGAATAGTTACTGCCCTCAGGATTATGTGCCGTCCCTGAGTCTATCAAGCAGCACTCTTTCAACCAGCTAGAAAAGAACTAGGTTATGTTATGAATCGAGGTAGAAAGAAGATGGGGATGTGATCTGTCTGTGTGGCATTGGCTATACAATTGAAATTTACTTGCAAAATCAATGGATTAAGCAGTACTTAAGATATGGGGTTCCAGAGTTGTCAAGAAGATCAGTTGATCAGTAGTCAGGAAATATATATTAATAAAAACTATGGCCCTCTCTTTAACATCAGCGGTAATACCCACCTACTGCCGTGGTGACGGCCTCCACCATACCACCGCGGCAGTGACCATCCTTCCGCCAGATTATGAGCACTGCCTGACTTCCGCCACAATAAGGGCAGACATCCGGCAGTGTTCATACTGGTGGACAATGGTGATCTGGCGCTGCTACCACCTGCACCGCCCTGCCAGTAGAACACCGTCAGCCGTACCTTGAGCTGGAAGACGGCCTGGTGGTGTTCTGCTCCAGAAGTGATGACTAGAGGTGATGACCTTCTCGCCTAAGGTAAGTTGGGCGTCCAACAGAGGAGGGGGTGGGAGGTGTTATGTGTGTCTGAGTGTGTGAGTGCGTGTGTCAATGCGTCTGTGTGTGTTGTGTTGTATTCGTGGTTGTATGTGTGTGGGTGAATACATGTCAAAATGGTGAGGTGAGTGCGTGTCTGCATGTCAGTGTGTCTGTGTGTAAGAATGTGTGTGAGTAAGTCTGGACGAATGCATATGTGAATGCGTGTACGCCAGTGAATGAGTGAATGCTTGTATGCCAGTGAATGAGTGATTGAGTGCATGCCAGTGAATGTGTGTGTGCATGGTGCATGTGGGTGTCTGTGTACATTTATGGAGAAGGACAGGTGTATGCGTGTATTGGGAGGGGGGGTTTAAATGGAGGGGGTGGAGGGAGGTGTTTTGATGGAGGGAGGGAGAGGGATGTCAGATGAGTGTTGGGGGGTGCTCGGGGAGCCACCTACCAGTGACAGGGACAGAATTCCTTGTCACCGGTTGGCCATACCGCCATGGTTGTCGTGGCGTTGCTAACGCCATGGAACCCAAGGCGGTAGGCAAGCTCATAAAGCTGCCAGCGGTACTCTGTGGGCTCCGGGTCAGAGATTAATATCTCCAGCCCGTGGCTCATACTGCCATGGCAGTATGAGTGGAGAAGTGGCGGGTTAGCTGCAGCCAACCTGCCACACTCATAATGTTGCGGTATGTACCACCAGCCTGTTGGCGGTCATACCGCCACATTAACCCTGGCAGTCAACACACCGCCAGGGTCATAATGATGACCTAAATCTTTTCCATCAAGCTTTCCCCCAACACTATGTACCTGACATCTGGATCAGTGACCTCAATTTGGGATAGGAACAGCTTCCCCAGTATGATCCAAACTAAACCCCACCCAGCTAACTCTGAATTGACTATGGCATAGACCTTCCCACACCATCTGTTTTGTAAAGCCTGCCCTTCTGTTTTAGTAAGGAGAGTTTCCAGGAGAAAGGTGATCTGGGCCCTGTCCCTTTCAATATACATTTTTACTCTGTGTCTCGGAAAGTCAAGGCCCCGCACATTTCAGGTGAGTACCCTAATACTGGAAGCAGTACTAGTCTTGGTGATATATGAACATTTCAGAGTGTTGACTGTGTGTTTCACCAACACACCATTAAAAAGGGGCACACTAACACTGTGGGATGCTACTCAAGCGATTGCGGACTTTGGGCCATATGTACAAACACTTTTTCCCATAGACACAGAATGGGTAAAAACCTTTGCTACATCTGGCCCTTTATACCCACACTCTGCTTACCACAATATTCTGACGCGGTGCGAGTAAACAGATGGCTTAGATACTTGACCTTAATTAGATTGTCTGACTATATACTTAATTTGAGTTACAACTCTGTAATTAGTAGCTCACCTTTATTGTGATTATTCTGATTCGACATCTTTGAAGGTCAATAAACTGATCAAACACATTACCTAGAACAGAATATTGACAGTGTTAAAAAAAGTAGATCTGCAAAATAATTACATTTGGACTTTGAGTTTTTGAGTCAAGAGGAGAGTTCATGGAATGAGTGTTGTAATATGGATTACTTTCTTTAGATTTTTGGGTTGGTTTCTACTCTTACCCTCTTGGAGCACCACAGCATAAAAGAAAGGAACATTAATCTTTTTTTGCTCACTTCTGGAATGTGTTCGCCTGCATATATCTACCCACCGCCTCTAAGGATATTCCACTTCATTATGGTACACAGGGGTTGTTGACATAATTTATATAAGAATTATATTACTCCCCCTTGCTTGTCAGATAAGGCTCTTTCATCATGAGAGACTGAGTACCACTTCTGTGTCTCAGTGAGTTTCCCAGTTGGAGACTAGCTTTGTCTGGGGTTTCAAAAGAAAGCTTTGCTTCTTGACTTAGCATCCTTTGGTTTTATTTGGTGTTCATACACTGGCGTCCTAGGAGTAGAGTGCACCCCAAACATGCCTGGAGGTGTTTTTAAGTCTGCACTAGCAAGCTGTAGGAAGTACACTGTGTCATCTGGAAGTCAGCGTGAGAAGACTGCAATGCAGAGATTGATTTTGGAAGATGGCTGATTACGAAAGGGTAGCCTGTGCACAGCTGAGGAAAAGCGGTGTGGCCCTAAAAGACTGTGAAGGCATGTGCAGTCTGCATAGGATATCGTTGGCAGTGGGATTCTTTAGGAATGTGTGTGAGATGGCTTCATTGTGCACCTGTGCATCAGGATAACATCAGAAAAGACAAGTGTGAAGATATGCCATACAGTCAACGCAAACAAGAGCCAGGCCAAAGAGTTGGGCACAGTTTGACAAAATGTGTTTGGCAGCAGAGGAAATGCTACTTTTTTGTCTTTGTGCCTATGACCTTTGAAATGTCAAAAGGGAAGAAAAGTGACGGACAACCTGAGGTGATTTGTTTAATAAGGTAATGAGAAAAAAGAGGGCTTAGCCTGCACTGCATTAGTTGGTGATATGCACACTTTTCTTTGCATTAAATATCAACCTGCAGTGTATGGTCTCCTTGTAAAAGATCCACTATCAAGCTTAGCTGTCTTCATGGTTTGGTTCCGCTTTGGCAGGTACACTGACTCCTAGGCATACAACATCAACTGTAACAGGGACCATAAAATTATTATCTCAAATAGTGTGGATAATAAGCATGGTCAATACTGTTTATTTAGTCTTATGACTACAGCTGTGGTGTGTTACATAAATTAAGTTACTTTTTTCAACAAGGAAATTAGAAGCGAGATGTAAATTGTCACACCACTACCTTTTTATTGAGTCCACCAGGGGACTTACCTGCACAGATGTGTAAACTGAAGAGTGTGTTCTTGAACTATGCCAGAGTTGTTGAACTAACCTGAGTGCCAAAAGGAGATGGTCCATGTCATTACATTATCTGAGGCAGATGGGCCCCAGGCCCAGGTCCATCTCTCCCCCTGCTGCTGCATCACTCTTGCTTCTCCTTGCTGTTTTGCCTGTTTTTTGTGTGCCTTCACTTTCTTTTCCCTCATTTTACACTACTTTCTCCCTGCATTTTTTGTGCCTTCCCCTTGCTTTTCCCTTATTTTCACTGCTTTGTTCTCGCTTTTCTCTCATTTTCACAGCTTTCTCCTTCCTTTTATCCCTGTTTTTTGTGTTGCCATCTCCCTGCTTTCCTCTTGTTTTCACTGCTTTCTCCTTGCTTTTTCCCTCATTCCTGCTCCAGCCTGCTGCCTACTGTTTCGTGCCTCCCATCTAGATTGGCTGCACCCACCTTCTTCTAGCGCCCCTCTTTCCTCCCAGGTCCTACCTAATTGAGGCTGCAGCGTGCCCCCTTAAGCAGGTCCCATCCCAGCTCTACCTTTGCTGCTGCATCGCTCTACCTCCTGTCTTCTCCTTGCTTTTTCCCGTTTTTTGTGGTCCTTCTCCCTGCTTTTCTCTCATATTAACTGCTTTCTCCTTGCTTTTTCCCTTGTTTTTTGTGTGCCTTCTTCTTGCTTTTCCTTCATTTTCATTGCTTTTTCCCTCATTGCCACTCCTGCCTGCTGTCTGTATTTTTCTGCCTCCCGCTTAGCCCCACACACTGCCTCCTAGCACCCCTACTTCCTCCCAAGACCTACTTAATGGAGGCCGCAGTGCAACCCCATTGACCAGGGTCAAGGTCCAGCTCTCCCTATGCTGCTGCATCGCTCTTGCTCCTGTTTTCTCCTCGCTTTTCCCCCATTTTTTGTGTGCCTCCTCCATGCGTTTCCCTTGTTTTCACTTCTTTGTCCTTGCTTTATGCCCCATTTTCTGTGAGCCTTCTCCTTTCGTTTTCACTGCTTTCTCCTTGCTTTTTCCCTCATTGCCACTCCTGCCTGCCTCCTGTTATTTCCCCCCTCCCACCAAGCCCCGTCCACGGCCTCCCAGAACCCCTCCCTCCTCCTAGGAGCCACTCAATGGAAGCTGCAGTGCAGCTGTGCAGCGTATGCGCACATCGGATGTGCCACCAGCATGTCTTCGAAGTCCATCAGTGCCCATCCCTGGTCCACCCACAGCTACGACAACACCACTCTCCACGCCCTAAACACCAGAGGATCTAACGAATACTGCTGCCACACCGCACTCAACAGTGGGACCATTCTCCTACACCAGATGCACCTTCTCCTGCATGACCCCCGTCACGCCACACAGCATAACACCGAACTCTCACCACAACATGCCAGAAGCAACACACCAGCCCCACTGTCTGCTCTTCAACACGTGCTCAATGTGCAAGCACTTCACCAAACTATGGGACCTAATCACTACCCCCATATCCAACATCTTCTTCCTCACTGTGAAACCTGGCTAAAACCCACGTGCGGCCCAGGTATTGCCACAGCAAACCCCAATGGATATAAAATCACTCACAAAGACTGCACTAGTAAGCCAGGATGAGGAACAGTCATAATCCACAAAGAAACCATACAGTGCACCACTGCCCCCGATATTACTACCACCCCCAGGGAGCAACTCAACTTCAAGCTATGCTATGCACAGGCAGTAGGACTACCTTCAGAGGTACCCTAGCATCCGGACCCCTAGGCCCATGCTCCAGCTTCTGCAACACCATTGCAGACTTCATCATGCCTCTAGGCCAACACTAACATCACCTCCTCTACAGTATTAGCTGCCCCAGATTAACCCAGTTCATCCATGACCCTACACACACAGCAGGACAAAAGCTGGACCCCATCTTCACCTCCAGCAGCTGCGTCACATACAGCTATGTCCTGGAATTCACATTGACTGACCACTCCACCGTCCGCTTCAACATTCCCAGCCCCTGCACTGGCACCTCCAAGACATCCAATGCCCCCCACCGGGCATTGGGCAAAGTTTCAGTGACCAACCAGACTGACTCTCTCAACAACTCCAGCCCCACTACTGACCTCGAGCAAGGAGTAAAGAGCTTTAATGCCTGGATCACCAAGTACGTTGACAGCATTGCTCTGCAGCAAAAGCAGCATCCAGAGAAAATCATCCAAAAGGCCGGCTGGTATACCCCAGAGCTCAGAGCAGGTTAACTACACATGAAACAGCTCAAGAGGAGGTGGTGTGTCAGCAAGGACTCATCCGACAAGGCAGCTTTCAGGACCTCCTTCAACCTCTACCACCGCCTGCTGAGAGCAACAAACAAGGCAGCACCAGCCATGCATATCGAAACCAGCAGCAACCACACCAAGGAACTCTTTAATAACATCAAGTGATCCTCCAAACCGCCAGCTAGTGAAAAGAACATAACACCCTCAAAGTGAGCTGTGCTCCAAACTTGTTGATTTCTTTCACAAGATTGCAACCATACACAAGATCTTCGAACCCCAGCCTACACCTAAGAACTTCATCAACAGAGTTGTCACCTTACAACCAACACCAACCGCAGACTAACCACTTGGAACCTTCTCTCCAACAAGGACACCACCTTCCCTATGAAATTCTGCCACCAGATCTTCAATCTTGGAAACCAAAGATCGGCCAGGAACTCACCACTCTACTCCATACATCTATCGCCCCACGAAACATACCAAAGTCAAACCACTATTCAAAAAATCCACCAGAGACCCCTATGTACTCAAAAACTACTCCCTTTCCCAGCTAAGGTACCTGATAAAATCATGAACAAGCAACTCATGACCAGCCTGGAGAAAAAACAGCTACTCAACGCCACCCAATCCGGCTCCCATGGCAAACACAGCACCAAAACCACCCTGATCACAGCCATGGATGACATCTTTACCCTTCTCGACCGAGGAGAAAGAGCAGCCCTGATCCTCTTCAACCTCTGAGCAGTCTTTGATACAGTATCCCACCACACACTGGTCAAAAGACTTGACCACATCAGCCACCAAGGGGATGCATTCAGATGTATCACCTCCTTACTCACTGGAAGAACCCAGTGGACTCACCTACCTCCTTCTAACTCTGAACTAAGACATCACCTGCAGGGTCCCCCAAGGATCATTCCTCAACCCCACACTTCTTACCACATATATGGCCCAGCTAGGCAACACCAACAGATCCCACAGCCTCAATATAATTTCCTATGCAGGTGACACCCAACTCATCCTTTCGCTCACCGACTGCCCCACCACCACCAAAACCAACTTCCACAGATTCATGGCAAGTGTTGCTGACTGGATTAAAAAAAATGCCTGCAGCTAACCACAGACAATACTGAAATTCTGATCTTCAGCAAGAGCAGCTACACATGGAACAACTCTTAGTGTCCTTCAGAACTAGGACCTGCACCCATTCCCTCCGAACATGCCAGAATCATCAACAACAGGCTCACCATGAAATCACAGATTAACACCATATCCTCCACTGAAGTGGCTACCCCTTCACATGAGACGCACCGTGACACAGGCCCTCATCACAAGTCGACTAGACTATGGCAACATCTTCTACATAGGCATTACCTCGCAACTCCCACAAAGACTTCAGACCACATAGAACACTGCAGTCAGACTCATCCTCGACGATCCCATATCACTTCACTCCTCAGGCAAATGTACTGGCTCCCCATACAGAAAAGGTGCGTATTCAACCTCCTTACCCATGCACAAAAAGCTCTACACAACCAAAGACCTACCTACATAAACCACCACCTGAATTCCCACCAACCATCAAGAAGACTACCCTCCGCCTCCCTAATGTTTGTCCACACTCCGCTCATCACCAAAGAAAAATTTAAAGACATGCTTTCTCCCATACAGCAGCAAAAACCTGTAACAGCTTTCCCATACATCTCCAGACCCTCACCTCTCATCCTGAGACCCTCAATACCTGGCTATTTGAGTGAGCCGCTAAGACCTGCAAGCACCTGGATTACGTTTGATGGTGATTAGTAGGTCTGTTTGATTGATGGGTCAGGAAATGCTGGATAATCTGTCAGAGTTACCTGAAAAACAAATCACAAGGGCTTAATGGATTAGATGTTTGTCTAATAAATATTAGACATGTAATATTTGCCATGAGTTTGCACAATCCAGAAAATGTATTACTTTGGAAAAAGGGCACAAGGCAAGAGTGGACGAATATTTGACAGTGGTAAGGAAGTTGTCTGGTAGATGTAAATTTGATCAGTCAACCTGTGAATGGATAAAAGACCAATTTGTCCTCAATTGGAACAGTGAGAAGATGGAACAGGAGCTTTGGTTGAAGGAGCCTCAACTAAAGGATGTGATCACAGATGCTAAGGGTTAAGCATACACATGAATGTGTTCAAACTTACAAACATGATGGCCAAGGCGGGGGAAGAGGATGAATGTCAAGGACAGGGATAGTAAAATCTAGGGTCTGTGCTATTTGAGTCACATAGCTAAAGATAAGCCATGTCCAGCAATCAAGGCTTTCAGCACACTTTGCGACAAAAGAGGTTATTTTGTGAAGTACTGCAGGAGAGGCTAAGGAGTTTTGCCCAAGAAGGTGCTGAAGGAAGTGTGTGATGAGGTGGTCTTGCAATTGGCATTCAAGGATGGCGACCATCCCTTAGCAGTGTTTGAGGTTGAGGAAAATGTTATAATCCGGATATCAGTCTCAGAAGAGACATATGACAAATATTTTAAAAACAAATTAAGGTGTAGAATGGAGGTATGTTTGTGAATTTATGGTAGTCAGGCAAATAGGATGTTGGCTTTATTGAAGAAACATTTTCGTGAAAAACATTGTGGCAGGCCAGGTGTATGTCTCTAGGTCAGAGGCGATTACATAACCAGATCAGAAAAGGAACTATTTATTCACTTGGATTCTAAGGAGAAGCCTCCAGTACAAGTGCAGGAGAGAAGTTAAATATATTTGGAGGTCAAAGTTAGTAGTTGAGATTATTTTGAAAGCATGTTATCCTGTATTTAGTAAAAAGTAGAGTTGTTTGAAGAACTAAGAACTTCGAATATGTCTCAAAGAGGGAAAAAAGCCATTGGTGTGTGAATTGGGAAGGTTACTAATTGGCGTACTTCATGTAGTGAAAACAAATTGAAAATATTGTGTGATGTATGGGTCATTATACAGATTGAGGAGTAGTTGGCACTGATCACAGTGGCCACAAAGGGATCTGGTGAGATTAGGTTGTGTGTTGACCTGCGCTCGCTGAATAAAGAAGCAGTTGTTCACAAATTCCCCTTGCTGAAAATCATGAAGTTGGTGTATGTACTCAGATGGCCCATATGTTTTACAGCTCTGTACCTATACCCTTATCACTAAGTCATGTTAAATGAAGAAGCTATGACGTTTTTCTGAACACCCATGTGGACATTAGGGCCCATATTTATAATTTTTTAGCACTGCATTTACGCCACTTTTTACTGCAAAAACGGCACAAACTTACAAAATACAATTGTATTTTGCAAGTTTGCGCCACTTTTGCATCAAAAAGTGATGCAAATGTGTTGCTAAAAAAAGTATAAATATGGGCCTAATTTTGTTCATATGCCTTTCAGATTGATGGTGATGGCATCAGAATTTCATAAGGCAGTATTATCTATGTAAGGGGATCTGAAGGGAATGCGTTACTAGCTAGATGAATTTTTGATCTTTCATTGTATATGGGAGGAGCATAGTGCCAGAGTTATAAGGGCTATCAAATGATTTGATAATCGTGCATTAACTTCAAGAGCTGGAGTCCTTTTTTCCAAGGAAAAAGGAAATTCTACTGAGGCCACACAGCCAGTATCTCTGGGGTTAAGCCCAAGAAGGAGACGGGAAAGGCAATCCAGAACATTGAAGTCTCCAAGAACAAGAAGCAACACCTCTTACTTTTTTAAATTATTGAGTTTTGTAGCAGGTTTGTCATAAGACTTCCAGAAAAGACTCATGCTATGTGTGCTTTCCTCAGTAAGACTGTGGAATGTGTATGCAACAGTGAGGTTAAGCAGACTTCCAGTTGGTTAGTGAGAAGCTGATGAAAAAGTCTCTGTCTAAAAACAGTGCCACAATTTTGTGCAATGGAAGGTCATACAAGGACCTATCACAAGCTCTTGAAAGAGATGTAGGAAGGTAGCCTCTTTCTAGCTTGGTTACCCCCACCAGTGTGTTTGACTGTGTCTACTGAGATCCTGCTAACCTGGACCCCAGTATTTATGCTTTCTCCCTTAAATTTGGTTGTTGGTTACTGATAACACAGTATTTCACCCACAATTTGCATACTGGTGCCCCTTATATTTTTCTTGTTGAAAGATCTTGGAATCATACCCCAAGGCTTATGCAAGCATTAGTTGTATGATTCCCTGCACTCTGGGGGCTCCTTATATGACCCCCAGTACTGCCATTTCAACCTTCTGAGGTTTTCCAGGCAGTCCAGGTGCTCCCACATCACAGGTAGCTTTCTGCCCTCCTGTTACTTGAAAAGCTCGAGCCCAAGAAGGCAGAACAAAGGATTTCCTTTGGGAGAGGGGTGTTACACCCGCTTCCTTTGAATATATGTGTTAGAGACTTGGCAGGGGTAGCCTCCCCAAGCCACTGGAAATGCTTTGAAGGGCACATTTGGTGCCCTCCTTGCATGATCTAGTGTACACCAGTTCAGGGATCCCCAGTCCTTGCTCTGGCATGAAAATGGACAAGGGAAAGGGGAGTGACTACGCCTCTGTCCATCAGTACCCCAGGGGTGGTGCTCAGAGCTCCTCCAGAGGGTCCCTGGGTTTTGCCATCTTGGATGCAAGGTTGGCAGGGAACTCTGGGAGCATCTGAGTGGCCAGTGTCAGCAGGTGATGTCAGAGCCCTCCACTGATAGGTGCTTACCTGGTTAGCTAACAGATCGACCTTTCAGGGCTATTTACGGTGTCTCCTTTTGGTGGTTCCTCAGATTCGGATTGCAAGACTCCAACAAGAATCCTCTGCATCCTCCACTTCAACTTCTCACTGAAGAAACTGCATCTGGACCCTCCAGGAACTCTACAAGCTGCAACAAAGAAGCAAGATGCCTTCTGCAACATTGTATCTCCGGCTCCTGCCAGCAACTGCAACTGTTTCTCAGTTGTTCATCCTCTGAGGACAGCCCATCTTCAGCCTGCACCAGAAGAGTGAAGGAATCTCCCTTGGGGTGAAGGAGTCACTCCCCTGCTTCTGCAGGTACCAACTCCTGCTGAGCTGCGTGGACACTGCATCACGGGTGGTGGACTGAAGTGGTCCGATGGTCCTCACTTCCAGCTGTCCAACTGTGGTGGAGGTAAGAGTTTGCCTCCCCACGCAGGACAGTCCCCTCCATGCACTGTGTGTGTTGCAGCTGCCAAGGCTTGTTGGCATCCTTTCACCAAGTTCTTCATGCAACCTGTAGATCCGTCCCCCAACACTCAATCCTGCGATGCAACCCTGAGTGGTTCTCCTGCGAAGTGGGAGCCTTTGTCGTAGGGCTGCGTGGGCCACTTTTGCACCTTCCTTGTCCCCATGCTGTGGGACTCCTGTGTGCACTGCCTGTGGGCTCTCTGAGTTGCTGAGCGCTCCCTCTGACTCGTCCTCCTGAGTAGAGTCCACCTGTTGCTTCCTGGTCTCGGGCAGAGTGATTTTCTGCTAACCGCGAGCTTTCCGTGTGCCAAGGATTGTTGGCGGACTCCAGCGAAGCAAACCAGACTGCAATCCTCCATCCGGTGTGGGACATCACTTGCACAAACCAGGAACCCAACTTTGTCTTCTTGGATGCAGTACTGACAGTTCTTTCTCACTAGTGGCTCTTCTTTTGTACTTTCATGCGGGTTAACAGGGACCCCTGTTCTTACTGGACTCTTCTATGCTTCTTGGACTTTGTCCCCTTCTTCCACACCTCTTCTTGACCAGGAATCCACTGTTGGTGTCTGGCAGTCTCTTCTGGGTTTTGCATAATTCTTCTTCACATTTCTGTGTGTGTTCTGGGAACGTTACTGTGTTTTACTCCTGCTTTCCTGGTCGCTGGGGTGGGTTCTAGTACTTATCTTTGAGGTTTTCTAGTACTTCCAGCTCCCCTCTACACACTACACTTCTCTAGGTGGGAGACCGACTTTCGCCTTCCACTTTATTAGTATATGGTGTGTGCTCCCCTTAGGCCCATTTCTAATTATTGTGATTTTCACTAATTGCACTGTTTTCTAACTGCTTTTATGCCTATTTCTGCATACTAGTGTATATACTTTGTGTATTACTTACCTCCTAAGGGAGTATGGTCTCTATGGTATTTTTGGTATTTGTGTCACCAAAATAAAGTACCTTTATTTTTGTAACACTGAGTATTTTCTTTCATGTATGTGAGTACTGTGTGACTACAGAGTTATTGCATGAGCTTTGCATGTCTCCTAGATAAGCCTTGGCCGCTCATCCATAGCTACCTCCAGAGAACCTGGCTTCTAGACACTGCCTACATTTCACTAATAAGGGATAACTGCACCTGGTATAAGGTGTAAGCACCATAGGTACCCAATACACACCATGCCAGCCTCCTACACATACCTAGCAAAAGTAACTTTTAGAAAGTTACATTTTGCTTGCCTGAACTGTCAGAAGGCTAATTAACATTAACCACAGCTAACTCCCACCTTGTGCTCAGCCTTGCATTAGGTGTGAAAGAGGTGTAAAAGTCCTCTTAGGAGCTATGCAGTAGGTTGACCTGAGTGGGCAGAGATACCTCCCCTGAGTCAAGCAGAATATGTAGAGAGAAGGGTCATGTGAATCCTTTTACATTATTGTCACATCCTGCCTGATAGATCTTCGTTGCCACATGTAACACTTTAGGACGCTCCAAAGGGAGAGAAGAGGAAGACATGACATGTCTTGTGTATCCCCTGCCTGTAAGAGCCTGTAGAAGCCTGCCTTTGTCCTGGCAGATGTCTGTCTCATAGCTTGCTGTGGTTACAGGGCCTGCTTTTAACTGGATGTTGGTGTTAGATGTGAGAGGACACCAGGAGTACCATAGCATACTCCCCACTCACAACCCAAGCCTCAGATCCCAAGTTTAGCTATGCCAAAGACTTTTACTATCTTGGATTTGCTCTTCCACATTGCAGTTTGGGCCTGTTTGCAGTAAATCAAACAAGAACTAGTGCAAATGTAGGTGCGCCAGGGTCTGGGAACATTTTCTCCAATGGTCAGAGAGGGACTAGGAGTGTTTTGGGGTGTCCCCAACCCATAGGCTGGTGAATCCTCCAAAGCTGGGCCATCACCCGGCCTTCGTCAGAAAACTTTCTGGACCTTTGGAAGGACTGAAAAGAACAGTCTTTGCTGTTTGAGACTTGTGAAGAGCTCTGAAGAACTAGACATGCTCCTGCTTGTCACCAGGAGAAAGAGGTGGACTCCAAGGGTTAGACAGCTGTCCTCCTTTTTGCCTACAATGACACAACAAGCTGCAAGAGGCCTTCTCCCTAAAGTTCCAAGCTGGCCAGTAGCAACTGGATCTGGACCGAGTCCTGCTGTTGGCCTCTGCCCAAAACCCTGTGTTTCTCTGAGTGCCTTCCCTCAGGTCCTTTCCAGATTTTGCTCTAATAACCATAAGAGTCACAGCATTAGCACCATCATTACTTGTTTTTATGTTGTTCTTTTTTCAAGTGTCTTTTGGCAAATGGGCATTACAAATTGAAAAATGCAGATCAAAAGCATGTGTTGGAGTGTGACCTTTAAAATTAATATTAACATGAAAAGTTTGCAATATAATGTATCATGAAGCTGCATAGAAAATCTGTTGACGTAGAAAATAATACACATGTTTGAAATGTGCCCACGGGGAGTGGCCACCAATGTATACAATGACTAATGAAACTTACTAATGATGAATTAATGATGCACAAATGTATGGATTTGAATTAGCATATTATAATTAAGAGTTATGTATTTGGTTTTGCTAAATGAATCACTAGGCCTTAGTTAAGCGAGGGTCTGGGCCTAGCAGCCTGGTCTCATATTAAACTGTGTTTTTCCTAACATGCAATGTGCTGTTTTCCTGAAGGACATGAAGCTGTACTTTTCCAGAAGCTAGATATGTGTGTAGCCATAGTAAATTCTTTCTCATGAGACCCGACTTGCTCAAGGAGACATTCTTGCTGAATGCAACAGTGTAATACGTAACAGGTGTAGGTCTAGGAGAAGACAATGGGACTACTGACTGGAGTGTAAAGTGTAACTTTCTTACCTGACATTCCACTCGATGAAGACGTCAATTACAGGAGCCAATCAACTACATGAGAACTGTGTTTTGTGGAAAATTCTAGTAAGGTGCGTGGAGAATTATTGGACAGAGATAATGATGCACCAAAAATGATCCAATAGGGAATTAAGGGCTAGTTTGACAGTTTGATATAACCGCATAACCCGAGGAGAAATCAGCCATTACCGGACATTCCACTTGAAGCTATACCTTGCCATTTGAGACTTTGCCTTTTATTCTTCTGAAACTTTAACCTTCCTCAGCCCATTCCTCACCTGATACTTACTTCTCCTCCTTATGAGGGAAAAGACTTATTCTTAGCTGTGCCATACTGAGACTTTGCCCTGTCCTGGTCTTGCTGATGGTGAATCGACTGATGTACTAAGGACGAAGACTGACACTGATTGCTGATTCGTTGGAGGGGTAACTATCTGATGATAATTGTAGTTGTCTGTTTGCTTTTTCTTTCTAGGTTCCAACTGCTCTTTTGATAGAGGCCATAGTTAGATGTTTTCCACATTTGTGTTTGCTAAATTGTTTTGCATGAAGCCCAACATGCCGATGCTAATTCGAGGTTAGTTAAGGTGTTCACCAAAATCTGACGCAAATAGACAAATGACTGAGTTCTTGCTTTGTTGAATCACGTATCAGTGCAACTGGCTAAACTGTTTCTTACTAATGACATGTTAATGTTGGACGTATATGCTCCATACCTTGATTAAATTGTGTTTTAATTACAAGTTTGAAGAGTTACTAATGAGACTGATTGCTAATGGGATTAACGGAGATGATATTAGATTGTAACAAATAGGGAAATAAATATTCTAACTCTTACCTAAATTGGTGTGGTTATTCATGACTGAAAGGTCATGGTGTGTTCGCTTTATTGATTTATATTAAATGTTATTGATTATCTAGATGATTAGTTACTAAGAGATTGATTGGGTTATTGAGATATTGATTGTGATGCCAGAAAGATACCTCGTACTGGGAAGTTTCTGAACGTGGTCAAAAGGTTCATTGGCCTAGGCGTGTCTCCTTGTAAGTTTATTTATCAAGGTTCTGACGCGCTATCACATGCAACTTGCACACTGTCTGCATTCATGTCCTCATAAGGGCAAGATTCCACGAGTTATGATATGCCATGGAAAGCCATGAGCGTCAGCTGATAAGTCCTATATACTATTGGTAGGCCCTTACTTAAGATCTGTTTAATTATATTTCAAGAATCATTGGGGTCGACAAAGACCTGAAGTACATGGTTGTGAATTGCCTACGTGCTGGCATTCTGATTATCAGGTTTGATTAGTTGTCATAATATCTTTGAAGTGGTGTGTTTTATGGACGGCAGTTGTGATGTGTTGGAAGGGAAGTATTCTACACATGCTGTAGCTGGTATCTCTTTAATATTTTCCATGTTTTACCACATTTTGTACTTCTACCGTGTTAATCAGACATGGTCAGAGTGGTTGGATGATGAGCTTTTTATTATCTTTACTGGGGCCAAGAAAAGCAAAGCTGTAACCTAATTTAGAATGTAATGTTGGGTCACTGCTTGCATTAAGATTGGTTATGCCTCAGCTAAAAAAGACCATCCTGCTGTCATTTGTGCACACTGAAGGAGGGCCATTACAAAACCCTCTGCTTTTACCAGGGTATACCATTGGCTGGCATTTGACATTCAACAAAATAGTATTTTCTATATATCCTTGCCATATATTACTGTCTGGTGGTTCAAGCATGGATTAGAGCAGTGTTCCCCAACCCCCGGGCTGCGGACCGGTGCCGGTCCGTGGATCAATCGGCACCGGGCCGCCCCACTGTGGCGGGCGGTAAATGTTTGATAATTTTTCCGTGGCCCGCTTGTCACACAATGGGACAAGCGGGCCACGGAAAAATTATCAAACATTTACCGGTCCGCGGCGATAAAAAGGTTGGACAACACTGGATTAGAGGATACTTTGTGTGGTGTTTCAACCACAGATTAGTAGATACTTTGTTAGGAATGTGTTGCTTGATTTTTTGGGTTAAAAGACTGCTTCGCTGTGGTGCTCATTCATAAGAGAAGAAATCTGCAGAAAGCAATATAGATCAGAAGAAAAGGTTACCTTGGATTACAATATTTCTGGTGCATCATGTACCTACTTACAGATTCCTCACTCCCCTCTCTTGTTACCTTCTGAAATAATGTTGACAAGTATAACATCACCTCAAGGTACCTTACAATTGTTTTTTTATAATCTGATTTTACGAATCTCTATTCAGTTCCTCACCACATGCTTCAGTGAGCATGGAAAAATGTAAGCAATTGAGGCCAGCATGTGGCCGATGTTAGCACATGGGAAAAGGAAGAGCTGTGATTAGAGTTGTGTGGCACCACATAGTGGTGCAGAAGAGCTATTGCTGTGGAAATCTGGTGGAAGATAAAATATTCACCAGAAATATGTTGTGTGAATAACCTTTTCTTTGCAACTTGTTATGCCACTTTTTCACCTCCTGCCAACGTTGTCTTTCTGTAACCTGGTTTCTTTTAAGAGGTCACCTCTAAGTTGTCCTTTCATTCCTTCATCTGCCATGCTTCTTCTGTTTGAGTAGTTCCAGATAATAGGATTTTCACTGGTATTGTTTCTTTTAATAGATCTGGTGGTACACTTTCCGTAGTCTGAGCTGGAATGGCTCTCACATCCCTGATTGTCAGAAATTATTGTCTCAATCTGATTCTATTAAATGATATTTGCCAGACGAGGAATTCTGCACAGCTATTTTCAGCCTTGATCAAGCTCTTCCCACAAAATTGAGTAGTGGTTTTGTGTTCTGAATTGCCTTGTTAACATGACTAAATCATTGTTGATAGGGTATGTTGCATTAAATATCATCTCATATTGAATGTTTTGAACCAATTAATCACTCTAAAGAACATTATTACTCTTTTCCATTAGACCAGTATCACAATATTACACTCTTCGCCAAGCAGAAGTTCTGAGGTTGCACCTGTACTCTCCTTTCTTTATGCGGTATGCGCACCACTCGAAGGAGTAATTTGGACCCACAAAACCAGTTCAGATTGTTCTAACAATGACACAGTGATGGCTACAACAACAATAAATCAACTTCTATCAGCATCATACCCAACCGCATGCTGGCTACACCAATTCCTGTTACTTCTGAACATAGACCGTTACATACCGTTCCCCCTGTTAAAGAAAGTGGATCACAGAATCCTTATTGTGATCCCATTGATACTACATTCTCCAAATTACCTAACTTCTCATTTGATCTTGATCTGCCGGTCGACACTGAAACATGGCTGAAAGACCTCCATAAGCTGTTATTGATCTGCTTTTACCTCATCATTTTACTTTGTGATTGGGAGGGCAATTCCAGCATATGAGTAGAAGCCATTTACAAGGAATCAATTCAGTGCAAGCACCTACCATCTGATGCACATTCATCCTTCCAGCTTTTCCTTGAGGGAATCAAATCAAACAATCCACTGCCCATTGTTTGTTATCTTTAATGCTCCTAATGACAATTCAATCTTTTTTTAACAGTACCTGGCACATTGTACATATCATATTAATAATCTCTGACTGCAGGCCTTCCTGAATTACCACAGTATTTAATTGGATAATTTGCTGGGTTTATGATGCAACCTTTTGACTTGACAAAGAAATACAACTCTGTGTATGTTTGCACACATTAAAGGTTTCTCATACCAATTAACTTGTCTGATCACTTTTTGGTACATTTCCTAATTGAATAATTGCAAATTATATTGTCACTGTCAAATAAGAAGGCTTCATTTCGAGGCATGAACGAAAGTGATGTTAAATTAATTGCACTGATGATTTCAAACTGCAAAGGACAGAGACCAAGTCCAGAAGTCGAAAGAAGTTCCAGGAAGTACAGGAGCCCCTGCCAACCCAGAAGAGGGTGCAAATGAAGAGTCCCCGTTGGATGAAGACTGCAGAAAAGCACCCCAGGAACATGTCAGCGGGTTCCTGCATGATGCAGTGGATGTCCCACGTCATAAAGTTGGATGCAGGTGAGTTTTGGCGCTGGAATTCTCCAACAAGCCATGGTTCTGGCAAAGTCGTGTTTTGCGTCAAGTTGGTGCTATCTGGACTCAGGAGGGACCTGGGGGCCGCAACCCTGTGTGACGAGGAAGAAGGGGCTCTCAGCACTTCAGAGAGCCCTTAGGACACCAGATAGCACCCACGGGAGTCCCAGGATACGGGGACAAAGGAGGTGCAAAATATGGTTGGTGCAGCACTACAAAGGAGGATAAGCGAGTTGAGCATCGCACGATAGAGTGCTGGGGACCTGGGCCAGGCTGTGCACAAAGGAATTTTGCAAATAGTGCACAGAGGCCTCAGGAGGTGAAAAAGAAGCGGTGCACATGGGTACTGTTGTTCTCAGGGAAGGCAAGGTCTTACCTCCTCCAAATTGGGACAGCAGGACCTTGGGACAGTCTGTGTCAATGTGGTCCACCCTCTGTGTTCCAAGGAGCACGCTCGTCACCAGGAGAGGAGTCCAAGAGAACCAGTCATTGACTTAGAAGGTGCCTGCGTGAGCAGGGAAGTAACTCTGTCACTTCACTGGAGATTTCTTAGGTCCTTCTGGTGCAGGGTGAAGACTGGGAGTCCCCAGAGTGTGCACACCATGGAAACTGTTGCAGTTGCTGGCTGGAGCTGGAGCTGAAGTTGCAGAGGAAAAGTAGCCCTTCTGGATACTTTGTTGCTGTTACAGCGGTTCCAGGAGCAGTCTGCGGTTGATCCAAGGTCAGAGGAATAAGTAGTAGTTGCAGAGGATTCCTGCTGGAAACTTGTAAGTATAATCTGAAGAGAACCCACAGGAGAGACCCTAAATAGCCCTGAGAGGGGGATTTGCTACCTTATCATGTAAGGACCTATCAGGAGGGGTCTCTGACGTCACCTGCTGGCACTGGCCATTCAGAGGCCTCCATAGTGCCCTCACACCTTGCAAAGCAAGATGGCTGAAGTCTGGGACACACTGGAGGAGCTCTGGGCACCACTCCTGGGGGGTGATGGACAGGGGAGTGGTCACTCCCCTTTCCTTTGTCCAGTTTCGCACCAGAGCAGGGACTGGGGGTCCCTGAACCGGTGTAGACTGGCTTATGCAAGGAGGGCACCATCTGTGCCCTTCAAAGCATTTCCAGAGGCTGGGGGAGGCTACCCCTCTACAGCCTGTTATACCTATTTCCAAAGGGAGAGGGTGTAACACTCTCCTCCCAAAGGAAATGCTTTGTCCTGCCTTCCTGAGACTGAGCTGCTCAGACCCCAGGAAGGCAGAACCCTGTCTGTGCGGTGGCAGCAGCTGTAGCTGCATTGCAAGCCTCAGAAAGCTGGTTTGGCAGTACCGGGGGTCCATAGTGGAGCCCCCAGGATGCATGGAATTGGCTCCCCAATACCAGATTTGGAAGGAATGGGGGGACAATTCCATGATCTTAGACACCTTACATGGCCATATTCGGAGTTACCATTGTGAAGCTACACATAGGTATTGACCTATATGTAGTGCATGCGTGTAATGGCGTCCCCACACTCACAAAGTCCCGGGAAATGGCCCTGAACTATGTGGGGGCACCTTTGCTAGTGCAAGTGAAGGTTAGACATATAGGTGACTTATAAGTTACTTAAGTGCAGTGAAAATGGCTGTGAAATAGTGTGTGCACTATTTCATGCAGGTGCCAATGGGGGTCCTGTAGAGAGCTCCTTATGGGTGGCAAAATTAATGCTGCAGCGTATAAGGATCTCCTGGAACCCCAATGCCCTGGGTACCTAGGTACCATATACTATGGACTTATAAGGGAGGGTCCAGTGTGCCAATTGAAATTTGTAAATGAAGTCACTAGCCTATAGGGGCAAAGTTAAAAGCAGAGAGAGCATAAGCACTGAGGTTCTGATTAGCAGAGCCTCAGTGACACAGTCAAACACTTTACACAACACACACATTAGGCCATAAACTATGAGCACTGGGATCCTGGCCAGCAGGATCCCAGTGAGTTAGGCAAAAACATACTGACATTCAGGTAAAAATGGGGGTAACATGCCAAGAAAGATGGTACTTTCCTACAGTCACAAACTGACTTCACGTAAAGCCTTAAAATCAGACAAGTTTCTCACTTGCTGAAAAAAACATCATTCACAGATAGAAAAGATCCAAACAATTTCCAACAAGTTTCTGGTCTTCCATTCCTTGCTGATCTCATTGAGAGCTCTGTACACCATCAGTTCATATAAGTGATATTAATGTTCTCTTTGAATTATCACCAGCCCCAGATTGGGATGAAGTACAGTATATTCATTGCTCCATTCAGGGCTGGCTTTGGCGTTGGTAGCGCCCTGTGCAACAGTCTTTTTTGGTACCTCCCACCCCATGACCACCTCCTCGGATTCCCTCACTACCACTCGGTAAATGTGCCCCTCATGTATCCATAGCCCCTGTTTACGCGTCCCTCTATGTTTATTTATACATATCAGGACTCGTTTTAGGCCGATGAATCTTTGGACCCAGTAGTGAGACACCGTAGGAAGAGGTAACTGATCAATATATCGATTAATATGTCAATAACATTATCAACAGTTAGCACCAAAATATATCCCACCTTAGACATTATTAAGCCTTCGGCGCAACCATGACCTTTCAGTCATGAATAATCACGCCTTAATGAAGTTTTATGAGTTTTATTCCCTATTGATTACAATCTAATAGCAAATGCGTCAATCTCAAAACCAAGAAGCAAATAAGCATAATCACAAGATGACAATCATGATAGACTTTCAATAATGCAAAGATCAGAAGCATAGACAATCAGTTGAATATAAGCAGATCATAATACATAGAATCTTCTAGAGATACAAGTTCAGCATAGCACCACGTCAGTCACGTCAGTTTGTCAGTCGGAATGGATGCCTCATCTAACCTCTAATTAGCATTAGCATGTTGGACTTCATGCAAAACAATTTAGAACATTAATTTGGAAAAACATCTAACTAAGGTCTCTAATCAAAACACACACAGCAGTTGGTACCTAGAAAGAAAAGGCAAGTAAGTAGATTTCATTAGCAACATTTATCATTACCCTCCTCAAGATAGGTCAGCATACAGGATCAGTCTTCGTCTTCAGGACATCAGTTAGATCACCGTCAGTCTATCTAAGTTAAAGGCAAGGGTCACTTTCCTCAGAAGGAGAAAAGTGTAATGGGGCAGTCTATGGGCAAGGATAGTTTTATCTAGGTCTCAAATCACCAAATAGAGTGACAGAGTTTCGGGATGCAATCGATATCATTCCCTACCTAATGCCGTTTGTCTCCTGTGTCATGGGTTTTTATCCCTTTTTCGTGATACATTCCCCCAAAATTCTATTGGTCAGTCAATACACCCCACCATTGGTAACCTATCAAATTATACATTAAGTAATGCTTTTTTTCATTTCATGATTATTTCCTAATTTCTAATTGGTCTTCATAATTGACGTATTTTCGTAGGTGGCTCATCCGGGGTTACTTCACCGATCTGGCACACGTCGGGTCAAAAGTTTTCTTCTTCTCGCATTATCGTCCTTGGAAGTGTCTATTATTGTTTTGAAGTACATATCTGTTATGCTAGAAGCTACTAACATGCGGATGGGAGAATTGGATGTTGTTGCAAACTAGTGAAGAAAAAGAACAATCGCTGGGTCATGGTCTTTTGCAAGTCAGTACACTGAAGAGACAGAAAAATACGCTTTAATATGAGAGCTACACAGCTTTCCTCGACTCACGCTAACTTAAGATATATGGCTCTAACGAATGCAGTCTTATGCGTTTTAATGTGCACAGCTTAGGCAATCTATGAACGATTATTTCTTACAGTTGACATTAGTTTACACACATGAAAATCCTTTACGTTAATGAATATGTTTCAATGAATATTTTATTTAATGCAGCATTGTTAATCATAAGCATTTCACGTCTATAATATGTAATATTAAACTACGCTCTCTCAGTCCCTCCTCTGATGACGCTCGTCATCACAAAATCTTTTGATCTTAATTTTTCACCTTGCTCATAATACGCATTTCAACATCCTGCCCTTTATGTGAGCTTTCCCATATTTCATTGAACATTTTCTGTCTTTCACTTTCTTCATTTCTTTTGGTTCTTTTAGTCCAATTTCTTTTCACTTTATCATTAATTTTGCATATTCCCCATAATCCCAATAGACCCATCATAATTTTTGCAAGTACCCCATTCCAAATGTTGGTAAACCAGCTTCCCACTCGGGCAATTCCTTTCCCAAATTTCTCCCAAACACCAGGTTCTTTTAGATCCTTCAAATCTGTACTATCTCTAGTAAGGTTAGTAAGCATGCTTCTAATTTTCTTACTGTTATCAGGTATGAATGAACAGCAATGACGTTCATTAAGCATTTTGCACACACCTCCACTCTTTGCTAAAAGAATGTCTAAAGCAAGCCGGTTTTGAAGAGTCATAGCTCTTTCTGCAGCAAGTTCAGTATCCATCAGAAGTATAGCTCCTGTAAAATTTGCCAGCATGTTATCCACAATAGTAGACAACTTTTGAATTTTCATAGAATTTAGAATAACCCCTACTGAAGGGATTATAGCTCCAAATATGTCACCAATGACAGCCGCCACTGATTCTCGTTTTTGTCTGGTATGTTGTAATTCAGACGTTTTAAGTATTTGTTTTAAGTCATCAATCTGGTAAATCTTTGGGAATACTATTCCCAAATAACATGTCCCATACCATCCCTTAGGGAGACGGTAATATGCATTTAACCCACAGATGTAATATATTCCAGGAATCGCTGGGTCTTGTCCATTTAACATAAAGGTCCATTTGCTCTGAAACAGAAACACATGCCTACATTCACTCGTTCCCACAAACAAATTGTCTTGATCGGATTTTGGTCTATATATGCAGAGTCTACCTACGTGTAATGCATCTATAGCTAATTTGCCTTGTGTTTTAATTGCAGTATAAGCGTAATCATTTGCATAAGTGCGTTTTTCTAAATCTTTTTCTAATCTTTCTTTTAGTGCCTTGCGTCTATCATCTGTGTGATCTAAAAAGCTTTTCTCTACAGGAGATAGTAAGCAGGTCAAATTATTGCGATGTGCATAAGCAGTTCCAAATGTGAGTGTTGGCTCAAAGAATCCTCTAACTATTTTAATATCAGGCTCTTTAGCTAACTTATTTAAGAATTCAATAACAGGCACAAAAGAAAACACAACATCTAAATTTGAATAAAAGTATTGCACATGCTCTTGATCATAAAATCTTGTTAATAGCAAGCTACAGCTGATTCCATACGTAAGAGGGAGGCTGTGATAAGTAACTCCCTCCTGCACAGATGAATGAATTTTAGTATAACAGTCTTTCGCATCCATAGTTTCCACATACTCATTTAGTAAGCGATAGAAAACATTAGTAGAAAGTTCCCCTTTTGCATTAGTTCCCTCATGCAGATGTCTTGCTCGAATTTCTCCCATGGTGATAGTTTATTATTAGTAGTAGTAGTCTCAGGTTTTGAAGTTGCATTAATAGTTTCACTCTCTCTCCATGGCATTCCTACAATCACTCCCACAATCATTATTGCGCATACAACACCTATCATAAGTCCTAACCAACCACACACTTTACTTCCTTTGCTACTATAAGCCATGTTTGTATAGAATCAGAATAGCAGATCAACAATCAACTCTGAGAAGCAAACTCTTTCTGCGTATTTTTACGGCGTCTTCACTCACTCCAGGACCCCTTTTCGTCAATTCAGGTTAGCAGCTTGTCGTAATCAGGTTTCTTTAAGTCAAATTCAGGTTTAATGTCACTTTCCGGCAGTTTTCTTAAGACTCTTTATTTTTTTTTTCTTCAGCTTTCACAATTTCAATCTTTATCTCAGTTTTCCTGTTGTGGTTCTCCTTCACTCAGATCGTCTGCTTGTGAGGTATCGCTTTCCTCTATTATTGTCTCGTTTGCTATTTCTCTTATTCTAAGGTGTGGCTTGTCTGGCCAATTGTCACCTCTGTGTGTCTTGCTTCGGCGTTTCCCTTCGGTACCTTGGACAGCACCCTCCTCTTGTGATATGGTGTTTTCTCCTGATAGGCTTGCAACTTGTTCAGGAGACTCCGATTCGTTTCGATTTGAATTTACCACTTCTCCTTCTCTGTCGTCTTCCGGTTCGACACTGTATTCAGGCTCTGAATTGTATTCGTCTGCTTCTGGGAGAACCTCTCCTTGCCTTTGTTCTCCTGCTGCCTTCACTGAGATTGGCACTCCGTCACCTCTCTCGAACTCACTGATAGTTTGGGGGACAAGGCTGTTCTCAGTGGGCTCTCCTGTAGTTTCAGATCTTTCTTGACTGATCTCCGACTCTGAGACTTCTCCTCCTGAAGTTGCTGTACCGGAATTTTCAAGTTCCTCTTCAACAGGACACGTTACCCTTTTTGTATGGCTGGCATGTATCCAGTTGGGAACCCCGGCACACTTCACAGCAGTAGTGGTCGTCAATATTACTTGATATGGCCCCTTCCAACGCGGCTCAAGACATGATTTTCTCACGTGCTTCTTGACAACCACCCAATCTCCAGCTTGCAGAGAGTGTCCTGGTTCGCCGATTGGTGGTAACGTGTTAGCTTCCACCTGGTGAGAGAAAGAGCGAATCACGTCAGCCAAACTTTTGCAGTAATCCAACACCATATCATCTGTAATATTCACTAGTGCATTTGCAGGTACCGCCGGTAACCTCATTGCTCTGCCCATGAGGATTTCATGGGGGGACAGTCCCGTTTTCTTATCTGGCGTGTTTCTCATAGACATCAGCACTAGAGGTAATGCATCTGGCCACTTCATGTTTGTTGCTGCACACATTTTTGCTATTCTTGATTTTAAAGTACCATTCATCTGTTCAACTAGTCCTGATGCTTCAGGGCGATAGCTACAATGCAGCTTTTGTTCAATGTTGAGTGCGGCACACAGAAGTTTAATCACCTCATTGTCGAAGTGTCTTCCCCTATCTGATTCTATAGAAACCGGAAACCCGAACCTTGGTATTAATTCTCTGAGTAGTAGTTTTGCAACTGTAAGACTGTCATTCCTACGTGTAGGATATGCCTCAATCCAATGACTGAAAACACACACAATCACTAACACGTACTTCAAACCTCCACTAACAGGCATTTCAATGAAATCCATTTGCATTTTGTTAAATGGACCTCCAGCTCTCCCAATGTGGCTCAAAGTTACCACGGTTCCTTTTCCAGCGTTCATCTGTTGACAGATGACGCACCTGTGACAAGTAATTTCTGCGGCATGTCTGAATTTTGGATTGAACCAATCAATCTTAAAGGATCTGATCATGGCATCTCTTCCTAAATGTGCCTGCCCATGGTATAATCGGGCAAATTGTGACAGAAGACTGTTTGGCAAAACCAGTTTTCCCTCTTCTGAAACCCATATATCATCTGCTCTTTGTACACACTGCATTTTCTGCCAGGAACGTTTTTCTTCTTTACTAGCGCGGCTTTGTAATGTCTTTAATTCATCTAGGGTATCAACCACTCGTAATGCTAGGCTTAAGGTCATGTCATTCTCAGGTTGTGGTAACAGTTCCCACTGCTCTTTAAATGATATACAGTTTAATGCACAAAATCTTGCAACTTGGTCTGCATAACCATTCCCCATTGACACAAAGGCCCTCATTCTGACTTTGGCGGGCGGCGGAGGCCGCCCGCCAAAGTCCAGCCGGCAGAATACCGCTGCGCGGTCAAAAGACCGCCGCGGTTATTCTGAGTTTCCCGCTGGGCTGGCGGGCGACCGCCATAAGGCCGCCCGCCCGCCCAGCGGGAAACCCCCTTCCATGAGGATGCGGGCTCCGAATGGAGCCGGCGGAGTGGAAGGGGTGCGACGGGTGCAGTTGCACCCGTCGCGATTTTCAGTGTCTGCATGGCAGACACTGAAAATCTTTGTGGGTCCCTGTTACGGGGCCGTTGGCATGGGCACTGCAGGGGCCCCCAGGGGCCCCACGACACCCCATACCGCCATTCTCTTTCTGGCGGCCAAAACCACCAGGAACAGGATGGCGGTATGGGGGTCGGAATCCCCATGGCGGCGCAGCAAGCTGCGCCGCCATGGAGGATTCCCCAGGGCAGCGGGAAACCGGCGGTACACCGCCGGTTTTCCGTTTCTGACCGCGGCTGTACCGCCACGGTCAGAATGCCCAAAGGAGCACCGCCAGCCTGTTGGCGGTGCTCCCGTGGTCGTTGGACCGCCAGGGTCAGAATGACCCCCAAAGTCTTGTGATCTAGTGTGAGCACTGCATTTCACCACGGCAATTTCAAGAGGCAACTGAATCGCATGTAACAAATCTCTTATTTGTTCTCCATTTTTCACTGGTGAACCAGAGGATGTCATGAAACCCCTCTGTGACCAGAGTTGACCAAAATCATGTACAATTCCAAATCCGTATCTGCTGTCAGTATAGATTGTGACTTTCACATTTACAGCAGGGTGGCAGGCTTTTGTGAGAGCTATTAATTCTGCCACCTGTGCAGAAAACACTTTCTCGAGCCAGGAGGCCACGACTATGCCAGATATGGTACATACTGCGTAGCCAGCTCTCAATGTCCCTGCTGAATCTCTAAACAGGACCCATCAACGAACATAACGCAATCGTTTTCCTTTAACTGGGAATCCTGTATATCTGGGCGAGGTTTGGTACAGAGCTCAGTCACCTCCAGACAATCATGCTCAAATTCTTCCCCATCTTTGATTTCTGTATTCTCATTGGGAAGTAGAGTTGCCGGGTTCAGCACAGTACATTTTTTTAATGTAACATTGGGTGACCCCAGGATAATTGTCTCATATTTGGTAAGTCGTGCATTTGTCATGTGTTGTGTCCTAGTTCGTGTCAACAGAATTTCGACAGAATGTGGAACCAATACTGTCAAAGGGTATCCCATGACTATGCCCTCACATTGTGAAAGGCTTTGACCAACTGCTGCGACTGCTCGCAAACAACCCGGTAAGGCTGCTGCGACAGGGTCCAAAGTAGCTGAAAAATATGCTACAGGGCGATTTGCATCTCCGTGGACCTGTGTTAAAACAGACAAAGAACAAGCATCACGTTCATGACAGAACAACAGAAAAGGTTTCTCATAATCAGGCATTCCTAATGCTGGAGCCCTGCACATGCACTCTTTCAGCTCTAAAAATGACTCAAGCTCTTCTTTTGTCAAAGTGATTGTGTATGGTTCATCTTTGACTTCTTTTCCTGTCAGTTTTATTAAGCGCTTTGAAATGATCGAGAAGTTGGGTATCCACTGGCGACAGTAGCCCACCATTCCCAAGAACATCCTGACATCTCTCTTTGTTGTTGGGGGATTCATTTGTAAAACAGCTGTTATTCTCTCTTTTGATATTCTTCGGGACCCTTTCTCAATCAGATGCCCCAAATATTTCACTTCTTTTTGACAGTACTGCAGCTTTTTAGGTGACACCTTATGTCCGTTCTTCCCCAAATGATTCAACAATGCAATGGTATCATATTTACAGCTGTCTCTGGTTTTGGATGCAATCAACAAATCATCAATGTACTGCACAAGAGTCGAATTGAAAGGCAGCACAAGAGGTTCCAAATCTTTCTTCAATTTCTGATTGAAGATGGATGGTGACTCAGAAAACCCCTGAGGAATTCTGCACCAACTGTACACCTTATCCAGGAATTTGAAACTGAACAAAAACTGGCTGTCTTCGTGAAGTGGTATCGAGAAAAATGCTTGTGATAGGTCTACTACAGTAAACCATTCAGCATCACAAGGAACCTGGAACATTATTACCGCTGGGTTGGGAACCACAGGGCAGCATTTTATCACAATTTCGTTTATTTTTCTCAAGTCCTGCACAATTCGAACCTTTCCACAGGGCTTCCTCAAACCCATAATAGGAGAGTTACACGGACTGCTCAGGACTTCTTTCAAGACTCCCTGTCTGAGAAAATCTGCAATTATCTGTGTCACTTCAATAAGGACATCCTGAGTCATGTGGTATTGTGGCACTTGTGGGAACACTGCATTTGGCTTTATCTGCACCTTGACTGGACCTACTCCCTTGATTAGTCCGACCTCTTTTCCAGTCAAATCCCACACCTTCTCTGTTACAGATCCTTGTAGATCAGCAGGTAGATCGATCAAGGTAAACACTGGGATTAGAGTAATTAGAGGGTAATCTTCATTCGTCTCTCCTCCTTCTTCTATGAGTTGACCCTCATCTCCCTCATCATCACTGTTTGTCTGTACCTCTATTCCACCATTGGAACAGGTAATCGAACATTTGGTTTTGCATAATAAGTCTCTTCCTAATAAGGATACTGGGCTTGAGTCGCACACAACAAATCTATGCAGGCCCTGAAAATTTCCGATTTCAACCTGCACTGGGTCAGTGATTGGATTAGTCAGGTACTGGTTAGCCACACCGACCACTCGTATGGTGCGCCCCGAGAGAGGTAATCTCGGTACTTCTGCACTGCGAACCGTAGAGCGTGTAGCTCCTGTGTCGACTAAAAATGAAACTTTGTAGCCCATTACTTTTCCCTCCACATATGGGCCTCTCTGGTCTACCTCTAAAGATGCTGCAAGCCTGCACTCTTCACTGTCTGAGCTGTCATCTGACCAATCTTCATTCATATCACTTTCACCTCTTAATGGGAATTGTTGTACAGTGTTGTTTTGGTTTGTTACCTGGCCTGTGACCTGCTGAGGAAGCGTCACCTGTTGCTGTCCCATCGGAGCTAGGGGTAACTGCATTTGCTGTCTAGGCACCATAGGGATCTGCTGTTGCATTGGTTGTACTGACACTGTTTGGAAACGCGGCATTTGTATTTGCTGCATGGGTTGCACTCCTGACATTTGCACCAAATTATTTTGATAATTCTGATTCTGGTGTCTCATTCTTGGACCTCGTGAATTTTGTAGTGAACTGGCATTAATACTCTGCTGAACTGTACCATCCTGCATCATATTCGGACAATCCGTTCCCAATGCCCCACTCCCCTGCACGCATGACATGGTGACATCTTTTTCACTCCTTGACCATCATTTTGAATAACGACATTATTCATGTCCGAACCACGGTTCACAAACCCTCGACCTCTACCTCTCGGCTGTGCCTGAAACACACCATTCAATTGCGGTTGTTGCTGTATCATTTGCTGAACACCATTTCCCTGTATTCCAGCCTGTGCAGCTCTTATCTGCATCACCATCACTTTCTCCTTCAACTTTTTCTGCTTCAACTCAATTTCGTCACTACAGTATTTTGCATACTGTAATACTTCATCAATCGGTTTAGCTTGCCAACAAATCAGATGATTTTTTATCATTTGGCTGACCTCCGGTCTCAGCCCTTCGACGAATCTGAACAAAAGATGATTCATGTCCTTCGGTTCAATTGTTTCAGTACCACTGTAATGTTTGAATGCCTTCAACAACCTTTCATAATATACATGTATTGACTCTTTAACCTCTTGAGAGGTCCGGTCGATTTTCTGCCAATCAGTCACCTTCGGCGACACCTTTTGTTTCAAAAACTCAATTACTTTATGATAATATTTCATCACCTCTTCAGAAGGTGCTCCAGTCACTTTATCCCTTGCCGGTTCCCTTGTGGGCCAATCTACCCCTCTCTTGCACTCGAGCCACAAGTCTGGCGGAACAATAATCTCAAACAAGGTATTCAAGTCTTCCCAGAGACATTTCGCAAGCTTCACGAATCTATCAGTCTGTTGATACCACTCAATCGTTTTTTCTCTTAACCTGGGATAATCATTCGTAAAGGACAAAATGTCTCCCCTGGACCAAGGCACATGCACCAAGACACCACCAGCTGTTTCTCTCATAGGTAGGATTTTCACCGTGTCTAAATTAGGTGTGACTGTTGTTTCATTAGATCCTGGGCTATCTCTTTTTCCCTTATCTCTTTTCTTTGCCCACCGGCCTTCCCATTTCTCTAGTGCTCCCCAAATTTGTGCGCTTTGCAGCAACTCTTTCAAGTGTGTCTTCATGCCTGCAGATCTCATGTGTTCAAAATCTTTTGTGTCAAAATCTAATCTGTAACTCCTTTTCAAATGTTTCGTGTTTCCAATGTCGATATTGTATTTGTCTGCCAAATTCGTTAATCTCTGGTGTACTTTGCCTACCTCTTTGGTAATCTTAGGGCATAAGTACCTTAATTCTGCCTCAGTGTAAGATTCCAACCTATTCACTCCCATTGTTCCATCCACCAATTCAGCAGCTTCTGCTCCTAGTCGTACTAGATTCAGGTATTCATCTTGTTTTTCTTTTTCAGGTTCGACTGTAGTCACTGTAGTCTTTTGTGAAGTGCAAGTTTTCTCTAACCATTCATTCAACTGTTGTAATGTAAAACCCTGCAGTGAAATGTTCCCTGCATGTATCATTGGAGTGTATGAGGTATTTGTACTCATAGTTTGGGGAGTCAGGACTCCCAACCCTGCTTGCCGCATTGCCTCAAGAGGTGCCCCTATTGGACTGAGGTCCATTAAGGGTCTTGATTGTTCGCAAACCTGTCCTCCCTGGGCCATTATTTGGGGAGTTCTAATAGGCCCTCCTCTTATCGCTTCATGAGTCATAACCCCCTGTTCACATGTCCCTGTTTTCTCCTGTGCATATAATGGTACTGGGGGACCAACAGTAATAGGTAGCGATATAGCGGCAGGTGTCTGGCCTGGTCCCAAGCTTCTTGGAGCGGCGACACCATAGGTCTGCTCTAATGTCCCTGGTGCAGGTTCTTTCAAAGGACCCGCTACGGGGTTATACCCAGGTATCAGTTGTGGCGGTTGTGACACTAACTGTCGAGTTGACTCAATCTGTATTAACCTAGGCTTTGTATATATCGGGTCCGGCGGCACCACCAAGTTCGTAGTAGTCTCGAGTACTGGGACATCGGGGTAAATTCTTTTTATCTGCGGTGGAGGCTGCAACTGTATCGGCGAGTCTGGTGCAGTGGGTACACTGACACCATTCTGTATCAAAGCTGTATCGCTAGTCTGCACCGTATCAGTAACGCCCTTCTCCTTCGTCTGGTTCCCAGGATCCAAGCTAGTACTTGGAGCACTGTCGTTCACCGCATACGGTGGCGGACGATCATGTAACAATCTATCCATAAACGCCTCATCATCTGAATCATCCTCTTCTTCTCAGGGCCTTTTGTTCTCTTTGAATTTGCCTGAATCTTTGTCAGTTTTGCAAGAAGCTTTCTTTCCCTGTGTCTCTTCTCCCTGTGTTATTGCCGGAAACAGCTTTAACCCATCCACTATTCCTCGTCTCCACATTTTGTTCTCATTATCCCATCTAGCCTCTGCATAGGACTTTTCTGCTCTTGTCAATCTTCTGAGAAACCTTTCTTGTCTATGTTTAAGAGCCATCAGGTCCCAAATCGCCAAAGCCTCATATTGTGCCGGTCTTGGAGGTGGTTTCTGCGTACTTAACATCCACCTCAAATTTTCTAACACCTTTAGATTAAATGTTCCATGTTCCGGAAACGCTAGACACCCCCCTTTCTCTGTTAATTTGCGCCATTGTTTTATCCATAAACATGGTGCAACACCCTTTTCCTCCATAACCGTATAGGCTGGTGTACCCTCAGGTGGTGTAGGTTCCCCATCAGTTGCAACAATATACACATCTCCTTTCAAAGCGCTTTTGAATGCCTTAACAAAATTCATTTTATTTTGTATTTAATCAGAAAACGGCTTAGTTCCCAGGACACTCTTCACCTACCCTTTGCTCAACCTATTGCCTCTCACGGACGGCAGCCAATCCGTGCGCGACCCCTCTCGGCATCTGACCTATCTCAGCGCGGCACCACTGACGTCACACTCACACACACTGCAGCTGACAAAGTCTTGCGGCTTGTCCACACCTCACTAACTCCTTACAACTCCTACAAACTAATGCGAATTATTGCCAGCACTTAAATGACAACACAAATATGCCGGTTTACTACAGGAAGGGTAACACAATCGCTTCAGAACTTTACAGAGATTTCACTTGAAGCCTCGGCCGCTACTCTCTCCTTCTCAGTTCCCTCATACGCAAGCAGAATTCGACCTGCAAATCCTACTCTCGACTTGTCAATGATTCCTTCTAGTGCACTTTAGAACTTGTCAAATCTCCATTGAAGGGTTCACACTTGCATCATAACTCGAAACTTGACTTGTCAACCACACCCGATTGACCTACTAAACCGCACAGATTACAACATAAATCATATTTAACATCATACTCCGGAGTCTTAGACCTCAATAGGCCCGTATACAACAACCAACCACGTGGATAATTTTGAGCAATAAGCGCTGCATTCACATGAAGTACGCCGACTTCCCTACTCTCATACTGTGGAGTACGCCCACTCCTTCTAAACAACACTTAATTTGGCCTAATCACACTCAAATATTCACAATCACCTGCAGAATGCATCAGATTTAATAAGCCCAAAGACCCTAACCACACATACTATGGCGCCGAGAACATTCCCAACTCATTTAGGCAGGCTCCGAGATCCCGGGAAGGCCATGGCGAACCTAGCAACTCATCATCTCTCCAAATTGCATTATCACAGAAAAACAAATTAAACAATGAAACTCCGTCCTAGGGCCCCCCCAAGGGCCAAACCGTACTCTGCTACCAGAACTGTTTACGTGTCCCTCTATGTTTATTTATACATATCAGGACTCGTTTTAGGCCGATGAATCTTTGGACCCAGTAGTGAGACACCGTAGGACGAGGTAACTGATCAATATATCGATTAATATGTCAATAACATTATCAACAGTTAGCATCAAAATATATCCCACCTTAGACATTAATAAGCCTTCGGCGCAACCATGACCTTTCAGTCATGAATAATCACGCCTTAATGAAGTTTTATGAGTTTTATTCCCTATTGATTACAATCTAATAGCAAATGCGTCAATCTCAAAACCAAGAAGCAAATAAGCATAATCACAAGATGACAATCATGATAGACTTTCAATAATGCAAAGATCAGAAGCATAGACAATCAGTTGAATATAAGCAGATCATAATACATAGAATCTTCTAGAGATACAAGTTCAGCATAGCACCACGTCAGTCACGTCAGTTTGTCAGTCGGAATGGATGCCTCATCTAACCTCTAATTAGCATTAGCATGTTGGACTTCATGCAAAACAATTTAGAACATTAATTTGGAAAAACATCTAACTAAGGTCTCTAATCAAAACACACACAGCAGTTGGTACCTAGAAAGAAAAGGCAAGTAAGTAGATTTCATTAGCAACATTTATCATTACCCTCCTCAAGATAGGTGAGCATACAGGATCAGTCTTCGTCTTCAGGACATCAGTTAGATCACCATCAGTCTATCTAAGTTAAAGGCAAGGGTCACTTTCCTCATAAGGAGAAAAGTGTAATGGGGCAGTCCATGGGCAAGGATGGTTTTATCTAGGTCTCAAATCACCAAATAGAGTGACAGAGTTTCGGGATGCAATCGATATCATTCCCTACCTAATGCCGTTTGTCTCCTGTGTGATGGGTTTTTATCCCTTTTTCGTGATACATTCCCCCAAAATTCTATTGGTCAGTCAATACACCCCACCATTGGTAACCTATCAAATTATACATTAAGTAATGCTTTTTGTCATTTCATGATAATTTCCTAATTTCCAATTGGTCTTCATAATTGACGTATTTTCGTAGGTGGCTCATCCGGGGTTACTTCACCGATCTGGCACACGTCGGGTCAAAAGTTTTCTTCTTCTCGCATTATCGTCCTTGGAAGTGTCTATTATTGTTTCGAAGTACATATCTGGTATGCTAGAAGCTACTAACATGCGGATGGGAGAATTGGATGTTGTTGCAAACTAGTGAAGAAAAAGAACAATCGCTGGGTCATGGTCTTTTGCAAGTCAGTACACTGAAGAGACAGAAAAATACGCTTTAATATGAGAGCTACACAGCTTTCCTCGACTCACGCTAACTTAAGATATATGGCTCTAACGAATGCAGTCTTATGCGTTTTAATGTGAACAGCTTAGGCAATCTATGAACGATTATTTCTTACAGTTGACATTAGGTTACACACATGAAAATCCTTTACGTTAATGAATATGTTTCAATTAATATTTTATTTAATGCAGCATTGTTAATCATAAGCATTTCACGTCTATAATATGTAATATTAAACTACGCTCTCTCACCCCCCTTTCACATACATTTAATTTGTTTTAAAGCGCTGGTATACACTGGCTTTACTAAATCACTAAGATAAAATATAGTTCTGTTGTTTGCAGCAGGCATATTAACCCTCTAAGCTTCTTTATGGAGTCAAAGGTGCCCTAGACAAAACTCCCATCTCTCTCACTAGCAGGAATATTAATCACAAGAGATATCTTGACATTTTGATTGCTTCCTGAAGGCTGGACGCACAAGGAACTTTTCAGCAGGTGTTTTTAAATCACAAATGTAATAAATTATTGTTAAACACAGGCCCCCGTGAGGTCAGCACCCCCCAATCAGCATCCAGTGCGGCCGCACCACTCGCATCGTCCTAAAGCCGGCCCTGGCTCCATTGTATCGACATGAGATTTGCATTCTGAAAAATTGTGATTCTGTCAGGTCTCATACGTAGAATAAGGCAAGAAACAGGGGTTATATACAGGGAGTGCAGAATTATTAGGCAAGTTGTATTTTTGAGGATTCATTTTATTATTGAACAACAACCATGTTCTCAATGAACCCAAAAAACTCATTAATATCAAAACTGAATATTTTTGGAAGTAGTTTTTAGTTTGTTTTTAGTTTTAGCTATGTTAGGGGGATATCTGTGTGTGCAGGTGACTATCACTGTGCATAATTATTAGGCAACTTAACAAAAAAAATATATACCCATTTCAATTATTTTTCATTACCAGTGAAACCAATATAACATCTCAACATTCACAAATATACATTTCTGACATTCAAAAACAAAACAAAAACAAATCAGTGACCAATATAGCCACCTTTCTTTGCAAGGACACTCAAAAGCCTGCCATCCATGGATTCTGTCAGTGTTTTGATCTGTTCACCATCAACATTGCGTGCAGCAGCAACCACAGCCTCCCAGACACTGTTCAGAGAGGTGTACTGTTTTCCCTCCTTGTAAATCTCACATTTGATGATGGACCACAGGTTCTCAATGGGGTTCAGATCAGGTGAACAAGGAGGCCATGTCATTAGATTTCCTTCTTTTATACCCTTTCTTGCCAGCCACGCTGTGGAGTACTTGGACGCGTGTGATGGAGCATTGTCCTGCATGAAAATCATGTTTTTCTTGAAGGATGCTGACTTCTTCCTGTACCACTGCTTGAAGAAGGTGTCTTCCAGGAACTGGCAGTAGGACTGGGAGTTGAGCTTGACTCCATCCTCAACCCGAAAAGGCCCCACAAGCTCATCTTTGATGATACCAGCCCAAACCAGTACTCCACCTCCACCTTGCTGGCGTCTGAGTCAGACTGGAGCTCTCTGCCCTTTACCAATCCAGCCACGGGCCCATCCATCTGGCCCATCAAGACTCACTCTCATTTCATCAGTCCATAAAACCTTAGAAAAATCAGTCTTGAGATATTTCTTGGCCCAGTCTTGACGTTTCAGCTTGTGTGTCTTGTTCAGTGGTGGTCGTCTTTCAGCCTTTCTTACCTTGGCCATGTCTCTGAGTATTGCACACCTTGTGCTTTTGGGCACTCCAGTGATGTTGCAGCTCTGAAATATGGCCAAACTGGTGGCAAGTGGCATCGTGGCAGCTGCACGCTTGACTTTTCTCAGTTCATGGGCAGTTATTTTGCGCCTTGGTTTTTCCACACGCTTCTTGCGACCCTGTTGACTATTTTGAATGAAACGCTTGATTGTTCGATGATCACGCTTCAGAAGCTTTGCAATTTTAAGAGTGCTGCATCCCTCTGCAAGATATCTCACTATTTTTGACTTTTCTGAGCCTGTCAAGTCCTTCTTTTGACCCATTTTGCCAAAGGAAAGGAAGTTGCCTAATAATTATGCACACCTGATATAGGGTGTTGATGTCATTAGACCACACCCCTTCTCATTACAGAGATGCACATCACCCAATATGCTTAATTGGTAGTAGGTTTTCGAGCCTATACAGCTTGGAGTAAGACAACATGCATAAAGAGGATGATGTGGTCAAAATACTCATTTGCCTAATAATTCTGCACTCCCTGTACATCAGCACAGAGTGATGCCCTCGATTTCTTAGCGAGGCTACACATTAATTTCGTACATCAAGAGGCGGAAGTCAAACTCCTTCAGTTTCAGGCTTTTCACCTTCTCTTGTGGGGCAGATAGCTTTAGCATAAGCTAACAAGTATTCTGGCGATCCTCTCTATTTTCAGTCATTTGTTGCACAATGTTAGTTACACTATATATCACTGCCTCAGAATTTTTCAAATGAAGGAAGCCATGGGTTAGGAAACACCTTATTTAAAATCAAACCACAGGTTTGTGAATTATTACCAGGTCCTCGCTCATTTTAAGGCCATTTGAGGCAATCAGACGAACACCAGGACTTCTTATACTCAAACAAGGTTATAAGGCTCTTGCTTTGTATCATACCTTATTCCAGCACTTGAACGCAGAGGCTGCCTGAACGAATTAGGCTGCCACGGCACCTTTCTACCAAGGGTTAAGACATGAAAGAGTATGAGTTTCAATTTGCTTTAACACTTTTAGCAAGCTGAACCTTTCATGTAACAGATAATACAAATCATTAAAAGTAAACCAACTGACTACATCTATGACTTTAATGGAGTTAACTAATCAGATTAATGCTCAACACATTTTGAATAAAAGTGAGTTAACAGGATATCCATGCATTAATGGAATCCTGCACCAGCAACAAAATCCAAAACCAACATTAGTGGTTTTAGTTAGGAGTAATAGTTTACACCACACTCTGCAGGAGAAAGAGCCCTGCTTGTATCATAAAGGAAAATACATGTTGTCCATCAATGACGAAAACCTTCTGTCAAGTTCTCTTCATTGTAAAAAAAGAACATTGTTTCCCTTCTCCCAGTGTTAAAGAGGCGCCGCACTTAACCTGTTTTACTTTGAAACACACCACGAAGGAAGAGCAGTGACCAGAAATCCATTTGGAAAAACACCCTTTCTTACAAATCTCTGGAGATGTTAGGGATGTCTTCTGCAGAAAGGAGCCACTTTACTTCCCCATAGACAATATGAATGTGCTATTAATTTGGTGACTGGTGGTAAAATTCCTCATGGGCGAATGTATCCATCGACAGCCAGAAAAGATTGATTTATTTATTTACATCAATCATCTTTTTCATACCAAAACCAAAAGTCGAGAACAGACCCTAAATTGTTTACCAAGAGCTTAACGTCATTACCATTCAGGAACCATTATCAGCTGCATTTTACCTTGGTATTGCTTGACTAGTAGACATATTTTCTAAACTTTAATTTAGCACAGTATACAGCGTGGTCCACATACGTGAGTGTGGTGAATGAAAGACCACTTTCAACACATAATATGAGCGCTATGAACATCTTGTTATGCCCTTCTGTCTTTGCAGTGCCCCCACTGCCTTCCAGCGTTTTGGGAATGAGACATTCAGAGTCCTGGTGGAGGCTTTCTTAGTGGTATATGCATGATTCCTTATTATTTTCTGTGAACCTTAAACAACATTAAGGCTTCTGCGATAAGTTCTGTCAAGACGTTTGTACCATTATATGCAAAGCTTCCTAGATAAACCTCTGGGGCTCCATTTTTCGGAGGCTGGGCCAGCATGAATCATATTAAAGGGAAGGTGGTCTGTGAATGGCCTCAATCAACTACAGTCAAAGAGATCCCGCATTTGCTGGAATTCACCAGCTAGTATCCACAATTCATGAGAGACGTTTTGTCAAACATCAGAAAGCTGACCTTAAGCTTGAACCTTTCCATTGGACCAAGAAGCCGGATCATGCTTTCCAGGTGATGAAAGAGGCATTTACTTTTGCACCCATTTTACATCATCCTAATATGAGTTTGCCTTTCATAGTAGAAACAGATGACTGTTTGGCATCAGTGCAGCACTGTCATTGTGATCCCCTCTCAGAGAACTTCTATCCTGTTGCTTACTATTCTCACATGCCTAGTTATGATTAAAAAATACTGCCATTCACTCAATCAAGCATCCTCCATGTGGCAATGTTATCTGGAAGTGGCAAAGCATCAGATCACAGTATAGAGCAAGCTCAAGAATGTACAGCATCCAAGTGAAATGTACCAGTGCTAGAATGCTCTGCGGACAGAATTATTTTCTGCATTACTTTATCACCTATTGACCCGGAAACAGGGATGGAAAAACTGATGCTGTAGGTGACTCTTTATCCAGGCAAGGGGAAACAATTCAAGAACCAAAACCATGCCCATTATCCTATTCATTACTTCAGCAAAGGATCCTTTCCAAGTTCATCGAGGATGATCTTACGGCTCAGAAATCCATTAATTAGAGACAGTAGTTGTCTAAAGATCCTCAGAACTGGCAGTCTAAAGGGGAACTGCTATGATGTTCTGGTGCTGGACCTCAGAACACAGCAATACTAAGAAACTTGTAGAGAGACACTCCTGCTGGCCTCGGTTGACAGTTTGTGAAGACATATGCAAAGCAAAACGTGATTTGTGCTCAAGCTTACGCTCAACACATGAAACCTGCTAGTTTACTGTATCCTCTTCTTACCACTCTGCTAACCATGGGACAATGATCTCAGAGGACATAAGTTGTGGAACTTCCTTGCTATGACAGTTACAAAACTCTGTGGTGGTTGCATACTTTTTTCTGTCATCCCTCTGAAACATATGTCCATCACTGTACCCATAGCAGACATTTTTGTGATAGTTTTTCAAATCCACTATTCCTACAAATTGATAGATGGTTATTCAGAATATGAAATGGAACCAATATTAGATTCTCAAGTGAGACATGGTTCACTGCAGTATTTGATTGCTTCTTAAGGATTATGATGCCTCAGAGCAATCATGGGAACCAGCTTCTTTTGTTCTTACTCCTAACTAGTATCAAGCTTCCATAAGAAGTTGCTGTAAACTTTGCACTTTGCTGCTCAAACTCTGCCTAAACCCAGGTTTGTTGGGAAGCTGGCAGGTTTCTTTAGGAGGCAGGATACTGTCAGGTCTCAGCGTAGCTCAAATCAACAAGAGGTTAACTCCAACAATATGACTAATAAACCATCACAAATTTTATTACACTCCCAATGCAATCTACTCAACACCACATTATACCTTTTTAGAGTCAGTGTTTCATTTCTGAGGGCGACAAGTCCACGCAAAGGGGAAGTACACAGGAATTGGCTGGCAACCTTTGTAAGTTGCACTCAGCATTTGCCTCCTGCAAAGTTAGTCTCCCAGCCCTGCATTCTTGCATATTTATTGCTTTCTTTCCTTTATGTTCCCTGTGATATAATTTCTTAGTAAGTCCTGGTGTTTATTTGGTTGTATCGTGTTGTGGTGTTAATCCAATTCACTTGACTCCTATGTTGCAGTTTCTTCTGTCTCCATGTCCGTATCCTGGTCCTCTGTGGACTCATTACAGCATACCATCGCCTGGTGATTGTTCTGTGCTATCTTTATCCTCCCTTCCATCCAACAGGAGAAGGAGGAACACTAACTCTTTCAATCACTTCCTGTTGCTTGCTTTAAAGTGTAGATCTAAGTGTTACTACCTCACTATGCACTGAATGTAGATGGGGTTATTGGAAAGCTGGTGTTAGAACCGGGGTTTGAGGTTGTCGGAGTATGCACCCTGTAGAAGCAGGAACCACTGCTTCTAGTCAGGGTTAGCTAAATACGCACTTGGATATAACCTGAGCTCACCCTCTGGTTATTTGGCATGGAGTAGGAAGGCTTATCCAAAGAGGCAATGTGTAAAGTATTTGTCCAACACACACACACACACACATTACTCCACACAGGTTTAGAAAAATAGATTCTATTTATCTTGCTAAAACAAGACCAAAATGCCAAAAATCCAATCAGTAGAAGTTGAAATATGAATTTTCAAAAAATAAACCACAAATACTGCTCAGAAGTCAATAGCTCTGAAAGGTTACCTGAGGTCACACTAGACCAGGGTAAATCCAAAGCTTAGGCCAACCGCAATGGAAGGCAGGCCGGCTACAGGACCCAGACAGAGCCCGCTGAAAACATATGTTTGATGGAGCAAGCATCGGCCTAGAGGAATTAATATGCTGGTTTCAATCCATGCAGTCAGTAGATGTGTCATCCTCAAGCCTCACAGTCAGGTCCCGCTTCTGCATCAAATCCTTTCTGATGCAGGTGATGCGTCATCATTGACCTGTACAGCGATGTCCTCAAATCGGGCTTGCCTTGTTGTCTAACCTCGTTGTCAGGTCCTGCGTCGGCAATGTCAGCAACAAACGGCACTGGATCAGTCCAGAGTGGCTCAACGGCCCGGATGCATCAATTCTTGCAGTGAAACGGCTGCCAAACCCATTTTGGAGGTCCACCACTGGATTGGCCCCTCAGGCAAGGTTAGGACTCACAGATGGCATATTCCAGCAGCAAGAGCAGAGTTGCAGGAAGTTTTTGATGTCCCTTAGACTGCAGGAGAACAAAGGGCCATGCCAGCAAGCCCTTTGAGTCACTCTGTGTCAGGTGAGAGGGGTCCAGTCCTTCTTCAGCAGGGCAAAGATCAGCAGGCTACTTCATGAAGCCAGAGAGCAGTCCTTCTTGGAAAGCAATCCAGCAGTGTGGCACTCCTTGTAGAGCAATAATGCTTACTCCTGGCAGGGTTCTTCACAGGTCCATCAGGGTACTAATTTAGTAGGGTTAGAGATCCAGTTCTTATGCCCAGATATGCCTTTGAAGTGGGAGACTTCATAGAAGGGTATTTGAAGTGCACAGAGGTCCTTTATTCCTAGCCCTGGCTTCAAACCTTCAGTAGGGGTATTCAGCTGTTTGTGTGGGAACAGGCACTCCCTATTCAAGTGTAAGTGTCAGCTCCCCTCCACCCTTACTGTCCAGGAAGAGCTATTAGAATGCAGATGAATGCAAATGAGTGCTCAGACACACCTAACCTTCCTGTGTTTGTGGGTGTCTAGAGGGAATGCACAAAGTGTAGCTGTTACCCCCTCCAGACATGTATTGGAGACAGGCTGCAGGGAACATGGAGCAGTAAGAGAAGAGAAATGTGTACTTTCTAAAAGAGAAATTTCTAAAAAGTAATGTTAAATCCGACTTTACCAGTAAATAGGATGTATCATTACCAGTCTAATGATATGAAACATGATGTAGCTACTCCTTTCTGATCAAGTATTACAATTTAAAAGCATATTAAGGAATTCCCAACGCTGGCCTCCAAGAGGAATAGGCCTCACAGTAGTGAAAAACAATTTGGAAGTTTGTGTCTATAAAGACATGTAAAACTTAAAAGTACGTATCTTGCCTTTTATTTACATAGCGCCCTGCCCCATGTGCTACCTAGGGCCCATCTTATGGGTGACTCATATGTAATAAAAGGGGGGGTTTAAATGCTAAGTGGCAGTGGCAGTGAAACTGAACACACAGGCTCTGAGGTGGCAGGCCTGAGACATGTTCAAAAGGCTGCGTAAGGGGTGGCACAATCAGTGCTGCAGGCCCACCAGTAGTATTTAGTTTATAGGCCCTAGGTATACCGTACACCACTTTACAAGGGACTTAAAAGTAAATCCAATGTACCAATTGTGGCGACACCAATGTTACCATGTTTAGGGGAGAAGTGTATGCACTTTAGCACTTGTCAGCAGTGGTAAAGTCCTCAGAGTCCTAAGGCCAACAAAAAGATACAGCAAAGATGTGAGACAAACAGTCAAAAAGTTAGGGGGAAGAAAACCCTAAGGCTGACCGGTCTAACAGCTGGGACTCCCAGCCCTGCCTGTATTTCTGCACCTTTCTTGTTTTATTTACTTTCCGTTTTCTGGGATATAAGGTCTAAGTCAATCATTGTGTTTCTTCTGTTGTATTGTGTTGTGATGTCCACTTCTCTTTCCTCCTCTATTATAGTTTCTTCAGTCTTTAGGGCTCCATATGTTCCATGCCTGTATCCTGGTCTGCTTTGCAGCTCATTACAGCATATCATCACCCACACACTGTTCTGTGGTACCTTGTATCCTGCCTTCCATCCAACACACAAGGAGGACCACTGTCTTGAATACCAAGATGGTGCCATTGCCTCTCTCTTTCTACCTGTTCCTCTGTTTTCTCCTAACTGCAGATTGGATTGTTTTTTTAAAGATGTTTTTTATTGAGTCAAATACAAGAACATTAACTTAACATTGCCAGGACAGAGATATGCAGTTGTGAATATATATGCATAAGGAATATTGTACTTGTAAATGCATATTTAAACATGTACATGAATTAGGCATATACAGCAATATAGTATCAAAGACTCCAAGTTTGAATAAAGAAAGAAGAAAGAAAGAGGGAGAGTGAGAAGAGCTTTAGGGATAGAAAAGGGAATCAAGTGATAGTCATGTGGAGAGAGAGGCAATAGGCCTTAGTTACAGCGAATGTAAGATGAAATAAGTATATATAAGAAGAAAAACAGGAAATATATTGACATTTTTTTAAAAGGAGGAGAAAAATCAATTTCCTTCGCAGTGCGTGAGAGATAGTTACTTAATGGCAACCATAGCTGATGACGTTTGAAGAAAGTTCCTGTTGAATCAAGCTTGTAGCTGTCAAGTCTATGATGATAACATACAGAATTCCACCACTGTCTGAGAGTAATGTTCTCCGAAGATTTCCAGTTAGAAGTAATAATAGAGATTGCAATAGAAAGCAAAAAGTCCACCAATTTTCAAAGAGGCCTGAATGAACTCCAGATATCGTGTACGCCTCCCAAAAACATTCATTCATATGACATTGGTAAGGAGATCTGAGCTATTGCTGAAATTCGAGACCATAGTGAGGACCAAAAAGTAGATAGGGATGGACCGGAAAAAAACATGTGAAAGTCAGTACCCTGCTGAGTGTGGCAGCGCCAACAATTGTCATTTTGTTTAAGTTTGAATTTGTAAAGGCGTACAGGAGTGTAGAAAAGTCTATTATAAAAAAAAATAGGGTCTGTGTGAGGCTTGCAGTGCGTGCAGTGGAATGTATCTTATACCATATTCTATCCTATAAAGAAGTTGGCCAAACAACACCAAGATCTGATTCCCACAATGTTTCAATAGGTGATTTGAGTCTAGGTAAAAGTTTATAAATTCCAGCTGCCCTAGGATAATTAGAAGTTACAATCGGGTGTGGAGATGATGCAAGAGAAGAATGATTATGATGTATAAGTTTATTGAGGGCCTCTTGGACTAGAGTAGAAAGAATGATATATTGGGATTTCATGTGAATAGGAAGATTATAAATTGCTGAGAGAGTAGTAAAAGGGATGATAGAGTCTTTATGATATAATTGGGAAATGAGAAGAATACCTTTAGTCATTCAAGCCTTCCAACACAAGGTTTTACCTTGTTTCCTAAGCGAACTATTGTGCCAAATAGGACTGTTAAAGAATTGATTAATGGGGGTAAGATGCAAAATAAAAAAAGGTTTCAGTAAATTGACTGAATGGGAGATAGTGCTGGGCAACCAGAATTTTGGGGGGTTAGACATAAATATAATGTGTTTAAGGGAAAAGGGAGAATTAAATGTTTCTTCCAAAGAGAACCATAGCTTTTTAGGGGCATCATTGAGTGTAGATAAATAGGGATGTATTTGCTTAATGCAAAAAAGATTTGTGATAAGTTATAAAGTCAGGGAAATTAACTCCACCTTGTACTTTAGGAAGTTTTAATTTCAAGAGAGAAATTCTGGATTGTTTACCGTTCCACAGGAACTTGGATAGAATTTTATCAATTGAACTAAAAAATAGTTTAGGTATCTTAATAGGAAGCATCATAAGGAAGAAGTTAATGATAGGGAGAAGCATCATCTTAATGGTGTCCAAGCGGCCCCACCACATGAGATATAACGGAGGCCATTTCTGTGTGAGATCAACAAGCTTTGCTGATAGGATTTCTAAATTAGTCCTTAATGTATCCTTGAGAGTAGTGCAGTACCATACCCCCAGGCATTTAACCTTAGAAGAATTCCAAGATAATCCTTCATCAAGGAATACAGAGCCAGTGCAATGAGCATTAAGTGGTAAGACCACTGTTTTGTCTATATTAAGTTTATAGCCAGATACATCAGAATATAAGTTGAGCTCATGCAGGAATGCAGGAAGAGAAGTGTCAGGGTGAGACATGAACAAAAGAATATCATCAGCATATGCCATAAATTTGATGTGTCCATTATTAATTTGAAACCCCGTAAATTGTTCAGACGTTTTTAATTGGTATAGAAAAGGTTCGAGAGCCAAAATAAATAGTAAAGGAGATAATGGGCATCCCTGACGAGTACCCCTTTTAAGAGGGAAAAAAGGAGATCGGATACCGTTTGTTATAACCGAGGAACATGGTGAGGAATAAAGAATGGATATAAAATGTCGGAATTTAGTACCTAGTCCATGCCATTCCAATGCTTTCGACAAGAAACCCCAGTAGACCCTATCAAAGGCCTTTTCTGCATCCAATATTAAAGATGCCAGAGGAATCTTAAGTTTAGATGCCTTGTTAATAATATTTAAAAAAATGGGAATTATCTGCTTCATTTCTATTAGGGATAAAACCAGATTGGATTGTTAGTACCTCACTATGCAGTCAGGATAGATGGGGTTATGAAAAAGCTGGCACTATTAAAGGGTCCACACTACACATACTTGAGTCTGATAGATTTGCGCTGATAAGTTCCACATGATCCATAGTTGCCTTCATCACCATCTAACACTTTATGCTTATTGGTATTCTGAACAAGCGCATTGAAATTGATGGTCCATTTCATAACTGGTTTGCTTTATGTTGTGCTAAGAGATCTCAGAAAACTTAAATTGACAACTCATTTTCTAGTCTGATTAATCTATTATAATATTTACCTTGAACCACTTGGTAATCTCCAGAGAGTCAGAGATTTTATATCACCAATCTGCTGATGACAATGATGACACACCGTTTTATCTCACAGCTCATAACATCTCACTTCTGCCTCATACCCTGTAAATCATTCAGATGTTCATGACTCTTTTCATAATGTTTTGTAAGTATTCCAAATTCCTGGTATATGTTTGGTGTGGACTTATAACATTGTTGAATGCAACTCAGAGAAAACTGATAACTATGAACGTTAAAGAATCACACAAGACCAGAGACTGAACCTCAAATGGCTTATGAATGCTCGTTTCCACTTGAGATATTTCTGGAGGATGAGAATCCATCCCTGAGTTGTGTATTAAGAGCACAATTCAATCATGCATTCTCTCAAGACTTGACTACTACAGTTCCTTTTTTATCAAGTCTGTCAACAATACATCTTCCCCACCGAAGACATTTCTACATGTGGATGCTCATTTTGTTGCAGGAACCAAGGACTGTGATTATATTACCTGTGGTCTACAAATGTTTCCTTGGCATCCTATCGAAGGTAGATTAATTTATAACACTATATGTATTTTCACAGAGCCTTAAATATGGGAACCCCAATCTAGTTGTTGAAACACTAAAAAAAATCTGCAAGCTAATGCTCTCTGCAGAGTGCAGAATCATTTTTACAGGAATCCCTAGAAGAAAAGAGAGTGCATCATTCTCAGAATTTAACTGACTGTTCATCAAAAATGTGGCATTTACTCCCTTCTGCCTTCTGTTTGAATGATATAGCCCATCTGCATACCACTAATTGCACATTTATCTTCACCTTCTTGTTGGCTTCATATCTTGGCTGTATGCTTGCTGAAGCACTTACTTGACTCCTTCTCTTTGGAATAATTATTTCCTTCAGTTACACGCATTGCTCTCCCTTATCCTGACCAGCTTCTCTCCCTTTCTTATCTCTGCCTAAACGCAACCTCCCAATTACTTATTACAACCTAATTTCTTGACTTGACGACTCTTACTCTCCACTTACTACTAAAACTGTGTCTTGTTTCTTTTATCTTCTGGTTTGTCATTTTCATTACATTTTCTTATTGTTAAAACCTGATGTTTGATATGCTGTATTTGTAAATTTAATATTTTATGTTTTTTACATCTCTCCTATTTAATGATGTTGGTGCTCTTGTTTGACTGTTCTCTAAGATGGTAAAGTTCTCTAGTGCCTGTGGGACATGTTTGCCCTAAATAAATTTGCATAAATAAATAAATCTCCCTCCATCTACTTTCCAAACCATTGACAATATATGATGATCATGAGAATAAAAGAGATATTTCAATTTTGTTATTAATGTTGGACCTGATTCGCAAACATTTTTGCACTTCAGCTCTCTACTCAAACTAGTCCTCTGCAAGTGAAAATAGAAAGTTCATAATTCACAAAATCAACAGCTGCATGCATGAACATGTATCCAACCGTAGGACATTGGATTTTGCACAGTACATAGATGTTCCCAGCAGAGCAATATGGGCTGGCCTTTGAGAATATAGGAACCATTTTCAAAGTCGTAGCATATTCGGCACTCAGAAACTTTTCTAAGAGTTTTCACATGCACCTTATGTACCTGAGTGTACATTAAGGATAAGGTCAGCACAATATTTCATGAGGCTATTGGAGAAGGAACTTATGGGAAAATGAGCACTGCCTGCAGATAAAAATGAAGTCAACCAATGCAAATCATAGGATGGAATGGACAATTTGTGAATTTCCATATGTAAGCCTCTTGCTTTGTCCATTATACCCATCATATTGTAATAACATCTCAATTTTCTTGATGAGGCACAGTTTTTATTCTAACATTATACGCTATTTCCTTATTTTGTAGAACAAACTCATTTTACAACATCCCCAGACATACTTTTTCAAGGTGATACATTGACGCTAACATGCAGAACCAAATCCATCTCCACCTCTGTCAGTTGGACGCACAATGGAGTTCCTGTCAAGATGAGCGCTACCAACACAATCAAAGATGGTGTGTCAGAATCAGTTCTGGTAATTCCAAGCATCACTACTTCACTTGCAGGTACACTATTTTCGTTATGACCTGATCACCCTTTTTTCCAAAAGTGCTCTTTTATGTATTTTGGCAAAAGATCTTTGTTAATATCAAGTGATGAACGTTATCTTCCAAATCCGATGCCGATTAAAGGTGATAACACATCTAAATTATGTTTGGGATATAACTTTATGGTTTCAGCATGAATAACTTTTTGGGGTACTGGTACAAAAATGTTTTATCTAACACTGTCTATACATATTTGTAGGTCTTACTTCAGACATTCAGAATTAGGATACATATTTCATGTTATCAAATCTTCATAAAGTCAGTAAGAAGTAGTACAAAAGAGGTCTGGGAACAGCCAATATTTCTTTTCAATTTTCATTGCTTGAAATGTTTATGAATGATTGAATGGTGGGATTAATAAAGTGTGTGGCTACTGCTAGGCAAAAAGTCAAAGTGAAGCAGAAGCCAGCTTAGTCTGTGAACAGGTGGGTTTTCAGTAGTTTGCAAAAAATATTTTTTTCTGGGGTACGCTTGAGGGCCAGAGGAAGTTCATTCCAGTATTTGGCAGCCAATATTGAGGAGGTCGAGCCACCTCATTTCTTACATCTAGTAAGTGGAATGGTCAGCAGATGAACTGACTGTGACCTGAGGGTTCTTATAGAACAGTAAAGGATCAATTTGTCCCAAAAGTATTAAGGACCTGTCCTTTAGAAGGCTGCGTGTGCCACCGTCAGAGATTTAAAAATCACTCACTTCTTCCCTGGAAGCCAGTGAAACTGCCTTCGGAACTGAGATATCGAGGCATGCTTAGGAAAGTTAAACAGGAGGTAGATGGCCATGTTTTGAATATTTTGTAGTTTCTGGATGAAGTAATCTGGGATATCTATTTATAAGATGTTAGTCTAGTCAAGTCTGGAGGGAATCATAGATTGTCTGACTGTTTTCTGGGCTTCAAAAGGAAGACATTTCAGGAATTTCTTTAACATCCCAAGGATCCAGCATCATGTTTTGACCACCTCTGAGATCTGGGGTTTCTAGCCCCCTCGGCTTGGGTACGGAGTGCCATGCAGTTGGTAGGCCAGGGACCCAACCAGTCATGCAAGAGATTATTACCAAACACCAGTACCTCAGTTTTATCAGGGTTACATTGCAGGGAGTTTGCTTTCAGCCATCCCATCACAGATGTCACACAGCAGCAAAATGTGCTTTTGTCTCTGGCTCATTTTTGTTGTAGGCCAGTAGAAGCTGTGTATCCTCTGTATACGAGGATACCAAAAAGTAGATGCCAAAAGTGTTGCTGAGGTATGCCAATGGCGTCATATAGATATTAAAAGTGTGGGGCTCCGGGCAGAACCCTGAGGCACTCCATACTTGAGTCTTTTGGCACCTGAGTATTTGGGTTTAAGTCTGACTACCTGCTTCCTATCCTGTAGGAAGGATCTTGACCAGGTCTGGACCATTCCCTCCACCCCAGTATGGGTGAGACATTGAAGAAAGATCTCATGTGTGATCATGTCAAATGCTGCTGAGTGGTCTTAAAAGATCAGTGCGGCATTTTGACCCGCGTCATCTGTTATGTCCATCAATGAGGACTCTGTACTATGCAGGTCCTAAAACCTGATTGTGAAGGATGTAGGAGATTGTATGCAACAAGGAATTGCAGTACTTGAGTGTTAACAACTTTTCCAATGATCTTATATGCCCTGGGGAGCAGCGAAATAGGTCTGAAATTAGAGAAGATACTTGAGTCTGCGTTTGTTTTTATTTTCTTTAGCAGAGGGATAACATTTGCCTTTTTACATTAGGTGGGTACTATACCTCAGTAAATAACTTTTTTTGGTCCCTCATTTTTCATGGCATTCTGTAATATATTTGAACTAGTACATGACCCTAACAAGAAAGCTGTTCAAAAGATGCACCACGACCCTGCTTCTTGCTTTCAGAAGTCCTCTTTCATCTATGCTGCCAATAGCTACTCAATCTATCTTGACACAGATCAACATCCTAGACTGCAACACAGACTTCTTAGCATACAGCCACTGATCCATAGTTACACTGCTGAGTAGTAGCATGTTCTCCTGTGGGCATGCTCCTACTGTCTGGTCCCCTGAGTGTTATTCCCATACAGGTACCTACTGACACCCTTGCATTACGTTATTTAGTTTTAACTCTAATGACTCTGTTGTAATTAAAGCAAGGCTCTGCTATGTGCTTTATAGATACCATTTAGGAAAGTGCCATTTTTGGACGGTCCCCCCCACACTTTTTGTTTTAGATGCTGTTGGTTATGATTCTGAAAGTGCACTGGAGCCTGCTAACCAGGCCATAGTGCAAGTGCTTTCTCCCTAAATTGGTAATTGTGAATTGGTATCCCTAAATGGCAAGTACTTTAACTCCCTTATATGTCCCTAGTTTATGGTTCCAGCGGTACCCAGGGCATGGGTGTTAAAAGGGTCTCCCGGGCCTGAAGCACTGTTTGTGCCACCCTGAGTGACTCAAGTAAAACTACTGACAGCAGGCCTGCCATTGCAGACTGTAGGAGCAGTGCACACAGCTCAAACTCAGCTGTGCCCACACAGTGTGGCACAGCCACAGCACCATCTTTAATATATGCAAGTCACCCCTAAGGTAGGCATCATGAGCATAGTGCATTATATTGAGGGTGTGTGCATCTAAGTGCTTCAATGTCCACAGAGTGGCTTTTCCAGTAAAGGCTACTATGAGAGAACAACAATCCATAAGATAATATGGGGTAGCACCCAGTGAATGTCAAGTCACCAGCTCCATTATAGTATGGTGGAAGTGAGACATGTTTGGTATCAACATAGTGCCTACTCACCCGACTTGAATCTCATCTTCATGATGAGGTAGCATCGACACCGAAGGCAACCTTAGAGGTTGCCCACTGAGTAACCCTACGTTTCCTGTGCTCTGGCTTCCAGCCTAGAGATGCTGCCACCAAGACAGGGTTCTGACCCCCTGGACAGAGGTGCGAACAATCCCTGGACTCAGGACAATGGCCTGGATGGGAAGGAGGTCACAAATCCCTCCCTCCCATGAAGGCTAATCAAGTGACACATCAAGGTGGTGAGCTTCAAAGGGCACACCGCCTATAATGGGCAAGCAGGCTCTCACCCAGTGAAGGGTAAAGGCCTCCTTCTGCCGTCAGGCACATTTGCACCTACGAATGTGGGAAAATTAGTTAGCCAGCAGGTGTATATCCCCAGAAGGATTGCCATACCTCTAGAATGGGCAGACAGGTCTGTACAGCAAGGAAGACTTCTGCCATCTTAGAACAAAAGCAGAAAAGAGGGTTCCACAGCCCAGTGGATGTGGTCACCACAGAGGCAGATTGGATGCTTGGCCAGTTGCCCCTTGGCTACTTGCTCTCACACCCCTAATGCCCCTAAATCTAGGATTTAAGGGACTCCCCTGGCACCACAACCTCAGATCTGCAACGACTTGCAAAGAAAGGACCTGAGAAGACCCACATCGATGACAACAGAAATCTGCACTGACAGAGGGTGTGATACCTTGAACATGTAGCAACCTCCTGGAGCTGCTCGACTGCGGATCGTCCTGCACCAAACACTTCTTTCCCCAGCAAGAGTACATGATTTGTGAGGCAAGACCAGACTCCCCTGGACTAGTGACACTAGTCCCCTGACCACCGCAGGTAAAAAGTATTCACCGGATACAAGGAAGCACTGGCCATTAACCCGCCAAGCGTTCGCCCAAAGACAGGTCATCCAGTGCATTGTGAGTCCAAGTGTAGTCCAGCTCCCTGCCAAGTAATAGCAGGCTACCATTTTCCACTGGACCTCCAGAAGGGTTGATAACGTCTCCTCCACCTTACCACTGCCAAGGCTTCTTGGTGGCCAGTTGGGTCATCTGTGCCTTTACTCAATACTGCAACTCAAGGGCACACTGCAGCACCTTCATCTTATGTCACCTGTGGCTCTGTTGTTGAGTCTTTGCATTTGTTTCCTCACCTGCACCATCTCAGTTGTAAAACCAGCAACTGCAGTTTTGGTTCAGCATCAAGGATAGGCAAGGACACCTCTGCACCTGAGACTAGGGGTGGATGGAATTTTTAATTCCACCGGTGGTATTGGAGGAATTTAGTGGCTCCACCAGTGGAATGATTCGGTATGGAGGAGGGAAAGCGGAGGAGGAATCTCAGGAGGGGGGATGTGTCCCAGTAGTGCCAGGTACTCCATGCTCAGTGCCATCAGCCTGTCAGCATTGCAGGTACCTGCACACATGACAACTCTGCTCCCACCAGCTCTGTGAGGGAAGAGACCAACATTGAGGCACAGATAGGATAAAGTGGACCATTGAGCGACCCGCACTATCTGCAGCAAGGTAGGACGCCACCTTAGCTTGGGCTTTTTAACAGTCTGTCTTTTATGTGGGCACACGCTTGTAGGATGCTGCACCACAGGGTTTCCTGAGGCTCTGTTGGGGACAGACAAGGGACTGCACAGACTTTTTACTGTTGCCCAAAGCTAACCAGTAGGGGAAGAGCTAATATAGGAAAGTATGTCCAATGATGGGCATTTGTCAGCAGCTCCTTGTGTGAACTCCAATCACAAAATAATTTCATCTAAAACAACCCCACTTTTTGCTGAATGGGATACAACGTGCTCTTTCTCTACAGCCTTACCAGCTCTCTCCTCTTCAATTTGAGATGTGACTACATTTAAGTCACGTTGACTCTGAATGCTCCTTTTGTTAGACTGTGCACTCCTGAACACAATCTGAGGGTGGATCCAGGTGTGGCACTTTGGTTAGCTTTCGTCAGCCCATGAATGGTATAGTAATCAGCTGTATTTATGCTTATTGGGAGAGGCACCTACAAACCTAAAGGGTAGCACTTTATAAATCGAGGGCTGAGTTACCTGCGTGCCCACTCATTGGATGCCACACCTTGAAATTATCTATTCCATCTAATGAATCTTGGTATTGTGATGCATAAGGGGAAGTCTTGTAAGTAGGACTAAAGAGCGGCATTAGGGGCAGATAATCACATTAATCTTTGCCTGAGACCCAGCACCTCCAGTTCACATCAAAGAGACAGAGAGCTGTGATAGGAGGACACACATGAGTCATGGGGGAGAAGGAAGGATTTAGACATATAGGCCCTCATTACAACCTTGGTGGTTACCGTCAGACGGCCACCCATGCGGCCGGAAACCCGCCAGCCGCATTTGGACATCCCCCAAACAGAGTTTCCGCCCACCAGCCCAGCGGGGATGTCGGCAGCAGCATTGCAGACGGCTCCTAATGGAGCCAGCGGCAATGTGGTGGTTTGGCGGGTGCAGCAGCACTCGGCGCGCTCTTCAGTGTCTGCCAGGCAGACAGTGAAAATCACAACAGGGCTGTGACTGGGGGCCCCTGCACTGCCCATGCTAAATGTATGGGCAGTGCAGGGGCCCACAGGGGCCCTGTGGCTCCCCTTCCCACCAGCCTTTCCATGGCGGTCTCTACCGCCGTGGACAGGCTGGCGGGAAGGGGAATCATAATCCCCAGGACAGCACTGCAAGCAGCGCTGCCCTGGCGGATTATAACCACCGGGACAACCATGGCAGAAAACCACCAGTACCGGCGGTGTGAGCACGGCGGTACCTCAGCGCTCAAAATATGGTGAATTGTACCGCCAGCCTGTTGGCAGTACGATCTCCACTTCAACCCTGGAGGTCTTTGACCACCAGGGTTGTAATGAGGGCCATAGTTTTGAACCACTCCAAACTGGCCTGTAGCATTGTGGATGTACTTCAAACAAGCCTCGGTGCCCACAAAATGACATGCTATATCTAGATGTACAGTTAAAAGGCCACCACAGTCTTTGCTGACTCCTAGTAGAAATAATATTCCGACAAACAGCATAGTATATATTTTAAATATAGAGCGACCCCAACTCATTTAAACCACTATTGGCAAGAAAGTGGTCGGTAGGTGGTTGCTTCGGCTGTGCATACCATTAGCTGTGTGCTGAACGAGTGTGCTAGACAAGGGAGGCAGGCTTGAAGCCAGACACGCATTACGGGCTCCTAACTCAGGATGGGCTTTGTGTGAGTGGGAGAGCTACAGAGAGGCACTGGCTGATGCCAGAGCAAAGCTGCTGAGTGTCACGGTACCTGGACGGGGCAGAAAATTGAAATAGACACCCAGGGCTTCCGATCACCATGCATACTACCGCAGCAGGCGGAACTTCAAAATCAATTTAATCTAACACTGTGCTCCCACAAACTCGACCCACAAGTGACCGAATGTCACAAGTACAATTTTTCAGGACCTGCGGCTTCTGCGTTCAGCACCAAGGACAGGCAAGACACCTCTGCACCTGGACTCAACAAGTCAGGTACTTGGACTTGGGACCCGCAAAGCCTTAACCACAAGTGGGTGCTTTTGCACTCACCCCGCAAGTGGCCGAGTGTAACTAGTATCTTTTCCCATTGACCACAGTGTTGAGATTTGAAAGCTTGAGAATGCAATGCTTTTTTCCTGCTATAAAATCCATAACTGTGATTATACACAATTGATATGATTTGTTTTGGTGTCTAAAATTATATAAAAATCTGCTCTATTTCTATAAATTGGTGTTGGATTTCTTCTGAGTCATGCCAAATACTTATCATCCATATTGGTACTCTAAAATCCTTAACACATGTTCCTCTAGTAAAGCCTGACTGCTTTTTGCTACACTACCAGGACTGAGCCAAGGATTTATTATTGTGAATCCAAGGTACTATCTTTGGGGTACTGGGACAGTCTAACACTCCACTTTTTTACACCATTTAATTGACACACTGGACAATAACTCTTTCCCAAGCACTTTTAACCCTTCTCTCTTCAACACCCCTCACTTCAATCCTTTTTTTAGACCTATATTGCAGCACTGGCACTAGTTTTTCTGTGCTCAACACCTAAGTCCGTCACCCTATGCCCCTTCAAAAGTTGTTTCTTCTCACACTGTCATCTGTGGACATACTCGCATACAAAGATTTTAACATGTCACATACTGAGAACTCTTGCTTATAATAGTCAGTTTTATCTCTAATGACTTCAGCTTACTTGAAACAATATCACACTAAGGCCCTCATTTCCACCTCGGCCTTCTTTAAGCAAGACGGCCGAGGTACCGCCGTGCTGAAGACCGCCAGTGCAGGTGATTTTCCACACAGCGTATCATGACTGCTGGCAGCCCTCCACCCTTTTTCAGACGGAGAGCCGCCAGCAGCCATACTGGCAGTTGGCGGGGAAGTGGAGGCTGCTCCACCTCCACCGCCACATCATCATAACAGTGCCCACTGAATCACGTCCCATGATTCTGTGTGGCGGTGTTCTGGTGATGGGGAGTTGGCGGCGGAGCAGCCCCCATGGATCCCGTTCCCTCCCGGAGGATCACGGACAAGGTAAGGTGATCGCCTATTAGGGGAGGGGGGTGAGGGGTGTTGTGTGCGTGCATGGGGGTGTGCGTGGAAGTGTGTAGAAGGGCTGTGTGAGTGCGTGCATGCATGCGGGGAGTGTGTTGTGTGTTTGGAAAATGTGTGCGTGTCTGTCTATGTGTATGTGTACGGGTGTGTCTGTGTGTATGTGTGCGGGTATGTCTGTGTGTATGTCTGTTTGTATGTCTGTGTGTATGTGTGCGGGTATGTGTAGATGTAGTGTATGTGTGCGTGTAGGTGTGTGTGTGTGTGTCAATATGGGGGGTCGTGGGTTTGGGGGGAGGACTGTGGGGAGGGGGAAACCCCTATCAGTGCCAGGAAATGAATTCCCTGGCACTGATAGTGCCTACTGCCGTGGATTTCATGACAGTACAGAACCCCACGAAATCCATGGCGGTATGCAGGGTTGTGTTACCGCCGGCGAAGTCTCCAGCCCAGCAGTCGTTACCACCCTGGCGGTCAGAGTGGAGAAGTGGCGGTTTAGCATGGCGGTCACCACCATGCTTGTAATGTCATTTTTTTAAACGCCGGCCTGTTGGCGCTAGTACCGCCACTTCTCCACCAACCACAAGGGTAGTAATGAGGGCCTAAATGTTTTACAGGTACACTTTGTCCATGCATTTTTAACATGGGTTTAACTACCTCATATTGTGCACTGAAAAATCTTAAAAGAAAGAGTTAGGGATACATTTTTTAAATAAAACAAACATGTCACTGAGTCTTTCTTTTAACTTTTTTCAGCCCAAAAATGCAATCATAAAATCAACCACAAGAGGGCCTTGCTTTCCAGCTGAAGAACAAAGAGCTCCATCTACTTACACTTTAAAAAAATATATGATAAGATTTCCTCAGGTCATGGATTTAATATCAGAGGAGAGATTGTTTTTTATTTCTTTAAATTTTGTTGGGGCAGGCTGCTGCACTCCCTTACACCCCCACAACATAAAAAAAGGCTTGATAGTTCCCACATCTATTCTACCAGCACCAACGAGCAAAAAATAAACAAATAAATAACCCTTGTAGACATTATGGTGCACTCCTTTTTTTTCATCCATCTTCTCCCTTCATGAGCCCACTATGGCTTTCAGGACCCCAACCTTGGGAGACGGCACCTAAATTTAAAGGGCACAGGTCTTTCCTCCCCAAGGCTTGAAGGAATGGGGGATCCCATTACCCGGGTTTGTCCCTCTCTTGTATCACAGGTGAACTTACACCTGAGACACTGTTTCTCTGCTCACAAGAGAACGGGCAGGGTAATCTTGTCTTCTTCCACCCTTCAAAAAATGTCCCCACTGGGTGGAGGCAGACCGTCATTTCCCTGCCTGTACTTTGGCAGGCAGGGAAACTCGCATTTCTCTGGCCCGATGTAAGCATGCCAAACCCCTGCCCCCACCAGGTGGGAGCAATGTTGGCTCCCTATGCACCCAGGATCAAAGCTAGTCCCAAGGCTTCATTCCTGCTACAGATGTGAAAAGGTTGATGGTGATGGAAAATCTTCTCATTGATAGAGGAAGTGCTAAATCTCAATATAAACCTTTGTAAATGCTTCCACTGTAAAGACAGAATGGTGGAGGAAATGTATCCAATGGATCATCTAAAGTATTTAGCATTAACTTCAAAAATCTTTTTCGAATGTGAACCTAACTCTAAGTGAGTCCACTAGTCACCCGCTCCAATAATGAACACCCTGCAACACCAGCAACACTCTAGATTTGCTCACCTCAAATGTTTGTTTATCTTGCAAATTTTTTAATCATAAGATTAGCACAGCGCTATCCATGCCGAGATGGATAGCGACAAAGTCTTTTGGGTGTTATGATGGAACCACGCATGCCAGAACAACGCATGCCTTAACATTGTGGTTGGAACAAGACTGTGTATTTTCCACGCATGCCTTTACCACGCATGCCTTTACAATGCATTTCATTGTAAAAGCATGCCTAGTAAAGGCATGGGTGGAAACTCATTCAAAATGGCAGGTTCTGTAAGGCAACCTCCACCCGCCCTGAGGCCCAAAAGTACCCCCACCCCTAATAGCTAACCTACCCCGACCTGTCCTGAGCCCTAAAATATAATACTATCCTAAGCCCCACCCCTATAAACTAAAGTACCCCGACCCCAAACCCGTCCTAAACCCTAAAAGAAAAGTACCTGACCCCCCACCCCTGCCCCATAAAAGTAAACTACCATGACACCCCCACCCACCCTGAGCTTTAAAAAAAAGACAACTATCCCCACCCCTAAAAAGTGAAAAAAAACTGACCCTGAATCCTAAAAAAAGAACTACCCTGACCCCTACCTCTAAAAACTAAACTACCCCTCCACCCATTCTGAGCCCTAAAAAAAAGAAATTAGCAAACCCCCACTCTGCCTCGAAAAAGAGGCCTGCCTCTACACCGAATGCCCCCAAAAAAACGACCCCGACCTCCCACCCCTAAAAACTAAACTACCCCGATACCCCCCACTCCCCCTGAGCCCTAAAACATTTCCCCCTAATAAGTAAACTATCCCAAACCCTCACCCACCCTAAGCCCTGAAAAAAATGATCCCGCCCCCATCCCTGCCCCATAAAACTAAATTACCTCAGCCCCCACCCACCCTGAGCCCTAAAGTAAATAATATCCTGACTCCCCCACCCCTGCCCCTAAAAACTAAGGTACCCTGACACCCCCACCTACCCTAGGCCCTAAATGCACCCACTGCTAAAAACTGCCCACCAATCCTGCCCCAACCCCACTTACCTCACCGTGTCCTCTCCCAAACCTTCCTCATCCTCTCTCCTCCCTCCTTAAACTTTCCCCCACCTCTTTAAAAATCAACTACCCTGCCCCACACCCTAAGCCCTAAATAAAAAAAATTACAAAAAAAACCACACAAGCCCCTAAAAAAACCCTGCATATGCGCAGCTCAGCACATGCATGGTTAAGTCACAGAAAAAGCCATGCATTGCTCAGGCCAGCGTGGTTACACTTGCATGGGAAACATTCACATCCTTTAAGCCTATAACCCTGAAAGGGATTTGTTTTGATGTAAATATGGAACCCACCTGGAGTTAAGGTCTGAGGGGTCCCTAGACCAAGTTTCAATATAGAGTACTTTTTTACCTTGACCCAGGGAGTCCACGTGCAGACTGAGCCTTGCTGTCCTTAGTAAAGAACAGGAACTACAAATGCTGTCAATCAAAGATGTAGCACTCTGCAAAACCACACTTGGAGATGGAGTTGCATTCGACCCTTGGAAAGAAGAGGCAGTTGGGGTCCTAGGACCTGGATTCTACAGCTGGCACTCTGCCACCATGTTTGGTAGCTTTGGGTGCAGGGGTTGGCCTTGCAGCTATCAATCATGGGAAGGTTGCGCCATAGATGCTTTGGATGCAGGATCTCAGCAGTGGGGCTGTTGCTGATGTCTGTCGCTATTGCTGGGAGTTGCTCTGGAGTTGGTGACATCTGGGGATGGGTCAGTTACTGGGCTGGTGACCAACAAGCCTTCGCAGTGGCAAAAGTTATCCACTGGTACTTCATTGGCTGGAGGTGGACAGGAGTGGTGTAGTGGCTCAAACCTTGGTGTGAGCCTCATTAAAACTTCCAGGGTACAAGTCACTGACTTTATTTGGGCTCACTCAAGAGGGGCCCAATGGGTTACACTTATTGTAACACAGCTCAACAATTCTTCTGCAGGTAGCAGGTGACTGGCTCCACCAGTCAGGGAAGTCTGCTTCAGTTTCTGGCATCCACTGAAGTCCTCTTGCTGGGAGCAATGAGTTTTTGCCATAGGCACACATCAAACACACAAACACATAGGGAGACATAGTGCTCTATGGTCTCCTCAGGGCACTTCAGTGTCCTCTCTTTGTGCTGCAGGGGGAGTCCAAAGTCCTGTTGTCAGTGAAGGTGTTTTCTCTGTGCCACTTCTCAGATTCAAAGTGAGAATTGAGGTTCTGGTGACAGGGGAGCCCCTTAAATTATATTTTAGGGGGAGTTAAGGGTGTGAGGACAGTGGTCAATGGGCTACTGGTCCCTGCGGCTAGACCAACTATGTGGTGATGACTTCCTGTGAGATTACATCACTTTTCTACCAAGAACCATCTAATTTCAAGGTTTCCCAACATGGCAGGACCTTTTCTCACCTTTACAGATATAGCCCACCCTAAAGGTGTGGCTTGCCTCTTGAAGGTGTATGCCTTCTGAATAACTAATTTACCCACCTGTTAGTCTGGACAGGGTGGAAGGGATTTGTCCTCAAGTGGGGCATAAGAAGTGTAAACACCTTTGAGGCTCACCACCTTGATTACTATAAGCACTAGCCATCCTGGGAGGTGTGGCCTCCTTCTTGCCAGGTCCTTTCTGTCTTGGGGAAAGTGTTAGCACAACCAGCAGTAGGGCAGACTCTTGTCTTGGTGGCAAATGGGTCAGGAAAGCCCAGCAAGGCAAGAGAAAGCTGGCAACTTGGTAGGCATCCTCCAAGGATACCATAAGGGTACATGCTAGCTTATCAGCTTACCTTGGGCCGAGAACCGTGCACAGGGTTAAAACCCACTGTGTTTGACAACAAACATTAAGGAAATCAGTTGGGTCATCATCGAGCTGGACATCTGGCATTTGCCAGCCCATGTCATTCTATGGATTGCTGGTCACTTGATGTAGCATTAAGTTTTAAATGCTATCACAAGGTCATATATGCTTGTACATATTTGTCCTCACTCAGAACACAGTGCACCTTGCCTCCTGGGCTATAGGAAGCCTGCCTTAGGGGTGAATGACCTGTATTTTGGGTAGAGAAGGGACTCTGCCTGCACTTGGTGTGGGCGGAGTGAAACTTCAGCAGACAAGCTGGTTGTGGAGGCTGACAATGCAGCTCTGCAGGCTTTGCTTTTACTCAGCCCAAGGAGGGAGGCACAATCAGTGCTACAGCCCTTGTGACCCCTTTTCTATCCCTGCCCTGGGTACCACTGGTACCATTTACTAGAGCCTTACAGGGGTGGTAAAGTCCAATTGGGTTTACCAAACCACAGTACCCTTTAACGGAAAGAGCACTGGCAGTGAGATTGATTAGCAGGCCTCAGTGCACTTTCATATAAAAAACAACAACGTCAGTAGTCTAAATGGGGACAAAAAGTGGGGGGAGAAGACTTCAAAGAGCCCAGTTATTTACAGTTAACATTCCATTGACAGAGTTATGTTTTAAAGTGAAAAACACCAGTTATAATTCTCTATAGTAACTATAATTTGTGATCTAAAGTAACTATAACTCACGCCCTAGCCATGCACTGCTAATTATCCCACATATTACATAACTCATGACTTGAACTAGACCCTGATTGATGAGATTTGTAATGACATAATTGATGACAACACTGCTTGGTTGGAGAGCCATGGAAGATCACCATAATACTTGTCAAGCACAAAATATAGATGTAAACCCTTGTGCCACATTATACCTGCGCCAGATATAATGTAAGCAAGGGAGGCTTTCCCCAGCCGTAAGCCCAAAAAAATGGCAGATTTCCCTGTGCTATTTTAGCATCAGTTTTTAATGCCTGCTAAGGGCAGGTGGTAAAGTGACACTAGTGATATAGCCTATGGGCCTCCCTGAGCTTTGCTGGACTAGTGCCAAAATGTTTGGCAAAGGCCAAAAAAATGCCACAACTGCACCCAAAACTTGATTGGGGTGCAGGGCAGTGCAAGGAAATTGGTGCATCGGAGTCGATGCACCAGTTCCTTGTAAGTATGCTGCTCTATGCTTTGGGTTGTTTGTTTTTTCATCATGTAAAGGTTGTATAATTTAGGACAAGTATGAGTGTCAAAAGAAATCCAAGCACTCAAATCAAAAAAGCATCTTACTGGCTGTTTTCGTATTGTCTTGAAGTCCACCTTACTGAAACAAAAAACACGTTATCAGGACATTAGAAAGCTGCTAGTATTTGAAGAACCAACATTTAAATGTTTGAAAAACAGTATACATTATTTGATGCATAAAGATTTACTCTAAAGTCTACTAAGAAAGTAGGGCTTTATAAACCACTCCATGCATTTTGGAGTTTGTTGTGAGTTTTACATATCTATGCTGTGTTGTCTTTTCTTGACTTTCACATATGACTCAACATGATGATGTTGTCTACATTTTGCCAGTGAGTTAGGAAACAGAACCAATGATTCTGGGCCTGGAGGTGGTTGCTACGCCCATTCTCCTGTTCAGGAACTTGGCTGTGGGGCTGCTTTTGCTGGTGCTGTAAGAGAACAGCTGCACATGCCAGGTGCTGTACTGGACTGAGCAGATCAGTTAGAAGAGGGTGCAAATGGAACTGTTAAATCAGTGTTTCAAGCAGAAGCAAGTAGTGCAGAACTGGCATGAGTTCATCCGTCAACTGGGGCACTCAACCATTCTACAATCATCCACCCACAATGCTTCACAAGATGTATAGGCTTGACAGGCACCCCTCCTTGCCCTTGTGTGATGCCGTAAAGGGGCGATGCCTACAGCTGACTGATTCTGCATGGTCAGTCTACCAGGTGAGACAGACAGCATTCTTGGGATAATCTGGGTTTCTTAGGGCTCTCAGAAAGCCAACAGGTTGCCTAGAGCTTCAACCAGAATGCCTTGCCTTTCTGCTGATCAGGCCTTAGGAATAACTATGACTGTGTGTATTAGACAGGGCAGCTTCTTGGCATGTCTCTCCTGTCTTTTTGCCTTCTGACCTCCTGTTGTTATGGTTTACTGGACACTGTTCTTGCTGGTTTATTGTCTCTGCACACTTTACTACTGCTGACCAGTGCTAAGGTGCAAGTGCTCCTAGGTAAATTGTACTGTTGATTGTTTTTTCCATGATTGGCATATTTGATCTACTGATAAGTCCCAAATAAAGTGCACCAGAGGTGCCCAGGGGCTGTAAATCAAATGCTACTAGTGGACCTGCAGCACTGATTATTCCACCCACATAAGTAGCCCTGTAAACATGGCTCAGACCTGCCACTGCTGTCTCTTTGTACAGTTTTAAATTGCCAATTCGACCTGGCAAGTGTACTCAATTGCCAGGCCCACACCTTCCCTTTTTGTGCATGTAAGGCACCCCTAAGGTAGGCCCTAGGTCGCCCCATGGCCAGGGTACAGTGTTTTCAAAACGTAGGACATGTACTGATGTGTTTTACATGTCCTAACCGTGAAATACTGCCAAACTCAGGCTTCACTTTTGCAAGGCCTAGCTCTCTCATAGGTTAACATTGGGGCTGCCTTTAAATCAATTTAAAGCGCAGATTCCGTTTGAGAGCAGATAGAAATATGGAGTTTAAGGTCTCTGAACTCACAATTTAAAAATATATCTTTTAGTGAAATTGGTTTTTGGTTTGTGAGTTTGAAAATGCTGCTTTGAGAAAGTAGCCATTTTCTTGCTTAAACCATTCTGTGACTCTGCCTCTTTGTGGATTCCCCGTCTGGGTCAGTTTGAAAGTTGGGCTGTTTACACATCTCCTCTAGACAGCGACTCAAAGGGAGCTGGGGTGTCACCTGTATATCCTGATGAGCCATCTGAGCTAGAGTGGAGGGAGGAGTGGTCACTTGCACCTGAAAGGACTATGCCTGCCCTCACACAATGCGGTCTAAAACCCCCTTGTGTGTGTCTGGGGCCTGGCTTGGACAAGGAAGGATCTTGCAAACACTTGAGACTTTGCTTTGAAGTTTTCCAAATTCAAAGGCAGAAAGGGGGATAAGTAGTGGACCCAAAACCCCAGACTTTTATAATCTTTCTGGAATCAAGAGGAACCTCTGCCCAGGAGAAGAGCTGAAGAGCTGAAAGGGGAGTACTGTCCCTTTGCTGTGTTGCTTTGCTGGACTGGCCTGCAGTTGCTGTATCTGCATGACAAGAGGGCAAAGGGTGAGCTTTTCTGTGTGTCCTGCTTGAGAAAGTTCTCGAAGGGCTTTGAGTAGAGCTTGCCTTCTGTTGGAAGTCTCAGGGGCACTAAAGACTTCACTTTCCTCAAACTGCAGCACTGGGAACTGTGTTTTGTGCAGTTCAAGAGGAGAAACCACTGCACCGCCGCCAATGAAGCCGTTGGCCTGCACAGGACCTGCTGACTCTGCACAGAGCCCCACTACCCCACTCCGCACCGTGACCATTGTCTCATCGACGCCGTCATCAGACGACTTCACTGAGCCGTTGATCGCACCGTGACCTGTGGGCCCTTCACTCCAGCATCACCTGCTCACAACGCAGCCTGGGTCTCCCTGACACCGCTGCTCCTGCTGACACTGGCGCCGCTGCCTGCACCATAGCCTGCGGACACCACTTGTGAGGTACACAAAGCACCGTCCTGTGCCGCACCGCAGGCCGGGCCACTGACGCCAGCATCATCGATTCCAGTGTCATCACCAGGTGTCATTGCCTGCACCGTGGCCTGTGGACACCGCTTGTGAGGGTCACAAAGCACTGTCCGGCCAAAACAACTGGCTTGGGCCTACAGATGACAGCGCTTCAGCAACCATGATGCCGCTGCCTGCACGTGACCTGGTGACACCGCAGTCGCACTGCCCTACTTCACACCACAGCCCTGGTCTCACTGATGCCGCTGGACGCTGTCACCAAGCCGCTGCCTGCACCGTGACCTGTGGGCACCACACGTTGTATCATTCTGCTTTGCATCGCAGCCCCAGCGCTATCAACGCCAGCAGCCATGACTTTATCAGCCTGGAGTTCGATCCGCACCATGTGTCACTCCAAGGGCCCAACGACTTCCGCATCGACTCCTGAACCAATACCACGACACCAGCAATGCCGCTCTCTGGAGCTCACCGTGGGGATCACAACATCCTGCAGTTTTAAAGGTACTGTTTGCGGGTCTTCCCGACACCGTAGCTGGCCCACAACGCCATGGGCAGCCTGAACTGTTGGTTTTGTTGATCATTATGCTGTGATAGCCACAGGTGGAGCTATCGACTTCAAGGAACTGTATTTTTGAGTAAATCTTGCAGAATTCATGTTTTTTAGCACTGTATGTTGGATTTTTGTTTTATTCAGTCTTGTTTTATATAGATAAATATTGCCAATTTTTTTCTAAAACCGGTATGTGTCTTTTTGTAGTGTTTTCATTTATTACTGTGTGTTATGTGCTAATGCTTTACACATTGCTTCTGAGATAAGCCTGACTGGTTGTGCCAAGCCACCTGGGGGGGGGTGAACAGGGGTTATCTCAGAGGGTATCTCCCTTATCGTGACTAGAGGGAGGGTCCCTGTTTGGACAGGGTACAAACCAACTGCCAGCTAGAGACCCCATTTCTAACAGTGTTGAAGACCTGAGTGGGAACATTCGGGTCTTCTACAAAGTTAAGGGATGGCATGAGAGGTATTCTTCACTGACATGGCAAGTGCTTTTATGCGTAATGTATGTGGTGTATGCTACATGCAATCAGTGTAACCATCGGCCTCAGACTCAACAAGATGAGACTAAAGTCAGGAGTGTTGTGCATTGCTGCCTCCATTGTCCAGGCCCAATACTCACTAAAGGGGCTTACCCTTAGTTCTGGGGCTGGATTCTGAGCAATGAACCACATGGAATGGAAACCCGAAAGTTCACTTTCTTCTCTGTCATCATAGATCACATAGGTAACAGGATGGGTTGTGTAATGGGGATCTCCCTCTAGCTCTCTTTTTAATGTGTCTCTGTCATGAGATGCTTTAGTGGGGCTTAGCTCAAGCAGCCATGCTGCAGAGTGTTCATGCTATCAATTTAGGAGAGTGCAGCCCTTAGTATAGTACCAGGTTGACAACCTTTAATGGCTGGGTACAAGCTGCAACCTTTTGTAAAGTAAGAGCTACTCGTGCTCAGTGAAAGTCACCCAGAGCTACTATTATATTTAGAGTCCTAGTAGTGACCACATCAGAGAATATTAAATTAGTGCCCACCATATGCAATATTATCAGCAGTGCATGAGGCATGGTTGCGAACATTAATGTAAGAAATGCATTGTCAATATGGAATACCTCTACATGGAAAATGCATAACATCCATAGCTGCAATGCACAGACACCAAGTTATTAGTAACATGTCTCCTGAAACACCAGCTCATGAGGTCTGAAACACGCACATTTTCATCCCAAATATATACTTAAATGTTGGTATACATACATTTATCAAACCAAACAAAAACTTCTAATTTATTAGGCTGGTCTATACACAGGAGAGCTATTACAGGTAGCTGCAGGGCTACCAGGAGCTGACAAGCTACTTGTTGGAGAAGCCTGGTCTAAGATGACTCTGAGTTTTTTGATTAGGAACACCAGGCTCTGATTTGCCTTGTCCTTCCAATGTTTAGGCAAGGTCCACTCAAGTAGTTTCGGCTTCATTGTCTGCTTATAGAGGAGTGTCCTTGGCTGAGATCTGTCAGGCTGAGACTTGGGCTTCTGAACACACTTTTATTAGACGTTTTGATTTAATTGTGCACAAACTGATCGGTTGAATTTAGGGAGTGGTGTTTTGCAGGTGGGGAGCCTACTTCTCCTGTTTAGTTGTGTCTGAAGGTGATGTTAATACATCTGGGTGTGCTTCATGTCCTGTGTAGTTCATTGCTTTATGGGTCGTATTACAAAGACCTTCATTTGTTTGGGGTGTATGCTTTGGTATACTTCAATATGTTATGACTGGGTCGAGGACAAGGGACATAGAGGGAGTGCCCTGGTAACTTACTGGTAAACATTATTACTCTTAGTTCTAATCATCCTTGACACAGCCATACTTCCTACCCACCCTCAGATATCAGGCCTTTGTGTTGCTTGGTATTTCAGGAAAAGCTAAGGTAAAACTGTAGCATTTTAGCCCTTAGCAGAAGGGTGAGTGAAGTCCGTAAGTATTTCTTGTTGATGATTGGATGCTACCTCAATGCGTGATGAGTGGGTCGAGGATGAGTAGGACTAAGAGTAATGAGGATTACTGGTAAGTAATCAGGGCATTACTCATATTACTACCTTGGTGTAAGAGGGATTACAGCTAAGGCTGTAATATATTTCCCATCTGTAGGCACTCCAAATTGATAATGTTTTTTTTTTACTTAACCACTTGCAACCCTGCCAGATGCACTGATATGATCACTGCTCAAATTGGTCACAATTGCATCAGTAATGTTAGTAGCTCGAGGTGATTTAAACTAACATTAGTAGCTCTTAAGACCGAAAAGGTTGGATACCCCATCTTAGATGCAGCTTTACAGCATCCTACAAGACCAAAAGTCACAAAAAGAAATCTGAAATGCAGCAGAGGGGTCAACATACACAGATAATGCATGTTTAACATCCAGAGTGTGCAGCAACTGTTCTTCAGGAGAAGGAGGACAAAATGAAGCTAAAATAAGCTCCTGAGACTTAAATGTAACTTAGAATGAACCCTTGGAATAAACCCAGAATCCAACCGTAACAGCATTGCATCCTCCATGCAACCTCAAAAATGCATGTGATCACATCAGTGAAGAAAGTTCCCTCAACTGCCTGGCCGATGTGATAGCCACCAGAAAAGACACCTTAAAGAAGAGTACTTACATCCACAATGGGTACAATTTCAAAAGGAGAGGTTTGAAGGGCTTTAAGAACCAGAGAAGGATCCCACGCTGGAACTGCAGATTTCACAGCCGGTGATGCAAATGAAAAACGTTGAAATAATCTGGCCAATGGTCCAACATTTGCGGAAAAGGAAACTGAATCCCTGAATGCCCTGATAGCAGCCCACTGACTCTTTCAAGTAGACAATGAATAAGCGTTATGAAAACCATCCAGAAAAACTGGAGAATAGCAGCATTAGCAAAAGGTGTGGGAAAAAGAGCATGAAGAGAACACCAAGGGCCAGATTTACAAGAAACTGGTGCACCATGGCTTATACTTTATGATGCTATTGTGGTACTTTTCAGGATTAGTGTTGTAAATTATGGCACTTATTCTGTAAAGTAAAGGGAGTCTCACTGAAAGTAATGGGCGTGTCATTTTAATGCCTGCTCTGAGTAGGGGTTAAAAATGATGCTAAAAAATGGCACAGTGAAATGTTGTAAATTTCACTGTGCCATTTTTATGGGCCTCCCTGCAGGGGAAAGCCCCATTACATACATTATGTCTGGCACAGGCATAATGTTGCACAAGGGAGCATAGCACCACTTTGTTAATATGGTGAAGGAGAATGGCCCCCTTAATGCCCCCTTAGTGTAAAATAAATGGCACGGGTGTGACGCTAAGAGGCGCTATGCCCTTGAAAATATGACCGTAAGTGCTAAAAGCCAGCCAGTGTTTAGAATAAGAGGACAGAGTACAACTGTACTGGATCCTTGGTCCACCGAAAAAATGTGATCTAGCAAACCTTGCTTCTCTAAAGTCCGCAGTTCAACATCCAAAAGGCTAAGTTTATGGGGGCCAGCGGTTGTGGCTTGAGTGACTGCAGAGGAAAGGGGAGCCTAGGTAAGATTTATAAAGGAACAATGGCCAAAGTCCTCAGTAATGGGAACCCTGACCTCCGAGGCCATTAAGGTAAAATCACCACTACTTGTGCCCTCTCCAGCTGGACCTTCAGCAGAAAAGCTGGAATCAGTGGAGGCGGAGGAAAGGCTTACAGCAACATTGGAGGTCTTGGGATAAACAAGGCATCAACACCTCTTCTGGAGTCCAGAAGCAGAAGTTTGATAGGAGGGCACTGTCCTGGGAAGAAAAGCGATCCACCTCCAGACCCTTAAACCTCTGCCAGATGAGGCAGAACACCTTGCTGGACGGACATAAATCCTGAGATAAGGGAAACCTATGGCTCAGAGCATCTGCTACCACATTGTCTAAACTCCTGATGGGTTGATCAGAAAGGGATTGGAAATGAAGTTCTGTCTAGCTCACCACTGCACACACCACCTGATTGAGCGATTGACTCTGCATGTGGACTTGATGGTTGATATATGTCACTATTGCAGTGTTGTCCATTCGAACATGGACATTGCAATTGAACAGGTGAGGTTTGAAATACCTGACGGCTGTCTCCACTACCGGCAGTTCCTGAACAAACCATTGCCCTATTGTCATGCCCCAACTCAGAGCACTGCTATCTGCTGTCACCACTGCGAGGGGAGAAGGGCACATCCACATACTTGTGCTGAGATAAGGAGAGTCCAACCACCAGGCGGAGAACAATGTCTAGAGATACTGGAAATTCCATGGACATATCCTCAATGGGGAACTTCATGAACTTGTGACGGTGCCACAGTAATGGCTTGAGTTGGAACCTGGCCCACGTACCATGAAGACAGAAGATGCACCTCCATCCATTGAAACAAGGAGGCAGTCCTCTGGGACAAGAGAGAAGTCAACAGACACTGAAGAGGGTGGGTCCTGGACTGCAGAAGAAAAACCTAATTCACAGTGGAATCAAACTCCTCCTCTATAAATCTCATCCCTGTTGAGGGCTGGAGATTGCACTTTTGCACATTTAACAGAAAACCATTGTCCCTTAGCATAAGTATGGTCAAGTCCAAATGTTGCTGCATCACTGGAACAGATAGGGCCTGAAGCAGCCAGTTGTCTAGCTAAGAAAACACAGAGATCTGCTGAAGATGAAGGTGAGCCACCAGAGGTGCCACCACTATGGTGAAGACCCTGGGTGAAGCCCGGAAGCCAAATGGCAGAACACAATACTGCCAAAGGTGACCCATCAAGGATAATCTCAAATACTGCTGGCACCTCAAAGCCATGGACACATGTAGATAAGCATCAATGAGACCGAAGTAGTCATTACAAAACTGGCCTGAATCAAGGGAATGACAGTTGAAGGGTATCCATTTTAAGTGGGATTTTACGAACATACTTGTTTAGGGATTGTAGGTTGATCACATTTCTGACTCCCCCTGTCAACTTTGGGACTAAGAACACAATGGAATAAATGCCTTGACCCCTTTGGGCTTTTGAGACCAGAATAATTGCCTTCTTAAGAAGCAGCAAATCAATCCCTTTCATCAAAGTGCTTTTTATGAGTGGATCCCTCATCAGCACCAGTTGAGCTTTCCCTGATGAAGGCGGAAGGGACACATACTCAATCTGGTAACCCCCATCCAGGACAGTCAGCACCCACTTGATAGAAGCTGTGCGATGCCAATTCTCCAGGAAATAATGAAGCGTCCCACCAATCTCTGGTACATCGCCAGTGGGACCTACTGTGGCAACATAGTTAGGAATAGTGTTCCCTGGATCCTGGTGGGTTTTCATCTGAGACTTCCCGTCAAAACCCTTTCCTTGAAATTTCTGACTTTCGATCGAATTCCTCTGCCTATGAGAAGATGGGCAAAAGTACCTAATAATGAAAAAAAAGGTTGTTTATTCTGCTGCTGCTTTCTAAAAAAAAAGAATGCTTCCACTCCTTGAAATCCTTATGTAATCTTTCCTTAAAGTCCTGCGCAAACAGGCATGGATGCATAAATGGCAGTCTCAAAGCCATAATCTTTGGCACAGGATCAGTGTTCCACCTTTTCTGAAACAGATTGTAGCTGGCTGGGCAGATGCCCTAATGGAATCAAATTCAATATGTGAAAGAAACATGGTTTGTCTTTCCATAGATACCAAAAGATCAGGACAGTGTCCACCCTCTTGCATATGCGAGAACAAAGTCTCAAAGTCAAACAACATGCCTCTTAAAGTAGATTCAACCTTCTTATCTGCCCCCCTTAAGGACATGTTCTTCTGTCATGGACGGGCTCCCTACCAGGCTGGCCACAATAGAATCCACAGGGGCTGTCTTTGGGAGTTTCTCATCCATATCTTGCAATAGATACAGTTCACACATGAAGCGAGCACAACAATGCATTCCCTATCCTTCCGCTCATTCAAAAGCACATCCGTTACAAAAGGGTAAATAGTCAGGGCTCTTAAAGAGGGAAGTCTTTTAAACCAGGTAATGCAGTGTCCTTAGACATAATGGCCTCCTTCTCATCCGTAAATCCCATGTTTTCGCTGACATGAGTAAGCATGTCCGGCAACATTACCTTAGGAATATACTTTCCTTGCTTTGTAGAACTCAATGAAGATTCATCTGAGGAATCAGAACTGGAGATATCTGAATACAACTCCTCCACACCTTCATGCTGCAACCCTGTTTTTTTATGTTCTTCTTTAAAGCACTTAAGGTATTGAAAATCAGTGCTTTTAGACACACTCATCCCTCAGCTTCTGATTCTTAGAGGGAGGTGTCTGTACTGGACTCCCTAATGGAGAGGAAGGTGAAGGGGACAAAGTCTCCTTTTCCCCGCACCATGCAGAATAGAGACACAACAAAGTCATCCTAAAACAGAACAGCCTTAAAGAGCAGAATAAATGTCCTGTAAAAGCCCATTGTCCGGCACTTTAATTAAATAATAGCAATTCAAATTGCCAACACCTGAATGTGCACATGTGCAATTGACAAAGAAGCAGTTTGAAGACATTGACAATTGCCATGTGGCATATGCGGATTGCTGAAGAACATCCTTGACCTGCCTTCCCTGCCGACACCGCTTCATGAGGATTGCCCGTATGTGCTTCCCTACACCAGCAAGAAGGAGTGTACACACCTGGCAGAACAAAATCAATGGGACTTGAGTCTCACAACCTACTAAAAGCTGCACATGAGAGGAAGTGCTTTTGGCAACAGAGCTACACAGGGAGGCATATCTGTCAGCCAAGTCAACACACCCGGTTGAGCGGGAACACGCCTGCTGTGCTGCTCTGCCCCAGGGAAATGAAGCCCAGCACTGCATGCCACAAAGGGAGAACCAAACCAGCCAAACAGGTTGTTCTCCTGGTGCTATATGAACATGAACTGGTCAGCATGAACAGCAGCGTACATACCTGGAGTCCCAAGAGACCACCCATGCATTTCGACTCCAGGTGCTCCAACAATGGTCACAGGTGCTTCCAAACGTCCATCAGTGGGAGGAAGCCCACAACACTACAAGTTGGAAGTAAAAGTGTGGCGGTCACCTCAGTGTTCCCCCATATCCTGCGCCTTGAGACCCTAACGGGTGAGTAGTGCGCTTTATAAATCCTTTGATTGATTGATTGATTGATATCCCAACGGAGACGGGGAAACAAAACAGGACGTGCTAAGGTAAGGCTGTATTGTTATAGCACTTAGCAGGTGGGTGGGTGGAGTCAGTAAGTCTGGAGTCAGGAGTCTGGTTTGTTTCCTGTCTGTAATTGGATACTATCTGTAGGAAAGTGCCCTCTTTCTTGGCATGGTTACTCCCATTTTCTGCCTGTTGTCAGTGTGTTTGACTGTGTTTGCTGTGATCCTGCTAACCAGGACCCCAGTGGTTATGCTCTCTCCTATAAACTTTGGTAACTGTACCTTTTTCTTCCCACATTTGGCATCCTGGGCCCCCCATGTAAGTCTCTAGTATATGATACCGAGGTACCCAGGGCATCAGGGTAGCAGGGGCTCCCTATGGGCTGCAGCAGTTATTCTGCCACCCATAGGGAGCCCATGAAAAGGGTTCTGCAGGTCTGCCATTGCAGTCTGTGTGAAACGGGTGCATGCACCTGTTTTCACTACAGGTCACTGCACCAGGTCATTGTAAGTAATCCCTATGGTAGGCCCTTTCAGCCCAGAGGGCAGGGTGCAGGAACCTGTGTGTGAGGGTAACCCTGCACTAGCAGAGGTGCCCCCACAAACTCCATTTCCATTTTCCTGGACTTCGTGAGTGCGGGGATGCTATTTTACGCGTGTACTGGACATAGGTCACTACCTATGTCCAGCCACACATGGTAACTCTGAACCTGGGCATGTTTGGTATCAAACATGTCAGGAGAATATCCCAATACTGTTGTAAGTATTGGAAGTATGATTCCATGCACTCTGGGGACTCCTTAGAGGAGCCCCAGCATTGCTACCACCAGTCTTACAGGGTTTTCCGGGCAGCCCAAGATGCTGCCATCCCTCAGACAGGTTTCTGCCCTCCTGCTGCTTGATCTGATCAAGCTCAGGTCGGCAGAACAAAGTTTTTCCTCTGGGAAAGAGAGGTAACACCCTCTCCCTTTCAAAATAGGTGTGACTGGCTTGGGAGGGGTAGCTTCCCAAACCTACTGGTATGCTTTGAAGGGCACATTTGATGCCCTCCATGCATAAACAAGTCCTCACCAGTTCAGGGACCCTCAGTCCCTACTCTGGGGTGAAACTGGACAATGGAAAGGGGAGTGACAACTCCCCTGTCCATCACCACCCCAGGGGTGGTGCTCAGAGCTCCTCCAGAGGGTCCCTGGGTTCTGCTATCTTGTTTCCAAGGTTGGCAGGGAACTCTGGGAGCACCTGAGTGGTCAAGCCAGGCAGGTGACATCAGAGGCACCTCCTGATAGGTGGTAACCTGGCTAGGTGGCCAAGACCATTCTTAGGGTTATTTAGGGTCTTCTTCTGGGGTGGGTCATCAGATTCGGCTTGCAAGATTCCAGCAGGATTCCTCTGCAACCTCTGCTTTGACCTCTGGCCTCCAGAAGTGCGACTGGACCCTTCAGGACCCGACAATCTGCCTCCAAGAAGAACTCTTCTGTGACATTGTTTCTGTGGCTCCTGCTAGCAACTGCAACATTTCCACTGGCTGTGCATCCACTGAGGGTGGTGTGTCTTCGGCCTGCACTAGAAGAAAGAACGAATCTCCCTTGGAGTGAAGGATTCACTCCCCTGCACCCGCAGGCACCTACTGCAACAGCGACCAGCTGCATGGATCCCCTCTCATCCTGAGCTGTGTGGATCATGCATCACGGGTGGTAGTCTGGAGTAGTCTGCTTGGTGTTCTCTTCCAGCTTTCCAACTTTAGTGGAAGTAAGCCCTTGCCTTCCCAAGCATGACAGTACCCCCATGCACTGTGTCTTTTGCAGCTGCCAAGGCTTCTTTGCATCTTTTCCAAGGGAACTTCAGGTTACGTGCATCTCCTGCCCTCAGCCCTCCTTCCTGCAATGCACAGCCTTCTGCGTGGTTCTCCTGCGGTGCAGGATGCCTTTCACTAGTACTGCGTGGGCTCCTTCTGCGACTTCTGTGTCCCCGTTCTGTGGGACTCTTGTGGGTGCTGCCTTTGTTCCTATGGACTCTATGTCTTGCTGAGGGTCCCCTCTGACTCCCCCGCCTGGGTTGAGCCATCTTGGGCCTTGCTGGTCCCTGGCAGCTCCACTTTTCTTGTAACCGCAAACTTGCCTTTGCCATGGCTTGTTGGTGAAATTCCTGCACTGACACCTGTCTGCAATCTTCCTTCCAGCGTGGGACATCTTCTGCATCCCTCAGGACCTCTTTGCCATCTCTAGGTTGCAGTGCTGACCTGATCTTCATCACCATCGAACAACTCCTGCAAGTAGAGCTGGGTAGGGAGTAGCTCCTACTCCTCCTGGACGCCACTATGACTCTTGGACTTGGTCTCCTCTCTCCACAGGACTTCCTCCCCAGGAATCCACCACTGGTTTCCTGCAGTCTTGTCTGAGTATCTTCTTTTCTTTCCTTTTAGGTGGTTTGGGGAAATTCCAGTGATTTACCCCTGCTTTCCTGGTCACTGGGGGTACTGTGTGACTTACCTCTGTGGTTTTCAATTACCTCCAGCTCCCCACTACACATTTCACTTACCTAGGTGGGGATCCTGTGTTCACATCCCATGTTTTTAGTATGTGGTGTGGGCTCCCCCAGGGTCACTATTGGTTATCTACATTTGCACTGTTTTCTTACCATTTCTATGCCTATTACGGTTTACTAGTGTATATAATTAGTGTATTACTTATCTCCTATTGGAGGGTTGCCTCTCTAGTATTTTGTGCCATTGGTTCCTTTCTCCACCTGTTTAATAGTTTCCTCTCCCTTTTGGGCGACTGTCCTTTCCCACTCAATGATTTTAATGAATTTCTCTTGTGGTCTAGTGACACCTACTTTTTCTTACCCCCCCTGCCTTTTCTTATTCCCCCCTCACCCCACCCTCTATATGTTCTCTAACTATCTGGGACCTCGGATAGACCTTGTTCAACAAGCCAGTGTCTTACCCTGAAAAACAGAGGGTTTGAATTGTCTTGCAGAGTCCTCTCATGCCACAAAAGTCATGCAAAACATCTCCAGACACTTCTTCATGTTTGATGACATGTCTGGATAGTAATGTAAACCTAAAGGGAGGGGACGGACCCAGCTCTCATGCCTCACCTCACCCATACAAAATTCCCTGGACTAGATGCTTGGGTGGAGGGATATTTCTACTTTTAAAGCTCTTCTTTTGATGACTCAAGGACAGTAGAGCATCTTCTGCTGACATCCAGCTGCTAATGTCAATGATTTGAACATATTTTTAAAGTTGATAGGTAAATGCCTGGGTAGAGACCAGTGTATGCTTTTGCTAATGCATATTTCTTTCCATTTTCAAGCATTGTCTTTGCAAGTAGAAGACCATGTTGATGTAGCTCTTTTCTAATGGTAAAGAACCGGTTTCAGATGTTTCCTTTATTCAATGAATGAGGACTGAGACAGATGTAGTGAAACTTTGCTTTGGATGCCTTTTTGGTGGTGGACTGAGGATATGTCTCTTTGCCTGAGAAGATCAGTGTCAGATGAGTAGAGTGGAGAGCATTCACATTTCAGCAATTTTATTTACAATGAGTTATGCATAATATTTTCTGATTGCCGATTGAATGTTTGATTTAGATGGTGAAATTTCACAAGTATCTGAAGGCCTATTTTAACGATTGGCAGAGGGGTTACTCTGCTACAAAGGTGATGGATATCCTGACTCCCAAAATCTGAATCTCATTGTGACTGAAATCTCATCTGCCAAAATATAAATTCCATTGAATCTCATTGGATTTAGATTTGGGTTAATGAGTAACCCCTCTGCCAATATCTAAATCAGGGCCTGCGTATCAAACATCTTGGTGCTTTTGATTTCTCACAGGCATTGATATTGAATGAAAGGCCAGTTTTAGATATTAGGGTGCAGATATCTCACTTGAATGTGTCCATTTGTTGGTTTCTGATGGATTTTAGTATGTTTCAAGGAAATGAGTAGTAGTGAACAGGAGGTTGACAATATTGACCAGGAAGTCAGCTTGACTGATGGCATGCAGTGTTGGGATCCAACTTGTTTCCTTTATGTTTTTGTAAGAGGCATCCTGCACTAGAATGAAGGGGGAACCTTAAACAAAGGTGACTGATTTGGAAATCCTGGCAAATAATCCACAGAAAAACTCTTTCACCCCATGCACATACAAGATAGCACCACTACCTAATTCACAGACATTAATGCATTTATTTACAAAATATTTTAAAAACTTTATTTATGAAGTTTTATAGAAATAACAAAATATCTTCAGAAAGGTAATAATAGCAAAATAGCAAAGATATCAATGCATCCAGGCCAGAACACAACACTTGGGCCTCTCTCAAGCAACATCCACAATAACATTGCTGACTGGATCGTTGTTTGGGGATACATTTCAGGTACGAATATATGATCACAATGAAGACCATGTGACTTGGGTTAGTGATGTGGCAGGTATTGTGTTTGCACAGATGTCCATGGATTGTTGCAATGGACAAGGTGGTTCAGCCTGTCCCGAAGATCACGGACCTCTCCCCCAGTGCATTTCAATTCTTCTTAGCAGTGAATCGCCCAGAATGTTTGGGTGTTGCCCTCACATACCATAGCAGTGCCTGCAGTAGGAATGGAGGGAAAAGTGTAGTGAGCATCTCTGAGAGGGAATTAAATATTGCATCCCTGTAGGAAAATGCATCACCCTAGATCACCAGACAAGAGGCCTCTCCAGATTGTTTGTGCACAGCGACACCGGTCTCCACGCTCGAACAAACCCCTAACTCCCTTTCATCTCTCAGGCAGAGAATGTGAGTGGCCAGCGGCCTGAATACCAGCCACCTAAGAGAATAACAGCCCCTGAAGGTGCAGCTTGTATGAGGTAGTGAATACGACTGCTTCAGCGGCACCTGTACCAGTGCAATAACACAGCTTCAAAACTGGCCTACAGGCCCTCTATGGATTCTTGAGGTTTCTACACTACCTATAGGCTGCTTGCTTCAACCTTCCTCAGACCCGGGCCTGTCCAGTGCTTAACCAGCCCTAGTACTAGTGGTCTCTCACAGTGGACTGGGAGCTCTTACAGTGCTGTACATGTGAGGCCTTCCCTGGTGCGCACCCATCTCCCAAGACCTACTAATCCAGCAACTCCTTGGTGAGTGGGAACTCTGTAGTGGAAGTCACCCGCAAAGCAGCATGTGATGTCGCTTGTGTTACTTCATCATGGAGCTTACAAAGGCCCTGTGTCCATATCACACATGGCCCTTCATTTCAATTGCTGTTGCCCAATTGCCCTTAAGTGCTTGGCCTAAACCCAATGAGTGGCCCATATAACAAAGTAATACCCTCCATGCACCTTTGGCAACTGCAGAGCTTGCACTCCATTCCATGAAGCATGATGTTGAGTGGGAACAATGCCTAGAAATTATAATAAATGCTGTGCGCATCCGGCATATCACAAGATCTTAAGGAATACATCTGTTGCTGGCTGTGGGGTTGGTGGCATTGCTGACCCACTGCGGAATGTCAGTGTTTGTGGACACCTGTCATTAGCACCAACTCACTCCATGTTTGACACCCGCCCTATCTAAGGGATGGCTTTCACTTTCTACTCACCTGGGGAGAGGTTCCTCATATACAGCAACCAGTGGGACTTCTATGTTCACACACCAGGTTACTCGCTCCAAGAGTACCTGGGAGAGTTGCCCTACTATTATTACTGTAGCTTCCTGTTAGAAACTGAGTTTCTGGTTGTCAGAGTATGCACCCTGTACAAGCAGGAAACCACCACTTATATTCAGTGTAGGTGAGATAACCTGTGCTCACCCTCTGGAAGCTTTGCACAGACCAGGCAGGCTTATCTAAAGAGGCAATGTGTAAAGTATTTGTGAAACACACACAGTAACACAATGAAAACACTACTAAATGACTTCACATTAATGAGAAAAACAGAGCATACTCATCTGAGTAAAACAACACAACAGAAATCCAATCAGTAGAAGTTGTGACACCTTTTTTTAATGAATAAACTAAAAATAATGCTTAGACCCCACTTGCAGTCAAAAGGGTACTTGAGGTCACAATTGATTGGTGGAAATCCAAAGTTCTGTCCTAATGCGATGGAGGGTAGACAGGCTATAGGACTGTTTTGCTTCATTGTTGATCGAGTTGAACTACACACTGAAAAGAATCTCTGGAATGCAACTCTTAGCCTTGGAAATACATTTAATACATGACTCTGTGAGGCTCGTAAAGGAAGGTCAGTACAACTGAAAGTGCACGTTAATAATGTGCGCAATAATAAAATGAAAACATGTACAATGAATCTTCAGTCTATAAACAGCCAATATATATACAAAGATATATATATATAAACATGTACAATGCAAAGCAGATAATTAGTAAAAATTCATCACCGTGGGGCACAGTTGCTCCTTTATCTTTCCCTCAGAGGCATCAAGTAGTAGACCCCAAGATCGACTGTTGAAGAGAATGAGAGATCTACCCTCACAGGAGATGTCAGGCATTGGCATCTCAATCCTGACTGAGGTCTCTGAATCTCCCCACCATCAGTCCTGGGTCTCTTACATACCTTAAACAAGCCAGAAAGGAGATTTCTAGAAATCCTCCCCTTGCTCCGCAATTTGTTATTAAAAAATGCTGGCTACTTCAGTTTAGTTTTGAAAGGAACACGTTGGAATTGGCCAAGATCCCAAGGTGCCCTCTCTCAGAACCAAACCGTTCCCTGCCGTACCATAAACATCATCCTATCGCACTCTTATCAGCCTCAGTCCTTGGTGAGAAAGAACACACAGACACGAAGAATAAAAACATGCGCAAAAAGCACATTGCATAACATGAGCACAGAAAAATACTTGCAGCCTCTGCATTTCTAACATTTGCACCTGTAACGTGGCAGTGGCTAATGCTAAAATAAAGTCAATAGGCAAAATTAAGCTTGTGGTCGCTAATGTGACGGTGTGCTGTTATGCTAAGTACAATGTGGAGTCAGGGGTCAAAACACAAATATCATTACAAGGACATATGCAGGGCCAGCTGATAAAGTAATTTGGATCGAGCAAGCATCAGCATTGCGTAGCAAAATGCAAAGGTGATGTGTCAGTTGCGATCCATGCAGTCGGTTCGAAGTGTTGTCGATGAGCTTCACAGTTGGGTCCACATCGGCGTGAAACTCCAGGGGGATAAATGCAGTGCATTGTCGACAAGTCACTTAGAGTGTGGTCATCAGGCCACGCAGGCTGCAAATCCACTGTTGTTGAACAGCCTCTTTGTCAGTGTTGAAGGGCGATGCATAGGTTCCGGACAGCGCAGTGGTAACAATGCATCAGTTTTTGTTAAAAGCAGCTGCAGAATTCACTTCTGAGGCACAGGTGTGGAGGGCGCAGGCCAGGGGAGTACTCACAGACGGCAGAAACCAGCAGCACCAGGAAAGTAGCAAGAAATTGTTTGCCTCCAAGAAACTTCAGAAAACAGGAGGCAAACCAGCAATCCTTTGGAGTCACTCTGGGTTCAAGTGAGATGGCCCCAGTTCTTGTCCTCAGAAGGGCAGAAACCAGCAGTCAGCAGGGCAGCTCAGCAAAGAAGAGCAGCAGTTCCTCAGAACAGTCTGTCAAGGAAAAGTGGCAATCCTTACAAGAGTCTTTACTCCAGTGGAGTTCTTCACACGCCCAAATTGTACTGATTTGGGAGGGCCAGAGGCCCATTTTTATACCCAAATGTGTCTTTGAAGTGGGGGTGACTACAAAGAAGGGTCTTGAAAGTCAACAGATGTGTCCTTTCTTACTACCCTTTGCTCCAGACTATCAGTAGGGAGTAATCAGCCCTTTATGTGGGGACATGCACCTCCACCCTTCCTTCACAGGAAGAGCCATCAGAATGCAGATGGATGCATATGAGACCTCAGACACACCCACCCTTCCTGTGTTTATGGCTGTCTAGAAGGAATGCACAAAGAGTAGCTGTCACCTAACCCAGACATGTATTGGATACAGGATGCAAGGCACACAGAGCAGTAAGAGTAGAGAAATACCAATTTTCTGAAAGTGGCATTTCCAAAATGTAAAATCCAACTTTACCATTAAAGAGGATTTATCATTATTATTCCACAGATATGGAACATGATGCAGCTACTCCTTTCTGATCAGGAATTACGGGTCAAATGTGTATTAAGGAATTCCCAATGGTAGTATATAACAGGAGTAGGCCTCATAGTAGTGAAACATGACTTTGGGAGTTTTTCACCATCAGGACATGTAGAACTCACAAGTGCATGCCCTACCTTTTTGTTACATAGCACTCCGTCCTATGAGCTAACTAGGGCCTACCTTAGGGGTGACTTATATGTAATAAAAGGGGAGTTTAAAGCTTGGTAAAGGCGGTTGAATGCCAAGTCAAAGTGGCAGTGAAACTGCATACACAGGCTCTGCAGTGGTAGGCCTGACACATGTTTAAAGGGCTACTTAAGTATGTGGCACAATCAGTGCTACAGGCCCACTAGTAGCATTTACTTTACAGGCCCTGGGTATATGGTATATAGCTTTACAAGGGACTCACAAGTAAATTAAATATTCAAAACGGGTGTAAACCAATGTTACCATGATTAGGGGAGAAGTACATGCCATTTAGAACTGGTTAGCAGTGATAAAGTACTCAGGGGGTCATTTCAACCCTGGCGGTACAGGACCGCCAGGGCTGAAATGACAGAAGCACCGCCAACAGGCTGGCAGTGCTTCCAAGGTCATTACGACCGCGGCAGAAGCACCGCGGTTGCACCGCAGGGGCCGGTGGTTTCCCGCCACAATGGCCCCAGCGGAAGTAATCCGCCAGGGCAGCGCTGCCCAGGGGATTACGAGTCCCCCTACCGCCAGCCTTCTCCTGGCGGTTTGAACCGGCAGGAAAAGGCTGGTGGTACGGGGAGTCACAGGGCCCCTGGGGGCCCCTGCACTGCCCATGCCACTGGCATGGGCAGTGCAGGGGCCCCATGACAGGGTCCCATGCGGCATTTCAGCAGACAGTGAAAAGCACGACGGGTGCAACTGCACCCGTCGCACGGCCGCAACACCACCGGCTACGCCCGCGGCCCAGCGGGGATGTCATAATGGGCACTGCGGGAGTGCGGCCGCATTGGCGGCCGCACGTCGGTTACAATGTTGTAATGAGGGCCTCAGAGTCAAAATGTGGAGGGTAAAAGGCAAAAAGTTTGGGGTGACCCTGCAGAAAGGACCATTTCCAACACATCCTCAAAACCTTTTGGACTTCTCGACACTGAAGCCCATACATACAAGATACAGAGATAGGACAGAACAGGGCATCATTCAATTGGCTTTCTTACCCAGACACCTGTGTCTGGCTCCAAGGAAACTCTTTTATATCTGTTCTTTGTTGAAGCCCTTTAAAAAGGGGTGACACACATGACTGCAAAACTGGATACATTGGCAGAATCCAAGCTGACTACCATCCTCAAGGAAGTAAAAAATATGAGTACCAAATGTCCACCTTGGATGTTGTTTTCACACATTTGGCAACTGACACAAAATCGTTAGACTCTGAACTCTCTTGTATACACCAGAGCCACCATATTGCTGATAAACGGATGAATGACTAAGACAGGTGGTACAACTCACAACCGGACTGCGGAACTGAAATCCTTCAATTAAAGAGAAAAGTCCAGGTCTTGAAAGAGCAACCTTGCCAGGATAATATATGCCTCTATGGGATACCAAAGGGAAGGAAAGGAACCGATATGTTCATGTTCCTCAGCTCCTTCTTGCCAGCTCTGCTTCAGATCACGTTCCCTGAGCTGCTAGAGCTCCAGAGGGCACACGGACTGAGAGGATGCCCCACTTGAAAATCAGATGCACCCAGGGCCATCGCAGCATGCCTATTTAGACACCAACACACAAGAACTGTATTAAAAGTGGCAACATGGAAGAGGGGGCTAGTTCCTTTCCTCCATTGTGAAAGCAACATGATCCACATGACAGCAGACTTTTCACATGATATGGAAATCAAGAGGAAGTTTTTTGCCTTACATCCTCACCTCAGAAAATGAAGGGTAGCACATTTGGCATCCTTGACCCTGCTGTAATGATAATAATTATATGAGGCCATACTTCAAATTTCAACAACCCAGGGGTACTGGAATGTTTCCTAAACAACATGGAAGACTCCGTGAAAGTGGACCCGATGCAGATATACAGTACATCTCAGAATGCTGGTGGACCTGGAACCCACTGTGTGGGATGCCAGACCCCTGGCTCCGAACAAACTCAGCAGTGTCTGACTCACAACAGCCGTTCGTAAAGAGAGGGTCTGGGCTGAGTGATTAGTGCTCTATCCCAAGACTGAGAAAGGGACAAATCCAGGTGTCTTCTAATGGAAGACATTGGCTTGGTGCTATGCTGGTGGGAAACATGGCCTATACTCTTGCCTGCAGGACTTTCCATCCATGCCATTCCTTGGCAGGGCCCATTACCTTATAGCTGTTTCTCGGGGTCCCCATGACACTTAAAGGAGTGGGAGGCGTTGTGGTTGGCAGATCAGCTAAGGAGCTGTGCCATGTGTTTGATGCCCCTTTGTGGCATCAGTACCCCTACCAGACTTTTTACCAGCTGTTAGAGCCATATCTACTGTCTTCCAAACTACTCTGTCTCCTCTGGATCATTTCCAGGTCAATCCCCTGGGTACTGGTGCTTAAGAGCTCACTCCACAGATCAAAGTTAGAGTTTGCCATTGTGCACAAAATTGGCCAGTTCACTCACTTCCACACCCTTCAGATTCTTCTCTCCCCCCTCCACCCCACTTGGGCACAGTAATATTAATACACTGCACATTACCCTGTAAAATACCTGTATTGTGTCCTGTTTTCTCTGGGCACTGACCCCCACACCCGCTGTGACTGTTCGTAGTTGCGGACACACTTACCTTTCTCTTCATGCCCAGGCATAGCTCTGTGACTGGTGCTCTTCCAGCCCATCCCACCACAAGGTCTTTCTCCATGTTGTATCAATTACTATGAATGAGATGTCCAGCTTTCAGAGAAAAAAATCCTCATGCATCCCGACATCACAGGACTAATGTATCACTCCTATAGGAGCTTCATCTACCAGCTACCGAAATAGTTAAACTGAAAGAAGAATGGGTCAGGAAAGTAGTGGTCAGCAGCCACACACCACCCATAATGACACAGATCTCTAACTCTCCTTCCTCCAAACCCCGCCACAGAAAATGTGGGAGTGTCATCTTAATTCACACGTCCTTACTACATGGGTTTTTGTAATCCTGGGTGAATGCAGATGGCAGGTATGCCTTCAGATACTAAAGACAGGAGAACAGGTGCTAAACATCAAACAGTGATATAACTGTTTTCCTTTTCCAATTGAATAAGTTGTTCACTGAATTTGGGACTACCAAAACAGTATTGGGTGGAGACTAGAATGTGGTCCTGGACCCGATGATAGATTGGACTGGCCCACTGAATCGTTACAATGCCTCAGACAGATCTCAGCTTATTGACCTTTCGGGAGACTCTCAAAAGTGGAAGGACAAGGAGGATTGGGTAGTCCATTAAATAGCCTCCTAGTATAATATTAAAATCCCCATAAGGTATACTGCTCCAAAATCTGCTTTCCAGGCATCCAGTTACAGACCTGGAATGTTAATAATCACCTAAAGAATTAGGTTGTAGAAGCAAGTGCCCTCACCCACCCAAAGGTGGCATGCTTCATTATCGGGCCTGCTCCTCTTTGGCCTGAAGTTGCAATGCCCAATCGGTCCTTCGAGGGGATCTTTTCCGGAGATCTTCTTGATGTGCCAAATTAGTACCAGAGATGTAAAATATATCCCAGTATATTAGTGGGAAGATTGGAGACAAAGGTGTGGTCTAAAATTGACTACGACTATTCCTGAAAATGTTTTTAACATAAGTAACAATATCAATGTCAAGGTTAAAAACGTGTGGGGAGCAAAGGCATATCATGTTCTTGGCTTTGCCTAAAGGGGAACAGTGTAGTCTACTGAGTAGGACACCACAGACTGATAGATGCGTGGAGGGTAAGCCTCCTCATTGATAGATGCTATGTGTTTATTTCACTAGTACACAACACTGCCTCTAGGATCAATTACTTCCTAGTCTGTCATTCCTTGTTACCTTGCTTATTTACCAAAGGGTGTTATCTGATCATAATCATATATTGATATGTTTATCACTTGGTCATAGATACACCTGTGGTCCATGCAGGCATGAATGAGCTTTCTCCCGGAAAGCCTCTGTTTGTACAGAGTGAAGAGTGAACAATTGGTCACCTCCCTGCAGATGGTATGGTCCGGGGGAAGGCAAGGTGAGGGGCCTCCTAATGAGTGACAGTGCTACTGCTAAGCAGAAGTGAACCACTGAACAACAGAGATTGGGATACCAAGAAACTTTCCTTATGGAGATGTAAAAATCCTCCCCCACACTCTCCAATAAGCACAATGTAGAGGAAGTAAAGTTAGAATATAATAAACTGAGGGGCAGATCTACCAACAATTTGTGCTGGGTTTGCGTCATGAAAGTGACAAAAACCAGTTCATGTTTTTTCTATTTTTTACTTTCCAGCGCAAAACTTGTTTTGTGCTGGAAAATGACTAACAGTAACGCAAAGTAGTGCAAGGCACTGCTTTGCATTACTTTGGATCAAGGGGGCGTTACATGGGCATTCTCATGCAACTACCCACCCTTTTTGACGCAAAACTCTATCTACCAAAAATATGAGACAGGGTTTTATGTCAAAAAGGAGAAATGTTGTCCATGACTTCATGAGTCAGCTCCACTTTGGAACATTGCAGGTATATGAATAGGGGACAGGTATTTAACTTACCCATCTGAAAGGCTTCAGAAACATCGGTGTAGAACAAATGATCTCCGAAAATATGCTGAAGCCTTTCGCCAACCTCTCCTCTGAGTATGGCCTTGGGAACATGAAAAGATGCCATTACTATAAGTTAGAGATATACAAAGAGGGGGGGTCCCTTCAAACCCACTGGATCAGGGAAAAACACTAACCTAAAATAGAAGTGTCCAGAGGGGATAGATACACGATCAAATATCGAAGTGAAAACCTGAATTCTTCACTGAAAGGATATTTCTTTATTCCAATTCAATCAATTAAAGCTTAGTCTTAGTCTTAGTCTACAGGTCACACTCAAGCAATTATATATCACTAGCAAAAAATATACTCAACATAAGACAAAATACAAGAAACAAAATTTCATAAAAACTATACACAATAAAAGTGAGCAAAATGTTTTTCTTAGGGCACCTTTATATAAACCCTTGCCGTAGCTCTTCGCTCTGGACCATTTACCCGGGTATTTAGCTTCCCTCTCGGCCTCTTCTTTATATTGAAATAGTACAACCTGTACCTCGGATAGAACAGTGAGGTCATGTGTTTCTGTATATTTGATTTCTAGCTGATTTACTATGTGCTCCAGGGGCGAAAGTGTGTTTCGGATGGAAGTAACACCGCACACAGCCTGTGTGGAAATACATAGTAAAGGGATAATGACTTTGAAGTCTTCCCAGAGTGAGGCTGTGGTGCTCACAATGCTCTCATTAATCGACAAAAAGTCAAATGTGCTCTGCCGTATTTTGTCTTGGAATACCCTGTATGTCACTGCTGTGGAAGGGAACACCCAGAGCATTCTAGAGTCCAGGTTATCAACAATGGAAAGTGATCTGACAGGGTCCAATCCAATACACAGGCCTCACTGCAACCCACACATCCATCCCCCGTTGTCGGACAATAATCAATATGCACTGTTGAGTAGGAGGAGTAATCCCGCTCGGAGGGGTGCATAGGTCACAAAATATCCACTTCAGCATGGTATTGCATTACATTTAATACTGCCTGAGCAGCCACCGAAGGGGAGAGGAAGGATGAAGATGAGCAGTCCATTTGCATGCCTAGAATACTGTTAAAATCTGTTCCCCACAATGCTATGTTAGCAGGATTTGAAACATCGCAGGCGAATCTCTCCTAAAGGAGCATCTCAGCGCTCGTGGAAAAAGAGGATTGCAGCATCGTGAGATACAGGCTCATAAGGTCCCCATAAAACTCTGTGGATTCTAACTTGGTCCCATAAAGATTAAGAAAAATGAACTGTATTACTAAGTAGCCCCTATATAAAAAGGTAACGACCCTCGGCATCTGCAATCGTGGCTTTTCATGAGAAATGCAACACAGCACTTATTAGAGTGGTTAGAAGAAATAAAATCTGAGTGCCCCAGGATTTAGCAAGTGTTTCTGTGTTGTGGATAAGATGCGTTTCCTGCAAAAACGATATGCCAACTTTATGTCATCTGATATAAACAAGTTTTTGTCTGGATTTGCTAGAATGGTTTATAGATCTAACATTCCAGGTGGTAAGTCTAATTGATTTGTAGAATGTTATGTCAGATCTGTAACACAGCCAGTAGTGCACATGTTAATGCAATCGCAAGGACCCAGCTCCTGATGTGCAAATCCCCATAGTTCAACGGGAAACTTTCAGAAAACTGAAGAAAAAAGAAATATTCGACATGATCCCTTTGAACCCACCCACATCCCACACTGTAAACGTCCAGTGACCAGTAGAAAATACCTTCCCTTCAGAACCAAAACAACAGACAAATGTACTACTAATACAAAACCTATGGTGTGAAATTTGTAGGGGCACCAGAGGACATAAAAAAAGCACACCAATTAGTACAGTAGATAATACCACCAAGGCATAGGGTTGATGGGCACACTGTGTAATTGGGGACTACTGCGGTTTTCTGACACGAAAGCTCCCTTAAGTAAGGATAATTACTGAGATCAATTGGTACATCAGTTAGCCCATTATTAAATGTGTTCAACAAATCTAGTGTTATCCAAATGTGCAAAACCAAATATGCATAATTAACAACAGTATATATTTTTTAGCGTTTTGTTTAGGGGCTAATCATTGTCATATGATGGTGACAGAGATTTGTATTCAGCTGTCGCTGAGCTCCCTGAGTATGACCCAGTGTACTTCTGCAAATAGGTGATTGTGGCTTTTGAGTCAGTGAAATGGATTAGTTTCTCCTTGTTAGAACTGGCCTTTTCTGCAGGGTCATCCCCAGACATTTGATTTCTTCCGTCTGTTTTTCTCACTCATTATTGCTGGCTTTTGGGATTCTCAGCACTTCTGACCAGTGCTAAAGTGCAGGTGCTCTGTACTCGAAACATGGTAACATTAGCTTCTCCACAATTGGCATATATATTTTACTCGTAAGTCCTTAGTAAAGCGCACTGCCTTGTATATTAAATGGTACTAGTGGCCCTGCAGCACTGATTGTGCAACCCACTACAGTAGCCTTCAAACATGTCTCAGGCATGCCACTGCAGAGCCTATGTGTGAATGCTAAACTGCCATATCGACCTGGCAAAGTGTACCCACTTGCCAGGCCCAAACCATCCTTTTTATAAATGTAAATGACTCAATTTTCACTATTGCAAGACCTGTCTACCTTATAGGAAAACAAGGGGATTACCTTAAAACATATTTTAAATGTAATTTGCAAATGGCAAAGGATAGAAATGTGGAGTTTGGTGTCCCTGGACTCAAAATTTAAAATCACAACTTATGTTGAAATTGGATGTGAAATTAAAAGTCTGAAAATACCCCTTTAGGAAATATGCATTACTTTAACCATTCTATGCATCTGTCTGTCTCTGAATACATGTCCGAGGTCGATGACAGCTGGTCTTTGTGGGCTCAGTCTAGACAGTCACACAATGGGAGCTTAGGTGTGACTTAATCGGCCCATTAACTTGCTTGGGGGGCAGAGCTTAGCACTGCCTCACTCATACCTGAAAGGCTGTGCCTCTTCCCGCACAAAGGGTTGCATAACCCCTATAGAGTGTCTGGAGCCAAGGAGGGCAGGACAGAACTTGTGTACTTCAAAGGAATGCCTGAAAGCTTCTTTTACCTTCCAGAACCAGGGCACCACAATGTTAATACTGGACCCAAAACCCCACAAAATCAGATATCTACTGGAACCAATGACACTCTGCCAGGAAGAAGGACTGTTGTGCTGCCAGGAGGGACTGCTACTGTTCAACTGCTCTGCTGTGTTGGCCTGCTGCCTACTGCTTCCTTCCTGCAGTGAAAAGGACTGGACTTGTTCTCTACATCCTTACACCCAAGAGTCTCCAAGGGCTTGCTGGCTTGCTCCCCATTCTAACTGCAGTCTCAGGGACTACTTTCAACTCTTGTGGTGCTGTTGAACTCTGTCACCTGTGAGACCTACACTTTCCTGAGATGCCCCCTCCAGTACCAGGTGTCTGAAGTGAGTTCTGAAGATGCATTGCCCAGAGTGTTTCAAACAAAGTACTGCTTCACTTCAAGGAAACAACGCATCATAACTAGGGCAGAAAAACCTTAAGAAGCGATGCATCGCCCGAGCACCGAAGAACAATCTATGTATTGCATCCCAGTCATTGTGAAGCGGCTACCTGACAACAGTGGCTTCACCACTGTGCAACCTGCCGACGATGCTCTGCGTGGCCCACTGATAACGCATTGCATCCACTATTACGGGGCCTGATGACAACGCATTGCCCAAGTGTGGCAGAAATATCAATGCATTGTCTCCTCGCTGTCGACATATTGCTCCAGCAAAGGTAATGTTCACCAGACCCTCTGTGTGATCTCGAATGGGCCTCTCCTCCATCGTGGTGGGCTTGAATTTTGGATTCACACTGGTCCCACCTGACCTCAAGTAACTTTCCTACTGCTACATACTTCTAGTCACTGTTTTCCCAAATTTGAAAATTCATACCTCAACATCTATTGAATGAATTTTTGTCGATTTTGTCTTGCTTTATTCAGAGAAATATTATCTATTTTTCTAACATGGTGTTGAGTCTTTTTGTGATCTTGTTCACACTGTTACTTTATTTCAAGTGTTGCACAAATACTTTACACATTGCCTGTTAGGTTAAACTTGGCTGTTCTGTGCCAAGCTACCAGGGGGTGAGCATAGATTAATTTAGGATTGTGCATTTGTCCTACCCTGACTAGGATTGTGGTCCCTACCTTGACAGTGTGTATACCTCTGCCAACTAGAGGCCAAGTTTTAACACCCCCTGTGCTGTATCTAGAGTTTCAATTGGTTTAGCATGAAGCACTCAATCCCCAACGTTTGTAGATGTTTCTTAGCTGAGGTGAAAGTGTGATGAGCCTCCTGAAATGCCACCATGAAGTCTGGAAAAATGGCAGTAGGGTTTTCCTAATAGTTTGTCTTTACATTTGTGGGCCAGTTTGAGAAGCGTGTCACTGTCCCTGTAGTTCAACATGTGATCTAGAATAGGTCAGGTGGCACACTGGAGGGTGGCACACCCAGAAATTGGTGAACCATATCAATCAAGTTATTGGTGCCAAACAATAAGGTAAGCATCAGTTCTACATACATGTCTATTTTCCCTACATTTCACCCTATATTGGTGGACAAGTTATTTCATCACAACGGTGACGGACATTCCATCCGCCGAAATCTAAATTCCATTGGGATAATGGCATTTATATTTCGGGGGATGGGATATCTATCACAGTTGTGACGGAGTACCTTGTCCGTCAATATTTAAATGAGGCCCATAGCTGCAGTCTAGGATCTATTGAAAGCAGGACGTTTCTTATACGTTTGCAAGTTTGTTTGAATGGATTGTGTGAAATGCGTTTTCTGTGTATATATTTCCAATTAAAAATACATGATTTTGTACTTTATAAAAAATAAAATAAAAAAAAAACATATTTGTGACTGACGACTTCGGAGTAATACCTTTTGACAAATGTTGTGGGCTGAACTTGGTAGACGCATGTCGCAGAAGGTTGAGGTCCGTGAGGAAGATGTTGGATTAGTTGTCGGATGAAGCGGTGACGACTTCTCTGTTTTCATTACTGATGGTTTTGCTCAATCCAAAGTGGTCTTTAGATCCGATGACAGGTCGACATAAGTGAAGTTCAGAGTTCCTCTGGTAAAAGGTACTGATATGCTTAATACAGAGATAAATGTGTGACCCCAACTCGCAGCCGAACTCCACACACTGCAGCTTGTGCTAGAGTACATTTGTTCAAAAATCTTTGTTGCTGGATTGCTTTCAACTTCCAAACTTCCAATTGCAAAGGAAGAAAATCAGCTACACCTTTGGAATTTGCCTTCAGCAATATAATTTTCGAAAGGGATGGTGCATTTGAAACTGGTGTGCTAGTGAAATTGTCAAACGTTTCAGACCCTCCAGCTCTTCATAAGGATGGGAATAATGTAAATGATGTACAAAGATACACTGTATGAAATATGGATGTCTGGAAACGTCGGCTACTTTTATTTCATCTTTACTAATCACACAATCATAAAGTACATATTTTCTCCTGCAGGTGAATACAGCTGCTCACTGAATGATACAACTGTCATTTATGTGGCATCACGAACTGTTAGTGTTGCCTCAATAAACACAACATTTAATAGCAACGAGGGCATCCTATGTGATGAAAACCCGGTCAGAGTGTTCCAGTGGTGTACAACTGGGAATATATCGTTACTTACTTGTGGCTGTATACCTTCTGGAGGGCTAAACATTCCTGGTAAGTGGAAAGACGACTTTTATTTCTTGTGTTCGTAATTTGTTAGGGTCATGGTAAAGGTTATCCTAACTACAACACTTTTTGTAAGAATTAGCACCCACCCTTTATTTTTAAGATTTGATAATCTAATCAGAAGACGTGCATTGCAGACACTAACTATTGTTCTTTTACCGCAAGGTGACACTTCTATGGGTTGCTGAACCCAAAGTTACTGAGTCAGCAGGCCACCTCACACTCTGCTTCCGACCATCTTATGTCTTCAGACTTTGACTGAGACATCTTGGAAAAGACCGCAGGACAGGGGAGATATAGTGGAATATGGATGTGTCGCTTCCGAGGTTGAAAAAGGAAAAAGGGAATTAAGCAATCTGTACCAATAGGAAAGTTGACGATGGGTGTAGGGGCAAAGCACGCCAAAGAGACAACTGAATCATGGTGTTTGCAATCAAACTTTAATGAAAGAGGTTGGGTGGACACTACGAGGCCATTTGTCAGTTTGGGTGGGAGTGAAGCGTTTTGCAGAGGGTGGTGGACTGGGTGGCAGGAGACTAGGGATTTATTTTTCAATTTGGGGCAGTAGGAGGGTGTTTGTGGAGGGTAAAGTGTGGTAGAAGGCCGTTTTTCTGGCATTTCTTTTCCATGTTATATACGGTTTCTAATTACCACTCTTCCTTGGCTTATGTATGATAACCAACTTAAAATTATAAATGGACATAATGTGAATAAAATATGATTTTGCTTTCGTTGCTTGATATTCCTCAGACTCCTTGGTGAATAACTTCATGAGTAATCACAGTTACTCACCTGGAATTCTGTATGCTTTAGTCAATAACAATTCCTAATTCAACATATTTATCAATCTTGTCTTTCTGTTAGACCTGGCATTATTGGTGTAGTCTCCCCTGTTTTTTGCCTCTGCTTTCCATGTTTTGACTGTGTGCTGGACTCTGTTTTCGCAGTTTTTTTTGGTACTCTGGGAGCTTTACCACTGCTGACCCAGACCAGTGCTAAAGTGTTAGTGCTTCATGTGTAAGTTGTATGTGTAATTGGCATTTTGATGATTGGCATATTTGATTTACTAGAAAGTCCCTAGTAAAGTGTACTAGAGGTGTCCAGGGCCTGCAGCACTGAATATGCCACCCACACAAGTAGCCCTGTAAACATGGCTTAGACCTGCCACTGCAGTGTCTGTGTATGAAGTGTTAAAGCTGCCAATTAGACATGGCAAGCGTACCCACTGGTCAGACCCAAACCTTACCTTTTTATACATGTAAGGCACCCCTAAGGTAGGTCTTAGGTAGCCCCATGGGCACGGTGCAGTGTATGTTGGAGGTAGGACATGTCCTGGTGTGTTTTTACATGTCCTAACAGTGAAACACTGCCAAATTCGGTTTTCACTGTTGCAAGGCCTATCTCTCTCACAGGCTAACATGGGGACTGCCTTTAAATAGCTTTTAAGCGCAGTTTCCCTTTGGAAGAAGATAGAAGAATTGAGTTTGGGGGTCTCTGAACTCACGTTTTAAAAATACATCTTTTAGTAAAGTTGTTTTTTACATTGTCAGTTTGAAAATGTCACTTTGAGAAAGTGGCAATTTTTCTGTTTAACCATCTCTGCCTGCTTGTATGTTCCACATCTGGGTAAGACTGACAGTTGGGCTGTTTGTGAATCTCTACTAGACAGTAACACAAAGGGAGCTGGGGTGCAGCCTGCATATCCTGATGGGTTATATGGGCTAGAGTGGCAGGAGGAGCTTACACTGACATCTGAATGGGTTGTGCCTGCCTTCACACACTGCAGTCTCCAGCCACCTGGTGTATGTCTGGGGCCAGGCCTAGACAAGGCACAGTCTTATGAACAACAGACTTTCCTTTGAAGTTTGCCTACCTCAAAGGCAGAAAGAGGTATAAATAGGGGACCCAAAACCCCAGATTTTCAGATATAGTCTGAAACCAAGAGGCGCATCTGCCAAGGATAAGAGCTGAAGAGCTGGAGGAGGAACACTGCCCCTTTGCCTATGACCATGCTTTGCTGGGTTCACCTACAAGTGCTGCATCTGCCTGAAAGAGAACAATGACTGGACTTTGTGGTATATTCCTGCTCGTGAAGTTTCTCCAAGAGCTTTGATTGAGCTTGCTTCCTGCTTTGAAATCTGAGGGTCATTAAAGACTTCCTCTGCCAGCATCCAAACTCTCTGGTGAGACTCCTACACTGTCAAGTGGTGCCCTATCCTGTCCCTGGGCCCTTGAAGGGTGAACCTGGTGGAACCAAGGTGGAAATCCACGCATAGAAGCTGTGCAGGGAAACCTTTGATGCACCACCGACAGCGAGGCTGTAAAAACAATGCACCACCTGCATCGCAGCTGAAATCAACTCACCACCTGCATCGCGGCTGGGAAATCGATGTATCACCTGCATCACAGGTGGAGAAACAACACAACGCCCGCTTGCGGCTGCTGAAATTGACGCAAACCCCCACGCAGCCTGGATTCTCATCTTCGTGCGGCCGGACTGTGTTATTATTCATTAAGCAAACCATTGCTCTGATGGTAACAAACTTCCACTCTAGACAAAGGCCTGTTTTATGCAAATCAGTACCGTCTCAGCTCTTCATAGGAACAGTCTGTCCCAATATACCAGATGAAGCCCCCTCCTGAAGAGAACACAAGCAACCCCAAACCCATTTTGCTCTACTTGGAGTTCATCAGAAGAGCATAGCTTGAGTCCTATGCCACAGTGAGCACAGGGCCAATGTTTGGGAATACCGTTGTATTTGGGGCACCAAATGTAATAGCAACAAGGTGATGGATGGGGTGTTTGAATTTTTCTCAGCCATTGGCAATGTTTCAATTAATCTCAACCACTGGCAATCATTCTGGACCTCATTCCAGTCCATAGTTTATTGCCCACTATGTCTCCCTAAACAAAGGCTCATCTTACATAAATCAGTAACAACTCTGCTTCTCATGGGAAAAGTGTGTCCCAAAATGCCAGATGAGGCCTCCTCCAGAAGGGACCACAAATAATCCCAGACCGGTCTTGGGTTGTTTGTTCTCCTGTTCAGGGAGGATGCGGTATGGCAGCTGAACTCAGTTGATCCTATTAGAGCAATGTTAGGGCAGTGAGTTAGAATGCTACTGGAGCGTTACCCTGTGGTTAGATGTATTGGAAGCATTCCTCACATTACATTTTATGTGTTTGATTTAACTCTCTAAGTGGTGAACCCAGCTATGGGCAATTTACTCATGGTGCACTGGAACCAAACTTCACCTGACTGATGAGCCCTAATCAGGGCAAAACTAGTCCTCAGTTTCTTGTTTTCCAGTTCAGGGAACACCTGCCCTCAAAGTTTGCACTAAAATGTTTTAATGGAGCAGGGTCAGGGCTGGTTTGCATATTGCAAACCGAGGCAGCAAAGACGATAAAAGCATGATGGGTTAGAATACTTCTTTGGGCAATATCTAGCCGTTAGGCTTATTTCCAGCATTGCTCCTATCATCTTTTGTGTGTTTGGTATTGGTAATAAAGACATACAAGATTAGGCACAACAGGAAGATGAAGCGCACCAAGACAATTGAAATCAAATGGTTAATACAAACCTTTAATGACAGGGCCATCAACAACAACATGCTCTGTGAAAGATTCATTTAATAATGATCATGAGCTTGTTTGCAACATAATGCTTAGATTGGGACTTGCTAAATTGACCACTTCCATATTAAGTACTACCATTTGTTTTGAAGCCAGAATGTAAATGAGGATGGCGGTGGTTAAAGATGAATTTGCAGAGTAGGCTGCCTTGCTCATCTCACAAGGTTTTAACAAGGTTTTTACCTAAGCTGTTTACTTTTTAACAGTGTGCAAAACAACCTGGATGAGATCCACACTGTATTGTGTGCACAAATTTAGTTGTTCAATAAAGCCTTAAACTATGGAATCTGCTCTGTGCCCTAGTGCTACTCTATTTACCCAAATTGTATCTGGGTGCTAATGCATTCACCCACATTGTATCTTGGATACTAGGCAAGATATATCTTACAATGTCATTGCATTCAACACACAAAATGCACTGCTTACACTGTGTGTGTGTATATATATATATATATATATGTATATATATATATATATGTATAACATCTATGTTGACATATGGTGGAAGCCCTGCTGGTGTTAAGAGAAGTAGATCACCTAAGATGTACAGATATACTTTTCTCTTTTATATAGTGAAAGCGTTTGATTCAGACTGTTAGACATGATATCCTTGGTGCAGTTTTACCCAAAACATTTTTACTTCAGTCTTCCTATTTTGCTGAGTTTGTTTTTTTTGGAATTAGAACTTTGCTTAGTAGTGCTAAAGTACTTGTGCTCCCTTTTTCAAACATGGTAGAAATGGACTACAACTAATTTGCAAAATTTAGTTAGATAAAGGTAAAGTTCTTCTCAATCTTGGTCCTCTGAAAGGATAAAGTAACAGTCCAGACCAAGGGATAGATTGGACAGTCTATCCCTTGGCCTGGACTGTAACTTTGTCCTTTCAGAGGACCAAGAATGAGTAAAACTTTACCTCTATCGGAAGGACACAAACTATGATATTTAAGCCCAGCTCAGATAGGCTTTATGCAGTTACTATGCTGCAATTAACATTCCATGCTGTACTTGTAAATATTTATCACTTGTCACATTTCACGAGCAGTTTTTTCACACTTCTTATTACCCAATTAAGAAACCGCTATCAAGTTTTGAATTATGTGTATAAATATATGAATACGCAATGTGTACAATATATTGCAAAGTTTGGCTCTGGTGTTGTATTTCTTTTTTCCTTTTTTATCTATAATTGCTATGTGCCAATTAATGTGTCAATTGGTATTTGAGTGAATATGTTTCCCTAGTTTTAATTGTTGTTCCATCAGGACAATTTTGTTGTTTAACTATACCCAGGTCCTACAGTCCATTGGGTTACTCCTTTGATTCGTAATGGTAACATTGGATTGGAAGCAGATATATATTTTTAAACTCAAATGAATTGTAATTTAAAATCCTCTTTAGGGGTAAAGTCAGATTTTAGGTCACAATTCTAAAAATGCCACTTTTTGAAATTTGGCATTTCCTTGTCCCATCCATATGTGCCTTCTGACAGTGTCCCGTCTTTGTGACTGCGGCTCTGTTAGGGTTTGTGTATTCCTTCCAGACAGTAGCCCAAAGAGGGCTCAGGCGTGGACAGGATGGGCCATCTTTGCAGGATGACTGGGGAGGAACTGTGCCAAGCTTGATGTACACGTCAAAGGGCTTTGCTTCCTGCACACATAAAGGAATCAAACATCAGGCCTTCCTACCTGCTTTTGTCACCCTCAAGCAGTTTGAAGTCTTGACATGGGAAGAAGCAGGACTTTCCAGAACCAGGTGTGGGGGTAGAACAAGTACCCTGAAGTTTACCCAACACAAAGGCTAGCACCAGGTATAAATAGCCACACATTGCACTACAGCAATGACAGGCCGTGGTGACTGCCAATGTGAAGCTACAGCGACAACAGCCAATGACACTCTTTATGCTGCAGCGACAATCAATCAACATTTTTAAAGCGTGCTACTCACCTGTAGGATCTCAAGGCGCTGTGGGGTAGGTCCTCAGGGTTCAGTCTAAGAGCCAGGTCTTCAGGTCCTTCCTGAATTGAGGTAGCAATTGCGACTGTCTGGGATGGAGAGGTAAACTGTTCCAACATTTTGCCACAAGTTAGGTGAATGGTCTCCCTCCACAGAGGACTTCCTTATGCGTGGTACGGTGGCGACCGACTGCTGGGAGGAGTGGAGACGTCTGGCAGGGGAGTAAAAGGTGATGTGGTGGTTAAGGCAGCTGGGTCCAAGGATGTAGGATGCCCTGTAAGCATGAACGAGGAGCTTGAAGTTTATCCTCTTCTTGACGGGGACCCAGTGGGGATCTCTTAGGTGTCCTGTGATGTGTTCTCAGCAGGGGATGTTCAGGTTGAGTCTGGCGGAGGTGTTCTGGATTTGTTGTAGCTTTCTCAGATTCTTCTTAGTGGTTCCAGCATAGGGGGTGTTGCCGTAGTCGGAGCTGCTTGTGATCAGGGCATGTGTCACAGTTTTGCGGCAGTCACTTGAGATCCATCTGAAGATCTTCAGTAGGAGTCAGAGGGTGTGGAAACAGGTGGTGGCGACAGAGATGACCTGTATTGTCATGGTGAGCTCTGAGTCGAGGATGCTGCTAAGGTTGCGTACGTGGCCTGTAGGGGTGGGGGAGCTGCCAAGTGTTTGAGGGTCACGAGGAGTTGTCTGTAGTTTCTGATGATTGGGGCATGCGGACCATGTAGATGTTGAATAGCGTGAGACTCAGTGAGGATCCCTGGTGTCCTCCACAGTTGATCTCTGTAGGTTCTGACATGTGTGGCGGGAGTCTGACTTTCTGCGATCTGCCTGTCAGGATGGATTGTATCCACTGAAACACCTTGCTGTGAGACACTACCTGCTCCACGCGGCTTCCTCCAGCGTGAACAGAATACTTCACACTGGACGTAAATAGTAACCTTTCAGTAGGACTGACCTCTGTTGGCCTGAACTTGTGACTTTCCCTCAGTCTAGCATGACCAGATGACTACAAGTGGCACTTTCTGCTTTTAGGTGCTATTATCACTAAAAACATTGAAAATGCATAAGTCCAGTTTCACTGATTGGATTGTTGTTGTTCTAGTATCATTTTATCTATTAAAAATTCCTCTATGTTTCTAATTTGGTTTGGAATTTTTCTTGTGTTGTGTTTTCACTTTATTGCAGTTTGAGTGCTGCATAAATACTTTACACATTCCCTTTAAGTTAAGCCTGACTGTTTAGTGCCAAGATCCCAAAGGATTAAGCATAGGTTAATTTAGTGACTTTCGTCCTAGACCCTGACCAGGATTGTGGTTTTGCTTGAGTAGGGCTTTCTGTCCTCGAGACCAATAACCAGTTTCTTATCCTGACAGATTGATTAAACATAGATATATATTCTCTAATGCAAATTTTCTCTTTTAGCCCGTTATACTGTTATATGAATTAATGTAATTAATCTTCTGTTTCATTAGGGTTCCCTCTAAAGGGAGAGTTACTCACCATGGCTATCAACCCTCTCTGTTTTGGATGCTCATGCTCTAACAATTAAGTCCTTGCTAAGTCATTTGAGATACTGTGGGCCTGATTATGAGTTCTGTGGATGGTTTCGGCCATCTGCCGAAATCCCGACGGGGAGATTGCCGACATAGTGGCTAGCTCCCCATCGGGCCCATTAGGAGTTTCCCGCTAGGTCAGCAGGCGGAAAGTTGAATTTCTGCCCGCTGGCCTAGCGGTAAACACCCTGCAGCATTGTCTCCGGCTCGTAATTGAGCCAGCAGCAATGCTGTAGGATGCAGGGTGCACCAGCACCCTCGCAGTGCAGACAGTGAACATTGCGAGGGTGGTAGCCAGGATGAACCCTGCACTGCCCAGGCCCCTGGGCCCCCCTGCACCTCTTCTCCACCAGCCTTTATATGGCAGTGCTACCACCATGAAATCGCTGGTGGAGAGCGAGGTCGTAATCCCCAGGGCAGCGCTGCTTGCTGCACTGGCCTGGTGGATTAGGACCGTCACAACCGCCAGACCGCCGGGATCTCTGATCCTGGCAGAGCTGGTGGTCCGACCATGGCACGACAAGCCGTGGTCATAATGTCGCACTTGGACCGCCAACTTGGCGGCAGTCTAACCACCACTGCGAGTCTGACGGTCAAGTGACCGCCAGACTTGTAATGACCAACTAAATCTTGGGTAAGACATAGACATACATGTATAGTCCTTGAATGTACCAGCGCTTTCCAGTACAGAGAAAACACTCACTCCAGTCGTCAGCACAATAGAAATAAATGGCCTGACTAAAACACAAACTATGCCCATTACATCACTGAAGACACATATAGGTGGTGTTAGAAATGGGGTCTTTGGTTGGCAGTCAGGTTACCCCCTGTCCAAGCAAGGAGCCTCACTCTAGTCAGGATAAGTCACTCACAATCCAAATTATCCTGTGCCCACCCTCTGGTAGCTTGGCACTGAGCAGTCAGGCTTAACTTAGAAGGTAATGTGTAAAGTATTTGTGCAATAAATCATACAATAACACAATATAGCACCACAAAAATACAGCACACAGTGTTTAGAAAAATATATAATATTTATCTGGGTATTTGCAGGTCAAAAACGATAAAAGATGCAATAAGAAAATGTAGAGATATCACTGAAAAGTGATATGAAGTGTCTTAAGTCTTTAAAAAGCAAACAAAGGGGGTCATTTTGACCTTGGCGGACGGCGGAGGCCGTCCGCCAAGGTACCGCCGCTGAATGACCGCACCGCGGTCAAAAGACCGCGGCGGCCATTCAGACATTTCCTCTGGGCCGGCGGGCGCTCTCCAAAAGAGCGCCCACCGGCCCAGAGGAAATGCCCCTGCAACGAGGACGCCGGCTCAGAATTGAGCCGGCGTAGTTGCAGGTGTGCGACGGGTGCAGTTGCACCCGTCGCGTATTTCAGTGTCTGCTTAGCAGACACTTAAATACTTTGCGGGGCCCTCTTACGGGGGCCCCTGCAGTGCCCATGCCATGGGCATGGGCACTGCAGGGGCCCCCAGGGGCCCCGCGGCACCCCCTACCGCCATCCTGTTCCTGGCGGGAGACCCGCCAGGAACAGGATGGCGGTAGGGGGTGTCAGAATCCCCATGGCTGCGGAGCGCGCTCCGCAGCCATGGAGGATTCACAAGGGCAGTGGTAAACCGGCGGGAGACCGCCGGTTTACCCTTTCTGGCCGCGGCTGAACCGCCGCGGTCAGAATGCCCTCGGGAGCAGTGCCAGCCTGTTGGCGGTGCTCCCGTGGTCGGTGACCCTGGCGGTCACCGGCCGCCAGGTTCAGAATGACCCCCAAAGTCTCTTTCAAGCACAAAGTACCTGGTTTGTAGTGAAAAATTTCCGCAAAGGGCCGCAGAGGAGGAGATGCGTGGAAAAATGGTGTGTGCGTCGGTTTCGCCCCTTCACACACAGACTTGCGTCATTATTTTTCACTCGGGGAAGACGTGCGTCGATTTCCGGCACGCGGACAGGTCTCCTCTGTGGGTCGCAGGGTTTTCATACGCCTCGGGGTCTGTGCGTGGAATCCTGGGCTTGTTGTCCGCTGTGCGTCGTTCCGGTGGGCTGTGCGTGGAATTTTCTTCCTCACGGCAGGCACTGCATTGATTTCCTCTCTGGAAGTCGGGCGGCGTTGTCCAGGCGGGCCGTGCGTCGAAGTTCCGGTCGCACCGCAGGCGTCACGTCGATCTTTTCCTTGCGGGGTTGAGCGGCGTCTTTCCGGATCGGCGTGCGGTGATTTTTTCACCGCGGAGCGAGCTATGCGTCAAATCTTTCAGCGCACAATGAGTCCAGTTGAAAGATAGAAGTCTTTTTGGTCCTGAGACTTCAGGGAACAAGAGGCAAGCTCTATCCAAACCCTTGGAGAGCACTTCTGCAACAAGGCAAGAGTTCAACAGGGCAGCAGGCCAACAGCAAGGCAGCAGTCCTTTGTAGAAAGCAATCAGGTGAGTCCTTTGGGCAGCCAGGCAGTTCTTCTTGGCAGGGTGCAGGTTCTGGTTCAGGTTTCTTCTCCAGCAAGTGTCTGAGGTGGTAGGGCAGAGGCCCTGTTTTATACCTAAATGTGTCTCTGAAGTGGGGGAGACTTCAAAGAGTGGCTTAGAAGTGCACCAGGTCCCATTTCAGTTCAATCCTGTCTGCCAGGGTCCCAGTAGGGGGTGTGGCAGTCCTTTGTGTGAGGGCAGGCCCTCCACCCTCCCAGCCCAGTAAGACCCATTCAAAATGCGGATGTATGCAAGTGAGGCTGAGTACCCTGTGTTTGGGGTGTGTCTGAGTGAATGCACAAAGAGCTGTCAACTAAACCCAGCCAGAAGTGGATTGTAAGGCACAGAAAGATTTAAGTGCAAAGAAATGCTCACTTTCTAAAAGTGGCATTTCTGGAATAGTAATATTAAATCCAACTTCACCAGTCAGCAGGATTTTGTATTACCATTCTGGCCATACTAAATATGACCTTCCTACTCCTTTCAGATCAGCAGCTACCACTTCAATAATGTATGAGGGCAGCCCCAATGTTAGCCTATGAAGGGAGCAGGCCTTAAAGTAGTGTAAAAACGAATTTAGGAGTTTTACACTACCAGGACATGTAAACTACACAGGTGCATGTCCTGCCTTTCACCCACACAGCACCCTGCCCTAGGGGTTACCTAGGGCACCCATTAGAGGTGACTTATATGTAGAGAAAGGGGAGGATTAGGCTTGGCAAGTACTTTTAAATGCCAAGTCGAGGTGACAGTGAAACTGCACACACAGGCCTTGCAATGGCAGGCCTGAGACAAGGTAAAGGGGCTACTTAAGTGGGTGGCACAACCAGTGCTGCAGGCCCACTAGTAGAATTTAATCTTCAGGCCCTAGGCACATATAGTGCACATTACTAGGGACTTATAAGTAAATTAAATAGTCCATGGGGGTATGATCCAAAGTTACCATGTTTAAAGGGAGAGAGCATATGCACTTTAGCACTGGTTAGCAGTGGTAAAGTGCACAGAGTCTAAAAGCCAGTAAAAACAGTGTCCAAAAAGTGGAGGGAGGCAGGCAAAAAGTTAGGGGTGACCACCCTAAGGCATGTCAAGTCTAACAGGTGGTCATTATGACTTCGGCGCTGAGTGATAAAGTGGTGGTAATACCACCAACAGACTGGCGGTAGTTAGCGCCAAATTATGCCTATGGAGGTGATAATTCCCATAGACAGCCAATGTACCACACCAACCGCCAGGGTGTTAACACCACTGACCACGGCGGTAGCCATCAACAGCCATCAACAGAAGACAAGGTACTGCCCACCATATTATGACACAGTACACCGCTGCAATTTCCTGGGCGGTACCAACACCATTAAAAGCTTGGCGGAAACACAACACAGAAGACCAAAGATTCACCATTAGAGACACATAGAAGATCAACACTGCCATGGAATCAGAACTGCAGGTCTTCCCTATGCTTTTCTATGCCATGCTCCACCTGGAACACCAATGTCTTCAAAGATGACGACGGTGAGTACAGCCGCCTAGCACACAGTGGGAGGGAGGGAGGAAAAGGAGAGTGACACACGCACAACACACATCATTCACACACACACCATACATACAACCAGCTGCAGACGAAAAACAGTGTCACTGGACACACGTCATAATAATGCAAGTACAACAGTAAGGCAGAATTGAAAATGAATTTGCATGACAACAACCCCCATTAGTACCGAAGTGACAAATATTATACATGAACCATTGTCCAGAAAGGACCAATGCCCAGTCCAAAGAACAAAAGGCCCACATGTCCACAGGGCAGCATCCAAGCCTCAATTTGATCCTGATATTCTCTGCACCAAACTGTGCAGGGGCAACATGTTGGAAGTGAGCAGGTACCTTAGGGGAAGGGGGTTGGGAGCACCTCAGCTGAAGTGGGGATCTTGCCAACTGGTTCTGAAGTTGGCTCCATGCCCATTTCCCAATGTTGGGGAGTTCAAGGTCACAGTCTCTGAAGTGGGGAACTGGCCCAACGCTTCTGGAGGGGGCTCCTTGTACAACAGTGCCTGGAGAGTGGCCTACATGCCCTCTGCTGGAGGTGAGGGCTGTATTGTCTCTGCTAGGGGAGGTGTCTCCTGGACAGCCTCTGCTGGAGGTAAGGGCTGCATTGTCTCTGCTGGAGGTGAGGGCTGCATTGTCGCTGCTGGGGGAGGTGTATCCTGGGCATCCTCTGCTGGAGGTGAGGGCTTTTTGCCTTTCGTTGTTGGTTGAGTGGGAACCATTACTGTCATTGGGGGTTAGTGGGAGCCATTACTGTAATTGGTGGTTGAGTGGGTACCTCTTCTGTCATCGGTGGTTGAGTGGGAACCTCTTCTGTCATTGGTGGTTGAGTGGGATCCTTCCCTTTCCTGGCTGGTGGAGTGGGATCCTTCACTTTTCTGGCTGGTAGAGTGGGATCCTTCCCTTTCCTGGCTGGTGGAGTGGGATCCTTCCCTTTCTTGCCACCACGACTAGGAGGTGCCTTCACTGTCCCTGTAGACTGTTTGGCTGAGGTACTGGGCTGGGTCATTGGAACCCTGCTCTTATGGGCAGGACGGGGGTGGAGAGGTAGGGAAGAGGTCAAGTTGGACAATGAAAAGCTTCTTAGGGACGGTGGGGCGGGATGAGGCATGGGAGTGGAGGTTGAGGGAGTGATTGTTTGAGGAGTAGGTCTGCTGGACTTGGGTGCAGGTGCATGGGAAGTGTGCTGATGTGAGGTGGATGGCTGTTGGGTGTCTGAGTGCCTGAGTTTTTGTCCCCTAGAAGGGGGGACAGACGGGGTGGGAGGGGATACAGGGGACGCGTGGATGGATATTGTAAAGGTATCTGCTACTGAGGTGTGCGTGCTCCTTGGTGTGGTGATGCTGGCTGTTGAAGCAGTGCAAGTGCGTGTGAATGTGACTGCGAGGGAGTAGGAGGAGGGGGAGACAGTGGAGGCAGTGGATGTTGTGTGTGCAACTGTCTGGTGTTTGTGTGAGTGCTTGTGGCATGAAGTGTGCTGCCTGCGTTTGACTGTGCTACTATTGTCTGATGTTTTGTGTGCATGCTTGTCTGTATGTTTGCCTGGGATGGGTTGGGTTGAGGAGACTGGGACTAGAAAGGGGTAGTTGGAGGGGGGATGGTAGGAACAGGGACAATGGCTGCCATCAGTGAGGATGCCAGAGCCTGGAACGATCACTTTTGGGCTGCCAATCCACTGTGGATGCCCACCAGGAATGCATTGCATTCCTGCGTCTGGGATGCCAGCCCCTGGATGGCATTCACTATGGTTGACTGTCCTACAGTGATGGTTTTCAGGAGGTCAATAGCCTCCTCACTCAGGGCAGCAGGGCTCACTGGGGCAGGGCCTGAGGTACCTGGGGCGAAGGAGATGCCCACCCTACTGGGTGAGCGGGCACAGGAAACTCAGTGAGGGGCTACTGGGAGGAGGGTGCAGTTACGGGGTGGTGGCTGTACATGGAGCTGGGGTGGCCCAGACGTGTCCACCACCAACAGGGAGCTCCCATCGGAGGAGGAATCAGAGTCAGTGTTGTCACTTCCTGTCTCTGCCGTGGTGCTCCCCTCGCCCTCCGTCCCACTGGCCCCTCGGCTTCGGTGGACTCCACCTCCTGGATCCTGTGAGATGCAGCTCCCTCTGTCGCTGGTGCCCCTGCTCCTCCACCAGATGATGCTAACGCACACATGGACAGGCTGACAGAAGAAAAAGGGGGGAGAGAGAGAAAGGGGACACTGGGTCAATTACAGCACCAACACCACAGTTGACATACACATTACCATCACACACAGGGTTCAGGATTGAGCATCATACATCACACTAGCAATCAATTGGCTAGGTGCCACAGCAAGATGAGGGCCAAACACTGCCAACTGCAGCCCTCCTGGGAACCACTAAGCCCTGTCTGACATGGAATACAACCCAGTTAGGTTTCCCCAATATGCTACACACCCTTAACCCTTGAGCTGGGTCACGTTGCAACGTCTGACATGGCATTAAGGGGCCCCACTAACTCACAACCACCACCCGGATCCCATGCCACCTACCAATGATTGTAGTTATGCCCACTGCACTCACCCCCTTGTGGCTGCTGAGATGCCCTTAAGAGCCCATCCAGCTTTGGGTAGGAAGCTGCCAGTATGTGGGCCATCAGGAGGGTCAGGTTCCGATGGGTACCCCTTCCTCATTGGGTGCCATCCCCAGCTGGGCCTCCGCGGTCTTCCGTGTCCAGCGTCTCAGGTCCTCACACCTTTTCCGACAGTGAGTGCTCTGCCTGCTTAGACCCCCATGGTCCGCACATCCTTGGTGATGGCACACCACAATTCCTTCTTCTGATGGGCGCTGACCTGCAGAGGTAATACATACAGAAGGACAACATTACACATACAATCCAAACTGTCACACATATGTCCCACAAATCCCATTTCCATCTCCATTGACACACATCACCCGGCTCCCACCATGTACACTGCCAACAAACATACCATCCTCCCAGATGACACGATGCTTGCACACATATCTCCATACAACCTTGCCACATGCATTGTGCCCAAGGTGTACTCACCTGTTGGTCTGGAGGTCCATACATCAGTCCATACTGGGGTAGGACCCCTTCCACCAAACGCTCTAACTCCTACGAAGTGAAGGCAGGGCCCCCTTCCCTGGTTGCATGGGCCATGGCAGGATATAGACACAGGTCACAGCAGCACCCGCAGTGTAGGTGTTGTCCTGTGGAAAGTCAGGAATCAAGTGAGGATTTAGATGGAAAATGGTGATAACGTCCACATCGGTGTACACGGTCACTGCCACCGCTGATCCCCATTGGCCACTGTACTCCATAGAGCCCCATATTAGCCAATGAGGAATTGCATGGCAGCGCGAGAACACCTTCTGCCATGATGCCCAACGTCGGCGGAGTTACCTCACTTACACCTGTCCCTAGACACAGGGTAGGCAGTCACCATTTAATGGTGGTGGACAACATTCAAATAATTCATAACTGCATCATTGCTGATGATTGCACATACGTTTCCATTCCCACTGTCCCATCACATCAATGCTCTATGTACACTGTGGTGGTGGTTCCAGTGTTCAAATTGTGACAGTCTACTCACTCTTGTGTCCCTTAGATACCTACCACTGCGGATGAATAGGAGGAGGAGACAAGGTACTGTTTACAGACCCCTTGTGGACTTGGCTACAATGGACGACAGGTACATAATACTGACCTATGGACTGGACAGGGCCACAATCACAGAGCTGTGTGCCCAATTGGAGCCTGATCTGATATCAGCTATCCGTCATCCCACTTGGATCCCCCCTCTTGTGCAGGTCATTTCAGTGCTCCATTTCCTGGCAACTGGTTCTTTCCAAGTGAAAGGTGCTTGGCAGCAGGAATGTCACAGCCAATGTTCTCAATCGTGCTGGCAAGGGTTCTGTCTGCCTTGGTCAATCACATGTGCAGCTACATCGCTTTCCCCCAGGTGGACGATTTGGCCACTGTGAAGGCAGGATTCTATGTAATGGGAAATATACCAAATATTGTTGGGACGATTGACGGAACACATATTGCATTTGTGCCCCCCCGCCAGAATGAACAGGTGTTCAGGAATCGGAAGAGTTTCCACTCATTCAATGTGCAAATAGAGTGCCTGGCGGACCAGTACATCTCTCACGTCAGTGCCAAGTATCCTGGGTCGGTGTATGACGCCTTTATTCTGAGGGTAGCAGCATCCCAAATGTGATGGCACAACTACAGAGGCACAGAGTGTGGCCAATAGGTGAGCCTGAGTGCCCACCCAATGTATTTCAGTGTATGCCTTCTGGTGTTAACCCCATACCATTGTGTAAGGCTAATGTTTGTCCCTCAATACTTGCAGGTGACTCAGGTTACCCAAACCTATCATGGCTCCTGACCACTGTGAGGACAGGGCAGGGGCTGAACCAGGAGAATTATCAAAAGGACCTTTGGCCTCCTGAAGGTCAGGTTCATATGCTTACATCTGACAGGTGGATCCCTGTGCTACTCACCGAGAAGGTCTGCCAGATAAAAGTGGCATGCTGCATGTTGCACAACCTAGCCCCCAGATGACATGTGCCTTCTCTGCAGAGGAAGAAGCCTGGAAATGCCCCTGTGGCACCAGTGGACCCTGACTACAGTGAGGATGAGGATGGGGACAACAGAACATCTGTTATACATCAATACTTCCAATGACACACAGGTGAGACAGTGTAACTGACCATTCCTCTAACTATTGTTTTATCTGTGTGGCTGTAGCAGGATGGCATTCACTTCCTTTGCATCTCTACTTACTGTCACCAATGGCTGCTGGTGGCCTGTGGGTCCTGTGCTAGAACCTCCTGTGGAGGGCTGATCAGTAGTCTGGCTAGTGGTAGGGGCCCACTGGTGTGCTGTCCATTTCTTCATGATGTTGGCCATGTCTGCCAGTACCCCTGCTATGGAGATCATGGTGGTGTTTAGGGCCTGCAAATCCTCCCTGATCTCCTGATGGTGTTCCTCCTGCAGCCACTTGTTCTCCTGCATGTTGGGAAGGATCTGGCCCATCTTGTCCTGGGATTGTTGGTAAGCCCCATGACATCAGTGAGTGCCTCCTGGAGAGTCGGTTCCCTGGGCCTGCCCTCCACCGGCACACAGCTGTTGTCTCAGTGTCCCTGTACCCCTGTGCCTCTGTCCCCTGAATGGTGTTCCCACTGCCACTGACCCCAGGACCCTGATTGTCTTGTGGGTGAGGTGTGGACTGGGGATCCTGTACAGGTGGGCACACTGCTGATTGACGTGCCCTGGGGACAAAGGTGTGAGGACATTGGGTGGGTGCTGTGGTGTTGGATACTAATGGGAGAGGCTCTGTGGTAGACTGTGAGTGGGATGGGGTGTCCGACTGACTAGTGGTCCCTGATGGGCAAGGTAGTTCATCCAGATCATGAAGTCCAGAGTTACTGTCATCACTGGGGGCATCTTCTGTTGGGGGACTGGTTAGACGTGGCACCTCCACCCCGCTGAGATTGGCTGGTGCACCTGTGTGGATGTAAGTGATGTATTAAGCCTCATGTCTGTGACAAATTGTACATCGCTGGCTTCCTCTATATCGTTGCTGTTGCCCTGCCACCTTTGTTTGTGTATGTGATGTATTGTGGGATTGTTAGTTCTCCAAGCTGTGCATGATTTTGTGATGGGTGTCCATGCAGGGCTGGGAGGCCTGTCCATGCATTGCTATAGCATGCAAAGCCTGGCATTGAGGTTAGTCATAACTGAAGGTGGAGTGGAGTGATGGGATTGTGGGTGAGGGGGTGTGATGGTATGCAGGTATGGGGTTGATAAATAGTAAATATTAACTCACCAGTGTCCAGTCCTCCGGCAACCCTAGTGAGTCCCTCAGGATGCAGTAATGCCAAGACTTGCTCCTCCCATGCTGTGAGCTGTGGGGGAGGAGATGGGGGTGCACCGCCATTCCTCTGTATGACAAGCTGGTGCCTTGCTGCCACAGAATGTACCTTCCCCCATAGGCCCTTCCACCTCTTCCTGATGTCGTCCCTTGTTCTTGGATGCTGTCCCACGGCGTTCACCCTTTCCATGATTCTCCCCAATAGCTCCATCTTCTTGGCATATGGATATTTGCTGGACCTGTGCTCCAAAATGCTGTGGGCCTACCCTGACTGTTTCCTCCACCATGACCCGAAGCTCCTCATCAGTGAAATGGGGGTGCCTTAGTGGGGACATGGGTGTTGTGTGTTGGTGAGAGGGCGTTGAGTAATGTGATGGGGTGTGGGATGTGGGGTGTTTGACGGATGTGTGGGTGTTTGTCGTGTGTGTGTGTAGTTGTCTCAGTGGTCTTGGTTTTAGTCTGGTGCAATAACTGGTGTTCACAAAGGGTTGTGGGTAATGTGGGTGTGTGTTTTATGGTGCTGTGGGTGGATGGGTGTGTGTCTCAGGTGTGTGTATCAGTGTCAGGTGTGTGATTTCATTTTTGGCCAATGTAGTGTTGTTTTGTATTTGGGTGTCCATTCTGAGCGCGCCGGTGTGTACCACTAATGGTTTACCGCTGCTGAATGTCCGCTGTGGTGATTCGTCGGTCATAATGTGCTGGACATTGTTTTTTTGCCTTTGGGCTGGCGGATTTGTGTATGTGGCAGTATTCTGTCAGATTGGTGTGTGTGTGCCAGAATATGGCGAACGGATATCTGCCACCGCATTATTATTTTGATGGCCGTAACCACAGCGGCAAGCAGGATTTACTGCCAATGTCATAATGTGGGCCACAGTGTCCATGAACGGAACTCCAATACCACATCAGGCTGCAAGCTGAATGTGTCTTGAAACAAATCTAGTTTATCTTTGGAACATATTTTCAATGAAGCAGAGAAAGTCAATAGTGATCAAAAGAACAACCTATTAATTGAAAATGTGACAATACTATTTACAAGCAGAGGTTGGTGGTGTGGTAGGGAGTCAAATAAAGTTAGCAATATACAAAAGAGTATAAAAAAGATATAGTGGCTGGAGCTAAGGAAACAATATGTGGCATTGTTAACAAGAATTTTAAGAGGGGCATTATAGGTGTGGGTCTTCATTCCATGCTTCCCATCAGTAAATCTGCCCTACAATGACCCAAAACTATAGTGCTTGGTGGAACAGTAGGCATTTTGTGAGGATCTGTAGTGCTATCACTAGTAATATACAAGTTCTTGCAGCATTTTGAGGAAAGTTAAGATTATGGTATAAAAAAGCTGGGTTTACTGCAGCAGACAAATGTGTATTAGTGAACAAGGGGCATGCTGCTCTACAATGAGCCAAAGGGTGGCTGTTTAAGCATGGCATGGACGATGGCATGGGCCATCCTAACTTCCATACATCATAAAGTTTCATCCCTGTTTTGAACATAACTGGTCTAATCATTAAGCTGTTCATCTTTACACTCATTCATTCATTCCCATGATTATGTTCAAATATCCAGACAGGAGTCATCTGGTGTTGAAGGGGAGGTTGTTTCAATGATAGACTAACAAACTACCATGGTCAGCACATTTAGGGGGTCATTCTGACCTGGGCGGGCGGCGGTCGCCGCCCGCCTGGCGGGAACCGCCAAATGGCCACCCGCGGTCATTCTGACTTTCCCGCTGGGCCGGCGGGCGCCCGCCAAGGGAGCACCCGCCGGCCCAGCGGGAAAGGGCCTGCAACACAGAAGCCGGCTCCGAATGGAGCCGGCGGTGTTGCAGGTGTGCGACGGGTGCAGTAGCACCCGTCGCGATTTTCACTGTCTGCTATGCAGACAGTGAAAATCATGCTGGGGCCCTGTTAGGGGGCCCCTGCAATGCCCATGCCAGTGGCATGGGCAGTGCAGGGTCCCCCAGGGGCCCCATGACACCCGTTCCCGCCATCCTGTTCCTGGCGGTAAAAAACGCCAGAAACAGGCTGGCGGGAAGGGGGTCGGAATCAGCGCCGCCATGGAGGTTCAGCCCAGCCAGGGGAAATCCGGCGGGAAACCGCCAGATCCCCTTTTCTGACCACGGCTTTACTGCCGCGGTCAGCCTGTTGGCGGTACTTCCGTTGCCCGCGGCCCTGGCGGTCTTGGACCGCCAGGGTCGGAATGAGGGCCTTATTTACAGGACAGCAGCATGTCACAGGAAACAACATAGAACGTCTTAAAGAGTACAATCATTTATTGAAAATCAATGAAAATGTTTGAGCAGTAAAGTAAAAAGGGAGGTCAGTCTACCTGCAGTGTTCCTCGACATTAGTAAATGCCTAAATGACTAGATGTAAGTTTAAATCCGAAGGCTAAAATTCACTAAATATATGAGCAATGTGTAATTGTTATTAGCAGAAAAATCATAATGCATCACCAAATTTTTAAGAGCATATCAATTAACCTGAGGCCCCCTGCCCCTTTCATTAACATTGAACTGCTAATTGAGAATCCCACCCAATACCTGCTTTTTCAGCCGGTTAACTTTTTGTTCTAGCAGCATAGTGAAAATGAATAAGATTTTTAAATTGCTTTTTTGGAGAGTGGAGACTTTTAGGGATATGGGAAGTAGGAATGTAACAACACAGTATTGCACTACATCTGAATGTTCAGAATCCAGTGGCTTTCGCCTCGCCTATATGTTCACTGATTTCCCAAGTTTCTGACATCAACATTCCTGCAGTACCTGATGCTGAGCAAATGCAGACTGTTTCAGCCAGCTTGATAGTCCCAAACATCAGACAATCTGTCAGTTGAAACATTTCAGTATGCAAATGAGCACCTTTTGATAAGCCGGTCCAGAAAGTGCCATCACTGGGACACATCGAAGGGAGGATCTTCAGAAGAGAAAAAACATCTTGTTGGGTAAACTGAGGTTTTGGCTCAACTCTACAAGGTTTGGGTTTACTTCCATGGGTGACACGATTGAACTTAGGGACATATTTACAAGCCCAGTGAGCCACCTTCGAGTCACCATAGTGTAATTTTTTATGCTCAGGTGGCACTAACATGGCTTTTCTGCCATTCCGTTTTTACAAAGTGGCCCAATGCTAGCATCGCACCACTTTGCAACCCCTAATGTATGCAAGGCGTGGCGTTACCCCACAGGGAAGCCAGAAAAAATGATACAGTGAAATTTACAAGAATTTTACTGTGCCATTACTTCCTTTATTTTTTATGCCTGCTGAAAGCAGACATTAAAATTACCCACCCATTATAGTCAATTGGCCTCCCTGTGCTTTGCTGCACTAGCATCAAAAGTTTTGACACCAGTGTAGCAAAGTGCCACAATAGCATCCAAAATCTGTATGGTATTGGACTGACGACTGCCATGGTGCGCCGTATTGCAAATACAGAGCAACCATGGTGTTGGTCGTTGCCGGTAAGCGGAAGGGGGCACAAGAAAAGTGGTGCATCATTTGTGATTCACACATTTCTTGTAAATTTACCCCCTAGTTTTATGCACTGCTACCACATGTGAACAAGTGGTTACTGCAGCCCCGCAGAACCCCACTAAGTAACTAAATGAGGAGGTGTCAATGCTTTCAGATTTCTAAGAGGGAGGATAATAAACCAAACAATCATTCAATTAATGATTTACACACTCAATATCACTAGAAACAGAATAGGTACTTGAACATATAAAAAGAAGCTAAGCGTTTCAATAACATCACAATTTATAGCCCCTAAACACTGTGCTGACTCTAAGCATTATGGTAGTTCTAGCAGATGAATAAATAATAAGTCTGAGTTTCAGAGGTGGTGCACATATCTGGACCACAGGGTCTGTTGTCTGTTTGGACTAGCTTATCAGCTATTTCTAGCACAAGGTCAGGAGCTCGGAGATGCGCAAGAACACAATCTTTGCACCAGTTCATGAAGGCAGAATGGAATGCTTCCCAGAGCCTCGGGAAGGCTTGCTGGAGGTTTCTTTGGTCATGATGGAATCTGGTGATGTGATCATCTGGATCTGTGATTTGTGTTTGGGACCTGGGTGAGGTTTCTCTCCAGTTAAGGGGACGAGTGGTGGCCCTTAAATACTCAACTATTACCAAGGACAAAAAACACTGATTACAGGTGCCAAAAGAAGTGTCTTTCACAAGTTGAAAATAGGAAAAGAGGGGACCTCAGCTCAGACGACACTCTTTTGATGATTTAGCTATGGACATTCTTTTGATGGCCTTGTCATGATAAGTGAACACTTTTCCCAGACTGGGTGCCACATTAGGTGTTATATCTAGGTCATTATCTGAATGACTTGACGCTCTCTCTGTTCTATGAATGATAAGAACAATAAAAGCAGACAACACTAGTGTTATTAGTGTTTATACCAGACATGACAGTGATTTGGCAGAAAAGGAGAGAAGTATTGATGGGGATATTAATTAGTGTGTAACAGAACCCATGCTCTCCATTCTTGTGATATTCCATGCTATGATTAAAAAACATTGGGACTCCGATTACCTAAGATGACAACTTACATCACTTAAGGTTAATTTGGGGTTAAAGATAAACAAACTAGAATGACCAACCAAAATAGAATCTATAGGCCTGATTTAGATCATGATGGTAATACCGCCAATCTGCTGCAGCTGTGGTTCCAAGTACTCTGTCAAGGTGACAGTGTTTCGACCTCCGTTTTCAGATCAATGGTTGTTCAAACACCAGCCACATCGACGGAGTGTACTCCATCAAGCTAGCTGTATCCTGCAGTCGACATGGCAGGAGTAGAACTCCGTTGCCATCGGAGTGGTAGCATTGCGCCAACCATATTTAGATAACAAAGTGGACCCGGCGGAGTACCAACAGCAGTCCCATGATGGCACAGTCCTTCCTGGGATCCTTGCAGCATTGTGCTATGGCTGTGGCTATTGGATGGATGTTAGCAGACCACATATGATGTATATTAGACAATTGTGAACACCTGCAAAACACACTATAAAACAGTCTGTATCAGACCATGATCCTTTGCCATTTCACTACTGACCACCATTGTTAGGATGAACTTGCCATTCAACTGCAGCTTAATTTCTTTTTTTTCTAAACTCCCTCTGTTTTTTCACTTTTTTATTTTTTTATTATTTTTCAAATCACTGTAAGGACACTAGTATATTTTTTTCGATCACCATGGCAGGGAGGAGGAACCCACATTTTACAGAGGGACAATTGGCAGTCATGGTGGATTAAATTATTACAGTAGAGCCACAATTGTTTGGAACACAAGTACAAAATACTACCATATCTCAGGAAAGGCAAATGTGGGACAGAATAGACAACATACTGAATGCTGTAGCTAACAATGTGAGCAAACAGGAGGAAATTAGGAAAAGGTGGAATGATCTACGGGGGAGAGTCCATTCTCTGGCCTCCAAGCATCACCTGTAGGCCTAGAGGACTAGTGGTGGCTCTCCCAGCCTCCTCCCCCCATTACAACTCTTTCCCTGGGGGGAGAAGATCTTTCAGAGCCTACATCCTGAAGGCTTGACAGGAATCCCTGGTGGAGAGGAGACTGGTAAGTTACGTCTATGCATGTCTCACTAATCACAAACTGAGTCCTTGCCCTTAACTTAGCTGTTCAGAATGTTTCTAGACACCTATCAAAACATATAAATTGGAACTTCATTTTCCAAAATACCTTGTGTTACTAACATCAGTAGCATCATGGTTGTTCCAATGAATTTCACAATGACCAGTATGTATTGTGAGATTGTGTGTTGTTCTCCATGAATCACCCCATGCAATTGCCTAGTTCTTTGCTGTATCTCAGTGTATGTTGTTGTACTTCAAAACACAGGTTCAAGACTCAGTCCATATGCTCATGAAGGTTTAGGGCTTGTAAGTGGTATCTTAACTTATTCACATTAAACACATGTGTACTTACCATAAATGCATGTTTATTTTCACTGTATTAATTTACATAGGTATATGTCACTCACTTTTACACAAGTATTGGCAATAGTGTTTACAAATGACTGCAACTACCACAATGTCCTCCTTTTTTCTCTGCAAAACAGTGGTGCAATGTGATGTTGCCCAACCTCCATTTAATTCCAAATATGCACAAAAGTCAAAACTTTACGCAATTGTAATTCACCATTTCATGGTATGTACGAAAATGTCATATGCTGTGTTGATCCAGTATGCTGTCACCTTCTTGTTACTCCATTGAATTGTTCTGCTCGCTTGCATAAATCACAGTTTGTGGATTCAAAGGTTTCCAATCATGATCTGTGGCATGTTTATTACAAGTAATATTGATACACAACTTACCTTGTAATGTTTATATGATAACCAATCTCATTTAATCCAATACATTGTACCATGGTTTGTTTTTGAGGGTGCTAGGCCTTGAAATAGCTCAGTTCTCAAATCTCCTCTCTACTGTGTTAAGTTGCAAGTATGGTACATGGAATGCACACTTTCTAAATAATATTAGACATTTCAGGACATCTCTCCATCATTGCGTGTATCAGTGCACATTAACCTGCATGAGTAAAATGTGAAAAATCACACAAAAGCCTAAACATCCTATTAATCATCTATTTTTTTAGGTTGCTTCATCTGTAGCAGGTGGCACATTTAAGGTACAAGACAGACCTTTAATGTCTTTTCTTTAATACATATAAGGACCAACAACCAGGATCAGTGGACCACTGTCTGTGACTGAAGACACCTCCACTCCAGGCCAGGATCAAGCCTTCAGTTAAGACACCACTCCTATAAGTCTGAGTGATGAGGGGATGCCTGGTCCATCAGGTCTGTCTGGGCAGACAGCCCCGGTGAGTCACACTTGGCCCACACCTATATCTCCCACCCCAGCTCCTACTACAACTGAGCCTATGGATACCTTTACTCAGGGGCGGCACCTCCACAATGGCAGAGGAGCATCCCTACCCCCCCCGGCCAAGATGAAAAATAAAACAATAGTTGACTTAACAAAAAACAAATTATCTGATGGCTTAGCCAGCAGTGCAGGAAGGAGTAGGGGTGAGCTGGGTCATGGAAGGTGGAGGGAGTGGGGGGAGAGTTCATCTAATGTGTATGTGTGTTGAACAGCCAGGCTGGAGAACCTGCAAAGACTACAGAGCTGTGTCTGAGCAGTAGTCCAAGCTGCTCAGACTAATCCTAGCGCTGCTTTCATGCTAGGTTTAGCATGCAAACAGCGGCAGGATTGCTGGGGAGCCTGTACTGGTGTCCCAGTGAATGCTAGGACACCACAAGAAGAGGAGCAACAAGCGAGGTGGCAGGAGTCGGCGGGCACAGCGTGAAAGGTAAGTTTTAAGAAATGTGTTATTGTTTCCCCCATCCACACCGCCCCCCCACCCCCTATTTGAAATTTCGGTAAGCTGCTGCAGCCTCTACTTCCTGTATCCATAGGAACACAACTCTCATCTTGTGCCCCCCAGTCCTAGCTATTGTTGAGCAACTACCACTACCTCCAGTTGTGCCAGGACCCAGCGGGATGGGCCACACTGCCTCAAGGTCACAGGGTAGTGGGGTTAGAGGTCGTTGGATGGAATCAGTGGTCCAGTAAAGTGAGTCCATTGGCATTATTGTCACCCAGACCACCTTGACAGAGTCTTGTGAGCAATGCAACAATATTATGATGTGAGAGGCCAGGTCCTAAAAGAGATCTGGGGCCTTGAGCAGGAACTGAGGGAACACATTCTTGAGCTACAGAGTCACCACTCCAATTTGTACTCCTTGAGTGAGGAGATTTATGACACTTATCATCAAATATGCAGGGCTTTTCCTGTACCATCTACCTCTGCCTGTGGTCCTTCAACATTAGGACAAAATACACCTTTCTCAGCCACAGACAGGGAGGCCCTGCCACAACAGGAAACTGATCCAACCATCACAGTCCGTGCATTTGTGCTCTCCCTCACCGTCCCCAAGGGGGACATTCATCTGGATCACTAGGAAAAGATGGCAAGACCTCCACCAGCCCTCCAATCGATGCCAGACCTAATTTCCTCAAGTGTGTGTCTGCCACTCACTCTGTGGACTATTTCATGGACACATTTACCTTTTGTTAGGAGAAGTTGTATTTTATATATTGTAGTCCAAACAATGTGTGCTCAACAAAAATAGATTCAACCACCATAACAGACTTTAGTTGTGTTATTCTTGTCCTTTCTGCACTCATTTGTTTTTCAAAATAAATTCACAGAAATCAAAGACAGTTGTTTTATTGTGGTAATTCCTTTTCTATGTCTTCTGTTCACTATCAGTTTTGAAATCTGTAAAACAAGATGAATCTAAAACAAATAATATATACCAACTTGGTAATGTTTTTCCCATGTAAAAAATATGAAAAAAGAAACAATGAAATCTGAATGTATTGGTGTCATACATTTGTAGGTAGCAAGTCCGTGACACAATCAAATATGATTTTCACAAACCATGCAGAAGCCAAACAATCTATGCCATTGACAAGTTGACACTCCAGAGCCTTGAAGCCATGGATGAAATGGAATATTTCATAAAATCAAATTAAATAGGCAAACTAATATTGATTCATGATGTCAGCTTGTGACAGATATTCTGTCCTCACAATAGGAATCCTACATTAATTACACCAATAGTCTACACTTGAGCAATAACAAATATTGAGGCCAAATTACCATTTCAGTATACTCTGGCAGTATCTGGTACAATGTCACAACCAACATTTGGTAGTGTACTGAAAAAAAGGTTATTTTAACTATGAGGAAACACATCAACAGCATTGTACAATGAACACAAATTTAAGATTTAGCCAAAGTGAAGGGAGACCAGTATGCTTTGGCTTGACATACACATGTGGTTAGAGTAAGTAGCATATATTGCCTTGGTGGTAACAACTAACAGAAAATAAGTCTGATACAATCTCAAGAACTGTCATTCCCTCACAGTGCAAGTTGTCTCTGTACAAGATCTGTCCATCCAAAGTAGGTGCCTGTCCCAGGATCAACAAATGTTCCCTGTGTACTTTTCAACAGCAACATATCACTGTAAATGTCACAAGCCTGAAATGTCCAAATGAAGATGACATGGTGAAGGACCTTAAACAGAAGAACAAGGGAAAAATTAATGATTTCACATATACAATTTGACTCAAATGATAAGTTAGGAGGACACACATACTAAGCACACACACAGCTAATCTGTGCCAATAAACACAGTAGATAATGTGGGAAAACTTTGATCCACAAACATCCTTGCCTTGGGTTTCCCTAACTGACTATTCCTACCAAATTGCCATCACAAACTGATATGTTCAGTATGTCACAAATTGTTCTGATATTGGTTGTCACAATATGTAAGGGTAAAGTTACATTCGGGTGAAAAAGTGGTCAATGACATCTTGATGTAAGTCAACTCCTTGCACTGAAATCTTCGTTGGGTATTTCAACTTCCTCACCTGGTGGCTCTTAATGGTCTCCATCCTTTTTGATGATTGGTAGTAATCTTTATTGTTTAGTTAATGAAAACCATAACAATCAATGCATTGTATACAATATATAAAATTCTATAAAAGAAGGACAAACAAAAGGAGAAAATGCTATAAAATCTTTGAAATAAATATACAACTAAAGTGCGATGTGCCAAGATATATATATATATTTTTTTGTGATTTTTGATAGCTTGCAATTCTAAAACAGTTGAGGGGCGGAGTGACCATTAAACTAACTTTGCAGACACTTGATGCCCGTGGCGCAGTTGATGTTACATGCTAACTCAGTGTGTACAGCCTAAGAACCTGCTGTCGCGCCTACGGGCTTCTCTTTTCCTTTTTTAACTGAGCTGTCTTAAAATGTGTCCTTCCATGTGCTATAACATGGACAAAACTTTAATACGCGACTAATAAAATAAATGAACACTTAAAAGTGAGCCAACTGTCAGCTAAGATGTGTCCTAAATAGTAAGTTTACACTTGTGGTGTGGACAGTCAGAAATTTGATGAACCTGCAGATTGACTGTGGATCGTGAGGGTCAAACATTGACATCACTGCTGGCCGACAGGAACGAGTCCCATTCCTCTCGAACACTGGTTTTAACAGTAGTCGTCGTGCTTCCTTTAAGGCAGGGCAAATACAAATCAGATGGACCATCTCTTCCTTGGAACCTTTACATAACCTACAGGAAGATTCTCCTCCATTCTTCCAAGACGGTTGGTCCGCTCTGGATGGTAGAGCGCCTAGACGAAGAGCCAGCAAACGATGCTTGATATGTAGTGCGAAAGTTGAAATCAGATATTGTGATGGCGCCAAGGTGGTATAAGTGTGCATAAGAAGCCAGGCGTGCGAGCGTTGTGCAAATTTAAATTTATCAGCTTGAAAAGACTGCAATCCCATTTCCTTTTTTAGCGCTCGACACAACAGTGGATATGAGATGTTGGAGTCCCACAGGTGCATCATTTCTGCCTCTTGCAGAGAATTATACAGATACCTTTTATATACTGATTTTGGATTGTTGCTCACTGAATACCATAAAGCCATGACTAGGGGGCTGGTCATATTTTTTCTTATTTTGTACCAGGACTTTATCGTATGCGCTTTCCTGCCCAACTGCTGTTGTATTAGGCCAAATTCTAGCCTGGCCTGTGCGGGAGAAGCAGAGCCAGGAAGTTTAAAGACCTGCTTATACATTTTTATTTGTTGTTGGTCCAGTAGCACGGCATCTTTCCCATATAAAGCTTCGCTTCATATGTAGTGGCTGGGAGGAATTTGGCCGACATAACAGACAGTAACGGTTTATGCGATGGGCCTTTTAATCTTTTTGCTACGGTACAGAAAGCTAACGTTAAAGATTTGCACTTCTGTGCAATGTAGCGCTTCTGCGGCGCGAGATTGGCCTTGTTATCGATAATGATGCCAAGGTATTTATAGCAGCGAGTTGTTTCAAGGGTAATGCCATTCAACTTTATATTGTTAGCTAGATTCAGAGGACATCCCATGGACATGGTTTTGGTCTTTGAGGTGTTAACTTCTAATTTGTTTGTCTTTGCGTATTCACCTAAAGTAGTGACCAACTGCTGCAGCCCTATTTTCGTGTGGCTTAGCAGAACAATATCGTCAGCGTATGAAAGGTGTGATAAGGTAAAACTTCCCATCCTTGGAGAGTGTGAGTTGGTTGCATCCAGCTTCAAGGAGAGATCTGCTGTGAAAAGGTTGAAGAGGTGCGGGGCCATAACGCAGCCCTGTTTTAGTCCTATATTTGTCGGTATCCTCCTAGAAATTTTTGAGCCATCTGCTACCTTGACCTGTACCCAAGTTTTATCATATAGCATTTCTATGCATCTGAGAGTACGCTCTTGCAGGCCCCACCTTCGCAATTTGCTCCAGAGAAGTGCCCTATCGACTCGGTCAAACTCACTTTTGAAGTCCACGAAACATAAATATAGTTTTTTCTTTAAGCATTTTGCTCGGTTGGCAATGTCTCCTAGTGTAATAATGTTAATCACTGTATCATATCCCTTCCTAAAACCAGTTTGATTCAAAGGAATCAGGTTATTTGAGTTTGACCAATTGAGCTGGTCGGCCAGGACTAAGGTGGCGAAGTATTTGGCCTCGCTGTCAATTAACGCTATCAATCTGTAACTGGCTGGGTTTGCTCTACAACCCCCCTTGTATATTGGGTTAATGATGGATCCTCTCCAACTTTCTGGAATGATTGTGTTACACTCAACTTCAGTATACAGGATTGACAGTGTTGTTGACCAATATTCAGGGTCAGCCTTGAAGACAGCTTGCGGAAGACCATTAGGACCAGGGGCCCCGTCCCTGCGACCCTTCCTGATGGCTAGGGCGACGTTCTTGGCGCTAAACCCTGTCCCACTCTGACTGATGTCTGTGAGTTTTATTGACTCCTTCAGAGGCTGATTTACTTCAGATGAGGGTGGTTTAGAGAAAATGTTGGCAAGGTATTCCACCCATTTTCCTTCTGGGACTGATGTAAAGTTTATTATTCTTACCTGCCGGCCGATTCTATTCACTGTTGTCCAAAAGGCCCTTCCTTGAATTATGAAGTAATTTGAGCCAGAATTCATCCTCCTTTTTGGTTCGCATTTGCCATACCTGATTCTTGTAATTTTTCCGTAGGGTTTTTATTTGGGTGCATTGGGTTGCTGTGGGAGAGCTATCTTTTATTAGTCTAAGGTTGCGCCTCAATTCCTTCCTTAGTTCTAAAATATTTACTGGTAGGTTTGAAGACCTTGCCTGATTATTATGTGGCAATTGACGCCTGGCGAGGCCAAGAGAGGGTACTGACTGAAGAAAAGTGGCCCACGCTTCCACTGTTGGTAGGTCCTGGCATATTGCCAAATGAAGCAAATATTTTATGTTTTTACACAGCCTTGGTAATGAAGGCTCTGACCAGATCAGGCGGTTTAGGTTCATAGATGTTATTGTCCCTAGTTCCTTTATAGCTGGAAGAAGGCACGGAGCATTCCAAACGAGTTTTATGTGCTGAAATGAGTGGTCACTTTGGAGAGTCGGTTTAATTTTAAATATGCTAACATGAGCGAGCAAAGGAAGTGACACGGCTATATAGTCTATTATTGTCGCGGACTTTGCGCTATGATGAGTGAAGCTTGGCGGGATGTTATTGTTGATCCTGCCATTTAGTACCCTCATACTCATGTGCTCTAGTGCCTCTACCAGTTGTTTACCCCTTGTGTCCAGTCTTTTCTGTGCTGGCAGTGTTTGGAGCGGCACTGACCATATGGCATTTTCAGCTGCCAGTTGCTCGTCTGGTTCTGGAGTGTGCATTAGGTTAGCATTGAAGTCGTCTGTCCCATGCTGGATTAGCACATCTTATCTCTTCCACCCTATTCAGTAATTCATCAAAGAGCAGTACTTTCCGATTTTTCTGCGGATGGACATAGACGTTAAAAATGACTAGCGGACGTGCTGATTATTACTAAAGGTGATTTTAATGGCCTGCATGTCGGTGTTTGAGAAAGCCAACTGCTCTGTTGAAACAAGAAGTGCAGTTGAAATGTATGTGGCTAGACCACCACTTGGCCTGCCTGATTTCTTTGATTTTTTGGCACTAATGTGGTGTAACGAGTAGCCTCCTAATTCGATTGGGTCCTCCAGCCACGTTTCTTGTAGTAGGATGATGGAATAATTGCAACTAGTCATTGCTGTGAACCCGCCTGCTATGATAGTTTTTGCACCAGCGATGTTCCAGGACATTATGGTGACAACCAAACTTTGATCAATGTTTACTGTATTTAATGCGCTAGGTCAATTATTTTTTCTCAAATTTACAGTGTGAGCCATCCATCTCCATTCATCTCGCTCTCCCTTCGGTACAGTTGAGGGGCCACTGTTGGTTTTTAAGTTAGGTACCTTCCGTTTAAACTGCCTTTGTTCGAGTTCCCCAGATTCCGGGCCCTCTACGAATCCGATGGCCGTTGGCAATTTTTCTCTAGAATTTAACAATAGGGGAAAGGGATAGCGTTGACTGGATGGTTCTGATAACCGTATGCCCCAAATTTCGAATTGCTGATTGACTGCCATAATTAATGTAGCAATATCACTTGTTCTCCACATTGTTAGAGTTTGCTCCAGCCCATTTTGAGCGCTGCCGGAGAGGAATTTTACTGATGTCAAGTCTGCGGATACGATTTTCTTAGTTGATGGGAACTCGGCAAGAAGCCTCAGAATGTTACCCCTATTTAAGCTGTCTTGATGGCCTCGTGATCTATATTGCGGGGTAAAAAGGATCAGCCTTAGTTCACGATCATTCTCGGTGGCCTGAGTGGATTGTAATTGGTGGGGGTGAAGGGTGTTACTCTGTGTCGATGGCCTTCTCAACTGGCCCCCCTCCGACTGACTAATATATGGTACCCTGCCTAACATGGGTGTTTGTTTGATAAAGGAAACTTCGTTTGAGAAATTGGTTGCCGAGGTTTGGCTATTATGAAACGTAACTTTAGTTTTGATTAGCCCTTGATTGTTTGTAATTGTGACCACCTTAGAGGGGTGGCTGTGACTTGGGCTTGTTGTCTGGAGCTCTTCGCTGCTGATGGCGGATTTCAAGCCGTATGCTGAGAGTGAGAGTTTATGGGTCTGACTCATGGACTGTGCTTTTGCCTCATCAGTATTTTTTCTTGAAAGTAGTTTGTAGTTTGGTCGATTGCCCGACATTGTATCTGGGGAAATTTCTATGACTTGCGGGCCACCAACTTGGGTGCAAGATCCTTTCCATGGGTCTAACTTGAGGCTCAACATGATGCCTGCTTTGGTACCCGGGGAGGTTGCTACAAATTGTGTGGCAGCTACGTGCGAAGTGGTGGCTTGGCAAGGTGATACTTGGGGCACAAGTTGCTTCTTGTTCCTACTGAATAGGGTGGCGGCTGATGCTGCTGCGTGTGGGACATCCTTTGGTCTTAGTATTCCGGATGTTATTGACCATGGTTGGTCCTTTCTCGGTATTAGAGCGTCTGGTTGGTTTGGAGATTTTTTGCTACTCAGGTGCGTTTTTTCCTTTGGACACCTCTGTCGGGGTGCCTGGTCCAGAACTTCCCTCACCCTCAACTCCAAGGCGTGCGGGTTAGACTGAAATTGTTCTGTCGACTGAGACATTTTGTGTACAGCTGACTTTGGTGAAGCGGCAGTTGGTGACGAACCTAGGCCATTGACTGTCCCATCACTTGTGGCTTTCCCGTAATTTGGGGCCTTCTGATTCCCTGGAGATCCAGAGTCTTGGGTTTGTGGTTTCTGGAACACCGAAAATATTGGGTAAAGATTATCATTAGCTGCTTTGGCACATGTTTGTTTCCTTGCCTTCCTGGCTCGCTTTTTTTGTCTCTTAGTTAGGGGTTTATTTTTTCAAGCTGAGCGCTCGATTGTACACTCGGAATTAGTGGGCACTATTTCTTTCAGCTGTGACAATTCATCCGTACTAATTGAGTATATACCCTGAGTATTTGCCTCTTCTTTTGTAGGACTACTTGCCGCCAAACCTGGTGTCTTTTGAAGTCTGACTATATCACCTGAATCGTGGCTTGCAGTATTGTATGTTGCTTCATCGATATTGCTTGTTTTAACTTTCTGCAGTATCTCTGTTAAAATAGTTGGTAACGTGCTTAGTTTATCTATTACTGGGCCACAGTTGCAAAAGGCTTGCTGTTGACTAGATATTTGCTCCAATGGCCAGCATTGATGTCGGTGATGTGTATTGCCATAACCTTCATTAGGTCCATTTGTAAGTCAAGCTTATCCGATTGCATGTTAAGAGCCGTCGTTGAATTGTGTAGAGCATTTAACAGTGAGGCATGTAATCGAGTGAGATCTTCCATTTCACTGCTCTGGTAACCTGCATGAGAGGAACTTTTGGAACAAAATGTTTTACCTTCTCTGTTGATTGTCTCCAGGGGGGAAATAGTCAGGATGCTTATTGCCATTGCTGCGACGTCATGTTGTGGTTTTCTTATACCACTTGTAATTTCCATAATTGAGTTAGGCGGCCTTTCTTGTTGCGGTATAGAGGAACTGCTTTCTGTGCTACTCACCAGTAGCGGTTTGTTTAAATACTGATCTTTAGGATTCATTAGGTCAAGGGTTTTTAGGTCCAATGCTTCACCTAGGTCTTTGTTGTTTGTTATTGAGAGTGACTGCAACCAAGAGCCTTCCATTATTCCTGTAGCTACTTCAAATCCCATATCCAATCTCTCATTGCTCCCCTGGGTATTAAGATTTGACCGCAAGATGGGGGTCGACTGTTGGCACATTCCCTTATGCACGATGTCGTTGTGTACCTCTATCGAGATACCTGTGGAGAGTAAAAGCTCTGTGTTACTAGGATTAATAGATGCGCCCTGCTGTTGGTCACTTTGAGAAGATTCCCTCTCTTGAACATGAACCTGAGCCGTGGTCACAATACTGCCCGCCTGCAGATTTGTACGCACTGTTGGGCTGCTAGTGACCCTGGAGATGTTTGGTCGTTCATGAGCTGTGCGGTCATTATGTACTTTGGGGGTCAGACGCTTTGAAGGTTCCTGGGCGGGTAAATCGGCCCCTAATTGTTGAGTGGGGTTTGCTGGTACCTCGAGCCTCAACTGCCCAGTAGCCATTGGTTGTGGAACCAAAGGGGTTGGCAGGCCCACATCGGTGTCAAGATTTGAGAAGAAGGCTGCGGCTGGATGTTTTAGAAAGGTAGACTTGATGGAAAAACCTGTTTTCTTGAGGTAGACCTGCAAGGGAGTAAGGGGCGGTGCCTGCTGATCCAACCTACTATTTTGCGGGCTCTGTGCAGAGCAGTTATCCTTCTTTTGCGCCCCCCTTTGAGGTCTTGAAGCTTTGACTTTACCCTTTGCTGGCAGCCTGAGGGTTCCTGATCTCATGGCTGAGTTCTCTTAGCCCAGATTTCTGCGGGAGGAACTAAATTTACTTGAGACGGATGGACTAGCGTTGATGACCTGAGATGCTCGGTGAGCGGGGCACCCGGGACTCTCACAAGTCGCACCCGGACCTGGCAGAGCCACTTCCGTGTGGCCCCTGGGCACTCTCTCTGCTACAGACGGGGCTTCAGCACTTTCGGGAGGACAGACGCGTTGGGACGCGACTCCTCCTTCCTTCTCCTCCGCATCCTCTTCCGGTTCAGCAAGTCAACCGGACTAACGAAATCTGCACCATTGTAATCCTTGGCATGTTGGGTAACCTGTTCTGCGTTCGAGCTGTGCAAAACTACTGATTCCTACAGTTCCAATCCCGTTTTCCACAGATATCCACTTATGCTTGTCTGTGAACTTGCGAGTAAAAAGTAGCAGAGGAGAGGTGGAGAAGTCCCGGGTCGCACGCAGGTGGTGGAGAGGCTTTCGAGTAGCTGCAAGGCTTCGCAAGGAGAGGGTGAAGGTGGTCGCGGTTCATGCCCCTTTCCCGCTGAGGCAGCATAAAATCCTTTTTGATGATTGGGATGTTCCATTGAAGGGCAATGTTTTGCAGCATGCAGAAGTCAAGCATGATTTGGCACTCCATATCAGGTGAGTAGAGGAGGGCTCTACCAGTCTTGTTCAGACACCTAAATCTGGCCTTCAGCAGCCCAAAATCCTGTTGCACTGGCCTCAATGTTACTCCATGGGCCTTACTGATTCAGACTTCCTCTGGCGTTGTTGCATTCCTCAGCTGTGCCAACAACCATGGTCCGTTAGGATACGCTGAGTCTCCTATGTGGAAGCAAGACATTGATAGATTAAAATCATATCAGCCCATCGTACATTCCTAAATAAGGATTAAAGCAAATGATCATCAAATCATATTGTACTTACCAACAAGGCAGGCCCTCCCAGGTTCAAGTTGTAACATTTGCAAGGGAATTCTGCTGTTCTGTAGTACAACGGAATTATATGTTGACACAGGGAAGCGTGCACACACACTTGAGATGTATAAATCCAGTAAGCAGACAACTTGCACATTGATGGAAAGGAAGTTCTTCCAATTCCTGTAGATATGTGTGTCATCACTTGATCCAACCACATGTGGTAGGCCACCCAAATCATAAAATCCTCTCACATTGGCCAAATTCTAGCTCTTGAGACTAGTTGAAGGTGTTGATGTGTCTCATCGTTGAAGCAAGGACTTTTTGTAGCCCACCACTGAAAGTTGGCTGGTACATGCCTCCAGATACTGCTACGGTGTATTGAAGAGAGCCAGTGGCCAGAAATTGAAGTATTACCATGAGTTTCACTATTGGTGTTATTGCTGTTGTATTCCTATTGTGAGACAGGAAATCAGGCTCCTGCTGCTTGCACAAATCCAGATAAGGTTGCCTATTTAATCTGAACTTTGTTATTATGTCCCTTTCCTCCATGGTGGCAAGTTCTAGAAATGGTCTGAATAATTGAGGACGCCTTCTTCTACCCATCCCTGGGTTCATAGATCTGCCTGTAAGGAAAACAAACTATCAATTAAAATTGTCACACAAGACTTTTACAGTTAACACATATCTTGTGTCTTGGTTATATTAGTGATCTTATTGTGTCCTATATGTTTGCAATGTGTGCAATGGCATCATTCCTTATCTGAAATAGGTTGGAAATATGTTTCAACCGCAAGATTCAAGTCAGTTCATGTGGACAGTAGCAGATTGTCATGAAGCCTTAGTCCTTCACAAATGTTCATGTGAGCCATTCTGTATCAACCAACATGGATTCCTAGGCCAAACTGTATTGATTGAAGTAGACAGGAAAGTGTCCACATTGGTGACAGTTACATGTACCCCAAATAGCATTTAAGTGTCCTTAGTTATGTACAGATGAGAAATCACAATGGTGAAAAAAGTTATACTTAAAAGGACAGGTGCAGACGGAAGATTACATCATATAGGTGTTGGAGTATCCCAACTGTTTAAGTCAATATCAGGCCCAAAATATAACTCTTTTGGAAATGTGGATATGTGTTTGCTCTATAGTGAAGTGGGTTAGGAATGTATCCAGGTATATGTATATAAATATTTACTCATGCTGTTATAGCCATTTGTCACACAGAGAAATAAAAGTGGATGAGAGACAAAAGGCATACATGAAATGGGAGCTAGCATGAGGAATTTCTAGACTGTGAGCAAATGGTTTTTAGAATTCTTCCCTACGTACATGAGATACTGATGATAAAGAAGGCAAGTTTGAGATCCTTAAAACTGGTATAATATGTAGACTTGGCAAATGATTTGTGGGCAAAGTTAATGTTCTATTCTACTTACACAAATACACTCAAACTGTTTGTCTTTTCAGCATCATTTAGACAAGGAGAAGGTGACAGCGGCCATGTCAGCAGGGAAGAAGTTGGGCACTGTGGTACCAGTGCAGACCTCACTGACACTGAGGGACCCAGTGCCATGGAGGGTGAGTGACTGGCACAGAGGCCACCATTGATTCAATATCATCTTCGGAGGCCTCCACAGAAGACCAGTCCCTAGTGGTGGCAGACCCTAGTGTTATTTCCATCTGCATCATTGTCCGCCACCCACATTTCCATCTCCATCCTCCCTTTTGCTCCCCCCCATTGGCCGTAGCCCCTCCTAAAAGGGGGCAGGCTATACCTTTGCTGCAGGCACCTCCCCCCGCCCCTGTCTCCAAGGCTGTGCTCAATGAGGAAGTTGTTGACCTATTGCGGACAATCTCTGTAGGCCAGACTGCACTAATGAATAGCATCCAGGTGCTTAGTGAGCAGATGACACAGATGTTAGCTTACCTTGATGGTATTCATAGTGCCATGTCTAGCCAACTGAGGTCATTCCAGGGTCTGGAATTGACTGCAGCCTCCTACCCATCCCAACCTCTGCCCCAACTCCCACCCCTTCTCCATCCCAAATCCCTCTTCCCAGCCCTATCCAAATCACACTCACACATTTGCACACACCCACTCAAACACACACAAGCAGCACAACCACATACACACACTGCAAGAAACACACACACACCATGACACAAGCATCCACACTCACCACACCTGCAAACACAACACCCACCATAATATAAACATACACACCCAACACCACACCTGCACACACAACACCTACCACGACACAAACATCCACATCCACCACTACACACACATGAACTAGCACATCGACATTTCTTTGTAATTTAAAACATGAAAACACAAACTTTCATTTTCAAATGTAGCATAAACAGACAAACCAATGAGCAATTTGCTGTGCAGTATTAATGTCCCATGGACCTGAAATGGAATCAGGAATTATCACATAATTCATTGAAACTTTCAACACATATTCCAATTGCATTGCCTCAGTGAATCCCATAACTAAATAACGAGCCATTTCCCAACTATGCCTTTGAGCATGGGTTAAGCTGTAATGCTGGCAGTATAGAGATCTATTCAAGCTGTGTGCGATGAGAGATGCAGTTGAAGTTCTTGAACCACCATTTGTGAAACAGTTCTTTCTGGAAAGTAATGTCCAGTTGCTGCAGAACAACAGTCATTGTTGTCAGCCACATTGTTGTAGTGATCCCAGCATAGGACCACGGTGGTATCAGATATCTGTTACAAAGCCAATGATACGGAAATAAAAAATGATAGCATAGAGTGACTGTGGATTGTGATGAAAAGTCCTCTGTGTAGAGAACAGGTTTGCGTGTACTGGACATAGGTCACATGACCAGCTACACAATGGTAACTCCGAACATAGGCATGTTTTGTATCAAACATGTTGGAATCATACCCCAAGTCTTTTTCAAGCATTATTCCATTCACTCTGGGGGCTCCGTAGAGGACTCCCAGTATTGCTATTTCAGCCTCCTGAGATTTTCCAGGCAGCCCTAGCTGCTACCATCTCATAGACAGGTTTCTGTCCTCCTGTTGCTTGAAAAGCTTGAGCCCAGGAAGGCAGAACAAAGGATTTCCTTTGGGAGAAAAGTGTCACACCCTCTTCCTTTGGAAATAGTGTTGTATAGCTATTTAGCCATGTTTTAGACACGCTGGTTTTAAGCTAACTAGGCCTGATGTGGTGCACTTTAACCCTGTTTCATTTTATTCAGCATTGCTTTATTTTTCTAGCAGTAGCAATATTTGCGTTGTTGTTTTATTTTCTTTATCTCATTGTACTTTCGCCTAGGAAAGCATTGCGTTCTTTGTAGGTCATTTTATTCACTTTGGCCTCAACACGACTTCGGCGGTCTTTTTAAAAGCCGAAGCAGCGGACGCCAACATACCTATTGTGTCCCAGCAAAAAAGTCACCACAACATTAAAGCCGGCTTATCCCCTTCGCTGCCAGGCCTTTTCCCCTCCTGTGCCGAGCCTTTTTTTGGCTATTTGGGACAGTTGGCACTTAAGCCCTCATAACCTTTTGTTCACATAAGCTACCCACGCCAAATTTGTGCCCTTGTTTTCCAACATCCTAGGGATTCTAGAGGTACCCAGACTTTGTGGGTTCCCCTAAAGGAGACCAAGAAATTAGCCAAAATACAGCAAAAATTTCGTTTTTTTCAAAAAAATGGGAAAAAGGGCTGCAGAAGAAGGCTTGTGGTTTTTCCCCTGAAAATGGCATCAACAAAGGGTTTGCAGTGGTAAAATCACCATCTTCCCAGCTTTCAGGAACAGGCAGACTTGAATTAGAAAACCACATCTTTTTACCCAATTTTGACATTTTACTGGGACATACCCCATTTTTACTATTTTTTGTGCTTTCAGCCTCCTTCCAGTTAGTGGCAGAAATTGAGAAACCAATGCTGGATCCCAGAAAGCTAAACATTTCCGAAAAGTAGACAACATTCTGAATTCAACAATGGGTCATTTGTGTAGATCCTACAAGTGTTTCCTATAGAAAATAACAGCTGAAATAAAAGAATATTGAAATTGAGGTGAAAAAAACAGCCATTTTTCTCCACGTTTTACTCTGTAACTTTTTCCTGCGATGTCAGATTTTTTAAAGCAATATACCGTTATGTCAGCTGGACTCTTCTGAGTGCGGGGATATATAGGGCTTGTAGGTTCATCAAGAACGCTAGGTACCCAGAGCCAATAAATTATCTGCACCTTGCAATGGGTTTTCATTCTATACCGGGTATACAGCAATTCATTTGCTGAAATATAAAAAATGAAAAATAGGTGTCAAGAAAACCTTTGTATTTCCAAAATGGCCACAAGATAAGGTGTTGAGAAGCAGTGGTTATTTGCACATCTCTGAATTTCGGGGTGCCCATAATAGCACATGAATTACAGGGCATTTCTCAAATAGACATCTTTTTTACACACCGCCTTACATTTGAAGGAACAACTTTAGAGAAAGACAAGGATCAATAACACTTGTTTTGCTATTCTGTGTTCCCCCATGTCTGCCAATAAAAATGGTACCTCACTTTCGTGGGTAGGCCTAGCGCCTGCGACAGGAACTGCCCCAAAACACAACCTGGACACATCACATTTTCACAAAGAAAACAGAGCTGTTTTTTGCACAGTGGCTAGCTGTGGATTTTGGCCTCTAGCTCAGCCAGCACTTAGGGAAACCTAGCAAACCTGCACAGTTTTGAGAACTAGACACCTAGGGGAATCCAAGATGGGGTGGCTTGTGGGTCTCTGACCAGGTTGTGTTACCCAGAATCCTTTGCAAACCTCAATATTTGGCCAAAAAAACACTTTTTCCTCTCATTTCGGTGACATAAAGTTCTGGAATCAGAGAGGAGCCGCAAATTTCCTTCCACCCAGCGGCCCTCATGTCTCCCGATAAAAATGGTACCTCACTTGTGGGGGTAGGCCTAGCGCCCGCAACAGGAAAAACCCCAAAACACAACGTGGACACATCACATTTTCACAAAGAAAACAGAGCTGATTTTTGCAAAGCACCTAGCTGTGGATTTTGGCCTCTAGCTCAGCCGGCACCTAGGGAAACCTAACAAACCTGCGCAGTTTTGAAAACTAGACACCTAGGGCAATCCAAGATAGGGTGACTTGTGGGGCTCTGACCAGATTATGTTACCCAGAATCATTTGCAAACCTCAAAATTTGGCCCAAAAAACACTTTTTACCTCTCATTTCGGTGACAGAAAGTTCTGTAATCAGAGAGGAGCCACAAATTTCCTTCCACCCAGCGTTCTGCCAAGTCTCCCAATAAAAATGGTACCTCACTTGTAGAGGTAGGCCTAGCGCCCGCGACAGGAAAAGCCCCAAAACACAACGTGGACACATCACATTTTCAGAAAGAAAACAGAGCTGTTTTTTGCAAAGTGCCTGGCTTTGGATTTTGTCCTCTAGCTCAGCCGGCACCTAGGGAAACTACCAAACCTGCGCAGTTTTGAAAACTAGACACCTAGGGGAATCCAAGATGGGGTGACTTGTGGGGCTCTGACCAGGTTCTGTTACCCAGAATCCTTTGCAAACCTCAAAATTTGGCCCAAAAAATACCTTTTCCTCTCATTTCGGTGACAGAAAGTTCTGGAATCAGAGAGCAGCCACAAATTTCCTTGTACCCAGAGTTCCCCCAAGTCTCCCGATAAAAATGGTACCTCACTTTTGGGGGTGGGCCTACTGCCAGCGAAAGGAAATGGCCCAAAACACTATCTGGACACATCAAAATGATCAAATACAAAACTAACTGTTTTTGCGGGGTGCACCTGCATTTTTGGTCCTGGGCTCAGCAGCCTTCTAAGGAAACGTACCAAAACCAGACATTTCTGAAAACTAGACACCCGAGGGAGTCCAGTGAGGTGTGACTTGCGTGGATCCCCCAATGTTTTCTTACCCAGAATCCTCAGCAAACCTCAAATTTATCAAAGAAATCATATTTTCCCACATTTCTGTGTGGGATCACCGCACTGAGACAGATTTCATACCACCCAATGTTCCCCTCAGTCTCCCGGTAAAAATTATACCTCATTTGTGTAGGTGGGCCAAGTGCTTGTGAAAGGGAAGAGCCAAAAACATGTCGATAGTAAGGGGGAACCAAAGGAGGTCCAAAAGAGCAGTTTGCAAAAAAACATTTTTAGGCTGACAAGTGCAGCAGAATTTTTATAGGTATAGATGAGACAATGCTGGGTGGTAGGAATTTTGTGGATTCCTGCAGATTCCGGAAGGTTCCATCACAAAATGGTGGGAAAAATTTGTGATTTCCAGCAAAGTTGGAGGTTTGCAGGGGATTGTGGGTACAAACATGTTACAGGGTGCATGTGAAACACACCACCCTGGAATCACCCAGATGTTTAGTTTTCAGATGTGTCTAGGTCTTGTGGATTTTTCTACATGGCAGCGTCCCAAAGTCCATAAAGTGCATTCCTCACCATTCCAAGTGGGACGATTTTGAGAGTTAGCCAAGCTCTCATGGCCCAAATGTAATAACTAAAACCCAAAATAATCAAATTTCTTCTTGCTTGCTGTGGGGTAAGATGTTTTAGAGTGACGGCGAGAGCTGAAAGACTGTTACCCCCTTCAGTTGAGGTGGGGGCGTATCCAGGCCCATACTGGTTGGTAGCTACCACCCCAATGTTTTTTTTTTTTAATTCCCTGGCATCTAGTAGACTTTCTGCCCCCCCAGAGTGTGGACAGGGGTAATTGCCCCATCTGCCCACTGGTGGCCAGAACAACTTTGGCCCCATTTATGACCATACCCCACCCTCTTATTTTTGAAAAAATACTTCCCTGGCCTCTGGTGTGCTTTCTGCCCCCCCTTGGGGGCAGATGGGCCTTCCAAAAATAGGCCCATCTGCCCCCAAGGGGGGCAGATATGGCCAACAGTAATGTGCCCCCATGGGGAGCGACCCTTACCCAAGGAGCTGCCCCCCTAAAGAAAACACATGCATACACACACACCAATCTTTGGTGCCTAAGTGGTTTCTGTCTCCATGGGGACAGATTGGCCTAACAAAAATCGGCCGATCTGCCCCCAAGGGGGCAGAAATGGTCTAAATACAATTTGCCCCCCAGGGGAGCGAACCTTGAATAAGGGGTCGCTCCCCACCTAAAAAAAAAACCTGGGGGAAATAATAACAATAGGCCGATCTGCCCCGGGGGGGCATAAAAGGCCTAAAATAAATTTGCCCCCTCGCTTCCCCGGGGAGCGACCCATGCCTAAGGGGTCGCTCCCCACCTCTAAAAAAAAATAAAAAAAAAAAAATGTATCCCTGGCGCCTAGAGGCTTCTGCCCCCCCGGGGGCAGATCAGCCTAGTAACAATAGGCCGATCTGCCCCCAGTGGGGTCAGAAATGGCCTAAAATAAATTTGCCCCCCTGCAGCCTCACCCTCCCAGGGAGCAACCCTTGCCTAAGGGGGGCAGAAATAGTCTAAATACAATGTGCCCCCCAGGGGAGCGACCCTTGGCTAAGAGGTCGCTCCCCACCTCTAAAAAACAAAAAACAAAAAAGTATCCCCGGCGCCTAGAGGCTTCTGCCCCCATCGGCCGATCTGCCCACGGGGGGGCAGAAATGACCTAAAATAAATCCCCCCCCCCCACCCTCCCCTCTGGGGTGCGACCCTTGGCAAATGGGGTCGCTCCCTAACTCTAAAAAACACACAAAAAAACCTTTATCCCTGGTGCCTAGAGGCTTCTGCACCCCTGGGGGCAGATCGGCCTAGTAACAATAGGCCGATCTGCCCGGGGGGGGGGGCAGAAAAGGCCTAAAATACATTTGCCCCCTCGCTTCCCCGGGGAGCGACCCATGCCTAAGGGGTCGCTTCCCCGGGGAGCGACCCATGCCTAAGGGGTCGCTCCCCACCTCTAAAAAACAAAACAAAAATTGTTTAAAAAAACAAAAAATGTATCCCTGGCGCCTAGAGGCTTCTGCCCCCCCTGGGGCAGATCAGCCTAGTAACAATAGGCCGATCTGCCCCCAGTGGGGTCAGAAATGGCCTAAAATTAATTTTCCCCCCTGCAGCCCCCCCCCCGGGGAGCAACCCTTGCCTAAGGGGGCAGAAATAGTCTAAATACAATGTGCCCCCCAGGGGAGCGACCCTTGGCTAAGAGGTCGCTCCCCACCTCTAAAAAACAAAAAACAAAAAAAATGTATCCCCGGCGCCTAGAGGCTTCTGCCCCCATCGGCCGATCTGCCCACGGGGGGGCAGAAATGACCTAAAATAAATTTGCCCCACCACCCTCCCCTATGCCAATTTCAAATAGTAAATAAATCCCTGGTGTCTAGTGGGCATTTCAAAAGCCGGATTGCTTTACAATCCGGCTTTTGAAATGCTTTTGAAATGCTCTGAGAGACTTGAAAGATTCCTTTCCTTCCCTTTGAAGCCTCCTGAGGCCCTCATAGTGGCCTGTGATGAGGTCAGCGCGCATTTGTGCGCTGATGTCACTGGGGGGGCAAGGGGAGGGTCGGGTGGAAGGGGATGGGCTTCCCCTTCCATCCCTGCCTTGGGGGGTTGGGAGGGAAGCCCACAGAGGACGGCACAGAAGGGGTTATAATCGAGCCGGCGGAAATGATGAGGTGCATTGGGTACAGCAGCACCCGTCACCAATTCCACTGCCCGTAATTCAGGCAGTGGAATGAGCGATGGGGCTGTGCAAGGGGGCACCTGCAGTGCCCATGCCAAGGGCATGGGCACTGCAGGGGCCCCCCTGAGTCTCCCATACCGCCAGCCTTTCCATGGCGGTGTTTACCGCCATGGACAGGCTGGCGGATGGGGACTCGTAATCCCCAGGGGGGCGCTGCTTGCAACGCTACCCTGGCGGATTACAACCGCCGGGACCGCCAGGCTGAAGGCTGGTGGCAGCCTGGTGGTATTGTTGGTATTACCATTGCGGGTCCGGCACGGTCATAATGTGGCGATAAATACTGCCAGCCTGTTGGCGGTACTACTGCCACATTATCGCCACCCACTGGAGTCCTAATGACCCCCTTTGTGCTTTCTCCAAGGCTACAGTCAGATAGGGTTACTGACAAATGTGGTATGCTGTGTCTCCAACATTCACAGAAAACACACACTTATACGTGGGGACTATTTCTCAAAATGTCAGCTATTTTATTATAAAAACACCCCTTTGTCCCATACACGTTAGAGGGAGATTCTAGCCAGATTACCACGACTGCATGTTGATTGCTGACCGCTTCGCTGCAGCTACCTACCTAGACGGCCGGACCCCTGATCCACATGGGGACGGTGTCTCTCTAGACCACAGGCTTCTTCCTCAAGGTATGAGGGATGATGTGCCCCCAGTGGGGAGCCCGAAGGGCAGATTAGGCTTATTACGCTCTGCTCAAACATAGTTAGGTAGGAGAAACATATATATCACTCCTGGTGACAGTATGGTAGGACTATTCTTGTGTTTTACTCTGTTAGCCACCTGTTTGCTTTTATTGTGTTTTATCATCCTAGTTATTGCAACACATGCCTTTTTATCTAAAATGCAGTTATTTCCATAAATCCTTATTGAACTATATTTTGCCTCTGTTGTCTTTGCCTGTTTGAGTCTCCTTGGTAACTGAGAGAAAGGGATGGGATCTGATTGACCACGATTCCCCTGAGGAGTCTTCTTGTCATGCACCCAGTTGCCACAGTTATCTCAGCCAAGAGGCTCTGCTCTGCTAGTTAGCCAGAGAACCCGGATTAGGTTGATAGGAGTTATGTGGAGTGGTATCATACTTAGTATCCACCATCCATGTGAGCCTGTCTCCCAAATCCAGTAGCCTCATTAGCATAATGAGAACCACCACGACAATAGGTGTTACAGGCTTTGGAGGGGTAGCGTCCCTAGGCCACTGGAAATGCTTTGAGGGGCACATTTGGTACCCTCCTTGCATAATCGAGTCTACACCAGTTCAGGGACCCCCAGTCCCTGCTCTTGTGCGAAACTGGACTAAGGAAAGGGGAGTGACCACTCCCCTGTCCATCACCACCCCAGGGGTAGTGCTCAGAGCTCCTCCAGAGGGTCTCTGGGTTTTGCCATCTTGGATTCAAGATTGGTAGGGAATTCTGGGAGCATCTGAGTGTCCAGTGTCAGCAGAGGATGTGACAGCCCTCCCCTGATAGGTACTTACCTGGTTAGCTGACCAATCCCCCTTTCAGGCCTATTTACGGTCTCTCCTTTGGGTGGTTCCTCAGATTCGGAGGAATCCTCTGAAACCTCCACTTCGACTTCTCACTGAAGAAACTGCATCTGGACCCTCCAGCAGCTTTCGAAACACGGTCTCCCACAGCACTCTGCGCACCAGACTCCATGACATAGGAATCCACTGAAGAGCCCTGGAATGGATCCACTCCTTCCTCTCTGGGAGGACGCAAAGGATCAGACTCCCTCCCTATACCCCCCGGACCCAGTGGAGTCAACTGCGGAGTCCCCCAAGGATCCTCACTGAGTCCCACACTGTTCAACATATACATGCCCCTTCTTGCTACCATCGTCAGAAACCACAGTATGAACATCCCGTCATATTCCGATGACACACAACTCATCATTTCCCTCACCGAAGACCCAGACACAGCCAAAAGGAACTTTCACGCAGGATTGGAAGCTATCACCACCTGGATGAGAGAAAGCTGCCTCAAGCTCAACTCTGACAATCAATCAATGCATTTATAGAGCGCGCTACTCACCCGAGAGGGTCTCAAGGCACTGGGGAGGGGGGGTGGGTTACTGCTGCTCGAAAAGCCATGTCTTGAGGCGCTTCCTGAAGGCGAGATGGTCCTGGATAGTTCTTAGGTGTGCGGGGAGAGAGGTCCATGCTTTGGCTGCCAGGTAGGTAAAGGATTTTCCTCCTGCGGTGGTTCTGCGAATACGTGGGGCGGTGGCGAGGGTGAGGCTGGCTGAGCGAAGCTGACGGGTGGGCGTGTAGAACGAGAGGCGGCTGTTGAGGTATTCAGGGCCCATGTTGTGGAGAGCTTTGTGTGCGTGGGTGAGGAGCCTGAAGGTGATCCTCTTGTTGAGGGGGAGCCAGTGCAGGTGTTTCAGGTGGGCGGATATGTGGCTGTGGCGGGGGATGTCGAGGATGAGGCGTGCGGAGGCGTTCTGTATGCGTTGAAGATGTTTCTGTAGCTTTGCGGTGGTCCCTGCGTATAGGGTGTTTCCGTAGTCCAGATGGCTTGTGACGAGGGCATGGGTAACTGTCTTTCTGGTTTTGGCGGGGATCCATCGGAAGATTTTTCAGAGCATGCGTAGGGTGTTGAAGCATGATGACGAGACGGCGTTGACTTGCTTGGTCATAGTGAGGAGGGAGTCCAGGATGAATCTGAGGTTGCGTGCGTGGTCTGAGGGGGTTGGTGCGGTGCCCAGATCCGTGGGCCACCAGGAGTCGTCCCAGGCAGAAGGGGATTGTCCGAGGATGAGGACCTCCGTCTTGTCTGAGTTCAGCTTTAGGCGGCTGAGCTTCATCCATTCCGCAACGTCTTTCATTCCTTCCTGTAGGTTGATTTTGGCGGTGGTTGGGTCTTTGGTGAGGGAGAGTATCAGCTGGGTGTCGTCGGCGTAGGAGATGATGTTAATGTTGTGTTTGCGTGCGATGTCGGCGAGGGGGCTCATGTAGATATTGAAGAGGGTTGGGCTGAGTGAGGAACCTTGGGGTAAGCCGCAGATGATCTCGGTGGGTTCTGAGCGGAAGGGCAGGAGGTAGACTCTTTGGGTTCTGTCGGAGAGGAACGAGATGATCCAGTCAAGGGCCTGTCCTAGGATTCCAGTGGAGCGGAGGCAGGTTATTAGGGTGCGATGGCACACGGTGTCGAAGGCAGCCGAGAGGTCCAGGAGGATGAGGGCGGTTGTTTCTCCGTTGTCCATCAGAGTTCTGATGTCGTCGGTGACTGCGATGAGGGTGGTTTCTGTGCTTTGGTTGACCCGAAATCCTGATTGGGAAGGGTCGAGCGAGTTGTTAGCTTCAAGAAAATTGGTCAGCTGCTTGTTGATGGTCTTCTCGATGACCTTGGCCGGGAAGGGGAGAAGAGAGATGGGGCGGAAGTTCTTCAGGTCATTGGGGTCAGCCGTGGGTTTTTTCAGGAGGGCGTTGACTTCCGCGTGTTTCCAGCTCTCGGGGAAGGTGGCAGATGAGAACAAGCTTTTGATGATGCTCCGGAGATAGGGGGCGATGATGGAGTCGGCTTTGTTGAAGATGTGATGGGGGCACGGGTCCCTGGGGGAGCCGGAGTGGATGGTGTTCATGGTGATTCTGGTCTCCTCATAGCTGATGGGGGTCCAGGCGTTGAGTGTAGTGGTGGGGGCTGTTGGTTCGGTGGTGGGCGGCAGGGTCTGGGGTCCGAAGCTGTCGTGTAGGTCTGCGATCTTACGGTGGAAGAACGTAGCGGGGGAGTTGCAGAGTTCTTGTGAGGGCATGATGACATTGGAGCTGGCACTGGGGTTGGAGAGCTCTTTGACAATGTTGAAGAGTTCTTTGCTGTTGTGGGTGTTGTTGTCTAGTCGCTCTTTGAATGATGTCCTTTTGGTGGAGCGGATCAGCTGGTGGTGTTCACGGGTGGCGATCTTGAGGGCTGACATGTTATCTGTGGTGCGTTCTCTGCACCAGGTTTATTCAAGGGTACGGCAGGATTTCTTGGATTCTTTGAGGGCGTCCGTGAACCACGGGGGTTTCCTGATGCTGGTCCCGCTTGGGTGGCTTTTAAGTGGAGCGAGGTTTTCGGCACAGTTGGTGATCCACTGTGTGAGGCTGAGGGCTGCGTTGTTGGCGTCAGTGGTGATGGCTGGTGCGTTTTGGTTCAGTGTTGAGAGGCGCTGCTCTGTGGAGATTTTGCTCCGGGGGATTTGTTGTGTGCGATGGTGGTGGGTCTCCCATTTGAAGGTGAAGTAGACGCGTCTGTGGTCGGTCCAGTGTAGTTCAGAGGAGTGGCTGAAGGATATGTGGTTGCTGGCGGAGAAGATGGGGTAGAGCGTGTGGCCAGCGGTGTGGGTGGGGGTGTTCACCAGTTGCTTGAGGCCGAGGTTGGCGAGGATGTCGAGCAGGGTGGCGGTGTTGTTGTCGTTGTTTTTTTCCAGGTGGAAGTTCAGGTCCCTGAGGAGGATGTAGTCTGGTGAGGCTAGGGAGTGCAGGCTGATGAAATCTGTGATGGTTTCGCTGAATTGGGCCCGGGGGCCCGGGGGCCTGTAGACGAGAGTTCCTCTGAGGGTGGTTCTGGGGTCGGTGTGGATCTGGAAGTGTACGTGTTCGGCAGCGAAGGGGGTGTCTTCAGTGGTGGTCGTGATGTTGATGGAGTTCCTGTAGATGATGGTGATTCCTCCACCGGTTTGGTTGATGCGGTCCTTCCGGGCGATCTTGTAGCCATCGGGGATGGCTATGGCAATGTCAGGAGCAGAGGAGGCGTTCATCCAGGTTTCTGTGATGAAGGCGACGTCTGGTGCTGTTATGTCCAGGAGGTCCCATAGTTCGATGGCGTGCTTGTGGACGGAGCGTGTGTTGAGGAGGATGCACTTGAGGTGGTTGTTGGTGCGAGGGCCGGTGGGAGGTCTGCAGGCTCGGTGGAATGTGTACTTGCAGGCTTGACAGGTGAAGGGTCCATGAGTACGTTTAGGGCTGGCTTGGTAGCAGGTGGCTGTTCATCCGGGGTTGAGGGCGTTGAGGGAGGCAGTGTCGTATCTTAGTCGGGTGTTTTGAGCGCAGTGGGGGCCAGGGGTTCTGGTGCTGGGCGCGGTCCAGGCGCGGAGGGGCACAGACGGGGGCGCCAGTGGCGCGGACGCCATAAGAGGGAAGGGGGGAGGAGGGGTCAGCTGGGAGGCGGGAGGGAGGATAGCGAATGATAGCGGGGCGGGGCTGCACGGGTGGCAGCGGCGGGAAAAGCAGGAAAGCGCACAGCAAGAGAAAAAGAAACAGTGGAAAGCAAAGAGCAAAAGAGAAATGTCAGGAAACAGTGGAAAGCAAAGAGCAAAAGAGAAATGGCAAGAAACAGTGGAAAACAAAGAGCAAAAGAGAAATGGCAGGAAACAGTGGAAAGCAAAGAGCAAAAGAGAAAAGGCAAGAAACAGTCGAAGGTCAAGAGAAGAACCTGAAATACCTGAAATACCTGAACACCCTAGCAAGGCGTGGCAGGGGCCTGGGCAGGTGGAGCTGCAGTGGTGGGGAAGTGACCTACCCGAGGGTCAAGGGTCGCTGTCTCTGCCGCGCAGTGGCCGCCATAAGAGGGAAGGGGGGAGGAGGGGTCAGCTGGGAGGCGGGAGGGAGGACAGCGAATGGGAGCGGGGGGCGGGCCGCACGGGTGGCAGCGGCGGGAAAAAGTGGGAAAAAGCAGGAAAAAGCAGGAAAGCGCACAGCAAGAGAAAAAGAAACAGTGGAAAGCACAGAGCAAAAGAGAAATGGCAGGAAACAGTGGAAAGCAAAGAGCAAAAGAGAAATGGCAAGAAACAGTGGAAAGCAAAGAGCAAAAGAGAAATGGCAGGAAACAGTGGAAAGCAAAGAGCAAAAGAGAAAAGGCAAGAAACAGTCGAAGGTCAAGAGAAGAACGGCAAATACCTGAAATACCTGAACACCCTAGCAAGGCGTGGCAGGGGCCTGGGCAGGTGGAGCTGCAGCGGCGGGGAAGCAACCTACCCGAGGGTCAAGGGTCGTTGTCTCTGCCGTGCAGCGGCCGTCATAAGAGGGAAGGGGGGAGGAGGGGTCAGCTGGGAGGCGGGAGGGAGGACAGCGAATGGGAGCAGGGGGTGGGCCCGCACGGGTTGCAGCGGCGGGAAAAAGCGGGAAAGCACACAGCAAGAGAAAAAGAAACAGTGGAAAGCAAAGAGCAAAAGAGAAATGACAGGAAAAAGTGGAAAGCAAAGAGCAAAAGAGAAATGGCAAGAAACAGTGGAAAGCAAAAAGCAAAAGACAAATGGCAGGAAACAGTGGAAAGCAAAGAGCAAAAGAGAAAAGGCAAGAAACAGTCGAAGGTCAAGAGAAGAAACTGAAATACCTGAACACCCTAGCAAGGCGTGGCAGGAGCCTGGGCAGGTGGAGCTGCAGCGGCGGGAAAGCGACCTACCCGAGGGTAAAGGGTCGCTGTCTCTGCCGCGCAGCAGGCGCCATAAGAGGAAAGGGGGGGGAGGAGGGGTCAGCTGGGAGGCGGGAGGGAGGACAGCGAATGGGAGCGGGGCGGGCCGCACGGGTGGCAGCTGCGGGAAAAGCGTGAAAAAGCGAGGAAAAGCGGGAAAAAGCGGGAAAGCGCACAGCAAGAGAAATAGAAAAAGTGGAAAGCAAAGAGCAAAAGAGAAATGGCAGGAAACAGTGGAAAGCAAAGAGCAAAAGAGAAATGGCAGGAAACAGTGGAAAGGAAAGAGCAAAAGAGAAATGGCAAGAAACAGTGGAAAGCAAAGAGCAAAAGAGAAATGGCAGGAAACAGTGGAAAGCAAAGAGCAAAAGAGAAAAGGCAAGAAACAGTTGAAGGTCAAGAGAAGAACCTGAAATACCTGAACACGCTAGCAAGGCGTGGCAGGGGCCTGGGCAGGTGGAGCTGCAGCGGCAGGGAAGCGACCTACCCGAGGGTCAAGGACAAGACAGAGCTCATCATCTACGGAAACGCCACCTCAGCATGGGACGACTCCTGGTGGCCAACAGACCTCAGCAACCCTCCTACACCGACTGCGGATGCCCGCAACTTACGAATCATCCTCGAATCCTCTGTATTCATGACCCACCAAGTAAACTCTGTCTCCTCCTACTGGCACACACTCCGCAAACTCCGGAAGAACTTCAGATGGATCCCAGCAGACTGTTGCAGAACAGTCACCCACGTCTTAATCATGAGCAAGCTCGACTACGGCAATGCCCTCTATGCCAGCACCTCAACTAGGAACATCAAAAAACTTCAACTCATTCAGAACACCGCCGCCAGGCTCATTCTGGACCTCCCTCTCTGAGAACACATCTGCCACCCACACGTACAAGGCCATACACAGCTCAGGACCAGCCTACCTTAACCACTGCATCTCCTTCCACACCCCTGCCAGATACCTCTGCTCCGCCCAGATGGCCCTGGCAACTGTCCCTTGAATCCACAAAACCACCGCCGGAGGACAATCTTTTACCTACACTGCAGCGAAGAGCTGGAACAAACTCCTCCTGCATCTCAGACAAAGTCCATCGCTCACCATCTTCAGGAAGAACCTCAAGATGTGGCTTTTCGGATGAGGGTCCACTCCCCCCCGTGAGTAGCCGTGCTTTACAAATACTGATTCACTGATTGATTAATTGAACTCTACAAGCTACAACAAAGAAGCAAGACACCTTCTGCAAAATTGTATCTCTGGCTCCTGACAGAAACTGCAACTGTTTCCCGGTCATGCATCCTCTGAAGGCATCCCATCTTCAGCCTGCATCTGAAGAGCAAAGGAATCTCCCTTGGGGTGACGGAGTAACTCCGGTGCTTCTGCAGGCACCAACTGCAATGACGACTGGCTGCGTGGATCCCCTCTACTGCTGAGCTGCGTGGATCCCTCATCACAGTGGTGGACTGAAGTGGTCCCGACGGTCCTCTCTTCCATCTGTCCAACTTTGTTGAAGGTAAGAGCGTGCCTCCCCATGCAAGACAGTACCCCTGTGCACTGCATGTCTTGTAGCTGCCAAAGCTTGTTGGCATCCTTTCTCCGTGCAACTTGCTCATGGACACAGTCTCCCAGCCATCCTTGAAAGCCACCTTGGGGTTGCAGAGCTTTGGGAAGATGGTATATGCCAGAATCCTGACACTGGCAATCTTCAAATTTATAGCACACTGGAAATCACACTTGTCAGCTTTGCATGCAGTGATGACTGTGTAACCGGGCCCCAGAATCAGCTATTCACCTATTGTGTGCTGCCCAGCACAGCTGCTTCTAAAGCACCTCCTCCTAAGGCCAATATTTTGGCAGCAAGTTATTTGAACTTGTACGACAGTGTTAGCGTGTCGGTCTTTAATAAGTAAACTTGCAAGGGGACACGCATAGGTCGATGAACCTTTTGACTTGTTTAAGATGTTCTTACCATAGCTCCAGGACAGAAACAATAATGAATACGCAATTATCAATAATCATTAGTCAAATCGACAATCAATAGAGTCAGTAATTGTCACACACCATGACTCTTCAGCCATGAATAACCACACCTTTAATAAAGTTTAGTAAGTTTTATTTCCCTTATATTAACAATTCTAAAGTCATGTAGATTAACCTCAACATCAAATCAAAGGCATATAAGAATAATATTGATTAACCAAAAAGACACAAGAAACACAACCTAATCAAAGCTTGAATTACAATACATTCCAAAGCATCAGTGCAAATCATTAGCAAAGTCAGCTTCAACTGTGCTACATAATGCATAGAGTTCAGCAAAATTGTTTGTCAACCATTTGTCTCTGAAATTTGTTAATCATCACATGAATAGCCTCAACTAACCCAAATTAGCATTAGCATGTGGCGATTCATGCAAAACAATTTAGAACACAATTTTAGGAAAACATCTAACTAAGAGAAGCTATTAAGACAGTGCAGTTGGTACCTAGAAAGAAAACGCATAGAAATGCAATTCCGTCACATTGTCATATCTACCTATCAACGGTATGGATCCGCAATCAGAATCAGTCCTCGTCCTCAGGTCAGAAATTGATTAGCAAAACATAAGGCTCTCAGTCAGAATATGAGCCCAATGACAGAATCTCGAGTCTCTTCACAGGTCAAAATCTGTAAATCTGAATAATTCTCCTCTGTTGTGTTGTTATATCAAAGTCACCTAAACTATCCCCTAATTTCCAATTGGTCAATTATTCGTACGTTACTACTCTACCCAATAATATTTGTATACCAAATCTTTGAATTCTAATATGGTGCTCTTCACACAACGTTGATTGGTCCGCTTTACGATGTCCTCATCATCTGGCCCGTCAGGTAACAAATTTGCTGCATCATTTCTCTCCAGTTAGTGTCTTCATTGTTCGCGTCCTGGGAAAGTACTTTTCACACACATTACACACATCATGTTACAATTTTAGTTGGTTCTCATGGGAAGCTTCTGCTAAACATTTTATTAAAACAATGAACACTTCACAGTTAGTTTTATTCTGTCTGCATTTTCTATTATACGCTGAAGAAATACAGCTTCTGCATGAGGCCTGGCAAAACTAGGCCAAGACACTCGCTAAGTTAAGGCCCACAATTAATAGCCAGCACATACTTCATAACCCTAAATATGATATATTACTATATTATTCTAATACATTTTCAATATGTCATAAGTATTAATCATTAATTTGTACATTTAGTGAACATTGGTGGCCATTCTCCGAGGTCACTTTTTCAAACGTGTGCATTATTTTTTCTATGTTATTCATTTTCTACATAATTCATTATTCAAAAAACATAAACACTCATTAATAATTTCTAATTTAGACACCTGCTTTAGCAATGGCCATCTACTATGTTTACACTTATGTGGTCCCTACGGAATTACCAACAGTCTTCAAGTTTTTTGCAATAATAACAGGAAAACTGTGGGACCATAGCACGCAATCCTCTCTGGAAGGCCAACCTTTACAGACATTATCAAATGGATACAGTGCCCAGGGTGAAATGTTTCAATTTTAGAACTTACATGTTGTCAAGGAAGTCAAAGATTGCACTTTCTATGATTCTGTTTTGCACAATTGGTAAAAATTATTCGGACAATCCGTAATATGGTAACTTATTTTTATAATGGTTTTAGCAAGGTGTACATGAAAGCTTTTTATCTATACTTGTAATAACATAGTGAAGATTTTAATTAATCTCACAATAAACTTTGAACAAACATGCAAGTCTTTCCAACCACCCAAATCTATCAGCGTTTCTTAGTGCCCTAAACCCATTTGCATTTAGAGCATAAATCAACAGAAAATAATATAAATTATTAGTTATATCTTTGATTCGCCCTTTCATTGTCGAGGGAAAGATCACTGCAAAAGAGCAATCATTATTGTGTGGGGAGGTTGTATTTGTCTCACAAAAATAAAAATATTGCATCACTGTATTTTTCCTCTCGTTTGTTTAATTGAGGATGGCCACCTCTGATACCAGCTTAGGTGTGTTAGCTTTGACACTGCAGATTTTATGCCAGCATGTCAGATGCACTAAATGCCTGAGCTGCCCTGATTAAATATAACGTGGCTCGCTCATCTAAGAGCATGTTTCTTTTAATCCGTTTAGGAGCTTAGGTACGCAGTATACGCGGTAGGTTGTAAAGGGCATTAAAATCCTACACTGCTCTAGTGTGGGAACTGAAGAATCAGCTTTACATAATGAAAGTAACAGGGATTGAGTATTGCTGTGCAAGGGAGACACCTAAAAAAACTTAGGGGCATATTTAAGAGTGCCTAGTGCAACCAGAGCATCACTTTTAGTGGCACTCCTGTGGTGCTATGCACTGGGCTGTATTTACAAGGTGGCGTTAAATCTCTTTTTGTGGCTTAACCCCTCCTTGTAAATATGGCCCCTTCACATGCAGCACTTTGCATGGAAGGTGCATGCAATGGGTGTTGCTGTGGGCGTGCCACAGCAACACCCATTGCATTTTGATGCTGCCCCAGATTTACGAGTTTTCATAAACTTGAGGCAGTGCCAAAATCTAATGCCACCCCAGGGGTAGTGTTAGGATGCCGCAACGAGGAGAAATGCTTTAATTTCTCATAATTTTTTGCTCTTTATATGTGTGCAGCGTTCAAATTCAGAATTCAGAATCACCATTTCAGATTGTTTTTGTGCAAGAGGGTCCCCCTTCCTGCACAAAAAAAAATCTTCCCCCTAAACGCAGCCATCCTGAACTATTGTGCAAGGATTTCTGCACTGGCTCACGGCAGCAACACAGGGGCGCACTCGATTCTAATAAATATGGTGCATCCCTGTATTTTGAAAATGACGGTGCACGGGCTGCCAAATTTGGCGCAGCAATGTGCACCATCATTTTCTCTTAAATCTGGCCCCTAGTGTGTGTGTAGCACTTTGAAGTTGCTAGCCCCAAAAGCTTCCTGCATTGCAACACAAACCAGCCACAGCTACGGAGCCATTCCAAGGGAACAGCTTTGTTGAACTTGTATGGGTAAAACATTAAGGACTTGCTTATGATATGTTATGATTTATCAATGGCAGCACTGTAAAGGCATTGAAAAATAAACCACTGCTTGCACTACATGAGATAAGAAACATACTTTGTATCAAGCAGTGTTTAAAAGAAGAGACTTCCTGCTCCTTAGAATTCTCTGTGGGGGAGTGAAACTTGCTTTTAGCTGTGAAAGTGAGATTAGTAGAGGAATGGAATTTCTGTATGATATTTGTGTGAAATAAGTGCATGTAGCCTACAAGTGCTGATAGAAAAAAATCTGTTTGTTTTGTCTCAAACATGTCTGTTTCCAGACAATGCGAGATAACTGTGTACGTTTCTATCCTGTATATTTCAGAAAACGTGAGAAAATATAAATAATTGCAAAGGGTTAACTTGCTCGACCCAATGTAGCAAGTAAACTCTCGAAAGTACGAAATCCTTGGCAGGGATTATATTGTTTTTTTTATCATCGACTGTGATTTAATCATGTGGTCCGGTGCGGGATAAGTTGTAACTAAGCGACATCACATTAAAATGCACAATATTGCATTTTTAAGAGTTATTTTGTAACTGTGTGTGGTCAGGAATGTTCTACAATAGTCAGGTGTTAAGAAAAACTAGTTATAATTTGTGAGGTAAATGTTTTACAGTATAGATCTTCCTGGGAGGGGTCCATTATTGTACTGCAAACAATTGAGACTATTAATATTCCATAAATGAATTTACATAGAAATCTGAAACCTATTTGAACAAGAAAAGCAGTTAGATGCTGCCTTTTAGGGAATGTGTTTTAGTTGAAAACTCATTGGAAATGTCCAGGGTTATCTGAAATGTATATCTTCTATTAGGTTAATATCTAATCCTGTGTTGTGAGTGTGTATGCTTGTGTAAATGCATATCTAAGTGTACTGTATATAGGCCAATACTATTTTATGAGGGCTGTCAGGTTTATTAAAACCAGAAAAAACAGAGCGTTTATTAGAGAACTGCAAGGCACTATAATCCCTTGATATTATAGCTAGCTAAAATAGCTTTTATGTCATGTTTAGCTTCTGTCTTCAAAATATATTAAGCCTACTGTTGTGATGTGTCTTTAACTGTGATGTACCTAATGGGATTCTTAGGTACATCACAGGGAATGAGTGCAACCAGGCAACAAGAGGAGTTGGAGGAGAAATGGCAGGTGATGCAAGTCCTATTGCGGTGGCTGTATTGATGTATGTTTAAAACTACAATGAAATACTTGGAAACGCTGTTCCTGTTGGATCAATAAATTAACACTTGGCGACGAGGATGGGAGCCATGGATTTCAACTGTATTTCGAAGATACACGGAAACAATGGATTAGTGGCTATTTTCCGAACCATCTCACTCAGACTGTGACTTTCATGCCTGGCTGTAGCTATCCTAGAACATGGAAAAGAGTAATTGTACGCTCTGTTTTCTTACCAGTTCCTATTTTGTCCCGGTGTTTTATCAAGTTACAGTGCATGTATAGTTTTGGTTTAACAGTGCGCGAGCTGTGTATCCATAGCTACCAGCAAACAGTGTTGCGTGTGCACCGGTACCTGCAGTTTTCTAAAAATAACAATTTGCATCCATTTAACATTACTTGTGCTGGACTCACCAAATTCATCATCATACAGCAAGGAAGGATGCTGCATTCTGCACACGCTGTCTTCACATGCTGTCTGGATTGATTGGGCAGAGAAAGAAGATTATAAACACAGGGTGAAATAAATATAGAAATAGAAATAGGACTACCAAGCACAACCAAGGGACTATAAACAAAGAAGAGAGCAAGTGAAGAAATAGAAATAGGACTAGCAAGTACAACCCAACAGTAAACAGAAACAAGGCTTCATTTATATATTAAAAAGGAAAATAATAATCAAGCACAGCCACCACAACAGAATAAGATAGTTTAAAACCATCCAAATTACCATTATACAATACTTTCTGGTATTTGAATTGCCAAGTATTTTGCATTGTACTTTACTTACTGTGTCATTTTACTTACCTTGAAAATGGCATCAGGGAGCTTGTTACCACCTCTACAATTCTTGTCCTATGCAGGGGTTCCAATACTACCCTGGAAGAGATGGAAAAAAATGCTTGACTCTTACATAATAGTGATAGGTGGAGAGAATTGTTCTCCAGCAAGGGAAAAAGGTGTACTTCTGCACAATTTAGGAATTGAAGGTCATAACATTTATGAAAGCCTCAATGAAATAAATGTAGGTACTGCAGAAGGGGATTCACGAGATGTATTTGAAATGTCTATGTTAATGTTGGAAAGACACTTTGGACCAAAAATAAACATAGTTATGGAAAGACACATTATTTTCAAGATTTCAAGGGAAAGTAGAAAAAGTTGGAAATTATATAGCATCACTTAAGAGTTTGGCACGTACATGCGATTTTGGAGATCTCACTGACTCACTGATCAGAGATCAATTATTACGTTGCACCAATAATCCACCAGTTCAAGAAAAACTGCTGGCTAAGAATCCAGCCCTGAAAGAGACACCAGCCATTGTGGAGGGAATTGAACACACAACAGGTTGGGTTTGAGAAATGTTAGAAAAACCTCTTAATGCAAGTGTGTTACAAGTGAACACAATTGGTGTAGAAGATGATTATGATCTAATCAACCAAGTGGAAATGATCAGCGTCAAGAATACCCACAGCAAGGAGAAAATTAAAGAAAGAACAACAAAAGATTCTAAAGAAAATTTCAAAACTAAATGCTACAGAAGTGGCAACCCAAATCATTTTTCAAGTAGTCCTACCTGTTTTGCTAGGAATTTAACATGCAAAGGTTGTGGAAAAAAAGGACACACCATAAAAGAATGCAGAAGTATTAAAGTAAATAATATTAATCTACCAGATGTGCATCAACACACTGTATTATGTATATCACAGGATACAACAAATGAAATTCATAAGGATGACGTGGATGTTGGTCATTTAAAAATGCATGATTGTCAAATTACTGTTGATGACAAGGAAGTTACAGTCTTGACGGACTCAGGATCAACATTTACCTTAGTTGAAGATAAGAATTGGGAGCGTATTTTTGGGAAACAAAACATATAATTAAGGGACCCTGATATCAATCCAGGAGGGTACGGAGGAATCAAAATTTACCTCATTGGATATACCATAATGAAAATTCATTTCAAGGGGCAAGAAACAGTGGGGAAAGTTTATGTGGCCAAAAGAGGCGACACCAGAAGGATTTGGATATCATATTAAACACTAATGCCACTGATCAAGTCATGTTCTTAGAAGAGGGGCGTGGCTTGAGGCTGATGGAGCAGCACGCGTAATGCGGAGCTCCCGGTGGCCTCTGACAATTCAGTACTCCTCCTGTCTCCCCGGCCTTCAAAATCAATCTGACTCGGGGTGGGAGGTGCGGCGGAGCCGCTGGCAGCCCTTATGAAAGGGGCAGCAGAGATCCTGTGAGGTTCTGCGACATGCAGCGGCCGGCCCACAGACATCGATCGATGGGCAAGATGGCCGCACCCTAAGATTGCCATAAGCAGACTTGGAGGAACGCACTGGGGCCCCGGAGCGGGGAAACGATCTGCCAGTGAGTGACGCGGGCCGCCGGCCATTGGCGACTGCCTGGCGAAGCCCGATTGGAAGCTGAAGTAGCGTGGCTCAGTGGTCGTGGTGCGGCAAGGCCTCCAGCACTGGAGAAGCAGGCCTGGTGTCACCCGCTGCGTTGCCTCTGAGCTGCAGCGTGCGGGAGAAGGCCCTGGAAACCCTGGAGAGACGTGCCCAGCGAGGGCGAGGGCTGGCCCGGGTCTGAGCGGCCTGCGGCTAGGGTTGGCCTTGGGGCCCCTGGCACGGGCCGGGCGCTGCACACAAGGGGGGGCTGGGGACCTGACACTCCCACCCCAGGAGAGTCAGAGAGGTGCGGAGCATGCGGCACGGCCAGGAAGAAGGCTATCAGGCGGACTTGGATGGGGAGAGGTGGACCGCTGTCGCCCGAGGCCATACATCGTTGGAGAGGGGACGAGGAGAGGGCCGGGACAGCACCCGGACACCCTGAACCAGGGGCACAGATATCTTGCCCGTGAGGAAAGGGCCTGCAGCAGAGTGAGAAGTGGAGGCCTGTGGTTGGAGACTCTGCACGGCACCCACAGGGAGGCTGGATCTCTGATGCCTCCCCTGACGGGGCAGGACACAATAGATCCCACACTGCAATATAAGTAAGAACAGGTGCCTGGCTGACCTTACCCCGCGCAGAGAGGACATTAGAATTCTGCAGCTGAGACCCTTGAAACCTGTTGCAGTGGAGGGGTGCAGCCCCAAGGGCACTTAGGTGGGCACAAAGTGGGCTTAGATCCTGTGCCAGATAAAGGACAGCTGCGGATATGGGTAAACCAAAAAAGCGAGATGACCCTGGGGATGACACGGCAAGAAGACCACAAAAGGACGAGCGAGTCTGACAAAGCTTTACAACAAGAGACCACTTTGGAAACTATAATACAAGCAATACAGGCATCTTGTGGTGCACTGGAACTTAAGATCAACACATTCTCTATGGATTTGACACTCCTTAGGGATGACTATCAGCAATTGACTGACAGAGTGATCACCAATGAAAAGTCTCTGGAACAACTTGCCTCGGCATGCCAGAAGATAACCAAAACAGTGGCCGAAATGACATCACGGATCAAAACACTCGAAGCCCGAGCAGAAGATGCTGAAACTAGGGCACGGAGAAGTAACCTAAGACTGGTTGGTTTCCCCGAAAAGCCTGAGCAATAGGCACCTAGCATGGAAACTTATTTAGAGCAATGGATACATAAAGAAGTGGCCCCTGAGGGCTTGTCGCAATGTTTTGCAATAGAGCCGGCTCACAGGGTTCCGGCGAGATCCCCGCCGCTGGGTGCCAGACCACGTCCGATCATTGCCAAACGGCTCCATTTTAAGGACAGAGATTTTATACTGACACGGGAAAGAATGAAAGGGGAAATCACACTTGGGGATCAGCGGATAATGATATTTCCGGACTTCACAAGAGACACTCAGAAACAAAGAGCCACTTTCATTGAGATCAAACGACAATGAAGAGAGAGAGGCATACGATACACCATGCTGTTTCCGGCTAGGTTGAAAATGATCACAAACAATGACACGCTTTTCGTTAATACTCCGTAACAGGTGCGGTAATGGTTGGACCCGTCTGGAATGGCTGTGAATGAGGGGCAGGAGGGCACGGTTCAGGCCCATGAGGAAACCCGCAGGAAAAAGGGAAAACGTCTGACAAGCGCGGCCCGCCACGCAGCCAGGCCTTGCAGGAAATGCGTGAGGTAGTACATGCAGCAGCATTCTTAGGAGGAGTGGGACCCGGATCGCTGCGCCCCTCCGAGACTCACTCGGACCAGGAATCCATGACTGGCAGCGCCTCATGCTCGTCCCATGATGCCTCTGACTGCCCCCGAGGATCACTCCGGGGACTTCAGATGAAATCCTTTGAGGAGCGTCATCCACCGCCCCAGAGGTGGGCTCTCCTTGGAGGGAAGGCTTGACTGAGCCGGCTGGCTGGAGTCCAATATCACTGTTGACTTACTGAAAGTATCGGCGCTCAGGGGGAACTTGAGCAGAAGTTCAATAACCCAGCTGGCTGGTTCATACATGCGCCCAGCAACGTCATGGCAACTTAACTTACTTCACTGAGGCCGGGAAGTAATATCCACGATAAATGATTAGGCGATGGGTGGGGGGCCGTGAAGCAGTTAGTGATTGTTTGGACAGGGATAGTTATGTTGCCGGTCCTGGGGAGAGGGAGCTTTGAAACTAGGGGAACTGTTTTGTTTGTTCTTAGCTGGTCACTAATGGGGAAGTCAACTCCATCTCACTCTCTGATACTGCCAGGATAAGTGTTACTGCCCAGCATGATATGGTCACTTGGGGGAGACAGAGTGGACGAGATACACACACATACACATTATGGATAGATCCTTAACTTATAAATTCCTTACCTGGAACATTAGGGGACTAAATAGCATGAGTAAACGATATAAAGTCTACAGTCAGCTTGAAGGACGGGGAGTACATATAGCAATTATACAAGAAACACACCTTACGGACAAGGAGGTTGGGGCGATAACTAAGAGATGGATACGGCCAGGAGTACTGTTCCAAAAAACTGCGGTAATCATAGACAAGAAGGGACGCTATGTCCTGGTGGCCGGATGCCTGGAAGGCAGGGACATTACACTGGGAGGAATCTACACCCCTAACCAAGACCAAGGCACCTTTCTAAACACAATATCGCACACGCTAGGGCCAAACTTTACCCAGGCAACCCTAATGGGTGGTGACTTTAATTGTATCGCAAACAAAGAGTTGGATAGATCCCACCCCCGCAGCACTCCTCCACACACATGCTGGCCAAAGGTTTCACTGACTGGAAACAACGTTGGGGCATCATAGACTCCTGGAGACACCGTCCCCCGAAGGAGCGCAATTACTCCTTTTACTTGCCCTTACATGATCTACATGTACGACTGGACGTTTTTCTGACAACCCCGAGGTAAACAGTACAGTAATTAACACTGAATATCTCTGCCGTACAGTGTCTGATAACAGTCCTTTACTGCTTATGATAGACTGGAAAAGGGACCGCCCCAGAATACTGGACTCTGTGACTTAGAGTGGAAACACTGGAAGGTAGCGCCTTCCGACAAACCATCAAGGACACTATCAATGAATATTTCACACACAACCAGGGTACCGCCTCCCCCTGGGCCCAAGAATGGGAAGCATTTAAGGTGACTGTCAGAGGTCAATGTATAGCTGGAATAGTGGGGGTAAGGAAGTCTATGGAGGGGGAGATAGACAGATATGAGGAAGACCTAAGGCGATTGGAACGCAAGAGACCCGAAGACCCAGAACTAGCCTCTATTATATCTGAAACTAAGGGTAAAATTGCGCTGGCTACTGAAAAGCTGAGATGCTTTGACTATAAAAATTATGTCGCCAGACAGCAGGTGGAGGGAGATAAGGCAGGAGCATTACTGGCATGGCTCGCGGCCCCGCCAAAGCAGCACTCCTTGGTTTTGGAGATTGCGGATCTGGTGGGGAAGAGACTTTATGGGCAAAGGAGATTAACGCTAGCCTAACTGATTACTACTCACTGCTATACGCCCCCCGTCGGAGACCTTAGACCCAGCTCAGTTGCAATGCCTTAGAGATCTCAGGCTTCCTACACTGGGGGAGGAAGATTGACGGGTACTAGAGGAACCAATCTCTCCCTCAGAGGTGACTATGGAAGTCTGGGCGATGGCTAGAGGAAAGGTGCCTGGGGCGGATGGACTACCTGCAGAGTTTTATAGTGTTCATATAGAGCTTCTGGCGCTGCGGCTGAGTGCCCTCTACTCAGAGGCGCTGCAGACATGAGTGCTTCTCTCATCCACAAATGAAGCTATAGTGATACCGTTGCCAAAACAAGGCTACCCGGCCACTTATGTGCGCTCATACCACCCTATCTCCATGCTTAACATGGATTATAAAATACTCATCCGGATCCTGGCTATTGCCCTGTATGCAAAAACTGATCCACTCAGACCAGACCGGTTTCATCCCACACTGTAGCACAGCCCTCAACATAAGATGACTAATCAAGATACTACAATCCAAATCTCTGAACCTACGCACTGCTGCAATTATAGCAGTAGACATTGAAAAAGCATTTGACAGTCTCAGATGAGACTATTTGGAGATCATAATGCAGTAGATAGGCCTGGGCCGGGGATATATTAAGTGGATGAAGTTGTTATACACAACCCCAACTGCCCGTGTTCACACGGGTCGCACAATTTCGAGATCGTACAAGATTGGCAGGGGCATCAGACAGGGTTGCTCGCTGTCACCTCTGCTATTTGACATTGCGATGGAACCACTAGCGCAGACGGAAAGAACCAGTAGCTACTACAAAGGGCTACGTGTTGAGGACCAGTCTCACCAAATAGCACTCTATGCGGATGATATGATAATGTTCCTAGAAGACCCAGACAGGGAGTTACCGGGAGCTATGGACCTGTTAGACAGGTTTGGGGACATGTCGGGATTGCGTATAAACTGTCAGAAATCTCTTATCTTTCCATTATATGAGAGTGCACCTTGGGTTGCAAATTCCTGGGGCTTGGAATGGACTTCATCCACCTTCTGTTACATGAGGGTGAACATTTGCCACAAGCCTGCAGACCTCCTGGAGGGAAATGTGAACAGAGCGATCCGGAAGGTGCAGACAGATACCCAGTTCTGGAAGACATTACCCCTATTAATGGCAGAGCGCTTGGCGCTGGTAAAAATGATAGGTTTTCCTAGATGAATGTACTGTTTATCCACATTGCCTCTACTAGTCCCTCGTCCGCTGTTCAGGGAGATTGACTCTATCGTAACTAGTTTTATCTGGGGACCGTGGTGACACAGACTGTCCCTGCATAAACTCCAATGACCGACAGAGGAGGGGGGGAATGGCGGCACCAGACATTGAGAAATAGTATCTAGCATGCCAGTTACAGTGGCTAGCAAAAGCATGGTATACAGCACAATTAGACCTAACCAAGGGTCAACAAGCAGAGCACCCTGTCAAGACCCTACTTGAGATACTCTTGATCACCAGAGAGAGGCAGGAAATACGGGCGCCAGACTTTCGGGTAATGTGTGCCTGCTAGAAGCGCAGTTTGTAGCGCACTAAATCCACATCTCCTTACTCGCCGGACATGCCGCTGTCCTGTCTTAACGTACACCCCGGGGGAGATGCTGCAGCGGGCATGACCAGACTTGCGGCATACGGCATCTCTACGATTGGGGACCTGTTCTCTAATGAGGAACTGCTATCCTTCGAAGCACTGATGGAACAATTTGCTATCCCCCTGGGGCTGTTTCTTATGTATAGATCACTCACAGCACTCATACAGAGACACTGGAAATAGGGTTTAAATGAACCTCCTACTCATGCAGGATGTCAGGCCATCTACACAATAGGGGGGAATATGAGAATTGTATCCACACTTTATAAAACATTACACAAAAACACCCTACTTCCCCTTGACAGGCTGCAGTCCCTCTGGCAAGAGGATATTGGGAAACCTATAGATGAATCTCAGTGGGGGAAAATCACAGCACATATACATACAGTCTCCAGAAATGCCAGTTTTAAACTGATTAATCTGTATATCTTTCACAGAGAATATCTTAGTCACGCTAAGATAGCATCAATGTACAATACTGGGAATAGTGCATGCCCCTAATGCTCAGAGCCTGAAGCTGACCTGATGCATATGTTGTGGAGTTGCGGGAAACTGGAGCAGTACTGGGATACAGTACTACATAGCATAAAAACAGTAACAGATAGGAGAATTCACTCCTCTCCATTAGTGGCCTTACTGGGGAGTTTCCCCAGATCCCACACACAGAGAACTACAACCAAATACATCGACCTGGCACTAATCCTGGCTAAAAGGGAGATTATGATGCACTGGAAAGACCCTAGGAGCCCGCAGCTCCCAAGATGGCGGGACACGCTAATTAAATGGACTGAGGCGGAAGGGAGAGTTTTACATCGGGAGGCAGACACAGCTGTGGATCTCAGTCCCTAGTACACTGCAATGTGCTGGCTTAGACTCTGACTTTAGTTACTGACCGGAAAAGCAATATCGGTATATTGAATGTAACCTAGAAATGGAGTTGATATGGGGAAAGGGGACCAGAGAGGGGCTGTCTCCTTGGAAGTTGACTACTTGTATGTTTGTTGATAAAATACCAATAAATATATATATATTTTTTTTAAAGTCATGTTAGTAGAAATTGTAAGGGGTGAAGAGGATATAATCAAGAAATTCCCAGATGTGTTTACGGATCAACTTGGAGTTCTCAAGAATTTTTAACATAAAATAATTCTCAAGAATGGTGACAGTCCTGTTGTTCACAAAGTGAGGAAGGTACTGAATCTTATGTTGAACCTTTTGGAGCAGGAGTTAGACAAACTCCAGAAAATTGAGGACATCGAATCATCGGAATGGTTGGTCCCAGTAGAGTTAGTACCAAAAAATAATGGCACTAACATTAGGATGTGTGTTGACTTGAGGGACTTGAATAAAAGCATATGGGTAGATCGTCAACCTTTACCGAACATAGCAGACACATTATCCATGCTTTAAGGAGCGAAGATTTTCAGCGTAATGGATCTGTGGGCAGCTTATCATCAAGTAATGCTACATAAAGACTCCCGATACCTCACGTCTTTTGTAATACCACTGAGGTGTTCATGTTCCAGAGGGTATCATTTGGATTAGCATTGGCAGAAGCATGTTTTCAGAGAATAATGAAGAAGGTCCTGGAAGGAATCCGGAATGTGTTGTTTTTCCAAGATGATATTCTCATTTATGGTGACAATGAAGCAGCTCATGATGTAACTTTAAGGGAAGTATTGGGGAAATTAAGAGATAATGGACTCACGGTAAAAAGAGGAAAATGTCAATTTAAAGTAAACACAGTAACATACTTGGGACAAGTCATTTCAGGAGAGGGTATTAAACCCAAGATGAGTCTGACAGAATCCATTGTCAAAGCACCCACTCCGGTTGACAAAGCTGGTGTTTGATCCTTTTTAGGATTGGCAGAATATTACTGTAAGTTTTTTCAAGGTTTTGTCAGTATGGTTATGCCTTTAAGGATGCTGCTTTAAAAGGGAAGCAAGTTTGTCTGGTCTGATGAGTGCGAGGAAGCGTTTGTGAGTGTCAAGAATGTAATAGGCAATATGCCAAACTTAAGCCATTTTGATGTAGCCAGGAAAACTATTCGTACTACTTATGTCAGTCTCAAGGGGCTAGGAACAGTGTTGAGCCAAGTGGATAATGGTGAAGAAAAAGTGATAGCATTTGCCTCTCATTTCCTGAAGGGAGCAGAAGAAAAATATTATGTTATTGAACGGGGTGCACTTGCTTGTGTATGGGCTATCTATCATTTTAAGTTTTTTGTGGGGTTTAACTTTTACTTTAAGGTCTGACCACAAACCATTGGCACAAATATTCACATGTTAGCCATCAGATAGGACTACCCCTAGAATTAAGAGGTGGTTGGAGAGTGTGTTGGAATTTAACTTCAAGATTGAGTATTTACCTGGACTCAGAAATGCCACAGCGGACTGTTTATTTATATTGTCTGTCGAAGGAGATGATGTAATGGAACAGAGTACTTCAGTGATGTAGGTGATGGAATCGGCTATATTTTAGGATGAATGGAATTTGAGAAAATTAGAAAGATACTGTTTTAGCAGAAATAAAATGCATGATAGTAAGAGAATGGTCTGAACAGAAGAGTTTGGATGTGGAAGTACAAAAATTCTGGGGAGCGAAAGATGAATTAAGGGCCTTATTTATACTTTTTGGTGCAAAACTGCACTAAGGCAGTTTTGCCCCAAAAAGTTTTGCACCAGCTTGCACCATTTTTTAGCACCAGCTGGGCACCATATTGATGGAATGGTGCAAGCCGGTGCAAAGGGTAGGCTAGCTTAAAAATTAATTTTAATACATTAGGCAGTTTTGAGTCAAAATAAATGATTCTGACCAGATTAGCATCATTTTTTGACGCTAAGGGGCGTATTTATACTCTGTTTGCAATGAATTACCGTCATATTTTTTTTACTCTAATTCAGTGCAAAACTAACTCCATATTTATACTTTGGTGCTAGACCCGTCTAGCACCAAATTTATGGAGTTAAAGTCATTTTTTGGAAGTGGAAACCTACCTTGCCTTAATGAGATGCAAGGTAGGCGTTCCCGTGCAAAAAAATGTCTCTATGGCCTTAACACCATATTTATACTCCCATGTAAAAATGGTGCAAAGGAGGGAGGAAGGGTCAAAAAATGGGGCAAAGCTTGCTTTGCCCCATTTTTTAAGACCTGGGTCAGGGCAGGTCTTAGGGGACCTGTGGCCCTATTTCCATGGTGGAACACCATGGAATAAGCCCAGAGGTGCCCTCCCTAGGCCCTAGGGGCACCCCCAGCCACACTAGAAGGACTGCGAGGATGGGGGACCCCATCCCAGGTAAGTACAGGTAAGTGCATTTTATTTTTGAAAGTGCCATAGGGGGCCCTGAAATGGGCCCCCATATATGGCACCGGGTGCAATGGCCATGCCCAGGGGACCCCTGTCCTCTGTGCTGGCCACTGGGGTGGTGGGCATGACTCCTGCCTTTCCTAAGGCAGGAGTCATGTGGCATGATAGGTTTAGCACCATAAAATGACGCTAATCTGGTTAGAGTCATTTATTTTTACTCTAACCTGCCTAAAGCCATTTTTTGGTGCTAAACCCCTCTTCTTCTATACTGCCAGCCCCACCCGACTAAAGTCATTTTTTTAAACTCTAGCCTACCCTTTGCACCGGCTTGCACCATTCCATAAATATGGTGCCCGGCTGGTGCACAGAAATGGTGCAAGCCGGTGCTCAACTTTTTGGTGCAAAACTGAGTTAGTGCAGTTTTGCAGCAAAAAGTATAAATAAGGGCCAATATTTTGTAAGTTTGCGCCACTTTTGTGTCATAAAATGACGTTAATGCAGTGCAAAAAAAGTTTAAATAAGGGCCTTGGTGCTAGATGGGTCTAGCACCAAAGTATAAATATGGAGTTAGTTTTGCACCGAATTAGAGTTAAAAAAAATGACACTAATTCGTAGCAAACAGAGTATAAATACGCCGCAGAGTATAAATATGCCCCTAAATATGGTGTTAAGGCCATAGAGTCATTTTTTGCACGGGAACGCCTACCTTGAATCTCATTAAGGCAAAGTAGGACTCCACTTTCAAAAAATGACTTTAACTCCATAAATTTGGTGCTAGAGGGGTCTAGCACCAAAGTATAAATATGGAGTTAGTTTTGCACCGAATTAGAGTAAAAAAAAATGACACTAATTTGGTGCAAACAGAGTATAAATATGCCCCTAAGTTTGTTGGATGATCAGGTTTTTAAGGGAGATCGTGTGATTCTACTGGAAGGGTTAAGAGACTATGGCCCTCATTACAACCCTGGCGGTCGGTGGAGAAATGGCAAACAAATTGCATTACAAGCATGGCGGTGACCGCCATGCTAAACCGTCACTTCTCCACTCCAACCGCCAGGGTGGTAATGACCTCTGGGCTAGAGACTTCGGTCTCCAGACCAGCGGCTGTCACAACACCACCGGCGGTATCACGGCCCCGCGTACCACCATGGATTTTGTGGGGTTCTTCACCGCCAGGGAATTCCCTCCCTGGCACTGATAGGGGTCTCCCCCATCCCCCTCTTCCTCCCCAGAGTCCTCCCCCGACACCCCTGACCCCCCTACCACCCCCCAAAGGTGGCAGGACCCCCCTCTCCACCCCCCAACATCGAAACACACCCACACCCTACACGCACACAGACACTACCATTACACATACCCGCACACATACCAACAAACATGCCAACAGACACACACACACAGTCATACACGCACACATACATACAGACATACATGCACACATACTCACAGACATACAAACAGACAGACACGTACATATTTTGAAACACACAACACCCCCTGCATGCATACACGCACTCACACACGCCCTCTACACACTCACACTCACACCCCCATGCAGGCACACAACACACAACACCGCCCCACCCCCCCTCCTCTTACAGACAATCGCCTTACCTGTTCCGGTGATCCTCCGGGAGGGAACAGGATCCATGGGGGCTGCTCCGCCGCCAGCTCCCCGTCACCAGAAAACCGCCACACCGAATCATGGGACATGATTCGGTGGGCACTGTTCTGATGACGTGGCGGTGGAGGTGGAGCAGCCCCCACTTCCCCGCTGACCGCCAGTATGGCTGCTGGCGGCTCTCCGTCCAAAAAAGGATGGTGGGCTGCCAGCAGTCATATTACGCTGTGCAGAAAACCGCCTGCACTGGCGGTCTTCAGCACAGCGGTACCTCGGCGGTCTTCCAAAAAGACCACTGAGGTTAAACTGAGGGTCAAAATAATTAATCTGTCAAAGTAAGGGGATCTGATAGGAATCTTACTGAAGCCAGAATCTGAGAAAAGTATTGGTGGCCTGGTCTTGACAAAGAAGCTGAAAATTGAGTGAGGGATTGTTGGCTATTTGCCACGAGTGACAAAACTAAAATAGTAAGAACGGCACCTTTATCTCCCACAGAGGTACCTGATGAACCCTGGTACAAACTAGGGCTAGATATTGTTGGACCTTATAATTTACTGAACATTAAAAAGAAATATGTGATAGTCCTTGTAGATTATAAGTCAAAATGGGTTTCCACTTGCTGTGTTGGGTGAGTCACAACAAGGACTGTTATAGAATTTTTGAAGGATGTATTTGTTTCGGAAGGTATTCCCAAAATAATTGTCACAGACAATGGGGTTCAATTTGTTTCTGATGATATGTTAACATTTTTAGGGGATTTGTCAATTAAACATCAACGCGTAGCACTTTATTCTCTACAAGCTAATGGTCTTGTAGAAAAGATGAGTGGACTTGTGAGAGATTGTGCTCAACTAACTATAGCAAACAGAGGAGTTTTCAAAAGTATTTTGAGGGATAAACTTTGGGCTCAAAACACTACTCCAAAAATGTTAACAAAGAAATCTCTGTTTCAATGTTTGAGGGGACGGATGGCAGGATCCAAGTTGAATTCCAAATAGTTAGTGTTAGAAATGGGGTTTCTGGTTGGCTACGGTATGCACCTAAGCCAGGCAGAACCCATCCACTCTAGTCAGGGCAAGGGAGTTACATGTCCAAGATAACCCCTGCTCACTCCCATGATAGCTTGGCATGAGCAGTCAGGCCTAACCCGGAGGCAGGTATAAAGCATTTGCACAACACACACGACACACCTGACGCAATGTATACTCCACAAAGTAAACACAACACTGGGCTATGTAAAAAAAAACTGTATTGCACAAAACGTAATTAGACCAAACATGATATGTCAGAAATAACCTGACACCTTAGTAGTTGTCAGAACGTTACACAGGTTACTAATACTCTGCAAGAATAAGCAGTAGTCACATTAGAACACGTAAGTACTCAGGATTCTGCAACATAAGCAGTAGTCAGAAATCATAGTAAAGAAATAAATGCCCTTGTCATAAAAATATCATAAACATCCATAAACGGAACATTAGAGAACCTATGGCAAGTCATAAGCAGATATTAGCATGTCATGCCCATATAAGGAACATCAGCCACACATATATGTATCACATCATAAGACAAACAGGTTAGCTTATAAGTCCATAAAGTCCATATTAGGAACATAAGAAATAGGGATGCCTTTTAAAAGTACCTGTTTGTCCTGATGAAAAGGCACTCCTAGTGCCACGAGTAACAAAATGGGGCCTGGTGCTCCGTGCACTCATTCTGGGGGCCACTCTGAAGATGAAGGAAGGAGGGGGCTACACGCACCCCTTCTGGTTTTATAACAGGCCCCTTCTGGGGCCCGCGATCTCTGGAGGCCCCCTGGGCCTCAACTGGCCCTACTATGAGGGGGGTCCTAAACGCCAACCAACAGCAAGGGCCACAGTGGGGGCAGCAAAAGGGGGACCCTGCGGAGCGGGGGGCCTCTGTCGAGACTTCCAACCCACCCACGGTCTCCACAAACAAGATCAGGGCTTCGTTGGGGCAGAGTTAGCCTCCGATGAGGCTTTCTTTCTCCCCTGCTGTCCACAACACAACAAGGGCTCCTGTGAGGCGGGGAGCCTCCGATGAGGCTTCCTTCCCCACCCGTCTCTTTCTTCTGTAGCTCGGAGCCTGCCCAGTCGCAGTAGAGGGCAGGCACCAGAGTAGGTGCCTGCTTGTGCCCCGGGGTAATCCTCAGAGCGTGCTTTGCCCCGGGGGCACGGTAACAGTGCGCTCGCTCCTTTCCTTCAATCTGTTGGTGCCCCGAGGGTCCCAGGGACAGCACACGCTCAACGCGCTCGTAGTTTTGTTCCAAACACACGGGTCGCGGTGGTGATTCTGAAACCGGCACACGTGCTTCTCAAAGCGCTCCACACATAAAATGGAAGTGCTCTCAAGGCGCTTGATGATAATTAAAGCAGAGCGCTCCTCCCAGCACTCACACAAACTTCAGCAAAGCGCGTTCCAGGTGCTATAAGGTGAAAAATGAAGCACTCCTTGTGCTTTAAGTAGTGGCAGGGGTCAATGGACACAGCACCCTGCCCCTGGGGAACAAAGTTAAGGAAAAAAGAGCACAGGTGGCAGTGCCCAGCAGCAGACCAGCGCAAGGGGGATGCAGGCAGCTCCTTACAGTGACCAAGCAGGTCACATGTCAGCCCAGCAGCAGCAGTCCATGGCGGTTCCCGGTGAGTCCTTCCAGCATTCTGTGTCCAGTTCTAAAATGTCTCCAAATTGTGGGGAAAATTCCCCTGTACTTGTACTCAGTTTACAGTGTGTTTCACAAAGAGAGGGGAGAGGAGCTTTCCAACCAGTTACAACTGGTTCTGGGAGTGCCCACTCTCTCCTCCAGCACAGGCTCCAAACATCAGTGGGGGATAAACGACCCTATTGTGTGAGGCCAGGGCACAGCCTTTACAAATGCAGGTGTGTCCCACCTCTCCCTTCTCTCAGCCCAGGAGGACTATTCAGTATGTAGATGCATCTCTGTGACATCTCTACCCTCCCTGTGTACAGGCTGTCTGAAAAGTATGCACAAAGCCCAACTGTCAAGCTGCAAAACACCAGAGTCATAAGCACAGAGAAATGCTCACTTTCTAGAAGTGTAATTTCTGTAATGATAATAAAAAATCCACCTACACTATTAAGCAGTGTTTCACTTCACACTACCATTACAACCATACCAAACATGCCTACGCTACCCCTCATACATCTGACAATACCCCCTAGACATACGGCAGGGCATTTCCAATGCAATCCTATGAGAAGGCAGCACTCAAAGCAGTGAGAAACCAAATAGGCTGTTTGCCACTACCAGGACAGGCCACATTACTAGGCATCTGTCCTGCCCTGTACATACATAGCACCCTGCCCAGGGGGCTAGCTAGGGCCTACCTTGGAGGTGACCTACATGTAGTAAAAGAGGAGTTCGGTGCCTGGCAAATACATTTAGATGCCAGGTCCCTTGTGGCAGAAACTGCGCACACAGGCCCTGCACTAGCAGGCCTGAGATAGGTGTGAAAGGCTACTTCAGTGGGTGGTGCAAGCAGCACTGCAGGCCCACTAGTAGCATTTAATTTACAGGCCCTGGGCATAGAAATACCACTTTACAAGGGACTTATAAGTACATAAACTATGCCAATTAGGTATGACCCAATCATACCAAGTTTACAAGGGAGTGCACATGCACTTAAGAACTGATTAGCAGTGGTATAGTGCTCAGAGTCATAACGTCAGCTATCAAGGGTCAGAAAACTAAAAAAAGCAAAACGTTTGAGGAATGACCCTGTAAAAGGGCCAGGTCCAACAGTTATGATGTAACAGTGGATGGGAGCAAAGTTCTTATTCACCAAAGGAAGTATAAAGAGCAATTTGATAATAATCATGGTGCTGTGGCCAGGAACGGGAAATTGGTATTCGTGAAGAAATTAAGGGGGTCGTTTAAGGGTGAGTCTAAGTTCATAGGACCATTTCGTATCAAAGAGCTTAAGAAAAATGTTGTAACACTGGAAGACAGGGAATTATGGAGCATGTCCAGATTGGCTAAGTGTAATTGGAATTCTAGAGTGATGGAAGCCAACCGGCATGATTTTGATCAGCAAATTAGAAGGGAAATTGGTCATGACTATAAAACCACTGCATCACACAGGGAGGTCCGCATGAGAAGGAAGCCGAAATATTTTAAGGACTCTGGCCCTCATTGCGAGTCTGGCGGTCAGTGTAACTCCGCAGTGGAGTTGGCGGCCCACCGCCGCAGGCCCGGCTGTAATGACTGCCACATTACAAGTCCCGGAAAGGTACCGGCAAAACACAGGCAAGTTACCATCTGGCCTGCCACAGCGGAAGTGTTGGCGCACCAGGCAGCAGTCACCTCCAGCGTCGGTCAGGCAACATCCCACAACCATATTACGAGGTTGCACACCGCCAGGATTTCCGGGGCAGAATCACTGCCACCAAAACCCTGGTGGAAACAAACAAGATAAAAGGAACATCTAACTTCAGAAACACAGGCACATCCGTAGGCAGCATGGCATGCGAATTGCAACTCCTTCCAGTTCTGTGCCTGGCCCTGCAACTCCTGGACCAGTGACAGTGACCACAACACCAACCATAAGTACACCAGCCTAGCAGACACTGGAGAGAAAGATGTTAGTACACACATACACACACAACACACAACACACAACACACACACAACACAGGAAGCCATGACCACACACACACGCAAACAAACTCCTTTACCAACACACACACACCAATACCCACAACCACCACACATACATGGAGAATGAAATCCAGGACTAGGTAGGTAACAACGACACCAACGGTGTAGTGCCGCGTGATAACCATATATGTTCAAATATGTGATAAAACGTATGTACATACAGGGCCAAGGGATATTCCAAAAATCATAGTGCCCCGAGCACACTGGGCACAAGATGATATCCCAACTTGAGAAAGTGCAGACCTTCACAGGGCAGGGGCATCAATGGGAAAGGCAGGGACCTCAGGGTTGGAGGGGAGGGTAGGGGGCTACCTTGGGCTTGGAGGGGGGGTCCTTCCATCTGGGCCTGGAGGGGGTCCCCTTAGGGGTGCCCTTAGATAGGCGGTTCCTGGACTTGCCCCTGGATGGTGGGGGCTTAGCAAGGGGCTGCGGTTTGGGCTTGCCCTTGGATGGGGGGTTTAGCAAGGGGCGCTGGCATGGGCTTGGCCTTGGAAGTATAAGGAGTGGGCTTGGCCTGGGAAGAGGAGGTAGTGGGCTTGGGTTTGTCAGCAGGAGCAGTGGGGCGGAAGTGACAGGTGGCGAAGGGGCATGGGCAGGAGCAGTGACAAACTGGGATGTGGAAGGCTGAGCCAGAGGAAGGGTAGCTGGGCACTTGGGGGGACAGGGACTGGGTCAGTGGTGAGGAACAGGAAAAACTCATGCAGGAAACATTTTTTGGGAACACATAGTAGGTCACTGGAAAGATGTTTGGGAGTGGAGGGAGTGTGTATGGTTGTGAGGTTTGTACATGGGTATGCAATGGGTGCAGGTGCATGGGTGGATGAAATGTGTGTGCTGGGGGACTGTTGGGTGGGTAAGTGTGCACGTTTAGATGTACTGGGAGGAGGTGGGGAGGAGATGCAGGCAGATGGCGGGGAAGTGTGAGTGTATGTTGGGCTGGTGTCTGCAGGTAGGGTGGATATGCTGCATGGGGGGGTGTTGATAGTTGTGGTGTCTGCACCAGTGGTGTATGGGGTAAATGAATGGAAAGTCAGAAGATGTGGTGAGGGTGGCAGTGAGGGCACATGTGGCAGGAACAGTGACTGATGTGATCCTGACTGCAGATGTGAGTGGGGTGTCGACTGTGAGGGGGAGGTGGTTGGGGAGTCGGTGCAGGGTGTGGATGTTGACATGTCTGCATGGGTGTGTTGAATGTATGCATGGCAGTGGAGGTGTCTGTGGTGCCTATGTTTGTCCTTGCGTACTGTGTCTGTTGATGTGGATGCATGTGGGTCAGTAGGTGTGCCTTGGATGGGTGAAGAGAGAGGGATGTGGGATTGGGAACAGGTAGCTGGAGGGGTGATGGAAGAAGAAGGAACACTGGCTGCCATCAACGAGGAGGCCAGAGCCTGAAATGATCTCTGTAGGCCAGATAAGGCACTGTGAAAGCCTTCCAGGAATGCATTAGTCTGTTGCATCTGGGATGCCAGTCCCTGGATGGCATTCACGATAGTTGTCTGCCCCACCGAGATTGACCTCAGAAGGTCAATAGCCTCCTCATTGAGGACAGCAGAGCTGACTGGGGCAAGGGCAGAGGTAACTGCGGCGAAGGAGCTGCCCACCCTCCTGGGTGAACGGGCACGGGCAACTGGGTGGAGAGCTACAGGGAGAGCGGTGCTAGTTTGGGAATGGCAGGCAAGGATGGTGCTGGGGTGGTCCCAGATGGGTCCACCACCTCCAAGGACCCGCCATCGGAGGAGGAATCAGAAGATGTAGTGGTCGATCCGTTCTTCCCCGTGGCACTCCCCTCGCCCTCTATCCCACTGGTCCCCTCTGCTCCGCTGGTGTCAGCCTCCTGGGTCCCGTGGGCTGCAGCTTCCCCACTTGCAGGTGCCCCTTCTCCTTCGCCAGATGATGCTGATGCACACAAAGACAGAGGAGGGCAGGGAGGGGGAGAGAGAGAGACAGGGTGCATTTGGTCAATGCCAGCAAAACAGTCACACAGGGTAGTGCATCTGCAATTGATGCCATGCCATGATACATTTTGCCCACCTCTGAACATCCTACTACTTGGTGACACCATGGGGAAAAGAGCAACAATGCACATGTCAACCGCTGATGGTCTAACTGAGGCATTTCTCAACATAAGGAGTGTCATACCGGTCACACATGTCCAGTACCTGCCCATTCCCATGGTTGTTGTGACACGCTGCACGACTGGTTGGATGGCCCCCTTGGCTAATGACTGCATGGCATTATTCACACCTGTAATGTCAATCATGCCCAGATGGACACAACCCATAGTGGAGATCAGTGTACCAAGCATCCACACTACGGGTACCCAATGGTGCCCACCCAGAGCCACCATGTCAACACATGTCACAAGTGAGAGTGAGTACTCACCCCCATGTGGCTGCTGTGTTGCCCTCAAGTGCCCATCCACCTCAGGGTAGGCCACCGTCAATAAGAGGGCCATTGGGGGATCAGGGTCCGAAGGGCACCTCTTCCTCTTTGGGATGACATCCCCAGCTGGGCCTCTGCGGTCTTCCTGGCCCAATGTCTCAGGCCTCCCACTGCTTTCTGCAGTGGATGCTCCACTGAGCATGGACACCCAGGGTGCACACTTGCTTGGCGATGGCAAGCCAAATCCCCTTCTTCTGATGGGCGCTGACCTGCATGGGTTACACAGACAGAAGAATACAGTCATGCAAGATGGCATACCTGGGACAATAGTGGACAGCACACATCCACACCCACATGTCATCGGCCAACCTAGCCCTTGTCCCCTCACCCATGTCCATGCTCCATTCACACTGCCACCTACCAAGGTCCCCATCCCCATGCATGCATCTCACAAACAGGACAATGACAAGGGGCTCATCTGCTGCTCTGGTGCCCCATACAACTGTCCATACAGGGACAGGACCCCATCCACAAGCCGCACCAACTTCTCCTGCAGGACGCATTATCTTGGCTACCAGAGTCAGTACACAGCAGCACACAGTTGAGATCCTTAGTGCACGAGGTTCAGGAGTCAAGTGAGCATGAGCACATGAAATAACTCCGTCTTTTTGGCTATTGATATTTGGTGAACCTGCCGTCCCATGAGCTGTGGCTCTACTCTGAAGATCTCGTCCACCATGACCTACAACTGATTGTCAGTGAACTGTGGGTGCTTCTGGCGTGACATGTTGTGGGGTGGGTATGTGTAGGGGTTGTTGGGTGCAGTATGGGGTTTATTGTGATGTGGGGGTGTTTGACTGTGTGTGCTGGTGGGCTGCGGTGTTGATTTGTGCAATGTGTGCTGTGTGATTTTTGTTAGCTGTGTATGGGGTTTGCTTCTTCTGAACTTTGGCTGTGGCTGCTCAGATCTGATGCAAGGGATTGTAGGTGGGTAGGGGGAGTCGTATGGTGGCGTGGTCAGGTGTCCATGGTGTGTGTAAGGTGTGGGTTATTGGAACTGGCCAATGTGGTGTTGGCTACTTTCCGCTGTGCCTTTTTGATCCGCAGCGGTGCAAACCGCAAATGTTTTTCTGCTTTGCATGTTCCGCTGGGCTGGAGGTTGCCTCATAATGTGATGGTCGAAATGGTGTCGCCGTGGTGGGGCCAGCGGTTGATCAGTCACTCTTTCGCTGTGGGTTGACCTGGCAGTGTTGGTTTTGTGTCTGTGTTTGGGAGGTTTCTTTTTAGTGACTCGTTATACGGTTGTCACTCTACTGCCACAACTGCTGGTATGGTGGCAGCATTTCACATGTTGGTCTTGCCGGGAGACCACTAGACTCGTAATGAGGGCCTATGTGTGATCCTTCTCCTGGTTTCTCTAATGTGTGATTAATTGTGGGAACTGAACTTATATTGTCAATACAGGCAATAAGGTTAAAATATATGGTAGGTTGGGTTGAATATGCATTTTAGTTATTTTATATTAGTAAAGTTTTGTATATTTGGGGGGAAGATGTGTTGTGATGTGTCTTTAACTGTGATGTACCAAATGGATTCTTAGGTACATCACAGGTAATGACTTCAACCAGGCAACGAGAGGAGTTGGAGGAGAAACGGCAAGTGATGCAAGTCCTGTTGTGGTGACTGTATTGACATATGTTTAAAGCTACAATAAAATACTTGGAAACTCTGTTCCTGTCGGATCAATAACTTAACACCTATATTTGGAATTCATTCCTTAAGGGAATGACTTATGGAACTGCAATTTTCTCGAACCCCACTTGATTTGTGTACAGAGCTGGAGAATGTTAGAAACTGGGTTGTTGGTAGACTAAGGTGTAAACCTTACTCAAACAGCAACCACAATTCTAGTCAGGGTAATTGTCAGGCAAGCCCTAAACTAAACTTTGCTCACCCTCTGGTAGCTTGGCACAGAGCAATCAGGCCTAATTTAGAGGCAGTGTGTAAAGTATTTGTGCAATACTTAAAACTGTAACACAGAGACAACACTACACCAAACATTACTACTCCAACAAAAAGCCAATAAGTAGAACTTGAGATATTGATCTGTCAAGGTTTCAAGTAGAAGTAGAGCTAAGACGCATGACGTGCTAAAATGGGATATCTTGCTGTGCAAGACCAGAAAAAAAGTGTAAAGGTCAATCCAAACGCGATGGAGTGCAGGCCTGGTACAGGGTCCCAGTTAGACCACTGAACAAAAGTACCTTAATCTGAGGTTGTAGAGTATTGTGTGAGCTCAGGTCGAGTATGTGGTGTGCAGCAGATGCCATGTGCCAGTTCCGAGATGCGGCAAGACTGCAGTGTGAGATTCTGATGTATCGACTTTGAGGATCCCATCAATAGGGCTTGCGATGCAAAGGCCGGTGTTGAGGATGTGTTGTGCAGTTGAGACAATGCGTCAGCTCCAATAAGCTGGGAATTTGCAGGGTGAAGTTTTAGCATTGCCGTTAAGGCAACTGTTGGTAGGCATGCGAGGACCTTAGGGCAGGAAGAATGCAGCTTGAATGTGAATTTACCTTAAAAACAGAAGACAAGAGCCTTTTGGCACAACAGGAAAGGTTTAATTAAACATTACTGCCGGACAAGCAGTTATAGAAGAGGTGTCTGAGGACTGTCTCTCAATGTAGATCAATTTGGAGTGATTTTGTATACATTTCTCTGAGTGCCATAAAGTAATAAGACCTTCCTGTCATGGTTAAGAATGCGAACAGTTGTAATGGAGTCCTTAATACGGTCCTGATAACAAATGCAGGTGGGCTTCCACCTTGCATGGACACAATGTGGGCCAGCTGGTAATGTGTCCAGATGTCTTGACTGTGGGGTGCATGGTCACTGCATGTGCTGTGTATGCTGTTTTCTGATTGGTTAAGTGTTCCTAACTACATGTGGCATCTAACTTTATGGTATTTTTGAGAATGCACGCACCCCTCTGGCCATGTATCTTTTACTGGGGCCAATCTCCTGGGACCATTGTGGTGTCACTGCACCTTTCTGTGGGATGGGATCTAAGTATCTTGTTTGGGCATTTGTCTGTTGGCTGCATGTTAACCCACCTCTGACCTGTCGGCATCTGCAGGCCTACGAATCAGCACCTGCCTGACCACGTACCTTTGTGCTGGGGTTGATGGAGAGTTCATGACGGGGGAAATCTAATAATGGTGATCGAACTTTGCTTGTGCATATGCATGTATTGTTGTGTGCATCAACATAAATTATTCCAATATTAACAAGAGCTTTGTGTAGTGGCGGTTCTGAAACAAAGGTGATCCATTGAGTCTGATCGAAGCAACAGCAGTGATGCGTTGATGCTGTCCACACTGCAGCAGTGATGTGCCAGTTCCGAACCTCTCCGCAGCAGTGATGCATCGATGCAGTAAAGTATGTGCCGATTCCGCTGGAGCAAACACTTTAGGCCCACTTGCAAAGGTCCAGAATTGGGGTGGCACTACTTGGCTGGGCACACTCACAAATGGCAGAGTCCAGGTGCATAAGCAGAGTGGTTGGAAGTATTTTATGTCCCTGAATCTTCAGATCAGGAGGCCAGCCAGCTTGCCCTTGGAGAAACTCTGGGTTCAAGTGAAGCAGGTCCAGTCCTTCTCACTCAGGCAGGAGAACAGCAGGCAGAAGGGCAACACATCAAGGCAGAGGTCCAGCATAGCATCTATACACCAGAGTGGCAGTCCTTTCTACAGCACAGCATTCCTTCTTCTGGCAAAGTAGTCACAGGTCCAGAATTGTACTAAAGTGGTGGTATTAGAGGTCCAGCACCTATACCCATTCGGGTATTTGAAGTGAGGGAGACTTCAATTACACTTTGAAGTGCACAGAGGTCCTGCCTTTCATGCCCTGGCTCCAAACTCGCTACAGGGGAGGTATGAATCCTTTTACGGGGGGACAAGACACAGCCTATTCAGATGTACATGAGGCAGGGTCTAGATCCTCCATCCGGTCCTTCCAGGATTGCCCATCATGTCACATCTGACTTCCCATTATGTGTGGCTGTCTAGAAGGAATACTCAAAGTCCAGCTGTCACCCACCCCAGGCAAGTGATCAGAGACAGTAGGCACCAAATGGCTAAAGTGACAAAATGCCAACTTTCGAATAGTGGATTTTTCAGAATTGCCATTTAGTATCTGACTCCACCTTATGTTGAGATTTTAAACAATGATTCTAGAGACACCGAACTTGAATAGTCTGTCTCTTCCAGATTGTGAATTACACTTATAAGATGTAATAAGGCAACTCCAGTGCCATCTTAGGGGAGAGCTAGGCCTTGCAGTAGTGAAAAATGGCATTGGGAGTTTCTCTCTATTTGGACATGCAACATTTAGAAGTACATGTCCTGCCTTTCACATACACTACACCCTGCCCTCTGGGCTGTCCAGGACCTACCTTAGGGGTGACCTATGTGTATAAATGGTCAAAAGATTTATCTTGCCATGTCTACAGGGCAGTTTAATCTGTACACACAGGCTCTGGAATGGCAGGCCTGAGCCATCATTAGAGGGCTACTTAAGAGGATGGCATAATGGCTACTGCAAAACCACTAGTAGCATTTATTTTACAGGCTCTAGGAACGTATAGTGAACTTTACTAGGGACTTGTAAGTAACTCAAATATGTCATTTGGGAATGAGACAATATTACCATGTTTAGGGGAAGGAGCACAATCACTTTAGCAGTGGTAGAGTGCAGAGAGTCCTAGAGCCATCATAAATAAGGTCAGAAAAAAACTCTTGTGTCACAAAATGATGTCACAAACATCAGATAAATGCACCCATAGTGTTGCTTTAATTGTATGTGGTATGCCCAATTCAATCTACATATGCTTTAGTTTAGTGAACCACCAGATGCTCGTTCAAGATTCTAGTGAACTGTTGTCACTTCTGCTATTCTAGCCTGAAGCACTAGACTGATTACATAAAAATGTATTGTATGTATGCACATGTTGTGCACGTTTGGTAGGAACTAGTCATGTGTATGACCTGTTGTCTAAGTTGCCGATAGAGTTATTGAGTAAATGTGTTACTTGTAGAAATGTAAAAATGTGCATGTCAGTACATGATCTAAACCCAGCCAACATGCGACAAGTGACTTTTAACATTTTGTGATGTATGGGGCAATCGACCAGCACACCATGTCTGGTGTTCATCACAAAGAGACATCTAGGTCTCAGTGGAGTAACTATTTAAAGACTACCTGTGTAGGTTTGTATGTCTAAAAGCTCCCAGTTTTGGGAACTATGGGATAGATATACAGAGCTTTGTTGTGCTTGCAATTGGCCGGATTGACTGATTTTGGCCATTTGTGGCATAAAAAAGCCTTTTTGTAGGTCTCAAACCCTTTTTTGTGATTTAGTAACCTATTACTGAATCTCAAAATGGTTTGCGATTCGTTATTAGGAAAGGGTGAGTTAAGGGTGTTTCTTCCTAATAGCAACTCACAGTGGTATGTAAGAATATTTTGCGAATGAAATGTGGATGCAAAACCTTTGAATTTTACCACTTACTTCAAGTAGGTGGTAACTCATTTGCAAATGGGAATGGGGCCCAAAAGTACTCCGTCTCCTTTGTGAATGTGGGTGCAAACATGTGGCATCTAACTTTATGGTATTTCTGAGAGTGCAAACGTGTTAAAAGCAGGCATTGATCCCATGGACCACTGCCTGCTCTTAAAAAATGAAAAAAAACTTTCATTTGTTTTTTAAAATGTATTTCATTTTCCTTTAAGGAAAATGTGCTGCATTTTTAAATAAATGTTTATTTAAAAGCAATCACAGACATGGTGGTCTGATGACCCCAGCAGGCCACCATCCCTGTGATATTTGGTAATTCCTACTGGGTCACAAATTACAACCTGCGTCATGAATATTGATAAGGTAGGTTCGTTTACGACCCTCTGAGAATCACTAAATATGTCTGAGACCCATTAGTACATCACTGTTTGTGATTTCCTAATAGGGAATGGCAAAAATTTGCAATTAGGAAATCACAAATACAAACCTTTGTACATCTGGCTCTATATGATCAAACTCCAAAACTACATCAATAAGTGAAAATATTTGTAAGAGAAATGCAGCTAATGCACTGACAAATTTGTCAAAGAGATATACAGCGTGCACATTCACTCTCTTTTCCTGTTAGGAACACATCTAGCAAAGAAATGTGTGTCTGTCCCGAAATAACTCCTTTCTTAGTAGAAGGTACTTGCACCACGTTAGCAAGCAGATTCAATACACATGAGATTCATACTCAGAAGCCAAATGGGGAATAAACTTTTATCAGTGAAGTGCCTAACAAACCTATGTTAAATGGTGCTTCCTATTTAACGGTAAAAGATAACATAAATATTTTGCCGGATGGTCCAAACATCCATTTTTACGCATAAAATGTATCTTTTGAGTGTGCAATTAGAAATTATTAAAAAGTCCAGAAAATCTGAATGCCAAACATTCAAGCACCAAATATTGTGTAAGCTAAGGTTTTGGCTCAGCACTTTAAGGTTTATTTTCATGCTCACAGGTGACACGTGTGAACTTAGTTTAATGCACCAGCACTGAATGTGAAAAACAGGTCATTGGAGCCCCACAGAACCCCACCTAGTACATAAATTAGGTGATTTCAATGCTTTTCAATTACTAACAGGGAGCAGTGGTAATCAAAACAATTGTTCACTAATGATTTGCACACATAAGATCACTAGAGACTGATTATGTATTTCAACACATTTATTTTATAATAGTTATTTTCTAGTGCACATTATATTATTAACATCACAGAAGACAATAAAAAACAGCTAAGCTTTTCATTAAGAGTGAAAACAAAGGAAAATTGTAACTTCACAGTGTATAGCCTTTAGACCCTCACTCTAGCTCTAAGCACTATGTTAGTTCTAGCAGATTAATAAAAAATATGCCCAGGTTTTGGTGGTGCTGTGCATACCTGGACAACAGAGTATGTTATCTGTTTGCAATGTCTTGTCAGCTATTTCGAGCACAAGGTCAAGAGCTAGAAGACTGCAACTGTGTGAGAACACAATATTGGCACCAGTTGTGAAGGCAAATTGAAATGCTTCATAGAGTCTCAGGGATTCTTGCTGGAGGCGTCTTCTGTCAGGATGGAATCTTATGTGATCTGCATCTGTGACCTGGGTGAAGTTTCTCTCCACTTAAGTGGGTGAGTGGTGGTCCTTAAATACTAAGTTATCATCAGGGACGAAAACCTCTGATATAGCTTCAGGAATGATGGATACAGATTAAGGGTGCCAGAAGAAGTGTCTTAGACACATCTTTAAGAAAATGGGAGATGAGGGATGTCAATTCAGACTACACCCTTTTGATGATTTATTTGTGGAGGTTTTTTTGATGGCTTCGACATTATGATAAGTGAATTCTTGTCCCGGATGGTGTGTTGCATCAGGTATTATATTTAGGTCATTATCTGAATGACTTGACACTCTCTCAGTTCTAGGAATAATAAAAACATTAAGGGTGGATGAAAATAATGTTATTAATGTTTATAGCAGACAAGATAGTGATTTGGCAGAAAAAGGAGGAGTGTTGTCCGGGAAGGATTTGGGGGCATATCAGGACTGGAGTCAGACCTTCTGGACTTCACATCATTTTACCACTCCATTTAGCAGAGGAGGTGGGTCCTGTTGTTTTTTCCTAGGAGAAATTAGACTGAGATGCTCTATTAAAAAAAATTGTTGTACCTGGTTTGCATGCGTCCAGCATTTATGTGATATTCCACATATTCAGTTGTTAGGAAATGGCTGTGATCTCCAGGAGAGATCCCATTTTTTTCCAAATATGCGCGCTGTGAGAAAGTCATTCTTTTAGCCTAGTTGCCCAATTATTTTCTGACATACACTGATGGTAACAGACTCTGACTGTGCCCTGGGCTCCGCTAACTAGGCCCAGGGACAGTGTTCTTATTAAAAAGATACCTGGTATTTATGTATAATTACAATTGGCAATGACAGAACACTTTATGTTCCTAGAATGTAATAGGGCGAGGGGGATTTACACTACCACTACCAGTCCCTATATATAACGGAGGAGGGAGGTTTAGAAGCCCAGCTGATTTCCTGCACTGAATTGTGCACTGCTGTTTTGCCTGCTGTCATCTTTACAGGCAGCCCTGCCTTGAAGTCTGTCTTTAAAAAGTAAAATATGTGCAAATTCAACTTTTGAATTAAAGGTACTTCCAAAGTGTTACTATACCTTATTTTTACATATACCACCCCTAAGGACTTCCCTAGGTTTTCCAAGGGGTGGAGTGCCATGTAACTATAAGCAGCCATTTTATAAAAGATGTTGTGTATGCCCTGGTGAGATAAAAACCACGCATTTAATTGTTTCCACATTTTAGATACGTAGCTCCATACGCTAACATTGGAATATTTCATATAATTATAAATATTTCTAGGAAGGAGCTAAATGTGTCGTTCAAGGACTCAAAAGATTGGTAATGATAAATCCAACAACTTGCTACAGTTGAATTTTCTCATAACAAAAACAGAAAATAAGTTATAGGTCTTTCTTTTCTGTGAGCCAAAATGCAGCTGCTAGTGTACTCTTCTGACTGGTCAGCCTTAACAGGATTAGCCAGGCTTATTTGGTGAGGTGATAAGTGTACTGCAGAGAGCAGAGTTATCTGTTGGAGGGTGGCCTGCAACTGCAGAGCACAGATCAGAAAGGGAGCTGGGTAAAACAAACTGGGCTTCAAAGAGAACAGGACATAAAGGAATGCCAGTCAAGCCTACCCCTCCCCCTATGCCCCCTAGCCAGACGGCAGGCCAAGGAATGACATTTGCAGATGGTCTGGAGGGGGTGTGTTAATGGAAATGAATCACACCAGTAGGTTGGTGTAGCCAGGTCTTACTTTGCTGGAGAGAAAACCTTCATCTTTGATTTTAGAAGTGCATTGCTTTATGGGCCATTATTAGACCACACTTTGCAGAAATCTGTCATGCTTTGGGGTGGCACCCTGCATTTCATTAGGCAGGGTTGTCCCTCAGACCATTGAACAGATATGCGAGAGCTGCGTAGCAACTCAGATCTGTTGCCGAAACTACAATGAGAAGAATGACTAACCTGCTAGAACCCTAGTCTGCACCCTAAACCACTGCTCTCTGAAGGACTGCTCCTGCTGCACACTAGAATTACAGCCCTAAGGACTTTGGCTTGCGTCTAAAAGGACTAAGGAACAAACTCCCTAAAAGCAACAGGTTAACAGAGCTTCCCTACACCATCGCCCACAAGAAGTACCCAGCTTGGAGTGTGTCCAGTGGATATTTGAGGGTTAGGCAAGGTGCATTATGGGAATTGTAGTCCAAAAGGATCATCTCAGAGCCTCTAGACCCATGGATTTGTGTTTTGGAAGCTTTGAACCCTCAAGGGGAACGTCAATAAGAATTTCCAGAAGTATGGAGAAGTTTGGAGCAACTGTTGGAAAAAGCTCCTTAAGTGGACAAACCCGACATCGAAATCCAAGTCAACTACTTTCAACCGTGATCTAGCCTGAATTTCAGGTTCATCTCACTGAAAGACATATGGCTCCAGACTTCCAGGATTTGACCGGACCTCGCAGCAAAGCAATCAGATGATGTTGCATCAAAATTGGCATGCCGGAGAGGACTGTACGACATCTGGAGAAAATCCTCCAGAAAAGTTTCTAAGTGCGAATGTAAAATTCGGACACAGGCCTCCCATTCAGTGCATCTGAGCAGGGCTCCATCGTGGTCGGTCTCAAATTGTGACTTGCCCTTGGTCTGGCACGACCAGTTGTCCCTGGTTGGTGCTACTGGATTTTAAGTACTAGAAAGCACTTTTTTTTATTCAATCTTTAAAAATTCATATCTCTGGTTTCCTGCATTGGAGTTTTGTCATTTTAAAGATAAAAATATTTCCTATTTTTATAAATTGGTGGGGGATTTTTATTCTGTGTTGTGTCTTACTTATTCGCTGTATTGGTGTATTTTAATGCTTTACATACTTGTCTCCTATGTTAAGCCTACCTGCTCATTGCCTGCTACCAGGGGTGAGCCAAGGGGCTAATATATTGAAACTTTGACTGGACCTTATGTTGACAGGGTGGCCTTTTTGGTGGTAGGTGTATGCTTATCCCTACTAATAACCCTTCCTCCAACACACGTCCAGGATGATGTTCTAACTGATTTGTTCAAAGTCAGGTAATTGTGCACATTTTATGTTCATGACCTGCAACAGAGTATTGCCCTCTTTCTTGGTCCCTATGCCCGTGGCCTAGATGAAGCTCATATATCGTACAAATGACGGTCCAAATGCTCAATTATGTAGGCTGAGTGTTACTTGTAAGTATTTTGTGGAAGTCAGAAGTTTGACTGTGTTAGGTGGTGGATTTATATGCTATTATAAGTGTGATTTCCGTTCTATCTATGGTTTAGTCCACTTAATTGCAGACTAACGATTGTGGACCTATTACTGCTAGGTGGTTGAAGTTTAATTTCATAGTTCTAAAGTTGTACAACAAATCACCCACCAGCAATGCAAATGTAATTATATTACTAAATTAACTGCAATCTTTTTCATTTCATTCTAGGTACCATAACTATTGTTAGCAATTGCCAAACATTTGAGCTCCGTGCAAATATGTCTTTATGTCCAGCAGAGATGTCGGGTAAAAACACAAATTACCAATGTCAGTGTTCAAGGGAAGTTCGTGTACTCATCTCAAACACAATAACGGTGACGTTCATCAGAAAGGGTAATTTTTTTTTTTTTTGTAAACAAATATATTGCTATACATACGATCGATTTTATGTAAGTACAGTTTCCAGATGTGATGTGCAATCATGTGTTGATGAAACAACTGATTATTTTGAAGTCAGAGCTGCAAAAATGATGGGCAAAAATGTATCCAAATAATAAGACAGTTTGTGGACAAAACTAAAGCTTGGTGTACAAAAGTCATTTAAAGGTGCAAAGAAATAGGTTATGATTTACAAAACACCAATTTAAACTCATAACTGAATGTACATGCCCTTAAATCATAATGGCAGAATTTTAAGTGTGAGTAAATCTTCTTACAGGATTGAAGTGTGTGTGTTTCAGTGAGGAATCATCGAGAAAAGACCATGAATACTGACAAACTCTCAAAAGTTGGTCAGCCCCCAAAATTGAGGCGTGGTCAATGAGGCTTTTACCAGTGCTTTTAATTTGGTAAACAAAAGTGTGCCAATGCCGAAGCTCAGCTGAGAAGCCCGTGGCTGGTGCAATTAGATGTTGGTGCGCCGAATATCAAGGCGGAGTAGTCTGGAATCCACCTCATGCCACATTAATTCACTCCCAGGCACCATCTGCCTTGTATCTCTCTCTTTCAGGTTCCTGCTTTCTTCCTTTGTGATGGGCGTTCCATTGGTATTTTCCTCACCCTTAACAATTTGTGTGTTTTCCCTGTAAATATTTGAGTTGGAAAAATAGGTTCTGGTGTACCCCACCAGCAACCACTAGTAGAACTGGTTTTTACACAGGAAAAAAACATCTTGGTGGTGGGGGTGGGGAGAAACTAAGCACCTAAAAATTCTCATTAATACATGCACAATTACACACTTGCTACATTTACATATGAGAAAACAGTAACAAAAAGAACTGTTCTGGAATTGGCAAAGAAGTTCAACTCTGGCAGTGCCGATTCTGCCGGTCTCGGTATCCCTAGTCTTGCGTCCATTACTTACGATAATGGCATTACTCCTAGTCCTACTCCCTCACCTTCCTTTCCACCAATGAGGCTCCCTGCCTCCCCCTAGACCCCTCCCTTCCCCTTAAAAAAAACCTTCACCCCCCCACCTCCTGTAGAGAAACAAGCCCAAGCAGCAACTCAGGCGGTCCGTACCGGGAGGGCGGGAGGGAACGGAAAGGAAGGCGAGGGAGTAGGACTAGGAGTAATGCCATTATCGTAAGTAATGGATGCATTACCTCCCATCCCTCCCTCACCTTCCTTTCCACCAATGAGACATAGCAAGAGAAAAACAGGAGACGGACACTGAGTTGCAACAAGTTTAATCACAACCAAAAAAGGACACCGGACAACCACCCTCATATTACATCAAAGAGGACAAGACACGGTGACCCAAAACCGACTCCAAACTGCCCAAGTCAGCCAGTCTGTAAAGACGAACAAAGGTAGAAGATGAGGCCCAAGTAGCGGCCCTGCAAATTTCCACCACAGAAGTGCCCTGCAGCTCCGCCACCGTAGCAGCCATATCCCTGGTAGAATGGCCCTGTATCCCCTGGGGCGGAACAACCTCTTTCAAAGAATAAGCCATCAAAATCAGAGAGCAAACCCAACGACTCAAGGAAGCAGTGGACGGCTTCTCCCCATTCTGAGCCAGACCGAAATTAACAGAGAATCCCCTTTCCGGAAAGGAGCAACCACCTTCAGATACTCCAAAAATGCCTGACGTACATCCAACGAATGCAACCGAACCTCGTCATCCGAGGAAGGATCGGGACAAAAAGCCGGAAGGATAACCTCCTGACGAGCATGGAAAGACGAATTCACTTTGGGAACAAACAAAGGGACCGGAATAAGCACCACCCGATCATGAAAAACCTTACAAAAAGGAAAAGAGCAGGCCAAGGCCCCCAACTCCCCCAAATGACGGGCTGAAGTAATGGCCACCAGAAAAAAAAGTCATCAAAGAAAGATGGCGTAAATCGCATGAATCCAAAGGTTCAAAGGGAGGAACAGTCAAAGCATCCAACACCAAAGAAAGATCCCAGAAGGAAAGGCCTGCACCGGCCGAGGAAACAAGTTAAGAAGGCCCTGGAAAAACCGAGGCATCAAATGACCCTCATCAGACAGATTACGCCATGGACCTCTAAAAGCCTGAATTGCAGCCCACTGCACCCGAAGGGAAGCCACAGACAAACCCAACTGGGCCCCATCCTGTAAAAACTGCATCACCTCAAACAGAGAAGCAGCCGTAGGATCCAACCTATGCCGCAAACACAAGGAAGAAACAACCTTCCAGTGCCGACCCTAAGACAGTATAGTGGAACTACACCGCAAAGCCAGTAAAGTAGAACTCAAAGCGACCGGAACCCCTAAGCACGTCAATACCCTCTGTTCAACTTCCAAGCCGTCAAGTGCAACCGCCTCAACGATCCCATCGGGAGGCAAGGAAACTCCAGAGGCGAGGGACAGAGAGGGAGAGTCCACATGTGACCGGACGCCATCAACCGAAGTAACTGAAACCAATTTGCCAATTCGTGGCCAATGGGGCGCGATCAAGAGAACCCTGGCCTTCAGAAGACGTACCCTCACCAGAAATGCATGAAGCAACTGGAAGGGCGGAAATGCGTACAAAAGATCCTGAGGCCAAGGACACAATATCCTGTCCACCGCCCAAGCCTGAGGACAACGAAACCGGGAGCAAAAGCGCCTAACTTTCGCATTCTCTAGGGAGGCAAACACATCCAACACCGGAAGACCCCACAGGTGAACCAGGCGACGAAACAGTGACAACCGGAGGGAGAAAAGCTGAGACAAAGGAATGACCCGGCTCAGAAGATCCGCCCGAACATTGACCCCCTCGAATGTAGGTGGCTCGCAGGGATAGCACCCACCTTTGCGCCCAAACAAAAATGTCCCTCGCAATGCGCATCAGTGACCGCGACCTGGTCCCTCCCTGCCTGTTTACGTAAGCTTTGGACGCCAAGTTGTCTGTCCGAATAAGAACGTCCAAACCCTTCAGGGAATCCTGAAAATGAATCAGAGCAAGAAGCACTGCCTTCAACTCCCGCCAATTCAAGGAGTGTCTGGTCTCCAGAGGCAACCAAAACCCCTGGACCTGAGCCGACCCCATCCAAGCCCCCCAACCGGAGAGGCTGTCATCGGTCGTCACTACCACCGGGCGAGGAGGAGATAAAGACACCCCCACACGAAGATGAGCCGGCACCAGCCACCAACCCACCTCCCTGCGAGCAAACCCTGACACAGGAATCCTTGTTCGAAGAGAACTTGACCCCGGAGACCAACGAACGAGAAACCAGTTCATCAGGCAATAAAGGTGAAACCGTGCCCATGGTGCTAGAAAAACCACTGACGCCAAATGACCCTGCAGACGTAACCACTGAAGGGCTCTGGGAGCCGGCTGCAACAAGATCGACAACACCTGTGACTGGAGCACACCAACCGCTTATCCGACACTGTCACCAAGCCCTGAAGAGTCATAAATCGGGCCCCGAGAAAAACCAGATCCTGGGAAGGGACCAAATCTGACTTCCCCTAGTTGACCAAAAAAACGTGGTTTTGCAGGACTAACAGAACCCGGGCCACATGCCTCCTTAACAGAACCTGAGTGGGCACTTGAATCAGAATATCGTCCAAATAAGGATGGACAAACACCCCTACGGAATGTAGAAGAGCCACCAGAGGGGCCAGTACATTGGTGAAAATCCGTGGAGAGGACTTGAGGTCAAATGGCAGGACACAAAACTGAAAATGATCCTGGCCCACCGCAAAGCGTAGGAACCTCTGAGAAGACAGAGCCACTGGAACATGCAGGTAAGCATCCTGCAGATCCAGAGACCCCAGGAAATCCCCTGGACCGACCAGAGGAAAAATCAACTGAATGGAAAGCATACGGAAATGTACAGTCTTGATCCAGGAATTCACCCCCTTTAGATTGAGGACAGGACGAAAGCCCCCTGACACCTTCGGAACCAGGAACAAGATGGAATAAGTACCCAGACCTCTCTCCCCCACAGGAACATGGGAAATGTCCCTCTTGAGAAGTAAGTCCCGGACCCCCTCCAACAACGCCTACCTCTGGGCCCCATCCACAGGCAGTGGAGTAGGACGAACCCCGGTATCTGGAGGTACTACGTCGAAGTCTATGGCGTAGCCATTGTTTACAATGTCCTGCACCCAGCGATCGTTGACATCCTCCTGCCAAACGGGAAGAAAGTGCCTCAGCCGCCCCCCAACCGGCCCTCTGCCAGGCCCACAATGATTGTCAGGAACCCTTCTTGAATCCTCCCCGCCCGAGGAGCAGACATTTTAGGAGAAAAACGGGGTTGAAAACTACGCTTCCTGAAAGAAAAAGACTTGGAATCAACTTTGGGAGAAGATCGAGAATGCTTCCGCCACCTGTTGCCAGAAGAAGAACAACCACCTTTGTAAGGCAAGGCGTGTTTCCTCTCCTTAAAAGCTCTTGAAAGCATGGAAGGCAACTGATACCCAAATAAATTGCGCCCCTCAAAAGGCAGTCTCAGGAGAGCAGACTTCTCCCCAGGATCCGCCTTCCACATCCTTAACCAGAGGGACCTACGAGCCCCAATCAAAGCTCCCGAAGCCAGAGCCGAAGTGCGGACATCAGATGACATGTCCGCCAGCAACCTGGCTTGTTGTTCCATACCTGCCAGCAGTTCCGAACACTCCGAACCCTCCTGAACAGCTACCGCCAGTTTGTCAAAATCCTGCACCAAGGATTGGGCAGAATAAGCAGAAAAAATACCCACTCTGAGGGCCATATACTCCGCCGCAAACGCCCTCTTCAGACCTGAATCCACCTTTCTGTCAGTGGCATCAGCAGGAACACAATCCTCTGGATTGACCGCCGTCTTGCCAATTAGAGTTGCCAAAATGGAATCCAGCTTAACGGAAGGTGGCACCACATCTTCCCCTTCCAGTAAGTACAGCTTCTGAAGGAAACGTGGAACCTGAGACTTGTCCACATCCTTCCACTCCCGGAGCACCATATCCTTAACAGGGCCCTGAAAAGGCATGGCAAACCTTGAAGTCGTTTCATATTGAGGGAACAAGTGTGAATCAGTCCCCGTAGGTTGAAAAACAGGAAAACCTAAATTGTCCCGAACATGCGTCAGAACCTCCCACATCTCTTCCCTGGATACATATTTCCCACCAGAAGAAGTAGAAGGAGCGTCATCATCTGATGAAGAGGACCCCTCCGCAGCCCTTGAAGGACAGGCTGTCGTAGAACGTTCAGGCCTGGATGCTCCAGCCTGCAGAGCACAAGACACCACCACCTCAATCATGTCCTGAACCTCCTCTCTGGACATGAGAGGCGCAGGAACCCCTACCGCAACCTGGTGACCCCCAGGAGTGGAGAGGGGAACCGCAACATCCTCCCCTGAAGAAGAAGAAGAGGACACAATCCTGCGCCGCTTTGAAGGAACCTGCCTCAACATTATACCAACAAGTAATGCACCCAAGAGGCCACAGCAGCCATTAAAATAATGGAGAAAGCCCCCCCCCAAGACAACATTAGCAAATGAAAAAAGGGCAACGATTAGCACAAAACTGCAAAAAACGTGGGCAGAAACGCCCGTCCTACCGTCCAAAACGCAAAAAATACAAGCTGCACATCAGCCCAGCAAACGCGAGCCAAAGATCCGGAAGTACAGCCCCAGCCACTATAGAGCCAAACGACTCCGTCAGCCGACTCCAAGGACGCGTCTCCAAGGTACCACCGCCTGCCCCCGGAAGAAGCGACCACCGGGAAACTCTCGACGAGGAGCTCCGCGCTCGTCAAGTGTCAAGCCGATGTCCCCCCAGGCCCCTCCGTGGAGGAAAAGGAAAAAGGTAAGTCTAGCGGGGCTGGACAAAAAGAACAGGAGGTGGTGGGGGTTTAAGGGGAAGGGAGGGGTTTAGGGGGAGGCAGGGAGCCTCATTGGTGGAAAGGAAGGCGAGGGAGGGACGGGAGGTAATGGCCTCTGCTCTTGCTCTACAACCTAGCAAACTACCCTGACTGACCCTAGCATGAGGGCTGACTGCTTTACACGGCACTCGCAACATGCAAGAACTGTGTCCTCCGGCTTCGGCGCTCCCCACTTTTCCCCCACTCATGAGGAATGGAATTTGGCCGTGTACCAAACTGCCCCTTAAAAACCCATAATCTACAACCTTCTGGACAACATGGAGACTGCCCTCTCAGTCTGGGCATTCTTCCAGCAAAATGGCGATTGATGGATGGCTGCTACCACCAGACGGGGGCTTGCCCTCATACAACCCCTCTCTCTCTTCTCTTTTCTCTTCTTTTCTTTCATTTTCTTCTTCTCTCCCCTTCTGTAGCCTCAGACTTCTCCACACTCCTTCCCCCACCACGCTTCCGCAGCTTCCCACCCCCTTTACCTTTTCTTCCCACTGGTTAACATGCCCAGCTTCCCACCCCAAACCGCCCCACATACACTCGGCATTTCCCCCACCTTACCCCCACGAGGCCCAAGTGCACCTTGTGTTGAGCAAGCTACCGCATCCTTGTATCATTTACTGTACAATATTCTCTGTACTCTCTCCGTTTACTGAATAAAACCCAAGAAAGAAATGAGAAACAAAAAATAATCTGGCATTCCTAGGAGGAGTATACAAATTCTTTGAGACTTTAATGCTATTAAGAAATGTACTACCAGCAAAGGTGGCATCTGACAGAAGTACATTTCCAAGCATATTTTGTAAGCATGGCCCGTCACGCTTATTCCTGAGTGACACATTTGTTGCAGTTATTTCAGCCTTGCAAAAACACATCAATCCTAAGAGGAATAGGAACCTTGGTCCCCTAAAAGCTTTTAAAATAGTGGCACACAATGTCCTTGGGTAAATAAAACAGGAAAACAGAAAAACTGGAATGCCAAATAATCAAGCACAAAAAATATGGGATAGAGAAACAAGTAAGTGTAAAGCGTTAGAGATAAGTCAAGGAATGGGTAAAACATAAAGTAAGGGTATGGGCACAATAAAGAAGGCACGGATGATAGCAGTAGTAAGAAGGGGATTTCAATTTTAAAAAGAAGCTGACCCCTCTAGAATATGTTTATAAGAATGAAATAATAAAAGACACACAGAAAACACAGCAAATGGTGCAATGGATGGGTCTCTCTTAGAAAATAAAATACATTGCAAAACAATATTGCCTAAAATTACAAATGAGATTAAATGAATATTAATATTAAAGTGATACTATTAATCCATAAGTAATGAACAAATTAGACACATAACACAGTTTTAATCACTCCAAAGTACTCCAAAGATCAATCGATGGCGTTAGAGTGGAGCAACTAAAATAAATACTTTTATTTCTCCTCGTTTCTGCTTTTTCTATGTGTGTTGCATTAATGATTGTTTATGTGCAGCAAGGTATCCCTTCCTGCACATAAACAATCATTAAATAATGTTGATGCATTCTGCAGCACACATAGAAGTAACAAATCAACATTATTGAACACAGTCGACTAAAATGGAGTTGCTGCACTACTTCTCTTGGACCTCTCAGCTGCCTTTGATACGGTTGACCATGACACCCTAACTCAAAGACTCCACAAAGCCAGCATACAAGGGATTGCTCTCGACTGGATTACTTCCTATCTTCAAAAAAGATCTAATATCATCCACTAGCCCCCCTTCTCGTCCAAACCCTACCTCAAAAAAGCAGGGATCCCCCATGGGTCAATCATCTCACCTTTGCTTTTCAACATCTACATGATATCTTTACCAGAACTGATCAATGATTTCCATCTCACATGCTACAACTATGCAGATGACACACAAATACTACTTAAATTAGAAGGCCCCAAAAACATTGAAAACTCACAAATCTTCAGTTGCCTCAGAGCCGTTGATCAGTGGATGACCTGGAGCCATCTCAAACTAAATGCCTCCAAAACAGAAATACTCATATGTGGTGACTGGAAAAAGTATGACCCTCTGTGCGTCTGGCCTGACGATCTCGGACCACCTCCTCAATTATCCAAGGAAGTTAAAAACCTAGGAATCACCATGGATTCCAAGTTAACTATGAATGCCCAAGTGGACAAATTAGCACAAACAAGCTTCATCACCTCGAAGACTTTACAACGCATCTTCCCCCACCTCGGATTTCCACACAAGGTGCAAGCTACTATCTCGCTTGTACTATCCAAACTGGATTATGCCAATTGCCTCTACCATGGATCATCTCTATCTGTTATGAAAAAACTCTATCTGTTATGAAAAAACTACAACGTATCCAGAATTCTGCAGCCAGGCTACTATTACATGTAAAGCCGCAAGCCCACATCTCCCCTGCCTTGAGAGCACTATTCTGGTTACCCGTTGCCAGAAGATGCACTTTCAAGCTGCTTTGTATCACCCACAAAGCTATACATGGAACAGGACCGCTTTTTATCAGAAAGAAGATTACCAAATACATCCAACAAAGAACCCTCAGGTCAAGATTGGCACCCCGCCTTAGAACACCACCATACAAGAAAAAGACTATAGGTGGTACATCCTTCTCCGTCCAAGCAGCCAAACTATGGAATTCATTACCCCCAACTATAAGAGCCACAGATAACTTTCTTGTCTTCAGAAAACTACTCAAGAGTTGGCTCTTTCCTTCATAACCACCATATTCAAACAACTATGAACTGCATATGCCTATGTTGATAAATATTTTTTCAGATTATGTGTATATTTCTATTTATTTATCGTTTCTTTAGAAAATATGTATCTCTACTATGTCATAACAATAAAATACACACACACTCTTTAAACCTGTTTGACTAAGTATATTTTACCCATGGTTCTAATTATGTATTGTATGTGCATATGGGTGTGTATTCATGTGTGTGTGTGTGTATATATATATATATATATATATATATATATATATATATATATATATATATATATGTGTATATGTTGTTTCTGTGCTTGGCATGTTCGTGGATCATTGCATGGTTCCTGGGTGGGTTGTTATACTAGATATCTATGAATTCCTGCTCTCATCTTATCACACTTATCTACTCATCATCATATGTCATGTCTCTATCAAACTATCCTCCATTCTCACTCTGACTCATCCCAAATTCCTTCTACTACTTTCATCTCCTAAATAACTCTGCCTAAGCTCTTCCCTCCGCTTCCACATCTAACTCACCAAACCTCACTCTACTACTGTGACCTCCCACACAACCCTACTAAATTCTCCCGCATTTATCTCACCCTGCTACTATGCTCTCCCTAACCCTTCCACATACTCTTCCCCCCTCCCCCCCTTTACTCATCCCAAGCCTTTGGGTTGAGTAAATGAAGGATATACTCCCAATTAACACTTCTGGATTTCTTTCCTCCTCCACCCCTCCATTACTCCAGTCAATCTAACTAACAAACTCTCATATCCGCGGCTCAAATTAACTCATAATAATACTAAAACTGTACTCATTATTTCCCGATACTAATCCATCACTAATTCTTGTTGGGTTCCAGAGTAGCGTGCTACTCATCGAAAAGCGCTTTGACGCTTCGTCAGGGGTAGTAAGCGCTATATAAATACGATTGCAATTACAATTACAATTATTGATTGTTTATGTGAAGGAAGGGACACCTTCCTGCACATAAACTTTCATTCCCTGCAACGCAGGCACCCTTGCACTATGGTGCAAGGGTGCCTGCGTTAGCACTAAGCAGCTAATTTTAGCACCAGAGCTAAGGAAAACACAGGGATCCGCCACTTTGTTGTAAATATTGTGCATCCCTGCGTTTTTTAAATGTCAGAGTGTAGCGCTAACAAATTTGGCACAGCCCCACTCCCTGACATTTCTTTGTGAATGAAGCCTTTTGAATGGTCAAAATACCTTAAGAAGATTTTTTCCTCATTTGAACAAGAGGTTTGGTAGGCAGTAGTGAAAGGGCTCCATAAATACAATACCTAATTAGAGTGGTGAGACTTGGGGGCATATTTATACTCCGTTTGCGCCAAATTTGCGTTGTTTTTTTCGACGCAAATTCGGCGCAAAACTAACGCCATATTTATACTTTGGCGTTAGACGCATCTAGCGCCAAAGTATGAGTAAAGAGCGTCATTTTTTGGCGTGAACGCCTTCCTTGCGTTAATGAGATGCAAGGTAGGCGTTCCCGTCCAAAAAAATTACTGCGACGCAAATGCGTCGTATTTATACTCCCGGGCAAAAATCACGCCCGGGAGTGGTCGGGTCAAAAAACCCCGCATTTGCGCCTCTTTTTAACGCCTGGGTCAGGGCAGGCGTTAAGGGACCTGTGGGCTCAAAATGAGCCCACAGCTGCCCTCCCATGCCCCCAGGGACCCCCCCCTGCCACCCTTGCCCACCCCAGGAGGACACCCAAGGATGGAGGGACCCACCCCAGGGACATTCAGGTAAGTTCAGGTAAGTATACATTTTTTTTTTTTAATATATTTTTTTTGGCATAGGGGGGCCTGATTTGTGCCCCCCTACATGCCACAATGCCCAATGACCATGCCCAGGGGACATAAGTCCCCTGGGCATGGCCATTGGGCAAGGGGGCATGACTCCTGTCTTTACTAAGACAGGAGTCATGTAAATGGCGTCTGGGCGTCGTTAAAAATGGCGCAAATCGGGTGGAGGCGATTTTTTTGCGTCAACCTGACTTGCACCATTTTTAAGACGCCCTAACGCCATTTTCCCCAACGCCGGCGCTGCCTGATGTACGTGGTTTTTTTCCACGCACACCAGGCAGCGCCGGTCTGCTTGCGCCGGCTAACGCCATTCAATAAATACGGCGCCCGCATGGCGCTTCAGAATGGCGTTAGCCGGCGCTAAACTTTTTGACGCTAAACTGCGTTAGCGCAGTTTAGCGTCAAAAAGTATAAATACGGCCCTTGGTTTGCCAGGAGGAACAGACTCATAAAGAAAATGTTCTGAAAAATGATAGTAAAAAAGAGATCTACTGATGTTTTAAGAAAGACAAATGATGGTCGAGATTACCATCCATTCCAATTTGCTACCTACATTTACCATTTTAAATTTTACATGAAACACTAATGTAGCTCCTCCATCTCCACTGAAACCAAAAAATCCAAGCCCAATGGAATTCTGTTATTTACGTCCCTTCGTCTAGTGCTGTGAGACCTTTTGATCAGTGTTGTGCTTTGATAGTATTTGCAATACTAAGGGCCTGATTCACAAAGATGTTGCTGTGACTTACTATTGCTGTGCTTTTAAGTTCCAGTGGTAAAACAGGAGGTGTCTTGGCACGCCCTCAAGAGTAATTCACACCTGTTCACGCAGCAAAGCTTGTGTCAGGGCCTAAACAAGTAAATACAATAGCAGTAAATCGCCATAGATGCAAAGCATTTAGAAAAGAATTCAAACGATTGCACACACGTGTTTTAATGATAAGTCCAAGTTGCCTGAAGCTCAGATGATTGGCCTTACTAGCATAGGGACAATTTCTGAAAGCCATTTACATCTTTAAATAAATTCAAAGCTTAGGGTTGGAAGTTTGCGTACTTCCATAAACTCACACGTTTGTCGGCATTTACAATCATGCTTCCCATCCAGCTAAGGAATATCAAGGGGCAATAACAGCACTGGTGGGTAGAAGAGGAAGGGTTTCTTCACAAGGGAAGGGATTCGCGAATGTACAAAATATACATTGCGCTCAAATATGCAAGTGCAATAGCCTGCAGGTAAATGAGTATTCTTAGAACCTTTCCAGGACTGCTCCTAGAAATCTTTCTAAAAGTAGAAAAAAATAACATTTTGAACCCCACAAAATAGTAGGCCTAGGGTTACAGGCTGTTACTTTTTATTTGAACTTGGTCAATAGAAACTGTGCAATTCATCTAAAATAGACATTAATACTAGGGTTAATCAAATGAAATGAAATGAACTGGAGTTCTCTGTTAGGTACTAAAAGGAACCTTTATGTGAGGCCCTTCAGTTGCCATAATGTTTTTGAAAATGAGTATTTGTCAAATGTTGTATTTGCAGTTGTAAAAGGCTATACTATAGGTTACTGTCAACACATTCATACATTTTCACAAAACCTTTCTTTTTAACTAACTCAAAGTGCAACTTTTCAGCTAAAATTTCGCCAACCTGCCCTTTATGAATTTCCCAAAACATTTGGACCTCAAAAACAACATAGTTTAACCATGCTTGGGAAAAAATGTGATATAGTAGTACCCAAGCGGGTAGAATTAAAACAGTTGCAGCCTTGACTGCTGTTAAATATGCTGTTGAGTAAAAATCCTTGTCGACAGGCTGGCAAGTTTTCAGACTCCATATTAATTATTATGGCCCCCAATTACAAGGTTGGCAGTGGCGGTCCTTCCACCGCGGAGCCCGCAGTAAGGACCGCCACATTAGGAGTTGTGGGACTTGGCAGACGGCAAGCCTCCAAAACCCAGTCTGGCCGGCCAATGCAGCCACACTGCCGCGGCTAGCGGTGAGCACCTCCAACCCGGTGGCAAGCCTCAGTCTGCCAGCTGGATTACTAGGTTGCAAACCGCCAGGCTTTCCGTGGCGGTCACCCTGCCACAAAAACCCTGGCGGTCACGCACCCGTGACAGGACTGTTCATTCCTTTTGCCGGCACACACATGCACACATGTCCTCACACATTCACACATCCCCCAGTCCACACACTCACAAACACCCTCTCTTCACTCATGCATGCATTCACATACACACCCATTCAGCATACATGCACTCAGATACCCCCACTCACTCGCATTCATCCACACAGACACCCCCACTCACTCACATTCATCAGCGCAGACACCCCCATACACACGCACATACATGCACACACTCACCCATACAAACAGGTGCCCCCCCCCTTTCGGATGACCACTTACCTTTTTCATCGAGGAGGACATCCGGGTGGGGATGAGTCCTGGTGGTCTAGCATCCCCAGCACCACCCCGCCAGCAGGACTCCGCCAAGCCGTAAAATGGCTTGTAATACGGCGGGTGGAGTCCTGCTGCAGTGGAGGTGCTGGCGATGCACCCGCCTCTGCACCGCAGACCGCCAGCACAACTGCTGGTGACTTTTCACTACAAAGATGGTGGACAGCTGCCAGCACTCATAGTATAGAGGTCTGCAGACCACCAGCACTGGTGGGCTGGTGGTGGGTTTAGCTTTTGCGGTCAGGGAGATTGACCGCCAAAGTCAAAATGAGGGCCTATGTCTCTGCTATTCCTATATGCTGACTAATAAAATAATACTAAATAGGAGGAGAAGATTGTTGTGATATCTTATGTCATCTCCTTATCAAAACTTTGTGACATTTTAATTCATTTATACATATCGTCTGCCTCAAATATAAAAAGTGAGTGCATGGGATCGAAAGAAGTCAAGTTTTTTTGTTAATTATGAAAACCAGAACAATTAACATTGTAATGCCAGCAAACACAACTTTATCAGCAGAAAAAATAATCTCCGTTCTGCTCATAATATTCAGTTATGTCATAGACCGGTGTCTAAATGTACATACCCGTGTTAAACCTGTATGTACATTTAAGGGGAAGCCCGGCATTTAATAGAGCCTGACTTTGGAGTACGTGTCACATTTTACGGCATGTTTATTCTACCTTCCATTTTTTTGTTAATATTGATCTTTAACTTGTTTATATATCACACACAGCATCTCACCTTCTTAGTTTTGACAGTAACTCTTGGACCATGACATCAATTGGAATTATTTATTTTAGAGTATAATTTAAGATATTTTGTTTTTTTTGTTTTTTGTTTGCAGCCACGGTGAAAATAACAGGCACCACAACTGTGTCCAAATCTGACATTTTGAGCCTTGCTTGTAGTTCTAATGTAGCAACTTATGAAAGAATGACATGGCAAGTGGTGAGGAACGCTGGAGGTTCACACGACCTTCAGTCTTACTACCAAAACAACAATGCAACTCTTTATATGCCTAAGGTGCTGCAGTATTGGGCGGGTGAGTAGTAACAGTTACAATTATGTTCTGCATTTTGTTTCAATATGGTAATAAAGTAGGTTTCACACTCATGCTTGTAATAAACAAAACACTTGCCACAACCCCTGATGTAACTTTAGTGGCTCACAAGTTTAAAAAAAATTGACTGTTCTTAAGAGGTATACTAGGAAGATTGTACCATAAGTTCTAAAGCATCTCGTACCTCACCACACCATACCAGAGGCAGCAACCAGCAAGACACAGGTTCACAACATAATCAGTCATTGAGGGTCGGGTGGGGAATTCAACAAACAGGGGCTTATTTAGACTAACATGATCTAAGATAACTGACGGAGACCATTGATCAACAGTGTTTCCCAGGCGTAAATACAGCGCAACGCTGATTCTCAGTCTTTTGAACATTGAGGTTCAATTACATAAACAAATGACTTCATTTAGGAGTGAAAGAATTGAAAAAGAAAGGTAAACTTATACTTACAAAGCCATTTACATTACATATTACATAATTTTGTGCTTGAAGAAATACTAATCAAGTGGCCTGGAGTTGGTGGTTTGGAACACCTACAAATTTAGGCTTTTCCGGCCCATTTCCACTCTGGAAATGGCCAGAGATTTACTCCTGTCATGGGTGGGAGTAACTCTCTTTCAAGCCTGGGAATGGCAATCCAGAACTGGTGTGAAACAGTGGAAACAGTTTTTTTTTACGGGGGAGAAATATTTTCCCATGTAGAAGAGTCGCTTCATAGTCTCAAAATGAACAAGATTTCAAGAGAACTTGTCTGATCTATTTACAACTACTCTGGAGCTATCACCTTCAGCGTAATGTGACATTCATATACAGAACAAAACAAGAAAGGTTATTTTTGTCATAGAAATCATGGTTAATGCTACAGAAAGAAAAAATATAGACACATTTTCTGAATTTCCATATCTGTTCCTCATCCATTTCAGTAAAAAAGTCTGACATGAAGCGTGAAACATGCTTCCAACACCAGCAGCAGTCTGTCAGTTAACTCCCTAGTAACCAACTGCAGCTTCACCCCATAGTTCTAATAAGCACTAATATTTTGTAGTTAAGATTAAAGTGAGGCACTCCTGAGGGTGTGGTCTGGCCACGTAGGAAGATGGCCGCCTGAAGGAACAGCTCTGCGGAGTGGCGGGACTGGAGCCGGGGGGGGCGATGCGGAGGCGTGGGACCTCTTTCACCGACGCCAGAGGAGAGAGTGGAGGGCGCCACTGCAGAGGGGGCAAATTCCGGGGGCGGGACAGGTCTATAGCCCTGTGAACCCCAGCGCTGCGAAATCACGGCCTGCAGTGCAACCCCGGACCACGGTCTCCACCATTTGACAGCCTCGGCACCGCCCCCGAAGGGGCCAGTAACCCCTGTACAATCTGCATCATTTAATCTGGTGCCGCTCCGGAGTGCTCGGAGTGGGGCCCGCACCGGGAGCCAAGACACTTCTGTGACTTGTGGAGAGCGAGTGGCACAGTGAGTCTGAAGGCTGGTTGTGCCCTCACCTGGGGCTTTACTTTTGTTTTCCTCCAGCCGCCCCACCCTCTCCCACTGGGAGGGCTCCTTCCATCCTTCCCTTGGCATTGCCAGAGCCCTCCTAACTAACTAACCCGTGCCACATAAGACAGGCCCACCCGACAACGAGGAAGTGAGGGGCTGTGGCCGGGCTGAGGGGATGGCCCTTCTTCTTTTTTTTTTTCTTCCCCCTTCCAGCACTGGGGCCCATCTCATCTCATCAGAGCTTGCACGCTCGCTGGAGAGGACATCCCTCCACACTGTCAGCGTGGCCCAAGGGACCCTAGCCACGTGGCCCCCATCAGAGTAGGATTTGGCATCAGGGGTAAGGATTGAGGGTCGTTTTTGGAGCCAGAGCGGAGCCCTACTGCCACGGGCAGAGATTAGATGGCCTTTTGTGGTAACATTGCCCTTTCTGCTCCCCTGCCCTCCCCCATTTGCCACTTTGACCTTTGGAGGGTATGCTGGCTTTCTTGGACCCCTCTCACCTTAAACATTGGCCATCGCAGTTGACCGCTTACCTTCCTCCCTCCCTCCATTACTGAGCACACCGGGCGGAAAGGGGTGCAACAATCACAGCTAGGAACAGATCCACGTCGGACTGGGCCACCTGTGAGTACTGCCTCACGGGATTCTCGTACCCCCAAGTTCAGAAGAACAAACTCCCTCTGCGGGCATATCCCTACAGGAACAAACTTCTCACCGGACTGAACTTTTTCTTTTCTCCTCTTCTTTTCTGTGGGAACGGACTGTGCCACGAGTTCCACCTGTTGTGTGACAAATACTAGGTGCCTGGCTCAACGGGCGGAGACCCTTCCTTTCCTCCCCCCTTTATCTTGGTACGTAGACTTCGACCTCCTTTACTCGCGAATGAAGATTGTTTGGATCCCTGGCTTCTTCCGACATCTCATTTAGACTCACTGGCGAGGCCAGAGATGCCAGGCAGCAGGTCGTCAGCCAAGAACTCAGGCAAACCAGCAAGGCAGCTGCTCTTCTCTGAGGCCTTACTTCACTCAAAGACATCATCCCCCTCCCCAGTGGCGCACCAGCCTGCTCGGAACCATACCATGTCGGACACAGCTCAGAAGCCACCATGGATCGTATCCTCCAGGAAATATCGGCGGTGGGTCGCAGGTTGGAAACGATGGACAATACCATGGCCTCATTGACGGCAGAAACAAAATCCATCCGTCTGGACATCGCCGGTTTCCAGTCCCTCGTGCTGGGGCTGGAACAAAGGGTGACCATGGTGGAAGCCCATGCTGCCACCTCCCGGGATCGAGACCAGGATCTCCTACACCTTTGCACCAAGCTGACCGACTTAGAAGACAGGAGCCGGAGGGACAACTTTCGTCTCCTAGGGTTCCCTGAAGCGATCGAGGGCGAGGATATGCACTCGTTCTTATGGGAGACGCTGCCCAAACTCACGGGCATAACCTTTGACCCTCCCCTGCAGTTCCAAAGGGCGCATAGGCTCGGTCCCAAGAGGCCCAACGCGACCTTTCGTCCCTGGCCCATCATAGCCTGCCTCCTCCATCATACGCAAGCCTGACAGCTCATACAAAGAGCATGCACGCATGAGCCCTGTCAAATGGATGGCCAGGAGATCCAGATATCAGGGGACTTCTGCAAGGAAACCAGTGAGCTATGAGGGCATTCTTGGCACTCCGTCCCAGGCTACTTCAGATGGAGGTGAAATATGGCCTGTTCAAACCGGCGAGAATGTGGGTCATAAAAAATGGTGTGTCCCAAGACTTCTATGACCCGGAGGACCTGCGATATTTCCTGGATAGCCTGCTACCTATGGACACCTCTGCCCCGACTCCACCTCAAGATTTACCTGCAACGGACCAGAATGCACAGCCTCAAGGCCCCGTCCCAGGAGGGTTGGGATCGGACCGCCACCCAGCAGCCCCCACCCCAGAGGACAAGACTTGGAGCAACTCATGAACAGCCATGATGACAGAGGGTAGGTATTGCATGCGGTGGCACTCCACACACAAGTGGCGGACAGAGACAAGTCTTGCTTCCCTCTGAAGCCCCGTACGGACACGTCTCGATCTTGCTGTTTCTGCTGGGACTTGGGACTATATGGGGATGGAGGCTCCTGACACTCCTGGATCTTGACCAACAGACACTTCATGGCTCTGATGGCCGGATGAGTATCGATTCACTTTGCTGTATAATGTTGGTTCTGTATTTGTAATAGTGCTGCAACGTTCTTTAGTGGGCCTCATAGATACACCAAACAGGTTTATAAGGTTGCCCAGCCCCAGTTGGGACAGTTGGTACTCTAGAACTTGTGCCCTCTGTGGTCTTGGTAACCCCTCGTTCTATAGGTTTGCTAGTTAATCTGTCAGCCTATCTTGCATTAACAATTGGCTTTTCATTTGATTGTTTGCTATATACATGTACCTTGAGTGATTACAGGATGTGGGAAGATGTAGCTATGTTTATTTGGTCACCCTATGCACTTCTCCCTTGCCTCCTCTCCACGCCCGCGCTTTGCTCTGCTCCTCTCCCTCCTTTTTTCCCCTCCCCCTAAGACACATGGGGCAGCATCGTCGCTATAGAGTCCTCTCAGCGCTCCTTCCCTCCTTCTCCCCCTGCCACCGGGGGGGCTGCTGGGCTCGCCGCAGTGCTCTCCCACACGCTAGCCCTCCCGTGGCATCGAGCGGCGCTGACTCTTGTCAGAAGCTATCGTGTAGAAGGACTCTGCTCCCAAGGCCTTGGGACGTCCACGCTCACGTGTGGGGATGGTTCTGTGCTGCGCTCCCCCCCTTGGCTGAGGTCCTGCTGGTCAGGCATAGGGGCTCTTAGGGTTCAGGCATAGACCCGCAGATTACAGTTTAGAACATTTGGGGCTATTGTTTTGCTCCAACCTTTTCTTCCTCTCTTCCTTTCCCTTCTTCCCCCCACATCTCTCCCCTCTCCACCCACACTTGGACTAGCTTTGTTATTGGGGTAATATAAGCTTCATTCCATCTGTTTTTCCTCTCCCCCTCCTCCCCTTTTCTGTGTCTTCTCCTCTCCTCCCCTTCTCCTTCTCTTTCTCCTCCCGTTCTTTTTTCCCTTCCCTTACTCTCCGTCTCCCTCCCTCTTGTTCCCCTCCTTCCTGGTGTCTTCCTCAACATAACTCCCTTCTCCCCCTCCACTTCGGCCCCCTTTCCTTTGCTTTCTACCCCCCTCTCTTTTCCTACCTTCCCAACTCCTACATACTAATCTTCCCTTTTCCCCTCTCTTGCCGACGGCTGGAACCCCTTGGACTCTGCACCGCCTTCTCGCTCACCCCGCCATTCCCCCGGCCTTTTATTACACAGGCCTTAATTCCCCCCCATCTGCTCCTCCATTTCCAGCATACCACCCACCCTATCCTCTTCCTCTAGCCCTCCTTCATGGCTGGACACTCGCCTTCCTCCGCCGCCCCGCTGAGGGTTGTCTCTTGGAATTTCCACGGCCTCACCCATTTCATCAAAAGGAAGAAAATACTCTCATACCTCAATACTAAGCGGGATGATATCGCTCTCCTCTAAGAGACCCATCTGAACAGCATTGAATCTGATAAACTGTGGAGGGACTGGGTGGGGACAGTGTTGTCCAGTTGCAGCCCCCCCTGGATGCTGAAGGCAGTGTGTCACGAAAATGCGGCGTTTTGATCTTACTACGGAAAATTCTAACTCATACTGTCATTAAATCATAGATCGACCCGGAGGGACGATACGTGTTCGCTAAACTGAATCGGGGGGCTCTTCAATTTGTGTAGGCTCTGTGTACGCCCCAACCGGCTCAAAGAGACAATTCTTTCTCCGCATCAATCGCCTCTTGACGGAGATAGGGGCTACCCAACACATTATTGGGGGAGACTCGATCCTAGCCAGAGACGCGATACTAGATAGAACCGGACCTTTGGATATCACTAAGAATGGAGACAGGGCCTTAAAATCTGATGTTATGCAAGATAACGGTCTAGACCTCTGGAGGCTGACATATCTGGCAGATAGGAAATACACCTTTTTATCCCCAGTCCACGGTACTCAGTCTCGACTGGACTATTTTCTTATTTCACACAGTATCGTGGCACTCGCACAGGACACTCGCATATTAGACGGAGGTCTGTAGGACCACTCCCCGATCCTTTTGGTTATCCAGTTGGGCCTGATGTCCCCTGGGCGCAAACCATGGCGATTCGCTGTCCATCTATACCAAACCCCTCAGAGGAAGGCACAGTTACAGGAGCATGCATGTACTTACATCCGAGACAATGTCAGCTCAGTGTCGTCCAAAAGGGTAACATGGGTGGCGGCGAAGGCGACACTACGAGGCCACATGATGCACGATGCTGCACTGGCGAATAAGGACAGGAGGAACTTGATGTGCCAATATACAGACCACCTCTCCCTCTCCATCCGTAGGCAACTTGAGAGAGCCTGAATGGCTTTGAATGAACTCTTTACTTCTCAGGCCGAATACGCGCTGCAACGCCTATGGGGGCGACATTATGAGCTTGTTGGCAGCTCAGCTCCGCCAAAGGGCGGTATCCCTGGCTATACCGGTCATCAGGGCAGGTACAGGGGAGATCCTCACGCATCCTCAAGAAATAGTCGACGAATTTGCGACCTTCTACCGGCACCTCTACACGCCAGAGTCGCAGTCCTCTCCTGCCCAGATAGAGGCTTTCCTCGACACCATTGCCCTTCCCTCGCTTTCCGAGGAGGGCCGCGGACTGCTAGAAGGGGAGGTCACCAGACAGGAGCTTCTACAGGCTGTTTCCGATCTCCCCTATCACAAGTCTCCCGGAGAGGACAGATTCCCCGCGGAATTTTATAAATGGGCAGGGGAAGAAGCACTAGATGTCCTTCATGAAGCGCTAACCAAGGCGTTTAAGGAAAACTCATTAGGTGTGATTTCCAATACTGCCATCATCGTGGTTATACCCAAACCCAGCCGAGATCCGTTGCTCTGTGGCAGCTACCGACCCATATCTCGCCTGAACAGAGACATCAAGATTCTTTCCATGTGGGGTATGGTCTTTCCATGTGGGGCAGGTTGTAGGCGGTACGGATGGTCACAGTGCTACGATTCACCTATGTTCTGGGTCTTCTACTCCTTCAGATGCCTCTCACCATGTTGAGATCGATTGACGTGGCTATCAGATCCTTTGTGTGGGGCTCTATGTGCCGACAACTGGTGCCAGCCAAGTTAATAACGCGCAGATCAGATCCCACGGTGGAATGGGGCTCCGCTCGGTAGAGCATTGCGCCCCTAGCTCTCCACCTGTGCCCACTAGCTGTGCCCCTGCCGGGTCACGCAGAACCGCCACTGTGGGTCCCAGTGGAGATGGAACTGCTCTCCCAAACTGGAGGCCTGGATGGGCTTTATCGCCTAACTCCCGCATCCTCTAGTGACTCAAATCCAATACTGAAGGCGACGTGTTCTGCATAGCAGAAGGCCCATCTTCTTCTGGGGATACACCCCTTCTTCCACGCCCAGGCCCCCTTATGGTATAATGACAGTCTACGCATAGGTGGGAAGGTTTTTCACTGGCCAGAATGGAGGAAAGCTGGAATAGACCATCTCGTACAGGTGTTAGAGGACGGTAAACTTAAACCCTTTGCCAAGCTACGGGAGGAAGTCTGCCTTGATCCCAAACAAGAATGGAGATATCAGCAACTCCAGCATTGTATGTGTCAACACACTGACACTATCCGACGGGGCTGCAGCCCTCGCCCATAGCAGCTTATCTGAAGGCATGAGGGAAACACAAAGGAGTAATGGCTGGTCTTTATAAGGTCATCACAGGCCACCTATACTCATACCCTACACTGGACACCTTGCGCCTCCAATAGAGGACTGGGCGGAAACGGTGGATGTGCTAGACTGGGGCACGCGTGAAGGCCACTTAAAATTCTGTCTCTTTAAGGTTCTTCACAATTGGTACTGGACCCCGGCGAAACTGCACAAGACCGGCCTCCTCTCACACTCAACATGTTGGCGTTGCACAGAAACACACTGTGTTCTGCCTCATGTCCTCAGTGGCTGTCCATCGGTATGACCAATGTGGGTAGCTGTAGAACACACCTTGACGGAATCCATGTCGCTCCCAACTCCTCTATCCCCCCCTCTTATCATGCTACATGATACGAACTCCCCCCGGCTCTAACACGCCCACAAAAAAGACTATCACATACAGCCCTGGAAAAGGCAAAAATATGTATCCTATGGCATTGGAGATCGGTCACCTCCCCCACGCCTGAAAAATGTATGGTGGCGATGACTACTATAGCTCAACATGAAAGAATAATCTATAATCTTCAAGACCAGACCGCCATCTTTACTCAGGTGTGGGCTCCCTTTCTCTCTAACATCCCAGATGCGCTGATGTCATCTCCGATCCCCAGATAACCCTCCGTAGATCCCACTCCCTTCTCCCCCCATATCGATCTTCTTGTTTTCTTTTTTCTCACCACCCCCCCTTTTTCTTTCTCTCTCCCCCATCCTGGGTCTGCTGTCATTGCTCACCTGACCTTCTCTTCCTTCACACCTCCCCTCCCTTTCCCTCACTCTTCCCACCCATATTATACCCCTACCCTCTTCTGGTTGTACAACACCAGGCCCCCCACTTTCCCCTTCTCCCCGTCCTCTCCTCCTTTCCTGTTCCTCCCGCTCGTCTCTAGTCCCCCCCTTTTTTCTTTTTCTACCCACTTCCCTCAACCTTCGCACAAGCTGGAGATACATCACCCCTTCCTGCAAAGGCCTCTGTACATTTCTCTTTAGGGGTGGCCAAGGGTCAGATTGTTGCCTCCTCTCGCCCTTGTAAATATCTTACTTGGTGGGCTCTGACATGGGACGCTTTACACTTGCTTAAGTTCTGCAGAGCCTTCACCCATGTAGAGTCCTATGGCTGCTGTACCTTCTAGCGACAAATTGGCCCAAAACCTGCGTTCCCTCAATACCCTTCTTTTTCCCGCCCTCCCCCCCACCATGTTGATTTCATTGTCACTTTTTTTTATTACTCATCTCCACTTTTACCTTTGCTATCTTTCCCCACGCCTGCTATGTCATTGCTCACACATACTGTTGTGTGCGACTATACTTTTTGCCCATCCGAATTGCCTTGAGTCGAACTCTAAAGGTTTTATGTTCAATGGTTAACAATATGGGGAGTCTGTGATTTCTTGCCCTTTGCTTACTCTGGTTTACTATTGCTGTGTAACGATATACTTGTATTGACGTTCTTAACCAATAAAAAATTGCACAAAAAAAAGTGAGGCACTCCTGAACAGCATTTTGTTGAAATATGATTTCAAATCTTTCTTGAAGAGAGGTCTTAAGTGAATGACTTTGTCATGTTAATGCAAGCATGAAACCAGCATGTTGAAATGCTATAGAAGGTGTGCATTTTTTGTTTTTTGAGCTATAATGTATTTTTGTTGGCCACAGGGCCTGACTGGAGGCCAACTCCCCACTGCGCACAGTTGAATTCTCCCACATGAAGCATATATGGTACTGTGGTAATTCCTTGGCTAATCCTTGATTGGCATGTTTAACTTTTCTATGATGCTATAGTATATGTTGAAGAAATACACCTATGGGAGGAGATATTCGTTTGTGGACTGCAGCATTTTTGGGCAACCACCATTGTAGCCTGCCTGAAGTAGTTTGTGTGTGTCAAAATAACCCTTTTGACAGGGGAAAAACTTTCCATTTAAAGAATGTCACCCTATATAGGACTTATAGCCTACAGGGCAGGATGCATGTTTTTTTCAAAGTGGGACATATAGAAATATATAGTACTTTATCCCTACAGTGAGTAGTCCCTAAAAGCTATTTTCATTGTGGAAAGCTCTTGCTGTCCTATGAGGAAATTAGAATAGTGCTTTAAGTATTAAATACTCTGTTATCTTGTTTGCGACCAGCTGGAAAAATGATTCGACCACTATTTTTATTTTTTATCAAATATCCAATCTAATGATAAAAATTCAATTTTTAATAAATATTTAGGAAACATACACTTTAGAAAGTGACCTTTTTTTCCTGCCTGGAGCTCCTGGGAGCTAATTTGAATTGAACTCTCCAGCAGATGCCCAGCCAGTTTTTTATCTTAATGAGGTGTGAAAACTGCTCACAGAGCTGAGACAATGGCAAGGGTGTGTGAAGATGCTCTTCTTCTACTTTTAGGAAGAACAGTTAGATTAGACCCAGGAACTTCATTAACTTTTTAAAATCTGCCCCTTCAGAAGTTAATGTAAAGAGAGACCTGGGAGAAGGCTGTGCTTTGTTCCCCAGGCCGAAACTAGTCAGGTGAGGGAAGTGACCCCAGTATGGTTTTTAGTGACGACAAAGGAGGGGATTGCCCTTGCTATACTTCTGTATTGGCACAAAAGCTCCGCACAAGAGAGGAAGGGTTTCCCAATCTTGGATTTCGGAAAACAGGTGAGATCAATTACATAAACATCGGACCACAGAACTGTCAACTATAGCTGAAGAAGTCTGCAACTACATCTATTTGCAGTTGCATATTGCTGGTTTTACATACAGCTATACCAAGAATGGGCATTGGGTTTATTTTAAAAACACAACTGTTGAATGAAGACTTAACTTATACTTTATGTGGATGGCTTTTGGGTTACTAAGACCATCACTTTGTTCTCTAGTATTGGATTTGGTGTGCTCCATTCTTCCTTACAAATACTAAAATACTAATACTAAGTCAATTTGTATCAGGACAAAGAAGAGGAGTCTAAGGGTCAGTTGGCTGACCTCTTGTGTGGCTGCAAGAACAAAAGAATTTTCAGGAGGCCTGAAATGCCTACCCGACCAGTTGCAACTGTATCTGACTGGACCCTACTGGTTGCCTCTGCTGAAATCATTCCTGTCCCCTGTGTGCATTTTCCGAGGTACTGGTATTCTTGGCTGTCTCTATCTGAACATCTCCCACAAGCTCTGAAAAGCCTTTGGACATAATAAATATCTGCCTTCCAGCTGCTAGATAACCAGAATGAACTACCTAAGCCAACCTAGGAAAGAGGCAACTTTAATGGGCTGAAAAACAGATTACTCCCACTGCTCCAAAGCACTAAATCCAGTTCAGTAAGGTATCTTGCCTCATTGAACTAATCAGTGGATATAACCTGCAGCTTTGTGGCATTGGAGGACTTTAAGCTCTGACAAAAGAGAATAAGGACCTGTATTTGGACTTTGGTGGATAGGGTATTCCCCTGGAGCACCCATTCCAGCAAAACAAAGGTCTGCCCTCCTCATCTAGAGCTGGGCGGAGCTTCAGTATGAAAACAGAGAAGACTACTGCAGCTCTAATTCCTACATCCACCTTAGATGACACAACGAAGTAAGTGCCTCCTGAGGTTAAGCAATTTTCCCATCCCCCCATTTTAGAGTAGGCAAATATAAGACCAGTTTTCATTCTCCATCAGCATCAGATAAAGGCTGGCAGAAAGCGGCAGTGAAAATTGCAAAAATACCTGCCACAAGAAAAACCTCCCAAGGCAAGGAGGTCATTGATCTTTTATTTGCAAAAGCAAAATCCTGCTTTGAGATTTTGTTTTTGAAAATAAAACAAATGATGGAAGGTTGATAAGAAGCTCTGTCATATTGAGTGGGACTGCCGGTTGCTGTAAATGCAAGAAATGATTGTTTTGGTCAAGGCAAGAGGGTCATTGCTTTTTTATTTGCAAAAATAAAATCCTGCTTTTGAATTCTGTTTTAAAAAATAAAACAAATAATGGAAGGTTGATAGAATAGTATTGAATCAAACAGTTGATTCCTGTAAATGCAATACGTATTTGCTGGGTCAGCGAATACCTCTAACTGTGATGAGCAGAATACCCTGTTAATGGCAGTAGTAAAGTTACTTTGCAATCATGACAGTACTCATTAAAAAGCAAAATCAGGCCATAAAAATCTTGACCAGATGTAGGCATGAAAAGTAGCGAGCCGACAAGAGGATTTCTCCAGGCATGAAATGGTATCTTGTTCAACTCTGAGCTTTTCCTGCCAAAGCAAGTGCTGAATCGGACCTGCAGGGTCACTCCCAAACCTTTTTCATTCTCCCCTCCTGTTTTCAGAATTTTATTTTTGTTGGCTTTAGAACTCTGCACACTTTACCTCTGCTAACCAGAGCTAAAGTGCTTGGGCTCTCCTTTCAACATGGTAAAAGTGACTTACACTTAATTGGCACATTCACTTTACTTATATGCCCATAGTAAAATACCACTACATGAACCCAGGGCCTGTAAATTAAATGCATCCTGTGGGCCTGCAGCAATGGTTGTGCCTTCCACTTAAATCTAAGGGCCTGATTATGAATGTCAGACCATTGTAGCCCCAGTTTGACGGTCGAGAGGCCGTCGCCAAGCCAACAGTGCAGTAGCATTGACTTCAGCTATCAGGGAGAGCTGAGGCCAATGCTGCCACACTGTGTGCAGCCAGCACAGTCGTAATGCACAATGCTGCTATTGCAGAAAGTCGCATTCCGAGTGTGCTGACAGGGGGGCCCCTTCACTGCCCACAACATGGGTAGGGGCAGTTCAGGAGCACCCCTCTGGTCCCATCTCTGCCTTTTCACCAGCCTTTTCATGGTGGTGATAATGCCTTTAAAAGACTGGTGGAAAGGCAAGTCATGATCAGCAAGGCACTGCCGCCATAGGCACCCCGTTCTTGACCACGGCATGTACTGCGGACAATCCTTCAGGATCTGGGATCCTGGCGGTGGCAGCAGGCTTCTGGAAGTCCAACTGCCAGCATCATAATCTGACGGCTGCACAGTCAAGATTGCACCTGTCGGACCGCCACTGCGGGTAGGGAGGTCTTTGGATTGTTGTACTCATAATGAGGTCCTATGTCTTTTTTGGCTATTTGGTGATAGTTCACACTTAGGCCTCCATAACTTTTTGAACACATAAGCTATCCACACCAAATTCATGTCCCCTTTTTCCAACATCCTGTACATTCTAAAGGTATCCAGGGTTTGTGGATTCTCTTGGAGGGGACAAAGAAAATAGTCAAAATCTAGCTAAATTTTGAGTTCTGGGAAAAAAATTAACTCTGGATAAAATTGTCTTTTTTTTTTCATAAAGATGGCATCAACAACCAGTTTGATGTGCTGAAGTCACCATCTTCCCAACTTTCAGGAGCACGCAGAACTCAAACAAAAACATATATTTTTTCTACAGTTTTGGCATTTTTCCTATTTTATGTGCTTTCAACCTACTTCCAGTTTGTGGTGGAAAACAGTGTAAACCCATGCGTGATCCAGAAAAGCGATAGATTTCTGAAATGTAGAAAAAAATTCAAATTCAGCAAGGGGGACATCAGTGTAGATTTCTCAAGGTTGACCCAAAGAACCTAACTGTTGAAATAAAAATTAAAAACAAGCAGGAAAAAACAACCTTTTGTGACAATGCTTTTATATGTAACTTTATGTTATGATGACCAAATATCCAAAATCAATGTACCAGTACATTCATTAGACCCTTTTGGTTGTGTTGATATATAGGGTTTGTAGTTTCTCCAATAACTGCATCCTGATCCAGAATGGTTTTACATTGTGTACTGAGTATAGACCAAGTCATATGGTGAAATATTTAGAATGAAAATAGTTTGCAAGGTAACCTATGTATTTCTGAAATGGGCACAAGATATAGAGTTTATGATCACTGATTATTTGTACATCTCTGAATTTGTGGGTTTTCCTATAAGCATATGATTTAGAGGGTATTCTTCAAAACGTCCTCTTTCTTACACACTGGCTTACGTTTGGGAGGCACAAATACAAGGAAATCCAACTGGTGATAACATCCTATTATTTAAGGCTCCCAGATGTCTTCTGACATAAATTGTACCTCACTTGTGTTGGTAGGCCCAGTGCTTACAACAGGAAACATCCCAAAATGCTACATGGATACAGCGCATTTTTCAACTAAAAATTGATGTGTTTTTTGCAATGTTGGTAGCTGTGGATTTTTGTCCTATCTCAGCCGGCAGCTAGGGAAACCTAGTAAACTTGTACATTTTTTAAAAACAGACACCTAGGGGAATCAAGGATGGGGTGACTTGCTTAGCTCTCATAGGATAGTTTTACCCAGAATCCCTTGCAAACTTCAAACTTTGACTAAAAAAAACAATTTCCTCATATTTCCTTGATGGAAAGTTCTGTAATCTGCTGGGAGCCTCAAACTTCCTTCCACTCAGCAATCTGATAAATTCTGGTACCTCACTTGTGTGATTAGGCCAAATGCACGTGACAGGAAACAGCCCAAAATGCAACATGGATACATCACATTTTTCCTTCAAAACTGACTTGTTTTTTCCAAAGTGGGTAGCTGTGGATGTTGGGCTCTAGCTCAGCCAGGACCTAGAGAAACCTATCAAACCTGTACATTTCTGAAAACTAGACACCCAGTGGAGTCTAGAGTGATATGTCGTGTGAGGATCCCACACAGTTTTCCTACCCACTATAGCCTGCAAACCTTAAATTCTACCTAAAATTGCATAATTTCCTTGCATTTCTATTACATAAATAACCAGACTCAGCAGGAATTCATAACATTCCTACTGCCCAGTTTGTTCCTATTTGTCCCAATAAAAATGCTACCTGACTTGCGTGGCTGGGCCTAGTACAGGCGACAGGTAAGCATCAAACCAAGGTCAATAGGAGTCTTGTGGAGTGAATCTCATTGACCCTTGTTTGATTTGTGGCTGTTGTAGGCACCAGGCCAAGTCACAAAAGTGGGAAACAGAAAGACATTTGGACCTTGGGTAGTGGGGAGCTTTACCCATTACCAGGTGGGCGTCACCCCCTCTAAATAGAAACCCTGGTGTTCTAGTAGGCTTTCCTCCCTCTCCAGTGTGACCAGATTGGAGGAAAATAACTCAGCTCAGCCCAGAAGGGGGGGGCAGAATAACTGCTGGGGGTTATATGAATGAGCCAGGGCTAGGCCAGATGCCTGGGTGGGCTGCACCCCCCCTCCCCAATTATGGCCCTATTAAAGAATTCCTAGTGTCTAGTAGTCTTTTTGTCCCATCAGTGACAGAATGGAGGTTATAATCACCAATCTGCCCTCGGGAGGGGTATACATTCTTTTGGTCCTGGAGGATAGGTTAAGCCCTGCTGGTGTGGTGGACTTTCTGCCCTCTGCTGGGGGCAGATTGGAGGAAGAAACCTTCAACCTGCCATTGGTGTAGGGCAGAAAGACTATTGGGTGTTATATGGATGGATGGGGGCGAGGCCCAGTGCCTGGGTGGGAAGCACCAACCCATTTATGGCCTCATAAAAAAATCCCTGCTGTCTAATGGGCTTTATGCCCCCCCCCCCCGGGTAGGGAGATTTGAGGTTAGAAACTCCAGTCTGCCCTTGGGGGCAGAAAAACATTTAGGGCTGGGGGAAAACAAGAGTACAGGCCCATTGCGAAGGGGCAGCCCCCCTCAAAAAAGAGCCCATCGAGGAGTTGGCCCTTGCTTTGAATTGCCCTCCTGTGGAAAACCTCAGGCAGAGATCCACTAGGAGGAGTACCTTTGAAAAGGGGAAAGTCTCCCCTTTCCAGTGATTGCTTTCCCATCTGAATCAGTGCTTGGAGGGCTGAGATATCCCGAGCACTGATGCACTGAAAGTAAAATGAGCTGATTGGCTCTTTTCACTTTTATTTTCATTGTAATTACTTCAGGGTGCCATGTGCGCTGATCATCATTTCAATGTAAAAAAAAGGCCTTGAGTGCTGGGGAATCTCTTCCCTAGCTGCCTAAGGTGAGTTCAGTAAAAGGAGCCACCCTTAGCACCCAAGAGGTTACTCAGCCCTGTAAAATAAGTTGAGGCCTGCCATTGCAGCCTGTGTACTGTTTCAAACTGCTAATTCAAACTGGCACAGTAAACCTTTTGCCTAAGCCACCCTTATGGTAGGTCCTCAATGTTTTTAGGGCAGGGCGCATTGTATTTAAAAGATACCACATGTGTTTTTAAGTTTTACATGTCCTGGTGGTGAAAAACTCTTTAATTCATTTTTCACTCCTGTAAGGCATAGCTCTATCAAAGGATAACATTAGGTTATCAGATTTGATTTAATAAGTGCTAACTTCTGATGGGGAACAGATAGAAATGTAATGTTTTATATCAAAGGAATGTAATTTAAAATCTTATCGAATGGTAAAGTCGGATTATATGTCACAATTCTGAAAATGTCACTTTTGGAAAGTTGGCATTTTCTTGCCCTAAAAATGTGGTGCCTGGAGCCTGTGTCCTGTGTCACATGACTTGGTGTAGTTGGCAGTTAGCCTTTGTGTATTCCTCCTGGACAATGGGAAAAGGGTGTTGGCAGGGTGGGCCATCCTCCCAGGATAGTAGGGCAGGGTTGTTTCCTTCCCCCCTACATTTCAAAGGCTGCGTCCAGCACATTCTCAAATAACGTGTAATAAGCCATTTGCTTAATGGGGATTCTGGTCATTCTGGAACCCATAGCATGAAGTTGGGGTGCTTTCTTCTTCAATAAGCCATTTGTCACCCCAGACCTCTTAGACTCTTAGCAGGGGAAGGGAGGGACATTTTCAGAGCTAGATATAGGAATACCTAGAAGTTTCTCCCACTTTAAAGGCTGGCACTATTTATAAAAATTGGGCCCTCAGACCAACTCTTCAGTTCACTCCTGGACCTGCATAGGACACTCAGAAAGACTGCCTTGTGTTCTTGAGTACTGCTTTACTGCTTGAAGCCTGCTCTGTATTTCAGAGAGCTGCCCTGCTGCTACCAGAGGGCCTGTCTGTACTTCAGATGGCTGCCCCGCTCCTACCAGAGGGACTGACATGATGTTTGGAGCCTGCCTTGTGCCCTCAGAGCACTGCCTGGGGCTTGCCTTGCTGCTCGATCCCAGGATTACCAGAGTAATTCCAAGGACTGGTCTCAAGTTATAAGCTACAGGGACACAAGAACCTCTAAAAACCTTGCACCCACATCTGGACCCTGCCTGGAGTGGGTCCTGTCCCCTCAAGTGGTCCATAACCAGTCCTTTTCTTGGAACTAGTTCTAAAAGTGCTGTACCAGCCTAACCCTAAAACCTGGAGCTTAAAAAAATCCCTCCCAAAAGATTGCCTGGGAGCCAACAGGTGAACAGGACCTACCTGCTCACAATTCCATCTGACATACATTGCCAGTTGACCTGATTTCTCTGTAGCTCTCATTACATTTTTCTCTGCAGTAGTAAATCCAGTTTGTCTCCTCTCAGAAGGGTTATCTGGCCTTTTGGAGCTACAGCCTGCAGCTTCGTCCCAATGGAGATTTTTGACTTAAAAAAAGAAGTCTGAATGTTAAGATCTTCACTGTGACCTTGTCCGTGAACTCCCCGACGATAAAGCCTCTACCTCGGAAACCAGCGGCTGCCTTGCCCCAGTGAATTTTTTCTTTGAAATTTCTTTAAGTTTCGAAGGTAAGCCACATCCGGCTCAGTCCACCTCATTTATGGTCAGCCATAACTTTTGACTCTCCCCACCTTGTCTAGCACGACTAAATGACTCAATTGGCACTTTGAACATTTAGCTTGTAGTTTTCATTGAAAACTTTAGAAATTCATGCATCCATATTCATATTTTTTGCGCCAAATTATTATTTTAAAGTTAATTTTTTCAAATAAATGTGGGATTTTCGTTGCGCTGTGTTTTCTCTTTATTACTGGTTGAGTGCTGCATAAATAATTAATACAGTGTGTAGGAGGCTGGCCTGGCTTGTAGTGGGTACCAGGGGGTACTTACACTCTGTGCCAGGTTCAGTTATCCCTTATTAGTGTAGAAGAGGTGTTTCTAGCAGCTTAGGCTGATAGAAGGTAGCTATAGCAGAGCAGCTTAGGCTGAACTAGGAGACATACAAAGCTCCTACTATACCACTGGTGTCATATGCACAATAGCATCAGAAAACACAATACACAGGTATACTAAAAATAAAGGTACTTTATTTTTATGACAATATGCCAAAAGTATCTCAGTGAGTACCCTCAGTATGAGGATGCCAAATATACACAAGATATATGTACACAATACCAAAAATATGCAGTAATAGCAAAAGGAAGTAATGCAAGCAGTGTAAAGTTACAATAGATTGCACTAGGAGCACATAGGTATAGGGGCAACACAAACCATATACTCCAAAAGTGGAATGCGAACCACGAATGGACCCCAAACCTATGTGAGCTTGTAGAGGGTCGCTGGGACTGTAAGAAAACAGTGAGGGTTAGAAAAATAGCCCACCCCAAGACCCTGAGAAGTAGGTGTAAAGTGCACCTATAACCCCCAGAGAGCACAGAAGTCGTGATAGGGGGTTTCTGCAAGGAAGACCAACACCAGCAAAGCAACAACATTGGATTTCTGGACCTGAGTACCTGTGAAACAAGGGGACCAAGTCCAAGAGTCGCAACAATGTCGAGAGTGGGCAGATCCCCAGGAAATGCCAGCTGAGGGTGCAAAGAAGCTGCCACTGGATGGAAGAAGCTTTGGTTTCTGCAAGAACGAAGAGGACTAGGAACTTCCCCTTTGGAGGATGGATGTCCCACGTCGTGAAGAAGCTTGCAGAGGTGTTCCCACGCAGAAAGACCGCAAACAAGCCTTGCTAGCTGCAAGGGTCGCGGTTAGGGTTTTTGGATGCTGCTGTGGCCCAGGAGGGACCAGTAGGTCGCCACTTGGATGAGGAGACAGAGGGGGCGCCCAGCAAGTCAGGGAGCCCTCACAGAAGCAGGCAGCACCCGCAGAAGTACCGGAACAGGCACTTAGAAGAGGAGTGAACTGGAGTCCACCAGAAAAGGGAGTCCCACGACGCCGGAGGACAACTCAGAAGGTTGTGCACTGCATGTTGAGTGTCGGGGACCCAGGCTTGGTTGTGCACAAAGGAAATCCTGGAAGAGTGCACAGGAGCCGGAGCAGTTGCAAATCACGCGGTACCCAGCAATGCAGTCTAGCGGGGGGAGGCAAGGACTTACCTCCACCAAACTTGGATTGAAGAGTCACTGGACTGTGGGAGTCACTTGGACAGGGTTGCTGAGTTCCAGGGACCACGCTCGTCGTGCTGAGAGGGGACCCAGAGGACCGGTGATGCAGGGGGAAGATTCCGTCGACCCACGTGAGATTTCTTCAGAGCTCCTGGTGCAAGAAGGAGGCAGGCTACCCCCAGATCATGCACCACCAGGAGACAGGCGAGAAAGCCGGCAGGATGATGCGATACAAGGTTGCAGTAGTCGTCTTTGCTACTTTGTTACGGTTTTGCAGGCGTCCTGAGCAGTCAGCGGACGATCCTTTGGCAGAAGGTGAAGAGAGAAGTGCAGAGGAACTCTGGTGAGCTCTTGCACAGAAAAGCCAGAAAAGGAGGTTTGGCTACCTAGGAAGGAGGATAGGCTAGTAACACAGGTAAGAGCCTATCAGAAGGAGTCTCTGACGTCACCTGCTGGCCCTGGCCACTCAGAGCAGTCCAGTGTGCCAGCACACCTCTGAATCCAAGATGGAAGAGGTCTGGGGCACGCTGGAGGAGCTCTGGGCACCTCCCCTGGGAGGTGCAGGTCAGGGTAGTGGGCACTCCCCTTTCCTTTGTCCAGTTTCACGCCAGAGCAGGGCTGGGGGATCCCTGAACTGGTGTAGACTGGCTTATGCAGAGATGGGCACCATCTGTGCCCATCAAAGCATTTCCAGAGGCTGGGGAAGGCTACTCCTCCCCAGCCCTGACACCTTTTTCCAAAGGGTCCTGAGGAAGTCCTTTGTTCTGCCTTCCTGGGCCAGGCCTGGCTGGACCCCAGGAGGGCAGAAACCTGTCTGAGGGGTTGGCAGCAGCAGCTGCAGTGAAACCCCGTGAAAGGCAGTTTGGCAGTACCTGGGTCTGTGCTAGAGACTCGGGGTATCATGGAATTGTCTCTCCAATGGCAGAATGGCATTGGGGTGACAATTCCATGATCTTAGACATGTTACATGGCCATGTTCGGAGTTACCATTGTGACGCTATACATAGGTAATGACCTATGTATAGTGCACGTGTGTAAGGGTGTCCCCGCACTCACAGAGTCCGGGGAATTTGCCCTGAACAATGTGGGGGCACCTTAGCTAGTGCCAGGGTGCCCACACACTAAGTAACTTTGCATCCAACCTTCACCAGGTGAAGGTTAGACATATAGGTGACTTATAAGTTTCTTAAGTGCAGTGGTAAATGGCTGTGAAATAACGTGGACATTATTTCACTCAGGCTGCAGTGGCAGGCCTGTGTAAGAATTGTCAGAGCTCCCTATGGGTGGCAAAAGAAATGCTGCAGCCCATAGGGATCTCCTGTAACCCCAATACCCTGGGTACCTCAGTACCATATACTAGGGAATTATAAGGGTGTCCCAGTATGCCAATGTGAATTGGTGAAATTGGTCAATAGCCTGTTAGTGACAATTTAGAAAGCAGAGAGAGCATAACCACTGAGGTTCTGGTTAGCAGAGCATCAGTTAGACAGTTAGTCATCACACAGGGAACACATACAGGGCACACTAATGAGCACTGGGGCCCTGGCTGGCAGGGTCCCAGTGACACATACACTAAAACAACATATATACAGTGAAATATGGGGGTAACTTGCCAGGCAAGATGGTACTTTCCTACACAGTGCCACTAAGTTATGCCTGACTGCTTTTCTGCCAAACTACCAGAGGGTTAAGCACAGGTTTATTTGATAACTTTGTTGGTTCACCCTGACAAGGATTGGGTTTGTTGCTCGAGTAGGGTTTCACTCCCTCAATTAAAAACCCATTTTCTTACACAATTGCTTCAATGGGACCTCATCCAATAGTTATCCAGCTTCTTCCTCAGATCCAGGCCCTCTTTACGGCTTCGGTGGTCTGAAGGTTCTGCAGCCAGCATACTGCCTGTGCTGGCGGTATGCTGGCTGCACTATTAGTGTACAGGTAGCAGGAATGTAACTGTTGTTGCTACCTTCCAAATTACATCTGCACTAGCTCATCTCACCATGCTGCTATGCTTCTATCATGCCCGCCAGAGAATGGAAAAATTCTTTCTTTGCCTTGTTAGAGTGCACAGAAATAATGGCGGGAAAATAAAACATGACGCTTGTGCATACATTTATTAGAACTCGCTTTCAACCAAGTAGTTCAGCTCAAGTTAACATTAAGTCTTCCTTCAATGTAACATGTATGTGTTTCAAAATGCCACTTGCTGAAGTCCCCCTAGACTGCTGCAAAATCTCCACAAGAGGCCCAAATTATCACACATTTTGGTTGTTAGTTCATCGCTTCATTGGGGGTACAATGCTGCTCCTGCACATATTGATGGAAATTTAGCTAATGACATTGAACATTGCCATAACTGCACCAGCATATTTCAGTGATGTCTTTGATTATGCAGGTACAAACCACACATTTTGACAAAAAACTCACCTACTGCTGTTGAACAGATGTCTGAATATGGTCAATTTCCCTCTGCTGGTGGCTGTGCCACCGATGGTATCACCTGAACATGATGCTTGGGATCTTCTCGGGTGGGTGGGGCATGCTGCTGGAAGCCGACGAGGAGCACTGATCACACGCTGCTTGCTGACTCTTATCTTGGGGCAGCTGACCCACTGGTGCTGTCATGAGCTTGCCTCCATCATGAGGAACAAAGCTGCTGGAATATGCTATTGTCACCTCCCTTCTGTCACATTTTCTTCCCATGATTCCCAAGGAGGGATCCTGGATCCTAATAAGGAGCAAGCAAGGATGGCCACCTCGCCTATTCCTTTATTACCTTTTTCCAATCCAAGATGGCTTCCTCATAACGTTCTGTGTTTTCAGACCTGAATAAGGAAATCTGTCCAGCCATTTCCTTGCACTGCAATGCTTCATGCATTCTTCCCCAATGTCCATCACTCCTGTTTCCTTGGGTTGTTCCATCCCATCAATTTAGTATTCTTCCCAGAAGTTCTGCCCTATCTCCTGCTCCCTGATGTGCTTAGGATGACTCTGGCTGCTTTATCCTTCCTGTGAGTTCCCCCTGGATCCCAAATGCCTTCTGGAGGATTTTTGCCCCTGGTTTGGGATTCCTTCTCGAGGGCTCTCTGCTGCTTGTACATTTCCTGAGTTGGCAACAACGTAGAAGAGCCACCCAGACTTCTGGCAGACCACAACAGTTAAGTGCTGGAGTTCTCCATCAGACCATGGCCAGAGATTCACAGGTAGGAATCTGATTCCTGACACTGCTGGTGTAAAAGAGGTGCAAAATGTACTGGAAGCACAAAGGATATGTTAAATTTTGCTTTAGACTTTTGTAGCTGCATATATTCTATTTTGTTTACTTCACTGGTATCCTGTATTTTATTGACAGCATTTATAATCAGTGAAACTTTCTGGAAGGACTTCAATCTATTATGCATAGGACAGTGCGTTTAATACCTTTAGCTATTGCTATAGATTCTTGTAGATTGGGATTCATAATTGAAAGTTTTTTCAGAATTTTTGAATTCTTAGTGCATCTTACTAGTTGGTCCCATATTAATGAGTCCGTTAAAGGTCCAAATTCACAGGATGGTTCTCTAAGCACAGCCATGTTACATGCCATTTTTCATTCTTCCCTTGAACCTTACTAAAGAACTTATGCCTCTCCGATATCTCATTCATGTTTTCCTTATATTAGTTTTTGAGTGATGTTATAATAATTTGATATACATCTTTTAGGGCTTCTACCCCTTCCCCATTTTACTGTGTATGTGGGATGATCTTCATAAATCTTTCTATGCAGTATTCCAATATTATGGAATAAAACATGTGTTTCTCCTCCTGTAACGTAATCCATCTTTCCCAGGGCACTTCTCGCTACTCCACATATTTGAGAAAAGGCAGAGGTTGACTCATGTTAGCCGCCACGTGATTTGAAAATAAGGGTTGAAGTACAATGGATATGAGAGTACAATCCTAGAGGATTACCAGATGACCAATTAGTTGAAAACTATTATGACACTATTGTTCAGTATGGGCAAAGGAGAGAAAATAGTAATGTTACAACAAGAAGTATAATGGTAATATTGTAAACTGTAAATTTATCGCAATTTATATAGGGTTGCATAATATTTGAAGTTCAGACAAAACCTGTGAAGTAAGAGTTAAGGATTTATCTCAAAAGATATATTGGCATGTATAAACAGACTGTCAAACTGAAAGTTAATGTTGCAGCATACAACATTTTCAGATAACCAGACCAAGCCTGCAAAGTAAGAGTTAACCGTGCATTATTAAAAAAAATATTTTGGCTATAGTTAGAGGTTAGCATTGCAGCACAAGAATGCTGAAGTGGGTGTGGAAGAGGGTGGCATCTACAAGAATAGAGAGCCCCTAGCACGTCCTTCTGATGAGATCAGGAGTTTGTAGACCATGGTGGACTTGCCAAAAGAGAAGGATCCAGCTGACCTGCAAATGCCCCACAGAAGCAGGTATAACATTCTCCATCAAAAATGAAGAAGTGAGGAGAGAAAAGCAGCACCAGTCAAACTGTAATAGCCCTCGGAAGCCACTTCTACCTGCTACGCCGCTGAAGACATGAGGATGAAAAAAGTAGTGTCATCCCATGAGATGTGAGCACTCCTGTGATGCCGTTGGGTGAAATGTCTGGAGCATGTCAGCTACTGGTGACTTCTCAAGAGAGGGGACACCAGTGAGGTGGAAGATGACCAGAGGTATACACAGCAGGACCAACACCTCAGATAAACTTGTCAGGGGCAGCAAGGTCTGATGCAGTGAGAGCGCAGAAGAAGAAATGAATCAGGGAGATTTTTGTAATGCTGTGACCAGAATGAGGTAACAGTTGGACCAATATCAGAGGGTCCGGTGAGCAAGTACTTCTGCCACAATCCCCCTGCCCCCAACTAATTGGACAATAACTAAATTAGATGGCAGCACAGTGCAGTCTACGAGGGTGTCTTCAGAAGAGAGGAATACAGAGCTGTGTAATAGGAGGAAAACAAAGTTCATAGTGGACATACTATCCAGAACAGAAGTGCCAATGTCCACCGAATGGTGATGTCCACTTGCAGAAAAACGGAAAGACAGAAGAGTACCTTGCAATCCACCAAGGAAACAGCCTTGCACCTGCTCCAAGCACTGAACGAATCAGAGCCTCAAAGATGAAGAGGAGACTCTGGGTGCATTGTGGAGAAGTAGAGTACGGTGAGAAAGTCACATTAAAGAGGTGGAGACACTCGGCTGTCCCCTATGCAGCATCCCATCCTCATCACCAGTGAAGAAGACAAGCAAGCCATATGAGGTAAGCCACTTTATTCAGTATGGAGGATAAGTCACCAGTCTCACCATGCAGGGTAGATCTCACAGACAAGCAGCATTCTGAATGCCTCCAATCTGAACCTCGTGATGTAACAGAGAAAAGGGGTGAGGGAAGAGGCAAATAAATGTACTGCAGGAGAAGAGGGGCACAGATGTAATGTGAAGATAAGAAACCACAACAATATACCCAGGGATAGAACTCACAATCTGGCCAGTGTACATTTTCGCATCTCTGTTTTTATATAAATCTACCTTTATATAAAAAAGATACCAGAGCAAGCCTTATAATGTCTTTTCAATATATAACAATATATCTGCAAATTAAATTGATTTCTGAGTTTGAGGCCTTTGAAAACTATAACACCTCACTCCATCCCTTTTATGTTGTTTCAGGCAGATACACCTGCACAGTATCTCAAGGAATATCAAGCAGCAGCAGTAGCGTTACCATTACAATTTTGCCATTGCCTTCAGAATCACAACTGACAACAAATATTGTGGATGGAATATACACTTGCCCATCAACCGTGAACCTACGATGTTGTATAACAGACTCAAACAAATACAGTTTTCAGTTTAAAGTCCAAGGCTCATCAACACCAAGTAAGTGCAACATATTGATAAGATGTTCCTTTATAGTACTGTGAAAAGCTGTGTCGTTATATGCAGCACAATCAACCTCACTTTTTTTAGAATATACTTGGGTTCAGTGCTTGGCTTTTGAATTTTTCTATTTTTGGAAGAAAGAGATGTCTTTCCCTACATTAATAATAAACATCTACAATGATCTGTGGAACATGCTGTTACAATTTCTGATTGTGACTATACCCTTCTGTGTTATGGCTAACATGGTTTCCAACATGTTTAAAGTATTTTAATAGTGATAGTTATGCAGTGTCATTAATTTCTCAATTTACCCACCCATCTGCCACTCTGTTTTTATATGCATTTGGGTGCACGTCTTATTTGAGGGCTCTTTGATTAAATGAAAACAATGCAAATATACTACATATGAAGGTTTTACATAATGTGGTTACGCACATCAATGTAGCGTTATGTGAGAAAAGACTGCTATTAAGGCTTTACAGTAGACGTGTTCTTATTGAATGCAAAAAAAGAGTTTATTTTATTAGGTTCAAAATCTGTCACAAACATAAAAATTGTGATATTTGAACAAATGTGTCATTAATGCTATGAAAATACCATGATGTTCATTTTCAGTTCTTCATCTAACCCAATATCACACCTTTTATCCAGCAATCATTGCACAAGGGGTGAGATGAATGCAAGTGGAAGATACCAAACTCTGCTTCATCATAGCCTTAACAAAAAAGACTGACATTTAGAAAATGAGACCAAATACTTTCTTGACTTTACTAGGTCTGAAGTGTCTATAATCACACCCTATATTTTTAGTTACATCAATACCACGACCACCAGTCAATGTTAAATGGGGAAGTGGTTGTGTGTCAACTGTGTTGCTTAAGATAACCTGCGGAGAGCCCCATAATTATTGATGTTCTATTGATGTCCCATTATACATTTTATTTTTGCAATTTTAAAGAGTTTGAACTCATGTGAAGGGCAATGAAGCACTTCACATGAGAAACAGTTACCTTACACAAGATCACATTCATTTTTTTTGTTTAGGCACAATGAGATGAAGTGATTTGCCCAGGATCACAGAATGTTGAGCCGACCCCGGCTCAAACCTGTTTCTGCCGTTTCACGGTGGACAGCTCTGGCTGTAACTCCACCTCCTGTCCATTCGAAGAATGAGCTCCTTTTTCCCCGACTCATGTTTCATTGATTACTGTGTACTTTCTAGGAGGTTATGATACTGATAAGCCCCACAGGGTCCTTCAGTTTCCGGGAGACAGTAAATTGGGAGGCTAACTGCTTAAATGACACTCAGTTCCCCTTAGAAGTCCCCATTTGACATTATTCATTCCTGCTCTGTGTTTCACCTAGCCCATCTCCTCACCTCCCACTTCTACCACCTAACCCTGTCCTCTCTCCTCCACCCCACCACCCCTCGCTGCTTATTCTTACCTGCGCCATCCAGTCCACTCTCCACGTGCTCTGGTTCACCACTCCTGGTCTTCCTCCTCCCCTTACTTCCCTTCAGTTTAAAACATTCCTCTGCTGCATTTCTCCCACCACAATATCCATCCATTCATCCCGCTCCTCTCCCCTTTGCATGTTGTTTCAGTTCCTCTTTTCTTTCTCCTCCCTAAATGAACACTCTTGCAACCACTGTATCCATCACATTCCCTCCCTGCAACAGTTTTGAGAATCCTCATCTTTCCTTTGAATGTTTTGTTTAAGTTTCTTCTAACTTAGTCAGGGTAACCTATGAGATCTAGACCTCCTGGTTGTTCTCTGTAAAGCGCCCTGATACTCTGTAAAGTGGTACTGTATTAAAATGAAGCATATACTTTGCATAATAAATAAATAATTGGTTCCGCACCTCATCTGTGGTTTTGGTGATAGCAATTCTGTAGCTTCCACAGAGCCAGACTAAACGAGGTTTTGTCAGAGAAATTGTAACCCTAATCCCATGACTTTTTAGTCAGACATTTAGCCCTAATTTATCCCTAACCTTGTAACTTCTGAGTCTAGGCTTTAAAGCCAGGATCCTACCTCAAACCATTCTCTCCTCAATTACACATTGGTTGACCCCTGGCACGTGTTCATATTAGCCCCAGCCAAGATCAGTTATGTGCAAAGTGTGGGGACAGTTATATGCACACAAATGATGAGGGGGAACCATCAATGGAGTGTCCAGAACGATATCTTTGCCCATGCTTTGACAGGAACAAGCCAAAAATAGCAACACTCTACCTGAAAAATACCAGGCAGGAATAGGTTGATATTAGCCATCTAGGACAGAGGAAAAATTCATGGTGGGATGAGGATCGCTGGGCTGCTTGGAGGGGTATATGGATGAAGGAGAATAAGCAATAAAGCCTGCCACACAGGGCTGAGGTCACACACCCTCAGTTTTCTTTTAGAAATGTTTGTGATGCCCCACCCCCTCAAAAGAAAATGCTTCTGAAGATGGTCTTACTCATAAGTGCCAGTGTACCCTTCCCAGTGATTTTTGAATCACATGACAATTATGCACAATTGTATTGTTTTCTGGAAATAGGATTAATGCTTTGGAAACATTTGTGAATTTGGACCATACTGTTTCCAATTAATTTCTAATGAAGACCTGAAACTTCAGTAGCAGGACCTGCTTCAGTTCTCAGATGGCTAGTGTGGGATCAATGGGAGGAACATTTTATCAGTGTCCTTTGAAACAGCTCCAGGGATCAGATAATCGTTTACAGTTGAGAAGCAGAGAAAGTCATTCATCAACATTTTTCATTTAAACAGCTAAAACTAAATATAAGAGCAATATATTTCTCTGTCTACAGTAAATGAATTTTCAGAAGAACTGGAGTGTTACCAAACTACCTACAGCTACACAAGTTGTGAAAAAGACAAAACAGAAATTGATTGCATTGTGACTAACGGTATGAAATCCATAGCAAAAGGTATAATCCTGAGGCCACTAAAAGGTAAGAAAGTGTAAATTTGAAGTGTATCAGGTACATATTTTGATGATGTATGTTGTATTAACTTGAGACATTCCGAAATCACTTAACTTACTCTGTTATGTTTACAAAATTGAGAATTAAGAGTCGGATTGCAGGTATTGGGTGAAGTGGTACCAACACAAATGAGGACTGCAAATTAAATTGGATTATAATGTTCAATTAAAAACAGCAGATATTTTCATATAACAAAGGACTATACTTATTTTGCTTGATTGAGAGTAGGGTGGACTTAGGTGCAGGGATACCAAGTGGCTAGAAATAACAACTCAAATCCATTTGCTAGTAGTTAATTCCCATGAAATGGGAAATAACTGTGGAGACTCATTCTTTTTCCTGGGTGGAATTGCACAAATAATTCTCAGTTCTTTGGAGTTTAAGGTTAAGGCTCACATTTACCACCTGCTCTAAATGAGCAGTAATTTTGAAGAGTTAGACTTTGGAGTTGGATACCAGAGGAAAAGGGAGGTTGTATTTGTGAAAGGGGGAGTTTTACAAGTTTTCAAGGGCGTTAGGACAGTGTCTCATCTGGAGATATCATTCCATCCAATTTGTATTTGTTTATATGTTTGTCCGTCAAAATATTTAAATGCACAATGTAAAACATGTATCCACATAAAATATGAATAATTGGAGATTTTATGTCCATCAATCTGTCTGTCTTTAGATTGTTGCAAACATGTTCTTTGTCTTGTAATTAGGGTCATGTAATGTTGAACTCTACAAACTTGATTAACTTCAGGCACACTGTGTCACAAGCAAATGTACATAACACCAGACCTACAACCCTTTTGTTTCCTATCCAGCCAGACCATTCCCCCATTACAGCAGGCCCTTTTTTGACATAACAGTGTCAGATCCTGCAAGTAGTGCTTGACAGGTCTGATGGAGTTTTTCATATGGTGGTGTACTTTGAAAAAATATCCCTTCTCACTGGTAAATATTAGCTGACACTTAGGCATGACCCTTCTTTTGTCTCTCAGCCAATCAGTCCCCATATCAGTTTTTCTGACTTTACATTATCACAGACTGTTTGACTAATTTGCTGGGTTTACATATAAAATCTGGTGTGCACTTCAGAGGGGGAAGGAAGGATGCCAAAACAATTTGTGTATATCCCCTGCCTGATTGCTGAAAGCTCAACTTTGTTGTACCAGATGTTTGTCTCTGAGATTGTTAGGAGTATGAGTACTGTCTAAAACAGGAATTTTATGTTAATTGTGGGAGGACACTAGGATTACCGCAGTACACACTAGGATTACCACAACACACTCCCTACACACACTCCAGCCCTCAGAGCCCAAGATCAGTGTGGCCGAAGACTTTGTCTGTCTTGAAAATGCCCAAAGTGGATAGGGGTAACCTGGGGAACCTTTACGCCATTGGTTAGGGTGTCTCCAGGGATCAGTCTTACCCACTTGCTGGGTCCAGGCAAGAATGCGGCATCTCTATGCACCAACTGCAGAACATTCTTGGACCTGTGGAAAACCAGATGAGGACTGAACATCCTCTCTGAGACCTGAGAAAACAGGACCTGCTCTTCCTCTTGTACACAGGACTAAAATGTGAAGTCCAAGGATCATAAGACCGTCCCCGCTCACAAAGCAGTGTGGTGGCAATATTTGTCAGTTCTAATTACTCTGTAAGAAATCGCGTTGTTGATTTATTGAGGTGTGAGCCCTGTTCAAGCAACAGCCACAGTCACTTGCAGGTTGAACCACAAAAAGTCACTAAATTAACATGTGCTTAACTCTGGGCAGCTTGGCATAACTAGCAGTCAAACTTTACTTAGAGGCAATGTGTAAGGTATTTATGCAGCCACAAACAGTAACAAAGTAAACACACAACACAAGAAAAATCCCAAAGAAATTTAGAATAATAGAGTGAATCTGATTAAATTCATTGACACCAAAACTATAGAAATCCAATCAGTTGAACCAGAGTTATGAACTTTTAAAGTTTACGGTTCAAAATAGCTCCTCTGAGAGAAAAGCTCCAACCATAGACATTTGGCCACCTTTAGCACCACAGTCAAGGACCCAGGAGTGTTTAGAGATCTCTTGGGGGGTGTCAGGACTCTCTCAGTCTAGGACCCAGTGCAGACTCAAGCTGGTGGGAATCTGTTATGTTCCTGTATCTCTGAAAGGGAGGCCAGCAAACTAGCCCTTGAAGTCACATCTGGTAGTCCTGGGTGCAGATACAGGGCTCAACAGTAAGGCTGGCCAGTGAGGGATCAAGGCAGACTCTAAGCAGCAGTCCAAACCTTTCAGGTTGAGCATCAGTCTGGCAGAGTGCACAGCAGGTCACAGCAGCACTCAGTCCTCTGCGAGTCCTTCCGCAGGTACAGTAGTGAAGAGTGGGTCTGAGAGTCTTATTGTTATCCCCTGGTGCCCTGCTCCTAGAAGGTGGGAGAAGTTTCTGGAAAGATTCTTTAAAGTTCTGGGAATTTACTGCCTCCCCTGCCCTGACAATACTGGGTCTTTAGGCTTATTGTGAGGAGACAGGATGCAGCAGATTCAGGTGCAAGTGGGGTTGTGCCTAGCTCTACCCCCCATAAAGCTAGTTAATGGCACATTCAAACACACCTAACCCCACTATTGTGTGACTGACTGGGAGGAATTCACAAAGTCTGTCAGTCACACCCAGTCATGTGACCTAGCACAGGCTACAGGCACAAAGGGCTCAGGGCAGTAACATGCCAACTTACTAAAAGTAGCATTTTCAAAACTGTAATGAGAAATCCGAATATATCATTAAGGGGGATTTATTACAATTCCACCAGTGCAATACATGACATATCTACCTCCTCTCATTTAGGAACTACAGCTTATTAAATGTAATAAGGAATTCCCAATTTTATCCTACGGGAAGGGTAGGTGCCACAGTAATGAAGAACACATTTTTGAGTTTTTCACTACGAGGACAATTAGAACTTAAAAGTACGTCTTACATTTTATTTATACAGCACCTTGCCATATAGGCTACCTAGTGCCACCCTTAGGGTGAATTATACGTAATAAAAGGAGGCCATAGTACTTGGCAAGAGGGTTTAAATGCCTAGTTGATATGGCAGTGTGACACTGCATTCAGGCTGCAATGGCAGGCCTGGGGCATGTTTAGTAGGGCTACTTAATTGGGTGGAAGTGCTACAGGCCCATAGCATTTAATTTGCAGGCCCTGGATTATGTTGCACCTCTCTACAAGGGACTGACAAGTAAATAAAATATGCCAATCGGGTATATGCCAATCCATATTTAAGGGACAGAGCGCAAGCACTTCAGCACTGGTTAGCAGTGGTCAAGTGCACAGAGTCCTATGGTCAACAAAACTGAATTTTGCAAAATGTGGAGGAGAAAAGGCAAAATGTTTGGGGGTTGCAGAGAAGGTAATTTTCAACATTCCATTTAAAAAACTTCTCTCGCTGATTTCCCTGTAGCTGAGTTATTAGATTCTTTGTTATTCTCTCCTCCTCTACCCAAGTTGGCTAGTGTGCTATTGTCCTCCGGGACCAGCTGAAGTTTTTGTTAGCTCCTTCCTTGACTTTATCCTACCTCTGTCCTTTTCCCATTCTAACCTATATGTGGTAGTAGGGTTTTAATTAGGCTTGGGCGGAGCTCATGGAGTTCCACTCAGCAGAATTCCGTGGAGTTGAATTAAAAATCTGTGGAATTCTGCGGTGGCGGACTTTCGTGAGCAGTGGAGTGGCACCCTGTCCTGAATGCACCTGATCACAGAAGCCCTAAGCAGGGACGGACCTGGTTAGCCAGGCCCAGCACTGCTTAGTGCTTCTGAGATCTGGCACATTCAGGACAGGGCTGTAGGAAGTGAAAGATGCCATTTGAGGCCTCTTATGCACTGGCCTACTCCATGTGCATTGCACACAGGGAAGGCCGGTGCACAAGAGGCCACGGCAGGATAGTGCACTAGAGGCCTGAAACAGCAGCTTTCGCTGCTGTTGCTCTGGCCTCAATTCATCCCAGGGTCATAGGCAGCGAAAGCTGCCGTTTCCGGCCTCTTGTGCACCAGTGTGCACAAAAAAAGAAAAAAAACAAGGGCTCACCTGGGTCCTCGTTGCCAGCGGCCTGGTGCTTTGCCTCCCTTAGCCCCCTGCTCCAGGGCCCAGCCTAGGCTACTGGGAGAGGAAGGCCTGGAATCCTCCTGGATCCAGAGTTGCTAGCACCAACTCCTTCACCATGGAGCCAAGACTGAGCAGAGCTCACTGCCCAACCCTAGTTTTAAAATATGGATTGACTCATCTCACTTTCCCTAAATCATTTCTGACATTATTGATGGTACGGTGTCAATTGAGATCTTTCCGAAAGTGCCAGATTCCACACATTTTAAAAGTCACACTTTGAATGTGGTCTTCGAACCTGCACAAATTGGTTGAAATGGTGGAAACCATTCCTCAGGTATGGAGAAACAACCACTTTGTGAATTTCATCTTTAGTTCATGGCCTGACAGTTCACATGGCCAGTACAGCTCCAGGACATCCCAGCTAAAATGTCTCTGGAGTCAGTTTTCTATTCCTAGTCTTATAAGTTGTCTGGATGAGGGAGAGAGACCATTCAAATCTTCTCCCATAGAAAACAGTTATAGGATCTATACTCAGCAGGGAAGCAGCTGTGGATGAGGTTTTGTCTCTAAACAAAAGTCAACCTGAAATGTACTAGACCTTTAACTCTTTCATATACAACCACCTTATCTGTGGCTAAAAGAGGATGTAAGCAACTTAAAAGGGCATGTCACAAGACTAAGGGTCTGTTGCAACTGTGACAGATATCCCATACGCCGAAATCAAAATACCATTGTTTTTTATGGTATTTCAACCTCAGCAGATGGAATATCCATCACGGTTGCGACAGAGTAACCCCTGCACTGAGATTTAAATCAGGGCCTAAATTGGAAGAGAAACTAGATTTGTCAAATTATAATAAACTGATGGCTTCCACTCAAGCATAATTTTATTGTTAACACAATGTAGCTGCTGACAATTCCTCTAAGGAAATTCTCACATTAGTGAGATCACTCTTCTCACCAAGTTGCGTGTCCTCCGCTATTAAGCAGTTGCAATAGTTCACAGATCAGGTCTCTCAATAGATTTGAGCCTCAAGTAAGTTCCATCTGTCACTCGCTAGGTTCCTTGGCAGTTGAGTCTGTTCCTGATCTGGAGGTTGTCTCCAATTGTCTCTCACCTTCTTCTGTGATCATGAGTAAGGAGTCCATGGTCCTTTTGGTGGATGAGAGGAGTCCCACTCTATCCCTTGGTCAGACCTCTTTCAAATCCTGTCACAGGAACTGTTTACGTCCTTTACAGCAACTGTAAAGTTGAACTCTCTCCTAGATCTAATCCCTCCTAAGTTTTGGAATACGGCTAAGCCTTTCTTGGAACCTTGTAATAACTGCTTAACCAACACCTAGATACTGGCAGAGTGGAAATGGCCCCCTGTTCTTTCCGGTTTTTGTCCCATTTCTCTTCTTCCTTTTGCTGTTACAATTTTGGAAAAGTATGTCAACTTTTTGCTCTCAAGTTTGCTGAAACAACATCGGATTCTCAAGCCTGTACGACGGTTTTCTTCTGGCCTACAGTAATGAAACTGCCATGGTTTTAAGTGACCTGTGATTGTCAGTTGATTATGCTTATCTTGGTTTTAGTGTGCCTCAATATGTTTGCTGCATTTAACACAGTGTTGTATTCCATTCTTCTCTCCAGGCTCAGGGATGTCAGAATTAGGGGAGCAACCTACTGATGGTGCAAATATTACTTAGAAGATAGGCATTGAACAACCTGTCTTCTTTCTTTCATGTCATGTTTTAGAGCGCAGGGCCAAGAGGTCTTTGAGGTGTCTGCACTCAATCCCACTCTGTTAAATATTTATATACATCCATTGGCTAGTTTAGTTAGGTAATTTGGCGTCAGTTGTATGAATCATGCAGACAACACTGATCATTGCATTGGATAGGACAGGGGCAGCCTCGCTTGAGGTATTCCATTAGTGCATGTCTGTGATATCTCTCAAGGCTTTGTTCTATTGTATTGACGTTTAATACAGATAGGACAGAGTTTTTGTGGGTTTCTCATTTCTCTTTGGCCAGACCTTTTCCTTCTAGCTGGCCTCCTGCTTGATCTAAATTCATTTTTCCAGTCCAATCTGTTAAATACCTTGAATTTCATCTGGATGAGAACTCGACGTTGGTGAAGCAGGCAAACCATCTAACATCTTCCTATTTCCTCTTCTAGAGGGTCCTAAGGAAGTTTATTCTACTCCTACCTCTATCAGCTCACCAGATAATGGTTCAGGCGACTATTCTTAGCTGTCTTGACTACTGAAACTCTTTTTGGGTGCCCCACAGGGTGCGCTGAATAGTCTCAAGGGCATTCAAAACATGGCAGCCAAGTTTGCTCTTGGCCTGCCGATGCATGCTTTATCCTCCTCTGCACTGTGCATGTTACAATGGCTGCTGATGGCCAAAATGATTACTTTTAAATCTTCATGCAATTTATTCTCCCCTCCAGGCTTAGGGAGGTTGGAATTGAGGAACAGCCTATCAATGATGCAAATCTTACTTAGAGGATAGACATCACGCAATATATCTTCCTCCTTTCATGTCATCTTTTAGAGCATCGGGCCCAGGGGTCCTTTAGAGGTCTGCACTCAGCCCCCCGTTTAATATCTACATCCAGCCATTGGCTACTTTAGTTAGGTCATTTGGTTTCATTTGGATGAATTATGCAGACAACACTCATCTTATTGTTGCTTTGGAAGGAGAGGGTACCCTAGTTTGAGGTATTCCATCAGTGCCTAGAAGTTTCATACTGATAAGACGGAGGATCTGTGGGTTTCTCATTTTAATTTGACCTATCCTTCTCCTCCTATGTTCTGGCGTCCAATTTGGTCAAATTCTCCTTTTCCAGTCCAGTTCAAAAACCTTAGTTTTCATCTGGATGAGAACTTCATTTTCAGGAAAAATACTCTAACATCTTCCCATTTCATCATCTTGAGGGTTATTAGGGAGACTTTTCCTCTGGCAGCACATTGGATACTTGGTCAGGCAACTAGTCTTAGCCTTCTTGGCTACAGTAATTCTCTTTTTCTGATTGCTTCACACGGTGTGATAAATAAATTCCAGTGCATTCAAACCATAGTTAGTTAGTGCTTGGCCTACCTTGGCATGCCTCTTCCTTTTCTGCACTGTGTGTTACATTGGTCTCTGGTGATCAAAATAATTACTTTAACATTTGTGTGCATTGTCCATTGTGACATATATAGATCTAGCCAACTGTAGTTGAGGCAGAGGTTCAACATCTAACTGCTGATTGGGACCCTTTGTTCTATGGACGCTTCTCAGTTCAAAAATTTCAGCAAGCTCACTGAGGCAGGAGAGCCTTCTCGTGGTGATTTGGAGACTATGGAATTTCCTTTGTATCACACTGTGGAAACTATGTACCTGCACTTCAGAAAAGCCCTGGAAACTTCTTTGTATTGTGTATGATTCATTTGTACAGCTGGGTAGAGAGGTTTTGGGTCTTTCTTTTTTTCTATTGTTTGTACTTGAATTACTTTACACCATTTTCACATGTTGCTTGATTTGGATTCAGCTCTGGGTGGGGTAGTTGTTAGTCTCCTAGTGGCAGGATACATGTATGGAATTTGTGTGCTTATAAACTCCTAACATAGCATAACACAACAAGCTACAAGAGCCATTTTCCTACAGCCTCCCAGCTTGTCATAGTTTGGACTCTTGCTCTGAGCAAGACTGCTGGTTTAAGGAGGACAGTACTTTTGTTTGTGGGCGACTATGCCTTTCCTACAACAAGTCGCAACTGTTGTCCCAACCTTACCGGCTCACTAGCAGTACCTCACCAGAAACACAATAGTAAGAGTGATTTATGGCAGCCGTTACACATGGACTCGAGAATAAGATATCTCAGGGAGTGTCGTGGTTAAACAGAGATTACCCCTTTCTCACAGATTTATCATGTCTCATGCAAACACAGGCAATGACAAAGATGCAGTAGATTTTCAATAGTTTTTATTTAACATAACTGCAATTTGCGATAAGTTGCATGGGCTGTAATGATTAGGATAATTAATAATGCAAGAAACAGAATTATGAAGACAAGAGTCATTATTACAAAGACCCCCACCATCTTGCAATGTGTAGAAAAGACATACGAGATGTAATATGCCCTAGTACCCTAATGTGAAAAGGCCTAACCTCCTACCTAAAGGAGAGCTGGGTTTGTTAAACCTAATCTGCCAATGCCATGTCCATGAGAGGAGCCCACATCCTTGTTACCTTGGAATGAGGTCTCTATCTCAGACTCCGCAGGGACACGAAGACTGGGTCAGCGTCAAGACAACTGCAGTATCGGTATCAGCGATGGTGGCGATGCCCTCTGGTCGGAATCCCTCTGATTATCTGTCTAAAGTGTGATGTTTTTATACAGATCTACAAGGACCCCTGACGTAGGTGTGTTCCCAAACAATAGATAACAGACATGCTTGGGAAGGCAATTAATATAAACAATCCCTCAAAAGTATAGAGAGGGAAAATCCCTAAGTGTGAACACCTACTGTTTGTTTGTCTTTGGTGCTTGATATTGACGCCTTGGCGCAGTAACACTGATAATGTTACCCATAACAAGTGGCCTATCTATAAACAAGGCAGCCATCTTAGAAGAAATAAATAATTAAATGGGCTAAGACAGAGCAAGCTAAGTAGGTTAAAAGTCACTCCGTGACGGGGGCACGAGTCTGCAAGCCAGAGGCTAAGCTAACTCCTGTTATCCCATTAAAACGAACTAGGAATCACTACAAGCTGACCAGTGGTAACAGGACCTGGACTAAACCCACCTATTGGCATCTGCCTGCTGCCCTGTGAGTATCTAAATGCCTCCCCTCAGGTCCTGGTGGCTTTTGAAGTGTACTCCTGTGGTTGATTTGAACTTAAAGGACTAAAGTCAGAAGGTAAAATATTTGAACAGGATGAACCTGGTTAGCGCTCCATTGCAGTCAGCATCAAATTGCGCCTGGGTCCTATTCTACCACGATTTGTGCTTCCTGCCACCAGTTCTACTTACATTTTACAAATTCATATATCCGGTCCTCCTTATTGGATTTTTTTCATTTCGGTGTCATTTAATTCATTATAAAGTACTCTATTTTATTTGGTTTTATTGTTTTGCATTTTAACTTTATTACTGTTTTAGTATGCCATAAATACTTTACACATTACCTCTAAGTTAAGCCTGTCTGTTCTGTGCCATGACTACCAGAGGGTTAAATTCAGGTTTATTTAGAGACTGTGTTGGTTTATCCTGACAAGGACTGTGGATATTACCTGAGGTGGTACCTCAACTAATAGCCCAATTTCTCACACTGACATTTCTGAGAATGGAGGACAGGGAAGTGGGAAACAGGAGACAGTTCCTCCTAGAAATTCAATAAGGTCTGTTTGCTGCAGAGGACTGCTGGATAGGCCTCCTGAGTACAGCCTTTAAGTATAGGGTGGGATTGCTCTCTTTGTTGTTAAGAATATAAAGGGGTCCTTCAGAAAGGGTTAGATGCTGTCTGTCTTCCAGATCACTGTCAGGTATGGCTGTTGATTTCAAACACCCAAGAGACACTTTGCCACTGTTTGTCAGAGTGAATGTGCTGCTCAGCCGAAAAGATGTATTATCGCACTAAACTGCTGTTGCTGACCTCGAAGCGACTCAGCCATCACCCCGCACTGGAGACTGAGAGCAGACTGATTGCTGCCTCGACCCAGAGAAGGCCACATCTGCTCAATTACCAAATCAACAGATAGTTCATGAGGAAGGAACCCTGCCACAACATGTGGCATCAAATCTTCAGCCAAAGCTCTGTGCCTGAAATAGGGTCATCGACCAAAGACAGACACATGCCTGTCACTGTCTCCAGACCCTATCATGCAGCCGGTGTCTGCTTACTGGAAATGGGGCAGCTGACTCTCACACCTGCTGCAGACACATCTTCACTGTAGGAAGGGGGCCCAAACTGAACTGTGGTTGGCCGAGCGAGGCCTACAACAGACTTGCACCAGTTTATGAGATAACAGCTGAGAGAATGAGTCCTTGCATTTTGCATACCACACAGGTGGAAGGTGGATGGGGAGCAGAAGCAGCATTATCATCGGAGGATAATAGTCCTGCACCAGATACTATAAGTACCTGGTAAAATTTGTAGTGTGTAATATTAAACTTTACTCATTAAAGTAAGCCTCTTTCACAAAGATATCAACTGGCTGGACAATAAATTTACTATGCTGTTGAATATCTGTTGAATTCAGATCTCGCACCATTCTCACTACCTTCTTTGAAAAGCCTGTAAATGCTTGCCATCGCTACTGCTGAGAGTGAAGTGCAGAAGACATTTTACTTGGCCCAGTTTGCAGAGCCATTATAAGGTGGAGCTGGGGAGATCAGAGGCAAACAACCCCAGCCACAGATGTGACCTAGTAGCCCCCAGTTTCCCCTGACCTCTCAAATGGGTCAAAGCAAAATCTTTAAAATTAAACTTAAGTGAAAGAAAATGGAGTGGAATTACTATTAAAAAATCAGCTAACAGCCTAAAGGAAACAATGAGAGGTCGCAATGTTGTGGGTGTATGATTGGATAGACGTTATTGGCTCCTCCTTGTCAAAGTCTAACGAGGACCATCACCTAAGTACCCTCTGTGGGTGACTTGGAATGAAGATAAGGTGAGAAAGGGTTGGTGTTTCATAGCAGGTATGGGAAAATGCATATTTTTGCTTGGTCACCCCCATTTTATCCTAAATATTATTGCTGAACACTTGGTTACTGCCCCCCAGATCCCTGTGTATGTGCTAAGGCCACTAAAACATGTTGAAATTTAGTAATCCGTGGTTGGCTTATTTCACTCTCTTATACATTTGTGGTATATGGTACAGAAAATACAATTATGACATAGAAACTTAATATAACTTGTTGACACAGCACTTATTGCGCTGTCCGCTTGTGTGACAAGTGTAACTAGTGTGACAAAGAAAATATGGCTGTAGGCCTACAAGTGTAGCCTGACTGCTGCAGTTTATTAAACCTACAGCCTGACTTGTTAAAGTAACCCCTTTAAAAGGGGAATATTCTTCCTTTTAAATAATGTCACCTCTATGTATGTCTTGTAGCCCACAAGGTAGTATGCATAGTGTTAAAAAATGTGACATGTAAAAATGTAATGTCACAATGTCTCTGCAGTGACCACTCCCCAAAAGCTATTTTTACTGAGAAAGGCCATGACTATCGCAAGGGAAAACTAGAGTGTAGATTGAAATATTGATTCTGTATCTTTGTAATTATTAATAAAAATCCAATGGTGAGTGTGAATTTTTAGTAAATATTTAATTTTCTAAAATTAAATCTCCAGCCGCTCCCAGTCATGTGCTTGACCTTAATGAGGTGTGCCCACTGCTCCCAGAGTGAGGTCAGTGGCTTAGTATTGGGTAGTTGTTTTCCTCCCCTAGTTGATGTGAGTCTGGCAACTGAATGAATTTCAAAGGGGCCTGCACTGTCACAAGTAAACATCAGATTACACCTGGGAAGCACCAGACTTTGTCCCCATTGTCAGGCTTGCAGCAGTCCCACTGGAGGAAATGCTAACCCCAGGGGAAACCTCTTCAATTTAAATAATGCCTTGCAGCCTACAAGGTAGGGTTCATAGTGTTAAAAATGGGACATGTAAAAATGTAATGTTACCATGTCTCTGCAGTGATCAACCATCAAACGCTAGTTTGACTGTGGAAGTCCATGACTATAGCTTGGGAAAACTAGAGTGTAGATTAAAATATTGATTCTGTATCTTGGGCAGGGACCAGCTAGAGAAGTTCTACAACCATTCTTTTAAATATGTATTAAAAGTGAGGTCAGTGGCCTAGTAGTGGGCAGTTGCTATCTTCCCCTAGTAGGGAGACCAGTTGATGTGGGTCTGGAAACTGAATGAACTTCAAAGGGGCCTGCACTGTTACAAGTAAACATCAGGATACAGCTGAGAAGCTCCAGACTTTGTCCCCATAGTCTGGCTTACAGCAATCCCACTGGAGGAAAAGCTAACCCCAAAACTGGTCTTGAGTGACACAGGCTCTGTTTCTCCACCTTGAAGTTTGGGAATAAGGTGCACCAATGGATTGTTTCTAGGGGGGCAAAGGCGGGTCTGCTGCAGATGTGGATAGGGTTGCTACCAGGAACTTTTACCCCCCTTGGTTATGAAAAGCCAAGAGTCACCTTCACCCATTACTAGCAGTTGCCAGGCATAAATGTGGCACCCCAAGGAACCATCCTTATTACAACTATAATATTTGAACGTGCTTCTCTGTTGATTCAAAAGTGCTTGTGTGTGTGTGGGTTAGTGAGACATGAGTACATGCATGAGATTGTCATGTAGGTTCTCATTATCCTAATGAGACTACTGGATTTGGGCGACAGAGTCACCTCTACTGCGGGGGACTGAGTCTGATCCTGCACCATGTGACACCTGTTGGCCTAATCTGGGTTTATTTCAGCTAACTAGAAGTGCCTCATCTCCACCCAAGAGCAGGGATGATTGGGGCAACCGGGCGCATGACATAGGTGACTCCTCAGAGGTATTGTGATCACTCAGATCTCATCTGTTTTTCTCAGTTACATTAGTTTCACGTATGCAAGGAGAATCAGAGAAAGAGTAAAGTTCAATAAGGTTTTATTGAAGTAACTGCATACTAGATAATAAAGCATGTATTGCAATACCTAGGACGATGAAGCACAATAAGATTGCAATTGTGACAAGGAGAGTAAAACACAAGAATAACACTATCATATTGTCCCTAAGGTTTGTAGGGATAGTTCCTACCTAAGCTATGTTAGAGCACAGCATGTTAAGCTCTAATTCTGCCTTTCAAATTCCCCCTGGGAAGACATCATCCCTCATGCCTGAGCAAGAGGCCTGTAGTCTACATAAGCAGCTGTAGCGATGCAATAAGCAATCAGCACTCAGTCATAGTCATCTGTCTGGAATCTCCCTCTAACGTACATCGGCCAAAGTAGTGTTTTTATAATAAAACAACTGATGTTCCAAGAAAGGAGTATGTTCCTGTGAACATTGGAGACAAAGCCTACCACCTTTGCTGGCAACCTATATGCTGCAGCCTTGAGAAAAGCACAGAGTGAAAGAAATGTCTTGTTTAAGAACGCAGTGCTGACCTAGGCGAAGAACTGCTAGATAGAGAAAATAAAACAAGACCGCAAATGTGGCTTATGTTAAAATAATATAAAAAAGCTAAAATAAAACATATCTAGGTTAAAGTGCACAGCGGCAGGCCTAGTTTGCTAAAATAACGTGTATAAAACTATAACTTAAAATGGCTACACAACATGGTAATGGGTTGATGAGTGAGTGCACAGACTGAAGACATGGTGAGTGGCTGAGTGCATTGTCTTGCATTGCTGGATAATAACAGGAGTGGAAAACAACTTCATGTTGCCTAGGGACCCGGGGTCACCTCCAGCACTTTCTCCATGAACACAGATTCATCATTCATTCATCAATCCATCAATTGGCAGTTTATCCATCCATACATTTGTCTATTCACCCAAACATTGATGTAATTACTAATCTGTTCATTTATCCATCCATGGGTTAATTCACTCATACATTTATCCAACCATTCCTTTACTGATCTACTAGCTAATCTGTGCACTATATCACTCACTCATTGTTTCATCTGTGGTCACTCATTGTAGGAAGATGGCTCTGTATATACTATTTCAAAGTAAGAAATAGTGTGCACAGAGTCCAAGGGTTCCCCTTAGAGGTAAGATAGTGGCAAAAAGAGATAATTCTAATGCTCTATTTTGTGGTAATGTGGGCGAGCAGTAGGCTTATCAGAGGGTAGAGTTAAGCATTTGTTGTACACACACAGGCAATAAATGAGGAACACGCACTCAAAAACAAATTCCAGGCCAATAGGTTTTTATATAGAAAAATATATTTTCCTAGTTTATTTTAAGAACCACAGGTTCAAGATTTACAAACAATACTTTAAATGAAAGGTATTTCACTCAGGTACCTTAGGAACTTTAAATTATCACAATAGCTTGTACAGTTTTGGCAAAAAATGGCAATAAGCTATTTTAAAAGTGGACACTGCAAAAATCAACAGTTCCTGGGGGAGGTAAGTAATTGTTAAGTTCACAGGTAAGTAAAACACTTACAGGGTTCAAAGTTGGTTTTAAGGTAGCCCAGCGTTGGGGGTTCAAGGCAACCTCAAAGTTACCACACCAGCAGCTCAGGGCCGGTTAGGTGCAGAAGTCAGAGTGGTGCCCAAAACACTTAGGCTTCAATGGAAATAGGGGTTCCCCGGTTCCAGTCTGCCAGCAGGTAAGTGCCCGCCACTTCGGAGGGCAGACCAGGGGGTTTTGTAGGGCACCGGAGGGGACCCAAGCAGGCACAGAAAGTACACCCTCAGTGGCACAGGGGCGGCCAGGTGCAGAGTGCAAACAGGTGTCGTGTTTTCAATAGGAATCAATGGGGAGACCCGGGGGTCTCTTCAACAATGCAGGCAGGCACGGGGGGTTCCTCGGGGTAACCACTACCTGGGCTAGGCAGAGGGTCACCTGGGGGTCGCTCCTGCACTGGAGTTCGGTTCCATCAGGTCCTGGGGGCTGCGGGTGCAGTGTGGTTTCCAGGTGTCGGGTTCCTTGAAGCAGGCAGTCGCGGTCAGGGGGAGCCTCTGGATTTCCTCTGCAGGCGTCGCTGTGGTGGCTCAGGGGGGTCAACTCTGGCTACTCACGGGCTCGCAGTTGCCGGGGAGTCCTCCCTGTAGTGTTGGTTTTCCGCAGGTCGAGCCGGGGCGTCAGGTGCAGAGTGGAAAGTCTCACGCTTCCGTCAGGAAACGTGTGGCCTTTAAAAGTTGCTTCTTTGTTGCAAAGTTGCAGTTTTGTTGAACAGGGCCGCTGTTCTCGGGAGCTTCTTGGTCCTTTTAGATGCAGGGTAGTCCTCTGAGGCTTCAGAGGTCGATGGACCCTGTGGGATGTGTCGCTGTTGCAGTTTTTCTCGAAGTGGGGAGACAGGCCGGTTGGGCTGGGGCCAAAACAGTTGGTGTCTCCGTCTTCTCTGCAGGGCTTCAGGTCAGCAGTCCTTCTTCGTCTTCAGGTTGCAGGAATCTATCTTCCTTGGTTCTGGGGGCCCCTAAATACTCAATTTAGGGGTGTGTTTAGGTCTGGGAGGGCAGTAGCCAATGGCTACTGGCCCTGAGGGTGGCTACACCCTCTTTGTGCCTCCTCCCTGTGGGGAGGGGGGCACATCCGTAATCCTATTGGGGGAATCCTCCATCTGCAAGATGGAGGATTTCTAAAAGTCAGAGTCACCTCAGCTCAGGACACCTTAGGGGTTGTCCTGACTGGTCAGTGACTCCTCTTTGTTTTTCTCATTATCTCCTCCAGCCTTGCTGCCAAAATGGGGGGCCGTGGTCGGAGGTGCGGGCATCTCCACTAGCTGGGATGCCCTGTGGCGCTGTAACAAAGGGGGTGAGCCTTTGAGGCTCACCACCAGGTGTAACAGTTCCTGCAGGAGGAGGTGAGAAGCACCTCCACCCAGTACAGGCTTTGTTCCTGGCCACAGAGTGACAAAGGCACTCTCCCCATGTGGCCAACAACATGTCTGGTGTGTGACAGGCTGGCAAAAACTAGTCACCCCACACTGGTAGTCAGGTATGTTTTCAGGGGGCATCTCTAAGATGCCCTCTGGGGGTATTTCACAATAAAATGTACACTGGCATCAGTGTGCATTTATTGTGCTGAGAAGTTTGATACCAAACATCACAGTTTTCAGTGTAGCCATTATAGTGCTGTGGAGTTCGTGTTTGACAGACTCCCAGACCATATACCCTTATGGCTACCCTGCACTTACAATGTCTAAGGTTTTGCTTAGACACTGTAGGGTCATAGGGCCCATGCACCTATGCCCTCACCTGTGGTATAGTGCACCCTGCCTTAGGGCTGTAAGGCCTGCTAGAGGGATGACTTATCTATGCCATAGGCAGTGTGAGGTTGGCATGGCACTCTGAGGGGAGTGCCATGTCGAATTAGTCATTTTCTCCCCACCAGGACACACAAGCTGGCCAGCAGTGTGTATGTGTTGAGTGAGGGGTCCCCAGGGTGGCATATGACATGCTGCAGCCCTTAGAGACCTTCCTGGCTTGGTACCAGGGGTACCAGTTACAAGGGACTTACCTGGATGCCAGGGTTGTGTCAATTGTGGAGACAAAGGTACAGTTTTAGGGAAAGAACACTGGTGCTGGGGCCTGGTTAGCAGGCCTCAGCACACTTTCAAATCATAACTTGGCATCAGCAAAGGCAAAAAGTCAGGGGGTAACCATGCCAAGGAGGCATTTCCTTACACTCATCCATTCAAGCGTGCACTCACTTAGCTATCTATTATTTCAAACTTTGGCTCATTTTGCGTTCTCCCATTCACCAATCTGCACAGTAACAATTACAAATTTGCCACTCAAAGAAGAAATACTTAATCATAATTACCTGACCCATTGGCTCTGACAATGTTTGTTTGTATATTTCATTTATTTTCCGTAATCTTCTTCTTCTACAGATCTTCCTACTTTACCCTTTTCTCTCATACCTCTTTTCCCATGTATGTATCCACTCACCATGCCGATCATATCCTAGATCAAGTCTTTTCCAATGTGAAGACTGAATTGTCGAGTCCTTACTATTAGTATGGTGAGATCACAGTCTAATTAAGTTTAAATGGCGAAAATCCAAACATAACCACCTTCCTTTGGAGGAAACCAAAACCATGTCAAGAGCCTTCCACAAAATTCTAACGGCAGACAGGTGCCACTTCTTGGACGCATATCCCCCTTTGCTTTCTGGGGATCTTGAATTGGACGTTGAGTGCATGGATGACTGGATTCTTAACAGCATTAATGAGTTGGCTCCTGTGTGTGTAGTCATATCCCTCAGCACTTATGAGTTGACCCCTTTGTTTAATGAGAACCTTAGGACTCATAAAAACCTTATAAATGCCTTGAGAGGAAATGGAGGAAAAGTTATAAATTGGATGGCAAATATACCTACATGTTAGCATTAAAAGACTATTGCGCACAGGTCCGGTTAGCTAAAAAAGCATTCTTTGTGACAGGGATTGAAGAGTCAGGCAAAACTGTAAAAATGTTCATGAATCCTGCTGCTGCCATCAGAGGCCTACAACCCACAGCTGAATAAGGTGACCTGCCGGCCTTGTATTTTCTTGACAAAATTACTACTATCCAAGCAAGCCTACTTATTGACTCACAGGCTGCTGATATTCCCCTTTTATATTCCAGCAGGTCCACTCCTGAGACGCCTATTCTTTTTAACTTCCCATCTATTCCATGGCAGAATCATCGGTGGCCATTAAGTGCCTTAAACCAGGGTCCCCATCTGACCAATGCCCTCACAGTATACTTGTTAAAGCGGCTCAAGTTATTAACCCCATTGCAAATAGAGTTTTGAATTTGTCATTGTCTTCCAGAATGGTTCCAGTTCGAAAAGTGCCAGAATTCTGCCTTTACTCAAAAAACCTACGGCTGATCCTAAAGTCCTAATGAGTTATAGGCCTATCTCTCCTCCTTGCCTTTTCAAAACATTTTGCAAACTCACAAATCTCAGGATACTTAGAAAGTTATATTCTCCCTTATCCAAGTCAGTCAGAATTCAGAACTAACTGCAGTGCAGAGACAGCCCTTTTAGAGGTTGTTGAGCACATTAAGAGCATTCTAGATGAAGGGATTCGTGGGGCATAAAGTTCACTATTGGCATTGCCAGAGCAGGTGGAAGCATGGACCATTCTAAAATCCTGTTTGAAAACTATTACTTTAAAAAACAAATAACACTTATTTAGTCTAATGTGCTAGTACTACAAAGATGAAAAGGTTCTGCATGTCAATGAAATACATTTTTGGCATATTTGCAGAGACTTTTTCACATTTAACACTTTTTTGCAAAATGTCTTTACAAACGAAGGTGGCCTGAAAGTTAAGTGTGCAGGACACCCTTCTTACTTGCTTTCTTTCATGTTAACTAACTTGTAAATAATTGCTCTCCTGTTTTCAACAGGGGGCACTTGCAAAGTTCAGGAGTCCGCTTGTGGACTGATTTAGTCTGATGTACTAGTATTACTATGATGGAACAGTTCTGCATGTGAATGAACAACATTATAGGAATTTTTGCTGAGACACTTTCATATTTAATACTTTTTTGCAAAATTCATCTTCTTTATTGAGTCCATTTGATTTGTGAAACTGCCATTTTGGGAACAAAGTAGGAAAATGAATTTCAGTCTCATTTTCAGCATAACATAGGGCAATCATATGACAATTAACAATGTTTATGGCCCATTGTCAGCAGAATTGTAACACAACTTGGCAATGCTTGGCTTTCACTTTGATGTGTAAAGCATATGCTTTATTTCTGACATCTGTGACAACTCGTTTTGGAGAGTTGGATAAGTTTAAAGGCACTTTTTATGAAAGCATTTGTGTTAATATTTAGCTACACAATAATTAGGTATTCTATTTTCAACAAAAGGTCTAGGAAACCCACTGAACATCCATTATTACTATTTTTAACTACTAAACAAGCAGTCACAATTGCAGGTATCCTACAGGCAGTACGGTTGTGATTGGAATGGTGCAGCAGGTGCAATGGCACAGGAGTCAAAATATCTAGAAAACCCACTGAACACTGATTATTTCTATAATTTACCACTAAACAAGTAGTAACAACTGCAGTTACCCTGCAGGTGGTAGGGACACAATTTGAAAAGCGTAGCAGATGCAGTGACACAGGGGTCAAAATGTCTAGGAAACCCACTGAACACCGATTATTGCTATGCTTTACTATTAAACAAGCAGTCGCAAAAGCAGTTACCCTGCAGGCGGTAGGGCTACGATTTGAATGGTGAGGCAGTGGCACAGGGCTCAAAGATCAAGGTTCAGAAGGAAACCTACTAAACACCGATTATTGCTATATTTTATCACTACCCCAACTCAGAACCAGCTATGGTCAATGTCTCCCCAATCCCTAGTGAGTGTCTGCCACCCCAGTTATGACGGAGTAACCATCCTCTGAACTCTAAATCAGGCCCTTAATCTGTTGTACTACTGCTAAGATGAAACAGTTCTGCATGTGAATAAAATGCATTTTGGGAATTTTTGAAAATACTTTTTCATATTTTACATGTTTGTTGCAAGATGTCTTCAAAAATGAAGGTGGCCCAAAAGTTAACTGTGCAGGATACCCTAGTTACTTGCTTTCTTTCATGTTGATTAACTTGTAAATGCATGCCTGATAGTTTTGAACAGGAGGGCACAACCAATAGTAAGGAGTGTACTTGCAGTCCACAGATTATAGATCTACAGGGACGTTATAGTATAGATTGCACAGCAGCACTGGCTTCAGTGCAGCATAGTTGCAAGTAAAAAAAAAGCTATAACGCAGTGAACACTGGCTCTGTCAAAAAGCTATTTTTAACTTTACTCTCGACCATTTGTAACATGCCTAAAATACATTAGCAAAGCCAATAGATCTTGCATAGGCAAAGCCTATTAGCATTGCCAATGCTTGTTAATAAAGTTGCATGTATACAATGCATGCAATAACTCCATAACACCAAGAGTTATTGCAGGAATACAATTTTAACCCGTAAGGTTCCCTAAGAAATGAAGAATGATAAGAAAGTTTGTAATTCTACACTCAATTCTAGTCATTGCTAATTTTACCCAGATTTCCTCCCTGTGATGTGATCTGCTTTCAGCAGCTTAAATCTCCTGGTGGAAAACAATTGGTCTGTGGTAGAACCCTGTACTTTGACAGAGCCCGATTTTCATGAAATTGTACTTTACACATTACATGTGTTTGGTAACCCTCGTTTGAACATTAGCTGCAGACTGCAGCCACCACAACACAAAAGCACAAGGAGGCAATCACTACTCCACATTCCAAAACTGTGTTGTCTGCAGCTCATGCAGAAACTTCTGAATTACTGAGACAGTGCATGCACTGAAAAACATTTCCACAGTTCAGTTCAGCGCTATTTCATAGGGGCAGAAGGTATACATAATACAGACCATATCAGCGCTTCTCTAATGTTTTAGAACCACGACCCAATTTTTAGAACAACAAACTTTCACAACCCACCTAGCTTTCATGGACATGACATTGGCAATTTTTTTATTGTAACTAAGGCAGTAGCGCACTGTCATTAGCACATAGAACATTTTCCAATGAAAAAGGTACTACATTTTTACGGACATACAGTTTGACTGCTACAAATATCTTACACAGAAATGATAATGTGTGGGTTTCAGTGAATATTTATCATTCGCTCTTTACCAACAAAAAGTTTCTTGCTTTGTTTTGAACCTATTATTTCTTTCATCCCACTTCAGAATTTGAAAAAAAGTGCTTAATTTTTGCTTTCCGAATTGCTCTGTGTACTCTTCATTTCCAGGTATTTAAATGCTTTTATTTACAAAAAGTGGCATCCTTCAGCATTCCCTTTTACACTTCATGTGTTACAGCAGGATTGCAACATAATTCACTTTATTTTCCCTTCTCTGGTTTCAAAGTGAGAGGCATTTGTTAGCACCAAATTCCATGTTTAAAAGCAGAAACGCAAATTTGTCAGAAGTCATAGCTGGACATTTGACCTCTATCATTGAATCACAGCAAATGTGACAAGATAAATGCAGAATTTAAAGGCATTATATATTGGTTAGACTTTCATGACCACCCCACGGTTTTGGAAACCCTGACCTACACTATTGGTAACAGAGCTAAGCACTCTCTTATCTGTTTGATTGGCTGCTTTAGCTGCATGTTTATACTGAATTTATCAATCACAATTCCAGGCAAACCTACATGTAGTGGAGTTGGAGTAGGACAAGAAGGCGATACCATAACTGTACCATGCAAAGATGATTTGGACGGAACAATGATATTCACCTGCAGCAGTGGTGAATGGAGCAATCCAATCTCATACTGCATTCCTAAAAGGCTAAATCAACTTGTGACAGAAAGTCAGGTAAGTGTGAATGAATGACTACCAGCTCCTTATGTTTATAGTGCCTCGGAGTGAACTGAAGCTGCCAGAAGTGGGCATATTGGAATTGTACATAGACCAGAAACAATGACCAAAATGAATAAGGGGCAGATTGAATTATTATATTTTATCATTACCAGAGAGTCCTATAGATCGCAGGTTCCCTATGCAAAAACACACTTCAAAGCAAAATGCCTCATGCCAGTATCTCTGGGTGAATAATTGGGGGCCCATGGTATTCAGGTTCATAATAGGTAGCCTTGGTTCAGAGGCTTTTCTCATAATCCTTTTGTTGTTGTTTCCCTGAGAATGAAGAAATTACTTTGATGCAAAGGCAGAAGGAACCATGCGCAATCCACAATGGCAGAGGTAGTGGAAGTAATCTAACATGCCCTTTGACCTGAGAATACATCGCAGGAAGTAAAATTATATAACCTCACTGCTGGTAGCATAAAAGGAAGAGATGTCACAAAAGGAAGTGATGTTGCATGACCTCTGATCCTGACGTCACAGGAAATGACTGTACCAATATTATAAACAACGTACAAGTGCAAAAGGAAGCATTGTGTTCAGGATCAATAAAATAACAATCATGTTGCTAGCGGAGATCCACCCCCATTATGGTTACTATGTTGGACTTGATCCTCTCTGCATGGTCACCCCTAAACTTTTTGCCTTCACCCCTCCTGTTTTCTGCACCCATTTTTGTTGTCTTTGGGACTCTGCACTTTATCACTGCTAACCCTTCCTAACATACTTGTTCGTGCCTTTAAACATGGTAAAATTAGCTTACACCACATTTAATTTACTTGTAAGTCCCTAGCGAAGTAGTGCTAGAAGTCACAAGTTCAGGCTGACCATAATGGAGCATGGGCTGGGTACAGAACTGAGGTTGGTTCCCTGGAAGTTGTACCCTTTTGTCCTTGGTGCTGTGATGCAAGCTCCTGTATTGGTCTCCGCTGGACTGCATGGGATCCAGTAAAGCCACTAGTCAGGATCTGCAAAGTGATGTAAGGGCCTGCCGGCAGCTGCATCATTCTACACAGGTTCTGGTAAAGCTAATGATCAGGAGCTGTGAGGTTCTGCGATGGAAGGTCCTGCATTGGGCTGCCAGTCAGGCAGGGAGGAGTGCGCTTTGATGCCAGCAAAGGGTCCAGGACCTGGGATGGCACCTCTTAGGATGCAGGACTCACTCTAGCAGGGGCCAATAGGAGGGCTCAGACAGGGTCAGGCAGGTCCAATTGCTGGTGGGCAGTTGCAGGGCAGATCTCTCAAAGCGTTTTGTGTCCCTGTACTTCAAACAGGAGGTCAGTCAACAGACACTTGGAGTCAGTCTGGATAGACTAGAATTGAGGCAAGCAGGTCCAGTCAACCCTCTACAGAGAGCAAGGCAGTCCTTCAATCAGCCAGGCAGTACTCCTTCTGAATCTTGCATAGGTCCAAGACCTAATGAATGCCTCTGAAGATCTAATACTTATACTTGGTACCAGCCTTTGTGGGGGGGGGGGGTGCTGTCCTGCCTTCTCCGACCCCCAACACAGGTTCTGTAAAGTTCTTCCCCTTTCACTGGTAAAGGCTTCAACTGTTTTAGGATGACTGAAGGCAGGGCAGGCCTGATGTCAGGTCCCTATGTGTGTGCTGTAGGCAAAGGCCTTTTGAAGTGTAAGTGAAGCTGGGTATAGCTTCTCCCCAGTCATCCAGTCAGGATGGCAGGTCCTGTCCAAATCCTAAGCCCCCTTTTTTCTGTCTGGAAGCAATACACATAAACTCCAACAACAGAGGCATTCATAGTCATGTGACCCGGGACCCAGACAGAAAGGCTCAATTGGTTGTGACAAGAAAATGACAACTTTATAAAAGTGACTACTTCAGATTTGTAACTTAAAATCTGACTTTACCATTGAAGAGGTCTTTAAATTTCTATTATTTTGTGTGTAAATAGTACTTCTCTATCTGTTCCCAATCTGAAGTTAATAGTTATTACATGTAATAAGTTAACCCAGTGTTACCCAATGAGAGAGATAGGCCTTACAACAGGGAAACATAAGTTTACAATATATTCACTATCAGAGCATATAACTCTTAAACACACATCCCCTACTTTTTAACTAAAAAGCACCATGCCCTGGGAGCCTTTAGAGCCTTCCTTAGTATTTAAAAGGAAGGGTTAGGCCTGGCAAAAGTTTTATTTTGCAAGATTGAGATGATTGAGATGGGTGGCACAATGAGTGCTGCTGTCCGCTAAAAGCATTTAGTTTGCAGGCTCTGGCTGCAGGTAGTACCATATACCAGGGACTTAAAAGTAGTACATTAATGTCCCTCCTCCTATGTTTGAGGGACAGAGCACAAGCACTTTGCCACTCTTTAGCAGAGAACAAATGCACAGAACCCAAAGCCAACAAAAACAAGGTCACTAACAGAAAGCAGAGAAAGCAAAAATATGGGGTGACCATTGAGAAAGGGCCAGGTTCTACAATATTGATTTAAAGTAATATAATGTTAATTTCTTAGAACATTTTTTGTTTTAGCCACAGGAAAAATATGATACAGTTATACAGAGGATTACAAGCTAGGAGGGAGGGAGAGTGGAAAGCTGGTAAAAGAGTAAAAGCTGGGGGTTGAAGAGAGAAAGGTGCAGTGGGAGGGAAATTATGGGGATAATATGCATTACGACTGTCTCTTGGGAGGAAGAAGATTTCAGACATCATAAAGATTTAGTGGATGCACAGTGATTCATTATCATATAAGTATGTTGTGAAAGTACTCAAGGTTATAAAAGTCTGTTAAGCCAGGGTTGAGGAGTTAATGAAAACTCTGAGGATAGGCATGACATGATATCCTTTGGGATTCATAAGACAAGCAGATTAGAATGAATATAAGATGTGATGTTGTTTCATGATATGTGCTTTGTAGGAAGATAATTATGAAGTTTCCTTTCAGCCACTTTTAGTCTTTTGCCTCCGGATCTTGGTTGCTAACCTCCAATTTTACATCTCTTGTGTAAAGTTCCCATTTTTTATTCCACTTCCTACAGAAATCCTGATTTAGGATCCAAATGGAGTTTGCGCCAGAATCTGGATTCCATATGTTTTGGAATTACCACACTCTGCAAGGTTTTCCACTCAGCTAATGACCAGAATAAAACCAAATGTCTATGAGATATTTCAAGCAGAGCACTGAATTGACTGAAAGCGATCCCATAACCAAAGACAAATGAGGCAACAGGAGTTTGCCAGCAAATCATTGTTTTCATGTGTTCAGTCTAGTAGATTAGCCAGAGCCCCGGTCACGTCTTCAGGGCTCTCTTCTCCCTTTAGTATCTATTTTGCACTGAGCAGCCCATGCACCACACAGAACCTAACTAACTGAAAAGCCACATTGTTTTTTTTTCAAATAATTACATAGTTGTATACTTTTATTGAGAATGACTAGGATATGTGAGCTTGCATTCTACTTATTCCTTTACTTATAGGTGGAAATTGTATTTTTTTATTTAGGCAACAGTTTTAAATATTTCATAGAAAAATGAACAATAAAATGTATAAATATAGATGCATTTTTCCAAATGAGGAAAATACTAAACACGCAGTTTTCTCCATTGTCACACATTTAGATCCTGGTAATTGTCCTGTGTCCATCTTCTCAGTTCTGAATTCAAAAGGGCAGTTTTTTTTGCACCCCGGGTCCCATACACTCTCCTCCCATACCATGTAGTATTCTAGTAGGCCGAAGAAGGTCAAATGACCATTGAAGAAAATAATTAACAGGAAATTGCTTTAGATCAGTTTGTTCAGTTTCTTTGAATTTAACACTTGAGCATAACGTCCTTACTGGTTCAGACCTACTTTGAAATTGCTTATTTCCTGTACACCCTAAACATCAAATTGTGGCCAATGCACTAACTAAAATGTTAAAACCTGTAATTCCTTGGAGCATGTATAGCTCTCCCTTGAGTGTAACACTACAGAGGACATCACAAGACAGTGTTCAATCACATTTACTGTAATTAGTCACTCAAAGTTAAGTCTGGAATATATGTATCAACACCACTTAGTATGTAGAGGTCATGCATAGGGGGCAATTTCTCCATAAGGTTTTATTGGCACCAGGAGGATTTACATCTCTAATGGGGTTGAATAGAATTATTGAGAGGACACAAACCAATTCTGTGCTAAATTAAGTGAACATTATATGCTGGTGATTTCCTATTGGCTCTGTCTGACCTGGATGAGTCATTGATTGATACAATATATGAAATACCCATTGTGAGATGTTACCCACAGAGAGCCACACAGATGAGAAAATACACCAGTTGACTAAGAACTACTCATGGATCAAAGTCAATGGGGTGTTTTACTATATGGTACAGAACAATGCGGGTACTGTAGGTAAGACATGTCAAACAAAGCTAAGCAGGCAAAGTTACCAATGTTCCTGAATGTAAATCTTCAAACACTGAAAATGCAAGCCATCTATACAGAAATTAAATATTTTTCCCATTCATTGATATTATTTGATTTTGCATTCACTTGGATCTGACTGTATCAGACTTCTCTGTCTCTTGTGAGGGACAGGAAGTTTCAAAATGTTCTCAACTTTTTATTTGATCCCCTCTGAACAATGAGGTCTGTATTTGTGCCTCAGTTCCTAAATGCTTCTGTGAAATGGACCAGCTGCTCACCTCAAAACAAGCCTCACTTGTAATTTAAGTGCGGTCTACCACAGGTCTTGCATAGATGGGATATAACTTTTCATTACAAGTATTAGTTGTTAAAGTGTTCAAGTGGATGTGAAAAGAAGCCTTGCAAAGCATTGTGTTCCTTTCATAATAGAGTGGAAGAGAAATGGTAATTTGCCACTAAGTACCTAGTTTTGCAATTTTTTTTGTCAACATGTGTGAGCTACTTCCAATCATACACATACACAAATACATTTTAAGATTTCTCTACTGATCACACTTTAAACTAATTAAAACTTTTATTTGAAATCTATGGAGCTGGAACACATCAGTGAAATCATATTTTTAAAATAATATTTTGAGAGTTAAAGGTTTAAACCGTTTTTTGTCACTCAGTGTAAGAAATGGTGTTATCGGTTGAGAGGGGTGGGACCCTTCTCGAGCAGCAACCACAATTCTTCTCAGGATGAAGTCACAAGAAAACCCGACATTAACCTATGCTCAACCCTCAGGTAGCTTGGTACAGAGCAGACACGCTTAAGTCAGAGGCAATGTGTAACGTATTTTTGCAACACTTCAAACAGTAACACAGTGAAAACATAAAACAAAGAGCCACACAACAGATTTCGAAAAATAGAATAATTTTTAATAAATAAGTAAGACCAAAATGATAAAAATCCAATTAGTAGAACCAGAGATGCTTAGTTGTAAAAATGTCAGTAAAATTAGCACCACAAATCACAAAACGCGAACTATGGATATCTGGTCACATGGGACCGAGACAAAGTCACACGTTCAGGCCAACCACAATGGAGCATTGGCCAGCTAAAGGGACCCAGTTGGGCCCCTTGAACTGAGTACTTTAAGTCTTGGTTTGCTGAGAGATGCAAGGACCCATGCCGAAGATGAAGTGTGCAGCTGAATCAATGCATTGGTTCAGAGATGAGATGAGGCTACGACATGAGGTCCTGTATCGTCGTCTAAGATCCCGTCAATGAAGGCTTGCGATGTGGAGTTTGCCATCGAGAATGCGTTGCAAAGTTGGGGCACGGAGTCGGTTCCAAGGAACTGAAATGCAAAGTCTATTGTCTTTCTCGAGGCTGCCATTGATGAGGGATGCAACGGCTTGCCCTGAGGATACATTGTGCAGTGGTGGGTCTGATGAAGTGACGGGCTGGGATGTGGTTATTTGTGTCAGTTCTGATCCACTCAGGTGCAACGATGCGTCAGTCCTTCTTGGGGTTGTACATGCAGCAGAGGAGATGACGTGACTCCACTGGATCCCCAGAGGCTGGCAGAGCACCCTAGGTCCACTTTTTAGGCTACAGGACTGAATTGACACAATTTGGCAGGGTAGACCCACAGATGCTGGGTTCAAAATTGTTAGTTCCTTCTATCCCTGAGGTTCTACTCAAGCCAGCTAACCAGCCCTTGGAGTCACTTTAGGGCCCTGGGTTTAACAGATGCAGGTCCAGTCCTTCCCAATCTGGCAGGAGAGCAGCAGGAAGAAGGTCAGCACCGCAGAGTCATAGTCCCTCAGAGCAGCAATCCAGCAGAGTATTTTCAGCAGCACAGTAGTCCTTCTTTCTGGCAAAGTATCCAGAGGGTCAGAAGTGTACTGAAGAAGTGGTGTCTGAGTTCCACTACATATTCCTGGTGCTCTCCCTCTGGAAGGAGAGATAAGCTTTTAGAAATTCATTTGGAAGTCCACAGACATCCTGCCTTTCCTGTCCTCGCTCCATACTAACTACAAGGGTATGCAGCCCTTTGTGTGGAGGCTGGACACAGCCTATTCAGTTGTAAGTAGGGCTGGACCCAGCTCCGCCTTCCCATCCTGCCAGTCATGGCCCATCCACGCAGACCTCAGTTTTCTATTGTGTGTGGCTATTTAGGAAGTATACACAAAGCTCAACTGCCAGCTACACCTGGTCATGTGACCCAGAGAAAGGCAACAGGCACTAACTGGCTGAGGCAGGAAAATTCCAAATTCTAAAATTGGCATTTTCAAAACTATAGTTTAAAATCTGACTTTACCATGAAGGAGTAATTTTATTAAAATTCCGAAGACATCAACCATGAACTGATTACCTGTTCCCATTTGGAAATTACAACCTATTACATGTAACAGGGTAGCTCCAATGTTATCTTGTGGGAGAGGCAGGCCTTGCAGCACAACAAATTTAAGAGTTTTTCACTGGCAGGACATGTAAAGCTTAAAGGCACATATCCAACTTTATAAATACACTGCACCCTGACCTTGGCCTGTTCAGGGCATACCCCATGGGCCACTTATATATATGAAAAAGAAAGGTTTGGGCCTGGCAAAATGTTTTTTGGCCAGGTCAAATTCTGTTTAAAAATTGCCCACACATGCTGCACTGCCAGGCCTGAGACAAGTTTAAAGGACTATTTAAGTTGATGGCACAATAAGCACTGCAGGCCCACTGATAGCATATATTTTACAGGGCCTGGGTACATGCATTACCTATTTATCACTATGCCAATTGGGGATAAGCCAATGGTATCATGTTTTAAGGAGTGACCACATGCACTTTAGCCTTGGTTAGCAGTGATAACGTGGACACAGTCCTTGGGCCAGCAAATGTGAGATCAGCAAAAAGTGGAGGAAAAGGCCAAACGTTTAGGGTAAGACCCCCTAAAGCTTCAGTTTTTCTGGGTTTCCAGCCAATGGCTGTCGACAAAGCAATTTGGTGGGAGGGATTTTTGATTTTGCCATGAGATACACGGACATCCCAATGGGATTTCGATTTTTTGTGGAAAATAGATTCTGTTATTTGCTTGGCACTGATTCTGAATTTTCTATGAGGCTCTCTTGTTTTGATTGCAGGCTCTCTGCAGATTTTTTAGCATTTGTACCTCATAACTATCTATATTCAGGTTACACATTTGAACTTTCAAGTCTTTTTTTAGCCAAGAAGATTGAGTAGGATTCCCCTTTCCACACTGTATGACTATTCAATTAATCTTTGTGAACCATTCCTTTATTTGATATTGTGTACAAAGTCTGCATTTCAAATCAGGCCATGGGCAATTTAAACTCTGAGCCATGGTTGCATTTTATTTTTCATGATATGTGGGGTTTCCATTGCTGCCTTCTTCTTCATATGTACAATGATCACATTCCTCAAAAGAAGCCAGTTTATAGATTTTTCTAATCGTTTTATTGTTATCCTTTGTCAGGTATTTTCATTTTTTGCAGTAATATTAAAGTTATCAGAACCCCTTGTTGGTTTGCATTGTTGCTAAATCAGCCCTTTGTGTGTCAGTTCCTTTAATCAGTTACTTTCTGCCCTGATTGATAGCTGCTATGCTAGCGGCCCAGAGAGACAGGACATTAATTCTAATTGACAGCTTTCTGATCTTTTAGCCATTTGCTTTTTCTTACACCTTGCCACTGGGATGAGGAGTTGCCTATAACAGGTAATTACTGCTGCTTTGTGGAAAAGCAGAGAGCTGCAAAGTCCTTCTAGGGCAGTTTTCAGGTATTGTGTGAAGTGGTCCTGTTTGTTTGGTTATCTTCCTTTGTATTTGTCCAGATGTTTATTTATATTCATGTTTGTATGTGTGTAAAGGATTGCTGCAGGATCGCCACTCCTTGTTCTGCAGAGCTGACACAAACTATACTACTGAAATATTGTGTCAACCATACTTTACGTAAAGCTTTGTGTAATTGTGAAGTATGTCATTCTATTTACACAACACTACAAAGGGGCTGCGGTGCTCTTTCATTTTTAATAAATACGACGTTTTACACCACAAATATAAGCATATTTGTGAACATAGATGTAGGAGCAGTTGTGAACATTGCACGAAAAGCAGTCACAACTTGACTACTGACTTTTTTTCGAACACTGAGTTATTTTGAGAGCCGGACCATGCTCTAATAGGTCGGTTGGTAAAATAACGATTCAGAGGGGGTCACAGAAGTACCTGCCCAGTTAGGTAGGTTACAAACTGTAACTCCCTCTGTTTGGCTGCAAAGACAGGATGGTATAATCGACACTACACCTCCATGCCTGTCTTTCCATTTCACAACTGATAGTTGCTTTTCTTATGGCAGCCGGATTTCCTTAAACTAAAAACACGGGTGAGAGTTGGCAGTGGTCCCCTAGACAAAGCCTTCTCTCCCTCAAGCTGCCATCATGAAAATGATCCAAGTGGGACCGCTTCCCCTTTGAAAATAAGTTCCAATTCCAATTTGGGAGCCAGTAACATGTCAATAGTTTGCAATTGTAATTATTGTTAGAAACCATTGATTCACAGGAATCCATTCGGTATTTGGAAGGAGCAGCCAGAACATGGCCTTTAAAATACCGAATGAATAACCTTTTCTAAACACATTTTACCATTCAGAAAAGGTTTCCCAAACTGTGAAATGTGTTTAGTGCATTACAAAATGTAAACCCTCGAATTAACTGAATCTCTGGGTTTGCAACTAGTTAAAAGCTTACTACATCTGGCCCCATAAGTTGCTAAAATACAAGTATATTCGTGAAGAATAATTGTCAGTGTTAAAGCTGAAAAGTCTGCCATTAATGTTTAAAGTCAAGTGTTAAAAATCCCCCGAACCATACTAGGTGATGATTTGGGCAGTATGTGGATTCGCGATTGCACAAGAGTTAGCTAAATGAGAGCAAGGCGTTGCAACAATGGCAAAGGGCAATGCAGACACTAAGGTGAAGAGATGTGTTTTTTTCTTAAATTGAGGATGATTTAGCCTGATCCACACTTTCATTAACCCAAGCAACAGGAGAGGTTGCTCTTATATTTTGTAGCACTCCTAATACATATTTTGAGTCACCAGCCCCACAGTAAAGGGAACTGCACTGGGAGAGACAATTCATGCCATTTTACACAAATTGACCTACTCATACTATAGCCTAACTGAATAGTTCGGTATTTCAGACCAATGAAGTAGCAGTAACCATAACAAGCATTTGCAATGCAATGGGTCTCACGTTTGCTCGAGTTAAAGCTATTAGCATTGTAAACTCCTAAATGAAATTTTCTTGCCACAAACTGTTAATTAAAAAGTAAAACACTATCACATAAGCGATCCGACAGCCACCAGGGTGCAAAGCAGACACACAAAAGGAAACAGAATTTCGCTCGCAATTAAATGTATCGCAAAAGTGCAACTATCCATGTTACTGGCAAAAGTGCAAATATTCATGTAACAGGGTCGATGTCATGCAACGCGCTTGACTACTGCCCTGCGAGATCGCGCTGTCTGCGAAATAAAGAAAAAATGTAGTCCAGAAACCATATGGAAAACATGGAGCCATGTAAGTTTTCAGTAGTTGCCCGTTGCGCTCGAGGCGGGACAAACACCGAAAAAGGCATAACGTATGGATGCCTTTCACTAATTAAATCAAGCGAATTTTAAAAGGCAAGCCCAAGAACCAATCAAACTGATGGGCGCGACATGGGCATGGTTTTACATGCTCAACCCTAAAAAAGTTTTAGATATTCACTGTTTTTTTGTGAAAACAACGCAAACCATTTCAATTATGCACCTACGAGACAAAGCCATAAAAATCCGGTAAATTCACAAAAAATACACAGTCTGAAGTTATTCTACCAAGCTGCTTGGGCCCGTCCCTCTGGACCCAAGTTGGCCACCACTGAGCTGCACAATGGCTGCACTATTTAAACAGACCATTAAAGCAGCAATATTTGCACCTTCAACAGGTCTGGGTCGTTATCCATCCTTGTCCCCATTACAGTTCTGTAGGTCTGTGCTTTATTTTGCTGTTTCATTTGTCAACTGATTTTTCTCCATAACTCAAAAGGCCCTCAGACACGCATAAGTAAAATCACAGAACGAACCATAGGCGAACATGACCTCTTGCTTAAGTGTAAGGCACAGAACATACACAATTAGTGATGCAGACTACTGGCTAAGAGAGCCAGGAATATCCATTCCAATGAAAAAAAAACACACAACTTTGAAGACGTAGAGAAATTCGAATAATGGAAAAAGTAATGGAAATTGCAAAATCTGTGAATGCTTTTTGAGGATGAAGGGGGTGACTAACTAAAGAGACAGAAAAGCTACATTTTTTTTTACCCACCAAATTACACTCAGCTCGATTACACAAGAAGTATCTTGCTGGGACCATGAACTCAACCTCAACGAAGATACCACCGTAGCCAACAGAAGGGCACAGATAATAGTCCTCAATGTGCTTCGATGATTGCTTAAACGGTGTGCACGTGAGGAAGGATCACATTTTGCATCTGAACTATCAGATGTGAGATTTTCTTCATAGTGACAGAACGTTATCAGACTAGACAACTCAGAAGTTACACTTCAGATGGTCTTTAAGTGGGAGCTTCAAGATTTAGAACTAAGGATCAGTTATGGCCATGTAAAACCACAACGCCCACCTAAAAAAGGTAGTAAACGTTATTTGCGGAGAGAAACGATTTTCTGAAGGAAAAAGGGAGGTCTAACAAACTACCGATAATAAATATATCACATGCAGTAACATTTCCACTGTTCACTGTTGCCAGTGTCCAAAGTACTTCAAAATAAAAATAAACAAAATTGACTGCCTAAAAGCTACGCTGATTCAAGATTGTCTCAGAAAAGAGTTATCGTCCTCAGAAAGATGGTCAGGACAGAAGATAGATTCTTGACGGCACTCAGTAGATATTGTTGGTTATCATGAGTGAAAAAGCAATAAACGGACTGAAGGGTGTTTCCAAAACTCTGAAAATTGGATGTGTTAATGGACCCTTGACCCGATATGCAGGGTTTATACAGGAAACATGGCATGCTTATGGGATGTCAATCACAAAACCTGGCCTGAGGATAAAAGGCATAAGAGACATGAGAGCTAGACTTGCCACTGGCATTTCCTAATGATCTACTGTCCAGGGGACTGCCTTCACACTGGACAGACTACCAGGATCCAACTAGATCCCCAGGACAACAGTCTAGGCACAGCATTCCCATGCAGTGTGGATCTGAATATTTTTGCAAGGATGATATTGTTTTCCTATCTGGCAATTATTCTTGCAACGTTTGCAGCAATGGCTTCCAAGTCAGAAGGTGAGCCAGCAGTACAACTCTGCCAGTGATGTCTGTTTGCTTCACCTGTGGGTCTTCAGAGGTCTGTCATTTTACATGAGTATCCACATCAACAAGCAGGTGCAATCATCACTTGCCAATAAAACATAGCCAATTACTAACCCAATATAATCTGCTACTAGGCAATACAGTAAGTAGTCTATTCTAAACTTGTCAGACACTATCCAACATGAGATCTCTATTATATGCGAAACAACCAAACAGAATTTCAACCACTTTCACGCAGATTAACAGGTAACTTAGAACCATCAAAGACATTGCAAAAGTGTAATAAAACCATTTATATGGCAGTCACACTTTTTTTTATTTCACACAATCAGCCGAACAAGCGTACTACCAAACTCAAATGGATAAATGTATTGCTGAAACCGGACACCAAGGAAAACCTACCCTCTCGATCCACTTTTTTGAGTTAGCATTTAATCAGGGTCACTCTTCAATTAAAAAAAAATAATAAACATGCACAAATCATGGAGGAAAGTAAGCCTTTAATTATAGCAAATCCTCACCAGTCTCCGTCATTATAAAGGGGCTGGCACCAGCGATTGTTCAATTATTGATGAACAAAGAAAACCAATCCTTCGTGGGCGTGGTCGGCAGTATTAGCACCGTTTGAACAGCCCGAATTAGCAAGGAACCTAAAAACGATGGGGATTGCATTTCTGTTTGCTATGCGTGCTCGGTACAAACAGTTGCATGAACTGCGCAAGCATCACCAGTGAAAAGATGGCAAAGGCACGATTTGTGACGGGGACGTGAGATGTACACACATGGGATACACTCCCCAACGGCTGCCTCCAAACATTTGTTCATAAACTTTTACACTCGTAATCGATGTATGAGCTGCGTAATTATCTTTCGCTCTTCGAGCTTCGGCGACGCAGCTCTTTAAAAAGCAAAGCCCCCTCCATTGTCCTCAACAGTAAATCGGCTCCTTGAACAATACCGACAGCTGCTGGAGGAGCGCCGACCGCCGCCTCCCCCGGGCAGACAGGTCGGCACACTGCATGCTCAATGAAGGGGAAGAAGGGGCCACTCAACTGTCAACCCAATTTTACACCTCCCTGACTTCAGAGGATGTACACTACCTCAAGTTAAATCCAGCGTATGGCAGACCAAGAATCCCATTGTACCGAGCGGGTAATTGTCGATATCACACATCGGGGAGAGGCTTTAACGGTGGAATAAATCGATGAGAAGTGGATAGCATCAAGCTCGGAGGCAAGGGGACTACCAAAAATCTCACGGTAAAATATCCCGTGTCAAAGCTTGTTCGTTACAACGCATTTCAAACTAAAGATGCAAATGATCAAAGCTAACGAATCAAGGTCACTAACTGGGAGACGCATTTGTAAATACACCTTTAAACAAAAAACAAAACAAAAAACACAAACACACGTTGCGAGTAAAGACAGTAAACATGGCTTTGCTGTTTTCTCCCCACCAGATCTTCTCTAGTCTACAGAAATCAGAGTAAGATTGTAATCAAAAACAGTGCTCACACAGATTTGAAGGCTCTTAAAAACAAGCATTTGGAATGCAATAGTCTTGTGTTTGCTCCAGTTAGAGCTCATAGCGTTATAAATTACTGACTGGACTTTTATTGCCACACAGACTGAAAATAAAAGGAAGAGAGTGAGGGTGAGCTGGCCATGGAAAAGCCCCCCTCTGCTGTTGGTTTATGTTTACAGAGGGAGCTGGTGGGGAGGAGTAACTGACAAGCACCCACACTGTTGAGGTGAAACAGGCAAATGCCAAAAAAAAAGTCCCCTACAGAAGAGATAAACAGGACACAGCGTAATAACACAGTACTTTGTGCTACTCCCAAAGTGAAAAAAGGCAGGACAAAGAGGCAGAACTGACCACTAGCAAGCAATGATTTTTTAAGGACACTGCAACTAACAAATCAGAACGCTGGAACTCACTCTGTTGTTAACTTTAGTATACAGCAGGCCGAACGCTAACGCTCGACCTAAAAAGGGAGTGGATTTACTCACACTAAACCACTGAAATTCAGTGCTGAACATGAGCATATTTACCCATTTTGAAATGCTATTTTAAGTTGTTCCTGCTTGAAAGCAACATTTGTGCAAAACAGCATTTCTTTATAGATGGAAATCAGTAGCACTCTTGCTGGTTGCCTGTGATATATTCATGGTGCAGTTGTATCTAGGTTCAAGATGCTGAAATGAATGTTCCTCACTGCTCCCTTTGAATAGGCAGCTTAGATTGTCCTGTGAGTCAGTTCTTCTTCAGAAGTGGGATGTGGCAGTGCTGAATTTGTAAAAACAATAAAAGAATAAATAAGGGGTCGGACCCTCTTCAGGAGCCCACTGCATCTTACATTATCCGCTGCCCCTGCCAGCAGTGTCAGTGTCACGACTACTAAGCATCACACTCCCACAAGTGTGACAATTCAGACACTTCCACCCTCCCCAAAACTGTAAGAAAGGATTGTGTGGCAGATATTAGCTATTTTTAATGTATATTGAATTAATAAAAAACTGTTGTGTGCATCTCTAAATTAGACAGACTAGTTTCACCATGTGGCAGACTGTCATAAACTTAAGTGCCAGAGCTGAGCACCTGAATTCACGTGCTGGAGTTAAGCTCTGGACGATGTTAATGCGTCGGGCCTTAATAAGTAAACGTACAAGGTGACGCGTATAGGTCGATTAACCTTTTGATTCGCTTGGAATGTCCTTGTTTTAATGTGACCATCATTCATAGTAATCAATTCACAAAAATCAATAATAATTAGGCAAATCATTAATCAATAATCAATTAAAGCCAATAAGCGTCACACCATGACTTTTCAGTCATGAATAACCACACCTTAGTATAGGTTTTTTATTTCCCTTTAGTTTACAATACTAAGGCCCTCATTCTAACCCCGGCGGTCTCAGACTGCCGGGGCCAGGGTCGGCGGGAGCACTGCCGACAGACCGGCGGTGCCCCGCAGGGCATTCTGACCGCGGCGGTTTGGCCGCGGTCAGAAAGGGTAAACCGGCGGTCTCCCGCCGGTTTACCGCCGCCATGGGGGATTCTGACACCCCCTACCGCCATCCTGTTCCTGGCGGTTCGTCCGCCAGGAACAGGATGGCGGTAGGGGGTGCCGCGGGGCCCCTGGGGGCCAATGGCATGGGCACGGCAGGGGCCCCCGTAAGAGGGCCCCACAAAGTATTTCAGTGTCTGCCTAGCAGACACTGAAATACGCGACGGGTGCAACTGCACCCGTCGCACCTTCCCACTCCGCCGGCTCAATTCTGAGCCGGCATCTTAGTGGGAAGGTTGATTTGCCCTGGGCTGGCGGGCGGCCTTTTGGCGGCCGCCCGCCAGCCCAGGGCAAATCCCAAAATACCCTCAGCGGTCTTTCGACCGCGGAGCGGTATTTTGGTGGGGGAACTTCGGCGGGCGGCCTCCGCCGCCCGCCGAAGTTAGAATCACCCCCTAAGTCATAAGAGATTAAATGAAGCTCATTTCAATGCATGTGAGAACAATATTAATTAGTCAAAAGGGGCCAAAAACATAATCTAATCAAAGCGTTCATCATAGTACACTCTAGAGCATTAGCACAGATCAATAAAAGAATAAACTTCAATAATTCAACTCTGTCCATGAAGTTCAGCAAAACAGTCTGTCAACCATTATCTCTGTAGTCTGTCAAACGTCATGTAAGGGAACCCTCATCTAACCCAGATTAGCATCAGCATGTGGGACTTCATGCAAAACAATTTAGGAACAAGAATTTAGAAAACATCTAGCTAAGAAATACTACTAAGACAGCGCAGTTGGTACCTAGAAAGAAAAGGCATAAAAATACACTTCAGTCATATTGTCATATCTACCTAGTTCGGCATGGGTCAGCAAAACAGAATCAGTCTTCATCTCCAGGTCATCAGTCGATCAGCAACACATCAGGCTCTCAGTCAGAGAGTATGACCCCAATGACAGAATCTCTAATCTCTTCTAAGTCTCCCAAAGTCACTCTCCATCTCTGGTCCAGTAATCTATCTCCTTACATCATCTGAAGTATTTTCCCTCTGTCACGTTGTTATATCAAAGTCACCCAAACTATCCCCCAATTTCCAATTGGTCAATTAATCGTACGTTATTACTCTACCCAATAGTGTCCGTGTACCAAATCTATGAATTCTAATACTTCACACTTTACATGTTGTCAATAGGTCCGCTTTACGATGTTCTCATCATCCGGCTCGTCAGGTATCAAAATTGTTGCATCTTCTTCTCCAGTCAGTGTCTTCATTGTTCATGTCCTGGGGAAGTACATCTAGAGCATATTACACACTTTTTGATATATTACAAGAAACCTCATCTCCTGTCCGTCGGTTCTCATAGAAAGCTTCGGCTAAGCATTTTATTAAAACAATGAGCAGTTCACGGTTAGTTCATTCTGTCAGAATTTTCCATTAAATGTTAGGAAATACAGCTTTTGCATGAGGCCTGGCAAACTAGGCCAAGACACTCGCTAAGTTAAGGCCTACAATTAATAAGTTAAGGCATAGATTATAACTCTCAATATGACATATTACTACATTTATCTAACACATTTTCAATATTTCATATGTGTCTATAATTCATTTCGTATGATTTGTGAACATTGGTGGCCATTCTCCGAGGTCACAATTCAAACATGCACATTAATTTTTCTACGTTACATTATTTTCTACAGGTTTCATAATTCAAAATACATACACTTTCATTCGTAATTTCTAATTAAGACATTTGGGTTAGCAACGAGAAGGTGTTGGCAAATTTGAAACCTGATGGACTGACTCAGCATCTCATCTTAGTAAGGTTGATAAAATTTGATCTACTAGTTTCGAAATTTTGCAGAAGTATGTAATGACAACATTGCGCTAACAGGATTAATACAAAAATACAGTGGTTTTAAGTATTGCCATTTTTATGAGCATCTTATTAGAATTCTGTGTGGATGGATAATTTCTATGGTGGCTGTTAAAAAGATGTAGGCCCTCATTTGGACCTTGGCGGTAAAAAACGCCTACCGCCACGACGAAGGCCGCCAATAGACCATCGCCGCAGCTAGCAGCCGTCCGCCATAATATGACCACAGCCAGATTTCCGCCAGAAGGATGGCGGAAATCCGGCTGTGGCTATGCCTGCAGATGGCGTTAATGTGGCACTGCTGCCAGCAGCAACGCCACACCAGTAGTCTGCTGCCAGCCGTATTTTGAGAATAAATTAATACAGCCTGGCAGTGTTCTGCTGACGGACGCTGCTGCTGGCAGCGGCGCCCCATCCCATCTCCTGCTGGAGGACCCTCTACACAAAGGTAAGTGGGTGCTCCGACAGGGGAAGGGGGTGTTGTATGTGTGTGTGAGGGTGTGTGTGTATGTCTGTGCATGCGTGTGTGGGGGTGTGTGTTGCGTGTTGTATGTGTGTGCATGTTTGGGGGTGAGAGTGTGTGTATGTTGAGTTGTGTGAATGTGTATCTGCTTGTATGTATGTAAGTATGTGCGGATCTGTGTGTGAATGGATGTATGCATACGTGGATGAATGTGGGAATGGGTGTGTGTATGCATGTGTGCGTGTGAAAAGAGGGGTGTGTATGAAGGAGGGGGTCTGGAGAGGAAAGGGGGATGGGGGAAAACCTGTGGAGGGGGAGGGGGAAGGGGAAGACCCCTATCAGTGACAGGGAAGGAATTCCCTGTCACTGATAGTGCTAACCGCCATGGTTTTCGTGGTGGTAAGGAAGCCACGAAAACCATGGCAGTACGCAGGTTCATAATCCCTCAGGCGGTACAGTGACGGCTGCCGTGCTGTAGATAGATTTCTCCAGCCTGGAGGCCATTAACGCCGTGGCAGTCGGTGTGGTACATTTGCGGTTTGGCTTCAGCCAAACCGCCAATGTCATAATATGGAGGAAAGTACTGCCAGCCTGTTGGCAGTACTTTCCTCCATAGCACCGCCGACCGCCGGAGTCGTAATGACCCCCATAATGTTACAAGTTTTGTTTTATGTGTTGTGGTTGCCATCCCTTTGTAAATCAACATAGATGTGTTTCTAAAGCACCCCACACCACACCATTTAGTGATAAAATGTTTTTTGCCTATTTATATTTGACTTGTAAATGTTTTAATGATTGTGTTTTAATGAGATTGTTTGCTGTGAACAATAGAATAAACAGTGTAGCTGGTCATTTTAAGCAAATATAGCAATGTTAGCATTTTTGATGCTGCAATGTGAATGCAGTTTTTCATAACAAAATTCTGTTCTTTTTTAGGAATTGCAGTCAAAGCCACCATCAGAAATACCAGTTTATCTTGAAAATCTTAGTTCTAACGTAACTGCAGCAGAAACACCCATAACTACATTTGCAGCTGTGGAGGCAGTAGTTGGCATTTTGGAAACCCTTTCAAAGGTTACCACAAGTGTAGACGACACAATGATGCAAGTAAGTGACAACTCCCTGAGGCATTGGAAATGGTTCGAGATCCAGCCTGCGCTTGCTAACTATCTCTCAATACAGCTAACTTTTAAAAAGCAGTTCTATATTGTTTTTCGTAAAGCATACCATTTGCGGAGCCTCAGCGCCTTTTAGAGTAAGAGCCAGTGAAAGGTTGAAGGCATCAATTGATATGAAGAGATAGTTTTCAGTGCATAAAGCTATTGTGTACAGGAGATTGCAGCATTTCTGACGTAAGGGGAAAAATACAAACTGATCATGGAACGCAATGGTTAATTTAAAACAAAAAAGTGCAGGGTATCACACTGTTGTGTCTTGTTTATTAGTCTTGTGTCTTGTTTGTATCCCGTGTCCATGGTATTGTACTTGTGTCTGATCCTTGCTGGACGAGTCACATGTTGTGTTGTGGATGTATGTGAGAGTTCTAAAGTGGCCCGAGAGACAGTTTGAAAGAGATCAGAGAGTAGTAAAGGGAAAGGAGCTCTAAAAGGCGAGTCTAGAATATTGACAAGAGTTGAAGTTGCTTTTCAGTGTTGACTCCATCTAGTATAAGCATTTTCTTAGGAATGTCAGGGTGTCGAAAGCTAAGTCAGCCTAGTTTTGATTCCAGCGTATTCCTATTTTTTCCACCACCCTACACTTCCTGCCTCTTTATTTCACTCTGTTCTTTTTCATCCTTGATTTCGCCACTATTTCCTAACCTTCTTGTCCTCCTTTCTCTCTGTCTTTCTTTTGCTTGCTTTGGGCTAAAGTCTGACGATCATTTTACCGTTTCTGTTCACACGCGTAATGCCTTTCAAATAACTTTGTGTGCTTGCCTCTGAGACTTTTTCTAACCATCCGTTCCAAGCTTCGACATCTCCGTAGAAGACTAATGCCTCAATTCGTTGCTTTTTGGTTCCAGGACTCCCACCACTCCCCTCAATCCCTTCCTCTATTCTCTGTAACAGAGCCCACATGTGTAGGAAAGTACCAGCTCGCCTGGCATGTTACCCCTATTTTTACTTATGTGTCAGTTTGTTTTTGCCTGTGTCACTGGGATCCTGCTAGTCAGGACCACAGTGCTCATAGTTTGTGGCCTATATGTGTTCCCTGTGTGGTGCCTAATTGTATCACTGAGGCTCTGCTAACCAGAGCCTCAGTGATTATGCTCTCTCTGCTTTTAAAATTGTCACTACAGAATAGTGACAATTTTCACCAATTCTGATTGGCACACTGGAATACCCTTATAATTCCCTAGTATATGGGACCTGGGTACCCATGGTATTGGGGTTCCAGGAGATCCCTATGGGCTGCAGCATTTCTTTTGCCACCCATAGGGAGCTTAGACAATTTTTACACAGGACTGCCACTGCAGCCTGAGTGAAATAACATCCACGTTATTTCACAGCCATTTTACACTGAACTTAAGTAACTTATAAGTCACCTATATGTCTCTCACTTAGTGAAGGTTAGGTGCAAAGTTAGTAAGTGTGAGGGTACCCTGGCACTAGCCACGGTGCCCCCACATTGTTCAGGGCAATTTCCCCGGACTTTGTGAGTGCGGGGACACCATTACACGTGTGCACTACAGATAGGTCAATCCCTATATGTAGCTTCACACTGGTAACTCCGAATATGGCCATGTAACATGTCTAAGATCATGCAATTGTCCTCCCATGCTAAATCTGGTATTGAGGTGCCAATCCCATGCATCACCGGGGCTCCAGCATGGACCCCGGGTACTGCCAAACTAGCTCTCTGGGGTTTTCTCTGCAGCTACCGCTGCTGCCAACCCTCAGACAGGTTTTTGCCCTCCTGGGGTCTGGGCAGCCCAGTCCCAGGAAGGCAGAACAAAGGATTTCCTCTGAGAAATGGTGTTACACCCTCTCCCTTTGGAAATAGGTGTTAAGGACTGGTGAGGAGTAACCTCCACCAGCCTCTGGAAATGATTTGAAGGGCAGAGATGGTGCCCTCCTTGCATAGGCCAGTCTACACCAGTTGAGGGATCCCGCAGTCCCTGCTCTGGTGCGAAACTGGACAAGGGAAAGGGGAGTGACCACTCCCCTGTACATCACCACCCAAGTGGTGGTGCCCAGAGCTCCTCTAGTGTGTCCCAGACCTCTGCCATCTTGAATGCAGAGGTGTGAGGGCACAATGGAGGCCTCTGAGTGGCCAGTGCCAGCAGGTGATGTGAGAGACCCCTCCTGATAGGTGCTTACCTGTCTAAGTGGCCAATCCTCCTCTGAGGGATATTTAGGGTCTCTCCTGTTGGTTTCTCTTCAGATAATGAATGCAAGAGCTCACCAGAGTTTCTCTGCATCTCTCTCTTCAACTTCTGCCAATGATCGACTGCTGACTGCTCCAGGACGCCTGCAAAACTGCAATAAAGTAGCAAGACGACTACCAGCAACATTGTAGCGCCTAATCCTGCCGGCTGTCTCCACTGTTTCTTGGTGGTGCATGCTCTGAGGGCTGTCTGCCTTCACCCTGCACTGGAAACCAAGAAGAACTCTCCCGTGGGTCGACGGAATCTTCCCCCTGCTAACGCAGGCACAAAGCTTCTTCATCACTGTAGGAAAGTACCATCTTGCCTGGCATGTTACCCCCATATTTCACTGTATATATGTTGTTTTAGTGTATGTGTCACTGGGACCCTGCCAGCCAGGGCCCCAGTGCTCATAAGTGTGCCCTGTATGTGTTCCCTGTGTGATGACTAACTGTCTCACTGAGGCCCTGCTAACCAGAACCTCAGTGGTTATGCTCCCTCTGCTTTCCAAATTGTCACTAACAGGCTAGTGACCAACTTCACCAATTCACATTGGCATACTGGAACACCCTTATAATTCCCTAGTATATGGTACTGAGGTAACCAGGGTATTGGGGTTCCAGGAGATCCCTATGGGCTGCAGCATTTCTTTTGCCACCCATAGGGAGCTCTGACAATTCTTACACAGGCTTGCCACTGCAGCCTGAGTGAAATAACGTCCCCGTTATTTCACAGCCATTTACCACTGCACTTAAGTAACTTATAAGTCACCTATATGTCTAACCTTTACCTGGTAAAGGTTGGGTGCTAAGTTACTTAGTGTGTGGGCACCCTGGCACTAGCCAGGTGCCCCCACATCGTTCAGGGCAAATTCCCCGGACTTGGTGAGTGCGGGGACACCATTACACGCGTGCACTAGGTCAATACCTATGTATAGCGTCACAATGGTAACTCCGAACATGGCCATGTAACATGTCTAAGATCATGGGCACCCCAATGCCATCTTGGCATTGGGGAGACAATCCCATGATCCCCCGGGTCTCTAGCACAGACCCGGGTACTGCCAAAGTGCCTTTCCTGGGGTTTCACTGCAGCTGCTGCTGCCAACCCCTCAGACAGGTTTCTGCCCTCCTGGGGTCCAGCCAGGCTTGGTCCAGGAAGGCAGAACAAAGGACTTCCTCAGAGAGAGGGTGTTAAACCCTCTCCCTTTGGAAAAAGGTGTCAGGGCTGGGGAGGAGTAGCCTCCCCCAGCCTCTGGAAATGCTTTGATGGGCACAGATGGTGCCCATCTCTGCATAAGCCAGTCTACACCGGTTCAGGGATCCCCCAGCCCTGCTCTGGTGCAAAACTGGATAAAGGAAAGGGGAGTGACCACTCCCCTGACCTGCACCTCCCAGGGGAGGTGCCCAGAGCTCCTCCAGTGTGCTCCAGACCTCTGCCATCTTGGAAACAGAGGTGCTGCTGGCACACTGGACTGCTCTGAGTGGCCAGTGCCAGCAGGTGACGTCAGAGACTCCTTCTGATAGGCTCTTACCTGTGTTGCTAGCCTATCCTCCTTCCTAGGTAGCCAAACCTCCTTTTCTGGCTATTTAGGGTCTCTGCTTTGGGGAATTCTTTAGATAAGGAATGCAAGAGCTCATCAGAGTTCCTCTGCATCTCTCTCTTCACCTTCTGCCAAGGAATCGACCGCTGACTGCTCAGGACTCCTGCAAAACCACAACAAAGTAGCAAAGACGACTGCTGCAATCTTGTATCGCTGATCCTGCCGCCTTCTCGACTGTTTTCCTGGTGGTGCATGCTGTGGGGGTAGTCTGCCTCCTCTCTGCACTAGAAGCTCTGAAGAAATCTCCCGTGGGTCGACGGAATCTTCCCCCTGCAACCGCAGGCAACAAAAGACTGCATCACTGGTCCTCTGGGTCCCCTCTCAGCATGACAAGCGTGGTCCCTGGAACTCAGCAACTCTGTCCAAGTGACTCCCACAGTCCAGTGACTCTTCAGTCCAAGTTTGGTGGAGGTAAGTCCTTGCCTCCCCACGCTAGACTGCATTGCTGGGTACCGCGTGATTTGCAGCTGCTCCGGCTCCTGTGCACTCTTCCAGGATTTCCTTTGTGCACAGCCAAGCCTGGGTCCCGGACACTCTAACCTGCAGTGCACAACCTCCTGAGTTGTCCTCCGGCGTCGTGGGATCTTCTTTTGTGACTTCGGGTGAGCTCCAGTTCCCTCCTCTTTGTAGTGCCTGTTCTGGCACTTCTGTGGGTGCTGCCTGCTTCTGTGAGGGCTCCCTATCTTGCTTGGCGCCCCCTCTGTCTCCTCACGCAATTGGCGACATCCTGGTCCCTCCTGGGCCACAGCAGCATCCAAAAACCCTTACCGCGACCCTTGCAGTTAGCAAGGCTTGTTTGCGGTCTTTCTGCATGGGAACACCTCTGCAAGCTTCTTCACGACGTGGGACATCCATCCTCCAAAGGGGAAGTTCCTAGTCCTCTTCGTTCTTGCAGAATCCACAGCTTCTACCATCTGGTGGCAGCTTCTTTGCACCCTCAGCTGGCATTTCCTGGGCATCTGCCCAATCTCGACTTTGTCGTGACTCTTGGTCCCCTTGTTCCACAGGTACTCTCGTCCAGAAATCCACTTTGGTTGCATTGCTGGTGTTGTTCTTTCTTGCAGAATTCCCCTATCACAACTTCTGTGCTCTCTGGGGAATATAGGTGCACTTTACACCTACTTTTCAGGGTCTTGGGGTGGGCTATTTTTCTAACCCTCACTGTTTTCTTACAGTCCCAGCGACCCTCTACAAGCTCACATAGGTTTGGGGTCCATACGTTATTCGCATTCCACTTTTGGAGTATATGGTTTGTGTTGCCCCTGTACCTATGTGCTCCTTTTGCATCTATTGTAACTTTACACTGCTTGCATTACTTCCTTTTGCTATTACTGCATATTTTTGGTATTGTGTCCATATATCTTGTGTGTATTTGCTATCCTCATACTGAGGGTACTCACTGAGATACTTTTGGCATATTGTCATAAAAATAAAGTACCTTTATTTTTAGTATATCTGTGTATTGTGTTTTCTTATGATATTATGCATATGACACCAGTGGTATAGTAGGAGCTTTGTATGTCTCCTAGTTCAGCCTAAGCTGCTCAGCTATAGCTACCTTCTACCAGCCTAAGCTGCTAGAAACACCTGTTCTACACTAATAAGGGATAACTGGACCTGGTACAGAGTGTAAGTACCCCTTGGTACCCACTACAAACCAGGCCAGCCTCCTACAATCACCGGTCCTCTGGGTCCCCTCTCATCTTGAGGAGCGTGGTCCCTTGAACACAGGAGCTGGATCCAAGTGTCCCGACAGTCCAGTGGCCCTTCTGTCCAGATTTGGTGGATGTAAGTCCTTGCCTCCCCACGCCAGACAGTAATCTTGTGTACTGCATGAACTGCAGCTGCTAAGGCTTCTTTGCACTTTTGCAAGACTTCCTTTGTGCACAGCCTAGCCCAGGTCCCCAGCACTCCGTCCTACATTGCCAAACTCGCTGAGTTGGACTCCGACTTCATGGGACTCCCTTTTGTTTTGCTGAGATGACTGCCGTGCTCAGATCTTCTGAATGCCTGCTCAGGTGCTTCTGCGAGTGCAGCCTGCTTCTTCATGGGCTCTCTGTGTTGCTGAGCACCCCCTCTGTCTCCTCCTCCGAGAGGCGACCTCCTGGTCCTTCCTGGGCCCTGGCAGCACCCAAAACCTTTAACCATGACTCTTGCGGCTAGCAAGGCTTGTTTGCAGTCTTTCTGCGTGGAAACAACTCTGCATCCTCCAGCACGCTGTGGGACATCTTCTGACCAAAGGAGAAGTTGCTGACACCTTCCATTGTTGCAGAATCTTTGGCGTCTTCCACCCAGAGGCAGCCCTTTTGCACCTTCATCCGGGGTTTATGGGCTCCTGCCCCCCCCGGACACTTGCATGACTCTTGGACTTGGTCCTCTTCCTTTGCAGATCCTCAGGTCCAGGAATCCGTCTTCAGTGCTTTGCAGTCAGTTGTTGTCTTTGCAGAATCCTCTATCTCGTCTTTGCTGTCTTTCTGGGGTAGTAGGGTAACTTTACTCCTACTTTTCAGGGTCTTGGGGTGGGGTATCTTGTACACCCTTAGTGTTTTCTTACACTCCCAGGGACCCTCTACACACTACACTAGGCCTGGGGTCCATTTGTGGTTTGCATTCCACTTTTGGAGTATATGGTTTGTGTGCCCCTAGGCCTATTGTCTCCTATTGCATTCTATTGTGTTCTACAGTGTTTGCACTACTTTTCTAACTGTTTACTTACCTGATTTTGGTTTGTGTGTATATTTTGTGTATATTACTTACCTCCTAAGGGAGTATGGGCCAGATGTAGGTAGGTATTGAATTGCGACTTGCAATTTGCGAGTCATAGCGACTCGCTAATCGCAACTCGCAATCCGAGATGCAGAAAGGTGTCTCAAACACCTTCTGCGACTCGCTAAGGGGTCGCAAAGGCCCACCTCATGAATATTAATGAGGTGGGTCGCAGTTTGCGACCCCATAGCGAGTCTAGGCACTCACAGGGATGGTGGCCTGCTGGAGACAGCAGACCACCATGTCCGTGACTGCTTTTTTAATAAAGCAGTTTTTTTTTTCTTTTTGCAGCTCGTTTTCCTTAAAGGAAAACGAGCTGCAAAAAGAAAAAATTCCGAAACCATTTGGTTTCGGTTTTTCCATAGGACCACTGCCTACTCTGAAAAAATAATTTTGTGGCCATTCACAAAGGGAAAGGGGTCCCATGGGGACCCCTTCCTTTTTGGGAATGAGTTACCATCCACTTCAAGTGGATGGTAACTGTGAGTTGGTTTGCGACCGCTTTCGCGGTCACAAAGCAACTCAGCATCGCGATGCGCTCTCAAATAGGAAGGGAACACCCCTTCCTATTTGCGAGTCGGAATCACATTTTGCGAGTCGGTACCGACTCGCAAAATGTGACTCTGCATCGCGTTCAGCCTTTTGCGCCTCGCAAACTGCGTTTTTTGCCGTTTGCGAGTTGCAAAAGGCTTCCTACATCTGGCCCTATATCCTCAGAGATACTTTTGCCATATTGTCACTAAAATAAAGTACCTTTATTTTTAGTAACTCTGAGTATTGTGTTTCTTATGATATAGTGCTAAGTGATGTAAGTGGTATAGTAGGAGCTTTGCATGTCTCCTAGTTAAGCCTAAGATGCTCTGCTATAGCTACCTCTATCAGCCTAAGCTGCTAGAACACCTCTAATCTACTAATAAGGGATAACTGGACCTGGCACAAGCTGTAAGTACCACAAGGTACCCACTATAAGCCAGGCCAGCCTCCTACACTTCCCTGCTTCAGCAGGCACCCCTCTGGTTCGACAACCAGTGTCTTGGGTCCCCTCTCCTGAAGACCCAGCAACACGGGTGGTAGACTGAAGTGGCCCGACAGTTCTGACGTCCTACTGTCCAACTTTGGTGCAGGTAAGAGCCTGCCTCCCCACTCAAGACAATACCCCTGGGCACCGCATGTTTTGCAGTTGCCAAGGTTTGTAGGCATCCTTCCATGAAGTTCTTTGTGCACCATGCAGCACCAACCCCCAGCACTCTATCCTGTGACACACAGCTTCCTGCGTGGTTCTCCGGCGGCGTGGGACCTCTGTTGTAGTGCTGCATGGGCCTCCTTTTCACACCTCCTCCTTTGTCTCCGTGCTGTGGGTCTACTCTGTGCACTGCCTGTGTTTCTGAGGGCTCTCTGAGTTGCTGAGAGCTCCCTCTAACTCCCCCACCTGGGTAGAGTCCACCAGGTCCCTCCTGGTCCCGGGCAGCACCATTTTCTGCTAACTGCAAGCTTTGCATGTGCCAAGGCTTGTTGGCAGAATCCATCGATGCAATCCAGACTGCACTTGTCCATCCGGCGTGGGACACCATCTGCAACAACCAGAAACTCGCATCCATCTTCTTGGGTGCAGTACTGACTCTTGTTCTTCACCAGGTGTTCTTTCTTTGCACCTTCATCCAGGTTAGCAGGGGCTCCTGTTCTCCCTGGACTCTTCTGTGCTTTTTGGACTTGGTCCCCTTCTCCCACAAGTCTTCAGGTCCAGGAATCCATCATTGGTGTCTTGCAGTCTTTTCTGGTTCTTACATAATCTTCTTTCTCATATTCTTGTGTGTTCTAGGAAAGTTACTGTGATTTACTCCTGCCTTCCTGGGCTCTGTGGTGAGTTCTATTACTTACCTTTGGTGTTTTCTAGTACTCCCAGCTCCCCTCTACACACTACACTTGCCTAGGTGGGAGACCGACTTTTGCATTCCACTTTCTTAGTATATGGTTTGTGCTCCCCGAGGACCATTTCTAACGATTGTGATTTTCACTAGTTGCACCGTTTTCTAACTGTTTTCATGTCTATTTCTGCATACTGGTGTATATAATTTATGCAGTACTTAACTTCTAAGGGATTTTAGTCTCTATGGTATTTTGGGAATTTGTGTCACCAAAATAATGTACCTTTATTTTTGTAACACTGAGTATTTTCTTTGATGTTTGTCAGTACTGTGTGACTACAGTGGTATTGCATTAGCTTTGCATGTCTCCTAGATGAGCCTTGGCTACTCAGCTACAGCTATACCCAGAGAGCCTGGCTTCTAGACACTGCCTACATTTCACTAATAAGGGATAACTGGACCTAGTATAAGGTGTAAGTACCTTAGGTACCCACTACAGACCAGGTCAGCCTCCTACACGGTGTGACATAGGTGCAGCATGAGAGGTTGAGTATTAATCATGGACGGTGTTCTCAATGTCCTGGAGTCTATGTGGGAGTAATTTGGAGATTCTGACATAGAGAATGTTGCTGTAGTTCAGCCTGCTGGTGATGAGTACTTGAGTGTCGGTCCGTTTGGTGTTCTGAGGCACCCATTTGAGGATTTTTCGCAGCATGAGCAAGATGTTGACGCTGGAGTTGCACACTGCTTTGTCCTCAGCCGTCATGTTGATCTTTTCATTTAGGATGATTCCTAGACTCTATGCATGGTCTGTGGGTGTGGGCGTTGGTCCTAGCCTTGACGGCCACGGGATGGAATTCAATGTGAGCTTTTGTTGCTAAAGACAAGTACTTCCATCTTTTTGGAGTTGTTTTTCAGGCAGTTGACTCACATACAGTCTGCTACCATGGTCATGCAGTCGGTGAAGTTGGCTTAGGTGGTGGTTGTCTGGTCCGTCAGGTTAGAGGATAAATTGGGTATCATTGACGTAGGAGATGACGGTGATGTCTGGTGATCAGGTGATGTTGGTGCGCAGTGTCATGTATATGTTGAAAAGGGTAGGGCTGTGGGTCAATCACTGTGGGATCTCTATACCAGTTTCTTGGTCTCTGATGTGAAGGGTGGCAGGCTGACACTTTGGGCTCATCCCAAGATGAAAGAACAGATCAATTTGAGAGCAAATGCTTGTATGCCAATCTCATGGAATCTTCTGAGGAAGGTTTTGTGGGACACAGGGGCATATTTATACTCCGTTTGCGCCGGAATTGCGTAGTTTCTTTTGACGCAATTCCAACGCAAAACTAACTCCATATTTATACTTTGGCGTTAGACGCGTCTAGCGCCAAAGTCCATGGAGTTAGCGTCATTTTTTAGCGTGGACACCTACTTTGCGTTAATTATATGCAAGGTAGGCGTTCCCGTCTAAAAAATCGACTCCGAGGCATGTGCGTCGGATTTATACTCCCGGGCAAAATTCACGCCCGGGAGTGGGCGGGTCCCAAAAAATGACGTACGGACGCTTTTGCGCCGTTTTTTAGCGTCTGCAAAAGGCAGGCGTTAAGGGACCTGTGGGCTCTGAAGGAGCCCAGAGGTGCCCTCCCATGCCCCCAGGGACACCCCCTGTCACCCTTGCCCACCTCAGGAGGACACCCAAGGCTGGAGGGACCCATCCCAGGGACATTAAGGTAAGTTCAGGTAAGTGTTTTAAAAAAAAAAAAATTGTGGCATAGGGGGGCCTGATTTGTGCCCCCCTACATGCCACTATGCCCAATGACCATGCCCAGGGGACAGAAGTCCCCTGGGCATGACCATTGGGCAAGGGGGCATGACTCCTGTCTTTGCTAAGACAGGAGTCATTTCTATGGGGGTTGGGAGTGAAAAAAAATGGCACAAATCGGGTTGAGGCGAAAAAATTGCCTCAACCTGACTTGCCCCATTTCTTGACGCCCAAGCCCCATATCCCCCTACGCCGGCGCTGCCTGGTGTACGTCGTTTTTTTTAACGCACACCAGACGGCGCCGCCGGCTAACGCCGGCTAACGTCATTCAATAAATACGGCGCCCGCATGGCGCTTCAGAATGGCGTTAGCCGGCGCTAATTTTTTTTACGCAAAACTGCGTTAGCACAGTTTTGCGTCAAAAAGTATAAATATGGGCCACAGTGTCAAAGGCCATGAAGATGTTGAGGTGAATGAGGGTTGGTAGGAAAGTGGGTTATTAGTAGGTGAGGATGTTCACCCTCAGAGTAATAATATCACAATCACTAATATGTACAGTCAAGTGTCAGTGATTTAATTCTTGCTCAGCCCTTGTTAGCTTAGCAAATGGGCAGTCAGGCTTAACTAACTTAGAAGACAGGTATGCATGAACCATTTAATACCACCAAAACAGTATATAGGTAAAGGAAAAACACACAATAAAAATCCAGCACCAATTTATATTAATAAACAATATTCTTATCTTCAAAACAACACAAACCAACAAATATTTAGTGTTTGGAACCAGCAATATGAATGTTTAAAGATTAAATAACAAATTGTGCAGTCTAGCGCCAAAAAGATTAAAGAGCAACTCATGGATATCTAGTTGTGCTGGACCAAAATAAAGTCAAAGTTTTAGGCTGATCGCAATGGAGCACTGGTTAGATAGGCTGAGGGCTAAGGCCCGGTCAAAACTTTACTTTCAGACTTATTCTTTTTTCCTGAAGCGTTTCACTCGACAGTGCGTCCTCAGGTTCCTCAGGTATAGAGTTTGAGTTGATGATGGTGGCCCGCTTCAGCCTGATGCCTCTTTGAGCCTATGGAAGTCTTTGTCCTCTATGTTGACAGCAAGAAGCCCCGAAACTTCAATAGGGCACGCTATTGCAGTCAAAGGTTCAGAGACTCTGGCCTGCCTCTTAGGGGTTAGGACTCAATTTCCCATGATGCACTTGTGCAGTGCAGGAAAATCCAGTTGCAACAAATCAACTGGGATAATCCTCTCTTTCACTTTGCAGGTGACTTATTCCAGCTCTGTTCTACCTGTTTCTGATCAGGAAGTCCACTCGTTTTCCTTTGAGTCAGGCACAGTCCTTTCTTTATGGAGCCTGGTGAGTGCAGCAAGTGTAGTTGTTATGAGTACAAGCCTTCTGTGTTGCAGTTCAAGGGTCTAGCAGGGCTGGTTTCATTGTTCTTTTGTCCTAGGTAGTGTTCTGGTTAGCTTCTGCAACTTTTCCATATTTATCCTCAGTTCTGGTCTGGCAAGGGGGTACACCTTACTCAATAGAGGTAAAGCCACCTCCCTCTGCTAATACCACTATATAAGTGTGTCATAGTATGCACCATTTCACTGAAAATCAAAATGGAGAAGATCTCTCCTTGGTGTGGGGGTCTGTGTAACCCAACCCAAAGGTGTAGTTACCAACTGACTGCACTCCCTTTCCAAGCCCATTCCTCCCTTCCATCCCGTTTCCTAATGTAATTTTAGGGGGCTCCTATCTTAGCTGGGTGTCAGGGAAGTGGGGGCTAGCAGGGGTCCTGTGACATTTGTTATCCTGCCTTTGAAATCCAGCTTATCTCCGAAATCCCCATCCTCTCCCTGGTTTCTCCAGGAAGCAAATCTCCTCCCATCAAAACTGTATTGTTGCAGCCACAGGCCTCTTAACCCCTACTCAGGGAGCAACATGGCTCGGGCTGTCAGAGGCTGACCAATCAGAAGATGTAAATCAGTAAGGGGCAACCCTGTAACCCGTGGACCAAAGTAAATGAATACACAAACAAAAGGTTTCTGCCGGTAAGTATTGGCCTTGACTTCCACGGCAAAGCTCACCCACCCAAAAGGTAAAGTATACCCAAATTAATTGTATGAAAAGTGTTTTCTTTCTTTCAATTTCTATAATCATTTATTACTTTTTATGTATATATAACTGAGTTCTTTTTAGCAAAATTACACATCAAAAACAAATTACATTGGCATTGTCTAACGTAAATAAAACATTCTACTTAGTGACAGTGCATTGCAAAAGTGAATAGGTAAAAAGAAGTGCATCCGTGACTATTTACAAATATGTTCACATAAAACTGTGGCTGATAATTCATGTTCAGAATAATACAACATCTACTGTTTGCTTGTCTTAATTTAACCGCTTTTTCACAAACTACAGTCCACAGTTAAATATTGTCGACGTTTCGACCCTAAGGGAAAATTAATTGCCAGCGGGTCATCATCAGTACCAAGGAAATATAAATGAAGCACCTACACCTTACTACGAGAAAAGGATCTCCTCCAAGACACAGGTATATATAACCACCAACGTGTATCATACCACCTATATGAGCTCGAACTCAATCTGGTACCAGGCCGCAACTCCTTCAGTGGACCACATGCTCCGGCCAGAGCAACTCTAACCCGGACCGGGAGAGCACCAATCTCATGAGCTGACAAAGGGTAAATGAAAAAAACTGTCAGAAGAGCCTGCTACCGGACTGTTTTTGGTAACATCAGGATAGTGTGTTCTAAAACTACTTTCCTGTAATAGTTACATCAAATCCAACTTTGGCAAATTGTTGGATTTAATGTGACCATTAATCTGATAGTTTGAATGGTATCACAAGCCAGCTCCAACGCAAAGACAGACTTTATTAAATATAACTATAAATATAAATAAAGCCTCCTCCATGTCAGCCTATGGGGCTAGCATTACTACAATAGGGGAACATGACTTTGGCTGTTTTTCCTTATGAATGCATATCATCTTTTATTTGGCACCTGCTTTTTTAACAATGCACCCTGTCCTCAAGGCACCTAAGGCAGACATTAGAGGTATCTTACAAGTAATAGAAAGGTAGTCTTGGACTTTAAAAGTACTTTTAATCTAAAAGTAGAATATGGGCATAGTTTTATTTTAAAATTGGCCTTCATGGTAGGCCTAGCTTTAAAATGAGGCCAGGCAACACAATAGTGCACACTTAAATGCATTAAATCCATTGGGGGCTCTATACCTACATGCCCTATCACATACCAGGGACTTACAGTTAGGTTGCCTTTTCTAAATTAGAATCACACCAATTACCATGTACCTTTCTAGGACTAGCACTGTCCCTGGGCCTGGTTATCAGAGTCAACAGCACTTTGAGAGTCATTAACCAACACCAGTCAAAAAATGGGAGGTGATTAGGGCAAAGACAATGAATTTCCTACACGCCACCTCCAGATGAAAGGTGATGGGTAAATAACTTACACTCTGGTAGTCATCATCATCCACATGAAAAAACCTGGAAAGTCCATCTGCATTGGCATGGGCTGCCCCAGGTTGTGTGTTTCACTGTATACTCCATTCCCTGTAGGGAAATACACCATCTCAACAATTTTGGGGTCTCCCCCCTCATCTGCATAAGCCATCTGAGAGGTCTGTGGTCAGTTTGAATCCAGAAGTAAATTCCAAACAGGTATGGTCTTAGCTTCTTTGGGGACCATACCACAGCAAAGGCGTCCCTCTCAATGGCACTCATCCGTGCTCTCTGGGGAGTAGTCACCTCCTAATAAAGGCAACTGGTTGATCTTTGCCCTTTTCATTTACTTCTGCCAGTACTTCCGCAATCCCTTGCTCTGAAGCATCTTTCTGAACAACAAACTCTTTATTGCAGTCAGGGGCCAGTAGGACTGTGCTGAACACATGAACTCCTTCAGCGTGTCAAAGGTCTGCTGACAAAGAAAGCATCCATTACCACCCGCATCAACACCATACCCAACCACTCCAAAGAACTCTTAAAAATCATCAAATAATTTGCCAATCCTGCAGCCACAGAAACCAACATCCTCCCATCCCAAGAACTCTGCAACTACCTTTCAAACTACTTTCACCGCAAAATCACCACCATTTACAACAATTTCCACCCTCAATCCGCCGCCACCGACCTAGACAACCTCCCTCAAACAACCTCCCCAGGCCAGGCCCTTATCACCTGGACATCTATTACATAGCAAACCACAGAAAATATCATGGCGTCCATACACTCAGGGGCACTCTCTAACCCATGTCCAATCCTCAACACCTCCATCCACATGGCTTCCTTCCCGGATAGATGGAAACATGCAGAGGTCAGACCTCTACTCTACAAGCCCTCCAACGACCCCAACAACCTCAAAAACTACAGACCCATCTCTCTGCTACCATATCCTGCCAAAGACATAAAAGAAAATCAATCAACAGCTCACCAAACACCTAGAACAAAACCATCTGCTCGACCACTCCCAGCATCCTCCTGTTTCTGCATACTCTGGATGCTCTGAAAATCCTTCAAGTGGATCCCCATCAATACCAGCAAAATGGTCACGCACACCTAGAACAAAACCATCTGCTCCCACTTAGGATTCTGAGCAAACTACAGCATTGAGACTGCACTGATTACAGCCACGGACGACATCAGGGCCCTCCTACACCGAGGAGAAACAGCAGAGCTAATCCTACTGGACCTCTCTGCGGCTTCTGACACAGTCTTCCACCACATGCTCCTCAAGAGACTCCACAACATCGGTATTCAAGAGGGCACCCTCGAGAGCATTGCCTCCTTTCTCTCACGCCGGACCCAAAGCATCCACTTGCCACCCTTCACCTCCGCACCCAAACCCATCAACTGCGGCATACCCCCAAGGATTCTTCCTCAGCCCTACACTCTTCAATATATACATGACCCCCCTAGCAGACAACAGACCCCACAGCATCACCATACTCTCTTATGCTGATAACACACAACTGATCCTACCGCTCACCAAAGACCCTCACAACACCAAGACCAGCTTCCACAATGCCAAGATTGACATAGCCACGTGGATGAAGCACAGCTGCTTCAAACTAAGCAACAACAAGACCAAGGTCCTGATCTTCGGGAGCAAAACCAACATTTGGGACGACAGCTGGTGGCCGGCGGAATTTGGACCAACGTCCTCTCCAGCAGATCACACCCGAAACCTCTGCATCACCCTTGACAATCAACTGTAACTGAGACACCAAGTGAGCTCGGTAGCCTCCTCCTGCTTCTGCATACTCCGGATGTTCCGAAAAACCTTCAAGCGGATCCCCATCAACACCAGCAAAATGGTTACGCACCCTAATTACCAGGAACCTCGACTACTGCAACACTCTCTACGTCGGCATCCTCTCTCAGCTACTCAACAGACTTCAGACCCCGAAGAACACAGCAGCCGGACTCATCCTGTACCTTTCTAGAGACACCTTTGCTCTGCCGCACTCAGCCTTGCACACATGCCCTGATTCTAATGCAGCAGTAGCAGGTCTTTCTCCTACATTGCGGCCAAGTCCTGGAAAAGTCTACCTCTGCAACTCCATATAGCTCCCTCTCTAGCAGTGTTCAAGAAATGCCTCAAGACATGGCTCTTCAACAGAGACACAGCACCCCCCCAGCGCCCAGCGCCCCTCAGCGGTGACAGTTGCCATGCTTAAGGAATAATTGATTGATTGGGTAACACTGAAGTCCAGATGAACTTATTAGGCTGTTCATTTGCGGTAAGTTCTGCAATAGGCGCCACAATTATCCCAGTCCTGTAGTTCTTCACAAATCTCCTGTAGTACTGAGTCAGACAAAGAAAGGCCCTGACCTGTGTCTGGATCTTAGAAGCTTCCCAATCCAGGACAGTCTGGATCAAAGGCTGGTGAAGCTGTATGTTGCCTTGACCACAAGGTGGCCAAGGTACACCACTGGGCCTTGCCCTATCTGGCATTTGTTTGCCTTGATAGTCAGGCCTGACATCTGCAGGGCCTGAAGCACTTCCTTTAGGTGGATCAGATGCTCTTCCCAGGTGGAACTGAATACAGCCATATCATCAAGGTAAGCTGCACTGAAAGTTTGCAACCCAGATAAGATTCTGTTCATCACCATTTGGACGGTTGTAGGGTCTGAACTGAAAGTGGCCCTCCTGTGTAGAAAATGGTGACCTATCTTTAATTCTTTAATTCCCCTTTGGGAATTTTTCTTGGGCACTAGTACTACTGGACTGGTCCATGGTCTGTCAGATAACTCAATTACCCCTAACTCCAGCATCTTGGCTACATCAGACTTAATACTGCATTTGACCATGTCAGACAAGCCTGTACAACTCGTTTTTGACAGGTAGGCTGTCATCAGTGTCGATGCCATGAACAAATCAAGTGGAGAGTCCAGGGATCATGGAGAACAGCCCAACAAACTTCTCCAACACTTGTCTGCAATATTTTTACTGGTGGTCTGTCAACTTGGGGGAGAGTATCACTCCCTCCACTGATGCATCTTGTGCATGGGGAATAGGAGGTGTGGCAGAGGCTTGCTCTCCTCCCCACCGTCATCTGTAACCATCAGTATGGTCATACCTGCCCTGTCTTGGTGGGGTTTCAAACAGTTGATATGAAGTACCCAGTGGGGACTCCTGGGGGGTGCTAAGGTCCACTAAGTAGGTGACCTCACCCTTTTTCTCCAGAAAAGGGTGGGGCCCAGGCCACTTGTTCTGGTGGCTGTCCTGGATGGTATTCAGGCATAGCATACTTCTGACCACACCAAAGCTTAATACACTCTTGTCTGGCCTCCAGGTTGCTGCTTGCTCTCTTCATGTACTCTGCTATACAGGACTGCAGGCCTAGCACATAATCCCCTACATAATGGTCCCTGAGAGGCTTCTCCCAAGCTTCCGTAACCAAACTCAATGGCCCTCTTACAAAGCTGTCAAACAGTAACTTAAAACAGGCTAAAACCAACCCCTTTCTGTAGCCCCTTTCTGTAAGCAAACAGCAGGCATCGGAGGAGAACGTTACATCTCCTCCTGAGCTTGTCAGATAAGCCCACAATCATATCCTTCAGGGTCTTATTGAATATTTTCTCCAGACCATTGATCTGGTGATGATATGGGGTGGTGAACTTGTAAGTAACACCACATTCATACCACATCACCTTCAGATAAGTAAACTAAAATTAGTTTTCCTATCTGAGACCACCTTCTAGGAAAGGACATCTGGTGAATATGCCAAGTAGGGCTGTGGTCACTATGGAAGCAATGGCCTTACTTGAGGGGTATTGCTTCTGGGTAACTGGTGGCATGGTCCACTACTACCAAAATATATCTTTTCCTAAAGGCAGTTGGTGGGTCAGTGTCATTCCCTACTTTATCAAAGGGAGTCCCAACCAAAGGCAATGGCATCAAGGGAGCATTTGGCTTGCCCCTGCCTTACCACTGGCTTGACAGGTATCATAGGAGCTGCAAAACTCCTTGACCTTGTCAGACACAAGCAGCCATTATAAATGACTGTTCAGCCCGATCATGGGCTTGGTCTTACCAAAATGTCTGGCTGTAGGAGGCTGGCCTGGTTTGTAGTGGGTACCTTGGGCACTTACACCTTACACCAGGTCCAGTTATCCCTCATTAGGGAAATGTAGTAGTGTTCTAGCAGCTTAGGCTGATAGAGGCAGCTATAGCAAAGCAGCTTAGGCTGAACTAGGAGACATGCAAAGCTCCTGCAATACCACTTATAGTTACACAGTACTTATACACAAGTGAGGACAATATTCAGTGTTACCAAACAAAAAGGTAGTTTATTTGGGTGACACAAGGCAAAAAATATCTTAGAGGCAATACTCCTTCTGGACATAAGTATTAAACACAATATATACACTAGACACCAGAAAAAGGTAAGAACAGGAGCTAACCCAGATGAAGGTGCAAAAGAAGAACCATGGTGAAGGGATCCCATGCCGCCAGAAAACCACGCAGGAGGCTGTGCGTCACAGAAGGAGTGCTGAGTACTGGAACTGCACGGTGCATGAAGAAGTTTGTGGAAAGATGCCAACAGACCTTGGCAACTGCAAAACACACTGTGTACGCAGGTGCTGTCTTGCGTGGGGAGGCAAGCTCTTACCTCCACCAAAGTTGGACAGTAGGATCTCAGGACTGTCAGCACCACTTCCGTCCACCACCTGTGATACTGGATCCATGCCCTTCATCAGGAGAGGGGACCCAAGCCACCGGTCGTCGCTGCAGAGGGGTGCCTGCTGAAGCAGGGCAGTGACTCCTTCACTTCAAGAGAGATTCCTTCATTCTTCTGGTGCAGGCTGAAGACTGGCTGTCCTGTAAGGATGCACAACCGGGAAACAGTTGCAGTTGCTGGCAGGAGATGAAGATACAATGTTACAGAAGTCACCTTTGCTTCTTTGTTGCAGTTGTAGAGTTCCTGGAGGGTCCCGATGCAGTTATTTGAGTCTTTCAATCTGAATCTGAAGAACCAACCAAGAGAGATACCTTAAATAGCCCTGAAAGGGGGATTGGTCAGCTACACAGGTAAGCACCTATCAGGGGAGTGTCTGACATCCCCTGCTAGCACTGGCTGCTCAGATGTTCCCAGAGTTCCCTGCCAACTTGTAATCCAAGATGGCAAAAACTCAGGGAACCTCTGGAGGAGCTTTGAGCACCACCCCTGGGGTGGTGAGGGACAGGGGAGTGGTCACTCCCCTTCTCTTTGTCCAGATCCACGCCAGAGCAGGGACTGGGGATCCCTGAACCGGTGTAGACTGGATTATACAAGGAGAGCACCATCTGTGCTCTTCAAAGCATTTCCAGAGGCTCTGGGAGGCTAGCCCCCATGCCTGTAACACCTATTTCCAAAGGGAAAGGTTGTAATATTCCTCTTCCAAAGGAAATCCTTTGTTCTGCCGTCCTGGTCTTGAGCTGCTCAAGCAACAGGTTGGCAGAAACCTGCCTGAGAGGTGGCAGCAGCTGGGGCTGCCTGGAAAACCTCAGAAGACTGTAATGGCAATACTGGGGGACCTCTAAGGAGCACACAGAGTGCATGGAATCATACAACCAATGCTTGCAAAAGCTTTGGGCTATGATTCCAACATGTTTGATACCAAACATGGCCATATTCGGAGTTACTATTGTGAAGCTAGACATAGGTGGTGATCTAGGTTCAGTGCACGCATAAAATGGCGTGCCCGCAATCACAAAGTCTGGGAAAATGGTCCTGGAGGTTTTAGAGGTTGCAGGGGTTCACTTACACACAAGTACTCTGCACCCAGCCTTCTTGGCTGTAAGGCCTGCAATACGGGTGACTTATAAGTGACCTGGTGCAGTGTAAATGGCAATGAAAGAGTGCATGCACCTTTGCAGAGGCTCCCTACAGGTGGCAAAAGAAATGCTACAGCCCATAGGGATCTCCTGGAACCCAAATGCCCTGGGTACCTAGGTACCATATACTGGGGATTTATAAGGGGGACCAGTATGGCAATATTGGGTGAAATAATGGGCTACCAGTATGCAGTGACAAAATGTAGAGGAGAGAGAGCATAATCACTGGGGTCCTGGTTAGCAGGATTCCAGTGAAAACAGGACATCATGGGGGTACAGGCTCCCAAAGTCCTTCTTGACAGAATATTTAATGCTGTTGGCACTCCATACAAGTAATGGATCCAACTATGACTTTAGTTTAGTACCCTAGCTGTTAAGGATTGTTTTAAGTAACAGGATTTCCTTTCCACTACTGAATTTTCCTCAGGATTGTAGGGTGAAGAATAATGTACCATAACACTCATTGTTCCCATGGTGTCCCTGTATGCCCTGGAGGCAAAAGCTGGGCCCTGGTCCGAGTGGAATGCTGCAACTTCATATGTTCCGATAAAGTCCTGCAAATCTTTAATTTAATAAAAGAGCATCAGCCGATCATTGTGGCCACACCCATAGGAATCTGTATAAGGAATACACAGGAACTAGAAAGTATTTGTATCACCATATGAATTTAAGGGATGACAATGGTTTAGGTACACATACTGCGGCTTGTTGGAAATTAAGAGGGGTATCGGCAGTGAGATTTTGATGGTGGAACCTTTAATTTGTTGGTAAATGTCACAGCTGAGAACATACTGTTTCACTTGCTTATATAGACTATGCCACCAATAGCATTATTGTAGAAGGAAGATGGTAGCTGCCACACCAGCATGGGCAGAATGGGCAGAAACAACACCCTCATGAGCTGCTAATCAGATCTAGCCTACGATCTTGGAGATCACAAAATCACCCACACATCGTATTGATACAAAGGCAGAGTTTTGGGCACGTAAGTGGTAGGAATATTTTGCAGGGTGCGGTTTTTGGAAAGCACACCCTACAAAATATCAACCAAAGAATTAATGGCAGCAAAGATGTCATCATTCACCCTCATATGAGAAAGAGTTATCACAGCAACAGAAGCTGTAGCAACTGCAGACTTGGCCACTTTATCAGCCAATGAGTTTCCTACAACGTGTATTCCAACACATTGATGGTCCAGTCTATGTATTACATGATCCCGTAGCAGTTTGTCTTTAAGAACTGCTACCATCCCCAATGAAAAATTGTGTTTTATGGTGTTTCCTTTTGAATCTCTGACCCTATTAAGGTGCCAGTAGTGTAAGTTTTCAATGAAGGGCTGGACACAGTAATAAGAATCACACATGGTTACTGTACATAGCTCAGGATCTGTATTTTCCATTGCCAAGAGCAATTCATTAAGATCTGGAAGCTGGGTCCTGCAATCCCAGAGGGACTGCATGTAGGTTTGTTGAGGGTGGAATTCACCATCCCTCATCACTCCACAAACAGCTTTGCAAGCTGCAGAGTATTGGTGTTTGATACCTACAGCTGGTTGAACTGAACTATCAGTATATATGCCTACTCTGTAATGGTCAAGAGGTATAGCAATAGTGGGCACAGGGTGCTCCAGTTCATATTGAAGAAATTCTTGGGTCTGTAGTTTTGGACCAAAAACATAATCAAAATTGGTGACAGTCAAGGAGGTAGCCCTTTGTATCCAGCGTGGATGTAATTCTTTTGTGTTTGGAGCTCTGGCTTTGGCAAAAGCTAGAATTGGGGTCACAACAATCATGTGTTTACCCTGGGCTAGTGGACTCTCCTTGATGACCACTATCTGAACTTCAGTCAGTATTTTTTCTGTTGATCCAAACTGCATTTCTGCGTTGTATTTGTGGACTGGACTGTATAGGTATGTCATGATAAGGAGAGTCCCTATCCTAAGCCACATGGTTGTGGTACAGCGCTGGATCCTACAGTGGAGCCCAGTCTGCAGCATAGGCTTTTTCTACTTGATATGCAACAAGGACAGAGAAAGAGGGAAAAATAACATCTTTCCTCTGTGGGAGCATTATGACAAATTCTGGTGACCAATGTTTTCCTGCCAGTAGAATATCACAGCTTAATGTAAATTTTTCCAATAATAATATTTTAATTGTGCAGTTAATACCCCTCTCAATTTGTATTTGAAATGTATATACCCTGTCGGATGGGTGACATGCCTGGGGTTTCGACTTCAAGATAGTCGTTAGTTTCAGTCACCTCCAGAAGCTCTTGGAGATTTTGGCAAAATATTGTGCTCTCTAGCAGTGCCACTGCCCCCATCCTGTTTTTCAGTAACTTTCTCAATATTTGTGGCATACTTAGCAGAAAGTGGGGCAAAATTCTTCTTTTTGAATTGAGGTATATGTGCTGTAAAAGTTTCTCTTTCTTTTTTTATTGTGACGTCTGATAAGCGTTGTGAGTCCTTTTTTGGTTTCACATACTCGTTTCAGTGTTCTGACAGCCCTCTTTCTCTGTCCATTTGTCGAATGAGTCCTGAAAGGTATGAAAAGTGCACTCAAAATGATTTCTAAGATTGTGGTATTTCTCTGAGGTCTCCAAATGCAGTGATTCTCCTCTATGTTTTACTTGAATTTTGTTATATTTTTGTGGAACCCTCCTGCACTTACTTTCTATTATAGTTATAGGAATTACGTTTAAGCTGTGGCTTACTTGGTCTGGCCCCTTGTGAGAAAGTAGCCTCTTTCTACCATTTTTGGCCTGTTTGTCAGTGTGTTTGACTGTGTCACTGGGATCCTGCTAACCAGGACCACAGTGCTTATGCTCTCTCCCCTTTAAATTTGGTTGTTGGATATTGTTAACACAGTATTCCACTCAAAATTGGCATACTGGTGCCCCCTTATAAGTCCCTAGTATATAATACCTAGTTACCCAGGGCATTGGAGTTCCAGGGATCCCTATGGGCTGCAGCATTACTTTTGCCAACCCATAGGGAGCCCATGCAAAGGCTTCTACAGGACTGCCATTGCAGCCTGTGTGAATTGGTGCACGCACCATTTCACAACCTTTTACATTGCACCAGCTCACTTATAAGTCACCCATATACCAGGCCTTCCAATCCTGAAGGCTGTGTGCAAAGTACCTGGGTGTGAGGGCACCCCTGCACTAGCAGAGGTGCCTCCAAGTAGTCCAGGACCATTTTCCCAGACTTCGTAAGTGCGGGGATGCCATTTTATCGTGCACTGGACATGGGTCAATACCTATGTCCAGCTGCACAATGGTAACTCCAAGTATGGCCATATAAAGTGTCTGAAATCTGAAAATTATATCCCAAGGCTGATTCTAGCATTGGCTATATAACTCCATGCATTCTGGGGGCTCTACAGTGGACCCCCAGTACTGCCATACCAGCCTTCTGAGATTTTCCAGGCAGCCCCAGCTGCTGCCATCTCACAGATAGATTTCTGCCCTCCTGTTGCTCAAACAGCCCGAGCCCAGGAAGGCAGAACCAAGCATTTCCTTTGGGAGAGGGGCTTTACACTCTCTCCCTTTGGAGATAGGTGTTACAGGCATCGGAGGGGTAGCCTCCCAGAGCCTCTGGAAATTCTTTGAAGGGCACAGATGGTGCCCTCCTTGCATAATCCAGTCTATACCAGTACAGGGAACCCAGTCCCTGATCTTGCACGAAACTGGACAAAGGAAAGGAGAGTGACCACTCCTCTGTCCATCACCACACCAGGGGTGGTGCCCAAAGCTTCCAGAGGGTCCCTGGGTTTTGCCATCTTGGATTCCAAGGTCGTGGGGCACTCTGGGAGCACCTGAGTGGCCAGTGCCAGCAGGTGACGTCACAGCCCTACCCTGATAGGCGCGTACATGTGTAGCTGACCAACCCCCCTTTAAGGGATATTTAGGGTCTCTCCTCTGGGACTTTCATCAGATTCGGATTGCAAGACTCTAGCAGGAATCCTCTGCATCCTTTACTTCACCTTCTACCAACCAAACTGCATCTGGACCCTCCAAGAACTCTACAAACTGCAGCAAAAAAGCAAAGACAACTTCTGCAACATTGTATCTTCAGCTCCTGCCAGCAACTGCAACTGTTTTCAGGTTGTGCATGATCCGAGGACTGCCTGTCTCTAGCCTGCACCAGAAAAACGAAGGAATCTCCCTTGAAGTGAAGGAATCACTTCCCTGCTTCAGAAGGCACCTCTCTGCAGAGATGACCGGCAGCTTGGGTCCCTCTCCTGGTGAAAGGCATGGATCCAGCTTCACAGGGGGAGGACTGAAGTGGTCCTGACAGTGCTGACTTCCTACTATCCAACTTTGGTGGAGGTAAGAGTTTGCCTTCCCACGCAAGACAGTACCCCATTTCACCATGTGTTTTGCAGTTGCCAAGGCTTGTTGGCATCCTTGCATGAAGTTCTTCATGCACCATACAGCTCTAGTCCCCAGCACTCTGTCTTGCAATGCACAGCTTCCTGAGTGGTTCTCCCTTTGTGTAGTGCTGCATGGGCCTTCTTTTGCACCTTCTTTGTCTCTGTGCTGTGGGACTCCTGTGCAGGCTGCCTGTTCTTCTGAGGGCTCTCTGAGTTGCTGAGAGCCCCCTCTGTCTCCCCCTTCAGAGTAGAGGCCACCAGATCAATCCTGGTCCCGGACAGCACCATTTTCTGCTAACCTCGAGCTTTGCACGTGCAAAGTCTTGTTGGCAGAATCCAGCGACGCAAACCGGGCTGCAATCATCCATCTGCAGTAGGACATCATCTGCACCAACCAGGAACCCGCATCCATCTTCTTGGGTGTATACCTGACTTTGTCTTCTCACCGGTGGTTCTTCTTTTGCACCTTCGTCCTGGTTAGCAGGGCCTCCTGTTCTCCCTGGACTCTTCAGTGCTTCTTGGACTTGGTCCCCCTCTTCCCCTTGTCTCTAGGTCGAGGAATCCATCATTGGTGTTTTGCAGTCTCTTCTGGTTCTTGCAAAATCTTCTATCATGTGTTCTTGTGTGTTCTAGGAAACGTATTGTCATTTACTCCTGCTTTCCTGGGGTCTGGAGTGGGTTCTATTACTTACCTTTGGTGTTTTCTTACACTCTCAGTGCCCCTCTACACACTACACCAGCCTAGGTGGAAAACCAACTTTCGCATGCCACTATTTTAGTATATGGTTTGTGTTTCCCCTAGGCCCATTTTTAACTATTGTGATTTTCACTATTTGCACTGTTTTCTCATTGTTTTTACAGCTATTTCTGCATTCGAGTGTTTGTACTGTGTACATTACCTACCTCCTAAGTGAGTATAGTCTATAAGGCATTTTTGGCATTTGTGTCACCAAAATAAAGTACCTTTATTTTCATTACACTGAGAATTGTTCTTTCATGTTTGTGAGTTCTGTGTGACTACAGTGGTATTGCAGGAGCTTTGCATGTCTCCTAGTTAGGCCTTGGCTGCTCACCCACACTACCCCTAGAGCGCCTGGCTTCTAGACACTGACTACATTTCACTAATAAGGGATAACTGGACCTGGCATAAGGTGTAAGTACCTTTGGTACCCACTAGAAACCAAGCCAGCCTCCTACACCCCTAGACTATCAGTTTCTATACTAGTATAAGTTTTGGAAATAATCTTTGGCAGCTCGTGCTCCTGATCTATTGGAGCAACTTCTCTAAGCCACTTGCGTACAGCCAATGCTGATGCTTCCCCTTTAATATTTCCCAAATTAATTGAGGACATTGTGGTAAAATTACCTCTTAAAATCATCCCCAAATCCAGGAAAGGGCAGAACCATGTTTATTTTGTATTTGTTTTAACATGTCCGAAACATTCACAAGTGTTGGTGTACCATGTGTGTTAGCATAAATTGCTGCAAATACTTTGCCCCAAGTGGCACAGTCATCTATGGAGGGAAGCACTCCAAATGGCAAGCACATTGTGAGATTTCTATGTTTGTATTGGGGCCACTTATGGGGAAACAGTGCTTCCAGCTGATTTGTTTTTTGTGGTATTGAAATAAATATTCCATTGAGTTTGGTGGGAGCCTTGCCCATTATTGAATTCATACTTACCGGGTTTATCCCAGGTGTAGCCAACTGTGGAACAGCTGGAGCAAACCTCGCTAGGGTATTGTTCAAACTCTGAATTACAAATGGTATTAGGCTTCTATATTTGTTTACTAAATTATTATTTTATAAAGGACATGTTAGAAATGGGGTCTCTGGTTGGCAGTCACTTTGCACTCTGTCCAACAAAGGACCCTCACTCTAATTAGGGTAAAGGAGAAACACACCTGGGTAACCCCCACTCAACCCCTTGGTAGCTTGGCATGAGCGGAAAGGATTAACCCCAGAAGCAATGTGTAAACTATTTGTACCAACACACACAGCAATACGTTGAAAACACTACAAAATGAACACCACATCAGTTTAGAAAAATAGGTAATATTTATCTAAATCTATGAAGACCAAAATGACAAAAACCCAACATACACATGTCAAGCTATGAATTAAAAAAGAATAAGAACACAGCAGTGTTTGCATGGATTTCAGTCCTTTTCTACCCGCTTCACCTTTCAAGGGCCCAGAGACAGGATGGGGCACCACTTGGCAGGGCAAGAGTCTCACCAGAGAATTCAGGTGTTGGCAGAGAAAAGTCTTTGATGGCCCTGAGACTTCAACAACAGGAGGCACGCTCAACTCAAGCCCTTGGAGATTCTTCTCAAGTAGGGATGCACAACAAAGTCCAGTCTTTGTCCCCTTTCAGAGGCAGAAGCAGTAACCCGCATTATAGCCCAAAAAAGCACAGTCACAGGCAGGGGCAGAAGTTCTCCTCAGCTCTTCAGCTCTTCTCCTTGGCAGAGGTTTCTCTTGACTCCTGGAAGAAATCTGATTTTCAGGGGTTTTGTGTCGAATACTTATACCCCTTTCTGCTTTTCAAGTTGGCAAACTTCAAAGGAAAGTCTCAGTTGTTCACAAGATCCTGCCTTGCCCAGCCCAGGCTCACACCAGGGGGTTGGAGACTGCATTGTGTGAGGGCAGGCATAGCCCATTCAGGTGGTAGTGTCCACTCCTCCCTCCATTCTAGCTCAGATGGCTCATCAGGATATGCAGGCCACTCCACAGCTCCATTTTTCTCACTGTCTAGAGGGAATTCACACCAGCCCAACTGTCAGTCTGGCCCAGACAGGGAATCCACAAACAGGCAGAGTCACAGAATGGTTTAAGCAAGAAAATACCCACTTTCTAAAAGTGGCATTTTCAAATTGATAATTTAAAAACCAACTTTACCAAAAGATGTATTTTTAAATTGTGAGTTCAGAGACACCAAACTCCATATTTCTATCTGCCCCCAAAAGGGGATATGTGCTTAAATATCATTTAAGGGCTGCCCCCATGTTATCCTATGAGGGAGATAGGCCTTGCAACAGTGAAAACTGAGTTTAGCAATATTTCACTGTTAGGGCAAGTAAAACACACGAGTACATGTCCCACCTTTAACATACACTGCATGCTACCCATGAGGCTACATAGGGCCGACCTTAGGAGTGCCTTACATGTGCAAAAAGGGAAGGTTTAGGCCTGGCAAGTGGGTCCACTTGCCAGGTCGAACTGGCAGCTTAAAACTGCAAAAAAACACACTAGAGAGTACGGGGTTCTCTTATACGTAGAGGGATAGGCACCAAGGGTACCTGTTGTGCCCTTGGTTCCTCGTGGTCCTCTGTTAGAGGAAATTAGTCAGTATAGGGATGGTGAGCAGTGAAAGAGGAGAAAAAGGGGGATTTCCTTTACGGACTAGGTGGTCTCACACACTATATAGTGTCATGTTTCATCATTTGACCACCTAGCCCCACCCAGGTAGGACAATACCACCTGGGCGGACTCAACCTCCCTGTTATAAGAACAGGGGGGAGTGCGTAAATGAATTCTATGTCTGGAAAGTCAGGATCCAGCTAATCTAGGGAATAAAAGCACCTAAACAGATACCTGTGTAAAGTTACAATTTAATAGTAGGTTCTGTTTGGTGTGGTTAAAAGCGGAGAATGGGACACCTCTGTGAGAACAAGGACTCACAGGGTCACCTGTCTAAAAAATTATAGCCAACATGTTTCTGCCCTCTGTGGTGAGCCTAGGAAGGTCTTGGGGCATTCATCAGGGCAACGGATCCCTATGTCTCACGTTAGGAGTTGATAACACACTGTTCAGATGGTGACAGGTCTAAGGAAAAAAGTAAAAAAAGTAAACCGCCTACCTTGCCAAGGAACTACCTTGAGGTGGCCTGCAGGGTATAAACAGATAGACAATAAAGGCAACAGTGGAACACAGCACTGCACTGCAAACCAACCACACATGTGACAAAGAAAAACGCTCATGCACAGAAAAAACTTATTATAGGCAATAATCATGCACAGAGAGAGCATATATAAACAGTAGATACTACTACTACTAGGGGCAAGCAAATAAATCTTACCCTATCCCTAGAGGCTAATGGTCTCTGGTATCCAGGAGAGGGAGTGTCCCCCTATTGTCAGACACTAAGGTTCAGGAAAGGAACAGAGAAAAAAGGCATGAACAGAGGGTAAACAGTTATGTAGAGGGAGAGGTTGCCTATTGAGTGGTAGTTACTGTGTAAAGAAATAACGCAGAGGGGAGGTCCAGATAGGAACCTACATTATCTAATGGGGGGCTGAATAAAAGATATCAGCCAGAAAAAGTAAAGGCAAGATAACCAGTTAAGCATTAGTAGTTAAAAGATAAAATATCTGTATATATATATATATATATATATATATATATATATATATATATATATATATAGCGAGTTAGATAAAGTACAATATGGTAGGAGCAGAGGATTCTTATCTGTGTGTCCAGGGCGTGGTTCAATCACTCACTGCATCAAGGGAGGCGCTCGCTGTGCGCCTATGCCGTACTCTCTTTGGACCGCTTGGATAAAACGGTCAAGGAGAGACGGTCTTTTTATTGTGGTCAGCCGCGTCTTGAATTAGGCCCGGTGTGTATAATCACCGCCGTGGCCCGCGTTGACAACGACGGACGGACGTGGAGGCCAGAAGCAAAGCTCCCCTGCCGGCAAGACCAACTCATCATGCAAGCGCTTCCGGGGCAGCCAGAGGAGTGAGCCTCCGGCGGCCTTACGGAGCGCAAAGGTGTTGCGGGATTCTCGTGGCCGCTGGGAAATGTAGTTCCCAGCGGCCGTTAGGATAAGGGGGAGAGCGCAGAGAAAGAAGGAGATGAGGGGAAATGAAGCGGAGAGTGCGGGCAGGAGGGGAAGGGGGTTAGGGGGAAGGGGGAAGGGGGAGTGGGGAGGTGGAATGGGAAAGGGGGATTTGTGGGCTGGGAAAAGGAGGAAAAGAAGTGGAAACAGTAGGAGGTGAAAGATCAAAGAAAAGAGAATATAGAAAGAAAGTAAGAAAAAGAAGAACGAAGGAAGAAAAAACAGAGGGGGAGAAGGACGGAGAATTAAAAAAGTAGGGGACAAGGAAAAGAAAATATAGAGAAAAGGTAAAAAAAGGGGAATAAAGAGGAAGAGGGAAAGAAGAGACGAGGGGCAAAAAAAGCTGAGGAAGAAGAGATGTAAATAGACAAAAAGCAAGAGAATATAGAAAAAGTTAGAAAAAGAGAGAAAAGGGAACAAAAAGGAAAGAAGAGAAAAAAAAGCGAAAGAAGGAAAAAAAGAAAAGAGTAGATTTTGAAGTGAAGCCTGCTATAACGTGGAGTAGGAAGAGACCCCAGAGGAATAGGGGGGGTTGGGAAAAAAGGAGGGGGGGAAAGTGAGGGGTTTGGGGGCTGTGGGGGGAGGGGTTTATCATGGGGATGAGAAGGGGAGACATGTGGAGGAATGGCAGGCCGCCGGCCAGTGGGTGAGGGAAGGGGGACAGGGATACATATAGAAGACCAGAGAGGTCGAAAAGGCAACGGGTAGAGAGCTTATTTGTTGAGTGAGAACCAGGGGATCTCATCGTTCAGACCAACAGTGTCTGTGTGCAATCTCCACACCCAGCGTTGTTCAGCCAGGAACAGTTTCTGTGACATGTTGAGAGTCGTAGGGGGCAGTTGCTCTAGAACAGTCCAGGACAGGTCATCTGGGGAATGATTATTCCGGAGGAAATGGTTGGTTAGCTTGGTGGCATCACGTCTAGGATCTGCGAGCATAGAAGCACGATCCGGTGTAAACGTGATGCCACCAAGCTGACCAACCATTTCCTCTGGAATAATCATTCCCCAGATGACCTGTCCTGGACTGTTCTAGAGCAACTGCCCCTTACGACTCTCAACATGTCACAGAAACTGTTCCTGGCTGAACAACGCTGGGTGTGGAGATTGCACACAGACACTGTTGGTCTGAACCATGAGATCCCCTGGTTCTCATTCATCAAATAAGCTCTCTACCCATTGCCTTTTCGACCACTCTGGTCTTCTATATGTATCCCTGTCCTCCTTCCCTCACCCACTGGCCGGCGTCCTGCCATTCCTCCACATGTCTCCCCTTCTGAACCCCATAATAAACCCCTACCCCCCCCCACCCCCAAACCCCCCCCTTTAGATCCGCTCCCACGTTTTCCTTTGGGGTCTCTTCCTTCTCCACATTATTGCAGGCTTCACTTCAAAATGTACTCTTTTCTTTTTTTTCTTCTTTCACTTTTTTCTCTCTTCTTTCTTTTGTGTTTCCTTTTCTCTCTTTTTCTACCTTTTTCTATATTCTCTTGCTCTTGCTTTTTGTCTATTTATATCTCTTCCTCCTCAGCTTTTTTTCCCCCTTGTCTCTTCTTTCCCTCTTCCTCTTTATTCCCCTTTTTTAACCTTTTCTCTATATTTTCTTTTCCTTGTCCCCTACTTTTTAAATTCTCCGTACTTCTCCCCCTGGTTTTTCTTCCTTCATTCTTCTTTTTCTTACTTTCTTTCTATACTCTCTTTTCTTTTATCTTTCACCTCCTACTGTTTCTACTTCTTTCCCTCCTTTTCCCACCCCAGAAATCCCCCTTTCCCTTTCCACCTCCCCTCCTCCATTTCCCCCCCACCACCCTTCTCCCTGCGTCACCTTTGCGCTCCGTAAGGCAGCCGGAGGCTCACTCCTCGGGCTGCCCCAGAAGCGCTTGCATGATGAGTCGGCCTTGCCGGCCCCGACGGGGGAGCTTTGCTTCCGGCTTCCATGTCCGTCCGTCGTTGTCAACCTGTGCCGCGGCGGTGATTATGCACATCTGGCCTAATTCATGACGTCTCTCCTTGACCGTTTTATCCAAGCGCTCCAAGGAGAGTACGGCATAGGCGCACAACGAGCACCTCCCTTGATGCAGTGAGTGATTGAACCATGCCCTGGACACACAGATAAGAATCCTCTGCTCCTACCATATTGTACTTTATCTAACTCGCTATATATGTGTATATACAGATATTTGATCTTTTAACTACTAGTGCTTAACTGGTTATCTTGCCTTTACTTTTTTCTGGCTGATATCTTTTAATCAGCCCCCCACTAGATAATGTAGGTCCCTATCTGGACCTCCCCTCTGCGTTATTTCTTTACACAGTAACTACCATTCAATGGCAACCTCTCGCTCTACATAACTGTTTACCCTCTGTTCATGCCTTTTTTCTCTGTTCCTTTCCTGAGCCTTAGTGTCTGACAATAGGGGGACACTCCCTCTCCTGGATACCAGAGGCCATTAGCCTCTAGGGATAGGGTAAGATTTATTTGCTTGCCCCTAGTAGTAGTAGTATCTACTGTTTATATATGCTCTCTCTGTGCATGATTATTGCCTATAATACGTTTTTTCTGTGCATGAGCGTTTTTCTTTGTCACATGTGTGGTTGGTTTGCAGTGCAGTGCTGTGTTCCACTGTTGCCTTTATTGTCTATCTGTTTATACCCTGCAGGCCACCTCAAGGTAGTTCCTTATCAAGGTAGGCGGTTTACTTTTTTACTTTTTTCCTTAGACCTGTTACCATCTGAACAGTGTGTTATCAACTCCTAACGTGAGACATAGGGATCCGTTGCCCTGATGAATGCTGCAAGACCTTCCTAGGCTAACCACAGAGGGCAGAAACATGTTGGCTATCATTTTTTAGACAGGTGACCCTGTGAGTCCTTGTTCTCACAGAGGTGTCCCATTCTACGCTTTTAACCACGCCAAACAGAACCTACTATTAAATTGTAACTTTACACAGGTATCTGTTTAGGTGTTTTTATTCCCTAGATTAGCTGGATCCCGACTTTCCAGACCTAGAATTAATTTATGCACTCCCCCCTGTTCTTATAACAGGGAGGTTTAGTCCGCCCAGTTGGTATTGTCCTACCTGGGTGGGGCTAGGTGGTCAAATGATGAAGCATGACACTATATAGTGTGTGAGACCACCTAGTCCGTAAAGGAAATCCCCCTTTTTCTCCTCTTTCACTGCTCACCATCCCTATACTGACTCATTTCCTCTAATAGAGGACCACGAGGAACTAAGGGCACAACTGGTACCCTTGGTGCCTATCCCTCTATGTATAAGAGAACCCCGTACTCTCTAGTGTGTTTTTTGGTGATAAAGGGAGCTGAGTATGGCTGTGTTCCCCCAATTTCCCTCCTCTCCCTCATGCTCTCTCCTCGTGTATTGAGAGCTTAAAACTGCACACAAAGACACTGCAGTATCAGGTCTGAGCCATGTTTACAGGGCTACTTGTGGGTGGCATAACTAGTGCTGCAGGCCCACTAGTAGCATTTGACATACAGGCCCTGGCACCTCTACTGCACTTTACTAGGGACTTACTAGTGAATCAGATATGCTGATGATGGATAAACCAATCAACAGTACAATTTACACAGAGAGCATAGGCACTTTAACACTGGTTAGCAGTGGAAAAGTGCCCGGAGTCCTAAAGCCAACAAAAATAGGTAAAAAAAAATAGGAGGAAGGAGGCAAAAAGATTGGGGATGACTCGGCAAAAAAGGCCAGGTCCAACAGTTCTTATGGTCCCCCTGTATGCCCTGGAAGCAAACGCAGGTCCTTGGTCCAAATGGAATGCTGCGACTGCATATGCTCCGATGAAGATTTGCGATTCTTTAATAACAGTTTGTGCGCCAGCCGATTATTGTGGTCACACAAATAGGATTCTGGAGCAAGAACTGCAGGAAAGAACCCTCTTTCTTGGTATGGTTACCCCCTTTTCTCGGCCTAATATCAGTGTGTTTCACTGTGTTCACTGGGATCCTGCTAACCAGGACCCCAGTGATTATGCTCACTCTCCTAAGCTCTGTCATTCATCCCACAATTGGCACACTGGTGCCCCACTGTAAGTCCCTAGTATATGGTACCTGGGTACCCAATGCATTGGGGTTCCAGGGGATCCCTAAGGGCTGCAGCATATATTTTGCCACCCATGGGGAGCCCAAGCAAAGGGTCCTGCAGGACTGCCATTGCAGCCTGGGTGAAATGGTGCAAGCACCCTTTCACTACCAGTTTTCACTGCACCAGGTCACTTATACGTCACTCCTATGGCAGGCACTCTAACCCAGAGGGCAGGGTGCAAACTACCTGTGTGTGAGGGTACCCCTACACTAGCAGAGGTGCCCCCATGAACTACAGGCACATCTTCCCTGACTTCGTGAGGGCGGGGATGCCATTTTACGCATGTCAATACCTATTTCCAGCTATAATGGTAACTCCGAACATAGGCATGTTTGGTATCAAACATGTTGGAATTATACCCAATGCTTTTAAAAGCATTGGTTGTATGATTCCATGAACTCTGGGGGCTCCTTAGAGGACCCCCAGCATTGCTCCTACAGCCTTCTGAGGTTTTCCAGGCAGCCCAAGCTGCTGCCATCTCACAGACAGGTTTCTGCCCTCCTGTTGCTTGAGCAACTCAAGCCCAGAACGGCAGAACAAAGGATTTCCTTTGGGAGAGGGGGGCTACACCCTCTCCCTTTGGAAATAGGTTTTAAAGGCTTAGGAGGGGTAGCCTCCCCAAGCCACTGGTAATGCTTTGAAGGGCACATTTGGTGCCCTCCTTGCATACACCAGTCTACACCACTTCAGCGTCCCCTAGTCCCTGATATGGCGTGAAACTGGACAAAGGAAAGAGAAGCAACCACTCCCCTCTCCATCACCACCCCAGGGGTGATCAGAGCTCCTCCAGAGTGTGCCTGGGTTTTGCCATCTTGGATTCCAAGGTGGCGGGCACTCTGGGAGCTTCTGAGTGGCCAGTGCCAGCAGGTGACATCAGGGCCCTACCTGGATAGGTGCTTACCTGCTCAGAGCTCCTCCAGAGGGTCCTGGGTTTTGCCATCTTGGATTCAAGGTCAACAGGGAACTCTGGGAACATCGGAGTGGCCAGTGCAGGCAGGTGACGTCAGAGCCCCCTCCTGATAGGTGGTCACCTAGCTAGGTGACTAATCCCATTTTAAGGGTTATTTAGGGTCTCTCTTTCTTGGGTGGTTCCTCATATTCAGCTTGCAAGACTCCAGCAGGATTCCTCTGCAACCTCTACATCAACGTCTGACTGAAGAAACTGCATCTGGACGCTCCAGGACCCAACAAGCTGCAACAAAGAAGCAAGACTATGCCTGCAACATTGTATCCACGGCTTCTTCCAGCAACATTTCCCCGGTTGTGCATCCTCTGAGGACGGCCAGTCTTCAGCCTGCACAAGAAAGAATAAGGAATCTCCTTTAGAGTGAAGGAGTCACTCCCCTGCATCTGCAGGCACCAACTTTAATGATGACTGGCTGCGTGGATCCCTTCTCCTGCTAAGCCGTGTGGATTCAGGTGGTGGGCTGAAGTGATCCCAATGGTCCTCTCTTCCAGCTGTACGGTGTGGGTAGAGGTAAGCACTTGCCTTCCCATGCAGAACAGTACCCCATGCACTCATCCTCTCCAAGCGATCTTCATGCATCTTGAAGCTCCAGCCCCCAGCAATGCGCAGCTCCCTGGGTGGTTCTCCTGTGGCATGGGACTCCTTTTTGTAGTGCTGCGTGGGCTCCTTCTTTGACTTCTGTGTCCCGATCCTGTGAGACCCCTGTGGATGCTGCCTTTGCTTATTTGGGCTCTCTGTGTAGCTGAGGGCCCCCTCTGACTCTCCCTCCTGGGTAGGGTCCACCTGGTCTTTCCTTGTTCCCGGCAGCACCACTTCCTGCCAACCAGGAGTTTCGCGTGTGCCAAGGCTTGTGGGTGGAATCTGAAGACCCAAAACCGACTGCAATCTTCCTTCTGGAGTGGGACATCACCTGCCTCCTCCAGGAACTCGACTCTGTCTTCTAGGTTGCAGTGCTGACACTCCTTCCTCACCGTCAACACATCTCTTGCACCTTCAGTCTGGTGGGTAGGGGCTCCTGCCCTTCCTAGACTCTGCTGTGCTTGCTGGACTTGGTCCCCTTCTTCCATAGGTCCTCTAGACCAGGAATTGGTGTCTTGCAGTCTCTTCTGGGCTTTGCATCCTCTTCTTTTCTTCTAAGTGGGTGTTCTGGATAATTTACTGTGATTTACTCCTTCTTTCCTGGTCACTGGGCATGCTGTGGTACTTACCTTTGGGCTTTCCTAGTACTTCCAGCTCCCCTCTACACACTCCACTTACCTAGGTTGGGGACCGACTCTCGCATGGCATTTTTATAGGGCCATTATTCCCTATTGTGATTTTCACTATATTGCACTGTTTTCTAACTGTGTGTATGCCTATTTCTGCATACTAGTGTATATAACTTGTGTATTACTTACCTCCTAAGGGAGTATAGCCTCTACGGTATTTTTGGTATTTGTGTCACCAAAATAAAGTAACTTTATATTTTTGTAACACTGAGTGTTTTCTTTCATGTGTGTAAGTACTGTATGTGACTACAGTGGTATTACATGAGCTTTGCATGTCTCCTAGATTAGCCATGGCTGCTCATCCACAGCTACCTCTAGAGGGCCTGGCTTCTAGACACTGACTATACTACACTAATAATGGATACCTGGTATAAGGTGTAAGTACCTTGGGTACCCACCGCACCCCAGGCCAGCCTCCTACAAGAATCTAGAGCAAGGAGAATGTATCTGCATGCATCATCTGAGTTTAAGGGACTGCAATAGTCCAGCTACACACACTACAAAGGCTTGTTGGAAATTAAGATGGTGTCTGTCTGTGGTGGGTGTTTGAAGTTGGAACCTTTAATTTGCTGGCAAATATCACAGCTTTTTGGTCTGCTTGTTTACCAATTGCGTTTTTGCAGAAGGGAGATGGTAGCCGCCACACCAGCCTGGGCAGAATGGGCAGAAGCAACACCCTCATGAGCTGCTAATCAGATCTAGCCTACAGTCTTGGTTGGAGATCACAAAATCACCCACACCTGGTATTGTTACAAAGGCAATGTTTTGGGCACTTAAGTGGTAGGACTATTTGGCAGGGTGTACTTTTGATAAAGGCTTGCCATCAGCCAAATCATTCATCATCCTCCCTCGTATGAGAACAAGTTATTGCTGCAACAGAAGCCAAGGCAACTGCATAATTAGCAACTTCATCTGCCAATGAGTTTCCTGCAACATGTATTCCAACACTTTGATGGCCCAGTGTATGTATTACACAAATCCATAACAGTTTGTCTTTAAAAACTGCCATTTTACCTCACAACAATTTGTGTTTTATGGTGTTTCCTTTTGAATCTCTGAACCCATTAAAGTGCCAGTAGTGTTAGTTTACATTGAAGGACTTCACACATTAATGTTAATCACACATGATTATTGTAGGTAGCTCAGGGTCTGTATGTTCTGTATGTTCCGTTGCCTACACTCTCCAAGTTGTGCTATGCAGTCCCTTAGGGATTGCATGTAGGTTTGTTGAGGGTGTTTGGTACCTATAGCTGGTTGAGCTGAACCATCAGTGTATATGATTATTCTGTAATGGTCAAGAGGCATAACGTTAGTGGGCATGGGGTACCCAAGTTCATCCTGGAGAAATTCTTGGGTCTGTAGTTTTGGACCAAAATCAAAATCAACATTAGTGGCAGTCAAGGATGTAGCCCATTGGATCCAGCTTGGATGTAATGCGACTTGTTTGGAATGCTGGCTTTGGTAACAACCTCAAGGCCTGGGATTGGAGTCATGACAATGATGCGTTTACCCTGGGCTAGTGGTCTCTCCTTGATGACTGCCATCTGAACTGCAGTCAAAAAAAATTCCGTTAGTTTGAAGCGCATTTCTTTGTTTGAGTATAAGCCTGAGCTGTACGCTATGGCTACTGTGTCACCTTCATTGAATGTGACATATCTAAATCCGGTTGCACCCAGAATGACCCAGATTATCATGTTTGTTTTGTTTACACATGTATGTAGGTGTTTTGCTTCAAGCATGTCAGTCTTTAATGATCTGAGTATTTGTGTGTGTTGTGGTGTCCAATGTTTCCTTGACAAAGTTTTGACGGATTAAATAGTAAAGTGTCTGTGCATAACCTGGAATGTAAATTCTGCCAAAATTGAAGAAACCCAACAAGAATTGCAGTTTCTTGATGTTATTTGGTGGTTGTAGCTGAGCATATCACTCTAAGAAATGTGGTTCCAAAATTTTCCTCTCATTTGAAAGCTTGTATCTGAGGAGCAGGACACTGAGAAGGGCAATTTTAGTTTTCTTAAAATGTAATGTATAGTCATAGTCTGAAAATCCCAAAACAATGTGACGTACCCTAGCTAGACGTGTGTTGAGGTCCTCACCCATCAGATAAATGTTGTCTACATAGAACAACGCCTTAGGATCAATGTCATGCAATATTAATGCCACAGGGGCTGAGAACAATCCTGGACTGTTCATATACCATTGTGAAAGTTGCCAAAAACAGCACTGAGAGCCTAACATGGAGAATGCGCTTAAATCCTGGCTTTTAGGCTCTAGGTTGTGGTGAAAAATAAATTGGAAATATCCGGTGTGGTTTTGTATTTTTGCGCACTATATTGTTCATGCTTGGGAATTGTGAAATGCCAGTGTACATGTGTGACTGTGTAGATGTCTGTAATCTAAGACTCTTCTACATGAATGATCTGGCTTCGCTAAAGGAAACAAAGACTTATTCATAGGTGATACGCATAGTTCAGTTTCTTCCTGGTACACCTGCTCTGAGAGAACTTCCATCACTGGAGCTTTAGCATTTTGTTTTACTGGGTATTGAGTTTGTGTTTGGGAATTAGACCATATAGGTATGGTGTGATAAGGAGAGTACCTATCCCAACCCACATGTATGTTGTACAGTCTGTTTCAGAGCCCAATCTGCAGCACAGACTTCTTCTACTGGATCTGAAACCAGGACTGAGAAAGAAGGCAAAATGACATCTTCCCCCTTTGGGAGCATTCTGACAAACTCCAGTGGGAAATCTTTTTCTGCCAGGAGACTATCATAGCTTAGAGTTCTTTTTTTACCTTAGTTGCGATTACCTTCAGAAGCTCTTCAAGATTCCAGTAAACTGGTGAGACTTCTGCAGGGCTGTCTAGCAGAGTCACTGCTCACATCCTGAGTTTCTGTTATGTTCTCAATATGTGTGACATACTAAGATAAAAGTGCTGCAACCTTCTTTTCGAATTGAGGATTGTGCTGTGGAAGTTTCTCTTCCTTTTTTAGTGTGACATCTTAGGAGCATTGTGAGTCCTTATTTAGTTTCACATGCTTATTTTGGTGTTCTGATTGCCCTCCTCTCTTTGGGCTTTTGTCAGATGAGTCCTGAAAGTGTCGAGAAGGGCATTTATCAGTACAGTGATTACTTCAGGAGGTTTCAAATTATCATGATTTCTAAGATTGTAGCATTTCTCTGCGATCTCCGAATGCAGAGATTATCCTCTTTGTTTTATTTGATATTTGTTCAATTTTAGTTTATCCCAGTGTTTTTTTAAATCCTCCTGCACTTGCTTGATATTATGGCCCATATTTATACTTTTTGACGCAAAACTGCGCTAACGCAGTTTTGCGTCAAAAAAATTAGCGCCGGCTAACGCCATTCTGAAGCACCATGCGGGCGCCGTATTTATTGAATGACGTTAGCCGGCGTTAGCCGCCGGCGCCGTCTGGTGTGCGTTAAAAAAAACGACGTACACCAGGCAGCGCCGGCGTAGGGGAAAATGGAGCTTGGGCGTCAAGAAATGGGGCGTCAGGTTGAGGTAATTTTTTCGCCTCAACCCGATTTGCGCCATTTTATTTCACTCCCAACCCCCATAGAAATGACTCCTGTCTTAGCAAAGACAGGAGTCATGCCCCCTTGCCCAATGGCCATGCCCAGGGGACTTCTGTCCCCTGGGCATGGTCATTGGGCATAGTGGCATGTAGGGGGGCACAAATCAGGCCCCCCTATGCCACAAAAAAAAAAAACACACTTAGCTGAACTTACCTTAATGTCCCTGGGATGGGTCCCTCCAGCCTTGGGTGTCCTCCTGGGGTGGGCAAGGGTGACAGGGGGTGTCCCTGGGGGCATGGGAGGGCACCTCTGGGCTCCTTCAGAGCCCACAGGTCCCTTAACGCCTGCCTTTTGCAGGCGCTAAAAAACGGCGCAAAAGCGGCCGTACGTAATTTTTTTTGACCCGCCCACCCCCGGGCGTGAATTTTGCCCGGGAGTATAAATCCGACGCACATGCCTCGGAGTCGATTTTTTAGACGTGAACACCTACCTTGCATCTCATTAACGCAAAGTACGTGTCCACGCTAAAAAATGACGCAAACTCCATGGACTTTGGCGCTAGACGCGTCTAACGCCAAAGTATAAATATGGAGTTAGTTTTGCGTCGAAATTGCGTCAAAAAAAACAACGCAATTCCGGCGCAAACAGAGTATAAATATGCCCCTATGTATATTGGAAGTACCTTTAGATTGTGGCTTATTTGGCCTAGCCCTCAGACTATCCTGATATATACTAGTACAAGTTCCAGAAATAATCTTTGGCAGCTTACATAACTGATCCATTTGAGGAACGTCTCTGTGATTCTGACATACCTCCAATGCTGCTGCTTCCCATTTAATAATTCCTGAAATAATTGAGGAGACTCTGGTAAAATTACCAAATAATTGTATCCCCATTTCCAGGGCAGGGACAGACTGTCTTAATTTTGAATTTGTTATGTTCAAAGTCATCTATGGAGGTAATCATCCCAAATGATAAGCACATTGTGAGAATTCTATGTCTATCTTGGGGTCCCGTATGGGGAAACACTGCTCTTAGCTGATTGCTTTTTGTGCCATCCAAAACAGAATTTCATCGTATTTGGTGGGAGCCTTGCCCTTTATTGCATTAGTATCTACCAGGTTTATCCCTGGTGTAGCCAGTGGTGGAACAGCTGGAACAGCCCTCACCAGGGCCGTGTTTATAATCTGTATTATGAATTGGATTAGGCATCTATATATGTTTACTAAATCATTGTATAAAGGACGTAAATCTGCTGCTTTCATATTTTGTTCATTTGAATGTGTTGTGTATGTAGCCAATGCTGTCCATGTCGGTCCATCATTGCTTAGGGGACCTAATTGAACGTGTTGAATTACATGTGGTAGGGAGCCTTGAAACCACTTTTTTGAGTTTTTGATAAGTTAGTGGTATTTCTAGGTAGTCATCAGCTCTGTATTGTGCAGGTGCATTTGCTACGTGCCTATATGAAAGGTGTATGAATTTGTATCAACTGCAGGAAAAGGGACTCATGAATAGAAGATTTCTGTTGTGTATCAATTGTGTGCCTCTACCATGAATGTAACATTTCCATCCCCATTAGCAAGCACATTAGCAAGTAAATACTGTGTGACAGGTTGTCTATAGTTTACTGTAATTGCTACTAGTTGTGGTTGTGCCATATCTTAAAAGATAGGATACAGAGACAGAAACACCAATTGGGGTAGTCTCTTAAGGTTCAAGCTTGAACAACCTACAGATTAAAATAGGTAATTCTTACTACGGGGTGAGAATTTTCACTAGTACCACAGGTGTCTCCATGTATAGAGGTGATTAAGGTACCTCTGACATGTGAGAGAAATATATTAAGGAGATCTGTTAAGTAATTACCTGACCAACATTGGTAGCGCCATGTCATACGGTTCCCATTATGGTAATAAGTCTGCATGCTTAGGACGGCAGCACCACGAAGTGTTGGTGACTGAGTCAGTCCCACACTGTTGGAAGCTGTCAGCCTAACTCTTGGCTAACATGCAGTGCCTCACCCAAATCTAGAAAGGAAGAGGTGATTTGTGGCAACCTAAACGTTACACTCTGACTCCCCGGGAAGTTGTGGAGAATAGATCATACCCCTTTCGCTCAATTGCTCAGCGACTCACACATACAAAGGCAGGACACCCAGATGCAAACTGGATTTCAATGCATTTATTGAAGCAATTGCATCCTAGTATAAAAAGCATGAGCTGTGATGAATAGTCAGATGAATCATAGCACGGTGACCATCTTTGCAATCAGTTTAAAGGAGATAAACAATCCTACCATTTTTGTATGACCCTAAAAGCATAAAGGTTCCTACCTACCGTATATCTAAGTTTTGAGAGCATAGTGGTGGTAACCCTTCTGCCGATCCCGATATAAGGAAGTGACCTTGACCCCATACCTGAAGAGGTTGGCAAAGGTCAGGCTCTTGTCTGGATAGCAATCCTCTTGGGTAGCTGAAGAGCCAGCGCCAATGGAGTGACGTGCATCTCAAGACGGTCATAACTGGAATGTTGCCTGCCCTCCTTAGTCCTCTGTGATGTTTCTATAATAAACCATGCAGTGTTCTAAGAACAAGGCCTGACATACAATGTGTCTAGAAATTGAGGACTAACTGCTGTGCTCCTGGAATGACAATAAGAGTTAGAATATCATGTACCAAAAATTACAGCCTTGAATAGGGAACAAAGTGCACTGCGTGCAAATACCTGATTAAATGTGCAGCGGGAACAACAATGTCTTTTCAGCATGAAGCAGTTGATTATAATGTAAAAATAACTAGCTAAAAGGAAGCCTCACTAAAAATAGAAACACCAAATGAAAAAGTGTCCCAGTGTAAAAGGTACAAGCAATGGGCTTAAGGCTGAAAGAGAGAGAGACACTGAAGCCGCAGGTCGAGATCCAAACGAATAGTGGTGTTTCTCAAAGAGCCGGAATTTCCTGTGATAAATTACACATCTGTCAAACAACTCATTAGTCATAACCCATGTATATACTAGTCTCTAACTACTATGTGCAAGTTAGGTGTACCTGTTAGTGTCCCCTTTCCCACTTTAGATGCCTCTCCCTCTCTCTCTGGGAATTTTCCAGAAATTATGTGGATTACCTGTGATGACATAAGAACCATGAACCTCCTGGAGCATTTATAACTACTCCCACTGTGACCTAAGATTGATCAAATCCCACCCACCTGCGCCAGACCAAAGACCTCCTTACCTTCAGGAAACTCCTCAAGACCTGGCTGTTCGAGAAGTAGCAGCAACCCCCCCTTCCCACCCCCACCTCAGCACCTTGAGACCCTCATGGGTGAGTAGTGCACTTTACAAATTCCTGATTGATTGATTGATCAAACGTCACCTCAATTAATGCATACCTAAATGTTCTTGAAGTTCCGTGGATACTATGCTTGATTCACCTTGTTGAGATTTCCCAAGATACTGGCCCACTCGACTTGAGTCCTCCTCCTGGCTTATGAAGGTGGTCCTGTCAAGTGATTTTATAGCCATGGTTATGTTGGGAGCCAATGAGTGGGTGAACCAGATCTGTGATGAAGAGGATGTTGGTTATGACACTGCTCAGCAGGTCCCAAATTTCGAGTGCGTGTTTGCTGAGTGATCATGTGTTGAGAAGCATGCATGTGAGTGGTGGTTGGCATGCAGGTTTTTCTGTAGCATGTGATGTGAGGTGGAGTGTAGGCATTGTTGGTATTTGTGTGGCATGTGTGTTAGGAGGGGGTGTTGAAGGCGTTATTAGTATTTGCATGAGGGATGTAGATAGATGACTGCTGGTGAACCAGCAATGATTGCAGGTAAATGCCCCCACCGTGGTGTGAGGTGTGGCATGTCCATGATCTAATGACCTTAGGAGCGCTGTGGAGTATCACTGGGCGGTGATTGGACCAGGGTTTCTGGCGCTAGGCTGGGCTTTTTTTTGGGTGCCCTTCTGCTGTATGTACATGTTGCAGCTGCCATTAAGTAGGTTCTGGGAGGAGGAGGAGTGCAGGGTGCTGGGATGTCTCTTTTAGTGTTAATAAGTGATGGGATATGAAGTCCTTTTACTTGGCTTTTTCAGTTTAAAGACGGTTTTGACACGAACACCACTAATGTCACTTCCTCTCTAGATGGATGATGGGAAATTCAGTGATGTCCCTTCCTGTGCAGTTGGATGATGAGAGATCCACTTATGTCACCTCCTATGCTGATAGGTAATGGGAAAAATTGTCAGGACTTACGTTCTGCTTTAACCTGGAGTCCGCAGAACGAGTGACGTGGATCTTGTTCTTGAATGTTCGCCCTTCGCCCAGGTAGGGGGAATTCTTTCTGGTAGCCATGGTGCTGCAGGCTATGGGAACGCCAAGAGCAGGCCGTATCCCTCAGAAGTAGCGCCAGAGGGAAAAAAAACCCTGAAAAGGGGAAAATACCTCCAAAAAGATAGGTTCCTGCAACAGGAACAAAAAGAACAGGTATCAACAGAGGCAAAATACAGGAAAATATACTGGAACCGACGAGAACCAGCACAGGAAGGCAAGGAAATAGGAGCGAAGACACCATCCAAACAGAAAGTTTTGCAGCGCAAGGAGAGAAAGAATCACAGCCCTTAAATACCAACAAACAGGAAGTGACCAACAGGAAGTACAAGGACACCATCTTAGCTAGGGAAAAAACACATTGAACAGAATGGACTAGGAGCAATAGAGAGTAGGGAACAAGGAATGCTGGGAAGAGAAGGATAATATGGGAAAGAGAGAAAAAACATAAAGGAAGGCACAACCAGATATCCAGGAAAAGCAGAAAAAGAAAAGAACAGGTGAGTGGGGGGGTCAGACCTGCCTGTGAGTGCGGGGCGCTAAATTAGAACGAGGCTCTATGCCCAATTTGGGGCCTCGGAAAGTGCAGAGCAGCCTAGAGACGCAGCGCGTCTTGAGACCGCGTGCCGCTGCCCGACAAAAATAGTATTTAAAAAAAAAAATCTTTTAATAATCTTATTTAACTTAAATACACATTTATTTAAAAAATAATTGTATACATAACATTTAGTAATGTTTACTACATACTTAATGAACATAAACATTTTTACTTTAATTTTTTTTAATAACTCTGTCAAATTAATTTTAATGTAATATATTGAAATAGTTTACATTCATATTTTGCATAGGAACAATTTTAATTTATAAAAAATGTTTAATACACTTTTACCTTTCCCCATACTTTAGTATAGGGTGATCACTGCACGTTGACAGAGATCTCTGTCCACAGTTATAAGTAGTAACTTTACTCTTGTAAATGGAGCTCCTTATCCTAGTTTCAGGAAATACAGACATGCAAGTCTGTACTTTGTAGTAAATTTACACTCTTAAATGGTAAATTGCCAACAGTAGTAAACTTACAACTAAGAGTAAATTTACACAACTGCATTGTCTCGCAGATTACTTTTGTGGTTAAGTAATAATAGTGATCTTTGTGCAGAGTATATAAATAGATGTTGCTATGAAAACCAATAGAACAGTGAAATACAACTGGCTACTAAACAATACATTTTACAAGAATTGTAGCATTTTTGATGGAGTTAATTAAATCAAAACACTGAATGATGAAATCCAGTATATGCTGAAAAAGTGTTCCTTTTTAACCTTTTGCTAAACCTTCTTCTTACCAAAGTGCCATCTAAGGTTTTAGGTCGTCATCTGCACATATACCTTGGCTGGATTACAAAGTTATTTTCAATCTTTTTCTATGCTTAGGGAAGGTTGCTGCCTTTCTCTGTTATGGTGTTCCAAGCTGACACAAAATTCAGATAAAGCCTGGCAGCAAGAGCCACTGGCTGTTAACTAAGATGTTTGTGGTACAAAGCTTGAACAAATCTCCGGTTTCTGGTTATTAGGAGATTGTTAGACCTCGCAATTTTGTTGAATTCTGTTAGATGTTTGCTAAGATCTGCAATGTATTATAATTCATAATACATGATTATGAGTAATTGGTGCACTATCAACGCATAAAAAAGTAAACCTTATTTGCTAAAGATGTGTAATAAAGATGTGTAATTAAAAGCCAATGAAATATACAATTATAAATTAGAAATGTTTGTACATGCATGGATAAATTAAATACAATGGGGGAGGGGTCACACAAGCAGAAAAAGCAAAGCATATATCAACGTATTGCCATCTGGTTCCATAGTCACTGTTTAACAATTGTAAAGAGCATTATTTGTTACAAAAATGTAAAACCTGTATTCTCCCATTCAGTTCCTATCAATGGACTGGAAAAATATTTTTTCAAGTGAGCGAGAGAGCGGGGGAGAGACAGGGAAAAAATAAAAGAGGTGGCAATTATTGTTCATTTTTCATATTATTTAAATGCAATAGGTGAAGTGGTTACTTCACAGGTGTTATGAAATTTAATGAAACGATACAGTTAGCACAATGATTTATACAAAGGCTAAGTTGAGAGCAGCATGTCATGCCCCTTACATCATCCAGTGATGCTGCACCATGGATGAAGCAAATTCATAAAACACAGTAACATTCAGTGGCAGTTCCTCCTATGGGCAGATTATTACTAGCAATGTTCTAGTGTGAGGATTGCAGGATGACTGCTGCCACTGTAGAATGTACATGTCGGATTGGCCAGCTGTCTTGTGACAGCCAGCCCAACATGTGCCCTTCAGACACAGCAGACACAGCACTATGAAACAGCCGGGGGATTACTGGCCCCTATCCTAAACATGAGCGTTGGGCTAACCAGCTCCAACCAATACTTGAGCTGCTCTCATGCTGAGAATGGAGTGAGTAGCTCCAGGATTAGGTGGATTCACGTTGGCACTTGGAGGAAGTCAGCCACCTTCCTTCCCTTTTCTGCCACCCTCATGATCCTGCCAGGAGAGGAGAGTCACTGGATAGAGGGCGAGCTGCATCTCTGTGAATTGTTTGGCATCGTGCCACACCCAATCACATTTTAATGTTACCAGACACCCATAGTAATGATACTATCAACAAGCCATTGGCTTTTTGAATCACATTTCTTTATTGAAATTGAACATCTAGTATATGAACTCACCAAAAAGGAGCTGCCAAACAATATAGCAGTACTCCTTCGGATAGGACTTTGGAAGTTGCATCAAAGAAAACCAAAAGCCTGAAAAAGGAAAACATAAACAAGAATAGTGTACCATCAGTACTGAAATGTATCAGTAACCAAATATAGATGTTATCACAGTGCATAGAAAAGCATAAAATGAAAACCTAGGAATATAATATAAAAAATGAAATAACCATCAGGTGTTTGGAGAATGGAATGGGTAGACGGGAGTGGAGGGATACTCTATCTTTTCAGGAAAGCCAGTAGCCTCCATGGTTAGGCTGCAATGTTATATAAGAAAGGAGTGCCAAGTCTACATGGACTGCAGCAGTCTGTCAATCAATTTATAAATTAGCTTCTCAAACACTACCACCTCATGCATCTCTTGTACTAAGGATTTCAATGATGGGGCTGTGGCAGTGTGCCAGAGGCATAAGATACAAACTTGTGCCACCCCCATCATGGTAAAAAGCCACTGGGAGAGAGTTGGGAGCTCAGATTTGTCATGCAGGAGCGCTATCCATGGTGTCAACTTCCATTGTGTGAATAAGAACCATGTCATGTAACCCTGGCATATTGACAAAAACTCTGCTTGCGTGGGCATTCCCATAAGATACGCACTATGGGCTGGATGTAGCAATATCCGCATTTGTGACTTTCAAATTGCTAGTCTGAGCGACTCGCAATTTGAGAGTCGCAAATGCGGATGCTGGATGGTGGCCCTGACACCATCTGCGAATCGGAAGGGGGTCGCAAATCAATTAATGAGGTGGGTCGCAATTTGCGACCCCCCCTGATTCGCAGCACTCACAGGGATGGTGGCCTGCTGGAGACAGCAGACCACCATGTCTGTGACTGCTTTCTAATAAGCAGTTTTTTTTAATTGCAGCCCGTTTTTCCGTTTTTGTTTCATTTTTTCAGGGCAGGCAGTCATCTATAGGACCACTGCCTGCCCTGAAAAAATGTTTTTAGGGCCATTCACAAAGGGGAAGGGGTCCCATGGGGACCCCTTCCCTTTTGCGAATGGGTTAGCACCCATTTGATATGGGTGCTAACTGCCAATTGCTTTGCGACCGCGTTCGCGGTCACAAAGCAATTCTACATTGCGATGCGAATCGCAAATAGGAAGGGGAACACCCCTTCCTATTTGCGAGTTGCATCCCTCGCAAAATGGGAATGACCATTGCGATGCGCGTTTTGCATGGTACAAACAGCTAAATTCGCTGTTTGCACCATGCAAAACGCTTCCTACATCTGGCCCTAAGTCACAATGCAGTGCATTACATATCTAGTAGTTAGAATGGAAGCTGAGTTTGGCTTTATACAGCTTCTCCAGTGACCAGCGCCATCTATCCTGCTATGAAGGACCTTATAATACCTATACTTTAGTCAGGATTCCGTTAAACCCTTATTGTAGTTACCTAGAATAACAACCCACTCATCATTCTGGATCCCTGCATATTATCCACTTACTTTAATTTGAACCCCTGGACATCTGTTCAGTTCACAAGGGCAGTGGTTGTGGGTGGGTCACCAAGAAGGTGACCTATTCATATTTATTAGATTGGTGCAGATGAACTACAACCATAATAAGTATCCATTTTATTATTCAAGAACCTTTTATGTGATTTATTTCAGTCTGGTTGACAAACATTGAAATGGACAGAAAGATACAGAAGCCTACAAGGTGGTAGGGGTTCATGGCATGGCTTCACATTTCATCCACTTTAACCTGTAACATGAGAAGTCTAAGAAGGACTCTATACAACCCAGTGGGACTGTTAGTGAATCAGTGGGATGCAATAATGTCATAAGGATCAAGGCAGCAAAATGCCTTGACTTCCCTGACCTGGGTCATTGTGCCCCAGATCAGGTCATTATGCTGAATCACAATCGCCAGTTTTTCCAAGGCCAACAGGAAGAAAAAGAACAAAAGTGGGCAGTCCTGTCTGGTACCTCGCTGTATACAAAAGAAGCGTGAGTTGTGTCCACCAAAAGTAATCAATGTGGTAGAGTGGTGATCCAGTCCCTTGACCAAAGTAAGGAAGTCCCTACCAATATCCATGAGTTCCATTATTCAAACAGATAATCCCATTCCATTCTACCAAAAGACTTTCTGTGTATGCTCAGACTTGCCAACTGATTTGGGAGGCGTTCATAGGAGGAACTGCCCGGTATAAATCTCACTTGCATCAGATGAATTCATAGGTGAATTACATTACTTATTTATTTTATTTGTTATGTATAGCGCAACAAATGCCCAAGTGTGTCTCGGCACTGCCATCAGTGGAAAGAAGCAACATTTCCAACCTAACTTAGAACATCAGGGGAAAACCCCAAGTTTTCAGTTGCTTCCTGACAATCAGGAAGCTGGGATGATTTCTAAGATGGAACGGCATCTGATTCCAAAGCCTGCCGGTTGTGCAAGAGAAACTCCTACCACCCCAAGAAACCTTATGGATTCCAGGAATCATAAGATTCTGGGCTGAGGCAGATCGTAACTTAGCAATCGGTACATATCAAAGTAACCGATCATTTATAGGACAAGGGCCTGATGAAAAGAGGGTTTTGTGGGCAGAATTTTAAGGTCTGCATCAATGAGTAAGATGAGTTTGTAACTTGGCCGGATCAGGGTGTCTTTGCTCGGTATAGGAACAACTGAGATGCAGGTGCTGGCAAATTCGGTGGCCAAATTCCAGTGCTTCATGAAATACTGATGATAATAATGGGGTGATTAAGGGTTTCATTATTAGTATAATGCTATGGGGAATATAGGTGGCCAAGCTATCGATTGCTACAAGAATATTCAAAGATAACGCTAATCAGTGACTTAGCTTCATCTCCGGTCAGGCGGGGTATGCTTGGGCCCTCAAAGATGGTCTCCTCTGCACCTTCTGACGGCTCTATAATGATTCATAGTATGATTGAAACTCAGAGATAATCACCAATGGGTCTGTCCTGAATTCTTGGTGGTGTTTCAGACCACCAGGATTGACCAAGTCTTCTGTTTGGCCTAATTGGAAGTTTAAAAGCCCTCCCACCTTCTCACCCCTTTTGTAATGACATTGACAAAGCTGAAAGAGGGATGTCTCAGTTTCTTTTGTATATATTTGATTGTGGTCTAATTTGAATTTTAGTAATGCCCATAGATCAGTATGTAATTGGGTTCTCGAATACTTCTCTGCACATGAGCGAGCCTTGAGGTCTAACTGTCTTTGGTTTTTTTAGCATGTGTCTTTGCGTTTGCTGCATGTCGCATCAAGAAACCACATATAGATGCCTTTCCTGCTCCTCATTAGGTTTTTGAAGAAGTCACAGGAATCAGATTTTCTACAAGGAGCATGCAGAGATAGGAGTGTACATTTTCTTTTTCTTGAGGATCTCGGAAGTGAGAAATTTTCTTGCGTCATGGTCCCCATGAGGCACTTGGTAATCCCAGTTCCAAATGGATTTTTATAAGGTCATGATCCAAGATTCCACTTTGAACTATTGAAGCACTTACCAGGCTTTGTGCTAGTGTGGTGGTCATTAGAAAGTAATCTGTCTGGGTTTAGACATCTATGCGGGTGAGAGGTACATGTATAATATTTTAGGGGTCTGGGTACAACTAAGACTTGGTCTTGTATTAAATCTGACAAAAGACATCTATCTCATCTGTAGTGAATATCAGCAGTGACAGACCTATCTAAGATAGGGTTGATTGTGAAATTCCAGTCCCCTCCTACCAAAACCTGAGCCTTGTGAAAAGAAGCGAGGAGTCATGTGACTGAGCTGAAGTCCGCTTTACAACTGGTGGGGGCATAAATCGATCCAAAAACAAGGACAATAATCCTGATTGTAAGCTTAACAAAGATGTAGTAGCCCTCTAGGTCAGCCCATGACTGTAGAATTTTGTAGGGAAGTGATTTATGAAGGAGTATAGCCACACCCTTCTTCCTAATAAGGCCCCTCAGTAGGTTTTTAGTAGAAGGGGGTATTGACCCACTGGCAATGATGGCCCAATCTCTGTGGACCTTGTCACATACCGTAGGGGTAAGGTGCATCTCCTGTAGGAGGGCTATGTCGGGTCTCTGTTTTTCTGAAAATGAAAGGAGTTTTTACTTATGATGTTGCATATGAGCCCATGGACATTGAGGCATATGATTTTCAGTCATCGGAGTGGGTCTCATGCGACAAGTCAGTAGAACGTGGAAAATCATGGGGGTCTTAGAGACAAGTTCAGGATCCAATCAGCACACCTTTTAAGGGTTTGCGCTAAATGTGACAGGTCAGAAAAGAGATTGATAACCGAGAATAAGCATAAGAGATTCAGGGAGTAATATGCCCCGGGCGTAGAAAGGGGGACTGTGTTTGACACAATATACATGCTATCTGAGCTGATGAATGGGTTCCCATGGGTAGCTGAAGGCGATGTAACCAAGGGAGATAAAACGCATCACTGAAGTGGTAAGCCACATCTCACTAACTATGGATGAGGGGCTGTCAAACCCATCAAAAAACCTTACAGAAATTGTGGTACCCACATAAAATAAGAAAAAAGAAGGACCCTGAGAGTGTTGAAGCAGTAGTCTTGGGGAGCTTCCCAGAGACAGTGAGGGCCAAGTACAGGAAAAAGCAGTAGAGAGCCTGGCAGTATAGTAAGTGGTGGAAGGAAAGGGAGGGGGCACTAAGTAGATCTACATGGGGCCTGCTTATCAATCTGTCAAAGAGCACACCAACCTTGTTTTACCACATTGACTCTAAAGATGACAACATATTATGAAAAACATCCACCAGAAGAGGTTGAAAGTGTTATCCCCAGCAATGAAACCTATCCGGGATGTGCAAAGTGAGCTGCAGGCGGCCACCACGAAGTCTGATGTGGAGAGCCAGGAAGTACATGGACAGATGCAAATCAGTTCTTAAATTGGGACCTAGATCTCTCTCTTCGTGTTATTGCTTTTCACGTACATTGTTTGTCAACAATTTCCCATGTTTGTGTCATTTTCTCCCAACTCTGTCATTCAGCCAATTCTGGATCCTCAAGTTGATCAATCATGTGTCTTAGGGCCTTTGGAGATGTGCATGACGAGCCTTCTGCACCATCCAGGAAAGTTTCAAGATCCTTCAGTTCCTTGACTTCATGTGTGAAAGTGTTCACTGTGACATTAATCAATGGAGGCTCAAGAAGACTGAATTTATATTCCGATTTTCATGGCCTTGGACATGGAGCGAGAACATTTTTTTTCTCTTGGTGTTTGTGTCTTGGATAAAATCTGCAGCAAAAACAACCGACAAGTTTACATAGTGATAGGGACAATGTTTTGTGGTTATGATACTACATACATATTAGTGTCAGATGCAACAGATCAGGCTGTGGCGAAGATGAGTAAAGGATGAGCTTGACCACTTTCTCCAATGGTGGGCCTTATAAAACTCCAATAGAGGGTCAAAGGTGAGATTTAACTTTGCTGTAATGAAAACTTGTAGTAATATGGAAGGTTCGTCCTTTTCCACCCCTTTGCAGACTCTAGTAATATACCAATTGTCACTGTGAATTCTATCTTCGAGATCAATGGTCTTCTTGTTTAGCCACCACATTTCACTTCCCCAGTCAGGGATTCTGTTGGTTATGCATTCCAAGTCAACAACACTTCCCTCCAAGAAAGTACATTGGGTTCTGAAGGAGCTCATGCTCTCTTCACTGAAGACATTGAATTTCCTCTGTCGTGGCCTCATTCACTGAGGCAATGGAAAACGGAAAGATTAATGTCTGTAATTTCTCTAAGCAAGATAGATAATGCAGTTTATGGAATATCCAGTGTTAAGCCATGGTCAAGACTATTGGCACGGGTTGTGGGTACTTTACCACTTCCTCCAAAAAAAAGCAATTGTCTAGCTGGCCAGGATTACAAAGCAACATCTGTCACCAAGATCAGTAGTATGGAGATAGTGAGATCTATAAAGGCGGAACAGTCTGAGTGCCTTATACGTCTCCCCAGGCCAGGGAGCATAGCACATAAGGGCACAATGGAGTGTCTTGGAAACGGGCAACAGTGTAAGAAGGGCAGCGAATTTTCAAGGGCCTCTACTCTACAGGCTGTGAGTGCAAAGAAGGAAGAGAGTGAACCCGTTCCAATGGACAAAAAATAGAGTCCTCTCCCTACAGTGAGCTCAATCCAGGATAGCCTCAATTGTAGGGAGAGTTGTGTGGTCTACCTTCCATAGCAGTGGGGAAGTATAGAGGTCCTGTTAGCAGTCATGGCCCCCACTGAGATTCTCAAAATGGGCAGGTCCAGTCTATACCTGTTTCTTCTCTGTATGGCCACCGCCTACTTCTGCACAGTGTGCAGATCGAGAGAGGCCTGTTCCAATCCGAAACACACTAGGCACTATGAATAGTTAGCTAGTTTCCAACTCGCTGCCACGGGGCAATCAAGATGCAACAGTAGCAAGGCAGCAGCGGGCCCAGGTGGGCCCGCACAGAAGAATTACAGTTCTCCTGAAGCCACACAGTCACCTCGTCGAGCTCAGCAGATCACGTTGCAGTACAGCAGTTCTCAGACATAGTTCGGCCAGTAAAAGATCCTCAGGCAGCCCAAAAATGTGCAGGTACTCATGGGAGGAAGTGGGCACCATCAGGATGCATAACAAGGTGCGAATCCGGACCTGTCTCAGGATATTTTTGGGGATGCCAGGCTTGTTAGAATCAATCTCCAACCCAAGCTGTTGGCTTTTACTGCAGCATAAACAAGCCACTTGGCAGACCAGCATACCCAATAACAGAAACAAACCAATACCTGCTGGTGATGACACAAACCAACCACAGCACATGCTTTCAGACCAGCATGCCTCAAGGGGGAACCCACTTTTATAGTTTCTTTAGTCCAATAATGAATTGCATGCTACAGCAGGCATTGGGGGCAGGATCACAAAACATTTTTACCTGTTGGGATGACATGCAGTTTTTATGTAAACACCTTTATCACTGTAATGTGAAATGAAATTATTGAAAGTTGTAATATGTCACAAGAATATTTGTGCATATTTGCTGTCTTGCATTTTGGTGTAGTGTTGGTGTTCTCTGTAGAATTTTGTGCATTTTTGTTTTTGTGCTGAATTATTGCATTGTGCTATTATGCTGCACTGTGGTTGTTTTGTTTCATCTGTTTTTACAAATTTGTTGCATCATGCACTGTTATGTGTTTGTGTGCTACACTGTTATTTAGCTTTGTATCATGTTATTGTGTGTGTTTTGTTGTACTTCTTAATTATTTCAGAGGTGTCAATATATTCTTCTATATTTCAAGCTAAAAGCAACCCATTCCTTCAAAGCTCCAGTTCCAATCAATAATGACCCTCTCTCTAGGGGTTTAAAATACCACTGCCCAAGCTCTTCTATTCCAGTCAAAAACACTGAAGGAGAGAGAGCCTTAAATTAGCAGTTACAGTGCTCAGTCTATGTGATATCGCCCTGTATCTATTCATTTTGTAATAATCCCTAGTTGTACCAGTTGATAGGTTTCTATGCTCATCCAAAGAATCTTTTCTCCCTGTTAAGCCTGTACCAGGAAAGAAGATGCAGAACCCAGATGAACCTCAGCAGACCTTTAACGCAGAGCAGGAATGGAGTACAGGGCCACCAACTCACCACTGAGCAGCTACTCCACAAAGTGCCACTATATAATCCTATGGACAATGTAGCCTATATGACACCCAACATCCCTATGGTACACATGATGAGTACATTAGGTTCTACATGAGCCCATAGTCAAGGAACAGGCACAACATACACACACCTTCCATAAAGGGAAAAAACATGGGTAGAAATATGAGAAACTAATGCTTCTCCCTGATAGCATTCAGGGCCAAAGTCTTAGAGAAAATCATCAACAGATACTGTACAGAATATCTCAGTGACCACCAGTTCCTCAACACCACTTAGTCTGGTTTCAAACCCAACCACAGAACGGAAACTGCCCTCATTGCTGCTATGGATGACATGTAAATGACCCTGGATTGAAGAGACACAACAGTCCTCATTCTCTTTGACCTCTCTGCAGTGTTTCCCCTCCATCCTCATGCAAAACCCACATGACATCGGAATTGAAGGACACACACTTGATGGATCTGCTCCTTCCATACTGGAAAGACCCAGTCAGCCTGACAACATGCACCACGGACGCCCACAGCCTCATCTAATTTTGCAGGGATCCTCCCTGAGCCCGACCCTCTTCAAAACATACATGATCCCTGTAGCCAGCATCATCCACTCTCATGACATCAACATTCTCTCTTACGCAGGCGCAGACAGCTCATTCTCTCCATCACAGACAAGACGCCCAGTACTCAGATCAAGTTCAATGCCTTCAAACAGGAATGTTGACTATTAGTGAGTGGGGGTTTTCACCTTCACCTAGTAATAATATCACAATCCCTAAAAGGTCCAATCAAGTCTTAGTGAATTAATCCTTGCTTAACCCTTGGTAGCTTATCAAATTGGAGGTCAAGTTTACCTTAGGAGACAGGCAGGTGCAAATATTTAAAATTACCAAAACAGTAAATAAGTAAAAGAAACAACACAATAAAATTCCAACACCAATTTATAAAAATAGAAAATACCTTTATATTTAAAATGACTTTAAAATGACAAAGATCCAATGTAAGGAACCGGAAATATGAATTTGTAAAGATTAAATAAAAAGTTGTACATTCTAGCACCAAAAACCATAAAGCGCCTCTTATAGCTAACTGATTGCACTGGACCAGGAGAAAGTCAGAGTTTTAGGCTAACCACTATGGAGAGCGGGTACTATAGATTGAGGGCTAGGACGTGATCAAAAGTTTACATTCGGCCATAGTCTTTTTCTTGGAGCTTTTCTCTTGTCGACGAGTCCTCAGATTCCTGAGATCCAGAGTTTGATCTGATGACTGCGGCCTGCTGCCTCGTGAGCCTCTGGAAGTCTTTGTTTTCAACAGCACGGAGCTCTGCATCTTTTAGTTGGACAACCCAGTGCAGTCAAGCTGATTTGCAAGTCGTCAACAGTGGATTGACGCTTGACGTCAAGCTGGTCTCCTCCTGGAACTTTTTTCTAAGACTTTGCAGAAGGTATCCACATTTTAAAATCTTGTTGGTTCTGAGTTCCTTTGGGGAAAATATTGGTCCAGTATCTTCAGCCTAGGCTTCAGAGACTCTGGATTGCTTCTTAGGGGCTAAGACTCAATTTCCCACAATGCACCTACACAGCTCATGAAAAATCCAGTTTCAGCCGGTCAGCTGTGGTGATCCTCTATATGGCTTGGCAGGTGACTTCTTCCAGCCAGCTCTGTTGTTTTATAAAGAGTGCTAGCAGCACTACAATAGGGAAACACAACTTTTGCTGTTTTTCCTACTAGGATTTATGAAACATATTTTATATTGTCCCTGATTTTTAGGTCGGGCCTAGACAGCACTTGCCCTGTCGCTTAGCGACCTGCTGTATGTGGTTTGTGGAGTTCAACTTTGCCCATTGCTTGCCATTGCTTTTCATTTCTCTATGTCAGTGCCCTATAAAAACTCCTTGCTTGTTAGTGGTTGATGCTCCCACTTTGTCCCTTCTTTCTCTCTTCAGTTACTGCCCAAGTAGCAGTGCCTACCTACTCAGTAGCCTTCTACTTGGCAGCATGAACAAGCAGATAATGGCTTTGGAACATAATGAGGCACACCCGATTGCCGCCAGCCTCTTGGCATGCTGCTGTGTGACTGAGTACACTGCCTGTACTCCCTGCTGAAACATCTATGCCCTTGGTTGTGTGTGAGCACCCGAGGAGCACCACATCCTGCCAGATAGAACAGTGACCAAGCCGAGAATGGCGTTGTACTACTTTGGCAGAATTCAGAACTAATTTGGCAATTATTTACGAGTGCTTTTCACAAGCACAACTGTTTATCAGAACAGTGCTTTTCATGAGTGCTACTGTGTACCCCGCCCTCTCTGACACTTCGTGTATGCCACGCTGCACCTCCTCTTGTGCTGTGCATCTCTTCTGTGACTTACCCTGACCCTGCCCTTGGCTCCACCATTACGGCCCCGGTTCAGTATGTGCAAGTCAAAGCAAAGGTGATGGGAGGCTCAGCTTGTGACTTGTGTGCATGTTGTGCTGCTTCTCCCCTAGCTCCTCTTGTGCTGCACGTCCCTTCTGCCACTTAGCATGCCTCTGCCCTCTCCTGTTCAGTGGGTTCTGCTTGTAATGGTTCCGTCCCCCTCTTTGATTTCTTTATTACAACCCCTGTTCCGTGTGTGCGGGACAAGGAGAAGGAGATGGTAGGCTCAGCCCATAATTAGAAGGAAACCTTGGTAGCAAGTCAAGCAACTTCACCACATGGGAGCGATTGGTGGTAAGATTGCACGCATTGTTTATAGTCTACCTGGGAATTTATCCATGAACGTATTTTACAAGCACAACTATTTTTCATAACAGTGCTTTTCACATGTGCTACTGTGTGCCCCGCTCTCTCGTACTCTTCTTGAATGCTGCGCTGCTCCCCCCATCTTTTCCTGGGCTGTGCATCCCTTCTGCCACTTAGTGTGCTCACTCCCTCTCTTGGTCACTGGGTTTTGGGGAATAAGAACAGATAGCGAATCTCACCAGTTACACTCATCCGTAGTATTGCAGTCATCTCTTCAAATCTCCCCAATACTATCCGTACTGTAACCCACATATTTCCATCTGATCTATGCAGTTCCGCACATTGCTCTACTATTTCGATATGAGGCCACTATTGCAACCTGCTCGTCATCATAAGGATTCTTAAAACAATTAACTGTTGCATACTTCCTCTGAGAAGTCTTGCAGCCGCTTACCAAATTCACCTGTGTCTTGCGTATTTTACATTTAAATTTATTTGGAGATTGAGAGTTTCAGGCCCACAGGCATACCTTCACTGCATTTATTGCCACCATATTTAAAAGCTGCATGCCTTTTTAACCGCACACACTTGCACAGTGCCTCAAAACCCCACCTCCCACCCAAAAAAAAACGGGGGTACTGTATCAGCTTCTGCGGGGCCACCGGGCTCTCTCAGCATCATTACAGTTTTGAGTGCATAGGGCACCCTGCAGATATCTAAAGACTGTGTGGTTGGGATTACATTAGTGTCAGCCTTTGAAATGCCCATGTAACACAAGTTTGGAAGTAATAAATGGGATCTCGCTGATCTGCTGACTCGTTTGACTAGTTTAAGAACTGGATATTGTTGAGTTTGGGTAGAGAGATATCAGCTATACAGAAATAAAAATAACACAATTTTTATTAAAAGAAAGTTTGCTGTTTAATTAGGTGATAGTGGACACCTTGAAATGCTGGCTAGAGTGACAAGTACAAACTAACATACAACTCCTAAGCCAAGCAAACCCCCACATACATCTAATCCACACCACAGAATTCCACATCATGCCGCAAAAGTCACCAGCACACTACATAATTAAACTCCATTCCATACCACTCCACATCACAAAAAAGATTCCACATAATTACACTCCATAACACAGAATCCCACCCCACATAATTCCTGTACACTCAATACCACATAATTACTATCCACATATTTCCACTGCACACCATACCACATAATTCCACTATACAATACAAACCCACTCCACAACACAGATTTCCACACCATACAATTAATTTGACAACTAACAATTCCAATCTAGCCCACATAATTCCACTACACACCACATATATTCACTCCATAACAAATGGGTAAAAGGCATTGTCCTTTGCAACACCAATAACTCTGACTCAAGCAAATGCAAAACCTATTGCATTTCCATTGCTTGTTACAGCAATGCACCCTCCCCCTGGGACAACTAGGTCAGAATTTGGGGGGTGACTTAAATGCAATAAAAAGTTGTTTTTGACTGTGGAAGTACTTTTAATTTCAAAGTTGAATTTGGACATAGTTGTATTTTAAAATCAACCTGCAAGGCAGGCCTCACATTAAAATGACACAAGCCACCACAGTAGCGCACACTTAAATGTATCAAGTCCACTTGAGTCTCTAAACCTACATGCCCTGCAGTGTACTAGAGACTTACAGGCAGGTTATCTTTGCAAATTAAGGGGCATTTCCAGAGTCAGTAACCACCAGTATCGCTCAAAAATTGGAGGTGATCAGGGCGCAAATAATGACTTTACTGCACTGCATGACTGAAATCACCCACTGGATGAAGATGAACTGTCTGAAGTTGAAAACTGACAAGACCAAAATTGTGTTGTTGAGGAAGAGGACTTCACCACGGGACTCCAATTGGTGGCTAACAGAGCTTGGACCAACAACAATAAGACACACAGTTCATACACTCTATCACAAGCAAGATGCCCAGTAAAGAGATTAAGTTCAATGCCTGCATGACTTTAAGTGATCACTGGATGACGTTGAACTGAAATTGTGATGTTTTGGAAGACCTTTTCACCGTGGGATTCTAGCTGACAGCCAACAGAGCTAGGTCCAACAACTTCAAGAACCTCAGGATTGTCATCAACAGCAAACTAGAAATGATATTCCAAGTCAATGTTATCACCGCCTCATGTTTCCATACCCTGAAGATGCTGTGGAAGATTTTCAAATGGTTCCCAATCATCACCCGAAAAACCATTATGCATGTCCTCATGACAAGCAAGCTGGACTATGGGAACACCCAGTATGCCAGGATACCTGAAGGCTGCAGACCATTCAGAAATTAACAGACAAAATTACTCTGAACCTCCCACACAGTACTCACGTCACATTACACCTGAAGGATCTCCATTGGCTCCCCATACACAAGCGAGCACAATTCATAGTGTTCACCCAAATTTTCAAGGCACTACATATCTAAGGCCAGGCATATCTCAACAATTACATTTGCTTTCACAAACCTTCCAGACACCTCTGCTTGTCTAGACTCCTCTTTGCCACCATTCCAGGCATACGGAAAACCAAATCTGGAAGTCATGCCTTCTCCTTCATAGCTCTTAAAGCATGTTAGCACCTGTTGATGCACCTCCTCCTCAATTCTTAAATTGCACAAGAAGCTATAGACTTGGCTTTTCGAGCAGAACCACTAGACCATAGGTTTTGATAGACTAGTATCTGCTCAGCACAAGGATACCCTCCTTGGGGATAGTGCACTCTACAAATCTGCACGATATAACAATGTGAGGGAGCAACACATGCAAAAACATGGAAAAGGAAAGGTTATGGTGGATAGGGACAAGAAAACAGAATCATCTCTTCTTCCCTGAGCAAACCATAGGTGAAATAGCCACAACTCTCATCACCAGTCAACGGGCCAAAAGGTGAAGGTTGTATTCAATTTCAAAGTCCTTCTACCATAAGTGTCTTATCATTGATCTGCAATAGGTATCTTTCCAAGACAAAGTAACAGAACTAGTGGAATCACTGCTTCGCCAGGATGTAGAGGTGAATCTTGTGAAGTTGCATTGGGTCTCTGCTCTGACGTCCCCTTGTCCAGCAACATAACATTTCTCCTCACCTCCTTTATAGTGAAAGGTCCCATGAAATTAGACATTAAGTTTTTCACCATGCATGGTTTCCTTACTCTGGTAAGATCACCAACATCTTAAAGCTCTTAACACCATTCTTTGCATCACAGCGATCTTTGTCATTCTTCTCAGTAAATCACACTCTTGGAAGAAACAGCATCTACTTTCACTGTAGCACACCTACTGGATTACCAATTAGAGCAGGCTAGGTCAGTGTTATCAATTTACCCCTTTACTAAGTAGAGCTGATGCTTACACTGTTAGGGGCATTGCAGTGTGCTCCCTAGGTTTCTTTCAAAAGACCATTGAGTGACTCCCTTAAATATGCTACTCTCTGGACACAGGACTTAACAACCCTGTTCGTGCGTACAGCAAGACCATTGGCTTGGGGAAAATAATTGGTAGTCTTTTAGTGAACTATCAAAAACATCACATAGGAACTTGCTTATCTCCAAAGAAACATACTGGACACCATTGACCATGACTACACATTATGATGGATACTTCTAAACACAGATTTGTTTGCCTAGGAAATTTGGAACACATATGGATCAGCTGAGGAATCTCCTCAGTGACCAGTGATCCCAATGGAATGTGATTTTTATCTTGACATTTTCTCGCCATTAGAGTTAGAGTGACAGGATGGCATTGAGTCCTGCTTTCTTTTCTTATGCTTGCACTTGGATTTGGACTTCAACTCACCAGAGAAATGTGACCGTGAAGTTCAGCAGTTGCAGTACTGGCCTCAGCACCAGGTTTGTGCCCGTGACTTAGAGCATAAGTGGGACCTACATACAGCTTCACCTCCCAGTCTCAGATCATATTTGGGTGCATGAGGTTGCACTTACTGCCTAACTTAGTGGTCTTTGAAGAACTGACAAAGAGACAACTTGTGAGGGTACATCACAAATTTAGGCTTGCTGCAGTTGCAACATGGCTTCAAACCTGTAGTGTTGCTTGGGGACATAATTTCCTAGCTCACTGTTGAAACTGCTTAGAAGTCTTCTGAAAACCTCCATAAACAACAGGAGCAGGACTATGCATCCAAATCAGAAGGTGCAGAAAGAAAGGGGTATTTCAAGGTGAGGGATCTGAAGTTAAATAGAGTATCCATCAGAAAGAGCATTACCAAATGTAAGTAACATGCTTGTTTGATATACCCTCATGTGCAAATTCACCCTTTAGGAACTCTATCACACCTCTGGTGTGCACTGTGCTCACACACCTGGCCACAACCTGCTTTGAAGTGTAGTCTACAAGCAACTACACACCCCGTTCTATCAGAGATGATAACTCAAAAGGCGTCATGATGTCCAGACCCAGTCTTATCAATGCTTCATCTGGGACTTCCACAGGAGAAAGAGGACCTGAATAAGTCACACTGTCCTTATACAGTCCTTGATTACACAAGCTACCTGGTGATCCACCTGCAGCCAACAATAGAGTTCCCTAATTTTATCCTTGGTTTTATTGTTCTCTAAATGACCCTTGTGTGCCAAGATAATAACATTTTCCTTAAATCAACTGGAGCTAGTAGCAGCCTAGTTTCTCTTGGAAGCTTACCCTCAGATACACTTATCACTTCATGCACATTCCAGAAGACATTAACCAGCTCCAGAATATCCATAAATTCTTGCCATACTCTAACCACAAATTATTTGACAGAATGGAAAATAACTTCTTTCCTGCTTGCTTCCATTCATCTTCACTGATGTCCTCCTCCCTCACCCAACTCACTCTCAATAAGTCTTGGACAGCGCTTTGATTCTCAATGTGCAACTGTGACAAATGGACCGCCTCTCGATTTTCATTGCTGGTAGATTTTTCAATTTAAAATTGTTTTCCCTCAGCCCACCTTTTTATCCACAGGGTCAAATATTCCCCTTCTTTGCCTCAAAGGAACTAAATGGGAGATGAATGATCAGTCCTGGCAGTGAACACCAAAGCCTACAGAAAACAATTAAAAGAGCTAATTTGTCCAGATGCAAGCCAAGGCATCTAATTTGATTACTCCCTTAAAGGAGCACAACGTAAATGTCACATCTTTCTCCTCCTCCACAACTTATGATAAGATGGTGCCCATGCCCTTGATGCTGACCTCCATCATCCACACAGTCTTGTACTCTTAAAAATGGTCCAAAATAGGCATGCAGCTAATCCCTATTTTAACAGACCTCAAATCCTCTCCACCCCAATTAGACCACTCAAATGCCACTCCCTTCTTATGTAACAATCTCGGATGCTGCATCATACTAGTAAAAGTGGCTGTAAACGTGGAATTGAAACCAGCAAGACCAAGGAATGACCTCACCTAGTCTATGCCACAAGGCATGGGGGCCTTCACAGCACTTTTAGTTAACTCCGTCTTTGGGCTAACACCCTCCCCTGAAATGGTGTGACCCAGATAAAATACAGTACTGATGCAGAACCTCCACATTTCTTTATTCAAATTGAAGTCAGAATCCATCAACAACCTTAACATTTTATCAGGGCTCTCCCTGTGCTCACCGAAGACAAGACTATCATCCTAGAAGAACAAGTCCTAAAATATTTCTTCAAAGTGCACGGAAGGAAGTACAAAGCCAGAGCTGGAGATAAGCAGATGATAAATCTACAACACTAAAGAAACTTGCATCACTAAGCATGGGCAATGCTTCAGAGATGCTGGAAAGCACTGACAATCTGCCCATATCTGTTTATTAATGTCCCTGAGATCAAAGCATATTCCAAAGCATTTACCCTAGCCCCCTTTTGGTAACAAAACAAAAGGGTGCAAGCCATGCAGATTACTTGATCTCCTCAATCACTCCTAGCCTTACCAGCCTCTGAAGTTCCTCCTTCAGGGGTCCCAACATCAGATTTGCAAGTCTTCTGACATTATGGCCACAAGACACAGCACTGTTCTTCAAGATGATCTTGTAGTCAAACTTTCTCAACAATACTGGTTCCTTCCTATACAATTTTAGAAAGGTATTCAACTCATCATCCCCATTAGATATGAACACAAACTATTCAGGTGCATTGGGGTTGGTATGATTCCCATGTCACCCTGAAACTACCAACCAAACAAATTGTCTCTATCTTTCACAACACTCTCCCGTAAGACCCCTGCAGAGTGTCTCTATTGCAAAATTGTATCTCCACTGCTGTATAACCCAAAACATCGATCTTCTCTCCCCCATAGCTCACATGACTGATATCTGGTAATGACAAAGCAACCTCCAACCAAAACAAAATGTGGAGCCCATTACCTATAATCTATATTGATATATGAAGAGCCAGAATCAATATGACGTCATAGTCTGGCATAACTACCACTTCACAATTAACAGATCAATCCTCTGTCGACCTGATAACCATTCTCTTCACCCTCTCTGTGACACATCCAAGATTTTGAACCTTTCCAACCTTGCAGACACTGGTTTCGTCACCTTTCTTCCCAAATCACTTGCAAGTGGAATTCTTCACAAAACATTCAGGGCTATTGGACAAATGTCCTTGATTGCAACACCTATGGCATCTTCCACTGTGTTCCTTATTCTCCATAACAACTTGAAAATGTTGGTATCCAGTGCTAACCCTCTGAACTCATTTAACCCCAATATCACTCCCAACACAGTCACTTGCTACCACTGACACTGCATTCACCTAATCACTGTGGTTTTCTCACAATCTCCTGCACCCACCTGTCGTGTTCTGCATCCCTTCCACTATTGCCACATTGTCTTTGGCATCAGGGATTTTCACCAACACTTTGGCCCTCATTACGACCCTGGCGGTTTGTAACCGCCAGGGCCGCGGCACGCGGGAGCACCGCCGACAGGCCGGCGGTGCCCCGCGGGGCATTCTGACCGCGGCGGCTTAGCCACGGTCAGAGAAGGGAAACCGGCGGTCTCCCGCCGGTTTCCCGCTGCCCCCAAGGAATCCTCCAAGCCTTGGGGATTCCGACTCACCCTCCCGCCGGGAACCGGATGGCGGGAGGGGGAGTCGCGGGGCCCCTGGGGGCCCCTGCAGTGCCCATGCCAACGGCATGGGCACTGCAGGGGCCCCCGTAAGAGGGCCCCAAAATGTATTTCACTGTCTGCCTTGCAGGCAGTGAAATACGCGACGGGTGCAGTAGCACCCATCGCACCTTCCCACTCCGCCGGCTCGATTACGAGCCGGCATCCTCGTGGGAAGGGAGTTTTTCCCTGGGCTGGCGGGCGGTCTTTTGGAGACCGCCCGCCAGCCCAGGGAAAAACTCATAATACCCTCCGCGGTCTTCTGACCGCAGAGCGGTATTATGGAGGGCGGAATCCTGGCGGGCGGCCTCCGCCGCCCGCCAGGGTCGTAATGAGGGCCTTTTTCTTGAACCTTTTGGCTTCTCATACACCTCACCTATTGATCTCTGATCAGGAAATGGGTGTGATTTCCGGAATCATATATACGATCCAATGTTTTCAGGCACACCATATAACTCTCCACTTTCTCCATTTTCTCTTATCAAGAACCGCATTGATGCAGGTGCCAAAATGTTTCTCTTGTATAATTGCTGACATCCTATGTTTCCCGTTCTGTGTTCCCTATTTTTAGTTAATCCAAGGTTCCATATATAGCCCTCCATTCCAATAGCAATAAGGTAGGAGTCAAAAAATGATTCCATTGCACTTAGATTTGGGTCTCCTTTCTCCAACAGAAATGCTGGCATTTGGGAAATAGAAGCCTCTGTGATAGAAGCAGCTGAGATAGTTGAGATTGAACAGTAGTTATAATCACAATATTCTCCTCAATGCAAACTCAATAAAATTCGCCTGTGTCATTGTCAACTAGTACTTTTTGAAGTTGATAAACATTGGGAACCCAATACAAAATGGATGTCCTTGGGTTTTTATCTATAATGACGGCAACGCTGATCATTTAGAACATCAATTTGTCACAATTATCAGAATGTGAGTTCTTTCCAAGTTTGTGACTAGAGTACCACAGTTCCACAAATACGTCAGGTGCTGAGTAATTTTTGCGAAGTCAATCCAGTGGCAATCACTAGGGCTGATAAATCAGAATTTCAATATGTCAGATTCTCTGGAACATGGACAGTTTGCCCAGGTTTTAATTAAATATCATTGTTTCATTATAGGTGAGGAATCCTACTTGTCCATTTGCAATGCCTTGGTTAAGCAACAGCCACCATCACAACAAACACCAGGCTGCGAGTAATGTCATTGCAGAGTCACTGTGTCCAAAGTTGGAAAGTATATACTGTGAGAGATACCATGCACTGGCACAAGTGTCACATGCTCAACTTCCTGCTGGTAACTCATGCCTGCTAGTGCGGGTACTTAACAATTACAGGTATTGGAGTCATGCACTGGTTTGCTCACTTTCCCAGAAACCAAAAATTACAGGACATTAAAGAAACCGTTGATAACTTGCAGAACACATACAGTTGTTTCATAATATTGATGCCTATTCCCAGAAACAAATTCCTTTTAGAATGGGTTCAATAATGGATATTAATTTTCCTCCACAACATGCATCTCTCATCACAATAGTTAAGATTAAACCAAGGAAGAAGATGCAGAGCCCAGTGAGTCTCAGTGCATCTTTGATGTAGAGTAGGAACTAAATACAGAACCACCAATTCCCCTCTCTGGGCACATCCCTAACATTCCTGTGATACACAATACCTACATTATGTTCTACCAGAGCCCACATGAACATCTGCAGCACTACCTTATCTGCTAGAGGGAAGAGGATAGTTTGGACGTGCTTGGACAATGTGACATTAGTGATGCTGCCCCCACATTACAGATAAACAACTTACCCACCACAGTATATTCAATTTGTAAGCATTTAAAGTCAAACACTTATGTATCTGTGTGTACTCTAGGCTCATATGTCAAATTCTCTAATGTTCATGCACCCAAACTGGCATCCCAGAATCTACCGGGCCCTCCTAAATGCAGCCCTCATTGGAAAGCCCTGCCAATAACCAGTGCCAGAAGGTCATTCCACATAACCCCTATCCTAATCAACCTAAATGTCTTCCCGTTGAGGCCAGAAGCTTAATCAACTTGCCTGTATAGCTCACAGGATCATATCTGAGAGAGTTACTAACTACCTGGTACACTAACTAGTCATCTCAGGTAGTTTTCCGCTCATACGGATGTACATAAGCTCCTTTTAAAGAAACCCGCCTTTACCAAAAAACAAGAACTTTTAAGTAGTCCTTATCATACGCTCCATATTCTCCATTTGCAGCTCCATCCCTCCAGCTGTAACAATGAATTCCTATTAAAACTTTAAAAAAGATCTCGAAAATCTACTTTTCCATTGATACTTCCAAATATGACCAAAACTATTGTAAAGATCTTGAAAATCTACTTTTCCATTGATACTTCCAAATATGACCAAAACTATTGCAGGTGACAAAAAGTGATAAAGCCTGGAATGGACACAAAGAATACAGCACTAGAGTTCAGGTTAACCAATGATCTGGATCCTAATATCAGCGAATGCTGAATCTAAACCTAGTCCTGCTATAAATGTATGCAGGCAATTAATTGATTTTGCTCACTGTCATACATTCCCTGCTGCTATTGAAGACAATGGCCCTCATTATGACTTTGGCGGTCATTTTAAAAGACTGCCAAAGCCTCTGCCGTCAACAGACCGCCAGTGTTGGTGGCCCAAAGACTACCGTATTTGGACTTGCTTTGGATTTCTGCCCGTTTATGGGTGGATATCTGACCCCGTCAGCCTGGCCAACAGAGGAAGAGAGATGGTACCACTGTGAGCACAGCCACGCCATGCCATGCCAAGCCAACAGGGCGTAATACGGTGTGTAATACGGTGTGCTGTGTGCTGTATGGGGGTGCTGGCGGTGGCAGAAGCCAGGACCCATCCCCTCCTGGACAAACGCATCGCCGAAACAGGTAAATGGAGCGTCCAAAAGGGAGGGGGGTGTTGGGTTCATGTGTGTGGTGCGTGCATGCATGTATGCATGAGTGCATGTGTGTATGTATGTGAGCATGGAGGGTGTGTATCCGCATGGAAGCCAAGGTGAGGGGGATGTGTTGGGGTGTAATTCAGTGTGTGTTTGAATGCAGAGGGGTGGGGGTATCTGTCTGAGTGCATGTATATGTGCGAATGGGGTGTTTGTGTGCAAGTGTATCTGTGCAAATTGGGGTCTCTGTGTGCAAGAGTGTGATGAGGGGTGTGTGTGCAAGAGTGAGGATGGGGGCTGTGTGCAAGAGAGCGGGTTTAGGGTGGGGCTGTGTGCAAGAGTGCGAATGAGGGGGTGGATTGTGTGAATGTATGCATGTGTGGAGGGGCCGTGGGTGTGAATTATTGCCAAGGGGAGTGCGGGAGCGGGTGGGGTGTTTGTATGGATGTGTGCAGCTGGGTGGGGGGTGTTTGCAAGTGTGTGCGGATGGGGGGTGTTTGCAAGTGTGTGAATGGGTGTCTGCATGTTTGTGGACGTGGGGGTGCGTGTTCCAGCAACAGGAATGGGGATTCCTGTCATTGGGTCCGTTACCGCCAGACTTTTTGTGGTGGGCAACTGCCAAGAAAAGCCTGGCGGTATGCTTCCTCCTAATACAGCAGACGTTCTGAGGCCAGCAGCCAGCCCAGAAGAGGTCACTGCCGACCGCCTTGGGGCAACCACACTGGCAGGCCAGGCTTTGTTGTGGTGGTTTGGCTTCAGCCAAACCGGCCTACTTGTAATGCGGAGGTCTTTACTCCCGGGTCCACGGCGGTAAGACCACCACACTTGTAATGAGGGCCTATATGTTACATTGATGGTAACCAGCTTCATCATTTATGTTCTTGCACCCATTTACTGCAGAAAGTATAGAATTATTACAGAACGTTGTTTTGTACATTTTTTACTTTGTGCTAAGAATGCGCTCTCCAGTGATTCTGGTTTGTGAAAAAAGAATAGGAAACATGAATACATGTTTTATCTCATTTTCATTTGCTGCTCACAAAAAAGCGAAAAATATAAAATCAGGATTTTGGACATTTAGACGGCACATACACATAATTTTCACATTTCCACACTTATGCTTCATTCCTGTACAGACCACAAATTGTTCATCCCAAAATAGGTCCTGTCCAGATTAGGTTAAGGATCACTAAATATAACAGGAGTGGAAAACCCTGGAACACATTTCCCAAAATACCTAAGACTAGACTAAAATATTAACCAGTTTGGAGAGTAACCTAAAATGAAACTTGATTGTGTAGCAGACAGAAGGAACGTAATAACTTCAGCTGCCCTGTCGCGGAATAATTCCATATGAATTGCCCTTAGCCTTTCCCTCCAGAACTGTTTTGTTCTACATAAAGTTGCATATCCTATTATTGTCTTCTGTGAACCTCAAACTCATGTTATATGTGTTAGAAATTGAGTTGTTGGCAGACGTGTGCACCCAATCCAACTAGGGACCACAATCCTAGTCGGAATGATTCAGATACACAACCTAAATTAACCTGTGCTCACTCTCTGCTAGCTTGGCACAGATCAGTCAGGTTTAACTTAAGAAGTAATGAGTAAAATATCTGTGCAATACTTTAACTACAGTAACTGTGTGAAAACACCACAAAATGACTCCACGCCAGTTTACAAAAAATTGAGAATATTTATCAGAGCAAAGCAAGACCAAAACGACAAAAATCCATTAAGTAGAAGGCAAATTATGAGTTGTTAAAGAATAAAGTGCCAAGTGTGCCTAAAAGTAAATAGAGCAAAAAGGTTACTTCAGGTCACACTAGACCTGGCTAAATCAAAAGTTCAGGCCTACTGAGATGGAGGGGAGGCTGACGACAAGATCCACACAGGGCCAGCTGAAAACAGTGCCTTGGATGGAGCAAGCATCAGCATCAAAGAGTTAGGAAAGCGGGTAGATGCGTAGTCATGGAGCCTGGTAGACCTGATAGTCTTAGGGTGGTCACCTCCAACTTTTTGCCTGCCTCCCTCCACTTTTTAACACAGTTTTTTTGCTGGTTTTAAGACTGCGCACTTTACCACTGCTTACTAGTGCTAAAGTGCATATGCTCTCTCCCTTGAAACATGGTGACATTGGCTCATACCCAATTGGCATATTTAATTTATTTTTAAGTCTCTAGTAAAGTGCACTGCATGTGCCAGGGCCTATACATTAAATCCTACTAGTGGGCCTACAGCACTGATTGTGCCACCCACCTAAGTAGCCCCTTACCCATGTCTCAGGCCGGCCATTGCAAGGCCTGTGTGTGCAGTTCCACTGCACTTCGACATGTCATTTAAAAGTAATCATCAAGCCTTAAACTCCCCTTTTTCTACATATAAGTCACCCCTGAGGTAGGGCCTAGGTAACCCAGAGGACAGGGTGCTGTGTGGGTAAAAGACAGGACATGTATCTATGTGTTTTATATGTCTTGGTAGTGGAAAACTGCTAACTTCGTTTTCCACTGCTGTGAGGCCTGCTTCTTTCATAGGCTAACATTAAGGCTACTCTCATAAACTGTTTCAGTGGTAGATTCGGATTAGAAAGGGGTAAACATGTCATATTTAGTATGTCCAGAATGGTAACCTTCTGACTGGTGAGGTTGGATTTTATATTACTATTTTAGAAATGCTACTTTTAGAAAGTGTGCATTTCTCAGCACTTAAATCCTTCTGCGCCTTACAGTCTGTCTCCAATCCACACCTGGGCTGATTGACAGCTCTCTTGTGCATTTCACCCAGACAACCACAAACACAGGATGCTCAATCACACCTGCACACATCTACATACTGAATGGGTCTTCCTGGGCTGGAAGGGTGGAGGGTCTGACACTTACATTTCAAAGGACAGTGGCCTGCCCTCACACAAGGGTCTGCCAAACCCCCTACTGGGACCCTGGCAGATAGGGTTCTAGTTTGTGCACTTCAAAACCACTCTTTTGAATCTACCCCACTTCAAAGGCACTTTTGAGTACATAAACTGGGTCCCTGACCGTACCAAACTAGATACTTCTTGGGAAAGGCACTCTGCACCAGAACCTGCAATCTGCCAAGAAAAGCTGCCTGGCTGCCCAACGGACTCACCTGGACTGGTTTGCTGTAAAGGACTGCTGCATTGCTATTACCCTGATGCCTGGCTGGCCTCTGGCTCTGCTTAAAAGTGGCCTTTCAAGGGCCTGGATTGAGCTTGCCTCCTGTTCCTGAAGTCTCAGGGCTGAAAAGACTTTGGCCCTCATTACAACCCTGGCGGTCCAAGACCGCCAGGGCTGTTTCGGAGGAAGCACCGCCAACAGGCTTGCGGTGCTTCCCATGGGATTACGACCGCAGCAGAAGTACCGCGGTCGCACTGCCGGGGCCGGCGGTTTCCCACCACAATGGCCCCGGCAGTTGTAATCCGCCAGGGCAGCGCTGCTTGCAGCGCTGCCCAAGGGATTACGAGTCCCCCTACCGCCAAAGGCTGGTGGTACGGGGAGTCACGGGGCCCCTGGGGGCCGCTGCACTGCCCATGCCCATGCCCCTAACAGGCCCCGTGCTGCTTTTCACTGTCTGCCATGCAGACAGTGAAAAGCGCGATGGGTGCAACTGCACCCGTCGCACGGCCGCAACACCGCCGGCTCCATTTGGAGCCGGCTCCTGTGTTGTGGCCGAGATCCCTTCTGGGCCGGCGGGTGGAAACCAGGCTTCCGCCCGCTGGCCTTGCGGGGATCTCCAAATGGCCGTGGCAGGGGTGCGGCTGCATTGGCGTCCGTCTGGTGTCCGATCTTGGCGGACGGAAGGTCGTAATGAGGGCCTTTATCTCTGCAAGGAAAGTCCTTGTGAGGCAAAAATCAACCCACAGCCTGCTGGAATCGATGCACAGCCTGTCCAGCTGTGATAAAATCACTGTATTGCCGAAGCAGAATGAGCAGCCGGCTCCACGAGTGGAGATCGATGCAGCACCAATGTTGCGACTGGAACTTCGACGCTCAGCCCCCAGATCGACACATCGCCGAGCTGGAACGACGCAGCCTGACTTCCTGTGAAATAAATCAACATAGCTCCAGCCTTGTGGCAAAACTTCCACCGCCTCTCCCACCGGATCGATACAACAGCTGTGACTTTGTCCCGCATGCCCAGGATTTCCGCGCTTCATCCCTGGGCATCAAAAGACCCGCATAGCAAAGAAAATTCAAGCCTGCGCGCCGGAAATCGGCACAAAGCCCATGCCGCATGGAAAATAATCAATGCATTGTCTGTGTGCGCCCAGAACACCAATGCACACCTACCTTCTTCCACACGTCCTTCTCTGCGGTCTTCGTGCGTGTAATTTTGATGCAAACCAGGTACTTTGTGCTTCCAAGAGACAATTGTTGCTTTTAAGACTCTACCTATGATTACAAAAGTGATATTTCAACTTGTGATTATCAAATCTTGATCGTTTAGACCTTAATTAAATCAGATAAATATCTTATATTTTTCTAAACCTCTGTGGTGTCTTTTTGTGGTGTTCTCACTGTGTTATTGCATGATTTGTTGCACAATTACTTTACACATTGCCTTCCACGTTAAGCCTGACTGCTTAGTGCCAAGCTACCAGAGGGTGGGCACAGGATAATTTGGATTGTGTGTGACTTACCCTGACTAGGATTGTGATCCCTTTTTGGACAAGGTGTATACCTCTGCCAACTAGAGACCCCATTTCTAACAGAGCCTCACAGTTGCATTGATGCATCATCATCGAGCCATGCAGTGATGTCCTTTGATCAGCACTGCATCAATCAACCAATCAGTGTATTTGTAAAGCGCGCTACCACCCCGAGGGTCTCAAGATGCTGAGGGCGGGGGGTACTGCTACTGCTCAAATAGCCAGGTCTTGAGCTGCTTTCTGAAAGTCAGTAGGTCTTCGGTCTGTCGTAGGGGCAGGGGAAGGTTGTTCCAGGTCTTGGCGGCGAGGTCGGAGAAGGATCTGCCTCGGGTAGTCGCTCTTCGGATGCGGGGGACGGTGGCAAGGGCGAGGTCGGCTGAGCAGAGTTGGTGGGATGGGATGTAGAAGTTGAGTCGTCTGTTGAGGTAGGCTGGCCCGGTGTTGTGGAGCACCTTGTGTGCGTGGGTGAGGAGCTTGAAGGTTATCCTTTTGTTGACGGGGAGCCAGTGTAGGTTTTTCAGAAGGGGAGTGATGTGGCTGTGACGGTGGGGATCGAGTATCAGGCGTGTGGAGGTGTTTTGTATGCGTTGCAGTTGTTTGAGGAGTTTGGTCGGGGCTCCTACATAGAGGGCGGTTCCGTAGTCAAGTTTGCTGCTGACGAGGGCTTGGGTGACTGTTCTTCTTGTATCTGTGGGGATCCATCTGTAGATCTTGCAGACCATGCGGAGGATGTTGAAGCAGGATGAGGAGATGGCACTGACTTGCTTGGTCATGGAGAGTGTTGAGTCAAGGATGACGCCCTGGTTGCGTGCTTAGTTGGTGGGTGTTGGGGTGCTCCTAGAGCAGTCGGCCACCAGGAGTCGTCCCAGGCTGAGGGGTTGGTGCCAAGGATGAGGACCTCTGTCTTATCTGAGTTCAACTTCAGTTTGCTGTTCCTCATCCATTCGGCGATAGCCTTCATTCCATTGTGGAGGTTGGATTTGGCGGTGAGGGGGTCCTTGGTGAGGGAGAGGATCAGTTGTGTGTCGTCGGCGTAGGAGATGATGCTGAGGTTGTGTAGACAGGCGATGTGGGCGAGCGGGGCCATGTAGACATTGAACAGTGTAGGGCTGAGGGACGATCCTTGGGGAACACCACAGATCATCTTGGAGACTTCGGAGCGGAAAGGGTGGAGGCGGACGCTCTGGGTTCTGCCAGAGAGGAAGGAGGTGATCCACTCTAGGGCGTTATCTCGGATCCCTGCGTTGTGGAGGCGTGTGCGTAGGATGTGGTGGCAGACGGTGTAGAAGGCGGCCGAGAGGTCCAGGAGGATGAGAGCCGCGGTTTTGCCGTGGTCAAGCAGGGCCCTGATGTCGTCGGTGGCGGCGACGAGGGCAGTTTCGATACTGTGGTTGCTGCGGAACCCTGACTGGGATGGGTCCAGGATGTTGTTTTCTTCGAGGTAGAGGGTCAGTTGTCTGTTGACAGTCTTTTCGATGACCTTGGCCGGAAATGGGAGCAGGGAGATGGGGCGGACGTTCTTGAGGTCTCTCGGGTCCACCATGGGTTTCTTGAGTAGGGGTTTGATTTCAGCATGCTTCCAGCTTTCAGGGTAGGTCGCGGTCTCGAAGGAGATGTTGATGACTTTGCAGAGGTGGGGTGCGTGGTTGAACCTCACAATCAAGTCCTGTGTTGTTGTCAAAAAGGCAATGCGGCGGTGGCACAATGGTCTTGATGTGTCCCTTTTTGAAGAAAACAGCTGCAGAACCCACTTCTGAGGCCTTGGCATGGATTGGTACCTCAGGCAAGGGAGGACTCACACTTGGCAAATTTGAAGGAAGTCTTTGATGGCCTTGAGACTTCAAGAAAAGTGGGAAAGCCAGCAAGCTCCTTGAGAAATGTGGGTTTAAGGATGTAGAGAGCAGATTCAGTCCTTCTAACTCCCAGGCAAGAAGCAGCAGGCAGCATGCCAACCGAGCAAATTAGGTAGCAAAGAGGCAGTCCCTCATACTGCACAACAATCAGCAGGCAGCAAGCCAACACAGCAAAGCAGATAGTAAGTGGCCGCACCTCCTACAGAACAGCATCTCTTCTTCCAGGCAGAGTGTCCTTGGTTTCATCATAGTTCTGATTTTGTGGGGTTTGAGGCCCAGTACTTATACCCACTTGTGCCTTGAAGTGGGGGAGACTTCAAATAGAGGCCTTTGAAGTGAACATTGTCCCAGCCCTTCCTTCTCTTTCTGCAGACACTGTACAGTAGGCCTTGCAGGACTTTGTGTGGAGAGAGGCACAGCCCTACTCAGGTGTGTCAGCTCCTCCCTCTCATCTAGCCCAGGAGACCCATCAGCCTGATGATGGGCCATCAGGATGCAAATGTCACATCCCTGATCCCTTTGTGTGAGACTTTCTAAAGGGAATTCTTAAAGCCCAACTGTCACCCACCTCAGACTTGTTTACAGAGACAGGAAGAGGCACATAATAGTTAAATTGAGAAAATACTAACTTTCTAAAAGGTTCCACAATCAGTGCTGCAGGTCCAATAGCAGCATATAACTTACAGGCCCTGGACACATATAGTGCACTTTACTGGGGACTTACAAGTAAATTAAATATGCCACTTGTGGATAAGCCAATCTCACCATGTTTTAATGTAAAGGGCGCCTGCACTTTAGCACTGGTCATCAATGGTAAAGTGTACTGAATCCTAAAGCCAACAAAAATGAAGTCAGAAAAGAGGAGGTCATGAGGAAAAAGTAAGGGGAAACCACACCAAGGATGCCAGGTCTAACAATGTATTTCTACAAGTCTGTATTATATCTCTTACATTATCTTGACAGAGACTGGTTATCTGATTTTACCTGTTACATTGTTTGCTGTCCCTAGAAGCTGAGCCCTCACATTTGTCTGCACTTTACAAATAATAAACATTACAATACGGCACAAAGTTGGTATTTTATGGCGTCATTTCTATAACAACTTCTTTGTACTGTGTTTGCATATCTGTTGTTTGATTTTTCAATGTTGTCATGTAACCTTATTATTTTTTTCTATTTGTTACAGAACTTTCTCATTACAGCAGATGTGATTGTGAAGAACCAAACCACATGGGCAGCTGTGAATGAAGCACGGAGGATTGAGGGCGGCTCTAGGCTGCTTGAGTCCACAGAGACATTTTCAAAAGGGCTTCAGATAAACAAAAGCATCACACGAAAGACAGAGACCATCATTTTGAAAGGCATTGTTGTCACTAATGAGACTGACAGCTATAAAGAAGTCTTTGCTTTCGGAAATGCAACAGGGCAAGTGGTCATTCCTAACGAGACCCTGGCGAGTATTCGTAGCTCCAGTTTGATCACCATTGCTTATTTATCATTAAGCAACATTTTGACAGGAAACCTGAATCAGTCTGTGAATGGGTTGTTGATGTCAACAGTTGTGAGAGACAAGGACGGCACCAATTCAAGGGAAGATTTTAATATATCAATGACGTTTGAGAAAATCAACCGCTCTTTATCACATGCGTCCTGCGTCTTCTGGATGTTCAACGTCAACGGATCAGGCGAGTGGAACACCTCGGGCTGCAGAGCCACCGAGGAAGAAGACCAAGTCCTTTGTACATGTGATCACTTGACTGCATTCTCAATATTAATGTCATCCTCACCATCCCTCTCATCTCGAGGAAATCCAACAGATGAAGAAAAACGAAAACAGGATGCCTTAGAGTACATCACTTACATTGGTGTGGGCATTTCCATGGGAAGCCTAGTTGTTTGCCTCATAATTGAGGCATTGGTTTGGAAATCTGTTACCAAAAATAAAACCTCCTACATGCGGCATGTGTGCTTCGTGAACATCGCTGTATCACTTCTGATTGCTGATATTTGGTTCATCATTGGAGCAAGCCTCACACCACAACTGTCTAATCAAATTTACACCGATGCAATGACCAGCACAGCACACGCCTGTGACGCTGCAACATTTTTTATCCACTTTTTCTACCTTGCACTTTTTTTTTGGATGCTCACCATGGGCCTCATTCTCTTTTATCGCCTGGTTTTTGTTTTGAATGATATGAGGAAGACATCTATGTTGGCCATAGCTTTTACCTTGGGCTACGGATGCCCCCTCCTCATATCCGCTGTTAGCGTAGCTTCTACAAGGCCACAGAACTATTACAGAGAAGGCAATAGCTGTTGGCTTAACATCATGAATACCAGGGCATTCCTTGCATTTGTCATACCCGCCTTAGCCATTGTTGCTGTTAATTTCATCATACTGGCTGTGGTCATCATAACACTACTGAGACCTTCTGTTGGAGATAAGCCAAGAAAAGAAGAGAGGAGCATGCTGGTCAAGATTGCTAAAAGTGTCGCCATCTTAACACCACTGCTAGGCCTGACCTGGGGATTTGGAATAGGAACATTGATAACAAATGACTATGCGCTCAACGTAATATTTTCGCTTCTAAATTCTCTGCAGGTTAGTATATATAATAATGTCTTGCCATCTGGTTAAAATTTAGAGTTATGCATTGAGTATAATTCTTTGGCTTGCAAATATGATGACACCCTCTGAAAAAATGATAAAATAATGACTTTAAAACATCACAAGCCTTACCTCCCTGAAATCATCAAAGCATCAACCATCGTGTAGCTGAAACCAACCTTTTGCATATTTTTTACATTTCCCCGTTACATGCGTGAGAAGCGAGGATATTTTTCTTTCCGTTTTATGATTTGTTGTCCTTTTTCTCCCATTAGAAAAATAAAACATTCTACAATGTCTAAAGTTTAAAGAAATCTGGACTGGTTATGCTACTCGTGCAAGAAAACAAGTGATTTGCCAGATTCTTGTTTGCCCTTCATATACATTTTTTTCTAAAAGGCTTTGCTGTTTTTGTTTAGGAGCACTTGCTTCAATAAGTGCCCCGAAATGCATTAGTCACCAGTTTCTAACCCTGACTTTCTGACAAGGTTCAGAAAAATGTAATTGCATATGTCTGAGTCATGAAAAGCGTAATTTGCCCTCAAAATAGTTTTTAGAACAAGTTGCCAACTACTGCATTTTAAAGCCTAACTTCCCAAATCCCCCTAAAAGAGACTAAAATGTCATAGGCTTTTGTGGCCGGTAGGATCTTTGGATAAACAGTTTGACATAATGACATGTGATTTCACATTTCTTAATAAGAATGGGGCCCTATTCACAAACTGCACTTTGTAGTCTGTTTATTTGTACTACAATACCACTACTTATGTACTACAAAGTGCTTTACACTAACCTAAATGGGGACACCTCTGGCTCTATCGCTAATTTTTTTCTATACGGAAATCTCTGCCCTGGTTACGGAGATCTCCGAAGACATGCACAGATGTTTTTGTGGTAAATGTGAAAGGGACAGTAGGAGAGACTGGTAAATTAAGAATACTTACGTTAAAATATGAGGGGCTTATGGAGGGGTTAAGGAGGGGTTTAGAGAGAGACAAACCCCCACTCTTAAAAGATTAAGCTCATTGCTATTTACAAGATGTACTTTTAAAGTTAACACATTCAAAAGCATTACAAAATTAACAGAAATAAATTAACTTATTTTAACTTTTAAAACATTATGTACATGTCTTTAAGTCCTTTAGATATATTAAACAAATAAATATTTTACTGTAGGTGGGATATTTTATATTAACATTTTAACTCAATAGTTATACATTAAGTAAATATATTTAAATGAATTCATTTGTTAATACAGTTTTAAAATTATAACGCTGTAACATATTATTTATTTGTTCTAGGATTAAAAAATATCTAGAACTTTATTTCACATAATATTTAACATTAAAATCTGTTTACATGGTAATAATAAACTTTTTTTTAAACTGTCCCTATACTTTACCATAGAGAGATCTCTGTCTCAATGGTGATGACCTCCATCAGTGTGTGTAAAGTTACTAATAATAACTTAACACTCATGTATGTACTTCTTCCTCATGGTTTCAGGGGTAGTGGGGACATGTAAGTCTATATTTACCACGATGAACAGGGCCACATAAAGTTCATCTTTGCACTTCTATTATGCACTTCATTTGATTTTTCCATCCTGCTTCTTCCATGTAAATAATTAGTCACCTAAAGTAGTTGGGTGTCTACCTTGATGAGCTACGATATGAAAATAAATAAAAATGTTCAGTTACCCCCCAACATGACCATGCCTTGATTCCCCTTTTCCTTAGTGACGGAACCCCTTATATGAGTAACAAGAGGGATAGTGATGCAAGGACACATTGAGGGTTGAGCAGCCTGCAGTGAACAATGAGCTAAGGCAGCAGCAGGACTCAAAACGTGTGACGTAATAGCCTGTGCAGGGTCCTGAACAAAGATCCTTTAATCTTTTATGTTATCATGAGTCTTCAGGAGCTGATAAACAACAGCTCCCAATTTACTTATCCGTCTAAAATCGGAGAAAGCCTCACGGTCATCATGTGCTGTAATTTACCAAAAATAAAATCCCAATCAAGGTTGGATGCATGATCTGAGACACCAATGTTTTAGCTGAATTGGGTGGTTATAATAGATCAAGCATGCTGTCCATGGCACTATGCACCTAAGCTGCCCTAGTGGCTCTAGGGGCCCTGTGTTGGCCTGCTTGCTTAGCTTTCTTTGTTTTTGTTGTTAGTGGGACCACCCTCACTGGCATCTAGTGGATCAAGATTTGGCATTGCATTAGCTAGGGAAGATGGAGTCTGTTATTTCTTGGGCGGGGGCCTGTGTGGTGCTCGAGAAGCCTTTTCATCCCAGAGCCTCTAAGTGACCCTAGATGTCTCTGCGTAGACTCTCCCGTCTCCAGCAATAAGCAATGTTCCACATTCTTTGTCGATAACCTCTCACAGCTCATACTAGGAAAGAGTCTAGGGTAGTGCCATGTGTTTATTTAGGAGTAGTTTCTTTATCCCTTTGCAATTTACACATTACCATTTTTTTTACAGCCAAAGCCCTGGCCACAAAGGCAAATCTTGAGCTCCAGATGGAAACACTCACTGCAGGCTCGAGAACAAGAATCAAAAGGGTTTGGCGCAGCCTTGCCTCTTCTGGGTGATGACAGGTGAAAGGCCCATGTGCATCCCAGGGAGTGGCCAAGTATGTGGCGCTTTGAAGCGCTGGGAGAGAGGGCAACTCCTCAACTTTCTTCATTGGTGCCTCCTGGCACGAGTGTTACTGGGGCTTGGAGCCCCTCAAAACTGCCACAAACAGTCTGTAGAGTCCTGTGTAATGGGCATGGATGCAGCACTTTGAAGCACTAGGGGAGAGGGTGGTGCCCCCTCCCCTTCTTTCATTGGTGCCCCGCGTGTGTGTCACTAGGATTTGGAGTCCACCAAACTGCTGCCAGCAGTCTGCGGAGCCCTGCACAGCAGGTGTGGATGCAATACTTTGAAGTGCTGGGGGAGTGGGCAACTTCTCCCCCTCCTTCGTTGGCACCTCCAGGTGGTGTCAAAACTGCCACCAACAGTCTGCAGAGTCCGCCTCACATTTGTCAGATTTGGCCTCTGTTTACGCACCCTCCTGGTTGATTCTCTCAATCTTTCTCTGGTGCAACACCAAGCCTCTAGAACAATATCCCTGCTCCTTTCAGAACAATGACCTCTTCAACTTTTAATGCCTGAGCTTGACCCTGCAGGAAGTAATTCAGAAGAGTTTAGGTCATCAACCTAGGTTTGAGGTACAACATGTAGAGAGCTTGAGACATTTGCTGAATGGAAATGATGTACAGCTCTTTATATAATGTTCAAGAGTCTCCACAATCTGTGCTGGGACTAACACTCCCTCAGCATTTGTCTTGTCACGAGGCTATCATCCAGAACACAAGAGAAACAATTCTCATTGCGTAAGGCACTGAGCCATAGGGAAACAAGCAAATCAACAAGTGATAGAGTTGGGCATGTGGTGGGTGTGGTTAAAACCCCACAGATAGATTTCAACACATCATAGTGCTTGTGTGCTTGACCTAAAAAGGATAGCTAGAGAGGGTTTATGAGAACAGAGAGAGTGAGCAGCACCAAAGAGATGCGCGTGGCCCTCGACCTTGTCATGATATTGTCAATAGAAATCACTAATGTCGGTATCCTGAAGTAAATGCCACAGCAGCAAAGAAACATTCTCTCCAAGCAATTCATTTACACCATAAATTCAGCGTCAATTTTGCCTGTACCCGAATTAGCCTAAATTATCATTCAAATATCACCCTTAAACAATTTGAAAGTGTTCTAATTGTGTCCCAAAATATCGGCCTATCTCTTTCAATTATCATTTGTCCCCATCCAAAACACTAGCTTGCCAGTGGCGGCTTGTGGGAGGAAAAAGGAGCGGGGTGGCGCAGTGTGTGGTGGGAGGAACAAAATATAGTTAAAAAAACTAAAAAAGTACCTTTCTTTTCGTGCAATGTCACAACGATCCTTGGTCCTCAACTGCAGTGAACACAGGCTCCCAGTCTGCCCTGTGTCAAATCCTGCTGGCAGCATGAAACCAGCATTATGATTGGAAGGAGCACCCAGTCAGGGCTCTCCGAGGCAGAGTGGAAGTCTCCACCTGCTGTCTCTAACCCAACAATGCAGTGCCTGCGTTGCTGGGTTGGACAGAGCCCAGTGTGCATGTGTGTTTGGCAGGCCCAAGACTGCTGGTCAAACATACATGCGCACTGAGAGGAGTGCTGTGCACTCCCCCTCCGTGCTTGTCACAGCCCATGGCCATCCATACCCCTTTTACAAGAAAACAATAATAAACAGCTTTTTATCATTTTCTTGTAAATGTTTTGCAGCTGCTGCACAGAAGCTGCTGATGAGGGGGTGACATTCTTTCGCCATAGTGGAAGTTTGTAATTTTTATTTTTCATATTTTGAACATAAAACCATTATGCGTTATTACCAACAATATGTTTGTTAAATTATTCATTATCTCAACAAAGATCAGAATTTAGTTTTCAGTAGATGCTTGCATTTAGGTCCATATTACACTTTTTTAACACCTCATTTGCATCGTTTTTTGGAGCAAAACTGGCGCCAACTTACAAAATACAATTGTATTTTTGAAGTTTGCGCTGCTTTTGTGTAAAAAAATTACGCAAATGCGGCACTAAAGAAGTATAAATATGGGTCATGTTTTGAATATACAATTATTCTGTCGCCAAACAAGACAAGTGGAATATATTTACATTTATAACGAAATAGATGCCAATCTCAGGCCCAGGTATTCAACTGTGCATTAGTCAATGCACTCAATATTAGGAGTGCTCTGTGTTATCACATACTTTAAGATATACAATATTTTCTCTGATATTTACTAGTATAGTAGCAGGGGAGCCCAGCAAATTACCTGTAAGACTAAAAATAGATGTGAGGCCTGCTTAGTGGCACAGTGTAAGTCTCCTGGACCCCATGACAGCCTTGTATGTGCATTGTAGGAAAATAATTAAGGAATGCATGTAGCTCTCAAGGTGGACCTGTGTCATTCCGGTCCAGGTTACTAATGTAAATGACCCAGCTCCAATCTCCAGCAGTCCCTCCCATGCATGTACGCCAATGCGAGGACATCCAACTCAGCCTTTGCCCAGTACAGCAGTGCAGAAATCCAGCAGTGTATGTCCGGGGTTGCATGCACTTTCCAGGACGTCACTATCTGCTGTTTAAAGAAAACAAAAGTGAAGTCATTAAACCTGTGTAAATAATTTATCCCCATTAGCGTTGGGATAAAGCCCAACCAGTGAGGGCAGGGGCAAGTGCTCCACTACTGCGACAGTTATGCTTGTGACCTCAACCCAGGCCCTCTGTATCACCAGGCACTCCCAGACCATATGATAATAACCTACTTCAGGTGTCCTATATCTAGGACATGTGGGGACACCGCAGGACACATATCTCTAACTTACTGTGGGGTGAGTTAGGCTTGATGCAAGTAATTAAATTGCATGTACCAGAAACGTGGGTTGCACAAAACCTATTTGACATGCTGGAGAGACCTGAACCAGAGCTTATCTGTGATCAGTGTTGGGAGATTAGCCACCCTTCTGGCTTTAGCCCTTTCACCTGGTGGGCTTTAGAACGAGCACAATGGGATGTAAGTGGTTGTATTAATTTTCCGTATGCTATTGTGGGACAGGATGGAATGGGGTATCAATGTTTGGGGCGGGCTTACTCTTCCTATTTCGCAGACATTAAAAGCATGCTGTACAGCATGTTATGTCAGAAAATTACTCACTGCAACCCCATATGTGTCCACAATCTCCTGAAAGGGCATGAGTACCCTCTCCTGGAATACATCACACAGTTGGTCAATCCCGGCCCATCTCTAAAGCTTCAAGTCATAGTTATGGACCACCTCTGTGAACGCTGGCATATGCTACATAGGGATCAGTGTTGAGTCTGGAGAATGAAGCCCTTGCCATGTATGTAAGTGTGCCAACACCACTGGGCCACCCCCATTTGATGTGTCTCACATGTCAGGTGGGTCCTAGGTTCTGCCAACCATGCAGAGACATGCACATCCCCCCAGAGACCTTCAGAAAATTGTCCTCTCAGGGCATCTGACTGTGCCCAGCCAGCACAAATGCCACTGCAGTTGCACAACTGCATAGTACTATTCATAATTAGGGACACCAAGACTGCCATCTAGCAGCAGATGATGGGTCATATGAAGCGCCACCCACCTTCTGATCGAAGCCCAGCTCATCTCCAGCAGGAGACCACGAAGGTCCTGAAATAAACACCTAGGGAGCCAAAGTGGTAGTGCAGCAAAGAAAGAAGCCATGTTAGGATAAGCATCTTGAACATTGCTACTAAACCCAGTGGCAATAGTGGCAAAGACAACTGAAATGGATGGGAATTATGGATCAAACTCAAGGCTTTGTTCTTATTAGCCTCCAAATAAATCTCTGTCTGAGTGTTATATCTGGACACCCAGGATTTTAAAGGTGTTGTGGCGCCACTCAAAGCAGAAACTTGGCAGGGCCCCCCTATCAGGTTCAGAGAGAGGGGAATAGGCATGACTTAGCCCAGTTCACCTTTAAGCCCAACATGCTGCCAAATTCCTCCAGGATCTCTATATGGGCTGGGAGTGAGGGTGAAACCTTCTGCAGATAAACAAGGGCATAGTCATTCCATAGTGAGACAATGTGATATTCGTTATCAATAGACTGACTGCTGTACACCTTGGCTCAGGTTACAGGCCAGGGGCTTCATGGCCAGCAGAAATATCACTGGAGAAAGGGGACAATCCTGCTGGGTGCCTCTCCAAATGTCAAAACTATCCAAGATCAGTTGACTCATCTTGACTCTCACTGTTGGGTTGTTTTCCAAGGCATGGATCCAGCTGAGGTAGACGCCCATGGCCTCCAGTGTCGCAAATAGGAAATCCCACCCCAGGGTGTCGAACTTCTTCTTTATATGAAGCTACAATGCTACATGTTCCCAAGCTCCACCTGTGGTGGCTCTAATTAGCAGGAGCAACTGTCATATGTTGAGGAAGGTATTGTGCTCGGGAATAAACCTAAATTGATTTTCATGCATGATGGTGCCAACAGTAGGCAACAGCATGTTGGCCGGGACCTTCCCTAATATTTTATAATCTAAGATTAATAGGTAAAGCGAACAGTAGGAGTGGACGTCGAGGGGATCACAGCCCGGTTTGGGTACAGCCTCTACCAGTACCTCCCAAAGTGAGTCTTGAACTTGGTCCCTCTATCTGGCCTCATTAAACACCTCCAGTAGCTTCTGTAAAGGTGTGCACTTATTTTGGTGAGGTATTCAATCAGGAAAACATCTGTCCCCAGCGTTTTATTCCAGGCAGTTTGCACAATTGCCATGCGTATCTCCTCAAGTTGGAGGGGTTCATCCAGGTCTGCTTGTTGGAGTGGAGTCAATCGGGGTAGTGGGAGCCCTTGCATAAATCCCAGGTCCAAGTAGCAGGAGGGGCCTTGTCCACAGCCGCATATAGGAAGCAAAAGTTCTTGGTAAATGTGGCATTTATGGCTGCCTACATATTGACCACCCTTCCATCATCCAGCTTAATAGCGCCTCTGAGTGGGTGAGTCTGGTCCTTCTTAACGAGCCACAATAGGAGCCTGCCTGAGCGGTCCCTCTCCACAAAGATAAGGGCAGCATCTGCAGTCATGGAATTCTGTCCATGTTCACCTCCTCAGTTGCCTGTGCATGTTCCCTAGCCTCCTGTGTCCCCCGTGCCTTCAACGCCACAGACAATCATCAGCACCACGGTCGTCCGATTGTAGTCCCACTTTAACTTTATCATGAAGCCAGATCCACGCATCCGCTGGTTGAAAAGTAAGAGGACTCATCATCCGCCACCTTGAGCTTCACATGGTAGAGCAGAGCATACTTCAGGCCAAGCTCCCTGAGGCGTTGTTTGACTGCAGTGTAAAAAGTGAAAAGAAGCTTAAACTCAACTGTGAAGTTTGGGAATGCCATAATGGTACTGCCCTCAAAGCACCCAGGACCCTTTGTCCGAAACAGCTGCATTATCAGATCTCGATCCCTACAGTTAAGGAGTCTGGTGATTACAGGCAGCAGGTGGATTCCAGGCAGAGGCAGCCTCCCTGGCAGTTGGCGCACCCAAGCCACAGAGAAGAATTCGCAAAAAGAACACATGATGGACGGAATGCAAACATTCACCCCAAGTCATAAAGATATGGGTCTCCATGGGAGCGGTCCAGCCCAAACTGCCAAGACAGGTCCTCTCGGGACCAGAAGCAAGCATCCTGAGACCGGTTTTGAGGTATCGCCTCTCATCAGGCAAGTTGAATCCAGTGGCACAGTGAGCATGGGACCCACATCTGTGCATATCTTTCCAGCAAAAAGAACAGATGATGGATAGAATGCTGAAGAATGCAAACATTCACCCCAGTCACAATGATCTGGGTTTAATCCACCTGGCCCAGTTGATGAGGTGTGATGAGGGGTCTGCCCATTTGCCCAATTTTTAGTTGCAGATTCTTAAATGAATGTATTTGATCTAAGATAAATAAATTCCTCCATCCTTTCCACTCCAGCTTTTTCACAGTCAACGCAGTGTCAGAATGGAGTATAGTTGAGTGCCAGAATGGAGTATAGTAATTATAATGGCCTATTCTCAGTTTAGACCTAAGATGTATCCAGATCTCATCCGCTGAGGTTACAACCTTAAATTTGACTTTTATTTTTTAAAGTAGCTTGGCTCTACAGTCCTTAACAATGATCCTTTCACTTCTTTTCCCAACGTCATTCATAACTACAAGGCAATTTTTCACGCCCTCTCTTTTTAGTTTCTCTGCCAGTGGTTAAACTCCCCATATGTTGTAGCTGTGCTGCCCAAAAGTAAAATTGGAAATTCAGCACCACCCAGCCTCCTCTTGCCTTGAAAAGCATCAGAACGTTTACCCCCCCCCCCCCATAGCCCTTTTGTATTGCAATATGAAGATATTGTATATCAGCTCTGTTGGACCTGGCCCTTGTGGCAGATTCATCCCCTGACTTTTTGCCTAATTCCTCCTATTTTGCTTGATCTCTCGCTGTTGGCTCTAGGACTTTGAGCACTTTCTCACTGCTTATCAGTGCTAAAGTGCAGGTGCTCTCCCATCTAAAGTTAGTATGACCGGCTTATACCTAATCAGCATATTTAATTTACCTGTAAGTGCCTTTGGTGCCTGCTCGTTTCTGGAGCCTGTGTGTGCCGAGGGAGACGGGTGGGGAAGGAATCCTCATTGGGGGCTCCCCACCCCACCAGAGTCCCTCGTTGGAGTCCTGAGAATGGGCAGGGGGGGGACGGAGGCCTCACATAGGTTCCCGCTGCCCCAATGGAGGCCCCATCTGTTTCTAAAGACCTCAGGTGGGGCGGAAATCTCGACGGAGGCCCCCCGGGCCACCGGCCTCATTATGGGGCCCCTTGTCGGCTTGTGCCATTGTGTTGTGCCCCCCATGAGGAAGGGCCAGTGGAGGCCTGGGTGGGACCCTTAGCGATTGCGGGCCCCAGGAGGGGCCCGTTACAAATCAGAGGGGATGCGTGATGCCCCCGTCCTGGCCTAATTGTTTTCCTGAATGTCGGCCCCCCTCATGAAGGCCAGTTGAGGCCGGGAGGCCCCCAGGGATCGCAGGCCCCAGGAGGGGCCTGATATTGAAGTGGAGGTCTTGCGTGGTACCCCACTCCTTCCTAAATTGTTGTGTTGACTTTTGCCCCCCCCTCGTAAAAATTTCTTTTTAGAGACGTCATTGGTTTATATCTTGCCTACCTGTTTTATGTTATTTCATAAATGTATGCTAATGTTCCTAGTATGGGTATAACATGCTAATATATTTTCCTGACTTGCCATACATTTTATAATGTTCCTAGTATGAGCGTTTATGATATGTCTATGACAAGTGTTTTGGTGTAATAACATGTTTCCTGACTACTGCTTACGTTGCAAAATACTAAGTAACCTGTGTGTTATATGTGAGTACTGCTAGTTTTGCAAAGTAACTAATGTGTAACATTCTGACAACTGCTGAGGTAGCAGGATATTACTGATATGTGTTGTTTGTTCTAATAATTGTGTTGTGTACAATACAGTATATTTTCATATAACTTGGTGTTGTGTTTCCTCTGTAGTGGAAATAGTGCGTCACGTGTATTTTGTGTGTTGTGCAAACGCTTTATACGTTGCCTCCGAGTTAGGCCTGACTGCTCGTGCCAAGCTCCTTCCTTTAAGGAAAACAGCTGTATTTTTTTTTTTAAATGCTTCATTTAAAAGCAGTCACAGACATGGTGGTCTGCTGTCTCCAGCAGGCCTCCATCCCTCTAAATGCCGCCGTTCCCAATAGGGTCGCAAATTGTGACCTACCTCATGAATATTACTGAGATAGGTCATTTGCGACCCCATTGGGAATAGCAAGCAGTGTAAAGTACACTGTTGTGCATTGGCTTTGCGGCTCGCAATGAGTCGCAAATTGCGAGTCGCAAAACTCTGGATCGTACATCTGGCCTTAAGTTCCTGATATACCCTCATCTTATTGAATTTTTTGGTACCCGTCCTTGACCTGACCCACGGTGTCCTGTCTGACTCTGCCGTTTTCCGTCCACAGAGCCTCTAGATTGAGATTTCCTATATCTTTTTACATGATCCCCCCACAAATGCCCCCCAAGTCCACTACTCAAAGTGACCTCTTCAAGAGTTTCCAAATACACTACTTCCTTAGAGTTACATACTAATCTTGCCCAGTATTATACTGGCCTTCAGGCTGCTTGTTCTGATATTGGCATCAGGCAACCTCTGCAAAGGGAGCCTTCAAGGGGGTTCCCGGCCCTAACCCCAATAAGGATCTCAGGAAATTATTCTCAGCTACTTGCAGCCCACTAGTGTTCGCATATCCCCAAAGCTCTGGTACATAGAGCGGTACACCCACTGATTTTTGGATGTACATTTTAAAGATGGTACTGATACTTCTGGCAACAGCCTTATGCTTAAACATCACTATTGTCCCCGCTGTTTGCTCTAGGACTATTGCCACCTTCCGTACACGACTGTCCCAATTTAAAGTGTCTAAAAACACAAGCCCAGACAACCAAAGTGATTGATGGCATCAATTGGTACATCATTGATCACTTGTTTTCACCTAAGACTAGGAGATGGCCGCAAGGTCATACTCATGGTCTTACTACAGTTGATGGTCAGAGGTTTTTCCTCGCAGTACTTTGCAAACCCACCAAGAAGCCTGTGGGCTGTATTTTCTGTGTGTGCCTCAAGCACCCTCCTAAGGACCCTCCTACCGGATATGACAGGAACATATAGTTGTTCTTCTAGGAAGCAATGAATGACATCATTTAGGAAGAGGCTAAAAAGTAGTGGCTCCAGAACACAGCCTTGCTGGATGCCCTTTTGAACCTAGAAGGGATCTGTACACTCCCCACCCATCCTGTATCTCATTCGGCCGTATTGCCTAAGTGCAGTGCCGCTATAGCTTTAACTAGGGAAGCATCAACTCCTAAGCCCGCCAATGACCTTCATAATTTGCCGCTATCCACTGAATCGAAGACCGCTCTTAGGTCTATAAAGGCCAAATACAGTAAAGAGCTCCTGATTACTGAGAATTTAAATGAAATCATATAGAGGCGAATAACCTGGGCAATAATTCCTACTGGGGACCAAAAGCCAGCTTGTACTTCTGTTATAATATCCTGGGCATCCACCCACCTCTGCAGGTGGTTAAGCAAGACTTTCCCTAGAACCTCTCCGGCTCTATCGAGGAGGCAGATCACCCAATAGTCAGCAGGGCAGCCTCGATCAGCCTTCTTGTAAATCAAGACAATAATGGCAGAACGTCGGGACTGAGGCACAGCATTTCCCCCAAGGGCTGCATTGAACATCTTCATGAGGAGACTAGCCCAGTATTAGGGTGCCACGCAATAAAGGTCCATGGGCACCAAATCAGAGCCAGGAACCTTATGCTTCTTGATAGCACCCAGTGCTCTGATTGCATCTGGAATTAGTATTTCTAGTGCATTAGGACAGGTAGGCAGGACAGCTCACACCTGCATGGAATCCAAGGAGCCAGCCTTAGCAGTACTATATAAAGTACTAAAATGGTGAACCCAAACAGATGGACCTATACAAGTTTCTACAGCATTCACCGTCCCCTCCCCAGCTCTAGCTATCAATTCCTGGAATTTCTTGGAATTGTTCTCAGCTGCAGCCTTCCTCAGGCAATAGCAACATTTTAGTTATGTTACGCTGGCTTATTAAGTGTAGATTAATAATCTTTAGCAAATCCTCCTTGGTCTTAGTTAACCGAGGGAGAGATTCAGGCCCACAATCTTTTCCACTCTAGCCATCAGATTGACACCCAAGTATTTGACACTCTTAACGTTACGCCCATCTTCTGTCTGGATTTTCCTATTGACTAATATTTGAGTCTTGCTCTCAATTAAGTAATAGCCTGTGATTTTTGTAAACTTTTCAGTGTCATTCTCTACTTCTCTGATGTGATGTTACTGTTGTGATATCATCTGCATATGCCAATATCTTGGTTTTACTCTGATTTACTTCCACTGCACTGATTGTGGCTTTCTCCTCCAGCCTTCTTATCAGGGCAAAAAAGAGGGGTGAATATAGACACCTCGGAATCTCAATTTAGGTTCATTCCCTCCCCATTATTTACAACCTTACAACCTTGCTGTTGGCAGATGATATAGTACCTGATTGTCATTGACAGAAGAAACCAGTTTAACTATAACCTTAACTAGATGCATCACAAGTATCTTCGATAATATGTTCACAATATTGTTGATCAGCAAAATGGTCTGTAAGCGTCTGGGTTCAGAGGTGATTTCCCCTTCTTTTTATAGACAATAGTCCTTGAGGGAGGAGCTTAAAGACATCGCTGGGCTTCAAGGAAGGTATTGACCAGATCCCCCTCCAATATGGGACAGAAGAGCTGATAACATTTCAGTGGTATTTTATCTGGCCCTGCAGTATTTACCTTAGCCAGCAAGGAAAACTGGTAACTTGATTTTGTCCAGAGGTTTGGGGCATCCAAACCTGGCTGTCCCTCTGCCTCAATTCCCACTTCACTGCTTAGTTCAGGGTATTGTTTAATGTCTTCCATGGGGGGGACTCCTTGGCCTGATGCAGTGTTTCATAGTTCTCCTTGAAAATATTTACAGTTGTTTCTGGGGTGCTGACCGCCTGTTCTGTCTTATCTGTTATCGCACTTATTGCTCTATTCTATTCTATTCTTTTTTATTCTATTATATTCTATTCTATTCCAGTGTGTTCCTATAGCACATGACTACTCCTAAGAGCCTCCCAGCGCTCGAGACAGGCATCCTGCTGGTTACAAAACAAAGTAGAAGGGGGAGCAGCTAATAGAGATTTGGCTTTAAAAATGTCCTAAAGGAAATTTCAGATATATCTAATCTGAGATTGACCATGAGATCATTACACAATTTAGCAGTCAAATATGAAAAGAATCGACTTCCACACCTTGTTTTTTTAACTTAGGAATAGTCAGCAGCTTAGAGTTCTTGGATCGCAATGATCTCTTTGGAAAGTAAGGGTTTAAGAGTTGCTGAATAAGAGGGGGACCTTTTCCATGCATTGCTCAATGGGCCATGCACAGAACTTTAAAATAAATTCTTATATATTGGAAGCCAGTGCACTGCAGGCAAAGCCAGAGCTGCAGATTGGTGTTTAGGGTGTTTGAGAAGAGTGTGCACCACAGCATTCTGAACAACCTGCAGACATCAAACCACCTATTTAGGACTTCCCAAGAAGAGGGAATTGCCATAATTCAGCCAGGAGTTGATTAATCCTTGTATGACCAATCACCTTGATATTAGGGGTAGTCATTGGATGACTTTCTTCAACCTTCTTACAAGTCCGAAGCAGGTTGCGGACAGTTTGGATTTATACCTCATTCTGCCGTGTACACAGCAGAAGGAGCCTGCCCACACTCACTGTATTTGTAGTTCTCTGTCTTTTGACCCTGATATTTTTGTGTCATCTTCTGTGTGTACAGATTAATAATGCTTACTTTAACCACCAAGATCTTTTGGAGGACTCCTTGTGATGCCTGTCCTTCCCCTATTTCTGGGGAAAGCTGGGCTTCCAATTCACCTAGTTCCTTAAACAGTTCCTTGACATCCAAGCCTGTGCCCTTTGCATGTGTAAACTGAAGCTAAGTGTCTCTCCCCTGATTCCAACTTTCTGTGAGACCAGACAATGTCTACCAGTGTATTCCTTCTATTGTTTTTCGTGAAGTCTCTTATCCACTGTTTGATATGTGTAATGTACTCCAAATTAAACAGGAACGCCCTTTCAAAAGCCTTTTATCAGGGGGTTGGGGTCTGAAAATATCATAGGATGTCTCTCAATGAAAGCCTTTCTAAGTAGCCCAGCAGAGGCCAAGACAATCAAGTCGAGCAAACTTATTATGAGAAATATGTATAGCCTGCCTCTGGTGCCTTCAGCTTATTCCATCCATCCATAAGGCCATGATTCCTCATGAGCTGCTGCATTGCACTATATACCCTAGATTTCTTGCCCTCATACCTCCCAAGTGTTGATGATCCCTGGTTGCAATCCAAATGTGTATTCAGATTCCCACATATTGTTAGTAATGTAGGCCACAAGGCAAGCTCAGTATCCCAGTATTCAAAAACTGTTTGGTCATCTAAATAAGAACCAGAGATAGAACAAATTGTATAGCCTATTCCAGCCATCCGACATTCCACCACTGCCCACCTCTCCAATTTATTTGATAATTTATTTCACCTCACATAAATTTTATAATGTAAAATTGTCATCCCCCTCATTGTAGTCCCTAGTGTAGTGTATGCCAAAAAGACATATCCCAGGGTTTTAAGAATTTCCCTTCTCACCTCCTTTATATGCGTCTCTTGTAAAAATGACTATACTTACCCCCATGGTTCTAAGCCCCTCACACCTTAACACTTTCAGCTGGTTGTTCAACCCACATACATTGGCAGTATGTGTATGCAGCTTTCTTGTCCATGGCATTCAATTTTAAAATAAATTTCTTGCCTACACGTTTGTACCAACATTGCCTTATAATTCTCAAGTTCTACATCTGCTCCATTGTCCATTGCTTGGGCAAAAGTTAAATATCACTGCTTATTCTTCCTGAAATTTACACTTGCATTCTCTACATTGCCCTTCCTGCTTGCAACCCACCTCCACCTCTGATCCTTTCTTGCCTCCCCTTTTAAGGTGGTCCCAACAACCCCCTTTGAACCCCTCCAATTCCTTTCTGCCCCGCTCCTCCCCTTTACTCACATGTGAAGCCATTAGACAAGGAGTAGTCTTGTGAGATGGTTTGTGTGCCCCCTTCCGCCCAAGCAGACATCATCTGTGCAACATAGAGAATAAAAATACCTACTATATTGTGAGCTCAGTTCCAAAGCTGCTGCCTGGCTCTCCACTGCTGATATCCTTTCTGCAATCTCTGAGCAGCTGTTTGAGATTCTCCGTACAGCCCCCTGGAGCTTTCTGGTTGAAGGGAGTGTTTTTCTGCTAAATGAGGGAGTCACTCCCTGGTGTGACATAATGCCATGATAAATTGCTTGAAGGGTCGATGGTTTGCTCGCTCCTCACAGTGGCAGCGCAGTATTAGTTTCAGTACTGGCAACCTCTTCAAAGGCATGTTGAGTGGTGGCATAGCCCCATTTCAGACCCCCAGTACCTGACTGTCTACTTCCCTTGCTAGGACCAGGCTGCTTCCGGGCAGTTGACTATGCTTTTTTCCCTTCCGCTTCTTCCTCAGCAGCTTCGCTTACCTCATTAGATGAACAGCTGAGAGAGCCCTCATCTGATATATCTGATTTGTTACTTGGATCCTCCAACCCCTCTGATAATGAGAATAAACACTCAGGTCTCTGTGTCCACACCTCCATTATAAATATTGCTTCACCCTTCCTGTAGTTCCCTTGTCTATTTTAGGCCATCTGGTGTGTCGTGACTCCAGTCCTGGTGGAGCCTCTTCCTCTTGCTTGATGCCTACAAGGTGTATACTCAGAGCCTTTGAGCCTCCCTGAGCCTCAGTTTTTCCCCCACCTTTCAAACCTTTGCTACATGCTGGAGTGGACTTCTCCATGGATGACAGAGGCAGTTGTGAATTATTTGCAGTCTGACGCAGAGCAGATACATTTCCATCTGCATATAGTGTTTCATTGGGGGATTTAGTCACATTGGCAAAGGTTTTACTACCACCAACTATAGAGTCCAACTTTTCTCCCTTTAAATCATTGGCCTCTATTGCCGTCATATGCATGATAAGAACATTACGGCTACCATTACCTGGTCTTCCTTGTCCCCAGAGCTCAGGGAGGCGGAGAGACTAAAACCTTCACTGTGGGCTATATAGAGACTGCAGCCTGCTTCTTTCTTGACTGTGCTGCCACAGATCCCCTCCTTGAGAAAGACACTAGTGTGGATTTCACTGTTGTGCCATCCTACTCTCGGGGTATGGGTTCCTCCAGGTGACTACTTTTGGAGCATGTATCTCCTCATGCCCCCCCCCCTAGTTTGTCTGCATGCAAAGTCTCTGCCTCAAGGTGTCCTTCGTCTTTCAGTGTAGCCTTTAAGAAGTCAGTAGTAGTAAGGCTCTCTCCAGCCGGGCTGCATACCCTGCACAATGTCCTGCCTACCTAAGCTTTAGCTGCCTTTGGTGCTCCATCGTGTGGCAGTGTCCCCTTCAATCTCCCTTTGTCCTTACTGCAGGAGCTTCCCCATATCATGCTATCACCGGTGTCCAGTATTCCTCCGGCGTGGCTTTTCAGAACCCTAGGGCGTTTGGGGGCCAGTATCCTGGAATACTGCATCCACCTGGTTCTGTGCCAGTTATCCGTGGACTTGCATCTGCTGCCACCCAACCTTGCCAGCGTTCGCTGAGTTTGCTGACTGGCGACGGCTGAAATCCACTTGAAAAGGTGTCTGCTTGTTCCCTGAAGCTGTACAAACTAACCCCAGATTTTATAGCCACAGTCACACCCTTGAAACATAGCCAGGTGCCCAAAAGTCTCTCTTAATCCACGTTGCTCAGCGGGCCCTCTTGGGAGGGCGAGGAGCTTGCGTTTGGCAGCTCACACAGTCGCCAGCTTCGCTCCGAATCCTCCAACTTTCTATGGTTCGCAATGAGCCTTTTCTTAGGAGGCGCCATTGATCTTGGATTCCAGTGTGGATTTTATGTCTAGGATAGCATGCAGTATTTTCCCAGATTGGGCAGAGTGACCATACAGAGTGAGCTCAAGATGATCCAGAGTACCAGCACCACCTTCATGAGGAGCGACAGTGACCGAGGCCTCCCCAGTACCCAAGGCCAGGGTCTTTGAGGATTTAGATTTTACTATCATGGCCACAGCAGCCGTCACCCCTCAGTGATCACTCCTGGGGAGGGCCAAGTAATCTGTCAGTGCCCTCGGGCTCCCCACGGTGTGTTACAATGCTACGGTCACAACACACCCCCTGAGCAGTAGGTGTCAGTTGCCAGACCTCCTTGTGTAGCTGACAGGGGAGCGCTATGGGGTTCTCACCAGCCTCAGGAGTCAATGCAGGTATTGATGCAGCAGGGGGCAATGGTCTATTGGTGAGGAGTGCCACTGAGGAGCCAGACAGGTCACAAAGTTTTCACAGGTGCACTCCATGTGTAGTGCAGGTCCATGAAGGAGTCTGCCAGCATGTTCCATGCAGGAGTCCGCCAGCACCAGTCCTGTACCTGCCTCACAACAGCATTAGACAGCAGGACCCAATTCCTGGCACCACGATCGAGGCCACTCCACTTCCCACTGCATAAACAGAAACAGGTCAGATCCGTAAACAGGTGCACATGCCCTCACCTCACCTCTAGGTCCCTTGTTGGGTGAAATACCAGGCCTCACAGCAGTGTAAAAACAGATTTAGGAGTTTTTCACTACCAGGACATATAAACTGCACAGGTACATGTCCTACTTTTTATCTATATAGCACCCTGGCCTAAGGGTTACCTAGGGTCTACCTTAGGGGTGACTCACATGTAGAAAAAGGGAGTTTAAGGTTTGGCAAGTACTTTTAAATGCCAAGTCGAAGTGGCAGTGAAGCTGCACACACAGGCCTTGCAATGGCAGGCCTCAGGCATGATTAAGAGGCTACTTATGTGGGTGGCACAATCAGTGCTGCAGGCTCACTAGCAGCGTTTAATCTACAGGCCCTGGGCACATGTAGTGCACTTTACTGGGGTCTTACAAATAGATTAAATAAGCCAATAGTGTATAAACCAATATCAACATGTTTTGCATATGCTTTTTAGCACTGGTTAGCAGTGGTAAAGTGCGCAGAGTCCTAAAACCAGCAAAAACGGTGTCCAAAAAGTGGAGGGAGGCAGGCAAAAAGTTAGGGTGACCACCCTAAGGCTGTTAGGTCTAACATGCAATCACTGCCTGCCCGATGGCCCAGTCACTGTCCTGGCTCATTCCTCATCTGGAAATGAGGGCTGCCTAGAGCCCTATGAGAGATTCACCCACATAGTTGTGGGTATTCCCAGGTCAGGTCCCACAGGATTATGCAGGATAATGTGCAGGGCCAGGCCGGAACTGATACAGATATGTCCATGGCTGCCACCCTTTTGGTCACACCCCTCAAGATGTCTGTAATTTTAAAACACACACAGCAGAATATTGCATAGTAGATCCATTTCACAGACCTACCATGGACAATAATGTGATAATGTAATAATTCTCGGAATGCTATGGCCTTGATGCAAAACCCATCCAAACAGTGGCTAACCATAAAAACATATGAAGGGAGTAGACTGAAAGTGCTCTCTCTCTCCATATACTTGTTTTTATGATATCTTTTTTTCAGAGTACATAACATGAGGTCGGTCAAACAGCTAAAATTGTCTATTGGTTATCTTTAGGATGGATCAGAAATGAGGCTGTGACAGTGACCCTCTTCCAAAGAGCAACCACTCTGCTACCATTTCCTGAGTATTTTGTGATTGCACCTAGTCTAAACTTCAGCTGATTGTCTTTGGTCCCGATTTTAGATCATCAAAGCTGGTATCATATTTTGATTATTAATTGTAATTAATTTTCTGCTATGTACCCCATAGCGGAGTCTGCAGATGGTAAAGAACAATAAATTATTTAATGGTTAGAATTGTTTACTACCAGTGGTAATTCATTTTAATGCTAGTGGTATTCATAACTATCTTTTGTTGTTAAAGGTTGCATAAGTCTCTTTCACTGTGCTACAAAACATTCACTAGTAATTTGGTACTTCTTACAATTACATTTTGATTTCAAACATTGGGCCTGAGTCACAAAGGTAAACTTTGACCAAAAGTCTAAAAAACCAAAAGTCTAAACTTATACCAAAAGTCTAACTTTACTACCAGTAAGGTTAGACTTCAGGTCTACACTTATACTTTTGGTCTAAGTTTACCTTTGCAAATGGGACCCAATCTATCTTCACTTGACTGGCACACTTTCGCTAGTTGTACTAAAATATAAATCTGTTTGGATGCCTTTGCAGAAAAAAAAACACTCTTTAATGTCTCTTTATTCTACATTTTAGGGATTCTTCATTCTGGTGTTCGGCTCACTTATGGATGGGAAGGTGATAATTAACGTTAATTTTGGTTCAACTATCTATAAATAGTCATTGCATTGCAGTCAGACTAATTTTGCTTCTCTTTTTACTAAACAGACGCGGGAAGCACTGTTACGCCAGTTCTCTCTAACGAGATGGGCTTCACAACTCACCAAGGTATGTTTAAAATGGTGCCATAGTGTTGCAACTGGTTGTGCCAGGCATAGGGAAAGTATAAAGGGTTGCAGACCACATACAAAATGGCAAAGTGATGCTACGTAGGAGTGGATGTAACTATGTGGGACAATGGCACAAGAAATGACTGAAGAGGTCAGAGCCCACAAATTGAAGCAAACAGTTTTGTGTCTTTTGTAGCAGTGTTTATTTTGGTTGCAGATTAACCTGATAGCGTTCATATATTATCCTTCTCATTGGGCCTGATCATCTTGTACTAAAGGTTAGTAGGATCACAGATATCTTCTTAATTCTTGAATGGGGAAAGTTGTATACGGAAGAAAACAAACATTTAATATAATTGAGGGCTCCAGAAAGTCAAAATATTGTCAGAAGAGCTTTACAATTTGATTAATTCCTCTTAGGCTAAGATGATTCGGTGCATGACCCTTGTATTGACAACAATGTAGCGAATACTCGTCGAGTATTGGTCCAGGGAGTTAATAGATTCTAGAAGAGGAAGACCAAGGGCCTCATGTACAAAGTAGTTTGCATGTCGCAAATGGCGAATCAGGCCATATGCTACATGCAAAATGCAATTTGGAATGTACAGACCCATTTTTCAAATTCGGTAATATATTTACCGAATCGCAAAAAGCATTTGCGAGTTGCAATTAGGAAGGGGTGTCCCCTTCCTAATTGCGAGTCACAGTCCCATGTGTGTTTGTTTTGTGACCGCGAATGCGGTCACAAAACAATTTCAGTTAGCACCAGTTTCAAACTGGTGCTAACCCATTCGCAAACGGGAACGGGTCCACATGGGACCCCTTCCCCTTTGTGAATAGCAGCAAAAACATTTTTTCAGAGCAGACAGTGGTTTTATGGACCACTGCCTGTACTGAAAAAATGAAAAGAAAACTTTTCATTTTTTTGTTTTTGAAATGCATCTCGTTTTCCTTTAAGGAAAATGGGTTGCATTTAAAAAAAAAAACAGCTTTATTTAAAATCAGTCACAGACATGGTCGTCTGCTTTCTCCAGCAGGCCACCATCCCTGTGAGGGCGGCCATTGCCAATGGGGTCGCAAATTGCGACCTCCCTCATGAATATTCATGAGGTAGGACATTTGCAGACACCTTGTGAATCGCAAACAGTGTCATTGACACTGTTGTACATAAGGTTTTGTGAGTCGCAAAACCTGTATTTCGTACATGTGGCCCCAAACGCCTTAAACATAAGGCTTAAGTAGAAACATTTGCTGTGCTATGGGTACTACGAATTGGTGGCCTACAAACATGTGAATGTTTACCCACATTGTTCAAAAGGTTTTCTGAGAGCTGTAGAAGTTACAAACAAAAAAACAAAAAAAACTGTGACAAAAATTGTAGAAATTCATTGTTGGAATAACAAAACACCAGCACAGCATTCTTTAGAGGGAATATTTTCCTGGAAATTGTGTGAGCAAAAAGTAATGTAAATGACCCAGGCCAAGTTTAAATGATCCACAAATTATGCACCATTCACATATACATGTTAAATAAACCATAAACATTTAATTATTTGGTTGCAGGGGGTATTAATGCATTGCATCGCTCAATATCTGGACAGCTACTTTCCAGACAATTGGAAGTGGCCAAACAAAGGGCCTCATTCACAACAAAGTGGTGCGGCTCTGCGCCAGATTTTGCAGCACTGCACTGCATCACTTCAGAAACACAGAGATGCACCGTATTTACGACAGTACAACGCACCCCTGTTTTTTCCCCAACACTGACGCTAAAATTAGCTGCCTAGCGCCAATGTAGACATGGAATAATTGTTTATGTTCAGGAAGATGTCCCTTCCTGCACATAAACAATCAATAATGGTGATTTGTTACTTCTATGTGTGCTGCATTCTGCAGCACACATAAAAGTAGCAAATAGTCATTATTTAATGATTGTTTATGTGCAGTAAGGTGTCACTTTCTGCATATAAACAGTCATTAGTGGTGCTTTTCTCTTTCTATGTGTGACGCAGAATGCAGCACACACAGAAAAAGCAAAAACAAGGAGAAATAAAAGTATTTCTTCTAATTGCACCATGCTAATGCCACCCATAGGGTGGTGTTAGTTTTTGGCATTGCCTCAGATTCACGATTTCCTTGTAAATCTGGGGCAGCGTCAAAATACAATCAGTGTTGTGGTGGAATGCCCACAGCAACACCCATTGCATGCCCTATCGCGCAAAGTGATGTGTGTAAAAGGGCCATATTTACAAGGCGGCATTAAGCCACAAAAAGTGGCTTACAGCTGCCTTGTAAATATAGAGCAGGGCAATGCATCTCTGGAGCGTCCCTAAAAGTGATGCTCCAGTGGTGGAAGGGCCTCGTAAATGAGGCCCATAGTTTTTAGAATCTGTTTTCATTTTACAGGATTTTCAAAAGTAAGAGCAACATTTTTGTAAATAACGATATTTGTAAAGTGAACAGTGACTACAACGGCCTAACAAACAAACACATGATTAGGTTGTAGAGGGTGGAGAATCAGGCCAGCACATACACAGGTATGACCATGAAAAAACTGTCATTTTTTCTGCGTCAGTATCATTCTGTAACCCCAAACATATGCTTATCCTTGACAGGATCATAAGAAGTAATCAGGGAAAATAATATTTCTGTATATGGTTTGTATAATCTTTACATAACAGAGTAATAGGAGTGCAGACTGGTTCCTTGAGTGCTGATCCTCTTTCTGTGCTCATGAACTACAGTCTTCTTCTGAACGTGGTCAAGATGAAGTTGCTATTCTTGAACTCCCCTAATTTTACTTCCCCTTTGTACAAGGAGTATATCATGAAACTTGATGTTGGCTAATATGATTCCAGTGGGAGATCGTCAAATCTTTCAAGTCATTAAGGGGCATAATTATACTCTGTTTCCGCTGAATTTGTGTCCATTTTTAAGCAAATTCAGCTCCAATTTAACTCCATATTTTTATTTTGATTCTAGACCCGTCTAGCATCTAAATATTGGAGTTAATGTAATTTTTTGGATGCGTGAAACAACCTTGCATCAATGAGATACAAGGTAGGCATCCCGTCCAAAAAATTACTCAAAGCCCCTAGCGCCGTATTTATCCTTCTGGGCAAAAAAAGGTGCACAGGTGGGAGGCGGGCCTGTGCTTAAGCCTGCTTAGCTCCATTATTTAACACCTGGGCCAAGCAGGCATTTGGGGACCTGTGGACCCATTTATATGGTCAAATACTATGGAAAGGCCCCACAGATGCCCAACCCAAACCCCAGGAACACCCCCACCCACACCAGAGGGACACCAGAGGATGGGGGACCCCATCCTAGGTAAGTAGGGTAAGTATAGGTAAGTACTTAAAAAAAAATGTTTAAGTGCCATTGGAGGCCCTGAAATGGGGCCCCCTACATGGCACTGGGTGCAATTGCCATGCCCAGTGGACACTGGTCCCTTTGCTGGCCATTTGAGTGATGGGGAGTCATGTGGTATGGATGGTTTTGCTTCAGGAAAAGACGCTAGGCTGGTTAACTGCATTTTTTTTTACTCTAACCACCCTTTTAAGGCAAAACTCCCTCCCCCTGTACCGCCACTCCCACCTGGCTAACGTGATTTTACCAGACGCTAGCCTAACCTTAGTGGCCGCTTTCAGGATACCATAAATGTGGCGCCCGGTTGGAGCTCTGGGTTGACGCAAGCTGGTGCTATACTTTTTGACGTAAAACTGCATTTGCGCGGTTTTGCATCAAAAAGTATAAATATGGGCATTAATCTCTGTAATCAGTTATCATATTTATCTGTTGAAGCCTAATGTAGTATCTGTCAGGTTATTGAGTATAAATATATTCAGTATATAGTCTTTATTTTTGTGTTGTTTCTGGCATAGCAGGAATTGCAAAATCTTATTGTTGATCTGCAATGAATGAAACAAGTCTGTTCTCTAGTGGTAGGCTGGAGCTACTGAGCCATGCAGCTGAGTCAACTACAGAATGCGCATCTTGTGTGTCACCTCTCAGTCCACCTCCCCGAGTGCCCGTTTCCGAGCATAGGAGAAGTACCAATTTGTGCTCCAGAGGTGATGTGCAGGTCCAGGCAGAAATCAAGACCCTACACAAACACTAAAATTAGTGCCTTTACAGTACTGAGTCCCTCCGTTGGTCCCACCTCTCAGCAGGAGATTATAGATGGGACAACAGGCAGTGAAGAGGCTGAAGCATGAGGTAGAGTTAAGGGGATGAAAACGAATGAAAATAAAGGAGAAATAAGTAGTAGCAAGAGAATTGTGCTCAAGCAATTCAGTGTTCACACATACTTTTCATGCAAACACCAGTCTGGCAGGAATGTCCTTAGGGGTCATCAGGTTGAAGGTCTGTGAGCATGTCAGATTCATGTTGTTCATCTAATGACTTCACTTCACTAGTGTCACCTTGAAACCCTCAAAGTAGGAGCAGTTTGTTGTGATGAACGTAACCACTGTCCCTTTTGAAGCAGTGATGAAATATGGGTGTAGATTGTAGTTTGGGTCTTCCTTGTCACTACTACGGTATTGCATTAATAACATGTCACTATGATGTATATGTAAGGATCTTGCCTATACACAACTGTCAGCATTCTTCTTGATTTTGCCCTTCATTTTTGGCATGATATGATTAAGATTGGCAAGACACATTGTATTTAGATTGTTCCACATAATGAAGTACCTTGGTTTGTATTTCTTCAGCCAAAATATCGTTTAGCAGATGACTTACTGATGGTGCTGTGAAGCTTGTCTCTCTAGTCATGCAAGGTTCGACTCAGTGTTTCAGTTATGGCAGCTTTTGTAATTTTGCTACTTGTGGAGCTTTGTTAAGTGTGGCCCTAAAACTTTCTTTGCTGCTCTATTTGCTTTTTACAAGAGAGGGGTTATTTTTTGTGTTCAATCCCGAGAAGAGATGTAAAGTCCTTGATGTCTGCCCCATTGAAAGCCTGGCATTTAACAATTTATTCAGCACAGGTATGACCACATTTGCAGTCATGCTAGGTACTGCCTTCACTTCCAAAACTCTGGAAGAGTAGGGCTGAATACCTCAAGGGCTACTCTTTATTGACATGAGTTGGCAATATGGATGTCATCAGTGGCTCAGGTGATGTACTGCTCAGTGTCTGGCAAGTATGTTAGTCATCTACATTGTTCTACACAAGGGCATCTGGAGTGGGAGATCATACTTTATGTAACAGCAAGTGTTTGTTGCTACTATCCCTTGATGACTTCATGGACTAGTTCAACTACTTGATTTTGAAGTGAATGAGAACTGATGAGGCAAAAGACTCTGAGAATGAGTCCACGATGGTGTTTAGCCAACTCTATTCTTAGATGTGCCTGAATGATTTAAGGTCCGTCAAATACCTGTGTTTCTATTGGATTTGGGCACATTCTGTTTCTGTCTGCCACTAATTGTCAATATGGTCTGAGACTGCTTGTAGTGTTGGATCATTTGCCGATGCTGGGGATTATCATCTTGCTGTGAGCGCAGGATTTTACCTACTTGTCTATGCTTTTCAGGTATCAGGAACCTGGATATAAAATTGATAGGGATATTGTCCTTCTCAGCTCTGTAATAATTTTGAGGTTGCAATCCTGCAGACGAAGGCCCCATCTTTCTATTTATTTGTTTTAAGATTTCTGAAGATTGAAAAAAAACTTGGTAACCAGTAGCAATTGCCTATGCTTTACCATAAAGAAAGAGATGCAAATGTTGACATGACTAGGAAACAGGTAGGCTTTTTTCTAAGTTTGACAATATGCCTCTTCTGACCTGCTATAACTGAGTCTGGCAAATGCTATTATTTGGCATGGCACTTCACAGTTTAAGTATCTTTGCACCAGTGTGGCTCCCATGCTTGCTGAACTGATGCCAATAATTTTAAGGAAGGTTCATAGTAAGCAATTTTCTCTGCAGGAGTATAGAAGAATGGTACAAATTAGCTCAAATGTAGAATGCTAGTTCACGTCCAGATGAAGAATGCATACTTTTTATGAGCTCCTTCAGGGGAGTACTGACTCTGGCAAATCTGAGAATACAACGAGCAAAGTAACTTGCTAACCCTAGGAAGATTTCGAGAGCTCAAACATTTTTAGGCACAGGTGCTGAGACCAGCATGGTGCCATTTTTTAAACAATGGCGTCTACCTTGTGAGGAGATGATATCCCCTCTAATGTGTCCTTGTGGAGTGTCAGATCTTCAGCGTGAAGAATCTGGCATATCTATATGAATATCATGTCATGATATTTCAGTGATCTTCCAAATAGAAATGTTCATCACTACTTCTAGAAGTGGGTAATGTCCTGTATCCCATGAGCAATGTATCTTTCACATTGAATTGCCAAGTTAGGGTGATGCATGCCCACATTTTCAGATCTTTGTAATGTGTTTGAGGATAGGCACAATGGGGCAAATCAAAGGTATATGGCCTTCAGCTAGTTCTGTGATGTCATGGCTTTATTTCTCCTTCACTTGTCCCTGTATGTAAGTATGTCTCTAATATAATGTGCCACTAGCTGGACTGTGTCATCAATGTGAACCAATCCCTCTGAAAAGGTCTTCAAACATTTGAACCACATCAGCAATTCTGCTGTATATATGGTATGCATTTGGTATAAGACGTGATGGAGAATCATTCTGACTCAGAACTGAGGAGACAACCTGTGCCTGCAGCCACTTCTGACACATATACATCACAGTCCTTAGTTTGATTACCGTGACAGAGGCGTGTGCAGAAGCAAAATTTACATTAAGCAGCTTTTTTCAGACCATAGGTGTAATGTGGACACCTGTAATCATTGAAGCAGGTTTGTGGCTTGGTTGAGCAAAAATAGTATCAGTTATGATATTCGTAGTGGTATCTGCGTCAATGAATGAATGAATGGATAAAATAATTTATGTAGAGTAACAGCTACTCAAAAAGCGCACCCTGGCACGTACTGCTGAAGGAAACTAGAAAGACAATTTACGGGAACAACCATGTCTTAATTTATTCGTCTCTTGAAACGTAAATAATTGGTCTCAGATCTAGTGTGCAGAGGGAGGTGATTCAAAAGCTTAGGGGCGCAATGGAAAAATGATCGCCCACACAGAAGAGCCCTTTTTACTCCAGGGTTTGCAGTCCTAGAACACAATCAAGTCAAAAATGCACTTTAAAACAAAAAATGCCGTGAATTTGCGTTGTGATTTTATTGTAATTTTAAATTTTAATTAATTTAACGTAATTGTTATTTAATTTACACGTAATTGTACGCTGGCAGATCATCCTGCCCTTTGAAAATTTGCAGACATCATGTTAGAATTATTATGACATTTCCCGGTGATTTAACTTTTCCTGGAGGTGGTATGCATGTGCCATCCCTAGACAAATATGTACTATATATGTTCAAATCGTTACTCAAAAGCATTAAATCTGGAAATAAACAAGCATCATTCTCATTTTTCCATTTTTGTTCTGGTTCTCTCTCACATCTCAATTAGTAAGAGTTCTAACGTTTAGTGTTTTTATCTTACAGTCATCAACCCTCAGTACTTCTCGGACCCCACCAACCACATCAAAATCAACTCCATCAAAACCAAAAGCACACTTATTTGGCAGACGCGGTATGTATTCCAAAACTGAAGTAAAGTTAGGTTGACCCTCACGTTCCGTACATTGCGGGCACTGTCTCAAGTACTGAACTCTTCAATTTCAAATTATTGTGTTTAGGTGTCTTAGTGTAATGGACGCAAAACAAGATTGCAAAACCCAGAAGGTATTAGGATATCACATAAAAGTGCAGGGCTGGATGTAGGGGGACCTGGAGGGAGATGGTCACCCTAAGTAATGTTCTTTTACTATGCACCATTAAACCACTTCCTGCATGCAAAGTGCACATGTTCAGGCGAGATTAAGAGGTAGAAAAGTGTTTTTTGGCTCTGACAGGTATCAGTATTATAGGTGTCACCATTATGCTATTACTGAATGCCTCAATAACATGGATGAGGTGTAGACCAACATGCCCCCCTGTCTCCTTCCTTATACCCTGTGCCCACATCTATCCTCCTGCCCCCCCCCCCCCCCCACATCAATACTATCATGCCTGAAATAGTACTTTATTTTACGTTCCATTGTGGTGTTTTATGCTCTACTCCGTTACCCCATTACAGTGCAGTTCTGAAATGCTTCTTAACAATATAGATACATTATACCCGGCACTGAGTGCTTTACTATTACAGTTTACACATGAAAACTCTTGCATTAAGAATGTAAATTCATTTTTGTTCTCATGGACTTTTTACACACATATATTAGAGCAGCAGCATTGTGTAATATGACGAAACTCCAAATCCTCTACAAAGGAACGAGGAGTGGGTGCTGTAGAGTGGGTTCTCCCGGAAACCAGAGCTTATTCCACATTTGAAGGAGTAGTCTTATAAATATTTTTGACATCTATATCCATAGAAAGATATGCACCTCTGGGGACAGATGTTTAGTCATGAAGAAGACAAACAAAAAGTCACTGATTGAAACGCAGCTGAGGATTACTTAAGGACATTTACAATTTTTACATGTGTGAACGCACACATGCTAATTTATTTACCGAATGCACGAGTTCTACGTTATGTGCATATGCTTGGAAAGCAATGGAGGTCTCAGATTCCTCGGAGTACTACTGAAACTCCAGAAGAATTCCAAAAAAGTTGGAAAAAATGTTCTTAATGGAGGAATAACCACCTGTCTGATGAATGGAACCATTAGTGGTAACAGACCGACTGAAAGAGTCGCAAATTCACTTCTATCATGTTACTTAAAAGTTTGTAGCAAACGTCAGTTTTTAGCTGACTTGTCAAAGAGTCAGGTAAATATGTGTTGTTTACTGATTTACGTCAGTATTCAAATGTAGAGCTATTTTTATCGGATAGGTCACATTTCTACATAGAGGAATGTTGTGCTAGGATTACTTTTCAATGACTATTTTTTTCTCCATATAAAAAATGTGGTAGTCATAGATATATTATTTCCTCTACAACGTCACAGTTTTGGAGGGTATTTCTTCCTATTTCACACCCTGAAAATAGATTTACTCTCATCGTTAAAAGGAATATATCTGTGACCTTTTTCAGGGTAGTAAACTAATGGCAAAAACATTTTGAACACCCAAAAGCACACATATTTGTGGGTGCATAAAGTCTTTTGCAGATAACAGTGCCCATGAACTGGCACAACTCGCCCATGTGACCGTATCTTCTCGCACTTAAAACCATTTTAAAAGGACAATATTCCACAACTGCAGATCCCGCGACTATAGGAATTGTTATCCCTTCTCAAATTCTATTATCTGATGATTTTACAAATACAATTTCGTGGATTGGTACATAACGTACATCAGTTTCGCGATCTCTTCTTGTAAATTGACCAGAGGAATAGTAGAATTCATTTAATCCTCCAACTTCGCCTAACCCTCGTTATCGAAATCTAAAAAGTGCACCAGGACATTTCACTGTGGGCTTTGATCAGCCTCTCTGACAAAGGGGGAATTTATCTAGCCTTTACTCAACAAACATACATACCTACCAGCAACCATATTTTTTAACAAAAGTTAATGCAGGCCATGTTCAATATTGACCTTCACATTTTTGGGGAGGCCATGGATAGCCTAAAAACCCTACTTCAGGTCTATTTTCACACTTCTTACAGCTTTAGGGCCTCATTTAGGAGGCCCTTGCGGTACCGGAGCGTCACTAAAAGTGACACTGCGGTGGCACAATGCCTTGCACCATATTTACAAGGCGGCGCTAAGACACTTTTTGTGGCTTAACACCACCTTGTAAATACGGTCCCTTCACATGCACACTTAGCGTGGAAGGGGCGTGCAATGAGTGTTGCTGTGGGCAATCTACTGCAACACTCATTGCATTTTGATGCTGCCACAGACATACAATGAACCGTAAACCAGAGGCAGTGCCAAGAACCAACGCCACCCCAGGGGTGGTGTTAGCATATCCCAACAAGGAAAAATACTGTTATTTCTCCTTGTTTTTGCTTTTTCTATGTGGCCCGATATCCTAAAATCTGGGCGTATGGTTCGATTCAAACCTTAGTGTGGAAGGACAAATCTCTTGATTTGCTGGCTCATGTTTCAGTATCCTGAAAATGCTCAGGAAGATCACAGGTTTCGTCCCTGCAGAGGTCAGGCTTTGGTGAAGCTCCATTGACTATCTGTGAGGCATTTAAAGCCCTCAGTTTTTGCCACAAAATTCAGAAGGGAATAAGTCCGCAATAATTATTTCTGATGTTCCAGGATTACTGCCCCAACAGAAATCTCAGATCAGCTGATGCGGCCCTAATGACAGTGCCCAGGATAACGAGGACGGGGGAAGGGCTTGTTTGTTCAGGTTATTGGCCCCCAACCTCTGTAATTCCATGCCTCCTGGCCTCAGAGAGGAGAAACAGTAAGCTATTTTTAGGAAGAAGCTAAAGACTTGACTCTTCCAGGCCAAGGAAGAGTAGAGCCAACAGATCTTGCTGTCTTGGTGGGGAACTTCTAGCATAGGGAACCTTCTTTTGGGGTAACCAGGCACTTTATAAACCTCCTAACATTGCATAACACTAGGTCCACAAAAATATGTCTTCCCTCTTGTTGGTGATATTAAATCTCTCAGGCTACAGCATGACATAAGACACACAAACGTGTTTTAATCTCTTAACTGCTGTGACAACACTGCTATAATCTTTCGCTTCTGTGGTAAAGTCTGGATAAAGTGTAGAACATCACACACTTCTTCTAACAGAGCTAACATAGTAGATGTACCTGATCCCTAAAGTTGAAAAATCATTGTCAAAAATGCCTTAACAATTGAACTTGTTTATGGTTTCTGCTAGTAAGTATTTAGCAAAGGTTTCCATCTTTCCAATACTATAAGACTTTAGCATGCCAATGATTCCAGTCATTCTAACAGAAACTCGCCTTGAATTCCTCTTCCTTCACCTTTATAAGCTCTAAGATTTTCTCAGGCCTGGCAGCTTCTCACTGTTAATCTTGGCATTAGCATCTGACTTCATACATTCTGCCACATTTAGTCATGTGGCTTGTTTGTCAAGGTTTTACCTCATTTGAGTTAATCAGATGGTGAATGTTAACAGCTGTAGAATGAAGACTGTTCTTTATATTGACAAACAGTGACTTTATATTAGAATTCATCTCAAAGCCTATTTCTTTCAACTATGTTTCATCAGTAATAGTACTACTTCATGATACATTTTCTTCAAAAACATTTGTGCATTCGTCTAATCTTTTATTTGCATCTGGTCTGTCTTGATGTTGATGATGTCCATTGCTAGATAGGGGAAAGGAAGATGAGTATATACATTTCACTCTGAGCCAATGGGTCTGAAAAGCTGTCCCTTGCCACTGATGGATGAGAACAATAGGGTTCTTTATCTTCTCTTAACTTGCTCTTTGTGCCACAAATAAGTACCGTTTTGGTTTGTATTTGGGCTTAGCTCACTCTGCCCTCTATTCATAAGTGCAGAAGTGTTAGATGGAGTACAGAGATTCTAATATGTTCCAACCACCTCGAGAATGTTATGTTATGTTATCCAATTTGTAGAGCACATGGCTGCCCTAAGGCTTCCCAGCGCTAGCAGACCGTGACCAGATCTCAGCATTGCACACACCAGATCTAAAACAGCCAAGTTTTCAAAGCCTTCTGAAAATTGTATTCATGGCTTATCAGTCGCAATATGGGAGGCAGAGAGTTCCACAACTTGGCACCCAGGTATGCCATTGTGGCGCCGCCCCACCTAACTTTGTTTACTCTGGGTAGAGTAGCCAATGCTGCTGAGGACAATCTAAGGTCTCTATTCGGTTTGTAGAAAGAGGCAAGGTTCTTTAAGAGTGGAGGACCTCTACTGTGACGGGACCTGTGTATACAGCACAGAGCCTTGAATTTTATGCGCTGTTCGATGGGTAGCCAGTGTAAAGAGACTAAACTTGCTTTTACCGAGGTCCATCTAGGAATATCCAATAGCAAACGGGCAGCCGCATTTTGTACCCGCTGCAGTTTCTTCTTTACATAAGACGGAGAGCCAAAAAATAGGCCATTGCCATAATCTAACCTGGAAAGAACGGTACCCTGAATGATGAGCCTCCTGTCCAATGCAGGCAGAATTACAAAGACCTTCCTTAGGAGTCTCAGTAGGCCGAAGCAGGTAGACAATATGTGCCTAGCATGCTTTTCCAGTGTTAGCAAAGGATCCAGCCATATCCCTAGAATATTGATATCTTTCTTTGGAGGAGGAAGTTCCTCCAAGGTGCTAGGAATCTTAATCGGTTTGCGTGGTGAAGATTCCGGGCTCAAGATCATTAGTTCCGTTTTCTCACAGTTTAGTTGCAGTTTGCTGTCTGACATCCACTCTGACACAGCTTGTAGACAGGAGGACAGTGTGGAGCCTTCTGAGGCTATGTCTGATGAGAAGGAGACCACCAATTGGGTGTCATCTGCGTAAGACACCAAGGTTAGTTCGAAGGATTCCACCAACGTGGCCAGAGGGGCCATATATATGTTAAAAAGTGTCAGCCTAAGAGATGATCCCTGTGGAACGCCACAGTTGTACTGGAATTTATCCGAGTAATGGGACCGGTCAAGGACCTGAAATGTTCTACCTTGTAAAAAGGAGATGAGCAGCCCAAGGGCGCGTACCTTAATTCCGCTGTTCCTCATCCTCTGGGCCAGCACCTGATGGTCTACAGTGTCGAACGCCGCACTCAGATCGAGCAGTATGACCACTGTAGTCCGTCCCTCATCCTCACACTTCCTAGCTTCCTCCACCACTGCGATGAGCGCTGCTCCTGTGCTGTGTCCCTGTCTAAAAACCATTTGGGATGGGTGGAGAAGGTTGTTAACTTCTAGGAAGGTGGAGAGTTGCATATTAATGTGCTTGTCTAGTATTTTGACTGGGGTGGGTAGTAAGGAAATAGGCCTATAGTTCTTAAATTCTGCTGTATCCCAGATGGTTTTCTTAAGAAGTGGCTTAACTATGGTGAGTTTCCACAGACACGGAACAGAACCTTTAGTTATTGATGTGTTCAGAATTTCTGTTAAGACCGGCACAATTATAGTCACCACTCTGGCTAGTATGTGAAGGGGCGGGATCTAACGGAGATCCTGACTTGAGTTCGGTGAGGGATGCTGTGACCTGTGCCTGAGAAATAGGGGTAAACTGAGAGATAAAGGCTAATCGGTTATGGGTGGGAATATCCCGCTCTTCTGACCTGGGCAAAATATTTTTGAACTTTGAATAAATGTCCAGGATTTTTTGTTTGAAGAAGCCCGCTAGCTTATTGCTATGCTCTCTGGAGGCTTCCATGGGGTTCTCCTCCATGGGGACCTGGAGAATTTCTTTTAGAACCTGAAACACTTCTTTGGGGGAACCAGAGGCATCTTCAGTTCTTTCCTGATAATAAGTGCTCTGCGCTAATTTAATCTCGGCATGATAAACTCTGATTGCTTTTCTGTATACCTCCCTATCCACTAGTTCATAAGATTTCCTCCATCTTCTCTCTAGCCTTTTGCAGACTTTTTTGTAGTGGTGCAGGTGGGGAGCAAACTATAAGGCACTAGCTTTCCTCTGAGGACCAAGAATGGAAATGGACATAATTCAGGATCCAGCCTTTCAGGACCAGCCAGACTTGCTCTGTGACATATGAAGTCAAGAGCTAGGAGCAAAGCTGACCCAGGAGTAAGACCCTCCATAGAGCACCCACCACAAAAATATTACATTTCTGGTAATTAGGCATAATATATTGAGGCTTCGAGCTCATTACATTTTCCTCATATAATCAATTGCCTACAAACATTCCACTCACCATGACCTTAGGCACAAACCAGATCATTGCAATGCACAACTGTGTTTTCTCCCTTTGATTATACAACAGAGCACCCAGCTTGCCCACCCAGGCTTACAGCCTTTCAGTGCCTTTATGTCACTTACTTTTAGGAGCTGTCAATGGCTTTTTTCACTACTCTGGGGTTGCAACATATCTTGATCATCACTTCACCTTCCACTCACTATCACTGCCATAGTCTATTTTCCGTATTTTCAAAGGGGACAGGCCTGTGCAGTCTACAGCAGGGGCCCACAGATGAGCTGCAGTCAGTGATAGCAGTGGTCTTTGTAATTTTAAGGACAGTCTAAGGATTTCATATAGGTTTTAGAGGGTTCAGGCTAACACAGAATTGTTAGGTACTCTCAATCCCGTCCATATCTGTTGCCTTCATGTCCTTTAACCAGATTGGGAGGCGTCTTTTGTACACACTGGTCCAACTCCACTCTGGCAATGCATGTGAATAAACAGTGGAGCTGCATAAGTCAGGCATCAAAAATAAAAATGTTCCTCTAACTATATACATTTTTTTCCAGGCACTTCAACAGTAGTTTGAAAGTTCTACTCAGTCAGGGACGTAGAATTTGTCCTCAAACTTGGGGGGCTCACTCAGACGTTAGTCAGCTAATACACTTGAGTCTGACTAATTGCCTTCATCTCCCTTCTGTGCTGTTTCAGGAACAGTGTAATCTTGTGGTATGAAGTGTTGGTTCCTCCTCTTTGAAGGACTTAGTCATACATTGGTCTGTTGTACTCAAGCAGACATTGTAACATGTAGTAGTTTGAGATTCCAGTGAGTTGGCACCCCCTGTATGAGAGCTTTAACTGGTACTCTATTAGCACACTGGATGATTCTCAACTGCTTCCAGGCTTTAAAAGAATGACTGAAATGAGTGTAGATTATTTTGCAGGTGGTCAGCATGTTTCTGACTATGTCTTCACTTTTTGAGAAAGTTCTGCTAACCAGGTTGATGCAATCCACCAAAGACAGGACCCTGAAATATTCACCATCTGCCATGGTCTTCACTATGTTACTGCCATTGTCCACTGCAACAAATCCATCTGTGAGAGCTCTGAATCACACCCATTGAAACACCTTTTTCCATGTTGAATACCGCTACTGTTGCATGCCGCTGAACGCCCTTAAAAGTTGCTTCAGTGCTGAGACCTACAAATAGCTGTTTCTTAACCCCAACAAAAGAGATTTAGTGTGATACACATGTAATCAGTTGCTTGACAAGTGGTCCATATGTCTGCCATCTGGTGGAAAGGATGAACTGAACTATGATGCAAAGCTTCTCCAACCAATTGTGATGGGGAGCTGGAACAGAAACTCAGGCAAAATAGGTCTGGCAAGGAACCTTTGTTTTCAGGTAGATCACCACAACAAATTCTAAAAATCCCAGTTCTTCTGCAAACCAAAAATGGGGAGGTTCAGTACTAAAAGTTATCCAGCTTACTGTTCTCCAACCATGTCTTTGGGTGGTTGCATTCATAGGGCCCCTCCTGCCTAAACATGTCAGTAATAGTAGCTTGGATTGTTTTCTTTTATGGTAGCACTGACACAGGTGACGTCTGGAGAGAACCATATGATGGCAGACTCCATGTGAATCTTGAGGTAATCATCAGTGCTTGTGGTGATGTCTGCACCTGAGTTTAGAACAATTTGGAGGTTGCTGATACGGGTGATGCTGGCTGTGGACTGCTAGAGTCTGCTGGGGACAGGGCTGCTTGGTGTAAAGTTTCCATCTTCTGCTTCCTCATCACCTCCTACCATCATGATCGAAGTAGCTTATTCTGCTCTCCAATCACCACCATCAGCTACTTGTTTCAGGTGCTTCTCCCACCGGATGGTGTGTTTTTTTTCCATTTTTTTTTTCATATGGGTCATTTGGCCTCTAGTACCATAGTTTGAACCAGGCTTACCTTGCCGAACACAAGTGTCTCAAATGGAACATATGGAACATATTGCAGTGTTATCCTCCTGCTTGTTAATTGTAAGAAAGAAGTCCCAAACTGGGGAGGTGAACTTTTTTAGTGCGCCACTGCCTTAAGGAATGGAGGTAGGTGAGTGTTTTAGGTGAGGTAGTGGTCGATGTAAGTCTCAGCGGTGGCCTTTGACATACGGAATCTGGCGGTGGCGGTGGAACCAGTGCCACATTCCTCTGAGCGTGGGGGGGGGGGGGTAATCTCAGTGTCGTCTGAGTGGGCTTCCATACTGACAGTCTGACTCATCCTGGTCACTGTCTCTTTCCATTATTCTAAGGCTTTCAGGAACTTTCGTTTACCCTTGTCTCTTGTGGCGGGTCTCAGACTTGGCTGTGAACCAGTCCATGTCTAGATCATGTCCAGAGCATCTGAACAGAGGCTTAGAGTAGAGGGAGGGCAGGAAGCTGGCCTGGTGTGTGGTGGGTAGCTTAGGTACTTACACCTTATACCAGGTCCTGGTATCCTCTATAGGTGAAATGTAGGCTGTGTCTAGAAGCCAGGCTCTATAGTGGTAGCTGTGAATGAGCAGCCAAGGCTTATCTAGGAGACATGCAAAGCTCATGCAATACCACTTTAGTCACACAGCACTTACACACATGAAAGAATACACTCAGTGTTACAAAAATAAAGGCACTTTATTATGGTAACACAACACCAAAATGACTATAGAGGTAATACTCCCTTAGGAGGTAAGTAATACACAAGATATATACACTAGTGGTCAGAAATAGGCATAGAAATAGTTAGAAAACAGTGCCAATAGTGTAAAACACAATAGAGAATAGTGAATCTTTGGGAGCTCAAAACCACATACAAAAAATGGAATGCAAGGGTGTCACCCCCACCCAGGTAAGTGGAGTGTGTAGTGGGTCATTAGGGGTGCCAGGAAAGCACAAAGGTAAGTACCACAACACTCCACCAGCAACCAGGAAAGCAGGAGTAAATTACTAGAATTTCCCCAAAACACCCTCTTAGAAGAAACGAAGAGAATTGCAAAACCCAGAAACTCCTGCAAGAAACTGTTAGCTGTTTCTTAACCCCACCAAAAGGGATTTAGTGTGATGCACATGTAATCAGTTGCTTGACAAGTGGTCCATATGTCCATATGTCTGCCATCTAGTGGAAAGGGTAAACTGAACTATGATGCAAAGCTTCTCCAACCAATTGTGATGGGGAGCTGGGACAGAAACTCTGGCAAAATAGGTCTGGCAGGGAACCTTTGTTTTCAGGTAGATCACCACGACAATGAATAATCCTTAAAAAGATGAATGATGCTTTGCGCCTAAATGCCTGAGCGAGCTATAACAGCAAGGGGTGCAGGCCTGGGAAAAAGTGTATTATCCTTAATGATGCTAATTCCTGTGTGCACCTGTGGCCTAAGAGTCCTATGACAGACAGGGGCTGAAGAGAAAAATGTAATAATACATTAAAAAAAAGTTATTACTAGTGTCTCACTAGGAACTATGAAAAATCCTTTAGGAGGCAAAGAGATGTAGGGGGAAATGGGAAAAATGCATCCAAAATCATATTAATACTGTAAATACATACTATGATGATCCTCAAACACTTTAAACTGATGTCAGTGAAAAATGTAAAAAAAAAAAAGAGAAAAAAACTAAAACTAAAATGCATAGCCCTTTTCAATGTCCCTAGAATATGGCTTAGAAAAAGGATTTAACACACTAGCTACATGTTCAAACACCAACATGCAAGGTGGCATGGACAACAAAGTACATATGCATAGGCAGATGGCAAAAGCACACTGCCTTACTACACAAAAATGTCTGCCGGTTCCATGGTCAACAAATATGCAAGGAGGCATGGACACCAAAAAACACATGCAGGGCTATGGCAAAAGCACACTTACTGACTACACAAAATGGCCACCAACCACATGGTCAAACAACAAGCAAGGAGGCATGCACAGCGCTGAACACATGCAGGCATAGGGCAGAAGCACACTGGCTGAATACGCAAATTTGCTGCCGGCCACATAGTCAAACTACATGCAAGGAGTCATGAAACACAAGGAACACATGCAGGCCTATGGCAAAAGCACACTGGTCAGATAAAATGGCCGCCGGCCACATGGTCAAACAACAACAAGCAGGGATGCATGGACAGCGAACATATTGAGGTCCATCATTGCACAAAATGGTTGCTGGACACATGGCATGGAGAACAAAGACAGAATGGTGGTCTATGGCAAACACCTTTCACCTCAAAATCCAAATGAGACGTGACCAGGAGATAAACAAAGCACTAGGAGGAGGCTTCGGGACAAGAAGAGGAAGTTCGATTCTCTGTGGCACTTCCTTCCTGTTGAAGAAAGAAAAAATGTTTTTTGCACTAAAACTTGTGATCACCAGTATCACAAAATGTTACTGAAAGGCTCTGTGATGACCGGAACTTGCGCTAGCGGCTGTCAAATCTACTTGCAAGCACTCATTACTCAGCCCTGTGTTGTTCAAGTGAACATCGCGAGGTGTCAATGGGAGAATAATTCCTCCACGTGGCGATTGGCAGAACTTGGCAGGAGTTACTAAATTCCACCAACCTCCTTGAGCAGAAATATATATCTATTTCCTCCTAGTTAATAGTAGGCCTGTGCAAAATTATAATTAGGGGATGAGAACTTATGCCTGTAAAACATTTACCATGCCTACATTGTTGGTACCAAATGTGGCGTGCAATCGGCCCTTTTGACATTTTCTACTTCAAAATATGTAAACAAAACATGCCATTTTCTTAACCCTTTAACTGCTGAATCTCTCCCCACAACTTTCCCCTCACTTCCCTGCCAGTGCTGAACCCTCTCTTTTGGCTGTTTAAGGTAGTTTGCACTTGGGCTTCTGTAATATTTTGCCCACATAAAGTATCCAGTCCAAACTTGCATCATATTTTGTATAATTATTTCCTACCATCCTGGGGATTCTACAGGTACCCAGGATTTATGGATTGTCCTGGAGGGGCACAAACAAATAGGCAAAGTATGGATACAGTTTGAGTTTTTTGTGAAAAATATGCTCTGGATAATTGTCTGTTTCTTCTTCATAAAAATGGCATCAAAGAATGGTTTGCTGTGCTAGAGTCACAATCTTCCAGCTTTCACGAACACGTAGAGCTGAATCAAAAAACCTAACTGTTTTACAAAAATGTTTGCATTTTTTAAAGGAAGTTGTCCCTTTTTGGGTTTTCAACCTGCTTCCAATTTGTGGTGTAAACTAGTGTGAAACTCAGGTGTTAGCCAGGAAATTTCTGAAAGTTAGACAAGATTCCAGAATCAGGTAGGGGTCATGTGTGTAGGTCCCTCAAGGTTTCCTCAAAGAAACTAACTCTTGACATATGGAAAATGAGTAGGAAAAATGCCTTTCTTTTACAACATTTTCATATTTTTTCAAAATGTCTTCTTTCTTACACACTGGTTTATGTTTTGAAGGCAAAAATACAGCAGAATCCAATTGGTAATAACAAATGTTCTACTATTCCACATTAACAAATAACTTACAATTAAGTAAGTTAAGTATCTCACTTGTGTGGTTAGGTTAAGTGCCCACAACAAGAAACAGGCCAAAATGCAATATTAATGCATCACATTTTTTCTACTGAAAACCTAACTTTTTCCAATGTTGTTAGCTGTGGATTTTCTAGCCATAGGTCAGGTGGCAACTTTAAAAACATAGCAAGCCTATACATTTCTTAAAACTAGATAGCTAAGGGAATCTAGGGGAGGGTGACTTACATGGCTCCTGCAAAATTTGTTTACCTAGAATCTCCTGCAAGCCTCCAACTTTGACTAAAAAAACTCATTTTCCTCACATTTCTGTGATCGAATGTTCTGGAACCAAAGATTCCTTTAAAGACCAGGCACTGAGGATAGAGTGCAGGAGGCCAGATGCTTTCTCTTGTCCCTCTCTGGCACTCAGTGTGCCTGGATTACAAGAATGGGTGGTGTTCTGGAAGGTATGGGGTGAGGATCTCTGGGACCTGGTATCCATGTACTGGCCTGCCATGCCCCAAAGAGCTTAGGATGAGGTCCGCAAGACTGGGAATGTCACCTGCTTGGGAGGGTGATGTATGTCACCTGTTGTCATAGAACAGCTTTCGTCTCTTCAGCTGCATTCCATCTGACTCATACACTGCTGAAAAGTAAACATCAATAAAAGGCTGCACATATGAATCATACTTTTCACAAGCAATGGTCAAAGGAAGGTCACCCAATGCAACTAAGTGCTTAGAAGGAATGGCCCAGAGCACGTTTTCATACAATGTTTATGACTGAAGGTTTTGACAACACCAGCCCTAAAAGTGGCAATCGTGACTGCACCAGACCTACAAAGTGGCTATCATCTTAGAGGAAGTTTCAAGAAAAAGTTGAAAACCTAAGATCAGCAAGCAATGTCTGGGAGAGGGAACTAAATGAGATCCACCACAGTAGTGAGAACATCACCAATAGCCATCAAGCGAAGAAGTGATACCTCCTTGACTGAATCGTTCTGTGCACTTGATGTGATTTTTTAGCTTCTGTTTTATCAATCAATCAATCAATAAATTTATAATGGCAGGCTACTCACCCATCAGGGTCTCAAGGCGGTGGGGGGGAGGGGAAAGCTATTGGTCGAATAGCCATGTCTTGCTACGTTTTCTGAAGGCCAGGAGGTCTTGGGTCTGGCGTAGTTGGAGCGGTAGGAAGTTCCAGGTCTTGGCGGCGAGGTAAGAGAAGGATCTTCCTCCGGTAGTGGTGCAGTGAATGCAGGGCACGGAGGCGAGGGTGAGGCTAGCTGGAGCGGAGCTGGCGGGCGGGGTGTGGAAGGTGAGTCTGTTGAGGTAGGCCGGACCTGTGTTGTGAAGGGCTTTGTGTGCATGGGTGAGTAGTTTGAAGGTAATCCTCTTCGATTCGGGTAGCCAGTGTAGCTCTCTGAGGTGGGCAGAGATGTAGTTTGGCCGTGGTTCGTGCATAGAGCGCATTGCCGAAGTCCAGTCGGCTGCTGAGTAGGGCGTGGGTGACTGTTTTTCTGGTTTCAACAGGAATCCATTTGAAAATCTTGCAGAGCATGCAGAGGGTGTTGTAGCAGGAAGAGGAGACTGCGTTGACCTGCTGAGTCATGCTGAGTGCTGAGTCAAGGATGATGCCCAGGTTCCATACTTGGGTGGTGGGGGTGGGGGCGGCTCTGAGGGAGGTAGGCAACAAGGAGTCGCTCCAGAAGGAGAGGTTGCTGCTGAGGATGAGGACCTCTGTTTTGTCTGTGTTTAGCTTGAGGTGGCTTGATTCCATCCAGTTGGCGATAGTGTGAAGTCCCTTGTGGAGGTTGTTTCTTGCTGTTGTGGGATCTTTCGTGAGGGAGATGATCAGCTGGGTGTCGTCTGCTTAGGATACTATGTTAATGTGGTGGGATTGTGCGATGTTGGCGAGGGGAGCCATGTACACTTTGAAAAGTGTTGGGCTAAGGGAGGATCCATGAGGGACACCACAGACGGTTTTGAAGGATTTGGACAGGTAGGGCGGAAGGTGGACCATCTGGGTTCTGCCGGAGAGGAAAGAGGAGATCCAGTCGAGGGCCTTGCCGCGGATCCCGATGTTGTGGAGGCGTGTTCAAAGGGTGTGGTGACAGACGGTGTCGAAAGCTGCGGAAAGGTCCAAAAGGATGAGCGCTGCAGTTTCGCCTTTGTCGAGCATGGTCCTGATGTCATCTGTGGCAGCAATGTGTGCGGTCTCCGTGCTGTGGTTCTTGCAAAATCCGGATTGGGAGGTATCAAGCACTTTGCTGTCCTCCAGGTAGAGGGAAAGTTGGCTGTTCACGATTTTTTGAATGACCTTCACTGGGAAGGGGTCGGTAGTTAATGGGGTTATCTGCTCTGGGTTTCTTCAACAGGGCGTTGATGTTGGCGTGTTTCAATCTCCCCGGGAAGGTGGCTGTCTCGAAGAAGTTGTTGATGATTGCACAGAGGTGGGGTGCAATGATGTTGCTGGCTTTGTTGAAGATCTGGTGCGGGTAGGGATCCGAGGGGGAGCCAGAGTGGATGGAGGCCATGGTGTTGATGGTGTCTTCATTGTTGATGTGGGTCCAGGAGCATAGAGGGTTGGTATTGTTTGATGCATTGGGTTCGTGGTTGTTCACGATTTTTTCAATGACCTTCGCTGGGAAGGGGTCAGTAGTTAATGGGGTTATCTGGTTGATGGTGTCTTCATTGTTGACGTGGGTCCAGGAGCATAGAGGGTTGGTGTTGTTTGATGCATTGGGTTCATGGTTGTCTGTGGTTGGCTGATGGGTCTGTGGTGCGAAGCTGTTGTGGATGTCCTCGATCTTTCGACGGAAGTGAGTGACAGGGAGTTGCAGAGTTCCTGTGATGGCGAGGGTTCGTGGGAGCAGGTCCTGGGGTTGGACAGTTCTTTGATGATGCCGAAGAGCTCTTTGTTGTATCCATCCCTTATCTTCACATCCCAATCCTAATGTTCTTGGCTTCTGGTTGCAACAAATTATTTTGACACAGCAGTTCCCCTTTTTTTTTATCCTTGTAAATTTAGCAAATGTTGTTTCATAAACTGACTACTTTCATGCATAGGCTAAAGTGGACAAATGCTTAATAACATTGTTGGAAAATTTGGAATATTAAATATTGAAGATATTAATCAATACAAGAACTGGTACAGTGGTCAGAATAAGACCTTGGGTGGGGCCACGCAACAGTTTGTCACTCTCGGAAACCCCCTTTTTTCAAATTAACGGCCCTCATTACAACCCTGGGATGGGTTTCCGACCGTGGCGGAAACCGCCAACATAGACAGCCAGTTTAACACTCCGACTGTCACGGCGGTACAAACAAACAGCGCGGCGGACACCACCAACACACAGGCGGGAGACAATGTACCGCCCACCCTATCACAACAGGCCTATCCGCCACCTTTTCCGGGGCGGAACCGACGCAAATAAAAACACGGCAGAAACACTACACAGAAGGGAAAACACTCACTTCTCCACACCCCACGAGGAACCAGGAGGTCATGGAGCCCGAATTGCAGATACTACCGGCAATGGTCTTCCTGCTACTCTATCACGAGCTCCAACGACGGCGGCGACGACCACGGTGAGTACTGCACCTACAACACAGGGGAGGGGGGAGGGAAAAGAGAGTGACACACACATGCAACACCCCTACCCTCACCCACAACACCATACACACAAACACATGCTGCAACATCACATATACACCCCCCAAGGCCCTGGAAGAACGCAAGGACAAAAGGAAATGATTTGAACAAATGAAATCATGTGAAATATCATTATCAAAATGCAAAATCCAGTATATACAATTATGTACACCAAATACACATGTCCGGGCACCAATCATTGTCCGTGGACCACTGGGCCCAAAATGCATGGGCGGGGCCCACACTAGATACCTGACTCCAAACGGAGAGAACACAGGAGGGGCATCACATAGAAAATATACAGGCACCTCAGGGGGAGCGGGATGGGGGGCACCTCAGCCTGATGAACGCACAACACCACTGCTCCAAGAGGGGGCTCCATGCCCACAGTTTGGTCCTGTGGAGTGCAAAGCCACAGTCTCTCAAGTCTTTCCAGTGGGTAGTTTGCCCACTGCTTTATTCTGGGGAGTGCAAAGCCAGAGTCTCTCAATTCTTTCCAGTGGGTGGTGTGCCCACTGCTTTATCCTGGGGAGTGCAAAGCCACAGTCTCTCAAGTCTTTCCAGTGGGTGGTTTGCCCACTGCTTTATCCTGGGGAGTGCAAAGCCACAGTCTCTCAAGTCTTTCCAGTGGGTGGGTTGCCCACTGCTTTATCCTGGGGATTGCAAAGCCACAGTCTCTCAAGTTTCTCCAGTGGGTGGGTTGCCGACTGCTTTATCTTGGGGAGTGCAAAGCCACAGTCTCTCAAGTCTTTCCAGTGGGTGGGGTGCCCACTGCTTTATCCTGGGGAGTGCAAAGCCACAGTCTCTCAAGTCTTTCCAGTGGGTGGGTTGCCCACTGCTGCATCCTGGGGACCACAGTCTCTCTAGTGGATAATAGTCTCCACTGGTTCTGGAGGGGGCATGGTGCCCAGAGTGCTTCATCCTGCCAAGGACTGAGGTAGTGGATGTATCTCTCAACTGGTTCTGGAGGGGGTATGGTGCCCAGAGTGCTTCATCCTGCAAAGGAATGAGGTAGTGGATGTGATACTCCACTGGTTCTGGAGGGGGCATGGTGCCCAGAGTGCTTCATCCTGCCAAGGACTGAGGTAGTGGATGTATCTCTCCAATGGTTCTGGAGGGGGCATGGTCCCCAGAGTGCTTCATTATGCCAAGGACTGAGGTAGTGGATGTGATACTTCACTGGTTCTGGAGGGGGCTTGGTGCCAAGATTGCTCCACGTGCAGTGTGGCCAGAACAATACACTCGCCTGGGTGTGTGTGCCACGAGATTGCCGAGGTAGAGGTAGCTTGATACGCCATGGAGGCAGAGACATACCCCATACAGCTACGGCTTCACATTCCATATGCAGGTGACAACTGTGATGACAGTGATGCTTCATGGAAGCTGCCCAGGGTCCTGGAACTCACCACCAGCCTCGGACGACTGACCACCGGGGATGGTAGCTATGTCAGCGGTGGTGCCACTGTCTGAGGACGTCGCAGGGCCGCTGGTGGTGTTTGCTGCAGTGTCAGTGGTGGTGGTGCGTGCGGCGGTGTAAGTGGCGGCGGTGCTGGCTCCGGGGTCTGTGGCGGCGGTGCTGGCGACGGGGTCTGTGGCGGCGGTGCTGGCTGCGGGGTCTGTGGCGGTGGTGCTGGCGGCGGGGTCTGTGGCGGTGAAGGTGGTGGTGTTCTCCGCGGTACAGGTTGGCGTTGACGTGGACAGAAGGTGTGACACTGGTCCCTCAGTCGGTGCCACCATGCCCTCTCCTGACCTGCCCTTCACTTTTTGGCCCTTCCCCACCTTTGTTGGTGGCACAGCTGTCTTCCACTATCCCCTTTCGTTTTCCCTGACCCCTTGGTGGCAGGTGTTTTCAGCTTCTCCCTCTGGGATGTGGGCACCTTTTTCACTTTGGCAGGTGGCGGAATGTCCTTGCCCTCGCTCCGTGGCACACTGGCAGCCCTTATGGTTGGCGCACTCCATGACCCTGCAGTTGCTGGCACCACTGTGCCTGGGGATGTGGTGGCTGAGGTGCTGGGCTGGGACCTGGAAAGCCTGGCCCTAGGGGAAGGACGGGGGGGAGTTGTAGGGAAGAGGTCAATGTTAGCCAGGAAAAGTTTTTTAGACACACTGGGACGGGTAGATTGAGTGGGTTTGGGAGTGGAGGTAGAGGTAGAGGTTGTAGGAGGTGTACGTCTGCTGAATTTGGGTGAAGGTGCATGGGCTGGAGGCTGTTGTGAGGTGGATGGCTATTGGGTGGGTGTGTGCCTGCGTTTGTGTTATTTGGGAGGAGGGCTCACAGACACACTGGGAGAAGACACTGGCGATGTGTGAATGGTAGTGGGGGTGGTGAGTGCAAGTGAGCTGTGTGTGGTGATGGGCGTGCTGGTGATGGAGGTAGTGGCTGAGGATGTAGTGCATGCAGGTGTGAGTGGAGACGAGACTGGGAGGGAGTAGGGAGACGTGGAGGAGGGGGACACAGTGGAGGCAGTGGATGTTGGTATGTGTGCATGGGTATGATGCTTGTGTGAGTGCCTGTAAGATGTGTGGTGCTTATGTTTGCCTGAGCCACTCTTGTGTGTTGATGTGTGTGCATGCTGGTCTGATGGTGTGTTTGGGATAGGCTGAGGTACAGGGGATTGGGTCTGGGTGGAGGAAGTTGGAGGGGGGAGGCTAGACACAGGGACAATGGCTGCCATCAGTGCTGAGGCCAGAGCCTGAAATGCTCTCTGTTGGGCTGCCTGGCCAGAATGAATGCCCTCCAGGTATGCATTTGTTTGTTGCAAATGCATCTCAACACCCTGGATGGCATTCAGAATGGTAGACTGCCCAACAGTGATGGTTCTCAGGAGGTCAATAGCCTCCTCACTGAGGGCAGCAGGGCTGACTGGGGCAGGGCCTGAGGTGCCCGGGGCGAAGGAGATGCCCACCCTCCTGGGTGAGCGGGCATAGGACACATGCTGAGGGGCGGCTGGGAGGGCGGTGCTGGTAGGGGGGGTGGCGGCTGTACAGGTTGATGCAATGGGCACAGAGGTGCCCGCCACCGCAAGGGAGCTCCCATCAGAGGAGGAGTCACTGTCGCTGGTCTCTGCTCCTGTCTCCGCCGTGGATCTCCCCTCACCCTCAGTCCACTGGTGGCTTCAGACTCCGTTATTTCGCCCTCCATGGCCAAGTGGGATGCAGCTCCCTCCTGCTCCGGTGCCAATGCTCCTCCGCCTGATGATGCTATTGCACACAAAAACAGGGAGACCATAAAAAAAGAGGGGGAGACAGGAGAAAGACATGTTCAGTGCATGCAACACCACTACCGTTGGCGGACACAACAGACACAGCAGCCCTCTGCACTACGCCATGCACTTATAGTTCCTAGATTAATCCCATGCTCATGGGGTACAAGGCCTAAGCCCTATTGCTGCACACCTGGAAGTCACAGGAGCCTGACTAGGTGTAGATGGCACTAACCAGTAGTGGGGATGGGGTGCCACAGAGCCTGCCTCACAAGGGACCTTGCCTACCAAGATCGCCCTGGCCTAGGGGAACCCACTGCCCACCTCCCCCACCCAGACACCTCGTAATGCGCGCAGAGTCAGCTGAATGAGAGTGTACTCACCCCCTTGTGGCTGCTGTAATGCCTTCAAGTGCCCATCCAACTCCGGATACGCCACTGCCAGGATCCGGAACATCGGGGGTTTATGGTGCGGCGGGCACCCCTCCCAAGTTGGGAGGCCATCTCCAGCTGGGCCTCCGCCATCCTCTTGCTCCAGCGGCGCAGGTCCTCCCATCTTTTACGGCAGTGGGTGCTCCGTCTGTCCTTGGCGATGGCACGCCTTCTTCTGATGAGCGCTGACCTGGAGGAATAGTACAGGGGGAAAGGAAAATCATTACCCGTCCGGACCGTCATACTCATTGACCCACGTTCACACCCTTGCCCTGACGCACATACACTCACCGTCCGTACATGCAGGCCTCAAATGAAGCATATTTATCTTCCATCCACACCATTCCAAACAGGCATTGCCCATGCAGCATGCTCACAGTGTACTCACCTGTTTGTCTCGAGGACCGTACAGTTGTGTGTACTGGGGAGGACTCCATCCACTAGTTTCTCCAACTCCTCCAAAGTGAAGGCAGGGGCCCTTTCCCCAGAAACATGAGCCATCGTTGCTTCCAGACACAGGTCACAGCACCACTTGCAGTGTAGGTCCTCTCCTGTTGAAGGTCAGGTATCAAGTGAGTGAACAGACAGAAAATGGCGGTCACGTCTGCGGCAATGCGTACCGTCACCGCAGGCGTACATCATCATTCGCTCCTCGGACCCATAGGGTCCAATGTTGACCAATGCTGGATTGCTCCGCGGTCTTCGACCGCCCACCGCGACGGTGTACAACACCAGCACAGTTACCTCATATCCCCTTGTCCCACCTTACAGGTCAGGCAGCCGCCATTTCAGGGGGCCACATGGCATTAATATTAACTGCGTCACACCAATGTAAGCCTTGAATACACACAGTTACAGGCACATTGCGGATTAATAAATGTGTGCAAATGACATTTTGTGATACCTCCGTGTTGGCTGACTCTCTGCTTCCTGTTCTCGTCCATAGGGCATGTCTGCTGGTGCAGGTGATGAGATGGCGGCATCCTCCAGTGTATAGACCGCTTGTGGACCTGTTGACAATGGAAGAGAGACACACAATAATCACCTAAAGACTTGATCGTGCAACAATCCATGAACTGTGTGCCCAGTTGGAGCCAGACCTGATGTCAGCCATCTGCCATCCCACAGGAATCCCCCCTCTAGTGCAGGTCTTGTCAGTGCTCCATTTCCTGGCAAGTGGTTCCTTTCAAACAACAGTGGCCATTGCATCAGGGATGTCCCAGCCAATGTTCTCTAACGTGTTGTCCAGAGTGTTGTCTGCCCTGCTGAAACACATGCATAGCTACATCGTGTTCCCTCAGGGGGAGGATTTGCCCACAGTGAAAGGTGACTACTATGCCCTGGGACATATCCCCAACATCATTGGTGCCATTGATGGGACACATGTGGCCTTGGTACCCCTGGCAGGAGTGAACAGGTGTACAGAAACCGGAAGAGCTACCATTCTATGAATGTGCAGATGGTGTGTTTGGCAGACCAGTACATCTCCCATGTGAATGCCAAATTTCCTGGCTCAGTGCATGACGCTTATATTTTGAGGAATAGCAGCATCCCTTATGTGATGGGGCAACTCCAGAGGCACTGTGTGTCGCTAATAGGTGAGGACAAGGACCCTATACAGTGTGAATAGGTGTCTGGGTATGGGGTTGTCCCTGCGGGTTAGTGTGTGTCTAACAGATGTCCCTCCATATTTGCAGGTGACTCTGGTTACCCCAACCTGTCATGGCTACTGACCCCAGTGAGAAATCCCAGGACAAGGGCAGAGGAACGCTACAATGAGGCACATGGGCGAACTAGGAGGGTGATTGAACGCACCTTTGGCCTCCTGAAGGCCAGATTCTGGTGCCTCCATATGACAGGTGGTTCTCTCTACTACTCACCAAAGAATGTGTGCCAGATTATCGTGGCCTGCTGTATGCTGCACAACCTGGCTTTGCGACGCCAGGTGCCTTTTATGCAGGAGGATGGGCCAGCTGGTGGTCTTGTGGCAGCTGTGGAGCCTGTGGACAGTGAAGAAGAGGAGGAAGAAGAAGAGGATATCGACAACAGGAACAACATAATCATGCAATACTTCCAGTGAGACACTGGTAAGAAGATGTCACTGCCTCCCATATCTCATACTATTATTGGAGCTAGCATAAGTCTGTCATTTTCACTCAGTGTGTGGACCCTGACTTGTCACTTTGCCTTTCCATTTCACAGATGTGGGTCCCACCTTGTGCCCTCTGCTATATTTCCTCCTGGCCTACAGCTGTGTTACATCGGTATGTGCACAAGTAAATTGACATTGCTATATTCCATGGTTATTGCAATTACTCGTTTGTGAAAGCACAGACTGACTCCAGATGGTTTTGTAATTGAAGTGTATTTATTTCTGTGCAAATAAGTGGAGGGGGTTGTAGAATGGGCAGGGCGGATGGTGGAGGAATGTCCATGGCAGAGTCCAGTCTATTTGTTTCACAGGAGCATTGTCCAAAGGGGCATAGGAAGTGGAGCAATGGCAGTTGAAAGATGGAGAGGGTGACAAAGTGGGACAGAAGGGTGACATTCAGGGGGGTCTCATTTCTTGGCGGGGGTCTTGGCAATGTTCTCTGTCTTGTTCCTGGATCTCAGGGACCATTTGTCGGGTGGTTCACCATCTGCAGCGGGTGGGGTGCTGGTGTCGTGTTCCTGTGGCGGTGCCTCCTGTCCACTAGCGACGGCAGAGGTGGAGGACTGTTCATCCTCCAGGCTAGTGTCAGGGGCCCCTTGTTGTGCCACAGTGTCCCTCCTGGTATTGACAAGGTCTTGCAACACCCCTGCAATGGTGACCAGGGTGTTGTTTATGGACTTCAGGTCCTCCCTGATCCCCAGATAGTGTTCCTTCTGCAGCCACTGGGTCTCTTGAAACTTGGCCAGTACTGTTGCCATTGTCTCCTGGGAATGATGGTAAGATCCCATGATGTTGGAGAGGGCCTCGTGGAGAGTGGGTTCCCTGGACCTGTCCTCCCCCTGTCGCACAGCAGTCCTCCAAGCTTCCCTGTTTTCCTGAGCCTCTGTTTCCTGAACCGTGTGCCCACTGCCACTGCCCCCAGGTCCCTGATTTTCTTGGGTTGGTGGGTTTGCCTGGGTTCCCTGTAGTGGTGGACACACTGCTGCTTGACGTGTCCTGGGCACAGAGGGATGGGCCCGCTCTGTGGGTGCTGTGCTGGTGTTTCCTGAGGGGGGAGGCTCTGTGGTGGCTTGTGACAGTGTCGGGAGAGCCGTCTGTCCCGAGGGCCCTGATGGGCCAGGCTGGTCATCTTGATCCAGTTGTGCAGAGCTGCTTTCATCACTGTGGGTCTCTTCTGTGGGGGGACTGGATATGTCTGGTACCTCCTGTCCGGTGTGGTTGGGTTGGGGTCCTGCAGGGGTGTAAAGGCATGATTATTGCATCCGTGTGTGCCATTATGTGCAATGGGTGAGTGACCCTGTACTCCAGTGCTTGCATTCTTGTCTTGGTCCTTGTGTGATATTTGGTTTGGGGTCTGTGTGGGTATCTGTAGTGGACATGCTTTGGTGATGCATGCAGGGCTTGGTATTGGGATGGGTGGGTTGTGATAGTGGGGCATATGTGAGGTGTTGGAGTGATGGGGTGAGGGTGGGAGTATATGATGCCATGCAGGCAGGGTGGGCGGAATGAGGTAGTAAAGATTTGACTTACCAGAGTCCAGTCCTCCTGCTACTCCTGCGAGGTCCTCAGGATGCACTATTGCCAAGACCTGCTCCTCCCATATTGTTAGTTGTGGGGGAGGAGGTGGGGGTCCACCACCAGTCCTCTGTACAGCAATCTGGAGTCCGGAGACCACGAACGCACCTTCCCCCGTAGGTCGTTCCACCTCTTCCTGATGTCATCCCTAGTTCTTGGATGCTGTCCCACTGCGTTGACCCTGTCGACAATTCTGCACCTTAGCTCCATTTTCCTTGCAATGGAGGTGTGCTGCACCTGTGATCTGAATTGCTGTGGCTCTACCCGGACGATTTCCTCCACCATGACCCTGAGCTCCTTCTTAGAGAATCTGGGGTGTCATTGAGGTGCCATGATGTGGTGTGGGTGATGTGTGAGGTGGTGTGTGTTGTGATGTGTGAGGGGATGTGTTGCTGTGTGTTGTTTGAGGTGCGTGGATGTTGTGTAAGTGTTGGTGTTGTGTGGCTGTGGATGCTGGTGTTGTTAATGGTGGTGTCTCTTTCTGACGTGGATTCAGAAATCTGGTAGTAAGAGTTTGTGGGTGATGTGGATGTGTGCTTTATATTGGAATGGGTGTGTGGGTGTGGTGTGTGTATGTGTGTCAGGTGTGTGTATTTTGAATTGTCCAATGTGGTTGTGTTTTGTAAATGTGTGTGTATTTTGAGCGCGGCAGTGTGTACCGCCAATGGAATACCGCTGTTGAAAGACCACCACGTGGATGCATGGGTCGTGATAGTGTGGGCGTATTCCTGTTGGCGTGATGTGTCGGTTTTGTTATCGCCAGTTTATCACTGACCTTTGGTGTGGCGGACTTGTGTGGGTGTCTGGATTATGGCGGATTCCGAGCTGTGGTCGTAATAGCTGCACTGGAATTTCGCTGCTGCAGCGGTATGTTGGCGGTCTTCTGCACAGCGGTAAGTGGCATTTTCCGCCAGGGTTGTAATGAGGGCCTATATGCTTTGGCTACATCTTCCCCCCAGGAGCTCAGGCTCTTAACTTTGGCTATTTTGCTCAATGTTGCTCTTTGAGCTCTTTCTCCTCCCATCCTACTGTGCTCTACATTAATACAGTCTTTTGGATATGCATGTTTGGCATGCTCTCTCTCTCAATGTTACTTTCTCTTGGTGTGCCTTCTTTTGCCAAAATATCCATATCTTGAACATAAGTGACAAAACCCTTCTACCCCTTTCTCTAATTGGAGCTACATTGTATCTGCACTTTCCCTCAGATGCAGGGTGGTACATTAGAAAGAATTGGACAATTGATTTGTAAATATTTTCTTCAACACATCTCTTTTCAAATTAAAAGCATGGATCACAGAAAATAAAAAGTACATGTTCTGTGAGGCTAGTATCTCTGTCAGTTCTGAATGACACCATCTTTAGGGCCTATTCACATAAGTATTTACTGCTGAAAGTACATAATTTCCACTGCAGAATTCACAAAGGGATCTATGGTGGCATAAATGAATGTGCTACTGTGGATTTTTCTGCCATTTGTGAGAAGACATCTGCGCTTGTTAATACCACTAACAAGATGGGAAGTCTGTATTCCAGGGCATGGTTTGCCTTCAGATTTTAGGAATGCTCACCAATATGTATATTGCTGGGCATTCTCAAATTTCTCTTCATTTTACCCTGGAAAAGACCTGAGATTTGGACAAAGTGAGCGCTGTAGTAATTCCCCTTCAAGGATGGCAAGGGGAATGTATCACACACATATTTTTGGGATATTGCAGAGGAAACGCTTTCTCCACAGCAAAAACATTTACCCTGCCCAGAAAGAAAATGTGAATTTGCCCAGGGGGCCCCATTCTCACTGTGTGAAAATCGTCAGTGTATAAATATACACAGGAAATAAGACATCATTGGGGCTTTCACATGACCTGCCTTGTAGTACACTTGGAACCCTGTGCCTGGGGAAGTTTTCTAGATCTGATCCTGGGAAGGTTTTCGAACAGGAAAACAAGTAAATGTTCATTTAGGCATGACTGTAGCTTGCTGTCCCTATGTATACATTTCTCTTTCTCAATAGGCCCATTTGTGTGCTCTTATCTGTCAGTCAATGTTGTTTATTGGGGCTAATTCAAACAGTAATATGCTGGTCTATTGTTGGACCAAGCAAGAACAGTAAACATAATTTCTGGTAGGAGCATAGCTACCATTGATGCAGCAGGTACAGTGGCACTGGGCCTCAGAACTATTGAACCTTGAAAATTGCTGTATTTTACTACCCCAACATTTATAAAAAATTCGATTTTCCTCGGCCCTTGCCATCTCTGCTATGCTACTATTTCTTGTGAATATCTCTCTCATCTATTTGCAGCTGGTGAAAGGAAGAACATTAAACATTTGCCAGTATTGATAACTTGGTGGTGCGTACTTCTCTTTGCTGTGTTAGGCTATAGAGTGCTTTTGGCGTACTGAATATATTTGCTGGTACATTTAAATACTTGTTTTGAAGATTTTATTTTTCATGTTCTTACTCTTTGTTAAATATACATTTTGTAGATTTCTGCACTCACTCTTTAGAGTACATATTTGTTTTTGAGAAGTGCTGGTACACTCCAATTGAAATGTGTTGCAGCAGAGCTGAGCGGTGCAGGTATTTTCCTTTTCAAATTTAAATACTGTCACTACTGAGAACCAAGCAGTACCTGCCCATGTAAAGCAGAGACGTAGCCACCTGAGTTGTAGATTTATCAGACATTATGTGGCAACTCAACACTTTTGTGTTTCCAGCGTTGAGGGCTCATCAACTTTAAGTGAACATGAGTGTCTGGTGTTTTTGGCAAATTATTGTTGATGGAAAATGTCTAAACTAACAACACAGCAAATAACAGGCAGAATGGTAGGTTGTAAGCACTTGCTCCTAGGTGACCACCTAAACTTTTGTTTTGTTTTACTCTTTTGCAGGAGCCTACAATCTTTCTTCTGGTTTGCAGTCCCATACAAGTGAAGACTCATCACATGTTTATTCAACATTGCAATGACAATAAGACTTACATAGATATTTGAATGATGAAGAGCCTTTGAATAATGCCCCTTCCGGACTACATGCCCCTGTATCAAATTGTTTATTTTGAAATTATGGAATAAATAGGAAATTACAGCTTTAGATATAAAAGGATTAAAAATAGTTTTAAAATGCTTGTTCTTTTGTACAGGAGAATCTTGCATTTAATGTTTCCCTCTCTGTTTGAATTAGATCTGGCACATATTGACATTGATTTCAAAGAGGTGGTGCTTGGTCATCATGTGTTATTCTAAGTGCAGTTCTCCTGATGACATTTGAGATCTTAGAAGAGATGCTGCAGTCTTTGACAAAGCTTTTTTGCATGTAGGCTTTGAGTTACCTCAGGTCATCATTAAGTAGTCCCAGGGGGACTGTATGTTTTTCAAAAGATGCTTCTCCTCCTGAGTGAATATGTACTAAAAATGTTAGTCACTATGACAGCATCCTCTCCCAGCTCTCATACCACATAGGCACAGGTAGAAGCTATTAGCCCAGTCATTACACATTTTTCCCAAATCTATTGCCTTCCACACCAGAGAGTCTGCAAGAAAAAAGTGTGTAGATGGGGAAAGATCGTCAGGTTTGCACATCTTTAGGGGGCTATGGGTGTGAACAGTAGGTACATAACCATAGTTGATGGGAGTATTGATAGTGGAACATTCATACAGCTTTATTTGGTATGTGAGAAAAGATTTACAAGCATATGTGTCACTTAGGTGTGTTGGAGTAATTGAATCTGCAATCATATAAGTGTTTGAGGCTTAGTTTATGAAAGTATGTTTGTATGGATTTTAAAGATAATTAAGTGTATCAGTATGTGGGGTTAAGGTATAAAGATAATACAGTTAGTTTTAGCTACCATTAGAAGCTCGGCGTGAGCTAGTCAGATGGATAGATATATTGTTTGTGACTGGCTTGATAATGCAGCTGTCTGCAATATGCATTGCAACCCATTTTTTAAAAATGCCTCCTGCCTCAATGAAATGCAAGCTTTTGGCACAAACCTCAGTTTACCAATGTTAGTAAATAGGTATGTGTGTAAAACCCGATGGGTGGTTGCATAGGAATGCCCATGTACCACTCATGGAATGTCTCCAGTATGCAGAGTAGTTCAAAGTAATGCAAAGTAGCACAACTTTGCATCAATTGGGGGAACCTGTGTGCTTTGGATAGTAAATTACATTTTCAAGACTTTGCACTGAATTTGTGCCCCTTTTGCTACTATCTGGGCCTCAGACTTCTGCACAGAGAAAGTTAATGATTTTAAAACTGCCTTCTCCAGCAGCATGTGTCTAAGCACAAACATAATATGTAAAATAGGTAAATATTCTTTGTTGTTCACAAGCAGTTGTTATGAAAAAATGTGTATGATGTTTTATCATATACAACCTATGAATTGTTTGGGTAGATATCAACTAGCACGAGCCAATTAAAATCCAGCATTTTTGGTAGTGCACTGCTGTCTGGTTTACAATATTCCATAAGCAGACATCTTTTCTTCTTCCAACATGGCGCTCACCATGAACGCCGTGATCACGAACACGGGATTACTCTGAGGAGTTCCCTACTAGGAATCTTGACTTTCTGCACTTACAAATGAACTTGCTTTGAAGATCAATGCAAATGCCTTGAAAAAGCCCCAGGTGTACACACCACAAGGGGGCGAAACATGTGTCAGCTGTTTCTTCTTTTACTCTCAGAAATAACCACTATGGAAGCTGTTTCTTCTTGTACTCTCAGAAATAACCACTATGGATGGGACCAATAAATGAACTTAACTCGAAAACGTGGATTTGATGTCTGATTATTTGAACACAAGAAATATTTCTGAATTTCTCATAGTGGGTTTTTGACTTGTTTGGAACGTCCAATATTCCATAAGCACCTCATCAAACTGACTCTAAAACCTGGGTGCATTGTCAATTTTAAAAATAAATTATTTTTTAGAAAACATTAAAATGCACTGCTTTCCTCAGTTTTTCACTGGTTTATAATGCACTCCAAAGCAACAAAAAAATATGAATTATGACAATCGCATAATGTAGCCCGTAAGTAGTGCCAATCATGTAGCTGCATATTTTTCTTGTATTCTTCATCTATTCCTATTTAAAAGGGGTAACAAAGCCAAATGTAACACTTTTGCAGATTTCACAACTACTCTCCTCTAGCTGCTTCACAAAGTCCTTTTCCCTTTCTCTAATAATTCCATTGTTTCTAGTGGACCTGCCCTGCTTGTCATAAAGGACATATAGAAGTTAAAATCATTCCTTGGGTTCTTCAGGAGTATAACCTCTAAGAATATTACAAGCATTTTTTTGCCTTTGTGATAAAAATGTAGAACACTCATGAAGGAAAGTACAGACATATTTAAAATAATAAACTGACTGCATACGTTTGCACACACTTTCAGCAATTTACTTGCTATTTTAGCAGAGCGGTTTCATATCATCTTGGACTAAACATGCCTAATCAATAACAGAATATAAAAGTGCAAATATGTTAGAAATTATTTGCATTTCAAACACATGGCCGATTATCTCATTCAATTTCCAATGGTTAATAAGGCATGATGTTAAAGCTTGCTTGGCTTTGTACCAGTACCCTCAGAGATATTTCCATTAAACAAATCTACCTGTTATTTAAAACTATATCATAAGGAATTATTAAAATTTTTGCAATAGCTACAAATATTCCATCGGAACTACATTCATAAAATTTGTCACAAAGGCAATGTGGAAAATAACTGTTACAGATGAATGCACATTGCCAATACTATGACCACGTGAGCTTGTGCACAGCTATATGCGTACTCACTACTGTGATCTTTGTACTTAACGTAAGACATTTACTTCTCACCTGACAGTGCTATATCAGGAATGCTTCTAGACTCCTACTAACAAGTTGTGTGCATAGTGCAAAATATGAAGCCACCATGAAACTACACTATGAATATAATTTGAGTATAATGGTTGTTAAATGAACATTGTAATTCTGCAGTTTTGTACTACATATGCCTGGAATATTTATTATAATCAAGTTTATCAGTGATATCATTCTGGATTACATACTTGATATTACACACTATAAATAAAAAGAATGTAACTCTGAGGAAACTTTTTTTTTCCTTCACTTACATTGTCAATGTCTCCTTTATCTCAGCACCGAGCCCTTTCTCTCTCTAAATAAATGCCTTGTGTGTTTTTGCTTAGAAGGTCAGAGAGGCACAGTGAACCATTATTAAATGTTGAACTGTTTTGTTACCAGTATTTTATTTGTAATTAATTATTTTTCATATATGTGGTTCCCACAAACAGGATCAAAGTAGGGAAACATGCCAATTGACATGTACAAATTAGTTAACTCACTTCAGCTTCTAAACCTGGCCCATCCATGCACCTCTACTTCTTTAGAAGTAAAGTTATTCATTCATGCAGGATTTCTGCTGAGACTTTGTAGAATCCGGTGATGGCAGTTTTGAAATGTAATACAAGTGTTAAAAGATAACCTATTCATGCTATTCTATGCTCTCTAAATTAAAATAGTCTGACCAAACTTTCACATGCAGAAACAATATAAAATGCAGCAATAATGTGAGATATGTTAAATTACTTCAAAGTTATTTGCAGATAAAAAGTGAATTAAACAACTATGAAGTCACTCAAATTAGATACATATTGTTGTAAATCCAACTAAACATTCAGTTAATACTTGGTGCATCTTTCATAGATATATGTATTCAGTATATTTCTTGATTAGTTACCTATACACACACATATACAGGCTATAAGATTGGGATTATGGACATGGCTGTAATCTACTCTTATGTATATTGGCCTCATGTCATTCAGTGTACCGTATATCCTTTCTTTGTATTGTGTTGTTTTACAGTTGTATTAAATGTTTAAATCTAAGCATTTGATTTATTGGTTTGGTTCACCATCATAGAATTAACTTAATGGAATGTCACAGAATTTCTTAATTTGTAGATAAGTGATTATTTTTTTGTGTCTACAATTACATATTATAATTTGAATGACTGAAATTACAAATAATGATTTGAATAATTGTGACTAACAGTTTGCAAGGGAAATTTAAAGGGGAAATATTTTTAAATTAAATAAGACTAAAATAAAAATAAAAAAAGCATTTTAAATATGGTGGAAAATGAGGACAACACAGCTTAATGCATGAATTATGTTGTGGAGGTTTCCCAATCCTCAAGGCAAAAGTACTGAATTCATCAAGCAAAAACATTGTAGTTTAGACCAGTGTTATATTTTTCATGAACCCAAGAAGATCAATGGACAGATTGACTGTTTAATGAAAGTAAAATACAACTACAAACATGTTTGCACTTTACACAGGAATTAAAAAAGGTATCTTACTTGCGAAGTGTGAATACACTTGAGTTCCCTTTATTCGATATGAAGTGGACATTTCCAAAACATTGTCTGTAGCAGGCCAAAGCATGTGGCTTCTGGTACATTCAGAACTGAGAACACAGTGCCAAGGTTATATATCCTAGGTTCAAGGGGTGGATTCAATTCTATACGATTAAAATAACCACACAAGATACAGTTACATGCTATCCGTTCAGGTGTAAATGATGTACATGGTCAGTGGTTATTCTGAAAAAAGTGTTAAGAGTTGAGAGAAGGAGTGTCCTAGGAAACAATGGAACATAACGTTGAGAAATGCTGCATTCATTATTCACAGCACCCTTTGACACAAATATCTCAATATGAAATATTAAAACCTAAATACAGTAGGAAAAAGAAAAGCAAGTATCATATTGACCTAAAGACTGCTGGTGTCACAGCAACTCTCTTTCCTTGCAAACTACTCTTTTCTCTACCAGCACATCTTATCTTTACACCTACCCCTTGCTCTGTGGCCCTTTCTGATTGTTTGTGGAGAGGGATCACCTGGTGTCACGCTGTAAGGAGTGAGGCAATAAAACACTGAATTTCAAATGCCCATTGTACTCAGAATATTGAGGCTTGGAATATTGTGATATACTAATATTGTAGATAGAATATCAAAGGGCAAAATATTGAAAGGTAAGTGCATTGAGAGGGAGTATAGATTTACCATTCTTAGATCAACACATGGAACTTGACAATTTGTATATTTTGAAGGTGCATTGATATGGAGTTATGTATAGGAAATCAACGCTTACTAGTTTCAGTATCTTGTCCTTCAATACTCTGCCCATGCTATTTAGTGCAATTGAGATTCCTTCATTGATGTTCCAAAGACACACCCCTGAAGCCTAAGGCCGGATAATGTGTTGTTTTTAGAAGTGCTGGGTGATGTTGAGGACAAAGGGCCCAATTCACAAAGGTAAACTTAGACTTTTGGTCTAGTCTTAGACCAAAAGTCTGTGTTTATGACTTTGGGAATTCACAAATGGCATTTACAAGTACTATCTTTGTGAGGGCTGATTGCAGAGGCCCCATAACTTTTTGCCCCCCATTTTCCTCTTTTTGCTGGTGTTTTCCTGACTTTGATGGTGCCCTGGGTACTGCTAACCAGTCCCAGGGCCTGTGCTCTGTGTAAAATGGATATGCAAATTAGGCTAATTATAATTGGCTAAGTTAACCTACCTATAAGTCCCTAGTATATGGTAGGGCATGTAGGTTTGGGACCACAGCATAGGTGGTGCACACCTAGGTGCATTGCTGAGGTGCCCAGTGTCATTTTAAAAGCAAGCCTGCCTTGCTGGCTGCTTTTAAATTAAAGTTATATGCAAATTCGACTTTGGAATTAAAGGTACTTCCAAAATCTTAAACTACCTTATTTTTACATATAAGTCACCCCTAAGGTGTGCCCTATGTGCCCCTAGGGCTGGGTGCCATGTAACTATAAGCAGGGACTTTATAAAAATAGATTTATAAGCCCTGGTGAGGTAAAAACAGCCAAATTCGTTTTTCCCTCATTTAAGTAAATGGCCTTCATAGGCTAGAATGGGCAGACTTTATTTTAAATTTTAAAGTCTCCTTAAATGTTGCATACCAAGAATTTGGTATCAAATTAATTGTTGTAATAAATCCTACAACTTCCAGTTGTTGGATTTAATATAACTAGTTCAGGTAAAAAGTTTAGACTTTACCTAAGAAGTTGCCAATTTCAGCTCTGCGTTGTTTTTGCTGCTGTGCTCTGATTGGCCAGCCTGCAGCAGCTTCTGCCAGGCTGCCTTGATGAGGTGTGAAGTGGCCAGGCTTCACACAAAGGAATGTGCTTGGGGGAGAGAATCTCCCCTCAGCAGATGGTGAGGCAGGAAGGGGGAGGGCTGCCAAACTGGTCTTCAAAGGCAGAGAAGGACATTTGCAGCACCCAGCAACACCCCCACATCCTGCAACCCCAGACAGCTAGGTGCCCCCTTGATTAGATTAGGAGAGGGCAGGAGAGGGGTGTGTTTATGATTTTTAGCCACACCAGTGGGTGGGCTCAGCCAGATGTAACCTCCAAAAATCAGATTCATCCATGTTGGATTTTTAGAGACTGTTGCCTTCTGGGATGGATTTTTGCCACACTTCCCAGGAAGTGGTCATCACAGGGGGACGACCCTGTCCCTGATTGGAGAACCAGGGCCCCCCTGCTTTTCACCCAGGAGCAAGGATAAAACTGGCAGACCTGCACCCACGCCTCAGATCCCTACCAGATTTCAACAAGAAAGGAACTAAAGGAGAAGAAGGACTGCCCTGGTGGACCCCTGGCCTGCACCTGGAACCTGCACTCAGAAGGACTGCACCAGCTGCACACTTGGGCTTCACCACAAGAAGGACTTTGCCTGGCTTCAACTGGTTCAAGGAGGGACTCCCTGTTTGCTACAGGTGAAAAATTGCTAACCAGAGTCCCCTGCACCAACTCCTGAAGAAAGCGACCAGCTGACCACTGTCCAGTGGCCAAAAAGGAGTTTGCGCCAGGTGCATTCTGGGAGTTGAAGTCTGCACCCCCCAAGGACCATCACAGAACTTCTGGACCATTGGGGTGAGCTGTGGACCCCAAAAGAACCTTAAAAGAACATCTGGGTGAAGCCCCAGAAGTTTGGAAAAGATTTGAGAATTTTTGGAAAAAAGCTCCAGAGAGGGACCGACCCGCCGCGGAAATTCTAGCCGGCTTGCCTCAACCGCGACCCGGCCTGACTTCGTGGTTCGTCCCGGTAAAGAAAAACATCCAAAAAAGAGACTAAGTCCGAACGTAAAAAGTTGACCGGGACCTCCCAGCCATCGTATCCGAGAAGGGCTCCATGGACGTCGGATCAAGATCCAGGTTTACCCCGGTCGAAGGATTTTCATCTCGAAAAAACGACTAAGTCCGAAGGTAAAAGTCTCCACCGAGGAAACCCACATCGCGTATCCGGACAAGGGCTCCAGGAGGTCGGATTCAACTGGCAGGTTCGTCCCGGTGAAGTTAAACTTCAAAATAAAGACTAAGTCAGAAGGTAACTTTTTAACCGAGGCCTCCCGCGACCTGTAGCCGAGCAGGGCTCCATCGCGGTCGGCCTGAAAGTTTGACTTTGCCCCGGTCGAGGTGCAACCAGATGACCCGATTGGCGCTTTTTGTTTCTAAGCGCTAGAAAAGTAATAATTCTTTAAAAATTCATATCTCCGGTTCCCCTGAACCGATTTTAATAGTTTTTGTGTCATTTAAAAGATAAAAATATAAACTATTTTTATGAATTGGTTTTGGATTTTTAAACTGTTTCCTGTGTTTTATTTAATTACTGTTTTGTGATATTTGAATGCTTTACACTTTGTCTCCTAAGTTAAGCCTTGACGCTCGTTGCCAAGCTACCAAGGGTTGAGCTGGGATTAATTTACTGAGACCTAACTGTACCTATGTGGAGGTTAGTGGCTTGTTGCTAGGTGTAGGTACCTACCTGCCCTACCAATAACCCATTTTCCAACAATCTTTATGTCCGCCCGAGTGCCTCGTAAATGCCCTTTGTGAATTCCAAAATTCGTAAACTTAGACTTTTGGTCTAAGACTAGACCAGAAGTCTAAGTATTAAACCTGTTGAAGCATTCATAGATACTTGAACTGTGCAATCCATAACAGAACATCAACTGGGAAATAGAGCACATGGGTTGGGGAGCCGATCTAAGATGAAGCAATCTTTCTCTGCAAGATGAAGAGTCAGCATCAGCAGAGCTGCATATCGAACACAAAATCCATTCCAGGAAAATCACGGCCGGTGTGCTTCTCTAACTCCTGTAGGGCAGTGCACCATTGATATAATCAAAACCACACTGTCCTAGAGGTGCAGGTCTGATGCAATGTTATGTCTAGGTTTCAGGAACTGTCTCCAAATGGACAACGCAAGCATTAGATTATTTTGTTCTGTGTTCCTAGCCTTGAACAGAGTATTACATTACATGAAAGGCTTACTGAAAACAAGCAGTATTTTCAGAATAATATCATACAAGCACTAAGGGGCATATTTATAATGCCCTAGCACCACCTTGTGCCACATTAACGTAATTGTTTTTGACATTAATGTGGTTCAACAAGGCCAAAATCCCTGTGCCGTATTTACAGAGTGGCGCAATGCAAGCATTGCACCACCCTGGAACCCTTTGCACTACATTTTTTTCAGTCACCCTGTATTTTATTTCAGTCCGGATCTTTGTGCTCCTTCTTCTCAGGCATTGCCACTCTGGGTTAATCTGTTAATTTTCTGGTATGGTGCTAATCTCTTTGCAAGTTAGTACTGTTGTTCTCAGCCGAGTCCGATTCCTCTGATGGTGTGTTTTGCTCCTGAGTCAATTGTTGGGTTTTTCAAGCGGTCTAGTAGACTATCCCACTGCTGCATCCTCTCTGCGCTCCCTACTCCTTTTGCCATTTCTAGGCGTACCGCCTCCCCCTCTGCTTCGGCCCATTTAGCTAAGATGTCCCTCCATGTAAGCGCCCTTGTAACCCTGGGGTCCTTCCAATGCATGGTGATTTACCTTCTTGCTAGAATCAATGCTAGGTCTATGAATTTAGTTGTTACTTTCTTTGAGTGGGGTCTGGGAAAGCTTCCCAACAATGCTACTGCAGGGGTGATCGCCAGCTTCCTGCCCGTAATGGTCTTGGCATCGCGTATTACCTCTTCCCAGTATTGTTTCAACTCTGTACAGGTCCATAGCATGTGTATTAGGTCTGCCCCTAGCTCTGCACATCTAGGACATGAACTGTTCATGTTTTTGTACATTGATGCTATTTTAGCAGGGCTAAGGTATGCTCTGTGATATATGTATATGTTTATCAATTTGAACCTAGCATTTCTGGATACTTTGTAAACCTGGGCCGTGATGTTTCCCCATCTCTCGTCATCTATGTGTTCCCCAATGTCAGCTTGCCATAGGGTTTTTAGAGTATCAAGATGGTTTAGTGCGTCTGTTTGTAGTGTTTTGTAAATCGTTGATAGTACCTGTTTGTCTCCCCCTACTGTACAGATAATATAGCATCCAGCGTGTGTAGGTGGTTCCCTTAATCCCTGCTTCCAATGTCATTGTATTAAAGCTGCCAGGGATCTGTGCATGAGGAACATCTCGGGTGGTATTCCGCAATGTGCCATCTTGTCTGTTTATGTCCTGAGCTCTCCATTCCTGTAGAGCTCTCCTATCATGGTGGTCCCATACGTCTCTAGTTTTTTGATCCCCATTATGGAGCTCCCTCCGGGAAGTAGGGTCAGGTACCTCAGGGGGATCTCCGCTGAGTATGGGGACTTAACTCGTGTGCGCTGTAGGCTGCGCTTCCAGCATGTGTTTATGACCTGATGTTCAAGAGACTTTGTCTCCCTCTTTCCCCTTTGCGCCAGAAGTATCCCTGCGAGAGTTGTTGCCGCTTTCTCTCTCACGGGGTCTTCTGCCTCTGCAGTTGTTGCTACATGCAATTCTTTGGCCAACCATTTGAGCTGGCCTGCCAGAAAATATAATAACACATCTGGAGCTGCTAGTCCACCTTCTACTGTGGGTCGTTGGAGTTTGTGCAGGGCTAGTCTGTGGCGCCCCACCCCCCAGATAAAGCTGGTGAGGATGGAGTTAATTTCCCTAAAGGAAGATCGGGGTATCAATACTGCCAGGGTCGAAAAGCTATATAGCAGTCTTAGCAGTGCCACCATTTTTATCAGGGCCACTCGGCCGGTTACTGATAGCAGCAGTGTCTTCCAGAATTGGGCGGTTGTTCTTAATTTCCGTATTGCATAGTTCACATTTCCCTCTAGTAGGTCCCTTAGTTCGTGGTAAGATATTGGAAGGTTGTCGGGGACCATCCCAGATACTGGATGGTGTGGAAGTGGAGGGATTTCTGCCAGTTGATGCGGGGACCTGATATGTCCCCAAACCAATCCAGCAGGGCCATGACTCTGGGAAGATCCCTGTTTGGATCTTTTTTTAAAATAGTATCATGTCGTCTGCGTAAAGTGCGATCTGGTGCGTTCTTTCCTCTATGGCTATTCCCTCATAGTGTTCTTCTGTTATGGCCATCAGCGCCAATGGCTCTACCGCAATGGTGAATAGTAATGGTGATAATGAGCATCCTTGTCTGGTGACCCTCCCTATACTATAAGAGCTCAATATTGTTCGTCCAGTGCGGACTCGTGCCGTAGGGGAGGTATATAACAGCTTAGACCACTTAAGGAACCCTGGACCTAGAACCATCCTTCTCATCACTGTCTGCAACTAGTCCCATCTGAGGCTATCAAACGCTTTCTCGATGTCCACCCCTAATATTGCAGCAGTGGAGAGATTTGGGGAACCCGAATGCATTATTCCGATCAGTCTTCTGATATTAATAGCTGTGCTACGGTTAGGAATGAAGCCTGTTTGGTCGGGGTGGATTGTTTTTCCATGTGGGGAATCAACCTGGTGGCGAGGATATGACTCAATATTTTATAGTCCATGTTCAACATGGATAGTGGACGGTATGATCGCACATCTGTACACGGGCGATCCTGTTTTGGCAGTGGAACCACAATGGCTTAGTTTGTGGAGTTGGGCAGATTACCATTCTCAAATGCCTCCCCATATATATCACTGAGCCGTGGTGCCAGTAGATCCACGTACTCCTTGAAGAATTCTGCTGGGAACCCGTCTGCTCCTGGTACTTTCCCTCTGGCCATTGTCTCTACCGCTGTGGACACCTCCCGTGGGGTTATTGCCTCCTCCAGTGTTTGCTGATCATCTCCTCTCAGGGTTTGAAATCGGATGTTCCCTAGGCATCCCAGACGATCTGGCTCTAGGGGCACAGTGGGGGGGGGGGCATATAGTGCTGCATAGTATTTGGCAAAACTGGCATTGATTTCCCCCTGGCCGTATAATCTTCTACCCTCTGTGTCCTCTATTTCCATCACGAGTGACTGTTGGTGGGGACGCCAGCCAAGCCAATAATACCCCCGCTTTGTCCGCTTCCATGTGCTGTCTACTGATGTATTTCTTGTAGTCTAATTGTTTACGTTTTTCAAGGGTACTTGCTATTTTGTTCTTAGTCTTAGATATGCTAGGGGCCAGATCTGGGTTATCTGGTCTGTTGCGCTCCAATGTGCTCAGTGTTTTCTCATATTTATAAAGTACCCCTTCTATTGACCTCCCAACCCCCAGTATTCCTGCCATGCATTGGCCCCTGATAGTCACCTTAAACACCTCCCATTCCTGCGCTCGGAAGGGGGTCGAGCCTGCATTGTGCGTGAAAAACTCTTTAATTGCTTCTCGGATGGTTTGTCGATAGGCACTATCTTCTAAAGACTCTACATTCAATCGCCAATCTGGTATGGGGGAGCGGTCTCTCCGCCAGTCTAGGATAAGCAAAAGCGGGTTGTGGTCTGATATTGTGCAGCATAAGTATTCTGCACTGCATACCGTGCAATTTACATCCGGGGAGGTTAGGATTGCGTTCAATCGGACGTGTAAGTCATGCATGGGTGAGTAGAAAGAGTAGTCCCTCTCTAGCGGGTGGAGGTGCCTCCAAGAGTCGATCAGTCCCCAGTTACTCTGCCAGTTGGTGAAACTCTTGGCTGTCCTGTGTATAGGGGAGGACTCTAGGGGTGGGTGGGATCTATCTAGTGCTGTATTCGATACGCAATTAAAATCGCCTCCCACTACCGTTGACTGGGTTAGGTGGGGTCCCCAGTTACAGGACATTGCATGTAGTTAAGAGCTCTGGTCCTGATTGGGGGCGTAAATTCCTTCCAGTGTGATGTCCCTTCCCCCTAGTTGGCCTTTCACCAGAACGTAGCACCCGTCCCTATCTATGAGTGTTTCAGTTTTTTGGAAATGGATCCCTGGGCGCACCCATATCAGGATCCCTCTTGCGTACGCTGAGTATTCTGTGGCATATATCTGACCTCTCCATCTCTTTGCCAGCGCTGACACCTCTTTCCCTAGCAGGTGGGTCTCCTGTAAGAATGCTAGTTGTACCCCTCATCGTTTAGGCTGATTATATACCGTGTAGCGTTTACCTGGAGTGTTCAATCCCCTAATATTCCATGTGAGAAGTTTATAATCTAGCGGTCTGTCCATGTTCATTCCTTGTGTGTGAGTCTTTGGTGTATTTGCACCCATACCCCCATTTCGTGTGTGACAATGCCCAGGAGCATGGCCGGTTAGTTCTACTACATGAATCTATTTACCTAGTTTGGACCCCTCTACTTGCTAACTTAACAACTTTTCTATAAACCAAACTCCCTTTCCCTGGGACCGGTGACGTAACTTTCCCCAATCCAAACTTTCCCCAACTTGATAACCATTGTGGGTGGGGGGCTAAGTAAGGACCATGTGCCTAGCCCAGGGGCCCCGTATCAACGCATGCTTGCTTCATTACGTTTTTTTCTCCCAGGTGCCCCGACTATACTTGCGATAGGTGGGATGTGACAGAGTCCCATGTCTGTGGAGCTTGCGCTGTTGTGTTGTTGTCTACTGCTGTACTCCTGGTCCATCCAGCTCTGCAAGTCCTTATTTTTGCTGTTCTTTCGCTGCATTCCATCTGTCCATGCTTCTCCGCTCCTTCATTTGGGCGTGCGGGATCTTCACTGGTGTTTCAGATGATCTCATCTGATGTCCCTGGGGTGAATCGTGGGAGGCCATCGGCTGTGTCCTGTGATGAGCAAGAGATTTCATCAGGCCCGAGTCCTGTTCTGACATGGATTCGGACCGGCGTGGGGAGGTGACGCTTCCTCGTCCCAGGGATGCCACGACCTTCACAGCTTCTTGCTTTTCCCTCATTGTCTGATTGAGTGGCGGAGCCATATCCGCAATACGTTTCCCTCTCCGCCGAGAGGGCCCCCCTCCTTTTTTGTTCACTCCATCCTTGTATTGTTTCTCTGTCTGTCCTAGCTAGTCTAGCCATTCCTGCACTTGCTGTGGTGCTGTGAAAAAGAGTGTGTTATTGTTCGTGATGATCTTTAGTTTGGCCGGGAATAGCATGGCATACTGGATGCCTCGTTCTCTAAGACGCCGCTTGACCTCCAAACAGGTGGCTCTTTGCTTCTGGGTGTCTTTGGTAAAGTCCGGGAAGATCATTATTTGCTGACCCTCCATGGTGATATCTCCCTTTTTTCGTGCCGCGACAGGATGAAGTCTCGATCTTTAAAATGCAGAAGCTTTGCTACAATCGGACGCGGCCGTGAACCAGGAGGAGGAGATCTAGCAGGTACTCTGTGGGCTCTTTCTATTGCAAAGTATTGTGATAGGCCCTCTGGTGTTATTTCTTTGAGTATCCACTGCTCTAGGTAGGACTCCATGTCCAGCGCTTCACGTTCCAATTTTTCGGGGATGCCCACCAGGCGTAGATTGCTTCTTTGAGCTCTAGTTTCGGCATCCTATGCGCGTGACTTGAGTAGTTTAACCCTAGACGTCAGAGAGGTCACGGTTTTAGCGAATGTCTTGCATTCAGGGGTAAGTTGTTCTAGTGACTTTTCATTGGCTACTACTCAGTTGGCTAATCTCCTGTGATCGTCTCTTAGGAGCATCCGATCTGTAGACAGGGTGTCAATTTTGAGTTGCAGAGCTTCTCTAGGTGCCTGAATTGCGTGCAGTAGGGTGTCCAGAGTGGTACCCCCATCGGCCTCTCCAGGTGCTCCTTCTCTTTGCAAGCTGTTGTCCTCTCCTGGGCCTTCCTGTTTTTTGGGCTTGCCCATTTTCAGTTGATGCGCTAATTTTACAGGGCTGGGTGTGGTTCCCCCTCTGCGCTGGTTGTTCCCTCGATTTTCCCTTTTCTCCCTCTTGTGTTGGGGGGCTCTCTGAGTTTTCTTTCACCCTGTCAGTGCAAGTTGCCGTCGTCACGTTCCACTTTACTTCAAATCAGTGCGTGGAGTATCTGGCGGCTTCAAGGCCTTGCCCCTGCTTCGTCATGTTGCTCGCTCCGATATCCCCCACACTCACTTGCTGCGATGGGTTCCCTGTCGATTGAGAGGGCCCAGTTCAGGACCTTTGGCCGCCCGCTCCTGGTTTTTCGCCAGGCTCCTCGCAGCTCCGGCCTTTCTGGTTCGTTCTCCCATGGAGAGCGTGGCCTTGGCTCTCCGGGTTCTTGCCGAATGCACTGTCGGGTTGCCGCGCTATTCTCAGGGCCGTCGGTCTATTGCTTTTTTCCCGACCGGGGCCCGCCAATCTCCCCGCTCCTCCTCTCTCTGGTGGAGGGATCTGAATGGAGGTCTACGGGTTCTTTTGCACCTCCGCCGGCTCCCCCATAGGTCACAGCGCGGGTCCGGCCTTCCCTGCAGGCGCTCCCCTCCGACTCTCCTTACCGCTCACTTGGCCTGTTATTTTGGGGTCGGCACAGTCGCTAGTCGAGTTCTCCACATCCCGATCCCTCCTCATCGTGTCGGGGCCGGGCGGCCTCCCAGCTTTCCGCTCGCGTTTCAGGTTTTATTGTCGCGTCTCTGCAGGGCCGCCATTTTGTCCTGCCGCTCTGCTTCAGCGCCAAAACCGTTGAGTCATCCCGAGACAGCTAGATCTCTCTAGGCCTCCGTTTCTCGATGTGCCCGGGGTACCATTATGTGCCACAGGTCAGTCCTGGCCATCGCCGGGGTCATGAATTCAGGGTTATTGTGCGAAGATCGGTGGCCTCCGGGAGCTCCGCTTTACACGTGCTACTCCATAGGCTTCAAGCCACGCCCTGAAACCCTTTACACTACATTATGCCTGCGCCAGTCATAATGTATGCAAAGGGGGCGTTCCCCATTAGGGAAGCCGGAAAAATGGCGTAATTAAATCTATGAGATTTCCTTGCGTCATTTTTTATGGCACTTTTAACGCCTGCTAAGGGGAGCAGGTGTTAAAAGGTGGCTTCCATTCTTTAGAATGGAGCCCTATGTACTCTGCAGGAGTAGTGGCAATATTTTGGTGCTACTCCTGCAGAGTACATCAATAACGTCATGTGAAATGACTCTATTTTACCCTATCCTGCACCATGGTGCACCGTATTTTAAATATGGCGCACACATGGTGGAGGTAGGGGGGTGCTATGGGGTGCTAAGGGATGCAGGGGAAGTGGTGCTGCAACCGGTGCAGCGCCACTTTCCATAAATCTGCCCCAAGTGTGTAAAATGTAATTGCTAAATGTGGTCAGCCTAAAATGTATATAATATAAAATGTAATAATAAACTAAAATAGAGAGGCAAAGTGGACCCAAAAGGCCTCACGATAATGGAAGAACTGGACATGTTTTAAGGGGCTAGTGAAGTGAGTGACACAATAAGTGCTACAGGCCCACTAGTAACATTTCATTTGCAGGCCCTGGGTATATGGTATATCACTCTACAAGGGACTTAATTAAATTAAGCATGTCAGTCAGGTCCAACCCAATTTTACCATGCTTAAAGGAGAGAGCACAAGCACCTTAGCACTGCCTAGCAGTGGTCAATTGCACAGCATCCTAAAGCTAACAAAAACAATTTTTGAGCAAAAATAGAAGGGTAAAAGTTTAGCCTTTGGTGCAAGACCACACTAAGACAGATATAACTAACAATCTATCATGGGGTCTCAGTCCCCATTGAGCACATTTCAACATAATGGAGAATTGGGCACAGGAAAAATGGTGCTTCCAGTGAAAATACATTTTTTTTCTTCTTCTTCACGAGAAAACGTGTTTCCCAGTGGACAAACCTTCCACCTCCACTTAATGTGAGGTTGATCAATTACCTTCTCATCATCAAAGGGCACAGATTTTGGTTTGCACCGAGTTTTAGAGTTGGATAGGGTCAGATTTAAATTTGAGTTTGGAAATGCCCACAATTGTCCACTTTTGTGGGCCTTCCCAAACTTACAAGGCAGTCACACTTTGCAACCTCCTCTTCATGCCCTCAAGTGTAAGAATTTACTACATATTTTACCCACATTTGTGGCAGAGAATTCTGCATTAGTAAATTCATTTATATCTGCCTAGAATGTTTTTGGGAATTTCTGGTATGAGTAAAGTAATGTATTTTTGGCTGTAAACATACATTTATTGCTAAAGATACCTTTTCAAATACATAGTGACAGTCTTCAGAAATTCTTAAAGTTAGACTTAACCTGTGTACTTTGGGTAATCCTACCTTGGGTAAGTCTGTTTAAAAAAGTTCAACACGCTCTTAATACTGTGTTTTAAGACTTAAGACAGTCTGAAGAATGTCACGTCTGATTTAGAAACTTCTTCTTCTATTAAGCCAGCTTTACGATTTTCCTTTCCTTCTTAAAACTCTATAAAGTTAGTGGAAACATATTTGGAGGTCACAAAATATCTTAAGAGTGCTTGTTAAAAACCAAAACCTCTGGATGATTGACAAATAGTGTGGATTGTTATGACTCTCTTTAAATTTTTAGGCCCTGCATAAGCCAACAATAAGGCAAAAGTTTCAATCCCAGCATTGAATAGCCAATCAGATAAGCTGAATCTCCAGATCGACCTTATAAATGTCATGGCGACACATTTTGCAAGCATGAACACCAAATTGGATAAGTTGACATATTGGTCATCAACTGTTCAAGTTCTTACTCAGTCCCAGCAAGATGCTTGCAAATGTGGTCCAGTCATTTATAACCTGAGCACTTTGCCAGCCATCCTAACAGGCATCCTCAAAGAGTTGCGAGCCTCCAATAAAGAAACATTTTCAACTTCTCACCCTACTGCACAAACAGAACAATCTGGTGCAGCAAACTGACCTCCAAGATCAATCAACTTAAAACTAATGGAGAACTGGCTAGTACGTACAGTACCCTAGCTCCTGAGCAAGAGGCTGCAAACATGGTTCAACCAAATCAGAAAGCTCGAATGGTGAGGGAACCACAACCCCCAAGTTCAGCAGGCTTCAATCCAGTGATAGTGGTGCAGACTGACCTGTCCTCTAAAGTGGATCAAGAGAGTCAGGAAATTTCTGTGGCTTCGGCCTTCATTCTGTCAAAATCTGTGGACTCCAAGCCAATTATACAACAACCATCTAATTCAGTCCAACACACACAGGGCTCCCAAGTAGTGCTCTTATCAACATCAACTAAACCTGCAGATCTTAAACAGACTGATGCACAAGGTAATAAAGCATTGCCTCAGGGTCTTCCTGGAACCTTGCAAACAACTTTTACAAGCCAAGACAATCCACTGTGGCTTTATCTGAAGTTCATAAATCGACCTGACTAGGTTGTCCAACCAGGGGTCAAATTGAACAAAGCCCCTCCAGCACTTAGGTGTTCATTATGACTTTGGCAGTCTAAGCAGAAGACTGCCATGTGTGCGTGGGCCAAAAGACTGCCAGTGTCGGCGGTCTCACGACCTCCATATTACGAAGCACATACTGTAGACCAGCCAAAAACAGCAAAAAATCCGACACCATCGGCCTGATCGAGGGAGGGAGAGAGGCTGTACCCCCTCCAGCACCGCCACACCAACAACATCCCACCCTCCAAATTATGACCCACAAATCAGCACAGCTGTCTTTGTACGGCAATAATCTATTGGTCGGAACTGCTGCAGTCAAAAAATCAACTCCACCAGAACACAACACCACATTGGACACTACGAATGCCCCACACCTGACACACATCCACACACACATCTGCGCACTGCAGTAAAATACACACACGCACAACCCCTCGCATCCTGAATTTCTGACTGAGAAAAGGAAGAATACATAAATAGAATGCACTGCACATGGATAGCATAGGCACCACCACACCTAGCACGCAGCACACACTCCACAATAGCACCCCTGCACACAACAAACATGTCGCCACTGCACACAAGCACCACATACCACAGGCACACTTAACCACACAACCCCACCGCACCAAACAGCACACCCCGCTCCTCTGCATATTACACACCCCACCACCCACAACACACCCACCATGTCTCAACAGAAACAGCCACGATTCACAGACGAGGAGTTGAGGGTCATGGTAGATGAAATCTTCAGAGTGGAGCCACAACTGTTTGGAGCACAGGTCCACCAAACATCCATAGCCAAGATTACTGAGTTATGGCATAGGATCGCCGACAGGGGAACTCAGTGGGGAACCATCCAGGTACAAAGGAGGACCTCGGGAAGAGGTGGAACGACTTACGGGGGAAGGTCCGGTCCATGGCAGCAAGACATCAGATAGCCATCAACAAGACTGGCAGTGGACCCCCAACTCCTCCCCCAGAGTTAACATTGTGGGAGAAGAAGGTCTTGGCCATCCTGCTCCCAGAGGGCCTGACTGGAATACCAGGAGGACTGGACTCTGGTAAGTCAACACTCCCCGGGCATCATGTAGTACTGCACAGCATGCACCCCCACCAGCCTTACACCCCCTCACTGCACCAATCCAGCTGAACCCAATACCCTCCCTTACATGCCACACCTCCCCACTACCACTAATCCCACAAAGGCCCACCACCGTCCTTACACCCCCTCACTGTACCCTTACCTGCACCAATCCACCTGAACCCAATACCCTCCCTTGCGTGCCACACCTCCCCACTACCACTAATCCCACACCGGCCCACCAATTGCATGGATATCTCCTACCTTAGTAAGTACTACTAATGCCACAAGGCAACACTCCCCACCCTTGTATAACTGCTAATTCCACTCCCTGTTAGGGCACAAGCATGTATAACCAAGTCACCCCCTTTACCTATAGGATACCTGGACTGCTCACTAGTACATGGCAATGACAGAATTGATGACCACAACCTTCTATACTACAAACACACAACAGCAAAATCCATCAGCCCTTAAACATTGCCAGTGGTCAAGCAACTGTCATTGCCATCACTGGAAAGCAAGTCAAGGCTATGGTTGCAAACAACCATGTGAACAACAAGTACATTTAATAAATGTAAAACACCTCCTCTCCATCCACAGGTATCCCTACTACTGCCACCCAGCAGGGGATGCCAGAGACAGACAGTCAGCCCCTGGTAGTAGGCCCAATTGAAGACTACAACTCTGGATATCTGGAATGGGGATGTCTCGTCTGGCCCATCGAGGCTGACTGGTCAGTACACCACCACTAGCCACACATTGTCCACATCTGAGTCCCTCACCGCTGTTGCTACCACAGCACAGGAAATTCCCCCACCCTAAACCTGTGGCCCCAGGACAGATAAATCTGTAGTGTTCCCCACAGTACAGGGACCTGAGTCAACCCCTAACGTCCAAGACGATGAAGGTCCTGGTTTCAGTGGAAGTGGGCACACTTTGCCAGGGCCACAGGCACAATGGGCTGAGGGAGGGCAACTATGAGTCAAGGGATGATATACCAATGGGACACAATTGGCCAGGAGGCCTGGGAACAAACCAGCTATTAATCAAATACTCACAACCTTGCAGGAGAACCAGAGGCTGAAGGGGGATTACCACTAGCAGGTCATGTAGCAGTTGCAGACACACAATGCCACCATGGCCTCCATTTGTGCTGTGCTCACTGAACTCATCAGCAACCTGCATGTGTCCTTCACCCACCAGCAGGCCCCTACCAGTAGCCAAGCAACCCCTGTGCCATCTACATCTTCCACAGCCACTTCAATGGAGGCACAGACAGATGACCCACAGAACATGGGCAGCCCTGCAGGACCTGAGGCGAAGACCAAAAACACCGCTAGGAAGTCGTCTCTCACCTGAATATTCTCCCTTGTTTGTCACTGAGTCACCCTCTATTCTCACTTGGCCCTTGGAAACTGGATGTTAGGACTCGCACTTACACACGCATGCTTCTTGCTGCACCCTCACAAAATAAATCAGCATGTATGAAGAACAATGAAACATGTCATGAATGTGTTTACAGCACAGCACTTCCCTGTAACTTGTAAGGAACACTACATTGCATGTTTGTTTATATTGATAAAAGCAAGTGTTTTCCCATTTGTGAACTGTGTGCCAAGGGGTTTATGGAGACATTAAATTCCTTCATATGAATCATCAGAAGTGTGATGACTCATCACCAGCATGTGTCTGATGACTCATCACCAGAATTCCTTTATATGAATCATCAGAAGTGATTGATGACTCATCACCAGCATGTGTCTGATTACTTATCACCAGTCTATAAATAGAACTACTAAGGTGTTTCCTGTGCTTGGCTTCGAGTCTTCCTTCTCTCGCAGATGTTCCCGGTTCTGATGGAGTTTCCCTGATTCTTTCTGGAGTCGTCATTTCAGTGCGAGGATTCATCGGAGCTTCCCTCTCTGGAGCAGAACACTTTTACAGCGGCTAGAGAATTTACGAACAGTATTCCATCTCCCTCAAATATTCAAAAACATTCCAGGAGAAGTTTGTTCATGAGTAATCCCCCTCTCGTTTCCCTGTTCTCAACCTTCTCGAGGTTAGTGATCTTTTGGTGCATTATGAAAAACATTTGTCGATGCTGAGAAAACCGTGATACAAGACTATTTTCCAAAGACAGCTTGAGAAGTATTTTTAAAGGCAGCATTGAAGTTAAGTGTGGTGAACTCCTGAAAACATTGTTTGATATCTATGCAAAATTAGAAGTTTTATTCTGATTATTTTTAGAGCGAGTCTATTGTGTGAAAACGAATAACAAAAGACAAGTTCATAAGTTTGATTGTATGATGATTTTGTTGGGAGTTGCAAAAGCGTGTTTAATAGTTGAGCATTCAAGTGCTAATAATTATTGTGATTTTGCTGAAAGGCTCGGTGATTGCTCAATCAAATGATAATAATTATTGTTATGTTGCTGAAAGACTCTGTGATATTTATAGTTCTGTTGATTTTGATTTGTTTTTGGTCTTAGAAATTCCTGCACCAAACCCTGAGACAACTTCCCTTCCCTTTCTAAATCCCTGTTCCCTATCCCTTTCCCCCCGAGACTATTTGCTCTTTCTCTTTTCAGTTCAGATACAACAGAATAGTGTTTAGGATTGAGGGTTTTATGCTCTTCTCTCCCGCAGAACCTGTAATTCAGGTGAGTGGACATGATCTTGTCACTGGACCTGTGAAAACAACAGTTGGGCCATCTGCTCTGATGCTTCCAATCCCATTCACCCCACTCCTCAGCAAATGCACTTTGAATCACAATAAATACATTTCAGCACAGTAATGGCTTAGGTATCATCATTGTCACCAGCACCACTTAATGTAAAATAGTTAATATGAAATGCACATGCATGTGTCAATAAGTCTGACAGATGGGCAGATGTGGCAATAATGTCCAGCAGGTTGATCATGACCTCCTTCCTGTGCTTTAATCCTGTGCCAAGGGTGCCAACAGTCATGTCAGAAAGCAGAGTGGGACCATACATCTGACCTCAAGATAGAACAAGATAGGGTAAAGCTTCAATGATATCTCTCATATTGCACATCCAATACACATACAGGACACAATGTAATCCTCAGGAATCATGTTGCATTGGGGCGGTCACCACATATCACCAAGGTAGGTCTGTAGGTCAGACACATGCAGAGGAAAAGAACCATTTCTCATGGCTAACATCACCAACAGAAAACCTATCTTGCAATGTCCAAAACAGGTAGTTTACCTGACATCAGGTTTGAGAACTGTGTGGATGGGTAGCTGGACTGTCATGTGATAGGTTGAGGGCAGACCATACACATTCAATCTGCAGTCTTGAAACCATGCAACATGGGGAACTTAATGCTGAAGTCATGCAAGTACCACATGCCTTTGGCAGTATAGCAGTTACACCCCCCCTGATTGTAACCCAGCATCCCATCAAAATGCATTACACAGAAGGATGGATGTAGTACACTCACATCCCCTGATCCAAAACACACGGAGGGACAATGTCACTAGGCAGACAGGGTCGGAGGTCCCATAAACTTCTGACAACACATACTTGGCATTCATTGGAAGAACTGCTGAATCAACTCAGTCCTAGAGTAAGCTGCATCCTCCTCATCTGCCTCCTTGTCACTTCCAGAGTCATCAGCCTGAACCACTAGTCCATCTGCCACCTCCTCATCCAACAGTGGAATGTGTCTTCTCAGTGCAAGATTGTGCAGCATGCAGCATACAATGATTTGGCACACCTTCTGTGGTCTGTACTTTATGGCACCTCTGGACACATGTAGACATCTGAATCTTTCTTTCAGTAGCCCAAATGCCCTCTTAATTACTTGCCTCGTTCGGCTGTGAGCCTCATTGTAACTATCCTCCCCATCAGTTGTAGGGTGCCTCACTGGTTTTAGGAGCCAGGGCAGGTTGGGGTAGCTGGAGTCACCTGTGTGCACAAAGGTACGGATCATTAGGGAACCATGAGAGGCATAAAGCTGACTGTGAATTGAAGTAGCCTAGATGTTAGATATATACAGTGGTACACTTACCAATGAACCAGGCCCTCTCTCTCTGTAGTTGCAACATCATTTGTGGGACACTGCTGTTCCTCAAGACGTAAGAATCATGTACAGATCCAGGAAACTTTGCTGTCTGATAGGATATGTCACAGCAAGACACACCACCTGCCAATTGACAGAATAGTGATTATTCCTGTTCCTGTACATTTGCTCATTGGCCATGGGAGGAACTAAAGTGATGTGGGTGCCATCAGTGGCCGCTATGACATGTGGAATGTGTGCTATGTCAGACTTCACAGTGTACAGATCAGCATGTTGTGTGAACCTGATGTAGCTGTTCAAGTGTTTGCGAAAGGTATCCAATACATCCTGTAACACAAAACTGAACATCAGCTGTGACATTTCTACAGCCAGTCCCACAGACACCTGAAAAGATCCTGAGTCGAGGCAATGCAAGACAGACATCACCTGTACTGTTGGTGGAATGGCATGTGAATTAAGTATGGCTGGCAGGAGATACGGCTCCAACTGGAGTTCCCTGATGGTTTGACGGTTCAATGGATAAATCTGTATTATGTGTCTCTCTTACATGGTGGGAAGGTCTACTAGGGGCCGGTAGATGGGTGCATTTCTCTATCTCCCCATTGGATGGTATATAGGCATAGGACAGCCACATTTCAGGACATCTGTCACACTGTTGTTGCTAAAGGACATCATAGAAGTGGTGACCAGGACAAGTCATGTTAGGTATTTGAAACCTGACACAGGGAAACAATTATACACAAACTACACAACTGTGACATCCTGGCTGTCAATTCCATTGATCTACTTGTCACAAGGGGTCTGTACAGAGCTGGACATCAGACATAGTAGACTTGTCCCTAAGTCGGATACAATTATCAAACATCCACACCTTTAAAAGATTATACGTCAGACATAATGGCAGGTGATACTCAATTCACTAGTGTGTTCACATGAGTTGACATTGTGAATGAAGCAATTAGTGTTTAACTTCATGCTATGATGCACTAGGATGATATAGAAATCTTTAGAATATGTGAAGTGGCAGCCGCCTGTCCTGCATGCAGAGGACAGGTGGAAGTGACCTAATTCCGCCGGCGTTAGTCATCATGGCTGTAGGCTTTCGGCACCGCCGTGCAACTCCTCATTGGTTAACATTGATGTCTATAGGAAACTGGGGCCAAAGATGATCACCGCTGGGGGTAACGGTCATTACCGCAGCGGCCGAGACCGCCATTTTCTATAACCCGACTCACTTGACTCCTGACACTGGAGCAAGTAAGAGCTCCACTGCATGAGCTGCTGTGTTCTGTATCTGGAAGACACAATGGCACATCCTGCAGGAGATAGGGCCCCTGCCTTCACCCCTGAGGAACTGGAGAAACTGGTGGAAGGGTCCTACCCCTGCATGGACAGTTGTATGGGGCTCCAGATAAACAGGTCAGTACAATGTGGTATACTTATGAGCTAGGGTGTTGTTTGACAGCGAAAGTGTGTGAATATAGACATGGCATGATTGATTGCTAGGTTTGAGTTGTTTGAATGATAATAGCGTATTGCGGACTCTGTATGAGCCTGTGCTGTGCATGCTGTTCAGGCTGTGTGTAGGCCACTGCTACATGAATCTCTCCTTTTGTCTGTGTCTCCCCTGCAGGTAAGTGCCCATTAGAAGAAGGGTTTATGAAGAGCCACCTCCAAGCAAGTGCAGACCCTGGTGGACACCCCGCTCCAAAAGGAAATGCTTTGTTCTGCCTTCCTGGGCTTGAGCTGCTCAAGCAACAGGAGGGCAGAAACCTGTCTGGGAGGTTGCAGCAGCTGGGGCTTCATTGTTGCAGTTTGCAGAGTTCCTGGAGGGTACCGATGCAGTTTCGTCAGTAGAAGATGAAGTGAAGAATGCAGAGGATTCCTGCTGGAGTCTTGAAATCCAAATCTGAGGAAACACCCAGAGGAGAGACCCTAAACAGCCCTGAAAGGGAGATTGGTCAGCTAACAGGTAAGCACCTATCAGGAGAGGGCTCCGATGTTACCTGCTGGCACTGGCCACTCAGATGCTCCCAGAGTGCCCTGCCAACTTGGAATCCAAGATGGCAAAACCCAGGGACACTCTGGAGGAGCTCTGAGCACTATCCCTGGGGTGGGGATGGACAGGGGAGTGGTAACTCCCCTTTCCATTGTCCAGTTTCACACCAGATCAGAGACTGGGGATCCCTGAACCGGTGTAGATTGGATTATACAAGGAGGACACCATCTGTGCCCTTCAGAGCATTTCCAGAGCCTCAGGGCGGCTACCCCACCCATGCCTGTAACACCTATTTCCAAAGGGAGAGGGTGTAACACCGCTCTCCAATAGTAAATGCTTTGTTTTGCCTTCCTGGGCTTGAGCTGCTCAAGCAACAGGAGGGCACAAACCTGTCTGTGAGGTGGCAGCAGCTGGGGCTACCTGGAAAACCTCAAAAGGCTGGCAGTACTGGGGGTCCACTGTGGAGCCCCCAGAATGCATGTAATTGTACAACCAATACTAGATTCAGTGTTAGGGTACACTTCCAAGATGTTAGACACCTTACATGTCCATATTTGGAGTTACCATTTTAGACCTGACAGCCTTAGGGTGGTCATCCCTAACTTTTTGCCAGCCTCCCTCCACTTTTTGGACACTGTTTTTGCTGGTTTTAAGATTCTTCACACTTTACCACTGCTAACCAGTGCTATATGCTCTCTCCCTTTAAACATGGTAACATTGGATCATACCCAATTGGACTATTTAATTTACTTATAAGTCCCTAGTAGTGTGCACTATATGTGCCCAGGGCCTGTAGATTAAGTGCTACTAGTGGGCCTTCAGCACTGATTGTGCTACCCACTTAAGTAGCCCCTTAACCTTGTCTCAGGCCTGCCATTGCAAGGCCTGTGTGTGCAGTTTCACTGCCAATTTAACTTGGCATTTAAAAGTACTTGCCAAGCCTAAAACTCACCTTTTTCTACATATAAGACACCCCTAGGTAACCCATAGGGCAGTGTGCTATGTAGGCAAAAGGCAGGAGATGCAGCTATGTAGTTTACATGTCCAGGTAGTGTAAAACTTCCAAATTAGTTTTTACGCTGCTGTAAGGCCTGCTCCCTTCATAGGCTAACATTGGGGATACCTCATACATTGTTTGAGTGGTAGCCGCTGATCTGAAAGGAGTAGGAAGGTCATATTTAGTGCGGCCAGAATGGTGATATAAAATCCTGCTGACTTGTGAAGTTGGATTTAATATTACTATTTTAGAAATGCCACTATTAGAAAATGAGCATTTCTCTGCACTTAAATCTTTCTGTGCCTTACAATCCACGTCTGGCTGGGTTTAGTTGACAGCTCCTTGTGCATTCACTCAGACACACCCCAAACACAGGATACTCACCCTCAATTGTATACATCTGCATTTTGAATGTGTCTTCCTCCTAGTCTGGGATGGTGGAGGGCCTGCTCTCACACAAAGGACTGCCACACCCCCTACTGGGACCCTAGCAGACAGGATTGAAATGAAAGGGGACCTGGTGCACTTCCAAGCCACTCTTTGAAGTCTCCCCCACTTCAAAGGCACATTTGGGTATATAAACAGGGCCTCTGCCCCTTCCAACTCAACCACATCCTGGAGAAGAAAACTGGAACCAGAACCTGCATCCTGCCAAGAAGAACTGGCTGGCTGCCCAAAGTTCTCACCTGACTGCTTTCTGTGAAGGACTGCTGCCTTGCTCTTGCCCTGCTGCCTTGCTGCTCTCTGGCTGTGGTAAAGAAGTGCTCTCCAAGGGCTTGGATAGAGCTTGCCTCCTGTTCCCTGAAGTCTCAGTACCATTAAGACTTCTCTCTTGCAACTGGACTCCTTGTGTGGCAAACATTTGATGCACAGCTTGCTAAAGCCGTCGCACAGCCTGCACCATGGTGAGAAATTCACCGCACGCCGAACCGGAACGACGCAGCATGACTTCGCAAGGAGAATATTGACGCGGCGCCTGCGTTGCGACCAGAACTTTGATGCACGGCCCACCGGATCGACGCATAGCTGACCTAGGACGACGCAGCCCGACTTCCAGAGGGGAGTCGACGCAGCACCTGCCGTGCGGGAGAAAATTCACACAACGCCCACCGGAACGAGGCAGCGCTTGTGACTTCACTGCGCAAGCCCAGGATTCCACACATTGACCCCGGGCGTCTGAAAACCCTGCAACCCAAAGAGGATCCATAACCAAGCACCGGAAATCGATGCACAGCCGTCCCTGAGTGGAAACTAAATGACGCATCGACCTGTGCTGCCCGAGAAATCAACGCACACCCCCTTTGTTTCTACGCTTCTCCTCCTCTGCGGCCCTTTGCAGGGATTTTTCATGCAAACCAGGTACTTTGTGCTTGAAAGGGACTTTGCTTTAAAAAGACTTAAGACACTTTATATCACTTTTCAGTGATATCTCTACATTTACTTATTGCATCTTTGATCGTTTTGACCTGCAAATATCCAGATAAATATTATATATTTTTCTAAACACTGTGCGGTGCATTTTTGTGGTGCTATATTGTGTTATTGTATGATTTACTGTATTGCACAAATACTTTTCACATTGCCTTCTAAGTCAAGCCTGACTGCTCAGTGCCAAACTACCAGAGGGTGGGCACAGGATAATTTGGATTGTGCGTGACTTACCCTGACTAGAGTGAGGGTCCTTGCTTTGACAGGGGGTAACCTGACTGCCAACCAAAGACCCTATTTCTAACACCATTGTGAAGCTGGACACAGGTATTGAACTATGTCCAGCGCACACATATCATGGTATCCCCACACTCACAAAGTCTGGGAAAATGGTCCTGGATGACATGGAGGCAACTCTGCTAGCACAGGGGTGCCCTCACAGATAGTGACCTTGCACCCAGCCTTCAGGGTTGGGAGGCCTGACATATAGGTGACTTATAAGTGACCTGGTGCAGTGTAAATGGCAGTGAAAGGGTGCATGCACCATTTCACACAGGCTGCAATAGCAGTCCTGTAGAAGCCTTTGCATGGGCTCCCTATTGGTGGCAAAAGTAATGCTGCAGCCCATAGGGATCCCCTGGAACCCCAACACCCTGGGTAGCTAGGTACCATATACTAGGGACTTATAAGGGGGTATCAGTATGCCAATTATGAGTGAAATACTGTGTTAACAGTATCCAACAACCAAATATAAAGGGGAGGGAGCATAAGCACTGAGGTCCTGGTTAGCAGGATCCTAGTGACACAGTTAAACACACTGACAAACAGGCCAGAAAACATAAGCACTGTGGTCCTGGTTAGCAGGATGCCAGTGACACAGTCAAACACACTGACAAACAGGCCAAAAATGGGAGTATCCATGCTAGAAAGAGGATACCTTGTTACGCCCCTGCCTCAACCCAGACCTTCCTATGCTCATACCCTGCTAAAAAAAACACCTCCAAAGCCAAATGCCCCTGCTCCACCCAAAAATCCAAACGCCCTCCCTCACAATCAAAATTGAAACCTAAGCCCCCTCAAAACCTAAACCCAAGGGCCCCCCTTCCAAGCCAAAGCACCCATCCCCCAACCCCTGAGGTGCCTGCTTGCCACATTGATGCCCCTGCCATGCGGAGGCCAATTTGCAGTCAGGAGTCAAGTTGGGGCCTCATCTGTATATAGTTTTATCTGTTTTTAACATTTTGATACATCTGCCCACATAGCTGTGGATGTCAAGATGAGCAATTGTCCTGGTTCCCTTAAACATGGTTGTGTTATAGCTGTGTACTTTGATGTGTGTGGTGTATGTGTTTGGGAAGTATTTATGTTGCTGCATGCGCTAGGTTGATGACTTGTGCAATGTGGGTTTTGTGATGTGTTGTTATGGTTGTGTGTGGCATTGTGTGGTAGTGGTGTGTGCTTCTGTGTGTATAGTGATGCATATGTGATGTCCATTGAATATTGGTTGGACGTGGCGTGTCACCTGAGGCCTTGTTTGGATGTCTGTACTATTTCTATGATTGTGTGTTGTTGCTACGTATTGCTGGCAGTATTTGTTGTCGGGTGGAGTTGTTCGAAATGCCTTTCTGACTATGTGTTTGTATGTTGGTGATGTTGTTGTCATTGTAGGGTGATGTGTATGGCTGTGTTTGACAGTGGCAATGGTATGCATGTGTGGTGTACTGTGTGAGTGGCACGTGTCTGTTGGCCGTGGTGTGCGTAGTTTGTGTATGTGTTTGTGGTGTGTAGTTAGTGTGTGCGTGTATGTCTGTAGCTGTGTGTGTTGATATGGGTGTTTGATCGCATGTGTGTGTGGAGTCATCTCTGTCCATGTCTGGTGTGTGTGTTGTGTGTAATTGTTACGACTCTGTCGTCCCATTTCTAGGGGGTGCTGTAAGGGGACTCTCAGTAGCCTGGAAATCACCTTGAACACTTATCTAGAGTCCCTTGCTGACTCCTGTTTGTTTCTCTTTTGGCCATGGTATACCTTTGTAGTACTACATTTGCTTCCTGGGACTGCAAATCCCATAATGCACAGCCTGGTAGTCTGAAAAGCCTGGATTCTATTTCCCATTGTTTTCTATGGGAGAAGTCCATTTGCTCCTTTTCACCGGATCCTCTCCTCCAGGACTTGCGAGTGTCTGAAACTACACACACCTGAGACCTCTCCTGTGCAGCCCAGTCATGTGATACCACCTGGGATTTTCTGCAGCTTGGAACTGCTTATAAGCAGCCATTTCCTCAAGATCCCCGTCGTGCATTGGAGTTCGATTCCTTTGTGTTACAGACCCTTTATCGGATGGAGTTCCAGTCTTGCTCCTGTTCTGTTCCAGTTTGAACCTGTTTCCTGTTTCTCTGCCCTGCTCCTGATTGTTCCAGCCAGAGTCTGCTCCCTATCTCTTAGCCTTGTACCTGTTTGTTTCCTCCAGAGTCTGCACCCTGTTTCTCTGTCCTGCTCCTGCCTTGTTACAGCTTGAGCCTGCTCTCTGTTTCCCAGTCCTGCTTACTGCTTATTCCTACTCCCTGTATTCCAGCCCTGTCCTTGCCTGTTCCTGCCAGAGCTTGCTCTCTGTTTCCCAGTCCTGTCTGTGTTTGTTCCAGAAAGAAGTTTGTTCCCTGTTTTCCAGTCCTGGTCCTGCCTTTGCTTCAGCCTGAATCTGTTCCCAGTTCTTGCATTTGCCTCTTCGTTTGTTTCCTTCTGTTTCTGTTTCCTATCGGTATTTGTGTATGGTAAGTATTCTATCAGTCTTCAACAGTGTATAAGTGTCCTCCTTTGTACTGGGGTTGGCTCCTGGTTTCCAGGAGGCAATTCCAGCCCCCATCCTTGTCTAGTGTTATACATTGTCTTTCGTGTCTAACAGTGACAGTGTGCTACTGCTGTTTTTACAGGAATCTCCACTGTGTTTCCAGCTGGACCCACAAGAGTGTTTCTTGTGTATGTAACTACCATCCTTGTTTTTGCTCTAGGATCCAGAGGCAGAATCACTTATGCTGCCTCCTTTCTATGGGGCTTGCAGGGTGACTATCTGCAAGAACAAACTGCACAGAGGCATTGACATTCCCTGTCACTGCTGGAGATTCTGTGCCCTATTCTGTGTACAACCCCAGCGTGTTTGTCCATTAGTAATCTGTTTCCTGTTTGTTCACACAAGGGTTGCTCTGCTTCTACTTTCCTGTTTCCTGTGCCTGTCCATAGTTGTCCTATCCCGTGGATGCCTTTAGCTGCTCTTCTGCCCCAGCACACTACCTCTTTAGGATATTCAGTGACCTCAAGGGGTGTCCCAACCAGATTCCTGATCACACCCACCCGAAACCGTGACAGTAATACTGCCCTTCCCTCCAGTGTGTGGTAGGTGGGGGCACTTATTGTTGTTGTGTTCATCGTTGTTGCTGGTCCTGGGGGTGCATGGCAAGATACAGCAGTGGAAAGACTGGCAGTTCAGATTCCATGGCGGCCGTGGACACGTCTGTGTACCTAGAGGTGAGTATCTCCTTTTATGCTACCAGTTTCCACCAGGCTTTTCGTGCCGGTCGTACCCCCACCAGAAATCCTGGCAGTCTGATGACTTGTAATATGGTGGGCGGTGTATTGATCCCTGCAGGCCTGGAGATGGCTACCGCCGACGGCAGCAGTCCGCCTGCACTAGTGGCACTGTTGGTGACTTGGCTGTGTTATGGTTGGATCACCGCTGTGGTAGTAATATGGCAGTGCGACTGCAAGCGTGACAATCCGGTGTCCTCCAAACTCATATTGAGGGCCTCTGTCTTCCTCTATGGACATTCTCTGTCAACAAAGTGGAGGGACCAGCTTTAAGCAGGGTGACAATCCAAAACTTTCAAGTCACCACAAAAAACACTCAACATTGCCCCTGAACGGTCCTGCCGGCGCAAAGTGTGTCGAGCATTCGACGCATTGCTGGATTCTGTGGAGGGCAGCAAGAAGTTAAGCTGATGTCCAATGATAAGATCATGGTGAACTTTATCTGCTGCACCAAAATAACAATCTGGACTGCTCTATGGAAGGTATGAATTGTGATGTTCAGCAAATCATTCTGACCCCAAAATATCCATTGCAAGGCCAACAGGACATATTAAATTGAGGGAATATTTTGAGACTGTTTGCTAAGACGCCATTGATTCAGCATATTAAATCCTCTGAGCTACTGTCAGTGAAATTTCTCCCAAGAAGTTGCCCTTCAAGCCCAGAACAAACACTTACCACTTGGAGGTCTTAGGAGATACCCTCATTGATCTTAAATGCTAAACAACAGTTTGAATCTGGGTGCACAGCTCTTTCCAAACCGGTCAAACAGTGACATCTGTTTCCTTTACTGGCTGCCAAATCAAGGATAGAAAATGATTCTTATGCTTCACAGGGGTGTTCATCCTCATCTGACTCTCAACCCCCAAAAGTGACAGTCTCTCGGATAAGGAAGCAATTAAGAAATGCATCTATGCTGAAGCCTAACTTCAACTTGCCAGATCCTCCTGTGTATTCTGTGTTACGTCAAACTTGTGGCTTAGTAAGTACAGGCCCTCACCTGCACGACCAAGCTGTGGATGATCCCCTTGTGGGTTGGCGGTGGATAGCATCAACACTAAATGCCCCAAAGAAACCTGACCCCTAAATGATTGTGCAAGAAATAAGGGACAGGCACGGTTGTAAATACTTTTTCTTGGAATATCTCTAGGGCAAAAGATATAATTATTGATGGTTTCACATTAGCAAATTGAGGTTGACATGAACTGGCCATGCTGCAAGAAATGTGGTCGATCGACAAAATGCACTTAGGGGGTTATGTGCTTCACCACATCAGCGCTAAGAAACCAAATCGATCAGATAGACAGTGTGGTGGCCTTGCGACTTATCTTTTAACTGCATTATTTGTAACCTCAGAACAACTAGCAATCTCATCTGATGATCAGCAGGGTCATTAAGCTCAACATTGAAAACAACCAGCAAGTAGCTACACTTGTATTATTTAACATCTATGCCCATCCCCGCAAATCAAGAAAGGACTTAATTTTTAAGAAATAACTTCACGAGATATCAAAAATTAGATATACCCACCCAAGCTGAGGCATCCTGGACACAGCGATTTTAATGCTAAATTAATTTATACACCAGATAATGATGAGCAGCTGGCAGCAGAAAATGCCTTATGTTCAGCTTAACCCCGGGCGAGTCATCCGCGGAAGCAACTTAATCGCACTGGCAGGGAATTGGTTGCTGCTTGGGAGTACCTGGGTATGAGGGTCCTCAATCGTAGGGCCATAGATGACATTCCACCCAGGTTTCACCACTACAGGTTGATCTGTGGATCAATAATTGATTATACCATAGGGACCCCCTCGCTATCACAGCTAAGGAAGTTTAAAATTAGAACTATGCTTCAAAGTGACCTTTCGTACTAACATTTAGAGCTGGCACTTAATGCCACTATGCATGTTCTAACACGAGCTGCATCTGGAAGCCTTGGATCAATTAATTTCAAGTGTCTAATCTGGGTGTACCGTTCTTTGTCAAAGTTAGCTGTCAAGGCAAAAATGGCACTTCAACGTATATCACTCTCGTGCTCAGCTGCAGTGGACCTCTTTCTCAGCAAGATTAATATCACTTGGTTCTACATCTCTGCCCATGTCGGCCAGGATGCCTCAGGAACCCAAAAGCCTGTCAGCCAAAACTTTATTATTAACAATGATGTTGAGAAGAGAGCTCAGAAAGATCAAGAAATCAACTGCCAAAACCTCAACATCTGAGATCATAAAAAGGTTAAGAAAGAAGCTCTGGCAAGAATGAAAAGAAAGACAATATAACTTCTGGGCAAGGATACTCTTCAAATCTAAACAATAAAAAACCAGGGCTTTTTGGGCATAATTATGCTCCTGTTAAACAAGAAGTTAAGAGCAGAGCAAAGAAGGGATCAGTTGTTTGTTAGACTTAGACTTAGAAAAAGTTGATCTTACCAAATGTTTTGGCTGTAATCCACGCCTTCAGAGTCTACTTGTCTTTCACTATTTATTTGCACTTTAAAAAGATTATTCAAATTATTTTTTACAAATAGATTGTAGCTCGAGGTAACAAGCTCTATGTTTTTATCTGGGTCATTACAAAAGTAATGGTTGTAAATAACTGCACATGTTAGATAAATAAATATATAAATTAGTTAATTAATACATAAAACATTGAAGGCAAAGAAGCATTCAGAGCCTCATTAGGAGGCTGCCTGTCTTCAGACCGCCAGCCCCACTGTGGCAGTCAGGACCACCGCTGCTGTGGCGGTCTGACCGCCACATAAAGACCGTAGCAGTGCAACTACCAGGGTTCCACCAGCACCGCCAGGATCCATGATACAGACGGCCTTGCAGTGGCAGAGCTTGTAATCCTGCCATGCAGATTACAACCTCATTCACTGCCAGCCTTTTCAAGGATGGTAGCAAACAGGAGCTGGGGGCCCCTGTACTGTCCATGCACTTGTCATGGGCAGTGGATAGGTCCCTCTGCCCAGCACCATCGCAATGTTTACTGTCAGTCTTGCAGACAGTGAACATTGCGAGGGTCATGGGCACCCTGCGGGCTACAGCATTGCCGCCGGCTCAATTATGAGCTGGAGACAGTGCTGTAGCCTATTTCCTGCTAGGTCGGTGGGCGGAAACCAAGATTTCTGCCTGCTGGCATAGCGGGAAGCTCATAATAGGCCTGCGGGTTGGTCGCTTTTCCACCAAACTAAAAATGAGGCCCTCAGTCTAAATCATCGTTTGCCAATCTCTTCCTTCTCAAATTCATATTTCTAAGGCTTACAAGAGAAATAATGCTGCTTAAGACATAGTAATACCAAAATTCAGTACAAGAACAACACTACCATTATGCATTAACCTTTTTATGCCACTCCTGAACCATGAAAGTCACAATAAAGTTAACAATCCAGAATTAGAACTTTTCCAACACACAAATATATCCCCTTCAGAATGTTCTTCCTCTTTTAAATACTGCTCCTTGGTGAGATAAATAGTGTTTTTTCGATTTGTGTTTGAGGGTTTTTGAAAGGTTATGACTTTAGGTTAAAAGTTGGGTTTCCAATTCATCAAAACAGCATGTATGAGTCAGTATGCTTGATTATTAGGTTATATAATACATGTTTTAACAGTAGGATTGGTTTGTCACTCTAGGTGTAAAGTTTAAATAGGACAAAATGTGTTCGTTGTACCGTTCGACAATTACCATTTCAAAAGATACTTTAATTTTATAATCACATCTATTAAAATAAAGCATTTGATTTTGGTGTACCAAGCGCATCTAGGGCGCGTGCTTAAGAACGTGTGCGACTCGCTGCTCCTCAAAGCAGAGACTCTTGGTTGGGAATGCGGTTAAACACTTAAGGCTTTTTTTTTTATAAACATGCATTACTTTTATTAATTTTTCAAATATACCATGTTTTTCTATCTAAATAGCATGTCTGGTTAAATTGTGTTTTGAGGTACTAGCAAGATTCAGGCATTTTTCTATAACATCCAGTGTAATTTTTATTGCTGCAATTCTGGCATTAATTCCAAAGATGATGACATTTTTATTTTATTTTTCAATTGTACAGAGCAAGACAGCAGTAATCACAAGTCACACAAAAAAAAGTTAATCAATATAACAAGGGAAGTAAAAAGAATAAGAAATAAGAAACTCCAAAACTATTGCACAGATTTATATAGCATGTTAATACATAAAGTAATCAAAACACTACTTCCTTCCAACGGACAGCAAATGCTATTACCCAAGATAGTAAGCTGTGATACACCAGTAGATTCTAACAAGATCCCAAAACAACATTCAATGCAAACAATAGTTCATGAAGTGGCGACAAAGTGCTAAATGATGTAAGTGTTGTTGTGCAATCATCAACATATTCGAATGTTAAAAAGCAGACCAAAACCCTTTAATCTCATAATAGGGCACCGTCATTAAAAAATAACAGTATTAATATAGTATTGGGCTAAAAATCGTTCTAACCCCCAATTCAACTGCCATCTAGAGTACACTCTTGTTCTTTATCAAACCATTTGGTCAATGCTGACCAAAACCTCTCTCCCCTTAGTCGCTTCTTAAATCTCTTGAGCCTATAAAGACTCAACTCCATACTGTGGATGGCCAAAATTCTCGTCCTTCAGATTTCAAATAATGGGGGGTCTGGCTTAATCCACTCCAAAGCTATACATAATAAAGCAACTGCCATAGCAACAAATATAAGATGGCTTTCTCTCCTTACAGCCGTGTTTCCCCCTACTTCTTCCGCTATCCCTAACAATACCAATAATGGCATACGGCAGATCTGCCCTTCAGTGATGTTGCTGAGGAACTCCTTAATCCTAAATACTAAGGATTCCAGCTTGGGGCAGGCAAAAAACATATAAATAATCTCTGCTGCCTCTGCCCCACAGCTGTTATATTTACAATCTGAGACACCACTCTTAGGGCCAGATTTACAAGGCCCTAGCGCGACTACAGCATCACCTTCAGTGGTGCTGTGCAGTGCAGTGCACCACATTTACAAGGGGGCGGCAAGCCACTTTTTGTGGCTTAATGCCGCCTTGTAAATGTGGGTCCCCCTCGATGCAGTTTTCTGCATCAGAGGGGCTTTCAATTGGTGTTGCTGTGGGTGTTACACCGCAACACCCAGAGATTTACTAGAAGGTGTAAAGCTGTGGCAGAGCCAAAAACTAACGCCACCCCAGGGGTGGCATTAGCATGGCACAACGAGGAGGAATACTATTATTCCTCATCATTTTTTTGCTTTCTCCATGTGTGCTACATTCTACAGCACACATGGAAAGAATAAAAGGCCGTGAATGGTTGTTTATGTGCAGGAAGGTGTTTCTTCCTGCACATAAACAATAATTCAAAAATGATGATTTGGTACTTCTATGTGTGCTGCATTTTGCCACTGTAGATTGTTTATGCGTAGGAAGGAACACCTTCCTTCACATAAACAATTACTCCCCTCAACGCAGACACCTTTGCAATATGGTACAAGGATGCCTGCATTGGCACATGGTGCTTAAATTAGCGCCGGACGCAGGGGGACACTCAAGTGTGCACTGTATTCTTGTAAATATGGTGCATCCTTGCATTTCATAACTGGTGCAGCACGGCGCTGCTATTTTTGGTGCATCATCGCACTTCCTTAGTTTCTTGTAGATCTGGCCCTTAGCGCCTTTAATAGGGGTGTAATGAAGATTATACACTGTCTTAAAGTGCTGGTTTTTCAAACTAGCTGTTGAAAAGACCTTGTCTGCCATTCCCAATGACTCCTGTAGCCAATGCCCCTCTCTACAAAGTTGAGCGCCCAACTTTTCACTCTGGACTATAGGATCGTCCTTTTGGATACCCATCAGTCGCTCATATAGTGCACCTATCCTGTGCTTAAACGCCTCTATTAAGGGGATCTTCTCCATAGGGGGCAGTTCGTTCTACCGTTGATAAAGAAAATCCCGCAGCTACAGATATTTAAAAAAAGAATCCCAACTGGGCAGATCATATTGTCCCTCCAGCTCCATAAAGTCCTCAAATTATCCATGATGGTGCGTTGAAAAATAAAAGCAGAGGTGGGGAGGCAGACATGGGAGTATAACAATTGATCCTCCCAATGTGTAGCTGGTGTTTGACCTGCATCCATATCTTAAATGCTACCTTCAGAAACTTAAATCTAGTTTTAATTATAGTAACTTGGTTCCATTTTCTTCACCAAGCAACCTTTTGCCTCTGATCCAAGAGCCATTTCGTAGATAGTGGGAGACTCTGCAGGACCAATTCCCTCTTCTTTACCTGTGATCAAAATGCCCATATGCTGCAAAAAGCATTCCTAATAATAAAAATTGAATTTGAGTACTGAGCATCCACCCTGCCCCATTGGGAGGATCATATACTTCAGGGCCCTTCTGGGTTTTAAATAGTCCCACAACAAATTGCTGCCAAGTGTCTCCAGCTCAGTCAGCCAGTTCTTACTAATCTCCAGTGGGATAGACCAAAAAAGGCATTATGCTTTTGGTTGAATATTAATTTTCAATACATTACAGAGGCCCAGAAGCTAAAGGTTTAGATGGTGCATTGTAACTAATTCAGCTTTGACTTTGGCCAGCAACTGAGTTATATTTAGCTTCACTAATTGATCGAACATGGCAGTGACTTTAATCCTCAGATATACCGCATCAGACTCCACCCGCTGATCCTTGATCTTAGTCAAGTCCGAGCAGATAATCTGAGTTGTGTACTCGTTCAGCTGGTACCCTGAAAAAGCCCCAAAGTGCTAAGACAACCTTTCAATTTCTTGAACAGCTGTGCCAGGATCAGTTGTTGCCACTGCCACATCGTCTGCATATTCCACCCCATTCTGCATAGCTGACTTAATGCCCACACACACCCCAAGTTTAGTTAAGATGGGATTCATGTAAAGTGTGAATAGTAATGGTAAGCAGGGGCAGCCCTGCCTTGCTCCTCTAGAAATTAATATTGCTTCAGATTCCAGGCCAATTGCTATAATCCGGGCATTAGGGGCCTGATATAAGGCTTAAATGGCTGTTAGAAAACCCTCTCCAAATCCCTTCCATTCCAAAACGGCCCATAAAAATGGCCAGTACACACAATCAAAGACCTTTTCTGCACCTAATAAAATGAAACATAGCAGCATTTGGTGGACTTCTGCAAGATCGAATAGAGTAATAACTCTCCTCATGTGGTCCACTGTTCCTCTGCCTGAGATAAATCCATGCTGACTACCAGATGAGCAAAGCCCGTTCTTTGAATCATGGAACAAGAATAAACTACGACCTCAGAACCAAGAGTTTTGGACTATGATCATACTCAGAATATCAATCCTGTAACATCTATGCATTCATAACATAAACCTTTGATCATGACCTAGAAAATCTTAAAGAATTAAATATGCTTTTCACATATTATTCTTTCCAAAAAACAATGAAAACTATGATTTGCTTATCTCCAAGAATACTTTCACATTCACAACTATAAAGGCCAAAAGGTTTTTGCTCATTGAACTTGAAGCGCTTTACTTCTAATACCAGGAAGTGCTTTTACTTGTCTTGCCTGAAGCGCTATGCTCGTTATACTGAGGGGGCGCTTTACTCATGTGTCCTGAATCACTTTGATTGTTGTGCCAAGAACCGTTTACTTCTGTGGATTGAAGCACTTGAATTGCCGTGTCAAGAGCGCTTTACATCTGTGGACTGAAGCGCTTGAATTGCCGTGCCAAGAGCGCTTTACACCTGTGGACTGAAGCGCTCGAATTGCCATGCCAAGAGCGCTTTACACCTGTGGACTGAAGTGCTTGAATTGCCGTGCCAAGAGCGCTTTACACCTGTGGACTGAAGAGCTTGATTTGCTGTGCCAAGAGCGCTTTACATCTGTGGACTGAAGCGATTGAATCGCCGTGCCAAGAATGCTTTACATCTGGGGATTGAAGCGCTTGAATTGTCATGCCAAGAGCGCTTTACACCTGTGGACTGAAGCACTTGAATTGCCATGCCAAGAGTGCTTTACATCTGGGGATGGAAGCGCTTGAATTGTCGTTCCAAGAGCGCTTTACATCTGTGAACTGAAGAGCTTGAATTGCTGTGCAAAGAGCGCTTTACACATGTGCTCTGAAACGCCTTTGATCATCGTGCCAAGGCCACTGTACACTGGGAACTTAAAACGCTTTGCTCGTTGTGCTAAGGGGGGCTTTACTTCTGGAAGTAACAACTTCCTCCAAAATTGGATTCATCAAGGCCTTACCTCTACGAGTACGCCCTACTTGTTTTTTAATTCACCATGGAAACAAGCATACTTCGATTGGATGTCACTCTGCCATGCAGGAACTCTGCTCTTCTTCAGAGAAACCCTTACGAGGTATGACTGCATCAAAGTCTTCAAAATAGTGAGCAACGTGCTTGGGTGTGGCTGGGCTTTATAGGCCTGCCACACTCCAAGATGGGTGCTGCCTCTAAAAACATGGGAATTATAGTCCCTTCTTGGAATAGCACTGATAAGTGCATCTTGTCCACCAATGTCCTGAACCTGCAGCTCCATGAGCTTTGCCACAGGGCAGACAATGCTGATGGCCACCTTTGGAACAAGAGGGGATGACAAGTGGTGTGCATAAAGCGCTGCAGAGCCGCGCAGCGGAGTTTTGGGTGGGACCCGGACCGCGCATGGTCTTATTCCTGACACACAGGGCTCCTGACCAGCAGGATCCCAGTGACACAGTCAAAAACACACTGGCATCAGGTAGAAATTGTGGTTAACATGCCAAAAAGAGGGTACTTTCCTACACTAGTAAACCAAATATGCCAAATCATGGAAAATCCAATTACACATACAATTTACACAGGAGCACTTGCACTTTAGCACTGGTCAGCAATGGTAAAGTGCCCAGAGTACAGAAAACAGCAAAAACAGAGTCCACATCACATTCAAAACATGGGAAGCAGAGTAAAAAAAAAGACAGGGGAGACCACACCGAGGATGTCAGGTTTAACAGAGATTAATTCAGGACTCACTCGAGCAGAAGCCACCTGCACAGTCCAGTCAGGGTTCACTTGCCAATGGTCAGCCAGTCATTTCAGAAAAAGGTCACTTGCAGGTTTGATGTCCCTGTAGCCACACAGGAGTCAGCTGACTGACACAAGGAGTCACTTCTTAGTCCTCTGTATAAGTTTGATCAGGTCCAGACCTTTAGGTCTCCACATGGGTCACAGATAGCAGGCTTCTTGCTATTCTGTTCTACCTTGGTCACAATTTTTTCTGAGAAGTTGGGTGAGGAAATACCTTTGTAACATTTGTTAACCAGTATGCAGAGTGGCTCCTGGACACTACCTAATCAATAAGTAAAATGTTTCAAGGGGAAATCCTTCCCTCTGTTTCAGTACATCCTGTTTGCATTGCTTCAAACTATCCTAGAATTATCAGTGAAATCCAATATAGCAAAATATGGTTATCAGTGAAGGAGTCTTGTGGCCTGCCCAGGGTGTGTCTAGTGTAATTAACCACCACCTCCTACTCAAACCATCCCAAACTGGTTGTGAGGTGGGCTACCCCTTCACAGGTGACTGGATTTTAGAAGGCTAAAATGTACTCTGAGATCAGTAGGCCACCATTCTTAGTGTGGTGCTTGTCAAACTATAAAAGAATGGGCCAACCCTTACATATTTTCATGTCTCATCACCGGGGAAGTATTGGCAGGGAAGGCAGCTGCAGGCAGGCCAAACTAAATTAGCCAACTGGAGCTCAGGGCAAGAAAAATATACCTTCCTGAAAGTTACTCTTCTTGTATGTATATAACGAAAATTTAATAGGGGTTTAATTAAGATCAAAAACAGGAGCTTAATGGACTTCGTTGTGCCAAAATACAAAACAGAATTTCATTTTAATTGTATTTTAACATTTCTCTTTGAAAGCAACTACAGAACTTATAAAGTGAAAAGGGCTTTTGGGGGCTAGTTAATGTTGGAAAATGACAATCTTAGGGGCATATTTATACTCTGTTTGGCTGTTTAGGCATCATTTTTTTAATGCAAAAATGGTGCATACTTAACTCCATATTTATATTTTGATGTTAGACCCGTCTAGCATCAAAATATTGGAGTTTGCGTAATTTCTTGGATGCATGAACCCACCTTTGTCAATGAGATGCAAGGTAGGCGTTCCTATCTAAAAAAATGACGCTATCCCCATACCGCCATATTTATCCCCCACGCGCTAAAATGGCGCACGAGTGGAAGGCGGACCCAAATAATGGCGCTAAGCCTGCTTAGCACTATTATTCAATGCCTGAGTCAGACCAGGCGTTAGGGGACCTGTGGACCCATTTCCATGGCTAAACACCATGGTATGGGCCCACAGGTGCCCACCCCAAGCCCCAGGAACACTCCCACTCACACCAGAGGGACACCAGAGGATGAAGGTTCCCATCCCAGGTAAGTAGGGTGAGTATAGGTATTTAAAAAAAACAATTTAAGTATCATTGGGGACCCTGACATGGTGCCCTCTGCATGGCATTGGGCGCAATGGCCATACCCAGGGTACACTGGTGCCCTGTGCTGGCCATTGGGGTGGTGGGCATGACTCTTGTCTTTTATAAGCAGGAGTCATGTGTTATGGATGGTTGTGGGTCAGGAAAAGAGCTAGGCTGGTTAGCGCCATTTTTTTTTTGCCTCTAGCCAGCCTTGTGTCATTTTTTGATGCTCAACCTCCATCTCGTTTACTGCTACTCCCACCAGACTAGTGTCTTTTTTTCGAAGCTAGCCCAAGCTTAGTGTCAGCTCGTGGCATTCCATAAATCTGGCGCCCGGCTGGCGCTTTGGAATGACTCAAGCCGACGGTAAACTTTTTGACACAAAATGCATTAGCGCAGTTTTGCACCAAAAAGTATAAATATGCCCTTAGAGTTTTAAATACTAGGCACTCTAATTTGTGAGCTTTACAGCCCATTTAGGGGTGCCTATATTCAAAAGTAGAGTTCCCTCCTGTTAAAATGGTTATTAAGAAATGTTTACTATCAGGTTTAAAAGCTGCAGTTGTCAGGCAACACATGTAGTCCCGAAGATATGTTTTCAATGCCAGTCTAGTGGATGGTACAATATGTTCTGTAGACCACAGAAGATATTTACTTTCCATGCCATTGGTGTATGTGCTGAACCATATACTGTGGCCTTATTGGAAAGTTACACATGCCAATTCGGAACAGCCAATTTGACCATATTTTAGGGTTCAGAGCATATGCACTAGGGCTAGACCGCTGCTTCTCATTATGCTGAGTGTAGGAGGCTGGCCTGGTGTGTGGTGGGTACCTATGGTACTTCCACCTTATGCCAGTTCCAGGTGTCCCTTAGTAGTGTAGTGTGGTCAGTGTCTAGATGCCAGGCTCTCTAGAGGTAGCTGTGAATGAGCAGCCAAGGCTTATCTCAGAGACATGCAAATCTCCTGCAATACCACTGTAGTCACCCTTAGTACTCACACACATGAAATAAAACACTAAGGGCCAGATGTAGCAAAGGTTTTTACCCATTCTGTGTCTATGGGAAAAAGTGTTCGTACATATGGCCCTAAGGCCCCTATTTATACTTTTTTAGCGCCACATTTGTGTCATTTTTTGACGCAAAAGCGGCTCAAACTTACTAAATATAATTGTATTTTGTAAGTTTGCACTGCTTTTGTGTCAAAAAATTACACAAATACAGTGCTAAAAAAGCATAAATATGGGCATCAGTGTTCCAAATAATAAAGGTGCTTTATTTTAGTGACACAAATACCAAAAATACCATAGAGGCTATACTCCCTTAGGAGGTAAGTAATACACAAATTATATACACTGGTATGCAGAAATGGGCATAAAAACAGCAGGAAAACAGTGCAATTAGTGAAAATCACAATAGAGAGAAATATCCCTAGGGGAACACAAACCATATACTGAAAAAATGGAATGCGAAAGTCAGTCCTCTACCTAGGTAAGTGGAGTGTGTAGAGGGGAGCTGGGAGTACTAGGAAAACCCAAAGGTAAGTACCACAACCCACCCCAGCGACCAGGAAAGCAGGAGTAAATCACTGGACATTCTTCAGAACACCCACTTAGAAGAAAAGAAGAATAATGCAAAACCCAGAAGAGACTGCAAGACACCAATAGTGGATTCCTTGGCAAGAGGACTTGTGGAAGAAGTGGACCAAGTCCAAGAAGCACAGCAGAGTCCAGGAAGGGCAGGAGCCCCTACCCACCAGACTGAAGATTCAAGAGGTGAGTCAACGGTGAAGAAGGAGAGTCAGCACTACACCCAAGAAGATGAAGTTGAGTTCCTGGAGGATGCAGGTGATGTCCCACGCTGGAAGGAGGATTGCAGTAGAGTTTGCGTCTTCGGATTCTGCCAACAAGCCTTGGCACACACAAAATTCGCGGTTAGTGGAAAATAGAACTGCCGGGGACCAGGAAGGACCAGGTGGACTGTACCTAGGAGGGGAATTCAGAGGGGGCCCAAAGCTATACAAAGAGCCCACAGAACCCAAGCAGCACTCACAGGAGTCTCACAGGACAGGGACACAAACGTCGAGGAAGAGGCCCATGCAGCACTACAAAAAAGGCTCCCATGCCGCCAGAGAACCACTCAGGGAGCTGTACATCACCAGGATAGAGTGCTGGGGGCTGGAGCTTCAAGATGCCTGAAGATCTCATGGGAAAAATGCCAACAAGCCTTGGCAGCTGTAAAGAACGCGGAGCATGGGGGGTACTGTCCTGCGTGGGCAGGCAAAGGCTTACCTCCACCCAAGTTGGACAGCTGGAAGGGAGGACCATCAGGACCACTTCAGTCTACCACCTGTGATGCAGGATCCAGAAGCTCAGCAGGAGAGGGGATCCACGCAGCCAGACATCGTTTCAGTTGGTGCCTGCAGAAGCAGGGGAGTGACTCCTTCACCCCAAGGGATATTCCTTCTTTCTTCTGGTGCAAACTGAAGATGGGCTGTCCTCAGAGGATGCACGACCGGGAAAATGTTGCAGTTGCTGGAAGGAGCTGTGGATACAATGTTGCAGGAGGCGTCATGCTTCTTTGTTGCAGCTTGTTGGGTTCTGGAGCATACAGATGCAGTTTCTTTGGTCAGAAGTCAAAGTGGAGGTTGCAGAGGAATCCTGCTGGAGTCTTCAATCTGAATCTGAGGAACCACCCAAGAGAGAGACCCTAAATAGCTCTGAAAGTGGGATTGGTCACCTGGCTGGGTGACCACCTATCTAGAGGGGGCTGAACATCACCTGCTGGCACTGGCCACTCAGATGCTCCCAGAGTTTCCTGCCAACCTTGAATCCAAGATGGCAAAATCCAGGGAAACTCTGGAGAAGCTCTGAGCACCACCCCTGGGGTGGTGATGGACAGGGGAGTGGTCACTCTCCTTTCCTTTGTCCAGTTTCGTGCCGGAGCAGGGACTGGGGGTTCCCTAAACCGGTGTAGAATGGCTTCTGCAAGGAGTGCACCATCTGTGCCTTTCAAAGCATTTCCAGAGGCTGGGAGAGGCTACCCCTCACCAGCCTTTAACACCTATTTCCAAAGGGAGAGGGTGTAACACCCTCTCTCAGAGGAAATTCTTTGTTCTGCCTTCCTGGGACTGCGCTGCCCAGACCCCAGGAGGGCAGAACCCTGTCTGTCGGGTGGCAGCAGCGGTAGCTGCAGAGAAAACCCCAGAGAGCTGTTTTGTCAGTACCCGTGGTCAGTAGTGGAGCGCCGGGGATGCATGGAATTGGCTCTCCAATACCAGATTTGGAATGGGGGAACAATTCCATGATCTTAGACATGTTACATGGCCATATTCGGAGTTACCATTGTGAAGCTACATATAGGTATTGACCTATATTTAGTGCATGCATTTAATGATGTCCCTGCACTCATAAAGTCCGGGGAAATTGCCCTGAACTATGTGGGGACACCATTGCTAGTGCAAGGGTGCCCTCACACTTAGTAACTTTGCACCTAACCTTCAGCAAGTGAGGGTTGGACATAGAGGTGACTTATAAGTTACTTAAGTACAGTGAAAATGGCTGTGAAATAACATGTGCGTTATTTCACTCAGGCTGCAGTGGCAGTCCTGTGTAAAGGTTTGTCTGAGCTCCCTATGGGTGGCAAAAGAAATGCTGCAGCTCATTGGGATATCTGGAACCCCAAAACCCTGGGTACCTAGGTACCATATACTAGATAATTATAAGGGTGTTCCAGTGTGCCAATTGAAATGGGTAAAAGTAGTCACTAGCCTATAGTGACAAATTTAAAGGTAGAGAGAGCATAAGCACTGAGGTTCTGATTAGCAGAACCTCAATGACACAGTGAGTCACTACACATGTATACACATTCAGGCCACAAACTATGAGCACTGGGGTCCTGGCTAGCAGGATCCCAGTGAGACAGGCAAAAACAAACTGAAATACATGTAAAAATGGGGGGAACATGCCAGGCAAGATGGTACTTTCCTACACCGAGGTCCTGAGACCAGTCCCCCATACTCGCCGGGCCCTGAAGTGTGGCTCCACCAGCGGACAGGCGCCGAGACCCGGAGAGAGAAAAGCTGTGGACCGGAGACGACAGAAGAGGAGCTTGCCTTTGGGTGGCGAGGTACGAGCTTGAGTTACGGCGCGGGCGTGCGGCGGCGGGGTGGCATCGCCCAGGAAGGTGTGGGCCGACCCAGGTCTTGGCGGGGTCCTGCTGTCTGCTGCTCGCCCCCCCTCGCTCGCCAGCATGAGTCTGGTCCTGAAGGGTCCTGGTCGCTGGTATTACAACCCCACCCGCTTGCCTGCTGGCACTTGGTGGTGCTGTGTCCTGAGTGACTAAACTCCGAGGTGTTTCCCCTGCACTGGGTCCTCCCTGAGAAGTGACTGGACGGAGATCTGGTAAAGAATACGATGCCCCAGACCTGCGTGGCTGTTATGGGGAAGGACAAAACCAGTAAACAGCCGCCGGCGTCCCAACAGCGCATTGATCAGTTCGCCAGGCAGGCGGCCTCCCAGGGGGCAGGCGATCCGATGCCAGAGGCCCCTGCTGTGGAGGGGGTGAGTGCGATCCTACAGGCCATTCAGTCCTCACATCTGGCAGTTGAGACTAAGATTGGTGAAGTGAGGGAGGATGTGGGCCTACTGCGGCAGGACTTGCGGATAGCGGTGGGCTGCATCAAGGAGGTCGAGGACCGGGTCTCCCAGGTGGAGGATGAGATCACTGACCTTAAAACTAAAATCGCTCAGCTGCTGACCCGTACGGGTGAGTTCCACCATAGGGCTGAAGATACCGAGAATCGCTCCAGGCATTACAACCTGCGCTTTATTGGCTTTCCGGAGGGAGCAGAAGCGAACCAGGCGATTAAATTCCTGGAGCACTGGATCAGATCCTGGGTCCCTTATTAGCAACTCTCCCCCTGGTTTGCTATCGAGCTAGCCCATAGGGCCCGGTAGCCCAAACCTCCACCAGGATGTCTCAGATGGCTGAAGATCGCAAGATTTCTCAATTTTAAAGACCGGACACTATCCTTAGAGAAGCAAGAGCACACCCGGACCTCCACTGGGACAACCACAAGATCTTAATATTCCCAGACTATACTCGAGAGATGCAGGCCAAATACCGCACCTATAAAGGAGTCAAGCAAAAGCTTAGGGAAATTCAACTGCCCTATATGCTCCTGTTCCCCGCGTGCCTCAAGGATCTCATGAACGGGAAATCCTTCTTTTTTGACTCGCCTGAGGCGGCATGGGACTGGCTTACTGAGGAGCATCGGGTGGCCCGGAGAACCGACCGTGTTGACTCCCCGGGATCGGGGGGGCACAGACGCACCCGGTCCCGCTGAAGGAAAAGGAGTGGCCCGCATAGCCCATCCGCAAAGGGTGTACCACCGAATCCAGATCCTCCAAGAGGAAAGATTACACCAGACGGCCTGGATGGAAATAGACTTGCGCCAACTGTGGAGGAGGACCGCCTCAGCCAGAGTCCCTCGCTCCGCTAGAGGGCGACATGCACGAACTCTCCGCACTTGGGGAGGGCGCAGTGGAGAGCCTCCTCCCTGGCACTGGGCACAGGGCGGAGGGCGGCCACATTGCAGAACTCCGACTATATGGATTGGTCTACCACTCCACACCAATGGCAGTTTTTTAGGTTTTGGTTGTGTTTAAGGGTTACAGATGCTTCTGGGCTGGAAGTATGTGGTGGGGGGCAGAAGGGGGGGGATGGAAATGTTAATGCAACAGCCTAATGTTTTCTTGTGGTTGAGTAGTAGTTACGTTACCTTTTTACTGTTAGTTGGTCACAGCATGGCTTTTGGACAGACACATTGTGCACACCACTACCGGTTCCCCACACATGCCAGAACCTGTCTAAATGGGTGCTTTCATGGAACATTAATGGGCTCCTAGAAAAAATTAAGCAGTCCGCGGTCTTTAACATCCTCCGCCGCTTTTACCCCATCCATAGTCCTTCTCCAGGAGACCACTTGCTTGGTACCCGGTGCCCTCTGCTCACGCAAGGTGGATATGACAGGATCTATCATGCAGGCTTCTCCAGGGGCTCTAGGGGAGTGGCTGTCCTGCTGCATCGCTCATTACCCATAGTGATAGCCACTTCCCAGTTGGATCCACAGGGGCGTTATGCAGCAGTATCCGGGACGCTCGGGGGGAACCTGGTCAATATCCTGAGCACCTATGCTCCTCTGGGAGCGCCTGAGCGCTTCCTAGTTGCCCTCCGGGAGGTAGTGGCAGGGCTTTCCCTGGGTCTAACCATACTGGGGGATGGGAACTTCAATTCCGTTACGAACCCGGAGATGGACACCACCGGACCCCTGTCCACAAGCCGTTCTACCCAGGCTTCCGGATTGAGCCTCTGGGCAGAGGGCCTTGGCCTCTACGATGTGTGGCAGATATGGCATCTTAGAACACAGCAGTACACCTATACATCATCGGCGCACAACATCCACGCTAGAAAAGGTCTTCTCCTCATGCCAGCCCTCGACGTTCCCAGAGTCACGGGGGCTGAGATACTTTCACACGGGGTCTCAGATCACGCACCACTCCTCATTCGACATAGACGCTGCCCAGCCCCCTTTGTGGCAACTAAATGCCTGGTACTTACAGGACGGTGACTATACTCAAGCCTTGGGGGACCAACTTACCCAATGTTTCACAAACAATCTGGGGTCTGTGCCGTCCCCTGGAACAATCTGGGCTGCTTGCAATGCCACCCTTAGGGGCAAGCCAGACATCTCCTCCGCGTGTGGGAGTGCGCACGGAACCAAAAGGTGTCAGAACTCGAGGCCAGAGCATTGCGACTTGAAAGCCAGCTCACCGTCTCCACGCACGCATCCATAATGAGACAGCAAGCCCTGCTCTTGAAACGGTGAAGCACATGTGGGGAGCTTCGGCAGCCCGCATGCATGGGTGGGGGTATAAGAATGGCAAGCTCTTGCATTGGCTTGCAACTCGACCGATGGTGAACAGAGTCATCCCAGAGGCCGTCGCCGAATTGGGAGCCATCTCCAGGACACCCTACGAAATAGTGCAAAGCTTTGCCACCTATTATGCAAGACTCTACGAAGAGCGGCCCAGGCCCGAGTGGTTAGAGAGACCTCCTTGTTGGGGAAGGTGTCCTTCCCTAAGATCTCGACAGTGTAGAGACAAGTCCTTGATGAACCCATGGTGCTTGAAGAGGTCGGGACCGCTATCTCAGCACTGGCTGTGGGCAAAACTCCAGGCCCGATGGTTTCCCGGCGGAGCTCTACAGCAAATTTTGTGATATCCTAGCCCCTCACCTACTTGCCTTGTTTGAGGAGGCCGAGCAGATGGTTGGTTTTCCCCCGGGCCTTGACCAGGCCACTATAGTGGTGATCCCCAAGACCAGCCCCCCTTTGTAGCACTGTTCTGCCTACCGCCCCATCGCACTTCTCAATACCGAAGTTAAGATACTGTCCACGATACTGGCCACTAGACTGAAAAGAATGCTGTCCTCATTGATACACCCGGACCAGTGCGGCTTTATGCCAACTAGAAGTACTAGACATTTATTAGACGATTACACTTGGCACTGGCGAACCGGGGCCTCTTAACCCCTCCTCTGATGCTCCTCTTCTTGGACTTTGAGAAGGCGTTCGACACAGTGGACTGGACGTACCTTCAACAGGTGCTTCTGAGCACCGGGTTAGGTCCTAAATTCCGAGGACTAGTAAAACTCCTTTATTGTAATCCAATGGCACGGGTGCAGGTGAATGGAGCTGTGTCGGACCTGTTTCTTATTTGCCGAGGAACCCGCCGGGGGTGCCCCCTGTCCCCGGTTCTATTCGCACTGGCGATGGAGATACTCATGAAGCTCATAAGGGAGGATCCCTTGATTGACGGTTGGTCTTGGCCCACTGGGAGAGAAGACCACATTGTGTTGTACGCAGATGATGTACTCTTGTTTTTGGCCAACCCGACCAGCAGTGGACCCCGGGTGCTGCAACTGCTGGGGCTGTTCGTTGAGGCCTCTGGCCTGATACCCAAACCCAGTAAATCTCTGCTGTTTCCGTTGTGCCCCACAAGGGATTGGTATGACTGGCAGAGTACCATCTCTATCCGACGCAATATCTTCTGGTATCTGGGAGTAACTGTAGCTCTGCTACCCGAACTGGCATGGTCACTTAACATCTCGCCACTCGCTCGGAGGGTCAGGGAGGACCTCCAGAGATGGTGGTCTCTGCCCCTCAACATCCTGGGAAGGATAGCGCTGTATAACATGATAGTATTACCCCTATTCCTCTACCTGCTCCAGAACTTCCCCTACCCCATCCCCAAGCGATGGTTTAAAGAAATGGACGCAGCTGCACGGCAATTCCTATGGTATAATACCGGTCCCAAGCTGGCATTTCACACCTGTGAAGGTGATGTGTATGAAGGTGGTTTGGGATGTCCAACCTCTATCTTTGCTACAAAGCAATGCACCTGCTGGTGATTAATGACTGGCTGGGGGAGGCTGGTCAGATCCCACATATCAACCAGAACTTCTGACAATGGGCTTCCCTGGCCTGCTCGGGATGCTGTATTGTAACCCCCTGCCGCGTAGGGTCCCTGAGGTGACAAGATTGGTATTGATGGAGTGGAGAGCGGCGCTGAGGGCGACGGGTTGGTGGCATCGTCTCACCCAATAAACCCCGCTGTGGCACGGGTTGTGGCTGGGAGAGGTCTCGGCATTGGAGGGGTTCCATAATTGGGATCTTATAGGCATTTCACTATTGTGCGACGTCTGGGAGGGCTCCCATATGCGGTCCTTCCAGGAGCTTCAACAGAGATACTCGCTCCCCAGGACCCAGGTCACTAACACAACACAGACATTTGGCAGACACAGAGAGCGGTGGGAGCATTGGCTGGGTCAAATTGAGAACGAGGACTGGAGAGATGCATTGATGGCCCGAGAACCTCGACTATGACCTCCTGTCTTCGTGTGGTGCAAACTACTACCTACATATGGCCTACCTCACATGTGACAGGTTTCACAAAGCAGGTCTCCTACCTCATGCTGATTGTCCCCGCTACGTGGGCCCCAATGCAGACTTCTACCACTATGTGTGGAGTTGTCCCCAATAGTAACTTACTGGCGAGCAGTGGTGACCGAGATCTCTAGAGTCCTGCAGGCGGCGGTGGAGGCTGCCCCGCTGCCACTTTTGTTGGGGGTCCTGGAGGAGGTGGGGTCCAGTAGAGCAGAGTGGGACTTTGTGGGAGTGGTGTGTCTGGTGGCCAAGAGGGACATTGCAGCTGGTTGGAAGGCGGAGATGGTGCCGGCACTTGCAAAATGGCGGCAAGGGGTGGACTGGTTCACCCAACAAGAAAAAGTAGTGTATGAGGCGAGAGGCTGCCCTGCTAAATATGACATAGTGTGGGGGAGATGGACGGGAACCTGGGGAGATCATTCAGCTGATATGCCTTAGATGCAGTGATTGTTGTGTGCTCTTACGCGCGAAAACGAGTAGGTAAGAGCTGCCTTTGCCATACGTTTATCAGCTAATTGAAAGTGGGGAATACTTTTTAAACTGCCTAATTAAAAAAAAAATATATATATATATATATATATATTTTTATTCTGACACTGGCTAAACGCTGACACTCTATCTTGAATAAGCTAGTAGGGTCGCCATATAGGTGTTTGTATTAACTTTGTAGGAACAGTTTTTATCTCTCCCACTCCCTTGGTCTGTGTCCAGTGTCCTAGGGGGCAGTAAATTCATGATTTTTAGCTTTTCCACCCACCATTTTTACTCCTCCTCAAAAGCACCGTTATAGCCGCCATCTTAGGTGGGTTGGCGGTACAGTCTTTTTTTTCACTCCTGCATTTGGGCTATTTTTAGCCCAGATACAAGCTTAACACAGCTGGCGCACCAGTGGCGTGCCAAAGGCGCAACTAAGGCAAGGCCCGTCTGCGCCCGTCCACGCCAGAACGGGCCCAGGGCCCAGTCCCTATGCCTGTGTACCTATAAAAGAGGTAGAAACCAAGCATACCGCGGACGTCCTTCATGCTCTGAGGCCTGATACACAGAGTATCTGCACTCACAGCATAAACCCTATGAATCTTGAATACCAATGCTCCGTGTGCCTGTGGTCTCTGCAACTTATTTGGGACAACTTGGAACCAATAGCCCAAGAAGGTAGTACATGTCTGATTCTCCTAGCCAATTGTAGATCTTTGGTAGCACATAAATTGGACATATACTTTCTTATAGAACAGACTAAACCTTTGATACTCTGTCTAACCAAGACTTGGCTACATGAGGGCTCGGCTCCCGATTTTGCATTAGCATTACCAGCCAGATATCGAATAAGCAGGCTCGATAGAGCTTCTGCCAGAGGTGGAGGGATTGCACTAATCTATAGGAACTACCTCATGGTCAACTCACATCCTCTACAGATTACAGGATGTGAAAGTATATATTTTTCCATCAGTGTGAATCCTCCATATACCTTGTCAGCTGTCTTGGTTTATCGTCCTCCGGGGCCCACTGGAAATGTTCTGCAGTCTTTGGCAGAAAGAAATTGCTGAGCTGGTCTGTTCTAAACCTAACTTCACTCTACTAGGCTACTTCAATATTCATGCAGAGGAGGTGGACAATGCTGTGACTAAATCTCTGCTCTCTGACATGGAGGCCCTTAACCTAGTACAACTAATTAAGAAACCGATGCATAACAGGGGTCATACGATTGATCTAGTTTTCTCAAATGTTAAAAAATTAAAACCTATGCCATCCCACCCTTTAGCATGGTCTGATCATTTTCTGATAACACTTGATTAGCCATACTTAGGCACAGGAAACTGATTCATAATACCCTTCCACCTACCAGACACTGGCGTAATCTCAAAGCTGATGCCTGGACCAATATTTTAGAAACGTTTAAACCACCTAGTTAGAATAATGTCACAGACGTGTCAGAGTCTATTAACAAATGGATTACCGGCAGCTTAGATGCTCTTCTACCACTCTCCTCCAAGGGGAAAGAACGACGTAGGCAGAACTCTTCCTAATTTACTCCGCATCTTCTGCATTTCAAAAGAGAATGTAGAAAATGGGAAAGGAGATGGCGAAAGTCATATGATGATGCATTAAAACAAGAATATAGGAAAGCAATCCAGTCCTATCACACCGAGATAAAAGTAGCTCAAACTAGACATTACTCCCAAAGAATTGAGCAGGCGGCTAATTGTCTTAAAAAGATCTTTTGGGTCCTCAAGGAGATTAACCAGTCTCAAGGGGAATAGATAGCCCTGGATGCATCTCAGGAACATGTTAATAACCTTGCATCATATTTTCAGCAAAAAGTACTAGACATCTACTTGACTTTCCCTACTGCTATTGATCAAGCTCATGAGGTACTAGAACAGAAGTCAATGGGCCCCGTGATCCTATCAGACTTCCCATTTATATCAGAAGAAGATGTCAGTAGATATCTTTCAACTCTTAAAATAGGGATCTCACCTGGATCCAGCCCCTCCTCAGGTACTGACTTTGGGTGTGCCAATGACGGTTCCCATTATTACAAATCTTATTAATCTCTCACTGTCCTCTGGCGTAGTGCCAGAACAGTGGAAACATGCTACTGTTATACCACTCCTAAAGAAACCTAATCTTGATCCGGGATTGCTTAGCAACTATAGGCCCATTTCACTGTTGCCTGTTCTGTCCAAGATAGCTGAGAAACATGTCAATACCCAACTGTCCAGTTTGACAGAGGACAACATTATCTTACACGCCACTCAGATGGTCTTCAGACCATTACATCGTACTGAGACTGCACTGATTGCTGTTACGGAAGAAGCCAGAAGGCACAGAGACCAGGGTTTGGAGACAGCTATCATCCTCCTGGATCTCAGCGCCGCTTTTGACACAGTGGATCTTGACATTTTAATTGATAGGATACAAATGACTGGAATATCCGGGCTGGCCTTAGATTGGATCACCTCCTTTCTCAAGAATAGAACATTTTAAGTTCTAGATAGATCATATTTTTCAGAGTGTATTAATAATAGCTATGAAGTCCCACAGGGGTCTTCCCTTAACCCCACTCTTTTCAATATTTAGATGTGACCTCTGGCAGAAATAGTCGAGCCCTTTTGACTGGCCGTGGTGTCATATGCAGACGACACAACAAGTTGTATCACTATCTAATGACTCCTGCACTAAAGGTACATCACTTGGCCCCAGCCTCCAAGCTGTGCCGGCATGGATGTCTAGAGGTAAGTTAAAATTAACATTGATAAGACGGAGGTGATGATACTCGGGCAACACACAAAGCCCACTCCCAATCCATCAATTATGGATGGCCTGGGATCTTTACCTCCCCCCAAAGGACTTCTTAAAAGTCTGGGTGTATGGCTTGATCCACAACTGTCCATGGCTCACCAAGCCAATAAAATAGCTACCACCTCCTTTGGCATCCTCAGGCTCCTAATGAGGGTCTTCACAATCCTACCTTTTATAGCGAAAATAATTATCATACAGGCACTGATCAGTTCACGAGTGGACTATGGAAATGCATTGTTTATTGGTGCACCAGGATATGTAATTAAAAGATTGCAGATAGTTCAAAATGCTTCTGCACACCTGCTGTTGAACATCCCTGAACATGAATCTATAAGAGCAGGAATCTCCTCGCTACATTGGCTTCCTGTGGCTAAGAGGGTACAATTCAAGACACTGCCATATGCATAGAGCACTACGTAACAGAGGTCCATTAATGCTGAGGACCCTAGCCTCCTTCTATTCACCTAATAGATCACTTAGATCCTCATCAGTCTGCTTGGCAGTGACTGCAAAAGTGAAGAAAGCCAGATAGGGTGGAAGATCCTTAGCATACCAGGGGGCAAAGCTGTAGAATTCCTTACCTCTTGGCCTACAAGTAACTAGACATGAACTGACCTTTCGTAAGCCTGTTAAGACTTGGCTATTTAAAACGTAATTCCCTCCTCTCTCATTTTTCTCTCTACTGTTTTAGCTACAAGCTCTGGGAGGCCTTCAGTTAGCCATGCGCTATATAAATTCATATAACATAACCTAACTGTCCCTGACCAATATGGCTAATTTCGATCATATGCTCATTTTACTTGCGTGGGACTTGATTAATGTTCAGTCAATGACGTGCGGATATGGCCTGTTGGTTTTTATCTTTGTAGGAAAGTACCATCTTTCTTGGCATGTTACCCCCATTTTTACCTGTATGTCAGTATGTTTTTGCCTGTCTCAGTGGGATCCTGCTGGTCAGGACCCTAGTGCTCATACTTTATGGCCTAATGTGTGTATTGTGTATAGTGCTTGACTGTGCCACTGAGGCTCTGCTGACTAGGACCTCAGTGCTTATGCTCTCTCTGCTTTTACATTTGTCACTATAGGCTAGTGACTACATTTACCAATTTCAATTGGCGCACTGGACCCCCCCCCTTATAAGTCCATAGTATGTGGTACCTAGGTGTCCAGGGCATTGGGGTTCCAGGAGATCCTTATGGGCTGCAGCATTTCTTTTGCCACCCACAAGGAGCTCAGACGAAACCTTTCACAGGACTGCCAATGCAGCCTCCGTGAAATAGTGCACACACTATTTCACAGCCATTTTTCAAAGCACTTAAGTATCTTATAAGTGACCTATATGTCTAACCCTCACTTGATGAAGGTTAGGTGCAAAGTTACTAAGTGTGAGGGCACTGTTACATTAGCTAAGGTCCCCCCACATAGTTCAGGGCCATTTCCCGGAACTTTGTGAGTGCGGGGACGTCATTATATGCGTGCACTACATATACGTCAATACCTATATGTAGCTTCACAATGGTAACTCCGAATATGGCCATGTAAGGTGTCTAAGATCATGGAATTGTCCCCCATTCCAAATCTGGTATTGGGGTGCCAATTCCATGCATCCTGGGGGCTCCACCATGGACCCCCAGTAGTGCCAAACCAGCTCTCTGAGGCTTGCAATGCAGCTACAGCTGCTGCCACCTCACAGACAGGGTTCTTCCCTCATGGGGTCTGAGCAGCTCAGTCCCAGGAAGGCAGAACAAACATTTCATCTGAGAGCAGGGTGTTACACCCTCTCCCTTTGGAAATAGTTGTTACAGGCTGGGGAGGGGCAGCCTCCCCCAGCCTCTGGAAATGCTTAGAAGGGCATAGATGGTGCACTCCTTGCATAAGCCAGTCTACACCTGTTCAGGGAACCCCCAGTCCCTGCTCTGGCGTGAAACTGGACAAAGGAAAGGGGAGTGACTACCCCCCCTGTACATCACAACCCCAGGGGTGGTGGCCAGAGCTCCTCCAGTGTGTCCCAGACCTCTGCCATCTTGGATCCAGAGGTGTGAGGGCACCCTGAAGGCCTCCAAGGGCTATTTAGGGTCTCTCCTGTGGGTTCTCTTCAGATTCTACTTGCAGGTTTCCAGCAGGAATCTCTGCAACTACTACTTCATCCTCTGACCTCCGATCAACCGCAGGCTGCTCCAGGAATCACTGTAACAGCAACAAAGTATCTACAAGGGATACTTTTCTTCTGCAACTTCAGCTCCAGCCAGCAACTGCAACAGTTTCCACAGTGTGCACGCTCTGAGGACTCCCTGTCTTCACCCTGCACCAGAAGGACCGAAGAAATCTCCCAAGTAGTGACAGAGTCACTCCCCTGCTCACGCAGGCACCTACCAAGACGATGACCGGTTCTCTTGGACTCCTCTCACAGCGACGAGCGTGCTCCTTGGAACACAGAGGGTGGACCTCATAGACACAGACTGTCCTGAGGTCCTGCTGTCCCAATTTGGAGGAGGTAAGACCTTGCCTTCCCCGAGAGCGACAGTACCACTGTGCCCAACATCTTCTTCTTCTCCTGAGGCCTCTGTGCACTATTTGCAAAATTTCTTCATGGACATCCTGGCCCAGGACCCCAGCACTCCATCCTGCAACGCTCAACTCGCTGAGTTGACCTCCGGCGGCGTGGGACCCTTCTGTGCAGTGCTGCACCAACTGCATTTTGCACCTCCTTTGTCCCCATGTCCTGGGACTCCCGTGGGTGCTGTCTGGCGTCCTGAGGGCTCTTTAAAGTGCTGAGAGACCCCTCTTCTTCCTCATACAGAGTTGAGGCCTCCAGGTCCCTCCTGGGTCCAGCCACCACCTTTTTGATGCAAAATGCAACTTTCTCATAACCAAGGCTTGTTTGTGACTTCCAACACGAAATCAAATCTGCATCCATCTCCACATCGTGGGACATCCGTTGCATCATGCAGGAACCCACTGGCATCTTCCTAGGGAGCATTTCTGCAGTCTTCATCCAAAAGGGGACTCTTCTTTTGCACCCTCTTCTGGGTTGGCAGGGTCTCCTGTCCTTCCTGGAACTTCTTTTGACTTCTGGACTTGGTCCCTTCTTTTGCAAGTCTTCAGGTCGAGGAATCCAGCAGTTGTTGTTTGCAGACTTGGTTGGTTATTGCAATAATCCAAATCACGAGGTGTAGTGTGTCCTAAGGGAACTTGCAGTACTTTGCTCCTGTTTTTCTGGACACTTGGTGGGGTAATTTACTCATCTTTACTGATTTCTTACTCTCCCAGCGATTCTGCACACACTACACTTGTCTAGGGGGGAATTCGCCATTTGCATTCTACTTTCTTAGTATATGATTTGTGTTGCCCCAGACCTATTTTCTACCATTGCATTCTATAGCATTTCCTATTGTTTGCACTATCGTATGTCTAATTACTTACCTTATTTTGTTGTCTAGTGTATATATTGTGTATAATGCTTACATCCAGAAGGAGTATTGTCTCTAAGATATTTTTGGCTTTGTGTCACCCAAATAAATACCTTTATTTTTGGTAACACTGAGTATTGTCTTTACTTGTGCATAAGTACTGTGTAACTATAAGTGGTATTGCATGAGCTTTGCATGTCTCCTAGTTCAGCCTAAGCTGCTCTACTATAGCTATCTCTATCAGCCTAAGCTGCTAGAATACTACTACTTCACTAATAAGGGATAACTGGACTGGTATAAGGTGTAAGTACCCAAGGTATCCACCTCAAACCAGGCCATCCTCCTACAATGTTGTCCTGCAAAACTAATAAAGTTGCTTATAAAAAAAAAGTTATACAGGCTTTCATAGTCAGTCACCTTACTGCCATTTAACCAATCTTCTAGGGCCTTCACTGAACAGTCTACAAAATCTGTCCAATCCTGTGATGACTCCTTTCTGTTGTCTCTGATCTTTATTCTATATTGCTCAATGGTTAAGCACAGACCATCTAACAGTACACTTTTGAGAATGTGGTAGTTATCTGCATCATCCTCCCTGACAATAAGGGGAGTCTGTCTCTCCCCTTCCCAGTGAAAGGTAGCCACAGGATAGCAGCCCACTGAACTTGAGGGACCCTCTGAACGTTACAGGCCCTCTCAAATGCAGCAAACCACTTATAGATGTAATCCCCATCATTGTAAGGGGGAACAACTTTCTGCAGATTTCTGGAATCAAATGTAGGTTCCTAAACACTGGGATTCTTGAAACTGCTGCTGCCACCATGGGGAACTAACCCCAACCCCTGCCTTTCCCTTTCCACAGCCAGGGATTCACTGTCTAAGGCCAACTGTTGCTGCTGTAGCCTCAGTCTGGCCTCCTATAACCTCAGCTTTCTGAGTTCCCTATCTAGGGACTGGTCCACAGGGTTTGAATTGTGGGATGCTTCTGAAACAGAAGTAACATGGGAATTGGCAGAGGCTGATCTTTCCCTAACTTGGGCCACCCTAGTGACCTGCCCTCTAGGTGTGAAGGGAGCCATACGGGTGTATGATCCCTTCCCACTCACAGCTACACTAGGGGATTTGTTGACAGAAAGATTGTCTCATCGGCTCTCATTATTCTAATGAGATTACTGTATTTTGAGCAGCAGAATCGCCCGCGGTCTGGGAGACTAAGGGCCTTATTATGACCCTGGCGGCCGGTGGTACACTGGCAGTAACACCGCCAATAAGCTGGTGGTGTACCGCCAGTGTATTATGACTGTGACGCATTAGTGATGGCCATACCGCGGCCCCTCCACTTGACCGCCAGGCTTCTGCCAGGTGGTCATAATCCCCAGGGCAGTGCTGCCCTGGGGATTATGAGTCCCCAACCGCCAGCATGTCCATGGCGGTAAACACCGCCATGGAAAGGCTGGCGGTAAGGGGGGACTCGGGGTGCCTCTGGGGGCCTCTGCACTGCATATGCACTTGGCATGGGCAGTGCAGGGGCCCCCAAGCACAGCCCCATCACGCATTTCACTGCCCGAATTTTGGGCAGTAAAATGAGCGATGTGTGCTGCTGCACCTGCTGCACATCAACATTGCCGCCGGCTCCATCTTGAGCTGGCTGCTTTGTTGACATGACTTTTACGCTGTTTCCGTCCGCTGGCCCAGCGGAAAAGTCATAATAGGGAGCCACCAATACCGCCAGCACTGGCGGTATAGTGCCGCCGACAGCTTCGGAAGTCATAATGAGGCCGTAAGTCTGACCCACTGCAAGTGACCTGTCGCTCCATTCCGGCTTTTGCTCTGGCTAATTAGCAGTGCCTCACCTCTAACCATGGACAGGGATGACCGGGCAGCCGAGCGCATGACATATTTGGTTTCTCAGGGAAGCCGTGGTCACTCAGGTCTCATCCGTTTCTCTCAGTTACATTAGGCTCACATATACAAGGACAAACACAGGCAGTATATGTTTCAATAATGATTTTAATGAAGCAACTGCATCTTAGATAGCAAAGCGTGAGTTGCAATAACCAGGACGACACAACATGACAGTATCAAAATTGTGACAAGGAGAGTGAAGCATAAAAATAACGCTACAATATTGTCACTACAGTCAGTAGACTAATTCTTACCTAGGCTATAATAGAACACAGCGTGTTTGGCTTTAGTTCTGCCCTTCAGTTTCCCCTGGAAAGACACCATCCCCCATACCTGAGCAAAGGCCTGTAGTCTGCATTAGCATCTGTAGCGAAGCATTCAGCAATCAGCATACGGTCCTGGTTCTCTGGCTGGAATCCCCCTCTAATGTGTAAGAGACAAGGAAGTGTTTTATAATAAAACAGTTGATGTTCTGAGAAAATGTCCCTGCATAAAGATGTGTGTTTTCTTTGAATGTCAGAGACTAAACTTATACTATGTTCACCGACAATGTACCTTGCTGTAGCCTTGAAAGAAGCACAGAGTGCGCTAGAATGTCTTTTTTGAGAACAGAGTGCTAGCCTAGGCAAGACGGTTAGATAAACAGAAAATAAAACAAGACCGTAAAAGTGGCTATTGTAACAATAATAAAATATAGCCAAATAAAATATATCTATGTAAAAGTGCACAGCGGCAGGCCTAGTGTGTTAAAATAGCGTGTGTGGAGCTATAGCTAAAATGGCTACACAACAAGATCAGTGGAAGGACCCTCCCCAGGATTATCAGAATGCTCCTCTGAGCCTGCCTGGTTGGACTCTTCCTCTACCTCCCACACTGGTTCCTGACCAGTGCTAAGTCCCTGGTCATCCTTCAGGAGAAGATTTAAGAGGAATTCCTTATTTGTGTTCTTCCCAATCCCTAAACTCCTTTCAATGCAGAGACCCCTTAAGTTTTTTAAGTTTAGATTCTCATATGTTGTCTTCACAACTCTAGGGGTAGCTTCTATACCAAACATGTTAAAGGAAAGAGTTTAGGACAAAGAGTAAAAAGTTAGTAGACTAGCAGGCCTAACTTTTTAGAGAAAATAAAAAACTATTAAGAAACTTTGAAAAACTTTTGCAAAGTTTTAAAGAACTTTTTAGAAAGTTAGAAATTACTTCTTGGTACAATTATGCGTAGCTCTAAATATTGGAGCAAGCTTTTCTTGTGAAAAGCACTAGTAACAAAGTGGTAAAGCAATTGCAAGTACTTATCCCATCTCTGCTACCAATGTAGGAGGCTGGCCTGGTTTGTAGTGGGTACCTTGGGTACTTACACCTTATACCAGGTTCAGTTATCCCTTATTAGTGAAATGTAGTAGTGTTCTAGCTGCTTAGGCTGATAGAGGTAGCTGTAGCAGAGTACCTTAGGCTGAACTAGGAGACATGCAAAGCTCCTGCAATACCACTATAGTCACAAAGTACTTACACACAATAAAAGAAAATACTCAGTGTAACCAAAAATAAAGGTACTTTATTTTAGTGACACAAGGACAAAAATATCTTAGAGGCAATACTCCATCTGGAGGTAAGTATTATACACAATATATACACTAAACACCAAAATAAGGTAAGTAAATAGTCATAAGATAGTGCAAACAATAGGACATGCTATAGAATGCAATAGGAAGGAATAGGTCTGGGGCAACACAAACCATATACTAAGAAAGTGGAATGCGAATCATGAATTCCCCCCTAGACAAGTGTAGTGTGTAGAGAATAACTGGAAGAGTAAGAAAACCACAAAGGTGAGTAAAACACCCCACCCCAGAGCCCAGGACAGTAAGAGTAAAGTACTGCAAGTTTCCTTAGGACACACTACAAGTCATGATTAGAGTTATTGCAAAAACAAAGCAAGACTGCAAGCACCAAATGTTGGATTCCTGGACCTGAAGACCTGTGAAGAGAGGAGACCAAGTCAAGAAGTCGCAGAAGATTCCAGGAATGACATGATTCTCAGGGTTGGAAGAAGTCTGCAGAAAAGCACCAAAGAAGATGACTGTGGGTTCCTGCATCATGCAAAGGATGTCCCATGTGGAGATGTTGGATGCAGGTGAGTTGCAGTGCTGGATTCGTCCAACAAGCCTTGGTTCAAGCACTTTTGCTGATTGCATCAAATTGGCGCTGTCTGGACCCAGGAGGGACCTTGGGGCCTCAACTCGGACTTGGGAGGCAGAGGGGGCTCCCAACACTGGAGGAAACCCACAGGTGACCAGGAAGCATCCACGGAGGTCCCAGGACACGGGGACAAAGAAGGTGCAAATTGCAGTTGCTGCAACACTACAAAAGAAGGTCCCGCATCGCCGTAGAACAACTTAGCGAGTTGAGCATCGCAGGATAGAGTGCTGGGGACCTCGGCCAGGCTGTGCACAAAGGATTCTTGCAAATATTGCAGAGAGGCCTCAGTAGCTGAAGATGACGCAGTGCACAGGGGTACTGCTGCAAACGGGGAAGACAAGCTCTTACCTCCTCCAACTTTGGACAGCAGGACCTTAGGACAGTCTGTGTTGAAGGGGTCTACCATCTGTGTTCCAACGAACAGACTGGTCACCAGGAGAGGAGTCCAAGAGAACCGGTCGTCATCTTAGAAGGTGCCTGCTGGAGCAAGGAAGTGACTCCGTCACTCCACGGGAGACTTCTTTGTTCCTTCTGGTGCAGGGTGAAGAAAGGGAGTCCCCAGAGTGTGCACACCATAGAAACTGTTGCAGCTGCTGGCTGGAGCTGAAGTTGCAGAGTCAAAGTAGCCCCTTCTGGATACTTTGTTGCAGTTACAGTGGTTCCTGGAGCAGTCAGCTGTCGATCCGAGGTTAGAGGATGAAGCAGTGGTTGCAGAGGATTCCTGATGGAAACTTGCAAGCAGAATCTGAAGAGAAACCCACAGGAGAGGCCCTAAAGAGCCCTGAGAGGGGGAATGACTATCTAACCAGGTATTCACCTATCAGGAGGGGTCTCTGACATCACCTGCTGGCAGTGGCCACTCAAAGGCCTCCAGAGTTTCCCCACACCTTGGAAAACAAGATGGCTGAAGTTTGAGACACACTGGAGGAGCTCTGGGCACCACCCCTGGGGTGGTGATGGACAGGGGAGTGGTCACTCCCCTTTCCTTTGTCCAGTTTTGTGCCAGAGCACGGACTGGAGGTCCCTGAACTGGTGTAGACTGGTTTATGCAAGAAGGGCAAAATTTGTGCCCTTCAAAGCATTTCCAGAGGCTCTGGCAGGCTACCCCTCCCAAGCCTGTAACACCTGTTTCCAAAGGGGGAGGGTGAAACACCCTCCTCCAAAAGGAAATGCTTTGTTCTGCCTTCCTGGACTGACCTGCTTAGACCCCAGGAGGGCAGAACCCTGGCTGTGAGGTGGCAGCATCTGTAGCTGCAGTGCAAGGCTCAGAGAGCTGGTTTGGCAGTACTGGGGTCCATGGTGGAGCCCCCAGGATGCATGGAATTGACCACCCAATACCAGATCTTAGACACCTTACATGGCCATATTCGGAGTTACCATTGTGAAGCTACATATAGGTATTGACCTATATCTAGTGCACGCATGTAATGGCGTCCCCGCACTCACAAAGTCCAGGGAACTGGCCCTGAACTGCGTGGGGGTATCTTTGCTAGTGCAAAGGTGCCCTCACACTTAGTAACTTTGCCCCTAGGTACCTAGGTACTATATACTAGGGATTTATAAGGTGGGTCCAGTGTGCCAATTGGAATTGATAAATGCTTGGTAAATGCAATCACTAGCCAATAGTGACTAATTTGGGAGCAGAGAGAGCAGAAGTGCTGAGGTTCTGGTTAGCAGAACCTCAGTGACCCAGTTAAGCACTACTGATAACACACACATTAGGTTACAAACTATGAACACTGGGGTCCTGGTTAGCAGGAGCCCAGTGAGACAGGCAAAACACAATGACATGTAGGGTTTTCACTAGGAGCACTAGGGTCCTGGCTAGCAGGATCCCAGTGACACAGCAAAAACACACTGACACACACTCACAAACAGGCCAAAAGTGGGGGTAACAATGCTAGAAAGAGGCTACTTTCTTGCAGTTCTATTACTTACCTTTGGTGTTTTCTAATACTCCCAGCGCCCCTCTGCACACTACACTAGCCTAGGTGGGAAACCAACTTTCACATTCTACTATTTTAGTATATGGTTTGTGTTCCCCAGACCCATTTCGAACTATTGTAATTTTCACTATTTGCACTGTTTTCTAACTGTTTTTACAGCTATTTCTGCATTCTGGTGTATATACTGTGTATATTACATACCTCCTAAGGGAGTATAGTCTCTAAGGAATTTTTGGCATTTGGGTCACCAAAATAAAGTACCTTTATTTTTGTAACTTTGAGTATTTTTTTTCGTGTGTGTGAGTGCTGTGTGACTACAGTGGTACTGCATAAGCTTTGCATGTCTCCTAGTTGGGCCTTGGCTGCTCATCCACACTGTGAGAAAACAGGGCTGATTGCAGAGGCCCCATAACTTTTTGCCCCCATTTTCCACTTTTTGCTGGTGTTTTCCTGACTTTGATGGTGCCCTGGGTACTGCTAACCAGTCCCAGGGCCTGTGCTCTGTGTAAAATGGATATTCAAATTAGGCTAATTATAATTGGCTAAGTTAACCTATCTATAAGTCCCTAGTATATGGTAGGGCATGTAGGTTTAGGGACCACAGCATAGGTGGTGCACACCTAGGTGCATTGCTGAGGTGCCCAGTGTCATTTTAAAAGCAAGCCTGCCTTGCTGGCTGCTTTTAAATTAAAATTATATGCAAATTCGACTTTGGAACTAAAGGTACTTCCAAAGTCTTAAACTACCTTATTTTTACATATAAGTCACCCCTAAGGTGTGCCCTATGTGCCCCTAGGGCTGGGTGCCATGTAACTATAAGCAGGGACTTTATAAAAATAGATTTATAAGCCCTGGTGAGGTAAAAACAGCCAAATTCGTTTTTCCCTCATTGAAGTAAATGGCCTTCATAGGCTAGAATGGGCAGACTTTATTTTAAATTTTAAAGTCTCCTTAAATGTTGCATACCAAGAATTTGGTATCAAATTAATTGTTGTAATAAATCCTACAACTTCCAGTTGTTGGATTTAATATAACTTGTTCAGGTAAAAAGTTTAGACTTTACCTAAAAAGTTGCCAATTTCAGCTCTGCATTGTTTTTGCTGCTGTGCTCTGATTGGCCAGCCTGCAGCAGCTTCTGCCAGGCTGCCTTGATGAGGTGTGAAGTGGCCTGGCTTCACACAAAGGAATGTGCTTGGGGGAGAGAATCTCCCCTCAGCAGATGGTGAGGCAGGAAGGGGGAGGGCTGCCAAACTGGTCTTCAAAGGCAGAGAAGGACATTTGCAGCACCCAGCAACACCCCCACATCCTGCAACCCCAGACAATTAGGTGCCCCCTTGATTAGATTAGGAGAGGGCAGGAGAGGGGTGTGTTTATGATTTTTAGCCACACCAGTGGGTGGGCTCAGCCAGATGTAACCTCCAAAAATCAAATTCATCCATGTTGGATTTTTAGAGACTGTTGCCTTCTGGGATGGATTTTTGCCACACTTCCCAGGAAGTGGTCATCACAGGGGGACGACCCTGTCCCTGATTGGAGAACCAGGGCCCCCCTGCTTTTCACCCAGGAGCAAGGATAAAACTGGCAGACCTGCACCCACACCTCAGATCCCCTCCAGAAATCAACAAGAAAGGAACTAAAGAAGAAGAAGGACTGCCCTGCTGGACCCCTGGCCTGCACCTGGAACCTGCACTCAGAAGGACTGCACCAGCTGCACACTTGGGCTTCACCACAAGAAGGACTTTGCCTGGCTTCAACTGGTTCAAGGAGGGACTCCCTGTTTGCTACAGGTGAAAAATTGCTAACCAGAGTCCCCTGCACCAACTCCTGAAGAAAGCGACCAGCTGACCACTGTCCAGTGGCCAAAAAGGAGTTTGCGCCAGGTGCATTCTGGGAGTTGAAGTCCGCACCCCCCAAGGACCATCACAGAACTTCTGGACCCTTGGGGTGAGCTGTGGACCCCAAAAGAACCTTAAAAGAACATCTGGGTGAAGCCCCAGAAGTTTGGAAAAGATTTGAGAATTTTTGGAAAAAAGCTCCAGAGAGGGACCGACCCGCCGCGGAAATTCTAGCCGGCTTGCCTCAACCGCGACCCGGCCTGACTTCGTGGTTCGTCCCGGTAAAGAAAAACATCCAAAAAAGAGACTAAGTCCGAAGGTAAAAAGTTGACCGGGACCTCCCAGCCACCGTATCCGAGAAGGGCTCCATGGACGTCGGATCAAGATCCAGGTTTACCCCGGTAGAAGGATTTTCATCTCGAAAAAACGACTAAGTCCGAAGGTAAAAGTCTCCACCGAGGAAACCCACATCGCGTATCCGGACAAGGGCTCCAGGAGGTCGGATTCAACTGGCAGGTTCGTCCCGGTGAAGAAAAACTTCAAAATAAAGACTAAGGCCCTCATTCTAAGTCTGGCGGGCGGCGGAGGCCGCCCGCCAGACTTCCCCCCTCCAAAATACCGCTCCGCGGTCCAGAGACCGCGGAGGGTATTCCAAGTTTTCCCCTGGGCTGGCGGGCGGCCGCCAAAAGGCCGCCCGCCAGCCCAGGGGAAAACAACCTTCCCACAATGAAGCCGGCTCGTAATCGAGCCGGCGGAGTGGGAAGGTGCGACGGGTGCTACTGCACCCGTCGTGTATTTCACTGTCTGCTATGCAGACAGTGAAATACTAGCGGGGCCCTCTTACGGGGGCCCCTGCAGTGCCCATGCCATTGGCATGGGCACTGCAGGGGCCCCCAGGGGCCCCGCGACACCCCCTACCGCCATCCTGTTCCTGGCGGGCGAACCGCCAGGAACAGGATGGCGGTAGGGGGTGTCAGAATCCCCAAGGCGGCGCAGCATGCTGCGCCGCCTTGGAGGATTCATTTGGGCAGCGGGAAACTGGCGGGAGACCGCCAGTTGTCCCGGTCCGACCGCGGCGTTACCGCCGCGGTCGGAATGCCCAAGGGAGCACCGCCGGCCTGTCGGCGGTGCTCCCGCCCCCGTTGACCCTGGCGGTTCTGTACCGCCAGGGTCATAATGAGGCCCTAAGTCAGAAGGTAACTGTTTAACCGAGGCCTCCCGCGACCTGTAGCCGAGCAGGGCTCCATCGCGGTCGGCCTGAAAGTTTGACTTTGCCCCGGTCGAGGTGCAACCAGATGACCCGATTGGCGCTTTTTGTTTCTAAGCGCTAGAAAAGTAATAATTCTTTAAAAATTCATATCTCCGGTTCCCCTGAACCGATTTTAATCGTTTTTGTGTCATTTTAAAGATAAAAATATAAACTATTTTTATAAATTGGTTTTGGATTTTCAAACTGTTTCCTGTGTTTTATTTAATTACTGTTTTGTGATATTTGAATGCTTTACACTTTGTCTCCTAAGTTAAGCCTTGACGCTCGTTGCCAAGCTACCAAGGGTTGAGCTGGGATTAATTTACTGAGACCTAACTGTACCTATGTGGAGGTTAGTGGCTTGTTGCTAGGTGTAGGTACCTACCTGCCCTACCAATAACCCATTTTCCAACACACACTTCCCTTAGAGAGCCTGGCTTCTAGACACTTACTACATTTCACTAATAAGGAATAACTGGACCTGGTATACGGTGTAAGTACCTTTGGTACCCACTACAAACCAGGCCAGCCTCCTACATTGATGGTCAGCGGTGGGATAAGTACATTTAATTGCCTTATCACTCTGTCACAGGTGCTTTCCACAGGAAAGTGTACTTTATACCTAGAACTATACATACAAATACCTAGTTACAGGTTCTAGTCTCTTACCTTCCTTTCTAAGGAACTAGAGGTCAGGTAGAGTAGGTTTTCTTTTCACTTACACTACTCTAACACCCACACTACACTATGGCCCTCATTACAACTTTGCCAAGTTGTAACCGCCACGCGGCCGCCAATGCGGCCGCACTTCCGCTGTGGCCATTTCAACATCCCCGCTGGGCCGGCGGGGATGTCGGCCGCAACACGGGAGCCAAATGAAGCCGGCGGTGTTGTGGCGGTGCGACGGGTGCAGTTGCACCCATCGCACTTTTCACTGTCTGCTATGCAGACAGTGAAAAGCTCCATGGGGCTGTGGCAGGGGGCCCTGCTACTCCCCTTTCTGCCAGCCTTTTCATGGCGGTTCCTACCACCTTGAAAAGGCTGGCGGGAGGGGGACTCGTAATCCCCTGGGCAGCGCTGCCCTGGAAAATTACAACCGCCGGGACCAACGTGGCGGTAAACCGCCTGTCCCGGCGGTGCGACCGCGGCGCTTCCGCGGCGGTCGTAAGGTCGTAATTCCATGGATTGCACCGCAAGCCTGTTGGCGGTGCATCCGACGAAACAGCCCTGGCGGTCTTTGACTGCCAGGGTTGTAATGAGGGCCTATGTCTCCTGCTGGGCATAGCTCTGTCGTCATGGATACTCCCTATGAGGGCATGACCTTCAAAGAACTCAAGGGGCTTTGCTCAGAGGCAAGCTTAGATGTAGGGAAGAACCCTAATAAGAATTTTCTGTTAGGTCTTCTCCTCCAGGATGGTCAGGAGCAGGCTGATGACCAGAAGGAGGAGTGGGAGGGAAATTCTGACCCCTTAGAGTCAGGGAATCATCCTAAAGATTCAGTGGGTGGCTCTTCCAAAGATCTTCCGCCTGGCAATCCATCCAGTGTAGCTGGCAGTGGAAGGGGTAGTCACTCTGGGGTGGGGGCTCCCTTCACACCCAGAGGTCTGGTTACCAGGGTTAATCAAGTTAGGAAGAGATCTTCCTCTGCCCACTCTCATATCATCTCAGTTTCAGAGTGATCCCATGGTTCAACTGCAGGTGATGACTCCATAGAGAGGGAGCTCAGGAAACTGAGACTGGAGGAGGCCAGGCTGATGCTGCAGCAGCAACAGCTAGCCCTAGATAGGGAGGCCTTGGCTGTGGAGAGAGAGAGGCAGGGGTTGTGGTTAGTTCTCCATGGTGGCAGCAGCAGCAGTTTCAGGAATTATGGTGTGAGGGAGAATACCTTTGACTCCAGAAATCTGCACAAAATTGTTCGCCCCATACAAGGTAGGGGGTGACATTTATAAGTGGTTTGCTGCACTTGAGAGGGCCTGCAAAGTTCGGAGGGTCCCTCAAGGGCAGTGGGCTGCTATTCTGTGGTTGTCCTTTTCTGACAAGGGGAGGGATAGACTTCTCACTGTCAGAGAAGAAGACTCAGACAACTATGGTATTCTTAAACTGCACTGGATTTGGCTTAACCACTGAACAATACAGGATAAGGTTCAGAGAAACCAGAAAAGAGTCTTCACAAGAATGGATAGACTTTGTGGACTGTTCTGTGAAGGCTTGATAAGGTTGGTTACATGGCAGCAAAGTGTCTGACTATGAGGTTATTTATAATCTAATTTTGAGAGAGCATATTCTGAATAACTGTGTGTCTGATTTGTTGCACCCATACTTGGTAGACTCAGATCTGACCTCTGCCCACGAATTGGGAAAGAAGGCAGACAAATGGGTCAGAACAAGGGTGAGCAGAAAAGATCATACAGGGGGTGACAAAGATGAAAAGAAGGATTGTAAGTCCCATGACAAAGGTGGGGACAAAGATAAAAAGCAAGAGTCTTCATCGGGCCAACAAAAATACTCTAGGGTGGGTCTAAATCCTCTTCCAACCAACAGCATAAAAAGCCTTGGTGTTACATGGGGAAAACAAAGGCCATTGGGCAAGTGACAGCACTTTCCCAAGAAAAACACCAAAGCTCTCACCACCACATCCCCACTGCTTCCACTAGTGCTCCTAGCAATAGTAGTGGTGGTGGGAAAACACCACAAATAACTAATCCAAGGGCTCACTCTGGGTAATGTAGTGAGGATTGGTTTAGTTAGGGAAGCCACTGAGGCTGTTTTAGTCTCTGATGGTGGCACTGACCATGCCACCCTTGTTGCTTGTCCCCTTAACATGGAAAAGTACAAGCAACAGCCCCTAATAAATGGTGTTCGGGATGAGGCCTACAGGGACACAGGTGACAGTGTCACAGTGGTGATGGAAAAACTGGTAGCCCCTGAGAAACACCTACTTGGTCATCAATACCAAGTGGCTGACGTCCATAATAGCACTGTTAGTCACCCCATGGCTGTTGTGAATCTCAACTGGAGCGGGGTTACTAGTCCAAAGAAAGTTCTGGTATCCACTGACCTACCTGTAGAGTGTCTATTGGGCAATGATCTGGAGACTTCAGCTTGGGCTGAGGTGGAGTTGGAGGCTCACTCAGCAATGCTGGGCATTCCTCGGCTTATCTTTGCTTTAACAAGGGCTCAGGCCAAGAAGCAAAGAGGACAGGTAAACATGGATCCTGGAACAATTGACCAAGTGCTCCCAAAAACTAGTGGTAGAAAGGGTAAACCCTTTTCCACTAACCCTCCCTCAACTGAAGATTCCCCTTTTGAGGAGGAGGAATCTACTTCCTGTGCAGAACCTACACCAGAGGAGCTTCAGGCTGACACAGCTGAACTCTTGGGTGCAGGGGGACCTGCCAGGGAGGAGTTACGTGTGGCTCAGCAAACCTGTCCCACACCTGAGGGTTTGAGACAGCAAGCTGTCAAACAGGAAGCAGGGGATGTCAGTATCTCTCACAGAGTGTACTGGAAAAATAATCTCCTTTATACAGAGGCAAGGGACCCTAAACCTGCTGCTACCAGGAGTCTGGTCATTCTCTTGCAATATAGGGAGTTTCTTCTGACACTAGCACATGACATCCCCCTTGCTGGACATTCTGGGCAAAGCAAAACCTGGGACAGACTAGACCCTCAGTTTCACTGGCCTCACATGTCAGAAGACACAAAAGAGTTTTGTCGCTCTTGTGTCACTTGCCAAGCCAGTGGTAAGATTGGTGGCACCCCAAAGTCCCCCTTGATCCCACTGCCAGTGGTTGGGTTGCCCTTTGAAAGGGTAGAGGTTGACATTGTCAGCCCCCTTGACCCTCCTACTGCTTCTGGCAATAGGTTTATCTTGGTGGTAGTGAACCATGTCACTAGATATCCAGAAGCAATTCCTCCAAAAACCACTACAGCTCCTGCAGTGACAAAGGCACTCCTGGGAATATTTTCAGGGTGGGCTTTACAAAAGAGGTGGTGTCAGACAGAGGTAATAACGTTATGTCTGCATACCTGAAAGCAATGTGGAAAGAGTGTGGGGTGAGCTACAAGTTCACCATACATTACCATCCCCAGACTAATGGGTTGGTTGAGAGATTTAATAAAACTCTCAAAGGTATGATTATGGGACTATCTGAACAGCTCAGAAGGAGATGGGATGTCCTGTTACCATGCCTCCTTTTTGCCTACAGGGAGGTACCCCAGAAGGGAGTGGGCTACAGCCCATTCAAACTCCTTTTTGGTCACCCTGTAGGGGTCCATCAGCTCTTGTCAAAGAGGGGTGGGCGCAACCCTTGAAGCCCCCTAAACAAGATAAAGTAGATTATGTACTTGGCCAAAGATCTAGAATGGCTGAGTACATGAAAAAGGCCACTAAAAACCTTCAGGCCAGCCAGGAGTTGCAAAAACAATGGCATGACTAGAAGGCTGTCCTGGCAGTGTACTAACCAGGACAGAAGATGTGGGTAATGGAGCCTGTAGAACCAGGGCACTCCAGGACAAATGGAGTGGTCTACACCTGATAGTGGAAAAGAAGGGTGATGTCACTTATTTAGTGGACCTAGGCACTCCCAGAAGTCCTCTTAGAGTACTTCATGTGAACCGCCTGAAACCCTACTATGATAGGGATGACTTGCCCCTACTCATGGCTACTGATGAGGGACAGGAAGATGAGAGTGACCCTCTGCCTGATCTCTTCTCCTACACTGCAGCTGATGGCTCAGTGGAAGGAGTTGTTCTTGTAGATTGTTTTTCTGAAGAGCAGAAGCAGGACTGCAGGAATTTCCTAGGACAATTCTCTGAACTTTTCTCTCTGACACCTGGTGAGATCACTTGGTGTGAGCACACCATAAATACTGGAGACAGTTTACCTGTCAAAAGTAAGAGTTATAGACAACTTGACCATGTCAGGGACTGCATTAAGTCTGAGGTTCAGAAGATATTGGACTTAGGAGTGATTGAGCACTCAAATAGTCCCTTGGCCAGCCCAGTGGTGCTAGTACCCAAGCCTCATTCTCAAAATGGGAAAAAGGAGATTAGGTTTTGTGTAGATTATGGAGGGCTCAATACAGGCACAAAGACTGATGCTCACCCTATACCCAGGGCAGATGAGCTTATAGATACCCTGGCATCTACCAAGTATCTCAGCACTTTTGACTTGACTGCAGGGTGTTGGCAGATCAAGCTATCAGAAGAGGCTGAACCTAAAACTTATTTCTCTACCATCGAAGGGCATTATCAGTTTACTGTTATGCCCTTTGGTTTGAAATATGCACCTGCCACTTTTCAGAGACTGGTAAACACAGTCCTCCAAGGTCTGGAAGCTTTTAGTGCAGCATATCTTGATGATATAGCTGTCTTCAGCTCCAACTGAGATGACCACCTGGCCCCCCTCTGGAAAGTTTTGGAGGCCCTGCAAAAGGCAGGCCTCGCTCTCAAGGCTTCAAAGTGCCAAATAGGGCAGGGGAAGGTGGTTCACCTGGGACATCTAGTTGGTGGGAAACAGATTGAACCGCTGCAGGGAAAGATACAGACTATTTTAGACTGGTCTCCCCCTACAATACAGAGCCAGTTCAGAGCCTTTCTTGGTCTCTATGGGTATTACAGGAGGTTTATTAAGAACTATGGTTCCATTGTTGCCTCTTTTAATGACCTCACATCCAAGAAGATGCCTAAAAAGGTATTGTGGACAGCTAGCTGTCAGAAAGCTTTTGAGGATCTCAAGCAGGCTATGTGTACTGCACCTGTTCTAAAAAGCCCAAACTACTCAAAGAAGTTTATTATCCAGACAGATGCTTCAGAGGTAGGTGTTGGGGCTGTGTTATTACAACTTAATTCAGAGGGCCAGGATCAACCTGTTGCTTTTATTATTAGAAGGTTTACCCCTGGAGAAAAGCATTGGTCTGTCATAGAGAGAGAGGCCTTTGCTGTGGTCTGGGCCCTGAAGAAGTTGAGACCATACCTCTTTGGTACTCACTTCACAGTCATGAACATGATATCCCTACCACCCAGCCACTACCATCAGCTCTGGCCCAACGCCCCCACACCAGTGTCTCCAGGCCATGGACTGTCTGCCCACCTGTACAGGGGCCCGACTCTCCACCCACCACCAGGCAGGACGATGAACGGCCCAGTGCAAGTGGGACAGCCAGACCTGTGCAGGGGACACAGGCACAGGGGGCTAGGGCTAATGGGAGGGTATCAGTGGCCCAGGGGGGGGTGGCACAAGGAAGGATGCTGCTGCCCAGGAGGCCACTGTTGAGGTCCTGTGAGCATACCACCATTCCTAGGACAGGATGGGCCAGATCCTGGCCACCTTGGAGGAAAATCAAAGGCTGCTGGTAGCACATCACCAGGAGGACATGGAGCAATGGAAACAGCTCAATGCTACTGGGGCCTCCATTGCAGGGGTGCTGCAGCGCCAGACCAACATCCTGCCTGAGTTCTCAACCCACCTGCAGGCCCCTTCAACTATCCAGGACACTGCCCTGCCATCTACATCTGCAGCAGCCTGATGACTCACAGGACACCAGCACCCCTCCCCCTGCAGCCAAGCTTCCCCCTCGCAAATGTGGCCTCAGACACAGACATCCCAGTGAAACAACAGCAAAGACCAAGCCCACCGCCAGGAAGTGGCCCAGCCCTGAACTGTCTCCCTTGTGTGCCACTGAGCTACCTTGTTGCAATTCCACTGCCATATCTCCATCCACCACTGGCTTTATGGACTCTGCCCCTGTGCTACCAACTGCTGTGGAATAGTACCTGAGTATGATGTTTACCATGTTCCCCCTCCTTTCCACTACTCCATCACTTTTATATGTTGTATTTTCAAATAACAACACTAGCACACACCAAATATCTGCCCTTATTTATTATATGCAAACAAATGTAAATGTGTATGTATGATCCTGTTTCCATCATAATGCCAAATGTTCAACAGAAGGGGCACTAACAGATTGTAGTGTTTGAAGTATGTCACACTGCTAATTCCATAGCTGTTCCAGCCATCTGTTTCTTCAATCACAAAGTTGGCACATCACTGGCAAATGACACCACTGCAGCATCTGTCAGCAAGGGAAATTTCACAATTCAGTACAGTCATCTTCTGACAAAACACTTCAAAATCTCTATTAAAGATGCACAGACACACACAATTCAGCAATGACAACTTAAGGGAGTCTGCACAACTGTCGACTAGGTCCTCAATACTATAGCCTACATGTTAACTAGCACTGTTCCTCTCACACAGTGATATAGATTTGTACTTGGTAACTGGTTCCAGTAACCATCACCAGAGTGTAGATGAAGAGAAAAAAGCCACCACAAATGTGTTTCCCTGTCCAATATAAAATGATGTATAACAACGAAGCACAAAGAACAGCTCCAGATAATTTGCCTGTCAGAGGGATGTTGATACAAAACACTAACAACACAGAAAGAGGGTAAGTATGAGGTGTCCTCAATAACAAAACACACACTTTAATACTGGATTGTACCTCAAATTTGTCCTCCAAAAAACACCTTAGTGACACATATCCAAGGGCACACAGCACTGTGTTGGTACATAGTACATCAGTCACCCTGAATCAACCCAGTGAAGACAGATGCACAATACCAAATGTACCTGATATTCAATGGAAGTATAGCCGGATCAGCTGGGTTCTGGAGTTGATGTCTTTCCCCTCTTCTTCTCCATCACACTCATCCATGCTCTGAGGTGGCAGGGGTGGGTGGGCAGCATCATCCTCTTCCAGAAGTGATATAGCTCTCCTCAGGGCCAAGTTGTGCAGCATGCAGCAGGCCACCACTATCTGACACACCTTGTCAGGGATATAGTGCAGGGATCCTCCAGAGAGATGCAGGCAACAAAATCTTGGCTTCAGGAGTCCTATGGTCCTCTCAATCACCCTCCTTGTGTGACCATGTGCCTCATTATAATGGATTTCTGCATCTGTCCTGGCATTCCTCACAGGTGTCAGTAGACACTGCATGTTTGGGTATCCAGAATCCCCTGGAAAGGTGGATGAAAAAGGGTTCAGAACACACAATTGAAACTTCCATACAGGCTGTCAGGTAAGTAACTAATACAATCTCATTCACACTCACCTGTGAGCCAAGCTCTGTCCCCCTGTAGCTGTCCCATGATGTGTGGCACACTGGACATAGGAATCATGGACAGATCCAGGGAACTTTGCAATATCATGTGGAAATGTACTGATCAGCAAGACACACCAAATGGACATTTATTGAGTGATAACTTTTACGGTTGCTGAACACCTATTTATTGGCTCTTGGGTATGAGGGCTATGTGGGTACCATCCATGGCACCTATCACATGGGGGATATTAGCAAAAGCATATAATCCAGACTTTATGGTGGTGAGATCAGCCCTTTGGGGAAACTGGACATAGCTTTGCTGGTGTTGGACGAATGCATTCAAAAAGTTGGCCAGGATGTGGCTGGACATTGGCTGAGACATACTGGATACCCTGCCTGCTGTCACTTGGAATGAGCTTCTAGCCAAAAAATGTAGCACATATAGTACCTGCACAATTGTAGGTATGGCATGGAGATTCCTATTAGCTGCCATCAGATCAGGCTCCATTTGTGCACACAGTTCACGGATTGCTGCTCGATTCAGCCGGTAATTGATGATTATGTGAGGTTCTTCCATTGTGGGCAGATCTACCGGGGGCTGTAAACAGATGGGGCCCTCCCTCCCCAAAATAGTCTGTACCTATGGGGGTGGAAGAAATACACATTGAGTTGGAACATTCAATCCAATGACAATGTTCCTCTATTGATCTTGTACTAGCAACACTATTGGCCCTCACACAGATACCAGGGACGTGGTAATCCTGTCAGGCTAATGTTTATTGAGGTGTGCATGTTTCATTCAATCACACTGTAGGCATTAGAGAATCCCATCCTTAGAGAATACGAGGAGGGGCATCACTTCTAACTATATTCGAAAGACGGAGGGGTTAATGGAGCCATGGCCTGGGACACAGGGCATACATTGAAGGCGTGGTAGGTGCAAAATGGCAGCCCCTGACCTGCAGGTGGTGTTTGAAAGGAAGTGACCTCATTCCGCTGGCGTTAGTCGTCAGTGGATAGCATTGGTGTCAATGGTGAAGCAGGGCCAAACGTGATCACCGCCGACGGTGACAGTGTACACCACCGTGGTATATACTGCCATTTTGCCATGCCCTTGCCACTTGACTCCTGCACCTATTCAAGGCAACAACTCCACTGCGTGTGCTGCTGTGTCCTGACTCTGGTCATTGAGATGGCGTGTGCTACAGGGGAAAGGGCCCGGTCTTCGTCACCGAGGAGCTGGTGGACGGGGTCCTACCCCTGTATGCAAAGCTGTATGACCGACCAGGTGAGTTGATTTTTGTACATCTGAAATGTGTGTGATTGTGTTGGATGATTGCAGGTGTTTCTGTTTGCTGTGTGATTGGTTAACCGTAGTGTGTATGTCCGTTATTGTCTTGGCTATTGTCTATTTATATGTCTCCATGGGCTATGTCAGGTAGAACCGGCATGGCATATGTGTATGGGGCAGCCACACTAACATCAGTTTCTTTCCTCTGTGTGTCCCATGCAGGTCAGCAGCACGCATCAGAAAAAAGGTATTTGGCAAGCCATCACCAAGGAGGTGTGGACCCTGAGGGGTCTACAACCGGCAGAGCACCCACTGTCAGAAGCGGTGGGAGGACCTGAGGCCTTGGGCCTGGAAGACCAGAGAGGCCCAGCTGGGGACAGCCTCCCAATGAGGCAGGGGTGCCCGTCGGAGTCTTACCCCCCCCAATGGTCGGCATCCTGGCAGTGGCCTATCCGGATTTGGATGGGCACTTGAAGGCAGCACAGCAGCCACCAGGGGGTGAGTACTAACACTGTTGTGATGGCACTATGATGTGTGTAGTTAGGAGGTGTGGGGTGCACACATTGTGATGGGATGCCCCTAGGCAGGTGTGTCCCTGCTGACCTGCCCCCCTCTATGTCCGTGGGACGGTGTCCTTAGGTAGACGTGGCTGGGAAGGTAGGCCTGTGATGGTCCCCCTCTGTTGGCTATTTGGTCTCAGTTTTCCCCATGGCCTTGCTGATCTATTGACTCGGCATTGTCTCTCTTTGTTGGCATTTGATGAGTGTAGAAGTATATGGGCTCCAGGGGGTCATGTTCTGTATTGGGGGATCTGGCTTACCAGTCAGGGGCACTTTCCTAACATCATTTAGGTTTGTTGAGGGTTAGTTATTGGGATGGATGGGAGTGTATGTGTGCCAAAATGACATTTCCCTAGTTGCTGACAGGCTTCTTTCTTGTTTTGCCCCCGTGCACTTGTGTCCTTGTGTGCATTAGCATCATCTGGTGAGGAAGCTGAGGCAAGGGCGAGTGGGGATGCTGCAGCCCACAGGACCCAGTAGTCCACTGACGCAGAGGGGACCAGTGGGTTGGAGGGCGGGGGGAGTACCACGGGGGAGGCAACTACCACTGGAGCTAGTGACTCCGACACCTCCGATGGCAGCTCCCTGGTGGTGGCGGACCCTAGTGGGCCCAGTCTATCTTTGCCATCTTCTGCCATACCATCACCGCCCTCCCAGTAGCTCCCCACCGAGTTGCCCGTACCCGCTTTCCCAGGAGGGTGGGCATCTCCTTTGCCCCAGGCACCTCTGCCCTTGCCCCAGTCAGCCCTGCTGCCCTCACTGAGGAGGCCATTGACCTCCTGAGAACCATCTCTGTAGATCAACCAATGTGAATGACATCCACGGGCTGGCAACAGAGATGCAGCAATGCTGTGCCTACCTGGAGGGCATTCACGGTAGCTTGTCAGGCCTACAAAGATCTTTTCAGGCTCTGGCCTCCTCTTTGATGGCAGCCAGTGTCCCTGGTCTTTCCGTCCTACCTCCCACCACCTCTACCCCATCCAGCACCCCACTCCCTTCATCCATCCCAAGCACGCATACAGTCATCCATGCACCCAAATCAACACATAAGAAGCATAAAGAGGAGCACAAGCACCACACATCCCACCACAAGCAGGCACACACCCAACATACAATTGCAGACAAACCAACATCCAGCACCCCCACTGTGTCTCTCTCCTCCCTGTCTGTCACCTCAGCACCCACACCCACATACACTGCACCCTCAGTCACAGTTGCTGCCCCTATTCTTGCAGTCACCACAACAGATGAAATCCATTCATGCACCCCAGACATCACACCCACACTCACCACAACTACCTTCACTAACACTGTAGCACACTCACCAGACCTGCAGACACCCAGGCAACATCCATCCACACTTGCATCCTGTGTTCTCCCACTGTGTCCACCCCATCCTCCCACAACACACAAACGCTCACACACATCCACTCCACACACATCCACCCATACATAAGCATGCTAAAGAGGCACCTGCATCTACTTCTAGCACACCAACTCCTCATACACGTACTCCCTCACCCTCCACTCCCAGACCTGCCTCCAAAGCCCCTCCATCTGCACCCAAAAAGCTTTTCTTTTCCTGTGTGGACCTCTTTGAACCCACTGGCCCTCCCCTTCTTGTCCCTAAACGTTCTCTTGGCCTCCCCAAGTCCACTACTTCCTCCACCGAGTCCTCCCCAGTCCGCCCTTCCCATTCCTGTTTCCCAGGGATTAAGAAGGCCCGTGTTGCCTCGGTCCCTCTGCCACCCCCCCTGTCCAAGCCCACTCCAACTCCTTCCAAGGGCAAGCCCAAAACCTTTCCCCCTGGTAAGTCGAAGGCCAAGACCCCCCTTCCAAACCAGAGTCCCCACCCCACCATTGCCCTACTTTTGCTCCCTGTGGTGCCTGCCTGTCCCATTGATGCCCCTGCCCAGTGGATCCTTTCTGTCATTTTGGGAGTCAAGTGTGGGCTATATTTGCCCTTCCAGACATTGCAGTTGGACTGGCCTATGGCCTTGTTTGAACATTGTTCATTTATTTTATTTTGTGTATATAATATATCTGGCCAACAGACCTGTTGGTTCAATTTTGCCCTGTTGTCCAGCGTTTAACTGTGGGTGATTGGTGTACACAGGTGTGTGCATTTGTTCAGATATATGATAGCATGTGTCTGGTGATTACTTTTTATTTGGGTATGTATGGCTTGAGTGGGGTTGGAGGAGGAGGGTGTGCGTTGTGGTGTGGGTGGGTGTGTAATTGTCTCCTTTCCTCCCATTTGTGCTAGGCTGCGGTACTTACCCTCGTCGGCGGCTGTCACAGTCCTGGAGAAATATCACAAGAAGAAGCACCGGGACAATTTCCAACTCTCGTTCCATGTCGGCGTTGGCGTGTTCTGTGTTTCCCTTTATATGAGTCATTTCCCACAAGCTTTGCGTGGCTCCCGCCACGGAACAGATGGCGGTGTGGTGTTACATTATATGATGGGCGGGTAGGACCTTTCTGCCCGGCCATCAAGATGGCCTCCACCGTCGTCGATGGCGCTCCTAAGATGGCAGACCCGCTGGCTGTTTTTCATGTGCTTCATTACATTGTCGTCCAGACCGCAAGCCTGTTGACTGTAGTTTTCGCGACCGGCGGCGGTGCAGTCTTTTCTGCCAGGTTCAAAATGAGGGCCTGTATCTGCAGCTCCTGCCAGCAACTGCAACTGTTTCCTGGTTGTGCATCCTCAGAGGACAGCCAGCCTTCTGCATTCACCAAAAGAACAAAGGAATCTCCCTTGAAGTGAAGAAGTCACTTCCCAGCTTCAGCAGACACCCCTCTGCAGTGATGATTGGTGGCTTGGGTTCCCACTTCTGAAGAAGTGTGTGAATCCAGCAGCACTGGTGGTGGACTGAAGTAGTCCCAACGGTCCTAAAGTCCAGCTGTCCAACTTTGGTGGAGGTAAGAGCTTGCTTCCCCAGGCAAGACCCCTGTGTGTTTTGCAGTTGCCAAGGCTTGTTGGCATCTTTCCACAAAGTTCTTCATGCACCGTGCAGCTCCAGTCCCCAGAACTCCTTCTTGTGATGCGCAGCCTCCTGTGTGGTTCCCCGGCGGCGTGGGATCCCTTTGTTTAGTGCTGCATGGGCCTTCTTTTGCACCTTCTTTGTCCCTGTGCTGTGGGACTCCTGTGTGCTCTGCCTGTTCTTCTGAGGGCTTTCCTAGTTGCTGAGAGCCCCTTCTGTCTCCCCTTCCTAGGTAGAGGCCATCAGGTCCCTCCTGGTCCCGGGCAGTGCCATTTTCCGCTAACCACGAGCTGTGAGTGTGCCAAGGCCTGTTGGCGGAATCCAGTGACGCAAACCAGACTGCAATCATCCATCCAGTGTGGGACATCATCTGCATGAACCAGGAACCCACATCCGTCTTCTTGGGTGCAGTAGGGGCTGTTCTTCTTCACTGGTGGTTCTTCTTTTACACCTTCATTCTGGTTATCAGGGGCTCCTGTTCTGCCTGGACTCTTCAGTGCTTCTTGCCCTTGGCCCCCTTCTTCCACAGGTCTTCAGGTCCAGGAATCCATCAGTGGTGTCTTGCAGTCTCTTCTGGTTCTTGGAAAGTTACTGTGACTTACTCCTGCTTTCCTGGGCTCTGGGGTGGGTTCTATTACTTACCTTTGGTGTTTTCTAATACTCCCAGCACCCCTCTACACACTACACTTGCCTAGGTGGGAAACCGGCTTTCACATTCCACTACTTTAGTTTATGGTTTGTGTTCCCCCTAGGCCCATTTCAGACTATTGTAATTTTCACTATTTGCACTGTTTTCTAACTGGTATTACAGCTATTTCTGCATTCTAGTGTATATACTATGTTTATTACTTACCTCCTAAGGGAGTATAGTCTCTAAGGTATTTTTTGACATTTGTGTCACCAACATAAAGTAAAATTATTTTTGTAACACTGAGTTTTTTCTTTTATGTGTGTGAGTACTGTGTGACTACAGTGGTATTGCATGAGCTTTGCATGTCTCCTAGTTATGCCTAGGCTGCTCACCCACACTACCCCTAGAGATCTGGCTTCTAGACACTGACTACATTTCACTAATAAGGGATAACTGGACCTGGTAGAAGGTGTAAGTACCTTTGGTGCCCACTACAAACCAGGCCAGCCTCCTACATAGGTACATAGCAGTTGGACTAAATTAGCACCTCAAAACTAGTCTACCAGAAGCATAGATGCTGCGCCCTATTATGGAACTTAACCTACTAAAAAAAAAATTTTTAATCCTGTCTTTAATGACCTGATTGAATTGTAATCAGGTTAGCATAATATCTCTTATTAAATGTTTCTTAGTTTTTATAAATTGCTTTTGGGCTTTTTATTGTGTTGTGTTTTGACTTTTTTACTGTTTTGCTAGATAAAACCCACCACCATTTATAGTATCCTGAAAACATTAACAAGGATTGTTTTAGTATATAATTTATGTGTTGTAAGTAAGGTTTGTACTATGTTAGTTCTAAAAAATGAATTTTCCTTGAAATTTGCACTCATATGTTGATGAAAATTGTTTTAATATTATAGAAAATTAACAGGAAAAATATTTGTATTAGAACAAACAGTTTGCTGATGACATTATTTAAACTAAACAGAGTTGTCTCAGGATGGTATATAAGGATAGTGTGGAAGACCACCATTCATCATTGACATAAATGGACCAAGCAAATTAGCAGCTAAAGAAACAAAATGGGTTAATTTGTCAATCTGCACCTGAATACGCAGAGCTCTACACTACTTCATCTGTGAGCCTAATTATGGGCATAGATTAGTGTCACGGTTTATATGTAAGGCCCATTGAATGACAATGTTGTGCAAACGGCTACAACAATCTTTGCACGACTTGGGGGGAGTACACCTGCACCCTCCTGTGCAGACAAGATATCGGGATTACAACTTAAGTATTAAAAAAGAGCTTTCAATAATTGTTTTTATAGTTATGTGTACCCTATTGTATGTCTGCTGAGTCAGTGTGCTTAGAAGTCTGTGGTGTGTGGTGATATGGGGAGAGAGAGTATACTGGGGCATCACCTGGAACAAATATGCAAATTGTTTATAAAGGGGGCCTTGATTCTAAGCGCGTTACATCATTGCTACATAAATGCAGTGGGTGTCAGGGTAATAAGTGCATATTCTGTTGTGATTAAATAGTTTGTTTGGGATGCCACCCGAAGAAGCACATGTAGCCCTAGTATAGGGTGCTGCTACATACCAGTGAGTTACATGTGACCAAAATCCAAGCAACCAAGTGATCTGCAAGAGGGGCAGATGGAAAATGTAGATGTTGTGTGTGTTTGCAGGAAAGGTAGTGTACACTAAAGTAAAACATGCCTCATGGGTGCAATCAATTGCACCTAGCACACTAGGGAAATGGCTTAGCCCATAAATCTGCTTGCCTATGCCTTTCTGCCAGTGTCTGTGACATGGACGTAAACTGGTATCAATCAGGAGGCACACATTTGTCACCCTGTGGGGGTCTATAGGTGTCAGGGGGTGCTGCAGGCCTCATTTGGCTGGTGATGGTGGTTGAAGGGCCGTGTCTTGAGCTACTTCCTGAAGTCCTTCAGGGAAGGGGAGGTGCGGAGGTGGAGGTTTTTCCAGAATCTGGTGGCGAGGTGGGAGAAGGAGTGACCCCTGTAGCGTGTGCCAGGTATGTGAGCCTGGGCGAGGGAGGCTGGGTGGAGACCTCTGGTTGGTTGGTGGAATGTGAGGCAGTTGTTGATATAGACAGGTCTGGCATTGTGGAGGGCCTTGTATAAATGCCTGAGGAGCTTGAAGAGGCATCTTTGCTGGACGGGGAGCCAGTGGAGGGCCCTGAGGTAGGGGATGATGCTTTTTCTTCTGGGGAGGTCAAGGACGAATCTTACTTCCACATTCTGAACAGTCTGGAGGCAGTTCATGAGCTATTCCGTGGTTCTGGCATAGATCGCTTTGTCGTAGTTGAGTCAGCTGGAGATGAGGGCCTTGCTGACTGTTTTCCTGGTAACGATGGGGATGAATTGGAAGATCTTGCAGAGCACTTGGAGGATGTGAAAGCAGGCAGAAAAGACATTGTTGATCTGTTGCTTTATGGTCATTTCGGTATCTAGAATAATCCCGAGGTTGCATGTGTGATCGGTAGGTGTGGGTCGGGGACCGAGGGTGGCGGGCCACAACATGTTGTCCCAGGGGAGGACTTGTTCCCGAAGATGAGGATCTCAATTTTGTCTGAATTTAGCTTGAAGCAGTTGATTCTCATCTAGGCGGTGATGTTAGTCAGAGTGTTTTGGAAGTTAGTTTGTCTGATGGAGGTGCTGTCTGCGAGAGATAGGACAAACTGGAGGTTGTCGGCGTAGGAGACAATATTGAGTCTGTGACTATGTGCGATGTCTGCCAGTGAAGTCATGTAGATATTGAGGAGGGTGAGGCTGAGAGGAGCCCTGGGGAATGCCACAGAGTATGCCTTTCAGGTCAGAGCCATAGGGAGGGAGGAGGATCCTCTGTATTCAGCTGGAGAGGAAAAAGGAGACCCAGTTGAGTGTGTTTTCCTGGATGCCAATGCTGTGGAGCCTGGTGATGAGAGTGTGGTGTGAGATGGTGTTGAAGGTTGCCAATATGTCGAGGAGGATAAGGGTCGCTGTTGCTCCTAGGTCAAGGAGGTGCCAGATGTCGTTGGTAGCTGTGATTAAGGCAGTTTCTGTGCTGTAATTGTGCCAGAAACCAGATTGGAATGGAGTGAATATGTTGTGTTCGAGGTAGTTTATCAGATGGTATTTGTCCTTTTCCAAGGCTTTGGTGGTGAATGGGAGGAGCGAGATGGGACGGTAGTTTTTGAACTTGCTGTGGTCGGCTAAGGGTTTCTTCAGGAGGGGCTTGACCTCGGTGTGCTTCCAGGTGCCAGGGACAGTGGCTGTGGAAAGGGAGGTGTTGAGGAGTTTTGTGAGGGAGGCTCTGATTGTTTCTCCTCCTAGGTTGTAGAAACAATGTGGGCAGGGGTCCGCAGGGGATCTGGAGTGGATGGAGGCCATGATGGAGATGGTGTCTTGGGTAGATAGCTGATTCCATTTGGTGATCCTGTGGGGGGAGTGGTGGGTTGGGGCATAGGGGTGGTCAATGTCAGTGGCTTGGGGGTCGAAGTTGCTGTAGATGTCAGCTATCTTGTGGTGAAATCAGTCTAATAGCGTGTTGCAGAGGGTTTTGGAGTGGTGAATCGTGTTCTCTGTGGTGGAGGTATCTCAGTAACTGACACAAGCGTCAAACTGGTTTGCATGTGAGATGCCAATGCTGCCAGAGCTAGTCCTCCAGAAAGAGGAATGAAAATGCAGTCAGTATTTTGACATACACAGGGATAGCCTGGGAACAGGCTGTTGGTGAATCAAGATCCTGCTCCCACACTTCACCAATGTCAAGGATCATAACAGCTGAGAAGTGGTATCTGGCAAGGATTCCTTACCTGTACATTCCAAACATGTTTGTGCTTTGCCTGTAAACCCTCTCTCTCTCTTTCTCAGATAAGTATTCCTGAAATTCAGGATCAAAGCTACAAACAAATTCACCAACATAGTTAAGGCAGAAAGTTATTTGGTGATGATATCATTCCGTATGTGTCAGCTTGGCTATGATCAGTTGACGTTAAAATGTGTTTCAGCTGTAAATGGATGGTGAAGTCCTGAACAGTTGTTCCTTTCATTACCAGCTGTGTTGATAATGGTGTAAGTCTTGTTTTAAAACTCAACAGGATTATCTTTAAAAAAACAGAAAAACTGATGCTAAAAACGTTGTAATAATATTACTAAGGATTTACAAAACTATTGAGGGGGATATATACAGGGGGCTTGCGCAGCCGTTGCGTCATTTTTTTTATGCACCAGTAGTGCCATTGGAGCACTATATCACAAGGGAATGCATTTGGTATGATGTGTCACTTTTACAAGGCCTGTTTCAGAAAAAAAGCTGCGCAGGATCAGGCTGCATCACACAGATCTGAAGATATGCAGAGTTGGAGTTGTTGTGGAAAAAGTCACTTAGAACTGACACAGTGATATCTACAAGTTTTTCATTGTCTGACGTTTCTTCAAGATGTGTCACGCAAAGCCGAAAAGGCGTCACAATTCCCATGCCTCCAAAACCCTGTCTAGGAACTGACACAGGGGCTTTGTGACAGACATCTGACCATCTAAGTCACTTTACACACTGGCATATTTCTGTATTTCACATTCCCACTAATAGTAGTAGGTCTAAATATGTCACAGTCGTGTTTTAGGACCACTTGACCATCCTGGGACCATGGCCCCTTTGATATCATCATCCACTGCAGCAAGGCAATGTGACATTGTGTACTAATTGTAAGGGACAGGCCAAGATTGTCACTTCTGCATGGAGGAAGGGGTCCCCAAGTCAGTCCTGAATACTCCAAAGGACAACAGGTAAGTGCACACATAAGGTAGGTTATACATGTATTGCCACATTACATTACACCATATCCTTGAATTCACTCACATAACACTGTCACTCACTATGTCACTCACTCAGGTCTCCACATATACAGAAGAAGACTATGCCCACTGTAATGTGCCACATAGCCATACTGCTTACACTACATCCAGGATCAATGTGAGTTTGTACAATGTGCTATTCCACCATTTTATAGTATTTCGGCCACAACACATTAGGCTACTAGCGTCAGTCAGAACTGACACTTCACCTCTGATTTTTGATGCATTGCTGAAGTTGCGTCAGTTGTGAGGCCAGCTTCATCGATGCGCCTCTTTTGGGGCTGATGCATTGTGGCAGAGTTTCCACTGATGCGTCAGAAATTTGGACACATCCTTGGGTCCGTGCACCATGGTACCCTTTATTGTTAATATGTGCATTAATGACGCTGTAACCTGTTTTGATGCACCATAAGTTTTTGGATGCATTGCTTTCACAACTCAGCGATGAGCCAATCCTTGTAAATGAGGACCCGATTTTTTTTTAAAGTGCCTTTTTTCCAATACAATTCAAAAGTTTGACTCCATTATTTTCAAAGAGAGTGTGTTACAATACCAGTGGTTAGCCATATATATGGCTAGACTTACTCCAAGGCTGAAATGAAGTACACTTTTTACTCTTTTGTGCCATTTTATTCTAAAGTAGCTTTAGAAGTATGGGCAAATGAACTTCAAGTGCCAAAGGCACTGCCATCTTGGGCTCCTCTCTAAAGGGAGCCACACTGTGAGAAAACAGGGCTGATTGCAGAGGCCCCCTAACGTTTTGCCCCCATTTTCCACTTTTTGCTGGTGTTTTTCTGACTCAGATGGTGCCCTGGGTACTGCTAACCAGTCCCAGGGCCTGTGCTCTGTGTAAAAGTGGATATGCAAATTAGGCTACTTATAATTCGCTAAGTTAACCTACCTATAAGTCCCTAGTATATGGTAGGGCATGTAGGTTTAGAGACCACAGCATAGGTAGTGCAACCATAGGTGCACTGCTGAGGTGCCCAGTGTCATTTTAAAAGCAGGCCTGCCTTGCTGGCTGCTTTTAAATTAAAGTTATATGCAAATTCGACTTTGGAATTAAAAGTAGTTCCAAAGTCTTAAACTACCTTATTGTTACATATAAGTCACCCCTAAGGTGTGCCCTATGTGCCCCTAGGGCTGGGTGCAATGTAACTATAAGCAGGGACCTTATAAAAATAGTTTTAAAAGCCCTGGTGAGGTAAAAACAGCCACATTTGTTTTTCCCTCATTGTAGTGAATGGTCTTCACAGGCTAGAATGGGGAGACTTTATTTTAATTTTAAAAGTCCCTTTAAGTAATGGATACCAAGAGTTTGGTATCAAATTAATTGTTATAATAAATCCCACAACTTCCAGTTGTTGGATTTAATATAACTTGTTCAGGTAAAGAGTTTGAAACTTTACCTGAAAAGTTGCCAATTTAAGCCCTGCATTGTTTTTGCTGCTGTGCTCTGATTGGCCAGCCTCTGGCAGCCTGGCCAGGCTGCATTGATGAGGTGTGAAGTGGCCTGGCTTCACACAAAGAAATGTGTCTGTGGGAGGGAATTTCCCCTCAGCAGATGGTGAGGCAGGAAGGGGGAGGGCTGCCAAACTGGTCTTCAAAGGCAGAGAAGGACATTTGGAGCACACCAGCAACACCCCCACATCCTTCCACCCCAGACAACTAGGTGTTCCCTTGATTAGATTAGGAGAGGGCAGGAGAGGGGTGTGTTTATGATTTTTAGCCACACCAGTGGGTGGGCTCAGCCAGATGTAACCTCCAAAAATCATTTTCAGCCATGATGGATTTTTGAGGAATGTTGCCTCCTGGGATTTATTTTTGCCACACTTCTCAGGAAGTGGTCATCACAGGGGGAAGGACCCTGCACCTGATTGGAGAATCAGGACCCCCCCGTTTTTCACCCAGGAGCAAGGATAAAACTGGCAGACCTTCACCCACACCTCAGTTCCCTACCACATCCAACAAAGAAGAACCAAAGGAGAAGAGGGACTGCCCTGCTGGACCCCTGGCCTGCACCTGGAACCTGCACTCAGAAGGACTGCACCAGTTGCACACTTGGGCTTCACCACAAGAAGGACTTTGCCTGGCTCCAACTGGTTGAAGGAGGGATTCGCTGTTTGCTACGGGTGAAAAATTGCTAACCAGAGTCCCCTGCACCAGCTCCTGAAGAAATCAACCAGCTGACCACTGCCCAGTGGCCAAAAAGGAGTTTGTGCCAGGTGCATTCTGGGAGTTGTAGTCCGCACCCCCAAGGATCATCTCAGAGATTCTGGACCCTTGGGGTGAGCTGTGGACCCCAAAAGAACCTTAAAAGAACATCTGGGAGAAGCCCCAGAGGTTTGGAGAACTTTGGAAAAAAAGCTCCATAGAGGGACCGACCCGCCGCAGCAACTCTAGATGGCTTGCCTCAACTGCGACCCGGCCTGATTTGCAGGTTCGTCCCGCTGAAGAAAACCTCCAAAAAAGAGACTAAAGTGGTCATTACAACCATAGGGGGGCGGTGTGAAAGCGGCGGTAAGACCGCCAACAGGCCGGTGGTAAAATTTTTGCAATTATGACCGTGGCGGAAACCGCCAACAAAGACAGCCACTTTAACACTCAGACCACCACTGCGGTACAAACAAACAACGCGGCGGTCACCGCCAACAGACAGGCGGAAGACAATGTACCGCCCACAGTATCACAACCTACCAATCCACCACCTTTTCCGGGGCGGATTCACCCCAGATAAAAACACGGCGGAAACAGCCATTTCAAAGGGAAAACGCTCACCTCTACACACTCCACGAGGAACGACGACACCATGGAGCCGGAACTCCATATTCTTCCTGCACTATTCTTCCTGCTCTTTTACGAGGAGCATCAATGCCGGCGGCGAAGACCACAGTGAGTACTGCACCTACGACATAGGGGAGGGGGAGGCAAAAAACAGGGACACACACTCAACACCCCAACCCCCACCCGACCCTCACCCACTACAACACACACACCAATGCTTATCTATACATTACAGTAACACCCCACCAACCCCCCCGGAAGAATGCAAAGACAAAAGGAAATGAGTGAAACCATTGTAATATATCAAAATACAGTAAGCAAATATATACATATATATATACACAATAAACAAAATATACTCCATGATTAGTAGTGCAGGTATTGCACCATTCATAGTCCGTGGACCACTGGGCCCAAAATGCATGGGCGAGGCCCACACAAGATACCCGATCCAAACGGAGAGAACACTGCAGGGGCATCTGATAGAAATACAACAGGCACCTCAGAGGGAAGGGAAGGGGGCACCTCAGCCGGATGAGTGCATCACGCCAGATCCACGAGGGGGCTCCATGCCCATTGATGTATCCTGGGGAGTGCAAAGCCACAGTCTCTCAAGTCTCTACAGTGGGTGCTTTGCCCACTGTACCATCCTGGGGAGTGCAAAGCCACAGTCTCACAAGTCTCTACAGTGGGTGGTTTGCCCACTGTTCAATCCTGGGGAGTGCAAAGCCACATTCTCTCAAGTCTCTACAGTGGGTGGGTTGCCCACTGTTCAATCCTGGGGAGTGCAAAGCCACAGTCTCTCAAGTCTCTACAGTGGGTGGGTTGCCCACTGTACCATCCTGGGGAGTGCAAAGACACAGTCTCTCAAGTGGATGCAGGTCTCCACTGGTTCTGGAGGGGGACTGGTGCACAGAGTGCTTCATCCTGTGGAGGACAGACGGAGTGGATGCAGGTCTCCACTGGTTCTGGAGGGGGAGTGGTGCCCAGAGTGCTTCATCCTGTGCAGGACAGACGGAGTGGATGCAGGTCTCCACTGGTTCTGGAAGGGGACTGGTGCCCAGAGTGCAGCACTCACCCCGTGACTGTCCAAGTTGAGTCACTGCTCCTGCTGCAAATGGGCTAGCGGTGCTTTCCATGGCGGTCTTTGCCCTGTTCAGTGGTCCTTGGCCTGTTCAGCGGTGCTTGAGTTGCCAGTGTCTGACCTGTTCAGCGGTGCTTTCCATGGCGGTCTTTGCCCTGTTCAGCGGTGCTTTCCATGGCGGTCTTTGCCCTGCTCAGCGGTCCTTGGCCTGTTCAGCGGTGCTTGAGTTGCCAGTGTCTGACCTGTTCAGCGGTGCTTTCCATGGCGGTCTTTGCCCTGTTCAGCAGTGCTTTCCATGGCGGTCTTTGCCCTGTTCACCGGTGCTTTCCATGGCGGTCTTTGGCCTGTTCAGCGGTGCTTGAGTTGCCAGTGTCTGACCTGTTCAGCGGTGCTTTCCATGGCGGTCTTTGCCCTGTTCAGCGGTCCTTGGCCTGTTCAGCGGTGCTTGAGTTGCCAGTGTCTGACCTGTTCAGCGGTGCTTTCCATGGCGGTCTTTGCCCTGTTCAGCGGTCCCTGGCCTGTTCAGTGGTGCTTGAGTTGCCAGTGTCTGACCTGTTCAGCGGTCCTTGCCAAGGCGGTCCTTCACTGCCCAGCAGGGCTGTGGCTGGCGGTCCTTCATGGGTCAGCTGGGCTGTGGCTTGCGGGGCCCTCCTGGCCAGCTGGGCTGTGGCTGGCGGTGGCCTCCTGGGCAGTGACTCTGGCGGTGGCCTCCTGGGCAGTGACGATGGGGCTGGCCGTGGCCTCCTGGGCAGTGACTCTGGCGGTGGCCTCCTGTGCAGTGACTCTGACGGTGGCTTCCTGGGCAGTGATGATGGGGCTGGCGGTGGCCTCCTGGGCAGTGACGATGGGGCTGGCGGTGGCCTCCTGGACAGTGACTCTGGCGGTGGCCTCCTGGGCAGTGACTCTGGCGGGGGCCTCCTGGGCAGTGACGATGGGGCTGGCGGTGGCCTCCTGGGCAGTGACGATGGAGCTGGCGGTGGCCTCCTGGGCAGTGACTCTGGCGGTGGCCTCCTGGGCAGTGACTCTGGCGGTGGCTTCCCGGGCAGTGACTTTGGCGGTGGCCTCCTGGGCAGTGACGATGGGGCTGGCGGAGGCCTCCTGGGCAGCGGGGATGATCGCGGTCTTCTCCGCCGTGCTGCTCCTCCCAGACTTTGGAGATTTCTTCTGCCCCTCCCCCACCTTGGGAGGAGTCACAGCTGAGTCGACACTCCCCCCGGGACCCCTGTGAGCAGTTTGGCTGGCTGGAGTCTTCCCCCTCTCCCGCCGGGCACTGTCCAACTTCTGGTGCTTCACAGGGGGGGGGTGGCTGTGCTGTGGCTCCGTGCCACACTGGCTGGCCTGGTTGCCGGTGCACTCCACATACCTGTAAAACAGGCACCACTGGTCCCAGAGATTTTTTGGCTGAGGTGCTAGTACGGGACCTATGAGTTGGACGGGGGGTGGTGGTGGGAAATAGGTTAAGGGTGGACAGGAAAAGTTTTTGGGAGACACTGGGACGGGTAGCTGGAGGGGGTTTGGGAGTGGAGGAAGAGGTGGTGGTTGCAGGAGGTGTGGGTTTGGTGACTTTGGGTGAAGGTGCATATGCTGGAGGCTGTCGTCAGGTGGATGGTTGTTGGGTGGGTGTGTGCCTGCGTTTGTGTATCTTGGGAGGGGGCATCACAGACACACTGGGAGAGGACACAGGGGACGTGTAAATGGTAGTGGGGGTGGTGAGTGCACGTGAGCGGGGTGTGGTGGTGGGTGCACTGGTGCGGGACGTAGTGGCTGTAGTGGTAGTGCATGCAGGTGTGAGTGTAGACGAGACTGGGAGGGAGGAGGGAGACGACGAGGAGGGGGACACAGTGGAGGCAGTAGATGTTGGTGTGTCTGTATGTGTGTGATGCTTGCGTGAGTGCCTGTGGGATGTGTGGTGCTTATGTTTGCCTGAGCTTCCCTTGTGTGTTGAGGTGTGTGCAGGCTGGTCTGATGGTGTGCTTGGGATAGGCAGAGGTACAGGGGATTGGATCTGGGTGGAGGAAGTTGGAGGGGGGAGGCTAGACACAGGGACAATGGCTGCCATCAGTGCCGAGGCCAGAGTCTGAACGGTTAAATGAAGGGAAGCCTGACCAGAATGAATGCCCTCCAGGAATGCATTTGTGTGTTGCAACTCCCTTTCTACACCCTGGATGGCATTCAAAATGGTAGACTGCCCAACAGTAAGGGACCTGAGGAGGTCAATGGCCTCCTCACTGAGGGCAGCAGAGGTGACAGGGCAGGGGCTGAGGTGCATGGGGCGAAGGTGATGCCCACACTCCTGGGTGAGCGGGCACGGGGCAAAGGCTGAGGGGCTGTTGGGAGGGCGGTGCTGGTAGGGGGAGTGGCGGCTGTACCTGTAGAAGTGGGGGGCACAGATGTTGCCGCCACCACAAGGGAGCTCCCATCGGAGGATGAGTCCGTGTCGCTGGTTGCAGATCTTGTGACCGCCGTGGTGCTCCCCTCGCCCTCCGTCCCACTGGTGTATTCTGAGTCCGTAGTGTGGCCCTCCATGGCCATGTGGGATGCAGCTCCCTCGTGCTCCGGTGCCATTGTACCTCCGCCTGATGATGCTAATGCACACAAGAACAGGGAGACCACAAAAAGGGGGGGGACGACAGAAGAAAGACAGGTTGAGTGCATGGCTTACCGCTACCGTTGGCGGACAATACAGACACAGCAGCCCCCTGCACTACGTCGCGCTGTTGGGCTCTACAGATGCAATTCCTGGGAAATGGCCTACAACGCTATGGACAACATCTGCACACATAGATGACACAGGGGCATGAATACCTGTACTTGGCACTCTACAGAGGTGGGGTGGGGTGCCACATGGCCTGCCTTACGGAGGGGCCTTGCCTACAGAACTCGCCCTGGCCTAGGGAAACCCACAGCCCTCCTCCCCCACCCAGACACCTTCACTGCGCGCAAAGTCCGCTGAATGATAGTGTACTCACCCCCTTGTGTGTGCTGTGATGCCCTCAAGCACTCATCCAACTCAGGGTAGGCCATCGCCAGGATCCTGAACATCAGGGGGGTCATGGTTCGACGGGCACCCCTCCCACGTTGGGAGGCCATCCCCAGCTGAGCCTCCGCTGTCTTCTTGCTCCAGCGGCGAATGTCCTCCCATCTTTTACGGCAGTGGATGCTCCGTCTGTGGTGGACCCCCAGGGTCCGGACGTCCTTGGCGATGGCACGCCAAATATCCTTCTTCTGGTGGGCGCTGACCTACATGACATGTACAGGGGAAGCAGAGAAGTCATTACCAACTGCACAGTCAAAGTGAGTGGCCCACATCCCTACCCTTGCCAGTCCTTCATGCACGCAGATCTGTGCACACTTCCTTCTTACAACCAGCCCTCTCCACACAGGCTTAGCCCATACAACATGCTCCCTGTGTACTTACCTGTTGGTCTGGAGGACCGGAGAGTAGCGTGTACTGGGGGAGGACCCCGTCGACCAGCTTCTCCAACTCCTCTGCAGTGAAGGCAGGGGCCCTTTCCCCAGATGCATGAGCCATTGTCTCTTCCAGACCGAGGTCACAGCAGCACTTGCAGTGTAGGTCCTCTCCTGTCGAAGATCAGGTATTGAGTGATTCAACAGATAGAAAATGGCGGTCACGTCCGCGGCGGTCACGTCCGCGGCGGTGCGTACCATCACCGCCGGCGTACATCGTCATTGGCTCCTGGGACCCGTAGGGTCCAATGTTAACCAATGCAGCATTGCGCTGCGGTCAGCGCAGTTACCTCACATCCCATTGTCCCAGTTTAGAGGTCAGGCAGCCGCCATTTCAGGGTCCCACATGGCCTAATTACCAACTGCGTCACACATACCTAGGCCTTGTCTCACAACACAAATACAGGCCACATTTTGTGTATGAATGGTGTTCTGTGTAGACTGTGGGTACATACCTCTGATTTGTTTGACTCTGTGGTCGCTGTTGTCCTTCATAGGCACCGTCTGCTGGGACATGTGAGGAGATGGCGGCATCCTCCTGTGTACCGACCGCTGGTGGACCTGTCGACAATGGAGGAAAGAAGTTTGATCATCACCTACAGTTTTGACCGTGACAGAATCCAGGAACTGTGTACACAGTTGGAGCCTGACCTGATGTCAGCAATCCGCCATCCCACAGGAATCCCCCCTCAAGTGCAGGTGCTATCAGTGCTCCATTTCCTTGCAAGTGGGTAATTTCAAACAATAGTAGCCATGGCATCAGGGATGTCACAGCCTATGTTTTCCAACGTGTTGTCCAGAGTGTTGTCTGCCATGCTGAAACACATGCGGAGCTATATCGTTTTCCCTCGGGTGGAGGACTTGCCTACAGTGAAAGGTGACTTCTATGCCATGGGACATATCCCCAATATCATAGGTGCCATTGATGAGACCCATGTAGCTTTGGTCCCCCCCCCACAGGAGTGAACAGGTGTACAGGAACCGGAAGAGTTATCATTCCATGAATGTACAGATGGTATGTTTGGCAGACCAGTACATCTCCCAGGTAAATGATATGTTCTCTGTGCATGACGCTTACATCCTGCAGAATAGCAGCATCCCTTATGTGATGGGTCAACTCCAGAGGCACCGGGTGTGGCTATTAGGGGACTCTGGTTACCCCAACCTGTCATGGCTACTGACCCCAGTGAGGAATCCCAGGACCAGGGCAGAGGAACGCTACAATGAGGCCCATGGGCGGACTAGGAGGGTGATCGAACGCACCTTCGGCCTCCTGAAGGCCAGGTTCAGGTGCCTCCATATGACAGGTGGATCCCTATTCTACTCACCAAAGAAGGTGTGCCAGATCATCGTGGCCTGCTGTATGCTTCACAACTTGGCTTTGCGACGACAGGTGCCTTTTCTGCAGGAGGATGGTCCAGATGGCGGTGTTGTATCAGCTGTGGAGCCTCTGGACAGTGATGACGAGGAAGCCGAGGAAGAAGACATTGACAACAGGGACTCAGTCATCCAGCAATATTTCCAGTGACACATAGGTGAGAAAACATTCCTGCCTACTACAAGTACTTTAACACTTCTACCTCTATCCTGTCTGTCGATTTCACCCAGTGTATGGTCACTGAGTTGTCATTTTCCCTTATGGTTTCAGAGGTGTGGTTTCCAACGTGTGTCATCTGCTTAGATTCCTCATGGACTTGAGCTGTGTGACATAGGTATGTTGACATTACATTTGAAAAAGGATTTTGTCACTGTAATTGCTAATACACAGTTTCGAAATCAAAGACTGACTGCAGATTGTTTTGTGCTTCAAGGGTGTTTATTGAAGTGCTCAATATTGGAGGGGGTTGTAAAATGGTGAGGGGGGATGGTGGAGGAATGTCCATGGCAGAGTCCAATCTATTAGTCTCACAGGTGCATTGCCCATATGGGCATAGGAAGTGGAGCTTGAGCAGTTCCAATATAGACAGGGTTACAAAGTGGGACAGTGGTTTGACAATCAGGGTGGTCTCATTTTTTGGCGGGGGTCTTGCCATCGTGCTCTGTCTTGTTCCTGGACCGCTTGTGGGGTGGTTCACCGTCTGCAGGGGGTGAGGTGCTGGTGTGGTGGTCCTGTGGCGGTGCCTCCTGTCCACTAGCGCCGGCAGAGGTGGTGGGCAGTTCATCGTCCATGCTAGTGTCAGGGGCCCCTTGTAGAGCCACAGTGTCCCTCCTGGTGTTAAGTATTTCCTTCAGCACCCCTACGATGGTGCCCAGGGCGGAGCTGATGGTTCTGAGTTCCTCCCTGAACCCCAAATACTGTTCCTCCTGCATGCTCTGGGTCTCCTGAAACTTGGCCAGGACCGTTGCCATCGTCTCCTGGGAGTGGTGGTAGGCTCCCATGATGGAAGAGAGGGCCTCGTGGAGAGTGGGTTCCCTTGGCCTGTCCGCCCCCTGTCACACGGCAGCCCTCCCAGTTCCCCTGTGTTCCTGGGCCTCCGTCCCGTGAACCGTGTGCCCACTGCCACTCCCCCCAGGTCCCTGTTGTTGTTGGGGTGGTGGGTTGTCCTGGGTTCCCTGTAGTGGTGGACACACAGCTGATTGACGTGTCCTGGGGACGGAGGTATGGGCCCGCTGGGTGGGTGCTGTGCTGGTGTTACCAGAGGGTGGAAGGTCTGTGATGGGCTGTGCCTGTGTGAGGGGAACCGACTGTCCCGAGGCCCACGATGGTCCGGGCTGGTCATCTGGATCTAGTTGGACAGAGCTGCTATCATCACTGTGGGCCTCTTCTGTGGGTAGGGTGGAGATGTCTGGACCCTCCTGTCTGGTGACGTTGGGTAGTGGTCCTGCAGGGGTGTAAAAGCATGATTATTGCATCTGTGTGTGTCATGGTGTGCAATGGGTGGGTGACCGTGTACCCCAGTGCTAGCATTCCTGTGTGGGGGCTTGTGTGATGATGGTTGAGGGGGGTGTTATGGGTATGTGCAGTGGCCATTCTTTAGTGATGGGTGTCCATGCTTTGTTGTGTTATGCAGGGCTTGGTGTGTGGATGTGTGGTTTGTGTTATTAGTACATTTGTGAGGAGTTGGAGTGATAGGGGAGGGTGGGGGTCTGTGATAGCATGCAGGTAGGGTGGGGGATATGGTAGTTAAAGGTTTGAATTACCAGAGTCCATTCCTCCACCGACTCCTGCAAGGCCCTCAAGATGCAGAATTGGCAAGACTTGCTCCTCCCATGTTGTTAGTTGTGGGGGAGGAGGTGGGGGTCCTCAGCCAGTCCGCTGTACCGCCAGGTGGTGTCTGGAGACCACGGAACGCACCTTCCCCCGTAGGTCGTTCCACCTCTTCCTGATGTCGTCCCGATTTCTTGGGTGCTGTCCCACTGCGTTGACCCTGTCGACTATTCTTCGCCATAGCTCCATCTTCCTTGCAATTGAGGTGTGCTGAACCTGTGCTCCAAATAGCTGTGGCTCTACCCGGACGATTTCCTCCACCATGACCCTGAGCTCCTCCTCTGAGAACCTGGGGTGTCTTTGCCGTGACATGGGGTGGTGTAAGAGATGTGTGGGGTGGAGTGTGTGGTGATAGGTGTGGAGATATGTAATGGTGTGTTGTGTGAGGTGCGTGGAAGTTGTGTGGGTGATGGTGTTGTGTGCCTGTGGATGCTGTTGTTCTTGCTGGTGGTGTTTCTCTCTGGCCTTCTCTCTGTAAATTTGTCGTAGGGGTTTGTGGGTGATGTGGGTGTGAGTTTTATATTGTAATGGGTGTGTGGGAGTGGTGTGTGTATGTGTATCAGGTGTGTGTATTTCGAATTGTCCAATGTGGCTGTGTTTTGTAAGAGTGTGTGTATTTTGAGCGCGGTGGTGTGTACCGCCAATGGAATATCGCGGTTGAAAGACCTCCGCGTTGATTCATGTGTCGTGATAGTGTGGGCGTATTTCTGTTGGCGTGACGGTGGAGGTTTCGTTATCGCCAGTTTATCACTGACCTTTGGTGTGGCGGACTTGTGTGGGTGTCTGAATTTTGGCGGATTCCGAGATGAGGGTCATAATAGCTGTGGCGGAATTCCGTGGCCACGGCGGTGTGTTGGCGGCCTTCTGCACGGCAGTAAGCGGCTTTTACCGCCAATGTTGTAATGAGGGCCTATATGTTAAGGTTTTGCTAATAAATCACTAGGCCTTAGTTAGCATGAGTCGGGGCCTAGGTGCCCGGTTTCATATTAAATGTGTTTTTCTAACGTGCAGTATGCTGACTTGCTGAAGGACTTGTAGTTGTATTTTCCAGAAGCTAAAAGATGAGTGTAACCATAGTAGATCCATTCTCATGAAACTCGACTTGCTCAAGGAAACATTCTTGCTGAATGCAACAGTGCAAACTGGCAACAGGTACAAGGTCGCCTAAACCGGTATAGACAATGGGACTACTGACTGGGGATGTGAGAGGACCACAAGATCATGAAATCATACCGGACATTCTGCCGGTTGGAGACGTCAATCACAGGAACCAATAAACTATGTGAGAACTGTTGTGAGGTGAAGATTTTGATGGTACGACTGGTAAACCATTGGATGGAGATAGTGGTGCGCCAAACTTGCCCAATTGGGAATTAGGGGACCGTACAACAGAAAACGGATAAAAATCTTTTGACACAAGGAGAAAGGATGCCATTCCGAGCCATTCTTGCTATTACCCAGCCACTTGGTCACTCTGTCTAAAGACTTTGCTGTTTGACTCTTCAAACCGATCCTCATCCTTACGTTGCCTGTTTTATACTTCTCCTCCTTATGAGGGAAATGTCCCTTCTTACCCCGTCTTGCTGAACTTTGCTGTATTTCTCGGCTGATGGCGAATCAACTGAGGTCCTGAGGACGAAGATTGACTCTATATGCTGACCCATTACAGAGGGTAACTATATAATGATGAAATTGAAATTGTCTGTTTGCCTTTCCTTTCTAGGTACCAACTGCTTCTTTTGACAGAGACCTTAGTTAGACGTTTTCTAAATCTATGTTGCTAAAACTTTTTGCATGAAGCCCAACATGCTAATGCTAATTTGAGGTTAGGTAAGGAATTCACCACACGGACGCCAATAGATAAATGACTGAATCAATGCTTTGTTGAATAATGCGCAAATGATACTCCGCTAAGATTAATCCATGCTGACGTCATGTTATGTTCTAATGTTTATGATCTTTGCTTTGGTGAAATCTTATTCGAGTTGCCATATTATGACAATGTTGATGTGTTTTCTGGTTTTGAGACTAATAAACTTGCTAGTAGAATTGTAATCAATAGGGAATAAATATCATAAATCTTACTAAATTCTGTGTGGTTATTCATTGCTGAAAGGTCATGGTGGTTTCCGAGTCTTATTGATGCCATTGATTACTTTGATTGACTTGCTATTGTGAATATTGATGAGGTTATTGACTTATTGATTGACATGTTGATTAGTTATCTCGTCTTAAGGTGTCTTCAATCAGGGTCAAAAGATTCATCGGCCTAAAACGAGTCCCAGAGTGTATAAATTGTCTAGATTGGGACGCGTTAACAGTTCTGGTAGCAGAGGACGGTTTAGGCCCTTTGGGGCCCTAGGATGAGGGACCATTGTTTAGAATTGTTTTTCAAGATAATGCAATTTGGAGATACGATGTGCCCCTAAATCCCCCATGACTTTCCTGGAATCTGTGAGCTTGCCTAAGTGAGTTGGGTATGTTCTCGGCATTCTAGTAATAGTATGTGTGGTGTAGAATTTGCGCTTGCTCAGCTTAGGCATATTGCAGGTGAATTTTGAGGTTTGTGAGAATTAGGCCAGGTAATGTTTAAGTAGGAGTGGGCGTACTCCGCAGTATGAGAGTAGGGAAGTCGTCGAACTTCATGTGAGTGTGGCGCTTTGTGCTAAAAAATTGTCTACGTGGTTGTTGTTGATGTACGGACCCGGCGTGGTCTGAGACTCCGGAGTATATTGATAAGTGTATGAGACACTTGGTTTATGTTGTAATTTGTGCAATTTCATAGGTCAATCGGGCGTGGTTGACGAGTCAAGTTTGAGTCAAAATGTGTGAGTGAAACCTTCGATGGAGATTTGGTAAGTTCTAAAGTGCACTAGAACGAACCATTGACAAGTCGAGAGTAGGATTTGTGGTTCGAATTCTGCTGGCGAGTGCGGGATCTGAGAAGGAGAGAGTAGCGGCCGAGGCTTCAACTGAAATCTCTGTAAAGTTCTGAAGCGATTGTGTTACCCTTCCTGTAGTAAACCGGCAAATTTGAGTTTATTGTTAAGGTGCTCGCAATATATTGCATTAGATTTGTGTGGGTTCAGAGTGAGGAAGACAAGCCGCAAGACTTTGTCAGCTGCAGTGTGTGTAAGTGTGACGTCATTGGAGCCGCACTGGGATAGGTCAGTTGCCGAGAGGGGTCGCGCACGGATTGGCAGCCGTCCATGAAAGGCAATTGGTTGAGAAGGTAGGCGAAGAGTGTTCTGGGAACTGAAGTCACTTCCTGATTAGATTCTAAACAAAATAAGAGACCCAAAAATGAAGTTTTTCAAGGCTTAAAAGAGTGCTTTGAGGGGAGATACATATATTACTGTAAGTGTGGGGGAGCCAACACCGCCAGAGGATACTCCGGCTTATACCGTAATGGAGGAGAAGGGAGTCACGCCATGTCTTTGGCTAAAGCAGTGGTGCAAAATGACAGAAAAGGAGGGATGTTTGGCGTTTCCGGAGTACGGAACATTCCATATAAGAATTTTGGAAATATGCGGAGGGTGTTAAGTGAGCAAAAACCGCCTCCGAGACCAGCTCAGTTTGAGGCATTAGTGATTTGGGATTTAATGGCCATACAACAGAGACAGCAGAAATTCGTGAGGAGAATGAGAAAAGCAGAAAAGACTCTAGTGGAGGCTAGATGGGATGATGAGACCAAAATGTGGAGAAGGGGAATTGTAGACGGAATTAGGATGTTTCCGGCTATAACTCAAGAAGCCGAGATACAGGGAAAGAAGGCCACTTGTAAAACAGACAAGGGCTCTAGTAAGCCAAAGGAGATTCAGAAGTCTTGGGCAGATGCAGATGATTCAGATGATGATGAGTTTCTAAATCAGTTGTTACATGATTGACCGCCGCTGTTTGCAATGAATAATACCAGACCGAGTACTAGTGCGGGTCCTGAAGATCCGACACAAAATCAGGGAAACATGAATACAGTACAGACAAGCAATACAGTTCCGATACAGAATGGTATCAGTGTATCTACTGCACCAGGCACGCAGATACAGTAGCAACCACCACCAATTCAGAGGCTCTACCGTGATGTCCCAGTAGGAGACAACTACGAATTTGATGGTGCCGCCTGATCCGGTATATACTAGATCAAAGTTAGTACAGATTGAGCCAACTCCACAATTGCTGCCCCAGCCACAGCAACAGGTGGTTCCGAATTATATTTTGGTCGCAGGACCGCAGTCAGCAGCTACAGCACCCATGATGAATCAAGATATGGGAGTTAATGCTCCACAGGGTTTGGGAACTGGACAGACAGCAGCTGCTATATCATTGCCATTTATTGTTGGTCCACCAGTACTGCTGTATGGGCAAGCAAAGCCTAGTATATGCGACCAAGGAGTAATGACTCAGGAGGCAATAAGAGGAGGGTTCACCGGAAGCTCCCAAGGGATGACGCAGGGAGAACAGACAGCCGAAAGGTCTATATCCTTGTTGGACTTCAGTCCAATTGGGGTTCCTTTAGAGACAATGAGGCAAGCTGGGTTAGGTACATTAACCCCACAGGTAATGAGTACAAATACGACACAGACACCAATGATGCAGACTGGAAATGTCTTGTTGCAAGGTTTAACCGCGCAACAATTGAACGAGTGGTTGGACAAACTCAACACTCCGCAGAATACCTCAGTGACTGCAGATCGATTGGAAAGAGAGGAATACCTGAATTTCGTGAGACTGGGGGTGGAAGCTACAAAGTTGGTAGAAGGAACTATGGGAGTGAACAGATTAGAGTCATACACTGAAGCAGAATTGAGGTTTCTGTGCCTCAAAATAACCAAAGAAGTGGGCAGGGTGCATCAGAGGTTGGCGAACGCAGCGGACAAATACGGCATAGACCTAGACAATACTAAGCACTTGAAGAGGAGTTATAGGTTAGACTTTGAACCTAAAGATTTCGGTCACATGAGATCCACTGGAATGAAGGCACACCTCAAAGAGATATTGCAGAGTGCTCAAATTTGGGGAGCATTAGAGAAGTGGGAAGGCAGATGGGCAAAGAAGAGAAAAAAAGAGAAAGGTGACTGCCCGGAACTGAAGCAGGCGAAAGCTGCACCAGACACGGGGACAATAAAGATGTTACCAATGAGATAAACAGCTGCAGGGGTTTTAGTCCATGTACCGTGGTCTAGAGGTGACATTCTGTCATTCACCAACGATTATCCCAGGTTGAGGGAGAAGCCAATAGAGTGGTACCAGCAAACAGACAGGTTTGTGAAGCTTGCGAAGTGTCTTTGGGAAGACTTGAACACCCTGTTTGAGATTATAGTTCCAGCTGATTTGTGGCTTGAATGCAAGAGAGGTGTGGATTGGCCGACAGAGGAACCGGCAAGGGACAAGATTACGGGAGCACAGTCTCCTGATGTAATGAGGTATTACCATAAGGTGATTGAGTTTCTAAAACAGAAGGTGTCGCCGAAAGTTACTGATTGGCAGAAAATTGATCGAACGGCACAGGAAGGCAAAAAGTCGATACATGCTTACCATGAGAGATTGTTAAAAGCATTCAAACACTATAGTGGCACTGAGGTCATAGAACCGAAAGACATGAATCACCTTGCGTTCAGATTTGTTGAAGGGTTAAGGCAAGAGATTATCCAGATGATTAAGAATCTTTTGATCTGTTGGCAAGCGAAGCCGATTGATGAGGTGTTGCAGTATGCGAAATACTGTAGTGATGAGATTGAGCTGAAACAGAAAAAGCTGAAGAAGAAGGTGATGGTGATGCAAATTAGAGCAGCTCAGGCAGGGATGCAGGGAAATGGAGTACAGCAGATGGTACAGCAGCAACCGCAAGGGAACGGGATGTTTCAGGCACAACCGAGAGGCTGAGGTCGAGGAGGTTTTGTGAACCGCGGTCCAGATTTGAATGCAGTTGTGATTCAAAATGATGTGCAAGGGATGAAAAAGTTGTTACCATGTCACGCGTGCGGGGCGTGGGACACTGGAAGCGGGAATGCCCGATGATGGTGCAGGATGGTGTTGTTCAATAAAGCAATGATGTCTGTACATTTCCAAATGTGAGGGGTCCAAGAATGAGGGGTTCAAATCCGAACTTCCAGAATAACATGGTGCAGATGCAGGGTCTCCAGCCTATGCAACAAATACAAATGCCACGTGTTCAACCAGCACAAATACAGCAGGTACAGCAGCAGGTTCCTATGGTACCTAGACAGAAAATGCAGTTGCCATTAGCTCCGATGGGACAGCAACAGGTGATGCTTCCTCAACAGGTCATAGGCCAAACAATGAGTCAAAATAATACAGTACAACAGTTCCCATTACGTGGTGAGGATGGAATAAACGATGAATGGTCGGTTGATTGTTCAGATAGTGAGGAGTGCAGGTTTGCAGCATCCCTAGAAGTAGATCAGAGGGGACCCTATGCACAGGGAAAGGTGGTGGGTCATAAGGTTTCGTTCCTAGGTGATACAGGAGCTACACGCTCTACAGTCAGAAGTGCAGAGGTTCCGAAGTTGCCACTTTCGGGGCGTACCATAAGGGTGGTAGGAGTAGCAAATCAGCTCCTGACAAATTCGATTACAGATCCGGTCCAAGTTGAGATTGGTACCTTCCAGGGATTACATAGGTTTGTAGTCTGTGACTCAAGCCCCGTATCCCTACTGGGAAGAGACTTGCTGTGTAAGACGAGGTGTTCGATTACCTGTTCCAATGAAGGGATTGAAGTGCAGACAAACAGTGATGATGAAGGGGAGGATGGTCAGATCTCAGAACCTGAGACGGAGGCCATAGACGAGGAGTACCCTTTGATAACCATCTTCCCGATGTTCACAATGACTGATTTGCCAACCGAATTACAGGGAACAGTGACAGAGAAAGTGTGGGACTTGACAGGCATGTAATTCACCGATAATGGGTCTGAGAAAGCCTTGTGGGAAAGTTCGAATTGTCCAAGACCTGCGAAAAGTTAATGAGAATGTGGTAAAATGTTGCCCCATAGTGCCAAATCCAGCCGTGATTATGTTTCAGGTTCTGTGCGATGCAGAGTGGTTCACAGTCGTGGATCTGTCTCAAGCATTCTTTTCTGTGCCTCTTCATGAGGACAGACAATTTCTCTTCAGTTTCAAATTCCTGGACAAGGTTTACAGTTGGCGTCGAATTCCTCAAGGGTTTTCAGAATCACCTTCCATTTTCAATCAGATCTTGAAGAAGGATTTGGAATCATTAGAACTGCCTTTTAGTTCAACTCTAGTACAGTACATTGATGATTTGTTGATTGCATCCAAAACGAAAGATGACTGCAGGTATGATACTATTGCCTTGCTGCATCATTTGGGAAGGAACGGACATAAAGTGTCCCCAAGGAAGCTACAGTACTGTCAGAAAGAGGTGAAGTACTTAGGCTACCTGATTGAAAAAGGGTCGAGGAAAATATCCAAAGAAAGAGTGACAGCCATACTGTAGATGAATCCCCAGACAACCAAGAGGGATGTTGGAATGTTTTTGGGAATGGTGGGCTACTGTCGCCAGTGGATTCCCAACTTCTCAATCATCTCTAAACCTTTGGTGAGGTTGGCTGTCAAGGAGATTCAGGATGGCCCGGGTGCCATAACCATGTCCGAGCTAGAGATGAGGGCATTCATTGAACTGGGGGAGAGTATGTGCAGGGCACCAGCTTTAGGTATGCCAGATTACACAAAGCCTTTTGTACTGTTTTGTCATGAACGTGATGCTTGTTCTTTGTCTGTCCTGACACAGGTCCATGGAGGTGCAAACCGTGCAGTAGCATATTTTTCAGCTACTTTTGACCCAGTTGCAGCAACCTTACTGGGTTGTTTGCGTGCAGTTGCAGCAGTTGGTCAAAGCCTCACTCAGTGTGAAGGTATAGTGATGGGCCATCCCTTAACAGTAATGGTCCCACATTCAGTCAAAATACTACTTACCCAAACAAAGTCTCAGCATATGACGAATGCTCGCCGGACTAAGTATGAGACAATTATACTGGGGTCACCAAATGTATCTTTGAAGAGATGTACTGTGTTAAACCCGGCAACTTTGCTTCCTAATGAAAATGCAGATATTGATGATGTTGAGGAGGTAGAACATGATTGTCTTGAGGTAACAGATCTGTGCACCAAACTGAGGCCTGACATTAAAGATACCCAATTGGAAGAGAATGATTATATTATTTTTGTTGATGGTTCATGCCTGAGAGACTCGGTAGGAGTATTGAGAGCCGGATATGCTGTGTGTACAATCTCTGGTATCCAAAAGCATCCTGGCTCAAAAAAGTATACTCTGCTCAAGTGGCTGAATTGGTTGCTCTTACTAGGGCATGCCATGCTGCCGAACATTTGAAAGTCACTAACTATACTGACAGCACATACGGTTTTGGAATTGTCCATGATTTTGGCCAGTTATGGTCACAGAGGGGTTTCCTGACCTCTTCTGGCTCTCCAGTGAAAAATGGGGAAAGAATTAAGGAGTTGTTGCACGCGATTCAGTTACCTCTTGAAATTGCCGTGGTGAAATGCAATGCTCATGTTAAGTCACAAGATTTTGTGTCAATGGGAAACGGATATGCAGATCAAGTTGCAAGGATTTGTGCATTGAACTGTATATCGTTCCAAGATCAGTGGGAATTGTTACCTGAAACTGAAAATGAAACATGCTCAGGTTATGCATTAAGGGTGGTTGACACATTGGATGAGTAAAAATCGTTGCAGGGACGTGCCAGCAGGGAGGAGAAACGCTCTTGGCTCAAAATGCAATGTGTTCAAAGACCTGATGATTTATGGGTTTCAGATAAGGGGAAAATGGTTTTGCCAAACAGCCTTTTGTCACAATTTGCGAGGTTTTACCATGGTCAAGCACATGTTGGGAGAGACGCAATGATCAGGTTGTTCAAAATCGATTGGTTCAATCCAAAATTCAGACAAGCTGCAGGTGTTGTCTGTCACAGGTGCATCATCTATCAGCAGATGAATGCGGGGAAAGGGACCTTGGTGAATTTGAGCCACATTGGGAGAGCAGGAGGTCCATTTAGCAGAATGCAGATAGATTTTATTGAGATGCCTGTGTGTGGATGTCTGAGGTATGTGTTGGTGATTGTGTGCATTTTCAGTCACTGGATTGATGCTTGCCCTACACATAGAAATGACAGTCTCACAGTAGCGAAGTTGCTGCTTAGGGAATTGGTACCACGTTTCGGGTTTCCGACCTCTTTAGAATCAGACAGGGGAAGTCACTTCAACAATGAGGTAATTAAGCTCTTGTGTGCTGCACTGAACATTGAACAGAAGTTGCACTGTAGCTACCCCCCTGAAGCATCAGGACTAGTGGAGCAGATGAATGGTAGCTTGAAGTCGAGAATGTCAAAAATGTGCGCAGCTACGAATTTGAAATGGCCAGATGGATTGCCCTTAGTGCTGATGTCAATGAGAAACACACCCAACAAGAAAACAGGACTGTGTCCTCATGAAATTCTCATGGGCAGAGCTAGGAGATTGCCCGCGGTGCAAGCAAATGCTCTTGTGAATATCACGGATGATATGGTGTTGGACTACTGCAAGGGCCTGGCTGATGTGGTCCGTTCTTTCACTCACCAGGTGGAAGCCACCACACTGCCACCGATAAATGATCCAGGTCACACCCTGAAAGCCGGTGATTGGGTTGTTGTCAAGAAACACGTGAGGAAGTCGTGTTTGGAGCCACGTTGGAAGGGGCCGTATCAAGTGATACTGACAACTATTACTGCTGTAAAATGTGCAGGACTTCCAAATTGGATCCATGCCAGTCACACAAAGAAGGTGACGTGTCCAACTGATGAGGAACTTGAGTTGTCAAAAGTAACAGCTGCAGAGAAGGAAGTCTCAGGGCCGGAGAGTAATCAAAGGGGAACTGAGACTGAAGGTGACCCCGTTGAGGATGGCTTGGTCACTCAACCAGCAAACGAAACACAGAAGGGTGACGGTGAGCCTATCTCAGTTGAGGCACCAGGAGGACTGACCCAAAGAGAGGTTCTCCCAGAAGCAGACGGATACAGGTTTGAAGTTGAACCCCTGACAGATCCTGAAGGTGAAGGAAGTGAGGCAGAAGGAGGTCAAAGTGTTCCGACTCCTCCTGAGCCGCTTGCAGATCCATCAAGAGAAAACCCCCTAGCACAATCGGAGGGCACTGGTCAAAATCCTGAAAAGCTGAGCGGTAAGAAAACACTGGCCGGAACCACAAGCTGCAAAAGAGAAAGTGGTCATTAACGAAACAATATAGGAAGAAGTCGATACAACAAGGAAGGAAGATCTTAGTGAAGGAGAGTTGCAGGGTGATCGCAAACTAAAAAGAAAGTGAGTTGCAAACAGGAGGTATGCAGGTCCTGAATGGGCCTATGCGACATCAGCTGAGTGGCGACAAGAATTCTTGGCATTTTGTTTTGATCGTAAAATTCCAGGTCAATATTATGGTACATGAAGTTGCCCACAAGTAAGAGACTGCGTTAAGTTGAAATTGAATAAAAAGAGAAAACTGAAGAAAAGAGACTGATAAATTACCGGATGTGACACTGTTAACCTGAATTGATTCTGAAAAACTGATTATGACAAGCTGCTAACCTGATTTGACAAAGGGTACTGGGAGTGAGTGAAACGCTGTAAATACTTGCTAAAGAAAGACTTTGCTCGAGAAAAAAAAAAAAGTTGATTGTTTGCTTTATATTATTCTGCTCTCTGATTCTTTACAGCAGTGGTTCCCAACCTGTGGTCCGGGGACCCCTGGGGGTCCGCGAAGCCTCCTCAGGCGGTCCGCGGCTGCTTAGAAAATTAAATATTGTTAACAGATTAGATCCCAAGTTTATAGTAATGTCTCAGTGGGGGGTCCCCGAATTCCAATAATGATTCAGTGTGGGTCCCCGGGTTCCAATAATGATAAAGTGGGGGTCCACAGAAGTTAAAAGGTTGGGAACCACTGCTTTACAGATCATGAGTAACATTAGAGATAATGGTAATATGGGTAGGATTTGTGGATGGTTGAGTATTATTTTTGGTATTGTGTCTGCAATAGTAATTATTGGTGTGATTGTGGGAATGTCATTGGTGGATAAGAGTGTGATTAACAATGCTTCAATTCCTGAGACTGCTACACTAACACCATGGGAAAGGTTTGAGCAGGATATGAAATATTTGCATGAGGGAACTAATACGAAAAGGGAACTATCTACTAATGTCTTCTATCGCTTGTTGAATGAGTATGTTGAAACAATGGATGTGAAGAACTGCTATGTGTGCACGAAAATTCCTTTGTCAGTACAAGAAGGGTTACCTATCATAGTTTGCCTCTAACCTACGGGATAAGCTGTAGTTTGTTATTAACAAGATTGTATGATCAAGAATATATTCAGTACTTCTATTCCAATGTAGATGTAGTATTTTCTTTTGTGCCTATAATTGAATATTTGAATAAAATAGCTAAGGAACATAACATAAAAATAGTTAGGGGTTTCTTTGAGCCAACACTGACATTTGGGACAGCTTATGCGCACCGCAATAATCTAACCTGCTTACTAACGCCTGTAGAGAAGAGCTTCTTAGATCACACTGATGATAGAAGAAAAGCATTAAAAGAGAAACTAGAAAAGGGACTGGAAAAACGAACGTTTGCAAATGATTATGCTTATAGTGCAATAAAGACACAAGGCAAATTAGCTATAGATGCACTGCACTTAGGAAAGCTTTGTATATTTAGACCAAAATCTGATCATGACACTTTGTGGGAACGAGTGAATGCAGGCATGTGTTTTTGTTTCAGAGTAAGTGGACGTTCATGTTAAATGGACAGGATCCAGCGATCCCTGGGATCTATACATATGTGGACTTAATGCTTATTACCGTCTTCCAAAGGGATGGTGTGGGACATGTTATTTGGGAATAGTTTTACCAAAGATCTACTAATTTGATGACTTAAAGAAGTTTCCTAAAGTGTCTGAATGACATCATACTAGACAGAAGAGAGAGACAGCGGCTGCTGTCGTAGGTGATATATTTGGAGCCATAATTCCTTCAGTAGGAGTTATCTTAAACTCCATAAAGATTTGAAAGTTGTCTACTATTGTGGATAACATGCTGACAAACTTCACAGGGGCTATGCTCCTGATGGATACTGAACTTGCTGCGGAGAGGGCTATGACTCTTCAAAACCGGCTTGCTTTAGACATTCTTTTAGCGAAACGTGGCGGAGTCTGTAGAATACCACTGTTGTGCCTTTATACCCGACAATAGTGATAAAATTAGGAGTATGCTTACTAACTTAACAAGAGATAGCACAGATTTGAAGGAATTGAAGTAACCAGGAGTCTGGGAAAAGGTTGGAAAGGGACTTGCTAAAGTGGGAAGCGGGTTTAGTAATATTTGGCATGGGATATTTGCAAAAATAATACAGGGAATATTGATTGTCTTAGCTTGTTTATTCAGACTATGGTTATTATCTAAAATTAGTAAAAGAATTAAAGGAAAATTGGAAAAACGTAATAAGAGGAAACAAGAGAAGAAAAAGGAGAAAATATTCAAAGAAATGTATGAAAAGTCAAAAAGGGGGGAAGAAATTGAAATGCACAAATTAAGAAAGTGAAAGGTTGTGAAGGGAAAGGTTTTGTGTGATGACAAGTGTCATCAGAGGAGGGATTGTGGGAGCGTAGCTCTTATAATCAAAATTAACATGAAATGTTTATGAACTAATGCGTAATAATGCTGCATAGAAAATGTACTAATGTGTTTTTTACTAAACGTGTGTTTGAAATGTGCCCACTGGGAGTGGCCACCAATATATATGATGATAAGTGAAATTGACTAATGATGGATTATTAATGTACTAATGTATGATTTTGTACTAGTATTAAGGATTATATGTTAATGTTTTGCTAATAAATCACTAGGCCTTAGTTAGCATGAGTTGGGCCTAGCTGCCCGGTTTCATATTAAATGTGTTTTTCTAATGTGCAGTGTGCTGACTTGCTGAAGGACATGTAGTCGTATTTTCCAGAAGCTAAAAGATGAGTGTAACCATAGTAGATCAGTTCTCATGAAACTCGACTTGCTCAAGGAAACATTCTTGCTGAATGCAACAGCGTAAACTTGCAACAGGTACAAGGTCGCCTAAACCAGTATAGACAATGGGACTACTGACTGGGGATGTGAGAGGACCACAATATCATGAAATCATACCGGACATTCTGCCCTTTGGAGATGTCAATCACAGGAACCAATAAACTACGTGAGAACTGTTATGAGGTGACGATTTTGATGGTACGACTGGTAAACCATTGGATGGAGATAGTGGTGCGCCAAACTTGCCCAATTGGGAATTAGGGACCGTACAACAGAAGAGGGATAAAAATCCTTTGACACAAGGAGAAAGGATGCCATTGCGAGCCATTCTTGCTATTACCCAGCCACTTTGTCACACTGTCTAAAGACTTTGCTGTTTGACTCTTCAAACCGATCCTCATCCTTACGTTTCCTGTTTTATACTTCTCCTCCTTATGAGGGAAATGTCCCTTCTTACCCCGTCTTGCTGAACTTTGCTGTATTTCTTGGCTGATGGCGAATCAACTGAGGTCCTGAGGACGAAGATTGACTCTATATGCTGACCTATTACAGAGGGTAACTATATAATGATGAAATTGAAATTGTCTGTTTGCCTTTCCTTTCTAGGTACCAACTGCTTCTTTTGACAGAGACCTTAGTTAGACGTTTTCTAAATTTATGTTGCTAAAACGTTTTGCATGAAGCCCAACATGCTAATGCTAATTTGAGGTTAGGTAAGGAATTCACCAGACGGACGCAAATAGATGAATGACTGAATCGATGCTTTGTTGAATAATGCGCAAATGATACTCTGCTAAGATTAATCCATGCTGACGTCGTGTTATGTTCTAATGTTTATGATCTTTGCTTTGATGAAATCTTATTCAAGTTGCCATATTATGACAATGTTGATGTGTTTTCTGGTTTTGAGACTAATAAACTTGCTAGTAGAATTGTAATCAATAGGGAATAAATATCATAAATCGTACTAAATTCTGTGTGGTTATTAATGGCTGAAAGGTCATGGTGGTTTCCGAGTCTTATTGATGCCATTGATTACTTTGATTGACTTGCTATTGTGAATATTGATGAGGTTATTGACTTATTGATTGACATGTTGATTAGTTATCTCGTCTTAAGGTGTCTTCAATCCGGGTCAAAAGATTAATCGGCCTGACACGAGTCCCAGACAGAGTGAATAAATTGTCTAGATTGGAACGCGTTAACAGTTACTAAATGTTCCATTATAGAATCTCTGATCTGTGTCCTGAACATCAGAACCATCAGGGCCTCAGGTGGGATTTCCAGAGTCTACTCCTAGGGCATGTCAAAGTGGGGTGTAACAGGAACATGATGGATAGACAATGGTATTGGGAGAATGGTGGTCACTGTAACCCAGCATGCAATAGCTTTCCAAATAAGTCAGTAAGGGAGGAGGACTTTTATACTGTGGACTAGTATGTTTCCTATTGACACTGCTGATTCCTTAACCCCCGGGAATCTACCAAGTTCCTCATGTCCATTACACACAAAGAATTGTTAGTGCAAGATTGCCCCTTCTTCCTGTCAAATGTACCAGCTTTAAAAAGTAACATAGCTCCATAAATATAGGGCAGTGCATGATATATATAGACCTAGGGTCATGCTTCATTCTCATCACCACCCGAGCATCTAATGTTGTCAGTGCATCATGGGTAGCCAATCAGCCCTCAGGTGCAACACATCCTTTTACTTCACAGTGACTGTTTTTCTGTCTTGTTCTTTCTTTTGTCGACAGTTCATCTGTGTTCTCCTAAGAGTTGCCTCCCACACCCTACAGACAGAGATACACCAGTGTGACCACCGACAACTAGTGTATAGGATATTTAGGAAGAGTGGGTCCCATCCAGGACCAATAACTTTTTATGAACAATACTTGGTGAGTTTTGCAAAATCACATGTTTATCCAAAATGATGGGGAAATGGAGCATCAAATCTGCTGAAACACTTTCATCATTCTTCTTGCCACGATATATGTGCATGTTGGCAAATTTGATGTCACCACTCGGTCTACAAAAAGTGTGCCTTCCCTCTTGTTAGTGATGTTAACCCCTTCACTGCCAGGCCTTTTCCCCCTCCTGTGCCAAGCCTTTTTTTGGCTATTTGGGGTAGTCTGTCTTAGGCCTTCATAACGTTTTGTCCACATTAGCTACCCATGCCAAATTTACATCCTTTTTTCCAACATCCTAGGGATTCTAAAGGTACCCAGAGTTTATGGGTTCCCCTGATGGAGACCGAGAAATTGGCCAAAATACAGCTAGAATTTCGTTTTTTTTTTAAAAGGTGGGGAAAAAGAGCTGCGGAAGAAAGCACATTGTTTTCTCCTTGAAAATGGCATCAAAATAAGTTTTGCAGTGTTAAAATTACCATCTTACCAGCTTTCAGGAACAGGCAGAGTTGAATCAGAAAACCACAGTTTTCATCACAATTTTGGCATTTTACCCCATTTTTACTTTTTTTATGTGCTTTCAGCCTCCTTCCAGTTAGTGGCAGAAATGGGTGTGAAACCAATGCTGGATCCCGGATGGCTAAACATTTCTGAAAAGTAGGTAAAATTCTGAATTCACCAAGATGTAATTTGCGTACATCCTTTATGCTTTTCCTACAGAAAGTAACAGCTAAAATAAAAAAATATTGAAATTGAGGTTAAAAAAAAACATTTCTGTCCACATTTTGTTTAATAACATTTACCAGCTATGGCAGATTTTTGAAAGCAATATGCTATTATGTCTTCTGGACTCTTCTGGTTTTGGGGATATATAGGGCTTCTAGGTTCATCAAGAACCCTAGGTACCCAGAGCCAATAAAGGAGGTGCACCTTGTAATGGGTTTTTCATTGTATAACGCAATTAATTTGGAGACATTTAAAGAGTGAAAAATAGGTATCAAGGAAAACTTTGTATTTCCAAAATGAGCACAAGATAAGGTGTTGAGAAGAAGTAGTTATTTGCACATCTCTGAATACCGGGGTCCCCATTCTAGCACATGAATTACAGGGCATTTCTCAAATAGGCGTTTTACACACTGTCTTACACTTGGAAGGAAAAAATATAGAGAAAGAAAAAAAGCAATATCACTTGTTCTTCTATTCTGTGTTCCCCCAAGTCTCCCAATAAAAATGGTACCTCACTTGGGTGGGTAGGCCTAATGCCCGCGACAGGAAACGCAACATGGACACATCACATTTTTACATTGAAATCTGATGATTTTTTTAAAAAGTGCCTCGCTGTGGATTTTGGCCTCTAGCTCAGCCGGCACCTAGGGAAACCTACCAAACCTGTGCATTTCTGAAAACTAGACACCTAGGGGAACCCAGGATGGGGTAACTTGTGGCACTCTCACCAGGTTCTGTTACCCAGAATCCTTATCAAACCTCAAAATGTGGCAAAAAACACACTTTTTCCTCACATTTCAGGGATAGAAAGTTGTGGAATCTAAGAGGAGCCACAGCATTTCCCTAAGTCGTCCGATAAAAATAGTACCTCACTTGTGTGGGTAGGCTTAGTGCCCACGACAGGTAATGCCCCAAAACGCAACATGGACACATCACATTTTCTCAAAGAAAAATGACCTGTTTTTTGCAAACTGCCTAGCTGTGGATTTTGGCCTCGAGCTCAGCCGGCACCTAGGGTAACCTAGCAAGCCTATACATTTTTTAAAACTAGACACCCAGGGAAATTCAGAATGGGATGACTTGTGGGGCTCTCACCAGGTTCTGTTACACAGAATCCTTTGCAAACCTCAAAATGTGGCAAAAAACACTTTTTCCTCACATTTCAGTGATAGAAAGTTCTGGAAGCTGAGAGGAGCCACAAATTTCCTTCCACCCAGCATTCCCCCAAGTCTCCCAATAAAAATGGTTCTTCACTTGTGTTGGTAGGCCTAGCGCCCGCGACAGGAAATGCCCCAAAACACACCATGGACCCATCACATTTTTGCATTGATAACTGACGTGTTTTTTGGAAAGAGCCTAGCTGTGGATTTTGGTCTCTTGCTCAGCCGGCACCTAGGGAAACCTACCAAACCTGTGCATTTTTTAACACTAGACACCTAGGGGAACCCAGGATGGGGTGACTTGTGGTGCTCTCACCACGTTCTGTTACCCAGAATACTTGCAAACCTCAAAATTTGGCAACAAAACACTTTTTCCTCAAATTTTGGTGATAGAAAGTTCTGAAATTTAAGAGGAGACACAAATTTCCTTCCACCCAGCATTCCCCCAGGTCTCCCAATAAAAATGGTTCTTCACTTGTGTTGGTAGGCCTAGCGCCCGCGACAGGAAATACCCCAAAACACACCATGGACCCATCACATTTTTGCATTGATAACTGACGTGTTTTTTGGAAAGTGCCTAGCTGTGGATTTTGGTCTCTTGCTCAGCCGGCACCTAGGGAACCCTACCAAACCTGTGCATTTTCTAACACTAGACACCTAGGGGAACCCAGGATGGGGTGACTTGTGGTGCTCTCACCACGTTCTGTTACCCAGAATACTGGCAAACCTCAAAATTTGGCAACAAAACACTTTTTCCTCAAATTTCGGTGATAGAAAGTTCTGGAATTTAAGAGGAGACACAAATTTCCTTCCACCCAGCATTCCCCGAAGTCTCCCGATAAAAATGGTACCTCACTTGTGTGGGTAGGCCTAGTGCCCGCAACAGGAAATGCCCCAAAACACAACATGGACACATCACATTTTCCCAAACAGACCTGTTTTTTGCAAAGTGCCTAGCTGTGGATTTTGGCCTCTAGCTCATCCGGCACCTAGGGAAACCTACCAAACCTGTGCATTTCTGAAAACTAGACACCTAGGGGAACCCAGGATGGTGTAACTTGTGGCACTCTCACCAGGTTCTTTTACCAAGAATCCTTATCAAACCTCAAAATGTGGCAAAAAACACACTTTTTCCTCACATTTCGGGGATAGAAAGTTCTAGAATCTAAGAGGAGCCACAGCATTTCTCCAAGTCTCCCGATAAAAATAGTACCTCACTTGTGTGGGTAGGCTTAGTGCCCGCGACAGGTAATGCCCCAAAACGCAACATGGACACATCACATTTTCTCAAAGAAAACTGACCTGTTTTTTGCAAAGTGCCTAGCTGTGGATTTTGGGCTCTAGCTCAGCCGGAACCTAGGGAAACCTAGCAAACCTATACATTTTTTAAAACTAGACACCCAGGGAAATTCAAAATGGGATGACTTGTGGGGCTCACACCAGGTTCTGTTACCCAGAATCCTTTGCAAACCTCAAAATGTGGCAAAAAAACACTTTTTCCTCACATTTCAGTGATAGGAAGTTCTGGAAGCTGAGAGGAGCCACAAATTTCCTTCCATCCAGCATTCCCCCAAGTCTCCCAAAAAAAATGGTTCTTCACTTGTGTTGATAGGCCTAGTGCCCGCGACAGGAAATGCCCCAAAACAGACCATGGACCCATCACATTTTTGCATTGATAACTGACGTGGTTTTTGGAAAGTGCCTAGCTGTGGATTTTGGTCTCTTGCTCAGCCGGCACCTAGGGAAACCTACCAAACCTGTGCATTTTGTAACACTAGACACCTAGGGGAACCCAGGATGGGGTGACTTGTGGTGCTCTCACCACGTTCTGTTACCTAAAATACTTTGCAAACCTCAAAATCTGGCAACAAAACACTTTTTCCTCAAATTTTGGTGATAGAAAGTTCTGGAATTTAAGAGGAGACACAAATTTCCTTCCACCTAGCATTCCCCGAAGTCTCCCGATAAAAATGGTACCTCACTTGTGTGGGTAGGCCTAGTGCCCGCAACAGGAAATGCCCCAAAACACAACATGAACACATCACATTTTCCCAAACAGACCTGTTTTTTGCAAAGTACCTAGCTGTGGATTTTGGCCTCTAGCTCATCTGGCACTTAGGAAAACCTAGCAAACCTGGACATTTCTGAAAACTAGACTCCTAGGGGAACCCAGGATGGGGTAACTTGTGGCACTCTCACCAGGTTCTGTTACCCAGAATCCTTATCAAACCTCAAAATGTGGCATAAAACACACTTTTTCATCACACTTTGGTCCTGCAAAGTTCTGGAATCTAAGGGGAGCCACAAACTTCCTTCTACCCAGTGTTCCTCCAGGTCTCCCGATAAAAATAGTACCTCACTTGTGTGGGTAGGCCTAGTGCCTGTGACAGGAAATGCCCAAAACAATATGTGGACAAATTATCAAATACAAAACTACCTGTTTTTTGCGGGGACGGGGGTGGGGGGTTGGCACCTGCGTTTTTTGTCCTGGGCTCAGCAGCTATATAGGGAAACCTACCAAACTCGGATATTTCAAAGTAGACACGCGAGGGAGTACAGGGAGGTGTGACTTGCGTGGACCCCCCAGTGGTTTCTTACCCAGAACACTCAGCAAACCTCAAATTTAGGTAAAAAAATCAAATTTTCCCACATTTCTGCATTCCGCACCGGCACAAATTTCCTACCACCCAACCTTCCCCTCAGTCGCCGATAAAAATTATACCTCCCTTGTGTAGGTGGGACAAGTGTCTGTGACAGGGAAGAGCCAAAAAACATGTTGAAATTGAGGGGGAACCAAAGCAGGTCCAAAAAGGCAGTTTGAAAAAAACGTTTTTAGTCTGACAAGCGAGGCAGCATTTTTATCTGTATAGATGCGACTATGCTGGGTGGTAGGAATTTTGTGGATTCCTGCAGATTCCAGAAAGTTCATCACATAAATGTGGGAAAAATGTGTGATTTCAAGCAAAGTTCGAGGTTTGCCTGGCATTGTGGGTAGGAAAATGGTGCAGGGTGCATGTGAAGCACACCACCCTGAACTCACCCAGATGTTTTCAGATGTGCCTAGGTCTCGTAGATTTTTCTGCATGGCAACGTCCCAAAGTCCAAAAAGTGCAGCCCTCACCATTCCAAGTGGGACGATTTTGAGAGATAGACAAGCTCTCATGGCCCAAATGTAAAACCAAAACCCCAAATGTCCTCTTGCTGGCCGTTGGGATAAGATCTTTTAGTGTGCTGGGGGAGAGCTGAAAGACTGTTACCACCCCTCAGTTGGGTGGCGGCATAACCATGCCCATACAGTTTGGTAGCCACCACCCCACTATTTTTTTTAATTCCCTGGCATCTTGTGGGCTTTATGCCCCCCGCAAGGAGTGGATCAGGGGTAATTCCCCCACCTGCCTACCGGTAGGCAGAACAACTTTGTCCCCATTTATTTGGGGTGGGGATATGGCCATGCCTCCACCCTCTTTTTTAAAAAACAATTCTTCCCTGTTCTCTGCTGGGCTTTCTGCCCCGTTAGGGGGCAGATGTGCCTTACAAAAATAGGCCGATCTGCCCCTAAGAGGGGCAGAAAATGGCCAACAGTAATGTGCCTCCATGGGGAGCGATCCTTGCCCAAGGAGCTGCCTCCCAAACAAAACACACACACACCAATCCCTGTTGCCTAAGTGGTTTATGATTCCCCTGGGGGCAGATCGGCCTAATAGAAATAGGCCGATCTGCTCCCAAGGGGGTCAGAAATGGCCTATAGTAAATTTACCCCCCTAGGGGAGTGAGCCTTGCCTAAGGGGTCACTCCCCATCTGTAAAAAATGTAAAAAATCGGCAGATCGGCCTAATTTAAATAGGGGCAGAAATGGCCAAAAATAAATTTGCCCCCCAGGGAAGCGACCCTTGCCTAAGGGGTTGCTCCCCTTGAGTGAAATAGGTGCAAAAGAAATCCCTTGGGGGCAGATTGGTCTAAGGAAAATAGGCTGATCTGCCCCCAAGATGGGCAGAAATGCCCTAAAATAAAATTGCCCCCAGGGGAGCGACCCTTGACTAAGGGATCGCTCCTCATCTGTAAAAAAATAAAAAAAATAAAACTGCCTGTTGTCTAGTGGTTTCTTCCCCCCTTGGGGGCAGATCGGCCTAATAAAAATAGGCTGATCCGCCCCAAAGGGGGGCAGAAATGTCCTAAAAATAATCCCCCCCCCCGGGACTGACCTTTGCCTAAAGGACCACTCCCCACCTCTAAAAAAATAAAGAAATAATTATTCCTGGTGCCTAGTGGCTTCTTCCTCCCTGGGGGCAGATCGGCTTAATTAAAATAGGCCGATCTGCCCCCGGGGGGCAGAAAAGCCCTAATAAATAATTGCGCCCCAGGGGAGCGACCCTTGCCAAAGGGGTTGCTCCCCTTTATTGTGTACATAATCAAAATACAAATCCCTGGTGTCTAGTGGGCATTTCTGCAGCCTGATCGCTTCACGCTTCCTCTCTGCCTGCCCCATCTCCCGATCAGAAAAGAAATGCTTTTATTTCTCTTCCGATTGCGCTGGAAGCTCAACTTCCAGCGCAATGGGGGCGACCTCTGATGAGATCAGATTGCGCACTAATGTCATCAGATGTCACTGGGGGAGGGGGTGGAAGGGGAAGCTATTCCCCTTCCATCCCTGCCCTGGGGGGGTGGAGGGCCGGTACAAGGACGTAATGGTTACGTCTATGGCGCCTCAGAGCTGCACCTCCGGACGTAACCATTACGTCCTTGGAGGCCAAGTGGTGAAGTCTCTCAGGATACAACATGGCATAAGACACACTATCTAGTTTTAAACTCTTAACTGATTTGACCACACATCTATCCTCTTTCACTGTTATGGTAAAGTCTGGATAAATTGTACTTCTTCTGAGAAAGCTAGCAGAGGAGATGTGCCCAATCCTTAAAGTTGAAATATCATGACAAAAATGCTTCATAAATTGGACTTCTTTATGGTTTCTCCTGGCAAGTATTTAGCAAAGATTCAAATCTTTCTGGAATTGATAGACTAGCATCCTAATTATTCCTGTCATTCCAGCAGGAACCTGCCTTGAATTCCTCTTCCTTTATCTTTATAAATTTTAAGATTTTCTCAGGCCTAGTGACTACTCACTGTTAATCTTGGCATCAGATTTTGACTTCCTACATTCCTCAATATTTATACATGTGGCTTGTTTCTCAAGGCTTTACTTCATTTGGGAACACCAGACGGTGAATTTTACCATCTATAGAATGAAGACTGTTCTTTATATTGACAAGCAGTGATTTCATATTAGAATTCATCTCAAAGTCTATTTCTTCCACCTATGTTTCATGATTAATTTGGTTTAAAATATAATTTAAGAATATTTCTGCATTCTGCAATACCTTTATTTGTGTTTGGTCTGTCTTGATCATAATGTTGGGCATTGCTTGATAAGGGACAATAGGGAAATGGAGTAGATGTATGCCATTCCCAGCCAATGGGTCTGAAATGCTGTCCCTCACCACTGACAGGTGAGAACAATGGGGTTCTTCATCTTCCCTTCACTTGCTTTTTGTGCCACAAATAAGTACCTTTTGGGTTGTAGTAGGGCTTAGCTCAGTCTGCCTTGTATTCCTAGGTGCACTTGTGTTAAGTTGAGTACAAAGATTTCAATATGTTCCAACCATCTCAAGAATGGAAATTGTCAAATCAACTTTCCAGGGCCATTCAGACTTGTTCTGTGACATACAAAGTCAAAAGCAAGGAGCAGAGCTAACCCTCCACAGGGCGCCCACCAAATGAACATTAGATTTCTGGCAAGCAGGCACAATATAGTCAAGCTTCAAGTTCATTACATTTTCCTCATATAGTTGATTGCCTACAAACTGTCCACTCACCATGACCATAGGCAGAAACGAGATCACTGCAATGCACAGCTGTGTTTTCTCCCTTTGAGTATACAAAAGAGCACCCAGCTTGCCCGTCCGGACTCACAGCCTTTCAGTGCCTTTGCTTCACTTGTAGGAGCTGCCAATGGCTTCTTCCGCTACTCCCAGTTTGCAACAGGTCTTGAGCAACACTTCCCCTTCCACTCAGCATCACTGCCAGAGCCCTTATTCCCTACTTTGCGAGCACAGGACAGTACAGTCTGCAGCAGGGGACCACAGATGAGCTGTAGTCAGTGATAGCAGAGGTCTTGTCTGTGGTAGACCTTGGACCTCACCCTGTGACAGTGTCAGCAGGCACACCATATATCATTATTACACGTGCAATAATAATGTGAGCATGTGCAGTCTGTACATAGAGGCTCACCAGCGGCCCCTTTCACTGGAAAGGCTGTTCGGTGGAGGGCCACTGTATGTAGTGAAGACTACCAAATGCTACAAATGTGTTGAGCTCCTCACCAGTAAATAATCAGGCCATTGTGTTTTTGAAGTACTCAGTGACAAACTCTGGCAGCAGTGTTGTAGGATGCTTATATCAATGGTAGATTTCACAACTTCCACCTACTTACTTAATAAAAGATTTCAAAGCAAGCTGCATCACTGGTCCCTAAAGTGTTTTATTTCTCTATTCAATGTACAGAATTATTCTAGTGGACGTCAGGCTCAGCTTCCAAATTCTTGCAGCTTCCAGTGTGCCTAGACTCAGAAAGAACCTCCACTTCCTCTGACATTTATAAGTAGGCCATGATCTACAGCCTTCGTATAAGTGCTTTCAGACGTTTATTGAAACATGAAGCAAAGGACACTTCAGCTCTCCTTATATTTCGTTTAGAATAAGTAACATCATTTCCTCTCTCCTCTCTCTACTTTGTAATTTTAGGGACATTCTGTGGATTTCAGATAGGTTTTTAGAGGTTTCATGTTAGTACAGTACTGTTGGATACACCTGATACAGTCCATATATGTTGCTAATATATCCTAATGATAATAGTAGAGACTGAGCCTTGATTTATAGTTAGGGAAATCACACAGACTGCAGCCCACCCAGACCATGACAGCAGAGGTTTTTTTCCCAAATCACATCATCACTCTGAGCATTATGATATTTTTTCTGAGCTACGAAGAATAACCACATATCCCTTAGGAACAACAGTCAGAATCATACATGTGCGGTGACCACACTGCCTTACAGCGTCCACTCTGAAAGAATGCATGATTTGAGTTTCACTTCAGATTTACTTTACTGGTTCGTATCAAGGAAACATCTCCACCCATTTACCCCTTCTACTGTGTAAAGTTATTTGAAACTAGAAAAGTCAGATAGTTCCCTGCTAACTCATCAGTAGCACTAATGGGCTTTAGCATTCATACACTTGGCAGGCATCACCACCTCAAAATACACTGTTTGCTGGAAATATGAAGTAATGTCCTCCCAGCCACCTATGTTGGACAAAAGGTCCTATGAGATAGTCTTGGCAATGCAGATAAAAAATGTTTCATACTCCTCATCTGCATAACCCAAGCACAAAATGACAAATAGTGGTAACCCTGTGCACTGCTTTTTGTGTACTCGTTAATAATTTTACACCTCATACTCACAAGACACCCTCAAAATGTCCTGCCAGATGCATTCACCAAGGTAACTGTCCAAACTATTTTCTGATGGCCGACCTCTCCTTTAGCAGCAAGGTGTCTGTAGGAGAAGTCACCTGACAATTGCATTTTCTTTCTTGACATACAACTCATACTCCAAAATTGACAGTCAAGTTTCAGAACTTCCAAAGTTACAGAGCCACGGGTTCTGAAATTAGAGATGAGCTCCTCATTTATTTTGAATCTGACAAACGAGAAGCCCCAATCCTAGAAGACATTGCTGGGTCTTATAACTCAGTGGATTATGTAATCGCCTGCAGAGGAGTAATAGGGCTAGACATCCAGTATATTCAATAATTCCTCACATCTGCAGCCAGGACATCATAATTGTGGATTACGTCTCCTTGATAAAAGGTAGCACATGTGTTATCTGACAAGGCACATATGGCTATCACCACTGCTTTTCAGGTTCTATGAAACCTCTTGCGAACCGGAAGAAACATTATCAATATCAATTCCCAATACATATGCATGGAATGCAATCACATATAAAACTGGAAAGTAGCCAATGACTATCACTACATGAACTGTGGATGCAGAAGTCACATTTTCCTCTGGATGATTGAGAGCTGCTTGTGTCTCCACCGGTCCATTCCTGAACTTCTATTGACCGCTAGAAGCTCCAACAATGTTCCACACTTTATTTGGCCCCTAAATCCCTCTATGAAAGTAAAGGATCTTTGTAAATGGTTTGTATCAAACCTATCCTTTTCTTGCCAGATCTATCCTGCTTAAACTTTTTAAATATTGTCTAAGCAAAATACTACAATGAAATGGATGTAAAGTCCTAAAACCCCCAAATCAGGCAAATAGCTAGGTGTAATCTCAATGGGAAGAAGTCTGATTCCTTTATTCCAGCACTGAAGGAGCTTCATTAGCCACCAGTGGAGCATATGTCCACAATTAAACATTTTCGCACAATCCACAAAGCCTTCTGTGAAAACATTAGGTGACTGCCACATTGTCCACTAAATTCAAAGTTTCACCCCAAGGTCAGGCATGATAACTTAATATATCAGTAGAAAAAAAGCATTGGAAGAAAACCATGGGAGCTCATGACTTGTGTCTCCATGATGCTTGGAAGCATATCTCTGATCTTCACGAAAAAGACATGCAGGTAATCTTTTTTAAGGAAGTATTTTTTACCTTCTAACCACTCTAGGACCGCTATTCCACCTCAAAGGAATCAGACTCCAAAATCAGCAACATAAATATTCGGGTTAACCACAACACTTCCACCATCTCTGGTAAAAGGTAGATACACCCAACAAGTTCACCTTTCAATATTACAGGGTGACCAAGATGACATTTCTTTTCTACGTAAACCTCACATTGTAATAATTATTATTAAGATGGCCTCCACTGAGAGGGAAGAGAGCACAATTTTCTAATGCTTAAGAGGCTGAGACTTGGTTAGCAGTAGGCCTAGGGGGAGTTTACAGAGCTTTATACCTCAGAATCCCATGGAGTTACAAAAACACTCCATGATATTCCACAGAACTCCACAAACGGGTGGGAAAATGCTCTTCCAGTCATTTGCATTACTTTTTTAAGGTCACTAGTGCGTTATGTACTGAAAATCACCATGCAGTGCAACAATGCAGCAATTTCATTTTACCTGCTTCTGTTCCTCTTTCCTTGCTGTTTGCCTTTTTCCTCAATCCACCCTAATCCAACCCTATTGGTTCTTCCCTATTCCCAGTCCCATCTACTTTGTATTTATTTTGTAATTATCTCATTTTTCCTGTTTTTGTGTGTTTATTTGATGTTTTGGTGGCTTTGTTTATCTTTTCCTTTCTTGGTGTGCCCTCTGTCTGCCCTTCTCCTGTTTCTCTACTTTCCTTCCTGTCCACAGTCCCACCCCTCACAATGGCAGAAGCAGGCAACACAGGCACGACACGCACCCCATGCTGGTGTTGCAAAAGGACAGGGGTGGAGCCTGCCCAATTTTCACTGAGGCAGAGGTGGACGCACTCATTTTTGGGGTACAGTGCCACATCCCTTGCATGCTGGTAGCAAGCGGCAAGCCCAACAAGGGCTATGCCCTGCAGAAGTGTCAGGTGCCTTGGGGGAGAGTACGGCGGTGTGGGCACTACTGCTGTAAGCTCACTCACATCCAGCAGCAGCTGACACACCACTGGGCAGATGCCATTGACTAGGAACAAGACCTGCTCAACCTGCTGGGCGCTGCGGTCGTGAAGCTTGGTGAGAAATATTTTTTTTTTCAAACAGCATGATCACAGGTAAGTTAAGTTTACATGATGTTTTTCATATAAGTATATATGTTTATATTTATTTATTATATTGATATGAATTATAGTTATATTTGTTTCTAAAAATTGAAATATGTATATATGTGTATATATTATACACATTGACTACTTATGTATTTTATTTGTTTGTATATTATAAACAAATATATTTTAAACTGGTTAATAATAGGGTGCATATTCTTTACACACAAATAATGTAAGTCTATAGAAATATAAATAACAATATAAATCTATTTATTTTTTATGACATGTATTACGTGTGTGTATTAAATTGATTGTGTACTTTGTGTGTGTGCATATATGTGTGTGTGTGTGTGTGTGTGTATATATATATATATATATATATATATATAAATAAAGAGAGAGAGAGAGAAAGATATAGGTGCATAGATGTATAGATTTATGGATATATAGCTATAAATATAGATCATATATAGATATATATCTTTGTAGGAATGTGTCCTCTAGTGCAAAGCTAAAAAGAACATTTTATTTATGAGTGTGGTACCATGTTCATGCAAGAGGTTTTTACATGTTAGTGTAAAAAACACTTAAAACTGAAATGCTGTATAGTCTGGTGCTCCTGCTACAGTGAGTGCAGGAGGTGAAATCATGTACGTCTGATGTTCCACAGTGGCACAATGGAACTGAAACCCATATTTACAATAAAATGATGCAGTGTGGCGCCACAAGCCAGTTTGCTGTGCTGCACATCACCATTAGGAACATGTAGAGATGCATAATATTTACAGCAATATGATGCATCCCTGTACTTTCCTTTGCACTGACATACTATTGACTGCCTAGGGCCAACTCAGGCAACCTTGCATCTAAGTGCAAGGGTGCCTGCAGTGCAGGGATGATTGTTAAAATGCAGGGACACCATCCTGCACATAAACAATCATTAATGGCGTTTTTCTCCTATGTGTGCTGGAGAATGCAACACACATTAAAAGATCAAAAAACAATGAGAAATAAAGTTATATCTCCTCATTGCAGCACTTACACCACCTCTGGGGTGGTGTAGGAATCTGACACATTCCCAGCCTTGTATCTAGAAATGCATCAGATTCCATGGGCGTTGAGTGGAAGCACCCACAGCAACACCCATGGAATTCCCCTTTCACACAGAATTATGCGTGAAAGGGGGCCATATTTACAAGGCCAGGAAAAGCCACACAAGGTGGCTTTACATGGACTTATAAATATGTGCTGGCACACTGTACCACCGGAGCATCACAAAAGTTTATTGTGCCGCAGGGGCATTGTAAATAGGCCCGTAAGTCTGCAATGCACAAACCACAAACCAAAGACAAGGTGTGTTTCCCAGTGCCCACCCCATAGCCTACTAGTGCTTCACTTTATCATTCTGTCCTTATGTCCCAGCCTACCTAAAAAGTCAATTCTACCTCTGCATGTGATGCCTATGCCACCTTTCTCTATATTTCATGTAATCTATTATGGACTGACAGTTCCAATATTTTTACTCTCATCAGTCAATGTGACTAAGAGGCAAAAGAGTACTACATGATCAGTGACACCCAACACTCCATAGCTAGAACTCTATTTAGCCCAATTACTATAACTTGCCTCTCTGCGATTTAATTCCCCCCATTGTCCAATGTAGTTATTCCTTGAAAATAATAAGTGTTAGAGGCCTGGGTGTAATGAGGGACTACAGGCCTCATTTAGAGTTTGGAGGATGGGATACTCTGTAAAAAATTCTGTTTGCACTACGGTTCATCATAGTCTTCTATTTACTGTAATGCAGTGGATAGGATATACATTTTCTGCCACATGTGTCCCATCTACCACACTCTATCAGCCTAAGCCTATAACCTTAATTTGGACTTAAGGTTGTAGAATGTAAGGGGGATTTGAAGAAGAGCAGCGACTTTGGAATTATAAATTCATAACATGATACAGCTGGGCTTCCCCAAAAGCATGCCAGAGAATAAGCAGGCTTGCCCGCATGGCTCCAGTCATGTTACATAGTGAAGTATTATTAATGCAGCATATGAGATGTATACATATTTCTATATACACCTTGCTTAATAATGGCAGGTAATTTATTTTTAATAATACTTTAAACCAAAATCATGTTTTGAATTGATTATGTTGGTGTTCTGGCTTAATTATTCATTTTAGTCAGTTTGATGATTGATTACCTAGCCGTGATGAGATGCATGTTTGGGAAAAACCTGTCCCAGGCTGCACGATTATTATATCATCAGTCATCACACCCAAATTAAATTCCCATAGCTACTGTACTGTGCCACTATATACAGTATAAATAAGTGTTTGAGCTGAGCATCACAATTCATATTTTTTTATTTTGTTCTTACTTTCTTGATATAGCTGCTCCTGCTGCTGGCAACACCCAGAAAATGGTGTTGGTCCCAACATGACAAGAGATAACTGGCCAGATGTGGAAGCAGAAATTGGAGGCAGTGGCTGCAGAATGTCACTGGCTGGTGGCCCTGGAGTTAGAAGAAGAGGAGGCACAACCCTCAAATTATGTGGGCTGCCAGCCAGACCTACTTCCAACTTGGCCACACAACTATGCAGCCGAGGTCCACTGCCGCCTGTAACACCACCAGCCTTTCCTCCTCATACCTAACACCATGCCTCCACCACCCCATCCTACGAGGGCATAGGCAGCAGAACTTGGCCCAGGAAATGGATGCCCTCAAGGCCCTTTTTTATTGATTTTTTTGTTTTGGTGGGAGGGCATGTTCTGGGTGAGTTGGGTGGGAAAGACAAAGTTGGGGAAAGGGTTTTGTACATTGGACTTTTATCTTTTGGGGCATTTCTGGCTTGGGAAGGGGGTAGACCTATTGTGGGTGGAGAGGGTGGTTCTTAAAATAACTGAGTTTTATGTTTTTTCCTTGTCATCATTATTTGTCTTTCCGTTGCTAGTTGGCCAAAGATAGCATTGTTGAGTGTTTCTGTTGACACTACAGTGCGACACTGAGCTACCTTTTAAAATTGTCTGACATTATATATTGACTTCCCCCCAGACTTTCCCAACCAGAATTCCCTTGCCCTGTAGGTATTCTTCAGTAGGTTACTTAACTCTTCCTGGTCTCCTGTAATTAGCTAAATCCCGGCACCAAATTGGCCCTATCCGGAACAGAATAGTAAGGAATTTAATTTGGTTTCACTTGATGAGGTTTTGTAACACCCAGCCCCAAATCAATTATGCAGTATAATAGTTAGTTCAGTAGCTTCCCTTGTCCTACCCTCTATACCAATTTGCCCAGTAAAGAGTCTGCTCACATATACAAAAATATAGTACTTACTATCTCTCTTTCAAAAGGACAGCTTCTTTTCTGAGTCATCAACTAGTTCTTCAAGTTCGCTTTTTAACTGAATTAATTAACCAATGTTACCCCTCACAATTTTCTCATGTGTTATTGCAGGGTTTCTCAAAGGGGCCTTCTTGTTAATGCTGGTGGTATTATTACTGTTCTTGTGCTAACAGGAAGACATCACAAGTTGAGGTCCCACTCCCACCTATTCTAAATGAGGAGAATTCCAACTGACGGATTTTTCCAAAAGATTTACCACAGACTTCTAGACTGAAATTTTTTTTAGTTAGTGGGGCATCAAAGACTGAGACCAGACCACTATGTCAAAGCACTGTTATTACAAAAACAAGCAGTAATAACTCCTAAGCAAACCAAGCAGTAATAACTTCTAAGCAATCGAGGGTCTAATTTGTTAAAAAAGAATAAAACTAACCTTACAAAGTCCTCAACTCAGGAAGAGAATGTTTGGTTACTCCATGTTGCATAGATTTTTTTAAGTAACACAAGGAGTGTCCTAGATGAACAAAGAGGGCCTAATTTGTAAATGTTGCACTTTTGGTGTTACTTTACTGACTCTTGCATTGTAAGTTTATGACAACTAATTTTTCCATCAAGTAGTAACTTTGTGAATGCTAAGAAATCCCACAGTGAGTTGGTGTTGCTTTCAGCACATCTACCCCACCAACTATGTGATCCACTTATAGTTTACATTTGTAAGTCATACCTCAATATATCACACAGCCTGAGGGAAGAGGACTGTGGTTTGATGAGCGGAGGGGAATAGGGAGTTGGGAAAAGGTATGACAAAGGCAAACACTGCAAAACAACAATTTTCATCAGGTCGATGAGTAGCACATCATTATCATCACGTCTGTTGTGAAAGGAAATGAAGGAATGGCACAGATCAGTTAAATGCATGGCAAACAGTCCTTCAGCTCCAAAGTTATTATCTAATTGTTCTGTCATCTAAGTTTGAAAGATACAAATTAGGGAGGAGTGAGCCCACACAGATCTTAAAATTATGATTGTTCGAAGAAAAATGATACTGAATATAAATGCCAAATTGGGCAGTGCATCTGCATTCTTTTTTAAATGTCTGTCTTGGGTGCATGGCTGAACCGGTCTGGTAGGGAAAGCAGGAGTGTTGGAGCTTTCATGCAGAAGAAGAGAAGGCCTGTGGATTGCAAAACAATGGCCCTAATTTATACTTTTTGGTGCAAAACTGCAGGAATGCAATTTTGCAACAAAAAGTATAGCACCGGCTTGCGTCATTTTATAATGCCAGCCAGGCGCCATATTAGTAGACTGGCGCAAGTCCGTGCTAAACGTGGGCTAGTGACTTAAAAAAAGAGGCTAGCCGGGTAGGGGTGACGGTAGGGAATGAGGGGGTTATATGTCAAAAAATGACGCTAGCCTGGTACCAAAAAAAATGCCTCTCACCAGAATAGCACCATTTCCTGGAGCACAACCACCAAAAACATGACTACTGTCTTAGGAAAGACTGGAGTCATGCCCACTACCCCAATGGCCAGCACAGGGATCAATTGTCCCTTGGGCATGGCCATTGCACCCTATGCAATGCAGAGGCCCCCACGTTAGGGCCCCTGATGGCAAAAAAAAATATTTAAAAAATACTTACCTGGACTTACCTGGGATGGGGTCCCCCATCCTGCGGTGCCCCTCTGGTGGGGCTTGAGGAGGGCACCTGTGGACCCATTCCGTTATGTTTAACCATGTAAATAGGTCCACAGGTCCCCTAACGCCTGGTCTGACCCAGGAGTTAAATAATGGTGCTAAGCAAGCTTGGTGTCGTTATTTAGCCCCTCCTCCCACCTGTGTGTAATTTTAGCATGGAAGGGATAAATATGGGGCTATAGGGGTAGCACCGTTTTTTGGATGGGAAAGCCTACCTTACATCTCATTGGCACAAAGTAGGTTCACTCATCCAAAAAATGGTGCATACACCTATATTTTGATTGTAGAGGTGTCTAACTTCAAAATATAAATATGGAGTTTAGTTTGCGCTGAATTTGAGTAACAAATGATGCAAATTCAGCACAAAAGAAGTATACATATGGGTCAATAAATGTCAATATTGTAGAGTCAAGGAAAAGGTAAGATTCTTGAGGAGTGGACCAAGAGGCAAGAGCTGCAGTGCAATTGTATGATGACTTGTGCAATTAACTGAAAAGTGAGAACAATTTTACAACCAATCCCAGACAAGTGGCTGCATGTACCTGGCTGATCAATCTCATGACTGTCATGATATTTAGACGAGTGCTTCCATCATGGGACTTATCTGTTAGAGCCTCCACCCACACCCACTTCATTAGAGGAGTTTAAAATTTGAGGCAGCACACTAGAGAGCATTTTTCCAAATTAACACACCTTTCTCCAGTCCATAGGGATGAGTAGACATCTTTGAGTCATGTTGGATTTCCTTTGAACTTGAAATAAATAACTTCCTTCTTCATACTTTTGAGGTACTCCCACCCGAGTCCTGAGTCTGATTCCAAGTACTGACTACATCCAACTAAAGATTCCTCTTGAGACCCAAATGAGATTGAGAGATATAGGGGGGCATTTCAACCTCAGCGGTCTTTTGATAAGACCGCCAAGGGACCGCTGTGCTGAAGACCGCCAGTGGTGGTGTTTTTCTGCTCTGCGTATTATGACTGCTGGCAGCCCTCTGTCCTTTTTTCGGACAGAGAGCCGCCAGCAGCCATACTGGCGGGCGGCAGGGAAGTGGGGTTGCTCCACCTCCACCGCCACGCCAACAAAACACCGCCCACCGAATCACTTTCTGTGACGGTTTGGTGGCGGCGGAGCAGCCCCCATGGATCCCGTCCCCTCCCGGAGGATCAACGGACCAGGTAAGTTGATCGTCCGTTAGGGGAGGGGGTGGGGGGGTGTTTTGTGTTGTGTGCTTGCATGGGGTGTGCGTGTGTGTACGTAGAGGGGGTGTGTGAGTGCGTGTATGCATGCAGGGGTGTTGTGTGTATGGAAATGTGTGCGTGTCTGACTGTATGGATGTGTGCGTGTATGTCTGAATGTGGGTGTGTGTGTATGACTGTGTGTGTGGCTGTTGGCATGTTTGTTGGTGTGTGTGCAGGTATGTGTGTTGGTGGTGCCTGCGTGCGTGTCGGGTGTGATTCTGTATGGTATGTTGGGGGTAGGGTGGGGAGGTGGGTCCTGCCACCTTTGGGAGTGGCAGGAGTGGTGGGGGGTGTAGGGGAAGGACTCGGGGTGGGGGGTGGAGGAGACCCCTATCAGTGCCAGGGAAGAAATTCCCTGGCACTGATAGTGCTCACTGCCATTTTATTTCATGGCGGTTCCAAACCCCATGAAATCCATGGCGGTCAGCCGGGTCATGATACCACCAGTGGTAAAGTGACGACCGCCGGGCTGGAGACCCAGGTCTCCAGCCCAGCGGTCGGATCGGAGAAGTGGCCGATGACCATGGCGGTAACCGCCATGGTCATAATTCCCAAATTTTTACCGCCAGCCTGTTGGGGGTAAGACCGCTGCTTCTCCGCCGACCGCCAGGGTTGTAATGAGGGCCTTAGACTTGTAGTGCACTGCTGTAGATGAACAAGAAGAACAAATTAATTTGAGCATTTTTTTAGGATTGTAGTTATTAATTAAACTGACTGAACTGTGAAGAACCTGAAAAAACTATTACAGCAAGGAGTGGGCCATGCACATAAATGTGAAAGCCAAGTGCCAATTAGCTACAGGTAGAACCCCCCATCAGCCCCTAAACATTGCAAATCATCAAATTCAAGTTTACAAATATTAGTTGAACAACCTTAGTGTCTGCCACCACATCAATCATCATCACTTACATTCACTCCTTTTTGGTGCAATAGTTACCTGTTCCAATGCAAGCATGATGGTATACATTTGTCTATTGCATCTGTTATTTTCCTTTGGAGTAACACAATGACAAGCTTGTAAATTGATTATCTTTCCTGGTGAAACCCAGCTATGGAATGAAAAAAAAGGGTAGGGATGGGACAGAGGCAGGCATTGTCATCATGTCCTTTTAGCGAAGGGGGAGACTTCTTTTGTGCACACTGGTTCAACTCTTCTCCCACCACACATGTGAATACATGGTGGGGCTACATAAGTTAGACACCAGGGGGCATATTTATACTCTGTTTGCGCCGGATTTGCGTCGTTTTTTTTTACGCAAATCCGACACAAAACTAACTCCATATTTATACTTTGGCGTTAGACCCGTCTAGCGCCAAAGATCTTGGAGTTTGCGTCATTTTTTAGCGTGGACACCTTCCTTGCGTTAATGATATGCAAGGTAGGCGTTCCCGTCTAAAAAATTACTCCTAGGCATGTGCGCCGTATTTACACTCCCGGGCAAAAATGACGCCCGGGAGTGGGCGGGTCAAAAAAAATGTCATCCAGCCGCTTTAGCGTCATTTTTTAACGCCTGGTCAGGGCAGGCGTTAAGGGACCTGTGGGCTCGGAAGGAGCCCAGAGGTGCCCTCCCATGCCCCCAGGGACACCCCCTGCCACCCTTGCCCACCCCAGGAGGACGCCCAAGGATGGAGAGACCCATCCCAGGGAACTTAAGGTAAGTTCAGGTAAAAAAAAAAATAATAATTTTTTTTTGTGGCATAGGGGGGCCTGATTTGGGCCCCCCTACATGCCACTAGGTCCCCTGGCCATGGCCATTGGGCAAGGGGGAATGACTCCTGTCTTTGCTAAGACAGGAGTCATTTCAATGGGGGTTGGGAGTCAAAATCAATGGCGCTAATCGGGTTGAGGCGAAAATTTTGCCTCAGGCTGACTTGCCCCATTTTTTGACGCCCAAGCTCCATTTTCCCCTACGCCGGCGCTGCCTGGTGTAAGTCATTTTTTTTTATGCACACCAGGCAGCTCCGCCGGCTAACGTCATTCCATAAATAAGGCACCCGCATGGCGCTTTGGAATGGAGTTAGCCGGCGTTAAATTTGTTGACGCACAACTGCGTTGGCACAGTTGTGCGCCAAAAAGTATAAATACGGCCCCAGATATATAAATGTTCCTCTATATACTTTTTTTGCCAAGCACTTCAATGATAGTGTGAAAGTTCTATTGGCCAGCTCAGTCAGGGAAGTAGAGTTCATCTTCAAACTCAGGTGGTTCGCTCAGAAATTAGTCAGCTAACTCACTAGAGTATGACTAATCACCCTCATCCTCCTCCTCTGCAGTTTCAGGAACAGTGAATCTTGTGGCATGAAGTGTTGGTTCATTTTATTCATGGTCAATCTCTCCACCTCTGAGGTGAGAAACTGGTCCTTCTGACTGCGCCAACTGCACCAGTTGCACTGAACACACACACAGCAGACACACTGGCTACCGGATAAGCTAAATACTTTATTGCCAGCCTGCAGAGCTCTGCCGATTGGTGTACCATCCCATTCCAATAAACCAATTGGGTTTGATCTACATAGACCTATTTTGGGTCATGCAGATAGTCTTGGACCTTCCGCTGAATGTTTTTTTGTGCTGCCACTTGCTTGACCTTTATTGCCTTCGCCTCTGCACTTCACCTAAGCCCTGCCACTTGAAACCATGCCACTGCAGAGGTTGGGTCTGAATCTTCTGTTGATGGTGCTGTTGTTGTTGGTGGTGTTGGCTACTGTGAAACAACAGCACTGCCTTCTCTGGGTGTTGGAGGCTCCACACCAGAACTTTTGCCTGGGACTTTAACTTCCAGCTGTTTTTTTTCCAGGTCTCTCACCTACTCACCAATCCACGTCTGTATTGTGAAATATCCCAGTCTGAAAAAGAATTGTGGCAGAGATGTACCCCTTGAAGGACATGATCTTTCTTTGCAGCCTTGGATTAACAGCCAAACAAAGGATTAAGCTCTCAATCAACAATCTCACTCTTTCCATAAAGGAAAAAGGGAGGAGGTCCAGCACTAACATTTTAGTTAGCTTCATGTTGTACAAACGTGTCACCGGTTGGTTTCTTTTATAGGGCCCCTCCTCCCTAAACAGACCCATAATAGTAGCTTGGATTGTTTTCTTTTATGGTGCCACTGACATAGGTGCCTTCCGGAGAGAACCAGGAGTTGGAAGACTCTATGTGAATCTTGGGGGAATCATTGCTGTATGCGGTGGTGTCTGCATCCGAGTCTTGTGCCATTTGGAGGTTGCTGATGCAGGTCATAATGACACACTGCTGGGGCCAGGGTTGCTTGGTGTAAAGATGTTATCCTCTTCTTCCTCATCACCTCCTGTCACTGTCATCAGAGCGGATTTTCTTCTCTGATCACCACCACCAGCTATTTTTTAAGGTGATTGTGTAATTTGTTTTTATGGATCGTTTGGCTGCCAGTACAATAGTATAAATCAGTCTTACCTCTATAAACACTAGTATGGCAAATTAAACATACTGCAATGTTATCCCCCTGCTTGCTAATTGAAAGGAAGAAATCCCAAAGTGGGGAGGTGAACTTTTTTAGTGTGCCACTGTCAATGCCTGAAGAACTGGAGTTAGAAGGGTTTTTCGAATGAGGTAGTGGTAGATGCATGTCTCAGCGGGGCCTTACAAATGTGGAAGCTCGTGGTGGTGGTGGAACCAGTGCCACATCCCTCTTAGCAGGATGAACAGTCGGGTTAATCTCAGTTTCCTCTGAGTGGGCAGTCACTGGCTCATCCTCAACACTGTCCCTTTCCATAATTCTAAGGCTTTCTGGTGGCGGGTCTCAGACTTGGCTGGGGTCCAGTAGCTGTCCAGATCCTCAGAAGGGGGCTTAGAGAAGATGGAGGTGCCTTTTCTCACTGGAAAATGGGAAGTCATGGTTCAACAAGAGCTACATCTTGTTTAACAGGAAGCTCAAACTCCTGTTCTGGCTGCGGCTCCTGGTGTCCACTTTGCTCAGTTTCCTGTGATGACTGGGTACTTTGTGACTGAGATAAGTCCAATTCAGACTCACTGCTTGACACCATGATTAGTGGCTGCATCTCTGAGAGACATGGTCTTGGGTTTAGGTTGGGGTGGTGTTGTTGATGTGGGAGTGCTGCTCCTAGAGTCTGGAAGATGGTGTGGCAGGCACACTACATTTCCTGAAAAAGGTGGAAGACAGTACACTGATCTGCTTCTTCTCCATCACACTGGCGACTTTCTATGCAGAAATACTTTTCTTTGTGGCCATCTTCAACCTCTGTCAGTTGGCACTTAGCTGCACAAGCGGAAGTAATCAGAAAAGGACTCAGGTGGTGTGGTGTCCCTTTGTGGCAGGCTTCTGTCTGGCAGTACTGTGGGTGATGTATCTTGTGCACCTAAAATCAAACAAACAAGAAAAACATTTAGTGAAATGTGTCATTTTTGCTGTTTGAATTATTCATGCAGACAATATAAATTAGTGAGGTTATCTCAAATAATTACAAACAATTGTGTATCCGTTGACCATTCCAATCCAAACCATGACATCATATTTCAGTTAGGATAACAACAACATACAGATTTAAAATGGAGCTTTGTGTGCCTTTAAGGTGATGCACTTGTGGCAGGCAGGTGAACGGAAAAATAAAATAGCCATTAAAAAATGAATGCTGGTGTGAGTTTTTGGGCAGGAGAATTATGACAGGCAGTGGGTGCAGGCAAAAATGGAACAGTCCTTAAAAAACTGAATGCTGGTGTGCACCTATGGCCTAAGAGACCTACGGCAGGTAGTGGTGCAGGGCAGGGAAAAAATTGAATAATTGTTAAAAAGATGAATGCTGGTGAGTGTCTATGGCCTAAGACAGGGTTCTGCAAAGTCGGTCCTGTAGAGCCAGGTCCATGCCAGATTTTTAGCATATCCCCTTTTAGAAAAATGTAGATTTCTGAAACATCTTTTTTTCTAAATGTGGATATGCTAAAAACCTGGCATGGACCCGGCTCTCCAGAACTGACTTTGCAGAACCCTGGCCTAAGAGACCTATGGCAGTCTGGGGTGGAAGAAAACATTGAATAATCCTTCAGAAAGTGAATAAAGGTGTGCATCACTGGCTTCAGAGACCTGTGGCAGTCTGGGGAGTGCCGGCAAAAATGTGATAATCCTTAAAAATTGAATGCTGGTGTGTGCCTATGGCCTAAGATACCTATGGCAGGCTGGACATGCAGGATTAAATGGAATACTCCTTAGAAAAGTGAGTTCTGATGTGTGTCTAAGGCCTAAGAAAACTTTGGCAGGCAGGGGGTTCAGGCTAGGGAAAAATAGACTAATCCTTAAAAAGGTGAATGCTGATATGTCCAAATGACCTAAGAGACCAAGGGCATGCTGGTGATGCAGGCCAGTGAAAAATGGAATAATCCTCAGAAAAGTGAAGGCTGATGTGCGCCTATGGCCTAAGAGACCTATGGAAGGCTGGTAGTGCACAGACAAAAAGGAATAATCCTCCAAATGTTGAATGCAGGTGTGTGCCTATAGCATAAAATACCTATGGCTGGCAGGAGTACAGGGAAAAATTGAATAATCCTCAGAAAAGTGAATGCTGGTGTGCACCAACGGCCTAAGAGACCTATGGCATGCAGGGGTGATGGCTAGGGAAAAATTGAATAATCCTTAAAAACATGAATGCTGGTGTGAGCTTATGGTCTGAGAGAGATATGGCTGGTTGGGGGTGCAGGGACAAATGGAATCACTCTTAAAAAGGTAAGTGCAGGCATGCACCTATGGCCTAAGAGTCCTATAGCATGCAAACAGAGGAGGGGAAAATGGCATAATATATCAAAAAATTATTTGCTGGTGTCTCACTAGGAACTATGAAAAATCCTTTTGGTGGCAAAGAAGTGCAGGGAAAATAGAAAAAAGGCATATATTATTATATAGGCTCTGTACCTACATACTACAATGATTCTCAAGCACATTAAACTGATATCAGTGAAAAAAGTAAAACAAATAAACAACACAAGACATAGCTCTCTTCAATTACCCTAAAGAATGGCGTTGAAAACTGGAAAAAAAGATTTTAACACACTAGCTACATGTGGAAACACCAAGCAAGGAGGTGTGGACCACAAGGAACACATGCAGCATCAACATATCAGAGATAGCGCCACTTTTTGGGACCGTCAACCCACTTTGCATCATTTTGCGACAATGATAAGAAAGGTAGGTGTTCCCTTCCAAAAAATTACGCTAGTCCTCCAGCGCCATATTTAGACCCCGATGCTAAAACGACACACAGAAAGGAACCAGTCCCAAAAATGATTCAAAGCCCGATTTGCATCAAATTGTATGCCTGGTCAGACCAGGCATTAAAATGAGGCCCACACACCACTACTTAAGGAAAACACACAGAAGGAGCATTGGCAACCTCCTGGTCAACATGGAACTGTTATTGCTCCAGCTTGGCACACGTCCCAGACATCAGCGACAACAACAAGACCCTCCAGCACCACTGCAGCAGCCCCATACACCACCACAGCAGCCACAATGGCAGCACAGAAGGCGAAAGAGGATCTTTCAACATCGAACAACCATACTTAGGCTCAGGGAACAAGATGTAATCAGGACTTACCATCTGAACCAGGAGTCAGTTGTATGCCTGCTGCACCACAATGCACCAGACATCACTGCAAGGGTGGAAATTCCAACAAATATATCACCCATGACCACAATCCTTACTGTCCTCCATACACCGGCGTTAGGATCTTTTCAGACAACAGGTGCACAACTGGGTGGTATCTCCCAGCCATCCCTATCGGCCCTCCTACCAAAGGTCCGGGATGCAATCATCTGCCTCACACCCCACCACATCTGCTTCCCCAACACCCAGCAACTGCAGCAGGAGACCAAGCAAGGTTTATATCTAATTTCTGGGTTCCTGCATGTGCTGGGTGCAATGGACTGCACCCATGTCCAACTAGTGCCGCCTGCAGCAACGGAACACCTATACAGGAACCGCAAGCTCACCCATTCGATAAATGTGCAGGCCATTTTGGACCTCCGTGGGCTCTTCTCAAACATCCTTGCCAAATACCCTGCCAGCGTCCATGATGTGTACATATTCCAGCATTCCACCATTAACAAGCGGTTCCAGAATGGGCAATATGGCAATGGGCTACTCATAGGGAATTCACCATACCAATCAGTACACAGACAATACACTAACCTTGTAGGACAAACAAGACATACACCACAATACATATTCCACATGCCACACTACACCACAATCAATGCACATCTCACACACATACACCCAGATATACATAAAACACCCACAACCTGAAACCACGTGAGGACAGGTGGACCTATGGCCCCTTTGCATACAGAAGCTGGGCCCAAACCACTACTAGTGTCCACTGGTTGACACCTAAATACAGATCCCACACACATTACACCAAACAGTTAATAGCTCAGCTGTGTGAATGGCATAGGCCATGTCAATGTAAAGAAAGTTAAACATAGGCACAGCCCCACATTACTCACGGTGTTCAAGCCTCTGACAGCACCAATATCAAATGCCACCCAAGTGTTGCAATTACCAATGACATATCACCTACACATACCTGACATACCTGTAGTGTGCACTTTCACCTGTCTGCTGCATTGTGTCACACACATAGGAATACATAATTACCTGCCATGAAAGACCATGGGGCAGAATAATGAGAAGTGATGCAGCACCTAGTCCAGTGTCACCTCAAATGCACCCCTTAGCGCTCCTAACGCCACCATGTGTGTGCTGATTACAAGAAATGGCCCAACGTGGTGAAGAGTTTGTGCAATACTGTAAAGATAATGGATGCCATAGTAGGACTCTGTAGGAGTATAGAGGACATACCTGACCTTTCATGCACCGTACATAGGGACCCATGTAAAAACATGGTGTGCCTTCCCAATGCCTGCACTGTGCATGTGTTGAAAGTGTCTGTGATAAATCATGTATAGGAACCTAGGAGGTTCCACTGCACCAATGTTGCTCAGCCTCAAATTGTGTGAATCACACTCAAGTACACTTGATGGTCGGCACAGCCATCATCTGCCACAAAGTGTCACTAAGTGTTGTACTGCATGCGTAGTACGCATGGTAACATGGAGGCAAGACTTTGGCTTCGTAGGGCTACCATGGTGTCTCTACATATGACACCACTCTGGTGCAAGGAGGTGGTAGGTTCAACCAACAATAGGACAAATATGGACAACACAATACACGTTTGCAATGGTCGAGCCCTCAGTTTGGATTTAATTTGACAATTGCCAGGTCCCTAAGCCACAACCCAAGATTGTAATGTCCATCAACCCAGACCAATGAAACCATTTCACCAAACAGGAACATACACAATACCAGAAGCAAGTCTGAGTCACCACTCCACCTAAAACTAACATCTGCCAAGGGACGTACAAAACCACTATTAAGCATTATCAACACATGTTCTCTCATTCCTTTGCAGCCCAAGGTTACGGCATACAGCCATGGGTGATGACTCCATTTGGCAACCCCACAACAGTGGAAGAGCGTACATACAATGAAGGGCACAGAAGGACAAGAAATGTGGTGGAGAAGACATTTGGGCTTCTGAAGTCAATGTTCAGGTGCCTGGCCCTGACATGAGGAAGCCTGTTGTATGCACCACAACTGGTATGCAAGGTGATACTAGTATGTACAATCCTGCATAATACATGTATATAGACCAATGTTCCCAGGTAGATGTCCCCAATGAGGAGGAGGATGACAATGGTGCACGCACATTTGGAGGGGGAACTACAAAACACTGTTGCAGGAGTTCACCGGGCACTGCATATTGTACAGAATGTCTACACATAGTCACTGTACAAATATTATCACTTTGTAAATATCACCAATAAATAACTTTGCACCAGAATGTCCATGGTCTTCTCATTCTCTACTACATATACCATTGGGATGTTGTTCATACCTCAGAGAGCAGGAAAGAAACACAGCAGTTACAAGTATGGTTGCAACATAGTTTGTTATGTAAGAGGGTCTAGCGCCTCCATGCCCCACATCAGTGTCACATAACTCACAGCCATGTGGCTTTCGAATGCCTGGATCCACGGACCACAAAATATAACGTAGCCTTAAGTGTGCAATGTGCAAAATCCCAGCACTTTCCCCATATCATCCCCAAGCATGATGCATGCAAGAGGGGCATACTTAAGGTAGGGGCTGTTATCAAATGGTGCTTTAGTAATGTAGGAACTGAACTGTGTCACATCTCAGACAGATCACTGCTATGCCAGCACTGCGCAGTATGACAAGGGGGGAGACCATTGGTAACAATGGATCTTCATTTACTGTTCAGGGTTAGTACCCAACGTTAGAGTCAAAACCTAAACTGTATATCAATGGGCTTACGACCTGGCACTGCCATTGGGCCCAACTATGCCACATGGTGTGTTGTACCTCAAATATGGCACACACATGTTGGCTGAGGAGTGTGCTATGGGTTGCTAGACAAATGAAACAGCAATGGGTGCATATGGCCCATTGCCAGAATTTAAGAATAAAATGGGACAATGCACCACAAAATCTATTTCTGGGTGAAATGTAGACAGAGTGTGTTCCACTCCCTATTACTTTCAATGCACACTTGTCACACAAATCTGCTGTCTTCACACATGCCTACAACTAATCCGGCTATATATGTGAAGACTGATGTACGGTTGTATGGCAAAGGTAGAAAAGGGTTTGCAATTACCTACAATGGTTGACATGTGTCAGCAAGGTAACCTAGTATAGCCTGTATTATACCATCACACACCACATATCAATACACATCTCTCATTGACACTCACATGCCACACCAAGAGAAAGTTACCAACAGTGACAAAATTCCCTAAAATGTCAGTGTCTCCAACAAGCCACTCAGGTGTGGGATGTGCATGTTTGTCCAACAATGTCCAAACATGTCACAGACCCATCCAAAAATGTATAGGAGAAGAAGAAGTTGCATGTGTCTAATAAAAAAAAACATTGCTGAGACGATTTCACACACTAACATCATACACTCATGGTGAAAGTGACATAGGCTGTGGAATGCAGGATTTAGTGCATACTCAGGTACAACAACAGATGTGGATGGACACTTGGGGGATACCCACAGATACTTGAAGATACAACATGGGGAGGTCACTTGGAGATGTCACAAGTAGTGTGGCAGGTGTAATGTCATGTGTGTGTGTGTAAATCACGTTATCTTGAAAAGCCAGGAATGGGACGGTAACTATCATGTAGCCAGTAGTAGGAGATATGTACATCTTCAATTTACTCAAGTCACACATTGCATCCTGTCCATGTATGACAGGACAATGTTGCTGTAGAAGATGTGTACAAAGTGTAAGCAGTCTAAAGATTGGCAGCAATGTAGGACACAATCTATTCCTAACAAGATTTGTGGTAAAAGATGGTGAAAGGTCCACACATATACCAATACTGACTGTGCAACACATGAATGTCACCATGTGATCACCCAACATATGTACAGAGAGGATGCCTATGTCAGTACATAACCCACTTAGGTTTGCCACTCCAATAACTTTTTAGTTGCCCATCACATACTATTCTAACCCATAGCTCATTTCAAAATTACAAGTTACAACAGAGATATAAGCCCTAACCAAGCTGCTCATGGAAATTATTAAGGACGTAAAATCATGTCTGTCAGACCATGCCAAATGATGAGACATGTCCTAAACGTACAAGTAGCCAGTCCTCAGTACATGATAGGGCTAGGCTGACATCAAGGGCCATATTTAACGGGAAATTAGGGAGCATGACTCTGCGTCAAAATTGCCAGCGCCGCGCTCCGTCATTTTCATAACGCAGGGATTCGCCGTATATAATTGAATACGGCACACCCCTATGTTGTCTTCTGCGGTGGCACTAAATTGAGCTGCCTAGCATCAACGCAGGCATCCTTGCACCATTGTGCAAGGATGTCTGCATTGAGGGGTTTGATTGTTTATGTGTGGGAAGATGTCCCTTTCTGCACACAAACAATCACTAATGGCGATTTGGCACTTCTGTGTGGCATTTTGCTCTTTCAATGGGTGCTGCAAAACACCCATTGCACGCCCCTTCCACTCAGGGCTGCGTGTGAAGGGGTCCTATTTACAAGGTGTCGTTAAGCCACAAAAAGAGGCTTAACGCCACCTTGTAAATATGGTGCAGGTCATTGTGCCACCAGAGCGCCACAAAAAAGTGACGCTCCGGTGGTGCTAGCGGCTCATAAATATGCCTCCAAGCACATCAAAAGAAAAAGAGAATCCCAGTCCTTTTGATCACAATTGTGCATGTGTATGTCTGCAGGGAACTGTGCATTGTTCTGTTGAAGAGCTATCATGAAGATGTTAGATCCCTGCCCAAAACTGTCAACATCAGGGCAGTGTGGGCTCTACGGGCAACTAAAATGCAAAAACCCAGCCTTTGTGCAAGAGCATAATTCATGCATTGTGTTTATATGCAGTTTGTTACCTTTTGCATTGCAGAGTTTTACCTCGAAACCACTATTAATGATGTTTGCAAATAATGTTCATTTGCAAGGTACTGCTGCAGGCTTACAGAGTGTATCAGGGTGTGGTCCCTTTCTAGGACCTTCTAGAAGCTTTCCCTGCAGCATGACTGGGTGTGGTTTGTGGGCTGGGCCAGACTCTATATAAGGGAGCCAGCCCAGCTCCACGTGCTCACTATTCAGAGGTCTCAGTGCAGAGCAGCAGCAACTTCCTGAGCTCCTGTTCTGGAGGCCTACTTTGACCTTCCAGGCCTTGCCCTTGATTGTATTGGTGATCCTTGAACAGGGCGGTAAGATGGAGGTTGGGCTGGGCCCCCGACCCCGTTTTCAAAGGCATTCGAGTTTTCGGGCCTAGCTTTCATGTTGAAAGTTTTCCTTGTGCGGGTGAATGTGCTCGTGGTTTTCTGGCATTTACATGTTGGTATTCGAATTGGCACGACGCGCAATTCATTCCTTGCATTTAACTCTTGATACTCATTGGGCGCGACCATTTCTTGACATTTGCATGGTGGCATTCGAATCGGCAAGACGTGCGACTCATTCCTTGCATTTAACTCTTCATACTCATTGTGCGCGACCATTTCTTGGCATTTGCATGGTGGCATTCGAATCGGCAAGACGCGCGATTCATTTCTTGCATTTAACTCTTGATACTCATTGTGCGAGACCATTTCTTGGCATTTGCATGGTGGCATTCGAATCGGCAAGACGCGCGGTTTATTCCTGCATTTAAACGTTGATGTTCAGATCGCTTACAGAGTGCGCAATCATTTCATGGCATTTGCATATACTTGTTGGAATCGGCAGTGTGCGCAATTCATTTCCCACATTTAAACCTTGATGTTCAGATCGCTTACAGAGTGTGCGATCATTTCATGGCATATAATTGTTGGAATCGGCAGTGTGCGCGATTCATTTCCCACATTTAAACCTTGATGTTCAGATCGCTTACAGAGTGTGCGATCATTTCATGGCATTTGCATATGCTTGTTAGAATCAGCGGTGTGCGCGATTCATTCCCGCATTTAAACCTTGATGTTCAAATCGCTTACAGAATGCGCGATCATTTCATGGCATTTGCATATACTTGTTGGAATCGGCAGTGTGTGTGATTCATTTCCCGCATTTAAACCTTGATGTTCAGATCGCTTACAGAGTGAGCGATCATTTCATGGCATTTGCATATACTTGTTGGAATCGCCAGTGTGCGCGATTCATTTCCCGCATTTAAACCTTGATGTTCAGATCATTTACAGTGTGCGCGATCATTTCATGGCAATTAAAACCTTGATGTGTAGTGTTTTTCCTGAAGTGCACACAATTATCCAGGGCCCTTGAACTTTCTGCAAAGGTGCTAAATTCAAGATATTGCACTCTTTGTGCAAATTAAGTCCTAGTACAATTCCTATTGTTTTCCAGGGAATGTTTCAGATTACTTTTCGTTCTCATGTAAAGATGTAATGTTTTATTCTGAAAAGTTATTCTAAAAGGATCTTGCATTCATAGACAGTGTGTAACTATTCATGAAAAGTTCATATGAAACATTGTATTAACCATTCTTGATTCCTTTCCAGGTACCCAGACTTCTTGAGGTCTAGTTTTAGTCCTTTCTTCAGTTATCCATGGTTACCGAATGACAACGCTTAGAACCATAGTCTAGTGAAAGTCAATGTGATAAAATCTTGATATTGTGTTGTTTAACCTTTTGCTTCCTACAGGTCTCCTTCCCAGCTGTTCCCTACCTAATCCCCTTTTCCCCCGCTTGGACTCTCTCAGGCTCTGTGAAATTTCTATCAGAGTTTTGGAGCTGTCTAGTGGTGGACATGTTGGGAGCGTACGCAGGCCCCGAGGATCTGGTCTCTCTGACAGACCAAAACTCCCTAACCACACTGCTGAGGCTACATTGACTATTGACATAGTCACAGGCCTGATGCATGTACACAGTAAACTGAGTAAAGTGGAGCACCGTAAACCTGTGCCTAAACATGCAACCATGGGTTTGTGAGGGCATAAATACTCCCACAGTAGTGATGATGACTAGGCTGCCATCTTTGCCGGACTGCAACACTGCTACACAGTGGCATGCCATTGTATGTGACAGTCATAACAAACATGATGTGGTCAATTGTAAGTACCTAGTTGGTGGCATGCGCACATATGCCAGATATAGCAGCACACATGTACCACCTAAATGACACAGGCCTAGTTCTGTGTATTGGAGTCTGCAACAAAGGCAACTTTCCACAAAAGAAATGCATATGTATCACAAGATCATTGACCGAAAAAAATAAATGGAACATATGGAAACATAAGTGGCACTGATATGACTACGCAGGCATTTGACAAAGTCCAACATGTGTCCATGCAGGTAGATAGATATATGAGGTTTCATATCCCATGACCACAACTATGTGGCCATATTTTACAGAAATGACACTACACGTCTTTCCACACACATGGCTGTAGGAGGCTTCCCTGGTTTGTAGTGGGTACCAAAGGTACTTACACCTTCTACCAGGTCCAGTTATCCATTATTAGTGAAATGTAGTCAGTGTCTAGAAGGCAGGTTCTCTAGGGGTAGTATGGGCAAGCAGCCAAGGCCTAACTAGCACTCATGCAAAGCTCATGCAATACCACCGTATTCACACAATACTTACATGAAAGAAAATGCTCAATGTTACAAAAATTAAGTTACGTTATTTTGGTGACACAAATGCCAAAAATACCTTGGAGACTATACTCCGTTAGGAGGTAAGTAATACACAAATTATATACACCAGTATGAAGAAATAACTGTATAAACTGTTAGAAAACAGTGAAAATAATGAAAACCACAATAGATAGAAATGGGCCTAGGGGGAACACAAACCATATCCTAAAACAGTGGAATGCGAAAGTCGGATTCCCACCTAGGCAAGTGTAGTGTGTAGAGGGGCACTGGGAGTGTAAGAAAACACCAAAGGAAAATAATAGAACCCCCTCCAGAGTCCAGGAAAGCAGGAGTAAATCACAGTAAGTTTCCTAGAACACACAAGAACATATGATAGAAGATTTTGCAAGAACCAGAACAGACTGCAAGACACCAACAATGGATTACTGAACCTGAAGACCTGTGGAAGAAGGGACCAAGTCCAAGAAGCATTGAAGAGTCCAGGGAGAACAGGAGCCCCTGCTAACCCGGATGAAGGTGCAAAAAAAGAACCACAGGTGAAGAACAATAGTCAATACTGCACCCAAGAAGACGGATGATTGGTTCCTGGTTGGTGCAGATGATGTCCCACGCTGGATGGATGATTGCAGTCTGGTTTGCATTGCTGGATTCCGCCATCAAGCCAGTCCACACGCAAACCACGTGGTTAGCGGAAAGTGGCGCTGCCCGGACCAGGAGGGACCTGGTGGCCACTACCCAGGAGGGGGAGACAAAGGGGGCTCTCAGTAACTCAGAGAGCCCTCAGAAGACCAGGCAGCGTGCACAGGAGTCCCACAGCATGGGGAAAAGAAGGTGCAAAAGGAGTCCCTTGCAGCACTACACAAAGGGATCCTGCGCCGCCGGAGAACAACTCACAAAGCTGTGCATCACAGATTAGAGTGCTATGGGGTGGAGCTGCGCGGTGCACAAAGAACTTTGTGGAAGGTTGACAACAAGCCTTGGCAACTGTAAAGTACATGGGGCACGGGGTACTGTCTTGCGTGGGGAGGCAAGCCCTTACCTCCACCAAAGTTGGACAGCTGGACCTTAGGACCGTCAGAACCACTTCAGTCCACCACCTGTGTTGCTGGATTCACGCACTTCTTCAGGAGAGGGGACCCAAGCCACCGGTCGTCATTGCAGAGGGGTGTCTGCTGAAGCAGGGAAGTGGCTCCTTTACTTCAAGGAGATTCCTTTGTTTTTCTGGTGCAGGCTGAAGACAGGCAGTCCTCAGAGGATGCACAACCTGGAAACAGTTGCAGTTATTGGCAGGAGCTGAAGATACACTGTTGCAGAAGTCGTTTTTGCTTCTGTGTTGCAGCTTGTAGAGTTCCTGGAGGGTCCAGATGCAGTTTTGTTGGTAGAAGGTGTAGTAAAGGATGCAGAGGATTTCTGCTGGAGTCTTGTAATCCGAATCTGAGGAAACAGAGGAGAGACCCTTAATAGCCCTGAAAGGTGGATTGGTCAGCTACACAGGTAAGCACCTATCAGAGGGGCTCTGATGTCACCTGCTGGAACTGTCCACTCAAATGCTCCTAGAGTGCCCCACCACCTTGGAATCCAAGATGGCAAAACCCAGGGACACTCTAGAGGAGTTCTGGGCACCACCCCTGGGGTCGTGATGGACAGGGGAGTGGTCACTCCCCTTTCCTTCGTCCAGTCTCATGCCAGAGCAGGGACTGGGGGTCCCTGAACTGGTGTAGACTGGATTATGCAAAGAAGGCACCATCTGTGCCCTTCAAAGCATTTCCATAGGCTCTGGCAGTCTACCCCTCCCATGCCTGTAACACCTATTTCCAAAGGGAGAGGGTGTAACACCCCTCTCCCAAAGGAAATGCTTTGTTCTGCCTTCCTTGGCTCGAGCTGATTAAGCAACAGGAGGGCAGAAACCTGTCTGTGAGGTTGCAGCACCTGGGACTGCCTGGAAAACCTCAGAAGGCTGGTAAGGCAGTACTGGAGGTTGACTGTGGAGCACCCAGAGTGCATGGAATTATACAACCAATGCTAGAATCAGCATTGGGGTATAATTTCAAGATGTTAGACACCTTACATGGCCATATTTGGAGTTACCATTGTGCAGCTGGACATAGGTATTGGCCTATGTCCAGTGCGTGCGTAAAATGTCGTCCCCGCACTCACAAAGTGTGGGAAAATGGTCCTGGACGAGGTGGGGGCACCTCTGCTAGTACAGGGGTGCCCTCACACACAGGTACTTTGCACCTAGCCTTCAGGGTTGGAAGGCCTGACATATAGGTTACTTATAAGTGACCTGGTGCAGTGTAAATGGCAGTGAAAGGGTGCATGCACCATTTCACACAGGCTACAATAGCAGTCCTGTATAAGCCTTTGAATGGGCTCCCTGTGGGTGGCAAAAGTAATGCTGCAGCCCATAGGGATCCCATGGAACCCCGATGACCTGGGTTCCTAAGTACAATACACTAGGGACTTATAAGGGATGACCATTATGCAGATTTGAGATGAAATACTGGGTTACCAGGATGCAGTGACGAAATTGAGAGGAGAGAGAGCATAAGCACTGGGGTCCTGGTTAGCAGGAACCCAGTGACACAGTCAAACATATTGACATCGGGCAGAAATTGGGGGTAACATGCCAAAAAGAGGGTACTTTCCTACAATGGCACATACCAACTTTCATTGACACGTGTGTACACCATCTCCTGTACCTAAGATGCATGGGGAACTGTATGTCACACGTGTAGCAGAGCATCATGAAGCCTGAACCTAACTACACACCACAGTGTGGACACACATGCACTCACATTGCCAGGGGTAACGTGAAATCAACCCAGCTGTTGTCTACTGCATCCTCTGAGTACGATTTGTCATGGGTATCACAAAAATTACCATGTATTGGACATAGCCCATCATATCTACTGTGTTGTTGGTAAAAGTGCATTTGTATATCTGACATTAGAGTGTAGTAAACCCACAAATATGTGTTAGATCACATATGTACAATCCTAGGACACGTGGTTACATATATATGGACACAGTCTAGCAACAAATGCACATGTGCACACGGTATCAGTCATCGCATGCATCACCCACATAAACAAACATATTGGTAACACATACAGATGTTACCGTAAAGATATGAATGGACATGCACAGAGAGGTAGCCATACCATACAGACTATATACATGCATAGCTCCTGCGACATGGTATGTGAATCTGGGTGCACTGTAAGCCTTTCCCAAAAAATCCATGCATTCCTGTCAAAATATTTTGACGCAAATGTCAGTATTCTATACTTTGCAAGGCCAAAAAAATTAAACCTGGTCCCTGCGCATCAATCGCAAGTCCACAGGCCTTGTCAAGCTTCATGAGAAGGAATACCAGACATGACCATTATGCTTCCAAATTTTAGACGCAAACACCAAAACTTCATACTTTCCTATTCAGAAAAATTTCACCTGCCCCTGCGCGTCAATCGCAGGTCTTGAGGCCTTGTCAGCCTCAATGGGAAAAAATTTACGCATAACCTCCATGCATCAAAAAAATGAGACATATCTGAAAACGTGACGCACAGGCCCAGGAAGTGATGAAACAGGATATCATGCTTGCAAACATGGCACAGTGAGTTCACTTTCACTACACAGTCTTATTGTCTGTGACTGTGTGAGGGTGTGTGGATCTGGTGCTGTTGGAGGATTGGAGTTGGAGGAGAGTTGTTTGCTGTGTCCTGTTGCTATTTTGCTATATTTGTCATTTACTCAGTCTTTTGTGGTGTTTTTGTACTGTAGTTGTCACTGTATTGTGGTATATTTGTCTAGGGGTAGTATAGTTTGTTGGGGTATTTGGGGTTAGGCAGGTAGTTTTATAGTAAACTTATTTTTGGGCACTTACATTTGCAGTCTCCTAAAACTGCATTATTTCTGGGAAAGGGAGGACGACAAAGATGACAGCAGATGAACTGAGAAGGTTCAAAAGGCTCGTGCAGCATTACCTTCTGATGATGCTGGTTCTGGGTGGCCGTGTGAACCAGGACTACCCCACAGAGGCCCGGAAGCTGCGGTGGGGCAAGGTGCTCCACCACCTAACCTGAATATTTGGAGAAGGACGCAATGACCACCATTTGAAACACAGTTGGGTTGACCTGATATCAAGGGAGCAAGACCTACTGGATCACCTGGGGATTCACATTAGTAGAACAGTTGGTAAATATCCCCTTTGTATAGCAAAACCATTATTTGCATGTGCATGATAGGCGGACATAAGGTTGAGTGCAGCATGTTTTGTCAAGGGACCTGGACAGGTTGTTTTGGGCCTGATTAAAGTGCCACCTTAGGGCTGCCATTGTGATTTTCATTAATGAAGCTGAGGCAGGGCAGAAGTGCCATCTTCCCTGCGCCATAATAACAAAGTGGTGCGATGCAGGCCTAGCACCACTCAGTGAAGCCTTGCACAACATGATGGCTGCGCCAGTCATCATGTATGGGAGGGAGGACTACCCCTATATGGGGGGCTAAAGTAAATGGGTCTGGGAACTCTGATATATTTCCTAGTGCCATATTTTCTGCATTTTGAACGCCTGCACAAAGCAGGTGTTAAAAGGGGGCATACCATTGTACTCAGCAGTAGTTGTGCAAATTTATTGGTGCTAGTCCTGCTGAGAACATCATTTGCATCCATATAAATTGACGTGATTGCTCACTACCTGCACGATGGTGCACCGTATGTTTATACAGTGCACACATGGTAGGGGAAAGGGAGGCTCTAAGGGGCACAAGGATAGTAGTGATGCACTGGAGTAGCACCACTTTCCTTACATCTGCCCCTTTGTGTCATTGGCCAACGGCATTTAAAGGAGCTTGTCTACACACTGGGTCCAGACTACTAGCACATTCCTCTTCCTGTACATTGTGTGTCACATACACCCCATAATGTGTCTATTACCCCACACACATGCGCTGAATTTGTACCACAGGCCTGCTGTGTCTTACAGACAGTATAGGGCAGGCCTGCATCTGTGCATCTAGCACATTATTCAGAAGCCTGCACCAACACAGGCATCCTTGGACCACACAGCAAGTGTGTCTGTGTTGAGGGAAATGTATATGTGCATATTAGTATCCCTTCCTGGACAACAAATGGTATACCAATTCAACAGTGGTTGGTCACACAGTATTGGCAAGACATCCATAATGTTATTCAGTTAATGTGCAGGGAGGGACAACTAAATGAACATAAGTAAACTGCCATGACATAATAGCTCAAGTGTGTGTGCCTTTTGATGGCACACATATTAGAAACAAGAAACAAGGATGTATCAATGCAATCCTCAACACTTTGCAATAGTCACACAACCCCTGGGCAGTTTCAGTCTTTTAGTGCTGATAATGAGTTAGATGTCTTCAACATCTGGGGCAGGGTCAAAAGCAATGTGATGGCCACTGCAACAACCATTGCATGCCCCTCAGATGCAGAATACTGTGTCATGCAGCCACATATGGTCATGGAGGCGTAAAGTAACAAAACAGCTGCATGACAAATCCATGTACATATGGTACAGTTAAATGCACCACAGGAGAGTGGGGAAAAGTGATGCTTTGTTGGTGCCAGGGTCTCCATTATCTGGCCCTATATCTCACAGACAGATTATATATGTTTGACAGTTGTTCAGATCTACCACTAGGTTGACTTGCTCACTCAGCTTAACAAGTTTATTTTGAAACTGCAGTCTATGCAGAGAAATGGCCAAATATCACTAAGCTATGTTTTCCTTTCATGTATTGTAGGTGGGCCTCCGCCCTACACCAGAGGAGAGGTTTCCAGATTCGAAGACCCTAATGCTGCAAGTAAGTGTCTCCTTGTGCGTCACGTGTGGCATTCCAGGGTTTTGCCTGAGACAGTCTGATGTGTGCAATTCAATGATTAAATGTATTGTGTGACCAATGATATGAAATCATATGAGTTAGGATGTTGACATCATGCATGTCTTATGCAATGCAGAGGACTGAGAATGCGTTGATTGTTGCACAAGCAGCAACGTGTGCTGCCATGGAATTGTGGATGTTCGGAAATGGAAAGTATGCCCACATATATATTGATGTCAATCATGATAGGTGTCAGAGTTGCTGTTTATCTGATTAGCATGCCTGTTGCCAACAAATTTTGTCACTGCACTTTTGACAGCACTGCGTACCCCACGTAGCTTTAAGTTACTCATGAAATGGCACAGTTGAAGGAAATGTCTTGAGGTCTCTAGGGGGCTTATGTGGGAGACACTTGCATCACTGGTGCCTCCACATCGCAGTCATGCAAGGAGCCTCATTGTGCTGGCCAACAGTCAGTAAACTACACAATGAGAATACAACTCAGCTCCAGATGGTTGTAGGAAATGTCTACAGATTGTAGCAAGGTAGATCTCTGCAGATTTACCAACATGGTCTACCCATCATGATATTTGTGAGTGATCTTGGTCACATCACATGTGCATTAAAAGTGAATGCTGAGTGTGTACCTGGTACTTAAGAGATGTCTAACATGCATCTGCACATCTTGTTCAATAGATGGGAATAATGTAGCTGCACCCAGTGCAGTTCCAATCTTACTATGCCCCAAAGGGCACCTATAAAGTCACCATGTGTGTCTTGCATTACACATTTTGCACAACATAGCACAGGGTAGGGGAAAATAGTTACAAAATCTGTAGACAACTTTGATTTGGTGTTTAGACTTTGCCCAAATTATATGGGCACTTTGACTGAATTGCACATGTGGGCACATTGTGAGCAATGGTGTGCCACCTTGTAACGTGCTCTGAGCAGGTGTTAACCCAGAACACATTGATGAAGCTTTACCTACCCTTAGAATTGGCGGTGGGAAGTTTACTGTTCCCCTATCAGATGACCCCTACCTTGCTTCCATGATGCGTGGGCAAGGCTTGATGTAGCACCAGGGGTGTCAAAGTCGTGGATTGCATACAAAGTGCCGCATATTGACAATGGCACAGGGATTCTGGACTTGTTGGGCCAAGTGATCCGCACTAGTTTGATTACACAAATGATGAGCAAGGATGCAGTAATCCACTTACCTCAGGGCCCTGATGGTTAACAATGGATAGCCATTACCCTAGTGACATATACATGATACCGTAGATGGTTGGTGGGAATTGGGTATAGATTTGGAGTCAGTCAGTGTTGTGGAATGTGTGGTGAACTGCATGTGCCATCTGAGGATGCTGTGTACATTGCATGTCTGTTCTACCTTCACCCAATGCTGTATTTAATGCTTTATTCTCCTCATATTTCACCTGCCAATATGACCCCAGCAGAAAAACATGCTTTCAACAAGTGGGCTGACAGGCACAGGCACAGGCACATACTGGAAGTGAACGCTGGGTACCAAAGGATGGAGAGGAGATATAGGAAGGAGAAAGACACTGGGGCTTGGCGTGCCTTCACACATTGGGGACCTCCACTACAGCAAAAAACAAAGCAGCCCACATTGGGGAAGAAGTCAGGGGTTAGGAGGGCCTCAGCGGGTCTGACCACCTCACATGTGCTGCAACTGTCTCTAGCCAAGAACCTACAGCCACCTACTCCAGCCACAACCTCTTGCTTTGAGTCAGGCATGAGACGGGACATGGCCGCTGTTGGAAATGGCCTTTCTGCAGAATTATCCCCAGACTTTTTGCCTTCCTCCTTCTCTTTTTCTAACCTAATTTTTGCTGGCTTTAGGACTCTGCGCACTTCACCACTGCTAATCAATGCTAAAGTGCATATGCTCTCTCCTTTAAACATGGTAACGTTGGATCATACCCAATTGGACTATTTAATTTACTTATAAGTCCCTAGTAGTGTGCACTATATGTGCCCAGGGCCTGTAGATTACATGCTACTTGTGGGCCTTCAACATTGGTTGTGCCACTCACTTAAGTAGCCCCTTAACCTCCTTGTCTCAGGCCTGCCATTGCAAGGCCTGTGTGTGCAGTTTCACTGCCAATTCGACTTAGCATTTAGAAGTACTTAGAACGCCTAAATCTCCCCTTTTTCTACATATAAGACACCCCTAAGGTATGCCCTAGGTAACCCATATGACAGGGTGATGTGTAGGCAAAAGGCAGGACATGTACCTATGTAGTTTACATGTCCCGATAGTGTAAAACACCCTGCTGTGAGGCCGGCTCCTTTCATAAGCTAACATTGGGGCTGCCCTCATATATTGTTTGAGTGGTAGCTGCTGATCTGAAAGGAGTAGGAAGGTCATATTTAGTATGGCCATAATGGTTATATGAAATCCTGCTGACTGGTGAAGTTGGACGTAATGTTACTATTTAAGAAATGTCACTTTTAGAAAGTGAGAATTTCTCTCCACTTAAATCCTTCTCTGCCCTCCAATCCACGTCTGGCTAGGTTTAGTTGACAGCTCCCTTGTGCATTCACTCAGACACACCTCAAACACAGTATACTCAGCCTCACTTGCATACACCAGCATTTTGAATGGGTCTTCCTGGGCTGGGAGGGTGGAGGGCATTACACTTACATGTTAAAGGACAGTAGCCTGCCCTCACACAAAGGACTGTCACAAACCCTACTGGGACCCTGGTAGACAGGATGGAACTGAAAGGGGACCTTTTGCACTTCTAAGCCACTCTTTGAAGTCTCCCCCACTTCAAAGGCACATTTGGGTATTTAAGCAGGGTCTTTGACCCTACCAACTCAGACACTTCCTGGAGAAGATAACTGAACCAGAACCTGCATCCTGCCAAGAAGAAATGCCTGGCTGCCCAAAGGACTCACCTGACTGCTTTCTGTGAATGACTGCTGCCTTGCTGTTGCCCTGCTACCTTGCTGCTCTCTGGCTGTGGTGAAGAAGTGCTCTGTAAGGGCTTGGATAGAGCTTGCCTCCTGTTCCCCAAAGTCTCAGGACCAAAAAGACTTCTCTCATGCAACTGGACTCCTTGTGCAGTGAGAATTAATTGCACAGCTTGCTAAAACCGACGCACAGCCTGCCCCGCGGTGAGAAATTCACCACACGTCGAACTGGAATGACGCAGCACGACTTTGCAAGGAGAAGATCGATGCAGCGCATGCGTGGTGACCGGAACATCCATGCACGGCCCACCGGATTGACGCACAGCTGACCTGGAACGATGCAGCCCGACTTCCAGAGGGGAAATCGACGCAGCGCCTGCCATGCGGAAGAAACTTTCCCACAACGCCCACCGGAACGACGCAGAGCTTTTGACTTTGCTCCACAAGCCCAGTATTCCATGCACAGACCCCGGGCATCTGAAAACCCCGCAACCCGAAGAGGATCCACGACAGAGCACGTGGAAACTAAACAACGCATCGCCGTGTGCGGCCAGAGAAATCGACGCACACCCCTTTGTTTCCACGCTTCTCCTCCTCTGCAGCCCTTTGCGGAGATTTTTCATGCGAGCCAGATACTTTGTGCTTGAAAGAGACTTTGGGGGTCATTACAACCCTGGCGGACGGTGTTAAAGCGGCGGTAAGACCACCAACAGGCCGGGGGTAAAATTTTTGCAATTATGACCGTGGCGGAAACCGCCAACAAAGACAGCCACTTTAACACTCCGACCGTCCGTCATTACAACCCTGGCGGACGGTGTTAAAGCGGCGGTAAGACCACCAACAGGCCGGGGGTAAAATTTTTGCAATTATGACCGTGGCGGAAACCGCCAACAAAGACAGCCACTTTAACACTCCGACCGCCACGGCGGTACAAACAAACAGCGAAGCGGTCACCGCCAACAGACAGGCGGAGAACAATGTACCGCCCACACTATTATGACAGGCCAATCCGCCACCTTTTCCGGGGCGGATTCAACACGGATAAAAACACGGCGGAAACAGGAATTTCGAAGGAAAAACGCTCACCTCTACACACTCCATGAGGAAGGAGGACACCATGGAGCCGGAACTCCATATTCTTCCTGCAATAGTCTTCCTGCTCCTCTACCAGGAGCACCAACGCCGGCGGCGAAGACCATGGTGAGTACTCCACCTACGACACAGGGGAGGGGGGAGGCAAAAAACAGGGACACACACACGCAACACCCCCACCCCCACCCCCACCTCACCCACTACAACACACACACCAATGCATATCTAAACATTACAGTTACACCGCCAACCCCCCTGGAAGAATGCAAAGACAAAAGGAAATGAGTGTAACCATTGTAATATATCAAAATTCAGTAAGCAAATATATACATACACTATTTACAAAATATACACCAAGATTATTAGTCCAGGTATTGCACCATTCATAGTCCGTGGACCACTGGGCCCAAAATGCATGGGCGAGGCCCACACACAATACCAGATCAAAACAGAGAGAACACTGCAGGGGCATCAGATAGAAAAACAACAGGCACCTCAGGTGGAAGGGAAGGGGGGGCACCTCAGCCGGATGAGTGCACAACACCAAATCCACGAGGGGGCTCCATGCCCATTGATGTATCCTGGGGAGTGCAAAGCCACAGTCTCTCAAGTCTCTACAGTGGGTGGGTTGCCCACTGTTCAATCCTCGGGAGTGCAAAGCCACAGTCTCTCAAGTCTCTCCAGTGGGTGGGTTGCCCACTGTTTAATCCTGGGGAGTGCAAAGCCACAGTCTCTCAAGTCTCTCCAGTGGGTGGTTTGCCCACTGTTCAATCCTGGGGAGTGCAAAGCCACAGTCTCTCAAGTGGATAACAGTCTCCACTGGTTCTGGGGGGGGACTGGTGCCCAGAGTGTTTCATCTTGCCAAGGACAGACGGAGTGGATGCATGTCTCCACTGGTTCTGGAGGGGGCTTTGTGCCCAGAGTGCTTCATCCTGTCAAGGACTGAGGTAGTGGATGTGATACTCCACTGGTTCTGGAGGGGGACTGGTGCCCAGAGTGCTTCATCCTGCCAAGGACAGACGGAGTGGATGCATGTCTCCACTGGTTCTGGAGGGGGCTTTGTGCCCAGAGTGCTTCATCCTGTCAAGGACTGAGGTAGTGGATGTGATACTCCACTGGTTCTGGAGGGGGCTTTGTGCCCAGAGTGCTTCATCCTGTCAAGGACTGAGGTAGTGGATTTGATACTCCACTGGTTCTGGAGGGGGACTGGTGCCCAGAATGCTTCATCCTGCCAAGGACAGATGGAGTGGATGCATGTCTCCACTGGTTCTGGAGGGGGCTTTGTGCCCAGAGTGCTTCATCCTGTCAAGGACTGAGGTAGTGGATGTGATACTCCACTGGTTCTGGAGGGGGATTTGTGCCCAGAGTGCTTCATCCTGTCAAGGACTGAGGTAGTGGATGTGATACTCCACTGGTTCTGGAGGGGGACTGGTGCCCAGGGTGCTTCATCCTGATAAGGACAGACGGAGTGGATGCATGTCTCCACTGGTTCTGGAGGGGGACTGGTGCCCAGAGTGCTTCATCCAGCCAAGGACAGACGGAGTGGATGCATGTCTCCACTGGTTCTGGAGGGGGACTGGAGCCCAGAGTGCTTCATCCTGCGAAGGACAGACGGAGTGGATGCATGTCTCCATTGGTTCTGGAGGGGGCTTTGTGCCAAGAGTGTTTCATCCTGCAAAGGACTGAGGTAGTGGATGTGATACTCCACTGGTTCTGGAGGGGGACTGGTGCCCATGGTGCTTTATCCTGCCAAGGACAGATGGAGTGGATGCATGTCTCCACTGGTTCTGGAGGGGGCTTTGTGCCCAGAGTGCTTCATCCTGTCAAGGACTGAGGTAGTGGATGTGATACTCCACTGGTTCTGGAGGGGGCTTTGTGCCCAGAGTGCTTCATCCTGTCAAGGACTGAGGTAGTGGATTTGATACTCCACTGGTTCTGGAGGGGGACTGGTGCCCAGAATGCTTCATCCTGCCAAGGACAGACGGAGTGGATGCATGTCTCCACTGGTTCTGGAGGGGGCTTTGTGCCCAGAGTGCTTCATCCTGTCAAGGACTGAGGTAGTGGATGTGATACTCCACTGGTTCTGGAGGGGGACTGGTGCCCAGGGTGCTTCATCCTTCCAAGGACAGACGGAGTGGATGCATGTCTCCACTGGTTCTGGAGGGGGACTGGTGCCCAGAGTGCTTCATCCAGCCAAGGACAGACGGAGTGGATGCATGTCTCCACTGGTTCTGGAGGGGGACTGGAGCCCAGAGTGCTTCATCCTGCGAAGGACAGACGGAGTGGATGCATGTCTCCACTGGTTCTGGAGGGGGCTTTGTGCCCAGAGTGTTTCATCCTGCAAAGGACTGAGGTAGTGGATGTGATACTCCACTGGTTCTGGAGGGGGACTGGTGCCCAGGGTGCTTCATCCTGCCAAGGACAGATGGAGTGGATGCATGTCTCCACTGGTTCTGGAGGGGGACTGGTGCCCAGAGTGCTTCATCCTGCCAAGGACAGACGGAGTGGATGCATGTATCCACTGGTTCTGGAGGGGGACTGGTGCCCAGAGTGCATCACTCACCCCGTGACGGTCCTTGTTCCGTCAGTGCCCCTGCCGCTCAAGGGATAGCGGTGCTTGAGTTGGCGGTCCTTGCCCTGTTCAGCGGTGCTTGACTTGGCGGTCCTTGCCCTGTTCAGCGGTGCTTGACTTGGCGGTCCTTGCCCTGTTCAGCGGTGCTTGACTTGGCGGTCCTTTCCCTGTTCAGTGGTGCTTGACTTGGCGGTCCTTGCTCTGTTGAGTGGTGCTTGCCCTGTTCAGCGGTGCTTGACTTGGCGGTCCTTGCCCTGTTCAGCGTTGCTTGCCCTGTTCAGCGGTGCTTGACTTGGCAGTCCTTGTCCTGTTCAGCGGTGCTTGTCTTGGCGGTCCTTGCCCTGTTCAGCGGTCCTTTCCCTGTTCAGCGGTGCTTGACTTGGCGGTCCTTACCCTGTTCAGCGGTGCTTTACTTGGCGGTCCTTGCCCTGTTCAGCGGTGCTTGCCCTATTCAGCGGTGCTTGACTTGGCGGTCCTTGCCCTGTTCAGCGGTGCTTGACTTGGCGGTCCTTGCCCTGTGCAGCGGTGCTTGCCCTGTTCAGCGGTGCTTGACTTGGCCGTCCTTGCCCTGTTCAGCAGTCCTTACTCTGTTCAGCGGTGCTTGACTTGGCGGTCCTTCATTGCCCAGCTGGGCTGGGGCTCGCGGTCCTTCATTGGGCAGCTGGGCTGTGGCTGGCGGGGCCCACCTGGGCAGCTGGGCTGTGGCTGGCGGGGCCCACCTGGGCAGCTGGGCTGTGGCTGGCGGGGCCCTCCTGGGCAGCTGGGCTGTGGCTGGCGGTGGCCTCCATGGCAGCGACGATGGGGCTGGCGGGGTCCTCCTGGCCAGCGGGGATGATGGCAGTCTTCTCCGCCATGCTGCTCCTCCCAGACTTGCGGGGTTTCTTCTGGGCCTTCCCCACGTTGGGAGGAGTCCCAGCTGAGTCCACACTCCCCCCGGGACCCCTGGGCGTGGCTTGGGTGGCTGGAGTCTTCCCCCTCTCCCGCCGGGCACTGGCCAACTTCTAGTGCTTCACGGGGGGGACTGGCTGTGCTGTGGCTCCGTGCCACACTGGCTGTCCTGGTGGCCGGTGCACTCCACATACCTGTGACAACAGGCACCACTGCTCCCATAGATTTTGTGGCTGAGGTGCTAGTTCGGGACCAATGAGTTGGACGGGGGGGTGGGAAATAGGTTAAGGGTGGAAAGGCAAAGTTGTTTGGAGACACTGGGATGGGTAGCTGGAGGGGGTTTGGGAGTGGAGGAAGAGGTGGTGGTTGTAGGAGGTGTAAGTTTTGTGGTTTTGGGTGCAGTTGCATGCGCTGGAGGCTGTTGTGAGGTGGATGTATGTTGGGTGGGTGTGTGCCTGCGTTTCTGTATCTTCGGAGGGGGCGTCACAGACACACTGGGAGAGGACACAGGGGACTTGTGAATGGTAGTGGGGGTGGTGACTGCACGTGAGCGGTTTGTGGTGATGGGTGTGCTGGTGATGGATGTAGTGGCTGAAGATGTAGTGCATGCAGGTGTGAGTGGAGAAGTGACAGGGAGGGAGGAGGGAGACGACGACGAGGGGGACACAGTGGAGGCAGTGGATGTTGCTATGTCTGCATGGGTATGATGCTTGTGTGAGTGATTGTGGGATGTATGGTGCTTTTGTTTGCCAGAGCTTCCCTTGTGTGTTGAGGTGTGTGCATGCTGGTCTGAGGGTGTGCTTGGGATAGGCTGAGGTACTGGGGATTGGGTCTGGGTGGAGGAAGTTGGAGGGGGGAGGCTGGACACAGGGACAATGACTGCCATCAGTGCTGAGGCCAGAGTTTGAAAAGCTCGCTGTTGGGCAGCCTGACCAGAATGAATGCCCTCCAGGTATGCATTAGTCTGTTGCAACTGTCTCTCTGCACCCTGGATGGCATTCAGAATGGTAGACTGCCCAACAGTGAGGGATCTCAGGAGGTCAATGGCCTCCTCACTGAGGGCAGCAGGGCTGACAGGGGCAGGGGCTGAGGTGCCTGGGGCGGAGGAGATGCCCACCCTCCTGGGTGAGCTGCCACGGGGCATATGATGAGGGGCTGCTGGGAGGGCTGTGCTGGTAGGGGGGGTGGCGGCTGTACCTGTAGATGCTGGGGGCACAGAGGGGCCCGCCACCGCAAGGGACCTCCCATCAGAGGAGGAGTCCGTGACGCTGGTCTCAGCTCCTGTCCCTGCTGTGGAGCTCCCCTTGCCCTCTGTCCCACTGGTGACTTCTGAGTCTGTTGTCATGCCCTCCAGGGCCATGTGGGATGCAGCTCCCTCCTGCTCTGGTGCCACTGCTCCTCCGCCTGATGATGCTATTGCACACAAGATCAGGGAGAGCACAAAAAGGGGGGGGAAGACAGAAGAAAAACATGTTCAGTGCATACAATACTGCTACCGTTGGCGGACACTACAGACACAGAAGCCCTCTGCACTACGCCATGCACTTAGAGGTCCCTAATTAATCACAGGGACATGGGGTACAAGGCCTATGCCCGAATGGTGCACACCTGGAAGTCACAGGAGCCTGACTAGGTGTGGTTGGCTCTGAACAATGGTGGGGTGGGGTGCCACATGGCCTGCCTTACGAAGGGACCTTTCCTAGTAAACTCGCCCTGGCCTAGGTGAACCCACAACCCACCTCCCCTACCCAGACACCTCCAATGCGCGCTGAATCAGCTGAATGTGGTTGTACTCACCCCCTTGTGGCTGCTGTGATGCCCTCAAGCGCCCATCCAACTCCGGATACGCCACCGCCAGGATCCGGAACATCAGGGGGGTCATGGTGCGACGGGCACCCCTCCCACGTTGGGAGGCCATCCCCAGCTGGGCCTCCGCCGTCTTCTTACTCCAGCGGCGAATGTCCTCCCATCTTTTCCGGCAGTGGGTGCTCCGTCTGTGGTGGACCCCCAGGGTCCGAACTTCCTTGGCGATGGCACGCCAAAAATCCTTCTTCTGGTGGGCGCTGACCTACAGGAATAGTACAGGGGAAAAGGAGAAGATATAACCGTCCGGACTGTCACAGTCATTGGCCCGCGTCCCTCCCCTTGCCATGACGCACATGCACTCACCGTCAATTCATGCACGCCTCATTCTCCCCCCCTATCTTCCACCCACACCACTCCACACAGGCATTGCCAATACAGCATGCACACAGTGTACTTACCTGTTTGTCCGGAGGACCGTAGAGAAGCGTGTACTGGGGGAGGACCCCATCCACTAGTTTCTCCAGCTCCTCCGTGGTGAAGGCAGGGGCCCTTTCCCCAGACACATGAGCCATTGTCTCTTCCAGACTGAGGTCACAACAGCACTTGCAGTGTAGGTCTTCTCCTGTTAAAGATCAGGTATCAAGTGAGTGTACAGAGAGAAAATGGCGGTCACGTCCGTGGCAGTGCGTACCGTCACCGCCGGCGTACATCGTCTTGGCTCCTGGGACCCATAGGGTCCAATGTTAACCAATATAGGATTGCGCCGCGGTCTTCGACCGCCTACGGCGACGGTATACAATGCCAGCGCAGTTACCTCATATCCCCTTGTCCCACATTACAGGTCAGGTAGCCGCCATTTCAGGGGGCCACATGGCATTATTTTTAAATGCGTCACACATATCTAGGCCTTGCATACACACAGAGACAGGCACATAGCAGAATTGAAATATTGTGCAATAAAGTTGTTATTTTTGTACCTCGGTATTGGCTGACCCTCTGCTCGCTGTTCTCCTCCATAAAGCACGTCCGCTGGGGCAGGTGAGGAGATGGTGGCACCCTCCGGTGTACAGACCGCTGGTGGACCTGTCAACAATGGAAGAGCGACATGTCATTGTCACCTACAGACTGTGCCGTGCCACAATCCATGAACTGTGTGCCCAGTTGGAGCCGGACATGATGTCAGCTATCTGCCATCCCACAGGGATCCCACCACTAGTGCAGGTGCTGTCAGTACTCCATTTCCTGGCAAGTGGGTCTTTTCAGACGACAGTGGCCATAGCATCAGGGATGTCCCAGACTATGTTCTCCAACGTGTTGTCCAGAGTGTTGTCTGCCCTGCTGAAACACATGCGCAGCTACATCGTTTTCCCTCACGTGGAGGATTTGCCCTCAGTGAAAGGTGACTTCTATGCCCTGGGATATATTCCTAACATCATAGGTGCCACTGATGGGACACATGTGGCCTTGGTACCCCCCGCAGGAGTGAACAGGTGTACAGAAACCGGAAGAGTTACCATTCAATGAATGTGCAGATGGTGTGTTTGGCTGACCAGTACATCTCCCATGTGAACGTCAAGTTTCCTGGCTCAGTGCATGACGCTTACATACTGAGGAATAGCAGCATCCCTTATGTGATGGGGCAACTCCAGAGGCACCGTATGTGGCTATTAGGTGAGGACATGGACCCTATACAGTGTAACTAGGTGTCTGGGGTTGTCCCTAAGGGTCAAAGTGTGTCTAACAGTTGTCCCTCGACATTTGCAGGTGACTCTGGGTACCCCAACCTGTCATGGCTACGGACCCCAGTGAGGAATCCCAGGACAAGGGAAGAGGAACATTACAATGAGGCACATGGGCGAACTAGGAGGGTTATAGAGAGGAGCTTCGGGCTCCTGAAGGCCAGGTTCTGGTGCCTCCATATGACAGGTAGTTCCCTACTCTACTCACCAAAGAAGGTGTGCCAGATCATTGTGGCCTGCTGTATGCTGCACAACTTGGCTTTGCGATGACAGGTGCCTTTTCTGCAGGAGGATGATCCAGAAGGAGGTGTTGTGGCAGCTGTGGAGCCTGTGGACATTGAAGACAAGGAAGCTGAAAAAGAGGATATCGACAACAGAAATACAGTTATTCATCAATCAATACTTCCAGTGAGACACAGGTAAGAAGACATCACTGCCTGCTACATCTGATACACTAGTTCTAACTATCCCTTTCACTTTCACAGGTGTGGGTCCCACTGTATGACATCTGCTTTGTTTCCTCATGGACTAAAGCTGTGTGGCATAGGTATGTTGACAATACAATGGATATTGCTGTTTTTCCACAGTTATTGCAAATACACATTTGAAAGAACAAAGAACACACTGACTCCAGATAGTTTTGTGATTTAAGGGTGTTTATTTAAGTGCTAAATAGTGGAGGGGTATTAAAATGGTCAGGGGTGATGGTGGAGGAATGTCCATGGCAGAGTCCAGTCTATTAGTCTCACAGGTGCATTGTCCAAAGGGGCATAGGAAGTGGAGCTGGGGCAGTTGATGGATGGACAGGGTGACAAAGTGGGACAAAAGGATGACAGTCAAGGTGGTCTCATTTCTTGGCGGGGTCTTGGCATTGTTCTCTGTCTTTGTCCTGGATCTCAGGGACCGCTTGCGGAGTGGTTCTCCATCTGCAGGGGGTGGGGTGTTGGTGTTGTGGTCCTGTGGCGGTGCCTCCTGTCCACTAGCGCCGGCAGAGGTGGTGGGCAGATCATCCTCCAGGCTAGTGTCAGGGGCCCCTTGTTGTGCCACAGTGTCCCTCCTGGTGTTGACAAGTTCCTTCAGCACCCCTACAGTGGTGCCCAGGGTGGTGTTGATGGATTTGAGTTCCTCCCTGAAGCCCAAATACTGTTCCTCCTGCAGCCACTGGGTCTCCTGAAACTTGGCCAGTACCGTTGCCATTGTCTCCTGGGAATGGTGGTAGGCTCCCATGATGTTGGAGAGGGCCTCGTGGAGAGTGGGTTCCCTGGGCTGCCTCCTCCTGTCGCACAGCAGCCCTCCCAGTTCCCCTGTGTTCCTGGGCCTCTGTCCCCTGAACCGTGTGCTCACTGCCACTGCCCCCAATTCCCTGCTGTTGTTGGGGCGGTGGGTTAGCCTGGGTGCCCTGTAGTGGTGGACACACTGCTGCTTGACGTGTCCTGGGAACAGAGGTATGGGCCCGCTGGGTGGGTGCTGTGCTGGTGTTTCCAGAGGGGGAGGCTCTGTTGTGGCTTGTGCCAGTGTAAGGGGAACCGACTGTCCCGAGGTCCCAGATGGGCCAGGCTGGTCATCTAGATCCAGTTGGACAGAGCTGCTGTCATCACTGTGGGCCTCTTCTGTGGGGGGAGTGGATATGTCTGGAACCTCCTGTCCGGTGACGTTGGGTAGGGGTCCTGCACGGGTGTAAAGGCATGATTATTGCATCTGTGTGTGCCATGGTGTGCAATGGGTGGGTGACCCTGTACCCCAGTGCTTGAATTCTTGTGTAGGAGCTTGTGTGCTAATTGTTTAGGGGTGTATGTGGGTTTGTGCAGTGGCCATACATTGGTGATGGGTGTCCATGCTCTGTTGTTGCATGCAGGGCTTGGTGTTGGTTTGGGTGGTTTGTGATAGTGGGACATCTGTGAGGACTTGGAGTGATGGGGGTGAGGGTGGGGTTATGTGTTGGCAGGCAGGTAGGGTGGGGGATGAAGTAGTAAAAGCTTTGCCTTACCAGAGTCCATTCCTTCAGCTACTCCTGCGAGGCCCTCAGGATGCAGTATAGCCAAGACCTGCTCCTCCCATGTTGTTAGTTGTGGGGTAGGAGGTGGGGGTCCGCCACCAGTCCTCTGCACTGCAAGGTGGTGTCTTGAGACCACGGAATGCACCTTCATCTGTAGGTCGTTCCACCTCTTCCTGATGTCCTCCCGTGTTCTTGGGTGCTGTCCCACTGCGTTGACCCTGTCGACTATTTTGCGCCATAGCTCCATCTTCCTAGCTATGGAGGTGTGCTGCACCTGTGATCCGAATAGCTGTGGCTCTATCCGGATGATTTCCTCCACCATGACCCTGAGCTCCTCCTCCGAGAACCTGGGGTGCCGTTGTAGTGCCATGGGGTGGTGTGGGTGATGTGTGAGGTGGTGTGTGTTGTGATGTGTGAGGGGATGTGTTTGTGTGTGTTGTTTGAGGTGCGTGGATATTGTGTGAGTGATCATGTTGTGTCTCTGTGGATGCTAGTGTTGTTTCTGGTGGTTTCTCTCTCTGGCCTTCTTTCAAATTTCTGGCTGTAAGGGTTTGTGGGTGATGGGGGGGAGTGTTCTATATAGGATTGGGTGTGTGGTGTGTATATGTGTATCAGGTGTGTGTATTTGGAAGTGTCCAATGTGGTTGTGTTTTGTCAGTGTGTGTGTATTTTGAGCGCGGCGGTGTGTACCGCCAATGGAATATCGCGGTTCAAAGACCGCCATGTTAATTCGTGGGTCGTGGTAGTGTGGGCATATTCCTGTTGGCGTGACGGTGTCGGTTTTGGTATCGCCAGTTTATCACTGACCTTTGGTGTGGCGGACTTGTGTGGGTGTCTGGATTTTGGCGGATTCCGAGCTGTGGGTTGTAATAGCAGTGGCGGGGATCTGCAGCCGCGGCGGTGTGTTGGCAGTCTTCTGCAAGGCAGTAAGCGGGATTTACCGCCAATGTTGTAATGAGGGCCTTTATATCACTTTTCCGTGATATCTCTACATTTACTTATTGCATCTATGATCCTTTTGACCTGCAAATATCCAGATAAATATATATTTTCCTAAACATTGTGTGGTGTATTTTTGTGGTGCTATTTTGTGTTATTGTATGAGTTATTGCACAAATACGTCACACATTGCACGTTAATCCTGACTGCTCAGTGCAAAGTTACCAGAGGGTGGGCACAGGATAATTTGGATTGTGTGTGACTTATCCTGACTAGAGTGATGTTCCTTGCTTGGACAGGGGGTAACCTGACCGCGAACCAAAGACCCCATTTCTAACAGCCGCTAAGCCAGATACGCCAAGCTGGAGAAAGACAGTGAAAAAAATGATAGGTTGCTCAAGTACTGCAAGAAAATAAAATAAAAAGCTATGAACTGTTTGTGCCACAACCTCCCAGTTCCTTCCCTCTCCCTTTTACTGATGTTAAATATTTATAGTGGGTTTTAAATGGGTAGTGTTAGGTTAATAAAATAGTGTAGGGTAGGCATAGGTTAGAGTACGTATAGTTGGGGGTGGGTTTTAATACTTTTTTTGTTTTGGGGGGTTGGGTGGGGGGTTATGTTGGGGTTTCTAAAACAAATTAAAACAATAAAAAAAATTACATAAAATCTAAAACAAATGCTTAAAAAAAATTATATGTGTTTAGGACATAGGTTAAGTTAGTATATGTGTAGCCTTAGTTCATGTTGTCCTACTCGTATCTTGTCTCTTAAGGGGCTGGGGGACAATGTTTAGAGTGCGGCATTACATGTGTAAGATTAGTTTAGAATAGGATAGATAGGTGTAGGTGTTAGTTAAGTTTAGTTAGTTTAGGTTAGTTTAGTGTAGGGTAGTGTATAGGATAGGTTAGGATGAGATGTTCAATTTTAAGACTTCCTGTTAGTATTAGACAATTATCTCTCCATGTTGATTGAGTGTATGGGTGTTCTCATGTGTGCATGGCCAAGTAGGGGAAATGGATTAGGGAATGCTTCCTGTCTTTATTTCCATGAATTATCATGTACATCCCCATGACCAAGAAGCTGTCAGATTGGCTGCTAAATAACATCATCTAGTCAAAACATTTTTCATCCACAGTTCCAGCCATTCACAATGTGTATATATACGGTATCTTGGACAGGTAAGTATGGAATTTCAACTGTCATTGCTGGGGTCTGGCAGTATTATTGTTGTAAAGTGTGGTACATATCACATGTGCCACACTGACAGCTGTCCGTCACAGATTAGATTTGCCTCTTCTGAACCACACATATAGGTTGTACTGGTGCTCTCAGCTGGGTAAACCAGCAAACACTTGGTTCAGACCCATCCATGCCATATGTCAACTTCCATAGTTCAATACATGTATTTAAGACTCTGCAAGATGGATGTACTCCACAACACTATCATTAACCTTTTTCAGGTTAGGATCCTAGTGTGTGACTTTGTGTCCGACAGTAATGCACACATGTATTTATAATTCTGTTCTCACTGACATAGCTTCACCCATTAAATACATTTAGCTGAGTTGATGGATCACAGTAAACGTTGAAATGTTACTTGTGAACGAGGTAATTTATTTACAGGTGCAAGTGTATTTTCTAATGCTATGCAAAATCCAGTCCACAGACCCCATAAGAGATCCTGAGCCATTTCTTGTTCAATCAGAGTCCAGGAGTGAGGGACATGCCTTGAGACATGGTTAGGAGAAGTGTGCATTAGTGAGGAGGTGTCCAAATTGCCAAAAGATAAGATTTGAGAATATGACAGTACAGAGCAGACAAGTCAACAGAGGGGCACATTGCGTGCAGTCACAGCACTGGCATGATCTTAAGCACAGAACTAAGGAGATACTCTCCATGTAGCACAGACTAGGGCTTCCGGGTGTTTTTTCTTGTGAATGTTGTTCCTCCCACATCTTCATCCTCTGATGTGTGTGATGCCTCCTATGCCATGGGCGGTGCTGTTGTTGAAGTTGAGGGCGCCACACACACATCAAGGGATAGAGATGTGGAGCCAAAGGTCCCAGCAGCTGCCATTTGTGGGAACACATAAGGCATCACTGCAGCAAAGAGGAACTGCTGATTTCTCAACATCGCAGCAACATCATGGTGGTAGGCAGCCATGTTTTTCCTGAGGGAGGCCACTTCCTGCTGTATGGACTCCAGGGTATTCTGTATATCCCCCAGCATGTTGTCTATCATGCTACTGCCACTTTGGGAGGGAAATTGTTGAAGCCTCTGCCTCATGACAGCAGCTATGTCCGCCAGGTACTGCTGGAGTCCTCATAGCGGGGAGTGGGTGCCTCTCATGGCAGCTGAGTTGTCCTTAATTGGACTGAGACACCTTTGCACTCCCTCTAGGCTGCCTGCCATGGTCTCCATCCGCTCCCACACCTGCTTGGCCAGCTCCCACTAGACTCCTACCACTGTCCTCTGAAAGTTGATATCTGGGTCCTCAGAGTCCAGGGCTGTGTCAGGACTGGCTGGTGCGGTGTGTTGGTAGATGGGTGTTTCATGTGGATAACCTGCAATGCTGTGTGTCCTCCATGCAACTGGAGGTGGTGTCTGGAGGGAACTTAGGACATCCAGGTGCCCCTTCCTGCACATGTACAAGCTAATATGACAAGGTGGCATTTCAATGTGTGCTGCAGGATGCAGCACACATGAGAAGGGCAATGACACAAGGAGGAAGGAAAGCATTTTGGGGTGGTATTAACTTCAGTCCCAGTCGCTGATGTACATGTTGTGTCGGCTATGGGGCAATGGCAATATGCAATGGGTGTTGTTGTGGCACAGCCACAATGTAGGAGGCTGGCCTGGTTTGTAGTGGGTGCCTAAGGTACTTACACCTTATACCAGGTCCAATTACCTTTAGGAGGATACCCCTCCCATGCCTGTAACACATATTTCCAAAGGGAGAGGGTGTAACACCCCTGTCCCAAAGGAAATGCTTTGTTCTGCCTTTCTGGGATTGGGCTGCCCAAGCCCCAGGAAGGAAGAAGCCTGTCTGTGAGGTGGCAGCAGCTGGGCTGCAGTGGAAACCTCAGAGAGCTGGTTTGGCAGTGCTGGGGGTCCATGGTGGTGCCCCCAGGGTGCATGGAATTGGCCCCCCAATACCAGAATCGGATTGGGGCTACAATTTCACAATCCTAGACACCTTACATGGCCATATTGGGGGTTATCATTGTGAAGCTACATATATGTATTGACCTATATGTAGTGCACACTTAGAATGGTGTCCCCGCACTCAAGAAGTCTGGGAATTGGTCCTGGACAATGTGGGGGCACCTCTGCTAGTGCAGGGATGCCCTCACATATAGTAACCTTGCACCTAGCCTTCAGGAACTGAAGGTTAGACATGTAGGTGACATATAAGGTACCTGGTGCAGTGAAAATGGCTATGAAATAGTCCTTACACTATTCCACTCAGGCTGCAATGGCAGTCCTGAAGAAGTGTTTGTATGAGTTCCTTTTGGGTGGCAAAAGAAATGCTGCAGTCCATATGGATCTTCTGGAACCCCAGTGCCCTTGGTACCTAGGTACCATATACTAGGGACTTATAATGGGGGTCCAGTATGCCAATCTAGAGAGGAATATGGAGTCACTAGACTATAATGACAAATTTAGAAACAGAGAGAGCATGGGCACTGGAGTTGTGGTTAGCAGGACTCCAGTGACACTGACAAGCATACTGACAACACAGTAAAACATACTGACATATAGGCCACAAACTACAAGCACTGGGGCCCTGACTAAAAGGATATCACTGAGATAGTAAAAACACACTGACAAACAGGCAGAATTTGGGGGTAACATGCCAAGAAAGATGGTACTTTCCTACACACAACCACACTAATTGCACGTCCCCGTGTGAAGCCATAGTAAGTGGCTTATCTCAAAATTGTGTATATGTCGGTCTACCGGGATGGCCGCTGCTACCAACTCCTCCAGCTCCTCTAGATCCTCCTGTGGTGCGGGAATTCCATCTCCAGTCTGCGGTGCTGCCTTTTGGTTCCTGGCCAGTTTCTCCTTAGTCCTGCACTTTCAATCATGCCAGCGCTTCTTAAAAATCAGTGACAGTCCTCCTCCCCTCTGCCATGCTGTTTTATTTGTCTACTATTGCCTGCCATAAGGTGTCTCTCCTACCTACTGGCAATTGGAGGTGACTAAGAGCTGGTGTTGGTGCTCCGTCACCTCTCTGAATAAGATGTCATGCTTCTCCTCACTAAAGAAACACTTCCTCTTCTCTTTCTCCTTGGACTTTGCTGGAACCTCCTGGCTGGTACTTGGCTGATTGGTGTCTCCATGGGGTCTCTCTAGGCCTGCATTCTTCATCTTGTTTTCCCAAAAGTTTTTTTCTTACTTGCGCTTTTTTTTTTAACGTTAATGGGGTTAAATATGGCACAAACCTGTTTTATTTAAAAAAAACATGCCACGAAAATGGTCTAGCACCAATTTTGCTGCATTAACATCATTATTTCTTACAGCATGTCGCAATGGTTAGCGTTATTTTTTATGGCACTAACCATTCCTTAACGCCATTGTGCGTTGTTTTTCAAATATGGCAAACTGTTGGAGCTAAGGAATGACGTTAGCTTGCGTTAAAATGTTTGACACACAACTACGCTTGAAGCAGGGACAACCTTCTTGAAGTTGTGAGGGTAGGGTACCAGCATGGCTTTTGGAACTTTGTTGCATCAGGAAACAACAAAAGCATCAGCCAAATGGAGGTACGTGTCCCTGCTGCAGATTGGGGTGCCAATTTTTTGGGCCTATAATCTGAGATTGGTGTTGAGCATATTTCCCCACTTATTCACAAGGCAAGGAATCTGGAGGCATATTAATACCCCATTTGCGCCGAATTAGCGTAATTTGTTTGATGCAAATTTGGCACAAAACTAACTCCATATATATATTTTGACGTTAGACACGTCTAACGTCAAAATATTGGAGTTTGAACCATTTGTTAGATGCGTGAACCTACCTTGCGTCAATGAGATGCAAGGTAGGCGTTCCCTTCTAAAAAATGGTGCTAACCCCATATCCCCATATTTATCCCCTGTGCTAAAATGACGCACGGGTGGGAGGAAGGCTAAATAATGGTGGTTACAATTGTATTTTGTACGTTTGCACCACTTTTGCGTCAAAAAATGACACAAATTCAGCGCTAAAAAAAGTATAAATATGCACCCTAATCTTTTCGACCACTGTCCCCAGTGATTCACATCTAGAACCAGCAGTCATTAGGTTCAGCTCTTTATGGAGTAGAGCAGTGGGGCAAAAAGGACCTGGGCAAACTCATTGCAATGGAGAAATACTTTTTCCGAGAGCTAACGGCACTCCCAATTAGTACACCGTTGTTGCCTCTCAGGTTAGATGTAGGCCTTAGGCCAATCTCAAAGCTGATCCGGGTTAGGCCTGTTCTTTACTGAAAATTTATTTGGTCCACATCATCACTCATGTCCTATTGTGAAGAGCTAAAGGAAGCCCTGAGTGTTGTTTGTTAAGCCAATCTCCCATGATTAAGTATGTAAAAGATTGTTTGGTTAGGATGGGGTGTGGTAATCTGTAGGATGAGCCCTTAGGTATTTCTGCACTCAGTAAATACTTTTCAAAGGCAAGATAAAGGGAAATGAAAATGTGCCAAATCACAGTTGTTTGTTTCCCAGGGCAGCCTCACCAACTCATTTCTTTTGATTAAGGATGATTTTAAATTTGAACAGTTCCTCGATGAAATTGAGCCCCTCCCAAAGTAGGAAGATGTATTTACAGTTTAGATATAAGCACCCTCCCACTTTCGTCTTTCATTGGTAGATGGGGCAGCATGATTGAGCCAGCTAGACATGCTTACCCCACTTGTGGGGCAAAGGAGGAAATAGAAGGGCATGTCTTGTTCTTTTGCCCAACCTATCAAATGGGAATAAAGAAATGGCTTTTTCCGGTTTGTCGGATCATTGAGGTAAGGAGACATGCTGAGGCTTTGTGTGTTCTAAAATCAGACACCAGACAAAGTATGGTCTTTGCTTTATCACACTATTTACTATCCATGTGGGGAATAAGGCAGAAGGTGAGCCTAACAAGAGATATCTCGAGTGCCTTAGATGTCCAAGACCATGAGCCTCATATTTAGGTGATAACAATTGTATAGTTAGCTGAAGAATGTTCTTAAAGATCTGGTCCTGTTGCTGTGGTTTACTTATAATAATTAATTGTCTTTTAGCTGATTTATTCTATGTCATATTTATATTTTTGTCTCATGGTTTCCAATGCTTATATTATATTCACGTTTTATGGTAATTTGCCAAAATAAAGTGCTTTTGGTTGGTTGTATTTTACCACCCCAACAGCAGTCAAAGATGGAATTTTCCTTACTTGCACCAGGTGCCAGGCCATCGCTTGCTGTGCTACTATTTGACATATGTGAATACCTCTCTCATCCATTTGCAGTTGGAAAAAGGAAAAGAAGAACATTAACCCCTTGGCTGCTGGGTCTCCGCCCCCCCCCCCCAACCAGTGCTGAGCCCTTTTTCTTTTTAGCTATTTGGGGCAGTTCACTGCTTAAGCCTTCATAACATTTTGTCCACATAAGCTATCCATGCCAAATTTGCATCCTTTTTTTCCAACATCTTATGTATTCCAAAGATGCCCAGAGTTTGTGGGTTCCCCTGGAGGGGACCAAGAAATTAACCAAAATACAGTTGATATTTCGTTTTTGTTCAGAAAAATGGGAAAAAGGGCTGCAGAAGAAAACGTGTTTTTCCCCCTGAAAATAGTATCAATAAATGATTTATGGTTCTAAAATCACCATCTTCCCAGATTGCAGGAACAGGCCGACTTGAATCAGAAAAAAATGTTTTGCATTTTACTTGGACATACCCCATTTTAAACTATTTTTTGTGCTTTCAGTCTCCTTCCAGTTAGTGACACAAATGGGTGTGAAACCAATGCTGGATCCCGGAATGCTAAACATTTCTGAAAAGTAGAGACAATTCTGAATTCAGCAAGGGGTCATTTGTGTAGCTCCTTTAAGGTTTCCCTACAGAAAGTGACAGCTGAAATAAAAGAAATATTGATATTGAGGTGAAAAAAAGAGCCATTTCTGTCGATGTTTTCTTCTATTACTTTTTCAGGCTATAGCAGATTTTTTAAAGTGATATACCGTTTCGTCTGCTGGACCCTTCTGGTTGTAAGGATATACAGGGCTTGTATGTTCATCAAGAACCCTATATACCCAGAGCCAGTAAATGAGCTGCGCCTTGCAATGGGTTTTCATTGTATACCAGGTATATAGCAATTCATTTGGTGAAATATAAAGAGTGAAAAATAGGTATCAAGGAAACGTTTGTATTTCCAAAATAGGCAGACAATAGAGTGTTGAGAAGCAGTGGTTATTTGCATAACTCTGCATTCCGGGGTCCCCATACTTGCATGAGAATTACACGGCATTTCTCAAATAGACTTTTTTTTTTACACACTGTCTTACATTTGGAAGGAAAAATTGTAGAGAAAGACAAGGGGCAATAACACTTGTCCTTCAATTCTGTGTTCCACCAAATCTCCCCATAAAAATAGCACCTCTCTTGTGTGGGTAGGCTTAGTGCTTGCGACAGGAAATGCAACATGGACACATTACATTTTTACATTGAAATCTGACGTGTTTTTTAGAAAGTGCCTAGCTGTGGATTTTGGCATCTAGCTCAGCCGGAATCTAGGGAAACCTACCAAACCTGTGCAGTTTTGAAAACTAGACTTGTGGGGCTCCCACCAGGTTCTGTAACCCAGAATCCTTTGCAAACCTCAAAATGTGTAAAAGAAAAAAAACACTTTTCCCTCACATTTCGGGGCTGCAAAGTTCTGGAATATGAGAGGAGCCACAAATTTCCTTCCAGCCAGCATTCCCCCAAGTCTCCTGATAAAAATGGTACCTCACTATTGTTGGTAGGCCTAGTGCCCACGACAGGAAATACCCCAAAACACAACATGGACACATCACATTTTTCTTATGAAAACTGACCTGTTTTTGGCAAAGTGCCTAGCTGTGGATTTTGACCTCTAGCTCAGCCGGCACCTCGGGAAACCTAGCAAACCTATACATTTTCTTAAACTAGACACCTAGGGAAATTCAGTGACTTGTGGGGCGCTCACCGGGTTCTGTTACCCAGAATCCTTTGCAAACTTCAAAACTTGGAAAAAACCTTTTTCGTCACATGTCAGTGATGAAAAGTTCTGGAATCTGAGAGGAGCCACAAATTTCCTTCCACTTAGCATTCCCCCAAGTCTCCCGATAAAAATGGTACCTCACTTGTGTTGGTAGGCCTAGTGCCCATGACAGGAATTACCCCAAAACGCAACATGAACACATCAAATCTTTACATTGAAAACTGACGTGTTTTTTGGAAAGTGCCTAGCTGTGGATTTAGGTCTCTAGCTCAGCCGGCACCTAGGGAAACCTACCAAACCTGTGCATTTTGAAAACTAGACACCTAGGGGAACCCAGGATGGGGTAACTTGTGGCACTCTCACCAGAATCCTTTGCAAACCTCAAAATGTGGCAAGAACAACACTTTTTTCTCACAGTTGGGTGACAGAAAGTTCTGGAATCTGAGAAGACCCACAAATTTCCTTCCACCCAGTGTTCCCCCAAGTCTCCTGATAAAAATGGTACCTCACTTGTGTGGGTAGGCTTAGTGCCGTGACAGGAAATGCCCCAAAACACAACATGGACACATCCCATTTTTCGTATGAAAACTGACCTGTTTTTTGCAAAATGCCTTGCTGTGGATTTTGGCCTCTAGCTCATCCGGCACCTAGGAAAACCTAGCAAACCTGGACATTTCTAAAAACTAGACACCTAGGGGAACCCAGGATGGGGTAACTTGTGCTCTCACCAAGTTCTGTTACCCAGAAACCTTTGCAAACCTCAAAATCTGGCAAAAAAACAGTTTTTCCTCACAGTTCGGTGATAGAAAGTCCTGGAATCGTAGAGGAGTGACAAATTTCCTTCCACCCAGAATTCCCCCAAGTATCCCGATAAAAATGGTACCACACTTGTGTGGGTAGGCCTAGTGTCAGGAATGGATCACACAACGGTCAATGTTAGTCCTCACATGAGGTCAACTGTTGACCCTGGGGTGATCCATTCCTGATGCATTCACTAGGTACAGGTGCTCAAGTGCGGTAGCGTTTTTATCAGGACAGGTTGGGAAACACTGGGTGGTAGGAATTTTATACCTGTAGTTTGTGTGACAGAAATGCAAGAACATTATTAGTTTTTATTCAACATTTAACCTTTGCAGGGTATTCTGGGTAAGAAAACATTGGGGAATTCACACAAGCCACACCTCTGTGGACTCCCCCAGGTGTCTAGTTTCCAGAAATGCCTGGGTTTGGTAGGTTTCCCTATATGGCCACCGAGTCCAGGACCAAAAACGCAGGTACCTGCCTTACAAAACCAGGTTGTTTTGTGATAGATAATTTTGAGGCCTCCACAATACGATTTGGGAGGTGGAATTTGGGGCTGAACTAAATTGGGGCTCTCTTAAGAGAGTACTCTCTCTGTGCTTGCCACCACATGCACCTGCTCTCTGGGTTGAGCTAACCCGCTATTGTCCTGCTTGTAGGATGCTGTCCTGGTTTGTAGTGAGTACCAAAGGTACTTATGCCTTATACCAGGTCCATTTATCCCTTATTAGTGAAATGTAGTCAGTGTCTACAAGCCAGACTGTCTAGTGGTAGCTGTAGCTGAGCAGCCAAGGCTTATCTAGGAGACATGTAAAGCTCTTGCAATACCACTATAGTCACACAGTACTCCCACACATGAAAGAAAATACTCAGTGTTACAAAAATAAAGGTACTTTATTTTTAGTGACACAATGCCAAAAATACTTTAGAGATTATACTCCCTTAGGAGGTCAGTAATATACACAGTATATTCACTAGAACGCAGAAATAGTTGTAAAAATAGTTAGAAAATAGTGCAAATAGTGAAAATCACAATAGGTTGCAATGGGCCTAGGGGGGACACAAACCATATACTAAAATAGTGGAATGCGAAAGTCAGTCTCCCACTTAGGCAAGTGTAGTGTATAGAGGAGCGCTGGAAGTGTATGAAAACACCAAAGGTACGTAATAGAACCCACCCCGGAGCCCATGAAAACAGGAGTTAATCACAGTAAGTCTCCTAGAACACACAAGAAGTCGTTATAGAAGATTATGCAAGAACCAGAAGAGACTGCAGGACACCAACAATGGATTCCTGGGCCTGAAGACCTGTGAAAGAAGGGGACCAAGTCCAAGAAGCACTGAAGAATCCAGGGAGAAGAGAAGCCCCTGCTAACCCGGATGAAGGTGCAAAAGAAGAACAACTGGTGAGAAGACAAAGTCAGTTATGTGCCCAAGAAGACAGATGCGGGTTCCTGGTTGGTGCAGAAGATGTCCCACGCTGGATAGATGATTGCAGTCTGGTTTGCGTCACTGGATTCCACCAACAAGCCTTGGTACATGCAAAGATTGCGGTTAGCAGAAAATGGTGCTGCCCGGGACCAGGAGGGACCTGTTGGCCTCTACCCAGGAGGGGGAGACAGAGGGGCCTCTCAGCAACTCAGAGAGCCCTCAGAAGACCAGGAAGCACACACAGGAGTACCACAGTACGGGGACAAAGAAGGTGCAAATGAAGGCCCAGGCAGCATGACACAAAGGGATCCCACGCCGCCGGAGAACCACTCAGGGAGCTGTGCGTCACAGGATGGAGTGCTGGGGGTCTAAGCTGTGCTGTGCATGAAGAACTTCTTGGAAGGTCACACACAAGCTTTGGCAACTGCAAGTCACGCAGTGCATGGGGGTACTGTCTTGCATAGGGAGGCAAGCCCTTACCTCCACCAAAGTTGGACAGCTGGACATTGGGACTATTGGGTCACTTTAGTCCACCACCTGTGTTGCTGGATCCACGCTCATCAGGAGAGGGGACTCACGCCAACGGTCGTCGCTGCAGAGAGGTGCCTGTTGAAGCAGGGAAGTGACTTTGTCACTCCACGGGAGATTCCTTTGGTTCTTCTGGCGCAGACTGAAGACAGGCAGTCCTCGGAGGATGCACAACCTGGAAACAGTTTCAGGTGCTGGCAGGAGCTGAAGATACCATGTTGCAGAAGGCGTCTTTGCTTCTTTGTTGCAGTTTGTAGAGTTCCTGGAGGGTTCAGCTGCTGTTCCGTCGGTAGAAGATGAAGTAAAGGATGCAGAGGATTCCTGCTGGAGTCTTGCAAACCGAATCTGAGGAAACACCAAGGAGAGTGACCCTAAATAGCCCTGAAAGGGGGATTGGTCAGCTACACAGGTAAGCACCTATCAGGGGAGAACTCTGATGTCACCAGCTGGCACTGGCCACTCAGGTACTCCCAGAGTGCCCCACCACCTTGGAATCAAAGATGGCAAAACCCAAGAGCTCTGGGCACCACCACTGGGGTGGTGATGGACAGAGGCGTGGTCACTCCCCATTCTTTTTCTAGTTTCATGCCAGAGCAGGGACTGGGGGTCCCTGAAAAGGTGTAGACAGGATGATGCAAGGAGGGAACCATCTGTGCCCTTCAACGCATTTCCTAGAGTCACTGGAAGGCTACCCCACCCATGCCTGCAACACCTTTTTCCAAAGGGAGAGAGTGTAACACCCTTCCCCAAAGGAAATCCTTTGTTCTGCCTTCCTGGGCTTGAGCTGCTCAAGCAACAGGGGGACAGAAACGTGTCTGTGAGGTGGCAGCAACTGCGGCTGCCTGGAAAACCTCAGAAGGCTGGAATGGCAGTACTGGAGCCCACAGAGTGAATGGGATTGTACAACCAATACTAGAACCAGTATTGGGGTACAATTCCCAGTTGTTGGACACCTTACGTGGCCATATTCGGAGTTACCATTGTGAAGCTGGACATAGGTATTGAGCTATGTCCAGTGCACGCGTAAAATGGCGTCCCCGCACTCACGAAGTCCAGGAAAATGATTCTGGACAATGTGGGGGCACCTCTGCTAGTGCAGGGGTGCCCTCACACACAGGTACTTTGCACCCAGCCTTCAAGGGTGGAAGGCCTGACATATAGGTGACTTATAAGTGACCTGGTGTAGTGTAAATGGCTGTGAAGTGGTGCATGCACCATTTCACACAGGCTGCAATGACAGTCCTGAAGAAGCCTTTGCATGGGCTCAATTTTGGTGGCAAAAGTAATGCTGCTGCCAATAGGGATCCCCTGGAACCCCAATGCCCTGGGCACCTAAGTACCATATAATAGGGACTTATAAGGGGGCACCAGTATGCCTATTTGGGAAGAAATACTGGGTTACCAGTATGTACTGACACATTTGAGAGGAGAGAGAGCATAAGCACTGGGGTCCTGGTAAGCAGGACTCCAGTAACACTGTCAAACACATTGATATCAGGCAGAAATTGGGGGTAACATACCAAAAGAGGTTACTTTCCTACACCGCTGCACAGAGTGTGCTTGTGAAGGGACAGTAGGACTGTCCTCATCACCTCCCTCAGAATCACTTGAACAAGAGTTGTCGGATGGGACTAATCCGAATGAAAAGTCACTCCCAGAGTCTGCGCCATTGTCCTATCCCTCAGATGCTATCCCAGTATCTGCTATCTCAGTCTCTGATCCTACATCCGAGCTGTTCCCTATAACCCGAGTTAGGTCTTGAGCAGCAGTCATCCAACGAGACGCCATCTCTACTACTGGCTAAACTGTCTTTCTAAAACACTAACCTACGTAGACAGTCACAAAATTGCTGGTGGTTGTGTGTGTGATGCGTGCAACAGTAAAGGTCACCTTACCTTCGCTTCTTCCCTCAATCAGCACGTTCTCACAAGACGCTCAAAAAAACAAAAAAGACACACTATTACTTCACCTTGTCACATACCAATCGTCACAGTCTTTAGCGCCTCTGGTGCCCAGTCCAACAATCATTATTGGTGCTGCCACTCCCATTACCTCCTCCTCAGATTCCCTCACTACCACCCAGCAAAACTGCCCTTCATCGCTCCATAGCACCCCTCGCACATACATTTCTTTTGTATCATAGTGCAGGCAATGGCTAGCTTTACTAATCCACTCAGCTATTCACATAAAATACAGATTTGATCTTTGCAGTAGGCATATAAACCTTCTGCGCTGCTTTATGGCATCAAAACTACCACCAGACTAAAGTCAGATCCTTTTCTAGCAGAAACATAATCACACGAGTTAGCTTGCCTTTTTTATTGCTGCCTAAAAGCTACAGTTGAAATGCGTCAGTTGGAGTATGTGCATTGCTTTGAAGACGCAAGCTGCAAGAGAAGTAGTGGCAAACATATATGTATATAGATCACTTTTATATGAGGGTGTCGTTTCACTGGGGGCCAATCGCAGCCCCCAGGGAAACCACACATGCATTGGCAAATGTGATCACTCTTAATACATATCTATATATCTATTTATAGATATATATATATATAGAGAGAGAGAGAGAGAGATAGATCAATATATATTTTTTAATAGTTGTATAGTTTCCCTGGGGGGGGGATTGTTCCCCCCTCCGGAAAACCATACAGCTATTAAAAATATTTGCCCCCATAGGGGGTCTGCCCTGCTCATGGGCGACCCACTGTCAGTAAAAAATTTTTTTTAATGATATTAAAAAAATATGTCCCGGGGAGGGGAGGGCCCGTTTTCAGAGGAGGGCGACCCCCCCCCCAGTGTAATCCCTGGTATCTACAGGAAAACATTTCAGGAAGGCCTTGTTTAAAAGGGGAGAATCTCCCCTTTCAAACGAGGCCTTCCTGAACAGTGGGGTGGCCCTTTCGGGCCTGTTTTCCCACTGGAGCAGAAAGCTGTTTCCTGTCTGGTGGGGAAAACAAGGTGTGATGTCAGTGCCCCTCGCGGCTCACTGACGTCACAGAGGGGTGACGGGAGACACAGGAGCTCTTCTGTGTCACCTGAGGGGCATTTACATTTTAAAAAAAAATCCTCTGGTGTGACGTACTGGAGGATTTTTCAAACCCCTCCCTGGCATCGTCCACCACCAGCATCAATGGGGTTATGCATTTGACAGCATTTGAGAACTTGGTGATGCATGGTTCTCTTGACTGTGCTAAGATATAGAGTGCCTGTGGCATACTGAATATATTTGCCTGTACAATGACTTACTTGTTTTGAAGATTTAATTTTTTATGTTCTTCATTTTAATCTTAGTTAAATGCAAATTTTGTAGATCTGTGCATGTGCAAAACCCAGTCTTTAAAGTGCAGAAACTCACTCTTTAGAGTATCTGTTTGCTCCTGAGAAGTGCTGGTGCACTCCAGTTTAAATGCATTGCAGCAGTGCTGAGCAGTGCGGATACTCTCCTTTTCAAATTTAAGAAGTGCTGGTCACGAGTACCAAACAGTGCCTGCCCACCTAAGCAGTGGCATCCGCCACCCAACTGTTTTGTAGCTTTATCAGACTTTAGGTGGCAACTCAACACTTGTGGTTTCATGCATTGAGGGTGCACCAACCTTAATTAACCATGTGTCTGGTATTTTTGGCAAATTATTTACTTCTAAACACAGCAAATAACTCTGCAGTCAGAATGGTAGGTTGAAAGCACTTGCTTTTAAGTAGGCCCCTAAATGTTTGCATTTGTTTTACTGTTTTTCAGGAGCCTATAATCTTTCTTTTACTTTGCAGCCCCATTCAAGTGAAGACTCGTCACATTCTTATTCAACATTGCACTGAAAATACGACTTGTATAGATATTTGAATGATGAGGCAGAGTCTTCAAATAATGCCCATTCTGGACTACACACCCCTGTATCAAATTGTTTAGTTTAAATTATGGAATAAAAAGGAAATTACAGCTTTAGATATATAATGATTAAAAATAGTTTTAAATAGATTTAAAGTACTTGTTCATGTCCATGGAATAGGAGGATCACCTTTACACTGTAAAAACTTACTAGGAGACTCAAAATGCATCTTATTCAGAGGATAAAACTATATATAAAATAGTAAGTATATTTTGAATAAGGATAATATAATTCAAGCCACCTCATATTCTAGAACACAACCTACAGTTGGAAGTATTATTTAATATTAGTCAGAACAATTTTAAAATAATTCTTCATACTGCACTGCTGTGCACATAGGCATTTTAAGCAATTTTACTAAAGCGCTGCCGTTTTATAATCACTCACTGTAGCATAAAACAAGGCAATTGTCAATTAAGCACTGCGCAGCACCATGCTCCATGCGCATGCGCATCAGAGTTTTATAAATAATGTAGAGTGGTATTAAAGTAAATACCACCAATATGCTGCGGTGTGCATTGGCATTACCAAGGAAACACAGACTTGAAACGCCAATACAAAATGGCGGTAAAATGTTAGACATAGAACACAGGAAGCAACACGTTTATTTCCGACCTCACCAGCAAGTGCACATAGGAATAGGATCATGCCCAATGAAGTGGTGAAGTTCTCCTAGTGCACGCTCACACAGGCGCTCGCTCGAATAGGTGAGGAAACAGCGGTTACATATTTACATGATGCCACACATCGCGTTCCGGATGCAATGGTAATTGGTGAAAGAGAACCAAACATTACAAGATAAAAGTTTTGTAAATGTAAATCTCCAAATAAATCCAGAGAATTAACCATTTATATAAATCCAATAATCAAAAGTGACTATTGGGAGCCGCTGCGCACATTGTGGAAGATTCCCCAATGAAGACAATACCGTATCCGTGCCATCAGAAATAGTAGTCAGTAGGTCTTCCAGGTCATTGCCAGTGTTAAATTCCACAAGTCCACAAAATAGATAATATTAAGGAAAGATTTATTGGAGATGTCACAGTACTCGCCTGGATCGCCAGCCAGTCAGCAATGCTCTGACCAAAGGTTCTAAAGCAGAACACTCATAACAGTATAGATGAGACATGCCACAGTTGAAGGAAAACATATTGAAATTAAAAGCACAATACCAAGATGTAACAGGTATGGACACTTTAGAGACAAAGCATATGGGACATTTTGTGTCGAGGTTTGTGATGGGTTTGAGACCAGAGATTAATTTGATGATTCAGCAGCATTTGATCTGTTGGCAGAATAAGTACATTGATGAGATCTTGCGTTATGCAAAAAACTACCACAATGAAATAGAAATGACGCAGAAAAGGCTCAAAGAAAAGTCGAGGCTTGCTCAAATGAAAGTAGCTCGGAGAACCAGTCAGATGCCCGTAGATGTGAGCAATGCAGGTTAAATGCAAGGTGTATATCAACAGTCAGAGAATCCAACCCAAGGTAGAGGTTGAGGTATCCCAATAGATCCTCTTACAGTAATGGATGTAAATATTTTAAAAAGGTCAAATCCTTGTCATGGTTGCAACAAACTGGGACACTGGAAGCGGGAATGTTGTTTAAATCCAGCTCAAAATGCAGGGTTTGTACCTTCTGAGAATAATCATTTTAACCAGATGCAGGCAGTTCACAGGCCCAGGAGTCAAAATTTCAAACCGCCCCAAGCCCCTACCATGCAAATACCTCAACCTCCGATGCCACAGCACAATGCTGCTGGCATTTGCCAACATCAAAATCAAGGTCTGAAGATGTTTGCAAATGGAACGCAGAACGGAAATTAATTCCAACAATATCCTTTGTTTGATACAGGTGAAGAAAATGTCTCTGATCAGTAAGCCTGACGGTGCCTGAGGGGGGAAGAAGACTGCGTACTTGGCCCAACCTTAGAGGTAGACCAGAGTAGACCATTCGTAGAGAGTGAAGTGGATGGCCACGCAGTGTCATTTTTGGTTGACAATGATGCTACTGATTCTACTTTGAGAACAGTAGAAGTTCCAAACCTACCCCTCTTGGGAAAAACATTCCAAGTTGTTGGTGTAGAAAATAAACAGATGACAGTACAAGAAACTGCCCCAGTTTGAGTCAAAATACGATCTTTTGAGGACAACCACAATTTCATATTATGTGACTGTAGTCTAGTGAGTCTCTTGGGAAGAGATTTGTTGGTGAAATTAAATTGTGTCATGTATTGTACCCCAGCAGGAAAAGAGGTTCATACTCAAGATGAAGATGCTGCCTTTAAGTTGATGAAAAATGAAGCATATTGCATGTTACTGACTCTGTTAACAGTTGATGATCTGCCCTTGGATTTGAGGGAAACCTTTAAGCATGAAGTGTGGGATTTTTCAGGAAAAGAAATCGTACTGATAAAAGGTATAGTACCTGTCTGAATCAATGTCAAACCAAATGTTGAGTTTCAAAAGACTCCGCAGTATAACCTGACCACTGAGATGAATGCTGGAATAACTCCTGTAATTGAGTCAATGATTCAGCAGGGAATTTTGAAGGAGATACTGGGAAGTCCTTGTAAATCTCCCATAATGGGTTGTCAAAAACCGAGCAGAAAGTACAGGATTGTTGAAGATTTGAGAAAAATAAGCAATATTGTTGTTCTTGTTGCCATGTGGTTCAGAAACCAGCTGTGATCTTTTTTCAGATTCCATGTGAGGCTGAGTGGTTCCCTGTCATTGACCTGTATCAGGTCTTCTTTTCAATACCATTGCTTGAGGACAGCCAGTTCCTTTTTGCGCTCTGGCTCAGAAATGAGGCCTTAACATGGTGCTGCGTCCCGCAATGATATACTGAGTCACCATTGAACATTAATCTGATTCCAAAGAAAAATCTGGACTCCCTGATTATGCCTTGCAGTAAATCAACAACCTTATGGTGGCATCAAATACTCAAGAAGTATGCAAACAGGATACTATTGCATTGTTCAACCACCTGGCTGAAAATGGTCATAAAATGTCCCCTGGGAAATCGCAGTATTGTCAAACAGGTTCAATACTTTGGACATCAAATTGAGGAAGTAGGAAGAATTGTGCCACAAGAGAGGATTTCAGCTATACTGAAAATGGGTCCATCAGCTACACAGAGAGAGGTCAAGATGTTTTTGGGAATGGTGGGCTACTGCAGACTGTGGGTACCAAATTTCCCTAGATGCCAAGCCTTTACAGAGGCTGACGCACAAGGATGTGTCTGATCAGGTACCATGGGACGAGTGCCTTGTTGCACTAATTGAGCTGAGAGAATTTCTCTGTTGTAGCCCAGCCATGGGAATGCCAAATTATAACAAATCTTTTGTACTTTTCTGCAGTGAGAGGGAGGGCTGCGCTCTCTCTGTGCTGATGCAAACGCATGGAAATGCCAAGAGACCAGTGGCATATTTTTCTGCTATGTTGGATCCTGTTGCGTCTGCTTTGCCGGGCTACCTTAAAGCGGTCGCTGCAGCTAGTACTGCGAATGAGAGGTGTGAAAATATGACTACGGGTCATCCATTGATTGCCTCAATCAGTTGAGCTCTTATTGATGAGAACATGCACTCAATATCTTACCAGCAGTAGACCAAAAAAAAATGAGCAGGTGATTTTGGCCGCAGAAAATGTAACAGTCAAATGATGTGGAATTTTTAATCCTGCTACCTCATTACCAATAACAGGTCAAGGATCAGATGATGACTGTGAGGGAGACCACAATAGCCTTGGTGTCACTGAATTATGTTCCAAACCCAGACAAGACATACAAGATGAACCATTGCCCAAATGTTGTCATGTTCTTTATGTTGATGGTTTTTGTTTGAGTGACAGTGGAATAAGTTTGAGAGCAACGTATGCAGTCTGTACTCTGTCTGGAGTTGTCAAAGCTTCTTGGCTTCAAGAAATATTTTCGGCCCAAGTGGCTGAGTTGATTATCTTACAAGAGAATGCTGTGTTTCTGATCAATTGAAGGTGATGATCTTTACTGATAATCAGTACGGCTTTGGTGTCTTTCATGACTTCAGGCAACTGCAGTCTCAGCTTCTGAATCACCAATCTGGAATGGTGAACAGGTGAAAAATCCCATTGCCGCACTACAATTGTGTGAGCAGGTTGCAGTGGTCAAGTGTCCTGCGCACTGCTCTGGAGATGACCATGTGACTTTGGGCAATTGATACGCTGACAAGATAGCAATGTTTGCACATTTAATGGAGAATACAAGAACTAGGGAATGGATGAGACTAACTTTATCCTCTTGATGGCAATAGCTGACAACTGGGAAGAGGTGGAAAGGTCACAGGAAGAGGTGTTTGAGGAAGAACAGCAAGGTTGGGTTAGAGCAGGCTGTGTCAAGAGAGATGACGATATTTGGGTTTCAATGGATGGAAGACCAGTGCTGCCAAATGGTTTGTTACCACCTATGGCTCGGCATTTCCATGGCCCTGCTCACATTGGTAGGATACTATGGTGAGGTTGTTCAGACATAAATGATTCAATCTTAAATTCAGAGATATGGCTGAAGCGTTGTGTCACAGGTGTGTTGTGTGTCAGCAGAACAATGTTGGGAAGAGGACTCCAGTTACATTGAGCCACATAGGGAGATCGGGAGGCCCTTTTAACAGAATTCAGAGGGATTTCCTTGAGATGCCTGTGTGTAATGGATTGAGGTATGTTTTGTTCATTGTATATATCTTTTCCTATTGGGTTGAAGCGTACCCTACTTGGCGAAATGATAGTCTTACTGAGGCAAAACGGTTATTGAGAGAACTTATCTCGAGGTTTGGCTTCCCAACCTGTTTAGAATCAGATCAAGGAACTCATTTCAACAATGTGGTCCTTAAGTTGTTATGTCCAGCATTACAGATAGATCAGAGACTGCACTGCAACCATAGACCTGAGGCTTCAGGTCTTGTTGAACAAGAGAATGGCACACTGGCTTCGAGATTGGCAAAGGCGTGTGCTTCAACATCTCTGAAATGGCCTGATGCTTTCCCTCTTGTGTTGATGAGTCTTGGGAGTGTACCTAATCAAAACACTGGATTCTCCCCCCACAAAATCCTGATGGGGGGGCGATGAGACTGCCAGCAATTCCTTCAAATACACTTGTGAATATAACTGATGACATGGTCCTAGACTATTGCCAGGGAGTAGCTGATGTGGTGCAATCTGTATGTCACCAGGTGGGAAAGGTCACAGCCTCCTCACAACAAGAACAGTGCCATGAGCTCAGCTGGTGCGACTAGGGTTCTTTTTGAAGAAACATGTCAGAAAGACATGTCTGGAACCTCATTGGCATGAGCCTTCTCAGGTGATCCTGGTGACAATGGCTGCTGTCAAGTGTGGAGGTCTCCCCAACTGAATCCATGCTTCTCACACTCGCAGGGTGGAGTGTCCTCTTGATGAGACAGCGCCTGTCCAGGAAGAGCCAGTAGTGTGTGAATGACAAGTGCAGGAGGTCAACCAACTGTGTGGGACCAAACTGACCTTAAAACAACACTCGAGCAAGGAGAAGAGGTTCTAGAGCAAATCAAGTTTGAGTCTGAAACAGAACCGATCGAAGTTTGTCCTGAGGTGCCTGAGTCAGACTCAAAATCAGACCCCAGAGAAGGAACGAGTGCTACCAAAAAGTGAGTAGAAGCTGTAGATCGATGGCCTAGACAACAGGAGTGTGTACGAGTGAGACTGCCTAAAGAGCTTGTGTCATCAAAGATTGCTGAGGAAACAGAGAATTCCGATCTGAGTGAAAGCAAAGACAAAGGTGCAAAATGAGGAAGTCAAAAAGAATGTGAGTACCAAGTCATAGGTACTCTTCACCTGAATGGACCTACTGCCAATGACACAGACCAAGAAGTCTAGGAATGTTGGCATCAGCATACTGGTTCAGCTGAGCCTCCGTGAACTGGACATTGTGATTGAGCAGTATTTGGAACTTTCATTGTCATCTGGAAGTCAAGTTTGAGCAGATATTAGAGACATTAATATTGTCCAGATTGAGAATTTTGAAAAACACCTATGTCCCAGTAGAAGAAAGAGGGTTGTCATTTAAAATTACCCAGAATAGGGTAAATAAGTCTCAGAAAGATTGATATGTATTGATACTGAATGAACTTTGAACTTTGCAGCTTTATTTTCCTGATTGCATATATATAATCAACAAAGGGACATTTATTGCTGCTATACTTTGTTTGATAACAGATATGATTCTAAAGACGTAGGTACATCTAGAGGAGATTATTCTGCAAATGTGAATTTCTGCTTGTTATATGAATATGTAGAGACTGTGAAGGCGAGGGACTGCTATGTATGTACTCAGTTGCTTGCATCTACTTTAGAAGGTATTACTTGTCATCACATTCCTGTGACATATGGGATTTCATGTAGTCTGCTGTTAAGTTTGTTTTATGGGTCAGGAAAGTATCAGTATTATTTTTCCAACTGTGACATGGTTCTTTCAGAAATTCCTACAGTTGAACATTTGAATAGATGTCCAGCCCCTTTGGAAACAAAAATGATTGCATAATTTTTCAAACTTGTTTCCGCCTTAGATACTGTATATGCACAGACACAATTTAACGTCTCTTTTATCAGATGTAGAAAAGAAGTTCTTGAATTTAGTTGAAGACAGGTGGAGAGATTTGGAAGCCGGGACACAGACATATGAGCTATTCCGAAGTCAGAATAGATGGACAAAGGAAGAAATAGAACACCAGTTAGCTGGAAACTTAGGCCCATATTTATACTTTTTTAGTGCCGCATTCGAGTCATTTTGTGATGCAAAAGCGGCGCAAACTTATAACATACAGTTGTATTTAGTAAGTTTGTGCCGCTTTTGCGTCAAAAAGTGGCACAAATGCGGCGCAAAAAAAGTATAAATATGGGCCTTAGTTGCTTCAGCTTTAGATTGGGAACATAAAGGGAGATTGTGCATCTGGATGGAAAGGTTCACGACTGACAATGTGCTTGTGGGAAAGAGTGAATGTGAGCATACGTTTGAAGTTCGGTGAACTTTCAAGTTATATTTAGAAGGGGAAGATGCAGTGATTCCTTGTGTTTATTATATTTGTGGCGAGCGAGCATATTTTAGGCTGCCAAAAAGATGATATGGTACATGTTATTTAGGAACTGTTCTCCCTAAATTTATCATGTGGAGTACTTTGATAATCCTGTTTGGACAAAAGAGTTTAGACCTAAGTGAGGTGTGAGTGCTGGAGATGTAGTCGGGCCATTTTTGGTGCTATGATTCCATCTGTGAGAGTAATTTTGAATGATCTGAAAATCAGAAGGCTGTCTACTATAGTTAACTGTGGAAGTCCAGGTCAGAAGTAAGGCTTCAGAGACTTTATATGGTGAGCAATTTTGGCAGATTTTATTGAAGGTGTAGTTAGCAAAACAAAAAGAGATGCATCGAGTGGTTATCTTCCTATAACTGGTGCTTGATTAGGATCCAACATCTTTGGGATTCAGGATTAGGCTGATGATAATTCTTCTTCTTTATGTCTCTTTCCTTCCTGGTACGCCTTTTGAAGAGTGGTTACTTCCACCGGAGAGCTCTCTAAGCATACCCATGCAAAGAGAAAAGACCCCACAGTAAGTAAACTGGTCTAGTACAGGAGATTGTCCCTCTACCAAAACACCTAAGGTGCATGAGCTTTCTGTGAAGAGTCTTTGGTGTCTCTGGCGGAGTCCCAGCACTCAGCCTCAAACCATTCGTCATCACCGTCCCATTCCTCACCTTCTTCTTCCCCCCGTCTTCCATCTGCTTCTCATTCCCTTTTTCACTCAGTAGTCTCCTCCTGCTCAGTCTCTCATCACGTCTCTCTGTCTCTCTCCTTCTCCTCCTCATTTGTTGTCTGTTCTCTCTTTCAATCCTCCTTCCCTTCCCTGTAGACTTTCTCTTCCGGGTTGTTATCTCGCCTTTCCTGCCTCCCTAAGTTCTGCAAAAAAACAACCAGAGTCAAAGCGGGTTTCTTCGCAATTGTCTGTTGTTTATTTTCTCTAGGATGGAGACCCCGCTGGACGATCTTGCACCGGAGCTTCAGGTAAGTATTTGGGGCGGGAAGGGTTTACTAGCCACTAGTACTGCTGGAACACTATTGGTTGTTAATACTGGAATGATCACAATCAGATCAATGTTTTTTTTTAATCGACTTGCATTAGACATGATGCTTGCAAAAGAGGGCAGAGTCTGTTGAATGCTTAAAGTTCAACAATGCTGCACTTTTTTCCCAGATAAACAAGTATATTCAGAATATTTCAGGGTTAACCAAAGATTTGTAGGAATTTCAAACAACAGGAACATGGGAGGCAATTGGGAGTGGATTTGCTACTATACATAGATGGTTTGGTAACCTGGGAAGTGGAATATTAGGATTTGTGTTGAAACCATTGTTGATTCTTTTGATTGTAGCTATATTTTCGTTTGTGGGGTACTGAATGTTCCAGAGAACAAAAGTTCAGCAAAGCAAAAAAGGAAGAGATCAGAAGTTGAATTTGAAAGTAGTCAGTATAGATATTATGATGATTTGAAGCGTTTGGCAGAATCTAGGTAAAAGTGGTTCCAAACAACTATGTTTTAGAGAGTCTCATCAAGAACGAAAGAGGATTTGTGATGACTCTAAAAGTAATCAGAGGAAATATTGAAAGAGCATAGCTTGGCTCTGCCACTACGTCTCTGGAAACAAGATCGTGAAAAGGTGGTCATTATCTGGTGGTCAAAATGTGGTGGTCACATTTTGTAACACACAATGATATGATTTTATATAATTTCTGTACTGCAAGGCAAATGAGTGGAAGGCACCTTTGAATATTACATTTAATCAATGCTTCAATGAATATCCATTTGAAATTAACATCTTAAAAGTATTACTTTGTGTAATCATTTCATATGTTCTCACATCATTTAATCTGGAAGTATATACCTGTTTTATTAACTTGGCTGGAGTGAAGGCCTCCACCTATCATTTTCTTTTTACATTTAACTTTCAATGTGGAGTTATTTTTCTTAAATGCTTCTTTCGAGATGCAGGTGTTAGGAGCAGAGATGGAGTCAACTAGAAGCTTATTGTGCGTGAGGGAAAAGAAAGCCTGAGACAAGCTATGCAAGGACGAAGAGAGGAATATTGTGAAAGCTTGGCAGTTATAACTCTTTTGAAATTGCTGAAACTGATGAGTATCAAGATCAGGGCGGTCATTTTGACCTCAGCGGTCTTTTTTAAAGACCGCCGAGGGACCGCCGTACGGAAGACCGCCAGTGGTGGCGGTTTGCCGCTCGGCCTATTATGACCGTTGGCAGCTCTCTGTCCTTTTACGGACGGAGAGCCACCAACAGCCATACTGGCGGGAGGTGGAGAAGTGGAGGTTGCTCCATCTCCACCGCCACGCCAACAGAACACCGCCCAGTGAATCACGTCCTGTGATTCGCCATGGCGGTGTTCTGTTGGCAGTGTGGTGTCGGCGGAGCTGCCCCCATGGATCCCGTCCACTCCCAGAGGATCGTCGGACCAGGTAAGTCGATTGTCCGTGAGGGGAGGGGGGTGGGGGGTGTTGTGTGGGTGCATGGTGGTGTGCGTGTGTGTATGTAGAGGGGGTGTGTGAGTGCGTGTATGCCTGCGGGGTGTTGTGTGTATGGGAATGAGTGCGTGTATGTCTGAGGGTATGTCTGTATGGATGTGTGTGTGTATGTTTGAATGTGGGTGTGCGTGTATGACTGTGTGTGTGGATGTAGGCATGTATGTCGGCGTATGTGCGTGTAAGTATGTAGGTGGTGCCTGCGTGCATGTCGTGTGGGTATGGGTGAAGTGATGTTGGGGATCGAGGTGGGGAGGAGGGCCCTGCCACCTTTGGGGGGTGGCAGGGGTGGTGGGGGGGTAGGGGAGGGAGTCGGGGTGGGGGGTGGGGGAGACCCCTATCAGTGCCAGGGAAAGAATTCCCTGGCACTGATAGTGCTTACCGCCATGGATTTCATGGCAGTTCAAACCGCTGGAAATCCACGGCGGTAAGCCGGGTCCAAATACCGCTGGCAGTATAGTGACGGCCGCCGGGCTGGAGACCCAGGTCTCCAGCCCGGCGGTCGTCTCTGCCCTGGCGGGTGGAACGGAGAACCGGCGGATGACCATGGCGGTAACCGCCATGGTCATAATTCCACAAAGTAAGACCGCCAGCCTGTTGGCGGTCTTACCGCCGGTTCTCCGCCTTCTGCCAGGGTCATAATGACCCCCCATGATGTGATAGGGCTTTAAAAATTGTAACTTACAAAATAAATTTAATTCGAGTTTCAATCGAGAAGCTTTGACTGTGATGCCATTGTCTTGGGAAAGTGTGATTTAAGGAAGGTTTCATTAGTGAGAGGTTCAGATTCTTTTTCTACCCCTATAGCTGAACGGACCCTTCTGAGGTACAGACCTCATATTTTCTATGTGGCTTCATGCCACCACACCTCTCTTAGTAGGATATTCTACTGAATTTCTGTTTGCAGACCTTTCTCAAATACTCTTTGGAATTACAATAGTCCGGTTTTAGTTTAAATGGTTAGACAGGAGAACTTGGTTTTGGGACCAAGAACCACATGCTTTTTTTGATTTTCTGCCTTGTGGCAATCAAAGTTTTAATCTTGCTTATGCTCACTGGGTTGAACATTGTATGACGCTGTAGTTTTCCTTTGGTGATTTGTTATATTTACACTATGGTTTTGAGACTCACGTATGTAAAGTTGACTTTGAGTCTGTAATAAAGCCCTTATAATCCTATGATTTGGCTCTGAATGTTATTATGTGACATTTGGTTTGTACAGAAATTATTCAAGTAATTTGATAACTGTCACTCTTGCCCCCTTGGAACGGACAAGCAAAGATTAGAGAAAGGGCACCAGGCTCTATCACACCACTGGTGATATTTCTGTGCCAGCTTGCAATGGAAAACTAGGTACTCCAATTGGGTCCAAACTATTTTACAGCAGAATTTTGGGGGAAGATAATTTGCTCTATGGCAAATAAATAGCAATGTCACAATGCAGAATCCAAACACCAGCAAACAAAAGGGTCCAGAAAAAGTTTTACAAATCAGGTAGGCCATGCAGAAAAGTCAACTCTACTACTGCATGGTTATCATGGTCAAGTTATTAAGAAAATATGAAAAATCACCTATGGTAAATGGTAAGACTGCACTGCTAATCAGACTGACCTAATGATCTTGTGAGTGCAAATGGAAACAACATTTTGGATGAGACCAGACTACATTACATGCTCATATGTGACATACTAAATCCTGAAAAAGGAGAGGGATCTCTATTGTCCAAAGAATATGTTGTAAAAATAGAAGCTACTTTTGAAAGATTGACAAGGTGAGGTCTATGCTGGGGCATTAAATACTCTAAGATTTGCACCAAGTACTTTCTGTGTTTTGTCATCTGATTGACCAATTGTGGATGAAATATGGTGAATCATTCATGTAAACAGGTTTTGCACCAATGGTGTGCCTATTGTTACCACATTTCACAGCTTGTAGTTAGTTTAAAATATGTGATAATGAAAATGTATTCAAGTACCCTATGTGCCTGTTTTTTTCTACCTCAAGGGCCTAAAATAACACTATAGCTTCCAGCTTGAATGAACATGCAAATATGATGAATGATTTAGGCCACATTTAAAAATTATTTGAAAGCTGAAAGCTTAATGATTGCAATTGATTTGATTTCCCATCTTCTGTATCTCAGGAGAGCCAATTCCCTGGTTCATATTTTTAGAGTATTGTTCTTTATTTTTTTTTGTTTTTATTGGTTTTCCAAGTTCCAACAAAACAAGAGTGCTACCGTAGAGTACAGCAACATATTAGTGCAAGTTAGACTACATCCTCATACCAGACAGCGATATAATCACATGTGAAATATATTAATATGCACAGTGTAAAAAACTCAGAGCAATCACGCCAGAATACCAATTACTGCTTCCAGGTCAATCGTCCTCAGATGGGTACAGAGGGGGCCTCAAATGTCCTTAGGTCTAGAAGTGGGGAGCTTCCAAGATTGTCAAAGTTCACTGGTAGTGTTGCAGTATACCATGTCTTCTTCAACCAATCATCGGTGGCGGGTGGTCTAATGCTGCACCAAAGGATAGCTGTGCAGTGTTTGGCTAAGAGTAAAGCCATAACCATGAACCTTCTGTGTGCCTGTTCCTCACTTTTCACATATCCCAGGAGTGCCAGGAGAGGGTCAGGAGCAATGGTGTGTTCCAACATGGCCGAGATTAGGGCAAAAATAGTCTACTGATATGACTGTATGAAAGTGCAGGCTGAGGTCAAGTGGGCAAAGTTAGTGTGGGAGGCAGTACACTTAGGGCAGTGATGGGATCGCGAAGGATCAGATTTAACAAGGGTCTGAGAGGTGGTAAATAATCTCTGAAGAATCTTGTAATGTTGTAGCTAATGTCAGCTATTGATGGACACTAATTTGGTCTGCATACAGCAGTCCCACCATGTCTTCTCCAGAATAGTCTGGCCTAGATCCCGTTCTCATGCCACCCGTGACGCAGCAGTTCGCACTGGTCTTAACTGTAAGCATGTGTGATATAGATCAGTCTAGTGTTCTCTAATGTCAAAATTACCATTATGAGTGGGGGAAGGTCTGACGGCTCCTCAGGATATGTGGGCAGTATTTTTGTGCAATGTATTATGTAGATGAATAAAGGTGTCCATTAGGGAGGTATTATCCGGATTCCCAAATGCAATGTGAATGTCAACCTTGCCATTCATTAAGAGGTCTGATGTATTTGCCAAGATAGGCTACTTCTCGGTCTGCCAAGTAATGACATTCTTGTAACAAAACTGATCTCTCATGTAACTAAGCAGGTTGCGCACCTGCAGTAGTATTTGAGTCGAGAGTTCTGAGCTCTTTAGGACCCCTGAGTGGGTGGAGATGTAAGCCCCTCTACTGTAAGCCTTGTAGGCCTCCAATGAAGTAGTATGTGTAGGGACCAAGCCTGTGTTTAAGGTAAAATATTCATTAATAGCTGTGAGAAGCTCAGATTTAAAAACTGCATCATAAAGCGCGTTCTCTGGAAATCGCCATTGTCTGGGTGTATAACCTGGATGTGAAATGTTGAGTGTAAGTTTAACAGGAGCATTGTCAGATAGAGTGCGGGGCATGTGAAGCACGTCTTTCAGCCAGAGGAGAAGGCTATGAAAAATAAACCAATAATCTATACATGTGCATGTGTCACGAGGAGTGGAATAAAAAGTATATGGATGAAGGGTGTGTCACGCTTCAGATAAATTGTTTCTCAGTAAGTTCTTGGAGTTCTTGCACTGATTGAGGAATCACAATGATCAGCCTATCAGCAAAGGTGGCAAAGATAGACACAATAGCAGTGCAGTTAGCAGCTGTTGGCTCTTGTGTGCAAAGCTGTCACATCTATAAGGAGGCACTTCAGGCATCCAGATGTTGCACATATTACTGGGCTGGGTGAAAAGTCCCCTATCAGTGTTCAAGACATAATTTTCTGTATGCAGGGGGGGTTGGAGGAGCAGGGGCCCTGTCCTGCTTCAGACCATGACTCTTCCCCGGGCCCGGGGTGATAATGAAGGATTTGGGTGGGGGCAACAATGCAGCGACAGTCACTTGGGCCCAGGACTACGCCGGAGCAGACTGGGTGAGAGCTTCAATGGGACAACACAGCAGCACTCACCACCCAGAGATCAATACAGGGCTCTGGTTGCCCGCACCTCCTCCCAGTCACCAGGATCGCCACAGCCCGGCCCGCTCACACACTGCAAGGCAGACAGGAGACTCCCCCGAGGACACCGCACCAAAACGGCAGATGCACAGGTGGCGTCCGTGGCTCTTGCAGGGCCCCAGGGAGGCAGCAAGTGTCAGAAAGCTAGGATAGAGATAAGTCAGGCCACCCAAGCAGGGCAAAGTTAGGCTCCAATGCAGAGGATCAGACAGGCCTCATGTACGGCCAGGACAGTGTAGAGTTGCGCTGTGCTGCAAGCGCGCAATGGGAAATAACACACGCGGAGTCGCTTCAGGCGTGTGACCATCTGCTTTATTGCTAATATGCATCTCTACTCCAAACTGCCTTTCCCGTCCTGGTTCTCCCCTTTTTATGCCCTCCCTTCCTCCGTCATGGTGCAATCCATCTTGCACCACTTGCGGAGGGGTAGGGCTTTCAAACCCACTCCCCGGTTTCCCTGGTGGTGTTGACTACTTCCGCTGTCAACACTACAGCCAGCAGCACCCACTTCACAGAGACCGTGCCCATCAGCGTAGGAGCAGCCATCATGGCACTGCCTCCAATATATTGTCTCCCAACCCCCCACACCCGAGATGGTACATCCAGTTACAGTGACAGTATATAGGGAGATATATATCTCGGCCTTACCCTCATGCTCACCCGTGGCCCCTTTCGTCTCAGGGCCTACGGGGGCCACATCAGGCTGCAATATTGCAGAGGCATGTACCGTGCTCAGAATCGCGTCTCCACAAGTGGCATATCACGTCTAGTGCTTGATGCCACAGGTCGGATTTATAGTGCACTGCTACATATCGGGCAAGCCTTCCTCTGGAGCTTCAATGCCGCGCAAGCCAAGGTGGCCACTGACAGCTGTCATGGATGAAAGCCAGGCCTCAGGTCTTTCAATACTCTCCAACTACTGTGACTGTGGAGAGTGGGGGGCGGTAGCCCCTGGTGCCTGGCACCCTTTGACCACTCTCCCTTCCACCAGGTCAGGAATGACAGCCTGACCCTGGTCCTCCTCTCTGGGACTCTGTACCCTCCTTCCAGGAGCGGCACCCCCAGAGTCCAAAATTGCCAGGGTGCTTGTAGAAGCAGTCCTGCACAATTCTCCCACCAGTGCAGGGATGTTAGCCTGCAACTGGTCTTCCAACCTGGGGTCTGTATCTTCAGGTTGGACCAGGGCCAGGGGTGAGGCTTCTGGGGTCCTGCACCCCAAAGTAGGAGTGGTCCCCCAGAAGACAACAAGGTAAGGGCACTGTTAGCAGTAGGTGCTTGGGCAAACAGCCCCCCCTTTGCACCTGATCTTCCAGTTCAGGGTCTGTACCCTCAGATTAGACCACTGCCTAGCAACCTAGGACTTCCTGGGGGGCGCACCTACCCCCACCAGATTAGAGGTTACCCCCGGAACCTGATCATTCAACCCAGAGTCACCACCCTGTGGTTGAGCCATTGCCTGGCACACCAGGACTTCCTAGGGGGCACACTTATCCCTCCCAAGGGCCACACAAGAGTCTGGCTGGTGCAGGTCTCCTGACCCTGCACACCTGGCAGAGTCTGGATTCCCCCCAACCAAGAAATGTTCTCAGCAAGGTCATTCCTGGGGGGCTCTGCTCTCAGAGCTGACCCCGGACCCTCCATGTGCTACACTGTGGTCCGCAACCCCCTCTCAACCCTCTGTCTGGACTTCTGCATCCCTCACTAGGAGTGGTACTGCCAGACCTTAGAACTGGTGGGACGCTGGCTACAGTCACCCCTCCTCCCCCAAGTTCTCCTGACACTGTGGGGTCTCCCTCAGCAGATGGACCTAGGTACAGGCTAGGTTCACCCCCTGGTGTTCCCTCTTGGAACCCTCCAGGACCTTGGACTGGATCTCAGGCACCTTGGGCCTCAGCCCATCCCCATTCCCTCTCCTCTGAGACTGGACATGGGGTCCTTCACCCATCCCAATACACTGGGACCTACCTGGGACACTGCATTCCTTCCCTACCTCAACTGGTTGGGAAATACCTAGACCACACCCCTCAGGAGCACCCCCAAATGCCCCTTCAGACTCTCTGGTACTCACCCAGAGGTCTGCCTCCAGTGTAAGTTCCCTGGGGTCAGAGAACTCACACCCCACCTGGTGTTGGAGTAGCTCTGGAAAATAATGACTATAAATATGCTCTCCAGCAATTACATCACTCAGCCCCTCACATGAATTAACCAAACTACCCTTCACCCAACCATCCAGTGACTCAGCCTTGTAAAAGTATCCCACCCTCCTGAGACTGGCGAGACAGCACCTGACTGTCCCTAACATTCAACCCACACTCTTCTGCGATGTCTTGACACTCCAGAACAAGGACTTCTACCTGGGGGAACCCCTCTCCCTGTCACTCTCACCTTGAGCCGGTAGAGTGTCCCTACCCCCAGTAGGAATATGACTCCACATGCCAGTTCCTCAATCCACCTCAGGGACCCTGTGCATCACTGGAGCTACCTCATACCCCTGAACCTCCTTGTGTGTGTCAACACCCTCCTTCAAGTTGGGCACCAAGTCTTTGGGCATGTGCACTTCTTCCTCTGCAGTGGATACAAGATTTTTGCTGCCACTATCTGAACTGGACTCAGCCCTCATGGCTTCCACCTTCAGCTCTTCACCGCTCAGCTCTTGAGCTGCAAACATTTAGTTTCCCAGGGCTAAGGCTCTCTCTGCTCAGCCCTCTCAAGCTCTTCATCTAGCTTTCACCGCCTCTGCTCTTGAGCTAGCAGCCATCCATCCCTTTCTGTTCTCCTCTCAGGGCCACTGCCCTCCTCCTCAGAGTAGTTCCCCTCCTCAGAGTAGTTCTCCTCCTCAGACTCAACTGTTATGTTGCTTCCCAGCATTTCATCTCATACTGAAACAGGGCTGTCTCAAGAACTCACCTTTGAGCTCTTCTCTTTACAGCCAGTCCCTTTTCCTTGCAGAAAGCTTGTAGCTCCATCTTTGAATAGATCTACAAGTGCCAGAAGTTGAATTCCATTCTGCAAAGGCTTCTCAACCAACAACCAGAGTCCCAAAATATCAACAATATATCCAGGAGGACATCAGAGAACAAAAAGAAAAAAACTGTATGTCGTCACGTAATGGTCTGCACTGAAAACAGTAGTGTACACTTAATCACTGTATGTCAAGTACAAATACAAGTCCAATCCCAACCTCTGATCACCAATGTTAGAAATGGGGTCTTTGGTTGGCAGTCAGGTTACCCCCTGTCCAAGCAAGGACTTTCACTCTAGTCAAGGTAAAAGAGAATCACCATCACCTAACCCCCGCTCACCCCCTTGGTAGCTTGGCACGAGCAGGTAGGCTTAACTTCAGAGTGCTAGGTATAAAGTATTTGTACCAACACAGACACTACAAAATGACACAACACAGGTTTAGAAAACTAGAAAATATTTATCTAAACAAAACAAGACCAAAAGGATAAAAATCCAAGATACACAAGTCAAGTTAATAATTAAAATGTAAAAAGAGTCTTAAATCCTTTAAAAAACAATGCTAACACTGTTACTATTGAAAGGTACCTGGGTAACGTCAAAATAACACGTACGGGCAAGTGTGCATCAAAAAAGGTTAGCGATGCGTTGATTTCTCACCCGCAAGCGAGACCGTGCGTTGTTTCTCCTTTTCCGTTCGGATTGGCATGTGTCTTTTTTTCCCTGCAGGACAGCGATGCGTCGATCCGGACAGAACACCTCGGGTCAGGGCAGGCTTGCGTTGTTTTTCCCCACCCAGCAATGTTGCATCATTGCAGCCTCCATCAGCAATGCCGTACGGCGTCTCTCCAGCCGCATGCGTCAATCTTCAAGCCGTGCTGCAAACAGAGCGTCAATTTCAGCCGTGAAGCCGGCGGCGTGTCGTTTTTTCAGCCACGCTCAGGAGGTTGCGTCAAAAATGTCCCCGCACGGCGGCCTGTGAGTGGATTTCCAACCTTGGTCAGCCAGCATCACCTGTCAAGGCCCCAGGAACTGGAGAGGACACCACTTGTCAGGGCAGGAGTCTCAGCAGAGAGTCCAAGTGCTGGCAGGGGGAAGTCTTCGATGGCCCTGAGACTTCAACAACAGGAGGCAAGCTCAGGACACGCCCTTGGAGATTTCTTCACATGCAGGGATGCACAACAAAGTCCAGTCTTGGTCCCCTTGCACAGGCAGAAGCAAGAACTACAGGATAGGTCCTCAAAGCACAGTCACAGGCAGGGCAGCACTTCTCCTCAGCACTTCAGCTCTTCTCCAGTCAGAGGTTCCTCTTGATTTCCAGAAATGATCTAAAGTCTGTGGTTTTGGGTGCCCTTCTTATGCCCATTTTGGCCTTTGGAGTAGGCTTACTTCAAAGGAAAGTCTCTCTTGTTTGTGAAAGCCTGCCTTGCCCAGGCCAGGCCCCAGACACACACCAGGGGGTTGGAGACTGCATTGTGTGAGGGCAGGCACAGCCCTCAGCTCCTTTTGTGTCACTTTCTAGAGAGAGGTGCAAACAGCCCAGCTGTCAAACTGACCCAGACAGGTAATCCACAAACAGGTAGAGTCACAGAATGGTTTAAGCAAGAAAATGCTAACTTTCTAAAAGTAGCATTTTCAAACACACAATCTTAAAATCAACTTTACTAAAAGATGCATTTTTAAATTGTGAGCTCAGAGACCCCAAACTCCACATGTCTATCCGCTCCCAAAGGGAATCTACGCTTTAATCATATTTAAAGGCAGCCCCCATGTTAACCTATGAGAGGGATAGGCCTTGCAACAGTGAAAACCGAATTGGGCAGTATTTCACTGTTAGGACATATAAAACACATTAGTATACGTCCTACCTTAAATATACACTGCACCCTGCCCATGGGGCTACCTAGGGCCTACCTTAAGGGTATCTTACATGTAAGAAAAGGGAAGGTTTAGGCCTGGCAAGTGGGTACACTTGTCAAGTCGAATTGGCAGTTTAAAACTGCACACACAGACACTGCAGTGGCAGGTCGGAGACATGATTACAGAGCTACTAATGTAGGTGGCACAACCAGTGCAGCATTTGATTTACAGGCCCTGGGAACCTCTAGTGCACTGTACTAGGGACTTACCAGTACATCAAATATGCCAATCATGGAAATCCAATCAACAATACAATTTACCCAGAGACCATGTGCACTTTAGCACTGGATAGCAGTGGTAAAGTGCTCAGAGTTCTAAAGCCAACAAAAACAAGTCTGAAACAATAGGGGGCAGGAGGCAAAAAGATTGGGGATGACCCTGCATAAGGGATAAATTGGGAAACATGCTGGGCCCTCGCCAATCTTAACATAAAACAGACTCCAAAAGCAAAATTACGTTTTGGGTCTCAAAAACCACACATTGCCATAGTAGTCACTGGCACCAAAGGGACCATTTTGTTTGGGATGCACTCCTTGTGAAAGATCAGAATGCCATCAATCACAGTGAAGCCATTGAATCACTGAAGTGGGTTGAACCACTGTCCAGGTCTGTGTGCTGTACTAGGTGGAAAATGTGGATGATGCAATAACAGACCAATGTATGAAGAGAGCTGCTGGAAACCCTATGAGTAAGTATATTAAGCATATTATTTTAGTAAAAATCAAAAGGTCTTGGATAATCCCAGTCCTAGAAGCATCAGTGGAGAAAAACAAGCAGACTAGCAGCAATTGCCGCTTGTGTCATAGCCATGACTGAAAAGAGTGGTTGAACATTTAAGGAAATATTTATAAACCCCTAGCCCCACCTTGCGCCACATTAGCATCATTTTTTTATGCTAATGTGGCCCAACGAGGCCAAAATCGTCACCCCATATTTACAAAGTGGTGCAATGTATGCATTGCACCATTTTGAAACCCTTTGCGCTACAATATGCCTGCGTCAGGCATAATTTATGCAAAGGGGGCGTTCCCCTGTTAGGGGGGGCAAAAAAATGACGCAAAGAAATCTAGTAGATTTCCTTGCATCATTCTTCAAGGCACTTTTAACGCCTGCTCAGAGCAGGTGTTAAAAGAGGGCTTCCATTATTTATAATGGGCCCCTATGTACTCTGCAGGAGTATCTTGGCACTACTCCTGCAGAGAACATCAACAGCGTCAATAAAAATGACCCCTATTCATGTGACCCAGGAATATGTTGCAAGCACCAAATGGTTAGGGCACAAAAACAACGTTATAAAAGTAGTAGTTTCAAAATTGTGACTTAAAATCTGACTTTATCATTAAATAGGATTTTAAAAAACAATTCCTCAGATACCAAATATGACTTTACTGCTTGCTCCCAATCAAAATGTAGAACTTCTTAAATATAATACGGTAACCCAATGTTACCTATGGAAAGGTAGGCCTCCCAACAGTGAAAAAAACATGTGTGAGTTTTTCACTACTGGAATATGTAAAACCTAAAAGTAAATGTCCAACTTTTTAAAACACTGCACCCTGCCCTATTGACTGTTTAAGGCCTACTTAGTAGTCAATTTTATGTATTAAAATGGGAGTTTAAGGCTTGGCAGATAGGTTACTATGCCAAGTTGAATTGTCAGTTTAAAGCTGCACTCAAGGTTGCAATGGCAGGCCTGAGATGTTTTAAAGGGATACTTAAGTTGGTTGTACATGAAGTGCTGCAGGCCCACTATTAGCATTTCATTTATAGGCCCTGGGTATATGGTATACAACTTTAATAGGGACTTAGAAGTAAATGAAATATGCCAATCAGGTATAAGCCAAATGTATCATGGTTTAGGGGGTGAGCACAAGCACTGGTTTGAAATGGTAAAGTACACAGAGTCCTAAGGCCAACAAAACTGAATTCAGAAACATGGTGGGGGGGAGGGAAACCATTTAGGATGATCGTGCAAAGGTGACCAAGTCCATGAACATCCATTTTAACACATTTGTGACCCATTGGCGATTTTCACCATTACATTCCTAGATAGATCCTGCTTTTGCCCCCTGACTGCTATACTTTCACAAAATTGCATGTCCTTGCACTTATTGTGAGGGGGTGCTACAACCTCTTTAATATGCTCCTTCTCACTCTCGTAAAGATTTAGGGGGTCATTATGACCTCGGCGGTAAAAGGCGCTTACCGCCGGTCAGAAGACCGCCATAACACCGCCGCGGCCGCGGTAAAACGCCACGGTCATTCTGACCCGCAACTGGCAAACCGCCAAAAACCTGACATCCACAAAAGTCCGCCCCACCCAAGCTCATCGAAAAAATGGCGATGACCAAACCTCCACCGTCACGCCAACAGTAATACGCCCATACCATTCCGACCCACAAATCCACGCGGCGCTCTTTCAAATGCGGTATTCCATTGGCGGTACACACCGCCGCGCTCAAAATATACACACACATAGAAAACTCAGCCACATTGGTCAGTTTGAAATACACACACCTGATACACATACTAACACCACTCCCACACACCCAACACAATATAAAACACACACCCACATCACCCACAAGCCCCTATGACCCGAAATCATTGACGAAGGCTAGAGAGCACAGAATAGACAATCCCACAACACAGAGGCACACAACACCATCACCCACACAGAATCCACGCACCAAACACCACACACCACCACACTCATCACCACAAACGCCACCCCACACCTCAACCACACCACCCCATGGCACCCCAAAGACACCCCAGGTTCAGTGACGCAGAACTCAGGGTCATGGTGGAGGAAATAGTCCGTGTAGAGCACCAGCTCTTCGGGGCACAGGTGCAGCACACCACAATTGCCAGGAAGATGGAGCTATGGCAAAGGATAGTGGACAGGGTTAACGCGGTGGGACAGCATCCACGCAATCGGGAGGACATCAGGAAGAGATGGAACGACCTATGGGGGAAGGTGCGTTCTATGTTATCAAGGCACAACATTGCGGTGCAGAAGACTGGCGGCGGACCCCCACCTACTCCCCCCGAATTTACCGCGTGGGAGGAGGAAGTCTTGCACATCCTGCATCCTGAGGGCCTCGCAGGAGTAGGCGGAGGAATGGACTCTGGTAAGGCAAATCTTCACTACTGCTTCCCACCCCCACCCCACCTGCATGCCAAATCATACCCCCACCCTCACCCCCTCCCCCATCACACCAACACCTAGCAAATGGCTCACCATCACAACCCACCCATCCCAACACCACGCCCTGCATGCGACCACAAAGCATGGACACCCATCACCAAAGCATGCCCACTGCACACACACATCACCCCCACAAGCCACCCTCACAAAAGCCCCCACAAGGAAATGTCTGCACATGGGTACACGGACACCCACCCATCACACGAAATGCCACACACAGAAGCAATAACCATACCTTTATACCCCTGCAGGACCCGAACGCCACCACACCGCCACGGAGGGTCCAGAGATGTCCATCCCACCCCCAGAAGAGGCCCCCAGCAATGACAGCAGCTCTGTCTCCCTGGAGCCAGATGACCAGCCCGGCCCATCGGGGACCTCTGGACAGTCGGTTCCCCACAGACAGCCACAGGCTACACCAGACCCAACCCCCTCTGGGAACACCAGCACAGCTCCCACCCAGCGGGCCCATGCCTCTGTCTCCAGGACACGTAAATCAGCGGTGTGTCCACCACTACAGGGCACCCAAGTTGACCCACCACCCCAACAACAACAGGGACCTGGGGGCAGTGGTAGTGGGCACACCGTCCAGGGGACAGAGGCCCAGGAACACAGGGGAACTGGGAGGGCTGCTGTGCGACAGGGGGGGGGACAGGCCTGGGGAACCGACTCTCCAAGAGGCCCTCTCCTCCATCATGGGAGCATACCACCGCTCCCAGGAGACGATGGCGACGGTACTGGCCCGGTTCCAGGAGATCCAGGAACTGCAGGAGGAACGGTACATGGGGTTCAGGGAGGAACTGAGGAACATCGGTTCCGCAATGGGGACCATCGTCGTGGACCTTACCCAGATCGTCACCACATTGCGGGACCATGTGGCACCGCAAAGGGCCCCTGTCACTAGCCCAGGCCAGGAACAGCCTACCACCTCCGCCGGCGCTAGTGGACAGGAGGCCCCCACAAAACGACAGGCCACCAGAACCCCACCTCCTGCAGAAGAAGAACCACCCCGCAAGCGGAACCTGAGATCTCACAAGAAGACAGAGTAGGATTGCAAGACCCCCGCCAGCCTAAGATACCCCCTGATGTCATCCCACTGTCCCACATTGTCACCCTGTCCAACCTTGAACTGCCCCTGCTCCATCCTTCCCCAGGCATATGGACAATGCACCTGTGCGACTGAGAACTGGACTCTGCCATGGACATTACTCCACCCCCACCCATCACCGTTTCCCAATCATGTACCTATATGTAGCACTTAAAATAAATCACTTATTCCACTTAAAAAAACAGGAGTCTGCTTGTATTCTTAACAAATGTATTACACATAACGGTGCAATAATGTCCAGTTACTTTGTGATGACAACATACCAATTTCAATAAGCTTTAGTCCATGGGCAAACAAAGCTGAAGTCAGGCAGTGGGTCATACAGCTCTGAAAAGGGAAGGGAAAGTCACAAATCAGTTAACAGGAACTGGGGGGAAACACAGACAGTGGAGACGCATGAGGCCTTAAGTAAATGTAAAATGGGGTGGCTGATTCTTACCTGTGTGCTACTGAAAATATTGTTGTATGACTGTATCCCTGTTGTCCGTGTCGTCCCCGTCGTCTTCCTCCTCTTCACTCTCCACAGGCTCCACAGCTGCCACAACACCACCATCTGGACCATCCTCCTGCAGAAAAGGCTCCTGGCGTCGCAATGCAAGATTGTGAAGCATACAGCAGGCCACGATGATCTGGCACACCTTCTTTGGTGAGTACATGAGGGATCCCCCTGTCATATGCAGGCACCTAAACCTGGCCTTCAGGACCCCGAAGGTCCTTTCTATGATCCTCCTAGTTCGCCCATGGGCCTCATTGTACCGTTCCTCTGCCCTGGTCCGGGGATTCCTCACTGGGGTCAGTAGCCACGACAGGTTGGGGTAACCAGAGTCACCAATTAGCCACACACGGTGTCTCTGTAGCTGTTCCATCACATAAGGGATGCTGCTATTTCGCATGACATACGCGTCATGCACTGACCCAGGAAACTTGGCATTTACATGGGAGATGTACTGGTCAGCCAAACAGACCACCTGGACATTCATCGAATGATAACTTTTTCTGTTTCTGTACACCTGCTCACTTTCTTTGGGGGGAACCAAAGCCACATGGGTCCCATCAATGGCACCAATGATGTTGGGGATATGTCCAAGGGCATAGAAAGCACCCTTCACTGTAGCCAATTCGCCCACCTCAGGGAAAATAATGTAGCTCCTCATGTATTTCATCAGGGCAGACAACACTCTGGACAAAACCTTAGAAAACATAGGCTGAGACATCCCAGATGATATGGCCACTGTTGTCTGAAAAGACCCACTTGCCAAAAAATGGAGTACTGACAGAACCTGCACCAGAGGGGGAATCCCTGTGGGTTGGCGGATGGGGGACATCAGGTCTGGCTCCAGCTGGGCACATAGTTCATGTATAGTTGCTCTGTCAAGCCGGTATATAAGTATGATATGTCGTTCTTCCATTGTCGACAGGTCCACCAGCGGTCGGTACATCCTTCTCCTCGCAAGTCCCAGCGGACGGTGCCTAGGAAGGACAACATGAAGCACAGAGTCAAGCAAGCCACAGGTTCGTTCACACAGCTTGCACAGTACATGAATCGCTATGCATTGAACGGCTTGTATGAGTGGCAATGCAAGGCCTAGGCCTGTGTGACGCAGTAGAAATCATGCCATGTGGGCCCTTGAAATGGCGGCTGCCTGACCTGTGAAGTGTGACAGTGGGATGTGAGGTCACTGCGCTGGCGTGGCACACCGTGGCGGTAGGCGGTCGAAGACCGCGGCGCAAAGCAACATTGGTTAACATTGAACCCTATGGGTCTCAGAAGCCAATGACGATGTGCGCCGGCGGTACGCACCGCCGCGGGCGTGACCGCCATTTTCTATCTGATTAATCACTCGAGACCTGATCATCCACAGGAGAGGACCTATACTGCAAGTGCTGCTGTGACATCGGTCTGGGAGATACAATGGCTGCTGCGACTGGGGAAAGGGCCCCTGCCTTCACTTCCGAAGAATTGGAGAGACTTGTTGATGGGGTCCTCCCCCAGTATGCGCTACTCTACGGTCCTCCAGACCAACAGGTTAGTACACAGTGTGCACGTTGAATGGGCTATGCCTGTGTTGAGTGGGGTGTATGTAAGATGGTGGGGAGGGGAGCGAATGAGGAGTGCAACGCACGAAAGATGAGAGCATGTGCCACATGGCAAGGTTGGGGAGGGGGGGCCACTCACATTGACCAGGCAGAAAACTGATGCGATTTCCTTTACCACCCTGTACATGTCACATAGGTCAGCGCCCATCAGAAGATCGACATTTGGCGTGCCATCGCCAAGGACGTCCGGGCCCTGGGGGTCCACAACAGACGGGGCACCCACTGCCGAAAGAGGTGGGAGGACATCCGCCGCGGGACCAGAAAGACCGCCGAGTCTCTGCTGGGGATGGCCTCCCAACGTAGGAGGGGTGCCAGCCGCCAATTGACCCCCCTGATGTCCCGGATCCTGGCGGTGGCCTACCCCGATTTGGATGGGCGCGTGAGGACATCACAGCAGACACAAGGGGGTGAGTATCAGCGCGTTCTGCTATCTTTGCGCGCAGGGAAGGTGTCTGGGTGGGGGAGGAGGGCTGTGGCTATCTCCAAGCCAGGGCGCATTCTGTAGGCTAGGCCCCTCCGTTAGACATGGCCCTGTGCCCCCGCCCCCCACCTCTGTAGGGTGCCAAGTACAGCTATCCATGGTCCGGCCTCACCCATGTGTGCATTTGTCGTCCATAGACCTGTAGGCCTAGTCACAATAACTGAGTAGTGTACCCTGATTGCGCGCCTAGTTCAGGGAGCTTCTGTGTCTGTCCTCTCCGACAACGGTGTTGCCAATGCATGCACTCAACCTGTCTTCATTTCTCCCCCCCCCATTTTCTTTGTCTTCCTGTTCATGTGTGCACTAGCATCATCAGGCGGAGGAGAAGTGGCATCGGCGCACGAGGGAGCTGCATTTCACATGGCCCCGGAGGGCCATACAACAGACTCCGAGTACACCAGTGAGACGGAGGGCGAGTGGAGCTCCACAACGGGGACCCGTGGAGACGTCAGCGACACCAACACGTCCTCGGAAGGGCGCTCCCTAGCGGTGGCGGCAACATCCGTGCCCACCGCCACAACAGGTACAGCCGCCACCCAGCGCACCAGCCCCGCCCTCCCAGCAGCCCCTCAGCCTTCGCTCCGTGCCCGCTCACCCAGGAAGGCGGGCATCTCCTTCGCCCCAGGCACCTCAGGCCCTGCCCCATTTACCCCTGCTGCCCTCAGTGAGGAGGTCATTGACCTCCTCATGACACTCATTGTTGGGCAGTCTACCCTTTTGAATGCCATCCAGGGTGTAGAAAGGGAGGTGCATCGGAGCAATGCATACCTGGAGGGCATTCATTCGGGTCAGGCTGCCCATCAGCGATCGTTCAACGCTCTGGCCTCAGCACTGACGGCAGCCATTGTCCCTGTCTCCAGCCTCCCTCTTCTGACTCCCTCCACCCAGGCCCAGTCTCCTGTTCCTCTGCCTATCCCATCCACACCATCAGACCAGCCTGCACACACCTCTACACCCAAGGGCAGCTCATCCAGACATAAGCACCACAGATCCCACAAGCATTCACCCAAGCAACATCCAGATGCAGACATGCCAACAGTCACTACCACCTCTGTGTCCCCCACCTCCTCATCTCCCTCCTCCCTCCCTGTGACGTCTCCACTCACACCTGCATGCACACCACCATCAGCCAGTTCTTCCATCACCAGCACACCCTCCATTACAGTCCGCACACGTGCAGTCACCACCCCCACTGCCATTTACACGTCCCCTGTGTCCTCTCCCAGTGTGTCTGTCACCCCCTCTTCCAAAGCACACAAACGCAGGCAGCCACCCACCCAACAGCCATCCACCTCATGACAGGCTCCGTCACAAGCACCTGCACCCAAAGACAGCACACTTGACTCTCCTACAACCACATCCTCTTCCTCCACTCCCAAACCCACTACACCTACCCGTCCCTGTCCTTCCAAAGTCCTTTTCCTTTCCAACCTTGAGCTCGTTCCAATCACTGACCCACCCCCTCCATCTGGTAAGAGTAAAAAAAGCACCTCAGCCACCACCAGCCCTGCATCTACTGTGACTATAGTGCAGGGCTATTGGAGTCAGCCAGATCCTAGGGCAGGAACATCGGCCAGCAGCAAGGGGACAGCCAGCCCACCCCCTTGGAAGAGGACAAAAAAGAAAAAGGCCCGGCGCGACAAGACTGAGACGGCTGCCACCAAGGACAGTAGCCTTGCCCCATCACCTGCCACATCATCCAAGGGAGGCAAAGGCCACAGAGCTTCAGCGAAGGAGGGCAAGGGCAGCAGGACGGAGAAGTCAGGCAGCAAGCGAGCTGCCCAGGAGGGCCCCACCAGCCCCATTCCGGGTGTGACGGACGACACCCACGGGCCCAGGACTCCATCACAGGAGGGCGCCGCGACCGCAAGTTCGGATGGCGAATGAGCGGGAAGTCTTGCCCAGGTCTGGCTCCCTAGACACACAGGACAAGCACCGCTGAACAGGGCCCCGCCGGGAGGAGCACCGCTGAACAGGGGCCCGCCGGGAGGAGCACCGCTGAACAGGGCCCCGCCGGGACAAGAACCGCTGAACAGGGGCCCGCCGGGACAAGAACCGCTGAACAGGGGCCCGCCTGGACAAGAACCGCTGAACAGGGCCCCGCCTGGAAGGAGCACCGCTGAACAGGGCCCCGCCGGGACAAGAACCGCTGAACAGGGGCCCGCCGGGAAAAGAACCGCTGAACAGGGCCCCGCCGGGAGGAGCACCGCTGAACAGGGCCCCGCCGGGACGAGAACCGCTGAACAGGGGCCCGCTGGGACAAGAACCGCTGAACAGGGCCCCGCCGGGACAAGCACCGCTGAACAGGGGCCTGCAGTCTCAAGCACCGCTCCGCTGGGCCCTTCATCTCAAGCACCGCTCCGCTGGGCCCTTCCTGTCAAGGGGCCCTTCCTGTCAAGCACCGCTCCGCTGGGCCCCTTCATCTCAAGCACCGCTCCGCTGGGCCCCGCCGTCTCAAGCACCGCTCCGCTGGGCCCTTCATCTCAAGCACCGCTCCGCTGGGCCCTTCCTGTCAAGCACCGCTCCGCTGGGCCCTTCATCTCGAGCACCGCTCCGCTGGGCCCTTCATCTCGAGCACCGCTCCGCTGGGCCCTTCATCTCAAGCACCGCTCCGCTGGGCCCTTCATCTCAAGCACTGCTCCGCTGGGCCCTTCATCTCAGGCACCGCTCCGCTGGGCCCCGCCGTCTCAAGCACCGCTCCGCTGGGCCCTTCATCTCAAGCACCGTTTGACAGTGCCGGTTCTGTGTCGAGCAGGGCTTCAGGAAGCACTCTGGGCACCATGCCTCCTCCATTAACAGTGGAGTCGGTAATCCATCTGATGCAGTGTGGCTTGGCACTTCCCAGGATGGTCCAGTGGGCAACCCACCCACTGTAGGGACTTGTGAGACTGTGGCTTTGCACTCCCCAGGATGGTACAGTGGGCATGGAGGCCCCTCGTGGATCTGGTGTCGTGGACTCATGTGGCTGAGGTGCCCCCCCTTCCCTTCCCCCTGAGGTGCCTGTAGTTTTATCATCTGATGCCCCTGCAGTGTTCTCTCCAATGGTATCTGGTCTCCTGTGTGGGCTTTGCCCATGTGTTTGTGCACATTGGCCCACGGACTATGGAACTTTGACGGAATGTGCAGGACTTTTTGCCTATGTATATATTGTTGACTATGTTCATTCCTTATTTTTGTATCTTTTATATAGCATATTTCCCATACCTTCAATGGAGCTATTTATACATATATTTTATAGATCATTTTAATTGTGTCTTTGCATTATTCCGGGGGGTTTGGGTGGTGTCACTCTGACTTGTTGCTCGGCATTGGGGTGTAGGTATTTGTGGTGGGGGGGTGGGTGTATGGCGCATGTGTGTGCCCATAAGCTTTCCTCCTCCCCCCTCGCCTGTGTCGTAGGTGCAGTACTCACCGTTGTCGTCTGCGCCGGCGTTCGTACTCCTGGTAGATGAGCAGGTAGACAATAGGTGGTAGGATGTGTAATTCGGGTTCCATGCTGTCCTTCTTTGTGGAGTGTGTAGAGGTGAGCGTTTTGCCGTTCGTAGTCTGTTTCCGCCGTGTTTTTATCGGCGGGGCTCCCGCCCCGGAAAAGGTGGCGGATTGGTGAGTTGTGATAGGGTGGGCGGTACATTGTCTGCCGCCTGCCTGTTGGCGGTGACCGCCGCGCTGTTTGTCTGTCCCGCCGTGGCGGTCGGAGTGTTAAAGTAGCGGGCTGTGTTGGCGGTTCCCGCCAGGGTCAGAATTCCTTTTTTTTGACCGCCTGCCTGTTGGCGGGTTGGCCGCCGCTTTATCACCGACCGCCAGGGTCAGAATGACCCCCTTAGTATGCCTCATAGTCTTTGCACCATTTCTTGTGTGCATTACATGCTTGCTTTTGAATGCTGCCAAATATACCATGTACCAAGAAGAAGCATTAAGTATAATGCTGTTGCCATCCAGCCAGAATTGTTTTCTTCAAACTATTTTCTGAAAAGGTTGGACACCTTAACTGCTTCAGAATTTCAACAAAGGATGGGGCAGGGGATACATTATAATTTTGTTTTAGAAATGAGAAACCCTCTCCTGCATGGTCACACCAGGAGCCTGTGTGTGAGTGCACAATCAGCCCTACAGTGGTTGAGATAGTGACGTGCTTTTTATGTGTTTCGAGTAACTATTTGCTTCTGACCTAGAGTATTGGAGTTACAAAGTATGGGAGGCTGCTAAAGTAGCAAGCAAAGGATCCTAAAAGCAGAAGTTAACATTGTCACATGGAGGTACATGAACATGAACACATCCTTACCTGTGACACTAAAGTTGCCACTTCTAAAGAAAAAAAGAGTTTTCAATGTTAGTCTGGCATCAGAGCAACATAAAGGCATAGAGTATGTAACCATCAGTTATTCTGTTACTTATACTTAATTAACATGCCCAGGGTAAGCAATTTGCTCATGTTTGTCTTAATTATTATATGTAAAAAGCTTGTATCACATGTTTTAACATTTATACAATGTTTCTTTTACACTCACTATGTTTATATGAAAACTACAACTGCCTTGAATCATTGTGTAATTATTTCAGATTATACATCTTGAATTGTAAAACTACTGAATGTTTACCACATAATTGAATAAAGAAGTGGTGCTTCATTTCCCATTGGCAGCACATCCAAGAGAAAGATGCATTGCAATGCATTTTGTACAACTAACTTAAGTACCCTTTAAAACATCTCAGGCCTGCCATTGCAACCGTGAGTGCAGCTTTAAACTGACAATTCTACTTGGCATAATAACCCATCTGCAAAGCCTACAACTCCTAAAATTTTAATACATATAATTCACCACTAAGTAGGCTTTAAATAGCCCATAGGGAAGTGTGCAGTGTTTTACAAAGTTAAACGTTTACTAGGTTTTACATATTCATTAGTGAAAAACTCACAAATGTATTTTTCACTGCTGGGAGGCCTACCTCCCCCATAGGATAACATTGGGTTACCGTATTATATTTAATACATTATCTACATTTTGATTGGAAACAAGTAGTAAAGTCATATTTGGTATCTGAGGAATTGTTTTTTAAAATCCTATTTAATGGTAAAGTCAGATTTTAGGTCACAATTTTTAAACTACCACTTTTAGAACATTGTTTTTGTGCCCTAACCATTTGGTGCCTGCAGCATATTCCTGGGTCACATGACTAGGTGTGAGTGGCAGTTGGTCTTTTGTATATTTCTCCCAGGCAGCAACAAAATAGAGGAATTAACCATTTCAGGCAGGATGGGGGAGGCGGGTAAATCTGTGCACAGCCCTACTTGCATTTCAATAGACTGTGCCCTGCACTGACACAAAGGAATTGCTCTCACACAAAGGATTTCACACTAGACTTTGTGCCTGTAGCCAAGCAGGAGCCAGGGTAGGGAGGCAGAACATTCCACGAACCTCTGTAGGAGAAAGCCTCCAGTAACCTCTCGTACTTCAAAGTGGGTACCTGGTATAAAAAGGGGACCCTCAGACCAATTCTTCAGTACACTCCTGGACCTGTCGGTACTAAAAGGACACCCTTCTGCGTTGCTACTTGAATCCTGTCATACTTGATGAGAAGGAAGAATGGACCTACACCCTTCATCCCAGGTTGAAGTGACTCCAAGGGTCAACGGACTGACCATCTGTTTTGAGCTACAGTGACATATTAGGCTCCAGAGGACTCCCTGCACCTGCCCAGCTGACCTGGTGTGCTGTACCTGGCTCAACCTAAAACTGGATCTGCCTGAGCCCTGTTGCCCTCTGCTGGAGTGAGTCCTTCATCAACAAGAGGTGCCCCTCATGTCTTGGACCCTTGGTGTGGCATCAGTTTGGTTTTCATGACCATGAATGGCTCTGTTTGTGCCAAGATCTTGCTGCCTGCGCCAACTGCCAATGAGAAGCTCCGATTAGCCAGTCTCTTCCTGCTAAAGCCACCACCAGGGAAGACCGCTAACATGAGATATGCACTTTGCACTACAGCATCAACAGCCCAGGGTGAGCTTTGACTCAAATCTCCAGCAACAACCAATCGCGACACTCAGCCAGATGATCATGCTACAGCTTCAACCATCACCGATGCCCCACCTGCTATCCTTGCGACATTGACAACCATCTGCAATGCTCTCCCTGCTCCTTGTGGCCTCCTCCACCACAAACTGGACTCTTTGTGCTAGACTTTTGAATGTAACTCTTTCAGCTGGACTACCCTGGACATTGCATCTGTCTCATGCTCCATCGCAGTCACCCTGAACTTGTAACCTTCACCCTGTCTTGTATGACCAGATAACCACAAGTGGCTATTTGTGCTTTTAGGTGCTATACTTTCTTGAAATCTTTGAATTGCATGTCTCCGGTTCTGCTGATTCAATTTTTGCCATTTTGATGTCAAATAGTTCAGTAAAATGTACTCCTTTTGCTAAAATGTTTTTTTTGTTTTTTTGTGTGTTGTGTTTTCACTTTATTTCTGTTTGCATGCTGCATACATAGTTTACATATTGCCTCTAAGTTAAACCTGGCTGCTTTTGTACCATGATATCAGAGGTTTAAGCGCAGGTTAACTTAGTAATTAATTGTGGTTCACCCTGATGAGGATAGTGACTGTTGCATGAGCAGGGTTAACACCGCCTTTAACGTACAACCCAATTTCTCACTGATGTCTAACCCTTAACTATCATCATGTGGTCTGCTTCATCATTAGGTTTGTACCAATGTGAGGCGGCAGTGCCACAATTGATAGTGATAAAGACAGCTATCATATACTATTGAATGTGTGCTACGCCAAATGTCCAGTGCCCACTTTATTGGATCCTGAAACAGGAATTAACACCACAGGAAGAAACTCCACAACACTTTGATTTGGGATATGACAATACCGTTTAATGAACTGACTGCCATCTCGGGATGGACATTTAAAAAGTCATAGTTCCGCATCGTTTCAAAATTCAAGGACCCAGATTTATGAAAAATGACACACAACTGCGCTAGCGCACTTGTGAGTCAGAAATTGTAACACGAGCTACCATCATTGCCTAGCGCCTTCAGTGCGCCATATTAAAAAAAATTACGCACAATGGCACTTATGGATGGTTAGTGCCCAAAAAAATGACACTAACCATTGCAACATGCTGTAAGAAAAAATGACTCTAACACTGCTAGACCGTTTTTAAGGCATGTTTTTTTATGCCAAATGTGATAGCACCATATTTAACATCATTAGCATAAAAAAATGTGCAAGCAAGAAAAAAAACATTTGGGAAGACAAGATGGAGAATGCAGGCCAGGGGAGATCCCAATCAGCCAAGTACCAGCCAGGAGGGTCCAGCAAAGTCCCATGAGAAGGAGATGAGGAAGCAGAAGTGTGGCTTTAGTGAGGAGGAGCATGACATCTTGGTCAGAGAGGTGACAGAGCACCAACACCAGCTCTTCTTCACCTCCAAATTGCCAATAGGTAGGAGAGAGGCCATATGGCAGGCAATAGTAAGCGAAGTCAACAGCATGGCAGAGGTGATGAGGACTGTCACCGATTGCAATAAGTGCTGGGACAATTGCAAGCACATAACAAAGGAGAAACTGGCCAGGAACCGAAAAGCAGCACTGCAGACTGGAGGTGGACGTCCCGCACCACAGGAGGACCTGGATGAGCTGGAGGAGATGGTCACAGCTATCATCCCGGAGGAGCTGGTCACTGCAATCGCAGGACAGCGCAGACTACCAAGAAGTACCACAAATGCAGGGTAAGTTGCAGGGGGGTACTATCTGGAATCTCACAAATGGCAGAAGGGGGAGGAACATAGGACACACTCAATGCATGCTTACGGGTGGCATCGGGACACCTAGGCCGTGAATCAAAGAGCCCCATTGCCACCCAAATCACACTTGTACCGATGCTCTGGTTGCACAATTCACTCCTACATATACACAATGTGGACATAAGCCACTTAATATGGCTTTACAACACCATGCAAATGTGCAGCACATTGCTAGGAAGGGACAAGCAATAAGTGTGGCTGTGCCACAACAACACCCATTGCATATTGACAGATCCAACACAACATGTTCATCAGAGACTGGGACTGAAGTCAATACCACCCCAGGGGTGGTGTCAGGGAGGCACAACAAGGCAAAATGCTTTTCTTCCCTTCCCAAGTGTGCTGCATCCTGCAGCACACATTGAAATGCTTGTCATTGAAAACCTTGTCACAATTGCTTGAACATTTTCAGGAAGGGACACCTCCCTGAATATAAACAATCTATCCCCTCAACACAGGCACCCCTTCATCATGGTGCAACGATGCCTGCGTTGGTGCAGGGAGAACAAATCTGCACAGGCATGGGGGAATCGCAGGGGTGTGCTGAATTCCTCTCAAATGGTGCAATCCTACGTTTCAAAACTAGTGCATCGCTGTGCAACACATATTGCTGCTGCACTGAGCTGTGCCACTTGAGAAAAAATCAGGCCCTAAGTGTGCAGTCTGTGGAATGCAAACCGTACAGGGTGGGCCAACAACAGCTCTCACACACCTCCAAACGCCATTTGGGAACGGCCACAGAAATAAACTCATGCAACACATGGGGCATGTATGTGACCATCATTTGTGCAGTTGTACAAGCAGCTCCAATCTCCCCATCTAACAAGATTGAATGTGTTGTGTGAATGTTTGGTGTACTGCTTAATGTGACATTCAACATACATAACAACTGGCACAAGTGGCGTCAAAGTTGCACTTCCGGCACAATGTTAATAGCCCGTAATGTAACTGTACCATCATACAAATAGTTGGCAATGTGGATCCAAGCTGTCAATGCATTAGAGCACCAAAAGAGTGACAGCACACATTACACTACTGTGGGAATGTCCACCATGGTGAGTAGGTTGGCAAATAATGTGCCACCATGCTGCCAGTGGTAAGGGCAAGGAGCCTGCAAGGAACTAGGTGGTGTGGGATGAAAGCATAAAATACCTTGTAAGGTTTCCCCAAGTGTGATGCACAATGCTACACATAATATACAACTACAACCTGGGGCCTGTAACATGTCACTGAGTCCCCATTAGCAAGTAAATGATGTGCCATGTCAACAGCCACCACAGTCAAAGATTGACATATCACTATCTAATTTGCAGAGGATGATACCTTACCTCCACCCGACCTGCCTGTTCTGGATTTTATAGATAACATGGATGACCAGCTGCTGACCATCAATGCAGAGACTCTTCAGGGTGTCCCAGGTTTCCTTGAGACACCACCTCCGTTGCAGTGAGGACACACAGAGCTGCAGGTTCTCCACATGAACTACCCAGCTACCAACACAAAGCACCAGCCAGTCTTGACACAGCACTGGACTCCAAGGACCCAGACATCACCTTTCAGAAGATAGTGACAGGAGTCCAGCAGGAGCTGGCCAAGCAGGCGCAGATGGGGCTGGAGACCATGGCAGGCAGCCTAGAGGGAGTGCAGAGGTGCCTCAGTCCAATTAAGGCCAACTCAGCTGCCATCAGAGGCACCTACTCCCAGCTACATGGACTCCAGTAGTCCCTGGCCGACATAGCTGCTGTCATGAGGCAGAGGCTTCAACAATTGCCCTCCCAAAGTGGCAGCAGCATGATAGACAACAAGCTGAGGCTATACAGAATACGCTGGAGTCCATACAGTGGGAAGTGGCCTCCCTCACGTAAAATATGAATGTCTACAACTGTGATGTTGCTGCAGTATTGAGAAAGCAGCAGTTCCTCCTTGATGCAGTGAGGCCTTATGTGTTCCCACAAATGGCAGCTGCCGGGACCTTTGACTCCACATCTCAATCCCCTGATGTGTGTGTGGCCCCCCTGAACAACAGTACCCCCCATGTTACAGGAAGCACCACACACATCAGAGGATGAAGATGTGGAAGGAACAACATTCACAAGGAAAAACACCCGGTAGCACCAGTCTGCGTCACATGGACCGTATCTTCTTAGTTCTGTGCTTAACATCATGCCAGTGTTGTGACAGCTGGCAATGTGCCCTTTTCACTCAACCACTGTTGATATTTCTGCTACGTACTGTCATTGTCTAAAATCTTGCCTATTGGCAATTAGGACACCTCCTCACTAATGCACACTTCTCCTAACCATGTCTCATAACATGTCCCTCACCCCTGGACTATGATTGTATAACAAATGGCTCAGGATCTCTCATGGGGTCTGTGAACTGGACATTGTATAGCATTGGAAAATACACTTGCACCTGTAAATAAATCACATTGTTCACATGTTACATTTCAATGTTTACTGTGATCCATCAACTCAGTTAAATGTATGCATTGTGTGAAGCTATGTCAATGAGAACAGAACATAATTACATGTGTGCATTACTGTCAGACACAAAGCCACACACTAGGATCCTAACCTGAAAAAGGTGAATTATGGTGTTGTGGGCTACAACCAACTCACAGAGTCTTAAATACATGTATTGAACAGATATCCATGGAACTTGACAAATGGGATGTATGGATCTGAACAAAGTGTATGGTAATTTACCCAGAAAAGAGCACCAGTACAACTCATTTGTGTGGTTCAGAAGAGGCGAATCTCATCAGTGATGGGCAGCTGTCAGTGCTGCTGGATTCAGACCCTAAAATGACTGATGTCATATGTGCCACACTTTCCACCAATAATACTGTCAGACACCAGCAATGACATTTGATTTGAAGTTCCATACTTACCTGTCAAAGATTCTATATACATACACAATGTGAGTGGCTGGAACTGGGGATGACAAATGTTTTGAGTAGCTGATGTCATTTAGAAGCCAATCTGACAGCTCCTTGGTCATAGGGGATGTACATGGTCATCCATGGAAATAAAGACAGAAAGGATACCCGAAGCCATTCCTCCTACCTGGCCAGTGCACACATGAGAACACCCAGACACGCAATCAACATGGAGAGATAATTGTCTAATACTAACAGGATTTATTAAAACATATTAAAATCATCATATCAAAACCTAACCTATAAACTACCCTACACTAAATTAACCTAATCTAATTTATCTTAACTTACACCTACCTATCCTATCCTAAACTTATCTTACACATGTATCACCACACTCTAAACATTGTCCCCCGACACCCCTTTAAGAGACAAAACACAAGTAAGACAACATAAACTAAGGCTATACATGTACTAACTTAACCTATTTCCAAAACAAATATATATTTTTTTGTAAGTTTTTTAGATTTTTTTGTTGTTGTTATTAGCATAGAACCAACACCAACATAACCTCTACCCAAACCCTCCCCAAAAATAAAAAATGTTCTAAAAGACACCCCCCAACTATACTTACACTAACCTATACCTAAACTGCACTATCTTACTATCCTATCACTAACCACCTAAAACCCACCAAAAAAATTAACATTAGTAAAAGGGAGAGGGAAGGAACTGGGAGGCTATGGCACAAATAGTTTACAACTTCTTCGGTTTCTTCTTGCAGTACTTAAGAAGTTTGTCATTTTGGGCATTGTCTCTTTCCAACTTATCCAACTTGCCATCATAGCTGCCATGTCCCGTCTCATGTTGGATTCGAAGGTTGAGCTTGTGGCTGGAGCAGGAGGCTGTTGGGGTGCCTGGCTGTGGATTGGTACAGTAGATGTGGAGGGGGTAGGGCCAACAGAGGCCCCCCTGAACTCATATTTATTCCCCGATGGGGCCTGCACTGTTGTGGGCTGTAGCAGAGGTCCCCTATTAGAAAATGCACACCAAGCCCCAGTGGATTTCTCCCTCCTATATCTCTTCTCCATCCTTTGGTACCTGGCCTGTGTCGCCATTATGTGCCTGTAACTGTCAGGCCTCTTCTCAAAGGCATGTTTATCGGCTGGGGTCATATTGGCAGCTGAAACATGAGGAGAACATAGCATAGGGTGGAGGTAGAACAGACATGCAATGTACACAGCATCCTCAAATGACACATGTTGTCCCCCACACATTCCACAACACTGACAAACTCCATATTCATGCCAACGTCCTACCAGCATTCTACAGTATCAAGGACATGTCACTGGGGTAACGGCTATTGTGAAAAAACAGGGCTGATTGCAGAGGACCCCTACATTTTTGCCCCCATTTTTCACTTTTTGCTGATGGTTTCCTGAGTCTGATGGTGCCCTGGAAACTGCTAACCAGTCCCAAGGCCTGGGCTCTGTGTAAAATGAGTAAGCAAATTAGGCTAATTATAATTGGCTATGTCAACCTACCTATAATTCCCAAGTATATGGTAGGGCATGTAGGGACCCCAACATAAGTGCACTGCTGAGGTGCCCAGGGTCCTTTTACAGGCAGACCGGCCTTTCTGGCTGCTTTTACATTAAAGTTATATGGAAATTCGAGTTTGGAATTAAAAGTACTTTCAAAGTCTTAAACTACCTTATTGTTACATATAAGTCACCCCTAAGATGTGCCCTAGGGTTGTGTGCATGTAACTATAAGCAGGGACCTTATAAAAATAGTTTTATGAGTCCTGGTGAGGTACAACAGCCAAATTAGTTTTTCCCTCACAGTAGTGAATGGCCTCCATAGGCTAAAATGGGGAAATTTTATTTTAATTAACAAAGTCCCCTTAAGTGCCACATACCTTGAATTTGGTATCAAATTAATTGTTATTATAACTCCCACAACTTAGAATTGTTGGATTTAATATAACTAGTTTAGTCAAAGAGTTTTAAAACTCTGCCTGAAAGTTGCCAACTTCAGCTCTGTAGTGCCCTTCTTTGATCTGCCAGCCTGACCAGGGTGCCTTGATGAGGTGTGAAGTGGCCTGGGCGGAACACAATGTATGTGCCTAGGGGAGGAGATCTGCCTCAGCAGATGGTGAAGCAAGAAGAGGGGAGAGTGGCCAAACTGGTATTCAGAGGCAAGAAAGGCCATTTGGAGCAGCTCAGCACCTGCCTCACATCTTGCAACCCCAGACAATTAGGTGCCCTCTTGAATAGTCTAGGAGAGGGCAGGAGAGGGCTGAGTTTAGGATTTTTGTACCCACACCAGTGGATGGGCTCAGCCAGATCTAACCTCCAAAAATCATTTTCAGCCATGTTGGATTTTTGAGGAATGTTGCTCCCTGGGACTGAGTTTTGCCACACTTCCCAGGAAGTGGTCATCAAAGGAGGAGGGAGCCTGCCTGTGATTGGATACCCAGGACCCCCCCTGTTTTTCAACCAGGAGCAAGGATAAATATGGCAGAGCAGCAACCACTCCTCATATCCCTTCAAGGAACAAGACAAAGAAGAAGAAGGACTGTCCTGCTGGACTCCTGACCTGCACCTGGGCACTGCACTCTGAAGGACTGCACCAGCTGCACACTTGGGGGGTGATTCTAACCCTGGCGGTCGGTGATAAAGCGGCGGCCAACCCGCCAACAGGCTGGCGGTCCAAAAAATGGAATTCTGACCCTGGCGGGAACCGCCAACACAGCCCGCCACATTAACACTCCGCCCGCCACGGCGGTACAGACAAACAGCGCGGCGGTCACTGCCAACAGACAGGCGGCAGACAATGTACCGCCCACAGTATCATAACTCACCAATCCGCCACCTTTTCCGGGGCGGGAGCCCCGCCGATAAAAACACGGCGGAAACAGACTACGAACGGGAAAACGCTCACCTCTACGCACTCCACGAGGAAGGAGGACAGCATGGAACCCGAATTAAACATCCTACCTGCTCTCGTCTACCTGCTCATCTACCACGAGAACGAACGCCGGCGCAGACGACAACAGTGAGTACTGCACCTACGACACACGGGAGGGGGGAGGAGGAAAGCTTACGGCACACACATATGCGACCCCCACCCCCCCAAACTATGTACACACCAATGCAGAGCAACAAGTCACAGTGACACCACCCAAACCCCCCTAAAAAATACAAAGACATAATTAAATTGTGAATAAAAATTTATGTACAAAATAGGCTCTGAAAAGTATTGGTCAACTAGCCAAAAAATCAATATCAAAATAATTCTATATACAGTGCAATGGATAACCGAGGCAATTAGTCCTGCACATCAAAAGAAAATCGAAGTGTCCGTGGGCCAAAGTGTAACAACACAAGGGCAAAGCCCACACAGGAGACCTGAGTCCTTTGGAGAGAACACTGCAGGGGCATCTGATGAAAAAACTACAGGCACCTCAGGGGGAAGGGAAGGGGGGGGGGCACCACAGCCACATGAGTCCACAACGCCAGATCTACTAAGGGGCCACCATGCCTACTGTGCCATCCTGGGGAGTGCAAAGCCACAGTCTCTCAAGTCTCTACAGTAGGTGGGTTGCCCACTGTTCCATCCTGGGGAGTGCAAAGCCACAGTCCATCAGGTGGATTACAGTCTCCACTGGTCAAGGAGGAGGCATGGTGGGCACAGTGAACCGTTAACAGTGCATGCAGGAAGGGCCCAGCGGAGCGGAGCTTGAGACGGCGGTACCCAGCGGAGCGGTGCTTGACAGGAAGGGCCCAGCGGAGCGGTGCTTGACAGGAAGGGCCCAGCGGAGCGGTGCCTGAGACGGCGGGGCCCAGCGGAGCGGTGCTCGACAGGATGGGCCCAGCGGAGCGGTGCTTGACAGGAAGGGCCCAGCGGAGCGGTGCTTGACAGGAAGGGCCCAGCGGAGCGGTGCTTGAGACGGCGGTGCCCAGCGGAGCGGTGCTTGAGACGGCGGTGCCCAGAGGAGCGGTGCTTGAGACGGCGGGGCCCAGCGGAGCGGTGCTTGACAGGAAGGGCCCAGCGGAGCGGTGCCTGAGACGGCGGGGCCCAGCGGAGCGGTGCTTTACAGGAAGGGCCCAGCGGAGCGGTGCTTGACAGGAAGGCCCAGCGGAGCGGTGCTTGACAGGAAGCGCCCAGCGGAGCAGTGCCTGAAACGGCGGGGCCCAGCGGAGCGGTGCTTGACAGGAAGGGCCCAGCGGAGCGGTGCCTGAGACGGCGGGGCCCAGCGGACCGGTGCTTGACAGGAAGGGCCCAGCGGAGCGGTGCTTGACAGGAAGGGCCAAGCGGAGTGGTGCCTGAGACGGCGGGGCCCAGCGGAGCGGTGCTTGACAGGAAGGGCCCAGCAGAGCGGTGCTTGACAGGAAGGGCCCAGCGGAGCGGTGCTTGAGACGGCGGGGCCCAGCGGAGCAGTGCTTGACAGGAAGGGCCCAGCGGAGCGGTGCTTGAGACGGCGGGGCCCAGCGGAGCGGTGCTTGACATGAAGGGCCCTGTTCAGCGGTGCTCTTCTGCACGGCGGGGCCCTGTTCAGCGGTGCTCTTCTGCACGGCGGGGCCCTGTTCAGCGGTGCTCTTCTGCACGGCGGGGCCCTGTTCAGCGGTGCTCTTCTGCACGGCGGGCCCTGTTCAGCGGTGCTCTTCTGCACGGCGGGGCCCTGTTCAGCGGTGCTCTTCTGCACGGCGGGGGCCCTCTTCAGCGGTGCTCTTCTGCACGGCGGGGCCCTGTTCAGCGGTGCTCTTCTGCACGGCGGGGCCCTGTTCAGCGGTGCTCTTCTGCACGGCGGAGCCCTCTTCAGCTGTGCTCTTCTGCACGGCGGGGCCCTCTTCAGCGGTGCTCTTCTGCACGGCGGGGCCCTGTTCAGCGGTGCTCTTCTGCACGGCGGGGCCCTGTTCAGCGGTGCTCTTCTGCATGGCGAGGCCCTGTTCAGCGGTGCTCTTCTGCACGGCGGGCCCTCTTTAGCGGTGCTCTTCTGCACGGCAGGGCCCTCTTCAGCGATGCTCGTCCAGTAAGTCAAGGGAGCCAGACCTGGCCTGGACTCCCTGCTCAGTCGCCCTCCGACCGTGCTGTTGCTGGACCCTTCGGTGACGGAGTCCTGGGCCCTTTGGTGTCCTCCCTAACACCCGGGATGGGGCTTGTGGGGCCCTCCTGCTCCGTGCTCCTGCTGGCTGACTTCTCCGCCCTGCTGCCCTTTCGCTCCTTAGATGGGGCTCTCGGGCCCTTGCCTCCCCTAGATGTTGTGGCTGGTGAAGTGGGCGAACTTTGCTCCTTGGGGGCAGCCGTGTCAGTCCTCTCATGGCGGCCCTTTAGTTTCCTGGTCCTCTTGCCTGGGGGGGGGCTGGCTGTCCCCTTGCTGCTGATTGAAGTGTCACTGCTGGCAAAGGGTGGACTCCAGAACCCATGCACCACAGTGACACTCGAAGCTGGGCTGGTGGTGGCTGAGGTGCTCTTGGGACTCTTTGCAGATGGAGGGGGTGGGTCAGGGGAGGGAAAGAGGTTAAGATTAGCGAGGAAAAGTTTTTTAGGACCAAGGTAAAGGGTAGGAGAAGTGGTGATGGGAGTGGAGGAAGAGGATGTGGTTGTAGGAGAGTCAGGTGTGCTGTCTTTGGGTGCAGGTGCTTGTGCTGGAGGCTGTCGTGAGGTGGATGGCTGTTGGGTGGGTGTCTGCCTGCGTTTGTGTGTCTTGGAAGAGGGGGTGACAGACACAGTGGGAGAGGACACAGGGGACATGTAAATGGTAGTGGGGGTGGTGACTGCACGTGTGCGGACTGTACTGGAGGGTGTGCTGGTGATGGAAGCACTGGTCTGATGGTGGTGTGCATGCAGGTGTGAGTGTAGACGTCACAGGGAGGGAGGAGGGAGACGAGGAGGAGGGGGACACAGAGGTGGTAGTGACTGTTGGAATGTCTGCATCTGGGTGTTGCTTGCGTGAATGCTTGTGGGTTCTGTGGTGCTTGTGTCTGGATGAGCTGCCCTTGGGTGTTGAGGTGTGTGCAGGCTGGTCTGATGGTGTGGATGGGATAGGCTGAGGAACAGGAGACAGAGACAGGGTGGAGGCAGTCAGAAGAGGGAGGCTGGAAACAGGGACAATGGCTGCCGTCAGTGCTGAGGCCAGAGCATTGAACGATCGTTGATGGACAGCCTGACCCGAATGAATGCCCTCCAGGTAGGCATTGCTCTGATGCACCTCCCTTTCTACCCCCTGGATGGCATTCAAAAGGGTAGTCTGCCCAACAATGATGGTCTGAAGGAGGTCAACGACCTCCTCACTGAGGGCAGCAGGGGTGACAGGGGCAGGGGCTGAGGTGCCTGGGGCGAAGGAGATGCCCGCCTTCCTGGGAGAGCGGGCACAGAGCGTAGGCTGAGGGGCTGCTGGGAGGGCGGGGCTGGTGCGCTGGGTGGCGGCTGTACCTGTAGAGGCGGGGGACCCGGATGTTGCCACCACCGCTAGGGAGCTCCCATCCGAGGACGTGTCAGTGTCGCTGGTGTCACCACCGGTCCCCGTTGTGGTGCTCCCCTCGCCCTCCGGATCACTGGTGCCCTTGGTGTCTGTTCCTGGGCCCACCGGGGCCTTGTGACTTGCAGCTCCCTCGTGCTCCGATGCCAATTCTCCTCCGCCTGATGATGCTAATGCACACATGCACAAGAAGATGAAGAAGAAGGGTGGGGGGAGAAAAACGAAGACCAGGTTGAGTGCATGCAATGTCAACACCGTTGGCGGAGAGGACAGACACAGGAGCCTCATGCACTAAGCCGCGCATTCGGGGTACACTACTCAGTACTTTTGACTAGGACAACAGGTCTAGAGACGACAAACGCGCACATGTGTGATGCTGGACCATCGATTGCTGTACTTGTCACCCTACAGAGGTGGGGGCCGGGAGCACAGGGCCATGCCTAAAGGAGAGGACTACACTACAGAAAGCGCCCTGGCCTAATGTCACCCACAACCCTCCTCCCCCACCCAGACGCCTCCACTGCGCAGAGAGATAGCAGAATGTGCTGATACTCACCCCCTTGTGTCTGCTGTGATGTCCTCAAGCTCCCATCCAAATCAGGGTAGGCCACCGCCAGGATCCGGGACATCAGGGGGGTCAGGGTACGACTGGCACCCCTCCTAGATTGGGAGGCCATCCCCAGCAGTGACTCGGCGGTCTTCCTGGTCCCGTGGCGGATGTCCTCCCACCTCTTGCGGCAGTGGGTGCCCCGTCTGACGTGGACCCCCAGGGCCCGGACTTCCTTGGCGATGGCACGCCAAATGTCCACTTTCTGATGGGCGCAGACCTATTTGACATGTACAGGGTGGGAAGGAAAAATTCATCAATTTTCTGCATGTTAGATGTGATTGGCCCCCCCTCCCCAACCTTGCCATATGGCACATGCTCTCATCTGTCGTGCGTTGCACTCCTCATTCGCCCCCCACCCCACCAACTTACATCCACCCCACTCCACACAGGAATAGCTCTTTCAATGTGCACCCAGTGTACTTACCTGTTGGTCTGGAGGACCGTAGAGTAACGCATACTGGGGGAGGACCCCATCCACAAGTTTCTCCAACTCCTCAGACATGAAGGCAGGGGCCCTTTCCCCAGTCGCAGCAGCCATTGTCACTTCCAGACCGAGGTCACAGCAGCACTTGCAGTATAGGTCCTCTCCTGTGGATGATCAGGTCTCGAGTGATTAAGCAGATAGAAAATGGCGGTCACGCCCGCGGCGGTGCGTACCGCGGCGGTGAGTACCGCGACCGCCGGCGCACCTCGTCATTGGCTCCTGAAACCCATAGGCTTCAATGTTAGCCAATGCGGCTTCGTATAGCGGTCTTCGACCGCCTACCGCCACGGTGTGCCACGCCAGCGCATTGACCTCACATCCCATTGTCCCACTTCACAGGTCAGGCAGCCGCCATTTCAAGGGCCCACATGGCATAATTTGTACTGCGTCACACAGGCCTAGGCCTTGCATTGCCACACATACACGCCTTTCAATACATAGATAATCGTGTGCTCGGCATGCTGTGGTGAACGTACCTGTGATTTGCTTGACTCTGTGCTCCATGTTGTCCTTCCTAGGCACCGTCCGCTGGGACTTGCGAGGAGAAGGATGAATCCTCGCGTGTACCGACCGCTGGTGGACTTGTCGACAATGGAAGAACGCCATATCATACTACGATACCGACTTGACCGAGCCACTATAAATGAACTGTGTGCCCAGCTGGAGCCAGCCCTGATGTCCCCCATCCGCCAACCCACAGGAATTCCCCCTCTAGTGCAGGTTCTGTCAGTCCTCCATTTTTTGGCAAGTGGCTCATTCCAGACAACAGTGGCCATGTCATCTGGAATGTCTCAGCCTATGTTTTCAAAAATTTTGTCTAGAGTGTTGTCTGCCCTGACGAAACACATGCGGAGCTACATTGTATTCCCTGAGGAGGTTGATTTGGCCACTGTGAAGGGTGATTTTTATGCCCTTGGACATATCCCCAACATAATTGGTGCCATTGATGGGACCCATGTGGCTTTAGTACCCCCAAAAGACGATGAGCAGGTGTACAGAAACAGGAAAAGTTACCATTCTATGAACGTCCAGGTGGTCTGTTTGGCTGACCAGTACATCTCCCATGTGAATGCCAAGTTCCCTGGGTCAGTGCATGACGCGTATGTGATGCGTAATAGCAGCATCCCTTATGTGATGGAACAGCTACAGAGACAACGTGTGTGGCTAATTGGTGACTCTGGTTACCCCAACCTGCCTTGGCTATTGACCCCAGTGAGGAATCCCCGGACCAGGGCAGAGGAACAATACAATGAGGCCCATGGGCGAACTAGGAGGATCATAGAAAGAACCTTTGGCCTCCTGAAGGCCAGGTTTAGGTGCCTCCATATGACAGGGGGATCCCTGATGTACTCACCAAAGAAGGTGTGCCAGATCATCGTGGCCTGCTGTATGCTTCACAATCTGGCATTGCGACGTCAGGTGCCTTTCCTGCAGGAGGATGGTCCAGATGGTGGTGTTGAAGCAGCTGTGGAGCCTGCGGAGAGTGAAGAGGAGGAAGACGAAGAGGACGACCCAGACAACAGGGACAGAGTTATCCAACAGTATTTTCAGTAGCACACAGGTAAGAATCACCCACGCCATTTAACATTTACTGAAAGCCCCCTGCATCTTTACTTTGTGTATTTCCCCCCAGTTCATTTATACTGATGTTTGATTTTCCCTTCCCTTTTCAGTGCTGTATGACCCACTGCGTGACTTCTGCTTGGTTAGCCCATGGACTAATGCTTATTGACATTGGTATGTTGTCATCACAAAAATAACAGAACATTATTGATCAGTAATGTGTTATACATTTGTAAATAATACAGGCTGACTCCTGAATGATTTCAGTGCAATGAGTGATTTATTTTTAGTGCTAGATATTGGTACATGATATTAAAACGGTGATGGGTGAGGGTGGAGTTATGTCCATGGCAGAGCCCAGTTCTCAGTTTCACAGGTGCATTTTCCATATGCCTGTGGAAGGATGGAGCAGGGGCAGTTCAAGGTTGGACAGGGTGACACTGTGGGACAGTGGGATGACATCAGGGGGTATCTTATGCTGGCGGGGGTCTTGGCATCCTACTCTGTCTTCCTGTGAGATCTCAGGTTCCTCTTGCGGGGTGGTTGTTCTTCAGCAGGAGGTGGGGTTCTGGTGGGCCGTCGTTCTGTGGGGGCCTCCTGACCACTAGCGCCGGCGGAGGTGGTAGGCTGTTCCTGGCTAGTGACAGGGGCCCTTTGTGGTGCCACATGGTCCCGCAATGTGGTTTCTATCCGGTTGAGGGCCTGGACTATGGTCCCCATAGCAGTAGCGATGTTCCTGAGTTCATTGCTGAACCCCATGTACCGTTCCTCCTGCTGTGCCTGGATCTCGGTGAACCTGGCCAGTACCGTCGCCATCGTCTCCTGGGAGTGATGGTATGCTCCCATGATGGTGGTGAGGGCCTCTTGGAGAGTGGGTTCCCTGGGCCTGTCCTCCCCCCCCCTGTCGCACAGCAGCCCTCCCAGTTGCCCTGTTTCCCCGGGCCTCTGTCCCCTGGACGGTGTGCCCACTACCACTGCCCCCAGGTCCCTGTTGTTGTTGGGGTGTTGGGTCAGCCTGGGTGCCCTGTAGTGGCGAACACACCGCTGATTGACGCGTCCGCGAGACAGAGGCATGGGCCCGCTGGGTGGGAGCTGTGCTGGTGTTCCCAGAGGGGGTTGGGTCTGCTGTGGCCTGTGTCTGTGTGTGGGGAACCGACTGTCCAGAGGTCTCCGATGGTCCGGGCTGGTCATCAGGTTCTAGGTCGACAGAGCTGCTGTCCTCGCTGGGGGCCTGTTCTGGGGGTGGGATGGACAAATCTGGACCCTCCGTGGCGGTGTGTTGGCGTTCGGGCCCTGCAGGGGTAAAGGAGTATGGTTATTGTTTCTGTGTGTGCCATGGCGTGCATTTTGAGTGCCCTTGTCCCCCAGTGCTGGCATTCCCTTGTGGGAGGTGTTGTGAGGGTGGTGGGGGGGGGTGTATGGGTATGTGCAATGGTCATGCTTTGGTGGTGGCTGTCTATGGTTTGTGTTGGCATTCAGGGGTTGGTGTTGTTTAGGGTGGGTTGTGCTGGTGAGACATTGGCAGGGAGGTTGTGTGCTGGGGGGTTGAGATTGGGGGTGGGAGGGGGTTGGCATGTTGGTTGTTTGGGGGGGTGTGAAGTAGTTGAGATTCGACTTACCAGAGTCCATTCCTCCGTGTACTCCAGCGAGGCCATCAGGATGCAGGATGTTTACTACCTCTTGCTCCCATGCTGTGAATTGGGGTGGAGTGGGTGGGGGTCCACCGCCAGTCTGCTGCACAGCGATGTTGTGTCGCGACACCATCGAGCGCACCTTCCCCCGTAGGTCGTTCCATCGCTTTCTGATATCTTCCCGATTTCTGGGATGCTGTCCCACAGCGTTGACCCTGTCTACGATCCTTTGCCATAGCTCAGCCTTCCTTGCTATAGTGGTGTGCTGCACCTGTGTGCCGAAGAGCTGGGGCTCAACCCTTATAATTTCCTCCACCATGACCCTGAGTTCTTGGTCCGAGAACCTGGGGTGTCTTTGGGGTGCCATGGGGTGGTGTGGATGAGGTGTGGGGTGGTGTTTATGGTGATGTGCGTGGTGATATGTGGTGATGTGTGCGTAAATGTGGTGTGGGTGATGAAGTTGGGTTCCTGTGTGTGTTGGGGTTTTCGATTGCTGTGCTCGCTCTCTCTATCTCTATCTCTATCGCCTTCTCTCCGATTTCCAACTAGTGGGGGTTTGTGGGTGATGTGGGTGTGTGTTTTATAGTTGATTGGATGTGTGGGAGTGTTGTTTGTATGTGTGTCAGGTGTGTGTATTTCAAATTGTCCAATGTGGGTGTGTTTTGGAGCTGTGTGTGTATTTTGAGTGCGGCGGTGTGTACCGCCAATGGAATACCGCGGTTGAAAGACCGCTGCGTGGATTCGTGGGTCAGAATGGCATGGGCGTGTTTGTGTTGGCGTGACGTTGGAGGTTTGGTCATCTCCAGTTTTCCGCGGCCCGCTGATGAGGCGGCCTTCCTTGGATGTCGGGTTTTTGGCGGTTTCACAGTTGGTGGTCAGAATGACCGTGGCGGTTTACCGCGGCCGCGGCGGTAGAATGGCGGACTTCTGACCGGCGGTAAGGGCCTTTTACCGCCGAGGTCAGAATGACCCCCTTGGGCTTCACCACTAAAATGACTTTGCCTGTCTTCTACTGCTTCAAGAAGGGACTCCCTGTTTGCTACAGGCACAAAGGAGCTGCTCAGAGTCCCCTGCATCAAGTCCTGCAAGCAGAGCCCAGCTGACCAGCACCCAGTGGCCATTTGAAGATTCTGACTAGGTGCATTCTGGGAATTGTAGCCCTAACTCCCAAGGAGCAACTCAGAGCTTCTGGAACCTTGGATCCAGTTGTGGACACTTCAAGGACCCAAAAAGGACTTCTGGAAGAAGATCCATATGTTTGGAGAAATTTGGAGCAACTCCATAAGTTGAAAAGGTGTATTGTAGGAGTTGTAGTCCCAGACCCCAAGAGGCAAACCAGAGCCTCTGAATCCTTGTCTGGTGCTGTGGACCACTTTCCTGAATCAAGAAACACTTCTGAAAAGTAAGTGTAACAGTGTTACCTCATGGGTGGCCTGAACTCTGGATTTTGTCCCTTTCCAGGGTCACCTTTTTATAACCCTTTGAGTGCTAGTTGCTTCTAAGCGCTAGAAAGCATGAATTCTTTAAAAATCAATATCTCCGGCTCCCCTCATCCAATTTTAATCATTTTTATGTCATTTTAAAGATAAAAATGTAATCTATTTTTATAAATTGGTGTTGGATTTTTATTGTGTTTTGCGTTTTACTTATTCACTGTTTTGTGATTTTAAAATGCTTTACACACTTGTCTCCAAAGTTAAGCCTTGTCGCTCATTGCCAGGCTATCAAGGGTTGTGCTGGTTTTAATTTATTGAGACCTAACTGGACCTAAGTGGAGGTTAGTGGTCTGTTGCTAAATGTAGGTACTTACCTGCCCTTACCAATAGTCCACTTTCCAACAGCTATCCATTGTTGACCATCAGGGCCCAGAGGTATGTGGACTACTGTGTACTTGCTCAACATTTGTGTCATCAGACTAGTGAGGATCAAGTGGCCCTAAAATTCCAGAATCCCTGTGCCATAGCCAATACGTGGCACAATGTATGCAATTCACCAATTTGACACCCCCGATGCTACATAAAGCCTTGGCTAGGCATCATGGATGCAAGGTGGGGGTCATCTGATAGGGGGACAGGAAACTTCCCACTGGAAATTCTAAGGTTTGGCAAAGCATCATTCATGTTTCCTTGGGCTAACACTTGCTCAGAGCACGCGTTACAAGGGGGCACACCATTGCTCACAATGGGCCCCATGTACAGTTCAAGCTTAGTGCCCATATAGCTTTGTCTACAGATTTGGTACCTATTGCCCTCTATCCTGTGCTACGTTGTACCAATTGGGTAATGCGGCACACACATGGTGGCTGTATGGGTGCTCTAAGGGGCACAGTAAGATTGGCAATTCACTGGGTGCAGCTAAAGTATGCCTATTTCTTGAACAACAGGTGCATATGCATCTCAGACATCTCCTAATTACTAGGTAAACACATTCTATGCCCAAGTGATGTGTCCAAGATCACTCACAAATATCATGCTTGGCAGACCATGTTGGTATATCTCCACACATCTAGACATATCCCACAACCTACTTGAGCAGAGTTGTATTCTCACTGTGTACTCAACTGACTGTTTTGGCCAGCACAATAAGGCTACTTGCAAGACTGCTGCCTTACTCAAATCTGAAGAGCAGTGAGGCAAAGGTGGTACAAGTATCTCATACATAAGCCACCTAGAGACCTCAAAACATGTACATCATTAGTACCGTTACCTGAGTAACTGAAAGCTACGTCTGGCACACAGTGCTGTCAACAGTGCTGTGACATGTATGTTGGCAACATGCATGTTAATCAGATAAACAGAAGCTCAGACACATATCATGGTTGACATCAATGTATATGTGGGCATGCTTTCCTTTTCCTAACACACACTATTCCTTAGCAGCACACGTTAGCACTTGTGCAAAAATCAACTCATACTCCATCTTCAACACACTATCAGACATGATTTCCATATCCTAACTCAGGTGATGTAATCTCATTGGTCACACAATACAGTTCATTAATTCATTGCACAGATCAGACCCTCTCACACAAAACCCTGAAATGACACACGTGATGCACAAGGTGACACTTACTAGCTGCATTTGGGTCTTCAAATCAGAACATTTCTCCAGTGGTGTATGGTGGAGGCCCACCTGAAATACATGGCAGGAATACATAGCTTAGTGATTTTGGACATTGCTGTGCATGGACAAAAGTTACACATTCAACTTGTTAATCTGAGTAAGCAAGTCAACTTAGTGGTTGGTCAGAACAACACCCAAACATGTATAATCTGTCAGTGAGATGAAGGGCCAGATAATGGAGACCCTGGCACAACAAAAGCATCACTTTCCCTGATGCTCCTGTGGTGCATTTCTCCGCTCCATATGTACATGGATTTGTCATGCAACTGTTTTTTTGTGTTACACCTCTATGTCATATGCGGCAGCATGACACAGTATTCTGCATCAGAGGGGCATGCAATGGTTGTTGCAGTGTCCGTCCCATTGTAACACCCACTGCTTTTGACTCTGCCCCATCTTACTGATTATCATTCCTAAAAGACTACAACCTTCCCAGGGGTAGTGTGAGCATAGCAAAGTGTTGAGGAATGCATTAATACATCCTTGTTTTTTATCACTAATATGTGTGTGCCATTTCAAGGCACACACACTAGAGCTAAAATGCCATGGCAGTTTCATCATGTTCATGTATTTGTCCCTTCCTGCACATTACCTGAATAACAATACGTATGTCTTTCCAATACTGTGTCGGCAGCCATTGTCATCATAGTAGACCATTTTGTCAGAAAAGGATACCAACATGCGCATATACACTCCCCTCAACACAGGCACACTTGCACTGTGGTCCAAATATGCCTGCGTTGGTGCGGGCTTCTGAGTAATGTGCTACTGCTGTCACAGATGCAGGCCTGACCCATAATGTCTGTAAAACGGTTTCAAAGAGAGGGAGCACACTGCTTGCACTCCAGCAACAAAGTATAACCCCAAAGCATCATGGTCCATGCAGTCGATTTGTAGTCTGTTCAAAAAGTTAAAAGAGTCTTTCACCTCCGTAGGTGCAGAAAGTGCTGTATATCCCTGTACATGTGTTTCTGCATTTAGCCGGTCATCAGCAGGGAGCAGCGTGGAGTAGGGGCTTGCTTGGAATGCTGCCAAATGTCTTCTCAGGTTTAAGTACCGCTCATGGTGCACAGGTGCCATCCAAGGCTCGTCAGCCGTAGCTCAAGGGAGCCGTCAAAAGACAGTTTCAAAGAGAGGGAGCACACTGCCTGCACTCCAGCAACAAAGCATAACCCCAAAGCATCATGGTAAATGCAGTCGATTCATAGTCCGTTCAAAAAGTAAAAAGAGACTTTCACCTCCGTAGGTGCAGCAAGTACTGTATATCTCTGTACACATGTTTCTGGGTTTAGCCCGTCATCCGCAGGGAGCAGTGTGGACCAGGGGATTGCTTGGAATGCTGCCAAATGTCTCCTCAGGTTTAAGTACGGACTACGAATCAACCGTGTTTAGCCTGTCATCAGCAGGGAGCAGCGTGGACTAGGGGCTTGCTTGGAATGCCACCAAATGTCTTCTCAGGTTTAAGTACCACTCATGATGCACAGGTGCCTCCCAAGGCTCGTCAGCCATGGCTCAAGGGAGCTGTCAAAAGACAGTTTCAAAGAGAGGGAACACACTGTCTGCACTCCAGCAGCAAAGTATAACCTCAAAGCATCATGGTAAATGCAGTCAATTCATAGTCCGTTCAAAAAGTAAAAAGAGTCTTTCACCTCCGTAGGTGCAGCAAGTGCTGTATATCCCTGTACACATGTTTCTGGGTTTAGCCCGTCATCAGCAGGGAGCAGCGTGGACTAGGGGCTTGCTTGGAATGCCGCCAAATGCCCTCTCAGGTTTAAGTACCACTCATGGCACAGAGGTGCCTCCCAAGGCTTGTCAGCCATGGCTCAAGGGAGCCGTCAAAAGAAAGTTTCAAAAAGAGGGAGCACACTGCCTGCACTCCAGCAACAAAGTATAACCCCAAAGCATTATGGTAAATGCAGTCGATTCGTAGTCCATTCAAAAAGTAAAAAGAGTCTTTCACCTCCGTTGGTGCAGCAAGTGCTGTATATCCCTGTACACATGTTTCTGGGTTCAGCCCGTCATCAGCAGGGAATAGCGTGGACTGGGGGCTTGCTTGGAATGCCGCCAAATGTCTTCTCAAGTTTAAGTACTGCTCATGGCGCACAGGAGCCTCCCAAGGCTCGTCAGCTGTGGCTCAAGGGAGCCATCAAAAGACAGGCTGTCTGTAAAACGGGGCAGGCCTGTGGTACAAATTCAGCACATGTGTGTCAGATAATAGAAACATTATGGGGTGTATGTGATACACAATGTACACAAAGAGGTATGTGGAAGTAATCTGGACCTGGTGCATAGCTAAGTTCCCTTAAATACCGTTGGCCAAAGACACAAAGGGGCAGATATAAGGAAAGTGGTGCTGCATCTAGTGCCTCGCAACTGTCCTTTCTCCCCTTAGCATCCCTCTTTCCTCCACCATGTGTGCACTGTATGATATATACGGCGCACCATGCAACAGGGTAGGGGGCAATTGCGTCATTTCATATAGATGCAAATTATGTACTCAGCATGAATGGCACCAAAGATTTTGCAATACTCCTGCAGAGTACATGGGGCACCATCATATATAAAGGTATACCCCCTTTTAAAGCCAGCTCTGAGCAGGCGTTCAAAGTGCGGGAAAAATGGTGCTAGGATATATAAAGTTATTCCCTGTCCCATTTATTTCCACCCTCCTTACAGGGGTAGGCCCCCCTCCCATACATGATTGCTGGCGCAGCCATCTTGTTGTGCAAGGCTTAACAAAGTGGCACTGTGCATGCATCGCACCACTTTGTTAATATGGCGTGGGGAAAATGGCACTTCAGCCCTGCCTTAGCATATTTTATGAATTTCACAATGGCAGCAGCTAGGTGGAGATAGGGGCTCCTAAATCTGGCCCACAACAACCTGTCCTGACCCCTGACAAAACATTCTGCACTCAAACTCATGGCTGCTTGTCATGCAAATAAGGATGTTGCAATGCAATTGGGGTGCTTACCAACTGGTCAACCAATCTGTATCCCTGGGTGCTCCAGTAGATCCTGCTCCCGTGCTATCAGGTCAGCTCAACGGTGTAGGAAGGTGACTTTCGTCTAGCATGGTTACCCCCATTTTTGACCAGTTTGTCAGTGTTTGTCAGTGTGTTTTTACTGTCTCACTGGGATCATGCTAATCAGGACCCCAGTGCTCATAGTTTGTGGCCTATATGTCAGTGTATTTTACTGTGATGTCAGTATGCTTGACCGTGTCATTGGAGCCCTGCTAATCAGAACTACAGTGCTCATACTCTCTCTGTGTACCAAAGTTGTCACTACAGTCTAGTGACTCCATATTCCAATTCAAATTGGCAAACTGCCCCCCCTTATAAGTCCCTAGTATATGGTACCTAGGTACACATGGTATGGGGTTCCAGGAGATCCTTATGGGCTGCAGCATTTCTTTTGCCACCCATAAGGAGCTCATACAAACACTCCTTCAGGACTGTCACCGGTGCTTTTCACAAGAAAAGTGCACTCTAATACTTAGAGGTATAGACAATTATACCTAGCAGTCTTATTTTCACTCAAAAGAAATTGTTTCCAAATGTTTTTCTTTTTCTCTAAAAAGTCAGGTGAAATAGTTTGCTTACTTCTTACTCATCTCCCTACCATTTTCTATCACTCTGTCTTCTATTGGGGTTGTCAAGACCACTTATGAAAATCTTAATTTCCAATGTCCGAGGGCTCTCTGTTTATAAAGAAGCTTAGGGATTAGTAAGAACCCCAATATGAATTTCCTTTTGAATCTCCTCTTGCAAGATGGCCAGGAGCATCCTGATGGTCATATACAACCAGAAGGGGAGGTAGAGGGAGATTCTGACTAGGTAGATTCGGGAGAGGGTCCTCAAGATGCAGGGGTGGGTCCTTCCACAGATCTTTCTCTCAACAAACCACCTAGTGTAGCTCATAGTGGGAAAGGGGCACACCCAAGTAGGACACCCTTTACCCCTAGAGGTCAGGTCACTAGGGTTACACAAGTTAGGAAAAGATCAATCTCTGCTCACTCCCATGTCACTTCTATGTCAGAAGTGTCCCACACTCTGCTCACTTCCATGTCACTTCTGTATCAGAAGTGTCCCACACATCCAACCCTGAGGACCAGTCCCTAGATAGGGAACTCAGAATGCTGACGTTGGAGGAGGCCAGACTGAGGCTACAGCAGCAACGGTTTCCTTAGATAGGGAATCCCTAGCTGTGGAAAGGGAACGACAGGGGTTGGGGTTAGTTCTCCATGGTGGCATCAGCATGATCAGTTTCAGAAGTTATGAGGTCAGGTAGGACAACATTAGCTCCAGAAACTTACATAAGACTGTTCCCCCATACAAGGTGGGGGATGATATTCAAAACTGGTTTGCTGCACTTGAGACGGCCTGTAAGGTTCAAAGGGTCCCTCAAAAGCAGTGGGCTGCTATACTTTGGTTGTCCTTCTCTGACAAAGGGAGCGACAGACACCTCACTGTTAGGGAGGAGGATGCAGACAACTACAACATTTTAAAAAATGCACTCATTGATGGTTTTGGGCTCACCACAGAGCAATACAGAATTAAGTTCAGGGAAACCATGAAAGAATCTTCACAAGATTGGGTTGACTTTGTGGACTGTTCTGTGAAAGCTTTAGAAGGTTGGTTATATGGCGGTAAAGTGTCTGATAACCAGGGTCTGTATAATCTGATTTTGTGGGAGCATATATTGAATAGTTGTGTGTCTGATTTGTTACACCAGTATCTTGTGGACTCAGATCTGACCTCTCCCAAGAATTGGGAAAGAAGGCAGACAAATGGGTCAGAACAAGGGTGAGCAGAAAAAGCTCATACGGGGGTGACAAAGAAAAGAAGAAAGATGGTGAGAAATCTCAGGACAAGCATGGGGATAAAAGTAAACACAAAGATCTTTCTTCAGGTCCACAACACTCCTCTGGGGGTGGGGATAAATCATCCTCCTGTTCTTCTCACTCTCACAATAAAAAGCCCTGGTGCTATGTGTGCAGAGGTAAAGGCCATAGGCCAGGGGATAAGGCCTGCCCAGGCAAAGCGCCTGAGCCATCCACCACTAATATATCAAGTTCAAACTCTAGTGCCCCTAGCAGTAGTAGTAATAGTGGTGGAACTACTGGCAATAGTCAATCAAAGGGTGTAGTTGGGTTCACTGTTGGGTCCATCATAGACTCTGGGGTACGTGGAACTCCCAAGACAGTTTCTGTCACACCTGGTGGCATTGGCCTTGCCACCTTGGCTGCTTGTCCTCTTAATATGGACAAGTACAAGCAGTCAATTTTAATAAATTTTGTTGAGGCCCAGGCCTACAGGGACAAAGGTGCCAGTATCACTTTGGTGACTGAAAACTTGGCGTCACCTGCACAACACCTCCTTGGACAGAAGTACCAGGTTACTGATGTCAACAACTCCACTCAATCTCTCCCCTTAGCTGTAGTGCAACTTAGTTGGGGTGGAGTTACTGGCCCAAAGCAGGTGGTGGTATCACCTAGCTTACCTGTAGACTGTCTCTTAGGTAATGACCTAGAGGCCTCAGGTTGGGCTGAGGTAGAGTTTATGACCCATGCATCATTGCTGTGTATCCCTGAGGAATTGCTTCATCTCATTTCTGTTTAAATGAAAAAGCAAAGAAGAGAAGGAGGCCTGAAGTCTCAGGATCCTTCTCATTCAACAGGTAAAAGTCCCTCTCTGTGGAACCACTAAACCAGATAGGCAAAACTGCACTGTTTTAGTAAAGTTGGAGCAACCCTCCAACCCTCCCAGAGAAACTTTAGTGTAGCTGCCCTGCACTACCTCTAAACACATAGGACTCATACTCCTTGTATGGAGCTTATAGGACAGCAGCCCTGCCCTGCTCCAACACAAGAGAAACAGCAATCCTGTCCTCTCTTTCAGCCATATGGACAAACATTTTGCCCAGCTATGGCCTTTCTGAGACAGCACCCCTGTCTAGCATTCCCATCCTTAGGGCAACAACCCTGTCTTGACATAGGTCAGTGGAACAGTTACACCTCCCCACTTTAAACTTTACAAATAGAGAAACTGTGAGTAAGCATTTGCACTGTTTCTAGGCAAAAGTCTCCAAACAGGATGGTTTGCCTCCGCACAGGGAAGAAACCAAACAGTGAATGATAAAGGGAGTAACCACTCTACTGCAGAGCCACTCTCCAATTATCACCACTTAGACAATAATGTCTCAACTGGCCAAGGTTAGCCTTACTGCCCATCGTTTGAGGGGGGTTGTGTAGTAAGGTGGCTTTCTTCTAGCATAGTTACCCCCATGTTTGACCTGTTTGTCAGTGTTTGTCAGTGTGTTTTTACTGCCTCACTGGGAACCTGCTAGTCAGGACCCCAGTGCTCATAGTTTGTGGCCTATATGGCAGTGTATTTTGCTGTGATGTCAGTATGCTTGACTGTGTCACTGGAGTTCTGCTAACCAGAACTCCAGTGCTCATACTCTCTCTGTTTACCAAATGTGTCACTATAGTCTAGTGACACCATATTCCAATTCAAATTGGCACACTGGGCCCACCTTATAAGTCCCTAGTATTGTCAAAGCCCAGCTCACCTGAGTCCTTGTTCAGTTCTGATGGAGGTTGAAGACAATCCGACCCCACCCTGAAACTGCTTGTTCCAGCACACTAGTTTTTAAAACAGTGCACTAAGAACAGAAGCTCAAGGGAAGGGGGAAGTGGATAAAATAAAATAAAGAGACAACACCGTTCTTGCGTTTCCACTGTTGAAGTGCTGCACAAATCTGCGGCCCTCTCTGACTTTTGTAGAAACTGGTGCCTAATGAAACATAAACAAAGAACAGATAAGTACAACCTATTCCTAACTGGGTTCCTGACTATCCCTTTATTTATTAGAAATTTTCTTCTAAAAGTACCTCTTGGATCCTGGTCTCTAGTTTCCAGGTCTGGAATGTGTTACTGGTCTGGGATGTGCTTTCTATTACTCTAAAGCTTCTAAAACATTAAACAAATACCGTTATCAGAATTACCAATATCAAACATTCATCTTAATATAACTAAAGCCTAAATTCCCAATAGCAGACTCACTTTTCCCATATTTCCAGAATCTTTTATAAAACAAATACTGTACTTTTACGTCAAAATACAGCATGTAATTTGTGCAAGTCCTTGATTTACTGTTTGCCTTGCTGTTAATGGTTTCCACGGTTCGATTCTTAAAAGTTCCATAAAAAAAAAATGTTTGCTTCACAAAGTTCCGCAAAGTATTCTTGTAACAAAGAGTTTGAATCACAATGTTCGTGGAAGGTATCTTGTTTCAAATTGTCTATACACGAATCCAGAAATTGTTGTCAAAGTTCTTTCAGGTAATAAAAGTTTTGCACTTACTTGTTGCTGGCAAGAGATACTGATCAGTCTAACCTTGTCTTCTTTCTCTTTTGCAGGTTGCTTGTAGGAGAGAGGCTAAGGCAAGGAGGAACCGGAAACCGGAAGAAGGAAGAGCCAGCAGCTGCGCCCATTGAAGCCAATGAAAGTCTGTAGAGAGCAGGAGTGCCAGCGCCGAGGGATCTGGCCTCAGGTAAGCGGGAGGTAGACGAGCACAAGCACTGGGTGAGGCTCGGGGGCTGCCTTTTATAGACAGGGCTGGGTGTGGTCCTCACATGCTGCACATGTTCTTGAAAGGTGTGCAGAGCTGGGTGTGGTTTGAAGAGCTGGGTGTGGTCCTCACATGCTGCACATGTTCTTGAAAGGTGTGCAGAGTTTCAGTTATTATGCAAATGAGTTAAATTAACACATGGCCTAGAGAGGAGTGTTTTAAAGAAGCCTTGGTAAAAGCAAGGCCCAATGTGTAAACAAAACAGCACATTAAACAACATACACAGAAGCCTAGGGGGGGGGGGGGGGGGAGGTGAGATAACAAGAAAGGCTTTCAATAGTAAGTTTAAAAGAGAGCTATTACAGAACCCACTAGTGCAGTGAGAGGGGACATGCTCTTTGCTGTGCACAAACCCTAACAAGTATTTGGTACCTAGGTACCCAGGGCATTGGGGTTCCAGGAGATCCTTATGGGCTGAAGCATTTATTTTGCCACCCATAAGGAGCTCAGACAAACACTCCTTCAGGACTGCCACACCATTTCACAGCCATCTTCACTACACCAGGTAACTTAAAAGTCACCTATATGTCTAACCTTCAGTTACTGAAGGCTAGGTGCAAAGTTACTGTGTGTGAGGGCACCCTTGCACTAGCAAAGGAGTCCCCACGTTGTCCAGGACCAATTTCCCGGACTTCGTGAATGCGGGACGCCATTATTTGCATGCACTACATATATGTCAATGCATATATGTAGCTTCACAATGGTAACTCCGAATATGGCCATGTGAGGTCTTGAAGATTGTGAAATGTCCCCCCAGTCCAAATCTGGTATTGGGGGCCATTTCCATGCACCCTGGGGGCTCCACCATAGACCCCCAGTACTGCCAAACCAACTCTCCGAGGTTTCCACTGCAGCCCCAGCTGCTGCCACCTCTCAGATAGGTTTCTTCCCTCCTGGGGATTGAGCAGCTCAGTCCCAGGAAGGCAGAACAATGCATTTCCTTTAGGAGAGGGGTGTTACACCCTCTCCCTTTGGAAATAGGTGTTACAGGCATGGGAGGGGTATCCTCCCAGTGCTTTGAAGTGCACAGATGGTGCCCTCCTTGCATAATCCAGTCTACATCGGTTCTGGGACCCCCAGTCCCTGCTCTGGCGTGACACTGGACAAAGGAAAGGGGAGTGACCACTCCTTTGTCCATCACCACCCCAGGGGTGGTGCCCAGAGCTCCTCCAGAGTGTCTCTGACGTTAGACATCTTGGATTCCAAGGTGTGGGGACCCTCTGGAGACATTTGAGTGGCCAGTGCCAGCAGGTGATGTCAGAGACCCCTCCTGATAGATGCATACCTCGGTAGGTAGCCAATACCCCTCTCAGAGCTATTTAGGGTCTCTCCTCCGGGTGTTTCCTCCGATTCAGTTTGAAAGACTCGGTCAGGATTCCTCTGAAACCTCTGCTTCAGCTTCTGACTGTTGGATCAACCGCAGACTGCTCCAGGACCTCTGTAACTGCAACAAAGTATCCAGGAAGACTCCTATGACCTGCAAGTTCAGCTCCAGCCAGCATTTGCAACAGTTTCCAAGGTGTGCATGCTCTGAGGACTGCCTGTCTTCACCCTGCACCCGAAGAACCAAAGGAATCTCCCGTGGAGTGACAGAGTCACTTCCCTGCTTCAGCAGGCACCTTTCTGCACGATGACCAGTACTCTGGGACTCCTCTTCTGTCAACGAGCATGATCCCTGGAACACAGGTGGTGGACAAAAGTGATCCTGACTGTCCAAAGGTCCAGCTGTCCAAGTTTGGTGGAGGTAAGGGCTTGCCTTCTCGTGCACTGACAGTACCCCTGTGCATTGCGTCTTCTGCAGCTTCCTGGGCTCCTGTGCACTCTTTCTGAAAGTTCTTAGTGCACAGCACAGCTCAGGTCCCCGCGACTCTATCCTGCAACGCTCAGCTCCTGAGTTGTTCTCCGGCGGCATGGGACCATTTTGTGTAGTGCTGCAACAACTGCATTCTGCAACTCCTTTGTCCCCGTGTCCTGGGACTCCTGCGTGGGCTGCCTTGTCTTCTGAGGGCTCTCTAAAGTGCTGAGAGCCCCGTCTGTCTCCTCAGTCTGAGTCGAGACCTCCAGGTCCCTCCTGGGCCCGTGCAGCCCCTCTTTAATGCAAACCGTGACCCTTTGCGAACAAAGGCGTGTTGGCGGAATCCAGCGACGCAAACTGCCTGCATCCAACGACTCGACGTGGGACATCTCCTGCACCAAGCAGGAACCCGCATATATCTTCTTTGGTGCACTTCTGTACTTTTCTTCCAACTGGAGTATCCACTTTTACAACTTCATCCAGGTTGGTGGCGCTCCTGTTCTTTCTGGACTCTTCATCAACTTCTGGACTTGGTCTCCTTTCTTCACAGGTGTTCAAGTCCAGTAATCCATTGTTGGTTTCTTGCAGTCTTGCTTTGTCCTTGCATAATCCTTTACCACGACTTCTAGTGTGTTCTGAGGAAACTTGTTGTACTTTACTCCTGTTTTCCTGGGCTCTGAGGTACTTACCTTTGGTGTTTTCTTACACTTCCAGTGCCCCTCCATACACTACACTTGCCTAGGGGGGAAACCTATATTCGCATTCCACTATTTTAGTATATGGTTTGTGGTGCCCTAGGCCCATTGCAATCTATGGTGTTTTTCATTGTTTGCGCTATTTTATGACTACTTACCTGATTTTTGTCTATAGTGTATATATTATGTATAATACTTACCTCCAGTAGGAGTATTGCCTCTAAGATTTTTTTGACCTTGTGTCCCTAAAATAAAGTACCTTTATTTTTGGTAACCCTGAGTATTGTCTTTTATTGTGTATAAGTACTGTGTGACTATAGTGGTATTACGAGAGCTTTGCATGTCTCCTAGTTCAGCCGAGGCTGCTCTGCTACAGCTACCCCTAGACAGCCTAAGCTGCTAGACACTGCCTACATTTCACTAAGGTGGATCACTGGACCTAGTATAAGGTATACAAACAAAAAAGTATAAGTATACAAACCAGGCCAGCTTCTCACAAACTGTGTTTCAACTGGTGGTCTGTGCGCACTACTCCAAATATTCTGCATAGGTGGTGGAGCACCTTGCCCCACCGCAGCTTCCGTGACTCTGTGAGGTAGCCCTGGATTGTGCAGTCACCCAAAACCAGCATCATCGGAAGATAATGCTGCACCAGCCATATGATCCTTCCCAGTTCATCAGCTACCATCTTGCCCTCTCTTTCCCAGACATTATGCACTATGTACAAACTACAAAAGTAACAGCCCCCAAAAAATAATCAATAAACTACTCCACCTAGTCCTAATTACCCCAAAAAACTATGCTACCCCTGAATAAACACCCCACAAAACAATCACAAATACAGGACTAAAACACTACAAAAGACTGAGGAAAAAGACAAAAAGCATACAACAGCAACAGGACACAGCACAAAACTCTCCATCAACACCAATCCTCCATGAGCACCAGCTCCACACATCCTCACAGTCACTGGCAAAAAGTATGTGAAGTGAAAGTGAATGCACTGCACCATGTATGCAGCCAGGAAGTCCAGTTTCATTACTTCCTGGCCTCTGCGTCACATTTTCTCATAGGCATTATTTTTTTTGACGCATGACGATTATACATCGATTTTTACGCATTGAGGCTGACAAGGCCTCAAGATTTGTGATTGACATGCAGGGGCCAGGCGTAATTTTTTTCTTAACAAAATAAGAAGTATTGGCGTTTGCGGCGAACATTTTGATAAATGAGGGTCATGCGTGGTATTCCTTCCCATGAAGCCTGACAAGGCCTGTGGACTTGCAATTGGTGTGCAGGGGCCATGCGTCATATTTTTGGCATAGCGGAGTATGGAATAATGTAGTTTGTGTCAAAATGTTTGATGCATAACAGGAATGCGTGGATTTTGTAAGGCTGACAGTGCACTGAGGCCATGCATTATTTAGTAAGCATGGTATGGCTACCTGTGTGTGCATGTACGCACAGATCTGAACTGTAACATTTGTGTTGGAAATGGACTCTCTGCAGGCTCCCCCCCAAACTTTTTGACTTCCTCCTTTTCTTTTTCTGACCTCATTATTGCTGGCTTTAGGACTCTGGACTCTTTACCACTGCTAACCAGTGCTAAAGTACATGTGCTCCCTCCCTAAAACATGGTAACATTGGCTCATACACAATTGACATATTTAATTTACTTGTAAGTCCCTAGTAAAGTGCACTACATGTGCCCAGGGCCTGTAAATTGAATGCTACTAGTGCGCCTGCAGCACTGGTTGTGCCTCCCACATTAGAAGCCCCTTAGCCATGTCTCAGGTCTTCCATTGCAAGGCCTCTGTGTGCAGTTTCACTGCAACTTCGACTTGGCATTTAAAAGTACTTGCCAAGCCTTAAACTCCCCTTTTTCTACATATAGGTCACCCCTAAGGTAGGCCATAGGTAACCCATAGGGCAGGGTGCTATGTAGGTAAAAGGCAGGACATGCACATGTGTGTTTTATATGTCCTCGTAGTGGAAAACTCCTAAATTATTTTTCCACTACTGTGAGGCCTGCTCCTTTCATAGAATAACATTAGGGCTAGCCTCATATACTGTTTGAGTGGTAGATTCTAATCAGAAAGGGGTAACCAGTTCATATTTAGTATGGCCAGAATGATAATAGAAAATCCTGCTTATTGGTGAAGTTGGATTTTATATTACTGTTTCAGAAATGCCACTTTGAGAACGTGAGCATTTCTCTACACCTAAAATTCATCTGTCCCTTATAGCCTGTCTCCAGTCAATGTCTGGGCTGGGCTGGTTGAAAGATCCCTTGTGCATTCCACCCAGACAACCACAAACACAGGATACTCAGTCACACCTCCACTCATCTGCATACTTCCTGGGCTGGAAGGGTGGAGGGCCTGACACTCACATTTCAAAGGCTAGTGGCCTGCCCTCACACAATGGACTGCCAAACCCCCTACTGGGACCCTGGCAAACAGACCTGTACTAAAAGGGGAACTTGTACACTTCAAAACTACTCTTTGAAGTCTCCCTCACTTCAAAGGCATTTTTGGGCATATAAACTGGGTCCCTGACCCCACCAGATCATACACTTCTGAACCTGAACTTGCAACCTGTGAAGAGGAACTGACTGGCTGCCCAAAGGACTCATCTGGACTGCTTTGCGGAGAAGGACTGCTGCTCTGCTGTTGCCCTGCTGCCCTCTGACTTTGCTGAGAAGTGCTCTCCAAAGGATTGGATTGAGCTTGCCTCCTGTTTTCTGAAGTCTCAGGGCCAAAAATAATTAATCTCTCCTGGAAACTCCCTGTGCACCGAAAATCGACGCACAGCCTGCCAGAAATGACACTCAGCCATTTTGTGACAGACAAATTGCCGCACAGCCGAGCCGGAATGACACACCCCGACTTTTCAAGTGAAGATTCGACGCAGCGCCTGCCTTGCGACTGGAAATTCGACACACAGCCCTACCAGATAGACGCATAACGAACCGGAACGAGACAGCTGATTCCCCGAGAGGAAAATCGATGCAGAGTCTGCCATGCAACAGAAAATTTGACACATCTCCACACCGGTTTGACGCAATGCCTGTGACTTCTTTCCACATGCCCAGGATTTCCCCACATCGTTCTTGGGCGTCAAAAAGATCCCTGTATCGCAGTAAGGAACCAAGACTGCGTACCGGAAAACGATGCAAGGCCCCTTGCAGCGTGGATAGAAACAATGCATCGTCTGTGCCACGTCGGAAAATCCAACGCACACCCTATTTTTCCATGCATCTCCTCCTCTGCGGTCTCCGTGCGTGTTATTTTTGACACAAAGAAGGTACTTGTGTAAACAAGAGACAACTGTTGATTTCTAAGATTTAAGACTCTTTTTAATCATGCAAAAATTATATCTCAGCTTGTGCTTATTGAATTTTTATCATTTTGACCTTAATTTAACCAGATAAATATCATATATTTTTCTAAACCTGTGTGGTGTATTTTTGTGGTCTTTTCACTGTGTTACTGTATGATTTATTGCACACATACTTTACGCATTGCCTTCTAAGTTAAGCCTGACTGCTCAGTACCAAGCAACCAGAGGGTTGAATTGTGTGTGACTTAACCTGACTAGGATTGTGGTCCCTACTTGGATAAGGGTGTATACCTCTGCCAACTAGAGACCCCATTTCTAACAAACGGTATGTGTTACCATTATGTTTGAATGTGTGTGATGTATGTGATGACCAAAACCATTTGCATATGTGCATGTGTTGCTAGACTTTGTACACATACATGTTACCACATGTGTACCAGGAATGTAGATATGTGATCTAACAAATATTTGTGGGTCTACCACATTGTAATGTCTGATTTCCAAATATAAATATTAACAACACAGTAGATATGATGGGCTATGTCCAATACATGGTAATGCATGTGATAACCATGACAAATCGTACTCAGAGGATGCAGTGAACAACGTCTGGGTTGATTTCATGTGAGTGCATGTGTTTCCATACTGAGGCGTGTTGTCAGGTTCAGGCTTCATGATGCTCTGCTACATGTATGACATATAGTTCCCTATGCATCTATGATGCAGGAGATGGTGTACTCATGTGTGTCAATGAAGGTTGGTCTATGCCGTGTGTGTGAAAAGACATGTGTAATGTCATATGTGCAAAATTTACCAGAGCATTGTGTTGATATATGAAACCTCACATATCTACCTTCCTTCAAGGACACATGTTGGACTTGACTATGTAGTCATATCAGTCTCACCTATGTTTCCATATGATGGAACACATCTGATGGTCATTTAAGTCTATCAATGATCATGTGATACAAATTCACTTTCTTTAATGGAAAGTTGACTTTTGTGCAGACTCCAACACACAATACCAGGCCTGTGCCATTTAAGTGGTACATGTGTGCTGGGGTGTCAGACATATGTGTGCATGCTACAAACTAGGTACTTACAAACGACCACAACATGTTTGTTAGGACTGTCACATACAATAGCATACAACTGTGTAGCAGTGTTGCAGTCAGGCAATGATGGCAACCTAGTGACCATTTATACTATGTGACTTTTCTAGACACATGGACACATGGTCACATCATTTTGCGCAGGTTTACAGTACTCCACTTTGCTCAGGCCACTGTGCACACGCATCAGGCCTGTGACTGTGTCAAGAGTCAATGTACCCTCAACATTGGCGTTATGGGGTATTTGGTGGTGATCTAGCGTCCTCATGATAGCTCTTCAGCAGAACAATTTGCAGTCCCCTGCAGACTGACACATGCACATTTGTGATCAAGTGGCCTGGGATTTTCATTTTCCTTTGGGGTACTTGATGTCAGGCTTGCCCTAGAATGTACAGAGGACTGGCTACTTGTACGTGTAGGACATGTCACATCATTTGGCATGGTCTGACAGACATGGTAATACATTATTAGTAATTTCTATTTGCAGCTTGGTTAGGGTCTGTATCTCTAGTGTAACTTGGAATTTGTGGACAACCCAGGGGATAGATGATGTCATCTGTCACTCCCTTCTGTCAGAATAGTATGCGATGGGCAACTACAATGTTGTTGTTGTAGCAAACATGAGTGGGTTATGTACTGATCTAGGCATCTTCTCTGAACATATGTTGGGTGATCACATGGTGACGTTGTGTTTTACAATCGGTATTGGTCTATGTGTGTACCTTCTTCATCATTTATGGCATATCTTGTTTGGAATAGATTAGGTCCTACATTGCTGCCATTCTTTTGGCTCCTTACACTTTGTACACATCTTATACTGCAACATTGTCCTGTCATACATGGACAGGATGCAACGTGTGACTTGTGTAATTTGGAGATGTACACATTTTCTACTACTGGCTACATAATAGTTTCCCTCCCATTTCCAGGCTTTGCGAGGTTACATGACTTCCACACACAAATGACAGTACACCTGCCACAGTACTTGTGTGGTCTCCAAATGAATTCCCCATGTTGTATCTCCATGTATCTGTGGGATTCTCTCAGCTGTCCTTCCACATCCTTTGGTGTACATGGGTTTGCATTAAATTCTGCATTCCACAACCTATATCACTGTCACCATGAGTGTATCTTGTTAGTGAGTGAAATCATCTCAGCGCTGTATTTTATTTTTGACACATGCAACATATCTGTCTCCTTCTTCACCCATACATTTTAGGAGGGGTCTGTGACATGTTTGGACATTTCTAGACATACCTGCACATTCCACACCTGAGTGGCAAGTTGGAGACCTGGTCATTTTAGGCAATTTTGTCACTTTTGGTAACTTTCTCTTGGTCAGGCACGTGAGTGTCAAAGTTTTCATATGTGGTGTGTGATGGTATCATATAGACTATACTGGGTAACTTTGCTGACACATGTCAACCATTGTAGTTAATTGCAAACCCTTTCCTACCTAGGCCATACACCCATACATCAGTCCTCACATGTATATCCGGATTATCTGCAGGAATGTGTCAAGACAGCAGATTTGTGTAACAAGTGTGTTAGAATGTACATAGGAAGAGGGACAAACTCTGCCTACATTTCACCCAGACATTCATTTGGTGGTGCATTCTCTCATTTTATAGTTAGTTCCTGGCTATGGGCCAAATGTATGGAGAGTGGATCAGCACCTATTGCAGCTTCACTTGTCTAGCAACCCTTAATGAACTCCACAACCAACATGTGTGTGCTATATTTGAGGTACAGAACACCATGTGGCAGGGTTGGGCCCAATGGCTGTGCCAGGACGTAGCGCCATTGAAAAAGGGTATAGGCTTAGGCTGTGGTTTCTGACACTGAACAGTTAATGAAGGTCCATTGATACAGCCCTTGGTCTCCCCGCTTGTCACACGTGCTCAGTGTTGGCATAACAGCTATCCACCTGAGGTGTGAGACATTTCAGTTCCTTTTTTTCTAATGCACCATTTGGAAACAGCCCCTACCGTATGTATGCCCCTCTTGCATACATCTTGCCAGGCATGGGAATGATGTGGGTGAAAGAGGTAGGAATTTGCACAATGACCACTTAACACCATATATTTTTTGTGTGGTGTGGATCTTATCCTTTGAAAGCCACATGGTCGTGAGTTATGTGACATTGATGTGTGGCATGGGGGTGCCAGACCCTCTTACATCACTACCTATGCTCCTACCATCTTTGTTACTGTTGTGTTTCTTTCCTGCTCTCTGAGGTATGAGGAACATTCCAATGGAAGTGGAGAATGAGTAGACCATTGACATTCTGGTGCAAAATGATGTATTGGTAATATTTACAAAGTGATATGTTTTGTCTAGGTGTAGAAGTTCTGTACAATTTGTTGTCTTCTGCAAACTCCAGCAGCAGTGTTTTGTAGTTCCCCCTCCAACTATACTGCACCATTGTCATCCTCCTCCTCATTGGGGACATCTACACGTTTATCCCAGGGAACGTTGGTCTGTATAATTGCACATACAAGTATAAACTTGAATACCAGGGGTGCTGCATACAACAGACTTCCTCCTGTCATGGCCGGGGACCTGAACCTTGACTTCAGGAGCCCAAATGTCCTCTCCACCACAATTCTTGTCCTTCTGTGCCCTTCATTGTATGCACGCTCTTCCACCATTGTCGGGTTGCCAAAAGGAGCCATCACCCATGGCTTTATGCCATAACCTTGGGTGGCTGCAAAGGAATGAGAGGGCATGTGTTGTTGATGCATAAATGCGTTTTTTTATGTTCTATCGCAGATGTTAGTTTTAGGTGGAGTAGTGACTCCGGCTTGATTCTGGTATTTTGAGTGTTCCTGTTTTGTAGTATGGTTCCATTGGTTTGTATTGGTGGACATTACTATCATGGGTTGTGACTCAGGGACCTGGTGATTGGCAATTTAATCCAAACTGACAGTTCAACCATGCCAAACATGTATTGTGCTGTCCATATTTGAGGCTGTGTCCTATTGTTAGTGGGACCTACCATCTCTTTGCACCACAATGGTGTCATTTGTATTGACACCATGGTAACCCTACGCATGCAGTGCAACACTTTGTGACCCTTTCTGGCAGATGATGGCTGTGCCAGCCATCATGTGAACAAGGGTGTGATTCACACAATTGGAGGAGTAGCAAAATGTGTGCAGTGGAATCTCAAAGGTTCCTATACATGATTTATCACAGACACTTTCAACACATGCACAGTGCAGCCGGTGTGAGGAGGCATGTCATATGTTTGCATGGGTCCCTATGTACAGTGCATGAAAGGTCAGGTATGTTCTCAATACTCCTACAGAATCCTACTATGGCGTCCATTATATTTATAGTTTTGCACCTACTCTGCGCCATGGTGGCACATTTCTTGCATATGGTGGACAAATGGTGGCGTTAGGGGTTGCTAAGGGGCGCATGTGTGTGACACTGGACTACGTGCAGCACCCCTTCTCATTTATCTGCCCCATGGTCTTTCATGGCTGGTGATGTTGTATTCTTATGTGTGTGGCACAATGCAGCAGACTGGTGAAGGTGCATACTACAGGTATATCAGGTATGTGTAGGTGATAGGTAGTTGGTAATGCAACACTCGGCTGGCATTTGACATTGGTGCCACCAGAGGCTTGAACACCATGACAAATGTGGGGCTGTGTCTATGTGTGACTTTCTTTACATTGACATGGCCTATGCCATTCACATAGCTGAGCTATTTATTGTTTGGTGTAAGGTGTGTGGGATCTGTATTTAGTTGTCAACCAGTGGACACTTGTAGTGGTTTGAGACCAGCTTTTGTATGGAAAGGGGACATAGCTCCACCTGTCCTTCACGTGGTGTGCCAGTCAGGTTATGGCTGTATTATGTGGATATGGGTGTATGTATGTGTAATGCACAATGAATGTGGTGGAATGTGGCATATGTGTTGTTGTCTGTACATATCTGTTCCCCTGCCCATGTGTGTTTAGTGTGGTGTATGTCTTGTTCATCCTATAAAGTTGTTGCGTTGTCTGTGTACTGGTTGGTGTGGTGGCTTACCTACAAGTAGGCCAATGGCATATTCCCCATCCTGTAACCGCTCATTGATGGTGGAATGCAGGAATATGTAGGCATCATGGACGCTGCCGGGATATTTGGCTAGGATGTTTGTTAAGAGCCCATGGTGGTGCACATTGGCCTGCACATTTATGGAATGGGTGTGTTTGTGGTTCCTGTAGAGGTTTTCTGTTGCAGCAGCTGGCCCAAGATGGACATAGGTACAGTCCATTGCACGCAGCACATGCAAGAACCCATTAATTAGGTAGAAACCTTGCTTGGTCTCCTGCTGCAGTTGCTGGGTATTGGGGAAGCAGATCTGGTGGGGTGTGAGGCAGATGATTGCATCCAGAACCTTTGGCCGAGAAGGATGGCTGAGAGATATAGCCACGTGTGCACCTGTTGTCTGGAATGATCCTGATGCCAGCAAATGGAGGACAGCGAGGGGTTTGGTCAAGGGTGGAATATTTGTTGAAGTGTCCACCCTTGCAGTGATGTCTGGCGTAATGTGGTGCAGCAGGCAAACAATGGATTCCCGCTTCAGAATGTAGGTTCTGATGACATCTTGTTGCCTGAGTCCAAGGATGGTTGTGCGCTGTCCGAATATCCTCTCCTGTGTTCTGTGCTGCCTTTGTGGCTTCTGTGATGGTGTTTGGGGTTGATGTGGTGGTGCTGGAGGGACCTGTTGTCGCTGATGTCGTCTGTAGTGTGTGCCAAGCTGGAGCATTGACATTTCCATATTGTCCAGGAGGTTGCCAATGCTCCTGTGTGTTTTCCCTAAGTAGTGGTCTGGGGACCTCATTTTAACGCCTGGTCTGACCAAGCATTAAAATTTGACGCAAATCGGGCTTTGCATCATTTTTTTAGACTGATTCCTTTCTGTGTGTTGTTTTAGTGTTGGGTAGTAAATATGGCGCTAGAAGGCTAGCTTCATTTTTTTTAAGGGAACGTCTACCTCGCATATTATTGTTGCAGAAAGTTGGCAATCCCACAAAATGACGCTAACTCAGATATTTTGATGCTAGACAGGTCTAGCATTAAAATAAAAATGTGGCAGTAGGTTTGCGCCACTTTCTTTTTTTAAAAAAATGACTCAAAGGTGGCGCAAATGTTTCGCTTTCGCTTTTATTTAATTGTTGTTAGCCTATCCGGCCATAACAATATCACACAATAAGTATCAGTCCATCACACTTGAAAAATAAAATAAAAAATATCACGTTAAATAAAAACATCTCAATAAAAGAAAATTATGCTTGAATTTTTGATTTAACATGTGCCGAAGTGTATCCGATTTGCCCTACATCATCGAAAAACTAAATACGTAACCATAATTTGCATAAAGCTTAACCTTACGGTGGCTGCCAACCGTTTAATAAAAGCCCGATGCCTAACCCAGTTTTGCAGCACCCTGCACCAATTTCCCAGACTAGATGGCCATGGGCTATGGGCTAACACATATGGTTATGTTTGAGTCAATTGTGGGTGCATTATTGAGCGTAGCTTCCATGCTTCCAGTATGTAAGTTGAAACTTTTGTCACAATGTGTTTCTCGTCTGATCGCATACATAACACTTCCGCCTCGTTGCACTTCCTGACACCGTAAGATCTAAAAAGTGGACGTAAATACAATTTGCGGAGTTTAAGCGTGAAGTGACATAATAAAAGGAAGTGGGAAAGTGTTTCTAAGCCACCGTGAAGACATGGGCAACATTCTAATCTATCCGGAGGGACGGATTGCCATCTGTTGGTCACCGCCATCACAGGTAGTGTGCCCATGCGGAATTTAAAATAGAGAAGCCTTTTTTCCTCCGGATAAATACTGTCTATAAATATTGCTGGTTTAAGCTCTTGGTTAAACAGGATATAGCGCTTGAATAAGGGGCTAAGTGTCTCACACATACTCTCAGTCTTTTTCTCCCAGTATGCCTTTTTTATGACAGCTAAACTAGGCCTTCTGATTTTCTCTGGATGGAACCAGAGGTCTTCCTGGCCGATAGCAGCCAGGGTAGTTGAGATGTGTTTGAACCAGGGCAATTTCAGATGGCTTTGTAGCTTCATGATGTCCTTAAGTACATCTCTATATGGTTTAAGTTCCTCTTTTGACCAAATGCGGATCCAGTATCTTATTGGAGCCAGAGCAATGTAGTCCTCAACCTTTCTCATTTGTAGATCGGTTCTTATTGCGTTCATTGGTGTGGCGTTGCCTAGACAAAGTAATCAGCGTAGAAATTTATTCTCGGTTACTTGTATTGATGGAGTCTTTCTGAATCCCCAAATCTCTGCACTGAAAAGTGCTGCGGCTCTTGCTTTTGTTTTGTATGCGAGCAGTGCAGAATTCACAGAATGGTTGCCTGTAGCTTTTGCAAATCTGAGTACTGCTCCAGCTTGTTGGGCCAGGGAGATACTACTTTTATAAATTTGTGGTTTCCATGTCTGTTTTTCGTCTAATCTGCAACCCAGGTAATCATAAGTAGCCACTCGGGTCAAAGGCTTGTTATTTACCCTAAAGGTTGATTGCATTGTCTGTTTTTGGTTAAGAATCATAAACTTTGTTTTCCCTTTGTTGATTACCATACTCCTTGAGGTGCAGAATGATTCGAAACCCCTGAGTAGTCGATGCATTGCTATCTCCGTTCTTGCCAGTAGTACAGCGTCATCAGCAAAGAGCAGGATAGGTGTACTTTCATTGGCTACTTTTGGAACGTCCAGATTTAATTCCCTCAGGTCTTGGCTTACTTCATTTATATAACAATTGAATAAGGTTGGGGCCAGAACACAGCCTTGTTTTACACCTCGCTCGATTGGAATTTCTGCCGTATAATCATTTCTCGTAGTATATCTGACCCTGGCGGTATTTCCTGTATGCAGTAGAATTAACAGCCTTAAAAATTTTCCCTCTATGCCCATTTCCGACAATAGCTGCCATAATGTTTGGCGGTTTACGCTGTCGAAGGCTGTTTGAAGATCCACAAAGACCAGATATAGTGGACAGTCTTTTAGGGTGGCATATTTCGCACAGATCATGTTTAACTTAAAAAGTTGATCTGTTGTACTTTGGCCTCTCCTAAAACCACCTTGGTGTATTGATATTAAGTCTCCATCCTGTAGCCAGTGGTCTAGGCGCAACTGAATCAATTTGGCAAAAATCTTTCCAACACTATCAAGCAGTGAGATAGGCCTGTAATTGCACACCATGTCCCGAGGACCTTTTTTATGAATTGGAACAATTATTGATTTCTTCCAGGAGGTAGGGATTACCTCGTGGTGCCGAACACTGTTGAATAGACGGGCTAGAACAGGTAGCCATAACGTTAACTGGTTACGGTAAGCGTCTAAAGGAATACCGTCTGGGCCTGGAGCCTTGTGCGTCTTTTGGAGGAGAATAACTTGTTTAATTTCTTTCTCACTGAATTCCGATAATAACTCCATTGCGCGTGGAGTGGCATGGGTTGCTTGCATGGAATTTGTGCTGGGGAGTTCATTAGGAACTAATTCCTTCTGAGATTCATTTGCTGATCTAACAAGCCGGTTTGAAAATACTGCATAGGTCTTTTGAAGTGGAAGTCCCTTGCTTGAACTTTGATTTCTGCCTGCCAGCCCTTGTATAAGACTGTTTGGATTGTTGGTGCTCCCGGATACCGTCTTGGCAACTTCCTGGTACAAGGCAGTGAAATGCTGTACCCAAAGTTGAGGGTTGATGTTCAGTTCAAGGTTTTTCGAAGGACCTTCGCAACCCCACCTGACTATCTCCCAAAACTTTTTACAGTTCCCTGCCGATATTGCCTGCAGTAGGACTTTCCAGAGTTTATGTGGGAATGTCTTCCTTTTATATCTCAATAATTTTTTGTACTGTTGCCTACATTCATGAAAATATTGCTCGTTAAAGTCATTCAAATGCCGATTCTTTAGAGCTTGTGATAAGGTCTTTTTTAAGTTCAAACACTCTTCATCGAACCAGCCCTCCATCGTTTTAGGATTAATTTAAAGATGCTTGGTCTTTTCCTTTATTGTTTGTAGTAGCAGATTATTAAAATTAGGCAGGATTGGTAAGGCTTCGTTAGCTGGTAGATTTAAAAACGTGCTATGTAATAGCAACCAGGTTTGACTAGGTGTGCTCGTATAAGGTTCATCCTCATTTGATCTTAATATGTTTTTCCTATTTGGTCTCGTAGTTATTGTTAAACTATTTCCGTTAAATGGAGACTCGGCCTTCCCTGGGCTCATGTCCGGATGGACTATCTCCATTAGCAGTGGGTCGTGATCACTCTCAATCCTGTCCCGTATTTCCATATCGATGACATAATGCCAGGCTTCGATGTTTATTGCCATGTAGTCGATTATACTTTGCCTTTTTCCAGAACGAAAGGTAGATTTGAAGTTTCTATCTGAATTTGTTCTTCCGTTTAAGGTGCGGATTCCTCCTTCTATTAATGCTCCAAAGATTAGTTCTCCTTTCTTGGAGTCTTTACTACATTGGATGCGGGGCGTTGGAATATTCCAAGCATGGTCTTCCTCTACTACTTGTTCATCCCAGAGGATAGAGTGAGGTTTAGTGTTGAAATCACCACATATCAGAAAAAAGGTTTTACAAGGCTGGGGAGAGCGGTTGTTCGTATGACCTAGTACTGGGTTCCTCCAACCCGTAGTTCTTTTATTTAGGATATGTTCCTTGAGGAGTCGCACACCTGGCATGACTTGGACCCAGCTAATAGGAGGGAAATACACATTTACTATTTCGAGTGACCACTCCTCATATTTTACCGCAAGCGTCTGAATTTCCTTGCTTAATACAGCATAGGTTACTACGGAGTTTCCCAGTAGTGAGGTTCTGAACCAAATGACCAGGCCTCCCGTTGGTCTTCCTTTTTTTTGCTTAATAGCGGGTGAATGGAAAGTAGAGAACCCATCTAGGTCGATAGCATTAATGGCCCAAGTTTCTTGGAAACAGCTGATGTCTTGTTTTTTAATGAATTCAACCCAGTCCTTATCTTCCATTTTACTTTTTAAGCCTGCAATGTTCCAGCTTAGAATTTTTAATACGGGACTAGTTTTATCTTTTGTGTTCAAGTCATCCATTTTTAGCTACAAGCTTCTAGGTGATTGATCTTCATAAATCTGTGGCTGTGAGAGATTACCCCTACTGTTTCTAGGGGAATTAGCCGACAGGCAGAACCTCATGTTACTCAGATTTGTTCGTTCAGGGAGTTGTTGTTTGGAGCTAATTGCTCCCTGGAGTATCGAACCAGAATTGCCTTTTACCTCTTGCCTACCCAACATGTTTTGATTTAAGGCTTTTTCAAGAAATATTGTTGGGTATGGTTCTTTTTGTGGAATAGCAATAGATATTCCCCAGGTCTTCATCATGTTAGAACATTTTAGGATCTGATCTGCTATCCAAGGTGAGGCCCAGACTGTTTCTGTTGATTCCCTGTTCTCTAGTTCTTTACTTGGTATGAATCTTACTGAGAGGAGGTCTTTGGATGTTACATTCTGTACGGCTGGCAGGGAATTGACCAGATGTAGAATATTAGACCTGTTCAGGATGTCATGACTTCCTCTTGAGGAGTACTCGGGGATAAACATAATCGTGGCTTCAAGATCTTTAGTCATTTCAGTGCTGATCTCAGTATGCCCGCTACCTCCCTGCGTCCGTCTTCCTTGGAATTGATTGTCTTCGTTCTTTCTGTTACGAGTGGTAACTGCCCAACCGGTCAGTGTTCGTTCTACCTGGCCTTTTTCCCTCCCAAGTTGCAACTCTTTGTTCCTGGGATCTTCATAAGGTTGCCTTTTTGGGGGCCAATTATCCCATTTTCCTTTAGTATCCAGGTCCAGCACTGGTCGCGGTAGGACAGGTGAATCAGTGATCCACCCAGGCTGGTTACTGAAAATGAGATTTCCAGCGCTAATCTGAGAGCAGTATTTTACCTTTGACCGGGGTGCGGGGACCGGGGCAGTTGTGTTGTCCACGCACTTGGTTGTTTTTATACTTTGTTTGCTTCCTATACACTCAGGGGTCTCAGCCCTTCTACTTTCACCTTTGCTGTTGTCTTGTTCTGCCCCCTTAGTGATGGAATTCAGAGGCTGCTGGCGTTTTCCATAATGGTCTCCTTCTGTGTTTGAGTAATGTACCTGGGCTGAGTGTTCTATTTTTGTGGCTGGGAGGTGCTTATCGATGCTGGCACATGATTTGGATGTTTCTGGGCTCCATTTGAGTTGACCATTAGCTAGGGAGTCGTTTGCCTCTTTTGTCCCGTAATTTGTGTCAGGATCTTTTTCAGGACTCCTTCCTTTATCTAATTTGTGCCCAACTGCTTGGTATCCCCTGGGGCCAATGGGTATACGATTTATATGGGAATGGTGAGTGCAACTTTTGTCGCACAATAATCCAGGATTTTTATTTATGAAATTAATGACTTTGTCAGTAGGTTTCTCGAGGCTCTCGAGACTCTCAAACTTGATGTTGTCATCTCTATGCTGCTGTTGGGCAGGCTCAACACCTATATTCCTGATTTCCGCTATTAGGCTTATCTGTTGAGGCATGTTTGAAGTCTTTTTTGGTGGTAGCTTTTTATTTCTTCTGGCTTTTTTCCATGTGTTTTTCCATCTGCCTATGGATTGAGACCTTTTTTCTACTGTATTTGAGGCTTTGATTCCAGGTTCAGGACTTCCATTGGTTCTCTCCATCTTGTCTGACTGTTTTTTTGCATCTGGGCAGATCTCTCGTCCTGGACCAGAGTGCCCTTCACCATCTACTCTGTCTCTACGCCTTTCAGTTAATCTGGATTCTGTTTTTCCTGACTCGTGATTGCACACCTCCGTGCTTTTAAGGCTATGTTTGCAATCTTCAATTATATCTTTGATTACTTTCGGGACTTCCAGTAGTTTTTCCAGCAGTGGTCCACAGGCTTGTCTATCCATCTTATCCATTTTATCAGCCTTTGCCTGGTGTAACAGGTTTTCCCTTATTACGCCCTCTACTAGGGCCATCCTATAATCTATAGTCTGTATTGAGGTTGTAAATTGTTTAGTCAGCTCAAGTTGATCGTCGAATTTTTGAGACTGGGCCATGATCGTTGTTGCAATTGAGCCCAGTGTTGTACATATGACTTTCATGATGCTAAGGATTGGTTGATCTAATGAGAAGTCATCTCTGTTTCCCCTGTTTTGCCCACTTTGCTCATTAGTTATCTGGCCTTCTAAGTTCTTATCGTCCTCTCCTCTGTGGCCTTTTATTATGCTATCTTCCAGGAAGTTTAGATCTTCTGACGTTATGCTGTTTAGTTGGGGGTCTGTATTACCAATAACGGAGTTGTCAGGCGAGGACAGTTCCAGACTAAAGGAGCTACTATTGAGTCTGCACAGCTTTAAGTTAGTTTTTACAGTTTGGCTTTCGCAGTAAAGCTGTGACTCTGAAAGTTTATGGGTCTGTATAGGTGGTAGTTGTTCTATTTCAGGACCCATTATGTTTTGGAGTACTGTAAGTTCTGCTTGGGCACTTCGTGGAGGGAGTGTTAATGAGGAGTTCCCGAAGTTTAATAGTCCCATTTGGGGTTCGGGATAAGATGAATCATTGCTTTTTCTTTGCTCTCCCAGAAAAATGCCCCACTCTGGGAAGTTATTTGACTCTGCTCCGCCGTTCCCATGGGGGTTATTCGTTGGACAGGATAGTCGCGATAAACCATCCAATCGCTGCTGGAGTAGACAAGTATCCTGGTACCCGGTCTCTGAGAGCTCTAGTTCATCCCCCCCCATATTATTGCCACCCTTTTCCCCCAATGGCTGTACCGGGAGGTCAGTAGCTTTGGAGCTTTGCGTTTGCACCTGTTCAGAGTTTAAATTCACTTGGTTCACTAAGCTATAGTAGTTAGTAATGGTGTTTATCTTTAGTTTTGTTTTCCTTGCACCCAGGCCCAGGTGCATCGGTATATACTGTTGTCTACTGCACAGAGGATTTGCAAGGCCCCCCGTAGATACTCCTGCGTTCAGTATTGCACACTCGATGTCATCGAAGTCAGTATGGGCTGGCAGCAGGGGCACTGACACTGCTTCTGTCCCACCCAACTCTCCTCCTGGTTCGTTTTCGTCGCTGGGAATCCCGATTTGGACACCCTCTGCTGTGACCTCTCCTTGGTTTGTGAACCCCCCCTGGGATATCTGGACGATTCCAGGATCCTGGTCCTGATCCTGGTCCTGATCTAACCTCAGATCTTCTAAACTATTGAGTTCCTGCTCCGAACTTTGAAATTTCACTGGGTGAGCGAGTGCCTCATTGGCCTCCCTGGCCTTCTTTGTTTTACCTCTTGTCCCAACCATCTTCGAGGACTTCGCCGTTCTCCGCTCTCCGCTCACCAACCGCCGTCCCTTCCCCTTGATTCCTTACTTACTTACTACCTTGCTTTAGTCTTAGTCTTAGGGGGTCATTCTGACCTCGGCGGTAAAAGGCCCTTACCGCCGGTCAGAAGTCCGCCATTCTACCGCCGCGGCCGCGGTAGACCGCCACGGTCATTCTGACCACCAACTGTGAAACCGCCAAAAATCCGACATCCAAGGAAGGCCGCCACATCAGCGGGCCGCGGAAAACTGGAGATGAACAAACCTCCACCGTCACGCCAACACAAACACGCCCATGCCATTCTGACCCACGAATCCACGCGGCGGTCTTTCAACCGCGGTATTCCATTGGCGGTACACACCGCCGCGGTCAAAATACACACCCAGCTCCAAAACACTGCCACATTGGACATTTTGAAATACGCACACCTGAGACACATACAAACAACGCTCCCACATATCCAATCAACTATAAAACACACACCTACATCACCCACAAACCCCCACTAGTTGGAAATCGGAGCGAAGGCGAGAGCGAGAGAGATAGAGATAGCGAGCACAGCAATAGAAAACCCCAACACACACAGGAACCCAACTTCATCACCCACACCACATCTACGCACACATCACCACATATCACCACGCACATCACCACAAACACCACCCCACACCTCATCCACACCACCCCATGGCACCCCAAAGACACCCAAGGTTTTCGGATCAAGAACTCATGGTGGAGGAAATCATGAGGGTTGAGCCCCAGCTCTTCGGCACACAGGTGCAGCACACCACCATAGCAAGGAAGGCTGAGCTATGGCAAAGGATCGTAGACAGGGTCAACGCTGTGGGACAGCATCCCAGAAATCGGGAAGATATCAGAAAGCGATGGAACGACCTACGGGGGAAGGTGCGCTTGATGATCTCCAGGCACAACATCGCTGTGCAGAAGACTGGCGGCGGACCCCAACCCACCCCACCCCAATTCACAGCATGGGAGCAAGAGGTGGTAAACATCCTGCATCCTGATGGCCTTGCTGGAGTACACGGAGGAATGGACTCTGGTAAGTCGAATCTCAACTACTTCACCCCCCCCAACCACCAGCATACCAACCCCCCCTCCCCCACCCCCAATATCACCCCCCGCACATAACCTCCCTGCCAATGTCTCACCACCACAACCCACCCTAAACAACACCAACCCCTGAATGCCAACACAAACCATAGACAGCCACCACCAAAGCATGACCATTGCACATACCCATACAACCCCCAAACCCTCACAACACCTCCCACAAGGGAATGCCAGCACTGGGGGACAAGGGCACTCAAAATGCACGCCATGGCACACACAGAAACAATAACCATACTCCTTCACCCCTGCAGGGCCCGAACGCCAACATACTGCCACGGAGGGTCCAGAGATGTCCATCCCACCCCCAGAACAGGCCCCCAGCGAGGACAGCAGCTCTGTCGACCTAGAACCTGACGACCAGCCCGGACCATCGGGGACCTCTGGACAGTCGGTTCCCCACACACAGACACAGGCCACAGCAGACCCAAACCCCTCTGGGAATAACAGCACAGCTCCCACCCAGCGGGCCCATGCCTCTGTCTCGCGGACGCGTCAATCAGCGGTGTGTCCGCCACTACAGGGCACCCAGGCTGACCCAACACCCCAACAACAACAGGGACCTGGGGGCAGTGGTAGTGGGCACACCGTCCAGGGGACAGAGGCCCGGGGAAACAGGGCAACTGGGAGGGCTGCAGTGCGACAGGGGGGGAGGACAGGCCCAGGGAACCGACTCTCCAAGAGGCCCTCACCACCATCATGGGAGCATACCATCACTCCCAGGAGACGATGGCGACGGTACTGGCCAGGTTCACCGAGATCCAGGCACAGCAGGAGAAACGGTACATGGGGTTCAGCAATGAACTCTGGGACATCGCTACCGCTATGGGGACCATAGTCCAGGCCCTCAACCGGATAGAAACCACATTGCGGGACCATGTGGCACCGCAAAGGGCCCCTGTCACTAGCCAGGAACAGCCTACCACCTCCGCCGGCGCTAGTGGTCAGGAGGCCCCAACAGAACGACGGGCCACCAGAACCCCACCTCCTGCTGAAGAACAACCACCCCGCAAGAGGAACCTGAGATCTCAAAGGAAGACAGAGTAGGATGCCAAGACCCCCGCCAGCCTAATATCCCCCTGGATGTCATTCCACTGTCCCACAGTGTCACCCTGTCCAACCTTGAACTGCCCCTGCTCCATCCTTCCACAGCCATATGAACAATGCACCTGTGCGACCGAGAACTGGACTCTGCCATGGACATAACTCCACCCTCACCCTTCACCATTTTAATATCATGTACAAATATATAGCACTAAAAATAAATCACTCATTGCACATAAATCATTCTGGAGTCAGCCTGTATTAATTACAAATGTATAACACATTACTTATCAATAATGTTCTGTAATTTATGTGTGGACAACATACCGATGTCAATAAGCATTAGTCCATGGGCTAACCAAGCAGAAGTCACGCAGTGGGTCATACAGCACTGAAAAGGGAAGGGAAAAGTAAACTTCAGTTTAAAAGAACTGGGGGGAAATACACAAAGTAAAGATGCAGGGGGCTTTCAGTAAATGTTAAATGGCGTGGGTGATTCCTACCTGTGTGCTACTGGAAATACTGTTGGATAACTCTGTCCCTGTTGTCTGGGTCGTCCTCTTCGTCTTCCTCCTCTTCACTCTCCGCAGGCTCCACAGCTGCTTCAACCCCACCATCTGGACCATCCTCCTGCAGGAAGGGCACCTGACGTCGCAATGCCAGATTGTGAAGCATACAGCAGGCCACGATGATCTGGCACACCTTCTTTGGTGAGTACATCAGGGATCCCCCTGTCATATGTAGGCACCTAAACCTGGCCTTCAGGAGGCCAAAGGTTCTTTCAATGATCCTCCTAGTTCGCCCATGGGCCTCATTGTACCGTTCCTCTGCCCTGGTCCGGGGATTCCTCACTGGGGTCAATAGCCAAGGCAGGTTGGGGTAACCAGAGTCACCAATTAGCCACACACGTTGTCTCTGTAGCTGTTCCATCACATAAGGGATGCTGCTATTTCGCATCACATACGCGTCATGCACTGACCCAGGGAACATGGCATTCACATGGGAGATGTACTGGTCAGCCAAACAGACCACCTGAACGTTCATCGAATGGTAACTTTTCCTGTTTCTGTACACCTGCTCATCGTCTTTTGGGGGTACTAAAGCCACATGGGTCCCATCAATGGCACCAATTATGTTGGGGATATGTCCAAGGGCATAAAAATCACCCTTCACAGTGGCCAAATCTACCTCCTCAGGGAATACAATGTAGCGCCGCATGTGTTTCGTCAGGGCAGACAACACTCTGGACAAGATTTTTGAAAACATAGGCTGAGACATTCCAGATGACATGGCCACTGTTGTCTGGAATGAGCCACTTGCCAGAAAATGGAGGACTGACAGAACCTGCACTAGAGGGGGAATTCCTGTGGGTTGGCGGATGGGGGACATCAGGGCTGGCTCCAGCTGGGCACACAGTTCATGTATAGTGGCTCGGTCAAGTCGGTATCGTAGTATGATGTGGCGTTCTTCCATTGTCGACAGGTCCACCAGCGGTCGGTACACGCGAGGATTCATCCTTCTCCTCGCAAGTCCCAGCGGACGGTGCCTAGGAAGGACAACATGGAGCACAGAGTCAAGCAAGTCACAGGTACGTTCACCACTGCATGCATAGCAGACGATTATCTATGTATTGAAAGGCGTGTATGTGTGGCAATGCAAGGCCTAGGCCTGTGTGACGCAGTACAAATTATGCCATGTGGGCCCTTGAAATGGCGGCTGCCTGACCTGTGAAGTGGGACAATGGGATGTGAGGTCAATGCGCTGGCGTGGCACACCGTGGCGGTAGGCGGTCGAAGACCGCTATACGAAGCCGCATTGGCTAACATTGAAGCCTATGGGTTTCAGGAGCCAATAATGAGGTGCGTAGGCGGTCGCGGTACGCACCGCCGCGGGCGTGACCGCCATTTTCTATCTGCTTAATCACTCGAGACCTGATCTTCCACAGGAGAGGACCTATACTGCAAGTGCTGCTGTGACCTCGGTCTGGAAGTGACAATGGCTGCTGCGACTGGGGAAAGGGCCCCCGCCTTCAGTTCCGAAGAGTTGGAGAAGCTCGTGGACGGGGTCCTCCCCCAGTATGCGTTACTCTACGGTCCTCCAGACCAACAGGTAAGTACACTGGGTGCACATTGAATGGGCTATGCCTGTGTGGAGTGGGGTGGATGCTAAGTTGGTGGGGTGGGGGGCGAATGAGGAGTGCAACGCACGACAGATTAGAGCATGTGCCATATGGCAAGGTTGGGGAGGGGGGCCAATCGCATCTAACATGCAGGAATATGATGATTTCTCCTTCCCACCCTGTACATGTCAAATAGGTCAGCGCCCATCAGAAAGTGGACATATGGCGTGCCATCGCCAAGGAAGTCCGGGCCCTGGGGGTCCACGTCAGACGGGGCACCCACTGCCGCAAGAGGTGGGAGGACATCCGCCGCGGGACCAGGAAGACCGCCGAGTCACTGCTGGGGATGGCCTCCCAACCTAGGAGGGGTGCCAGTCGTACCCTGACCCCCCTGATGTCCCGGATCCTGGTGGTGGCCTACCCCGATTTGGATGGGCGCTTGAGGACATCACAGCAGACACAAGGGGGTGAGTATCAGCACATTCTGCTATCTCTCTGCGCAGTGGAGGCGTCTGGGTGGGGGAGGAGGGTTGGGGGTGACATTAGGCCAGGGCGCTTTCTGTAGTGTAGTCCTCTCCTTTAGGCATGGCCCTGTGCTCCCAGCCCCCACCTCTGTAGGGTGACAAGTACAGCTATCGATGGTCCAGCATCACACATGTGCGCCTTTGTCGTCTCTAGCCCTGTTGTCCTAGTCAGAAGTACTGAGTAGTGTACCCCGAATGCGCGGCTCAGTGCATGAGGCTCCTGTGTCTGTCCTCTCTGCCAACGGTGTTGACATTGCATGCACTCAACCTGGTCTTCGTTTTTCTCCCCCCACCCTTCTTCTTCGTCTTTTTGTGCATCTGTGCATTAGCATCATCAGGTGGAGGAGAATTGGTATCGGAGCACGAGGGAGCTGCAAGTCACAAGGCCCCGGTGGGACCAGGAACAGACACCGAGGGCACCAGTGAGACGGAGGGCGAGGGGAGCACCACAACGGGGACCGGTGGTGACACCAGCGACAGCGATACGTCCTCGGATGGGAGCTCCCTAGCGGTGGCGGCAACATCCGGACCCCCCGCCTCTACAGGTACAGCCGCCACCCAGCGCACCAGTCCCGCCCTCCCAGCAGCCCCTCAGCCTACGCTCCGTGCCCGCTCGCCCAGGAAGGCGGGCGTCTCCTTCGCCCCAGGCACCTCAGCCCCTGCCCCTGTTACCCCTGCTGCCCTCAGTGAGGAGGTCATTGATCTCCTCAGGACACTCATTGTTGGGCAGACTACCCTTTTGAATGCCATCCAGGGGGTAGAAAGGGAGGTGCATCGGAGCAATGCCTACCTGGAGGGCATTCATTCGGGTCAGGCTGCCCATCAACGATCGTTCAATGCTCTGGCCTCAGCACTGACGGCAGCCATTGTCCCTGTTTCCAGCCTCCCTCTTCTGACTGCCTCCAGCCTGTCTCTGTCTCCTGTTCCTCAGCCTATCCCATCCACACCATCAGACCAGCCTGCACACACCTCAACATCCAAGGGCAGCTCATCCAGACACAAGCACCACAGAACCCACAAGCATTCACGCAAGCAACACCCAGATGCAGACATTCCAACAGTCACTACCACCTCTGTGTCCCCCTCCTCCTCGTCTCCCTCCTCCCTCCCTGTGACGTCTACACTCACACCTGCATGCACACTACCATCAGCCAGTGCTTCCATCACCAGCACACCCTCCAGTCCAGTCCGCACACGTGCAGTCACCACCCCCACTGCCATTTACACGTCCCCTGTGTCCTCTCCCACTGTGTCTGTCACCCCCTCTTCCAAGACACACAAACGCAGGCAGACACCCACCCAACAGCCATCCACCTCACGACAGCCTCCAGCACATGCACCTGCACCCAAAGACAGCACACCTGACTCTCCTACAACCACATCCTCTTCCTCCACTTCTCCTACCTTTTACCTTGGTCCTAAGAAAGTTTTCCTTGCTAATCTTGACCTCTTTCCCTCCACTGACCCACCCCCTCCATCTGCAAAGAGTCCCAAGAGCACCTCAGCCACCACCAGCCCAGCTTCGAGTGTCACTGTGGTGCATGGGTTCTGGAGCCCACCCTTTGCCAGCAGTGACACCTCAATCAGCAGCAAGGGGACAGCCAGCCCCCCACCAGGCAAGAAGACCAGGAAGCTGAAGGGCCGCCGTGAGAGGTCTGACACGGCTGCCCCCAAGGAGCCAAGTTCGCCCACTTCACCAGCCACAACAGCTAGGGGAGGCAAGGGCCCGAGAGCCCCATCTAAGGAGCGAAAGGGCAGCAGGGCGGAAAAGTCAGCCAGCAGGAGCACGGAGCAGGAGGGGCCCACAAGCCCCATCCCGGGTGTTAGGAAAGACACCAAAGGGCCCAGGACTCCGTCACCGAAGGGTCCAGCAACAGCACGGTCGGAGGGCGACTGAGCAGGGAGTCCAGGCCAGGTCTGGCTCCCTTGACCTACTGGACGAGCACCGCTGAAGAGGGCCCCGCCGTGCAGAAGAGCACCGCTGAAGAGGGCCCCGCCGTGCAGAAGAGCACCGCTGAACAGGGCCCCGCCGTGCAGAAGAGCACCGCTGAACAGGGCCCCGCCGTGCAGAAGAGCACCGATGAACAGGGCCCCGCCGTGCAGAAGAGCACCGCTGAAGAGGGCCCGCCGTGCAGAAGAGCACCGCTGAACAGGGCCCCGCCGTGCAGAAGAGCACCGCTGAACAGGGCCCTGCCGTGCAGAAGAGCACCGCTGAAGAGGGCCCCGCCGTGCAGAAGAGCACCGCTGAAGAGGGCCCCGCCGTGCAGAAGAGCACCGCTGAACAGGGCCCCGCCGTGCAGAAGAGCACCGCTGAAGAGGGCCCCGTCGTGCAGAAGAGCACCGCTGAACAGGGCCCCGCCGTGCAGAAGAGCACCGCTGAAGAGGGCCCCGCCGTGCAGAAGAGCACCGCTGAACAGGGCCCCGCCGTGCAGAAGAGCACCGCTGAACAGGGCCCCGCCGTGAAGAAGAGCACCGCTGAAGAGGGCCCCGCCGTGCAGAAGAGCACCGCTGAACAGGGCCCCGCCATCTCAAGCACCGCTCCGCTGGGCCCTTCATCCCAAGCACCGCTCCGCTGGGCACCGCCGTCTCAAGCACCGCTCCGCTGGGCCCTTCATCTCAAGCACCGCTTCGCTGGGCCCTTCCTGTCAAGCACCGCTCCGCTGGGCCCCGCCATCTCAAGCACCGCTCCGCTGGGCCCTTCATCCCAAGCACCGCTCCGCTGGGCACCGCCGTCTCAAGCACCGCTCCGCTGGGCACCGCCGTCTCAAGCACCGCTCCGCTGGGCACCGCCGTCTCAAGCACCGCTTCGCTGGGCTCTTCATCTCAAGCACCGCTCCGCTGGGCCCTTCCTGTCAAGCACCGCTCCGCTGGGCCCCGCCATCTCAAGCACCGCTTCGCTGGGCCCTTCATCCCAAGCACCGCTCCGCTGGGCACCGCCGTCTCAAGCACCGCTCCGCTGGGCACCGCCGTCTCAAGCACCGCTCCGCTGGGCACTGCCGTCTCAAGCACCGCTTCGCTGGGCCCTTCATCTCAAGCACCGCTCCGCTGGGCTCTTCCTGTCAAGCACCGCTCCGCTGGGCCCCGCCATCTCAAGCACCGCTTCGCTGGGCCCTTCATCCCAAGCACCGCTCCGCTGGGCCCTTCCTGTCAAGCACCGCTCCGCTGGGCCCCGCCATCTCAAGCACCGCTTCGCTGGGCCCTTCATCCCAAGCACCGCTCCGCCCTTCATCCCAAGCACCGCTCCGCTGGGCACCGCCGTCTCAAGCACCGCTCCGCTGGGCCCCGCCATCTCAAGCACCGCTTCGCTGGGCCCTTCATCCCAAGCACCGCTCCGCTGGGCCCTTCATCCCAAGCACCGCTCCGCTGGGCCCTTCCTGTCAAGCACTGTTAACGGTTCACTGTGCCCACCATGCCTCCTCCTTGACCAGTGGAGACTGTAATCCACCTGATGGACTGTGGCTTTGCACTCCCTAGGATTGATCAGTGGGCAACCCACCCACTGTAGAGACTTGTGAGACTGTGGCTTTGCACTCCCCAGGATTGATCAGTGGGCAAGCCACCCACTGTAGAGACTTGAGAGACTGTGGCTTTGCACTCCCCAGGATGGCCGAGTGGGCAACCCACCCACTGTAGAGACTTGAGGGACTGTGGCTTTGCACTCCCCAGGATGGCCGAGTGGGCATGGTGGCCCCTTCGTGGATCTGGCGTCGTGGAATCATGTGGCTGTGGTGCCCCCCCACTTCCCTTCCCCCTGAGGTGCCTGTAGTTTTTTCATCAGATGCCCCTGCAGTGTTCTCTCCAAAGGACTCAGGTCTCCTGTGTGGGCTTTGCCCTTGTGTTGCTACACTTTGGCCCACGGACACTTTGAATCTCGTTAGTTGTGCAGGACTTATTGCCTCGGTTTTTCGTATGCACTGGATATTGAATTTTGATTTTTGAGTTGTTATAGCTATTTGACCGTGACTTATCAGTGTTTTTTTTTTCCCATAAATTTCGAGTCACTATTTAATTATGTCCTTGTTTTCTTTACGGGGGTTTGGGTGGTTTCACTGTGACTTGTTGCTCTGCATTGGTGTGTACATGGTTTGGGGGGGTGGGTGTATCGCGTATGTGTGTGCACGTGACCTTTCGTCCTCCCCCCTCCCCTGTGTCGTAGGTGCAGTACTCACCGTTGTCGTCTGCGCCGGCGTTCGTACTCGTGGTAGATGAGCAGGTAGACGAGAGCAGGTAGGATGTTTAATTCGGGTTCCATGCTGTCCTCCTTCCTCGTGGAGTGCGTAGAGGTGTGCGTTTTCCCGTTCGTAGTCTGTTTCCGCCATGTTTTTATCGGCGGTGCTCCTGCCCCGGAAAAGGTGGCGGATTGGCCGGTCATGATAGTGTGGGCGGAACATTGTCTGCCGCCTGGCTGTTGGCGGTGACCGCCGCGCTGTTTGTCGGTCCCGCCGTGGCGGTCGGAGTGTTAATGTGGCGGGCTGTGTTGGCGGTTCCCGCCAGGGTCAGAATTCCATTTTTTGGACCGCCGGCCTGTTGGCGGGTTGGCCGCAGCTTTATCACCGACCGCCAGGGTTAGAATCACCCCCTTCGTCTTTAAAAAAAAAAAAAACACCAGCCAGCCAACCAGCCGGACCACCAACAACACCAGACCAAAGCCGAGACTAAAGTGGGAGCTGGGTGTGGCGACGCGACTAACACCGGCACCAAAGCCGGGACCGTAGCTGAGGCACAGCTGAAGCAGAGGGTAGAAGAAGCAGAGGATAAAAATGGTGGGGGAGGAAGGGATCAGGTGGCCAAGGAGTGTCCCGCACGCCAAGATCCGACCAGGGAACCTCCCAAAAACAACGAAAATAGCTGCTCACCCGGTCTCACCCGGTCTCACCCGATCTCTCCCAATCTCTCCGGTCTCTCTCCGGTCTCTCTCCGGTCTCCCGATCTCTCAGTCTCTGCTGGTCTCCTCCTAGTCTGCTCCCCTGGGCACCTAGTCTGTGGGGGTCCACGGGGTCCGCGGGGTCCGTGGAGGAGGCAGCAGGACTCCCTCTGACGACTCCGACTCCTTTTGACTCTCCTCCGGGCCCCTCAACCTAGGCCCAACCTAGGCCCAACAGCAAGACAGCAAGACAGCGAGTCAGCAAGTGACGCAAGTGAAGGAAAGGAGCAAGAGGGCAGGGAGGCAGGGGAGCACCCTCAGCCCTCAGCCCCCTCCGCCCCTCAGCCGGAAAGCAGCCGGAATGCACGCCGGCACACCGGCAACAAAAGGGACTCAAGAGCAGCCCCCCCGGCTCGTGCGGCTCGTGCGGCTCGTACGGCTCGTGCCTCCCCCGAAGTCCCGCGGCAACAGCGCGTCCGTCTTGCGCTCCACACACCACAGCAGGTCCGGAGACGTCCGGAGACGTGAGCCACCCGCCACCGACGTCCGCTTCGTCCGTTCCCAGCAGTCCTTCAGGGAGCAACACTTCCCGTTACAGTCTCTCCAATCGCAAACGTTTCATAAATATGGGCCATGGTGTTTGTTTCACCTCGAAGAAGCCGTCTGAATTTAACATCCAGTTCTCCATTCAGCATTCTAAAATCCCACACTGATGGTGCCTGCATTCCACATTTAAATGCAACTCATGGAAAAACCTGTGCAGTTCGAAGCAGTAGAGTGGCAAAGGAGGTCTACGTTTCACTTACATGGTTTTTTGTAATGAGATGATGTGAAACATGAAAGATATTTCTTCCTCTTTTGAGTCTATATGGCCTGAGGTACATTTTTCGTACTGTCTTGCTCTGGAATGTGACACATTTATGTCTAAAGCATGTAAAATAATATATATCTTTTTTACTGGGGTATGGTACAAGGATCAGGGTTGCAACTTCACAGATAATTGCCTGAGTTTAGTCTTCAAATCTAAGGCCAGATTTACCATAGCTGAATTCTGCCATACACATTTGGATATTCCACACTGCGTTGTAGTCTCCCACTAATTAAATCTGCTCTTAAGATGTTTTAGAGAGCTGAAGATAATTGGTGTGACTATTAGGTGGCAGATCAAAAGTCCCATAGACCTATTGACCTGTTCATGGGGAGGTTAGATTCTCCTTCACCAGGGATGGGACTAGGTTGTTAATGTCAACAACTGTTAGTGGAAACTTCCTATTAACTATGCCAGGGAAATCTCCTAATTAATAAGGAACTGGCAGGTTTCTGTCTTCAGTGCTCATGAGGAGGCCCTTTTGAATTTTTGAATGTTGAGAGGAAGGCCTGCATGAGCATAGACAAGCAAAGAGAAGTGATGTGATCTGATTTGAGAAGTTCACCATTTTGGATCTTGGTACAGTCAGTTGGTTGCCTCCTGTTTGTGTCAGTTACAGATGGAGGAGTGATGTGGCAACTCTCGAATGAGTGGGTGTCCCACCAGTGGTAGAATTCTATACTTTCCATTTTAAGTTCCCAGGTTGAGAGAATGAGCTGAGAAGCAGCCTTGGAAGAAGAGGGAGGACCAGCCCATCTAGTGATCTTGTGAAGAGGCTTGTATTCCTGGACTCTCTTGGCTGTCTCTCATGGATTGGCTGCACCCAATCCTTGATTTTTCCCCAGGCATAGTGGGAAGTGATCTTTGTGTAGTGCTTTGGAGCAGTGGGTACTGTGGTACTTTCCTATTAGTTGCTGTTTCTATGGTATCCTGAAGGAACAGTGATTGTAGACCTTTGCTGCAGCGCACAGTCATCTTGGAAGAAGCTCAAGGCTTTGGTGGCTGGGGAATGTCAGCAATGGTGGTGGACTGTTGCTGAAGACCCGAGAGATGCTGCTTTGAAGCAGAACTGACACAAATCTGAGAACCACCAAGAGCTGGGGTGGTTGGCAGACTCAGAGCAGTGAAGCTAATGTTCCCAAATAATTGTAGGAACAGCCTGGTAATTAATAGTTGTGATTTGTGCATTAGGGGGCATGTGAATTAGGCCTTACATGACACGCAATCAGCCATCACTATTCTTCCCTGTCTCAGGAGGAAGATTTGGAATCAAAGCATGTGAGGTAGGAAAATTATACTGTGCATGTGTGAGCTCTTGATTTGGTTCAAAGGGGCAGAGAGATGATAGGCAGTGCCCTGGTGCAATACATTTGGCACACCCCATAAGATAAGTGTTGGGGTATGAATATTGTTGTTGATTCTTCTTCCTTGCCACTATTTTAGGAACTGCTGTCAGGCTTATTTGACAGCTGTATATTTCACAGGACTGAATCCTGTTTTTGTTTTACCATTATGATGAATCATGCAGATAAGAGAAGGCATGTTTCATCATTATGTTCATCAAGATCCTCAGTGTCTAAGAGGAGTGAGGCATGGCAAAAGGAAGGATGAGTAGGAAAGGATAAGAGAATCATTCTTGAAACTTTGGCATCATCAGAAATAAATAAGCCTGATGGTAAATCTATGAAGCTTTAGTCTGATGTTTCTCATTCTGGGGGCTGTGAAGCAGAGTATCCTCCACTAATCAGAAGGAAAAATATATTTCTAAGTACATGCTTCCAGATCCAATGACTTACGCGAAGGACAATTTGGAATTTCCTGATGCTGGGCAATCCAGTACCACTGGCAAAGGTATGCTATGACAATTTCAGAAGGTTGCAAAACAGGGATCCTATTCCATCAGCATGTGCTGGACGTAGTTATGGAGAAATGGGCAACCCTGACAAAATTAATAATCCCTACCCCTTCCAAGACATGGAGTCCAATTTGACTGATACAGTTCATGTGGATTCAGAGGTGGCTAGTTTTTAGGGTAGATTTTCAATGGCAGAGGAGAATATCATGAAAGATCCAGCAGAAAAATATAGGAGGCTGGCCTGGTTTTTAGTGGGTACCAAAGGGACTTACACCAGGTCCAGTTATCCCTTATTAGGGAAATGTAGTCAGTGTCTAGAAGCCAGGCTGTCTAGGGGTAGCTGTAGCTGAGCAGCCAAGGCTTATCTAGTAGACATGCAAAGCGCATGCAATACCACTGTAGTCACACAGTACTTACACACATGAAAACAAATACTCAGTGTTACAAAAATAAAGGTATTTTATTTCTAGTGACACAATGCCAAAAATACCTTAGAGACTATAATATACACAGTGTATACACTAGAATGCAGTAATAGTTGTACAAAAGTTAGAAAACAGTGCAAAAAGTGAAAATCATAACAGATAGCAATGGGCCTAGGAGGAACACAAACCATATACTAAAATAGCGGAATGCAAAAGTCAGTTTCCCACCTAGGCAAGTGTAGTGTGTAGAGGGGCGCTGGGAGTGTAAGAAAACACCAAAGGTAAGTAATAGAACCCACCCCAGATCCCAGGAAAGCAGGAGTAAATCACAGTAAGTTTCCTAGAACACACAAGAACATGTGATAGAGGATAATGCAAGAACCAGAAGAGACTTCAAGACACCAATGATGGATTCTTGGACCTGAAGACCTGTGAAAGAAGGGGACCAAGTCCAAGAAGCACTGAAGAGTCCAGGGAGAACAGGAGCCCCTTCTAACCCGGATCAAGTTGCAAAAGAAGAACCACTGGTCAGTACTGCACCCAAGAAGATGGACGCGGGTTCCTGGCTGGTGCAGATGATGTGCCACGCTGGATGGATGATTGCAGTCTGGTTTGTATTGCTGGATTCCGCCAACAAGCCTTGGCACACGCAAAGCTTGTGGTTAGTGGAAAATGGCGCTGCCCGGGATCAGGAGGGACCAGGTGGCCTCTACCAAGGAGGGGGACACAGAGGGGGCTCTCAACAACTCAGAGAGCCCTCAGAAGACCAGGCAGCGAGCACAGGAGTCCCACAGTATGGGGACAAAGAAGGTGCAAATGGAGACCCATGCAGCACAACACAAAGGGATCCTACGCCATCGAAGAACAACTCAGGAATCTGTGAATAGCAGGAAGGAGTGCTGGGGCTGGAGCTGTGCTGTGTTTTAAGAACTTTGTGGAAAGTCGCACACAAGCATTGGCAACTGCAAATCACGCAGTGCACCGGGGTACTGTCTTGCATGGGGAGGTAAGCTCTTACCTCCACCAAAGTTGGACAGCTGGACCTTCGGACCGTCAGGACAACTTCAGTCCACCCCATGTGTTGCTGGATCCATGCACTTCGTCAGGAGAGGGGACACACACCACCATTTCCAGAGGCTCTGGGAGGCTACCCCTCCTATGCCTGTAACACCTATTTTCAAAGGGAGAGGGTGCAACATCCCTCTCCCAAAGGAAATGGTTTGTTCTGCCTTCCTGGGCTTGAGCTGCTTGAGCAACGGGAGGGCAGAAACCTGTCTGTGAGGTGGCAGCAGCTTGGGCTACCTGGAAAACCTCAGAAGGCTGGTATGGCAGTAATGGGGTCCACTGTGGAGCAGCCAGAGTGCATGGAATTATACAACCAATGCTAGAATAAGCATTGGGGTATAATTCCAAGATGTTAGACACCTTACATGGCCATATTCGGAGTTATCATTTTGAAGCTGGACATAGGTCCAGTGCACGTGTAAAATGGCATCCCCGCACTCACGAAGTCCTGGAAAATGGTCCTGGACGACATGGGGGCCCCTCTGCTAGTTCAGGGGTGCCCTCGCAGGTTCCTTGCACCTAGCCTTCAGGGTATGAAGGCCTGACATATAGGTGACTTATAAGTTACCTGGTGCAGTGTAAATGGCAGTGAAATGGTGCATGCACCTTTTCACACAGGCTGCAATGGCAGTCCTATAGAAGCCTTTACATAGGCTCCCTATGGATGGCAAAAGTAATGCTGCAGCCCATAGAGATCCCCTGGAACCCCAATGCCCTGGGTACCTGCGTACCATATACTAGGGACTTATAAGGGGGCACTAGTATGCCAATTTTGAGTGGAATACTGTGTTAACAGTATCCAACAACCACATTTAAAGGGGAGAGAGCATAGGCACTGGGGTCCTGGTTAGCAGGATCCCAGTGACACAGTCAAACACGCTGACAAACAGGCTAAAAACCATAAGCACTGGAGTCCAGATTAGCAGGATGCCAGTAACACAGTCAAACACACAAAAAGGGCAAAAATGGGGGTAACCATGCTAGAAAGAGTCTACTTACTCACAAAAAGAAAATAGACTAAACTTTAGAGAAGGTGTTTTATGATCTCACTTAGCTCTCTGTGCATTTTAATAAGGAGCATGTACCTCAAAACCTTTAATTTCAGGCTGTAAAGTTTTATTCAAAGCAGTTCAGTCTGATATAGAATGTTCTCGCTGTGGGAAGATATGGAGAGGTAGGTCACATTTTATCAAACATTTCATTTGATATAGTAGGGACATGTGCTTTGGCAATATGTGCCTCTACTGAAGCCGTATGTTACCTGTAGCTAACAGAATTGAATATGGATACTGGTCAAATATCTTTAGCCTTAAAAATTTTATTTTAAAGATTCTTTTTGGTCACAAACTGAAGGATGAATTGCATCATGTTTATTGAACAGAAACAGTATTCTTTCAGAACACAGAGGTCTAAGTCCAGATGTAGCAAACGTTTGCGAGTCGCAAATGGCCCGAATCGCTATTTGCGACTCCACAAAATCAGAAATGGGTTGCAAAAATCCCATTTCCAACTCGCAAAAAGCGATGCAAGCTGTTACCGACTCGCAAAATTTGCGACCCCATTTTGCGACCCACAAACAGGAAGTCGCAATTTGCGAGTCGCAAACCATATGCAATAGCAACTCGCAAATTGCGACTAGTCGCAAAAAGCCCAGTTTGCATGTCCAATTTACTACTAACTCAGGGCAGGTGGTAATCATTACCAAAGTATAAAAGGAGACCCAGAATGCATCTGGGTTACTCAAGATGGCGGAGATATACCTGATAGCAGTGAGGAGGAGAGCCCACGCAGCCCAGCAGAGGAGGAGGAGGAGCGAGAGACAGGAGAAGATTTACAGAACAAGGCAGACACTCTTCCAGCAAACCGAGGAGGAAATATACGATAAATATAGACTTAGCAGCGCAGCTATACTAGATTTAATTGAATTACTCAAACCACAGCTAGAACGCCAGACTCTGCGTGGCTGCGCCATCCCTACGCATGTGCAAGTGCTGTGCTCACTGCACCTCTTGGCCTCGGGGAGCTATCAGGGGGTCATTGCTATGGCAGGTGGGGTATCCCAAAGTGCACTATCAAGGTTCCTCAGGGCTTTCCTAGATGCCTTACTCACACATGTCCCAATACATATACCTACCCAGGAATGAGGCAGAAATTAACAGCACCAAGTTGGACTTTTACCGGATTGCCAACTTTCCCCATGTCATAGGGTGTGTAGATGGGACACACATTCAAATATGCCCTCCTGCAAACCTGGAATATCTGTTCCGCAATAGAAAGTGTACCCACTCACTCAATATTCAGGTTGTTTGTGATGCCCATTATGTCATCACTGACATTGTAGCGAAATTTCCAGGCAGTACTCATGACTCCTACATTTTTAGGCACAGTGGGATACACCAACGCCTGGAACGTGGGGAGTTTGGAGACGGATACCTCCTAGGTAGAGCTGCATACACCTTCAAAAAGGTCTAGAATACTCACAAACAGACCCTTTAATTCAGGAGTCAAAAGAAGAGATTCATTGGGGTGTCTAATTCATGTGGATGCATAGAATGGGTGAGCAATCTTTCCTATGTCCCCAGATTATGAAAAAATGGAGGTCTGGGAGGCTGGGTTGCAGGATGTGTCAATTACTTGATTGGAGGAGGATGGTCCAGGAAGGAATAATTTATGCACATAATTGTTTCGAAGCTTCCTTCAGGTTCCTTTGGAATCCAGAGCTTTGAAAGTACAGAGGCAAATGTGTGATATACCATCATATGTGCAACCTTACAGCAGTCAGGTTCACAAATAGCCTGTGAGAAACAAGGTCAAAACTATTGGCAGGTCTAGTCTGGTCTCTTTGGGAATTTTGTCTATAGAGGAAAATACCTCTTGTGGCAGAACACCCAGGAATGAACAATGCAGCAGTGGATTGGTATTCAAGGACCACATACAACAACAGCAAGTAGGGTCTGAATCTCCAAGCATTTCAGGTTCTCAACATAAAGTGGTTTCTTTTCAGCGTAAATAACTTTGAATATTGCTTGACAGATCACTTAGGAAGGTTTTACAGCTGGAGACCGAATTCCAAAACTATACCAACAGATATTTTTCTTCCTTGATGCTTTTCCACCGTTTATCATGTTTCCAAGTTGTGTTTTCCTTCACTCCTAGAATTGAAAGTCATTTGCCCAAGTCTTATTACAACTTTTCCTTAGTTGCTGAGGAACCCTTTGGGGCACTTTCACAACCTTGCTTGGGAGGGCAGGTTAACTCTGTGGCATTGAACCTTTTGGATTGCTCACAGGCTTGCCTGACTTTTCCAAATCAGCTTCTAGGTATATCAGAGCATCCTAGGTGAAAGGGCCTATTAGCCTGGATGGGATATCTGCAATAACTGGTGAGTGGGAAGAGGAACCAATCTTAATTTCGGTTATATTACAAGTCTCCTATGATCCTCGGTCAAGCTCCTAAGGATGACTGAAAATTTAGAACTATTAATAGATATAGGGCACTTATATCAGCAGGACACCAGAAGGTTGAAGGTAAACCAGTTGGGAGCACCCACTGGTGTGTAAATTATTGAAAGGCCTGAGGTATACACATCCACCTAAGCTTAGGTTTTCTACTTTATGGGATGTAGAGTTGGTTCTACATTTTTTCTATCATGTGAGGACACTGACAGTGCATTTTTGAAACTGTTGCCAGCAAAAGTGGTAATGTTGTTATGTTTGGTTTCTGTTCAAAGGGTATTAAAGCAATAGATATTTCTGTTATGCATTTTCTCCTGTGGCGGTTAATTTCATAGTATCACAATGATCCAAAAATGATTCTAATTCTTTGAGATACTCCTTTACTCTACAACCTAAGTTGTGTGCGGTCAGATATCTCAAGTAGTACATTCACATAACCGAGAGTTTGATGACGTCTGCTCCACAAAGTTTGAAAGCTTTATGCAATCGTTTGAAGCCAATGTCTTCTACTACTCTTAGTCAGTGGGTCAAAAATATAGTGGTCATGGCAGGGGTAGACACGGATTGTTTTTAGGCTTTCTTGACAAGAGATGCAATGGCCACATTTTTGGGCCAAGTCAGAGGATATTTTGATATCTGTAAATTGGTCAAGGGCATTTTAATTTAAAATCTTCCATTACAAAGATAAAACATGCAGCTTTAGCCATTGTAGAAAGGCTTTGAACCTGCATAATAGCATCTTCAGTTTTGTAATACAATTTCAGATTCTCCTGGATAATATTGAAGAAGACTCTTGACTTTATGAAAGACAAAGCTGATTGATATTCCACCTCTGATATTTGTTAGTCCTCCCTGTGGCTGATGGTAATATATCTGGTTGGTTACTTCTAGTGCCAGTCTTGTCTAACTAAGCAATGGGTACAAACATTTGACTATATTCTGGCTAATAAATGGCATGCAATGCAAGTTGAACATTTGTCCTGGTAGAAGAATGACCAAAGGAAAGACGATCTATGGCTGCTTCTTGGTTTTTCTGTTACTGTTTGTGATTTTTAATTTTTTTCATGGACTATGTTCTCTGACTCATCAAGAAAAGAGGAAATAGTGTATGGACTACTGCTTTATATAGATAGAGGTGCTCCTTATTTTTGTTAATAATGCTCTGCCCATGGGAGCAGGATTATGGCAGTTGTAGTGTTCTTTTGAAGTGTTATACAAAATAAAGCAAAAAGAGAGACTCCTTTGTCTTCAATAAAACCATGACTGTCATTCACAATGGAACAGAAGAATCAGCAAATATTCTATGGAGAACCTTCATCTTGATTTGATTACCTTCATGCATGTGTTCCCTTTCTTGAGGTGAATCACCATCTGATCCCCTTCCGTCACATTTGGAATCAGGAAAATAAGTGAACACCTCTGACCACTTCTAACTTCAGAAATGGAGAAATGGCTCCCTTCTTTATTGGGGGTTGCGCTTGGAGGGTGAAAAAACAAAACCATCTTTGGTATCCATCTTTGACAATGTCCAGGACTTACATTTCAAAAATAATCTTTACCACTCCTTTAGAAGATGGTGAATCTTACATCTTTGGGCCTTTGTTTTTTTACCTCCTTATTTTATTCAGGAGTGAAGTTTTTTAGTTGCGGTTTCTTGTTTCTTTGTTCTAGGAAGGTGAGAAGGTAAAACTTTGAAACCTTCTCAATAGACTGTTCTCTCCTGGAAGGTTGCCTGAAAGTAGAATTCTGTCTCACTGATCCATGATACTTAGGGCCAGATGTAGGTACAAAAAAATTAGCGACTCGCAATTTGCGTGTCACTAACTGGAATCCAGGTAGAATTTGCGGGGACAAATTGCGACTCGCACCCGGAGTCGCACCGCAGATAGCGAGTCCGCTGTTTGCAAGCTCGCTTTTTGTGACCACGCAAAAAACGGACACGCAATTTGCGAGCGGGTGTCGCAAATTGCGACTGTGCTGAAAATTGAATGCAGGTGCTGCAGAACACTCCAGAAAGCACTCCAGAACAGTCTGGAAACACTTCCTGGCACATGATGATGACATCACAGCCAGGAAGTTTACAAATACACCTGGGAGGAGGGAGGACCACACCCTTTTTAACTGCTGCACAGCTAACAGAGCAACAGCAACCATGGCTGACACTCCCAGAAAGAGAAAGCTGAAATTTGCAGAGAAGGAGCTGGAGGTGCTCACAGAGGAATGCTGTTAGCACCATGATGAGCTATTTGGGAAGGCAGCCCTCAAAGTGCCAGACTCTGCCAAAAAACGAATTTGGCAGGAAATTCAAGAGAAGGTAAACTCCCTGGGGGTCAGCCACAGGAGTGTGGATGAAATAAAGAAGAGGTGGTACGACCTCCGCTCCCGGACCAAGGAGAGGGTGGCAGAAAGGCTCCGGGAGATGAGAGGAACAGGAGGGAGACCATCTTCCATACCACCACCCACACCCCTGGAGGAAATGGTGGAGGAGACCCTGGAGCCGGAGTCTGTAACAGGATTTGGAGAACTGGACACCTCTGAGCCCAGAACATCAACCGGTGAGTACCATGTGATATGCCTGTACCCCCATCAATGCCATACCCCCACCCACCATGTACACAGGGGCATGCACAACCAAGATAGCTCCATTTCAGAGTAGCAGATACCAGCATGATGCATTATGGGCAATGTAGTCAAGTAGGCAGTTAATAGGCAAATGTTTATTAGGAAGTGTGCAACAGATAGTAGACACTGACAGTGTTTTCCCCATGTCCCACAGGTCTCCCACAAGACACCACCACAAGCCACAGCAGCCAGGTGCCACTGGTCAGCCAGCCCCATGAGGAGACAACAGGAGCAGCCACCACTCCCACCTGCACCACCAACACCATCCCCTCTATGGCAACACCCGCTGCAACAGTGGTTTCGGAGCCTGCACCAGCAACAACCAGGAGTGCCACAGCACACATCACAGGGCATCCACCGCTGCGCAGGCGACGCAGGATGAGGAGAGCAGGGCTGCAGGCAGAGTCAGGGCTTCCATCCACCACACTGACAGAGGCACAACTGCTACGTGGTCAGCGCCTGCAGAATCAAATGTTAGGGCAGATTATTGGGGTTCTGCAGCGCTTCGTAAGGAACAATGAAAACAGCATGCAGCAGGTTCAGGCACAACTGGAGGTAATAGGCAACAACACTGGTGACCTAGCCCTGTCAATGTGTGAACTGGTGGCTGGCCTGCTTACACAGAGTGAGGGTGCGCGGCGCAGGGACCGCCAGCTGCTCCAAAGGCTGGACAGGATGGCCTCCTCTATTTGCAGACTGGCAGTGAACACTACTGGGCTGTCAAGGAGAACAGTCGGCCTCCAGGTTGAAATGGGCCACTTTGCGGATGATGTGGCAAGGGGCCTGGGCCGGATCACCCATGTGATAGACCTCATGGAGGCACAGCAGGTGTCCAGGGGTACAGGGGACACCTCACAAGACAGCGAGGAGGGCTCCACTGTCAGCAGTGTCTCTGCTGGTGACACCAGGGTGCTCCGGAGTGGGAGTACGAGGCAGAGCACTGCTGAGCAACCTGGTACCAGCCAGGCTGGCAGAGGCCGCCGTAGGCTGTAAACTGACCACTGTCCCTGATGTTGGGGCACATGATGGCAATGTGTCCCATGCCAGGTGGGCTTTTTGAAGTCCCTGAACAGTTTTTCATTGTATATAGTTCGGTTTTTGCACATATTAAATATTTTTTTTGTTCCACTTAACATATGGAGTGTTTGTTCAATTGGTGAGTATGGTAGAAGTTGGCACGTACCTTCCAAAGTATTGTGTTGCAATGTGTTCCCATCTCAGTCTGCCTTGATTTGCGATGCTCCTATCCCCATGATGGCGATGTGGTTGCTCTTGCTCTTCATCCTCAGAATCTGGGTCTGCAGGGGTGAGAGGTAGCCCACGTCGGGTGGCAATGTTGTGCAGGATAGAGCATGCGACATCTATTTTGAATGCCGTTATGGGGGTATACTGGAGGGCACCTCCACTTCGGTGAAGGCATCTGAACCGTGCTTTCAGCAATCCAAAGGTTCGTTCTATCAGGTTCCTGGTCCTTTTATGTGCACTGTTGTATCGCCTCTCACATTCATTGCTGGGTGTTAAGTACGGAGTCAGTATCCATGGCCGTAAGGCATATGCACTGTCACCTGTTGGGCACAAAAAGTACACTGTTAGAAAGCCCTGGTTGGTGTGCACATTGATCTGTGTGCACACAATGGTTCGCCTTTAAAGCTTTCCACAAATTGTAGGACCCTTCACAAGATGATTTGTTGGTTTCACTGAAGGGTTTTACTATCCCTAAGTTACACTCCCATCCTTTCTTGCTGCATTGTGACCTTTCATTGGTACTCAAATCATTCCAGATTCGTTATTTAGAATACCTGCATTCTGGAGACCTCGTGTTTCTTTCAAACACAGCGGCTTTTCAAAGGCTATCAATTTGGTTTGGGGAGGTTAGAGCTCTCAACCTTATTGCGCTGTCCTCCATTTTTGAGGTTCTCTGAAGATGGCTTGATCTTAGGACCTGACCCTTTATTCATGCCTAAAGTTCATTCCACCATTTATATTTATCAGGAGATTGCTCTACTGTCTTTCTTTACCTCTCCTACTTCTGTTGAAAAACATGTTTTGAATATACTTGATGTTAAAATAGCTTTATCCATTTATCTTGAGGGATCAAATTAATTGTAAAGTTCAGATCATTTAGTCATAACTTTGGCCTGTCAAGGAAAGGTAATATAGCATGCACAATGTTTTTAAGCAGGATGATCAAATCAACAACTATTATGGAGTATTCAGGACAATACGAGTCAGTGTCTTATGGAATACAAGAGGTGTATCTGCCATTTGTACAGAATTTCATGGGGTTTCTCTCCAGTAGACAGGAAGAGTTGGGAAGTGGACCTTAGAACTTAAGTTTGTGAGACTTTATTGATTACAAAATATTCTTCATATTGAATAAAAATGTGGTTCTGGTTACTTACCTGTTATCTAAATTAGTCTTAGTCCTATTATGCCTTGTCTTTTTTCTAGGCCTTTGGGTGGGTTTGGGAAGTATAGGAGGATGCTACAAACACCATATAGATTACAAACTATAGGTTACTGTTGGCAGTGTTTGCATGTCAACACTTCTGATGTTTCCTGCGTCGGAGGTGGGATTCATTGAGATAAAGACTAGTAGAACTATGAGTAAAGAAGTTTACCGGTAAACAATAAGATCATTATTAAGCAAGTAGATCCATCCATGTCACCAAGCATACAGTGCTCCGCTCATGGGCTAATGATTAACAGCCTAATGAATTCTGGAAGTTGAAGTCCTGGTGCGTTCCCATTGGCCCAGACATCTGAAAATAATAGTGTGCAAACACCCAGGCAGGAGCGTTATGCTGGTCGTCACGTACAGTCATTCGGTAACATTATTAATTGTGCCGATTGTTAAGCATGCCATGACAACTGACTGCCATTGTTGCACAATATACCATTTTTAGTTCTCGTTATAAAAGAGGAAATTAAAAAAAAAAAACTTATGGAACATAAGTGTACATAACCTATGTCGATATGCAGCTACCAGTGCAGAAGTGTCCTAGTGAAACAAAACCCAGAAGGCAATAACAGCACTTAGAAGCAGTGCTTTAAGAGGACTAAAAAAGATGGTAAGTTTCTAAAAGTGGGCCAGTGAATAACAATTAGGAATCCTTTAAAGAGACCTGACCAGTGTAATTAAGGGAGTGGACAAAAACGTGAAGTAGAATCTAATGTTGCATGGAGACAACTTGGAAAGACTTTTGAATTGTAGGGCGAGGTTGTGAGCAAAGATTGCCTGAAAAAAAGATGTGTTAGGATACATCACAAAAATATTTATGGAGGGGGGACTGGTAAAAATATTTAAAGCTTACCGGTGCCTGAGAAAGTTGTTGTATTTCTCAATAGGCTTGTTTAAAGTGATGCCTTGTAAGGATAAAAATAAAGTTAGGCGAATTTGAGCTGCGTCTTAGACAGCCTAAGAGGTTGGGGGGATCACTGGAGGGGAGCAAGACACTTCGGTGTAAAGCAGTTTGAAGTACTTTTCCTGCATCTGATATTTAAAAATAACCGGAGAAATGCAAGCGGTCTGTAATGTCTCCTGTTATTATTCAGCTCATCAAAAATGAGTTTTTTTCTTAATCTGATTTCTGATATGCAGAGCTCTCACGTTGCTCTTAGACTACGGTGAGTAGTTCATCAAATTCAGATTTTTGTTGCATTGTGGGGCTTTTCCAATTCTGAAATTAGGCCTGCAAGTCCCAGAATGCAAGGTAGGAAACCCGGACTGACTAAGCTACTCATGCATGGGCCTGGAAGCATTGTGCTCATACATACAGATCTGTGGATTCTATTTTAATTATTCATTTGTAGAATTTTCAATTTCGACATAGCTGCTTATGTGCATTTTTCTTCTGTCCGAGTAGCCCTTTGTCAGGCTTGACACTTTCAGACAGTATGAGGTTTTCGGCCAACAGCACTTTGTGTTGGTGCATTGAGGTCAATGCTTACAATGGGAGACGTGCAAACTATATGACCCAGATTGCTAAATGGTTCGGAGTTAAAAATTAGCACTGGCATAGGTGCCAAGTTTCCTAGGTCTACAGTATGCATGACTCGTTAGTCCAGTTCAGTTTTTTCTTAGAATTCTGCGACTTGTACTTAAGTGATTATAGTGCTTTACATAAGACTACATCTCCCAGAAATTTTAACAAACGAGCCTGGCCTAACTAATCACGCATGGGCCTAAAAAAGTTGGGAGCTAGGCCATTTTTCAGCTGACCACCACGCCAGATGTCAAAATATTTCTTTCTAATATTTATTTGTTTCATATACTGTTGCTCCTTTCTTAATATTAATTCATGGGACTTTAGATTCCAAACATGCTGTTAGTTAATACCAGAATTCTCGAGTTTGCCAGGTCCAAGCGAGAGGTCTTTCAGTCCAGGTTTTTGCTTTGCATTCAGGTTTTTGTACTACTGGTTAGCCAGCTATGTAATATCAGGACTGCAAGTCCCAGAACTCAAACCAAAAAAACAGAACTAAATGATCTATTCATGTCTGGGCCTAGAAAACCTGAGAGTTGAGTTATTATATTGAGAGACAGGGGGTATAGCGCGTGTGGTCTCGCACTTTCTGTTGTACCTTACATATTCAAGGACGTTTATATACTCGATATAGTAGTTATTGTTATTTTTATACAAAGTGAAAGAAACTTACACAGCCTAGAAATGTATGTAATATAAAATTATACAAATATTTTTTATATTTGCCCTAGAGCTGATGTTCGTTACACTCGTTACACTCATTTTATTTTAATGTGATATTATTTGCACACATCCAGCGTTACAGCCTCTCGTTTGATGCAGTTTTACGCATATTTAAATGCTATGAGCCAGTGGGTGTTCCTGGGAGCCATAAAGTTTGTGCACACCCCAACCTTACAATTTCGTAATTTTTTAAAATAAACTTTTCAATGGCCCAGTCCTAGACACTTTCTCCCGTCAGATGAATGAATTAAGGACGATAAGGCTCACGCGGGTACTTGTAAAAGTTTGACCATCACTGATGTAGATAGTATGACAAAGGCAGAGAAGTTGGTCCCGTTGTGCAGACTAAGATGTCTTGCTCTAAAGACCTTATGCGTTTTATTAACATGTTCTCTAGATACGTGGCTGTTTATTTAAAGGTGTGTGCGCCAGGTATAGTTTCAGCGACAGTAATTATAGACTCGTGCTGTAGAACATTACATGGTCGATTTGTGTATTTTATCAGGTTTCAGTCTTTTGTCCGTTAAATGAATGTATATGTTTGCACCCGAATGAATATATCGATCCTAATTTCGTAATGCATTGGTTAATAACATGTTGCTTTCTAGATTAAAGCAAACAACTGTGTACATTTGAGAACAAGCATTTACAATGCATCGGGTCTCGCGTTTGCTCATGTTAGAGCTGATCGCGTTGTAAACTCCTAACCCGACTTTTCACCTATCGGGCAAAAGTGCATTTATGTACATAACCCGAAAAAGTGAAATCAAGCATGTAAAGCGCTCGACTTCTGCCAAGGGAGATCGGGCTCGTAAATTAGAGAAAAAAAAGTCCAGGAGCCCGATGGAAAACAGCGAGCCTCGCATGTTTTCTGTACCTGGTTGCTGCGCTGGAGGAGGGCTAGCAACCGGAAAAGGCATGATATATGCCTGCCTTTGACTAATGAAAGCAAGCAGATTTTATTAGGGAAGCCCACCAACCAATAAAAAACACTGACATGAAGTTGACAGGTCTCTGAGCCCTTTTCTAAATACAAAAGAGTCTCCCTGCGAAACGCAAGCGCGAGCGCATGCAACTCGACCCTAAAATAAAAACAAAACAGACCGTACGTTCAAGCTCAAGGAAAGGACCGAGGACCTGCTGCTGGGTCTGTTAATCTGAATAAGGCCCTGTTGAGTTCTACTTCTCATGTGCCGTTCTATGTGGCTGTTGTGAAGGAAGGTGATGTGATGGGATTTACTTTTCTTCTGTGCCCTTGGTGTCTGCGGTCCCGTTTTCTGTTCTGTTCTGTTCTATTGTATTCTATATGTACATTGGTAGGCCGCAAAGTACATACCCCCTGTTTCTAGGTGCGTTAGGGTAGAGAAATGCTCTGCCTAACACTGCTACTACTATGGAGGAAATAGTTTTAAAAAGTTGTCAATTATTTCCTGAAATAAAGATTAAATGTGTGGCATATCTGAAGAGGAAGAGAATCCTTGCTAGTTGAACAATCCGCTCCGTATTTCTACCTTGGGAAGGTGAAAGACTTACAACTGCAGCTGTGAAACGGTTGTAACTAACAAAGAGACAATTTATGAGCTTTTTTTAGCTGAAAACAAGATTGATTGAGGTAAAACACTGTAAAATTGAAAGCTGCTGTCTTATGGACAGGTAGCCATGGAAGGACCCATAGGCTTCCAAAGACTGATTCACGCTCTCTTAGGACACCCAAGAGTCTTGCAGCAGAGTTCTGAATGTTTTGTAGTCTTTACACCGCATGTTGTGAATGACCAGCATAAAAAGAATTGCCAATGTTTAAACGTGAGTGGACAAAGACATTCATGCGGCAAATTTAGAAAGGTTGACCTTTTCCATAACAGTCACAGATGAAAAAAAAAAGAGGTTTTAATCATAGCTGCGATTTGACGGGTCAGGGGCAGGTCGTTGTACGATGGTCCTCAGATTTCCAATGCCTTCAGACATGATGGGACACCGACTAATCGAGGCTGGCCGGAGATTAGGATTCCAGTGCCCGATTGTTCTTTTAGTAAAATAAATTTCTGTTTTAGATGGATTAAGTTTTATTGGATTGATTCTCATCCGCAGGTCAAGGCTTCCTAGGTTCAGCAGTATTTGAGTATCCTCTGCATAGATGGAGAATTGTTTTCCTATACCATGTAGGAGATGCACAAGAGGGGCACGAAAGGCTTAAACAACAGATGGGATACTGTGGAGCCCTCGGATACTCTTTGACATATTCTTTTGAGAGGGCAGAGTAGAGACAGAGACACTGAGCAAGTCATCCTGGGTATGTGTGGAATGGGGAGATCAGTTGGGAGAGATGGCAGAACATGAACTTAACCAACTCCTTGATGAAGGAAAGTGCCCTCTTTCTTGGCATGGTTACCCCCTTTTTCTGCCTGATGTCAGTGTGCGTGACTGTGTTCACTTGGATCCTGCTAACCAGGTCCCCAGTGATTATCCTCTCTCTCTCTCCCAAAACTCTGTATTTCACCCATAATTGGCACACTGGTGCTCCCATTATAAGTCCCTAATATATGGTAAATAGGTACCCAGGGCATTGGGGTTCTAGTGGATCCTTGTGGGCTGCAGCATATATTTTGCCACCCATAGGGAGCCCATCCAAAGGCTTCTACAGGACTGCCATTGCAGCCTGAGTAAAAAGGTGAATGCACACTTTCACTGCCATTTACACTGCATCAGGTCACTTATAGTCACCCCTATGGCAGGCCTTCTAGCCCAGAGGGCAGGGTGCAAAGTCCCTGTGTGTGAGGGCACCCCTGCACTAGAAGAGGTGCCCCTGTGAACTCCAGGCCCATTTTCCCAGACTTCGTGAGTGCAGGGATGCGATTTTACGTATGCACTGGACATAGATCACTACCTATGTCCAGCTACATAAAGGTTACTTCAAACATAGGCATGTGTGGTATCAAACATGTTGGAATCATACCCCAAGGCTTTTGAAAGCATTGGTTGTATGATCCCATGCATTCTGGGAGCTCCTTGGAGGACCCCCAGTTTTCCCATTTCAGCCTTCTGAGGGTTTCCAGGCAGACCAAGCTGCTGCCACCTCCCAGACAGGTTTCCGCCCTCCTTTTGCTTGAAAAGCTTGAGCCCAGGAAGGCAAAACAAATGATTTTCTTTGGGAGAGGTGTGTAACACCCTCTCCATTTGCAAACAGGTGTTGTGAGGGGTAGCCTCCCCAAGCCACTGGAAATGCTTTAAAGGGCACATTTGCTGCTCTCCTTGCATAAACCAGTCCACACAGGTTCAGGAGCCCTGAGTCCCTGCTCTGGCATGAAACTGGACAGAGTTAAAGGGGAGTGATGACTGCCCTGTCCATCACCACCCCAGGGGTGGTGCTCAGAGCTCCTTTAGGGAGTCCCTGGGTTTTGCCACCTTGTATTCCAGGTTGTCAGGGAACTCTGGGAGCATCTGAGTGTCCAGTGCCAGCAGGTGACGTCAGAGCCCCTACCTGATAGGTGGTCAACCAACTAGGTGACCAATCCCCCTTTCCGGGCTATTTAGGGTGTCTCTCTTGGGTGGTTACTCAGATTCGGATTGCAGGACTCCAGCAGGAATCCTCTGCAACCATCACTTTGACTTATCACTGAAGAAACTGCATCTGGACTCTTCAGGACTCTACAAGCTGCAACAAAGAAGCAAGGCGCCTTCTGCAACATTGTATCTCTGGCTTCTTCCAGCAACTGCAACATTTCCTCAGTCGTGCATCCTCTGAGGACAGCCTGTCTTCAGCCTGCATCAGAAGAATGAAGGAATCTCCCTTGGGGAGAAGGAGTCACTCCCCTGCTTCTGCAGGCACCAACTGTGACGATGACCGGCTGCGTGGATCCACTCTCGATCCCCTCTCATGCTGAGCTGCGTTGATCCTGCATCACGGGTTCTGGACTAGAGTGGTCCCTATGGTCTTCTCTTCCAACTGTCCAACTTTGGTGGAGGTAAGACCTTGCCTCTCCATGCAAGACAGTACCCCCATGCACTGCATCCTTTGCAGCTGCCAAGGCATGTTGGCGTACTTCCTAGAAGGTCTTCATGCATCTTGAAGCTCCAATCCCCAGCACTCTATCCTGCGACGCACAGCTCCCTGAGTGGTTTTCTGGCAACGTGGGAGCCTTTGTCGCAGTGCTGTGCGGGCCTCTTCTGCAACTTTCGTGTCCCCGTCCTGTGGGACTCCTGTGTGTGCTGCCTGTTCTTCTGTGGTCTCTCTGTGTTGCAGAGGGCCCCCTCTGTCTTCCCCTCCTCGGTAGAGTCCACCTGGTCCTTCCTGGTCCCCAGCAGCGCCATTTTCCACTAACCGTGAACTTTGCATGCGCAAAGGCTTGTCGGCGGACTCCGATGACGCAATCCCGACTGAAATCCTCCATCCGGCTTAGGACATCACCTGCACCCTCCAGGAAACTGACTTCATCTTCTTGGGTGCAGTGCTGACTCTTCTTTACCGGTAGGTCTCCTTTTGTGCCTTCATCCTGGTTGGTAGGGGCTCCTGCCCTTCCTGGACTCTTCTGTGCTTCTTGGACTTGGTCCCCTTCTTTCACACGTCTTCTTGTCCCAGAATCCACTGTTCGTGTCTTGCATTCTCTTCTTGGTTTTGCAATATTCTTCTTTACTTCTCTATGTGTGTTCTAGGAAACATATTGTGATTTACTCCTGGTTTCCTGGTCTCTGGGCTGGGTTGTGGTACTTACCTTTGGGCTTTTCTAGTATTCCCAGCTCCCCTCTACACACTACACTTGCCTGGGTGGGGGATCGACGTTCACATTCCACCTTCGTAGTATATGGTTTGTGCTCCCCCAGGCCCATTTCTAACTAATGTGATCTTCATTAATTGCCCTGTTTTCTAACTGTTTTTATGCCTATTTCTGCATACTAGTGTATATAATTCATGTATTACTTACTTCCTAAGGGAGTATCGTCTTTATTGTATTTTTGGTACTGGTGTCACCAAAATAAAGTACCTTTATTTTTGTAACACTGAGTGTTGTCTTTCATGTGTGTAAGTACTAAGGCCCTCATTACAACCCTGGCAGTAAATCCCGCTTTCTGCCGTGCTGAAGACCGCCAACATACCGTTGCAGCGGCAGAATTCCGCTACAGGTATTACGACCCACAGCTCGGAATCAACGCAGCGGTCTTTCAACCGTGGTAATCCATTGGCAGTACACACCGCTGCGCTCAAAATACACACACATTTACAAAACACAACTACATTGGACAATTAGAAATACACACACCTGATACACATACACACACTACACCCACACACCCAATCCAATATAAAGCACACACCCACATCACCCACAAACCCTTAAAACCAAAAATTTGAAATAAGGCCAGAGAGAGAGATATTAGCTAACACAACACCAGCATCCACAAACACACAACACCATCACTTCTACAACATCCACGCACCTCAAACAACACACACCAACACATCCCCTCACACATGACAACAGACAGCACCTCACACATCACCCACACCACATCATGGCACCTCAAAGACATCCCAGGTTTTCTGAGGAGGAGCTCAGGGTCATGGTGGAGGAAATCGTCCGGGTAGAGCCACAGCTATTCGGATCACAGGTGCAGCAGACATCCATTGCAAGGAAGATGGAGCTATGGCGGAGAATTGTCGACAGGGTCAATGCAGTGGGATAGCATCCAAGAACACGGGATGACCTCAGGAAGAGGTGGAACGACTTACAGGGGAAGGTACGTTCCGTGGTATCCAGACACCAGATTGCTGTACAGAGGACTGGCGGTGGACCCCCACCTCCTCCCCCACAACTAACAACATGGGAGGAGCAAGTCTTGGTGATCATGCATCCTGAGGGCCTCGCAGAAGTAGCAGGAGGACTGGACTCTGGTAAGTCATATCTTTACTACTACATCCCCCCAACCCCACCTGCATGCCATCACATACTCCCACTCTTAGCCTCACCCCATCACACCATCAACTCCATATGTCCCACTATCACAACCCACACATCTCAATACCAAGGCCCTGCATGCAACACCTATGCCTGGACCACTGTCACCAAAGCATGTCCAGTATAGATACCCACACAGACCCCAAAACAACTATCACAAAAGGGCAAACACAATTATGCAAGCACAGGAGTAGAGGGTACAGCACCCAATGCACAAGATGGCACACACATATACTAAAATTATGCATTTACACCCCAACAGGACCCATACCCAATGTCACCGGACAGGAGGTGCCAGACATATCCAGTCCCCCCACAGAAGAGGCCCACAGTGATGACAGCAGCTCTGCACACCTGGATCAAGATGACCAGCGGGCCCATCAGGGACCTTGGGACAGTCGGTTCCCCTGACACAGTCCCAAACCACCACAGAGCCTCCCCCTCAGGAAACACCAGCACAGCACCCACCCAGCGGGCCCATCCCTCTGTCCCCAGGACACATCAATCAGCAGTGTGTCCACCACTACAGGGAACCCAGGCAAACCCACCAACCCAAGACAATCAGGGACCTGGGGTCAGTGGCAGTGGGCACACGGTTGAGGGGACAGAGGCACAGGATAACAAGGAGAAGCTGGGAGGACTGCTGTGCGACAGGGGGAGGACAGGCCCAGGGAACCCACTCTCCACGAGGCACTCTCTAACATCATGGGAGAATACCACCATTCCCAGGAGACCATGGGCACGGTACTGGACAAGTTTCAGGAGACCCAGCGGCTGCAGGAGTAGCACTACTTTGGGATCAGAGAGGACTTGAAGCCCATTAATACCACCCTGGTCACCATAGCAGGGGTGCTGGCAGACCTTGTCAACACCATGAGGGACACAGTGGCACACCAAGGGGCCCCTGACACAAGCCTGAGCGATGAACAGCCCTCCACCTCTGCTGGCGCTAGTGGACAGGAGGCACAGCCACAGGACCAACAGGCCACCAGCACCCCACCCCCTGGAGAAGGAGAACCACCCCGCAAACGGTCCCTGAGATCCAGGAACAAGACAGAGAACATTGCCAAGACCCCCGCCAGGAAATAAGACCCTCCTGAATGTCACCCTTCTGTCCCACTTTGTCATCCTGTCAACCTTAAACTGCCATTGCTCCACTTCCTATGCCCCATTGGACAATGCACCTGTGACACAAATAGACTGGACTTTGCCATGGACATTCCTCCACCATCACCCCAGCCCATTTCACACACCCCTCCACTTATTTGCACAGAAATAAACACCCTTGAATCACAAAACAATCTGGAGTCAGTCTGTGCTTTCACAAATGTGTAATTGCAACATCTCTGGAATATAGCAATGTCAATGTACTTGTTCACATACCAATGTTACACAGCTGTAGGCCAGCAGTAAACATAGCAGAGGGCACAAATTGGGACCCAGATCTGTGAAATGGAAAGCCAAAGTGACAAGTCAGGGTCCATACACAGAGTGAAAAAGGCAGATTTATGCTAGCTCCTACAATAGTATGAGATGTGGGAAGCAGTTCCATCTTCTTACCTGTGTCTCACTGGAAGTATTGCACGATGATGTTGTTTCAGTTGTTTACATCTTCTTCTTCTGCCTCCTCTTCTTCACTGTCCACAGGCTCCACAGCTGCCACAAGACCAACATCAGGCCCATCCTCCTGCAGAAAAGGCAACTGGCGTCGCAAAGCCAGGTTGTGTAACATACAGCTGGCCATGATTATCTGGCACACCTTCTTAGTGAGTAGTATAGGGATCCATCTGTAAGATGGAGGCACCGGTATCTGGCCTTCAGGAGGCCGAAGGTATGCTCTAAAATCCTCCTAGTTTGCCCATGTGCCTCATTGTAGCGTTCCTCTGCCCTTGTCCTGGGATTCCTCACTGGGGTCAGTAGCCATGACAGGTTGGGGTAACCAGAGTCACCTGCAAATATCGAGGGACAACAGTTAGACATCCTCCAAACATTAGGGAATCTCCCATACCCAGACACCAAATGGAACAGTGTGGGGACTTTAGGCTCACCTATTAGCCACACACGGTGCCTCTGGAGTTGCCCCATCACATAAGGGATGCTGCTATTTCTCAAAATGTAAGCGTCATGCACTGAGCCCGGATACTTGGCATTTACATGGGAGATGTACTGGTCTGCCAACCACACCATCTGCACATTCATAGAATGGTAGCTTTTCCGGTTTCTGTACACCTGTTCATTCCTGTGGGGGGGATAAGTGCCACATGTGTACCATCAATGGCACCAATGATGTTGGGGATATGTCCCAGGGCATAAAAGTCACCTTTCACTGTGGGCAAATCCTCCACTTGAGGGAAAACAATGTAGCTGCACATGTGTTTCCGCAGGGCAGACAACACTCTGGACAACATGTTAGAGAACATTGGCTGGGACATCCCTTGTGCCTTGGCCACTGTTGTTTGAAAAGACCCACTGGCCAGGAAATTAAGTACTGACAGGACCTGCACTAGAGGGGGGATTCCTGTGGGATGGCGGATAACTGAAATCAGGCCTTGCTCCAACTGGGCGCACAGTTCCTGGATTGTTGCGCAATCAAGTCTGTAAGTGATTATTATGGGGGTCATTCCGACCCCGGCTGGCGGTGGGCACCGCCCGCCGGGCGGAAACCGCCCAAACACCGCCCCGCGGTCAAATGACCGTGGGGACCATTCTAACTTTCCCGCTGGGCCGGCGGGCGATCTTCAAAAGATCGCCCGCCGGCCCAGCGGGAAAGCCCCAGCAAAGATGAAGCCGGCTCCGAATGGAGCCGGAGGATTTGCTGGGGTGCGACGGGTGCAGTTGCACCCGTCACGATTTTCAGTGTCTGCCAAGCAGACACTGAAAATCTTAATGGGCCCCCAGGAGCCCCACGACACCCGTTCCCGCCAGCCTCTTCCTGGCGGTGTAAACCACCAGGAACAGGCTGGCGGGAAGGGGGTCGGAATCCCCATGGCGGCGCTGCTTGCAGCGCCGCCATGGAGGATTCCTTTGGCCAGGGGAAAACCGGCAGGAAACCGCCGGTTTCCCTTTTCTGACCGCGGCTTTACTGCCGTGGTCAGAATTGGCCAGGAAGCACCGCCAGCCTGTTGGCGGTGCTTCCGTGGTCGTTGGCCCTGGCGGTCAATGACCGCCAGGGTCAGAATGACCCCCTATGTGTCTCTCTTCCATTGTCGAAAGGTCCACCAGGTCTCTGTACACCAGAGGATGCTGCCATCTAATCACCTGCCCCAGCGGACGTGCCCTATGGATGAGAACGGTAAGCAGAGGGTCATACAACCCTTAGGTATCACAATGTTTTTCGCAAAAACGTTACAATTTCTCCATGTGCCTTTGTCTGGCCGTATTCCTGGCCTAAATAGGTGTGATGCAGTTATTTGGCCTGCCATGTGGCCCCCTGAAATGGCGGCTGCCTGGCCTGTAAGGTGGGACAAGGGGAATTGAGGTAACTGCGCTGGCGTTGTACACCGTCGCGGTAGGCAGTCGAAGACCACGGCGCAATTCAGCATTGGTTAACATTGGGCCCTATGGGTTTCAGGAGCCTATGACGATGTATGCCGGCGGTGATGGTACGCACCGCCGTGGACATGGCTGCCATTTCCTAACTCTTGCCTCACTTTATACCTGACCTTCAACAGGAGAGGACCTACAATGCAAGTGCTGCTGTGACCTGTGTCTGGAAGCGACTATGGCCACAGTGTCTGGGGAAAGGGCCCCTGCCTTCACTTCGGAGGAGTTGGAGAAACTAGTGGATGGGGTCCTCCCCCAGTACACGCAACTGTACGGTCCTCCAGACAAACAGGTGAGTACACTGTGAGCATGGAGGATGGCACATGATTGTATGGAATGTCGTGGATGGAAGAGGGTGGGGATGGGGACAGGCCAGCATGTGAGGATAGTCTGTGTGTATGTATGTCTGGGCCAGGGTGGGAGGTGTTTAGGCAATGCGTGAGAAGAACTGTACGGTATAGTAACATCCATTCTTACTTCACTTTTCCTCTAGGTCAGTGCCCACCAGAAGAAGGGTATGTGGCGTGCCATCGCCAAGGATGTGCGGACCCTGGGGGTCTACCATAGACGGAGCACCCACTGCCGGAAAAGATGGGAGGACCTGCGCCGCTGGAGCAAGAAGACGGCAGAGGCCCAGCTGGGGATGGCCTCCCAACGTGGAAGGGGTGCCCGTCGCACAATGCCCCCCCCTAATGTTCCGGATCCTGGTGGTGGCATATCCAGAGTTGGATGGGTGCTTGAGGGCATCACAGCAGCCACAAGGGGGTGAGTACAGTCTCATTCAGCTGACTCTGCACACTTTACAAGGTGTCTGGGTGGGGGAAGTGGCCTGTGGGTTCCCCTAGGCCAGGGCGAACTTTGGTAGGGTAGGTCCCTTGTTAAGCAGGCTCTGTGGCACCCCAACCCCAATAGTGGTAGTAGCCATCTACACCTATTCAGGCCCCGGTGGGTTCCAGGTGTGCAGCAAATGGGCTTAGGCATCATCCCCCATGGGCAGGTGATTTTCCTAAGAACTGTTAGTGCATGGCTTAGTGCATAGGGCTGCTCCCTGTATGTTGTGTCCACCAACGGTAGTGGTGTTGCATGCACTGACCATGTGTCTCTTCTGTCTCCCCCCTTTTTGTTTTGTCACCCTGTTCTTGCATGCATTAGCATCATCTGGCAGAAGAGCATTGGCACCGGAGAAGGGTGGAGCAGCATCCCACATGGCCCTGGAGGGTGAAGTAACGGAGTCTGAAGGCACCAGTAGGATGGATGGCAAGGGGAGCTCCACAACGGGAACAGGAGCATACACCGGCGACTGCTCCTCTGATGGGAGCTCCCTTGCGGTGGCGGGCGCCTCTGTGCCCACTGCATCAACAGGTACAGCCGCCACCCCCCTACCAGCACCGCCCTCCCACCAGCCCCTCAGCGTGTGTCCCGTGCCCGCTCACGCAGGAGGGTGGGCATCTCCTTCACCCCAGGCACCTCAGGCCCTGCCCCAGTCAGCAAAGCTGCCCTCAGTGAGGAGGCTATTGACCTCCTCAGATCCCTCACTGTTGGGCAATCTACCATTTTGAATGCCATCCAGGGTGCTGAGAGGCATTTGCAACAAACAAATGCATACCTGGAGGGCATTCAGGGGCATATTTATACTCCGTTTGCGCCGAATTTGCGTCGTTTTTTTCGACGCAAATTCGGCGCAAAACTGACGCCATATTTATACTTTGGCGTTAGACGCGTCTAGCGCCAAAGTATGAGGAACGAGCGTAATTTTTTTGCGTGAACGCCTTCCTTGCGTTAATGAGATGCAAGGTAGGCGTTCCCGTCTAAAAAAATGACTGCGACGCAAATGCGTCGTATTTATACTCCCGGGCAAAAATCACACCCGGGAGTGGGCGGGGCAAAAAACCCTGCATTTGCGCCTCTTTTTAACGCCTGGGTCAGGGCAGGCGTTAAGGGACCTGTGGGCTCAAAATGAGCCCACAGCTGCCCTCCCATGCCCCCAGGGACCCCCCCTGCCACCCTTGCCCACCCCAGGAGGACACCCAAGGATGGAGGGACCCATCCCAGGGACATTCAGGTAAGTTCAGGTAAGTATAATTTTTTTTGGGGCATAGGGGGGCCTGATTTGTGCCCCCCTACATGCCACAATGCCCAATGACCATGCCCAGGGGACATAAGTCCCCTGGGCATGGCCATTGGGCAAGGGGGCATGACTCCTGTCTTTACTAAGACAGGACTCATGTAAATGGCGTCTGGGCGTCGTTAAAAATGGCGCAAATCGGGTGGAGGCGATTTTTTTGCCTCAACCTGACTTGCCCCATTTTAAGACGCCCTAACGCCATTTTCCCCAACGCCGGCGCTGCCTGGTGTACGTGGTTTTTTTCCACGCACACCAGGCAGCGCCGGTCTGCTAGCGCCGGTTAACGCCATTCAATAAATACGGCGCCCGCATGGCGCTTCAGAATGGCGTTAGCCGGCGCTAATCTTTTTGGCGCAAAACTGCGATAGCGCAGTTTTGCGTCAAAAAGTATAAATATGGCCCTCAATCTGGCCAGCGGCTCAACAGAGAGCATTTCAGGCTCTGGCCTCATTATTGATGGCAGCCATTGTCCCTGTGTCCAGCCTCCCCCCTCCAACTTCTTCCACCCAGACCCAATCCCCTGTACCTCAGCCTACCCCAAGCATACCATCAGACCAGCATGCACACTCATCAACACACAATAGTGGACATGGCAAACATAAGCACCACACATCCCACAGGCACTCACACAAGCACCATACCCATGCAGATACACCAACATCCACTGCCTCCACTGTGTCCCCCTCCTCCACGTCCTCCTCCTCCCTCCCTGTCTCGTCTCCACTCACACCTGCATGCACTACATCCTCAGCCACTACCTCCATCACCAGCACGCCCATCACCACACACCGCTCACGTGCACTCACCACCCCCACTTCCATTCACACATCCCCTGTGTCCTCTCCCAGTGTGTCTGTGAGCCCTCCTCCCAAAGTACAGAAATGCAGGCACACACCCACCCAACAGCCATCCACCTCACAACAGCCTTCGGCCCATGCACCTTCACCCAAATTCAGCAAACATACATACACCTCCTACAACTACTACCTCTTCCTCCACTCCCAAACCCCCTCCATCTTCCCATCCCAGTGTGTCTAAGAAACTTTTCCTGGCTAACATTGACCTCTTCTCTACACCGCCACCCCCCGTCCTTCCACTAGGGTCAGGCTTTCCAGGTCCCAGCCCAGCACATCAGCCACCAAATCCCGAAGCATGGTGGTGCCAGCAATTCCGGACTCATCGCGTGTGTCACCCATCAGTGCTGCCAGTGTGCCACCTAGCGAGGCCAAGGAGCAGGCCATTCCGCCACCTGCCAAGGTGAAGAAGGTGCCCACATGCTGGAGGGAGAAGCCGCACCTACCTACCAGCAAGCAAGGGCTCATCCAAACCAAAAGGGGACAGTGGCAAGACACCAGCAGCAACAACAAAGGTGGGGAAGGGACACAAGCCGAAGAGCAGGCCAGGACAGGGCACTGTGGCTCCGACTGAGGGACTAGAGTCACCCCTTCTGTCAACCACTACACCAACCTGAACGGCAGTGGACACCGCCACCTGCACCGCCACCAGCACCGCCACCAGCACCACCACCTGCACGTCTGCTGCCTCAGCAACAGTCCCCAGCATCATCCCCAGTGGGCAGCAGTCCGAGGCTGCAGGAGACGTCCTGCTGCGTCCCTCAACAGGTGCAGACACATGAACCACCATAGGCACCTATGCCCCAGACACTGCCGCAAGCCCCGCCACCAGCCCTGCGACATGCTCAGACAGTGCCACCACATCTGACATCGCAATCATCCCCAGTGGGCAGCCTTTAGAGGCTGCAGCAGACGTCCTGGACCGTGCCCAGCATCCATGAGGCATGACTCTCAGCACTGTTTGCACCTGCAGGTGGAAGGCGAAGTCACAGCAGGGTGGAGTGTGTCTCTTCCTCCATGGCGTATCATGCTACCTGTTACCAGGCAATCTTGTGGCACACACACCCAGGTGAGGGGACGGGACCTGCCACACTACATGTGAAGCACACTGGGCCCCAAGCCCCCTCCAGAACCAGTGGAGAAAGACATCCACTACTTCAGTCCTTGGCAGGATGAAGCACTCTGGGCACCAAGCCCCCTCCAGAACCAGTGGAGAAAGACATCCACTACCTCAGTCCTTGGCAGGATGAAGCACTCTGGGCACCAAGCCCCCTCCAGAACCAGTGGAGAAAGACATACACTACCTCAGTCCTTGGCAGGATGAAGCACTCTGGGCACGAAGCCCCCTCCAGAACCAGTGGAGAAAAGCATCCACTACCTCAGTCCTTGGCAGGATAAAGCACTCTGGGCACAAAGCCCCCTCCAGAACCAGTGGAGAAAGACATCCACTACCTCAGCTCTTGGCAGGATGAAGCACTATGGGCCCCAAGCCCCCTCCAGAACCAGTGGAGAAAGACATCCACTACGTCAGTCTTTGGCAGGAGAAGGCACTCTGGGCACCAAGCGCCCTCCAGAACCAGTGGAGAAAAGCATCCACTACCTCAGTCCTTTGCAGGATGAAGCACTCTGGGCACAAAGCTCCCTCCAAAACCAGTGGAGAAAAGTGTCCTCTACCTCAGTCCTTGGCAGGATGAAGCACTCTAGGCACAAAGCCCCCTCCAGAACAAGTGGAGACTGACATCCACTTGAGAGACTGTGGCTTTGCACTCCCCAGGATACAGCAGTGGGCAAACCACCCACTGGAAAGACTTGAGAGACTGGCTTTGCACTCCCCAGGATACAGCAGTGGGCAAACCACCCACTGGAAAGACTTGAGAGACTGTGGCTTTGCACTCCCCAGGATAGAGTAGTGGGCAAACCACCCACTGGAAAGACTTGAGAGACTATGGCTTTTTACTCCCCAAGATACAGCAGTGGACAAACCACCCACTGGAAAGACTTGAGAGACTGTAGCTTTGCACTCCCCAGGATAGAAAGTGGGCAAACCACCCACTGGAGAGACTTGTGAGACTGTGGCTTTGCACTCCCCAGGATACAGCAGTATCGTAGAGCAGTGGCGTCGTGCGTTCATCCCGCTGAGGTGCCCCCTCCCCCTGAGGTGCCTGTTTAATTTCGATCTGATGCCCCTGCAGTGTTCTCTCTGTTTCGAGTCAGGTATCTTGTGTGGTCTTTGCCCATGCAATTTGGGACACTAATCCACGGACGATGTTTGAGTAATATCCGGTATAGTGTAGTTGGTGTACTTATTTGTATATACTGATCTTTGAACTTGCACTTTCTGATTTTTGTTGATTACACTCGTTACAATCATTTCCTTTTGTCCTTGCGTTCTTCCAGGGGGTGAGGGGGTGTATATGTAATGTTACTGCATGTATTTGTATGTATGGTGTGGTGGGTGAGGATGGGGTGGGGGTTTTGCGTGTTGCGTGTGTCACTCTCTTTTCCCTCCCACCCTCCCCTGTGTTGTAGGTGCAGTACTCACCGTGGTCGTCGAGGGCGTCTTTTCTGCTCCTGATAAAGAAGAAGGAAGACCAGCATGGGCAGGATGTGTAGTTCGGGCTCTATGGCGTCCTGGTTCCTCGTTGGGTGTCGAGAGGTGAGTGGTTTCCCTTCTGTGTACTGTTCCACCGTGCTTTTGATAGCGTTGGTTCCGCCCCGGAAAAGGTGACGGATAGGCCTCTTGTAATACAGTGGGCGGTACATTGTCTTCCACCTGTCTGTTGGCGGTTACCGCCGCGGTGTTTGTTTCTACCGCCGTGGCGGTCGGAGTGTTAAAGTGGCTGTCTATTTTGGCGGTTTCTGCCATGGTCGTGATTCAATTTTTTTTTCCGCCAGCCTGTTGCCGGTATTACCGCTGCTTTAACACCGACCGCCAGGGTTGTAATGAGGGCCTAAGTGTGACTACAGTGTATTGTATGAGCTTTGCATGTCTCCTAGATAATCCTTGGCAGCTCATCCACAGCTACCTCTAGGGAGCCTGGCTTCTAGACACTGACTATTCTACACTAATAAGGGATACCTGACCTGGCATAAGGTGCAAGTACCATAGGTATCCACCACACACCAGGCCAGCCTCCTACACTGGAGGGTCACCTAGACATATACTTATAATCACCTGTACTTTACCACTTAAAAGACGAGCTACCTATATAAACACCAGATCCCATTATCCTTTTACATCTTTCCAGCCCCATGCATAGTTGAGAAACTGAAGGGGCTGTCATCCAAAAAAATCAATTTGCAAGAAGAAAAAATTGTTGGAATAGTAGAGCTTATTCTTTTATAAGAACTTCTGGGGCAAATCCATTTTAGGTAACGTGAACGTTTGTTTCCCTAGCCAAAAGCATTTTCAAAACACCTATGAAATCTTGTTCCTAGAGCAGTGTGCCAGGTGCAGACTCCGTCTGTTCATCAGCTTGATGAAATGATTGAAAAGTAGCTCTCATCAGCAATGTAATTCAACACACTGCAAGTGTGAGGTGTGGGGTTGAAAATGTTATTAGCCCTGAATAGCTTTAAATGTGGAACAGAACCTAAGCAAGAGATCTGAGATAATTTCAAATGGCTTTCTTCCTTACATTGCTCATTCCAACAGTGTCTGCTCCTCCTTCTCCTCTTCATTTTCATGGCCACTCCCTCACCCATACTCCCATTGGTTGACAATGTCTTAATGTCATTGTTTCCTCCTAAACAACTGTTCAATCTCATATCATAGTGGCTTTTATCCAAGGTTCACATTTCACAACAATGGTGTGACCAAATCTTTTTGCTCTTTTGCTGGGGAATGAGAAAGTTGCCCATTTTCTAATTTCTCTCATTCTGACGGACCTTTTTTAGGAGTTCCGAAGGGTAGGGTGATTACAAATCAATACTTTCAAATCAATTAACAGTGTAACCCATTTGGTCACACATTAAGGCCCATATTTATACTTTTTTAACGCCGCATTTGTGCCGCTTTTTGACTTAAATGCGGCACAAACTTACAAAATACAATGGTATTTTGTACGTTTGCGCCACTTTTGTATCAAAAAAGGACTCAAATGAGGCGCTAAAAAAGTATAAATATGGGCCTAAATCTCAAATATGGAAATACAAGTTCAAAGATGTATTAAAACTTTAAGGCCAGACTTATGTAAATGAGCCTCAGAAACGTCCTAGAAAAGTACGAAATTAACAAGGCAAAGTAAAGCACTGGATCAGATGAAATGGTGCAAGCATAAGGCATACACGCATTTCAGTCACAATACAAAAGATGGGAAACAATAGTTAGTGGTCAGAATTCTAATGGCGATCCTCCTGTCTAATCATCTGAAAGTTAACCTAATGTAAATATTCTAGCTAAGCTATGGAGAGACCGAAGTATTTCTCCAAAAATGGGATGATTTGAATAATAGTCAAAAAGTGTGAGCATAGATGAAGCCTCAACAGAAGTTCTGCAAGAGAGATGTGCATAGCATGAAGACACTCAACCAAAGTAAAAATAGAGAGATCTTTACCACTCTCTGTTTCAAGGGAATCCACTTTAGTCAAAGGGTAGAAAGGATCTGCTTCACCTAACTAACTGAACACCACTTTAGATCTTGTAGAATCTTCAAGAATCCGCACCATTATCACCTGGAATTTTCCACCTTTTGTGCACAGTCTGGAATTTGCAACTCCCTTTAGACAGCAAACTACCATGAATAGCCTAGTCAACGCTGTCTCCTTTGCCTGCTCCTTCACCCACGTCATACTTCGAAAGATCTTCTATTGGCTCTCAGTCTCCACCAGACAAACTACGTCACACCTCCCTGTTTTCCACACATCTCCTCCTCTGCGGTTCTTTGCGGAGATTATGAATGCAAACCAGGTACTTTTTGCTTGAAAGAGACATTTGTTGCTTTTAAAAGACTAAAGACACTTGATATCACTTTTACAGTGATATCTCAACATATTCTTATTTCATCTTAATTGTTTTGACCTGCATTTTATCAGAGAAATATTATATATTTTTCTAAACACTGTGTGGTGTATTTTTGTGGTGCTATACTATGTTATTGCATGATTTATTGTACAAATACTTTACACATTGCCTTCTAAGTTAAGCCTGACTGCGCAGTGCCAAGCTAACAGATCGTGGGCACAGGATAATTTGGATTGTGTGTGACTTACTCTGACTAGAGTGAGGGTTCTTGCTTGGACAGGGGGTAACCTGACTGCCAACCCAAGACCCCATTTTTAACATTGGTGATTAGCGGTGAGGATAGGACTTGTATTTGTGCAGTGACATACAATAGCTAAGTGTTCACTACCTACCCACAGTTGAAGGTCAACTTGATTTTTTCTCTTTTTCTGCAATTTCGTTTTTTCTACCTGACATTGTTTAACAAAAACCCTCACTCAACATGTCTCTGGCTGGGTCTCCAGCAGGAGATGAAGATTTTGATCTGGCCATGCTGGAGACCTACACTGGTAAGCAGCTGAAAGGGTTCTGCTAGGATATGGGAGTACCCACCCAAGGTGCCTCCAGATAGGAGGAATTTCAAATAGCCTTGAGGGCCTGGGCAGAAGCCCAATCAGAGGAGGAGATTGAGGAACAGGGTCCAGAGGTTGGCCCCTCAGAGGATTTTTTCTCATCAGTAGAGGATGTTACTACTGTAATTGTGCCCCCGGCCAAACCAGGGAGCAGTGCCTCTGGCCGTGGCCTGACCGCAGAAGAAAGGAGGGAGGAAAGACAATTTCAGTAGCAATTGGCAACGTTAAACAGGGAAGCAGAGGAAAGGAAAGCTCAAAGAGCAGCAGAGAAGAGGAGAGCTAAGGTTGCAGCTGAGAGAGCCTTGGCTGAAAATAAATGTTTGTTTGCTCATGAACTGAGTCTCAAGGAGCTGGATATCAAGGCAAGACAGTCTGAGTCCAGCAGTGGTGGTGGCAGCATACATGCAGGAGCGAAAGGTTCGTATACCGCAAAACGTGGTGTCAAGTTTTGGGGTGGGAGATGACATTGATAAGTGGTTGGCTTCCTATGAAATTGCACTAAGGGCTCATGGGACCTCTGAGGAGCAATGGGGGGGGGGGGGCATGTGATTTTGTGTACCAGTAGTGGGGAGGGACACACCCTTACACTAGATCCACATGATCAGAATGTCTATGCACCCATGAAAGCCGCTTTACTGGCCAAGTTTGGGCTGACCCCTAAAAAGTCAGAGGTTTAGGGACAGCACCAAACTTTCCACACAGACTTGGCTAGACTGTTTTGATTTCTCCAATAAGGCACTAAATGGATGGGTGCGGGGCAGCAAAGTAAATGATTACATAGGGTTATATGATTTGATTCTGAGAGAGCATATGCTCAGTATTTGTTAGACAGAGTTGCGCCAGCACTTAGTGGACAGTAAGCTGACTGATCCCAGGAAGCTTGCTTAGGAGGCGGACCACTGGGTTAGCACCAGAGTGTCCAAAAAGGTATCTGGGACACACACACCTACAAAGGTGGTCAGGGTTCCCAACAGAAGAAATAGGGGGGGAGAAAAACGTAAAGATAAGGAACTCGCTAACGGCCTCCCAAAACAATTCCCAAGGGGGGGGGGTGGTAACCATTCCTCATCTAAGTTTGGGAAGAAACCAGGGTACTTTGATAAGAATATAGGGAAGTTCATCACCAAATGCTTAGAGTGCTACCATCATGGACACTCTAAGGGCGACTCCCAGTGTTCCAAGAGAGCACCGCCCACCACTGGATTGGCTAGTGTAGAGCGTGGGGGAGACAGTCCCAGTTAGCTTTGGGGGGCAGATAGAGTTGTCCCTAGTATCCCTGGGAGATAAGGAGATGGTGCCAAAAGCCCACATGCCTGCCAATAATTCCAAGTATAGGCAGTGGGTCACCATTGATGGGCAAAGGGTGGAGGCTCTGCGTGACACAGGAGCCGGTATGACTACTGTCAACAGTCAAGTAGTGTCAGCAGAGCAGATAGTCCCTAATACATTCCACCAGGTCATGGTCGCTGACAATCGCAAGAGTCACCTACCGGTGGCTCTGGCTCCCTATGAGTGGGGAGGAGTCTCTGGTCCTCTAAAAGTAGCTGTGAGTCCTGCCATGCCTGTAGATTGTCTGTTAGGTAGTGATCTTGAGCATAATGCCTGGAAAGAGGTAGAGCTCAGATCCCACCTGGAGATGTTAGGTTTGCCTGAGTGGGTCTGCATGACCACAAGGTCCATGGCTGCCCGGGAAGGGAGTCAAGGGCGCTTGGAGCCTAGAACAATTGCGCAGACAGCTACACAGAGGAAGGGCAAGAGGTGCAGGAAACCCGCCTCAGATATTCCCACGAGGGTGGACGGGGTCCTCGAGGAGGAGGCCCCTGAGCCAACTGGAGAGGATATTGCTGACCTGGGCAACCTGTCTGAACTTGTTGGCTGGCAAGTAGAGGGTGGGCCAACCAGGGCAGAATTCTGCAAGGCACAGGGAGAATGCCCCACCCTGAGGCAACAGGCTGCAGCCCAAGCAGCAGATGAAGCCTCTGGCGATCACCATATATACTGGGAGAATGATCTCCTTTACAGTGAGCCTAAGGCTCCGGCCATTGGGGCAGCACAAGTCCCCCAGTGTTACCGGGCCTTCCTACTGGGTCTGGCTCATAACATCCCCCTGGCAGGACATTTGGGCCAAGACAAGACCTTTTCCAGGATTGTCACGCACTTCTATTGGCGTAGAATGCGGGTAGCATCAGATAGTTTCTGCAGGGCCTGCCCCTACTGCCAGGCAAGTGGGAAGACAGGGAAAAGGCTTAACACCCCCCTGATCCCACTTCCCGTCATTGGCACCCCCTTTAAAAGGGTGGACATCGATGTCATTGGTCCCTTGGACCCCAAAACTGCCTTGGGCAACAGGTTTATCCTGGTTTTGGTGGACCATGCCACCCGCTATCCAGAGGCAATCCCTCTGAGAACAATGACTGCACCGGTGGTGACCAGAGCCCTGATGGGAATATTTACCTGTGTGGGGTTCCCAAAGGTTGTGTCTGACAGAGGCACAAACTTCATGTCAGCGTACATGAAGTCCATGTGGGATGAGTGTGGGGTGACCTACCGGTTTACCACCCCTTACCATCCTCAATCCAAAGGGCTTGTTGAGAGATTCAACAAGACCCTCAAAGGCATGATCACTGGCCTACCTGAGGCCAAGGCATAAGTGGGATTTCCTCTTGCCATGCCTTCTCTTTGCTTATCGGGAGGTGCCCCAGAAAGGGATGGGGTTCAGCCCCTTTGAGCTTCTCTATTGTCACACTTTCAGGGGACCACTAAGCACAGTGAAAGAGGGCTGGGGGAAAGGTCCCAAGACACCTCCCCAGGGTGTGGTCAGCTACATGCTGGCCCTCCACAATCAAACCCAACACTTCTGGAAGAAGGCCAAAAGTAACCTTGAGGCCAGTCAAGAGGTGATGAAGGAGTGATATGACCGGAAGTCCACTCTGGTTGAATTCTCACCTGTTGATAAGGTTTGGGTAATGGAGTCAGTAGAGCCTAGAGCTCTCCAGGACTGCTGGGCTGGCCCATTTGAGATCAAAGAGCAGAAGGGAGAGGCCACTTACCTAGTGGACCTCAAGACCCCTAGACACCCCCTAAGGGTTCTCCACCACAACCGACTCAAGCCTCATTTTGAGGGGTCTGAGGTCAGTATGCTCCTTGTGACAGAAGAGGGCATGGGAGAGGAGAGTGAACCTCTCCCCGATATCCTCTCTACCAAAGAAGGTGATGGGTCAGTGGAGGGTGTCAGTCTCTCTGACTCCCTGACTCTAGATCTTGAATGAGACTATTACAAGTTGTTAGAGCAGTTCTCTTCCCGGTTTTCCCTTACTCCTGGACTCACCCACTTAGGTGTCCATGATATTGACACAGGAGACAGTCCACCTGTAAAGAACAAAATTTAGAGGTTGTCTGATAAGGTGAAGGCCAGCATCAAGGAGGAAGTTGCCAAGATGCTGGCCCTAGGGTTTATTGAGAAGTCCAGCAGTCCAAGGGCCAGCCCTGTGGTGCTGGTACCCAAGGCTGCTGCGCCCGGTGCCAAGCCAGAACTCCGGTTCTGTGTGGACTACCGGGGTCTCAACTGAGTCACACGGACTGACGGTCACCCCATCCCCCGAGCTGATGAGCTCGTAGACAGACTAGGCTCTGCCAAATTCCTCAGTACTTTTGATCTCACATCAGGGTACTGGCAGATCGCCTTGACTGAGGGGGCTAAAGAGAGATCTGCATTTTCCACACCTGAGGGCCATTACCAGTTCTGGGTAATGCCCTTTGGGTTGAAAAATGCCCCCGCTACCTTCCAACGGTTGGTTAACGGGGTCCTAGTTGGCAAGGATGCCTTCTGCGCAGCCTACCTAGATAACATAGCCGTCTATAGTTCCAGCTGGGAGGAACCCCTGCTTCACCTCAAGGAGGTGCTTCAGGCTCTGCAACAGGCAGGCCTGACCATCAAGGCTAATAAGTGCGAGATTGGGCAGGGTTCCATGGTGTACTTGGGACACCTAGTAGGTGGTGGCAAGGTGTAGCCACTCCAGGCCAAGATTGAAAATATCAAGGCCTGGCAACCACCTAGAACACAGACAGAGGAGAGAGCCTTCTTGGGCCTCACCAGGTACTACCATAGGTTTGTCAAGGGCTATGGATCCATTGTGACACCCTGCACAGAACTTACTTCCAAAAAGCAACCTAGGTTGGTGAATTGGACAGAGGCCTTTCAGAAAGCTTTTGACTCTCTGAAGAAAGCCATGTGCACGGCCCGTGCTCAAGGCCCCTGATTACTCCCAGGAATTTATTGTGCAGACGGATGCTTCAGAGCATGGCATAGGGGCTGTACTAGCACAACTAAATGAGGAGGGCCTAGACCAACCAGTAGTCTTTATTAGCAGAGGGCTATTACCACGGGAACAGATATGGAGTGCTATTGAGAGAGAAGCATTTGCTGTGGTCTGGGCACTGAAGAAGCTGAGACCATACCTGTTTGGGACTCACTTCCGGGTTCAGACAGACCACAGGCCCCTCAGATGGCTCATGCAGGTGAGGAGGGAGAACCCCAAACTCTTGAGGTGATCCATTTCCCTACAGGGGATGGACTTTACGGTGAGAATCGCCCAGGGATTGACCACGCCAACGCTGATGGTCTCTCCAGATACTTCTGCCTTAGCGATGAGAGCTCCCGGAGGATGGGTAGCTCTCCCCACTTTCAGCTGGGGGACACACATGTTGGACCTGACAGCCTTAGGGTGGTCACACCTAACATTTTGCATGCCTCCCTTCACTTTTTGGATACTGTTTTTGCTGGTTTAAAGACTGCGCGCTTTTCCACAGCTAACCAGTGCTAAAGTGCATATGCTCTCTCCCTTTAAATATGATAACATTGGATCATACCCAATTGGCTTATTTAATTTCCTTATAAGTCCCTAGTAAAGTGCACTATATATATGCTCAGGGCCTCTAGATTAAATGCTACTAGTGGGCCTACAGCACTGATTGTGCCACCCACTCAAGTAGCTCCTTAACCATGTCTCAGGCCTGCCATTGCAAGGCCTGTGTGTGCAGTTTCACTGCCAATTCGACTTGGCATTTAAAGTACTTACTAAGCCTAAACCTCCCCTTTGTCTACATATAAGTCACCCCTAAGGTCTGCCCTAGGTAACCCATAGGGCAGGGTGATGTGTAGGCAAAAGGCAGGACATGCACCTGTGTAGTTTACATGTCCTGGTAGTGTAAAACTCCTAAATTCTATTTTACACTGCTGTGAGGCCTGCTCCTTTCATAGGCTAACATTAGGGCTGGCCTAATATACTGCTTGAGTGGTAGCTGCTGATCTGAAAGGAGTAGGAAGGTCATATTTAGTATGCCCAGAATGGTGATACCAAATCCTGCTGACTGGTAAAGTTGGATTTAATATTACTATTTTAGAAATGCCACTTTTAGAAAGTGAGCATTTCTCTGCACTTAAATCCTTCTGTTCCTTTCAATCCACGTCTGGCTGGGTTCAGTTGACAGCTCCCTTGTACATTCAATCATACACACCCTGTTGGACCTGGCTTTTTGACAGGGTCATCCCCAAACGTTTTTGCCTCCTTCCTCCTATTTTTCTGACCTGTTGTTGTTGGCTTTTGAACTCTGGGAACATTACCACTGCTAACCAGTGCTAAAGTGCATATGCTCTCTGTGTAAATTGTACTGTTGATTGGTTTATCCATGACTGGCTTTTTGATTTACTTGTAAGACCCTAGTAGAGTGCAATATAAGTGCCTAGGGCCTGTGGATTAAATGTTACTAGTGGGCCTGCAGCACTGAATGTGCCACCCACTTAAGTAGCCCCTTAACCTTGTCTCAGGCCTGCCAATGCAAGGCCTGTGTGTGTAGTTTCACTGCCACTTCGACTTGCCATTTAAAAGTACTTGCCAAGCTTAAAACTCCCCTTTTTCTACATATAAGTCACCCCTAATGTGTGCCCTAGGTAACCCCAGGAGCAGGGTGCTGTGTGGGTAAAAGGCAGGACATGTACCTGTGTAGTTTATATGTCCTGGTAGTGTAAAACTCCTAAATTCGTTTTTACACTACTGTGAGGCCTGCTCCCTTCATAGGCTAACATTGGGGCTGCCCTCATACATTGTTGAAGTGGCAGCTGCTGATCTGAAAGGAGCAGGAAGGTCATATTTAGGGCCATATTTATACTTTTTAACGCAAAACTGCGCTAACGCAGTTTTGCGGCAAAAAAATTAGCGCCGGCTAACGCCATTCTGAAGCGCCATGCGGGCACCATATTTAATCAATGACGTTAGCCGCCGGCGCTGCCTGGTGTGCGTGGAAAAAAACGACGTACACCAGGCAGCGCCGGCGTAGGGGGATATGGAGCTTGGGCGCCAAAAAATGGGGCAAGTCGCCTTAACCCGATTTGCGCCATTTTTTTCGACTCCCAACCCCCATAGAAATGACTCCTGTCTTAGCAAAGACAGGAGTCATGCCCCCTTGCCCAATGGCCATGCCCAGGGGACTTCTGTCCCCTGGGCATGGTCATTGGGCATAGTGGCATGTAGGGGGGCACAAATCAGACCCCCCATGCCACAAGAAAAAAAAAAATAATTACTTACCTGAACTTACCTTAATGTCCCTGGGATGGGTCCCTCCAGCCTTGGGTGTCCTCCTGGGGTGGGCAAGGGTGACAGGGGGTGTCCCTGGGGGCATGGGAGGGCACCTCTGGGCTCCTTCAGAGCCCACAGGTCCCTTAACGCCTGCCTTTTCCAGGTGCTAAAAAACAGCAAAAGCGGCCGTACGTCATTTTTTTTGACCCGCCCACACCCGGGCATGAATTTTGCCCGGGAGTGTAAATACGGCGCACATGCCTCAGAGTAAATTTTTTAGACGGGAACGCCTACCTTGCATATCATTAACGCAAAGTAGGTGTCCACGCAAAAAAATGACGCAAACTCCATGGACTTTAGCGCTAGACGCGTCTAACGCCAAAGTATAAATATGGAGTTAGTTTTGCGGCGGAATTGCGTAAAAAAAAACAACGCAATTCCGGCGCAAACGGAGTATAAATATGCCCCTTAGTGTGGCCAGAATGGTAATACAAAATCCTGCTGACTGGTGAAGTCGGATTTAATATTACTATTCTAGAAATGCCACTTTTAGTGAGCATTTCTTTGCACTTAAATCTTTCTGTGCCTTACAATCCACGTCTGGCTAGGTTTAGTTGACAGCTCCTTGTGCATTCACTCAGACACACCCCAAACACAGGGTGCTCAGCCTCACTTGCATACATCTGCATTTTGAATCGGTCTTCCTGGGCTGGGAGGGTGGAGGGCCTGCCCTCACACAAAGGACTACCACACCCCCTACTGGGACCCTGGCAGACAGGATTGTACTGAAAGGGGACCTGGTCCACTTTTTAGCCACTCTTTGAAGTCACCCCCACATCAAAGGCACAATTTAGTATAAAACAGGGCCTCTGTCCTACCACCTCAGGCACTTGCTGGAGAAGAAACCTGAACCAGAACCTGCATCATGCCAAGAAGAACTGCCTGGCGGCTCAAAGGATTCTGCAAAAACAACAAGTGATGGATGGAATGCTGAACATTGTCAAACATTCACCCCCAGTACAGTGATCTGGGCCTAAATCTATCGTTTTTTTTGCTGCCCATGCCATTCCAGCTTGGACCCAGCCATATGCAAATCAGTCTTGACCCTGTTCCCATGGGAACAGTCCAGCCCGAATTGCTAGGCCAGGTCTTCCCTGCACTGGAAACAAGCATCCAGGGACTGGTTTCGGGGTTTCACCCCTCATCAGCCAGGCTAGCTTGAATCCAATGGCATGGGAAGCACGGGACCCACGTCTGGGCATACCCTTCCCACTTAGGGCGATAATGCAAAAACAACAAGTGATGGACAGAATGCTGAACATTGTCAAACATTCACCCCCAGTACAGTGATCTGGGCCTAAATCCATCGTTTTTTTTACTGCCCATGCCATTCCAGTTTGGACCCAGCCATATGCAAATCAGTCTTGACTCTGTTCCCATGGGAACAGTCCAGCCCGAACTGCTAGGCCAGGTCTTCCCTGGACTGGAAACAAGCATCCTGGGACCGGTTTCGGGGTTTCACCCCTCATCAGCCAGGCTAGCTTGAATCCAGTGGCATGGGAAGCACGGGACCCACGTCTGGGCATACCCTTCCCACTTAGGGCGACAATGCAAAAACAACAAGTGATGGACGGAATGCTGAACATTGTCAAACATTCACCCCAGTACAGTGATCTGGGCCTAAATCCATCGTTTTTTTGCTGCCCATGCCATTCCAGTTTGGACCCAGCCATATGCAAATCAGTCTTGACCCTGTTCCCATGGGAACAGTCCAGCCCGAACTGCTAGGCCAGGTCTTCCCTGGACTGGAAACAAGCATCCTGGGACCGGTTTTGGGGTTTCACCCCTCATCAGCCAGGCTAGCTTGAATCCAGTGGCATGGGAAGCACGGGACCCACGTCTGGGCATACCCTTCCCACTTAGGACGACAATGCAAAAACAACAAGTGATGGACGGAATGCTGAACATTGTCAAACATTCACCCCAGTACAGTGATCTGGGCCTAAATCCATCATTTTTTTGCTGCCCATGCCATTCCAGCTTGGACCCAGCCATATGCAAATCAGTCTTGACCCTGTTCCCATGGGAACAGTCCAGCCCGAACTGTTAGGCCAGGTCTTCCCTGGACTGGAAACAAGCATCCTGGGACCAGTTTCGGGGTTTCACTCCTCATCATCCAGGCTAGCTTGAATCTAGTGGCATGGGAAGCACGGACCCACGTCTAGGCATACCCTTCCCACTTAGGGCGACAATGCAAAAACAACAAGTGATGGACGGAATGCTGAACATTGTCAAACATTCACCCCCAGTCATAGATCTGGGTTTAATCCATCGTTCTTTTGCTCACCTTGCCACTCCAGTTTGGACCCAGCCATATGCAAATCAGTCTTGACCCTGTTCCTCATGGGAACAGTCTAGACCGAACTGCCAAGCCAGGTCCTCACTGGACCGGAAACAAGCATCCAGGGACCGGGGGTGTCCCTGGGGGCATGGGAGGGCACCTCTGTGCACCTTCAGAGCCCACAGGTCCCGTAACGCCTGCCTTTTGCAGGCGCTAAAAAACGGCGCAAAAGCGGCCGTACGTCATTTTTTTGGACCCGCCCACTCCCGGGCGTGAATTTTGCCCGGGAGTATAAATCCGACGCACATGCCTCGGAGTCGATTTTTTTGACGGGAACGCCTACCTTGCATATAATTAACGCAAAGTAGGTGTCCAAGCTAAAAAATGACGCTAACTCCATGGACTTTGGCACTAGACGCGTCTAACGCCAAAGTATAAATATGGAGTTAGTTTTGCGTCGGAATTGCGCCAAAAAAAAGACGCAATTCTGGCGCAAACGGAGTATGAATATGCCCCTTCATCTCTACAAGAAGGACTCTTTGTGCGGCAAAAATCGACACACAGCCTGCCAGAAACGACACAGCCTGCATCGTGGTGAAAAATTCACTGCACGCCGAACCGGAACAACGCAGCCTGAGTACGGAATGGGAAGATCGATGCAGCGCCAGTGTAGAGACCGGAAATTTGACGCACGGCCCACTGGATCAACGCGCAGCTGAGCCACGACAATGCAGCCCGAATACCAGAGAGGAGTCGATGCAGCGCCTGCCGTGCAGTAGAAATTTCCACGCAACGCCCACCGAATCGACGCAGCCCCTGTGACTTCACCATGTCAGTGCCGGAAATCCACGCATCGTCCCCGGGGCATCTGAAAACCCCGCAACCCGAAGAGGCTCCGTGATTGAGTGCCGGAAAGTGACGCACAGCCTTTCATGCGTGTAATCTAAATGACGGATCGCTGTGTGCGGCCTGAGAAATCGACCCACACCTCCCTGTTTTCCACGCATCTCCTCGTCTGCGGTTCTTTGCAGAGATTTTGAACGTAAATAGGTACTTTGTGTGTGCTTGAAAGAGACATTTATTGCTTTTAAAAGTCTGGAATTTGCAACTCCCTTTAGACAGCAAACTACCATGAATAGCCAGGTCAACGCTTGTCTCCTTTGCCTGCTTCTTCACCCCCAGCATACTTCGAAAGATCTTCTATTGGCTCTCAGTCTCCACCAGACAAACTTCGTCACACCTCCCTGTATTCCACACATCTCCTCCTCTGCGGTTCTTTGCGGACATTATGAACGCAAACCAGGTACTTTTTGCTTGAAAGAGACATTTGTTGCTTTTAAAAGACTAAAGACACTTTATGTCACTTTTACAGTGATATCTCAAAAAATACTTATTGCATCTTAATCGTTTTGACCTGCATTTTATCAGATAAATATTAGATATTTTTCTAAACACTGTGTGGTGTATTTTTGTGGTGCTATACTGTGTAATTGCATGATTTATTGCACAAATACTTAACACATTGCCTATAAGTTAAGCCTGACTGCTCAGTGCCAAGCTACCAGAGGGTGGGCACAGAATCATTTGGATTGTGTGTGACTTACCCTGACTAGAGTGAGGGTCCTTGCTTGGACAGTGGGCAACCTGACTGCCAACCAAAGATCCCTTTTCTAACACACAATATTTCTTTCATTGAGTTTAGACTTGTGCAGATGCACATGCAAATAAAAGAAATTCAACACAAGAAAAATTCCATGTTCAATGTTAAGCATAAAAAAACATTTCAGGCCTTCATTTGAGTCAACACAATCCCTTAGCTGCTGGGCCACTTCCCCTCTAATGCTGAGCTCTTTTTTGGCTATTTGAGGTGGTTTGCCCTTAGGTCCCTATAATTATTTGTCCACTTTAGCTATCCACACCAAATTTGTGTCATTTTTTTCCCAACATTGTGGGGGATTGAAAAGGTTTCCAGAGTTTGTGGGTTCCCCTGGAGGAGACAAAGAAATTCGCCAAAATACAGCAAATTTTTTTTAAAAAACAAAATGGGAAAATAGTGATGCAGAAGAAAGCATATGGTTTTTTTCCCTGCAAATGGCATCAACAAAGACTTTTCAGTGCTAAAATCACCATCTTCCCAGCTTTCAGGAACAGGCAGACTTGAATCAGAAAAAAACAAATTTCTCAACACAGTTTTAGCTTTTTACTGGGACACAACCCATGTTTAGTATTTTTTTGCTTTCAGCCTCCTTCCAGTTAGTGAAAGAAATGCATGTGAAACCAATGGTGGAACCTGGACAGCCAAACGTTTCTGAAAAGTAGACAAAGTCTAAATTGAGCAAGGGGTCATTTGTGTAGATCCATCAAGAATTTCCTGCAGAAAGCAACAGTTGAAATAAAAAAAATCTGTCACCCAGAATCCTCTGCAAACCTCACAATTGAGCTAAAAGACACTTTTCCCTCATATTTGGTGCTGCAAAGTTCTGGAATCTGAGAGTAGCCACAAACTTCCTTCCACCCAGCATTCCCCCAAGTCTCCTAAACAAAATGGTACACTCTTGTGTTTAGGCCCTCCTGCCCACGACAGGAATGGATCACACAACGGTCAATCTTAATCCTCACATAAGGGCAACTGTTGACTCTGGGGTGATCCATTCCTGACGCAGGCACTACGCACAGGCACACATGTGGGGTAGCATTTTTATCAAGACAAGTGGGGAAATGCTGGGTGGTAGGGAATATTGTGGATCCCTGTATGTTCCTGTAGTTTGTGTGACAGAAATGCAATGGAAAAATTGAGTTTTTATTCAATGTTCCACCTTTGCTGGGTATTCTGGGTAAGAAAACTTTGGGGACTCTATACAAGCCACATCTCTGTGGACTCACCTCAGTGTCTAGTTTTTAGAAATGTTGGAGTTTGGTAGGTTTACCTATATGGCAGCTGATCCAACACCAAAAACGCAGGTGCCCACCTTACAAAACCAGGTTGTTTTGTCATAATTTTGATGTCTCCACAATAAGATTTGGGCAGTGGAATTTGGGGCTGAACTAAATTTAGGAGCTGCCAATAGAGCACTCTGTCTGTCTGTGCTTGCACCACCACAGGCACCTGCTCTCTGAGTTGGGCTAACACTCTGTTGTCCCGCTGCACAGGGTGTGCTTGCCAAGGGACTAGATGACTGTCCTCATCGCCTCCCTCAGAATTACTGAAAGAGGAGTTGTCGGATGGGATTCCTCCAGCTGAAAAATCTCTCCCAGAGTCTGCTCCATTGTCCTCTCCCTCAGATGCAGTCTCAGTATCTGCTGTCTCAGTCTTTGATCCTGCATCAGAGCTGTCCCTCCATAACCCGAGGTAGGGCTTGAGCAGCAGTCATCCAACGAGACCCCATCTCTGCTACTGGTTAAACTACAACACTAGCCTACGTAGATGGTCACAAAATTGCTGGTGGGTGTGTGGGTGAGATGTGTGCAAAAGTAAATGTCAATCACCTTACCTTCGCTTCTTCCCTTAATCAGCAGGTTACAAAAAAGACACACTATTACATTACCTTGCCACATATCCATCATCACATTTTTGATGCTCCCACGACCACTTCCTCGGATTCCCTCACTACTACGCAGCAAAAGTGCCCCTTCATCTCCCCATAGCCCCTGTTGCACATACAATTCATTTGTTTTAAAGCACAGGTAATGGCTGACTTTATTAATCCACTCAGCTACTCACATAAAATACAGATTCAGCAGGCATATAAACCTTCTGTCCTACTTTAATGGTATCAAAACTGTTACTAGACAAAAGTCTGATCTCTTTCTCTAGCAGGAACATAATGACAAGACTTATATTGAAATTTTTGTTTCCCTGGGGGGGTCGTCCATTTTCATATGGGCCGGCCTCCCTAGATGAAATCCCTGGTGTCTAGTGGCATTTCCTGGCTGTGGATCTGAGTATTTTTAAATCTTCTCCTGGCGTCGGCACCTGGCCATTGGCAGACACACGCACCAATAGGGTTAATAGGCAGTCCAATACACATACATGGTTATATGTGCTTTTCTCCTCATAAACATAATAAATGGCAAATAACTGTTGATAATATAACTTAGAAATGCAATACCATAATCCCAATACAGTTAATATAAGTGCATCCATGTATTATTTTTCAGTCGATTAATATTAACAAAGCATACACATAGGGGGTCATTCCGACCCCGGTGGTCAAGGACCGCGGGGCCGGGGTCGGCGGGAGCACCGCCAACAGGCTGGCGGTGCTCCGCAGGGCATTCTGACCGCGGCGGTAATGGCCGCGGTCAGAACAGGAAAACCGGCGGTGTCCCGCCGGTTTTCCGCTGCCCTGAGGAATCCCCCATGGCGGCGCAGCTTGCTGCGCCGCCATGGGGGATTCTGACCCCCTCACCGCCATCCTGTTACTGGCGGTTCCGACCGCCAGGAACAGGGATGGCGGTGAGGGCTGTCGTGGGGCCCCTGGGGGGCCCCTGCAGTGCCCATGCACTGGGCACTGCAATGGCATGGGCACTGCAGGGGCCCCCGTAAGAGGGCCCCACTTTGAATTTCAGTGTCTGCTTAGCAGACACTGAAATTCGCGACGGGTGCTACTGCACCCGTCGCACCCTTCCCACTCCGCCGGCTCCATTCGGAGCCGGCTTCCTCGTGGGAAGGGGTTTCCCGCTGGGCTGGCGGGCGGCCTTCTGGCAGTCGCCCGCCAGCCCAGCGGGAAAAGCCAGAATGGCCTCCGCGGTCTTTCAACCGCGGAGCGGCTATATGGCAGTTCCCGCCAGGCGGGCGGCGACCGCCGCCCGCCGGCCTCAGAATGAGGCCCATAATTTCTACATTAATACTTATGAGTGCACCTTAAATAATATAATTTTAATGCACCGCTTGGTATCAGAACATTAGAGCTTACATTACATATGTTGTGGACTACATTTTTATGTCCCTTCCACACCACATAATGCACAGCCAAAGTTTGTGCTGTAGTGTGGTTAGTTTTACGTATTCATTGCGCTTTAGCTTCAGGCTTTAGGCCTTTGTGCACTTTGCCCTGAATATATTTTATTCATTTGCTGACAGCTTAGAGCCTCTATGCACTTTGCTCTACATGTTTTTTTATTAGGCTTCGTACTGTTATTTTTCAAATAGCCAGTTCTACGGTGTTGTTTTTTATTCATATCACACTGTTTTGCCTACTTCAGCACTGGAGTTCTCCATAACATATTTACTCTGTGCTTCAGTCAAGGATACAGTCTGGTGCATTGCCGATAGACGTGGTAGGAGTTTAGACTTGGCATTCCTGCGTAGGGGACATTTTGTGATCACGATGACATGTTTAGTTATAAAATCACTTCCTTGTCCCAATACATGCAAGACGGAGATTCCGACCAGGGAACCACAACTAGAAGCTGACTGCCTCGTTGCAGATGCTGAACCAAGATCACAGGTCTTTGCTCAGTTATGAGGGCTGATGTCTCCACAGTGATTCTAATAGGCAAGCTAGAAGCTTAACATGCTGTGCTCTAAATAGAACAAGCAGAGGGAGAGTAGAAACTGTTAGACAATATGATAGCTTTGTTCTTATGTTTTACTCTCCTGGTGACTATATCAATCGTACTGTGTTGTATCGTTCTGGTTATTGCGGCTCACGCCTTAATATCTCAAATACAGTCGTTTTATTAAAAACATTATATAAAAATTATACTGTCTTTGTCATTTGTATATGAGATCATATTGGAAATAAGAGAGTTGTTTTGGATCTGAGTAACCACGACTTCCCTGAAAAGTTCCAAAGATGTCATGCGCTCTGCTGGCGAATCATTCCTTCCACATGGGAGAAATGAGGCACTGCTAGTTAGCCGGAGCAAAAACCGGATTTAGGGTGACAGAGTTCTTTACACGTGGGTCAGACTCAGTCCCCCACACCGTTATAGATCCTGCTACCTAGAAATCCAGTAGTCTCATTTAGAATAATGAGAGCCCACGCGACATGGCGCCACCAACGTTTGGTCTGGCTCTAATGATTAGGTCCGACGGACTCTCTTGGTCTCATATATATTTTGACTCCTCGGTTCCGTATACGGAGACGTCCGTGGGGCTGAGGCTTTCCGCCGCCACGGAATAGATGATTCCTATTGCTTAGTGGTTGGTTGTTCAAGCTTGAACTTTGAAAGGAAAAACCCAATATTGGTGTGCCTTCTCTGACCTGAAGCTATTTTTTATAAAATGGCGAATCCTAATGTAGTAGAATATAGCAATTAATATGCGTCATCCGCTCACGGGACATCTGTTGACAGATGGACTGACAGTCCAGGGGGGTCCAGTCACTTTTGTGGTGGACGCCCATGCAGCCTATAGAACGGAACTTTTTTATTCTTGGGTCGGATTTCCAGGAGTGGATGGGGGAACAAATACTTTTCACGAATACACTGTTGCGAATGTCCCTGGCCAATACAGGGCTTACGCTTATTTAGAAATACCTCTATCTTATCAAGAACACCATAATTGGCTTGATGGACGCCCTCCCACACACAGTAGCACAAGTTAGGTTAGGTCTGCTGAGTAATGATGGTCCTACCTGGCCTTTATTGGCTACATGTAGATAATAAGAAAACCACGGCAACATCACATGAGCATGGTGTAAAACATTATATTATTTAATGATGTTACAGGGAGGAACACAATGTCCCAATTCAATGAGAAGAATTCATGAGGTTGCTCGTAGATGGATTCCAAGATAATAAGAAAACAGCCGACACGTGTTTCGTCATTCTTGACTTTCTCAGGCTCATCTATGTTTGAAAGGGTATGATGTTGTATACAGGGAATTCCATATTGGAAGCAGATACAGCAAGTGCGATGAATATCTCAAGTAGATAAAAAGGAAAATTGGGGGACCATGGTAAGTCCGAAACCGGTCCATGCGTTATTTGATTCGAGTGTCGTTGTCTTTATTGGCTACATATACACCTCATCCTGCGGTTGCTCAATTGGCAGTGGTTGAAGTTCGTCGTTTATATACAGAATTGATGGCTACATATAGACGATTAGTTCAGTTTGTGATGCAGACACTAAATACAAATGCAGCGCGTGCTGCTCCAGCGCACCCACAGGCAGTGGTTCCGGGTATTAATCCAGCCACTGTACACTCAGTTATGGGTAAAGTACCGGCTAAACGAGAGGAGACTCCATTTTGGCTGGCGCAAAAAATTAATACGCTGGAAGCAGTATTTCCCCATACGGGACCTCAGGATAAACATAGAATTTTGACGATGTGTTTGCCGTATGGGATGGTTCCTCCGGTGGACCTTTGTAATACCTGGGGCACGGTGTTTGCCGCGCTCTACACTACGGCACACGGTACACTGACATTAGCTAATTTACCGGACGTGCTTAAACAGATTCAAGATGAATATGGGGCTGCCCCTGCCTTGGATTTGGGCATGCAGTTGCTGGGCAATTTTGCCACGGTTTCTTCTATTATTTTGAGTAATCTCAAAGGAGAGGCAGTAGCACTAGCAGTGCGAATGCGTCTCGGGATGTTCCGCTGCTTCATCAGGAGCGGGAGCTTCCGAGAATAATAGCGGAAACGTATTCTAGTATTGGTCGTGATAACCTAGGGGCTAGACCACAAAAACCCAAGTTACAGGGTAAAAATAATAAAGATAATGCTAAACAGCAACAACCTGAGGGTTCGAAAAAGCGCTGGGAAAAGAAACAGCAAAACACCTAAGAAAGATGGTGGGCAGTCTCCGCAACCGGAGACCCACAGAATAAGTATAATCTCAGGAATAGGGATACTTTGAAGACGCCTGATAGATATCAATATACTGATACACGCCAATCTCGTTCCTTTCAGGACTCCTCGGAAAAGAGAAGTGAGAGAGGTGGGCGGTCAGAACGGAGGACGGTAGTACGTGAAACCGAGACAGGATTCACAACGCTCAGTGGAGGTTTCTATTAAAACAAGAAGAGAAACCGCTGCAACAAAAACAGCAATTTAAAAAGAAGAAAGTGGCAGCAGTCTCAGTTAGACATGCCGCTCAAGAAGAGAGTTCTCTTGACGAAAAAGACGTGGGCGTTAGCACTGAGTTAGACAGAGCGGCAGAGGTCACAATAGTTCGCCAGAGTCTTCTAGAGCATCTGGAGGTGAAAGCAACTGATGACTTCATACAAGTCGAGACGGCGGATATGCGAGTCTCTGATCCTGATAGAGTATATGAAGTGACTCTACGATTGGAAGGGGACATTGACTGTATTTATAAACGCCATTTTTTGGGACCATGTGGTTAAAATCATATGATGTTCTGCTGGCCGAACAGGATTGGCCACCTGACTTTGTTCGCGACTGTCCAGTTGGGGAGGAGGTTATTACACCTTCCTTCTCACCACTTGTTCCAAGAGAACTAGCGGAGTCCTATAGTAAATCATGGGCTCTAGCACAGGCTCCCGCCTTGTATAGAAATAACGTGGGGTGGGACAGACAATCACCTTATCATGTAATTCCAATAAAGGGTGAACCTCAGCCACAACCGCAGTATCCTATCAAATTTGAAGCAAGGGCATCGGTTAAGAAAATTCTTACACAATTGGAGTACCAGGGGTGTAATTGAGCCCTGTGTCTCGCCGATGAATAATCCCTTATTCTCCGGTTGCTAAACCGGACCATTCATATAGGATAGTGGTGGATTATAGACATTTGAATAGTCATACACGTACATATGCAATACAGAATTCACACAGCGCAGCGCTTATGAATAATATAGTGCGTAAAAAATACAAAACTACATTAGATATCTCGAATGGATTTTTCTGCCAGAATAAAGCGCCCGAGAGTCGGGACTATACCTGTTTCAGTGCGTTTGGCTCTCAGAAATGTTTTTGTCGTTTGCCTCAGGGGTATAAGAATAGCCCAGGACTGTTTTCAGCTCATGTCACTGAAATGCTGCATGAGTTCGACCCTGAAGCGTTATCATATGTTGATGACATATATCTGACAGACGATGAGATTCTGCAAAATCTAAGGCGTGTATCGCGTATTGTTGTGGGGTTTGCTGATATTGGCTATAAGTTTAATTTTAAGAAATCGAAGATTGCCTTCCTCAGCGTCATTTTTCCTGGGATATGAGTTGTCGAGTGAGGGCAAGAGCTTAGCGCCACATTTTTTGGAGAAATGTGCTTTATTGCAGCCTCCTAATACGGTTCGGAAGCTCCAGTCATTGTTGGGGTTTCTGAATTTTGGCAGAACTTACATTCCTGATTATGCGACTTGTATAAAACCCTTATACGAGTTGATTCGCCCGAATTTTTCGAGTAGATTTTGGACGATTGAACATACACACATACTACGAGAATTACAAAGTGATCTCTTAGCAATTAAACACTTACACACACGGGACAATAAGACACATTTAGTCATCAGGGTAATACCTGGGGCTGTTGGGTTTACTTATGTCACCTTTAATGAGGGGGAGACAGTCCCGATTGCATACAAGTCTCACTTGTATTCTGCCTGCAGAACAACGTTTTGCACAGACTGAGAAAATTCTCACTGCAGTACAGATGGCTGTTATTAAAGAAAGACGCTGGCCCAGGGTCAACGCATCGTTGTCGTTTCACCAATTCCGGCCTTAGAGGCAGTTACAAAAGCGAGTGTTCCAAATTCGAAAGCTTTGCACCCGCGGTGGATACAATGGGCTACGTCTTTGACAGCCACTGATGTAGATTACATTTTTGACCCTAAACTGCAGACTCAAGAATTTCTTCAATATGAAATGGAATACCCTGTTCCTGCTGGTACGTTGCCTATTGACCCAATATCAGGTGGTCATGTATACCGATGGCTCTGCGCAACCAGCGGTTGGGACTAAACAACAGTATTCTGCTGCATGTGCGGTGGTGAGCGGCACTATGGAGGGGGACCGTGTTCTGCCCTGACATACTTATACTAAAACCTTGGGAGATTGCACAGCATAGCTGGCTGAGCTCAAAGCTCTATTGTTAGCATTGGAGCACGCGGATCCGGTGCTTTTAACCTTGCTGGTCTGTGACTCCTACTACTGTGTGCAGTCTTTCAATGAATATCTACACTATTGGAAGATGAATGGGTTCAGAGATTCTAAAGGCAACACCATTAAACATAAAATGTTGTGCGGTAAGGTTGCAGATCTGAAGGAAACGCTTCCTAAAGTCCATGATGTGCATACACTTGGACACCAGCGCGTTGGAATTACACGTTGCTGGGAATACTTTGGCTGATGAAGCCGCGGAAATCGGCAGTGGCTGTCGCCACTGTGGCCGCAGTGACTCGTTCGAGTTCCAAACCAGACACAGAAATTTCAGCTGCCATAAAGGCTACGGTTGATGGCACGCCCTTTCCTAAAGGATTTCCTTCAAAATATAGTTACTGCTTGAATGGTGCGCTGAATGCTACTGTTACAATTCCAGGCATTGGTGTACGTGAAATTCCCAATGAAATTGAGAGACCTCGATTGATTTCTGCAGCACATGAGGGGGTGGCTTCTGCACATGCTGGGGTGGCTGCCACAATTTCACTTTTACAGGCTCATTACGGGTGGCCTGGTCTCTATAAAGAGACGAAGCAATATGTCCTTTGTTGTGACGTTTGTCAACAAATTAAAGCATCGTCGGCTAGACGCCCGCAGCAGACGCCCCTTCTGATTTCAAATAGACCATTACAGTGTGTGTTACTTGGATCATTGTGGTCCGCTGACACCAGATAGTGCATACAAATATATATTGGTTTGCTGTAGATTTGTGCTCCAGATTTGTATGGGTATGGCCACAACGCTCGGCTGACGCTCGAACTGTTATTAAAGATTTGCGCATCTTTGTCGATATATTTGCAGTTGCGGCTTTTCATTCGGACCAGGGCCCTGCTTTTGCCTCTAAGGCATTCAGGGACACCATGGCTTCGTTGGGGGTCCAACTCCAATTCTCGTCTCCATTTCATCCCGAGGGAAATTCTGTCGTGGAGCGTTTAAATTGTGATTTAAAGCAGTCCTTAACGGCCAGAGTTACAGGTACGGGTCGTGGTTGGCTAGCCCACCTATATGGAGTACAGAGTGCACTTAATAACTTGCCTAGAAGGTCACTGGGGGGTCGTACTTCATATGAGTGCCTGTTTGGAACTCGAATGTATGTTCCTGATCTAGATGGTCCTGGTGTGGAGGCGGCAGATACGCCCTTTGACATAAATGATTGTGTCACTGTTTTGCAGGATTTACAACAATTCGTGAAGATAACTCTTCTGCCAGTGCTGCCTCCTCAGGAATTAAGGATGAGCCAGTAACACCTACTGGTTGGATACCCAGGATTGGGGATCTAGTGCGTGAAAAGGTCGCAGTTAAAAAAGAATTTGGTCCTTCTTATCGAGAACCTGTCCCTGTGTTTGGGGGGTGAGCGGCACGAGAACTGTGATTTTACCGCCGCTGTGACGGGCCAAAGGAAAATCGCTTTGTTTCCATTGATAATGTCAATTTACAACATGTGGCCGATTCTGCACAGCAGACCAAGAGGGACACCCAGTAGTTCCGGAATCCCTCTCACTACTGGGGAAGAAGTCCCGCTGCAGGTGATTTTCACCGACACTGTTTCCTCTACGAGCTTGGGGAGGGTGGATGATGATCTTGAGATTGTTCCACCGACGGCGATTAATATGGAATCTTTTGATCAAATTGCTGTACGTTCTACTGATGTTTCTGAACATGCGGTTTATAGCGTGCCACGGCGGGCGAGAGCCTCCATCTGCTTCTTTGTTCACAGTTGCACCTTTTGCTAGAACTCGTTCTGGCTGCTTCAACGACGCTGATAATGATGTGTCCGGCTCCTCGTCCTCGATGTCTTCTGTCCACGGTCCACGACGGCTGCTGGGTTGGCTTAAACGCACATATTTTGTTTTTCCTTGGAACTATTTTTGGCTGTTTTTGGCCGTGATGACTCTTTTATTATGGTTGGGATTTGTGGTTACTTTTTTTCTGATAATACATGGTCATTTTCTTCCTGATCGATCTGACATTGAGCACGTGGAGACTGTGTTAAAACCGCATTTTTCGTCTCATATGGTTCGAAGAGACTTGTCCACTGTAAACATTTCTGCAATACCGGTTCCGGATGGAATTGTGTGGGATAAAGTAATGTTTGATATATATGGTCCCACTGAATTGATTCAAATACCGTATGTCCTCAAATTATCAATGAATGATATTGTTATACCTGCATTGTTTCTGATGATTGGGATGTGAAGACAGTAGATTCTATGCTAACGGATTTGCAATATTATACTGTCTATGACGATGATGATGCTTACCAGTTTAGAGATAATCATGGTGACATGTTTTGTTACAACTATTATGGACACCACTTTATTCATAAAGCTAGTAGCCCCAAGCCCATGTTTAATTATGTGCAATGGGAACATTGCTCGACTCCTCCACAGGGGAGTTCGAAAACGTATTATGATAAATTTGCATAATTTTTCTGGGCATGATCAACGTAATGCTAAGTCCTACTATTTTAAAGTTGCACCGTATTCTAATAAGCAAATGTTATTGACCGATACTAAATTACTGTATTCCAATTTGTTTGTATCTAAACTTTCGGTCGAGGGATATGAATACTGGTTTAAAACTGTTGACTTGAAAAGTGTTTGGGGTTCGAAAAATTGGAAAATGCAAGGCAGGGACACGTTATTAAGAGCATGTATTATCCCTGTGCAGATGATTTTCCTCAGTGACACAGTACAACAGACTAGCTGTTTGGGCTTAGCGACAATTAGGGAGTTGACTTTGCCTAGTATACCTTGAATGCTACTTTCAGTGACTTTACACATTGGGTCCAGAATGGTACGCTTAACACTTCATCGTTACATCCAGGCGGGTGGTTATTATGGCCTGTAGACACTAACGTGTGTCATCAACGTTTTGTCACCTCTTCAGGGGGGTTCAGGACTAGTAGGGCAGACCCTTGTTACGTATCACCAGAACATGCTGATATTATAACTACATACAGTGTGGGGAAGCTTTGTCAGCAATGGTTGAAGTCATCCACGCTGGATGCAGTTAAGTCACATCTCACGTTACTGTCTAATGATACTGATTTACAAGATTTTTTCTCAGGTCCCAAAGTACCATGGAAGAAAAGGTTCTTATACGAGGTTTATAATGAGATTTGGAAGCTTTCACAAAAAGAGGCTGCAGCCCGGTTGAGGCAGATTGATCAGGAGAATCTGATGCAGACTTTGGGGGTCATTCTGACTTTGGCGGGCGGCGGAGGCCGCCCGCCAAAGTCCCGCCGGCAGAATACCGCTGCGCGGTCAAAAGACCGCCGCGGTAATTCTGAGTTTCCCGCTGGGCTGGCGGGCGACCGCCAGAAGGCCGCCCGCCAGCCCAGCGGGAAACCCCCTTCCATGAGGATGCCGGCTCCGAATGGAGCCGGCGGAGTGGAAGGGGTGCGACGGGTGCAGTAGCACCCGTCGCGATTTTCAGTGTCTGCATGGCAGACACTGAAAATCTTTGTGGGGCCCTGTTACGGGGGCCCCTGCAGTGCCCATGCCATTGGCATGGGCACTGCAGGGGCCCCCAGGGGCCCCACGACACCCCATACCGCCATCCTGTGCCTGGCAGCCTAAACCGCCAGGAACAGGATGGCGGTATGGGGGTCGGAATCCCCATGGCGGCGCAGCAAGCTGCGCCGCCATGGAGGATTCCCCAGGGCAGCGGAAAACCGGCGGTACACCGCCGGTTTTCCGTTACTGACCGCGGCTGTACCGCCGCCGTCAAAATGCCCAAGGGAGCACCGCCAGCCTGTTGGCGGTGCTCCTGCGGTCGTTGGCCCTGGCGGATTTTACCGCCAGGGTCAGAATGACCCCCTTTGTCTGTTGTTGATAATGGCATGCATACCCTATCTGACCGTGTTTACACGATTGACAGCATTGTTTCCTCTGCCATTGACATTATTAAATCAGACATGTCTTCTTTATATCATGGGCAGAGTCAGACGCGGTCCATCATGCAGCTGGGTTGGACTCTTCAGACCTTGAAGGCGGGTCGCGTTCCATGGCAGCACGTTCGTGCCAGAGAGATCTTTATCTCTTTTAATTTGACTCGTCAACAACAACTGATGGCTAAAAAGGAAGCGACATATGTTATGTTAAATATTGAGAAATTAGAGAAACTGCCTTTCACGGTAGCTGAGATTCCGTCAGCTGAATGGTTGATACATGGGGTTATTAATTTGCCTATCTCTACTTTGCAATTTACTTCTTGTTTGAAGCACATTCCGTTGGGTAGATATGAACTATTGGGAGACAGTTACATACACGAGGTGTGGGACCTTCCCTTTCATTACAGATGTGTTAATGGTTTGAAGGAGGTTTTTCTTAGCGGCAGCGAATGCTTAGCTTCTGTCAGCCATTCAATGGTTTGTAAACAGCTGTCCTTGCACGGGGCGTGTAACGCTTCGATTGCTAACTTAGCTTGTTATCTGAAGGGAGTTCCAGTCCTGGTTATTAAAAACACTTTCCAGGTGCTTTCTAACGGCAGTTACATTGTTCTTAACAGCGAACACTGCTGTGGCATGCGTGCCGGAATAGTTTACATCGTCGTTGTCAACAAGGCCGTTACGTGCTGCGGGAATGTGTTGTTTCCCCCCACTCAATTTAGGGAGGCAGCGGACATCTGGCCTCATATTGCTACTTCCAAGGTTGATTTCGACAAGTTAAGTCGGCTAAAAGCTTTATTGTTTCAAAAGCATGTGGCCCTTACATCTGCTAGCGAGACCTACGCACTTCAAGTGGCAAGGTCATCGGCGGAGATACAGTCCCTTTTGAATACTAACTTTCCAAATCACTTTGGTGAACTTGTGGGACGTATATTTAATGCATCCAGCACTGCTGGTATTGCACATTTTTTCAAAGTCGTTGGTGTTGGTTTTGCCCATACCTTCTCTTCCATATTCGGTTTGATACCTTCGGCTATACATTCTATTTTCGGAAGCATTTTTGGGGGTTTCCCGATTACTTTGGCTTTATTGGCTGGAGTCTTGCTGTTGTTGCTATTTTTTCGCAATGGCTGTCCCGTCACGACGAGATCCTGTATTGCTGCTCCCGTCAGCGCAGCTGTGTCGTGAACACATGATGCAGCATTTTGGAGCGACACTCCTGGGATATTTGGAGTGGGACTGGTCTCTGTCATTCAGACCGGTTTTGGATTGTGTGCAACCCGTGTTTCGATGCCTTTGGTGCTCGTTTGAACATGCACTGGCTCTCTGTCTCTCATTGCAGCACCCTCCAATGGTCGATACTGATCTGTTGATGTTCCCGATTAGGGCTCATTCCCAGACTTGTGTACTACGGATGCGCTTGCTTCGTGAGGCAGTTTATGAGATTCCCTTCCTGGAGGAAGATGGTATTGTCTCTTTCATAGGCCCTACACGGGGTGCCGCCCTGAATGGTTTTGGGGCTTTGGATCACACCTGCTCCATGGTACTTTGTGGCGTGGATCTTCCGATATTGACATATATCGAAGTGGAGGAACTCCTGCGTTCTATTGCTTCTATCTGACGATTGGATTTTTACGAAATTTACACTATATTGAATTTGGCTTTATGGTCACATGTTACCTAAATTTATGACTTTGTTGTCTTCTCACCTTGTCGAAATAATTGTTTTAGGTATTGTTTATATTTGGGGCATCCTTTTATATTATTGGAACCACTTGCTACCGACAAGGGGAGGGTGTAGTGTGGTTAGTTTTACGTATTCATTGCGCTTTAGCTTCAGGCTTTAGGCCTTTGTGCACTTTGCTCTGAATATATTTTATTAATTTGCTGACAGCTTAGAGCCTCTGTGCACTTTGCTCTACATGCTTTTTATTAGGCTTCGTACTGTTATTTTTCAAATAGCCAGTTCTACGGTGTTGTTTTTTATTCATATCACACTGTTTTGCCTACTTGAGCACTGGAGTTCTCCATAACATATTTACTCTATGCTTCAGTCAAGGATACAGTCTGGTACATTGCCGATAGACATGGTAGGAGTTTAGACTTGGCATTCCTGCGTAGGGACATTTTGTGATCACGATGACATGTTAGTTATAAAATCACTTCCTTGTCCCAATACATGCAAGAGGGAGATTCCGACCAGGGAACCACAACTAGACGCTGACTGCCTCGTTGCAGATGCTGAACCAAGATCACAGGTCTTTGCTCAGGTATGAGGGCTGATGTCTCCACAGTGATTCTAATAGGCAAGCTAGAAGCTTAACATGCTGTGCTCTAAATAGAACAAGCAGAGGGAGAGTAGAAACTGTTAGACAATATGATAGCTTTGTTCTTATGTTTTACTCTCCTGGTGACTATTTCAATCCTACTGTGTTGTATCGTTCTGGTTATTGCGGCTCACGCCTTAATATCTAAAATACAGTTGTTTTATTAAAAACATTATACAAAACTTATACTGTCTTTGCCATTTGTATATGAGATCATATTGGAAATAAGAGAGTTGGTTTGGATCTGAGTAACCACGACTTCCCTGAGAAGTTCCAAAGATGTCATGCGCTCGCCTGCCGAATCATTCCTTCCACATGGGAGAAATGAGGCACTGCTAGTTAGCCGGAGCAAAAACCGGATTTAGGGTGACAGAGTTCTTTACACGTGGGTCAGACTCAGTCCCCCACACCGTTATAGATCCTGCTACCTAGAAATCCAGTAGTCCCATTTAGAATAATGAGAGCCCACGCGACAATGCGTTTTCAGGAATTTTGATGGTTTTGGCTCTTTACAACTTGATGAATGTTTTTCCAGTGGACCTTGTGGCTGAACATCATAAATTGTCTCACCAAAGCATAGTTTTGCAGTGGGGAGACAATTTCTGGGTGGCTTTGCTCTGTATGTTTTGTGGAAGTTTACTTATTGTCCCAAAAGGTACCTTTTGTTTAATGACAATTCAAATAATACAATTAAAGAGATATTGCATTGCCAGTAAAAGTAGAATGTCTACTTCACTTTCAAGATGAAAACATTGCCCTTAATTGCAAAAATGTGCTTTTCCATTTGCCAAGTATGTCCTATTTCATCTATTAGAAATGTGCACCCCGTGCCTCGATTCCTAGTCAAGATCTATGATACAACAACTAGAAAAACTGCACACATCTTGTATCTCATTTCAGCTCGTAATAGTGGAAGTGAAGTTAAAGTGAATGTGGCAGTGTGGAAAGTAACTGGTGCTCATGTGAAGCGCTCCAGTACCTTTAGGTGGAATTCACGCTGTATGTGAAAAAAAATTAATAGGTTGAACTGAAACCAACGGAATGCTGTTTTATAAAGGTAAATGTCACTCATAGATTTGACATAGATGGAGTTATTGAAGTGTCATTACAGTGTGTTTTTGCCTGTACATTTATAGTTCTTTGGACTGTTGTTCGTTCTGGTTGGTCATTTTGAGAAACTGGTATGAGTAAGTGAGGAAAGGGGTTTCAAGAACTATTATGAACATTTATGATTTTTTTATGTACATTTTTTCTACTGATCTGTATTCTGTTCCAAGTGAGTAGCATGTGGCAGGTAAAAGCTATTTATGAGATAAAACCAAACAAAACATAAGCCCCATCCACACCCTAAGCCTCTGGGTTATCAATGTATCATTATCAGTTATCAGTATCAGGGTACTGCCATCTCAAATTTCTTAGTTTGATACACAGAGCATTAAAACTGAGCATCTGGGGGGACCCCCTGTTGAATAGTTCACATTGCTTCAAAGCCTATTAACAAGACCCCCCAGGATATTGCAGCATAGATTTTCAGATTTTGCAGCAAAAAATGGAACTCTTGTGGCACAAAAATGGGAAAATTGTGGCATTATTGCAGCAGTTTATTTTGCTTGTAACCATTCTTTTTCAGGCTCAAATCAATGCATGCAGAGTATGCTATATTCCTCTTTGTGGTAACTTTCAGGAGCATAGGTTAAGCCAAGCACAGCAACAAAGGGTTTCTAGTCATCCTGTTTTCTGTAGCACTGTTCTGACTTGGGGCTAGAGGTTCCAAGCCCCAAAGCTATCTGCTGTAGGACACCATGTTTTGTAATTCCCGCCATGTGCAAAAGCCAAACTTGAGGTTTTCCACCAGCTGCCCTGCGATGACCCTTCCACTTCTCAGGTTAGAGTTGACAAGTAGACCTATTCCTTTATCTGACTTGTAGTATGCCAAGGCTTTGGGGCTCCAAGGACAGTTATGTGATTTTATTTGTTTTTTAAATGTGCATCTTCACTGTACTGTTTATGTTTTTTTTAATAAGAATTCTTGTTTAGTTCACCATGAGATATTCATCAGGGGTCACACAAAATTTAATATAAAAGAAAAAAAAAACTGAAAATTGCGGGAATCCAAGATGGCGGCCGGATTTCCCGGCTGATCGCCACTACCGCTCTAGCCCATCCCCAGACTGCACGCGGCTTCCACTCACCCGCGAAAGCCGCGGATGCCGCGGACACCGTGTGCCTGCAGCACAGACCACTGCGGGCGCTTCACGGCTTTCTGGTGGCCCCTGCAAGGATCATGGACGCGATGGCAAGCACCGGAGGGCCCCGCAAGAAGATGAGAGCGCGGCGCTCGCCCTAGAACCACGCTCCTTTTCTTCTCGACCGAGGGCGATCCCCGCCGTTTCCTGGCAACACTAGTTGGCGTGTGGGGTGTGTGGGACGTCCGGATGGCGCCGAAGTTAAACAGGACCACTCGCTCCTTACGGGCACGGCAGAACCAAGATCCAGGAGGAACCAGAAAGGACAAAAAGCTACCGTTCGCCGGATTAAAGGAGCACAGCAATCCTCATGTGAAAGGGGGCCTGCATAAAACAACTGATATGGAAAAAGACGCAAGGTACTCGGTTCCAACAATGTTTACTAGCATGATGTGGCTTAAGCAAAGGTCCACGGAAAAGGCAACATGTGATTCGCAATCCAACGTGGCAGGAGTCGATGATCAGCAGGTACCTGTTGCATCTATATCTCTTGAAGTACTCACTCCTATATGTGATGCAGGGGGGAGGGAGCCACCCAGTCGAGAGACTACCAGTACAAGTCCAGGAAATAGCGGGGAGGTTGTGGTCCCCCCCGATGGGGTGCGAGAAGCTATCTGAGCAGGAACCCAAAGAGTCAAATCAGGGGCCTCAGGAGTCTAATCCAGAGAAATGCAAAGTACAACCTCGCGCATTAAGCAGCAAGTTAAACTCGCAACAGGCTGAGGGTATGGCAAAGTCCTCAACGATATATGAGACTATCCCCCCAGCTTCAGTCCAGAGGGGGAAAGAGGCAAAACCAGCAAACATTGATCAGGGGCCATTCGATACAGCAGAAAGCTTTTTTTCTCTCTCCGATCAGTCTAGAGACTCAGATTTAGACAAAGAAATTCCTTTAACAGATTCAGATATTGAGAGTAGCTCTGCATCAAGTATTTGGGTATCTAACTACTCAACATGCAGAAGAAAATCAGTCGAGCAAACTGATGCTAGGAGTAGTTCAGGGGCCAAGCTTAGGAGAGACCCGCTTAAGCCTCAAGAGGAGGATGGTGAAATGCAGTGGGATTATAGGGCCACCCAACAGGCTTTTTCGAAAAGTGATTCGGCCTGCAGTACTCTAGTGCCCCCTCCTATGGGTGGCCCTGCAGAGCCTCCCTCGTTGGATCTTATTTACAGGACAATGGTTCAGAATCATGAACAGGCTCAAAGGGAGAGCAGGAAAATGAAAGCAGCAAACAGACAGCTACAACTATCCATTAAAAAAGTGGTTAAATCCTGCCAGGAAATTGGTGTACGTATCGCCACCATGGAGACTCGAACTGAGGAGTTGGAAATCGAAGTTAAAGCAGCAACAGCACAGACGACGACACAAGGGCAGCAGATCTCGGATATTCAATGGAAACTGGAAGACGCGGAAAACCGCCAGCGGCGGAATAATTTGAGGATTTTGGGTATAGCGGAGGACCTTGAGGGGCAGGATACTAGGGCCTACATAGCTTCACTTTTTAAGAAAGCATTCCCAGACCTGATTGGGTGGGATTGGGAAAAGGCGATTCAGAGAGCACACCGTTTTCCGTTAATGAGGAAAAAACAAGCCTTGACTTCTACTGGTAGAGACCAGAGCTATCCACTGGCTATTATAGTGTATTTTGGTAATTTTTTATTGAGACAGGCTGTGTTTGAAAAGACTCGCCCCAATTCAAAGGTGATGGTGGAAGGTGTATCATTCTTTAGTAGGCCAGACTTTGCACATGCCACTGTAGAGAGACGGTGGCGACTCAGGCAGATGATTGCTCAATTCCAAGAGTTGGGGGCGGAAGCCTACTTGCTAAGCCCTGCACGTCTAAAAGTTGTCTACAAAACAACTACAAGATTTTTTCTCTCAGAAATTAAGGCAGGGGAATATGTACAGCAACTGAAAACCGGTCAAGTGCAGGGGATACGGGAGAAGGGGGGGATGGATTGCCGTAAATAGCTGTTTATGTGTAAATGTATGTGATACTGATTTGGGGTAGGCAAACTCCCCCTTCTCTCTGTTTTCTACTCCCCTATTTTTTCTTTCTTTGTATCTATGTATCTCTTTTTTGCCTTTTTTCGATTGTTTTTGGTCAAGGGTTTTGATCGGGAGGGTGAAGACGAGGGGCCGCAGGTAAGGATTAGCAAGCCATAGATGTGTGAAGGTGTTTTACGTATGGGTGGGCTAACGGGACTGGCAAATACCATCTTACAGGCTCAGGAGCGTGGCAATTCCATTTGTAGGGGTAAGTGTTGGGGGGTGGGTTAGAGGAGGGCGGGGGGTCACAGGGACAAAAAGGATAATGGGACACACAGCAGGGGGAGTGGGGATGGCTCTTATCAGTGGAAAAGGGGTCAGGTTGTGAAAGCAGCAAAGTTGAATGGGGCATACAGGGGAGCCAGAAGGATCAACATCCACAAAAATGGGACAGGAAAGTGAAATACGTATTGCCACAGTGAATGTCTGTGGGCTCAATAACAATAAAATGCGGCAGTTTGTAGGAGAGGTTTTCAAGTCATGGAATGTCGATATTATTTGTATGCAGGAAACACATATTCCAGGTACTCAAAAGCAGCTAATGCAGTTTTATGGGTGGAATATAGCGGTTTTTACACGACAACACACAACCACTAGAGGGGTCGCGATATTAACTCGGATCAGTACTTTGGTTATACATAAACAATTTGCTGATAAACTCGGCAGGCTGGTTCTGTTGGAATGTTCCGTTAAGGGGCTAAGGTTCACTCTATGTTCTATTTATGGATCTAACACAGATGATCCAGAGATACTGGAATCGCTTAATTTAGAACTTACGACTTGGGCAACGCCTATTATAATGTGTGGAGATTTCAATGTACATTTAGATAATAAAGAACCCATTCAGGAATAAACACTCTACCTGGGTAGAAAGAATAAAGTTTTTAGGGCACTTCAGTCATTGGCCATTAATCATGGCTTGATCGACGCCTGGCAGTTGTGTTGCCCGCAGGATTCAGGGTTCACCTTTTTCTCTGCCCGCATAAGAAGTTAGTCAGGTTAGACTAATTTTTTGTGACAGCCTCTTTACAAAACCAAATAAGGGTCAACAGACTTCCTAGAATCATATCAGACCATAACCCATTGGTTTTGGCTATGGAGATTGGGAGAAAGGGCCCTCAGCCTAGATCTTGGACATTCGATAGGGCACTATTAGCCGATCCAGGGTATATCCAAAAAATGAAGGAAAGGATCCCAGAATTGTTTAAGATAAATCAGGGCTCTGCTTCTTGCCAGACAGTTTGGGATACATTTAAAGCTGCTGTCAGAGGAGCAACCCTGAGTTATTGGTTAAGAAAGGAGAAAATACGCATGGATCAGTTAAAATTAGTTCAGACAAAGTTGGTTATAGCAGAGCAGCGACTAGGGGAGGTGATCTGCAGCGGAGTAGAGATCTGAGACATTCTGTGTGAGGTGAATATCATTAAGGCAGAAGCCACCAAGATTTTTATGGATAAGGTTGCTGCAAATTTTTTTGTATATCGCCAGAAATGCTATGAGTATAGTAGGAAAGCGGGCCAACAGCTGGCCTTAAGAATAAGACAAAAGCAGGTATTTGGGAAGTTTAGTGAATGAAGAGGGGCGGATGGTACACAAAGGTCCAGAGATTATGGAAGTATTTAGACGATTCTATCAAAAATTATATACCCAGGAAGAACAGCCCCAAGAAGAGGAAGGGTTCGATGCTACGGGCAATGAGATACCAGACCAGTTAAGAGAGGAGGATAAGGCAGATTTAGAAGCACCTATGACATTGGAAGAATTGGATATAGCAACTCGCGCCCTGGCAAGCGGGAAGGCGGCAGGGAGGGATTTAATTCCACTAGAATTCTATAAAGTTTTTTTTGTGGAGATATGTAAACAGCTACTTAACTTATTTATTGAAGTACAAGCAGGGGCTCCTCAACCGGCCTCCTGGGGGGAGGCTAAGATAGTAGTCTTTCTGAAAAAGGACAAGGAACCCACTCAGCCTGGTTCATATCGCCCAATCTCTCTAATTAATAGCGATGTCAAAATCTATGCTAAAATACTTGCTAGCCGTCTGAGTTTGGTAATCTCAGGTTTAGTATCTCCATGGCAGCATGGCTTCATCCCGGGGAAGAGCACGGCAGATCATTTAAGACGAGTCATCACGTTACTTGATGTTAGTGCAACAGCTAAGCTTCCCATGGCAGTAATCTTGTTAGATGCGGAAAAAGCCTTCAATCGGGTTCACTGGCCCTTTTTATGGGCTGTCCTGCGTAAAAACAACATCGGTCCTGGGTTTGTCAAAGCAATTCAACAGCTCTACCACAAACCAACAGCTACGATACAAGTTGCAGGGCTAAAGTCGACCTCAATCAGCATTCAGAGAGGTACACGACAAGGGTGCCCGTGTTCACCATTGCTTTTTGCGCTATATATTGACCCCTTGATCAGGAGAATGATCAGGAATGATCGGATCATTCCAGTTTCATTGAGAGGAGGGTGTACTAATATCTTAGCATATGCAGACGATATTGCGGTGGTGACCACGGACCCCAGGACTGCTATATTGGAAATAGAGCAGGAAGCCCTGCAGTTTGGGAAAAGATCTGGCTATTTGTTGAACAAAAGTAAATGCCAAATGTTGGTGAATGAATCAGTAGATTTTAAGGATGAGCGGCTGCTGACACAGGTACAATATTTAGGTGTTAAACTCACAGTAAACCTTGATGAAGTGGTGAAAATAAACATGGCCCCGATTTTAACGAAGACTAGGAAAGATCTCGCTCGCATTAACAATCTACACTTGTCACTCATGGGACGCTGCAACGTGATAAAAATGGTGTTTTTACCCAAAGTACTCTGTCTCTTTAGAACAATCCCCCTAGAGATTGGGCAAGACTGGTTCAAACTAATAGAGGGATTGGTTAATAGCTTCATTTGGTCCTATACAAAGCCGTGCCGGGCTTTCCACTATATGACTCTTCCAAGAGAGAAAGGGGGGTGGGCACTCCCCAATTTTAAACTTTATTATCTGGCAGCAGTGCTGCAGTATGCACAGACACTTTATGTTACGGATAGATCCGGGCAAGATGCTCTCCCTTCGATATACACCCTGATCTTGGGCAAAGAAGCAGATGCAGTCTTTCTGCGGATTCTGGAACCCAGCTACTACAAAAAGGTTAAATTTAAGGTAATTTATGCGGCATTTAAGGCATGGACTCAGGTTAAGCGCAAGATAGGTATAGCACGAATCTGCTACTACACTCCCCTGTGGATTACTCCTACGCTTCCAGCGATATTTAAAGACCATTATTGTTTGAGGTGAAGTAATCGTAGCATTCATAAAGTCGGGGACCTTTTCCATTCTGGCAGCCACTTCAAATCATTTGAGGAACTGAGAGTGGAATTTGCGCTGGAAAAAATAGATTTTTAAAATTTTTACAGATTAGAGCTTTTTTACTAACTAGTATGACCCAAGGTTGGCACATAGACAAGATTAAGCTAATGGAAGTTTCACGACACCCCACTAGCTGCGGCATTAAAAACCTGTATCCATTGCTTTTAAATGCTATACAGGATGACCTGGCTTTGCTTGTCAAAAAATGGGAAGGACGGGTTGGAGCTAAAGAGACAGAAGTTTGTGAGTCTATGGAAATGGCACGGACTGTTTTATTGTCTGCGGGCCCGCAAGCTCAACATTTTATGGTATTGTATAATTTATATTACACACCTGCTAAGATTGCGAGCTGGGGTAAAACGGTGGGAATCATGTGTCCACAATGTGGTTGCCCGAAAACAGATCTCTGGCATATGTTCTTTGAATGTGTAAACTGGAAAGTTTGATTACCGGGATATCCGATATATTGAAGAAAATCTAGAAACAGGCTATCTATCTGACACCTCAAATGGTTTTGCTGGGAGTTGATAATTCGGTCTGTAATAGTCGAGATAGATACTTCCTGTTCATAGCAATGTCGGTATTTCGCAGCTGCATAGCATCTCTCTGGTGTGATGTAGACCCCTCACGATTTAACCAATGGCTTTCACGACTTTTATCTATGTATCACTTTGGAGAATAGCCTGTATGAACTAAAAGGAGCCGCGGCCGGTAAAAGACTAGAGTTTGGGCACCCTTCTCTGCATGGCTCTTGGGCCCCGAGAATATGTTAACTAAATAATTAATCTTATATGAGATCTCTAAAAGCATAAACTATGATTATTGATTAGAATGCATGTTTCTCCTGTATGACAACATTGATGTACTCATGTTTTTTTTGTGTTGCAAACATGTAACCCGCTGTGTGTTCTAATAAAAAAAAAAAATGTAAAGGTGAAATTGCAACAGGGTATTTAAGGTGAACCCCATGAGCTGCTCCAGAAACAGGATAAATGGCAAAGGACTACCATTATGTGCTGTATGAAAGAACCATAAAGAACATAAAAGACATTCAACACCTAGTTACCATGAACAACAGATATGGACCCACACACACAACACTTACAGATGTTGCTTACAGGAACCAATTTACGAGGTGCTTAGCAGACTTTTTTCTCACTAATGGTACAGGAAAGATGGTTTGTGCTCCTATACTATCATTAGGGTCAGATTGGTCTATAGGACAATCGGGCAGTGCCCAAGGGACTGGTCTGATAAGATAGTGTGTGGGCTGGGTTTTGGAGGTTTGTGGGCCTATTTTATGGTCCGGTGGGAAGGTATTTGCTGTTGATGTTACGGATATTACCACAAACATTGCTTATAGCAAAAATAATAAATGGATATATTACATAATGTGTCTCCAAAAGTTCAAAACAGTCCTATGTGCTGATGTGGGATACTTTACTAGCTATCTGATGCACTGATGGGGGTCACGTTTATTTTGGTGCCCTGGCCTATTTTCTGTCCCAGTCTTACCCTGGTCCCCATATAATGTGATTGGAGAGTGCAGCAGTCACCCTCTTCTGTGGCTACGGGCTCAGTTTGGACCCACCTCCTTGTAAGCAAAGCCTGTTTCTCTGATGGGAAATGTGTGTCAAGGAAAACATGAACGCTCACTGATGATCAAAATACATGGTGTACCACAAAAAGTTGAAAAGGGCCAAGATGGAACAGCCTTTCTTGTCACATGAGCAGTTTTGCCCCTAGTTTCACTCCTAATGTAACCTGATTGGTTAAGGAACATCGTCATTGCTTAGCTAAACAGTCATTGATAAAGCGAGTAGGTTTGGCTCTTCTATAAAACTTGCATGAAGAGGTACACAACAAACAGGTACAAATGCACAGATAGATCATAACACACACACAGAGTCCAACACCATCCATTTTAATAAAGCCCAGCTAACAAAAAAACGCATGTACACACAAAGCAACAGGCATCGGTGATGCATCTCGGTGGAGCATTTCGTGTGTGGGCACTGAGAAATGCTCCTCAGGGGTGCACTGGGAGGTATGACACATGGCAGCATCAGGTGGCGCTGGTCTTTGTGCATGAGATGACCACTAAATTTCTTGCATTAGCGTAGGATATACAGTGCAGGGTCACAGGGTGATTACAATGGTTGCATATACTGATGTACATAAGGAGGCTGTGTTGCTATGACCCCGGCCAAGTTTGACACCTTCAGCCAGTCTGAGATTTATTTTCCCCAGCAACATTTTGCACACTGGGATTTTTAAGCCTGTGATTATTTCTGTTAAAACAGATACATAATTCCCCAAAATGCAAATTTCTAATGGCAAAAAAGTAGAAGTGTCTGAAGTTGTCACAAATGACGTGTCAAATAAAAACATGTCCAAAAAGCTTGTGGCATGTGCCACTTTGCAGCTACAAACATGGACGAAAGTATGAAAATAAAAAAAGTTGTATTTTCTTCTTATAATAATTTGAAATATTTGGTTTTCTGAACATATACATTCCCATCTGAACACAAAAGTGTCTATAAAATAACATTTTTAAGTTTTTTGATTTTCAATACTCCTCTGTTGCATTTTCAGTCCAGACCTGAGGGCCAGATGTAGCAAACTTTTGCGAGTCGCAAATGGCCCGATTCGCAATTTGCGACCCCGCAAAATCGGAAATGGGATGCAAAAATCCCATTTCCGACTCGCAAAATGCGACGCAAGCCATTACCGACTTGCAAAACTTGCGACCCCATTTTGCGACCCGCAAATAGCAAGTCGCAATTTGCGAGTCGCAAACCATATGCAATTGCAACTCGCAAATTGCGACTAGTCGCAAAAAGCCCATTTTGCACTTCCAATTTACCACTAACTCAGAGCAGGTGGTAACCATCACCAAAGTATAAAAGGAGACCCAGAAGGCATCTGGGTTACTCAAGATGGCAGAGATGTACCTGATAGCAGTGAGGAGGAGAGCCCACACCGCCCAGCAGAGGAGGAGGAGGAGCCAGAGACAGGAGAAGATATACAGAACAAGGCAGACACTCTTCCAGCAAACTGAGGAGGAAATATATGATAAATATAGACTTAGCAGCGCAGCTATACTAGATTTAATAGAATTACTCAAACCACAGCTAGAACGCCAGAGTGTGCACGGCTGCGCCATCCCTACGCATGTGCAAGTGCTATGCTCACTGCACCTCTTGGCCTCGGGTAGCTATCAGGGGTCATTGCTGTGGCAGGTGGGGTATCCCAAAGTGCACTCTCACGGTTCTTTAGGGAATTCCTAGACGCCTTACTCACACACATGTCCCGATACATATACCTACCCAGGAATGAGGCAGAAATCAACAGCACCAAGTTGGAATTTTACAGGATTGACAACATCCCCCATGCCATAGGGTGTGTAGACGGGACACATATACAAATATGCCCTCCTGCAAACCTGGAATATCTGTTCCGCAATAGGAAGTGTACCCACTCACTCAATATTCAGGTGGTATGTGACGCCCATTATGTCATCACTGACATGGTTGCTAAATTTCCAGGAGGTACTCGTGACTCCGACATTTTTAGGCACAGTGGGATACACCAACGCCTGAAACGTGGGGAGTTTGGAGACGGATACCTCCTAGGTAGAGCTGAATACACCTTGCAGACATACACACAGGTCAATGTGCAAACCACCCATGCCTTGCTAACACTGTACTTTTTGTGCCAAACAGGTGACAGTGCATATGCACTACGACCATGGATACTAACTCCGTACCTAACACCCAGCAGTGATTGCGAGAGGCGATACAACAGTGCACATAAGAGGACCAGGAACATCATCGAACGTACCTTCGGACTGCTGAAAGCAAGGTTCAGATGCCTCCACCGAAGTGGAGGTGCCCTCCAGTATACCCCAATAACAGCTTTCAAAATAGTTGTTGCATGCGCTATACTGCACAACATTGCCACCAGACGTGGGCTACCTCTCACCCCTGAAGACCCAGATTCCGAGGATGAAGAGCAAGAGCTACCACTATCATGGGGATAGGAGCATCGCAAATCAAGGCAGACTGAGACGGGAACACATTGCAAACCAATACTTTGGAAGGTACGTGCTCACTTTTACCATACTCACCAATGTAACACACAAAGAGTCCATGTGTTAAGTGGAAAGAACAAGTGATTTAATAAGTGCAAACAAAAAAACTATGTACAATAGGAACAGTTCAGGGGCTTCAATAGTCCACCTGGCATGGGACACATTGACGTCATGTGCCCCAACCCCAGGACTGTGTGGAGCTCAGACCCTACGGCGGGCTCGGCCACCATGGCTGGTACTAGGGGGGTCAGCAGTGCCCTGCCTTGTGCTTCCACTGCGAAGCACCCTGGTGTTACCGGTAGAGACACTGCTGACAGTGGAGCCCTCCTGTGGCGTGTCGCCTGTGCCCCTGGCCACCTGCCGTGCCTCCATGAGGTCTATAGCATGGCTGAGACGGCCCAGCCCCCGTGCCACGTCACTAGCAAAGTGGCCCGTGTCCACCTGGATGCTGACTGTGCGCCTAGACAGACCTGTTGTGTTCACAGCCAGCCTTACTATTGAGGAGGACATCCTATCCAGGCGGTTCAGCAGCTGGCGGTCCATGCGCCGTGCACTCTCAGTCTGCGTTAGCAGTCCTCCCACTAGTTGGCGCATGGAGAGTGCAAGGTCACCCATGTTGAAACTGATTACCTGCAACTCTGAATGTACCTGCTGCATTCTGTTGCCATGATTGCGCTCCAAGCGCCGCCATGCCCCACTAATCCTCCTTAATTCCTGTGTTTGCAGGCGCTGACCCCGTAGGAGTGCGGCCTCGGTTTGTGATGTGGAGGCATCCCCTGACTCTGCCTGCCGCTTGGAGGATGGTGTTCTACGTCGCCTGCGACACGGTGGAGGCCCTGTGATGTCTCCCGTGGCACTCTGGCTCGTACCTGGTGCAGGCTCACACACCACTACTGCAACAGGTGTTTCCTGAGGGGACATGGTGTCGGTGGTGCAGGTCGCAGTGGTGGCTGGTCCTGTTCCCTCATGTGCCTGCTGGCTGACCAGTGGCCCGTGGCTGCTTGGGCTGGTGGGGGTGTCATGTGGGAGACCTGTGGTACATAGGGAACACACTGTCAGTATCTACTATCTGTTATCAACTTCTTAATAAACTATTGCCTATGAACTGCCTACTTGACTACATTGCACATAATGCATCATTCTGGTGTTTGCTACTCTGAAATGGAGCTATTTTGGTTGTGCATGCTCCTGTGTACAAGGTGGGTGGGGGTATGGCATTAATGAGGGTACATGCATGTCACATGGTACTCACCGGTTGATGGTCCTGCCTCAGAGGTGTCCAGATCTCCCATCCCGCTTACAGCCTCAGGCTCTAGGGTCTCTTCTACCCTTTCCTCCAGGGGTGTGAGTGGCGGTACTGTCGATGGTCCCCCTCTTGTGCCTCTCATCTCCCTGAGCCGCTCTGCCACCCTCTCCTTGGTCCGGGATCGCAGGTCGTACCACCTTTTTTTCAATTCTTCCACACTTTAGTGGCTGACCCCCAGGGAGTTGACTTTGTCCTGGATCTCCTGCCAGAGTCTTCTCTTCTCTGTCTCTGGCACGGAGAGGGCTGCCCTGCCAAACAACTGGTCATGGTGCTGACAGCACTCCTCAGTCAGCACCTCCAACTCTTTTTCAGCAAACTTAAGTTTCCTCTTCCTTGGGTTTTCAGCCATGGTTGCAGGAGCTCTGTTTGTTTGCTGTGCTGAAGTTGAAATGGGTGTGATCATCAGGAGCCAGGAAGTGTTTTCCAGAGTGTTCTGCAGCACCTGCATTCAATTTGCAGCACAGTCGCAATTTGCGACACCCACTCGCAAATTGCGTGTCCGTTTTTTGCGCGGTTGCAAAAATCGACCTCGCAAACAGCGGACTCGCTATCTGCGGTGCGACTCCGTGTGCGAGTCGCAAACTGTCCTCGCATTTTCTAGCTGCATAGCAGTTAGCGAGTCGAAAATTGCGAGTCGCAAAGAATCGCAATTTGCGAGTCGCTAATTTTTCCCTACCTACATCTAGCCCTATGTCCCTTGTAAGAAACAGCTGTAATGAGTTTGCAAAGGTTCGCTGATTTATTTTACACCAGCACCACCCACTACAAAACAGATAAAACAGCGAGTGTTGTTTATAGAATACAGTGAACAATGTGAAATCTATTCTGAGGCTTGTAACCAACAGCTCAGCGAACCTCGAAAAGAGCAATTCCACTTCTTATATGTCATTTTTAACATCAGACCAGTTGGCAGGCTTTTGTTGCAATGTGTATTTTATATGTTCCCTGCTAAGACATTATGGCCCTCATTACAACCCTGGTGGTCGGTGTTAAAGCGGTGGTAATACCGCCAACAGGCCGGCTGTAAAAAAAATGTATTTTCACCATGGCGGTTACCGCCATCCAAAACCGCCACTTTAACACACCGATCGCCAGGGTGGTAACGACCGCTGGGCTGGAGAATTCGGTCTCCAGCCCAGCGGCCATCACTAGACCGCTGGCGGTATCAGGACCCCGCATACCGCCATGGATTTTGTGGGGTTTTGTACCGCCACGAAATCCATGGCGGTAGTCACTATCAGTGCCAGGGAATTTGTTCCCTGGCACTGATTGGGGTCTCCCCCTCCCCTCTCCCCTTCCCCTGAGTCCTCCCCAACACCCACAACCCCCATATTACCCCCCCAAAGGTGGTAGGACCCCCCTGCCCCCTCACCCACAGAAACCCCCACACATCCCCCCACGTGCACGCTTACGCCACTCACACACATACACACGCACATACATGCACACATACATACACGTCACATTTCCCATACACACATTACACCCCCGCATGCATACACTCACTCACACAACCCCTCTACACACTCACACGCACAACCCCATGCACGCACACACCACACAACACCCCCTCCCCTAAAGGACGATCACCTTACCTGTTCTGGTGATCCTCCGGGAGGGAAAGGGATCCATGGGGGCAGCTCCGGCGCCAGCATGCCGTCACCAGAACACCACCACGCCGAATACTGGGTCATATTACGGTGGGGGGTGTTTTGATGACATGGCGGTGGAGCAGCTTCCACTTCACCGCCGACCCCCAGTATGGCTGCTGGCGGCTCTCCGTCTGAAAAAGGGCAGAGGGCTGCCAGCAGTCATAATATGGTTGGCGGTCTTCGGCCCGGCAGAACCTCGGCGGTCTTGTAAAAAGACCGCCGAGGTTGAAATGAGGGCCTATGTTTGTGAGTGCAATCATTTTAAGCAGCACAATTATCATACTTTGAGGGACATTGATAAAATTGTTCTCATATATTGCTCTTGGCACAGAGGACACTGGCAGCTCTCTTTCTCTTTCTCTGTCCCCTCAATCTGTTTATATCTCGCTCCTACCCCATGACTTCAAGAAACAGCTCTTACCTTCTTTTTCCTCTCCTTTCCTTCATTTGCTCCCCTGTGAAATGGATCCTGAAAAGAAAATATTATTTACTGAAAATGTCTTCTTTTTCTGACATTTTTTCTTCCAAAGTGCAGCCTTTAGACTAAGAAAAAAAAAGTAAAAAATACGGCTAAGCAGCTTCAAAGTGGCCAGATTGAATTTATTCACACCCAAACACATTAGTACCACGTTATAGAGCTTGCCAGTGAAGTGCTACTTTCGTTTTCTCATCTTTCTTTCAACAGCATTTTTTCCCCGGGTGAGGAAGTGCACCATTCCTGAAGGTGACCCCACCAACCACACTCAGATGTATCCCTAGTTTGACGTATCTAAATGGCAGCAACAGCTGAACAAATGAATTAAGAGGGTGTGTGCAGGAAAGTACCCTCTTTCTTTGCATAGTTACCTCCTTTTTCTGCCTGACGTCATTGTGTTTGACTGTGTACACTGGGATCCTGCTAACCAGGACCCCAGTGATTATGCTCTCTCTCCCAAAACTCTGTATTTCATACCACAAGTGGCACATTGGTGCCCCATTATAAGTCCCTAGTATATGGAACCTAGGTACCGAGGGCAATGAGATTCCACAGGGTCCCTATGGGCTGCAGCATATATTTTGCCACCCATAGGGAGCCCAAGCAAAGGGTTCTGCAGGACTGCCATTGCAGCCTGCGTTTAAAAGGTGCAAGCACCCTTTCACTGCCATTTTCCATTGCATAAGGACACTTATAAGTCACCCCTGTGGCAGGCCTTCTAGCCGAGAGGTCAGGGTGCAAAGTACCTGTGTGTGAGGGCATCCCTGCACTAGCAGAGGTTCCCCTATGAACTCCAGGCCCATTTTCCCGGACGTCTTGAGTACAGGGACGCCATTTTATGCCTGTAATGGACATAGGTCACTTCCTATGTCCAGCTACATAATGGTAACTTCAAACAAAGGCATGCTTGGTATCAAACATGTTGGAATCATACCCCAAGGCTTTTGGAAGCATTGGTAGTATGAGTCCATGCACTTTGGGGGTTCCTTACAGGACGCCCATTATTCCCATTACAGGCTTCTGAGGGGTTCTGGGCAGCCCAAGCTGTTGCCACCTCCGAGACAGGTTTATGCCCTCCTGTTGCTTGAGCAGCTCAAGCCAAGGAAGGCAGAGCAAAGATTTCTTTTGGGAGAGGGGTGTTACAACCTCTCCCCTTGGAAATAGGTGTTACAGGCTTGGGAGGGATAGCCTACCCAAGCCACTGACCATGCTTTGAAGGGAGCATTTGGTGCCCTCCTTGCATAAACCAGTCTACACCGGTTCAGGGACCCCCAGTCCCTGCTCTGGCGCAAAACTGGATAAAGGAAAGGGGAGTGACCACTCCCCTATCCATGACAACCCCAGGGGTGGTGCTCAGAGCTCCTCCAGAGGGTCCCTGGATTTAGCCATCTTGGATTCAAGGTTGGCAGGGAAGTCTGGGAACATCTGAGTGGCCAGTGCAGGCAAGTGAGGTAAGAGCCTCCTCCTGATAGGTGGTCATCCAGCTAGGTGACCAATCCCCCTTTCAGGGCTATTTAGAGTCTCTCTCTTGGGTGGTTCCTCAGATTCAGATTGCAAGACTCCAGCAGGATTCCTCTGCAACCTCCACTTCGATTTCTGACTGAAGAAACTGCATCTGGACTCTCCAGGACCCTACAAGCTTCAACATTGTATCTATGGCTCCTTCCAGCAACTGCAACATTTTCCCAGTTGTGCATCCTCTGAGGACAGCCTGTCTTCAGCCTGCACCAGAAAGAAAAAGGAATCTCCCTTGGAGTGAAGGAGTCACTCCCCTGCATCTAAAGGGACCAACTACAACGATGACCGACTGTGTGGATTCCCTCTCTTGCTGAGCTGTGTGGATCCTGTAACACGGGTGGTAGACTGAAGTATTCCTGATGGTCCTCTCTTCCAACTGAGTGGAGGTAAGCCTTTGCCTGCCCACGCAGGACAGTACCCCATGCACTGCATTCTTTGCAGCTGCCAAAGCTTGTTGGCATTTTTTCTGAGGGATCTTCAGGCATCTTGAAGCTCCAGCCCCCAGCACTCCTTCCTGCAACGCACAGCTTCCTGAGTGGTTCTCCTGAAGCGTGGGACCCCTTTTTGTAGTGCTGCATGGGCTCCTTCTTCAACTTCTGTGTCCCCATCCTGTGGGCCCTGCCTGTGCTTCTGTGGGCTCTCTGTGTTGCTGAGGGCCCCCTCTGACTCCTCCTCCTGGGTAGAGTCCACCTGGTACTTCAGGGTCCCGGGCAGCTCCACTTTCTGCTAACTGCGAGTTTTGCGTGTGCCAAGGCTTGTTGGCAGAATCCGAAGACACAAACCTGACTGCAATCCTCCTTCCACCATGGGAGATCACCTGTATCCACCAGGAACTCTACTTCATCTTTTTGGGTGGACTGCTGACTCTCCTTCACCGTTGACTCATCTCTTGCACCTTCAGTCTGGTGGGTAGGGGCTCGTGCCCTTCCTGGACTCTGCTGTGCTTCCTGGACTTGGTCCCCTTCTTCCACCAGTCCTCATATCTAGGAATCCACTGTTGGTGTCTTGCAGTCTCTTCTGGGTTTGGCATTATTCTTCTTTTTTTTCCAAGTGGGTGTTCTGGGGAATTTACAGTGATTTACTCCTGCTTTCCTGGTCGCTGAGGTGGGTTGTGGTACTTACCTTTGGGCTTTCCTAGTACTCCCAGCTCAGGCTCTACACACTCCACTTACCTAGATGGTGGACCAACTCTCGCATTCCACTTTATTAGTATATGGTTTGTCCTCCCCCTAGGGCTATTTCTATCAATTGTGATTTTCACTAATTGCACTGTTTTCTACCTGTTTTGATGCCTATTTCTGCATACTAGTGTATATAACTTGTGTATTACTTTCCTCCTAAGGGAGTATAGCCTCTATGGTATTTTTGGTGTTTGTGTCACCAAAATAAAGTACCTTTATTTTTGGAACACTGACTGTTTTCTTTCATGTGTGTAAGTACTGTGTGACTACAGTGGTACCTCTAGAGGGCCTGGCTTCTAGACACTGACTACACTACACTAATAAGGGATACCTGGTCCTGATATAAGGTGCAAGTACCATAGATATCTACCACACACCAGGCCAGCCTCCTACAGGGTGCCACCCCTGCTTTCCATCATTAAGGCCCTCATTATGACATTGGCTGTAAATCCCGCTTACCGCCACGCTGACGTCCGCCAACATACCCCGCGGTGGCAAATATCCGTTCACCATATTATGACACACACACACACCAATCTGACAGAATACATCCACAAACACAAATCTGCCAGCCCAAAGGTCAATACAAAAGTGCCTGTCTGAACACCCATAACTTTATGCCAACAAAACATCGCCCATCACATTATGACCCACGAATCACCACAGCAGACATTCAACGGTGGTAAACCATTGGCAGTTCACACAAAACAACACCACATTGGCCAATACGAAAAATACACACCTGACACTCATACACACACCACACCCACACCACCATAAAACACACACTCACATTCCCCACAAACCTTTACTAATACAAATCATTGCCGCCAGACTGACACCAAGACCACTGCGACAACTAGACACACACTACTTATACCCATACATCCCTCACTCACCCCACATCACACACCCCACCACATTACTCAACACACTCTCACCAACACACACCACACAATACCCATTTCCCCACAAAGGCACCCCCGTTTCACTGAAGAGGAGTTAAGGGTCATGGTGGAGGAAATTGTAGAGCCACAGCTGTTTGGAGCACAAGTACAGAAGATATCCATTGCAAGGAAGATGGAGCTATGGCGGAGAATCGTGGACAGGATGAACGCCGTGGGACAGCACCCAAGAACAAGGGATGACATCAGGAAGAGGTGGAATGGCCTACGGGGGAAGGTATGTTCCATAGCAGCAAGGCACCGGCTCACCATACAAAAGACTGGTGGTGGACCCCCCACCTCCTCCCCCACAGCTCACAGCATGGCAGGAGCAAGTCTTGGCAATACTGCATCCTGAGGGACTCGCTGGAGTAGCCGGAGGACTGGACACTGGCAAGTCAACATTTACAACTTATCACCCCCCCATACTTGCATGCCATCTCACACCCTCACCCTCACTCCCATCACTCCACCCCATCCCACATACTGCACCTACACATATAACTAACCCCAATGCCAAACCCTGCATGCTATACCAATGCATGGACATCCCTCCCGGGCCTGCATGGACACCCATCACAAAAGCATGCACAGCATAGGGAAACTAACAATCCCACAATCCATCACCATACACAAGGAAAAGGTGGCAGGGCAACACCAACGATAGAGGTGGAAGTCACAGATAAACAATAGGTCATACACATGAAGCATAATACACCACTTACATCCCCACAGGTACCCAAGCCAATGTCACCGGAAAGGAGGTGCCGCGACTATCCAGTCCCCCAAAAGAAGATGTCCCCAGTGATGACAGTAAGTCTGGACTTCTGGATCTTGATGACCAACTGGCCCATCAGGGACTACTGGACAGCCGGTCACCCAAGCCCACTCACAGACCACCACAGAGCCTCCCCCTTCAGTAGCCAACACCACAGCACCCACCCAGTGTACCCACACCTCTGTCCTCAGGACACGTAAATCAGCAGGGTGCCAACCTGTACAGGGATCCCAGGCCACACCTCTCCCCCAAGACAATCAGGGACCTGGGGTCAGTGGCAGTGGGCACACCATTCAGGGGACAGAGACACAGGCCAACAGGGATACTGGGAGGACTGCTGTGTGCCAGGCGGAGGACAGGACCGGGGAACCAACTCTCCAGGAGGCACTCTCTGAGATCCTGGGAGCCTACCAACATTCCCAGGACACGATAGGCCAGAACCTTGACAACGTGTAGGAGAACAGGCGGCTGCAGGAGAGACAGTATCAGAGGATCAGGGAGGACGTGCAGCCCATTAACACCACACTGATCTCCATAGCAGGGGTGCCGGCATACATGGCTAACATCATGAGGGAGGCAACAGCACACCATCAGCCCCCTTCCACTAGCCAGTCCATTGACCAGCCCTCCACTTCCGCTGCTGCTAGTGGGCAGGACGCCCCACCACAGGACCCACAGGCCACCAGCATCCCTCCCCCTACAGAAGGTCAACCACCTCACAAACATTCCCTGGACCCAGACAAAAGCCAGAGACACTTGCCAAGACCCACGCCAGGAAATTACTCTCCTGATTGTCCCCCTTGTGTCCCACTCAGTCACCTTATCCACTTTGAACTGCCATTGCTCCTCTTCCAATGGCTCCATGGACACTGCACCTGCGCTACAAACAGACTGTAACAATACCGTGGACTTTCCTCCATCATCACCCCATTCCATTGCACTTTACCCTCAATTTATAAGCATTACAATAAACACCCTTGAGCACAATTTGACTAGTAGTATTTTATGTGTTGTGTATTTATGGAAACAGACACATCCATTGCAAATGAACTGTACACTGTGAGAGCATAGAAATAATGACCTGTAGCTGGCTGTAGTCAGTACATCAGTACAGAGTTGTTATATCACCAACATCTGTAAAATGACAAACCATAGGGGACAGTAAGTTGAGATAAAAAGAAGTTAATGCCATCATGTTACAGCCACACAGAATACACCAATAGTCATCGAAATTTGCAGTTGCACTGTCACACCTGTGTGTCATTGGAAGAGCTGACGGATAACTGAACTTCTGTTGTCCTCATCGTCAACCTCATCCTCAGCATCTCCAGTCTCCTCCTCCAGAAAAGGTACATGCCGTCTGAGGGCCAGGTTTTGTAACATGCAGCATGCCACTACTATCTGGCAGACCTTCTCGGGTGAGTAGCACAGGGACCCACCTGTCAGACGGAGGCACCTGAACCCGGCCTTCAGTAGGACAAAGGTCCTTTCGATGATCCATTTGGTTTGCCCATGTGCCTCATTATAACATTCCTCTGCCCCTTTCCTGGCATTCCTCACAGGGGTTGCCGACCACAATAGGTTTGGGTAGCCAGAGTCACCTGCAAGTATTGAGGGAGCACATTTAGCCTCACACAATCCCATGGGGTGAACACCAGAGGCATACACTAACATACAATGGGTGGGGACCAAGGCTCACCTATTAGCCACACCCTGTGCCTCTGTAGTTGGGCGAACACATTTGGGATGCTGCTATTCCTCAGAACAAAGGCATCATGCACCGACCCAGGATACTTAGCATTGACGTGGGAGATGTACTGGTCCGCTAGTCACACCATCTGCACATTCAGTGAGTGGAAACTCTTATGATTCCTGAACACCTGTTCATTCTGCCGGAGGTGGACAAACGCAATATGTGTACCATAAATCGCCCCAATAATATTGGGGATCTGTCCCATTGCATAGAATCAGGCCTTCACAGTGGCCAAATCTTCCACCTGGGGGAAAGCAATGTAGCTGCACATGTGTTTAACCAGGTCAGACAACACTCTTGCCAGCCCGATTGAGAACATTGGCTATGACATTCGTGCTGCCAAGCCCACTGTCACTTAAAAGGAACCAGTTGTCAAGAAATGGAGCACTGATAGCACTTGCACAAGAGTAGGATCCCAGTTGGATGACAGATAGATGAGATCAGGTCTGGCTCCAATTGGGCACACAGCTCTTTGATTCTGGCCCTGTCCAGTCTATAGGTGAGTATAATGTGCCTGTCCTCTAGTGTAGCTAAGTCCACTAGTGGTCTGGACAGGGGGATATGTCTCCACCTTCTATTCATCTGCGGCGGTAGGTATCTAAGGGACACAAGAGTGAGTAGGCTGTCACAATTAGAACAATGAAACCACAGCTGCAGTCTACGTGGCTGCACTCTACATGGTGCACTTATGTAATGGGACAGTGTTAATGGCGAGGTATGTTGCAATCTAATCTGTGACGCAGTTATTGTCGTTATTAATGCCCCCCCTGAAATGGCAACCACCTGTCCTGTATGTAGGGACAAGTGGAAGTGAGGTAATTCCACCGACATTGGGCCGCCGTGCAATTCCTCATTGGATAATATGGAGTTCTATGGAGTACCGTGACAAATGTGATTCTGCACCGGTGCTGACGGTGTACACCGCCACAGACGTGACCGCCATTTTCTAACTGATTCCTTACTTGTTTCCTGACCTTTAACAGGGGAACACCTACACTGCGTCTGCTGCTGTGACCTGTGTCTGGAACCTACCATGGCACGTCTGACCGGGGAAAGGGCCCCTGCCTTCACTTCGGAGGAGATGGAGCGACTGGTGGATGGGGTCCTTCCCTAGTACCGACAGCTGTATGGGCCTCCAGACCAACAGGTGAGTACACTTTGGGCATGATGCATGTGGGAAAGATGCATGGAGATGTGTGTGCAAGCATTGTGTAAGGGGGTGGGGGGAATGTCTTGTGGCGGTGTACAAAGTGAGCGCTGGGGGATGTGTGTGCCAATGGTGATGGAAACGGGTATGTTGGGCCATTTGTGTGACAGGCTGGACTGTTTGTTTAATGGTGTTCTCCTGTCTGTATTACCTCTGCCGGTCAGCGCCCATCAAAAAAAGGGAATATGGCATGCCATCGCCAAGGACGTGCGGACCATGGAGGTCAATGGCAGGCGGAGCACCCACTGTCGGAAACAGTGGGAGGACCTGAGATGCTGGGCATGGAAGACTGTGGAGGACCAGCTGGTGATGGCCTCCCAACGAGAAAGGGGTGCCCGTCGGACCCTGACCCCCCTTATGGCCAGCATACTGGCAGTGGCCTACCCTGAGCTGAATGGGTGCTTGAGGGAACCACAACAGCCACAAGGGGATGAGTACAGTGGGTATCAACACATATTTTGGCAGGTGGGGTGGTATCCGGGTGGTGGATGTGTGTTAGTGGGTGCCCCTAAGGCCAGGCCAGACATTGCAGCATGGGCCATCTCAAGGGTAATGGGTGTATGGCAAATACAGGTAACCTAGCTTGTTAGCAGTCCATTTCAGGCAGGGCATCGTGGCTCCCAGGAGTGATTCAGTTGGAGCTATGTGGTCCTCATCTTGCTCTAGTAGCTAGCCATATCACTGGTAGTGCAATGCATAGTGGTTAAGCCTGTTCCCTGTGTGTGACAGTGATGTGTATGCCAATAGTGGTGTTGGTGCAGTCACTGACCCAGTGTATCCTTTGTCTCTTCTCCCTCCCTTTCTTGTTTTGTCATCCTGTCCTTGTGTGCATTAGCATCATCTGGGGGATGAGCAGGGGCACCGGTGATAGAGGGAGCTGCATCCCACAGGACCCAGGAGGCAGAATCCACCAACGCCGAGGGAACCAGTGGGACGGAGGGTGAGGGGAGCACCTGTAGGAAGGTACCCTCTTTCTAGCATTGTTACTGCCACTTTTGGAATGTGTAGGAGGCTGGCCTGGCTTATAGTGGGTACCTGATGGTACTGATACCTGGTGCCAGGTCCAGTTATCCCTTATTAGTAGGTTAGTAGTGTTCTAGCAGCTTAGGCTGATAGAGGTAGCTATAGCAGAGCTGCTTAGGCTGAACTAGGAGGCATGCAAAGCTCCTACTATACCACTTATATCACATAGCACAATATCATAAGAATCCCAATACTCAGAGTTACTAAAAATAAAGGTACTTTATTTTAGTGACAATGTGCCAAAAATATCTCAGAGGATATACTCCCTTAGGAGGTAAGTAAAATATACAACATATACACACAAACCAAAATCAGGTAAGTAAACAGTTAGAAAAGTAGTGCAAACACTGTAGAATACAATAGGATGCAATAGGCCTAGGGGCAACACAAACCATATACTAAGAAAGTGGAATGCGAACCACTTAGGGACCCCAGGCCTAGTGTAGAGTGTAGGGGGTCGCTGGGAGTGTAAGAAAACACGAAGGGTGTCCAAGATACCCCACCCCAAGACCCTGAAAAGTAGGAGTAAAGTTACCCTACTTCCCCAGAAACACACTAAAGTCGTGATAGGAGATTCTACAAAGACCACAACTGACTGCAAAGCACTGAACACGAATTCCTGGACCTGAGGACCTGCAAAGGAAGGGGACCAAATCCAAGAATCACAAAAGTGTCCAGTGGGGGGCAAGAGACCACTAAACCCCAGATGAAGGTGCAAAATGGCTGCCTTGGGTGGAAGTAGCTGAAGATTCTGCAACAACGGAAGATGCCAGGAGCTTCTCCTTTGCACAGAAGATGTCCCACAGTGTGCTGGAGGATACAGAGTTGTTTCCACCCACAAATACCACGAACAAGCCTTGCTAGCTGCAAAGGTCATACTAGAAGAAAATGGGTGCTGCCCAGGCCCAGGAAGGACCAGGAGGTCGCCCCTTGGAGGAAAAGACAGACGGGGCGCTCAGCAGTACAGAGAGCCTATGCAGAAGCAGGCAGCACCCACAGAAGTACTTAAACAGGGGTTCAAGAGAACTGAGCACAGCAGTCGTCTCAACACTACAAAGGAGGGTCCCACGAAGTTGATGGTCAACTCAGAAAGTTGAGCAATGCAGGAAGGAGTGCTGGGCACCTGGGCTATGCTGTGCACAAAGGATTCCTTGCAAAAGCGCACAGAAGCCCTAGCAGCTGCAGTTCACGCAGTACACATCATTACTGTCTGGCGTGGGGAGGCAAGGACTTACCTCCACCAAATTTGAACAGATGGACCACTGGACTGTCAGGGTCACTTGGATCCAGGTCCTGTGTTCCAGGGATCACGCTCGTCAAGATGAGAGGGAACCCAGAGGACCGGTGAAGCAGAAGTTTGGTGCCAGCGTTAGCAGGGGGAAGATTCCTGCGACCCACGGGAGATTTCTCCTTGGCTTCCTGTGCAGGGTGAAGGCAGGCAGCCCCCAGAGCATGCACCACCAGGAAACAGTCGAGAAAGATGGCAGGAATAGGCTCTACAATGTTGCTGGTAGTCTTCTTGCTGCTTTGTTGTGGTTTTGCAGGCGTCCTGGAGCAGTCAGCGGTCGATCCTTGGCAGAAGTCGAAGAGGGAGTTGCATTTGTTATCTGAAGAAAAGCCCACAGGAGAGACCCTAAATAGCCCTCAGAGGAGGATTGGCTACCTAGTCAGGTAAGCACCTATCAGGAGTGGTCTCTGACGTCACCTGCTGCTACTGGCAACTCATAGGCCTCCATTGTGCCCTCACACCTCTGCATTCAAGATGGCAGAGGTCTGGGACACACTGGAGGAGCTCTGGGCACCACCTCTGGGGTGGTGATGGACAGGGGAGTGGTCACTCTCCTTTCCTTTGTCCAGTTTCGCGCCAGAGCAGGGGATGGGGGATCCCTGAACCGGTGTAGACTGGCTTATGCAAGGAGGGCACCATCTGTGCCCTTCAAAGCATTTCCAGAGGCTGGGGGAGGCTACTCCTCCCCTGTCCTTAACACCGATTTCCAAAGGGAGAGGGTGTAACACCCTCTGTCAGAGGAAATTCTTTGTTCTGCCTTCCTGGGACTGGACTGGGCTGTCCAGACCCCAGGAGGGCAGAACCCTGTCTGAAGGTTGGCAGCAGCGGTAGCTGCAGAGAAAACCCCAGAGAGCTGGTTTGGCAGTACCCTGGGTCCATAGTGGAGCCCCGGGGATGCATGGGATAGGCACCCCAATGCCAGATTTGGCATGGGGGGACAATTCCATGATCTTAGACATGTTATATGGCCATATTCGGAGTTACCATTGTGAAGCTACATATAGGTATTGACCTATATGTAGTGCACGCGTGTAATGGTGTCCCAGCACTCACAAAGTCTGTGGAAATTGCCCCGAACTATGTGGGAGCACCTTAGCTAGTGCCAGGGTGCCCTCACACTTAGTAACTTTGCACCTAACCTTCACTAAGTGAGGGTTAGACCTATAGGTGACTTATAAGTTACTTAAGTGCATTGTAAAATGGTTGTGAAATAACGTGGATGTTATTTCACTCAGGCTGCAGTAGCAGTCCTGTGTAAGAATTGTCTGAGCTCCCTATGGTTGGCAAATGTACCATCCAGTAACTAACACTCCTTCTTATACTGCACTTACATCTATCTCTTGCAGCATCAATTGCTCTTTTATTTTATACCTTTGATCACACCCTTCTCTGCATCACCAGTGCCTTTACTCAGCAGTGCCCAAGCCATTCAACTGGAATTGTTGTGAATCCACTATATATGCTTATATTCGGTCACTTATATTGTCGATTCACTTCACTCTTCTGCACTACCTCTTATCAAATGCACTTCCTCTCCTCTCATGCACCACATCTTCTCTCACTCACCTTCCCCTGTTGAACCCAGTAATCTACCATTGGAGAAACCTCATCCAACAGCAATGGATGTGAAAAAAAAAAGGGAGCACACTGCCTTGCATTCAAGCGGAAAATAGCCCCAAGGCATCATGGTAAATGCAGTCATTTAAATACAAATAGCGAGAATTTCTAAAAAAATTATTCACTCTAAGTAGGTGCAGCAAGTGCTGTATCGCTGTAGAAAGTCTTTCACCTAAGGTAGGTGCAGCGACTGCCATATCTCTGGACACGTGTTTCTGGCTTTCGGCCGTCATCAGCAGAGAGCATATGTAACTGAAGGGGTCGCTTGAAATGCCGCCAAACGTCTTCACATGTTTTTGTACCACTCAGTAGGCGCACAGGTGTATCGCCAGTGCTCGTCAGCAAGAGGCTCACGGGAGCCGTCATTTAGACATCCAAAAAGAAAAAGGGAGCACACTGCCTTGCTTTCAAGCGGAAAATAGCCCCAAGGCATCATGGTAAATGCAGTCATTTAAATATAAATAGCGATGGATGTAACTCCACTATGGTAGTGATGTGGCAGAAGGCAGCAAGTGCATATGCAGCAGATACATGTTATCTGCTGCATATGCACTTGCTGCCTTCTGCCACATCACTACCCTACTTCTGTCCATCACCATACTACCTCCTTTGTAAACCCTATTGAGTACATACATCTATCTGCTACATCTCTACTAAAGTTATATGAATGAATATTTCTTCATTTGTAAATACAATGTTTCCTCTTGCTAGTTCTGCTTGATCAGCTCACAACCAAAGAAAAATGCAATATATGCTCTATTTCCTGATGGAGTCTGCATAATTATCAGACACAATAGGCAATTTCAGATTGGTTTATTCTAACTGTGTGCTACTTTGTACCTACAGCATGCCTTCTGAATCAAGTTATAAGTAAAATGTTCTTAGGTTCCCTTTCTTTCATGTAATTTATAACTGTGCTTCTTGCTTAGATTACCTTTCTATTTTATTTACTAAGTCATCATCTTACCACCCTATTTCCTATCACACCATCTACCTTACTCTATTTCTTTGGTGTCCTCCTCCTTTTCCTTTGGTCTGTGTACTTGGAGCATGCATGGGCATCATTTAGGGGTCGTTTAGCCTCTGCGACCCCTGGCACTACTTTTATGACCCCTTGACTTGGTGGTGTGAAAATCAATGCCAAAATCAAAGGGGCAGCTCACCCTTATGCCCATTTTTATTATAATAATCTGTTATCTTCAAGTAGTATAGTAAAAAATGAAGCACCAGGATCTAAAACGAGACCTTCGCTAGTAACTAAGATAAGTAAAATATGCCTTTAAGTATATATTGTGTTCATGCTTGATGGTGAGAGTAACAGATTGCATTTGTGTGAGCATGTGTATCTGTATATGTGAGCGTGAGTGAAAACCAATGACTGGTAGTGAGTGTGATTGGGTGTCAGTAGGTTATTATAAGTGAGAGAGAGTAAGAGTGATCACAAATGAGTGAATAAGAATGAATGTGTGATAGTGCTAGAGTGTGAGTGAAAATAAGTGTGAGTTATTGATAGTGAGAGTAACTGAGAGTGCATTAGTGAGTAAGAATAAGTTAGAATGATTTAGAGTAAGAAAAAGTGAGTGTGAGAAAGTATACATGAGTGAGAGTAAGAGTGAAAGTAAATGTTAGTGAGTGTGAATGATTGAGAATAAGTGAGAATAAGTGAAAATGAGGAAGAGTGAGTACACGTGACTGTGAGTGAGGAAGTATGATTGAGTTAGAGTAACCATCAGTGAGAGTTCTTTCAGATGACTGAGAATGTGAGAGTCAGTGCAAGCAACTGAGTGAGAATGAATGAAAATCAGTCAATGAGAATGAATGTAAGTGAGTGGGCTACAAATGTAGTGTGATCCATACAGGTCTACCGTTGTTCCAGTTATACTAATGGTAATTCTTGTTTACAGAGACACCCATAGGAAAATACTGTCACTGGCATGCTGGCGGCATTTCTTAGCATGACAGGCACCTATTAGACAATACTGACACATGGGACATCAAGAACAAGGTGATGGAAGGAATGCTTGGATTAATCTTAACCACTGGCAATGGCTCGAGGCCACATCACAATCCATTGTTTTTTGTTCACTTTGTCACCTCCATTTGGACCCAGCCCTATGAAAATCATCCTTGACCCTGCTCCCATGGGAAAAGTCCATCCAAAATTTCCAGGGCAGGTCCTTCCTGTATAGGAACATAAGCAACTCAGGACTGGTTTCGTGATTATTAGTGCTCCCTTGGCTATCCAGAGTAACTCCTATCACCATGTGGATATCCAGTCAGTATTCAATAAAGACAAAAGAATATTTTACTTTTTTTAGTATGACCTGCACCCACTCTAATAGTGGTATGCTTCATCATCAGGTCCACCCTGGCCCATAAAAGCCAAGGGTAAGGGATACCCCAAGTTTGTATGTTTCTTGTCATAACAGTTTGGTGCCTGAAGCCTGCTTCCTGGGTCATATGTCTGGGTGTAGTTGGCAGTTGGCCTTTGTTTATTCCTCCCAGACAGCTACACAATAGAGGGACTGGTGGTGGCAGAATGGGCTATCCAAGCAGAAGGTGAAGATAGAGCTGTGCACAGCCCGATTTGTGCTCCAAAGACATTGCGTGAGCTCATACACAAAGAACTTCACACTAGCTTATTGTGACTGCGAATAGCCTGGGACAAGAGAGGCAGGAAATTCCTGACCCTTTACGTGGAGGGAATACACCAAAAGCTAGCATCACATATAACACTCAGACTCTCAGACCCACTCTTCATTTCACTTCTGGACCTGTGGAAGGACACTCGGAAAACTGTGCTGCTGGCTATGGCCTGCTGTGTATTTCAGAAGACTGCCTTGCTGCACCACGGGGGCTGCCCTGCTGCCTGAAGCCTATCCTGTGCCCTCAGAGGACTGCTCTTCTGCTTGAGACCTGCTTCTCTGCTTGTACCCAAGACTTCCAGAGTGACTCCAAGGCCTAGATGGGTGACCTTCAGATAGGAGCTTCAGGCGCAGAATTCAGCTTGAACTCACACCTGGACCAAGCCTGAGTGATTCCTGACTTTCCAAGTGGTGCCCCTTCAGTCCTAGACTCTTAGAAGTGGTGCTAATGGTGCTCTGATAGCCCAAATTGAAAACTTGGGACTTGGAAAATGTTGAGCTAAAAAGTGTTTAGAGAACCGAGAGGAGACCAGGGCCTACCTGCCTGCCGATCCGCCCAAGGTGCATTGCTGGTCTGCCTGACTTCGGGATAGCTCCAGCTGCCTTCTTCTCTACAGCAGCAAATTCTCATCCACTGTCCCTCACAGAAGGAGTATCCATTGTCAGCTACAATCTCCAGCTTTCTCCTTCTCATAATCTTGAAATTCCAAAACGAAAGACTAAGTCCAAATGAAGAATTTTCTGTGCCCTCGTCCAGCGGCTCCAAGACGAGGCCTCCTCCTTGGATACCACCACCTGCCTTATCCCGCTGAACTTTACTTTCTCAGACACTTTTCTTGAAAATTTCTTCTAAGTTCAAAGTCAGTAGAGACCGTGTCCAATCCCCTTTGTTCATCTGGCCCATGCTCCATGACAGTCGGCCATGACTTTCAACTTTGCCACTTTCACACGCAACTTGGCAGTTGGCAATTTCATCTTTTAGGTGCCTTTTTTCACTTGAAACTTTAAACATTCACAACCCTGGTTCTGCTGATTGGATTATTGTCATGTTGGTAACAAATAATTGATTACTGTTTTTCTAGTGTGTTTTCACTATATTACTGTTTGTGTGTTGCATAAATACTTTACACATTGCCTCAAAGTTACGCCTGACTGCTTTTGTGCCAAGCTACCATAGGGTTAAGTGAAGGTTAATTTAGTGACATTTTTAGTTCACCCTGGCAAGGATTGTGGCTGTTGCTTGGGCTGTTGATTGAGGGGCTGCTAGACCTCAACCAACAGCCCAATTGTTCCCACACCCATCTTCTTGATCTAGCTCTGTCGTAGTTTGGACTCTTGCCCTTGGCAAGACTGCTGGTTTAAGGATGACAGTACTCATGTTTGTAGGTGACTATGCCTGTCCTACAACAAGTCGCAACTGTAGTCCCAACCCTTCCGGCTCACTAGCAGTACCTCACCAACAACCCAAACAGTCAAAGGTGATTTGTGGCAGCCTTTACGCATGGACTCAGAAGTATGACATCTCAGGGAATGTCGTGGTTGAACGGAGATTACCCCTTTCTCACAGATATATCATATCTCAACCAAACACAGGCAATGACAAAGATGCAATAATGTGTAAATAGTTTTTATTCAACATAATGCGGTAAATCATATTGGCTGCAATGATTAGGATAATGAATAGTACAAGAGATAGAATTGTAAAAACGAGGGTCATGATTATGAAGACCCCCACCATCTTGTATTAGCACAGGAAGACATGAAGTGTATCATATGTCCGTGTACCCTATCATAATATGCCTAACCTTCTACCTAGACGAGAGCTGTGCATGTTAAACCTAATCTGCCAATGCCATGTCCCTGGAAGGAGCCCACAACCCTGGTTACCTTGAATGAGGTCTTGAGCTCAGACTTCGGCAGAACACGAAGTCCGGGTCAGCATCAAGGCGACGTTCAGCATTGAAAGCAGTGATGGTATCTGGTCGGAATCCCTCTGATTATCTGTCTAAATTGTGATGTATTTATACAGATCTACTTGGACCCCTGATGTAGGTTGTTCCAAAACAATAGATAACGCTGCATGCTTGGGATGGTAATTTCTAATGTGAGCCCCTATAGTTTGTTTGTCTTTGTTGTATGAGTTGACGCCTTAGCGAAGTGACACTGATAACATAACCCAAAACAGAAGGGCCTAACTATAAACACAGCAGCCATCTTAGAAGATTTCATTAAATATATGGTCAAAGACAGAGCAAGCTAAGTAGGTTAAAAGTCACTAGGTGACAGGGGCACAAGTCTGCAAGCGAAAGCTAAGCTAACTCCTGCTATCCCATTAAAACAAACTAGGATTCACTACTACTCTGTACTGCAAAGTGCATTTCCCATGTCCAGAGAGTCCATATAGGCCATGAAAAAACTCCAAAGATAGATTGAGAATTTACATTATATTAACCTTTCGTATTTACCTTATAGCTTTTCTATGAGTTTTGGAAAGTTGCCCCTTCAGTCCTTGACTGTCAGAAGTGGTGCTAATGGTGTTCCAATAGTCCAAATTGAAAACTTGGGACTTAGAAAATTTTCAGCCAAAAAGTGTTTTGAGAACCGAGAGGAGACCAGGGCCTACCTGCTTGCCGCTCTGCCCAAGGTGCATTGCTGGTCGGTCTAACTTCAAGTTAGCTCCAGCTGCGTTCTTCTCTATGGCAGCAAATCTTCATCCACTGTTCCTCACAGAAGGGGTATCCATTGTCGGCTACAACCTCCAGCTTTCTCCTTCTCATAATCTTGAAATTCCAAAACGAAAGACTAAGTCCAAATAAAGAAATCTTCAGTGCCCTCGTCCAACGGCTCCCAGACGATGCCTCCTCCTTGAATAATACCACCTGCCTTATCCCGCTGAACTTTACTTTCTCAGACACTTTTCTTCAACATTTCTTCTAAATTCAAAGTGAGTAGAGACCGGGCTCAATCCCCTTTGTGTATCTGACCCATGCTCCATGACAGTCAGCCACAACTTTAATCTTTGCCCCTTTCACACCAAACTTGGCAGTTGGCAATTTCATCGTTTAGGTGCCTTTTTTCACTTGAAACTTTAAACATTCACAACTCTGGTTCTACTGATTGGATTTTTGTCATTTTGGTGACAAATAATTGATTACCGTTTTTCTTGTGCTGTGTTTTCACTTTATTACTGTTTGTGTGTTACATAAATACTTTACACATTGCCTCAAAGTTACACCTGACTGCTTTTGTGCCAAGCTACCATAGGGTTAAGTGAAGGTTAATTTAGTGACATTTTTAGTTCACCGTGGCAGGGATTGTGGTTGTTGCTTGGGCTGTTGATTAAGGGGCTGCTAGACCTCAACCAACAGCCCAATGTTTCCCACACCCATCGTCTTGATCTAACTCTGTACTGCAAAGTGCATTTTCCTTGTCTGGAGAGTCCATGTAAGCCATGAAACAATTCCAAAGATAGATTGATAATTTACATTATATTATCCTTTCGTTTTTACCTTGTAGCTTTCTATGAGTTTTGGAAAGTTGCCTTCTTAATTTTTTGGATAATTTAGTTAATCATGCTTTTTTAAATACTAGGTAAACTATTGAATGGAACTTATAAGTTACAGGTGGTAGTGTGTTTTGTTGCTACTAAAGAAGGTTTTGTATTTCTTATATGTACTTTTTTTGCATGATGTGTAGGTTTGTAATAGAAGCAAAATAAAGACATGTTGACAAGCCATGTTCAAAGACCCCATGGGAATATAGCTGCCTTTCGGTTGTTTCTAATTAGATATAGATAAATGTTATTCATAAAGAATCAGTTGCACTGCTGATATTGTAAATATTAATGCCTTTTCACAAAGGCATTTTGGAGTGCATGAAGTAGTACTCTTGTAGTATTACTTAATCTTACATAGCTTTGTGAGTTAGCCTTTAACATCTAATTTGGGACTGAAATGGGAATATTCAGGAATTATTCATTTATTCATTTGCAAGTAGTACAGGTAGTGAGGGGTGTACTCTCTTTGAACTTTTCTGATAAGGAGTTTGGAAGTTTTGTGGGCCAGTCATGAAGACATACAAGAGTGTTCCTGTAGTTATTCTTTCTGCTGTTATCAGTGCTTTTGCAAATCGGGCCCATCGTGTTTTATGTAATAATAATACATACTGGCATACATATAGTTTAAGGAGCCTCTTCTTAAAATGTGTGGGATCCTATGTGGTACATAGATGCTGAAGGTGTGTCATCAACAATTCAACACCTAGACATGAAGGATCATGATTGACAGGCCCGGATGTGTTCATTATTTATGGTAGAGGAAAGCTGTCAGTTGACTCGATTTTTAGCAGATATATGTAGGACTGGATGCTGCTATGTCAGCAGCAAGGGAGGAGGTATTGCTCCTGTAGTTATTAGCAACCAAATTGTCAACATTTTTGGATGTACACAAACGTGTCGCATTTTCCCGCTTTAAATTTAAAAATGTGTAAATGGTGAAGAGACTGAGAAGTGCCTCACATGCCCACACTCTGAGATGTTTGAGGAAGGAAATGCCCTCCCATAAAAATGGTTTATTCTAACAAAAAAGAAGACAAAAGATTATGGATAATGTCCAGACTTGGAGTTAGGGCTGACGGGTATACGCCAGGAAGTCTAGGAAAGTCATAGTTTCCCCTGGAGTGAGCCTCTCACTGTGATTTACAAAGAAGTGATTAAATCACATAAGTTCGTAGACAAATGCCATGAAATGCCTTCCTTTAGTCACTTTATTGTGAATTTTCAAACTTTGGCCCATATTTATACTTTTTGACGCAAAACTGCGCTAACGCAGTTTTGCGTCAAAAAAATTAGCGCCGGCTAACGCCATTCTGAAGCGCCATGCGGGCGCCGTATTTATTGAATGACGTTAGCCGGCGTTAGCCGTCGGCGCCGTCTGGTGTGCGTTAAAAAAAACGACGTACACCAGGCAGCGCCGGCGTAGGGGAAAATGGAGCTTGGGCGTCAAGAAATGGGGCAAGTCAGGTTGAGGCAATTTTTGCGCCTCAACCCGATTTGCGCCATTTTTTTTTCACTCCCAACCCCCATAGAAATGACTCCTGTCTTAGCAAATACAGGAGTCATGCCCCCTTGCCCAATGGCCATGCCCAGGGGACTTCTGTCCCCTGGGCATGGTCATTGGGCATAGTGGCATGTAGGGGGGCACAAATCAGGCCCCCCTATGCCACAATTTTTTTTTTTTTTTAAACTTACCTGAACTTACCTTAATGTCCCTGGGATGGGTCCCTCCAGCCTTGGGTGTCCTCCTGGGGTGGGCAAGGGTGACAGGGGGTGTCCCTGGGGGCATGGGAGGGCACCTCTGGGCTCCTTCAGAGCCCACAGGTCCCTTAACGCCTGCCTTTTGCAGGCGCTAAAAAACAGCGCAAAAGCGGCCGTACGTCATTTTTTTTGACCCGCCCACTCCCGGGCGTGATTTTTGCCCGGGAGTATAAATCCGACGCACATGCCTCGGAGTCGATTTTTTAGACGGGAACGCCTACCTTGCATCTCATTAACGCAAAGTAGGTGTCCACGCTAAAAAATGACGCTAACTCCATGGACTTTGGCACTAGACGCGTCTAACGCCAAAGTATAAATATGGAGTTAGTTTTGCGTCGAAATTGCGCCCAAAAAAACGACGCAATTCCGGCGCAAACGGAGTATAAATATGCCCCTTTGTGTTTACATAAAGGTACATGATAGATGTACTACAGTCTGTTGCATGAACCCTCTGTAACCACAGTTTTCATACCGACGGATAAGGGTTTTTTCAGAATAAGCTGGCATGTTTTCGAAAAGGATGCCTTGTCAGCGCTTGAAGATTTCCTTAGTGACACAAAGTTGATTTTGTTGTAAATTAACAGCAAATAGCATTCCTAGACACACATGATCTGAGAGGACTTGTCCATTTAAGTGACTGCGGTGGGGACACTTCACACATCCACACCATTCAGTGAACCTCCTTAAAGGAAATCCTAACAAACAGGAAAGGCGGCTTTAGAAATGTTTTAAGCTATCTAGCATGCAGGGAGGACATGTACTGTTGGAGCTTAATGATTTATAAGCAGAAAGATATTAATGGATCAAGCTTAACTGTTCTTGAGTTGGGGTTCAGACCCACACAAAGTGAACAACCATAAAGGGAAAAAGCCTATTTTGACCTAGATTCAATAGTTTAATCCTTTGTATGACAAATGCACACCAAATACAAAGTTTGATAATTCCACGAAAAAAAAGCCATTTAGTAACAACACAAAAAAAAACAATCCCAACGCATACCACCGCATACTCAAAAAATAAATAACACTGTTTTCATTGTTTTCCTCACAGTTAGTGTTAATGCTAACATGGTAAATCATCTAAACGGTAACGTGCTTTATACATTTTGTAATTGCATCTGCCATATTGCGGGTGATGTTCTGTGCATTTCATTTGGAGTGTGAGTTGTTGTTTGCAAGGCTTTTGTGGGCGTTATGGATTGTAGAGCTAACCATAACTTTTGAATTTCAATATTGTCATTTAAATTCATAACCATTGCTGTACTTTAACTATTATTTTTATGTGCATATACTATACTACCCCATAAAGGGGCATATAAGTGCTGGGAAATAAAACGGTGAGCAAACAGAATTAAGAATGTTGAAAAAGCCAAATTTTCCATTTTTGTTCTAAATGACACACAGAGAGGGCCAGATGTATCAAAGCTTTTTGCATTCACAAACGGCGCGAATGCCCGTTTGCGAATGCAAAAAGCCATTTCAGAATGTATCAAAGGCATTCTGAATACAATTTTAAGGAATCGCAAAAATAGCGTTTCCTTAAAATTGCGAACCTGTTTAAAGAGTCGCAAATTGCGACTCTCTAAATAAGAAATCGCAAATAAGGAATCCTTATTTGCAATTTCTAAAGCACATGTAACAAGCAATTCCTTAATGCGAATTGGGCATTAAGGAATCGCTATTTACCACCAAGTTGAACTTGGTGGTAACCATGTGCAAATTTTAAAAATGCATTTTAAATGCATTTTTTAAATTTACATGTAAAGCACACATGCCCTTTTGGCATGTGTGCACCTTACATGTTGTAAAAAAATATTTTGGGGTGCAGCAGAGGGGGCCTAAGGCCCCCAGCACCCTGGACTTTGCATTTCCAAAATTTGCAAATTCCAGTTCGGAATTTGCAATTTTGGAAATGCAAAAAAATTGCAAATATGGGCCTACAGGCCCATAAATGCGAATGGGGCCGGTATCGCAATTTGCGATTCGGTAATAGCATTTGCGATTTTTAAGAAATCGCTTTTACCGAATCGCAAATGTGATACATTGCATTTTGCGAATCAGAAATTGCGATTTCTTAAAAATTGCAATTTCCGACTCGAAAATGCATTCTTGATACATCTGGCCCACAGAGAGGTGCAAGCCTGAGAGAGAAATCGAATGAATTCCACATCATTGCACTAATGCAGGGAAAGGAAGTCCACCAATACAACTTGTCTGATTCCTAGGAACCTGCAAGAGATTAGCACAAGAACAGTGCAAAGCACAAACAGGCCTGTACAAGTGCACCCTCCTCCTGAGATACACAGGACCTCCACCTTTAATGGCTCTGTAAATGAACCACGAAGCTATTAAGGTGCATCTCTGCTGGACCAACAGCCAAAGTAGCTAGGAACGACATGTCTGCCCAGTATCCCCTGAGAATAATTAAAGATCACTTGAGCAGCAGCATTCTTAACAAAGTGCAAATCATTCACAAGAAGAGTGGGAAGACCCAGAAGCAAGAAGTTACCAGAATACATTGATTAAGGGTTGAACAAGAGTTTTGCATACACCAGACGATAGGGAAGAACTTTGCAAATAGACCAAAAAAGTCCAAAGTATTTGGAGGCAAAGGCTGCAATATGTGTGGTTGAAGCAAGAATGGAATCAACAAATACACCCAGATTTCTAGTGGAAGTAGGAGGTAAAGGTCTTAATTGATTGAGCCACCAGTTCGAACACCAGTTGCACAACTGGATAAAATGCAAAATCTCTGCCATATCAGAGTTGAGTGTCATCCACTCTGCAACCGACTTCATACAAGTAGCATAACAGTTCTGTATTTTCACCTGGGTTGTGGAAATGGAGATGATAATCTGGGCATCGTCAGCATGACACTACAGGAGCTGTAGAATCTAGATATATATTTTACCCACTTGGGGTCGCCAGTAGGTAGTTATAGTTGGGACCTAGTTTCCATTAACAGTGGGCGGAATTAATATTTGTAACTGGAGGAATTTAGTAATTTCATGTTACTACTACAACGTGGATTTAATAAATAAATTCTGCCCCTCCGTTCCCTAGCAGTATTAATAAATAATTATCAGGACTCACTTAGAATTGCATGGACCTGCTGCTGTGTGTTCCAGTTAGACACTTTTCAATGCCTCTTTTGCGCATGAGCAGTAAGGGAGGTCTTTGTGTCACTTCCTGGGTGTTGTGGCAGGCACTCTTTTTGGACTTACTTCGTAGAACCGGCTCACCAAACCTTCCAGAGCATGCAGGCAGCAGGCAATGTCAGGATCCCAGCGTGAGCCTGCTGCAGGATTATCACCACTTAATGGCCCCTAATTGATATTGTGTCAGTGAGACCACATGCGATTGTGAGCATAGGAAGAGTGTGCTGCCTGAGGAACACATGTGAAAATGGAGGTGAGTAACCCCTTTAAACAGTGTAATGGTATCTTTCAACACAGGCATGTTTTTCCTTTTAAGTGGCAGGGTGAGTGGAACTCTGCATGATCTCCTGGAGTTTCTGTATAACTCTGCAGAATTCCGCAGAATAAACTCTGCGTCCTCTGCTCACCCTTAGTTTCCATGGGAAAGTGTGTTTTGTTTTGCTTATAACTTTGGCGCCATATGACAAATCTTCACAACATTTTCAAAACTATTTTGCCGCTCACTTCAGCTGTAGCCTGAAAAGTTTTGGGGAGATTCGTTAAGTAGGTGGTCATGAAAATAGGGGTCCAAAATGCTTTCCCCATGCAATTTTGCATAGACATTTTAGACACCACTACAGCCCGAACAATTAAACGGAATTATACCAAATTTGCCAGAAAGCTTGATCTTGGTCCAGAAAGACCCCTTTTCATAATTTGGTGTAAATCTATTCAGCAGTTTTAGAGTTAAAGGAAACAAAATATCTAGAGATGCAGCTCTCGTGGTGGATCCACGGATGCACATGCAATGAGCAATTTCGTGATTGGCTGCCACCACTTCAACCAGAAAGTGGTGGCAGTCATCTTGGACTCTGATTCAGCCAAGCCCCAAGACAAAACACAAAACAACACAAGGGGGAAGGGTCGAAATGCCCTGACTGCTAGGCCTGGTGGTGGGGGTCCCAGAGAAACCCCACCTGGGGCTAAAATGTTTTTGTTTGTTTTCTTTTAAATTTTGCCATGGATTCAGGTATGACAATTAACTGATTGAAAAGGGGAAAGGAAAACACAATTAGATTGCTCAGCAAGAAAAGATTTAATCCATTTGAAAGACATGAATATTCATAAGTAATGAGTGTTAGACTGTGTCAGACACCTCCGATAGATTGAGAAGGACCAGAGTAGCTGAACCAGCTTGAACCAAGATTATGCTTAGTTATGAGCATGGTCTCAGAACTATGAGATGATCTAGACCCTGATTGGGTCTCATCTAACAGCTAATTATCTTCCAAATATGAAGTTAACAGAGAGCTTAGGTATATTTCTGTTAACTTGGTCCGAAATGGCAGTATTGAAATGGGTCTAAAATTAAGGAGAACATTTGTATCTATTTAGGTTTTCTTAGGAAGGGGAACTGTAAAAGCATGCTTCTAGGAGGCAGGAACTTCTGCTTTCCTCAAAGTATTGGAGATTTCCTGGAGATTTCCTGAAGATTTCCTGAAGATTTTGAACCTGGAGATGTTGCACCAAAGCTAACATCTGTGAGGATAAGATGAAAAGCCAGACATTAAAGTACTCAATACCCAATAGTCATCGGTTTGAATTCCAACAGTTTTCCACTTATTAGTGAAGGGCTAATATTCTCCAGAGGGGGCATGGCATTAAAATAGGCAGCAGAGTCAAAGCTAGAACATGTCTTATATATTTGACAAAGCATGGTGCGAAATGTTTACATAGCTTCTGTGAATGATTCATACTTTTGGATGAGGCTGAAAAAACTAGAGGTGCAAAGAATTGTTAAAACATCTTTGGTGGGATTTCTGGTGGCATAAAAAACAGCTTTTAACATACATATAAGTTCTTGATACTACTTGATGGACTTACAATAAATGTATTTTGCTGCTATAATATCGTTTTTCCCTCCATATACACTCAAGAGCTTTACAATGACATTCTGCTGCTCCCACTCCAGGATTTAGTATTTTGAGCAGAAGAGATTTTGTCAAGCAATCAAGAAATCCAATTTTTGAAAACTGACTCATAGTTCATTAACTTTTTGATAGCGTTGTGTGCAGCTAGACTCATCCCAAACCTCACTTGAATTAAGTCTAGAACTACTCACACACCTTGTTTGAAATGGGGTTTCTGGTTGTCTAGGGTATGCACCTAAGCCAGGCAGAACCCACCCACTCTAGTCAGGGCGAGGGAGTTACATACCCGGGATAACCCCTGCTTGGCACAAGCAATCAGGCTTATCACAGGGGCAATGTGTAATGCGATTGCACAACACATACACACCACATGTGACACACTACATACACCACAGAGGAAACACAACACTAAGTTTTATAAAAATAAACTGTATTGTACCAAATATTATCAGAAAAAACACATGTCAATAATACCCTGCTACACAAGCAGTTGTCAGAACATGACTCAGTTACTGTGTCTCTGCAAAAGCCAGCAATAGTCACATAAAAGACATAGGTTACTGGTTATTCTGCAACATAAGAAGCAGTCAGGAAAACATGGTTATCACAAAATAATGCACATATCATGGTAAAACACATATTACCAGAAATGCCAAACAATATCATGAATGTCCATAAAAATGAAACATCAGAGGAACACATGGCAGGTCATGAAAACATTCCTGGTATGCTCATCACATGACCTAATGAACACATATCATCACAAATGCCAGGACAGTATCAGGGATGCCCCATCACCAATGCACTTGTAATGATAAAAAAATATCAATAAAATGTCAAGACCTTAACCCGACTGTCCATAACATGACATGTCACAGCACAAGCGGACCCCCAGCGCAAGAGTTCCTATGCTCTGGATGTGCTAGAGCCACGTAAAGGGCCCCTGCCCACCTACTACAGGGGCACAATAAAACAGAAAGTGGCTTGGCGGGGACAGGAACCTCTGATGAGGCTTTCCTCTCAACCTGTGAGCCGTACCGGGTGATCCATGCTTACTTGGATGCAGCAGCATGACATCTCCCATCCACAATATTCCACCCCTTCATCTATCTTTGCATTTTTAGCACACAGTCCCCAATGCTTCCCCCATGCTGGGGAAGCAGAGAATAAAACACTCTGCTAGAGCTGTGGAGCAGAGAACAGGGGTGTCAGCATCCAGCCTCTGGAGACAGTCAAAATGAGCACAGTGTGGTAGGGCCAAAACAAACAGGCCAGCACAAAGAGTCAGTGGCAGTTCTCCCTAGTGACCCAGCAAGTCACAGGTCAGCACAACAGCAGCAGTCTAAGGCGGTTCCTGGTAAATCTCTCCTGCAGCATCCTGTATCCAGTTCAGTAGTCTACAAGTGTCTCTGTAACATGGGGGAACCCCCTGTACTTATACTCAGTTTTGCACACGTTTTACAAAAGGGGAAGAAGAGGCTCTAACCAGTCCTAACTGGTTCTAGGAGTGTTCCTTCTCTCCTCCAGCAGAGGCTCCAGACATCAGTGGGGGGTGAACGAGCCTGTTGTGTGAGGCCAAGGCACAGCCTTTACAAATGCAGGTGTGCACCGCCTCTTTTTCTCTCAGCCCAGGAAGTCCATTCAATATGCAGATGCACCTCTATGACACATCCACTCTCCCAGTGTATGGGCTGTCTGAAAACTATGCATAAGGCCCAGCTGTCACTCTGCCCCAGACGTGGATTGGAGTCAAGCTGCAAAACACCAGAGTCATAAACACAGATACATGCCCACTTTCTAGAAGCGGCATTTCTATAATGGTAATAAAAATTCCACCTACACCCTGAAGCAGCATTTCTCAGTACCATTACAACCGTACCATAGATGCCTATGCTACCCTCTCAAAGATCAGACAATACTCCCTAGACATAAGGCAGGGCATTGCCAATGCAACCTTATGAGCAAGCACCACTCACAGTAGTGTAAAATCAAATAGGCTGTTTGGCACTACCGGGACAGGCCACACAACCAGGCATGTGTCCTGCCTTCCAAATACATAGCACCCTGCCCATAGGGCTAGCTAGGGCCTACCTTAGGGGTGAGCTACATGTAGTAAAAGGGGAAGTCCAGGCCTGGAAAGTAAATTTAGATGCCAGGTCCCTGTGGCAGCAAACTGCGCATGCAGGCCCTGCGCTAGCAGGCCTGAGACAAATTTGAAAGGCTACTTCTGTGGGTGGCGCAAACAGCTCTGCAGGCCCATTAGTAGCATTTACTTTACAGGCCCTGGGTTTGGGGATACCACTGTACAAGGGACTTACAGGTAAATTAAACGTGCCAATTAGGTGCAAGCCAAACATGCCAACTTTAGAAACGAGAGCCCCTGCACTTTAGCACTGATCAGAAGTGATTAAGTGCTCAGAGTCTTACAGACAACAAAAAGAGGTCAGAAAAAGGAGGAGGAGGAGGAAGGCAAAACGTTTTGGAGATGACCCTGTAAAAAGGGACAGGTCCAACACACCTCTACCTTGAAGGATGGCTAATTGAGACCTTTTCATACTGCAGGCTTGCAGTCGTGGTGACCAGGGGCCCTTGGTTTTCTGCCTTGTGTAAAGCTCAATGACTCTTGCAATTGCATAATGTAGACAATGCAGCTTGCCACAAAAAGAATCAGCATCTGGACAGAAGGTAAGTTTATATGATAGAGACATGACATGTTGAGGGGGAAATTAAGACTGACAAACAAGGGGCCATATTTATACTCCGTTTGCGCCGAAATTGCGTCGTTTTTTTTGACGCAATTTCGACGCAAAACTAACGCCAACTAACGCCATATTTATACTATGGCGTTAGAGGCGAATAGCGCCAAAGTTCCCGGAATGTGCGTCATTTTTTAGCGTGAACCCCTTCCTTGCGTTAATGATATGCAAGGGAGGCGTTCCCGTCTAAAAAATGACTCCCAGGACTTTACGTGGTATTTATACTCCCGGGCAAAAGAGACGCCCGGGAGTTGGCGTGGCTAAAAACGGCGCATTTGCGCCACTTTTTAACGCCTGCTCAGGGCAGGCGTTAAGGGGCCTGTGGGCTCAAAATGAGCCCACAGGTGCCCTCCCATGCCCCCAGGGACCCCCCCTGCCACCCTTGCCCACCCCAGGAGGACCCCCAAGGATGGAGGGACCCACCCCAGGGACATTCAGGTAAGTTCAGGTAAGTATAATTTTTTATTTTTTATATTTTTTTTTGGTGGCATAGGGGGGCCTTATTTGTGCCCCCCTACATGCCACTATGCCCAATGACCATGCCCAGGGGACAGAAGTCCCCTGGGCATGGCCATTGGGCAAGGGGGCATGACTCCTATCTTTACAATGATAGGAGTCATGTTGATGGGGGATGGGCGTCGTTAAAAAATGGCGCAAGTCGGGTTAAGACGATTTTTTCGACGTAACCTGACTTGCCCCATTTTAAGACGCCCATGCGCCATTTTCCCCCTATGCCGGCGCTGTCTGGTCTACGTGGTTTTTTCCCACGCAAACCAGGCAGCGCCGGTCTGATTGCGCCGTCTAACGCCATTCCATAAATACGGCGCCCGCTTGGCGCTTCAGAATGGCGTTAGACGGCGCAAAACTTTTTGACGCTAAACTGCGTTAGCGCAGTTTAGCGTCGAAAAGTATAAATATGGGCCAAGGTGTCTAGCTCACCAATCCTTTTATTTCATTTAGTTTAATTTAATTACCCTGACCTGTTTCTGCAATTCTTTGATTACATCATCTCCATTCTGATTTAACTCCAGAGGCTCACCTTCCTGGCCTGGACCATCTTCAAACCCAGCTGTATTATTTACAAAGGTATCACAGATGCACCCTGCCTATCCCGTCAACATGCCGACCATCTCTGGTGGGTACCTGCAGAGGGATGGCACTATGAGAATCAAGAGAAAGACATGCAAAAAAGGGGAAAAAACAAGATGACCTGCATTTTCCATCTGTGGATCCCAGGTCAGGAAAAACATTCTTGTATCCATCAGGACTGAACCACCCCTGCTGCAGTTCAGGAGAGTGTTAAAGGCACATCTCCTTAAAGAACACTACATGTTGATGCAGTAACAGTATACATGCCAGCTACCTCTCAAATCACTTGTTGACTATTTCCTTGCATTTTGATCCTGTAGAGTAGTTCCTTTAGCTAGGTTCATGCCACGCTACACAAATACTACTTACAAGGTGATATGAACAACATATGTGGTCCATGAGGTTTGGGTTTGTGCATGACAACTTTAACATTAAATATATATATATATATATATAGATATATATATATATATATATATATTTATATAATATAATTATATACTGAAAAAACAAAGGGTCACAGGGGCATTATAGTTAGGTTCTGAATTTACTTGCACAAAACAAGAGAAAGTCAATAGTTATAGTCATAGTTATTTCAAGTAACTATAATTTGAGGCCTAAGGTAACTATAACTCGCATGCCCGCCATGGACAGTTTTTTCTTCAATAATTTGACTTCTAGGCGGTCATTCTGACCGCGGCGGTCGGCGGTCGCCGCCCGCCATGCGGTTCCCGCCGAAAGACCGCGGCGGCCATTCCGGCTTTCCCGCTGGGCCGGCGGGCAACCGCCAGAAGACCGCCGGCCGGCCCAGCGGGACAGCCCCTTCAACAATGAAGCCGGCGAGCCGGCGGAGTTGAAGGGGTGCGACGGGTGCAGTGGCACCCGTCGCGATTTTCACTGTCTGCTAATCAGACAGTGAAAATCTTTGTGGGGCCCTGTTAGGGGGCCCCTGCACTGCCCATGCCATCCCCTGTTCATCACCACCCCAGGGGTGGTGCCTAGAGCTCCTCCAGTGTGTCCCAGACCTCTGCCATCTTGAATCCAGAGGTGTGAGGGCACAATGGAGGCATCTGAGTGGCCAGTGCCAGCAGGTGACGTCAGAGACCCCTCCTGATAGGTGCTTACCTGACTAGGTGACCAGTCCTCCTCTGAGGGCTATTTAGGGTCTCTCCTGTGGGCTTTTCCTCAGATAACGACTTGCAAGAATTCACCAGAGATCCTCTGCACCTCTCTCTAACTTCTGCCAAGGATCGACCACTGACTGCTCCAGGACGCCTGCAAAACAGAAACAAAATGGCAAGAAGACTTACCAGCAGCATTGTAGCGCTTATTCATGCCGGCTTTCTCAATTGTTTCCTGATGGTGCATGCTTTCGGGGCTGACTGCCTTCATCCTGCACTGGAAGCCATGAAGAAATCTTCTGTGGGTCGACGGAATCTTCCCCCTGCTCCAACAGGCACCAAACTTCAGCATCACCGGTACTCTGGGACCTTTCTCATCCTGATGAGCGTGGCCCCTAGAACACAGGTGGTGGACCGAAATGACCCAGACTGTCCAGTGGTCCAACATTCCACATATGGAGGTGGTAAGTCCTTGCCTCCCCTCTCCAAACAGTAATCCTGTGCACCGTGTGAACTGTAGCTGCTAGGGCTTCTGTGCACTTTTGCACGGAATCCTCTGTGCACAGCCTAGCCCAGGTCCTCAGCACTCTGTCCTGCATTTCTCCACTCGCTGAGTTGATCACCTGCTTCGTGGGGCCCTCTTTTGTAGTGTTGAGATGACCACCATGCTCAGTTTTCTTGAACCTGTGTTCAAGTACTTCTGTGGGTGCTGCCTTCTTGTGCATAGGCTCTCTGTGTTGCTGAGGGCCCCCTCTGTCTCCTCTTCCAAGTGGCGACATCCTGGTCCTTCCTGGACCCAGGCAGCACCCTTTTTCTTCAACCGTGACCTTTGCAGCTAGCAAGGCTTGTTTGTGGTCTTTCTCCAAAGAAAGAACTCTGCATCCTCCAGCACTCCGTGGGACATCTTCTACACAAAGGAGAAGTTCATAGCACCTTTCGTTGTTGCAGAATCTTCAGCTTCTTTCATCCGGAGGCAGCCATTTTGCACCTTCATCTGGGGTTTAGTGGGATCCTGACCCCCGGACACTTTCATGACTCTTGGACTTGGTACCCTGCCTTTGCAGGTCCTCAGGTCCAGGAATCTGTCTTCAGTGCTTTGCAGTCTGTTGTTGTCTTTGCAGAATCCTCTATCACAAGTTTAGTGTGTTTCTGGGGAAGTAGTATTACTTTACTCCTACTTTTCAGGGTCTTGGGGTGGGGTATCTGGGACACCCTTAGTTTTTTCTTACACTCCAGGCGATCCTCTACACACTACACTATCCTAGGGGTCCATTTGTGGTTTGCAGTCCACTTTCTTAGTATATGGTTTGTGTTGCCCCAAAGTCTATTGCATCCAATTGTATACTACAGTGTTTGCACTACTTTTCTAAGTGTTTACTTACCTGATTGTGTGTATGTTTTGTGTATTTTACTTACCTCCTAAGGGAATATATCCTCTGAGATATTTTTGGCACATTGTCATGGAAATAAAGTTACTTTATTTTTGGTAACTCTGAGTATTGTGTTTCTTATGATATAGTACCTATATGATATAAGTGGTAAAGTAGGAGCTTTACATGTCTCCTAGCTCAGCCTAAGCTGCTATGCTATAGCTACCTCTATCAGCCTAAGCTGCTAGAACACTACTAATCTACTAATAAGGGATAACTGGACCTGGCACAAGGTGTAAGTACCATCAGGTACCCACTTTAAGCCAGGCCAGCCTCCTACAAGAGTGAAACTTAGAAATAACGCTATCATATTGTCACATAGACTAACTCCTACCTAGACTATGATAGAGCACAGCATGTTAAGCTCTAATTCTGCCCTTCAGGTTCCCCTGGGAAGACATCATCCCCCATACCTGAGCAAAGGCCTGCCATCTGCGTTAGCATTTGTAGCGAAGCATTCGCCAATCAGCATACAGTAGCGGTACTCTGTCTGGAATCTCTCTCTAATGTGTAAGGGACAGGGAAATGTTTTTATAACAACACAGCTGATGTTCTGGGAAAATGTCCCTACGTAAGGATGTGTGTTTTCTAAGAATGTTGGAGACTAAACTTCTACCAAGTTCACCGGCAATGTACAGTGCTGTAGCCTTTGAAGAAGCACAGAGCGATGAAGAATGTCTTGTTTGAGAACAGAGTGCTGGCCTAGGCGAAAACAGTTAGATAAAGAGAAAATAAAAAAAGACCATAAAAGTGGCTATTGTAACAATGATAAAATGAAGCCAAATAAAATTTACCTGGGTTAAGGTGCACAGCGGCTTGGCCTAGTATGTTCAAATAATGTGCGTGGAGCTATAGCTAAAATGGCTATACAACAACAGGAAAAACTATTTGTCCCCGAAAAACGGCAGAATAATGCAAGGACAACAGGAATGGACTACAATGATGGTAATCAGATCAAATTAAAAATCAATAATTTGATTTGTCAATGAAACAGTTATGTACACATGTGCACAAAGGGACACTGCCCATTCCAATGTTCAAAGGGGCTACATGGCCACAGGGCACAGTCTAAGGCCCAACTCGAATCCTGACCACATCCGGAAAGTACACTGCAGGGGCATCAGTTTGCAAATAGGCAGGCACCTCAGGGGGAGGGGAGGCACCTCAGCCAGATGCGGGAGCAAGCCCACTGGTTCTGGAGGGGGCTCCATGCCCATTGCTCTGTCTTGGGGAGTTCAAGGCCACAGTCTCTGGAGTGGGTGACTTTCCCACTGGTTCTGGAGGGGACAACATGCCCATTGCACTTTCCAGGGGAGTGCAAGCCAACTCGCACAGCAGCCCCTGGAGTGTGGCCTACATGGCGTCTGCTGTTGGTAACGGCTGCAGTGTGGTGGTAGATGGAGGAGACTCCTGGGAAACCTCTGCACTTTCTGATGGCTGCAGTGTGGTGGTGGATAAAGGAGCCTCCTGGGTAGCCTCTGCACTTTCTAATGGATGCAGTGTGGTGGTGGATAGAGAAGGAGTAGGAGGGGGAGACAGTGGAGGCAGTGGATGTTGTTGTGTCTGCAACTGTATGGTGTTTGCGTGAGTGCTTGGGGGATGAAGTGTGGTGCCTGTGTTTGCCTGTGACACTCGTGGGTGCTGTCTTGTGTGGATGCTCGTCTCGTATGTGTGCTTGGGATGGGTTGGGGTTGAGGACAATGGGACTGAGAAGTGGGAGTTGGAGGGGGGACGGTAGAAACTGGGACAATGGCTGCCATCAGAGAGGAGGCCAGATCCATAGCCTGAATCAATTACTGTTGAGCCACCTATCCACTGTGGATGCCCTCCAGGAATGCATTGCATTGTTGCATCTGGGATGCCAGCTCCTGGATGGCATTCACAATGGTTGACTGCCCTACAGAGATGGATCTCAGGAGGTCCATAGCCTCCTCACTCAGGGCAGCAGGGCTCACTGGGGCAGGGCCTGAGGTGTCTGGGGCGAAGGAAATACCCACCCTCCTAGGTGAGCGGGCACGGGAAACTCGCTGAGGGGCTTCTGGAAGTGCGGTGCTGGTACGGGGGTGGTGGTTGTACCTGCAGCTGGGGTGGTCACAGAGGTGTCCCCCACCACAAGGGAGCTCCCATCAGAGGAGGTATCTGAGTCTGTGTTGTCTCTTCCATTCTCCGCTGTGGTGCTCCCCTTGACCTCTGTCCCACTGGTTCCCTCAGCGTCTGTGGATTCTGCCTTCCTGGGTCATGTGGGATGCTGCTCCCTCTGCCACCGGTGCCCCTGCTCCTTCGCCAGATGATGCTAATGTACACAAGAACAAGATGACAAAAACAAGGGAGGGAGAGAGACAAAGGATACCCTGGGTCAATGACTACACCAACACTACAGTTGGCATACACATCGCCGTCACACTTAATGCATTATGCATTGCACTAATGGGGACATGGCTAGTCACTAAGGCAAGATGAGGACAACACACTGCCAACTGCAGGACTCCTGAGGCCCACAATGCCCTGCCTGAAATGGACTGCTAACAAGCTAGGTCACCTGTATTTACCATACACCCATTACCCTTCAGATGACCCAGGCTTCAATGTCTGGCCTGGCCTTAGGGGCATCCACTAAAACACATCCACCACCTGGATACCATCCCACCAGCCAAAATATGCATTGATACCCACTGTACTCACATCCTTGTGGCTTCTGTGATGCCATCAAGCGCCCATCCAGCTCAGGGTAGGCCACTGCCAGTATGCGGGCCATCAGGGGGGTCAGGGTCCGACGGGCACCCCTTCCTCGTTGGGAGGCCAACCCCAGCTGGGTCTCCGTGGTCTTCCGTGCCCAGCATCTCAGGTCCTCCCATCATTTCCGACAGTGGGTGCTCCGCCTGCCATAGACCCCCAGGGTCTGTATGTCCTTGGTGACTTGGTGGCATGCCATAATCCCTTCTTTTGATGGGCGCTGACCTGCAGAGGTATTAACGACAGGAGAACACCATTAAACAGGCCAGCCTGTCACACAAATGGCGCACCATACCCGATTCCATCACCATTGGCACACACTTCGCCCAGCGCACACTATGTACACCTCCAACCGGTAATCCCCCATTACACGATTCTTGCACACACATTTCCATGCATCCTTGCACATGCATCGTCGCCAAAGTGTACTCACCTGTTGGTCTAGAGGCCCATACAGCTTTCCTTACTGAGGTAGGACCCCATCCACCAGTCACTCCAACTCCTCCAAAGTGAAGACAGGGGCCCTTCCCCCATGTCACACAGGCCATGCTAGGTTCCAGACACAGGTCACAGTAGCACACGCAGTGTAGGTCTTCTCCTGTTGAAGGTCAGGAAACAAGTGAGGATTAAGTTAGAAAATGGCTGTCATGTCTGCGGCGGTGTACACCGTCACCTCCGGTGTAGATCCCCAGTGGTCACTATACACCATAGAGCCCCATATTATCCAATGGCAAGACCACCTTCCGCCACGACGCCCAACGTCGGTGGAGTTACCTCACTTCCACCTGTCCCTACATACAGGACAGGCGGTCGCCATTTCAGGGTGAGGGGAACAGGCATATCGACAATTGCTGCGTCACAGATTAGATTGGCACATACTTCGCCATTAACACTGTCCCAATACATAAGTGTACCATGTGGACTGCTGTTGTGGTTTTGTTGTTCCAATTGTGACAGCCTACTCACTCTTGTGTCCCTTAGAGACCTACCGCTGTGGATGAATATTAGGAGGAGACATACCCCAGTGTACAGACCCCTGGTGGACTTAGCTACACTGGAGGACACGCACATTATACTCACCTATATACCGGACAGGGCCACAATCACGGAGCTGTGTGCCCAGTTGGAGCCAAACCTGATCTTATCTATCCGTCATCCGACTGGGATCCCCCCTCTTGTGCAAGTGCTATCAGTGCTCTATTTCCTGGCAACAGGCTCTTCCCAAGTGACAGTGGGCTTGGCAGCAGGAATGTCACAGCCAATGTTCTCAATCGTGCTGGCAAGAGTGTTGTCTGCCCTGGTAAAACACATGTGCAGGTAAATAGCTTTGCCCCAGGTAGAAGATTTGACCGGATTCTATGCAATTTGACACATCCCCAATATTATTGGGGCAGCTGACTTGACACATATTGCGTTTGTCAAACCCCCCCCCGCCAGAATGAACAGGTGTACAGGAATCGTGAGAGTTTCCACTTCATGAATGTGCAGATTGTGTGCCTGGTGGACCAGTACATCTCCCATGTCAATGCTAGGTATGCCTTTGTCCTGAGGAATAGCAGCATCCCAAATGTGATGGCCAAACTACAGAGGCACATGGTGTGGCTAATAGGTGAGCCTTTGTCCCCACCCACTGTATGTTAGTGTATGCCTCTGGTGTTAACCTCATAGGATAGTGTGTGGCTAAATGTTGTCCCTCAATACCTGCAGGTGACTCTGGCTACCCAAACCTATCATGGCTACTGACCCCTGTGAGGGATGCAAGGACAAGGGCTGAAGAACGTTATAATGAGGCATATGGGCGATCCAGACAGATCATCGAGAGAACCTTCGGGCTCCTGAAGGCCATGTTCAGGTGCCTCCATCTGACAGGTGGATCCCTGTGCTACTCACCCGAGAAGGTCTGCCAGATAGTAGTGGCATGCTACATGTTATACAACCTGGCCCTCAGGTACCTTTTCTCCAGGAGGAAGAGACTGGAGATGTCTCTGTGGCTGCAGTAGACCCTGATGACAGTGAGGATGAAGAGGCTGAAGATGATCCAATGACACACAGATGAGACAGTACAACTTCACATTTCTATGACTATTGTTGTATTCTGTGTGGCTGTGGCATGATGGCATTAACGACTTTTTACCTCTACTTACTGTCACCTATGGTTTAGCATTTTAAAGATGTTGGTGCTACAACAACTGTGTATTGATGTGCTGACTACAGCCAGCTACAGGTCATTATTTCTATGCTCTCACAATGTACAGTTCATTTGCAATGGATGTAACTGTTTCCATAAATACACTTTTTCAACACATGACATACAAGTATTCGAGTTGTGTTCAAGGGTGTTTATTTTAGTGCTAACAAATTGAGTGAAAAGTGCAATGGAATGGGGTGATGATGGAGGAAAGTCCAGGGTATTGTTCCAGTCTGTTTGTAGCACAGGTGCAGTGTCCAAGTGGCCATAGGAAGGTAAGCTACAGCAGTTCAGGATGGACAAGGTGACTGAGTGGGACACAGAGGGGACAATCAGGAGAGTCATTTCCTAGCGGTAGTCTTGGCAAGTGTCTCTTGCTTCTGTCTGGGTCGCAGGGAACGTTTGCGGGGTGGTTCACCTTTTGCATGGCGAGGGATGCTGGTGGCCTGCAAGTCCTGTGGTGGGGCCTCCTGCCCACTATCGGCAGCAGAAGTGGAGGGATGGTCAATGGACTGGCTAGTGTTTAGGGCCCGCTGGTCTGCTGTTGCCTCCCTCATGATGTTGGCCATGTCTGCCAGAACCCCTGCTATGGAAATCAGGGTGGGGTTAATGGCCTGCAAGTCCTCCCTGATCCCCTGATACTGTCCCTCCTGCAGCCACCTGTTCTGCACATTGTCAAGGATCTGGCCCATTGTGTCCTGGGAATGTTGGTAGGCTCCCAGGATCTTGGAGAGTGCCTCCTGGAGAGTCTGTTCCCTGGTCCTGTCCTCCCGTTGGCGCACAGCAAACCTCTCAGTGTCCCTTTTGGCCTGTGCCTGTGTCCCCTGAATGGTGTGCCCACTGCCACTGCCACTGATCCCAGGTCCCTGATTGTCTTGGGGGTGAGGTGTGGCGTGGGGTCCCTGTGCAGGTGGGCATGCTGCTGATTGGCGTGTCCTGTGGTCAGAGGTGTGGGTATGCTGGGTGGGTGCTGTGGTGTTGGATCCTGATGGGGGAGGCTCGTGGTGGTCTGTGAGTGAGCTTGGGTAACCGGCTGTCCAGTGGTCCCTGATGGGCCAGTTAGATCATCCAGATCCAGAAATCCAGAGTTACTGTCATCACTGGGAGCATCTTCTGTTGGGGGACTGGATAGTCGTGGCACCTCCTCTCCACTGACATTGGCTGGGGCACTTGTGGGGATGTAAGTGATGTATTATGCTTCATGTGTATGACATTTGTACATCCCTGGCTTCCCCTATATCGTTGGTGTTGCCCTGCCACCTTTTGCTTGGGTATGGTGATGTATTGTGGGAATGTTAGTTTCCCTATGCTGTGCATCCTTTAGTGATGGGTGTCCATGCAGGGCTGGGAGGGGTGTCAATGCATTGGTATAGCAATAGTAAATGTTGACTTACCAGTGTCCAGTCCTCTGCCTACTCCAGCGAGTCCCTCAGGATGCAGTAATGCCAGGACTTGCTCCTCCTCTGCTGTGAGCTGTGGGGGAGGAGGTTTTGGTCCACCGCCAGTCCTCCGTATGGCGAGCTTGAGCTTGCTGCAATTGAACGTACTTTTCCCGTAGGTCGACCTCTTCCTGATGTCCTCCCTTGTTCTTGGGTGCTGTCCCACGGCGTTCACCCTGCCCACAATTCTCCGCCATAGCTCCATCTTCCTTGCAATGAATATCTGCTGTACCTGTGCTCCATACAGCTGTGGCTCTACCCTGAAAATTTCCTCCACCATGACCCTTAACTCCTCGTCAGTGAAACGGGGGTGCCTTTTTGGTGCCATTGGTGTTGTGTGGTGTTTGTTGGTGAGAGTTTTTTTAGTCATGTGGTGGGGTGTGTGATGTGGAGTGCGTGAGGGATATATGGGTGTGTGTGGTGTGTGTATCTAGTTGTCTCTGTGCTGTTCGTGTCACTCTCCTGGCAGTAATTGTTGTTCGTAGAGGGTTGTGGGTAATGTGGTTGTGTGTTTTATAGTGGTGTGGGTGGGTGTGTGTGGTGTGTGTATGGGTGTCAGGTGTGTGTTTTTGGTATCGGCCAATGTAGTGTTGTTTTGCATGTGGGTGTCTATTCTGAGCGTGACGGTATGTACGCCAATGATTTACTGCTGTTGAATGTCTGCAGTGATGATTCTTGGGTTTTAATGTGGTGGGCGTTGTTTTGTTGGCGTAGTGGTATGGGTGTTGGTACCTCCACTTTAACACTGACCTTTGGGCTGGTGAACTTGTGTATGTGGCTGTATTCTGTTGGATTGGTGTGTCTCATAATATGGTAAACAGACATTCGCCATCGCAGCGGTATGTTGGCAGCCGTCAGCGTGGCGGTAGGCCGCATTTACCACCAATGTCATAATGAGGGTCATAGTCTCTTGGCATTACTTGCAATTAAAGTAAGCAACAAAGAACAATTTACGGGGAAAAGGATATGCTTTCTCTACGGCTTAAACTGCTTGGTATCAGAACTGAAAAGAAAAAAAGACAAATGTTCAAATTAGGGTTTCTGGTTGGTAGCGGTATGCACCCTGTCTGAACTGGAAGCACAATCCTAGTCAGGCTAAGTTGGATACACACTCAAAGGTAACGTGTGCTCACCCTCCTGTAGCTTGGCACTGAGCAGTCAGGCTTACATTTAGAGGCAATGTGTAAAGCATTTGTTCAAAACTTCAAATAGTAAAACAGTAAAAACACCACACAAAAATAATCCATACCAGGATAGAAAAATAGAGTTTAATTTAATAAACAAAACAAGACAAAAATGACGAAAATCCTATAACTGGAAATCAAGTTAGAATTTTGTAAGTAATAATGGTGAAATAGCATTTAGAAGCAATAAGCACTTAAATGGGATATCTGGTCATTCTAAACCAGGACACAGTCAAGAGTTCAGGCCACCCACCAGTGAGCGCAGATGGCTTCAGGACTCACGCTAGGCCCGCTGAACAACAGTACCTTAATCCTTGTTGCAATACGAGATTAGTCAATAATCACCACTCATTTTGGGGGTTGCGCCATAATTATGCACACAACAGTAGTGATGCATTGCACCCTAGTGTGAGGCGCAGGTTCCAGGAGCAGCGGGTTCAAAGGAGATATGCCAGGTCAATCCCCACTGGGGGGGTCAATAGGTCTATTTTCTCCATGCAGTGGAGGTGATGCGTCAGTTCTGAAGCATGGTTTCAGGGTGATACAGTGGTTCAGGTATGAAGCGCCAATCTGGTCTCTGCAGCATCAGTGATGCGTCGGTCCGGATTCTGATCAGCTCAACGGCCAAGATGAACAGGTTCTGGCAGATGAAGCACTTTACACTGTCTTCCAAGGGCCCTGGACTGGGTTGGCACCACTTGGCAGAGCAACAATTACAGCAAATAAAGGCCAAGTGTTGTTTGTACTTGGAAAGGAGGTCTTTGGTGTCACTGAAACTTCAGAACAAGAGGCAAGCCAGCAAGCCCTTGGAGTCACTTTGGTTCTGAGATAGAGAGATGCAGGTCCAGTCCTTCTCACTCCCAGGCAAGGGGGCAGCAGGCAGTAGATCAGACATAGACCGGTAGTAGGCACCAAAGTAAGAAAATGCCAACTTTGAGAAATTGGGTTGTTGGATGACTGGGGTGTAAGACCAAGTCAAGCAACAGTCACAATCTCTTGCAGGGTGAATCACAAAATTCCAAAAATGTAACCTGTGCTTCAGCCTAGGCAGGTTGGTACAAAAAGTAGTCACGCTAAACTTGTAGGCAATGTGTTAAGAATTTATGCAGCACACAAACAGAAATACCATGAAAATACACTACTAAAAACCCAAATCAATTTTGAAAAATAGAGTACATTTTGATAAATTGGTTGACACCAAAACCACCAAAATCCAATTAGTAGAACCGGAGTTATGATTTATTAAATTTTAAAATTCAGAATAGCAAGTCCTCAATTTTGGAAAATGGCCACCTGGGAACATTTAGCACCACAGCCAAGGGTCCAGGAGTGGATGGAGACCAGTGGTTCAAAAATCACTCAGGCTGGGTCAATGTGCAGGCTCAAAATAGTGGGAGTATGTTATGTGTCTGAGGCTCTGAAGAGGAGGCCAGCCAACCCAGCCCTTGGAGTCACTTCTGAAACCCTGGATGTAAGAGAAGATGCAGGGCTCCAAAGATGGGCTGGCCTCTGGAAGTTCAAGGCAGACTCCGTAGGAGGCTGGCCTGGCTTACAGTAGGTACCTGATGGTATTTACACCTTGTGCCAGGTCCAGTTATCCCTTATTAGTAGATTAGGAGTGTTCTAGCAGCTTAGGCTGATAGAGGTAGCTATAGCAGAGCAGCTTAGGCTTAACTAGGAGACATGCAAAGCTCCTACTATATCACTTATATCTTATAGCACTATATCATAAGAATCACAATACTCAGAGTTACTAAAAATAAAGGTACTTTATTTTAGTGACAATGTGCCAAAAATATCTCAGAGGATATACTCCCTTAGAAGGTAAGTAAAATACAAAAAATATACACATAAACCAAAGTCAGGTAAGTAAGCAGTTAGAAAAGTAGTGCAAAAACTGTAGAATACAATAGGATGCAATAGACCTAGGGGCAACACAAACCATATACTAAGAAAGTGGAATGCAAACCACTTAGAGAACCCAGGCCTACTGTAGTGTGTAGAGGGTCACTGGGAGTGAAAACACTAAGGCCCATATTTATACTTTTTTAGCGCTGCATTTGCGTCGCTTTTTGACGCACAATCGGCGCAAACTTACAAAATGCAATTGTATTTTGTATGTTTGCGCCATTTATGCATCATAAAGCGGCGCAAAGGCGGCGCTAAAAAAATATAAATATGGGCCTAAGGGTGTCCAAGTTACCCCACCCCAAGACCCTGAAAAGTAGGAGTAAAGTTACCCTACTTCCCCAGAAACACACTAAAGTTGTGATAGGAGATTCTGCAAAGACAACAACTGACTGCAAAGCACTGAAAACGGATTCCTGGACGTGAGGACCTGTAAAGGAAGGGGACCAAGTCCAAGAGTAACAAAGGTGTGAAGGGGGGCCAGGAGCCCACTAAACCCCAGATGAAGGTGCAAAATGGCTGCCTCTGGGTAGAAGAATCTAAAGATTCAGCAACAACGGAACATGCCAGGAATTTCTCCTTTGCACAGAAGATATTCCACTGCGTATTGGATGATGCAGAGTTGTTTCCACGCAGAAAGACTGTTTCCTGGTGGTGCATGCTCTGAGGGCTGTTTGCCTTCACCCTGCACTGGAAGCCAAGAAGAAATGTCCCATGGGTCGACTGAAACTTCCCCCTGCTAACGCAGGCACCAAACTTCTGCATCACAGGTCCTCTGGGTCTCCTCTCATCTTTACAAGCTTGGTCCCTGGAACACAGGAGCTGGATCCAAGTGACCCCGACAGTCGAGTGGTCCTTCTGTCCAAATTTGGTGGAGGTAGGTCCTTGCCGCCCCACCCCAGACAGTAATCCTGTGTATTGCGTGAACTGCAGCTGCTAGGGCTTTTGTGCACTTTTGCAAGGAATCCTTCATGCACAGCACATTCCAGGTCCCCAGCACTCTGTCCTGCACTGCTCAACTTGCTGAGTTGGACACTGGCTTCTTGGGACCCTCCTTTGTAGTGATGAGACGACTGCTGTGCTCAGATTTCTTGAACCCCTGTTCAAGTACTTCTGCGGGTGCTGCCTGCTTCTGCGTGGGCTCACTGTGCTGCTGAGCGCCCCCTCTGTCTCCTCCTCCCTGGTCCTTCCTGGGCCTGGGCAGCACCCATTTTCTTCAACCACAACCTTTACAGCTAGCGAGGCTTGTTTGCGGTCTTTCTGTGTGGAAATGACTCTGCATCCTCCAGCATGCCGTGGTACATCTTCTGTGCAAAGGAGAAGTTCCTGGCATCTTCTGTTGTTGCAGAATCTTCAGCTTCTTCCACCCAGAGGCATCCTATTGTGTTTTACAGTGTTTGCACTACTTTCTAACTGTTTTACTTACCTGATTTTGTTAGTTGGGTATAGTTAATGTATGTTACTTACCTCCTAAGGGAGTATATCCTCTGAGATATTTTTGGCACATTGTCACTAAAATAAAGTACCTTCATTTTTAGTAACTATGAGTATTGCCTTTTTTATGATATAGTACCTATATGATATAAGTGGTATTGCATGAGCTTTGCATGTCTCCTAGTTCAGCCTATGCTGCTCTGCTATAGCTACCTCCATCAGCCTAAGCTACTAGAACACTACTACACTCTACTAATAAGGTCTAACTGGACCTTGCATACGGTGTAAATACCATTGGTACCCTCTTCAAGCCAGCCCAGCCTCCTACAGGCAGTGGGATTGGTCCACTGGGCCTATGTCAAATGCAGGAAATGCTAGACAGGGATGCTGTCTCAATAAAGCCATACCTGGGCAAAAACGTTGTCCATATGGCTGTAAGAGAAAACAGGGTTGCTGTTTCTCTTGAGTTGGAGCAGGGCAGAGCTGCTGTCCTATAAGCTCCATACCAGGACATGGCTGCTGTCCTAAGTGTTTAGAGGCAGTGCAGGGCTGCTGCACTAAAGTTTCTCTGGGAGGGTTGGAGGGGTGCTCCATATTTACTAAAATGGTGCAGTTTTGCATATCTGGATTAGTAGTTCCACAGAGAGGTACTTTTACCTCTGGGAGTCCAGCTGTGGTAGTTGATGGCTCCTTTGCTACAGGTTCCACCCCAGGAGAGGTTTCTCCCACCACAGGAATGGTATCCTTAGTGGCAGGGTGGGGAAGGGATACTTTGATACCCTTCTTACCTGTTGGAGGAGAGGGATCCTGAGATTTCAGGCCTCTTTCTCTCTTTTGCTTTTTCATTTCACCAGAAATCGGAGGAAGCAATTCCTCAGGGATGCCCAGCATGGATGCATGGGTACTATACTCTACTTCAGCCTAACCTGAGGCCTCTAGATCATTCTGTAGGAGGCTGGCCTGGCTTGTAGTGGGTACCAAAGGTACTTACTTACACCTTGTGCCAGATCCAGTTATCCCTTATTAGTAGAGAAGAGGTGTTTCTGGCAGCTTAGGCTTATAGAAGGTAGCCGTGGCAAAGCAGCTTAGGCTGAACTAGGAGACATGCACTACTATACCACTTATATCATATGCACAATATCATAAGAAAACACAATACACAGAGTTACTAAAAATAAAGGTGCTTTATTTTTATGACAATATGCCACAAGTATCTAAATGAGTACCCTCAGTAAGAAGGTAAGTAATATACACAAGATATATGTACACAAACCAAAATCATGTAAGTAAGAGCAAGAAAAGTAATGCAAACAGTGTGGAATTACAATAGGTTGCAATAGACAAGCATAGGTATAGGGGCAACACAAACCATATACTCCAAAAGTGGAATGCGAATCACGATTGGACCCCAGACCTATGGGAGCTTGTAGAGGGTCGCTGGGACTATAAGAAAACAGTCAGGGTGTCCAAGATACCCCATCCCAAGACCCTGAAAAGTAGGAGTAATGTGTACCTACTACCCCAAAAGAGCACAATAGTTGTGATAGCGGGATTCTGCAAGAAGAACAAACACCAGCAGTGCACTGACAACGGATTTCCGGACCTGAGGACCTGCAAGGCAAGGGGACCAAGTCCAATAGTCGCGACAGTGTCCGGGGGGGGAAGGAGCCCAGGAAACCCCAGATGAAGGTGCAAGGAAGCTGCCTCTGGATGGAAGAAGCTTGGAGTTCTGCAAGAAAGAAGAAGACTAGGAACTTCTCCTTTGGAAGACAGATGTCCCACATCGCGATGAAGCTTGCAGAGGTATTCACATGCAGAAATACCACAAAAAAGCCTTGCTAGCTGCAAGGGTTGCAGTAGAGGTTTTTGGATGCCGCTGAGGACCAGGAAGGACCAGGATGCCACCTTTTGGAGGCGGAGTCAGAGGGGGCGCTCAGCAACTCAAAGAGTCCTCACAGAAGTAAGCAGCACCCGCAGAAGTACCCCAACAGGCACTTAGAAGAAGAGTGGACCGGAGTCCCCAGCGAAGTTACAAACGGGGTCCCACGATGTCAGAGGACAACTCAGAAGGTTGTGCACTGCAGGACGGAGTGCTGGGGACCCAGGCTAGGCTGTGCATGGAGGAAATCCTGGAAGAGTGCACAGGAGCCGGAGCAGCTGCAAATCAAGCGGTACACAGCTTTGCAGTTTATCGTGGGGAGGCAAGGACTTACCTCCACCAAACTTGGACTGAAGAGTCGCTGTACTGTGGGAGTCCCTTGGACAGAGTTGCTGTGTTCCAGGGACCACGCTCATCAGGATGAGAGGGGACCCAGAGGACCAGTGATGCAGTCTTTTGGTGCCCGCGTTAGCAGGGGGAAGATTCTGTCGACCCACGAGAGATTTCTTCGGAGCTTCTGGTGCAAGGTGAAAGCAGGCTACCCCCAGAGCATGCATCACCTGGAAACATTCGAGAAAGCCGGCCGGATTAGGCGCTCCAATGTTGCTGGTAGTCGTCTTATTACTTTGTTGCGGTTTTGCAGGCATCCTGGAGCAGTCAGCGGTCGATCCTTGGTAGAAGGTGAGGAGGGAGATGCAGAGGAACTCTGGTGAGCTCTTGCATTGGTTATCTGCAGAATTCCCTAAAGCAGTGACCCTAAATAGCCAGAAAAGGAGGTTTGGCTACTAAGGAAGGAGGATTGGCTACCAAGAGAGGTAAGAGCCTATCAGAAGGAGCCTCTGATGTCACCTGCTGGCACTGGCCACTCAGAGCAGTCCAGTGTGCTCCCAACACCTCTGTTTCCAAGATGGTAGAGGTCTGGGACACACTGGAGGAGCTCTGGGCACGTCCCCTGGGAGGTACTGGTCAGGGGAGTGGTCACTCCCCTTTCCTTTGTCCAGTTTCACGCCAGAGCAGGGCTGGGGGATCCCTGAACAGGTGTAGACTGGCTTATGCAGAGATGGGCACCATTAGTGCCCATCAAAGCATTTCCAGAGGCTGGGGGATGCTACTCCTCCCCAGCCCTTCACACCTATTTCCAAAGGGAGAGGGTGTAACACCCTCTCTCAGAAGAAATCCTTTGTTCTGCCTTCCTGGGCCAGAGCTGCCTGGACCCCAGGAGGGCAGAAACCTGTCTGAGGGGTTGGCAGCAGCCGCAGTGGAGACCCCGGAAAGGCAGTTTGGCAGTACCTGGGTTCTGTGCTAGAGACCCCGGGGGATCATGGAATTGTCCCCCCAATACCAGAATGGTATTGGAGTGACAATTCCATGATCTTAGACATGTTACATGGCCATGTTCAGAGTTACCATTGTGACGCTATACATAGGTAGTGACCTATGCATAGTGCACGCGTGTAATGGTGTCCTCGCACTCACAAAGTCCGTGGAATTTGCCCTGAACGATGTGGGGGCACCTTGGCTAGTGCCAGGGTGCCCACACACTAAGTAACTTTGCACCCAACCTTCATCAGGTGGAGGTTAGACATATAGGTGACTTATAAGTTACTTATGTGCAATGGTAAATGGCTGTGAAATAACGTGGACGTTATTTCACACAGGCTGCAATGGCAGGCCTGTGTAAGAATTGTCAGAGCTCCCTGTGGGTGGCAAAAGAAATGCTGCAGGCCATAGGGATCTCCTGGAACCCCAATACCCTGGGTACCTCAGCACCATATACAAGGGATTTATATGGGTGTACCAGTATGCCAATGTGAATTGGTAAATTTAGTCACTCGCCTGCAGTGACAAATTTGGAAAGCAGAGTGACCATAAACACTGAGGTTCTGGTTAGCAGAGCCTCAGTGATACAGTTAGGCATCACACAGGGAACACATATAGGCCACACACTTATGAGCACTGGGGTCCTGGCTAGCAGGATCCCAGTGACACATAACAAACACACTGACTACATAGGGTCTTCACTATGAGCACTGGGCCCTGGCTAGCAGGATCCCAGTGAGACAGTGAAAACACCCTGACATATACTCACAAACAGACCAAAAGTGGGGGTAACAAGGCTAGAAAGAGGCTACGTTCTCACACAACCCCCCCTCCCCCACAAACGAAGGACAATAGACTGGTTACTCCCTTTATCATCCAATATATGGTTACTTCCCTGTGGGGATGTAAACCACCCTGTTTGAAGTTTTTTAGCTAACCAACAATGTGAAGATATATTTTTAGAGTTCCTATCAGTAAGTTTTAGTTTAGAACAGTGGGAATTGTCCACTGGACCTATTTCTAGTGATGAGAGTGCCAGACAGGGATGCTGTCTCAGTAAAGCCATAGCTGGGCAAAAACATTGTCCATATGGCTGTAAGAGAGAACAGGGATGCTGTTTCTCTTTAGTTGGAGCAGGGCAGGGATGCTGTCCTATGAGCTCCACACTAGGGCAGTGCTACTGTCCTAAGTGTTGTAAGGCAGTGCAGGGTTTCTGCACTAAAGTTTCTCTGTGAGGGTTGGAGGGATGCTCCATGTTAACTACAATGGTGGACTTTTTCTCACCAATATTAGTTATCCCACAGAGAGGTAGTTCCACCTCAGGGAGTACAGCTATGCCGGCTGATGATTCCCTTGGTACAGATGCCACCCCAGGAGAGTTTTCTCCCACCACAGGAATGGTATCCTGAATGGCAGGGTGGGTAGGGGATACTGTGATACCCTTTCTACCTGTTGTTGGAGAAGGATCCTGAGTTTTCAGGCCTTTTTATCTCCTTTGCTTTTTCATTTCAGTAGAAATGAGAGGGAACAATTCCTCAGGGATACCCAGCATGGCTGCATGGGTATAAAACTCTACCTCAGCCCAATCTGAGGTCTCTAGGTCATTACCTAAGAGACAGTCTACAGGTAAGCTAGGTGACACTACCACCTGACATATACTCACAAACAGGCCAAAAGTGGGGGTAACAAGGCTAGAAAGAGGCTACCTTCCTACACATTCCCTAAGAGACAATCTACAGGTAAGCTAGGTGATACCACACCTGCTTTGGGCCAGTAACTCCACCCCAACTAAGTTGAATTGCAGCTAAGGGGAGAGACTGAGTGGAGTTATTGACATCAGTAATTTGGTACTTCTGTCCAAGGATGTGTTCTGCAGGTGACGCCAGGTTTTCAGTCACCAAAGTGATACTGGCACCTGTGTCCCTGTAGGCCTGGGCCTCAACACCATTTATTAAAATTGACTGCCTGTACTTATCCATGTTAAGGGGACAAGCAGCCAAGGTGGCAAGGCCAATGCCACCAGGTTTGACAGAAACTTTCTTGGGACTGTTTACCCCAGTTTCTATTATGGTCCCAAAAGTGAACCCAACTACACCTTTAGTGTGACTGTTGCCAGTAGTCCCACCACTATTACCACTACTGCTAGGGGCACTAGAGTCTGATGCCTTAGTGGTGGTAGGCTCAGGGGCTTTATATGTGCAGGACTTATCCCCTGGCCAGTTGCCTTTATTTCTACACACATAGCACCAAGGCTTTTTCTAATTGTGTGAAGAGTTTGAAGAAGATGAAGAAGTTTTATCCCCACCCTCATAGGAGTGTTTTGGACCTGAAGAAGGATCTTTGTGTTAACCTTTATACCGATGCTTGTCCTGAAATTTTTCACCTTCTTTATTCTTGTCATCCTTGTCACCCCCTGTATGTGCTTTTCTGCTCACCCTTGTTCGGGCCCATTTGTCTGCCTTCTTTCCCAATTCTTGGGGAGAGGTCAGATCTGAGTCCACAAGATACTGATGTAACAAGTCAGACACACAAATATTCATGATATGCTCTCTGAGCATCAAGTTATATAGGCTTTCATAATCAGTCACCTTACTGCCATGTAACCAACCCTCTAGGGCCTTCACAGAACAGTCCACAAAGCCTGTCCAATCCTGTGATGACTTCTTTCTGGTGTCTATGAACTTAAGTCTGTACTGTTCAGTGGTTAAACCTAGACCATCCAAGAGTGCATTTTTAAGAACCTGGTAATTATTTGCATCATCCTCTCTGACAATAAGAAGTATGTCCCTTCTCTTGCCAGAGAAGGATAACCAAAGGATAGCAGCCCACTGTACATGAGGGAACCTCTGAACTTTACATGCCCTCTCAAGTGCAGCAAACCACTTGTTGATGTCATCACCATCCTTGTAGGGAGGGACAACTTTGTGCAGATTCCTAGAATCAAATGAAGATTCCATCACATTTGTATTCCTAAAACGTCTGCTGCCACCATGGGGAACTAAACCCAAACCCTGCCTCTCTTTCTCACAGCCAGGGATTCCCTTTCTAAAGCCAATTGCTGCTGCATTAGCCTCAGTCTGGCCTCCTCTAACCTCAGCTTTCTGAGTTCCCTATCTAGGGACTGGTCCTCAGGGTTAGAATTATGAAGCCTCTGAAACAGAGGTAAGATGAGAGTGTGCAGAGGCAGACCTATCTCTAAGAGGGGCCACTCTAGTGACCTGGTCTCTAGGGGTGAAGGAAGCCCTACTTGAGTGTGAACCCTTACCACTACCAGTTATACTAGGGGGTTTGTTGACAGGTAGGTCTGTGGAAGGACCCTCACCTGGATTGTCATCTTGCTCCACTGAGCTTTCCTGGTTTGAGTTATCTGCTACCTCTTCCTTGGTGCTGATTCCCTGGTCATCCTGGAGAAGGAGATTTAAGAGGTACTCCTTATTGGGGTTCTTCCCAATCCCTACATTTCTTTCAATGCAGAGCCCCTTCAAGCTTTTATAGTTTAAATTGTCATAGGTAGTCTTGAGAGCTCTAGGGGTGGCTTCTACAGAAGACATATTGAAAGGAAAAGGTTTAGGAAAGTGAGTAAAAAGTTAGTAGAATAATAGAGCTAACTATTTAGAGAAAAGAACAAAACTTTTCAGAACTTTGTAAAACCTTTTGCAAAGTTTAAAGAACTTTTAGAAAGTTAGAAAATGGTTTCTAAGTATATATTATATATGCTCTAAGTATTGGAGCAAGCTTTTCTTGTGAAAAGCACAGGTAACAAAGTGGTAAAGCACTTGCAAGTACGTTTCCCACCGCTGCACCACTAATGTAGGAGGCTGGCCTGGTTTGTAACGGGTATCTTGGGTACTTATACCAGTTCCAGTTATCTCTTATTAGTGAAGTAGTAGTGTTCTAGCAGTTTAGGCTGATAGAGGTAGCTATAGCAGAGCAGCTTAGGCTGAACTAGGAGACATGCAAAGCTCCTGCAATACCACTTATAGTCACACAGTACTCATACACAAGTGAAGACAATACTCAGTGTTCCCAAAAATAAAGGTATTTATTTGGGTTACACAGTACCAAAAATATCTTAGAGACAATATTCCTTCTGGAGGTAAGTATTATACACAATATATACACTAGACACCAAAATTGGACAAGTAAATAGTCATAGAACAATGCAAACAATAGAAAATGCTATAGAATGCAATGGGAGAAAATAGGTCTAGGGGCAACACAAACCATATACTAAAAAAGTGGAATGTGAATCATGACATCCCCCTAGACAAGTGTAGTGTGTGCAGAATCACTGGGAGAGTACGAATACAGTAGAGGTAAGTAAATTACTCCAGCCTTGATAAGCAGGAGTAAAGTACTGCAAGTTTCCCTAGGACACACTACACCTCGTTTTTGGGATTCTGCAGCAGCCAACCAAGTCTGCAAAGAACAACTGCTGGACTATTGGACCTGAAGACGTGCAAAGGAAGGGGACCAAGTCCAGAAGTCGAAAGAAGTTCCAGGAAGGACAGGAGCCCCTGCCAACCCAGAAGAGGGTGCAAAAGAAGAGTCCCCGGTTAGTCGAAGACTGCAGGAATGTGCCCTCAGAAGATGCCAGTGGGTTCCTGTGTGATGCAAAAGATGTCAAACGGCGTGAAGATTGTTGCAGATGAGATTTTGTGTCGGAACTCACCAACAAGCCTTGGCAACAACAAAAATGCGTTTTGCATCAAAATGGCGCTGGATGGACTGGAGAGGGACCTGGGGGCCTCAACTCTGTGTGAGGAGGAAGAGGGGTCTCTCAGAAGTTTAGAGAGCCCTCAGGATGCCAGCTAGCACCCAAAGGAGTCCCAGGACATGGGGACAAAGGAGGAGCAAAATGTGGTTGGTGCAGCACAACAAAGGAAGGCCTCACGCCGCAGGAGAACAACTTAGCGTTTTGAGCATCGCAGGATTGAGTGATGGGGACCTGGGCCAGGCTGTGCATGAAGGAATTGGCTGGGGCTCCTGTCCTTCCTGAAACTTCTTTTGACTTCTGGACTTGGTCCCCTTCTTTTGCAGGTCTTCAGGTCCAGGAATCCAACAGTTGTTGTTTGCAGACTTGGTTGTTTATTGCAATAATCAAAATCACGAGGTATATTGTGTTCTAGGGAAACTTGCAGTCCTTTATTCCTGCTTTTATGGGCTCTGGAGTGGGGTAATTTACTTACCTTTACTGTATTTGTACTCTGCCAGCGATTCTGCACACAATACACTTGTGTAGGGGGGAATTTGTGATTCGCATTCCACTTTCTTAGTATATGGTTTGTGTTGCCCCTATGTTCTCCCATTGCATTCTATAGCATTTTTTATTGTTTGTATTGTTCTATGACTATTTACTTGTCTAATTTTGGTGTCTAGTGTATATATTGTGTATTATACTTACCTCCAGAAGGAGTATTGTCTTTAAGATAATTTTGGTACTGTGTCACCCAAATAAATACCTTTATTTTTGGTAACACTGAGTATTGTCTTTACTTGTGTATAATTACTGTGTATAAGTGGTATTGCAGGAGCTTTGCATGTCTCCTAGTTCAGCCTAAGCTGCTCTGCTATAGCTACCTCTATCAGCCTAAACTGCTAGATCACTGCTACTTCACTAATAAGGGATAACTGGAACTGGTATAAGGTGTAAGTACCCAAGGTACTCACTACAAACCAGGCCAGCCTCCTACAACCAGGATAAGGCAATCGTTATCGGGGCTCTTCAATGAGTCCCTCACCATCACCCTCTAACAGTGCCTTTTATCCCTCCATAGACACTCTCTCATACGTACTGCATTTGTTTTATAGCACCTCTCTTACTAGCGTAGGGTGTTGGAGCACTTTATATTACACAGACGTGCAGAGACAGGGAATCATATGTGTGTAAATAAGTGTATAGAAAATGTTACATAAGACAATGTGAACTACAAGGTGTAGGATTCAAGTGTCATCCATACTGGTAGGCATTTTTTTGCTTTGTCTGGGAAAGCATACATGTAGGATTCAGAATGAGATACAGTGGTTAGTGTTTACTTTAGTAATAACTATTTCTTTCTACCCAAATAAACCTTTTTGGTAAAATTGGGATAATCAAAGACTGGGAAAAGCATATCTTTCTAACCTTCACCATGCTGTTTGCTTGCAGCTCTTTGATTTCAGTTCTTAGCTCACTGTTGTAGAATATGATTGTAACCTATGAACTGCACAGTACCAAAAGGATATCTGTGACGAAAGCAGTATCCACCTGAGCCATGCACATAAAATACTGTTCTGTGATCTGCATAGTATACATTTTTTCCAACAGGCATATTAACCTTCTGCGCTTCCTTAGATGAATCAAAACTCCCAATAGACAAAACTCTGATCACTCTCCAGCAGGTACATTAATCATCAGGGTTATAGTGGCATTTTATTATTGCCTGAAAAATGTTGGATATACAAAGAACTCGGCAGTGCTAATAAAACTGCTGCACTGCTACAAATCTGCCCCAAGTAACAAAAGCGGCCCCACCCACCCTTTCAGCCTCCACAGGGAAACGCCTGATGCCCATATGGCCAGTCCGGCCTTTGGGACAATAACTGACACAGTGTTACCAGCTCAACATTACTTTGAAACAGAGCACAGGTCAGCCATAAGCACCAACACTTGGAAAGATGGGAATATTTGAGATTTCTGAAATGATCTGAAAATAGAATAAAAAATACAAATTAGCAACAATTAAAATAGCTGGATATTTGTATTTGTGGCTCCTCCTGAAAACAAAAATGAATCTTAGTTCATGGTGAAATACACAGTTCAAATTTTATCTCATTGAATTATGGACAAATCAGAATGTGGAGGTGAAATTTAAAGCAAGAGGTGCAAAAAGCACAAAATAAACATGAAGGGAAATGGATTAGAAATACATGTATGTAAAAGCGACCTTAGGACCAGCAGAAAAACAATGCACGTATTAAGTGATACTAAGCTGGGATCGTTAATAACTTTGGGAATGGAGACATATGAAAACTCATAAAACTTTAATACACCAAAAAAGCCTTTGCACTTTGAATTGCTGGAAACTTGAAAGAAAATTGGCAGAACAGGAGAAATACGAGGTACTTGTTCTGTCCTGATGGACACGTTCTAGTATTTCACCAGCCACTTGGCTGAGGGCTGGCCCTACACACCCCTACACCCATCCAACACAGGCGTCACCAGTCAGGTGACTCTGCCAATAAAAAGGGCTGGGTGCACGTGCCCTTGGCCAATTACCTGAACCATGCCACTGTGTCTGCATCACATCATTTTCAGTAGCATGACGGATAGGTCCCCCAACAGTACAATGGTGATGAGGAGGTCTTTCCCACGCGTGAGCTGGCTTCACCTCGGTCACGCCTCATGGAGGAAATGACCATGGCACCCCCACGCCTGTCAGCCACCTGTACATTGTCCCTGCAGCAGCTGCCTGCCATGAGCATGTCCACCGAGAGGAAAAGGGGTGATGAGGCATAGCTAGCAGAAACGACTGATACCATTTGCAGCAGCTCACGGCAGCTCCTTTGAGGCAGAGCCCGTGTTGCGCCTTGACGGTGCCCGCTAGATGACGGTGTGGTGCCTGGGTTGCAAGCCCTGCCATCCTGGCAAACATTAAAACGGCAGCCGCCCACCTGCCATCACCCCTGAAAGGCTGGATGCAGTCAAAAACACTGTTGAACACCCCACTGGGCATGAGGTGAGCTTACAGGAAGCGGGAGCCCCGCTTGGTGTCAGGAAAAAAGGGGCGAACGAGAGAAGAGCGCGACGGTCCCAACCAGGGCTGAAGCGGAAGAGTCCAGCCTCACCTCCGCTACTGTGTGCCCCCCCACCTCTCGCAACACACAGAAGACAGGACATGTGGGCTAGCATGGCCCACAGCCCTGCCAGGACTGCTACGGCCATGACGATCGAAGCACAAAGGTGCTGCCACGCACCAACACGGTAAAGCGCCCAGACCCGCTCACCCCCAGGCAAGCAACCAATCTGAAAGGTGCCCCCAGCACCAGCAAGACTTCGGCCGCCACTAAGAAGAAGGCGGGAAGGTGCAGCCTCACACCAAATGAGGAAATAAGGAGCAAAGTGCACAGGGCCACCACCCCTTCCTTGCAATGACGCTAGACAGGAAATGGAAGACCGCGACACGGCCTACAGTGTGGATGGAAGGCGAGAGGTGCTGACACGCACCAAAGAAGAACCAAAGTGCCCGGAACCGCCCCCCCCATTAAAGCCCAAGTGGGATGCCAGAGCTGCAACGGCCTGCATCCGCACAGCTGACCCCCACCACACTTTTCCTGCGAGGCTTGGAAAAAATATGTGTGAACTGCCCAGAGTTTCCCCATAGCAAGTGCCTCTTCCCACAAGGCTGTGTCTTTTGGTTTAAAAAAAAAAAAAAAAAAGAGAGAAGAAAATAAATAAAAATAAAATTGCACTTACCTGCTGCTCCGGTGTAGGAGGCAGGCCTGGCCTATATTGGGTACCTGATGGTACTTACACCTTGTGCCAGGTCCAGTAATCCCTTATTACTAGATTAGTAGTGTTCTAGCAGCTTAGGCTGATAGAGGTAGCTATAGCAGAGCAGCTTAGGCTGAGCTAGGAGACATGCAAAGCTCCTACTATACCACTTATATCATATAGCACTATATCACAAGAAACACAATACTTTGAGTTACTAAAAATAAAGGTACTTTATTTTAGTGACAATATGCCAAAAGTATTTGAGAGGATATACTCCCTTAGGAGGTAAGTAAAATACACCACAATATACACACAAACCAAATTCAGGTAAGTAAACAGTTAGAAAAGTAGTGAAAACACTGTAGAATACAATAGGATGCAATAGGCCTAGGGGCAACACAAACCATATACTCCAAAAGTGGAATGCGAACCACGAATGGACCCCAGGCCTAGTGTAGTGTGCAGAGGTTCGCTGGGAGTGTAAGAAACCACTAAGGGTGTCCAAGATAACCCACACCAAGACCCTGAAAAGTAGGAGTAAAGTTACCCTACTATCCCAGAAAGACAGTAAAGTCGAGATAGGGGATTCTGCAAGGACAACAACTGACTGCAAAGCACTGAAGACAGATTCCTGGACCTGAGAAACTGCAAAGGAAGGGGACCAAGTCCAAGAGTCGTGCAAGTCTCCGGGGGGGGGGGCAGGAGCCCACTAAACCCCAGATGAAGGTGCAAAAGGGCTGTCTCCGGGTGGAAGAAGCTGAAGGTTCTGCAACAACGGATGGTGCCAGGAACGTCTCCTTTGGTCAGAAGATGTCCCACTTTATGCTGCAGGGTGCAAAGTTGTTTCCACACAGAAAGACCACAAACAAGCCTTGCTAGCTGCAAGAGTTGTGGTTGAAGAAAATGGGTGCTGCCCGGGTCCAAGAAGGACCAGGAGGTTGCCCACGCAGAAGCAGGCAGCACCCGCAGAAGCACTTGAAGAGGAGTTCAAGAAATCTGAGCACAGTGGTCATCTCAACACTACAAAGGAGGGTCCCCTGAAGCCGGTGGTCAAGTCAGCAAGTTGAGCAATGCAGGACAGAGTGCTTGCGACCTGGGCTGTGCTGTGCATGAAGGATTCCTTGCAAAAGTGCACAGAAGCCTTAGCAGCTGCAGTTCATGCAGTACACAGGATTACTGTCTGGCGTGGGGAGGCAAGGACTTACCTCCACCAAATTTGGACAGAAGGACCTTTGGACTGTTGGGGTCACCTGGATCCAGCTCCTGTGTTCCAGGGACTATGCTCGTCAAGATGAGAGGGAACCCAGAGGACTGGTGATGCAGAAGTTTGGTGCCTGTGTTAGCAGGGGGAAGATTCCATCGACCCACTGGAGATTTCTTCTTGGCTTCCAGTGCAGGGTGAAGGGATACAGCCCTCAGAGCATGCACCACCAGGAAACAGTCGAGAAAGCCGGCAGGATTAGGCGCTACAATGTTGCTGGTAGTCATCTTGCTACTTTGGTGCAGTTTGGCAGGCGTCCTGGAGCAGTCAGCGGTCGATCCTTGGCAGAAGTTGAAGAGAGAGATGCAGAGGAACTCTGGTGAGCTCTTGCATTCGTTATCTGAAGAGAAGCCCACATGAGAGACTCTAAATAGCCCTCAGAGGAGGATTGGCCACCTAACCAGGTAAGCACCTATCAGGAGGGTTCTCTGACGTCACCTGCTGGCACTGGCCACACAGAGGCCTCCACTGTGCCCTCACACCTCTGCATCCAAGATGGCAGAGGTCTGGGACACACTAGAGGAGCACTGGCAGCACCCCTGGGGTGGCGATGGACAGGGGAGTGGTCACTCCCCTTTCCTTTGTCCATTTTCACGCCAGAGCAGGGGCTGGGGGATCCCTGAACTGGTTTAGACTGGTGTATGCAAGGACAGCACCATCTGTGCCCTTCAAAGCATTCCCAGAGGCCAGGAGAGGCTACTCCTCTAAGGCCCTCATTACCTATTTCCAAAGGGAGAGGGTGTAACACCCTCTCTCGGAGGAAATCCTTTGTTCTGCCTTCCTGGGACTGGGCTGCCCAGACCCCAGGAGTGCAGAAGCCTGTCTGTGGGTTGGTAGCAGCGGTAGCTGCAGTGAAAACCCCAGAGAGCTAGTTTGGCAGTACCCAGGGTCCATGCTGGAGCCCCGAGGATGCATGGGATTGGCACCCCAATACCAGATTTGGCATGGGGTGACAATTCCATGATCTTAGACATGTTACATGGCCATGTTCGGAGTTACTATTGTGAAGCTACATATAGGTATTGACTTATATGTAGTGCACGCGTGTAAAGGTGTCCCCGCACTCACAAAGTCTGGGGAAATTTCCCTGAAAAATGTGGGGGCACCTTGGCTAGTGCCAGGGTGCCCTCACACTTAGTAACTTTGCACCTAACCTGCACTAAGTAAAGGTTAGACATATGGGTGACTTATAAGTTACTTAAGTGCAGTGTAAAATGGCTGTGAAATAACGTGGAGTCCTGAGTAAGAATTGTCTGAGCTCCCTATGGGTGGCAAAAGAAATTCTGCAGCCCATAGGGATCTCCTGGAACCCCAATACCCTGGGTACCTAGGTACCATATAACAGGGAATTATAAGTGTGCTCCAGTGCGCCAATTTGAATTGGTAAAAATGGTCACTAGCCTGTAGTGACAATTTTAAAAGCAGAGAGAGCATAAACACTGAGGTTCTGGTTAGCAGAGCCTCAGTGATACAGTTAGGCACCACACAGGGAACACATTTAGGCCACAAACTATGAGCACTGGGGTCCTGGCTAGCAGGATCCCAGTGACACAAACAAAAACAAACTGACACAGAAGTAAAAATGGGGGTAACATGCCAGGCAAGATGGTACTTTCCTACATCCAGACACCAGCATCTGTTTAAACCAATGAGGCCGGTAGGAGGAAAGACTGTTTCTGGATCTGAAAAGAGGTGCCACAATGGCATCTAGTAGCCAAAGTAGGTACTGCACCCTTGTTTCTGTTTTAACAGAGAAACAAACTTTGTTGAAAGAAATTTGACAGCAGTACGCCCAGAAAGTGACTGCGCAAGACCACCTGCACGTCCATGGACGGAAACGGCGCAGAAGACGGAAAGCGACGTGTGCAACCACTGCACAGCGGAGAAGACTGCAGCAGTCCTATTCAGGCTGCAACAGTAAGAAATGGACGTGCCACATGAGGCACTAGGATAGCGCGCATGGACTGCGCAGGTCCTGCCAGCCATACGCTGCAACCGCCGAAAGAACGCCTCATGCCCCAGCAGTGATGGACATCACCGCAAATTAGGAGAGGGACATTCCAGGCGTCAACAAAGGATGCCCAGAAGGAAAAGAGACAATGTCAGAGGTGCATAGAGAGCTGCACCACTGAAGCTGACAACACGGGCAGGAGCCCGGGGACATGCACAGAGTACCCAAGAGCGTGATGTAACACCCAGGACAGGAGGCCATGTCAACCGGCCACACAACAACAGAAGGTGGCCACAGTTGACCCATCATTGAGCAGGTCACAGAACTGACTGACCCACCAAATCAGATGGAGGCAGTATTGAGCACCGCAACAGCACAGTCTTGAAGGCGCAAGAGTGGCGCCCTCGAGTGAAGAGATCGAGGAAAAGAATGGTGACCCTCCTGCAACGGAACAGTCCACCAAGAAGATCCCAGAACGGACCAGACCAGTGAGAGGTCTGCCAGAAGAGCAGATCAAGTCCTACTTACAGGACTCAGCCTGCAACAGGCTGAGACCAAGCAAAATGCACCGGCTGAGGTGCAGCGATAGGTCCATGTGACACAGCATGCGACCTGTGGCACGACGCCACATCCAGGGTGAAGAGCAGAATGCACTGGCAGAGGTGCAGAGAAAGGTCCATGTGACACAGCATGCAACCTGTGGCACGAAGCCACACCGAGGAGGAAAGAGGAGAAGAGAGCGTGGCACGATGCCACAACGAGAAAGGACGACAAGAAGAGAGGAGTGTGACAGACCGGTCACACCACAGATCAACTCCATCACAGGTGTGCAAGCGGAAGGAAGAAGAGTGACACAACTGAGGACTCGTGCGAGCAAATAAGAAGGCATCCATCAGCGCAAGACAGCCACTGGGATGAGCAGACATCACTGAAGACAGCTACGAGGGTGGACCACACGCTTCTCAGTGCTACCGTCCTGCCACTTGTCAACGGCTGCTTAGCTGCGATGGCATCCCTGTCACCAACAGCACAGGCCAGACAGGACCCGCCAGTGGCCACGTAGTCCCTCAAGTGATCCTTTCGCCGATGAAGACACCGCCACCTGTTTGATCTGCAGAAGGATGAAAAAAAAACAATCATCATCTTGATGAGGTGCATCGCCCAACCACCGAAGGAGCACAGCACCACCTGAGTGGAGTCAGAAACAAGATCCGATGTTGACCAGGCATCTCTAGCAATGTCGAAACTAACCACCTGAACACCTGTCATGGCCCCGTGAACCAGACACCTGCTGGTGAGAGCAGACCAGACCAGACCATTTGGACCATCCACGCATGGGGTTGTATAAGACTTGGAGGTGGCCCTGCTGGGAGTTCAGTGCAACTCCTTTGGCACGGCCTACACTGGCCCGCATTGCCCATGCAGTCCTGTGGAAATCCAGGGGCAAGAGCCTCCAGGGAATTCTGGTGAGAGAGGAATCCTGACGCGAGAGATGCGCCTGAGACAGTTCTACGTTAGGTATCGGGAAGCACAGAGGTCACATACAGAGACTGGTCCCCCAAATACTGTTGCGCTATTGCCAGAGCACCTGAATCGTGATGGCCTGAGCAAGCTGACCCTGCACCCTTGTGGCTCAATGTGAGATTAGGATGTAGTCATGTAGGTTGTTCCTCTACGATGCCTTAGATTAGCCTGCGATATGCCAGCACAGTCAACACAGTCCAGTGGCAGCCCGCCAAAGGGCCTTGAGGAGACTCCTGTTCGATCGAGCTCTGGCACAAGAGGGAAGCCTGCCGCCGCTCTGCCACTGGACACCCAGGTGCACCAGGCTGTCACATCATCTGCAGTCTTAGGAGGTGTGCCATCCCCAGAGTCGGAATGCCTTCCAGAACTGTGTACAGTGGACTCCCCACTGCTCCAGATGCACCCGCATCAGAAGTTGTACATAGACTTTAACAACGTCAGCCCAGGCGGGACCGGACCGACAAACCCCAGCAAACTGAGGTCATGGACAAGCAACTGAATATCCGGATGTCATCTGCACTGCCATTCGTGTCCAGCATATAGTGGTTGAACAATGGAGGCATGGTGTGATGCCGAGTGCCCAGCTTCACCTGTTCCATGTCGCAGGTCTGGCGGACTGCCTGAAGAGAATCTATATATATTTTGTGTCTTTGTTTCCCTCCCACAGCTTGGACTTTACTGTTTTGTTCCTCAATAAAGTATGGGAGGGATGTAGTGTCCTGCTGGACACGTTCTAGTGTTTCACTAGCCACTCAGCTGAGGGCTGGCCCTACACACACATCCCACACCCATCCAACACAGGCGTCACCAGTCAGGTGACCCTGCCAATAAAAAGGGCCAGGTGCACATTCCCGTGGCCAGTTACCTCAACCATGCCACTGTGTCTGCGTCACATTATTTTCAGTAGCATGAGGGCCTAGAGCCCCCAACACTACAGTACTCATGGTATCACTCTGTCACAAAACGAGGTGAGGATACAAAGTGCAAATGCAAAAAAAAACATAATTAATCAAAAACAATATTTTTTTATTCAGTAGACAGTTGTCTTTAAACTACACAACTCATACTGACTCTCGCTGTCTGACTAGCACTCGAACAGGAACATGTGTGAAGATGCACCTTACATCAACAAGAGGAAGCTGTGCATTGTTTTATCCGCAGGGGAAATTCCCATGTCACTTCTAAGATTGCCCAGAAAACCGCTTTTTCAACTCTTTGAATGAGATTCTAATTTATCCACAAGTTAACGCTTTCAAAAGCTAATCTGCAGTGCTTGCTTGATGTAGGCTATGCGGGCATTGAAAATACCCCAAGGTCAAACCCAGGACTGAAAGGATCATTCTTTGGCAGCAAGAGCTGCATTCCGAAGCTGTAGGTAAGAAGTCAGAAAAGGATACAAAGGCTGAGATATGCAGCATTCCGCTATATTTGTAGGCCACGTGACTTCTCTTAAGCAAAAAACACGCAGTTTAGAAAAAAGATAAGGCTTTGACAAATTCTGCACTAGAGTGCATTTCAGTAATGAGCTTAAAGGACAAATTGTGTTTAAAAATAGATATTTTTATTGGATTTCTTTTAAAATTAAAAGCATTAAAAAATAGAAACTCTGAGGATTACAAATCCGGTCTACATCCGGTCTCTAATGTGATCAGCATTGCGACAGCAAGCTAAATACATAGAGGAAACACCTGACCCTCCACTATACATTTGTCAAAGTACAAATTATACAACAATTCCAGTAGTCCCAGACCCCTGAATTGTAACTATGGCAGATCCCTGCAGTTACCTTTGGGCCCCCTCAGTCCATTACCTCATTACACATTTCCATAGACTCCATTTTTCGCAAATGTACGTGGGCACTCATTTGCCTTACTGACCACTTCTTCAGCCCACATGCACCAATCCATATTATATTTCCATATTTCAATGGCTCGAAAGACGTACCTCGCAGTGCCTGATTATATCATGCCTTGCTAACATCAGGACCACATTACAAACAAGCACTGTCAAAGACCAATAGGTCTCGCCTACTCAAGAGCTATTTGGTGTGCCAGTGTCTTTTAGACATGCTGCACAGCAGCGTGGTTGTGCAGCATGACTAAAAGTAGAATGAGACAAAAAGTGATATGACACAGGCCTGTTCTACTGCTGTCATCGTGCTTTTTTCAGGGGAGTAGGGTGGGCAGGGTGTACAAGCAAGGATGGGGTATGGGGTGGACATACGGGGAAGCAGCAATGTTTAGGATGGGTGGAGGAGGAATACAGAGAGGGTGTGATATGCAATACTGTTCCCCTCAGAAGGTAGACCCTCATAGCAAGATCATTATATATCATCCCCATCTGAACCCGCCTTGTTCTTCTGTGGTAGGCCCTGTAGAGTACTTTTAGTTGGACCATTTGAAAACCTACTTGAACTGCTACCTCACTGAGATAATAACATACCTCACACCAAGCGTTTTCTAAACAAAAGCGTTTTTTCTGAAAAAAAAGGATAATTCTTTGGCAGCAAGAGCTGCATTCCAAAGCTGCAGGTGAGAAGTCAGAAAACAATACAAAGGACGAGATATGCAGCATTCCGCTATAATCGTGGGCCACGTAACTTCTCTTAAGCAAAAAACACGTGGTTTAGAAAAAAAGATATCGCAATGGCAAATTCTGCTTTAGAGTGCATTTCAGTTACGAGCTTGTCATAGATTAATTGAAGGACAAATTGTTTAAAAAATATATTTTTATTGGATTTCTTTTAACATTAAACTTAAAAAACCCTACAAAAATAGAAACCATTAGGATTACAAATCCGGTCTACATTTGTCTCGAATGTGATCAGTATTGGGAAAACAAGCAAAATACAGAGTAAACACCTGTCCCTCCACTTTACATTTGTCAATACACCGATTATACAACAATTCCAGTAGTCCCACACACCTGAATCGTAACTATAGCAGATCCCTGCGGTTACCTTTGGACCCCCTCCGTCCATCACGTCATTAACACATTTCCATGGACTCAATTTTTTTGCAAATTTACATGGGCACCCATGTCTCTCATAGACCAGTTCTTCAGCCCACATGCACCAATCCATATTATATTTCCATATTTCAATTTCCCAAAAGATGTACCTACCAGTACCTGATTATATCATGCCTTGCCACCATCAGGGCCACATTACAAACAAGCATTCACAAAGACCAATAGGTCTAGTCTACTCAAGAGCTATTTGGTTTGCCAGTGTCTTTAAGACATGTTGCACAGCAGTATGGCTGTGAAGCATGGCTAAAAGTTGAATGAAAAAAGTGATATAACACAGGCCAGAACTACTGCTGTCATATTGCTTTGTTCAGGGGAATAGGGTGGGCAAGTCGTACAAGCAAGGATGGGGTAGGGGGTGGACATACGGGGAAGGAACAATGATTGGGATGGGCAGAGAAGCAATACAGAGAGGTTGTAAAATGCAATACTGCTCTCCTCCGAAAATTGACCCTCATACCAAAATCATTATATATCATCCCCATCTGTACCCACCTTGTTCTTCTGTAGTAGGCCCTGTAGAGTACTTTTAGTTGGACCATTTGAAAACCTACTTGAACTGCTACCTCACTGAGATAATAACAGACCTCACACCAAGCGTTTTCTGTCAATTGCGGAAAACTGTTGTGTTGTGTAGATTTGCAAGACTGCATGTTTATTCATGGGAGGGGGCGGGATCCTATATTCTGGCCAAGTCTGTTATGCCACTTCTTATAATTAGTGGTCCTGGCTCTGTTGTATGCATCTCTCCAGGAGATATCTGAAGTATTAATTTTCTGTCAAATCCTATTATTCCTGCAAATCAGAAAATGGTATTGTGCCACTGCCCCACCAGTGCTCAGGAAACCACACGCTGACCCAGCCATGCTTTACATCTACAGACCCATTTCCCTCTTAGAATACCTGACAAAACTCATCAACTGACGCCTCATTGACAGCCTCACTGAGCACCAGCTCTATGATACAATGCAATCTGGAATCAGACCCAACCACAGTACAGAAACAGCATTCGTAGTTGCCACAGAAGGCATCCACATGACCCTTGAGCAAGAAGACACAGCAGCATTCTCCTGGATCTCGCTGCAGAATTTGTCAGAGTCTCAGACCATATCCTCTGTTACCTGCACAAGATTGGCATCTGAGGACCGCTCTAACTGTATCTTCTGCTCTAAGATGTATCTTCAAATTTTTAACAGTTAGAACACATCTTACTACCTGCAAGCCTGAAAACTCATCTGTGGAATACCTCAAGGTTCATAATCCCGCGTCACCCTCTTGAACATATATATGATCCCCTTGGACAACATCAGCCGAGTACACAATATCAACATTTTCTTCAATGCTGACAACACAAAACTCATACTCTCCCTCTCGGACGTGGCCCCCAAAACAAGAAACAAGTTCACTGCCAGCATGACTGAAGTTCCTAAATGGATGAAAGCCAACTATCTCAAGATCAACACCAACAAGACAGAAGTAGTGATCTTCAGCAAGAAGACTTCACCATAGGACTCCAAATGGTGGCTGGCCAAACTTGGACCCACATCCAGCACCCAAGCACCTCAGAATCATCAAAAGCAAACTGTACATGACTACACAAATCAATGCCTTCATGCATCCTGCTTCCACACCCAGAAGAATACCCCAGGTCAAACCTAGGAAAAAAAGGAGCATTCTTTGGCAGCAAGAGCTGCATTTCAAAGCTGCAGGTGAGAAGTCAGAATACAATACAAAGGACGAGATATGCAGCATTCTGCTATAATTGTAGCCCACATGACTTCTCTTAAGCAAAAAACACGTGGTTTAGAAAAAAAGTTATCGCGATGACAAATTCTGCTTTAGAGTGCATTTCGGTTACAAGCTTGTTATAGATTAATTGAAGGAAAAATTGTGTTAACATTTTTTTTTTTATTGGATTTCTTTTAACATTAAACTTTAAAAAACCATACAAAAATAGAAACCGTGAGGATTACAAATCCGTTCTACATTTGTCTCGAATGTGATCAGTATTGCGACAACAAGCAAAATACAGAGTAAACACCTGTCCTTCCACTTTACATTTGTCATAACACTGATTATACAACAATTCCAGTAGTCCCACACACCTGAATCGCAACTATGGCAGATCCCTGCGGTTATCTTTGGACCCCCTCAGTCCATCACGTCATTAACACATTTCCATGGTCTCCATTTTTTTGCAAATTTACCTGGGCACCCATGTGCCTCATAGACCAGTTCTTCAGCCCAAATGCACCAATCCATATTATATTTCCATATTTCAATTTCCCAAAAGATGTACCTACCAGTACCTGATTATATCATGCCTTGCCACCATCAGGGCCACATTACAAACAAGCATTCACAAAGACCAATAGGTCTAGTCTACTCAAGAGCTATTTGGTTTGCCAGTGTCTTTTAGACATGTTGCACAGCAGTATGGCTGTGAAGCATGGCTAAAAGTAGAATGAAAAAAGTGATATAACACAGGCCAGAACTACTGCTGTCATATTGCTTTGTTCAGGGGAATAGGGTGGGCAAGTCATACAAGCAAGGATGGGGTGGACATACGGGGAAGCAACAATGATTGGGATGGGTGGAGAAGCAATACAAAGAGGTTGTAATATGCAATTCTGCTCTCATCCGAAAATTGACCCTCATAGCAAAATCATTATATATCATCCCCATCTGTACCCGCCTTGTTCTTCTGTAGTAGGCCCTGTAGTGTATTTTTAGTTGGACCATTATAAAACCTACTTGAACTGCTACCTCACTGAGATAATTACAGACATCACACCAAGCTTTGTCAGTCAATTGCGGAAAACTGTTGTGTTGTGTATATTTGCAAGACTGCATGTTTATTCAGGATAGGGCGGCAGGATCCTATATTCTGGCGTGGTCTGTTTTACCACTTCTTACAATTAGTGGTCCTGGCTCTGTTGTATGTGTCTGGCCAGGAGATATCTGAAGTATTGATTCCCTGACAAAAAGTGATATGACACAGGCCTGTTCTACTGCTGTCATCGTGCTTTTTTCAGGGGAGTAGGGTGGGCAGGGTGTACAAGCAAGGATGGGGTATGGGGTGGACATACGGGGAAGCAGCAATGTTTAGGATGGGTGGAGGAGGAATACAGAGAGGGTGTGATATGCAATACTGTTCCCCTCAGAAGGTAGACCCTCATAGCAAGATCATTATATATCATCCCCATCTGAACCCGCCTTGTTCTTCTGTGGTAGGCCCTGTAGAGTACTTTTAGTTGGACCATTTGAAAACCTACTTGAACTGCTACCTCACTGAGATAATAACATACCTCACACCAAGCGTTTTCTATCAATTGCGGAAAACTGTTGTGTTGTGTATATTTGCAAGACTGCATGTTTATTCATAGGAGGGGGCAGGATCCTATATTCTGGCCTAGTCTGTTATGCCACTTCTTACAATTAGTGGTCCTGGCTCTGTTGTATGCATCACACCAGGAGATATCTGAAGTATTGATTCCCTGTCAAATCCGAATATTCCTGCAACTCAGAAAATGGTATTGTGCCACTGCCCCACCAGTGCTCAGGAAACCACCCACTGACCCAGCCATGCTTTACATCTACAGACCCATTTCCCTCTTAGAATACCTGACAAGACTCATCAACTGACGCCTCATTGACAGCCTCACCGAGCACCATCTCCATGATGCCATGCAATCTGGATTCAGACCAAACCACAGTACAGAAACAGATTTCATAGTTGCCACAGAAGACACCCACATGACCCTTGAGCAAGAAGACAAAGCAGCATTCTCCTGGATCTCGGTGCAGCATTTGTCCGAGTCTCAGACCATATCCTCAGTCACCTGCACAAGATTGGCATCCAAGGACCTGCTCTAAACTGTAACTTCTGCTCTAAGATGTATCTTCTCCTTTTTAACAGATAGAACACATCTTACTACCTGCAAGCCTGAAAACTCATCTGTGGAGTACCTCAAGGTTCATTATCCAGCCTCACCCTCTTCAACATATATATGATCCCCTTGGACAACATCAGCCGAGTACACAATATCAACATATTCAATGCTGAGAACACAAACCTCATGCTCTCCCTCTTGGACGTGGTCCCCAAAACAAGAAACAAGTTCACTGCCTGCATGACGGAAGCTGCTAAATGAATGAAAGCCAACTGTCTCAAGATCAACACTGACAAGACAGAAGTAGTGATCTTCAGCAAGAAGACTTTACCATAGGACTCCAAATGGTGGCTGGCCAAACTTGGACCCACATCCAGCACCCATGCCAAGAACCTGAGAATCAGCAAAAACAAACTGTAAATGACCGCACAAGTCAATGCCTTCACTGCATCCTGCTTCAACACTCTGAAGAAGCTGAGGAACATTACCAAACGGCTTCTAAGCAACACTACAAAAACCATTACTCATGTTCGAGACATCAGCAACTTGGACTACAGGAACAACCTTTACTCCTGGATCACCAAGCAAGTTGCAGTATGACTACAAACCAAACATCCTGAACGTGGTGGCCAGACTCACCCTCAACCTCCTATACAGAACTCACATCACACCATCTCAGGAAGTTTCACTGACTGTCAATACACAGAGGTACATGTTTCCTCACACATATACACATTCAAGGCACTGCACAACTTAGGCCCCACCTACCTTAACAGCTGCCTCTTATTCTCCAGACACCATGCTCCACAAGACTCCTAATCGCATACGTCCCACACATACACAGAAGCAGATCAGGAGGACAGGTGTTCTATTACAACACTCCTAAAGCATGGAACAACCTCCCACTCCACATCAGAGCCTCCTCCTCTCTTACTCAATTCAGTAAGAAGCTGAAGACCTGGCTTTTCAGTTAACAAAACGACCATATGCAGGTCTCGGCATACAGACTATGCTCAGTGCCAGGATATCCTTGCAAGTGATAGTCCACATTATAAATACATGTAACATAATACAACATAACTGCCCCACCATATGTCCCCTACCCTAGTGATACCCAGTAGATGCCATTTCCTGTGGCCCTTTAGTACCTGCAATCCTTTTAGTGCTTCTGCCTCCCACAAGGGTGTCTAATGTATCAATTTGTCCTTCCTCCACAGTGCCTCCCTTGCCCTTCTCCATATCTTGACTACATTGGCTGTTGGAGCCGGAAGTCATGCAAGCCAACAACTGCCAAACATATCCGTTTAGGTCATCTATCTGTCAGGAAGGTGCATTCTTATTGTGTTGCACAGACCCATTCACTAATAATAAATAATTGGGCTGCCCAATCATACCACTGCAAATTCAGAAGGGCCATCTCCCCCATCAGGGACTTTCAGGTCAACCTAGGGAGGGCAATCGTCGGTATCCCCCAGACCACAACAATAGACTTGTCACCTCATCCACCAGTCAAAAAAAACTCTCTGGAGACGATAAACAGAGACGTAAGATTCACACATGGTGGATATACTTCGGAATATTGTCCTAACCCGAAAGCTGATCTCCTCTACCCCCTCTCCCCCCACCCTTATCAGCAGATACTTGAAAGGTTCGCATCCCCCGCCCACCCCTCCCCCCTCCACTTCCCATCTCCCTCCACTCCCACTCCCCACCTCCCCCTCTTAGTATTGATTAGTATTATTAGATCTGTTGCCTATTGCTGGTCACCGCCGTTGTCATTATTGCTATTACTATTATTATAAGTATCATTATTGCTATTATCATTACTACTATTAATCATTACTCCTCATTGTTAGTCTCTTCTGATATCCCTCTATCTTTTTCCTCCCAATAATGTTTGGTTCCACAAATATTGATATATGTCCCATGTACCTACAGCTGTATCTCAGGCGACACTCATGCGCTTCCTCTAGTTCATGTTATTCACAAATTGTTGTCCTTTGGCTTATTCATGTGGACTCATTTCCTTTTTTGCCTTGTAAGGTTGTGTTATGCCATATTGTATTTGCTTGGCATGTTATCTGCTGTTGAAACGCAATAAAAATTTACAACACAAAAAAAATAAACTCTCTGGGACCTCAAATGGAGTGTTCTACAAAAAGGGAGAGCTCCAGGCAGGAAGATCATTATTAAAAGGCATCTCTGCCCAGCAAAGCATTAGGCAGCTGATGCAAGGGTCTGACATATCTCCTTTAATCCTAAAGTTTTCTACCTATGTTCTTGCTAAAGAGAAGTGCCAGATCATTTGTCAAGTGTATCCCCAGATACACAAAGCCTACTGTCTCCTATTCTAAGGGAAATTTCCATCCAATCTTGGGTCTCTAATCTGTCAGTGGACACCATTGATTTGCAACAATTTATGTGGACACTTGGGGATGATGAAGAACAAATTGTTGAGGTCTTCCACTGGGTGGAAGCATGAGAAAGTAGCCTCTTTCCAGCATAGTTACTTCCATTTTTGGCCTATTTATCAATGTGTTTGGCTGTGTCACTGAGACCCTGCTAACCAGGACCCCAGTGCTTATGCTCTCTCCCCTTAAATTCTGGTTGTTGAATACTGCTAGCACAGTATTCCACTCATAATTGCATACTGGTGCCCCCTTATAAGTCCCTAGTGTAGGTACCCAGGGCATTGTGGTTCCAGGGGATCCCTATGGGCTGCAGCATTACTTTTGCCACCCACAGGGAACCCATGCAAAGGCTTCTACAGGACTACCATTGCAGCGTGTGTGAAATGGTGCATGCACACTTTCACAGCCATTTACACTGCACCAGGTGACTTATCAGTCACCTTCCAACCCTGAAGGCTGGGTGCAAAGAACTTGTGTGTGAAGGTGTCAGCGAAACCGGATCCTCTGGGTTTGCGCCTGTTCCCTATATGTCCACCTCTTGGCAGCTCCAAACTCTAATAGCCGTTACAGCACAGAGTTAAAGAATGGCCAAGCGGGGGATGGGGTTTAGGTTGGGAACAGCGGGAAAGGAGACCTGTGGAAACAAGAGTTAAGAACACAGTAGTAATTCATTCACATTAACATTTATGAACTTTGTTATAAATATCTATACTGTGATAATATGAGAGATTAAGAGCTTTTCAATAACATGACCTTTTAGTTCTGGATACCTGGAAGTAAAAGAAGGATTACGCAAACTTTCATATAAGCATTTCCACAATAACATCTTATGTACTGAACATGAAACTCTCTCAAGTTAGTTCTTGGAATAGCAACTATGGCATGACAAGAATCAATTCACACATTAATTCCCAAAACATGAACTGCGGCAGACTCATGAAGGATACTGTAAAGTCACACTCTGTTTTGTTTTGAATTTCAGGATTCAATTGCCCAGAAATTACTATGCATCTTATTGCCAAACTGTACATTAAGATTCCAATACATCAAATGATCGCACAACTCTGCCTATCTGAACTGCAGGGGTTAATTGCCAAGAATGAATCGCGCACATGCTGACGATTCCACCATCAAGATTCAAATGCCAGGAAATGATCGTGCACTCTGCCGATCTGAAATGCAAGGGTTAATTGCCAAGAATGAACCGCGCACACTGCTGCCGATTCAACCATCAAGATTCGAATGCCAGGAAATGATCGCGCACTCTGCCGATCTGAAATGCAAGGGTTAATTGCCAAGAATGAATTGCACACACTGCTGCCGATTCAACCATCAAGATTCAAATGCCAGGAAATTATAGTGCACTCTGATGATCTGAAATGCAAGGGTTAATTGCCAAGAAACAATCGCACACACAATTTAATCAAAAGACAAAAACTCAAAAATCTCTGGAAATGGAGTCGGGGGGCATACCCTGACCTCTGCCTTACCGCCCTGCCTGAGGATCACCAAGGTAATGAGGACAGGGCCCGGAAATGGTCAAGTAGGCCTCCGGAACAGGAGCCCTGGAAAATGCTGCTGCTCTGCACCAGGACCTCTGAATAGAGAGCACATGAGGCAGGGCTGGGTTCCTTAAATAGACCCAAGCCCCGCCCACCTGCCACACCCAACCACACCTAGCCAGGCTGAAGGAAAGGCTTGGAAATAACCAATACATTGCAAACAGTATTATTGCAAACAGTATTAATGATGTTTCAAGATAAATACCTGCAATGCAAAAAGTTAATATGCACTATCAGCACACAATGCATGAATTATTACATTGCATAATGTTTGTCATCTTGCATTATGTTGCCCGTAGAGAGCGCACTGTCCTGGTGTTGACAGCACTGCCCCCTCCCGAACGCGCTCTAGGGCCTGGTTTGTCTAGATTTAAGTGGTGAAAACGCTGCATTAGTCCTGGAGCATGAACATCAGATGCTGAGACCCATGAGTCATTCTCTGGACCGTACCCTTTCCAAGATATTAGATACCAGAGAGTAAGACCTCTAAATTCTGAATCCAAAACCAGTTTTACTTCGTATTCCAGTTCTCCTTGTACCAGTACTGGAGTTGGTCGAGAGCGAGTTTTCTGGAATGCTCTTTTCAGGAGAGAAGTATGAAACACTGGATGAATACGGAGTGATTTTGGTGACTGTAGTATGTAGGATATTGGATTGATCTGTTGAAGAACTGTGTAAGGACCTATATATTTGGGATTAAACATATGTCTTTTCTTGAAGTCAATGTGACGTGTTGAAAGCCACACTCTATCTCCTGGCTTATATTGTGGTCCCTCACAATGTTTTTTGTCATAATGTTTTTTATGCTTTTGTTTTGCTTTGTTCAGATGTTGTTGGGTTTGTTTCTGGGTTTGATGAAGTTGTCGTATTGTTTCTGTCACTGCTGGTGTAAGTGAACTTTCCTGTGTGATTGTAATTGGCAAAGTATCTGGATGATAACCAAATAGACCGAAAAAGGGCGTCTCTCCAGTAGACGTATGATATGAGTTATTGTAGGCCAGTTCAGCTAACCAAAGCATTGATTCTCAGGAATGGAGTGTCTTTTCAGCATAGGCACGCAAATATTGTTTCAATGTTTGATTGAGTCTCTCAGTTTGACCATCTGTTTGAGGATGGTGATTGGTAGATAATGTAGATGTAACGGACCACTCTATTTAAAAGTATTGTTGCCAATTCACTGGAGGTAGGCAATTTCCTGCAAGCAATGAAATGTGCATATTTTGTGTGACTATCTACAACTACAAGGATTACTGAGTGATGTTGAACAACTGGCAGTCCTGTAATAAAGTCTATTGAAATGTGTTCCCAAGGTCGGAGTGGAGTTGGGAGAGGATGTAACAACCATTTTGGTTTTGAATGACTTGTCTTGGTACGGGCACAAACTTCACAGTTAGTTACCATTTGCTTGATGTCTTTTGTCAAAGTAGGCCACTAAAAATATAGTTGGATTAGTTCAAGTGTTTTAGGAATACCTGGATGACCTGCCGTAGGTATAACGCGCAACCAATCAAACACTAATTTGCGCAACTTGGTAGTAGGAACAAATAAACATGCATCATGAAAAGGCAGGCCTTGTTTGATTGATCTTTTGGGGTTTGCTTGAGCCCATTTCTGCCATTTTTCGATGGTGAAAGAATTACGAATATTTTCCAAAAAATCTTCAGTTTTAAGGATGCAAAGAATTTTGTCTGGAGCAATGATAGCTCGTGGGGGTTGGATTGTGGGTAACATGGAAGAGTATTGTCTGGACAAAGTATCCGCTTTGCGATTTTCTTTGCCAGGGCGAAAGGTTACCACAAAATCAAACTCGGCAAAAAACAACATCCATCATAATTGTCGAGGAGTCAAAAGTCTAGCTGAACTCATGAACTGGAGATTACGATGATCTGTATATACTGTAATAGTATATCTGCACCTAGCAAATAGTATCTCCATTCTTTAAAGGCATCACAAATTGCTAGAAGTACTTTCTCAGCAATGACATAACTTTGTTCCACTTCGTTTAGTTTTCGGGACATGTAAGCTACAGGGTGTAGCTGACCGGTATCTTTGTTGCGTTGTGGTAACACTGCACCAATAGCCACATCTGAAGCATCTGCTTCTACTATGAATGGACGTTCAGTATCTGGGTGAGTCAAGACTGGAGCAGTGGAGAAGGTTTCCTTTAAGATTGAAAAAGCCTTGTCAGCTTCTGCAGACCATACAAATGGTTCTTTCTTTCGTAGTAACTTGGTGATTGGTGCCACTTTGTGTGAAAAGTGGTCTATGAACCTACGATAGAAATTTGCAAAACCAAGGAAGCACTGGACGTCTTGAACGGTTTTGGGGTTTGGCCAATCGGATACTGCTTGCACTTTTATTTCTGCCATGACCATGCCTTGAGGGGTAAGGATGACCCCTAAAAATTTGACGGTGGTAACATGAAATTCACATTTGCTCAATTTGCAATATAAGTGATGCTTCCGAAGGGCTGTGAGAATTTTTTGAACATGTTGTACATGTTCAACTTCGTTATCAGAATAGATTAGAATATCATCAATATAAACCATTGCAAATAGATCTAGATATTCTCTAAGGATATCATTCAGAAAGAATTGGAATGCTGCTGGAGCATTACAAAGTCCGAAGGGCATGACTGTGTATTCAAATAGACCATATCTAGTTTTAAAGGCGGTTTTCCACTTGTTGCCTTCTCTCATCCTGACTAGGTGGTAAGCCCCTCCTAGGTCTAACTTGGTGTACATTTTGGCTTTTTTAACTTGATCCAACAGGACAGGGATCAAGGGTAATGGGTATTTATTCTTTATTGTGATCTTAATTAACCCTCTATATTCTATACAAGCCCTAAGATCCCCATTAGCCGTGGGAACAAAACAAAGAGGAGAAGCTGCAGGAGACTTGGAAGGACGGATAAATCCATTACCTAGAAGTTGGTCTAAATAGTTCCTTAGATATTGATTTTCGTGTTCAGACAGGGCATACACACAACAACTAGGGAGTATAGCACAAGGAGTCAGATCAATTTGTCAGTCATAAGGTCTGTGCGGTGGCAAGGTTCCTGCTTCGCTTTCATCAAAAACATTAAGGAAGGATGAATACTGCAAAGGCAGCGTTACATCTTTTTCAGCGGCTGTGGCTATGGTGGATTTGTGGGAATCTGTGACACTTGATGTTTGGAGACATTTTTCATTACACCTAAATGAAGAAAACATGATTTTCCTTTCTTGCCAGTTAGTTAAAGGATTATGATAACGTAACCGTGGCATTCCTAGAATAATTCCATACTGAGGAGCATGGATTACATCAAAGATTATTTCTCTACATGTTTGGTGTCTTGATTTCCCCCTTTACAGATCACTGACAAGGGGAAGGTCTGCAGAGTCACCGGACCTCCAGCTAGGAGTTTTCCATCTACAGCTTGTATTATCTCTGGTGTTTTCTTCTTCTTACATGGGATCCCCATGTTTGAATCAATTGTGCATCAATAAAGTTACCAGTGGCCCCAGAATCTACTAAGGCTTTCTTTAGATAAGTCTTTTGTTTTACCAGTACTTCTTGATCTAATTTTAAATGTCTTGACTCAAGTAAAACCTTTTTAGCATCTTGATAAGGGTCCATGGTTACAACCAAGAGCAATCCTTCCTTACATTTTGGGTTTTCTAGTTTTCCTGAGTGATCTGTGCATTTGCTACAACCTTCTTGGTAGGGGTTTGTTTATTTTTTGGTTTTACTGTACATTCTTTAACGAAATGGCCCTTTCGACCACAATACAGACTTTGTCCGTTTTTTCTACATAGATATTTCTCATCTTTTGTTAAGGGCTGCCTGATGGTTCCTATTTCCATTGGTTTATGATTGTGGTCTCCATGAGTTTGTGAGCCTCTATGCTCCTGAACACGCCAGGAACTTTTCGCAGTCTTTTTACGTATTCCACGTCGCTCTACCAAACGGTGGTCTAACCTTAAAACAAGATTTATCAGATCTTGACAATCTTTGGGTTGAAGATCAATCTGTGCAAGAATGTCTTTTAACTCATCTTTGAGTCCTTGATAGAATAGAGCTGATCTATTTTCCTCAGGCCAGGCCTTTTCTGCTACCAGCCTATTAAAGTTAGCCAAGTAAGAGACAAGATCCTTACTTCCTTGTCGCAATTCTAACAGTTCTCGGTCTGCGGACAGAGTAACTGTTCTTCGGTCGAAAACATTTTCCTATTCTCTGACAAAGTCTCTCTAGTTATGAAGCAAAGGATTATCTCAACGCACAAGAGGAATTGCCCAGGTGGCCGCGTCTCCAGTCAGATAAGAAATCAAGAAAGCCACCCTGGATTGGGCATCAGGGAAGGTGTTTGGTCTACAGGTGAAGTGCAATTCTACTTGAGTCAAAAAGGATTGTACTTTCTAAGGATCACCTGAAAACCTTTCTGGGGGAGCCAAAGGAATGGGTGTGGGAACTGTGAGTGATATGTTAGTTGGAGGATTCCCTCCTGAACCTTGAGGAGAAGGATTAAACCTACCCGCACCCAAAGGACTTTGCTCCTTCTTTCCCACTCTGTCTTGTAACTGATCCACCCTTTCTGCTAGGTTGGTTGCTAAGTTTTTAGATTCGACTACATCCACTTGAAGCGGTGTAATTACTTTAAGTAACTCGTCCAATGTGGTCATATTGAAAACCTAGCACAAACCAGGAGGATAAAATGTGTGGGCTCACTATTCTGTCAGCGAGACCGGATCCTCGGGGTTTGCACCTGTTCCCAATATGTCCACCTCTTGGCAGCTCCAAACTCTAATAGCCGTTATAGCACAAAGTTAAAGAATGGCCAAGCGGGGATGGGGTTTAGGTTGGGAACAGCGCGGGGAAGGAGACCTGTGGAAACAAGAGTTAAGAACACAATAGCAAAGTCATTCACATTAACATTCATGAACTTTGTTATACATATCTATACTGTGATAACATGAGAGATCAAGAGCTTTTAAATAACATGACCTTTTAGTTCTGGATACCTGAAGTAAAAGAAGGATTATGCAAACTTTCATATAAGCATTTCCAGAATAACATTTTAGTTACTGAACATGGAACTCTCCCAAGTTAGTTCTTGGAATAGCAACTATGGCATGAGAAGAATCAATTAACACAATAATTCCCAAAACATGAACTGCAACAGACTCATTAATGATGCTGTAAAGTCACACTCTGTTTTGTTTTGAATTTCAGGATTCAATTGCCCAGAAATTACTGTGCATCTTATTGCCAAACTGTACATTAAGATTGCAATATCTGAAATGATCGCACAACACTGCTGATCCGAACTGCAAGGGTTAATTGCCAAGAATGAATCGTGCACACTTCTACCGATTCAACCATCAAGATTTAAATGGCAGGAAATGATTGCGCACTTTGCCGATCTGAACTGCATGGGTTTAATTGCGAAGAATGAATCGCGCACACTGCTGCCGATTCAACCATCAAGATTCAAATGCCAGGAAATGATTGCGCACTCTGCCGATCTGAAATGCAAGGGTTAATTGCCAAGAATGAACCGCGCACACTGCTGCCGATTCAACCATCAAGATTCAAATGCCAGGAAATGATCGGGGTTTAGGTTGGGAACAGCGGGAAAAGAGACCTGTGGAAACACGAGTTAAGAACACAGTAGTAATTCATTCACATTAACATTCATGAACTTTGTTATACATATCTATACTGTGATAACATGAGAGATCAAGAGCTTTTCAATAACATGACCTTTTAGTTCTGGATACCTGGAAGTAAAAGAAGGATTACGCAAACTTTCCTATAAGGATTTCCACAATAACATCTTATGTACTGAACATGGAACTCTCTCAAGTTAGTTCTTGGAATAGCAACTATGGCATGACAAGAATCAATTCACACATTAATTCCCAAAACATGAACTGCGGCAGACTCATGAAGGATACTGTAAAGTCACACTCTGTTTTGTTTTGAATTTCAGGATTCAATTGCCCAGAAATTACTATGCATCTTATTGCCAAACTGTACATTAAGATTCCAATACATGAAATTATCGCACAACTCTGCCAATCTGAACTGCAAGGGTTAATTGCCAAGAATGAATCGCGCACACTGCTGCCAATTCAACCAGCAAGATTTAAATGCCAGGAAATTATCGCGCACTCTGCCGATCTGAACTGCAGGGGTTAATTGCCAAGAATGAATCGCGCACACTGCTGACGATTCCACCATCAAGATTCAAATGCCAGGAAATGATCGTGCACTCTGCCGATCTGAAATGCAAGGGTTAATTGCCAAGAATGAACCGCGCACACTGCTGCCAATTCAACCATCAAGATTCAAATGCTAGGAAATGATCGCGCACTCTGCCGATCTGAAATGCAAGGGTTAATTGCCAAGAATGAAATGCGCACACTGCTGCCGATTCAACCATCAAGATTCAAATGCCAGGAAATGATCATGCACTCTACCGATCTGAAATGCAAGGGTTAATTGCCAAGAATGAAATGCACACACTGCTGCCGATTCAACCATCAAGATTCAAATGCCAGGAAATGATAGTGCACTCTGATGATCTGAAATGCAAGGGTTAATTGCCAAGAAACAATCGCACACACAATTTAATCAAAAGACAAAAACTCACAAATCTCTGGAAACTGAGTCGGGGGCCTACCCTGACCTCCGCCTTACCGCCCTGCCTGAGGATCACCAAGGTAATGAGGACAGGGCCCGGAAATGGTCAAGTAGGCCCCAGGAACAGGAGCCCTGGAAAATGCTGCTGCTCTGCACCAGGACCTCTGAATAGAGAGCACATGAGGCAGGGCTGGGTTCCTTAAATAGACCCAAGCCCCGCCCACCTGCCACACCCAACCACACCTAGCCAGGCTGCAGGAAAGGCTTGGAAATAACCAATACATTGCAAACAGTATTATTGCAAACAGTATTAATGATGTTTCAAGATAAATACCTGCAATGCAAAAAGTTAATATGCACTATCAGCACACAATGCATGAATTATTACATTGCATAATGTTTGTCATCTTGCATTATGTTGCCCGTAGAGAGCGCACTGTCCTGGTGTTGACAGCACTGCCCCCTCCCGAACGCGCTCTAGGGCCTGGTTTGTCTAGGTTTAAGTGGTGAAAACGCTGCATTAGTCGTGGAGCATGAACATCAGATGCTGAGACCCATGAGTCATTCTCTGGACCGTACCCTTTCCAAGATATTAGATACCAGAGAGTACGACCTCTAAATTCTGAATCCAAAACCAGTTTTACTTCGTATTCCAGTTCTCCTTGTACCAGTACTGGAGTTGGTCGAGAGCGAGTTTTCTGGAATGCTCTTTTCAGGAGAGAAGTATGAAACACTGGATGAATACGGAGTGATTTTGGTGACTGTAGTATGTAGGATATTGGATTGATCTGTTGAAGAACTGTGTAAGGACCTATATATTTGGGATTAAACATATGTCTTTTCTTGAAGTCAATGTGACGTGTTGAAAGCCACACTCTATCTCCTGGCTTATATTTTGGTCCCTCACAATGTTTTTTGTCATAATGTTTTTTATGCTTTTGTTTTGCTTTGTTCAGATGTTGTTGGGTTTGTTTCTGGGTTTGATGGAGTTGTCGTATTGTTTCTGTCACTGCTGGTGTAAGTGAACTTTCCTGTGTGATTGTAATTGGCAAAGTAGCTGGATGATAACCAAATAGACCTAAAAAGGGCGTCGCTTCAGTAGACGTATGATACGAGTTATTGTAGGCCAGTTCAGCTAACCAAAGCATTGATACCCAGGAATGAGAAATTTAGAAATAAATAATACATTGCAAACAGTATTAATGCAAACAGTATTAATGAAAATTCAAGATAAATACCTGCAATGCAAAAAGTTAATATGCAATATCAGCACACAATGAATGAATTATTACATTGTGTAATGTTTGTCATCTTGCATTATGCTGCCCGTAGAGCAGGACCTGTCCTGGTGTTGACAGAAGTCACCTTTGCACTAGAAGAGGTGCCCCCACGTGGTCCAGGACCATTTTCCCAGACTTCGTGATTGCGGGGACACCATTTTACGCGTGCAGTACCTATGCCCAGCTTCACAATGGTAACTTTGAATATGGCCATGTAAGGTGTTTAACATCTTGGAATTATACCCCAATGCTGATTCTAGCATTGGTTGTATAATTCTATGCACTCTGGGGGCTCCACTGTGGCCCCCCAGTACTGCCATACGAGCCTTCTGAGGTTTTCCCTGCAGCCCCTGCTGCTGTCAACTCACAGACAGGCTTCTGCCCTCCTGTTGCTCAAGCAGATCAAGCCCAAGAAAGCATAACAAAGCATATCCTTTGGGATAGGAGTGTTACACTCTCTCCCTTTTGAAATAGGTGTTACAGGCATGGGAGGGGTAGCCTCCCAGAGCCTCTGGAAATACTTTGAAGGGTACAGATGGTACCCTCCTTGCATAATCCAGTGTACACAGGTTCATGGACCCCCAGTCCGTGCTCTGGCACAAAAATTGACAAAAGAAAGGGGACTGACCATTCCCCTGTCCATCAACTCAGGGGTGGTGCCCAGAGCTCCTCCAGAGTGTCCCTGGATTTTGCCATCCTGGATTCCAAGGTTATGGGGCACTCTGGGAGCTTCTGAGTGGCCAGTGGCAGCAGGTGATGTCAGAGCCCTCCCCTGATAGATGCTTACCTGTATTGCTGACCAATCCTCCTTTCAGGGCTATTTACGGTCTCTCCTCTGAGTGTTTCCTCAGATTCAGATTGCAAGACTCCACAATGGCTCCATTGCATCCTTTACCTAACCTTCTACAGATGAAACTGCATCTGAACCCTCCAGGAATTCTACAGACTATAACAAAGAAGCAAATGAGACTTCTGCAACATTGTAACTTCATCTCCTGCGAGCAACTGCAACTGTTTCCAGGTCATGCGTCTTCCGAGGACTGCCTGTCTTCAGCCTGCACCAGAAGAACAAAGGAATCTCTATTGAAGTGAAGGAGTCACTTCCCTGCTTCAGCAGGCACCCCACTGTAGCGACGAGCAGTGGATTGGGTTCCCTCTCCTGAAGAAGTGCGTGGCTTCAGCGTCCAGCTGTCTAACTTTGATGGAGGTAAGAGCTTGCCTCCTCACGCAAGACAGTAGCCCCATGCACCGTTTGTTTTGAAGTGGCCAAGGCTTATTGGCATCCTTCCACAAAGTTCTTCATGCACCAAGTAACTCCAGCCCCAAACACTCTAACCTGCAATGCACAGCTTTGTGAGTCGTTCTTCGGCAGCGTGAGATTCCTTTGTGTAGTGCTCCATGGGCCTCCTTTAGCATCGTCTTTGTCCCCGTTCTGTGGGATTCCAGTGCACACTACCTGGTCTTCTGAGGGCTCTCTGAGTTTTTGAGAGTGCCGTCTGTCTCCCCCACCTGGGTAGAGGCCACCAGGTTACTCCTGGTACGTGGCAGTGCCATTTTCTGTTAACTGCGTGCTTTGCGTGGGCCAAGGCTTGTTGGTGGAATCCAGCAACAAAAACCAGACTGCAATCATCCATCCAGCATGGGACATCATCTGCACCAACCAGGAACCCACATCTATCTTCTTGGGTGCAGTACTGACTGTTCTTCTTCACCGGTGGTTCTTCTTTTGCTCCTTCATCCAGGTTAGCAGGGACTCCTGTTCTCTCTGGACTCTTCAGTACTTCCTGGACTTGGTCCCCTTCTTCCACAGGTCTTCAAGTCTAGGAATCCATCGTTGGTGTCTTGCAGTCTCTTCTGGTTCTTGCAAAATGTTTTATCACGTGTTCTTGTGTGTTCGAGGAAACTTACTGTGATTTACTCCTGCTTTCCTGGGCTCTGGGGTGGGTTCTATTACTTACCTTTGGTGTTTTCTTACACTCGCAGTACCCCTCTATACACTACACATGTCTAGGTGGGAAACCAACTTTCGCATTGCAATATTTTAGTATATGGTTTGTGTTTCTCCTAGGTCCATTTCTAACTATTGTCATTTTCATTATTTGCACTGTTTTCTAACTGTTTTTACAGCTTTTTCTGCACTCTAGAGTATATACTGTGTATATTACTTACCTCCTAAGGGAGTATAGTCTCTAAGGTATTTTTGGCATTTGTGTCACCAAAATAAAGTACCTTTATTTTTGTAACACCTAGTATTTTCTTTCATGTTTGTGAGTACCGTGTGACTACAGTGGTATTGCATGAGCTTTGCCTGCCTCCTAGTTAGGCCTTGGCTGCTCATCCACACTACCCCTAGAGAGCCTGGCTTCTAGACACTGACTACATTTTACTAATAAAGGATAACTGGACCTGGTATAAGGTGTAAGTACCTTATCCCAGCCTCCTACATTGGTGGTGCAACAGTGGGATAAGTACTTGCAATTGCCTTATCACTCTGTCACCAGTGCTTTCCACAGGAAAGTGGACTCTATACCTAAAGCTATACATATACCTAGTACAGGATCTAGGGCCATATGTACGAACACTTTTTCCCATAGACACAGAATGGGAAAAAACCTTTGCTACATCTGGCCCCTAGTATCTTACTTTCCTTTCTAAGAGACTAAGGGTTAGGTAGAGTAGGGTTCTCTTTTCACTTACAATACTCTAACACTCACTACACTACAGGGATCATTATGACCCTGCCAGTCCTGCCCCTCCACGCTGGCGGTGGCAGCCAGACCGCCAACAGTGTGGCGGTGCAGGATGGCCAAATTATGACAATGGAAGTGAACTGGCTGCATTGCAGCCACTTCACCACCTGTACCTCCAGTGGGGTAGGACCACCTTCAACCCGGCGGTCCACCAAACACCGCCAATGGTATTTTGAGCATCCTTACCACCAGGGATTCCATGGTGGCAGCCCCGCCACAGAATCCCTGGCTGTAACGATACTGGCGACCGGAATAGTCATTCCTGTTGCCACTGCAGGACTCCCCAACCCCCCACCTCCATGTAGGACCCACCCCCTCCCCCTCCCCCTCCCCGATCCCATCAGGAGCCCCCACCCCCAAAGCAGTGACACCCCCTCACCCCCCGATCCCCATTCTGAACCCCCTCCCCCTGATACCCCTTTCTGAACACCCTGCCCCACAGATCCCCATTCTGAAGCCCCCGTACATGCACACAGGCACACATCACACATAAACGCACACATACATGCACACTCATTCACACACACATGCACACACGGCCACGCATACACGCATTCAAACAAGAACACATACACTTGCATGCACACGCATACAAAACAACACAACACCCCCCTCCCTTGTCAGTCGATCACCCTACCTGGTGGTCGCAGTGGTCGTCTGGGAAGGAACGGGGTCCATGGTGCTTGCTCCGCCGCCAGTATCCCATCACAACAACACAGCCACTCCGTTTACAGTGATATAATATGGCGGATGGTGTAGTGGTGACATGGCAGTGGCAGTAGAGCAACCTCCACTAGACCGCCGACCTCCAGTATGGCTGCTTGCTGCTTTCTCGCCTAATCACCTAATAGTGGCAGAGAGCAGCCAGCAGCCATAATATGGCTATCTGAAGACCGCCAACACTGGGGGTCATTTGGCCGGTGATACATTGGCGGTCTGTGTAAAAGATTGCCAATATCAAAATGACCACCAATGTCTACTCCTGAGCCTAGCTCTAAGGCCATGGGTACTCCCTATGAGGCCATGACCTTCAAAGAACTCAAAGGGGTTTGCTCAGGGATGAACTTAGATGTAGGGAAGAACCCTAACAGGATTATTTTTTCAGCCTCCTTTTTCAGGATGACCAGGAACAGACTGGTAACCAGGAGGAAGAGGAGGAAGAGTCTACAATGTTAGAGTCAGGGAATCATCCTGCAGATTCAGGGGAGGGCTCTTCAAAATATCTTCCCCCTAGCAAACCATCTAGTGTAGCTGGCAGTGGGAGGGGTAGTCACTCTGGGAGCCCTCCCTTCACACTAGAGGTCAAGTTACCAGGGTTACTAAGGTTAGGGAAAGATCTACCTCTGCACACTCTCAAATCACCTCAGTTTCTGAGGGATCCCAAGGTTCAACTCCAGGTGATGACTCCATAGATAGGGAGCTCAGGAAACTGAGACTGAAGGAGGCCAGGCTGAGGCTGCAGCAGCAACTGCTAGCCATAGATAGGGAGGCCTTGGCGACGGAGAGAGAAAGGTAGGGGTTGGGGTTAGTTCCCTATGGTGACAGCAGTAGTTTCAGGAGTTATGGGGTCATGGAAGACACCATTGACTCTAGAAACTTATATAAAATTGTTACCCCATACAAGGTGGGTGTAGGAAAGTACCATCTTACCTGGCATGCTACCCCCATTTTTACATGTATATCAGTTTGTTTTTGACTGTCTCACTGGGATCCTCCTAGCCAGGACCCCGGTGCTCATAGTTTTTGACCTGAATGTGTATACCTGTGTAGTGACTAACTGTGTCACTGAGGCTCTGCTAATCAGAACCTCAGTGTTTATGCTCTCTCTGCCTTTACATTTGTCACTATAGGCTAGTGACCACTTTTACAAATTTCAATTGGCATACTGAAACACCCCTATAATTCCATAGTATATGGTACCTAGGTACCCAGGGTAATGGGGTTCCAGGAGATCCCTATGGGCTGCAGCATTTCTTTTGCCACCCATAGGGAGCTCAGACAAACCTTTACACAGGACTCCCATTGCAGCCTGAGTGAAATAACGAAACGTTATTTCACAGCCATTTTCACTGCACGTAAGTACCTTATAATTCACCTATATGTCTAAACTTCACTTGCTGAAGGTTAGGTGCAAAGTTACTAAGTGTGAGGGCACCCTTGCAATAGCAAAGGTGCCCCCACATAGTTCATGGCCATTTTCCCGGACTTTGTGAGTGCAGGGACACCATTAAACGTGTGCACTACATATAGGTCAATACCTATATGTAGCTTCACAATGGTAACTCCGAATATGGCCATGTAACATGTCTAAGATCATTGAATTGTCCCCCCACTCCAAATCTGGTATTGGGGAGCTAAGTCCATGCATCCCCGGGGCTCCACTATGGACCCCGGGTACTGCCAAACCAGCTCTCTGTGGTTTCCTCTGCAGCTACCGCTGCTGCCACCCCACAGACAGGCTTCTGCCCTCCTGGGGTCTGGGCAGCCCAGTCCCAGGAAGGCAGAACAAAGCATTTCCTCTGAGAGCAGGGTGTTACATCCTTTATCTTTGGAAATAAGTGTTAAAGGCTGGGGAGGGGTAGCCTCTCCCAGCCTCTGGAAATGCTTTGAAGGGCACAGATGGTGCCCTCCCTGCATAAGCCAGTCTACACTGGTTTAGGGAACCCCCAGTCCCTGCTCTGGTGCGAAACTGGACAAAGGAAAGGGGAGTGACCACTCCCCTATCCATCACCACCCCAGGGTTGGTGCCCAAAGCCCCTCCAGTGTGTCCCAGACCTCTGACATCTTGTTTCCAGAGGTGTGAGGGCACTCTGGAGGCCTCTGAGTGGCAAGTGCCATCAGGTGACGTCAGAGACCCCTCCTGATAGGTGCAAACCTGACTAGGTAGCCAATCCTCCTCTCAGGGCTATTTAGGGTCCCTCCAGTGGACTTTTCCTCATATAATGACTTGCAAGAATCCAGCAGGACTCCTCTGTACTACTCTCTTCAACATCTGCCAAGGATCGACCGCTGACTGCTCCAGGACGCCTGCAAAACTGCAACAAAGTAGCCAGAAGACTACCAGCGACATTGTAGCGCCTAATTCTGTCCGCTTTCTCGACTGTTTCCTGGTGGTGCATGCTCTGGGAGCTGACTGCCTTCACCTGGCACTGGAAGCCACAAAGAAATCTCCAGTGGGTCGATGGAATCTTCCCCCTGCTTCAGCAGGCCCCAAACTTCAGCTTCACCGGTACTCTGGGACCCCTCTCATCCTGACGAGCATGGCCCCTTGAACATAGGTGGTAGACCCAAGTGACCCAGACTATCCAGTGGTCCAACTGTTCAAATTTGGAGGAGGTAAGTCCTTGCCTCCCCTCTCCAGACAGTAATCCTGTGCACCACGTGAACTTCAGCTTCAAGGGATTCTGTGCACATTTCCAAGAAATCCTGCATGCACAGCGAAGCCTAGGTCCCCAGCACTCTGTCCTGCAATGCTCAGCTCCCTGAGTTGATATCCGGTGTCGTGGGACCTCCTTTTGCAGTGTTGAGAAAACTGCCATATTCAGACTTCTTGAACCCGTGTTCAAGGACTTCTGTGGGTGCTTCCTGCTTGTGCATGGGCTCTCTATATTTATGAGGGCCCCCTCTGTCTCCTTTCCCAAGTGGCGACATTCTGGTCCTTCCTGGGCCCGGGCAGCACCCTTTTTCTTTCACCATGACTCTTGCAGCTAGCAAGGCTTGTTTGTGGTATTTTGCCAAAGAAACACTTCTGCATCCTCCAACATGCTGTGGGACATCTTCTGCATGAAGAAGAACTTCCTACCTCCTTTCGTTGTTGCAGAATCTTCAGCTTCTTCCAACCAGAGGCTAGCATTTTGCACCTTCATCCGGGGTTTAGTGGGCACCTGCCCCGCCGGACATATTTGCGACTCTTGGACTTGGTCCCCATCCTTTACAGGTCCTCAGGTTCAGGAATCCGTCTTCAGTGTTTTGCAGTCTGTTGTGGTCTTTGCAAAATCCTGTATCGCGACTTTAGTGTGTTTCCGTGGAAATAGTAATACTTTACTCCTACTTTCCAGGGTCTGGGGGTGGGGTATCATGGACACCCTTAGTGTTTTCTTACACTCCCAGTGACCCTATACACACTACACTAACCTAGGGGCCCATTCTTGGTTCTCATTCCACTTTCTTAGGATATGGTTTGTGTTGCCCCTAGGCCTTTTACATCCTGTTGTATTCTACAGTGTTTGCACTACTTTCTGACTGTTTTACTTTCCTGATTTGGTCTGTTGTGTATATTTTGTATAGTTTACTTACCTCCTAAGGAAGTATATCCTCTGAGATATTTTTGGCACATTGTCACTAAAATAAAGTACCTTTGTTTTTTAGTAACACTGAGTATTGTCTTTCTTATGATATAGTACCAATATGAAATAGGTGGTATTCCATGAGCTTTGCATGTCTCCTAGTTCAGCCTTGGCTGCTCTGCTATAGCTACCTCTATCAGCCTAAGCTGCTAGAACACTGCTACTCTACTAATAAGGTATAACTGGAACTGTCACAAGGTGTAAGTACCATTGGTACCCACTATAAGCCAGGCCAGCCTCCTACAGTGGGGGATGACATCCAAAAGTGTTTTGCTGCACTTGAGAGGGCCTGTAAAGTTCAGAGGGCCTCTCACATGCAGTGGGCTGCTATTCTTTGCTTGTCCTTCACTGATAAGGTGATGGACAGACTCCTCACTGTCAGGGAGGAGGACTCAGATAACTGCAGTATCCTTAAGAATGCACTCATAGATGGTTTTGGGCTCACCGCAGAGCCGAACAGAATTAAATTCAGAGAAACCAAAAAGTAATCCTCACAGGATTGAGTTGAGTTTGTGGACTGTTCTGTCAAAGCTTTATAAGGCTGGTTACATGGCAGCAAAGTGTCGGACTATGAGGGTCTATATAATCTAATCTTGAGAGATCATATTTTGAATAACTGGGTGTCTGATTTGTACACCAATACTTGGTATACTCAGATCTGACGTCTCCACGAGAATTGGGAAAGAAGGCAGTCAAATGGGTCAGAACAAGGGTGAGCAGAAAAGCTCATACTGGGGGTGACAAAGAAAAGAAGAAAGATGGTGAAAAGTCTCAGGACAAGCATGGGGACAAACATAAACATAAAGATTCCTCTTCAGATCCACAACACTCCTCTGGGGTGGGATAAAACTTCTTCCTCTTCCTCTTCTACACACAATAAAAAGCCTTGGTGCTATGTGTGCAGAGGAAAAGGCCATATACCAGGGAACAAGTCCTGTCCAGGTAAACCCCCGTAGCATACCACCACTACTACACCCACTTCATCTTCTAGTACCCCAGGAGTAGTAGTAATAGTGATGGGACTACTGGCAATAGTCAAAGTAAAGGTGTGGTTGGGTTCACTTTTGAGTCCATCATAGAAACTTGGGTAGGTGTAGAAAGCCCCAAGACAGTTTGTGTCTCACCTGGCGGCATTGGCCTTGTACCTTGGCAGCTTGTCCCCTTAACATGGATAAGTTCAAGCAGTCAATTGAAATAAATGGTGTTGAGGCCCAGGCCTACAGGGAAATAGGTGCCAGTATCACTTCAGTGACTGAAAGCCTGATGTCACCTGCACTGACAGACGTACCATGTTACTGATGTCAACAAATCCACTCAGTCTCTCCCCTGAGCTGTAATGCAACTTAGGTGGGGTGGAGTTACTGACCCTAAGCAGGTGATGGTGTCACCTAGCTTACCTGTAGACTGTCTCCTAGAAAATGACCTAGAGGCCTTAAGTTGGGCTGAAGTACAGTTTAGGACCCATGCATCCATGCTGGTTATCCCCAAGGAATTGCTTCCTTAAATCTCAAGAGAGATGAAAAAGCAAAGAAGAGAAGGAGCCCTGAAGCCTCAGGATCCTCCTCGCCCTACAGGTAAAAAGGGTATCAAAGTATCCCTTACCCACCCTAACACGAAGTATACCATTCCTGTGGTGGGAAATACCTCTCCGAGGGTAGAACCTGTACCAAGCGAGTCCACAGCTGAGCTCCCAGAGGTAAAAGACCCTCTCTGTGAAAACACTGCAACAGGCAAGCATACCTGCCCTGCCTTAGTAAATTTGGAGCAACCCTCTAGCCCTCCGAGAGAAACTGTAGTGCAGCATCCCTGCACTACCTCAAAATAGGACAGCAGCCTTGTCCTTATGTGGAGCCTTTAAGACAGCAACCCTGTCCTGTTCCAACCCAGGAGGGACAGCAACCATGTCCTCTTTTGGAGCCATGGGGGCTAACGTTTTGCTCTGCTCTTCCTAAGACAGCATCCCTGTCTGGCACTACAATCCCTAGGACAGCAACCCTGTCTTGACATAGGATCCCAGGGACAGCCATCCTGCCCCACTTTAAAACTTTTTTAATAACCTTACAAATCGGGAATCTCAGAGTTCACACTTGCACTGTTCTCTAGCTAAAAATCTCCAAACAGGGAGGTTCACCTCCTCACAGGGAAGGGACCATACATTGGATTATAAAGGGAGTAACCACTCTATTGCAGGTCTTCTCTCCACTTATCACTACTTAGACAATAAAGTCTCAACTGGTCAAGGTTAGCCTTATTGTCCTTCGTTTGGTGGGGGGATGTGTGAGAAAGTAGCCTCTTTCTAGCATGATTACCCCTATCTTTGGTCTGTTTTTCAGTGTTTGACTGTGTCACTGGGTTCCTGCTAACCAGGACCCCAGTGCCTATGCTCTCTTCACTTAAATTTGGTTGTTGGATACTGCTAACACAGTATTCCACTCATAATTGGCATACTTGTGCCCCCTTATAAGTCTCTAGTATATGGTACTTAGCTACACAGGGCACTGGGGTTCCAGGAGATCCCTATGGGCTGCAGCATTACTTCTGCCACCCATAGGGAGCCAATGCAAAGGCTTCTACAGGACTGTCATTGCAGCTTGTGTGAAATGGTACATGCACCCTTTTCACAGCAATTTACACTGCACCAGGTCACTTATAAGTCACCCATATACCAGGCCTTCCATCCCTGAAGGCTGGGTGCAGAGTACCTGTGTGTGAGGGCATCCCTACACTAGCAAAGGTGCCCACACGTCATCCAATACCATTTTCCCAGACTTTGTGAGTGCGGGGACGCCATTTTACGTGTGCACTGGACATAGGTCAATACCTATCTCCAGCTTCACAATGGTAACTCTGAATATGGCCACATAAGGTGTCTAACATCTTGGAATTATACCCCAATGCTGATTCTAGCATTGGTTGAATAATTCCATGCACTCTAGGAGCTCCACTGTGGCCCCCAGTACTGCCATACCAGCCTTCTGAGGATTTCCAGGCAGCCCCTGCTGCTGCCACCTCATTGACCGGTTTCTGCTTTCCTGTTGCTCAAGCAGCTCGAGCCCAGGAAGGCAAAACAAAGCATTTTCTTTGGGAGAGGGGTGTTACACCCTCTCCCTTTAGAAATAGGTGTTACAGACATGGGAGGGGTAGCCTCCCAGTGACTCTGGAAATGCTTTGAAGGGCACAGATGGTGCCCTTGTTGCATAATCCAGTCTAAACTGGTTCAGGGAGCCCCAACCCCTGCTCTGGCATGAAACTGGACAAGGGAAAGGGAAGTGACCACTCCCCTGTCCATCACCACCCCAGGGGTGGTTCCCAGAGCTCCTCCAGCGTGTGTCTCTTGATTTTGCCATCTTGGATTCCAAGGTGATGGGGCACTCTGTGAGCATCTGAGTGGCCAATGCCAGCAGGTGAAGTAAGAGCCCTCCCCTGATAGGTGCTTACCAGTGTAGCTGACCAATCCCCCTTTAAGGGCTTTTTAGGGTCTCTCTCTCTGGGTGTTTCCTGAGATTCGGATTGCAAGACTCCAACAGGAATCCTCTGCATCCTCTCCTTCACCTTCTATCGATGAAACTGCATCTGGATCCTTCAGGAACTAGACAAACTGCAACAAAGAAGCAAAGACGACTTCTGCAACATTGTATCTTCAGCTCCTGCCAGCAACTGCTACTGTTCCCAGGTCGTGCATCCTCCGAGGACTGCCTGTCTTCAGCCTGCACCAGAAGAACGAAAGAATCTCACTTGAAGTGGAGTCACTTCCCTGCTTCAGCAGGCACCCCTCTGCAGCGACGACTGGTGGCTTGGGTCCCCTCGCCTGAAGAAGTGCATGGATCCAGCAACACGGGTAGTGGACTGAATTGGTCCTGATGGTTCTGACGTCCAGCTGTCCATTTTTGGTGGAGGTAAGAGTTTGCCACCCCATGCAAGACAGTACCCCCTTGCACCACTTTTTTTTTGCAGTTGCCAAGGCTTGTTGGCATCCTTCCACAAAGTTCTTTGCACACCGTGCAGCTCCAGCCCCCAGCATTCCTGTGATTCACAGCTTCCTGAGTGATTTTCCGGCGGCGTGGGATTCCTTTGGGTAGTGCTGCATGGGCCTCCTTTTGCACCTTCTTTTTCCATATGCTGTGGGACTCCTGTGCATGCTGCTTGTTCTTCTGAGGGCTTTCTGAGCTGCTGAGAGCCCCCTCTGATCCCCCTCCTGGGAAGAAGCCACCAGGTCCCCCCCGGCCCCGGGCAGCACCATTTTCCACTAACTGCGTGCTTTACATGTGCCAAGGCTTGTTGGTAGGATCCAGCGATGCAAACCAGACTGCAATCATTCATCCAGTGTTGGACATCATCTGCACCAACCAGGAACCCGCATCCGTCTTCTTGGGTGCAGTACTGATTGTTCTTCTTCACTGGTGGTTCTTCTTTTGCACCTTCATCCGGGTTAGCAGGTGCTCCTGTTCTCCCTGGACTCCTATGTGCTTCATGGCCTTGGTCCCCTTCTTCCACAAGTCTTCAGGTCCAGGAATCCATTGATGGTGTCTTGCAGTCTCTTCTGGTTCTTTCACAATCTTCTATCACTTGTTCTTGTGTGTTCTAGGAAACATACTTTGATTTATTCCTGCTTTCCTGGGCCTTGGGGTGGGTTCTATTACTTACCTTTGGTGTTTTCTTACACTGGCAGTGCCCCTCTACACACTACACTTTCCTAGGTGGGAAACCAACTTTCACATTCCACTATTTTAGTATATGGTTTGTGTTTCCCCTAGGCCCATTTCTAACTACTGTGAATTTCACTATTTGCACTGTTTTCTAACTCTTTTTACAGCTATTTGTGTATCCTGGTGTATATACTGTGTATACTACTTACCTCCTAAGGGAGTATAGTCTCTATGGTATTTTTGGCTTTTGTGTCACCAAAATAAAGTACCTTTATTTTTTGTAACACTGAGTATTTTCTTTCATGTGTGTGAGTACTGTGTGACTACAGTGGTATTGCATGAGCTTTGCATGTCTCCTAGTAAGGCCTTGGCTGCTCATCCACACTACCCCTATAGAGCCTGGCTTCTAGACACTGACTACATTTCACTAATAAGCAATAATTGGACCTTGTATAAGGTGTAGGTACCTTGGGTACCCACTACAAACCAGGCCAGTCTGCTACAGGAAGATAATCAGTTTACCATATAGACCAGTGCTTCTCAAACTTTCTGGAACCGTGACCCACTTTTTAGTACCATGATACATTTGGGCAATAAGGTGACATTGGCCTTACCTCACTATAAAGATGAGTGCGTGGACCTCGCCATGAATCATTGGGAGTTAGCTTAGAGTCACCCTGTATCAACAGGTGCATGGACCTTAACCTCCACAATGGATGCTGGGTACTAGAAAGCTTTGCAGGACTCATAATGCTAAATATATATAGGTTTTTAAATTTTAAAGAAATGGTTGTGATAATTATTACATTCATAAATTATGGGTACTGTGTCTTGAAAAGACCTAATCCGCAGTGAAAACTGAGTTCGTTTTTTACTATTTGGGGATGTATTGTATAGAGCTGCACAGGCTCGTTGTAGATTTTAAGCAACATTTTTTCAATTTGAGATGACTAAAATTCATACATATAACTCAGAATTTCTCTGGTTTAATGCATGAAATGCTGACAACACAAGTCAAAAACTAAAAGCAGGGCTTGCTTCTCTGTTTGAACTTGGTCCATTTATAGTTCATGCATGAACACAAAAAGATGTTGCTCAGCTCTGAGCAAGAACACCTCTTCATGATATGGCCTTTGGTACTTATGTGATGTACTATGATGAATTCTTGGGCCAGTTTAAGTACTTGTATTTGGTATACTTACATGTGACTGGAGAATTTACACCTCTTCATTCTTCTACCACCCAAGAGCTTCAAAGGGGGCTCTCACAGTTGCCTGGAAGGATAGGATAGCCTGACAGACAAGTGCTGCCCTGACGTTTACAGTGAACATTTGTGCCATCACCTAGCTTGTTTCATGAAGGGGTCCCTTTTAGACTCTTTGGGGCATATTTATACTTGTTTTGCACTGAATTTGCATCATTGTTTTATGTAAATTCGGTGCAAAACTAACTCCATATTTATACTTTGGCGCTAGACCCGTCTAGTGCCAAATTTATGGAGATAAAGTCATTTTTTGGCCATGGAAACCTACCTTGCGTCAATGAGATGCAAGGTAGACGTTCCCATGCACAAAATGACTCTATGGCCTTAGCGCCAAATTTATGCCCGTGCTAAAATCAGGCAAGGAGGAGGAGGGATCAAATAATGGTGCAAAGCCTGCTTTGCACCATTATTTAAAGCCCAGGTCAGGGCAGGCATTAGGGGACCTGTGTGCCTATTTCCATGGCGGAACACCATGGAATAAGCCCAAAGGTGCCCTCCCCTGTCCCCAGGGACACCCCCACCCACACCAGAGGGACAGTGGAGGATCGAGGACCCCATCCCAGGTAAGTACAGGTAAGTATTGATTTTTTTAAAGTGCTTTTGAAGGCCCTGGAATAGGCCCCCCTACATGGCACTAGGTGCAATAGCCATGCCCAGGGCACCCTAATCCCCTGTGCTGGCCATTGGGGTGGCGGGTATGACTCCTGTCTTTTCCAAGACAGGAGTCATGTGGTATGGATGGTTTTCCGTCAGAAAATGATGCTAGGCTGGTTAGAGTCCTTTTTTTTACTCTAATCTGGCTTATGTCATTTTTTGGTGCAAAACCCCCTTCTCCCATACCGCCAGCCCCACCCGGCTAACATAATTTTTTTTACACTAGTCTACCCTTTGCACCAGCTTGCACCATTCCATAAATATGGTGCCCAGCTGGTGCTCAGAAATGGTGCAAGCTGGCGCTAAACTTTTTGGTGCAAAACTGTGTTAGTCTTTGTCTTCCCTGCTTTGTCATCAGTGGGAAGTCAGAGGAGAAAAACTAAAGGGTGCTAGAATTCTGTTGAACTTAATCGGGTAGCTAGTGCTGTGGGTGCAGTGGGGGGGCAAGAGTGATATCTTCCACTGCAGGGCTGTCCAGAGCCATGCAGTATTTTCCTCTGCACATGCTTCTAGGAAGCTGTTTTCAGTGAAATTAAGCACTCCACCAGAAAAAAATGACACTGCACTGTAGAAAAGGTAGTGCAGAGTTTGGACTTGTTATTGATTGGACTAGGAGCACTAAAATGGCAATTTATTTCTCGTTATAAAAACAATGTGTGACTCACTAGCACTCCCTAGCTGTTGAGAACTTAAGAAGCCTGGAACTAGGGAATGCTGAATTAAACTCTGTTTGCTTTTCTGGAAAAACTCCTGCGGGACTTCAGGAAAAACTGTTGAAGACCTACACTAGTTGTAGGAATTGTGGGGCTTACTCTACAAATGATTTCAGCACTAATAAGAAATCTCGGGTGGAAAATATTTTGCAGATAAACACATAGGTCATTTGCCTGATTTCCCTGGTTTGTGGGACTAAATTTCCCGGCAGATAAAGGAAATTGGAGCCATCATTACATGTTGCCAACGTCTTTGTGCTCCTTGACCTGTTGTGTAGCCATTTTAGTTTTAGCTCCATGCACGTTATTTTAGCACATGAGGCCTGCCGCTGTACACTTTAGCCTAGATATATTGTCTTGTCTTGTTTTATTTCTCTCTATCTAGCTGTTCTTGCTTAGGCCAGCACTACGTTCTCAAACAAGTCATTCTTGTTCAGTCTGTGCTTCTGTCAAGGCTGTAGCAAGATAGGTTGCTGGTGAACGTGGTAAAGATTTTGTTTCTTGTATTCATAGAAAAACACATATCCTTACGTAGGGACATTTTCTCAGAACATCTGCTGTTTTATTATAAAAACACTTCCCTGTCCCTTACATGTTAGAGGGAGATTCCAGCCAGAGGACCACGACTGTATGCTGATTGCTAAACGCTTTGCTGCAGCTGCTTATCCAGACTTCAGGCCTTTGCTCAGCAATGGGGAATGATGTCTTCCCAGGGGAACCTGAAGGGCAGAATTAGAGCTTAACATGCTGTGCTCTATCATAGCCTAGGTAGGAGTAAGTCTATTGATTTTAGTGACAACATGGTGGCGTTATTCTTATGCTTTACTCTCCTTGTCACAATTCTAATTCTGTCAAGCTTTATTGTCCTGGTTATTGCAATACATGCTTTATTGTCTAAGATGCAGTCGCTTCATTAAATACCTTAGTGAAACATATACTGCTTCTGCTTGTCATTTGTATATGTGAGACTAATGTAACTGAGAGAAACGGATGGGACCTGAGTAACCAGGATTTCCTTGAGAAGTCAATTGTGTCATGTACTCGGCTGCCCAATCATCCCTGCTCTTGGGTGGAGATGAGGCACTGCTAGTTAGTTGGAGCAAACCGCGTATTAGGATGACAGGTGTCACCTGTAGAGGGTTAAGACTCAGTCTCCCACACCGCAGAATAATGAGAGACTACGCAACAGACCTATTCAAGTTACCACACTCTAAGTGTGGAACTCAGTACTTGGATCAATAACTACATCCAATCTGACTGTGGGCCTTTGCTGCTATTTACGCCTGCCCCTTATGCCACTTGGAGGTTTATCAACCCAAAGATCAACATTTACATTACATGTACATATACACTACATCTGATCTGGCACTGGACATCTATCCTTCCTGGAACCCCTTCACAGATATAGCCTGAGGGGACTGTTTCCATTTGACTTTTCATGCTCCAAAGGGGGGAGAATTCCTGACCATGCAAATTATCAACATCATTCAAATTGTATGCACTTACAGAAAAGTTTCACTCACATATTCAGCCTTCATAAAAACCCTACCCAAATACAGCCTGTACATTGTCCAGATTTTACTTTTCACGCACCAAAGTACTTTTAAGTGCTGAGGTGAAAATGCAGGCCATAACCATCCACAACTCATTGAATCTTCAATCTATCAAAAAAAGAAACTAATGTACTTGTAAAAAGCTTCAAGTTTTATTCTTGCTCACAAAAAGAAGGGCAAAGTGTGACCAGCATATATCTGATGTCAGATGGATTTAGACAGTATTGCAAATTGACACCTTAAAGTTAATGAACTCATGCCATGCGCAAGTGCGACAGAGAGTCAAGACTTAGGGCCTGATTGCGACATTGGCAGATGGGATACTCCATCACAGATGTGACGGATATCCCGTCTGCTGTTTTACAAGTTCCATTGGATATAATGGAACTTGTAATACGGTGGATGGGATATGCCCCATGTTTGCGACAGAGTGTCACATCCTCCAAGGTCATAATCAGGCCCATAGTATGAGTGGCTAAGGATCCAGCTTGCAGGATGCTAAACCCATAGCCAAAATGTGGAGCAAAAACATAATTTATAAAACGGCAAGCAAATTATCTTAAGACAGTGAAGTAAGAGAATCTATGAACAGGAAGCTGCCTACTCCCGGTATGAAGTCTGGCATGAGTGTTTTGGGTGTTATAGACAAAGACAACAATCTGAAGCAGGTAGGACACTTTAGTACATGAGGAGAAGTTGTCTATATTATTCTAGGTTCAGATAAAGGCTGGGCAGAGAAAGGATTTTAAGGTTAATTAATCTTTCACACCTGACACACCCTGGAACAGGGGCATTTATAGGATTTTGGGGGCCCCAGTCAAATGTATTTTGAGGGCCCCGGTTTGGAGCAGCTTTGAATTTATGATCCAGTTTCAGCTCTCTCAGTCCCTCTTTGGCCAGGTCACTGGCAGCGCACAGGCACACTCGTTCAAATTCTAAATCTGTTTACATCTAATATTCAGGGATGTGTTTTCAGTATTGTTATATAGCAGCTGCTCAGTAATATAACTGAACATATTCTCTGTGACACCCTATCATTTCCTATATGTGAGGTCCTGTTTTGATCTAAAAGAAATATTTTTATGGATCTCATCAAAATAAACACAGCATTTCTCTGAAACATGTCTGCAATAGGCCTGGAACTGGGGAATGCTGAATTAAACTCTGTTTGCTTTTCTGGAAAAACTCCTGCGGGACTTCAGGAAAAATTGTTGAAGACCTACACTAGTTGTAGGAGTTGTGAGGCTTACTCTACAACTGATTTCAGCACAAATAAGAATGTGCTCACATGTCATCCGTGATGGTATTTATCAGCTAATCACCTTTCATTAAGGTGTCTTTTAGCCTCAAACTGTTGTCTGGATAGACTGTGCATTTTAATCTGAAATTAGTTATGATTTGATGAATAGACCTTTTCGGAAATGAATTGTGTGCTGCATTGAATCCACTATGGCATGTTTACAAGGCTAGCAGTCCTGGGACCGACAGCCTTGCTGTGGCAGTTGGACCGCCGCACTCCAGGCAGTCCAACTGCCTAATTATGACTTTGGTGGGCAGACACGCTTAAAGATGGCCATCCCCACCAGGAACTTTGTTCCTGACATAGTGACGGTGGTCGAGGTTGTACTCACCTAGGGCGGCGCTGAACTCAGTGGTGCCTGGCTGATTACAACCCCACTTTCTGCCAGCCTTTTCATGACAAGGACCCCATCATGAAAGGGCTGGTGGAAAGCAAGTTTTGGGGTCCACTGCCCCCCTGCCCAGCACCATTGGCAGCAACACACTTCTAATATAAAGCTGACCTAAATGAGGGCACTGGCATAGCAAGGATGCAATGAGCCCAGTTGCAAGCAAGGAAATCCCCCCCTTTGACTCTTGTTAAGGAAGTAAAATACAGCATTTATCAGGGTTCAATGGGTCCTTGTGCCACTGCACCTGCTGCACCAATGATAATGGCCCTCATTACAAGCCTGGCGGTAAATGCCGCTTACCGCCGTGCAGAAGACCGCCAACATACTGCTGCGGCTGCAGAATTCCGCTACAGCTATTACGACCCACAGCTCCGAATCCGCCATAATACAGGCACCCACACAAGTCCGCCACACCAAAGGTCAGTGATAAACTGGTGATAACAAAACCGACACCGTCACGCCAACAGGAATATGCCCACAGTATCACCACCCACGAATCAACGCGGCGGTCTTTCAACCGCGGTATTCCACACACTGAAATCAAAATACACACACATTTACAAAACACAACCACATTGGACAAATCAAAATACACACACCTGACACACATACACACACAACACCCACACACCCAATCCAATATAAAGCACCCACCCACATCACCCACAAACCCTTACTACCAGAATTTTGAAACCCCACCAGAGAGAGAGTACCACCATAAACAGCACCAGCATCCACAGACACACAACACCATCACTTACACAACATCCACGCACCTCAAACAACCCACAACAACACATCCCCTCACACATCACAACACACACCACCTTACACATCACCCCCACCACATCATGGCACCTCAACGACACCCCAGGTTCTCTGAGGAGGAGCTTAGGGTCATGGTGGAGGAAATTGTCCAGGTAGAGCTACAGCTATTCGGATCACAGGTGCAGCACACCTCCATTGCAAGGAAGATGGAGCTGTGGCGCAGAATTGTCGACAGAGTCAACCCAGTGGGACAGCATCCAAGAACTAGGGATGACATCAGGAAGATGTGGAACGACCTACGGGGGAAGGTGCGTTCAGTGGTCTCCAGACACCAGATTGCTGTACAGAGGACTGGCGGTGGACCCCCACCTCCTCCCCCACAACTAACAACATGGAAGGAGCAGGTCTTGGCAATACTGCATCCTGAGGGCCTCGCAGGACTAGCAGGAGGACTGGACTCTGGTAAGTCAACTCTTTACTACCTTATCCCCTCCACCTTACCTGCATACCATCACATACTCCCACCCTCACCATCACCCCCATCACTCCGACACCTCACATATGACCCACTATCACAAACCCACCCATCCCAATACCAAGCCCTGCATGCCACACCCAAGCATGGACACCCATCACCAAAGCATGTCCACTACAGATACCCACACAGACCCCAAACCAAATATCACACAAGGACCAAGCCAAGAATGCAAGCACTGGAGTACAGGGTCACTCACCCATTGCACACAATGGCACACACAGATGCAATAATCATGCCTTTACACCCCTGTAGGACCCCTAGCCAACGTCACCAGACAGGAGGTACCAGACATATCCAGTCCCCCCACAGAAGAGACCCACAGTTATGACAGCAGCTCTGCACAACTGGATCAAGATGACCAGCCCGGCCCATCTGGGACCTCAGGACAGTCGGTTCCCCTGGAACTAGCACAAGCCACCACAGAGCCTCCCCCCTCAGGAAACACCACCACAGCACCCACCCAGCGGGCCCATCCCTCTGTCCCCAGGACACGTCAATCAGCAGTGTGTCCACCACTACAGGGAACCGAGGCAAACTCACCAACCCAAGAAAATCAGGGACCTGGGGGCAGTGCCAGTGGGCACACGGTTCAGGGGACAGAGGCTCAGGAAAACAGGGAAGCTGGGAGGATTGCTGTGCGACAGTGGGAGGACAGGCCAAGGGAACCCACTCTCCACGAGGCCCTCTCCAACATCATGGGAGCTTACCATCATTCCCAGGAGACGATGGCAAGCGTACTGGCCAAGTTTCAGGAGACCCAGCGGCTGCAGGAGGAACACTATCTGGGGATCAGGGAGGACCTGAGGTCCATTAACAACACCCTGGTCACCATTGCAGGGGTGCTGCAAGACCTTGTCAACACCAGGAGGGACACTGTGGCACAACAAGGGGCCCCTGACACTAGCCTGGACAATGAACAGTCCTCCACCTCCGTCGGCGCTAGTGGACAGGAGGCACCGCCACAGGAACACAAAACCAGCACCCCACCCCCTGCAGATGGAGAACCACCGTGCAAACGGTCCCTGAGATCCAGGAACAAAACAAAGAACATTGCCAAGACCCCCGCCAGGAAATTAGCCCCCCCTGAATGTCACCCTTCTGTCCCACTTTGTCACCCTGTCCATCCTTAAACTGCCATTGCTCCACTTCCTATGCCCCTTTGGACAATGCACCTGTGAAACAAATGGACTGGAATCTGCCATGGACATTCCTCCACCATCCCCCCTGCCCATTTTACGACCCCCTCCACTTATTTGCACAGAAATAAACACACTTCAATCACAAAACAATCTGGAGTCAGTCTGTGCTTTCACAAACGTGTAATTGCATTAACCAATGTCAATTTACTTTTGCACATACCGATGTAACACAGCTGTAGGCCTGGAGGAAATATAGCAGAGGGCACAAAGTGGGACCCACATCTGTGAAATGGAAAGGCAAATTGACAAGTCAGGGTCCATATACTGAGTGAAAATGACAGACTTATGCTAGCTCCAATAATGATTATGTTGTTTCTGTTGTCGATATCTTCTTCTTCTGCCTCCTCTTCTTCACTATGCACAGGCTCCACAGCTGCCACATTACCACCATCTGGCCCATCCTCCTGCAGAAAAGGCATCTGTCGTCGAAAGCCAGGTTGTGCAGCATACAGCAGGCCATGATGATCTGGCACACCTTCTTTGGTGAGTAGTAGAGAGAACCACCTGTCATGTGGAGGCACCGGAATCTGGCCTTCAGGAGGCCAAAGGTTCGTTCTATCACCCTCCTAGTTCACCCATGTGCCTCATTGTAGCGTTCCTCTGCCCTTGTCCTGGGATTCCTCACTGGGGTCAGTAGCCATGACAGGTTGGGATAACCAGAGTCACCTGCAAATATGGAGGGACAACTGTTAGACACACACAAACCCTTAGGGACAACCCCATACCCAGACACCTATTCACACTGTATAGGGTCTTTGGCCTCACCTATTAGCCACACATGGTGCCTCTGGAGTTGCCCCATCACATAAGGGCTGCTGCTATTCCTCAAAATGTAAGCGTCATGCACTGAGGCAGGAAACTTGGCATTCACATGGGAGATGTACTGGTCTGCCAAACACAGTCATCGAATGGTAGCTCTTCTGGTTTCTGTACACCTGTTCACTCCTGCGGGGGGGTACCAATGCCACATGTGTCCCATCAATGGCACCAACGATGTTGGGGATATGTCCCAGGGCATAGAAGTCACCTTTCACTGTGGGCAAATCCTCCACCTGAGGGAACACGATGTAGTTGCGCATGTGTTTCAGCAAGGCAGACAACACTCTGGACAACATGTTAGAGAACGTTGGCTGGGACATCCCTGATGCAATGGGCCACTGTTGTTTGAAAGGAACCACTTGCCAGGAAATGGAGTACTGACAGGAACTGCACTAGAAGGGGTATCCCTGTGGGATGGCGGTTAGCTGACATCAGATCTGGCTCCAACTGGGCGCACAGTTCCTGGATTGTTGCACGATCAAGTCTGTAGGTGACTATGATGTGTCTCTCTTCCATTGTCGACAGGTCCAGCAGCGGTCTGTACACCGAAGGATGCCGCCGTCTCATCACCTGCCCCAGCAGACGTGCCCTATGGAGGAGAACAGCGAGCAGAGAGTCATCCAACACTGAGGTATCACAAAATGTCATTTGCACACATTTATTAATCCACAATGTGCCTGTAACTGTGTGTATTCAAGGCCTATATTGGTGTGACGCAGTTATTATTCATGCCATGTGGCCCCCTGAAATGGCAGCTGCCTGACCTGTAAGGTGGGACAAGGGGATATGAGGTAACTGCACTGGTGTTCTACACCGTCGCGGTGGGTGGTCGAAGACTGCGGCGCAATTCTGCATTGGTTAACATTGGACCATATGGGTCAGAGGAGCCAAAGATGATGTACGCCGGCGGTGATGGTACGCACCGCCGCGGATGTGACCACCATTTTCTCTCTGTTCCCTCACTTGATACCTGACCTTCAACAGGAGAGGACCTACACGGCAAGTGCTGCTGTGACCTGTGTCTGGAAGCAACAATGGCTCATGTGACTGGGGAAAGGGCCCCTGCCTTCACTTCAGAGGAGTTGGAGAAACTAGTGGATGGGGTCCTCCCCCAGTACACACAACTGTACGGTCCTCCAGACAAACAGTTGTGTACACTGTGAGCATGCTGCATGGGCAATGCCTGTTTTGAGTGGTGTGGATGGAAGATACATGGGTGGGGGGGCTGAGGTCTGCATGTGCGGACGGTGAGTGTATGTGTGTCAGGGCAAGGGTGGGAACGGGGGCCAATGAGTATGACGGTCCGGACGGGTAAAGATTTTCCTTTCCCACTGTACTATTCCTCTAGGTCAGCACCCACCAGAAGAAGGCTATTTGGCGTGCCATCGCCAAGGACATCTGGACCCTGGGGGTCCACCACAGACGGAGCACCCACTGCCGTAAAAGATGGGAGGACCTGCACCGCTGAAGCAAGAAAATGGCGGAGGCCGAGCTGGGGATGGGTTCCCAACGTGGGAGGGGTTCCCATCGCACCATGACCCCCCTGATGTTCCAGATCCTGCCGGTGGAGTATCCGGAGTTGGATGGGCGCTTGAGGGCATCACAGCAGCCACAAGGGGGTGAGTACACTCTCATTCAGCGGACTCTGCGTGCATTACGAGGTGTCTCGGTGGGGGAGGTGGGCAGTGGTTTCCCCTAGGCCAGGGCAATCTTGGTAGGCAAGGTCCCTTGTGAGGCAGGCTATGTGGCACCCCAACCCAACTAGTGGCTAGTGCCATCTACACCTAGTCAGGCTCCTGTGACTTCCAGGTGTGCAGCAACTGGGCTTTGGCCTTGTACCCCATGGGCATGTGATTAATCTAGGAACTATAAGTGCATGGAGTAGTGCAGAGGGCTGCTGTGTCTGTTGTGTCCGCCAACGGTAGTGGTGTTGCATGCACTGAACATGTCTTTCTCCTGTTCCCCCCCCCCTTTTTGTGGTCTCCCTCTTCTTGTGTGCAATAGCATCATCAGGTGGAGGAGCATTGGCACCACAACAGGAGGGAGCTGCATCCTACTTGGGCCTGGAGGGTGAAACAATGGATTTGAAGCCACCAGTGGGACGGAGGGCAAGGGGAGCTTCACGGCAAGGACAGGAGCAGAGATCAGCGAAAGCGACTCCTCCTCTGATGGGAGCTCCCTTGCGGTGGCGGGCCCCTCTGTGCCCACCGCATCAACAGGTACAGCTGCCACCCCCCCTACCAGCACCGCCCTCCCAGCAGCCCCTTAGCATCTGTCCTGTGCCAGCTCACCCAGGAGGGTGGGCATCTTCTTCGCCCCAGGCATCTCAGCCCCTGCCCCAGTCAGCCCTGCTGCCTTCAGTGAGGAGGCTATTGACCTCCTGAGATCCCTCACTGTTGGGCAGTCTACCATTCGGAATGCCATCCAGGGTGTTGAGAGGCATTTGCAACAAACAAATGCATACCTGGAGGGCATTCATTCTGGCCAGGCAGTCCAACAGAGAGCATTTCAGGCTCTGGCCTCAGCACTGATGGCAGCCATTGTCCCTGTGTCCAGCCTCCCCCCTCCAACCTCCTCCACCCAGACCCAAACCCCTGTACCTTAGCCTATCCCAAGCACACCATCAGACCAGCATGCACACACATCAACACACAAGAATGGCTCAGGCAAACATAAGCACCACACATCCCACAGGCACTCACACAAGCATCATACCCATGCACACATACCAACATCCCCCACTGTGTCCCCCTCCTCCAAGTCTCCCTCCTCCCTCCGAGTCTCGTCTCCACTCACACCTGCATGCACTACATCCTCAGCCACTACCTCTATCACCAGCATGCCCATCACCACACACCGCTCACGTGCACTCACCACCCCCACTTCCATTCACCCATCCTCAGTGTCCTCTCCCAGTGTGTCTGTGAGCCCTCCTCCCAAAGTACACAAATGCAGGCACACCCACCCAACAGCCATCCACCTCACAACAGCCTCCAGGCCATGCACCTTCACCCAAATTCAGCAGACGTACACCTCCTACAACCACTACCTCTTCCTCCACTCCCAAACCCCCTCCATCTACCCACCCCAGTGTGTTTAAAAAACTTTTCCTGGCAACCCTTGACCTCTTCCCTAGACCTCCCCCCCATCCTTCACCTACGGCCAGGCTTTCCAGGCCCCAGCCCAGCACCTCAGCCACCACATCCCCAGGCACAGTGGTGCCAGCAACTGCGGGGTCATGGAGTGCACCAACCATCAGGGCTGCAGTGTGCCACTTAGCAAGGGCAAGGACATTCCGCCACCTGCCAAGGTTAAAAAGGTGCCCACATCCCGGAGGGAGAAGCCGAAAACACCTGCCACCAAGGGGTCAGCGAAAACGAAAGGGGATAGTGGCAAGACAACTGCGCCACCATCAAAGGTGGGGAAGGGCCAAAAACTGAAGAGCAGGTCAGGAGAGGGCATGGTGGCACAGACTGAGGGACCAGTGTCACACCTTCTGTCCACGTCCACGCCAACCTGTATGGCATAGAACACCGCCACCTGCACCGCCACCTGCACCGCCACCTGCACCGCCACCAGCACCGCTACCTGCACTGCCTCCGCCACGTCTACAGCCGTTTTGACAGTCCCCAGCCTCTTCCCCGGTGAGCAGCCGTCCGAGGCTGCAGGAGACATCCTGCTTTCTCACTCAGCTGGTGCAGACACATGTTCTGCCACCAGCACCGCAGCCACAGGCCCCGCAGTCAGCACCGCTGCCACAGACTCCGCAACCAGCACCGCCGCCACAGACCCCGCCGCCAGCACCGCCGCCACACACCCTGCCAGCACCGCCGCCACAGATCCCGCTGCAAGCACCGCCATGAATGATACCGCCACAAGCACCGCCAGTGGCCCAGGGACGTCCTCAGACAGTGCCACCACAGCAGACATGGATACCATCCCCAGTGGTCAGTCGTCCGAGGCTGGTGGTGAGTTCAAGGACCCTGGGCAGCTTCCATAAAGCATCACTGTCGACACAGTTGTCACCTGCATATGGAATGCGAAGCCGCAACAGTGTGGGGTATGTCTCTGCCTCCATGACGTATCATGCTACCTGCACCTCGACAATCTCGTGGCACACACACCCAGGCGAGTGTTTTGTTCCGGCCACACTGCACGTGGAGCACTCTGGGCACAAAGACCCCTCCAGAACCAGTGGAGAATCACATCCACTCCCTCAGTCCTTGGCAGGATGAAGCACTCTGGGCACCATGCCCCCTCCAGAACCAGTGGAGAATCACATCCACTACCTCAGTCCTTGGTAGGATGAAGCACTCTGGGCACAAAGCCCCCTCCAGAACCAGTGGAGAATCACATCCACTACCTCAGTTCTTGGCAGGATGAAGCACTCTGGGCACGATGCCCCCTCCAGAACCAGTGGAGAATCACATCCACTACCTCAGTCCTTGGCAGGATGAAGCACTCTGGGCACGATGCCCCCTCCAGAACCAGTGGAGAATCACATCCACTACCTCAGTCCTTGGTAGGATGAAGCACTCTGGGAACAAAGCCCCCTCCAGAACCAGTGGAGAATCACATCCACTACCTAAGTCCTTGGCAGGATGAAGCACTCTGGGCACCATGCCTCCTCCAGAACCAGTGGAGAATCACATCCACTACCTCAGTCATTGGCAGGATGAAGCACTCTGGACACAAAGCCCCTTCCAGAACCAGTGGAGAGTCACATCCACTACCTCAGTCCTTGGCAGGATGAAGCACTCTGGGTACAAAGCCCCCCCAGAACCAGTGGAGAATCACATCCACTACCTCAGTCCTTGGCAGGATGATGCACTCTGGGCACAAAGCCCCGTCCAGAACCAGTGCAGACTGTTATCCACTTGAGAGACTGTGGCATTGCACTCCCCAGGATAAAGCAGTGGGCAACCCACCCACTGCAAAGACTTGAGATCCTGTGGCTTTGCACTCCCCAGGATAAAGCAGTGGGCAACCCACCCACTGGAAAGACTTGGAAGACTGTGGCTTTGCACTCCCTACCCACTGGAGGGACTTGAGACACTGTGGCTCTGCACTCCCAGGAAAATGCAGTGGGCAAACCACCCACTGGAGAGACTTGTGAGACTGTGGCGTTCCACTCCCCAGAATAAAGCAGCGGGCAAACCACCCACTGGAGAGACTTGAGAGACTGTGGCTTTGCACTCCCCAGGATAAAGCAGTGGGCAAACCACCCACACGAAAAACTTGAGAGACTGTGGCTTTGCTCTCCCCACCCATTGGAGGGACTTGAGAGACTGTGGCTTTGCACTCCCCAGGATAATGCAGTGGGCAAACCACCCACTGGAGAGACTTGCGAGACTGTGGCTTTGCACTGCCCAGGATAAAGCAGTGGGCAAACCACCCACTAGAGAGACTTGAGAGACTGTGGCTTTGCACTCCCCAGGATAATGCAGTGGGGCAAACCACCCACTGGAGAGACTTGAGAGACTGTGGCTTTGCACTTCCCAGGATAAAGCAGTGGGCAAACCACCCACTGGAGAGACTTGAGAGACTGAGGCTTTGCACTCCCCAGGATAAAGCAGTGGGCAAACCACCCACTGGAGAGACTTGAGAGACTGTTGCTTTGCACTCCCCAGGATAAAGCAGTGGGCAAACCACCCACTGGAGAGACTTGAGAGACTGTGGCTTTGCACTCCCCAGGATAATGCAGTGGGCAAACCACCCACTGGAGAGACTTGAGAGACTGTGGCTTTGCACTCCCCAGGATAATGCAGTGGGCAAACCACCCACTGGAGAGACTTGAGGGGCTGTGGCTTTGCACTCCCCAGGATAAAGCAGTGGGCAAACAACCCACTGGAGAGACTTGAAAGACTGTGGCTTTGCACTCCCCAGGACCAAACTGTGGGCATGGACCCCCTCGTGGAGCAGTTGCGCTGTGCGTTCATCAGGCTGAGGTGCCCGTATATTTTCTACCTGATGCCCATCCAGTGTTCTCTCCGTTTGGAGTCAGGTATCATGTGTGGGCCTCGCCCATGCATTTTGGGCCCAGTGGTCCATGGACAATGATTGGTGCAGTATCCGGACTTGTGTGGTTGGTGTACATCATTGTATATCCTGGATTTAGAATTTTGATAATGATATTTCACATGATTACATTTGTTCAAATAATTTCCTTTTGTCCTTGCGTTCTTACAGGGGGTGGAGGGGTGTATATGTAATGTTGCTGCATATATTTGTGTGTATGGTGTTGTGGGTGAGGGTGGGGGTGTTGCGTGTTGCGTGAGTGTGTCGCTCTCTTTTCCCTCCCCCTCCCCTGTGTTGTAAGTGCAGTACTCATCGTGGTCGTCGCCGCCGTCGGAGCTCCTGATAGAGGAGCAGGAAGACCATCATCGGCAGTATCTGCAATTCGGACTCCATGGTGTCCTGGTTCCTTGTGGGATGTGGAGAGGTGAGTGTTCTCCCTTCTGTGTACTGTTTCTGCCGTGTTTTTGTTCGAGTTGGTTCCACCCCAGAAAAGGTGGCCGATAGGCCTGTTGTGATAGGGTGGATGGTACATTGTCTTCCCCCTGTCTGTTGGCGGTGTCCGCTGCTCTGTTTGTTTGTACCGCCGTGGCGGTCGGAGTGTTAAAGTGGCTGTCTATGTTGGCGGTTTCCGCCACAATCGTAATCCCATTTTGTCTCCGTCGGCCTCTTGGCAGTAATACCGCCACTTTAACACCGACCGCCAGGGTTGTAATGAGGGCCAATGTCTTTATTTTAAAAATGTTGTACATTGAAAGTAGGTGTTATTTCAAAATAATTTGATGCTGCAACAGAGATCTCTATGCTGGACTCGGTTTGGAGTTTGGTGGATGGGGTTTATCCATCACAAACATGACAGATATCCTGACCGCCGCATTACGATACTATTATGTTCTATGGGAATTATAATACAGTGGAAAGGATACCCGTCATCTTTGTGATGGAGTAACCAGTCCGCCAAACTCTAAATCAGGCCCTAAGTTCTGAAATAATTTTAAAAGTGTAAAAACCTGTGTTTGTCCAACTGTGACTCCTGCTACCTGCATTTTGGAGCCTCACTGACATCATATATGGGTTTCAGGCAAATATCAAAAGTCAGTATTGTGAGAGTCTTCCGCGAGTCCTTATATACCAATGTTCGTCAATGCTAGCAATGTGGAAAGCAATCATCATGCAAGGTGTCACAGTGTAGAAGGCTGGCCTGGTTTGTAGTGGGTACCAAAGGTACTTACACCTTATACCAGGTCCAGTTATCCCTTATTAGTGAAATGTAGTCAGTGTCTGGAAGCCAGGCTGTCTAGGGGTTGCTGTAGCTGAGCAGCCACGGCTGATCTAGGAGACATGCAAAGCTCTTGCAAAACCACTGTAGTCACACAGTCCTCCCACACATGAAAGAAAATACTCAGTATTACCAAAATAAAGAATTTTTTTTTTGGTGACACAAATGCCAAATGCCTTTGTGAAGGTCCCACACAAGCCTTGGCAACTGCAAGTCATGGGGTGCACGGGGGTACTGTCTTGCGTGGGGAGGCAAGCTCTTACCTCCACCAAAGTTGGACATCTGGACCTAGGGACTGTTGGGGTCACTTTAGTCCACATCTCGTGTTGCTGGATCCATGATCATCGTCAGGAGAGGGGACCCACACCACCGGTCATCGCTGGAGAGGGGTGCCTGCTGAAGCAGGGAAGTGACTCCTTCACTTCAAGGGAGATTCCTTCACTTCGTCTGGTGCAGGCTGAAGACAGGCAGTCCTCGGAGGATGTACAACCTGGAGTCAGTTGCAGTTTCTGACAGTAGCTGAAGATACAATATTGCAGAAGTCCTCTTTGCTTCTTTGTTGTAGTTTATAGAGTTCCTAGAGGGTCCAGATACAGTTTGATTGGTAGAAGATGAAGAAAATTATGCAGAGGATTCCTGCTGGAGTCTTGCAATCCGGATCTGAGGAAGCACCCAGAGGAGAGACCCTAAATAGCCCAGAAAGGGGGATTGGTCAGCTACACAGGTATGCACCTATCAGGGGAGGGCTCTGACGTCACCTGCTGGAACTGGCCACTCAGATGCTCCCAGAGTGCCCCACCACCTTGAAATCCAAGATGGCAAAACCCATGGACACTCTGGAGGAGCTCTGGGCACAACCCCTGGGGTGGTTATGGACATGGGAGTGGTCACTCGCCTTTCTTTTATCCAGTTTCACGCCAGAACAGGGACTGGGGGGTCCCTGAACTGGTGTAGACTGGATTATGCAAGGAGGGCACTACCTGTGCCCTTGAAAGCATTTCTAGAGGTTCTGGGAGGCTACTCATGCATGCTTGTAACACCCCTCTCCCAAAGCAAATGCTTTGTTCTGCCTTCCTGAGCTCGAGCTGCTTGAACAACAGGAGGGCAGAAACTTATCTGTGAGGTGGCAGCAGCTGGGGCTGCCTGGAAAACCTCAGAAGGCTGGTATGGCAGTACTGGGGGTCCACTGTGGAGCCCTCCAAAGTGCATGGAAATGTAAAACCAATACAAGAATTAATATCAGGGTACAATTCCCAGGTGTTAGACACCTTCTATGGCCATATTCAGAGTTACTATTGTGAAGCTGGACATAGGTATTGACCTATGTCCAGTGCATGCGTAAAATGGCGTCCCCACACTCACAAAGTCTAGGAAAATGCTCCTGGACAACATGGGGGCACCTCTGTTTAATGCAGGGGTGCCCTCACACACAGGTACTTTGCACCCAGCCTTCAAGGTTTGAAGGCCTGACATATAGGTGAATAGTAAGTGACCTGGTGCAGTGAAAATGGCTGTGAAGGGTGCGTGCACCATTTCACGGAGGCTGCAATGGCAGTCCTGCAATAGCCTTTGCATGTGCTCCCTATGGGTGGCAAAAGTAATGCTGCAGCCCATAGGGATCCCCTGGAAACCCAATGCCCTGGGTACCTAAGTACCAAATACTATGGACCAGTATGCCAATTTGGGATGAAATACTGGGTTATCAGTATATAGTGACAAATTTGGGAAAAGAGAGAGCATTAGCACTGAGGTCCTGGTTAGCAGGATACCAGTGACACAGTTAAACACACTGACAAACAGGCCAAAAATGGGGGTAACCATGCTAGAAAGAGGCTACTTTCTCACACACAGGTGCTATAGATCAACACCCTCTGCATGGAGGAATGGCAGGTCAATCAATATTTGCTTTCATCTCCTCCCAGAGAGTTGACCAATAACATTTTATTTCCTTGCATTCCCATAGCATGCAAACTACATTCTTATTGGATGCGGGCATATCTAACACTGTTGTTAACAAGTTAGCCAATTGAAGGGGGAACAGTGCCATTGAAATGTAAACATCCAACTTCAAAGCAAACTTTAATCACACTTTCCTAAGACTCTTGTTATGGTCTAGGAGCATTTCCTCACAGAACGTTTCTGTGAACTGGACCAGCATTTGTCCCACCTATCACCGCTTAATATGGTGAGCCATATTGCAAAAGAAGAGATGGTCTATTAGAAACCCATGCCCTACCATTTTTCAACCCCTTGGAACTCAACATGACATACTGCAAGTCAGTGTGCTTCTGTTTCAGAATTCCCAATAAAGCCCTAATGGTTTTCTGTCATGGGATCCTGGAGCTAATGCACATGGCAATGAGCAATACAGCAGGTCATCAGTCATATTTGTTAGAAATGGGGTCTTTGGTTGACAGTCAGGTTACCCCCTGTTCAAGCAAGGACCCTCACTCTAGTCAGGGTAAAAGAGAATCACCCTCAGCTAACCCCTGCTTACCCCTTTGGTAGCTTGGCAGAGCAGTAGGCTTAACCTCTGAGTGCTAGGTGTAAAGTATTTGTACCAACACAGACAGTAACTTAATGAAAACACTACAAAATGACACAACACCAGTTTAGAAAAAAATAGGAAATATTTATCTAAACAAAACAAGACCAAAACGACAAAAATCTGACATACACAAGTTAAGTTATGAATTTTTAGAGATTAAACTCAAAAATAGCGTTTAGAAACAAAAATGCTTCGATGAGATGTTAACACGGCATCGTGACGGAGTCGTTCCCAACAAGCCGACACCAGCGGCGCCGGACACGGAGTCGTGTAGACCCCCAAGTACAGTACCTTTGGTGAAGAGTGAAAACAAGCCGATGCGCAAAGTCGGGGATCGCGGCGTCTGTGCGAAACGTTGAATCCGCGCACTTCGAGCGGCGTCGGTCACGACGTGGTGCGGTGACTTCCACGGAGGCACGGATTTCAGCAGGGCTGCTGCCGCGTCGGGCCTGCGAAGAGCGTCGCGTTCCAGCGAAGGTCATGGCGTCAGGTGCAGGCGGCGTTACCGGATTTAGCAGCGGCGTCGGTCCGAAGTCGTCCGAAGTCGATTTCCTTGGATTCCACCAGCTTTCCTTTCAAGGGCCCAGGGACTGGATAGGGCACCACTTGTCGGGGCAGGAGTCTCTCCAGAGACTCCAGGTGCTGGCAGAGAGAAGTCTTTGCTGTCCCTGAGACTTCAAACAACAGGAGGCAAGCTCTAAATCAAGCCTTAGGCAGGGGAGGGGCAGGGTGACGATCAGGAGAGTACTAGGAGGTGGAAGGCTGGGGTGTGGGGAGGGTAACAGGGTGCTTAGGGGGGGCAGGGACAAATTCACTGGTGGGAAACAGGGAAACGTTACGCAGGAAATGCTTCCTAGGAACACAGGGACAGTCATGGCAGAAAGGGATAGGAGTGGAGGTAGAGGGAGTGGTTGAGAGATGAGTACGTGGAGGTGATTTGGGTGTAGGTGCATGCCAACTCCACATGGCCGTTTGGGGAAACGTGTTCTGGACTACTGTATCAACTGAATCCTGCATGGGTAGGTAGCATGCCTATTAAGCCAGTGACATATAGAACACTGACATCTTGCCCCACTCTGCCTCACTACACATACATTACAAGGCAGCAGAATGAGGACTCACTCATCTCCCCTGGCACAGTGGTCGGAAAACACAGATGACAATGCCCTGACACCTCAGGTGTACTAATGATGTTGGCAGGAGCTGGGTACCAAAACTTGTTTGAGGGTGACAAAGCCAATTACAATTTTGAAGTATTTGCCCTCATAAGTCACTGACTCCATGGTATAGGCCCACATCTGTGATACCAATCGTGGCAGGGTGACTGAGACCCATAGTGGACAACCATCAAACCAGTACCTATGCTATAACTTCCCACTAGTCCACAACCCAAATTCACCTAAGCAACACACTAAGGAGGTGAGAGTGTGTACTTACCCCCATGTGGCTGCTGTGCTACCCTTAGGCGCCCATCCACCTCAGGGAGGCCACCGCCAAAATGTGGGTGATTAGGGGTGTCAGGGTTCGACGGGCACCCCTCATTCGTTGGGAGGACGTCCCCAGCTGGGCCTTCATGGTCTTCCAGGCCCAGCATCTCAGGTCCTCTCACCTCTTTCTGCAGTGGGTGCTCCGCTGGGCATGGACCCCCAGGGTCCGTACTTGCTTGCCGATGGCCAGCCTGATGAGCGCTGACCTGCATAGGTGAAACAGACAGAAAGAGAAAGTCATGTAGAGTAGCGTCACAGGGACAGCAGTGGACAGCACACATCGCTCGCATCTCATGCCCACACTCACATGTCTAGACGCCACTAACGGTCAGACTCCTCACCCATCTCAGTGCATCCACTCTATCTGCCATGTCCCAATGCCTTACATTCACATACACATCGCTATCAGACAAGGTAGTGACATTAGACGCAACTACTGATCTGGTGCCCCATAAAACTGCCAATACACAGGTAGGACACCATCCACAAGCTTCTCAAGTTCCTCCTGGGAGAAGGCTGGGAACCTATCACCTGCAGGACATGGCATCTTGGCTACCATAGTCAGAACAGAGCAGCACACGCAGTGAAGGTCTTGTGCAGAAGGGTCAGGAGTCAAGTAAGAATTGCCACATGAAATGGTGGTCACGTCCACCATGGACATCACAGTCACCGCCGGCGCCGATGAGCTTTGGCTCCAGTCTCCCATAGACAACCATGTTATCCAATGAGGAGTTGCACGGCGGTAGCGACCTCCCACCACCATGACATCTAATGCCGGCGGTATGAGGTCACTTTCCTCTGACCTGTGCATGCAGGACAGGTAACTGCTATTTTACATATATCTTGTGAATAGGGGCTGGGTGGCTGCGTCATGGGTGACAATTGTAACTTTTGCACAGCTTTACTGTGTCCACACAGTCAATGCTGCTTTTACTGACTTCTCCCCCTCCTATTCCCCAATATGGTGCAATGTTGAGGATGAGACATGCTCCTGTGTACCGGCTCCTAGTCAACTTTGCCACCTTCGAAGAGCGACACATCATTCAGACGTATCATCTTAACCGTCAGGCCATCATGGAGCTGGTGACCCAGTTGGAGCCTGATCTGTTGCCTGCCATACATCATCCCAACGCCACCCCTTGCACTGTACAGGTGTTGCCAGTCCTCCACTTGCCAAAGGGTCATTCCAGATGACAGTGGGCTGTGCAGCAGGGATGTCACAGCCTATGTTCATCAATGTGTTAAAGGATGTACTGTGTGCCCTGCTGAGACAAATGCCTTCCTACATCAGGTTCCCCCAACATGCTGATTTAACCACTGTCAAATTTGCCTTCTACGATTTTGCACATGTCCCTCTTGTGATAGGGGCCACAGATGGTACACACGTTGCCTTGGTGCCATCCAGGAGAAATGAGCAAGTGTTCAGGAACCTTAAAAAGTTCTATTTTATCAATCTGGAGGTGGTGTGTCTTGCTAAAGAAAGTATCTCACAAGTAACACCCAAGTTCTCAGCCAAGTGACAGCAACGTCCCACACATGATGGCACCACTACAGAGGGACCGGGCCTGGTTCATCAGTATTATACAATAGTATGTGTGCCTCTGTACACTCAACTCTCTTCACTCCCTGCCCAATCTCATCCCGATGCTGAAAATCCTTTCAATGAGACCCACGGTAGGACAAGGCATGTGATTGAAAGAACCTTTGGGTGACTGATGGCCAGATTCCAGTGTTTACACATCTGCGGAGGTGCCCTACTCTATAAACCTCAGAAGGTGTGCGAGACCGTGGTTGCCTGCTGCATGCTACACAATCTGGCCCTGATATGTCACATTCCATTGCTGGATGCAGAGGAGGTGGAAGCTGGACCAGTGGCTGATGAAGGGGACACGGGGAGTGAAGAGGATAAAGATGATGAGGATGCAGCTGACTCCAGAGCAGAGTTGATATGACAATACTTCCACTGAGCTACAAGTATGTGTCAGATGTCTGTTATATGAGTTGTACTCCTGGCTGCCTGTTAGCACTGGTGGTATTGGGTGCAGCTCTGCCTCTGTGTAGGTTTGGGGGTCACATTTCACCATCAGTGGGCTTGTTACTGTGCACATTTCAGTTCAGGGATCTCCCTGATCTCACATGCATGTGTTGTGTTGCTTCACATGCATGTGACATGTTAGTGCTTTTCCATTGATCCCTGTACTACCACTTCTACTACAATATGTGTGCTACACGTTGTGGTGTCAACAGTATTGCTCCCTCTTCTAAGAGTCCACATTGGTAGGCAGTGCAACATTACTGTATTGACTGTGGAACATGCTTCAGGTTTAGCTTTGTTTGCTGCGATGCTGGTACCATTGGGGATGGTTGTCTTGGAAATGTGGGTCTGACATGGACATATGTCCAGAGCTGACACTTGCCAATCTCCCATAGGACTTTGTAATTGTGGTGCATGTGTGTTGTGTGGACATTTTTAAGTCCTATAGCAAATGTTGTTCATGTCTTGTTCTACTTGCAGGGCATTTGTGTGGTTCACTTGTTGTCCTCCCTTGACATATGTGTCCAGCCTCTGCCTGCTCCACTGTGATCCATGATGCATATTGCTCTCCCTTCTATCACTTACACAAACTTTGGCAGGATAATGGGTTGACAGTTAAACATGTAATGCCACGTTTTACAATAAAGCATGTAGACAGTAGGTGTGCTCAATAATGTTTATTTGTGACTGACACCTGCAAAGGGTGATTGATGGAGTCATGGTGGGTGAACTCATCAGAGTAGTCTGGCCAGCTGTGTGTAGTCTTGGTCCAGTACATGGGGCCATGGGAGAATGGAGAGATAACAGTGGACAGTCACAGGATATGTCAGTGGCACACAAGGGAGAATGTTCAGGAGAGGGTCACTCCCTGGCTGTGGTCTTGGCATAAGTTCCTGAAAGATGTCTGGTTGGACATCCTTGCTTGCATGGTGGCCGCTCAGCTACAGGGGGAGGGGTGCTGGTGGTCTGCGGCTCCTTCGGGAGGGCCTCCATCCCACTAGCTTACCTGTAGTGGAGGTCTCTGTTGGGATGTGCCTATTGGAAGGGGTTTGCTGGTGGGTGGAGGACTCATGCAGGATCCTGGTCAGTTCCTTGAGCACCCCTGTAATGGTGGCCATGGTGGCATTGAGGACCTCCGATGGTGTATTCCCTGCAGCCTCTAGTTCTCCTGCACGGTCGTGAGTATCTGGCCCATCATGTCCTGGGTTTGGTGGTATGCACCTGGGCAGGCTGTTATTGTACCTGCCCCATCCCTTGGACCACAGGTCCCCTCCACTACACCTGGTCCCCTGTACATGTTCCTCTGGCACAGTGTGCCCACTCCCAGTAGCACCAGGACCTTGATCGTCTTGAGTGTGTGCCCTTGACTCTGGCCCCTGTACTGTGGGCACACTTCTGATTGACCCATCCCTGGGGCACTGTTTTTCGGAAATGCTGGCTGAGGTGTGGCTGCCACATAGGAGGGGGAGTCGGGTGTGTCCTCGGTGGGGCTACTGGGTATGGACTGACCAGTCATCCCTGATGGGCCAGGCATCCTAGGAGGGCTGTATGACCCTGGCATCTGCTGATGGTTGGAAGTGGCAGCGGGACCTGTGGATGGAATGGGAGTCAGTTTAATTTTGTAGATGTGTTTGTTGGCCACATCGTACGATGCATGGTATAGCTTGACTTGCTTCCCAGTGATGGCAATGACAGCTGCAGTGATGCAGACATTGTTGGGGGAATGCGGATTGTGCCATTTTTTCCATGTGCCATTGAGGGTTGAGGATAGTGGATAACATTGCTGTCATTGCGATGTGTTGGAACGCAGGTGGGGCTGCCAGTTGGTGTGACATGTGGTTTGGTTTTCCATGCAGGTGTTCCACTGTGAAGTGTGACTGTGATCCTCTGATGTGTAGGGAGCTTTGCATTTTGGGAGCTGTGGTGCTTGGCATTGTGATTGGTATTCATGCATTGGGGGGTTGACTGTGTGGGGATGGTGGCAGTGGGCTGGTGTGGCATGCAGGGGAGGGGCGTGGGGAGCCTGGGGGGAGCAGAAGTGTGGTATGGGATGGATTGTGGAGTGATGTGGGTGGGGATACATGCTGGGCAGGAATGGCTGATGCCTAGGGCATTTTGTTGACTTACCAGAGTTAATCGCTCTGATGATTCCAGTCAGGCCCTCAGGATGAATGGTATCCAAGACCTTCTCCTCCCAGGATGTTAGCTCAAGGGGTGGAGGTGGGGGACCACCACCAGTCTTGTTCAAGGCAATCTGGTGCCTCGACACTATGGAACGCACCTTCCCCCGAAGGTCGTTCCACCTCTTCCAAATGTCCTCTCTTGTGCGTGGATGTGTGCCCACTGAGTTGACCCTGTCAACGATCCTCTGCCATAACTCTGTTTTCCTTGCCATCAATGTTTGCTGGGCCTGGGCCCTGAAAAGGTGTGGTTCTACCCTGACAATTTCATCTCCCATGACCCTCAACTCATTGACAGTGAAATGTGAGTGTTTTTGGCATGCCATGTTGGTGCAGTGAGGGTGTTTGGTTGTAGATGCAGGTGGGTTGTGGTGTTGATATGTCAGTGTGATGAGTGCCTAGTGCAATACATGCAGTTGTGTGGTGTGCGCTGAGTGTGCAATGTGAAAATGCCTGTGGTGTATCGGATCTGTGTAAATGGGTCTTCGCTATGTATGCCGTTCGAGGGATTCACAAGGGGTTGTGGGTGTGTGTGGCGGGGTGTTTTATAGTGCTGTGAGCAGGTGTGTGTGGTTTGTGTATGTGTCTCAGGTGTGGGGGTCATAGTGTGTTTTTTGGTTATATAGGGAGCTGAGTACGGCTGTGTTCCCCCTAATTTCCCTTCTCTCCCTCACACTCTCTCCATGTATATTGTCCGGTGTGGGGTCTTCAAACTGTCCAATGTGATGTTGCCTACTATTGGAGGTACCATTTTTAACCGCAGCGGTACTCACCGCCAATCGTTTTCCACTGTGCATACGTAACATGGTGGATAGAATGGTGTCAGCGTACTGAGGCTGGTGGTCAGACAGTCATTCTTTTACCATCAGTCGGCCTGGCAGTGTTGAATATATGTTGGTATTTGGGTAATTTTCACTTTGTGACTCATACTGCGGCAGTCATTGTTCCACAGGCACTGATGGTATAGTTGCGGTATTTTGCTCAGCGGTCTTGCCCAGAAACCACCACACTCGCAATGAGGGCCCTAGTTCCTTAGTTGCATGATTTAGATAACGACCCCATGAGCCTTTTAGGTTGCTGTACTGTTGTCCCTCGATTCCCAACCAGCATAAGCTGCTGATGGAGCCGACCTCTGCGGCTTGAAGTCTTCAGCAAAGTTAAATGTAGGCACACTTGCAGAGGAGTGCTTGATTTTTTTCAATCCGAGTTCTAAATATATCTGTGAAACATAATTTCAGCCCCATAAGTAACTGTTGGCATTAAGCACGCTGACATTACCAAAAGCAAATGCTAAGTGAAGGACAGCTCCGTTTTAGTAAGGGACTGTGCTTTTCTTGAGCGTTTGAAAGTTATTTGGTGATCCACTGTAAGGTATAAGATATTTATATGAAGGGACTACCTCCACCTGATTTCTTTTAATAAACCTTGCAAATGATTTGAATTTCAAATCAACCAGCCGAACCACCTCGGTTTTATGCAAGTTTAATTCCAAACCTTGCTCGTCCATATAGCTGATAAGGGCATCGATATTGCGCTGCAAGTTGACTGGTGTTTGGCTCAGTAATACAACATCATCTGCATATTGTAGCCATGCTATTTCTTCAGAGTCCACAATGGGCGGATGACTCTTTTCAAGTGAGAGTGCCCCAGTCAAGTCGGCAGTATATATTTTGAACAGCATTGGTGCTAGGACACATCCTTCTTTGAGGCCATTAGCTGTGTAAGCTCCACTGGTAACTTGACTTCCCTCTCTGATTTTGACTTGCGCCCAGGTATCTGAATGTAGTTCAATGATTGCACTCAGTAGGCCACTGGGAAGACCCCACTCTTCCAGTTTTTGCCACAGTCGAGCTCTAGGAACATGATCAAAGGCCGACTTGAGATCGATGAAGCACACATTTAACTAACTCTTCCTGTGTCTAGCTTGTGCAACTAACAAGGATGGTGTTGATAAATTAGTTAGTGTCCCCATACCAGCTCTAAGGGCCAGATGTATCAAGGAGGCCTTTTGCGAGTCAGAAATAGCGATTTTTAAGAAATCGCTATTTCTGATTCGCAAAATACAATGTATCACATTTGCGAATCGGTAATAGCGATTTCTTAAAAATCGCAAATGCTATTACCGGATCGCAAATTGCCGATACCGGCCTCATTCGCACCTATGGGCCTGTAGCCCCATATCTGCACATTTTTTGCATTTCCAAAATTGCGATTTCTCAACCAGAAATCGCAATTTTGGAAATGCAAAACCCCAAGGTGCTGGGTGCCTAAGGCCCCCTCTGCTGCACCCCAAAATAATTTTTTGCAACATGTAGGGTGCACACATGCCAAAAGGGCATGTGTGCTTTACATGTAAATTTTAGAAATGCATTTTAAATGTTAAAAGGTTCAACCTGGTGGTAAATAGCGATTCCTAAATACCCAAATCGCATTTAGGAATTGCTTCTTACTTGTGCTTTAGAAATCGCAAATAAGGAATCCTTATTTGCGATTTCTTATTTAGAGAGTCGCAATTTGCGACTCTCTAAACAGCGTTGCAATTTTAAGGAATCGCTATTTTAGCAATTCCTTAAAATTGCATTCAGAATGCCTTTCATACATTCTGAAATGGCTTTTTGCATTCGCAAACGGTCATTCTCACCATTTGCGAATGCAAAAAGCTTTCATACATCTGGCCCTAAATCCTGTCTGACTTTGAGGTATAAGATGTTTATCATCTATCCAAGCTGTTAAATGGTGCTGAAGACAGGATGCATAAAGCTTTGCTTCAACGTCAATTACAGCTACAAGCCTATAGTTTGAAGGAGAAGCTGGATTACCACTCTTGTAAATCGGACGGAAGATGTTTCCTTTCCATGAGTCTGGCAAACGCTTGATACAATAAAGATCATTAAAAAGAGTGCTATGTAGTGGGCCCAATATGTTATGTCGCCTCTAAAAAGAGCATTCAGAATTCTGTTCTGACCTGCTGTCTCTTCCAATTTTAGTTTATTTATCATTCCTGTCAATTGTTCAGTGTCTATGACCATGGAGGCTTGTTCGTGATCGTTTGAAGAAACCAAAGTTGGATGAAGCCAGACTCCTTTTGTATTTCATCGTAACCAAAGGGTCATCACCCTTAGGGGCATATTTATACTCTGTTTGCGCCGGAATTACGTCGTTTTTTTTGACGCAATTTCGACGCAAAACTAACTCCATATTTATACTTTGGCGTTAGACGCGTCTAGCGCCAAAGTCCATGGAGTTTGCGTCATTTTTTAGCGTGGACACCTACTTTGCGTTAATGAGATGCAAGGTAGGCGTTCACATCTAAAAAATCGACTCCGAGGCATGTGCGTCGGATTTATACTCCCGGGCAAAATTCACGCCCGGGAGTGGGCGGGTCAAAAAAAATGACGTACAGCCGCTTTTGCGCCGTTTTTTAGCGCCTGCAAAAGGCAGGCGTTAAGGGACCTGTGGGCTCTGAAGGAGCCCAGAGGTGCCCTCCCATGCCCCCAGGGACACCCCCTGTCACCCTTGCCCACCCCAGGAGGACACCCAAGGCTGGAGGGACCCATCCCAGGGACATTAAGGTAAGTTCAGGTAAGTGTTTTTTTTTTTTTTTTTTTGTGGCATAGGGGGGCCTGATTTGTGCCCCCCTACATGCCACTATGCCCAATGACCATGCCCAGGGGACAGAAGTCCCCTGGGCATGGCCATTGGGCAAGGGGGCATGACTCCTGTCTTTGCTAAGACAGGAGTAATTTCTATGGGGGTTGGGAGTGAAAAAAAATGGCGCAAATCGGGTTGAGGCGAAAAAATTGCCTCAACCTGACTTGCCCCATTTCTTGACGCCCAAGCTCCATTTTCCCCTACGCCGGCGCTGCCTGGTGTACGTCGTTTTTTTTAACGCACACCAGACGGCGCCGGCGGCTAACGCCGGCTAACGTCATTCAATAAATACGGCGCCCGCATGGCGCTTCAGAATGGCGTTAGCCGGCGCTAATTTTTTTGACGCAAAACTGCGTTAGCGCAGTTTTGCGTCAAAAAGTATAAATATGGGCCTTATCCTTTTGAACTGGGGCTGAATATATTGAGAGGCTTTGCAGGAATCTGCATCTATCCCTGAATTAGATTGTCATGATTTTCCCAAAGACAGCCCATTCACCAGCTGCTAGAACTTTTTGTCGTTCTGCTGTATGCTGAACATGAGGAGCTTGGTCCACAGGTACTCCTGGTAATGCTGTTTTGCTGACCAGCAATCTTTCTTGTATTGCAGTTTCAACTTAAGGAGCCTTGATTTATTTGGCTTCTTGACCCGTCGCAGTTCCTTCACCACTTTTCTTGGTTCACATGAGACTTAAACTTTCATTTGTACCAAGGTTGCCTTCCATGACCCCCCCAGTTGTTTTTCTTTGCCCTGTTTTGTAATGTTGAAGGGCGTTTTTGTGAGGGAAATTTTGTCAGTGAAAAATCACATGAATGCAGCCATGCCCTTACCCGCTTCCGCTCACCAGGTTCAGATTCTAGTTTTTCCTGTTTTTCTAGTTCATTCTTATGCTCTAGTGCATCTATAAACCTCTTCCATCACTTTCTCAACACCAGCGCCCTGACATTTTATTTTTTTTGTATTGTAGGTCACTGGTGCAGAAATTATTATGTTTGTTGGAGGAAGCTTCTTGCTTTTGAGATGAATCCTGATGGATTGTGAAATGTGATCACTCTCTGAACGTAAAAGGATTTGATAGGAGGTGATTAAAGGCAAAGCTGCTTTGCTAATTAATGTGAAGTTGATTGTTAAACTTCTTTGCAAAGATAATTGGTGAGGGAAAACTTCCTTTGAGAAGCACATAAGACGCTTCAGACTGAGATTTGCAAACCTTTTGCCCAAATATGTTCCACAATATTTTAAGCCCCTTTTTGTAATGGCTTTGCCCAGGTCAACGTTGAAGTCTCCTGAAATAATACAAATTGCATGCTCATACTGCTTCTGCAGAGTTAATATGGCGCTAAACCACGTTTCCATGTTTTCTCTTTTTTGTACCTTGTTAGGGTGAATATATACATTGATAAACAGCAATAACATATTAGGGAAAGATGTCTGCTGGGGCGCTAGCTTGATTTGCAGCATCCGGTTGACTCCTAGATCAATCTGTTCAATGTCTTGGTTATATTTGGTAGAGCAGGACATCGAAAGGCCATCTGTGAGACTGTGTTGCTGAAGTGTAGAACCCAAAGTAGCCTGAAATTTGGGTTGGATCTGTGCACCAAGTTTCCTGAGACATGATGTTGTACTTCTGGAGAAACAACCTTGCCTCGATAGGAAAATACCCTTTTTCTAGCATGGTTACCCCCTTTACGGCCTGATGTCAGTGTGTTTGACTGTGTTAACTGGGATCCTGCTAACCAGGACCCCCAGTGATTATGCTCTCTTTCCCAAATCTCTGTATTGCATCCTACAATTGGCATACTGGTGCCCCAAAGTAAGCCCCTATTACAAGGTACCTAAGTACCCAGGGCATTGGAATTCCAGGGGATTCCTATGGGCTGCAGCAGTTATTCTGCCATCCATAGGGAGCCCATGCAAAGGGTTCGGCAGGCCTGCCTTTGCAGTCTGTGTGAAGCGGGTGCATACACCTGTTTTCACTATAGGTCACTGCACCAGGTCACTATAAGTCACCCCTATGGTAGGCCCTCTCAGCCTGGAGAGCAAGGTGCATGTACCCATGTGTAAGGGCAGCCTGCCCTAGCAGAGATGCCCCACAAACTCCAGACCCACTTTACTGAACTTTGTGAGTGCAGAGACACCATTTTACATGTGTACTGGACATAGGCAACTACCTATGTCCAGCTACATAATGGTAACTCCAAACCTAGGCATGTTTGGTATCAAACATGCCAGAATCATAACCCAATACTTTTCCAAATATTGGTTGTATGCTTCCATGCACTCTGGGGGCTCCTTAGAGGTCCTCCACCATTGTTCCTGCAGCCTTCTGAGGTTTTCCAGGCAGCCCCAGCTGCTGCCACCTCACAAACAGGTTTCTGCTGTCCTGTTGCTTCAGCAGCTCAAGCCCAGAAAGCTAGAACAAAGGGTTTCCTTTCGAAGAGGGATGTTACACCCTCTCCCTTTGTAAATAGGTGTTACTGGACTTGGGAGGGGTAGCCTCCCCAAGCCACTAGTATGCTTTGAAGGGCACATTTGGTGTCCTCCATGCATAAACCAGTCTACACAGCTCCAGGGACCTCTAGTCCCTGCTCTGGTGCAAAACTGAACAATGGAAATGGGTGTGACCACTCCCCTGTCCATCACCACCCCAAGGGTGGTGCTCCGAGCTCCTCCAGAAGGTCCCTGGGTATTGCTATCTTGAATCCAAGGTTGGCAGGGAATTCTGAGAACATATGAGTGGCAGGTCAGGTAGAAGGCATAGGAGTCCCCTCCTGATAGGTGGTCACCCAGCTAGGTGACCAGTTCCCCTTTCAGGGCTATTTAGGGTGTCTCTTTTGGGTGGTTTCTCTGATTAGGCTTGCAAGATTCCAGCCAGATTCCTCTGCAACCTCCATTTTGACTTCTGACCAAAGAAACTGCAACTGGACTCTCCAGGACCTGACAATCTGCAACAAAGACGAGGTCTTCTCCTGCAACATTGTTTCCACAGCACATTCCAGCTTCTGCAACATTTCCCCGGTCATGCATCCTCTGAGGACAGCCTGTCTTCAGTCTGCACAGGAAAGAAGAAGGAATGTTCCTTGGACCAAAGGAGTCACTCCCCTGCATCTGCAGGCACCAACAGCAACAACGACCAGCTGTGTGGATCCCCTCTCCTGCTGAGTTGCGTGGATCCTGCATCACGGGTGGTGGTCGGACATGGTCCCTTCGGTCCTCTCTACCAGCTGTCCCACTTGGGTTGAGGTAAGCCCTTGCCTTCCCATGCAGGACATTACCCCATGCACTGTGTCTTTTGCAGCTGCCAAGGCTTGTTGGCACTTCCTCCAAGGGGTCTTCAGGCATCACATAGCTCTAGCCCCCAGCACTCCTTCCTGTGATTCACAGCTCCCTGAGTGGCTCACCTGCGGCATGGAACTCCTTTTCGTAGTGCTGCGTGGGCTCCATTTGCAGCTTCTGTGGGCCCTCTGGAATGTTGAGGTGCCCCCTCTGGCTCCCCCTCCTGAGACTTTAATCTTCCTTTCGGCGTGGGACATCACCTGCATCCTCCAGGAACACAACTCTGACTCTAGTGCTGCAGTGCTGACTTTTTGACCTCACTGTTGAGGAACTCCTGCATCCGTTGCCTAGTGAGCCTAGTGGGTAGGGGCTTCTGTCCCCACTGAACTGTGCTGTGTCTTCTGGACTTGGTCCCCTCTTTCCACAGGTCTTTCTCTTCAGGAATCCACCATTGGTTTCTTGCAGTCATCTCTGGGTTTTGCAATTCTCTTATTTTCCTCTAAGTGGGTATTTTAGGGAAATTATAGTAATTTACTCCTACCTTCCTGGTCATTGGGCGGTACTTACCTTTGTGCTTTCCTGGCACCCCTCTACACACTCCACTTACCTAGGTGGGGGTCCGACTCTCACATTCAATTTTTTTAGTATATGATTTGTGCTCCACCTAGGGTCACTATTCTCTATTGTATTTTACATTGCTTTGCACTGTTGTCTAACTATTATTATGCCTATTTCTGACAACTAGTGTATATATCTTGTGTATTATTGACCTCCTAAGGGAGCATTGCCTCTATAGTATTTTTGGTGTTGTGTTACCGTAATAAAGTACCTTTAATTTTGTAACACCTTGTGGTTTCTTTCATGTGTATAAGTGCTGTGTGACTACAGCGGTATTGCATGAGCTTTGAATGTCTCCTAGATATGCCTTGGCTTCTCATCCACAGCTACCTCTAGAGAGCCTGGCTTCTAGACACTTCCTTCATTTCACTAATAGGGGATACCTGGACCTGGTATAAGGTGTAAGTACCTTAGGTACCCACTGCACACCAGGCCAGCTCTCTACAGCCTCTGCATCTAATAACAGGTTCTCCAAACCATGAGAGTTCCAAGAGCAGATGTCTATGCAGTCATCCACTTCTGCTCACCTGCAGAGATTTTCATCAGGACCAGTTGGTGACTTGAGAATTTATAGGGTGCTGCTTGGTTGGATTGTTGGAAGGAACTGAACCAACGTATATTTGCTGGATCATGCCCTGGTGGAGCATACTAGGATGCTTCACTATGGTTAGATTTTCCAGTCTACTCAAGGTATAAGCCACACCTACCACTCCTTGTAAGACTGAACCCCTCTATAGTTTCCGTTGGGAACAGTGGACTGGGGTAGCAGGAATGTTCTATTCTTTCTATCGCAGTACCCATGATATAAAGATGGCTTGGTTTGCCAGAATTTTAACAACACTATCTGGGGAAGCCCAAGATGTTAACGTTGCCTCTCTATCCCTTCTATCTGGATGGGGCATGAACTCCACTGATTGAAGTTTGCCGAAGCAATGCAAGCTAAGGACGGTATTCCATTTATAAGTTTGATGATAGTTCCACTATTTAAGATGTCCCCATCGAGTTGTAGTGAGGAATTAACAATATTTTGTTGTCTCCCGAGCCCCTACTAGTTAACTGCATTAATGGGCATTGAGATCTTGAAGACACAGTGTCATTTTTGGTTGCTGGGCCTTGTCAGACCTGTAGTATTGTTCCTGACCTACAGCCCATGTTTGGATTCCCTCATATTGTTTTTGGGTGATTGCTCCGTTTTGATCAGCGGGGTACGCTAGATTATTTACTCAATTTAGATCTACAACAGGAAGGGCATTGGCCAGTTAGATACTTTGGCCTTCAAGCTGGAAATATTTGGCTACCTGCTGTGGGGGACATATTACTGCTGCTTCCCTTCGAACTTGTCAATCTCCTCACCTTACTTGCTTTTCAACTTCCTTTCTTCAATGTCTCGTTCTGATGTTTTTGATGATTCCTATCTTCAGGTACCAATATTGTGGGATAATCTTTAGTCATTACCTGCATTTTATCACTGTTGTTCCCCTCTTGTTTTCCTGATTACAGGTTTAAAGCCATGGGGCTGCCCAATTGCCTAAATGCTGAACCTGGCCCCTTTGTTAGCTGTTGACAGTTTTTACCATTCTTGCTATTTGACTTTCTCTGGGGGCTTGCCTCTACTGGTGACCAATGTAAGCTCTTGAGAAAGCTCTCCTGTTGTGCAGCATTTTTGTTATTTTCTGCCTTGTTTGCCCCCTCTGAGTTGGGAACCGGCATGCCACTAGGTTTGGAAAATAATTTCCATATTCTGTTTTGTTGCTCCATCTTACCTTTCTTTTGTGCTTTCATTTACCATTTTGTTTTCCTCTTGGTAAGTGATGACCCATGCTCTGCAATTTCACATACAACTTCCCCTGAGTCCACCCCCGTGGATACCTACATTTCAGGAGCGGGGGCCTGTTCCAATTTCTTTTGGACTCTGTTCCATTGCCTGGAGTGTGGAGTGAATACACGGTAAAGCAGTACTTTCTTGAACATGTGCGATTTCATTGGCAGCTTATTTATTGATGACTGATTTTTCATAAGCCTCATCCTCGATAAAGCAGTATCTAACAGGGGATCTGGATGATTGTGCCCTTAGTCTGTCAAAATATCATTAAGAATTGCTGTCACTATATCTGCATTATCCCCTGGGGGTGCACACTGACATGAGACTTGTTGGGAGTAAGAATGATTTTGGGCCCTTTTTATCAGGTCATTGAGTGCTTGTAGCTTCTTATCGATGCCCACTACATGCACTGCCAAAATATTGAGAAGATCAACCTGAATTTCCTGCTTGCCAGCTTGATGGTTAATAGCTGCGGACATTGCATCCATGATCGATAGGAGAGCCCACCACGAGGCCACAGACTCTCCTGTTGCCGATTTAACAGGAATTCCCTCTTTTACTTTAATTTTGACTGATGGTAGAGGGGCCTAGGGGGTATCAAATTCCTCTTGATGGACTGATGCTGTATCCGTTAGCTCAACCTGCTTGTTTAAGCTCCTTGGGCTCCTGAATTCAAAGGAGAGTTTTGTCTTGGCAAGGGAACTACTACTGCAAATGGAAAACGGGCTCAAACTGAGTCTTGTGTTTTCCAAAAGTTCCTCTTCTCCATGCATGGGAGAAGTGGGCAGTCCTGGGGATGAGTTGGTCAGCCCTGTACCAGTGTTCTGCTGGCATAAGACTGAGTCTGAAAGGTCATTTAGCAGTAGCCACTGCTCAACACCGTCTGCCCCCCGCTGTGTTGTTGAAGGAGAGTTCTCGCTCAAATTGTTCCAATTACAAGATTTAGAGAAGAAAAGGAGTTGAGCTGGTTGCAATTGTGAACAACACTTGAATTGTTAGGCTAAAGTTGCTGAGGTATGGCTTCAATACTCTAATGTCTGATGAGTTGACTCAGAGAAATTTCTCACCTTAGGTGACTTGTTGATATCTACAGAAATAATGTCTCTGTCAGGCGATGGAGGGGGCGAAAGACCACTCGGAGCTGCTGAGGAGTTGTCTACTGGCTTGATTGCTAAAAGTCAGTAATTTTATATCCCTCTTTCTTGTAGGAGATTGCTGTTTTTGATTTCTTGGAAACTGCAGGTTTTGAGGGAGTTTTTCACCAAGTTTAACACTGACATACGACTGATTCCTGCTCCTCGGGTCCTGACGAGCATTGTCTCTGTCTCTGTCTCCTTGCTCCCTTAATCCTCCTCCGAGTGTGTGTCATCCTTACTTTCCCTGACCGCAATGAAACTCCTTTAATTATGTGCATCGATGGAGAGCTGTGGCCTAATGGCTTCATAGCAATCGTAGCCCACACAGACCAAGCCTCAACTTACTCACTTGTACTTAGCGCACTCCGCATGCTTTTGGCACCTTGTGCTTGACACTTGCAACCCCTCGCTTTCAACCTTCACCTAACTTCATTGCCCTTTGATGTCTGTCTGTCTTGCCTGGCCTGGCTTTAGGGCCATTGCCCCTCACAATAGCTGGTTGCATGATATCTTGACCCCTCAGTCAATTCAAAATGTGAGTCTCAGTGGAAGAGTCAGGGGCTGGTATATGGTTACTTGTTTTTAACTTGTGTTTGCTTGCTGAGGCTAAGCAATGGACAATGGCCTTGGAATCACCTCCTAAGGAAGCTCCACATTCCTGGGTGAGTTCTGCAGCTCCATTGCACCAATACTATGATTCTACATTACACTGGGTCTCTTCCGCCCCTCTTCTGGCCTGGCCACAGCAGCAAGAGCCCACCCACTTGACAAATGAGTCCCGTCTGCCTGCATCCACAACCCCCATGCGGCCTCCCACCACACTTGACTGTCATTGGGGGGGCAGGAGGTGGAAAGCGGGAGGCACCAGTGTCGAGCCGCAAGGTGTTTTGCAATTCTGCAGGGGCCTCCCAGTGTCTCCCAGCATCTCACTGCGACGGCATCCACACGGCAGCAACATGCAGCAATGTTTCCGTGATGCCAACTCCTGCGGCAACATCTCATAGCAGTTAATGTGTGGCTCGTCAATGACCAGAAGTTGTTTGAACTTCCTGGCTTGTCCTATCGCTGCTGAGGTCTGCTCCATCAGCCCAGCCCAAGCAGAGGCCACCGTCTAATTCATGGAATTGGTTATGGAGGTGAAGAAGCCAACCGAGGAAGACTGGCTTGACTGGTGCTTCTTGGGGCCTGCGAGGGTGAGGCAAGAGGAGGCTGCTGAGCTGGAGTGGTAGACACAGCAGCAGGTGGCAGCTGTTGGGGCTCCAGTCACTGCAGATTGGTCATGTATCCATTATGCAGATTTCAAAAGAGGCTGCTGTCAGAGTGACGGTGATGTAGTGAGATTCCAGCCAGGGAACCACGACTGTATGCTGATTGCTGAATGCTTCACTGCAGATACTAACGCAGCCTACTGGCCTTTGCTCAGGTATGAGGGTTGATATCCTCCCGGGGGAACCTGAAAGGCAGAATTAGAGCTTAACATGCTGTGCTCAAATTATGATTCAGATAGAAAATAGTCCATCGATTCTAGTGGCAATATGATAGCGTTATTCTTCTACTTCACTCTCATTGTCACCATTTTAATATTGTCATGTTGTGTCATTCTGGTTATTGCAGATCATGCTTTGGTATCTAAAATGCAGTTGTTTTATTAACCCAGTCTTTAAAACTTATACTGCTTTCATTGTCATTTATATATGAGACTGAATTGTGAATGAGAGAACCGGATGCGACCTGAGTGACCACAACTTCCCTGAGAAGTATGACATGTCATGGGCTCGGCTGCCCAATCATCTCTACCTTTCGGGAGAGACAAGGCACTGCTAGTTAGCCGGAGCAAAACCCGGCATTGGAGCGACAGGTGTCACCCACTGTGGGTCAGACTCAGTCTCCCACACCGTGGATGATGTTGCTGCTCAAAATCCAGTGGTCTCATTAGAATAATGAGGGCCTACGCGACATGTAGTAGATCTCTGTTGTGTCTAGGATCCAAAGACTTGCATATGAGATATGAAAGGGCACTTGGCTCCTTTGAGAGTGTGACAAGACTTTCTGTTGTATACATTGTTACAAAATTGGAGTTAAAAAACATCAAATCCCCCTTCTGATAATTAAACATATGAAGAGTCAGACTGACAAGTTTTCAACACTTCATATGGAACAGCCATGCTTCAGAAAATCTCAGGGAAACAAACCTTCAAATATAACCTGTAACGGGCACTGAGACCACAAGACACAGTAACTGAGTAGTGTAAAAAGATTGAATTGGTCCTTTTCACAACGCATGGATGCACCATATTTAATTGAATACAGTGCATTCCTCTGTTGTCCTCAATGCCTGTGCTAAATTTGGCTGCAAGCGCCAATGCAGACATCCTTGCATCATCGTGCAAGGATGATTGAATTTAGGGGTGTGGTTGTTTATGTGCCGGAAGGAGTCCCTTCCTGCACATAAAGAATTACTAATGGTGCTTTGGCACTGTAGGAGGCTGGCCTGGTTTGTTTCGGGTACCCTAGGTACTTACACCTTATACCTTCATCCTTTATTAGTGAAATGTAGGCAGTGTTCTAGCACCTTAGGCTGTCTATAGTTAGCTTTATCAGAGCAGCGTAGGCTGAACTAGGAGACATGCAAAGCTCCTGCAATACCAATATAGTTACACAGTACTTATACATAATAAAGGACAATACTCAGTGTTACCAAAAATAAAGGTACTTTATTTTAGTGACACAAAGCCAAAAATATCTTAGAGGCAATACTCCTTCTGGAGGTAAGTATTATTATACACAATATATACACTAGAAATCAAAATCAGGTAGGTAAATAGTGACAGAATAGCGCAAACAGTAGAAAATACCATGGAATGCAATAGGATGCAATGGGCCTGGGGCAACACAAACCATAGAAAAAGAAAGTGGAATGTGAATCACAAATTCCCCCCTAGGCAAGTGTAGTGTGCAGAGGGGCACTGGAAGTGTAAGAAAACCACAAAGGTAAGTAAAATACCACACCGCAGAACCCAGGTAAGTAGGAGTAAAGTACTGCAAGTTTCCGCAGGACACACTACAAGTTGTGATAAGAATTATTGCAAGAACCCAGCAAGACTGCAAGCAAAAAATGGTGGATTCCTGGACCTGAAGACCTGTGAAGAGAGGAGACCAAGTCCAAAAGTCGCAGAAGATTCCAGGAAGGAGTGGAGCCCCTGCCAACCTAGAAGATGGAGCAAAAGAGGATTCTCCGGTTGGAAGAAGTCTGCAGAAGAGCACCAAAGAAGATGGCTGCGGATTTCTGAATGATGCAAGAGATGTCCCAAGTCAAGATGCTGGATGCAGGCAAGTTGCAGTGCTGGATTCGTCCAACAAGCCTTGGTTCAAGTAAGGTTGCAGTTTGCGTCAAAATGGCTTTACCTGGACCCAGGACGAACCTGGGGGCCTCAACTCTGACTGAGGATGCAGAGGAGACTCCTAACACTGGAGGGAGCCCACAGATGACCAGGCAGCACCCACGGGTGTCCCAGGACAAGGGGACAAAGAAGGTGCAAATTGCAGTTGCTGCAGCACTACAGAATAAGGTCCCACGCCGCCAAAGAACAACTCAGCGAGTTGAGCATCGCAGGATGGAGTGCTGGGGACCTGGGCCATGCTGTGCATGAAGGATTCTTGCAATTAGTGCACAGAGGCCTCAGGAGCTAGAGATGATGTGGTGCACAGAGGTACTGTCGCAAACCCGGAAGGCAAGCTCTTACCTCAGCCAAATTTGGACAGCTGGACCTTAGGACAGTCTGGATTGAAGGGGTCCACCACCTGTGTTCCAGGAAGCATGCTCGTCACCAGGAGAGGAGTCCCAGAGAACCAGTCGTCATCTTAGAAGGTGCCTGCTGGAGCAGGGAAGTGGATGAAAGCAAGCCACCTCAAGCTGAATTCAGAAAAGACCGAGATCATCATCTTCGGCCCCAACAAGTCAGCATAGGATGACTCCTGGTGGCCGGCCACCCTGGGGTCGCCCCCAACGCCCACCACCCATGCATGCAACCTCGGCTTCACACTAGACTCTTCACTCTCCATGACCCAGCAAGTCAACGCTATCTTGTACTCATGCTTCAACACCCTTCGAATGGTCCGAAAGACCTTCAGGTGGATTCCCGTGGCAACCAGAAGAATGGTCACCCATGCCCTCGTTAGCAGCAGTCTGGACTATGGAAATGCCCTTTAAGCGGGAACAACGGCTAAGCTCCAGAAAAAAACTCCAGTGCATCCAGAATGCCTCAGCACGTCTCATCCTCAACCTCCCTTGACACGAACCATCTCTGCCCACCTCAGGGACCTCCACTGGCTACCCATCAACAAAAGGATCGTCTTCAAAATCCTAATCCATGCTCACAAAGCTCTCCACGACATTGGACCGGCCTACTTGAACGACCGACTCAACTTCCACAATTCAACACGCCAGCTCCGTTACGCCAACCTCGCCCTCACAACAGTCCCCTGCATTCACCGTACCACAACCAGCAGCAGACCCTTCTCCCACCTCGCCGCCAAAACCTGGAACTCCCTCCCCGCCAACCTACGTATGACCCAGGACCTCCTGACCTTCAGGAAGTGCCTTAATACCTGGCTGTTCGAGCATTAGCACCCCGTTCCCCCAGTGCCTTGAGACCCTCCGGGTGAGTAGCGTGCTCAACAAATTTACTGATTGATTCACTCCGTCACTCCACAGGAGATTTCTTCGGTCCTTCTGGTGCAGGGCGAATTCTGGCAGAATTCTGGCCACAGTCATATTTTGGTGGATGGTTGGTAGCCATTGCGATGGTATGTTGGCGGCCTTATCCGTGGTGGTAGGCAGCATTTACCGGCAATGTAGTTATAAGGGCCTTAATGTTTTACATCTCCTGACAGTGAAAAACCTCCAAAGTAATTTTTCACTGTGGCAAGGCTGGCTTTCCAATAAGTTAAGATTGGGTTACACCATTAAATGTAATACGTATTGTATTCATTTTAGGAAAAGCTGTAGGAGGCTGGCTTGATGTGTGGTGGGTATCTATGGTAATTAGACCGTATACCAGGTATCCCTTATTAGTGTAGTGTAGATAGTGTCTAGAAGCCAGGCTCTCTAGAAGTAGCTGTGGATGAGCATCCAAGGCTTATCTAGGAGACATGCAAAGCTCATGCAATACCACTGTAATCACACACAGTACTTACACACATGAAAGAAAACACTCAGTGTTACAAAAATAAAGGTACTTTATGTTGGTGACACAAATACCAAAAATACCATAGACGCTATACTCCCTTAGGAGGTAAGTAATATACAAAATATATACACTAGTATGCAGAAATAGGCATAAAACAGTGAGGAAACAGTGCAATATAGTGAGATCACAATTGAGAATAATGGCAGTAGAAGGAGCACAAACCATATACTAAACAAATGGAATGCGACAGTCGGTCCCCTACCTAGGTAAGTGGAGTATTTAGAGGGGAGCTGGGATTACTAGGAAAGCCCAAAGGTAAGTACCACAAACCACCCCAGCGACCAGTAAAGCAGGAGTATATCACTGTAAATTCACCAGAACACATACAGATAAGATAAGAATAATAATGCAAAACCCAGAAGAGACTGCAAGACGCCAACAATGGATTCCTGGACAAGAGGACCTGTGGAAGAAGGGGACCAAGTCCAAGAAGCACAGCAGAGTCTAGGAAGGGCAGGAGCCCCTACCCACTAGACTGAAGGTGCAAGAGATGAGTTGACGGTGATGAAGGAGAGTCACCACTGCACCCAAGAAGACGGATTCGAGTGTCCTGGAGGATGCAGCTGATGTCCCACGCCGGAAGGAGGATTGCAGTCAGGTTTGTGTCTTCGGATTCCACCAACAATCCTTGGCACACACAAAATTTGCGGTTGGCGTAAAGTGGTGCTGCCAGAGACCAGGAAGGACCAGATGGGCTCTACCCAGGAGGGGGAGTCAGAGGCGGCCCTCAGCGACACAGAGAGTCCACAGAAGCACAGGCAGCACCCACAGGACAGGGACACATAGGTCAAAGAAGGAGCCCACGCAACACTACAAAAAGGGGTCCCACACCGCAGGAGAACCTCAGGAAGCTGTGCTCCGTAGGAGGGAGAGCTGGGGGGCTGGAGCTTCAAGAGACCTGAGGATTCCTTGGAGATGATGCCAACCAGCCTTGGCAGCTGCAAATGACGAAATACACACCAGGACTGTCCTGTGTGGGAAGGCAAGGGCTTACCTCTACCCACGTTGGATAGCTGAAAGGGAGGACCGTCGGGATCACTTCAGTCCACCACCCGTGTTGCAGGATCCACACAGCTCAGGAGGAGAGGGGATCCATGCAGCCAGTTGTCATTGCAGTTGGTGCCTGCAGATGCAGGGGAGAGACTCCTTCACTCCAAGGGAGATTCCTTCTTCTTTCATGTGCAGGCTGAAGACGGGCTGTCCTCAGAGGATGCACAACTGGAGAAAAGTTGCTGGAAGGAGCCTTGGGTACAATGTTGCAGGCAGAGTATTGCTTCTTTGTTGCAGCTTGTCGGATCCTAGAGTATCCAGCTGCAACTTCTTCGGTCAGAAGTTGAAGGGGAGGTTGCAGAGGAGTCCTGCTGGAGTCTTGCAAGCCAGATCTGAGGAACCACCCAAAAGGAGAGCCCCTAAATAGCCCTGAAAGGGGGACAAACAGCTGTCAGAGCACTCACAAGAGTAAAGTTTTAAGAGTATGGTGATGTAATAAATCCTCTGTGTGAAAGGCAATCACGCCAGGCTCTGGTTCAGGATAAATTTATTTCTTGAAGTAGTTCAATCATAATAGGGAAATGTCCTTGAAATCATGTACAATTAGCCTCCACAGCCAACACGTGTTTCGTCCAATGAGAGATCCCTCTCACGGACTTCATCAGGGCTTAAAGTCAGGTACGGCCTGTGTTCAACCGTACTATTATCGTGGTCTAGGAAATCTCGTGTGATGAACGCTACGATGATAGATCTCGGTCACAGGGAACGCCGTGCAATGATCTGACCACGGCTACGATGTTCCCATAAAGGTACTAGCATATTTGATTAAGATAACATATTAGGATTCCTGCAGTATTAAACTGGGATGTGATAATTAACTGCGTTCATCACACGAGATTTCCTAGACCACGATAATAGTACCGTTGAACACAGGCCGTACCTGACTTTAAGCCCTGATGAAGTCCGTGAGAGGGATCTCTCATTGGACGAAACACGTGTTGGCTGTGGAGGCTAATTGTACATGATTTCAAGGACATTTCCCTATTATGATTGAACTACTTCAAGAAATAAATTTATCCTGAACCAGAGCCTGGCGTGATTGCCTTTCACACAGAGGATTTATTACATCACCATACTCTTAAAACTTTACTCTTGTGAGTGCTCTGACAGCTGTTTGTTGTTACTGTCAGTTTCCTTTGAAACATTGGAGGAGTTAGGAAGATCCTCCTGTCATGAGCACCATGACATAAATAATCTGTGAACTCGACTGCATGGACTTACTGTGAGCGCCCGTTACCTATGTCCTTCTTCCTAGCGGCTTTTTTCTAGCCCTGAAAGGGGGATTGGTCACAGAGCTGGGTGACCACCTATCAGGAAGGGGCTCTGAAGTCACCTGCCTGCGCTGGCCACTCAGATGCTCCCAGAGTTCCCTGCCAACCTTGAATCCAAGATGGCAAAGCCCAGGGACCCTCTGGAGGAGCTCTGAGCACCCCCTCCAGTTGTGTGCCAGAGCAGGGACTGGGGTCCCTAAACCAATGTGGGCTGGTTTATGCAAGTAGGGCACCAAATGTGCCCCTCAAAGCACTACCAGTGGCTTGGGGAGGCTACACCTCCCAAGCCTGTAACACCTATTTCCAAAGGGAGAGGGTGTAACACCGCTCTACCAAAGGAAATCATGTGTTTTGCCTTCCTGGGCTTCTGCTGCTCAAGCAACAGGAGGGCAGAACACTCTCTGTGAGGTGGCAGCAGCTTGGGCTGCCAGGAAACCTTCAGAAGGCTGTAATGGCAATAATGGGGGTCCTCTAAGGAGCCCCCAGAGTGCATTGAATCATGCAACCAATGCTTGCAAAAGCATTGGGGTATGATTCCGACATGTTTGATACTAAACATGCCTATGTTCGGAGTTACCATTATGTAGCTGGACATAGGTATTGACCTATGTCCAGTACAACCGTAAAATGGCATCCCTGTGCTCCCGAAATCCAAGAAAATGGGCCTGGAGTTTGTGGGGGCACCTCTGCTAGTGCAGGGGTGACCTCACACACGGGTACTTTGCACCCTGCACTCTGGGCTAGAATGCCTGCCATGCGGGTGGTTTATAATAGTCCTGGTGCAGTGAAAAGTGGCAGTGAAAGGGTGCTTGCCCCTTTTCACACAGGCTCCAATGGCAGTCCTGCAGAACCCTTTGCATTGGCTCCCTATGGTTGGCAGAATAACTGCTACAGCCCATGGGGATCCTCTGGAACCCCATTGCCCTGGGTGCCTGGATACCATATACGAAGGGCTTACATGGGGGCACCTGTATGGCAACTGTAGAATGAAAATGGTTCCAGCAACCAAGTTTAAAGGAGAGAGCATAATCTCTGGGGTCCTGGTTTGCAGGTTTCCAGGGAACACAGTCAAACACACTGACAAACAGGCCAAAAGTGGAGGTAACCAAGCTAGAAAGAAGCTACTTTCCTACAAAAGCTAGAAAAGTATTTCAAGGACTCAAATAGTCATTTTAAATCCTATGTAATGGTCAAGTCAGTTTCAATATTACTGTTATGGAAATTAAACTTTGAGAAAGTTGACTTTTTCCTGCCTAAAACCGAAAGGCTTTCATGCCAGTTTCCAGCTGTCACCTTAACTCTGATGCTCAAATGTGATGAGATATTTGGTTGTCTTCTTCCTCGACAAGATTGCCTGGTTCTGTGCCAGCTCCTCCAGAGCTTTAAAGGATGCCTACTCTGTTACTGCCAGATAAACTTCACACCGGTGCTTCCCTTTTGTCTCCCTAGTCCGCTTGGCTCCATATCCAGTGGAATGAGAGGAACTTACCAAAACGGGATTAATGGGTGGATGAAGGAGTACTCTTCACCCACAAGCGGGTAAACATAAATGTTAACCTCACAGTATTTGGACAAAATATTGAGTTTTCAATACAGAGTTACAGAAATAATGACAAAAATATTGTGAATCAAAAATATTGTGATGCAGAAATATTGTTGCCAAGAATGTCGATTTTTTTCTTCTTTTTAGGTACATAATAAGGTTGTCAAGAAGATTGCTATTGTTAATATCGTTTTCAATAATATAGTTATATAAAATATCGTTTTGTATTGTCTGTGTTTTAGTTAATATATTTTGTGATATTGTTTGTATAATTGTCATTAATATTCCTAAATATAATTAGTAATTTTAAGTGATTTATATTTTTTAATTTAATTGCTAATAGTAACTTATGGCAGTGGTTCCCAAACTGTGCGCCGCGGCACCCTGGTGCGCCGTTAAAAGTTGCGAGGGGTGCCGCACGCATTTTGGAAACATGATATGATTTTTTTTTTTAAATGTATGCGTGTAGTTTATAAATTACCTGCTTATGACGAGTTAAAAGTATTTTGCGGCCGACTAACTCATTAGCATTTCATGTGGGGGAGTTACATAAGCCCCACCTGTCAAGTCTTGCCGTCTGCAGCATGGTTTCACCAAACGTGATTACGTTCTTAAATAAAAGCCTTCGTCATTGGAAATTCAGAAGAGAGCACTAGAATGTTATTGCTCCCGTGGGATCCTCATTGAAGTGTGCACATCGGACGTGTTCCTTGTTGAATTTACAATAATCAGGTAATTATTATTATTATTAGGATTTCTAATTTAGGGTGAGAGACAGGGCACGGCAGGACCGGAGATCACAGGAATGTGCAGGAAATTCTCCTACGGTATAGTAATTATAGTATTATTAATAACTAATGTTCTGTTTTTAAAAGAGATGGATATTTCCCAGGGGCGAGCACTCCAAATGAGGCCCCTGTGTAGTTGCTGGACAGGAGAAAACTGCTAACAGCTTGATTCAGCACACACCCACAGAAGTTGAGTTGGTTTATTTAGATTAGAAGACTTTATTAGAATTATTAGATCCTTGTTGATGACAAGTCCAGGGCAAAATTGCAGCGTTTCTGCTTTGTGAAAGATTAGCCTTCCACCCTTTTCTCATTATAAAGCACACCTTTCCTTTTTTTCCTCATTTGTGTTTACTAAATGCTAGTAAATTGTTCAAAATAAATTATAGGCCCACAGCCCTCCCTCACTTGCATGCCCAAATCAGATTACTTACTGAGTCTTACTGCCAGGGGAAGGCAATTTTCGTTGGGATGCCAGAAAAACGGCTATGGGAGGTACAGACTAAGTGGAACTTGGAAAGCACAGTTATCACAAGCTGAAGCCTTTGAAATAATTTAAGGCAGCAGTGCCTCCTAAATTCTCAAGAAACTGCAGAGTGGGATTGTGAACGACAGTGCTTAATTTGTAAATAAAAATGTGCTGGTGCCCAAAGTCCTCCTTTTAAACATGTGGCTGCTGCAATTAAATGTGGGAAAATGGAATACTGAGACAGTGTAATACTGAAGCCATCTCAGGCCTCTTCAATGATTTTAAAGCCACTCCCTGCCCCTTCAGCTCACTCTTGCATCTTTCTGTTTTCTCCCATTGTGACACTATTTTGTTTTTCTCTTCCCCAGTCTTTCCCTTATGTGTCTTTTGCTTGCAGTAAATGCTTGAGGCAGAAAAATAAGTGCTGGCCCACAAAAATAAGTGCTGGTGCTTAGCACCGGAAACAACAAGCACAAATTAAGCACGGGTGAATGATCAAGTATTGTTAAGTAGTGTTAGAGGAGAAAGTGTCCAGATTGAAGGCAGAATGTGTGCACCAAAGGTGAGGTGTGAGGTGTGTGTGTGGTCAAGGCAAAGTAATGACGTTGTAAACAGAGAAGAAAATAAGTGCATGGATGACAGCAAGTGTGACACAGAGGGGAGATGTGGCTACATTTTTTAGACGTTTAAGAATGAGAGGTTGAATTGGAGGAGATGTGGTCTAGCAGGGAGAAAGAAACATACAAAACATCCATGTTATGCTCGTTGATATAATTAAAGTACTCCTGAGGCTGAGCTTACATCGCCCACCCAGAAAAAAAAAAGTAACATAATGGGGCGCCGCGGGCAATGGCCAATATAGGTGAAGGGAGCCGCGGGTCGAAAAAGTTTGGGAACCACTTACTTATGGTGTCATAGCGGGTTGCTAGGTCTGTAGGGGTATAGGGTGGGAAGTTAATTCGCTCTAATTTATTAACAATTACATTTTGTAATATTTATATTTTTTAAGTTATGTATTAGATGCGGGCTACTGGGATGTAGGGTTATAGGGTGGGAAGTTAATTAACAAGTATTAATTTATAATTCATTTTTAATTGATTATTAATTATATAAGTTGTGTGATAATTTTATTTTTTAAGTTATATATTAGGTCCTGGCTGCTGGGTTTGTGTGGGTATGGGGTTAGAGGTGAATGAGGTAATAATTAGCAATCAATTATTAGTTTAGTATTAAATGTATAATTGAATATTATGTTGTTTGTGCAATAATTTTACATTTTAAGTTATATATTAGGTGCAGGTTGGTGGGTTTGTAGGAGCGAAAGTATTTAAGTAATAAGCAAAAAACAATTATTAAGTTGTTAATAATTTAACTAACTAATATTTTAATTGTGTAAAGGCTATTTATTTGAGTTATATTTTAAGTGTGGTCGGATAGGTTTCAGGGGGTATAGTGTAAGAAGTCAATTAAATAATAATTAACATTATTTTATTGACAATTACTAAATTGTTTATTAATCATGTACATTGTTTACTTGTTTTTTGTTTATAGATATGCTTTAGTTAATTAATTAATACTTTCTATTAAGAATTTCATATTTCTTGTAAATGAATAGGGTTATGCAAATATGCTATGTGTTTGAAGTGAAGTACTTTCCCTGTTTCTGCACAGACTGAAGTGGGAATAGTAAATATTACCCATCCTAAGTCCAATGCTTTCTCTAATGTTGCACAGACTGAGGTAGAAATAGTAAATGTAACCCCTCTGAAGTCCAATGCTTTACTTACTGTTCCACAGATTTGAGTGGAAATAGTAAATTTAACCCCTGAAGTCCAATGCTTTTCCTACTGTTTCACAAAGTGGAGTGGAAATAGTAAATGTAACCTATCCGAACGCTACCATTTTCCCTACTGTTATATAGACTGAAGTGGGAATAGTATGCCTATTATTTTCAATTTTTTTCTCATTTTTAAATATATCCATTGTTATTATTTGTTTATTTTTTAATTTTAAATAATTTGTGTGTGTGTATATGTGTGTCTATGTAAATATATATATCATTTTTTTTTAACTGAAAAAGACAAAGGTTACAGGGACATTATAAGTAGCCTCACATTTCACAGGTACAGAACCATCAGCAGTTATCGTTACTTGAGCTAACTATAACTTGTTCCCACGTAATGCACTGCTTATGACCTCAGACATTACACCACTCATAACATGATGTAGGAAGGTAGCCTCTTTCTAGCATTGTTACCCCCACTTTTGGTCTGTTTGTGAGTGTATGTCAGGGTGTTTTTACTGTCTCACTTGGATCTGGCTAGCCAGGACCCCAGGGCTCAGAGTGAAAACCTTATTTGTCAGTGTGATTTATGTGTCTCACTGGGACCCTGCTAGCCAGGACCCCAGTGCTCATAGTTTGTGGCCTGTATGTGTATCCCTGTGTAGTGCCTAACTGTGTCGCTGAGGCTCTGCTAATCAGAACCTCAGTGCTTATGCTCTCTCTGCCTTTAAAATTGTCACTATAGGCTAGTGATCATTTTCACCAATTCTAATTGGCACACTGGAACACCCTTATAATTCCCTAGTATAAGGTAACTAGGTACCCAGGGTATTGGGGTTCCAGGAAATGGGCTGCAGCATTTCTTTTGCCACCCATAGGGAGCTCAGACCAATATTACACAGGACTGCCACTGCCATTTTACACTGCACTTGAGTAACTTATAAGTCACCGATATGTCTAACCCTCACTTGGTGAGGGTTAGGTGCAAAGTTACTAAGTGTGAGGGCACCCTGGCACTAGCCAAGGTGCCCCCAGATAGTTCAGGGCAATTTCCCAGGACTTTGTGAGTGCGGGTACACCATTACATGCGTGCACTACATATAGGTCAATACCAATATGTAGCTTTGCAATGGTAACTCCGAATATGGCCATGTAACATGTCTAAGATCAAGGAATTGTCCCCCCATGCCAAATTTGGGATTGGGGTGCCAATCCCACGCATCCCCGGGGCTCCAACATGGACCCCGGGAACTGCCAAACCAGCTCTCTGGGGTTTTCACCTGCAGCTACCGCTGCTGCCAACCCGCAGACAGGGTTCTGCCCCTCCAGGGGTCTGGGCAGCCCAGTCCCAGAAAGACAGAACAAAGAATTGCCTTTGAGAGAGGGTGTTACACCTTCTCCCTTTGGAAATAGGTGTTAAGGGCTGGGGAGGAGTAGCCTCCCCCGGCCTCTGGAAATGCTTTGAAGTGCACAGATGGTGCCCTCCTTGCAGAAGCCAGTCTACACTGGTTAAGGGAACCCCTAGTTCCTGCTCTGGCACGAAACTAGACAAAGGAAAGGGGAGTGTCCACTCCCCTGTCCATCACCACCCCAGGGTTGGCACCCAGAGCTCCTCCAGTGTGTCCCAGACCTCTGCCATCTTGAATCCGGAGGTGTGAGGGCACAATGGAGGCCTCTGAGTGGCCAGTGCCAGCAGGAGACGGCAGAGACCCCTCCTGATGGTTCCTTACCTGACTAAGTGGCCAATCCTCCACTGAGGGCTATTTAGGGTCTCTCCTGTGGGCTTTTCCTCAGATAACGATTTGCAAGAATTTATTAGAGTTCCTCTGCATCTCCCTCTTCGACTTCTGCCAAGGATCGACCGCTGACTGCTCCAGGACACCTGCAAAACTGCAACAAAGTAGCAAGGAGACTAACAGCGACATTGTAGCGCCTAATCCTTCCGGCTTTCTCGACTGTTTCCTGGTGGTGTATGCTCTGGGGGCTGTCTGCCTTCACCCTGCACTGGAAGCCAAGAAGAAATCTCCCGTTGGTTGACAGAGTCTGCCCCCTGCTAACGCAGCCACCAAACTTCAGGTTCACCAGTCCTCTGGGTCCCCTCTCATCGTGACGGCGTAGTCCCTGTAACACAGGTGGTAGATCCAAGTGACCCCGACAGTCCAGTGGTCCACATGTCCAAATTTGGCAGAGGTAAGTCTTTGCTTCCCCTCGCCAGATAGTAATCCTGTATACTGTGTGACCTGCAGCTCCTAGGGATTTTGTGCATCCTTGCAAGTAATCCTTTGTGCACAGCCTAGACCAGGTCCCCAGCACTCCGTCCTGTATTGCTCAACTCGCTGATTTGAGCACTGGCTTCGTGGGACCCTCCTTTGTAATGTTGAGACAACTGCTGTGCTCAGTTTTCATGAACCCATGTTCAAGTACTTCTGCAGGTGCTACCTTCTTGTACATGGGCTCTTTGTGTTGCTGAGGGCCCCCTCTGTCTCCACTTCCAAGTAGCGACCTCCTGGTCCTTCCTTCCTACCTTTTTTCTTCAAATGTGACCTTTGCAGCTAGCAAGGCTTGTTTGTGGTCTTTCTCCAAAGAAACAACTCTGCATCCTCCAGCATTCCGTGGGTCATCTTTTGTGCAATGGAGAAGTTCCTGGCATCTTCGGTTGTTGCAGAATCTTCAGTTTCTTCCACCTGGAGGCAACAATTTTGCACCTTCATATGGGGTTTAGTGGGCTCATGCCCCCCCCTGGATACTTTCGTGACTCTTGAACTTAGTCCCCTTCCTTTACAGGTCCTCAAGTCCATGAATCCGTCTTCAGTGCTTTTCAGTCTGTGTGGTCTTTGCAGAATCTCCTATCATGACTTTAGTGTGTTTCTGGGAAAGTAGGGTCACTTTACTCCTACTTTTCAGGGGTCTTGGGGTGGGGTATCTTGGACACCCTTAGTGTTTTCTTACACTACAAGTGACCCTCTACACACTACACTAGGTCAGGGGTCCCTAAGTGGTTTGCATTTCACTTTCCTGATATATGGTTTGTGTTGCCCCTAGGCCTATTGCATCCCATTGTATTCTACAGAGTTTGCACTACTTTTCTAACTGTTTACTTACCTGATTTTGGTTTGTGTGTATATTTTGTATATTTTACTTACATCCTAAAGGAGTATATCCTCTGAGATATTTTTTGGCACATTGTCACTAAAATAAAGTACATTTATTTTTAGTAACTCTGAGTATTGTGATTCTTATGATATAGTGCTGTATGATATAAGTGGTATAGTAGGAGCTTTGCATGCCTCGTAGTTCATCCTAAGCTGCTCTGCTATAGCTACCTCTATCAGCCTAAGCTGCTAGAACACTACTAATCTACTAATAAGGGATAACTGGACCTGGCACAAGGTGTAAGTACCATCAGGCACCCACTATAAGCCAGGCTAGCCTCCTACATTGGTGGTGCAGCGGTGGGATAAGTACTTGTAACTGCTTTACCACTTTGTCATTGGTGCTTTTCATAAGAAAACCATATTCCAAATATGTACAAATATACACAGTTGACCTAAACAGTTTAAGTCTCTTTCAAAAAACTTTCTAAAAAGTTTTCAAACGTTTTGAAAAAGTTTGAAAAGTTTTCCTCTTTTCTTTAAAAGTTCTAAAAACTTTTTTCTCTCTATCTTAAACTCTTTCTTACAACTATGTCTGCAGTAGAGCTCACTCCCACAGTTGTTCAGGCAACCTATGGTAGTTTAAACTTTAAACGTTTGAGGGGCCTCTGCATAGAAAGAGGTATAAGCATTGGTAATAATCCTACCAAAGATCTTCTCCTTAGCCTTCTCCTAGAAAGTGACCAGAAACACTCTGGCCCATCCCAGGATCAGGAGGTAGAGGAGGAGTGTACCCAGCAAGATTCAGGGGAGGGCCCTGAGGACTCTGGGAGGGTTCCTCCAAAGACCTGCCAGCTAACCGGCCAGCTAGTGAAACTGGTAGTGGGAGGGGTCACACACTAGTAGGGCACCTTTCACTCCAAAAGGCCAGGTAACTAGAGTCCAGCCAGGTCGAGACTGGTCCACTTCTGCTAAGTCCCACATTTCCTCTGTGTCCCAGAATTCCCAAGCCTCCCACCCTGAGGATAACACCCTAGACTAACATCCTAAACAGGGTACTCAGAAAGCTGAGGATGGAAGAGGTCAGACTGAAACTGAGACAGCAGCAGTTGGCCTTAGTCAGGGAATTTCTAGATGTAGAGAGGGAGAGGCAGAGGTTGGGGTTAGTTCCCCATGGTGGCAACAGCAGTATTCTTGATAGTAATCCGGTATGAGAACAAGATTCGAGAAACCTGCACAAAATTGTCTCCCCTTACAAGGAGGGCGATGACATCAACAGGTGCACTTGAGAGGGCCTGTATGGTACAGTTGGTCACTCAAAGCCAGTGGGCTGCTATCTTGTGGTTATCATTCACTGGTAAGGGTAGGGAAATGCTCCTTACTGTCAGAGAAAGTGATGCCAATAACTACAAAGTTTGGAAAGATGCACTCTTAGATGGATTTGGCAGAACCACTGAACAATACAGGATAAAGTTCAGAGATACCAGAAAAGAGTACTCTCAAGAGTGGACAGACTTTGTAGACTGTTAAGTGAAGGCCTTAGAGGGATGGTCACATGGCAGTAAGGTCACTGACTATGAAAGCCTTTATAATCTTATTCTGAGAGAGCATATTTTGAATAGTTGTATGTCTGATTTGTTGCACCAGTACTTGGGAGACTCAGGTCTGACCTCTCCCCAAGAATTGGGAAAGAAGGCAGACAAATGGGTCAGAACAAGGGTGAGCAGAAATTGTCATACAGAGGGTGACAAGGATGGCAAGAAGAAAGATGGTGAAAAATCTCAGGATAAGCATGGGGACAAAGGTAAAACCAAAGATCCTTCTTCACATCCTAAACACTCTTTAGGGGGTGGGGATAAATCATCTTCTTCCTCTTCTTCACAATCCACACACACTAAAAAGCCTTGGTGCTATTTGTGTAAAAATATAGGCCAGGGGATAAGTCCTGCCCTGGTAAAGCCCCTGAGCCTACCACCATTAATACATCAAACTCTAGTGCTCCTAGCAGTAGTGGTAATAGTGGTGGGACTGCTGGCAACAGTCAAAATAAGAGTGTAGTTGGGTTCACTTTTGGGTTCATAGTAGAAACTGGGGTAGTCAGTCCCAAGACAGTTTCTGTCACACCTAGTGGCATTGGCCTTGCCACCTTGGCTGCTTGTCCCCTTACAATGGATAAGTACAGGCAGTCAGTTTTAATAAATGGTGTTGAGGCCCAGGCCTACAGGGACACAGGTGCCAGTATCACTTTGGTGACTGAAAACCTGGTGTCTCCTGCACAACACCTCATTGGACAACAGTACAGGTATATTGGTGTCCATAACTCCACTCAGTTCCTCCCCTTAGCTATAGTTCAGTTTAGTTGGGATGGAGTTACTGGCCCAAAGCAGGTGGTGGTATCGCCTAGCTTACTTGTAGATCGTCTCTTAGGTAATGACTTAGAGGCCTCAGGTTGGGCTGAGTTCCCACCCAGTGTATGTTGGTGGATGCCTCTGCTGTTAGCCAAATAGGATAGTTTGTGGCTAAATGTTGTCCCTCAATACTTGCAGGTGACTCTGGCTACCCAAACCTATTGTGGCTGCTGACCCCTGTGAGGAATGCCAGGACAAGGGCTGAAGAACGTTATAATGAGGCACATGGGCGAACCAGAAGGATAATTGAGAGGACCTTCGGCCTCTTGAAGGCCAGGTTCAGGTGCCTCCATCTGACATGTGGATCCCTGTGTTACTCACCTGAGAAGGTCTGCCAGATAGTAGTGGCATGCTGCATGTTGGACAACCTGGCCCTCAGACACCATTTACCTTTGCTGCAGGAGGAGGAGACTGGAGAAGCCCCTGTGGCAGCAGTGGACCCCGAGGACAGTAAGGATGAGGAGGCAGAGGATGAGGATGTAGACAACAGAACATTAGTGATCCGTCAGTACTTCCAATGACACACGGGTGAGACAGTGCAACTTCACATTTCTATGACTATTGTTGATTCTGTGTGGCATTGGCATGCTGGCATTACCCAATTGTTTCCTCTACTTACTGTCGCCTATGGATTATCATTTTATAGATGTTGGTGATATGACAACAAATTCGGGATGTGATCACTACAGCCAGCAACAGGTCATTCATTCTATGCTCTCACTATGTACAGTTAATTTGCAATGGATGTAGCTGTTTCAATCAATACACATGTGCAATACATGAAATACTAGTAGTCGAGTTTTATCCAAGGGTGTTTATTGTAGTGCTAATAAATTGAGGGGAAAGTGAAGTGGAATGGGGGGATGATGGAGGAAAGTCCAGGGTATTGTTCCAGTCTGTTTGTAGCACAGGTGTAAGTGTCCAAGGGGACATAGGAAGGGGAGCAATGGCAGTTCAAGGTGGACAAGGTGATAGAGTGGGACACAAGGGGGACAATCAAGAGAGTTTCATTTCCTGGCAGTGGTCTTGGCAAGTGTCTCTGGCTTCTGTCTGGGTCGCAGGGACCGTTTGTAGGGTGGTTCACCTTCTGCAGGGGGAGGGATGATGGTGGCCTGTGGGTCCTGTGGCGGGGCCTCCTGGCCACCAGTGGCAGTGGAAGTGAATGGCTGTTCAGTTGACTGTCTAGTGGTAGGGGCCCACTGGTGTGCTGTTGCCTTCCTCATGATGTTGGCCTTGTCTGCCAGCATCCCTGCTATGGAGAGCAGGGTGGTGTTAATGGCCAGCAAGTCCTCCCTGATGCCCTGGTTCTGTCCCTCTTGCAGCTGACTGTTCTCATGCACATTGTCAAGGATCTGGCCCATCGTATCCTGAGAATGTTGGTAGGCTCCCAGGATCTCGGAGAGTTCCTCCTGGAGAGTCGGTTCCCTGCTCCTGTCCTCCCCCTGGTGCACAGCAGTCCTCCCAGAGTCCCTGTTGGCCTGTGCCCCTGTCCCCTGAACGGTGTGCCCACTGCCACTGACCCCAGGTCCCTGATTGTCTTGGTGGCGAGGTGTGGCCTGGGGTCCCTGTACAGGTGGGCACACTGCGGATTGTCGTGTCCTGGGAACAGAGGTGTGGGTACGCTGGGTGTGTGCAGTGGTGTTGGATCCTGATGGGGAGGCTCTGTGGTGGTCTGTGAGCAGGCTTGGGTGGCCGGCTGTCTTTGGTCACTGATGGGCCAGGTAGGTCCTCCAGATCCAGAAGTACAGAGTTGCTGTCATCATTGGGGGGCCTCTTCTGATGGGGGACTGGATAGTGGTGTCACCTCCTCTCCACTGACATTGGCTGGGGTACGTGAGGGGATGTAAATTATGTATTATGCTTCAAGTGTATGACATTTGTTTTTCTGTGGCTTCCCCTCTATGATTGGTGTTGACCTGCCACCTTTTGTTAGTTTCCCTATGCTGTGCATGCTTTAGTGATGGGTGTCCATGCAGGGCTGGGAGAGCTGTCCATGCTTTGGTATTGCATACAGGGCTTGGCATTGGGGTTAGTCATATGTGTAGGTGCAGTGTGGGATGGTGTGGAGTGAGGGGAGTGAGGGTGCGGGGGTGTGATGGCATGCAGGCATGGGGGGTGATAAGTAGTAAATGTTGACTTATCAGTGTCCAGTCCTCCAGCTACTCCAGCGAGTCCCTCAGGATGCAGTATTGCCATTATCTGCTTCTCCCATGCTGTGAGCTGTGGGAAAGGTGGGGGTCCGCCGCCAGTCCTCTGGATGGTAGCTGGTGTCTTGCTGCTATGGAACGTACCTTCCCCCATAGGTCGTTCCACCTCTTCCTGATGTCGTCCCTTGTTCTTGGGTGCTGTCTCACGGCATTCACCCTGTTCACGATTCTCCGCCACAGCTCCGGCTTCCTTGCTGTAGATATCTGCTGCACCTGTGCTCCAAACAGCTGTGGCTCTACCCTGACAATTTCCTCCACCATGATCCTTAAATCCTCCTCAATGAAACAGGGGTGCCTTTGTGGTGCCATGGGTGTTGTGTGATGTATGTAGGTGAGGGTGTGTTGGGTAATGTGGTGGGGTGTGTGGTGTGGAGTTTGTGAGGGGTGTATGGGTGTAAGTAGTATGTGTGTCTAGTTGTTTCTGTGCTCTTCTTCTCAGTCTCCTGCAGTAATTGTTGTTTGTAAAGGGTTGTGGGTATTGTGGGTGGGTGTTGTATAGTGCTGTGCGTGAGTGTGTGTGGTGTGTGTATGGGTGTCAGGTATGAGTTTTTAGTATTGGCCAATGTAGTGTTGTTTTGTATGTAAGGGTCCATTCTGAGTTCGGCGGTATGTTCCGCCAATGGTTTACCACCGTTGAATGTCCGCTGTGGTGATTCGTGGGTCATAATGTGATGAGTGTTTTTTTATCACTGACCTTTTGTCTGGCGGACTTGTGTTTGTGGCTGAATTCTGTCAGATTGGTGTGTGTGTCATAATATGGTGGACGGATATCCGCCACCGCAGCGGTAAGTTGGCGGCCGTCAGCGTGGCGGTAAGCGGGATTTATCGCCAGTGTCATAATGAGGGCCATAATCTTTGTATCTTATCACAACACAGCTTGGTAGTTCAAAACAATCAATGACTTTGCAGCTCTTGCTAAGATTCAGCCAATCACACCGTGGCTTCACACCCACCGGCCAATACCAGTACAGCACCATATGATGCAACATCTCGCTCCTTGTAGCAGTTCACCTTCTTTTACAATTTTGTCCTTAAAACTAATGAGAGACAAATCTAACAACTAAACATAAAAGTCATCAATCTGTGTCTACTTCTTCTAAGGAAAATCTATAGTATGATCAGAAACAATCAAAACTGGGCTTTACACATTCTGATTTCAATTAATTTCTCATTCACAGTGATGAGCTCTCGACCTGCGGGAATTCACCTGATCAGTGTTGTTACCTTTGTGCATTAGGTTTTGCAAGCACCAATTAAAATTAGTACAATCACAACAGATTATTATGTCCCTATCTGTGTAAAGTCGACGATGTCTCACAACTTACACTTCTCCTAGCAGACAAGAACATGTTATATTTCTCTGTATCTTGTTATCTCTAGCCCAGTATGTTAGACTACTTCTTAGTCTGATAACCTATTTATCTCTTTGACAATGCAAATAAATCATAAACCATGGCAATTGCAATCAAAGCATCATAAAGCAATTTCAAAACAAATCACAGATCATTATGTGCACAATTTGACGCATTAACCACATTGAGACACCCATCAATTTCAGCAATTCTTCAACCACATTCTGCAACTGCTTCAGAAACTGCATCTCATGAGCCTTGGCATTCGAGTTCTGGGCATTCAGGCCCATATCTATACTTTTTTAGCGCCACATTTGTGCCGCTTTTTGACGCTAAAGCCTCACAAATGTACAAAATACAATTGTATTTTGTAAGTTTGCGCCGCTTTTGCATAAAAAAATGACGCAAATGTGGCACTAAAAAAGTATAAATATGGGCCTCAGTCTTTTATCTAAATTGGTGACAACTTTTTCATTATTGCAACTTGTTTCTCTAACCATAGTAATCTTACCTCTGTTACCAACTTTTGGGAAAGCGGAGGATCCTAAAATTATCAAATACTCTGCACCTCTTAGGGCCACCAGGAGGGTATCCTGAGAATGGGTATAGAGTCAAAGCTGCAATTCAACATCAATAGTACATTTCAATAGTCTCTCATGAGTCATTAGCAAGAGTTTTAATTATAGTTTCAAAAGCTTTATTTTATCATGTGTTCGATTTCTCTTTATTAGTCAATTAAAGTTAACAGAACATTGCTAAGGTGAGTCCCACAATCTCTCCCTATTATAATATTTGATTCAGTACAAGTAAAACATTTTAGTCAATGAATAGCGAAAATAACAAATCTAGTACTAGTCTGGTCTGCAAAACTATCAGTTTTCATAAAGAATATCGTAACAGACTTCTTAATGATAGTAGTCTAGGCAGAAAACAACCAGTCTGTGTCAAGAGATCAGAGAGAAAGAGAGTTTCTGAGTCTGAGAAAAAGTCTGCCTCTGCTGCCGCCCTTGCCACTTCCCTGGGAACACGTTTTATACACATAACATAAAAAATAGAGTTTTAACAAAATTGTTTCATTCGAGATATTAGACATTCGATCAGGATCTGTTATTTCATGAGAGCTGAACACTTTCTGTCCATGTGGATTTTTGAACAAAGAGCAGTCTTATCATATGACATACTATGTTTCATGAAACATTATTCTGGATACATAGACATTCTTTCTTACATGCATTACTCTTTCAAAAACAAGCCACTTGTATAAGTTTTATGCTTATTTGCACTTTGTCATTTCATTCTCATGCATCTTCACATCATAAGTCTATTCATAAAGAAGCAAGTTTCAGATTAGTTGAAGAAGTTTTAACATTCCAATGCAGGTCAGTCAGATAGAAAGAAAAAAATTGTGTAGCTTTCTTTGTTATAAGAGGAAATTTGTGTCATGAATAGGCCATGAAAGTTTATTGGAATGTGTCAATGTTAGCAAATCAAGTAAGTCAAGCAACACAGGTCATGCAAAGGTATAAAGGAAAGTGCACATTTAAACACAGCTTTTGGTTACGTCTAGTTTTCATTCATACTTGGTATTTAATTAATGGATTTTATTTCCTATTAAGATCCCTAGCAAGTTTAAATTGTTCTATACATTCTTGTCTTGTCTTGTAAGCGGTTTGACATCAGTGAATAAAGTGCCAGCAGGAGCGGCCTGTATGAGATCCATCTTTTAAAACTTGTGTTTAATTTCCCTGGCCTGAAATCAGCATTCTATGTCAGTGGTGTCAAGCGTTAGGGAAATTAATCACTTCTGTTTTCCCGGATCAAGCTCAGAACGTGATGTTTGACTATGACAGGTTTGGGGAAGCCATAAGAGATTTCGTAGTGGTGTGAGTAGTGATCTGGTTCTAAGAACACCCATGCCTTTGTTTGATGGTATTAGTTCCAGGCTAGTGCTGGATGTAATTAAGCCAAATAGATGCAGTTTTCAAAGTTGGAAAATCCCATGGCAATACTGGTACTGTCCCAGACGAAAACTGATTTTGCTACCCTCAGTTCCTTGTCAGTCCAAATGTTTACAGACTCTGTCTGAACAGGGAATTAGGGACACTTAACAGTAAAGTCTGCACTACATTCATTAGACCTCAGGAAAGGTTAATTTTCATCCATCTATGTAGGTCCTTGTAAAGGGCCTGTAACAAGGAGAATGCCACATTTGAACGTGGCGGGGTTCTTTCAGGACAAAAATATACTTAACATTCATTGAAACCCATGGAAAAAGAGAGACCACCGTCCTTCAGGAGTGCCTTGCATTTGTTTAGCAGATCAGAGATGCTTAGGCCTTGGGACTTATTGTAATTTACCAGGAAGGCCTACACCTCCACAAAGAGTGTCAATTCCTTGAAGATTCAGGATTGATGATTCAGGTTTGTTTAGGAAACAAAGGGGGTTATTCTAACTTTGGAGGAGGTGTTAATCTGTCCCAAAAGTGACGGAAAAGTGACGGATTTACCACCAGCCGTATTACGAGTCCATTATATCCTATGGAACTCGTAATACGGCTGGTGGTATATCCGTCACTTTACCGTCACTTTTGGGACGGATTAACACCTCCTCCAAAGTTAGAATAACCCCCAAAGTATGTGTTTTGGTGAGAAACATCATTTTACGTTTATTTTGACCGAGTTCCAGAATCCTAAACTTCAATTTTGCAATTAATTTCTGAAAAAACTGTCTATTGACCTGGAAAAGAGTGAAGAGAGAAAGGGAATATCTGTGTCTCTTAAAAGTGACATAGTCAAGGAAAACTTGATGTTTATCATGTTTTTGCAGAAGTTGCTACATAGTTGCTAAGATATAACTCATCAAGTTGTGACCCACCCTAGCTTTAGTAAAGACGTTTGTCAAAAATTGCCAGTCGACCCTGTCAAAGGCATTCTCTGCATCAAAAGAGAGAGCAGGTCTCTTGCCTTCTCTCTCTTCTATGACAATAAGTGGTTGGAGGGGCACCAGAGGAACACACATGCCTTGCCTTGTAGGTAAACCTATTCATAGGAGGGACATCAGAAGCGCCAACATGTTCTTGCACTTTAGGGATCATGAACCATTCAGGGAACGGGTGGTGCAAGGGTTGTTTTTCTTACCTGTGGATTAACCACATAGGGGCACATTTACACTTTTTGGTGCAGTTTTGCTCCAAAACATTTTGCTCCGGCTTGCACAATTCTTGAGTGCCAGCCGGGCACCATGTTTATGGAATGGTGCAAGGCCGCACAAAGGGTAGGCTAGTGTAAAATAAAATGACGTTAGCCGGGTGCGGGTGGGGGTGGCGTTGGCGGTATGGGAGAAGGGCGTTTAGGCAGGTTAGAGTAAAATACAATTACTCTAACCAGCCTAGCATCGTTTTCTGACGCAAAACCATACATACCACATGACTCCTGTCTTAGAAAAGACAGGAGTCATGCCCACCACCCCAGGGGCCAGCACATGGGACCTTGGTCCCCTAGGCATGACCATTGCACCCATTGCCATGTTGGGGGGCCCATTTCAGGGTCCTTAATGGCACTTGAAAATAAATACTTACCTGTACTTAGCTATACTTACCTGGGATGGGATCCCCCATCCTCTGCTGTCCCTCTGGTATGGGTGGGGGTGTCCCTGGGGCCTTGGGAGGGCACCTGTGGGCTTATTCCATGGTGTTCCACCATGGAAATAGGTCCACAGGTCCCCTAACGCCTGCCCTGACCCAGGTGTTAAATAATGGTGCAAAGCAAGCTTTGCACCATTATTTGACCCCTCCTCCCCTGTGTGTTATTTTAGCACAGGGGGATAAATATGGTGAGAAGGCCATAGAGTACTGTTTTGCACGGGAATGCCTACCTTGCATCTCATTGACACAAGGTAGGTTTCCACGTCCAAAAAATGACTTTAACTCCATAATCTGGCACTAGACGGGTCTAGCACCAAAGTGTAAATATGGAGTTAGTTTTGCACCAAATTTGCATAAAACAAATTGACGCTAGTTTGGCGCAAAACAAGTATAAATATGCCTCCAAGTGTGCGTGGGAGGTATAGGCGGTTTTTGGAATCTGCAAGGGTAAGGCTGGAAGACTGGAGCACTTTGTGGAGCTGAACAAGAAGTCTGCAGTGCTGTTTAGTGATGAAGCTCAATTTCCGGCCATTGGTGCTTCTGCTGTGTGATCTCCTCTAAATTAACAAGGTCACCTCAAACAAGAGCTGTCCTATGTATAGTGCTCCATTTGTAAAAGAATAAGGCACTCATTACAACATTGGCGGTAAAAGCCGATTACCGCTGTGCAGAAGACTGCCAACACTGCCGCGGCAGCGGAATTCCGCCACGGTCATTATGACCCACTGCTGGGAATCCACCAAATTGAGACACCCACACAAGTCCGCCACACCAAAGGTCAGTGATAAACTGGCGACAAAAAAACGAAACTCCACCGTCACGCCAAAAGAAATACGCCCACACTGTCACGACCCACGACGTGACCGCCATTTTCTATCTGTTCAATTACTCGATACCTGATCTTCGACAGGAGAGGACCTACACTGCAAGTGCTGCTGTGACCTCAGTCTGGAAGAGACAATGGCTCGTGCGTCTGGGGAAAGGGCCCATGCCTTCACCACAGAGGAGTTGAAGAAACTCGTGGATGGGGTCCTCCTCCAGTACACGCTACTCTACGGTCCTCCAAACAAACAGGTAAGTACACTGGGAGTATGCTGTATGGGCTATGCCTGTGTGGAGTGGGGTGGATGAAAGATAGGGGGGGGATTGAGGAGTGCATGAAACGAAGGTGAGTGCATGTGCCACATGGCAAGGGTAGGGATGGGGCCAATGAATGTGACGATGCAGTTGGTAATAACTTTTATTTTTCCCCTGTACAATTCATGTAGGTCAGCACCCACCAGAAAAAGGACAACTGGCATGCCATCGCCAAGGACGTCCGGACCCTGGGGGTCTATCACAGACGGAGCACCCACTACCGTAAGAGATGGGAGGACATTTGCCGCTGGAGTAAGAAGACGGCGGAGGCCCAGCTGGGGATGGCCTCCCAACGTGGGAGGGGTGCCTGTTGCACCATGTCCCCCCTGATGTTCAGGATCCTGGCGGTGGCATACCCAGAATTGGATGGGGGCTTGAGGGCATCACAGCAGCCACAAGGGGGTGAGTACACTCTCATTAAGCTGATTCAGCACACAGTGGAGGTGTCTGGGTAGGGGAGGTGGGCTGTGGGTTTCCCTAGGCCAGGGCGAGTGTGCTAGGCAGGTCCCCTTCTTCTGGCAGACCCTGTGTCACCCCGACCCACCTGTGTACAGTGCAAACTACACCTAGTCATGCTCCTGTGACATCCATGTGTGCAGATGTCGGCAATTGCCTTGTAGGCCATCTCCCAGGGATTGAACAGTGGACCCCAAGTGCGTGGCGTAGTGCAGGGAGCTTCCGTGTCTGTCATGTCCGCCAACTGTAGTGGTAATGCATGCACTCAACATGTCTTTCTTCTGTACCCCCCCCCCCTTTTTGTGGTCTCCATGTTCTTGTGTGCATTAGCATCCTCAGGTAGAGGAGCAGTTGCACCAGAGCAGGAGGGAGCTGCATCCCACATGGCCCTGGAGGGCGAGACTACGGACTCCGAATTCACCAGTGGGACGGAGGGCGAGGGGAGCTCCACGGCGGGGACAGGAGCTGACACCAGTGATACAGACTCGTCTGTTGGGCAGTCTACCATTTTGAATGCCATCCAGGGTGTAGAGAGGCAGTTGCAACAGACAAATGCATTCCTGGAGGGCATTCATTCTGGTCAGGCAGCCCTTCAGCGAGCTTTTCAGACTCTGGCCTCAGCACTGATGGCAGCTATCGTCCCTGTCTCTAGCCTCACCCCTCCAACTTCCTCCAACCAGACCCAATCCCCTGTACCTCAGCCTATCCCAAGCACACCATCAGACCAGCATGCACACACCTCAAAACACAAGGGAAGCTCTGGCCAACATAAGCACCACACATCCCACAGGCACTCACGCAAGCATCACACACATGCAGACACACCAACATCCACTGTCTCCACTGTGTCCCCCTCCACCTCATCTCCCTCCTTCCTCCCAGTCTTGTCTCCACTCACACCTGCATGCACTACATCTACAGCCACTACTTCCATCACCAGCACACACACCACCACACCCGCTCACGTGCAGTCACCACCCCACTACCATTCACACGTCCCCTGTGTCCTCTCCCAGTGTGTCTGTGATGCCACCTCCCAAGATACACAAACGCAGGCACACACCCACCCAACAGCCATCCACCTCACGACAGCCTCCAGTGCATGCACCTTCACCCAAAGTCACCAAACGTACACCTCCTACAACCACAACCTCTTCCTCCACTCCCAAACCCCCTCCAGCTACCCATCCCAGTGTTCCCAAGAAACCTTTCCTTTTCACCCTTGACCTCTTTACCTCACCTCCCCCACCCGTCAGTCTCCTAGGGCCCGACTCTCCAGGTTCCAACCTAGCACCTCAGCCACAACATCTCCGGAACCAGTGGTGCCAGTAGTCATCGGATTCTGGAGTGCAGCAGGGCAGCCAGTGTGGCAAGGAGCCACAGCACGGACAGTCCTCCACCTGTCAAGCATCAAAAGTTGGCCAGTGCCCAGCGGGAGAGGGGGAAGACTCCAGCCACCAAAGCTGCTCCCAGGGGTACAGGTGGGAGTGTGGAGTCAGCTGCGACACCTTTCAAGGTGGGGAAGGGGCACAAGAAACCCGGCAAGTCTGGGAAGAGCAGCACGGCGGAGAACACCGCCATCATCCCCGCTGCCCAGGAGGCGACCGCCATCATCCCGCAGGAGGCTGCCGCCATCACCCCCGCTGCCCAGGAGGCCGCCGCCATCATCCCCGCTGGCCAGGAGGCTACCGCCACCAGCCCCGCTGGGCCAGACAGCACCACCAGCACCAGCCCCGCTGGGCCACACAGCACCGCCAGCACCAGCCATGCTGGTCCAGACAGGACCGCCAGCACCAGCCCCGCTGGGCCACACAGCACCACCAGCACCAGCCCCGCTGGGCCAGACAGGACCGCCAGCACCAGCCCCGCTGGGTCACACAGCACCGCCAGCACCAGCCACGCTGGGCCACACAGCACCACCAGCACCAGTCCCGCTGGGCCACACAGCACCGCCAGCACCAGCCACGCTGGGCGTCACAGCACCACCAGCATCAGCCCCGCGTGGCCAGACAGCACCGCCAGGACCAGCCTCACTGGGCCACACAGCACCAGCCCCGCTGGGCCAGACAGGACCACCAGCCCCGCTGGGCCACACAGCACCGCCAGCACCAGCCCCGCTGTGCCACACAGCACCGCCAGCACCAGCCCCGCTGGGCCAGACAGGACCGCCAGCACCAGCCCCGCTGGGTCACACAGCACCGCCAGCACCAGCCACGCTGGGCCACACAGCACCACCAGCACCAGCCCCGCTGGGCCAGACAGGACTGCCAGCACCAGCCCCGCTAGGCCACACAGCACCGCCAGCACCAGCCCCGCTGGGCCAGACAAGACCGCCAGCACCAGCCCCGCTGGGCCACCCAGCACCACCAGCACCAGCCCTGCTGTGCCAGACAGGACCACCAGCAGCTGAGTTGCTGCCAAGGACCCCGCCGCAACAAGCACCGCTGCCAAGGACACCGCCGCCACAAGCACCGCTGAACAGGACACCGCAGCCACAAGCACCGCAGCTAAGGACACCGCCGCCACAGGCACCACTGAACAGGACACCGCCGCCACAAGCACCGCTGCCAAGGACACCGCCGCCACAAGCACCGCTGGCCCATGAGCGCCAAGGGCACTGACGCTACTGAGTCCGCCACTAGCAGGATGAAGCACTCTGTGCACAAAGCCCCCTCCAGAACCAGTGGGGAGATACATCCACTACCTCTGTCCTTGGCAGGATGAAGCACTCTGGGCACACATCCCCCTCCAGAACCAGTGGAGAAAGGCATCCACTCACACAGTCCTTGGCAGGATGAAGCACTCTGGGCACAAAGCCCCCACCAGAACCAGTGGAGAGATACATCCACTCACACAGTCCTTGGCAGGATGAAGCACTGTGGGCACAAAGACCCCTCCAGAACCAGTGGAGAGATACATCCACTCACACAGTCCTTGGTAGGATGAAGCACTCTGGGCAAAAAGCCCCCTCCAGAACCAGTGGAGACTTTTATCCACTTGTGAGACTTTGGCTTTGCACTCCCCAGGATTGAACAGTGGGCAAACCACCCACTGTAGAGACTTGAGAGACTGTGGCTTTGCACTCCCCAGGATTGAACAGAGGGCAAACCACCCACTGTAGAGACTTGAGAGACTGTGGCTTTGCACTCCCCAGGATTGAACAGTGGGCAAACCTCCCACTGTAGAGACTGTAGAGACTGTGGCTTTGCACTCCCCAGGATTGCACAGTAGGCAAACCACCCACTGTAGAGACTTGAGAGACTGTGGCTTTGCACTCCCCAGGATTGAACAGTGGGCAAACCACCCATTGTAGAGACTTGTGAGACTGTGGCTTTGCACTCCCCAGGATTGAACAGTGGGCATGGGGCCCCCTCGTGGATTTGGTGTCGTGCACTCAACCGGTTGAGGTGCCCCCCTTTCCCTTCCCCCTGAGGTGCATGTTTTATTGCTATCTGATGCCCCTGCAGTGTTCTCTACGTCATGTTCGGGTATTAAGTGTGGGCCTCGCCCATGCAGTGTGGGCCCAGTGTTACACGGACTTTATTGGAGCAATACCTGGACTACTAATCTTGGTGTATTTATTTGTTTATAGTGTATATATATTTTTGCGTTCTGGATTTTATTATATTACTATGGTTACACTCATTTCCTTTTGTCTTTGCATTCTTCTGGGGGGTTTGGGGGGCGTAACTGTATAATGTATCAACATGTATTAGTGTGTGGGTTGTAGTGGGTGAGGGTGGGGGTGTTGCGTGTTGCGTGTTGTGTGTGTGTGTCTGTTTTTTCCCTCCCCCCTCCCCTGTGTCGTAGGTGCAGTACTCACCGTGGTATTCGCCGCCAGCGTTCGTGCTCCTGGTAGAGGAGCAAGAAGATAAGGGCAGGGAAAATGTGAAGCTCTGGTTCCATGGCGTCCTGGTTCCTCGTGGGGTGTGTAGAGGTGAGCGTTTTCCCTTCGAAGTCCTGTTTCCGCCGTGTTTTTGTTTGCGGTGAATCCGCACCGGAAAAGGTCTTACCGCCGCTTTAACACTGTCCGCCAGGGTTGTAATGACCACTTAAGTGTCAATTCCCAAAGTTTGCTCAAATGCCTGCAGGCCACACAAAGACTGCCAAATACTGAGGCAGTCTTATTTTGATTCTACCTCATTCCTCTCTCCTCTACCACTTCACATGTATCTCACTCTTTTGGGTTCTTCTTCATTCTTGCTTGCTTTCTTTCTTGGTTGCTGAGTTTTCCATCTTACTGGACCCCCATGTGTTGTTTTTTTCCCTCTCTCTTGCTCTGGACCAAAGTCTAATGAGCACAAATAGGTTGCAGTCCCACAAAATGAGTGCCGGTGAACTTCACCTGCAACCACCAGCTCAAATTAAGCCAAGCGAGTGTACCATGTAATGGTGTATGTTTTAGCCATGAATATGTTTGAGAAGCTTGGTATTGCTAGGCACAAAACACGTAGTACAGAAAGTTCTCTTTGGTAAGCATGACCATGATGAGGAGTAACTGTATTTTCAATTGTCCATACTCCAAAATATACCAACATTACCAGGGGTTGTAACAAATAATTAATTGAACCAATGAGAAACCACAATATTTGAGGATTATCTCCACACAGAAGTTAATTAATTCCCTAGAGCTCAATGTTGACACGGTTCGACCCTCATCCCTTTAGGGTCTCCTCAGGACTAAGAACTGAGAATAGCTTAATTCTTATGTCAGTATCGTGGCCAGGTTATTAGCAGTGTGTAGTTTTTAAATTTTTGCCCTTTTCTTGACCCAGTCTTTGGCGGACTCCCTGAGTGAAGGTATTAATCTTCAACATATGACATTTGAGATCGATACTGCTTTTTTGCTAAGATGCTATCAAACTTAAGTGCTGTGCAAAAATGCCTTCCGGAAATCTAAAGCAACACAAAAAGAAGATGGACGGGATGCTGAACATTGTCAAACTCATACCCCCAGTCTGAGATCTGCATTAAATCCATAGTTTTTTTTGCTCACCATGTCACCCAAGTTTGCATGCAGCCATATGCAACACAGTCTTGACCCTGCTCCCTATTGAGCACGGGACCCACTTCTGGGCATACCCTTCCCACCTAGGTGACTATAGCAAAACAAAAAGATGTATGATGGAATGCTGAACATTGTAAAACACTCACTCCTAGTCACAGATCTGGGTTAAATCCAATTGTTTATTGCTCACCTTTTCACCTCAGTTTGGACACAGTCATATGCAAATCAGTCCTGACCCTGCTCCCCATGGGAACAGTCCAGCCCAGACTGCCAGGTTAGGTCCTTCCTGGATCAGTAAAAGTCTCCTAGGACCGGTTTCGGGGTATCACTCCTCATCAGCCAGATCAGTCAGGGAGTTAGTCTCAGGAAAGCACTAATCATTTTTGTTTTGCCTGTTCCCGCTGGTTTTATAATGCAGATTCCAGGTGCGTAGTTGATGGCTAAAAGAGGTGGAGGGCAAGGGATAAGGCCACATTTGCATTTCTCTTGCAAATTGTGTCCCAGTGGAGATGGAATGTAACAGTCTCTCATTAGGGCCATGAGATGGTAGATATCTCTGCCCTATATTAATGTGCTGCTCATAATTAGAGGTGTACACCATTTAGTGGTAACTCACCTACGACTGAGTGTTGTACTCAGCACAGGTATATAATAGTGCTATTGCTTGGGTACAGACTGGGGTCGTGGAAAGCAACACAATGGAGAGTTGTTGTAACTGAGCTATTTTATGGGGAATTCGTGTATGATCTAACCTGGCCCCAATCAATGAGACATGAGAAATGGCATAAGTAATGTGCACACAGATCACATCCTCTATAGTCACAGAGTTAATGATATTTAGCCCCTATGTTAAGTCAGTGTTATTGACTACAAGAACCTTCACTTTTCATAGTGCTGTAAATCAGTCTAGAAATTTACTAAACATAGGGTATACAAAAGTCTTCTATTATTCATTTGACGTAGCCCTTAAATCTCACCACTGACCTTATCATTCACATATTTTATTATTGTTCCAAAAGAGCACGAGAGGTGACATTTTGTACATTTTACAAGTTTGAATGACTACTTTGTTAGTTTGGACAGATTGCAATACAAGAACTGACTGATGTTTGCTATGTGGAATTTGCAACTTAGCTGAGTGAGAGATTTTACAAAGGTCATGATTCGATAATGAGTTTTAGGAGCTGCAACGTGCAGATTGGGCATGTGCAGTTTAATTACTGTTGCTGTTAAAGTTGAATCTCTTTAAGCCAGTAAGCCAGGTGTTTGCTGTGATAGCCTATGGACATCATGGTATTTTTATACAAGTCATCTTTCTAAATGTGATTCAGCAAGTGTTTTGTCCTTCTTAGTGTCAACAAAACAGAGTATTGTAAGCGAATGGTCATGTCTGAAAGGACATTTAAACAGATGAAAATGAGAAAGTTAAGTATCGAGCACAGAAAGTGGTGGTTGCCAGATTGCTTCTTTAATATTTGCAAAGCATCTATGCTTCCTTGAGAAGCAGGAAAATGAAGCTGGGTTGCCAGAGTGCTGGACACCAAGATGGCACACCTTGGCAAAGCTTACCTGGCAGCACAAACAGTCTGTTATATTCTGTTAAGTGACTGCCTGGCTGACTTCCTGTGTGGTGAGATACCTTTCTTGGAACCGTCCTGCTGCCTGTTGGAAAGACATTGCATGCCTACATACTGTTGAATTACTACAGTGACTTAGGGGCATATTTATACTCCGTTTGCGCCGGAATTGCGTCGTTTTTTTTTACGCAATTCCGACGCAAAACTAACTCCATATTTATACTTTGGCGTTAGACGCGTCTAGCGCCAAAGTCCATGGAGTTAGCGCCATTTTTTAGCGTGGACACTGGAGAAGTGTGGCTCAATGGTTAGAGCGGCAGACCCTGAAGCAGAGATCTGGCTCAAGACCAGGGTTCAAGTCCTGCTTCGGCAGGTCTTGGGCTCAATTCCCCTTGACCAGATAATTCTCGCCTCGGTGCCTAATCTAATTCATGGGTCCCACTCTGCAACTCTGGGCAATAGCTTGCTTAATCTCCACAACGGCCCCAACAGCGCTTGGATGCCTGGCTTCACCCTGGGGGTGCTCAGGAGTGGGTGCCTCACAGGGAAAAGTCAGGAGGGGTTCCATAGCGGTATGAGTACAGCGCCTTGAGACCCTAACGGGTGAGTAGTGCGCTATACAAGTGCTAATTTACATTTACATTTTACATTTTACACCTACTTTGCGTTAATTATATGCAAGGTAGGCGTTCCCGTCTAAAAAATCGACTCAGAGGCATGTGCGTCGGATTTATACTCCCGGGCAAAATTCACGCCCGGGATTGGGCGGGTCAAAAAAAATCACGTACGGCCGCTTTTGCACCGTTTTATAGCGCCTGCAAAAGGCAGGCGTTAAGGGACCTGTGGGCTCTGAAGGAGCCCAGAGGTGCCCTCCAATGCCCCCAGGGACACCCCCTGTCACCCTTGCCCACCCCAGGAGGACACCCAAGGCTGGAGGGACCCATCCCAGGGACATTAAGGTAAGTTCAGGTAAGTTTTAATTTTTATTTTTTTTGTGGCATGGGGGGCCTGATTTGTGCCCCCCTACATGCCACTATGCCCAATGGCCATTGGGCAAGGGGGCATGACTCCTGTCTTTGCTAAGACAAGAGTAATTTCTATGGGGGTTGGGAGTGAAAAAAAAATGGCGCAAATCGGGTTGAGGCGAAAAAATTGCCACAACCTGACTTGCTCCATTTCTTGATGCCCAAGCCCCATATCCCCCTACGCCGGCTCTGCCTGCTGTACGTCGTTTTTTTTAACGCACACCAGACGGCGCCGACGCACATTTTTTTTACGCAAAACTGCGTTAGCGCAGTTTTGCGTCAAAAAGTATAAATATGGGCCTTAGACTTCTACTTATTTCCCTCATGGCAGACTGCTCTGCAGTGCCAGGGTGCTGGTGATAAAATCTGGGCACAGATAAGAATGCTGAAACTGGGGGTAGCCTGACCAGTGGGATTTATGTGGTGTGTTTCTTCAGATATCGGGTGCATACCACTCAACAGCAGAGGGCGGGGGCCTGATAAATGGTGTACAGAGCATTGGTGTCAGTGGAAGGGCTTCTTGGTGGATGCTGCAACTTGGTGCATGATCCTGGACTTGGTCTCCAGCACAGACTGCCAGCTGAGGGCTCTGGCACAAAGCTGGAGCTCTGACAGCCTTGCTTCCCTTTATCGCTAGTTGAATGCAAGGGTTTTATTGGCATGGATGCAGTGTGCAGAGTTATGGAGCCATTGCCATGAAATGGCGGGTGTCCATTCAGCCTGGAAACCTTACACTATCCCAGAATTGTAACCAGTCTTACCATGAACTGCAGCTAGCAAAGGTATGATATTGTGATTCCAATCTACTGTTGTCTATCAGCCTTAGAGTGGTCACCCACCCCAAACATTTTGCCTTACTCCTCCACTTTTGCTGATCGTTTTTTTGTTGGCCTTAGGACTCTGTGCCCTTCACGACCCCTTACCAGTGCTAAAATGTGTGTGCTCACTCCTTAAAACATTGTAACATTGCCTTACTACAGCACCTGTAAATTAAGTGCTACTAGTGGGCCTGCAGAACTTATTGTGCCACCAAATTAAGTAGCCTTCCTAACATGTACCCGGCCCGCCATTGCAGCCTCTTTGAGCAGTTTTGGACATCCATTTCAACCTGGCAAAATTACCTTTTGCCAGGCCTAAACCTTTTTTAATACATATGTCACCCCTAGGGTGGGCTCTAAACAGCCTATAGGAAATGGTGCACTATACTTAACACATTGGGCATGTATGTTTTACTTGTATGTTTTACTTTTACATGTCCCAATAGTGAAAAACGCTTACATTTGTTTTTCATTACTGCATGGCCTACCTCTCCCATAGGATAGTATCTATTCCATTTGGTTACCTTACTACATTTAGTAATTGATAGCGTTCACCTCGGAACAAGAAGGATTGTCGTGTTTGGTGTCTACGAATTGTAATTTGAAACGCTCGTCAAAGGTAAAGTTGGATTTTAAGGCACAATTCTGAAAATGTCACTTTTAGAAAGTTGCCATTTTCTTGTCCTAACCATTTGATGCATGCAGTCTGTTTCTTGGGTCATTGTCTAGCTGTAGTTGGCAGTTGGTCCTTGTGTATTGCTCCCAGACAGTGAGACAAGTGGGGAATAGGTGCTGGCAGGATGAGCCATTACAGACTTGATGAGGGGGAGGCACTCTCACCTTCCATTCATCAACATCACAAAGGCTGTGCCTGAGAACATTCACAAAGGGTTTGACACTAGTCTTCTGTCACCCAGACAAGCTGGGGACAGGGTGGGAAAGCAGGAAATTCCAAACCTCTTTCGGGGTGGAAACCTCTAGAACCTTTTCTTACAAAGCCGGCACCAGGAATAAATATCAGACCCATAGTCCCAAACTCTTCAGCACACCTCTAGACCTGTGGAAGACTCTAAAAGACTGCTGTGAAGATGTGCAGTCAGGACTGCTACTCTCCTGCCTGAGTGCTTCGTGAACCCAGAACCAACAAAGTGATTCCAGGCGCCAGTTGGCTGGCCTCCTGGTTAGGGCTTCATGGACAGAAAAGGCTCCAACCACCTTGAACTCAGCAACTGCACTCTATCTGTTGTGAGTCTTGCTCCCAAGCAGTGCCACCATAGTCCTGGACCCTTGGAAGTGTGGCTGAAGGTGCTCTGCCAGCCAAGCTGTGGCCCTGTGAGCAGAACCGACCTAGCGTGATGCATCTCCTCACAGCCACATAGGAACCCCAAATGCACAATGCATCCCTGATGCAGGATCTTGCATTGCAGCCCGCAGCTTCCTTAGAACTGCTGTTGCATGACACATCCTTGAAACAGGACTTTGCAATGCTCTGCAACCAGGATTTAAGGTACTTTGTTCAGCAGGCCTAACTTGGTCCTAGTCATCGGCCCACTCTCCGCAGCAGTCGGTCTGAACTTGTGACTTTGTCCCGGTTTGGTGAGACCTAGTAATGAAAGTTGCCACTTTGTGCTTCTAGGCACTCTTTTCACTTAAATCCTTAAAATTGCATACATCTGGTTCAACTTCTTAGATATTTGTCATTTTAGTTGCAAATTATTCAATAATGTTTACTCTATTTTTCTAAATTGGTGTGGAATTTTTCTTGTGTTGTGTTTTCATTTTATTACTCTTCAAAGTGCTGCATAAATACTTTATGCATAGCCTTTAAGTTAAGCCTGACTTCTTTGTACCACACTACCAGAGGCTTGAGGACAGGTTTTTTGGGGGTTTGCTTATGTTTACACCCTGACAAGAACTGTGGTTGCTGTTTGAGTCGGAAACAGCACTTTCTGGTTGTCTAAGGCGCAGCTCTAGCCAGGCAGAAGCTACCACTCCCATCACGGATGGGTGATTACCCTCACTGTATAACCTGCACTCATTCTTGGGTATTTTGGCACAGAGCAGTAAAGCTTATCACAGGGACAATGTGTAAAGCATTGATATAGCACTCCCACGCAATAAGTATACTGAGCATCACAAATGAGACTTCACACTAGGTGTATGTAAATGAAGGTTGTAATCAAAACACATATGAATTAACACCACATTAACATCATGTAAATCTGGGCATAAATCACATTCAGAAATGCCATTAAAAGTAGGCTCAACAGTGTTAATACAACATCATCAATATGTACACATGAGAAAAACAATACTTTCCCTCCCAGCACCCTCAAGCAGTATTACCACGTTGGCAGCACAAGACCCACCCCAGTGATCACCCCAATTCAATATAAAACAGTTTTAGGATGCATCCTGGTTCTCAACAATGGCAGCAATGTATAAATACAGAGAACAAAAGCACTTTTGAAATAGCTCCGCAGCCTAGGTTGTACGAGTAAACGTCAATGTCAACCACAATAGTAAATGATGTGCACGACAACGACAACGACGCTACTTGGTGTAATCAATCCCAGACACTCACTCACTTCACATCATTATGCAGTGTCATGGATATCAGTTGTTCACTTGCCTACACTACTTGCAAACACTAGCTCCCATCACCCTAATCTGGTGTTCTGGAAGCCGGCAGGTGAAGTGTAAAATATGTTTTCAGACCCCTCTTGGGCCCAGACCTTCTTCCAACCAATTCCCACCTTATACTTCGCACTTGTATAGCACACTACTCACCTGTTAGGGTCTCAAGGTACTGTATGCATACCACTGTGGAACCCCTCCTGGCTTTTCCCTGTAAGGCACCCACTCCTTGGCAACCCCCAGGGTGAAGCCAGGCATGCAAGCACTGTCAGGGCTGTGGTGGAGATTAAACAAGCTGTTTCCCAGAGTTACAGAGTGGGACCCATTAATTATCTGGTCCAAGGGAACTGAGCCCACGACCTGCCACAGTGGGAATCAAACCCTGGTCATAGGCCAGATCTCTGCATCAGGGTCTGTCACTCTAACCATTGTGCCACACTTCGCCACCAGACAGTCCTGCTTGCACTTGATAAGTTATCAATGCAGTGCCTACCGGGTATGAGGTACAATGTCTGGTGTGCGATGACTTGAGTCGCATCAGACCGTCCAGGTTACACACCAGAATTACTAATGCAGTGCGTCCCTGAAATGAGACACCATGCCTGGTGAGCGATGGTTTGAGTCATACCAGGCAGTTCTGAACACACAATCAGTTCCCATTCTGTTCCTCCCTGAAATGGGGCACAGCATCTGGTGCGCAATTACTTGAGTCAAACCAGTTGCACACACAGAGACGCCAGTTCAGTGGTATCACATGAGGTAGAATGCAGCACTGCTCCAGGTACGCTCCACCAACAAGGGTTGCAACTAGTGGCATGGACACAACATACAATTAGCGTGCAATTGGTGTTCCCACAAGAGAAATCCGGCACACTCGAGAACAGCGGGCCATGCGGGGTCCCACAACCAGTAATACATTCACTACTAACCAAACGCTTCTGGGTGAAGTGGCCCCATAATGAAAGGCCACACTGTTTGAATGCGGACAGTACTTTGCAGGCTCCACACCAGGTAAATCTAGTCACCAGGCACAATACTTAGTTCTACCCTCACACTGCTGCTACCAGGTGGAATCAAGCATACAACATAGATGCATAGGCGGGCCCCACTATCCAGATGACACAGTAGAAGGTGCAGGTCCCTCACAGGAAATATTTGATGTCTTTGAGTCCTCCATGGAGGACAGGTGGCAAGCCAACAAACCCTTGGAGAGCACACTTCAGAGTGTCACACTGCAGCAAGCAATGTGCCCCTGCCTGCCACAATGTAGGAAGAGTGTGTGATCCTTTCCTAGGACAGTAAGTACTCCTGTGCACAACAGATTTCTCTGGCAGTGTGCAACACACAGTACAGGGACTTTGTCTTGCATTCCTGTGGTACCTCTAATTATACTGAAGTGTGCCTTTGAAGTGGGAACCCTTTGAACCACAGATATTTTGCCCCTAAAATTCAGTCTTCGCTGTCATGTGGCCATGGAATGTAGATCATTATCTTTAATGGCACCGTGATCTGACTCTGAGAGGCCAAATGTCAAAACCTCTTCCTCCAATCTATCCAGCCACGTCCGCAAATGGCAAAGTTCTGATTTCCCTTTAGCCAAATCTTTAGCTGTCGCTGGGGAATTCACAGATGTGTATTTCCCCGGCACCCAGTTGAATGAAGCTTGAATTAAAAAGGCACACAAAAAGGATTTTAGAACATATAAATGCCCACTTGCTAGAAGTGACATTTCCAAGGTGTTACTGACAAAAACACCTTCACCAGTGCAAAGAGTTTGTCTTTGGGAATCTGATGCTAGTAAACATCATAAGGCTGCTCCACTGCAATCCACTGTTGCAGTTAGGATTCATTACAAACTTTCCCCCATTTTAGCCTGTAGGTAAAGCTGTTCTCAGAGGTAGTGAAAACACACATGGGCATTCTTCACTCCGTGGACACACCTGCGTGGGCCGGCTGGACACAAGCTTTAATAACACCACAAGGGTGCAAGTGCACCCATACAGGCCTGCTCTGTCCAGCTCAGTACATATATAAAAACCCTAATGTGCAAGTCTGCACACACTGGCAGGCTGTGCCAGGCTCAGTATATATACATGGAAGCACCAATGTGCACGTGTTCATATATAGGCAAGTAATGCAGGCTCAGTGCATACATGAAAACACCATTGTGCAAGTGCGCAAATATAGGCAAACCAGGCCAGGCTCAGTATATACATGAAAACACCAATGCGCAAATGTGCACATTTGGGTAAGCCATGCCAGACACAGTATATACATGAAAACACCAATGTGCAAGTGTGCAAATATAGGCAAACAAGGCCAGGCTCAATATATACATGTAAACACCAGTGTGCACATACTGGTAGGTGCCACTTCTTAACTTATGCAGAGAGGGCACGTGCACTTCACACTGTACTGAAATGGGGAAAGTGCCCAGAGGCCTGAGGCCATTCAGAGGGGATCAGCAAAATCTCAAGGAAGAGCTGATCTCCTTGGTAAGGAAACCCATGTGGGTTTCACTCCTTCCAGGGCATGGGACACCCTTGTGAACCTACCCTGCCTTCTGCCTCCCACCTGCTCTGCCCTCTAGGGGATGCTCTAGGGTTATCGGATGGCCTACTCAGGGCTGGTCCCAGTGGGGGAGATGCCACCCAGAGTGTAAGCACACCTGCACCTCCACATGACTTCACTACTAGGCCTAATACATGTTGGGCAGGGGAACACAGTGCAAAGTCCCACTAGAGGCCAGGGCAACTTCCTCGGGTATGTGGTGTACCTTTTTACAGGGCACTTCTGGGTACGGCATCTCAACCAATCACATAAGCACCTCTTCCTGGAACGAGTGGGAAGGGTGAACACACTTTCCCAAGCAGTACAGTGTGAAAGTGCCCAGAGTCCTAAGTCCTTTGGTGACACAGAGTCACCAAAAAAAACTGAGTGGAAAAAGTGAACATTTTCAGGGAAATGCCCTAAGAAGGGCCATGCCCAACATGACCCCCTCCCAGCCTAAAGCCAGGACTGTTTCCATCATTCCCTAGATAAACCACCCGGCTAAGGCTAATAAAGCCTGGACAATGGCCCACTACTGTGGTGGCACTCCCTCCAGCTGAGCCCCCTGAACCTCATAGGTTCTCCCTTCCTGCTCTTGGGGCCCACTCTAGGGTGTGGACCTTTATAGCTCCAGGAGTAGCACTCATTGCCCTACCCCTGGGGCCACCTTAGGTCTGTGGAACAACACCAGGTAAAAGGGCACCAACAGCTGCCAGCGTCTATAACCTGACGCCAAGCCACCTAAAGACGTCAGCTGCTGGTGGCCCCCAAAAGGGAGAGCCCATGGCCCCAGATATCTTGCAACTTCCTCCCCCTTACACACTGACCAGGCCACGGATGGCTTCCTGTGCCTAGTCCTCCAGCTCATGGTCTATACTCTGGGGCCCGCCAGGAGTGAGATTTTTTTCCCCTGCTCTCCTTCTTGGACCAGGTCATGCCTTGTTCCAGAATTGATGGTTTACTGGTTCCAGCCATCTTCTTACAGCTCACTGCAACTAGGGGACCCCCTAGGGGGGGTTTCTTCTCGCTCTGGACAGCTTCCCCACCTGGTGATCCCTTTGGGGATCCTCCAGGTCCGGGGGCTGGGTGTAAGTCATTTTAGGCTTTTGCCTGTCCCGACTCCCCCCTCACCTGGAGAGAAAACATGAGACTTCCTGGGCGCTGGCCTGTCCCCAACTCCCCTCTCTCTGTGAGAAGGAGCATGCTACCTATTTACCACTCAGCTCCACAAGGAGCTCCTTACGCTGATTTCTTCTCCCCAACCCATGGTGGGGAGATAGCAGGCCCTTCCACCTGAGGGGCACCCAACAAAGTCTTTACCGCATAGGGTAAGAGATCTCCCCAACTCGGGACAGAATGTTTGGAGCCTCCCCCAAACATACAGATAACAATAGCTTTCTTGACCTGGTAAATCACCATACCCTCCCCTGTCGGTGTCAGGAGGGCATCTCTCCCAGCTTTAGAGAAGAATCACCCTAAGTTATCCCTCCAGTCTTCCTCTGGAGCCCCGTGCGCTGTTAAAGTCACCTCATAAGTTGCCAGCCGTTCCTTGATGTCTCCCCAAAAGGAACATTGGTATTTATTTCTTGAGAATTTGATATCTACTCTCATTGTCAAACTCAGCAGGTGCACTGCCACCATTTCTGCAATTGAACCCTATTTGAAGGGTTCTTATGTCCAATTCTCTGAGGCTACGCACATGGGCCATGTTTTCTCTTCCATGGATAGTCCATTTCCAGCTAGGGCCTGTTCGCTTTCCAATTTGGCAAGGACCTGATCTTTTTCTAAGCTGGCAAGGGCTAGGAGCTGTTCCTTGTCCTGTCTGGCAAGTCCTAACTTTAGTGTCCTTCCTTCCCTTCTGTCCTGCTACCTGTGGCCAAGGAGACCTTCCCTTCTGAAGGATAAGGTCTCCCCCCGTCTACCGTTAGTCCATCCGAAGACCCTAGTACCAGCTTGGGTCCCTCCCCACACTCAAGATCGCTCCCACCATTCACTGTCCTTTTTGGGTGTGCCTCTGCCCGTTCTTGCAGGGATTTCTAAAGATCCGTCTATGTGATACGCTCCTGTTAAGCCCCTCCTCCTCTGGCAGAACCCTTCAGGTTGTGTCACAGTTTACAGATCCAGCTCCACCAACTAGAACAAGTCCCCCCTAGGTAGGACCTCGGGCATGGCAGAAAACAAGCAGGAGCCAACATAGAGATCTATGGGGAACAGCAATCCCTGACACCAAGGTCAATCCATCCTTCAGGCACACATTTGGAACAAAGGAACACTTCTGGCACGCAGTCAGTTGCTGTGTGATGTTTTGCAAATGCAAGTCTTATACCATTGTTTGACCACCAAATGTTGGAAGAAGCACGTTCAGATTGGCTGAGGCAAGGAACTAGCCAAACAGAACCTACTGCTCCCATCAGGGGTGGGTAATTACACTCACTGTATAATCTGTGCTCACCCTTGGGTAGCTTGGCACAATCAATCAATCAAGGCATTTATAGAGCGCGCTACTCACCCGTGAGGGTCTCAAGGCGCTAGGTGGGTGAGGTTACTGCTGTTTAAAGAGACAGGTCTTAAGGCGCTTCCTGAGGGCGAGGTGGTCCTGGGTAGTTCTTAGGTGAACGGGAAGGGAGTTCCATGTCTTGGCTGCCAGGTAGGAGAAGGATTTACCTCCAGCGGTGGTTCTGCGGATGCGAGGGACGGAGGCGAGAGTGAGGCTGGCTGAGTGAAGCTGACGGGTGGGCTGACGGGTGGGCGTGTAGAACGCGAGGCGACTGTTGAGGTATTCGGGCCCTTTTTGTGGAGGGCTCTGTGTGCGTGGGTGAGGAGCCTGAAGGTGATCCTTTTGTTGACGGGGAGCCAGTGCAGGTGTTTCAGGTGGGCGGATATGTGGCTGTGGCACGGTATGTCAAGGATGAGGCGTGCGGAGGCGTTCTGTATGTGCTGAAGACATTTCTGTAGCTTTTCCGTAGTCCAGGCGGCTTGTGACGAGGGCGTGGGTAACAGTTTTTCTAGTTTCGGCGGGGATCCAGCGGAAGGTTTTTCGGAGCATGCGAAGGGTGTGGAAGCAAGATGATGAGACGGCGTTGACTTGCTTGTTCATGGTGAGGAGGGGGTCCAGGATGAATCTGAGGTTGCGTGCGTGGTCTGAAGGGGTTGGTGCGGTGCCCAGGGCCGTGGGCCACCAAGAGTCGTTCCAGGCGGACGGGGAGTGTCCGTGGATGAGGACCTCCGTCTTGTCTGAGTTCAGCTTCAGGCGGCTGAGCTTCATCCATTCTGCGACGTCTTTCATTCCATCCTGCAGGTTGGCTTTGGCAGTGGCTGGGTCTTTGGTGAGGGAGAGTATCAGCTGGGTTTCTTCGGCGTAGGAGATGATGTTGATGTTGTGTTTGCGAGCGATGTTGGCGAGGGGGCTTATGTAGATATTGAATAGGGTAGGGCTGAGCGTAGAGCCTTGTGGAACGCTGCAGATGATCTCGGTGGATTCTGAGGGGAAGGGCGGGAGGTAGACTCTTTGGGTTCGGTCAGAGAGGAACGAGATGATCCAGTCCAGGGCCTGTCCTTGGATTCCAGTGGAGCGGAGGCGGGTTATTAGGGTGCGTGGCACATGGTGTCGAAGGCAGCCGAGAGGTCTAGGAGGATGAGGGCGTTGTTTCTCTGTTGTCCATCAGGGTTCTGATGTCGTCGGTGACTGCGATGAGGGCGGTTTCCGTTCTGTGGTTGGCATGAAAACCTGATTGGGAGGGGTTGAGCAGGTTGATAGGAAGTTGGTCAGTTGCTTGTTGATGGCCTTCTCGATGACCTTGGCCGGGAAGGGGAGAAGAGAGATGGGGCGGAAGTTCTTCAGGTCGTTGGAGTCGGCCGTGGGTTTTTGCAGGAGAGCATTGACTTCCGCGTGTTTCCAGCTTTCGGGGAAGGTGGCCGATGCGAACAAGCTGTTGATGATGCTCTGGAGATAGGGGGCGATGATGGCGTCGGCTTTGTTGAAGATGTGGTGGGGGCACGGGTCCGAGGGTGAGCTGGAGTGGATGGTGTTCATGGTGATGGTGGTCCAGGCGTTGAGGGTAGTGGCTGGGGCTGTTGGTTCAGTGGTGGGCGGCGGGGTCTGGGGTCCGAAGCTGTCGTGTAGTTCGGTGATCTTTTGATGGAAGAAAGTAGCGAGGGAGTTGCAGAGTTCTTGTGAGGGCGTGATGGTGTTGGAGCTGGCGTTGGGGTTGGAGAGCTCTTTGACGATGTTGAAGAGTTCTTTGCTGTTGTGGGTGTTGTTGTCAAGTCTCTCTTTGAAAGATGCCCTTTTGGTGGAGCGGATCAGCTGGTGGTGTTCACGAGTGGCGATCTTGAGGGCTGGCATGTTTTCTGCGGTGTGTTCTTTGCACCAGGTTTTTTCGAGGGTACGGCAGGTTTTCTTGGATTCTTTGAGGGCGTCCATGAACCACTGGGGTTTCCTGATGTTGGACTCTCTTGGGTGGCTTCTGAGAGGGGCGAGGTTGTCGGCACATTTGGTGATCCACTGTGTGAGGCTGAGGGCTGCGTTGTTGGCGTCGGTGGAGATGGCTTGTTGGTTATGGTTTAGAGTAGAGAGTAGCTGCTCTGTAGAGATTTTGTTCAAGGGTCTGCGGGTGATTTGTTGTATGCGAAGGTGGTGGGTCTCACGTTTGAAGGTGAAGTGGACACATCTATGGTCGGTCCAGTGTATCTCAGAGGAGTGGCTGAAGGATATGTGGTTGCTGGCGGAAAAGATGGGGTCGAGCGTGTGGCCAGCGGTGTGGGTGGGGGTGTTCACCAGTTGCTTGAGTCCGAGGTTGGCTAGGTTGTCGAGCAGGGTGGCGGTGTTGGTGTCGTTGTTCTCTCCAGGTGGAAGTTCAGGTCCCCGAGGAGGATGAAGTCTGGCGAGGCTAGGGCGTGCGGGGTGATGAAGTCAGTGATGCATTCGCTGAATTGGGCGCGTGGGCCAAGGGGCCTGTAGACGAGAGTACCTCCAAGGGTGGTTCTGGGGTCGGTGTGGACTGGAAGTGTATGTGCTCGGCGGCGAGGGGGTTGTCTTCGGTGGAGGTCGTGATGTTGATGGAGTTCTTGTAGATGATGGCGATTCTTCCCCCGATTTGGTTGGTGCGGTCTTTCTGGGCGATCTTGTAGCTGTCGGGGATGGCTAAGGCGATGTCAGGAGCCAAGGAGGCGTTCATCCAGGTTTCTGTGATGAAGGCGACGTCAGGTGCTGTTGTGTCCAGGAGGTCCCAAAATTCGATGGCGTGCTTGTGGACGGAGTGTGTGTTGAGGAGGATGCACTTGAGGTGGTTGTCGGTGCGTGGGCCGGTGGAAGGACTGCAGGCTCGGTGGAAGGTATACTTGCAGGCTTGACAGGCGAGGGTTCCATGAGTGCGTTTGGGGCTGGCTTGGTAGCAGGTGGTTGTTGGCTCGGGGTTGAGTGCATTGAGGGAGGCAGCGTTGTATCTAAGATAGGGTTTTTGGGTGCGGTGGGGGCCAGGGGTTCTGGCGCTGGGCGCGGTCCAGGCGCGGACGGGCGCAGACGGGCTTGCCTTTGGCACGCCTTCGGCGCGCCAGCGGCGCGGTCGCATAGCGCCCGCTGTTAAGGGAAGGGGGGAGGAGGGGTCCGCTGGGAGGCGGGAGGGAGGGCAGCGAATGGGAGCAGGGTTGGGGCCGTACGGGAGGCAGCGGAGGGAAAGCGGGAGGCGGGAGAGCGGGAGTGGGGGAGAGTGGGAAAGCGGAATGGGAGGGAAATGGAGAAATGGAGAAAGACAGAAGCGCAACAGGTGAGCAAATGGAGAAGGACAGAAGCCCAACAGGAGCAAAAAAGGAGAAATAGAGAAGCACACCAGGAGAGACAAAGGAGAAAGACAGAAGCACAACACGAGCAAAAGTGGAGGAATAGAGAAGCACAACAGGAGCGAAAGTGGAGGAATAGAGAAGCACAACAGGAGCGAAAGTGGAGGAATAGAGAAGCACAACAGGAGCAAAAATGGAGAGAGACAGAAGCGGAGCACAAAGGAAAGACCTAGGACCTACAAACCAGTGGCAGGTGGAGCTGCAGTGGCGGGGAAGCGACGTACCCGAGGGTCAAGGGTCGCTATCTCTGCCGCGTAGCGGCCGCCATAAGAGGGAAGGGGGGTGGAGGGGCCAGATGGGAGGCGGGAGGTGGGAGGGAGGGCAGCGAATGGGAGCAGGGGGGGCGGGCCGCACGGGAGGCAGCAGCAGGAAAGCAGGAGGCGGGAGAGCGGGGGGAGAGCGAGAAAGCGGAACGGGAGGGAAATGGAGAAATGGAGAAAGACAGAAGCGCAACAGGCAAGAAAATGGAGAAGGACAGAAGCCCAACAGGAGCGAAAAAGGTGAAATAGAGAAGCACACCAGGAGAGACAAAGGAGAAAGACAGCAGCACAACAGGAGCGAAAGTGGAGGAATAGAGAAGCACAACAGGAGCGAAAGTGGAGGAATAGAGAAGCACAACACGAGCAAAAGTGAAGGAATAGAGAAGCACAACAGGAGCGAAAGTAGAGGAATAGAGAAGCCCAACAGGAGCGAAAGTGGAAGAATAGAGAAGCACAACAGGAGCAAAAATGGAGAGAGACAGAAGCGGAGCCCAAAGGAAAGACCTAGGACCTACAAACCAATGGCAGGGGCCTGGGCAGGTGGAGCTGCAGCAGCGGAGAAGCGACCTACCCGAGGGTCAAGGGTCGCTGTCTTTGCCGCGCAGCGGCCACCATAAGAGGGATGGGGGGGTGGAGGGTTCAGCTGGGAGGCGGGAGGGAGGGCAGCGAATGGGAGCAGGGGGGGTGGGGCCACACGGGAGGCAGCGGCGGAAAAGCGGGAGGGGGAGAGCGGGAAAGCGGAACGGGAGGGAAATGGAGAAATTGAGAAAGACAGAAGTGCAACAGGCGAGACAATGGAGAAGGACAGAAGCCCAACAGGAGCGAAAAAGGAGAAATAGAGAAGCACACCAGGAGAGACAAAGGAGAAAGACAGAAGCACAACACGTGCGAAAGTGGAGGAATAGAGAAGCACAACAGGAGTGAAAGCGGAGGAATAGAGAAGCACAACAGGAACGAAAGTTGAGGAATAGAGAAGCACAACAGGAGCGAAAGTGGAGGAATAGAGAAGCACAACAGGAGCAAAAATGGAGAGAGACAGAAGCGGAGCACAAAGGAAAGACCTAGGACCTACAAACCAGTGGCAGGGGCCTGGGCAGGTGGAGCTGCAGCAGCGGGGAAGTGACCTACCCGAGTGTCAAGGGTCGCTCAGAGCAGTCAGGCTTATCACAGAGACAATGTGTAAAGCATTGGCACAGCATGTTCACACAATAAGTAAAATGTGCATCACAAAAACAACTTCACACAAGGTGTATGTAAATAAAGTTTGTATTCAATGCACAGATGAATTAACACAGCATGAACATCATGCAAATCTGGGCATTAACCACATTCAGAAATATTACTATTAATATGAGGCCCAACAGTGTTAATATGACATCAACAGCATGTACACGTGAGAAAAATAATACTGTCCCTTCCCGCACACCCACATGCGGTACTACTATGTTAGCATGAGATCCACCCTAGCAATCACCCCAATTCAATATAAAAGAGTTTTAGGATGCAACCCAGTTCCCAATGATAGCAGCAATGTATTCATACACAGGACTATGGCACTTTTGAAATAGTTCCAAGGCCTAGGCCCCACTAGGAAATGTCAATGTCAACCACAATAGTAAACAATGTGCACAGCAACAATGGCGCTCAGTGTATTCAAGCCCAGACACTCTCTTACTCCACACAGCTATGCAGTGCCACAGATATCAGTCACCCTTGCATGCATGCAATCGCACACACTCGCTTCCAGCACCCTAGTGCTCTGACAGCCGGCATATGATGAAGAAAATGAGTTTGCAGACCTTTCTTGGACCCAAATCTTCCTCCCACACCTAACCAGTTCCCACCCCCTCAGATTTAGAAATGAAGCAATCGTCCACCCGATACTAGGCCACTAATGGCTGGTGGTTACAATTAGTCAGTATCCAGGGGCAAAAGTACGGGGGAAGACAGATAATGGCTGATCAGGCAACAGTCAGTCCCCACTTGAGAAGTTCACTCAGGAGGTTCCACACCAGCCTTCCAGCATGGGCATGGTCTGCAGAGCACAGGGGGAGGGTATCCTTGGGACATACTGTTCACAGTGGTGCCCAGCCAAGCCAGATACTCCACTTCCCAGATAGTTACGAATCTGTCACCTCACAGGGCAGGAGGCACCACATCTGGGGCGCGATGACTTGGACTGCCCCAGGTAAATTCTGTACTCTCCTGGTTTGGGCACAAGGTCTGGTGCGCGATGACCTGAGTCACACCAGGCAGTTTTGCATGCACACATAAAGTGCTCAAGACAAGGCTTCCCTATAATGAGGCCAAATGTCTGGTGTGCGATGACTTGAGTCGCACCAGGCAACCCTGCTTCCACATGAAAAGTTACCAATGCCATGCCTCCCTAAAATGAAGCACAACGTCTGGTGCGTGATGACTTGAGTCGTACTAGACAATCCCGTTTGCACCCAACAAGTTACCAATGCAGTGCCTCCTGGAAATGAGGAACAACGTCTGGTGCATGATGCCTTGAGTATCAGCAGACCATCCTGATTGAACATGAAAATTTACCAATACAATGCCTTCCTTAAATGGGACACCACGCCTGGTGCGTGATGACTTGAGTTGCACCAGGCACTTCTAAACACACAATCAGTTCCTGTTCCGTATCTCACTGGAATGAGGCACAATGGTACATGATGACTTGAACCACAAAAGACAAATCCGGTTACACACAAAGAGACGCCAGTTTAGTGGTACCCCAAGAGGTAGAATGCAATACTGATATGGGCACGCCCCTGTTAGCGCGTCTGACCTTAATAAGAAAACTTACAAGGGGACGCGAATAAGTCGATAAACCTTTTGACTCTTAATTAAGATGTTCTTACCATAGCTCCAGTACATAACCAATAATCAATAAACAATAATCAATAATCATCAGCAATCAATAACAGTAATAATCCATGGAGTCAGTAAGTGTCACGCACCATGACCTTTCAGTCACGAATAACCACACCTTTTAGTAAAAGTTTGAATATTTATTTCCCTCTGTTAACAATGCTAAGGTCATGTAGATTAATCTCAATATCAAATTAAACAAAAACAGAAAGAATACAGGCTGTCCAAAGCGGCGGAAGAAACGTAATCTAATCAAAGCTTCAACTACAAAGCATACTAAGGTTATGGTGCAAATTAATAACAAAGGGCCAGATGTAGGTAGGCTTTTGCACCTCGCAAACGGCGAAAAACGCCGTTTGCGAGGTGCAAAAGCCCTCAAGCGATGCAGAAACACATTTTGCGAGTCGGAACCGACTCGCAAAATGTGTTTCCGACTCGCAAATAGGAAGGGGTGTTCCCTTCCTATTTGGGACTCGCACCGCGATTTAAGTTGATTTGTGACCGCGAAAGCGGTCGCAAATCAACTCGCAGTTACCATCCACTTGAAGTGGATGGTAACTCATTCGCAAAGGGGAAGGGGTCCCCACGGGACCCCTTCCCCTTTGTGAATGCTCACAAAATTATTTTTTCAGAGCAGGCAGTGGTCCTATGGACCACTGCCTACTCTGAAAAAAACCGAAACAAAAGGTTTTAAGGAAAACGGGCTGCAAAGAGAAAAAAAAAAACTGCTTTATTTAAAAGCAGTCACGGACATGGTGGTCTGCTGTCTCCAGCAGGCCACCATCCCCGTGAGTGCCTAGACTCGCTATGGGGTCGCAAACTGCGACCCACCTCATAAATATTTATGAGGTGGGTCTTTGCGACCCCATAGCGAGTCGCAGAAGGTGTCTGAAACACCTTTCTACATCGCGAATTGCGAGTTGCAATTTGCGAGTCGCTTTGACTCGCAAATTGCAACTTGCAATTTGTGTTCTACCTACATCTGACCCAAAGTCAACTGCGTCAAAGTAATCACATACATTAGGTTTAACAAAGAAATTCATCAAGCATCAATCCCTATTAGCATGATTTCATTAGTGAGGATCCTTAACTAACACCAGACTAGCATCAGCATGCTGGGCTTCATGCAAAACAATTTAGTAACATCAATTTGGAAAAACATCTAACTATGGCTCCATCAAAACATTACAGTTGGTACCTAGAAAGAAAAAGCAAATATGCACAATAATCAACAGTCTATTTCATTATACCTATCCTCAGTGTGGATCAGCAAGCAGAGTCAGTCTTCGTCCTCAGGACCTCAGTCGATCAGCAAGGCATCAGGATTCAGCAAACAAAAAATCTTTAGGCAACTCAAAAGAATAGAGGTAAACCCTCCAGAAGAATAGAGAAAAATGGGGCAATGGCAAAAGCTTGAATGTGTCTCTCCTCTCTGCGCAGTCCGGGTATGTTATATCTCCTAAAACTATCTCCCAAATCCCCATTGGTCAGTTAATCACATGTTCACACTTTGTCCAATAAAACTAAAACTCCACATCTATTAATTCTGTTATTACTCCGTTCACATGTCGTTGATCGATTTGTCCTGCAATGTCCTCGTCATCCGGCTTGTCAGGTAACAATATTGTTGCAGCTTCCACTCCAGTCAGTATCTCCATTGTTCTCCTCCTAAGTAAGTCAGTCTCACACGCATTAGACAAAAAAATTGACATTAGTAAGAACAGCATCTTCTAGCAGTTGATTCTCATGGGAAAGGTTTCTCAGCTACAAACACATAATGCTAAATGGAAAATCACAGTTTAACTCTCTAGGACAGCCATTTATTAAACGTTGAGAAATACAGCTTTTACATGAGGCCTGGCAAACTAGGCCAAGATATTCACTAAGTTAAGACCTATAATTAATAAAGCTAACACATAATGCATAACTCTTACTATGACATATTACTACATTAATCAAACATATATTCAACATTTCACAATAATAATTCATTAGTAAGTACACTTTGTGAGCATTGGCGGACACTCATCGTAATCTCATTTTCAAATGCCTGCATTATTTTTCTATGTTATTATATTTTCTACACAAACTTAGGGGGTTATTCTAACTTTGGAGGAGTGTTAATCCGTCCCAAAAGTGACGGTAAAGTGACGGATATACCACCAGCCGTATTACGAGTTCCATAGGATATAATGGACTCGTAATACGGCTGGTGGTAAATCCGTCACTTTTCTGTCACTTTTGGGACGGATTAACACCTCCTCCAAAGTTAGAATAACCCCCTTAATGTTCACAATACATGAACACTAATTAATAATTTTTATTAATATACCTGCGCTAGCACCCTCACGTCTGAGGGTTGTAACCAGTAACACAGACACCACAAGCAATGAGCGTGTGGTCATTAGATGCACAAGAGAAATGCTGCACTCCGGAGAACAGCGGGCCATGCGGGGTCCTGTAACCACTAATCCTTTCACTACCAATCAAATGCTAATGCATTATGTGGCCCCACAATTGTCGCAAGGACCCTTGTATTTCTGCAAGACTACTGGAGTAGGGGCAGCAGCACTTCTGATTGTAGGTGACTGAGTCACTCCTACAACAGTTGGAAGCTGTTGGCCCAACCCTTCCAGCTTCTAGCAGCACCTCACCAAAACACAAACATTAAAGGTGATTTCTGGCAGCCTAGCACATGGACTCTGAAGTTTTCTCAGGGAAATCGAATGCACAAGTTTTACAATTTTCTCTCCTTGGAAATGAGTCTCTGACACACACACAGGCAAGAAAAAGGATGCACGATGATTTTCAATACATTTATTGAAAATACTGTAATCTAAGGTAAAACACATGTGCTGCAATGATTAGGATATTGGCAAGCAGTAAAATCAGTACTGTCCAAGTGAACGATGTGACTAGGTACAATCCTAACATTTTGCAAATGACATTAATATGCAAATATCTACATAGAGTGTATTTCTACCCTGAACAGAGAGCAAGGTGTACTAAACCTAACCTGCTGAAGCCATGTCCATGAAATCCGTCCCACCCCCCGTTACCCTGGTACAAAGTTGGCCTCCAATAACCCAATCAGGCGATGAAGAGACACAAAAGACTGAGGTCTGCTGCTAAATGGAGTGCAGTGTAGATGATGCATCCTGGGTAGAACCCCCTCTAATGACCTTGGTCTCACATGCTGTTTTTATAAGACGCATGGTTTTGTTCGTGCAGACTCCCTACCATGAGAATGTACCTAAGTGTCAGAAAATGTGAGCAGACTTGGACACAACATGTTCACACTCCGATCCCATTTCACATGAGACGATGGTACAGGATGACAAACCAGTAAGTACATTACTGATAAAATGCTCTAAACTTAAATTCTTAAAGGCAAATGTTAAAACCATACATGAGAGATATAATGTTAATAGTGACAAACAAAACAGGCTGTCAGACAGTCCGAATTGAAAGTCAATTTGGTGACATGGTTTTACATTTTGAAAAATCCCAATGGTCGTTTTTCCAATAATCATGGTTGTGTAAAAGTCTCCAATATCATCCATGGAGATTGAGACCAGGAAGAACTCCACTTCAGCAGGTGATAGGTTAGTCAAAGGATTAGCAGTGGGGTTCACGCAGCAAAAGGGTTCAGGATCCTCATACGCAGTATGACCTGCAGAGGCAGCACCGTCCACTGTGCCAGATGGCTCAAGGATCAACCTCAGTCTCAAGGGGCATGTCCGTGAATAAACCCTCAATGAGAACATTAACATATCCTTGTTCACAGGGGCACAGGCTGCATGGCAAGAGACACTATTGGTGCACATTCAGAAGTACACCAAATGCAGTGAAAAAACTGTTGCACACAGGATAATATCAGTCTGAATGTCAATGACCAATCTTGCGCCAGCTCTTCCATCAAAGGAGCTCCGAAGTACTGCATCATACAATCACGACACAGCCTGGTTGATGGTAGCTCCATCCCTCTGCTTTGAAAAGATAGGGCAGCCACTGCACAGACAAAATAGTATCAGCAATATAGCAGCAATCAACGCCAAAGTAATAAGGGATCCACCAGAAATACTTGAAAAAAGTGAATGTATGGCTGAGGTTATGACTCTAAACACAGTCTGGAAGGTGCTGACAAACCTAGAACCAACAGCCTAAGAAGTGCAAAAACTTTGTAGTGCTAGAGGCATTGAAAATTATGCTCACCAACTCTCCAAAGTGTTTGGGGGAAATTGGTATATAATAGGGACTGTATCTCAGCTGATGACCTTGCAATCTGCATGTCACACATTTCTTTGGCTGATGCCAATGTTACTTGTTTTTGAAACAATAGTACCTTTAGTCTGCTCAGGTTGTCAAAATGTACATTTGCAGTAGCAATGCGTGGCCACAATTCTGCTACTCTAATCTCTTGTGTGGGGGTATTAAAACATGTCCGCAGCAAGTTACAATATGAGGAACTGAAATCTTCGTTCAGAACCAGTTAACTTCTGTTTGAAAGTATCTGAAATACTGGATAAATCAAAGGGGCGGGAGTACCCTTCAGACTGCATGCCAAGTTGGCGACCTCCGCATTGAAAAGGTCGTGCAAGGACACCTGCTTACAAGCCATAGAATGACTAACAGTAGCCTCACATTCACTTCTGCTAATAAAGACCTCTGTTATGCTGTTCAGACATTTGTGATCAAAAGGCAAATCCCATACTTTGTGAATCTGATTATCTCCTAACCGCTCATATCTGCCTACAACAAAATGTTTCAAGCAGTTTGTAAAATGAAACATAGGAATAGGCAGATTGATTACTCCATGTATTATCCATTCTGCTGAGGGTGTTTCCGCCACAGTGAATGGCATTTTTTCTAACTTCTCTATGTTAAGCATGGTGTAACAAGTTCCTTTCTTAGCCATGGCTTGTTGTTGCTTGGATAAATGAAAATGTAAACAGTCACTACTGTTAATGTGTTTCCAAGGCACGCAGCCATTTTTCAAAACCTGCAATGTCCAACCCAGATGCATGATGAAATGCAGCTGACTCTGCTTGTGTTGTAAAAGGGACATGTCATTCTGTACGATATCAAGAGTAGATGGAACAATATTAAGGTTTAAATTCTGTTGGACAAAGTGCTCATGCCATTATCAACAACAGCTAAAGACTTTTCCATGTTTTCCTTCTCTTTCTGCCTTAAACGTGCAGAAGCTTCCATTTGAGAAAGCTTTCAAATCTCATTGAATATGACATACAGAAAAAGTTTTGAGCGTGGCTTCCTAGGTCCTAGCAATACATCTTGCAAATCTGTTTCCTCAGAAAGGACACTAAGATATTGTTTCACAGCTGCTAAGGTAGAGGAACGTAACCATTGTTGGCACAGTTTACCCACACTGTATCTGGTAGCAATACCTGAGTGGTCACCCAAGACAAAGCAAGGGTCTGGCTGGCTTGCCATGAAACCCCCTGATGAATTAACAAAATGTGCATGGCAACCGTTTGTGTCCTTTGGCCACAATAACCACCCAATGGGACCTGAAAGAGAGGAATTAAAGGTACCATTCTGAACCCAAGCTGTCAATTCATTGTTAACTTTAGCTGGTGTGTGGATGCTGGGTGTGTTCATTTCATTCATTTCAGCTAACCACAAACAGGATGTTTGAAGGACAGTTTCATTTAAAAAGATAATTTGCTGGGGCATAAGGCATGCTCTAAACAAACCTTCCCGACCCCATATCTGCCAATCATTTGTTCCCCATACACTTTTCACACCAATAGAGTTTTTCCAATACATGTAGCCTTCAACTGCAAGCAGGGAAACAAAGGAATCTGGGCAAATCAGTTTTGTATGTGTTAGCAATATTTTCCTCATCATGGATGGTGGTATATTGTAATAATATGCCTCAGCATTTCAAGAGTCATGCCAAGTGAAATATAGAAATTTATCTGTATGGGTGTTGTAGCGCCCCACAGGTGGAGACATGCAATTTCCCCATTGTGGTTAATTAAAAACATATCTGGGTTTGCAAGCTTGGAGCAGAAAGCAATGTCCCCAATGATTATAATAGAACATTTCCCCATAATTTGCAGTGTTCATGTACACATCTTCACTTTCGAATACAGTGTAGTAATCTAACTCAGCAAGCATTGTCAACTGTTTTAACGTCCCAGTCAGCGAAGACACCAGTTGTAATTACATCAGTCATTGAAATTTTAAACACATATGGTAATTGAATGACCTGAGTAGGACCGTAGATGTTGAAAGGCACTTTATCTCAAACAATCACATCAGGAAATCAGAACTGCTGAAATGTTCACAAGGGACAAGTCTCTTGTAACTTTATGGGAAGATAAGTAAGGTGTTAAAAGCTCATCCACCGGCTCAACGGTAGAGCCTGCAGGAAGGTAATGAGCATTAATCAAAAGAAAAAAAACAATAACAAAACCAATCCATGGCAGAAAGGCAAGCAATGTCAAAAGTATACACAGATAATACCATGAAAAAACCCAATAGTTACTTTTAAGCCATAAATACACTTTAGTCTTTGATTGAGTTGCTGTTGTAGACTCAGAAGAGTCAGAAGAAAAATCATCACTGTTGAAGAAATAACCACAAGTAGTCTGTGCAAACACAGGAGCCAGTGCAGAGCTGGTGGATGAATCCACTTTTTGTGGGGATTCATAGTAGACGATACAGCCAGTCTGTTGAATCTTAGTGGTACAGTTCCATGTGTTGGACTTGTGTGGTCAGTGCAGTGTTGGCTGGAATCAGGGATAGCTCCTTGTCCACCCTCCCCATGCTCGAGGAGGTATTTGTATTTTTGCTGTACACATTTGTTTTTGCAAAAATATTGTTCACTGCTTGAAGAGGTAAATCCTGTTGGGTAGTGAGAGGGGATTGGGCACAACCCAAGGGACCTCTTGGTCTACTGTGCAGGATTGGCCACATGATGCAATTTGATGTTATCAATGGAGACTAATCTGTTTCCATTGGAACCAGGCAGGTAGAAAGACAGTTTTGGTAAGTTGAATTCCCAGGCCTGGAACCGGTGCTCTGTAGGATGGCCCAAATTCCGTCTTCATCGCAATCTTTTCTTGAACCAGATCCCCAACTTTAGGGATCCAGCTGGTAGATATTGTTGGCAAATCCCTTATTCCCAAGGTGGTGGCACAAGTGGATGAATTGTCATCACGGAATTGCTGTAGTTCTTATAAAACAGTGACACGCTCAGTCAGGTCAAACAGTGTGTCCACCGCCACCACTCCAGGACCATCAAGATCTGGAACATACATAGGTGTCCCAAGGACTGTCCGGGCAGATCATTTAATGATTTCTGAGCCTAATGCTCTCGCTGTTAAGGATTGCTTTATGTCTCAAGTCTCGATTCCTCCTCTCCACCACCAAATTACCCTTGGGATGGTACAGGTAAGAGTAATGGAGTTCAACACCTATCGTCCTCATGGTGTCCCTGAATGCCTAGTCTGAGTGGAATGCTGCAACTGCATATGTACATATAAAGACCTGCAAATCTTTAATTAATAACAGGTCCATCATCTGCCGACCGTTGTGGCCATACCCACACAAATCTAGAATAGTAGTCAAGAGCAACAAAGATGTATTTGTATGCACCATCATGTTGTAAGGGACCACAGTGGTCAAGGTACACACATTGTACAATAAATAGGGTGACAAATGTTGTGGATCTGTAAAGAAACAAGAGAGAACTATTACATAGATATCTTAATAACAAATGAAACAAACAAATTAGAGTCTCAAGAGACAAAAAACAGCATAATATAAACATTAATTTATAGAGAGACCAAGTGTATCCATATTTTCTACCAAATGAGATTTAATATATTTCTTAAGTTCAGCCAGTTGCTCATATAAGGTGGTTTTATTTTGATAAGTATTCTTAAAAAAACATGGATGAAAAAAGCCATATCGAGCATCCGGAGTTTGGAGTGCCAGACAAAGTTTGAGAAATTCCTTTCTTCTGTTGCCCATAACATTGGAGACATCTTGTGAAACAAAAATCTTTCTGTTAGGCCATGTGATATGTCTTTTTGATTTGACTGCATTTAGAAGTTTCAAAAGGTCTGTGAACTCCAAAAAGAAAAGAGTAACTGCTCGCAGCTTAGTAGGTGTTGTAAAAGAGAGATGAGGACCCAGTATACGCACTCATTGTATATTGAAGTTAGTAGAAGGGGGTAGATCCAATAATTGAGGAATGATTGAAACAAAAAAAGGGGACAAGATACTCTTCATCCATTCCCTCAGCAAGACTATGAATTCGGAAATGATTGCAACTGTGTTCTAAGTCTTCTGAGTGTTTCTTTAATTGAAGAACTTTCTTTTTCCAAATTAGTATGTCACTAACCTATTGCTCGAACAATGACATTCAAGTTTCCATGATGGACCATTTATCATCAAGATACTGGATGCGTTTGTTTTTTTCTTCAACAAAAAGATGAAAGGCTTGAATTTCCTCCAACAAAATTTCCAATGATGTAGGAGATGGTGGTTTCTAAGGAAAAGGAGGGTCCTTTTTCAGTCTTTTGTTTGCGGAGGAGTGTGATTCTTGCTTCATTGAGAACAGATACACTGATTAGGAACAAGGAGTAACTGAATGAGCTATTGCAATGGAAAAAGTTAAATCATCCAGCAAGGAGCTTCTGGATAGAGACTGTATGGGGACTTTGCAGTAGACTGATCCTTGGAGACACAACTGGAGTAAGTATTATAGAAGCACACAATATTAATTGAAAGACACCAAAAAATCTTGAGAGACCACTCATATATAGATATACTGGTTGAATGCAGCATCAATCAAGACTGTAATGTGAGGAATTTCGTGGCCTGGTAAAAACTAATTTATTAGGAAGAACACAGGAAAAGCTAAAAATACAATCGAAATATGGAGTAGAGTAAAGAAATGGAGCATAATTCTACTGAGTCTGCTATACATGAAACACATGCCTAACTGACAAGATGTGCTCTGAAGAACTCATGTGTATCATTTTTCTGCTCTGAGAAATCAGCACTTCTAAAATGGCGGCTGTTAGCGCCTCAGTGGCAGTGCTAGGAAGAATGAAAGAGAAAGTCATGAAAATGGTATCCTCTGACGTTGAGAAGGAGCCCTGCTCTTCTCTAGATGATCTGACAAAGAGGGAATCCAGTTTCCCACTTCGAGATGTCTGTGGTAGCAAACATGCGACAGAGGTTCTGACAGGCAACCAAGCTCCTGACTCATGTAATGTACTTCTTTCAGAAAAAGTGTTTGTGTTTGCATTCAGTAGCATTAAATAACTTCAAAGTCAAGAACTAAAGCACATGAAAATCCCAACCCGAATAACTAACAAAACAAGATGATAATTAAAATGGCACAAACATGAATCAGATTAAAGTATTATACTTTAAAACAATGCTCATGTTGTGATCTTGACACTCCAGTAGTATATATAGTTGTTTCAACATGGCTGCTTTCTGTCACTTAAAGGAAAGTCTCAGAGAGATCTTTTCAAGAAGTTAACTTTTATGGAGATGATGGCCTGCAAAACCAGTTTTATTCACTTGCAGCATTTGTTCATGTTTCTAAAGAGCTGATAAAAATTAAATATTGAGATTCCCCAAACTTGTAGCAAAACATTCTCTGAGTCATGTTCTGATGTTCCAAAAGTCTCACATATCTTGAAACTGTTCTTCAGGTACATGCCAAGTATTTCATTGGAGGACAGTCTTCTCAACCATTCTCTTTAGGACAAAAGTGCAGTCCCAAATGAAGCCACTAATTTTGTACAAGGTAGATTGGTTTGGAAATGGTCCACTCTTTTTTTATTCTTGGTCCTTAAGTCCTTAAACCCTGTTTCTTCTGTTAGCATTAGAACCTTGATTCTGTCAATGGTCCTTCCTCAGCAGTCGTCATCTTCTTCTTGTCTCCAAATTCCAGTCATGTTCTCATTTCCATATATATTTTCAGATACCATAGCATTGTTGGTGGTGACTCGCAAAGCATAAGCTGCAGAATAAAAACGGTTCCCTTCTAGATTTTGAAGCATGCAGCTTGCAGCAGACATTGTCTCAGGGAGCACTATTTCAGTGTTCTTCAAATCTACAAAAGAGAGTCTTGGGCTAGCTCATCAGTGTGGTCTCCTGAAGCAAACCCATGAGCCTGTACATTGTAATAAAGTATTGTCATCTCCGTAGCCAAAGGAAGACACTCAAGCTGTTCATCTTAATGTTCTCCACATGGGAGCGAGGCCAGTTTGACTATAGAAAAGCATGCTTAACTGGTCATTTTCTACCATGACCTATCTTTGCCCTGTAACTGTGAAAATAAAGGGAGCTCAGGCTTGCCTTTATTTGAGGCAGCAGTTGTAAACTTTTCCTGTCCCATTCACAACTGTCAACAACAGGGCTTCCTGGCAGTGGCAACTTCTGTAATTACATTTCCTTTCCTTTCCGATTTTGGCTTCCCCAGCATGACTAATGATCCACTGCAATAATTATAGAAGACTACATCTTTCTTTCAGTGATCTGGGCTGCAGGGCAATCTAATTACAGTAACTGCACACAAGTCCTTACTGAGGCAAACTGGTTTTACTATGATGAAGGAAAGATAGAATTTAACAAGGCTTGAAGATATAATTTATGGCAAAAACAACAAGGTGCTGGAAGGAATGCTTGAATTATTCTCAGCCAGTAGTTATTGATTAAAGCCACGTTCCAGGTCATTATTTTTTTGCCAACTGTGCCCTTCTAGACTAATACTTGTTCAAATCAGTTCTGGTTCTGCCCCAATAGGTACAATCCAGACCAGGTCACCTCCAGATGGAAACACAAGCAACTCACACCAGTTTCAACCTACTTAGGTCTTGTCAGAGAGGGATAGCTTGAGTCCGATGGCACAGAAAGAATGGGACCTTATGGTGTCTACCACAAAAACAAGGTGAAGAATTATTCCCAGCCACTGGCTATTCCACAGGCTGCATTCCAGGCCAGCATTTTTGCTCACTGTATCATTCCAGACAGAGACCCACCTTATGCCACTGGAACCAAGCTACACCGGGCAGCAGTACCTCAAATATACTGAAACTGGTGTGGGGTTGCTTGTATTCTGGTTAGGACAGGACTTGATTAGCAGTTAGGGCTGGTTTGTTCTTATTGGAACAGGACCATGGCTGCTTTGCACATGGCTGGGTGTAATTTGAGGGGGCGTGGGGAGCAACAAAAACAATTAACTGAGATGTGACCTGGCTGAGATTAATTCAATGATTCCACCCATCACTTTTCTTATTCCTCATTTTATTGTTCTAAATAAGACATGCATGCCCAGATGTGGGTCCTGTGTTCACTATCCTGCCTGAACCAAGCTGCTCCCTACTGAAGAGGACCAAATAGGCTGAAGCTGGTCTTCGATTGTTTGTGTTCCAGTGGACGTGAGAGGATTTGGCTTGGCAGTTTGGTCTAAACTTTTCTTACTGGAAGAAAAACAAGGCGGATTTGCATATGGCTGGGTCCAGTCTAAGGTGGCATGGTGGGAAAAAAAAGGCATGCATTCAGGGCCTTGAATGCAGCCTGAATGATTACCAGTGGCTGAGATTAATTCAGGATTTGCATTAATCTCGTCTTTGCATTCTGCGAAAGCATGCTTTGGGGCACTGTTGTTAAAAGTCTTGTAAAATGTAAGCCAAATAAAACTCAAAGCTTTTTCTATTGTAAAAAACAAAATAGGCTTTTTAAAAAAAAAAAGGTAATCTGTCAATGAAACACTGACGTTCTTGGTCTATGTAATAATAGCTCTTTGGTGTCCTTGTTAATAAGGAAACATATGTTTGCATAACTTTAATATTCCACTTCTGACCAATATGCAACTATGGCAGTTGGTCTACACAACACACTTCTCTGTGGACTCTTGTGCGTAGGCTTAAACATGCCAACGTGCTCTATTCTGACAAGTTAACACATATGCTTCGTATACTGTTAGAGGGTTGCTTGTCATGTTTTAATCCCACATGTTGGCTAACATAAGGAAATGTTGCGTCTGGCACTGACCGTTTGACACTAAGGCAGCTGACATACTTCTGGTGCTGTGTGCCGTGAATGCAGAAGTCAAATATATAAATTAGTGTTTTTAATCAGTTACCATTCTTTAATGGTATTACACATGCTGTTAGTGATTGGGTAGAAATTACACGTTGCTTATAGGTCCAGCTAGACTAGGACTTGGTCTCTAGAAAAGTGGATTTTTTATCCCTCTGTCAATTAGTAAATTTAAGAATGTAACAATTGTTGTTTAATACTGTCATTTTGAAATAAGGTGCAATAGTTTTTGTGGCTATTAATGCATTTTGAGGTTTAAGTGATGTATTCAGAACTAAAGCATCTGGCTTGCATCTAATGGGTAAACCACTCTAGCCTATGTTGAATCAGAATATACATAAATATATATTTTAGGCTGTTTTGGACCTGCCTCTTTCTGCAGGGTTATCCTCAAATGTTTTTGCCTTCTTCCTTCTATTGTTTCTGACCTGTTTTTGTTGGCTTTAGGACTCTGGACAGTTTGCCACTGCTAACCAGGGCTAATATTATCCATGATTGGCATATTTGATTTACAAGTAAGTGTCAGGTAAAGCACACTTTGTGTGCACAGGGCCTGTAAACCAAATGCTGCTAGTGTGCTTGCATCAGTGATTGTGCCACCCACATAAGTAGCCCTGTAAACATGTGTCAGACCTGCCACTGCAGTGTCTGTGTGTGCAGTTTTAAGATGCCCTTTCGACCTGGCATGTGCACCCACTTGCCAGGCCCAAACCTTCCCTTTCAGTACATCTCATGTACCCCTAAAATAGGCCTGGGGACAGCACATGGGTAGGGTGCAGTGTATTTAAATGGTAGAACATGTACTGGTGTGTTTTACATGTTCTGATAGTGAAATACTGTACATTCGGTTTTCACTATTGCAAGGACTATCTCTCCCATAGGATAACATGGGGATTGCTTGAAATACATTTTAAGTGTAATTTCCTATTGGGAGCAGACAGAGATTGGAAGATTGGGGTCTCTGAGCTCACAATTTAAGAATCCAACTTTCGGTGAAGTTGTTTTTTGATTTGTAAGTTTGAAAATGCCACCTTTAGAAAGTGGGCATTTTCTTGCTTAACAATTCTCTGCCTCTGCCTGTCTGCTGAATACACGTCAGGATGACAGTTGGGCTGTTTGTGCATTCACTCTAGACAGTCACACAAAGGGAGCTGAGGTGCGCCCTGCATATCCTGATGGCCCATCACCAGGCTGATGGGTCTTCCTGAGCTAGATTGGTGGGAGGAATTGACACCTGCGCCAGAATAGGGCTGTGCGTGTCATCACAAAAAGCAGTCTCTAACCCCCTGGAGAGTGTCTGGGGCCAGCAAAGGTAAGGCAGGGTCTTGTGCACTACAAAGACTTATCCTTGTTCAAAGACAGGAATGGGTATAAGTACTGGACCTCTGACACCACATTGTTGGAACACTTCTGGACTGAGGACATTCTGCCAGGAAAAAGAGCTGGATGCTGTAAGAGGGACTGCCACTCTGCCTGTTGCTTTTTATGCTGGCGTGTTGCTTCTGTCCTGGAAGTGAAAGGATAGGACTTTGCTTTTAACATCTGATTTCCAATGTTCTCAAGGGCTTGAACTGAGCTTGACTCCTGTTAAGAATTCTTAGGGGCATCAAAGACTTCATCTACTATTGCCTGGACTTTTCTGCTGAGAGTCCTGATGTGCCAAATGGTGTCAAATACAGTTCTGGTGCACTTGGAAGTGGAAACTGGTGATGTGAGGGAGAAAATCCATGCAATGATGCTCAGCGGCTGAAAATCAGCGCAATGCCTATCTTGCGGTGGAAAAATTGACGCAGCACCTGTTGGATCAACGCAGAGCCTGTTCCATTGTGGCTCCATGATTACAGCGCATCTGGATTTTGCATGCATCGTCTCTGGGCATCACTTTCTCATCCTCAGTAAGGAGCCAAGGCTGCATGACCTGAAACCAACTCATCCCCTTCCCTGCAAGGCGATAACAGAATCATCATATCCCCTGCCAGTAAGGAACCGACATATCATCTCACCTGCTCAGTAAGAAACTGATGCACTGCTTTGCTTTTTCAGTGCCTCACTTCCTCTGCGGCCCACATTGTCTTTGTTTTTGATGCATTCCAGATACAATCATTGATTCCTATGAATGAAGACCCATTTAAATCTTTAAAAAGTGATATCTCCACTTGTGTATGTTGGATTTTTGTCAATTTGCTCTTGTTTTACTCAGACAAATATTGGCTATTTTCTAAACTGGTGTGGAGTCCTTTCGTAGTGATTTCACTGTGTTACTGTGTGTGTGTGTGTGTGTACAAATACTTTATATGTAGCCTCTGAGATAACCCTGACTGCTCGTGCCAAGCTATCAAGGGGGTGAGCAGGGGTTGTCATAGCTGTGTAACTTCATTATCCTGACTAGAACAGGGGCCCGTATTTGGAGAGGGTGCAAACCACTGCCAACTAGAGACGCCATTTCTAACAGGCTGTTAGACAACGTTTTACAAAACCTTATGCTTCTTTTTATTTTGATACATAAATTTGAATTAAATGACTAGTGGCTGAAGAGAATAAAATTTACATAATTTAATTCTCTGCTCACTTTGCTGCTTTCTTTGCGCACAATTTCTGCTCAGTTAAATATAATGGGAACAAAACTATAATGATTAATAAACTATATTCTGAATATGGAACAAAATGTTGTGGAAAAACTGTCTTTCAGTGGTCTACCTCAATTGAGGTTCGATTCATTAAAGCTCTGAAACAATGCAGCGACTCCTGAGGTGATTTGGTATTTGAGTAAAAGTTTGCCAAAATGTCATGCTTGGTGCTTATAATTAATGCATGCGTGTGTCAAACCATTCCTAGTTTGGACTGCAGCATTCTAATCGTTAGCTTTGGATTGAAAAGAGCTCAAGCCTAGTTTTAGTCCCTGCGAAAAGACAAGATTTTTGAGAATTTGCAAGTTTTTATCCTGTTGTTTTTAGTTGAAGGCTTAAAGAGCAGGCAGCGTGGAGTCTGGTAAATCACACCAATGGTTATTGGAAAAAAACTTGTTTCAAACTTTTAGCAATTATAAAGGCACACTATTAAAAAGTTAAGCTATTTTCATACATGTGCTTTATATAGAAAATATTTTCTTCAACCGTTATTCCTCCTTTGCAATATTTAAGACAACAAAGTGCTTGTGAATGCCTTTTTGAGCGTGGCTATACATGGCTGATTGTGAAATTGGGATTGCGTTAGTTGGTCTTTTACATGCTGTAAAACAACCTTTAACAATTTTAGACATTTAGGCCCTAATTACGACCTTGGCGGGCGGCTGGAGCCGCTCGCCAAGATCGGACTGCCGGGCGGCCGCCAATGCAGCCGCACCCCCGCTACGGCCATTTGGAGATCCCCGCCGGCCCAGCGGGAATCTCCGCCGCAACACAGGAGCCGGCTCCAAATGGAGCTGGCTGTGTTGCGGCCGAGCGACAGGTGCAGTTGCACCTGTCGCGCTTTTCACTGTCTGCATAGCAGACTGTGAAAAGCTGCATGGTGCCCTGTCAGGGGGCACCTGCACTGCCCATGCCACTGGCATGGGCAGTGCAGGGGCCCCCAGGGGCCCCGTGACTCCCCGTACCGCCAGCCTTTTCATGGCGGTTCAAACCACCAGGAAAAGGCTGGCGGTAGGGGACTCATAATCCCCTGGGCAGCGCTGCCCTGGCGGATTAACACCGCCAGTGCAACTGTGGCGGGAAACCGCCGGCCCCGGCGGTGCAACTGCAGAGCTTCACCGGGGTCGTAATGCCATGGGAAGCACCGCCAGCCTGTTGGCGGTGCTTCCTCCGAAACAGCCCTGGCGGTCTTGGACCGCCAGGGTTGTAATGAGGGCCTTTATGTCTTTTTTTAAATGTACACAGGAGTAATGATTTTGCTAAAACTGTATAACTTGCATTAAAAAAGTATTATTTGATTTCATTTTATTGCGTTGTTAGCTGTAGCAGTAGGTTTTTTATAGACAGGTGTTGGAAATCTCCTCCAGCTATGTGTGAGTAATTTACTAAAACACCTTGTGAAACACCACCCTTTTGGACAACATTAACCTCAGATGTTTTTCAATAGATAGGGTAGAGCAAGACGGACCTACCTAAAACAACAATCAGTGGAAAGGAAGGAGAATACCTAAGTAACAACCAGGAAGCAGAAAGGGATGAATTCAGGAAGCTAGAGGGAAAAGGATATGAAAAGAGGAAGGACAAGTAAAAAAGGGCAAAGGGAATGAAGGAGAGACGCTGAAGGGAGAGGAGAACGAGGAAGTGAGAGAACAGGAGAACAGTTAAGATGTTAGGAAGGAGGTGGTTGTGGCACCAAAGATGAAAACTATGAGGAGGGAGAGTACCAGGAAACCGAAGAGCAGGAAGAGTAATGGTTTGGGACATAGTGCTGTGACTACGTCAGAGACACTGAGCAACCCCAAAAGGAGAGATGTGGCCACGGTTGTGAGTGGCAGGTACGGAGTAGATAAGATGGGGGTGGAGTCAATTAAAAGAAGGTCGCCAGTGAGAAGGGGGGATGAAAAGGGCACCTCAGATTGCATGACAGCATTAATATTCTACCAGCATCATTCACTGTCACACAACCGACCCTCTCTGTGCGACTAGAGGGAGAGATAAAAATTCCTATGGCTATGATAATCTCTGGACTATTGTTTTGTGCATGGAGATAAATTAATAATTGTATTTTCTTTAATTGATGGTTCCTTCTTCTGTCTCACGTTTTGATTTACTTACCTGAAACCACCGGCGGAAAAGGCCAGAACAGGTATTGTAGAAAAAAAGCCAGACATAGGCCCTCATTATGACATTGGCGGTCTATTCCAAAGACAACCGTGATGACGGCTGCCAACAGACCGCCGCTGAGGCGGCAATCTGCCCGCCAGATTATGACACACAAAAATAAAACCAACAGAATCAGCCACAACAATTCCACCAGACCCAAAGGAGGCAAAAAACAGTCTGACCAACCACCCTCCCTGCTACGCCTGCAACACACCGCCCTCCAAATTCTGAACCACGAATCAACACAGCGGACACTCAACAGCAGTCCGGCATTGGCAGTGCGGACTGCTGAGGTCGATTTGGCCACTCTGCACCAACAGAAGCCAACATTGTCCAGATTGCAAAAACACACACCTGACACATATACACACAACGTACCCATCCGCCAACAGCACTATAAAATATACCCCCACACAACCCACAAGTCTTTGAAAACTCAACAATTCCGTTACATGTTGCCAGCACATACATTCTCAGAATTGCACACACACACACCACAACCACCTATACACCCGTCACACATCACACACCACACACCCCACCTCAACACTCAACACCCTCTGCACAACACACACACTACACAAGAGGCATGTCCCACAAAAGAACCCCTGTTTCACTGATGAAGAGTTGTGGGTGATGGTGGAAGAAATTGTCAGGGCAGAGCCACTGCTGTTCAGTCCACCAGTCCAGGAGATATCCATTGCCAAGAAGATGGAGCTGTGGCGGAGGATCGTGGAAAAGGTGAACTCTGTGGTAACCTATCGACACACAGGGGATGACATAAGAAATAGGTGGAACAACCTACGGGGGAAGGTGCGCGCAATGGCCTCCAGGCATCACGTTGCCATAATGAAGACTGGCGGTTGACACCCACCTCCTCCCCCACAGTTGACAGCATGGGAGGAGAAAGTCGTGGCTCACCAGCAGCCAGACAGCCTTACTGGAGGGCTGGACACTGGTAAGTCACACTTACCACCTCAACACCACCAACACCTGCATGGCATGTCACCCCCTCACCCTGACTCCCTTCACCCCTCTCCATCCCATACAGACAACGACCTTCATAGCCACCCTCAACAGTGTACCATTGCATGCCCTACCCACTGCAAGCACAGCCCTCCCAGCTCTCCATGCACACACAACAGTAATGCATGGGCGGCATGTAGCACTACCAATCCCACAATCCATCACCATACACTAAACAAAGGTGGAAGGATAACACCCATACCAAAGGGAAAGCCAGAAATGCTGAATATGTAACTGACAATGACTGCAACAAATCTTATACATGTCCACAGGTACCTCAGCCAATGTCAGTGTGGCGCATGTGCCATGGCAACCCAGTCCTCGATCAGAGGAAGCCCTCAGAGATGACAGAAACTCTGGATGTCTCGACCTGCATGATCTCCCTGGCCGATCTGGGACCACTGGTCAGTTGGACACCACAGCCAACACCCAGTCCACCACAGGGTGCCCCCCCGGACTCCAATACCACAGCAGCAATCCAACATCCTCAAACCTCTGTTCCCAGGACACAACAATCAACAGTGTGCCCACCTGTACAGGGACACGAGTCAACACCACACAGACAAGACGATGAATGTCCTTGTGTCAGTGGGACTTGGCAAACAGTTAAGGGGACACAGGCACAGGGGGCCAGGGTCAGTGGGAGGTTAGCTGTGTGCCAAAGGGAGGCACAACCCAGGGAACTGACTGCCCAGGAGGCCCTCAAACAGGTCCTGGGAGCCTACCAGAAATCCTAGGACACGATGGGCCAGGTGATCACTATATTGCAGGATAACCAGCGGCTGCAGGGGGATCACCACCAGGAGGGCATGCAGCAGTTGCAGGGCTTAAATTCCAGCATGGCCTCCATTGCAGGGGTGCTGGGTGACATGGCGAACATCATATGTGAGTACACAAGACATCAGCGGGCCCCTTCCACTAGCCAGTGTTCACACCAGCCTTGCACATCTGCTGCAGCTAGTGGCCAGGAGGGCTTGCCATAAGACTCACAGGCCACCAGCACCTCGCCCTCTGTAGCAGAAGTACCACCCCGCAAACGTTCCCTGCGACCCACACAGACACCAGATACTGTAGCCAAGACCCAATCCACCGCCAGGATATGAGCCCCTCCTGAATGTCTCCCTAGTGTGCCACTGAGACACCTTGTTCACTTTGGACTGCCATTGTTCCTTTTCCTATGGCCCCATGGATACCGGACCTGTGCTAAAAACCAACTGGCCCACTACACTGAAGTTTTTGTCCACCATCACCCCACTCTATTGCACTATCCCTTCCTTTTTGTCACTTCAATAAACACACTTGAACACAACTGAAATTTGTGTGCTTTAATTACAACAATATGCAATGTCTTGACCTGTATTATCCTGTGCAAATGTCATGTAAAGTGTGAACCAATCCAATGGACAGTACACATAACAAGTGTGAAAACATGCCATAAGTCACCATCCACCAAACAGTGTGAGAGCAGTCTGTAGTCATCACATTAGTTCTCAGTCTTGACCACACCAACATCTGCAAAAAGGGAAACCATTAGTGACATTCAACTGAGACGTAAAGGAAAGCAGAGCAACACGAGCCCCTGTAACATAACAGCCTACATTCAGCGGGCCCCTTCTACTCAGTAATTTGAACAACGTTTGACTCTTAATGCCATAAGTGAGGAGAAACAACTAATTTCAGGCCCTCAACAATATACCACAGTATTAGCTATGCCATGTTGTCAGCATGCCAATCCCTCCTCTGACCACCTAGTCTGGGCCACACTGTCAGGGAAATTGAAGTCACAGATCGATTGTGTAAGCACATTGTAAGTTACATGGCATTCCCAGCAACATATGCTACGCACTGTATGGGATGAGGACACAGTTTGCAGGGGGCATGTATTTGAGAAAGCTAAACTACTGACACATTGCCTGGGCTGAATAAGCAAATACCACATCACCATAACACTGGCATGACTGACCACAGATGGAACAGTGTCAATCAATCAATCAATCATAGTATTTATAAAGCGCGCTATGTACCCGTCAAGGTTTCGAGGCACTGAGGGGGGCGGGGGGGAGCGCTGCTGGTTTAGCGGTCGAAGAGCCAGGTCTTGAGGAGCCTTCTGAATGCGAGGAGGTCCTGGGTCTGGCGAAGAGATGTGGGGAGAGAGTTCCAGGTCTTGGCGGCGAGGAAGGAGAAGGATCTGCCGCCGGATGTCTTGCGCTGGATTCGGGGTACGAGGGCGAGGTTGGCGGATCGGAGTTGACGTGTTGGAGTGTAGAAGTTGAGTCTGGTGTTGAGGTAGGAGGGTCCGGTGTTGTGAAGTGCCTTGTGAGCGTGGGTCAGGAGTTTGAAGGTGATCCTCTTGTCTACCGGGATCCAGTGGAGTTCCTTTAGGTGAGGGGAGATGTGACTTCGGCGGGGTATGTTGAGGATCAGTCGGGCGGAGGCATTTTGGATACGTTGGAGGCGTTTGATGTCTTTGGTTGGGATGCCTGTGTAGAGTGCGTTGCCGTAGTCAAGTCTGCTGCTGACGAGGGCCTGGGTCACCGTCTTTCTGGTTTCTGTTGGAATCCACTTGAAGATTCTGCGGAGCATTCGAAGGGTGTTGAAACAGGAGGAGGAGACGGCGCTGACCTGTTTGGACATGGTGAGGGCGGAGTCCAGGATGAAGCCGAGGTTTCTTGCGTGGCTGGCAGGGGTGGGTGGGGGTCTGAGGACGGAGGGCCACCATGAGTCGTTCCAGGCCGAGGGAGTGCGTCCGAGGATGAGGACTTCCGTCTTGTCGGAGTTGAGTTTCAGGCGACTGTTGTTCATCCAATCGGCGATGGATTTTAGTCCCTCGTGGAGGTTTGTTTTGGCGGTGAGCGGGTCTTTGGTCAGGGAGAGGACGAGCTGGGTATCGTCGGCGTAGGAGATGATGCTGAGATGATGTTGGCGGGCCAGTTGAGCGAGGGGGGCCATGTAGACGTTGAACAACGTGGGGCTGAGGGAGGATCCTTGGGGGACGCCGCAGATGAGGTTGGTGGCTTTGGAGCGGAAAGGGGAAAGACGGACTCTCTGCGTTCTGTCGGAGAGGAAGGATGAGATCCAGTGGAGGGCTTTATCTTGGATGCCGGCTTCCTGGAGGCGGGTCAGAAGGGTGCGGTGGCAGACGGTGTCAAAAGCGGCTGATAGGTCGAGGAGGATGAGGGCTGAGGTTTCGCCGTTGTCCATTTGATGTCTGATGTCATCTGTGGCGGTGAGGAGGGCGGTCTCAGTGCTGTGGTTTCGTCTGAATCCGGATTGTGAGGGGTCCAGGATGGAATTGTCTTCGAGGAAGTGGGTGAGCTGAGTGTTGATGATCTTCTCGATGACTTTCGCTGGAAAAGGGAGGAGAGAGATCGGACGGAAGTTTTTGAGGTCGTTGGGGTCAGCCTTGGGTTTTTTGAGGAGGGGTTGGATTTCTGCGTGTTTCCAGCTGTCCGGGAAGGTGGCAGAAGTGAAGGAGAGGTTGATGATCTTGCGGAGTTCGGGGCGATGGTGGCGTTGGCTGAGTTGAAAACATGATGGGGGCAGGGGTCCGTGGGGGAGCCTGAGTGGATGGTGTTCATGGTTGCTATGGTTTCTGCCTCGTCCACGTGGGTCCAGGCGGTGAGGCGGCAGTCGCGGGAGGAGACGTCGGGGGTGGGGTCTGGCGGTGGACCGGTGATGAAGCTGTCGTGGATGGTGGTGATTTTCTGGTGGAAGAAGGTGGAGAGGTCGTCGCAGAGTTTCTGGGAGGGCGGGATGTCGTTGGAGTTGGCTTTCGGATTGGAGAGTTCCTTCACGATGCCGAAGAGTTCTTTGCAGTCGTGGGCGTTGTTGTTGATGCGTTCGGTGAAGTGGGCGCGCTTGGCGGTGCGGATCCGTTGGTGGTGTTCGCGGTTGGCGTTTTTGAGGGCGGCGAGGTTGTCGGGTGTGCGTTCTTGGATCCATTTCTTTTTGAGCTTCTGGCAGTTGCTTTTGGAGGTGGTGAGATCGTCTGTGAACCAGGCTGGTTTTTTCTTTCCTTGGGTGGTGGTGGGTTTCTTGAGAGGGGCAAGGGTGTTGGCGCAGTCGAGGATCCATTGATGGAGGTTGTTGGCGGCTGTGCTCGGGTCGATTGCGTCGGGTGGAAGGTTGTTGATGAGGGTGCTGGTCAGTTGTTCTTGGGTGACTTTGCCCCAGCGGCGGTGGGGAGGTAGCTGGATGCGGTGTTGCTCTGTGGTTTTCTTATAGGTGAAATGGACACAGTGATGGTCAGTCCAGTGGAGTTCGGAGGTGTGGCTGAAGGAAATGTGGTTGCTAGAGGTGAAGAGGGGGTCAAGGGTGTGACCGGCGATGTGGGTAGGTGTGTTGACTAGCTGGCGGAGACCGAGGTTGAGGAGGTTGGAGGTCAGTGACGCGGTGTTGACGTCGTTGGCATTTTCCAGATGGTAGTTCAGATCTCCCAGGAGGATGTAATACGGGGAAGCGAGGGCGTGGGTGCTTGCAAGGTCGGCGATGGTGTCGTTGAAGGGGGCTCTTGGTCCTGGAGGGCGGTAAATTAGGGTTCCTCTGAGGGTCGTGTTGGGGTCCGTGTGGATCTGGAAGTGGAGGTGTTCGGCTGTCCTGAGGGTGTCGTCCGAGTGGGTGTGGATTTTGAGGGTAGCTTTGTGAGCGATGGCTATTCCGCCGCCGATTCCGTTGGTTCGATCTCTTCTGGTGATTTTGTAGCCGTCCGGTATGGCGATGGCGATGTCCGGAGACGAGGAGTCGTTCCACCAGGTTTCGGTCAGGAAAGCCACGTCAGGAGCAGTGGTGTCGAGCAAATCCCAGAGCTCGATGGCGTGTTTTCGAGCGGAGCGGGTGTTGATGAGGATGCAGTTCAGGTGGTTGGGGTTGGATGTTTTCGTAGTTGGATTGGTCGTTCTGATGCAGGAGAAGTTGCAGGTACGGCAGGAAAAAGGTCCTTTAGTGTGCTTCGGGGATGCCCGGTAGCATTCAGTGGAGGGGCCGGGGTTGAAGGCGCGGAGTTCGTTGATCGAGTAGCGGATGCGGGGGGCGCGAGGGCCAGGGGGTGTGGCGCTGGGCACGGTCCAGGCGCGGACGGGCGCATACGGGCTTGCCTCCGGCGCGCCAGTGGCGCGGACGCGCAGCGCCAGCCATTAAGAAGGGAGGGGGGAGGGAGGAGCAGCTGGGAGGCGGGAGGCGGGAGGGAGCGGCAAATGGGGGCGCGAGGGGAGCGGGGCCGCAGGGAGGCAGCGGCAGGGAACGGGGAGCGCACAAGGGGCAAAACAGGGACGGCGGAAAGCCGCACACGGGTCAAGTGAAGCTAGTCAGAGCCCACTAGACCCCAGGGATGAGGCGCAGGAGGATGCCTGCGGGTGGAGGAGGGCCTCGAACACGCAAACAGCAGCGTGGTCAGGGGACAGAGGCAGGAGGCAGCAGGTTGGTGCTGCGGTTGTGGGGGGCGAGCTCAGGACCTGAAACAGGTCAGAGGTCGCTGCCGCCACCTCACAGGTCACATAATACACACATTTGTGCTTGGCACAACACAGCAGCCACCCAGCACTTATCTGTAATGGAGGTATGAACAGAATTAGTGTTAACTGAGTGTCATTGTCCTGTTGTCCACATCCTCATCACTGTCTTCAGTGTCCTCTGCTGCCACAGGTGCATTGTCTCCCCCCTACTCCTGCATGTATAGCACATAGCGCCTGAGGGCCAAATTGTGAAGCCTGCAGCAGTCCACCGCTATCTGGCAGACCTTCCAATGGATGTAGAGTAGGGATCCACCTGATACATGGAGGCACCGGAAACTGGCTTTCAGTGTTCCAAAAGTCCTTTCAATTACCCTTCTGGTACAACCATTGTAGGAACGCAGCCTCTTTCTAGCTTGATTGCTCCCACATTCGGCCTGTTTGTCAGTGTGTGCCCCCTTATAAGTCCCTAGTATATGGTACCCAGGTACCCAGGGCATTGGGGTTCCAGGGGATCCCTATGGGTTGCAGCATATATTGTGCCACCCATAGGGAGCCCATGCTAAGGCTTCTACAGGACTACCATTGCAGCCTGAGTTAAAAGGTGCAAGCACCCTTTCACTGCCATTTACACTGCACCATGTAACTAATAAGTCACCCTTACAGAAGGCATTCCAGCCTTGAGGGCAGGGTACAAATTACCTGTAAATGAGGGCACCCTTGCACTAGCATAAGGCCCCTCACAAACTCCAGGACCAGTTTCCCCAGACTTTGTTAGCGCAGGGACGCCATTATACGTGTGTACTGTACATAGGTCACTACCTAGGTCAGCTACTTGATGGTAACTCCAAACATGGGCATGTTTGGTATCAAACATGTTGGAATCATAGCCCAAACCTTTTGCAATCATTGGTTCTATGATTCCATGCACTCTGGGGGCCCCTTAGAGGACCCCCAGTATTGCCATTTCAGCCTTCTGAGGTTTTCCAGGCAGCCCCAGCTGCCGCCACCTCACAGACAGGTTTCTGCCCTCCTGTTCCTTAAAGAACTCGAGCCCAGGATGGCAGAACAAAGGATTTCCTTTGAGACAGGGGTGTTACACCCTCTCCCTTTGGAAATAGGTGTTGCAGACTTGGGAGGGGTAGTCTCTCCAAGCCACTGGAAATGCTTTGAAGGGCACATTTAGTGCCCTCCTTACATAAACCAGTCTATACCTGTTCAGGGACCCCCAGTCCCTATTCTGGCACGAAACTGGACAAAGGAAAGGGGAGTGACTGTGAGAAAGTAACCTCTTTCTACCATGGTTACCCCTACTTTTGGCCTGTTTGTGAGTGTGTGTCAGTGTGTTTTTACTGTCTTACTGGGATCCTGCTAGCCAGGACCCCAGTGCTCATGTTTAAAACCCTATTTGTCAGTGTGTTTTGCCTGTGTCACTGGGATCCTGCTAGCCAGGACCCCAGTGCTCATAGTTTGTGGTGTAATGTGTGTGTTGTCAGTAGCTAACCAGAACTTCAGTGCTTATGCTCTCCCTGCTTTCAAATTAGTCACTGTAGTTTAGTGACTTCAATTACCAATTCAACTTGGCACATTGGACCCCCTCATAAGTCTCTAGTATATGGTACCTAGGTACTCTAGGAAAGTGCCATCTTGCCTGGCATGTTACCCCCATTTTTACATGTATGTAAGTTTGTTTTTGCCTGTCTCCCTGGGATCCTCTAAGCCAGGACCCCAGTGCTCATAGTCTGTAGTCTGAATGTGTGTGCCTGTGTAGTGACTAACTGTGTCACTGAGGGCCTGCTAACCAGAACCTCAGTGCTTATGCTCTCTCTGCCTTTACATTTGTCACTATAGGCTAGTGACCACTTTTACCAATTTCAATTGGCACACTGGAACACCCTTATAATTCCCTAGTATATGGTACCTAGGTACCTAGGTACCCAGGGTATTGGGGTTCCAGGAGATCCATATGGGCTGCAGCATTTCTTTTGCCACCCACAGGGAGCTCAGGCAAACCCTTACACAGGACTGCCACTGCAGCCTGAGTAAAATAACACACACGTTATTTCACAGCCATTTTAACTGAAGTTAAGTAACTTACAAGTCACCTATATGTCTACCCTTCACTTGCTGAAGGTTAGACGCAAAGTGACTAAGTGTGATGGCACCATTGCACTAGCAAAGGTGCCACCACATAGTTCAGGGCCATTTCTCCAGACTTTTTGAGTACGGAGACGCCATTACACCCGTGCACTACATATAGGTCAATAGCTATATGTAGCTTCACAATGGTAACTCTGAATATGGCCATGTAACATGTCTAAGATCATGGAATTGTCCCCCATGCCAAATCTGGTATTGGGGTGCCAATCCCATGCATCCTCGGGGCTCCACGATGGACCCCGGGTACTGCCAAACCAGCTCTCTGGGGCTTTTTCTGCAGTTACCGCTGCTGCCACCCCACAGACAGGGTTCTACCCTCCTGATGTCTGGGCAGCCTAGTCCCAAGAAAGCAGAACAAAGAATTTCCTCTGAGAGAGGGTGTTACAGCCTCTCCCTTTGGAAATAGGTGTTAAAGACTGGGGAGGGGTAGCATCTCCCAGCCTCTGGAAATGCTTTGAAGGACACAGATGGTGCCCTCCTTGCATAAGCCAGTCTACACCGGTTCAGGGAACCCCCAGTTCCTGCTCTGGTGTGAAAATGGACAAAGGAAAGGGGAGTGACCACTCCCCTGTCCATCACCACCTCAGGGGTGGTGCCCAGAGCTCATCCAGTGTGTCCCAGACCTCAGCCAACTTGGATCCAGAGGTGTGAGGGCACTCTGGAGGCCTCTGAGTGGCCAGTGGCAGCAGGTGACGTCAGAGACCCCTCCTGATAGGTGCTTACCTGACTAGGTGGCCAATCCTCCTCCGAGGGGTATTTAAGGTCTCTCCTGTGGGCTTTTCCTCAGATAATGATTTGCATCAATTCACCAGAGTTCCTCTGCACCTCTCTCTTCAACTTCTGCCAAGGATCGATGGCTGACTGCTCCATGACACCTGCAAAACTGCAACAAAGTAGCAAGAAGACTACCAGCGACATTGTAGCACCTAATCCTGGTGGCTTTCTCGACTGTTTCCTGGTGGTGCAAGCTTTGGGGGCTGCCTGCCTTCATCCTGCACTGGAAGCCACGAAGAAATCTCCTGTGGGTCGATGGAATTTTTTCCCTGCTTCAGCAGATACCAAACTTCAACATCACCGGTAGTCTGGGACCCCTCTCATCCTGACGACAGTGGCCACTGGACCACAGGTGGTGGACCCAAGTGAACATGACTCTCCAGTGGTCCAACTGTCCAAATTTGGAGGAGGTAAGTCCTTGCCTTCGCTCTCCAGACAGTAATCCTGTGCACCGCATGAACTGCAGCTAAAAGGGCTTCTGTGCACATTTCCATGAAATCCTTCATGCACAGCCAAGCCTAGGTCCCCAGCACTCTGTCCTGCATTGCTCAGCTCCCTGAGTTGATCTCCGGCTTCGTGGGACCCTCTTTCGCAGTGTTGAGACAACCGCAATGTTCAGACTTCTTGAACCCATGTTCAAGGACTTCTGTGGGTGCTACCTTCTTGTGCATGGGCTCTCTACATTGCTGAGGGCCCCCTCTGTCTCCTCTCCCAAGTGGCGACATCCAGGTCCTTCCTGGGCCCGGGCAGCACCCTTTTTGTTTAACTGCAACTCTTGCAGCTAGCAAGGCTTCTTTGTGGTCTTTTGCCAAAGATACAATTCCGCATCCTCCAGCACACCATGGGACATCTTTTGCACAGAGGAGAAGTTACTAGCACCTTTTGTTGTTGCATAATCTTCAGCTTCTTCCATCCAGAGGCAGCCATTTTGCACCTTAATCCGGGGTTTAGTGGGCTCCTGCCCAAGTAGGAAAGTACCATCTTGCCTGGCATGTTACCCCCATTTTTACTTATATGTATGTTTGTTTTTGCCTATGTCACTGGAATCCTGCTAGCCGGGACCCCAGTGCTTATAAAGTGTGCCCTGTCTGTGTTCCCTGTGTGGTGCCTAACTGTATCACTGAGGCTCTGCTAACCAGAACCTCAGTGTTTATGCTCTCTTTGTTTTGAAAATTGTCACTGCAGGCTAGTGACTAATTTTACCAATTTTGATTGGCACACTGGAACACCCTTATAATTCCCCAGTATATGGTACCTAGGTACCCTGTGTATTGGGGTTCCAGGAGATCCCTATGGGCTGCAGCATTTCTTTTGCCACCCATAGGGAGCTCAGACAATTCTTACAAAGGACTGCCACTGCAGCCTGAATGAAATAACGTCCACGTTATTTCACAGCCATTTTACACTGCACTTAAGTAACTTATAAGTCACCTATATGTCTAACCCTCACTAAGTGAAGGTTAGGTGCACAGTTACTTAGTGTGAGGGCACCCTGGCACTAGCCAAGGTGTCCCCACATTGTTCAGGGCAATTTCCCCGGACTTTGTGAGTGCGGGGACACCATTACACGCGTGTACTACATATAGGTCAATACCTATATGTAGCGTCACCATGGTAACTCCGAACATGGCCATGTAACATGTCTAGGATCATCCAATTGTCACCCCAATACCATTCTGGTATAGGAGGGACAATTCCATGCATCCCCGGGTCTGCTGCATACTGCCAAACTAACTTTCCGGGGTTTTCTCAGCAGCTACCACTGCTGCCGACCCCTCAGACAGGTTTCTGCCCCCCTGGGGCCTGGGTAGCCCAGTCCCAGGAAGACAGAACAAAGGATTTCCTCTGAAAGAGGGTGTTACACCCTCTCCCTTTGGAAATAGGTGTGAAGGGCATGAGAGGAGTAGCCTCTCCTGGCCTCTGGAAATGCTTTGAAGGGCACAGAAGGTGCCCTCCTTCCATGAGGAGGGCACCTTCCGGTTCAGGGATCCCCCCAGCCCTGCTCTGGAGTGAAACTGGACAAAGGAAAGGGGAGTGATCACTCCCCTGACCAGCACCTCCCATGGGAGGGGCGCCGAGCTCCTCCAGTGTGGCCTAGACCTCTGCCATCTTGAATGCAGAGGTGTGAGGGCACAATGGACAGCTCTGAGTGGCCAGTGCCAGCAGGTGATGTCAGAGACCCCTCCTGATAGGTGCTAACCTTTCTCTGTAGCCAATCCTCTTCTGAAGGCTATTTAGGGTCTCTCCTGTGAGCATCTCACCAGATAACGAATGCAAGAGCTCACCAGAGTTGCTCTGCACTTCCCTCTCCGACTTCTGCCAAGGATCGACTGCTGACTTCTCCAGGATGCCTGCAAAACCACAACAAAGTTGCAAGAAGACTACCAGCAACATTGTAGCACCTCATCCTGCCGGCTTTCTCAACTGTTTCCTGGTGGTGCATGCTCTGAGGGCTGTCTGCCTTGACCATGCACTGGAAGCCAAGAAGAAATCTCCCTTGCATCGTTTGAATATTCCCCCTGCCAAAGCAGGCACCAAACCTCTGCATCACCGGTCCTCTGGGTCCCCTCTCATTGTGACGAGTGTGGTCCCTGGAACACAGGAGCTGGATCCAAGTGTCCCCGACAGTCCAGTGGCCCTTCTCTCCGATTTTGGTGGAGGTAAGTCCTTGCCTTCCCACACCAGACAGTAATCCTGTGTACTGCGTGAACTGAAGCTTCTCGGGCTTCTGTGCACTTTTGCAAGACTTCCTTTGTGCACAGCCCAGCCCAGGTCCCCAGCACTTTGTCCTGTATTGCCCAACTTGCTCAGTTGGACTCCGACTTTGCGGGACCCTCTTTTGTTGTGCTGAGTCGACTGTCGTGCTGAGATCTTCTGCATGCCTGTTCAGGTGCTTCTGCAGGTGCTGCCTGCTTCTGTGTGGACTCTCCGTGTTGCCGAGCTCCCCCTCCGTCTCCTCCTCCAAGGGGCAATCTCCTGGTCGTTCCTGGGCCCCGGCAGCACCCAAAACCCTCAACCGTGCTTCTTGCAGCTAGCACGGCTTGTTTGCAGTCTTTCTGCGTGGAAACAAATCTGCTTCCTCCAGCATGCCGTGGGACATCTGACCAAAGGAGAAATTCCTGGCACCTTCTGTTGTTGCAGAATCTTTGGCTTCTTCCACCCGGAGGCAGCCCTTTTGCACCTTCATCCGGGGTTTAGTGGGCTCCTGCCCCCCCTGGACACTGCGTGACTCTTGGACTTGGTCCCCTTCCTTTACAGGTCCTCAGGTCCAGGAATCCATCTTCAGTGTTTTGCAGTCAGTTGTTGTCCTTGCAGAATCCCCAATCTTGACTTTACTGTCTTTCTGGGGTAGTAGGGTAACTTTACCCCTACTTTTCAGGGTCTTGGGGTGGGGTATCTTAGACACCCTTAGTGTGTTCTTACACTACCAGCAACCCTCTACACACTACACTAGGCCTGGGGTCCATTTGTGGTTTGCATTACTCATTCGGAGTATATGGTTTGTGTTGCCCCTAGGCCTATTTTTCCCTATTGCATTCTATTATGTTCTACAGTGTTTGTACTACTTTTCTAACTGTCTACTTACCTGATTTTGGTTGTGTGTGTATATTCTGTGTATATTACTTACCTCCTAAGGGAGTATATCCTCTAAGATACTTTTGGCATATTGTCACTAAAATAAAGTACCTTTATTTTTAGTAACTCTGAGTATTGTGTTTTCTTATGATATAGTGCTAAGTGATATAAGTGGTATAGTAGGAGCTTGGCATGTCTCCTGGTTCAGCCTAAGCTGCTCTGCTATAGCTACCTCTATCAGCCTAAGCTGCTAGAACACCTCTAATCTACTAATAAGGGATAACTGGACCTGGCACAAGGTGTAAGTACCACAAGGTACCCACAATAGGCCAGCCTCCTTAAGTGAGACATCTTCTGACCAAAGGAGAAGTTCCAGGCACCTTCCGTTGTTGCAGAATCTTTGGCTTCTTCCACCCAGAGGCAGCCCTTTTGCACCTTCATCCTTGGTTTAGTGGGCTCCTGACCCCCTTGGATACTTGCATGACTCTTGGACTTGGTGCCCTTCCTTTGCAGGTCCTCAGGTCCAGAAATCCGTCTTCAGTGCTTTGCAGTCAGTTGTTGTCTTTGCAGAATCCCCTACCTCAACTTTACTGTCTTTCTTGGGAAGAAGGGTAACTTTACTCCTACTTTTCAGGGTCTTGGGGTGTGGTTTCTTGGACACCCTTAGTGTTTTCTTACACTCCCAGCGACCCTCTACACACTACACTTGGCCTGGGGTCCATTCGTGGTTCGTATTCCACTTTTGGAGTATGTTGTTTGTGTTGCCCCTAGGCCTATTGTTTCCTATTGCATTCTATTGTGTTCTACAGTGTTTGCAATACTTTAGTAAGTGTTTTACTTACCTGATTTTGGTATGTGTGTATATTTTGTGTATTTTACTTACCTCCTATGTGAGTATATCCTCTGAGATACTTTTGGCATATTGGGGGTCATTACAACATTGGCGGTATAAGGCGCTTACCGCCGTGCAGAAGACCGCCAATACACCGCCGGTGCCGCGGTAGACCGCCACAGCTATTATGACACACATCTTCGAATCTGCCGTAATTCAGACACCCACACAACACCGCCACACCAAAGGTCAGCGATAAACATGCAGAAACAAAACCTCCACCTCCACACCAATAGAAACAGGCCCATGCTATTACGACCCACAAATCCACGCGGCGGTCTTTCAACCGTGGTATTCCATTGGCGGTACACACCGCCGCGCTCAAAGTACACACACTTCTACAAAACACCGCCACATTGGACATTTCGAAATACACACATCTGATACACGTACACACACCACTCCCACACACCCAACACAATATAAAATACACACCCACATCACCCACAAACCCCTACAACCAAAAATTCTGAAAGAAGGCGAGAGATAGAGCACAGCTATTGACAACCCCATCACACAGAGGCACACAACACCATCAACCACACAACATCCACTCACAAAACACCACATACCACTACACTCACCACACTCATCAACACATACACCACCCCAGACATCACACACACCACCCCATGTCACGCCAAAGACACCCCCGCTTCTCCGAGGAGGAGCTCAGGGTCATGGTGGAGGAAATCGTACGGGTAGAGCCACAGCTATTTCGCTCACAGGTACAGCACACATCAATAGCCAGGAAGATGGAGCTCTAGTGGAAGGTGTAGTTTTGGCAGACTGTCTTACTGCTGAGCAGAAAGACAACTGCATAAATCTCCTATGTCAGTTTTCTGATCTCTTTTCAACTGTGCCAGGCGCCACATCTTGGTGTCAACACACAATTGATACTGGAGACAGCATGCCTGTCAAGAGTAAAATCTATAGGCAGCCTGACCATGTCAGGGACTGCACAAAGCAGGAAGTTCAGAAAATGCTTGACTTAGGAGTGGTTGAACATTCTGAAAGCCCTTGGGCCTCTCCTGTGGTACTTGTACCAAAGCCTCACTCAAAAGATGAAAAAAGGGAGATGAGGTTTTGTGTAGATTACAGAGGTCTCAACCAGGTAACAAAAACTGATGCTCACCCTATACCCAGGGCAGATGATCTCATAGATACACTGGCATCTGCCAAGTATCTAAGCACCTTTGATTTGACTGCAGGGTATTGGCAGATCAAATTATCAGAGGATCCTAAAGCAAAAACTGCATTTTCGACTATTGGAGGGCACTACCAATTCACAGTAATGTCCTTTGGTTTGAAAAATGCACCTACCACTTTTCAGAGGTTGGTGAATACAGTCCTGCAAGGGTTGGAGGCTTTTAGTGTAGCATATCTAGATGATATAGCTGTCTTTAGCTCCACCTGGGATGAGCACCTGGTCCACCTTTGGAAAGTTTTGGAGGCCCTGCAAAAGGCAGTCCTCACTATCAAGGCTTCAAAGTGCCAGATAGGGCAGGGAAAGGTGGTTTATCTGGGACATCTGGTAGGTGGAGAACAGATTGCACCACTTCAGGGGAAAATCCAGACAATCATGGATTGGGTTCCTCCTACAAATCAGACCCAGGTGAGAGCCTTCCTAGGCCTCACTGGGTATTACAGGAGATTCATTCAAAACTATGGCTCCATAGCAGCCCCACTTAATGATCTCACAAGTAAGATGATGCCTAAAAAGGTATTGTGGACAGCTAGCTGTCAGAAAGCTTTTGAGGAGCTCAAACAGGCCATGTGCACTGCACCTGTCCTAAAAAGCCCATGTTACTCCAAGAAATTCATTGTTCAAACTGATGCATCTGAATTAGGGGTAGGGGCAGTCTTATCACAACTCAATTCTGAGGGCCAGGATCAACCTGTTGCTTTTATCAGCAGGAGGTTGACCCCTAGGGAAAAGCATTGGTCTGCCATAGAGAGGGAGGCCTTTGCTGTGGTCTGGGCACTGAAGAAGGTGAGGCCATACCTGTTTGGCACTCACTTCATTGTTCAGACAGACCACAAACCTCTACTTTGGCTAAAACAAATGAAAGGTGAAAACCCTAAATTGTTGAGGTGGTCCATATCTCAGGGAATGGACTATTCAGTGGAACATAGACCTGGGGGTACCCACTCCAATGCAGATGGACTCTCCAGATATTTCCACTTAGACAATGAAGACTCATCAGGTCATGGCTAGTCTTATTGTCCTTCGTTTGGTTGGGGGGGGGTTGTGTAGGAAAGTACCATCTTGCCTGGCATGTTACCCCCATTTTTCACTGTATATATGTTGTTTTAGTTGTATGTGTCACTGGGACCCTGCCAGCCAGTGCCCCAGTGCTCATAAGTGTGCCCTGAATGTGTTACCTGTGTTATGACTAACTGTTTCACTGAGGCTCTGCTATCCAGAATCTCAGTGGTTATGCTCTCTCATTTCTTTCCAAATTGTCACTAACAGGCTAGTGACAAATTTCACCAATTCACATTGGCATACTGGAACACCCTTATAATTCCCTAGTATATGGTACTAAGGTACCCAGGGTATTGGGGTTCCAGGAGATCCCTAAGGGCTGCAGCATTTCTTTTGCCACCCATAGGGAGCTCTGACAATCCTTACACAGGCCTGCCACTGCAGCCTGAGTGAAATAATGCGCACATTATTTCACAGCCATTTTCACTGCACTTAAGTAACTTATAAGTCACCTATATGTCTAACCTTTACCTGGTAAAGGTTAGGTGCAAAGTTACTTAGTGTGTGGGCACCCTGGCACTAGCCAAGGTGCCCCCACATGGTTCAGGGCAAATTCCACGGACTTTGTGAGTGCGGGGACAACATTACACATGTGCACTACACATAGGTCACTACCTATGTGTAGCTTCATAATGGTAACTCCGAATATGGCCATGTAACATGTCTAAGATCATGGAATTGTCACCCCAATGCCATTCTGGCATTGGGGAGACAATTCCATGATCCCCCGGGTCTCTAGCCCAGAACCCGGGTAAACTGCCTTTCCTGGGGTTTCACTGCAGCTGCTGCTGTTGCCAACCCCTCAGACAGGTTTCTGCCCTCCTGGGGTCCAGCCAGGCCTGGCCCAGGAAGGCAGAACAAAGGACTTCCTCAGAGAGAGGGTGTTACACCCTCTCCCTTTGGAAATAGGTGTCAGGGCTGGGGAGGAGTAGCCTCCCCCAGCCTCTGAAAATGCTTTGATGGGCACAGATGGTGCCCATCTCTGCATAAGCCAGTCTACACCGGTTCAGGGATCCCCCAGCCCTGCTCTGGAGCGAAACTGGACAAAGGAAAGGGGAGTGACCACTCCCCTGACCTGCACCTCCCAGGGGAGGTGCCAAGAGCTCCTCCAGCGTGCCTCAGACCTCTGCCATCTTGGATTCAGAGGTGTGCTGGCACACTGGACTGCTATGAGTGGCCAGGGCCAGCAGGTGACGTCAGAGACTCCTTCTGATAGGCTCTTACCTTTCTTACTAGCCTATCCTCCTTCCTAGGCAGCCAAACCTCCTTTTCTGGCTATTTAGGGTCTCTGCTTTGGGGAATTCTTCAGATACCGAATGCAAGAGCTCACCAGAGTTCCTCTGCATCTCCCTCTTCACCTTCTGCCAAAGGATCGACCGCTGACTGCTCAGGGTGCCTGCAAAACTGCAACAAAGTAGCTAAGACGACTACTGCAACCTTATATCGCTTCATCCTGCTGGCTTTCTCGCCTGTTTCCTGGTGGTGCATGCTCTGGGGGTACCCTGCCTCCTTTCTGCACCAGGAGCTCTGAAGAAATCTCCTGTGGGTCGACAGAATCTTCTCTCTGCAACCGCAGGCAACAAAAGACTGCATCGCCGGTCCTCTAGGTCCCTTCTCAGCACAACAAGCGTGGTCCCTGGAACTCAGCAACTCTGTCCAAGTGACTCCCACAGTCCAGTGACTCTTCAGTCCAAGTTTGGTGGAGGTAAGTCCTTGCCTCCCCATGCTAGACTGCATTGCTGGGTACCGCGTGATTTGCAGCTGCTCCAGCTCCTGTGCACTCTTCCAGGATTTCCTTCGTGCACAGCCAAGCCTGGGTCCCGGCACTCTAACCTGCAGTGCACAACCTTCTGAGTTGTCCTCCGGCATTGTGGGACTCCCTTTTCTGACTTCGGGTGGACTCCGGTTCACTCCTCTTCCAAGTGCCTGTTTCAGTACTCCTGCGGGTGCTGCCTGCTTCTGTGAGGGCTCCCTGGCTTGCTGGGCGGCCCCTCTGTCTCCTCATCCAAGTGGCTACATCCTGGTCCCTCCTGGGCCACAGCAGCATCCAAAAACCCTAACCTTGCAGCTAGCAAGGCTTGTTTGCGGTCTTTCTGCGTGGGAACACCTCTGCAAGCTTCTTCACGACGTGGGACATCCATCTTTCAAAGGGGAAGTTCCTAGTCCTCTTCATTCTTGCAAAACACCAAGCTTCTCCCATCCGGTGGCAGCTCCTTTGCACCCTCAGCTGGCATTTCCTGGGCATCTGGCCACTCTCGACACTGTCGCGACTCTTGGACTTGGTCCCCTTGTCTTACAGGTACTCAGGTCTGGAAATCCACTGTTGTTGCTTTGCTGGTGTTGGTTTTCCTTGCAGAATCCCCCTATCACGACTTCTGTGCTCTCTGGGGGTTGTAGGTGCACTTTACACCTACCTTACAGGGTCTTGGGGTGGGCTATTTTTCTAACCCTCACTGTTTTCTTACAGTCCCAGCGACCCTCTACAAGCTCACATAAGTTTGGGGTTCATTCGTGGTTCGCATTCCACTTTTGGAGTATATGGTTTGTGTTGCCCATTGCAATCTATTGTAACTTTACACTGCTTGCATTACTTCCTTTTGCTATTACTGCATATGTTTGGTATTGTGTACATATATCTTGTGTATATTTGGCATCCTCATACTGAGGGTACTCACTGAGATACTTTTGGCATATTGTCATAAAAATAAAGTGCCTTTATTTTTGGTATAGCTGTGTATTGTGTTTTCTTATGATATTGTACATATGACACAAGTGCTATAGTAGGAGCTTTGCATGTCTCCTAGTTCAGCCTAAGCTGCTCTGCTATAGCTACCTTCTATCAGCCTAAGCTGCTAGAAACACCTCTTCTACACTGATAAGGGATAACTGGACCCTGTACAGAGTGTAAGTACCCCTTGGTACCCACTACAAGCCAGGCCAGCCTCCCACAGGGGACAATTCCATGATCTTAGACACCTTACATGGCCATATTCGGGGTTAACACTGTTAAGCTATATATAGATATTGATGGTTATATGTAGTGCACGCGTATAATGGTGTCCCCGCACTCACAAAGTCCGGGGAATTGGCCCTGGACTGTGTGGGGGTACCGTTGCTAGTGCAAGGGTGCCCTCACACTTAGTAACTTTGCACCTAGCCTTCAGTGAGACATATGGGTGACTTATAAGTTACTTAAATGCAGTGAAAATGGCTGTGAAATAATGTGTGCACTGTTTCACACAGGCTGCAGTGGCAGTCCTGTGAAAGGGTTTGTCTGAGCCCCTTATGGGTGGCAAAAGAAATGCTGCAGCACAAAAGGACCTGCTGGAACCCCAATGCCCTGGGTACCTAGGTACCATATACTAGGGACTTATAAGGGGGTCCAGTGTGCCAATTGAAATTGGTAACTAAAGTCACTAGCCTATAGTGACAAATTAAAAGCAGAGAGAGCATAAGCACTGAGGTTCTGGTTAGCAGAGCCTCAGTGACACTGTTAAGCACAACTGACAACACACACAATAGGCCATATATTATGAGCACTAGGGTCCTGACCAATAGGATCCCAGTGAGACAGGCAAAACATACTGACATACCGGTAAAAATGGGGATAACATGCCAAGAAAGATGGTGCTTTCCTACACCCCCTAGCCCCCAAACGAGGGACAATAAGGCTAACCTTGCCCAAATGAGACTTCATTGTCTAAGTGAAAATATCTGGAAAGTCCATCTGCATTGGAGTGGTTACTCCCAGGTCTATGTTTCACTGTAAAGTCCATACCCTATAGGGAAATGGACCACCGCAACAATTTAGGGTTTTCACCTTTCATTTGTTTAAGCCATAATAGAGGATTGTGGTCTGTTTGAACAATGACGTGAGTCCCAAACAAGTAGGCTCTCAGCTTCTTCAAGGCCCAGACCACAGCAAATACCTCCCTCTCAATGGCAGACCAACGCTTTTCTCTAGGGGTCAACCTCCTGCTGAGAAAAGCAACAGGTTGATCCTGGCCCTCTGAGTTAAGTTAAGTTGTGTTGGTACTGCCCCTACCCCCAATTCAGAAGCATCTGTATGGAAAATGAATGTTTTGGAGTAGTTCCGGCTTTGCAAGACAGGCGCAGAGCACATAGCCTGCTTAAACTCCTCAAAAGCTTTCGGACAGCTAGCTGTCCACAATACCTTTTTAGCATTTTCTTTGAAGTGAGGTCATTGAGAGGGGCACCAATGGAGCCATAGTTCTTAATGAACCTCCTGTAATACCCAGTGAGACCTAAGAGGGCTCTCACGTGGGTCTGTGTAGTAGGGGGAGCCCAGTCCATAATGGTTTGGATCTTCCCCTGTAGTGGTTCAATCTGTTCTCCACCTACCAGGTGGCCCAGATAAACCAATTTCCCCTGCCCTATCTGGCACTTTGAAGCCTTGATAGTTAGGTTTGCCTTTTGCAGGGCCTCCAAAACCTTCCATGGGTGGACCAGGTGGTCATCCAAGGTGGAGCTAAATACAGCAATATCATCTAAGTATGCTGCACTGAAAGCTTCCAAACCTCGGAGGACTGTATTCACCAGCCTCTGGAAAGTGGCAGGTGCAGTTTTCAAACCAAAGGACATAACATTGAAATGATAATGGCCTCCTATGGTGGAAAATGCAGTTTTGCTTTAGCATCCTCTGATGACTTGATCTGCCAATACCCTGCAGTCAAATCAAAAGCACTTAGATACTTGGCGGAAGGCAGTGTATCTATTAGCTCCTCTGCCCTTGGTATAGGGTGAGCATCAGTTTTGGTTACAGTATTAAGACCACTATAGTCCACACAAAACCGCATTTCTCTCTTTCCTTCTTTGCTATGCGGTTTGGGGACAAGCACCACTGGGCTGGCCCAGGGGCTATCGAGGACTCAATATCTCCCAGATCGAACATTTTCTGAACCTCTGTTTTAATGTAATCTCTGACATTGTCAGGCTGCCTGTAAATTTTACTCTTGACAGGTAAACTGTCTCCAGTATCAATTGAATGTTTACCAGGTAGTTGTACCAGGTATGAGAGAAAAGAGGTCAGAAAACTTTCTTAGGAGATTTTTGCAGTCCTCCCCTCTGCTCAGCAGTGAGGCAGTCTGCAAGCCCCACTCCTTCCACTAAGCCATCATCTTCAGTGTTGAAGAAGAGGTTTGGGAGAGGGTCACTCTCTTCTTCCTGTTCCTCATCTCTGGCCATGAGCAGGGTTAAGTCAGCTCTGTCATAACAAGGCTTAAGGCGATTGTCATGAAGCACCCTAAGGGGGCTTCTGGCAGTGCCCAGGTCCACCAGATAGTTGACCTCACCGTTCTTCTCCTCAATGAGATGGGGTCCACTCCATTTGTCCTGGAGTGCTCTTGGGGCCACAGTGTCCAATACCCACACCTTCTGTCCTGGTTGGTACTCTGTCAGGACAGCCTTCTGGTCATGCCATTGCTTTTGGAGCTCTTGGCTGGCCTGAAGGTTTTTAGTGGCCTTTTTCATGTACTCAGTCATTCTGGATCTTAGGCCAATTACATAATCCACAATGTCTTGCTTTGGAGGTTTTAAAGGTTGTTCCCAACCCTCCTTAACAAGAGCAAGGTAGGGCCCTAACAGGGTGACCAAAGTGGAGTTCAAAGGGGCTATAGCCCACTCCTTTTTGGGTTACCTCCCTGTAGGCGAAAAGGAGGCAGGGCAAGAGGACATCCCATCTCCTTCTGAGTTTCTCAGAGAGTCCCATGATCATGCCTTTGAGAGTTTTATTAAACCTCTCCACCAATCCACTTGTTTGTGGATGGTAAGGGTGGTGAACTTGTAGGTAACACCACACTCCTTCCTCATTGCGTTGAGGTATGCAGACATGAAGTTACTACCTCTGTCTGATACAGCTTCCTTAGGGAAACCCACCCTGGAAAAGTTTCCTAGGAGGGCTTTTGCCACTGCAGGTGCTGTAGTGGTCCTTAAAGGGATAGCTTATGGGTACCTTGTGGCATGGTCCACTACCACAAGCATGAATCTATTGCCAGAAGCTGTCTGGAGGGTCAAGAGGGGCAACTATGTCAACCCCTACCCCCTCAAAGGGCACCCCAACCACTGGCAGTGGGATTAAGGGGGCCTTTGGGGTGCCACCAGTCTTCCCTCTGGCTTGGCAGGTGACACAGAAGCGACAAAACTCCTTTGTGTCTTCTGACATGTGGGGCCAGAGAAAATGGGGAACAAGTCTTTCCCATGTTTTACTCTGGCCCAAATGCCCAGCCAAGGGAATGTCATGAGCTAGAGTTAGGAGGAATTCCCTATACTGGAGGGGGATGACCAGTCTCCTGGTAGCACCAGTTTTAGGGTCCCTTGCTTCAGTATAGAGGAGATTTTTCTCCCAGTAAACTCTGTGTCTTTCATTGACATCCCCATTCTGCTGTTTGACAGCTTGCTGTCTGAGACCCTCTAGTGAGGGACAGGTCTGCTGTGCCACACTCAGGGGCATATTTATACTCTGTTTGTGCCGGATTTGCCTCTTTTTTTTATGCAAATATAGCGTAAACTTAACTACATATTTATACTTTGCCGCTAGACCCGTCTAGCGTCAAAGGTATGGAGAGTGCATCATTTTTTGGACGTGGAAACCTACCTTGCGCTAATGAGATGCAAGGTAGGCGTTCCCATGCAAAAAATGACTCTAAGGCATTTGCACCTTATTTTTCCTCCCGCGCAAAAATGATGCACAAGGGAGAGGCGGGCCTTAAAAAATGGCGCTAAACCTGTTTATCGCCATTTTTTAACGCCTGGGTCAGGGCAGGCATTAGGGGACCTGTGGCCTCATTTCCATGGTGGGAAACCATGGAAGCAGTCCACTGGTGCCCTTCCCTGTACTCTGGGACACGCCCTGCTACCCTCACTCACCCCTGGAGGACACCCATGGATGGGGGGACCCATCCCAGGTAAGTTCAGGTACATATTTCCATTTAATTCTTTTAAGTGGTATAGGGGGGCCTAACTTGGGCCCCCCTACATGCCACTGTGCCCAATGACCATGCCCAGGGGACAGAAGTACCCTGGGCATGGCCATTGGACGGGGGGCATGACTCCTGTCTTTCCTAAGATAGGAGTAATTTCCATGGGGGTTGTGCATCAAAAAATGACGCTAGCCAGGTTAGAGTCAACATTTTTTACGCTAACCTGACTTGCACCATTCTTAGAACCACAACCCGCAGTCTTCCCTATGCCTCCGCTGCCCAGTTAGCGTAATTTATTTTGACGCTAACCAGGCCGCAGCACTGGCTAGCATAATTCCTTAAATATGACACGCGGCTGGAGCGCAGGAATGGCAGTAGCCGGCGTTAATCTTTTTGCCACAAACCTGCCCTAGCGCAGGTTTGTAGGAGGCTGGACTGTTTGTAGGTAAAGGTTAGACATATAGGTGACTTATAAGTTACTTAAGTGCAGTGAAAATGGCTGTGAAATAATGTGTGCATTATTTCACTCAGGCTGCAGTGGCAGGCCTGTGTAAGGATTGTCAGAGCTCCCTATGGGTGGCAAAAGAAATGCTGCAGCCCATAGGGATCTCCTGGAACCCCAATACACTGGGTACCTTAGTACCATATACTAGGGAATTATAAGGGTGTTCCAGTATGCCAATGTGAATTGGTGAAATTGGTCACTAGCCTGTTAGTGACAATTTGGAAAGAAATGAGAGAGCATAACCACTGAGATTCTGGATAGCAGAGCCTCGGTGAAACAGTTAGTCATAACACAGGTAACACATTCAGGGCACACTTATGAGCACTGGGGCCCTGGCTGGCAGGGTCCCAGTGACACATACAACTAAAACAACATATATACAGTGAAAAATGGGGGTAACATGCCAGGCAAGATGGTACTTTCCTACACAACCCCCCCCCCCCAAACGAAGGACAATAAGACTAGTCATTACCTGATGGGTCTTCATTGTCTAAGTGGAAATATCTGGAGAGTCCATCTGCATTGGAGTGGGTACTCCCAGGTCTATGTTCCACTGTATAGTCCATTCCCTGTAGAGATATGGACCACCTCAACAATTTAGGGTTTTCACCTTTCATTTGTTTTAGCCAAAGTAGAGGTTTGTGGTCTGTCTGAACAATGAAGTGAGTGCCAAACAGGTATGGCCTCAACTTCTTCAGTGCCCAGACCACAGCAAAGGCCCTCCCTCTCAATGGCAGACCAACGCTTTTCTCTAGGGGTCAACCTCCTGCTGATAAAAGCAACAGGTTGATCCTGGCCCTCAGAATTAAGTTGTGATAAGACTGCCCCTACCCCTAATTCAGATGCATCAGTTTGGACATAGAATGTTTGAGAGTAACAGGGGCTTTTCAGGACAGATGCAGAGCACATGGCCTGCTTCAGCTCCCCAAAAGCTTTCTGACAGTTTGCTGTCCATAATACCTTTTTAGGCATTTTCTTGGATGTGAGGTCATTAAGAGGGGCTGCAATGGTGCCATAGTTCTTTATGAACCTCCTGTAATACCCAGTGAGGCCTAAAAAGGCTCTCACCTGAGTCTGAGTAGTAGGGGGAACCCAATCTAAAATAGTTTGGATTTTCCCCTGAAGTGGTGCAATCTGTTCTCCACCAACCAGGTGTCCCAGATATAAAACCTTTCCCTGCCCTATCTGGCACTTTGAAGCCTTGATAGTGAGGCCTGCCTTTTGCAGGGCCTCCAAAACTTTCCATAGGTGGACCAGGTGATCATCCCAACTGGAGCTAAAGACAGCTATATCGTCCAGATATGCTGCACTAAAAGCTTCCAGCCCTTGCAGGACTGTGTTCACCAACCTTTGAAAAGTGGCAGGTACATTTTTCAATCCAAAAGGCATTACTGTGAATTGGTAATGGCCTCCAATGGTTGAAAATGCAGTTTTTGCTTTTGCATCTTCTGATAATTTGATCTGCCAATACCCTGCAGTCAAAAGTGCTTAGATACTTGGCAGATGCCAGTGTATCTATTAGCTCATCTGCCCTGGGTATAGGGTTAGCATCAGTTTTGGTTACCTGGTTGAGACCTCTGTAGTCAACACAAAACCGCATTTCCTTCTTTCCATCCTTGGAATGAGGTTTTGGTACAAGTACCACAGGAGAGGCCCATGGACTTTCAGAGTGCTCAACCACTCTCAGTTCAAGCATTTTCTGCACCTCTTGCTTTATGCAGTCTCTGACATGGTCAGGCTGCATATAGATTTTATTTTTGACAGGCAAGCTGTCTCCAGTATCTATAGTGTGCTCACACCAAGAAGTGGTACCTGGCACAGTAGAGAAGAGTTCAGAAAACTGACCCAGGAGATTTATGCAGTGGTCTTTCTGCTCAGCAGTTAGACAATCTGCCAGTACTACACCTTCCACTAGAGCATCTTGTTCTGTGGAAGAGAAGAGATCAGGGAGAGGGTCACTCTCTTCTTCCTGTCCCTCATCAGTTGCCATGAGCAGGGTGAGATCAGCCCTGTCATAGTAGGGTTTCAGGCGATTGACATGGAGCACCCTAAGGGGACTCCTGGCAGTGCCTAAGTCAACTAAGTAGGTGACTTCACCCTTCTTTTCAACAATTGTGTGGGGTCCACTCCATTTATCTTGGAGTGCTCTTGGGGCAACAGGCTCCAAGACCCACACTTTCTGCCCTGGTTGGTACTGAACCAAAACAGCCTTCTGGTCATGCCATTGCTTCTGGAGCTCTTGGCTGGCCTGAAGGTTTTTACTGGCCTTTTTCATGTACTCAGCCATCCTTGATCTGAGGCCAAGTACATAGTCCACTATGTCTTGCTTTGGAGCTTTTAAAGGTTGTTCCCAACCCTCCTTAACAAGTGTTAGAGGACCTCTCACAGGGTGTCCAAATAGGAGTTCAAAGGGGCTGAAGCCCACTCCTTTTTGGGGTACCTCCCTGTAAGCAAAAAGGAGGCAAGGTAACAGGATATCCCATCTCCTGCGGAGTTTTTCAGGGAGTCCCATAATCATGCCTTTGAGAGTTTTGTTAAATCTCTCCACCAGTCCATTTGTTTGTGGATGATAGGGTGTAGTGAACTTGTATGTAACACCACACTCCTTCCACATGGCCTTTAAGTAAGCAGACATGAAATTGCTTACTCTGTCTGATACCACCTCTTTTGGGAAGCCCACCCTGGAAAAGATTCCCAGGAGGGCCTTTGCCACTGCAGGAGCTATAGTGGTCCTAGGAAGAATTGCTTCAGGATATCTGGTGGCATGGTCCACTACCACCAAGATAAACCTATTGCCTGAAGCAGTAGGAGGGTCAAGGGGGCCAACTATGTCAACCCCTACCCTTTCAAAGGGAACCCCAACCACAGGCAGTGGAATAAGGGGTGCCTTTGGAGTGCCACCTGTCTTGCCACTGGCTTGACAGGTTTCACAGGACTTACAAAATTCTTTTGTGTCCTCAGACATTCTAGGCCAATGAAACAGGGGGACAAGCCTGTCCCAAGTTTTCATTTGCCCCAAATGTCCAGCTAAGGGAATGTCGTGGGATAGAGTTAGGAGGAACTTTCTGTACTCCTGAGGAATCACCAATCTCCTGGCAGCTCCAGGTTTTGGATCCCTTGCTTCAGTCTACAAGAGGTTGTCCTCCCAGTAAACTCTGTGAGAGTCACTGACATCCCCATTTGCTTGTTTGACAGCTTGCTGCCTTAGACCCTCTAGTGTGGGACAGGTCTGCTGTGCCACACTCAGCTTCTCCCTGGCAGGCCCCCCTTCACCCAAAAGCTCAGCAGTGTCTGCTTCCAGCTCCTCTGGTGTAGGTTCTGCACAGGGTGGGAATTCTTCTTCCTCAGAAGTTGAATCCACTGTAGAGGGAGGGATAGTAGGTACTGATTTACCTTTGCTACCCCTAGCTTTAGGGAGCACTTGGTCCATTCTTCCAGGATCCAAGTCACCCTGTCCTTTTTGCTTTTTGGCCTGAGCCCTGGTCAAAGCAAAAATATGCCCTGGAATGCCCAGCATTGCTGCATGAGCCTCCAACTCCACTTCTGCCCAAGCTGATGTCTCTAAATCATTCCCTAATAGACAGTCTACAGGTAAATCTGAGGCAACCACAACTTTCTTTGGGCCAGTAACCCCCCCCCCCAGTTGAGATTCACAACAGCCATGGGGTGGCTAAGGGTGTTGTTATGAGCATCGGTTACTTGGTACTAGTGACCAAGTAGGTGTTGTTCAGGGTGGACCAGTTTCTCTATTACCATTGTAACAATGGCACCTGTGTCCCTGTAGGCCTGAACCTCAACATTATTTATTAGGGGTAGTTGCTTGTACTTATCCATGTTAAGGGGACAAGCAACCAAGGTGGCTAAATCAATAGCCCCCTCAGAGACTAACACAGCCTCTGTGGTCTCCCTAATCAGACCAACCACAACTAAGTTACCAATAGTGAGCCCAGCTACTCCCTTGGATTGGCTATTAGTAGGTTTGCTCCCACCACCACTGCTATTAGTAGGGACACTAGGTGTAGCAGTAAGGGTTGTAGTGGTAGGAGGCTTGGTGCTTTTCTTTGGACAAGTGGGATCTGTTGTCCAATGGCCTTTTATTTTACATAAATAGCACCATGGTTTCTTTTCTTTGTTTTGATTTGAAGAGGATTTGGGCCCACCACCCCCACCAGAGTGTTTTTGTGGGCCTGATGAAGACTCATTTTTAGATTTGTCCCCACCCTTGTCAGAAGACTTGCCATCCTTCTTCTTATTGCCATCTTTGTCACCCCCTGTATGAACTTTTCTGTTCACCCTTGTTCTGACCCATTTGTCTGCCTTCTTTCCCAATTCTTGGGGAGAGGTCAGATCAGAGTCTACCAGGTACTGGTGCAACAAATCAGACACACAATTATTAAGAATATGCTCTCTCAGGATTAAGTTACACAGGCTTTCATAATCAGTAACTTTACTGCCATGTAACCACCCCTCCAAGGCCTTCACTGAATGGTCAGCAAAGTCTACCCAGTCTTGTGAAGACTCCTTTTTGGTCTCTCTGAACTTCATCCTGTACTGTTCAGTGGTTAAGCCATAACCATCCAGGAGTGCATTCTTAAGAACTGTAAAATTATTGGCATTACTTTCTTTCACAGTAAGGAGCCTATCCCTACCCTTCCCACTAAATGATAGCCATAGGATAGCAGCCCACTGCCTTTGAGGGACATCCTGTACAACACAGGCCCTCTCAAGTGCAGCAAACCACTTGTTAATGTCATCCCCCTCCTTGTAAGGGGGAACTATCTTGTGCATATTCCTTGAATCATGCTCTCTTGCAGGATGACTATGGGGAATACTGCTGCTGCCACCATGGGTTTCAAACCCAATTTTCTGTCTTTCCCTTTCTATTTCTAAGGACTGCCTATCTAAATCCAGCTGTTGTTTCTTGAGCTTCAGCCTGGATTCCTCCACTCTCAATCTATTGAGCTCCCTTTCTAACACTCTGTCATCAGGGTTGGTGGGAGGGACATGCCTAGAAACAGAAGTATGGTGAGAATTGACAGAAGGAGACCTGTCCCTAACAGATGGCATCCTAACAGCTTGGCTAACAGAAACATCACTTCTACTATGATGAGAAGGAATACTCTTACTGTGATGTGAGACAACACTCTCAGTATGGTGTGACTCTACATCAGTACCAGCTATGCTAGGTTGTCTGATAATGGGCAGGATAGGAAGTTTCCTTTCTAAATCTTTTTCTAGGGGTGTCCCAGGATCAGATTGGGAACCATCAGCTAACTTTTCAACAGAAGTGCCACCTTTGGCCTTATCCTGTTCAACAAGCATATTCACCAACAGTTCTCTAGAGAGATTCTTCCCTACACTTAAACCTCTTTCTATGCAGAGACTCCTTGCTCCTTTCCAGCTAAGGTGATCATAAGCAAGTTTGGACAGATCAACAGTTTGGCCTGTGCCAGACATTTTAGAAAGTGTTTAAGTGATTGAAAAAGTGAGAAAAAAGTTTTTCAGAACTTTTGGAAAGACAGAAAAAAAACTTTTAAAACATTTAAAGAACTTTTTAGAAAGTTTAGAAGTACTTTTCAGCACTTTAGCAAAGAAGTGAAAGGAGAAAAGCAAAACTTTTTGGTTAGGTGTACATACACTGAACTTGTTTTGTATATTTTTCTCTTATGAAAAGTACAGTGACAAAAGTGGTAAGTAGTTGCAAAGTACTTATCCCACCGCTGCATAACCAATGTAGGAGGCTGGACTGGCTTGTAGTGAGTACCAAGGGGTACTTACACCTTGCACCAGGCCCAGGTATCCCTTATTAGTGTATAGGGTGTCTAGCAGCTTAGGCTGATAGATAATGGTAGCTTAGCAGAGCAGCTTAGGCTGAACTAGGAGACGAGTGAAGCTCCTACAGTACCACTAGTGTCACTTGCACAATATCATAAGAAAACACAATACACAGATATACTAAAAATAAAGGTACTTTATTTTTATGACAATATGCCAAAGTATCTCAGTGAGTACCCTCAGTATGAGGATAGCAAATATACACAAGATATATGTACACAATACCAAAAATATGCAGTATAGTCCTAGAAAACAGTGCAAACAATGTATAGTTACAATAGGATGCAATGGGGACACATAGGGATAGGGGCAACACAAACCATATACTCCAAAAGTGGAATGCGAACCACAAATGGACCCCAAACCTATGTGACCTTGTAGTGGGTCGCTGGGACTGTAAGAAAACAGTGAGGGTTAGAAAAATAGCCAACCCCAAGACCCTGAAAAGTGAGTGCAAAGTGCACTAAAGTTCCCCAAAGAGCACAGAGGTCGTGATAGGGGAATTCTGCAGGAAAGACCAACACCAACAATGCAACAACGATGGATTTCCAGACGAGAGGACCTGTGGAACAAGGGGACCAAGTCCAAAAGTCACAAGCAAGTCGGAGATGGGCAGATGCCCAGGAAATGCCAGCTGTGGGTGCAAAGAAACTGCTACTGGACAGTAGAAGCTGAGGTTTCTGCAGGAACGACAAGGGCTAGAGACTTCCCCTTTGGAGGACGGATCCCTCTCGCCACGGAGAGTCGTGCAGAAGTGTTTTCCCGCCGAAAGACCGCCAACAAGCCTTGCTAGCTGCAAATCGTGCGGTTAGGGTTTTTGGATGATGCTGTGGCCCAGGAGGGACCAGGATGTCACCAATTGCGTCTGAGGACAGAGGGGGCGTCGAGCAAGACAAGGAGCCCTCTCAGCAGCAGGCAGCACCCGCAAAAGTGCCAGAAACAGGCACTACGAAGATGCGTGAAACGGTGCTCACCCGAAGTCGCACAAAGGAGTCCCACGTCGCCAGAGGACAACTTAGGAGTGCCGTGGACCCAGGCTGGACTGTGCACAAAGGATTTCCGCCGGAAGTGCACGGAGGCCGGAGTAGCTGCAAAAGTCGAGTTCCCAGCAATGCAGTCTGGCGTGGGGAGGCAAGGACTTACCTCCACCAAACTTGGACTGAAGAGTCACTGGACTGTGGGAGTCACTTGGACAGAGTTGCTGGATTCAAGGGACCTCGCTCGTCGTGCTGAGAGGAGACCCAAGGTACCGATGATGCAGTTCTTTGGTGCCTGCGGTTGCAGGGGGACGATTCCGTCGACCCACGGGAGATTTCTTTGGAGCTTCTAGTGCAGAGAGGAGGCAGACTACCCCCACAGCATGCACCACCAGGAAAGCAGTCGAGAAGGCGGCTGGATCAGCGTTACAGAGTTGCAGTAGTCGTCTTTGCTACTTTGTTGCAGTTTTGCAGGCTTCCAGCGCGGTCAGCAGTCGATTCCTTGGCAGAAGGTGAAGAGAGAGATGCAGAGGAACTCGGATGAGCTCTTGCATTCGTTATCTAAAGAATCCCCAAAGACAGAGACCCTAAATAGCCAGAAAAGAGGGTTTGGCTACTTAGGAGAGAAGATAGGCTAGCAACACCTGAAGGAGCCTATCAGAAGGAGTCTCTGACGTCACCTGCTGGCCCTGGCCACTCAGAGCAGTCCAGTGTGCCAGCAGCACCTCTGTTTCCAAGATGGCAGAGGTCTGGAGCACACTGGAGGAGCTCTGGGCACCTCCCAGGCGAGGTACAGGTCAGGGGAGTGGTCACTCCCCTTTCCTTTGTCCAGTTTCGCGCCAGAGCAGGGCTAAGGGGTCCCTGAACCGGTGTAGACTGGCTTATGCAGAAATGGGCACCATGTGTGCCCATGACAGCATTTCCAGAGGCTGGGGGAGGCTACTCCTCCCCTGCCTTCACACCATTTTCCAAAGGGAGAGGGTGTAACACCCTCTCTCAGAGGAAGTCCTTTGTTCTGCCATCCTGGGCCAGGCCTGGCTGGACCCCAGGAGGGCAGAAGCCTGTCTGAGGGGTTGGCAGCAGCAGCAGCTGCAGTGAAACCCCGGGAAAGGCAGTTTGGTAGTACCAGGGTCTGTGCTACAGACCACTGGGATCATGGGATTGTGCCAACTATGCCAGGATGGCATAGAGGGGGCAATTCCATGATCATAGACATGTTACATGGCCATATTCGGAGTTACCATTGTGAAGCTACATATAGGTAGTGACCTATATGTAGTGCAAGCGTGTAATGGTGTCCCGCACTCACAAAGTCCGGGGAATTGGCCCTGAACAATGTGGGGGCACCTTGGCTAGTGCCAGGGTGCCCTCACACTAAGTAACTTTGCACCTAACCTTTACCAGGTAAAGGTTAGACATATAGGTGACTTATAAGTTACTTAAGTGCAGTGTAAAATGGCTGTGAAATAACGTGGACGTTATTTCACTCAGGCTGCAGTGGCAGGCCTGTGTAAGAATTGTCAGAGCTCCCTATGGGTGGCAAAAGAAATGCTGCAGCCCATAGGGATCTCCTGGAACCCCAATACCCTGGGTACCTCAGTACCATATACTAGGGAATTATAAGGGTGTTCCAGTAAGCCAATGTAAATTGGTAAAATTGGTCACTAGCCTGTTAGTGACAATTTGAAAGAAATGAGAGAGCATAACCACTGAGGTTCTGATTAGCAGAGCCTCAGTGAGACAGTTAGTCATAACACAGGTAACACATTCAGGCACACTTATGAGCACTGGGGCCCTGACTAGCAGGGTCCCAGTGACACATACAACTAAAACAACATATATACAGTGAAAAATGGGGGTAACATGCCAGGCAAGATGGTACTTTCCTACAGTTAGGGTTAGTTCCCCATGGTGGCAGCAGCAGTTTCAGGAATTCTAATGTTAGGGAACCTACATGTGATTCAAGAAACCTGCATAAAGTTGTCCCTCCTTACAAGGATGGAGATTACATATAAAAGTGGTTTGCTGCACTTGAGAGAGCCTGTAAAGTTCAGAGGGTCCCTCAAGTTCAGTGGTCTGCTATCCTGTGGCTATCTTTCACTGGCAAGGGGAGCGACAGACTCCTTATTGTCAGGGAGGATGATGCAGATATCTACCATATACTCAAAAGTGCACACTTCGAATGTCTGGGCTTAACCGCTGAACAATACGGGATAAAGTTTAGAGAGACCAGAAAGGAGTCATCACAGGATTGGACAGATTTTTTAGACTGTTCAGTGAAGGCCCTAGAAGGTAGTTAAATGGCAGTAAGGTGACTGACTATGAACTCATATATAACCTGATTCTGAAGGAGCATATATTGAATAATTGTGTGTCTGATTTGTTGTATCAGTATCTTGTGCACTCAGATCTGACCTCTGCCCAAGAATTGGGAAAGAAGGCAGAAAAATGGGTCAGAACAAGGGTGAGCAGAAAAGCTCATACAGTGGGTGACAAAGACAGCAAGAAGAAGGATGGTAAGTCTCATGACAAGGGTGGGGACAAAGATAAAAAATCTTCTGAGTCTTCATCAGGCCCACAAAAATCCTCTGGGGCTGGTGGGTCCAAATCCTCTTCTCACAATCAGAAAAAGCCAAGGTGTTATCTCTGTAAATCCAAAGGTCATTGGGCAAGTGATCCCAATTGTCCAAAAAGAAACACCAAACCTCCCACCACCACAACCCCCACTGCTTCCACTAGTGCCCCTAGTAATGGGAGTGGTGGTGGAAAGAGCTCTACTAATAGCCAGTTCAAGGGTGTAGCTGGGCTCACCATTGGTAATGTAGTGGGGGTTGGTCTAGTTCAGGAGACTACTGATGCTGTTTTAGTCTCTGAAGGTGGAATTGACCTTGCCACCTTAGTTACTTGCCCCCTTAATATGGGTAAGTACTAGCAACTACCCATAATAACTGGTGTTCATGTTAAGGCCTACAGGAACACAGGTGCCAATGTCACTATGGTGATGAAAAAACTAGTTGCCCTGAGAAACACCAACTTGGTCATCAGTACCAATTGACAGATGCCCATAACAATACTGTTAGCCTCCCCATGGCTGTTGTGAATCTCACTGGGGGGGGAGGGTTACTGGTCCAAAGAAAGTTTTGTTAGCCACAGACTTACCTGTAGAAAGTCTATTAGAAAGTATTTGGAGACTTCAGCTTGGGCTGAGGTGGAGGCCCATGCAGCAATGCTGGGCATACCAGGGCATATCTTTGATCTTTCTAGGGCTCAGGCCAAGAAGCAAAGATGACAGGGAAACTTGGATTCTGGAACGATTGGACCAAGTGCTCCCAAAAACTAGGGGCAGAAAGGGCAAACCCTTGTCCACTATCCCTCCCTCTCCAGATGATTCCCCTTTTGACTTGGAGGAGTCTTCTCCCTGTGCAGAATCTACACCAGAGGAACCTGAAGCTGACACAACTGAGCTTTTGGGTGCCGGGGGGCCTGCCAGGGAGGAACTGAGGCCCATATTTATAATTTTTGATGCAAACCTTGTAGGAAAGTACCATCTTGCCTGGCATGTTACCCCCATTTTTCACTGTATATATGTTGTTTTAGTTGTATGTGTCACTGGGACCCTGCCAGCTAGGGCCCCAGTGCTCATAAGTGTGCCCTGAATCCTGTGTTATGACTAACTGTCTCACTGAGGCTCTGCTATCCAGAACCTCAGTGGTTATGCTCTCTCATTTCTTTCCAAATTGTCACTAACAGGCTAGTGACCAATTTCACCAATTCACATTGGCATACTGGAACACCCTTATAATTCCCTAGTATATGGTACTAAGGTACCCAGGGTATTGGGGTATCAGGAGATCCCTATGGGCTGCAGCATTTCTTTTGCCACCCATAGGGAGCTCTGACAATTCTTACACAGGCCTGCCACTGCAGCCTGAGTGAAATAATACACACATTATTTCACAGCCATTTTCACTGCACTAAAGTAACTTATAAGTCACCTATATGTCTAACCTTTACCTGGTAAAGGTTAGGTGCAAAGTTACTTAGTGTGTGGGCACCCTGGCACTAGCCAAGGTGCCCCCACATGGTTCAGGGCAAATTCCACGGACTTTGTGAGTGCGGGGACACCATTACACGCGTGCACTACACATAGGTCACTACCTATGTGTAGCTTCATAATGGTAACTCCGAATATGGCCATGTAACATGTCTAAGATCATGGAATTGCCCCCTCTATGCCATCCTGGCATTGTTGGCACAATCCCATGATCCCACGGGTCTCTAGCACAGACCCGGGTACTGCCAAACTGCCTTTTCAGGGGTTTCAATGCAGCTGCTGCCAACCTCTCAGACAGGTTTCTGCCCTCCTGGGGTCCAGCCAGGCTTGGCCCAGGAAGGCAGAACAAAGGACTTCCTCAAAGAGAGGGTGTTACACCCTCTCCCTTTGGAAAAAGGTGTTAAGGCAGGGGAGGAGTAGCCTCCCCCAGCCTCTGGAAATGCTTTCATGGGCACAGATGGTGCCCATTTCTGCATAAGCCAGTCTACACCGGTTCAGGGACCCCTCAGCCCTGCTCTGGCGCGAAACTGGACAAAGGAAAGGGGAGTGACCACTCCCCTGACCTGCACCTCCCCTGGGAGGTGCCCAGAGCTCCTCCAGTGTGCTCCAGACATCTGCCATCTTGGAAACAGAGGTGCTGCTGGCACACTGGACTGCTCTGAGTGGCCAGGGCCAGCAGGTGACATCAGAGACTCCTTCTGATAGGCTCCTTCAGGTGTTGCTAGCCTATCCTCTCTCCTAAGTAGCCAAACCCTCTTTTCTGGCTATTTAGGGTCTCTGCTTTGGGGAATTCCTTTGATAATGAATGCAAGAGCTCATCAGAGTTCCTCTGCATCTCTCTCTTCACCTTCTGCCAAGGAATCGACTGCTGACCGCGCTGGAAGCCTGCAAAACTGCAACTAAGTAGCGAAGACAACTACTGCAACTCTGTAACGCTGATCCTGCCGCCTTCTCGACTGTTTTCCTGGTGGTGCATGCTGTGGGGGTAGTCTGCCTCCTCTCTGCACTAGAAGCTCCGAAGAAATCTCCCGTGGGTCGACGGAATCTTCCCCCTGCAACCGCAGGCACCAAAGAACTGCATTACCGGTACCCTGGGTCTCCTCTCAGCACGACGAGCGAGGTCCCTTGAATCCAGCAACTCTGTCCAAGTGACTCCCACAGTCAAGTGACTCTTCAGTCCAAGTTTGGTGGAGGTAAGTCCTTGCCTCCCCACGCCAGACTGCATTGCTGAGAACTGCGTCTTTTGCAGCTACTCCGGCCTCTGTGCACTTCCGGCGGAAATCCTTTGTGCACAGCCAAGCCTGGGTCGACAGCACTCTAACCTGCATTGCACGACCGCCTGAGTTGTCCTCCGGCGGCGTGGGACTCTCTTGTGCAACTTCAGGTGAGCACCGTTTCACTCCTCTTTGTAGTGCCTGTTCTGGCACTTCTCCGGGTGCTACCTGCTTCTGAGAGGGCTCCTTGTCTTGCTGGACGCCCCCTCTGTCCCCTGACGTAATTGGCGACATTCTGGTCCCTCCTGGGCCACAGCAGCATCCAAAAATCCTTACTGCACAATTTGCAGCTAGCAAGACTTGTTTGCGGTCTTTTGGCGGGAAAACACTTCTGCACGACTCTCCGTAGCGAGAGGGATCCGTCCTCCAAAGGGGAAGTCTCTAGCCCTTGTCGTTCCTGCAGAAACCTCAGCTTCTACTGTCCAGTAGCAGTTTCTTTGCACCCACAGCTGGCATTTCCTGGGCATCTGCCCACCTCCGACTTGCTTGTGACTTTTGGACTTGGTCCCCTTGTTCCACAGGTACCCTCGACTGGAAATCCATCGTTGTTGCATTGTTGGTTTGTGTCTTTCCTGCAGAATTCCCCTATCACGACTTCTATGTCCTTTGGGGAACCTTAGTGCACTTTGCACTCACTTTTCAGGGTCTTGGGGTGGGCTATTTTTCTAACCCTTACTATTTTCTAATAGTCCCAGCGACCCTCTACAAGGTCACATAGGTTTGGGGTCCATTTGTGGTTCACATTCCACTTTTGGAGTATATGGTTTGTGTTGCCCCTATCCCTATGTGTCCCCATTGCATCCTATTGTAACTATACATTGTTTGCACTGTTTTCTAATACTATTACTGCATATTTTGGTATTGTGTACATATATCTTGTGTATATTTGCTATCCTCATACTGAGGGTACTCACTGAGATACTTTTGGCATATTGTCATAAAAATAAAGTACCTTTATTTTTAGTATATCTGTGTATTGTGTTTTCTTATGATATTGTGCATATGAAACTAGTGGTACTGTAGGAGCTTCACTCGTCTCCTAGTTCAGCCTAAGCTGCTCTGCTAAGCTACCATTATCTATCAGCCTATGCTGCTAGACACCCTATACACTAATAAGGGATAACTGGGCCTGGTGCAAGGTGCAAGTTCCCCTAGGTACTCACTACAAGCCAGTCCAGCCTCCTACACTAACCCCTGTCTTTCCTTTTCCACAGCCAGGGACTCCCTGTCTAAGGCCAACTGCTGCTGCTGTAGTCGCAATCTGGCCTCTTCTAACCTCAGCTTTCTGAGTTCCCTATCTAGGGACTGGTCCTCAGGGTTAGAAGTGTGGGATGCTTCTGAAACAGAAGTAACATTGGAATTTGCAGAGGCTGATCTTTCCCTAACTTGAGCCACCCTAGTGACCTGGCCTCTAGGTGTGAAGGGGGCCCTACTAGTGTGTGATTCCTTCCCACTCCCAGTTACACCAGGGGGCTTGTTGACAGAAAGATCAGTGGAAGGACCCTTCCCAGGATTATCAGTGTGCTCCTCTGAGCCTGACTGGTTGGAATCTTCCTCAACTTCCGCATCTGGCTGATCCTGACCAGTGCTAAGTCCCTGGTCATCCTTCAGGCGAAGATTTAAAAGGAATTCCTTGTTGGGGTTCTTCCCAATCCCTAAACTCCTTTCAATGCAGAGACCCCTCAAACTTTTAAAGTTAAGATTCTCATATGTTGTTTTCACAACTCTAGGGGTAGCTTCTACAGAAGGCATGTTGAAAGAAAAAGAGTTTAGGAAAGTGAGTAAAAAGTTAGTAGACTATCAGACCTAACTTTTTAGAGAAAAGAAGAAACTTTTCAGAAAGTTTGTAAAACATTTGAAAAGTTTTAATATCTTTTTAGAAAGTTAGAATTGAATTCCAGGGACAATCATGTATAGCTCTAAGTATTGGAGCAAGCTTTTCTTGTGAAAATAACTAGTAACAAAGTGGTAAAGCAATTGCAAGTACTTATCCCACCGCTGCCACCAATGTGGGAGGCTGGCCTGGTTTGTAATGGGTTTCTTGGGTACTTACACCTTATACCAGCTCCAGTTATCCCTTATTAGTGAAATGTAGTAGTGTTCTAGCAGCTTAGGCTGATAGAGGTAGCTATAGCAGAGCAGCTTAGGCTGAACTAGGAGACATGCAAAGCTCCTGCAATACCACTTATAGTTACACAGTACTTATACACAAGTAAATACTATACTCAGTGTTACCAAAAATAAAGGTAGTTTATTTGGGTGACACAAGGCCAAAAATATCTTAGAGCAATACTCCTTCTGGAGGTTAGCATTATACACATTATGTACACTAGACACCAAAATAAGGTAAGTAATTAGACATAGCATAGTGCAAACAATACGAAATGCTATAGAATGCAATGGGAAAAACCAGGTCTAGGGGCAACACCAACCATATACTAAGAAAGTGGAATGCGAATCACAAATTCCCCCCTAGACAAGTGTAGTGTGTAGAGAATCACTGGGAGAGTAGGAAAACCACAAAGGTGAGTAAAAGACCCCACCCCAGAGCCCAGGAAAGTAGGAGTAAAGTACTGCAAGTTTCCTTAGGACACACTACAAGTCGTGATTAGAGTTATTGCAAGAACCAAGCAAGACTGCAAACAACAACTGGTGGATTCCTGGACCTGAAGCTGAACCTGGACCTGAAGGCCTGCAAAGAGAGGAGACCAAGTCCAGAAGTAGGAAGACGTTCCAGGAAAGACAGGAGCCCCTGCCAACCTAGAAGAGGGTGCAAAAGAAGAGTCCCCGGTTAGACAAAGACTGTAGAAATGCACCAAAGGAAGATGGCTTCGGGTTCCTGCATGATGCAATGGATGTCCTATAAAGAGAGGTTTGGTGCAGGTGAGTTTGGGCGCTGGATTCATCAAACAAGCCTTGGTTCAAGGAAATTTGCGTTTTGCATCAAAGTGGCACTGCCTGGAACTCAGGTGGGGCCTGGGGGCCTCAACTCAGACTGAGGAGGCAGAGGGGGACCCAAACACTGGAAGGAACTCAAAGATGACCAGGCAGCACCCACGGAGGTCCCAGGACACAGGGACAAAGAAGGTGCAAATTGCGATTGATGCAGCACTACAAAGGAAGGTCCCACACCGCCGGAGGACAACTCAGCGAGTTGAGCGTCGCAGGATAGAGTGCTGGGGACCTGGGTCAGGCTGTGCATGAAGGATTCTTACAAATAGTGCACAGAGGCTTCAGGAGGTGAAGATGACGTGGTGCACAGGGGGCCTGGGGGCCTCAACTCAGACTGAGGAGGCAGAGGGGGACCCAAACACTGGAAGGAACTCAAAGATGACCAGGCAGCACCCACGGAGGTCCCAGGACACAGGGACAAAGAAGGTGCAAATTGCGATTGATGCAGCACTACAAAGGAAGGTCCCACACCGCCGGAGGACAACTCAGCGAGTTGAGCGTTGCAGGATAGAGTGCTGGGGACCTGGGTCAGGCTGTGCATGAAGGATTCTTACAAATAGTGCACAGAGGCTTCAGGAGGTGAAGATGACGTGGTGCACAGGGGTACTGTTGCAATCAGGGAAGGCAAGTTCTTACCTCTTTCAAATTTGGACAGCAGGACCTTAGGACAGTCTGTGTCAAAGGAGCTCACCACCTGTGTTCCAAGGAGCATGCTCGTCGGCAGAAGAGGAGTCCAAGAGATCCAGTTGTTGAGTTAGAAGGTGCCTGCAAGAGTAGGGAAGTGACTCTGTCACTCCACTGGAGAATTCTTTGGTCCTTCTGGTGCAGGGTGAAGACAGGGAGTCCATGCACACTGCGGAAAAAGTTGCAGTTGCTGGCTGGAGCTGAGGTTGCAGAGGAAAAGTAGCCCTTCTGGATACTTTGTTGCAGTTACAGCGGTTCCTGGAGCAGTCCGCGGTCGATCTGAGGTCAGAGAATGAAGTAGTAGTTGCAGAGGATTCCTGGTGGAAACTTGCAAGTAGAATCTGAATAGAAACCCACAGGAGATACCTAAATAGCCCTGAGAGGGGGATTGGCTACCTTATCAGGTATGGACCTATCAGGAGGGGTCTCTGACGTCACCCTCGGGCACTGGCTACTCAGAGGCCTCCAGAGTGTCCCCACACCTTGGAAAACAAGATGACTGAGGTCTGGGACACACTGGAGGAGTTCTGTGCACCACCACTTGGGTGGTGATGGACAGGGGAGTGGTCACTCCCCTTTCGTTTGTCCAGTTTTGTGCCAGGGCAGGGACTGGGGGTCCCTGAACCGGTCCAGACTGGCTTATGCAAGGGGGGCACGATCTGTGCCCTTCAAAGCATTTCCAGAGGCTGGAGGAGGCTACCCCTCCCCAGCCTGTTACACCTATTTCCAAAGGGAGAGGGTGTAACACCCTCCGCCCAAAGGAAATGCTTTGTTCTGCCTTCCATGGACTGAGCTGCTCAGACCGCAGGAGGGCAGAAACCTGCCTGTGAGGTGGCAGCAGCTGTAGCTGCAGTGCAAGCCTCAGAGAGCTGGTTTGGCAGAACTGGGGGTCCATGGTGGAGCCCCCAGGAAGCATTGAATTGGCTCTCCAATCCCACATTTGGAATGGGGGGACAATTCCATTATCTTAGACACCTTATATGGCCATATTTGGGGTTACCATTATGAAGCTACATATAGGTATTGACCTATATGTAGTGCACGCATGTAATGGCGCCCCGAACTCACAAATTCTGGGGAATCGGCCCTGGACTGTGTGGGGGCACCTTTGCTAGTGCAAGGGTGCCCTCACACTTATTAACTTTGCACCTAGCCTTTAGTAAATGAAGGTTAGACATATAGGTGACTTATAAGTTACTTATGGGCAGTGAAAATGGCTGTGAAATAATGTGTGCACTCCTTCACGCAGGCAGCCTAGGGGTACCCACCACAAACCAGGCCAGCCTCCTACAATCTGACATTGGACTGGCCAATGGTCCTTTGTATATGGTTGCCTCATTTGTTGTGGGTGCTGTTTCAGTGGTTGGACCAAATGTATTTGTCCTAGCTTTCTTTACTTCTGACTTATGTTGCTGTTGGTTTATCAGTGGATTGTTTTTGGTGTGTGGTATGTGTGTATGGTGTGTGTTGTGCGTGTGGGTGTGTCACTCTCCCCTCCCTCCCTTGTGTGCTAGGCGGCTGTACTCACCATCGCCGTCGGTGTTGCTGCTCCTGGACTGCCATCGCATGGTACAGCATCGGCAGGGCTTCCAGTTCGGGTTCCATGGCGGCCGCGGACTCCTCTGTGTCCCTGGAGGTGACTGTCTCCTTTTATATAATTTGTTTCCGCCAGGCTTTTTTCGTGGCGGTGGTCCTGCCCCAAAAATCCTGGCGGTCTGCTCTATCATAATATGGTGGGCAGGGAATGATGTTCCGCCAGCCTGAAGATGGCAACCGCTGTGGTCCGTGACCTGGCTGTATAACGGAGGGATCACCGCTGTGGTCATAATTTGGTGGTCTTTATCACCAGCCTGGCGACGGTACTACAGCTATCGCACCGCCATTGCCGGCGTGGCGGTCAGCTGACCGCCAATGTCATAATGAGGGCCATAGTGTTATTCACCCTTCGTGTTTTAGTGAAAGAGTTTGTTAGAAACGGTCAATTTCTCACCAGTGTTTTCTTTTACTCTTTTCCTCAGAGGCCTCTGGCAGTCTCACACCCCGACAATGCTCCTACTAAAGAAGGAAAAGAAAAAAGCAAGACTATGGACACATTCAACCTTGTCAAGAGAACTACAACCCTTTCCTAACAATAAAGGAGCAAATATTGGAAGGATAAGCTAATTTCTAATTGTTTTGACTATCATTTGGTCAATAAAGGGGACATGGTTTCCCAACCAACTAAGCCTCCAAAGACCTATTTCTGACCCTTTGTCCCACATACCTATTCTATTGTTTTAGAAAGAATTAGGGTGTTGTGCAGTGGACAGTCCCTCCACTATGGACATCCATTATGATTATTAGGTTGAGTATCCATCAACGAGATCTGTGTGTAACATTCAGGTCCCAGGCTTTCCTACTAGGAAGGAAAACTCACCTCCAGTCTTTCTGAGGTGGATATAGAACACACACAAGTAAGATCATAATTTATCTATTAAATGAAATGGTTTGTATTGCTTTGTACATATTGTTTTTCAATGGACTTAAACCACATCTGAGGTGCTTTAATCTACTGTCTGATATACACATTCATAATGGCTTCCATCCACATTCTGATTCATTTAGAGAACTTTTTCTACAATCTATGGGTAGTGGTGATGAACCACTATAGTGCTGTCATTCTTATGTGCAAAAACCTTTAATGATGAATGGTACTGGAAGACAAAGAGACAGCTGGGCTTTGGTTGTGTGAACATCTTTACACTTGCTTGTGCAGTTAGTCTAGTCTACATTGTCCATTAGTGAGGCCTGTTCTAACATGTGTGGCTATTGGCTCTTATCAGAACCCAATGCACTTTGATAAGATTCTGAGTTGGGTTTCTGTCATGTTCTAGGCAGCTCACCGTAGCATTGTAATGTCTTTTCGGTTGGGGAATAAGGGAAGGTTGTGTAGATCACTGGCCTTGGTTGGAAATAAGTCCAGGTGAAAATTCCTTTACTCAGTGTAAGCTCACATAATTTCAAGCATTTCACGTTATGGTTGTTACAGGTAAAGCCTGTGAACAAGCCATTATGCCACATTGTGTAAATTAGATTTTGTTCTGATAAGAATTGTATTGCTGGAGCATAGGAACAAAGCAAACTAACCAAATATGTGAAGCTGCTGTTTGCATCATGCATGACTTTCAGATATTATTGAATAGTGAAAGGAATACTTGCATCCATAGACATGAGGTGCTAGACCAGCATTTCATATTTCTGAAAGAGTTTTCAGAACCGGTGATGAATGGACGTATTCATGCATCACGGCCATGCATCATGCATTTATTCATGCATGTGGGTTTGAGGCCCGGCTGCTGCTTTGTTCTGTACCTTCTGCAATTGCACAAACTGGTCTCTGTGAGGAGCCTTTAAAGATGCTATTGCAGTAGTCTGGTTGTCAGAATATCAATGCCTTAATAATGCTAATACAATACTTATATCTGATTGGAGGTTTGTGCTAAGTGAAGTTAGCCCTTCACCATTGCTGATGTGGGGAATGGGCATATCACTATCAAAAAGACTACCAATGTCTTCTATGCACTTATTCAAATTTCAGAGGGAGCTGAGCCAGGTAGGTAGTGTATTGGCATCCACTGTGCTTCCAGCCAAGACAACCATGTCCTGAGTCGTATAACTGCAGGTAGCTCTGCAACTTTCAAAAGAAAAAGAAGATGTGCTGTTGACATTCAATTGGTTCTTCATCCTCCACTGCGGCCACAAGCGTATTTGAGTGTCACTCATTGTAACATTGCAAAATTCTAATGCTGGTCTAATAACTTTAGCAAAGGCTGTGTTAAAATGTTGAAGATTTCGATGAAGACTATTGTGGTGAGCTGGTTTCAGCCTAGGAGAGGGATCTTAATCCATTCAAGGGTGGCAGTAGAGAACCCCTTGCCTTAATGCAGTAGTAGTAACAGTAGCTGGTCATCAATTGTTTCATATATGTTGTAGTAACATACTACGCCTCGTTATCAATCAACTCCTTAGATTGGTCGATGGCCTTTTCTTCCAGCTCCTTATGTTTTTACAAGAGTTGCATTGATGAGGGTCCCTATATCGTTGAAACTTTTGTGGCTGAATAACTCAAGAAAAACCTGGACCTTATTGTAAAGGTGTGCACTTGCGCAGGACACAGCTGTGTGCTTGTTGTTATTCAATGCTCTGCCAAAGCATGTACATGTCAATCCGATTTGCTCCAGGTTTAAGGATTCACTGCGACTGCTCAGCTTGAAAACAGAGCGAAGCAACCACACTGAAGTACTGGGTTTTTCAGAACCCAGTGGTGCCAGGGAACACACCCTAAGGCTTCGAGTCCTTCCTGTTTCAGACTACAGAAACACAGAGTCTTCTTGGTGAAGTCAAAGATCTTGTTTATTGGCTGCAGCCAGTAACAGGTGTCCTAGAAGTACAACACGGTGTATATTCTCAGGAGACTGCTCCTCTTGCAAAGCTAACCTTCTCTTTTATACAAAATATTATGCTTTGGGCAAACATTCCTTATTTTACAGTTGACCATTCACATATTTTCACTACAAAGAAATAACAAGTTATGATGACAAGCCCATATTTCAGTTTGTCCAGCCCTCAATCAATTACCCGGCAAGGCTCAGTACTTTCATCAGATATCAACGGACCCCCAATATAAACAGGCACCTCCTCCTTGTAAAGCAAGTCATAAAGAAAGAAACAGGGACAGGTGCGTGTAAGATTAGGCATGGTTTGTGTGTGATGAAAGGTTTTATGATGTGTTGTGCCTTGATACTAATCTCATTCGGCCACTGGGAAAGAAACTGGCCAAACAGGTTTGGCTTCAGGCAGTGGAGTCAGCTTGCCCAGGTCACAGAGGAGTCAGCAAAGATGTACATGTCCTTCAGACTCGTTTTCAGCATTAGACATTGGCCTATGTGAGGGCAATCACAAAATGGCTGTCGTTTAAATGGAACACGAGGGTTCAGGACGGAAACTCTGATATTCGGGTGATTTCGTTACCCGAATATGAATACAATGCTTGTGCATACTATTCTAATCATTCTCGGTCTGCTGATACCAAAATCGTTGTGATACGACGATGTTTATAACACGAGTCCAGAATTTTCAGTACCACAACTCCTCTCTGATTCTGAGCGTTGCTGTCTGCAGCTCATGCACAGAGAGAAATCTCAAGTTTAATGCATGGGCTTCAGACGGTACAGTTTCAATTATCTCAATATATTTTGTCTATGGAAATGTTCAAAGATCAAATTTTGAAAAAAAGGAGTTTATATTTATTTTGATGGGTTGCTGTGGATGCGGTACACAAATTATTATGCTGTGAATAAACTTCTATAGCACAGCTTTACTGTTCGTAAAAAGTAATATACATATGTGTGTCCGTGTATATATATATATATATATATATATATATATATATATATTTTTTTTTTTTATTGTTTAAATTACAAAACTAAAATGCAGATATTAGGGTGATGATAGGATTTTATTAAGCGGATTGTGGATGATTGACACAGCCTCAAGGAAATATTTATAGCTTTACAACAGTTTTAACGAGCAGGACCAACAAGCTAATGGAATCGGGATTCCAAGACTCAGAACCATTTCTATTTTGAAGCTCACACTGGTGTTATTGAAGCTAATACAAATACCTGTTTTTAGGTTGAGCAGTGGAGACCTCTTGTATATACTTTAGTATATACTTCTATAATTTTTTGTGGGGTCTCTGCTTTTTCACTGGTTTGTTTCAGTGTCCTTAAAAAATCCTTGCTTGCTAGTGGTCAATCCTTGCTCTTTGTCCCACCTTTTCCACAGTTGTACACTCCCCTGGAGCATGTCCCTAGTACTTGTACCCTTCCACTTGTGCCTATGTAGCATGTGCTTAGGGATTACTTTTTTCTTAGGCTAATAGTATTTGACCAGAGCACTGGATGTTTCAGTGGCTCCAGTCCCTTTCTGTTAACAGGGCTCTAGTCTATTTGTTATTTTCATCTGCAGTCATGTGTGACTTTGTTTATTCAATTTCTTACTCTCCCTCACGCTTTTTTAAAACCTAGATATTGCATTATAAAGCGGTCCCTGAGTAGATGAATTATTTACTTTTGAATGCGATGTTGATTTTTTCATTGCTTTTTAAACATTGATGTTTTTGTGTGTTTCAGTAACTTGCTTTTTGGGTAAGTATTAACATTTATCGACTTTGCAGTATGTAGGCTGCGTGGTGATTTAACTTTATTTATTTATTGCACAACTGGTTACAAAGCTAAGCAAAACAACACATGCCATAAAATAAAGTTCATTTTTAATCACACAACAAAGCACATAAATTATTTAATGTTGAATTCAACGTGGAAGTTTATAAAGCAAATGCTTTCTTTTGAAATAATCTCTTTATTATGTAGCGCACTGACATATGTTTTCTTCTTAACAACTTGAGAGCTTGGGAAGTAGCGTCTTGTGCTAGTGTGAAGCTTAGCATTCGTGCATTCGTCCGTATCACTCACTGCCTTTCTGAAATAAACATTCACAAATGCTGGTTCTAGAAAAAATACTAATCTTTACTGCTGGCTGTTTGAATTCTCTCTTTCTTTGTGAATAGTTGTCTGCTACTTTAACACATTGACAGACTATTTAACTGTTTCACACCAGTCCATATGTAGATGCAGGACTGCTTTAGCGCTGGTTTTGCCTTGTGCAACAGTGTTTTTTGGTGCCCGCCACCCCATGACTAACTCCTTATAATTCCTAACTACCACTGGGCAAATGAGCCCCTCATTTTTCTTTAGCCCCAATTTTGCATACATTTATTTGTTTTAAAGCACTTGTAAAATATGGCTTTATTAATCAACTCAGTTATTTCCATAAAATATTTTCTGTGCTTTGCAACAGGCATGTTAACTCTCTACGCTACAGTATGGTGAGTTATAGCTGCTTTGTACAAAACTCCCATCTTTTTCCTTGGCAGGAACATTAATCACAAGAGGTATCTTGATATTTTAATTGTTTCCTGAAGGCTGAGCGCAAACGGAGCTTTTCAACACGTGCTTTAAAATCGCACGTTTTGTAAGTTATTGATAAACACAGCGCCTCCATGAGGTTAGCGCCCCCAAATCGAGGCTCACCACCCGGTGCGGCCGCACCACTTGCACCGCTATAAAGCCAGCTGTGCGTAGATGGATTATTCACTTTTAAATGCGATATTGATGCGATGTTGAATTTTTTTGTTGCTTTTTAAACAGATATATATAGTAAAAGAGACCCCAAAATAGAAATATAAAACAATAAAAAAAAATATCAGCAACATTTTCAATTTCAACTGGACCATAAAGGAAGAAGGTAAATAGAAATGCTTTAGTTATATACAGGGCCACTAGATTGTTATGGCAAAAAGGACCTCAGTGTGAGGCAGAGTTGACCAATTTATATGTAAAAAAAAGTCCACCTAGGCATTTACAACACCAATAGCTCTAACTGAAAAAATGCGAGATCCATTGCATTGCAAACGCTTGTTTAACTAGCTTTAGATTAGAGAAGGGTCGCAGATCGTAAAAGGGAGCATAGTCACAATATGAGACACAATAGCAATGTGGTTTAAGGTAGTTTCTGGACATATCTGTACAGTTCGAAATCGGTCATTCACGCGTTCCGTGTCTGTTGTAACATTGGCGGAAAAGCAATTGCTTTGCTATATATAGTGAGAGCTGTAGCTCAGCCTTACATTCTTCAAGGGCAAGTGACTTCGGTGATAGTTACTCTGTTAATAACGGCGCTTAGAAACTGCAAAAATGCAGTATGAAGCGCAAAATAAAGGCAACTTATTAAGTATGTGGTAAGCTTTGCCGTTGCACAACCCATGTATTAACCCTTCAATGTCGAGCCACTTACTCAGCTGGAGAAGTTTTTGTTTCGTGGACGTGAGATTAACACAAAATGACAGGTAAAAACGTCACGAGTACAGAACAAGTTATTCAATTTGTCTGAGCAGGGAACACGTATGACCAGAGCATTCCTTCGCAAGTGAGCACGTGGTGAAAGGTCCCTGAGCAGTTCAACAGTTTCAGGAAGTTGCGCTGCGAAATATATAAGTGCCCCAAGGTACACTTTGTGGAGGTGATGCTGAGACGGAGCGCACACAGCCCGGTAGATGCTGCTCTCGCCGTGCAGACTTCGGGCTGTTCTGTGCCCGGGCGGCGAGTTCTAGTCCTGCTTGACAACCGACAATAGACTTTCCGTCGCGTAACCAGAGCGAGAGTACTGGAACATTCCAAGTCGAGAGTTAAGGCTAGTCATTCGGGACAGCCAGCGGGTAAACATCACGTCACCTTGGACTACCGTGCCTTAAGCTATTTTTACTCAATGTATTACATACATAGTTAAGCATAAAACTAGGGCTTTGAAGCGGTCTGTCTAATGTAATGGGGGGTTGTTTAATCACCAGCTAAATATCTTAGATTCCCTTAGGCATGCATCAGTATTTCGGTTGTTCTCTGAGTTTTCTGTTGGTGCTTTTAGATCTGGAGCACAACAACTGACACACACCTAAAACCAACCAGGACATTTAGCGTTGTCAGTGTGTTTTTTTAGCTGTTTAAGATAAATGAGTAAAACAGTAATTTTGGTGTAAATAATATTGAAAGTGTTTTAACCCTGAAGTTGTAAGATTGTGAATTGAACATTACTGAGACCCGTGGAAGGGGTAGTGATCTTCATTGTGTCTCAATCATTCCAGTTATATTCAATCTAATTTAGACGTAATCACTTTGTTCCACATCTCCATCTAACACACCGTTCCTTTCCTCTCCAGCACCCTCTTTTTCACTTTCTCATACATGCCAACATTTTAGAGGAGGAAAGTGGGAGATTTAAAAAATAATAATAATAATAATCGGGCGAATGTATTTTCCCCATTGACCTCTATTTAAGCAGGGGCAATTTTAGGTGGAAGGCATCAAAAGCTAAACCATCTGAGGCTTCAAAAATTGGGAATCTCCCGCCTGAACCGGTCTATTGGCATGTATGCTTTCTCCTACATGTACTTCCTTGCATCTCCTTCACTTCACCAATAGGGTGACCACCATTATGTAATTATTGGGGACCGTCCGCAATGTATCTATAATGTCGATTGCCTGTGATCATTGATTTAACAAACAGAATTTGTCTGTAATTTTAGCCCTTAGCCAAAGATTGAAAGTTAATTCCGACAATTCATATTCTCCAGCGAGTGGAAGGGAGGGAGTATCTTGTGCTGTGATCCTGAGGGAGGGGCATCTTCCCGAAATAACTGTAAATGTGCACAACTGGTAAATCTGCAAATGTAAAGGCTGTTTTGGAGCTGATATAGGCATTAATTGCTGAAGTCACTTGAAGATTCTTGATATCGAAGATATTTTCTCTTTGAGAGGTACTGTAAGAGTGTTCTAACCTGAGCTGTGGAGTGCATGCTTTTAATGGACAGTTATAAAAAATGTTTGCACTAGTTATAATCTGCATATTACTGAAATCTATACTTTAGAAGCACTTTTATCTTTAACCTAAATTTATATGGGCTGTTTGTGGCAGCGTATATTATACTGTGTGTCATGCACATTTAAAATAATATCCCACAAATGTATACTGCTTTCAGGGACCTAGTAGCACAAAAAATACTCAAGTCACTTTTTCCTGCCGCACCAACAGTATTGAATACTATGGGCCTCTGATTGCACACATAGACATCTGTAGTGATTGCACTATCCAAAAGAGATTTCATAACATAATATAGTGCATTTCATGTTGATTAGTTTAACTTCCATTTATTTTTCATTTAAGGTGTGCCTTATTTTATATGTAGTTACTTGATGGCGAGCGATCAACAGAGTGGTTATAGAACATTTTGTTCTTTTTAGCCTTGCTTTTGACTCTGCCTCCATGCCCACTGACCCTGCCCCCACTGCAGAGTCCATACGTCTTTTAATGCACTTCAACCGCTGCATTGAAAAGCTATGTAGGGTCTGAAAAAGCCAGTGATATTAGCAAATGGTGTCCTGCCTTCCGTTACCTTCATTTTGTACTTCTTTTTTAAGATATTGTGGCAGATTAGCCTGTGATCTATATTTATTTAACACACTGTACTATTCATCCTACATAATTGTTTGAAACAAATATCTTATGGTTTTAAAGGCCATTGAAGAAAAGGAGATAACCTAGTCAGTGGCCTAAGTGCACTATATGTGACCAGAAAGCCTGGGTTTAAATCCTTAATTTCTTGCATGACAAAATTGTGGGATCTAAGTGAAATCAATTTACTTCATGTCTTTAAATTATTTTAAATTGACATTTGAGATTTAATTCAGTTTAGAATTGACTGTGCACAAAAGGCTCACTTGTATGTTTTATTAGCCGGTAATGTTCCACCATCCATAACAATAGTTTTGGACATGATATAAGGGACGCCAGATAATTGTTTCACTTTGTTCTCTCGTGATGTTCTCAAGTTGGAGCGTTAATGAATGTTTTAAAGTTCATGTTTAAATCTTTGGACCTAATTTAGGTCTTGGCAAAGGGAAATACTCCGTTACAAACATGATGGATATCCTGTCCACCGTATTATGATCCCATTATATCCTATGAGGACACTAGTACGGCGGATGGCATATCCATCACGTTTGTGACAGAGTATTCCCTCTGCCAAGACCTAAATCAGGCCCTTTACGTCATATACATGTCAAGCAATTTTGTGATCTAATTTACTAAATTGAAACACAATCATATGCTTTTTTTAAAAATATGTTCTTGTTGTATGCCAAAAGAGATAATAGAGGATAGTAGCCAGGTATGTATCACTAGATTCCACTGTACATTTACAGAACAGTGCTGGGCTATATACAATTATTAAGAGTTAGCACACAATTGTGAAATGTTTCTGTGTAACAAACTGACCCATAATAAACTGTCCCTCCCCAATGTTCCCACCCTGTTGCCACTGCCTTAGCTATAAGCCAAGGGAAACAGAGCAATAAAACCTGTGGTGCTTAGAAAAAGAGTTCTAGTGCAGAAATCATCACAGTGTGTCAGAGATAGGCACCCTTTGGACCACTGACTTGTGTTTTTGCCTAAATCGTCAAGAACAACTAGTAGATGGAAAATGAGAGTGTATGTGTTAGGGGTGGTTTACGGGGTGAGAGTATCATCCTTGGTGCAGTCTTTAAAGCCCTCCACCAAAATATCCCACGTCTGTGCAATAAAATATTTTCTTAGATCTTCTTATTCCTCTCTGTCTAAAGTGTGCTCTCAGATTGAAACCAAGAGCTTGAGACCTCAGTCCAGGTCACGATAGTCAATGAAGTGAATGTGTCCACTGCAGTGTGATATTGCATTTTGCTAGAAGCAGAGTCAAGTTGAGGAACCTGCTGGAGGATGACTGAAACTTAGGGGCTGCATTGAGCCACTTTGTAACTCTTTGAGCTACATTATGCCTGCACCAGGCATACTGTATGCAAAGGAGGCGTTCCCCTGTGAGGGGGGGCGAAAAAATGGCACAAAGAAAACTAAGAGATTTCTTGGCGTAATTTTTTTCTGCACTTTTAATGCCTGCTCAGAGAAGGCGTTAAAAGGAGGAACACCAATGTTTACAATGGGCCCCTATGTACTGTTCAGGGTGAGCGCTAACATTTTGGTGCTAAACCAGAACAGTACATCAATAGGGTAAAAATGTTGACGCTATTGCCCCCTACCCTGTGCCATGGTGTGCTGTATCTTAGATACAATGCATACACAGTGGTGGTTAGGGGGCGTTAAAGGGCGCAAGGAAAGTGGCACTGCCCTGGGTGCAGCACCACTTTCCTCAAATCTGCCCCTTAGTATTCCTGTACGTCCCTAGTATATGGTACTGTGTGTACCCAGGACATGTAGGTTAAATGTTACTAGTGGATTGCAGCACTTGTGCCACCACTCAAGTGACAAGTGAAAGCATGGCTCTAAGCCTCCTACTGCAACCTAGTAGTGAAGTTTTAAACCTTCAAATTCGACTTGACAAAATAACCATTTTTGATAGGCCTAAACCTTCTTTTTAATACTTATACATGAGCGCTAATGCAGGCCTTAAGTTCCCCGAGGGTAGGTCTCATGGTATTTGAAAAGCAGGACATGGGTAATTAAGCTTTACATCTTCTGTCAGTGAAAAATCTCCAAAGTTGTTTTTCACTGTGGCAAGGATGGCACTAAGTTAGAAAGGCACTGAGTTACACTGTAACACCATATCATGTATAACTCAATTTTGGTGGCAGCACCATGACTCAAGGACTCTAATAGGAATTTAAAATCTGATTTGATGATAAAGTCAGATTTTAAATTACTCTTTTTAAAAATGCCACATTCAGAAAGTTGGCATATCCTTACATAAAGACTTCTGTAGCCCTTTCAAACTTAATTCCTAACTGTTACCCAGCAGCCTGCTCTCCCTCTACAAAGAGGTGTGAATAACTCCCAAGAAAGGGAATAAAAGAGCCTTAACGTCCTCCGACAGGATGGCCTGGGGTTTATATCCATTTCACTGACTGAGTTAGTTCCCTTCACGTCCACTCACTGTGTTTCTGGTGCTGACTTTTCCCTTAACTTTGTTTCCTTTAATATGATTGCTTCATATTAATGAAAATGTTTTTACTTTATAGCTTTTATCCATTACGAACAGCACTGGTTGCTTGAAATGCATTGGAGGTCTGTGTAATTGATTGATTTTTTATTTTATATTTTGCAAATCCTCTATTAAAGTTTGTTTTTGAGAAGATTACTCTACATCTGTATTATCGGTTTGAACACATTACTTTGGACGTGGAAAAAAACATTCATTAACACTTCTTAGAAAACATAAATTAACTTTTGCACATGTCATAAGAGTTAAGTTTTGGCTTTGGAAAAGAAACTCAGGCCCCAGAGGTTTTTTTTAAATTCCCCTCACATCTCTCTCAAATTAAGCCTGATTGCAATGTGCTAAAGCTACCAATAGTTGAGCCCAGGTTTAAATTTGTGAAACCTAACAGGACCAATTAAGGAATAATGCCATTATTACTTGTGTAAGGCTACCACACACCTCAACCAATGCTCCACTTTCTCACAATTGTAAAATAGAATCAGTGACGCAGAAAGGAGTGTCACATATGTGTGCCTATGTTCATGCATGCATGTGTGACTAATCTCATGACTAGAGTTGTTGTCTGCTTTGCTAAACTACATCATTTACAATGACAAAACTGGAGAGCAGTACAAGAGTTGAAATTTAGAGTGGACCGCATTCTTATAGAAAACTGCATATTTTCATATGTGTAGATTTATACTGCTAGGAATTCACAAATATTTCTAGTTATATACTTGGACATCTACAGCAGTCCTAGGTTTATAGGTGTACTCCTGAAATACATTTATAATTCCATTTTTGCATGACCAATGATACACATATAGTTGATTGTGCAAACAATTTGGCAGATTGCAACAAATGCACTTGCAAATGTTTTTTCTCTATGTGGGAAGTACTTTATCCGATAGCAAAATTGCATCCCTTACACCCACACCTGTTTTGTGGGTATACAGATCCTCTTTTCACTTTGCTCTGTGCAATGTACTTTTCTGATCTTTTTTAGGCTGGGAAGGAGTATGTGTATTCCTACAAATGTACACTTTGTGGAAATTCACTAACTCACATGACCGTGATGTGCCTTTTCCTCAGTGCTTGTGAGTAGGTTTACTTACAAACAAATCTATATGTAAGTTCTTTTATAAGTACACATCCCACTTTTTGAATTGGTTTGTACTTGTTAAAGCATAATTGCACGTGTAAGCCACACATTGACACTCAAGTACCTTTTTGTAAAAGCCTATCATGTTATTCATTGTGAAAAGTTTAGATATTCTTCCATTTTTAATTAGGCTTTAAAGAACTGTATACAGTTCTCCAATCGACAATGGAGCTGTGTTAAAAACAATCAATTAGGCCTCATCCGTGTGCTGAACTCATCAGAACGCTCATCAATATCACTCCTGGTGTTACTAGGTAGGTTTGTAGTTTCCAAGGAGGAGACCCTTCTTTTGTCAATTTCCTGAACAAATGGTAGTTACTGAGGTTGGTTAACTGCCAACATTATATTTTGCACTTAGTTTCAGATTTGCTTTTCATCTTGTTAAACATTGATTTACACAGACTGAATATCTTGTTAGGAAAAGTTATTGTCAAAGTAGTAATTGTGTTCTACATTTTAGTAATAGAACTTTATTAAAAAAAATAGCCAGTTGTGAAATTATATTTATGTGGATATCCCTATTATTCTCAAAAATATTTCACCAATATTTTTGGGGGAGAAAAAAGTATCAGTTTGTCTTGGTACCTTTTCAATGGTGTGAATTGTATCCCAATAAACATTTCTACCATAGCTTTTTTTGATAAATGCTGTGAGTGAGTCTCACTATTTAATTTCACACACTGTAAGCTCTATCATAATCAATTGGGAGTGCTAACAGCCAGTGTCTACATTGTAAAATAAGGTTACCTGCTGTACAGCTATGGTAAGAGGCTCTGCAATGGTAGCATGTGAACACATCCATATTAGCATGTGCATAGGTGTACAAGCTGAGCTTGTGAGATTGCTGTCTAAGTTGGCCTAGTATTCCTGCACAGGTCACCTGTCCCAGAATGGACACATAGGGGATTGATGATTACCTGAGTAGGGCTGACAATATGAGTGGATATTATTAGTGTATGTACATCTGTAGTGATTACAGAAACGTCTGTGTGCTTCCCTGTATTGCACACTTTGGGCAAAATCTACATCTGACTACGATATAGCCATAGTTAGGCCTGGAAACACAGATGACTGAACAATGTTATTAAAAATCACAATCCTTAATACAGATTTGACAATAATAGCCACATATCTGCAGTCCTTAGAGCACCTTAAGATATATAAGATTTCTCAGACTCGATTTCTTGTTAGATTCCAGGTGTTTGTTTCTAATACTGGGCCAGTTGGAGGATCAAAGGTGTTCACATAAAATATGGCCATTTGTGTAGGAAAGTACCATATTTCTTGGCATATTACCCCCATTTATACCTGTATGTCAGTATGTTTTTGCCTGTCTCACTGAGATCCTGCTGGTCAGGACCTGTAGGAGGCTGGCCTGGCTTATAGTGGGTAACTGAAGGTACTTACACCTTGTGCCAGGTCCAGTTATCCCTTATTATTAGTAGATTAGTAGTGTTCTAGCAGCTTAGGCTGAACTAGGAGACATGCAAAGCTCCTACTATACCACTTATACCATAAAGCACTATATCATAAGAATCACAATACTCAGAGTTACTAAAAATAAAGGTGCTTTATTTTAGTGACAATGTGCCAAAAATATCTCAGCGAATATACTCCCTTAGGCGGTAAGCAAAATACACAAAATATACAAACAAACCAAAATAAGGTAAGTAAACAGTTAGAAAAGTAGTGCAAACACTGTAGAATATAATAGGATGCAATTGTCCTAGGGGCAACACAAACCATATACTAAGAAAGTGGAATGCGAATCACTTAGGGACCCCAGGCCTAGTGTAGTGTGTAGAGGGTCGCTGGGAGTGTAAGAAAACACTAAGGGTGTCCAAGATACCCCATCCCAAGACCCTGAAGAGTAGGAGTAAAGTGACCCTACTTCCCCCGAAACACACAAAAGTCATGATAAGAGATTCTGTAAAGACCAAAACTGACTGCAAAGCACTGAAGATGGATTCCTGGACCCGAGGACCTGCAAAGGAAGGGGAGCAAGACCAAGAGTCACAAAAGTGTCCAGGAGCCCACTAAACCCGGATGAAGCTGCAAAATGGCTGCCTCCGTGTGAAAGAAGCTGAAGATTCTGCAACAACGGAAGATGCCAGGAACTTCTCCTTTACACAGAAGATGTCCCACGGCATGCTGGAGGATGCATAGATGTTTCCATGCAGAAAGACAACAAACAAACCTTGCTAGCTGCAAAGCTCACGGTTGAAGAAAATGGGTGCTGTCTGGGCTCAGGAAGGATCAGGAGGTTTCCCCTTGGAGGAGGAGACAGAAGGGGCGCTCAGTAATACAGAGAGCCTGCGCAGTAGCCCCCGCAGAAGTACTTGAACATGGGTTTATGAAAACTGAGCACAGCAGTCACCTCAACACTACAAAAGAGGGTCCCACGAAGCCGGTGGTCAACTCAACGCAGGACAGAGTGCTGGGGACCCAGGCTGTGCTGTGCATGAAGGATTCCTTGCAAAAGTGTACAGAAGCCCTGCAGTTCACGCAGTACACAGGATTACTGTCTGGCGTGGGGAGGTAAGGATTTACCTCCACCAAATTTGGACAGATGGACCACTGGACTATCGGGGACATTTGGATCCAGCTCCTGTGTTCCAGGGACCACGCTCGTCACAATGAGAGGGGAGCCAGAGGACCGGTGAAGCAGAAGTTTGGTGCCTGCGTTAGCAGGGGGAAGATTCTGTCGACCCACAGGAGATTTCTTCTTGGCTTCCAGTGCAGGGGGAAGGCAGACAGCCCCCGGAGCATGCACCACCAGGAAACAGTTGAGAAAGTCGGCAGGATTAGGCGCTACAATGTCGCTGGTAGTCTTCTTGCTACTTTGTTGCAGTTTTGCAGGCGTCCTGGAGCAGTCAGCGGTCGATCCTTGGCAGAAGTTGAAAAGGGAGATGCAGAGGAACTCTGATGAGCTCTTGCATTCTTTATCTGAAGAGAAACCCACAGGAGAGACCCTAAATAGCTCTCAGAGGAGGATTGGCCACCTAGTCAGGTAAGCACCTATCAGGAGGGGTCTCTGACGTCACCTGCTGGCACTGGCCACTCAGAGGCCTCCATTGTGCCCTCACACCTCTGCATTCAAGATGGCAGGGGTCTGGGGCACACTGGAGGAGCTCTGGGCACAACCCCTGGGATGGAGATCGACAGTTTCACACCAGAGCAGGGGCTGGGGTATCCCTGAACCACTGTAGACCGGTTTATGCAAGGAGGGCACCATCTGTGCCCTTCAAAGCATTTCCAGAGGCTGGGGGAAGCTACTCCTCCTCAGCCCTTAACACTTATTTCCAAAGGGAGAGGGTGTAACACCTTCTCTCAGAGGAAATCCTTTGTTCTGCCTTCCTGGGTCTGGGCAGCTCCAGACCCCAGGAGGGCAGAAGCCTGTCTGTGGGTTGGCAGCAGCAGTAGCTGCAGTGAATACCCCAAAGAGTTGGTTTGGCAGTATCCGGGGTCCACGCTGGAGCCCCGGGGATGCATGAGATTGGCGCCCCAATACCAGATTTGGCATGGAGGGACAATTCCATGATCTTAGACATGTTACATGGCCATATTCTGAGTTACCATTGTGAAGCTACACATAGGTATTGACCTATATGTAGTGCACGCATATAATGGTGTCCCCGCACTCATAAAGTCCAGGGAAATCGCCCTGAACTATGTGGGGGCACTTTGGCTAGTCCCAGGGTGCCCTTACACTTAGTAACTTTGCATCTAACCTTCACTAAGTGAGGGTTAGACATATAGGTGACTTATAAGTTACTTAAGTGCAGTGTAAAATGGCTGTGGAAAAACATGTACGTTATTTCACTCAGGCTGCAGTGGCAGTCCTGTGTAAGAATTGTCTGAGCTCCCAATGGGTGGCAAAAGAAATGCTGCAGCCCACAGGGATCTCCTGAAACCCCTGTACCGTGGGCACCTAGGTATCATATACTAGGGAATTATAAGAGTGTTCCAGTGTGCCAATCTGAATTGTTAAAATTAGCCACTAGCCTGCAGTGACAATTTTAAAAGAAGAGAAAGCATAAACACTGAGGTTCTGGTTAGCAGGGCCTCAGTGATACAGTTAGGCACCACACAGGGAACACATACAGACATAACTTATGAGCACTGGGGTCCTGGCTAGCAGGATCCCAGTGACACAGGCAAAAACAAACATACATATAAGTAAAAAATGGGGGTAACATGCCAGGGAAGATGGTACTTTCCTACATCTAGTAGCTATCTTCCAGTTTTGGGATGTATTCTTATGGGTTTGAATCCCAGCATAAGCATTTGACTGAACATGCTGTGATCCTGTGCAAACCACTTAATTGCTATATGCCTACAATTGAAAATATGTGAAAGCATTCCTATTATACATATGTGAAAAGCAATTTAGACATGCAAATCTGCACTTCACTTGTATGATCTTGTGTTGGTATGCAACAACTGCATTAGTATACTGTCCTGTATTGCTTCCTACTAAGGTCATGCTGTATAGATACCCAGGCCTACATTTCAGAGTATTAATAGGACATGCTACTTTCATGGAAGCATTCACGCTAGAATGATAACTCTAATCATTAAATCACCTGGTACTGATATCTTTCGATGATCTGCTTTCTTAGTGAGTGTCAAATAGACACCATGGCTCTCATTACAACCGTGGCAGTTAATGCTGCCTACCGCCGTGCTGATCGCCGCCAACATATCGTGACCGCGGCGGTATTCCACCACGGGTATTATGACCCACACTGAGAATTCCGCCACAATACAGACACCCACACAGGCCTGCCAGCCCAAAGGTCAGTGATAAACTGGCGATAGCAAAAGCCACACCGTTATGCCAACAGGAATACGCCCACAGTATCACGATCCACGAATCACCGCAGCGGTCTTTCAAATGCGGTAAACTATTGGCGATACACACCGCTACACTCATAATACACACACATTTACAAAACACCACCAGATTGGACAATTCAAACTACACACACCTGACACACATACACACACCACACCCACACACTCACACCACTATAAAACACACAACCACATTACCCACAACCCTTTACGAGAAAAAAAGATTGCCTACACAGAGAGACACAAGTCAGAAGCACCCACTCAATCAGAGGCACAGAACACCATCGCCCCTCCACCATCCACACACATCACAGCATACACCCCAATACATCATCCCACACATCACTCCATACATCCTCAAGCATATCACTCGCACCACATCCATGGCACCCCAAAGACACCCCAGGTTTTCAGAGGAGGAGCTAAGGGTCATGGTGGAGGAAATCATCCTGGTAGAGCCACAGCTATTCGAATCACAGGTGCAGCAGACGTATATTGCAAGGAAGATGGAGCTATAGGGGAGAATCCTGGACAGGGTCAACGCCGTCGGCAGCACCCAAGAACCAGGGATGACATCAGGAAGAGGTGGAACGATTTACGGGGGAAGGTGCGTTCCTTGGTTGCAAGACACCAGGTAGCCATACAGAGGACTGGAGGTGGACCCCCACCTCCTCACCCACAACTAACCACATGGGAAGAGCAAGTCTTGGCAATCATGCATCCTGAGTGCTTTGCAGGAGTAGCAGGAGGATTGGACTCTGGTGAGTCAAATCTTTACTACTTTATCCCCCCCCCACACTACCTGTATGCCATCACAAACTCCTACCCCTACCCTCACCCCATCACTCCACCACCTCGCATATACCCCACTATCACAACCCACCCATCCCAATACCAAGCCCTGCATGCAACACCAAAGCATGGACCTCCAACACAGACCTGCATGGACACCCATCACCACAGCATGCCCAGTAGAGAGACTCACCCAGCCCACAAAATTACCACTCACACAAGGCCAAGCTGACAGGGAAATCACAATCATACAGGGAAACACACCCATGCACAAGATGGCACACACAGATACATTAACACTGCATTTGCATCCCCACAGGACCCATACTCAATGTCACCGGAGAGGAGGTGCCAGCTACATCCAGTCCCACCTCAGAAGAGGCCCACAGTGACAACAGCAGCTCTGCACGCCTGGATCAGGGTGACCAACCTGGCCCATCAGGGACCTCTGGACAGTCGGTTCCCCTGCCACAGTCCCAACCCACCACAGAACCTGCTCTCTCAGGAAACTCCAGCACAGCACCCACCCAGCGGGCCCATGCCACTGTCCCCAGGACACATCAATAAGCAGTGTGTCCACCACTACAGGGACCCCCGGCAACCCCACAAACACAGGACGATCAGGGACCTGGGGTCAGTGGCAGTGGGCACACATTTCAGGTGACAGAGGCACAGGACAACAGGGAAGCAGGGAGGACTGCTGTGCGACAGGGGGAGGACAGGCCCAGAGAACCCACTCTCCACGAGGCACTCTCCAACATCTTGGGAGCATACCAAAGTTGCAGGAGACCCAGCGGCTGCAGGAGGGACAGTACGTGGGGATTATGGATGACCTACCAAAAGTCTACACAATCCTGGTCACCATTGCAGGGATGCTGGCTGACATGGGCAAGACCATGAGGGAGGCAGTGGCACAACAACGGGCGCCTGACACCAGCCAAACCGAGGAACAGCCTTTTACCTCTGCCGGTGCTAGCGGACAGGAGGCCCCGCCACAGGACCAACAGGCCACCAGCACCCCAACCCCTGCAGAAGGAGAATCACCCCGCAAACGGTCCCTGCGATCCAGGCAGAAGCCAGAGAACATTACCAAGACCCCGGCCAGGAAATAAGACTCTCCTGATTGCCACCCTTGTGTCCTACACTGTCACCCTGTCCACCTTAAACTGCAATTACTCCCCTTGCATTGCCCCATTGGACAATGCACCTGTGATACCAAGAGACTAGACTCTACCATGGGCCTTCCTCCACAATCAGCCCAGCCAATTGCACATCCCCCTCTACTTATGAGCACCTAAATAAACACCCTTGGAACACCCTTGGAACAAATACCAATCTAGAGTCTGTCAAATGATTCACAAATAAAGTGGTAAATGGCTGTGAAATAACGTGGACATTATTTCACTCAGGCTGCACTGGCAGGCCTGTGTAAGAATTGTCAGAGCTCCCTATGGGTGGCAAAAGAAATGCTGCAGCCCATAGGGATCTCCTGGAACCCTAATACCCTGGGTACCTCAGTACCATATACTAGGGAATTATATGGGTGTACCAGTGTGCCAATCAGAATTGGTAAAAATGGTCACTAGCATGCAGTGACAATTTTAAAGGCAGAGAGAGCATTAGCACTGAGGTTCTGATTAGCAGAGCCTCAGTGACACAGTTAGGCACTACATAGGGAACACACATTCAGGCCACAAACTGCTGCCAACCCACAGACAGGCTTCTGCCCTCCTGGGGTCTAGGCAGCCCAGTCCCAGGAAGGCAGAACACCTTTGGAAACAGATGTTAAGGCATGAGAGGAGTAGCCTCTCCTGGCCTCTGGGAATGCTTTGAAGGGCACAGATGGTGCCTTCCTTGCATAATCCAGTCTACACTGGTTCAGGGATCCCCCAGGCCCTGCTCTGGTGCGAAACTGAACAAAGGAAAGGGGAGTGACCACTCCCCTGTCCATGACCACCCCAGGGGTGGTGCCCAGAGCTCCTCCAGTGTGTCCCAGACCTCTGCCATCTTGAATGCAGAGGTGTGAGGGCACAATGGAGGCCTCTGAGTGGCGAGTGCCAGCAGGTGACATCAGAGACCCCTCCTGATAGGTGCTTACCTGACTAGGTGGTCACTCCTCCTCTAAGGTCTATTTGGGGTCTCTCCTGTGGGCTTCTGTTCAGATAATGCATGCAAGAGCTCACCAGAGTTCCTCTGCATCTCCCTCTTTGACTTCTGCCAAGGATCGACCGCTGACTGCTCCAGGACGCTTGCAAAACCGCAACAAAGTAGCAAGAAGACTACCAGCAACATTGTAGCGCCTAATCCTGCCACTTTCTTGACTGTTTATTGCTGGTGCATGCTCTGGGGGCTGTCTGCCTTCAGCCTGCACTGTAAACCAAGAAGAAATCTCCTGTGGGTCGACGGAATCTCCCCCTGCTAACGCAGGCACCAAACATCTGCTTCACCAGTCCTCTGGGTCCCCTCTCATCTTGACGAGTGTGGCCCCTGGAACACAGGAGCTGGATCCAAGTGACCCTCACAGTTCAGTGGTCCATCTGTCCAAATTTGGTGGAGGTTAGTCCTTGACTCCCAAACGCCAGACAGTAATCCTGTGTACTGGATGAACTGCAGCTTCTAGGGCTTCTGTGCACTTTTGCAATGAATCCTTTGTGCACAGCATAGTCCAGGTCCCCAACACTCCATCCTGCATTGCTCAACTCGCTGGTGGGACCCTCCTTCGTAGTGTTGAGACGACTGCCGTGCTCAGTTCTCTTGATCCCATGTTCATGTGCTTCTGTGGGTGCTGCCTGCTTCTGCATGGGCTCTCTGTTGCTGACGGCCCCCTCTGTCTCCTCTTCCAAGGGGCGACCTACTGGTCCTTCCTGGGCCCGGGCAGCACCCATTTTCTTCAACCACAACCTTTGCAGCTAGCAAGGCTTGTTTGCGGTCTTTCTGCGTGGAAACAACTCTGCATCCTCCAGCACGCCGTGAGACAACTTCTGTGCAAAGGAGAAGTTCCTGGCATCCTCCGTTGTTGCAGAATCCTCAGCTTCTTCCACCCGGAGGCAGCCATTTTGCACCTTCTTCCGGGGTTTAGTAGGATCCTGCCCCCCCTGGACACTTTTGTGACTCTTGGACTTGTTCCCCTTCCTTTTCAGGTCCTGAGGTCCAGGAATCCATCTTCAGTGCTTTGCAGTCTGTTGTGGTCTTTTCAGAATCTCCTATCATGACTTTAGTGTGTTTCTGGGGAAGTAGCGTAACATTACTCCAACTTTTCAGGGTCTTGTAATGGGGTATCTTGGACACCCTTGGTGTTTTCTTACACTCCCATCGACCCTTTACACACTACACTAGGCATGGGGTCCCTAAGTGGTTTGCATTCCACTTTAATAGTATATGGTTTGTTTTGCCCCTAGGCCTATTGTATCCTATTGTATTCTACAGTGTTTGCACTACTTTTCTAACTGTTCTACTTACTTGATTTTGGTTTGTGTGTATATTGTGTGTATTTTACTTACCTCCTAAGGGAGTATATCCTCTGAGATATTTTTGGCACATTATCACTAAAATAAAGTACCTTTATTTTTAGTAACTCTGAGTATTGTGATTCTTATGATATAGTGCTATATGATATAAGTGGTATAGTAGGAGCTTTGCATGTCTCCTAGTTCAGCCTAAGCTGCTCTGCTATAGCTACCTCTATCAGCCTAAGCTGCTAGAACACTACTAATCTACTAATAAGGGATAACTGGACCTGGCACAAGGTGTAAGTACCATCAGGTACCCACTATAAGCCAGGCCAGCCTCCTACAAGCACCTCAGCCCCGCCACCAGCACCGGGGGGAGCACCGGCGCAAACACCGCCAACTGCACTGCTGCTGGAACCACTGCTGTCAGCAGCAACATCCCCAGTGGGCAGCCCTCCTAGGCTGCAGGAGAAGGGCTGGAGCCTCCCTCCACCACTGGCAGCACCGGCACCTGCGCCACGGCCAGCACCGTCAGCAGCCCCGCCGCAAGCTCCGCCCCAAGCGCTGCCAACTGCACTGCTGACAGTAGGACCACTACCAGCAGCAGCAGCCCCAATGGTCGGCTGTCCGAGGCTGCAGGAGACTGGCTGGAGCCTGCCACCACCACTGGCAGCACCCGCACCAGCACTGGCACTACCACCAGTTTGCAGCCTTAGGCGCCTCAGGACGTAGTCTAGCCCTGCCTCCATGGACTATCATGCAACCTGGTCTCTGCAAATCTCGTGCCTCAGACACCCAGGTGAGGGAATGTGAACTGCCACACCCCAAGTGCTGTATCACTGGGCACAAGGCCCCCTCCAAAACCAGTGGAGATATGCATCAATCACCCTTTCCTTGGCAGGATGAAGCACACTGGGCACAAAGCCCCCTCCAGAACCAGTGGAGATATGCATCCACTCACCCTCTCCTTGGCAGGATGAAGCACACTGGGCACAAACCCCCGTAGAACCAGTGGAGATATGCATCCACTCACCCTTTCCTTGGCAGGATGAAGCACACTGGGCATAAAGCCCCCTCCAGAACCTGTGGAAATATGCAACCACTCACCCTTTCCTTGGCAGTATGGAGCATACTGGGCACAAAGCCCCCTCCAGAAATATGCATCCACTCACCCTTTCCTTGGCAGGATGAAGCAGACTGGGCACAAAGCCCCCTCCAGAACCAGTGGAGAAGTCATCCACTAGAGAGACTGTAGCTTTGCACTCCCCAGGACCTAGCAGTTGGCAAACCACCCACTTGAGAGAATGTGGCTTTGCACTCCCCAGGACCAAGCAGTGAGCAAACCATCCACTCGAGAGACTGTGGCTTTGCACTCCCCAGGACCAAGCAGTGGGCAGACTACCCACTTGAGAGACTGTGGCTTTGCACTCCCCAGGACCAAGCAGTGGGCAAACCACCCACTTGAGAGACTGTGGCTTTGCACTCCCCAGGACCAAGCAGTGTGCAGACCACCCACTTGAGAGACTGTGGCTTTGCACTTCCCAGGACCAAGCAGTGGGCAGACCACCCACTTGAGAGACTGTGGCTTTGCACACCCCAGGACATCACTGTGGGCATGGAGCCCCCTCCAGGAGCAGTGGCGTAGTGCCATCTTCCGGCTGAGTTGTCCCCCCTCCCCATCTCCCTGAGGTGCCTGTGGGTTTACGACCTGATGCTCCTGCAGTATTCTCTCCGTATTGAGGCAGGAGTCAAGTGTGGGCTTGGCCCATGATTTTTGGCCCAGTGGCCCACGGACATTTGGAAAGGACAATGTACGGCCTTATGTAAATATTGTAAATTTTGTAAATACTGTTTTTATATTTGTTACGTATATCTGCCTATTTCTAATATATCACTGACTGGACTTTATGTCTTTTGTCCTTTCATTCTTCCAGGGGGTTATGGGGTGTTAATGTAATGTTGCTGCATGTGTTTGTGTGTGTGGTGTTGTGGGTGAGGGTGGGGGTGTTGTGTGTTGCGTGTGTGTGTCACTCTCTTTTTCCTCTCCCTCTCCCCTGTGTACTAGGTGCAGCACTCACTGTGGTCGTCGCTGCTGCCTTTGGTATTCCTAGTTGACGAGGAGGTAGACCGGCATGGGCAGGACCTGTAACTCGGGCTCCATGGAGTCCTGGTTCTTTGTTGCATGTCGAGAGGTGAGTGGTTTCCCTTCCAAACACTGTTTCCGCTGTGCTTTTGATGGTGCTGGTACCGCCCCGGAAAAGCTGGCGGATTGGCGGGTTGTGATGGGGTGGGCGGTATATTGTCTTCCACCTGTCTGTTGGCGGTTACTGCTGTGGTGTTTGTTGCTACCGCCGTGGCAGTCGGATTATTAAAGTGGCTGTCTGTGTTGGCGGTTTCCGCCTTGGTCGTGATCCCATTTTATTTACCGCCGCCTGTTGGCTGTATTACTGCCGCTTTTACACCAACCACTAGGGTTGTAATGAGGGCCAATGTGACATTAAACCTTGAAGAAGTAATCATCAGTTCCTTCTCAGGGGTATATTGTTATGCTAAAGTGCTGGTAGTAACTCATCAATTGCATATTTTAACAAAAATACAGTGTGGTAAATTACAATAACATATCAATAACAATGTGTAATTACATGCAGCGCTTAATGCCCATACTTTTTCCCTTTTCTAAGGACTACAAGTGACAAGTTGTTAGACCTGACATCCTTGGTGCGGCTTTCCCCCAAACCTTTTGCCTTCACTCTTTTTTCTGAATTTGTTTTTGTTGGCAGTAGGACTCTGTGCACGTTACCACTGCTAACTAATAGTAAGATGCTTGCTCTTTCTTCCTAAAACATAGTAAAATTGGCCTATGTCTTATGGGAATTAGGGTCGGTAGAAAAGAATCACTCTGCTTGCGGAGTTGGTGGAATTCAGGAACTCTGTGCTGTGTGTGTAATGCAGACTTCCTAATGAATTCGGCCATCTGGCGCATAGCGGAATTTTGTCCCATTGGTGCACACACAACTTCTTTTGGCATGCACTGGTGACCACCACAATACCTTTTGGATGGTTGCGAGTGTGCACGTGTGCCAGATTTGCCAGTTGCTAGCGCGTTTCTGGCTCCGACTGTGCCTAATTCTTATGCCTAATTCATGCTGACAGCTAAAACGAGCAACTGCGAGTGACAGCAAGGGCATGTCAAGCATTTTCTCTACTCTAGAAGCTGCTATCTCTACTCAAAAAGATGTTCTTGAGTGGATATTCTACTCCAACAGACAGTTCAAGTTGTTTTTTAGGGCAGGAATCCTCATTTTTATTTTCCTTTTTTTCTCAACAGGAAGAAAATGCCCCAGAGACTCCAACTTCCTGTTCCTATCCAGCAGGCTCCTCCCAGGGCTTTGCCCATCTCCTGGTCACTTTTCACTTGGATTTCAAGGTGGAAGGGCCACTCTCTTGGTCTGCTGCATATATACCATTGGATTTAAGGACTTTGCTTTTTTGAAATCACAAGTAAGTTCAAAAACTATTGTGTAAGGGAGTTGTTTGATAGGGCATGCACCAATAATTCTTTGTACTTCTATTTGATTTTTAAATTTGATTGCGGTGGGTGGTCTGGAGTTTCAGTAGGGGCCTAGTTATTTGTTTGCATTTCATTTTTCATCTTTTGTAAAGGAAAAATGTTGCACAGTTGAGTACATTTTCTCCATGGTTGTTACACTTGCAATATTAATTTGTTTTACTATGTGGCTTAGTCTGCCAACGGACCATCCATCCAGTAGGTCCAGTACTAGTCATCAGTGCATGAAAGAACTGTTTCTGTAGTTTTATTGCTTTAATTTAAAAACATCATTTAGGGCAGGGATGGCACCGGTTGAAATAAAAAATGTGGGCTATTTTTTTAATTACATGTTTTGTTTCTGCAAAATTGTATAGGTGGGGGAATCTTAGATACAAAGGGAGTGTTGTTGTAAAATTGTTCTAGTTCAGTTTTTCTTCATTTTTGGCAGTGCTGAATTAATGTATTGTTTTCTTCAGTGTTGCCATGCCTCCTTTGTCTGGCCAGTATGTGTGTGTGTTTGTTTGCCATAAGCCACCATTTGTATGTTTTCTCCATGCCATGTGGCAAGGGGCCATTTTATTTAGTCAGTGTCCATAGGCTTGAATGTGTTCTTTGCTTTCCATGCCTCCCTACTTGTTGGTTGACCATGTGGCTGGTAGCCATTTTGTGTAGCTACCCAGTGTGCTTTTGACATAGCCCTGTATGTGTTCTTTGTTGTGGCCATGCCACATTGGTTACTGTTATTTGTTGAAAATGTGACTGGTGGTCATTTTTTGTTGCCAACCAGTGTGCTTTTGCCATAGGTCTGCAAGTCTCCTTTGTTTTGACCATGCCTTCTTGCTTGCTGTTTGTTGACCATGTGGCTTGGGCCATTTTGGGCAGCCAGTCAGTGTGCTTTTTCCATAGGCCTGCATGTGTTCTTGGCTCTCCATGTCTCCTTGCTTGCTGTTGTTTGAGCATGTGCCCATTTTGTGTAGCCAGCCAATGTGCTTTACCATGGGCTTACATGTGTTCTTCGTTTTCCATTCCTCTTTCCTTGCTGTTATTATTGGGTGACCATCTGGTTAGGAGCCATTTTGTTCAGCCACCCTTTATTTTCAAAGCCATTTTCTAGAGAGATTTATAGGAAGCGGTATAGCTTTTTGTTTTTGTTAGTTATTTTAACTTTTCCCTTATATAACTTCAATAATATGCTTGAGGATCATTGTAGTAAACATAAATTATGATTATGATGTAGAATTTGATATTATATGCATTTTTTTGCATTTTTCGCCTGCACTTCCTTGCCTCCCAATAGTTTTTTCTCATAATCCAATAGTACACCAGCAATTAGTTTTTGTATTTATTAATTTTATTTTTTTGATTTTTTTAAAAGTTTTTTTATTGTGTAATTTTATTTGTTATTATATTTTTTCTATTTTATTTTTAATATTTATTTTGCATTTCGCCTCCATCTATCCACCTCCTGACGGCACTAGGTGCACTGTCCCACAACACCATTCATTTTTAAGCATTATTTCATTTTCCCCTGGACCTCCGCCTGCTATAGTAGGTGCACACACTTGCATCATTCATTTTTTAAGGAGTGTTCCATTTTCGTGTGCTCCTCCTTGATAGCCACAGGCGTCTCCCTTAGAATAGATGCACACAAAGCAAGAGTTACATCTGTGTCTTATTATCCTGATTGGAAATTAAAGTTTATGTTATGGTGTGGTTTGACTTTGAAATGGTTGGCTATATTGTTGTTAATTCTTTAGAATAATAACTTAAGTAACCAACCACACTAAATTATATTGTCTTTGTCAGTACTAATTCAAACTGTAACAGTGCCACATTTCACTAAATGCTATTCTTGCTTGTTTGATTTTAGGTGCACAAAAGACATCACACATGGTACTGCCAGACAGAAGGCCTCTACAAAGTGATGTGACCACACAATATATGACGCAAGTCCTCCAATCTCTTCTACTTGTGCATCTCAGTGGCACTGACAACTGACAGATTCAAGATGGCCCTAAAAAAAGGTACTGTCAAGAATGTGGCCATAAGAAGCAGCTTTACACCTCTGATGTTACTACCACAACCTTTTTCCCGAACGTTGCGCTTGCCACACTGGCCCTAGGGGACCAAGGTGATAGCAGCACTCCTGCATCAACAGTGCCAACCTAGCCTGAGCCCAAACCCATGTCTGTCAGCGAGGGATCCACTGCAATCATGGTGACACCAACAAGCAGTGAATTTGAATTGGATGTGTCTTTTTTGCAAAGTAGTACCTAATCATTGCAGGAAACTGAGCAAACACATCCAGCAATAGTAGATCGTCCTGGAGAAGGAGCAGAAAAGGAGGTTGAGCTTCCTGCTGAACAAGAACCTCCTCTTTTAGAACCATTGGGTCCAAGATCTCCAGCAAGCATAAGTAAAGATACTTCACTAGCTTCTCCAAGCCCCCCTTCTGATGATCTGAATATGGATTGGACCCCAACAGAGTCCGAAACATGCCAGAAGAAACAAGGTAAATGATAAGTTCCTGAAAGCCTTAGAATTATGGAAGAGGAAAAGGAGGATTACGGGCCAGTCATTGTCATGAACGCTGGCCCAGAGGAGACCGATAATACCATTCCTATTTAACCTGCTCTGAGGGATGTGGTACTGGTACCACCATCAGCTCCCATATCTGTAAGGCCCAGACTGAGACCTGCATCAACCCCTACCTCAGTAGAGGTATGCACTGCAGAGAAATAACCAACGACACACCCACTTACCTCCAGTTTTTCTTCAGGCAATGGCGCTGGCACACTAAGAAAGTTCTCCTCCCCAGATTAGGACTTTTTTATGAATAGCAAGGACAACATTGCCATATTCTCCATTTTCCAAATGAGTGATCGTTGAGGTAAGCCTGGTTCACACTGTGGTACTGGAGGCAAAACAACCATATGAAAAAACATCACGCAATCTGGTGGGAGCAGCACCTTAAAAACATTTACTGCAGATGGTGGCGAAGGTGAGGAGAACAGAGAATCAACTCTGATCATGGTAGGAGGTGAAAGTGTTAAGGAAGAAGAGGGTGACGTCTTTACGCAAAGCAGCCCTGTCCCCAGCAGTGCACCACTATCACCTGCCTCAGCAACCAAGAGTCAGATAGAGACACCACATTATACAGTGACAGCCCCAAGATGCTTTTCGGAAGGCCCCAGAAAAGAAAAATATCCACACTATTATTATGTGCATGTTTAGGAAGAAGGGTTCCTATGACCGCAGCCACCCGACAGCATGTATGTCCAATGGGAAGCTGGCTAAAATGTTAGCACTGGACCTCCTCCCTTTTTGTTTTGTGGAAGGAGTAGGATTTTTAGAATTTGTGGTGGCCATCTGCCCGAAATGGAAGATTCCCAGTCAGACTTGCCAGAGTTCCATCACTCCATCACGATGTGCTGCAATTAGTTGGACAAGCTTTGCAACAGAGTGATGTTCACACTTTCCACCTGATGACAGACATGTGGACCAGTTGTCAAGCAACTGAATACATGTGTATCACTTCACACTAGGGCCCTGATTTATACTTTTTGACGCAAACCTGCGTTAGTGCAGGTTTGCTTCAAAAAGTTTACTGCCGGCTAGCGCCATTCCTGGACACCAGCCTGGTGTCATATTTAAGGAATGACGCTAGCTGATAAGGCCCGGTTAGCGTCAAAATAAATTGCGCTAACCGGGTAGGGGAGGCGTAGTGGAAACAGGAGGTTGTGCGTCGAAGAATGGCGCTAGTCAGGTTAGAGTCAGTAAAAATGACGCTAACCTGACTAGCATCATTTTTTGACGCACAACCCACATGGACATGACTCTTGTCTTAGTAAAGACAGGAGCCATGCCCCCCTGCCCAGTGGCCATGCCCAAAGGACTTATGTCCCCTGGGCATGGCCATTGGGCACAGTGCCATGTTAGGCCCCTCTATGGCACTTGTAAAAAATTTTTTTTTTTAACTTAGCTGGACTTACCTTGCATGGGTCCCCCCATCCTTAGGTGTCCTCCAAGTGTGGGTTGGGTTTGCTTGGGGTCTCCATGAGGGCAGGGAAGGGCACCTATGGACTGCTCCGACCATGGAAATGAGCCCACAGGTCCCCTAACGCCTGCCCTGACCCAGGCATTAAATAATGGCACTAAACAGGCTTAGCACCATTATTTAAGGCCCTCCTCCTCCCGTGCATGAATTTTGCAGGGGAGGATAAATAAGGCACTATGGCCTTAAGGTAAATTTTCGCCCGAGAACGCCTACCTTGCATCTCATTCATGCAAGGTAGGTTTTCACGGTAAAAAAATTACGTTAGCTCCAATATTTTGACACTAGGCGGGTCGAGCTTCAAAATATAAATATGGGGTTAAGTTTGCGCCGGATTTCTGTAAAACAAAATGACGCAAATCCGGCATAAACAGAGTATAAATATGCCCCTTGATCTCTTTTGTGGGTGTTAGGCAACATCTAGCTACCGGCTTCCGAGCTGAAGAAACTTTCAAGGGTGTTCCGTGGCATTCAATAGTAGACATATTCACAATGGAGAAATTCCATGCAGCTGCAAACATCTTGGAAAACTTTTACAGGAAGGTGTTTCAATGGTTGCAACCCCGAGGACTTAGACTTTAATTTGTTGCCAATGGCAGTAATATAGTTAAGGTCATGGCTGATGGTGGCTATTTCAGGGTCCTGTGTTTGGTACACTGCTTCAACCTGGTTGTGCAGGACTTTCTCAGAAAAGAAGACATAGTCAGCAACATACCGACCATCTGCAGAAGAATCTGCACTCATTTCAGCCATTCTTTTAAAGTCCAGAATCAGTTGAGGAGTTGAGGATCATTCAGTGTGCTAACAGAGTACCAGTTAAAACCCTCTTATAGGAGGTCCCCACACATTAGAACTCAACCTATTACAAGTTGCAACATCTGTTTGAGTAGTACAGGCAGATAAATGGTTGTCATTCAAAGAGAAGGGATGCAATTGGGAAAAGCATAACCACGGATACGCACCAATGGGGCCTAGTCAAATGCCTGACACAGCTGCTACTTCCTTTTGAGGTTTTCACATGGGAAGTCGCCAAGAAGGACAGTCTGATGGGCCAAGCTATTCCATTGTAGCATATGCTACAGGACCAGTTAAAAAAAGGTGTCTGTAAGGGTTGTGGGTTTGAACAAAAACACAAAAGCGAATGCCTTGGTTGAGAGCTTAATCCTTTGCTTTGCTGTTAATACAAAGCTGCAAAGAGACATCGTGTTGTCCAAAATGTACATCTGTGCCACACTACTTGGTCCACAGAATAAAACAATTCTAGCCATGTTCATTCTTTTTTCCGAAGGGGATGTTTCAAAATACCTGTGGATTGTTGAGCAAGCAAGAGAACTGGAAGAATGCCATTAAATTAGAGTCCCACTCTTGGGCAGATGTTCTGGGGTGCCACCTTCAACTTTGAGAGAGTGCAGTCCTGTCTCACAGCAGCCAAAACAAGCAATAAAAACACCGGCAACAACCACAACAAGAAGAACAGAAGAACTTGCCCCAACCTCTCCATCAACTTTGTATCAAATGGGAGCGTGTTAAGTCCAGTGCAGAGGCGAAGACAAAAGAGGCCAAGCAAGTAACAGCACCAGTGACCATTCAGAGGATGTTCCAGGAGTATCTGGATGACCCAAAAGTGATCTATGCGGCTCAAAACTGATTGGTGTGTTGGTATGGGAAGATGTGTCAATGGCCAGAGCTCAGCAGGCCAGCAATGAAGTATCTGGCATTTCCAGTAAGCAGTATGGCTGCAGAGCGTGCATTCAGTACCTCTGGAGCAGTTGTCACAGTAAGGAGGACTAGTCTCTTGCCTCAAAATGTGGAAATATTGAACACAATCAAAATGAAGCAACACTTCATACCACTCAATTACAATGTTCTTGAAATACCACAGGAGTAGGAAGAGGATGAGAACAATTGGTCAGACTCAAGTGTCTAAGATGACCAACCTCGGCGAACCACCTGAGTTTGAGGACAAATTCTACTTCCATGACTGAGTAGGCCACCATAGAGCTTTTTAGTTATGTATTGTCAAATTTCTTTGCCAAAAAAGGATATAGCTAGGGGAAAATTATATTTATGTCTGACTTATGCAGTCACACCATTTTTAGGCACATATATGGTTGGATTGGAGTTGGACCAGTGTGCAGTGAAGAAGCCTCCCCATTCCCTTCACAACATTGAAGACATTGCCTGCCTCCCTCCCATGACAACCCTTTTTTTTAATCACCTAGCAGGGCTGTCCCAAAAGATCATTTGATTTACAAAACTGCCAAATTCCAACATATTGCTTGCATCAAAGAGGAGATACAATTGTGTGCCTACCACCACACGTAGATTGAAAGAGGTAATCATTGTACCAATGAGTGATGAGAAATCATTGAGTGACTGTGAGTGATGATTGATGATTTATGTGGTGGCAAACAGTGAGAGAGGGTGTTCAACTAATTGGTAAACTTGATTTTGATGATTTGCAATGCTTGGGGCCTGATGGATAATCATTTTTCCTGAGGGCCTGATTTAGAAATTGGCATACCGGTTACTCTGTCACAATGGTGACAGATATCCCATCTGCTGAAATCTAGATTCAATGATGTCCTATGGGTTTTAGATCTCGGTGGACGAGAAATGCATCACCATTTTGGTGGAGTAACCCACCCACCATTATCTAAATCGGGCCTTAAATGTGATTTGCCCTTTCATACTTAGCAAAATTTACCTGCAGAATGCATTCCTTTTTCTGGTTCTCCAGACACCATACAAGTCACTTTAGCTAATGCACACAAATCTAAACAAAATACTCCACTTCTGTTTCTCTACTTGTTCTTCAAGAGCATCTATACAACAGGTCCATCTCTCTTGGGTCAGGATGGAGTTAGACTGATTTGTTAATATTACTCAAAATCAGGAGGAGAATGGAAGAACTCAGGGCAGGGCTACCTCAACAGCTAGAGGAAGGAAGCTATCAACTTCAAAGGGAAACCATGACGATGATGACTCTAAGGCTTACTCAGCTCTGTGGACTGGAGAGAGATGTGTTCATTTGGGAAATACTGCTGAGTGTGTGTGCTGTACTGCTGGCTCAAATGTGAAACTCCTCTTATGTTTTTGCTCTGCATATGAGTCTTCTTGGTACACCTCTCATGAAGCTTACCTTCTGTCCTTATGCTTGACTCTACAATATTGTTTCTGTTTTACAATTTGCAGGACTTCTTCTCTTGTGCACCAAAGGCAAAAGTTCAGTACTCCTGCTTACCTTACAGGACCGGTTCAGCCAGGCACCCAAGAGTGACGGATATTCTGCAAAGAATGCAGATGTACTTCCCATTTTGGCAATACAGTATACATTTTCTTTTAACAATCATAATTTTTGGAACTGGGTGGGTTTACCTCACACCTCCATAATTTGTATTTTTCAAACCTAGATGACAGAAAATGTAGATATCTAATATTAACTTGGGTGTCTGGGGCTGAAAGACTGTTTGCATTGCATTTAATGGAACTGTCATAATTATCCCTTCATTTCCTTCCACAACAGATTGATGATGATAGGCTGCACCTTGCCCTGATTAATTGTGTTGTTATGTTACACCTTTTCCCTAATCCCCTTTCACATCCATCCATCAAACCTCTCACCCTCTTCTCCTGGGTTGTGTGACTTATTGAAGTGTGACTTAATTTACACCATAAATGGATTACACAGTTGGTGGGGCTGATGTGGTAAAATGTGACACCTACTCAATGCAGGATCTTCTTTTACCTGACCAATAGTCCATACCTGCCCCACTTACCCACCCATGCATAAAAGGGATTCATATTTTAGACGTAGAAAAACATAATTCATCAACATCATCATTTAGGCCTTGTGTTGCACTTAACCTTGTCCACTCCAGACTTTGAGTACACTTTTCCTGACACAAGGATTTTATAACTTTCATTTTAATTATATTCCATGCTCCCAATATCTAAGAAGAATTTATTATTGCTAGTTTCTGTTATAAAATCTGGTATTGCTTGTTGTGTCATGGTGGTAGTAGTCTGGTCTCACTCTTTCCAAAGCTATGATTTAAATATATAACCCACTACCTCTGTGTTTGTCATTCAATTTAGTTGCCTTGGATCTATAATCTTTTTGATTGATCCTACAGTTAGAGCTCACCTATGTGTGACTGCAACCTCTCTTGTGATGCCTTCACTGTTAGCACACTACCACCACCATTAAGAAGGCACCTTGTGAAACCCTGCAGATCACCCCAACCAATGTCCAAAAAAAGTTCAAAGAGTCCAACAAAACTACCAAAATCCCGGTCCCTTCCCAATTCCCACTCTCCCCACCCACAACAATGGTCCCTCCCACCCAAAAAAAATGTAAAAGGGGCTCAGAAGTAGGTGTTTTAAGTAAGGGTCCTCAATTCTCTCTCCTGGGCCTCGATGCCAGCTGCTCGTGATGCTGCTGATGATGTTGCCTGGAGGATGGAGGTGCAGGTGACTGGTTGGTAAGATCGTTGGCCCTCCTCTTCCTCCAGCCATTGGTACTCTTCCCGGTTAGCCACCAACCACTGGCACCGCAGCTGGGCTGCTATTTCCTGCCACGTCAGTGGTGGTGATGGACTAGCAGGAGTATCTATATCAAGAAAGAAAAAAACATTAAAAAGTCAAATTGTAAACAATGCTCTGTATAAACACTTGATTAAAATGATATACGGACACAATATCAGTGCATTGCTGGTCTCATAGGGCCATTGGAATTAGATGTGATTCGGACAATCACAGGGTCATTTTACCCCCACATGCCTCACATAAAAGCGCTGACTGGCTGAAAGGAATTGAGGCAGAATAACACCAATTTTAAAAAGAGTGATTTTGTTTCTTGTAAGGTATTTCCTAAAAAAGCAAACAGACACTTTGAAAAAATACAAATTAATTAACTATCATTAATTAGTAAGTGTAGGAAGATGGCTCTGTATATACTATTTCAAAGTAAGAAATAGTGTGCACAGAGTCCAAGGGTTCCCCTTAGAGGTAAGATAGTGGCAAAAAGAGATACTTCTAATGCTCTATTTTGTGTTAGTGTGGTCAAGCAGTAGGCTTATCAGAGGGTAGTGTTAAGTATTTGTTGTACACACACAGGCAATAAATGAGGAACACACACTCAAAGACTTACTCCAGGCCAATAGGTTTTTATATAGAAAAATATATTTTCTTAGTTTATTTTAAGAACCACAGGTTCAAGATTTACAAGTAATACTTCAAATGAAAGGTATTTCACTCAGGTATTCTAGGAACTTTGAATAATCACAATAGCATGTACAGTTTTGACAAAAATGGCAATAAGCTATTTTAAAAGTGGACAGTTAAAAAATCAACAGTTCCTGGGGGAGGTAAGTAAATGTTAAGTTCACAGGTAAGTAAAACACTTACAGGGTTCAAAGTTGGGTCTAAGGTAGCCCACCGTTGGGGGTTCAAGGCAACCCCAAAGTTACCACACCAGCAGCTCAGGGCCGGTCAGGTGCAGAGGTCAAAGAGGTGCCCAAAACACATAGGCTGCAATGGAAACAGGGGTGCCCCGGTTCCAGTCTGCCAGCAAGTAAGTACCCGTGTCCTCAGAGGGCAGAGCAGGGGGGTTTTGTAGGGCACCGGGGGGACACAAGCAGGCACATAAAGTACACCCTCAGCAGCACAGGGGCAGCCGGGTGCAGAGTGCCTTCAGGCGTCAGGTTTTGTGTGGAAAGCAACAGGGGTCTCTTCAATAATGCAGGCTGGCACAGGGGGGGCTTCTCGGGGTAGCCACCACCTGGGCTAGGCAGAGGGTCATCTGGGGTCACTCCTGTACTTGAGTACGGTTCCTTCAGGTCCTGGGGGCTGCGGGTGCAATGTTGGTTCCAGGCATCGGGTCCCTTGTTACAGGCAGTCGCGGTCAGGGGGAGCCTCTGGATTTCCTCTGTAGGCGTCGCTGTGGGGGGTCGGGGGGGGTCACCTCTGGCTGCTCACGGGCTCGCAGTCGTCGGGGAGCCCACCCTGAGGTGTTTGTTTTCCGCAGGTCGAGCCGGGGACGTCAGGTGCAAAGTGGAAAGAAACGCGGGGTCTTTAAAGTTGCTTCTTTGTTGCAGAAAGTTGCAGTTTGTTGAATAGGGCTGCTGTTCTCTGGAGTTTCTTGGTTCTTTAGATGCAGGGCAGTCCTCTGAGGCTTCAGCGGTCGCTGGTCCCTATTGGATGTTTCGCTGTTGCAGTTTTCGTCGAAGTAGGGAGACAGGCCGGTGGGGCTGGGGCCAAATCAGTTGTCGTCTCCGTCTTCATGGCAGGGCTTCAGATCAGCAGTCCTTCTTCTTTTTAGGTTGCAGGAATCTATCTTCCTCGGTTCAGGGGGCCCCTAAATACTGAATTTAGGGGGGTGTTTAGGTCTGGGAGGGCAGTAGCCAATGGCTACTGTCCTTGAGGGTAGCTACACCCTCTTTGTGCTCCTCCCTGTGGGGAGGGGGGCACATCCATAATCCTATTGGGGGAATCCTCCTTCTACAAGATGGAGGATTTCTAAAAGTAAGAGTCACCTCAGCTCAGGACACCTTAGGGACTGTCCTGACTGGTGGGTGACTCCTCCTAGTCTTTCTAATTATCTCCTCCAGCCTTGGCGGCAAAAGTGGGGGTAGTGGCCGGAGGAGTGGGCATCTCTACTACCTGGGATGCCCTGTGGCACTGTAACAAAGGGGGTGAGCTTTTGAGGCTCACCCCCAGGTGTTACAGTTCCTGCAGGGGGAGGTGAAAAGCACCTCCACCCAGTACAGGCTTTGTTCCTGGACACAGAGTGACAAAGGCACTCTGCCCATGTGGCCAGCAACATGTCTGGTGTGTGGCAGGCTGGCAAAAACTAGTCAGCCCACACTGGAAGTCGGGTATGTTTTCAGGGGGCATCTCTAAGATGCCCTCTGGGTGTATTTTACAATAAAGTGCGCACTGGCATCAGTGTGCATTTATTGTGCTGAGAAGTTTGATACCAAACTTCCCAGTTTTCAGTGTAGCCATTTTGCTGTGGAGTTCGTGTTTGACAGACTCCCAGACCATATACTCTTATGGCAACCCTGCACTTACAATGTCTTAAGGTTTTGCTTAGACACTGTAGGGGCATAGTGCTCATGCACATATGCCCTCACCTGTGGTATAGTGCACCCTGCCTTAGGGCTGTAATGCCTGCTAGAGGGGTGACTTACCTATGCCACTATGCCACAGGCAGTGTGAGGTAGGCATGGCACTCTGAGGGGAGTGCCATGTCGACTTAGTCATTTTCTCCCCACCAGCACACACAAGCTGGGAAGCATTGTGTATGTGCTGAGTGGAGGGTCCCTAGGGTGGCATAAGAAATGCTGCAGCCCTTAGAGACCTTCCCCGGCATCAGGGCCCTTGGTACCAGGGGTACCAGTTACAAGGGACTTACCTGAGTGCCAGGGTTGTGCCAGTTGTGGAGACAAAGGTACAGTTTAGGGAAAGAACACTGGTACTGGGGCCTGGTTAGCAGGGTCCCAGCACACTTTCAAATCATAACTTAGCATCAGCAAAGGCAAAAAGTCAGGGGGTAACCATGCCAAGGAGGCATTTCCTTACAGTAAGGCATCATCAACTATGGAGTACAAGTACTGTTGTTGTGCTCAATTAATGGAAGCATGCTAGCTAGTGCTTCGGGTACTACTTTGCTACTCTCTGCAGTCTGTACCTGCAAAGGTCAATTATTCTACTTTATTTCTCTGGCCCTGTTCTTCCTAAATGCCTTTCAATTGTACCCTGACTCCAAAGAGGCAGATGAATAATAATACTATGTCACACATTTTATGTATAACATGTGTATATCCTATCTGCTGTAAGTAGATGCCTGGAAAACAATGAAGTGCAGTACAAGAAAAGGAATGGGGTATGTACATTTTATTGGACATGTTTGTCACAAAGTATCCCATTCACAAAACACAACATCAGCCACTTAATCCCACTTTACTTCCTGGGTTCGCCCTCCAGCACAAATTATATCTAACAAACACATTCACTTGGCAGTAAGGAAAGGAAACGTAACTTACTGTGCTGCAAGGTAAGTTAGAGGAATTAGGCCGGGTAGGTAGAGGTTTTGCTTTAGAATAGTGGGGTGTCACTGATCATCATTATGTGACTAAACTTTGGCTTAGTCAGTCACTGTAGTTGATGAATGTCAAAACTGAAAAATTTGAACAGGAGCAAATCCATTATGGAAGCAATTAAATATATGAACCACTTAGCCAGAAAAAGGTGTCACATGCCAAAAATGGATTTTTCAATGTTTTTGATAGGCTGGGAGAAAATGTAGGAAATAATAAAGGACTGAGGTATAAGGAGGTGACTGAGTAGGCACTGGTATTGAAGGGAAACACAACTTGTTTTCATTTGGTTAGCAATGCATTAAAAACTTTGTAAATGCTGCATTAACTGAATCATACACACATTGCACAGCCAACACTGCAGTGCCAAAGTAAACCATGCTGAATTTAGGTTATGGGTCGTGAAATGCCATGGGCAGGGAGGTGATGAATGATGATGGGTGAGATCTGCCCTGCTTAACAACGGTGAGTATACTAGTAATTGTCAAGAAGCAAGCAGTGTCACTTACCACCTCCCATCCCTGATGGCGTTGAAACTCCACCTCTGGTTTCCTGCAGCTTTCACAGTAGAGTGCCTAAATGTATTCTCTTAGTCTTAGCCTGCCTAATAACTAAGCAGAAGAAAGGAACAGACTAGTACAGGCAGGAGTAAGTCAGATACAGAAACATATAAAACAAGGATAACGCAATGATAACAAGAATTAACAAACATTTGAAAGAACAAAGAGGAGTTGAAAAAAAGTCACAGTATAAAAAAACAAATAAATAATATTAACAGGAGGAATTACTGGGGCCAGCAGAGCTGTCAGCTGTGGCACTGTTGGTGGCAGTGGAACTTCCACCCACAGCAGCACTGGTGGTGGCAACCCTGGCTTCAACATGACCCTCCTCCAATGCCCACTTCTTGCCATTGGGTGCTAATGTTAGAAATAAAGAAGGCATCATTTTTTTGACAGGCAAAGGTAAATGCAGTGACATATTGTACTTCTCTAAATTTGATTGCCTAAATTAATTGTATCAAGTTGAGCTATTCCTAATTTCTTAAACCTAAGTCCTATTCTAAATTTTCCAAACTACATTTCAAAGTACTAATGCATTGCAGCAAATGATCTTTGACTCTCACCCACCTTTGATGGGCCAACTCAGTTTCTCTTTTCAATGCACAGATACATACTACACATTACTGGCATGGGACTGTATGGGCTACATAAAGAAAGACAGAGAGAACACCAACTCACTGATATTACTACTACCTCTGTCTTAGTGGCAGAATAGAGAAGTCTGCATGACTTCTTAAATAATAAGCCCAGGCGAGACCTGACAAGTACAATTAGGTAACGCCGAGTGCCTGGCTCGCTCAAATTGGATCACATAATATTCCTAATATTATCTAAGCTTAAATTACCTCATGCTATTTGAAAAAAAATATTAGCATTATAAAACACCACAAATAAATAATTATTCATCAAGCGCTGCAGCCTTTATCTAGCAGGATCAGCCGGTCCAGCTACCAGTCAAGGATGTCAGCCCAGTGGTGCGGCAACTGCTGTTGGGTGCACTTCACTCAAATCCTCCTTCGCATGCACCATCGTACACTCCATCACAAGAGATGACACTGCCATATGCCATACCCACTCCTGGTCCTGTTGCCTGCTGCCAACATGGAGCCTAGGTGGCGCTGCAAATAATAAATTAGTGTGGCCTCCTCAGCCTCTGAAAAAATGGCACAGGCCTGCACCCCTTGCCGATGGCACAGACTGCAGGGTTTGCAGTACCATCCGCACTGGCACACCGTCGCCCAGTCTCACCCTGCTCCTCCATGGTGTTGGGTGGGGAAAAAAAGAAATAGGAAAAAGGAAGTAATTAATAGAAGAAAGGAGGAAATAAGGAAGTGAAGAGAAAACCAAAAAAAGTAAAAAAAAGTGACAGAAAGTTAAAAAAAAAAAAAAATGTAAAATACACAAACACAAAGACAAACACAATGAAGTTTGGTGTTCTTTCATTTAAAAGCTTCTGGATAAATGAGATTTAGGGGTTATTTGTTGAAGGTAGTGTAATTTATTGCTTTCTCTTCACCTATTGTCCTCCCTTATTCTACATGCTCACAAGGCTGCAATTATCTCTATTTCCCAATTATTAAACCAGAAGGGATAATGTTAGGTGGGAAATTAACTCATTTATGCAATTTTAACTGTGGACTGGCATCCTATTTTGACTTTTCTCTCTTGGCCTTTGATTCAGCTAGATATGTATTTTAACATTAAACCACAAGCTATAGAAGCTTTTCATCATTTTACTTTCAATTACGAACTTGATTTCAGCATGTCTGGGTAGAAACATTTTTGAGTTTGGCCTTGATTGTGAGTGTAGGCAATGACATTTTGCTAGCCGTTACTATTTACACATAATTTCGATTCATTTTTAGGAATTAATATGCTTTGACTGAAGAAATAATACAAGGGAATATATGAGGTTGAGAAGTTGCAGGAGGTGTAATGGGAAAGGTCAACCTTCTGCACAAACAAAAATAGCGATGGAATGGTATTTAAAGCCCTGTTCGACCTATATTGCTAACGGAACATAAAAATGTTCATGACAGGAAGAAAAAATATTTTTAAATATTATGCATAGATTGTAGAACTGTTTAGTAATATGTATGATAGGATATTGACATGTAGGGGAAATAAATTTGAACTAAAATATTTCATTGTGGAGTGATCACAGGAGTTTATCTATACCTAGGTCTTGGTCATAATCTGGATTGCTACTGCAGCATTATGGAAGCGGCATTAGGGTTCAGTCCTTTCTTTTCCTTTTTTAATGTCTTTAGATGGTGCTTTATTATGATTTTAGCAGTAACCAACAATACATAGGGGAAGATACATGTGCACATGTTTTTAAAAGTGCAATGATAACATTTGACACTGTTTTCTATTAGCATGATGAGCTCAAAGCTTTAGATGTCATGTTTGTGTGGCTCTACTATGTATTTGAATCATATCTTTTGATGTAGTAAACGAGAATTATGTATACTTTATGTATGTTTGTTTTAGAGCCCCGAGGAAGTTCACAGGTGGTGAACGAAACGCATCAGCTGTTGTCTGTTATATTGAAGAAAATAAAAGATCCCATTGGAGCTAAACATTTGTTTGATTACTTCCTGTATGAACTTTGTTGGTGCCCCTCCAACTGCAATTCACAAACACAAGGACACACTAATAAAATAAAGGTAAAAGAGGGGTGGATGATTGGGATGGGGAGGATTGAAAAGATTCATGGTGAATTGAAAAGAGGCCCAGCACCATGCACAGAACATAGAAAAGCAGGTTAAAGAAAATGGATGTGTGCTTGTGACTGTATGATGCCATTCACTGTCATTTTACAGTGTGGAATGCACTACTGGCACTAGTTGCGAGAATGGGCGGCTGAGCACAATTCTGCCCACTTGCTGAGTCAGTCAGAATGTCGCACAGTTTTTGTTCAATTTCCGTGGAATTTCACATAGCAAAACTCTGCGAGTTCCACCCAGTCCTAATTGGAACATTTATTTTAGTTATAAGTCCCTACTGTATGGTACAACATTTACCCAGGGTCTGTAAATTCAATTTTACTGGTGAATGTTACTAGTGACCTGCAGCACTCACTCATTGTTCCACCCACTAAAGTAAACATGCCTCAGGTCTGTCATTGCAGCCTGTAGAGCAGTTATAACTGCCAATTCGACCTGGTAAATAAACCTTATGCTACGTCTAAACCTTCCTGGTTAATACATAGGTCACCAGAAGGTAGTACCTAAACAGCCTTTAGAGCAGGACGCATTATCTTTAAAAAGTAGGAGATATGTTTTTAAGTTGTACATGACCTGGTAGCGAGAAACTCTTAAACTCATTTTTCACTACAGTAAGGCATAGCTCCTACTGGATAACATTAGGTTACCTTATTATAATTATTAAGTGCTAACGATTGACTGGGAACAGCTAGGAATGTCAAATTTGGACTCAAATGTATTATAATTGGTTTGTAATCCTCTTTAATGGTAAAGTCGGATTTTAAATCACAATTAGGAAAATGTCACTTTTAGAAAGTTGCCATTTTCTTGTCCAAACCATTTATTGCCTGCTGCCATCTTTCTCGGTCACATGACTGTTAACGCTTAGCTGCTGTTCTTTGTGTATATTTCTCTCAGACAGTTAGCAAAGGAGAACTAGGTGGTGGCCGGATGGGCCATCCTGTCAGCATAGCTGAGGGAAGTGGTAATCCATGCCCCCATTTAAACATCAAAGACTTGCCCCCAGCACACACATGAAGGAACTTGACACCAGCTTTTTCTCACCCCGGACTTATTGAAGGAGGCTTGGCAAGGGAATGGTGGACCTTTCCAGAACCAGATGTGGGGTGACATAGAAAATTCCCACATTTCAAAGTTTGCCACCCTCAGAACAGATCTTCAGTACAATTCTCGATCTGTGGAAGACTTCAGAAGAGCTGCTTTGTACCCAGAGAACAGTCCTACTTCTTGAGGCCTTCCTTGTTCTCCAGAGTGCTACCTTGCTGCTTAAGGCCTGTCTTGGTCCTCAGAGGAACGCCCTGCTGCTGAAATCCAAGACTCCCAGAGTGACTACAAGGGCTAGTTGGCTGGCCTCCTGTGTGAGCTACAGGGGCATAACAACTTCTAAAATGTTGACTAAGTCAGAAGGAAAAAATCTTCACCGTGCTCGATGGAGAGAGACTATCTATCAGCAATAATGATGAACTCCTCAGCCTGAATATCTGGCTTTTCCTGCTCAGAGCTTTTCTCCACCATCATCAGCAGCTTCACCTAGACTTCGTCCAGCACTCCTCACAGCAACGACTCCTCCTTGGCCACAGCCTGCTATCTTGCCCCATTGAACTTTACCTTCTTCTGGACTTTTCTTTCTGAATTTTTTTATGTCTGAAGGTAAGCCAAGAACTGGCGCTTTCCACCACGCGTATCTGGAACATGCTCCACCAGCCATAATGTTTGACTTCATCTCAGTTTAGTGCGACCAATTACCCGTGGTTGACCTTTTGATCTTTAGGCTCTAGATTTCACTAAAACCTTTAAAAAGTCATATCTTTGGATTAAATTTGTTTTTATGTAATTTTATTTATTAAAATGTAACTTATTTTTCTAGAATGGTTTGGATTTTTATTGTGCTGTGATTTCACTTTATTACTGTTTGTGTGCTACATAAATACTTTACACATTGCCTCCAAGGTAAGCCTGACTGCTTTGTGCCAAGCTACCAGAGAGTTAAGCACAGGGTAACTTACTAATTTTGAGCCTGTAAACTCATCTGCAGTGTCCCTCAATGTTTATCGCTCAGCCCCACTCTCTTCAATGCCTACCAGATCCCCCTGACCAATGTCATTCATGCACAAAACAGCACCATCCTCTTCTACATAGACAACAGGCAACACATACTCTCCTTCTGGGAAAAGATCGCATGAAACTAGTTCATACCTGCATGACCACAGTTGCTAACTTAATGAAGGCAAAGAAAGTTTCAAGCGCAACACGGACAAGTGAATTTGGACCCATTCTCCCACTCAGAACCCATGCCAGGAACCTCGGAATAGTCATCAACAGCAAATTGGACATGACTGCACATGTTAACGCCATCACTGCAACCTGCTTCCACACCCTAAAGATGTTGAGGAAGATCTTCAGATGGCTCCCAAGCAACACAAATAAAAACTAACATGCCCTAGTCACCAGAACGTTGGACTCTGGGAGCATCCTCTAGGCGAGGATCACAGAGCGAATCACTAGAAGCCTTCAAACCATGCAGAACTGTGCAGCCGGGGGCAGAGTCTTGCTGTCAAAAGTGAAAGCAACTTGATTTTGGAGTTCCTCTGTGCAGGGAGGCCCCAGGGAATGCAGCACCCACATCAGGTGACCCCAAACCACCACAGTACTAGTGGGGATCCCTGACATCATGAGGAAGCCCATGGGGCGGCAGTGAATCTGGCTTGTGGGCTTCAATGCCTGGGCCCGAAGAAAGAGTGCTGCAGTCTAGGAACAGTGGGTTCACCACTTCATTGAGACTACTGCAGGGGCAGCAGCCAAAGAAGTGATGGAGTGGGCTGGCCTGCTGTTTGCCACGCACTACTACACCAGCTTTCCCCGCAGCTAGTTTAGGAGACCGATGAGGCACACACAATCTCTGTAAACCCACCTGCCTCATACGGCATGGCATGAGAGATGGGAGACAACCCCTTAGAGGTGACCCTTTTGGCCCTAGAGGCACATGGCCTGCCTGGGACTGTGGGCCCAGAGGAGAGGATATGCCACACACATTACCTCCCGCAACTGACCCAGAGGAACCGGGCTTACAAGCGGCTCACTGCACCCTCATTGCCCCAGATTGGCACAGCAGCTGGGGGGGCGGCTCAGATGGGCATGACTGTGAAGGACAGCTGGCTGCGCGTCCTATCCTGATCAAAGGGTTGTGCTGCCGCCATAGTGCACTGCATGCAGTGCTGACCTAAGCCATCCCACATGCTTGGGTGTGCGGGTTGTGAGGCAGTGAGTGCCGGGCTGGTAAGGTCCCAGAGAGACTGCCCAGGTTAGTGGACCCTGCTGCCCCTTCATCATCAGCCCGACTCAGTCCTCTTCAGGAGCATTGAATCCTGCCCTTAACCTTTTGGAACTGTTGCATTGCCAAACTGTGTCATACGTCCCAGCCAGAGACCGGTTCCCTGCGGGTGCTGGGCATACTTACGACAAGGGACACATTGCTGAGTGACCGGTGAGGGCAAAAACACCCCAGGCACATTGGAGTTATTCGCTGGGGTGGAGGGCCAGGGAATGACCAGCAATAGGATTGTTTTCTTTTTTTCTCTACCCCCGGGACATTTGGACCATGAGACAGTACGAGGAGCTCCACCGTTGCTGTGCTTTGGTGCCCCCACTTTGTCTTATCATGTCAGTGCTGCCCCAGGACTAATCATCCCGTTCTGCTTTGACTGGCCCTCTCCCTTGAAGTTGTCATTCAGTCTTCCCCCAATCACCTGTGGCTCCCAGCCCAGACCTCACAGCTGTTCTGGGGCTGTTGACCCGCAGCTGCCCGGCGTGGATGTCCACTTTGTCCATGATGGCATCAGGGAAACCAACAAGACAGCTGCTCTCCACAGAGGGGTTCTCCGAGTCCAAGTCTTCGGGCCCCCAGGAGATCACAGTAGACCTGATCCTGAAAGAGATACTGGTGGTGCATTGGTTGGAGGCTATGGATGCAAAGATGACTTTCCTCACAACAGAGACTAAATCAATCCACTCTGAGCTTGCTGGCTTATATCACAAGGTGGAGAGTCTGAACCTTCACCTCTCTTCTCAGGAATTAAGAGTCAAGCTCATTCCATACAGGTACCTGGAGCTCTATGTCCCATGCGATAAGATTGTTGACCTAGAAGACCGAAGCAGCAGGGGCAATGCCCGCTTCTTTGGTGTCCCTTAGAAGGCGCTGATGTGAGGGGTTTTCTCTGCGATTTCGTGCCCACCCTTCTGTGAGACACTTTCTCAACCCCATTGGGGATGAAGAGGGCTCAGAGAATGTGGCCACAGAGGCCCATTGCAGTGGTGGGCGTTAGGACCATAATTGCATGCTTCTTTCAGCAGGAGCAGACCCAGCAGATTCTCATGGGGGCATGGGTCATATGACTTCAAGGGCCACAAGATCCAAACCAAGGTTGATTTATCCAAGGAGACAAACAACAAGGTTAGGACTTTTCTACAAATAACAGTATTATTTATAATATTAACAGTGCTATTTTAAACATGGTAGTGTGACACTTTTCTTTGTATTCAAACTACTTTTTGTAGCAAAAACATGTTTTGCATATAAAGCATCTTTGCTGACCTGCCTACAATTTCAGATCTCCACTTTATATGCTTAACATTGTTCAGTGGTCATGAATGTGTTGCTAGGTTACCATTAAAATATTTTTACAGACCTAATACTGTAACCGCACTAGTTTCCCTGGAACAACCTGAGGGACCCTGGAACAACCTTTTGCCTCAATCTTCGACAGTAACTTCAAATACTAGGGCCCTCATTATGACCATGGCGGTAAATACTGAATACCGCCACGCTGACTGCCACCAGCATACCTCCGTGGAGGTGGACATCCGTCCTCCAGATTATGACACATACATACAAAGCCAACAGAAAACAGCCACAACCACAAATCCGCCAGACCTACTGTACGTGATAAACTGTTGGTACAACCACCCATACCATTACGCCACCAATACAACGCCCTCCAAATAATGACCCAAGAATCACCACAGCGGACATTTAACAACAGTAAACCATTGGCGGTGAACACTGCCACAGTGGATATGGCCACCCAAATACAAAACAAGACAACATTGGCCAGAACAAAAAACCCACACCTAACACAAATACGCACACACCCACCGACAGCACTATGAAAACACACCCACATCACCCACAATCCTTTGCTAACAAGAGAAGATGGCTACACTTTGTGACGCTAATCCAAAAGAGAACTGAACACATATATCACAACTACCACTTCATCTGACACGCACCATACACCACACACCCCACCACATCACACATCACCCTCTGCACAACGCACACACACCACACAACACCTATGTCCCCACAAAGGAACCCCCGTTTCACCGAAGAGGAGTTGCGGGTCATGGTTGAGGTAACAGTCAGGATAGAGCCACAGCTGTTTGGAGCACAGGTACAGCAGATATCCATTGCAAGGAAGATGGAGCTATGGCGGAGTATCGGGGATAGGGTGAACACCGTGGGACTACATCCACGCACAAGGGACGACATAAGGAAGAGTTGGAACGACCTACGGGGGAAGGTGCGTTCCATTGCAGCAAGGCACATGTTCGCCATCAGGAGGACTGGCGATGGAGCCCCTACCCCCTCGCAACCAGGTGACAGCATAAGAGGAGCAAGTCTTGGCAATCCTGCATCCTGAAGGACTCACTTTGAGTAGCTGGAGGAATGGACACTGGTGAGTCAACATTTACTACCTACCACCACCCCATACGTGCATGCCACTATGACCCCTCACCTTGACACCCATCACCCCACTCCATCCCACACAGTGCACTACCACTATTACCAAAATGAAATCTCAAGCCCTGCATGCCATACCCACTGCATGCACATCCCATCTAGCCCTGCATGTACACCCACCACCAATGCATACACAGAATGGAGAACCAACAATCCCACAATCCATCACCATACACAAACAAAGGTGGCAGGAAAACAGCAATAATATAGGGGAAGCTGGTGATGCAGAATATGTCACAGATATGTAGCATAATACACCACTTACATCCCCACAGGTGCCCCAGCCAATTTCAGCAGCAAGGAGGTGCCACAGCTACCCAGTCTCCCACCAGAAGATGCCCCCAGCGATGACAGCAACACTGGAACTCTGGATAAACCCCCTGGCCCATCAGGGACCACTAGTCATTTGGCTACCCCAGCCCATACCCAGTCCACTACAGAGCCTCCCCCCTCAGAATCCAACACCACAGCAGCCACCCAATGTCCCCAGAGCTCTGTCCCCAGGACACATCAATCCATAGTGGGATCACCTGTACAGGGACCCCAGTCCACACCTCATAGGCAAGACAATGTGGGTCCTGGGGTCAGTGGGAGTCGGCACACCATTCAAGGGACACACGCACAGGGGGCCAGGGATGGTCAGAGGATAGCTGTGCACCAGGGGGAGGACAGGCCCAGGGAACCGACTGCTCAGTAGGCACTCACTAATGTGCTGGGGGCTTGCCAACAATCCCAGGACAAGATGGGTCAGATGATAAACATCATGCAGGAGAACCAGCGGCTGCAGGGGGAACACCACCATGGTCCCATTTGTAGGGGTGTTGGGTGACCTGGCCAACATCATGAGGGACTACACAGCACACCATTGGGCCCCTTCCACTAGTCAGTGTACTGACCAACCCTCCACATCTGCTGAAACTAGTGGATAGGAGGCCTGCCACAGGACCCACAGACCACCAGCACCCCTCCCCCTGCAGAAGGTGAACCACCCCGCAAATGGTCCCTGTGACCCAGACAGACACCAGAGACAGTTGCCAAGACCACCACCAGGAAATGAGCCCCTCCTGAATGTCCCCCTTGTGTTCCACTTTGTCACCTTGTCCACTTTGAACTTCCATTGCTCACCTTCCTATGGCCCCTTGGACACTGGACCTGTGCTACAAACAGACTGCCCCACTACACTGGACTATTCCAAACCATCCCCCAACTCTATTGCACTTTCCATTGTATACACATTTTCAATAAACACTCTTGGACACACCTTGAGTAATAGTGCTTTATCTGAAGGTAATGTACAATGTACTGAACTGTAATGAACTGCATGATCCTGTGTAAATGTCCAGCAATATGTTGATCCATCCTACAAATGTGTCTCAGCAGTCTGTACACATGACAGCATTACACTGTTGTAACCACAGCAACATCTGCAATAGAGGAAAGGCATAGGTGACAGTCAGGCGGGATGCAAAGGCAGTGACTGGCGTTATGCCACACAGCACAACACTGAAATGGAGAAATATTTAGTTATTCAGTCTTACCTGAGTGTCATTGGATGTACTGCTGGATCATATATGTCCTGTTGTCCACATCCACCTCCTCTTCTTCCTCCTTACTGTCCTCAGTGTCCACTGATGCCAAAGCTGCATTGTCATCCCCCTCCTCCTGCAGATAGGGCACATGGCATCTGAGGGCCAAGTTGTGCAACATGCAGCACACAACAACAGTCCTGCAGACCTTCTCAGGGGAGTAGCATAGGGATCCACCTGTCAGATGGAGGCACCTGAACCTGGCCTTCAGGAGACCGAAGGTGATTTCAACAATCCTTCTGGTATGCCCATGAGCATCATTGTACATATTCCCAGCCCCTGTTCTCGGATTCCGGGACAAGTTTGGGTAGCTGGAATCACCTGTAAGAAGTGAGGGACACACATTAGCCCTGCACAATGGCACGGAGTATGACTCCTAGAAGCATTCACTGCCTTACATTGGGTGGGGACTCAAGCTCACCTATAAGCCACACTCTGTGCCTCTTTAGTTGTGCGGTCAGGTATGGGACACTGCTATTCCTCAGGACAAAGGCATCATGCACCAACCCAGGATACTTGGCAGTGACGTGGGAGATGTACTGGTAAGCAAGGCACACCATCTGGACATTTAGTGAGTGGAAACTCTTCCTATTCCAGTACACTTGTTCATTGGCCCTGGGGGGGACTAAGGCAATATGGGTCCCATCAATGGCCCCAATAACATGTGGTATATGTCCCATTGCATAGAATCCAGCCTTCACAGTGGGTACATCATCTATCTGGGGGAATGCGATGTAGCTGCACATGTGTTTGAGAGAGGCAAACATAACCATTGCTAGCACAATAGAGAACATTGGCTGTGACATTCCTGCAGCCAAGCCAAGCCCACTGTCACCTGGAAAGAGCCAGTTGCCAGGAAATGAAGCACTGAGAGTACCTGCACAAGAGGGGCTATTACTGTTGTGCAATGGATAGCAGGTAGCAGATCAGGCTCCAATTGTGCATGCAGCTCTGTGTTTGTGGCCCTGTCCAGACGATAGGTGAATATGATGTGCCTGTCTTCCAGTGTAACCAAGTCCACAAGGGGTCTGTACACGGGTGCTTGCCTCCTCCTCCTATTCCTCTGCAGTGGTTGGTACCTAAGGGACCCAAAAGTAAGAAGGGAGTGACAACAGGAACCATGAACACACTACAGCAGTGTACACAGAGCATGCTTGTATGTTGGACACTGGAATTGTCTAGATGTGTACATTCGATTACAATGACGCACTTATTAATCTGTTCTTGTGTACTAGCCTTAGAAAATGGCTACCGCCTGTCCTGTATGCAGGGACAGGTGGAAGTGACCTCACTCCGCCGGCATTCTTGTCATGGCCAGAGGCGGTCTGCATCACCGTGCAATTCCTCATTGGCTAACATGGCCCTCTTTGCAGTATGGGAACCAATGATGATCAACGTCAGTGGAGATGGTGTTCGCCGCCGTGGATGTGACTGCCATTTTCTTTCTACCACTTCCCTTGATTCCTGACTTCTCCATTGTGTGTGCTGTTGTGACCTGTGTCTAGAACCTGCCACGGCTTGTGCAACAGGGGATAGGGCCCCAGCCTTCACATCGGAAGAGTTGGAAAGACTTGTGGATGGGGTCCTATCCATTATAAGCAATTGTTTGGGCCTCCAGACCAACACGTGAGTGCACCATGGGTACGTTGCATGCAACATGGCTGCATGGAGATGTGTGTGTGTGTGCCGGCAATGTGTCATTTGGGGGGGTATGGCTGGTGGCAGTGTTAATGCAGAGGTACGGGCCATGTGTGTGCCTGATGAGGGGCAAATGCAGTTTGTAGGCCATATGTGTGACAGGCTGGATGGTCTGATTCATGGTGTCCCACTGTTTGTGTTTCCTCTTCAGGTCATCGCCCATCAGAAGAAGGGGTAGTGGCGTGCCATCGCCAAGGATATGCGGACCCTGGGGGTCTATAGCAGGCGGAGCACCCACTGCAGGAAATGGTGGGAAGACCTAAGACGCTGGGCCCGGAAGACTGCGTAGGCCCAGGTGGGGACGGCCTCCCAACAAGGGACAGGTGCCCATCGGAACCTGACCCCCCCGATGGCCCACATACTGCCTGGGCCTATCCAGAGCTGGATGGGCGCTTGAGGGCATCACAGCAGCCACAAGGAAGTGAGTACAGTGTGTTTGACAACCATCTCTGTTGCCTGGCATGGGATTTGGGTGCAGGGTACTAGTCAGTGGATGCCCCAATCTGCCAGTTTAGACATTGCTGCGTGGTCCAGCTTAGGTTAATTGGGTGAAATGCATGTTTTTGATAACCAGGTAGCTGGCTTTCCATGGCAGACAGGGCTTAGTTGGTCCCAGTTGGTGTGCAGATGGCAGTGTTTGGTGTGGTACTTAGCCAATGGTATGCCAGTGTGGTCCATACTGCCCATTCTCAGTCTCAATGTGTGACCCTGTGCTCCCTCCCCCCCCATCCTTTTGTCATCCTGTCTATGTGTGCATTAGCATCATCTGGCGAAGGAGCAGGGGCACTGGCAAGTGAGGGAGCTGCAGCCCACGAGGCAGAGTCCACCGACACCGAAGGGACCAATGGGAGGGCTAGGACAGTACCACAGCAGGGACAAGAGCTCATACCACTGACTCTGATTCTTTATCCGATTGGAGCTCCCTGGTGGTGGCGGACCCCTCTGGGACCACCCCAGCAACAGGTTCTACTGCCACCCCTGTACCAGCACCGCCCTCCCAGTAGCCCCCCACCGAGTTGCCCGTGTCTACTTACCCAGGAGGGTGGGCATCTCCTTCACCCCAGGCACCTCAGACCCTGCCCCAGTCAGCCCTGCTGCACTCAGTGAGGAGGCTATTGACCTCCTGAGATCCATCTCTGTAGGGCAGTTAACCATAGTGAATGCCATCCAGGGCCCTACAGAGATCGTTTCAGGCTCTGACCTCTTCACTGACAGAAGCCAGTGTTCCTGTTTCTTCCATCCCCCCTCCAACTACCACTTCCCAGTCCCAGTCTCCTCACCCCAAACCCATCCCACGGACACATTCAGACAAGCATTCACACACACCATCATCCACTGCCTCTCCGTCCTTCTCCTCCCTCACAGTCACATCCGCACTCACACCTGCATGCATTGCATCAACAGTCCCTGAAACTGCCACCTGCACAGCCCTGCCCACAGTCACCACAACAGCAGACCTGCAGACATGTACCCCACACACCACATGTGCAGTCACCACCACCACCATCACCTCCTCATGCAGCACACCCACCTCTCTTGCAGACACCACCACAACATCCATCCACATGTCCTGTTTGACCTCCCCCACCCTGTCTACCCCCCTCAAAGACACAAAAAAACTTTCACTCAGACCCCCAACAGCCATCCACCTCACACGCACACTGTCCAGGCACCTGCACCCAAGTCCAGCACTCCTCCTCCTACAACCACTCCCTCTACCTCCACTCCCATCCCTCCTCCCACATCCCACCCCATTGGCCCTAAGAAGCTTTTCCTTGCCCGCCTTGAACTCTTACTTTCCCCTCCCCCTCCCCCCTTGTCCTGCCCATAAGATGAAGGTCCCACCACCCCAGCCCAGTACCTCAAGCACCCAGTCTGAAACTGTTCCACCCCCTACTTCTCCAGATGCCACTAAGGGCCACATGAGTGCGATGCCAGCCCTTCGGCTGAAGGACACTCCTCCACCCCCAAAACAGAGGGCTAAAGTGCTGCCCCCTCCCAAACAAACAACCAAAACCATGGAGCCACCTCCAAAACCAAAGGCCGAGGAGACCCCTCCTAAAACAAAGGCCAAGGGGCCCCTCCCAAAACAAAGGCCAAGGAGAACCCTCCCAAGACAAAGTCCAAGGAGACCCCTCCCAAGACTAAGGCCAAGAAGGCCCCTATCAAAACTAAGAGCAAGGAGCCTCCTCCCAAAACTAAGCCCAAAGGAGCCCCCTCAAGAACCAGAGGGCAAGGAGCCCCCTCCATCACCAGAGGGCAAGAATCCCCCTCCAGAATCAGTGGGCAAGGAGCCCCCTCCAGAACCAGTGGGCAAGGTGACCCCTCCAGAACCAATAGGCAAGGATCCCCCTCCAGAACCAGTGGCCAAGGAGCCCCCTCCCAAAGAGAGGGCCACACCCCACCACCCCCTGAGGTGCCTTCCCATTCCAAACATGATGCCCCTGAAGAGTGGAGTCCCAATGTTGTAGGGCTTGGCCTTTGCCCTGTTGGCATTCGAGACTTTGATCTACAGTATGCATCTATGGTGCAATTAAGGAGTTTACTTTCTGCATACACTTTACCTGTACGTATTATCTGTGAATGCCCAGCCTCTTGCTTGTGCACATACCTGTGAATACATGATCAATGGCGCTTCTACCTATGCTCTGAGTTTGCTGCTGGGTGTCTAGTAGAGGTCAGATGAAACTTCCTGTGAATGTAACCAGGCCTGCAATTAGGATTGGATGGAGCACGCTAACCCATCACTCCTTTTGAGGTTGAGGACCTGTGCAATCTCCCCGCTGTTCGACACAGCTGCTGGATAGGTGACGGTAGAAGTGCGCATGTTGGGCTGGCCGTTAAAAGACAGCCGGCCAATCCGACAAGCGCACTCTGCACTTTGCATGCCATCCTTGGGGTGCTGTGCGGCTGTCAGTCAGAAATCGGCACCGGATTTCGTCATTTTTGGGGTGCCCACCAGAGCCTGGGCCCGCTCCACTGCTCTGCAATCAATCATAGATTCAAACCGCCACCACCCTCACACTCACCAGTGGCATGCGCAACATAATAAAATGGTAATGAGACCATTTTATTGTTTACATTGGTTTACTGCTGCATTTGCAGTTGGTGGGGCGACGCTTCTCCACCCTAAAGGAGCAACCGCAGCTGCCAATAGGGAAACGCCATAATGGGCAAGGGTGTGCCATTACAACAAAAACACTTTGGCGGTCATTCTGACCGCGGCGGTCGGCGGTCGCAGCCCGCCAAGCGGTTCCCGCCGAAAGACCGCTCCGCGGTCAAAAGACCGCGGCGGCCATTCCGGCCTTCCCGCTGGCCCGGCGGGCGACCGCCAGCCGGCCCAGCGGGACAGCCCCTTCAACAATGAAGCCGGCTCGGAATGGAGCCGGCGGAGTTGAAGGGGTGCGACGGGTGCAGTGGCACCCGTCGCGATTTTCACTGTCTGCACAGCAGACAGTGAAAATCTTTGTGGGGCCCCAGGGGCCCCATGGCAGCCGTTCCCGCCATCCTGGTTCCAGCGGTGGACACTGCCAGAAACAGGCTGGCGGGAAGGCGCTCGGAATCCTCATGGGGGTGCTGCAAGCAGCGCCGCGATGGCGGATTCCCTGGGCCAGCGGGAAACCGGCGGGAAACCGCCGGCTCCCCTTTTCTGACCGCGGCTTTACCGCCCAGGAAGCACCGCCAGCCTGTTGGCGGTGCTTCTGCTGCCCTCCGCCATGGCCTTTATGTGGAACTGGGGATCAAGTCTCGGGGTCAGGGCAACATCCTGTGATTCTGGGCAAATAATGTAACCCTCCTGTGCCTACAAAATGAACGCGCCCATGTGTAATGTAACTGGTGCTCATGTAAAGGGTTCCAGTTCATGCTATATATATATATAAAAAAACAACTTCTAAACAGAAGTGGACACAGTTTTCTTGATGTCTCCTAAAAGTAGATGGGGCCCAGTGTTTGTGGCAAAAGTTGCAGCATTTCTTTGATGAAACTAAACTTTATTCACAGCTCAGCTTCCGGTAGTATATTGTAGTGAATTGGAATGTACTTATTTAGTGAATACTCTTGTAGGCACTGTGAGAAACCCGTCCTGCATTAGCCTCAACTCCAGAGCTCTCAATCGTGGCCCTTTATAAACAACCACAGATGAGACTGTTCAAAATATGCACTGTACAGATATAGGGGGTCATTCTGACCCCCGCGGGCGGCGGAAGCCGCCCGCCTGGCAGGAACTGCCAGAAGACCGTACCGCGGTCAAAAGACCGCGGCGGTCATTCTGACTTTCCCGCTGGGCTGGTGGCCGACCGCCAAAAGGCTGCCGGCCCGCCCAGCGGGAAAGCCCCAGCAACGAGGATGCCGGCTCCGAATGGAGCCGGCGGAGTTGCTGGTGTGCGACGGGTGCAGTTGCACCCGTCACGATTTTCAGTGTCTGCCAAGCAGACACTGAAAATCTTAATGGGGCCCTGTTAGGGGGCCCCAGCAGTGCCCATGCCTGTGGCATGGGCACTGCAGGGGCCCCCAGGGGCCCCACGACACCCGTTCCCGCCATCCTGTTTCTGGCGGTGAAAACCGCCAGAAATAGGATGGTGGGAAGGGGGTCGGAATCCCCATGGCAGCGCTGCTTGCAGCGCCGCCGTGGATGATTCCCTGGGGCAGCGGGAAGCCGGCGGGAAACCGCCAGCTTCCCTTTTCTGACCGCGGCTTTACCGCCGTGGTCAGAATGCCCCCGGAAGCACCGCCAGCCTGTTGGCGGTGCTTCCGCAGTCGTTGGCCCTGGCGGTCCATGACCGCCAGGGTCAGAATGACCCCCATAATAATTTACATGAAAAAAACACAGAAACACAATATCCTGGAAATAGCTGACACTTAAGGAATGCAAGATTAAATAAAACAAATGAAATATAAACAAGAGTAAACTTACGGACAGGGGTTTACAATAACTGTTTGGAAATGTTCAGTATTTTTGCCAGTAAAGTTAAGTACATTAATATAGTGCCTGTTATATTACTTCCAGGTCTGAAGCATGGATGGATTTAGCTCACTTTGCTCAGGCACCCACTGCTCAGCTCATCTGGGACCAGCAGGTCACAAGCTGGACCATGACATGACCAACTCACGCTTTCATTTTTTTAAGGCCAAGGCACTGAGTACCATTAAACTATACAAGGCCAACCCCTGTGTACAGGGCTTCAAAACTAGAGCTGTGGTACTGGGTTATGTAAAAAAAAATATATATAGTTTTTACAAAGTGCCTCTTTCAGTATGTATTCTTTTCTCCTTTGCTTTAATCTTCCCAGACGCTCACTCGTTTGCTGTGCTTTTCTTCATGAATTGCTCAATCTTAAAGCGTTCTCTAGCCTAGTACCTCATGTGTATGTTTTAATTTATGTGTCAAAACAACCTATCTCCCTGCACTTGCCTCTAAGACTGCTTCTTTTCTAAACACAGCCTCATGCTCTGACTCTTTACTACAGCACCGGGGTCACATAATGTATCCCATGGTTTCACCTTGATTATCAAATTTAGCATACACTACATACCTGAATGGTGACCAAGATCCCTTCCTTCTTCTGATTGAGATACCTCCACAGATCTGCAAGATCAGATGTGTTCATCATGCTATGGACTCTAATCTAGTTTGTTTCATTCGTCCCTTGTCTACTGGTTTCGAATTACCCAGGTTACTTTTCAAAATGCAGTTAAAGTCGCCAACATTAATAGTAGGCTCTACATAAGCAAGAAATCTCAAATGCTAGATTAGAAAATACATTTGGACTATCTTAGTTAAGAGCCTATCATGGTAGAAGATTATATTTCAGGTGTCTTTGAGTGATTGAAATGTGTGTGAGCTCCCACCTTATTTCTCGATCTGTTCTAGAAGATCGAAACGGATAATTCTGGTTAAAAATAAAATCTTAGATTTTAGCAAGCGCCCAACATTGAGTTAAAAGAATCTTAGCTCATTTAATCTTACTTTGCAGTCCATTCCAACTGTTGGTTTGAACCACTAAAATTATCTTAAGATTTTCTTAGACTCAAAGGTCCCCATCGTATTCGCCCCTCATTTTCCCTGATTCACATCTTCCTTACCTTCTTCTCTCTTACCCACGGGTCCCAGTCAGTTGGCCACCCGAACCCTCTCTCTCCCTCAGTGTGTGTCTTGTTGGATGTAAAACAGAAATTTGGCAATTTAGGGAAAGAAAGATGCTGTAGCAATCTGTTGGGGATGTTTCAAGGATTAATTAACAAAAAAATGTAAAATAGTGTCAGTGTTCAGCAATGATCTGAAATAGTTTTGCATGATGGATGTTCAGAAAAGATCTGAAATGGACCTTGCAACATAGTAATCAGAGATGCTCCAGAGGTTACGATTACAGGGCTCAAAAGACCTTGAAAGTCTGATATCAAAGATCTAATTTTTCAGTGCCAGGTAGCTGTTTTCCAATTCAAGATGCAGAAACAGCATATATCCTTCCTGACTAGTAATCAAACTTACTGCCATTGCTGCAACCAGAATGTTTTTCTAAGATTGAAGTCCTGAAAAAAAAAAATAGTGCATGCTTCTGCACTAGGTTTTGGTGAGTCTGATGGACGTCTGTGCGCTCTGGAAATCATTTAGTACTTGACTGCCAGAAATGTCCAAATTTAGTTGATAATACAATGCACCTGGAATGACCACTCTTTGGCAGTTGTAATGTAATCATATTTACCTGCCTCACTGAAGCTATTTTATCACTCAATGAAAAGTGAACCCCAGATATCTAGTCCTAAGCTTTCACTGGAGAACTGATTGCTGAAAGTTTTGTTAGTTCTATTGGTTCACCTAAATGAAACAGAGACTAAGGCCCAGATTTAAGAGGGCCTAGCGCCATCCTAACCACACATTAGCGTCATTTTTTTACACTAATGTGGTGGTAGATGGCCAAAAACGGCGCACCATGTTTACAAAGTGGCACATTGCTTGCATTGAGCCACTTTGTAACCCCTTGCACCACATTATGCCTGTGCCTGGCATATTAGGGTGACTGAAAAAATGCCGTAAAGAAATCTAAGTGATTTCTTTGCATCATTTGTTTTGGTGCTTTTAACACATGCTCAGAGCAGGCATTAAAAGAAGGCTCCCATTGGTTATAATGGGCCTCTGGGTGCTTTGCAGGGTTAGCGTCAACATTTTTTACGCTAATCCTGAAAAGCATCGAATTTGCGTTAAAAATTCAGACACTAGTTCCCTAACTACCGTCATGGTGCGTTGCATTTGAAATATGGTGCCACATTGTGGCGTTAGGGGGCGCTAAGGAATGCAAGAAAAGTGGCGCTTCACTAGGTGCAGCGCCACTTTTCATAAATCTCCCCCTAAAAGTCACAAAATGCAGATACATTTTTATAGGAAAGCCAGATGGATTCCCCAAAAAATGGCCTTATGCACCAGCAAGTTTAATGCCTCTCAGGGGTAGGAATCTCTGAATTCTAAGAATTTACAAAGGTTACCCAAGGATTCTCTTGGAAGTCTGCGACATGCACGGTGTTCTTGGAAATCTTTTTGTGACTTCCTACTTGTGTCCATGAAAGTAGCTCTTAGCATGACATGTAGTAATTTAGTTTTCTTTTTTTTCCACAGGGTAAATCATTTTCCTTGTGGAGAAACACCTTTACCTTCACCATCACCAATTTGGGGATACTTCCCATTCTCACTCAGCAACTGAATTTTGAATGTCATTTACTTCTGCCCTTGACAGGAGTAATCTTAAAATGTTTCCAGCATAGCAACAGGTCAGAAAGATTTTCGCTATTCACAGGTGAGCAGGAAGCAAAGCATATCAACACAAAATCTAAATTATTTAATGAAAAACACTTTGGGCCCTATTTAGATTTTGGCATATGCATTACTCCCTCACAATGGTGACGGATAACACATCCGCCAACATGCTATATGTTATAAAAATGTTATATTTTGGCACACGGGCTATCCGTCACAGTTGTGAGGGAATAACCCGTCTGATGAAATCTAAATCAGGCCTTTTGTCCTAAACGTATTTAAGGTGAAACTTCTGCACTCACAATACAAACTAACATGTCTAAAATATTCATATAAAAACAACATATAAACTCGCAAAAACATTAATTTGAAGGGATAATGTAATGTCAGTAGTAATGACGTTGTTTCGTGTGAAATGTCATCGACGTTGCCATTTGACATCATTTTTAAACTCAAGAGCCATGTATGGGAAGGTAATGGATGCACAGCTAACCATAGCAGGGGAGTACCATGAGCTAATAGGTTATGGATTATAACCATAGCATCACTTTCACCAAAGTTTTTTCTTTGAATTGTTGTGATTTTTAATAACAAATTACTTAACAATGAGAGTAAAAATAGACAAATAAATAAGATACATCTATCAGTGTATAATTACTGTCCAATTTGAAAGTATGGGGTCCTTCCCTGCTATTGCATTTCGGTAAAGCTCTTTGAATAGCGGTTTCTTAATGGACTGATCTTTGATAACAAATCAGTCAATACCTACATGGTCATCCTGGTTCAAGCCTTGGCAGCCGATTTTGAATGCTGGAATTTTCTCAGATTGTGGTGGCCACAACTATGTTTGGAATGAGCATTTTATGCTTATTTCATGCTATATTTTTTATTAATGCTGTACTGGTATATAATTATTTTAAATAATTTGGTGAATCATACCAATACACAAAGCCAGCTGTGTTCTTTTCGAGACACTTTACTTGGTGATGCACAAATGATAAATATCCACTGAAACCCAATTTCCATACATTATTATTTGTGTGTAATTTAGTTTTAACTGTGTGTGTGTGCAAATGTAGTGGCTATTGCATTGACAAATGTGTTGTCTGTAAATGATAGTGTGCTACTACTTGATGGTTTAGTTACCATAAAAAATTGCCTGCCTCACGTCCTTTAAGGCTAGGTCCGTTGCAAAAGATTGTTGTTCTAAAAATTGGGATGTGGTTTTAGAAAGTTTGGGAACCACTGGAGTAGATCCTTCAATACCAGGGACAACTTGCCCTGTGCAATATGTAGCCTCATGATCTAGCTGACTATAGATTCATCATCACTCCCTTGACACTCATTAGCAAGATAATTGAGAAATCAGTCTCTATCCATCTGCACAACAAAATGAATGAGAATCAATACGTAAGGTCTATATTTCGATGCTGCACAGAGGCTGCAGTCATCCAGATTGCAGACAACTACCTCATTATAATCCTCAAAGATGGTTCCTGGTGGCTGATCCTGCTTGACTTTGTCATGTCTTTCAATGGCATTCACTAAACGGCCCAGGCACACACACATCTTGCATTAAATTCATCTAAATGATTAATTCCATAGCTAGGTAACTATCATCAACTCACCTAGGTGGACACTTTAAGATCACTGAAAATATTAGTTATCTGCAGAATAGTCCATCGAGCCATGCTTTCTACTGTCTTTATACTCTATATGGTACCCTATATAATCCTCAGTAGTACTGAAAGATTCAGTTCATGCCATACAGTTATGCAAAAAAGAATGCCAGGTTCTTATCTGACATTAAACTCAACCACAAACAAACTCCATCTCCTAACATACAGCAACAGAAAAACTTCCAAGACCTACAATTCAGCATGAAACTTGGCAGAGCGACATCTTGCCCCTTCACTTATACAAACAAGCTTGGATTTACACTGGTCTGACATACATTACCAAAATAGGACAGGACAGCAACATGAAATCTCCCCTTGTTGAGGAAAGTGGAGGCGTTAATTCCCCAAATCTGAATTCAACATCACATTCAACACCTTTATCCTAATCCACCAAAAAGTGGGTAATAACATGCTCACTTTAAGCCCAGCTCTACCTCCATGAAGGCCACATTGAAGCCTGTTTCACAAGCTTTCACCTATATAATAAATGGGTTCAAGAAATGCTACCCCTACCACCCCAACCCTTATGATCTTGCCCTGAAAAACCACATTGATTCACTTAATGTTGTACACAATACCATACAACCAAAACAGACTCCAAATACCACATCCTCCACTTTCTGGCTGTCTTCTCAACATCACCAACCATCCATTGCTAGCCATCCATACAACTGGACCAGACCAGCCACTTCACCATCCCGATCTCCGTGCTCAGAATCCTATCAACAAACCGAGGTCAGCCCAAAAGAGAAGACCAAACCTTCATATCATTCAAAGACTTCTCCATTGACAACCTAATGCTTAATCACATCTCTCACTCTATCAACTCCACTTATGATGCTGACACCCATCTAAACAACTTCAGTACTTTTTTGAAAACTATGTGAACATCCAACCCCAACTTAAACATGCAAGTGCAAGTTAAAGCCTTTAACAACCTGGTACTCCAAAGCCCTTGCTGACCACAGACAACCCAAATGGAGACAGAAAAAAAAGGGGAAAAAAAACAGCACTCCTGATCACTTCACGATACTTATTTTCTGTGCAACATGGAGAGCGCTCTTCTCTTCATCCAAAGCAAAGTCCTATATCAATACCATCAGTGAAGCCACCAACAGGCAAACACTTTGCAAGACAATCAAGGACTGCAACAACCTCCTTCCAAACCACCTATTCCTCACTCCATAGAAAGTGCATAGAAAGTGCAATTTAATCAACATGTTCTTCAGTGACAAAATACAGACGATCTGACAGCACATCTGCGACACCAAGCCTCCTTCATCTTACACCCACCCCTTCCCGTAGAATTCCACAATGGCCATCCGTCAAAGCCCTTTGTCTTGCACATTTTGCAGACACATGCAACTTCCTTAAGCCACGTCATATAAAGGTGATATCTTACGTCTTCATCAAAGCTCTTTCTGGGTATGCTGACTTACCTCTACTCACCATTGTTAATGTCTCCTTCCCTCAAAGCATCTTCACAGTAGCTCTCAAGAAAGCCTTGCACGCCTCAGGTTTTCCAACAGTAGGCTCTGATGATGAACTTGACATCATGAAAAAGCGGTCAATGTTCAACTCCAGGGTCAGATTAATGCAAACCATCTCCTGCACAATTAGCAGTCCAGTTTCAGATCACACTGCAGAACAGACACCACTATGTTACACATTGCAGACAATGCCATTGACCACAGATAAAGATTACCACTGCTTCTTCATATTGCTTGACTTTTCAGCTACCTTTGACACAGTGAATCGTTCTAGTCTCATATGCACACTGAAGTCTCAAATATATTTCACTGGCATCTTTCTTCACAAGTTCTCCTACCTTTCCAACCAACATCAGTTTGTTTTGTGTGAAGTCCCTCAGAGTTCCATACTGTCTCCTGTTATCTTTACATGGAGCCACTTGGTGCTCTACTCATGATAAGATAATCAAAATTCACCAATATGCTGATGGTACACAACTCTACTTGAAATTATCCCCTCCCTCAGACATGTAGTGCGGCAGACACTACCTGCACATTATCGAGACCTGGATGTCCAGTGCCTACCTGAAGCTCAACCCACCCAAGACAGAATTGTTGTTATTTGCCAAGAACACCAAACAGTTCAATCCTGGCTCAATGACATGATCCTTGAACACTTTGAACCCCCAACTTTCACTGAATGTCAGTCACTTAGATTCAAACTTGGATAAAAACTGGACACTAACTGTTAGACTTGACATCCTTGCTGTGGTTTCCCTTAACATTTTGCCTTCTGACCTTCTGTTTGTGACTGCTTGCAAACTTTGTTTTTGCTAATTTTAGACTTTGAGTAATTTACCACTGCTAACCAGTGGTAATGTGCATGTGGTCTATATCTAAAATGTGGTAACATTTACCTATCCACAAATGGCATATTTGGTTTGCTTTTAAGTCCCTAGTAAAGTGTATTACATATGACTAGGGCCTAGAAATCAAATGCTAATAGTGGGCCTGCAGCACTGACAGTGCCACTCACTTTGGTAGCCCTTAAACCATGTCTCAGGCCGATCACCGCAGAGCCTGTGTGTGCAGATTTAAACTGACATGTCAACCAGGCAAATTAATCTACCTGTTGGGCCCAAACATTCTTCCTTATCACGCGTAGGTCGCCCCCAAGGTAGGGTAGACCTGGATAACCCATGAGCAGGATGCAGTGTATTTAAAAGGTGGGGCATGTAATTTACATTTTTAAATGTTCTGGTAGTGAAATGCCTTTATGTTCATTTTTCGGTACAGCAAGGCCTACCTCTTCTATATTATAATATTGGGACTGATTTATTACATTTTATACGTACGGTTTCCAGTTGGGAAAATATAGGAAAACTAAATTTAGTGTCTCTGGAATCACAATTTAAAAATGCAATTTATGTTGAAGTTGGTTTTTAAATTATAGTTCCGAAAATGTCATTTTTATAAAGTTGGCATTTTCTTACTTAAAAGATTTGGTGCTTTGCTTCCTCTCTCTGGAATACACATCTAGGGAGACAACTGGTTTCCTGCATTCCTTCTAGACAGCCACACAAAAAGGAAGGAGAGGTTTGACTGTCTAGCCATCTGCATGTTGTTGGGGCTTCCTGATCAGGAGGGGAGGGAGGAGCTGACACTCTGCACCTAAAAGGCTGGGTCCTCTCTCCACACAAAAGTTTACATAGCCTCCTGGAGTGAGTCTGGAGCCAGGGCAGGAAACGCAGGGTCTTGTGCAGTTCAAAGCATCTCTTTGAAGACTCGCTACTTCATAGGCGGTATAAGTACCAGGACTCTGACCCCACCATCTCAGAACACTGCTTCACCTAAGGACATTCTGCCAGGAAGAAGCTGCTGTGCTGTAGGAGGGCCTGGGATTTTGCTAACTGCTTTGCTGTGTTGGCTTGCTGTCTGCTGATTGCTGAGCTGTAGGAGGCACTGCCACTTTTCTATCTGCTCTGCTGTGTTGGCTGCTTCTGGCCTGGGAGTGAGAAAGGCTGGACCTGCTCTCTACATTCTTGAACCTAAGTTTCTCCAAGAGCTTGTTAGCCTGCCTGCTGTTGCTGAAGTCTCAGGGGTATCAAAGACTTCACCTTTCACCTTAAACCCAGCACCTGGACTTTACTTGCTGTAAGTCTTGCTCTGCCAGGTGTTGCCATTCCAGTCCAGGGCCCTAGATGTGGCCATCAACATTGTTGTGCCGATCAGAACCAACACATTACCTGCGGCAAGACCAGGATCAATGCTTTATCGCTGTTGTGAGGTCTGGAGTTGGTGTATCACTCTTGGCACCTGCGGCAGCACCTCCAGAATCATTACGTTAGGATCCAATGCGTCGCCACCACAGCGTGGAGTAGATCACTGCATCACCTCCAGTGTGGATTAACCTAGCACATCACCTGTGGAACTGGCTCACCCTGGACTTGACTCTTCGTCCTTGGCACAATGCATTGCCACTACTGCATGGAAAAATCAACACATTCCTCTGACTGCAGGAGTGACATCAACATATCTACCGACGCATCAACCCCGCATTTCGGTTTTTGCAACCAGGAGCAAGGTACTTTGTTCCCCGAGCTTGCGTGCCTCCTGTGCCAGGCCTGTGCACCTTCACAGTCTGCTTGAACTGTTGACTTTGCCCAGGACCAGTGTGACCTCATTTAACCCCAAAAGTGCTATTGGCTTCAAAGTGCTATTTTGACACTTAACGCCTGATTTGGGTTTTGGAGAGGGAATACTCCATCAGAAATGACACAGATATCCCGTCCGCCATATTGTGATCCCCATAGGATTTAATGGGATTGTAATACGGGGGATGGAATATCTGTCAGGTTTGTGATGGAGTATTTCCCTCCACCAAGACCTAAATCAGACCAGTCTTTAAAAATCATATCTTGATTTCCACTTATTGTATTTTTGTTGTTTTGGTCTTGTTGTTTCAGAATATAATAATTTATTTTTCTAAACTGAGGGGGGAGTCTTTTTGTTGTGGTTTCACTGTGTTACTGTTTGATGTGTTTCACAAATACTTTGCACGTTGCAATTTAAGTTAAGCCTGTCTGCTCTGTGCCAAGTTACCACCGGGTAAGCACAGGTTAATGGTTGCTGTGTACTCCAATTACCCTGACTAGGATTGTGGTTCCTGCCTGCACAGGATGCATACTCTGACAACCAGAAACCCAATTCCTAACACTAACGTTACACTCAGGCAATACATTGCCAAAGAAACTAGGATGGCCTTGTACCAGTTCTCTCTTCTAAAGAAAGTGGAAGACTACAGAACTCCTGTTTTAGCCTTCGTACTCTTGTATCTGAATTGATGCCAAGCCCTGCTCCCTGCCTCCAAACCCCTCACCAGTCTCCCTTTAGGGTATCCTACACACAGTGGCACATCTTATTTAGGGTCTGAAGAAATATTATCCCACCACTCCCATCGTGATGAAACTCTGTTGGCTCCCTTGCAGGCCCACACCATCTTATAAACCAGCTGCATCCTTTACAAAGCCATTTAACCAGCTCCTCCACCTTTCTTGAAGTCAAGCTCACCATCTCTGGATACAGAGGATACACGGATAGGAATTAACCATTGCATAGCTAATGTAAGCTGGTAAAGAAGCAAGAACCACTCCATTCTTTTTGAGAAGTGAATAAACACTACTATTTGTATTGGCCAGAACCTTGAGATTTAAAGGGATTTGTGGAAAGACAGTGATACATCACTAGCCACAGAAACAAATGGACATATCCACCACGGAATACCTGGTAGGAATAAAGGCAGCAGCACATCGGCTAGTCCACAAAGTGGTCAGTCATCAGGAACCCAAACATTCTGCAATGGACAGAGACAGGCCAAGACAAAATTCCAGGGTGATTGAAAACATGCTTGAAAACATTCTGCTTAGGCAGTGCATCCATGTATAACTAACACTTTGAATGAGCACACCTGACATAGTCAGATATTGAAGTTCAGCAAAGGACCAATTCTAAAATGCCTGAGATTCAACTGTTACAATTTGTATGTATCTATGTATATGGTATTTCTGTAGTACAAACCTATCCAAAAGGCATCAGAGCGTCAAAGACAAGCATAAAGACAATAAGGGACAGGAGAGATGGCTGGGTTGTGGCCAGTTATTGCATTGTGATGTTGTGTTCTTAAAATAGGTGAGTCTTCAACTCTTTAATAAAATGTAACAGTGTTGGGGACCTCCTGATGGATAAGAGGATGTTGTTCCAGATGTTGGATTCATAGATGGAAAAAGCCTGCTACCTTGTTTTTTTCTTTTTTACACTTCTTAGTTTGTAGTTTGATGGTGTCTGATGGTGTGGAGGAAACAACACAACCGAAATGACAAAAAATTAATGAGTACATGTTGAGATATGTATTTTAAAACAAATAAGTGTAAAAATAGTGCTTAGAAAAAAAGGGCAGAAAGAGGTTACTTGAGGTTGTGCTGGCCCGGGAAAAGTCAACATTTCAAGCCGACCGCAATGGAGCATGGGCCGTGTACAGGAGCTATTCAGGCCTGGGGAACAGAGTACCTTGATCCTGGTCGCAAACACGAGTGGATGCGCAACATCACTCCCACAGATGAGGGATGCGTTGATTTTTCACACGTGTTGATGGCAATGCGTTAGTTTCTGAAGACAAGCGTCAAAGCTGTTATGCGTTGATTCTGAAGTCAATGTGCTGGGTTTCTCCACGCTGTCGAAAGGATGCATCGATCGGCCTTCCGCGATGGCAGCTATGTGGTGGTTCCAGTGCTGTGTCAATGTTGATATGCCAGGTGGCACTTCCAGCAGGCAGGGGATGCCTCAGTCTATGCGGCAATTCCTGAGATATTGCTGGGTCCCCAAAGTGTGATGCACCACTTCTACTCCCGCAACAGGGTCGGTGTGTCGGGTGCAGCTTTCAGCAGGTGAAGATGCGTCAATTTCACTGGTGCGAGTAACTGGGTCCACTTCCAGTGAAACAGGCACAGGAGCAGGTGGAGAAACTTTGATCTCCTGGAGTCTCAACAACAGGAGGAAAGCCAACAAGGCCTTGGAGATCACCCTTGCAGATCACTTTGGGTTGCAAGACAGAGTACAGCTCTACGTGTGTGTGCAGTTCTAAACTGTGATTTCGATCTGGCAACAAAACCTTTTCTCAGACTCAAACCTTCATTTTTAATACATATAGGTCTCCCTTAAAGTAGGCCCCGTACAGTTCCTAACTTACAGTGAAGTCGGATTTTAAGTTACAGTTCGGAAAGTGCCACTTTTAGAAAGAAGGCGTTTTCTTGCCTTGGCCATTTGGTGCCTACAGCCTGTCACATGACTGGGTGTGGGTGACAGTTGGGATTTGTGTATTCTTCCTAAACAGCCATACACAATGGAGAACTTAGGTGTGACTGGATGTGCCATCACTGGCAGGATGGGGGACTGGGTCCGCCTTACTTACACTTGAGTCGGGTGTGTCCTGTCACCCCAGAAAGTGCTGCATACTCCCTGCAGTTAGTCTGGAGCCAGTGCCAGGAAGGCAGAGCACCAGTGCACTTCAAAGGCCCGCCTCTAGAAGCTTCTCCCCCCTTCAGTGACAGTTGGAAATATATACTGGACCTCATACACCACCGCTTCAGTACTCTTCTGGACCTGTGTATACTCTGCCAGGAAGAAGTACTACTCTGCTGCTTCAACGACTGCCACTATGCTGGACTACTGCTCTGAAGGAACTGCTGACCTGGTGTGCTGGCCTGCTGCTCTCTTACCTGAGTGAGAAGGACTTGTCATGCATCTTGTGAACCCAGAGTGACTCCAAGGGCTAGTAGTCTGCCCTCCTGATCTGGACTCTTAGGGACATAATTGGCTTCAAACAACTTTGCATCTGCACCTGGACTCTGTCATCATTAAGCCTACCCTGCCAAATGGTGCCACACCAGTCCTTGACCCTTGCTAGTGGGTGTTAAGCCCTTTGCCAGCCTCTGTGGTATCAGCGGAGTTGACGCATTTCCGCTGCTTTATGGATCACACCCATTGCAAAGACCCGTATCACCTCCACAGCCCGCAAGGTTGATAGCAGCCTTCCCAATGATGGCAGACTCTGCATTGCGGCCCCTCAGAACCTGATGCATCGCCCTGACTGGCACGGCATCCTCAATGCTGGATTTTACATCACAAGCCCTGTGGGCGAAATCCCCAATGTTGATGCAGGCTCTTGCATCGCAGCCTTGCAGCGTCTCAAAAATGAAGCGTTGCTTCACCTGCTAACCAGTGCTTAGGTGCGCACAGTCCTAAGCCCAGAAAAAGAAAGTCAGCCAAAACAGGAGGACTGAAGGCAAAAAGGGGAAAACCATGCCAAGAATGCAAGGTCTAACACATGTCTCCCCCCACTGAAAGTGGGGAGAGCTACCCAATCTCTCAGGAGTTCTCTTCACTGAAGCAGAAGAACCTGGAGAGGCCCTTAACATTGGCGTGGTCTGTTCCAGGAAGGTGTACCACCGTAAAGTCCATTCCCTGTAGGGAGCTGGGCTACCTCAGCAGTTTGAGATTCTCACCCCTCATCTTCATTAGCCATCTGAGGGATCTGTGGACTGTCTGAATCCAGAAGTGAGCACCAAACCAGTGTGGGTTCAGCTTCTTCAGTGCCCAGACCACTGCAAAGTCTTCCCTTTCTATTGTACTCCTTCTCTGTTCCTGGGGAAGTAACCCCCCTACTGAGGAAGGTCACAGGCCATCCAGGCCCTCTTAATTTGTCTGTGAGCACACAACCCTTATGCCATTCTCTGAGGTGTTCATCTGGAAAATAAATTCCTTGGAGACGTCCAGGGCCTTGAGCATGGGTGCTGTGCAAATGGCCTCCTTTAGGGTGTCAAAGTGTTTTGAGACACCTCTGTCCAAAAACCCTGACGTGACTGCATGTTGAAAGTCGGATGTTAAATATGCAATGCAAAAAGGATCTTTTGATTGATTTCTCACAAGACTCCTTTGAGGATACAGGTTACCTTTGCACATGGAGTTTGTTCAGCAAAGGGGCTCCACTCATATGTTTCATATTTTTACAGCCCAAGATGAAAGCAACACATACACACGGCCTTGCTTAGTTTTTGACTGATATAAAACCCCAACAAAGTATGGTAGATATCCAGGCTGCCATGCTAATATTGCATTAATAACAATGGTACTGTAAGTAAAGCATATGAGACATCTATTACTTTTGGTAGTTAGGCCCAAAGTAACGAAACATGCATCTTTTTGAAAAATACACATGTTGGTTTTGCCAAAGCTTAGTTATCTGAAGGATAGAAGAAAAATGGGTAGCATATGTCTGGGAAGTCCTCTTCAAGTTCTTTGAGGCTTTTTCAACAAAGTAGTGTCCCTTTAAGTACCACATTTTGGCTTGATGTGTGAGCATACTGCAGCAGGTGGATATTGAACCACTAATGGGCTCTTTCGGTCATGTAGGGTGTCATCTGAACACAAATGATGGTAACTATGAAGTGGAATAGAAGACCAATAAACTTCAGTGCACGGTGCATGGCTTTTCCATCCTGGGAGAGAGTTCAGAGACAGGTTTGGTGGGGGAGGAGGGGCTAGTGCCACTCTCTTCGGGTTGGCACTGCCAGGCATATTTGAACTTCTGTTACTCATGAATAAGATAGGTTGGCCAGAGGTAGACTGCACTTGAGCAGCAAGATCAGACTGACCAACTGAAGATGGGATTGAGTATAGATTTTTTTGTTCTTTTTGTTGCCATGCATTTGGAACCCCTGGCACCCTCTGTGTTTCAGTTTTTATTGCTCCCCTTTCATTTCCAACAATTATTGTTCAATTACTGCAATATGATACAGATGCACATTGACTATGTTGTGCAAGCATCCAGGAACACATTGAGCATATTTTTAGGTCTACCCAAAGGAAAGGTCCAAGTTGTTAATCAGCCTTGTGTAATCCAAAAAATGCTTAAATAAAAAGTGCATGCCTACATATGTATAGCGAGGCTTTGGATCAGCTATCTTCATCCATTGGTCTGTTCAGCTGTCACTGACGTTTTGCTCCTGCACCTCACAGTATACAACATGGGTCAATGGGTTAGCCCGTTTCAGGCACTGAATCTTGCTCTGTGAGTGATGGTGCTATTCTTGGTCATGTCCACATCCACCCAAAAAGAAGCTCACACCAGTGCCAAGGCTAGTGGGCCAATACCTTTTTTTGCCAGTGCTCTTTTGTTTCTATTCTTTCTTTTTTTATTTTTTTGTCATCCTCGTGTATCTTTAAGTTACAGTATTTCAAAGTAAAACATACATTTATATGCACCAACAAGGTTAGGTTAAGAGCTAATGTAGAGCAGAAGCTTCCAACACAGGGTTTCCTGGAGCATTTATTATCAAATTGGGTTCCAGCAAGGCTGTCTGATTCAGAACAACCAAGTCTTCAGTTATCTATAGAAAAAGGTTAACGAGGGGCAGAACCTTAAAGGTTCCTGAAGGGTGTTCCAGAGCCTGGGGTTGAGATATGCAAAGGAGCTCCCTCCCATGCAAGCCTTTTTGATTCTGGGAACAAGGCTGGGTGGATACAGAGCAAGCAAACTGGTTGAAGGCTTTATCAAATTCATTACATGGTGGGGGCAGTCTCTGACCTTGCTTTGAAGACATTGCACAGGGCCTTAAATTGTATGCGTTTCTTCACTTTGTGCTAGTGGAGCTCATGAAGGAGGGGAGTAGCCGATTCCTGATTTGGCAATTTATAGATCTACCTGGCAAAAGACTTATGCAACACCTGTAGATGTCTCAAGAAGGCTGTATCCACCCCATATGCAAGATGATCCCAAAATTCAGTCTGGACAGGATAAGTGCCTGGATAACAGTTCTTTGGGTAGAAAGCTGCTGTATCCAGATAAACGTCTTTAGCCATTTTAGGGTCGAAAAGCAGACAGGAGATACCTTTGCAACCTGAGACTTTATGAACAGCTTAGAGTCCACTAAGAAGCCAAGGTTTTTTACTTTAGGAGCTGGGTCTCCAAAAGGAAGGATTATTACCAAGCACAGCATCTCCGTCTTGATACTGTTAAGCTTCATCAAGTTGTTATTCATCCATGAGGCAACTTGAGACAGGGAGAAGTGCAAACACGCGGCATTGTGGTCCTGAGCGGATGAGAAAGGGAGGACGATTTGAGTGTCATCTGCATATGAAAATAGAGTGAAACCACAGCATTCTACCAGGTCGGCATTAAGGCGTACATAGAAGTTATGAAGAAGCAGAATTAGGACCAGAGGTCAAAGAGTGACATATTTTCCTGTGATATACACCAAAACCTAAAAGGGTTTCTATGCCTGTTATAAGTACATTTACCTACTAATTAGCCTATTAAAATAATGTGCTATGATAACAATTTTTTAAAATTAAGTTTTAAGGATGATGTTTCTTTCAGGTTTAGTTTGTTACCTTATGTTCGTTCAGTTAATGCGTTTCATTATTCATGCACAGACGTTTGTTGATGTTGTTTTGGACATAGTGTACATGTTGTGTAACAATTTGCTTTTTCCTTTCATGCAGTAATTTAAAAGGAGAAGAAAAATGAAATCATGTTGGATAGTCATGCTCTGTCCTTTATGTATTTTCTTCAATGTGCCTTCTGCAAATGCACAAGAATGGAGTGTAAATACACAGTCTTCTGCAGACGTAAGTCCATATGAAATATGTTTTTATGTTCTTAGTGCATTCATATTTTTTCAACTGATCTTGATTACAACCATGTCAACACACAGTCAGATAATCTATGAATCCCTTTGTTTAAGTGGCTTTATATAGCACAAACCTAGCTGGATGGCAGAGGAGCATTGGATAGAGTCAGAGGCAGTGGTACAGTCAACAAGTCACTGGAGTCATAGCTGAGTTCTATGAGTGGAAGCAAATGGTTACTAATTCTACACTGTCACTGATTTCATTCCTAAATGCTGAATTCCACCACATTTAATAAACAAGTCTGTAGTAGTTGGAAAGCATTATAACCATAGTTGGGGCTCGCTGAATGTCCTGACATTATTACTTTCTCATGCTCACAGTGCCTATGATAAGCATGCTTTGATTTGCGGTGCTAGACATTTGGCTGCCTTTTATGATGCCACATATTTGGTGAGATAAAATGCTGTCTGACCTATGCCAGGTTTTGTGAAGAATGCAGAGGGTCTTCAGTTCAAAACATTTTGGTTTGACAGTAGATAAGGTACCATGAGTGAGGATGAGGTATAGTCCTTGCATATCAGACTCTGGTTGAGTGGTCATGTATGATTTTGTACTTGTGACTTGAAATTTGTTCTTGCTGGTAGGCCTTTATCGAAGTCCACTATTAGAATGAGGATGATACATTGCAGCTGATGCAAAAAAGTAAGATTCTGTGGTGGATGCAAAGTTTGTAGAAAACATTGTTAATGAAGCTATTTACTTGTGGTACAACAGAAAGGTCTACATCAAGTTTTTTCTCATATGGTTGAAAGTATTTTGGGAGAGAGTTGGAACTACTGTATAGGTGAAGTAAACATAAGGTGCAGCCCATTCCAGTTGAAAGCCACACTTTTGGTACTGAAACAAAACTAGTTGTGATTCATCCCATTCTAGACCAGCTCTGCTTAGTTTCCAATTTGCCACGTATATCCAGGCTCCTTAGGTACTGCAGTGTGTACCTGGGTATCATTGTTTTTATATGATAATGCAGGTTATACTTGTTGAGAAGAATGTGACAGTGCCATTCTTTATTGGGAAACAAAAGAGATTTAAGTGGAAATAGTTTGTTTGTTTGAGATTTGTTGGATTGGAAATCACTGGACTCTACTCCCAAGTAGGGTACTTATACAGCAGGAGATACCTAAGGTTACTGGCAACTGGCTTGGTAGTTCCAACTTAGATTTCACATTCACAAGCACATGTGCGTAAGAGACCCGGTCTCATAACCAGATTTCATGTTGATAGTTGATAAACCGTAGAATCTATGGCATTGCACAGCTATTCACCTCTGATACTCAAAAGGCATCTGCATTGCACCCTATTAATCCTAACATTTAAACTGGGAATGTTCTTGTCTCTAAATGGGTGTTCCCCTCATTTTCCTATAGGAGACACCACTTGCAGGGATGTAAGCTTCGATCTGGATCTTTCAAATGTGAATGGTGATGTACATGGTACTTTAGATAGATTGTGAGTCTGCAATGGCCATCCCATTGTACGAAATTTAGTAGCACACAAATTAGTTAAGGCTCTTAACTTCAGTACACTTACCCTTCTATAGGTTGAGCCCATAGTACATTACATAGAAAAGACATGAAACACAGTCTGCCAACATTTATGAAAGAGTAAACAGATCATGAAGAATCATTTTGGTAGAGTATTGAACAGACCTAGGTGAAATTTGAGTGCAAACTCTCCAACCTGTCAGCTGTAGAAGAAATTGGAATAGCCTGCTGTTTGGACTTTTTTGCTTATGCAGGGTCATCCCCAATCCTTTTGCCTCCTGTCTCCTATTTGTTCTGACCTGTTGCTGTTGGCTTTTAAACTCTGAGCACTTTACCTCTGCTAACCAGTGCTAAAGTGCATATGCTCTCTGTGTAAATGTGTATGTAATTGGTTTATCCATGATTGGCATATTTGGTTTACTAGTAAGTCCCTAGTAAAGTGCACTAGAGGTGACAGGGCCTGTAAATCAAATGCTACTAGTGGGCCTGTAGCACTGGTTGTGCCACCCACATAAGTGGCTCTGTAACCATGTCTCAGACCTGCCACTGCAGAGTCTGTGTGCGCAGTTTTAACTGTAAATTCGACTTGGCAAGTGTACCCACTTGCTAGGCCCAAACCTTCCCTTTTCTTACATGTAAGGCACCCCTAAGGTAGGCCCTAGGTAGCCCCAAGGGCAGGGTGCAGTGTATGGTTAAGGTAGGACATATAGCAATGTGTTTTATATGTCCTGACAGTTAAATATTGCTAAATTCGTTTTTCACTGTTGCAAGGCCTGTCCCTCTCATAGGCTAACATGGGGGCTACCTTTAAATCTGATTAAATTATAGATTCCCTTTGGGAGTGGATGGACATGTGGAGTTTGGGGTCTCTGAGCTCACAATTTAAAAATACATCTTTTAGTAAAGTTGATTTTAAGATTGTGTGTTTGAAAATGCCACTTTTAGAAAGTGAGCATTTTCTTGCTTATACAATTTCTGTGACTCTGCCTGTTTGTGGATTCCCTGTCTGTGTCAGTTTGACAGTTGGGCTGGTTGCACCTCACACTAGACAGTGACACAAAAGGAGCTGGGGTGTAGTCTGCATTTCCTGATGCACCATCTGTGCTAGAAGGGAGGGGAGGAGTGGTCACTTATACCTGAAAGGTCTGTGCCTGTCCTCACACATTGCAGTCTCCGACCCCCTGGTGAGTGTCTGGGGCCTGGCCTGGGCAAGGCAGGATTTCACATTCAAAGGAGACTTTACTTTGAAGTAGGCCTACTTCAAAGGGGAAATTGGGTATAAGAAGGGCACCCAAAACCACAGAGTTTAGAACACTTCTGGAGACAAGAGGAACCTCTGCCTGGAGAAGGGATGAAGAGCTGAGGAGAAGTGCTCCCCTGCCTGTGACTGTGCTTTGTGTGAGCTATCCCGCAGTTGCTGCTTCTGCCAGAGTATGAGGGCAAAGACTGGACTTTGTGTGCCTTCCATCTTGTGAAGAAATCTCCAAGGGCTGGATTTAGAGCTTGCCTCTTGTTGTTTGAAGTCTCAGGGACAGCAAAGACTTCTCTCTGCCAGCACCTGGAGTCTCTGGAGAGACTCCTGCTCTGAAAAGTGGTGCCCTATCCAGTTCCTGGGCCCTTAAAAGAAAAGCTGGTGGAAATCCAAGGAAATTGACTTTGAACGACTTCGGACCGATGCCGCTGCTGAATTCGGTGATGCTGCCTGCACCCGACTCCGTGATCTTCGCTGGAACGCGATAACCTTCGCAGGCCCGAAGCCCCTGCAGCCCCGCTGAAGTCCGCGACTCAGTGGAAGTCGCCGCACCACATCGTGACTGACGCCGCTCAAAATGCGTGGATTCAACGTTTCACACAGACGCCACGATCCCCATCTTCACGCATCAGCTTGTTTTCACTCTTCATCAAAGGTACTGTACTTGGAGGTCTACGCGACTCCGTGTCCAGCGCTGCTGGTGTTGGCTTGTTGGGAGCAACTCCTTCACAACGCCGTGTTAACACCTCATCGAAGCATTTTGTGTTTCTAAGCGCTATTTTTGAGTTTAATCTTTAAAAATTCATAACTTGACTTGTGTATGTCGGATTCTTGTCATTCTGGTCTTGTTTTGTTTAGATAAATATTCCCTAGTTTTCTAAACTGATGTGTAATTTTGTAGTGTTTTCATTAAGTTACTGTGTGTGTTGGTACAAATACTTTACACCTAGCACTCTGAAGTTAAGCCTACTACTCTGCCAAGCTACCAAGGGGGTAAGCAGGGGTTAGCTGAGGGTGATTCTCTTTTACCCTGACTAGAGTGAGGGTCTTTGTTTGAACAGAGGGTAACCTGACTGTCAACCAAAGACCCCATTTCTAACACCTGCTAACAGAGAAGAATGTTTGGTAAATAACATATACATTTAAATATGTATGTTAAAGAGCTGTGGCTCAAGGTGAAAATTCAATAAAGTGTTCCCCGGCTGTTTTGTGACATCCTTGCATTTACATCTTGTGCACATCCTGATTAAGTGCTGAGAACACGTTTTAAGCAATTCTGGGCTACTTCCTTTCACAGAGGTGTGTGTGGCATGGCAGCTGACGCAAGAGTTTCAAGCATTCAAGTTCTGATTGTAGTCAGAACCCTTTCTTTGTGCTGATCATTACCTTGCCAGACCACCAGAGATGTGGGAGGTGCGAGTTGAGCAGGAGGTCAGTAAGCCCTGGAAGGTATACCTTCACTCTGTGTTCGGGCTGAGATACCAAAGTTTTCTGAGGGCTACAAAACATTGCTAAAGCGAGTTATAGATATGCAATTATAAAAACTTCTATTCTACACTCCCTCCCTCATGTGATATTTATTTGTGTAATCTTAAGGCACCAGAGCATTCTCAAATCACTACCAACTCTATATTTATATCATAATATTACACAAACATAATCAGACTCCCTGTCGGTATTCAACAAGAAGATTTTCTCCAAAGTATCGTCTGACCATAATATTGTGGTAACAATAATGTGAGTACAAAAGCAAGTGTGAGAAAAGGCCTCTTTTTAACATGGTTAGCCCCCACTTTTTTCCTGATGTATGATGTATGATGTAGCCTAGAAATTGTAGTGCCCAGGGCCACTGCTAACTAGGTTCCCTGGGCCAGAGCTCTTTCCCTAAAACTGTTGTGATGCATTGGAACAATTGGGTATACTTTTAGCTACCACTACAAGTCCATATTAAGAGGTACTTAGGTACCCAGGGCAATGGGTACTATGGGTCAGTCCCTGCGGGCAGCTGTACTGATTGCGCCACCCTCTAGAGCCATGCATTCAGATGCCCCTAGCACTGCCATTGCAGGCTGGGTGTACTGGTGCAAACCTAAAACACAAACTTGACACGGCACACTGCCTGTGTGCCCTGTCCACCATACACTGCATATACTATGGGTCAGATACCCTTCTGGCAGGTCTTACAGCCCTAAGGCACGGTTCTCCATATTATATGAGAGGGCATAGCTGCATGAGCAATATGCCCCCACTGTGTCCTTGCCAAACCTGGGACATAGTGAGTGAATAGAGCAGCCATTTTAATACATATGATGGACACTGGTCAACACGAGTTCCGCAGTTACATGATGAGAACTCCGAACCCTGGGTTGTTTGGTATTAAACAACTCAGAATGATAAATCCAAACTGGTATTTGATTTATCCCTACATGTACCCAGGGCTCACCTTAGAGGTGCCCCCTGCAAAAGCTAACTACCCTGGCATTGTTGCTGGCTGGTTCTATCCAGCCTGCCACCTCCAGACACCTATCTACAAACCTTGGGGGATAGGTCTGGCTCTCTGGTTTGTAGAACAATGCCCTTCCTGGGTGGCGGTGCGAACACCCCCTCCCTCAGGAATGTGCAGTGCCATGGCGGTGAGCTTCAAAGAGCTTACTGCCTTTGAAAGTTGACCCTCAGGCCTGCCCCTAGCAGCAGATGGTCAACCCCTTGCAAACCCCCACTTTTGGTGGGAGCAAAGGCAGGAAACTACACAAAGGTTAGAAGGAGTAGCCCCACCTGGCATACACCACCCCTAAGGTGCTGTCTGCGAGGTGGACACTCCATTTCATTTTCCTCCATCTTGTATGGAAGGAAAATAGCCAATCGGGGATAGGGAAGTGACCCTGTAGTGGGTATAGCCCCCCAAAGGTAGGTGTCCCATTAAACACTAACAGGTTCCCCCTAAAACACCCACTAAATTCAGTATTTAGTGGGCATCCTTAGACCAGATAATCTGATTTGAAGGACAAAAAGAAGACCAGCACCTAGAAGATCCAAGGCATGAGAACTGTGGGCCTGCTACACAAAGAAAAGGTGCCAAACACTGCCTGCTGCACCCAGGACCGGACAATCGCCACTGCGGAGCTGCTGGGCAACTGGACTGACCTCAAGAACCCCAGAGGACCTCCAGCGTTTGCCAATAACCCAACCACTCCCTCCAGAGTGGGGGTAACACTCTGCAACAAAGGAGAAACCAGCAACCCAGTAAGGGTCACTTCACTGACCAGCTGCTAACTCCTGAACCAAAAGTTGGAGGTGGACCTGATGAAACATCGACAACCACAATGACAAACCCTGCAAGGGTGCCAAGTTTAGTGGCACTGCACCCTCCAGTGGTCAAACCGTACCAATACCATGAGTATTGGGCAATTGACATCAGACACCTGGAATATCAGCCCGCCTGATGCTGAAAAAGGACCAGGAGGAAGCCCCAGTCGAGGCACTTCAGGAACACCCTGGACCTCCCACCAGAGTGCCCCCGTTGTCCTGCAAATGACCCTTGAACCGACTTCCCTCCAGCTCCAAAGGGCATCTTTGCGCACAGCTCCGAGCTCACCGATTTGCTTTGCACCCGGCCGCCCTGTGCCCTGCAACAAAGAACCTGCTGTGGGGTAAGGGTCCCTTACCTCTTGCAACCTCAACACTCCAAGGGGACCCCCAGGAACCACCTCTAAACTTATCTGCACAGCACAGACCTTTTCCAAGTGGTCCCCCATGGTGGCCCTGCACCAGCTCCAGAAATGTTCCACTGCTGATCCTGCCGGAACTGGGAGCTGGCCGAACTTCTCCAGCTGGCATAGTGTGCCCACTGACGACCTCGACCAACCTGCACAAGAAGAACTTAGTAAAGCAACTGTGTGATTTTATATGTATTTTTAAATGTGACTTTCCATTGATTCCTATGGTGTGTAATTAACATACAAAAAGATTATTTTTATTAAACTTCAAAAATCCATACCTCAAAAAGTACTAAACCAATTTTGATAATCTTGGTCTTAAAAATTACAAGATTGATACTGTGAGTACAACAAATGCTTTGCACTTCTCCAAGATTAGCCTAACTGCTCGACCAAGGTACCTTAAAAATTAGAGCATTAGGTGATCTAATTTTTACCCCTGGAAACCAACATGTGGTTGCCTGGACCCCCTGCACAGTGTGCCTAGCTTTGCACACTACATAAAGGGCCAGCCTCCTACAACAAGTGAAGGTAAGTACTTTGTGTTTTTAGTGCATTGCAGTAATATCAAAGTTTAAAATATTGTTTACTATCTTTTTTTAAATATTGTAGCAGATTGTATTATGTTTTTATTTCTATACTTTATTGTGGCATTTATTTTGTATTATTTTTAATAAAATTATTGTACTGTTTAATGCATTTTATTTTTGGTATTTGTGGTTTATTGGAGTTTTGGTTGGGCGGTATTTTCTGACTGATACTATGTAATTATTCTATTGATTTTTTTTTTTTTTTTTATTGTTAATATGCAAAGTGGCATTAGCAGTAACTCAGCTACTACGATCCCTTGCTGACTCGCTAGCCTATGGTCCCTCTCTCTGTTCACCACCCAGGCAAATCTTAATCCTTTGATTGTGATACCCGCTACTATTGTAGCACCTTATCTAACATCAGTTGGAATGACCTGCACCGCTCCTGCCCCTGGTTCAACTCCCTGACAGATCTCCAGTGCAGTGGCCACTGATGTAAGGGCTGGGGCGACTCATCACACTAACAGGCCGAGAGGAAGAGGGGCCTTACCAGGGAGACAAATTCCGAGCTCAAGGCTAAGCCGCAACATGTTCCCAATCCATCCCGACTCAGTCTCCCAACGAACTTCTGTCCCTATGTGGCTATACTGATGGACGTGCCACACTTAACCTCTATGAGAGAAAAATCAACTTATGAGCTTAAAAACAGGCTTTGCCACTGACTATCTCGCAACACAGATTTCGACATCAGTGAATCTATGGACATTCTGTTTGTGAGGAGGGGGGTGGGTTGGTCCATCAGTCAAGTAATAGGACAGAGACTGTATTGTGGTCAACTGTAAATAACCTAGTCTTGCCCATTGTTTAATCTTTAGCGGGGCTAGGAGACAATGAAAGTGTGCTGGCTGTGGCATTAGCATTGTTCCACACGGGTTCGCTGTCCACATCCCTAATAAGTTTAAATCACACCCAGACATACCTTGTATAGATTGATGCCTGGGGGAATTTTGGTCATGTGGAGAGGGAGATTGAGTGAACGCAATTTCCCAGTATATTGATCATGACACCGTGAGCACGCCTGTAAGTCCAAATCATCCACTTAATCTACTGACTCACCCACACATAAGCGACTCCACCCCTACCCTTCATCTGAACCAACATGCTGATAAACCCACCACTTAGATTCTTGAACATCTATCTACATGCCGTCTCCTCTCTGTTTTTGGGTATTATGCCTCCCCTCCTGTTGCTGTCCTGGAATATTGCAGGTCTACAAGGGAAAGTTACTGATCCAGACTGGTGTCATTTTATTAATCAATATGGTATAACTAATAATAATAATAATAATGAAGAAACTACAGAGAGCAAAAACACCAATATCTTAGGCCTGGAGGGCTGATTATAAGGGGCTGGAATGGCAGTAAGATTGATTTGTACAATGTCTACAGTCACTCAGTTCAACGTAACAATGAGTCTTCTACATTACAATTGCCAAGCTTCTTTCTGCCAGACCAGATAGCACTCCACTTGTAATTGCAGGTGGCTTTAATACTACTTGTGAGCCTCTAGATTGCCTTGAGTCAGCAAATACTTTTGAAGACAAGGCCAGAGGTATACTCTTACTGAAAAGTTAATTCTTAACCTATACTTTTCACATGCAAGATACTATAATCAGAATCAACTATGTATTCTTAAACCTTGATATTTGCCACATGGCTATTGACTTTGAAATCCTAAACAGATCGGTTAGTAATCATAATGCACTTAGGCTACAAAATGGTTGGAAATCTGTTAGGAAACTCCACTGTGCCAGGAGTCAGGTCACAGACCCTTGTATCATTAGGTAACAACAGAAAGACTATTAAATGGGCTAGACTTTGGGCCTCATTAGGAGTTTTGTGGACAGATTTCACTGTCCGCCGAACGTCCGATGGAGAGGTTGCCACGACACTGGCTACCTCCCCTTCTGACCCAGTAAAAGTTTCCCAATAGGCTGGTGGGCGGAAACCTAGGTTTCCACCCACCAGCCTAGCTGGAAACAGGCTACAGCAGTATCTGAGGCTCGTAATCGAGCCAGCGACAATACTGTAGCCAACAGGGGGCTCCAGCACCCTAGCAATGCTCACTATCTGAAAAGCCAGTGAAAACTGTGATGGTGCTGGGCAGGGGGGCCCTGGCTGCCCATGCCAATTGCATGGGTAGCGCAGGGGCCATTTGTGGGCCCCCTGCACCTGTTCACCACCAGCCTTTTCATGGATCCAAGATCCTGGTGAAGCTGTCGGTTCCCTGGCAGTCAGACTGCCAGGGTTGTCATGTGGCGGTCCAGACCACCATTGCTAGTGTGGCACTTGTAAGACCGCCACACATGTAATGAGGCCCTTTGTCTTGATACCAAAACCCTAACTGAAATCTATGGCACATTTAGTACTATTTTTGAACCATCATTGGAGCATCTGCTTGATATCTTTGTTGTTAGGCCATCATGAGGATTTTTTTAGCATCAGCTTCTACCTGGTTCATTAAGGAATGCCACCATGTAAAAGGAAAATGATATTAAGCGGTTAAAATGGGTTCCTGCAAGACAATCTCTGTTGCCTGTGCACACTATATATACGTATTATTGCATTCCCAAAACTTAATTGGATAGACAGCAACTGGTTAGCATTAGTTGATAATGCAGAAGAAAATGACTCTCAGACATTTTTGTATATTTTCTCCCATGGCAATACTAGTGCTATTAGCCCTCTAGAACTCCCAATCCAATGCAATGGGTAGATCACTTTCCTTATATTTATGCCCAAACCAATGCAGGGGCCACTGATTACAAGACTAATGCTGCCATGAGCCACTGCTGTCAGTGGCTCTATTTACTTCACCATCTCAGAAACTTTTAGTGCTATCCAGGCTATAAAATGTGGGAAAGCTACAGGTCCCTATAAAGTCCCTGTTGATCTGTTTTGCTTTGAGCCTACTGTATGGGGATCATATGTTAATGTTCTGTCTAGTGGGATACTTGCAGGAGGGAAGATTCCCAAGTACTGATGTGCTGCTGAGATCATACCAGTATACAAAAGGGCATCAGGAGTGCTCCTGGCAATTATTGTTTCATCAGCCTTATCAGTAACCTTTAGGAAATCTTCTTTCACCAGGTTCTGGCTAGACCTCTAGGATTGATTGATGAGGCTTTTTTTCTGTCCCCTTTATAGGCAGGTTTTCGTGCCAAGGTGAGCATGACAGATCACATTTTTGTCGCATTGACTGTATCATTTCAAAATACCTTAGGCTCTGCAAGGGTCATCTTTACATGGCCTTTGTGGATCTCAGAGCAGTCTTTGATCTTGTGCCTAGAAAGAACCTGTGGTCCACATTAGCATCAATGGGGCTAGATCACGTACTCAAAGACAATCTGGTAAGATTACACAACAACACCATTGACTAAGTCAGATGGTGATTGGTGGTAAACTGACCGCCTGCATCTCTGTGGAGCACAGGCTGCGCCAAGGGTGTGTACTTGTGGCAACACTGCTCTTGTACATAAATGATGAGGTGAAGAATTTATGCAGCTGCGTTCAGACTCCCCAAAAGTAGGAGGTGCTCCATTCCTTTGCTGATGTTTTGCAAACAACACCCTCCTACTCTCACAACCCTCATCTGGGCTACAAAATCAGTTGAACAAATTCATGGAATACTGTGACCATTGCGGGTTTAATGTGAATACCCCAAAAAACTAAGATAATGGCATTCAATCCCCATGGGTAAAGCTAATGGGGTGTAGTACTAGGGGAATAAAGGCGCTCAAGATACAAGTTGGCCACAGTATGGTAGCTATGGGGTGCCTGCACAAGGGAAACACCCATCCCTTCAAGGTTTAAACTAAACCTAATAATTTATACAAGCAATGTGAGGCCCCCCTTCCCCAATATTAGCCATTGAACAAATCAAATGTGTTATAGCTCCAGTGAGTACTGTTAGAAAAGACACATCCTCCAAATTTTAACACCAATTTTTGCAATGTCCAATCAAATCCAGACGTTTATTGAATCAAATCTTCAAATTCTACAGCAACCATTCCATGGAAATACACTCCGAGCCAACACGTGTTTCGTCATGGGAAATTCTTAACTCCCAAGCGACTTCTTCAGGGCTGAAAATCGTAAGCAGATGATTTAAGTTAAAAACCAAAATGCTCAAACTCCACAGATAGATAAAGTGTAAAAGTCACAATTGAACCAAATTGGAGTTAGAATTTAACCCCCAGATAAAGTGAGAGGAAAGAGATTCCTGTCTATTTACAAACGATAATTCCCTTCATCAAACACAAGTTGAAAAGAATATATATACACATAATTATATAATAGTGTAACCCAATTCCAATGCACAAGTTACCAATCTACACCATTAAAAGTGCTCCCAGTCATCAAATAAAAAACCACATTACACATGCACTCCCAAAGTCATGTGACACTAAAACATGACCCTAAAACACACACCCTTTGTGTCCCATCGTAGAAGCCCTACATAAGTTACCTAAGCCAGATATAAAGTGAATTAGTAAAATACGCCTCATAATTAGCCTTTGCCAAGTTACACAAAGCCCCTAGTCGTACCTTGTAACTTCAGAATCCAATAAAACGGTAAACCATCTCCGTTTGTAACTAATGTCACTAGTGTGCCTGTTCTATATATATTATCCAAGCCTAGTCAAAAAGAAAAACGCCAATTAAATATATATTCGTTAGTATCAAACACGTTAGAAATACTATATTAACCCCTAACTTCAAACATAAAGCACAAAAGAATATGTACCTCACCTCAAATTCATGGCCCAACTGTGTATACGATAATTAACGAGAAATTACTCCCGTTCGTGCACTAAAATAAAAACAGAAAACAACCTTCAATATAACAGACTATAAATTTGTCCAGTTCCTCATTTAGAATTCTAATGCAACAAAAGCAGCACACTCGGGAGAGACCGTTCCCCCAAATCACTTACCCGACCAAGTTTCTCAAGTCAAAAAGCGGCATTCGTCTATTTGGAACGCTTGGCTGCAAGTACGCTGCCTCGCGATCCCGAACCCGGAAGTTATATAGACTTCCGGAGCGCCAAGTGAACTACAAGTCAAAACATATAAAACGGACATACGTCCGTGATGTCGAAATGGGACCACAGGTTCCCCATACGTCCATTCAACTCCAGTCTTCTTTTTGTATATATATATATAACATGAAAAACACTATCAATAAGAAAAGAAAAGAAGCCACCTCTTTCCATATACACTCTCCTACAATCGACACATCCGTCCAAATTAATAATCAAACTTCTAACTCGTCCATATTCAACATATCGTGTTGAGATAATCATGATATATGAATTTTCCACCATAAATTGCTCAAATCAGGAAGCCACCTTAAAGAGTCAATTAACAGAGATTGAATAAAATGGAAATTGCTTATTCCAATCCAGTATAATTATAGAACCTTCACACCCCCAAATATTGAATGACTGTATCAATATCTTCAGTTTGAGAATTTGATTAATAACTCCAATCGTTGTGCAGATTTAAAATCCATATGCAATGTAATTATAACAAATATATTGACATCATATCCATATGGTTTGAAACAAATTTGACAAGATAAAATATAATGTACCCTCATACACATGTTATGTCAATCACCCAAAAAGGAACTCCAATTCTCTATCTGAGTTGAGGCCTGATTCTACAGATCTCAGTCCCATTATCCATAATGCCTCTTTCCCACGTAAGGATAGTTCTCTATCACCACCTCTCGGATCCCGAGGAACATGTTCCAATCCAAAAAATTCGAAGCTTTTATGAGCTGATTGTGAGTTGCAAGCTGTGATGTGAGCTAATATTGGATATCTTGCATCATCATTTTTAAGCATCCAAATATGTTCTCCAATTCTAACTTTAAGTGGGCGTATTGTACTCCCCACATATATTCGAAAACACTTACATCTTATTATGTATATAACATAAGTAGTGTTACAATTGATCATTGAGCAAATTCTAAAGATTCTCCCACCTATAGAAAATTCCTTAATATTATGGCATGCCCAACGACATACTCTACAATGGCCACATTTGAAAAAAAACATTGTTTGTGTAGATAACCAAGTTTTGCTGGGAGGTAATGTAGTAAAACTAGGACTCAAAATATTCCTCAAGGTCCTGCCTTTTCGATATGATGTAGGTACTTTTTTTGGTACTATATTTTTTATTGACTCATCCTGCAATAAAATGTTCCAATGCTTAGTCATAAATCTTCTCAGAATCAGAGAGGCATCATTAAAATCCGTTATAAGTCGAACTTTATCAGATTTGTCCACCGTAGCCTTACGATCTTTGGTTCTCAGTGTATCACTCCTGTCCAATCGTTTCGCCCTAAATTGTGCCCGCTTAACCACCTTATTCGAGTATGCTCGTGCTTTAAACCTTCCACCCATATCATCCACATGATTTAGAAAATCATCCTCTAGACTGCAATTGCGTCGAGCCCTCAACAGTTCACCAAAAGGAATTGAAGCTATTTGATGTCTGGGGTGTGCACTCTCAGCATGAAGAATAGCATTACAAGCAGTAGCTTTGCGGAAAAGTCTACTTTGGATTTTATCCTCTGCAATAAAAACCTCTACATCTAGAAATTCAATGCTCACCGAACTATATTGATATGTAAACTTCACATTCATGGTATTTGGATTTAAGAAGGTACAGAATTCCACCAACTTCTGTTCCCCCCGGTCCAAATAAAAAAACAATCGTCTATAAATCGACCCCAAAACAGTATATGGGTTTGCCATTGAGTAGATTCTGGGCCCCAAACCCACTTGTGTTCAAACCAACCCATGAAAAGATTTGCATAGGAAGGAGAGAATTTGGAGCCCATTCCAACTCCCCGCTTTTGCCTAAACCAGTCTTGATTGAACAAAAAGAAGTTGTTAGTGTGAATCAAATCAATCATTTCAATTACCATTCCAGTATGTTTCCACAGACTTGCTGATCTTTTATTTAGAAAAAAACGAATGGCTTCCAGTCCTAACTCATGTTCAATACAGGTATATAAGGATACTACGTCCAATGTAACTAATAACATACTCTTCTCCCACTCCACATCATTTAAAATACTAAGAATATGTGTGGTGTCCTTGATAAAGGACGGGAGATTCTGAACCATAGGTTGTAAAAAGCAATCCACAAATTCAGAAAGTTTCTCAGTAGGGCCTAGTATACCAGAATCAATTGGTCTTCCCGGTGGAAAAGGCAGACCCTTGTGCACCTTAGGTAGTGTGTACAGACCTGGATATCTAGGATGATCGACCTTCAAGTAGAGATATTCGTCTTTACTAAGTAATCCTTGTTGTTGCCAAGTAGATAACCTTTTGTTGATCATATATACCAGGTTTGGAATGGGATTCCCAATAATATTCTCATAGCAAGTCCTATCATTTAGTTGTGACAACATTTCATTGTCATAGTCTACCTTATTCATGAGGACAACATTCCCACCTTTGTCCGCCTGTCTAATCACAATGTCTTTATCTTGTTTGAGTAATTCCAATGCAACCAATTCCTCTGGACTTACATTTTTAGAGAATTGTCTATATTTATTCTTAGCCAGATACTTATCATAATCCTGACACACCAGGTCAAAAAACCTATCCAATGTATTCATTCCCATAGATCTTGGAGTCCAACATGATTTCCTTTTTAAACCACTAGAAATACTTTTACTAGATACCACATCCAAATCCTGTAGTACTCTTGAAAGAATATCTGCATCCTCGTCTCGTTCTGCTAGAGACAATATAAGTGCTGTGTCTTGCACTTCCTCAATAGACAAAGTACTTAACAAAGGTACAACCGCATCCGACATAGAGCTCTCTGTCGGATTCAATTGAAAATACTTTTTTAGTTTGAGTTTACGAACAAACCTAAACAGATCAATCTTAGATCTGCAGGGATCCCCAAATATTTTAGGACAAAAATTAAGACCTTTAGCTAGAAGTCTCTTGACCCCTGATGTCAGTTCAATTTTGGAAAAATGAATCACATTTATGTCTGATAAACCATGCAAACCTATACTTTTTTGTCCCGAGATCTCGTTTTGACCCCCTCCTGATCTTTTGCCTTGGCCCCCTGCTCCTCTGTTACCCCTCCTGTTTTTTTTTGTATAGGATGTTCCTCTGTTTTGAGCATACTTGCCTCGTTTCATCCTCATTAGCTCCTGTAAAAAAGCACTTCCGCCCGAAACGTCACACACTTGGGCAGAAGTACTTGCACCACCCTCCACTTCACTATCACTTGTAATCGAAGTACTGATAGATGTTGAATCTGAAACATTAGACATACTGGACCTCCTAGGAGCCAGATTAGTATGCATCAAGTGATCATATTTACTGGAAAAAACTCTACCCGTTAAGTAATCTTTCTCATCACATTTTAACTTACGCGCTTTTCTCTGCGTGATTTCCTCCTGAAATTTAAGTAATACTTCCTCCAAGATTTTATAATTTTTATCAGTGGCTTCTTTTAGATTTAAATCTGCAATTTCTTTTTCCAAAACCCCAATCTCAATTTGTAACTGAGTCACTTTCCTCTCAGCATTTATGATTAGAATATCCATAAGTTTCATCGAGCTAGCAGTTAGTTCATTATCCCACATCGCTAACAAATCTGAGTCCAAATCATCGTAAGTAGGAAAGATCTGAGATCTCAAACCACGGGGGATGCGATTTAATTTCTTGTACTGTTTTAATGTTGCCCCATCCCACCACTTAGATAATTTGCTCTTTCTCATTCTCTCTAGTCTAATGAATTGGCTCCTTAGGCCTTCATTCTGTAAGTGTGAATTATTACGTAATGTATTCTGAAAAGTACCCCCCTTGGCTAAGCTATCGAATAGTTCCTCAGCTAGTTTAGTTCTATCCATGGTTTAAAATATATCAAGGCCTGCGTCCAAGCTGCCCCCCTTAATGTCTAATTGAATAAAGCTAATGGGGTGTAGTACTAGGGGAATAAAGGCGCTCAAGATACAAGTTAGCCACAGTATGGTAGCTATGCAGTGCCTGCACAAGGGAAAACACCCATCCCTTCAAGGTTTAAACTAAACCCAATAATTTATACAAGCAATGTGAGGCCCCCCTTACCCAATCTTAACCATTGAACAAATCAAATGTGTTATAGCTCCAGTGAGTACTGTTAGAAAAGACACATCCTCCAAATTTTAACTCCAATGTTTGCAATGTCCAATCAAATCCAGACGTTTATTGAATCAAATCTTCAAATTCTACAGCAACCATTCCATGGAAATACACTCCGAGCCAACACGTGTTTCGTCATGGGAAATTCTTAACACCCAAGCGACTTCTTCAGGGCTGGAAATCGTAAGCAGATGATTTAAGTTAAAAACCAAAATGCTCAAACTCCACAGATAGATAAAGTGTAAAAGTCACAATTGAACCAAATTGGAGTTAGAATTTAACCCCCAGATCAAGTGAGAGGAAAGAGATTCCTGTCTATTTACAAACGATAATTCCCTTCATCAAACACAAGTTGAAAAGAATATATATACACATAATTATATAATAGTGTAACCCAATTCCAAAGCACAAGTTACCAATCTACACCATTAAAAGTGCTCCCAGTCATCAAATAAAAAACCACATTACACATGCACTCCCAAAGTCATGTGACACTAAAACATGACCCTAAAACACACACCCTTTGTGTCCCATCGTAGAAGCCCTACATAAGTTACCTAAGCCAGGTATAAAGTGAATTAGTAAAATACGCCTCATAATTAGCCTTTGCCAAGTTGCACAAAGCCCCTAGTCGTACCTTGTAACTTCAGAATCCAATAAAACGGTAAACCATCTCCGTTTGTAACTAATGTCACTAGTGTGCCTGTTCTATATATATTATCCAAGCCTAGTCAAAAAGAAAAACGCCAATTAAATATATATTCGTTAGTATTAAACACATTAGAAATACTATATTAACCCCTAACTTCAAACATAAAGCACAAAAGGATATGTACCTCACCTCAAATTCATGGCCCCATTGTGTATACGATAATTAACGAGAAATTACTCCAGTTCGTGCACTAAAATAAAAACAGAAAACAACCTTCAATATAACAGACTATAAATTTGTCCAGTTCCTCATTTAGAATTCTAATGCAACAAAAGCAGCACACTCGGGAGAGACCGTTCCCCCAAATCACTTACCCGACGAAGTTTCTCAAGTCAAAAAGCGGCGTTCGTCTATTTGGAACGCTTGGCTGCGAGTACGCTGCCTCGCGATCCCGAACCCGGAAGTTAAATAGACTTCCGGAGCGCCAAGCGAACTACAAGTCAAAACATAGAAAACGGACATACGTCCGTGATGTCGAAATGGGACCACAGGTTCCCCATACGTCCATTCAACTCCAGTCTTCTTATTGTATATATATATATAACATGAAAAACACTATCAATAAGAAAAGAAAAGAAGCGACCTCTTTCCATATACACTCTCCTACAATCGACACATCGGTCCAAATTAATAATCAAACTTCTAACTCGTCCATATTCAACATATCGTGTTGAGATAATCATGATATATGAATTTTCCACCATAAATTGCTCAAATCAGGAAGCCACCTTAAAGAGTCAATTAACAGAGATTGAATAAAATGGAAATTGTTTATTCCAATCCAGTATAATTATAGAACCTTCACACCCCCAAATATTGAATGACTGTATCAATATCTTCAGTTTGAGAATTTTGATTGATAACTCCAATCGTTGTGCAGATTTACAATCCATATACAATGTAATTAAAACAAATATATTGACATCATATCCATATGGTTTGAAACAAATTTGACAAGATAACATATAATGTAGCCTCATACACATGTTATGTCAATCACCCAAAAGAACTCCAATTCTCTATCTGAGTTGAGGCCTGATTCTACGGATCTCAGTCTCATTATCCATAATGCCTCTTTCCTACGTAGGGATAGTTCTCTATTACCACCTCTCGGATCCCGAGGAACATGTTCCAATCCAAAAAATTCAAAGCTTTTATGAGCTGATTGTGAGTTGCAAGCTGTGATGTGAGCTACTATTGGATATCTTGCATCATCATTTTTAAGCATCCAAATATGTTCTCCAATTCTAACTTTAAGTGGGCGTATTGTACTCCCCACATATATTCGAGTCCACTTACATCTTATTATGTATATAACATAAGTAGTGTTACAATTGATCATTGAGCAAATTCTAAAGATTCTCCCACCCATTGAAAATTCCTTAATATTATGGCATGCCCAACGACATACTCCACAATGGCCACATTTGAAAAAAAAACATTGTTTGTGTAGATAACCAAGCTTTGCTGGGAGGTAATGTAGTAAAACTAGGACTCAAAATATTCCTCAAGGTCCTGCCTTTTCGATATGATGTAGGTACTTTTTTTGGTACTATATTTTTTATTGACTCATCCTGCAATAAAATGTTCCAATGCTTAGTCATAAATCTTCTCAGAATCAGAGAGGCATCATTAAAATCCGTTATAAGTCGAACTTTATCAGATTTGTCCACCATAGCCTTACGATCTTTCGTTCTCAGGGTATCACTCCTGTCCAATCGTTTTGCCCTAAATTGTGCCCTCTTAACCGCCTTATTCGAGTATCCGCGTGCTTTAAACCTTCCACCCATATCATCCACATGATTTAGAAAATCATCCTCTAGACTGCAATTGCGTCGTGCCCTCACCAGTTCACCAAAAGGAATTGAAGCTATTTGATGTCTGGGGTGTGCACTCTCAGCATGAAGAATAGCATTACAAGCTGTAGCTTTGCGGAAAAGTCTACTTTGGATTTTATCCTCTGCAATAAAAACCTCTACATCTAGAAATTCAATGCTCACCGAACTATATTTATATGTAAACTTCACATTCATGGTATTTGAATTTAAGAAGGTACAGAATTCCACCAACTTCTGTTCCCCCCCGGTCCAAATCAAAAAACAATTGTCTATAAATGGACCCCAAAACAGTATATGGGTTTGCCATTGAGTAGATTCTGGGCCCCAAACCCACTTGTGTTCACACCAACCCATGAAAAGATTCGCATAGGAAGGAGAGAATTTGGAGCCCATTGCAACTCCCCGCTTTTGCCTAAACCAGTCTTGATTAAACAAAAAGAAGTTGTTAGTGAGAATCAAATCAATCATTTCAATTACCATTCCAGTATGTTCCCACAGACTTGCTGATCTTTTATTTAGAAAAAAACGAATGGCTTCCAGTCCTAACTCATGTTCAATACAGGTATATAAGGATACTACGTCCAATGTAACTAATAACATACTCTTCTCCCACTCCACATCATTTAAAATACTGAGAATATGTGTGGTGTCCTTGATAAAGGACGGGAGATTCTGAACCATAGGTTGTAAAAAGCAATCCACAAATTCAGAAAGTTTCTCAGTAGGGCCTAGTATACCAGAAACCAATGGTCTTCCCGGTGGAAAAGTTAAGGATGGGAGTTAAGAATTTCCCATGACGAAACACGTGTTGGCTCGGAGTGTATTTCCATGGAATGGTTGCTGTAGAATTTGAAGATTTGATTCAATAAACGTCTGGATTTGATTGGACATTGCAACAATTGGTGTTAAAATTTGGAGGATGTGTCTTTTCTAACAGTACTCACTGGAGCTATAACACATTTGATTTGTTCAATGGTTAATATTGGGGAAGGGGGGCCTCACATTTCTTGTTTCAATCCCCATGGAACCTACAGAGGTGGGTTCTCAATGAAGGGATTCACTCTGCAGGTGGTTGAAAAATGTGATTACTTGGGATTAGAATTGATAAACCTAATAGATGGAATTCCCAGTTAGAACAAAAGTGAACTAATACTGTTACATACTGCATCTGCAGTTGTCAAGAGGTTCAAGGTGACCACCCCCAAATCTGTCTCCCCAGCTTTTGAAGTCTACAGTGCTAAAGCCAAGGCTGCTGCACTGTACGAGGCAGAAATTTGGGTTTGCACATTCCCAAGGGATATCATCAAAGAAAAACAGTTTCTTGAGAGCACCGGCCTAAACAGGGTCAGCGACCTGTCCATGTTGAAACCCCTTTTATAATGGGCCAGACCATGGTCTACTCCAGAACTTTCCCATTATAGGCTAGCAGCAAAGGAAGCAGTGAAATTTAGCAAGTCCAACTTCCCACCATGGTTCCAACATGTTAAACGCTACCTTTATGATTTAAGTCTGAGTGAGTACTGGAATAATACTTTGCTGATTACCCCCAGCACTAAGGCTATTTTAAAATATGCTTATTGGAATAAAATTATCATTGACCAACAAGATAAGACCAAATCTTGGGGGTTATGGTTGCTGATTTTTTATCTTTCAAGTCCACACCTGCCAAGGAACTTTACATGGACATGATTCAACCTCCCCTGGCTCACAAGTTGTTTATTAAATTCAGGCTGGGATCACTATTAGAAAACACATTTATAAATAAAGAAAAGCCCAGTGTACTGACTCACCAGCGTGTGTATTTTTTAATTGTAGGATTGAGGATATTGAACCTGTCCTATTTTTCTGTCCTGCGTATGACAGGCCTAGTCAAAATCTGGCGGATCTGGCTTAAACCACTCTGCATCTCTATGGACAGACAACACAGAGAGACCTGTCATATTTCACCGTCTGACACCAGCCAGCTGTTAGTATTCGGCAGTAGCCAATACTTATATGTGTTGTGGCTACTCAGGTAGAGTGTGGGAGTATTGTTCTGAAAACATATTTAATTCTAGTACCAATTTTTTTTTCCTTTCTCCTTGCCCCTTGCTTTTAATTGACTGTGTAAATATGTGGGTGCATTATGTATTGTATTTTCCAGCTTGGACGTGTCTGTATTAATCAGCCCACTTTATGCTATTTATTTTTGTCTTAACTGCTTTTAGTATTTTTATTAATTTGATTGTTTTATAAGAATGTTTTAAACTTTGATTGTTTTATGTATTGATTTGTGTGATGATTGCTAAAATTATTTGACTTGTTTTATGGGCTAGTACCTGAAATAAACAGTTTTGATGATGATGATAAATTGGTAATTATTCACATATTCATTTTTGTTGCTTTTTGTGTTTTTTGGGGTTTTGGGTGGGTAGTTTATTTGAAAGAAATATTAAATAATATTATATTTCAAAACTGGTCATTTTTAAATTGTTTTTAGTGGTGTAAGAATTTGTTAGACTATTATATCAATTTTCTTATATTTCTTTTCAAATTGTGTGATTGTGAGAATTTGAGAATCGTGGGCATTTTTAAACAATGGTTTATTCATGTAAAATGAATGTGTGTGTGTATATATATATATGTTGTAATGAAATTCTAATGCTTTAATTTGAAATATAGGATTTGTTCTAATTAGGTTTTTTCCCAAAATATCTTAATGAGTATTTTTATTTTTGGGTGCATTTTTCGGCTATATATTGTTTAAAATAGGCTTCATAATGCAATTTAAATTAATAACATAATTATTAAACAAACATTTATTTTTACTTTTTCAATTAATATTTCTAATCAGTAAATTATATTTACCAATTTTTTTAATGGGAATTTAGAAAAGTAAAAATACCCAAAGCCCGCCCAACCCTAAAAAACATGTATGCACTGTTCATTGGAACTGGATTTTAAAATAATTCTCCAACCTCCAAACATGATCGAAATGAGTGATTTCATTAAATGTCTGTGTTATCTTTACCTTCACAGGAATGACAGTAAAAACTGCTGCAGCCCTGTGCTATAAAGAGTTTGAAATATAAGTAGTAAAATGCTCATTTTGACTGTGTTACAGAACATATTGTTTCTCTGTTTTTTGATTGGCGAGTATATGATTTCAACACTGGCTTGATCATTCTGATATTGTTCACTGTTTTCTTAGCTTGTGAATGTTAAGATGACACCTTTCAGTAAATATTTGAAACTAAAAGGATATGTGTAATATCTTTAAATTTTGTTTTTTAATAGTCTGTTTATCTACTGTATGCCTGGAGAAACATGCAGAATAAAAGTACACTCTTCATCTACAATTACAAAAACTCCACCTTTGGCAGCCAGGACAAAGTCAGGATTCATTTTATTTCAAAAACACATTTTGTTGTGTTTCTAAATGGTTACAGTTTAAACTAAGGTGTGTGAGTTTGCTACCTACACTAGTACTTTAACAACTTTGCGTATCTCATAGATGGATTGTCCCATTCCAGAAATAGGGAACAGAATGGCAAAGGATCAAGCAGTCTTGCAAATGTGTCTGGACAGTCTCATGCGCAAAGCTGGAGGCCGTGCATCATAGTGTCTGTTTTCAGACACAATATAAACAGGATAACAGGCACAGATAATCCTGTGGGTCAGTTCCTGCAGACATAACACGTTCCAGGTGGACACATTGTACCGCCGCAGGTGATCAGTTCTCTGGAAGGAAGTTCAATACAGGGGAAGGCAGAATCACTTATTTCTGACTCAGTTATGACTATGGGGGTCATTCTGACCCTGGCTGTCCATGACCAGGCTGGCGGTGCTTCCTGGGCGATTCTGACCGTGGCGGTAAAGTCGCAGTCAGAAAAGGGGAGCCGGCGGTTTCCCGCCGGTTTCCCGCTGGCCCTGGGAATCCGCCATGGCGGCGCTGCTTGCACCTCCATGGGGATTCCGACCGCCTTCCCGCCAGGATGGTGGGAACGGGTGCCGTGGGGCCCCTGGGGGCCCCTGCACTGCCCATGCCACTGGCATGGGCAGTGCAGGGGCCCCCTAACAGGGCCCCACAAAGATTTTCACTGTCTGCTGTGCAGACAGTGAAAATCGCGACGGGTGCCACTGCACCCGTCGCACCCCTGCAACTCCGCCGGCTCCATTCCGAGCCGGCTTCATTGTTGAAGGGGCTTTCCCGCTGGGCCGGCCGGCGGTCTTCTGGCGGTCGCCCGCCGGCCCAGCGGGAAAGCCGGAATGGGCGCTGCGGTCTTTTGACCGCGGAGCAGTCTTTCGGCGGGAACCGCTTGGCGGGCGGCGACCGCCGCGGTCAGAATGACCGCCTATGTCCCTTAAAATTACTGCAGTTTCTGATTTCTCTTGACAGACCATAAGCAGCATCAGCAATTTAGACAGCACAGGACTAAACGATTAGTGCTAGGTAGCCCTTTTGTGTTTTGGAATTCTATAATTTGATGATATTAATGTGATAATACATACAGAAAACCAGAAGTTTCAGCTACTCCAAATGAACAAAAAACTAACTAGGCCCATTCATTCTATTTTAGATACACTCCGAAGTGATTCAAAGTTTCTCCAAAAGTAGATGGAAACGTGAAGGTGGGTAAGAACAAGTTAATTTTGAGTTATTTGTCAAATTAAGAAACCTTCATTTAAACATGTATCGAAAAGATTTCTTGCATTTTCCTCCACTAGATCGAATTTACCTGATGCTCAGTTTGTTAATAAAAAATGAAATAAATGCAGTTTCTTCAAGTTTTTCTTAGCAACCCGAAGCTAGTGCTGCCGAATGCCAGGGCTTTTGAATGCGAGGGCTTCCGAGTCTTGATTGCTCTTCATACCTCTTCCCTTCACCACCCTACACATCCGGTCTCTTTATCTAATTCTTTCAGTTTCCTTTCCTACCTCAGCTTCTTCCCTTGTATCTTATTTTGACTTTGTTTTCCTTTTCCTGCCATTCCTTCTCTTGCTGTGGGTTAAAGTCAAGTATTAAAAATGCATAAGTCACTGTCTCCAGAACCACCGGCACAAATCAAGCACTGACAATAGTAAAAGTTGTCATATCACTGTATTTCTCAAAAACAGCAAGTAACGAATATTAGAGTTGTATTTTACATACCTGTGCATTCTGCTGCTTTTAACGTAGAAATTAGCCGTTTGCTCTCCTGGACAGTGTGGCCTATATTATTAGTCTTGCATTCTGTGTCTTCTGGAATGCGAGTCTGAAGTATGGGTGTTTTGTAATCACCCACATACCTGGCATCTTATCAACTTTGGGGGGGTTACTTCCTAGCATTTTAGGGAAAATGAATTTCCATGAAAGTCTACCACACTTCCCATGGAAGTCTTCCAGAGGGATAACACACAGATATGAGGATGCATCAGTGACCTTCCGATGAGTTGACTTCTCTACCACAGTTTTGTGGGAGTAGCTGTAGCATTGCCATAGATGCTATAATTGAGAAAGACATGTCTCCATTAGCTTGCGATGCATCATTGCGACAAGTCAACTTCAGATGATCCAAAGTTATTTTTCAGATCCTCCATTATTACTTTTCTCTTGTTCAGCCCTTTAGTCATTGTTTGCTTCAATTGAAATAACTAGACTGATACACCTCATAACACTCATTGAAAAAAGGAAGTCCATAACTGGATGCACAGCATGGAGTAAGAGGGAAATCCTAGTAAAACTGCAGATTATATGTTTTCTTATGTAAGGAGAAACATGTGAGTTTCCAGGTTAGAAAAATCCACGTTTCCTACATTAATATTGTCTAATGTACCCCTGGATGCATGTGACGCCCACTCTTAATTTCTATTTCGGCAGGTTTCATGCGCCTACGTTGTTTGGTTGTTCGATTGATGATTTGTTTAGTCTTTTAGGATTTTTACATTTAATTTCAATATTAAGTAGTGTTAATGCTGTTCCCAAAAGGTTACGTCCTACAAGTAAGAAATTAGGACAAACAGACTAATTCTGACTGTGTGTGAATTGACTTTAATGTTACACCTATCTGGGTGCAGGAGCCCCTACAAGATTTTTAAAAATATGAAACTTCTGGCAGGATTTTCTAGCATGAGAGGGCAAGGCAGCATAAAAGTGCATATGTAGGTTAACCTGAGGTTTGCGTGGAATATACGTGTTCCATGTTAATCTTGCATTTTGGGAGTTGTCACAGCCTACTACATTTCAGAACAAAAGGGGTAATTCAAAGAAAACCAAGCATACATGATTAGGACCAAAGTTTGAAGAAAACCTCAATTCATGATTGGTGCAAGCATGGTTTGACAGAATTGGAAATGTATTTTGACACACTTTCATTTAGTTGTAACTGGCCCACTAGTGACTGCCAAGAAATTATACTCACTGCTAGGGCCCTAGTGCGGACAGTGTAACACTGCCCTGGAAACTAAGGTTTTGAGGACTTTTCTGAAAATGTGGCTGCTCCGAATTTTCCAACAGTAGCAAACAATTGCTGTGTGCTTGTAGGCACAATGCAGGGCCCCTTGTACTATTTTTGATATCTTTTGGAGAAGATACAATTGATTAACCTATAACTATCCCACCATTTTGTAATTTAGGTCTACATTTAGTCATGCTAAAATGTAGTTAGCAATATGTTACTAAAATGTTACTAAATGTAACTTTTGAAACCAGCAAGCTCCAAGGAACAACTCCTGAGGCGGCATTGGTGCAAATTGTCAACTAATTTAAGTTTAATTAAAAGTGTTTGCAGGCTTACTGTATGTTATAAACATGTTAAGACTTTCTTGACTATCTGCAGTTCTGGCAAAATATGAGGAAATTTATTACAAAACCAAAGTAAAAGAGCAGTGACTGTAGCAATCGTAACCCCTTGCGACGTTCTGAAACTCCCACCTAAACAAACATCCTGGAGTAGTTCTCCGTGAGACTAGTTCACCCACATCACCATACTGACTTTGTGTCCAACTTAAATGTCACTTAGTCAAAGGATAGTTCTAATCCCACATAAGCTTGCTCCTTACATATATGAACTATATCTAGGGAAAGAGCCGTAAATATTCAGTGACAGCTTAACAACAGCATGGAGAGTCTGACACTAAATTAGTTCTAAGTGAAGGCCCTGGATGCATTAAATAAACCAGATGCAGGGCGCTTTCATGAGATCAGCAGGTGAGTGTAAAAATCACTCATAAGAGTGTCTTTCATATCAATATTGGTAATTCAGCTCTAGCACATTCCACTCATCCATTTAGTGGTTTAATCGTAGAACAGTCAGACACAAGTACCGAATTAATACCTACAGGTAATTCGTTTATTACAAATAATACAACTGATGCTGTGAGTGGCAATTATTTTTCAAAATTGGTATGTCATCAAAGGGCATCTAGGGTTCATTTTAAGGAAATGTACATTTTACTTTGTAATTGGTAATGATAGATAACATCTTACTTTGGTGGTTGATAGCCCTCCCTCCATGTAATGTAAGCAATAGCAAAGGCAAAACAGTGGGGAGCCATCTTTGCATGTTTGTATACGTTCAAGATGACTGCCATGTTGTATCTAAATGCGTTGTGGCAGGCATAATGGAACAATATAACAATACTTTGTATTGTTATTGGTATAACATTCCAAAGCAGCTGTCATGTTGCAGAAATATGTAATATGGATGACATCTTAGAAGTATTCTAAATAATGTTCTAAAATTCTACATGCACTGGCAAAGCCAACAGTGGCAGTGAGCACTGGCAAAGACTGATTGCCTTTGCCAGTATTTGTATCCAAAGAAATATGAGAAGCACTTTAAAGGAAAGGAATTAATATTCGTTTTAGAGATTTCATAAACTCTGTGATGTAAATAAAATATATTGCTCCTATTTAAATCTATCTGAGTTTAAAATGTATCCACAACGTAAGATGCAAATGTACTTGAAAGTAGAATAGTGCAATCAGAATAATATATGGAGGTTTTCTCTATAATGACCATCGTTTGACTTAACATGACACCCTGCATCATAGATATCCCTAAACGTCATGAAACCCATCTCAATTTCAATGTTCCATTTCCAGAAATCCTCCTCAAATTGCCTTTGCCATTAGAATCAGCTGATTCTTCTTTACCAGGCAAAATCTGAGCCACTGCACCAGTCTTAACATACAATATTCTATCTACCATTTCTAGCACATGCTTTTTGAATTACATATTTCCACTAACCAGGAGAATAGATTTTCCTTATTCCTTTTTCCCATCATGTCAGTCCTCTTGATGATGGTGATTAATATTATTATTATTATTAGGGAGATACTTTTGTACAGTATTTCCCAGGTTATAGTTAATTTTTGATATTTATACTTGCCGATGGTGGATAAGGTGCTTAAAAGTCTGCACTGACTTTTGAAATGTAGCCCTGGTCTTTTCTCCTCCCACCCTAAATGGGCAACATATTTTGAAAACATCTGATCAATTATGGAAAATCAATGTTAAGCCTTTTTTTTAAAGATTCTGTTATTCCACAGTATTACTTTGTCTAGAGATACTGTACAGGCCACGCATTGATTGGTATCCGCCTTGATTGGTCCTAATTAATTTCATTAACAAGATCATGTTTACTTTTAATGAAATTAAAACCTGTTTTAGTCTATGAACGTCTTGAAAAATTAACAGGATAGCTGCTCTGAAGGAGGGGGTGGACACAATCTGGGATTTGGTGGATCACAACCACTGAGAAGGCATTGGTGAAAACAGTTTTAACACAGAAAGCGTGAGATCTAATATGATTGATTAGGAAAATCACTTACATTATTTCAGTCCCTAAACATCATCTTCCACACTGAGAACAATTGCAGTGGGGTTTGCCTATTGATGACAAAAAATAAGTAAGTGTTCCATCCCGGGCACACCTGCACATGACTGGAATTTTCACTTTCCAAATATCGTCAGATTATCTTGCTCTGAAAATGGCCGATATGAATGAAAGGAGGGTGACTACAGATGTCTGGGTACGCAAGACAGAGGGGCAAAGTGAATTGGTCAGTAAAGCAGTGATAAACTGTTGATGAGACGTATGAGCAGGGGTGGCTCCTCCGCAGTGGCAGAGGAGCATCACCCCACTGGCTAAGAGCCAGCAGAACAAACATAAAACAATATTTGAATATCGTTTAATTTTTCTGCTGCTGGCTCAGCCAGCAGGTGCTGAGAGGGGCAGGGCTGGGCCATGGGAGGTGGGATGGGAAGATGAGAGAATGCACTAAGGCCCTCATTTACACTTTTTGGGGCAAAACGGCCCTAACGCAGTTTTGCACCAAAACGTTTAGCACCGGCTTGCACCATTTCTGTGCACCAGCCGGGCACCATATTTATGGAATGGTGCAAACGGGTCAAAGGGTAGGCTAGTGTAAAAAAAAATGACTTTAGTTGGGTGGGGCTGGCGTTATGGAAGAAGGGTGTTTTGCACCAAAATATGACGTTAGGCAGGTTAGAGTAAAAAAAAATGACCTGCCTAGAGTCATTTTCTGATGCAAAACCATCCATACCATCCATATCACATGAGACAGGAGTCATTTCCACCACCCCAATGGCCAGCACAGGGAACCTGGGTCCCATGGGCATGGCCATTGCACCCTGTGCCATGTATGGGGGCCCATTTCAGGGCCCGCTTTGGCACTTAAAAAAATCAAATAAAATACTTACCTGCACTTACCTGTACTTACTGGGATGGGGTCCCCATCCTTTGCTGTCCCTCTGGTGTGGGTGGGGGTGTCCCTGAAGCCTGGGGAGGGCACCTGTGGTCTTATTATTTTGTGCTACATGGTGGAAATAGGCCCTCAAGTCCCCTAATGCCTGCCCTGACCCAGGCGTTAAAAAATGGGACAAAGCAAGCTTTGCACCATTTTTGACCCCTCCTTCCTCCTGTGCACCATTTTTGCACCGGAGTATAAATATGGCGTTAAGGCCATAGAGTAATATTTTTGCACAGGAGCACCTACCTTGCATCTCATTAAGGCAAGGTAGGGTTTCACATCCAAAAAATGATGTTAACTCCATAAATTTGGTGCTAGACTGGTCTAGTGCCAAAGTATAAATATGGAGTTATTTTTGCACCAAATTAGTAGTAAAAAACAATTATGCTAATTCAGTACAAACAGAGTATAAATATGCCCCTAAGTGCGCATGTGTGTTTGGATGGCCTAAGACGGTTGTCCAAACACACATGCGCACTTAGGTTTCTGCAGCCCGGCTGTGTACACAGCCGGACTACAGAAACTGCACAGGCCCGAGGGTTGTGTCTGAGCGGCAGTCACTGCCACCCAGACCAATCCTCATGCTGCTTACATGCTATGTTTAGCATTAAAGCAGCACCATGATTGCTTGGGAGCCTCTTCTGGTGTCCCATCGAATGTTGGGACACCAGAACAGAAAAGGATGAGAAGTGAGGTGGCAGGAGAGGACTGCAGCGGCAGCGACAAACTGTACGTCTTTTTTTAAATTTAATTTATTCCACCCATCATTCCCCCTCTGCCCCTCGCCTTGATATCTGCAGCAGCCGCCACTGGGTGTGAGTGTCTGCAAGTGATTAGTCTTAACGAGTGGATGAGAAAAAGAAGTGACATGAGTGGTTTGGAGGTGCTGGTAACTGAGAGAGATTGTTGTGAGTCCCTGTGACTGAGAGATGTGTCCCTGAATGAGTGACATCATATTAAGGGTGAGTTGAAAGCAGCAATAAAGGTAATTTTTAAAAACAGTAGTAGTGAGTGAATTTGGGCATTGGGGGTATTTTTAGAGAGTTAGAGTCTTTAGAGTGGCTGCGGTTGACTGTATTACTATTGAATGTTTGGAGTTGAAGTAACAGTCGTGTAACACAGTCTACTGATAGCTGACTGAACTACTATGGTAAATCATCAGACAGTCGGGGATCTCTCACCATAAATATGCTGATGACACCCCGCAGGTCACCTTCTCTGAAGACATCAGTCAGCTACTATGATGACTGACAATTTTCAAACCTGGATGACAGCTCTCTATCTTAAATTCAATCCAAATAAAACTGAGATTCTCCTTATTTCTTCCCAATTTGACCACTCCCATGTTAAGACTGGATTGACTTTTATCAGCTTCTTCAGTTGCACTCCATCCATTGCTGTTATAATCAAACATCTTCCCTCTACAGAAATACTCATGCCCTTCCCTGTAGGACAAACCACCAACTTAGAGTGATTCATGGAATTAAACCATTCCTGTCTGGGCTTGATCGCAAATACATTACTCAAGCAGTGGTTCTTTCCAGGCTTGATTATGGCAACAACATGCTTATTAGAATTCTGAAAACTCACATTGCTCGCCTTGCCCCAGAAAGCTTCACTGCATGCAGCAGCTTGCTTGATTCATGGGATTGGACGTTCCAAATTAATTTCTGCATTGTTTGCTTCTTAGGCTGGCATCTGGTTAATAGTAGGAAAATTGAGAACATTTCTTCCATGATGCATAAACTTCTTCACTTTGATCATTCACATTATTTGGCTCTGAAACTGCAACTCTCTGGGGGCAGCTGCTTGTTCTGCAACTCTGAGCTCACCTTTATGGAAATTCATTCCTTTCACAATAAACATGCTTGGAATCAGTTGTTCTCTACATGTTCCCCTAGAATTCAGAATACTATCCCACCTTCTATACGTACTTAATCACATTTTTTATCTTTCAAAAGAGAACTTTAGACTTTCCCCTGGATCAGTACTTCCACACTGCACCCTAAATTCCTAACATCTCTAGAGATCACTGTCTTGTTAGTCCTGTGGAGGCTGTAACTGAGACAGCAGGCCTGCTATGACCTCATCCACCATTACAGACTTGTTTGCATCCTTATTTGTCCTCTTTGTTCATTACCTATGTATTATTATGTATATATAAGTTTACTTGCTTTCTTACTCATTTATATGGTGCTTCCACTGTACATAGACATTTAGGGCCATATTCATACTTTTTGACGCAAAACTGCGGCGATGCAGTTTTGCGTCAAAACTTTTACCGCCAGCCAATGCCATATATTTGCACCGCTCAGGCGTCAAATTTATACTTTGACTCACGGAGGCGCAAACCACAGGTGTGGGTCATTTTTTTTTACTCAAGCCAATGCGTTACGTCGTAAAGAAAAACGGCGTTAACACTGCGAAAATGACTGTGAGCCAGTTTTTGACATCGCAAACAGGATAAGCTCCTTTTTTTGACGCAATTGCATCAAAAAGCAGCGCAAACACTGCAAAATGTGCTAAGGAGAGCCAAAATGGTTTCCAGATGCTTGGACAGACCCCAGGAAGATGACAACAGACCAGGAACCAGCCAGGAGAACCCACACAAAACCCAGGAGAGGGAGAAGAAGAAAAGAAAGTGTTGCTTCAGTGCAGAGGAGCAGGAAATTCTGGTGAAAGAGATGACAGAACACCAGCACCAACTTTATGTCACCTCAAAGTTGCCAATTAGTAGGAGAGAGGCAATATGGCAACAAATTGTTGACAAGATAAACAGTGTGGCAGAAGTACGGAGAACAGTTATCGAGTGCAAGAAACAATGGCATGACTGCAAGCGCAGGACCAAGAAAAAGATGGCCAGGAACAGGAAGGCAGCACTGCAGACTGGAGGTGGGAGTCCAGCACAGCAGGAGGCCCTGGACCACATGGAGGAGATGGTGGCAGCCGTCATCGCTGAGGAGATCGTCACAGGGATTCAAGGACAGGACCACGCAGACTACCAGGAGACAACACAGATGCAGGGTATGTCGCATGGGGAATTAAAATGCACAAATGTTAACTGCAAGCAGGGGGGGACATACCTACTACACAATGCATGTAAGTAATGATATTCAGTGAGTGGCATGGGTAAAGGGGGCACCGCACGGGGGCATGGGCTGTTCAGAGGAAACCTGGGACACAGTACTACACTACACCAACAACCTTTGCATGGGGGTATGCTGTCATGCCAAGGATGTTGGAAAGGTAAAGCCAGTCCAGGAGGGTAGGGTACAACGTAAAACTGGCCTGCTGTCAAATGACAGCTGGTATTCTCCCTACATGAACTAGGGCTCAATTAACAGTCTCAGGCCATATCTGCAAGTGGAATTTAACATTGACAACAGTTGCCACTACCACCTCTGCTGTGTGTGCAGGTCAAGTAGTTAATGGCACTAACGTCCCCATGGATCAAACATACCCAAATTAGAGGGTTCAGGATGACAATGTTATCAATCCCCTGTAATCAATATAAATGTTCTAATCCTGTCAAATGTTAATGTCCATAGTTGCTACAAACATCAGCCATTGTCATAAACATTATGAGGTACACAGTACTAATGTCATACCTATGCTGCATATGTCAGGGTCCACACTGTGCTTGGGTCACAATAGCTCTAATGACACCATGCAACATGCCAAATGTCATATTGCTCAGACAACAGCATTGAGGGGGAGGACATATGTCACCGGCTAGTGAAATTCACCCTCACAGTCAGAAGAGGAAATGGAACACTGCTAGGACCATCAGTGCAATCAAATGTAGCACACATTCCCCAACATCAACATTACACACTACCAATGCTGACATCTGTAGTGTGCCATGCCAATGCTATACATAGTATATGCTAGGTCTCAGCAAAATATAGCTGGATGTGAAATATCAGAGACTGACTCAGTTCCAGATTATTAACTGTGGTGCAAGTGCCATCAGAACAACCACATCCAGGGCAAGGCCTCACCATGAGAATGGAAGTAGACGGAGGGTTGAGTAGAACAAGAAGGTGGCACTATACAATTTGGCCAGAACCAGCACCTAGAGGATGTGATGCTGACAAGTCCCCAAACTGACCACACTACATGTGACATGCAGGTGGGGCTTAGGCCTGGGAGAATGCTAATATTATAGACAAGAACAATGAACAGGAACCTATATCACAATGTGGAACAAATAGGAAGGCAGGCATGTCACATTACAAATCCAACAAGACAGACACACTAATTGTACAATATCTCATTGCAGAGGACGAATGCTGTCCTGGGGATATGCCTGTCCTGGACTTCCCTGATGACATAGATGACGAGCTGACAAACATCAGCCAGCAGACCCACTAAGATGTCCTTGGAACCCTCCAGACACCACCTTCTGTCGTAAGGAGGAGCACAGATACAGCAGCCATCACAGAGGACCCACCCACCACCCCAATTGTACAACCTGCCAGCTCCACCCCAGCTGAGGACTCTGACGACACTGGCACCAGCCTTGAGAGAACTGTAGTTGGAGTACAGCGGGAGCTGGCCAGGTAGGTGCAGGTGGGGATGGAAACTATGGCAGCCAGCCTAGAGGAGGTGCGTTCGTGCATGATGTCAACTGCAGAACAGGCAGCAGCCATGCAAAGGCGAACATCTATCCTGCAAGAACTAAAAAAAAGTGTGAAGGAAATCAGCACAGCTGTAAGAGAGTTGACACAACACCTCAAACAACACACTTTTCGAAGCGCACAAATGCAATATTGACCCCCTCAGGGCCGACCTGGCTGCCTACCACAGTGATGTGGCTGCTATTCTTAAGAACCAGCAGCTCCTCCTTGCAGCTGTACTGCCCTTAACAACCCCACAGTTGGCAGCTACCGGGATGTCTGACTCCACGTCTTCAAACATTGAGGTGTGTGTTGCCCCTTCACAACCACCACTACCAAGGGCAGAGGAAACAACACACCCATCAGAAGATGAAGACGTGGAACAGATCACCTTCACCCGTAATAGTACCCGGTAGCACTAGTCCCTGCCATATGGCCACTTATAACCAAGGTCCTGTGCTTTGTAACATGCCAGTCTTGCAACAGCTGCTCTCAAGCACTGTTCTTTAGCCCACTGTTTATCTTGTCACTCTGCCCTGTGATTGTCTCTCACTAACTCATTGCAAATCATGTCCCTCTGCACTGTCCGACACTTCACCCCAGCATGTCTAATGACATGTCCTTTTGCACTTGTGTAGGATCACACTGGAAGGTGTCACACTAATGGAATCACAATTATGAACAATGTCAATATAGCACTAAAGCACTTTATAGTAAATTTCACTTACACAAACATTTTGTCTCTGTGTAATGTGACACATCAACCGTGAGGGAGATCAGTGATGTTTGCCTCATGTCAATGATTAGAGAATGTCAATACAACTGCCCTGAAAGAATGTGGGCTGGTAACTATGCACTGTGGTCTGGATTGTACCATCATCTGCCCTTCCCGAGGGTTAATTCTGAGGTAAATAGAAACTATATAGTATAATGATGTGTTGGACAGAATAAGTCTTCCACAAGGGATGTCTAAGCCAAAAATGATTGTCTTTAAATTGTTCTTCAATACAATCTTTACGTATTTGACATTTGACCCAAATCTTTCCTCACACACAACATACAGCAGGAATGGATGTGTATGAGTGTACATACAAATAAGTAACCTGGATGAACAATGTAACGAATGATAGGTGTGAGTTATGTATACCATACTACGTGAGACCATACCACCACTCACCCTATAAGGCTTCACTTGAACAGCAGGCTGCAGGCAGACGTAACACAGTGTCCTTAATACCAAATTTGGTCCCAAAGTATGTGAGATTTAAAACATACATCAAAAATTAACAACACATTGGGATCCATAGTAACCTTTAGTTGTGGCTGCAATGGATGGCAGAATCTTAGCACAGTAGCTCTAGTGTAGCTGCCAATGTAACAGCTCAATTGGGAATTGGTTGCAGGATGGGACACAAATGCAAATACTAAAGGGACACTGTTCAGCCATGGCAAGGCCCTGAACCCCAAACATTTGACACATACTGTAAAGGAGTACCATAAATATTTATTTAACAGTAAAAAAGGAAGATAAAACCTGGGGAAACACCTTAACTAACCTAACCAATCCTAACTACACATTACCCACAACAGGCCCTAACTTACCTAAGCTAAACTTACCTATCAAATTTAACTAAACACTCTAAACATCAACCCCCCACCCCCTTTGTAAGACGGGATACATAGAGGACAACATATACTAACCTAAACACATACTATCTTATACTAAACAAATATATATTTTTTTGTATTTTTGTAGCATTTTTTTTCAACACCAAACACCCAACACCAACATCATCATACACACATAATAAAAAAAACATTTTAAATTATCATACCCCCAACCCACTACTACTAACTAAACTAACAGCCTATTCTAACCTAACACTAAGCCCCCTAAACCCACTAATTAAAAGAACCAGGAAAGAGGAGGGAGGGGAGGGATTCAAGGCAGAGGGTATAATTTTCACAAGTTCGCCCTCCGCAGGGTCTTCTTGATGGCACGCACCCTCTTACTAATTTGTGACACCTCCTGCTACAGCCTGTTCATTCTCCTCAACATATGTTGCATGTCACGTTGCATCCTTTAGAAATCTGCAGGGTCAATGACTGCAGCAGGGGTTGTCTGTGTGCCAGTTGTAGATGTTTTTCCGATTGTCGATGCCATGCTTGTAGGGGGAGGTGCAGGTGGTGCTGTAATAGGTCCGGGAGCAGTGGAAATCGATGGGCCTGCAGTGGGGCCTGATATGCTTGGTGCCACCTGGGTGGTAGTGGTGGTGCTGGTGGTGGTGGCTGTTGTGGACACCGAAGGGCTCCCTTGGGCAAATGCCCTCCACACGGCTGGTGCTGAAACTCCCGAATCTGGATGGCATTCATATTGGCTGCTGTTAAAAAAGATAAAGCCAAACATTAGGTACTTCATTGTGTGATATAGATACTGAAGAAAATCAGACAATACATCTATTGTAGCTGAAACAGGCCATATCACTCTACAGATCACAGATTGTCCCTGAGGAAGTACATGCCAACGCAGCCTACACATGTCCTATCTAACAGCACAGCAATGCTCTAAAAGATGTGTAACAACTTAAATGACCTATGCATCATTGTTCAGCCATTTGTCACAGAAAAAATGTTGCAAGTCCTCCACATGTTACAGGCCAACTAGTGACTATCTTCTGGATGACAATCAAGGGCCAGAAGATCTATGATTTGTAAATGGAATTGCCAGGATGGAATGCAGTTGCTAATCATGAGTGGGTATCCTAGTTTTGGACAAGTGATTTACAGATTTACATGTCTGTGTACTAAACTTGGATCATCACACCTCGGTACACATTTCATAACCCTAAGCCTGTGCCTCAGGGGGGATGGAGAAGCAACAAATACTTTCAAACATCTAGGACACCCAGGAAGCTTTGGACAGCTGTACATGGGTTTGGGAAGTCCACCACAGGTAGGGAGGATGTCCAACTAGGATACACCCAAACCTTGGCCAATCCCATCCACAGTTATGTTTGTAAATGCTGACTATTGTCAACATCATTTCATACCACTAATACCTGTCTTACAACAAGGAGATAGATACAAGCACACATCTGGCCAATAGCTGCATGCGCACCTATGACATTGTACACAAGTGTCACATACACGTAGCACAACATGTGGAGCTACATGCTGATAGGAAGTCAAACATACAGTCGAACATGCTCATTAGTGAACAGGGAGGCTCAAGTCTGTGGGTAAGACTTTGGTATCCCTTTTATGTGAGATTCAGGGTCTGACTTGCTGACTTAATCATAAATATGGCCCTCTGCTAAATTGTCTTTATAAAACATTTAACAGCAAATGTCACCCTATTCACGTGGCCATGCCTACAGGGCTGCACTACAATCCCAAAATTTGACTATACGCTAATGATTGTCCAAATCAAAGATGGAAAAAAAAGTGATACTCCACTCAAGTAACATATCTGATCATTTACCAGCACATCATACCTTGCTATGTGTCCAACACACAGGAGTCAATCACGCAACAGCTGCAAACACAACACAGAACTGAAATATCAACACTTACTGTATGTGTCTGGGTCCGCAAATTGAGCCACCTCTCCGATTGTGTAGGGGGCAGGTCCACCTGTAAAGCATGGAAAGGAGAAATGTGTTCAATGTCTGTGCACTGTACAAAACTTCCAAATACAATTACTGTGTGTAACATTAAATCTGAAAGTCCAGCCTCTCAGGTACTGCAACAGACATACCACCGCAAACATGTACAGACCCGGTCACTCCAGTGAGTGATACACACACATGCAGTGGCCCTAACTATCATGTGGTGACAGACATGCTCCATCAATTGTTTGCAGGCTCATTTATGGAGTGCACTCCTCTCATCATTGGTAGTAATGAGAGACATGCAAAGCCACTTTCCTGGAGCACTGCAAAACCAGTCACTCAGGTATTGTGGCTTGTGCATCAAGGGACAATCATTTACTCTGTGACACACCTGTGGGTCGATTTAAAGTCATGATTTTTCATGCTTTCTATGGTCACTTACATGTAGGGCCTGTGTTGTGTCTAGGTTACATATGCTACATTAACAGTGTACCCTGAGCCACATATACCCCCTAAGACACCATAATGGCAGGGATCCTGTGCATTAATTGGTGACAGTTTGAGGCTAACCATGGACTGACCAGTTTTAATATTTGGATACAACAAGGAGATATATGTTGACAGTGTATATTGTAGTCATCCATGACAGACTGCATGGGCACAGGTGTAGCCATTGCACCTGAAATGTGTCACTCATTGCCCTGTGTACCCATTATGGGTTTGGGAAATCACAGTGAGCCACATTCATCATCTTACATTTGCCAAGTTGGTTGATTAGTGGCTATACAGCAAACAGACACTGTCATATTATTAACACATGGTTTAGCAAATGTACCACTGTGTCAATCATGATGATGTAGGTTTCAATGTGCATGTACCTTCAGAATGGCAGTAGTCACAGGAATGCTGGTCTTCTGATCTTAGCATACACTCATGTCTGTGATAGCCTCCATACTGGGAAGTTAGTTATTAAACATATGCTGCACTAGATCAGCAGGGTTGTGCCAAACTAAACTAGCAAAGTATTAGGGAACTTTATATGTACGATGGAATTGGTCTGGGGTCCCTTGCACAACATCATGCACGTAATACATTGTGATCATGCGTTTCCCAACCTCAGGTATCCCATGATGATCCCATAACTTATGAGAAGTTCATGGCTATAGAGTAACACAGATGGCAAATGCATTAGCTCTGTTCCAGCTATTGTGCCCAAGACCAATGTAAAACACACAGGTACAATGAACAGAGGGCCATGGATATTTGTTACCCCTCAATTTGTATCATTTGCTTCATTTTATGTGTCACAGCTATGGAAATTAGCACCAAACATTTAGGGGGTCATTCTGACCCTGGCGGTCATTGACCACCAGGGTCAACGACCACGAGAGCACCGCCAACAGGCTGGCGTGCTCTCAAGGGCATTCTGACCGCGGCGGTTTGGCCGCGGTCAGAAAGGGAAAACCGGTGGTCTCCCGCCGGTTTTCCACTGCCCTCAGGAATCCTCCATGGCGGCGCAGCTTGCTGCGCCGCCATGGGGATTCCGACACCCCATACCGCCATCCTGTTCCTGGCGGTTCGCCCGCCAGGAACAGGATGGCGGTATGGGGTGACGTGGGGCCCCTGGGGGCCCCTGCAGTGCCAATGCCAATGGCATGGGCACTGCAGGGGCCCCCGTAAGAGGGCCCCACAAAGAATTTCAGTGTCTGCTTAGCAGACACTGAAATTCGCGACGGGTGCAACTGCACCCGTCGCACCTTCCCACTCCGCCGGCTCCATTCGGAGCCGGCTTCCTCGTGGGAAGGGGTTTCCCGCTGGGCTGGCGGGCGGCTTTCTGGCGGTCGCCCGCCAGCCCAGCGGGAAAGCCAGAATGGCCTCCGCGGTCGGCCATATGGCGGTTCCCGCCAGGCGGGTGGCGACCGCCGTCCGCCGGCCTCAGAATGAGGCCCTTAGTGTGCATTACTTTTGGCATCCATCCCTAATTTAATTGCGGCACAACCAAGTCAAACTATCAGCCTAAGATGTTACCTGAGGTTAGAAATAACTTGTGACGTATGTGTCAGAATCCAGTTCAGACATGTATCAGAAATAATTGGGGGACACATTAATTCTTGAAAATATCTGGATTAAACACCTGTCTTTCCTGGTACACTCACAGACCATGCCTAAAACATATGTTAGAGCCAAATTTTCATCATCTATTGACGTGAAGGCAGCACAAATTCACAGGCTCCAGTTCCGTTCTGTAACTCAGTGCAGCTGTTGCGTCAACAAATGATGGTTATGTGTAGCAATTATTGTATAACTCACGGCCACTGTATGTTTAATTTGCATTCCACATGTCCAAAAACATTGCGTGCAGCATAAGAACAAATCTGCTACTGTCACTACAGAGCATTTAAATGTGCACATTAATCTGAATTGTACTCACCAACAGGGCCCCAATCACAATCCCCAGGTGGTCCAGCAGGTCTTGCTCCATGGCAACAAGGTCAGCTCAACAGTGCTTTAGCTGGTGGTCATTGCGCTTGTGTTGTATATGCATTGCAGATGGTACAGGACCTTTGACCACAGGAGCCTCCTTGCCTCTGTGTGATACCCCTGTATCACCTGGCCACCTTCTTCTATTATCAATGGGAAGAAGTGGCACACCAGCCAAATGAATCCCCCCAGCTCCTTCTCTCCCATTCTACTGAGACGTGGCCTACCCAACATGCTTGAAATAATAACGGAATTAAGGGGTACAGAGGATAATGAAGGGAAAGGAGGAGAGGGAAATGAAAAGTAAATAACACTAAAACAGCCCAACTATCCCCAAACTAACACTATCCACAACACACTCCCAACAGTACAAAGACAAAATTAGACACCAGAAATGACAAAAATATACTTACAAAGAATACCACAGACACTAAAAAACACCAAAAGACAATGTAAAGAGCACACAGGAGACAAATTCATAATATTCACAGAGAGACGAAACACAGCCACACAGTCAAGAAAAATCACAGACTGCAAAGTGAAAGTGAAAGTACACCCACTGTACCAATTCTGTAAACAGGATATCCTATTAAATCACTTCCTGCCTCAAATGCGGTGTGTTTTCATTATGATGCATCAAAATATTATAACGCTTACAGTCAGTGCGTCATTTTTTTTTACGCCCATGCTTAGAAATTACCCTGCATCCATACTTTCAAATATTTTTCATAGTTAACCAATTTCATGGGGTACAGTGTGGGAATTACCGCTCAGGGCCAGTGGATGTATCATGGCAGTGAGCGTCATTTTTCTACTCATATGCAGTGTTTTTTGACGCATGTGCGTCTTTTTGGCACGTATGTATCAACATTTATTTCTTTTACTGGGTTTGGATCATTTCTCACATTTTTATAGTACATGACAGCTGTAACTATACAGAGATAGGCTGCTTGCACCTACATTGTGCATTCCAGTGTATGGGCACATGTGGCAGATCACACCACTGCGGACCATGATCCTCTAGTTGTTGTACCGGATTTGCACTCTTCACTGACGCAATGGATCCCCAAACTTTTGGAATAGAAATTGGTATTACCCAGTTTGAGCAGGTTGTGCGTCAATAGAGGACAGCAAGGCTACATAACTCAATACAGTAACTCATTGCCTCTGTGTCAATGTGTGTGAATTGGCTCTTACAATTTTAGTTGTGCCACTGTGTGAACATCACAAGACGTGTTTTCAGAAATGTGCTTGTATGCATGTGTTGTCAATGTGGACAACCATCAGATGCTATTCAGTGTGGAAATGAGTAAGGAAATGTGTTTGTCAAACACGTAGCAACAAATGCTGTGTGAACTTCCCAGATTTTTGGGACATAAGCATCTCCCATGACAATCCATGCACAGGATAGATAGAGGACGGTTGATCATGGCAATGTTCCAAGACTAAGGGGGTCATTTCGACCCCGGCGGTCATGGACCGCCGGGGCCGGGGATGCGGGAGCACCGCCAACAGGCTGGCGGTGCCCCGCAGGGCATTCTGACCGCGGCGGTTTGGCCGCGGTCAGACCAGGAAAACCAGCGGTCTCCCGCCGGTTTTCCGCTGCCCTGGGAATCCCCCATGGTGGCGCAGCTTGCTGCGCCGCCATGGGGGATTCCGACCCCCTCACCGCCATCCTGTTCCTGGCGGTTCCGACCGCCAGGAACAGGATGGCAGTGAGGGGTGTCGCATGGGCACTGCAGGGGCCCCCGTAAGAGGGCCCCACTTTGAATTCCAGTGTCTGCTCAGCAGACACTGGAATTCGCGACGGGTGCAACTGCACCCGTTGTACCTTACCACTCCGCCGGCTCCATTCGGAGCCAGCTTCCTCGTGGGAAGGGGTTTCCCGCTGGGCTGGCGGGCGGCCTTCTGGCGGTCGCCCGCCAGGCCAGCGGGAAAGCCAGTATGGCCTCCGCGGTCTTTCGACCGCGGAGCGGCCATATGGAGGTTCCCTCCAGGCGGGCGGCTCCCGCCGCCCGCCGGGGTCTGAATGACCCCCTAAGCCATCACATGTCCTGGAATATTGGATACCACTTCCTGGTCACGTGTTTCAATACTACCCATGAGTCAGGCATTTGTAAATGCTATGTGGGGACAGTGTTTGTGACACCGAGTCCCAAAACCAATCCACAAATGTTATGTCACTCACGAGTTTGAGTAAAATAAATGACCTATCTTTCTCCTGTGGCAGTGGAGGACCAGCAGACCAAGCTGCACGTGTTCACATATTTCCAGTGGTTAATTGCACATAGGTGTCCAGTTCAAGTGTGTGGGCCCATGTGTAGCCTGTGTCATTATTAGGGTCCATGTTGTCACAGTTACGTGCATGTCTAGTCATGAGTCTGTGGAGCCATTCCCTGCATTAACAAAGTATCTTTCACAGCTGAATTTAACTAAAGCCGAAGAGGAATTGAGAACACACAAGGGTATGGTCCAGCTATGGCACTGCAGACGTTTTATGAGACAGACAACAGGGCAACCTTGGTGTGCTCACAAAGTTAATGGAGCACAAATTTTAAACCGGCAGGTTTCCTCACAACATTTGTACACAAGGTGGCCTCTAAAATTCCCACTGCAGCCGGGAACATCAGTGCCTCTGTGCTGATTAATCTCACTGCTAGTCACCACGCAAGCCCCATCAATATGTTGGGGCGGATGTGAATCAGTGTGTGGACGGTCAGGATACCAACATGTTTGGACATTTCATGCACATTATCTAACGTTGTTTGTTGTGCTGGAGGCACCATACCCAATCCATGCATACAGCCATGGTACACTGTCCCTATTTGTCACTGATGCATACATGAAACCCAGAAAAGGGATGGGCCGTGATTAGGCTATTTGAAGACATGTCCCACCCTATGATACGATAAGTAAACTGATTACGGTATACAATGTATTTGAGTATTCATTGTAGACCTACCTGACACAATACCCCAGGAGGATAGTGAGGGCATGGAAAGCAACTACGAGACAAAAGTAGCCACATGGAACATTTATGGTAACAGAAAGACAGGAACCAATCAGGCTAACAGGATGGAGGCTCGGTCAGGAACTAACATGAGCAAGGCAAATACACAGTGAGCAGACTGAGACTGGTCAAAGCTGGAACAACACTGTGGACAATGAAAACTGTATTTGTCCAGTGTGCTGCAACGTTACACAATAACCCAAGGCCTCTGTTACACACATGATTTATACGGCAATGCATAACAGGGATATACATATAAGGGCAGCTTCTATGCCGTTCCAGCCAACAGCAAGGGCAGTGCAGGTTCAAATGGCTGGTCTGCATGGAAGTACTCACAGGTGTGTGCAGCTTCAGTCTCTCACAAGTCCTGTAGGTGAGAATCAAGTTCAAAGGGCCAACAGTGCCTTTGACATGGGAAGCAATGGACAGGTTATTACAGGTCCTACAGACTACCAGGCAGTGCATTATCTGACCAGAAGTCCATGCAGACAGATGAACTATGGCTATGACATGCCATACTAAAGAGGGAAGCACACTGGAGTCAGAAAGAGAGCCTGGGTGTGTGTAGATGAAGGATTATCTGGGTACAAATAGTCCATTTCCAGGGCCCCCTAGAGAAGGGTGGGGAGAGACTGAAAACATGGCAGTGGCATGACTTATGACCTGGGATGGCATGTGCAGGGCATGTCTTGTGAGCAATGCTAGTCATACCTGGAGCACTCGTGCTATCCATTTGCAGATTACCTGGACTTCTTGGCACACATACTCCTTGCAGAGATGGCTGATGTCACACTTACTGCTGTCAAGGGTCTGGTCATACATACCTGTTACCAATGTAATAGCACATCCTATGACTGATGGTGTCTTAGTTGTGTGCCATATGCTGCAATGAACCATGTTGCCAACATGTATGTGTGCCATAGCTCTGGTCCTCTCAAATTGCCCTTCAAATGTGAAAGGGACAGGATATATGTCATTTACAGTGTGTGTGAAGTTGGGTGTACATTCATACCCATCAAATGTGATGTGGCTTTTTCAGTATCCTAATCTGTATATCTGCAATGCTCCATGAGGCTACACTCTGATTATCTTAGTGATAATGTGATGCAAAAATGATTACCCAGACCACGATATAGTGGTTAGAATAGGTGTTTAATGACATATGGTAAGACAGTGGTGATGGTGACTATAGTTAAAATAAGTTTTGGACAATGTGTCATCTCCGACGCAATCCTACTGCAGTGTTTGGATGGTCCTCCTCATGTTGATGGACAGCATCCTCCTCTTCAGGCATTTGTGGGTCTGGCTCATGGAGGGGAATGTTCCTCCTTACACAAATGTTGTGCAGGATGGCACAGGTCAAAATGATCTTGCAGACCATTTCAGGGGAGTATAGGAGGCTGCCTCCGGTGATGTCGAGGCACCTGAATCTTGACTTCAGGATGCCAATGGTCCTCTTGACTATGGTGCGTGTCCTCCGATGTGCTTCATTATAGGCACGCTCTGATGCTGTGCTTGGGTTTGCAAATGGGGTCATGATCCATGGCTGGATCCCATACCCCGATCAGCTGAAAGAGAAAATGAGTGAGAAAATGTTGATGTTGCTTGCACCATGATCCTCACTTTGCATGGCAGTTGTTCTCTTGTGTTGTCTGTGATTCATCTGTGTTTGTGTTATTGTGTGGAATCCTAGGCTTCTAAGATGTACCATCGGCATTGGGTTGTTTCATTATCTGAACTGGTGTTTGGCTGATTGACCGGATGTCAGCTGTATTTTTGTAGAGTTGAGGTACACTGTGTACTGACTTACATTATGTCATGTGAAACAGGTGTCCATGTGTCTTAACTGGGGGTGACATGATACTTCAATACACAGAATCAATTCCACAGTGGTGGTAACACAGTTGCATCTATATGGCCTGGACATCCCATCCAATTTGGCATATGCAATAGAATTTGTTCAACATCAGTGAGGCACTTTGATTTGGCTAGGTGACAATGTACAACACATCTCCATAAGCTGTCTGCACTGAATTGTTGACAATTGACAATGCACAAATATCCCATGTGTGACAGGTTCTCTGCAGACCTATTTCTCTGCCCTTGCCGAGTTGACTCATGTTTAACGTGTACCTATACTACTGAACCTGGTCCAGTTCAGCTGGCTAACTTGGTTGTGAGGTTGACTTTTTGAGTGTCAGAATGTCCATATGCCTGTACATCTGTTGTGTATATGTGTAATTGTCTCTAACCGTATGTGTAGCAGTGTGCACTTTCAATATTGTCACATCAATATGTGTTCTTATCACAGTCCACTTGCTTATTGGTAGTGGGCAATGTCAGAGCAGGAGTGATGTGCGATATTGGTACTGCCTCAAAGATTCCATGTCACCTTCATTAGAGTCATCATCATCATGCTATGCGTCTCATGGTGTTTGACCTGCAGCAAAACACATTGCACACCCCTTACACAGTACTTATTGCTTGGAAGGGTGTTTGATTGAGTGTTATTGATGTGATATTGAAAGATTATTCTTCCAAGTTGTACTGGCAGTTAAGGCCATGTCATTGTCACTGTGTGGTTTTAAATTTGTCCCTGGTGGCTCTGGAGTGGCATCTTTTGTTATTTGCATCTGTCATTTTCCATAGGTGTGTATCCCATTGGGTCAGGAATTTAAACATGCCTAGTAGTGTCTCAACCTCAGTGTCTTCCTGGCCGTGTGTCAATGTAGTGGTGTATGTGTTGTGTGTCCTACAGGATTGCTGTGCTGTGTGTATATAAGTAGGTTTCTGTACTTACCAACAAGTGGGCCATTTCCATATTGTCAATGCTGGAAGTAATGATTGATGGAGCTGTGGCGGAAGATGAATGAATCATGCACACTCCCAGGATACTTTGCCACGATGTTGGTGATCAATCCCCAGTGATCGACAATGGCCTGCACATTGATGGAGTGTGTGTGCTTCCAGTTGCGGTATAGATGTTCAATTGCAGCAGGTGGCACAATACGTACATGTGTGCAGTCAATGCCACCAAGCACGTGTGGGAAGCCGTTGATTTGGTAGAAGCCCTGTTTGGTCTCCTGCTGCTACTGCTGTGTGTTGGGAAAGCTGATGTGGCAGGGTGTGAGGGAGATGATGGCATCATATACCTTGGGTAGGAAGGCAGAGAATGAGGGCTGTGAGATCCCAGCAACCAGGGCACCAGTGGTTTGAAACGAGCCACTTGCCAACATGTGGAGGACAGCAAGCAGCTTGGTCTCTGGTGGAATGGTGTGGGGTGTTTGCAAGCTGGGTGGCTCAATGTGGCTCAGCAGCTGCTGAATGGCTTGCCAGTTGAGTCTGTACCTCTGGATGACGGAGTCCCAGAAGGGTTGTCCTGGTGCAGAATATCCTCTCCTTCCTTCTGCGTTGCCTTTGGGTGCTTGGTGGTGTTGTGGAAGCTGCTGGTGTTGGTCCTGTGCTCTTCGTGCATGCTGGATGAAAAGCACCTCCATGTCTTCCTTTTGGAGCTCTGCTGTTGCTTCTGTGAGTTTTCCTTAAGAGGTGGTGTGTTTGCCCCACTTTAACACCTTCCCTGACCCAGGCGTTATTTTTTTACGCAAATCGGGCTGTGTGCCATTTTCCACCTCCGCCTTCCGGCTGTGCAGGATTTTTGCGCGGTTGCATAAATATGGCGCACAGGTGTTTAAGTCATTTTTTGGACGGGAACGCCTACCTTGCATGTCATTAACGCAAGGCGTTTTCCCGCATCCAGAAAATGACGCACACAGTGGAATTTTGGCATTTGCGGGGTCGGGCGTCATTGTATTAATATGGGGCAAGGCTTGCGCCAAATGTGCGACAAAATGTTTGACGCATATTCGGCACAGACAGAGTATAAATATGCCCCTTATTTATTTTAATTGTTACATGCTATTGTTTCCCAATTTGCCACATGAAACACTGTGATGCTCTTGGACCTTGCACGCTCTGTACAAAAATGCTAAATAAGTAATTAATAAATATCAGTGAGGTACACAAGTGACAAAGGATAGTAGCAACCGTTGATTCCACCATCTCTAAAATCAGTCCCAAACAGAGCCTAATTGAGATTGGGTGAATTGGGTTTAGTAGCAAGAAAGATGTCAGACCTCCCATGGCTGATACTCGACACAATACAAAGTGCATTTTATGGAAGCTGGCTGTAGGAACAAAGAACCAAGCTGTTTACTTTGAAGGGCCTTTTGCAGTAGAGACATGTCCGGCTCTTGTTGTTTTTTTTTTTTTGATTGGTAAACCCAAGCTTAATTTGAGCCAGTGGTTTCCGGTGGTGGGCACCAGCACCTATTTTTGAGGGCCGGCACTTCATTTTCTGCCTCAAGCAAAAGACACATATGAGAATGACAGAGAAAGAGATATTTGAAAAAGTGTCACAAATGGAGAAAGCAGAAAGCTGCAAGAGTGAGCTTAAGAGGCAGGGAATGGCTGTATATGGCTTACAGAAGCCCGAGATGGCTTCAGAACTGCGCTGTTTCAGTAGTCCCAGTTCGCACATTGAAATGCAGCCGCTGCGTTTTCAGATGAGAGTTTTGGGCATGGGCACGTTTTCATTTACAAATTAGGGTTATGGGTAAACACAAAGAGCTGAAATAGGAAATGCGGCCACAGAGAACACAAGGGTCACAGTCCATCTTCTGTGCTAAACCCTGCGTGCCTGGTGATGCTGGCATAGAAAGCATTATGCGGTTGAGAACAAGTGTTCATCTTCAGCATCACTTTCAATGCTGCTGAAAAGTGGATTCCAGAGCCTTTGAAGAAGCAACTAGTTTAGTGAAATCTCTTGCCTGGCTCCATGCTCCACTTAATGTTTTGCTGCATTTGCCATTTTTAGAGCCCAAATATAACAGTATTGACATTTGGATAGTTCATGCTGACATGGGCCTGAAAGGCGTATACAGGCAGATATAGCATAACAGGACACTGCATGCAGGGGAACACGGATCAATTCAATGAAGACACCCATGCAGAGAGAGCATCATCCATGTAAAAAATGTGCATAGACCAACAGACCTGTAGGCACCCATGTACATATATAACATACAGAGACTCACATACACCCAGTTACAAATATAGTCACAGACAACTGACAGCTCAAAAGGCACACATATGTAGCATGTGGTGAGAATGGATGGGATTGGAAGGGCTATGCACAGGTGAGCCGGATGTATGGATTTGAGTTCAAAAGCAGAGAGGAACACGGAGAAATGGGTGGATGGATTAATGTGCATCCTTGCAGGCAGGTTGCTTCCTCCTCACCACTGCTCCGGTAAGTGCTGCCATTGATTTGGGCTTGTTTGGGCTTGTCTAGGCTTGTTTGGGCTTGTTTGGGCTTCTTGGCTTCTCCTCTCCTGGAAGGCCGCGCCACTGCTTCCCCACGGCCCGCTCCCCTCCATCCTCCTCAGAGCCCTTCCCGCTCCCGACTCCTGCTGCCCCCGCCCCCACAATCCCATTGGAGGTTTCCCTCTCTCTTCCAAGCTGCCACTCCCTACCACCTCCCCTCTTATGCCGGCCGCAGCACGGATGCGCCGCTAGCGCACCAAAAGCGTGCCAAAGGCAAGCCCGTCTGCACCAGTCCGCGCCAAGACCGTGCCCAGCGGCAGAACCCTAGGCCAATACGCCTCCCGTGCCACCAAACACCTTTACACTGCCAACAAACTCCACGCCCTAAATCCAGGACGCTCCTCCATCTGCTTCTAGTCCACACCGACGCGCACCAAAGGACCCTTCTCCTGCAAAGCCTGCAATTTCACCTGCAACCTAACCTGCTCTGTCCACAAACATGCAATTGAACTCTGTGACCTCCTGACCACATACTCGCCCGGCGTCGCATTCCTCACCGAAACCTGGGTGAATTCGGCCTCTGAACCAGACGTAGCCATAGCCATACCAGAAAACTACAAGAATCAACAGACCAGGAGGAGGAATCGCCATAGTCCACAAAAACACCAACTCCCACGACACCATCAACTCCGCCGAGCACCTCCACTCCAAAATCCACATCAATGCCAACAACACACTCAGAGGAACACTGGTTTACAGACCTGCGACGACATCGCCGATGCCATCAGTTCCCAAGCCCTCGCCTCAACAGACTACATCCTCCTAGGTGACCTAAACTTCCACCTAGAAAATAACAACAATATCAACACCACCAACCTAATCGACAACCTCGACAACTTTGGCCTCAAGCAACTCATCACTTCACCCACCCACTCCGCAGGCCACACACTCGACCCCATCTTCTCAGCCATCAACCACGTCTCTTTCAGCCACACCACCGAACTCAGCTGGACAGACCACCGCTGCATCTACTTTTCCAACCAGAAACCAGTCACTCACCACCACCGCACACAACCCCCCGACGCAACGGGAGCAAAATTTCAACGGATCAACTGATCTCCACTCTCGCCCGGGCCCCACCCCCTGGGATCCTGGACCCCAACACAGCCACCACCAACCTGCATCGCTGGATAGAAGATTGCGCCAACACCCTCACACCGGTCAAAAAACAAACAAACACATCCCACAAAATCAAGGCCAGTTGGTTCACCCCAGAACTACAGGAATCCAAACGGCTATGTAGTAGAATGGAAAAAACCTGGCACCTTGACCCTACCAACTCCAACCACATCGCTTTCAAGGATGCCCTATGCAAACATCACCAACTGATCCGCACCACCAAAAGGACCCAATCAAAAAACGCATCAACGCCAACGCTCACAACAGTAAAGAGCTCTTCGGCATCATCAATGACCTCTCTACCCCCAGGACCTGCTCCAACGAACCCCCGCCATCACAGGAGTTCTGCAACTCACTGGCAACCCACTTCCGTCGAAAGATAGAAGAAATCCACAATAGCTTCAAACCCCAGACCCACCAGCTGACTACAAACACCCAAGAATACAACGCTCCAAGCAACACCCACCTTCTCCACACCTGGACCCCCGTCAACATAGAGGACACCGCCACCACCATGGCCTCCATCCTCTCCGGATCACCATCGGACCCCTGGCCACACCATATCTTCAATAAGGCAAATATCATCATCGCCCCCCACCTCTGCAAAACCATCAATAGCTCCTTCGAGTCAGCCACCTTCCCAGAAAGATGGAAGCACGCAGAAATAAATGCCCTGCTGAAGAAACCAAAGGCAGACCCAGACGACCCCAAGAACTACCGGCCGATCTTCCTCCTCCCCTTCCCAGCCAAGGTCATCGAACAAATCGTAAACAGCCAACTATCCCGGTTCCTGGAAGACAGCAAGGTACTCAACACCTCGCAATCCAGATTCCGCAGAAACCACAGCACCGAGACTGCAATCATTTCTGCCACAGACGACATTAGGACCATGCTCGACGAAGGAGAAACAGCAGCACTCATCCTCCTGGACCTCTCCACAGCTTTCGACACAGTATGTCATCACATTCTCCGCACACGCCTCAACAACGCTGGAATCTGCAACAAGGCACTCGACTGGATCTCGTCATTTCTTTCAGGCAGAACCCAGAGAGTCCACCTCCCACCGTTCCTGTCAGAAGCCTCCAGAATCATCTGTGGCGTTCCCCAAGGATCTACGCTCAGCCCCACGCTCTTCAACGTTTACATGGCCCCCCTCGCCAACATTGCAGAAACCCACCACATCAACATAGTTTCCTACGCAGACGACACTCAGCTCATCCTCTCCCTCCCGAAAGACCCTACAACTGCAAAGAACAACCTCCACAACGGACTTCACGCCATCGGCAGCTGGATGGAATCAAGCCACCTCAAGTTAAACACAGACAAGACAGAAATCCTCATCTTTGGCACCAACCCCTCAACTTGGAATGACTCCTGGTGGCCACCTCCCTAGGAACCGCGCCCTCACCCCCCACACACACACGCAACCTAGGCTTCATCTTGGACTCCACACTCAGCATAACTCAGCAGGTCAATGCCATCTCCTCTTCCTGCAACAACACTCTCCGCATGCTCCGCAAAATTTTCAAGTGGACTCCCGTGAAACCAGGAAAACTGTCACCCACGCCCTGGTCAGCAGCCGATTGGATGGGGGAAACACCCTATATGCAGGAATAACAACCAAACTCCTAACAAAGCTGCAAAGAATCCAGAACGCATCTGCCCGCCTCATTCTGGACATCCCACGCCGCAACTACATTTCTCCCCACCTCACAGACCTTCACTGGTTACCAGTATTAAAGAGGATCATCTTCAAACTCCTCATCCACGCACACAAGGCCCTGCACGACACAGGCCCAGCCTACCTCAACAACAGATTCACCTTCCACACCCCCACCCGCAATCTTCGCTCCGCCAGCCTCGCCCTCACTGTGAAATAGTAACAACTGCACTTGAGAGCAACCATCCCCGTAACAAAAAAAACACAGACCTCAACGCTTTCACTTAGACCAGCTGTGAAAAGGCTTCAAAATACAACAAATTCCTGACCCAATCACTAAGCCTATCAAGAAAGGCAATGCTTTAAAACACACACGCACACAAATTAAATAGTCTAAACCCAACTCGACAAGGAGGAGATTATTGAGTTCACTATTTATTTGAGTTCAGGCGTGGCGCTGTTTTTAGTAATGACATGCCTTAACAAGCATTTGCAATGCAATGGGTCTTGAGTCTGCTCGAGTTAGAGCTACTAGCATTGTAAATTCCTAACTGGAGTTTTCTTGCCACTTAAATTGAAAATGAAAATTAATAGAGTTGACATAAATAAGCAGATTCAAAGTGCAATAGTCGCTATGAGCATGAGCATGAAGGAGAGATACAAAAAGAAAAAGAAGTTTGCTTGCAATCAAACATATCGGCAAAAGTGCAATTATCCATGTAACAGAGGCAGTCTGCAAGACGGTAACAAAACCGCCCAAGGAAGAACAAACGTAAAGCTATCAATGATGATAAAGGGGTTTTGAAAAGCAAGCCCAGGAACAGGTGATGGGTGTGTTTAGAAGCCCACAATACTTACAACAGGTAAAAGTGATTGCGCTCTTAACCTAAAAAAAGGGTTTTCTTTGTCCAAACATCCTGCAGTCCGACATCTGGATGATAGAAGTTCAGGATTCCTTATCCTTTGTGGAGGTGAAGGAAGGTATTGACTCTGACCTTCATGCTTCATTAATATAATTACCCTGGAGGGGAAAACGAGCAATTCTCATTGGGATCAGAGAACGACCTTCAAGAACACCCTGAACAGTAGGGAAAAAACAAGGGTCCCTTGAGAGCTATTTTCTGTACCAGCTACGCCCAGATGAATTGAGGTGGATGTGGAGCTGGAACGGGAGACAGTGCATCCATGGATGGCCTTAGATACGGAAAAAAATCCTGCTGGAATCCTTAAAACGAGGATAAAGAAAGATTGACGGAATGTTGTCTAAATTAACAGCTGTAGATTTGAGGCTGAAACATCAGTGTATCTGAGAGAGGAGAAAATAGGGAGACTAGAAAAGGTGGGATACCTGTTTGACTGACAGGAGTATCTCTTTCCTGTCACTTGGTAATCCTGCAAGATTTCAAGCTGGCTACAAAAAAACAGAAGGCTATTCTCTACAAGAACATGGACTGTTATTCTTCCAAGATGAATGTGAAGCAACAGCTGGATGACTGAGAAGAATGTAGGATTGTGGGAAGTACTTACTGATATTTGGGCAGGGACCAGCGACACTCCATTGGTGCTAAGAGTGATCTGTGTGTGTAGACTGAAGATGCTGTGGAGTGTCACATCAGACCTGATCACTGTGTCTCTCCTGTTTAACTATCATACTCTGCCAGCATACTCCCAGTTAAAGTTCAAAATTGATTTAATTAATTTTTAGGGTCCCTGATGGATTCTACACTCTTAGGATCTGGGAAGGGGAGTACATGATTGCATCTTTACTACAGATACAAAGGTCCCAATTACAAGCGTGGTGAACTGGAATTCCCATGTGGACTTCTGCTCTGCTTGATCACAAAGAGGTAGGTGAAAGAAGACCAAACCCAATTTGGGAAATTCCAACCTGTAAAATTGCTTTAGTGAAAGGGCTACATTGCAGCCTGGCCTGTTTTCCACACAATGCCCACCCCTCAACCGTATCAAGAGGGGAGGATGTTATGTTCCTCTCTACCAGGGAAAAGTCTGTTTGTCCCTCTGCCATCCCCTGACAGCCCCCTCTCTTTAACCCCAGCACATTTCACCACCTGCTAAGAGCAGGAAAACACCATGGAACGGTGAATACCTTGCAAAAATCCACCTGATGAAACCTGGTCTGTACAGTTATTCAGCATTCCATGTAGATTAAGGGCCTGATTACAACTTTGGAGGAGGTGTTAATCCGTCCTAAAAGTGACAGTAAAGTGACGGATATACCACCAGCCGTATTACGAGTCCATTATATCCTATGGAACTCGTAATACGGCTGGTGGTATATCCGTCACTTTACCGTCACTTTTAGGACGGATTAACACCTCCTCCAAAGTTGTAATCAGGCCCTAAGTCTTTACAGCAGGAATTCTAAGACAACATTCTTGTTGGTAGGAATAATTCTGGCTGTCTGGAACGTACTCATGGAATTCCAAATTACTTGGACCTTATAAATCAAAGTCTACACACATGGAGCTTCATTGGTGTTTCTTTTTGACTGAGGTGTTATTGTATTTAAATAAGAAACAGTGGAATTGCTGGCAAGTAAAAACAAATATTTATAGAGTCAATACAAAATATTTAACCTTCTCTACAATAAAACAAGCATTTTCAATACAATGGGTCTCGCTTGTGCTCGACTTAGAGCTATTAGCGTTGTAATCTCCTAACCGGACTTTTCTTGACACGTAAATTGAAAATGAAGAGTAGTACAGTTCTACATAAGCAAACCGAGTTAAAGCACCACGGCATTAGTGTGAAGGAGCACACAAAAGGAAACAGAAGTTCACTTGTAGTCAAACGTATCAGCAAAAGAGCAATTATCCATATAACAGGCAAAAGTGCAATTATCCATGTATCAGGGTTGATGTCACGCAAAGCGCTCAACTACTGCCCAGCGAGATTGCGCGGCATAGGAAATAAAAATAAAAAGTAGTCCAGAAACCATACGGAAAACACAGAGCCTCGTATGTTTTCAGTAGTTGGCTGGTGCACTCGAGGAGGGCTAAACACCGGAAAAAGGCATTATGTATGCATGCCTTTTACAAATAAATCAAGAGATTTTTAAAAGGCAAGCCCCACAAACCAATGAAAGTGATGGGTGTGACATGGGCGGGGTTAAAAGCCCACAGAGAGATTACAACAGGCTAGGCTGCTTGCGTGCTCAACCCTAAAAAGGACGCAATAATGTAGTAATATTATTACATAATGTGCTGCATTATGCTGCATAATTTGCATTTTCTAGCCACATAATTTACTCAAGCCTGCCATATAATTTGGACCTCTCCTGCTGCTTAATTCCAGTGGCCCTGCTAATGGGATTCGAATGGAAAGAGGTCTTCATCAGAAGTGCCATCCAAAAATAATAATGGTTACCCCTAAAAACAAGACACGCGCACTGATTATTAGCTTTAAAAAAAAAATATTGAACACATTTGAACATTAGCTTGGGTAATACAGTATTAGTTATCAGCTTCAGGGTGCTCTTGATATAAAAATGAAAAACTTCAAAAACAACAAAGCTCAGGCATTTTTAACTCCCTTTTTTCTACCCCCCCCCCCTGAACAAATCTGCAGGTCACAACAAAGTGCTCCCCCCCAACAAGAGAAGTTGAGCCCACCCTGTCCCTGGGTGAGGGCTCGATGCATTCCACATAGAAATATTTCTAAAAAATACAGGAGTGTTGTCCTCCTGATAGCGAGACATCTTTCTTGTGATATGTGCGTTCTACAATAGAAATAAAAACAGACTGACAGCTAGTGTAGTTCTCTTTCAAAGCTGATGATATTTGTATCTATGCTGGCACTGTATTTTCGCACAGTGCTGTATAGTTATTATATGAAAGCTTGAATTAGTGTGAATTAGTAATTCTACATTTATTTTTGACATTTATAACAACTTCCAATGAAATTACTTCCTGTGATCTCACTAATTATGCTAATTAGCAACTTCCTGCTGAACACCTCAACTGTAATGAATACAACATACGCTTCACCCAACACATCAATAAGAGACAAATAGAGTTCCTTGATCTCACCCTATATCATGAAGGGAATAACATCATGTCCAAACTCTACAGAAAACCCACGGAATGCAATTCAGTCCTGCATGCACACAGTGCAAATCCGTCTACTCAAATTGGTGCTATCCCATTGGGAGAATTGACCAGAGTGCGACAGAACTGCAGCAGTGACCATGTATTCATGCAAGAACTGGCAGTAGTTAAGCAACACTTTCTACCAAGAGGGTACTCAGGGAAGGCTCTATCCAAAGCCAAAACCAGAATTCTGAACACCTGAGGAGAATCCCTTTTGACCCAAGGGGACTGGTAAACCATCCAAAGATAGAAACACAAACATGAAAACTACATTTAATGAACAGAGCTATGCAATACATCGCATCTTGAAACGTCACTGCCACTTACTGCTGCTTGATAAGACACTACATAAGTTTGTCAACGACAGACCTCAGATTACATACAGCCCTGGAAAAACACTAAGAAACAAGCTATGTCCCAGCTTCATTGGATGAAACACACAAGACCAATCCATTAACTGGCTACCCCCCTAACCCTGAGGTGGTACTACATCCTTGCAGTGCCTGTGAGGAGGGTCACCCGAAACTACTTTGCATGTATGTAATGTTACTAATGTGACCTTTACAGCCCTCTTGGCTCCCCCCTGTATCTCTGTTATAAGCATAAATTGCCCCACAACAGGCAAGGCACTGTCTCGTTGCACAGACCACTGTTTATTTTCTTGACTCCACGCATTTTTTGGAGATACTTGTGTTATATTTGATACTGTGTGCCTTTGTGATGACATACTGTGGAGCGTAACATATGTATCTTTGTGTTCCTGATGATTGATTATACATTGTTAAATTATAATACTACCTCACAGGTCTAGTGAGGGGGGTTTCTTGACACTGCCATACATGTATACAGTGTAACCATTGTTATCTTTACAACCCTCTTGATTCCCCCTCATATCTTTGCTCTGAGCTCACAATGCCATACCTCAGGCAGGCTACTGGACTTGTTGCGGAGACTACTGTTTATTATCTTTAACAGCATGCTCGTATACACTGTTCACTAGCTCCTCTATTTAAGCTCACATTGATATGCATCGGGCAGGGGCACTGCGTTTTGTTTCTGAACAGTGAGTTCGTTCACACTGTCCGTTAGCTCCCTTCCGCATTTCATTTACAGCCTCAGATGAGTCTTTCAGCTATCTTTCCACAATGGTTTCATCCAGTCCTACAAGTTATATGTGTTTCTGGCCATATCTTTTCGGTCCACTTGCTTCTGTTTCCTTTCTTTACGACGTGATCTATTGTTATTATAAATTTTTATGTCTGGTTGATTCTCTAAGTTATGCAGCATTTCGTTTGGCTCCTCCTACTTTGACGTAAGGGGTGCTTTACCACCTGTCCCCTACTTGGGGTGGACACATGCTCAACCAACAGATCATACACTGTTGATCTCTGTGTTATCATCCTCAACACCTGCATAGAAGCTGTGGTAATCATATCTCTGTAAATCTTGCAGCTTTGAAAAAGTCACCTGTTGTGATGAAAAACGTGTTGGCTGTGATTGTGGAACGCTGCTCATCCTATTACTATGATGTCCATGTGTACAAAGAAAAGGAACCTACTACAACTAACTCATCTGGATGGCGTATTACTTATGAACCTTTTTGAGTGTTGCAGTATCTTTGTAATACACAAAAGGAAACAGACGTTTGCTCACAAGCAAACGCATCAGCAGTTATGCAATTATCCATGGAACAGGGTCGATGTCATGCAGAGCACTCGACTACTGCCCAGTGAGATCGCACTGCCTACGAAATAAAGAGAAAAAGTAGTCCACAAACCTTACAGAAAACATGGAGCCTTGCATTTTATCAGCACTTGGCCGGGGTGCTTGAGGCGGGCTGAACAACGGAAAAGGCATGACGTATTCATGCCTTCCACTATTTGAATCAAGTGAATTTTAAAAGGCAAGCCTGATGGGCGTGATTACAAGCCCATAGAGGGATTGTAATAGGGAAAGAACGCTTTGCACGCTTGACCCTAAAAACACCTGCTGCAGAGATCCTTGTACATCCAGATTTCAGGCAGCAATAAGAATGTTAAGATAACTCTTGTGATTTATGTCCCTGCTAGAGAGAGATGCCATAAACTAGAGCAGAGGGTTAATATGCCTGCTGCAAAGAACGGGTAGTGTGAAGATCACATACTTGTATTTTATGTGTTTAGCTGAGTGGATTACTGCTATTATCCCAGAAGCTTTTTTGTTGCTGTAGCACATACGATACAATATATATATATATATATATATATATATATATATATATATATATATATAAATAACAGTGACTGTTAGGAACTGTCATCAAAGAGCTGCTTGAAAACTGCACTAAAAAGGTTGGGACGTTATGTGTTTTTTTCCCCCAGTCTTTGATTCTCTATTCCTAATGTTGCTAAGAAGAGTTTGTTTGAGTAGATATACATTCTGGTTGGTAAAGCCAGCCCTTACCAGAGCTTTAAAACAAATGAAATGTATGTGTGAGAGGGGCTATGGTGAGATAAGGAGCACTTTGGCCCTTTATAGTGAGGGAAACTGAGGAGGAGGTCACGGGGCGTGGTGCCAAAACTGATTGTCTCACAGGGCTCCATCATTTCTAAAGCCGGCCCTGATAGCAGTGCTACCCAATATATCACCGTGACCTGCTTAGACATAACCCATTACCCAGTCTGTGTTGCCTTTTTTAAGAAAAGACATAAAAAGGGTAAGGACAAAAACACAATGGACACCTAACTATTATGTGATAATCTCAAAGTGTGTGACAAGATGCTTCCCTTCAGTGGAAATGAAGCGATTGTCAGCTCTTGCCTGGTCGTCAGGAACTCAGACTATCTGGGCAGAAAATGGTTCTTTGTATGTTATTATCATAATTCATAACATGGGAAGCAAAGACAAGAAAGCCCAACCAAACACATATGCACCCAAAACTAGAAATCAAAATATGCAAAAGAAAAACATAAGAAAGACTATTGCTCTAATAATGGCACATTTGAGCATTTTATAAGGGGTCAGTGATTCCCCAATGCACTTGGGTCTCTCATGCTTTTTTGGTTCATACTCAAATTATGAATACATGGTCCCTGGCATATTTTAAAGAGGCCTGGGCAGAGTGCGTGGCCGCGCTACCCGGAACTCTGCGAAGTGGTTAAAAAACTCTGACGCTACGCTGAGCTTCATGTGTGGGTGGAGTTCTCTGTAGTGCCTGTTCGCATTGCGTTTGATGGCAAATGCAACAAGAAGTACGTACTTACATTGAAAATCATGCACAAACAGCACCACTCGGTTTGCAAGGGCGTGGCCATTTTGTTTTTCATCCTTATTTATCTTTGTAACCCTCCAGCCTCCACATTAATCTAACCCTCTTTTTTTGGTTATTTCTTTGCCATCTCTTTTTCTGAATCTGTTTTTTAACGTTTTTAAAATGTTTTTGTTTGTTTTCGTGACTTTTTGTATTTTTGTTTCTTTTCCCTTATTTTCTTCCTTTCTTCCTTCCACTCTTCTTTTCTTCTCTTCTTCCCCCCCCCGCACCATGGCAGAGCAGAGATGCAGCAGCCTTGTGGCAGCGGCACCTTCATGACTGCAGCCTTGGCCCATCTTTTGCTAGGAGGCGGTGGCAGCACTAGTTCTTTTTGTGGAGCACCACCTCCCCTCTATGCTGAAGCAGACGGCAGGCCTGGGAGTGGTTACATCCTTCAGGAGTATCAACTACTTTGAGGGACGGTGTGCGGGTTGTTTCATTGCCACACTGGGGGTCAGTGCACCCATCAGCAGTTGATGCACTTTTGGGCAGACATACTCGAATGGGAACAGGACCTGCTGGGCATTGAGGTTTTGGGGCTTGGTGAGTAATAGTTACTTATTGTTGTGAGTGTTGTTCTAAAATGCTATTTATTTCCCTAATTGCAGTGCTGACTTTCAGAGGTAAGTTAAGGTTACATTAATTTAATATGTGATGCAGTTTGAGGTTTCAAGGTGAGTCAGCAGTGGCACTTTCTAATTGTACTCATGTGGGTGCACATTTGGGCTGATTATTTAAGAAGTCATGTAGACAGAGACTCCTCCTGTCACCAGTCATTAAGAAAAATAGGATAGTGATAGTAGTAATCAGTGAGTTAGCATTCCCTTCTCTGAGCCTTTCTTTATGTAGTTTTTGCTTCCGATGAATGTGTAGTATGATATTATCGTAGTATTATGTATCCATCCATCCATCTGTTGTAGATACAGCACATTCCTGCCTGACACAGGGCAGCGCAATAAGACTTGAGGTGCTACCCTGTGTCAAAAGTTTGTAAATATGACCAGTATTTTAGGACATTTTGGAGTAGGGCTTAGGTGTACGAATCAGGAAGGTAAAAGTAATAGGTAAACTCGAGTTGAGTCCATAATACTGAGCGACCTGATTTAGAAAAGTACAATGCTACTGTGTTTGCCTTTGGGGAGATTTAGTGTAACACTAATCTTTTTTTATCTTCATTTATTTCTCACCTCAGCACCCAAGGGGAAGAAGAGGACAATATCGTTGGTGGCTCCAGGAGGAGACAAGGGTGATAGTGCCACCACTAGTGCAGATGCTGGTGGATCTGCTGGCCCCAGTAAGTCTTCATATTATATTATTATTATTTCCCTAAATTTATTTTTCACCCCTCCTCAGTTAAAAAAAAAAATATTTTAGTTTTACTGTGCCTGTCTACCTTTTTTGTACTTATTTTTGTTCTATGTAAGCTCTGTTAGATTCTTGTTAACCCCTGCATTTATCTATTTTACACGTTTCTTCTGTACCTGACTTCCTCCTGTCCAAACTAGCTTTCTTCTACTTTGTTACTAAGCTTAGCTTTTCCTTCTCCCCTTATATATCTTACCTCTTTATTGTGCTTCAGTAACCTAGCTCTGCCCCTCATTACGAAATATTTGCGGTCTACCTTGCTCTTCTAACAACTGACAAAATTCCTAAAGTGAATGATAGAAGAAGATAGAACTATACCGATCAATTGTGGTTTTATTTATTTTGTTGGAACTAAATTGTGTAAAATTTATTCCAGCCGCTCCAACTAACAGTGCCATGACCAGTGGAACCACCTGTGCATCGGACACGGCAGTGGTCAGTGGGGCAGAACCAGTGGCAGTAGGGAAGAGCGCTGGTAAGTCATATTGCTCTTGCTGATTAACAATTACTAATATACTCACTGATGAACGAAAAGATGAATGTATAATTGCTTGCATAAAGAAATAAGGGAGATGTGGAGAGGAATGTGTCTGCTGTTCACCTGATTCGCTCGTCTTGCATGGTTATCAAAGCTTTGGTTCGAAATGGGGGTATTTTAATTTTCTGTCTTCTCCTTTAACTCACTGTAGTTGAAGCAAGGCAGATATGTGTACTCCTACTCATCATCATACCTCCCTTCCCATTAATCATCAATGCAACTATGATGTAACTGCAGCATGGCAGTGTACAATAGTGTTTTCTGTGTGTTGTGTGCATCTGCTTTCGTTAATGCAGCATTTACAAAGTTGTCAATGTATTGCAAACTTAAATGTTTTGTTTCCACGCAGTGCCCACTCTGTCACCTCCTAGTACTTCAGTCCTTTATTCTTTACAAAGTTCTGTCCCAGCCTCCCCACCAAAAATTGTAAACATCATTTTTGCATGTACCACACTTATGTATAATTTAATATTTCATGGCTTCCATAATGGATTCATGCAGTCCAAATTTTACCCTTTTGACATCCGTCAACTACAGTGAGGCAAGTGTAGGTAATGGCTATGTGACTCTTCGTAATCAACCACATCAAATTTCAGTGGCCCTATGGGGACATCAATTCACTGCTACTGTGCCACTCTACGGTTTATAATTTGTCATTTTTCTTTTTCTTTCATGCTATAGCTACTCTTGGTGGACATCATCCATTTCGCCAGGAGATTGCAGTCCGGTTGCGGCAGCAGAAGCTGGAGGGGATCCAGAATGATTATCGGCAGCTGGAGGCCCTTCAGGAGAAGGAGGAGGAGGAAGCTGAGCCTGCAGTGGCCGCCGCCACCAGCCCTAGCTCCTCCAACCAGCCACTAGCGCCTCCAGCCTCCCAGCAACACCACCATTGCATCCACCAGCTGGCATCAGCCCGTCTGAGTTCCACCACTGCTGCCCCACCTCACGCTCAGACTGCATTTTCAAGTAGCGCATCCTCCAACACCTTAAATACCTGGATCGCCAGACAGCACACATGGAGGCAAGCCTTGAAGATCTTCAGACCTGTGTCCAGAACACCCTGTTCTGACTCTTTTTTTAATTTTTTGTTTTGGTGGGGGAGATACACCAGTTGTGGGTGGAGAGATTGGTGAGGAAGTTGGGAAAGAGTTTTTAACATTTCATATTGGAATCTATGTTGGACTTTTTGATGACAGTGCTATTTCTTTGTTTGAGGAGAGGGATGGGCCTGTTGTGGGAGAAAAGGTGGGTTTTCGTATTTGTTTAAACTAAAGATGACAATTTGTTTACTCCATTTATGCCTTAAATGTTTATTTTGGTGTTTAAGTTTGCACTGCTGTCTTTTAGTGTAGCCTATTTTCTAAATCTGCTAAAAAATGTGTATTGCATCTACTTATACCCTTTCTCTAATGCCTACTGCAAGTATATTGACCACTAGAGAATGATTCCCATTGCCTATTTTACCTACAAAAACCTAGATACACAAAGTCAAGTAAGAAAACATCTTCTTTAGTAGGGGTTAATTAACCTCAATCCATAGTTCAACTCTTACAGAATAGATGAAGCAAGGGGGTCTTCTTACTTTTGGGATTTTCCAGGCTAGCACGCTAACAGAGAAGACAGAACTTCACAGAACTTTTCTTTTCCCTATGCGAACTCCAACTACAGCATTAATCTAAGGGTTATCCATCACTGTCACCTCGATTGAAAGAAAACAGGGCGAGTGGGTCATCATCATATTATCATAACTTTAGGAAGACTGAGACCAGACTACCACAATGACAGTATATGACACATAGCAAAGGAGACCTGATATGATAATAAAATCTATCAATATCAATGTCTTCTAAGCAGTGATGGGGAGCTATAGTATAAAACTAAACAAAATGAAATCACGGAGTCAGGAGAAGTGGGCTCAGACTCGAGTATTTGGACCAGGTTATGCATTCACGGAACACACGCACAAGGCATGAATAAAGACGTTGATGAGGCCTGTATGGAATATTGCTCAGGTAATAGAAAGTAGAAGGTCATGCAGTGAGTACGTGTTGCTTTCACCACATCTGCCCCAGCAAGTGTGTGATTCATTTATGGTATAACATTTAGTCACACCTCACTAAATCACACAGCCTGGGGGAAGACAGTTAGGGGCTCAATGAATGGATCAGAAAGGGAATTTGGGGAAAGGTGTGACAAAGACAAATACTACACAAAAGAAGGCACAACAGTATTCATTGGGGTGCTGAGCAGCACACCATCATCAATCTGTTGTGGAAGGAAACAAAGGGATAAGTAGGTATGATATAGTTCAGTAAAATAATTGGAAACAGTCCTTCTGCTCCAGAGAGACCCCAGATAGTATATCCTTTGTGTTATGTCTTCTAGTTTGAAATATGGAAGATTGGATGCAACCCTCTCAGTTCTAAAAATTATGAGTGTTAAAAGGAAAATTATACTGTATTGCTAAATTAGGTGATGCATGTCTGTTAGACCTGGCAGCTCTTGGGATGTTTTCCCTGTACGTTTCGCTTCTGACCTCCTGTTTTTAGACCCTGTTCTGTAATTAGTTTTTGCTGGTTTTGAAACTCTGGGTGCTTTGCCACTGCTAACCAGCGCTTAAGTGCAAGTGCTCTTTGTATAAATTGCATTGGTGATTGGTTATCCCTGATTGGCATATCTTACTTACTAGTAAGTTCCTAGTAAGGTTCACTAGAGGTGCCCAGGGCCTGTAAATCAAATGCTACCAGTGGGCCTGTAGCACTGATTGGTCCACCCACATGAGTAGCCCTGCAAACAAGTCTCAGACCTGCCACTGCAGTGTCTGTGTGTGCAGTTTTGCACTGCCAATTTGACCTGGCAAGTGTACCCACTTGCAAGGACCAAACCTTCCCTTTTACTATATGTAAGTCACCCCTAAGGAAGGCCCTAGGTAGCCCAATGGGAAGGGTCCAGTGTATTTCAGAGGTAGGACATGTACTGATGTGTTCTACATGTCCTGATAGTTAAATATGACCAAATTCGGTTTTTACTATGGCAAGGCTTATCTCTGCCAAAGGTTTACACAGGGATTGCCTTTAAAAATCTTTTAAGTTCAGTTTCCCATTGGGAGCAGATATAGATCGGAGTTAGGAGTCTCTGAACTCACAATTTAAAAATACACCTTTTGGTAAAGTTGTTTTTTAGAATGTCGGTTTGAAAATTCAACTTTTAGAAAGTGGGCATTTTCTTGCTTAATCATTCTGTGCCTCTGCCTGCTTGTGGAATCTACGTCTGGGTCAGACCGACAGTTGGGCTGTTTGCGAATTCCACCTAGACAGTGACACAAAGGGACCTGAGATGTGTCCTGCATATTGTGATGAGTCTCCTGGGTTAGAGTGGGGAGGGCGGAGCTGACACCTGACCTGAAAGGGCTGTGCCTGTCCTCACACAATGCAGTCTCCAACCCCCATGTGTGTGTGTGGGCCAGGCAGGATCTTCTAAACAACAGAGACTTTCCTTTGAAGTTTGCCTACATTAAAGGCAGGAATGAGCATAAGTAGTAGACCCAAAATTTCAGACTTTTAGATTACTTCTTGATCACAAGGGACCTCTGCCAAGGAGCAGAGCTTGATGCTTAAGGAGGACCTGCCACTCTTCCTGTTGCTTTGCTGTGCTAACTTGCTGCTCCTGCTTCTGCCTTAAGAGGGAAGAGACTGGACTTTGCTTTCTGAAATCCTGCTTGTGAAGTGTTGGAAATGGCCTTTCTGCAGGGTCACCCCCAAACCTTTTTTTGGGAGGAATTTCAAATGGCGCTGAGGGCCTGGGCAGAAGCCCATTCAGAGGAGGATGCTGAGGAGGAGGGTCCGGAGGATGGGCCTTCAGAGGATTTTTTGCCATTACTGGGGAATGTTGCCACTGTGATTGTGCCCCCTGCCTAACCAAGGAGCAGTGTCTCTGATCGTGGCCTCACCGCTAAACAAGGTTTTCTAGTTGGTGGGGTTGGCAGATGTGAGACAAGACTGCCCTCTCTGGAAATTGAAGGTTGCACTGCAGAACTGCATAGTGAGATTCTAGGTTCCAGTCGTTCTTTTTCCAGCTCTCCTGATTTCTCAACAATCCACCTCTTGTTTTGCGAATCATCCCCTGCAGAAAAAAGAATTGATAACGGAAATATTTTTTGTTTAGCCTGGATCAAGTAGACTGGCACAGATGTTGAGATGATGTCATTTTGCAGCCTTGCATTACAAATCAAGCAATAGCTTATGCTATTAACCAAGGCATGCACTTCTGGGTTTTCATTTGCACCCCGGAATGCGAACCTTTCAGACACCTTCTTTAGCTTCTCCTGTAACTGATGCAATAACGGGATAGCTTTGCCCATTGTACTGTCCTCCTTACTAACTTCCCATGTGAAAACCTCAAAAGGGAACAGCATCTGTGAGTCATTGACTAGGCCCCATTTGTCTGCATCTATGGTCATAGCTTTCCCTATTGCATCAGCCCCTCTTTGAATGACATAGTCTTTGCAACATTGCAACATATAATAGGAATGTTTTGGCACCTCCTGCATCAGGGTTTTAACTGGTACTCTGTTATCACACTGAATAATCTGCAACTGTTTCTGGGCTTTAAAAGAATGGCTGAAATGCTGAAATGAGTACAGATGCATCTGCAGGTGGTCAGTATGTTGTTGCCTATTTCTTATTTTTTAAGAAAGTCTTGCACAAACAGATTGATGCAGTCCACCAAACACAGGACTCTGAAATAGCCACCGTCTGCCACGGCCTTGACTATGGTACTGCCATTGTCTATTCATTTGTCAAATCAAACTCAAAGACTTCTGGGAGGCAGCCATTCTGTTTCCAGCTGTGTTGGGGTTCTCCATGCCGAACATGTCTACTGTTGCATGCAACCAAATGCTCTTAAACTCTTAAAAAATTCTTGAGGGCCAAGACCTGTAGATAGCTTTTGCTTTACCCCCAGAAAAGAGATCCCATGTGCAGTGATGCACATGAATTCAGGTGCCTGACATCTGGTCAACATGTCTGTTGTAAGGTGAATAGTGTGGACAACACTTTGCTGCAAAGCTTGTCCAACCAATTGCAGCTCATCATGATGAAGTGCTGGAACAGCAACTCTGGCAAAATAGGTTTTGCCTGGAATCTTCCATTTCGGGCAGAGAGCTGCCACAAGCTCTAGGAATCCCACGCCTTCCACAAAATAAGAAGGGAGGAGTTCCAGCGCTAATATTTGTGCCATCTTCCCATTGAATAAATGTGCCATTGGGCAGTTGCGGTTGTGAGGCCCCTCCTGCCTAAACATGCACATAATTGTAGCCTGGATTTTCTTCTTTTGTGGGGCCACTGACACAGGCGACTTTTGAGATGTGGGTGGTAGGAGACTCAATGCGCGTCGTGGTGGTGCAGTCACCGAATGCTGTTGTGTCTCCATCTGACTATGAGTCTTCCTGTTCATTTGTGAGGTCGCTTAGGTGGGTTATTCTGGTGCACTGCTGGGGATAGCGTTGCTTTGCATGATGATGTCACCCTGTTCTTCCTCACCTTCCACTGTGAATTGACCAGTTGTAGCTGATGTGTCCTGGCTCTCCTCACCTTCACCACTGCAGCCACATTGAGCTGTTTTTTTAAAGTGCTCCTTCCACAGGATTGCATGATGTTTTTTGATATGGGTCATCAGGCTTCCAGTCCCATAACATGAACCAGGCTTACCTCGATTAACACATTTGCGTGGCAAATGTAGCATATGCAATGTTCTCCTCTTGTTTGCTAATCGTAAAAAAGTCTCAAACTGGGGAGGAGCACTTTCTTATTGAGCCACTGCCAATGCCTGAAGAAGAACTGGATGTAGTTGGTCGTGGATGTGTCAATAGCTTCTCTGCAGTGCATACTTCTAACAATGTACGGGTTGGTACAGGTCTCTGCTGGGGCCTTACAAATATGGGAGCTTATGGCACTGTCTGTGCCACATCCTTCAGAGCAGGTTGGATAGTAATGTCGGACTCCTCTGTGCCAGCTTTCACAATTACTGGCTCATGATCATCCTCCTCATCATCATCCGCTTCCATGAACTTTCTGGGCATCTCCCAGACTCTGCCAGGGTCTACTCCATCTCCGTATCATCATCATCAGAAATGGTGCTTGGAGAAGATGGTGGAGTAGTACCCTTCTTTTTGTTGCTGGAGATCTGGGAGCCATTGATTGTAAAAGAAGAGGTTCTTGCTCAGCAGGAAGCTTGACCACCTGTTCTGCTCAAACTTTGGGAAAATCTGGTTGCAGCAGCCCATCCCATCTGCTCTGTTTCCTTAAACGATTTGGTACTACTTTGAGAAAGGGACAAATCAATTCAACATCACTGCTCGTCAGCGTTGCCACGATTGCAGTGGCTGCCTCACTGACAGACATGGTCTTGGGCTTGGGTTAGGGTGGTGCTGTTGATGCAGGAGTGCTGCTCCCAGGTTCCTCCTCCCAGGAGGCTGGTGTGGCAGGCACATGTCTCCCGAAAAGGTTGCGGTTGACACGCCACTGGCGGAAAGCTGCTTCTTCTCACTCGCACTTTCTTGGGAGCAACTTTCTTTGGAGCCATCTTAAGCTCTACGTTGGCAGTGGCACTAAAATGCACAAGTGAAAGAGTTTGGTGCCTGTGGACCAAAGTAACTGTAAGTATTTCTCTTTGGCAATACTGCAGATGATGTGGGGTCTCTACCTAGCAATAAAAACATGTAGTTATTGAAATGTGGTATTGTTGCAGATGGAAAATAGTACAGAGAAATGCAATCTTAGTGTAGTTAGTTACTTATTTAATAGACCTGTTTAATCAAACATTGTAAAGGCAAACCACACCATAATCTAAATAAAATTTCAAATCAGACAGCATGACAGGCAGATCTATCTATTTGCTTTATCTCCATCTGTTTTAAAGGAGTCACCTGTGGTAGTCAGAGAGAGGTGCATGGGCAAATGGAATAATCCTTTAGATAACCTATGGCAGCAAGGTGGCCCGGGGGAAATGGAATAATCATTAGCAAAATGAATTATGCTGTTGGTTTGTCTCATGTGCTCAGCAACCAGGGTGTCCTGGAGGAAATGGAGTTACACCTAAGAAACTGAATCTGTAGTGCAGCTGTGCATCTTTCGTGGATGGATGGAGGAATGGAAAGGATCAGATGGATGAGGATGGAAGGAGCAAGGCAAAATGCAGAATTAAATACAATTAAAATTAAAATTAATTGTTTTAAAAATATTTCAAAAAATAAAATATAAAAATTAAAAGAAAGTAGAAATTAATAAAATACAAAATTAAATTAAAATAAAAAAGTAGAATTATTAAAAAAACTAAAATATAAAAAATCTAATCAAAAAGAGAATAATAAAATAAAATAGAAAATGGCAGAAAAATTAAATTACAAATAATGTAAAAATTTAAATAGAATTGAAAAACAAACTTTAAAAAAACAGATGATCAATAATTACCATTTTTCTTTATATAAGTCACAAAATGGCTGCCAGCCAGCCAACTGGTCAAACAACAAGAACAAGAAGCCAGGAGGCATGGCAAACAAATAACACATGCAAGCCTGTGGCAAAGGGAAGGACGCTGGCTGCATGCACAAAATAGCTGCCAGCTACATGATCAAACATGTACAACAAGGAGCAAGGAGGAGGCACGGAGAACAAAGAATACATGCAAGCCTAGAGCAAGAAACACTGACTGAATGGACAAAATGGCTGCACACCAGTCACATGGTCAAACAACAACAACAAGGAGCAAGGAAGCATGGCAAACAAAGAACACATGCAAGCCTATGGCAAGGGATACTGGCTGGATGGACTAAATGGCTGCCAGCCAGCCACATGGTCAATCAACAAGGAGCAAGGAGGCATGGCAAACAATTAACACTTGCAAGCCTATGGCAAAGGGAGGGACACTGGCTGCATGCACTAAATAGCTGCCAGCCACATGGTTCCAACAACAAGGAGCAAGGAGGCATGGCAAACAAAGAACACTTGCAAGCCTATGGCAAAGGGAGGGACACTGGCTGCATGCACTAAATGGCTGCCAGCCACTTGATCAAACAACGACAACAAGGAGCAAGGAGGCGGCATAGAGAACAAAGAATACATGCAAGCCTATGGCAAGTGACACTGGCTGGATGGTCAAAATGGGAGCCACATGGTCAAACAGCTACAACAAGGAACAAGGAGGCATAGCAAACAAAGAGCACACTGAAGCATGTAGCAAAAGGGCACTGGCTGCATGCATAAAATGGCTGCCAGCCACATAGTCAAACAACATCATCTTAGGCCATCAAATATTATTACCCAACATTATATACATTTTTTGCAAAAAAATGAAATGCAAACAATAGCCAACATTTTAAATTTAATCCAATGCCATTCCTGCCCAAAATGATGTTTTAAAAACATATACCACTGAAACATTTCATTCATGCTCTGATAACTACTAGTGCTGGGCCGAAAATTAATTAAATGCAAAATAAATAATATTTAGGCCCATACTTAAACTCCAGCCCACCCAACACTATAACATTTTAAAATCAAATATCAAATTGAAGAACAAATACATACTGGTGCATGCCCAAGCAAACAAACACAACACAATTGTACAATTATGTTTGAACTTACTTGTGTGATTCAACAAAAACAAAGTCTTTATCCAAAGTCATATCCAGGAGACAAAGAGAGCGATCCTTCCACCTTGAAATCTAAGTGAAAAGTGACCAGGAGAGGGACAAAGCATTGGGAGGAGCCTGATGGACAGGAACAGGAAGTTAGAGTCTCTGACACACTTCCTTCATGTTTGAAAAAAAAAGGCTTCTCAATCTGAAAAACAAATTGCAGGGTCCATTGGATAGGAAAATCTAGTCAAAATCTCTTTTTGACTAGATTTAGTGGCTCTGTAGTAGAAAATCTAGTTAAGAAGTAAGTTTGTGCTTGCAAGCATCCGTGTTTTGGCTGCCTGTGCGGCTGGAGCAATTTAAGGGAACGTGAAGTCTCATGCGCACTTGCAATTAGCCCGGAACTATTATTGTGCTCATGAGAAAGTACCAAACCCCAATCTTGTGAGCACGAACAAACTCTGCTTTGCACCTGAGTGTGGAATTTGAGAAGTATGAGCTACTCTGGGTAGCATGAAGTGCCCGAATTCCGCAAACTCTGCAGGTGGAGTGGAGTTCTACACCCAGGCCTAATTTTACAGGAAAGGTGGCTGTGCCACTTGGTTGCTTGTCCCTTCTACAGGGATTTCTTTGCCAATGTGTCTCAGATCCATTGCTGACCTAGCTGGTGCGATAGACATGGGCGTTAGGGTTAAAGCCTTACCTTGCCTAGCCACACATGACCTACAGGACTATCGTGAAAGGTCATCAATTATTTCACTTATAACATCACTCAGCCTCAATTTTGTTTCTCTTTCTCACTCGCTATTTTTTATTTGCTACATTGTTTAGTTTTAAATTGGGGTTGACAGCCTCTGGCAGAGTATGACCACCAGGGCTACATTAGGGCAATTGAAAAGGCTCCATGACGCAAACATAAAACGGGACACAAAGGCAGAAACATGTAAGTAAGCACATGTATTCAAGTGCACAGACATGTACAGGCTAGGGATTCTCCTGGCTGCTACAAAAGTACATTAGGCTAAGAGTATGAAATATTTATTTTGAAAACAAATTTAGTTAGAAACCTCTCACTAAAAAAAACATTTGAGCCCTGATTAAAATTTGGTTGCTGATTCAGTTTTCGCCACAAACTGCTATTGGTGCCTAAACTGGGATTACAAATCAGGCAAAAATTGTTACAGACATGTTTGTTTGTTCTTCAGTTTTTGCTAGATAAAGCCTGGTGAAAATCAAGAAGGTAAATAATTTAAAAAACCTTTTTGCACCATGTGTTACTGGGGCAGCATGCTGATCTGGAATGTTGTCAACCATGACTGTATCTGTAACTCTGAATTGGGTGCAGATTGTTAAACCACTAATTATACCACGAACTATAGTCTCCCGGCATTCGGTGCACGTTGTTAGAGCACTAATTATACCACAAACTATAGTCTCCCTGCATTCGGTAATTAGTAAGTTTGGGCCAATTTGCAATTTGTTCATGCTGGCAGAAAATGTAAGCAAGAAATTTGAGAAACAGAGTATTTCCAGAGAACTGTGAACAAAGCAAGGAAAAGGGCAATAATTAAGACCAGATTGTATACTATAGACGTAAGACAAACCTAGCCAGAATCGCATAATTTCCTTAACAACTTCCTCCACATTATCCAGTAGATTAAAGTAGTCCGTCACAAAACACTGCTATATTTCTGCCACCATTTACCAGAAATTACAGCGCCCCATTTTTGCTTTCATAAGAGGTTCAAGCATCCATGATTTCTTAGTATGACTCTGCTTCAAAAGACCGGGGCTAAAAAAACAGCAAACATTATGTAAACTTCCAAAACCCATGGACATCACCCTTGCGGTAATTGCAGTTTATGCTCCCAGACTAAGCATTCATAAATCTGGGAAATCATGGGTACTGCATTCCTTTCCGATCTGCATCAGTAGTTTAATTTACATGTTACTTTGTCCATGCCAACTTAAGTATATATGAATGACTAAGATGGTCACACACGTCCGAGAACTACATCATACAACAAAATAAGTAAAGTTTTACAAACAGAAAAATAGCTGATTGCAGTCTTAACAACTTGAGCCGCAGACTGTTCAAGGAACATAAATGGATTCACATCCTGACAATAGAGGCATGGGGTCTGAATGATAAGATAGAGCGATGCTCCATAAAACAGTAAGGAAAAAACAACCAGAAGTTGCACGGGATTACTGAATATTAAAATGATTTCAGCATGGGAATGCTGTACAAACACACACCATGAATGTAGCTGATCGTAGATGGAAAATAATATAACATAACCTTAAGCTCCAGAATAGACACAGTGGGGGTCATTACAACCCTTACGGTACAAGACCGCCAGGGCTGTAATGACGGAAGCACCGCCAACAGGCTGGCGGTGCTTCCCAGGTCATTACGACCACAGCGGAAGCGCCGCAGTCGCACCGCCGGGGCCGGCGGTTTCCCGCCACAATGGCCCCGGTGGTAGTAATTGCCCAGGGCAGCGCTGTTAGCGACGCTGCCCAGGGGATTATGAGTCCCCCTACCGCCAGCCTTTTCATGGCGGTTTGAACCGCCAGGAAAAAGCTGGCGGTACGGGGAGTCTCGGGGCCAGTGGGGGCACCTGCACTGCCCATGCCACTGGCCAGTGTGTCCAAACAATAGGATAGAGTGGCCCTCTCTGATACAATAAGTAAAAATCATGTGAGTCCTAGGTCGATCGAAGACTTAGGCAATTTTAAAACCGTGAAATTTGCATTGAGACACAGCAAGAATATTGGTGGTCAAAGATGGTTACAAAAAAATAAAATGGCCAAGAATGGGCCAACCCCCTTGCAATGGTGTATATCCAAAATATTGGCTAACAGTCAAAGTCAACTATAGTCTTCATAAATGAACAAAAGATGACTTTAAAAAATGCAGTCACCAATCTATACTGTAGTAGTAGAAAAGAGAATTATGAGTTGTTTCAACTTACTTAAGTGACAGTTTTGTCGTGACACAGTGTGTCCAAACAATGGGATAGAGTGGCCCTCTCTGATACAATAAGTAAAAATCATGTGAGTCCTAGGCCGATCAAAGACTTAGGCAATTTTAAAACAGTGAAAATTGCATTAAGGCACAGCAAGAATATTGGTGGTCAAAGGCGGTTACAAAAAAATAAAGGGCCATATTTATACTTTTTGACGCAAAACTGCGCCAATGCAGTTTTGCGCCAAAAAAATTTGCGCCGTCTAACGCCATTTTGAAGCACCGTGCGGGCGTCAAATTTATACTTTGACGTACGGCGGCGCAACCAACAGGTGGGAGTCATTATTTCGTGACGCACACAGCGTCGGTCTGTCGTAAAGGAAACCAACGTAAAGGCGACGCACATCACTGTGGGTCGATTTACGACAGCGCAATTCGTAAAGCGCTGGTTTTTTTCACGCTATTGCGTTACATTTTTGCGCGAAAACTGCCCTGTCAGCAGAGGAGACCCAAAATGGATCCCAGATGCCACAACAGACCCCAGGAGGATGAGAGCAGACCAGGAACCAGCCAGGAGGATCCATACAGGAACCAGGACATTTAAAAAAAAAAAAGAAAGTGTCGCTTCAGTGAAGAGGAGCAGGAAATCCTGGTGAAAGAGGTGACGGAACACCAGCACCAACCTTACATCTCCTCTAAATTGCCACTCAGTAGGAGAGAGGCCATATGGAAACAAATAGGGGACAAGATCAACAGTGTGGCTGAAGAACGCCGCACAGTCACTGAGTGTAAGAAACGCTGGCATGACTGCAAACGTAGGACAAAAGAGAAAATGGCCAGGAACAGGAAGGCAGCAATGCAGACTGGAGGGGGGAGTCCAGCACAACAGGAGGCCCTGGACCACATGGAGGAGATGGTCGCAGCCGTCATCCCGGAGGAGATCGTCACAGGGATTCAAGGACTGGACAGCGCAGACTACCACGACACAACGCACATGCAGGGTAAGTCGCATGGGGAATTCAAATGCAAAATGGGGACTGTAAGCAGGGGGGGGATACCTACTACACAATGCATGTAAGTCAGCTCATATATGAAGTGGCATGGGTAAAGGGGCACGGCAGGGGGGCATGCCCAGCACAGACCGAAGCTGGGGCACGACAAAATACAGCAACAACAACAGTCCCATGGGGACATCCTGTAATGACAACAATAGAGCCAAGGGAAAGCAGCGACAGGTGGGAAGGCCACTAACACAAATCCACATCCAGGCACTTGTATTGCAAAATCTATCCTACATCAACTAGGTCCCTATCAGTAATGCAGTAGCCAAAACAACAACTGCAATGTAACTGCCACAACAGTTGACAATAACACCTCTCATCTCTGTGCAGCTATAGTACCAAATGGCAGGAACCTCCCCATGGAACATACATACCTAAATTAGGGGGTGAGGATGACATCCGCAACTATTCATAGAAATAAGACAAAGGCACCAGTACACTCAAATGCCGAATGTCCATACCTGACACAAACATAAGCCTAAGTAAACAGCAATAGGAGCCACACAGCACTAACAACACACACAGGCTGCATACGTCACGGTCCCTCACGTGCCTGGCTAACAAGGCTACATCACTAATGTCATACTGCTCAGACAACAACATTGAGGAGGGGACACAGGCAACTGGTCACTGAAACACACCTGCAAAGTCTGACAAACAAATAGGACATTCATACGATAAACAGGCCAATCCAGTAAGACACACATGACCCAACATCATCTTCAAACATCAACAATGTTTACATCCATACCACATCCTAACATTGACATGCATAGGTAATGCCACGTAACATGTACAGTTCATGCAATGTGAATAAAAAGTGTATGGGGCAGGGCCTGAGAGGCAAGTGTGCTGGCAGGGCAGTCACAACACCCACAGTCAGTCAAAGTGTATTGTGGCAAGTGTAACGTATACTTTGCGCATTAGCCTCAGGCTGGAGGCCTTTGTGCATCTTACCCTGAATGTACTTATACTCATTTGCTCACATCTAAGAGCCTCAGAGCACTTTGCACTAAATGATTCTCATTGCCCTTCCTATCAGTTAATTTAGCAAATAGCCAGTCCTAAGGTGTTGTCAATTAGTCAAATCACACTGTTTTGCCTACTTCTGCACTGGGGTTTGCCTGAGCATATTCACTCTGTGCCCCAGTCAAGGATACAGTCTGGTATGTTGCTGATAGATGTGGTAGGGGTTAAGGTTTGGCATTCCTGCGTAGGGAAACTTTGTCATCACGATGACATATGACTTATAAAATCACTTCCTTGTCCCAAGATATGCAAGAGGGAGTTTCCAAACAGAGAAACACAACTAGATGCTGCCTGCCTTGCTGCTGATGCACAACCAGATCACAGCCCATTCCTCTGATATGAGGGATGATGTCTCCCCTGTGATTCAGACAGGCAAGCTCCAAACTTAACATGCTGTGCTATACATAGAACAAGCAGAGGGAGAGTAGAAACTGTTAGGCACCATGATAGCTGTGTACTAATGTATTACTCTCCTGCGGACTATTTCAATTCTAACAGTGTGTATTGTTTGGGTTATTGTGGCTCACACCTAAATTTCTACAACTCAGTTGTACAATGAAACCTCATATTAAACAAATACTGTCTATGTCATTTGTGTATGGTAACATACTGGAAAAGACATAATTGTGTAGGATCTGAGTGACCACGACTTGCCTGAGAAGTTCCAAAGATGTCATGCGCTCGGATGTCTAAACATTCCTTTGATGTGGGAGACCAGAGGCACTGCTAGTTAGTCTGAGCAAAATGAAATATCAGGGTGACAGAGTTATTTACAAGTGGGTCAGACTTAGTCCCCCACACCATTAGCTATCCTGCTGCCTAGAAAGCCAGTAATCACATGTAGGATAATGAGAGCCCACCCAACAAAATGTCCCTCCATAACAATAGTTAAACACCGAGGGAGGAGTAGGACAAAAACACGCATATTCCTAAATAATTATAAAGCAACACCTAGAGGCGATCTGGCAGACATGTCTGATAGCTCCATATCATACATGTGACACACAGGTGGGCCATAGGCCTACAACAATGCCCTATGACGGACAGCAGATACCAAGACAAACACAGAGCACAAAGTTAAGGCATCCCAAGGCTTGTATTTTAGTGCAAAATTGTCACAACACAGACACACTAATTGTACCCTGTTTCATTGCAGAGGAACACGGATCTCCTACCGCTATGCCTGTCCATGAGTTCCCTGATGACATGGATGACGAGCCCATAAACCTCCCACAAGAGACCATTCAAATGGTCCTTGAAAGCCTCCAAACCCCACCTTCAGTCACAAGGAGGAGCACCGAAGAAGAAGCCACCACAGGAGAACCACCCGCCACCCAAATTGTAAGACCTGCCAGCTCCAACACAGCTGAGGACTCTGACGACACTGGCACCAGCTTTGAAAGAACTGTCGTTGGGGTCCAGCGGGAGCTGGCCAAGGAGGTGCGGGTGGGGATGCAAACTATGGCAGCCAGCCTTGAGGGGGTGCGTTCGTGCATGTTGTCAACTGCTGATCAGGCTGCTGCAATGCAAGCCCGAACATCGCTCTTGGAGGAACTTTTAAAAACACAGAAGGAAATCTGCACAGCTGTCATCCAGTTGACACAACAACTCCAACTGCAAGCCAGTCAACGTGTGCACGAATGCAACATAGAACCCCTCAGGGCCGACCTGGCTGCCTACCATCGTGATGTGGCTGCCATTCTGAAAAACCAGCAGGCCCTCCTTGCTGCAGTACTGCCCTTCATAACTCGACGGGGAGCAGCCCCGGGATGTCTGCCTCCATGTCTTCTAACACTGAGGTGGGTGTTGCCCCTTCACAACCAACAACAACAAGGACACACCAGGCAACACACACATCAGAAGAAGAAGACATGGAACAGATAACATTCACACGCAAGAGTACCCGGAAGCCCTAGTCCCTGCACCATGGCCTACTCTGACCAACATCCTACGTTTTGACAAATGCCAGTCTCACTCCAACTACACTCAATGACTGTTTGGCAATCCACTGTATGACTTGTCCCCATTGCCAGTGAATGTCTCTCTCCTACTATTTGGCAATTCCTGTCCCTCTGCACTGTCTGTGACATCACCCCAGCATGTCAGGAGCATCATCCACACCCCGTAGGATCACCATGTAAGAATGCACCAGAACGGACTCAGCTAACATTGTGAATGGACATTTTGCACTACAGCACCTATAAATAAATATCACTTGCACACCTATTGTGTCTCTGTGTTATTTCACACTTCAACTGTGCAGTACATAACTCCAAAGTGGCTGTGTGGCAACCATGTCGATTCTCTATACTACTGTCCTGATTTCATGTATACTGAAACATCTGTGCAGTGGCCAGGAATGCATCATAGCCTTACTATACTGAGGAAAATAACTGATGAAGGGACTAAGCATACACAATCATGCTGTGTTGGACAGAATGATGCACCATCTATAGCTATTCTAGACAACTAATGGTGGCTGAGAAATGTAGGCACCATGCAATACTTAAATAAGAAATAATGCTGTAAAATGTAAGGAATCATTAACAAATTACACTGCATCAATCACCCTTACGGAGTATACTTCCATGAAGGAAAGTCATGCTGAATCAGTACACACATGATGTAGGTCAGCAATGACAGCAACAAGACAAGAGTGTGAACAACTCCTCATCTACAAAGATCTCCCTGAACTTCACACTGCTGTCCGACCTATCTATTTACCCACAATAACAAGTCTGGAAGCACTCTTTGTGAAGTAGGATACATGCCAACCCAAAACCTTGATGATCAATGCACACTACCAATGGTGGGTCTCCCACATGGTGGATACTTACCAAGTTAGCACACGGGTAGCTGGCAAGTTAAACCTCAATATCCAGGGGATAGCGAGCATAGGACACAAATGTCATACTAAAACATTCTGCTACACTGATGTCAAGGCCATGATAATGTAGCACCTAACGCATCATGTAAAGGGTTAACAACATTTTTATTTCAATGAAGTAATAAAAGAGGCAACTAAGGGAAAGGTAAACCTACACTAATCTAACCTGACTACTACTAACCCACAACTGTCCCTAACTAACCTAAGCTAAACTTACTCTACACAGGTAACGAAACGATCTAAACATCAACCCCCCACCCACCATTATGAGACAAGACACATGCAGGACAACACTTACTAACCTACACACATACTATACTATCCTAAACAAACATATATTTTTTTGGTAATATTTTTTTAATAATTTTTTTAGTTTTTTTTTTTTAAACAGGAATCCCAACATTGCCCCCCACCCACCCACCCACACAAAAATATAAGATAGAAAGAATAAGGACCCCCCACCCTCTTCCCTAACACTAACTAAGCTAATTACCTATACTTATCCTATAACTAACCCCCAAAACCCAACTAACAGTATAAAATAGGAAAGAGGTGAGAGGGGAGGGGTAAAAGTTCAGGAGGGCAAAAGTACTACAGATTTGCCCTCCGTAGTGTGCGCCTGATGGAGCGGACCTTCTTTTTCACATAACTCATGTCCTCCCTCAGGTTGTCCACCTTTTTAACCAACTTGTCCAATTTTCAGGACAATGCCGGGAAGGCAGCTGGGTCGACAGGAGGGTCTGTGCTGGTTTGCGTGCCGGCGGAGGTGGATGTTGTGGCAGGAGTTGTGTGGCCACGGGACAGTCCTGCTACCACCACACGGCTGGGTCCAGGTCTGGAGGAAGATGCTTGGTGCGTTGCTGGGTCCACTTGGGCAGACCTGGTGGATGTGGTGTCAGTGGTTGTTGGTGGCACTGTAGGGGGAGCCTGTGGTGTGGCCCACCACGCCCCGCAGGCCCGATCTGAATGGTACTTGCGGGCCATCCTCCGATACCCACACTGCACCTGCAGGATGTGCCTGTATCTCATCGCACGGCGCTCAAAATGGTTGCGATCTGCGGCACTCAGGTTTGCAGCTGTGAAGAGAAAAGGCAAATATTTAGCTTTGGATTTGCATTGGGTGGAATACCACAATGGGTCATTTGTCCATTACTAGATATGTATTGGTTGCAGCAATTGTCACAACATAGTTCACGGAAAGGCTCAGAGGAAGTACATGTGAAACATGCATACATAAGGGCATATCACACCTAGCATATCCATGTCTCTACATGATGGATGACATCACCCTAAACTACTCATCCAAATCATACCTAACGCATTTGACATCATGGCTGCACCTCTTCTGCATACTGACTTCACTACATATGTCATTCTATGTGATAACAATCACACTCCTCACTCAATGGCATTTGGAATTAGTTGTGTGAAAAGATTGAACCCATGGGCCAGAATCAAATGTCAACACTAGGGGCCAGATGTAGGAATTTGGAAAATGCAACTAGCAATTTGCAATGCAGAACGGTGTCTCTGACACCGTCTGCGAGTCGCTATGGGGTCGCTAAGACCCACCTCATGAACATCAATGATGTGGCTTCCAAGTTGCGCCACCTTAGCGACTATGGGCACTCACGGGGATGGAGGCCTGCTGGGAACAGCAGACCTCCATGGACGTGACTGCTTTTAAATAAAGCAGGTTATTTATCCCCAAGTGTAGGCCGTTTACCTGAAAGGAAAATGAGCTGCAATTAGTAAAAAATCACAACAACTTCAATCTTGGAATATTTTACGGTAATTAGTGGTCCCTTAGACCACTGGCTGTTTTGTACAGGATTATTTCGGTCCACTCACAAAGGGGAAGGGTTACAATGGGGACCCCTTCCAGTTAGCAAGTGGGTTACCATCCACTTAAAGTGGATGATAACTGCGACTCACTTTGAAACCACGTACTCGGTTGCAAATGGGATTGACTACCACTGTGAGTTGCAAGTAGGTCTGGAAAACCCCTTTATATTTTGCATTTTGAAAAGCATTTAGCTAATATGTTCTTGACCACCAAATACATTTCGGAATAGGAACAGACGTTTGCAACTCACAAACAGAAATTTATGCCATTTGCAACGTGTAGACAGTTTGCTACATCTGGCCCTAGGTACTAACTCAAGTCACAAAAGGTGTCAAGTACGTGTAACATACTGGTTGCTACAGTCCTAGGTACCCTGTTTCACAGTAACATCCCAGTCTTTGAGGGTGGTGTGGGAAGAACAACTAACAATCCCATGTTCAATGCACACCCAGGAGTGTATAGAAAGTTCAACAAGTATGTGCCTTCACACACAACACCTATGAAGGGCTAGCAACACGTTGTAGTCAGCCAAACATTGTCACATCCCAGGTCCACACATGTCAAAATGATATGACTTAGGCCAACATGACATACTATCAGTGAGGCATGTTTTACAACACACACAGAGGAGGTAGAACACCCATTCTCATGATTCGACAGAACACCTAGGCCATTGCACTCAAGTCACACACACTTCTAGTTCACCTTGTGGAAGTACATGCCCCCGGAAGATCCGACCTACAGTGTACACAGTCCATCCTCAACTAGGAAGAAGCACTTGTCATCAGAGCCATGTGCCTAAGCTATCTGGGAGACTGTCAGTCTGATATGCAGACTCAGTTCATGGCAAGTCGCTGACCAAGTCTAACATTGACCATTGTATTCCAAATGAGTCATCCCATTCCCCATTGCCGCACAACTGGAATGACCTACAGCCCCTCAATCTGAGAGATGGCTAGGTATTGCTTTACAGAAACATAAGTCCTATTTGATATCACACTAAAACAACAATGCCAATGAACGGCGAGCGCATCAAATCATGAATTCTCTTGAACACACAGTAATCCATCATGCTTCATTACCAAACAATGAAAATAGCACTCAGGCGACACTCACTGTAGGTATGGGGTCGTCAAAATGTGCCACCTCTCCCACGGTGTACGGGGCTGGTCCACCTGTAAAGCATGAAAGGAAGAATATACTCAGACTGGGTGAACTGACAAATAATTTCTGTTACAATGACACTGTGTGAATATGACATGGTAATGATAGACTTTCCCACATGCTCATACTGCATGGATGACTTTGTATTCAACATTATCATTGGATGAGTCTCCTGCTACAGTGACACACCCTACTACACACATGCAGTGGCCAGGACAGTCATGTGTCGTCCAAGTTAACCCTCCATTAGTATGCCCCAACAATAATTTTATCCATATATCTCAGCATGTGCATCCCAGGGAGACATTCCAAAACTGGTTCCATGAGGACTGCATGACCACTCACAATCAAACAGGCTAGGTGGACATGTTCAACACACAGCAACCACACACACATGTGACTTATGTGTGGACAACATAACTAACTTCATGTGACGTGAAGGCAAAACACATGTATAGCATCATCATGTGTTTCTAATTTTCTGTCTAGCTATGGCGTCTGCATATGTAGGTATGTGGTTTCTACATGACTTACTCACTGGCCATTATGACCACTAGAGTACAAATAAAGCCGTTCACGTGTTGCTTGTCTGACACAAATGCAACACTACATTACATACAGCTACAGGCATCTAGTATGTGTTGCAAAAATGAGCCATCGGACTGGTAGCATTGGTCTTCATGCACATTCTGCAACAAATACACATTAGGGCACATATGGATACCTTTGTAGCACATCATTTGCATCATTTTGTGACGCAGAGAGGGGGCTAATTAGCAAAATACAGATAGATGTTGCAATTTGCTGCTGTTATTGCGTGAAAATGTGTTACAAAAATGGGGATATATGTGTATAAACATGGGCCTAGGTTTCCCTAGCATTACACACAGTCAGCTACTTATTTAGCAGATTGGCTAACAATCATCACATGTTCCCACACAGATTTCTATTATTCCCATGTAATTGATTTGTACTCACCAACATGGCCACCAATCCTGAGTCCCAGGTGGTCCAGCAGGTCCTGTTCCCTGGTGATCAGATCTGCCCAGCGGTGCTTCAATTGATGGACATTTCGCATGCTCCCGTAGACCCGGACCAGGTGATGGCGCCCCTTCTCCCACCGGATTTTCCTAGCCTCCGTGTGATACCCCTGTATCACACAGCCCCCAGCCTCCAGCATCAGTGGGAGGAAATGGTTAACTAGCCATATAAACCCCCCCAATTCATCTTCACCCATCCTGGACAGGCGAGGCCTACCTGACATATTGACAGCTAGAAAAATGGACAAATGAAATAAGAAAGTAAAAGTGGGAAATGGGGAAAGGTAGAGGTGTGAAAGAAAATGAAAAAGGAGAAAAATAGCCCAACTAACCCCCCAAACTATGCTACCCACAACAGACTCCCACAGACAATACAAACAATCACAGGAATAGACAAAACAAGACTAAACAGACTGAGACAATGTTATACAACAAGAATAGATTGACAAAAAGACAAAATACAAGGGACACAGGACACTAAAGCAGTAAAACACAGGACAACACCTTTCACACAACCACACAGTCTAGAAAAATCTGAGACTGCAAAGTGAAAGTGAAAGTTAACTCCCAGTACAGATTTTGTAAACAGGATATCCTATTACATCACTTTCTGCATAAAATGGCCGCCGTTTTTATTTTCCCGTTATGCGTCATATTTTCACGCATACACAATTGTGCGTCATTTTTTTTGACGCATTACATTGCACATGATGCCGAGTCAAAAAATATGATATGAATATTAATAATTTTTAATGTACATGAGATGACCAACATATTGTCCATGTTGCGTCAATTTTACCACGCATACATCATGGGCGTCATTTTTTTCCACGTACAGTAGTGCACATGATGCTGAGTCAAAAAATATGATATGAATATTAATAATTTTTAATGTACATGAGATGACCAACATATTGTCCATGTTGCGTCAATTTTACCACGCATACATCATGGGCGTCATTTTTTTCCACGTACAGTAGTGCACATGATGCTGAGTCAAAAAATATGATATGAATATTAATAATTTTTAATGTACATGAGATGACCAACATATTGTCCATGTTGCGTCAATTTTACCATGCATACATCATGGGCGTAATTTTTTTCCACGTACAGTAGTGCACATGATGCTGAGTCAAAAAAATGTATGATGTAAATTCTACTTTGATGGCTAAATATGTGACACTTTTGGATACATTTATATTTGACTCTGCACTCTGTGCACTCATGTACGTGAACAAATTATGACGCCCATGCGGTATGCCTAGAATTTGGAGCAAATTTTTCCTTATGTCTTCATGTTTTTAACTTTGGAAAGGTGATTTGTCATGGTCAAACGGTGCTATGTGATACACATTTGTGTTTGGATATGACACATGTCCGTTGTTGTATGTATAGAAGGAATTCACACTGTAATGTTTTGGATACGTTAACTAATGTATTGACCATATTTGTCAACATATTTGGGGTAATTGCTGATGGCTATTTTGAAATGATGGATGGGATACCATGATGTATTCCTTCTCCAAAATGTGTCCACAATTATGATGGTGACGCTTTTATCTGTAGTCCTAACAGGGAGTGCAATAGTCACTTACAGTTTTTATGGGGCTAACCATGTCCCATTATGATTTAGTGTTTCAGATTTGTGTTGGACTTTTGACATGTAGCCCACACATGTGCCTTATGCATGTGTTTAGTTCACAAGTACAAGATTCTTGTATGTTTTGGGGGCGGTAGAGGTGGACTTACGCCCCCAGCACCCTAGGATTTGACCATCCAGAATAGCTACTGTATCCATGGAGTATATTTATTATATCATGGCAAACCTGCAGCAGCAGGCTAATGTAAGGCCATATAGTATGAATGACTGTTGACCATTCATTCATCTCATTAGCCCATTTGACGTTTGCAGTAATGATGAATTGGAGCAAACTTGCATACCATTTTCCAATGACTATGTTTGCAAGACTCTCAGCGTTCCCGATGTGATAATGAGAATAATTTTGTTGTCTGTGTCCCTTTCTGCATAAACTGGTTTAGTGGCATGTTACATTCTTCCTGCTAGGTTCAAACTGGGACACAACTGTGATGGTCTACTTTCAAATATTAGGTTGATTGTATGACATATGTGTACATGTGTGTTGGAATGTGGATCCACTATCACCTGTCTGGGTGTATGTTGTCACTGTGACTTCAAGGTCTCCTCCTGAGTTAGTGGCAGCTGATGTTGTTCCAATTGTGTATTGCTCATATCACACACTTGAGAGAAGCCATTGATGACATGGTCACGTACACATGGATGGTCCCACCCTGTCTCTGAACACGTGTGATGTGACTTTCAAATGATCTTAAATTTTGGGCTGGATGAGAGACTGTTTCAGGTGTTTGGATCCGGCATGTGTAATTGCCACATTTGTACTCCTGTTGGGCTCTGTGTATGGTAATGTATCATGTCACATCCTACCCTCTGTGCATACAGTTGTGATGTTTATTTTTGGTGTGATGACTGTTATAGCATTCTTGCTCAATGAGACGACATTCTTCTTCAGCGATTTCAAAATAAAGGAGGTCAGAAATGCATAGGCCAAAGCATGATGTGGTGTTGGTTATCAGTGTTTATTTACAAGTGTGGAATACAAGTTATTATAATATATTAAGAAAAAAAATTATTGACAAGCTGTTGGCGCCTACGCACTCCTGCTGCCGTGTTAGGTTGTTCCCCCTCCTGTTGCAGGCCAGCATCCTCCTCTTCGTCATCCTCAGGCATGTCTGGGTCTGGTTCAAGGAGGGGAATGTTCCTTTTTACACAAATATTGTGTAATATGGCACAAGTGAGTATGATCTTACAGACCATCTCTGGGGAATAGAGTAGGCTACCGCCAGTTATGTCAAGGCAGCGGCACCTTGACTTTAGGATCCCAAAGGTCCGCTCCACAATGCTGCGTGTCCTCTTGTGGGCGTCATTGTATGCCCGCTCAGCAGCAGTATTTGGGTTCCCATATGGTGTCATTATCCAAGGCTGGATGCCATACCCCTGATCAGCTGAAAGAGAAACACAGAATGGTATCAATTAGATGTAGGAGGCACTGTTGTACGTATCTTTGATGGCAGTAGTTGTGTTGTGTTGTCTGTGACTATTTTGTGTACTAATGTGACAACCTATGGTTGTTGGTGAAAACTTTTGCATTGATTTTTTTTCCATGGCTGAGCAAGTGTTTGTTGGCTAACTGTTTGTCAGCAGGATGTATTGGTTTCTCCAGTACAGTGTGCCCTCCCTTGCATTGTGACTTGTGATACAGGTGTCCGTGTGTCCTCACTGGGGGTGTGATGATAGTTCCATGTAGAGTTGAAACATGAAAGTGTATTAGAAACGTTCATATGAACATACCCAGGCCATCCCATACCTTTAAACTTATGCATTGTATTAGTGTACAGGTTATTGTGAGACTTCCAATTTGCAAGGTGACATTTAGGCAACCACACTCATTAATGTCTTCACACTAAGCTGTAGAGTAAATTCCAACGTGTGAGAGGTTCAATGGTGACTTGTGAAACATGGCTAGTGATGTGAGTACCTCAGTGTGTTCCTGGCTAGGTGTTGCTATTGTGGTGTATGTGTTGTTTATCCTAGAGGGTTTCTGAGCAGTGTGTATATGAGTTAGATTTTTGTCCTTACCAACAAGTAGTCCATTGCCATACCGTCCATCCTGGAAGTGTTGGTTGATGGTGCAGTGACGGAAGATGAATCCGTCATGTACACTCCCAGGATATTTAGCCACAATGTTGCTGATCAGTCCTTGGTGATCGACTATGGCCTGCACGTTGATTGAATGTGTGTGCTTCCTGTTGCGGTAGAGGTGTTCACTCGCAGCAGGTGGCACAAGGCGTACGTGTGTGCAGTCGATTGCACCAAGGACGTGCAGGAAGCCACTGATGGCGTAGAACCCCTGTTTAGTTTCCTGCTGCATCTGCAGTGTGTTAGGGAAGCAGATGTGGCGGGGTGTCAGGCGAATGATGGCATCCAGTACTTTAGGCAGGAATGCGGAGAAAGATGGTTGTGATATTCCACCAACCAGGGCACCAGTTGTCTGAAACGAGCCACTTGCCAGCATGTGAAGTACGGCAAGCAGCTTTGTTTCTGTTGGGATAGTGCGGGAAGTCACTAAAGTGGGGGCCAACTGCTGTTCAATATTTGTCAGCAGCTGCTGAATGGCCTGCCAGTTCAACCGGTACCTCTGGATGATGTCTCGTTCCCTGAGGCCATGCAGGGTTGTTCTTGGGCGGAATATCCTCTCCTGCCTTCTGCGCTGTCTTTGGGGTCCCTGCTGTTGTTGTTGTAGCTGCTGTTGTTGCTGCAGGGCTCTGCGTCTACGTGCACGCTGAAGAAAAAGCACCTCCATGTCTCCCTGTTGCTGCTCTGCTGCTCTGCTGCTCTGCTGCTCTGTTGTTTGTTCTGTGTGTTCTGATTAAGTACAGGTGTGTTTGCCCCATTTTAACGCCTGCCCTGACCCAGGCATAAAAATTTCACGATATTCGTGCTTTGCGCCATTTTTTTGCGCCGCCTGCCGCGCGGGAGTCATTTTTGCCCGGAAGCATAAATACGACGCACCTCTGTGTGCGTCGGTTTTTGGACTGTAACGCCTACCCTGCATGTCATTAACGCAGGGCGGGGTGCCGCTTCCAGAAACTGACGCACATAGCGCCATTTTCCTGTGTGCGCCGGATCGGGCGTCAGGGTTTAAATATGGGGCAACGTTTGCGCTGAATGTGCGTCAAACTTTTTGACGCACATTCGGCGCAAACGGAGTATAAATATGCCCCAAAATGGCCAAGAACGGGTCAACCCCCTTGCAATGGTGTATATCCAAAATATTTGCTAACAGTCAAAGTCAACTATAGTCTTCATAAATGAACAAAAGATTACTTTAAAAAATGCAGTCACCAATCTATAGTAGTAGAAAAGAGAATTATGAGTTGTTTCAGCTTACTTAAGTGACAGTTTTGTTGTGACTATTGTTTAACTAACATTAGTATACATTCAAGGTAGCAGGACTAAATAAGTTGCAGAGCCTATACTTAGTATTTTTTTTATTGAACCGAAGAGGTTCAATAAAATATATACAATATGTATAACATATTTGCCAAAAAAGGAATACATGTAATCAAAATGGCACCTAAAATCACACCTCATGGTCTACGAGTCGCACACAATATGCACATATAGTGAAACACTGAAATCACATGGTGATGAGGGTCCACGCTCTGTATGAGGCATGGGGACACAATAATGTAGAGACAAATGCTTGATGTGTTGGAGTTACGCATGGCATCTAAATTATATGATGTTCTCCCCTGTCTATCAAAGTGGAGCCTATAAGGACAATAGTTGTGAATATCTGGAGCATACCACAAAGCAGGAAACAAGGGGATTATTCTTGTTGAGTGTTTCATACCGTCTGATGTTCCAGCAATGAAGCCGTCTTCCAACTCTCGTAGTGTGGGCCATATCTTGTAGTGACGGTGGATACAATTAACAGCATAATAATCAGATGGTTCCATGACACTAATAAGAAAGGGCACTATTAAGCATTGAACTTCACCATAAACAAGGATACAGCAAAAAGTTTTATGGGCATCTCCCAACTCTATACAGGTATTGCACAATTCACTATTAAAAAAGGCAGTATCCCCCAATATACTGATGATATATAAAGACCAATGAAGAGATTATTAATTACCATTAGTTTCATTATTTCCAACAACTGGGTAGTTCTCAATTTTATTAATCATTGGGACACCTAACATTTTAGCCTAATTCTGGTGACCATTAAATCACAAACAAAATTAGGTTCAACAAATGTCCAATTAGGAGAACAGTTTTACTTATTCCCACTTTAGGTATACCATATTATACAACATAGATGTTTGTCTCCATCCTCTTGTTGTCTGTGGTTAGACTACCCATATTCAGGTGAGCACCAATGTGAATAGTTGAATAGTGTTTACCTCAACACATTTGCAGTGCCTTTTTAACAAATGTGTTATGGTGAGATTTGCATGACAGTATGAAAACATACAAAGCGTTGCATTATCAGCCCTAAATATGTGAAAAGAAGAGGCCTATTATGATGTATATTGTTTCTTTTATTTGCCTCTACAAGTCGGATTCCATAAAGTAGGATTGTGCTGAGACATAGGTTACTTCTTTGTTGTTACTATAGAAAATATTTGTAAGAAATTGAGGTTATTGGTTGAGGAGAATAAAAGCCCCACTGCGCCAACAACCAAAATCCTTGTAAGGGTAAACTACAAAAGTTACTAAATTAGCCTGCGCTTAACCTTCTGGAACCTTGGTGCAAAATCAGTCAGGCTTAATTGAGAGGCAACGTGTAAAGGATTCATGCAGCACAGAAACAGGAATAAAGTGAAAACACAACACAAGACAAACCGCAAACCAATTTAGAAAAACAGTACATTTTAATAAATACTATTATTCCAGAATGACAAAACTATAATCGGTAGAACTGGAGATACTCAATTTTAAGGTTTTAGGTGAAAGTAGCACCAAAAAGCAGAAAGCGTCAACTTTGGGTATCTGGTCACGCAGGACCATGACAAATTCACAAGTTCAGGCCAACCTCGATGGAGTGTGGGCCAGGTAAAGGATTGAGTTTGGCCCACTAGAAGTTGAAGCTTTATGCCCTTGGCATTAAGATGCAAGGCCCTTTGTCAGGTTGCATTGTGCTCCATGAGTTCCAATGAAGCCGTTGATCAGGAGCTAGGAGGTGCATGTTATATGGTCCTGTATTGGGTTGCGTTGCACTGTTTCTGCCACTTTCCTACAGGTTTCTTTGCTGGTTAATGCATGTGTATATGTAGCTTCTGTATGTAATGGATGTATGGATCATGTATGATAAATGTGCCTGTGGCCACACTGAAATTCATTATGTTTTTCTACAGTCCAGTGTTATCTAAGATGGAAAGTGGATAGAGCCCCAGATAGTAATGTGAACTTAAGTTTTCTCTAGGACATTCCAGAAGTCCTATGAAGTGGGTCAAACTTATTTGTGTGGAGCAGGAGATCCAGATTGTGCCTATGAAGCTTAGGGAGTTTTTTCCACCCTCTCATGCCACATTATTCACTGGAAGTGCTAGTCTCTATGTGTTATCACATAGTTAAGTGGACAGCTCATGCCTCTTTCGTATCCTAGCTTTGAGTCTTCCCTAACAGGTGGCTCCCAACTCAAACTCATGTTTCTGCTGATACCTAAAGACAAAGAATATGGTTAGACCAGTCTCTGATGAACAAAAAAGCCAGGAACTGGCTTCAGCTGTTCTCAGAGCTGACTATCACAAAACACAAATGTGGTCTACAACTTTAGTATAAAGATAGAACAAAAACATCAAGCCTGGTTGCCCGTATGTTACTCTACCAGAATCCCGGTCCCATTCCAGTGGTAACCAGAAAACCAAGTGGCGGACAATAAAGGTGGGGTTTGCAGCAAACCTACCAGAAGGGGCTGTCTGGACCCTGCCTTGAAGGAGGAAGCTGAATGGCTGCTTAGGAGGGGAATGGGTGGTGCCTTTGCATGTGGAAGACATGGCCAAGAGACAAAGGAATACAAAGGGCAAAGACAAGATAAACTGAAGCGCTCTTCTATGACACAGGAGGGGACATGTGTTGCTCTACTTGAGGGTGTGGCCTGGAAGCACTGAAGTATCACTGCAGCATGAGCAGAAACCAGATCACCTGTGTCTGCAGAGTATCAGAAAACACAATTCAATGACTTTTCTACACAAGTGACCAGGTGCCTAGAAAGACCAAGGTGATAGAGAATCCTTACCACATCCCATGATTTGCATTGAGAAACCAGTATAACAGAAAAGGAACTGTACCAAGAAGCAAGACCTCCTCCATTCATGAAGGAGACCTCAACCAACACTGCTTACTCACTCTGGCAACCCAGGATGGCCTTCTGACCTTTTTGGGTGAGACGTTTGTGCTCAGGCCAGAAGAAAAACCCATGAATCAAGATCCACTGGACCACATTCATTGCAACCCATTTGAAAACTCCTTCCACCTGTTACTTGTCATGCCAATGCATATCTGAATCAGTGTGCACAAGTGTACTTTTCGTGGACCACATCCATGTTGGCTGGAACGGTGCAGAGGCATCTCAATTCTCACTCTGTGGGGTGTGCTGAGTGCACCATGAATTCCTGCAGGTACAGCCTGCCACTCAGAACTTGCACTGAACGTAACTTACAAAACATGGAACATACCAGCAAAGGGTTGCACTCAGATTAGGCAGTGAATATTTGCATTGGTGAAGTACAACTCTTTCTTCTTCATAAAATAAATAACTTGAAGGAAATTGATTTACTAATACATTTTGGATGATTTGTTGAGTTTCTCCCCCCACTCCCCCTCCCTGAATGATCCTTGGGCTGCTTGACTTCACTATCCTGAGGTACTCCATTTTGAGTTCAATAATAAGGTTCAGTTCCAGGACATCTGTGGTAAAAGGTAGTGATTGTTAAGCCTTGAGCCCAGTAACCACTGATTGCCTTCGGACTCCTGAAAAAGAATTCTACAAATTGGTAGTTGCTTAATTTCATTTTTGTTGAATGGTATTTACTCATATCGTCTCAAATCCCCAGCTTGTGTATAAGTTAATGGTCATACTCTTGTAGTCTCAACTCCCACCTCTCGATGCGAGGGAGCATTTTGACCTTTGGGTTTACGAAAATAGTGAGCAACCTCTGGTGGTCTGTGATGATGGTAAATCATTTTTCCATAGAGGAATAAATGAAAATGTTTGCAGGCCCACACCACAGCCACACTCTCTCTCTCGGGCTGCGAGTAGGTAAGTCCTTTTTCAGATAGTCTTCAACTGGCATAAGCTACAATCTGTCTCTGAGCATCCAGATGGCCATAGTGTTGAACAAGCATTGCCCAAGCTCCACTAGGCTCACATCCACTGTGACTTTGGTTCGTAATTTAGGGTTAAAATAAATTACGAACCGAAGTTCAGTTTCAGTTGCATTCTCAATTGCATGCTTTGTGTCTTTGAAACTTTGCATTCAGGAGACCACTGGTACAGGACATTTTTCTTTGTCAATTCTGTCAAAGGGGCCCTCACGGTAGCAAAGTTACAAATGTATCTTGAGCAATAAATGGCCCTGCTTAAATCAATGACAGATTTTGCACCTTGTCGGGATCAGGAGTCATTCCCCCATCAGATAATCTGTGCCCAAAGAACTTAAGTTTGGTTTTGTTTAACTCACACTTTGTTGCATTTAGAATGAGACCTGCATCAGCAAGTAACTGGCACACTTGCGTAAGGGTCTTGTGTTCTTTCTGCATTTTCACAAAAACCAGTATGCCAGCATGAGTGACAGGTTGGATTACTCAGCTCATAACATCCTGAAATATCTCTGCAGCCAAAGACACTCCACAACTTAGGGGCAAATTTACAAGCCCCTAGCGCCACCCTAGCATCATTTTTGTTTTACAGTAAGGTGGCTTTAAGGGGGCCTTTTTCCTGTGCCGTATTTACAAAGTGGCACAATGCTTCTGCCTCACTGAGACAGTGTTTCTGATTCAGTGTGCTTTCAAGTATACCTTTTAACAAAGGTTTCAATTAAGATGGTAGTCAAAGGGGCTCTAAAAATGCCCTGAAAATTAATATGTGATATTGTTTAAAATGCCCTTCAAATGTTTCTTTAAACGATATTCAGTCTTATTGAGTAGTACTGACCATTGTTTTGTGAAATGCCCCAGTGGTCACACAAATGTCCTATGGGAAAGGTATGAAGTCCAATTGTAAAGTTGCATGTCAACCTATTCCCGTTAGAGCCCACTCAATTGAGGATTCCTGTCTACACCTTGAATAGGGTATATCAAATTTGTTTTACATCTCTATGTATGTATGTATATGTATTCCTATTTCAAAAAGCCAGTAAAAAGGCAGAGGAGTGATGAACATGGTCAACAATGAGCATAAAGTCAACTAGTAATAGGAGAGGAAGCAGGATGGACAGTTAATGCATTGTGATGTAGTGTTCTTTTGAGACATCTGTCATCAACTCTTTCCTAAAGTGGAGAAGCATTTGTATGATCCTGACGAATATTAGGTTGTTGTTCTAGATCCTGGGTACATGGATATAAAATGCCTCTTTCCTTGTTTTTTTTTTTTTTTTTACAATGCTTGGTCTACAGTTTGGTGGGTTCCTCACTGTGGGTATGCTAAGAACCACTAAAGATGGTGACCTTATCTGCAAGATAAGCTGAATTCTTGTTGTGATGACTTTGTAAATGATGCAACTGGTTTTGAAGATGGCGTGGCTTGGCATGGGGAGCCAAGGAAGTTTTATCAGGATGGAGTTGATGTGATCATATTTCTTCAGGCCCTGCATGGTGCATGCTGAGGTGTGTATGATGCCCTTGTACCTTCAACATGTTTCACGCCAATGCATACACCTTGTTGAATGTTTTAAAATTCTGTATTCCTATACCTACAATGCAAATTAATAAAAAGTCTGAATAACATTTAATTGAGAAGTAAATTTTTCCTTTTGTTTTGCAGCAAACATAATAACCACTGGAACAGAGAGTTCCAGTACAGCGTCCTCAAAGGGTAAGCTAATACAACCATAACTTCCATAATGTGTGGCTTCCAAGAAAGGAATCGCTTGCTAGCCTTTCCTATCTGGTGACTCTGACCTGTAAAGATTGATTTCCCCAGGAATTAACTCCAACTTTATTGTGAAAGAGAAAACAGTTAGATGGACATAAAATAAATAGTCCAATTGTCAACGAGATTAGCACATTTTGTCTTTTTCGAAAAGCTCCTATAAAATCTGGTTATCATTCTTGATTTGACCCCAAAATGTCAGCCGAAAGCAATCACTCACATAGCGTGAAATTCTTATTTTATTTAGCCAATAGATGCCTCTTCTCCATTTGCTTGTGTGTGACTGCTGCAGCACCATTTTATTTGTTAATACACTGTAGTCCCTCCAGAGCCAACTTGGTAAAGGGCAGCAGCACAAACGCATTCTGCTTATTACTCTAAGTCATATTTATTCTATAGCTACATAGTGTCCTTATTTCGGTTTGACCAAATTCCTAAAAATCTCATTGCTTGAATATTCATGTGTGCTTAATTTCACACAGCTTACTGCTGCCCTATTTCATTTTGTATGTTAAAGGCTCATTCTCTATGGATACCAACCTTTGGGAATGGCTGTTTGTTTTTCTTTTCTGCCTAGTGCGCATGCTTAGTGTCCTTACTTGAAGGCGGGGCATACATATCTACGTGACTCCACTACACTGCCTTGCTGAAGCATTGTACACTTAGGTAAATGCTTTAACCAAGATCAACAATCTTTTCACCCATCTAGAATACAAAATAGTTAGGATTAACACAAAACTACAAACATATCTTAATTTACAGTAGGACCAATGTGGCCATACAAGGAAAACCAAGCCCAATTTAAAGGTTCAAGGGTGTTTATTACAAACTAATGCACAGGTTATTGTAAACAATTCTAAAAATAAAACTATGAAGGTGCAAGATCACCATAGGGTTTCTGAATCTTAGGATAAAAGAAAGCTTAATCAACATTAAACATACTAAAAAAATTGTTGCAAGCTACACAAAATGGAAAAAAAGGACTTGATGAAACCAGCTCTTCCCAACATGGAAACAGATTAAATGCATCAAAGTTCAAAACACATTGGGGAAATCCATATAGGAAATTTCACTACCTGATATGCACTGGGCAATCAAATTGGGGGACAAAAAGTAATATGCACAAATAGGACAAAAATAATTTGGAAGAATGACATCAGGGCCCACTGAAGACTAATTAAGGCTGGTAAAAAAAGAAAGCGTCAGCATTTAGAAGCTCTGTCAAGAGACTTCTCACAGGGTCAGAAGAATCCTAAGTCTAATGTTTTAGCATTTGAGGATGGTTGGGAAATACAGAAATCTCTCACTAGGGATTCCATAAGAAAGAGTCCATGCAGCACGTCACCAGCTAAAATGACAAAGGCAAAGAATTCAGCAAAGTCTTTGGTCGGAGGGCATAAGGAAAAATGGTAAAGTGCTTGGGATATCGGCAATTGAACAAACCAAGCACAGTCTAGAAGGGAATGGCTTCTATCAAAGTCAGGAAAAAATAGCTGAAAGTTCCTCGAGGAATGGTAAGTTACAAGCCACAAAATGTTCTGATTTGTTGAAAAGTTCTCAATTTTGGATCGAACGATTCCATTATCCAATCAAGGGGCTATCACACATTGATCATCTGCAACATTAGCAAAAGTTCACTACACCAACAAGAGAAAGGGGTCCATCTTCTTCTCCTGTATGAATTTGTATTACAATTGTCCATAGTTCCTCCATGTTCTCACTGCATGGACAACTTCCCAAGCTCACAGGGCATAGAACAAGAGGACATTTGCCGCCACATTAGTGTCATTTGTTTAATGCTAATGTGGTCCAATGAAGCCAAAATTTCAGTGCCAGATTTAAAAAGTGGCGCAATGCATGCATTGCTCCACTTTGTAACCCCTTGCACCACATTACGGCTAGACCAGGCATAATGTCCGCAAGGGGGGCGTTCGCCTGTTAGGGGTAGGGTGAAAGAATGGTGCAAAGAAATCTAAAAGATTTCCTTGCGCCATTGTTGGTGGAATTTTGAACGACTGCTCAGAGCAGGCGTTAAAATGGGGCACCCCATTGGTTACAATGGGCTGCTATGTACCGTTCAGGGTTAGTGCCAAAATGTTGGTGCTAATCCTGAACAGTACATGAATAGTGTCAAAACCTTTGACGGTATTGCCCCTACCCTGTGCCATGGTGCGCTGTATTTTAAATACAGTGCACACATGGTAGCTGTAGGGAGGGCGCTAAGGGGTGCAAGAAAAGTGGCACTACACTGGGTGCAGTGCCACTTTTCTTAAATCTGCCCCTTGATTTCCTAACAAATATTCAGTGATATTGGAAACTTTTGAAACATAAACTAACACTTCATGTGAATGAAACCTCAGAGAGATGCCATGTTAGCAAGTGGAGCCTTGCAGACTGCACCCTCCTTCGTGAGAAGGATGTCTAACGTAAGCCTGTTTTGAAAAATCATTGATCTAATAGCAACCATTTCTGTGTCGACTAACAAGAAAGAACCTGCAGTATTTGTGGACAATTTATCTGCAACTTTCTTATCTTCAGATTTTTCAGGATTACTCCAACAGATGGAATCAATGCACCACAAATATCTCCTACTACCTCTGAAGCACTGGCAACTCTCTTGACTCGGGCATTAGACTTCTTATCCCATACAGGATCATCAAAGTGATCCATGTGATACACCTTTGGATACACTACTCCTAGATAGCATGTACCATACCATCCTTTCAGCTCTGTGAAAACATGAATTATGCCTGTTTTCCAAAAATGAATGGACTCCTGATGTAGCGGGTCTTGTCCTGCTAACATAAAAGTCCAAACACTTTTAAACCAAAACACATCTACATTCATTAGTCCCTACAAACACTGTCAGTCTTCAACTTGGGTCTGTGTATACACAATTTCCCTACATGTTGCCAATCTCTACCCAGAGCTGCTTGTTTCCCTGTGGCTAAGTAAGCAATTTCTTCTTTTCCCCAACTTCGAACTATCACTCCTGTTTCTGCCTTTGTTTTCATCCCTTTTCTTCTATCTTCCACTTTTTCTATAAACTCCTTTTCTCCTAGAAAAAGAATACAGGTCAGATTGTTTCTGTGGGCACAGACTGTACCAAATGTCAGAGTAGGTATAAAAAATCATGCTACTGTGTCAATGTTTTTAGCTTTTGCAAGGCTGCACCAAATGCTTTATGATGGGGACAACTGAAAAGACATAATCATACTTTGGAATAATAATACTGGAAACACATATAGCAGTTTTTAATCTGCATTATTCCTACGTACTTATACAAAAGTTTATAGTACACATATGTTGACAGGTCTTTTCTGTACCCATCTGCATATAACACCTCGTCTAAAAATTATTTTTTGAATACAACAGGTACTGTATGATCTGGGGTACTTGGGGATCTAATGTTTCCAGAATTAAAATGTGTGGGTAAATTTTGTCCAAACAATAACAACATCATCATTGAAGCTGCAACAACTAATATTCCTACACTACTACTCCTTGAGTTCTCTAATTTCAGATCAAAAATGTTTGTGAGCAAAGCAAATAGTGACGAAAAAGTTGCCAATATTAATTGCAAATAAATTCATCTTGATCGTCAAGAAAGTTCATCTAGTTTTGTACAAAGAGTTCAAAAGTTATTGTCAGTACAAGTTGCAGTTCAAATTAATTCATATCTACTTCAAGAATGCAATATCACAGTCTGCCAATGGGCAAAGAAATTTCACAATTAAGCTCCAGCACGAGAAAGTACTCAAAAATGTTCATCTGTATTTGGATTGTTGAATCAAAGGGCTATAAATCCTTCTCTCTTTTATTAGTTGCAAGGTATGTCCATTCAGGTGCTGTGTACCTTTAGCTCAGTATTCTTCTTCTCTTTGATCTTCGAGCTACTGGTCTTTCAGCATCATTGTCACCTTGACAAGACTCTTCAGTTTCTTCTGGAACAGTTGTGGGTATCTGCACGTCTGGCCCAGTTTGCTTACTCGGCCATTTACCCCCAGGCACAACACGACTGGCTACAACCGTGGGTCCTTCGTCAGCACCTGAGCTTTGCACTGTCAACCGTTTCCATCTCAGCCCTTCTGTACCAACTGCTGCTGTTGTTTACTCACTCAGATCCCCCTGGCTGTTTTCTCATCCCTAACAGCATGACTAACTTGTTCTTTATGATTCACTGTAGTCACTGTAGTCAATCCTTCAGAGACAGGTGCTGTATCATCAAAGGGACCTGGCACTTTCTGAGTGTGTGCAGCATGCACCCGATTTAGAAGACCAGATCACGTCACAGCTGTTGTGGTCACCAGAATCACCTGGTGAGGTCCTTTCTAATGTGGCTCTAAGCAGTACTTTCTCACAAGTTTTCTACCATGAACCAGTCACCAGTACACCGGTCATGGCACAGCTCCTACTGCGGCTGGACTGTTGCTTCTCCAACCTGATGAGAAACAGAATGAACCATGTCAGCCAGTTCTTTGCAATAATCTAGTAACACTTAATCTGGAATGTTCACTAGTGCATTTGCTGAGACAGCTGGTAATCGCATGGCATGTCCAATTATTATCTCATGGGGTGATAAGCCAGTCTTTCAAGCTAGAGTACAGTGCAAACTCATCAAAAGAAGAGGCAATGCATTAGGCCATTTCAGAGTGATAGACGCACCAACTTTCACCAATCTGGATTTCAAAGTTATGTTATTCTGCTCCATCAGTCCGGAAGCCTCAGGCCTGGAACTGCACTGTAGTCTTTGCTGAACTTGTAGTGCTGCACTCAGTAATCTCAACACCTCATTGTTGAAGTGGTTCCCTTGATTTAACTCTAGAGAAGTCAGGCATCTGAAATGTGGTATCAAGTCCATAAGCAACAGTTTTGCTACTGTGAGACTGTCATTTCTCATGGTTGGGGTAAACTTCAACCTACCGGGAGAATATGCACACATTGACCAAGATATATCTCAGTATATTGCATAAAGGCAATTTGATAAAATCAAGCTACATTCAGTTGAAGGGTCCTCCTGATCTCCCGATGTGACTCAATGTAACTGCTGTGCGTTTCCCTACATTAATCTTCTGACAACTGTCACACCTGTGAGAAAGGGCTTCAGCCATTAATCTGAATCTGGGATTAAACCAGTTCTGACAGAACAATTGCACCAGTATCTCATGTCCCACATGTGTAGGACTATGGTAATCCCTAGTCATAGGTGGCAACAAGTTATTAGGCATCACAACCCTTCCATCACTTGAAACCCAACCATCATCAGCATCTCTTTTCACACAACCTGCTCCAATCCAACCCAGCTGTTCTTCTTCTGGCACTTCTTCCTGCAATGTTTTAATCTCTTTCCAGGTACCTATAGCAGTTAACAAAAGATTGTGTTCCGTTTTATCCTTTCAGTCACTGGAATATTCTCAGTTGAAGGCAGTACAGTAAGGCTGAGTATCTTGTGATTTAATCAGCTTAATTATTGCCTAGTGCAATAAAATCATCTGCTTTTCAATGATCTGAACTTCACAGCTGCAATCTGGGTAGGCATTTTAATACATTTAACAAGTTGTGAACCTTCCCTTCATTTCGGATGGATATGCCAGAAGAGGTCATGAATCCTCTCTGGGACCATGACTGTCCAAAATCATGGACAACACCAAAACCATACTGTCTATCGATGAAAATTGTCACTTTCAGCTAATTGGAAACACAGCATGCTCTAGTAAGAGCCACTATTTCGGTTACTTGGGCAGAAAAGACTCATTTAAGCCAGGAAGCTTTAGTCACACCTGAGACTGTACAAACAGTATAACCAGTTTTCAGGGTTCCTTCATGGTCTCTCAAACAGGAGCCATCAACGAACATCAGTTCATCGTTTTCACTTAAGGGGGTGCCATGAATATCCGTTATTGGTTTGGTGCATAGTTCGGAGACATCTAGGCAGTCATGTTCAACCTCATCCACAACATTTGTATATCAACAGTCACTACCGTTAAGTTTGCAGGATTTAAATGTGTACACCTTTTTAGGGAAATGTGTAGCAAGGCTAAAAGGGTTGCTCTTAATGTGTTAGTCGTGTGTTTGTAAGGTGCTGCTTTTTTTGGGGGGGTTAACATAATCTCAACAGAGTGGGGGGAAAAAACCATCAGAGGATGACCCATAACAATGATTTCACACTGTTCAATGCTGACACCTGTGGCTTTGGCTGACTTGAGACAGTCGGGCAAAGCTAGAGCCACAGGTTCAAGCGTAGCAGAAAAATAAGCTATTGCCCTGTTGGCACTTCCATAAGGCTCAGTCAAAACCTAGAGAGTGCACCTCTCCCTTTCACAGCAAAACAAAGTAAAACATTTCTTGTAATCAGGCATTCCAACAGCCGAGGCATGAGTTTTTTCCTCTGCTCTGTGGAAGCATACAAACAGTTGTCATCCAATAGTACTGGATCAGACACATTTATGTGTCTCACCCTTGGTAAAGGCTTGGTCAAAAAGGACAAGTTTTAAACCACTGACAACAGTAGCCAACCATTCCCAGGAACATCCTGACTTCTTTTTGAGTTGTTGGGGGATTTATTTTCAGAATTGCTGTTATTCTCTCTTGGGACACTTTCCTCTCACCTTTCTCAGTTTGGTGTCCTGGGTGCAAGACTTCTCTCTTACAGTACTGTAATTTTGTTAGGGGTACTTTATGACCATTTACATCTAAGTGGTTTAACAGGGTAATAGTACTTCCATGCTTCCTGAGTATTAGATACCACTAACAGGTCATTCATATAATGAATCAGGACTGAGTGAAAAGGCATTTCTAGGGACTCCAGATTCTTCTTTAGAATCTGATGAAAAATTAAAGGACTCTTCGTATACCCTTGTGGGACTCAGTACCATGTCAAAACACAGTGGGATCGAAAAGAATGACTGACAAAGGTCAGTCACAGTGAACCACTCTGCTTCACATGGAATCTGAAATAATATTACTGGTGGATTCTATACCTCAGGACCTCAAGGAACCACTATCTCATTCATTTTTCTTAAGGTCCTGGACAATGCAATACTTTCCACTCGGCTTATGCAGTCCTAGATTGGGAGAGTTACATGGACTTCCCATTATCTCTTTTAGAATCCTGTGCTCAATCAGGGACTCTATCATCAGGGTGATCCCGGCAATTACATCAGGTGTCATGTTATATGAAGGTATTCTAGGTTACAACAAAATTTAGCTTCAACAACTTTAATAACTCGAATCTCTTTTCCTGAAAACTCCCAGATTTCAGGGTACACAGAGTCTTTTAAATCTTCAGGTAAATAATTACAATTTAACAAAGGGTGCAATGTGTCACTTGTGGTCTGATTGACAATTTTTAATGCCACATCCTCATCATTGGGGTGTGAATCTCAATACTACTTGACGTACAACTGATGGAAAAGTTTAACTTGCATAGCAAGTCACATTCAAATAGACTCATAGGGCTCAAATCACACACCACAAATTGTTGTTCATCTTAAAGGGACCTATTGTTATAGGGCCTGATTCAGTTACTCAGTTTATCAGTTGCTGATTTGTGAGGGAGGGCTGGGTCCCCAGAGCAGAATGTCTTCTCCGTGATTCCAGGTTCAACAACCACCAGCGCTCAGGTAAGACACCATCACTAACCTTACCTATAGAGGTCGACTGAACCTTTGGACTTGGCGAAGAGTGTAGTAGTCAGAATAATTCAATCACAAATCAATTACATTTTACCGTAAACAATACTAAACACCATAATCAAATAAACACTAAATCAAACCCGAAACTGATTAAAATGTCAGAAGCTTTAATACAGTCCCAAAATCAATGTCACATGTATGGTGGGCAAAACTAAAATATATATACATACATGAAAACTATAGGCTGACCGAAACGTCTGAAAAAATGTAGCCTACTAAACATCAATACTGTTAAACTCTCCCAAAGAATATTGTAGATTAGCAACACTATGATATACACATTATTATTAGAATGCAAAGCAGATGATGGTGACATCAGAACATTATCAAAATACAGTTTAACATTCGGTTTCAGATTTCAGGTGTCAGAGCTGGGCCATTCCTATCACTAACATAAACTTGGACTTGCATGTGTGGGAAAGGCGTTAATACATGCGAACAAAAGCAAAAAATAAAAGAAAGACAAAAATAATTTGGAAAAGCATCTAACTAGGATAACTCACTATAAAAATATGATGGTGTAAGTACGTAAGTGAAAGGAAACAAGAAATCACATTTAGTTATACCTCTCCTCCTAGGACAGCAGACAGCGATGATTCATCAGACAGGACGGTCACATTCTTCCGGCCTCAGTTGACAGCAGCATGAGGACAGTGCAGAACACGGGCTGCACATAGGAAAGATCAGCAGGTCATAATTAGTTGGCCTTATTAGTACTGAACCACATAACAGTATAGGGCAGTTAAGACTAAGATGAGGAAAACTCATCAGGGAACTTAGAGAATAAGAGTGTGACAGTAGATTTAATACAGAAGTGGACAGCTTTGAGGCAGGAAGGAATCTGAGAGAAGACTGTCTCCAACAGCACTAACTAAAGAACTAACTCCAGATTTAAAGTTCCCCACTGTAGGAAAGTACCCTCTTTTTGGCATGTTACCCCCAATTTCTGCCTGATGTCAGTCTGTTTGACTGTGTCACTGGGATCCTGCTAACCAGGACCCCAGTGCTTATGCTCTCTCCCCTCAGAATTTTGTCAATGCATACTGGTAGCCCAATATTTCATCCCAAATTGGCATACTGGTCACCCCTTATAAGTCCCTAGTATATGGCACTAGGTACCCAGAGCTTTGGTGTTCCAGGGGATCCCTATGGGCTGCAGCACTTTTTCTTTGCCACCCAGAGGGAGCCCATACCAAGGCTTCTACAGGACTGCCATTATAGCCGGTGTGAAATGGAGCATGCACCCTTTCACTGCCATTTACACTGCACCAGGTCGCTTATAAGTCACCCTTCTACCAGGCCTTCCAACCATGAAGACTGGGTGCAGAGTACCTGAGTGTGAGGGCACCCCTGCACAAGCAGAGGTGCCCCCACGTCATCCAGGACCATTTTCCCAGACTTTGTGAGTGCGGGGACGCCATCTTGCACATGCACTGTACATAGGTACATCTTCCCCCCCAGTAAACCACCTATGTACAACTTCATAATAGTAACTCCAAATATGGCCATGTTTGGCATCAAAAATGTTGGAATCATGCCCCAAGGCTTTTGCAAGCATTGGTTGTATGATTCCATGTACTCTTGGGACTCCTTAGAGGACCCCCAGTACTGCTATACCAGCCTTTCTGATGTTTTCCAGGCACCCCCAGCTGCTGCCACCTCACAGACAGGTTTATGCCCTCCTGTTGCTCAAGCAGCTCAAGCCCAGGAAGGCAGAACAAAGCATTTCCTTTGGGAGAGGGGTGTTGCACCTTCTCCATTTGAAAATAGGTGTTACAGGCATGGGAGGGGTAGCCTTCCAGAGCCTATGGAAATGGTTTGAAGGGCACAGATGGTGCCCTCCTTGCATAATCCAGTCTACACTGACTCAGGGACCCCCAGTCCCTGCTCTGCCGTGAAAGTCCACAAAGGAAAGGGGAGTGACCATTCCCCTGTCCATCACCACCCCAGGGGTGGTGCCCAGAGCTCCTCCAGAGTGTCCCTGGATATTGCCATCTTGGATTCCAAGGTGGTGGGCACTCTGGGAGCATCTGATTGGCCAGTGCCTGCAGGTGATGTCAGAGACCCCTCCTGATAGATCCACACCTGCTTAGGTGACCAATCCCCCTCTGAGGGCTATTTAGGGTCTCTCCTGTGGGTGTTTCCTCAGATTCAGATTGCAAGACTCTAGCAGGACTCCTCTGCATCCTTTGGTTCACCTTTTACCATCGGATCAACTGCAGAACTGCTCCAGATACTCTACAAATGCAACAAAGTATCCAAGAAGGCTACTGCAACTCTGTAACTTCAGCTCCTGTCAGCAACTGCAACAGTTTCCAGGTTGTGCACAATCTGAGGACTGCCTGTCTTCATCCTGCATCAGAAGAGTTGAAGGAATCTCCCGTGGAGTGATGGAGTCACTTCCCTGCTTCAGCAGGCACCTCTCTGAAGCGACAACCAGTACTCTGGGTCCCCTCTCCCGACGATGAGCGTGGATCCTGGAACAGAGGTGGTGGACTAAAGTGACCCTGACTATCAAAAGGTCCAGCTGTCCAAATTTGGTGGATGTAAGAGCTTGCCTCTCTGTGCCAGACAGTACCCCTGTGCACTGAGTATTTTGCCGCTCCTAGAGCTTCTGTGCACTTTTCCAAGAAATCCTATGTGTACAGCGCAGCCCAGGTCTCCAGCACTCTATCCAGCAACGCTGAGCTCCGTGAGTTGTTTCTCAGCGGCATGGGATCACTTTGTGTAGTGCTGTTACAACTGCCATTTGCAACTCCTTTGTCCCCGTGCTGTGGGACTCCTGTGCACACTGCCTGGTCTTCTGAGGGCTCTCTGCGTTGCTGAGAGCCCCCTCTGTCTCCTTCTCCTGGGTAGAGTCGACCTGGTCCTACCTGGGCCCAGACAGCACCATGTGTTTGCAAAACACACATTTTGCATTTAGCAAGTTTGTTGGCGGAGTCCTGCGAGGCAAACCAGACTGCATTCATCCTTCCGGTGTGGGACATCTTCTGCACCAACCAGGAACCTGCATCTATCTTCTTTGGTGCAATACTGACTGTGTCTTCTCATCTGTGGTTCTCCTTTTGCACCTTCATCCTGGTTAGCAGGGGCTCCTGTTCTCCTGGGACTCTTCAGTGCTTCTTGGACTTGGTCCCCTTCTTCCACAGGTATTCAGGTCCGGGAATCCATCATTGGTGTCCTGAAGTCTCTTCTGGTTCTTGCACTGTCTTCTACCACAACTTCAAGTGTGTTTTAGGAAACTTGCTGTACTTTACTCCTGCTTTCCTGGGCTCCGGGGTGGGGTATTTTACTTACCTTTGGTGTTTTCTTACAATCCCAGCGCCCCTCTACACACTACACTTGCCTAGGTGGGGAACCGACATTCACATTCCACTATTTTAGTATATGGCTTGGGTTTCCCCTAGGCCCATTGCAACCTATTGTGATTTTCACTGTTTGCTATTTTTTTGACTGTTTACTTACCTGATTTTGGTTACTAGTGTATATTTTGTGTATAATACTTACCTCCTAAGGGAGTATAGCCTCTAAGATATTTTTTGGCCTTGTGTCACTAAAATAAAGTACCTTTATTTTTGGTAACACTGAGTATTGTCTTTTTGGTGTGTGAGTACTGTGTGACTACAGTGGTAGTGCAAGAGCTTTGCATGTCTCCTAGTTCAGCCTTGGCGGCTCTGCCTACAGCTACCTCTAGACAGCCTTAGGTACCCACACAAACTAGGCCAGCCTCCTACTATTGTTCTGCAATGCTTCTGTTTGTTGATGACCTGCAACTGACTGACTAGGGTACTGCAACAATTATTAGGTGTCTGTCCCAAGCACAAAATATGGTGAGGATCACTGCGGAAACCCTGCATCTGCAGTAAATCCTGACTTGTCAAAGATGCTGGATCTGAAATGCAGGTTTGGGCCAAAGCTCTCTGTAGTGCATTTATTCACCTGACTTCTAAATCACCTGGGCTTACCGATCCCTGTACACTGTTTGATGTCGCTGGTGTATTCAGCACATTTAATGCATGTGGAGTATTCACATTCATATCTGGAGCATACAGAGGAATAACTGGACTTATTGTCATGGGGACTGTTAAGGCATCTGGGGACATGTAATTCATTGGATTTGGTGGAACTTTCACTCCTAGTGTCCATCCTGTCAAACCTGTAGTTATGCCTTGTCCGTGTTGACTCAGGGCAAAATTCTTCACAGACTGATGAAAGTTTGGTGCTGGCTAATTCATGTGAAGACTCTGCACTGTCTGATTTCCGGGAAAGCTCTGAACTGGTATTTACATTAAAAGCCTGTCCCACAGCACTCACATTTGAAACTGGCACTCTCTGAGTTGAGGTCTGTTGAATTGGTGCAGAAGGAACATCAATGGTCACATTTCTCTGTGTCTCACTTGACATTCATATTTGCTCAGAAATATTTGGAGGCAGATGATTTAGCAGTAACTGATTTATAAAATAATCATCCAAATCACTTTCACAAGCCTCAGCCTTCTTTTTAGTATCTAATTTATGTTACATATTTTTGTCTTTTGCTTAGTCTTTGGTCTGGTGCTTCCTCCTTCTTCAATACTAATGACCGGATAGAGCTTAGTTCCCTTAATGCTATCTGCTCTCAAAAGCTTTTTGCTGACTATCCCGACTGACTAGCTTCTGCATCTGTTCACACAAGACTACAAACACATCTTAATTTACAGTATTGACCAATGTGGCCACATAAGAAAAACCAAGTCCAAATTAAATGTCCAAGGGTGTCCCTATTTCAATTAGCCTAAATTATTCAGTAACTCGAAAATTCATGTGTGCTTTGGTTTTGCACGGTTTACTTTTGCCGTATTTCTTTTTTATGTTAAAGGCTCATTTTTCATGAGTACCAACATTTGGGAATGGCTGTTCATTTTTCCTTTCTGCCTAGTGCACATGTTCAGTGTCTTTACATTAGGAGGGAGCATGCACATCTACTTGATGCCACTACACTGCCTTGTTGGAGCATTTTACACATAGGTAAATACTTTAAATGTGGTTGACAACCTTTTCACCCATCTAGAGAAAAGTAATAGTTAGGATTCACACAAGACTACACACACATCTTAATTTACAGTAGGACCAATGTGGAAAACCATGTTTGATTTAAAAGTTCAAAGGTGTTTATTACAAACATATTCACAGGATAATGTAAACAATTCTCAAAAACAAACTGTAAAGGTACAAGACCACCATAGGGTGTCCTGATCTTTAAAAAAAAGATGAATCAACATTAAACATACTAAACACTTGATGCAAGCAACACCACAAATAGCAACAATAGGACTTGGTGATCACTGAATACACATAAGCTAGCTCACTCCAACACGGAAATAGATTAAATGCATCAGAGTTCAATACACATTAAGTAAATCCCTATAGGAAATGTCGCTAGCTGACGTATTAGGCAATCAAATTAGGGGACAAAATGTAAAAAGTGAAAATAGGACAAAAATAATTTAGAAGCACGACATCTGGGTCAACTGAAGACTAACTAAGGTTGGTAAAAAGAAAGTAAAAATAGAAAGTGTCAGCATTTAGAAGTTCTGTCAAGAGTCATCGTGCAGGTTCAGAAAAATCCTAAAACTAATCTGTTCAGCATTTGGTTTGATAAAACAGAAAGACATTAAAATCTGTACCTAGGGAGTCCATAAGAAGTAGCCCATGCAACAAGTCACCAGCAATAGTGACAAAGGCAAAGAATTCAGCAAAGTCTTTGCTCAGAGGGCATAAGGAAAAATGTCAAAATCCTTGGGATTGGGGCAATTGCAGGAACCAATCAAAGTCCAGGAAGGATTGCCTCTCAGCAAAATCAGGTAAACACTGAGGAAAGTTCCTTTGGGAAAGGTAAATTAAAAGCCACAAAATATTCTGATTCATTGAAAAGTTCTCAATTTTAGATCCAACGATTCCATTATCTGAATGAAGTGACATCACACATTGTTCATCTGCAACATTCACAACATTTCACATCACCGTCATGGTAAAGAGGTTCATCTTCTTCTCCTGTATGATGTTTGTAACAAATGTATTACAATAGTCCATAGTTCCTCCACGTTTTCACTCCAAGGGCAACTTCCCAAGCTCACAGGGCATAGAACAAAAGGATATTTGACTTCCAAACAAATATTCGGTGAACAGGGCCGTTTCAAGGACATGTGAGGCACTGTGCAAAAGAGAAGATGTGAGGCCCCTCTATTTTGCCTCATCCATGTAAGTTAAGAGTCCTTCGAGGACTTCAGCAATGATTATGCCACCACGAGTATGACACAACAAAGCATGACTCCCAGTCTGCCATTGCCTGCTGGCAGAGCAGTTTTTAAACTGCTAACTCAGTCTTGCCATTTTAACCAATAGCTACGCTCTAACCGTCCTTTTTAATATTTATAAGTCACCTCTAAGGCAGGCCTACTGAGTCCTAAAGGCTGGGTACATTACGTTAGAAAGAAGGATGTGTTTGGTCAACTGAAGTGACTTCATAAAAAACATCACCACAGGACTTTTGATCTTCTTTTTCATTGGTCAAGAGACCTACGGCCAGATTTAAAGAAAAGTGGCGCAGCGCAATGCTGCGCCAAAATTGGCAGCGCAGCGCTGCGTCACTTTAGAAATGCAGGGATGCGCCATATTTAAGTGAATACGGCACACCCCTGCGTTTCCCCCTGCGCTGGCGCTAAATTTAGCTGCCAGCGCCAACGCTGGCATCCTTGCACCATTGTGCAAGGATGTCTGTGTTGAGGGGTGTGATTGTTTATGTGCGGGAAGGTGTCCCTTTCTGCACATAAACAATCATTAATGGCGCTTTGACACTTCTGTGTGTGCTGCACAATGCAGCACACACAGAAGTGCCAAAGCGTCATTTTCAAATGATTGTTTATGTGTGGGAAGGGACACCTTCCCACATATAAACAATAATTTCTGGCATTTTGTTTTTTCTATGCGTTGCGCAGCGCCACAGAAGCGTCACTGTGGCGCTAGGGGCCTATAAATACAGCCCTTAGTGCTAATATCAGTAGCATGGATTAAAAGCTAAATATCCAAATGAAATACGTCCACCTATTTTAAAACTACATTAAGTGGATTACATTAGTCACATTGGACGGGAAGGCTAGGCAGGACTCACAAAGATGACTATTCTTGCTCCTAGTTAACTGATTCTTACCAGATTAGTGCATACTAAAAATTTGGGAGCATTGCAGAAATTAAAATGAATGGTATAAAGAAATTATGCAACAGGGCTCTACAGAATAGTAAAAACGTATGCAACAGGGTATAGCAAGATGAAGTTGAGTTCAGATACATATACCTTTTTCATTTGTGTTTGAGAAGTTCATAAATCACAGACCAGAACAAAAAACAATGCAGCAGAGTTCTTTAGAAACACATCTTTCATTTTTAGGATATAGAATGAATTCTCTCTCTTCAAAGGGGATTGAAACCAGGTGAGAAAATTTACATTTCTTATGAAACGCAGGTAAAAGGAAACATTGCAATATGACAATGAGGAGATAAGTAAATTGATAAGTGCATAAAAATACAATTCCAGGGAAAAGAAATAGGGGAACTGCAAAGTTTTGGAATATTCTCGCTGAGTGGCATCCTGGTAGTGATTTATTAGGCAACGTTTAGTATCTGGGTGTTAAAAGTGAATGAATGTTACAGACGTATGGGGTTTTCACACCAATATTTTTCATATGGTGTCAGAACTGAAGTGGTAGTGACAAAATGGCAGGAATGAAAATCCCTCAATTACCCCAAAAAGACAGCCCTATTGTATATATTTCTAACTTTATGTGGTCGTCCAACTTGGAAAAAATGGGATAGGTTAGGAATATGAAAAAGTAAATTAAATTGCCACCTTCGTCTCATGCCTTGTACTCTTCTGGAAGTTATTGGTAGAATCTGCCCTGTTTCTCCTACACCCTAATACAAACACACAAGTAACAGGTTATCAGGAGGTTTATTTATAATGAACAGGGAAATAATACAAGGCAACACAATGAATGTTATGCATACTGGCTCTGCCAATGATTAGGTGACGATCCCCTGAGCCAATAAGGATATTCCCAAAACACTGGAGATTAGAAGGAGAGTTAATTTTTGGGAATACACACAAAGGCCCATATTTATACTTTTTTAGCGCCGCATTTGTGCCGCTTTTTGACGCAAAAACGGCACAAACTAACAAAATACAATTGTGTTTTTTAAGTTTGCGCCGATTGTGCGTCAAAAAACTACGTAAATGCAGGGCTAAAAAATTATAAATATGGGCCAAAGTGTTTTCACAAGGTTCTCAGGTCAGAGAAGAGCAGTGCCAAGATTGACAAAAATAGAGAACTACAAATCGGGGCCATGATTCTCTCCTAGCCAAAAAATGGAAGCAGGGTAAGTTTCACTTCCTCACATTGTGTCTTTTTTACCATGAAATGTCATTCACTACTAATAGAGAAGGTGGAAATATAGGGAAGGAAATTCTTGAAGGTCATGAGGATGTTTTCTCATGTTAGCTAGAACAAGCAAGGGTCCCTGGGATCCACATAAAATATTGGACTTGTAGAGATGAGGCCTGCAAGGTAAACGAGACAGACCAATTTGCTTTTGTGCACTTAGGGCAGAAACCTACCAGGCGCTTTGTCATTCACCCTTCCAGGCGCTTTGTCATTCACCCTTCCATGTGCAGGGTGCCGGTGTGGCTGGGGTCTGAGTCACAGTCTGAAAATGACCCATCCGACTGGTCATTGTCTGCTTTTGATAGCCTTCTGCAGCTTGAGAGGGGCTTGTGGTGTGAAAGACTGCTGAACATTTTGGCTTCTTTCAACACAGTTTTAATAGGTGGAATTTGGATGTTTGAAGTTTAAGTTGGTTCTATTGAGATTGCTAGCCTTGATTTCTATTCGGCTTCCTTACTCCTTCATCAGGTGTATTTTTTGAGCACTAGGCTGTATCCCTGCCTCTAAATAAATAGATTAATTAAATAAAATGGTGCATGGCTACTGTTTTTATCACCAATTCCCATTCTAGCGCTTTTGGCATCTTCTTACTCGTTCAATCAATCACTCAATCACTGCATTTGTAAAGCGTGCAACATACCCGCAAGGGTCTCAAGGCACTGGGGAGGGGGGGGTGCTACTGGTCGAAGAGCCAGGTCTTGTGGAGTCTTCTGAAGGCCAGCAGGTCCTGGGTCTGTCGTAGGATGGTGGGGAGAGTGTTCCAGGTCTTGGCGGCGAGGTAGGAGAAGGATCTGCCGCCTGCTGTGGTTTTTCGGATGCGGGGGACTGTGGCGAGGGCGAGGTTGGCTGAGCGGAGGCTTCGGATGGGGGTGTGGAAGCTGAGTTGGTTGTTGAGGTAGGTGGGTCGGTGTTGTGCAGTGCTTTGTGTGCGTGGATCAGGAGCTTGAAGGTGATCTTTTTGTTTAAGGGGAGCCAGTGCAGGCCTCTCAGGTGGAGTGTGATGTGGCTGCGGCGGGGGACATCGAGGATGAGTCGGGCCGAGGCGTTCTGGATGCGTTGGAGTCATCTCAGGAGCCTGTTTGTAATTCCTGAGTAGAGGGTGTTAAAATCCTTTGGTGCCTGGCACATGTTGCCATATGGGTTACTGGGCCTTCTGTGATTACCACCCTTTTTGGTGTACAGACACACAGTATTCTGCTATTGGTATGGCTAATCAGTGTATTCCTTATTAAATTACAGTTTGTGAGTCTACCTCTCACATATCCCCACCCATCACACCCCATGGTGCCACGTCCCATAACATGATAAGCTGTACCTCATTGGTCATCACACATGACATAAAAACACATCACACATAAGCTCAAAACAAGCAGCACCCTTCCAATCTACATGTTGTAGTTTGCTATCCATGTTGGTAAGTGCTTTAGAAACTCACATATGGGTAGTAAGTGCTATAGAAATGGTACAATAACATACAATATTTAAATTGGCCACATCAAAGTAAGACACTCTGAAAAAGTTAAAATCCCATAAAAATGAATTAGAAGTGCTTCCAAATTGCTGCTGTTGTTCACACAGTATTAAATATTAACCAAAACGGCAGTTTGGTGGGGTAAAATGACTTTTGTTCTGATCACCGAGCAACCTCAAACAGGCTAGCTGACAGAAGGGCAGCACGGAAGTCCAGACCTCTCTTCTTTCATGAAGAATTTCATTAGTGTACCTATTTAATCACACACTTAACAGACTGCCCAGCCTATGATTAACATATCCTAAAACTGGGTAACAGTAACATCTGCTTTTCACAACACTGCAAATCAGATTTATCAGGGACAAACCGTTGAAAATGGCTGCTATCTTGCTGGTGTACCAAAACCAATGTCTGAAGATGGGGATTAAGGAATTAGGTAGTGAGCATGATTGCAACCCTATGGCTACACCTTTACATGTGCAGCCAATAGTAACCCCATGCATAATATCCATCTTCCTTCTGAAGTCTCTGTCAAGTGGGTTTGTGCTCACTACGTGCAATTGCAACATGCAACTGTTGGGGCATTTACCTGTTATGATGTAAAACGAGGTTGGCATCCTTTGAGCCCTTGCTGGAGTGGAGAAATACCAAATTAGGCATCCATACATCCACAACAAAGTTAATCAGTGCAACCAATTCGGTAAACACTGAAAAACTCAAGCCGGTAATAAAGTTAAAGGGTTTTATTTCAGGTTAACACACAGATTAATGTAGATGAGTCTCAGAAACATACTGTAAAGATACAGAATAGCAAAACGTCGGACAAATGGTAGTCTGAACATCATAAGACAAACAAGTAACTCTGTAACTGTAGCAGTTTTACTGAAGAACAACAGCAATATCTGATGTTCTGAAACCAAACACTGGTGCAAACTATTACACATTAGTGGAATTCAAAATACATCTATCTCGCTTTCTATGGCAGTGGACATTCGAAACAGCACAAAGAAAATGTTCACTTGCCTTAAAGACATAACGAAAAAAGATAAAGAGCAAACACAGAATAAAAAGGATTTTAAAAACTATCTAAGGCAAAAAGTAGTTGACTAGGTAAAAAGGGAGAGTGTCAGCACATCAGAAGCTCAGTCGCTCTTCCTTATAAAACGTATCCTGCCTGGATGTTGTCAACCTCTGCACTGGAGTTGCTGTACTTTGCATCTCCCCTTTCATTAACCCACTCATTCCTGCAATCAATAAAACACACACAATCACACATACTGTAACCAAACCAATGCACACATTCTTACATTTGTTGCGTTTGCCATGTGCTGAGCTCATGGCTTCTATAGAATCAGTGGAGAAAAGAAAAAGGAAGGGAAAAAATGTGAAACAAAAATGAGCAAAATCAAAAGAAAGCAGCTTTTGTACTATTTACAGCAGTTCTTGCCCTTCAAAAAGAAGAAAACATATTCTTCAAGTTAGCTAACAGTTCTCAAAAATATTTCAAATATTCGTTTTCAACAGAACAGAGTCTGATTATCAGTTATGATCACTTCCAGAGTGTAATATCTTTATTGATCAATTGTCAAAGTTATTTTAAAACTCGGTTCAAATGCGATTTCAAGTTCCAGAATTTTTGTCATGGTCAAAGTATAAGGCTATAAACTCGTTCTCCCATTCATTTATGACAAGATAGATCTATTCAGGTGAAAAGTATCTGCCGCTTGGCATTCTTTTTCTTTTCGTTCTCCTTACAGCACCATCTTCATCTTCACTTTGATTTGACTCTTAAACTTCTTCTGTTATAGCTGGGAATTTATCTGCAGCCAGTTCATGTGCAGCTAAAGGCCATTTATCTCCTTTCACAGTTCTCCTTTCGGGTGCAACTGCATTCACAATGTTTGCTGTGCTAGCAGGAGTCAGTTGACTTTGACTTTGCTCTCCTGCACCTTTGTCTGCATTCAAACTGCTTGCACCTTCACCACTTTGCATGTTTTCTGCTCCAGCCACTGGTTACGTCCCACAGCTTGATCAAGTTGAACCCCTTCTTCATCAGCATTCGCTCTTGCAGGAGCAGCCTCTGTGTTTTCAATAGGACATGGAACTTGTACGGCTTGCATGGATCCAGTTCGGAAGACAAGTTCACTTCACCGATGTTGTTGTCACCAAGATAACTTGAAATGGTCCTTTCCACCTTGGCTCTAGGCAAGTCTTCCTGACATGTTTCTTAACTAAAATCCAATCACCAGCTTTCAAGCTGTAACACTGTTCTTGAGACGTTTGAACTGTTGCTGCTTCAGCCTGATGAGACAAAGAGTGAATCACATCATCAAAACCTTTGCAATAATCCAGCATTAAGTCATTTGTTATGTTCACAAGTGCATTTGCAGGTACTGCTGGTAACCTCATTGCACCCCCCATAAGAATCTGGTGAGGTGACAGTCCTGTCTTCCTATCAGGGGTTATACGCACGCTCACCAGGACAAGTGGCAATGCATCAGGCCAATTCAAAGCCTCGATCCAGTGGGAGAACAGGCACACAACAACAAATACATACTTGAATCCATTGCTTGAAGGTATCTCAATAAAATCAAGTTGCAGTCTGTTAAATGGAACTCCCAATCTGCCTATCTGACTCAAATTAACCACTGTGCATTTCCCTACATTCATTTGTTGCCATGTAACACATTTGTGACAGACTGCTTCTGCAATCAATCCAAATCTGGGGTTGTACCATGTCTGTTTGAAAGTGCAAATCATTGCATCTCTGCCGAGATGAACCTGACCATGACAATACCTTTCCATCAAGTACAACAAACAATCTGGCAACACAACTTTCCTCCCTTTGAACTCAACCTGCTTTTATCCAACCTCTGTGTTCTACCTCTGTTGCCTCATCCTGTAATCTCTTAATTTCATCCCAGGTATCCACCACTGACATCAAGAAACTTTGATTTGTCTTACCGGTGTCACTTCCATCACCCCACTCTTCCTTGAAGGTGATGAAATGGAGTGCACAATATCTGGCAGTTTGGTGAGCATAGGCATTACCCAAAGATACATAATCATTCAACTTTTGGAGGACTGTGCACTTCACAGCTGCCATCTTCTCAGGTAGCTGCAAAGCACTTAACAAATTATGAATTCTTTCCCATTTTGAATGGGTGATCCTGATGAGGTCATAAAACCTTGCTGGTACCATAACGACCCGAAGTCATGTACAACACCAAATCCGTATTGACTATCTGTAAATATTGTTACTTTGAGCTGCTCTGATACACAGCATGCTCTTGTAAGAGCAACCAATTATGCTACTTTGTCAAAAAAGACTCCTTGAAGCCATGAGGCTTCAACCACTCCTGAGAGGGTACAAACTGTATAAACAGCTCTCTGAGTACCTTCACAGTTGTTTAAAAGGGAGACATCGACAAATACAACTTGGTCATTCTCCTCTAAGGAGTATCCTGATTATCAGGTCAGGTTTGGTGCACAGTTCAGTGACATCAAGGCAGTCATGTTCCATTTCATTAACATTATTTGAATCATTAACATTGACAGGCAATAATGTAGCTGGGTTCAGTACAACACCCCTCTTGACCACACCATTAGTGGATCCAGGAATCAATAACTCATAACGGTGTATTGCTCTACTTTAAACTAAGAGGAAACTATGCCAAATAATGCAGCACTATTAGTCTGAGTAATGGATTTATTAAGACACTTCCCAGATATCAAATAAAAGCACACGGAAATATGAACATCGTCATTTAACTTGAATGCAGTGAAACACGTGTATATGCCAAACCACTCACAGCAGTTAAATAATGATAAGCAGAACAAGTGCAATAATAACAGTGAATACAGGCAGTGAAAACGTATATATATTCAGGCAAAATAATTAAAATTTAAAATGCATCACCATGGGACAGATCTTTTTTTCCAACATGGGACTTTTTCCTTGAACGGTGCGTGCACTTTCAGACGAGCTCCTTCCTCAGTGCCAAGTTTCCCCACCTTATATACCTTAAATTAATTCAAGAGGAAGATTCTGGTGACCCCCCTCCCTTCGGTTATGAAATTCAAGCGCTGGCTGTACTCGGTCTGCGTCGAAAACACGCAAAGGAACTGGCCCTGTCCCAATGCGCATTCTAAAGACAGCTGTACTTTTCCTTGATGAAAACATTCCAAGGCTGAGACTCTTTTATCATGTCTACCTTCCACACCCCCCATGTTATGTTCCTGCACGGTCTGACCCTGTTCTGGTAAGAAGAGTGAAAACACATTCTGTGCGGAAAACAAGCTGAATGTGGAAAAACCATGTGCCATCACCGTGACACCACTTGAAACTAAGCACAAAATGAAGTCAGTGGTCAAGATGGACTCGGTGATCTACTACACATAGCATTACACACTCCATCCTTTGACCAATGACTCTCATAGCATACTTGTGTAAAAGTAACCTTTTTTGGTCTAAACATAGTAATTAGGTGAGTTATGCATTTTATACTGCAACGTAGCATTATTATCATAAAAATTACTACAAGTATTAAACCTAAAATAGACCTAAGTTGACCTAAATCAGGAAGTCACCTAAATAACCAATCCCAGCACCCTTTGTATACATCTTGCTTGACTCCCTTTACCAATTCATGCAAGGCTTCAATGTGAGTTTAGGTGGATTTAGATTGATCATACAGGTTAAAGCAGCACATACCGTCAAATTCTGAGCAGCCGTGATCATGCTTCAAAAGCAAGGAGTCAATAGCTGGCCTGTTTTGCAATGCAGCTGTTCTAGTGCCTCGTATATCTAATAATAAATCTGCTAAAGCAATAGATGTATTATTAATGTTCTTGACAATCAAACATTCTAATTTGTTAATAACTCGAGTATTATAAACAGCTAATTTGGAAAATCCTACCATAGAAAGACTTAAGATTACTTATTCTGACTTAGATAATAACTGAATTTCAGAGTCACAGTCTTTGCTTAATTGAACTGCTTTCCTTGTGGAAACATCATAAGTCCTAACCGTGTAAAAGCACACAGTCCTCAGGTTATATTGGCAGGAATGTACATATAGGTGGTATTTTCACAAGAAAACAACCACCCCACTGGTAATTTGACATGCTTGGTGTGACTAGTGGCAGTCACTATGGCCCTCATCATGACATTGGCAGTAAATGCTGCTTACTGTCATGGTGACGGCCGCCAACATGCCGCCACGGTGGCGAATATCCGTTCTCCATATTATGACACACACACACACCAATCCGACAGAATACTGCCACATACACAAATCCGCCAGCCCAAAGGTCAGTGTTAAAGTGGCAGTACCAACACCCATACCGTTACGCCAACAAAACAACGCCCACTACATCATGACCCACGAATCACCACAGCAGACATTCAATGACGGTAAACCATTGGCAGTACACTCCTGCGCGCTCAGGATGGCCATCCAAATACAAAACAATACAATATTGGCCAATACCAAAAACACACACCTGACACTCATTCACACACCACTATAAAGCACTATAAAACACACACCCACATTAACCAAAACCCTTTACGAATACAAATTATTGCCACCAGACTGACACCAAGACCACTGCGACACCTAGACACACACACCACATACACCCATACATCCCTCACGCACCCCACTTCACACACCCAACCACAGTACCCAACACCCACACACTTACACACACCACACAACACCCATGTCCCCACTAAGGCACCCCCGCTTCACAGTTGATGGTCATGGTGGAGGAAATAGTCAGGGTAGAGCCACAGCTGTTTGGAGCACAGGTACAGCAAATATCCTGTGTGTCAGGGAGACCAGATCCTCGGGGCTTGCCATGTTCCCAACATGTCCACCTCTTGGCAGCTCCAACCTCCACTACTAGATAGCACAGAGTTATAGAATGGCCAAGTGGGGGCATGGGTATTGGGTTGGGAACTTCGGGGAAGGAGACCTGTGGAAGCAAGAGTTAAACAATACAATTGCAAGATTAATCACAACGACTTTCAATAAGTTCTGTTTCAAATAACACTTATACTGACAACATGACTGGCCTTAAGCTTCACTATAAGTAGGCCTCAAGAATCTAAGTACCTGGAAATCAAGAAAGGCGATGCAGGGTTTTTGTATGAACATTCCAGAATTAACATATCATATTATGAACAATGAACGCTCTCCAATAGTTTTTAGAATATTCACTGCATTGCCACAAAAATCAAAGAGTACCTGCTTTTTTCTCTGCATGAATGAACTGTGCTAGAATCATGAAAAAGACTGTTACGTCACACTCTGATTAAGAATTCCAAGACCCAAATGTTCAGGAAAATATTATGCACCTAAAATCAAACATCAAGATTTCAATTTCTAGAAATGTTTGCGCACTCTGCCGATCTGTTTTTCAAAATTGAAATGCCTGGAATGAATAGCACACACTGTTGCCGATTCGATCATCATGAACCAAAATGCCAGGAAATGATCGCGCAACCTGCCAATCTGAATATCAATAATTAAATGCCAGGATTGAATCGCGCACACTGTTGCCGATTCGAACTTCACAATATAAATGCCATAAAGTGATCGCGTGCACTACCGATCTGAATACCAAGAATTAAATGCCAGGAATGAATTGCGCACACTGTTTGCGATTCGAACTTCACAATGCAAATGCCATGAAATGATTGCGTGCACTGCCGATCTGAATGGCAAGAAATAAATGCCATGAATGAATCGCGCACACTGGTGCCGATTCGAACTTCACAATGAAAATGCCAGGAAATGATCGTGCACACTGCCGATCTGAATATCTAGAATTAAATGCCAGGATTGAATTGCGCACACTGTTGCCGATTTGAACTTCATGAGATAAATGTCATGAAGTGATCGCGCGCACTGCCAATCTGAATGCCAAGAATTAAATGCCAGGAATGAATCGCACACTTTTGCTGATTCGAACTTCACAATGCAAATCTCTTGAAATGATTGCGTGCACTGCCGATCTGAATGCCAAGAGTCAAATGCCAGGAAAACAATCGCACATGCGATTACAAGTTTAGGCCCAAAACTCGAGTGTCACTGGAAATGGAGTCGGGGCCTAACCCGACCTCTGCCTTACTGCTCTGCTTGAAGATCACCAAATAAACGAGGGCAGGCCTGGAAATGGCTGGATAGGCCTCCGGGACAGGAGCTCAGGAAAATGCTGCTGCTCTGCACCGGGACCTCTGAATAGTGAGCATGTGGGACTGGGCTGGCTCCCTTATATAGAGCCAAGCCCCGCCCACGAGCCACAACCCATCATGCTGCAAGAAAGGCTTCTAGAAAGTCTTAGAATAAAGGACCGCACCCTGTAATCCTGCAAACAAGCCTTGCAAATGAACAATGAATTACAAACAGCATTAATGACTTTTCAAGGTAAAATCTCTGCAATGAAAAAGCTTAACATACTGCATAGAAATACAATGCATGAAATATGCGCCTGCAGAAGGAATGGGTTTTTGCATTTACGTCGCTCGTAGAGCACTCACTGTCCTGATGTTGACACATTGCCAGGAAGATGGAACTATAGTGGAGAATCGTGGATAGGGTGAACGCCGTGGGACAGCATCCAAGAACAAGGGACGACATCAGGAAGAGGTGGAACGACCTAGGGGGGAAGGTACGTTCCATAGCAGCAAGGCACCAGATCGCCATACAGAGGACTGTTGGTGGACCCCCACCTCCTCCCCTACAGCTCACAGCATGGGAGGAGCAGGTTTTGGCTATACTGGATCCTGAGAGACTCACTGGAGTTGCCAGAGGACTGGACACTGGTGAGTCAACATTTATTACTTATCAACCCTCATACCTGCATGCCATCTCACAACCTCACCCTCAATCCCATCACTCCACTCCATCCCACACACTGCACCACCACATATGACTAACCCCAATGCCCAGCCGTGCATGCTACACCAGTGCATGGACAGCCTTCCCAGACCTGCATGGACACCCATCACTAAAGCATGCGAAGCATGGGGGAACTAACAATCATACAAAACATCAACATACACAAATCAAGGTGGCAGGGAAACAGCAACGATAGAGGGGTTGATAGGGATGTACAATATGTCAAAGGCATGAAGCATGATACATCACTTACATCCCCGCAGGCACCCCAGCCAATCTCAGCAGAGAGGAGGTGCCACTACAAACCATTCCCCCAACAGAAGATGCCTCCAGTGATGACAGTAACTCTGGACTTCAGGATTTGGATCAACAACCTGGCCCATCAGGGACCACTGGACAGTTGGTCACCCCAGCCCACTCACAGTCAACCACAGAGCCTCCCCCATCAGTATCCAACACCACAGCACCCACCCAGCATCCCCACACATCTGTTCCCAGGACACTTCAATCAGCAGTGTGCCCACCTATACAGGGAACCTAGGCCACACCTCACACCCAAGACAATCAGGGACCAGGGGTCAGTGGCAGTGGGCACACCGTTCAGGGGACACATGCACAGGGCAACAGGGACACTGGGAGGACCGCAGTGCGCCATGGGAGGACAGGCCCAGGTAACCGACTCTCCAGGAGGCACTCACCAAGATCCTGGGGGCTTACCAACAATGCCAGGACACGATGGGCCAGTTCCTTGACAACATGCAGGAGAACAAGCGGCTGCAGGAGGAGCACCATCAGGAGATCAGGGAGGACTTGCAGGCTCTCAACACCATCATGATCTCCATAGCAGGGGTGCTGGCAGACATGACCAGCATCATGAGGGAATCCACAGCACACCAGCGGGCCCCTACCACTAGCCAGTCTATTGACCAGCCCACTACCTCCGCTGCTGCTAGTGGGCAGGAGGCCCCGCCACAGGACCCACAGTCCACCAGCACCCCTCCCCCTACAGAAGGTGAACCACCCCGCAAACATTCCCTGCAACCCAGACAGAAGCCAGAGACATTTGCCAAGACAACCACCAGGAAATGAGACTCTCCTCATTGTTCCCCTTGTGTCCCACCCTGTCATCTTGTCCAGTTTGAACTGCATTTGCTCCCCTTCCTTTGGTCCTTTGGATACTGCACCTGTGCTACAAACAGACTGGAACAATACCCTGGACTTTCCTCTACCATCACCCCATTCCATTGCACTTTACCCTCAATTATATAGCACCACAATAAACACCCTTAAAGACAACTTGTCTGATAGTATTTTATGTGTTGAAAATGTGCATTTAGGGGAATAGTCACATCTGGTGCAAATGATATGGACACTGTGGTAACATACAATTAATGACCTGTAACTGTCTGCAGTAATCACATCAGGACATTGTTGTCACATGACCAAAATCTGTAAAATGACAAGCCATATGTTACATTAAGTTGAGATGCAAAGGAGGCGAATGCCATCATGCCACAGTCACACAGATGAAATCAATATTCAGAGAAATGATCAGTTCCACTGTCTCACCTGTGTGTCATTGGAAGTATTGACTTATAACTGATGTTCTGTTGTTCACATCCTCATCCTCTGCCTCCTCATCCTCACTGTCCTCAGGGTTCACTGTTGCCACAGGGGCATCTCCAATTCACCTCCTCCTGCAGAAAAGGCACGTCATCTGAGGGTCAGGTTGTGTAACATGCAGCATGCCACTACTATCTGGCGGACCTTCCCGGGTGAGTAGCACAGGGATCCACCTGTAAGATGGAGGCACCTGAAACTGGCCTTCAGGAGGCCGAAGGTCCTTTTAATTATTCTTCTGCTTCGCCCATGTGCCTCATTATAACGGTTCTCAGCCCTTTCCTGGCATTCCACACAGGGGTCAGGAGACACAACAGGTTTGGGTAGCCAGAGTCACCTGCAAATAGCGAGGAACAAACTTTAACCTTACACAGTCCTATGTAGATAACACCTGAAGGCATATACTGACATACAGAGGCTGGGGACTCTGGCTCACCTACTAGCCACACCCTGTGCCTCTGTAGTTGGGCCATCACATTTGGGATGCTGCTATTCCTCAGAACCAAGGCGTCATGCACTGACCCAGGATACTTGGCAGTGAGGTGGGAGATGTACTGGTCCACCAGGCACACCATTTGCACATTCATTGAGTGGAAGCTCTTCCGATTCCTGAACACCTGTTCATTCTGGCGGGGGATTAACGCAATATGTGCACAGTCAATCGCCCCAATAATATTGGGTATATGCCCCATTGCATAGAATCCTGCCTTAACAGTGCCCAAATCTTACACCTGGGGGAAAACAATGTAGCTGCACATGTGCTTCACCAGGGCAGACAAAACCCTTGCCAGCACAATTGAGAACAGTGGCTGTGATATTCCTGCTGCCAAGCCCACAGTCACAGTCAGAAATGGAGCACTGATAGCACTTGCACAAGAGGGGGGATCCCAGTGGGATGACGGATGGATGATATCAGGTCAGGTTCCAATTAGGGCACACAGCTCTGTGGTTGTGGCCCTGTTCAGTCTATAGGTGAGTATTATGTGCCTGTCCTCCAGGGGAGCCAAGTCCTCAAGGGGTCTGTACACAGGGGTTTGTCTTCTCCTCCTATTCATCCACAGCGGTAGGTATCTAAGGAAGACAAGAGTGAGTAGGCTGTCACAATTTGAACAATGGAACCACCACCTCAGTGTACAATGTGATGGGACAGTTGGAATGGTAATGTATGTGCTATATTTCACAAGTAGATAGTAAGGGAAAAGTTGTTTGTATTATTGCTACTATACTATAGAACTACTGGACATCAGAGAAAATTTCTGGATGTACTGTTTAAAATCTCTGCATCCAGATGGACTGAACATCACTGACAATACCACTTGATTTCTGCATATCTGAAGAGTTCTCAGGACTGCATTGATTCCACATTCCAATTGGAATCTTCACTCATGATGCTTTTTGAAAATCCACCAGTGTCAGCTGTGCAGCCACTGAGCAAACCATCTTGTACTACCTGAGGAAGGCGAAAGCTGAAACGTTGTAGTAGAAATATATTTTTGTTCTTTAATGAGATCATCTGTTTGAGTCACTTCTTTCTTGGATATTACATTTTCTTGTGGCTCTTTGTATCCTTTGAGATCCAGATTTTTGCCCTGGCTGGCTGTTGTTTTCTTGTGATCCTGCATCTTCCAGTATATATATATATATATATATATATACATGTATCTATCTATCTATCTATCTATATATATATATATATATATATATATATATATATATATATATATATATATGCGCCCAGCCAAGTTAGGTAATTAAGAATTAAAATACATCACCATGGGGATCGAATCCAGCATCATCCCTGTCAACATCAAGCTGTGGAACCCTGGACAGCTGAGACGGGAGACATACACCCTAATGTGATTTGGTTTTTGAGCAGTGCGTCAACCCTCAAAAGTGAGTTCCTTCTTCCTCAGCACTAAGCCTCCTCACCTTATGTACCTTAAACAAACCCAAGAGGAAGGTTCTGGTAACCTTCCCCCTTCCTTCGAGTAAGTTGTGAAATTCAAGCACTGGCTGTATTTGATCTGTGTTGAAAAGACACAAAAGAACTGGCCAGGCCCAAATGCGCATTCCTGAGATAGAGCCATACCTTTCTCTGCTGTAAACATTCTCATCATGGTACACTCCTGTCATCTCCGCATCCCCCACGATATGTTCCCTGCTCTGGTGAGAAGAGCGAAAACATGTTCAGTGTAGAAAACAAGATGTGCTTGGAAAAATACCTGCACCACCGATGTGACGGCATTTGAAGCTAAGCTAAGCACAAAATGGAGTCAGTGGTCATGATGGAGTTGGTAGTTGAATACAGATAGCATTACAATCGGTCACTCCCCCAAGACCTGAATACCTTTGAGTGCCAACCCAGATAAAGGAGCAATCAATCCAAAATGCTCCGGGGGAATTTGTATTCCAATACCTGTTTTAATAAGAGCCATGTCTCTTAGTTTCAATCTGTACATGTTCAAAGCATGCATAGCAAGACCTACAGATTCTAGTGTGGCTCAATAGGGAACTAAGGTCCTGTTTTTGTCTCCCAATACACAATAGTATTTGTTGCAATATGGGGTGGTATCTGTAATGCTGGGTTTAACAGTTGCATCAATGGTATTTCTGCATTTGTGAAGGGTCTATTAGTAAGTATCAACAAGGCCTCATTCAAATGATCTCTCCAATGTCTCAGGGTACCGTCTGCTAGTTTTCATAATTGCACTTTTAATAAGCTGTTCCTACTCTGAATCAATCCTGCAGCTTGTGAGTAATATGGAATATGATAAACCGACTCAATATTGTATTGTGAGCAATAATCCTGTCCCAATTTACCTTTAAAATGTGACCTTTTGTCACTCCGGACTTGCAGGGGGACTCTGTAATACAACATTAACAAGTGCAGCTTTTTGATTAAGTATCCACCACCGTGCAGGCGTATTGACACCCGCAGCTATTCGGTAGTGACCAAATGTAATCGATTTGCCATATCTGCCTTGACAACTTCCCTCTCCCCAAATGACCTATGACAGTTTGCGGGATATATCTCTGTTGTGTGTGTTGATAAATGGGATACTGCATTATGACAGTTTTAATTATATACAGTGGAATGTGCATCCCTCTAATCTCTGCCCACCTGTTAGTGAACTTCTCTCGTAGGTGCCCACATTTTTGGGGCGCCCATTTAGCCATCCCAATCAAGTCAGAATCTTGCGTTGCCACTTCTGCCTCTGAGATTTTGTCTTTGTCATCTGCAAATAAATTGAATGATCGTTCTAGTAAATCGGTGAGACAGTGGGCATCTTCATGATATACTGTGACAGTACTTTGCACTAGCATTTCCCAAATTTCCTCCCACAATTCTTTTCCCCACACCTCCTTGGGATGTAGTTGTCAGTAATGTGCATGCCATGTTGGAAGCCAGGTGGCTAACCCATTGGCGGTAGACCAAGAATCCGTATAAAAATGACATGTCCCAGGAAGTTCCTGTTTCGGCGCCTGATATACAGCGTATAATTCTGCATATTGACTACTCTTCCCTTCTCATGTAGTGGAAAGCAGCTTCTTGGCTAATGGGTTGTACGACACTGCCCTCCAATGTCTCTTGGCCCCCACATACTTGGCTGAACCATCGGTGAAACATACATGCTTCCTATCCTCTCATCATCCTGCACAGAGCCCTGTGCCACCTATTCATGCAGGGCCGCTGTTCCTGGTGGTCCCACTCGGGCCCAGTCCTGTATGTACCATTTCCACTTAATGATACTTGCTTCCTGTGCATGTCCTATCCAGTGAGTTTTAGGTGAACTTATCACCCACTGCATTTTTGGATCTCGGGTCTCAGAACCATATCATGCCTTATGGCCATTTGCTCAGTATCCGCTGGAGCCCAGTAGCAGGCTAGTAACTGTTTCTCAAAGGAAGTATATTGCTCTCCAGCATCTAGTAGCTTTTTGTCTTGTCTATGACAACACCGCCCTTTGTTCCTGATTCCACTGAATTCCTAGGAGCTTCACATTTTGAGAGGGTCCTTGTGTCTTATCTGAATTGCTCCGCAACCCTGTCCAACTGAGTGTGCACCTGTTCTTGTGTTTCTCCCTGAATCATCACTTCATCGATATAATGAGACAACTGCACCCCGGGAATGACAGGTACTTCATCCAAGTGTCCTGCCATGAGCCGGTGACAGATGGCGGGGCTGTGTTTATACCCCATAGGCAAAGATAACATCTTAAATTGTCTTCCGTCTCATGAGAAACTAAATTGGTCCTGACTCTCAGGGCCCATGTTATGGAGAAGGAAGCATTAACAATATCAATGGTTGCATAACAGGTCCCTTTATGTTTTTGTACCTTTTCAACCAAACTGATGGTGTCGGGGGCTGCAGCAGTCAAAGGGGGTGTATATTTATTCAATTCTCAATAATCGATGGTCATTCTATAGCGCCCATCCGATTTGCGTGCAGGCCACAGAGGACTGTTCCACTCAGTGGTGACTGGGGCCACCACACCTGCCTCTATAAAATCCTGTTTAGTCTTACTTATCTCCTTGTGCCCCCCCAGGAGATGTTTCAAATGAACCACCTTGGTGGCTGGGGGCACCTTCACTGGGAGTATCTTCATATGACCCACCCTCACTGCTGCAGCTGAAATGTATTGCTTTGACCCAAGCTGATGATAACCATCATCCAAGTGTGAAGTCATCCCTTTCAGAATGTCAATTCCCAGTATAAACTCTAGGAGGGGCACAATCTAAACAGTGTTTTCTCTTTTTGGTGTTCTCCCTATTTTCATTTGAACATTAGTCAGCACTGCGGGGTTTGCTTTCCACCCAAGCCTGTGTTGGTCTAGTCCCGACCTGTAAACTTTGTTGGATTTTCATATATTAAAGAAGCCTCTGGTGTCTACCAAAGCCCAAAACTTATTAACATTTTTCTTTTTCCAGTGAATTTCTAAATCAACATGCGTCGATTATCTTTGCGAGCCCATCCCAGTACTGGAGTTTGGCCTATTTTCTAATCTGATTTAACCTGTCGACTTTTGCCCAAGTCAAGTCCGGATATAGGCTCTCATATCTGCAAGTCAACCAGTCAGTATTCAAATCTTCCTCCTCCTTCCTCCTCAGAGAAACTTTTTTTGTCCCTTTCTTAATTTATTCTGATATGACAGCATGGTCAAATTATTCTTGGCTTCAACTAGCTGCCTCTCCAATTGCTGATTTTCTTGTTCTAACTGAACACATTTCTGATGTATGTTTCTATATGCAGATAACAGGATTCAGCCCTGTCTGCCTAAGAGAGATAATTCCAGCCCCTTATCTATGGGCACTTTTTGCAAACAATTGAATAACTGAGTTGGTTCAGCATCTACAACACATGCGCCCCAATTCTCACTTAACCCAGCACCACATACCAATTCATTTGCAAGAGCATTATAGGGTGCTTTTCCCACCCTGGTATGTCATTTGGCACCTGGGAAACTGCCTTAGATTTTGTGCCAAACATTTTCACTTTTTAATCTTTTAGTTCGAAAATCCTGCAGAATGATGCTAAGTTGTGTTACTCTACTTTAAACTAAGAGGAAATGATGCCAAAGAATGCAGCACTCTTAGTCTGAGTAATGGATTTTTTAAGGCACTTCCCAGCTATCAAATAAAAGCACAAATAAAAGCACATGAATATATGAACATAAGCATTTAACGTAAATGCAGTGAAACACATGTATACACCAAAAAACTCACAGCAGTTAAACAATGATAGGCAGATAATGTGCAATACAACAAAAGTGAATCGATGCAGTGAAAACATATATATAGTCAAGAGAAATAATTAAGAATTAAAATTCATCACCCAGAGGGTTGAATCTTTCATCCTTGCCAGTATCAAGCTGAAGAACCCTAAAGGCTGAGGCAGGAGGTCTTTCCAACGTGGAATTTCTTTCCCTGAACAGTGTGTTCCTTTCCAGGCGAGCTCCTTCCTCAGGGCCAAGTTTCCCCACTATATATATACCTTAAATGAACTCAAGACGAAGTTCTAGTAATTTCCCCCTCCTTCGGTTATGAAATTGAAGCACTGGCTGTACACGGTCTGCGTTGAAAACATGCAAGTGAAAGGGCCCTGCCCCTATGCGCATTCCAGAGACAGAGCTGTACTTTTCCTTTATGAAAACATTCCCAGGCTGAGATTCTCTCATCATGCCTACATTCCACATCCCCCATGTTATTTTCCTGCACGGTGTGACCCTGTTCTGGTGAGAAAAGCGAAAACACGGCCTGTGTGGAAAACAAGCTCAATGTGGAAAAGTCCTGCACCACCCCTGTGACAGTACCTGGAGCTAAGCACAAAATGGAGTCAGTGCAGGGTAAGACGGGCAGATAACATTACAAATGGGTAAGACCCAATATTGGGTCTTTGTCCTCGCCAGGAGAACTGAGCGTGGGACATAAGCGGTTAAACGATTTCCCATCACAATACATTTGCATTGACTTATGCTTACACCAGCGGCCGCTACTGCCTTTAAACAACCAGGCAAAACAGCAGTGACGGGATCTAATGTGGTGGAAAAATATACCACAGGTCTGTTCGTTCCTTCATGTAACTGTGTCAAAATAGAAAGAGCACAACCATCTCATTCAAGACAAAACAATGAAAAGCCTTTCATGTAATCAGGCATTCCTAAAGCTGGAGCTCTGCACAAACTTTCTCTCAACTCGGTGAAAGCTTTCATGCATTCTTTATCGAAGGGGAACTAGGTCTGTAACTTCTTTGTGTGTCAACTTCTGCAACCTTTTAGAAATTACTGGAAAATTTGGGATCCATTGGCAACAGTAGCTCACCAGTCCCAAAAACATTCCGACATCACTCTGCGTTACTGGGGGATTCATTTGCATAATTGCTGCAACTCTTTCTCAGAACACTTTCTTTGCACCTTTATCAATTTGGTAACCCAAATACTTTACTTTTCTCTGACACTACTGTAATTTAGTTGTGGAAACCTTGTGTCAGTTTGCACCTAAATAATTCAATAACGCTATGGTATCTTGTCTGCAAGCCTCACTTGTATTGGATGCAACCATAAAGTAATCTATGTCCTGCACCAAAGCGGACTGAAATAGCATGTTCAAAGACTCTAAATTCTTTTTCAGGATCTGGTTAAAAATGGACAATGATTCCCCTGTGGAGTGACTTTCCTCATGTAAAGGCCTTGAGAAAAATGCCTGTGACAAATCGATAACTGAAAACCATTCTGTTTCACATGGAAGGTGGAACAAAATCACTGTCAGATTTGGCACTACAGGACAAATGGATACCACAATTTCATTCACCGTTCTCAAATCCTGTACTATGCAATACTTCCCAGTTTTTTCAGAACTCCCTGCTCACCAAAATCTGCAATTACTGGGGAAAACCTTTTATTACTTCTGGGGTCATGTTATTCTGTGGTGTTCTGGGGAAAACTGCATTTAGCTTTATAGACACCTCAAATAAGTCCAATATCTTTTCCAGAGAGATCCCAAACTCTCAGCGTTACTGTGTCTTGTAATTCATCAGGAAGGTCTTTAACCGTCACAGCAGGAAACAGTGTAACGAGAGGATACATCTCATCAGTTTGGCTGGAAGTCTCATCATCGCTATTGGTCTGAATTGCTATCCCTTCATTTTTTCAAGTGATGGAACCTTTTAATTTACATCGTAAGTCTCTTCCTAACAGATTCACAGGACTTCAATCGCCAACTATGAAATGGTGCAAATCTTCAAAGGTTCCTATTTTGACTGGAATGGGCTCTGTAATGGGGTTTACCAAATGCTGGTTTGCTACTCCCACAACCTGAACTGTCCCTCTGGAAAGGGGCACATTAGGGACTTCTTCAGATCTGACCAATGACATTGGCATTCACATATGGAGCATGCTGATCTACCTCCAGTGAAGCAGCCAACACACATTCTTCCTCTTCTGAACTTTCACTCATACATTCTTCACTCACTTAATCTCCACTGAAATCAATCAGTGGGTATTGTGTGATTAACTGATTTACATTTGCTCTTTGGTTCACGTTCTGCTGCGGAACCATTACCTGTTGCCCTGCCATCGGAGCTTGTGGAAGATACATTTGCTGTGGGGCTTGAATTTGCTGTTGGGGAAATTGTACTTGTTGCTGGGGAACTTGCATTTGGACTGCTCCAGTAGGAACATTCATATTTTGATTTTGGGGCCTTTGAACTTTTGAAATTGACTGTTGTCAACCATCTGTGCAAAACCACCACCTTGCACCAAATTATTTACATTACTATAGGGTGACTCCCATTTCCAATGTCTGACATTGCTGCACATATGACAAGGAAGCACTTTCCTCATGTTTTGAACATCAGCCACATTAACATTTGGATCTACTCGAATTCTACGACCTCTACCTCTAAACTGAGGCACCATATTGCCCTGCTGTTGTGCTCCCTGCATTCCTCCTATGTTCAACACTACTTGCGATCCCTGCATGGTAGAACTATTAAATAGGAAGGTTCAGCGAGTGGGCAGATTGTGATTACAGGTCACATTACATACAAACACATCACAATGCATACTTACCAACCAGTCAGGCCCTCTCAGTGTGTAGATGTGCCATCATGTGTGGGACATTGCTGTTCCAAATAATGTAGGAGTCATGCACGGATCCAGGAAACTTGGCTGTCACTTGGGAGATGTACTGATCTGCCAGACAAACCACCTGCACGTTGATAGAGTGGTAGTTCTTCCTGTTCCTATACATCTGTTCATTGACAGTGGGAGGGACCAGGGATACATGGGTGCCATCAATGGCCTCTACCACATGGGGAATCTGTTTCATCTAATAAAAGTCCTCCTTCACATAAGCCATATCCGTTCTTTGGGGAAACCTGATGTAGTTGTTGCGGTATTTCAAGAAAGCACACAGTACACCAGACTGAACATGAACTGAGACATCCCTGTTGTTTGGGCAACAGTATTCTGGAAGTACCCTGTGGCCAGGAAGTGTAGCACTGACAATACTTGAACAAAGGGAGGTATGCAATAGGGATTGCGATTGCCTGGCATCAGATATGGCTCCAACTATCTACATAGATCCATGATTGTCTGGCGATTCAGACATTAGGTCTGGATGAGATGCCTGTCCTCCATGTTTGCCAGGTCTACCAGCGGGCGGTACACTGGTGGTTGTCTCATTTCCCTCATGGCAGGATATCTATGTTGAGAGGAGAGAATGTAAAATAAGTCATGCAGTAGGCACACGTCAGCAGCACATGGTATAGTAGCAGACAGCTAACATGTGAAAGGGATCCATAGCAGTGCTGAAATAAACATTACAAACCACAGAAATGCACATCATATATCGTCATTGCAGTACATTGGCTGAAATGTAAGTCAGATAGGACATATGACATATACGTATAAGAAAATGCGTGGGAGACTGTTCAGTCCTGTACTGATCACACATATGTAATTAAATCAACCTATAGGTATCCAATGCCTATGTACCTCAGAGTAGCTACACCGAACCATCCACATATACACAGGCTCAACACGTCATATTCTCATGATTGGCCCATTATGTAGCACAACCATGAAGTCACAACATTGGGTAACACAGATATCAGGACGATTAGGTGTCAAACGCACTTATTTAAGCACATTCATTGAGTACATGTGCCCAAAATGGCAGGCGTCTGACCTACTGTTCTGGACAGTTGGAAGTGACCTAAGTCTGCCGGCGAAGTCATCGTGGTGGTAGACGGTCACAACCACCGTGCAACTTGTCATAGGTTAACATTGCTGCCTATAGGGGACTGGGACCAATGGCGAGGACCACCGGCAGTGACGGTCCTGTACATGGCGGCCTGACTGCCATTTTCTGCAGTCTTGCTCACTTGACTCCTGACTCTGTTGCGAGCAAGACCTCCACTACATGAGCTGCTGTGTACTACCTCTGAAGCCACCATGCCACGTCCTGAAGGTGATAGGGCCCCTGCCTTCACACAGGAAGAGCTGGAGAAGCTGGTGGAGGAGGTCCTAGCCCTGTATGGACAGCTATATTGGGCACTTGAGTCCAATGCTCCAGCCATGTGTGATTAGTGTTGTGTGTGACGATGAATGGGCCATGTGAACTGTAGTTGCAGTAGATGCATGCATGTGAAATACCGTACAGGCATGTGTGCTGAGAGGATGGGTATGTGTGCTCAGTTGCTGTTACAGTTGTGTAGTGTCATCTCCTGTTGGTATGGGGCCTGTGTACATGACTTTTTCCTTTTTTCTGTGTCATCCATGCAGGTAAACGCCCATCAGAAGAAGGGGATCTGGCGTGCAATCACCAAGCAAGTGCAGACCATGGGGGTCCACAGCAGGCAGAGCACCCATTGTTGGAAGCAGTGGGAGGACCTAAGACACTGGGCCTGGAAGACTGCAGATGCCCAGCTGGGGATGTCCTCCCAGTGAGGGAGGGGTGCACGTTGGACCCTGACCCCCTTAATGGTCCGCATTTTAGTGGAAATCAATTGGTACCACCTTGCCAGTGTATGAGATGTGGATCTGGCATCATGTTTAGATATGTGTAAGTTTTGGACTCCTGTATCAAGACATGATTCTGATTCTGACTGCAAGTGGAGACGCTCAAATGTCAATGTCACATGTGTTGCCCCATCCTGAGATTCCTATTGATGTGAGCTGATGTTTCACCATAACTATTGACTCAAACCTGGTCCATCCATCTGCATATGAGCGTTAGTGGCACTAAGGTGTCTGACCACTCCCATCTGTGCTGATCACCTGTTGTATCAACTAGGTGACTCACAAACATAATTAGTACAGGCACAGGTATGGACTTTATGTGAGGCTGCATCTCATTTACACCACAGATATGGCCTGTGTAAGTCATACCTGTGTTTGTTGTTGTACCCCCATTGTCCAGTCATCTCCATTCTAGTGGGTATGTGAAGGTTGCAACAAAAGGACAAACTACTTTGGGTGTCTGATTTGTGTATTTAAACTCATCATGCTTTTCCATGTGATTGAAATGTGGGCATTTTATCTAAGTCACAGTGGGTTGGTTCTAGACGACCTAAGTACATAGGCAGAGCTAGCCTTTTACAATATGCTATGTCAATGCTATGTGTGTCAATGCCCTACCAATTCCTTACCAACCTTGGTAATATGCTGCCTACATCATGTCACAATGGTTACTTGGGTGCACAACATATAAAGTGAGACACTCTTTGTTACCCTTGGCCTAGCTGATGTGTCCAGTCTGGTGAGGATTAGGTATTGCATCACTTATGTGATCATGAAGTAATGGTTTTGTTGTACCACTATTTCTGAAGCAGGTATTTGTTGTAACAGGAAATGTTGTATCTGCACTGGCAGTCATGTAGGTTCATGTGTACATGTAATTTCCGTGTGCAATTTGTGTAGTCTGGAGTTGGGTACAGATAATCAAATATCAGGTATGGTGTAAGTGATGTTGGTTTTCTCATGTTGTCAAGTCCTGGAACAGTATCTGCAACTCAGGTGGAATGGTAGGTGGCCTATGATGTCAATTGTGGCTGCCTGAAGTGTACTTGTTGTGACACTGCAATCAGTGATTGCCAATGGATGTATCATGTGTGCTTTGTAAGCGATTGTAGCTGCACATGCATTTATTCAGTGATGTGGTGTATCTGTGTTTTGTGTCTGCAGATATTCCTCTTTGAATGTGTGAATGTCATGCCATTCCTGTACTACACGTCAGTTGTCACTTGTATGTGATTCCCACTTATTCTGTCTTCATTGGTTCAGATATTCATGTTGCCGTATATGCATAGGGGATCAGCCAGCCATGAGATATGTATGACAGGTGCTATGTGGTCTGTGAATCGGATAGTCTACACTAGCAAGGGACATTACTAATTGAGATGGACTGGTTAGGTGTTGTTTCAGGACATGCATGATGTTTTGTGACCACTCATCTGCTCTTCCAATAGGTGATAGGAGTATGGAGAGATATGATCTGGAATATGCTTGATATACCTACTTCTGCAAGGGTATGAGTAGCATGCTGACATGGCTTTACAGGTGTTCAATTGAATTACTCCAGTCATGCTAACTTACTTGGAATCTTATGTGGGTATGAGGGATGGCATAAAGGGGTGGATAGTTGTAACATGTTGTTACATGATGTAGGATATATTTAATGCCAGCAAAGATAGCTTAGCCTGGAGATGTTTACGTACAGTTGTGCATGTTTACATGTGTGTATGTAAGGAATATGATAACCCTTTCTCTCCCTCTCTGTCTCTCCCCCCCTCTCTCTCTATTTGTGTGCATCAGCATCTGTAGGCAAAAGAGATGGGGCACAGGCGAGTGGGGATGCTGCTGGCCACAGGACTTGGAGTGCTGCTACAGCCAGGGACCCAGTGGCCCGGAGGGCGAGGGAAGTGCACAGCGGAGAATGGATCTTCTGCATCATCATCTTCGGAATCTTCCTCCAGTGCACACTCCCTGGTGGTAGCAGACCCATCTGGGACTACCCCAGCACCATCTTTGTCTGCCACCCACATTACTACCACCACCCTCCCTGAAGCTCCCCACCCAGTTGTCTGCAGCCACTCACTTAGGAGGGTGGGCATCTCCTTCTCTGCAGGCACCTCTTCCCCTGCCCCATTCAGCCCTGCTGCCCTAAGTGATGAGGCTATTGACCTCCTGAGGTCCATCTCTGTGGGTCAGTTGACAATTGTGAATACCATCCAGGGACTTGCAACTCAAGTTCAACAGGGCGATGCATTCCTGGGTAGCATTCACAGTGCACTGGGTGGTCTACAGAGATCCTTTAAGGCTCCAGCCTCTGCACTGATGGCAGCCAGTCACCCTTTGTCTTCCGTCCCCCCTCCACCTTCCTCTTCCCCATCCCACACCCCTCTTCCCCATCCCAGTCAGAGCACACAGACAGACAAGCAAGCATCGACCTCAACAGCCACAGGTTCTGCAGACAAACAAAAGCACCACAAGACCCACCACCGGCATGCACGCAAACAACACCCACCTGCAGACACACCAACACCCACTACCTGCACAGACTCCCCCACCACCCCTACCTTCACAGACACTACACCGGACACACCTGCAGACACCACACTGACATTCACTGATACAGCCCTGACTCCTATCCTATCCACATTCTGCACAATAGCAGACCCACCACAGGCAACACATCTGCAGACACCACAACCACAGACACACCCATATGCAGCACATCTACCATACCTGCATTCACCACCCCAACTGACAGTCATCCATCCAGCATGGCAACTCCCACTCTCCTCCTCCCAAACACATAAATGCCCACACTCACTCACCCACCCAACAGACACCCAGCACACACAAGCATTCCTTGCACAAACATGCACCCAAAACATCCACCAAGGCACCTCCTACAAGCACTCCCTCTCCCTACACTCCCAAACCCTTTTGCCATGACTGTACCCGTGAGTTGAAGAGGTTTTTCCTCTCGGAGTTGAACATTTTCCCTAATCCTCTCCCACCCTGTGTGACCACCAAGGAGCAGTTTCCCTCCCTAAGTCCAGCCCTACCAACTCCAAGTCCTCCCCTGCCCCTGCTACTACCCATGCCCCTCCCCTGCCAAGAAGTCGACCCCTCCAAAGTGTTCTCAGCCCTCACCTAAGCCACATCCAAAGCCCCCCTCCCAAGCCCAAAGACCCCCTCCCAAGCCCAAGCCCAGAGACCCCCCTCCCAAACCTAAGCCCAACCCCCCGCTTTATCCTTCCCCAATCCCTGAGGTGCCTGCCTGCCCCCTTTATGCCCCTACCTGTGTAGGTAATTTAGCAGTCAGGAGTCATGTTGGGGAAGTCAGACATTCCATCTGTGCATGTTGCACTTTAGTCTTTGGACTGGCCTAAGGGTTTTTTATTTATTGTTCATAGTTTTTTATTTTTCTGTTTATTTATTTATTTATTCCCATACATCTGGGCCAAAAAGTTGTTGGTTCCATCGTTACATATTTGTTCTGCCTTTCATTCATCATGGCTGTTATGGCCTTGCCTGCTTTCTTTTGTGTGTGAGTGTGTTTTGTGTGTGTGGTGATTGTGCTACCTATTGTGTCTGGGTTGCTTGTGTTGGTGTGTGCTTTGCATTTGTGCTGCAGTGATGGTTGGGTATGGTGTGTTGGACATGTATGTTGTTCGGACATTCATTTATTTTGATATTTATGTATTGATACTGTTGGCATTTGTTTGTGGTGTGCCTTTGTGTAGTTGTACTGTGTGCATGAGTGTGTGTGGTGATTGGAATGTCAGAACCGATGTGTGTTGTGTTTGCGTGGTGTGACGTATGCCTAGTTGTGTGATTATGTGTATTGGCACAATGGTGTTGTTACGTTGTGTTATTTGTATGTATTGTCAGGTGGGGGTGTGTGTTGCGGAGTGTTGACGGTGCATATGAGGTGTTGCAGTTGTTGTGTAGTAGTGTACTTTGCTGGTGTTGTGTGTTGTTGTGTTTGACAGTGCCTGTACTGTGTGCTGCGGTTCGGTGTGTGTTTTGGTAGTGTGTGTTGTCCGTAGTGTGTGTAGTGAGTCTGTGCATGTGTGTATGTGGCTGTGTGTGAATGTGCATGTGAGTGTAGGAGTACATGTATGTGTCACTCGCGCCACCCGTACAGGATGTTTATGGTGTGTGCGTTGCGACCTTGGCATTATTCTACAGTGACAGGTAAGTGTGTACTAATGGTTGCTACCGTTGTCGTCGCTGGTTCTGGACTAGTTGGGTGAGCAGGAGCAGCGGGAAGATGTGTAGTTTAGATTCCATGGTGGCTCCTGACGGGTATGGCTTCCTGTAGGTCAGTGTCTCCATTTATACTGTTTTTTTCCGCCAGGGTTTCTGTGTTGGTGCGACTGCAGCGGAAACCTTGCCGGTGTGCAACTTTGTAACCTGTCTGGCGGAAACATGCTCTCCGCCAGCCTGAAGGTGCTTCCCGCCCTCCGTGGTGGATTGATCCACTGACGGTGCAAGCAGTGAATAGCCTGTATTCTGTAGTAAAGACTGCCATGGTCATAATTTTGTGGTCTTCTCCGCCAGCCTGTAGGCGGTACGACTGCTGCCGCCAACATGGCAGTCATGGAACCACCAGACTCGTAATGACCTCCTCAGTGTTGTGGATGCCATTCGCTGGGCATGTGATCTGGCATACTGAGGGCAGTTGTTTTAACCTTTTAAGACTGGTGTGTGGGCGTGAAACCAAGCCGCCTTTCTCCTCAGCCAGCCCAATGGATTTTAGCTATGAAAAATAAGCATGGTGTGTGAACAGCAGCAGATGGGCCAGGATAACGAATATAAACATTGCTGCTAAGTTTCAGGCAGGATAGCTTAATAAATATAAGACATGGATAACATAGGAAATATAGATAATACAAACCTACTGATTCTGGTAGATTTCTCCTACTATATGGCCTATATTTTGAAAATGTGAAGTTTATTGTTTGTTAGTAAAAGGTGTGAGACGTGTATTTCATTCATTTTACATCTTTAAAAGCAGGCCTTGCAGCCTGCTGCAGACAACATGCATTTTTGGCATATCTTTCTAGGTACAAATGGATTACATATTCCCTTCAAGTTTATGGCCGCCTAATTGAACTGTGCAATTTTAGAAAACATTTACACAGAAATGAAATTGTTTTTTTACCAATATATCTGATATTGCAACTTTACACCTGATGTGTCGTTTTTATATCAGTGCACATGTAGCTCAGGTCTAGAAAACAAGCCTCAAATACTCCAGAGATGAAATATCAGATGTCGTCCCCAGCAAATAAATTATGATTATGAAGGAAAATTATTAAATTCATCACAGGGTTTTAATAGGAATGATAAGGTTGGAGAGAGATCAGGCTTTAGTCTGCAATCTTACGGTGAGGTGCATCATTCATTGTACTTCCACTAATTTCAAAGTAGTTGAGGGTCATTTCCAGATATTAAGTTCTTGTGAAATCTGGGATGCTGCCCTTCATCTATACGAGATCTGTCTATTGATATAGTTTCTTTGCCACATTAGTTTGTAGAAGTAAGGTCAAACATGCACGTTTTTTTTTCAGATGTGACAGATGCCCTTGGGTGGTTGCAGTGAACGCTGCAATAACAGTGAAAAACACTTTAGGGCCAAATGCATATGTACTAATGTTTGGAAAAGTAATTACAGGCCTGAATTACAGTTTGGCAGATAGGTTACTCCTTCTCAAACATTACTAATATCCTGTCCACCTTATAACAAGTGCATTGTATCCCATTCTGTTTTTAAAAAGGCAGACGGAATGTCAGTAACATTTCTGATGTTGTACCCATCCACCAACTTTAAATAAGGCCCTAGTGCTCTACAGTAGTGAGACATTGTAACATGACTTGCTGGGAATTCTGGCACCGACAGACTCAAAGTTTTCCAAAGGTAGTTGAACTCATATTTGTATCACAAGCGTAGGGAACGATTCTTGCATCTGCTTTCCATCAGTCGCTGTCACCTGCCTTAGAAATTCCGAAGTAGTTGAACCCCACACCAACACACGGAAAATGTTTGTGATGCATGTCCATACGTTTCACTAGAAGTGGTAGGGTTGTGTAGATGATGATTTATGACTCCAAATGATCTTCCTTCTTACTACTGTTTCTTTCATCACTAAAATGGGAAAGAAGTAAAGGACAATGATTTAGGGACCTGTCAGGCCAAAAGATCTCCCCAAGGTCACAAGCGACTAATTCCCCTGTGACTACTGCTTCCTTCAAGCACATGTTACTGTTGGTTATTTTTAAGCCGCCACGGCACAGCTCCCAAGGCAAGCTAGATCCCAGCCATCAGCTCCAAGTTCAGATTTGGGAATGATATCTATTTTTAAGAACCGTTGTGTGGGAGTGATGAGACACATCACCATGTTTTAGTGCTAGGAAAGGAGATGTGCTGCTAAAGGTTATGCATCTGGGCGTGGGTGCTACACACATTATGCAAATTGATATATGGGCCATTGTTCAAATATCACATTTTTGGGCCAGGGTTATTTGGTTGCTCTTTGCGCACATTGAGAAGTATAACTTGTACTTATATCATCCCACATCTGCATATCACATTCTTCTTTCTGTGGTATAAATAGTGCTTGAACCTTGTTTTACCACTAAAACAAATGGGTATATTTAATAAGATTTTGAGCAATGCTTCCATCATAAAAGTGACATAAAATGGTGCACAATGTTTTTTTTCCAATTTACTTTCCAGAGCATAATTTATTATTTTGTGTTGGAAATTAGCCTGAAAGTAGCACAAACCAGTGCATAGCAGTGCTTTGCATTATTTAGGGCCAAATGAGTGTTACATCTGTGGCACATGAACGTTCCCATGCAGCCATCCATGCTTATTGACGCAAAACCCAATCTACTAAAAACAAAGTAGGCATGATTTTGCAGCCAACAGCTCCAAGGTCAGATTTGGGAATGATGTCCATTTTTAAGAACTGTTGAGTGGGATTGTTGCGGCACCTTTTTTGAATGTCTTTTTTTAAATAGGCACAATGAAAAATACATTTGTTTCTACTTTCATTTCCCACTTTGCATGTGTGTTGTACTGTAGAACACAGATACAAAGTAGGAAAAAAATGTAAGTTAGTCTAAGCATAGTATTTAATACTGGAAGGGTACCCTACCATTACAAAACCTATGCAGGACTCAGGCAGATACCTTGCACTATGCTCCAGCATCGGGGAAAGAGCAGGATAGTACAATATCTCTGTAAATATGGAACTGTCCTGCTCTCCCCCTTTCACGCAATGCAGCATTTTGGTTGCTGTGCAGTGTTGCCTGAGGATTTAATAAATCTACCCCGTAGTTTTTGATAGTGCCTAAGTAGGGCCACAGGACAACAGGAACACAAGAAAAGTGAGAAGACTAACTGTGCATAAATATCATTATCTGCTTACATTTATGTTTTTGTTATTTTTATGCACCTTTTTTGTCAAGAAACAAACATTTCATAATGATACGTCTCACTTTAAAAATTGTTCTTTTTTGTTTTCTTGCATTTTTTCTGAATTTATAGGAAGACATTTTATTGTAGCCTTCACCGAGAATTATTATGGAACTCCAGTCACCCTTGCACTAGAGCTGAGCAGTTATGATGAGCCATGCATGGTGCAGGTCACAGTCCCCTCTCCACCCTTCAATGAGACTGTGTACTTGGCGAAGAACAGCACAACAGAGGTGATCCTATCTACAGAGTACATGCTCACTGCAGGTGAAAAATCAAGGAAGCTAGTGATGGTGAATTCAGATGCGGAGATTTCAGTCATTGCATTTAACAACGCTACCTATACTGCTGATGCTTTCACCTGCCTCTCCAACCAAGACTTGGGCACAGAGTACTTCATTTTCACACCTGGAAACGGAAGTGGGCTAGGAAACCATTTTGCTGTTGCTAATGGCCAAGATGTTAAGACTGAGGTCAATATTACAGTGTCTGGCTCCTTACTCGTTGATGGAATCAGATATCAAGACAAACAGATGGTCACCATTACCCTGGCTCCACAAGAGGTCATTCTCCTCAGTGACAGTAATGACCTGAGTGGCACCAGAGTTGTTTCTTCAACACCTGTGGCTGTTTTCAGTGGTAATAAATGTTATTGGTCACCGGGTAGTGCCTGTGACTTTGTAGTAGAACAGCTATTTCCTGTGAAAAGTTGGGGGCAACAATTTGCTGTACTCCCGCTGATGACTAAAAATAAGCAAGACAGTATTATTATCATCGCTGCAAGACCAAACACCACAGTTGATCTTCGTACTGAAGAAACCACACTACAGTACCTCCTTCAACCTGGTTCTCAGGTCAGAGTGGACTTACAAAATGGGATGCTTGTGAATGCAACTGGGCCAATCATGGTTGGATATCTCTTCCTGGGGGGTGACAGTCCATTAGGATTCATAGTCGATCCTTTCATAACAACCGTTCCACCCAGCAACTTCTCCAGGAGCTACTACAAGTTTGTTACCCAAGACTTTTATTACAACTACCTATTTATTGTGTCTCGCTCATCCTCTTCTTCATCGGATTTTCTGCTCGACCACAGGCCACTGAGTGATTATGTCCTGACTGTGAAGCACATGGAGGGCTTCACTGGTTGGGAAGTGAAATTAGAAAAAATTAGTGGGCAACATGAAATTTCTCATCAATCAGAAACATTTGGAATTTATGTATATGGAGTTGAAAATTGGATATCTTATGGATATTCACTTGGCCAAGCAGACTCGTTTTCAGGTATTGAACTATTCTATTTTAAAATTGTCATTTGTTTTTATTTCTGATGAAGTTTGATCTGTGAAAATAGTGTGTTTGCATGCACTTATGTATGTGCATTAGTAAAGCACAGATCTATCTAGAAAGCAAAAGAGTGCTGAACTTAGGTCAGAGGCCACAATATGATTCAGTATCTTTAACAAGAAGCAGAATGCAGCAGATAGTGATGCCATCATTTCAGGATGCAGAGTTCTTTGACGAGATAAGACTTGAGGATCTTTATGTAGGCGATTTGGGGCTATTTTGATGTCGACAGACAAGTTATTCCAGATCTTGAGAGCACAGAAGGGGAAGGCCAATTATTTGGTTTTATCCTGTTACAGTACTTTGATTCTAAGTGATGATGTCTTGTCTTCTGCCTTTTATAGTGACGTGATGATTTTTCAGCCAGGTAAACAGGAGTACCATTTCTGGTGTCTTGCTATGTGATCGCCTGGTCTTGATCTTATGATATTTTATTTCAATGGTGTTTATACAGCACCCTAATCACTCATAAGGGGGTCTTGGAGCTCTTCAGCAGATGTAGAGGCCAGTCCTAGAGTATTACTCAAAAAGCCAGGTCTTCAGCTTCTTGTGAAAGTCAAGAAGAGGGGATGAGGCTCTGACGTCTTCTGGGAGGTAGTTCCAGGCTTTAGGAGCCAGGTATGGGAAGGCATGCTACCCTGTTCTGCTTTTATATATGCGTGGCGTGTGTGCTAGTGTGTGTGTGTGCTAGTGAGAGCCCAGCAGCGTGGATTTGTCTAGGTGATTGGTATGATTGGTGAAACTTATAATAGCTACTGAGATAGGCAGGGCCTGGGTTCTGGAGTTCGTTGTAGGTGTGGATCTCCACTTGTGTATCAGGAGCCAGTGGAGTTCCCCAGACTAGTCTAACTGCTGCATTTTGTGCAGTATAAAGTCGTCATGTGAGCTGGTTGGTTATCCCTGTGCATAGGGTGTTCCCATAGTCTAGTGTGCTAATGATGAGGGTTTTGGTGATCGTTTTCCTGGTTTTCATGAGTTTGAGGGCATTGGGGGGCTGGGATCCAATGTAGTTCCTTCAGGATTATGGTGCTATGGTTAATCTTCTCCAGGCCTTTAATTATATAAACTGTGTTATGGATTGTCAAATACTTCTGGATCAGATCTTGGACTGAAAATCAGAGTCAGGGAGGAAATGGTTCAATTCATCAGCAGGGAAAGGTGCTATCATGTTGTCTTAGTTTTCTTTGCAAGTAGAGGGTAAAGGTAAGGTTGAATCCAAGCAATTTTACATTGGATGTTAGCTGGTGGATGAAGCTTTGCAGTTTGATTTCAGACAACCAGGGATGAATTTGTGGTTCTTTGTTCCTGTTGATAACAAGGCGGAATTCTTTGTTGATCAGGCTAAGTTTTAGGTAGGAAAGCAACTTCCTGTTCAGAGAGACTGAGGTACGTTTTGAGTTACCAAATGTCACAATCAGTTGAGTTTTTCCAAATAGAGCTTTATGTTGTTAATGTATTTATGGATCTTGACGCAGTGACCAGCGAGTAGTGCTAAGGGGTTGATTGTAGAGGTTGAATAGTAGGGGCAAGATGGAATCCTATAGGATATTGGGAGGATCTGGGACCCTGAATTTCCCATCTGCATGCATTGTTAGTGGTTGGTGAGGTAGGAGTTTCACCAATGTAGAACTGTTTCTATGTGTGTTTCCAGTGCGTGGATCAGTGCTCAGTTGAGTGAATCAAAGACAGTGGAGAGGTCAAGTAGAATCTGGAAGAAAGTGTTATTTGTTTTGGAGTACTTTGTTGGCTATGTGAAAATTGCCAATCCCTGTGCTGCAGTGTGGGCTGAAGCTTAGTTTGACATTTTAGAAGAGGTTGTTCTTGCTGATCTAGCTTTTGAGCAGGTTGGAGATTATTTCTTTGGTGTTCACTTGTCTTTTCAGGGTGAGGGTTTATATGCTGAGCAGTATGTTGATGCCTGTTGTTGGTTGGCAGGTGACTAATGAGTCTGAGTTTTTCTTGATGTGATTCAGTGGGGAGTTTTTGAAGCACTAATAGGTATGTTTTCTCATTCAGACTACCCTTGTGGGTTTGCTGTACTTTGAGACAGGGAGTAGAGTATGGTGAGATAAATAGCCAGTCTGGAGGTAGAGTGGCCTTTCATTGCAGTGATGGATAGGCCATTAAGATGAGGTGACTGATGTTGTCTTTGGAGTGGGTAAGTATTGTGATGTGTTGCTAGATGTTCAGGATATTAAGAGGACATATGAGAAGTCGTTCCATTGTCTCAGTACTTGAATCTCCCGGGAAGTTGAAGTCTCAGAGGATCCTATGATTTTTATTTTGAAGCGAAACAGAGGCAATGAGGTCTGAGCTTTCCTCTGTGAAGGCCTTGTGTCTCTGCACGTAGTGTTGTCTGGGTTGTGGTGAATAGGAAATGGCAGGTGTGGAGCTCAAACCAAACTCCTGTCTTTTTCGTGTGGTCTGCACATTGGACATTTTAGCTTGTGGAACAGGAATACCGAAGATGTGTGTGAATGTGGATGTGACCCATGTTTCTATGATGACTAAGTTCATCCAGATTATGTTGTGCAATATTGCCTGCAATGTCAGGTGCATGGAGGCCTGCAGAGTGTACCTTCATGGGCATGAGTCAAAAGTGGCATGAGTGTGTTTGTGAGAGGGATGTTTATGAGGTTCTTAATGTTTGCATGGTGTGGTTTTGTGTTGGTAGGGGAGAGGGGGGTGTTGCGTGTAATGCACATAGTGAATATTGTTTACCTCAGGTATAGGGGCACTGGCTATCGGAACTTCCTGCTCTATTAGGCCTGAACTGGAGATGCCATTTCTTTTGTACCGTTAGGCAAAGCCACTTATATGAAAAACATTTTGTGACTGAAGTTTTCAGAGGCAGATGAGGTGGAAAAATCAGAGCCGACTCTGATTGTTTGAGGAGGCCACCATAAGGACCCAAACCCTGCCTCTGGGCCTACTGAAACAATGCTTGTTTATGGTTACAAGGGAGACCGACCTTTGGTGGATGGTGAGCCAGGGAAAAAAATAGATTGCACTCTGATTGGATGCATAGGCCACTGACAGATCACATGAACGCCACTAGGCCACCTGTGGCATTCCTATTGTGTGGTGATGCAGGGGGCAAATCTTTGGTGAAGAGGCACACAAAATTTCAGGACAGTGTCAATTTGGCTGGGGTGGCCACGGGGTGCGGAGGTTGGAAAGGGAGTGTTGATACATGACCTCACCATTGGTCATGCTGGGGAAGTGCTTGTGTGCAGTGTGGTGTGATTCCACCCATTCTTGTTTAGTGAAGTGTAGAAAAAATCATAGTGATCTACGATTGTTCAGATAGGCTTCTGTGGGACAATATGACCTGCCGCAAGCCTGCTGGGGCACTGCTTGTGTACAATGAGATGGGAGGCTAATCCGTAGTGATCAATGAGGCAGGTGAAAATCTGAACAGGCTAGATCTGATGATACTGCTGTGGAGTCCTTGTACCTTCACATTCATTTAAAAACAAGCATGGACAAAGCCAATAGGTCTGATGTTGGCCACCATCCTTCATGGCTTTGTCAGTGCTTACTATGTCTTGTCATGGTTTTTGTAAAACTTCACTGTAAGGGATGCTACCACGCCCTTGTCAATCTAAAAAAAGAATTTCAAATGCAAAAATTACTTTAGGGCCTCAGAAAAAACACATTCTGCCATAGTAGTCCATGACACTTAAGGGAAGATGTGTTGCTCGTAAAAGGGCTGAATATTGTCATTTACAATGGAGTCAGCCAATGGCTGAAGTGGGCTGACCCACTGTCGCCATTATGTATGCTGTACTAGGAGGAAGAAAACTGTGAATCACACAATAACAGACCAATAGATGAAGAAGGCGGGGGAAAGCTCTTATAAGCAAGTATATTTTAAAATGAAGTTGGCATGGTTAACACCAGATCTAAAAATGGGGAAGTAAAATATTTCTCTAAATGTGTTTTGCTCCAGAATCATTTATAAGTGATCCGTCTAGCCATAATAACATCTAAACCAGAGGTCTTCAAACTGTGGGTCGCGACCCCCAGGGGGGCCATGGAGTCATCGGAAGAGGGGCACGCATCCTCAGCCACTCCTGCCTCAAATCCAAAACGTCATTGTTTTGGAAAACGACAGCCGTCCTGGAATGGTTCATTTAGATAGCTTAGAAAGCTTCAGCTGAATTGTCATTCATTGAGTCTCCTGTTAAGTGAATCTGAGGGAGGGGCAGACATCTAAAGAAGAGTTCTTGCCAGGAAGCCTGCTTGCCTGAAAGAAATGAAAATATACTCTACCAGTTAATCTGCAAATTAAAACTGTAATCTGCAAATGTAAAGGATGCTTGGGAGCAGGTACTGATAGAATCAGTGGAAGCTTTGTAATGACAAAGATGTATTCTTTTTGAGTGGTAGCAAAAATAATTAACAACTGAACTGTGAAGTGTGTGCTTTTAATTGTAATTGTATTTACATAGTGTTTACTACCCCTAAAGAGGTGTTGAAGGGACAGTTATGTAAATAAACTGTATTACTTTTGGTATTTTGCACATTTTGTAGTAGTCTATTTTATACTGTATGTATGGGACTTACATATTCACAGTGCTTTCTGTCCTCTCCGGTTACACACAGACCTCTGCAGTGCATTAACTAATAGAGGTTTCATAATGCACTAAGTGCATTTCCCACTAAGTAATAACTTTCTTTTATTTATTTTTCATTTAAGGTGGTAAACTTTCAGAATATTTTGGAGCTTATTTATGAGAGGCTTAAGTCACGGAAGTATCACTTTTTTTGACGCTCCAGCAGCACAAGCCTATCAATCATACCTATGAAGGGATGCAAAGCCACTCTAAATGGCTTTGCATGGCCTCATAGATATGGAGTAAGGCACAGCAGCGCAAGCCGGTGTGTTGCCTTACTCTGCACCACGGAGGCGTCCCATCGGCGTTGCAGTGGCTGTTCCCATGCAACACCCATGGATTTTGAAGGGCCCCAGATTTTCATAATCATGTAAACTGGAGCAGTGTCAAAACCTTACACCTCCCCAGAGCAGACGTAATGAGGAGAAAGGTTTTCATTTCTCCTCGTCTTTTCCTCTTTCCATGTGTGTTGCATTCTGCAGCACACATAAAAAAGAGGAAAATACCTCTCAGGATTGTTTTTGTGCAGGAAAGTGCCCCTTCCTGCACAAAAATAATCCTCCCTACATTGGCACTAGGCAGCCATTTGTGAGCCAGCGCAAGGGGAAAGGACAGGAATGTACTGTATTTCATGAATACTGTCCATTCCTGCCTTTTAATATTGGCGTAGGGCAGCGTAGCAAGAAGACTTTCGGCACTGCCCTACACCAATTCCTCATAAATGAGGACCTTTGTTTTTAGCCACACCTTTGACCACTCCACTACACACGCTGACCTTTTGTTTCCTATACACTGTTTAATATTATTTCTTCACCATAAAAATGATTTGTCAGGGGCATTGGGGACATTTCTTATTGTCGATTCTCGAAGTTTTTTTCAGGAGGGGGCCTTACGCCTAAAAACGTTTGGAAAGGGGGTCCTGGCATCAAAAACTTTGAAAACCTCTGATCTAGACTATCTCGGTATCAAGGATGCTTCTGCAACAAATTATATAAAATCGTCACTCTGCCCCTGATGCCTGCAGCTATGATGGTAAACCAGTCTTATTTTCAGTTGAGATTATTTAGGGAGAGGCAGATATGTGCCCCGTTGACTGGATGCTTTCCAATGTTTGTACATAAGAATTGTTTGGTGCACTACTCTAGAGTAGGTTAAGGCCTGTCCATCTGTTTAGTTGTCAGAAAGAAGTTCTTTTACATGTTTTTTTGGTATTATGTTAACTAGTTTGAGGAATGTTCTTATAGCTCCGTTCATTTGGCGTCTGGAACTTGCTGTTGAGACACCCAGTACCTTGTCTTTTTAACCCTTTATGAACTATACAGTTTGTTCTAACATATTTATTTTCAGGCACTGGCCTAGTGGTGTTAGAGACTTTTGGAGAACCCACCTTCTCAAGATTGTGTTGTTGCACTGCAACAACACAATCTTTGTGTTGCAGCGCCTTGAGACCCTCACAGGTGAGTAGTGTGCTTTACAAATTCATGATTGATTCCTTCCACATATGTTTACAACACAGTGACCAGTTGATTAGGAGTGTGAACTCACATATTACCATAGCAAGCAAGGGGTTTGGGGTTTCATCCCCTTGTGACAAACCTTTGGAGTTGAAGATTTGCATTTTGAGAATCTTGCTATTCAGTTTTAAGAACAGTTTTATGTTGGTTTTTATGTGGAATTGTACCTGTTATGCCAGTTTTACGCTTAATATTAAGCATAGAATGTTTTATAACTGTGTCAATGGAATATGTATACATTTCATATAATTTAAGTATCAATTTGTATAGTATTTGTATGGTTTTAGGACACATTTCTGTACTAATTAAACACTCAGTGAGTGTTTGCTTCTTACACCTATGTTTCCACGACTCCTCAAAACTCAGCACTGCTCAAAAATGTGCTCTGTTGTTGGATTTACCCCGTTACTGAGGCCTCCCTGTGGGTGTAAATGTGTGTGCATTATACTTTTGGAGCTCACGTTATGTGTATTTACGCTTGCATATTTTTTTTCCAAGCCCTAAATCGAATTTAAGTGAGCAAAGACCTTTTGTGACGGGGTGCCTGGAGAGTAGGTTGGTGTGAATGAGAGGTTGATCTCGGCCGTTGCTGACCTTAAGAAGGTTACGAGATGTACCGAACACTTAATGGCCACAGAAAGACTGGGCTCCATCGTACTTGACATAACACATCCCTTGATGTCAATGTGTGTTCTTTCATTAACAGCTGTGCCGCAAGATTATGTTGTGGATATCGAGATAAGCTTTCCCAATGCATCATTCCTGGAGCCTCTCAAAATGTTCCTGAAAGAGCTAAACTATATCAATGCATTCTTAAACTCTAATGTGATTACTATAACCAGCATCACGGTCACTACAGGTAAGTGTCTATGAATTATACAAATATGGGCTGTGACTTTTTTAATCAGCCTAGTATAGTGCACAAAGTGTGTAACACGGACTGCGCACAGCAAGTCGCCATATTGTAATGAAAATTAAATGCATGTGAACATTTTAAAAATGTGTTGTTTTAAGCACCTTATTGTGTCTTCCCTTTTGTATGGTATTTGTTTATGTTTGTAGGATAATAAAATGCACTTTGAGTCACGGACTAACACGTTTCCATGAAATAAATAATAATTGACATTATTTGTTTAACTGCTTTTATGAAAAACTGTGAAATATGTCAATAGACATGAAACATTGACGAAAAAGCCTGTGAAAGGTAATGCAATAAATTAAGATATTTCCTTATGTGTTCGTGTTAATATATAAGGAAAAACGTATTTCTTCACTGTATCTCACTTTACATTTACATTAATTGTTGGTCATCTCTATCTCAAATGATCAGTGATTTTTAAACAGTTTCCTGGACTCGTGTAAAGTAGGAATTTGCGCCTAACATGGGTTGAGGAGAGAGGTAGCTTTTATGATTTCAATTGAGTTTGCAGTGTCCTGCTCTACTGAGAATAGTTATATGTCAGTGTAGCCAAAATATTGACTCCCATGTTGTTAGAAATGGGGTCTTTGGTTGGCACTCAGGTTACCCCCTGTCCAAGCAAGAACCCTCACTCTAGTCAGGGTAAAGGAGAATCATCCTCAGTTAACCCCCGCTCACCCCCTTGGTAGCTTGGCACAAGCAGGCAGGCTTAACTTCGTGGTCTAGGTGTAAAGTATTTGTACCAACACACACAGAAACTTAATGAAAGCACTACAAAATGACACAACACAGGTTTAGAAAATAGAAAATATTTACTAAAACAAAACAAGACCAAAACGACAAACAAATCCAGCATACACAAGTCAAGATATTAATTTTAAAAGCAAAAGAGTCTTAAATCCTTTTGTAAACAGATAAAACACTGTTAGCGTTGAAAAGTACCTGGGTAGCGTCAAAATGACATGCACGGGCTAGTGTGCGTCAAAAAAGGTAAGCGGTGTGTCGATTTCTCACCTACAAGCGAGACCGTGCGTTGTTTCTCCTTCTCCGGTCGGGTCGGTGTACGTCGTTTTCCCTCTCTGAAGGAGAGCGAAGCGTCGATCCGGGCAGGCGTTGTATAATTTTTCCGTGCCCGGCCAGGTTTGCGTTGAAAATCCTGCTGCACGGTGTTAGCAAAACCGCGCTGTGTGGGTTGCGATGTTACCAGCCTCCGTTAGCGATGCAGCACATCATTTCTTCAGCCGCATGCGTCGATCTTCCAGCCGCGCTGCAGGCGGTGCGTCGATTTCGGCCACGGAGTCGGCGGCGTGTCGTTTCTTCAGCTGCGTCTCGGAGGTTGCGTCGGAAATTTCCCTGCACAGCGGTCTGTACGTGGATTTTCAATCTTGGTCTGCCAGCTTCACCTGTCAAGGCCCCAGGAACTGGATAGGGCATCTCTTGGCAGGTCAGGAGTCTCAGCAGAGAGTCCAGGTGCTGGCAGGGGAAGTCTTTGATGACCCTGAGACTTCAACAACAGGAGGCAAGCTCAGGACAAGCTCTTGGAGATTTCTTCACAAGCAGGAATGCACAACAAAGTCCAGTCTTTGTCCCGTTTCACCAGGCAGAAGCAGCAACTGCAGGAGAGCGCCACAAAGCATAGTCACAGGCAGGGCAGCACTTCTCCTTAGCTTTTCAGCTCCTCTCAAGGCAGAGGTTCCTCTTGATTTCCAGAAGTGATCTAAAGTCTGTGGTTTTGGGTGCTCTTCTTATACCCATTTTGGCCTTTGAAGTAGCCTTACTTCAAAGGGAAAGTCTCTCTTGTTTGTGAAATCATGCCTTGCCCAGGGCAGGCCCCACACACACCAGGGGGTTGGAGACTGCTTTGTGTAAGGGCAGGCACAGCCCTCTCAGGTGTAAGTGACCACTCCCCCACCCCTCCTAGCACAGATGGCTTGTCAGGATATGCAGGCTACACCCCAGCTCCCTTTGTGTCACTGACTAGAGAGAGGTGCAAACAGCCCAACTGTCAAACTGACCCAGACAGGCAATCCACAAACAGGAAGAGTCACAGAATAGTTTAAGCACGAAAATGCCCACTTTCTAAAAGTGGTATTTTCAAACACACAATCTCAAAACCAACTTTACTAGTAGATGTATTTTTTATTTGTGAGTCCAGAGACCCCAAACTCTACATGTCTATCTGCTCCCAAAGGGAATTTACTCTTTAATCATATTTAAAGACAACCCCCATGTTAACATATGAGAGGGATAGGCCTTGCAACAGTGAAAAACACATTTGGCAGTATTTCACTGTCAGTACACATAAAACACATTACTATATGTCCTGCCTTAAACATATACTGCACCCTGCCCATGGGCTACCTGGGGCCTACCTTAGGGGTGTATTATATGTAAGAAAATGGAAGGTTTAGGCCTGGCAAGTGGGTACACTTGCCAAGTCGAATTGGCAGTTTAAAACTGCACACACAGACACTGCAGTGGCAGGTCTGAGCCATATTTACAGGGCTACTAATGTGGGTGGCACAACCAATGCTGCAGGCCCACTAGTAGCATTTGATTTACAGACCTCGGGCACCTCTAGTGCACTGTACTAGGGACTTACCAGTAAATCAAATATGCCAATCATGGAAATCCAATTACACATACGTTTTACATAGGAACACTTGCACTGTAGCACTGGATAGCAGTGGTAAAGTGCCCAGAGTAACAAAAACAGAAAAAACAGAGTCCAGCACACATCAAGAACCTGGTGAACAGAGGCAAAAAGTTAAGGGAGACCACGCCAAGGATGAAAAGTCTAACACATGTCATGAAGTATACATAGGTTAGTATAGACTTCCATTCTTAAGTCTTGCAAGTCGAAATTATTGCGGCGGTATTTCTGCAAGAAGATATTAAATCTACTAGTATCTACTGCATTACCTCGAGAGCATGGTGCATGATAAGGCATCTGCTTCTACTTAGGTCTCCCAATGGCTTGTTCCAGATGCTGAACACTGTAGGGGAGAGTATTGAGCCCTGCAGACTCTTTACTGACATGTCGTGATTCTCAGTTCTTGCCTTTCCCCATTTTCATTTAGACTTTTTGGAAGGAGGAGAGCCATTTCACGATTTTCCTATTTATAGGACAGGGTGTTCCCATGGGGTGAGAAATGTCTTGTACCCACTCTGAGGCAGAGAGATCAGGGAGGACATGTAGACAGCCTTCACCTTTGCCAAGAATGCACAGTGCACCTTTTAATATTCTAATGGTGGTGGTTTCTGTCTTTGAACCTGGTCAAAAACTGACTGCAATTGCTTTAACAACCTGTAGCTCACTTGTGTTAGGTACGTGGCAATGCAATTTTCTATTGTCTTCCACGTAAATGTATGGTCGGTGATTAGTTGAAAAATGTTAGTTATTCTAATCATCTGATTGGGGATGGCTGAAGCTTTGTTCAATGCAAACTATGACCAGGGCAGGCACAATGGAGTGGCAGAGGTGTAATATAGTCCTGTACTTTGCAGAGCATTCCATTGGCAAAGCCAATAGTCTCAGCCATCAAACATTAGTTTTATCAATTCATTTTTATACTTTTCTTAATTGGAATTGTTGCCTTAATATTGAGCTTTAAGTAAAGAGGATGTGCTTGCAGACAAAGAGGTGCATCTCCACAAAACACTGATACTTCCACTTAAATAAACAAAATAACTCTCTCTTTAGTGGATATTCTGTTATATTTCTCAACAGCAAGTAACAGCCACAAAGAATTGAGGGAAAATGATGGTGGAGTATGTAGATAATTTGGTTGCCTTGAATATTGTAAAGTAAGTGAAAGTTGAACCATTGGCTCTCCTCTCAGAGGAGAAGAGTTGAGAGTATATGATCCCCTTTGCTCTGACAGCTCGAACAGAAGTGATTGAAATCATGTGAGGATGTGGTTTGTTGGTTAAGGAGGTGTAGCCCTACTCAAGCAACAGCCACAGACCTTGTCAGAGTGAACCAAAACAAATCACTAAATTAACCTGTTCTCTACCTTGTGGTACATTGGCACAAAAGCAGTCAGGCTTAACTTAAAAGCACCTTGTAATGTATGAAGTGAAAACACAACTTTAGAAAAACCCAATGCCAAATGAAAAAAAAATACATTTTAATGAATTATTTGACACCAAAAAGACAAAAATGTAATTGGTAGAAGTGCAGATATGCCATTTTAAAGCGTCAGGTAAAAACAGTGCTTTAAAGCACAAAGTGCCATCTCTGGTTATTTGGTCATGCTGGACCAAGACATAACCAAAAGTTCAGGCCAACCACAATGGTGCACTGGGTGGATACAGGGCCAAGGTTAGGTCCACTGAGAATTGTACCTTATGTCCTTGATATGGGCTGCTGTGCCACAGCGTTTCTGAGGAGCAATGCAGGATCCCGTGCCAAGTTGGTTCTGATGAGGTGCTGCAAAGGCTGCAATAGAAGGTACACGTCAGGTTGTGTCATGCTGAATCGGTCCAATGACGAAATGTGAGGGCTGCATTGTGTTGCGTCATGTTGTGTTTTTTTGGAGACCACAGCTGAGCTGACAGAGCACCTTTATCTCCACTTTTAATGATCCAGGACTAGGGAAGCACCAACTGGGGGGACAAGGACTAACAGCAGGCAGAGTCCAGGTGCAAGGTTCAAGGGTGTTCGAGTTCAGAACAGGAGGCCAGCCAACTAGCCCTTGGAGTCCCTTTTCTGGTCCTATGGTCAAGGTGCAGGTCCAGTCCTTCTTCCTTAGGTAGGAGGACAGCAGAGCAGCCCTTCTTCTGAGTCTTCCACAGGTCCAGCAGTGATTTGAAAAGTGGGTCAGAGGGTCCCATTTTCATACTTGGTGCCTCCTTTGATGTTGGAGAAACGTCTGGAGGCTTATCCTCACAGAAGTGTCTGAAATTTCTTGCCTCGTTGCCTTGCCCTAGTCTGTTTGGAGACATAAAAGACCAGTATGACGTTTTTTGGGTGAGAGATGAATCCCATTCTTTAGAAGGGCTTGTGGGACTGTGCACAGTTCGCCCCCCCCTCCTGACTGAGACTGCTCATCAAGGCACACCTAGCACCCCCCATTGTATAGTTGTCTGGGAGGAATACAGAAAGGCCAACTGCTAACTATACCCAGTGATATGACCCAGGAAGAGCATGAAGGCTCCAGATGGTTAGGGCAAGAACATTTAAACTTTGTGAATGTGGCAGTTCCAGAATTGTGACTTAAAGTCCAACTTTACTATTAAAGAGGAATTAAATCCCTATTCCTCAGACACCAAGCATGACATTTCCACCTGCTCCCAATCAAAGGTTAGCATTTATTAAATTTAATAAGGTAAAGCACCTGCTCCCAATCAAAGGTCAGCACTCATTAAATGTGATAAGGTAACACAATACAGTGGCAATCAATTTGTAAATTTTTCCATACCAGGTCCAATTTCCAAATGAAAGTGTTGTTATAGAGTACAAAAAATTTGTGGGAGCAGGGGCTCCCCTGTCTGGCGCTTTGTTGCATTTGGATTTTGCCTGCTTACCCCTGCCCAGATACAGTCTAGTAGTAGGACTCTGAAACACTGCTGTAACTGCCTTTAGATAACCTGGCTCAATTCCATAACAACCCCTAGCTAATCTCAATAAATCCCAGGAAACCCTATCAAATGCCTTTTTTTGCATCCAGCAGTATCAAGGCCATAGGGCTCCCAAAAACCACTGGTGCATCAAAGAGTGTTATGACCCAGCAGGTGTGGTCTATAGATCCCCTCCCCTGGGATAAACCTGTGCTGCCAGGGAGAGACTAATTTTCCAATCACTTGCCTTTGATGTGAGGCTAATATTTTAGAATACATTTTTGTGTCGCTATTAATTAAAGTCATAGGCCTAAATGTCCCTGGATTTTGTCGGGGTTTATCTTTTTTTTGGAAACACAATAATGTTTGCTAAGGACCATGAGTATTGGGCTGGATGACCCTTTTAATTCTGATAGAATACGACAGCAAATCCGAATTTAAGTACAAGAAAAAACCTTTAAGAAAATTGAGTGAATTCGTATCCATGCCTGCTGCTTTTCCTGACGGCAAATCCCTAATAGCAAATTGTAATTCCTCCATTGAAAAGAAGGATTCAAGCCGATCACGGTCCTCCGGTCTAAGTTTCCTGAAGGGAACTAAATCAAAGTAATGCCCTATATCCTATTCTGAACTATCCTTATCTTTTTCTTCTTTATGCAAATTCTCATAAAATCACTGAAATACCTCACAGATTCCGTCAGCATCTGCAACCAGGCTACCACGGGAATCCCAAATCTCCCTTATTTCAGACTGAGGACTTATTTACAAGCCCCTTGCGCAAGCAGTCCCCCTACACTGTGCCACACTTACAAACTGGCACAATAGGACCATTGCACCAGTTTGCAAAGCCCTGTGCCACTTATACCTGCACCAGGTATAATGTATGCAAGGTGGGCTTTCACGTGTTAATAGCCACGCAGAATTAGTGCAGTGAAATTTACCACATTTCACTGTTCTATTCTGTGCCTTTTACACCAAACATTTTTTAATGCTTGCTCAGAGCAGGCGTTAAAGTGATGCTGGGCTTTGTAACTTGGAACCCTCCTTGCATTGCTGGAGTAGCGTCAGCTTACCGACATTGCTCCAGCACTGCGCCACTTTTGCGCCAACAGATGCACCAGAATTTCTGGCACATCTGTGGAATTGTACCCCATATAGCGCTGTATCATAAATACAGTGCTACCATGGAGTAGTTAAGGGGTCTGGGGCTGGTGCAAGAAAACTGGTGCATCGATGCTGATGTGCCAGTTTCTAGTAAATGAGGCCCTGAGTGTCTTTTTGCCTAGCTTGGACCACCAGCTGAAGGCCAATCTGTACACTATATTTTTAACTCTCCCTTTTCCCTTTTTCATAACATATATTTTGCAGCAGCTTTCCTACTTAAAATGTCAATAATCACTCCCTTAGCCAGAACTATCTTAGTTAGCACCCCATCAACATCCACCCCTTAAGAGGCCATCGCGAATAGCTGAGACTCATTTTCCTCAAGGGCGCAGTAAAGCTCAGTGATCCGCAGCCTTTTGTTCTTTTGATGGGTAATCCAAAGCTAAGATTTTCCCCATGAATACCGGCCTTAAAGGCATTCCACAATGTCCCCACTAAGGCACACCCTAGATTATTTTCCAAGAGTTCTGGAATCTACTGATTCATATGATGTACATAGTTATCATTTACAGAAAGTGCCCAATCAAAAGTCCAGTTTCGAACCATAGACCGCAGGCCCATCCCAGCTAGCTTTAATACCAACAGATTATGGTCAGACATGCTCCTGGGAACTTTTTCAATCTTGGCCCCATGTAAAAGTACATTTGAAACAAACATGTAGTCCAGGCTGCCATGAGTCCTGTGTGGTGCAGAGTAATAAGTATACCACGTGTCTGGCATTTTAAGCCTATTTCAAGCATCAGTCAACCCATGGTTATTCCCTAGGTGGATCAAGGACCTTTTGCCTTACAACCTGTATAGAAGAATGCCCCTTTCTCTAACCACCCCCAGTTCCTTTGAAATTAAAATCCCTGCAAAGTACAATCAGAGTAGGCCATAGGGCCAGTTTATTATTTAACCAATAAAACAATGTTGGGTCGTCAACCACTGACCCATAAACCACTGCTAAGGTGAAAAGGCTGTTCCCATGCTGACACTAGGTAATCGCACATCTCTCAAATCTATCTAATTTTGTGCGTGTGAAACAATGCAAATTTCCCCTTCCCAGAATAGCAATCCCTCGAGTCCTTACCCCATGTGTTGTACTCCTAACTAGTTTAAAGCCCATAGTTTTCAACAGATATTTCGTTGATTCTTCAATATGCATCCCTTGTATGCATAGAATGTTTGCCTACAATACTTTCAGGTCATGAGCCACTATTCTCCTCTTACCATTATTGTTCAAACCACAACTATTAACTGATGCAATTCCTATCTAACTCATGCTCATTATTCCACAATCAACACTGCAGTACTAAGCTCCTAAATTTTGCTTGGAGACCTGTTCCTCCGCAATAGTCAATCATGGTCCTTGAGATCTCAACACTTCTCCTCATATGCTGCCTCCAAAACCCCTGCCCAACCCAAAGACCCCCACCCCCAGGTGCCAGTCCCCACAACCTCACTCCCTATCCACCACCACATCCCAAGGCAGGTATGCCTCCCAAGGCCTGAATGATGACTATCGAACCACTCATCTAGTGTCCACCCCAACTCCATAAAAAACAGCAAAAGGGAAATAAACCCTTATCAGAATCAAGGTACCCCTTTACACTAACACCAGTTACCTAGAGAAAAAAGCAAAGCAAAACATGTCTAACCTCCTTTCTACCACTCCGTACCCTATGAAGGGGCACCCAGCGTCCCCCCCAAAATACCCATTGTACCAGCCCACTTCATCCAGTATCAAAGCAGACAGATAAAACCCGATAAGCACAACCCCCATCCTTTTCCTGCCCCCCAAGGCCATCTTGTTGCCATTGAATTCATATATCTCTGACAAATGATCAACACCCTAGGAGTCTTTCCCAACCCCAGGGGAGATATTGTTTAAGTGCTCTAACGCCTTTATCTCTGCGGTAAAAGTCTGCACTTTGTCATCATAAATTATTTTCAAATGAGCCGAGTTTAGCAGATAAGCTTCACCCCGTAGATCCTGAGGAGGTTTGATATGCTGCCTAAGCCACCATCTTCTCTCCACTGTGGCATAACAGAAGTCGGGCGGTTGAAAAAGGAGTGACCCTCACAGTTCTGCTTGGTACCTGGGTGGGCTTTTTCAAAAATAGCCTGTCACAGCAAAAAACCTCCAAAGTAAATTAAAACGGCTCTGGGCCTGTCCACCTCTCCCGCCCGTGATTTTCTTGGCATCAGGGAGTAACGATGAACACACACTGAACTTCCAGGTCCCAATTTCAAGTAGTACGTTCTGGAAAAGCTTCACCATGAAAGCCTGGATATCACTGCCTTCTATCCCCTCTGCTAAGCCCACAACTTTTAAATTGTTTCTGCTCTGCCTGTTTTCAAAGTCCTCCATCTTCCACATCAGATTAACCATCTGTGCTTGTTGCATTTCAGCTTGCCCCCGTTGCACCCGCAGATACTGTTCCAGCATTGCAGTGCGCTCTTCCACAGAGGAAATCCTATCTCAGTTCAGGTCTTATTCACTTTCCTAATAGCCCCTTGAAGTTTCTTAGTGTCCGTGCGTGCTCTGTAGCTTTCCACACAATTCTACTCCTGCAGCTGTTTTATTGAATTGTAAATAAGGCACAATGAAGGCTCTACTCTGGCAGCCGGGGGGCTGGTATTCATTTTCCCTGAGGGGGTAGGTTTTTTCACACCTGGGATCTACCAAGTAGACTTGTCTGGTCGCTGAGTAATCCCATTTCAAAGCTTGTGCAACTGGGGATCTTTCCTGCCCCTTGATGCTCTGTTTGAAGCTTTCCCTCCTCAGTTTACCCCCCCTCCTCAATGTTTTCCCTGCTTAACAGTACTGCTTACATCATCAATTGTTTCACTTGAGATAGCTTCGGAGGCCTCGACACCCCTCAAGATACCAATATTTGATGTTTACCTAACACACTAGAGCTTGAATTGGGGGAATTTTACCCATTAGTAAGCATAAAAGAAAATGTGTTTCCATGCTCGGGAGGGTCCCCATGTTGCTTAACTTTCTCATCTGCCCCTGGGTAGTGGGGCTCAGGTCACTCAGTGTGGAATAAATGCAGCAGGAGCTTGAGGGGGCCCTTTGAGAATCGTGCATAGTTAGCTGGAGGCAATCAGCAAAAGCCAGAGATGATTTATCAGGTGAGTGCTTCATCACCCATTCCTCCCCAATTTCCCTCTCTATTTCCTTCACAATATGCCTCTGTTGGGTTGGCATCGCCAATTTTTGTTTTTGTATAGCTGGATTTAAAGAAACTCTGGCCGCCTTCAGACCCCCACATTGACCTGTTTAATCAAAGGAGATTAAGGTGGTCATTACAACCCTGGTGGACGGTGTTAAAGCTGCGGTAATACCGCAAACAGGCCGGCGGACAAAAAAAGGGAAGTATGACCGTGGCGGAAACCGCCAACATAGACAGCCACTTTAACACTCCGACCGCCACGGCGGTACAGACAGGCAGAGCATCGGTCACCGCCAACAGACAGACGGAAGACAAAGTACCGCCCACAGTATCACAACCCGCCAATCCGCCACCTTTTCCGGGGTGGATTCACAGTGGATAAAAATACGACGGAAACAGCTCTTGCAATGGGAAAACGCTCACCTCAACACACTCCACGAGGAAGGAGGCCACCATGGAGCCCGAACTACAAATACTCCCTGCGCTTGTCTTGCTGCTCCTCTACGATCACCAGCAACGTAGGCGCAGGAGACAACGGTGAGTACTGCACCTATGACATAGGGGAGGCAAAAGTCAGGGGGACATACACGCAACACCCCCACCCCGACCCTCACCCACTACAACACACACACCAATGCATTTCCGAACATCACAGTAACAACCCCAAACCCCTCCGGAAGAATGCTAAGACAAAAGGAAATGAGTTCAAACATTGTAATGTATCAAAAAGTCAGTAAGCACATATATACATCAATATATACACATTCCAAATATATACATCACGATTAGTAGTACAGGTATGCACATTTCAATGTCCTTGGACAACTGGGCCAAAAATGCATGGGCGAGGCCCACACTAGATACCTGTCCACAAACAGAGAGAACACTGCAGGGGCATCAGATAGAAATACAACAGGCACCTCAGGGGGAAGGGAATGGGGGGGCACCTCAACCGGATGACAGCACCACGCCAGATCCACGACGGGGCTCCATGCCCATTGATGTATCCTGGGGAGTGCAAAGCCACAGTCTCTCAAGTCTCTACAGTGGGTGGCTTGCCCACTGTACCATCCTGGGGAGTGCAAAGCCACAGTCTCTCAAGTCTCTACAGTGGGTGGGTTGCCCACTGTACCATCCTGGGGAGTGCAAAGCCACAGTCTCTCAAGTCTCTACAGTGGGTGGGTTGCCCACTGTACTATCCTGGGGAGTGCAAAGCCACAGTCTCTAAAGTTTCTACAGTGGGTGGCTTGCCCACTGTACCATCCTGGGGAGTGCAAAGCCACAGTCTCTCAAGTCGCTACAGTGGGTGGCTTGCCCACTGTACCATCCTGGGGAGTGCAAAGCCACAGTCTCTCAAGTGGATGCAGGTCTCCACTGGTTCTGGAGGGGGACTGATGCCCAGAGTGCTTCATCCTGTGAAGAACAGACAGAGTGGATGCAGGTCTCCACTGGTTCTGGAGGGGGACTGGTGCCCAGAGTGCTTCATCCTGTGAAGGATAGACAGAGTGGATGCAGGTCTCCACTGGTTCTGGAGGGGGACTGGTGCCCAGAGTGCTTCATCCTGTGAAGGACAGACAGAGTGGATGCAGGTCTCCACTGGTTCTGGAGGGGGCTGGTGCCCAGAGTGCTTCATCCTGTGAAGGACAGACAGAGTGGATGCAGGTCTCCACTGGTTCTAGAGGGGGACTGGTTGCCAGAGTGCTTCATCCTGTGAAGGACAGACAGAGTGCATCATGCTCCCCGTGGCGGTCCCAGTTCCGTCACTGTCCCAGCTGCACATGGGCTGACGATGCTTGATTTGGCAGTGCTTTGCCCTGTTCAGCGGTCTTCACCATGGCGGTCTTTGCCCTGTTCAGCAGTGCTTTGCCCTGTTCAGCGGTCTTCACCATGGCGGTCTTTGCCCTGTTCAGCGGTGCTTGCCTTTGCTGTCTCTGACCTGTTCAGGGGTGCTTTGCCCTGTTCAGCGGTGTGTGGCATTACGGTCCCTCAGTGCCCAGCGGGGCTGTGGCTGCCGGGGCCCTCCAGGTCACTGACGCTGGCAGTGGTCTCCTGACCAGTAACAATACTGCTGCCCTCCAGGGCACTGACTCTGGCGGTGGTCTCCTGACCTGTGACGATACTGCTGCCCTCCAGGGCACTGACTCTGGCGGTGGTCTCCTGACCAGTGACGATACTGCTGCCCTCCAGGGCACTGACTCTGGCGGTGGTCCCAGGACCAGTGACGACAGTGCTGGCGGTGGCGTCCCGGCCGGAGGGGAGGATGGCGGCCTTCTCCGCCGTGCTGCTCTTCCCAGACTTTGGAGACTTCTTCTGCCCCTTCACCACCTTGGGAGGAGTCACAGCTTACTCAGCACTCCCCCCGGGACCCTTGTGAGCTGTTTTGCCGGCAGGAGTCTTCACCCTCTCCTGTCGGACACTTTCCAACTTAAGGTGCTTTACAGGGGGTGGACTGGCAGTACTTTGGCTCCGTGTCACACTGGCTGCCCTGGTGGCCGGTGCACTCCACACACCTTTAACACGCACCACTGGTACCGGACTTTTTTTGGCTGAGGTGCTACTACGGGACCTATGAATTGGAGGGGTGGGCGTGGTGGGAAGGAGCTCAACGTTTCTGAGGAAGAGTTTCTGACGAACACTGGGACGGTAGCGGGAGGGGGTCTGGGAGTGGAGGAAGAGGAGGTGGTTGTAGGAGGTGTAACTATAGGTGATTTGGGTGCAGGTGCAGGTACTGGAGGCTGTCGTGAGGTGGATGGATGTTGGGTGTGTGGGTGTCCGCATTTGTGTACTTTGGGAGGGGGCGTCACAGACACACTGGGAGTGGGCACGGGAAGTGTAAATGGTAGTGGGGGTGGTGAGTGCAGGTGAGCGGGGTGTGGTGCTGGGTGTTGTGGTGCGAGTCCTAGTGCCTGTAGATGTAGTGCATGCAGGTGAGAGTGTAGACGAGACTGGGAGGGAGGAGGGAGATGATGAGGAGGGGGACACAGTGGAGGCAGTGGATGTTGCTGTGTCTGTATGTGGGTGATGCTTGTGTGAGTGCCTGTGAGTTGTGTGGTGCTTATGTTTGCCTGAGCTACTTTTGTGTTTTGAGGTGTGTGCATGCTTGTCTGATGGTGTGCTTGGGTTAGGCTGGGGTACAGGGGACTGGGTCTGGGTGGAGGAAGTTGGAGAAGGGAGGCTAGACACAGGGACAATGGCTGCCATCAGTGCTGAGGCCAAAGCTTGCAGGGTTCGATGAAGGGCAGCCTGACCAGAATGAATGCCCTCCAGGAATGCATTACAGTGTTGCAACTCCCTTTCTACACCCTGGATGGCATTCACAATGGTAGACTGCCCAACAGTGAGTGACCTGAGGAGGTCAATGGCCTCCTCAATGAGGACAGCAGGGGTGACCGGGGCAGGGGCTGATGTGCCTGGGGCGAAGGTGATGCCCACCCTCCTGGGTGAGCGGGCACGGAGCGAAGGCTGAGGGGCTGCTTGGAGGGCGGTGCTGGTAGGGGGGGTGGCGGCTGTACCTGTAGAAGTGGGGGGCACAGATGGTGCCGCCACCACAAGGGAGCTCCCATCGGCGGACGAGTCTGTGTCGCTGTTTGGTGATCGGGTGACCGACGTGAAACTCCCCTCGCCCTCCGTCCCACTGGTGTATTCAGAGGCTGTGGTGTGGCCCTCCACGGCCATGTGGGATGCAGCTCCCTCGTGCTCCGGTGCCACTGTACCTCCGCCTGATGATGCTGATGCACAAAAGAACAGTGAGAGCACAAAAAGGGTGGGGGGACGACAGCAGAAAGACAGGTTGAGTGCATGGCTTACTGCTACCGTTGGCGGACAATTCAGACACAGCAGCCCCCTGCACTACGCCGTGCTCTTGGCGTCTACAGATGCAATTCCTGGGAACTGGCCTACATGGCTATGGTGGACATCTGCACACATAGATGACACAGGGGTATGTATTCCTGTACTTGGCACTCTACAGAGGTGGGGTGGAGTGCCACATGGCCTGCATTCCGGAGGGGCCTAGCCTACGTAACTCGCCCTGGCCTAGGTAAACCCACAGCCCTCCTCCCCCACCCAGACCCCTCCACTGCACGCAAAGTCTGCTGAATGATGTTGTACTCACCCCCTTGTGTCTGCTGTGATGCCCTCAAGCGCCCATCCAACTCAGGGTAAGCCACCGCCAGGATCCAGAACATCAGGGGGGTCAATGTGCGACGGGCACCCTTCCCACGTTGGGAGGCCATCCCAAGCTGAGCCTCCGCCGTCTTCTTGCTCCAGCGGCGAATGTCCTCCCATCTTTTCCGGCAGTGGGTGCCCCGTCTCTGGTGGACACCCAGTGTCCGGACGTCCTTGGCGATGGCATGCCAAATGTCCTTCTTCTGGTGGGGGCTCACCTACATGACATGTACAGGGGAAGAAGAGAAATCATTACCAACTGCACCGTCGAAGTGAGTGGCCCCCATCCCTACCCTTGCCATGTGGCACATGCATTCACACTACTTCATGGTCGCTGAGCTCTGCCCCCTTCCTTCTCACAACCAGCCCTCTCCACACAGGCATAGCCCATACAACGTGCTCCCTGTGTACTTACCTGTTAGTCTGGAGGACCGTAGAGTAGCGTGTACTGGGGGAGGACCCCGTCGACTAGCTTCTCCAACTCCTGAGCAGTGAAGGCAGGGGCCCTTTCCCCAGATGCAGCAGCCATTGTCTCTTCCAGACCGAGGTCACAGCAGCACTTGCAGTGTAGGTCCTCTCCTGTCGAAGATCAGGTATCGAGGGATTGAAGAGATAGAAAATGGCGGTCACGTCCGCGGCGGTGACGTCCACGGCGGTGCGTATCATCCCCGCCGGCGCACTTCATCATTGGCTCCTGGGACCCATAGGGTCCAATGTTAACCAATGCAGCATTGCGCTGCGGTCTACGACCGCCTACCGCGACGGTGTACAACGCCAGCGCAGTTACCTCACATCCCATTGTCCAACTTTAGAGGTCAGACAGCCCCCATTTCAAGGGCCCACATGGCTTCATTTACTACTGCGTCACACATACCTAGGCCTACACTCAACACACATACAGGAAGAGTTTTGTATTTGGTGTCGTGTTCTGTGTAGCTGGGAATATGTTGACTCTGTGGTCGCTGTTGTCCTTCTTAGGCACCATCAGCTGGGACATTTGAGGAGATGGCGGAATCCTCCGGTGTACCGACCGCTGGTGGACCTGTTAGCAATGGAGGAGCGACATTTGATCATCACCTACAGGTTTGACCGTGCCACAATCCAGGAACTGTGTACCCAGTTGGAGCCAGACCTGATCTCACCAATCCGCCATACCACAGGAATCCCCCCTGAAGTGCAGGTGCTATCAGTGCTCCATTTCCTTGCAAGTGGGTCATTTCAGACAACAGTGGCCATGGCATCAGGGATGTCCCAGCCTATGTTTTCCAATGTGTTGTCCAGAGTGTTGTCTGCCCTGCTGAAACACGTAAGGAGCTACATCGTTTTCCGTCAGGTGGAGGATTTGGCTACAGTGAAAGGTGACTTCTATGCCCTGGGACATATCCCCAACATCATAGGTGCTATTGATGGCACCCATGTAGCTCTGGTCCCCCCACACAGGAGTGAACAGGTGTACAGGAACCGGAAGAGTTATCATTCCATGAATGTACAGATGGTATGTTTGGCAGACCAGTACATCTCCCATGTAAATGCTATGTTCCCTGGCTCAGTGCATGATGCCTACATCCTGCGGAATAGCAGCATCCCGTATGTGATGGGTCAACTCCAGAGGCACCGTGTGTGGCTATTAGGGGACTCTGGTTACCCCAACCTGTCCTGGCTATTGACCCCAGTGAGGAATCCAGGGCAGAGGAACGCTACAATGAGGCCCATGGGCGGACTAGGAGGGTGATCGAACTCACCTTCGGCCTCCTGAAGGCCAGGTTCAGGTGCCTCCATATGACAGGTGGTTCCCTATTCTACTCACCAAGGAAGGTGTTCCAGATCATCATCGCCTGCTCGATGCTTCACAATCTTGCTTTGCGATGCCAGGTGCCTTTTCTGCAGGAGGATGGTCCAGATGAAGGAGTTGTGGCAGCTGTGGAGCCTGTGGAGCCTGTGGACAGTGATGAGGAGGAAGCTGAGGAAGAAGACATAGACAACAGGGAGTCAGTCATACAGCAATATTTCCAGTGACAGACAGGTGAGAACAATTGTTTTACTATTACATTCACTTTCACACTTCTACCTCTATCCTGTCTGTCAATTAGTAGCAGTATTTGGTAACTGAGTTGTACATTTCCCTTACGGTTTCACAGGTGTGGATACCAAAGTGTGTCATCTGCTTGCATCCTTCATGGACTTGTGATGTGTGACATAGGTATGTTGGCATTACATTTGAAAATGCATTTTGTCACTGTCATTGCTAATATACATTTCACAAAATCACAGACTGACTCCAGATTGTTCAAGGGTGTTTATTGAAGTGCTAATTATTGGAGGGGGTGACAAAATGGTGATGGGTGATGGTGGAGGAATGTCCATGGCAGAGTCCAGTCTTTAAGTCTCACAGGTGCACTGCCCATATGGGCATAGGAAGTGGAGCTGGGACTGTACAATTCTGGACAGGGTAACAAAGTGAGACAGTGGGAGGACAATCAGGGTGGTCTAATTTCCTGGCGGGGATCTTGCCATCTTGCTCTGTCCTGTTCCTGGATCTCAGGGACCGCTTGCGCGGTGGTTGTCTGTCTGCAGGGGGTGGGGTGCTGGTGTGGTGGTCCTGTGGCGGGGCATCCTGTCCACTAGCGCCGGCAGCGGTGGTGGGCAGTTCATCGTCCATGCTAGTGTCAGGGCACCCGTGGAGTGCCACGGTGTCCCTCATGGTCTTTTGTATGCCCTTCAGCACCCCTAAGATGGTGCCCAGGGCAGAGCTGATGGTTCTGAGCTCCTCCCTGAACCCCAAATACTGTTCATCCTGCAGGCGCTGGGTCTCCTGAAACTTGGCCAGGACCGTCGCCATTGTCTCCTGGGAGTGGTGGTATGCTCCCATGATGGAGGTTAGGGCCTCGTGGAGAGTGGGTTCCCTTGGCCTGTCCGCCCCCTGTCGCACAGCAGCCCTACCAGTTCCCCTGTGTTCCTGTGCCTCCGTCCCCTGGGCCATGTGCCCACTACCACTGCCCCCAGGTCCCTGTTGTTGTTGGGGTGGTGGGTTACCCTGGGTTCCCTGTAGTGGTGGACACACTGCTGATTGACGTGTCCTGGGTACGGAGGTATGGGCCCGCTGGGTGGGTGCTGTGCTGGTGTTACCAGAGGGTGGAAGGTCAGTGTTGGGCTGTGCCTGTGCAGGGGGAAACAACTGTCCTGAGGCCCACGATGGTCCGGGCTGGTCATCCGGATCCAGTTGGCCAGAGCTGCTGTCGTCACTGTGGGCCTCTTCTGTGGGTGGAGTGGAGATGTCTGGACCCTCCTGTGTGGTGACGTTACGTAGTGGTCCTGCAGGGGTATAAGAGCATGATTATTGCATGTGTGTGTATCATGGTGTGCAATGGGTGGGTGTGCGTGTACCCCAGTACAAGCATTCCTGTGTGGGGGCTTGTATGATGATGGTTGGGGGGTTTTATGGGTATGTGCAGTGAGCATGCTTTAGTGCTGGGTGTCCATGCTTAGTTGTGCCATGCTGGGCTTGGTGTTGGGATGTGTGGTTTGTGTTATTAGTACATTAGTGAGGAGTTGTAGTGATAGGGGAGGGGGTGGGGGTGTGTGATAGCATGCAGGTAGGGTGGGGAATATGATAGTTAAGATTTCACTTACCAGTGTCCATTCCTCCACCGACTCCTCCGAGGCCCTCAGTATGCATGAAGGTCAAGACCTGCTCCTCCCATGTCGTTAGTTGTGGGGGAGGAGGTGGGGGTCTGCCGCCAGTCCGCTGAATTGCGATGTTGTGCCTGGAGACCACTGAACGCACCTTCCCCCGTAGGTCGTTCCACCTTTTCCGGATGTCCTCCCGATTTCTTGGATGCTGTCCCACAGCGTTGACCCTGTCGACGATTCTTCGCCATAGCTCCATCTTCCTGGCTATGGAGGTGTGCTACACCTGTGCTCCAAATAGCTGTGGCTCTACACGTAGGATTTCTTCCACCAAGACCCTGAGCTCCTCCTCGGAAAACCTTGGATGTCTTTGGCGTGACATGGGGTGGTGTAGGTGATGTTCGGGGTGGTGTATGTGTTGATGAGTGTGGTGATGTGTGGTGGTGTGTGGTGTTTTGAGTGTGGATGTTGTATGGGTGATGGTGTTGTGTGCCTCTGTGTGGTGGGGTTGTCTATTGCTGTAGTCTCTCTCTGGCCTTCTTTCAGAATTTTTGGTCATAGGGGTTTGTGGGTGATGTGGGTTTGTGTTTTATATTGTGTTGGGTGTGTGGGAGTGGTGTTTGTATGTGTGTCAGGTGTGTGTATTTTGAATTGTCCAATGTGGCGGTGTTTTGGAGATGTGTGTGTATTTTGAGTGCGGCGGTGTGTATCGCCAATGGAATACCGCGGTTGAAAGACCGCCGCGTGGATTAGTGGGTCGTAATAGCATGGGCGTGTTTCTGTTGGCGTGACGGTGGAGGATTTGTTTTCGCCAGTTTATCACTGACCTTTGGTGTGGCGGACTTGTGTGGGTGTCTGTATTTCGGCGGATTCTGAGATGTGGGTCATAATAGCTGTGGCGGTATTCCGCGGCGGTGCATTGGCGGTCTTCTGCACGCCGGTAAGCGCCTTTTACCGCCAATGTTGTAATGACCCCCTAAGCAGCCTCCTGGCTCCTTAGCCCCTCCATTGCTCCTCCTGAACCATGCAATGGCCCAATTTCAACTTCATGAGACTGGGGGGGCCGGGTAATCCAACATGAATGGTGGTAGATGCAGGGAAGGCTAATTCACCCTCACCAACCCCCCGCTGCTAACAGACACTCGCTTTTTATCCTTGCCCCCCTGAGCTTTCTCTGTCCTCAGCCCGCTCCCTGTTGAGGTCTCTGAAGTTGAAACAAAGTATACAGTAATAGTTTGTTGAGGGGCAGCATGCTTTTTCTCATTCTTGGTGCTTCTCTCCTTAGTTGAATGACTTGCTGTTCCCCAGTCCTGGGGGGTGATCGCCTCCATCATTTACAGCATTGTGAACACCAAACACGGCCCTTTTAGCTCGAAAGATACTGCTACTGCATTACACTTTCAGGCGCATCTGCCCTGAGGTAGGCGGACGCTATGTTCTTTAAACTGAAGCCATGACCCCTTGGGTGATATACTCTGTCCTCAGAAACACCACAGCCAAACACTGACAGCACTGGCCACCTGTGACACAGTCTGCAGTCAAAAAGCAGCAACTGTGAGCACCATCTGGCTCCACCTCTGAGGCTGCTTACATCAATCGATACGCACTCCGTGGGGTAATGTATCTGCAGTGTAAATAGAACTGCATCACCATTCCAGTATTTAGTTGTTCTTTGTAATTCCCGTTTCCTGTCAGCCACCATCAAACATGAAATGAAATACAAAAATGTGTACATTCTGGCTAAAATATGAATTAATGTTACATGTGAGCATGCTGTCTGAAATATGAACTAGTGTTTGTACATGCATACAGTATTGGACATGCATTAAATAGTGCCTGTAATATGAATTCATGATAAATTAGGCTTACTGTTTGACAAATTAATTTTTATAGATGGCCAGTGTCTGAAATATGAATTAATGTTTATATCGAAACATGCCATGGTATTACCACTTTCTAAAAAGCCCATCCTTGACCCCACCATCTGATCTTATTTTAGGCCAATTTCTGCTGCCCATATTCTCCAAAATATTGGAGAAACATGTGAACTTGCAGCTTGCCACCTTTGCTGAAGATTACAACTTTCTCCATCCTTTAGGCTTTAGGGCAGGGCACAGTACTGAATCCTCCTTCCTGAACAATTGAGACAGCTCCTGGATGAGGGAAGTACAGCTGCACTCATTCTATTAGATCTTGGTGCAATTTTCTACATTGCATCCCTCTCCATCCTCCTGGAAAGACTAACAGCACTGATGTTACAGGGTACATCTCAGACCTGAATTACGTCATTCCTGGACGGCTGTTCATTTCAGGTCTTCTCAGCCAAGGACAGATCAGAATGATGTGCCCTCACCACTGAAGTTTCCCAGGGCTCATCCCGAAGCTCGATGCTCTTCAACATATATGTACGCCCTTTAGTTGACATGGTGGAAACCTGAGGACGAACTGTTCTCATATGAAGATGACATGCAAATTATCTTCTCACTGTCATCTGCCCAAGGACACAGTAATGCAGCTTTAAACTTGTGCTTGAGCAGAATCTCTTCCTTGATGGGGAACAACACATTCAACTGGGGCCTTTGGCATTGGCCAGATCCTCTCAGAACACTCCCAAACTGTCATCAAAGCCAAGGAACCTCAGCTTCTGGTAGGATGAGAGACTATCATTGAAACCTCAGGTAGCCAAGGTGACCTCCACGTATTTTGTGGTGAGGAGTTGGGTCAAAAAGATCATTAGCGTAATACCATTCCCAGCTCAGAAAACAGTGGTTCAAGACTTGATTCTCTCAAGGTTTGACAATGGGAGCATCTTATATTTGGGAGCATAAAAGGCAACCTTTCGGCACCTACAGATTGTCCAGAATGCTGTGCCGTGGCTACTCCATCACCTACCAAAGTGTGTTTTACTGTCATACGTCCTCTACAAGCTTCTCTGGTCGACTGTGGATAACTGAGCACAGTTCAAAGGCCTGTGCTATTTGCACAAGGCCAGATCCAGGACAGGCCCACAATATATTCAAGAATTGGTGGTGCCCTACCAGCCTGTGGGTGTGCTTCGCCCAGGCAACCAGTTCCTCTGTAAAGTGCCTTTGCTTACCTAGGCCCAAAGTTATAGAATGACCTCCTAAATGTTCTACAAAGTTGTACCTCCCTCATTGTGTTCCACAAAAACCTGAAGTCCTGGTTGTTTTAGCCTGGGGACCGACCTACCCTACCTGTTTTGTGCCGGGAAAACCTGTGGGGTAGCTGTGCACTTTATAATATTGAATAATAATGTGCAGATACTACTGGCATATGACTTGGTGTTTATATCTTCACTTGATGTCTACAATTCTGTAATATTTGCAAATATTGCATGTAAAATGATTTCAGGTGTACACATTACCATACTGTTAGACTTGGCATCCTTGGCATGGTCTCCCCTAACTTTTTGCCTCTGGTTCCCAGGTTGTTGATGTGTGCTGGACTCTGTTTTTGCTGTTTTTGTTACTCTGGGCACTTTACCACTGCTATCCAGTGCTACAGTGCAAGTGCTCCTATGTAAAATGCATGTGTAATTGGATTTCCATGATTGGTATATTTGATTTACTGGTAAGTCCCTAGTACAGTGCACTAGAGGTGCCCAGAGCCTGTAAATCAAATGCTACTAGTGGGCCTGCACCACTGGTTGTGCCACCCACATTAGTAGCCCTGTAAACATGGCTTAGACCTGCCACTGTAGTGTCTGTGTGTGCAGTTTTAAACTGTCAATTCGACTTGGCAAGTGTACCCACTTGCCAGGCCTAAACATTCCCTTTTCTTACATGTAAGACACCCCTAAGGTAGGCCCTAGGTAGCCCCATGGGCAGGGTACAGTGTATGTTTAAGGTAGGATATATTCTAATATGTTTTACATGTCCTGACAGTGAAATACTGCCACATTCGTTTTTCACTGTTGCAAGGCCTATCTCTCTCATAGGTTAACATGGGGACTGCCTTTAAATATGACTGAAGTGTAAATTCCCTTTGGGAGCAGATAGACATGTGGAGTTTGGGGTCTCTGATCTCACAATTTAAAAATACATCTTTTAGTAAAGTTGGTTTTGAGATTGTATGTTTGAAAGTGCCACTTTTAGAAAGTATGCATTTTCTTGCTTAAACCATTCTGTGACTCTGCCTGTTTGTGGATTCCCTATCTGGGTTAGTTTGACAACTGGGCTGTTTGCACCTCTCTCTAGACAGTGACACAAAGGGAGCTGGGGAGTAGCCTCCATATCCTGATGAACCATCTGTGCTAGGAGGGAGGGGAGGAGTACTCACTTACACCTGAAAGGGCTGTGCCTGCCCTCACACAATGTAGTCTCCAACCCCCTGGTGTGTGTCTGGGGCCTGGCCTGGGCAAGGCAGGATCTCACAAACAAGAGAGACTTTCCTTTGAAGTAGGCCTACTTCAAAGGCAGAAATGGGTATAAGAAGAGCCCCCAAGTCCCTGAAAATTAGATCACTTCAGGAAATCAAGAGGAACCTCTGCCTGGAGAAGAGCTGAAGAGCTGAGAAGTGCTGCCCTGCCTGTGACTGTGCTTTGTGGAGCTATCCTGCAGTTGCTGCTTCTGCCTGTGCAAGGGGACAAAGACTGGACTTTGTTATGCATTCCTGCTTGTATAGAAATCTCCAAGGGCTGGTCCTGAGCTTGCCTCCTGTTGTTGAAGTCTCAGGGCCATCAAAGACTTCCCCTGCCAGCACCTGGACTCTCTGCTGAGAATCCTGCCCTGCCAAGTGGTGCCCTTTCCAATTCCTGGGTCCTTGAATGGTGAAACTGGCAGACCAAGACTGAAAATCCACGCACAGACCGCCATGCGGGGAACATTTCGACGCACCTTCCGAGACGCAGCTGAGAAATGACGCGCCGCCGGCTTCGCGGCTGAAATCTACGCTTCACCTGCATCGCAGCTAGAAGATCAATGCACACGGCTGGAGAAACGACGCACAACACCTGCTGATGGAGGCTGATAACATCGCCACCCAGATAGCACGTTTTTTCTGATTTTCAGCGCAAACCTTGCAGGGTGCGGGAAAACAGCGCAAACCCTGCCCGGACCCGAGGTGCCTGCCCGGATCAACGCATCGCTCTCCTGCAGAGAGGAAAAACAACGCACCCCGACCGAACTGGAGGAGGAACGACGCACGGTCTCGCTTGCGAGTGAGAAATCGATTCATCGCTGGCCTTTTCCGACACACACTCGCCCGTGTACTGTTATTTTGACGCAACCCAGATACTTTTTCACACTAACAGCATTAGCACTGTTTTCTAAGAATTTAAGACTCTTTTTGCTTTTTAATTCATAACTTGACTTGTATATGGTGGATTTTTGACACTGTGGTCTTGTTTTGTTTAGATAAATATTACCTATTTTTCTAAACCTGTGTTGTGTCATTTTCCAGTGTTTATATTGAGTTACTGTGTGTGTTGATACAAATACTTCACACCTAGACTCTGAAGTTAAGCCTGCCTGCTTATGCCAAGCTACCATGGGAGTGAGCGGGGGTTAACTGAGGGTGATTCTCCTTTACCCTGACTACTCATGTTAATGCATTCATGTGTTTCTGTTTCTGTGTAAAATATAATTTATGTTGATATGTACGCATTGTGTGAAATATTAATGTATTCTCATGTGTTTGCAAACTACCTGAATTAGGATCTAATGCTTACTGTACGTGCTGCCCAAAATACACTCTGAATTATGCCTTTATGTTGATATGCCTGAAATATCGATTCAGCTTCTAAAGCCCTGAAATACTACAGTGACTATTTTGGAGGCATTCTATGTCAGTAGATAAAGCTGTCCTTTTCTGTTTGTTAAGGAAAAAGTGGCAACAAGAGGACTGTTGGGTTGTTACAAACTGTCCCTATACCACCACATCCTTGGCATGCTCAATCATTTGATTTTGGGGTTGATTTGGTCAACAATTGTGGCTTCACCTGCATCATGGTGGTGTTGATCATATATCCAAATTGCACACTTTATTCACAAACAAAGTTGTCCCACTGCTTCAGTCCTAGCCCAGTTTATGATCATGTGGTACAATTAGCTAGTCTACCTTTAGTGATTATATCCAGCTGGAGCTCAGCTCATGTCCTATTCTTATGATTGGATACTGGTGGTACAGGAAGAAATCCATTCTATACAGATGTAGGAAAGTAGCCTCTTTCTAGCTTGGTTACCTCCACATTTGGCCTGTTTGTCAGTGTGTTTGACTGTGTCTAATGACATCCTGCTAACCAGGACCCCAGTAACTCTCTCTCCCTTAAAATTGTTGGTTACAATTAACACAGTATTTCACTCACAATTGGCATACTGGTGCCCCCTTATAAGTCCCTAGGATATGGTACCTAGGTAGCCAGGGCATTGGCGTTCCAGGGGATCCCTATGGACTGTAGCATATATTTTACCACCCATAGGGAGTCCATGCAAAGTCTTCTGCAGGACTGCCATTGCAGCCTGCGTGAAAAGGAGCAAGCACCCTTTCACTGCCATTTTCACTGCACCAGGTCACTTATAAGTCACCCCTATAGCAGGCCCTCCAGCCCGGAGGGCAGGGTGCAAAGTACCTGTGTGTGAGAGCACCCCACTAATTCCAGGCTCATTTTCCCGGACATCGTGAGTGCGGGGATGCCATTTTACGTGTATACTGGACATAGGTCACTACCTATGTCCACCTACGTAATGGTAACTCCGAACATAGGCATGTTTGGTATCAAACATATTGTAATCATACTGCAATGCTTTTGCAAGCATGGTTGTATGACTCCATGCACTATGGGGGCTCCTTAGAGGACCCCCAGAATTGCCATTTCAGCCTTCTGAGGTTTTCCAGGCAGCCCCAGCTCTGGCGCGAAACTGGACAAAGGAAAGGGGAGTAACCACTCCCCTGTCCATCACCACCCCAGGGGTGGTGCACAGAGCTACTCCAAAGGGTCCCTGGGTTTTGCCATCTTGGATTCAAGGTTGGCAGGGAACTTAGGGAGCATCTAAGTGTCCAGTGCCAGCAGGTGACGTCAGAGCCCTCCCCTGATAGGTGCTTGCCTGCTTAGGTGACCAATCCCCCTTTCAGGGCTATTTAGGGTCTCTCCTTTGGGTGGTTCCTCAAATTCAGATTGCAAGACTCCAGCAGGAATCCTCTGTATCACCCACTTCGCCTTCTCACTGAAGAAACTGCATCTGGACCCTCCAGGAACTCTGCCAGCTGCAACAAAGAAGCAAGACAACTTCTGCAACATTGTATCTCCGGCTCCTGCCAGCAACTGCAACAGTTTCCCAGTCGTGCATCCTCTGAGGACAGCCCACCTTCAGCCTGCACCAGAAGAGTGAAGGAATCTCCCTTGGGGTGAAGGATTCACTCCACTGCTTCTGCAGGCACCAAGTGCGATGAAGACTGACTGCATGTACCCCCTCTCCCGCTGAGCTGCATGGATCCTGCATCACGGGTGGTAGACTGAAGTGGTCCAGACGGTCTCCTCTTCCAGCTGCCCCACTTTGGTGGAGGTAAGACCTTGCCTCCCCACGTAAGACAATACCCCCGTGCACCACGTCTTTTGCAGCTGCCAAGACTTGTTGGCATCTGTCCTCCAAATCTTTCATGCGTCTTGTAGCTCTGGCCCCCAGCACTCTATCCTGTGATGCACAGCTTCTTGAATGGTTTTCCAGCGGCTTGGGAGCCTTTGTCGTAGTGCTCCATGGGCCTGTTCTGCAACTTTCTTGTCCCCGTGCTGTGGGACTCCTGGGTGCGCCGCCTGGTCTTCTGTGGGCTCTCAGTGTGCTGAGGGCCCCCTCTGACTCCCTCTCCTGGGTAGAGTCCACGTGGTCCTTCCTGGTCCCCAGCAGCGCCCCTTTCTGCTAACAGGCGAGCTTTGCTTGTACCAAGGCTTGTTAGCGGACACCGACAACGCAAATCTGACTGCAATCCTCCATCCGGCGTGGGACATCACTTGCACCCTCCAGGAACCCGACTTCGTCTTCTTGGATGCAGTACTGATTCTTCTTCTTCACCAGTGGTTCACCTTTTGCACCTTCATCTGGGTTAGCAGGGGCTCCTGTTCTTTCTGGACTGTTCTGTGCTTCTTGGACTTGGCCTCCTTCTTCCACAGGTCTTCTTGTCCAGGAATACACTGTTGGTGTCTTGCAGTCTCTTCTGGGTGTTACATTATTCTTCTTTAATTCTCTGTGTGTTATGGGAAACTTACTGTGATTTACTCCTGTTTTTCTGGGCAGCGGGTTGGGCTATGGTACCTATCTTTGATTGTTTCTAGTACTCCCAGATCCCCTCTAAACGCTACACTTCCCTGGGTGGGGGACCGACTTTCGCATTCCACTTTCTTAGTATATGGTTTGTGCTCCCCCTCGGCCAATTTCTAACTATTGTGATTTTCACTAATTGCACTGTTTTCTAACTGTTTATATCGAGCGTAGCGTTCGACATGTTGTATACTTTTTAAGTATACCTATACTGTGGGTTCCAGCAATTTCATGTGTTGGTTCTACTGTCATTCAAAAATCCTTGCTTGCTAGTGGTCAGTTCTGCCTCTTTGTCCTGCCTTATTCTCTTTGGGAGCACCACAAAGTACTGTATAATTACGCTATATTCTGTTTTTCTCCTCTGAAGGGGACTTTTTTTTTTCAGTATTGGCCTTTTTGTCTTAAACTGTGGGTGTATAATCAGCCCCTCCTCCCCACCAGCTCCGTCTGCAAACAAAATCAACAGCAGTGGGGGGCTTTTCCAGGGACAGCTCGCTTTTGCTCTTTCACTTTTTTAAACATGATTCTGTTTGTTGTGCCTAGTTTATAAAGGTCACTTTAAAACAAGAGTCCTGTGTTTTTTCTTTAATCTGAAATCTCTTGAGATGAGGACTCAAGGGCTCGTGGTTTACAGAGCAACGCTGTAAACGGGGCCATAAATCTCACTCTTATCTCCTCACATTTGCTGTGCATTCAAAGGAAGGTCTGTTTCTTGTTCTAAAATGTTCCCCAAATAAGTAGTGAGAGCATACTTCAGTGCCTATGTGAAGTAAATTACCAGAAAGTTAACAAGAGAGTCCCTTGTCGTGGCATTCCTCGTGCCCGAAAGCAAAGAAATGCGTGTAAACAGATGGGCCGAGCTGACTCACTGCGTCCAGGCCAGGTGTGTGCATCCTAGAAGTAGGAAAACGGCAAACAGTCGTAAATAACCCCATTCTGGCACGCACCCATCACCGTGCAGTTGGACAATGAAAACTTTCTCAGTGAAAGCTGAAGGGGCAAAGGAGGCTTCTCTCGCTCACTTTCATTGTGTTTAATTTGGCAGCAACCCACAAGCAGTTTTTTTTTCTTCACCTGCCCACTAAGTAAAGTGGAAAATGCGCCATTGGCAAATAAATACATGGAACCCCAATAGGAAAAACACCCATTTCATGTTCTCTTTCCATGTTCCTCAATGGGCTTTCATGGCCCTGTGTTTTAAAGTTAGTGTTCTTTAAAAGGCTAGACCTTTTTTAATAGGACAAATATTTTGCAAACCGCTGCACAATGGATACACATAAGAAAGGGGGGAGTAATCTCCCACAAAGAAGTGCCCTGAGATTTTTGGGGGGAAATGCTTGTAGTAACTGTGACATAATGGTCAACTCACCCGACACTCACGGTTGTCTACAGGCAGTGCTTCAAGTGAACCTGGCCCTACCAGGTCTTGGAACAGCAGTAATTAAAAACTGACTTTGAAATAGATTCCTATTAGGCCCTATATTTATTTCCTTAAGGTTATGGGCAAAAACAGTAATCCATGTCAGCAATGGAGTCCCTGTTTACCTGTAATATATTTTAGTTAATTTTGCATTCCCCAAATATTGTTTGCTTTATCCAGATGCTGGGTTTCTGTTTTTAATGCAACATATAACTCTTGTATAGTGCTTGCTGTGAACTAAGCCGCTTGGGTGCACTGAAGTTGTTGGTGAGTGTTCTGGATGGAACACAATTGAATGCACTGAGGCTGAAGGAAGTGCGAGTTTATCATGGTACCTGTCAACAAATTGGTTGTAGAGGTGGTGGGGAGACTACATACACATCCAATCCTTGGCCTTTCTGCAGGGTGCACAGAGTGACTGTAAGTTATGTGCAAATTGTAATTGTGGCAAAGTGTTTGGAGGGGATCCATAGCTTTCAAAATATGGACAGCTTCACAGTAAAAGAAACAGCAGTGCTCTTTAGTACCATTTAATTAACAGCCCCATATTATGGAAACATTTTAAATTCGAATCATTCACAATGAAATTGTTGCTCATTTATTTGATACTGCTAACAAGCACTGGAAAAAACAACACGCCTGGGTTATATTAAGCACATGTCAGCTGTTGTGCTATATGCCTCGATACAAGTACGAAAAATTCACAGCAAGGGATCCAAAATACTGTTCATGGGGTAGGATGTGTAAAGCACATAATATCATTACATGTTTTAAGCCATGCATTTAGTTACATAGGCCAGACGATTCCCATTTACGCTTGCTTGCCATGCCCCATTTAAAGACCTCTTACCTTTTTCATCCTACTTAAAGCGGAAGTCAGATACATTGCACTGCTGACAACCTGCATTCTACATAAAACAAAATGTGAATGTATATACCAAATCAGGTCAAGGCATTATATAATGGTTATATCCCTGCCCCTTTTACCACCTTAAAGCGAATGAATGGGAAAGCATCAGCATTGTTTTGCCTTTGCAAATGTTAATAGCCTTCTTTCCTTGGGGTGGAGGGGTATGGGGGAAGGGCAAAATAATAATATAAATAAATATAATAAATAGTGGCAACATTTTCATTTTTTACCTCAGACAGAGGAAGAAGGTAAATGGAAGAGCTTTAGTTATATGTAGGGCCACTTGAATTATGTGGCAGAGAGGACCAACTTATGCGGCATGGTTCACCAATTTATGTGGCAAGAAAAGTCTAGGTATAAATTTACAATGCTAATAGCTCTAACTCAAGCAAATGCGAGACATATTGCATTGCAAATGCTTGTTTTATGCCTATTTCTGCATACTAGTGTATATAATTTGTGTATTACTTACCCCCTAAGGGAGTATAGTCTCTATGGTATTTTTGGTGTTTGTGTCACCAAAATAAAGTACCTTTATTTTTTTAACACTGAGTGATTTATTTTATGTGTGTAAGTACTTTGTGACTACAGTGGTACTGCATGAGCTTTGCATGCCCCCTAGATAAGCCTTGGCTGCTCATCCACAGCTACCTCTAGAGAGCCTGGCTTCTAATCACTGCCTACACTATACTAATAAGGGATAACTGGACCTGGTATAAGGTGTAAGTACCATAGCGACCCAGCACACACCAGACCAGCTTCCTACATTGGTGGTGCGGTGGTGGATTAGTACTTGCAATTGCCTTATCACTCTGTCACCTGGTGCTTTCCACAGGAAAGACCACTCAATACCTAGAGATATACATTATACCTACTACAGGAATCTAGGGGGTCATTCTGACCCTGGCGGTCTAGGACTGCCAGGGTTGCGGATGACGGAAGCACCGCCAACAGGCTGGCGGTGCTTCAAAGCCCATTCTGACCGCGGCGGTAAAGCTGCGGTCAGAAAACCGGGGCCGGCGGTTTCCCGCTGTTTTTGCCCCGGCTGGGCGAATCCGCCAGGGCAGTGCTGCAAGCAGCGCTGCCATGGGGATTCTGACCCCCTTACCGCCAGCCTGTTTCTGGCAGTTGTCACTGCCAGGATGAGGCTGGCGGTAACGGGTCCCCGGCCACCTTTTCACTGTCTGCCTAGCAGACAGTGAAAAGCACGATGGGTGCAACTGCACCCGTCACACGCCCGCAACACCGCCGGCTCCATTCGGAGCCGGCTTCTGTGTTGCAGGCCTCCTTCCCGCTGGGCCGGCGGGCGCTAACATGGTTAGCGCCCGGCGGCCCAGCGGGAAGGTTGGAATGCCGGCAGCGGTCTTTTGGCCGTGTGGTGGCCGATTGGCGGTTCCCGCCTGGCGGGCGGCTACCGCCGCCCACCAAGATTGGAATGACCACCCTAGTCTCTAAACTTATTTTCTGAGAGACTAGAGGTTAGGTAGGTTAGTTACACCCCACACCACCCTAACACACACACCATGTCTGCAGCTGGACCTAGCTCTGAGATCATGGACTATTCCTATGAGGGCATGAACTTCAAGGAATTGAAGGGGCTATGTTCAGAGAGGAAGCTAGACATGGGGAAGAATCCTAATAAGAGTTTTCTTCTGAGCCTCCTTCTTCAGGATGACCAGGAACATGCTGGTAGCCAGGAGGAGGAGGAGGGAGACTCTAACCCCCTTGAGATAGAGGATAATCTTCCAGGTCCAGGGGAGGGTTCTTCAAAGGATCTTGTTCCTATCAGACCAACTAGTGTAGCTTGTAGAGGGAGGGGAAGTCACTCATGTAGGGCTCTCTTTACACCCAGAGGACAGGTAGCTAAGGTCACCAAGACTGGGGAAAGATCCACCTATGCCCATTCTCATGTCACCTCAGTGTCTGATGGGTCACACTGTACAACTCCAGGGGATGAGTCTATAGATAGAGAGCTCAGAAAGCTGAGTCTGGAGGAGGTCAGGGTGAGGCTGCACCAGTAACAGCTAGCCCTAGATAGGGAGGCCTTGGCAGTGGAGAGGGAGAGGCAGGGTTTGGGGGTTAGCACCCCACGGTGGCAGCAGCAGCCGTTTCAGTGATTATAGAGTCATGGAGGACTCCATGGATTCCAGAAACTTGCACACATTTGTTCCCTCATACAACTTGGGTGATGACATCTACAAGTGGTTTGCTGCACTTGAGAGGGACTGGAAAGTTTAGAGGGCCCCTCAAAGGCAGTGGGCTGCTATTCTCTGGTTGTCCTTCTCTGACAAGGGGAGGGTTAGACTTCTCACTGTCAGAGAAGAAGATGCAGACAATTACAATATTTTAAAATCAGCACTCTTAGAAGGTTTTGGTCTCACCACTGAATAAAATATGATCAAGTTCAGAGAGACCAGAAAAGAGGCCTCACAGGATTGGGTTCACTTTGTGGACTGCTCTTTTAAAGCGTTAGAAGGATGGTTACATGGCAGCAAAGTGTCGGACTATAAGGGCTATATAATCTGTTACTGAGAGATGGCAGCAAAGTGTCATACCATGAGGGCTTGTATAATTTGTTGCTGAGAGAGCATATTTTGAATAATTGAATGTCCCATTTTAGTGCAATGTACGACATACTAGAAATATAGTTGAGCAGCCGACTCTAGTAACTTGGAATATCTAAAACATAGCAGATGTCCTTGGTATATCTTGCATAATTCCTTTTTTTGCTTTTTCACAGAGTGCTCTCTAAATGTGACTACTGATCGCTGTTCATGTGAAGCTGGATACTACTGGCCCTCAGACACTTGTGTCGCAAGGCCCAACTGTTCCAGCACACCAAATGGCTGTGACTGCATCAACTCGTATCCTCCTGAGGGTGCATATTGTCAACCAGTGCCTGCTACAACTCCTATAACAACAATGAAAAATGCTACTCCAGGTACAACAGTGGCGAATACAACACCAATGACAACAGTGGCAATTCCAATAATAATGGTGACCACTACGACCCCAATAACAACAGTGAGCACTAGACCAGCAACAAACGTAACAACTACAAAACCAACAACAGTGACCACTACAACACCAGTAACAGTGACCAGAACAACACCAGCAACAACCATACCAACTACAAAACCAACAACAGTAGTGTTCATGACAACACCAGTAACAACAGTGACTACTACAACACCAGCAACAGTGACCGCTACAACACCATTAACCATATCAACAACAATAACCTCCACAGCACCAGTAACAGTGACTACTATAACACCAGTAACAAGTATATCAACTGTGAAACCGACAACAACAGTGCCAAAAGGTATGTAATTGTTAGAATTTTTTTTATAAATTATACTTCCGTGGTTTAACAAAGAACTGAAAACATTCTTTTTCTAAGAAATATAATTGCATTGTAGTCTTTTTCTTTTATTGGGGTAATGCAAAGCTAATGAAACTCACAAGTTTTTGTCATCACCGAATTGTTTTGTTTGCTAACTTAAGAAGCAAGCATGTCTTATGGTCCACAATCTTCCTGCTGCATTCAGTTTTGCTCGACGTTAGGTAATGCACACCTTTCATCCTGAACCTACCTTCATGGTGCAAGCAAGTTCAAATTCGAAGGTCAGGTGACATGGAAAACCGTTAGATGGGTATGTCTAAAATATCCTCTAAATGACAAACCCTAAGGCAGCTGCTGGTTACTATTAAGTGCCTGTTATGGACCTGAAAAAGATGGCTGCTTGAGGGTATTGTTCAAAATGTAGGTGTTAAACATATTATACATATTTTTTAGGGTTCTCATACTATTATTGTAGGGTTATTATTTTGCTATCATGTACTTGTTAATCAATAGGAGGAATATTTAAATCACAAACACACTCTCCAAATGTTCACTGCTAAAATCATGCCCCATTCGGTGTATTATTGGGCAAGCATTGAACATCTGTCTCATTCGTCTGATGACCATTATCAGTCACAGCCTCAATCTGAGAAAAACTTGTTTTCCTGCTATTTCTGACCAGTGGTTTGAAACATTCATCCCTGCTGCACTGCAGTTCTGTTTCCAATTATTACAGCACGGTCTATAGCCCCTCTATTGATTATAAGACCTTACAGTGCTCTTTTGAACTTGTGCCTTTAGTTTGTCCGTCACTGCCAAGTTATTGTTTGCCATTCATCTCATGTATTACCCACAAGGCAAATGTGATATTCTTAGATGCATTTTTTTAATTGCCTCACTGTCTTCAGCCTGTTCATGTAAATTTATATTCATGAACACATTTATTATATAAGACATATGTTCAATCAGATGTATATGAATGATTCAAAATGAACAACTAAACCTTTATTTAGATTTTTGCAAGAGGAGGCATTAGCCTTTCCCCATGATGGCAGTGCCTCCTAAACAGTTTAGGCATATGGTGGGGGTGGAGCCGTCTCCATTCAGATTAGTTTGGCTCCACCCCTTCTAGTCGAGAACCTTGCCTCTGATGTTCATGTGTAGATTTTGTCAATAGAAAAGCCCCAAGGCCAAAGGTGTGGAATGCCTCTTTTGAGTCTGAAGCCTTTCTCAATACGAATAACGTTTGTTAAATGGCCCTTGGATCACCCCAACACAGCAGAAGTATTGAAAAATGTGGTTTAACGAACCAGCCTAACCACCATACTGAGTCACCAATCAGCTCATGTGCTCTTTTAATCTTGGAGCACCCTCAATCAATATCATCTGAGGGGCAGTGAGAATTACAAGGTGCTGTGCCTCAGTCTCTGGGCTTATTTGGTGGACTGCAGGTGGCGATCGCAGCAGTAGGGCAAGCCAGCCAGTCTTTAACAGTGGTCTTCCAGGATGTTCCTAGGCAATATGAAATTGACAGCACTCAGATCCACATTCCGGAAGTACTAACAGCAGCAGTGTTCATGCAGGTGCAGGAAGGCAGCACCAATTTATTTGTCTAAGTTCAGGATTTTAGGAGACGCCGCATTCTAAGAAAGCATCAGTGCATTACCCAGATTCAATGGATCAAGATGATCATCCAGCTACTCATTTAAATAATTCATAAATTTCTGTGCCACTCATGTGGAAACAGCCAGCTCTGAAATTTAGAAAAGTTGTGGCACCTTTGCTAAATAGGACAGTCTCATTTTGATCAAGATGTTTCACTCATTTATGGAGAACAAACAAGAAAAACATAGGCCCTCATTGCCGCGGTTGCCAGGAGACCACCAGTGCTGGGGATCTTCCACCCACCATATTATGAGTACTGCAGGATTTCAGCCACATTTTGGGTGGAAATCCTGCAGTAGTCGTGCTGGTGGTCGGAGGCGCATGGGCGGTTCCACCACTGACCCCGCCCCACACTGCCAAAAGGACTCCAGTAGCCGTACTACGAGCAGTAATATAGCCTGGTGGTTTCCTGATGGCGGGACGCTGCCGGCAGTGGATGCGCCCATTCCCTGCCAGACGACCTCCTCACTGGGCAAGGTAAGTTGTGCATCTGACAGGGGAGAAGGGTGGGAGGGTAGGGGGTGTGTGTGAGTGGGTGTTGTCTGTGTGTGTGCAAGTAAGTGTGTATGCGTGTGTGTATGAATGTTTGTATGCGTGTGTGTATGCATGTGTGCATGGGTGCACCCCCAGCCTTTCCTATCTTAATCGAGGCCCCAAATTAGGCTTGGGGCCTCGCTTCTGTAGTGGCGTGGCGCGCCCCCATGGACTCCTGCATTTCCCCCCTACTTACCTTCTGTTTTGCTCACTTTCTTTTGCTGTCACCCTTGTTTTCTCTCCATTTTTATGTTTTCCTTTACCCATGAGTCCCCTCTCTTTCCCAGAATGCCTTGGTTCCCTATTCACAATGGTGCTTTGTCTATTGCCTTCTGTGTATTGTTCCCTATCCAATATGGTGTCCTTTTACTTCCTGCCGGTCGCTTCCTGTTCTGTGGGTATTTAAGGGCTGTGATTCCTTTTCTTCTTGCGCTGCAACACTTCCTTTTGGATGGTGATCTTCGCTCCTTCTCGTTGCATCAGATACTGACTTGTTCCAGTTTTTTACTGTTCATTTTGCCTTGTGTTTTGAAATTATTGATCCTTTGCTCTTATTTCAGGAGGTCCTTTTTTGAGGTTTTTCCCCCTTTTTAAGGTTTTTTTTCTCTCAGGCACTCCTTCTGAAGGACACGGACTGCCCTTGGCGTTCCCATCGCCTGCAGAACCGTGGCTGCCAGAAAGAGTCGCCCCTATCTGGGTCAAGGCAGAACCTGCAATAACAAAAACCTCGCCACACGCCCAGCAGACTCCAGGCACAAACAACGAGTAAGTCGTGACAGCCCGTCGGTCAGTGTTTTCCAAGTACCATCTACATTCTCTTGTTCACCATGTAGCCTTGTGTACTGTCATTCACCCGAAAATCTCACATTGTCCCTGTTCCTCTTTTCTCCTTTCAGATAATCTTAATGACCAGTATTCATGACCTTCTGCTCTAGTTGTTTATTTGCTTTGTGGCATCCTTTCCTTAACCTTCTTAGCAACACAGTGCCATTTTATCTCATTCCTTTCTTTAACAGGGTGTTAGTTTCTGCTTAACTCAGAGATTTAAACATTTGCCTGCTTCTCAAGAGGAGTGGCAGTTACATTAAGCAACCATTAGCCAACAATGATGTAGAAGTGTTGTTTTCCTAAATTTGTATTTTTGTGCAATAATGATTAATATTTTTTAATGGATTTAATTTGAAAAATGAGCAAATGTTGTTATAGTTGAAACAAATTTAATATGAGATATAGAAGTGTGTTAATTAGTATGATTTAGTTATGCCACCTTCATGTGAAAACAACATATTAGATCAAATGGATGCGGTTTCTGTTATTCACTTTTGTATTCCTCCCTTCCCATCCTGTTTGCCTGCACAGTTTCCCTCCTCATAAGCTCTGCAGAGCAAAGGTAGCTGAGGTAATGGTCTTGTCCACTGTTATGAATACAAAGCTTTGAATGAACGTAAGTGTTCCTAACTTATTTCAACTTCAAGGCCCTTCTGCTGTAGTTTTGCTTTATAGATGAGTCTTATTCCCGTCGACCCAGCTACAGAAATGTTTAATGTTTTGTTCAAACATCACTAAAAGGAAGTTGAAAGGAAGATACTGGATGTTTTCTTAAAATGGGATAGAGCTTATATGTTAAGGTAATGATGCTCATATTCTGGATTTGCCAAAAACGTGTTACATGCGATCAGACGATGATAATTTAGCTGCTTTACTGATTTATTATGCAAGAATTATATTTAAGAACCCATTGATTTTGGGGGTGAGCCAGATTATTAGAGATTGGTTTAGCTTTCCTTGATGCAACAAGGAATGCTGTCCAAATTGTTACTGATGTTACTCCTCATTTGGGATTTAGAATGGGTTTCTGATTTGACTACTTTGCATAACTCTACAGTTGAGCTTTTATGGCATTTATTCTGTTTTGCTTGTTTTTGACACTTTCGTAATAAGACCCATCACTGATCTAGAACTCAATTGTTGAGTAGTCCCAATTACTTGTTTTTGCAACTCTGCTTTATTGATGTTGGGGACGGTGCCTTTTGTGCAATTTCTTACATGGGAGAACCATTTGAGGTAATATGATTGGTTTTCTGAAATGTGGGCTGTCCTGAATATTGGGATACAGTTTCTGCTACAGAAATTGATATCAGAGGATGGTTGCATGACAAAGAGCACCTCTTCTTTCTAAGGGGCCCCCATAGAGTTTTCTCAGTTACTAATGCCCACTCTGAGAGAATAGTGGATTGTCTGGAACTCCCCAGTGGTTCCGGCACCAGAGTTCCCCAGGACATCTGTCTTGCAATGCGTTCCTGAATGATTTTGGAGTGTAAGTATGAACAGAGATAACTGATTTATGGATGATGTGGGTATTTCTGAGGCTTCTTGAAGTATGAGTCAGAAAAATAGATTTTTATGCATTATCTGAGAATTTTGAATATGGAATGCTGATTGTGGGTTCAATTGGTGGATTGATCACGGTGTGATTGATGTACTATTCATAATAGTGAATTTATTTAGTATTTTACAGGTTGGTTTGGTTGCCAGAAACATAGAAATCCAAGATGTTAAGTTATTTAGGTTACATGTCTGCATAAGGTAGTGTTTAGTGTGTGGCACCACATGCACACCAACAGTACTTTCTAAATTAACAAGGTTTCTTTTCAGGAATTCTGTGTCTAATCTAGGTTGATTTACTTTGCTCCTTAGTACACAGGACTCAGTTCATTGGCCAGGGTGGATTGCTGCTTCAAGGGGGTTTACCTAGTGTGAATTGAGATTTTAAAATGATACAGTGAAAGGGTACTGTTGCTGTTTTACTGTTTTATTGTCTTAACTTACTGAATTTCTTCTTCTTTAGGCTAAGGTTATAAAGGTTTGTTAATATTATGTTTATCTAGTGGGGTCTTGCAATTATTTTCCTTATTCACTGAGAAGTCATGCTGAGATGGGTTAGTCAGCCAGTAGGCCACAGTGGAATTGGTGATACGTCACCACAGAGCTCTGCTGCCATTGGTTAGTTGCTTACAGAGCTGTGCAATGATTGGCTATCGATTGATAGAGCCACGCTGGGATTGCTTGTTTGTTTGTTGCGATTTTGAGATTGTTTTAAGTAAGAATAATAGTGAATGTACTGAATAAAACTAAGATGCTGAAAGAATGTCTCTATACAAATGATAGTGGACATTCGGTTCTACACTTGTACCTTGATTTCTGAGTGGCATAAATATACTTCTTTTGAGAAGGACTTAGAGTTTTCTTTACGTGATACTTTTAACATTAAAACACTGGATTTCCTTAGACAAACAATGATTGGTATGAAACTGATGCCCAGACCCACACAGTTTGAGACACTAAATAAATGGGACTGAATTGCTACACGGAAGGAGAGAAAGAAAATGTCAAAGCAAGTGAAAGTTTCATTTGGGTGGAGGACAGAATGTAAGTGAGCCTATTCTGCTATAATTAAGGAAACAAATGATCAAAACAAGGCAAATGAAGGAGTTAAGCAGGACAGTGATTCTGATCAGAAGGATTATTTTCTTAATGATCTCTTGAATTGTAGACCTCCTCCAAATACAGTTGTAAAAACTGGGTTAAATGGTTTTGGATATATTTGGGAGCAGGAGGAGATTGCACCTCAACACAAGCTCCTACAGATGTGGAATTGAGTGCATCAACTGAGACTGCAATGACAGCATTTCCTAATACTAATAACGACACCTAAACTGTTATTTAGGTTCAAGTTGATCCACCTGTTAGAACAGTTGTGGTCAAAGACCCTTCTGGAACTATTAACGCTGTCATTTGAAAATCAAATTTGGTGATATGTTACAGGGACACATTGATTTAAACAGGCTGTAGACATGTAATCTTGATGAATTGAGATATTTGAGTAAAGAAACAGCCAGATGTGCAAATGAAGCACAAGAAATTAGAGGGGTTAGTTGATGAATGTGAGGTGGACATCAGTAGACTGAAAAAAGTGAGATAAAATTATGAAATGGATTTGAATTTCTGTTGTGGGAAGTGCATGAAGAAAATCTTGTGCATCTGCTATGGAGAAAGGCTGATCTGTCCTTTTTCATAGAACTGCATAGGCTGACAAATATGTATCAGAAATTGTAGTTCCTAGTGATTTGTGGTCAGAGTGTAATGTGATGGCCGCATGTTGAAGAATGAGCTAGGATTACTCCTACCAATGCTCCTTCTGAGGAACTAGCTAATGAATACAGACATGTAATTGAGCATTTGAAGAAAAGAAAGTCTGAGAAGGAATTGAGTGAAAATGTTGAGAACTTCATAGGAACCAAAAGAGTCAGTGCATACTTATCACAAGAGGCTCATGCAGATATTCAAGAAATGTAGTGGAGTTAATAATCCCAAATAGAAATAGTATCAGTTGTTTAGTTTCTGCATTTTGGCATTTGTTTGAGGCCAGAGCTTAGTAATTCTATACCACAGATATTCAAGAAACATTTTGAAGTTGATGATCCCAAGAAAGATGGTGTAGGCTGTTTAATTTCTGCTTTTTGTTTTGGGTTTGAGGCAAGAGTTTAGTAGTTCTATACAGCTGAGAAAAGAACATAGATAAGATCCTGGAGCTAGGGCAATACAGTTGAGATTAGTTTGATGCAAAGCAGAAAAAGATCAAAGAGAAGGTGATTATTGCTCAGGCAAAGCAATTTGAGAGAGGCTTGCGGAATCAAATGGGTTCAACTATGAATTATGCTCAGACTGCATTGAATGGAATTAGTCAAATGTAAGTAGGTAATCAAGTAATGCAGTAATGCAAATGCAAGGTGGTGGAAGAGGAATGATGAATAATGATGGGTTGAATATGAATGTTGAAAAAATGAAATGAAGCACTATTTGTCCCTTCTGTAGGAAATCATGCACTGGTCCCCAAACAAATGTCACCAAAATCCAAATAGAATTCTGTGTGAAGTTGCTCCCCAGGTACAGGAACACATGATGATCCTGGATATGCCAAATTATGAGCAGGGTTTTCAGAATCAGAAATCATTTAAAATGCTGATGCCTTAAGCACCAATGGTGCAGCACAGTATCAAAAATCAAATGCCATACAGTGCATGCTATCAAGAAAATCCATTAATTCTAACTGATGATTTGGAAGGGAGCAATTCACAATGATGGTGCTTCAGGGGGAGGAGGATTTCTTACTGAAAGGTAGACCAAGTTTTCTTTGTATGTTCATGCTGAAGTCAATGGTGTTGCAGTTTCATTTTTAATCAGTATGGGGACTACCTATTCTACAGTTCATTCTCTCAGGTAGGGAAGTTCAAGGTATTGGGATTATTAGTAAACAAATTGTTAATCAGGTTACAGGGAATGACCTAGTTGAAGGTGGTCAGATGGAAAAAAAATACCAGTTTATTTTGTGTAATTCATGTCCTGTGAATCTGTTGGGATGAGACTTTCTCTGCAAACTGAATGGTGTGATTTACTGCACACTGGATGGTGTTGCAATGAAACCACAAGATGTGGATTCAGTGTTAAAAATAAAGTAAATACATAATAAAATAAAGAGACAGGAGTTCAGTTGTTTCGGGCTTTAACAAAAGACGACCTAGATTTGGATTTAAGAGAAATGTCAACAATGAGGTATAGGATCTTTCTAGAAAATAAACTGAATTGATTAAAAGTGCCATACCAGTTAAAATAAAGGTGAGACCAGATGTAATTTTCCCTTGACCTAAATAGTATAGGTTTTTAATAGAGATAGAAGACGAAATGAAGCCAGTGATTGAAAAAAATGATTGAGCAGGGAATCCACCAGGAGGTATGCCCAAGATTTACGCAAATGTGATAGTATTATCAACCCATGTTGTCCTGTGGTAACGAATCTAGCAATAATTATGTTCCGAATTCCTACAGTTGCAGAATGCTATACAGTCATTAACTTATGCCAAGCATTCTTTTCTATTGCAGGTCATAAAGAGAACCCATTTATCTGATAGAGACTTATCGCTGCATTTGCCTTACCTTTAGAATTTCTAGGCATCAGCACAGAACCCGGAACTCTTGCTGAGCAATACCCTTCTGTGCGCCATTGGGTGGTATCGTCCGTATCCGCATAGCAACGTCGGCATTGTTGGAGCCGCCCGTGATATCACGGTCACCTATAAAGGCATCACTCAGGCATGCATACGGCAATTCTTTTCCTTCTGCGCTGGTATTTTTACCTTTTTGTCAAGATTTTTTGTGCCAATAGGAGGATGACCTCAACAATGACCGAATTCAAGCCATGTGGCACCTGCCTTTGTGCCATGTTGGTGACGGATCCACACTAGGTATGTCTCGAGCGTGAGCACGATTCAAATTTGTGCTCAGACTGCCAGGCCATGGCTCCAAAAGCTTTAAGGGAGTGGTCGATGAAGCTCATGGCAGCCCGGCAGCCATAATTGGCCGACGCAACTCCTCAAAAGTCATGGTCAAGGTCATGGTCCCGGTCGGGGAGAGGGTCCATGAGCCTGAAGTCTTCTTCATCCCACTGGAGGTCCTCCGGGCACTCGATGAAGAGGCACAAGAAGAAGAAGTCGTCCAGGTGGACTTCGACTTCGCCTTGCTCGTTGACCAATGAGGCGACTCAGGAACGTCGACGTTCCAGGCACAGTACCATGGAACCGATGCCAAGGCCGACTCTGTGCCTTTCTCCCTTTCTGGAAGCCAGAGCGACCCTCGCTCAATGTAAAGAGTTTTATGAGGCTATGTGCCTTGGTTTGAGTGGGCCGGCCCCACCAGAGTGCCCTAGGGTCCCCCTGGGGTTGGCAGAGGCCACATCAGGTTCCATGCTGACGGCTTCAGCCTCCGCTCCGATGGGGCTTTGTGGATCCGATTTTGGAACGGCACCGGCCTTGCACAGTCGCGCTTCTCCGGCGCTGCTCCTGACGTCGATGCTCCTGGCACCACTGACTCCCACCTATGGCGCAAGCCCTATTCTAGTCACTGACGATCCGGAGACAGAACGGTGATATCGGTGCCAACAGCACCCACAGGTGCCAGATTCATATCTGAGCTTTTTCTTGAGCAGCCAGGCACTGGTAAAGAATGGGAAGGGTCTTTGAACCCTATAGAGACCCCCATGGAACCAATGGACTGGTATAAGAAACTAGAAGAGGCCAGTGGACTGGACACCTCTCCAGATACTGGCATGCTCTCTCCTCCTACGGTGGCTCCAGAGGAGGGTACATTGTATGCAATGGTGGTGCGTAGGGCAGCAGAGGTCATGGACCTAGATCTGCCTAAGGTGCTGGTTAGGACTAACCACCTGACAGAGGTTCTTCCACGAGGGGCTTCCATATCGGAACCGATGTTGACCTTTAATGAAGACCTCACGATGTCCTGCTGGGGATGTGGTCCAAACCCAGCACATGTGCTCCTGTAAGCAGGACAATTCGTTGCTCCCATCGCCAAGCTCCAGGTGACCCTAATTTCCTCACTCAGTGCCCTACCCCGGAGAGTTTTTTGTCCGAGCATCTGCATCCCATGACACCTTTCCTTCTGCATCTCTGATGAGGGAATTCAAGAGGCTGGATGTTTTATTGCAACAGCCTTGCATTGAGGTCGGTAAACACCTCATGCCTATTGGACCGATTTTCCCACACTTTGTGGGATTTAGTAGTGCAGGTGCTGCCTCAGGTCCTGGCGGACAGGCAGGCCATTCTTTCACAAGCGAAGCTGGGCAAAGTTTACCATAAGGTGTGGTTTGGACATGAGTGACTCACGGGTAGAGCAATTTTGTCAATGGTGTCCTTTCTACGCCACACCTGGTTTTGTACATCTGGCTTTCCGGGGGATGTCCATGCAAACCTCATAGACATGCCCTTCGATGGGTCTCGCCTATTTGGCGAAAAGGCAGACTCGGCGCTGGAGTGCTTTAAGGACTCGTGGGCTACGGCCAAGTCCTTGGGCGTCTCGGCAACCCCTCACCAACAGTCTGTCTATCACCCCTTTCAAGGCTTTGGAAGGCCATCCATCACATCCACAGACCAGCCACTGTCCTCCGCCAGGGCAACATCTTGAGCAGGGACGCGGTTGTGGTGCCTTCAGACCTAGAGGATCTGGCCAGTAGACGTCCACCACCCATCCCCCCACCTCTTGACCATGTACGTCCAGTTGAAGGGACAATTCAATTTAATCTCCCTCACTGGCGGTCCATAACATCGGACAAATGGGCCTTGCAGATCATACAGAAGGGCTATTCTCTCCCCTTGCAGTCTCCCCCCCATGCCTCCCTCAAAAGAACAGTTGATGAAGCATCACTTGGTTTTGTTCCGTGAGGAAACTGGGGCTCTCTTGGCCAAGGGAGCCATAGAAGAGGTCCCCATAACAAAAGTAGGCAGTGGTTGATATTCCTGATACCCAAAAAGAACAAGGGCCTTCATACTATTCTCAATTTGCAGGACGTCAATCTTTTACTCAAATAGAAAAAATTCAAATTGCTCACTCTGGCTTAGGGCTTGTCTGCCCTAGACCAAGGAGACTGGATGGCAGCTTTGGACTTGCAGGATACCATATTTCCATATCCCCATCCTGCCTGCCCACTGGCGCAACTTGCGATTCAAGGTGCTACCTTTCAGCCTTACCATTGCCCATATGGTGTTCACCAAGGTGATGGCGGTGATCACAACTCATCCGCCCAGGCTAGGGGTTTCAGTCTTCCCCTACCTCAACGATTGGCTGTTGAAGGTTCCTTCTCCCAGGCCGTCGTCACCCAGCTTCAGACTACAGCAAACCTCCTGTATTCTCTGGGGTTCACTATAAACATGCAGAAGTTGCACCTGACTCCCGCTCAAACGCTTCCTTCCATCAGAGCTGTTCTGGACAAAGTTCAGTTTTGGGCATATCCTCCAGAGCAGCGAGACCAGATTATTGAGGTTATGCTCCCAATGTTTCGACCTCTATCCTGGATTTCAGTGAGACAGACTCTGAGGCTGCGGGCCTCATGGTTTCCTTCATCCTATTATTAAAACATGCCAGATGGCATATGAGGGCTCTGCAGTGGGACCTGAAGTTCCAGTGGGCACAGCATCAGGGAAATCTCACTAACATGGTTCAGACCTTGGAGGGAACTGCAAAAGATCTGCAGTGGTGGTTAGTGAAACGCGATTGGGTCAGAGGCCGACTCCTCACCCTTCCCCAACCAAAGGTTACAGTAGTGACAGATGCATCACTTGTGGGATGGGGCTTCCATTTGGGAGAGGTGGAGATCAGAGGCCTCTGGTCTCTGGCGGAATCCGTACTCCATATCTACTTACTGGAGTTCTGGGCAATCCGACTTCCATTGAAGGCATTTCTTCCTCTTGTCAAAGGGAAGATAGTGCAGGTGTTCATGGACAACACCGCTGCGATGTGGTACTGCAACAAGCAGGGCAATGTGAACCCTTTGTCAAGAGGCCTTGCATTTTTAGACATGGACTGGTACAGCCGGACATAACCCTGGTGGTTCAACACATGGCAGGTTCCCTGAACGTCAGGGTGGACAAACTCAGCTATCGATGCCTAGTGGATCACGAGTTGCGTCTCCATCCAGAGGTGGCACAAGGACTCTTTCAGCAGTAGGGAGAGCCTTGGTTAGATCTGTTGGCCTCCGCAGAGAACTTGCGATGTCAGCAGAATTGCACATTGCAGTTTCCAAGTTCCAAGGCGCCACTCACTCTGTGACACTTTTTGTCACAAGTGGAGCTCAGGCCTCCTGTATGCCTTTCAGCCCATACCACTTTTGCCAAGAGTGTTCAAGAAGATCAGGGACGACCGGGCCTAAATAATCCTGGTGGCTCCGTACTGGGCACGGAGAGTCTGGTATCCTGAGCTTCTGAAAAGGAGCATCGATCCTCCGATCAGGCTGCCCCTCTGGGAAGATCTTCTATTACAGCAGCAGGGGAAGGTTCTCTACCCAAACCTGTCAACTCAGCACCTTCATGTATTTAGATTGAGCCGTGGCAGTTGACAGCCTTCGACGTTCCTCCCGAAGTCTGTAAAGTTATTCTGGCAGCCAAGTGTCCCTCAACCAAGACAGTATACGCATGTCATTGGAAACGCTTTGTAAATTATTGTATATAGAAATCTATTGATCCTCTTTCTGCTTCTCCCTCTGACATTCTTCTCTTTATCTTTACCTTTGCCCAGCAGGGCTCTGCATCGGGTACTCTCAAGGGGTATCTTTTTGCCTTATTGGTTTTTCTGCAGCTGCCTGATCAGCCTTCATTATTCAAATCTCCTATTGTAAATAGATCCTTTAAAGGGCTTGTACAGATGTATCCTCCTATGCCCTTTGTCATGCCTGAGTGGGGCTTAAATCTTGTTCTCATCTATCTTATGTGCGCTCCCTTTGAGCCTTTCCACAATTGTCCCCTCTGGCTACTCACCATCAAGACAGGCTTCTTAGTGGCAATAACATTTGCCAGGAGGGTGAGTGAGATGCAGGCTCTCTAGTCAAAACCTCTGTATCTCACCATGTTTTCGGACAAGGTAGTGCTTTGCACTCGTGCCTCTTTCCTACCTAAGGTGGTGACCCCATTTCACCTGGGTCAGAACTTTACCCTGCCCATCTTCATTGCTCCACTGAATCCCTCTAAGGAAGAAAAGCGACTCAAACGACTGGACCCAAAAAGAGCGTTTTAGTTCTACCTTGACCACACAAAAGAGTTCTGGGTGCATCATCAACTCTTTGTGGGGTGCGTGAGAGCGAAGAAAGGTCGGGCAATGCAGATGTGAACCATTTCATGTTGGTCAGTCTCTGCATAAAATTCTGCTATGCTCTGGCTAAAAAACAGCCTACTAAGGGCTTGAGGGCTCATTCCACTAGAGGCAAAGCTGCTACCACCGTGTTAGGAAGAGGTGTACCAGTCCTGGACATCTGTCAGGCTGCAACATGGGAATCTCTGCACATGTTTTCCAAACACTACTGCCTGGACAGTCAGGTCTGCAGAGGTGGGCACTTGCCCATTCAGTCCTGCAGGAAGTTTTATTTGGAGGACAATTTGTCTGCAGTCCACCGCCAGGAGGTTATGGCTTGGGTATCTTTTCTAAAGGGAAGGAATTTGCAGCTAGAAGTCTGTATCAGATGAACAAGTTACCTACCTTTGGTAACGCATTATCTGGTAGAGACTCTATCAAGCTGCAGATTCCTTACACCCACCCATGCTCACTGCTTTCAAGACTCATTTCCTAGGGTTGAGGATTGTTCCTTTCAGGGCCCTGGTTTTTTCGCACATATAAAACTGTTGTTTTTTTCCTTGGCTCTTTGCTTCCGACGTGGAAGTTTATGGAAAAGTACTGACGTACGCACACCTTGGTGGTGCCTTTATAGGGAACCAAGACATCAGAGAAGGCTCCAACAATGCCATGCAGATCCGAACTATGCCACCCACTGTGCGTGCAAGAATATTGCTCAGCAAAAGTTTTGGATCAAAAGCTGACGCCTGGAAATTCTAAAGGTAAGGAATATGCAGCTAGATAGAGTCTCTACCAGATAATGTGTTACCGAAGGTAAGTACTTGTTTCTCTTTGCATTTCTATTTTAAAATAAAGTTCTTGTGTGTTGTAGGATCCTACAATGGTATACAGAAAGAACTTCAATCTTTAGTCTAATCCTGAAGAAAGATCTAGGAAATTTGAGGTTGCCCTGTAACTCAGTGTTAATGCAGAATATAGATGATTTGTTAGTCACATATAAAAAGAAATTGGATTGTAAACTATACTATATTCCTGTTCAGTTGTAGCTGACAGTGGACATAAGGTCCCCCCAACAAAATGCAGCATTGAAGAAAGAAAGTAATCTATTTTTGACATCATATTGAAAACAATGTGAAGAAAGTCTTGCAAAAAACGTGAAAATAAGCCCACCAGCCACCCAGAAGTAGGTTCATATGTTTCTTGGAATTGTTGGGTACTGTCGACAGTGGATTCAAACCTATTCCTTGATTGCAAAATCTTTATTAAGGCTAAACTAGAGAGACGTACAGGATTGAGTACCATTTAACAAAGAACATTTTGAAACATTCAGATAATTCCAGACTACAATTTAACTTTTTTTTCCCTATTATGTCATAAAAAAGGTAGCTGCGGACTGTCAATTCTTGAACAGCAGCATGGTAAACTGATGTGACCAGTTGCAAACCTTTTTATTTTATTTTTATTTTTATTGGGTATTAGCCAAACCGAAACATAAAACAACAAATAAGGCAGCCACATGCCACCACATCATCATCAATGATGGGATCACACAAGCAGAGCTGTTTACCATACTGGGAGTTGGGTGGCCACCCCTGTCCATGGATAGTCATCCAGAGAGCATTTAAAATAATGAGCTTAGATGTTCAATAAAATCACATATTGGTATCCATTTTGGGAGGCACGGGTCACATCAACAGTTAGAAATGAAGATCACAGTGTTCTCAGTTGTGACATTTACCCCTGTTCAATGTACAATATACACCATTCATGACCAGTAATAATTCCCTCCTCAGGGTGGTCTCATCACTTTTGGCCTCTAACTTTCTAATAAATATGTGTCAGAGTCACCAGATCCTCGGGGTCTGTGCACGTTCCCAACACTTCCACCACAAGACAGCTCCAATATTCTGATTAGAATTATCACAGAGTCTAAGAGAGTCCAAGTGGGGAAAAGGGAATTAGGAAGAGAACAGCTGGGAAGGAGACCTGTAGGAAGCAAAAAGGTTAAAACACACAATATCAAGATTATATCATATGAATCAGTACTAGATTATAACCCTAAGCATTATTGTTCTGAAATAATAGACAACCTATGAATGGACTTAAACAATTAGGCTTCAAGATTACTGGATACCTGAGAGGAAATCAAGGAATGGTTAAATGCAATATTCAGATTCAAACATTATCTTTTGCATGAGGATCGAGGAAAGAAAAACAGTATTATATACACACTACATCACATCTAGAATTCTAGCATTTTGTTCTCTCACAACTGTAGGAAACATGAATTGTGCAAATTGTATCCTTTCACAAAAGGTTGTAAACACCATAGAATGATTGTGCACCATGAATAACAAGAGTTAGACTCTAGAAATAAATCACGCGTCTTGCTGGCTAGAAAACCACCTCGTAAATGCCATGAAGAGGTAGCACATTATGAACACTGTGGTATTAAATACAAGAAAAGAATCGTGCTTCCTGCCGATTCAAATGTCACCATGAAAATGCCAGAAAAAGTTAGCGCACAATGAATAACATGAATTACACACGAGAATAAAATCGCGTGTCTTGCCAATTTGAACACCACCATGTAAATGCCAGAAAATGGTAGCGCACAATAAACAACATGAGTTACATACAAGAAATTAATCACGCGTCTCGCCGATTTGAACTCCACCATGTAAATGCCAGGAAATGATAGCACACCATGAAAATCAAAGGTTAAATCACGAAAAAGAATCGCGCATCTTGCCGATTCGAAAGTCACCATATGTATGCCTGGAAATGGTAACGCACAATGAATATCAAGGGTTAAAGCACGAGAAAAGAATCGCGCGTCATGACGATTCTAATGTCACCATATAAATGCCTGGAAATGGTAACGCACAATGAATATCAAGAGTTAAATCATGAGGAAAGAATAGCGTGTCTTGCCATTTCGAAAGTCACCATATGTATGCCTGGAAATGGTAACGCACAATGAACAACATGAAATAAACACGAGTAAGGAATTGCGCGTCTAGCCGATTTGAATGTCAGCGTGTAAATACCCTTGACCTTTTTCCCTCACCTCCCCCATCCCGCCAGTCTCCTAGGGCCGGACTCTCGAGGTCCCAACCTAGCACCTCAACCACAGCATCTCTGGGACCAGTGGTGCCTGTAGTCACCGGAATCTGGAGTGCACCGGGCAGCAGGGTAGCCAGTGTGGCACGGAGCCATAGCACGGACAGTCCCCCACCTGTCAAGCATCAAAAGTTGGCCAGTGCCCGGCAGGAGAGGGGGAAGACTCCAGCCACCAAAGCTGCTCCCAGGAGTACAGGTAGGAATGTGGAGTCAGCTGCAACACCTTCCAAGGTGGGGAAGGGGCACAAGAAACTCAGCAAGTCTGGGAAGAGCAGCACAGCGGGGAAGACACCCATCATCCCCGCTGCCCAAGAGGCCACTGCCATCATCCCCGCTGCCCAGGAGGCCACGGCCATCATTTCTGCTGCCCAGGAGGCCACCGCCACAGCCCCACTGCCCAGGAGGCCACCGCCATCAGCCCCGCTGGGCCAGAAAGGACAGCCAGCACCAGCCCCACTGGGCCAGAAAGGACCGCCAGCACCAGTACCGTTGGGCCAGACAGGACTGCCAGCACCAGCCCCGCTGGGCCAGAAACGACCGCCAGCAGGTGAGTCACTGCCAAGGACCCCTCCGCAACACGCACCACTGAACAGGACACCGCCACCACAAGCACCGCTAAACAGGACACCTCCAGCACAAGCACCACTGAACAGGACACCGCCGCCACAAGCACCGATACCAAGGACACTGCCGCCACAAGCACCGCTGAACAGGACACTGCCGCCACAAGCACCGCTGCCAAGGACACCGCTGCCACAAGCACCGCTGGCACATGAGCGCCAAGGGCACTGACGCTACTGAGTCCGTCACAAGCAGGATGAAGCACTCTGGGCACAAAGCTCCCTCCAGAACCAGTGGAGAAAGGCATCCACTACCTCAGTCCTTGGCAGGATGAAGCACTCTGGGCACAAAGCCCCCTCCAGAACCAGTGGTGAAAGACATCCACTACCTCAGTCCTTGGCAGGATGAAGCACTCTGGGCACAAAGCCCCCTCCAGAACCAGTGGAGAATCACATCCACTCCTTCAGTCCTTGGCAGGATGAAGCACTCTGGGCACAAAGCCCCCTCCAGAAACAGTGGAGAATCACATCCACTACCTCAGTCCTTGGCAGGATGAAGCACTCTGGGCACAAAGCCCCCTCCATAACCAGTGGAGAAAGGCATCCACTACCTCAGTCCTTGGCAGGATGAAGCACTCTGGGCACAAAGCCCCTTGAGAACCAGTGGAGTATCACATCCACTACCTCAGTCCTTGGCAGGATGAAGCACTCTGGGCACAACGCCCCCTCCAGAACCAGCAGAGAAAGACATCCACTACCTCTGTCCTTGGCAGGATGAAGCACTCTGGGCACAAAGCCCCCTCCAGAACAAGTGGAGAATCACATCCACTACCTCAGTCCTTGGCAGGATGAAGCACTCTGGGCACAAAGCCCCCTCCAGAACCAGAGGAGAAAGGCATCCACTACCTCAGTCCTTGGCAGGATGAAACACTCTGGGCACAAAGCCCACTCCAGAACCAGTGGAGAAAGGCATCCACTACCTCAGTCCTTGGCAGGATGAAGCACTCTGGGCACAAAGCCCCCTCCAGAACCAGTGGAGTATCACATCCACTACCTCAGTTCTTGGCAGGATGAAGCTTTCTGGGCACAAAGCCCCCTCCAGAACCAGTGGAGAAAGACATCCACTACCTCTGTCCTTGGCAGGATGAAGCACTCTGGGCACAAAGCCCCATCCAGTACCGGTGGAGAAAGGCATCCACTACCTCAGTCCTTGGCAGGATGAAGCACTCTGGGCACAAAGCCCCCTCCAGAACCAGTGGAGAATCACATCCACTACCTCAGTCCTTGGCAGGATGAAGCACTCTGGGCACAAAGCCCCCTCCAGAACCAGTGAAGAAAGACATCCACTACCTCTGTCCTTGGCAGGATGAAGCACTCTGGGCACAAAGCCCCCTCCAGAATCAGTGGAGAATCACATCCACTACCTCAGTCCTTGGCAGGATGAAGCACTCTGGGCACAAAGCCCCCTCCCGAACCAGTGGAGAAAGACATCCACTACCTCAGTCCTTGGCAGGATGAAGCACTCTGGGCACAAACCCCCCTCCAGAACCAGTGGAGAATGGCATCCACTACCTCAGTCCTTGGCAGGATGAAGCACTCTGGGCACAAATCGCCCTCCAGAGCCAGTGGAGTATCACATCCACTACCTCAGTCCTTGGCAGGATGAAGCACTCTGGGCACAAAGCTCCCTTCAGAACAAGTGGAGTAACACATCCATTACCTCAGTCCTTGGCAGCAAAAAGCACTCTGGGCACAAAGCCCCCTCCAGAACCAGTGGAGAAAGACATCCACTACCTCTGTCCCTTGCAGGATGAAGCACTCTCGGCACAAAGCCCCCTCCGGAACCAGTGGAGAATCACATCCACTACCTCAGTACGTGGCAGGATGAACGACTCTGGGCACAAAGCCCACTCCAGAACCAGTGGAGAAAGACATCCACTACCTCAGTCCTTGGTAGGATGAAGCACTCTGGGTATAAAGCCCCCTCCAGGACCAGTGGAGAATCACATCCACTACCTCAGTCCATGGCAGGATTAAGCACTCTGGGCACAAAGCCCCATCCAGAACCAGTGGAGAGCCACATCCACTACATCAGTCCTTGGCAGGATGAAGCACTCTGGGCACAAAGCCCCCTCCAGAACCAATGGAGAAAGATATCCACTACCTCAGTCCTTGGCAGGATGAAGCACTCTGGGCAAAAAGTCCCCTCCAGAACAAGTGGAGAAAGGCATCCACTACCTCAGTCCTTGGCAGGCATGAAGCACTCTGGGCACAAAGCCCCCTCCAGAACCAGTGGAGTATCACATCCACTACCTCAATCCTTGGCAGGATGAAGCACTCTGGGCACAAAGCCCCCTCCAGAACCAGTGGAGAAAGACATCCACTACCTTTGTTCTTGGCAGGATGAAGCACTCTGGGCACAAAGCCCCCTTCTGAACCAGTGGAGAAAGGCATCCACTACCTCAGTCCTTGGCAGGATGAAGCACTCTGGGCACAAAGCCCCCTCCAGAACCAGTGGAGTATCACATCCGCTACCTCAGTCCTTGGCAGGATAAAGCACTCTGGGCACAAAGCCCCCTCCAGAACCAGTGGAGAAAGACATCCACCATCTCTGTCCTTGGCAGGATGAAGCACTCTGGGCACAAAACCCCCTCCAGAACCAGTGGAGAATCACATCCACTACCTAAGTCTTTGGCAGGATAAAGCACTCTGGGCACAAAGCCCCCTCCAGAACCAGTGGAGAAAGACATCCACTACCTCAGTCCTTGGCAGGATGAAGCACTCTGGGCACAAAGCCCCCTCCAGAACCAGTGGAGAAAGACGTCCACTACCTCAGTCCTTGGCAGGATGAAGCACTCTGGGCACAAATCCCCCTCCAGACCAGTGGAGTATCACATCCACTGCCTCAGTCCTTGGCAGGATGAAGCACTCTGGACACAAAGCCCCCTCCAGAACCAGTGGAGTATCACATCCACTACCTCAGTCCTTGGCAGGATGAAGCACTCTGGGCACAAAGCCGCTTCCAGAACCAGTGGAGAAAGACATACACTACCTCTGTCTTCTGCAGGATGAAGCACTCTGCGCACAAAGCCCCCTCCAGAACCAGTGGAGAATCACATCCACTACCTCAGTCCTTGGCAGGATGAACGACTCTGGGCACAAAGCCCCCTCCAGAACCAGTGGAGAAAGACATCCACTGCCTCAGTCCTTGGCAAGGTGAAGAACTCTGGGCACAAAGCCCCCTCCAGAACCAGTGGAGAAAGACATCCACTCCCTCAGTACTTGGCAGGATGAAGCACTCTGGGCACAAAGCCCCCTCCAGAACCAGTGGAGAAAGACATCCACTACCTCAGTCCTTGGCAGGATGAAGCACTCTGGACACAAAGCCCCCTCCAGAACTAGTGGAGTATCACATCCACTACCTCAGTCCTTGGCAGAATGAAGCACTTTGGGCACAAAGCCCCCTCCAGAACCAGTGGAGAAAGACATCCACTACCTCTGTCCTTGGCAGGATGAAGCACTCTGGGCACAAAGCCCCCTCCAGAACCAGTGGAGAATCACATCCACTACCTCAGTGCTTGGCAGGATGAAGCACTCTGGGCACAAAGCCCCCTCCATAACCAGTGGAGAAAGGCATCCACTACCTCAGTCCTTGGCAGGATGAAGCACTCTGGGCACAAAGCCCCTTGAGAACCAGTGGAGTATCACATCCACTACCTCAGTCCTTGGCAGGACGAAGCACTCTGGGCACAAAGCCCCCTCCAGAACCAGTGGAGAAAGACATCCACTACCTCTGTCCTTGGCACGATGAAGCACTCTGGGCACAAAGCCACCTCCAGGACAAGTGGAGAATCACATCCACTACCTCAGTCCTTGGCAGGATGAAGCACTCTGGGCACAATGCCCCCTCCAGAACCAGAGGAGAAAGGCATCCACTACCTCAGTCCTTGGCAGGATGAAGCACTCTGGGCACAAAGCCCACTCCAGAACCAGTGGAGAAAGGCATCCACTACCTCAGTCCTTGGCAGGATGAAGCACTCTGGGCACAAAGCCCCCTCCAGAACCAGTGGAGTATCACATCCACTACCTCAGTTCTTGGCAGGATGAAGCACTCTGGGCACAAAGCCCCATCCAGAACCAGTGGAGAATCACATCCACGACCTCAGTCCTTGGCAGGATGAAGCACTCTGGGCACAAAGCTCCCTCCAGAACCACTGAAGAAAGACATCCACTACCTCTGTCCTTGGCAGGATGAAGCACTCTGGGCACAAAGCCCCATCCAGAATCAGTGGAGAATCACATCCACTACCTCAGTCCTTGGCAGTATTAAGCACTCTGGGCACAAAGCCCCCTCCAGAACCAGTGGCGAGTCACATCCACTACCTCAGTCCTTGGCAGGATGAAGCACTCTGGGCAGAAAGCCCCCTCCAGAACCAGTGGAGAAAGATATCCACTACCTCAGTCCTTGGCAGGATGAAGCACTCTGGGCACAAAGCCCCCTCCAGAACCAGTGGAGTATCACATCCACTACCTCAGTCCTTAGCAGGATGAAGCACTCTGGGCAGAAAGCCCCCTCCAGAACCAGTGGAGAAAGGCATCCACTACCTCAGTCCTTGGCAGGCATGAAGCACTCTGGGCACAAAGCCCCCTCCAGAACCAGTGGAGTATCACATCCACTACCTCAATCCTTGGCAGGATGAAGCACTCTGGGCACAAAGCCCCCTCCAGAACCAGTGGAGAAAGACATCCACTACTTTTGTCCTTGGCAGGATGAAGCATTCTGGGCACAAAGCCCCCTTCGGAACCAGTGGAGAAAGGCATCCACTACCTCAGTCCTTGGCAGGATGAAGCACTCTGGGCACAAAGCCCCCTCCAGAACCAGTGGAGTATCTCATCAGCTACCTCAGTCCTTGGCAGGATAAAGCACTCTGGGCACAAAGCCCCCTCCAGAACCAGTGGAGAAAGACATCCACCATCTCTGTCCTTGGCAGGATGAAGCACTCTGGGCACAAAGCCCCCTCCAGAACCAGTGGAGAATCACATCCACTACCTCAGTCCTTGGCAGGATGAAGCACTCTGGGCACAAAGCCCCCTCCAGAACCAGTGGAGAAAAACATCCACTACCTCAGTCCTTGGCAGGATGAAGCACTCTAGGCACAAAGCCCCCTCCAGAACCAGTGGAGAAAGGCGTCCACTACCTCAATCCTTGGCAGGATGAAGCACTCTGGGCACAAAGCCCCCTCCAGAACTAGTGGAGTATCACATCCACTACCTCAGTCCTTGGCAGGATGAAGCACTCTGGGCACAAAGCCCCCTCCAGAACCAGTGGAGAAAGACATCCACTACCTCTGTCCTTGGCAGGATGAAGCACTCTGGGCACAAAGCCCCCTCCAGAACCAGTGGAGAATCACATCCACTACCTCAGTGCTTGGCAGGATGAAGCACTCTGGGCACAAAGCCCCCTCCATAACCAGTGGAGAAAGGCATCCACTACCTCAGTCCTTGGCAGGATGAATCACTCTGGGCACAAAGCCCCTTGAGAACCAGTGGAGTATCACATCCACTACCTCAGTCCTTGGCAGGACGAAGCACTCTGGGCACAAAGCCCCCTCCAGAACCAGTGGAGAAAGACATCCACTACCTCTGTCCTTGGCAGGATGAAGCACTCTGGGCACAAAGCCACCTCCAGGACAAGTGGAGAATCACATCCACTACCTCAGTCCTTGGCAGGATGAAGCACTCTGGGCACAATGCCCCCTCCAGAACCAGAGGAGAAAGGCATCCACTACTTCAGTCCTTGGCAGGATGAAGCACTCTGGGCACAAAGCCCACTCCAGAACCAGTGGAGAAAGGCATCCACTACCTCAGTCCTTGGCAGGATGAAGCACTCTGGGCACAAAGCCCCCTCCAGAACCAGTGGAGTATCACATCCACTACCTCAGTTCTTGGCAGGATGAAGCACTCTGGGCACAAAGCCCCATCCAGTACCAGTGGAGAAAGGCATCCACTACCTCAGTCCTTGGCAGGATGAAGCACTCTGGGCACAAAGCCCCCTCCAGAACCAGTGGAGAATCACATCCACGACCTCAGTCCTTGGCAGGATGAAGCACTCTGGGCACAAAGCTCCCTCCAGAACCACTGAAGAAAGACATCCACTACCTCTGTCCTTGGCAGGATGAAGCACTCTGGGCACAAAGCCCCATCCAGAATCAGTGGAGAATCACATCCACTACCTCAGTCCTTGGCAGGATTAAGCACTCTGGGCACAAAGCCCCCTCCAGAACCAGTGGCGAGTCACATCCACTACCTCAGTCCTTGGCAGGATGAAGCACTCTGGGCACAAAGCCCCCTCCAGAACCAGTGGAGAAAGATATCCACTACCTCAGTCCTTGGCAGGATGAAGCACTCTGGGCACAAAGCCCCCTCCAGAACCAGTGGAGAAAGGCATCCACTCCCTCAGTCCTTGGCAGGCATGAAGCACTCTGGGCACAAAGCCCCCTCCAGAACCAGTGGAGTATCACATCCACTACCTCAATCCTTGGCAGGATGAAGCACTCTGGGCACAAAGCCCCCTCCAGAACCAGTGGAGAAAGACATCCACTACTTTTGTCCTTGGCAGGATGAAGCATTCTGGGCACAAAGCCCCCTTCGGAACCAGTGGAGAAAGGCATCCACTACCTCAGTCCTTGGCAGGATGAAGCACTCTGGGCACAAAGCCCCCTCCAGAACCAGTGGAGTATCTCATCCGCTACCTCAGTCCTTGGCAGGATAAAGCACTCTGGGCACAAAGCCCCCTCCAGAACCAGTGGAGAAAGACATCCACCATCTCTGTCCTTGGCAGGATGAAGCACTCTGGGCACAAAGCCCCCTCCAGAACCAGTGGAGAATCACATCCACTACCTCAGTCCTTGGCAGGATGAAGCACTCTGGGCACAAAGCCCCCTCCAGAACCAGTGGAGAAAAACATCCACTACCTCAGTCCTTGGCAGGATGAAGCACTCTAGGCACAAAGCCCCCTCCAGAACCAGTGGAGAAAGGCGTCCACTACCTCAGTCCTTGGCAGGATGAAGCACTCTGGGCACAAATCCCCCTCCAGAACCAGTGGAGTATCACATCCACTGCCTCAGTCCTTGGCAAGATAAAGCACTCTGGGCACAAAGCCCCCTCCAGAACCAGTGGAGTATCACATCCACTACCTCAGTCCTTGGCAGGATGAAGCACTCTGGGCACAAAGCCCCTTCCAGAACCAGTGGAGAAAGACATACACTACCTCTGTTCTTGGCAGGATGAAGCACTCTGGGCACAAAGCCCCCTCCAGAACTAGTGGAGAATCACATCCACTACATCAGTCCTTGGCAGGATGAACGACTCTGGGCACAAAGCCCCCTCCAGAACCAGTGGAGAAAGTCATCCACTGCCTCAGTCCTTGACAGGATGAAGCACTCTGGGCTCAAAGCCCCCTCGAGAATCAGTGGAGAAAGACATCCACTCCCTCAGTCCTTGGCAGGATGAAGCACTCTGGGCACAAAGCCCCCTCCAGAACCAGTGGAGAAAGACATCCACTACCTCAGTCCTTGGCAGGATGAAGCACTCTGGGCACAAATCCCCCTCCAGAGCCAGTGGAGTATCACATCCACTACCTCAGTCCTTGGCAGGATGAAGCACTCTGGGCACAATGCTCCCTTCAGAACCAGTGGAGTATCACATCCACTACCTCAGTCCTTGGCAGGATGAAGCACTCTGGGCACAAAGCCCCCTCAAGAACCAGTGGAGAAAGACATCCACTACCTCAGTCCTTGGCAGGATGAAGCACTCTGGGCACAAAGCCCCCTCCAGAACCAGTGGAGAATCACATCCACTACCTCAGTCCTTGGCAGGATGAACGACTATGGGCACCAAGCCCCCTCCAGAACCAGTGGAGAAAGATATCCACTACCTCAGTCCTTGGCAGGATGAAGCACTCTGGGCACAAAGCCCCCTCCAGAACCAGTGGAGAAAGGCATCCACTACCTCAGTCCTTGGCAGGCTTGAAGCACTCTGGGCACAAAGCCCCCTCCAGAACCAGTGGAGTATCACATCCACTACCTCAGTCCTTGGCAGGATGAAGCACTCTGGGCACAAAGCCCCCTCCAGAACCAGTGGAGAAAGACATCCACTACCTCTGTCCTTGGCAGGATGAAGCACTCTGGGCACAAAGCCCCCTTCGGAACCAGTGGAGAAAGGCATCCACTACCTCAGTCCTTGGCAGGATGAAGCACTCTGGGCACAAAGCCCCTCCAGAACCAGTGGAGTATCACATCCGCTACCTCAGTCCTTGGCAGGATGAAGCACTCTGGGCACGAAGCCCCCTCCAGAACCAGTGGAGAAATACATCCACTATCTCTGTCCTTGGCAGCATGAAGCACTCTGGGCACAAAGCCCCCACCAAAACCAGTGGAGAACCACATCCACTACCTCATTCCTTGGCAGGATGAAGCACTCTGAGCACAAACCCCCTCCAAAACCAGTGGAGAAAGACATCCACTACCTCAGTCCTTGGCAGGATGAAGCACTCTGGGCACAAAGCCCCCTCCAGAACCAGTGGAGAAAGGCATCCACTACCTCAGTCCTTGGCAGGATGAAGCACTCTGGGCACAAATCCCCCTCCAGAACCAGTGGAGTATCACATCCACTACCTCAGTCCTTGGCAGGATGAAGCACTCTGGGCACAAAGCCCCCCCCAGAACCAGGGGAGTATCACATCCACTACCTCAGTCCTTGGCAGGATGAAGCACTCTGGGCACAAAGCCCCTTCCAGAACCAGTGGAGAAAGACCTCCACTACCTCTGCCTTGGCAGGATGAAGCACTCTGGGCACAAAGCCCCCTCCAGAACCAGTGGAGAATCCCATCCACTACCTCAGTCCTTGGCAGGATGAACGACTCTGGGCACAAAGCCCTCTCCAGAACCGGTGGAGAAAGACATCCTCTGCCTCAGTCCTTGGCAGGATGAAGCACTCTGGGCACAAAGCCCCCTCCAGAACCAGTAGAGAAAGACATCCACTACCTCAGTCCTTGGCAGGATGAAGCACTCTGGGCACAAAGCCCCCTCCAGAACCAGTGGAGAAAGGCATTCACGACCTCAGTCCTTGGCAGGCATGAAGCACTCTGGGCACAAAGCCCCCTCCAGAACCAGAAGAGTATCACATCCACTCCCTCAGTCCTTGGTAGGATGAAGCACTCTGGGCACAAAGCCCCCTCCAGAACCAGTGGAGAAAGACATCCACTACCTCTGTCCTTGGCAAGATGAAGCACTCTGGGCACAAAGCCCCCTCCAGAACCAGTTGAGAAAGGCATCCACTACCTCAGTCCTTGGCAGGATGAAGCACTCTGGGCACAAAGCCCCCTCCTGAACCAGTGGAGAAAGACATCCACTACCTCAGTCCTTGGCAGGATGAAGCACTCTGGACACAAAGCCCCCTCCAGAACCAGTGGAGAAAGGCATCCACTACCTCAGTCCTTGGCAGGATGAAGCACTCTGGGCACAAAGCCCCCTCCAGAACCAATGGAGTATCACATCCGCTACCTCAGTCCTTGGCAGGATGAAGCACTCTGGGCACAAAGCCCCCTCCAGAACCAGTGGAGAAAGACATCCACTACCTCTGTGCTTGGCAGGATGAAGCACTCTGTGCACAAAGCCCCCTCCAGGACCAGTGGAGAATCACATCCACTACCTTAGTCTTTGGCAGGATGAAGCACTCTGGGCACAAGGCCCCCTCCAGAACCAGTGGAGAAAGTCATCCACTACCTCAGTCCTTGGCAGGATGAAGCACTCTGGGCACAAAGCCCCCTCCAGAACCAGTGGAGAAAGGCATCCACTACCTCAGTCCTTGGCAGGATGAAGCACTCTGGGCACAACGCCCCTTCCAGAACCAGTGGAGAAAGACATCCACTACCTCTGTCCTTGGCAGGATGAAGCACTCTGGGCACAAAGCCCCCTCCAGAACCATTGGAGAATCACATCCACTACCTCAGTCCTTGGCAGGATGAACGACTCTGGGCACAAAGCCCCCTCCAGAACCAGTGGAGAAAGACATCCACTACCTCAGTCCTTGGGAGGATGAAGCACTCTGGCCACAAAGCCCCCTCCAGAACCAGTGGAGTATCACATCCACTTCCTCAGTCCTTGGCAGGATTAAGCACTCTGGGCACAAAGCCCCCTCCAGAAACAGTGGAGAAAGACATCCACTACCTCAGTCCTTGGCAGGATGAAGCACTCTGGGCACAAAGCCCCCTCCAGAACCAGTGGAGTATCACATCCACTACCTCAGTCCTTGACAGGATGACGCACTCTGTGCACAAAGCCCCCTCCAGGACCAGTGGAGTATCATATCCACTACCTCAGTCCTTGACAGGATAAAGCACACTGGGCACAAAACCCCCTCCAGAACCAGTGGAGACTGTTATCCACTTGTGAAACTGTGGTTTTGCACTCCCCAGGATTGAACAGTGGGCAACCCACCCACTGTAGAGACTTGAGAGACTGTGGCTTTGCACTCCCCAGGATTGAACATTGGGTAAACCACCCACTGTAGAGACTTGAGAGACTGTGGCTTTGCACTCCCCAGGAATGAACAGTGGGCATGTGGCCCCCTCGTGGATTTGGCGTCATGCACTTAACCGGCTGAGATGCCCGCCCTTTCCCTTCCCCCTGAGGTGCCTGTTTTATTGCTATCTAATGCCCCTGCAGTGTTCTCTCCATCATGTTCGGGTATTGAGTGTGGGCCTCGCCCAAGCTGTGTGGGCCCAGTGTTCCACAGACTTGAATGGAGCACTACCTGGACTACTATTCTTGGTGTATATATTTGTTAATAGTGCATATAAATTTTTGCGTACTGGATTTTAATATATTACAATGGTTACACTCATTTCCTTTTGTCTTTGGATTCTTCCGGGGGTGTGGTGGGTGTTACTGTAATGTATCATGATGTATTAGTGTGTGTGTTGTAGTGGGTGAGGGTGGGGGTGGGGGTGTTGCGTGTGTGTATCCCTGTTTTTTCCCTCCCATTTCCCCTGTGTCGTAGGTGCAGTACTCACCGTGGTCTTCGCCACCGGCGTTCGTGCTCCTGGTAGAGAAGCAAGAAGATAAGGGCTGGCAGGATCTGGAGCTCGGGTTCCATGTCGTCCTGATTCCTCGTGGGGTGTGTAGAGGTGAGCGTTTTCCCTTTGAAGTCCTGTTTCCGCCGTGTTTTTGTTCGCGGTGAATCCACCCTGGAAAAGGTGGCGGATTGGTAGGTTGTGATACTGTGGGCGGTACATTGTCCTCCGCCTGTCTGTTGGCGGTGACCGCCATGCTGTTTGTTTGTACCGCCGTGGCGTTCGGAGTGTTAAAGTGGCTGTCTTTGTTGGCGGTTTCCACCATGGTCGTGATTCAGTTTTTTTTCCGCGGGCCTGTTGGCAGTCTTACAGCCGCTTTAACACTGACCGCCAGGGTTGTAATGACCACCTAAGTCCTGATTCCCTTGGCGTAAGTCTAATAATTCATGATCTGCTGACAGTGTTACAGTTCTACGATCAAAAACTTGCTCAAACTCTCGAACAGAATTTCTCCAGTTGTACAACAGAGGACTATCTTTATGCACAAGAGGAATAGCCCAGGTAGCTGAGTCTCCAGACAGATATGATAACAAGAAAGCTACTTTGGACTGGGCTCGGGGAAAGTATGTGTTCTGCAGGTGAAGTGTAATTCCACTTGAACAAGGAAAGATTGCGCTTTCAAGGGGTCACCTGAAAAACGTTCTGGGGGAGCTAAAGGAATGGCTGAAGGAATATTTAAGGAAATGTTTGTCGGATTGCCTCCAGAAGTCTGAGAAGAAGGACCTGGCCAAGACACACCTGGGGGATTTTGTTCCTTCTTTTCTAACTTATCCTGTAACTGACTCACTCTCTCAGCTAGGCTGGTTAACAAATCTTTTGATGATACCACCTCTGCTTGGAGCTGAGTGATAGACTTGACTAGCTCGTCCAGAGTGGTCATGTTGAGAACATACACAAACCAGGAGGATAATAGTTTGTGGGCTCACTATTTTGTCAGAGTCACCAGATCCTCGGGGTCTGTGCACGTTCCCAACACTTCCACCACAAGACAGCTCCAATACTCTGATTAGAGTTATCACAGAGTCTAAGAGAGTCCAAGTAGGGAAAAGGGGATTAGGAAGGGAACAGCTGGGAAGGAGACCTGTAGGAAGCAAAAAGGTTAAAACACACAATATCAAGATTATGGGGGTCATTACAACTCTGGCGGACGGTGTTAAAGCTGCGGTAATACCGCAAACAGGCCGGCGGGCAAAAAAAGGGAATTATGACCATGGCAGAAACTGCCAACGTAGACAGCCACTTTAACACTCCGCACGCCGGTACAGACAAGAAGCGCGGCGGTCACCGCCAACAGACAGGCGGGAGACAATGTACCGCCCACAGTATCACAACCTGCCAATCCGCCACCTTTTCCGGGGTGGATTCACAGTGGATAAAAACACGGCGGAAACAGCTTTTGCAATGGGAAAACGCTCACCTAAACACACTCCACGAGGAAGGAGGCCACCATAGAGCCCGAACTACAAATACTCCCTGCGCTTGTCTTCCTGCTCCTCTACGATCACCAGCAACGTAGGCGCCGAAGACAACGGTGAGTACTGCACCTACGACATAGGGGAGGGGAGAGGCAAAAGTCAGGGGGACACACATGCAACACCCCCAACCCGACACTCACCCACTACAACACACACACCAATGTATTTCCAAACAGCACAGTAACAACCCACAACCCCCCCGGAAGAATGCAAAGACAAAAGGAAATCAGTCCAAACATTGTAATATATCAAAATACAATAACCAAATATACACAGATATATATAAACAATCGAAAATCATACATCACGAGTAGTACTGCAGGTATGCACATATCAATGTCCTTGGACCACTGGGCCCAAAATGCATGGGCGAGGCCCACACTAGATACCTGTCCACAAACGGAGAGAACAATGCAGGGGCATCAGATAGAAATACAACAGGCACCTCAGGGGGAAGGGAAGGGGGGGCACCTCAACCGGATTACAGCAACACGCCAGATCCACGACGGGGCTCCATGCCCATTGATGTATCCTGGGGAGTGCAAAGCCACAGTCTCTCAAGTCTCTACAGTGGGTGGCTTGCCCACTGTACCATCCTGGGGAGTTTTAAAGCACAGTCTCTCAAGTCTCTACAGTGGGTGGGTTGACCACTGTACCATCCTGGGGAGTGCAAAGCCACAGTCTCTCAATTCTATACAGTGGGTGGTTTGCCCACTGTTCCATCCTGGGGAGTGCAAAGCCACAGTCTCTCAAGTGGATGCAGGTCACCACTGGTTCTGGAGGGGGACTGGTGCCCAGAGTGCTTCATCCTGTGAAGGACAGACAGAGTGGATGCAGGTCTCCACTGGTTCTAGAGGGGGACTGGTGCCCAGAGTGCATCACGCTCCCCGTGACGGTCCCAGTTCCGTCGCTGTCCCAGCTGCACATGGGCTAACGATGCTTGATTTGGCGGTCTTTGCCCTGTTCAGCGGTCTTCACCATGGCGGTGCTTTGCCCTGTTCAGCGGTCTTCACCATGGCGGTGCTTTGCCCTGTTCAGCGGTCTTCACCATGGCGGTCTTTGCCCTGTTCAGCGGTGCTTGCCTTTGCTATCTCTGACCTGTTCAGCGGTGCTTTGCCATGGCGGTCTATGGCCTGTTCAGCAGTGCTTCACCATGGCGATCTTGGCCCTGTTCAGCGGTGCTTGCTTCTGCTGTCTCTGACCTGTTCAGCGATGCTTTGCCCTGTTCAGCGGTCTTCAACATGGCGGTCTTTGCCCTGTTCAGCGGTGCTTGCCTCTGCTGTCTCTGACCTGTTCAGCGGTGCTTTGCCCTGTTCAGCGGTCTTCACCATGGCGGTCTTTGCCCTGTTCAGCGGTGCTTGCCTCTGCTGTCTCTGACCTGTTCAGCGGTGCTTTGCCCTGTTCAGCGGTCTTCACCATGGCAGTCTTTGCCCTGTTCAGCGGTGCTTGCCTCTGCTGTCACTGACCTGTTCAGTTGTGCTTTGCCCTGTTCAGCGGTCTTCACCAAGGCGGTCTTTGCCCTGTTCAGCGGTGCTTGCCTTTGCTGTCTCTGACCTGTGCAGCGGTGTGTGGCATTACGGTCCCTCAGTGCCTAGCGGGGCTGTGGCTGCCAGGGCCCTCCAGGTCACTGACGCTGGCGATGGTCTCCTGACCAGTGACGATACTGCTGCCCTCCAGGGCACTGACTCTGGCGGTGGTCTCTGGACCAGTGACGACAGTGCTGGCGGTGGGGTCCCTGGCCGGCGGGGAGGATGGCGGCCTTCTCCGCCGTGCTGACTCGGCACTCCCCCCGGGACCCTTGTGAGCTGTTTTGCCAGCAGGAGTCTTCACCCTCTCCCGTCGGCCACTTTCCAACTTAAGGTGCTTTACAGGGGGTGGACTGGCAGTGCTTTGGCTCCGTGTCACACTGGCTGCCCTGGTGGCCGGTGCACTCCACACACCTTTAACACGCACCACTGGTACCGGACTTTTTTTGGCTGAGCTGCTACTACGGGACCTATGAATTGGAGGGGTGGGGGTGGTGGTAAAGAGGTCAACGTTGCTGAGGAAGAGTTTCTGACTAACACTGGGATGGGTAGCTGGAGGGGGTCTGGGAGTGGAGGAAGAGGAGGTGGTCATAGGAGGTGTAACTTTAGGTGATTTGGGTGCAGGTGCAGGTACTGGAGGCTGTCGTAAGGTGGATGGATGTTGGGTGTGTGGGTGCCGCATTTGTGTACTTTGGGAGGGGGCGTCACAGACACACTGGGAGTGGACACAGGGGACGTGTAAATGGTAGTGGGGGTGGTGAGTGCAAGTGAGCGGGGTGTGGTGCTGGGTGTTCTGGTGCGAGTCCTAGTGCCTGTAGATGTAGTGCATGCAGGTGAGAGTGTAGACGACACTGGGAGGGAGGTGGGAGAAGACGAGGAGGGGGACACAGTGGAGGCAGTGGATGTTGCTGTGTCTGTATGTGGGTGATGCTTGTGTGAGTGCCTGTGGGTTGTGTGGTGCTTATGTTTGCCTGAGCTACCTTTGTGTGTTGAGGTGTGTGCAGCTTGTCTGATGGTGTGCTTGGGATAGGCTGGGGTACAGGGGACTGGGTCTGGGTGGAGGAAGTTGGAGGGGGGAGGCTAGACACAGGGACAATGGCTGTCATCAGTGCTGAGGCCAGAGATTGCAGGGTTCGATGAAGGGTAGCCTGACCAGAATAAATGCCCTCCAGGAAGGCATTACCGTGTTGCAACTCCCTTTCTACACCCTGGATGGCATTCACAATGGTAGACTGCCCAACAGTGAGTGACCTGAGGAGGTCAATGGCCTCCGGGGTGACTGGGGCAGGGGCTGAGGTGCCTGGGGCGAAGGTGATGCCCACCCTCCTGGGTGAGCGGGCACGGAGCGTAGGCTGAGGGGCTGCTGGGAGGGCAGTGCTGGTAGGGGGGGTGGCGGCTGTACCTGTAGAAGTGGGGGGCACAGATGGTGTCGCCACCACAAGGGAGCCCCCATCGGCGGACGAGTCCGTGTCGCTGTTTGGTGATCCGGTGACCGACGTGAAGCTCCATTCGCCCTCCGTCCCACTGGTGTATTCAAAGGCTGTGGTGTGGCCCTCCATGGCCATGTGGGATGCAGCTCCCTCCTGCTCCGGTGCCAGTGTACCTCCGCCTGATGATGCTGATGCACAAAAGAACAGGGAGAGCACAAAAAGGGGGGGAACGACAGAAGAAAAGCAGGTTGAGTGCATGGCTTACCACTACCGTTGGCGGACAATACAGACACAGTAGCCCCCTGCACTACGCCGTGCTCTTGGCCTCTGCAGATGCAATTCCTGGGATCTGGCCTACATGGCTATGGTGGACATCTGCACACATAGATGACACAGGGGCATGTATACCTGTACTTGGCACTCTACAGAGGTGGGGTGGAGTGCCACATGGCCTGCATTACGGAGGGGCCTTGCCTACGGAACTCGCCCTGGCCTAGGGAAATCCACAGCCCTCCTCCCCCACCCAGACCCCTCCACTGCTCGCAAAGTCATCTGAATGATGTTGTACTCACCCCCTTGTGTCTGCTGTGATGCCCTCAAGTGCCCATCCAACTCAGGGTAGGCCACCGCCAGGATCCTGAACATCATGGGGGTCATGGTGCGATGGGCACCCCTCCCACGTTGGGAGGCCATCCCCAGCTGAGCCTCCGCCGTCTTCTTGCTCCAGCTGCAAATGTCCTCCCACCTTTTACGGCAGTGGGTGCCCCGTCTATGGTGGATCCCCAGGGTCCGGACGTCGTTGGCGATGGCACACCAAATGTCCTTCTTCTGGAGGGCGCTGACCTACATGACATGTACAGGGGAAGAAGAGAAGTCATTACCAACTGCACCGTCGATGTGAGTGGCCCCCATCCCTACCCTTGCCATGTGGCACATGCATTCACAGTCCTTCATGGTCGCTGAGCTCTGCCCCCTTCCTACTGACATCCAGCCCTCTCCACCCAGCATAGCCCATACAACGTGCTCCCTGTGTACTTACCTGTTGGTCTGGAGGACCGTAGAGTAGCGTGTACTGGGGGAGGACCCCGTCGACTAGCTTCTTCAGCTCCTGAACAGTGAAGGCAGGGGCCCTTTCCCCAGACGCAGCAGCCATTGTCTCTTCCAGACCGAGGTCATAGCAGCACTTGCAGTGTAGGTCCTCTCCTGTCGAAGATCAGGTATCGAGTGATTGAACAGATAGAAAAGGGCAGTCACATCCGCGGCGGTGACGTCCACGGCGGTGCGTATCATCACCGCCGGCGCACTTCATCATTGGCTCCTGGGACCCATAGGGTCCAATGTTAACCAATGCAGCATTGCGCCGCGGTCTATGACCCCCTACCGCGATGGTGTACAACGCCAGCGCAGATACCTCACATCCCATTGTCCCACTTTAGAGGTCAGGCAGCCGCCATTTCAGGTGCCCACATGGCTTCATTTACTACTGCGTCACACATACCTAGGCCTACACTCAACACACATACAGGAAGAGTTTTGTATTTGGTGTTGTGTTCTGTGTAGCTGTGGGTACATACCTGGGAATTTGTTGACTCTGTGGTCGCAGTTGTCCTTCTTAGGCACCGTCAGCTGGGACATTTGAGGAGATGGCGGATGTCCCAGCCTATGTTTTCCAACGTGTTGTTCAGAGTCTTGTCTGCCCTGCTGAAACACGCAAGGAGCTACTTCGTTTTCCCTCAGGTGGAGGATTTGGCTACTGTTAAAGGTGACTTCTATGCCCTGGGACATATCCCCAGCATCATAGGTGCTATTGATGGCACCCATGTAGCTCTGGTCCCCCCCCCACAGGAGTGAACAGGTGTACAGGAACCGGAAGAGTTATCATTCCATGAATGTACAGATGGTATGTTTGGCTGACCAGTACATCTTGCAGGTAAATGCTATGTTCCCTGGCTCAGTGGATGATGCCTACATCCTGCGGAATAGCAACATCCCGTATGTGATGGGTCAACTCCAGAGGCACCGTGTGTGGCTATTAGGGGACTCTGGTTACCCCAACCTGTCCTGTGTGGCTATTAGGGGACTCTGGTTACCCCAACCCGTCCTGGCTATTGACCCCAGTGAGGAATCCCAGGAACAGGGCAGAGGAACGCTACAATGAGGCCCATGGGAGGCCTAGGAGGGTGATTGAACGCACCTTCGGCCTCCTGAAGGCCAGGTTCAGGTGCCTCCATATGACAGGTGGTTCCCTATTCTACTCACCAAGGAAGGTGTGCCAGATCATCATCGCCTGCTTGATGCTACACAATCTTGCTTTGCGACGCCAGGTGCCTTTTCTGCAGGAGGATGGTCCAGATGACGGTGTTGTGGCAGCTGTGGAGCCTGTGGACAGTGATGAGGAGGAAGCTGAGGAAGAAGACATAGACAACAGGGAGTCAGTCATACAGAAATATTTCCAGTGACACACAGGTGAGAACAATTTTTTTACTATTACATTCACATTCACACTTCTACCTCTATCCTGTCTGTCAATTAGTAGCAGTATTTGTTAACTGAGTTGTACATTTCCATTATGGTTTCAGAGGTGTGGTTACCAACGTGCGTCATCCGCTTGCATCCTTCATGGACTTGTGATGTGTGACATAGGTATCTTGGCATTACATTAGAAAACGCATTTTGTCACTGTCATTGCTAATACACATTTTCAAGATCACAGACTGACTCTAGATTGTTTTCTGGTTCAAGGGTGTTTATTGAAGTGCTAATTATTGGAGGGGGTGGCAAAATGGTGATGGGTGATGGTGGAGGAATGTCCATGGCAGATTCCAGTCTATTAGTCTCACAGGTGCACTGCCCATATGGGCATAGGAAGTGGAGCTGGGGCAGTTCCAATCTGGACAGGGTAACAAAGTGAGACAGTGGGAGGACAATCAGGGTGGTCTCATTTCCTGGCGGGGGTCTTGCCATCTTGCTCTGTCCTGTTCCTGGATCTCAGGGACCGCTTGCGGGGTGGTTCTCCGTCTGCAGGGGGTGGGGTGCTGGTGTGGTGGTCCTGTGGCGGGGCGTCCTGTCCACTAGCGCCGGCAGAGGTGGTGGGCAGTTCATCGTCCATGCTAGTGTCAGGGGCCCTTTGGAGTGCCACGGTGTCCCTCATGGTCTTTTGTATGTCCTTCAGCACCCCTATGATGGTGCCCAGGGCGGAGCTGATGGTTCTGAGCTCCTCCCTGAACCCCAAATACTGTTCGTCCTGCAGGCGCTGGGTCTCCTGAAACTTGGCCAGGACCGTAGCCATCGTCTCCTGGGAGTGGTGGTATGCTCCCATGATGGAGGAGAGGGCCTCGTGGAGGGTGGGTTCCCTTGGCCTGTCCGCCCCCGTCACATAGCAGCCCTCCCAGTTCCCCTGTGTTCCTGTGCCTCCGTCCCCTGGACCGTGTGCGCACTACCACTTCCCCCAGGTCCTTGTTGTTGTTGGGGTGGAGGGTTACCCTGGGTTCCCTGTAGTGGTGGACACACCGCTGATTGACGTGTCCTGGGGACGGAGGTATGGGCCCGCTGGGTGGGTGCTGTGCTGGTGTTACCAGAGGGTGGAAGGTCAGTGTTGGGCTGTGCCTGTGCAAGGGTAACCGACTGTCCCGAGGCCCACGATGGTCCGGGCTGGTCATCTTGATCCAGTTGGCCAGAGCTGCTGTCGTCACTGTGGGCCTCTTCTGTGGGTGGAGTGGAGATGTCTGGACCCTCCTGTCTGGTGACGTTATGTAGTGGTCCTGCAGGGGTATAAGAGCATGATTATTGCATGTGTGTGTGTCATGGTGTGCAATGGGTGGGTGTGCGTGTACCCCAGTGCAAGCATTCCTGTGTGGGGGCTTGTATGATGATGGTTGGGGGATTTTTATGGGTATGTGCAGTGAGCATGCTTTAGTGCTGGGCATCCATGCTTAGTTGTATCATGCAGGGCTTGGTGTTGGGATGTGTGGTTTGTGTTATTACTACATTAGTGAGGAGTTGGAGTGATAGGGGAGGGGGGTGAGGGTGGGGTGTGTTATAGCATGCAGGTAGGGTGGGGGATATGATAGTTAAGATTTGACTTACCAGTGTCCATTTCTCCACCGACTCCTCCGAGGCCCTCTGGATGCATGATGGTCAAGACCTGCTCCTCCCATGTTGTTAGTTGTGGGGGAGGAGGTGGGGGTCCGCCGCCAGTCCGCTGAATCGCGATGTTGTGCCTGGAGACCACTGAACGCACCTTCCCCCGTAGGTCATTCCACCTCTTACGGATGTCCTCCCAATTTCTTGGATGCTGTCCCACAGCGTTGACCCTGTCGACGATTCTTTGCCATAGCTCCATCTTCCTGGCTAAGGAGGTGTGCTGCACCTGTGCTCCAAATAGCTGTGGCTCTACCCGTAGGATTTCCTCCACCATGACCCTGAGCTCCTCCTCGGAAAACCTGGGGTGTCTTTGGCGTGAAATGGGGTGGTGTAGGTGATGTATGGGGTGGTGTATGTGTTGATGAGTGTGGTGATGTGTGGTGGTGTGGGATGTTTTGAGCGTGGATGTTGTATGGGTGATGGTGTTGTGTGCCTCTGTGTGGTGGGGTTGTCTATTGCTATAGTCTCTCTCTGGCCTTCGTCTCTATTTTTTGGTCGTAGGGGTTTGTGGGTGTGTGTTTTATATTGTGTTGGGTGTGTGGGAGTGGTGTTTGTATGTGTATCAGGTGTGTGTATTTTGAATTGTCCAATGTGGCAGTGTTTTGGAGATGTGTGTGTATTTTGAGCGCGGCAGTGTGTACCGCCAGTGGTATACCGCGGTTGATAGACCGCCGCGTGGATTCGAGGGTCGTAATAGCATGGGCATGTTTCTGTTGGCGTGACGGTGGAGGTTTTGTTTTCGCCAGTTTATCACTGACCTTTGGTGTGGTGGACTTGTGTGGGTGTCCGAATTTCGGCGGATTCCGAGATGTGGGTCATAAGAGCTGTGGCGGAATTCCGCGGCCGCGGCGGTGTATTGGCAGTCTTCTGCACGGCGGTAAGCGCCTTTTACCGCCAATGTTGTAATGACCCCCTATATCATATGAATCAGTACTAAATTATAACCCTAAGCATTATTGTTCTGAAATAATAGACAACCTATGAATGGACTTAAACAACTAGGCTTCAAGATTATTGGATACCTGAAAGGAAATCAAGGAATGGTTAAATCCAATATTCAGATTCAAACATTATCTTTTGCATGAGGATCAAGGAAAGAAAAACATTATTATATACACACCACATCACATCTAGAATTCTAGCATTTTGTTCTCTCAAAACTGTAGGAAACATGAATTGTGTACATTGTATACTTTCACAAAAGGTTGTAAACACCATAGAATGATTGTGCACCATGAATAACAAAAGTTAGACTCGAGAAATAAATCACGCATCTTGCTGGCTAGAAAACCACCTCATAAATGCCATGAAGAAGTAGCACATTATGAACACCGTGGTATTAAACACAAGAAAAGAATTGCGCTTCCTGCCGATTCAAATGTCACCATGAAAATGCTAGAAAACGTTAGCGCACAATGAATAACATGAATTACACACGAGAATGAAATTGCGCGTCTTGCCGATTTGAATGCCACCATGTAAATGCCAGAAAATGGTAGCGCACAATGAACAGCATGAGCTACACACGAGAAATGAATCACGCGTTTCACCAATTCGAATGCCACCATGTAAATGCCAGGAAATGGTAGCGCACAACGAACAACATGAGTTACATACGAGAAATGAATTTCGCGTCTCGCCGATTTGAACGCCACCATGTAAATGCCAGGAAATGATAGCGCACCATGAATATCAAGGGTTAAATCACGAGGAAAGAATCGCGCTTCTTGCCGATTCGAATGTCAGCATATGTATGACTGGAAATGGTAACGCACAATGAATATCGAGAGTTATATCACGAGGAAAGAATTGCGCGTCTTGCCGATTCGAAAGTCACCATATGTATGCCTGGAAATGGTAACACACAATTAATATCAAGAGTTAATTCATGAGGAAAGAATTGCACGTCTTGCCGATTCGAAAGTCACCATATGTATGCCCGGAAACGGTAACGCACAATGAATATCAAGAGTTAAATCATGAGGAAAGAATTGCGCATCTTCCCAATTCGAAAGTCACCATATGTATGCCTGGAAATGGTAACGCACAATGAATAACATGAATTAAACACGAGTAAGGAATCGCTCGTCTAGCCGATTCGAATGTCATCGTGTAAATGCCCAGTAAACATCAAGCACACTTTCACACGCACAAGAGTCAAAAGATTTTATCATGATAATTAGGCCCAAGAACTCGAACTCCTTCGAGAACGGAATCGGGGGCCCAGCCTGACCTCCGTCTTACCGCCCTGATCAAGAATCACCAAGCGCAGTGAAAGGGCGAGGTCTGGAAGATCCAAGTAGGCCTCCGGAACAGGAGCTCAGGAAGTTGCTGCTGCTCTGCACCGGGACCTCTGAATAGTGAGCACGTGGAGCTGGGCTGGCTCCCTTTTATAGATTCTTAGCCCAGCCCACCAACCGCACCTAGGCACGCTGCAGGGAAGCTTCTAGAAGGGCCTGGAAGGGGACCACACCCTGACACTGCCTGAAAGCCTGCAGCAGTACATTACATGTGAACAGTATTTATATGCATGATGAACATAAGTCTTCAGGATTAAACTCTGTAATGCAAAAGGTTAAACAACATTATTTCAACACAATGCATAAATTATGTTAGCTTGAAATCGTTCGTTTTTTGCGTTCTGGTCGTCCGTAGAGCACGCACGGCCCTGATTGACAATATGTCCCAGATCATGCCTATTGTACCCTTTCCACTCAAGAACCGGGCCTTAATGATGGTGTCCAGCTCCACTTTAGCCCACTTTAACAGCTCCCGTAGCCAGTACTTCATAGTGGGTACCACACTGGCCTTACAGGACATTGCTGTCTGCCTCTTGCAAAGTACCAAGCCCAAGTCAATGAACTTGGAGATATATCTGTCCCCTTTTGGTTTTAGACCTCATACCCAGGAGACAGTATTTGCAGGTGAGTGGTACTGTGCAGTCAACTAGATTTGATGAGACATCTCCCCCTCCACATTTGTCGAAGCACCTAGCAGTCCCATACTATAAGGTTAAAGCTGGGGTCCTGATAGGGACATCTAGGACATTCCAATGGGGCCCCCGTGAACAGGTTGTGAATGCTGTGGTGTCAGGTCTTCTGTAGAAAGTTACATTTTGTATAACAAAATATTGGATTTCCAGAGATTTCTTTCACATGCAATTTAGGGTTGGCCCATTGTTTGTCAGTCAGTATAGTGCTGAGGTTGAGCGACCACCTCTCTCTAGCCGGCATTTGGGAATGGCTGTAGTGTTTTTTTCCTTTCTGCCTAGTATACATGTTCATTGTCCTTACTTGAGGATGGAGCATGCACTTCTACTTGATGCCACTGCACCACCTTGCTGAAGCATTTTACATTTAGGTAAATGCATTTAACGAGGTCGACAATCTTTTTACTCATCTGGAGGTAAGAATTAGTTGGGATTCACACAAGGCTACAAACGCATCTCAATTTACAATAGGACCAATGTGGCCACACAAGGAAAACCATGTCCGATTTAAAAGTCCAAGGGTGTTTTTTACAACCTAATGCACATGGTATTGTAAACAATTCTCAAAAACAAACTATTCAAGTACAGGGTCACCAGAGGGTGTCCAGAATATTAGGAAAAAACAAAGCAACATTAAACACACTAAACACTCAATACAAACAGCACAAAATAGTAATAGTAGGAACTAGTGATAACTGAATCACCGTAAACTAGCTTTCCCCAAAATGGAAAGAGATAAAATGCATCAGAGTTCAATGCACATTAGGGATCTCTCTATACAAAATGTCACTAGCTGATATGTTCTGGGCAATCAAATTAGGGGATAAAAAGTAAAAAGCAAAAATAGGACACAAATAATTTGGAAGAATAGCAAATGGGCCAGCTGAAGATTAATTGAGGCTTGTCAAATGTAAGTAAAATTAGAAAGTGTCAGCGTTTAGAAGCTCTGCGAAGAGTCTTCTCACAGGGTGAGAAAAATCCTAAATCGAACGTTTTCAGTATTTGAGGATGGTTGGGAGAAACAGGAAGACATCAACTTTTCTACCTTGGGTGTCCATAAGAAAGATTCCATGCAACAAGTAAAGTTCACATCACTGCTAAGGGAAAGGGGTCCATCTTCTGTACGAATTTGTAACAAATGTGTTACAATTGCCCATTGTTGCACCATGTTCTCACTCCAACTTCCAGAGCTCACAGGGCACAAAACAACATGATATTAGATTTTCAAACAAATATTTGGTGAGAATTGAATAAACTAACACGTCGTGTAAACGAAACCTAAAAGGAATCTCATGTTCGCAAGTGAAAGGGCATCGTCTTATGGATTCTGCAATGTCAGAGGCCTAGCAAACCACCATGGCTAAACTAAGCAATAGAGTTAAATGGCACATTTTATTAAACTGAATTAAATCATTTGATATCAAACTCATGAACGTGTCATTAGGAAATCTTAAGCAGGATTTATGTCACAATGCATTTAATACTAAAGTAACTTGTAAATCATGACGGTAAAAATAATGTAGATTTTCATTGGCCAGCCAAATACACAGGTGACACTCAAGGGTTAAACACTCATTTTCATTATTGTTTTAATACACACTGGTAATTAACATGATAAGGAAATAGAAAATATTAAAACAAATATCAAAACGTATATTTTCATTGCTATTCCACCCGGCTCTAATACTTTAACCTACAATGAATACACATCAATACAGCTTTTCATTGCACCACTTTACATTTAATCTGTTAGATGTTAGTACACTCAAATAAATATATAGTCATATTTAAAGTTATATTATGACAAAAAGACAGCAGCCATATCTCTGCTGCATCAGCCTGCAGGGAGTTTCTCCATGCTAAAAATAGAGCTCTCACAACTGAGCTACCAGTAAGATTCCCAATGGTTAATTTGTGCCAGTGTTTGCCGGGACATGGCACCAGCACTTATCCCTAAACACCAACATTCATTTAAGACAGCCTACCATATGGCGGTGGTGTGTGACTATGTTTTAGCATTACCCATCACTAAAGTATTGAACGGTTATCAAAAAAAATAATAATAATATGGTCCAGGCCATGCTTTCAGCCTGAATAATTCAAAACACCACACTTGTATTGGGTGATGCTCAGTATTTGACTGTGATGACAGGGACAGGGGGAAGTGCCAACCACAGTGTCCTCCTGAGGAATACTTCATGCCTGGCACATATATTTCTAAAAATGACGCACTGATGATGCCCATACATAGGAAATGCAGCATAGCTACCATGGTGATGTCTATTCTTGACAAATGCAGCACAGCTACCACTGTGATGCCCATTCTTGAAGAATGCAGCAGAACTGCCACAATGATATCCATTCCTGAGAAATGCAGCAGAGATACCATGGTGATTCCTAATCTAGGTAAATGCAGCAGAGCTACCATGGTCATGCCCATTCTTAAGCAACGCAGCAGACCTACCATGGTGATATCCATTCTTGAGAAATGCAGCAGAGCTACCATGATAATGCCCATACTTGAGAAATGCAGCAGCGCTACCATGGTGATGCCCATACCTAAAAATGCAGCTGAGGTACCATGATAATGCCATTCTTGAGAAATGTAGCAGAGCTACCATGATGATGCCCACACTTGAGAAATGGGGATGCACATTTGTGATAAATGTAAAGAAGAGCTACCATGATAACGCCCATACTTGAGAAATGCAGCAGCGCTACCATGGTGATGCCCATACTTGAGAAATGCAAAGAGCTATCATGGTGATACAGATACTTAAAAATGCAACAGAGCTACCATCGAGATGCCCATTCTAGAGAAATGCAGCATAGCTACCCTGATGATGCCCATAAATAAGAAATGCAACAGAGCTACCATGGTGATGCTCATTCTTGAGAAAGGCAGCAGAGCTAGCATGGTGATGCCCATTCTCGAGAAATGCAAAGAGCTACCACGGTGATGCCCATTCTTGAGAAATGCAACAGAGCTACCATTGTGATGCCCATTCTTGAGAAATGAAATGAGCTACTGTAGGAGGCTGGCCTGGTTTTTAGTGGCTACCTCAGGTACTTATACCTTATACGAGGTCAAGTTATCCCTTATTATCAAAATGTAGAAGCCAGGCTCTCTAGGAGTAGTGTGGATGAAAGCAAAGGCCTAACTAGGAGACATGCAAAGCTCGTGCATTACCACTGTAGTCACACAGTACTCACACACATGAAAGAAAATACTCAGTGTTACAAAAATAAAGGTACTTTATTTTGGTGACACAAATGCCAAAAATACGGGTAAATAAGGTAAGTAATATACACAAAATATACACTAGTATGCAGAAATAGCAATAAAAACTGTTAGAAAACAGTGCAATTAGTGAAAATCACAATAGTTTGAAATGGGACTAGGGGGAACACAAACCATATACTAAGAAAGTTGAATGCAAAAGTCGGTTTCCCACCCAGGCAAGTGTAGTGTGTAGAGAGGTGCTGGGAGTATTAGAAAACACCAAAGATAAGTGATAGAACCCACCCCAGAGCCCAGGAAAGGAGGAGTAAATCACAGTAACGTTCCTAGAACACACAAGAACATGAGAAGGAAGATTGTGCCAGAACCAGAAGAGACTGCAAGACACCAATGATGGATTCCTGGGCCTGAAGACCTGTGGAAGAAGAGGACTAAGTCCAAGAAGCACAGAAGAGTCCAGGGAGAACAGGAGCCCTTGCTAACCCGGATGAAGGTGCAAAAGAAGAACCACTGGTGAAGAACAACAGTCAGTACTGCACCCAAAAAGATAGATGCGGGTTCCTGGTTGGTGCAGAAGATGTCCCACGCCGGATGGATGATTTCAGCCTGGTTTGCGTTGCTGGATTTTGCCAACAAGCCTTGGCACATGCAAAGCTTGCGGTTAGCGGAAAATGGCACTGCCCTGGACCAGGAGGGACCTGGTGGACTCTACCCAGGAGAAGGAGTCGAGGGGGCTCTCAGCAACTCAGAGAGCCCTCAGAAGACCAGATAGCATACAGAGGAGTCCCACAGCATGGGAACAAAGAAGGTGCAAAAGGAGGCCCACGCAGCACTACAACAAAGGATCCCATGCCACCAGAGAACCACACAGGAAACTGCATCGCAGGAAGGAGTGCTGGGGGCTGAAGCTGCACAACAACTGCAAAACATGTGGTGCACGGGGGTACTGTCTTGCGTGGGGAGGCCAGCTCTTACCTCCACCAAAGTTGGAAAGTTGAACTTCAGTCCACCACCCGTGATGCAAGATCCACACAGCTCATCAGGAGAGGGGTCCCACATGACCGGTCTTCGATGTAGAGAGGTGCCTGCTGAAGCAGGGAAGTGATTCCTTCACTCCAAGGGAGATTCCTTCGAACTTCTTGTGCAGGCTGAAGACAGCCTGTCCTCTGAGGATGCACAGCCGGGAAACAGTTGCAGTTGCTGGCAGGAGCTGAAGATACAATGTTGCAGAAGTCTTCTTTGCTTCTTTGTTGCATTTGTAGAGACCCTGGAGGGTCCAGATGCAGTTTCTTTGGTAAGAAGGTGAAGTAAAGGATGCAGAGGAGTCCTGCTGGAGTCTTGCAATCTGAATCTGAAAAACCACCCAAGAGAGAGACCCCAAATAGCCCTGAAAGAGGCATTGGTCAGCCACACAGGTAAGCACCTATCAGGGGAGGGCTCTGACGTCACCTGCTGGCACTGGCCACTCCCAGAGTTCCCTGCCAACTCGGTCTCTGATTCAGTATAGACTGGATTATGCAAGGAGGGCTCCATCTCTGCCCTTCAAAGCATTTCCAGAGGCTATGGGAGGCTACCCCTCCCATGCCTGTAACACCTATTTCCAAAGAGAAAGGATATAACACCCCTCTCCCAAAAGGAAATCCTTTGTTCTGCCTTCCTGGGCTTGAGCTGCTCAAGCAACAGGAGGGCAGAAACCTGTCTGAGAGGTGTCAGCAGCTGGGGCTGCCTGGAAAGCCTCGGAAGGCTGTAATGGCAGTACTGGGGGTCCCCTGAGGAGCCCTTGGAGTCCATGGAATCATACAACCAATGCTTGAAAAAGCATTGGGGTATGATTCTAACATGTTTGATACCAAACATGGCCATATTCAGAGCTATCATTGTGAAGCTGGACATAGGTGGTGACCTATGTCCAGTGCACTCGTAAAATGGCGTCCTCGCACTCACAAAGTCCAGGAAAAAGGTCTTGGAGGTCGTGGAGCCACCTCTGCTAGTGCAGGGGTGCCCTCATACACATGGACTCTGCACCCATCCTTCAGGGCTGGAAGGCCTGCAATAAGGGTGACTTATGAGTGAGCTGGTGCAGTGTAAATCGCAGTGAAAGGGTGCATGCACCTTTTCACACAGGCTGCAATGGCAGTCCTGTAGAAGCCTTTCCATGGGCTCCCTATGGGTGGCAAAAGAAATGCTGCAACCCATAGGGCTCCCCTGGAACTCCAATGCCCTGGGCACCTAGGTACCATATACTAGAGACTTATAAGGGGCACCAGTATGCCAATTTTGGGTGAAATACTGGGTTACCAGTATGTAGTGACAACATTTAGAGGAGAGAGAGCATAATCACTGGGGTCCTGGTTAGCAGGATCCCAGTGAACACAGTCAAACACACTGATATCAGGCAGAAAATGGGGGCAATTTGCCAACAAGAGGGTACTTTCCTACCGCTACCATGGTGATGCCCAGTCTGGAGAAATGCAAAGAGCTATCATGGTGTTTTGCCCGTACTTGCTGAATCCTGTCAAGGTGAAATACAATTGAATGGGTAATTGTGAAGGTCATTGTGTTATCCTAGCACCCAAAGTCATGACTTTGACAGGTAGGAGTAATATGTTTTTGAGATACTCATGATTCAGAGAAGGTTTTTATGACTTCCTTTTCGGAGCGGGTGGGCAGCGGGTTGTTTCTGGGTGAGGTGGCAAACTGCTAAGAATTAGGCATTTCTAAACCCATTGTTGAGAATATAAAAAGTGTAGCTATTCAGCTGTGCTTGAGGCATCCAAAGAATGCACTAATGTTCGGCTGCAGAAGAGAAGAGGACCTGACTATGAGAGTATCAGGCGGACTGAAATAAAACAGGGTCTTAAGTGTGGATGGTCCAATGATGCATACATAAAGATGTCAAGAGAGAAGGCTTCACAACTGTGATGCATCCAAGTGGGAGAATAAGATGGTCAAGCGTGTTTTGTATCAAGTGTAGTCTCTGAAGAAGGTATTGTGGAAGATTCACATATAAAGAATAACTGTAGTTCTGCGAAGATAAGATAATTGTCTGATTTGTTAGCTTTGTAAAAAATAGAACTTTGGAAAGATAAAAGCAAGTGGATGTCAATTTCAGGACTGTATCTCTTGACAGGATGAGTTCAAATAAAAAGTAACACCCAAGCTGTGAGCTGAATTGAACGATTAAGAAGGTGGGCCCAGATCTTTTGGCCAGCAGTCATCAGTCAGGATCTGAGAAAGTTCCCAAAAGAATAACTTCCATCATCTTGCCAATGAGTGTTATGGAGTTGTCATTCATTCTCCTGGAGATGGATATCAGAAAGTCTTTAAAGAGACACACTGCACTCATGAAGATGAATATCCATCAGTATTTTTTTTAAAAAGGGTCAGATTTCAAAAAGGCTTGCACCCCTTAGCACTCCCTTCTGCCACCATGTGTGCTCTATATTGAAAATACGGCACACCATGGCACAGGGTAGGGGGCAAAAGCATCAAAATTGTTGATGCTATTGATATACTGTGCAGGGTTAGTGCCAACATTTTAGCGCTAACCCTGTACAGTACATAGGGGCCCATTGTAACCAATGGTGTGCCCCCTTTTAATGCCTGCTATTAGTACCCAAAAAAGTGTTGCAGTGGAATCTTTTATATTCCACTGCACCATTTTTGCGTCACACCTAATGGGGGAATACCCCCCTTGAATACATTATGCCTGGTGCAGAAATAATGTGGCTCTAGGGTTTACAAAGTGGCACAATGCATGCTTGCGCCACTTTGTAAATATGGCACAGTGAATTTGGCCTTGTTGGGCCACATGAGAGTAGGAAAAAAAAGGTGCTAATGTGGTGCAAGGAGGCACTAGGCCCTCTTAAGTCTGGGCCTAAGAGACCAATGGAGCTCCTGGAAGACGTTCCCGGAGGAAGGACTGGGACAGTGAATTAAAGGCCACATATAGGTCCTGTAGGATGATGTCCCGTTCTGAGATGGGGCAAAGACCTTCCATGTAGAGAGAAGGCCAGTGTCTGTGTCATGAAATGGTTTAAAGCCTGCCTGAGCAATATCCAGGATCTAAGGGCCATATTTTACCTTGTATAGAAAATGCAGGAGGGAGAGACAGGATGAAAACTCAAAGGGAATACAGAGTCAGGTGAGCTGCGAGTGTGTTTTTGAGATAGAGGTATTGCCAACGTCTTATCTGTAGTGTCAGGCCTTTGCTTTCTAGAGGAGATTGACTGCAGAGGCCAGAGATGATGATGCCCTTAATGGTCTTAATTATCCTAATGGGGCACAAATCAGAAAGATAACTTCAGTTAACAACCATAAGTTTAGCCTGGATGGCAGATTTGGAAGCTACACTCAAAAGCATAAGAATATGGTGGGGATGAGGAAAAGCAGGACTGAGACTAAATAGTAACGCATCAGGAGAAGCACTAGTCAAAAAAAAAATGGCACCGGGGCAGTTAGTGGATTGATTGTTATTACTTTCAGAAAGGTTTTAATTTTAATTTGAAAGCAACTCATTAGATTTAAATCTAGGCCTGCGGCCAGATTGGAGAGGTTGCCCATAATTTTGAATACATCTTTTACTTCATTATGTACTAGACATGGCTCCAGCCTAGCAAATAAGATTGCATATTTGATGATTAAATTTAGGTAATGTTGATTACAGGTAATAACATACAGGTTAATGAAAGTTGGCTGTCATGATTTTGAGGCTGTCTATGACCGACAGTCCATCAAATCTATGATAACATGTTAATGGGTCTTTCGCGGCTAGCTAAACGAGAAGATCAGCTCACTTTTGAAGATGAGGAAGTTGCTGACAGTAGTGGTGGGGCACTATTTCTTAACCAATGCCTGGCCAGCACACCGCCAGAGCACCCACTGTGTACTCATACTGCTTGGTCATGCTTGCATCATTCCTAAGTAGCTGTTGTGCGGTTCAGTGAGCAGAGACAATTGTCAATGAAGCCAGACATGAGTACTGAAAACCAAAGAAGGAAGAAAACCGATCAGTATGCTCTAGTTGCTGAGCAGCCTAGAAGGAAATTATATCAAAATAAACTAAAATCAACCACTAAATATAACTCAAGATAAAACACCAACACACTAATGTGTTTGCAGTTAAAACAGTAAGTCCAATGAAGAAAGAGAAGGATGGTTTGGACCCCAAAAATTACCACAGAAGGTAATAAAACACAGGCCTCAGAATCTTAAAACCACCATGAGCATTAGATGATTTTAGGCACTTGAGTGCAATGACTTGTCTAATGCAGAGAACATTTTAATCTGTAATATGACACTGCATTAATGTGGAAAACTTCACCATATGTTTCCCATTTTTTTAATGTTCATCTCAGTTGAAATCTTCATTTACTCTACATTTTATACCTATGCGTAATATTTTAGAAGTATATTTTTATCTTCTTTAAGTGCATCCATACCAGCTTTATTGAAACTTTCCGTTTTCACATTATACACTCTTATTGGGTAGTAAGGGACACTCAGTCCGAACACGTTCCTTTCAGAGGTCATGGCCATAGGCCGCACATTACTGATTGCTTAGTTCACTAGGTCACTATTCCCAATGAAGCAACATGGAATAAATTTGGAAAAAAGCAAGTAGGCAGGTTTAACTCATATGAAAAACTTAAAAAATGCGTGTGTGTGTGTGTGAACATATGTGACTGAGTGTGACTGTTTGTATTGGTAAGGGTGGTGTGTATGAGGAAAGAGCAGGTTCAAAGTGGCATAACCATGATGTGAGTGATAACTGAGTTCCCACAAAGCCAACACTGTGTGGATTATAAATTAAACGGGTTATGTTGGTAGGTTTAAATAAACAACAAGAATTTACAGTTAGGAAATAAAAACAATCATAAAAATTAGAAGCCACTTAATTTAAAAACAAAAGTAAGAAGGTAAATCACTCATAAATGACGAAAATCAAGTATTGGGATTACTGCTAAAACAAAAACTGTACCATGGGAAAGCCATGGTAAATAAATGCTATCATTTGGGATGAGATAGTCCAGAACCTATGCACCATTCTGAGAAGAGGCATGATGTAGTGATGATGGAGTTTAATTTGTTAAGTGTTTGCATTTGTCCAGGTAAAGAGGTTTATCTTGAATCTTCACTGAGGCTATGTGAGGACTCAGCTGTAGGCAGCTTCTTTGAGATAGGCTTCTATTAATATTCGACTAATCGCCTCCCTGAATGGCAATGTAAGTGAACCCTGATCTGGAAGCCACACCACCAGGACTTCAGCAGGGAGAAAACAGGTTAATGAAGAAGTGAGTAGTGGCCCAATTCACAGAAGTAGGGTGAATTATTACGGAAATAGGTATACTTCAGTCACTGTAGTTAAGGCAGCCTTAACAGAGTATTCTTGTGCAGTTGCAGTCTTACCCCATGCTCCAGATCACACTCAGTACCAGAAGACCCTCTTCGGGGTCTGGAGCATAGGAGGCAGCTGGAAAGAGGTGATCACCACATGAAATGAATATCAGACATGACACCAAACCTAGAGACAGAAAACATGAAGAGGAAGGAAAAACAACATTGGTGGGGGAATGCTAATAATGAACAAACTGTACAGAGAAAGCAAGTTGCAAGGCATTAACTAATTCCTGTTGCCGCTATTTAATGTCACCTATTTAATGTCACCTGGAAGCACTCTCCTTAACCTGTGGCCTGGAAGAGCAACCCTGATGGTTCTTAATCTCAGGTTGTTCTGCTAGTCTCTCCTTTTCAGCCCAAACTGACTAAGGCCCCTTCAGCCTTCTCCTGACTTCTCTCTCTTCTGACTGTGTCACCTCTATAACAGTACCTGTTTGAGAACAACTCCACCTTTCTTAGTCCTCATTTTGAATCTCTTGACTTTGTGATGCAAAGAATGGAAGCTGTAGTCTAAAAGGATTGCACAAGGCCAGCAAAGTATTTTTCTTGGTCCTACAATAGCCTTATATTTTGTTGTTGAAGGCTCAGAGCAATGTGATATGTATCTTTTTCTTAGTGTCCTGAAACCTTGTCCCAATTCGGCATAGATTGCATGTTTTAAGTTCCAACTTTTAGAAAAAAATCTGTAACTTGTTTCCTGAGTGTCCAAATGTCCCTAATATGCATGGAATAGCAGGTAGTCTGCTGTAGCACCCTTATGGCATGTGGGCTCCTCTGGCAGAATATGAACTGTTCTGTCCATGGAGTTCAACAAATGCCTAGATTCCTTAGAATTCTGAACAGCATTTTAATTCCAGAGATTCGAGATAGAGTTTGAGATATTTTATATTTTCCCTGTAAAGGCCTCTGGCAGGTAAATAAGCATTCTTAAATTAGGAATCAAGCAAGTAATTTCTTCTTTGGCTACAGATATTTCTCTCCTGACATTGAGTCAAGCATAGACATTTGAAGGGTAAAACCAGTCTTTGATGATTACCATCCCTATATTTTAAACTTTTCAACAAAATGGTCCAGTTCCTGTTCAAGGATATGTTTTCTGGATCATTTTCTCCACACAATAGAAGCCTGGCTGCAGCTTGGTTCCCTTCCACTGGGCTTCCTCTCTTTCCCTAAATTACCCCCGGAGCAGGTCCAATTACCCCTACCAAAGAGCAAAGAAAATCACCTTTGAGGGCCAATCTTTGTTTCCTTCCGTGCTACATTTGAATGCATTGTTCTAGGGTGGGTTTTTGCAGTGGCATCTCAAAAGAAACTCAGTGTTGTGAATGCCATTCACTGGGCATGTGATCTGGCATACTGAAGGTAGTTGCCCTAAACTTTGAGTGTGAAAAGCAGCAGATGGGCCAGATACAATGAATATGAACATTGCTGCTAAGTTTCAGGCAGGATAGCTTAATAGATTTAAAACATGGACAGCATAGGAAATCTAGGTAATATAAACCTACTGATTCCGGTGGTTTTCTCATACTAGATGGCCTATACTATTTTTGAGGGGAGAAGAGACAAGATTGAGGGCGCAAGTTTGTGAGCGGCTACAGGGAGTCTTGTCTCCACCGAACCCGATGGCATGAGCAGCTTTTTTTCTTTTCCCCCTTACCCTGGAATGAGTGGGACCGGAGTGGCAGTGCTGATCCGCGTGGTGGTGCTGTGGTGCCTGACCTGTAGCTGCAGTGGACCACGGGGCCGGGCTGGTGTGCCGGCGTCCTGATGCAACGGCAGTGGGGGGAGCCCGCAGAGGAGAGACCAGTCTTGTGGGTGTGGTTGCCTGGGAAGTAGGCATTGGCAGCCATGCCCGCTCAGTATGGGTCCAAAAAAAACCCGCAGCACTCGGGGGAAACCTGGTGCCGGTGCAATTGAACAGAGGCAGCCCCTTTCATTGGGGGCTGCTTCCAATGATGGTTGGAGGCTGCCTTCTAAATCCCAAGGGTCTCATTTCAGGAAAAGACATGACCAGCTGGAGGATTCCAACTCAGAGAGTGGATGGGGTGGGATTTACAGACCGGTGATGGACCAGTGATCCTGGATATCTTTAAAGCCCCACAACAATTAAAACGGCCCAAACTGGGAAGGGGGCAACTGGCTCTATCACTTCAGCACAGCGGGAATGGCCGCAGGAGCGGTTGGAAACAGATGACATTCACTCTACAGCGACGCAGGTGGAGTTCGATGCTAACCCCTCCAAGGTTAGTGACAATATAACTATGGTAATAGAAGACTCTGCAATGGCTGGCATAAGTGACGTAGCTTTCAAATCTAACTTGAGGTAGCTCTTGTACAGCAGCACATTGAAGAAGGCCCAAGACATATGCGGGCAGTCATGAAGCCGTTATTGACACCAAACCTGGACAGGGTGAGGTTGAGGAGAACTTTTTTTATCTATCAGATCAAACCCAGGAGGGGAAGACTATAGTTCATCAATAGAACTAGATTCTAGCAGTAGCTCCACCGCCTCTAAATTGGGGTCAACTAAGACAGCACCCAAAAAAGGATTTAAAAAACCTGAATTTGGGAAAAGATAAAAAGAACATAACTATAAAGAAAAAGAAAAAGGCCGCAAGGGGGATAAGGGCAATGTCATGGGATTACTCTGCGACCCAGCAACTCCACAATAATGTAGATGTCCCTTCTAATGGTCTCCCCCGCCCCCCTCCCGCTCCCCACAGTCCTCCCACACCCTAACCCTTCCCCTCCCGACCCTGCCTGACTTACACACACCTACATGCACTTACATGCACACTCATACACACATGCATACCCACATTCACCCAGGCATGCTTGCATTTATACACAAACACACAGCAACACTCACTACCATACATTCTAGCACACATGCAATCACATTACACAACATTTACGTACACCCACACCCATTCATGCACACAAGCATAACACACGCCTCACACCCGCATGCACTCATACAAACACAGTCACACACATCCCCATACACACACACAACACCCCGCACCCCTCCTCCCCTGTCGGAGCACCTGACTTACCTGTTTGCAGGGGGTCCTCCAGCAGGAGACGGGACACGGCCAGGCCATATCATGGCTCATGGTAGGGTCGGCAGCGTTCTACTGGCCAGATTTCTTGGAAATCAGTCGAGGCTCTGCCCCTAGTGGGGTGGTTTGGGACGCCTTAAAGGCAGGAATCCAAGGGAAGACCCTAAGCTATAGTTTAAGTAAGGAAAAGCTGCGCTCAAAGTTTATAAGCACTGCCCAGGCCGAGCTGGTAACATTGGAGACTAAGATAGCGGAGGTGACCAAAAACAACCTACCAATGCAAGACATTTTAAATCAAATTGCAGCAGTAAGGGCCAGAATCTTTCAGTTTTATTTAGAGTGAGACAAAGCCAAGACACAGACACATTGACAGGAATGCTATGAATTTAGCGAAAAGATTGGCAGGCTTTTGGCCTTTAAAACTAGACAAAAGGTGTTGTATGGCCTTATTAGTGCAGTCAAAGATAAAGATGGACAGACAGTGAAGGGAAATTTGGCGGTTCTAAGGGTGTTTAGAGAATATTATCACACACTATACCAACCGGAAGCTCAGAATGCCCATATGTTAGAACGTAAGCTTAATCTATACCTGGACGAAATCCCTTTGGGGCGGTTGCATGAGGATGATAGGTATCAGCTTGCGGCGCCAATAACATCGGATGAGATAGTAGCACCTTTGAATTCTTTGGCCAGTGAAAAGGCGGCAGGTCCAGACATGATTCCCTTGGAATTTTTTAGGGTGTTTTATCAGGAACTGTGCAATGATCTTCTTATATTATTTAAAGCGGTCCAAGATAGAGCACTTTCTCCGGTATCGTGGCTGGCAGCAAATATCATAATTTCTTTGAAAAAAGAAAAAGACCAGCTATTACCGAACTCTTACTGCCCTATTTCTCTAATTAATGGGGATGCTAAACTCTATGCTAAGGTTCTCGCCATTAGGCTGTCCCTAGTGATTAATAAACTGGTTTCTCCCTGGCAGCATGGCTGTATTCCGGGTAGAGGTACCACTGAGCGCGTGAGGCGGGTCATAGCAATGTTAGACTCAGCCCAGGTTGTTAGGGCACCTATGTCACTGATTTTATTAGACACAGAGAATGCTTTGGACCGTGTAAACTGGGTTTATTTATGGGCGATTCTTCTTAAATACAATATTGATCCTGGCTTCATTAGGGCCATTCAGAGGCTGTATCAGAACCCCATTGCAAGGGTACAAATGTCGGGGGTAGGATCCATAGCCATTTCTCTTACAAGGGGCACAAGACAGGGGTGCCCTTTCTCACCGCTGCTCTTTGCACTTTATATTGATCCTCTTATAAGAAAGCTGCTAGACAATAAGCTAATTGCTCCAATGGAAATGATTGAGGGGAATGTTAAAACATTAGCACATGCAGATGATATTGATACAGTATCACCACACCGAATGACATCGTTAATAGTAATAGAGAGGGAAACGTCCAAATGTGGTGAGGTATCGGGTTATCTTTTAAATAGGGCTAAATGCCAAATAATGGTCAATGAATGGGTAACTTTAGAGGATGTGCTGTAAGCAGCACAAGTGACTTGTCTGGGGGTTAGGTTAACAACTAATTTGGATAATATTGTTGATAATAACCTTGCTCCGATGCTAGCCCAGACTAAAATGGAATTACAAGGTATGAATAATATGTACCTTTCAATAGTAGGACGATGTAATGTTACCAAAATGCTCTTCCTACCTCAGGACCTATACCTTTTCAGGATTATTCCACTGGAATTCGGTAAGATCTGGTTTAGCCATATGGAAGCATTAGCAAGCAGCTTTATATGGTCCTTTTCTAGAGCACGACGAGCTTTTAATTATTTAACTCTCCCAAGGGCACGAGGGGGATGGGCAGTTGCCAACTTTCTCCTGTATTACTGGGCTGCAGTGAGAATTGTGGAGCAAATTTACTTAAAAAAGTAACATTTAAAACAATACTGTTTGCATTTAAAGTATGGTCGCACATCAAGCGTAGAATGGGAATTGATCAGCTCTGTTATTACACTCCTGTTTGGAACACCCCTATCCTTCCTAGGATATTTGGGGATAAATGGTGTGACAAATGGGTACAGGGCGGTGTCTGAAAATTAGGCGACTTTTATAATGGCAGGCAAATTAAGTCCTTTAGTGAGATAAAGGAGGATTTTGCTCTTGAGAGTAAAGACTTTTTTAAGTTCTTGCAATTCAGAAACTTTTTGTTGTTCTCATCTAGGGAAGGATTATTGGGGGAGAAGATGGCTATTATGGAGGTGCTTGAGAATACATCGGATTGCGGCAAACAAAAACTTTACCTGCTTTTATTAAGCCTCATCCAAGATGATTTGGATACAGAGAGATGGGGGCGAGGGATAGGGGCCTCGGAAAAATCTTTTTCAGTTTTTTGGGAAATGGCTCAGCGTATAAACACTATAAAACGTATTCAACTTATGTAGTACTCCGTTAGGATTTCTAAATGGGGAAAGTCTAATGGGATCTGCTGCCCTTTGTGCAAAAGCACAAGAGCTGATTTAGTCCATATGTTTTTTAGTTGTGATAGGCTCCAAACGCTTCTTTCCGACATCGCAGAGTTTTTGGTGATGACAGTACAACAGGTAGATGGTCCAACACCACAAATTGTAATACTTGGGATTGACGAAGAGGTGTGTTCAGGTCAATGTCAATGTTTTGTGTTTTTGGCCATGGCTGTTACACCGTGCTGCATGGCTTCAGATTTGCTAAAACCTGATCCGCCAATGTTTAACCAGTGGCTGGCTCGTATACTATCTATGTATTATTTGGAGATGGGCTTGTATTCATTAAAATGCCATGTATGGAGGAACAGGGGTATGAAACAGTAGGCCAGCTGACTCAATGGTTAAGTAGAACATAGATGGCCAGCATTGAATGATTGTTTATTCTGAATATGATAATTTCCTTAATTGTTGATGGTAGTATAATACTTAATGATATGGAAAGTGATGTGTAGCCTTTGTTCGCCCTTTGCTCTTCCTGTTGTTGTACCTTACTGCGCACCCTCTTTTTGAAATAAAATTAAAATACTTTTAAAAAAAAGAAAATGTGAAGATCATGGCTTGTTAGTAAAAGGAGTGAGCCATGTATTTCATTCATTTTACATTTTTAAAAGCAGGCCTTGCAGCCTGTTGCAGACAACATGCGTTTTTGGCATATTATCTTTCTAGTTACAAATGGATTACATATTCCCTTCAAGCGTATGGTCCCCTAATTGAACTCTGCAATTTTAGAAAACATTTACAGAGAAATTAAGTTGCTTTTTTACCAATGTATCTGATATGTTAACTTTACAGCTGATGTGTCTTTTTTTAATATCAGAGCACATGTAGCTCAGGTCTAGTAAACAAGTCTCAAATCCTCCAGAAATGAAATACCAAGGCCCATATTTATACTTTTTTTAGCGCCGCATTTGTGTAATTTTTTTACGCAAAAGCGGTACAAACTTTCAAAATACAATTGTATTTTGTAAGTTTGCGCCATTTGTGCGTCAAAAAGTGGCACAAATGTGGCGGTACAAAAGTATAAATATGGGCGCAAATGTCTCCAGCAAATAAATTATGATTATGAAGGAAAATGGTGGATTTCATCATAGGGATTCATAGGGGTGATAGAATTGGAGAAGGATCGAGCTTCAATCTGCTATCTTACAGTAAGGTGCATCATTCATTGTGCTTCCACTAATTTCAAAGTAGTTGAGGGTGATTTCCAGATGTAAAATTCTTGTGAAATCTGGGATGGTGCCCTTAATCTATGTGAGATCTTTCTACTGATATAATTTCTTTGCCACATTAGTGGGTATAAGTGAGGTCAAACATGCACATTTTTGATTTATCAGATGTGACAGATGCCCTTGAGTGGTTGCAGTGAAAGCTGCAATAACAGTGAAGAACACTTTAGGGCCAAATGCATATGAGTTAGTGTTTGGAAAAGTAATTACAGACCTGAATTAGAGTTTGGGAGATAGGTTACTCCTTCTCAAACATGACTGACATCCTGTTCCACTTATTACAAGTGCATTGTATCCTATTGCATTTGTAAAAAGGCAGAGGGAATGTCGGTAACATTTCTGACGGTGCACCCATCCACCAACTTTAAATAAGGCCCTAGTGCTCCACAGTGGTGAGAAATTCAAAGGTAGTTGAATTTGTATGTCTATCACAAGCCTAGGGAACAATTCATGCATCTGGTTTCCATCAGTAGCTGTCACCTCTCCTTAGAAACTCAGAAGTAGTTGCAACTCACACCAACGCATGGAAAAATGTTTGTGATGCAGGTCCATACGTTTCGCTAGGAATGGTAGGATTGTGTAGATGATGATTTTAGGAAAGTACCATCTTGCCTGGCATGTTACCCCCATTTTTACTTGTGTGTCAGTTTGTTTTGCCTATCTCACTGGGATCCTGCTAGCCAGGACCCCAGTGCTCATAGTTGTGGCCTGAATGTGAGTTCCCTGTGTAGTGCCTAACTGTGTCACTAAGGCTCTGCTAACCAGAACCTCAGTGCTTATGCTCTCACTGCCTTTAAAATTGTCACTGCAGGCCAGTGACCATTTTCACCAATTCTAATTGGCACACTGGAACATCCTTATAATTCCCTAGTATATGGTTCCCAGGTACCCAGGGTATTGGGGTTCCAGGAGATCCCTATGGGCTGCAGCAATTCTTTTGCCACCCTTAGGGAGATCAGACAGTTTTTACACAGGACTGCCTCTGCAGCCTGAGTGAAATAACGTCCACGTTATTTCACAGCCATTTTACACTGCACTTAAGTAACTTATAAGTCACCTATATGTCTAACCCTCACTTGGGGAAGGTTAGGTGCAAAGTTACTAAGTGTGAGGGCACCCTGGCAGTAGCCAAGGTGCCCCCACATAGTTCAGGGCAATTTCCCCGGACTTTGTGAGTGCTGGGACACCATTGTACGCGTGCACTACATATAGGTCAATACCTACATGTAGCTTCACAATGGTAACTCCAGTTATGGCCATGTAACATGTCTAAGATCATGGAATTGTCCCCCCATGCCAAATGTGGTATTGGGGTGCCAATCCCATGCATCCCCGGGGCTCCAGGGACCTAGGGTACTGCCAAACCAGCTCTCTGGGATTTTAACTGCAGCTATTGCTGCTGCCAACCCACAGACCGGCTTCTGCTCTCCTGGGGTCTGGGCCGCCCAATCCCAGGAAGGCACAAGAAAGAATTTCCTCTGAGAGAGGGTGTCACACCCTCTCCCTTTGGTAATAGGTGTGAAGGGCTGGGGAGGAGTAGCCTCCCCCAGCCTCTGGAAATGCTTTTAAGGGCACAGATGGTGCCCTCCTTGCATAAGCCAGTCTGCACCGGTTCAGGTATCCCCCAGCCCCTGCTCTGGCACGAAACTAGACAAAGGAAAGGGGAGTGACCACTCCCCTGTCCATCACCACCCCAGGGGTAGTGCCCAGAGCTCCTCCAGTGTGTCCCAGACCTCTGCCAGCTTGAATGCAGAGGTGTGAGGGCACGATGGAGGCCTCTGACTGGCCAGTGCCAGCAGGTGACGTCAGAGACCCCTCCTGATAGGTGCTTACCGCTCTAGGTGGCCAATCCTCCTCTGATGGCTATTTAGGGTCTCTCCTGTGGGCTTCTCTTCAGATAGCGAATGCAAGAGCTCACCAGAGTTCCTCTGCATCTCCCTCTTTGACTTCTGACAAGCGACATTGTAGCTCCTTATCCTGCCAGCTTTCTCGACTGTTTCCTGGTGGTGCATGCTCTGGGGGCAGTCTGCCTTCACCCTGCACTGGAAGCCAAGAAGAAATCTCCCGTGGGTTGATGGAGTCTTCCCCCTGCTACCGCAGACACCAAACTTCTGCTTCACCGGTCCTCTGGGTCCCATCTCATCGTGATGAGCGTGGTCCCTGGAACACAGGAGCTGGATCCAAGTCACCCCGACAGTCCAGTGGTCCTTTTGTCCAAATTTGATGGAGGTAAGCCCTTGCCTCCCCACGCCAGACAGTAATCCTGTGTACTGCGTGAACTGCAGCTGCTAGGGCTTCTGTGCACTCTTGCAAGGATTCTTTCATGCACCACACAGCCCAGGTCCCCAGCACCCCGTCCTGCATTGCTCAATTCGCTGAGTTGATCTCCAGCTTTGTGGGACCCTCCTTTGTAGTGTTGAGACGACTGCCATGCTCAGTTTTCTTGAACCTGTGTTCAAGTACTTCTGTGGGTGCTACCTGCTTCTGCATGGGCTCTCTGTCTTGATGAGTGTCTTCTCTGTCTCCTCATCCAAGTGGCGACCTCCTAGTCCTTCCTGGGGCCGGGCAGTACCCTTTTACTTCCACCACAACCTTTGCAGCTAGCAAGGCTTGTTTGTGGTATTTCTGCTTGAAAATAAGACTGCATCCTCCAGCACGCCGTAGGACATCATCTGTGCAAAGGAGAAGTTCCTGGCACCTTCTGTTGTTGCAGAATCTTCAGCTTCTTCCACCAGGAGGCAGCCATTTTGCACCTTCATTCGGGGATTAGTGGGCTCCTGCCCCCCCCGGACACTTTTGGGACTCTTGGACTTGGTGCCCTTCCTTTATAGGTCCTCAGGTCCAGGAATCCGTCTTCAGTGCTTTGCAGTCAGTTGTGGTCTTTGCAGAATCCCATGTCACGACTTTAGTGTGTTTCTGGGGAAGTAGGGTAACTTTACTCCTACTTTTCAGGGTCTTGAGTTGGGGTATCTTGGACACCCTTGGTGTTTTCTTATACTCCCAGCGACCCTCTACACACTACACTAGGCCAGAGGTCCCTAAGTGGTTCGCATTCCACTTTCTTAGTATATGGTTTGTGTTGCCCCTAGGCCTATTGCATCCTATTGTATTCTACAGTGTTTGAACTACTTTTCTAACTGTTTACTTACCTGATTTTGGTTTGTGTGTATATTTTTTGTATTTTGGTTTGTGTGTATATTTTGTGTATTTTACTTACCTCCTAAGCGAGTATATCCTCTATGATATTTTTGGCACATTGTCAGTAAAATAAAGTACCTTTATTTTTAGTAACTCTGAGTATTGTGATTCTTATGATATACTGCTATATGATATAAGTGGTATGGTAGGAGCTTTGCATGTCTCCTAGTTCAGCCTAAGCTGCTCTGCTATAGCTACCTCTATCGGCCTAAGCTGCTAGAACACTACTAATCTACTAATAAGGGATAACTGGACCTGGCACAAGGTGTAAGTACCATCAGGTACCCACTATAAGCCTGCCAGCCTCCTACAATGATTTATGACTCCAAATGATCTTCCTTCTTACTACTGGTTCTATCATCACTAAAGTGGGGAACAAGTATAGCACAATTATTTAGGGAGCTGTGAGGCCCAAAGATTTCCCCAAGGTCACAAGCGTCTAATTCCCCTGTGATTACTGCGTTCTTCAGGTACATGTTACTGTTAGTTATTTTCAAGCTGGCAGGACACAGCTTACAAGGCAAGTTAGATCCCCGCCATCAGCTCCAAGTTCAGATTTGGGAATGATGTCTATTTTTAAGAACCGTTGTGTGGGAGTGATGATACACATCCCCATGCTTTAGTGCTACGAAAGGATATGTCTTGCTAAAAGTAATGAATATGTTGTGCTTGGGTGCTACAAACATTATGCAAATTGATAAATGGGCCATTTTTCATATATCACATTTTTGGGCAAGGGTTATTATTTGGTTGTTCTGTGCGCACATTGAGCAGTATAACTTGTATTTAAATCATCCCACATCTGGATATCACATTCTTCGTTCTGTGGCATAAATAGTGCTTGAACCTTCTATTACCACTGACACTAATGGGTATATTTACTAAGATTTTGCAAAGTGCTTCTATTATAAAAGTGACGTAAAATGGTGCACAATGTTTTTTTTCCAATTTACTTTTCAGCGCAAAACTTATTTTGCATTGAAAATTAGCCTGAAAGTAACACAAAGCAGTGGCTTAGGGTCAAAGGAGTGTTACATCCATGGTACATGGCCGTTCCCATGCATCCACCCTTGTTTATTGACGCAAAACCCAATCTACTAAACAAAAAGTAGACACGATTTTGCAGCCATTAGCTCCAAGGTCAGATTTGGGAATGATGTCTATTTTTAGGAACCACTAAGTGGGATTGTTGAGAAGACTTTTTTGAAGACCTTTTATTAAATGGGCACTATCAATGAAAAATGTTTCTGTTTCTCCTTTCATTTCCCACTTTGTGTGGGTGCTGCACTGTAGAACACAAATACAAAGTAGGAAACGTTTTTAAGTTAGTCTAAGCATAGTATTTAATACTGGAAGGGTACCCTTTCAGTACAAAACGTATGCTAGACTCAGGCAGACACCTTGCACTATGATGAAAAAGTGTGTGTTTCAGTGTTAGGGAGAGAGCAGGATCGTACCATATCTTTACAAATATGGCACTGTCCTGCTCTCCCCCTTTCACGCAATGCAGCATTTTTGGTTGTTGCACTGTGTTGTCTGAGGCTTTAATAAATATACCCCATAGTCTTCAATAGTGCCAAATTAGGGCCACAGGATCACAGGTACACAGGAAAAGTGAGAAGACTAAGGGCCATATTTATACTTTTTGACACACAACTGCGCCGCCGCGGTTTTGCGGCAAAAACTTTAATGCCATGTCTTTGCGCCGCTTGTGCGTCATATTTATACTTTGACGCTCGGTGGCGCAAACCATTAGTCTGAGTCATTTTTTTTACTCAAACCAATGCACCACGTCGTAAGAAAAAACAACGTTAACGCAGCGAAAATGACTTTAATCCGGTTTACAACATCGCAAACCGGATACTCGCCTTTTTTTGCCGCAATTGCATCAAAAAGCGACACAAACACAGCAAAATGTGCAAAGGAGAGCCAAAATGGATCACAAAAGCTATGAGAGACCCCAGGAAGATGACAACCGACCAGGAACCAGCCAGGAGGACCCACACAAAACCAAGGAGAGGGAGAAGAAGAGAAGGAAGTGTCGGTTCAGTGCAGAGGAGCAGGAAATACTGGTGAAAGAGGTGACGGAACACCAGCATCAACTTTTTGTCACCTCTAAATTGCCAATTGGGAGGATAGAGGCAATTTGGCAACAAATTGTCGACAAGATAAACAGTGTGGCAGAAGTACAGAGAACAGTCATTGAGTGCAAGAAACGCTGGCATGACTGCAAGCGCAGGACCAAGGAAAAGATGACAAGGAACAGGAAGGCAGCACTGCAGACTGGAGGTGGGAGTCCAGCACCGCAGGAGGCCCTGGACCACATGGAGGAGATGGTGGCAGTCATCACAGGGATTCAAGGACAGGACAGCGCAGACTACCATGAGACAACACAGATGCAGGTTCAGTGGCATGGGGAACTAAAATGCCTAATTGTGAACTGCAAGCAGGGGGGGACATACCTACTACACAATGCATGTAAGTCATGATAATCAGGGAGTGGAAAGGTGCAAAGGGGCACCGCACGGGGGCATGGGCTGTGCAGCGCAAACCTGGGGCACATCACAACACTACACCAACAACCTTTGCATTGGGGTATGCTACCATGCCAAGGATGTTGGAAAAGCAAAGCCAGGCCAGGATAGTAGGGTCAACGTAAAACTGGCATGCTGTCACGCAACAGCTGGTATTCTTGCTACATGAACTAAGGCTCAATTAACAGTCTCAGGCCATATCCGCAAGTGGAATTTAACATTGACAACAGTTGCCACTACCATCTCTGCTGTGTGTGCAGGTCAAGTAGCTAATGGCAGTTACGTGCCCATGGATCAAACACACCCAAATTAGAGGGTTCAGGATGATGGCGTTATCAATCCCCTGTAATCAATAAACATGTGCTAATCCTGTCAAAAGCTAATGTCCATAGTCCCTACAAACATCAGCCATTGTCATAAACATTATGAGGTACACAGCAGTAATGTCATATATGCTGTACGTCAGGGTCTACCCTGTGCCTGGGTCACAATAGCTGCAATGCCACCATGCAACATCCCAACTTTCATACTGTCAACAGCATTGAGGGGGAGGACTTATGTTTCCGGCTAGTGAAACACACCCGCACAGTGAGAAGAGGAAATGGAACAATGCTAGGACAATCAGTGCAATTCAACGTAGCACACACTCCCCAACATCAACGTTACACACTACCAATGCTGACACCTGTATTGTACCAATGCAATGCTATACATAGTATATGCTAGGTCTCAGCAACATATAGCTGGATGTGAAATATCAGAGACTGGGTCAGTTCCAGATTGTTAAGTGTGGTGCAAGTGCCATCAGAACACCCACAGCCAGTGCAAGGCCACAACATGATAATGGAAGTAGACAGAGGGTTGAGTAGGACAAGAAAGTGGCAACATACAATTTGGGCAGGACCTACACCTAGAGGATGTGACGCAGACAATTCCCCAAACTACCCACACTACATGTGACATGCAGGTGCGGCATAGGCCTGGAAGACTGCTAATCTTAATGACAGGAACAATGAATAGGAACTAAGATCACAATGTGCAACTAATAGGAAGGCAGGCACGTCACATTACAAATACCACAACATAGACACACTAATTGTACATTATCTCATTGCAGAGGACGATGGCTCTCCTGGGGATATGCCGGTCCTGGACTTCCCTGATGACATGGATGACGAGCTGACAAACATCAGCCAGCAGACCCTCCAAGATGTCCTTGGAACCCTCCAGACCCCACCTTCAGTCGCAAGGAGGAGCACAGAGGTAGCAGCCATCACAGAGGACCCACCATCCACCCCAATAGTATGACCCGCCAGCTCCAACCCAGCTGAGGACTCTGACGACACTGGCACCAGCTTTGAGAGGACTGTAGTTGGAGCACAGCGGGAGCTGGCTAATGAGGTGCGGGTGGGAATGCAAAATATGGCAGCCAGCCTAGAGGAGGTACATTCGTGCATGATGTCATCTGCAGAACAGGCAGCAGCCATGCAAGGGCGAACATCTATCTTGCAAGAACTTCAAACAAGTGTGAAGGAAATCAGCACAGCAGTAAGGGAGTTGACACAACAACTCGCACACCAAACCTTTCAACGTGTGCGCAAATGCAATATTGACCCCCTCAGGGCCGACCTGGCTGCCTACCACAGTGATGTAGCTACTATACTTAAGAACCAGCAGCTCCTCCTTGCTGTGGTACTTCCCTTAATAGTCCCACAGTTGGCAGCTACTGGGATTTCTGACTCCACGTCTTCAAACACTGAAGTGTGTGTTGCCTCTTGAAACCCACCACCAACAAGGGCAGAAGAGACAACACAGACATCAGAAGATGAAGACGTGGAACAGATCACCTTCACCCGTAAGAGTACCCGGTAGCACAAGTCCATGCCAAATGGCCACTTGTAATCAAGGTCCTGTGTTCCGTAACATGCCAGTCTTGCAACAGCTGCTCACAAGCACTGTTCTACAGCCCACTGTTTACCTTGACACTATGCTCTGTGATTGTCTCTCACTACCTCATTGGCAATTCATGTTTCTCTGCACTGTATGACACTTCACCCCAGCATATCCAATGACATGTCCTTTTGCACTTGTGTAGTATCACAATAGAAGGCGCCACACTAATGAACTCACAATCCTGGACTATGTAAATATTGCACTACAGCACTTTAAAATAAATAGCACTTACACAACCACTTTGTCTCTGTGTAATGTGACACATCAACCGTGAGAGAGATTAGTGATGTTTGCCTCATGTCAATGCCCATAGAATGTCAATACAACTGCATTGAAAGATTGTGGGCTGATAACTACGCACTTCGGTCTGGATTGTGCCATCATCTGCCCTTCCTGAGGGTTAATTCTGAAGTAAATAGACAAATTACAGTATAATGCTGTGTTAGACAGAATAAATCTGCTTCAAGGGATGTCTAAGCAGAAAATGTATGTCTTCAAAATTTTCTTCAATTGTTGGTGGGCCTCTGTGTGAACGTCACAAGATGTGCTTTCATTAATGTGCTTGTATGCATGTGTTGTAAATGTAGATAACCCTTAGATTCTATTCAGTGTGGAAATGAGTCAGGATATGTGTTTGTCATTCACAGAGCGTCTAATGCTGTGTGAACTTCCCTGAATTTTGGGACAAAACATCTCCCATGACAAACTATGCACAGGATAGATAGATAATGACAATGTTACATGAGTAAGCCATCACATGTACTGGAATGTTGGATACCACGTCCTGGTCACTTGTCTGTATACTACCCATGAGTCAGGCATTTGAAAGTGCTATGTAGGTACAGTGCTTGTTACACAGTCCCAAAACCAATCCAAAAATGTAATGTCACTCCACAGTTTGAGTCATATAAATGACCTATGTATCTCTTGTGCAGTGGAGGACCAGCAGACCAAGCTGCATGTGTTCACATATTTCCAGTGGTTAAATGCACAAAGGTGTCCAGTTCAAGTGTGTGGCCATGTGTACCCTGTGTCATTATTGGCCTCCATGTTGTCAGAGTTACATGCAGGTCTAGTCATGAGTCTGTGGAGCCATTCCCTGCATTAACAGAGTATCCTTCAAAGCAGAATTGACCGAAAGAGCCAAAGAGAAATTGACAGCACACATGGGGATAATCCAGCTATGGCACTGAAGAACTTTAATAAGGCTGACAGGGCAACCTTGGTGTGCTTAAAAACTTTATTGATCAGTAATAGGAAACAGGCAGGTTTCATCACAACATTTGTACACAGAGTGGCCTCTGAAATTCCCACTGCAACAGGGAACATCAGTGCCTCTGTGTTGATTAATCTCACAGCTAGTCACCACGCAAGCACCATTGGGTTGCAGCCAATGTGAATCTGTGTGTGGACCGTCAGGGCACAAACATGTTTTGTTCTTTCATGCACATTAGCAAACAATGTTTGCTGAGCTGGAGGCATCATACCCAATGGATGGATACAGCCATGGTACACTGTCACTGTTTGTCACTCATGCATACATGAAACCCAGACAAGGGATAGGGCCGGGATTAGGCCATTTGAATACATGTCCCAGAACAGAATACGATAAGTAAACTGATAAAACTATACTATACATTTGAGGATTCATCGTAGACCTACCAGACACAATACCCCAGGAGGAAAGTGAGGGCATGGAAAGCACCTATGAGACAAATGAAGCCACAGGGAACCTCTATGGTAACACAAAGACAGGAACCAATCAGGCTAACAGGATGCATGCTCTGTCAGGAACCAACATGAACAAGGCAAATGCACAGTGAGCTGACTCTGACTGGGAAAAGCTGTAACAACACTGTGAAAACTAAAATCTGTATTTGTGCTGTGGGCTGCAACATTACACAATAACTCAAGGCCTGTGTTAGACAAGTGATTTATACGGCAATGCACAACAAGGATATACATAAAATGGCAGCTTCTAAGCCATTCCAGGCAGCAGCAATGGCAGGGCAGGTTCAAATGGCTGGTCTGCATGGAAGTGCTCACATGTGTGTGCAGCTTCAGTCTCTCACAAGTCCTATAGGTGAGAATCAAGTTCAAAGGGCCAACAGTACCTTTCACATAGGAAGCAATGGACAGGTGATTACAGGTCCTGCAGACTACCAGGCAGTGCATAATCGGACCTGAAGTCCATGCAGACAGATGAACCCGGACTATGGCATGCCATACTAAAGAGGGAAGCACACTGGAGTCAGAATGTGAGTCTGGGTGTGTGTAGATGAAGGATTATCAGGGTACAAATAGTCTATTTACAGGGCCCCCTAGAGAAAGGTGGGGAGAGACTATAAACATGCCTGTGGCAGGACTTGTAACCTGGGTTGGCATGCGCAGGGCATGTCTTGTGAGCAATGCTTGTCATACCTGGGGCACTCGTGCTATCCATTTTCAGCTTAGATGGACTTCTTGTCACACAAGCTCCTTGCAGAGATAGCTGATGTCACACTTACTGCTGTCAAGGGTCTGGTCATACATTTCTGTTACCAATGCAATAGCACATAGCACAAGTTTTTTAACTTATGATTGATGTTGTCTTAGTTGTGTGCCATATGCTGCAATGAACCATGTTGACAACATGGATGTGTGCCATAGCTGTGCTACTCTGATATTGCCCTTCAAATGTGAAATGGAAAGGATATAGGTCATTTCCAATGTGTGTGAAGTTGGGTGTACATTCATACCCATCAAATGTGATGTGGCATTTTCAGTATCCTAATCTGTATGTCTGCAATGCTCCATGAGGCTAAACTCTGATTATGATTCCTAGGGATGCATAAATAATTACCCAGACCATGATTTAGTGATGATGTGAGGTGTTTAATGACATATGGTAAGACAGTGGTGATGGTGAGTAGAGTTAAAAGAAAATGTGTACAATGTGTTGTCTCCTACGCAATCCTGCTGCAGTGTTTGGATGGCCCCCCTTATGTTGCTGGACAACACCCTCCTCTTCCTCCTCTTCAGGCATTTGTGGGTCTTGTTCATAGAGGGGAATGTTCCTCCTTACACATATGTTGTGCAGGGTGGCACAGGTCAAAATAATCTTGCAGACCATTTCAGGTGAATATAAGAGGCTGCCTCCGGTTATGTCGAGGCACCTGAATCGTGACTTCAGGATGCCAAAAGTCCGCTCTTCTATGGTGCGTGCCCTCCGATGTGCCTCATTATAGGCATGCTCTGATGCTGTGCTTGGGTTGGCTAATGGGGTCATGATTCCAGGGCTGGATCCCATACTCCTGATCACCTGAAAGAGAAAATAAGTGGAAAATATTTTTATGTAGCTTGCACCATGATTATCACTTTGCATTGCAGTTGTTATCTTGTGTTGTCTGTGACTCATATGTGTTTGTGTTATTGTGTGGAATCCTAGGCTTCTAGGATGTACTATCAGCATTGGGTTGTTTAATTATCTAAACTGGTGTTTGGCTGATTGACTGGATATCAGCGGTATTTTTGTACACTTGCAGTACATTGTGTACTCCCATGCATTTTGTCATGTGAAAGAAGTGTCCATGTGTCTTCACTGGGGGTGACATGATACTTCCACACACAGAATTGATTCCACTGTGGTGGTAACACAGTTGCACTATATGGCCTGAACATCCCATACAATTCAACATATGTAATAGCATGTGAAAAACAACAGTGAGGCCCTTTGATTTGGCTAGGTCACAATGTACAACACATCTCCATAAGTTGGCAGTACTGAAGTGTTGACAATTGACAATGCACAAATATCCCATGTTTGACAAGTGCTAGACAAACCTATTTTTGTTCCCTCGCCGAGTTGGCTCCTGTTTAAACGTGTACCTACACTACTGAACCTGGACTAGGTAAGCTGGCTAACTTGGTTGTAGGGGTGAAGGTTTTAGCGTAAGAAGGTCCACGTGCCTGTACATCTGTTATGTATATGTGTAATTGTGTCAATCCGTATGTGTAGCAGTGTGCATTTTGCATTATTGTCACATCACTATGTGTGCTTAGCACAGCCCACTTGCTTATTGGTAGCGTGCAATGTCACCCCAGGAGTGATGTGAGATGTTGGTACTGCCTCAATGCTTTCATGTCACATTCATTAGAGTCATCATCCTCATGCTATGTGTCTCATGTTGTTTGACCTGCAGTTAAACACTTTACAGACCCCTTACACAGTACGTATTGGTTGGAAGGGTGTGTGATTGAGTGTTATGGATGTGATATTGTAAGATTTATCTTCCAAGTTGTACTGTCAGTTAAGGCCATGTCATTGTCACTGTGTGATTTTAAATTGGTCCCTTGTGGCTCTGGTGGGACATCTGTTGTTATTTGCATCTGTCATTTGTCCATAGGTGTGTATCCCATTGGGTCAGGATATCAAACATGACTACCACTGTCAGAACCTCAGTGTCTTCCTGGCCACGTGTCAATGTAGGGGTGTATGTGTTGTGTGTCCTACAGGGTTGCTGTGCATTGTCTATATATCTAGGTTTATCTACTTACCAACAAGTAGGCCATTGCCATATCGTCCATCCTGGAAGTGTTGATTGATGGTGCAGTGGCGGAAGATGAATGAATCATGTACACTCCCAGGATACTTTTCCACGATGTTGGTGATCAATCCCCGGTGATCAGCTGTGTGTTGGGGAAGCTGATGTGGTGGGGTGTGAGGGAGATGATGGTATCCAGTACCTTGGGTAGGAAGGCAGAGAATGAGGGCTGTGAGATCCCAGCAACCAGGGCACCAGTGGTTTGAAAAGAGCAACTTGCCAACATGTGGAGGACAGCTAGCAGCTTGGTCTCTGATGGGATGGTGTGGGGTGTCTGCAAGCTGGGTGCCAACTGTGGTTCAGTGAGGCGCAGCAGCTGCTGTACGGCCTGCCAGTTTAGTCTGTACATCTGGATGATGTCATGTTCTTTGAGACCATGAAGGGTTGTCCTGGTCCGGGATATCCTCTCCTGCCTTCGGCGTTGCCTTTGGGGTCACTGTTGGTGTGGTGGAAGCTGCTGCTGTTGGTCCTGTGCTCTGCGTCTTCGTGCATGCTTGATGAATAGCACCTCCATGTCTTCCTTTTTTAGCTCTGATGTTGCTTCTGTGTGTTGTCCTTAAGTGCTGGTGTGTTTGCCCCATTTTAATGCCTGCCCTGACCCAGAAGTAAATTTTTTACGCAAATCTGTCTGTGTGCCATTTTCCGACTCCGCCTCCCAGCCGTGCGGCGTTTTTGCGTGGTTGGATAAATATGGCGCACAGGTGTTTGAGTCATTTTTTGGACGGGAATGCCTATCTTGCATGTCATTAACGCAAGGCGGTTTCACGCATCCAGAAAATGACTCACATGGCGGAAATTTGACGTTTGCGGGGTCGGGCGTCAAAGTATAAATATGGTGTTAGGTTTGCGCCGAATTTGCATCAAAACTTTTGACACAAATTCGGTGCAAACATAGTATAAACATGCCCCTAACCGTGCCAAAAATCATTATCTACTTACATTTGTGTTTTTGCTATTATTACGCACCTTTTTGTCAAGAAGCAAACATTTCATAATGATACGTCTCACATTAAAAAAAAATCTTTTTTTTGTTTTCGTGCATTCTTTCTGAATTTATAGGAAGAAGTTTTATTGTAGCCTTCACCGAGAATTATGGAACTCCAGTCACCCTTGCACTAGAGCTGAGCAGTTATGATGAGCCATGCATGGTGCAGGTCACAGTCCCCTCTCCACCCTTCAATGAGACTGTGTACTTGGCGAAAAACAGCACAACAGAGGTGGTCCTATCTACAGAGTACATGCTCACTGCAGGTGAAAAATCAAGGAAGCTAGTGATGGTGAATTCAGATGTGGAGATTTCAGTCATTGCATTTAACAATGCTGCCTACACTGCTGATGCTTTCACCTGCCTCTCCAAACAAGACTTGGGCACAGAGTACTTCATTCTCACACCTGGAAATGGAAGTGGGCAAGGAAACCATTTTGCTGTTGCTAATGGGCAAGATGTTGAGACTGAGGTCAATATTACAGTGTCTGGCTCCTTACTCGTTGATGGAATCAGATATCAAGACAAACAGATGGTCACCATTACCCTGGCTCCACAAGAGGTCATTCTCCTCAGTGACAGTAATGACCTGAGTGGCACCAGAGTTGTTTCTTCAACACCTGTGGCTGTTTTCAGTGGTAATAAATGTTATGCGTCACCGGTTAGCGCTTGTGACTATGTAATCGAACAGCTATTTCCTGTGAAAAGTTGGGGGCAACAATTTGCTGTACTCCCGCTGATGACTAAAAATAAGCAAGACAGTATTATTATCATCGCTGCAAGACCAAACACCACAGTTGATCTTCGTACTGAAGAAACCACACTACAGTACCTCCTTCAACCTGGTTCTCAGGTCAGAGTGGACTTACAAAATGGGATGCTTGTGAATGCAACTGGGCCAATCATGGTTGGATATCTCTTCCAGGGGGGCGACAGTCCATTAGGATTCACAGTTGATCCTTTCATAACAACCGTTCCACCCAACAACTTCTCCAGGAGCTACTACAAGTTTGTTACCCAAGACTTTTATTACAACTACCTATTTATTGTGTCTCGCTCATCTTCCTCTTCATCGGATTTTCTGCTCGACCACAGGCCACTGAGTGATTATGTCCTGAATGTGAAGCACATGGAAGGCTTCACTGGTTGGGAAGTGAAATTAGAAAAAATGAGTGGGCAACATGAAATTTCTCATCAATCAGAAACATTTGGAATTTATGTATATGGAGTTGAAAATTTGATATCTTATGGATATTCTCTTGGCCAAGCAGACTCGTTTTCAGGTATTGAACTATTTTATTTTAAAATTATCATTTGTTTTTATTTCTGATTAAGTTTGATCTGTGAAAATATTGTGTTGTATGCACTTATGTATGTGCATTTGCAAAGCACAAAGCTAGCAAAGATAGCTAGAAAGCAAAAGAGTGCTGAACTTAGGTCAGAGCCCACAATATGATTCAGTATCTTTAACAAGAAGCAGAATGTAGCAGGAGGTGATGCCATCATTTCAGGATATAGGGTTCTTTGAAGAGAGAAGAATTGAGGTTCTTTAAATAGGAAAGTTGGGGCTATTTTAAATTTGACAGAGAAGTTATTCCAGATCCTGAGAGCATTGAAGGTGAAGGCCTGTTATTTGGTTTTATCATTTTACAGTATTCTGAGCCTAAGTGATGATGTCTTGTCTTCTGCCTTTCATCCTGATGATTTTTCACCCAGGTAAACAGGAGTGCCATTTCTGTTGTCTTGCAATATAATGTTATTATATTTCAATGATATTTTTGCAGCATGCTAATCATCCATAAGGGGATCCTGGAGCTCCTTAGCAGGTGTGTGAGGCCAGTCCCAGAGGACTACTCAAAAGCCAGGTTTTCAACTTCTTGTGAAAGTCAAGAAGAGGGGATGAGGCTCTGATGCCTTCTGGGAGGTAGTTCCAGGCTTTATGAGCCAGGTATGGGAAGGCATGCTACCTTGCTCTGCTTTTGTGTATGCATGGGGTGTGTGCTAATGAGAGACCAGCAGAGCGGAGTTGTCTAGATGATTGGTGTAAATTGTTTGAGTGCTTTGTAGGTGTGGGTCTCCCCTTGTGTATCAGGAGCCAGTGGAATTTCCTGAGGTGTGGTGTAGGCTCAACGTGGGAAGTTGAGGACTAGTCTAACTACTGCATTTTGGGCAGCCTGCAGTCTTCATGTGAACTGGTTTGTTATCCCTGTGCACAGGGTGTTCCCATAGTCTAGTGTGCTAGTGATGAGGGCTTGTGTGATCGTTTTCCTAATGTTAATGAGTTTGAGGGCTTTTGGGACTGGGATCCAATGTAGTTCCTTCAGCATTATGGTGCTGTGGTTGAACTTCTCCAGGCCTTTAATTAGACGAACTGTGGTATGGATTGTCAAGTTCTTCTGGATCAGATCTCAGACTGAAGACAGGGAGGAAATGTTTCAATTCATCAGGAGGGAAAGGTGATATCACGTTGTCTTAGTATTCTTTGCAAGTAGAGGGTAAAGTTAAGGTTGAATCCAAGCAATTTTGCATTGGATGGTAGGTGGTGGATCAAGCTTTGCAGGTTGATTTCAGCCAGTGATGAATTTGTGATTGTTTGCTCCTGTTGATAAGAAGGAGGAACTCTTTGTTGGTCAGGTTGAGTTCTAGGTAGGGAAACAGCTTCCTGTTCGGTGAGACTGGAGTACATTTTGAGTCCCCAAAATTCACAATCAGTTAAGCTTTTCCATATAGAGTTTTGTGTCATTAGTGTATTTATGGATCTAAATGCACTGACCAGTGAGTACGATTCTAAGGGGATGGTTGTAGAGGTTAAATAATAGGGGCAAGATGGAATCCTGGAGGATATTGGGAGGATCTGGGATCCTGAGGTTTCCATCTGCATGAATTGTTAGTGGCTAGTGAGGTAGGAGTTTTATCAGTGCAGAACTGTTTCTGTGTTTACAGTGCGTGGATCAGTGCTCAGCTGAGTGAATGAAAGACAGTGGAGAGGTCAAGAAGAACCTAGAGAAAAGGGTTATTTTTTTAGTACTTTGTTGGCTATGTGAAAATTGCTAATACCTGTTCTGCAGTGTGGATTGAAGCTTAGTTGGAAGTTTTAGAAGAGGTTGTTCTTGCTTATCTAGTTTTTGAGTAGATGAGAGACAATTGTTTTGGTGTTCACTTTTCTTTTCAGGGTGGTGGTTTATATGAAGAGAAGTATGTTGATATCTGTTGTTGGTTGGCAGGCAACAATGAGTCTGAATTTTTCTTGACGTGATTCAGTGGGGAGTTTTTTCACATTTAGGCTACCCTTGTAAGTTTGCTTTAGTTTGAAACAAGGAGTAGAGAATAGTGAGATAAACAGCCAGTCTGGAGTTGGCGTAGCCTTTCACTGCAGTGGTGGAGAGGCCATTAATATGAGGCGGCAGATGTTGTCTTTGGAGTGGGTAAGTATTGTGAAGTGTTGCTAGATGTTCGGGATATTAAAAGGAATTTTTAAAAGGTGTTCCATTGTCTCAGTACTTGCATCTTGCGTGGAGTTAAAGTCTCAGTGGAACCTATGATTTTTATTTTGAAGAGAAGCAGAGGCAATGAGGTCTGAGATTTGCTCTGTGAAGTCGTTGTGTCTCTACACATAATGTTCTCTGTTGAGAATGGGGAATTGCAGGTGAAGAGCTCAAACCAACATCCTGTCTTGTTTGTGTGGTCTGCACATCAGACATTTTAGCTTGTGGAACAGGAACGCCTAAGATGTGTGTGAATGTGGATGTGATCCATTTTTCTTTGATGACGAGTTCATCCAGATTATATTGTGCAATATTGCCTGCAATGTCAGGTGCATGGAGGACTGTAGAGTGTACGTTCATGGGCATGAGTCAAAAGGCTCGTTCTGTAGGTGCTGTGAGTGTGTTTGTGAGAGTGATATTTATGAGGTTCTTAGTGTTTGCATGTCCTGTGCACATATTGAAAATTGTTTCCCTCTGGTACAGGGGTTTTGGCTCTCAGAACTTCCTGCTCTATTAGGCCCAAGCTGGAGATGCCATTTCTTTTGTACCATTAGACCATTAGACTAAGCCACTAATATGAAAAACATTTTGTGACTGAGGACTTAAGAGGCAAATGAGGTGGGACAATCAGGGCCGACTCTAATTGTTTGAGGAGGCCACCATGAGGACCCAAGCCCTGCCTCTGGGCCTGCTGAAACAATGCTTGTTTATGGTTACAAGGGAGGCTGACCATCTGTTGGATGATGAGCCAGGGCAAAAAATGAGATTGCACTCTTACATATTTGTTTAGTTTCAGGCACTTGCACTTTGTGGTGGAGTTAGAGACCTTTGGAGATGCCACCTTCTCAACATTGTGTTGTTGCAATGCAATTCCTTCAATATATGTTTACAACACAATCACCAGGAGTATGATCTCGCATATTACCATAGCAGGCAAAGGGTTTGGTGTTGGGTCCCTTGTGACAATCCCTTGGGGTAGAAGATTTGCACCTTCAGAATCTTGTTATTGCATTTTAGAAAGGCTTTTATGTTGTTTTGATATGGAATCGTACTTTGCAGGCCTGTTTGATCCTTGATATTTTATATTAAGTATAGACTGATTTATAACTGTATCACAGGAATATGTGTACATTTTATAACATTTAAGTATCAATTTGTATGGTTTTAGGACACGTTCTGAACTAAACACTCAGTGAGTGTTTTCTTCTTTCACCTGCTTCCACTACTACTCAAAACTCAGAACTGCTCAACATGTGCTCTGTTGTTGGATTTACCATGTTACTAAGGTCTCCCTGTGGGTGTAAATGTGTGTGCATTATACTTTTGGGCTCAGGTGCAGTGTATTTACGCTTGCAGATTTTTTTCCAAGCCCTAAATCGAATTTAAATGAGCAAAGACCTTTGTGACAGGGGTGCCTGGGAAGTACCTTTGTGTAAATGAGAGGTTGATCTCGGCGTTGTTGACTGTCAGAAAGTTAGGAGCTGTACCGAACTCCTAGTGTCCACAGAAAGACTGAGCTTCATCGTCCTTGACATAACACATCTCTTGATGGCAATGTGTGCTCTTTCATTAACAGCTGTGCTGCAAGATTATGTTGTGGATATCGAGATAAGCTTTCCCAACGCATCATTCCTGGAGCCTCTCAAAATGTTCCTGAAAGAGCTAAACTATATCAATGCATTCTTAAACTCAAATGCGATTACTATAACCAGCATCACGGTCACTACAGGTAAGTGTCTATGAATTATACAAATATGGGTTGTGACTTTTTTAATCAGACTGCTAAATTTCACAAAGTGTGGAACACAAACTACACATAGCAGTCCACCATATTGTAACGTAAATTAAATACATGTGGACATTTTAAAAATGTGTTCTGGAGTTTGTAAACATGTTAATCGTGTATTCCATTTGCATGGTATATTTTTATGTTCCTAGGATAGTAAAATGCACTTTGACTCGCAGAGTATCAAAAAGGACATAATTTTTTAATTATTTGTTTGCTGCTTTTGTGAAAAGCTGTGAAATGTGTCAGTAGGCATGACACATTGACGAAAAAGTCTGTGAACGTAATGCAATAAATTAAGATATTTCCTCATAAATTGTGGTCGTGTTAATCTATAGGGAAAAACGTAGGTCTTCACTGTATGCCACCTTACATTTACATTAGTTGTTGGCCATCTCTTTCTCAAATGAATAGTAATTTTTTAAAACAGTTTCCTGGGGTCATAAGGACACTCATGAGTAAAATCGGAATTTGCGCCCAACAGGGGCTGAGGAGAGAGGTAGCTTTTATGATTTCAATTGAGTTTGTATTGTCCTTCTCTATTGAGATTAGTTATATGTCAGTGTATTGTTGACTTTCATATCGCCCTACAGCAATATTGTAGCCAAAATATCGGCTCCCATTTCATGAAGTATACATAGGTTAGTATAGACTTCCATTCTTAAATGGATCTACGAATCTTGAATGTCTAAGTATATTGTCAAGGAAGCTAAGTTTAATAGATCTATGCTGACCTGTATATAAAGTGATTGACGATATTTTGCAAGTCGATATTATTGAGGCAGCATTTGTGCAAGACGGTATTAAATTCACTAAAATCTAGTACATCACCTTCAGAGCCTGGTGCATGATAAGGCTTCTGCTTCTCATTAGGTCTCCCAAGGGCTCATTCCAGATGCAGAACACTGTAGGGGAGAGCATTGAGCCCAGCAGACTCTTTACCGACATCTGTGGTGATTTTCTGTTCTTGCCTTTCCCCATTTTCATTTAGTGTTTTTGGAAGGAGGAGAGCCATTTCACGATTTTCCCATCAATATAATAGGGTGTTCCAATGTCTTGTACATTGTACTGGATATGTAGACAGGCTTCACATTTGCCAAGAATGCACAGGTGCATCTTTTAATACTCTAATGGTGGTGGTTTCTTTCTTCGAACCTGGTCACAAACTGACTGCAATTGCTTTAACAAGCTTTAGCTCACTTGTGTTAAGCACGTGGCGATGCAGTTCACTATTTTCTTCCACATGAATATATGGTCGGTAATTAGTTGAAAAATGTTAGTTATTGTAATCATCTGAATGGGGATGGTTGAAGCTTTGTTCGATGCATACTATGACCAGGGCAGTCACAATGGAGTGGCAGAGGTGTTATATAGTTCTGTACTTTGCAGAGCACTGCGCCACTGCCGCCACTAAATGCATCTATGTAATAAACATGCATTGGCAAAGCCAATAGTCTCCGTCATGGAACATCAGTTTTATCAATTCAATTTTCTAGTTTTGTTAATTGAAATTGTTGCATTAATATTGAGCTTTATGTAAAGAAGATGTGCTTGCAGACAAAGAGGTGAATCTCCACTAAACACTGATACTGCCACTTAAATAAACAAAATAAGTGCCTCTTTGTTGGATATTCTGTTATATGTTTCTACAGCAAGTAACAGCCGCAAACAATTGAGATAAAAATATGGTGGAGTATGTAGGTAATTTGGTGGCCTTCAATATTGAAAAGTAATAAAAAGTTGAACCATTGGCTTTCCACTCAGAGGGGAAGAGCTGAGAGTGTAGGATCCCCTTTGCTCTGACAGCTAGAACAGAAGTGATTGAAATCATGTGAGAATTTGGGTTCTTGGTTAAGTAGGTGTAACCCTACTTAAGCAACAGCCACAAATCGTGTTAGAGTGAACCACAACAAATCACTAAATTAACCTGTTCTCAACTTCTGGTATATTGGCACAAAAGCAGTCAGGCTTAACTTAAAGCACCTTGTAATGTATGAAGTGAAAACACAACACTAGAAAAATCAGGCGCCATTTTAGAAAAATCGAGGACATTTTAATGAATTATTTGACACCAACAAGACAAAAATGTAACTGGTAGAACTGGAGATATGCATTTTTAAAGAGTCAGGTAAAACAGTGCTTTAAAACACAATGTGCCATCTCTGGTCATCTGGTCATACCAGACCAAGACATAATCACAAGTTCAGGCCAACTACAATGGTGCACAGGCTGGATAGAGGGACAAGCTTAGGCCCACTTAGAATTGTACCTTATGTCCTTGATACGGGGTGTTGTGCAACAGTGGTTCTGAGGAGCAATGCCGGATCCTGCACTGAGTTGAGTCACGCTCTGCTGGTTCCGATGAGGTGCTACAAAGGCTGAGATGGAAGGTATGCGTCAAGTTGTGTCATGCTGCGTCAGTTCCAATGAGGAACTGCGAGGGCTGTATTGTGTTGCGTTATGCTGTGTCTGGGTTTTTTTTGGAGACCACAGCTGGGCTGACAGAGCACCTTTATCCCCACGTTCAAGGATCCAGGTCTAGTGGGGCACCGACTGGGAGGATTAGGACTCACAGCAGGCAGTCCAGGTACAAGGTTCAATAGTGTTGGAGCTAAGAACAGGAGGCCTTCCAACCAGCTCTTGAAGACCCTTTTCTGGTCCCAGGTTCAAGGTGCAGGTCCAGTCCTTCATTCTTAGGTAGGAGGACTGCAGAGCAGCCCTTCGTCTGAGTCTTCAACAGGTCCAGCAGTGATTTGAAGAGTGGGTCAGAGTGTCCCATTTTCATAGTTGGTTCTTCCTTTGAAGTTGGAGAAACGTCTGGCGGCTTATCCTCACAGAAGTGTCTGGAATGTCTTGCCTCGTTGCCCTGGCCCGAGCCTCTCTGGAGACACAAAAGACTAGTGTGAAGTTTTTGGGTGAGAGATGAATCCCAGTCTTTTGAAGTGCTTTTTGGGCTGTGCACAGCTCTGCTTTCCTCTCCGGACTGAGACGCCTCATCAAGGGACACCTAGCCCCCTATTGTGTGTCTGTCATTGAGGAATATGCAAAGGCCAACTGCTAACTATACTCAGTCATGTGACCCAGGAAGAGCATGCAGGCACCAGATGGTTAGGACAAGAAAATGTAAAGTTTATAACGTGGCAGTTTCAGAATTGTGACTTAAAATCCGACTATACTATTAAAGAGGATTTTAAATCACCATTCCGCAGACACCAAGCATGAGCTTTCTACTTGCTCCCAATCAAAGGTTAGCATTTATTAAATGTAATAAGGTAAACCACCTGCTCCCAATCAAAGGTTAGCACATATTAAATGTAATAAGGTAAACCACCTGCTCCCAATCAAAGGTTAGCACATATTAAATGTGAAAAGGTAACCCAATGTAATGAATACACAATTTGTAAGTTTTTCCATACCACGACATGTAAAACTTAAAAGTACATGTGAAAATGTTTAATTACAATGCATCCTGCCCTACGGGTGTCTGGGGCCTACTTTATGGGTGATGTATATGTATTACAAAGGGAGTTTTATACTTTGCAAAGGGGTTATTTTGCTATATAGAACTGGCAGTTTAAAACTGTATACAGGGTGCAATGAAAGACCTGGGATAGGTTTTAAGAGTCTATGTGGCACAGTAAGTTGTGCAGAGCTACTATTAGCATTTAATTTACCAGCCATGGGTATATGGTATACCACTTTACTAGGAGCTAAAGTAAATGAAATATGGCAACAATGAGTAAGCCAATTTTACCATGTTTTTGTTTGCACAAGCTCATTAGCACTGGTTAACAGTGGTAAAGTGCACAGAGTCCTAAGGCCAACAAAAACTAATTCAGAAAAACAGGTAGGGAGATGGCAAACTGTTTGAGGGTGACCCTGCAGAGAGGGCCAAGTCTAACAGATCGTTTAAGTTGAACAGTGCCTTTGGTACAATTATTTCAGATTGTTTGGGGAATTTACTGAGGCACAGCTTCAGCTGGGGCATCTGCTGTGCTGGCATTTGTAAGTGCTTCCGCTAAGGTTTAATTTTTAAGTAGTGAGCATTTTTGCTCAACAGCCCTATATCATTGTACTGCAACCCCAGCAGACAATGTAGGATAGACCGACTGCCTCTACTGACCCCCTTACAAACTAGTCTTCTACTCCTCAGTTTACGTGGACTCAGGATAAGTCCTAGTCCTGCACACCCACTCTGCCAGTGACAGTCACACATTGTGCATATGACACTTGAAAACTGAGGAAAGTGTGCAGAAGAGGCCCCTTTATCAAACTTGTTTGTGTTTCCTTTTTTTATGTTTTTATTGGCTGGGTGGTAACCACTCAGAACTGCCCAGGCGTGACTAAGTTTCGTGAGTAAGGCTCTATCTGAATGAATTGACCGAAGACAAATTTGTTTTTTGATACTCACTTTGAAGTTAAAATGACTGAGGTCACTCATCCAAAGACCACGTATGTCCAACAATTGCTTAGATTCTTCAAAAAACTGATGATGCCCTTTGCGGGCGCTGCTGCTGTTAATTTCTGACCATTGAAGAGCCTCTAGAATGCCTGCCTGGTCCCTTTGAAGCTTATTGCACAGGTTAAGATAGGCACTGGCACCGACAGCCCGTTGGTCAAGTAAACCACGTTCGAGCCTAATCTGTGCAGCAGATTAATACCCCTGTAGGCCCTTTAGTTGCTTATAGATTTTTATGACAAGTTTGTTTAGCAAGCTTATGTCTACATGTTATAATGTGTTGTGCCTTTATGAATAGAACCTTTGAGTGTTGTTATGGGAACAGGGACATTCTACCTCAGACGGTTGTAAGGAGCTTTGCTGAGGTAGAGGTCACATCTATTTCCAGAGCTTAATAATCCATCTAGCTACTAATATCAGCGTCAGTACGTCCGTCACAACATTACACCTAGTAGGATTTCCGTGCCATAGGCGGGAATGATCTTAGCACTCATGACTTTTAACGGTGGCAGGAGGCTTGGAGCCATTGGTAGCTTTGGTGATTTTAACAGTGTCACCAGAAGGGTCAAGTCTTTTTCTTCAGTCTCTTTCCTTTGCTTCACAAAAGAGCATCCGGCATCAAGATAAACCCTTAGGTATTTATAACATTTATCCGCTGACATTTTACTACCATTATAGTGCCAGCCACCACCTGTGTGTTATAATATGGTATGTGCCAACTCTAATTATTCCAGAAAAGAACAATACACAGCCACCAGCGTGTTCTGCCATTTTTCAGATTGTCTTTCAAAATCATCTGGAGTGAGGGCATTTAAATCACTATACAGTTGGCTGATGGAGCAGGGTTCACTCCTAACCAGGCGGTCAAGCAGCACTATTTTCTGAAAACCCCCTTACTGATAAGTAAATCCTGAATTTGTAACTACTTAAAGAAATCTTTCCGGAATATTTCAAATCTATCCTGCAGCTCTTCAAATGAAAGTATCCCATCCTGCGCAAAAATGTCCCGAGCCTCATAATTCCACAGAAATACCAGGCCATTACTGGGGAGCTGTGGAAAATATCTGGGAGACGCGAGTTTCTTTGCATGTGATGAAAATGCCCCAACCTCAGTTTTTTTACAAAGTGAAACCCAGATCCTTTGTGTTCCATATACAGTCTTGAATCAGCATTCTCAAAGTAGCGGGGTTTGACTTGTCGCAAAAAAACGTCCTCTAGCTTCTTTCCCCAGCAAGGTCTCATATATGGATGGAATTCCACCCACCCCGCTGCCCACCCCCAATCCTTAAACAGTGGCTGCCCGATAATAAAGTTTTAAATCTGGTACTGCCTAACCACCTCTATCCCTGGGTAAAGTTAAATATTTGAATGCCCTTCCGGTTTTGGAGTATGCCCAAATAAGCCGTGTGATCATGTTATTCATGACCTTAAACAAGCAGTTTTTAACTTCGAGGGGGATAGCCCTGAAGAAATGCAATATTTTTGGCAAGATCATCTTGATAATCATACTACAACCCACTATAGAGAGATGAAAATGATTCAGTCTATGCAGATCTTTGCTTGTCTTCCCAATAACGGAAACTAAGTTGAATTTGACCCAGCTGACCCAACTTCGACATCATAGTAACTCCCAAATACACAGCACTCTCCACAACCCTATCATTGTTAAGCCTACATAGCGATTTATAACTATGTGAGTTTTGCTTCCATTAAGCAGGTAGGCTGAAAAACACCCAAAAGCATGTGCAGTAAGCTCTATATGCCCCAAGGCCCCCACGGGGCAGGGGGTCACTAGTGCCACGTCATCTGCTTACGCGAGCACTTTAGTGTCCCATTCCCGGAACTGCATAGGAAAAATCGAGGGATTTACCTCCAATTTCCAAATAAAAGTGTTATTATAGAGTGCAAATAATAAAGGGGAGCAGCCTGGTGTCTTGTTGACTTTCGATTTCGCCTGTCTGCCCCCCCACCTCAGATACAGTGTACCAGTAGGACTCTAAAACAGTGCCCTTATTGCCTTGATATAACCTGGCTCAATTAAAAAACAACCCCTAGCTAATCACAAAAAAATCCAGGAAACCCAATCAAATGCCTTTTCTGCAACCAGCAGTATCAAGTCCATAGGGCTCCCAGAAAACGCTGATGCATCAAAGAGTGTTATGACCCAGCGGGTGTGGTCTGTAGATCCTCTCTCCTGGATAAACCTCTGATGCCAGGGGGAGACTAATTTGCTGATCACTTGCCTTAGATGTGAGGCTAAGATTTTAGAATACATTTTTGTGTTGCTATTAATGAAAGTTATAGGCCTCAATGTCCCTGGGTCTTGTAGGGGGGGGTTTACCTTTTTTTGGAAGCAGAATATTGTTTGCTAAGGACCATGAGTCTGGGGCTGGATGGCCCTTTAAATATGATAGAATATAGACAGCAAATCCAAACTTAAGCACCAGAAAAAACTTGATAAAACTCTAGCAAAATCTTATCAATGGCTACTGCTTTTCCTAATGGCAAATCCCTAATAGCAGATTGTAATCCCTCCACCGAAAAGGAAGATTCAAGCTGATCACTGTCCTCTGGGCTAATTTTCCCAAAGGGGACTAAATCAACATAATGCCGTATATCCTCTTTTGAACTACCTGCTTTTTTTTTCTTTATATAGACTCTCATAAAATCCCAGAATTATCTCAGATTCCTTAAGCATCTGTAAAGGGGCTACCACGGAAATCCCAAATCTCCCTTATTTCAGACTGAGGGGCTTATTTACAAGCCCCTTGGGCTGCCATAGCATCACTTTTTTGAGGCATACACTGTGCCACACTTACAAACTGGCGTAATAGGCCATTGTGCCAGTTTGCAAAGCCCTGAGCCACTTATACCTGTGCCAGGTATAATGTATGCAGGGTGGGCGTTCCCATGTCAAAAGCCATGCAGAATTGGTGCAGTGAAATTTACCACATTTCACTGCGCTATTCTGCACCTTCACAGCATCACTTTTTACATGCCTGCTCAGAGCAGGCGTTAGAGTGATAGTGGGGATTGTAACTTGGGACCCTCATTGCATTGCTGGAGTAGCGTAAGATTACCAACATTGCAACTTTTGCGCCAACAGATGCACCAGAATTTCTGGTACATCTGTGGAATCGTATGCCATGGAGTGCTGCATCATTAATACAGTGCTACCATGGCGTCTTTAATGGGTCTGGGGCTGGCGCAAGAAAACTAGTGCATCAATGCTGATGTCTTTTTGCCTAGCTTTGACCACCAGCTGATGGCCAACCCGTTCACTATATTTGTAACTCTCCTTTTTCCATAACATATATTTTGCAGCAGCTTTCCTACTCAAAATGTCAGTAATCACTGCTGTAACCTTGCACCCCATCAACATCCACCCCTGAAGAGGCCACTGCGATTAGCTGAGACTCAGTTTCCTCAAGGGTCCTGTAAAGCTCAGTGAGCCGCAGCCTATCATTCTTTTGATGGGTTAATCCAAAACCAAGAGCTTCCCCACAAATACCGGCCTGAAAGGCATCCCACACCGTCCCCACTGAGGCAATCCCTAGATTATTCTCCAAGAATTTTGGAATCCAATGAGTCACATGATGTATATAATTTTCATAAAAAAGAAGTGCCTGATCAAAAGTTCAGTTTCAAACCATAGACCGCAGGCCCATCGCAGCTACCTTTAATGCCAACAGATTATGGTCGGACATGACCCTGGGAAATTTTTCAGTCTTGGCCCCATGTAAAAGAGTATGTGAAACAAACATGGAGTCCAGGCTGGCATGAGTTCAGTGTGGTGCAGAGTAATAAGTATACCCTTGGTCTGGCATTTTAAGCTTATTTCAAGCATTAGTCAACCCATGGTTATACCCTAGGTGGATCAAGGACTCTAAATCCTTTGGCTTCCAACCTGTATAGAAGCATATTACTTTTTCTAACCAACCTCCATTTCCATTACATTATTTAAACAAATAAACAATGTTGGGTCATTAACTACTGACCCATAAAATGCTGCTAAGTTGAAAAGGCTGTTCCCATGCTGACACTCGGTAATCACCCATCTCCCAAATCTATCTGATTTCGTGCGCGTAAAACAATGCAAATTGCCCCCTGCCAGAATCGCAATCCCTCAAGTCCTTGACCCATGTGTTATATTCTCAACTAGTTTAAGGCCCATAGTTTCCAACTGATGTTTCGTAGATTCTTCAATATGTGTCTCTTGTAAGCATAGAATGTTTGCCTGCAATACTTTCAGGTCATGAGCCACTCTACTCCTCTTACCATTATTGTTCAAACCACAAACACTAACTGATGCAATTCCTATCTTACTCATACTCATTATTCCACAATCGACATTGCAGTACAAAGCTCTTAAATTTTGCTCGGACACCTGTTCCTCTACAATAATCACTCATGGCCTTTGAGATCTCAACACTTCTCCTCATGTGCTGCCCCCATCCTGTCCATCCACCCCGGCCCAACCCAAAGATTCCCATCCCCTGATGCCACTCCAATCAACCTCACACTTACCTACCACCACCACAAGGCAGTCAGGCGTCCCAAGGTCTGAATGATGACTATCGAACCACCCATCTCATGCTCCCCCCAGGTCCATTATAAACAACCAAAGGGAAATATGCTGTTATCAGAATCAAGGTACTCCTTTACACCAACACCAGTTGCCTAGAAAAAAAAGCTAAGCAAAACCTGTCCATCATCCTTTCTTCCACTCCGTACCCTCTCATGGGGAACCCAGTCTCCCCCCCCCAAAATAACCCATTGTACCAACACCTTTTATACAGTATCAAAGCAGACAGATACAACCCAATAAGCACAACCCCAATCCTTTTCCTGCCCCCAAGACCAGGTTGTGGCCTATGCAATCATATATATCTGACAAATGACCAACACCCTAGGATGTTTTTCCAACCCCTGGGGAGATATCATTGAAGTGCTCTGACGCCTTTATCTCTGAGGTAAAAGTCTGCACTTTGCCGTCAAAAAAGATCTTCAAATGAGCTGGGTTTTACAGATAAGCTTCCCCTCCTAGATCCTGAGCAGGCTTGAAAGGATGCATAAGCCGCTATCGTCCCTCCACTGTGGAATAACAGAAGTCAGGCGGGTGAAAAAGGAGTGACCCTCACAGTTCCGCTTAGTGCCTTGGCAGGCTCTTTCGAAAATGGCCTGTCGCAGCAAAAAGCTTCCAAAGTAAAGTAAAACATCTCTGGGCCTGTCCACCTCTCCCGCCCATGTTTTTCTTGGCATCAGGGAGAAACGATCAACACGCTGCACTTCCAGGTCCCAATTCCAAGTAGTAAGTTCTGGTAAAGCGTTTCTCAAAAGATTTACCATGAAGGCCTGGATCTCACTGCCTTCTATCCTCTTTGTGGAGCCCAACAATCTTAAGTTGTTCCTGTGCTGCACAGATGGTCAATCTTCCATCTTCCTCATCAGATTGACCATCTGTGCTTGTTGCATTTCAGCTTGCCCCCCGCAGCACCCCCACACCCTGTTCCAACATTGCAGTGCACTGTTCCACAGAGAAAATCCTTCTCCTATTTGAGCACAGGTAGTATTTACTTTCCTAATAACCCCTTGACGTTTCTTAGTTTCAGACCGTGCTCTGTAGCTTTCCACACGATCCTGCAGCTGTTTTATAGAATTGCAAATAAGGTACTATGAGGGCTCTACTCTGGCAGTGGGGGGCTGGTATTCATTTTCCCAGAGCATGTAGGGTTTTACATGCCTGGGGATCTACCACGTCTTGTCTAGTCGCTGAGTAATCTCATTTCAAAGCTTGTGCAACCGGGAATCTTTCCTGCCCTTGATGCTCTGTTTGAAGATCCCCTCCTCAGTTTTCCCCCCTCCTCAGTTTTTTCCCTGCTTAACAGTCCTGCATACATCATCAATTGTTTCCCTTGATCTCGCTTCCGAGACCTCCGACATCCCCTTAAGATACCAATATTTTATGTTTACCCAGCTCACTAGAGCTTGAATTGGGGGAATCTCGCCCATCAGTAAGCAAAAAAAGTACCCCCCTGCTTGGGAGAGTCCCCATGTTGCTTAACTGTCTCAACTGCTGCCAGGAAATGGAGCTCCACTTACTCAATGTGGGAATAGATACAGCAGGAGCTTGAGGGGCCCTTTGAGAATCGTGCATAGTTAGCTGGAGGCGATCAACAAAAGCCAAAGTTGATTTATCATGTGAGTGCTTCATCGCCCATTCCTCTGCAATTTCTCTCTTAACTTCCTTCACAATATGCCTCTGTTGGGTTGGCATTGCCAATTTCTTTTTTGTGTAGCTGGATTAACAGAAACTCTGGCCACCGTAAGACTCCCACTTTGACCTGTTTAATCAAAGGAGTTTAGGCCTCCTGGCTTATTAGCCCCTCCATTGCTCCTACTGAACCATGCAGCGGCCCCTTTTCAACTTTAAAAGCGTGGGTGGGCCAGGGTAACTCAACCTGAACAGTGGTAGATGTGGGAATGGCTGATTCACACTCACCAGCACCCCTGCTGCTTTCAGACACTTGTCTTTCATCCTTGTGCCCCAGAACTTTTGGGTCTCTCTGCCCACTCTCTGCTGGGATCCCTGAAGTTGAAGTTGAAACAAAGTAAACAGTAAGAGTTTGTTGAGGGGACGGCCCACTCATTCTTGGTGCTTCTCTCCTTGGTAGAAAGCCTTCCTGTTCCCCAGTCCCGGGGTATAACCGCCTCCATCATCAAGAGCATTGTGAACACCCAACTTGGCCCTTTTAGCTACCAAGCTACCGACACCACATTCCACTTTGGGGCGCATCTGCCACAAGGGCCACTGCACCTCTATTTTTTCATGCTGAAGCTGCGACCCCTTGGGCGATATACTCTGTCCTCAGAAAATCCACAGCCAAACACTGACAACACCGGCCACCTGTGACACTGTCTGCAGTCCAAAAGCAGCAGCTGTGAGCAACACCTGGGACTCTGCCTCTGAGGCTACTTGCGTCTGTTGACGCACACTCTGTGGGGTAATGGATCTGAAGCGTAAATAGAAACGCATCACTATCCTAGTATTTGTGTGTTCTTCGTAATTACCCTTTCCTGTCAGCCACCATCATACATGAAATGAAATACAAAAATGTGTATATTCTGGCTAAAATATGAATTATTGTTACGTGTATGCATGCTGTCTGAAATATGAACTAGTCGTTATACATGCAGACAGTATTGGACATGCGTTAAATAGTGCCTGTAATACGAATTCATGATAATTTAGGCTTACTGTTTGACAAACTAATTTGTATAAGTGGCCAGTGTCTGAAATATGAATTCATGTTTATATATGGAAAAATCCCATGGTCTTACTGCTTTTAAAAAAGCCCATCCTTGGCCCCACCAACTGAACTAATTTTAGGTCATTTTCAATGCTGCCCATATTCTCCAAAATATTGGAGAAACACATGAACTTGCAGCTTGCCAAATTTATTGAAGATTGAAACTTTCTCCACCTTTTGCAGTTGGGCTTTAGGGCAGGGTGCAGTACTGAATCTGGCCTCCTAGAAGTCACTGAAATCTGAGACAGCTCCTGGATGAGGGTAGTACAGCTGCGCTGATTGTATTAGATCTCAGCGCAGTTTTTGACACTGTATCCTTCTCCATCCTCCTGGAAAGACTAAAAGCACTGGTGCTACAGGGTAGATCTCTGACCTGGATGACATCATTCCTGGATGCCCATTCATTTCAGGTATTCTCATTGAGTGTCAGATCAGAATGTGCCCTTACCACTGGTGTTTCGCAGGGCTCGTCCCGAAACTCGATGCTCTTCAACATATATGTACGCCCTTTAGCTGACGTGGTGGAAACCTGAGGACAAACTGTTATCATATGCAGATGACATGCAAATTGTCTTCTAGCTGTCATGTGCCCAAGTACTCAGTAATGCAGCTTTAAACCTGTGCTTGAGCAGAATTTATTTCTTGATGGGGAACAACACATTCAAGCTGAATGGCGAAAAGACCTCGGTCATGGTTCTTGGTGAAAACCTCCTGTTATGGGGCCTTTGGCCTATGCCACAACCTCTGAGAACCCTCCCAAAACTGTCATCTAAGGTAAGGACTCTCAACTTCTGGTTGGGTGAGAGACTATCAATGAAATATAAGGTAGCCAAGGTGGCCTTCACATGTTTTACAGTGAGGAGTTGAGTCAAAACGATCATTAGCGTAATACTATTGCCAGCTCAGAAAACAGTGGTTCAAGACTTGATTCTCTCAAGATTTGACAATGGGAGCATGTTTTATCTGAGAGCAGACAAGCCATCCTTTTGGCACCTACAGATTTTCCAGAATGCTCCAGCCAGGCAACTCCATCACCTACCGAAGTGTGTTTCAGTGTCATTCCTCCTCTACAAGCTTCTCTGGTTGACTGTAGATAAGTGAGCACAGTTCAAAGGCCCGTCTATATGCACAAGGTCAGATCCAGGACAGGCCCACAATACATTCAAGATCTGGTGATGCCCTACCAGCCTGTGGGCGCACATCGCCCAGGTAACCAGTTTCTTTGTAAAGTGCCTAGAAACCCTTGGGTGCTATGAGAGGCCGTTCCTTTGCTTGCCCAGGCCTGGAGTTATGGAATGACCTCCAAAAAGCTCTACAAAATTGTACCTCCTTCATTGTGTTCCACAAAAACCTGAAGACCTGGTTGTTTTAGCCTGAGGACCAGCCTATCCTACCTGTGTCAGTGCAGGGAAACCCTGTGGGGTAGCTGTGCACTTTATTAGATTGAATAATAATAATGTGCAGATACTATCTGAATATGACTTGGTGTTTATATCTTCCCATGATGTCTAAAATTATGTAATATTTGAAGATATTGTATGAAAAGCTATTTCAGGTGTACACATGACCATAATGTGTGAAATATGAATTCATGTTAATGTATTCATGTGTTTCTGTTTCTGAGTAAAATACAATTTATATTGATGTGCACATTGTGTGAAATATTAATGTATGCTCATGTGTGAACAAACTATCGATCAATTGAGGATCTAATGCTTACTGCACGAGCTGTCTGAAATACACTCTGAATTATGTATTTATGTTGATATGCCTGAAATATCTGATTCAACTTCTTAAGTTCTGAAATACTACAGTGACTATTTTGGAGGCCATCTATGTCAGTAGATGTAAAGCTGTTCTTTTCTGTTTGTTATGTCTGCCACATCCTTGGCATGCTCAATCACTTAATTTTGGGGTTGATCTGCTCAACAATCGTGGCTTCAGCTGCTTCTTAATGGTGGTGTATATATATCCAAATTGTGCACTTGATTCACAAAAAGTCTTTCCACTGCTTCAATCCTAGCCCAGTTAATGCTCATGTGGTACAATTAGCTAGTTTACCTTTAGTGGTTATATCCAACAGTAGCTCAGCTCACATCCTATTTCTGGAAAGCTCTTTGTGACTTTTTTAGAAGAGGATGCTTGTGATGCTTGCTTGTCCTTCGCTTACTTCCTATAGACAGATGGAACAATGGAGGCAAACAATCAAATAATAGAACAAGGTTCACATTTATAGGAGTGTAGGAAAGTACCCTCTTTCTTGGCATGGTTTCCCCTTTTTCTGCCTGATGTCAGTGTGTTTGACTGTGGTCACTGGGATCCTGCTAACCAAGGCTCCAGTGATTATGCTTTCTCTCCCCAAATTCTTTATTTCAGCCACAATTGGCATACTGGTGCCCCCATATAAGTCCCTCATATATGGTACCTATGTAACCAGGGCATTGGGGTTCGAGGGGATCCCTATGGGCTGCAGCATCTGCCACCCATAGCGAGCCTATGCAAAGTGTTCTGCGGGCCTGCCATTGAAGTCTGCGTCAACCGGGTGCATGCACCTGTTTTCACGATAGGTCACTGCATCAGGTCACTATAAGTCACCCCTATGGTAGGCCCTCTCAGCCCAGAGGGCAGGGTGCATGTACCTGTGTGTGAGGGCACCCCTGCACTAGCAGAGGTGCCCCCACAAGCTACAGGTCCACTTTACTGGTCTTTGTGAGTGCGGGAACGCCATTTTACTTGTGTACTTGACATAGGTCACTACCTAAGTCCAGCTACAAAATGGCAACTCCAAACCTCAGTATGTTTGGTATCAAACATGTTGGAATCATACCCCAATACTTTTGCAAATATTGGTTGTATGATTCCATGCACTCTGGGGGATCCTTGAAGGACCCCCTGCATTGCTTCCACAGCCTTCTGAGGTTTTCCAGGCAGCCCCAGCTGCTGCTACCTCACAGACAGGTGTCTGCCCTCCTGTTGCTTGAGCAGCTCAAGCCCAGGAAGGCAGAACAAAGGATTTCTTTTGAGAAAGGTGTGTTACACACTCTCCCTTTGGAAATAGGTGTTACATGGCAAGGGACCGGTAGCCTCCCCAAGCCACTGGCATGCTTTGAAGGGCCCTCCATGCATAAACCAGTCTACACCAGTTCAGGGACCTCCAGTCTGGCTCGTGCTCTGGCACGATACTGGACAATGGGAAGGGGAGTGACCAATCCCCTGTCCATCACCACCTCAGGAGTGGTGCCCAGAAATCCTCAGAGGGTCCCTGGGTTCTGCCATCTTGAATCCGAGGTTGGCAGGGAACTCTGGGAGCATTTAAGTGGCCAGGCCAGGCAGGTGGCGTCAGATCCCCCTCCTTATAGGTGGTCACCCAGCTTGGTGACCAATCCCCCTTTCAGGGCTATTTAGGGTCTCTTTTTTGGTGGTTCCTCAGATTCGGCTTGCAAGATTCAAGCAGGATTCCTCCGCATCCCTTACTTCAACTTCTGACCAAAGAAACTGCATCTGTACTCTCCAGAACCTGAGAATCTACAACAAAGACGAAGACTTCACCTGCAACATTGTTTCTCCAGCTCATTCCAGCTTCTGCAACCCTTCCTCGGTCGTGCATCCTCTGAGGCCAGCCCGTCTTCAGTCTGTACCAGAAAGAAGAAGGAATCTCCCTTGGAGTGAAGGAGTCACTCCCCTGCATCTGCAGGCGTGGATCCCCTCTCCTGCTGAGCTGCGTGGATCCTGCAACACGGGTGGTGGTCAGAGTTCAGACAGTCCTCTGTACCAGCTGCCCAACTTGGGTGGAGGTAAACCATTGTCTTCCCATGCAGGGCAGTACCTCCTTTGCAGCTGCCAAGGCTTGATGTCTTCATTCTTCTTGTAGCTCCAGCCCCCAGCACTCCTTCCTGCGACGCACAGCTCCCTGAGTGACTCTCCTGCGGCGTGAGATACTTTTTCGTAGTGATGCGTGGGCTCCATTTGCACCTTCTTTCTCCCCGTCCTATGGGACTCCTGTGTGTGCTGCCTGCACTTCTGTGGGCTCTCAGCGATGCTGAGGGTCCCCTCTGACTCTCCCCTGGGTTGATTCCTCCTGGGCCTTGCTGGTCCTTGACAGCACCACTTTCTGCCAACCGCAAGTTTTGCCTGTGCCAAGGCTTGTTGGTGGAATCAAGACACACAAGCCCGACTGCAATATTCCTTTTGGTGTGGGACATCACCTGCATCCTCCAGGAAGTTGACTGCAACTCCAGGGCTGCAGTGCTGACTTTCATTCTGCACCGTCGACCAACTCCTGCAATCCTCAGCTTGGTGGTTAGGGGCCCCTGCCCCCACTGGACTCTGCTGTGTCTTCTGGATTTGGACCCCTTTTTCCACAGGTGTTCCTCTCCTTGAACCCACCATTGGGTTCTTGCAATCATCTCTGGGTTTTGCAATCCTCTTCTTTTCTTCTAAGTGGGTGTTCTGGGGAAATCCTAGTAATGTACGCCTGCTTTCCTTGTTGATGGGGGGATGTTGTGGTACATACCCTTGTGCTTTCTTTGTACCTCCGTGGCCCTCTACACACTCCAGTTACCTGGGTGGGGACGAAGTACTTGCATTCCATTTCTTTAGTATATGGTTTGTGCTCCCCCAGGTCAATAATTCTCTATCATGTTTTTCACTATTTGCCCTGTTTTCTAACTATTCTTATGCCTATTTCTGACAACTAGTGTATATAACTTGTGTTGTGTTACCATAATAAAGTACCTTTATTTTTGTAACACTGAGTGTATTCTTTCATGCGTGTAAGTGCTGTGTGACTACAGTGGTATTGCATGAGCTTTGCGTGTTTCCTAGGTAGCCTTGGCTGCTCATCCACAGCTACCCCTAGAGAGCCTGGCTTCTAGATACTTCCCACATTTCACTAATAGGGGATACCTGGACCTGGTATAACGTGTAAGTGCCTTAGGTACCCACCACACACGAGGCAAGCTTCCTACAAGGAGCAGGTGCAACAATGGAATTAGGTCTCTTTTGTGTCCACCAGATTTGCTTCTGACAATGCACTGCACACATGAACAGAGTGTTCCTTTTTTTTTTAGCATGCCAGATATCCATCCTCATACTGATCCTTATAATTGGATACTGGTGGTGCAGGACGACATTCATTAAATATAGGATAACAACAAAGACCTATACAGTAATCTTCAAAGTTGAAAAGAAAACTGCAAAAAGTTTGCGGATAAACTTGTCAACTAAACAAGTTCATATTAACTGTCATCGCCTCTGTGTGAATTGATATGGGGGTCTCCAAACCATCTCCAAAGTGATTAATCCTGATGCAATTTCCTTCTACTTGGAAAACATATCCGGTCTTCCACTTGCAGTTGAAATGCTATGCATGGCACCCCAAGGTACCGCTATTGCAGTCACCTACAACAGTGGATTGTGAGGATAAACATAATCCCAGATGCTAAGCATCAAGGAGGTAATTTATTGGATGTTATTCACTGGCTGGGATATAGTCCAGAAGACTGCTAAGGGGTGGCCACTTCTGAGGTCCATGCTAAAAAAGAAAACTTGTGAACTGTTTTCTTCATGCCCATTCTGAAAAACCTGGCACTCTTGATTTACAGAGAAAGTGTTATACAGTCAAGATTAAGCAGCCATACACCCTGATTTACCAGGGGCAGCAGCACGCCTTGGTAATAATAGCTGTTCTGTTGTCTGGACATCTGCTTCAGGAGGCAACAGCCTGGACTCCATGGGGATGCAGGGACATATCAATTTGCTATACACAAATACACAGTAGATAGTGTCACCACTTTTTTCTTTATAGGCCATTTTGTACCTGTCAGCGCAACGCAATAGATCATCGGCAGAGGAAAACAAACGAACAGTGTATGAACAGTATGGCAATGGCCATTTTGGATTTAGGGAGGCACAATGCTCGGGGAACATTTTGACAGATCTTGCTGTAAAAAGAGCTGACAAGCAGAAGGCAAATGCTTAGAATCTTACTTGCTCCAGTTGCTGGACATCCCATGCTTTGAAACACTGTGATTATGATATCTAGTTTCCTACCTCCTTCTAAAACCATTTGCTGGCCTCCTGCCTCTCATTGCCTTACTTTGATTGCTGCAAACTGCTTTACCTTTTTTTCTGACCTAACTTGGCCTAATCTGTTTCCTTGTCCCTTCTGGTTCTTCTATGCTGCTTGGATTATCTACTGACAGATTTCTGTCTGTTTCTTTCCTTCAAACTCTGCTTGGATTATCTTGGGACAGCCCCCATTTTAAATTTTGATTTGTCTACTGGTCCTCTCTATTGTTGATGTGATACAGTGTTTTCTTCTCTTTATCTTTCCTCGTTATAGCCCTTGTTCTATTCTGACCTCTCCAATTTCTGAATTTACTTCTGTGTGAGTGGCACTTCTTACTTTGTCATTTATTTGAGTGCCCTTGAGATCCATATCTTATTCTTCTACTGCCTTGAGGGTTTTCGTTTGTTCCTTTTCTGATATGTGACCGTCTGTCGGTAGTATAAGAATTGTATAACTAAATGATGTCTGTTGTATTGCAGAAGTAATGTTTTGAATGTTAAGGTTCCCTTAGCAACAAGAATAGAATGGGAATGTTGTGAAGGGAATGTTGGTACAGTTCAGTTGCTGTTTGGACTTGCCAGGGTTGGATGAGTGTAACTGGATTCCTTACTGTTGATGAATTAAAGCAAGAGAAAAGAAGAGGAAGCAGTGTCATCTTTTCAGTGGCGACGAGGGTGTCAAGCCAACCCTGGCAATATTCGGGTACCATCATTTCTTCCAAGAACTCAGGAATTCATTACTATAAGCGTTAGGAACCCAAAGCGTAGAGCGGACTTGCTTGCATTATTCCGGCACAATGATCGGCAAGCATTGCGTTAACAGAAGGTAATTTTGTTTTTGAGAAAATTCAGCGCTTGCCTCCGTTGCTGTTCAGTCATTGCGCGCTGGTTTATTTTTAATTTCATTGAGCGCACAAGCTTTTGCACGAGCGAGCAAGGGGACAGCGTGCCGTGGTGACGTGTGTCGCGCGTCATGATGCCGTTGTGAGTATCTAAGCAACACGTTGTGAAGCGTGATTGACGTTCTGAACAAAGAACGACGTAGAGCGGTTTAAGGAAACTGTCATGGATCGCCTGTAGAAACTAGGCGAAGTGTGCTTGCGGATAGAGAACAATGTGGAACTGCTCAAGACAGACGACATGGAGCGGTTTAAGGAAAGCGTCACGGATCGCCTGTAGAAACTAGGCGAAGTGTGTTTGCTGATACATAAACGATGTGGAACTGCTCAAAACAGACACTTGTGTGAACGCTGGTTTCCACTCAGTGGTGTTTTTTTCTCTTCTTCCTTTCTCATTTACTATCGCACGTTTTGTTTTTGGGTGCAAGTTTTGGCCGATCAATAAGATTTTAAAAGTCCTATGTGGTGAAGTTTTTTTTTTGTTTTCTTCCTCGTTTTTCTGCATGAGTCATGAACAAGTCTGTGGGAACTGTGATTAGATGATTTAGCAAGAACATCGGCGCATGACTTCGGTGACTACTTTTTATATTTTAAATTGTTGTTTTCATTGTATAAGACTTATACAAGTTGTTTTGTGTGGCAGGGTATTTGGTGAATTGTTTGGGTACAACATGCAATCAATAGTACCTCCACCAACGTTTTTGGCGATGCCTGTGGAACCAAGCATGACATGGGAGGATTGGCGTGATGCTTTTGAGACGTACTTGAAAGCATTAGGTGGAGCTATTTTTACAGCAAAAAGGAAGCTAGCTCTTTTGAAACATAATTTGGGGGTGGAGGGAAGGAAGGTATTGAAAACTTTACCCCAAGTGAGTAGTATAGGAGATGGGGAAGGTGTTTCAGATGAAGAAAACAAGGGTGATGATGTATATAGCAGGGCAATGGGGGCGTTGGAATCTCATTATTATAGAAAAACTAGTATTGTAGTAGAACGTCACAGATTCTTTTTGAGAGTACAAGCTCCCAATGAGTCAATTGATCAATTTGTGTGTGCTTTGCGCACTTTGGCGAACACTTGCAAATTTAGGGAATTGCATGAAGAAATTATCAGAGATCAGCTGATAAATCGGACTAGAAATCTGAAAATTCAAGAAAAACTGTTGAGTTTAAAAGATCCCTCGTTAGACTGAACAGTTACAGTTGCAAAACGTTTTGAGGATACTTCCCGTTACGTTCAAGAGTTAGGAAAGAAGGATGTTGGGGACATGTCTGTACAGGTGATTGACAAAGATAAATTTAGCAAGGAATATGTGAAGGGAAAGCTGTCAAAGAGGTGTTATAGGTGTGGGAGTACAAAACATTAGCGTCTTCTATGAACTGTCCTGCTGTGGAAGCCAAATGTTTTAAGTGTGATAAGAAGGGTAATTTTTCTAAAGACTGTAACCAAAAAGGAACACTGAGGAAAAAGGAAAGTGTGAATTTGGTTCACCAAGAAGTCAAGAGAGAGGAACAGATTCAATCTAGTGATGAAGGCGAGGATAATCAAATAGAAGTTTTTATGCTGAACGGTGTTGCGATGGATGTATCCGAAGAAAGAATCTTTGCATTAGAGGATGCCCAGTATAGACCCCAAAAATGCGTTGTGCAGATAAATGGTGTGTTAGTTAATATGTGGGCGGATTCGTGTTCCCCAGACACGTTGATCGATAAAGAGACGTGGCGTAACTTAGGCCAAAGTGTTTTGTCTAAAGCTAAAATCAAACTGGTGGGTTATGGTGGGAACAGAATACCTATTTTGGGGGTGTTTTCAAGGAATGTTGGCGTTTAAACACAAGAAAATTACTTGTTAGGTGTATGTAGTAGAGAGTGGCCGGTGTTTGTTGGGGTCTATTGAACAGAGAGAATTGAGAGTGTTGTGGGACCCTAATGCGGAGGAACAAGTCTTGTCTCAACTTTTGACAGTGTCAAATGGTCAGGGTACAGCGAAATGGAAAGTGGAGTTTCCTAATTTGTTTGGAGAGGGACTAGGTTGTTTGAAGATTTAAAGAAATTTCAACACAAAATTATTCTGAAAGATGGTGCGACACTAAAGGTACATAAAGTGAGAAATACACCAGTAGTCTTAAAAGCTGCATTAAAAGCAGAATTGGAGAAATTGTTGAAGTTGGAAGTGATAGAGGAAATTGAATCATCGGAGTGGTTAAGTCCAGTAGTATTCGCTCGGAAATCTAGTGGCAGGATCAGGATGTGTGTAGATTTGAGAGATCTGAACGGCAATATCTGGATTGACAGACATCCCATACCAAACATTAATGAGTTATTAGCCGGAATTCAAGGGGGTAAAGTGTTTTCAACTTTGGATTTATCGAGCACTTACCACCAAATAATGTTGCACCCAGAGTCAAAACATCTCACGTCCTTCATTACACCCGAGAGAGCATTTAGATTCAGACACATGCCATTTGGTCTTGCATCTGCCTCAGCAATGTTTCAGAGGGTCATGCAGAGTTTATTAGGGGAAGTTGAGAACGTGAGGTTTTTCCAAGAAGATGTGTTGGTGTGGGCGGAGAGTATGGATGAACATAATATTGTGATGAGGAAAGTGTGTGGAATCTTGGAGGAGGCCGGATTCATGGTAGAGTAGAGTAAATGCAAATTTGGATGTCCCACTGTAGAATATCTGGGGCATACTATTTCTGGGAATGGGATTAAACGAAAAATAAAGTTATTGGAAGTGATTGAGACGGCACCTAGTCTGGTGAATAAAGATCAGTTAAGATCGTTCTTGGGATTGGCGGAGTATTAGACCAAATTTGTAAAAAATGTTGCTGATGTAGCGCAACCATTACGTGGGTTAATGAAGAAGAGTCAAAAGTATGTCTGGACGGAGGAGTGTCAACGAGCATTTGAGGAACTTAAGAGGAACGTTATTAATGCTGTTGAATTGAAACCTTTTGTGGCCCAGAGGCACAGTATTGTATCAACAGATGAAAGTATGCATGGATTGGGGGCCGTTTTAATGCAGGTGTATAAAGGAAAAGAACATGTCGTAGCATTCACGTCAAGAACACTGAGGGGTGCTGAAGTGACGTATTCTGCAATAGAAAAGGAAGCACTTGCATGTTGGTGGGGAGTCCAATATTTCAGAAATTATGTATGGGGAAGGAGGTTTGAATTGCGAACTGATCATAACCACTCATTGATTTTTCACTACCAGGGGGGGCCAGTCGAGCATCGTCTAGGATTGCAAAGTGGTTGTACTGATTGCAAGAATATACGTTCTCTGTGAGGTATGTTCCAGGAGCGAAGAATGTGAACGCAGACTGTTTATCTAGACTACCTTTGGAGGGAACTGGTGAGGAAGATGACGAGGATTGGTTGGTGGCAGATATTCGAGATACAAAAATTAAGGCTTTATCAGAGGATGTGTGGACAACAGCTGTCGCAGAAGATGTAGAGATGCAGGTGTTGAAGGAAAATTTGGATAAGCTCTGGCACAAGTTAGGTAGTTGTGTTGATAATTTGGTGAATTAAAGATTCTGTGGTCAGAATTGTCTGAGCAAGATGGTGTTGTGAGTAGAGGGGACAAGCTGATTGTACCGTGTAGTTTGAGGGAGCAGTTGTTGGAAGTCCTACATGAAGGTCATGGAGGCATGTCAGGGATGAAAAGGAGGGCTAGAGAAGATTTCTGGTGGCCGGGTATGGATAGAGACATGGAACGGTTTGTGAGAAATTGTGTGTGTTGTGCCTGTAGCGATAAGACACATAAGTGTGAAAAGGTTCTGGTTATTCCAGTACCCTTCCCAAGCGAACTGTGGCAGAAAGTAGGAATGGATGTGTGCGGTCCATTTGAATTTGGTAGCAGTGGGAAGCATTATGTGATTGTAATGATGGACTACCATTCTAAGTGGTCGGAGGTGAGTGTGGTAAAGGATGTTAAATCACAGGCTGTCATAGAGTTTTGTGAGGAGATATGGAGAAGGGAGGGGTATCCTGAAGTCCTAGTCACGGATAATGGTCCTCAGTTCACATCGAAGGAATTTAGGGCCAGATGTAGCAAGGCATTAGCGCCTCGCAAACGGCGGAAAACGCCGTTTGCGAGGCGCTAATGCCCTCACGCGATGCAGAAACACATATTGCGAGTCGGTACCGACTCGCAAAATGTGTTTCAGACTCGCAAATAGGAAGGGGTGTTCCCTTCCTATTTGGGAGTTGCATCGGGATGTAGAGTTGATTTGTGACCGCGAAAGCGGTCGCAAATCAACTCGCAGTTACCATCCACTTGAAGTGGATGGTAACTCATTCGCAAACGGGAAGGGGTCCACATGGGACCCCATCCCCTTTGTGAATGCTCACAATAATTATTTTTCAGAGCAGCCAGTGGTCCTATGGACCACTGCCTACTCTGAAAAAAAACAAAACTAAAAGGTTTCGGTATTTTTTCTCATTGCAGCTCGTTTTCCTTTAAGGAAAACGGGCTGCAAAAAGAAAAGAAAAAACTGCTTTATTGAAAAGCAGTCACGGACATGGTGGTCTGCTGTCTCCAGCAGGCCACCATCCCCGTGAGTGCCTAGACTCGTTATGGGGTCGCAAACTGCGACCCACCTCATAAATATTTATGAGGTGGGTCTTTGCGACCCCATAGAGAGTCGCAGAAGGTGTCTGAGACACCTTTCTGCATCGCGAATTGCGAGTTGCAATTTGCGAGTCGCTCTGACTCGCAAATTGCAAGTCGCAATTTGCCACGTACCTGCATCTGGCCCTTAGTAGCTATTTGGAATATGTGGCATTAAGTTCATTAGATCAGCAGTAGCTCATCCCAGAGAGAATGGTCTTGTGGAAAGGATTAACAGGGTGTTGAATGAAAATATACAGTTGTCACTTCAAAGCGGCTTGGATTGGAGGAAGGAAATTAAAAATTTGCTGTGGAGTTACCATACTATTCTGCATTCTCTTACAATGGAAACCCTGTCCATGTTGCTGAAAGGCAGGAAACCATGTACTATTGCAGTGCTAGGATGGATGGGGAGAGCTGGTAAGGGTGTGATTGATAAAGAGGGTTGTTTGGTCGGGTGAAAAAGGTGCAAGAGAGATATGATGGAAGACTAATGAGTGGGCGAAGGAAGGCCGGTTTGTGGAAGGAGACTGGGTGGGAACCAGAATATGGGAAGGTAACAGAAAAGGTTTATCAAAATGGTCAGTCCCAAAACAGGTGATTGGTGTGAGAAGATATAGTGTAGTTTTGGACGATGGTAAGAGGTGGAGTACAGAGAGTGTGGTCAAATGTAATAAAGGTGAGATGCAGAGGCGCAATGATAGCTGTATGAGAAGCGTAGTGAAGGAGGCAGAGGATCTACGAATAAGTAAGAGATTGAGTAGGAAACCAAGTTATTTGAAAGAGTATTATACAGACTGATTTCATTTTCACAGTTACTAAGGCCCTCATTCTGACCCTGGCGGTCGGTGATAAAGCGGCGGCCAACCCGCCAACAGGCCGGCGGTCCAAAATATGCAATTCTGACCCTGGCGGGAACCGCCAACACAGCCCGCCGCATTAACACTCCGCCCGCCACGGCGGAACAAACAAACAGCGCGGCGGTCCCCGCCAACAGCCAGGCGGCAGACAATGTACCGCCCACCCTATCACGACCCACCAATCCGCCACCTTTTCCGGGGCGGGAGCACCGCCGATAAAAACACGGCGGAAACAGACTACGAACGGGAAAACGCTCACCTCCACATACTCCACGCGAGATTCCGGCAGTATGGAACCCGAGTTGCAGGTCATCCCCACACTCCTATACCTGCTCCTGTACCAGGAGCACGCCCGGCGGCGCGGAAGACATCGGTGAGTACTGCACCTACGACACAGGGGAGGGAAAAGATTACCGGCACACACCCACCCACCCACACCCACTACAACACACACATCAATGCATTCCTACAGATCACTGTCACAACCCACAAACCCCCCCTTTCCGAAATAATGCAAAGACCAAAAGAAGAGATCTCAAACGGGCAGATATATTGAAAAATGGACAGCAGTAATCCAAATAAATAAATAAACTATGTACAAAATATATACAGCTACTAAATGTAGTCCAACCACTGTCCGTGGACCACAGGGGTCCTGAGCAAAGGGGCAAGGCCCAGTCCCACGACAAGAACTCCACGGAGAGAACACTGCAGGGGCATCAGAAAGAAAAAAGGACAGGCACCTCAGGGGGAAGGGAAGGGGGGGCACCTCAGCCACTTGAGTACACGACGCCAGATCCACGAGGGGACTCCATGACCACTGGCCCATCCTGGGGAGAGCAAAGCCACAGTCCAAACAGTCCATACAGTGGGTGGCCTGCCCACTGGGCCATCCTGGGGAGAGCAAAGCCACAGTCCAAACGGTCCATACAGTGGGTGGCCTGCCCACTGGGCCATCCTGGGGAGAGCAAAGCCACAGTCCAAACGGTCCATACAGTGGGTGGCCTGCCCACTGGGCCATCCTGGGGAGAGCAAAGCCACAGTCCAAACAGTCCATAACAGACTCCACTGCCACTGGAGGAGGCATGTTGGCCAGAGGACATCCTGCAGCCCTGCCCGAGACAGATCCTGCCCTGCCACGTCTGCCAAAGGGCCAGCGGTTCCTGCCTGGAAGGGCCCAGTTCAGCGGTTCTTGCCTTGAAGGGCCCAGTTCAGCGGTTCTTGAGACGGCGGTCCCCAGCGGAGCGGTGCTGGAGACGGCGGGGCCCAGTTCAGCGGTTCTTGCCTTGAAGGGCCCAGTTCAGTGGTTCTTGCCTTGAAGGGCCCAGTTCAGCGGTTCTTGAGACGGCGGTCCCCAGCGGAGCGGTGCTGGAGACGGCGGGGCCCAGTTCAGCGGTTCTTGCCTTGAAGGGCCCAGTTCAGAGGTTCTTGAGACGGCGGTCCCCAGCGGAGCGGTGCTGGAGACGGCGGGGCCCAGTTCAGCGGTTCTTGCCTTGAAGGGCCCAGTTCAGCGGTTCTTGAGACGGCGGTCCCCAGCGGAGCGGTGCTGGAGACGGCGGGACCCAGTTCAGCGGTTCTTGCCTTGAAGGGCCCAGTTCAGCGGTTCTTGCCTTGAAGGGCCCAGTTCAGCGGTTCTTGAGACGGCGGTCCCCAGCGGAGCGGTGCTGGAGACGGCGGGGCCCAGTTCAGCGGTTCTTGCCTTGAAGGGCCCAGTTCAGCGGTTCTTGCCTTGAAGGGCCCAGTTCAGCGGTTCTTGCCTTGAAGGGCCCAGTTCAGCGGTTCTTGAGACGGCGGTCCCCAGCGGAGCGGTGCTGGAGACGGCGGCCATTCTATGGCCAACTGCTCATTGCCTGGTGGTGCCCTCCTGGGCAGCGGGGATGGTGCTCCTTCAATGCCCACCTGGGCTGTGGGTGGTGGGGCCCTCCTGGCCAGCTGGGCTGGGTCCTCCCTGGGCAGCGGCTATGGGGGTGGTGGGCTCTCCCGGGGCAGCTGTGCCGGTTCCTCCCGGGGCAGCGGCTATGGGGGTTGCGGGCTCCTCCTGGGCAGCTGTGACGGGTCCTCCATGGGCAGCAGGCCTGCTGCCTGACTTCTCCGCCTTGCTGCCCTTGCCCTCCTTAGTCGGGAGTCTGTGGCCCTTTCCTCCCTTTGGAGCTGTGGCTGTTGACGGTGGCTGGCTAGTGTCCTGGGGGGATATCGAATCCGGGCTCCGGCGGCGGCCCTTCCGCCTTCTGCTCCTCTTCCCAGGGGGTGGGCTGGCTGTCCCCTTGCTGCTGGGCGAAGATCCAGACCTGCGGGCTGGTGGGCTCCAATACCCCTGCACCCTTGTCAAGGGGGCTGCAGGGCTGGTGGTGGCTCTTTTTACCCCGACGAGAAGGAGGGGGGGGGCTCAGGGTCAGGAAAGAAGGTAGCAGTAGAGAGATAGATTTTCTTGGGACAATGGAGAGTGGTAGGTACAGTGGGTATGGGAGTGGAGGGAGAGGATGTGGTTGTAGGCGAGACAAGTTTGCTGTCTTTGGGTGCAGGTGCAGGAGCGGGAGGCTGTCGTGAGGTGGATGGCTGTTGGGTAGGTGGGTGGCTGCGTTTGTGTGGTGTGGAAGAGGGGGTGACAGACACAGTGGGAGAGGACACAGGGGACGTGTAAATGGCAGTGGGGGTGGTGACTGCACGTGTGCGGACTGTAGTGGAGGGTATGCTGGTGATGGAAACACTGGCTGATGGTGAGGTGAATGAAGGTGTGAGTGTAGACGTCACAGGGAGCGAGGAGGGAGACGAGGAGGTGGGGGTCACAGAGGTGGTAGTGACTGTTGGCATGTCTGCATCGGAATGTTGCTTGTGTGAATGTCTGCGTGATCTGTGGTGCTTATGTTTGGATGAGCTGCTCTTGGGTGTTGAGGTGTGTGCAGGCTGGTCTGATGGTGTGGGTGGGACAGGCAGAGGAACAGGAGACTGGGAGGAGGGAGTTAGTAGAGGGAGGCAGGAGACAGGGACAATGGCTGCCGTCAGTGCTGAGGCCAGAGCCTGGAACGATCGCTGATGGGCAGCCTGACCCGAATGAATGCCCTCCAGGTACGCATTGCTGCGATGAACCTCCCTCTCCACCCCCTGGATGGCATTCAAAAGGGTAGTCTGCCCAACAATGAGCGTTCGGAGGAGGTCAATGACCTCCTCACTGAGGGCAGCGGGGGTAACAGGGGCAGGGCCTGAGGTGCCTGGGGCGAAGGAGATGCCCGGCTTCCTGGCAGAGCGGGCACGGGGCGAACGCTGAGGGGCTGCTGGGAGGGCGGAGATGGTGCGCTGGGTGGCGGCTGTACCTGTAATGGCGGGGGGCACGGATGGTGCCACCCCCGCAAGGGAGCTCCCTTCCGAGGACGTGTCCGTGTCGCTGCAGGGTCCAGTCGTCCCCGTTGTGGAGCTCCCCTCGCCCTCCGTCTCACTGGTCCAGTCAGACTCTGTGGCATGGCTCTCCTGGGCCATGTGAGATGCAGCTCCCTCCTGCCCCGATGCCACTTCTCCTCCGCCTGATGATGCTGATGCACACAAGCACAGAAAGACAAACAAAAAGGGGGGGGAGAGAGAAATAAAGAGATTTTGAGTACATGGATCACCGGTACAGTTAGCGGACATGACAGACACAGATGCCCCCTGCACTAAGTTGCGCACTTGGGGTCCGCTACGCATTCCGTGGAACATGCCCTACACGCCTAGAGTTGACAACTGCACCCATGGATGACACGGCCCAGGGATGGCTGTACTGACACACTACTGAGGGTGGTGGCTGGGGACACAGGGGCTTACGGGGGTGCCCAGCCTACAAATATCGCCCTGGCCTAGGGGGACCCACAGCCCTCCTCCCCCACCCAGACACCTCCACTGCGCGACAACAGAGTAGATAATGCTTGTACTCACCCCCTTGTGTCTGCTGTGCTGCCCTCACGCGCCCATCCAAATCAGGGTAGGCCACCGCCAGGATCCGGAACATCAGGGGGGTCAGTTGACGGCAGGCATCCCGCCTACGTTGGGAGGCCATCCCCAGCAGAGACTCGGCGGTCTTCTTGGTCCCGCGGCGGATGTCCTCCCACCTCTTGCGGCAGTGGGTGCCCCGTCGATGGTGGACCCCCAGGGTCCGGACTTCCTTGGCGATGGCACGCCAAATCCCGATCTTCTCATGGGCGCGGACCTATGTGACACGTACAGGGAGGGAGAAATACCACGTTCAAGTTTGTCTGCATTTTCGTTGCCAGTGGCCCAACGCCCCCCATCCCCGCCAGGCCCCCCGCCAGGCCCCCCGCCAGGCCCAACATGCCCCCCATCCCCGCCAGGCCCCCCGCCAGCCCCAACATTCCCCCCATCCCCGCCAGGCCCCCCGCCAGGCCCAACATGCCCCCCATCCCCGCCAGGCCCCCCGCCAGGCCCAACATGCCCCCCATCCCCGCCAGGCCCCCCGCCAGGCCCCCAAGCCAGCCAGTGGCCCCAAATCCATATTGAATTAAACTCACTTGTTGGTCTGGAGGACCGTAGAGTAGCGCATACTGGGGGAGGACCCCATCCACAAGTTTCTCCAACTCCTCTCCAGTGAAGGCAGGGTCCCTTTCCCCAGTCGCAGCAGCCATTGTCCCTTCCAGACCGAGGTCACAGCAACACTTGCAGTATAGGTCCTCTCCTGTGAAAGTTCAAGTCGCAAGTGGATAAGTAGATAGGAAATGGCGGTCACGTCCACGGCGGTGCGTACCGCGGCGGTGCGTACCGCCACCGCCGGCGCCCTCCGCCATTGGCTCCTGAAACCCATAGGCTTCAATGTTAACCAATGCGGCTTTGCGCCGCGGTCTTCGACCGCCGCGGTGTGCCACGCCAGCGCATTGACCTCACATCCCATTGTCACACTTCACAGGTCAGGCAGCCGCCATTTCGAGGGTCCACATGGCTCAATTTCAACTGCGTCACACAGGCCTAGGCCTTGCATAGCCAGTCAGACACGCCATTCACTGCATAGAGAATCGTTTACTGTGCAAGCTGTGAGTACGTACCTGTGGGTTGCTTGACTCTGTGCTCCATTTTGTCCTTCCTAGGCACCGTCCGCTGGGTTTGGCGAGGAGACGGATGAATCCTCGCGTGTACCGACCGCTGGTGGACCTGTCGACAATGGAAGAACGCCACATTATCCTGACCTACCGGCTTGACCGTGCCACTATACATGAACTGTGTGCCCAGCTGGAGCCCGACCTGATGTCCCCCATCCGCCAACCCACAGGGATTCCCCCTCTGGTGCAGGTCCTGTCAGTACTCCATTTCTTGGCAAGTGGGTCATTTCAGACAACAGTGGGAATTGCTTCTGGGATGTCTCAGCCCATGTTTTCGAAGGTGTTATCCAGAGTGTTGTCTGCCCTGATGAAATACGTGAGGAGCTACATCATTTTCCCTGAGGTGGGCGAATTGGCTACAGTGAAGGGTGATTTCTACGCCCTTGGACATATTCCCAACGTCATTGGTGCCATTGATGGGACCCATGTGGCTTTGGTTCCCCCAAGAGACAGGGAGCAGGTGTACAGGAACAGAAAAAGTTACCATTCCATGAACATCCAGGTGGTGTGTTTGGCTGACCAGTACATCTCGCATGTAAATGCCAAATTCCCAGGGTCAGTGCATGACGCCTACATCCTGAGGAATAGCAGCATCCCTTACGTGATGGAACAGCTAGAGAGACACCGTGTATGGCTATTGGGGGACTCTGGGTACCCCAACCTGTCGTGGCTACTGACCCCAGTAAGGAATCCCCGGACCAGGGCAGAGGAACGGTACAATGAGGCCCATGGGCGTACTAGGAGGGTGATCGAACGCACTTTTGGCCTCCTAAAGGCCAAGTTTCGGTGCCTGCATATGACAGGTGGATCCCTAATGTACTCACCTAAGAAGGTGTGTCACATCATCGTGGCCTGCTGCATGCTTCACAACCTGGCTTTGCGCCGCCAGGTGCCTTTCCTGCAGGAGGATGGTCGAGACAGTGGTGTTGTGGCAGCTGTGGAACCTGTGGAGAGTGACGAGGAGGAAGACGACGGGGCTGAAACAGACAACAGGGACAGAATCATTGAACAGTACTTCCAATAGGACACAGGTAACAATTCAAACATAATTTAGTAAATGTGAACTACTCTCCTGCATCTCTGCTGCCTGTCTATTTGCCCCAGTGTATGATGACTGAGTTGTGGCTTTTCCCTCCCTATTTCAGATCTGGGGTCCCCACTACGAGTCCTGTGCTTCGTTTCCCCATGGACTACAGCTTTGTGGCAGCTGTTTGTTGACTTCACTACGTACAAGGACATATTTGCACTGTCATGTCAATTACAATATTTTGAAATCACAGCCAGACTCCAGATAGTTTTGTGCAAAATAGGTGTTTATTTCAGTGCTCAAAATGGGATGGGTGGTTTCAAGTGGGTGGGGGCTATGGTGAAGGAATGTCCATGGCAGAGTCCAGAGTAACAGTCACACAGGTGCATTGTCCAGAGGCCTGTGGAGAGATGGAGCATGGGCAGTTCAAGGATGGACAGGGTGACAATGTGGGACAGTGGGATGACATCAGGTGGTATCCTTTGCTGGCGGGGGTCTTGACATCCTACTCTGTCTTCTTGCGAGATCTCAGGGCCCTCTTGCGGGGTGGTTCTTCTCCTGCAGGAGGTGGGGGTCTGGTGGGCTGCTGTTGTGCGGGGGCCTCCTGTCCACTAGCGCCGGCGGAGGTGGTTGGCTGTTCTTGGTCCAGGCTAGTGGCAGGGGCCCTTTGTTGTTGTTGAGTGTCCGTCCTGGTGTTGATGAGGTCCTGCAGCAGCCCTACCATGGTAACCAGGGTGGAGGTGAGGGCTCTGATGTCCTCCCTGTACCCCCGATAGTGTTCCTGCTGCAGTACCTGGATCTCCTGGAACCGGGCCAGTACCGTCGCCATCGTCTCCTGGGAGCGGTTGTATGCTCCCATGATGGTGGTGAGGGCCTCGTGGAGAGTGGGTTCCCTGGGCCCGTCCCCCCCCTGTCGCACAGCTGCCCTCCGAGTTGCCCTGTTTCCCTGGGCCTCTGCCCCCTGGCCGGTGTGCCCACTACCACTGCCCCCAGGTCCCTGTTGTTGTTGGGGTGGTGGGTTATCCTGGGTGCCCTGTAGTGGTAGACACACCGCAGATTGACGCGCCCTGGAGACAGAGGCATGGGCCCGCTGGGTGGGAGCTGTGCTGGTGTTCCCAGAGGGGTTTGGGTCTGTAGTGGCCTGTGCCTGTGTGAGGGGAACCGACTGTCCAGAGGTCCCCGATGGTCCGGGCTGGTCATCAGTGTCCAGGTCGACAGAGCTGCTGTCATCGCTGACGGCCTCTTGGGTGGGGGGTGTGGAGAATTCTGGGCCCTCCGTGGCGGTGTGTTGACGGTCGGGTCGTGCAGGGGTATAGAGGTATGGTTATAGTTTCAATGTGTGGCATATGGGTGTATCTGTGGGTTCCCGTGTCCCCAAGTGCTGGCATTCGTGTGTGGGGGCTTTGGTGAGGGTGGCTTGTGGGGGGGATGTGTATATGCATTGGGCATGCTTTGGTGATGGGTGTCCATGCTTAGTGGACGCATGCATGCCTAGGTTTTGGGATGTGTGGGTTGTGATGGTGAGACATTGGCAGGGAATAGGTGTGCTGGGGGTGGGGGTGAGGATGGTGGTGGGGGTGAGGATGGTGGTGGGGGTGAGGGTGGGGGTGAGGATGGGGGTGGGGGTGAGGGTGGGGTTCGAGGATGGGGGTGAGGGTTGGGGTATGATTTGGCATGCAGGTGGGGGGGAAGCAGTAGTGAAGCTTCAACTTACCAGTATCCATTCCTCCGCCGACTCCTGCGAGGCCGTCAGGATGCAGGATGTTCAAGACTTCCTCCTCCCATGTTGTAAATTGTGGGGGTTGAGGTGGGGGTCCTCCGCCAGTCTTCTGCACGGCGATGTTGTGCCTGGATACCATGGAACGCACCTTCCCCCGTAGGTCGTTCCATCGCTTCCTGATGTCTTCCCGATTTCTGGGGTGCTGTCCCACAGCGTTGACCCTGTCGACAATCCTCTGCCATAGCTCCGTCCTCCGGGCAATGCTGGTGTATTGGACCTGTGTGCCGAAGAGCTGGGGCTCTACCCGAACGATTTCCTCCACCATGACCCTGAGTTCTTCGTCTGAGAAGCGGGGGTGTCTTTGGGGTGCCATGGAGTGGTGTGTATGATGTGTGGGGTGGAGTATGTGTAGTTAAGTGTGTTGAGTGTGATGGTGTGTGTTGTTTTGTGTGTGGATATTGTGTGGGTGATGGTGTAGTGTGCCTCTGTGTGATGGTATTCTGTGATCGCTGATGTGTCTCTCAGTGCTTCTTTCTGAATTTTTGGTCGTAGGGGTTTGTGGGTGATGTGGGTGTGTGTTTTATATTGTATTGTGTGTGTGGGAGTGGTGTGTGTATGTGTATCAGGTGTGTGGAATTCAAATCGGCCAATGTGGCTGAGTTTTGTTCGTTTGTGTGTATTCTGACCGCGGCGGTGTGTACCGCCAATGGAAAACCGCGTTTGAAAGACCGCCGCGTGGATTCGTGGGTCGTAATGGCATGGGCGTATTTCTGTTGGCGTGACGGTGGAGGTTTGGTCACCTCCACTTTTCCGCCGACCGCTGGTCTGGCGGTCTGTTGTGGCTGTCGGATTTTCGGAGGTTTGGCTGCTGCGGGTCAGAATGACCGTGGCGGGTTACCGCGACCGCAGCGGAATTATGGAGGATTTCTGACCGGCGGTAGGCGCCTTTTACCGCCGAGGTCAGAATGACCACCTAAGTGTTATGTATTGTGGGTAGTTAGATGCTATTTAAGTTTTTTTTTGTTAATGTATTTCATTAATGCATATTTGACTAAATTTATGTATTATTACGAGGGAAATTTTTTTGTATTGTTGAGGTAATGTTTTGAATGTTAAAGTTCCCTTAGCAACAAGAATAGAATGGGAACGTTGTGAAGAGAATGTTGGTATAGTTCAGTTGCTGTTTGGACTTGCCAGGTTTGGATGCATGTATCTGGATTCCTTATTGCTGATAAATTAAAGCAAGAGAAAAGAGGAAGCAGTGTCATCTTTTCAATGTCCTCATCTATGTCCTTTCACAGTCATCTTGTGTTCATCCTCTCAACACTGTTATCAACCTCCAATGCAAGCCATCAGAATGGACCACTCAAGGACCCCATTCCTTGTGGACCTTAACCTTAGGTTCTCCTATCTACCATTGTGTATCACACTTATGGTATGGTGGTTGTGGAGCAAAGGGCAGTTGGTCTGATGATATCTGTTTTTCGGCCAGATACACACTGGATTTGTAACAAGAAATCACTATAGAAACAGACAAATTGCAAGCCAGCTCAAGGTTGAGCCAAGTCCTGCCATACATGCTGGTGGTGCAGGTAGAACAGGTCACTCCATCAAGCTGCGCTTGGCACACAAATGAAGAACTATAACAGAAGGGAGAATGGCATGGCTTAGCAAAGGTAGCCACCTTAGCTGAAGAGATGGATTTGATGCCAAGGGCTAATGTTTGGCATTTCCCAGTAGCTTTTCTGCCATGTGATTTTCCAGGTAGCAGGACATAGTGAAGGGGCAGCATCCATGCACTACATTTTGTGCCTCTTAATGCAGCAATATATACATCTTGAGTCAACAGGAAAAGGAGGATGCAGAGTATCATTGAGTGACAGAATGCCCTGGGTGGTGGTGAAAGCGGTTTGTTTGTTGTATGTATGGTTTTGTAGAGTGGAATGCATTAGGTGGATAGCTGCATTAGGATAATTGGGATTAAAAGTAATTTTTCAGGGATAAACTGTTGATAGACAACAAGCACCATGACTCATATGCTGGTAATACTGTACTTAGGGTGCCGGCAATTTTTCATAATAAAGAAATGAAAGAGCGATGTATTAAAAATACAAACTATGGACATCAGAGTCACCACAGTTTCATTTAGTGTTAACCGAGCAGATGGGAAGCACGGCCAGAGGAAAAGAAGGAAAGGGAGAATGGTACAAGAAAAGAAAAGGAAAAGGCATATCCTCCCCACTCCCTCTTCGCGCCCAGAATCTCATAACCCTCCCAAACTCATCATGACAGGATCATGTGTTTCGCTTACGTGCACTGACATATACATGCACATTCATGTCTACTTCCAAACCTCAGTGCACCTTTTTGAGGTTTTTCTCAACACAAAATCACCTTCCTGATCCTTTATCAATTACATCATATGGACGAAGATTATTTTCACCTGTCTATTTTTATAAACCCTCAAATCGCTATTTAATAGCATTATGGTTTGATATGAACCGTAAGCTCTTTCTGTCTTTTTTTTTGGTTTCAGAATGTCGCGAGGAAGGATTTCATCATGCATTGTGAAACTGATCTTGATGCCAGGAAAGAATGAAATGTCTTTGTTCATAATGGAATGTATGGCTAAACTCTTTGTAGAGTTCAGAAAGCCATCTGGTCCTAGTGCCTTATCATAAGGATATCCTGTATAGCTACACACCTTGTCTTCTTAAAATGGTTCATCTAGTTTGGCTGTATGGCAGAACAACTCTTGCCATTGCCATGCAAGCCTTTACAATGTGGTCATTACAACCCATATGCCTTTACCATGCATGCCATTATCACAAAAGTCTTCCCCATGCATTTGCCTTTAAAATGCATTCCTTTACAACAAAAATGTATGTATTTCACAGGTAAATATAAAGTCTTTGAATATATATATATATATATATATATATGTATATATATATTCACTGAATAAAACAAAGGTTGCAGGGACATTATAGTTAGGCTCTGTAATTACTCGTGCAAAACCACGGAAATTCAGAAATTATAGTTAGAGTTCTCTCTAGTAACTAAAACTTGCGCCCTAAGGTAACTATAACTCGCATCCTCATCATGCACAGTTGTCTTTTAAATAATTTTATTGCTAATTTTGCAGTGAGAATATGAAAGATGGCATAGAATATGTCATCAATGATATAACATGCAGAGTAATTAGCTGTGCTCTCGAAGGCGCGAGTTCTAGTTACCATAGGGCGCAAGTGATTGTGTGAGTGGGAGAATTGATTGAAAGAGAGGCAAAGAGAGTGAAAAAAGTGAGAAGGAGAGATCATTTTACAGTCTTTGATGTGTGATATACTTAGAAAGAGTTGTTTCCAATTTAAAATCAAAAATGTAATTTACAATAATTTTTTTTATTAACAAAAACAAAATTGAACTGAGTCTGGCTGGACTCAAATCCCGAACCTCAGAGTGAAGGTCTGCAATGTTCACACTGAGCTACAGTGTTTGTGCTTTTTTAAATGTTGTTTTTAGCCATTTATAGGCTATCAGGGACTGCGAGTCCCTCCTCATTTTTTTATTTTATTTGAAAACAATGTAACTCAAATGCCCTTTACTGGCTATCTGGGACCGCATGGGAGCCCTTAAGTGCTCCTCCGCGGTCCCTTCTTATTTTTATTTTTTTCTATAAATGTTAATAAAATGCTCTCTTTACGGGCTAACTGACACTGCCGGGGAAGCCTTAAGCTGCTTTGACAGAGGACAAACACAAATGCGATTCAACTCATGCGAGTCTTAATCACGGTCAGCAAGTCCTTTTTCCAGTACATTATATGTACTGGATATCAACCCTGCCAACAATGAAGCATTCTGGGACATGTAGTGAATATTATGATCATGAATTACAATAAGAAACTTGAAGGATGGCATGATGAACAATTATTGAATGATGATGAATATGAGCTCTTAAAGGCGACAAACCCACTAATACCAACAATATATTTTTTACCAAAAATCCACAAAACCTTCATCAATCCACCAGGAAGACCGATAGTATCAGGTTTTTGACCAATTTTTTAAAAGATGGCACAATATATTGACTATTTATTAGCACCTATGGTCAAAACACTCCCTTCATACATTCAGGATAATGGTGACTTCTTGCGTAGAATACTAGATATAGAATGGCACCTAAATGATTAATAACGATCAATGTGGTTTCACTGTATACATCCATCAAGCACGATGTTGGCTTACAGGCAGTGGATTATGTTCTGAAACAGAGAAACAATAAACTAATGAAACGTCCTGCCATGCTCCTGGAGACGATTGAAATGTGAAATTTGTTCATGTAATAGTATTTTTCTTTTCAATCGTAAACTATTCCGACACATTTGTGGGACAGCAATGGGAATTTCCTTCTTCCCCAGCTATGCAAATCTTATAATGCTCTGGTGGTAGAGGGATGTTGTCTGGCATGAAAAATATGAACAACATCTGGCTAAAGTGATTGTATGTTTAAGATATATTGATGATAACTTCTTGATCTGTAATGGAACAGAACAATAGTTTAGACAGTATTTTCAATAACTTAACAATAACCAATATGGCCTGGAATTCACTTACAAAGTGAGTCATGAAAAAATTGACTTTCTAGACATCAGGGTATATGTTCAAGAGAACAAATTAGAAACAACTTTGTGTACGAATTCCACAGCTACTAATAGCATATTACATGGTACAAGTTTCCATCCTAAAGCACTCATCAACAGTATTCCATTTGGTGAGTTTGTTCAAATAAACCGCAACTGTTCAAAAGAGGAAGATATGGAAGTTAATTTTAAAGAAGTAAAAAGGAGGTTCTATCACAGACGATATTCTCTATTCCGTATTGAACAGAGTTTAGCAAAAGTATGTAAGAAGATTCGGACACAAATTCTGATGAACACAGAATCGAAGGCAAAGAAAATAGAGAAAGAAAAGAATGGCATAAGGATGATAACCACCTACAGCAAAGAAAGTGCTGAAGTCAAAAAAGATTTCCATAACCACTGGAAGATTTTGCTTAGTGATAAAGACATTGTGAAACTGGTTTGGAAACATCCATGCTTTACCTACTGAAAAACGAAATCCCTCAAAGATGTATTGGTGCATAGCCACTTTGTAGACCGAGGATCAAACAATTGGCTCAGTGACTACAAGAAGGGATTTGTAAAATGCACTACATGCAAGGCATGCACCATAGGTACAACAAAAAAGACTGTTTTGGATTTCAATGGTGCACAAGTTCCAATAGATTAAAAAATCTTATGTAACACCACATTTGTGATCTATGTCATGGAATGCCTGTGTGGTTTAAAATATTTGGGCAGCACTACATGCCCCCTGAGAAAAAGCATATTGGAGCATATACCATATACGTGCTATACAGCACAAAGATATGAGCTATGCGATGGCCAAACATTATGCTACCTCTCATATAGAGGATTGGAAGACAATGTGTGATTTTGGCATAGCACAAGTACAGAAAAATGACAGGGGTGGTGATAAAACGCTGCAACTACACACAATTGAGAGTAGTTACATAATTAAACTGCTCACCAATGTACCCTTTGGTCTTAACGCAGATGAAGAACTGCATGTACATTTGTAAGAACATATGACTCATCTGCTGAAACTAAGGTCCAGATAATCCCCAAGTGATTATCTAGAAATTATTTAAACATTGATGTTGGTTTGACTTCTTTATACTTCGGACAGATAGTAACATGCATGTCTTAATGATTATGTTGTGCATAAATATGAGGTTGCCTATGCATCATTGAAATAAGTACGGGTCCTACTATGACAAGCACAATGCACTGGACTAGAAAAAACTATGGGTCAATCATACACAAAAATAGTATACTCTAGTATGTATGGCATCAGAAAAATTATGTTAGGCTTGGGATATCTACATATTTTTGTAGTGGTATCTAGTCCATAAATAACATATGATTGGCCCTAAAAAGTGCTTCATTGTTGGCAGGGTGGGTATCCAGTATAAATAATGTAATGGAAAAAGGACTTGCTAACCATAATCAGGACTAGCAGGGGTTGAAAGGCGTTAGTGTTTGTACTCGAATAAAAAAATGTTTGGATAATGAAGGTTGGAGTGCAGCTGTGACGCTTTGTCTATTTTGAACATAACATTAAAAAAATATTTGGGAGATCAGTCTTTCCCTTCTTCCTGCACCGATAGTTGAGTGCACCACGAAAAACAACGTGAAGATCGCTTTGTATTCAAATATATATAAATTTTGCTAGAAAAGCAGACATTTGAGGTGAGCAACTTTAGACTGTTGAAGGGGTTGGAGGGTGCTCTGTTCTGGAGCTGCTTTCCACATAAACCTTTGAGCCAAAGGTGGTATTGTACGGCAATGCTCTATACTGGAGTCCAACTAAACTTTGGATCTATCCAGCTTGTATCTTCTCTTTTGCATAATTTGTGTCACTCTAAGCCTGAAAGGGTACTATATATATATATATATATATATACATATATATGTATATATATATATATATATATATATAGATAGATAGATAGATAGATATACCTACTGACAGTCACTAGTTATAGTTAGGATCTAGTTTCCATAGGATTTTTTTTATTTTGCCAATTACTTTGGTGCTGTTTGACAAATCTTCACGAAATGTTCAAAACTAATACGACAGTTGGGTCAACTCCTGACTTAAAAACTTCGGGGTGATTCATCAAGCGGGGATCTAGAAAAAGGAGGGGCGGCCAAAACGCATTTGTGCTTTTTGTGATTCAGTGTAAATCTGTTCAGTTGTTTTAGAGATATTAAAGGCAAACACATTTAGATATCTAGGGATGCAGGAGATCTTCAGATCCCAAGCATCTCATGTTGAGATCTGATTGGTTGTCAACACTTCAACAAGGAAGTGATGGCAGCCATTTTCAGCCATGTCACAAATACAAAATGCCCCAAAAATTAATAGGGCCAAGTTAGGAATGTCCTGAGCCCCTAGCCTTGGTCTCGGGGTCCCCATAGGACCCTGTCAGGGCTAAAAATATATTTTTTTACATTTGTGAAAAACTCCCAAAATATGGTCTCCTGCATTTTTAGTTAATTTTCCCCCTGGGTAGGACAGGTACCGGAGGCATGGGCAAATATAAAATCAAGGGAGGGGGGCTCACAGGGCCCCTCTCCTAGGGTTTTTGGACCACAACCTCCCTGGTGCTATAATAAAAAAATAAGCGGGTGCCTCCGCCCCCCCTCCTCCGGCGACCACCACTTACAAGGGCATTATTACATATTGTTGGCGGGAGCATCCCAGAAGACTGGCACCTTCCCAGTGCAGAAAACATACTTAAAGAGGGGTACCACCACCTCCTGGGGCCATAGAAATTTGAAAAACAATTGAGGGAGCCATATACGGCCCCAAGAACCACCTTCTTCACGGGCCAGCCAATGCCCCTCTCCTCGAGCCATACATGCCCTGGGGACTGCCAGACCAAGGGCCAGCTGCTGTTTCCTCTCAAGGTGCTCACCTTTGGGATGCAACTGTTTGCTTTTGCTCCCACCCAGGACAACATGGCCAGCTCCCGGGTATGGGGTCCCTGGGGCCTGGGGGGTCCATGCAGCCCCCTAACTATCTCAAATTTGCTTTTCTAAGGGGGGTGGATGTCCCTGGGGCTCAGGGGTCCATGCAGCTGCTCTGTACATTTATTTAATTTACCCCGAGGGAGGTGGAGGGCCCTGGGCTCCAGTGGATCCATGGGCCCCCCTTATATTTATTAAATGTAGCCCCAGGGAGGTGGTGGTCAGTGTGGCCCCCCTTAACAATTCATTTTTATTAGCTAGCCCTGGGGAGGTGGTGGTCCCCAGGACTCAGGGGTGCTGTCGCAGCACTCCAGATATATATATTTAATGTTTTCCCCTTTAAATTCCAAACCCTGCAGCATGCATTGCCCTTGGGCGCGTGTGATGTGGAGTTGGTTGCTTATGGGGGGTAGGCTGCAGGGCCTGGCTACGGGTCAGCCTCTGCGGCCAACCCAAACCGCGCACAGCCTTAAGCCATGGGCATAGCGTGGTTTGGAGCTTTAAGGGGGGTATCTTTATTTATATATACACTTAAAAAAACAAAGGTTATAGTACTTCATGGTTAGGTTCTGAATTTACTCACACAAAACCAGAGATATTCAGCAGTTATAGTTAGTTATTTAAAGTAACTATAATTCGCGGCCTAAGGTAACTATAACTCACATCTACACCATCCACTGCTAATTACCCCAGATATTACAGCACTCATGACAACTTTTATAACGTCAATAAAAAAATATTAGTGAAACATTAGCAGTCAGATTATTGAAGGCAAAGCTGTGCATGTCAGGAACGTGGGTTATATTTACTTGATATATCTGTAACTATAACTGCTTCATTTCTCTAGTTTTGTGCAAGTAAATTCAAAACCTAACTATAATGTCTCTGTAACCTTTGTTTTTTCAGGGAATATATATATATATATATATAGATATATATAGATAGATATATATTATACACTTACCCGCAAAATACTTGCATTTTAGGTGTAAAGGCAATACGTGGTAACAACTGTGTTATATATGCTGTTTCCCATCTAGTTTATTTAGCATATCAAGTGAAATTTTGGAAATGGGCACATCCTACAAATATTCACTTGATCATGTTTGGTCACAGGAATCTGCCTTGATAAAGGTCTGTGTTAATGTCTACATATTTTGCTAGAATTTGAGTTTAATTTTGAATTTAAGAGAGTTTATAAAACACATTGTACCAGAAGGTTTCAAAGCGTGAATAAACCAAAGAGCACCCATCAGAAAGACAAAAAGACCTATTCATTGCTGCAAGAGAAAAGCCAGGTTTTCAAATTCTTATGAAAGGCTACATGAGAGGTAAGACTCGCAATATGGGTGGGCAGGGAGTTCCATAGCCAAGAAGCAGTTACAGCAAAGAGAATGTCCCCCCACCTCACTTTCCAAAATTCTGAACATTTATCTTCTTAAGAGAGGCAGATCTCAACTGTCTCTTGGGAAGACACCATTTAAAAGCCTTTCTCAAATACAATGGCCCTTGACAGTGAAGAGCATTGTGACCCAAGCAAATTTCTTTGAACCTCATATACTTTGCAACCGACAGCCAGTGCAAAGAACGGATGTCTTCTCCGATTGACAGATAGTTAGGGATGCCCAAAATTAGACAGGCAGCTCCATTCAGAATCATCTGGAGCTGTTTAAGTTCCCTTTGTTAATATTGAGATATGGACCATTACAGTAGTAAATACGCAAAGTGATAAGCACAATGACTACAGTGGCCCTGAGCTCTACAGGGATGAAAGGAAACACCTTTCTTAGGCTCTCAAAGATGAAGCAGCAGGAACTAGCAGTCCTCTTTGCCTGCGTATAAAACGATAGGGAATTATCAGAACCACCCCTTTTGCTTCTGTAACCAGGAAAGTGAGGGGGCTGCAAATCTCAGCCCACTACGCATAAGACCATAAATAATTTTGCTTACAAAAGACCAGGATCTCAGTCTTGCTGGTATTCAATTTGAGCCAGTTCACTTTCATCCACTGATTGATGTCTATCATACACTGTTTAAACTTCTCCCTGGTACATCTTAGACTTTTGTTTGGACTATGCCCTTCTTATCTCTAATTGCTTGTATATTTTTCCTGATTCTTGTCACCCGTATCTTGTATCCCAAGAACCTATTTGCCTTACCCACTTGTTCATAATAGTCTTACTGTGTTGTTAACAGTTTATGAGTAGTGTCTTTGGTCAACAGAGCCTCTAATTCCCACAGGATTTCCTCAACTCCCTATATTTCAATCTTGATCAATTAGATTTGTGTTCCCTTTCTAGTCAAGAGTTCAAGTGTACTCTTTCCTCTTTCTCAAACTTTCAAAACCTTTATTAGCCTCCCAAATTGTTTCCCAGGCAAATGTCAAAGTGGATGGAATCTGAGGGGCAAGGCGGAATGCTACTTCATTACTTTCCCAGCTGGGTGGAGAATGTGTTTGTCCCGGGATTAGGTCTAACATCACAGTCACTGGGGCATAGTCTGACAAAATCTGTGTAACCACAGTAAAGGATAAAACTGTATTAATTATTGATGCTGAAATTAGAAAACATTTGCTGGAGTGAGATTTGAGGTCCTTCAAATAGAAAGCATGGTCATGTCCCCCTGGATGTTTCATTCTCCATCCTTACCTCTCACCCTTTAGGCCATTATCAATGCAATCTCTTCTTGATTAAATTGCTACTGGGTTTAATCTCGTACAATTTATTGGATGAGCTATGCTTAACAAGTTGGAAGTACAAAAAGAATGTACCATTTCTGACCATATCTAGTTTCATACAATCGACACGTCAATCCTATATTTTGCTCCTAGCTACATCCAAAAATAAATATAGTACTAATAATCATTAATCTCCCCTGTGCACAGAAGAGCTTGTCAGACTCTTAAATGATTCAAAACTGAAAGTTTTTCTGATATAGGATCACACAGGTATATTATTCTTTGTAACTCTAGACTTCTGCATCTACCTCACTTTCATTGCCCTCGTCTTTTTTTATTTCTCTGCCTTAGTTTCTTCTTAGCTTTCCTGGATGTTTGTTGTCATCATTTCTGGCAACTGGGTCTTAGTTCTCTAGTTGCATTTTCCTGCTCTGGTGCAAGGTTTAGTATCTTTATAGTTTATTCCCACATAGCAATTCGGATTAGTTTATTTAAGTAATTGCTGAAATGGAGACCTTCATCATTAAGGAATTTGTTTTGCCTTCAAACAGCCTGTAGCTGATTTAAGTGCAGTTCTTTTAGAAAGGCTCATTGCTGAGAAATCCTGGGAAAAGGGTGCAGGAAAGTACCCTCTTTCTTGGCATTTTACCCCCAAATTTTGCCTGATTGTTTTTTGACTGTGCCACGGGATCCTGCTAGTCAGGACCTCAGTGCTAATGGTTTGTGGCCTGCTTGTCAGTGTGTTTCACTATTTTCTAAATTGTCACTGGAGTACTGCTAATAAGAACTCCAGTGCTCATGCTCTCTCTGTTTCTAAATTTATCACTACATACTGGTAACTCAGAATTTCACTCTAAATTGGCACACTGGACCCCCTTATACCCAGGGCATTTGGGTTCCAGGGGATCCATATGGGCTGCAGCATTTCTTTTGCCACCCACAGAGAGCCTATATAAAGACTTCTTCTGGACTGACATAGCAGCCTGTGTGAAATAATGCATGCACTATTTCACAGCCATTTTCACTGCACCATGTCACTTATTATTCACCTATATGTCAGGTCTTCCAACCCTGAAGGATGGATGCCAAGTACCTGTGAGTGAGGGCACCCCTGCACTGCCAGTGGTGCCCCCACATCATCCAGGCTAATTTCCCCAGACTTTGTGAGTGCGGGGACGCCATTATAAGTGTGCACTATACATGTACAGCTTCCAATGGTAATCCTGATTATGGCCATGTAAGGTGTCAAACAACTGGGAATTGTGCCCCAATAATGATTCCACTATTAGTTGCACAATCCCATGCACTCTGGAGGCTCCACAGTGGACCCCCCAGTACTGTCATAACAGCCTTCTGAGCTTTGCACTGCAGCCCCAGCTGCTGCCACCTCACAGACAGGCTTCAATGCATTTCCTTTAGGACAGGGGTGTCACCCCCTCTCCCTTTGGAAAATAGGTGTTACAGGCATGGGAGGGGTATCCTCCCAGAGCCTCTGGGAGTGCTTCGAAGGGCACAGATGGTACCCTCCTTGTATAATACAGTCTACACCGGTTCAGGGACCCTCAGTCCCTTCTCTGGCGCGAAACTGGAGAAAGGAAAGGGGAGTGACCACTCCCCTGTCCATCACCACCACAGGGATGGTGCCCACAGCTCCTCCAAAGTGTCCCTGGGTTTTTCCATCTTGGATTCCAAGGTGGTGGGGCACTCTGGGAGCATCTAAGTGGCCAGTGCCAGCAGGTGACGTCAGAGACCCCTCCTGATAGGTCCTTACCTGGTTAGGTTACCAATCCCCCTCTTAGGACTATTTAGAGTCTCTCCTCTGGGGTTCCTCAGATTCGGATTGCAAGAATCCACTAGGACTCCTCTGCATCCTTTACTTCACCTTCTACCATCAGATCACCAGCAGACTGCTCCAGGAACCCTACACTTGCAACAAAGAAGCAAAGACGACTTCTGCAACACTGTAACTTCAGATCTTGCCAGCAACTGCAACAGTTTCCAGGTCGTGCATCCACTGAGGGCTGCCTGTCTTCAGCCTGCACCAGAAGAACTGAAGGAATCTCCTATGGAGTGATGGGGCACTTCCCTGCTTCAGCAGTTTGAGAAAGTAGCCTCTTTCTAAGCATGGTTACCCCACTTTTGGGCTGTTTGTGAGTGTGTGTCAGTGCCTAATGTGTGTGTTGTCAGTAGTGCTTGATTGTGTCACTGAGGGTGTGCTAACCAGAACCTCAGAGTTTATGCTCTCTCTGTTTTTAAATTTGTCACTGTAGGCTAGTGACTTCATATACTAATTTCAGTTGGCATACTGGACCCCCATTATAAGTCCCTAGTGTATGGCACCTAGGTACCCAGGGCATTGGGGTTCCAGGAGATCCATATGGGCTGCAGCATTTCTTTTGTCACCCTTAAGGAGCTCGGACAAACCCTTATACAGGACTGCCATTGCAGCCTGGGTTAAATAGTGCACACACTATTTCACAGCCATTTTCACTGCACTTAAGTAAGTTATAAGTCACCTATATGTCGAACCTTCACTTGCTGAAGATTATGTTCAAAGTTATTAAGTGTGAGGGCACCCTTGCACTAGCAAAGGTGCCCCCACATAGTTCAGGGCCATTTCCTGGGACTTTGCGAGTGCAGGGATGCCATTACACGTGTGCACTACATATAAGTCAATACATATATGTAGCTTCACAATGGTAACTCCGAATATGACCATGTAACATGTCTAAGATCATGGGATTGTCCCCCCATTCCAAATCTGGTATTGGGGAGCCAGTTCCAAGCATCCTGGGGGCTCCACCATGGACCCCCGGTGCTGCCAAACCACCTCTCTGAGGCTTGCTCTGCAGCTACAGCTGCTGCCACCTCACAGACAGAGTTCTATCTCCTTGCATAAGCCAGTCTACACCGGTTCAGGTACCCCTTGGCCCCTGCTCTGGCGCAAAACTGGACAAAGGAAAGGGGAGTGGACTCTCCCCTGTCCATCACCACCCCAGGTGGGGTGCCCATAGCTCCTCCAGTGTGTCCCAGACTTCAGCCATCTTGCTTTGCAAAGTGTGGGGGCACTCTGGAGGCCTCTGAGTGGCCAGTGTCATCAGGTGTCATCAGAGACCCCTCCTGATAGGTCCTTACCTGATAAGTTAGCCAATCTACCTCTCAGGGCTACTTAGGGTCTCTCCTGTGGGTTCTCTTTAGATTCTGCTTGCAAGTTTCCAGCAGGAATCCTCTGCAACTACTACTTCATCCTCTGACCTCGGATCAACCGCAACCTGCTCCATTAACCTCTGTAACAGCAACAAAGTATCCACAAGGGATACTTTTCTTCTGCAACTTCAGCTCCAGCCGGCAACTGCAACAGTTTCCATGGTGTGCACGCTCTGAGGACTCCCTGTCTTCACCCTGCACAAGTAGGACCTAAGAAATCTCATGTGGGGTGATGAAGTCACTCCCCTGCCCCAAGCAGGCAACAACTGGTGCCCTTGGACTCCTCTCACGGCGACGAGCATGCTCCTAGAAACACAGAGGGTGGACCCCATCGACACAGACTGTCCTGAGGTCCTGCTGTCCCGATTTGGAGGAGGTAAGACCTTGTCTTCCCTGATACCGACAGTACCCCTGTGCACTGCATCTTCTTCACCTCCTGAGGCCTCTGTGCACTATTTGCAAAATGTCTTTGTGCACAGCCTGGCCCAGGTTCCCAGCACTCTATCCTGCAACGCTCAACTCGCTGCGTTGACCTCTGGCGGCGTGGGACCCTTCTCTGCAGTGCTGCACCAACTGTGTTTTGCACCTCCTATGTCCCCCTGTCCTGGGACTCCCGTGGGTGCTGTCTGATGTCCTGAGGTCTCTCTAAAGTGCTGAGAGCCCCCTCTTCCTCCTCACACAGAGTTGAGGCCCCCAGGTCCCTCCTGGGTCCAGTCAGTGCCATTTTGACACAAAATGCACATTTGTGGTAACAAAGGCTTGTTGGTGACTTTCAACACAAAATCATGTCTGCATCCATCTTCACATCGTAGGACATCTTCTACATCATGCAGGAACCCGCTGGCATCTTCCTAGGGTGCATTTCTTCAGTCTTCGTCCAACTGTGGACTCTTCTTTTGCACCCTTTTCTGGGTTGGCAGGGGCTCCTGCCCTTCCTGGAACTTTTTTTGACTTCTGGATTTTATCCCCTTCTTTTGCAGGTCTTCAGGTCCAGGAATCCTAGTAAAATCGGGGGTAATATGCCAAAGAAGATGGTACTTTCCTACAATGTGCAGGCCAGCTATTTTGGTGGGGCTCTCTCTCAAGAATAGGGCATCATCCTAGGTGGCCTGATAACTTCTTCACCCCCTTTTTTCACACTGCTTGCTGCCAACTCTGGCACCCCTGTTTTTCTACTGATCTGTGTGTGGATGGGCAGTCTGCCTGAACCTGCTCCTGACGTTGACAGGTGCATGACTTGGTGACAGATGAGCAGGCACTTTTCTATTCTCCCCTCATGGGTTTCTGACCTCTGACTTGGACGCACCTTTTAATGCGCTGCAACCATTTTGGACTTGCCATTGCATGCTGGCGTCTCACTTAGTCTTGGTTTTTGGGGCTCAAAATTGCTTCTTAAAGGGTCAGAACATGAGCCCTGTGATCTAAATTACCGAAGTTCTCAGGTGATCTCCTTAATTCTCCCACTGGCTTTGAAAATCTGTAAATTGGCAGGGGAGGCTGGTCCGCTGACAGGAGCTCCATCAGAACATGTCTACATGGGTTCTCCCCATGAGCACGGCTTGCTCACCCTTGTCTTAAGGGAACTCCAAATTAATAATTCCCTTCCAAATTCTGTGTTATTTTGCTCCTCAAAGTCATTGAGCAAAACACAAGCTTCAAAAATGTAAACATGCTGAGGATTCTATATGCAGGTAGCGTGAAACGCACACTTATGGTGTGCTTTGGATGGCTGACCCTGTGAGCATCAGGATTATATTAGTATGCTTAGAAAAAAAATCGCATGGGTCAGAAATGGAAGAAAACTAGGAAACCTTTTAAATTTTTCAAGCAAAAAGTTATTTTTGCATACTGTTAGTTTGCTTCCCTACTGATTCTTTGAATTAATCTCAGTACACCTTCGATGGTGATCTCGTAGAAGATGTGGAAAATGGCCACCAGCTGTCTCAGTGAGACTGGCATCCAGCAAGATTGCACCCTGCTGCGTTCTGTTTTCATATTATTATTGAAAGACTGTTTGTGGAGTTCATATTTACAATTTTATAACTCTTTTTATTCTGTTTTTAAACCATGAACAAACCCATACACAGATTAGAGACATTTTAAATATATTATTTGACATCATGCAGCAAACCAGTATGATGCAGCATTTATCATATCTTGGTGCTGCATGTGTATTTTCACCAACTTGGGTTCCAGATGATTTTTAGACAACTGCCTGATTTACATATTGTTTCTTCTTGCGTAGCGTCATCTATACCTCATGTCCATTCCTCGAGAATAGTGACTCTTTTTATTATCCAGTGAGGTACAATGTTTCTCTTGGCCAACAAGAAACCATTCACCAGAATGCACAGGTGTGCCTGGACTTCTTGTATCCTTTCATTGTGCCCACTAGTGCCAATTAGGGGTCTTAAGTCATTGTGTGGCCCACTCTTTCCATATTCGATGTATTTGTTTCCAGTATCATGTGGCGACTCCCTGATCATTTGTAAGGATGTGCCACAATCATCCTCAAACTGTCGGCAGTTAGGGTTAGGGGTTTTCCCATGTGCCACAGCCTAAAAGGTAAAAATAAGTTCTGTGGAAGTATATATTTAAATTGGATTAGTTAAAATGGCAAGGGAAATGAAGGCCATCTTTGCTTCTACCCATATGTCATCTTCTAATTCCCCAAGGTCATGTTCCTATTCCCATAGTAAAGTGTTAAGAGGGTAGAGGAGAGTGGGGCATGGGCATGTTAATCACCAGAGATCTATATATTCTTGCTATACACTTTTTTCAACATGGTCTATATCTAGCTTGGTTTCCAAAAGGATAAAGCCTAAACGTGCCTTCAGTTTGTCATGATAAGGTTCCAGTATGTGAGGCAGCTGCAAATATCAAAAGAATTATGTTTTGTGCAGAGAAAATTCTTCAGACAATATTTCAAATGTTTTTATGTGATTTAAGACCCAAGGTTGTGATGACAAACCCAAGGTCGGAATCCCGTTAATTTGGCTACTTGGGACAAACATGTGTCCTGCTGCAGGAATGTTTTTGTGAGTATTTTCTGCCATTCAATGGGTTTTTACACTTCATGACACTTCATATCAGAGGAACCTTGGTGGTAGGTGATAGTGGAAGAGGAATGGTGTTTCCATGTATGATTGAGTTCAGACCATGCATTGCCAGAAGGTCTTGCTCCAATCATAACACTGGATCTTGTCTATAGCAAAAGAGCCACTCGTTGATTGGGGCAAACTAGGAGGCCAGGTAATTTACACCAAATTATGTAACCCCAAATCACTGCCATAAGGAGCTTGTATATAATTGGGGAAGGACACCCTCCAACTCATAGGAACTTATCACATAATGCAATTCCGTAAAAAGTTGGAGTGAGATTGAGTGTGAATAATTTTGAAGGATATATAAGAATTGTGGTAGGGGCTTTTAAAAAGTGCTCCCTTACCCATTATGGAAATTGGCAGGGTTGACCATCCCTTCAACTCCTGTATCATACTCTTTATGAAAGGAGTGGTATTCAGGTCCCAACATTTGTGTGGGTCCAATTATATTAGTATAGTCAAATATTGAAGTGATCCATCGAGATGTGCATATGGGTACCAGCCACACCCTCAGGTATGTGAACTCTCACAGAAGTATAAATAGATTTCCACCAGTTCACTCTCGATGCATCACTTTATATCTGCAGGATATAGGTTAGTCTGGAAATAGATACATGTGGTTGGTGAACATTTATGAGCATATCAGCAAATGGGTTCAACCCATTTACTACCCCGGGATGTTTTGCATTTGACTACCTGTTTTTTTAACTTTTACCGTGAGTCAGTCTTACTACCTGAGTTTCCCTCGCAGTAAATTTATAGTAATTGGAATCAGAGTGCTAACTGCTAGTGTGTGCCTTTTAAGATAAATTCACTGCTACACTGCTAGTGTAAGAGGTTCCAGCTTGTCACAGGTGAACATGAGGTGACTCACATGTGTGAGTGTTCATGTGAGACTATCATCATGTTAACTCAGTAATCACACAGAAGTGGCTTTTTGCAGAAGGGGCTCTTCAGGGATTCGTACTGGCCTGTGGTAGGCCTTATTATAATGTAAGTGAGCATTCATAGTGTAGGTCTGTAGTGCTTACAAAAGGTCTGTGAGGATAACACTGTGTTATATATTATAGGGAAAATCTGCATTAAAGTACAATTTTGTTCTACTTAGGCCTACAGGGTCCAGCAGTGTACCAAAGTGGAATTAAACGTGTGCCCAAGTATACAATTACAGTCTCCAACAGCCTATCTTCACTCTATTTACTCCCTGGATCAGCTCAGAATCTGATTTCAGGCCTTTCCCCTCCTCTTGGGCCAATTTAATTACTCCGCTCCCCAGCTGAAGCATCAAAGGCCTCCCCACCCACTAGACTAAATAACAGTGCTTGACCCTGTTCATGGGAAATAAAGGGGCAATGAGGAACTCTACATCTTCTAATTAGCTTGTCACAGTGCACCCCAGCTGGGACAGACCAGGCCCACTAGAACAAAGGAAGAGGAGGGCCAGACATCTGGAGCCAATACAGGAGGGGTTTGCTTGTGAAGTTTGGGTGGTAGGTGATCAGGCAGCTGTGTCATTTTGGAGCAGAGGTGAGGCCCTCAGGAGAGCTCTTTCCACAGACATCTTGAAGTCGCCATATTGGGTTGTCCTGTGCAGCAGTGCCAGGACAAGGATAACGTGATGATTTGACACCCTAGGATTGGCAAAGGATACTTGGCTTCCAGAACTTTCCTCCCACACTTACAAAAAACATGAAGAAGAGAGTGACAGTTGAAAAAATACTGGAGCAATGATGATGAAAGAATACCCAGCTTGAAGAAGAAGCCACCTGTTGACCTGCAGGGATGGACTTTGGGACTTTGACTGTAGCTGACCCCTAGGGCTAGGTGGGTTTCTCTAGAGCCAGTGGCTCTGGCCCCCTTATGCACCCTGGAATGTAATGGACATTCTGAGGGATGGTGTGTAATTCTAGACATTCTGTGGCTTGGTCCTTGACTCTGCAGACACACAGGTGTCATTCAAGAAGCCAAGATGCTTGGGGACATGGGGAGTGGAGCAGGGTGGATGTTTTGCTGGCTAGCTGCGGACGTGCTGGGAAAGATGCCCCCACAAGCAGGCAAACAAAAGAAGGAGCCATGCAGAAGGCAGGTCTGCTGCAGAGAGCCAGAAAACCAGCTGCACAATTTTAGAAACCAACTGGCCTGGCGAAATTGGTTAAGGCTGGACACCATGAGCAAAATGAGCCCAAGATCCGGAAAATTTACCTAATGGGACCACAGAAATGGACCTCAGATGATTGGCCCTCTGGAAGAAAAAGGGAGACAAAAAACTAAGTGCCTGATTTAGATCCTGGTGGAGGTTAATACTATGTCACAAACGTGATGCTATCCCTCCGCCGTATTACGATCCAATTAGATCCATTTATTTAGTGGAATATTAAATCTGCGGGGATCTAATTGAGGCCCTAAAATGCATAGCGGTTTTCAGCAATTTCCTAAGTATCCCTTTAGGGAAGTGGTGCTCAAACATATTAATGCTGTGCCCCCCGGGTAAAAAAAAAATCATCACCCCTCCTCAATTTTTCAAAATTATTCTGTTAAATTGGCAGTGGTTAAATATGTCTTAACATGATGCTTTTCTTGGCCACAGCCTGGCACCCCCCCACCCGCTGGTATCACGTAAGGACCCTGCTGGGGGGCCAGTCTTCCATTTTGAACACCTCTGTTTTAGGGTGACCCAGAGTCCTGGATCAGCACATCTTGATTCCTCAATTCTTATGGTGGAGCATGTGTGGGGTTGCATCCCCCAGGAGTGAAGAAATCCCTGCTGGTTTGTTGCGGGATGGGGATGGCATATCAACATTTCTCCTGCTACAGATATGTGCCAAAGGGAAATACTGCAGGCTGCTGTGCAGCTCCAGGGGAAGGGTACTGAGCAGGTGTTGAAATGGGTTCCTCCTGCAGCCCCCAACAACCTGTGCGGCCAATGAGTGTCCAAGGTGGGGCCAGGACTCCCAGAAGGAACAAAAACACTGTGCACATGTCTGCCCATAAAGTATTCAAAGATCGAGCTGAGGAACACCTCATAATGCCCCTGAGGGATACAAATGTGCACAATGGTGTCTGAAATGGGCTCAAAATGAGCAGGGGATTCATCATTGTTCTCCCATTGTGTTGAAGGGGCAACAGCCTCCACAGGTGTGCTTTTAAAATATTCAAATTATCTCTCTCAGAGGATTGGATCCATGATCCCAGGAAGGGTTGATCTACATTTGGAGCACTCCTTGAGCTGGAGGGTTTGTACTGGAGAGCGTAGATGCCATGTGGCAGGATTAGAGAATCAGTCTAATAACAAAAGAAAAGAAAGACTCTGAGACACGGTTTGAATTGAAAAGCTTTAGTTAAAATGATGATGACAATGGAGTGTTTCCCATCATAATGAATACTTTTGAAAATTGGCACTGTCCATAGTGATTTTAATAGCGTTGCAATATTACATTATAAGATTTTTGTAAGTTTTCTGATGTGGCGATACCCAGACAAAGCTGGTATGCCTACTAGTTTTTTATTTTTTGACACACCCTTATAATGTGATGAGGCATCTCATATAGGTGGGGGAATTTTCTTTATAGGGATCCGGACCCACTAGTGGTGTAATGTGATGTGAGGGTTTCACTAAATGTATTTCCATCTAACTGAATGCATATATGTGTAACTTAAAGCAAAATATTTAGTAGTGTGGGTGCAATGAAAGTACCTTTTCATTTTAAAAGGAAACACACTGACTGGACAGTGAGCTACTGAGTGTTGTTGTTGTGTACCAGAGAGCCGGAAATACTAGCCCACACTACTTCACCTCAGGAGGCCTTGGACTGCTCTGCTTCGCTGCCCTGAGACAGTCAAGTGTAATAATGGGGTACTTGGGCCCCAGTTGCAAACATAATTACAGACTTCTTACTTGTGAATAATTCACATCCTTCGCAACAAATAACCAGATTTCCCACAAGCATCATATCGGGACATCTTGTGCTCACAGCCATTGTTCCATTGGAATCCTTTCACTTGTTCATCTCACCGGATCCAGTCTGCAAGAGGTTCTGATACCAACACAAAAAGGAGGGGTGACAATGGACATCATTAATGGGTACCTATCTCCACCAGGACAGGGTAATGTTCCATTGATGCTGACTCTGGCCTATGGAACTGAACAAAGAACTAACACACATATAAGGAGGGATAGGCAACAAGTCATTTTTTCCAAGAACTTAGGCCATAAGTGGACCACTGCCTACTCTGAAAAAACCAAAACTAAATGGTTTCGGTACTTTTTCTTTTTGCAGCTCGTTTTCCTTTAGGCAAAACGGGCTGGAAAACAAAAACAAAAAAAACTGCTTTATTTAAAAGCAGTCACAGACATGGTGGTCTGCTGTCTCCAGCAGGCCACCATCCCTGTGAGTGCCTAGACTCGCTATGGGGTCGCAAACTGCGACCCACCTCATTAATATTCATGAGGTGGGTCTTTGCGACCCCATAGCGAGTCGCAGAAGGTGTCTGAGACACCTTTCTGCATCTCGGATTGCGAGTTGCAATTTGCGAGTCGCTATGACTCGCAAATTGCAAGTCTCAATTTCTTACTTACCTACATCTGGCCCTAAATTTACCAATTCACATTGGCATACTGGTAAACCCATATAATTCCCTAGTATATGTTACTGAGATACCCAGGGTATTGGGGTTCCAGGAGATCCCTATGGGCTGCAGCATTTATTTTGCCACCCATAGGGAGCTCTGACAATTCTTACACAGGCCTGCCAGTGCAGCCTGAGTGAAATAACGTCCACGTTATTTCACAGCCATTTACCACTGCACTTAAGTAACTTATAAGTCACTTATATGTCTAACCTTCACCTGGTGAATGTTGGGTGCAAAGTTACTTAGTGTGTGGGCACCCTGGCACTAGCCAAGGTGCCCCCACATCGTTCAGGGCAAATTTCCCAGGCTTTGTAAGTGCGGGGACACCATTACACAAGTGCACTGTACATAGCTCACTACCTATGTACAGTGTCACAATGGTAACTCCGAACATGGCCATGTAACATGTCTAAGATCATGGAATTGTCACCCCAATGCCATTCTGGCATTGGGGTGACAATTCCATGATCCCCCGGGTCTCTAGCATAGTACCCGGGTACTGCCAAACTGCCTTTCCGGGGTCTCCACTGCAGCTGCTGCTGCTGCCAACCCCTCAGACAGGTTTCTGCCCTCCTGGGGTCCAGGCAGCCGTGGCCCAGGAAGGCAGAACAAAGGATTTCCTCTGAGAGAGGGTGTAACACCCTCTCCCTTTGGAAATAGGTGTGAAGGCTGGGGAGGAGTAGCCTCCCCCTGCCTCTGGAAATGCTTTGATGGGGACAGATTGTGCCCATCTCTGCATAAGCCAGTCTACACCGGTTTAGGGATCCCGTAGCCCTGCTCTGGCATGAAAATGGACAAAGGAAAGGGGAGTGACCAATCCCCTGACCTGCACCTCCCTGGGGATGTGCCCAGAGCTCCTCCAGTGTGTCCCAGACCTCTGCCATTTTGGAAACAGAGGTGTCTGTGGCACACTGGACTGCTCTGAGTGGCACCCAAAAATCTCTACCGCAACCCTTGCAGCTAGCAAGGCTTGTTTGAGGTATTTATGCGGGGGAACACCTCTGCAAGCTTCATCCCGACGGGGGACATCCATCCTCCAAAGGAGAAGTTCCTAGTCCTCTTCTTTCTTGCAGAACTCCAAGCTTCTTCCAACAGGTGGCTGCTTCCTTGCACCCTCAGCTGGCATTTCCTGGGCTCCTGCCCACTCTCGACACTGTCGCGACTATTGGACTTGGTCCCCTTGTCTTACAGGTACTCAGGTCCGGAAATCCACTGTTGTTGCATTGCTAGTGTTTGTTCTTCCTGCAGAATCCCCCTATCACGACTTCTGTGCTCTCTGGGGGTAAAAGGTGCACTTTACACCTACTTTTCAGGGTCTTGGGGTGGGCTATTTTTCTAACCCTCACTGTTTTCTTACAGTCCCAGCAACCCTCTACAAGCTCACCTAGGTTTGGGGTCCATTCGTGGTTCGCATTCCACTTTTGGAGTATATGGTTTGTGTTGCTCCTATACCTATGTGCTCCAATTGCAATCTACTGTAATTTTACACTGTTTGCATTACATTTCTTGCTATTACTTACCTAAATTTGGTTTGTGTACATATATCTTGTGTATATAACTTATCCTCATGCTGAGGGTACTCACTGAGATACTTTTGGCATATTGTCATAAAAATAAAGTACCTTTATTTTTAGTAACTCTGTGTATTGTGTTTTCTTATGATATTGTGCATATGACTCCAGTGGTATAGTAGGAGCTTTACATGTCTCCTAGTTCAGCCTAAGCTGCTTTGCCATAGCTACCTTATATCAGTCTAAGCTGCTAGAAACACCTCTTCTACACTAATAAGGGATAACTGGACCTGGCACAAGGTGTAAGTACCTCTGGTACCTACTACAAGCCAGGCCAGCCTCCTACATATGTAGCGTGGGGATAAGTACTTGTAACTACTTACCACTGTGTCATTGTGTACTTTTCATAAGAGAATAATATAGAAAACAAGTTCAGTGTATGTACACCTAACCAAACAGTTTTGCTTTTCTCCTCTTAAACTTTTTACAAAGTTCTGAAAAGTTTACTAAAACTTCTAAAAGTTTCTAAAAAGTTACAAAAAGTTTTTTTCTTCCTTCTCGCTATTTCTAAACCTTTTACTATCATGTCTGTAGAAGACTCTACTATTAAAATGGTCAATACTACTTATGACAATTTAAATTACAAGAGCCTAAGGAGTCTCTGCTTAGATAGAGGTTTAGTGATAGGAAAGAACCCTACAAAAGAGTTTCTATTTAACATGCTTATTGTGAATGATGAGTCCCAAGCAGGCACTTCCAATGAGAGGTTAATAGAAGGTTCCCATTCTGACTCAGGGGATCTCCTTGAGGGAGGTGGGAGGGTTCTGAACCAGATCTGCCCCCTAGCAGCACACCCAGTAATGTTGGTAGTAATGGAGGTTCCCATCAGAGTAGGGGAGTCTATTCCTGGAGGCCAAGTTGCAAGGGTTCAGTCAGTTAGGGACAGATCCCCCTCTGTTGTCTCCAATTTATCTTCTGTGTCCAAGCATTACCAACCCACCCACCCTGAAGACAATGTGTTTGAAAGGGAACTCAAAAATTTGAGGGTTGAAGAGACCAGACTGAAGCTTAAACAGCAACAGCTGGCCTTAGATAAGGAATCCATAGACCTGGAGAAGGAGATACAGAGATTGGGGTTAGGACCCCATGGTGGCAGCAGCAGTATTCCTGATAGTAATCCTGTTAGAGAGCATGATTCCAGGAATCTGCACAAGATAGTCCCCCCTTACAAGGAGGGGGATGACATCAACAAGTGGTTTGCTGCACTTGAGAGGGCCTGTATGGTACAGGGGGTCCCTCAAAGGCAGTGGGCTGCTATATTGTGGCTATCTTTCAATGGAAAGGGTAGGGATAGGCTCCTTACTGTTAGAGAACGTGATGCTAACAATTTTGCGGTTTTGAAGGATGCACTCTAGGATGGATTTGGCTTAACCACTGAACAATACAGGGTTAAGTTCAGAGACACCAGAAAAGAGTCCTCACAAGACTGGATAGACGTTGTTGACTGTTCAGTGAAGGCCTTGGAGGGGTGGTTACATGGCAGTAGAGTTTCTGACTATGAAAGCCTGTATAATCTTATTCTGAGAGAGCATATTCTGAATAACTGTGTGTCTGACTTGTTACACCAATATCTAGTGGACTCAGATCTGACATCTCCCCAAGAATTGGGAAAGATCGCAGACAAATGGGTCAGAACAAGAGTGAACAGAAAAGTTCATACAGGGGGTGACAAGGATGGCAAGAAGAAGGATGGTAAGTCTTCTGACAAGGGTGGGGACAAAAGTAAAACTGAGTCTTCATCAGGCCCACAAAAATCCTCTGGTGGGGGTGGTGGGTCCAAATCGTCTTCCAATAATCAACCTAAAAAGCCTTGGTGTTATTTGTGTAAAGTCAAATGCCATTGGACAACTGATGCCAGTTGTCCAAAGAAAAGCACCAAACCTCCCACTACCACCACCCCTACTGCAAATTCTAGTGCCCCTAGTAATAGCAGTGGTGGTGGGAGCAAGCCTACTAATAGCCAATCCAAGGGAGTAGCTAGGCTCACTTTTGGTAATTTAGTTGGGGTTGGGTTTGTTAAGGAGACCACAGAGCCTGTGTTGGTCTCTGAAGGTGCCATTGATTTGGCCACCTTGGTTGCTTGTCCCCTTAATATGGATAAGTACTAGCAACTTCCCCTAATAAATGGTGTTGAGGTTCAGGCCTACAGGGACACAGGTGCCAGTGTTACCATGGTGATAGAGGAACTGGTGCACCCTGAACAACACCTACTTTGTCAGCAGTACCAAGTGACAGACGCTCATAACAACACTCTTAGCCACCCCATGGCTGTTGTGAATCTAAACTGGGGGGGGGGGTTACTGGTCCAAAGAAAGTTGTGGATGCTTCAGATTTACCTGTAGACTGTCTACTAGGAAATGATTTAGAGACATCAGCTTGGGCAGAAGTGGAGTTGGAGGCTCATGCAGCAATGCTGGGCATTCCTGGGCATATTTTTGCTTTGACAAGGGCTCAGGCCAAAAAGCAAAAAGGACAGGGTAACTTGGATCCTGGAACAATGAACCAAGTGCTCCCTAAAGCTAGGGGTAGCAAGGGTAAATCCCTACCCACTATCCCTCCCTCTACAGATGATTCTCCTTCTGAGGAAGAAGAATTTCCTCCCTGTGCAGAACCTTCACCAGATGTGCTGGCAGCAGACACTGCTGAGCTTTTGGGTGAAGGGGGGCCTGCCAGGGAAGAGCTGAGTGCGCCACAGCAAACCTGTCCCACATTAGAGGGTCTCAGACAGCAAGCTGTCAAGCAGCATAATGGGGATGTCAGTGACTCACATAGAGTTTACTGGGAGGACAACCTCTTGTACACCGAGGCAAGGGAACCAAAACCTGGAGCAGCCAGGAGATTGGTCATTCCCCTGCAGTACAGAGAGTTCCTCCTAACTCTTGCACATGACATTCCTTTGGCTGGTCATTTGGGCCAGATCAAAACATGTGAAAGGCTTGTCCCCCTGTTTCACTGGCCTAGCCATAGCCACCGGTCTAAGCTGCTATAGAAACACCTCTTCTACACTAATAAGGGATAACTGGACCTGGCACAAGGTGTAATTACCTCTGGTACCCACTACAAGCCAGGCCAGCCTCCTACAGTTTGGTCTTGCAAGCTCCATTTGCAGATGCTGTAGGCAGTGGCAAGTGTCCCTGCCTGACATGAAGCTGTTTTGGTCATTAGGTACCAATGTGTAAATCACTCTTGCCAATCTGTTGGCTATCGCTTTCACCATGTTTGTGGCTATGGTATTAATCAGTGAGATTGGATGATTGGAGGAGCAGTCTGCAGGTGTTTTGTCTGGTTTCAGTGTCACAGTTGCACCAGGGGAGTTGTGAACCCACTGCTTTACTACTTACAATGGGGTAAGTTTCTTTATGGGTCTCTTCATCTGCAACTTGGCAGATTCATGCTCATAACACCTAAAGAAAGACAGATCAGTTGATAGAAAAGGGATAGAAAGATGGACGAGTAGATGGCTGTATAAAACGATGAATGGATCAGTGGATGAAAGGATGGCTGGATGGGTGGGTGAAAGAAAGGATAGCTCAGTGAGTGAAAGGATAGGTAGGTGAAAGGATGGATGGATAAGTAGATGAAAGGATGGATAAGTGGGTGAAAGGATTGGTGGGTAAAAGGATGAATGGGTGGGTTAAATAATGGCTGGATAAAAAGATGGGTGGGTAGGTTCAAGGATGGATAGATGAGTGGTTAGAAGGATGGGTGGGTGAAAGGGTGGATAGGTGAAAGGATTAATGGATGAGTGGGTGAAAAGATGGGTTGATGAAGGGGTGACAGGGTGGAGGGGGAAGCTGGTGAGAGGATGGATAGATGGATAAATTCAAGAATGACAGTAAATGAAAATATCTGAGAGTATGGATGAATGTATGGGTGGATGAAAGGATGGCGGAGTGAAAGGCTTCCTTCCTGTTTAAGCAACAGGTGTAGGAAATTGCCCTTTCTGTATGGTCACACCCCATACTTTATATCTCCAATGCTGATGGTTTTGCCGTCACCATGAGTGGCAAGGTCACAGCACTACTTTTAATATATGCCAGTAACCCCTAAGGTAGGCCTCCTGAGTCTAAGAGGCAGGGTGCATGATATGAAATGTGTGGACATATAAGTTCAAGCTTGTATGTCCCTATAGTAGCCTCTTTCCATTAAGGGCTACTATCAATAAACAGAGGGCCATAGGATAACATGGGCTGGCACCTAGGCATCCCTGGGTTGTCATCTCTATTATGGTCCCACTGAAACGTGTCATGTTTGGTATCCAACAACTTGTCTCCCTATGTTGTTTTTAATGTAAGATGCATCCAGGTGGTACCTTAGAGGTTGCCTATCTGATTGCCCCAGCCTTTCCTGTGCACTGGCTGACAGGCTACAGCTGTTGCCGGCAAGACGGGAATCTGACCGCCTGCCAGGAGGTGTGAACACTCCCAGGAGTCAGAGACAAAGGCCTGCCTGGGCGGGAGGTTTCACCTCCCTCCCTGACAGGATGGATAGTGAAGTGGCATATTCGAGCAGTGAGCTTAAAAGTCTACACTGTTTCTGATATGTATGTGGCCTGCCTCCCAGAGGAGGAAATGCCATCCTTCTGCCCCAGGCACTTTAGGAATTTGGGCAGAGGATAAAATTAAGTAGTGAGGAGTCACATACTCCCAAAAGGATATCAACACCCCAAGTGTGGGCTATGTAGTCTGTACAGCCGAAGGAGGTTTCTGCCATTTTTAAAAGTGACAGACTAGAAACGTCTGGGTAGAAAAGGTGGCATATACCCCTCAGGGGTGTATTTGCCGCAGGGTTCACTAGCCCATTGGTTTTGAACACCCACACCCCTAGCACCCCAAGATCCAGAGTTTATGGGGCTTGACTGGCACCAAAACTTCAGATCTGCTTGATGTGTAACAAATAAGAGACCCACGTCTGTGACTTCAGGATTTACACAAAGCAAAGGTGCAAAAGACTGCACCTCAGGCAACCAGCTTGCAACTTCATAATTGTGATTTGTCCTGGCCTTGAGGCTGGTTCCAAAGTAAAAATTATTCTCTCTTCAAGCCAAAGCCAACTCCTGAACTCAAACTAGAGGTACTACTCCTCTGCAGCAGTAGGCAAGAACCACACTCCTGGAACCAAAGAATCACTGGCCTCTGGGCGAGGGATCGCCCGGAAGTAAATTGCCTGGTGCATTGTGGGAATCATACCCCTGACCCCAGCAAGTTTCAGGTGACCACTGTTTTCCCCCAGACTTTAGGGCGTGGAAGTGACCAAAAGCTGAACTTGCTGCTACCAAGGCTTGTTGGTGGCCTGTCGGGCTATCACTGACTTTAATTGATGCTGTGGCTTGAGTAAACCCTGCAGCACCTTTAACCTGTTGCTTCATGGCCCCATTGTAGAGAGTTTGCCTCCCTTTTTTCACCAGCACCGTCTCAGTGGCAAAACCAGCACCCATGGTTCCCTATTTCAGCACCAAGGACAGCCAGTGCTATTCTGCACCCAGGCCCTATGAGCCAGGTAAAACTGTTGGGGCCTGGCCCTGGGACCACCCTCCCTGAATTCGACCTGCTGGTGTATTTTCCCATTGACCCCAACGTTATTGTTTTGCTAGAGTGAAATGCAGTGATTTATTTTTGCTTTAAAAATCCATAACCCCGGTTAGACATAGAGGCGGTCATTCTGACCCTGGCGGTCATGGACCGCCAGGGCCGGGGACCGCGGGAGCACCGCCAACAGGCTGGCGGTGCTCCCAAGGGCATTCTGACCGCGGCAGTATGGCCGCGGTCAGAAACGGAAAACCGGCGGTCTCCCGCCGGTTTTCCGCTGCCCTGAGGAATCCTCCATGGCGGCGCAGCTTGCTGCGCCGCCATGGGGATTCCGACCCCCTCACCGCCATCCTGTTCCTGGCAGTTTTGACCGCCAGGAACAGGATGGCGGTGAGGGGTGTCGTGGGGCCCCTGGGGGCCCCTGCAGTGCCCATGCCAATCGCATGGGCACTGCAGGGGCCCCCGTAAGAGGGCCCCTAAAAGATTTTCAGCCCAGCGGGAAACACAGAATAACCGCGGCGGTCTTCTGACCGCGCAGCAGTATTCTGGCGGCTCCCGCCGGCACCGCGGTTACCGCGGCCGGCGGGAGTCAGAATGACCCCCAGAATGTCTTTGTTTTGGTGTCTAAAATTATATAAAATCTGCTTTACTTTTTGGTGCTGGGTTTCTTTCGAGTCTTGTCAATTACTGATCGTCCATGTTGGTATTCTGAAATGCTTAACACGTGTTCCTCTAATAAAGCCTAACTGCTGTGTGCCACACTACTAGGACTGAGCTAGGGATTTATTAGTGTGAATCCAAAGGACCTGTTTGGGGGTAATGTGAGAATTATACATAGTGACGCTTAACCAGTCTCACTGCATAATACTCCACTTTCCAACAACAGGGGTCCAACAAGCTTCAACAAGCCTTTTGCTGGAAGTACCAACTGACCTGTGGCAACTGGATCCTCCTGTTGGCCTCTGTCTGGCATTGTCAAAGGGCTTAATTTAGATCTTGGCAGTGTTACCATCAATGTGAGTCGGCAGTGGACCCGGGAAGACCATCAAGTTGACAGTGTTCCACCCTCCGTATATAGATGTTACAGCTCTGCAGAAAGTGTACTGGCAGGGAATTGTAAATATGGGGTTAAGTTAGCACCACTTTAGTGTAAAAAAAATGATGCTAAGATGGCACAAACGTTTCATAAATGTGGGCAGTTTGCCATTCTCCAAGAGCCAGGCACCTAAGTAGTTGTATTTTAAAATTGATGTGATTTTAAGATTGCTGAGCCTATAGCTGGGTATTGATTTGTACTTGTAGTTCCCAAAGACCACTACCTTCGTCTCCACTGCATTTACCTCCAGCTTGTTATCTAAGCCATAGTTATTTAATTCATTCAGTGTGCGAAGCATGCCATTTTTGTAGTGGTCAAGTATGATAAGATCACATCCTGGGAGTGTTTCATAACATATTGCATAACGGTGCATCATTATGTTACTAAAACAATCTGTGTGTATCTTTCCGATAGCTCGCTATGTCTAACAAAAGGAACTCATAGTTCCTTTCCTTCCCTCTGGACTCCTGTCTGAACTAATTCCCCATTCTCCCAACTCTTACCCTACATATACTTCGACCTAAAAGTATCTGTTGCCCACCATCACCATCTCTAAACATCTGTGATAAAGTGCAACTAAAATGACTGTTCAAAGTTTTCTTTAACCCCCTTAGAGGTGCATCAATGTATGTCAAGGTTTCTTGCTCACTGGTTTCTCCAAATATCATGCAATCATGTTTCAGGTGTCTATTTTGGTGTGTGGGCGGGCAGGTGAGACTAGATATCTTTAAGTCTTTGGCATCGAGCTCATCCCTTTGGCAGCCTCAAATCACCACCAGCAGAGTTGCCAGTCTTGGCCGAAGTAGACAGTTCATTTCCTGAATGGTGTCTTCTTCCATAAGTGTCTTGCTTCTTTTTTCTATATTTCTGCTCAAATCAAGAGTCTCCATCAAATTCCTCCCAACTACCCTCTGGTTCTGACATTGTTCTGGGTGATCGAAGAAGTGTCTTTTATTTTGGAAAATTACTTTCAGCTTAGCAAGATACAACATGAATTTTATATCCATTCTTCTAACCTACCTGTTTATAGGATTTTCATTGCCTCTGAACATGCTGAGTATAGTCTTGAAACACCAGTATTTTCCTTGATTCATATTTCACCTCTCCTTTGTCCCGCACTCTATGAAAGATCATGTTCCAGACCCTGTAGTTAAGAAATTGGGCTATTAGGGGTCTAGGTAGCTCTCCAGGTTGCAGCCTCTGAGGCAACAAGCAGTGTGCTCTTTCAAAAGGTGTCATGAGGAAAACTTGTCGTTAAGCATAAATTCTTTTTAGCAGGGCCTTCCAATTCCTAAGGGAAGCCCTTGAATTGCAAAATGTTGCATTGCGGAGCAGCCCTTTGTGTCCTCTGCTCTCACTGCATTGTCTCTACCTTCACTGTCATGTCAGCCATGTTTTCCGCTCAGCAAGATCCCTAGTAAACTTAGATACTTTCCCCTGTTTGTGGATTGGTTTGTTTTTAGCTATGAGCGGGATGGTCGGGTGGTAGAGGCAAAGTTGAAGAGGGAATAACTGTCCCTATTGTTTAGCCGTGGAGTGAGTGTGCTATTGTTAATAACAGTAATTCTGAGTCGTAAAGGGGCTGAATGTTAATATTTGTTTTTCAACAACGTTTTATTTGCATTTTGCTGTTTGTACCATTACATAATCCTAGTGTAACACATTTTGTAGTAGGTATACGTCAAAGTGAAGTGAGGAACAGTGACAATTGATGCAGTGTTCTTGTAGAACTTTCCACTGCTCCTCTAATCAGTTAGCCACGATGCTGCAAATATGTTTCTGGAAATCACAAGTGTAGAAAAGTACAATCTTGCCTGACATGTTACCCACATTTTTACTTATGTGTCAGTTTGTTTTTGCCTGTCTCAAAGGGATCCTGCTAGCCAGGACCCCAGTGCTCATAGTTGTGGCCTGAATGTGTGTTACCGGTTTTAGTGCCTAACTGTGTCACTGAGGCTCTGCTAACCAGAACCTCAGTGCTTATGCTCTCTCTGCCTTTAAAATTGTCAATGCAGGCTAGTGACCATTTTCACCAATTCTAATTGGCACACTGGAACACCCTTATAATTCCCTAGTATATGGCACCTAGGTACCCAGGGTATTGGGTTTCCAGGAGATCCTTATAAGATGCAGCATTTCTTTTGCCACCCAAAGGGAGCTCATACAATTCTTACACAGGACTGCCAATGCAGTCTGAGTGAAATAACGTCCACGTTATTTAACAGACATTTTGCACTGCACCTAAGTAATTTATAAGTCACCTATATGTCTAACCCTCACTTATTGAAGGTTAGGTGCAACATTACTAAGTGTGAAGGCACCTTGGCACTAGCCAAGGTGCCCCCACATAGTTAAGGGCAATTTCTCCAGACTTTGTGAGTGCAGAGACAAGCGTGACCTACATATAGGTCAGTACCTATATGTAGCTTCACAATGGTAACTCTGAATATGGCATGTAACATGTTTAAGATCATGGAATTGGCCCCCAATGCCAAATCTGGCATTGGGTGCAAATCCCATGCATACTCGCGGCTTCAGCATGGACCCTGGGTACTGCCAAACCAGCTCTCTGGGGTTTTCACTGCAGCTACCCCTGCTGCCAACCCAGAGGCAGACTTCTGCCCTCCTGGGGACTGGGCAGCCCAGTCCCAGGAAGGCAGAAAAAAGAATTTCCTCTGAGAGAGGGTGTTACACCCTCTCCCTTTGGAAATAGGTGTGAAGGGCTGGGAGGAGTAGCCTCCCCCAGCCTCTGGAAATGCTTTGAAGGGCACAGATGGTACCCTACTTGCATAAGCCAGTCTACAGCGGCACAGGGATCCCCCAGCCCCTGCTCTGGTGTGAAACTGGACAAAGGAAAGGGGAGTGACCACTCCTCTGTCCATCACCACCCCAGGGGTGGTGCCCAGAGCTCCTCCAGTGTGTCCCAGACCTCTGCCATCTTGAATGCAGAGGTGTGAGGGCACAGTGGAGGCCTCTGAGTGGCCAGTGCCAGCAGGTGACGTCAGAGACCCCTCCTGATAGGTGCTTACCTCTCTAGGTGGCCAATCCTCCTCTGAGGGCTATTTATGGTGTCTCCTGTGGGCTTCTCTTCAGATAATGAATGCAAGAGCTCACCAGAGTTCCTCTGCATCTCCCTCTTCGACTTCTGCGAGGATCAACTGCAGACTGCTCCAGGATGCCTGCAAAACTGCAACAAAGTAGCAAGAAGACTACCAGTGACATTGTAGCGCCTAATCCTGCTGGCTTTCTCGACTGTTTCCTGGTGGTGCATGCTCTGGGGGCAGTCTGCCTTCACCCTGCACTGGAAGCCAAGAAGAAATCCCCTGTGGGTTGACTGAGTCTTCCCCCTGCTACCTCAGGCACCAAACTTCTGCTTCACTGGTCACCTCTCATCATGACGAACATGGTCCCTGGAACACAGGAGCGGGATCCAAGTGGCCCCGACAATCCAGTGGTCTTTCTGTCCAAATTTGGGGGAGGTAAGTCCTTGCCTCCCCATGCCAGACAGTAATCCTGTGTACTGCGCGAACTGCAGCTGCCAGGGCTTCTGTGCACTCTTGCAAGGATTCCTTTGTGCACAGCACAGCTTAGGTCCCCAGCACTCTGTCCTGCATTGCTCAACTCGCTGAGTTGATCTCTGGTTTCGTGGGACCCTCCTTTGTAGTGTTGAGACAACCGCTGTGCTCAGTTTTCTTGAACCTGTGTTCAAGTACTTCTGAGGGTGCTGCCTGCTTCTGCGTGGGCTCTCTATGTTGCTGAGCGCCCTCTCTGTCTCCTCGTCCAAGTGGCGACCTCCTGGTTCTTCCTGGGCCCGGGCAACACCCGTTTTTCTTTAACCATGACCTTTGCAGCTAGCAAGGCTTGTTTGCGGTCCTTCTGCGTGAAATCAACTTCGCATCCTCCAGCACACCGCGGGACATCTTCTGTGCGAAGGAGAAGTTCCTGGCATCTTCCGTTGTTCCAGAATCTTCAGCTTCTTCCACCCAGAGGCAGCCATTTTGCACCTTCATCTGGGGCTTCGTGGGCTCCTGGCCCCCCTGGACACTTTTGTGACTCTTGGACTTGGTCCCCTTCCCTTACAGGTCCTCAGGTCCGTGAATACATCTTCAGTGCTTTGCAGTCAGTTGTGGTCTTTACAGAATCTCCTATCACAACTTAAGTGTGTTTCTGGGGAAGTACGGTAACTTTACTCCTACTTTTCAGGGTCTTGGGGTGGGGTATCTTGAACACCCATAGTGTTTTCTTACACTCCCAGCGACCCTCTACACACTGCACTAGGCCAGGGATCCCTAAGTGGTTTGCATTCCACTTTCTTAGTATATGGTTTGTGTTGCCCCAAGGCCTATTGCATCCTATTGTATTCTACAGTGTTTGCACTACTTTTCTAACTGTTTACTTACCTGATTTTGATTTGTGTGTATATTTTGTGTATTTTACTTACCTCCTAAGAGATTATGGGGGTCATTCCGACCCTGGCGGTCCATGACCGCCAGGGCCGGGGACCGCGGAAGCACCGCCAACAGGCTGGCGGTGCTTCCTGGGCCATTCTGACCGCGGCGGTAAAGCCGCGGTCAGAAAAGGGCAACCGGCGGTTTCCCGCCGGTTTACCCCTGGCCCAGGGAATCCGCCATGGCGGCGCTGCTTGCAGCGCCGCCATGGGGATTCCGACCCCCTTCCCGCCATCCTGTTCCTGGCGGTAATTACCGCCAGGAACAGGATGGCGGGAACAGGTGTCGTGGGGCCCCTGCACTGCCCATGCCACTGGCATGGGCAGTGCAGGGGCCCCCTGACAGGGCCCCATAAAGATTTTCAGTGTCTGCAAAGCAGACACTGAAAATCGCGACGGGTGCCACTGCACCCGTCGCACCCCTTCAACTCCGCCGGCTCCATTTGGAGCCGGCTTCATTGTTGAAGGGGCTTTAACGCTGGGCCGGCGGGCGGCCTTCTGGCAGAGCGCAGAGCGCAGAGCGCAGAGCGGTCATTCGGCGGTAACCGCATGGCGGGCGGCGACCGCCGCCCGCCGCGGTTGGAATGACCGCCTATATCCTCTGTGATCTTTTTGGCACATTGTCATTAAATAAACTAACTTTATTTTTAGTAACTCTGAGTATTGTGATTCTTATGATATAGTGCTATATGATATAAGTGGTATAGTAGGAGCTTTGCATGTCTCCCAGCCTAAGCTGCTCTGCTATAGCTACCTCTATCAGCCTAAGCTGCTAGAACACTACTAATCTACTAATAAGGGATAACTGGACCTGGCACAAGGTGTAAGTACCACCAGGTACCCAATATAAGCCAGTCCAGCCTCCTACAACAAGTGACCAGAAACAATATTCAGTGCCATACAGCCCTGCACGTCTCCAGTAGTGAATTTGTAGCTTTCTTCCCAATTTACCTCAGCATGTCATCATGGGGTAATGAACTTCTAACAAAAATTACATTTTAACTTCCTAAACCACAGAATTAGTATTCCAGCTACCTTTCCATGAGTAAGACTTGAAAGTCTGAAGCCTTTAGACTCTTATGCCTGACCGTCTTCCCAGGACATGTTTATGAGTGTACTCAAGTTGATCAAACTCACAATGCAGGTGGTGGAACATGCAACAATATACATAAATGAGGTAGTTAAAACTATCCACACTGAATTGTCTGGTTTCAAGAAGGAAGTGGACCACAGAGTAATAGATCTACAGGCAAGAGACTACTATTAACCCCAAATTTGGAATTGAGTTGTGGGTTCTCCAACAGAAATTGTTTTCTACGGAAGTCTGTGTCTGCAGAGAGAATATCTGCATCTTTGTTGTGCTTTTAAAAAAGGAGGGAGATAATATGGAAGACACCTGGGAGAGTGGCTCCTGAATCTCCTCAGCATCACAATCGAGCAACTATTGAAGTTCCTAAGGGAGTACAGAACCCGGGTCAGGAACTTGACTACTCAAAACCTATTTTGCATACCTATTACATCATAACAATATAAGGTAGATCCTCCAAGCAGCCAAGCGACATGGACATACCAAAATCGTGGCCGCAAGATGTCCAGCTCCGTGTATTTCTCACAAGAGACTAAAAAGCCGGATTTCATTTTGTTTTTGAAAGTACAAGAACTAACAACCACCACACCATAGAAGTGTGGCATCATTTTACAGTTTTCACTACCCCCTTACTGCCAGGTTTTGCCAGTGTAAAAGGCATTGAAAACTGACCATTTGAAACCTACTCTCTATCACTGACACACTAAAAGCCTGTACATCTATAAATCAGGCAGGCAGACCTTTAATGTTTCCAAGAGGGTAAGACAGTTGAAAGAACAATTGATAAGACATATTCTGACGTCGCCAAGTGGTGGGTCCTGAACTTAGGAGTCTGTGGCATAGTATGTTTAAGATGGTTACTGCCCCCAGATTCAACTATATTTTTGGAATGTTTTCCGTCCCCTTCTCCAAACCTACTTTGCAGCATATTGTCAAGCTGATTAAGGATTCTATTTGTGGATCCTACAGAGCTTGCTTAAGAATTTCAAAACTACACACTGCACCGTCGTAAAAACATTTGGTGAACTTCAGTTAGAATGTCATCTTGATGCAAAGCAACACTAGCGATATATGCAGTTACAAGACTGTCTCTGCTCGGAGCTCCCCCTATTACTGGCCTTGTACTTCCAAACCTGCAACAGTTTCAAGGGTTATACAATATTCTAATTGAGGAATTCCACTCCAGGTACCTGAGAAAAAAACTAAAAGAATTGTGATAGACAACTCTTGACAAGGAATACTCGGAATAAGAATGGAACATGCTACTGGTGACTCATGATCGAGGTCTGCCTAAATCAATACAAAGATTTAGCTACTTTAAGCTGCTGTGTGACTGCCACTGGACTCCTCAAGGACTGCAATTTGCTAAAGTCTCCCAAAAGGCGGACTGTTAGAGATGTGGTGAAACAGGAGGGGATATGTTGCACCTACTGTGGTCGTGTGGATCATTGCACATGTTCTGGCAAAAAGTGCCCAGCACTGTAAATGCTTCAAATGATGCCCCATTAGCCTTTTCCCCTGCACTGGTTTTGTTACAGGACAACCTGGACCTTTTGGAACTCTCCAACCATAAGATAAGATGGCTAAATAAAGCATGGCAGTAGCAAAAAGTATGCACGTTACAGCAATGGAAGCAATGTCAACCACCTACTCTCAATGACCAGATGTGTGACATGGGAACAGCAGTGGGACAAGAAAGAATAATAGGTTGACTGTCACATATCTATGATTCCATATAGAGTCATGGTTTTATCATAATGTTTGGGTGTAAAGTGCGTTATGTTAATACCATTCTTTGTTATTCCACGGACGGCAAGTCATACTGGGATTGGTGTTGATCAATGGGAAGCCAATACATAGCTTCTAAAATTGTGTTCTCCTGTACCCTTCATATTCACTACTATACTTATGTTGGATACTGATAATAAGAGAGATATGTTTTCTTATACTCGTCTTTGGAAAAATGTTTGAGTGTTATTCGTATGTGTCCTGCTCTGCAGTATGTAGCTTTTCAGTTTGAATTTCACATTGAGAAGTATGCTTGTAATAATGTGTTTAAAACTCAATAAAGAAATAATGATTAGTTAAACTATAAGAAATTTGAAAACGCTATCCCGTAAATGTTAAGACTGAGAAAGAAAGGAACCGTGGCAGTGAACTCCCAAGAGTATTTTGTTTTGGTGTCCCATGAACAACTAGCAGTACTTTTTAGAAGGATTGTCCAACTCATGCACTGCCAGATGTACAGATATTTTGTGTGTTCCACTTGCAGTTTCCACTAAAGCTGAAGGGAGAAAGGGAGAAAGGGAGAAGACCTGGCGCCAGGATCCTACCAAACCCCACCTCATCGCACTCAAGAAGTCCATCCGCAAGCATCACCAGCTGATTCGCACCACCAAAAGGACCCACTTCAAAAACCGCATAGACAAAAATGCTTACAACAGTAAAGAACTCTTCGGCATCGTCAAAGAGCTCAGAAACCCCAGGACCTTCTCCAATGAACCCCCACCCTCGCAGCAGTTCTGCAACGCCCTTGCCACCCATTTCCACTGCAAGATAGAAGAAATCCAAAACAGCTTCAACCCCAAGACCCAACGACCGAGCACAGACCCCCACGAACCCAACGCCCAGAGCAACACCAACCTCCTTCACACCTGGACCCTCGTCAACAAAGAAGACATCACCAACACCATGGCCTCCATCCACTCCGGATCCCCATCGGACCCCTGCCCTCACCACATCTTCAATAAAGCAAGCAACATCATCGCACCCCACCTCTGCAACACCATCAAAAGCTCTTTTGAGTCAGCCACCTTCCCAGAAATCTGGAAACACACGGAAGTCAACGCCCTACTGAAGAAGCCCAAGGCAGACCCAGATGACCCGAAGAACTACCGACCGATCTCCCTCCTCCCCTTCCCAGCCAACGTCATTGAAAAAGTCGTCAACGCCCAACTTTCCCGTTTCTTGGAAGACAGCAAGGCGATCGACACCTCCCAATCCGGATTCCGAAAACATCACAGCACCGAGACCGCACTCATCGCTGCCACGGATGACATCAGGACCATGCTTGACGAAGGCGAAACCGCAGCACTCATGCTCCTGGACCTCTCCGCAGCCTTCAACACAGTATGCCATCACACCCTCTGTACAGTACTCCACAACGCCAGAATCCGTGACAAGGCACTCAACTGGATCTTGTCCTTCCTCTCCTGCAGAACCCAGAGAATCCGCGTTCCACCGTTCCTGTCAGAGGCCTCCAAGATCATCTGTGGCGTCCCCCACGGATCATCCCTCAGCCCAAATGCCCAACGTTTACATGGCCCCTCTCGCCAACATCGCATGGTCCCACCACATCAACATAGTGTCCTACGCAGAAGACACCCAGCTGATCCTCTCCCTCACGAAAGACCCTACCACTGCAAAAAACAACCTCCACAACGGACTCCACGCCATCTCCAGCTGGGTGGAATCGAGTCGCCTCAAGCTAAACACCGACAAAACTGAGATCCTCATCTTCGGCTCCGACCCCTCAGCATTTAATGACTCTTGGTGGCCCAGCTCCCTAGGTACCGCCCCCTGGCCCACCACCCACACATGCAACCTGGGCTTCATCTTGGACTCCACTCTCAGCATGACTCAGCAGGTCAACGCAATCACCTCCTCCTGCTACAACACTCTCCGCATGCTCCGCAAAATCTTCAAGTGAATTCCCGTCGAGACCAGGAAATCTGTCACCAACGCCCTGGTCAGCAGCAGATTGGACTACGGCAACGCTTTATACGCAGGGACAACGGCCAAGCTGCAAACAAAACTGCAAAGAATACAGAACGCATCCGCCTCATCCTTGATGTCCCACGCCACAACCACATCTCCCCCCACCTCAGAGACCTGCACTGGCTACCTGTTTCGAAGAGGATCGCCTTCAAGCTCCTGACCCACGCACACAAAGCTCTCCACAACACAGGTCCAGTTTACCTCAACGACAGACTCACCTTCCACGCCCCCACCCGCCATCTCCGCTCCGCCAGCCTCGCCACCGTCTCCCGCATCCGCAGCACCACTGCCGGAGGAAGATCCTTTTCTCACCTCGCCGCCAAGAGCTGGAACTCCCTACCGCTCCACCTACGCCAGTCCCAGGACCTCCTGACATTCAGGAAACGCCTCAAGACGTGGCTCTTCGACCAGTAGCGTCCCCCTCCCCAGCGCCTTGAGACCCTAACGGGTGAGTAGTGCACTTTAGTAGTGTTCTGATTGATTGATTGATGGAACACACAACAGTAGGTTATTAAAGTCACCCCCCTTGTTACAGGCCCTCCTTGTTATATGCCTTTGCATGTGGCTCAGGTCGATAAACTGGGCTCAAAGCCGTTAAAAGCCCATATGCTACAAGCAGAGGGTTTAAATGAATGGGGCAGGCCTTGTCCTCCTTTATTTCAATGTTTCTCGTTCTCTTCACTTCATTTAGAACGTTCTGACCTTTTTTGTGTGGCATGTTCCGTAAATCCCTCTGCCTCGCGGTATACAGGTTCCAAAGGGTTGTCTGCTTAGTTAAAGACGGTAGAATTTGAGCAGAGGGCCTTTAATCTCTGGCATTGCGTTAAACAGCGGACTGTAAGACTGTAGAAAGACATGACCGAGGATTTTCCACTCTACCGGACGTAGGTCACACCAAATAATGTTCTCTTTGCTGCTTCAGGAGTACCAAGCTTCTCCCAGTTGTACCCTCTGATGAGAGCAAATCGGTTTCACGTGAAAAAGTGTCCTCGAATCATAAATAAAACAAAGAGTAAAAACAATGCACATAATGACAAGCTTGTTGACACAGATTCCATTTGAGAGAGGAATAGATCAAATATTGAGTGTATCTTCAGATAATAGAATCTCACATTTTAATGCAATGTTCGACATACTAGAAACATAGTTGAGCAGCTGACCCTAGTAATTTGGAATATCAAAAACATAGCAGATATCCTTGGCATAACTTGCATAACCCTTTTTTTTTTTTTTTTTTTTTTTACAGCGTGCTCCCTAAATGCGACTACTGTTCACTGTTCATGCGAAGATGGCTACTACTGGCCCTCGGACACTTGTGTCGCAAGGCCCAACTGTTCCAGCTCACCAAATGGCTGTGACTGCATCGACTCATATCCTCCAGAGGGTGCGTATTGTCAACCAGTGCCTGCTACAACTCCAATAACAACAATGAAAAATACTACGCCAGTTACAACAGTGGCCAATACAACACCAATAACAACAGTAACCAGAACACCACCAGAAGCAACCGTAACAACTACAAAACCAACAACAGTGACCACTACAACACCAGTAACAACAGTGACCACTACAACACCAGTAACAACAGTCACCTCCGCAACACCATTTACCATACCAACTATGAAGCCGACAACAACCTCCAGAACACCGGTAACAGTGACACTAGTAACAAGTATAACAACTGCGAAACCGACAACAACAGTGCCAAAAGGTATGTAAAGAAATTGTTAGAATTTGTTATAAATTGTACTATCTAGGTTGAACAAATAACCGAAAACACTCTTTTTTCAAAAAATATAATTTGCTATGAAGTCTTTTTCTGTTATTTGGGTGTTGCAAAGCTTATGAAACTCACACGTTTTTGCCGCCATCCTCTTGTAGTTTTTTCCAATTTATGAAGTAAGCATGTCTTAAGGTCCGCAGCCTTCCTGCTGCATTCTGTTGTGCTCGACGTTAGGTAATGCACACCCGTTATCTTGGGCCTTCCTTCATGGTGCAGGCAAGTTCAAATGTGGAGTTCAGCTGACATGGAAAACCTTCATATGGTTATGCCTAAAATATCCCCTAAGGGAGAAATCCTGAAGCAGCTGCTGGTTACTCTTAAGTGCCAAGCTATTGTTGAAAATGTAGGAGTGTTAAATATATTATACATGTATTTCAGGATTCTTACACTATTATTGTAGGGTGCTTTTCTTGCTACCATGTATTTGTTAAACAATAGGAGGACTATTTAAATCACACACACACACACACACACACTCTCCAAACGTTCACTGCAAAAATCTTGCCCCATCCCGTGTATTATTGGGCTAGCACTGTACATCTGTCTCATTCATCTGATGACTATTGTCTGGACTGTTCCCATGAGGAACAGGGTCAAGACTGATTTGCATATGGCTGGGTCCAAACTGGGGTGGCATGGTGAGCAAAAGAACGATGGATTAAACCCAGATCTATGACTGGGGGTGAGTGTTTGACAATGTTCAGCATTCCGTCCATCACTTGTTGTTTTTGCTTTGTCGCCCTAAGTGGGAAGGGTATGCCCAGACGTGGGTTCCGTGCTTCCCATGCCACTGGATTCAAGCTAGCCTGGCTGATGAGGGGTGAGACCGCGAAACAGGTCCCAGGATGCTTGTTTCCGGTCCAGTGAGGACCTGGCTTGGCAGTTCGGTCTGGACTGTTCCCATGAGGAACAGGGTCAAGACTGATTTGCATATGGCTGGGTCCAAACTGGGGTGGCATGGTGAGCAAAAGAACGATGGATTAAACCCAGATCTATGACTGGGGATGAGTGTTTGACAATGTTCGGCATTCCGTCCATCACTTGTTGTTTATGCTATTGTCAGCCAGAGCCTCAATCTGAAAGAAACTTGTTTTCCTGCTATTTCTGACCTGGTGCCTTTAGTTTGTCCGTCACTGCCAAGTTATTGCTTGCCATTCATCTCATGTATTACCCACAACACAAATGTAATGTTCTTTGATGCATTTTCCTAATTCCATCAATGTCTTCAGCCTGTTCATGTACATTTACATTTATGAAATCACTTATTATGTAAGATATATATTCATGCCTATGAGTGATTCAAAATGAATAACACAACCAATTATTTAGATTTTTGCAAGAGGAGGTATTAGCCTTTTCCCATGATGGCAATGACTCCTAAACCGTTTAGGCATATGGTGGAGGTGGAGTCATCTCCATTCAGATTCGTTTGGCTCCGCCCCTTTTAGTTGATAACCTTAACTCTGATGCCCATGTGTAGATTTTATCAATAGAAAAGCTCCGAGGCCATAGGTGTGGAATGTCTCTTCTGAGTCTAAAGCCTCTCTCAATGTGAGTAATGTTTTTAACTGGCCTTCAACCACCCAAACACAGCAGGATTAATGAAGAAGTTAGTTTAGTGAACCAGCCTAACCACCATACAGAGTGACGATTCATCTCAGGTGCTCTTTGATGTCATGGTGCACCCTCAATCAATATCATCTGAGGGGCAGTGAGAACTACAAGGTGCAGTGCCTCAGGCTCTGGGCTCCTTTGGTTGGCTGCAGGTGGTGACCGCAGTAGTAGGGCAAGTCAGAGGGCCTTTAACAGGAGCCCTCCAGGATGTTCGTAGGCAATATGAAATTGACAGCACTTAGATTCACATTCCGGAAGCACTAACAGCAGCAGTGTTCAAGCAGGTGCAGGAAGGCAACCCCCATGTATTTGTCTCAGTTCAGGCTTTTAGCAAACGCCTCACTCTAAGAAAGCATCAGTGCATCATCCAGTTTTAATGGATCAAGATGATCATCCAGGGTCACAGTATTCCCTCTCTGAAAGCAGTCTGCAAAATGTGTCTGCTCAGAAAGCATTGCAGCAGTAATTATAAATGCCCAGCCAGGAACACCATCCAGGGTTCAAAACCTTGTGTATCTCTTCAGGCCAGCCCTAAAATTAAAAAAACAGCAGAGAGAAAGATGAGGCAAGGTTGTGTTCTGTTGGATGCCTCCATCTTACAACTATAATCTTTACAAAGTAAAATGTGTGAGAGTAGCCATGGGTAACCCTAAGCATTTACTGTCCACACATTCCAATGTTTACAATCAGTTGTTGCAAAAGTCATACTCATAATGTTTATGAACCTCTTATACATTCAAAAATATTTATGAACATCTTATACATGAAGGGTATGATCTAGGGACATCATTTAATTAAGGAGGCCAGTAGACAGGTTCCCTAGCTACAGCAGTGCACACCAAAAAGTATGATTATGCCTCCACTAGGCAGGGCTTGGAAAAACTGGGCAAAGGGGGTTTGTCTAGTCCCTTAAGATTACTGGGTGGAAAGACTAATTTATAGCTTCTTTCACTCTTAATAGTCAAAGGTTTCGAGGAGCTCAGAAACTGCTGATAGGGATGGCACGAATCATTTATGTGCTTTATTTTGTCAATTTTCAAAACAGTTACCAATATAAATAATTCACACATTTCTGTGCCACTCATGTGGAAACAGCCAGCTCTGCAATTTAGAAACGTCATGCCACCTTTGCCAAATTGAACAATCTTATTTTGATCGAGATGGAGAACAAACATAATAAAAATGTAGACCCTCATTCCGATCCTGGCGGTTCAAAGACTGCCAGGGCCGTGGTAGCGGTCTCACTGCCAAGGGTGAATACTGCCACATTATGAGTGTGGTGGTTTGGCCTCTGCCGAACCTTCACATCCCCGCTTGTACCTCCAGGGCAGTTGGACAGCTGGTCCGGAGATCAGCATCTAGAATTAGAATTCTGTGTGTAATCTAGGTTGATTTACTTTGCTCCTCAGTACACAGGAGGAAGTGCATTGGCCAGGGTGGATTGCTGCTGGAAGATAATTTACCTAGTGTTAACTGAGATTTTAAAATGATACAGTGAAACAGTACAGTTGCTATTTTACTATTGTGTCAAGGTTTGATTGTCTGAACTTACTGACATTCTTGTTTAGGCTAAGGTGACAAGGGTTTGTTTAGTTTATGTTCAGTTAGCGAGGTTTTACAATTATTTTCCTTATTCACTGAGAACTTGCGCTTTGATTGATTTGTCAGCTAGGAGACCACAATAGAATTGGTGATACATCACCACACAGCTGTGCAGCCGTTGGCTAGTTGCTTACAGAGCCGTGTAAGGATAGGCTGACATTTGACAGAGCCAGACCGGGATTGGTTTTTCACTTGTTGGGATTTTGAGATCATTTTAAGTGAGAATGATGGGGAATGTACTGAAGAAACCGAAGACGCAGAGGGAATGCCTGTACACGAATGATAGTGGACATTGGGTTCTATACTTGTACCTGGATTTCTGTGTGGCACAAATATACTGCTTCTGATAAAGACCTACAGTTTTCTTTAGAGGATACTTTTAACATTACAACACTGGATTTCCTTAGACAAATAATGATTGGTATGAAGCGAATGCCCAGATCTATACAGTTTGAGGCGCTAAATGAATGGGAATGAATGGCTACAGAGAAGGAAAGAAAGAAAATGTCAAAGCAAGAGAAGGGTTGATTTGGGCAGTGGCAAGAAACTAAGTGAGCCTATTCTGCCATACTTAAGGAAACAAATGATCAAAACAAGGCAAATGAAGGAGTTAAGTAGGACAGTGAATTCTGATCAGGAAGATTATTTTTTTAATAATCTCTTGGATTGTAGACCTCCTCCATATACTGGCAGAAGAACTGGGTTAAATAGTTCTGTATATATTTGGGAGCAGGAGGAGATTGCACCTCAGTGCAAGCTCCAACGGCTGTGGAACTGAGTGCATCAATTGAGACTGTAATGATATCATTACCTAGTACCAGTAGGGGTACCTAAACTGTTCTTCAGGTTAAAGTCGATCCACCTATTAGGACAGTTGTGGTCAAAGACCCTTCTGGAACTATTAACGTCATTTGAAAATCAAATTTGGTGATATGTTACAGGGAAACATTGATTTAAACAGGCTGTAAACATGTAATGTTGATGAATTGAGATATTTGAGTGAAAAAACAGCCAGAATTTAGCTGATGAATGTGAGGTGGACATCAGTAGATTGTAAAATGTGAGATAAAATTTATCAAATGGATTTGACACATGATGAAATTAAAGAAATGGGCTTAAACACTCTAAGAAGTAATATTAGAAATTGAATTGAAAAAAACATGATAATGGAATGGTTTGAATAATTATGGAGAAAGTTGGAAGAGAGACTGCAAATAAAAAGAAAGTGAAGGAGACTGAAGGTGAGACAAGGGGTACAGCAAGTGATTTGGAAGCTGAGACAGGAACTGTTTTCGAATTTCTGTTGAGGGAAGTGCATAGAGGACATTTTGTGCATGTACTATGGACAAGGGTTGATCTTTGCTATTAGCACAAATGTTTTGCATCGCAAGAGGAACCAGAGAAGTGTTCAAAGGAATGCATATACTGACAAGCATATAGCGGATGTTATGGACTAATTTTGAATTCAATATTCACAATTGTAGTTCCTTGTGATTCGTGGGTAGAGTGAAATGTGATGACCGCATACTGAAGAATGAGCTAGGGTTGCACCTAAAAATGCTTTTTCTAAGGAACTAGCTAATTGTAGGAAAATGGCTCCCTGTTGCAGTTACCCCCCACTTTTTGCCTGATATTGATGCTGACTTGACTGAGAAGTGTGCTGGGACCCCGCTAACCAGGCCCCAACACCAGTGTTCTTTCACTTAAAAATGCACCATTGTTCCACAATTGGCACACAGATAAGTCCCTTGTAAGAGGTACCAGTGGTACCAAGGGCCCTGTGACCATGGAAGGTCCCTAAGTGCTGCCGCATGTGTTGTGTCACCCTAAGGGACCCCTCACCTAACACATAGATTGTGTGTGTTGCTGTGGAGAAAAAGGCAAAGTCGACATGGCATCCCCCTCAGGATGCCATGCATGCATAATACTGCCTGTGGTATAGGTAAGTCACCCCTCTAGCAGGCCTTACAGCCCTGAGGCAGGGTGCACTATACCACAGGTGAGAGCATAGCATAGCTGCATGAGCAATATGCTCCTACAGTGTCTAAGTCTATTCTTAGACATTGTAAGTCCAGTGTTACCATATTAAGTATATGGTCTGGGAGTTTGTCAAAACGAACTCCACAGCTCCATAATGGCTACACTGAGTACTGGGAAGTTTGGTATCAAACTGCTCAGAATAATAAAGGCACACTGATGCCAGTGCTGGATTTATTGCAAAAGGCACACAGAGGGCATCTTAGAAGATGCCCCCTGTATTTTACCCAATCCTTCAATGCAGGACTGACTGGTCTGTGCCAGCCTGCCACTGAGACGAGTTTCTGCCCACCTGGGGTGAGAGCCTTTGTGTTCTCTGAGGACAGAAACAAAGCCTGCACTGGGTGGAGGTGCTTCTCACCTCCCCCTGCAGGAACTGTAACACCTGGCGGTGAGCCTCAAAGGCTCATGCTTTTGTTACAGCACCCCAGGGCATCCCAGCTAGTGGAGATACCTGCCCCTCCGGCCACTGCCCCCACTTTTGGCGGCAAGGCTGGAGGAGATAATGAGAAAAACAAGGAGGAGTCACCCACCAGTCAGGACAGCCCCTAAGGTGCCCTGAGCTGAGGTGACCCCTGCCTTTAGAAATCCTCCGTCTTGGTTTTGGAGGATTCCCCCAATAGGAATAGGGATGTGGCCCCCTCCCCTCAGGGAGGAGGCACAAAGAGGGTGTAGCCACTCTCCAGGACAGTAGCCATTGGCTACTGCCTTCCTGACCTAAAACACCCCCCTAAATTCAGTATTTATAGGTGACCCAAAACCCTTGAAATCAGATTCCTGCAACCTACACAAAGAAGAAGGGCTGCTGACCTGAAAGCCCTTCAGAGAAGACGGAGACAACAACTGACTTGGCCCCAGCCCTACTGGCCTGTCTCCATACTCAAAGAACCTGCTCATTGACGCATCCGACAGGGACCAGTGACCTCTGAAGCCTCAGAGACTGCCCTGAACACGAAGGACCAAGAAACTCCAGAGAACAGCGCCACTTCAGAAACAGCAACAACTTTGCAACTTTTTAGCAACTTCCAAAGAACTCAATCTTCCCGCCGGAAGCATGAGACTTCACACTCTGCACCCGATGCCCCCGGGTTGAGCTCCAGAGAACCAACACTGCAGAGAGGACTCCCAGGCAACTGTGACCTCGTGAGTAACCTGAGACGACCCCCCTGCACCCCCACAGCGATGCATGCAGAGAGGATCCAGAGGCTCCCCCTGACAGCGACTGCCTGGAACAAAGAACCTGACGCCTGGACCAAGCACTGCACCCGCAGCCCCCAGGACCAAAAGGAACCGAACTCCAGTGCAGGAGTGACCATCAGGTGACCCTCTGCCTAGCCCAGTTGGTGGCTGGCCCAAGAAGCCCGCTGTGCCCTGCCTGCTTCGCTAGAGAGACCCCTGGGTCCCTCCATTGATTTCTATTGAAAACGCAACGCCTGCTAAGCACACTGCACCCGGCCGCCTCTGTGCCGCTGAGGGTGTGTTTTGTGTGCCTGTTTGTGTCCCCCCCAGTGCACTACAAATCTCCCCTGGTCTGTCCTTAGAAGACGCAGGTACTTACCTGTTGGCAGACTGGAACCGGAGCACCCCTGTTCTCCATTAGCGCCTATGTGTTTTGGGCCCTCTTTTGACCTCTGCACCTGACCAGCCCTGTGTTGCTGGTGCAGTGACTTTGGGGTTGCCTTGAACCCCCAACAGTGGGCTGCCTATGCCCAGGAAACTCAACTTGTAAGTGCTTTACTTACCTCAGAAACTTAACCTTATTTATTTCCCCCAGGAACTGTTGGTTTCTGCACTGTGTCCACTTTTAAAATAGCTTATTGCCATTTTAACCTATACTGTGTGTACTACTGCTTTAATACAAAGTTCCTTCCTTACCTGTGTGGGGTACCTTGCATTTTATGTGTTTACTTCAAATCTTGAATCTTGTAGTTCTAAAATAAATTAAGAAAATATATTTTTCTATGAAAAAAACTATTGGCCTGGAGTTAAGTCTTTGAGTATGTGTTCCTCATGTATTGCCTGTGTGTGTACAACAAATGCTTAATACTACCCTCTGATAAGCCTACTGCTCGACCACACAAAATAGAGCATTAGAATGATCTAATTTTGCCACTATCAACCTCTAAGGGGAACCCTTGGACTCTGTGCACACTATCTCTCAGTTTGAGATAGTCTATACAGAGCCAACTTCCTACACTAATGAATACTGACATGTAATTGCGCATTTGAAGAAAAGAGTGCCTGAGAAGGAATTCAGTGAAAATCTTGAGAACTTAATAGGAACCAAAGAAGTCAGTGCATACTTTTTACGAGAGGCTCATGCAGAAATTCAAGAAACTTAGGGGCATATTTATACCCCATCTGCGCCGAATTTGCATAATTTTATTTTATGCAAATTCAGCGCAAATCTAATTCTATATTTATATTTTGACATCAGTCCTGTCTAATATCAAAATATTGGAATTTGCACCATTTTTTAGATGCATGAACCTACCTTTCGTCAATGAGATGCAAGGTAGGCGTTCCCATCTAAAAAAATGGTTCTAACCCTATAGCCCCCTATTTATCTCCCTGTGCTAAAATGACACACGGGTGGGAGGAGGGGCTAAATAATGGTGCAAAGCTTGCTTTGCACTATTACTTATCAGCTGGGTCAGACCAGGCGTTAAGGGATCAGTGGACCCATTTCCATGGTTAAACACCATGGACTGGGTCCACAGGTGCCCTCCTCAAGCGCAGGATCACTCCCACCCACACCAGAGGGACACCAGAGGATGGGGACCCCATCCCAAGTAAGGAGGGTAAGAAAAGGAAAGTCATTTTTATTTCTTATTAAAGTGCCATTGGGGGCCCAACTTGGGGCCCCCTGCATGGTACAGGGTGCAATAGGCATGCCCAGGGGACACTGGTCCCCTGGGTTGGCCATTGGGGTGGTGGGCATGACTCCTGTCTTTTCTAAGACAGGACTCATGCGATATGGATTGTTTTGCCTCAAAAAATGACGGTAGGCTGGTTAAAGTAATCTTTTTTGGCTCTAACCAGCCTAACGTCATTTTTTGGAGCAAAACCCCCTTCTCCCATACTGCCAGCCCCACCCGGCTAACGTCATTTTTTTTTTTACACTAGCCCACCCTTTGCACCAGCTTGTCCCATTCCATAAATATGGTGCCCGGCTGATGCTCAGAAACGGCGCAAACTGTGTTAGTGCAGTTTTGCTCCAAAAAGTATAAATATGCCCCTCAGGGGCAAATTTATACCCCATTTGCCCCGAATTTGCGTCATTTTTGTTAAGCAAATTTGGCGCAAAACTAATTCCATATTTATATTTTGACATTAGACCTGTCTAATGTCAAAATATTGGAGTTTGCACCATTTTTTAGATGTGTGAACCTACATTGTGTCAATGAGATACAAGGTAGGCGTTCCCATCTAAAAAATGGTGCTAACCCTATAGCCCCATATTTATCCACGTGCTAAAATAATGCACAGGTGGGAGGAGGGGCTAAATAATGGTGCAAAACTTGCTTTGCACCATTATTTAACACCTGGTTCAGACCAGAGGGCTTCCATGATTTTTTGTGATCAACTCAACACTTTTTTCCAAAGTAAAATTACTGACATCTGTGGGGGACTGGAGCCTGCTAAACATAAAAATAATTTCAGCCCTCAAATGACTAAGGGGGTCTTGGTGTCAGAACCATTGGAGTCTCAGAGACCTGGGAATCATGAGTCAAATGTATTTATGGTGTTTCCACCAATCAATCCGAATAAAATAAAACAACAAATTCTTAATTCTATGTCAGACTCACCCTTGAAATCATGTGGTCAGTCTATCGTGCATATAGTAGCTGGCACTGTTGCACATCCCCTCACGAACTTGATGAATAAAATCATTAATGGATGCTGTTACCAACATTATTGGAGGAAGCTATTATTAAGGCTCTTTTAAAATAGGATAATGTGGATAACAAGAACTGTAAAAACTACTGCCTGATTTCTTGAGAAACATCTGAACGACCATTTTAGGAAGGTTGTCAAAGAGCAGGGGTGGCTGGACAATTCACAGTTCGTATTCTGTAAACATTATGGTGCCGAAACTGCCTTGGTCTCTGCACTGACTGTATTAGGCAGCTGGTGGATGAGGGGCAAGCTGTGACTTTGGTTCATCTTGACCAGTCCGCGGCCTTTGACACCATCTCTTCCTTGTTGCTGATTAAACTCCTCCAGAACCTAGGTATTACAGATCAGACATTGGCATTGTTGTCTTCCTTCCTCACTGAGCATATGCAGAGTACTTCTTAACCAGTTCCAGTCAGATGTCTTCTCCCTAACTTGCAGTGTACCACAAAGTTCTTCTTTGAGCCTGACGCTCTTTAACCTGTATGTGTCTCCTCTCTCAGCCACCCTTCAGGCCTTTGATTTGAACATAATTTCATTTGGAGATAGGCATTCTTGAGCCTGATTGAAATGAGCTCCGCCCGCATTCCTGAGCTGGATTGGGACATCTCCACCCGTATTCCTGAGCCGGATTGTGACAGCTCTGCCTGCATTCCTGAGCCTGGTTGCAACAGCTCCACCACATTCCTCAACTTGATTGCATCTGATTGCACCTCCTTTGTGCCACTGCCGCTCCCATCCTCCGACCTTCCCACCTACCACCCCGGCCCCTCTCACCTTCCAAGACATATAGGGGCATATTTATACTCCGTTTGCGCCGGAATTGCGTCGTTTTTTTTTACGCAATTTTGACGCAAAACTAACTCCATATTTATACTTTGGCGTTAGACCCGTCTAGCGCCAAAGTCCATGGAGTTAGCGTCATTTTTTAGCGTGGACACCTACTTTGCGTTAATTATATGCAAGGTAGGCGTTCCCATCTAAAAAATCGACTCTGAGGCATGTGCGTCGGATTTATACTCCCGGGCAAAATTCACGCCCGGGAGTGGGTGGGTCAAAAAAAATGACGTACGGCCGCTTTTGCGCCGTTTTTTAGCGCCTGCAAAAGGCAGGCGTTAAGGGACCTGTGGGCTCTGAAGGAGCCCAGAGTTGCCCTCCCATGCCCCCAGGGACACCCCCTGTCACCCTTGCCCACCCCAGGAGGATACCCAAGGCTGGAGGGACCCATCCCAGGGACATTAAGGTAAGTTCAGGTAAGTGTTTTTTTTTATTTTTTTTGTGGCATAGGGGGGCCTGATTTGTGCCCCCCTACATGCCACTATGCCCAATGACCATGCCCAGGGGACATAAGTCCCCTGGGCATGGCCATTGGGCAAGGGGGCATGACTCCTGTCTTTGCTAAGACAGGAGTAATTTCTATGGGGGTTGGGAGTGAAAAAAATGGCGCAAATCGGGTTGAGGAGAAAAAATTGCCTCAACCTGACTTGCCCCATTTCTTGATGCCCAAGCCCCATATCCCCCTACGCCGGCGCTGCCTGGTGTACGTCGTTTTTTTCTACGCACACCAGGCAGCGCCGGCGGCTAACGCCGGCTAACGTCATTGAATAAATACGGCGCCCGCATGGTGCTTCAGAATGGCATTAGCCGGCGCTAATTTTTTTGACGCAAAACTGCGTTAGCGCAGTTTTGCGTCAAAAAGTATAAATATGGCCCATAATTCTTAGCGGGCATGTGCAGCTGTTGCGCTGAAGGCACACCAAAGGCAAGCCTGCTTGCACCCGTCAATGCCTAGACTGGACCCAGCACCAGGACATCTGACCTCCCACCCCCCACCAATATACCACCAAGGAACTCCAGGCACTGAATGTTGGAAACCCCATCAACAGCTGCTTGATGGCCTCCCCATGCTCAACCAAAGGAACCTTCCCCCACCTACACTGCAGTTTCTCCTGCAACACGGGCCCACCTGCACACACTAACGTCCACACTGCACCCACATAGAAGACTACAAACAACCAAGCCCCACTTCAGTGCTTCCTGCTAAACGCCTGCTCCATATGAAAACATGCCATGGACATCTGGAACACCATTACTGTTGGAGGCTGGCCTGGTTTGTAGTGGCATCTGTGCCCTTCAAAGCATTTCCAGAGGCTGGGGGAGGCTACCCCTGCTCAGCCTGTAACACCAATTTCCAAAGGGAGAGGGTGTAACGCCCTGCTCTAAGAGGAAATGATTTGTTCTGCCGTCCTGGGACTGAGCTGCTCAGACCCCAGGAGGGCAGAACCCTGTCTGGGAGGTGGCAGCAGCAGTAGCTTCATTGCAAGCCTCAGAGACCTGGTTTGGCAGTACTGGGGGTCCATTGTGGAGCCCCTTGGATGCATAGAATTGGCTCCCCAATACCAGATTTGGAAGGGGAGGACAATTCCATGATCTTAGACATGTTTCATGGCCATATTCAGAGTTACCATTGTGAAGCTACATTTAGGTATTGACCTATATGTAGTGCACACGTGTAACGGCATCCTCGCACTCACCAAGTCCCTGTAATTGGCCCTGAACTATGTGGGTGCACCTTTGCTAGTGCAAGGGTGCCCTCACACTTAGTAACTTTGCACCTAACCATCAGCAAGCAAAGGTTAGACATATAGGTGACTTATAAGTTACTTAAGTGAAGTGAAAATGGCTGTGAAATAGTGTGTGCACTATTTCACGCAGGCTGCAATGACAGGCCTGTGGAAGGGTTTGTCTGAGCTCCTTATGGGTGGAAAAAGAAATGATGCAGCCCACATGGATCTCCTTGAACCCCAATGCCCTGAGTACCTAGGTACCTTATACTAGGGACTTATAAGGGGGATCCAGTGTGCCAATTGAAATTGGTAAATGAAGTCACTAGCCTATAGTAACAAATTTAAAAGCAGAGAGAGCATAAGCACTGAGTCTCTGAGTAGAGCCTCAGTGACACAGTCAAACACTATACACAACACACACATTAGGCAATAAAGTATGATCACTGGGGTCCTGACCAGCAGAATCCCAGTGAGACAGGCAAAAACATACTGACATACAGGCAAAATTGGGGGTAACATGCCAAGAAAGATGGTACTTTCCTACAATTACGACCCACGACCTGGATATCGCCTTCATCACTGAAATACGACTAACACCCTTCTCAAACTCCCGCATCGCCACGGCCATCCCTGATGTCTAGAAGATGATATACCAAGACAACACAAACAAAATGGAGGGGGCATTGCCATCATCTTCAAGAAAACCATCCAATGCATCACCATTGAAGATGACCCAACATCCCTCATGGAGCACCTCAACTTCTGATTTCAGGCTGATGGTAACCTGAATGTGAGGCACCCTTGCATTCAGACCCCCGGGAGCACACCAAGCATTCAGCCATGCCATCGCCAACCTCATCACCCCCTCGGCATCGACTCATCTATTAAGTTCTACTCAGTGATCTCAATTTCCACCTTAACGACCCGAGCAACATCAACTCCACTTCCCTTATAGACAATGTCAGCAACATCAGCCTCACCCATCTGGTCACCAAACCCATGCACAATGCTGAACACATACTGGATGCCATCTTCACTTCTATCGACAGAATCAGGTTCACCCACATGACTGAACTCACCTGGACAAACCACGTCATTGTCAACTTGACCATCTGCAGTTCCCAACACAACACCTCCAGCACCTCAGCACCCCTCACGGAATCTGGCACAGGGTAACATCGACCCTATGGGCACAGGCCATAAGCATCGCCGAACCCAAGCCCACAGTAGACCTTAACCAGGCCATCCAAAAATTCACCACCTGGATCACCAAATCTGCCAACAGAGTTGCCCCACTGAAACCAGCTAAAACCAACAACACCTCCAAGCCAGCGAAATGGTACACTCCAGAGCTCAGAAACTCCAAACGTGACAAGTAGCGAACCCAAGCCACACAATAACCTCCTTGTCCCTGAATACCGCACAGACAACCGCAGCCAGCATGTCATCCTTCCACTCCAGGGAACCTACCAACCTCTGCCCTGATTGAATTTTCAGCCTTGGAGCCAACACTACTAGCACAGAACTAACCCCCATCCTCAACATCTCCAATGCAACCTTCCCAGATGAATGGAAGCACGCAGAGGTCTGACACCTCCTAAAAAAAAACTCTGCCGACCCTAGCAACTTCAAAAACTACAGACCAATCTCCCGCTCCCCTTACTGGCCAAAGTGCTTGAGGAAGCCATCAATCAACAGCTCACCAACTACCTCAAACAAATCACCTTCTTAACACCTCACAATCAGGATTCCAGGCCAACCACAGCACAGAGACTGCACTGATTGCTGCCACGGACGACATCATGACCCTCCTTTTCCGAGATGAGTCAAAATCTCTGATCCTTCTGGACCGCTCCGCAGCATTTGATACAGTCTTCCACCACACTCTCCTCAACAGTCTCAACAGCATAGGCATTCAACAAAATGCCCTTAAGTGGGTCGCCTTTTCCTCGGAAGCCGCTTGCAGAGCATCCGCTTTCCTTCCTTCACTTCTTCACCCAAGAACATCACCTGCAGCGTACCCAAGGATCCTCCCTCAGCCCAACCCTGTTCAACATCTACATGACACTCTGCTATTCCTCTCACTCACCGAAGACCCCCACAACGCCATTGCCAACTTCCGCCACATCATGGCCAACATAGCAACATTGATGAAAAACAGCTTCAAATTAAACACCGACAAAATGGACGTCCTGGTCTTCTGGAAAAACACCTCCATATGGGACCACAGCTAGTGGCCAGCAGAACTCGGACCAACACCCTCTCCGTCAGACCACACATGAAAACTCAGCATCATCCTCGACTGCCAGCTATCCATAAATCGACAAGTAAACTCAGTTGCCTTCTCCTGCTTCTATATTCTCCAAATTCTCTGCCAAATCTTCAAATGGATCCCTACTGACACCAGATACAGTCATGCATGCCCTCGTCACCAGTGGCCTTTTCTATTGCAATACTCTCTATGTCGGAGTGTCCTCCCAGCTACTTAAAGGACTCCAGCCTCTACAGAACACCGCAGCTAGACTCATCTGGCCAAAGAATTGCCAATTCAAAATCCTCACTCTTGCATACAAGGCTCGCCACACCCTAGGGCTGTCCTACATCAAACATCGACTGAGCTTCTATGTCCCAGCAAGACAACTACCCTCCGCCTCGCTAAACCTCACACACACACACCCTGCATCCAGCACAGCTGCAGTGGAGGCAGCTCCTACACTGTAGTTAAGTCCTAGAAAAGCCTGCCCCTCTAGCTTTGAACAGCTCCGTCCCTGACCAAGTTCAGAAAGAGACTTAAGACTTGGCTTTTTGATGAAGACACAGCATCCACAGCGCCCAGATAACCTTTTGGGTGATAGTGCTGCGCTTTACAAATGCTATGATTGATTGATACCCAAATTAATGTATCAATCAATAGGAATTTAGACGATACTGTATGTAATATAATTTCGCCCAATGTATGTCAGCAGTGGCTGCTTGGACGGAACATAATTTTCTTAAGCTGAATGGTGAGAAAACTGAGGTGCTGCTTTTTGGCACAGAAACCTCCATCTGGAAAGGCAACTGGTGTCTAAACTCCTTACCTGCTCCCCCGACTCCCACTGAAATGGCTAAAAACCTTGGGGTTACCTAGACACTGAACTATCCTTGAGCGAGCAGAATAATCGTACGGTGGCAACTTGTTTCTGGCTCATTAGGAAGTTAAAGAAAATATTTCCATTTCATCAATATCGGCCTGGAAACTGGTTGTGGTAGCCTTAGTATTGTCTAGTTTAGACTACTTTAACCCCCTTTACTTGGAGTCTATCTCTGGCACCTTAGCAATGCTGCAGAGAGTACAGAATACGCTGTCCAGAGCTGTGCTGGATGTTCCAAAGTGCCAGTCAGCCACAGCTGGGTTGGGGGAGTTGCATTGGCTCCTTGTGAGAAAGTGCATCATGTTCTAGACCATTTGTATTGTTCACAAGGCGCTTTACCATCATAGCTCTTCTGGAATCACGATTATGTTCCACTCTTATACTCCAGGCAGAAACCTTCGCTCACGTAACTGCTTTTTGGTCTCTGTGTTTAGAGTTCTCAAGAAGAGATGAGGAGACAGAGCCTTTTCAGTCACAGCAGCCAAACTCTGGAATGTGTTCCCCCAGTCCTTGATTGCGATTGCTGGACAGTTTATGTTTAGAAAGGCACTTAAGACCTGGCTTTACACCTTATAGTACCTTTTCTGGTCTAGTTTTTGGTATGGTTTGAGACACTATGGCCTTCATTATAACATTGGTGGTAAATTCCGCCTACCACCGCAGTGATGGCCACCAACATACTGCCACTGCGGTTACCATCCATCCGCCATATTATGAGCATTGCCTGACTTCCGCCACAATAAAGGCAGAAATCCAGCAGTGTTCATAGTGGCGGAAGATGGTAACCTGGCGCTGCTAACACCAGCACCGCCCCGCCAGAAGCACTCCGCCAGACATATTATGACCAGTAATACAGCCTGGCAGTGTTCTGCTGGTGGGGCGCTGCTGGCGGTAGCAGTGCCCCTTCCCGTTCCCTGCCAGACGACCTCCTTGCCATGCAAGGTAAGTCGGGCATCTGACAGGGGAGGGGGTGGGAGGGTGGAGGGTGTTGTGTGTGTGCATCTGAGTGTGTGCATGCATGTGTGAGTGTGTGTGTGTGAATGCGTCTGTGTGTATTGTGTTGTATGCATGGTTCTATGCTTGTAAGTGAATCCGTGTGAGAATGGTGAAGTGAGTGAGTGCGTGTCTGCATGTCAGTGTAATTGTATGTAAGAGTATGTCTGGAAGTGTGCATGTATAAAGGCGTGTATGCCAGTGTGTGTCTGAATACGTGTATGCCAGTGTAAGTGAATGGGTGTATGCGTGGTGCGTGTGGGTGTCTGTGTGTGTGTATGCAGGGAGGGGGTGTGTGGGGTGAGGGGCTCTGTGACTGTAGTGGGTGTGGGGGAGGGGAGTGATGTGTGTGTGTGTGGCTGGGGGCGTGGGGTCAGTTGTGTGGTGTGTGTGTGTCTGCAGGTGTGTGCATGTATGAGGGTGGGGGGTGAGTGAGTGGATCCGAGGGGATGGGGCGTGAGTGAGTGAATCAGGGTGGGGGTTAGTTTGTGTATCGGGTGGGTGGGGGGTGAGTTTGTATGGAGGAGGGTGGGGGTGTCAGGTGAGTGTTGGGGGTGGGGGAGCCGCCTACTGGTGACAAGGAAGGAATTACCTGTCACAGGTAGGGCCTACCGTCATGGTTTTAGTGGCATTGCTAACGCCACAAAAATCATGGTGGTAGGCCAGCTCATAATGCCATGGGTGTACTATGTCAGCTGCTGGGCTGGAGATAGACATACCATGGCGGTATGAGTGGAGAAGTGGCAGGTTGGCTGCAGCGAACCCACCAATATCATAATGTGGATGTATGTACCGCCAGCCTGTTGGCAGTATTACTGCCACATTAACTCTGGCGGTTAGGAGACCGCCAGGGACATAATTAGGGCCTGTGTTGCTGGTGGTCGGCCCTTACTATAGCGCCTTGATGTCCTTGGGTAAATACTTCTCTCTATAAAATTTAAATCAGATCATATCAGTAGTGTGTGTACGTCATGTACCAGGGAATGGGATGAGTACTCTTCTGTGTTGGGGTGCATCAGTCTCCACACATCATGTATTCTCATACATTCCGTCCACTGTTGGAAATGTTATCCTACCTATCATTGCTCCACTACTGGGGGGTAGGAGGATGTCCACTTCAACATCTTGTACTCAGTTATAGTCACCTGCCCAGATATTCCGTGCCTCTGAGTAGTGTAGGATAGTCGGAGTCAGTTGGTCCAAGAAGTCAGAGTGATTTGCGTTGGGTATGCAGATTACTATTAATGTAAATAGGTCCCCATCCTACAACCCCTCTACAGCCACGTACCTGCCCTTCTGGTCTATTCTGTGGTATGTCTCCATATATGGGACCCCAAGCGAGATCCAAATCAATACCCCTTGGGCAAAGGCTGAAAAGTCTGTGCGATATTATTACACCCTCCATCTTGTTCGCACTTTCTGCAATTCAGTTGTCACTAAGTGTGTTTCCTGTACTACAGCTAGATGAATGTGGTGGTGTTTAAGGAATGTGCACACTGTATGGTGCTTCCTGTGTGTTGCCATGACTCACACATTCCATGTCTGGAGTTTGGGACTATTATTTGAGTGCTATCCCCCATCTATCCTGTTTTTTGTGAATTTGTTTCTCTCTGTGTCCCTTCCAGGCAGCCCTTCAATGACCACTGGCATGATTTACAGAACACACTTTTCGGTGCCTCGTGTGTTGCAGACACAAACAGTCAAACAGCATGTAAAACAGTTGTCCCAACTCCCTCCCCAAAACTGGTCTTCTACTAGGTGTCCAGCCATTAAAATCAAACAAGTCCCTGTAGAGATAACCCTACATTAACAGTGTATTCATGTCCAATTCGGAAACGGTGGGTTTGTAGTAGGGCCTGTGTTGTACCCCAGTCAGTCAAGCCCGATTGTCATTAGCATGTCCCAAGTTCCAACGGTGCCCACATCCTCAGGCTTCCCCCTTGGGCCTCCCTCCTCCAGAGTGGCATATCTGTTTATGCTAGTCTCAGTGTCTGAGCCATGATCCGATGATAGGGCAGTGAAAGGGTTTCTCCTATATAGCAGAATGTCTATGACTACCTGCGCTCTCTTCTTGGCTGTTGTTGGTAGGGACTGGCATTTTCAGTTGCATCTTTTCCTCTATTTGTGTTGCCTGGTGTCCTTTAAGCACTTTGCATTTGTGTGAGTGTTCCCTCCTTTTGTGTGTTTCCAGGCCTAGGCTTCCTCAGGTGTTTGGAAGAAATGTGTTGTGCATCCCTTTGCCACTCACACTTTACAGGGTAAAAGGAGGGTGCATTTTAGGCCCATATGGCGTAATTGCTGTTTAACTTAATGTGGGATCTGTGTCAAGATTACACAACTGTTGTGTAATCAGGGTAGGCCCTTATCATAGTGCCTTCACAGTACCACGGTCCTTTGGCCCTAAATGCTTGCAGTATTAAGTCTTTGGCTCTGTAGTTGAGAAATCGCGCAACCACAGGGTGGGGGCTGCTCATGATGGTGGGGGACCGTCTTCGTGTTCTGTATGCACTTTCAATGGAGAAGAATTTGGAGCCCTTCCCCACTAGATAGTGTTCATCAGCCATTGTTCAAGAAACCATTCCATGTTTGAACCCTCACGGGTCGCCTGGGTTCCTCCTCTCCCAACGTAGAGCGCTCCCTCGGGGATGTTGCCAATTCATGTCTGAGCTATCTCTGCTTTCCCCTTGAGCCAGTGCTGCTTCATGCACCCTTGTGCTGGACACACTAGGGTGTCCCCCAGGCAAATTAAACAATTTGGAGCTTACACAAGTGGCCGCCATGCAAACTACGTTCAGGGAACCCTTGGCGGCCCAGAAGGCACGGCCTCACTCCAGAGCACCGCACATTGGCCCCACAGCCACCAGGAAGCAGGCAACCCCACTAGTCTCTTTGGGGAGGAGGGGCCTGTACCATGGGGGATAGGACCTCTTTGGTACCAGGCTCAGAATGATAAAGGATTCTTCCAGCACACAAAGCAGAGCTCAGAGCGATACATCCGCGCTGGCCACAATCTTGGCCATGCCCCCATCAGTGACATACCTTTCAGCAGTATTGAATCTGGTAGCTGTGTGTCTTCGAGGATGTTCGAAATTGGTTGGCGCTGTTTGTGTTTCCATTGAAGAAAGCGAAGGGCTAGTGATTGGTCATACTTAAAATTGAATATGCCCATCTGTTGGTTGAGATTTTGTGGACACAAACAAGAACGCAGCACATTACATACAGTAGGTTGACTTGTTATGAGTGAGTCATTCTTGCACCAGAAAATATTTCTATTAAAAGGTGTAATTCTATGAATCCAGCATCCATGCTTCCTATTTGAGACAGAAGTTGTGAAGGCAGGAAAAATAATGAAAATTATGATATTGATGATGAACAGGAGCGCATGACTGAATTAACATCACTGAGTGTACCAAATCAAGACCATGTATTGTATCACAAGGACAACTCTATATGTCCCGAGGACAAGGGTAAAGATTAGCTATATGTACAATGTGGTTCTCTTTTAAATAAAAGGTCCCTCCTTTCTTGCTTCTGGGGAAACCAACAATAAATGTATTATTCAACCAATCTAGCAGTATATTCACACTTGGGTTGTATATACAAAGAACATAGTCAGACTGAGAAGGTTTCTTTTGGTGCTCTATAATCTCATCCAATATACATATAAATCACATTGTAACATATATCATAAAAGTGCAGACGGCACCCATTCTCAGGTGTCTGCATATAAAATGTATACAAAAGACAGCATCAATACTCCCTGGGTCTTAACGTTATTCTAGCAATACATGTGTGTACACCCTAGCACAATGCAGATTATAACTAATCTGAGAACCACAGGAGATATATCGATGTTTTGACCCATTATGAATGGTAGGGTCTACTCAGGACCAAAGGGCGTTGGGTTCAGTATCTATATATATGAATATTGTCTTAAAATTTGAATGTGACTATTTATACAGACAGCCAATATGTTTTTGGAGTGCTTCATGACTTTGGTCAACTGTAATCAGAGGGGCTTTATTGCATCTTTTGGTGCTCCTATAAAGAACAATGTTTCAATATTATATGTATTGATTGCAATACAAAAGCCAACAGAAATTGCAGTGGTCGAGCATGTTGCCTATGACGCTGGAAAGATATAGTCACACCTAGTAAAAAGTATGAAGACCAAATAGCAAAGTACTGTGCATTTAACAATGAGACATTGGTGCAGGAAAATGAAAATGATGAACCAAGAATAAGAACTATACAGAATGCAGCTAACATAAACCGTTTCTTTGTGAGTTAAATTTAAACTTCTTTGGGAGAATTTCAAGATCTTCAGGACGAAGCCTCAGATGAAAAACTGGGCTCTGAGGATTTGTAAGTTAATGCTGAAATTTTTAAAAAAATTCCAGATGCAATGTTATACCCAAAGGGTAAATACCTACATGGTCAGACACATGCCAGTAGGGACAGTATGATACATGTATCAAAAAATACTGGGAAAATGCAGGATTCAGAAATGATGCTGAGGGTACATGTGTGAGGTGCTTGGAATGCCAAACTAACAACTAACGTAAAAGATATTGGCTATGATATTGGTAAATCTGAAGGCCCATTTACAAGACTTCAAGAAGACGTTAAAAAGATGCCAGTTTGCAATGATTTGACATACATCTTAGCAATTGTTCACTTGTTTTCTAAATAGATTGAGGCTTAATCTGCCCAGAGATCAGATAGCATTACAGTTGTCAATCTTTTGTTGAGGGAGTTGGCACCTCTATTTGGCATCATAACTTCTATTGAGACAGATTTAGGGACATGTTTTAAAAATGAGGTTCTGCAAATATTCTGCACAACATTTCAGATACGTGAAGGGTTTCATTGTAGTTATTGTCCTCAATATTTGAGTGTTGTGGAAAGAGCTAATGGAACGCTCAATAATAGTGGCCTCTAGTTGTGATGAGCATAAGAAATACGTGTGACAGAAAAACTGGTTGTCACCCCATGAAGTGATCATGTCAATGGAAGAGCAATGAGACAATAAGACTTGCCATTGTTCCTTCAGCTGCATTAGCTTCAATAACTGATGGCATTGTGCTATGCTACTCTAAAGGTCTGATTGATGTAGTGAAATCTGTCTCACATCAAAAATCAGGTGAATGTTACAACAGAAGCGACAAAGGACATCTCTTGCTACAGACTAAATCCTGAGGACTGTATAATGTTCTGAAAGCACATCAGGAAAAATTGCTTAGAAGGTAGGTGGCGTGCCCTCTATTAGGTAATACTGATGACCAACACTGCAGTGAAGTGTGCTGGAGCCCTGCAGTAGCTTCATGCTACCGACATGAGAAGGGGGAACACAGCAGATGAAGTCAGAGAAGCAGACACTCAATTAGCTACTGTCCTACAGAGGCAAGAACAAAGTGAAGCTCAAAACCCAGCTCTTGTTTGCAGAGTGGATCCATTGGGGGACGGGATGACAATGTGAACTGGTGAAGACACTGATATGAAAAATTAACTTGTATGAGTTTCAGTAAGAAAACCTGGTCTCTAAACAGATGAGTGAGAAATTGCAGTTGAAAGATCAAGTTAAAAGAACCCCCACAGGAAGAAAGCAGTTTGCAGTAAATTGTACAGACAAGGTTGATCAAGGTTCAAGCTCAAGCCTAAGTTCGTAGAAAGTAGAGAAAACCTGACAAAGACTGTTGGTGAACAAAGAAAATCTGAAGAAGATTTTCCTCGGGAAAGAAATAGCAAAATAAAGCATTGTGAACCAGAAACGCTTCAGAGACAAATAAACTCTGAAACCAATGGGAGTGAATCACCTGTTGACAAAAGGTCCACAAGAAGAAGAGTCCTAACTAGAAAATATGCTTCATCCGAATGGGTATACCTAGCCACACTGTCAGAAAGTGAAGAAAAAGAATCAGAGCTACAAGGTTGTATGACAGAACCACGCATGGCAGAGCTATGCATGGCTTAACAACGCTGTCAGAACTACAACTGCGTCTTAACCACGCATGCCTTTACAACAAACTTAATTGCAAAAGCATGCTTGATAAAGGTATATTTGGTAACGCCATGTATGGCTGTGTGATTAAAGCCCCTACCCTCCCTCACTCCTGCCCTGAACCCTAAAACCTACCCTGTTCTAAAAAACAAACAAATCCCTGCCCTAAACCCTACCATGCGCTGTCCTTAAACCTACCCTGCCCTGTCCTAAAAACTATTTTAACCCCCCACCCCTGCCCTAAACCCTACCCTGTACTAAAAACTGCCCCACCCTCTCTTCAAAACTACCCAGACCCCCGCCTCGCCCTGAAACCTAAAACCTAACCCGCCCTGTCCTTAAAACTAGCCCAACCCCCACCCCTCACTAAACCCTAAACCCTACCATGCCCTGTCCTAAAACCTACCCTGCCCTGTCCTAAAAACTATTTTAACCCCCCACCCCTACCCTAAACCCTACCCTGTACTAAAAACTGCCCCACCCTCTCTTCAAAACTACCCAGACCCCCGCCTCGCCCTGAAACCTAAAACCTAACCCGCCCTGTCCTTAAAACTAGCCCGACCCCAACCCCTCCCTAAATCCTAAAACCTACCCTGCCCTGTTCTAAAAACTACCCCGACCCCTAAACTTTAAAACTTACCCTGTCCTTAAAACTATCCAACCCTGTCCTAAAAACTACCCGACCCCCACCCTAAACCCTAAATCCTACCCTGCCCTGTACTATAAAAGGACCCCGCCCCCACCCTAAACCCTAAAAATGACCCTGCTCTGTCCTAAATCTTACCCCGCCCTGTCCTAAAAACTTCCCTGGCCCCCACCCTAAACCTACCCTGTCCTAAAAACTCCCCCACCCTGTCCTAAAAGCTACCCCGACCCCCTGCCCCACCATGAACCCTAAAACCTACTCTGCACTGTCCTAAAAACTGCCCCCAAACCCTAAAACCTACCCCACCCTGCCCTAAAAACTACCCGATCCTCCACCTCCACTCTAAACGATAAATCCTACCTTACCTGTCATAAAAAATACCCTGCCCCACCCTAAACCCTAAAAGCTACCCTGCCCTAAAACCTACCCCACTCTGTCCTAAAAACTACCCTGACCCCCATCCCACCCTGAATCCTAAAACCTACTATGTTGTAAAAACTCCCACACCCTGTCCTAAAACCTACCCAACCCCCTGCCCCACCCTAAACCATAAAATCTACCCTGCCCTGTCCTATAAACTAGCCCGACCCTGACCCAAAAACCCTAAAACCTACCCTGCCTTAAAATCTACCTGACCCTAAATCCAACCTGCTCTGTCCTAAAAACGACCCCGTCCCCACCCTAAACCCTACAACAACCCTGCCCTATCCTAAAACCTACCCTATCCTATCCTAAAAACTACCACGACCACCACCCCACTCTAAACCCTAAAACCTGCCCTTGTCCTAAAACCTCCCCCACCCTGTCATAAAGAGTACCCGACCGCTTGTCCCACACCCAAAACCCTACAACCTACCCTGCCCTGTCCTAACAACTTCAGTGACCTCCACCCCATCCTAAACCCTAACACCTACCCTGTCCTAAAAGCTCCCCCACCCTGCCCTAACAACTACCCAGTCCCTTGCCCCCACCCTAAACCTTAAAACCTACTCAGCCTTGTCCTAAATACTACCGAAATCCCCACCTCGCCCTCAATCCTAAAACATACCCTGCCCTAAAAACTCCCCAACCCTGTCTTAAAAAATATACAATCCCCTGCCAAAGACCCCAAAACCTACTCTGCCCTGTCTTAAAAACTACCTCGCCCTGCCCTAAACCCAAAAATCTACCCTGTCCTAAAAACTACCCCACCCTGTCCAAAACCTACCCCAACCCAGCCCTAACCCTAAAAACTACCCTGACCCAGCCCTAACCCTAAAATCTACCCTGCTCCAAAAGCTACCCCAGATCCCCCGACCACCCTAAACCCTAAAACCTACCCTGTCCTAAAAACTCCCCCACCCTGTCCTATAACCTACCCGAATCCCCACCCCTGCCCTGAACCCTAAAACCTACCCCACCCTGTCCTTAAAACTACCCTTACCCTGCCCTTGCCCTAAACCCTGAAACCTACCCTGTTCTTAAAACTCCCCCACCCTGTCCTAAAAACTACCCAGCCCCAGCCCCTGCCTCCGCCCTAAACCCTAAAACCTAACCTGTCCTAAAAACTCCCTCACCCTGTCCTTAAAACTACCCAGCCCCCTGCTCTAAACCCTAAAATCTCACCGGCCCTGTCCTAAAAACTACCCCACCCTAAACCCTAAAAGCCACCCTTCCCTGGCCTACAACCTACCTCACCCTGTCCTAAAAACTATCCTGACCCCCACCCCGCCCTAAACCCTAAAACGTACCCTGTCCTAAAAACTCCCCCACCCTGTCCTAAAAACTGTTTGGGAAAAGGAATAGGACAATTGCATAAACCATTAGAATTATTACAAGTTTTTAAAATGAATCTAACCATTCATCAACTTTAATAAAACTCTTTCCTAACTCACTAAATCAGGAACCTACAGCTTCCCACAAGTGATGCTCTTCGAAAGACTGAAGTATGTGTGAGATATTAGTTATATCAGTACTATAAAACGATTTAACCTACTATTATGTGGAACATACAAACAACCTGGCTTTGCCTTTATCACCTAGCAAAATCCATATTCCTTCACCAGGAGAATATCTAATTCTAACTGATTCTGCGTTATGATAGCCCTAATAGCAATCACTTATGTATTTATTGGCTACAAAGCAATCATTTCTTGAAATGTGGAAATAGAGAATAAAGGTTATTCAAAGAGGAAAACATCTGAGGAACATGAGATAGGGCATAGCATGGATCATGTCTATCCCAAACTAAAAAGGACAGAGGAGAGTCACAGAAAGAAGCAGAAAGTGATGCAGATTGAATTATTTTCTGATGAATAAAGTTACGAATGGCTGTTTGTGATTATAGCATAATCAGAGGGGGAGTGGATCTGTGGAAGCATTTATTTTTCTAAATGTATATGTTCATGTAATAAAGAATAGTGAATAATATCATTTTGATGATGGGTCCACAGTGTAGATGATAACCAAATGTAGTTAAAGCTGAACTTAATTTCATTTGCAGTATTGAAGCATGTTTATTAATATGATTTTGTTAAGTCACACTTAGGTGAAAACACCATATAGTGTGATAACACAATATTGGATAGAATGGATTCTGTTTCTGTGTGCCAGTGGTGGGTGATGACTAGCCCACGCCACTTGCACTGGTTAGGCCTTGCACTGCTCTCCTCTGCTATCTGCAAGGAGTCAAGTGCTACAATTGGGTGCTTGGTTCCCAATAAGGAGACAATTGTGAACCAATGACTTGTGCAGACCTCACATCCTGCACAACTAATAACCCAATATGTTACAGAGAGGAGATGGAGAACCAGGCATTTAAGTACCAGTCCAGAAAATAAGATAAAAGCCAAAAACCTAATGAATGCTTAATACACAAAATATATGACCCACCATCTATTAGGTCTCATTTTCAACCCAGACTGTCAGGGAATAGTTCCAAGACTTGCAGAGTTCATAGAATAATCAACCTACCTGACTATGCCAGAATAGAGGGTTCTTTGGTGGTGAATGGAGGAATATTGTGCTTATTCCCCAGCATTGGCAGGAGAAAGTCAAAAACAGTTGGAGTGGTTTCCCCGGATTATGTTTAGAGTTTCTGAAGCATTCCCAGGAAAAATATTTTTTTTACTCCTCTTCCAAAGAACCCAGAGAAGTGCTGAACCAAATGCAAAAGAATTCACTAGTTCTTGTTTCATAGCTGAAACAAGTTAAGGTATGATAGTCACTTGTCTTCTTGCTGAGAAAAATAGTCTAGAGAGTATTGTCTCATGTGTTCCAAAAAACAATTGCTATTTTCCAAAGGAGATGCTCAGATTTATCACTATGTGCTGGTTAGTCCCAGTCCCAAAGAGACCTACTCATGAATCTACAGGAGGTAGTGTTGTTATTAAGGGAATTTGGTATCTTTTACACCAGGTGTCTCCAACCAGCAGATACAAAGCTACAAGTAGCTCCCAGATGCCTCCGGAGCAGGATGTGACCCTGAATTAATTTTTAAATAAGCACATGGTAACATTTCCTTTTGAAGTTAATGAAAGGCTGTGTTTATTTTGAATTATTATCATCAGGTTGCAGATAGTAGGGCCTGATAATGAGCGGTGCTCAGTCAAATTTACAACCCAGGATTCAGCTGGGGCACACAGGTGAAAAAGTGAAGCACTGAGGTACTTAACTCCTAAATAAAAGCAATTGTCAACCTAATATTGGAGGGTGAGTACAAAATGACGTTTGTGAATGCTGTTATATAGGGGATAAAATTAAAATGAAAAGTTACCTTAATGATTAAGTTAACTCTTCGTTTCATTTTTCTACCATTTCAAAGTGTCACATTACAAACAGCAGGCCCCTTGCTCCCAGTGGTCAGTAGAAACTGTGCCATACATATAACTGAAAAATGCAGCACTTTTTTTAAATGGGAGAAATTTAAAGTGCGGAAAAATGGTCCATAATCCTAACATTTTTGCACAACATTTTTCTGCACTTTAAATTTCTCCCATTTTAAAAAAATGGTTGCATGTTTGTGTTATACATGTAGAAGTACCATATGTGATGAAAGGTATATACTGTGCCACACGTACATACAACACAGGCTCTCAATCACCCATACACACACATGTTTATAAATCCCCAAAAGACCACACACTCACTGACACACACAGCAGCCCTGTAATAGTGCCCTAGTCAAAGTATTTTGTTCAAACCATAGTATCTGGCTCTATGGACATGGACATTAAGCGTAAAATCAATGAATCTGGTTGTCGGGGTGTCTGATAACAATACAGAAGCCTTCAGTAGCTCACTATAATTTTTATTGATCAGAAGTAGCTCTGACTACAGAAAAGGGTAGATACCCCAGTTCTAAACAATGAGAACTCAATTCTGGAGCCATATCAGAGCCTAGTACACATAGAGTGTGGTTGTGTTCAGATGTGGGGCTAGTATGTCTGCTCAGGAGGAGAAGTTCAAGTTAATTCAAATACTGTCAGCTCTCCTACATCAGGTCTTTGCCTCAGCAAAACAGTTTCTGCATGTTCAGGGACATACAGGAGTATTGACATAGGAATGCAACATAATCAACCTTTTTTTCTACTGGTATGGGTGCCTGTGGTTACATGGTCACTTCTGCAGGCCTCTGGGTCTACATATTCTTCAGTATTGGGCTCAACCTTGAAAACATTCTACACTCTGATTCTGGTCTTAGAGAATATGAAGCTTCTGTTGTGTTGGTTGTTGAACCCTCTCAATCTGGACTGAGGTGTTCCACTGTCTTTGCTATAACAGTGAACTTAAACAGAGATGTCAGCATGTAGTGTTGTGAATAGTTTTGGAATCGGAAACAGCCCAAAGTAAATTTTGAGGATCACATTGAATTGGGCAAACCAATCTACTTTTTTTTAAACATTAGAAATTAAGGGCCAGAAGTATCAAGCTCCCGGTTTGCATATCTTAAATAGAGAATTTTAAAGAAATTGGTATTTTAGAAATGCAAAATGGGATGGATCAAAATAGCGAGTCAGTATTTGCGATTTCTAAAAATTCGCAAACGCAATTTGCAATTAGCAAATACCGATTCGCAAATCATTTGCGATTCAGTATCTGAAAATCGCAAATTGCGAAAACGGCAACCCGGAACAGCCTGATGACATCACAACCAGGAAGTGAGTCAGCCCATGATGTTTCCAGGATCCACACCCACAGGACCAGGCAGGGAGACACAGCCCAGCACCAGGGAGCCAGCTTTGTATTGTATTGTATTGTATTGTAATCATATTTATGTGGCGCTTACTACCCCTGACGAAGCCTCGAAGCGCTTTTTGGTGAGTAGCACGCTACTCTGGAACCCAGCAAGAATTAGTGATGGATTAGTATCGGGAAATAATGAGTACAGTTTTAGTTTTATTATGAGTTAATGTTAATTTGAGCCGCGGATATGAGAGTTTGTTAGTTAGATTGACTGGAGTAATGGAGGGGTGGAGGAGGAAAGAAATCCATAAGTGTTAATTGGGAGTATATCCTTAATTTACTCAACCCAAAGGCTTGGGATGAGTAAATGATGATGGGTAGATAAGTGTGATAAGATGAGAGCAGGGATTCATAGATATCTAGTATAACAACCCACCCAGGAGCCATGCACACACATATACACACACATACATACATATATAAACATACATACACACATACACATACAAACACACATGAATACACACACATATGCACATACAATACATAATTAGAACCATGGGTAAAATGTACTTAGTCAAACAGGTTTAAAGAGTGTGTGTGTATTTTATTGTTATGACATAGTAGCAATACATATTTTCTAAAGAACTATACATAACTAGAAATATACACATAATCTGAAAAAAATATTTATCAACATAGGCATATGCAGTCCATAGTTGTTTGAATATGATGGTTATGAAGGAAAGAGCCAACTCTTGAGTAGTTTTCTGAAGACAAGAAAGTTATCTGTGGCTCTTATAGTTGGGGGTAATGAATTCCATAGTTTGGCTGCTTGAACGGAGAAGGATGTACCACCTATAGTCTTTTTCTTGTATGGTGGTGTTCTAAGGCAGGGTGCCAATCTTAAGCGGAGGTTTCTTTGTTGGATGTATTTGGTTATTTTGTTTCTGATAAAAAGCGGTCCTGTTCCATGTATAGCTTTGTGGGTGATACAAAGCAGCTTGAAAGTGCATCTTCTGGCAACGGGTAACCAGTGTAGTGCTCTCAAGGCAGGGGAGATGTGGGCTTGCAGCTTTACATGTAATAAAAGCCTGGCTGCAGAATTCTGGATGCGTTGTAGTTTTTTCATAATAGATAGAGATGATCCAGGGTAGAGGCCATTGGCATAATCCAGTTTGGATAGTACAAGCGAGATAGCAGCTTCCACCTTGTGTGGAAATCCGAGGTGGAGGAAGATGCGTCGTAAAGTTTTCAAGGTGATGAAGCTTGTTCGTGCTAATTTGTCCACTTGGGCATTCACAGTTAACTTGGAATCCATGGTGATTCCTAGGTTTTTAACTACCTTGGATAATTGAGGAGGTGGTCCGAGATCGTCAGGCCAGACGCACAGAGGGTCATAATTTTTCCAGTCACCACATATGAGTATTTCTGTTTTGGAGGTATTTAGTTTGAGATGGCTCCAGGTCATCCACTGATCAACGGCTCTAGGGCAACTGAAGATTTCTGAGTTTTCAATGTTTTTGGGGTATTCTAATTTAAGTAGTATTTGTGTGTCATCTGCATAGTTGTAGTATGTGAGATGGAAATCATTGATCAGTTCTGGTAAAGGTATCATTTAGATGTTGAAAAGCAAAGGTGAGATGATTGATCCTTGGGGGACCCCTGCTTTTGTGAGGTAGGGTTCGGACGAGAAGGGGGGTGAGTGGATGATATTAGATCTTCTTTGGAGATAGGAAGTAATCCAGTCGAGAGCAATCCCTTGCATGGCGGCTTCGTGGAGTTTTTGAATTAGGGTGTCATGGTCAACCGTATCAAAGGCAGCTGAGAGGTCCAAGAGAAGTAGTGCAGCAACTCCGTTGCGGTCGACTGTGTTTTTAAGATCATCCCAGATTGCTATGAGTGCCGATTCAGTGCCTCTTTCTGGGTCGGAATCCAGTTTGGTAGTCTGAAAGTATAAAATTGTCTTCAATGAATTGTGACATCTGGGTAAATGCTGCTCTTTCTATCAGTTTGTCCAGGAAAGGTCCATTTGTGATTGGTCTGTAGTTGTTGGGGTCTTGCGAGTCTAGGTTTGTTTTCTTTAATAACGGTCATATATATGCCTTTTTCAGGTCTACAGGAAAACTTCCTGTAGTTAAAGAGTTGTTGATGATTCTTCTTACAGGTTTGGCAGCAGAAGTAGATAAAAGAATGTTCTTGAAGATGTGTGGTGTGCAAGGGTCAGAAGGGCAACCGGAAGGTCTGCTTGCTTTGACCAAATCCATAAATTCACCTTGTGATATTTGTTTGAAGGACTGTAGAGGCTGGGTTGGTTTATTTTCAGAGGGTATTTTAGCAATGGGGTTGGTGCTGATGTTTTTCTTCTGTTTTAAATAGGAGTCCAATGTGTCTGCCTTGGTTGTGTAGTGAGTTGCCAATTTGTTTGTGAAATCTTGAGTAGTGGGATGACTTCCTTCCATGCATGTAGGTTTTCGAAATTCATTGGGAATTTTATAAAATTCCTTGGTTGTAGATTGAGCATTTTGAATTCTGTCTGAGTAGTACCTTTTTTTAGCTTTTTTGATTGATGATTTGTATATCCTGTTAAGTTTGTGTAGCTGCAGTTTGTCATGAGTGTTGTTTGTTTTGAGCCAGGTCCGCTGCAACTTCCTGATTTGTTGCTTTATCTTTTTAAGTTCTGTGTTTCTCCAAGGTGTTGGTTTTCTTTTGTTGTGTTTAGTATTTCTGAGTGGTATTAGGATATCAAAAGCTTCCTGTAGCCACTCATAAAGTTTTGGCACAGAATTAATTGTATCTAGATCTGTGTTGGCTGTTAATTGTGTTTCTAAGTCATCCAAATTGAGTTTGCTCCATGGTCGGTAGGTGTATGTATGTAAGTAGTTGTGGGGTGTGTTGATTTGTGGAGTTGTATGTCGGAAAGTTATCAAATGGTGGTCTGACCAAGTGATTGGCGTGATGCTATGAATAGTAACTAGTTCAGGCTTAGCAAAAATGACATCTAGGATGTGTCCAGCAATGTGTGTGGGATTTTGTACAATCTGATGTAGGTTCAATGCGACTAGGCCAGTGGTGATAGCTTTTGGATGGGGCATATTGGGTTTGTCAAACCGAATGTTTAAATCCCCAAGAATGCATAGGTTGGAGTATAGTGTAATAAGGTTTGAGACTGTGTCTAGAAAAGCATCTGGGAATGTGGAGTTGTTAGGTGGAGGTCTGTAAAGGAGGAGAAAGTTACAGGAGGAAGTTGGAGTAGGGTGCCATCTGGTAAGGAGGGCTTCACAACCTTGTATGGAGATGTCTGTTTTACTGAGGTTCAATGCTTGTTTGAATATAATAGCTAGTCCACCTCCTCTCTTGCCTATACAGTTTTGTGTGATGGTTTGATAGCCTGGGGGAACAGCTTCATGCAACACTGGGGCCATGTCATCTTTTTTTTTGTTAAATCTGTTTATTGGTATTTTAAGTTGAATAAAACATACACAATAAAGCATCTCTGTGTAAGTGATCTGTTACATATCATTATCTGGTTGTTATACAATCACGCATAGCGGATAAAGATAGTTGTGGAGAAGGAAAACATATCTGCACCAGTCAGGTATTACCCATTAACGATAGTAGGGCATAAGTAGGGCGGTGCATCGTGCGTGAATCAGATTTTGAGAGATAATGTATTACATTCATACATAATAGAGAAAGTCAGAGATACATGAGCTAATAATTGAGTGTAGACTATTCTGTCAATAGAGACATTATGGGGTATACTGTAGTCCAATGCAGGAAAAATATATAATAAGCAACAAGGACCAATAAGGTCTAAAGGAAAAAAAAAAAAGCAGTGAAAACAACAATAGAGAGCTGCTTGGTGAAGAGGAGGTGCATCGGTGCACGATTTGGATGGGTAAATCATGGAGGGGGGCGCAATAGTTTGACGTGAAATAATTGCGATCGGAGAGGGTGGGGGGGAGGGAAACAATAAATGATGCGATATAGTGATTGTAAGGTCGGGATGGAACGATGTGAGGAGGCAGCGAGTTCAGAGCACGAGAGCTGCTGTTGGGTCGGGACCATGGAGCTGACACACATGATTAATTTAGCTAGGGTTGGATGAGGTGTACGCACAAGGTGAGGCGATGGGGGCAGGAGCGGCCAATTTATCTTCTACTTTCACTAGATACGTGTCCCATAGTATAATCCCACCTTCGCCCCCACATTTGCGGTTGTTATATTCAAGTGCTTGTGCTTCAATCGTAGCCCAGTGTAGCACCCCTCAAAGCCATTGCGATATGTCAGGAGGTTTCGGGGCCTTCCAGTTCATAGCAATCAAGCTTTTAAAGAGGATAAGGGCGAGATCCACAAACTTTAAATAATACTTGGACAATTTGGATTTGCGAGTTATCCCTAAGAGGCATAGCAGTGGGTCTAATGGGATGGGGACGTCTACAATATCGGAAATATGCCGCACAACGTGTGCCCAGGTGAGGGATATATCAGCGCATTCCCATGTCATATGTAGGAAGGTGGCATTGTTTTGGGCGCATCGTGGGCACACCGAGAGAGCTCCTGGAAATATTCGATGCAGTCTGTGGGGGGACAGGTAAGTTTGATGGATGTAATTGAAGTGTGTAAATTTCAGTCTGGCATTCCGCGATACGTATTTGACTTGTTGTAAGGCCATCACCCATTGGGGGTCCGTGAGGGTCACTCCCAGGCTCTGGTCCCATCTAGATCTACTATGAGAGTGGGGAACTATAGTTGTGTCTCTCAATAGGGCATATAAGTTAGTAATTGCTTTCCTTTCCCCCGTCCTAGTTAATAAATGGTGGAGTATGGCGTGGGTTGGAGGTTCCAAGGACTCCAAGGGACCACATTTGTCGAACTACAGCTTGTAGAGCTGCATGGGCTAGGAATTGTCCAGGATCTAGATGATAGAGGGTGCTGAGTGTCTGGAAAGTATGTAGTTTCCCATCTTGAAACAACTCACCGACGCAGGAAACCCTCCCTCGCGCCACACGTGAAAATCATATCGTCGCTGGAGGTCATGAATCTGGGGCAGTTCCCAGATTGGGAGCTCCGGGGAGTAGGGAAATTGCTGTCGACATCTGTGAATAAACTTAACCCAAGTGGCTTTCGCCGTGCGAAGGAGCAGGCCCATACGTATGTGGGCTGAGGATGGTCAAAGAGCCAATGCAGTACCCCCGCGCCACCTGTCATCTGGGGAATCATGGTCCCTTCTATGGATGGGGTCTCTGATAGCCACGTCATAAGCCAGTGGAGTTGAGCCGCAGCGTAATAACGGCACAAATCCGGAAACGCCATACCCCCATCCTGAGTTGGGTGGTGTAATATTTCGAGGGAGACCCGTTTGCGGCCCGAGCCCCAGATGAGAGAGGTCAATAAACTACGTGCTGCTGCGAAAAAAGGTCGCCCCGGGAAGAATGGAAGGGCCATAAAGAGATATAAGAACCGGGGAAGTATTAGCATTTTGGCAATAGCCGCTCTACCCATTGGGGAGAGAGGCAGACGCAGCCAGAAGGGCATGGACCCACGAATGGAAGAGAGCACTCTATTATAATTGCCTTCCACAAAATCTGTGGTATATATCTACACCGAGATAGCGGAAGCTGTTTGCCACCCACGGAAGTCTGTTCTGAGGAGACGTCCAGGATGCAGCGTTGCTTTCTTTGCAGACGGGGAACATACAGGACTTATTCCAGTTCACTCGAAGGCCGGACAACTCGCTGAATTGGTCTATTAGTAGGAATAAATTGGCTAGGGCAGCAGTCGTATCGCGTAGATAAATTAGTACGTCATCAGCATATAAAGAAATAATGTGCCAGTTACCATCGGCCCACAAGCCCGACGCGGTTTCCTCCCGCCGTAATCGTATAGCAAGAGGTTCCATCACCAGGGCGAAGAGTATTGGTGACAGGGAGCATCTCTGACGGGTCCCCCTTTGAATGGGGAAGGAATCAGATACGCTTTGTCCAGTACGAACCCTAGCACAAGGAGCTGTGTAGAGAAGTTTTATCCATCGCAACATTTGGGGACCGACACCAAAGCGCCCCAGTGCCCACCATAATTATGGCCATCCCAAAGTATCAAACGCCTTCTCAAAGTCTAAAGATACCGCCACTGGGGAGCCGTCTCCCCCGGACAGTGTATCAATGAGGTGGCAGAGACGTCGAACGTTACCATAAGTAGTTCTATGAGGGACAAAACCATTTTGGTCGGGATGAATCAAGGAAGGAAGTAGGGGGAGCAACCTGTTGGCCAATAGTTTACTAAGGATCTTATAATCAATATTGAGCATGGAGAGGGGACGATAGGAGCTCACTTCGAGGGGATCCTGACCAGGCTTTGGAAGGACCACAATGAGTGCTTCGTTCAATGTAGAGGGGAGTGCGCCCCGCTGGTACGACGTCTCGTACAAAGTCAATAATTTGGGTGTGAGAGTGGTCCAATAAGAGGCAAAGAACTCTATGGGGAGACCCTCTGGGCCTGGAGTCTTCCCCCTAGCCATCTGTTGTATTGCGAGGTTCACCTCATCTATTTGCAGTGGAAGGTCTAGGTCCTGTCTCTGTTGTTGTGTAAGGGAGGGCACCCGAAGATCCTTTAATAACGGGTGAAGATCAAACGTAGGGGGGTCGGCCGTGCTGTATATAGATTTTTATAATAATGAGCGAAGGTTGCGTTAATTGCTTCCTGTGTATTGACCACTGTACCATGTTCGTTACGGATTGCACCCAGTACTATTCGTGGAACCTCAGAACGTAGTAACCATGCTAATATATGTCCTGGTTTGTCACCCTCTCTGTGTTGTTGCAGAGAGTATGTCTTATAATCTAATTTGCCGAGTCTGTGGGAGTCCTCCCGGTGTTGGCGGCGCCGCGTGGATAGACATTGACGGACGGAAGGGTCAGTAACAACTGCAACCTCCAATTGCTGTATTTCGTGTTCAAGCTTCCCTATACTGTGGGTAAGGGCCGATCTTGCTCCCCAGGAGGAGGCCATGCAATGGCCTCGAATCACAACCTTCATAGCATCCCATTCTGTTCTAGGGTCCCCAGCAAATCCTTCATTGTGTTTAAAATACTCCATAACGGTGGCACCAAGTTGAGTTTTAAACTGCATGTCTTGGAGATCTGCCACTTGCAGCCTCCATAATGGGATTCGCGGTCTGGTTGGCCCCCATTGGAACGACACTCTAAGGGGATTATGGTCCGACCAAGTTCTACACAGATATTCCGGGCTACGGATGTGTGGCCACAATATGGAATTACAAAAAATATAATCTAGTCTAGTGTGTATATGGTAGCTAGGGGCATAATACGAATATTCCCTATCGTCTGGGTGGTGTAAACGCCATATGTCGGATGAGTGCATAGTGATTGACCAGCGTTGAAAATGTTTAGTGGCTAGGAGACCAGGGGTGTTTGGCATGGGAGGAGTCGAGCGATCCATTGCAGTATGCTAAATACAGTTAAATTTGCCACCCCATAGACTAGGAGTATTGGGATCTAACAATAGGGTAGGAGTTAAATCATCGAAAAACGTGCCTTGTAGGGCGTTAGGGCCATATATAGAAGTCAAGAGAATAGGGCGCCCATTTAGGAGGCCATCCAATATGACATACCGGCCCTCCCGATCCACATGAGATCTAGTTTTAGTGAATGGTACTTCCGGCGCGAGCCATATCAGGGCGCCTCTGGCATACGCGGAATAGCTATTGCCAAACATTTGACCCTTCCAGCGCTGCTGCAATTTAAGTAATTCACTGTGAGTCAAGTGTGTTTCTTGCAGGCAGGCGATATGGATATGGCACCGTGGGAGGAAAGTGTATATTCTATATCTTTTTATGGGATTACCTAATCCACAGATATTCCAGGTTAATATATTATAGTCCATAGTCATAGGCAGTAGGAGTGTAAAAGCATAGCAATACTCCCTCTCCCCTCCCCTGGAACCCCAAAAAGGAAGCAATCCCCCTCATGTCTAACACCAAGCAGGCTCTAACCACAAAAAACATTGGAACAACTCCCGGATCCCAGGCCTGTATCGTAACCGATAGCATGCCATAACCCCATAAAAGAGGAACAAAAGCACGTAACACTTTATATGAAACAGCTCTGACTAAGAGATAGTATACCCGCAGTATCCCCTGCGGTCGGGGGGAGTTGTATGTATCATGAGATACAATAGAGAGCATTCCAGGGACCCCGGAATAGCTTCATACAATTGCGCCCTGGGGCCACGAGAGAGATAGGAAGCGCTACTAATATGGAGACACGGGACAAACATCACCAATATTTAGGAGCCATAGTGTGTGGTGTGTCAAAGATCATTAGCAAGTCTTGGAGTTATCAGGGGGGCACGTTCATCGGCAGAGGTCCTGGAAGGTGACATGGCCCCAGTATCTGAATCGGAAGGGAACTGGAACTTGTCGGATAAGGCCAAAAAGGAGTTGTGAGAGAAGTGCGCTGCTTCCTGTATCACCTTCTCTTGTTCAGTGACCGCTTGAGCACGAGAGGGGCCAGCTTTACTTGGTTTCCGCTTGCGTCGTTTGGAGTGTGGGGTCAACCAAGTGGTGTCCTCCAGAGTGTCTGAAGCTGAGTGCACCAATCCCTTCGCATGCAACCAGGTCCACGCATCCTCTGGGGATTGAAAAAGTCTAGTGGCCTCACCGTCAATCACACGTAATTTAGCTGGAAATAAGAGCGCATATTTATAATTTAGTTCCCAGAGGCGTTGTTTTACTTTGGTGAAGGAGTTACGCTTCGCCTGTACTTCGGCTGTAGAGTCAGGATATGCTGATATTGCGGCATTTTCGTACTGCCATGGGCCGTGGGAGGGAGAGCGCTGTAAAATTAAGTCTCTATCGCGGAAATTCAATAACCGGGCGATAATGGGTCGTGGCGGCGCCCCTGGGCGGGGGGCCCTGCCGGGGATTCTGTGTGCTCTCTCTACGGAGAAAAATTTTGGAGGCTTGCCGTCTATCAATCAATCAATCAATCAATCACTGCATTTGTAAAGCGCGCTACATACCCGCAAGGGTCTCAAGGCGCTGGGGAGGGGGGGTGCTACTGGTCGAAGAGCCAGGTCTTGAGGAGTCTTCTGAAGGCCAGCAGGTCCTGGGTCTGTCGTAGGATGGTGAGGAGAGTGTTCCAGGTCTTGGCGGCGAGGTAGGAGAAGGATCTGCCACCGGCTGTGGTTTTTCGGATGCAGCGGACTGTGGCGAGGGCGAGGTTGGCTGAGCGGAGGCTTCGGGTGGGGGTGTGGAAGCTGAGTCGGTTGTTGAGGTAGGTGGGTCCGGTGTTGTGCAGTGCTTTGTGTGCGTGGATCAGGAGCTTGAAGGTGATCACGTGGTCAATCAGCCATTGTTCCACAAAGAGTTCAGTATTGGGTGCTTCAACCTGTTCAGGGAACCCCACAAGTCTAATGTTGTTTCGGCGAGACCTGCCCTTGGCGTCCTCTGCCCGATTATGTAGGGTGGTCAGATCCAGTTGCATTTGTTTCAGTTGGGAGTGCAGGTCTTGCACCGTGGGACAGAGAGCTGCCAATGAGGATTCCGTTTCTTCCACACGATCAGCCAATTTACAATGGTCGGCCCCGAGGTAGGGTAACGTCAGTGGCGATTGTGTTTAATCTGGTTTCCAAGGACGTTTTGGTGTTGAGAATAGCCTGAAGAACCTTCTCGAATTGGGCAGAGTGGGATTTGAGTGTAGTGTCTAGTCGTGCCAGGGTCTCCAAGACTCCCCCCTCCTTTGAGGCGAGATCCAGCTCAGGTCCCGGAGCCCTGGGCGCCTTAGGTTTGCCTATCATTGCCGCCCAGGGAGGGACATAACGGAGCAATGGAGAAGAGCACCGGAGGGAGCAATACAATGAGCAGAGGTAGCGGTGTGGAGTTCTGTGAAATCGATATGCAACATCAAGAGCAGGTAGCACCGGAGCGAAGGTAAGTCGCCAGGTGCCCCCAGGGCCCAGAGGAGTCACAAAAAGTTTCTAGGCAGGTAATAGTTGAGGCAGTATTTTCTCGCAACTATGACGCAACCAGCTCGAGGGGGAGAACTCCCTACCAATATCCAATGGTCCAGTAATCACCAGTTTTAAGGGCGCTTTTAATAGTTCTGCTCACCTCTGCATAGTAGTCCGTCGCTTTGCTGGATGCACCCGCTAATGAAAATCCCTCTCGGTGTCTGCAGAGCGTGTGCTGTAAGTACTATATGTAGGGACCCCAGTAAGAGGAAGGGTTGGCTGCCGTATTGGAGCAGCTCGTTGCCGGTAGTCAGTGGTCACCAGTGTCTCAGAGTCTCCAGAGATGTGTCCAAAACGCTCCGGGACCCCTGGCCAGGGGCCAACCAGCAGTTCCAATGTACAGCGTGAGTATGTGGGGCCACAGTAGGCCCAGCCGGGTAGATCATGCGGGCCGCCGTCACCCGCGGGAGAGGCCTCCCAAGCGGTGGGGGTACGGCACGAGCACCCGCAAGAACGATGGAGCGCACGTGGCCCTCCAACAAGTCAGGAGGCACCGCGGATCCGGAGGCGGGGCACGCCCACAATGAAGGCCGAGCGCTCGCCCAGGTCCACCCAGGCTGTATCGGGTCCGGTTGGGGCAACACGTTAGGGTTCCCTCGTGTCGCCCCACTCAGCGCTCACCTGGCCAGCGCTGGCGTGCTAATGGGTCCCTCCTCCGGCGGCGCCCCAGCGCAGTGTCAGGCCACGCCGTTTGGGCCCCGGCCGCGGCAGAGCATGTGGGACAGCGGGCACCCCGCCACCCCAAAAACACCAGCTAGCTGTCCCCGGAGCCTCCAGGCAGGGTTCCCTCGGGCCCCAGGGCAGCGACACGTTGTGTCAGGAGAAATGTTCCGGCAAGCTCAAATTCAGTGAGCAGGAATTGGAGGTGCTCACTTAGGAGGTTGTCAGGAACCATGACAAACTCTTTGGGAAGAACTCACTACAGGTCCCTGAAAGTGAGAAAAGTAAACTCAGACAAACATCTGTGCAGTGGGTGTTGCGCAGCACTCTGTGGAGGAAATTCGCAAGATATGGTATGACCTGCGTTCCCGTGCCAAAGAAAGGGTAGCCACCAGGCTAAAGGAGGCAAGGAGCACCGGAGGAGGACCACCCATCCAGACACCGTCCACACCAATGGAAGACATGGTGTAGTCCACACTGCTTCCGGAAGCCGTCAGTGGTGTCACTGACATTGACACCTCTGGGACACCCAGCACCAGCAAAAGTAAGTCCAACAATGATGCGTATCCCCATAAGTGCATGAACAAATGTCCCCTGGAAATAGCTATTAGCTTGATGCAGCGTGATAAGTAGTCCATGTCACATCTTACATACAACGCAACATTGCCTTATGGGAGTGATGGGCCACAATCCTAAGGTCAATAAACCACTTTAAAAACAGCTGGGTGTTAAGCCACATAGAGAAACAACACACACTAGTCACAGTGATACAGTGTCAGAGTAGACAATTTACTGTTGTGCTACTGATTGTGAGATACAAATAAATTACATGCTGCACATTGTCGTAGCAGATGTCCCGGGTCCAGCTTCAGCAGAAGGTGGAAATGTGGGGAATGTTGAAACACAGCCACAGTCCAACTCCAACACAAGTGAGTCTCTCAGTATTGCACCAACCAGAAGCAGGGCAAGGGTGAGATGCCGGATGAACTCCCTACACCACCCCCAGAGGATAGATCCACAGGAACACAGCAGTCCCTGCCCCAGCGTCACTCAACTCCCGTCAGGAGGTGTCACGATGCAGGCAGACAGTACAGGAAAGAGAGGGCCCATCAATCTTTGGTGGGCTCGAAGCTTCCATGCTGAAGGTGCAGCGCCTGCAATGCAAACACATGAGGTCAATGCACAGGCAGTTGGTGTCATTCAATCAGAACATGGGCGCAATGAACAAGCATTTGGAGTCACTGCATGAGGGACAGCAAACAGCAGCCGAAAACACAAAAGACTTGGCAAATGCCATTAGGGACCTCTGCACTGAGATTCAGCAGGAGCGTGTCAGCCACCGTAGGCACCATCACCTATTTATGAGAAGGTTTGATGGGTTTTGCAGATCGGTCAATAGGCCTGCTAGTTCAGCTGCCATGATGTCCCGACGTACTGTGGACATACAGGTGGAGATGGCAAACTGCAGTTGGGACGTTGCACAGGGCTTGGTGCAAATAACCAATGTCCTGGATGCAATGCAGACAGCACACAATGCTACAAACGCCGAACTGGGTGATGGAGATAGTGAGGAGTTCTCTAGCTTCAGCAGTCTTACAGCCCCTGTGATGGATCCTAGGCGTTGCAGTACCAGACACAGTACTGCCAGTGAACCCGCTACAAGAGGTGCCAGTGGGGCCACTGAGCACTCAAGTGGAGTGTGTGGATGCAGAAAGTAATGTTAAGGCCTACAGGAGACTACTGTAACATGTAGCTCTACAGTTATACTATGATGTTAATAGTGTGACACTGTTATTTGCACATGGTAGCCTATGCTTCATGGCTATGTCCTTTTGACACATACATTACTGAAGTCAAGGTAGTAAAGTTGCTAACTACAGAAAGACACGAAATTGCAGTGGTGTTGTCATTACTTACATTAGAAATGGTTGTGCATGATGTCAGCACGTCTTTGCCTGCCCTCTGCTGCACTGGTCCTGTCTAGTGGGTGATGGGGGGGTAAGGGATCACCATCTTCATCTGAGTCAGGCTCCATTGGTTCAACAGGTATGCCCCTTCTTGTTGCTATGTTGTGCAACATTGCACATGCGGCCATTATTTTACATGTCGTCTGTGGGCTGTACTGAAGTGCCCCTCCACTTTTATGGATGCACCTGAAGCGGCTCTTCAGGAGAATGAACATCTGCTCCACAACACTGCGGGTTGTCCTGTGTGCAGCATTGTATGGGTTCAGGTAGGGAATCAGTATTTAGGTGCTCACTGCGTAGGCACTGTCTCCTGGAATGAACAGAGGGTAAAATGAGTACTGTTGGAATCTGCAGTCACTATTTCTTCAATGCAACATAGTCATCTATTATTTTACCCAGTAGGTATCCTTCGCCAAACTTCCCAGCTAGCAATTGTATGAATTGCACTGTGGCGAAAGATGTAGGAGTCATGTGTGCTATCTGGGTATCTGGCCACAAGATCGGTAATGAGGTTAGAGGCATTGCTAATCGCCAGTATGTTCATGGAATAAAGGTTTTTACGGTTGCGATAAACATACTCTGTGGAGATGGTGGACAGATAGCTACATGTGTCCCATCGATGGCACCTATGACGTGGAAATTGTGCAATCTGATGAAAATTTACTTTTGTTTTTTGTAATATCTGTGGGGTGTTGGGGAATCTTATGTGTTCCTGTATTTTGCTCAGCATGGCATTTAGAAATGCTTTAAAGAATCGTGAGGGAGCACTCTGTGAGACCCCTCCTTCCTGCTGCATCTATGACCCCTTGATAGCTCCCTGAGGCTAATAGGTGCAGGGAGCATAATACCTGCACATGGGTGGGTATGCTATTGGTCCTGTGTGTGGTGCGCTGCAGTAGGGGTTGTAGATCAGCTATCAGGTCAAGTATCATGGCTTAGCTTAACCTGTACTTATCATAGATTTCCTCCTCTGTCTGGTCAAAAAGGGTTATGCGCACTCTGAAAATGCGCTCCGGTCTCCTCCTCCCTCTCCTCAAACCTGCCAAGATCCTCATTCTCCTCGCCATCACGTAGAGTGCAGCCATTGTGGAAAAGTGGCTGAGGCATTCTGGGCCTCTTAATATAGGTTGCATCTGGTTACTACCTGATTTCAATTTGTGGTAAATTGCATGTGCAAAAGGCCATTCTGCCAATTTTCGCAATTTGCAAATTTTTGATGCATCCCATAGCGACATGGTTTTGCATTCCGCAATCAGCATATCGCAAATTGTGCCATGATTTTGCGGATCGCTATCTGCGATTCACTAAACTGTGTCGCAGTTTGCGTCTCGCAAATAGCGATTCAGTATTTCATGTCACCATTTGCGATACGCTGATTGCAACACGCAAAACCATGTCATATTTGCAAAAATTCACAATTTTTGCGATTCTGTTTTTTTTTCACATTGTGAATGCCTTTCATACATCTCAGGGACCATTTTTGCATTCTCAAACGGCCGATTTTTGCTATTCGCACCATTTGCGAATGCAAAAAAGCTTGATACATCTGGCCCCATATTAGGCCAAGGGTGGGAACTGCAGTATGTTACAAAAATTCTGAATGCAAGAAGAGTATCATAAGCTGTTTGCTATATTAAAACGTTATGTTTCTTAAATAAATGTTTAACATGATTTCTGTCTTGTGTGCATCTTCTTTATGATGGTGTTGCTTTGATATAACTGCATTAAGTGAAGAATGTGGATGAGGATGGTAAGTATTTGTTTTGCATTATTGTAGCACTTTACAGGGTGTCACTTTGCGCACTTCTTGGGCATTTCTATCATTTATTTTTATATATATTTGTCGATAAACCTCATGGAGATGAACATCAATTCTAGATTTAAAGTATTAGAATCAAATGTAGTGCCTAATGTATTTAATTTTTAATTTAGTCATATTTGTGCTTTACTTTTTTAGACATTACAAAGTATTCCCTGGTCACATTTAGGCCATCTAAAACATAGTGAGCAGTGTTCAGTCTACATTAGCATAAGTCATTGGTTGAATGGAGTGGGGAGTGTAGGGAAATAGGAAACTTCTCACCCTAAGTTATTTTTTGACAAGGATCTGGGTATTCTTTTATGCTATCTCTTTCCTTAGCAAGGTCATGTAGAAAGCCATCTTTATCCTAGATAAAAATTTGAGTCATTGAGGTCAGACCATCCTTCTTTCCTTGAATTCTTTTACGTCTACTGTGGTTATACTCGGCATATCAACTCTTATGCAAAGTGTTGTATTTGGCTTAATTTGTCTTTTTTCTATATTTTGCAAGACCCTGCGCAACTCTACTACTTGCACAGTGCCTTAGCTATATATAATTTATACATTTGATATATGTTATCTTGTAGATCACTATTATATACATTTGTTGTAAAATGTTAAGAGTAACTTTTGTTCCATTTATATTTGAATTTCACAAGATGTTTAACCCTCCCCTCACTTCTCTTCCCTTAAATTTACAGCTCACATCCAGTTTCAACTTACAATCTTGGAAACGTTTACAGCGGATCTAAATGATAAAACATCAGTGAAGTACATCAACTATAAAATCATGCTTGAGACAGAAGTATGTTTTCTTTGTTTATTTTAATGCATAAATCTGAAGCTTTTATTGTCCATTGTTGGTCTAATTGTCTTTTTGTAGATAGGAACCTTTTCGAAAACAAGCAGTGGTAATGGCAATACGCCTTGCTTATGAATTAAAGTTTCTCTTCACTCATTAATAGGTTTAGGCACTCAGTAAGTCATCATACATACACTGTCACGCATCCTTGATCGCATGTATCCATTCCTCCACCCATCACTCATTCTTCCATTCACCCATTCACTCAACCACGACCACTAAAACATAAACACAAACTCAACAGCATATTCAAGGTAAATTACAAGAATAAAAGTAGGAAAAAGAAAACACGCTGACACCAACATGGAGGGTATATGCATGGAATAAAAAATATAATTAAACATAGCAGCAACGGGCCTCTCAGCCTTAAGAAGACATTACCCCATCAATATTTTCATCTTAAATGGACAATCCTTTTCTTTGTCAAATTTATGTTCAAATGACAACAGTCGTTGGCAAAGCCAATAGGTCTCAGCTTTAAAAGACAGCATTATTTGCTTTCCCAACTTTTTTTGTCAACTGTATGTGAACGCATGGCAGAACCATTTGGCCTTGCTTTACAATAAGCTGCCAGGAGTGGGGTAAAGGTGCATGACGAGCAGGAACTCTCTAGGATAGATAATAGGACCACGGAGGGCACAGGGACTGCCAAGGGTGCTAAATGAAGATCTGTGTAAAAGATGAAGTTACAGGAGAGAAGTCGAGACAAGAGGTAGAGGGTACAGGGAGACTTGCCAGAGAGATAAGATAGGCAGATGCAGATAGAACAGCAGGGCAGAGAAAGTGAAAAAGACCAGATGGTGGAATGCTTTTTCTTGGGGCAAACATCTGGAAGCAGCAAGAGGAAGGTGGAGGGAGAATAGCTGGGGTGAAAAAGGGATGAGGTGTAGAAGATACATGTAGGGAGTTATATAGACAGAGGGCTGCAGGGGAAATGTGTGCTTGTGCATGAAACAGAGAGACATTACAATTTAAATAGCTGGAGAAAAAATGTGGAGGAGAGTCGGATTAGAACAAATAGAAAGAAAGGGAGTGTGCACAGGTTAGAAGTCGTAAAATACTCACATTTTCAATTAGACTGCTGAGGAAACAGAGGTCACTGGTGAGCCATTCCATTCTTTAAGAACTAGCAGGATCTATTGTTTACATCTCTGATCTTTTTCTGGCAGTTTTGCCTTTGCCGTTAATTCATTTTACCACCAAAGAATACATGTGCTTAGAACTTCCGGTGCAGGTCATCAGTAACTAGGAATATTATACATTAGGGTGTTTTTTCCTGGGCTGGATGAAGTCAGAATTCCTGAGTCTGAATCATTATCTGCAAAACACTGATACATTTTAATGGCCTATGGGATCTGCAAATTAAGCAGCAGACAAACGTGACAAATGTTTAATTATGTGAACATCATCACCTAATTCTAGTGGCCCTGCCTATATCTAAGCCATACAACATGATGTAAGTGCCATTGGAATAACCTGTAGTGTTCCTCCTAATTTAAGTTCAAGCCTTACTATGCAGAAGGTGGAACTTTACAAGGACGTTTACTGACAGCAGAATACCTCCTAGGCCTTCTTGCCATAAACGTCTAAACCTCAAGGATATGCCTGTTAGTGTTTGTTGAAATTTACTGCATTTCCATTGCGCTTCACCTTTTGGCTAGAGCCACAGTGGGGCAGAGAGTGTAAGGAAATGTAGGAAAGTAGCCTCTTTCTAGCTTGGTTACCCCCAGATTTGGCCTGTTTGTCATTGTTCTTGACTGTGTCTTCTGGGATCCTGCTAACCGAGACCCCAGTAGTTATGCTCTCTCCCCTCAATTTAGTTGTTGGTAACAGTTATCACTGTATTTCATCCCACAATTGGCACACAGGCTTCCTCATTATAAGTCCCTAGTGTATGGTACCTAGGTACCCAGGGCATTGGGGTTCCAGGGGATCCCTATGGGCTGCAGCATATTTTTTGCCACTCATAGGGAGCCCAAGCAAAGGTTTCTGCAGGACTGCCATTGCAGCTTGCGTGAAAAGGTGCAAGCACCCTTTCACTGCCAATTTTCACTATACCAGGTCACTTATAAGTCACCCCTATGCAGGCCTTCCAGCCCAGAGCGCAGGGTGCAAAGAAACTGGGTATGAGGGCACTCCTGCACCAGCAGAGGTGCCCCCATGAACTCCAGGCCCATTTTCCCAGACTTTCCCGGATTTCTTCGGACCCGTGTACTAGACATGACATATGTCAATAGTAAGGTCCAGTTAAATAATGGTAACTATGAACAAAGGCATGTGTGGTATCAAACGTATTGGAATCATACCTCAATGCTTTTTCAAGCATTGATTGTATGATTTCATGCACTCCGGGGGATCCTTAGAGGTTCCCCAGTATTGCCATTACAGCCTCCTGAGGGTTTCCAGCAGCCCAAGCTGCTGCCACCTCCCAGACAGGTTTCTGCTCTCCTGTTGCTTCAAATGCTCAAGCTCAGGAAGGCAGAACAAAGGACTTCCTTTGGGAGAGGGGCTTTACACCCTCTCCCTTTGGAAATAGGTGTTACAGGCTTGGGGGGGTAGCCTCGCCAAGCCACTGGTAATGCTTTGAAGGGCACATTTGGTGCCCTACTTGCATAATCCAGTCTACACATTTTCAGGGACCCCAGTCCATGCACTGGTACGAAACTGAACAAAGGAAAGGGGAGTGACCACTCTCCTGTCCATCACAACTCCAAGGGTGGTGCTCAGAGCTCCTCCAGAGATCCCTGGGTTTTGCCAACTTGGATTCAAGGTTGGCAGGGAACTCTGGGAGCACCTGAGTGGTCAGTGCCAGCATGTGATGTCAGAGCCCCCTCCTGATATGTGGTTACCCAGCTAGGTGACCAATCCCCCTTTCAGGGCTATTTAGCATCTCTCTCTTGGGTGGTTCCTCAGATTCATATTACAAGACTCCAGCAGGAATCCTCTGCACCCTCCACTTTGAATTCTGACAGAAGAAACTGCATCTGGACGCTCCAGGCCCCGACAAGCTGCAAAAAGAAGCAAGACGCCTCCTGCAACATTGTATCCATGGCTCCTCCTCCCAGCAGCTGCAACATTTCCCCAGTCGTGCATCCTCTAAAGACAGGTCGTCTTCAGCCTGCATCAGAAGGAAGAAGGAATCTCCCTTGAGAGAAGGAGTAACTCCCTTGCTTCTGCAGGCACTAACTGTGTCGACGACTGGCTGCATGATTCCCCTCTCCTGCTGAATTGCATGGATCCTGCATCACGTGCTGTGGACTGAAGTGGTCCCCATGGTCCTCTCTTCCAGCTGTCCAACTTGGCTGGAGGTAAGCCCTTGCCTGCCCACGTAGGACAGGACCCCCATGCACCACATCCTTTACAGCTGCCAAGGCTTGTTTGCATATTTTCCACAAGATCTTCAGGCATCCTAAAGCTCCAGTCCCCAGCACTCCATCCTGTGACACGCAGCTCCCTGAGTGTTTCTCTGGCGGCACAGGAGCCTTTTTCGTAGTGCTGCGAGGGCCTCTTCCTCGACTTTTGTGTCCCTGTCCTGTGAGACTCCTGTGTGTGCTGCTTGGGCTTCTGTGGGCTCTCTGTGTTGCTGAAGCCCCCTTTCTGACACTCCCCCTCCTGGGTAGAGTCCACCTGGTCCTTCCTGGTCCCCGGCAGCTCCACTTTCCGCTAACCACGAGTTTTGCATGTGCCAAGGCTTGTTGGCAGAATCTGAAGACGCAAACCCGACTGCAATCCTCCTTCCAGCATGGAACATCACCTGCATCCTCCAGGAACTCGACTTCATCTTCTTGGGTGCAGTGCTGACTCTTCTTCTTCACTGTTGACTCACCTCCTGCACCTTCAGTCTGGTGAGTAGGGGCTCCTGCCCTTCCGGGACTCCGCTGTGCTTCTTGGACTTGGTCCCCTTCTTCCACAGGTCCTCTTGTCCAGGAATCCACTGTTGGTGTCTAGCAGTCTCTTCTGGGTTTTGCAATATTGTTCTTTCCTTCTAAGTGGGTGTTCTGGGGAATTTTCATTGATTTACTCCTGCTTTCCTGGTTGCTGGGGTGTGTTGTGGTACTTACCTTTGAGCTTTCCTGGTACTCCCAGCTCCTCTCTACAAACTCCACTTACCTAGGTGAGGGAGCGACTTTCGCATTCCACTTTTTTAATATATAGTTTGTGCTCCTCCTAGGGCTATTTCTCTCTAGTGTGATTTTCACTATTTGCACTGTTTTCTATCTGTTTTTATGCCTATTTCTGCATACCAATGTATATAATTTGTATATTACTTACCTCCTAAGGGAATATAGCCTCTATGGTATTTTTGGTATTTGTGTCACCAAAATAAAGTACCTTTATTTTTGTAAGACTGAGTGTTTTATTTCATGTGTGTAATTACTGTGTGACCTCAGTGGTATTGCATGACCTTTGCATGTCTCCTAGATAAGCCTTGGCTGCTCATCCACAGCCACCTCTAGAGAGCCTGGCTTCTAGGCACTGACTACACTACACTAATAAGGGATACCTGGACCTGGTATAAGGTGTAAGTGCCATAGGTACTGCCCACACACCAGGCCAGCCTCCAACAGGAAAGAGCTATCATTAAAAAAAGTATTAAAAAGACTTGGATTAAGGGGGTACAGGGAAAGCAATGAATTATCTAGGAGGAATGGTGGAAAGGGACTATTAAGGGGAAAACGCACACAGGGGAATGAGCAAGAAGTAGATTACAAGCACAACCACGGAGTGCTGAAAATAAAATAAAACCTTATCTGAAAGCTAGCAAGGTTACCAGTGAAAGAATACATGTCAATCAGGCAGAACACTGTTAGTCCTAGACTCCGGAATAGGAAGGGATGTTATTGAATCATGGGCAGGGAAGTGAGCATGGGCCTGGACCAAAGAGCATTATGGCCCTCATTACAACCCTGGCGGTCGGTGATAAAGCGGCGGTAGTACCGCCAACAGGCCAGTGGTTAAAAAAATGGAATCATGACCACGGCAGAAACCGCTCAGACAGACAGCCACTTTAACACACCAACCGCCAGGGCGAAACCAACAAGCACCACAGCAGTAATCACCAACAGCCAGGCAGAAGACAATGTTCCACCCACTGAATTATGACCGGCCTATCCGCCACCTTTTCCGGGGCAGTACCAACGACATCAAAAGCCTGGAGGAATCACTGCACAGAAGGGAAACGACTCATCTCAGGAGACTCAGGAAAGAACCACGCCGCCATGGAGCCCGAGTTGCATGTCTTCCCCATGCTTGTCTATCTTCTGCTTCACTGTGAACACCAATGCCGGCGAAGACGACCACAGTGGGTACTTCCGCCTAGCACACAGGGGAGGGAGGGAGGAAAAAGAGAGTGACACACACACGCAACACACACACCCCCACCCCCATACACACAAGGAGATTCAGTAACATTACATACTCACCCCGTACCCCTCAGGAATAATGCAAGGTCAAAATGATTTGAAGAAAGTGAGTGCAATACGTAAACATACTATGAATAAGTGCAACAAAAAACAAATGGATATACATTTGTACAAATGTAGGGACAATGCCCAGTCCTCAATGTCCGTGGGCCACAGGACCAAAACACATAGGCCAAGGCCCCACCTCACTCCTGCAACAACACAGAGAGAACACTGCAGGGGCATCAGGTTGAAAACAGACATGCAACTCAGGGGGACGGGAAATGGGGGTGCACCTCAGCTGGAAGATGGTACAACGCCACTGGCCCTGGAGTGGACAATGTAGGAAGGTAGCCTCTTTCTAGCCTTGTTACCCCCACTTTTGGCCTGTTTGTGAGTATATGTCAGGGTGTTTTTACTGTCTCACTGGGATCCTGCTAGCCAGGGCTCCAGTGCTCATAGTGGAAACCCTATGTTGTCAGTGTGTTTGATCTGTGTCACTGGGATCCTGCTAGCCAGGACCCCAGTGCTCATAAGTTTGTGGCCTATATGTGTTACCTGTGTGGTGCCTAACTGTATCACTGAGGCTCTGCTAACCAGAACCTCAGTATTTATGCTCTCTCTGTTTTTAAAATTGTCACTGCAGGTTAGTGACACATTTACCAATTCTGATTGGCACACTGGAACACCCTTATAATTCCCTAGTATATGGTACCTAGGCATTTCTTTTGCCATCCATAGGGAGCTCAGACAATTCTTACACAGAACTGCCACTGCAGCCTAGGTGAAATAACGTCCACATTATTTCACAGCCATTTTACACTGCACTTAAGTAACTTATAAATCACCTATATGTCTAACCCTCACTTAGTGAAGGTTAGGTGTAAAGTTACTTAGTGTGAGGGCACCCTGGCACTAGCCAAGGTGCCCCCACATTGTTCAGGGCAATTACCCCGGACTTTGTGAGTGCGGGGACACCATTACACATGTGCACTACATATAGGTCAATACCTATATGTAGCATCACAATGGTAACTCCAAACATGGCCATATAACATGTCTAAGATCATGGAATTGTCACCCCAATCCCATTCTGGTATTGGGGGGACAATTCCATGCTTCCGCGGGTATCCAGCATAGAGCCAGGGTACTGTCAAACTAACTTTCCGGTGGGTCTCCTCTGCAGCTACCGGTGCTGCCAACCCCTCAGACAGGTTTCTGCCCCCCCTGGGGCCTGGGCAGCCCAGTCCCAGGAAGGCAGAACAAAGGATTTCCTCTGAGAGAGGGTGTTACACCCTCTCCCTTTGGAAATAGGTGTGAAGGGCATGGGAGGAGTAGCCTCTCCTGGCCTCTGGAAATGCTTTGAAGGGCACCCGTGGTGCCATCCTAGCATAAGCCAGTCTACACCGGTTCATGGATCCCCCCAGCCCTGCTCTGGCACGAAACTGGACAAAGGAAAGGGGAGTGACCACTCCCCTGACCAGCACCTCCCAGGGGAGTTGCCCAGAGCTCCTCCAGTGTGTCCCAGACCTCTGCCATCTTGGATGCAGAGGTGTGAGAGCACAATGGACAGCTCTGAGTGGCCAGTGCCAGGAGGTGACGTCAGAGACCCCTCCTGATAGGTGCTTACCTTTCACTGTAGCCAATCCTCCTCTGTGGGCTATTTAGGGTCTCTCCTGTGGGCATCTCACCATATGACGAATGCAAGAGCTCACCAGAGTTCCTCTGCACTTCCCTCTTCGACTTCTGCCAAGGATCGACTGCTGACTGCTCCAGGATGCCTGCATAACAGCAACAAAGTAGCAAGAAGACTACCAGCAACATTGTAGTGCCTAATCCTGCCGGCTTTCTCAACTGCTTTCTGGTGGTGCATGCTCTGAGGGCTGTCTTCCTTCACCCTGCATAGGAAATCCAAAAGAAATCTCCAGTGGGTTGACGGGGTCTTCCCCCTGCTACCGCAGGCACCAAACTTCTGCTTCACTGGTCCTCTGGGTCCCCTCTCATCTCGACGAGCGTGGTCCCTGGAACACAAGAGCTGGATCCAGGTGACCCTCACAATACAGTGGTCCTTCTGTCTAAGTTTGGTGGAGATAAGTCCTTGCCTCCCCACGCTAGACAGCAATCCTGTGTACTGCGTGAACTGCAGCTGCTAGGGCTTCTGTGCACTCTTGCAAGGATTCCTTCATGTACAGCCTAGCCCAGTTCCCCAGCACTCTGTCCTGCATTGCCCAACTCGCTGAGTTGGACTCTGATGTCGTGGGACCCTCTTTTGTTGCTCTGAGTTGACCGTCGTCCTCAGATCCTCTAAGTGCCTGTTCAGGTGCTTCTGCTGGTGCTGCCTGCTTTTGCCAGGGCTCTCCTTATTGCTGAGTGCCCCCTCAGTCTCCTCCTCCAAGGAACTAGCTCTTGGTCCTTCCTGGGCCCTGGCAGCACCCAAAATCCTCAAACACGACTCTTGCAGCTAGAAGGCTTGTTTACGGTCTTTCTGCATGGAAACAACACTGCATCCTCCAGCATGCCATGGGACATCTTCTGACCAAAGGATACGTTCCTGACACCTTCCCTTGTTGCAGAATATTTGGCTTCTTCCACTCGGAGGCAGCCCTTTTGCACCTTCATCCGGGGTTTAGTGGGCTCCTGCCCTCCCTATACACTTGCGTGACTCTTTGTCTTGGTCCCCTTCCTTTACAGCTCCTCAGGTCCAGGAGTCCGTCTTCAGTGTTTTGCAGTCAGTTGTTGTCCTTGCAGAATCCCCTATCTCGACTTTACTGTCTTTCTGTGGTAGTAGGGTAACTTTAATCCTACTTTTCAGGGTCTTGGGGTGGGGTATCTTGGACACCCTTAGTGTTTTCTTACACTACCAGTGACCCTCTACACAGTACACTAGGCCTGGGGTCCATTCGTGGTTTGCATTCCACTTTTGGAGTATATGGTTTGTGTTGCCCCTAGGCCTATTGGCTTCTATTGCATTCTATTGTGTTCTACCATGTTAGCACTACTTTTCTAACTGTTTACTTACCTGATTTTTGGTTTGTGTGTATATTTTGTGTATTTTACTTACCTCCTCTGAGATACTTTTGGCATATTGTCACTAAAATAAATTACCTTTATTTTTAGTAACTCTGTGTATTGTGTTTCTTATGATATAGTGCTATATGATATAAGTGGTATAGTAGGAGCTTTGCATGTCTCCTAGTTCAGCCTAAGCTGCTCTGCTATAGCTACCTCTATCAGCCTAAGCTGCTAGAACACTACTAATCTACTAATAAGGGATAACTGGTGTGGATGAGCTGCCAAGGCCTAACTAGGAGACATGCAAAACTCATGCAATACCACTGTAGTCACACACTACTCACACATGAAAGAAAATACTCAGTACTACAAAAATAAAGGTACTTTATTTGGTGACACAAATGCCAAAAATACCATAGAGACTATACTCCATTAGGAGGTAAGTAATACACAAATTATATACACTACTATGCAGACATAGCTGTAAAAGCATTTAGAAAACAGGGCAAATAGTGAAAATCGCAATAGTTAGAAATGGGCCTAGGGGGAACACAAACCATATACTAAGAAAGTGGAATGCAAAAGTCAGTTTCCCACCTAGGCAAGTGTAGTATGTAGAGGGGCGCTGGGAGTATTAGAAGGCCTTCCCTTGGGGGCAGATCGGCCTATTTTAGTTAGTCCGATCTGCCCCTAAGGGGGCAGAAACCACTAGGTACCAGGGATTTTTGTTTTAAATATTGTTTTTACAGATGGGGATTGACCCCTTAGACAAGAAAATTCATCTTAGGCCATTTCTGCAACGTTGGGGGCAGATCGGCCTATTTCTATTAGGCTGATCTGCCCCCAGGGGGAGCGAAACCACTTAGGCACAAGGGATTGGTGTGTGTGTTTTGTTTAGGGGGGCAGCCCCTTGGGCAAGGTTCGCTCCCCATGTAGACACATTACTGTTGACCATTTCTGCCCCCCTTGGGGGTAGATCAGCCTATTTTTGGAAGGTCCATATGCCTTCAAGGGGGGCAGAAAGCACAGCAGCCATACGCTTACCCCAAATAAATGGGGACAATGTTGTTTTGCCCACTGGTGGGCAGATGAGGCAATTACCCCCGATCCACTCCCCGGGGGGGCAGAAAGCCTACTAGAATCCAGGGAAGTAAAAAATATATATAGTGGGGTGGTGGCTACTTACCAGTATGGGCATGGTTATGCCCCCATCCCAACTAAAGGGGGTAACAGTCTTTCAGCTCTACCTCCACATACTAAAAGATCTTATCCCAATGGCAAGCAAGAGAACATTTGAATATTTGGGGTTTTGGTTTTACATTTGGGCCATGAGAGCTTGTCTAACTCTCAAAATCGTCCCACTTGGAATGATGAGGGCTGCACTTTTTGGACATTGGGATACTGCCATGTAGAAAAATCTATGAGACCTAGACACATCTGAAAACTGAACACCTGGGTGTGTGCAGGGTGGTGTGCTTCACATGCACCCCGCACCATTTTCCTACCCACAATGCCCTGCAAACCTCCAACTTTGCTTGAAATTACACATTTTCCCCACATTTCTGTGATGGAACCTTCTGGAATCTGCAGGAATCCACAAAATTGCTACTACCCATCATTGTTGCATCTATACCGATAAAAATTCTGCCCCACTTGTCAGCCAAAAAACATTGTTTTTTAAACTGCCCTTTTGGATCCGCGTCGGTTCCCCCTCAATTTCAACATGTTTTTGTCTCTTCCCTGTCACAGGCACTTGACCCACCTAAACAAGTGAGGTATCATTTCTATCAGGAGACTGAGCGGAATGTTGGTGGTAGGAAATTTGTGCCTGTGCAGTGAACCCACACAGAAACATGGGAAAAATTGCATTTTTTTAGCTAAATCTGGGGTGGAAGAAGCCAAAGATTCTGCAACAACGGAAGGTGCCAGGAACTTCTCCTTTGGTCAGAAGATGTCCCACTGTGCGTTGGAGGACGCAGAGTTGTTTCCACGCAGAAAGACCGCAAAAAAGCCTTGCTAGCTGCAAGAGTCGTGGTTGAAGATAATGGGGGCTGACTGGGCCCAAGAAGGACCAGGAGGTTGCCCCTTGGAGGAGGAGGCAGAGGGGGCACTCAGCAACAGAAAGAGCCCATGCAGAAGCAGGCAGCACCCACAGAAGCACTTGAACAGGCGTTCAAGAAATATGAGCACAGCGGTTGTCTCAACACAACAAAAAAGGGTCCCACGAAGCTGGTGGTCAACTCAGCGAGTTGAGCAATGCAGGGCGGAGTGCTGGGGACCTGGGCTGTGCTGTGCACAAAGGAATCCTTGCAATCCTTTACCTCCACCAAATTTGGACAGAAGGACCACTGGACTGTCGCGATCACTTGGATCCAGCTCCTGTGTTCCAGGGACCACGCTCGTCGAGATGAGAGGGGACCCAGAGGACTGGTGATGCAGAAGTTTGGTGCCTGCGTTAGCAGGGGGAAGATTCAATTGACCCAAGGGAGATTTCTTCTTGGCGTCCAGTGCAGGGTGAAGGCAGACAGCCCTCAGAGCATGCACCACCAGGAAACAATCGAGAAAGCCGGGAGAATTAGTCGCTACAATGTTAATGGTAGTTGTCTTGCTACTTTGTTGCAGTTTTGCAGGCGTCCTGGAGCAGTCAGCAGCCGATCCTTGGCAGAAGTCAGAGTTGGGAGATGCAGAAGAACTCTGGTGAGCTCTTGCAATCGTTATCTGAAGTGGAACCCACAGGAGAGACCCTAAACAGCCCTCAGAGGAGGATTGGCTACCTAACCAGGTAAGAGCCTATCAGGAGGGGTCTCTGACGTCACCTGCTGGCACTGGCCACTCAGAGGTCTCCATTGTGCCTTCACACCTCTGCATTCACGATGGCAGAGGTCTGGGACACACTGGAGGAGCTCTGGGCACCACCCCTGGTTGGTGATGGACAGGAAGTGGTCACTCCCCTTTTGTTTGTCCAGTTTCGTGCCAGAGCAGGGGCTGGGGGATCTCTCCTCTCAGGCCCTTAACACCTATTTCCAAAGGGAGAGGGTGTAACACCCTCTCGCAGAGGAAATTCTTTGTTCTGCCTTCCTGGGATTGGGCTGCCCAGACCCCAGGAGGGCAGAAACCTGTCTGAGGGTTGGCAGCAGCGTTAGCTGCAGAGAAAACCCCAAAGAGCTAGTTCGGTCCTTGCTGGAGCCCCGGGGATCCATGGGATTGGCACCCCAATACCAGATTTGGCTTGGGGGGACAATTCCATGATCTTAGACATGTTACATGGCTATGTTCGGAGTTACCATTGTGAACCTACATATCAGTATTGACCTATATATAGTGCACTCGTATAATGGTGTCCCCGCACTCACAAAGTCCGGGAAATTGCCCTGAACAATGTGGGGGCACCTTGGCTAGTGCCAGGGTGCCCTCACACTTAGTAACTTTGCACCTAACCTTCACCAATTGAGGGTTAGACATATAGGTGACTTATAAGTTACTTAAGTGCAGTGTAAATTGGCTGTGAAATAACGTGGACGTTATTTCACTCAGGCTGCAGTGGCATTCCTGTGTAAGAATTGTCTGAGCTCCCTATTGGTGCAAAAGAAATGCTGCACCTCATAGGGATCTCCTGGAACCCCAATACCCTGGGTACCTAGGTACCATATACTAGGGAATTATAGGGGTGTTCCAGTGTGCCAATTAGAATTGGTGAAAATAGTCACTAGCCTGCAGTAACAATTTTAAAAGCAGAGAGAGCATAAACACTGATGTTCTGGTTAGCAGAGCCTCAGTGATACAGTTAGGCACCACACAGGGAACAACAATAGGCCACAAACTATGAGCACTGGGTTCCTGGCTAGCAGGGTCCCAGTGACACCTATCAAACACACTGACAAATAGGGTTTGCACTATGAGCACTGGGGTCCTGGCTAGCAGGATCCCAGTGAGACAGTAAAAACACCCTGACATATACTGAAAAACAGGCTAAAAGTGGGGGTAACCAGGCTAGAAAGAGGCTACCTTCCTACACCTTCTCCTTGCCATCGTCAAGCTGTGGAACCCTTACAGCTGAGACAGGAGAAAAAGTCCCCAGTGGGACTCATAAGCAGTGCATCCACCTTCACAATGAGTTCCTTCCGCCTCAGCGCCAAACTTCCCCACCTTAAATAAACGCAAGAGGAATGTCCTGGTAACCTTCCCCCTCCCTTCGAGAAAGTTGGGAAAGTCAAGCGCTGGCTGTACTTGGTCTGTGTTGAAAACACACAAAAGAACTGGCCAGATCCCAATGTGCATTCCCAAGACAGAGCCTTACCTTTCTCTGCTATATACATTCTCATCCTGGTACACTCTGATCACCTTCGCATCCCCCACGATAAGTTCCTTTTTCTGGTGAGAAAAGCAAAAACACAATGAATGTAGAAAACAGGCTGTGTTTGGAAAAATTCCCGAGCCACTGATGTGACAGCATTTGAAGCTAAGCTGAGCTCAAAATGGAGTCAGTGGTCAAGATGGAATCGGTGGTTAAATACAGATAGCATTACACTGGCCCAGACCCTTGCGACACCTGGGGAATAAGACCAGAAGACAAGGTGGTCCCTTGTACCTTATCCATTATAATCTTGAGAAAGGATACCTGCCTTTTCTATATTTGTTGCATAGCGAGTGACAAAGGGCGCCATTGCAATGAATATATCTGATCTCGAGCCTTGGCCAAACTTGGAAATTTAAATAAGTCTTCATCATGACTACCAGGGCATCCTGGCTATCTGTCATGCCATCCATTCCTATGGCGCATGACCTGATGTCCGAGACCAGAGTGATGAGATTTCTGCTTTTGAAGGATGGTGATCTGGTCTCAGGGTGTGTTATGATAAAGATTCTGCTCCTGCTTGGAGGGGGCCAGAGATTCTGTGGGCTGGGTTCTCAGAACCCATGGTGGCCTTAGGCAATGGGGTCTACGGGCCTCACAGAACTCCAATCTGTGGCCAAGTCACAGCTTCTTAACATGAGCAAGCAATGGATGCTTTCCTGGGCCTGGTGAACCATGTTCTGGGTGCTTTGAGACACAGTGGACTGTATAATGGATCCCATGGCCTGAGTCTTCCAGCCCGCAGTCTGCCTGACCTCTGACTCGGGGTCCAGTCAGAACTTCTTAACCCAGACTGGCATGCGAGGGCTCCCAGGCATGTGAGACCCTGTCCTTCGAACTTTAAAAATACAGTGAGGTGGAGGATGGACCTTGCCTTGTCGGGGCTAGCCAGCGGTCTGTAAAATGTTCTAGGCTGTGCTTGGACACCTGTGCTTGTCACAGATTTACAAGTGCACTCCTGAAAGATTTTGTAAAATCCTTTATCAAATGCAAAAATAAATGTTTATATTTTTGTATGCAAAAAACAAGCAATCTTTTAACCCCCTACAACTTTGCCAATTTTGAGGGTTATTTCTTTCTTGTTCCCACATCAGAAAGCTATTTACTGCATCCCTTCATCAGAACTAAGGGCCTGATTTATGAAAAGTTAGCGCCGCCTTTATGTCAATTTTTGACACGAAAGTGGCGCAAACTTACAAAATATAGTTTGTAAGTTTGCGCCACTTTTGTGTCAAAAAATTACGTAAAGGCAGCGCTAACTTTTCATAAATCAGGCCCTAAGTGTCTGACTTTTTTCAGACATAAACGTTTGCGTTTTGGGATGTTCTCAAATTTTGAGGGCATTTCCATCCTGAAACGCACACTCTTCATACACAAGAGGAAATTCACTCACTTGGAAACCTTTGTGTGAATACATCCTTTTGCGAGTGTGATACTAACGTTTGTAAATAAAAAAAAACAATTGTACTTTCCAAAAAGCAATTTGCATTTGTTAATCAGATAGCTTGTAAGCGAGGCCACTATAATCCAGTATCCAAAAGGGGCCAATATGATGTAGTGTAAAATCAAAAGATAAGCTACAATCGTACCAATAGGAAGCATTTACTACTGGTCTCCTGAAAGATCTGCAAGTATTTACTTTTCAGCTGTCAGGTTTGTTGAGTTTTTTTACTGGATTACTTCATGATGTGGCCATAAACCCTCAGTTGACTACTACATGAAGGCAAAGTTCAAAGTTTGCTTCAGTAATTTGCAACAACTGCAGAAACTTACCATTTAGGTATACAAAATTGACAATCTATGGAATTAAGCACCTACTAGGGCCTAATTTTGAAGCACATTTTTGTTGTAAAAGTTATACTTTTAATACAGTGATTAATGTTGCATTGAATCATGTTCAGTTCATTGTCCCTAGTATACCTTAAATAGTGTTGCCTTATTAAGCATTTACCATGTATGCCATAACAGTTGTCAGTCATAGCATAAAGGTACAACTGCAGAGTGTCTAAAGTGCAGAAGACAATATTTAGTCAGCTCACCCAAAATGTCAACAAGTGTTTACTGTGTATTTTGACTACATCAAGTTAGGCCTGTGTTAAACTCATCAAAAATGTTCTTCTTACAGTTTTATAACAGTTACAGAAATTCTCTAAAAGGCTTTGTATCAGCGAATGTTACAGGTTTCAGGTAAGGTTACGGTTTATTAAGTAGCAGATGTATGTCATAGTCCATACATGTAGTTTAATATGATTGATAAATATAAATAAAATATATATAATTGAACTTGCAAAGTATAATTCTACATTCATGCTGTATGAATTCATTTGTTTGCAGAGATATTTAATACTGATTATAATGATAGTAATGATGATATAGTGGTTCATTCCATACTTTTAGCATGTCTAAACACTTTAAGTTTGAGTAGTGGGTCATGTCCACAAACAAGGAATCCCTAACATTAAAAGTAGCTAACACACTAAACTTCTCCCTGATCTCAATATCTCATGTTTGAGAGCACAAACACAACTCTCAAACTTATTAGATTGAATATGTTCTAAAGCTCTTTTGACCTCCTGACTGAACTGAATACAACATGGACCAACTCATCTATCTACATGACCAGATTTTCCTTGGAGACTTCAATCTTCACTGGGGAACTGACACTGACACCCACTCATCTACACTCAACTCCTTACTTGTAATAACATATTACTACATTTATTATCTCCTAGTCCCAAATATGCTACCATCTTGAGCCGTAGGCTGTATCATGATGGTCTTTTCTGTTGCAGAGCCGAACTTCTGTATTATATGCCTGCAGTGTGTAAAGTGATTTCATTTAGACTGATACATTTCTCGGTTTGTGCCTCATTTTCAGACAGCATGACTCAGAAACAGAAAAAAACAAATGTTGCTCACTGTTTCTGAGCTGTATCACTTTATAATAAAGCAATTATTCAGAGAAATATTGGATTAAAAATAATTCACTTTCTGTTCAGCAGGAGCATGAAAAAGACGCTCGGCTATGTGCTGCACCAGAAAAGACCATCATGATATGGCACTTGATCTTTACTAAGAAAGACTTACTTAAAGTCTCACACCATGCTCAAATAGGATGGTGAGATCACTTCCTCGTCTGCTTCACAGCTTTTACATTTACACTATGTAGGAGGCTTGCCTGGTTTGTAGTGTTTACCTATGGTACTTACACCTTATACCAGGTACAGTTATCCCTTATTAGTGAAATGTAGGCAGTGTCTTGAAGCCATGCCTCTAGAGGTAGCTGTAGCTGAGCAGCCAAGACTTAACTAGGAGACATGTAAGCTTATGCAATACCACTGTAGTCACACAGTACTCATACATATGAAAGAAAATATTCAGTGATACACAAATAAAGGCACTTTATTTTGGTGACACAAATACCAAAAACACCATAGAGACTGTACTCCCTTAGGAGGTAAGTAATATACACATTATATACACTAGTATGCAGAAATAGGCATAAAAACTGTTAGAAAACAGTGCAATTTCTGAAAATCACAATAGTCAGAAATGAGCTTGGGGAAACACAAACCATATACTAAAAAAGTGGAATGCCAAATTTCGGGTTCCCACCTAGTCAAGTGTAGTGTGTAAGGGATCGCGGGGAGTACTAGAAAACACCAAAGGTAAGTACTAGAACCCAACCCAGAGCCCAGGAAAGTAGGAGTAAATCACAGTAACTTTCCTAGAACACACAAGAACACAAGAAAGAAGATTATGCAACAACCAGAAGAGACTGCAAAACACCGACAGGTGTAACAGGAGCCCCAGCAAACCCGAAAGAAGGTGCAAAAGAGGAACAACCGGTTCTGCACCCCAGAAGAGGCATGTAGGTTCCTGGTTGGTGCAGATGATGTCCCACACCAGTTGGAAGATTGCAGACTGGTTTCCGTCGCTGTATTCCGCCAACAAGCCTTGGTACATGCAAAGGTCGCGGTTAGCGGAAAATGGCACTGGCTAGGACAAGGAAGGACCAGGTGGACTCTACCGAGGAGGGGGAGTCAAAGGGGGCTCTCAGCAACTCAGGGAGACCACAGGAGACCAGATAGCATGCACAGGAGTCCCACGGCACGGGGTCAAAGGAGGTGAAAAAGAAGGCCCATGCAGCACTACGACAAAGGCTCCCACACCGCTGGAGAACCACTCAGGAAGATGTGCATCACAGGATAAAGTGCTGGGGGCTGGAGCTTTAGGATGCATGAAGAACTTCGTGAAAGGGTGCCAACAAGGCTTAGCAACTGCAAAACATGCGGTACATGGGGGTACTGTCCTGCGTGGGGAGGCAAGCTCTTACCGCCACCAAAGTTGGACAGTAGGACGTCAGGACCATCAAGACCACTCCAGTCTACCACCCGTGATGCGGGATCCATGCCACCCGACAGGAGAGGGGACCCACGCAGCAAGTCGTCATCGCAGAGAGGTGCCTGCTGAGCAGGGGAGTGACTCCTTCACTCCAAGGGAGATTCCTTCGCTCTCCTGGTGCAGGCTGAAGACAGGCTGTCCTATGAGGATGCACTACTGGGAAACAGTTGCAGTTGCTGGCAGGAGCTGAAGATACACTGTTGCAGAAGTCATCTTTGCTTCTTTGTTGCAGTTTGTAGAGTTCTTGGAGGGTCCAGATGCAGTTTCTTCGGTGAGAAGGTGAAGTAGATGGTGCAGAGGACTCCTGCTGGAGTTTTGCAATCTGAATATGAAGAACCACCCAAGAGAGAGTCCCTAAATAGCCCTGAAATGGGGATTGGTCAGCTACACAGGTAAGTACCTATCAGGGGAGGGCTCTGACGAAACCTGTTGGCACTGGCCACTCAGATGTTTCCAGAGTTCCCGAGCAACTTGGAATCCAAGGTGGCAAAACCCATCTGAGGAGGAGCTCTGAGCAACAACCCTGGGGTGGTGATGGACAGGGGAGTGGTCACTCCCCTTTCCTTTGTCCAGTTTTGCGCCAGAGCAGGGACTGGGGGTCCCTGAACCGGTGTAGACTGGATTATGCAAGAAGGGCACCAAATGTGCCCTTCAAAGCATTTCCAGTGGCTTGGGGAGGCTACCCCTCCCAAGCCTGTAACACCTATTTCCAAAGGGAAAGGGTGTAACACCCTTGTCCCAAAGTAAATCCTTTGTTCTGCCTTCCTGGGCTTGAGATGCAACAGGAGGGCCGAAACCTGTCTGAGAGACATGGCAGCAGCTGGGGCTGCTTGGAAAGCCTCAGAAGACTGTAATGGCAGTACTGGAGTCCTCTAAGGAGCCCCCAGAGTGCATGGGAACATACAACCAATACTTGCAAAAGCATGAGGGTATGATTCCGACATGTTTGATACCAAACATGCCTATGTCCGAGTTACCATTGTGTAGCTGGACATAGGTGTTGACCTATGCCCGGTACACAAAATGGTGTCCCTGCACTCATGAAGTCTGGGGAAATGGTTCTGGAGGTTTTGGGGGCACCTATGCTAGTGCAGGGATGTCCTCACACACAGGTACTCTGCACCCAGCCCTCAGGGCCGGAGGGCCTGTTATAGGGGTGACTTACAAGTGACCTGGTGCAGTGTAAATGGCAGTGAAAGGGTGCATGCACCTTTTCACGTAGGCTGCAATGGCAGTCCTGCAGAAGCCTTTGCATGGTCTCTCTATGGGTGGCAAAAGGTATGTTGCAATACATAGGTATCCCCTGGAACCCCAATGCCCTGGGTACCTAAGTACTATATACCAGGGATTTAAAAGTGGGCACCAGTATGCCAATTGTGGGTGAAATACTCAGTTACCAGTATGCAATAACCATAATTGAAGGGAGAGAGCATAACTACTGGGGTCCTGATTACCAGGATCCCAGTAGACAGAGTTAAACACACTGACAAACAGGCCAAAAGTGGGGGTAACCATGCTAGAAAGAGGCTACTTTCCTACACACTATACATTGCCAAAAGATCCATAGAATCTCTGATTTACAAGGTCATACTAGTAGCAGAGCTCCTTGCTGACCCAATTAATTTAATAGACATATGTCAGGGAGATACTCCCTGTTGTAAAGAAATTAGCCACGGAGTCAAGAACTGGATGCTGAGAACGAAAGGGTGACTGCTCCTATTAGCCATGGCACTACTCTGCACTGCAGCCCATGAATGACAGTTGACAAGTGTCTCAAGAGGGTCCTGATTTGGATGGAAAAAAACACAAAGGGTAAACTACCTCTTGTGAAATCTTGTTCCACTTGATTGAAGATGAATATCTGCTTACCAAAACACCAAACTCCAGTCCAGAACAACTGCTGTCACTGACTCAGCAGAACTCTTGAGTCAAATCATGACTGTTCATCTTCTGTCAACTAGAGAGACAACACAGAAATCAGTTTGTGTTTTTTAACTTATTATGATGGAGTCTCAGTCACGAGCTGTAGGGTGTGGTGACCTATCCACTGCTTACAGGCACCCAGCGTTGACAGGCAGCACCTGCTGCACAATGAATGGTGTCTGGATTTAATTGACATTATTATGCCGAGCTCAGCAATATTTATTTTCAAGACCTCAAGAGACAGATCACTGAAAATGTGCTGTTAGGATTTGCATCCGTGTCCCATATGTCTCTGTGGGCACTCGGTCGAAAGACGTATTTTACCAGATTTAAAAATGAGTGGTGTACCGATGACCAGTCAAGTCATCAAGATTAAGCATGTACGTCAGTGTGTTTGGCTAAAACTGTGCATGTAAGTCAGATTTACACACACAAATAACTGATTTACTTGCACAGAAAAAGAAAGACAAAAACCTAATGATTTACAAAGTGTATTTTCACTGGCACTGCAGATTTTCTCGAGCGAGTTGTGTATTTTCACTTGAGAAAATAGAATTCAAATAGGTATAGTAACTAGTAAACTGCATTTTTAGGTGGTTTCCAATCAAAACCTGGAAAAGTTTAGTAACTTCCTTAAATTAGCAAATCTACATCCATACCAGATTTTAGACCCCTTAGTGCAGGCCTCACTAATTTCTTTAAGAATGAAGGCACACAGCATGTGTGCCCTGTGTTTCATATGGTCCGTAGATAAGTTTCAATTTTTTTCAAGCCAGGCATAATGAAATCATGATTATTGTCAGTGACGGTTACTGTCATGTCAGGAGATACATAAGAAATAGAAAAACCAATATTAGTGTTGTCTGCATATAGATTGGTTTTAAACAAATTGTAACTTTTTTAGTTTGAAAATGTAGGATCTAAAGAGCAGTAACTCTTTCGTAAAATGTGTTATTACACATGGGTGATTAACAATGTGTGTGTTATTGTATTTCAAGGGAAGGAAGCATCAATGTCGATTACATTATCATCTCTGATCCTCCAACCGAGTCAAGCCTTGACGATGCAAACGAGAATATACTGAAGAATTTATCTAAAGTATTTCCACTTCCACCCTCACCATTTGTCCGCTTCATATATGGTGAGTGAAACTGGTGACTGTATTACTAAAGGACATTAGTCCCAAGAGTATTATGAGAAGTAAAAGGGGGAAATCCTTAAGATTCTAACAAGACCAACACTAATCGGTTTCTTAAACAGTTTTGCACAGGAACAGGTGGCCCTCATAGCAGGTTCAACAAACATAGGGGCATATTTATGAGCCACTAGCGTCACTGGAGGGTCACTTTATGTGACGCTTCAGTGGCTCTAACTCTCTGCTCCATATTTACAAGGAGGTGTAATCCCACTTTTTGTGGCATTACACCTCCTTGCAAATATGGGCCCCTCCGACGCAGTTGTCTAAGTCAGAGGAGCGTGCAATGGGTGTTGCTGTGGGCGTGCCACATCAATACCCATTGCATTTTGACGCTGCCTCAGATTTACAAGATTTCGTAAACCTAAGGCAGCGCCAAAATCTAACGCCACCCCCAGGGATTGTGTTAGCAAGGCACAACGAGGAGGAATACTTTTATTCCTCCTCGTTTTTTGGCTTTTATATGTGTGCTGCATTCTACAGCGCACATAGAAGATGCAAAATGCCAGAAATTATTCTTTATGTGTGGGAAGGTGTCCCTTCCTGCACATAAACAATAATTTGAAAATTACGCTTTGGCACTTCTGTGTGTGCTGCATTCTGAAGCACGCACAGAAGTGCCAATGCGCCATTAGTGATTGTTCATGTGCGGAAAGGCACACCTTCCCGCACATAAACAATCACACCTCCTCAACGCTGACATCCTTGGACGATGGTGCAAGAATGCCTGCGTTGGCGCTGTCAGCTAAATTTAGCGCCAGTGCAAGGGACAACACTGATTTTCACTTAAATATGGCACATCCCTGTGATGTGAAAATGACGGGACACGATGCTGCCAATTTTGGCGCAGCGTCGCGCTCTGTCATTTTCCCATAGATATGGGCCATATTTCTTAAGTAATGCATCCGCCTAGAGGCGGTTCCACTTTTTCTTTTTTTTCTCCCATAATATTTGCAAACACTTGGGGCCTCATTTACAAACTTTTGGCACAGGGCAGCGTCGCAAGCCTCTTTGATGCACTGCCCTGCTTCAAGGCAAAAGGGCACGGATGCTCTATGTCTACAAGATACAGCGCATTCCTGTCCTTGTCCCCTGCGCTAACACACAAATTGCTGCCAAGCGCCAATGCAGGCCCCTTTGCACCATGATGCAAGTGTGTCTGCATTGCAGGGATCATGGATTATGTGCAGGAAGGGACACCTTCCTGCACATAAACAATGATTAATGGTGTTTTCCTCATATGTGTGCTGCAGAATGCAACTCACATAGAAAGACGAAAAACTTAGAGAAATAAAGTTATTTCTCCTCATTTTTATTTTTTTTGGCAAATCTTTTTATTGATTTTATCCATTTAACAGAGCTCCAGTTTTTACTGTACAGTTTTAAAGTAGCATAGCCACTAGTCAGATATATAGCGCGGTCCTACAATTTGCATGTACAAATTCCATGTGGATAGACCAATAAAGTGCTTGTAGCGTAATAGAGTGATAATAGCAAAATTGACATACATAGGTGTCATGAGGTGACCAGAAACCAAGAATGCACCGGATAATCCCGACAAGCAAGAGGTGGCACCATACGCATCGGACACAATCTTCAGCGAGTCTAGGGTTGGCTCAACTCTAATATAAATGAGGTCCTGCATGCAAGCAGATATTAATACGTATACAAGAGCAACAATGGTGAGAGAAAAAAGATTGCATAAGACAAACAGAACTGATAACAAAACGTTGGAGCCCATTCACAACCCCCCATGCCTCCAGAGGCCAGGGGACCCAACGTATGATAGCATCCCTACAGCCACGCTCGTGGGTAGAGCAATACATGAACATCAGTTGAACAAGGAAGATGCGGGAGCAGCAGAAACTTAGAAGAGAAAACATACAAATAGATGACCCAGTAATAGATGCGTGTCACAGTGTAGCTAAGCGGACGCTAGCTCGTTGTCAGGTGTCATTGGATCACCATCGATTACGACTTGATCCTCCACCCTTAACTGAGTCCACATCTCATCCCAACTAATCGAAGGGGGATACGTGCGCAGGTCCATAGCATCCTCACGCCACAGTGCAGACCCCTCCGCCTCCGCCCATACCACAAAGGAGCTCCTCCAAGCTAATACCTATGGGGGCACAGTGTCCTTCCATCTTTTAGTAATGAGACGCTTGGCTGTCAAAAGACCCAAGTCCAGGAATCTTGTAGACGCTTTATGCTTTCTGGCTCTCGGGAAAAGACCTAAGAGGCAGGAGCCGCTATCTAACAGCAGTGGACGCGATGTAAACTTGGATAGAGATGCTGTAACTCCATGCCAATAAATGTTTAAGGAGGGACAAGCCCTGAACATGTGGAGGAAGTCCACCCCAATTTCGCTGCAGCAAGGGCAAGCAGAGTCCATTCGATTAAAATACCTGTTAATGTGGTCTGGTGTGAGGTAAGCTCTGTGGAGTATGTAAAAATTGAATGAGATGGAATCTGGCGTTACGGGGGCCATTAATATGGCTGGACAGTGCCCCTGACCAAGTGGCCTCAGTGAAGGGTCCCTCTAGATCACCCTCCCAAATAGTTTGCAAAGCAGTGAGGACCCCCGCTGTAAGTGCTCTAAGCTCATCAGTGAACCATCAAATCAAGTGCCTCGCTGTATAGATCACCCAAAGTGTATATGTCAGCTGCATGTCAAGGACCCAATTCCGCATTGGTCGTAAGACGCGTGCTGCGTTGTGTACCCAGCAACGCCAGTGCCAGAGCATAGGAAACAATGTCACTTGTGAGGCGCAGGGATCTACGGCAACAGCGGTGAGCCACATTCAGCAGGAGCTCCACAGGGGGCCGCGATTTAATGAGGGGGTGAAAGAGAAGCATAATCCGGGTAAGTGTCCAGGGCAGGGAATTAGTTGCAGTGTTAGCCAGCTGAATGTTCACTAGCCAACGTGCCACCCATTGAAGATGGGAGGCCAGGTAATAATGTTCCATATTCGGAAATGAAAGGCTACCTCGGGAAAGGGGTAAACAGAGCTTTTTCAACGCCACCCTACAGCGGCCCTGATTCCAAACAAACTCCCGTATTCTAGGCTCCAAATCATGAAAGAAACCAGCTGGAACATAATGAGGCAAATTGTAGTAGTAGTATAGAAGGACTACCATTTTCAAGAGGGTGACCCTACCGGCTACCCAGAGCGGTAGAGTTTGCCAGAAGGTCATCTGTGATCGGATGGAGGACACTGCTCTGCAGAGATTGCCATCATGTAGGTCCCTCTCCGTGTGGAATATCAGTTTGCCCAGATAGCGTAGTGAACTTGGCTGCCAGGGGACATCTGTGCCAGAGATTCTTAGTTTCTGGTCTGACCGCCCCAGGTCAAAAGGGAAAAGGCATGATTTCGCCCAGTTAACATGGAGGCCAGAAAATGCAGCAAAGCGGCGCAGGATGTCTGCAATATAAAGAGGGACATTGTCAATATCACGGACGTACAAAAGGAGGCTGTCTGCATATAAAGATATATCATGCAGACCATTACCCAATGGGATATCACAAGCTTGCCCGGCCCTATGGAATTCCACAGCTAGAGGCTCCATCACCAGAGAAATCAGCAGTGGGGAGAGGGGGCAGCCCTGTCTGATACCTCTGCCCACCTCGATCGGGTCAGATATATATGTGCCGACTTAAACCCTAGAGCGAGGCCGAGTATTTAACAGTTGGGTCAAGCGTAGGAAGTGTGGGCCCATCCCAAAGCGACACAATAACTCAAACAGGTAGGACCATTCCAAGGAATCAAAGGCCTTCTCCAGATTGAGGACCAGACATTCTGCACGAGTACAATCCTGTGTTGAATATTGCATAACTCTAAAGAGGTGCTGGATATTGCTCGAGGTGTCCTGTGCAGGTACAAAACTGATTTGGTGTGAGTGCACCAGCTGTGGGACCAAGGGCGCCAAATGAGTTGCTAGAATCTTGAGCAGAATTTTATAGTCCATATTAAACATCGCTAACGGCCTATAGGAGCCCAGCTCAGATGGATATTAGCCCGGTTTAGGGAGCGACACCAACAGTGCCGTCATTATCGCCCCCTGCAGCACCCGCTCATAAAGAGAGAGAAGACGGGGCGCAAGCGTCACAGAGAAAGACTTGTAGAACTCAGATGGGAGTCTGTCTGGGCCGGGCGTTTTGCTGGCCAATAGGGCTCGTATTCCCTTGCATACCTCTTCCAAGGTCAGGGGGGCCTCCAGTTCTGCCTGCTGATCATCTGACAACCCGGGTAGGGTGAGTGCTGAGAAAAATACAGCTCTCGCTTCCAGGTTATCCACCACTGAAGACCGATAAAGTGACCAATAGTACTCAGTGAATTCAGAGTGAATCTCCCGGGGGGTGTGAAGCATGTCCCCAGTTATCGAACAGATCGCTATAATGGGGCTTCGATCGTGGTCTTGACGGATAAGCCAGGCCAGCAATTTGCCCAAACGGTCTGCCAGAGCATGTGTGTGTGCCGAGTGAGCTGCATAATTTAAGCAGCGCAGTCTCTCTAATAAGGAGATGCTTTCTGCTCTGGCCTCAGCTAATTGCTGCGAGTCCGGCACATAATGAGATTGCCTGCATTCATATCCCATCAGGGACCTCTCCACTCTAGTCAAGTCACTCTCAATAGAATTCCGCAAGTTCCACTGCGTGCCCATGCAGTGGCCCCTGATAAATGCTTTAAATGCTTCCCATTCAACTAATTCAGGGGGCGCTGGGCCTATATTGTGATTAAAGTATTCGGGGATTGCCTTGTCCAGCGAGGCCCTAAATGTTGCATCCTCCAGGAGTTCCAGACGGAATCTCCAAGTGGGAATGCTGGGGCGGAGTGAGTCCCATCCCAGATGCAGTAGTTGTGGATTATGATCCGAGTGGGTACGGCCCAGATAGTCAGACCATTGTATCGCAGAATATAAATTAGTAATGCACACCAACCTGTCAAGGCGGAAAAGCAAGCGATGCGGTGCAGAGTAGAACAAGTATATCCTGGAAGTGGGATGATGTTGACGCCACACACACACATCCACAATCCACCAGTGGCGAAGCCAGTCGCGCAATGCCAGTGCTGCCGTAACTGTAGGAGCAGTGGGCAATGGCAGGAAGGAGCGATCCAGTGAGGGGTCAGAACACAATTAAAGTTGCCCCCCAACAACCAGGGAAGGTCGCTCTAGCATGCCAGGAGGGGAGAGAGTGCGTGAAAGAAAGAGGCTTGGTCTGTATTCGGGGCATATATAGATCCTAACAGGATAGCACGGCCAGCAAGGTGTCCGCACAACAGTGCATAACGCCCCTGTTCATCCACAACATGATCCTCAACTACAAATGGGATGCCTGGTCTAACCCAGATAAGTGCCCCCTGGGTGTAAGAGGAGAAACCTGTCGCATATAGCCGCCCACGCCCGCGCCGCTGTAATCTAGCCACTTCAGGTTGCGCAAGATGAGTCTCCTGCAGGAACGCTATGTGTATTGAATGCCTTTTGAGATATGAATAGATAGAATATCTGCATGCTGGTGAATGTATGCCACGCACATTCCATGTAAGAAATTTAAATGGGTTCATGGTGGATCAGTAAGTGAACAGAATGATGGTGGCTTAACCCGAGGGATAGAGAGATTCAACTGTACGGCAGCGGGGTCCCAAGGAGGGAGTAGACAGGGCTGACATAGGCTCCATACAAAACATGTCAAAACAGCTGGGGACCAACAACATGAGTGAATACCATTGAGGCGGAGGAACACAGGTGTCTGCCCAAACCAAGTAATACGCTTATAGAGCGCAAACAATTCTGGGGTAAAGAAAAGGGGGAAACCCCTCTAGTGGGAATATGAGGTAGACCAGGCGCTGGAGAAGTGGTAGCATTCAGGTCGGGATCCCTAACCCAGCATGAAAGCGGGGAAGCAGCTACAGCAGAGCCCAGCGTGTAGGGCAGAGGACACAGAGAGGCGCAACGCCCAGTGGCCTTCGGGCTGCCACACAGCAAATCCGTGACAGGCATCTGAACAGCAAAGCCGACATTTGACCCAGTCACAAACTGCTGTACAGTGAAGTGCATAATCAGTCGGTGAGTTCAAAATAGTTCATCAGCTGTCTGAGGCATCACCTCAGGGCGGCAGGATGATCCAAGTTCAGAGGATGTCTCAAGGGAGGAGCCCATATCTCCAATAGAGTCAGTGGGGTCTGCTTCACCATCCAAAGTTACTGAGAGGACACTAATGGCTACTGCGGTTTAAAATGCACAACAACGTTCCTGCATAATTTGTTCCAGGTCGGGGGCGTGTCGCACCTCCCCCAACGCAGCTACTCGCCTTTTGCGACTCTGACGTTTACGGGGCTGTAAGTCCCGAGTCACCAGCTCAGCCATGATGGAATCACATCGTTGACCAGTTCCGAAGATTCCAGCCAGCCCCATGTCGCCTTCGGCTTTTAAAGAAGTGCGTTTTATCATCTGCCCCCACACGCAGTCTGGCCGGGAATAGTAGGCAGTATGACAAGTTGAGGAAGCGGAGTTTGCGCTTAACTACCAGGAAAGATGCCCGCTCTTTTTGTAAGGCCATGGTGTAATCTGGGAATATCATAAACAGGGCATTGTGCACACTAATTGGAGGTAATATTCGTACTGACCGAAGTATGATATCCCTATACACATAATGTAAGAGCTGGAGGAGGAATGGACGTGGATCAGCTCCAGGCGGTCGGGCCCGAGTAGGGACTCTTTGGGCCCATTCAACCAAGAAAATGGGCGTCAGTGAGCCCTCCGGCAGCAGACCTCGAAGCCAGGACTCAGTAAAAGCAACCGCATCCGGGGCCTCCGCGCCTTCCAGTAGGCCCACTATTCTGAGGTTTTTCCACCTACTGCGACCTTCTGCACCCTCTACTCAGTGCTCCAGTGTCTTTATCCGTTCCAGTGCATTTTGTATTGAGGCCTCCAGTTGGTCCAACTTAGGCGTTAGGTCCTGAAGCTGTTCCTCCAGTGTGCGGGTTCTATCTGCTGATTTGTGATGATCCGCGTGTAGGAGGGTGAGAACACTCACCACCTTTTTGATTTTGCCCTCCAACGAGGTCCGAGCTTGTTCCAGAAAGGTGCCTATGCGCTCCACAGCTGCCAGCACTGCGTCCAATTTAGTGCCATCCAGGGACATAGGCTCCAATTGCGGTGCCTGAGGTTTGGCGCCAGTTCCAGAGCGGAGGCGACCTGCACCCTCCATGTTGTCACCCAGAAGGAGGCTATGTTCTACGGCACCGGATTTAGATGTGAGTGCTCGTGTATTACCGTCCATAGAGGAGGCCCGCTTGTGTGTGCGATGCTACAGTCCAGGCGCAGCAGCACAAGCAGCCTCCCTCCATGTCCTGTTCAGTTTCACAGAATCACCACCAGCCCACTGACACCACAGACCTGCCCCACATTTGACCTGCAATACCAGCTAAAAATACACCTGATGTAGAAGCCGGGCAGTCAGTGCAGTGTTCATACGCCTCAGCTGAAAATTCTAGGTCCTAAAGCAGGCACCAACCCGGCTGCTCCACCCCCCTGGCGTCAGAGGGGTAATAAGGTGTATCTCCGCAGGCCCATTCCGGCCAATAGGTCCAAGGGCCTCCTCACTCCAGTTTGCTGCTGTCTCCCAGGTTGCCTCGTCAACCAGGGCGTCAAAGGTTGACAGGCTTCGCACGCCCAGTCCCGCCGGCCCAGTTATCTCACACTCAACTTGTGCAGTCAGGCGGGCCACCGCCTACCTTATGTTCAGGTAAACCCGGCGTCTCCGTGCGCAGCCCAGTCCATCAGACGGCACCGAATCAGGCACCTCCCACGGCCTCGCCAAGGCCACCGCCACTTTCTTGTCTGAGGGAACCTCCACGAAGGGCCAGTCGCCTCTGGACCAGCCCGTGCGGCGTCTGCAGATTAGGCCGCACCCCCCGGGCCTCGCGTAGGGAGTTCACCCCGTTGACGAAGTCGGTCCTGCACAACCCCAATTGGCCCCCTCAGCTCTAGAGGGATCAGCGGTCGGGCGAGCGATGCTGTAGACTCTGGTCCGCTCCCCAATCCTAATAAAATTGAGGATAAGTGGGGTGTCACCGCGGAGCGCTGTTAACTGGCGCCCGCCATCATGGCTGGCAAGTCAAGCCCCTCCAAAGTTATTTTCCCTCATTATGCCTCTTCTATGCCACCCCTGTGGAGAGTAGGAAACTGATGCATTCCCAGATTTACAAAATCTTGTAAACCTGGGAATGCATCAGATTCCATGGGTGTTACGGGAGAAAACCCACTGCAACACCCATGGAACTCCCCTTTCACGCAGGGTAATGCTTGAAAAGGGGCCATATTTACAAGGCCATGACAAGCCATGCAAGGGGCTTTGCATGGCCTTGTAGATACGGCGTGGCAGCCTGCACTGCTGGTGCATCAAAAAAAGTGGCGTGCCGGCGGCTCATGCTGCTGATAAATAAAGCCCTAGATTTTTTTACCATAACCCTGTTTTCTCAAACTTCTTTTCTAGCCTTTCCTTTTCTGTATCTTCGGGGGAGATTTACAAACATTTTGTGCTGGGTTAGCAGCACAAATGTAATACTAACCAGCACAAAGGGGACGATTTATGAAAGATGGCGCTAAGGGATTATAGATATGCCCCAGAATGTTTTTTCACTAATTCACTTTCTAGTGCAAAACTCGTTTTGTACTGTAATGTACCCAAAAAGTAACACAAAGCAGCACAAAGCACTGTTTTGTGTTACTTAGCACCAAGTGGGCATTACATGGGTGGTACCTGGGCAGTCCTGTGCAACCACCCATGCCTTTTGATGCAAAAACCTCTCTACAAACAATAGGAGACAGGGTTTTGTGCCAAAAGTTAACACCTTTTAAAAGCAGGCGTTAAAAGGAGAAATGATTTAATTTCTCCTTTCTTTTCCGACTTTGGATGCATGATACACTGTGCAGCACACATAAAATGTGTGAAAAGTTTTAAAGTATGTCTATGCATAGCATTTTATACTGGAAGGGTTCCCTTTCAGTACAAAATCTATGCTAGACACATGCACACAGCCTTGCACTATGGCTCAAAGGTTTGTGCATGGAGCACAGCAGCTAAAACCAGTAGATATTTCTGTAGACATGGCACTCTCCTGCTCCCTCCCTGTCACCCAGTGCAGAATTTTATCGATACTATACTGTGCTGCATGACTATTTGGTAAATCTGTGCCTTTGTATTTGTCCCAAAGAATTTGGTGAGGGGCTAACTTGTTTAGGCACATTACTGTCCTTAAGAGGATTTATGTATGATTTATGTATGTTTTTATTCATGATTTATGTAAGATACTTTATTTTACTTTGCATTTGAGTGAAAGACTTCGATCCTTAATGTAATCCAATCTAACCTAAGCTAACCTAATCTGTGTAAAAAGAGATCACACATTTGCTAGCTAGTGATTTTTGTGCAAATTAAATTATTGACTTGTAAAGCGCACTACTCAGCCATGAGGGTCTCAAGGCGCTGAGTAGGGGAGGGGGGAGAAGGTGGAGGGGAGGTGCTGCCCGAACAGCTAGGTATTGAGTAGTTTCCTGAAGGTAAGAAGGTCTTAGGTCTGGCGCAGGTGGGTGGGAAGAGGGTTCCAAGTTTTGGTGGCGAGGTGCGAGAATGATCTACCACCAGTTGTAGTTCTATGGACACGTGGGACAGTTGCGAGGTTGGCGGAGCAGAGATGCCGGGTAGGGTGTAGAAGGAGAGTCGTCTGTTGAGGTATAAAACAGTAATTTGCTGCTAGTGTTCTCTTTTTTCATGAATTCAACGTTCAAAAAATATTGCCCTAAACTTCATATTTCTTTTACTAAATCCAAAGAGAAAGTTCTGCTGTGTCATAAAAACTATGGGGCATATTTAAGCACCACAGGAGCGTCACTTTTCATGATGGTCCGGCTGGGCTAAGCACTGCTCCATATTGACAAGGAGGTGTAACACCACTTTTTTTTGGCGTTATGCCTCCTTGTAAATATGGGCCCCTGTGATGCAGTTTTCTTCATCAAAGGGGCGTGCAATGGGCGTTGCGGTGGACATTCACCGCAACATCCATTGCTTTTGACATTGCTTCAGATTTGGGAGTTGCTGTAAACCTGAAGCAGCGCCAAAAGGGGTGGCGATAGCATGGCAAAACAAGCAAGAATGCGTGTATTCCTCCTTGTTTTTTGCATGCTCTATGTGTGCTGCATTGTGCAGCACACATAGAAGAACCAAAATGCCAGGGTCGATTGTTTACGTCCAGGAAGGGACACCTTCCTGCACATAAACAATCATTCAAAATAACGCTTTGGTACTTCTACGTGTGCTGCATTTTGCAGCACGCATAGAAGTGCCAAATTGTCATTATAGATTGTTTATGTGCAGTAAGGGACACCTTCCTGTGCATAAACAATCTACCCCCTCAACGCTAACACCCTTGCACTATGGTGCAAGGATGCTGGTTGCCTGTGTTGGTGCTAGGCAGCTTAATTCAGCACCAGCACAGGGGGAAATGCAGGGGTGCACCGTATTCTTCTAAATACAGTGCACCTCTGCATTTCTAAAGTGGCGCAGCGCGGCACTGCTTCTTTTGGCGCAGCACCGCACTGCGCTGCTTTAACATAAATCTGGCCTATGATTTGTAAGGTTGATGTGAAATATTTACATTTTTAAAATTTGATATTAAAACAGTGGATATAGGCCTAACAATAGCAATTTCAAAGAAGGTTTTTTGTATGTAGAAAATGAGGGCCCTCATTAGTGCAAACAAAGCTTTTGCAGCTGTCATTCAGTCTAAATTGCAAAGCAAATGTGAATGCAAAGTTTCACCGGCACAATCTGCAATCTACTATTAGTAATGCAGCAGGAATACAAGATAAAGAAAGTGATGAATAATGTAACAGGGTGAACATGAATGACATTTAAGACTGGCAATATTCCCCCTCAGTGGAGGTTGGTACTGCCAACTTATACCCTCTTCACAAATTGACATTAAAAACGTTTATCTCCGTGACTTTCAGACTAGCTGGATGCTAGCAATCTATTTTTCAGTCACAATTTCATGTCAAACTCCGCTTGCAGAAAACTTAGGGGCTGTAAGCATAGTATTTGCAACACTTCTTACTGCCTGGCGTAATGCCAAGCGGAGAAGAAGGATTTCTTGTTTTTACAAACACAACTGAAAGTGTCTTACTGTTGCAATTTTCAAAACATTAATCATTACCCTTGTTCTACTCTGTGCAAGGGTTAATAGTACAGGCAAAGCAAGTGTAATAACTGTGCCCTCGGGGTTATTCCTTAGCTGAAACTCAGGTTGTTATTTGCAGTAAGATGATTTTGTATCTGTTATTTCCTTGTATGCCTAAATGATTCTTTAGAGGATTTAGGGAAACAGGAAAATGCACAGTATTGGAGTCAGTGCATGTTTCTCCAATTTCTGCAGAGTTAAAATGTCAAGGTAAGAATGTGTTTACAACAGGACAAATCCTTATAGTGCATCACATTTTTTTCTTATTTTGATGTCCTGTAGATTCCTGTTGTAGGAATAGTGTGCACTCAATGAGACCACAAACTCATGAAGCCTCCACGTTTCAGATAACGCACAGCGAAGAAGTGACAAGCATGGATGGTGAAATGGGAGGATGGGAGGAGGATGCAAGAGTGTCAAATAAACAAAAACAAAAAGACAGACGAGGTTTGACCATTGTAGGTTACTACCATGAATACAAACACTGCGCACTACACTGACCACCAATACAATGCATACACATTGACTTCAGTTTTTTTAACATATTTTATTAAGTTTCAAGTATGGCATGAATCAATCCAGAGGGATAATTGTAGTGCATATATGCACCCTCAACATTGGAGATACTATCAATACATATATAAACAGTTCCAGATATACCTGAAGTATTACAGCCATCTCAATAAGTAGGATCTGCAATATAGAAGTTGTTACTGTATCATGTGTGTATGTGTGTGTGTGAGTTTGAGCTATTGGCGTTGTAAATGACAATGTTTTTACCCATGTATTTTGATTTGGAGTGGAATGGTTGTATGGGGAGTGGAATTATGTGGAATTATATGGGTTGAATTGGAATTGTTAGTTGTGGAATTGTGCGGGGTTGAATTATGTGGTGTAGCGTGGATTTGTGTTCGTGTTTGGTTATTAAAATGGATGTGACTGGATCACAACAATCTGGCAAGGCAAGACTGATACTATTCATCTAATGCCACTAAGAAAAGGCAGTCAGGGAGGGAAGAAAGTGAGTACGACAGAAACAAGTTAATTTTGAGCAGCAGTAGGATCAATTTCTCATTGCAAAAAGCTTTTTTTCCATAAACATGACAAAATTGTGCTGAAAAGAGGACTCAGTGATAACTTTTCCCCCAGGAATGTATCATGTTGTGCAAATCACATAGGGGCTGATTACAAGTTTGAAAGTCGATACAACAGGCTACCGATGAGGAGACCGCCAGGGTGCAGACGGTCTCCCCACCAGCCCCATTAGAGTTTTCTACTGGGCTGACTGGCAGAAACCAAGTGGAAAATGTGCACTCTGCTCAAGTCCAATGTCTTTGCACAGGGGGCTCCCCAAGCTCCCTCAGAGGGTGCACTGTCTGCAAAGTAGGTAGTGCGCATTCCAACGGAGCTGGGGAGGGGGGCCCTGATCTACCCTGCAACAATGTCATGGCATTGCAGGCCCCCCGTGGCCCTGAGCACTTGTTGTCTACCAGCATTTCCATTACAGTTGAACTGCCCTGAAAAGGCTGGCAGAGAACATGGTTGTAATCAGCCATGTGTAATCAGCATCAGCATAATCAGCACAACAGCGCTGGCTTCAGCCCCGCCATGGCTGATTACAACCATGACCACCATCATCCCATTGGGATCAAAGATCAGCACTGACCACCAATCTTGTAATGTGGCTGTAGGACCACCACAGCAGTAGTGGTCCGACCTCCCCCGCAAGTCTGGTGGCCTTCAGATGCCAGCCTCATAAACGTGGCCATAGTCAAAGTGGGCTTTTAAAATCTATAGTATCTCTTCTTTGGGGAAGAGTTAATATTTTATAATAGAACCATGACTCTTTGATGACAGGTGCAAGTCTAAAATTCAAAGATAAATGTCACTAGGTCAAAAGAAAACAGAACAAGAATTTACACTATTTCATTTACATGAAGTGGGAGAAATTAGTGAACAAATGTTTAGCTTCAATAACATTACAACTAATATCAACAGAAATGTGAAAAAGGCACAAAGGCATACACTGACCAACATTCTGTCCAGAAAGGTATGTATTTATCTCAGAATCATAGTTTCAGATTTATATACCTGCAAAAGTTTTTGTTTTTTTAATAAGTATCATTACAGCTCAATTAAATTTTCCTTACGCTGGTTTGCCCACTGCTCAAATGTACCGTAAAGCACCACATCCATTCAGTGATATGCACTGTACATCTTTCACAATGGTGCAGTAAGATAAGCAAAGTTATGCATTTGACCTCCACCTCTGAACAATCAGAAGCCCGAAGTCCTTGAAAACTGAAAGGGACATGCCTTCTTCAAAAGCTGGCAACGTCAATGACAATATGCACACACCTATATGCGACAGAGATACTCTGCCTCTCTGTCAAAGTCTTAAAATTGGACATACAGATTAGCATGATGGCTTTTTCCCCTTAGGGCCCCTTTCATAGGTAGAAGAATGGATAGAAATGCCCATGCAGTTACATGGGAATACTTGACTGAGGTTGGAGTGACTGAACCTGAAAACTAATGATCAAAAGCTACTGTGTCAAACAGAAAAGTGTTTACCAAAACCTTTTAGTATCTAGAAAAGCACGGACGGCAAAGTTACAAAAATAAGCAAAAATACGAAAATATAATGCAAATGCAATATACAGAGTTACAATGCTAGGACGCAGTATCACAAGAATAATAATTTAATTAGGGTAATGTAAAAGAGGGTCAGCAGCGTAAGCTTGTACACCTAAGAAGCCTGACATGGATATTATATTTGTACCAAAGGCCCTCTATAAAGCAGTCGCTGAATGACAGCTTTCTTGTGGGAGGTAGGAGCAAAATTCTTACCCACTGCACAGGTATTTTCTGGATACTTTGCAAGCATGCTTTTGGTAGATGTAGTGCCTGTATATTACCACACCGTGGGCCTGATTAATGAAAAGTTAGAGCTTCGTTTGCATCATTTTTTGATGCAAAAGCGGTGCAAACTTACAAAATATACTTATATTTTGTAAGTTTGCACCGCTTTTGCGTCAAAAAATTAACTTACAAAATATACTTATATTTTGTAAGTTTGCACTGCTTTTGCATCAGAAAAAGACACAAAGGAGGCACTAACTTATCATAAATCAGGCCCTGTGTGTCTTTGAGAGGAATGTAGAAACATCTGTAATGCAAGCTTCCACCGAGTCTACAGTAGAAGCAGGTATTGATTCTATGACAGAGTACAGGCCAGGTGGCCAACACTCCGAACAAGTCTGTTCAAAGCAACAAACACTTTAAAATCACGGCTGACCAGGCTGAAGTCTTGGCAATGGCTCAACATCCTTGGATTGTGAGTAAATCTCCTAATCGCATGAGCATGAACAATATTAAAAGTGTCTCTGTGCCTACACAATAAATAATAATACAATGAGTAAACAGAAAAAAAGCAGTTTGGAAACCAACGCTGTATAATTGCATGGCCCACCAGGTTTGAGTCTCAGCACTTGCTCAACTTCCTACGATTGTGAGTAAATCACCATGCGGCTTAAACAAAACAAAAAATATAGTTCGATGTAATGAATGTGTCTCCGTGCCCATGGCAAATTCCAATACAATTTAAAAAACAAGCCAATAGGAATTAAAAGAACAATGCAGATACAAGCTCTACACAGCCGTTGCTGAAGCCAACACTCTGAACACATGTCTAGTCTAAACAAGCCTAAAGAAAAAAAAAAGCTGATCGAAAACCAACACTGTAAAATTGCATGGCTGGCCAGGTTTGAGTCGGCAACAGCTCAACATCCTGCGATTGTGAGTATATCACCTAACCGCATGCAGCTTAGACAAAACTAAAAGTACAATTGAATGTAACTAATGTGTCTCCATGCCTGTGGTGAATGCCGATACGATTTAAGAAACATGCTGATCAGAAAACCATACAGATACAAGCACTACACAGTCATTGCATGAAGCTGACATTGCAAACACACTGCTATTCTAAACAAGCCTAAAGAAAAAAAGAGTGCACCAAAAAAGACATAAATAAATAAGAGTAGGGGACATTTAATAGGGGCAGTAGCCCTGCAGTGAAAAACCCACCCAAAAGCAGGGCAAATAAAGCCAATGCCCCACTAAAAAGAAATTATTTCTGTTAGACTTGGCTAACTTTTTGACTCTACTTCCCAGGTTGCTTCTGTGTGCCCGACTCTGTTTTTCCTGTTTTTGTGTGCTCTGGACACTTTAGCACTGTTGACCAGTGCTAAAGTGTAAGTGTTCCCTGTATAAATTGTATGTGTACTTTGGCTATCCATGATTTGCATATTTGAGTTACTAGTAAGTCCCTAGTAAAGTGCACTAGAGGTGCCCAGGGCCTGTATATCAAATGCTACTATTGGGCCTGTAGCACTGATTGTGCCACCCACATTAGTAGACCTGTAAACATGACTCAGACCTGCCACAGCAGTGTCTGTGAGTGCAGTTTTTAACTGCCAATTCGACTTGGCAAGTGTACCCTCTTGCCAGTCCTAAACCTTCCCTTTTTATACATGTAAGGCACCCCTACGGTAGGCCATAGGTAGCCCCATGGGAGGGTGCAGTATATGTTAACGATGTGACATGTACTTATGTGTTTTACATGTCCTGACAGTGAAATACTGCCAAATTCGGTTTCCGCTGTTGCAATGCCTATCTTTCACATAGGTTAACATGGGGGCTGCCTTTAGATATTATTTAAGTGCAGATTCTCTTTGGGAGCAGATAGAGATGTGGAGTCTCTGAACTCACAATTTTATAAATACATCTTTTAGTAAAGTTGGTTTTTAGACTGTGTGTTTGAAAATGCCACTTTTAGAAAGTAGGCATTTTTTTGCTTAAACCATTCTGTGACTGTGCTTGTTTGTGGATTTCCTGTCTGGGTCAGTTTGACAGTTGGGCTCTTTGCACCTCTCCCCTAGACAGTGACACAAAGGGAGCTAGGATGTAGCCTGCATATCCTGATGGGCCATCTCGGCTGAGGGGAGGGGAGGAATGGTCACTTCCACCTGAAAGGGCTGTGCCTGCCCTCACACAGTGCAGTCCCCAATCCCCTGGTGTGTGTCTGGAGCCTGGCCTGGGCAAGGCAGGATCTTAACAACACAAGAGACTTCTCTTTGAAGTAGGCCTACTTCAAAAGCAGAACCGGGTATAAGAAGAGCACCCAAAAATCCTAAAAATTAGATGACTTCTGGAACCAAGAGGAACTTCTACCGGGGAGAAGAGCTGGAGAAGCTGGAGGAGGAGTACTGCCCCTTTGCCTGTGACTGTGCTTTTCTGGGTTAGCCTGCAGTAGCTGCTTCTACCTGAGAGAGGTCAAAGACTGACTTTTGTGTGACTTACCACTGGTGAAGAATCTCCAAGGGCTTGAACTGAGCTTGCCTCCTGTTGTTGAAGTCTCAGGAACAACAAAGACTTCTCTCTGCCAGCACTTGGGCTTTCTGCTGAGAGTCTTGCCTGCAAAGTGGTGGCCTAACCTGTCTCTTGGCCCTTGAATGATGCAGCTTGTGGAAAAGGACAGAAATACATGCAAAGACTGCCGTGCAGGGTAACTTTTGACACACCACCCGCCTCGCGGCGGAAAAATGACGCACCTCTGGCCTCGCGGCTAAGATCGATGCTCCACCTGCATCGTGGCTGGGAATTCGACACAGCGCAGCTGGAGAAACACCACGCAACACCCACAGCGGCTGCTGTTCATGATGCAAGACCCCACGCAGCGTGGTTTCTTGACACTGTGCAACCGGATTTCTACGCAACATCGCTGGGCGCGGAAAAGCAACGCAAACCTGCCCGGACCCAGGGTGCCCATCCGGATTGACGCATCGCTGACTTGCGGGGGAGAAGAAACGACGCACGCCGACCGGAGGAGAAACAACGCACGTTCTTTCTTGCGAGTGAGAAATCGACGCATTGCTGGCCTTTTCTGATACACGCTCGCCCGTGTGGCTTTATTTTGACGCTACCCAGGTACTTTTGAGCACTAACAGCATGCTCACTGTTTTCTAAAGGATTTAAGACTCTGTTTCCTTTTAGATTCATAAATTGACTTGTGTATGTCAGATTTTTATTGTTTTGGTCTTGTTTTGTTTAGATAAACATTTCCTATTTTTCTAAACCTGTGTTGTGTCCTTTTGTGGTGGGTTCACTGGGTTACTGTGTGTGTTAGTACAAATCCTTTGCACCTTGCTTCTGAAGTCAAGCCTGCCTGCTCGTACCAAGCTACCAAGGGGGTAAGCGGGGGGTTAACTGAGGGTGATTCTCCTTTACCCTGACTAGAGTGAGGGTCCTTGCTTGGACAGGGGGTAACCTGGCTGCCAACCAAAGACCCCATTTCTAACAATTTCCAAACAGCAGAAAAAATAACTAATGAAAATGGTGGGCGTGTTTGTAGCCCATAGATGAGATACAGCATTTCTTGAATAGACAGCACATGTGCTGCCTAGGCATGACCTAAAAAGAAGAAAAGGGGGTAAAAAGCAAACTAAGCACAAAATAAGAAAGCATCAACAAACTTCCACTGAAGCGATTATCTAAGCATAGTTACCATGGTACTAAAGGCTGGTGGGTGTAATCCCACCAGCCTTTCCCCAGCACATTCCTATAGCAGATTGTGGATAATAAGGTCCAGTTTAGCTATTCAGTTGCACCCCTTTGGCCCGGGGTGTACAAGTCCATCATTCCTCTGGCACATCCCCACCTGGGAGAAAGAGCCTGCACGTACTCAGGACTGTTTCTTTTGTAATCCATTTTTAGTAGTCCCCCTTCACAATCCATCCATTTCAGTAATTCCTGTCTCCACCGCTTAAGGGTAGGTCCAATTGGAGATTTCTGAAACAAATAAATTTGCCAGCGAGCCAGTACAAAGGCAAGATCTGCAAATCTGGTGATGCTTAAGTTAGCTCTAGGCCTTGGAAATAGTCCTAAAAAGCATACTTCTGATTGTCCTTCCCATGGAGACATTAATAAAATGCAGCACTATATCCTAACGGTACACAAGATCCAGGCAATCCCACACCATGTGGTAGAAATCAGCCCCCTCTAACTGTCATTTTGGGCAGGGGTGAAGTGAGGTACACACTATGAAGGTAGTAGTACCGAATTATTTTAAACCGGGCATTCTGGGAAGTGTGAGGGTATACTTCAGAATAATATTCCAGTTGATATCTGCAAGTGCCAAGCCCATATCTGTGGTCCAGTGTTCATGAAGCCCAGCCAGCTCATACTTAGTTGGACATGGTGCACTTTGTATAACTTGGTTATCATTCTTGTGTGTCCATTAGAAGTACAAATCTGTTTTAAGTAACCATGTTCTTGGGGTACCCAACTACCACATTCTTAGTTATTCCATATGGCGGCCACTACAACACGTTTCAGCAGGAAGTGCCATGTGGGGAACTCATACTTCTCAACCAAATCTTGAACATCCCTCAACTGACCATTCACAAACCAGTCCCCAAGCGTGGCCATACCATTCCTTTCCCATTCCTTCAAACCAAACCAATTGCCCTTATGTAGAAGTTGCAGTAATGCTATCAGTAGTTCGTTTGCATAGAGGAGTCAGGTATGTGTCCCTTGAGGGTCTCAAAACCATACATATTGGATGGTACCAAGCAGAACCCAGCAGATAACTCTTTCATTTGGGAGCATGGATTGAGCGTTAAAGCCAGTGATGAATCTGAGGATGGTACAAATCATATCCAAGCAGCCACCCCCCTAGTGCATTTCTCTCCAATAGGCTGATCATTTCAGTTGCCCAGTGAGATAACGCAGCTCCTTATCAGTGGCCGCCATCCTACCTTCATCGGAAGGGGTGCTGAAGTTCAGTCAAAGCAATCCTACACTGGTCCACCCCCCAATTAAGACCAATAAGCCAAGATACTAATAACCAGTCTAATTCACAAAAGACGGATTTGGTAAGTCAAATCGGGAGTGTAGCAAAATAATACAAGAGATGAAGGGAGGAAAACCATTTTTGATAGAGCAATTCTTCCCAACACAGACAACAAGGGTGTTAACCAGAAATGTGCATATGGCTTCAAGGAGGCTGGCATCGCTGTCATAGTGTCCTCTAGTAATTTAGCTTAATTTCTGATAAATGTGCCTAGCGGAAGTCATCACCTATTTCAGAAGGCTTCGACTAAACCACAGAAGCAAGCAGCAGGAAAGCATTAGATTAGTCCAAATTCACATGTATGCCTGACAGATGGCAGAAGTCCTCCAAGGCCCTAAAAGCACCCTTGGCATCTAAGCGTTCACTATGAAGGTATAATAAGATGGATTAAACCCAGATCTGTGACTGGGGGTGAGTGTTTGCATTGTCAGCACTCCGTCCATCATCCTTTTTGTGTTGCTAATGTTGCCCTAAGTGGGAAGGGTATGCCCAGACGTGGGTCCCGTGCTTCCCATGCCACTGGATTCAAGCTAGCCTGGCTGATGAGGGGTGAAACCCCGAAACCGGTCCCAGGATGCTTGTTTCCAGTCCAGGGAAGACCTGGCCTGGCAGTTCGGGCTGGACTGTTCCCATGGGGAACAGGGTCAAGACTGATTTGCATATGGCTGGGTCCAAACTGGAATGGCATGGGCAGCAAAAAACGATGTATTAAACCCAGATCTGTGACTGGGGGTGAGTGTTTGCATTGTCAGCACTCCTCCATCATCCTTTTTGTGTTGCTAATGTCGCCCTAAGTGGGAAGGGTATGCCCAGACGTGGGTCCCGTGCTTCCCATGCCACTGGATTCAAGCTAGCCTGGCTGATGAGGGGTGAAACCCCGAAACCGGTCCCAGGATGCTTGTTTCCAGTCCAGGGAAGACCTGGCCTGGCAGTTCGGGCTGGACTGTTCCCATGGGGAAAAGGGTCAAGACTGATTTGCATATGGCTGGGTCCACACTGGAATGGCATGGGCAGCAAAAAAACGATGGATAAAACCCAGATCTGTGACTGGGGGTGAGTGTTTGCATTGTCAGCACTCCATCCATCATCCTTTTTGTGTTGCTAATAATAAGATGTCTCCCACATATAAAGAAATGAATAAGGGTGAGTTGTCAATCAGTAGACCTCGATAGTACTTGTCTTTGTGAAACATAAGGGCCAGCAGTACTACGGTCATAGCAACTGGTACCGATAAGGGAGGGAAGCCCTGTTGTGTGCCCCTGCCAACCTGGCACCTGCTGGGATAACACTAACAGTCTTTAAACCCGCTGCCTGATAATACATAGCAGTTGCATCCATTCAAGGAAACCTGTGCCCAGCACCATGGTTGCCATAATGACATAAGGAATGTTCCATCTCAGAGTGCCGAAGGCCTTCTCGATATTTATTGACTACACGCTCAGGGACCATGCAGTACCTGCGCTAGTTGTCAAACATTGGGTACTCTGCTATTTGTAGGTGCAAATCCTGATTGGTCGGCATGGATAAGGCCACCAAGGTGAGGCACAAATCTGTTCACAAGAATTGTACTGAGTATCATGTAATCTACATTAAGTATAGATAATAGTCTTTAAGATGTTACCCGCTCCCCGTCCTTACTCTTCTTCAGAAGAGGGACAAGCAAGGCTTCCCTAATCGTTGGAGGGAGGCAGCCCCAAGCCCTTGCGTCATTGGACAAGACAATCAGGATAGGATCTAGGTCACCTACGTATGTCACATACAATTCGATAGGCAAACCATCTGATTCAGATACCTTGCCTCTGACTAGCGCACTTCTTGAATCACTATCTCCCTATCTAGAGAAGACGCTATGTTGCTAGGCAATCTGCTTGTCCCGGAAGGTGTGGCATTACTGAGGAGGGCTTGAATTTCATTTGTCCATTTCACTGCATACATTTGAGTGTAATAGGGATAGAAAAGTTTCATTAATTTAAGGTTGGATGTAGACTAGTCAGTCTTTTATACTGTACATTTAAAGTATTTAGGAACTCTTTTTTTCGGGATTAGCTAACCAAGCCACAATATCAAGCTTTATTGCGCTCTTCATGTGCCTTGACAATCATATATTTTGACCCGCTCCACCATTTCAAACTGTTTTCCCATCTCCACCCACATACGATCAGGTGTTGCCTGGTCACTGATTCTAGACAGTTCCAACTCATTCCAGATTTTCTCTTCTTATGTTATCTCAAAATGTAGTTGTGCAGGGACCTCTGCCATCGCAGTGATGCAGTGGCCATGACCTACCAGTTTGAATGCCCCTGCTGCGCTAAAGGGGACAACACCATCCCCTTATTCTCTCCGAAGTAGTTGCAAATCATGTCTCCCAGGGTGGATCTTGTAACTGGACCCTCAACTGCTGCAACATTGAGTTTCCAGACCTGGATCCTAGGCCTAAGAATATCCTATCTAAACAATATCAACAGTGGGGTATAATTGGGATGAGTTTTAGCGAGGTATTCGGCATGTATCACCCTTTCAGGAATACTTGTTGGACTGACAAATAACACGTATGAGAATAAAAAGAATAGTCACCGCCCTCAGGATTATGTGCCGTCCATGATTCTATCAAACAGCACTCTTTCAACCACTAATAAAAGAACCGTGTGATGTTATGAATCGGGGTAGCAGGAAGTTGGGGATGTTATCTGTCTGTGTGTTATTGGCTATACAATTCAAATTTACCCGCACAATCAATGGATTAAGCAGTACAGAAGTGATATGAGGTTCCAGAGTTGTCAAGAAGGTCAGTTGATTAGTGGTCAGGACATATATATTAATGAAAACTATATATTTTCCATCAAGCTTGCCCCCTAACACTATGTACCTGACATCTGGATCAGTGATCTCAATTTTGGGATAGGAACAGCGTCCCCAGTATGATCCAAACTAAATCCCACCCAGCTAATCCTGAATAGGCTGTGGCATAGATCTTCCCACACCAGCTTTTTTGTAAAGCCTGCCCCTCTGTTTTAGTGAGGCGAGTTTCCTGGAGAAAGGGGATCTGGGCCCTGTCCCTTTTGATACACATTTGTACTCTGTGTCTCTTACTCGAAAAGTCAAGCCCCCGCACATTCCAGGTGAGTACCCTAATACCGGACGTAGCACTAGTCTTGGTGAAATATGAACATTCCGGAGTGTTGACTGTGTGTGCCACCAACAAACCATTAAAAAGAGGCCCTCTAACACTGAGGGATGCTACACAAGCAATTGAGGACTTTATACTCATTCTCTGCTTACCACTAATATTCTGACGCTGTGCGAGTAAACGGATGACTTAGATATTTGACCTTAATTAGATTCTCTGACTATCTACTTAATTTGAGTTACAACTCTGTAATTAATATCTCACCTTCATTGTGATTATTCTGATTCAACATCTTTGGAGGTCAATATACTGATGAAACACGTTACCTAGAATGGAATATTGACAGTGTTAAAAAAAAGTAGATCTGCCAAATAATTACATTTGGACTTTGAGTTTTTGAATCAAGAGGGGTGTTCATGGAATTAGTGTTGTAACATGGATTACTTTCTTAAGGTTATTGGGTTGGTGTCTACTCTTACCCTCTTGGAGCACCACAGCATAAAATAAAGGAACATACATTTTGTTTTGCTCACATCAGGAATGTGTTCGCCTGCCACCGTTTCTAAGGATATTCCACTTCATTATGGTATACAGGAGTTGTTGGCATAATTTATGCAAGTATTATATTACTCCCTTCTTGCTTGTCAGATAAGGCTCTGTCAGCATGAGGAACTTAGTATCACTTATGTGTCTCAGTGGGTTTGAAGTGCACAATTCTATCTTCCCATTTGGAGATTGGCTGTGTCTTGGGGTTCAAAAGAAAGCTCTGCTTCTTGACTTAGCACCCTTTGGTTTTATTTGGTGTTTATACACTGGAAACCTAGGAGTGGAGTGCACCCCAACATGCCTGGAGGTGTTTTAATGTCTGTACCTGCAAGCTGTAGGAGGAACATTGTGTCATCTGGAAATCAGCATGAGAAGACTGCAATGCAGAGATTGATTTTGGAATATGGCTGATTACGAGAGGATAGCCTGTGCACAGCTGAGGAAAAGTGGTGTGGCACTAAAAGGCTGTGAAGGCATGTGCAGGCTGCATAGGATATCGTTGGCATGTTTAGGAATGTGTGTGAGATGGCTCCATTGTGCACCTTTGCATCAGGATGACATCAGAAAAGACAAGCGTGAAGATATGATATACAGCCAATGCAAATAAGAGCCAGGCAAAAGAGTTGGGCAGTTTGCCAAAATGTGTGTCTGGCAGCAAAGGAAATACTACTTTTTTGTCTTTATATCTATGACCTTTGAGGTGTCAAAAGGGAAGAAAAGTGACAGACAAACTGAGGTGAATTGTTTAATAAGATAATGAGAAAAATAGGGCTTAGCCTGCACTGCATTAGTCGGTGAAATGCACACTTTTCTTGCACTGTACCATCGTCTTGTGAAAGATCCACTATCAAGCTTAGCTATCTTCACAGTTTGGTTCGGCTTTGGCAGGTACACTGACTCCTAGGCATACAACATCAACTGTAACAGGGAACATAAAATGATTGTCTCAAATAATGTGGATAATAAGAATTTTCAATACTGTTTATTTAGTCTAATGACTTTAGCTGTTGGGTGTTAGATATATTAAGTTACTTTTTTCAACAAGGAAATTAGGAGTGAGATGTAAATTGTCACACCACTACCTTTTTATTGACTCCACCAGGGGACTTACCTGTACAGATGTATTAACTGAAGAATGTGTTCTTGAACTATGCCAGAGTTGTTGAACTAACCTGCCAAAAGGAAATGGTCCATGTTATTACAATGTCTGAAGCAGATGGGCCCCAGTCCCAGGACCATTACTCCCCCTGCTGCTGCATCACTCTTGCTTCTGTCTTCTCCTTGCTTTTTCACCTGTTTTTTGTGTGCCTTCACTTGCTTTTCCCTCAGTTTCACTACTTCCTCCCTACATTTTGTTGTGCCTTCCCCTTGCTTTTCCCTTATTTTCATTGCTTTCTTCTTGCTTTTCTCTCATTTTCATTGCTTTCTCCTTCCTTTTACCCCCGTTTTTTTGTGTGCCATCTCCTTGCGTTTCCCTTGTTTTCACTGCTTTCTCCTTGCTTTTTCCCTCATTGCTGCCACAGCCTGACACTTGCTATTTCCCATCTGCCACCTAGATTGGCCACTCCCACCTTCTCCTAGCCCCCCTCTTTCCTCCCAGGACCTACTTAATTGAGGCTGCAGCGTGCCCCATTGAGACGGTCCAAGCCCAGCTTTCCCTGTGCTGCTGTGACGCTCTAGCTCATGTCTTCTCCTTGCTTTTTCCCATGTTTTTTGTGTGCCTTCTCCCTGCTTTTCCTTCATATTTACTGCTTTCTCCTTGTTTTTTCCCTTGTTTATTGTATGCCTTCTTCTTGCTTTTCCTTCATTTCCACTGCTTTCTCCTTGCTTTTTCCCTCATTGCTGCTCTTGCCTGCTGTCTTTGTTTTTCTGCCTCCCGCTTAGCCCCACCCCCTGCCTCCCAGCACCACTACCTCCTCCCAAGCCCTACTTAATGGAGGCCCCAGCACAACCCCTTTGAAAAGGGCCAAGGCCCGGCTCTCCCCATGCTGCTGCATTGCTATTGCTCCTGTCTTCTCCATGTTTTTCCCCAATTTTTTGTGTACCTTCTCAATGCTTTTCCCTTGTTTTCTCTTCTTTGTCCTTGCTTTTTGCCCCATTTTGTGTGAGCCTTCTCCTTGCTGTTTTACTGCTTTCTCCTTGCTTTTTCCCTCATTGGCACTCCTGCCTGCCTCCTGTTATTTCCCCACTCCCACCTAGCCCCGTTCATGGCCTCCCAGCATCCCTCCCTCCTCCTAGGAGCCACTCAATGGAAGCTGCAGTGCAGCTGTGCAGCGTATGCGCACATCGGACGTGCCACCAGCATGCTTTTGAAGTCCATCGTGCCCATCCCTGGCCCTCCCACACCTACGATGATGCCACTCTCCACACCCTAAACACCAGACGATCCAGCGACTACTGCTGTTATACCACACTCAATGGTAGGACCATTCTCCTGCACCAGATGCACCTTCTCCTGCGCGACCACCGTCATGCCACTCAGCACAACACCGATCTCTCACCACAACATGCCAGAAGCAACACACTAGCTCTACTGCCTGCTCCTTAACACTTAACACGTGCTCAATGTGCAAGCACTCCACTGAATTATGGGACCTCATCACTATCCTCATACCAAACATCTTCTTCCTCACTGTGAAACCTGGCTAAAATCCACATGGACTCCAGGTATTGTCACAGCAATCCCCAGTGGATATAAAATCACTCACAAAGACCGCCCAGGAAGCCAGGATGAGGAACAGTCATAATCCACAAAAAAAAGACAGTGCACCACTGCCCTCGATATTACTACCACCCCCAGGGAGCAACTTAACCTCAAGCTCTGCACAGACAACAAGACTTCCATCAGAGGTACCCCATCATATGGATCCCCAGGACCATGCTCCAGCTTCTGCAACACCATTGCAGACTTCATCATGACTCTAGCCTTAGAATCCAAGGACCACATCTTCCTTGGCAACCTTAACTTCCACTTCAATGCCAACGCCAACAAGACCACACACCTCCTATACAGTATTAGCTGCCTCAGATTAACCCAGATCATCCATGACCCTACACACATGGCAGGACACAAGCTGGACAGCATTTTTTACTCTAGCAGCTGCGTCACATACAGCCATGTCATGGAACTCACATGAACTGACCACTTGGTTGTCTGCTTCAACATTCCCAGCCCCCCGCACTGGCACCCCCCAAGACATCCAATGCCCCCTCTTGGCATTGAGCAAAGTTTTAGCGACCAACTGGACTGACTCCCTCAATGACTCCAGCCCCACCACTGACCTCAAACAAGGAATCAAGAGCTTTAATGCCTGGATCACCAAGTGCGCTGACAGCATCGTTCCCCATCAAAAACAGCATCCATAGAAAATCCTTGAAGAGGCCAGCGGGTACACCCCAGAGCTTAGAACAGGTCAAACAGACACCAAACAGCTCGAGCGGAGGTGGTGTACCAGCAAGGACTCCTCCGACAGGGCAGTTTTCAGGACCTCCCTCAACCTCTACCACTGCCTGCTGAGAGCAACAAAGAAGGCAGCACTAGCCATGCATATCAAAACCAGCAGCAACAACACCAAGGAACTCTTTAACAATGTCAAGTAATTCTCCAACCCGGCAGCTAGTGAAAAGAACATAACACCCTCACAGTGAGCTGTCCTACAACTTTGTATATAGCACCACAAAAATATACCACACAGTGTTTAGAAAAATATATAATATTTATCTGGGTATTTGCAGGTCAAAAATGATAAAAGATACAAAAAGAAATTGTAGAGATATCACTGAAAAGTGATATGAAGTGTCTTAAGTCTTTAAAAAGCAAACAAAGGGGGTCATTCTGAGTTCCCGCCAAACTACCCCCGTCGAAGGACCGCTCTGCGGTCAAAAGACCGCAGGGGCCATTTTGACTTTCCCGCTGGGCCGGCGGGCGACCTCCAAAAGGGCGCCCGCCGGTCCAGCGGGAAAGGCCCTGCAACATAGAAGCCGGCTCCGAATGGAGCCGGCGGTGTTTCAGGGGTGCGACGGGTGCAGTTGCACCTGTCGCGATTTTCACTGTCTGCAAAGCAGACAGTGAAAATCCTGCTGGGGCCCTGTTAGGGGGCCTCTGCACTGCCCATGCCAGTGGCATGGGCAGTGCAGGGGCCCCCAGGGGCCCCACGACACCCGTTCCCGCCATCCTGTTTCTGGCGGTGAAAATCGCCAGAAACAGGCTGGCGGGAAGGGGGTCGGAATCCCCATGGCGGCGCTGCAAGCAGCGCCGCCATGGAGGATTCCCCCAGCCGGGGGAAATCCAGCGGAAAAACGCCGGACCCGGCTGGGCGACCGCGGCTGTGAATACAAAATGAAGCACCGCCAGCCTGTTGGCAGTGCTTCAGCCGGCCTCCACCCTGGCGGTCATAGACCACCAGGGTCAGAATGAGGCCCAAAGTCTCTTTCAAGCACAAAGTACCTGGTTTGGAGTGAAATATCTCGGCAAAGGGCCGCAGAGGAGGAGATGCGTGTAAAAATGGTGCGTGCATCGGTTTCACCCCTTCACATACGGACTTGCATCGTTATTTTTCACGCGGGGAAGACGTGCGTTGATTTCTGGCGCGCGGACAGGTCTCCTCTGTAGGTCGCAGGGTTTTCAGACGCCCCGGGGTCTGTGCGTGGAATCCTGGGCTTGTTGTCCGGCTGCGCGTCGTTCCGGTGGGCTGTGCGTGGAATTTTCTTCCTCACGGCAGGTGCTGCATTGATTTCCTCTCTGGAAATCGGGCGGCATGGTCCAGGCGGGCCGTGCGTCGAAATTCCGGTCACACCACGGGCGTCGTGTCGCATCTTTTCCTTGCGGGGTCGAGCTGCGTCTTTCCGGATCGGCGTGTGGTGCATTTTTCACAGCGGAGCAAGCTGTGCGTCACATTTTTCGGCGCACAAGGAGTCCAGTTGAAAGATAAAAGTATTTTTGGTACTGAGACTTTAGGGAACAGGAGGAAAGATCTATCCAAGCCCTTGGAGAGCACATCTGCAGCTAGGCAAGAGTTCAGCAAGGCAGCAGGCCAACAGCAAGGCAGCAGTCCTTTGTAGAAAGCAGTCAGGTGAGTCCTTTGAGCAGCCAGGCAGTTCTTCTTGGCAGGATGCAGGTTCTGGTTCAGGTTTCTTCTCCAGCAAGTGTCTGTGGTGGTAGGGCAGAGGCCCTGTTTTATACCCAAATGTGCCTTTGAAGTGGGGGTGACTTCAAAGAGTGGCTTAGAAGTGCACCAGCTCCCCTTTCAGTTCAATCCTGTCTGCCAGGGTCCCAGTAGGGGGTGTGGCAGTCCTTTGTGTGAGAGCAGGCCCTCCACCCTCCCAGCCCAGGAAGACCCATTCCAAATGCAGATGTATGCAAGTGAGGCTGAGTACCCTGTGTTTGGGGTGTGTCTGAGTGAATGCACAAGGAGCTGTCAACTAAACCCAGCCAGACGTGGATAGTAAGGCACAGAAAGATTTAAGTGCAAAGAAATGCTCACTTTCTAAAAGTGGCATTTCTAGAATAGTAATATTAAATCCCACTTCACCAGTCAGCAGGACTTTGTATTACCATTCTGGCCATACTAAATATGACCTTCCTACTCTTTTCAGATCAGCAGCTACAACTTCAATAATGTATGAGGGCAGCCCCAATGTTAGCCTATGAAGGGAGCAGACCTCACAGTAGTGTAAAAACGAATTTAGGAGTTTTACACTACCAGGACATGTAAACTACATAGGTACATGTCCTGCCTTTCACCCACACAGCACCCTGCCCTAGGGGTTACCTAGGGCACCCATTAGAGGTGACTTATATGTAGATAAAGGGGAGGTTTAGGCTTGGCAAGTACTTTTAAATGGCAAGTCGAGGTGACAGTGAAACTGCACACACAGGCCTTGCAATGCTGCAGGCCCACTAGTAGCATTTAATCTACAGGCCCTAGGCACATATAGTGCACATTACTAGGGACTTATAAGTAGTCTACAAAGACTTCAGACCATACAGAACGCTGCAGCCATACTCATCCTCGACGATCCCACATCACATCACACTGCAGGCAAATGTACTGGCTCCCTGTAAAGAAGAGGTGCATATTCAAACTCCTTACCTATGTATAAAAAGCTCTACACAACCAAAGACCTGCCTGCATTAACCACCTGAATTTCCACCAACTATTAAGAAGACTACTCTCCGCCTCCCTAACGTTTGCCCACACTCCACACATCACCAAAGCAAAATTGGAAGACATGCCTTCTCCCATACAGTAGAGAAAACCTGGAACAGCCTTCCCACACATCTCCGGACCATCACCTTTCATCCGGAGACCCTCAATACCTGGCTATTTGAGTGAGCCCCTGAGACCTGCAAGCCCCTGGATTCCTTTTGATGCTGATTAGTCAGTCTTTACAAATCCTGTTTGATTGATCGATTGATTGATTGATGGGTCAGAAAATGCTGGATAACCTGTCAGAGCTACCTGAAAAACAAAACACCAGGGCTTAATGGATTAGATGTTTCTGTAATAAATATTAGACATGTAATGTTTGCCAGGAGTTTGCACAGTCCTGAAAAGGTATTACTGTGGAAAAAGGGCACAAGGCAAAAGTGGAAGAATATTTGACAGTGCTAAGGAAGTTGTCTGGTAGACGTACATTTGATCAGTCAACCCATGAATGGATTCAAGATCAATTTGTCCTCAATTGAAACAGTGAGAAGATGCATCATGAGCTTTGGTTGAAGGATGAGCCTTAGCTAAAGGAAGTGATCACAGATGCTGAGGGGAATGTGTTCAAACTTACAAACATGATAGTGTGCAGTTTGATTGTATGTCAACTAAAGAAGAGTCAAGGCAGGGGGGGAAGAGGATGAATGTCAAGGACAGGGATAATAAAATCTAGGGTCTGTTCTCTATACGTGGCATTTTACGTCACATAGCTAATGATAAGGCATGTCCAAGAATCAAGGCCTTGGGCATACACTGCGACAAAAGAGGTAATTTGGTGAAGTACTGCAGGAGAGGCTAAGGAGTTTTGTGCAAGAAGGAGCTGAAGGGAGTGTGTGATGAGGTGTTCCTGAAATTGGCATTCAAGGATGGCGACCATCCCTCAGCAGTGTTTGAGGTTGAAGAAAGCTCAGAAGAGACATATGACAAATATTTTAAAAACAAATTAAGGTTGTGTAGAATGGAGATGTGTTTGTTAATTTATGATAGTCAGGCAAATAGGATGTTGGCTTTATTGAAGAAACATTTTCGTGAAAAGGATTGTGGCAGGCCAGGTGTATGTCTCTATGTCAGAGTTGATTACATAATCAGATCAGAAAAGGAGCTACTTATTCACTTGAATAATATGGAGAAGCCTCCAGTACAGGTGCAGGAGAAAAGTGAAGTGTGTTTAAGGTCAAGGTTAGTAGTTGAGATTTTGAAAGCACTTTCACCTTTATTTAGTAAAAAAGTAGAGTTGTTTGAAGAACTAAGAACTTCGGATATGTCTCAAAGAGGGTGAAAAGCCATTGGTGTGTGAATTGGGAAGGTTATCAGTTTGGGTACTTCATGGGATGAAAACGAATTGAAAATATTTTGTGATGTTTGGGTCATTATACAGATTGAGGAATAGTTGGCACTGATCACAGTGGCCACAAAGGGATCTGGTGAGATTAGGTTGTGTGTTGGCCTGTTATCGCTGAATAAAGAAGTAGTTGCTGACAAATTCCCCTTGCTAAAAATCATGAAGTTGGTGTATATACTCGGATGGGTTATATATTTTACAACTTTTTACCTAGACCCTTATCACTAAGTCACGTTAAATGAAGAAGCTATGACGTTTTTCTGAACACACATATGGACATTAATTTTGCCCATGTGCCTTTCAGATTGATGCTGATGGCATCAGCATTTCAAAGAGCAGTATTATCTATGTAAAGGGATCTGAAGGGAATGAGTTACTATCTAGATGAAGTTTAGATCTTTCATTGTACATGATAGGATCTTAGTGCCAGAGTTATAAGGGCTATCAAATGATTTGATAATCGTGGATTAACTCTAAGGGTTGGAGACCTTTTTTTCCAAGGAAAGAAAATGCTACTTAGGCCACACTGCCAGTAGCTCTGGGGTTAAGCCCAAGAAGGAGGTGGTAAAGGTGATACAGAAGATTGAACTGTCCAGGAACAAGAGGCAACACTTCTTGTTTTTTAAAGTTATTGAGTTTTGTAGCGGGTTTGTTATAAAACGTCCAGAAAAGACTCATGCTATGTGTGCTTTCCTAAGTAAGACTGTGTAATATATATGCAACAGTGAGGCAGAGCAGTTTTCCAGTTGGTTAGTGAGAAGCTGATAAAAATTATCTGTTTAAAAACATTGCCACAATTTTGTGCAATGAAAGGTCTTTACTATGAGGACCTATCACAAGCTCTTGAAAGAGCTGTTTATAAAAAAGGGGTCTGGACTATGTGATGGCACATATTATGCAAAGGGTTATATGCCTGCAAGAGTATTGGATAAGAGTACATTACTTTCCTTGAGTGTGAAACTAAGTGGCAGATTCCTTTTGTATGAAATGAGCATAAAGTTGATAACCAAGGTGAAAACCAGGGTAATCAAGAAAAAGTTTGTGTGACCATAGATGGCGGTATTTCAGAAAAGGAAGAAAGAGGTCATAGGGGAGGAGTTACAGGGCGTAATACATGTTTGATGGAAGGATAGAATGTAAAATCTCATATGGTCCTTTTATTGGTATGTGGTGATCTCTTGAAGAAGGACAAATTAATGTGTAGAAGTACAAGATTGGTTTCTCCAAAAGACATCTGAAAAGAGGATGATTAAAATAGCTCATGAAGGATGTTTGGGGGTGGTCAAGACAAAGGAGTGGTTAGGCCTTGATTTTTGGTGACATGGCCTTTATTCAGAAGTTCAACATGTCATCAGAAAGCTCTATTGGTTTTGTAAAAGTAGTAATGTACATAAGATATTCACAACACAAATGCATTGCAGAAGGTTGCTGGATATAATTTAGGAAGAGGTTGCGTTAGATGTGAAGAGCAGTTTGACTGGTGAAGTCACTTTCCCATATATTTCCATGCTTGTGGATCTGTTTTCAAGATGGCCAGAAGTATGTTGAATCAATTCCACAAGTGTATCCAAGTGTGAACATAGTTTTTGCAGGAAATTGTTTCATAGGGCAGGTTTTTTGAGGTAATGCATACTCGCAATGGTGTACCATTTTGTTTCAGAGTTCTTTATAGATAGTGTTGCTTTATCCACAAGAAGGGAGATCTCTGCACCTGCAGAGATTGAATTGCTATGTCAGGGAAAGTATCCAACTGGTGAGGACACCTGGGTTAGATTCGAAGAAGGAGCATCTCAGGAGAATTGAGTCATATTAGCTTTCTTCAATCATTCAAAGGGAAAACACCTTTCAATCTTCTCAGGGGAAGGAATGGTTATGTTATAATTTTTCTGTGTGCAGAACCTTTGGGATCTAATGTTCTGATGACTTCATTTGGCATTCAAATATTTTGTCTTGGGAGCTCCGTTTGCGGCAGTTGGAGCTTGGGACAGGCAGCTTGCAGTTGTGTGATACCTCACTGTGAATATATGGACAATAACCGTAGCTGAGTTCAGACCTGAAAAGTCCATTGTGAAAAATCATAACTGTTAGTTATGTCTGAATTAGATGGATTTGAGGAAAGGGTTATGTAGTTGTCAAGTGAGGATGCATGATGATCATGGAAAATAATGTTTCTGTGTTCTGGTGTTCTAGTGATGAAAAGAGTGGTGAGAGATGTGGGGAGAGATGCGATGTTTAATCAAAAAAGTTTCCAAGAGACTGATGTATGTGCAAGATTATGTGCCATAATTATGTAGGGCCTACATACTTGGGTTTCAAAAGGATGCAATTTTCTGCAGCCACAATGATTTTTTACAGTTGTGTCGGTCCCACAATATTTGACTTCAAATTGTGCATCCGTTTCTCTGGTCCATTCCTTGAGGAGCTTTAGTTTATTCCTTCTCTTTTTTCTAGTTTTTGTTTCAGCACATACACATAAATTATTGTGTTTCTGCGCCAATACATTTGCTGTACAATTTTATTTGTGCTAGACTGATATGGCCTTGTAATATGATTTACCTGCCCTCAGTAAAACATGGTTAATGTCTGAGCCATGCTGCTGATTGCAAAGCACCAGATGATCCTAGCCCTTCTACAGTATTTGTCAAACATATTTTTCTATTTTCAAAATGAAAATGAACTGGCATTGCAAATGAGTCTTTGTAACCTTGTGTTCTTTCATACCTTGCTGAAAATATTTTCTTTATTTAGATTAGGCTTAATTTTCTTACAACTAGAAAATTCCTGCTGCAATTTATTAAACACAGTATGTTTTTTAAGCATTTTAATGATTGTGTTCCCTGTACCTACACTTGCACCTTTTTTATGTCCCATGTGGTAGTGATGGATTCCATCAGTAGATATCTCCACAATAGACATCTCTGCATACAGTAATTGAGTTTCACAGCACGCAGTGTGCATTATAAATTGGTATTGTGACCTCATCTCAAGGCTACGTTGGCATGATTCCAGGGACTCCATATTTTAACATATTTCTTGTGCATGCCATGGGCCCTTTATACCAGCTCCTCAAGCAGGGGACAGTGGTCCACACCATTAGTCCACTTAATGACTGAGGAAGCATGGGCATATTGCAAGTGCTACACTCTCTCTTTGCTACTAGGTATCACATAGCCACTGAAGCGTGGGTACTACATGGCCCCAAGGTTTTCCATGAAGCTCAGTAGGACAATTGTAAGGTCTAATTCCAATTGTCTGTCCACAACGTTACTTTAGACAATACCTACAAATGACTTGGCAACCCCAGACAAAGTTGTAAAAGGTACCAGTCACAGTTCCACATCTGAGAATCAGAGACAATTCTGGTTAAGGGCATGCCCCATTCAAAAAGATGAGTAATGAAACTACTAAAGGCATTCAAATTGGATAAGATAGAAAAGCGAAGATATCGCCAACATTCTACTGGCAATTTTACACTCAGTCCACTATTCATAGTCAAGCACTCCCCGATCTATCTTCTAAGTCACTTTGAGCTGTAGAAGGTGGTCAGGCAAGTGTATCACAACAGAGTATTATAACCTTGAGATGCCTTCTTTTCCATATCTGTCCAATATTAATTTAATGTCTAGGGGTTGTACTCAGGACCTTGGTGAGTCTACCTCTTTATTTGTCTGGGTGTGCTTAAACTGCAGGTATAGATAAAACTAACAATTATGGAGATGAAAGTCTGATGCAAACTCCTTGAATGACTGGATATGTCGAGACATCCCCAAAGGTAGATATACAAATGTAGTCCTATTGGGCAAACCCAAGGAGTTTAGCCATCTCAGCCAGTCATGTACCCTGCCACATTGGGGTTGTCTTTATAATTTTATTATGCCATTTGATGTTCTTTAGTGCAGCCTGCCAGTAGAAATAGGTAGTCATAGACTGTGTTTAACACCCCACAGCAATTAACAAGCTTGAGTTCCAGTCTGTTAGTAGGATGCCCTCTGTCACCATGCAACCAGTCACTGATGGGGACCATCTGGGAGGCACAAAACATCCATCCAGTTGAAGCCTGCATCATCAGGTAATGGATGATGTTTCTCAAATGAAACCTAAGGGGTTTTACACACCCAAAAATACGTTTTGATTTGAGTCTGCAAATCTGTAAATAATGTTAGTGAAAACATAAAAGGATAATGTTGCAGTCTGTACAGAAAACGGTGGAGGGAGACCATTGTGAATAATGCGCCTCTAATTGCCATTGCGGGTGGAAGAGATGCCCATACTTTAAGGTTGTTCTTAACTTTTGCTAAAAGGGATATTATATATAATTCCCAGAATTGTCATTGGGATTGGGCAGTTGTCATGCCCAGGTCACAGAACTGTCTCCCACCATCCAGAGTCTGGTCTCCATCAGAGCGGTCCCTGAATCTCCCTATATCACTGCCATTCACCCTGACTCCTGATACATCCCCATAAATGTGTTAAATTTCCATGAGATCGTGAACTGTGGTGTGGGGCTGTTGAACATAGAGAAACATGTCAGTGACATAGAGATAGATTTTATCTTCATATCTCACCCAAAAGAATCCATGCACTTGAGCATCTACTCTCAGCTCCATGAGGGCTTCCACCACCAGAGTGAAGCGTGGCAGAGAGAGTGGGCAGGCCTGATGAGTGTCACTCTTCATAGGGAATGAAGGATAATGCCCCGTTGACTCTAACTTGGACAACAGTGCCAGTTTACAGGATTTCAATCCAACGGGGGTACAGAGGGACAAATTGAATCTTACATAGTACTGCCAGCAGAAAAGGCCTGTATACTGTGTCAAACATATGTTCTATGTCCTCCATGAAGAGGAAGCTATTCTCTGGTAACTCCTCTGCATGGGCCAGCATGATAGACAGTGCCTTGTACTTCAAAGGCTAGAAAACTGTCTCACTGTCTGTATTTCTACCATGCATATAATACTCTGTGAGGGGACTAAACCAGCATTAGTCAAAGTACTTGGTAATGGTCCCTTGGAGAAACACGCGGTGGAAGTTATCTAGTAACCACCAGACATTTAAATAGCAGGGGCCCTTCTCACCATCCGCCAATCTGCTAACAGTGAATGTTATAGGAGAATGGCCAGAAATTCCGCTCCAGAGTATCTTCGTGTGAGAAATGTCACCAATGTCCATGGAGGGAGTAAAAAAATAATCAGAGAAAAGGTGCCATGCGCTGGAGAATAATTGATATACTGCCTGTCCTCACAATGCTGTAATTTTGAGAAATCCACAAGCCCAGTTGCCACAGCCCATGCCGATAGACACGGTGATCTAGTGGTCACAAGCGCCAGACTGTGTCATTTCTAGTGTTCATTACAGCATTATAATCTCCACCTATGTGAGTGAGGCACTGAGTGAATTCGGCTAAAAGCTCTGAGACGTCCTCCAACATGAAATGTATCAAATGTGGTGGGCATACACGCTAAATAACAACCATTTTTGTCACTCTAGGAGTCCTGTGACCATTACATATTGGGCCAGGAAGTTTGCAGACACTTTATATACAAAGAGAAAAACATTTTCGTTAAAAGGATAGCTACCACCAAAAGTCTTGAGTAAATGCTGTTTGGTACACTCTTGAATAACCGTGCTTGCCAAGGAAGTAACAGTTCATATCCAATAAGTGAGGCTCCGAGAGCATCCAGATGGCGGGGTGAAACTCTTAACATACAATATAATAGCTTCCCTTTTGAGCTTGTCATTGATGGCATTAACATTCTAGGATATTATACAATAGCCCCTACGGGTTTCAGAGTCGAAGTCCAGGGTCATTTAAAGAAGCTATGTGTACGGGAGCAGATTTGTGAAGAGGCTGCAACCCCCATGGCATACGACCTAGAAAAAAGAAACAGAATCATGCAAACCAGTACTGTCCAACATGCAACAACAGTGCACCCAGCTCTCTCCCCACCCTACAGTTCTCCCCAACAAGAATCCTTACCTTGTCAGTATCTTGCTTCCCACACCGCACAGCTCTACCTGGTAGCTGTTGCCCTGTGACCCTTTCAGGTTTTTAGATTGAGGCCCTCCTCCACCTGCAGGCACCCACCTGCTATTCATTCCTGGTGGTCCAGAGGGGAGCATCTCTGCTCTTCTGCTGCTCTCTGCCCTCTGTCTCTTCTGCTTTCTGCCTTTTTTCTCCTCTGCTCTTTTTTTCCACCTTTTCATCTATTACTTCTTTCTTTCACTTTCTCCAACTTTTCATCTTTTTTGCACCTGTTTTTTTTTTCTTTTCAGGCCATTGCCACTGCTTGTCCCCCATGGCCCTGCCCCCTTTCATCTCCTTTTTCCCATTTCCCACATCCCAGCTGTCCAGCCCTCCCCCTTTTCAGCAAAGCCATAGTTTACTTTATTGCCCACCACACTCTCGCCTCAACAGACTACATCCTCATTGGTGACCTCAACTACCCTTGGAGAACCTTGGCAACCACAGCACTTCATCCCTACTGGAGAACCTCGCCACTAATGGACTCAAACAACTGGTCACAATTTCAACCCACTCAGCAGGACACATGCTCTAACCCGTCTTCTCCACAGGCAACAATATCTCCGTCAACCACTGGACCGACAACCAATGCGTCCCCTTCTTCTTCACCAAACCCACTGTATGCCACCAACCCCCTTCTATCCTCACAGAAGCTGGAACAAGGTCACCGAAGAATAGCTCCCCACCTCTCTCTGCAAAACCCTACTACCGACATGCACGGGTGCCAACACCTCAGCGCGCAACCTACACTGCTGGATATCCGACTGCACCAATACACTGGCTCCCCTCATGAAACTCTCAGACAAGCAGCCTTCCAAGAAGCCAGCTGGTTCTCCCCCGCCCTTGAAGAGTCCAAGCACACCTGCAGATGGTTTGAGAAAAGATGGAGGAACAGCAAGACTGGCAGACCACGCAGCCTTCAAAGCTGCCATCACCAGCTCAACAGAACAACAAAGAAAGCAGCCATACAGGAATGCATCAACAGCAATGTACACAACAGCAAAGATCTTTTCACCATAGTTAATGAACCAAACCCAACACAGTGTCAGCAGACATTCCCCCCCCCCTCTAAAAACCTCTGTGACAACCTTGCTACCTTCTTCCACTGCAAGGTCAAGGAGATCTACAACAGCTTCACAACCCAAGACCCACCCATCCCACCCCCAACCACTGCACCCAATGACTCCAGACCCCAGCAGATCCTATCCAATTGGATCCACCCTCACCTCTGATGACACCCTCAGGATCATGAAGAGCATCCACTCTGGGGCCCCCTCGGATCCCTGCCCTCAACACATCTTTAACAGAGCCAACACCGCCATCGCACCCGAACTCTGCCACACCATCAACTGCTACATCGACTCAGCCACCTTCCTGGAAGACTGGTAGCACACAGACATCAATCCCCTGCTGAAGAAACCCTCTGCCGACCCAAAAAACCGCAAGAACCACCCAAAGTTATTGCGAAAGCTATCAAAACCCAACTCTCTGAGTTCATCGAAAGGGACCACATCTTAGACCTCTCACAATCGGGCTTCAGAGGCAATCACAGCACCGAGATGGCTCTCTTCACTGCCACAGATGACATCCTCACCCTCCTCGACTGAGGCGAAACTGCTGCCCTCATCCTTTTGGACTTCTCTGCTGCCTTCAACACCATCTCACACCACACCCTCTCCACAAGAGTCCACTACGCTGGCATTCACGACAATGCCCTAGAATGGATCCACTCCTTCCTCACCGGCCGAACACAGAGAGTTAGACTTCCACCGTGCAACTAAGAACCCACAGCTGTGGAGTGCCTCAGGAATCCTCCCTGAGCACCACCCTCTTCAATATCTACATGGCCCTGCTTACAGCCATCGTCTCCAATGCCGACCACACCCAGCTGATTCTCTTGCTCCTAGATGAACCCACAACCGCCAAGAGCAAATTCCACAACAGGATGAAGGCAGTCACCACCTAGATGAAGGACATCTGCCTCAAGCTTAACTCAGACAAGACCAAAGTCCTCATCCTGGGCTCCTCCCCTCTGCCTTGGACGACTCCTGGTGGCCCGCAGTGCTTGGAACCCCCTGACTCCCACAGCCCATGTACAAAACCTCAACATCATCCTGGACTCCTCGCTCTCAATGAGCTGCCAAATCAACACAATTTATTTCTCCTGCTTCCATACGCTTCGCCTGCTTCCAAAGATCATCAAGTGGATACCCACTGAATCCAGAAAAATTGTCACCCATGCACTCATCATCAGCAGGCTCAACTAAAGCAACACACTCTATGCCAGCATCACCTTGAAACTCCTTAAGAAACTACAGAACATCCAGAACGCCTCCGCCAGATTAATCTTGAACATCCCAGGCTGCAGCCACATCACCGGCCACCTGAGAAACCTTCACTGGCTACCTATCAACAAAAGAATTCCCTTCAAGCTCCTCACGCATGCCTACAAAGCCCTCCACAACGGTGGACCTGCAAACCCCAACCACCACCTCCTCTTCTACACTCACATCCTACATCTCAGCTCTGCCCAATTAGTCCTGGCCACCATCCCGTGGATCCGCATGACCACAGTTGGAGGAAGATTCTTCTCCTACCTCTCTGAAAAGACCTATAACTCCCTGCCTCTGCACCTCACGCAATCACCATCGCTGCCGCCATTCAGGAAGGACCTCAAGATATGGCTCTTCAACTAATCGGCACAGATCCACCCCCTCAGCGCCTTGAGACCCTCACAGGTATGTAGTCATGCTATATAAAAACCCTAATTGACTGATTGATTGATTGATTGATTACTCTACACTCAGATCACAATAGCCCCCCAAAAAATAAATGGGCAAAGACAACTATGAAGGGGGAGAGGGGAGCTCACTGATGTAGTGATTTGTGAAATATAGCAGCAGGGAAGTGTGACAGTATTAGAGGAAACTGTCAATACATTACTTGTTTAAGCATCTTCAGTATCAGCTCTGTGAAGTTGGATTTTTTTATACATACCTAGCATAAGTAACCTTTAGAAAGTTATATTTTACTTACCTGAACTGTCAGAAAGCTAATTAGCATTGACGTCAGCTAACTCCCACCTTGTGCTCAGCCTTGCATTAGGTGTGAATGCGGTGTAAAATTCCTCTTAGGAGCTATGCAGTAGGTTGACTTGAATGGGCAGAGATACCTTCCCTGAGTGCCGCAGATTATGTAGAGTGGAGGGTTATGTGAATCCTTTTACATCATTGTCAAATCCTGCTTGATAGATCTGCTTTGCCACATGTAACACTTTAGGACGCTCCAAAGGGAGAGAAGAGGATGACAGGACATGTCTTGTGTATCCCCTGCCTGTAAGAGCCTGTAGAAGTCTACCTTTGTCCTGGCAGATGTCTGTCTCATAGCGTGCTCGGGGTACAGGGCCTGCTTCTAACTGGATGTTGGTGTTAGATGTGAGAGGACACCTGGAGTACCATAGCATACTCCCCACTCACAACTCCAGCCTCAGATCCACTGTTTAGTTATGCCAAAAAAAATTACCATCTTGGATTTGCCCTGCCATTGCAGTTATGGCCTGTTCGCAGTAAATCACACAAGAACTAGTGCAAATGTAGGTGAGCTAGGGTCTGGGAACATTTTCCCCAATGGTCAGAGAGGGACTAGGAGTGTTTTGAGGTGTCCCCAACCCACAGGCTGGTGAATCCTCCAAAGCTGGGCTATCACCCAGCTCTCCTCAGAACACTTTCAGGACCTTTGGAAGAACTGAATAGAGGAGTCTTTGCTGTTTGAGACCTCTGAAGAGCCCTGAAGGTTTAGACATGCTCCTGCTTGTCACCAGAACAAAGAGGTGGACTCCAAGGGTAATACAGCTGTCCTCCTCTTTGGCTACAGTGACACAATAACTGCAAGAGACCTTTGTTCTAAAGTGCCAAGCTGACCAGTAGCAACTGGATCTGGACCGAGTCCTGCTGTTGGCCTCTGGCTGAAATTCTGTGTTTCTCTGAATGCCTTCCCTGAGGTCCTTTCCAGATTTTGCTGTAATAATCATAAAAGGGCAACTATAGCATCCTCATTACTGTTGGGCTTGAAAGCCTTTTTTTATGTTGTTCTTTTTACCAAGTGTTTTTAGGAAATTGGCATTACAGGTTGAAAAATGCAGACCAAAAGCATGCACCTTGCAAAATGTCTGCATTCATGTCCTCATAATCATAAGAGTCCCTGAGTTATGATACGCCATGGAAAGCCATGAGCGTCAGCTGATATGTCCTAGGTACTATTGGTAGGCCCTTACTTAAGATCTGTGTTCTTGTATTTCAAGAATCATTGGGGTCGACAAAGACCTGAACTACATGGTTGTGAATTGCCTACGTGATGTCATTCAGATTATTAGGTTGGTGTAGTTGTCATAATATCTTTGAAGTGGTGCATTTTAGGAAAGGGAAGGCAGTTGTGATGTGTTGGAATGGAAGTAGTCAATACATGCTGTAGAGCATGCTCACTCTGTCCTTCCTGATTACCTTCGCATTAATGCTTTCTGGACAGTGTGGCTCAGCCTTCCATGGATGTAATGATATTGTCATATGTATCATGCCACCTGGCATGCTGGCATCACTCTAATATTTTCCATGTTTTACCATACTTTGCTACTCCTACCTTGTTAATCAGACATTGTCAGAGTGGTTAGATAATGAGCTCTTTGTTAGCTTCACTGAGGCCAAGAAAAGCAAAGCTGTAACTTAATTTAGAATGTAATGTTGGGCCACTGCTTGCATTAAAACTGGTTATTCCTCAGCTAAAAAAGACCATCCTGCTGTCATTTGTGCACACTGAAGGAGGGCCATTACAAAACCCTCTGCTTTAACCAACTGTATACCATTGGCTGACATTTGACATTCAACAAAATAGTATTTTGTATATATCCTTGCCATAGATTACTGTCTGGTGGTTCAAGCATGCATTATTGGATACTTTGCTAGGAATGTGTAGCTTGATTTCCTTGGTTAAAAGACTGCTGTTGCTGTGGGGCTCATTCTAAAGAGAAGAAATCTGCATGAAGCAATATAGAAAAGAAGAAAAGGTTACCTTTGATGACATTATTTATTGTGCATCATGTATCTACGTACAGATTCCTCACTACCCTCTCTCATTACCGTCTGAAATAGTGTTGACAAGTATAACAACACCTTAACATATTTTACAATTGTTTTTTATAATCTGATTTTATGACGCTCTATTCAGTTCCTCTCCACATGCTTCAGTGAAATGGAAAAATGTAAGCAATTGAGGCCAGCATGTGGCCGATGTTAGCACACGGGAAAAGGCAGAGCTGTGATTAGAGTTGTGCGGCACCACATAGTGGTGCTGAAGAGCTATTGCTGTGGAAATCTGGAGGAAAATAAAATATTCACCAGAAATATAATTTCTGATGTGTGAATAACCTTTTCTTTACAACTTGTTATGCCACTTCTTCACCTCCTGCCAACTTTGTCTTTCTGTAATCTGGTTACTTTTAAAAAGTCACCAATAAATTGTCCTTTCCTTCATCTGTCATGCTTCTTCTGTTTGAGTTGTTCCAGATAATAGGATTTCCACCGGTGTTGTTTCTTTTAATAGATCTGGTGGTGCACTTTCGTTAGTCAGAGCTGGAATGGCTCTCACATCCCTGATTGTCAGAAACTATTGTCTCAATCTGATTCTATTAAATGCTATTTACCCAATGAGGAATTCTGCACAGCTATGCTCAGCCTTGCCCAAGCTCTTCCCACAAAATTGGTTATTAGTTTTGCATTCTGAATTGCCTTCTTAACATGAATAAATCATTGATAATAGGGTATGTTGCATAAAATATCATCTCATATTGAATTTTTTAAACCAATTAATCAATCTAAAGAACATTAATACTCTTTTACATTAGACCAGTATCACATTATTACACTCATCGCCAAGCAGAAGTTCTGAGGTTGCACCTGTACTCTCATTTCTATATCCTGGATGCGCACCACTCAAAGGAGTAATTTGGACCCACAAAACCAGTTCAGATTGTTCTAACAATGACATACTTCAAAGTGTTGGCTACAACAACAATAAATCAACTCCTATCAGCATCATCCCCAACCTCATGCTGGCTACACCAATTCCTATTGCTTCTGAACATAGACCATTACATACCATTCCCTCTGTAAAAGAAAGTGGATCACAGAATCCTTATTGTGCTCCTAGTGATCCTACATTCTCCAAATCACCTAACTTTTCAATTGATCTTCACCTGCCGGTCCACACTCAAACATGGTTGAAAGACCTCCACAAGCTGTTATGGATCTGCTGTTACCCCATCATTTTACTTTGTGGTTGGGAGGACGAATCTTGCATATGAGTAGAAGCCATTTACAAGGAATCAATTCAGTACAAGAATCTACCATCTGATGCACATTCATCCTTCCAGCATTTCCTTGAGGGAATCAAATCAAACAATCCACCGCCCATTGTTTGTTATCTTTAATGCTCCTGGCGACAACTCAATCTTTTTTAACAATACCTGGCACATGGTACACATCAGATTTTAATCTCTGACTACAGCACCTTCCTGAATGACCACAGTATTTGATTGGGCAATTTGCTGGGCTCTAGGTGCATCCTTCTGACTTCACAAAGAAATACAACTCTGTGTATGCTTGCACACATTAAAGGTTCCTCATCGCAGTTGACTGGTCTGATCACTTTTTGGTACATTTCCCAATTGAATTCACTTATTGCAAATTATTTTGTCAGTCTAACAGAAGATTGCTGTATTTTGAGGCACTAAAGAAAACAATGTGAAATTCATTGTACTGATGGCTTCAAACTGCCTCCTCCTTTTCTGGTTTACTTGTGATGTAAAAATCATTACTGCAATATTTAATGAATGCATCTCAGAACCATTTGAAGATTTTGTACCTCACAAAAGGAAAAAGATAAAATCTCTGCTTTATTCTCTTGTGAATTATATCATGAAAGAAAATCCCTTGATTTTTGCACAATCAAAAATTCTGAATTCAAATGTGAATTAGTAGGCATTTAGTTAATGGTAAATATATTGAACTCTGTTTATCTTATTTTCCATATACACAGACAAAGCCTACTCTCAATAGTAGAACCATGGGTACTGACAGCAATAAAAGAAATCTCCAAGAGATATATAATTAAAACCTTGACCAAGGTAAAGGTATCTAACCATTTCACTGACATGATTCTTGCTTTCTTGCTGAAATTGCTAAAGACCCCACCTATCACCTAACTAGGTTATTGAGATAATGTCTTGCAGTCACAAACTGACTTCTCTTAAAGCCTTAAAATCAGACAGGTTTCTCACTTGCTGAAAACGTCCTTCACAGATCGGAAAGATCCAAACAATTGTAAGCTAATTTCTGGTCTTCCATTCCTTGCTGATCTCATTGAGAGCTCTGTACACCTTCAGTTCATATAAGTGATATTAATCTCGTCTTTGAATTATCACCTAGCTCCAGAGTGGGATGAAGTACAGTGTCTTCATTGCTCCATTATATCGATGATGAGTGTTAGACCTGGCATCCTTGGCATGGTCTCCCCTGTAGTTTTTGCCTCTGCTTCCCATTTGTTGACTGTGTGCTGGACTCTGTTTTTGCTGTTTTTTGTACTCTGGGCACTTTACCACTGCTGACCAGTGCTAAAGTGCAAGTGCTCCTGTGTACGTTGTATGTGCAATTGGCTTATTCCTGATTGGCATATTTGATTTACCAGTAAGTACCTAGTAAAGTGCACTAGAGGTGCTCAGGGCCTGTAAATCAAATGCTACTAGTGGGTCTGTAGCACTGGTTGTGCCACCCACATGAGTAGCCCTGTAAACATGTCTCAAACCTGCCACTGCAGTGTCTGTGTGTGCAGTTTTAAACTGCCAATTCGACCAGGCATGTGTACCCACTTGCCAAGCCTAAACCTTCCCTATTTCTACATGTAAGGCACCCTTAAGGTAGGCCCTGGGTAGCCCCATGAGCAGGGTGTAGTGTATGTTAAAGGTGGGACATGAACTGATATGTTTTACATGTCCTAACAGTGAAAGACTGCTAAACTCAGATTTCACTGTTCTAAGGCCTATCTCTCTCATAGGTTAACATGGGGGCAGGTAAAGGTGCAGGTTCCCTTTGGGAGCAGATAGAAATTTGGAGCTTGGGGTCTCTGAACTCACAATTTAAAAAATGCATATTTTAGTGAAAGTGGTTTTTAGATTGTTAGTTTGGAAATGGCACTTTTAGAAATTGGGCATTTTCTTGCTTAAACTATTCTGTGACTCTGCCTGTATCCTCCTCTCAGGCAAAAGGTTTGGGTGATGACCCCAGTGGAGCCTCGGGCGCTCCAAAATAAGTGGACCAGGCCCTTTGAGGTGGTGGAGTGCAAGAGCGATGTCGCTTATCTGGGGAATTTGCGAACTCCCAGGAACCCTTTAAGGGTCCTGCGTGTGAACCGCCTCAAGCAGAATTTTGAAAGGTCTGAGGTTACCATGCTCCTGGCAACAGATGATGGGGTGGAGAAAGAAAGTGAACCTCTTCCTGACCTCCTGTCTGCCAAGGAGAAAGATGGGTCGGTGGAGGGTGTGAACCTCTCCCCCTTACTGACCCCAGATGGGTCGGTGGAGGGTGTGAACCTCTCCCCCTCATTGACCCCAGAGCAACAGAGGGACTGTCACCAGGTGTTGGGACAGTTTGCCTCCTTGTTTTCCTTGACCCCAGGGGTCACTCACTTGTGTACACATGATGTGGACACTGGGGACAGTCCTCCTGTGAAGCATGAGTTTTACAGACTGACTGATAAAGTTAGGGCTAGCATCAAAGATGAAGTACCTAAGATGTTAGCATTAGGGGTTATTGAGTTTTCCAATAGCCCTTGGGCCAGCCCTGTGGTCTTGGTTCCAAAGGCTGCTGCTCCTGGTGCCACCCCAGAACTCAGGTTCTATGTGGACTACCGGGAACTCAATGCAGTCACCAAGACTGACGCACACCCCATCCCCGGAGCTGATGAGCTCATTGACCGGTTAGGGGCTGCCAAGTATCTAAGTACGTTTGATTTGACCTCTGGGTATTGGCAGATTGCCTTAACTGTAGGGGCTAAGGAGAGGTCTGCATTCTCCACACCAGATGGGCACTATCAGTTTAGGCTGATGCCCTTTGGGATGAAGAGTGCCCCTGCCACCTTTCAGAGGTTGGTCAACCAGGTGTTGGCTGGGCTGGATGATTCAGTGCCGCCTACCTGGATGACATTTCTGTGTTCAGCTCCACTTGGGAGGCTTACAGCACCTCTGTAAAGTGTTGGAGGCCCTGCAGAAGGCAGGCCTCACTATTAAGGCAAGTAAGTGCCAAATAGGGCAGGGTTCAGTGGTGTACTTGGGACACCAGGTGGGACACCAGGTGGAGAGTGGCCAGGTGGAACCCCTGCAGGCAAAAATGTATACCATTCTAGCATGGGAGCCTCCTAAGACCCAGACTGGGGTGAGAGCCTTTTTAGGTCTCACAGGATATTACAGGAGGTTTGTCAAGGTGCATGCACTACTGTTGCCCCCTTGACTGATTTAACCTCCAAGAAGCAGCCCAGAAAGATGATCTGGACTGAAGCTTGCCAGACAGCTTTTGATGCCCTGAAGGCCGCCATGTGCACGACACCCGTGCTATAGGCACCTGATTTCTCTAAGAAGTTTGTTGTGCAGACGGATGCTTCAGAGCATGGTATAGGAGCAGTATTAGCACAGCTAAATAAAGAGAGCATAGACCAGCCTGTAGCCTTCATTAGTAGGAGGTTATTTCCCCGGGAACATAGGTGGAGTGCAATTGAGCGTGAGGCTTTTGCTGTAGTCTAGGCGCTGAAGAAGCTAAAACCCTACTTGTTTGGGTCCCACTTCCAGATTCAGGCAGACCACATGCCCCTCAGGTGATTGATGCAGATGAGGGGTGAGAACCCAAAACTGTTGAGGTGGTCTATCTCCCTACAGGGAATGAACTTTATTGTAGAACACCGCCCTGGAACAGAACACGCCAATGCTGATGATCTGTCCAGATTCTTCCGCCTTAGTGATGAGAACTCCCGAGAGGTTGGGTAGTTTCTGCCCACTTTCAGCTGGGGGGGGGCATGTGTTAGACCTGGCATCCTTTGCATGGTCTCTCCTGTCTTTTTTGCCTCTGCTTCCCATATTTTGACTGTGAGCTGGACTCTGTTTTTGCTGGGCACCTTACCACTGCTGGCCAGTGCTAAAATGCAAGTGCTCCTGTGTAAATTGTATGTGTAATGGCTTATTCCTGATTGGCATATTTGATTTACCAGTAAGTCCCTAGTAAAGTGCACTAGAGGTGCCCAGGGACTGTAAATCAAATGCTACTTGTCAGCCTGCAGCACTGGTTTGGACACCCACATGAGTAGCCCTGTAAACGTGGCTCAGACCTGCCACTGCAGTGTCTGTATGTGCAGTTTTAAACAGCTGATTCGACCTGGCAAGTGTACTCACTTGCCAGGCCTAAACCCTCCCTTTTTCTACATGTAATGCACCCCTAAGGTGGGCCCTAGGTACCCCCAAGGGCAGGGTGCAGTGTATGTTTAAGGTGGGATATGTACTGATGTGTTTTACATGTCCTAACCGTGAAAGACTACTAAACTCAGCTTTCACTGTTCCAAGGCCTATCTCTCTCATAGGTTAACATATGTGCTGCCTCTAAATATCATTAAGGTGCAGATTCGCTTTGGGAGCAGATTACATTTTGAAGTTTGAGGTCTCTGAACTCACAATTTAAAAATACATCTTTTAGTGAAAGTGTTTTTTTAGATTGTTAGTTTGAAAATGCAATTTTTACAAAGTAGGCATTTTCTTGCTTAAACCATTGTGTGACTCTGTCTGTTTGTGGATTCCCTGTCTGGGTCAGACTGACAGTTGGGCTGGTGTGAATTCCCTCTAGACAAGTGAGACAAAGGGAGCTGGGGAGTAGCCTGCACATCCTGATGGGCCATCTGTGCTAGAGTGGAGGGAGAAGTGGTCACTTACACCTGAATGGGCTGTGCCTGCCCTCTCACAATGAAGTCTCCTACCCCCTGGTGTGAGTCTGGGGCCTGGCCTGGGCAAGGCAGGATCTTGTGAACAACAGAGACTTTCCTTTGAAGTTTCCCAACTTCAAAGGTAGAAAGTGGTACACGTATTGGACCCAAAAACCCCACATTTTCAGATTCTCTTCAAGGATTCAAGAGGAACCTCTGCCAAGGAGAAGAGTTGAAGAGCTAAGGAGAAGTGCTGCCCCTACCTGTGACTGTGCATTGTTGGGCTATCTTGCAGTTGCAGCTTCTGCCTGTTAAAGGGGACAAAGACTAGAGTTTGTTGTGCATTCCTGCTTGAGAAGAATCTCCAAGGGCTTGGACTGAGCTTGCCTCCTGTTCTGAAATCTCAGAGCCATCACAAACTACTTCTGCCAGCACCTGGACTCTCTGGTAATACTCCTGCCCTGCCAGGTGGTGCCCCATCCAGTCCCTGGGCCCTTGAAAGGTGAAGCTGGTGGAAAAGAACTGAAATACACGCAAAGACCGCCATGCAGGGAAATTTTTGAAGCACCATCCGCAACGCGGCTGATGAACAAAGCACCGTCGGCCCCATGGCTGAAATCAACGCTCCGCCTCCATCGCGGCTGGATGCTCGACACATCGTGGCTGGAAAAACAACGTGCAACACCCGCTAGCGGCTACTGATAACGGCGCAAACCCCACGCGGTGCTGTTTCCTGACACCGTGCAACTGGATTTCAAAGCACCATCGCTGGGTGTGATAAATGGACACAAAGCCTGCCCGGACCTGAGGTGCCTGTCTAGAAATCGACGCATCGCTCTCTTGTGAGGGAGAAAAATGACGCACTACCAACCCGACCGGAGAAGGAAACGACACACGGCCTCACTTGCGCGTAAGGAAGCAACACATCGTTGACTTTTCTGACGCACGCTCACCCGTGCGGCTTTATTTTTTACGCAAACCAGGTACTTTGTGTAACAACAGCATTCTCACTGTTTTTATTGCCTTGTGTATGTTGGATTTTTGTCGTTTTGGTCTTGATTGATTTAGATAAATATTACCTATTTTTCTAAACTGGTGGGGAGTCCATTTTGTAGTGTTTTCACTGTATTACTGTTTGTGTTGGACAAATACTTTACACATTGCTTCTGGGGTTAAGCCTTTCTGCTCGTCCCAAGCTACCAAGGGTGTGAGCAGGGGTTGCCCAGGTGTGTTTCTCCTTTTACCCTGACTAGAGTGAGGGTCCCTGCTTGGACAGAGTGCAGACTGACTGCCATCCAGAAACCCCATTTCTAACAATGAGTTATGCATTCTGGATAATGGTGATTCTGTCAGGTCTCATATGTAGAATAAGGCAGGAAGCAGGGGTTAAATAAATCATCACAGTATGGTGCCTTTGATTTCTTAGCAAGCCTACACATTCATTTCGTACATCAAGAGGCGGAAGTCAAACTCCTTCAGTTTCAGGCTTTTGACCTTCTCCTGTGGGGAAGATAGCTTTAGCACTAGCTGACAAATTTCCTGGCGATCCTCTACAGTTTCAGTCATTTGTTGCACAATGTTAGTTACATTATATGTCATTGCCTCATAATTTTTCAAATGAAGGAAGCCATGGATTAGGAACCACCTTATTAAGAATCATAGCCACGGGTTTGTGAATTTTGACCAGGTCCTCGCTCATTTTAAGGCCATTTGAGGCAACGAGACGAACACCAGGACTTCTTATACTCAGACAAGGTTATACGGCCCTTGTTTTGTATAGTAGCTTATTCCAACGCTTGCATGTAGAGGCTGCCTGAACGAATTAGGCTGCCACAACACTTTTCTAGTAAGGGTTAAGACATGAGCAGAAAGAGTACGAGTTTCAATTTACCTAAACACTTTCAACTACCTGAACCTTTCATGTAACAGATAATACAAATCATTAAAACTAAGCTGAAAGACACATTATCTCTGTAGTAAACCAACCTACTACATCTATGTCTTTAATGGAGTTAACTATTCAGATTAATGCTCAGCAAATTTTGATTAAAAGTGAGATAACAGGGTATGCATGCATTAATTAAATCCTGCACCAGCTGCAAATTCTAAAACCAGCATTAGTGGTTTTATTTTGGAGTAATATTTAACACCACACTCTGGAGGAGAAGGAAACGAGGAGAAACAAAGAGCCCTGTTTGTATCATAAAGGAAAATACATATTGTTCATCAATTACCTAATATGATTGGAAGGAGATTAGCTTGTTCCTAGATGGAGGACCTATGGCAAGCATTACGGTGACCCACCCATCTGTCACAATGAAGGCTCACATCTAAGTACTACTCACTTCCTTGTCTTTGCATTGTGTTAATTCTGGAGCCTCGGGCTGCTTTATGTACATTCTATTTCAATAGAAGATGAGCTTTACAACCAAGGAATCCTGCCCTGAAAACAATTAAGGCTTTGAGGGTCTCTCACACTTCAAGATAGGTGAAAAGGGAAACTCTTCCCATGCTTATGGCTTCACCAAATTGACATGTGGAAACTATTCTGTTTGGCCTTATCCACATATTCACTGTTCCTGTTGTTGCCTGACCTCTTGGTTCTGGATAACCCCTTAATCGAGTGACGAAAACCTTCTGTCATGTTCTCTTCATTGCAAACAAAAAAAACAACAACAAAAACATTGTTTCCCTTGTCCCAATCTTAAAGAGTCGCTGCACTTAACCTGCTTTACTCTGAAACACACCAGGAAGGAAGAGCAGTGACCAGAAATCAATTTGGAAAAACACCCTTTCTTACAAATCTCTGGAGATGTTAGGGATGTCTTCTGCAGAAAGGAACCACTTTACTTCCCCATAGACAATATGAATGTGCTATTAATTTAGTGACCGGTGGTAAAATTCATCATGGGCGAATGTATCCATCGACAGCCAAAAAAGATTATTTGATGTATTTATGTACATCAATCATCTTTTTCATACCAAAACCAAAAGTCGAGAACAGACCCTGTATTGTTTACCAAGAGCTTAAAGTCATTACCATTCAGGAACCATTATCAGCTGCATTTTGCCTTTGTGTTGCTTGACTAGTAGACATATTTTCTAAGCTTTAATTTAGCAAAGTATACAGCGTGGTCCACATACGTGAGTGTGATGAATGAAAGACCACTTTCAACACATAATATGAGCGCTATGACCATATTGTGATGCCCTTCTATCTTCGCAGTGCCCCTACTGCCTTCCAGCATTTTGTGAATGATACAATCAGAGACCTACTGGAGGTTTTCTTAATGGTATATACATTATTTCTTATTATTTTCTGTGAACCTTCAACAACATTAAGGCCTTCTGTGAGAGGTTCTGTCAAGTTGTTTGTGCCATTATATGCAAACCTTCCCAGATAAACTTCTTGGGGCTCCATTTTTCGGAGGCAGGGCCAGCATGAATCAAATTAAAGTGAATGTGGTCTTTGAATGGCCTCAATCAACTACACTGAAAGAGATCCCGCATTTGCTGGAATTCACCAGCTAGTATCCACAGTTCATGAGAGACGTTTTGTCAAACATCAGAAAGCTGACCTTAAGCTTGAACCTTTCCACTGGACCAAGCATCCGGATCATGCTTTCCAGGTGATGAAAGAGGCATTTACTTTTGCACCTATTTCGCATCATCCTAATATGAGTTTGCCTTTCATAGTAGAAACATATGTCTCTTCGTTTGGCATCAGTGCAGCACTGACAGAGTGATTCCCTCTCAGAGAACTTCTATCCTGTTGCTTACTATTCTCAAATGCTTTATAGTACAGAAAGAAATTATACTATTTATGATTACAAATTACTGCCAGTCAATCAATCAAGCATCCTCCATGTGACAATGTTATCTGGAAGTGGCAAAGCATCAGGTCACAGTATGGAATAAGCTCAAGAATGTACAGCATCAAAGTGAAATGTACCAGTGCTAGAATGCTCTGCGGATATAATTATTTTCTTGTCTGCATTACTTGATCACCTATTGACCCGGAAACAGGGATGGGAAAACTGATGCTTTAGGTGACTCTTTATCCAGGCAAGGGGAAGAAATTCAAGATCCAACACCATTCCCATTATACTTTTCATGACTTCAGCAAAGGATCCTTTCTAAGTTCATCGACGATGATCTTTCGGCTCAGAAATCCAATTATTAGAGAAAGTGGTTGTCTAAAGATCCTGAAAACTGGCAGTCTAAAGGGGAACTGCTATGACGTTCTAGTGCTGGACACCAGAACACAGCAATACTAAGGAACTGGTAGAGAGATACTCCTGCTGGCCTCAGTCGACATTTTGTGAAGACATATGCAGAACAAAACGTGATTTGTGGTCAGCCTTACACTCAGCACATTAAACCTGCTGGTTTACTGTATCCTCTTCTTAGCACTCTCCTAACCATGGGGCAATGAACTCAGTGGACATAAGTTGTGGAAAATCCTTGCTATGACAGTTAAAAAACTCTATGGCGGTTGCATACTTTTTTCTAAGTCATCCCTCTGAAATGTATCCCCACCACTGTACCCATAGTAGACTTTTTTGTAATAGTTTTTCAGGTCCACTACTCCTACAAATTGATGGATGGTTATCCAGAATATGAAGTGGAACCAATATTAGACCCTCAAACGAGACATGGTTCACTGCAGCATTTACTTGCTTCTTAAGGATTATGATGCTTCAGAGCAATCATGGAAACCAGCTTCTTTTGTTCTTACTTCCAACAAGTATCAAGCTTCCATAAGAAGTTGCTTCTCAAACTCTTTCTAAACCCGGGTTTGAGGGGAAGCTGGCAGGTTTCCTTAGGAGGCAGGATACTGTCAGGTCTCAGCTTAGCTTAAATCAACAAACAAGAGGTTAACTCCAACAATATGACTAATAAACCATCGCAAATTTCATTACATTCCCGATGCAATCCACTCAACACCACATTATACCTTTTTAGAGTCAGTGTTTCATTTCTGAAGGTGAGAAGTCCACACTAAGGGGAAGTACACAGGAATATGCTGGCAATCTTTGTAGGTTGCACTTAGCATTTTACTCCTGTAAAGTCGATCTCCCAGCCATGCATTGCTGCATTTTTATTGTTTTCTTTCCTTTCTGTTTCCTGGGGTATAATTTCTAAATCAGCCCTGGTGTTTATTTGGTTGTATCGTGTTGTGGTGTTAATCCATTTCACTTGACTCCTCTGTTACAGTTTCTTCAGTCTCCAGGACTTCTTGGGTTCCATGCCTGTATCCTGGTGCTCTGTCGACTCATTACAGTATACCATCACCTGGAGACTTTTCTGTGCTGTCTTTATCCTCCCTTCCATCCAACAGAATAAGGCGGAACATTAACGCAACTACCAAGATGACTCCATTGTCTCTCTATTTCAATCACTTCCTGTTTTTTCTTTGAAGTGCAGATTTAAGTGTTACTTCCTCTCTAAGCACTCAATGTAGATGGGGGTATCGGAAAGCTGGTGTTAGAACTGGGGTTTCAAGTTATCAGAGTATGCACCCTGTAGAAGAGGAACCAGCACTTCTAGTCAAGGTGAGCTAAATACACACTTGGATATAACCTGAGCTCAACCTCTGATAGTTTGGCATAGAGTAGGAAGGCTTATTGTAGGAAAGTACCCTCTTTTTGGCATGTGCCTCACAATTTCTGCTTGATGTTAGTGTGTTTTTGACTGTGTCACTGGGATCCTGCTAGTAAGTGCAGTCCTGCGGAACTGGACAAAGAAAAGGGGAGTGACCACTCCCCTGTCCATCACCACCCAGGGGTGGTGCCCAGAGCTCCTCCAGAGTGTCTCTGGGATTTGTCATTTTGGATTCCAAGGTGGTGGGGCACTCTGGGAGCATCTGAATCGCCAGGGCCAGCAAGTGACTCCAGGGACCCCTCCTGATAGGTGCATACCTGGTTAGGTGACCAATCCCCCTCTCAGGGCTATTTAGGGTCTCTCCTCTGGGTGTTTCTTCAGATTCAAATTGCAAGACTCCAGCAGGAATCCTCTGCATCCTTTACTTCATCTTCTACCAACGGATCAACCGCTGACTGCTCCAGGAACTCCACAAAACTGAAACAAAGAAGCCAAGACGACTTCTGCAACATTGTATCTTCATCTCCTGCCAGCTACTGCAGCAGTTTCCAGGCCGTGCATCCTCTGAGGACTGACTATCTTCAGCCTGCACCAGAAGAACCAAAGGAATCTCCCATGGAGTGATGGAGTCACTTACCTGCTTCAGCAGGCACCTCTCTGCAGCGACGAACAGTGGCTTGAGTCCCCTCTCCAGATGACAGGCATGGATTCAGCAACACAGGTAGTGGACTAAAGTGACTCCGGCAGTCCCAACATCCAGCTGTCCAACCTTAGTGGAGGACCACTGTCTCGAATACCAAGATAGCACCATTGCCTCTCTCTTTCTATCTGTTGCTCTGTTTTCTCCCAACTGCAGATTGGATTGTTACTACTTCACTATGCATTCAGTATAGATGGGGTTATGATAAAGCTGACACTATTAAAGGACCCACACTATACATACTTGAGTCTAACAGATTAATTCCATATGATCAATTAGTTGCCTTCAACACCATCCAACACTTTATGCTTATTTGTATTCTAAACAAGTGTATGGGAATTGATGGTCCATTTCATAAATGGTTTGCTTTATATTGTGCTAAGAGATCTCTGAAAACTAAAATTGACAACTCATTTTCTAGTCTAATTAACCTATTGCAATCTTTACCTTGAACCACTTGTTGTTCTCCATAGTCAGAGATTTTATATCACCAATATGCTGATGACAGTGATGACACACCGTCTTATCTCACAGCTCATAACATCTCACTTCTCCCTTATACCCTGTAAATCATTAAAATGTTCATGACTCTTTTCATAGTGTTTTCTAAGTATTCCAAATTCCTGGTATATGTTTGGTATGGATTTATAATATTGTTGAATGCAACTCGGAGAAAACAGATACCTATGAACGTTAAAGAATCACACAAGACCGGAGACTGAACCTCAAATGTCTATGAATTCTCCTTTCCACTTGAGATAATTCTGGGAGGTGAGAATCCATTCCTGAGTTGTGTTTTAAGAGCACAGTTCAATCCTGAATTCTCTCAAGACTTGAATACTACAGTTCCTTTTTATCAAGTCTGTCAACAGTACATCTCACCCCACTGAAGACATTTCTACATGTGGATGCTCATTTTGTTGCAGGAACCAAAGACTGTGATCATATTACCTGTGTTCTAAAAATGTTTCCTTGGCATCCTATTGAAGTTAGATTTATTTATAGTGCTATGGGGGTCATTATGACCCCGGCGGACAGTGTTATTATAGAGGAAAGTACTGCCAACAGTACTGGCTCCATATTAAGACATTGGCGGTTTGGCTCAAGCCAAACCGCCAATGCAGGTTTTTGGGGCAACCTTACTGCCACGAAAACCATGGCGGTAGGCACTATCAGTGACAGGGAATCCCTTCCCTGTCACTGATAGGGTGTCTTCCCTGCTGCCCCCTTCACAGATCCCCCAAACTCCCCCATCCTCTGCAGCCCCCCTCCATACATGCACCTTCATGCACACACGCACACACACATACACACACTCATTCCCACATTCATCCACACATGCATACATCCATTCACACACACATCCACACACACTGACATACATACAAGCACACACGCATTCACACAACACCTATGTACAAGCACTCACTCATCCATACAGGCACACACATTCAAAACACAACACACACCTGCATTCACGCACGCACAGACATATACACACACACACACACACCCACACACACAACAACCCCCCACCCCCCTCCCCTGTCGGAGAACCCACTTACTGTCCAGGGGGGTCCTCCGGCAGGAGACGGGACAGGGTGCTGCTGCCGGCAGCAGCATCTGCCAGCAGAACGCTGCCAGACCATATCATGGGTCATGCAGTGAAACAGCAGCAGCGCCACCTTACCGCCATCCGCCACCATCGCCACAGCTGGATTTCCACCATCCTTCTGGCGGAAATATGGCTGTGGTCATAATGCGGCGGATGGCTGGTAGCTGTGACGACGGTCTTTTGGCAGCTGCCGTGGCAGGCGTTTTTTACCGCCAGGGTCAAAATGACCCTTTGAATGTATTGTCCATAGGGCCTTAAACATGGGAACCCCAGTCTAGTTGTGGGAAAACTAAATACATCTGGAGACTAATGCTCTCTGCACAGTGCAGAATCATTTTTACAGGAAGCTCTGGAACAAAAGAGATTCCATCATGACCAGAATTAAACTGACTGTTCAACTAAAATGTGACATTTACTCCCTTCTGTTTCCTGAACCGCTAGTTCTCACAATATTTTCAAGAAGTGTTCTTCTTTTTGAAAGACATAACCCGACTGCATACCAATAACTGCACATTGATCTTCACCTTCTTTTTGGCTTCATATCTTGGCTGTATGCTTGCTGAACCACTTATTTGACTCCTTCTCTCTTGAATATTTATTTTTTATACACGTGTTGCTCTCCCTTATCGCGACCAGCTTCTCGCCCTTTCTCTCCTCTGCCTACACTCAACTTCCCACTTGCTTATTACAGCCTATTTTTCATCATCTTCTTGACTTGATGACTCATACTCTCCACCTCCGTGTTATTTGCACATATATCCGACTTACTATTAAAACTGTTTCTTGTTTCTTTTTTCTTTCCGGTTTGCCATTTTCATTACATTTCTTATTGTTAATACCTGATGTTTGATATTCTGTATCTGTAAATTTTATATTTTATGTTTTCAACGTCTCTCCTATTTAATTACATTGGTGCTCTTGTTTGACTGCTCTCTAGTAAGCTGGTAAAGCTCTCTAATGCCTGTGGGACATGTTTGCCCTATATAAATGTGCATAAATAAATACATCTCCCTCCTTGTACTTTCCAAACCATTGCCAATATATGATGATCATGAGAAAAAAAGAGATTTTATTAATTTTGTTACTAATGTGGGACCTGATACACAAACATTTCTGCACACCAAGTCTCTACTCAAAATAGCCCTCTGCAAGTGTAAATAGCAAGTTCATAATTCACAAAATCAAGAGCTTCAGACATGAACATGTGCCCAAACATAGTACATTGATTTTTCCACAGTACATAGATGTTCCCAGCAGAGTAATAAGACTGGACTTTCAGGATATAGGAAACATTTTCAGTCTGAGCATTTTCGGCACTCGCAAACTTTTCTAAGGGTTTTCACATGCACTTTATATACCTGAGTGTACATTAAGGAGAAGGTCAGCACAATATTTCATGAGGATATTGGAGAAGGAACTAATGGGAAAATGTGTTCTGCCTGTGGAGAAAAATGAAGTCCATCAATGCAAATCATAGGATGGAATGTACAATTTGTGAATTTCCATATTTAAGCCTCTTGCTTTGTTCATTATACCCATAATGTCCTAATAATATATCTATTTTCTTGATGAGGCACAGCTATTGGTCTAACATGATACGTTATTTCCTTATTTTGTAGGACAAACCAATTTTACAACATCCCCAGACATACTTTTTCAAGGTGATACATTGACGCTAACATGCAGAACCAAATCCATCTCCACCTCTGTCAGTTGGACTCACAATGGAGTTCCTGTCAAGATAAGCGCTAACAACACAATCAAAGATGGTGTCTCAGAATCAGTTCTGGTAATTCCAAGCATCACTGCTTCACGTGCAGGTACACTATTTTCGTTATGACGGGAGCACCCTTTTGTCTGAAAGTGCTTTTTTGCGTATTTTGGCAATATATCTTTGTTAAAATCAAGTGATGAAAGTTATCTTCCAAATCAGATGCTGATTAAAGGCGATAACATATCTAAATGATGATCGGAATATAACATTATGGTTTCCGTATGAATAACTTCTTGGGTTACTTGAACAAAAGTGTTTTATCAAAAGGTTACTTGTACAAAAGTGTTTTATCAAACACTGTCTATACAGATTGTTAGGTCTTACTTCAGACATTCAGACTTGGGATACATATTTCATGTTATCAAATATTCATAAAGTCAGTAAGAAGTAGTATAAAAGAGGTCTCGGAACGGCAAATGACTTTTAAGTGTTTCTTTTTTGTTATCATTGCTTGGACTGTTTATGAATCAATAACTGGTGGGATTTATAAAGCGCGTGGCTACTACTAGGCAAAAAGTCAAAATGAAGCTGAAACTAGCTTAGTCTTTGAACAGGTGGGTTTTCAGTAGTTTGACAAAACAAATTTTGTCTGGGGTACACCTGAGGGCCAGAAGGAGTTCATTCCAGTATTTGGCAGCCAGTATTGAGGAGGCCGAGCCATCCCATTTCTTACATCTAGTAAGCGGAATGGTCAGCAGATGAGCTGACTGTGACCTTGAGGATCTTGTAGAACAGTAATGGATCAATTTGTCCCCAAAGTATTTAGGACCTGTCCTTTAGAAGGCTGCGTGTTCCACCATCAGAGCTTTAAAATCACTCTCTTCTTCACTGGAAGCCAGTGCAACTGAGATATCAAGGGATGCTTAGGAAGGTTAAACTGGAGGCGGAAGGTCTTGTTTTGTACTTTTTGTAGTTTCTAGATGAGGTAATCTGGGATAGCTATTTATAAGATGTTAGTATAGTCATGTCTGGAGAGAATCATAGCTTGTACCACCGTTTTCTAGGCTTCCCAAAGTAGGAATTTCTTTAACATCTCAAGGATCCAGCCTGCTGTTTTGACCACCTTTGAAATCTGGAGTTAGAGTGATAGTTTTGTGTCAATAACAGCTTCTGAATTTCTAGCCACCTCTGCTTGGATACGGGGTGCCATGCAGTTGGTAGGCCTGGGTCCCAACCAGCCGTGCAAGGGGTTATCACCAAACAGCAGTACCTCAGGTTTGTCAGCGTTACATTGCACGGAGTTTGCTTTCAGCGATCCCATCACAGATGTCATGCAGCAGCAAAATTGGCTTTTGTCTCGGGCTCACATTTGTTGTAGGCCAGCAGAAGATGTGTATCGTCTGCAAACGAGGATATGAAAAGTAGGTGCCAAAGTGTTGATGAGGTAAGCTAGTGGCATCATATAGACAGAAATAATTGTGGGGCTCGAGGCACTCCATACTGAGTAATCGGGTTTAAGTCTGATTACCTGCTTCCTAACCTGCAGAAAGGACCTCGACCAGGCCCAGGCCATTCCCTCCACCCCAGTATGGGTGAGACGTTGAAGCAAGATCTCATGTGTGATCATGTCAAATGCTGCTGAGAGGTCTAAAAAGATCAGTGAAGCATTATGACCCACATCTAACGTGAATTTGATGGTATCTGTGATGTCCATTAATGAGGGCTTGGTACCATGGAGGGCCCTAAAACCTGATTGTGAAGGATGTAGGAGATTGTATGTATCCAGCAATTGCATTAGTTGAGGGTTAACTCATTTTCCAATGATCTTATAGGCCCCGGGAGCAATGAGATAGGCCTAAAATTAGAGAGGATACTGGATGTCTGCGTTTTTTTTTTTAGTTTTTTTTTTTAGGGATAACATTTGCCTTTTTCCATTAGGTGGGTACTATACCTGAGGGTAATGAGGTAGCAAAAGACCATGAAAAATGGGGCCTACCGATTTCCCTACGAGGCTGAGGGGGTAAAGGCTCCAAGGGTGACCCTGATTTATTCTTAGTGAAGAGCACATCACGCTTTGACTGTTGAGGAGGAAAACTGTGTGAGATTGCCCTGGGCTTGGGGCATTAAGTGGCATAGAGTGATTAATGACTCATTATCTTGCATTTATCCATATGAGTACTAAAATACCTAAACAAACTAGATTCATAGACCTTCATTCTCACCAACACGTCCTCACCAATATGGCTGGCGACATTTCCATTAATCTCAAAAGGAGTATCCCTCCTCCAGCATTTTGCCATCATGGCACACATAATCAACGCCATGGACACTTTTTCGACATTCCTCATTAACAGTCTCTGATGCATTTTTCTTATTCATTTTAGTGTGAACATTCTGTTGAGATTTAGATTTCTATTCAGGAAATATCATCTAACTTTAACTCAGGCAGCCCTGGCCCAGAAAGGCAAAACAAAGGACTTCCTCTGAGAGAGGGTGTAACACCCTCTCCCTTTGGAACTAGGTGTGAGGGCTGGGGAGGAGTAGCCTCCCCCAGCCTCTGGAAATGCTTTGATGGGCACAGATGGTGCCCATCTCTGCAGAAGCCAGTCTACACCGGTACAGGGATCCCCAAGCCCTGCTTTGGCACAAAACTGGACAAAGGAAAGGGGAGTGACCACTACCCTGACCTGCACCTCCCAGGGGAGGTGCCCAGCGCTCCTCCAGTGTGTCCCAGATCTCTGCCATCTTGGAAACAGAGGTGTTGGGGGCACACTGGACTGCTCTGAGTGGCCAGTGCCAGCAGGTGACGTCCGAGGCTCCTTCTGATAGGCTCTTACCTCTCTTGGTAGCCAATCCTCCTTCCTTGGTAGCCAAACCTCCTTTTCTGGCTATTTAGGGACTCTGCTTTGGGGAATTCTTTAGATAATGAATGCAAGAGCTCACCAAAGTTCCTCTGCATCTCCCTCTTCACCTTCTGCCAAAGGATTTACCGCTGACTGCTCAGGACGCGTGCAAAACCACAACAAAGTAGCAAGACGACTACCTGCCGGCTTTCTCAACTGTTTCCAGGTGGTGCATGCTCTGGGGGTAGCCTGCCTCCTCTCTGCACCAGGAGCTCTGCAGAAATCTCCAGTGGGTCAACTGACTCTTCCCCCTGCAACCGCAGGCACCAAAATACTGCATCACTTGTCATCTGGGTCCCCTCTCAGCATGACGAGCGTGGTCCCTGGAACTCAGAAACTCTGTCCAAGTGACTCCCACAGTCCAGTGACTCTTCAGTCCAAGTTTGGTGGAGGTAAGTCCTTGCCTCCCCACGCTAGACTGCATTGCTGGGTACCGCGTGATTTGCAGCTGCTCCTGTGCACTCTTCCAGGATTTCCTTCGTGCACAGCAAAGCCTGGGTCCCCGACACTCCTTTCTGCAGTGCACAACCTTCTGAGTTGTCCTCCGGCATCGTGGGACTTCCTTTTGTGACTTCAGGTGGACTCCGGTTCACTTTCCTTCCAAGTGCCTGTTCAGGTACTTCTGCGGGTGCTGCCTGCTTCTGTGAGGGCTCCCTGAGTTGCTGGGCGCCCCATCTGTCTCCTCCTCCAAGTGGCCACATCCTGGTCCCTCCTGGGCCACAGCAGCACCCAAAAACCTCTTCCGCAACCCTTGCAGCTAGCAAGGCTTGTTTGCGGTCTTTCTGCGTGGGAACACCTCTGAAAGCTTCATCGCAACGTGGGACATCCATCCTCCAAAGGAGAAGTTCCTAGTCCTCTTCTTTCTTACAGGACTCCAGGCTTCTTCCAACAGGTGGCAGCTTCCTTGCACCCTCAGCTGGCATTTCCTGGGCTCCTGCCCACTCTCGACACTGCTGCGACTATTTGACTTGGTCCCCTTGTCTTACAGGTACTCAGGTCCGGAAATCCATTGTTGTTGCATTGCTGGTGTTTGTTCTTTCTGCAGAATCCCCCTACACCTACCTTTCAGGGTCTTGGGGTGGGCTATTTTTCTAACCCTCACTGTTTTCTTACAGTCCCAGTGACCCTCTACAAGCTCACATAGGTTTCGGGTCCATTCGTGGTTTGCATTCCACTTTTGGAGTATATGGTTTGTGTTGCCCCTATACCTATGTGCTCCTATTGCAATCTACTGTAATTTTACACTGCTTGTATTACTTTTCTTGCTATTACCTGCATAATTTTTGTTTGTGTATATATATCTTGTGTTTATATATTATCCTCATACTGAGGGTACTCACTGAGATACTTTTGGCATAGTGTCATAAAAATAAAGTACCTTTAGTTTTAGTACTCTGTGTATTGTGATATTGTGAATATGACACCAGTGGTATAGTAGGAGCTTTACATGTCTCCTAGTTCAGCCTAAGCTGCTTTGCCATAGCTACCTTCTATCAGCCTTAGCTGCTAGAAACACCTCTTCTACACTAATAAGGGATAACTGGACCTGGCACAAGGTGTAAGTACCTCTGGTACGCACTACAAGCCAGGCCAGCCTCATACAATCACCACCTTTACTCAATGCAGCACCTTCATATGACATCCCCTGTGGCTCCATTGTTGAGTTTTTGCATCTGTTTCCTCACCAGTACCTCTCAGTTGTAAAACCAGAAACCACAGTTTTGGTTCAGCACCAAGGATAGGCAAGACACCTCTGCACCTGAGACTAGTGGTGGAAGAACTTTTGAATTCCACCTGTGGAATTGAAGGAATTTAGTAATTCTGCATTACTCTTGGAAAGAAGAAATACTAATAAATTCTGCTGCTTGGTTCCAACGGAGGAATTATTCAGCACTGCAAAGTGCTCACTCAGGTATGGCGGTGGGAAAGGGGAGGAGGAATCTCAGGAGGGGAGGTGGGCTGACACAGAGTCTCCCAGCAGCACCAGGTACTCCGTGCTCACCGACATCAGCCTACTGACATCGCGGGTGCCTGCACACACGACAGCTCTGTTCCCACCAGCTCTGTGAGGGAAGAGAGCAAGATTGGGGCACTGAGAGGAGAAAGTGGACAATGGAGGGACCTGCGCCAGCTGCAAAAAGGTAGGATGCCACCTTAGCTTGGGCTTTTTAACAGTCTGTCTTTTATGTGGGGACACACTTGTAGGAGGCTGGACCAAAGGGTTTCCTGAGGCTCTGTGGGGGACAGACAAGGGGTTGTGTGGACCTTATACTGTTGCCCAAAGCTAACAAGCAAGGGTAGGACTAATATAAGAAAATATGTCCAATGATGGGCATTTGTCATCTGTTCCTTGTGTGAACTCCAATCACAAAATAATTTCACCTAAAAGAACTCCACTTTTTGCCGAATGGGACACAATGTGCTCTTTTGCCACAGCCTCACCCGCTCACTCTTTCTAAGTCGCATTGACTGTGAATGCTCCCTTTGTTAGACTGTGCACGTCACAACACAATCTGCAGGTGGATCCAGGTGTGGCACTTTGGTTAGCTTTCGTCAGCCCATGAATATTATAGTAATTAGATGTCTTCCTACTGATCGGGTATGCTCCTACAAATCTAAAGCAGGTAGCACTTTATAAATCAAGCGCTATAGAGGACTGGGTTACCTGAATGCCCACTCATTTGATGCCATACCTTGAAATGATCTGTTCCAGCTAATGAACCTTGGTATTCTGATGCACAGGGGGAACTCTTTTAGTAGGACTTAAGAGGGGCATTAGGGGCAGATAATCAGCATCAATCGTTGCCTCAGACCCAGCTCCTCCACTTCACATCAAAGAGGTAGAGAGCTGTGATAGGAGGACACACAGGAGTCACCGGGAGCAGGAAGGATTTAGACAGATAGATTTGAACCACTCTAAATGGCATGTGGCATTATGGATGTAATCCGAGCAAGCCTTGGTGCTCACAAAATGGCATGCTATATCTAGATATACAGTTAAAAGACAGTCTTTGGAGACTCCGAGTACTAATAATATTCCGACAAACAGCATAGTATATGTCTTTAATATAAAGTGACGCCAGCTCATTAAAGCCACTTTTGGCAAGAAAGTGGTGGGTAGGTGGTCGCTTCAGCTGCACATACCATGCACAGTGTGTCGAACGAGTGTGATACACAAGGGCGGCAGGACTGCAGCCAGCCAAGCAATAAGGGCTCCTAACTCAGGAGGGGCCTTGTGTGGGTGAGAAGGCTACCAGAGAGGCACTGACTGCTGCCAAAGCAAAGCTGCCAAGCGTCACGGTACCTGGGCAGGGCAGAAAATTGAAATAGCCACCCACAGCTTCTGACCACCATGCATACCAACGCAGCAGACGGAACTTCAAAAACAATTTAATCTCTATTTTAAACTTTTTTTCTAGTCCCCTGGTTCTCTTTACACCGGGTGGACCTCTGCGGAATCTCAGAGTTTCTATGTAAGTCACGGAGTTCAGTGGAGTAAAACTCAAGTCAGGTACTTGGTTCTGGGACCCGCAAAACCTTAACCACAAGTAGTTGCCTTTGAACTCCTCCCGCAAGTGGCCAAGTGTCACTAGTCTCTTTTCCCATTTACCACAGTGATGAGATTTGATAGCTTGGGAATACAATGTTTTTTTTTTTGCTGCTTTAAAATCCATAACTTTGATTATTCATAATTGACCTGATTTGTTTTGGTGTCTAAAATGGTATAAAAATCTGCAATATTTCTATAAATTGGTGTTTGATTTCTTCAGAGTCATGTCAATTACTTATCATCCATGTTGGTACTCTGAAATGCCTAACACATGTTCCTCTTGTTAAGCCTGACTGCTTTTTGCTACATTACCAGGACTGAGCTAAGGATTTATTACTGTGAATCCGAGGGACCATCTTTGGGGTATTGTGACAGTATTACTTTGTGAACCCTATCCAGCATCACTTTCTTACACCATTTCATTCACACACTACCTCTTTCCCCAGCACGTTTAACCCTTCTCTGTTCTACATCCCTTACTTCTATGCTTTTTTGTAGACCTATATTGCAATACTGGTACTAATTTTTCTGCGCTGAACATGTATGTCCCACACCCTATGCCCCTCCATGGGTTGTTCCTTCTCACACTGGCATCTGTGGACATACTTTCATACAAACATTTTAACATGTCTTGTACTGAGAACTGTTTGTTTATTATAGTTTTATCTCCAATGATTTCAACTTACTTGAATCAATATCATCAATCAATCAAAAAATTTATAGAGTGCGCTACTCACCTGTGAGGGTCTCAAGGCGCTCGGTGGAGGGGATCAAGGGGGGGGGGAGGGAGGGTCAATGTTTGAACAACCATGTCTTGAGGTTCTTTCTGAAGAGAAGGAGGTCTTTGGTTTTGCGAATGTTGGTGGGGAGGGAGTTCCAGGTTTTGGGGGCCAGGTAGGAGAAGGACCTGCCACCTGTGGTGGTGCGTTGGATGCGGGGGACTGTGGCTAGGGCGAGGTTGGATGATCGGAGGTTGCGTGTGGGAGTGTGGAAGTTCACTCTTTCGTTGAGGTAGGTTGGGGTGGTGTTGTGGAGGGATTTGTGTGCGTGGATGAGGATCTTGAATGTGATTCTCTTGTCTATGGGGAGCCAGTGAAGGGATTTGAGGTGTGGTGAGATTCGTTCGTGGCAGGGGAGGCCAAGGACGAGGCGTGCGGCTGTGTTCTGGATTCTCTGGAGTTTGTGTTTGAGTTTGAGTGTGTTGCCGGCATAGAGGGCGTTACTGTAGTCTAGTCTGCTGTTGATGAGTGCATGGGTGACTGTCTTCCTGGTCTCTGGGGGAATCCATTTGAAAGATTTTTTTAGAGTGTGGAGTGTGTGGAAGCAGTAGGAGGTTAGAGCATTGATTTGCTGTGTCATGGAGAGGGAGGGGTCCAAGATGATGCCGAGGTTGCGTGCCTGGTTTGCGGGGGTGGGTGCAGGGCCTATGGCGGTGGGCCACCAGGAGTCGTCCCATGTGGTTTTGTTGGGGCCAAAGATGATGATCTCGGTTTTGTTGGAGTTGAGCTTGAGGTGGTTAGTGGTCATCCAGTTGGCGGTGTCGAGGAGAGCAGCGTGTAGGTTGGTTTTGGCGGTGGTGGGGTTGCGGGTGAGGGAGAGGATGAGTTGCGTGTCATCTGCGTAGGAGAGGATAGTGATTCTGTGTGCTCAGAGGATGTTGGCTAGGGGGATCATGTAGATGTTGTAGAGTGTGGGGCTGAGGGAGGACCCTTGGGGGACTCCGCAGATGATCTTGGTAGTGGTGGAGTGGAAAGGTGGAAGGCGGACTCTCTGGGTCCGGTCAGTGAGGAAGGAGGTGAGCCAGTCTAAGGCTTTGTGGCGAATTCCTATGTTGTGGAGGCATGTGCGGAGTGTGTGGTGGCAGACGGTGTCAAATGCTGCGGAGAGGTCTAGCAGGATGAGTGCGACGGTCTCGCCTTTGTCGACTTTGGTCCTGATGTCGTCAGTAAATGCGATGAGGGCGGTTTCCATGCTGTGGTTCTTGCAGAACCCGGAATATGAGGGGTCAAGAGTGTTGTTTGCTTCAAGGAAGTGGGATAGGCAGGCGTTGACTAGTTTCTCGGCAACGTTGGCGGGGAAAGGGAGGAGGGAGATGGGGCGGTAGTTAGAGAGGATCTCCGGGATGGCTTTAGTTTTTTTTAGGAGAGCTGTGATTTCCCTGTGCTTCCAGGGGTCTGGGTAGGAGGTGGAGTCAAAAGAGGAGTTGATTATGTTGCGGAGTATGGGGACGATGGTTGGGCTGGCTTTGTTGTAGATGCGATGTGGACAGGGGTCGGAGGGGGATCCGGAGTGGATGGAGTTCATGGTTTTTTCGGTTTCTTCGTGTGTGGTGAGGGCCCAGGTGGGGAGTGAGGTGGGGGGTCATGAGTGGGGGTTGGGTTGGGTGAGTGAGGGGTGTGTGTGGTGGGTGTGTGTGGTATGAAGCTGTTGTGGATGTCCAGGATTTTGTGGTGGAAGTGGTTGGAGAGGGCGTCACATAGGGGCTGTGTGTGTGAGGGGTCTATGTTGCTGGCTTTGGGTTTGGCAAGTTCATTAATGATGGTGAAAAGTTCTTTGCTGTTTTGAGAGTTGTTGTCAAGGCGTGTCTTGTAGTGATCTCTTTTGGCAGTGCGTATGAGTTGGTGATGGGTGCGAATGGTGGTTTTGAGGGTGGAGAAATTGGTTGTAGAGGGTTCTAGTCGCCATATTTTCTCAGCTTGGCGGCATTTGCGCTTGGAGTCTTGGAGTTCGGGGGTGAACCTTGGGCGTTCTTGATGTTGCAGTGGTGATGTGTTTTCTGAGGGGGGCTAGTGTGTCTGCGCAGGTGGTGATCCATTTGGAGAGGTTGTGTGCTCCTGTGTTGGGGTCGTTGGCGTGGGGGGGTTGTGAGCCAGTTAGGAGTTTACTCGTTCTGTGGGGATCTTGTCCCACATGCGGTAGGGTGTGGTGTGTTGATGGTGGTGTGTGGGGGGGTTTGGTGAAGGAGAAGTGGACGCAGTGGTGGTCAGTCCAGAGGAGTTTGGTGGTGTGGATGTAGGCTATGTGTTGGCTTGAGGTGAAAATTGCATTGACTGTGTGTCCTGCTGAGTGGGTGGGTGCGGTGACCAGTTGTTTGAGTCCGAGGTCGGTGAGGTTGTCTATGAGGGAGGTAGAGTTGTGGTCTTGTAGGTTTTCCAAGTGAAAATTGAAATCACCGAGGAGGATGTAGTCTGTGGAGGTGAGGGCGTGCGAGCTGATGGTGTCGGCGATGGTGTCGCAGAAGGTGGGGGGTTGTCCTGGTGGTCTGTAGATTAATGTACCTCTGAGGGTGGAGTTGTTGTTAATGTGGATCAGAAAGTGCATGTGTTCTAACATTGTCGATAGTGTCTTGGGAGCTGGTGGTGACTTTTATGGTGTCCCTGTGTAGGATAGCGATGCCACCACCTGGCCTGTTGAGGCGGTCTTTGCTTTGGAGGTTGTATGCCTTGGGGGTGGCGATGGCTATGTCGGGTTCTGAGGAGGGGTTGGTCCAGATTTCCGTGAGGAAGACGATGTCAGGTGAGTGTGATGTGATGATGTCCCAGAGTTCTATGGCATGTTTGTGAAAGGAGCGGGTGTTGAGGAGCTGGCAGTTGAGGTGGTTGTGGTGGGTGGTATTGGTGTGGTGCATGAGGGTGTTTTTGCGGGGTGTGTTCTGCTCGTGGGCTGGTGTGCCGCGGGGTTGATTGGTGGGGGTGGGGGCAGAGCAGGTCAGTATTGCATTGGGGGTGTTGTGTTTGTTGAAGGTGGGGTCGCTATGGTTGGTGTGTGGTGTGAGGGATGGGGAGCAGGGGAAATGACAGGTGTGGCAGGTGAAGGGGCCATGAGTGTGTGTGGGGCTGGAAGGGGTGCACTTGGGGCAGGGGCCTGGGTTGAGTGAGTGGAGGGTGAGGGGGGAGTAGGTTTGTCTGAGAGGGCGCTGTGCGCGGTCTTGGCGCGGACGGGCGCAGACGGGCTTTCCTTTGGCCTGCCAGTGGTGCGCCCGCTGCGCGCGGCTGTCATAAAAGGAGGGGAGGGTGGGAGTGGCAGCTGGGAGGAGGTAGGGCTGGTCGAATGGGAAGGTTGGGGGGGTGGAGCCACAGGGGATGGCAACAGTGGGAAGAAAGAGAAGAAAAAGACGGTGATGAGGAGGGGGGAGGCAGGAGGGGCCGCAGGGGCCGCAGCGGCTGGGGAAATTGGCAAAAGGAAAACAGAGGTGAGGAGGAGGGGGAGGCGGGAGGAGCCGCAGGGAACGCAGTGGCAGGGGAAATTGGAAAAAGGAAAACGGAGGTGAGGAGGAGGACGGAGGTGAGGAGGAGGGGGGAGGCAGGAGTGGACGGGTTCCTTAAATAGACCCAAGCCCCGTCCACATGCCACACCCTAGCCAGGCTGCTGGAAAGGCTTGCAAATGAACAAGCTTGAAAATGAAAAATACATTACAAACATCATTAATGACATATCAAGATGAATACCTGTTAATCAACAAGTTAGTATGCAATATCAGCACACAATGCATGAATTGTTACATTGCATAAGGGGCCAGATGTATGAAAATATTTTGCACTCGCAAACGGTAAAATCGGCCGTTTGCGAGTGCAAAATAGTGGTCTGGAATGCATGAAAGGCATTCGCAGACCACAAAGTAGAAATCGCAAAAATTGCGATTTTTTGCGTTGCGACCTGGATTTTGCGAATCGCAATTTGCGATTCGCAAAATCCAGGTCGCAAGGCAATGCTGCAAAAAAATAGCAAATTGCGATTTTTAGCACAATGGTATTTTGAACATGCAAAATACCATGATCTGCAACCAGGTGGTAACCTGGTGCAAAATTTAAAAATGCAGTAAAACTGCCTGGAGAAGGACTGAAGAGCTGAGGAAGAAGAGATGCCCAGCATGTTACTGTGCTTTGTGGAGCTATCCTGCAGTTGCTGCTTCTGCCAGAGTAGGAGGGCAAAGACTGGACGTTGTGTGCCTTCCATTTTGAGAAGAATTCTCCAATGGCTTGATTTAGAGCTTGCCTCCTGTTGTTTGAAGTCTCAGGGACAGCAAAGACTTCTCTCTGCCAGCCCCTGGAGTCTCTGGAGAGATTCCTTCTCTACCCTGTGGTGCCCATCCAGTTCCTGGGACCCTGAAAGGAGAAGCTGGCAGCCTAAAGAAAAGGAAATCCACGCACAGAGTGCAGTGCCGGGAAAAGATCGACACAACTCCAATCTGCGGCTGAAGAAGCGACACGCCGCCAGCTCCTCAGGTAAGAATCGACACTCGCTGGAAACGCAGCCCAAAAATCGACGCACAGAGCAGGAGAAACGGCGTGCAGCATTGCTGACTGCCCAGACCCGAGAGTGCTGACCGGATCGGCGCATTGCTCTCCTATGGAGAGAAGAAATGATGCACCCTGACCTGACAAAAGGAGAAACAATGCAAGGTCCGGCTCGTAAGTGGAATCGCCTCATTGCAAGCCCTTTTTGACGCACACTCGCCCATTTTTAAAACTACTTAAAAACTCTTTTTGCATTTTTATTGATAACTGGACTTGTGCATTGTGGATTTTTGTCATTTTTTGGTCTTGTTTGGTTTAAATACATATTTCCTATTGCTCTAAACCTGTGTTGTATCGTTTTGTAGTGTTTTCATTAAACTCTTCGCTGCCAGGCCTTTTCCCACTCCTGTGCCAGGCATTTTTTTGGCTATTTGGGGCAGTTTGCGCTTAGGCCCTCATAACTTTCTGTCCACATAAGCTAGCCAAGCCAAATTTGCGTTCTTTTTTTCCAACATCTTAGGGATTCTAGAGGTACCCAGACTTTGTGGGTTCCCCTGAAGGAGGCCAAGAAATTAGCCAAAATACAGTAAAAATTTAGTTTTTTTTCAAAAAAATGGGAAAAAGTGGCTGCAGAAGAAGGCTTGTGTTTTTTTCCCTGAAAATGGCTTCAACAAAGGGTTTGCAGTGCTAAAATTACCAGCTTCTCAGCTTTCAGGAACAGGCAGACTTGAATCAGAAAACCCAATTTTTCAACACAAATTTGGCATTTTACTGGGACATACCCCATTTTTACAATTTTGTGTGCTTTCAGCCTCCTTCCAGTCAGGGACAGAAATGGGCATGAAACCAATGCTGGATCCCAGAAAACTAAACATTTCTGAAAAGTAGACAAAATTCTAAATTTAGCAAGGGGTCATTGTGTAGATCCGACAAGGGTTTCCTACAGAAAATAACAACTGAAAAAGAAAAATATTGAAATTGAGGTGACAAAAACAGCAATTTTTCTCTACGTTTTACTCTGTAACTTTTTCCTGCAATGTCAGATTCTCGAAAGCAATATACCGTTAGGTCTGCTGGTCTCCTCTGGTTGCGGGGATGTATAGGGCTTGTAGGTTCATCAAGAACCCAAGGTACCCAGAGCCAATAAATGAGCTGCACCCTGCAGTGCGTTTTCATTCTATACCGGGTATACAGCGATTCATTTGCTGAAATATAAAGAGTCAAAAATAGCTATCAAGAAAACCTTTCTATTTTCAAAAAGGGCACAAGATAAGGTGTTGAGGAGCAGTGGTTATTTGCACATCTCTGAATTCCGGGGTGACCATACTAGCATGTGAATTACAGGGCATTTCTCAAAGAGATGTCTTTTTTACACACTCTCTTATATTTGGAAGGAAAAAATGTAGAGAAAGACAAGAGGCAATAACACTTGTTTTGCTAATCTATGTTTCCCCAAGTCTCCCGATAAAAATGATACCTCACTTGTGTGGGTAGGCCTAGCGCCCGAAACAGGAAACGCCCCAAAACGCAATGTGCACACATCACATTTTTTTAAAGAAAACACAGGTGTTTTTTGCAAAGTGCCTACCTGTAGATTTTGGCCTCTAGATCAGCCGGCACCTAGGGAAACCTACCAAACCTATCCATTTTTTAAAACTAGAGACTTAGGGGAATCCAAGATGGGGTTTCTTGTGGGGCTCTGACCAGGTTTTGTTACCCAGAATCCTTTGCAAACCTCAAAATGTGGCTAAAAAAACACATTTTCCTCACATTTTGGTGACAGAAAGTTCTGGAATCAGAGAGGAGCCACAAATTTCCGATAAAAATTACACCTCACTTGTGTGGGTAGGACTAGCGCCCACGAAAGGAAATGGCCCAAAACACAAAGTGGACACATCACATTTTTTCATAGAAAACAGTGCCTACCTGTGGATTTTGGCCTGTAGCTCAGCCGGCACAAATGGGAAACCTAGCAAACCAGCGCATTTTTGAAAACGAGAAACCCAGGGGAATCCAAGATGGGGTGACTTGCGGGGCTCTGACCAGGTTCTGTTACCCAGAATCCTTTGCAAACATCAAAATTTGGCCCCAAAAAAAAAATATATCCTCTGGAATCTGAGAGGAGCCACAAATTTCCTTCCACCCAGCGTTCCCCTAAGTCTCTTGATAAAAATGGTACCTCACTTCTGTGGGTAGACCTAGCGCCCACGAAAGGAAATGTCCCAAAACACAACGCAGATACAACACATTTTTTCACAGAAAACAGAGGTGTTTTTGCAAAGTGCCTACCTGTGGATTTTGGCCTCTAGCTCCGCCTGCCCCACGGGGGGCAGAAATGGCCTAAAATAATTCCCCCCCCCCCCAGGGGAGCGACCCTTGCCTAAGGGGTCGCTCCCCTTGCGTGAAATTTACAAAAACAAAAAAAACTCCCTGGTGTCTAGTGGTTTCTGCCCCCCTTGGGGGCAGATTGGCCTCATCAAAATAGGCCAATCTGCCCCCAAGGGGGGCAGAAATGGCCTAAATATAATTTTCCCCCTAGGGGAGCGACCCTTGCCTAAGGGGTCGCTCCCCACCTAAAAAAACTAAAAACAAAACAAATAGAAAAAAAAAGAAATTATCCCTGGTGCCCTAGAGGTTTCTGCTTCCCCCGGGAGCAGATCGGCCTAATAATATGATGGCCCAGGGGGGGCAGAAAAGGCCTTCCCAAAAAAATGCCCACCCTGGGAGCGACCCTTGCCCAAGGGGTCACTCCCTTATGTTCATAACCAATAAAAAAAAAAATACCTGGTGTCTAGTGGGGTTTCAAAAGCCGGATTGCAAGCAATCCGGCTTTTGAAACCCTGGGAATACATTTCCTTCCCTTTGAAGCCTCTCCGGGCCTCCCCCACGTGATTGAAAGAGAAATGCTGAGCATTTCTCTTCTGCTTCCAGCGCGATGGGGGAGACCCTGTGACTAATCAGCGCGCGCTCGCGCGCTGACGTCACAGGGGGGGTGGGGAGGATGGAAGGGGAAGGGCTTCCCCTTCCATCCCCGCCTTGGGGGGGTTGGTGTGGTGCACGGGGGCGTGCTAGCGTTCCCCAAGTTCCTGTGACTTGGACAAGGTGACCTCGTCCAAGGCACACGGGAACTGTAGCCTTGGACGAGGTCACCTCGTCCAAGGCACAGAACAGGTTAAGTTACTGTGTGTGTTGGTATAAATACTTTACACCTAACACTCTGAAGTTAAGCCTACTTCTCTGCAAAGCTACCAATGGGGTAAGCAGGGTTTAGCTGAGGGTCATTCTCTTTTACCCTGACTAGAGTGAGGGTCCTTGCTTGAACTGGGGGTAACCTGACTGTCAACCAAAGACCCCATTTCTAACACATAGGATTAGAGCAATGCTATCCATGCCAAGCTAGATAGTGACAAAGGCCCTCATTCTGACCTTGGCGGTCGGCGGAGAGGCGGCGGTCGGACCGCGAACAGACCGGCGGTATTAAAAATGGCATTCTGACCCTGGCGGGAACCGCCAACACAGCCCGCCAACTTAACACTCCGACCGCCACAGCGGTACAAACAAACAGCGCGGCGGTTCCCGCCAACAGCCCGGCGGCAGACAAAGTACCGCCCACCCTATTACGACCCACCAATCTGCCACCTTTTCCGGGGCGGGAGCACCGCCGATAAGAACACGGCGGAAACAGACTACGAACGGGAAAACGCTCACCTCTACGCACTCCACGCGAGATTCCGGCAGTATGGAGCCAGAGTTACAGGTCATCCCCGCACTCCTATTCCTCCTCATATACCAGGAGCACGCCCGGCGGCGCGGAAGACATCGGTGAGTACTGCACCTACGACACAGGGGAGGGAAAAGATTACCGGCACACACCCACCCACCCACACCCACTACAGCACACACATCAATGCATTCCCACAGATCACTGTCACAACCCACAAACCACCCCCCTCCGAAATAATGCAAAGACCAAAAGAAGAGATCATAAACGGCCAGATATATTGAAATATGGACACCAGTAATCCAAATAAATAAATAAACTATGTACAAAATATATACAGCTACTAAATGTAGTCCAACCACTGTCCGTGGATCACAGGGGTCCTGTGCAAAGGGGCAAGGCCCAGTCCCACGACAAGAACTCCACGGAGAGAACACTGCAGGGGCATCAGAAAGAAAATAGGACAGGCACCTCAGGGGGAAGGGAAGGGGGGGGCACCTCAGCCACTTGAGTACACGACGCCAGATCCACGAGGGGACTCCATGACCACTGGGCCATCCTGGGGAGTGCAAAGCCACAGTCCATACAGTCCATACAGTGGGTGGCCTGCCCACTGGGCCATCCTGGGGAGAGCAAAGCCACAGTCCATACAGTCCATACAGTGGGTGGCCTGCCCACTGGGCCATCCTGGGGAGAGCAAAGCCACAGTCCATACAGTCCATACAGTGGGTGGCCTGCCCACTGGGCCATCCTGGGGAGAGCAAAGCCACAGTCCATACAGTCCATACAGTGGGTGGCCTGCCCACTGGGCCATCCTGGGGAGTGCAAAGCCACAGTCCATACAGTCCATACAGTGGGTGGCCTGACCACTGGGCCATCCTGGGGAGAGCAAAGCCACAGTCCATACAGTCCATACAGTGGGTGGCCTGCCCACTGGGCCATCCTGGGGAGAGCAAAGCCACAGTCCATACAGTCCATACAGTGGGTGGCCTGCCCACTGGGCCATCCTGGGGAGAGCAAAGCCACAGTCCATACAGTCCATACAGTGGGTGGCCTGCCCACTGGGCCATCCTGGGGAGAGCAAAGCCACAGTCCATACAGTCCATACAGTGGGTGGCCTGCCCACTGGGCCATCCTGGGGAGAGCAAAGCCACAGTCCATACAGTCCATAACAGACCCCACTGCCACTGGAGGAGGCAAGTTGGCCAGAGGACATCCTGCAGCCCTGCCCGAGATAGATCCTGCCCTGCCACGTCTGCCAAAGGGCCAGCGGTTCTTGCCCTGAAGGGCCCAGTTCAGCGGTTCTTGAGACGGCGGGGCCCAGTTCAGCGGTTCTTGCCCTGAAGGGCCCAGTTCAGCGGTTCTTGAGACGGCGGGGCCCAGTTCAGCGGTTCTGGAGACGGCGGGGCCCAGTTCAGCGGTTCTTGAGACGGCGGGGCCCAGTTCAGCGGTTCTGGAGACGGCGGGGCCCAGTTCAGCGGTTCTTGCCTTGAAGGGCCCAGTTCAGCGGTTCTTGAGACGGCGGGGCCCAGTTCAGCGGTTCTGGAGATGGCGGGGCCCAGTTCAGCGGTTCTTGCCTTGAAGGGCCCAGTTCAGCGGTTCTGGAGACGGCGGGGCCCAGTTCAGCGGTTCTTGCCTTGAAGGGCCCAGTTCAGCGGTTCTTGCCTTGAAGGGCCCAGTTCAGCGGTTCTTGCCTTGAAGGGCCCAGTTCAGCGGTTCTTGAGACGGCGGGGCCCAGTTCAGCGGTTCTTGCCTTGAAGGGCCCAGTTCAGCGGTTCTTGAGACGGCGGGGCCCAGTTCAGCGGTTCTTGCCTTGAAGGGCCCAGTTCAGCGGTTCTTGCCTTGAAGGGCCCAGTTCAGCGGTTCTGGAGACGGCGGGGCCCAGTTCAGCGGTTCTTGAGACGGCGGGGCCCAGTTCAGCGGTTCTTGCCTTGAAGGGCCCAGTTCAGCGGTTCTGGAGACGGCGGGGCCCAGTTCAGCGGTTCTTGCCTTGAAGGGCCCAGTTCAGCGGTTCTGGAGACGGCGGGGCCCAGTTCAGCGGTTCTTGCCTTGAAGGGCCCAGTTCAGCGGTTCTTGAGACGGCGGGGCCCAGTTCAGCGGTTCTTGCCTTGAAGGGCCCAGTTCAGCGGTTCTGGAGACGGCGGGGCCCAGTTCAGCGGTTCTTGCCTTGAAGGGCCCAGTTCAGCGGTTCTGGAGACGGCGGGGCCCAGTTCAGCGGTTCTTGCCTAGAAGGGCCCAATTCAGCGGTTCTGGAGACGGCGGGGCCCAGTTCAGCGGTTCTTGCCTTGAAGGGCCCAGTTCAGCGGTTCTTGCCTTGAAGGGCCCAGTTCAGCGGTTCTTGCCTTGAAGGGCCCAGTTCAGCGGTTCTGGAGACGGCGGGGCCCAGTTCAGCGGTTCTTGAGACGGCGGGGCCCAGTTCAGCGGTTCTTGCCTTGAAGGGCCCAGTTCAGCGGTTCTTGCCTTGAAGGGCCCAGTTCAGCGGTTCTTGAGACGGCGGACGGTCTATGGCCAACTGCTAATTGCCTGGTGGTGCCCTCCTGGGCAGCGGGGATGGTGCTCCTTCACTGCCCACCTGGGCTGTGGGTGGTGGGGCCCTCCTGGCCAGCTGGGCTGGGTCCTCCCTGGGCAGCGGCTATGGGGGTGGTGGGCTCTCCCGGGGCAGCTGTGCCGGTTCCTCCCGGGGCAGCGGCTATGGGGGTTGTGGGCTCCTCCTGGGCAGCAGGCCTGCTGCCTGACCTCTCCAACTTGCTGCCCTTGCCCTCCTTAGTCGTCGGCCTGTGGCCCTTGCCTCCCTTTGGAGCTGTGGCTGGTGACTGTCTCTGGGTGGTGTCCGGGGGGGATGTAGAAGGCGGGCTCCTGCGGCGCCCCTTCCGCCTTCTGCTCCTCTTCCCAGGGGGTGGGCTGGCTGTCCCCTTGCTGCTGGGCGAAGATCCAGACATGCGGGCTGGCGGGCTCCAATACCCCTGCACCCTTGTCAAGGGGGCTGCAGGGCTGGTGGTGGCTGAGGTGCTCTTCTTACCCCGACGAGAAGGAGGGGGGGGCTCAGGGTCAGGAAAGAAGTTAGTAGTGGCGAGGAAGAGCTTCTTGGGACAATGGAGAGTGGTAGGTACAGTGGGAATGGGAGTGGAGGGAGAGGATGTGGTTGTAGGTGAGTCACGTTTGCTGTCTTTGGGTGCAGGTGCAGGAGGGATAGGCTGTCGTGAGGTGGATGGCTGTTGGGTGGGTGGGTGGCTGCGTTTGTGTGGTGTGGAAGAGGGGGTGACAGACACAGTGGGAGAGGACACAGGGGACGTGTAAATGGCAGTGGGGGTGGTGACTGCACGTGTGCGGACTGGAGTGGAGGGTGTGCTGGTGATGGAAACACTGGCTGATGGTGAGGTGAATGGAGGTGTGAGTGTAGACGTCACAGGGAGGGAGGAGGGAGACGAGGAGGTGGGGGTCACAGAGGTGGTAGTGACTGTTGGCATGTCTGCATCGGAATGTTGCGTGTGTGAATGTCTGCGTGATCTGTGGTGCTTATGTTTGGATGAGCTTCTCTTGGGTGTTGAGGTGTGTGCAGGCTGGTCTGATGGTGTGGGTGGGACAGGCAGAGGAACAGGAGACTGGGAGGAGGGAGTTAGTAGAGGCAGGCAGGAGACAGGGACAATGGCTGCCGTCAGTGCTGAGGCCAGAGCCTGGAACGATCGCTGATGGGCAGCCTGACCCGAATGAATGCCCTCCAGGTACGCATTGCTGCAATGAACCTCCCTCTCCACCCCCTGGATGGCATTCAAAAGGGTAGTCTGCCCAACAATGAGCGTTCGGAGGAGGTCAATGACCTCCTCACTGAGGGCAGCGGGGGTAACAGGGGCAGGGCCTGAGGTGCCTGGGGCGAAGGAGATGCCCGGCTTCCTGGCAGAGCGGGCACGGGGCGAACGCGGAGGGGCTGCTGGGAGGGCGGAGATGGTGCGCTGGGTGGCGGCTGTACCTGTAATGGCGGGGGGCACGGATGGTGCCACCCCCGCAAGGGAGCCCCCTTCCGAGGACGTGTCCGTGTCGCTGCAGGCTCCAGTCGTCCCCGTCGTGGAGCTCCCCTCGCCCTCCGTCTCACTGGTCCAGTCTGACTCTGTGGCATGGCCCTCCTGGGCCATGTGAGATGCAGCTCCCTCCTGCCCCGATGCCACTTCTCCTCCGCCTGATGATGCTGATGCACACAAGCACAGAAAGACAAACAAAAAGGGGGGGGGAGAGAGAAATAAAGGGATATTGAGTACATGGATCTCCGGTACAGTTAGCGGACATGACAGACACAGATGCCCCCTGCACTAAGTTGCGCACTTGGGGTCCGCTACGCATTCCGTGGAACATGCCCTACACGCCTAGAGTTGTCAACTGCACCCATGGATGACACGGCCCAGGGATGGCTGTACTGACACACTACTGAGGGTGGTGGCTGGGGACACAGGGGCTTACGGGGGTGCCCAGCCTACAGATATCGCCCTGGCCTAGGGGGACCCCCAGCCCTCCTCCCCCACCCAGACACCTCCACTGCACGACAACAGAGTAGATGATGCTTGTACTCACCCCCTTGTGTCTGCTGTGCTGCCCTCACGCGCCCATCCAAATCAGGGTAGGCCACCGCCAGGATCCGGAACATCAGGGGGCTCAGTTGACGGCAGGCACCCCGCCTACGTTGGGAGGCCATCCCCAGCAGAGACTCGGCGGTCTTCTTGGTCCCGCGGCGGATGTCCTCCCACCTCTTGCGGCAGTGGGTGCCCCGTCGATGGTGGACCCCCAGGCCCCGGACTTCCTTGGCGATGGCACGCCAAATCCCGATCTTCTCATGGGCGCGGACCTATGTGACACGTACAGGGAGGGAGAAATACCATGTTCAAGTTACTCAGCATTTTCCTTTCCAGTGGCCCAACGCCCCCCATCCCCGCCAGGCCCCCCGCCAGGCCCCCCGCCATGCCCAACATGCCCCCCATCCCCGCCAGGCCCCCCGCCAGGCCCCCCGCCAGCCCCAACATGCCCCCCATCCCCGCCAGGCCCCCAAGCCAGCCAGTGGCCCCAAATCCAGATTGAATTAAACTCACTTGTTGGTCTGGAGGACCGTAGAGTAGCGCATACTGGGGGAGGACCCCATCCACAAGTTTCTCCAACTCCTCTCCAGTGAAGGCAGGGGCCCTTTCCCCAGTCGCAGCAGCCATTGTCCCTTCCAGACCGAGGTCACAGCAACACTTGCAGTATAGGTCCTCTCCTGTGAAAGTTCAAGTCGCAAGTGGATAAGTAGATAGAAAATGGCGGTCACGTCCGCGGCGGTGCGTACCGCGGCGGTGCGTCCCGCCACCGCCGGCGCCCTTCGCCATTGGCTCCTGAAACCCATAGGCTTCAATGTTAACCAATGCGGCTTCGCGCCGCGGTCTTGGCCCGCCGCCCGCCGCGGTGTGCCACGCCAGCGCATTGACCTCACATCCCATTGTCACACTTCACAGGTCAGGCAGCCGCCATTTCCAGGGCCCACATGGCTCAATTTCAACTGCGTCACACAGGCCTAGGCCTTGCATAGCCACTCATACACGCCATTCACTGCATAGAGAATCGTATACTGTGCTAGCTGTGAGTACGTACCTGTGGGTTGCCTGACTGTGTGCTCCATGTTGTCCTTCCTAGGCACCGTCCGCTGGGTTGGGCGAGGAGACGGATGAATCCTCCTGTGTACCGACCGCTGGTGGACCTGTCGACAATGGAAGAACGCCACATTATCCTGACCTACCGTCTTAACCGTGCCACTATCCATGAACTGTGTGCCCGGCTGGAGCCCGACCTGATGTCCCCCATCCGCCAACCCACAGGGATTCCCCCTCTGGTGCAGGTCATGTCAGTACTCCATTTCTTGGCAAGTGGGTCATTTCAGACAACCGTGGGAATTGCTTCTGGGATGTCTCAGCCCATATTTTCAAAGGTGTTATCCAGAGTGTTGTCTGCCCTGATGAAATCCGTGAGGAACTACATCATTTTCCCTGAGGTGGGCGAACTGGCTACAGTGAAGGGTGATTTCTACGCCCTTGGACATATTCCCAACGTAATTGGTGCCATTGATGGGACCCATGTGGCTTTGGTTCCCCCAAGAGACAGGGAGCAGGTGTACAGGAACAGAAAAAGTTACCATTCAATGAACATCCAGGTGGTGTGTTTGGCTGACCAGTACATCTCGCATGTAAATGCCAAATTCCCAGGGTCAGTGCATGACGCCTACATCCTCAGGAATAGCAGCATCCCTTACGTGATGGAACAGCTACAGAGACACCGTGTATGGCTAGTGGGGGACTCTGGGTACCCCAACCTGTCGTGGCTACTGACCCCAGTAAGGAATCCCCGGACCAGGGCAGAGGAACGGTACAATGAGGCCCATGGGCGAACTAGGAGTGTGATCGAACGCACCTTTGGCCTCCTAAAGGCCAGGTTTCGCTGCCTGCATATGACCGGTGGATCCCTAATGTACTCACCTAAGAAGGTGTGTCACATCATCGTGGCCTGCTGCATGCTTCACAACCTGGCTTTGCGCCGCCAGGTGCCTTTCCTGCAGGAGGATGGTCGAGACGGTGGTGTTGTGGCAGCGGTGGAACCTGAGGAGAGTGACGAGGAGGAAGACGACGGGGCTGAAACAGACAACAGGGACAGAATCATTGAACAGTACTTCCAACAGGTAACATTTCAAAGATAATTTAGTAAAAGTTAACTACTCTGCAGCATCTCTGCTGCCTGTCTATTTGCCCCAGTGTATGATGACTGAGTTTTGGCTTTTCCCTCCCTATTTCAGATCTGGGGTCCCCACTACGAGTCCTGTGCTTCGTTTCCCCATGGACTACAGCTTTGTGGCAGCTGTTTGTTGACTTCACCATGTACAAGGACATATTTGCACTGTCATGTCAATTACAATCTATTGAAATCACAGCCAGACTCCTGATATTTTGGTGCAAAATAGGTGTTTATTGAAGTGCTCAAAATGGGATGGGTGGTTTCAAGTGGGTGGGGGCTATGGTGAAGGAATGTCCATGGCAGAGTCCAGAGTAACAGTCACACAGGTGCATTGTCCAGAGGCCTGTGGAGAGATGGAGCATGGGCAGTTCGAGGATGGACAGGGTGACAATGTGGGACAGTGGGATGACATCAGGTGGTATCCATTGCTGGCGGGGGTCTTGACATCCTACTCTGTCTTGCGAGATCTCAGGGCCCTCTTGCGGGGTGGTTCTTCTCCTGCAGGAGGTGGGGGTCTGGTGGGCTGCTGCTGTGCGGGGGCCTCCTGTCCACTAGCGCCGGCGGAGGTGGATGGCTGTTCTTGGTCCCGGCTAGTGGCAGGGGCCCTTGGGTGTTGTTCAGTGTCCGCCCTGCTGTTTACGAGGTCCTGCAGCAGCCCTACCATGGTAACCAGGGTGGTGTTGATGGCTCGGATGTCCTCCCTGTACCCCCGATAGTGTTCCTCCTGCAGCACCTGGATCTCCTGGAACCGGGCCAGTACCGTCGCCATCGTCTCCTGGGAGCGGTTGTATGCTCCCATGATGGTGGTGAGGACCTCGTGGAGAGTGGGTTCCCTGGGCCTCTCCTCCCCCCCTGTCGCACAGCTGCCCGCCGAGTTGCCCTGTTTCCCTGGGCCTCTGCCCCCTGGCCGGTGTGCCCACTACCACTGCCCCCAGGTCCCTGTTGTTGTTGGGGTGGTGGGTTATCCTGGGTGCCCTGTAGTGGTAGACACACCGCAGATTGATGCGCCCTGGAGACAGAGGCATGGGCCCGCTGGGTGGGAGCTGTGCTGGTGTTCCCAGAGGGGTTAGGGTCTATAGTGGCCTGTGCCTGTGTGAGGGGAACCGACTGTCCAGAGGTCCCCGATGGTCCGGGCTGGTCATCGGTGTCCAGATCGACAGAGCTGCTGTCATCGCTGACGGCCTCTTGGGTGGGGGGTGTGGATAATTCTGGCCCCTCCGCCGCGGTGTGTTGACGGTCGGGACCTGCAGGGGTATAGAGGTATGGTTATAGTTTCAATGTGTGGCATATGGGTGTATCTGTGGGTTCCCGTGTCCCCAAGTGCTGGCATTCGTGTGTGGGGGCTTTGGTGAGGGTGGCTTGTGGGGGGGATGTGTATATGCATTGGGCATGCTTTGGTGATGGGTGTCCATGCTTAGTGGACGCATGCAGGCCTAGGTTTTGGGATGTGTGGGTTGTGATGGTGAGACATTGGCGGGGAATAGGTGTGCTGGGGGTGGGGGTGAGGATGGTGGTGGGGGTGAGGATGGTGGTGGGGGTGAGGGTGGGGGTGAGGATGGGGGTGGGGGTGAGGGTGGGGTTCGAGGATGGGGGTGAGGGTTGGGGTCTGATTTGGCATGCAGGTGGGGGGGAAGCAGTATTGAAGCTTCAACTTACCAGTATCCATTCCTCCGCCGACTCCTGCGAGGCCGTCAGGATGCAGGATGTTCAAGACTTCCTCCTCCCATGATGTGAATTGTGGGGGTTGAGGTGGGGGTCCTCCGCCAGTCTTCTGCACGGCGATGTTGTGCCTGGATACCATGGAACGCACCTTCCCCCGTAGGTCGTTCCATCGCTTCCTGATGTCTTCCCGATTTCTGGGGTGCTGTCCCACTGCGTTCACCCTGTCGACAATCCTCTGCCATAGCTCCGTCCTCCGGGCAATGCTGGTGTATTGGACCTGTGTGCCGAACAGCTGGGGCTCTACACGAACGATTTCCTCCACCATAACCCTGAGTTCTTCGTCTGTGAAGCGGGGTTGTCTTTGGGGTGCCATGGGGTGGTGTGTATGATGTGTGGGGTGGAGTATGTGTATTTAAGTGAGTTGAGTGTGGTGGTGTGTGTTGTTTTGTGTGTGGATAGTGTGTGGGTGATGGTGTTGAGTGGCTGTGGCTGTTATGTTTTGGATGCTGGTGTCTCGCTCTTGCCTTCTTTACGATTTTGTAAGCGTAGGGGTTTGTGGGTGATGTGGGTGGGTGTTTTATATTGTATTGTGTGTGTGGGAGTGGTGTGTGTATGTGTATCAGGTGTGTGGGATTCAAATCGTCCAATGTGGGTGAGTTTTGTTCGTTGGTGGGTATTCTGACCGCGCCGGTGTGTCCCGCCAATGGAATACCGCGTTTGAATGACCGCCGCGTGGATTCGTGGGTCGTAATGGGATGGGCGTATTTCTGTTGGCGTGGCGGTGGAGGTTTGGTCACCTCCACCTTTCCGCCGACCGCTGGTCTGGCGGTCTGTTGTGGCGGTCGGATTTTCGGAGGTTTGCCTTCTGCGGGTCAGAATGACCGTGGCGGGTTTCCGCGACCGCGGCGGGATTATGGAGGATTTCTGACCGGCGGTAGGCGCCTTTTACCGCCGAGGTCAGAATGACCACCAAAGTCTTTTGGGTTGTATGATGGAACCACACATTCCAGAAGAACGCATGCCTTAACAGCACGGTCAGAAGCACGACCGTATCATTTCCATGCATGCCTTTACCATGCATTCCTTTACAATGAATTTTGTTGTAAAAGCATGCCTTGTAAAGACGTGTGGAAACGCATGCAAAACGGCATGGGTGGTTCTGTCATGCAACACACACCCACTCTCAGGCCCAAAGCTACCCCCACGCCTAATCATTTAGTTCATACTAATCTGGCCCCTAGAAGGTCTAGCTTGACTAACATGTCTGATTCAACATCCATTAGCACCTCGGTCACTAGTGATAGTGAGGTAGAAGGTGGTTCGAGTACCATTGCCCAAGCTGGTGACGTTTCGGAGGGCAGTGCTTTTTTACAGGAGTTAATGAGAATGAGACGAGGCAAGTTAATACAGAACAGAGGAACACCCCACACAAAAAGACTAGGAGGGGTAGTAGAGGATCAGGTAGGCAAAGTAAAGGATCAGGAAGGTGTCAAAACAAGATCGCGGGACAAGAAAAATTAGGTGTTAAAGAACCATCAACTATAAATGTGGTCAACTTATCTAAAATTGAATTCACATTGGGGATGAGTAGTCTGTTAGCTAAAGGACTAAATTTCTGCCCCAAAACCTTTAGGGATCCCTGCAGATCCAAGATTGACCTTTTTAGATTTACACGCAAGCTTAAACTAAAAAGGCATTTTCAGTTAAATAGGATTGAAAATGTAATTTCGGATGAGATGGTTTCTTTACTAAATACTTTGACCATTGAGGAGGTGCAAGACACGGCACTCATACTTTCTTTGGCAGAACGGGATGAGGATCCGGACATTTGTTCTAGGATACTACATGATCTGGATGTAGATTTTAGTAGAAGCATCCCCAGTGGTTTGAAAAGAAAATCATGCTGGACTCCGAAATCTTGGGGTACGAGCACTCTTGACAGATTCTTTGACTTGGTCTGCCAAGATTATGACAAATACTTAACTAAGAACAAATACAGACAATTTTCTAAAAACCTGAGTCCAGATGAACTATTTGCACTGAATAGACTCAGACAAGACAAAGATGTTATTGTGAGACAAGCTGACAAGGGTGGGAATGTTGTTCTTATGAATAAGACAGACTATGACAATGAGATCTTGTCACAACTAAATGATCAATCATGCTATGAGAAGGTTACTGGCAACCCCATCCCTATTTTGGTTGATTTGATCAATAAAAAATTGTGTATATGGCAACAGGAGGGGTTATTGAATAGAGATGAATATTTATATTTAAAGGTTACTCATCCAAGGTATCCATGTCTATACACACTACCCAAGATTCACAAGGGTCTGCCATTTCCACCAGGTAGACCGATCGTCTCAGGTTTACAAGGTCCAACTGAAAGACTCTCTGAATTTGTTGACTGTTTTTTACAACCGATAGTGTGCAATCTCCCATCTTTCATTAAGGATACTACCCATATCCTTAGTATTTTAAATGATGTGGAATGGGATAGGAATATGTTGCTAGTCACACTTGATGTAGTATCCTTATACACTTGCATTAAACACGAATTAGGATTAGAAGCTATTCGCTTTTTTCTAACCAAAAGATCAGCAAGCCTGTGGCAACATACTGCAATGATAATTGAAATGACTGATGTAATTCTTACTAACAACTTCTTTCTATTTAATAATGACTGGTTTAGACAAAAACGGGGTGTGGCAATGGGCTCCAGGTTTTCGCCTTCCTATGCAAACCTATTCATGGGTTGGTTCGAACACTTATGGGTTTGGGGCTCTGAATCCACCCAGTGGCAGGCCGATATTCTATTTTGGGGCAGATTTATAGATGATTGCTTCATGATTTGGACTGGTAGAGAACTAATGTTACGCAGGAAAGAGGCAACATGGATAATGCAATTAAAGGCGGTGGAAATGGGCCTTAACTCTGACAGGGAGTTGGAGTTCTTTTTGGGTGATTAAAATTAATACACAAATGATAATATCAGTTAACTCTAATTTTAAAATACATGGATACGTTTGTTTCATAATTCAACTTATATGTACAAATATTGTAATTATCAACCAAAATTCTCACACTTTGATACTACTCTGTCGGGGGATAATATTTGAAAGTTTAGGATCCATTAATGTAACTGACCATTAACTCTCTTAACTTTATTTTCGCCTTTTCGATCTGTTGTTTTCTCTTTTTTACATGGTTTTGAGATGGGTGCCTTATTCTTTAATCAGGAAGACGATATGTGTGAATTAATAAATTTTTATAGGTGCTTTGATATTATTTGTTGATCAAGCTTAGAACAAATAATCTGCTTATTAGTAGTCGGTATTTCTTGTGAGCTGATTCTTTTTTGACTGAGGATTCTGTAGGTAGTTGTTACAGAGAAGTGTTAATTTATTTATATGACATTGGTTAATGTAGACACATTGGCACTTTACAGTGATGTTATTTTGATGAACTAATAATTTTCAGTTTATTGTCGTCATAAGGTTAATTGTTAATAGTTGTTTGAAAGCACTCTATTCAGCCCCTGTGCGTGAAACAGTTGAGGTATTAACCCACAATATGGCGCTGCTCTTTATAATTGTGTTATTTTCGGCTATCCGATATTTTCCAGTCTATTTTGTCATTATATTGATTCATTGTTAGTAGTTGTCTGGAAGCCCTGTATACAGCACTTGTGTTAAAACAGAGGAGGTGTGAACCCATAATATGGCGCTGGATCACGCAACGTCGTCTTCTTGTTTTAATCACGGACTACAGTCCGTTTTCTACTTTGATTGCGCAGGATAATCGCGCGCTCCCGGAGTTAACTTAATCCCCGGAGAGGCGAGACGCGCTCATGCGTACTCGCAATAATGGCGTTTCCAAGCAAATAGACGCCGTACTTGGATCGGTTATAGCCGAGGAGGTAAGGTGTTAATATCTTTTAATTTGATTTTGATCTTTGTAATTTTAAGACTGGTTAACTAGAATTACAGACTCGACATTTTCTTTATTTATATTTAGCCTTGAATTAAACAGCGTTTCAATTACTGAACGCACAACAATAGAGGAATTAGATGTAAGTGTATACAATTACAACTTATTTATTGTCGTGGAATCGGGACACTTGTGATATATTTATTTAGTTGTATCCTGTGCTCTCCTTTTGTCTAAATAGGCATGATGCTTTACACTGAGCAGTTATATTAGAAAACAATATTTACCTTTTGGAGGAATTCAAAACTAATTGAAGTTGGAAGCTCATAAGGTATGGGATTATTCTGCGCTTTCACTAACATTTTCACTTAATTGATTGCTTGGATGATACTCATAGGGCATTCTATTATTAGCACAGAGGACTGTTGGTGATGGGCCAACTTATGTGAGTGTAACTATAGGTGAACACATAATTCATTTGGCGATTGGTAGCACTTGTACTATCTTGTTGGGGTGTTTTGGTTGATCTATGAGGTTGGTTTGCTTTATTGAATCACATATCATGAGATTGTATCACTATTAGTTTCACTTTTCCTCTCGCGGTTCTTGGGAATCTTTTTCTTTTAGTTTTAAGGGGAATTCTTTCAAAAACTCTACTTTACATTATACTGTTTGAGCATTTTGGTTTTTAATACAAATTATTTACTTATAATGTAGTGCCCTGAAGAAGTCGTTGGGGACTAGAAGACTCCCACAAGACGAAACACGTGTTGGCTCAGAGTGTATTTTCATGGATGATGCTGTAAATTTGAAGATGTGATCAATTAAACTCTTGGATTGAATTGGACTTTATATTGATTTACGTGAATTCGGCAGATCTCATTTCTTTGAATTTTACTCACTTGAGTCTTGACTAACTTGATGTGAAATTTGCTCACTTGAATTTTGACTTACTTAAACTTTTTTGGCGTGGGGGGCCTCACATTGTGTTGTACATTGCTGGGTTTTTGTTGAACCTTTGAGGGATGGGTGTTTTCCCTTGTGCAGGCAGCCCCTAATAGTATAATTGGCCAATTAATATCCTGAGCGCCAATAATCCCCTGCTTTTGCACCCCATATTTCTTATACCCCCACCCCTAATACCTAACCTACCCCAAACCCCACCTGCCCTAAAAAAAAAAATACCATCCTAACCCCTACCACGCTCCTGTAAACAAAAGTACCCTGACTCCCCACCAGCCCTGAACCCTAAAAAAAAAATACCCTGAACCCCCACCCCTGCCCCATAAAACTAAACTACCCTCACACCCCCACCCACCATGAGCCCTATAAAAACAAAAAACTACCCGACCCCCACCCTGAGACCCCCCAAAAAAAACTAACGACCCCCCACCTCTAAAAAACTAAAGTACCCCTACCCCTCCACCCACCCTGAGCCCCCCAAAAAACTACCCTGACCCCACCCCTAAGAACTAAACTACCCGACAACCCCCACTCGCCCTGAGCCCTAAAACCTTCCCCCCAATAAGTGAACTACCCTGACTAATCTCTTAAAAAAACTATCCTGACACCCCTACCCCACCCCATAAAACCCTAACTCCCACTCACCCTGAGCCCTAAAAAAAAGAAACCTGAACCCCTCACCCGCCCCTAAAAATGAAAGTACACCAAAACCCTCACCTACCCATAAGCCCTAAATCCACCCCACCGCTAAAAACTACTCACCAACCCTGCCCCAACCCCACTTACCTCAGCGTGTCCTCTCCCGATCCTTCCTCCTCTTCTCTCCTCCCTCCTCCCACCCTTCCTCAAACCTTCCTCCATCCCTTTAAAAACAAACTACCCCACTCCCTAAATAAAACAATTACCCAAACCTCCCACCCAAGTCCCTAAAAAAACAAATACCAGACCCCCACCATAATCTCTTAAAAAAATTACCCAAACACCCACCCCCTAAAAGAAATAGCCCTCCTCCGACCCCCTTCCCACACCAATCACTTAATCCACCTTGACCCTTGACCCTGCCTGTGTGAGGCTGGCCTGGTTTGTAGTGGGTACCAAAGCTACTTACACCTTATACCAGGTCCAGTTATCCCTTATTAGTGAAATGTAGTCAGTGTCTAGAAGCCAGGCTTTCTAGAGGTAGGTGTAGGCAGAGCAGCCAAGGCTGAACTAGGAGACATGCAAAGCTCTTGCAAGACCACTGTAGTCACACAGTAGTCGCACACATGAAAGAAAATGCTCACTGTTACAAAAACAAAGGTACTTTATTTTGGTGACACAAATGCCAAGTATGCCTTAGAGACAATACTCCCTTAAGAGGTAAGTAATATACACAACATATACACTAGTTTGCAGAATTAGCAATATTAAAGCAGTTAGAAAACAGTGCAATTAGTGAAAATCACAATAGTTAGATATGGGTCTAGGGAGTATACAAACCATATACTAAGAAAGTGGAACTCGAAAGACGGTTTCCCACCTAGGCAAGTGTAGTGTGTAGAGGGGCGCTGGTAGTGTTAGAAAACACCAAAGGTAAGTAATAGAATCCACCCAAGAACACAGGAAAGCAGGAGTACATCACAGTAACTTTCCTAGAACGCACAACAACATGAGAAAGAAGATTATGCAACAACCAGAAGATACTGCAAGACACCAACAATGGCTTCCTGGACCTGAAGACCTGTGGAAGAATGGGACCAAGTCCAAGAACCACTTATGAGTCTAGGGAGAACAGGAGCCCCTGCTAACCCAGATGAAGGTGTAAAAGAAGAACCACCGGTGAAGAACAACAGTGAGTACTGCAGCTAAGAAGACAGATGCAGGTTCCTTGTTGGTGCAGAAGTTGTCCCACACTAGATGGATGATTGCAGTCTGGTTTGTGTCGCTGGATTCCGCCAACAAGCCTTGGCACTCGCAAAACTTGCGGTTAGCGGAAAATGGCGCTGCCCGGGACCAGGAGGAACCTGCTGGACTCTACCCAGGAGGGTGAGTCAGAGGGGACTCTCAGCAACTGAGAGAGCCCTCAGAAGACCAGGCAGTATGCACAGGAGTTCCACAGCATGGGGACAAAGAAGGTGCAAATGGAGGCCCATGCAGCATTACATAAAGGGATCCTGTGCCGCTGGAGTACCACGCAGGAGGGTGTGCACTGCAGGAAGGAGTGCTGGGGGCCCGATGCACAAAAAAGCTTGTGGAAGGATGCCAACAAACCTTGGCAACTGCAAAACACGGGGAGCACAGGGTAGTGTCTTGCTTGGGGAGGCAAGCTCTTACCTCCACCAGAGTTGGATAGTTGGATGTCAGGACCATCGGACCACTTCAGTCCACCACGCGTGATGCTGGATTCACGTACTTCGTCAGGAGAGGGGACCCAAGCCACTGGTCGTCGCTGCATAAGGGTGCCTGCTAAAGGCGGGGAGTGACTCCTTCACTCCAAGGGAGATTCCTTTGAGCCTCTGGTGTAGGCTAAAGACAGGCTGTCCTCTGAGGATGCACAACCAGGTAACAGTTGCAGTTTCTGGCAGGAGCTAAAGATACAATGTTGTAGAAGTTGTCTTTGCTTCTTTGTTGCAGTTGTAGAGTTCCTGGAAGGTCCAGATTCAGTTTCTTAGGTCAGAAGGTGAAGTAAAGGATGCAGAGGAGTCCTTTTGGAGTCTTGCAATCTGTATCTGAAGAACCACCCAAAAGAGAGATCCTAAATAGCCTTGAAAGGGGTATCGGCTAGATACACAGGTAAGCACCTATCAGGGAAGAGCTCAGACGTCACCTGCTAGCACTGGCCACTCAGATGCTCCCAGAGTCCCCTACCACCTTGGAATCCAAGATGGCAAAACCCAGCGACACTCTGGAGGAGCTCTGGGCACCACCCCTTGGGTGGTGATGGACAGGGGAGTGGTCACTCCCCTTTCCTCAGTCCATTTTCATGCCAGAGCAGGTACTGGGGGTCCCTGAACTGGTGTAGACTGGATCACGTAAGGAGGGCACCGTCTGTGCCCTTCAAAGCTTTTCCAGAGGCTCTGGGAGGCTACCCCTCCCATGCCTGTAACACCTATTTCCAAGGGGAGAGGGTGTAACACCCCTCTCCCAAAGGAAATGCTTTGTTCTGCCGTCCTGGCTTGAGCTGCTTCAGCAACAGGAGGGCAGAAACCTGTCTGTGCGCTGGCAGCAACTGGGACTACCTGGAAAACCTCAGAAGTCTGTAATGGCAGTACTGGGGGTCGTCTAAGGAGCACCCAGAGTGCATGGAATCATACAACCAATGCTTGGAAAAGCCTTGGGGTATGATTCCAACATGTTAGATACCAAACATGGCCATATTCAGAGTTACCATTGTGAAGCTGTACATAGGTTGTGACCTAAGTACAGGGCATGCGTTAAATGGTGTCCCTGCACTCATGAAGTCCGGGAAAATGGTCCTGGACAATGTGGGGGCACCTCTGCTAGTGCAGGGGTGCCCTCACACACAGGTAATCTGCACCCAACCTTCAGGGTTGGAAGGCCTGGTATATGGATGACTTATATACCATTTCACACAGGCTGCAATGACAGTCCTGTAGAATGCTTGGTATGGGCTTCCTGTGGGTTGCAAAAGGAATACTGCAGGCCCGTAGCGATCCCCTGGAACTCCAATGCCCTGGGTACCTAGGTACCATATACTAGGGACTTATAAGTGGTGACCAGTATGCCAATTTGGGATAAAATACTGGGCTACCAGTATGCAGTGACAAAATTTAAAGGAGAGAGAGCATATGTACTGGATCCCAGTGACACAGTCAAAACACACTGATATCAGGCAGAAATTGGGGATAACATGCCAAAAAGAGGGTACTTTCCTAAACACTCTTGTCAGGGCAGTGGAGATACACGCTTAGATAACCCCTGCTCACCCCCATGGTATCATGGCACAACCAGTCAGGCTTAACTCAAACCAATATTTATCTAAATCAAACAAGACCAAAACGACAAAAAATTATCAATCAATCAATCAGTATTTGTAAAGCGCGGCTATTCACCCGTGAGGGTCTCAAGGCACTGAGAGGGAGGGGCCTCATCCGAAGAGCCATGTCTTGAGGTTCTTCACATACACAATACAAGATATGAATTTTTAAAATAAAAAGAGTCTTACTCCATAGAAAACATTGAAAACGTTGTTGTTACACAAGGTACCTGGTTTGCATCAAGAATAAGGCTGCGCGTGTGAGAGTGCATCGAAAAAGTCAGCAATGTGTCGATTTCTTACTCACAAGTGAGGCCATGTGTTGTTTCTTCTCTGGTTGGGTAGGCGATCTGTCGTTTTCCTCTCCCGCAAAAGAGTGATGCATCGATTTCCAGACGGGGCACCTCGGATCCGTGCAGGTTCATGTTGATTTTGACGGCCAGAGATGATGTGTGAGAAATCCGACCACACAGTCATGGAAAACTGCACTGCGTGGGGTTTACGTCATTTTCAGCAGCTGTAATCAGGTGTCTGTGTTGTTTCTCCAGCCGCAATGAAGGTAATGCTTCGATTTCTCAGCCGCAATGCAGGTGGTGCGTCGATTTCAGCCATGAGGCAGGTGTCGCGCCATTTTTACTGCTGGGTTGCTGGTGGAGCTTCAAAATTTCCCAGCACGGCGTCCTGTGTGTGGATTTAAGCCTCACCTTTCAAGGGGTTAGAGACAGGATAGGGAACCACTTGGCAGGGCAGGAGTCGCAGCAGAGAGTCCAGGTGCTGGCAGAGGAAGTCTTTCATGGCCCTGAGACTTCAAGATCAGTGCAAGCCCTTGGAGATTCTTCACAAGCAGGAACATACCACAAAGTCCAGTCTTTGTCCTCTTTCAGGCAGAAGCAGCAACTGCAGGCCAACCCAGCAACGCACAGTCACAGGCAAAAGGGCAGTTCTCCTCCTCCAGCTCTTCAGCTCTTCTCCTTGGCCAGGGTTCCTCTTGAATCCAGAAGTAGTCTGAAAAGCTGGGGGGTTGGGTTCACTACTTATACCCCTTTCTGCCTTTGAAGTAGGCAAGCTTCAAAGGAAGGTCTCTGTTGTTCACAAGATCCTGTCTTGCCCAGTCCCGGCCCCAAGCACACACATCAGGGATTGGAGACTGCATTGTGTGAGGGCAGGCACAGCCCTTTCAGGTGTAAGTGACCACTCCTCCCTCCACTCTAGCCCAGATAGCCCATCAGGATTTGCATGCTACACCCCAGCTCCCTTTGTGTCACTGTCTAGTGGGGATTCACAAACAGCCCAACTGTTAGTCTGACCCAGACAGTGAATGCACAACCAGGCAAAGACCCAGATTGGTTTAAGCAAGGAAATGCCCACTTTCTATGGCATTGTCAAACTGGCAATCTGAAAACAAAATATGTATTTTTAAATTGTGAGTTCAGAGACCCCCCCAACTCAAAATCACTATCTGCTCCTATGGGGGAAACTGCACTTAAAAGATATTTAACAGCAGCCCCCATGTTAACCTATGAGAGAGATAGGCCTTGCAGCAGTGAAAACCGAACTTGTCCGTATTTCACTTTTAGGACATGTAAAACACATCAGTACATGTCCCATCTTTAACATACACTGCACCCAGCCCATAGGGCTACCTAGGGCCTACATTAGGGGTGCCTCCCATGTGGAAAAAGGGATGGTTTGGGCCTGGCAAGTGTGGGTACACTTGCCAGGTCAAGTTGGCAGTTTACAGTTGCACGCACAAAGACTGCAGTGGCAGGTCTGAGCCATGCTTACAGGACTACTCACGTGGGTGGCACAATCAGTGCTGCAGGCCCACCAGCAGCCTTTGATTTACAGGCCCTGGGCACCTCTAGGACCTCTAGTGCACTTTATTAGGGACTTACTAGTAAATCAAAGGTGTGAATCATGGAAAAGCCAAGTACACATAAATTTTACACAGGGAGCATATGCACTTTTGTACTGGTTACAAGTGGTAAAGTCCCAGAGTTCTAAAGCCAACAAAATTAGACAGACAATATAGGAGGAAGGAAGCAAAATGTTTGGGGATGACCCCGGAAAAAGGGCCAGGTCCAACTGGGTTCCAGGACCTGGATTCCACAACTGGCACTCTGCAACCACATCCAGCAGCTCTGGGTGCACTGCTTGGCCTTGTAGCTGTCAATCACAGAAGGGTTGCACCAATGATGCTTTGCCGCTTAGTTGAAGTCACCTTCTTCAGGATGCAGGATCTCAGCAGTGGGGAGATTGCTGGTGTCGATCCCTATTGATGGGAATTGCTCTGGAGTTGGTGACATCCGGGGATGGGCCAGTTACCGGGCTGGTGACCAACAAGCCTTGGCAGCGGCAAAAGTAATTCACGGGTACTTCATTGGCTGGAGGTAGACAGAAGTGGTGTAGTACCTCGAAACTTGGTGTGAGCCTCATTACAACTTCTAGGGTACAGGTCACTGACTTTCTTTGGGCTCACTCAAGAGATGCCCGATGGGTTGCACTTATTGTGACACAGCACAACGATTCTTCTGCAGGTAGCAGGTGACTGGTTCCACCAGTCAGAAAAGTCTGCTTCAGTTTCTGGCATCCACTGAAGTACTCATGCTTGGAGCAATGAGTTTTGCCACAGGCACACGTTGAACACACAGTTCCAGTATATTGTCTCCTCAGGGCACTTTAGTGTCCTCTCTTTGTGCTGCGGGGGGAGTTCAAATTCCTGTTGTCAGTGAAAGAGTCTTCTCTGAGCCACCTCTCAGATTCAAAGTGAGGATTGAAGTTCTGGTGCCAGGGGAGCCCTTTAAATTATATTTTAGGGGGAGTTAAGAGTGTGAGGACAGTGACCAATGGGCTGCTGGTCCCTGCGGCTAGTCCACCCTTAAGATGATGACATCTTGTCAGAGTACATCACTTTTCTACCCAGAACCATCTAATTTCAAGGTTTGCTAACTTGGTGTAGGAGGCTGGCCTGGCTTATAGTGGGTACCTTGTGGTACTTACACCTTGTGCCAAGTCCAGTTATCCCTTATTAGCAGCTTAGGCTGATAGAGGTAGCTATAGCAGAGCAACATAGGCTGAACTAGGAGACATGCAAAGCTCCTACTACACCACTTATGTCATATAGCACTATATCATAAGAAACACAATACTCAGGTACTTTATTTTAGTGACAATAAGCCAAAGTATCTCAGAGGATATACTCCCTTAGGAGGTAAGTAAAATACACAAAATATGCACACAAACCAAAATCAGGTAAGTAAAACACTTAGAAAAGTAGTGCAAACACTGTAGAACAAAATAGAATGATATGGGAGACAATAGGCCTAGGGGCAACACAAACCATATACTCCAAAAGTGGCATGCAAACCAAGAATGGACCCCAGGCCTGATGTAGTGTGTAGAGGGTCGCAGGGAGTGTAAGAAAACACTAAGGGTGTCCAAGATACCCCATCCCAAGATCCTGAAAAGTAGGTGTAGAGTTACCCTACTACCCCAGAAAGACAGTAAAGTCGAGATAGGGGATTCTGAAAAGGCAACAACTGACTGCAAAGCACTGAAGATGGATTCCTGGACCTGAGGACCTGCAAAGGAAGCAGACCAAGTCTAAGAGTCACACAAGTGTCCAGGGCGGGCAGGAGCCCACTAAACCTCGGATGAAGGTGCAAAAGGGCTGCTTCTGGGTGGAAGAAGCCAAAGATTCTGAAACATCAGAAGAAGCCAGGAACTTCTCCTTCGGTCACAAGATGTCCCACGGCGTGCTGGAGGATGCAGAGTTGTTTCAACGCAGAAAGACAGCAAACAATCCTTGCTAGCTGCAAGAGTTGCAGTTAAAGGTTTTTGGTGCTGCCAGGGCCCAGGAAGGACCAGGAGGTCGCCCCTTGAAGGAGGAGACAGAGGGGGCGTTCAGCAACACAGAGCGCCCATGCAGAAGCAGGCACCACCCGCAGAAGCACCTGAACAGGCGTTCAGGAAATCTGAGCCTGGTGGTCGTCTCAGCACAACAAAAGAGGGTCCCACGAAGTTGGAGGTCAACTCAGTGATTTGGGCAATGCAGGACAGAGTGCTGGGGACCTGGGCTGTGTTGTGCATGAAGGAAGTCTTGCAAGAGTGCACAGAAGCCCTAGCAGCTGCAGATCACGCAGTACACAGGATTACTATCTGGCGTGGGAAGGCCACCAAATTTGGACAGAAGGACCACTGTACTGTCGGGGTCACTTGGATCCAGCTTCTGTGTTCCAGGGACCACGCTTGTCAAGTTGAGAGGGGACCCAGAGGAACGGTGATGCAGAAGTTTGGTGCCTGCATTAGCAGGGGGAAGATTCTGTCGACCCACTGGAGATTTCTTCTTGGCTTCCAGTGCAGGGTGAAGGCAGACAGCCCTCAGAGCATACACCACCAGGAAATAGTGGAGAAAGCCGGCAGGATTTGGCGCTACAATGTTGCTGGTAGTCTTCTTGCTACTTTGTTGCGATTTTGCAGGCGTCCTGGAGCAATCAGTGGTCGAATCTTGGCAGAAGTTGAAGAGAGAAGTGCAGAGGAACTCTGGTGAGCTCTTGCATTCGTTATCTGAAGAGAAACCCACAGGAGAGACCCTAAATAGCCCTCAGAGGAGGATTAGCTACCTAACCAGGTAAGAGCCTATCAGGAGGGGTCTCTGACGTCACCTGCTGGCACTGGCCACTCAGAGGTCTCCATTGTGCCCTCACACCTCTGCATTCAAGATGACAGAGGTCTGGGACACACTGGAGGAGCTCTGGGCACCACCCCTGGGGTGGTGATGGACAGGGGAGTGGTCACTCCCCTTTCCTTTGTCCAGTTTCGTGCCAGAGCAGGGGCTGGTGGATTCCTAAACCGCTGTAGACTGGTTTATGCAAGGAGGGAACCATCTGTGCCCTTCAAAGCATTTGCAGAGGCCAGGAGAGGCTACTCCTCTCAGGCCCTTAACACCTATTTCCAAAGGGAGAGGGTATAACACCCTCTCTCAGAGAAAATCCTTTGTTCTGCCTTCCTGGGACTGGGCTGCCCAGGCCCCCGGGGGGCAGAAACCTGTCTGAGGGTTAGCAGCAGTGGTAGCTGCAGAGAAAACCCCAGAGAGCTCGTTTGGCTGTACCCGGGGTCCATGCTGGAGCCCCGGGGATGCATGGGATTGTCACCCCAATACCATATTGGTATTGGGGGGACAATTCCATGATCTTAGACATGTTACATGGCCATATTCGGAGTTACCATTGTGAAGCTACACATAGGTAATGACCTATATGTAGTTCACACGTGTAATCAGACCTCCTAGTCCACCCTAAAGATGTGGCTAGCCTCTTGGAGGTGTATTCCTCCCGAATAATTAATTTTCCTACCTGTTAGCCTGGACAGGGTGCAAAGGGATTTGTCCTCGGATGGGGATACGGGATTACATATCAAGGGGGTAAAACACCTTAGCGGATCACCACCTTGATTACTGTAAGCACTGGCCATTCTGGGAGGGAAGAGGTGTGACCTCCTTCTTGCCCAGGTCCTTTGCCTCTGTCTTGAGGGAAGTGTTAGCACAACCAGCAGTAGGGCAGACTCTTGCCTTGATGGTAAATGGCTCACAGGAGTCCAACAAGGCAAGAGAAAGCTGCCAAATTGGTAGGCATCCTCTAAGGATGTCACCAGGGTACATGTTAGCTTATTTTGGGCCGAGAACCATGCATAGGGTTAAAAAGCACTCGGGTCATCATGGAGCTGGACATCTGGCATTTGCCTAAGTGCCAGTCCATGTTATCCTATGGACTGCCAGTCACTTGCTGTAGCATTAAATTGTAAATGCTATGACACGGTGCATATGTGTCCTCACTCATAACACAGGGCACCCTGCCTCCTGGGCTATAGGAAACCTGCCTTAGGGGTAACTGACCTGTTCTATGGGCAGTGAAGGAAATCTGCCTGCACTTGGTGTGGGCAGAGTCAAACGTGAGCAGACAAGCTGCTCGTGCAAGCTGACATGGCAGCTCTGCAGCCTGTGCTTTTACTTGGGCCAAGCAGGGAGGTACAATCAGTGCTACAGCACTGGTGACTCTTTTACTATCCATGCCCTGGGTAGCACTGGTGCCATTTACGAGGGCCTTACAGGGGCGGTAAAGTCCAATTGGGTTTTCCAAACCACAGTACCCTTTAAGGGAAGGAGCACTGGCAGTGAGATCTGATTAGCAGGCCTCAGAGCACTTTCAGATCAAAACGACAGCATTGGTAGTTTAAATGTGGAAAAAATTTGAGGGGGGCATCTGCAAAGAGCCCAGTTTTTTACAGTGAACATTTTGGTGACAGAGTTACATTTTAAACAGAAAAACACTATAATTCTCTCTAGTAACTATAATTTGTGATCTAAAGTAACTATACCTCGCACACTCACCACGCACTTTTAATTACCCCACATATCACATTATTCATTACCTGATCTATACCATGATTGAATAAATTCTGAAATGACATCATTGATGACAACACTGCATGGCTAGGGAGCCAGGGACGATTACCATAATAGTAGCCAAACACAACATAAAGATATTGTTAGACAGATATTTTGGGTAGGGGTAAAAATGTATTCCTGGCATGTAATACGTATCACTCTGGCATGTGGCGTGTCACAACATGTTGCATATTTCTGACATCACATTTCATGCTTAACCATACTAAAATATTTCCAGCTCGGTTGTTGGTGATTTCCAAAGAGGTCCAATTTCACCAAGGTAAAATAAAAAAAATATTAAAGAACATACATCTGGATGTGGGGCTTGTATCCTAATGAAGATTGTTTTCTAATCTGTGGAATTTATCAACATAGGACAAATGTTTTTGTTCTACACACTTGGCTGCATAGCTTTTTAAGATGCCCATATTGCAGTAGTCCATCTATTGTTAATATGCTGATCTATGCTGAAGTATTTATCATGCCTTAAATGTAAATAACCCTTGCTCATTTTCTCTGTGGAAGTAGTCCCCCATTTTAGAGTTTGCAAGAGGGGTTACTCCAGGAGCGGCTCACCAGGGTTACAGGAGGTGGGGTGGCGCACGGGGGAGAAGGGTGACGGGGTGGCGTGTGGGGGTTGCAGGGAAAAAAGGAATTTTAATTTAAAAAATAAAATGAAAAATCAACTTACCCCCATGCCGCACCTTGCTGCACCACTCCTCTCTTCCGTCCTGCAGTGCAGGCACAGACTCCTAGCCTGCCCTGCGGCCAATCCTGACTCTGCTCAGAGCAGCATCAGGATTAGCTGGGAGCATCCAGCTATGGCACTCCCAGGCAGACTGGGAGCCTGTGCAGGCTGAAGAGAGCCTACTGCACATGTATGTTTGGCTGGCCCGCGCCGGCCAAACATACATGCACAGTGAGAGGAGTGCACAGTGCACTCCCCTCACTGCGCGCCTCCCCATGGCCCCGCCCCTTTCACGCTTCTCTGCCCAAACGGAGGAGCCGCCACCGGGTTAGTCTGTTCCAAATGTGAGAGGTATTCCGTTCACCCTATTCCAATCCCCTTATATCCGGGATCGTAATACGTCAGGAGGGATATCCGTCACGTTTGTGACTGAGTAACCCCATCCGCCAAACTCTAAATCAGGCCCTCAGTATTGTTTCTGTGTCCCTGAATCCTATAAACCAAAACCCTGCCATGCTACAGGTGGATGCAGAGCTGCCAAGTTTTCACTTTGCTTATGTGAGACATTTTATTGCCTTACATGTGACACTTTAAGTTATACTTTACTACGAGTCTAAAAAAACGCAGTTGTTAACGTAATAACACACATTTTATAACTGAGCTCCTTGGGTGAGTTAAAAGGTTCTAGAAATGGCTTTACAATAGCTGCAATTTTCATGAAGTGCTAATTTCTCAGTCATAGCATGCACAACAGTTTTTTGCTTCACTGAAGTCATTACTTTTAAGAGTTTGACAGGTATAAGCTGTTGTTCCCATCTAAATGTAGTCCCTGTCCCAAGATGTGTGACGCTCTCAGCTGCTGCTATCTTTATACGCAAGAGCACATTGCATTTTGGGGCTTGTAGATTTGCTTTATATGCAAGTTATTCGCTACACTATTCACTAAAAGTGTGTCACAGACCAATTTCAGAAATGGTTTCTGTGTGTAGCTACAAGAGGAGACGTTAATGCTAACACATCAAAAAACATTTAAAAAAGTGCTCAAACACTTAGCGCCGCGTTTGCAGCGTTTTTTGATGCAAAATCTGCGCAAATTTCCACAATACAATTGTACACAATTGTATTTTGGAAGTTTGCGCTGATTTTGTCAAAAAACGATGCAAATGCGACGCTACAAGAGTATAAATATGGGCCTATGTTTATTTCTGTACTGCGTAAAAGTGGCACCAAAACACTGGCAGATTACAGATGAAAAACACAATTTGATTTATTAGAGCGGACATAATTTAAAAAACGCGCACTTAATGTGTGGAAAGGAGACGTTGCTGGTTTATGGTCTTATCCTGTAATGCTATTGGCCACAGTGCTTATTTCTGGGACTTTTGCCGCAGTGAAGTCATCACTGGTCTAGCAGGTGCAGTGTCTCACGAACCTGAGAGGCCTACTGCACTTTGATTATTCTTGTATTCACTATGTAAATATCAGTTGTGATCCCATTTTCCTTGCTCCACTACAGTCCATGGCATCACTGGACTTTTATAAACAGGTTCAGTTTATAGCTAAGCACACCAACTCGATTAATCCAAATTCGTCTGTATTATATACTTCTAAAAACTGGGACATTATGGAGCATATTTACAAGCCGCTTGCGCCCCTTAGCACTGTTGTAGCGTAATTTTTTTAATGCTACTGTGGAGCTAAACAGGTTCTCACCCTGCAGCATATTTACAAAGTGGTGCAATGGTACCACTGCGCCACTGTGTAAACCCTTGCGCCACATTATACCTGCACCAGGTATAATGCAGGGAGGCCCAGAAAATTGGCACAGTGAAATCTAGAAGATTTCACTGTGCCATTCTAGCATAATTTAATGCCTGCTCAGGGCAGGTGTTCAAATGATGCTAGTAGTATATCCTGTGGGCCTCCCTGAGCTTTGCTGGACTAGCACCAAAATTATTGGCGTAGTCCAACAAATCGCCCAAACTGCACCAAACATTTGGTGGGGGCGCAGGGCAGCGCAAGGGAATGCACCAGTTCCTTGTAAATATGCCGATCTATGCTTCAGGTTGTTTGTTTTTTCATCATATACAGGTTGTATAATTTTGGACAAGTTTGAGTGTCAAAAGTAATTCAAGCACTCAAATCAATAAAACATCTTACTGACTATTTTGGTAATGTCCTGAAGTCCACCTTACTGAAACAAAAAGCACCTTGCTGTATACCTATTTTAGCCATATTTTAGACACGTTATTTTAGCAAACTAGGCCTATCGTTCTGCCTCTTTAGCCCAGTTACATTTTATTCAGCATCGGTTTATTTTTCTAGCATTAGCCACATTTGCAGTGTTGTTTTACTTTCTCTATCTATTTGTTCCTTCACCTAGGAAAGCATCAAGTTCCTAGCATTTCACTTTGTGATTTCCACAAGGCTGCAGTCAGATAGGGTTGCTGGCAAAAGTGGTGCGCTGTGTCTCCAACATTCACAGAAACATACATATTCCTATGTGGGGACCCTTTCTTAGAACGTCAACTGTTTTATTATAAAAACACTCCTTTGTCCCATACACATTGGAGGGAGATTCCAGTCAGAAGACCATGACAACATGCTGATGGTTGATTGCCTTCGCTACAGCTGCTTGCTTAGACTACTGAATCCCTGGTCTATATTGGGACGGTGTCTCTCTAGACTACAGGCTTCCTTGCCCAGGTATGAGGGATGATGTCTTCCTAGGGGGGGAAAACTTAAGGGCGGATTAGGGCTTATTATTCTGTGCTCTAACATAGCTTAGGTAAGAAAAATATACATCACTCCTAGTGGCAGGTGGAACTGTTTTTGTGTTTCACACTCCTTGTCACCCTTTTGCTTATAGTGTGTTTTATCATCCTAGTTATTGCAATACATGCCATTTTATCTAGGATGCAGTTACTTCAATAAACCCTTATTGAACTATGGTCTGCTTCTCTTTGCTTTGCCTCTGTGTAACTAGTGTAACTGAGAGAATGGGATGAGATCTGATCGACCCCGATTCCCCTGAGGAGTCTTTCTTGTCATGCGTCCAGTTGCCACAATCATCCCTGCTCTTGGGTAGAGATGAGGTGCTGCTAGTTAGCCGGAAAACCCAGATTAGGCCAGCAGGCATCATGTGGTGTGGAATTGTACTGAGGGGCATATTTATATTTGTTTTGCACTGAATTTGCATCATTTTTTTTTTAAGCAAATTCAGTGCAAAACTAACCCCATATTTATACTTTGGCGCTAGACCCGTCTAGCGCCAAATTTATGGAGTTAAGGTCATTTTTTGGACGTAGAAACCTACCTTGCGTCAATGAGATGCTAAAATCACGCACGGGGGGAGGGGTCAAATAATGGTGCAAACCTTGCTTTGCACCATTATTTAACGCCTGGGTTAGGGCAGACGTTAGGGGACTTGTGGGCCTATTTCCATGGTGGAACACCATGGAATAAGCCCACAGGTGCCCTCCCCAGGGACATCCCCACCCACACCAGAGGGACAGCGGAGTATGGGGGAACCCCATCACAGGTAAGTATAGGTAAGTACAAGCAAGTATTTTTATTTTTTTAAATGCCATTGGTGGCCCTGAAATGGGCCCTCATACATGGCACTGGGTGCAATGGCCATGCCAGGGGGACCCTTGTCTCCTGTGCTGGCCATTGGGGTGGTGGGCATGACTCCTGTCTTTTCTAAGACAGGAGTTATGTGGGATGGATAGTTTTGCATCAGAAAATGACGCTAGTCATTTTTTTTCACTCTAACCTGCCTAATGTCATTTTTTGGTGCAAAACCCCCTTCTCCCATAACGCCAGCCCCACCCGGCTAACGTCATTTTTTTTAATGCTAGCCTACCCTTTGCACCAGCTTGCACCATTCCATAAATATGGTGCCCGGCTGGTGCTCAGAAATGGTGCAAGCCGGTGCTACACGTTTTGGTGCAAAACTGTGTTAGTGCAATTTTGCACCAAAAAGTATAACTATGCCCCTTAGTACCTCACAATCTATGCGATTCTGCCACTAAAATCCAGTAGCCTCATTACGATAATGAGAACCTATGTGACATGGCACCGCCAACGTTTGGTCAGGCACTAATTTTCAGATCCTCCTAAGTATTTCTGTCTCACTAAAGGCTAAAGACACCTCAATACTATATATGGAGGCGGCCGTGGTATTGAGGATTTCCAGGGGGGTCAAGTCACATTTGTTGTTGAGGCTTATCCAGCCTACAGAACAGAAACATTTTATTCTTGGGGCACTTTATCAGCAGTTGATGGGAACACAAACACATTTCACCACTATATGCCTGCAAGCATGCCTGCACAATACAGAACTTATGCATATTTAGAAATACCACTATCTTATCAAGACCGTAATAATTGGCTTGATGGCCCCCTTCCACATGTAGTATTACATGTTAGGTTAGTCCTCTGAGCAACGATGGCCTGTCCTGGCCTTTATTGGCCACATATACACAGCATCCTGATGCAGCAACTTTAGCAGTAGCTGAGGTTCACCGCTTATATACAGAGCTCACTGGAATATACAGACTGTTAGTACAGTATGTATTGCAAACATTAAATACTAACTGTTAGACATGGGGTTTCTGGTTGGCTAGGGTATGCACCTAAGCCAGGCAGAACCCACCCACTCTAGTCAGGGCAAGGGAGTTACACGTCCAAGATAACCCCTGCTCACCCCCTTGGTAGCTTGGCACGAGCAGTCAGGCCTAACCCAGAGGCAATGTGTAAAGCGTTTGCACAACACACATAACACACGTGATGCAAAATGTACACCACAAAGTAAACACAACACTGAGCTATGTAAAAATAAACTGGATTGCACAAAACATAATTAGACCAACATTACACAGTAGTAATACCCTGCTACCTTAGCAGTTGCCAGAACATTACACAAGTTACTAATACTCTGCAAGAATAAGCAATAGTCACATTAGAACACGTAAGTACTCAGGATTCTGCAACATAAGCAGTAGTCAGGAATTACAGTAAAGAATTCTATGCACTTGTCATGAATACCTCGTAAATATCCATAAAAGTAACATTAGAGAACATATCACAAGTCATAAAAAATACTTATCAGCATGTCATGCCCATAAAAGGAACATCAGCACATATATGTAGCGTCATAAAAGCAGATAGGAAACATATAAACCCCCCAAGGTCCATATTAAGCTCACAGAGCAAATATCCTAAAATCGTACCTGGTTTTATGAAGAAAAGGCACTCCTCGTGCCTAGAAGAGGAGCATGGGGGCCCCCAGCGCTCCTATGCGCACAATGGGAGCCACGCGGTGCTCCTGGGGAGAGGGACGGTCTGCACCCTCTCCAATGCAGTAAACAGGCCCCTCCTGGGACCCGCGATCTTGGTGGGGGCCTCCCTCTGCCTCTACACACCCTGCACGTGGGGTAGGGGCCAGGCGAGGCCCAACAAGTAAGTATGGGGGTGAGAGGAAGGGACCTCCGTCGAGGTCTCCCTTCCCCGTCCTAGTAAAATAATTAAATGCTGCCCGGTTTGAAAAGGAGCGTCCTGCTCCTACGGCAGAGACAGGGGGAAGGGGACGTTCTCCTCACCTTCCCCCGAGTCCTGCTACTTCAAATACGGAAATCAAACCCCGCCTAGGGTCCATGAAGAGACACTTGCCCGCACCCGATGTGGTGCGCGAGTGCTTCTGTTGATTCCCGATCCGCCGCAGTGATTGCAGCAGGAGTGGAGGGCGGCTGGTGCCCCGGGGCGCTCTCAGAAGCTGCCAGTGCCCCGGGGGCACCAGAAGGAGTGCGATCCTCGCTCTTTGTGAATATCGGACGCCCAGGCTGCGGCGGTGATTTGGGGCATCAAAAGAGCGCTTTTCAAAGTGCTAAGGCCAACTCTGTAGCCCTGGTTGCGGCGGTGATCCTGGTGTTGGCAAGCAGCGCTTCTCAAAGCGCTAGGGTGGCCAAACATGGAGTAAGGCACTCTCCAGAGGGCTACACGCAAAATCTCATGATGCTGGAGCACTCCTCGTGCTCTAAATAATTACAGGGGTCAGAAGCCACGGCACCCTGCCCCTGGGAGCAATGAACGCAGAAAGGAGCACAGGGCTGGTGGACCCACCTACAGGCCAGCACAAGGGGTGCAGATGGTGGCAGTTCCTCCAAGTGACTAGGCAGGTCACAGGTCAGCACAGCAGCAGCAGTACAAAGTGGTTTCCTGGTGAGTCCATTCAGCAGTGTCCTGTGTCCAGTTTCAAGTCCCAAGAATGTCCAAATTGTGGGGAAAATTCCCCTGTACTTATACTAAGTTTACAGTGTGTTTTACAATGGGGATGAGAGGGGGTTTGAACCAGTTACAACTGGTTCTGGGAGTGCCATTTCTCTCCTCCAGCACAGGCTCCAAACATCAGTGGAGGGTAAACAGCCCTATTGTGCGAGGCCAGGGCACAGCCTTTACAAATGCAGGTGTGCCCCGCCTCTCCCTTCTCTAAGCCCAGGAAGACTATACAATATGTAGATGCACCTCAGTGACACCTCCACCCTCCCTGCGTACAGGCTGTCTGAAAAGTATGCACAAAGCCCCAACTGTCAGTCTGCCCAGATGTAAATTGGAGGCAAGCTGCAAAACACCAGAGTCATAAGCACAGATAAATGCACACTTTCTAGAAGTGCCATTTCTGTGATAGTGATAAAAAATACACCTACACCAGTAAGCAGCATTTCTCATCACTATCACAACCATACCAAACATGCCGACACTACCCCTCATAAATCAGACAATACCCCTTACACATAAGGCAGGGCAATTCCAATGCAATCCTATTGGAAGGCAGCACTCACAGCAGTGAGACACCAAGTTAGGCTGTTTGTCACTACCAGGACAGGCCACACAACCTGGCATATGTCCTGCCTTCTACATACATGGCACCCTGCCCATTGGGCTAACTAGGGTGTACCTTAGGGGTGACTTACATGTAGTAAAAAGGGGAGTTCTGGGCCTGGCAAGTAAATTTAGATGCCAGGTCACTGTGGCAGAAAACTGTGCACACAGGCCCTGCGCTAGCAGGCCTGAGATAGATTTGACAGACTACTTCAGTGGGTGGCACAAGCACCACTGCAGGCCCACTAGTAGCATTTAATTTACAGGCCCTGGGTATAGGGATACCACTTTACAAGGGACTTATAGCTAAATTAAATATGCCAATTAGGTATAAGCCAATCATACCAATTTTACAAGGGAGAGCACATGTACTTTCGCACTGGTTAGAAGTGAAAAAGTGCTCAGAGTCAGCCAACAAAGGTCAGAAAAATAAGGAGGCAAAAAGCAAAAAGTCTGGGGAACGACCCTGTAAAAGGGCCAGGTTCAACATGACACCCTACCGGCCTAAAGCCAGGGGAGAACAATCAATACCTTGATGGACTCCCCTGCTTGGGGAGATAGAACCAGGACCCTGGCCTGCAACTGCAGGGGCATGATCCAGGTCTATGCCAATATGAACCCAGTTGAATTCCACTGTCTATGCTCCCCAGACAATCTAAGCTAACCCATGGAGAAGTCCTAGTTGTCTGTGGCCAGAGCCAGTTCCCAGGCCATCCCGGGGCCTCTGGTCTCTGAAACCTCTCTGAGTTGGGGGCGGGAGCCCCAGGTGCATAGCATCCTCTCTCCTCTCTCCTTCCCACCAGTTCAGGAGTTAGCCCCTGCCACTGGTCTTCTAGCCTCGGGACTGGTCCCATAGCCTGAATAGGGACCAGGGGAGAGTCTCTCCTCGTGCCCCTCCTTCTAGGGTTCTGCCTCCGAGGAGGTGGAGGGATACCCCCAGAATCCAGAACTGCCAGGGCGCTGATGTCAGTCGTCCTGGTCAGGTCACCCACCAGTTCATAGGAGCCACCGTGTAACTGCTCTCCCAACCCAGGGTCCTTCCCCTCTGGCTGAGCCAGGGTCAGGAAAGAGCCTTTCCTCCTCCTGCCCCTCCTTCTAGAGTTCTGCACCCTCCCATCAGGAGTGATACCCCCAGAAGTAATGGTAGAGAGACTGGGGACAGCCATCTCCATCTCCAGATCAAGGGAGTTACCCAGGACCTGGTTTTCCAACCTAGGGACGGTACCCTTGCGCTTTACATGAGTTAGGGGAGCATCCTCCCTCAAACTCTTCCCTTCAGGAACTGAATTCCTGTGGACCAAAACAGTACGGATGCTGGTTAGAGCAGTCTCTACTCCCAGATCTAGGGGGTTGCCCATGACCTGGTCCTCCAGCCTAGGGACGGTACCCTTGGGCTGGACACAAGTTAGGGGAGTGTCCTCCCTCAAACCCTTCACCTCAGAAACTGAATACCTGGGGACCAAATCAGTAGTGATGCTGGTTACAGCAGTCTCTACTCCCAGATCTAGGGGGTTACCCATGATCTGGTCTTCCAACCTAGGGACGGTACCCTTGGGATGGACACGAGTTAGGGGAGTGTCCTCCCTCAAACCATAAAAAGGAAGCATCCGCACCCCCCTTTGCGGTGTGGTGCTGCTGGTCTCCAGAGTTGTAGCAACCCTGTTTCTAGGTGTCCCCCCTTCTCCTTCAGACTCTAGGGGATCCCTTTTAGAGGATCAGCCTTTGGTAACTACTACCCTCCCGCCTTGGGGGCCCCTCCCGGGTGCCTTCCAAGACCTGCGTAGGAGGACAGGTCCCTCTAGATCCTGCACCCTCCCCGCTCAGAACGTTGTCGGGGTCGGTTAAATTCACACCTTGGGGCACCAATAAGGAGCCTCTAAGACATACCTAAGAGGATAGGTCTTTCGGGATCCTACTCCCTCCCCACTGAGAACTTGGCCTAGTGTGCCAAGAACGTCCCCCACCCCTTCAGGGGGTGAACTTAAGACGGCCCTTGATATCTGACCAGTTCCTCTGGCACTTAGCCAGAGGTCAGCCTCCTTTACAAGCTGTCTGGGGTCAGAGAACTCACAGTGTGACAGGTGTTGGTGTAGCTCTGAAAAACTGCAACGGAACATGTGCTCCCTTAGAATGAGATTTAACAGCCCTTTATAAGTGGTTGCTGTGCTACCCATCCCTTTAGTGCTTTGCAACAAGTCCCCATGAAATCCTCCCAAGACCGCTTCTTGCTGCCTCTGAACCTCAACCTGTAGTCTTCAGGGGTGAGACCATACTTCTCTATCAGGACCTTTCTGATGTGGGGATACCCCTGCCTGTCAATCCTTTCCACCTCAGGAATACAGCTCTCTAGGACAGTCCCCCAATCTTTCTCAGGAGTCCTGCGCGCAACTAGAGCTTCCTCATACTTCCTCAGCCACTGATGTATGTTGTCCCCCTGTAAGAGGCTGGCCTGGTTTGTAGAGGGTACCTTGGGTACTTACACCTTATACCAGATCCAATTATCCCTTTTTAGTGAAATGTAGTAGTGTTCTAGCAGCGTAGGCTGATAGAGGTAGCTATAGCAGAGCAGCTTAGGGTGAACTAGGAGACATGCAAAGCTCATGCAATACCACTTATAGTTACACAGTACTTATACACAAGTAAAGACAATGCTCAGTGTTTCCAAAAATAAAGGTATTTTTTTGGATGACACAGTACCAAAAATATTTTAGAGACAATACTCCTTCTGGGGGTAAGTGTTATACACAATATATACACTAGACACCAAAATTAGACAATTAAATAGTCATAGAACAGTGCAAATAATAGGAAATGCTATAGAATACAATAGGAGAAAATAGGTCTAGGGGCAAAACAAACCATATACTCAGAAAGTGGTATGCGAATCACAAATTCCCCCCTAGACAAGTGTAGTGTGTGCAGAATCGCTGGGAGAGTAATAATACAGTAAAGGTAAGTAAATTACCCCACCTCAGAGCCCAGAAAAGCAGGAGTAAAATACTGCAAGTTTCCTTAGGACACACTACACCTCGTGATTGGGATTTTGCAGTAACCCACCAAGTCTGCAAACAACAACTGCTGGATTCCTGGACCTGAAGACCTGCAAAAGAAGGGGACCAAGTCCAGAAGTCGAAAGAAGTTTCCGGGAAGGACAGGACCCATTGCCAACCTAGAAGAGGGTGCAAAAGAAGAGTCCCCGGTTAATCGAAGACTGCAGAAATGCACCCTAGGAAGGTGCCAGCGGGTTGCTGCAGGATGCAAAGGATGTCCCACGGCGTGAGGATGGATGCAGATGTGATTTTGTGTTGGAAATCGCCAACAAGCTTTGGTTACGACAAAAGTTCCTTTTTCGCTTCAAAATAGTGCTGGCCAGACCCAGGAGGAACCTGGGGGCCTCAACTCTGTGTGAGGAGGAAGAAGGGGCTCTCAGCCCTTTAGAGAGCCCTCAGGATGCCATACAGCATCCACAGGAGTCCCAGGACACGGGGACAAAGGAGGTGCAAAATGTGGTTAGTGCAGCACAACAACGAAAGGTCCCACAACGCCGGAGAACAACTCAGTGAGTTGAGCGTCACAGGATGGAGTGCTGGGGACCTGGGCCAGGCTGTGCACAAAGGAATTTTGCAAATAGTGCACAGAGGTCTCAGGAGGTGAAGAAGACGCAGTACACAGGGGTACCATCGCTCTAAGGGAAGGCAAGGTCTTACCTTCTCCAAATTGTGTCAGCAGGACCTCAGAACAGTCTACGTCAATGATGTCTACCCTCTATGTCCTTAGGAGCATGCTCGTCAGTATGAGAGTAGTCCAAAGCAAGATGACTGAAGTCTGAGACACACTGGAGGAGCTCTGGGCACCACCCCTGGGGTGGTAATGGACAGGGGAGTACTCAATCCCCTTACCTTTGTCCAGTTTCCCGCAAGAGCCAGGAAGAAGGTGTCCCTCAACTGGTGTAGACTGGTTTATGCAAGGAGGGCAGGGCACCATCTGTGCCCTTCGAAGCATTTCCAGAGGCTGGGGGAGGCTACCCCTCCCCAGCCTGTAACACCTATTTCCAAAGGGAGAGGGTGTGACACCCTCAGAGGAATTACTTTGTTGTGCCTTCCTGGGCTGCCCAGACCCCAGGAGGGCAGAACACTGTCTGTGAGGTGGCAGCAGCTGTAGCTGCAGTGCAAGCCTCAGAGAGCTGGTTTGGCAGCACTGGGTGTCCACAGTGGAGCTCCCAGGATGAATGGAATTGGCTCCTCAATACCGGATTTGGAATGGGGGGACAATTCCATGATCATAGACATGTTACATGGCCATATTCGGAGTTACCATTGTGAAGCTACATATAGGTATTGACCTATATGTAGTGCACGCGTGTAATGGTGTCCCTGCACTCACAAAGTCACGGGAAATGGCCCTGAACTATGTGGGGGCACCTTTGCTAGTGCAAGGGTGCCCTCACACTTAGTAACTTTGCACATAACCTTCAGCAAGTGAAGGTTAGACATATAGGTGACTTATAAGTTACTTAAGTGCAGTGAAAATGGCTGTGAAATAGTACATGCACTATTTCACGCAGGCTGCAATGGCAGTCCTGTCTAAGGGTTTGTCTGAGCTCCCTATGGGTGGCAAAAGAAATGCTGCAGCCCATATGGATTTCCTGGAACCCGAATGCACTGGGTACCTAGGTACCATATACTAGGGACTTATAAGGGGGGTTCAGTATGCCAATTGAAATGGGTAAATGAAGTCACTGGCCTACAGTGACAATTTTAAAAGCAGAGAGAGCTTAAGTACTAAGGTTCTTGTTAGCAGAGCCTCAGTGACAGAGTTAGGCACTACCCAAGCATACACATTAGGCCATGAATTGTGAGCACTGGGGTCTTGACCAGCAGGATCCCAGTAAGACAGGGAAAAACATACTGACATACATGTGAAAAATTGGGGTATCATGCCAAGGAAGATGGTACTTTCCTACACCCCCTCCTTGAACCCAGGTACCAAGTCTGTGGGTAGGGAAGGATTGTGCCCAACACTACAATCTATGCTGCCACCACTGGACTCCACCTGCAGTACTATTGAGTCCAGATTTGTCAGACTGCGCTCTAGAGCGAGTCTTTCCCTGGCAAAGGCCCTTTCAGCCTCTGCCATCCTCTCTGGGACTAAGGCCTTTTCCACTGCAGCCTGTATTTCTTCTACAGCCAGTCTGGCTAGCTGTAGCCTCAGGTCCCTCTCTTCGCACCTATCTCTGAGCTCCTCAGGTGACAGTGAATGGGAGGTGGTGATGCTGCTAGGCAAGGGTCCTGGAAGGGACTCCCTATCTATGGGGTCCTCTCTCTCTACTGGTATCCCTGGCCAGTTATCTTCTCCCTCAGTGTCTAACTCTTCAGGGTCACTGTCCCCCTGGGGTGTGGACTGGGAATCCTCCTTCTCAGAGTCCTCACTACTCTCATGGGTCTCTTCAGGGTCTCCCGCAGAACCATCCCCCCTTGGGCCTCTTTTTCTGTTGCTATCCAGTCTGCCTCCTCAAAATTGAAAAGGGCTGTTCTGAGGACCGCTATATTGGATTCACCCTCTATAAAAGGTATACCTCTCACTCTGCAGCATCTCTTTAAATCTTCTAGACAGGAAAACAACAACTCATCCATGTCAAAGGTAGACTCCATTTTGTTAAGAGCACAACAGTGGCGTAAAAAACAAGAGTCCAAAGTGCAAGTATACAATGCAGGAGTAAAAATAAAAATGACTAGCTTGAGTGAATAGGTAAATAATTTTTAAAAAAAGAGAATTAAAACATGTAATGGTCTAAGTGCAATTTGCAGTGCTGAGTCCTTACGTGTTCTAATGTGACTATTGCTTATTCTTGCAGAGTATTAGTAATTTGTGTAATGTTCTGACAACTGCTAAGGTAGCAGGGTATTACTAACGTGTAATGTTGGTCTAATTATGTGTTGTGCAATCCAGTTTATTTTTACATAGCTCAGTGTTGTGTTTACTTTGTGGTGTACATTTTGTGTCACGTGTGTTGTGTGTGTTGTGCAAACGCTTTGCACATTGCCTCCGGGTTATGCCTGACTGCTCGTGCCAAGCTACCAAGGGGGTGAGCAGGGGTTATCTTTGACGTGTAGCTCCTTTATCCTGACTAGAGTGGATGGGTTCTGCCTGGCTTAGGTGCATACCCTAGCCAACCAGAAACACCATTTCTAACACTAACCCAGCATTGGCTGCCCAGGCATTAACCCTGCAACTGTACATTCGATCATGGTTAAAGCACCCACTAAGCAGGAGGAAATTCCGTTTTGCTTAGCTCAAAAAATAAATGCGCTGGAAGCAGTCTTTCCCCATACGGGTCGTCGGGACAAACATAAAATTCTCCCTATGTGCTTGCCATTTGGGATGGTTCCCTCAGTAGATAACTGCAATACATGGGGCACAGCATTTGCCATGCTCTATACTACCGGAAACGGTACACCAACACTTGCCAATCTTACAGAAGTGTTAAAACAAATTCAAGATGAATACGAGGCTGCCCCAGCCCTAGACTTGGGGATGCAATTAAGAGGTAATTTTGCCACTGTGTCTTCAATAATATTAAGTAACCTTAAAGGGGAAGCAGTTGCACTAGCAGTGCACATGTGGCTCCGGGACGTTCCTGCACAGGATCAAACATGTGAGCTGCTAAAGATTATCCCTGAGACCTACTCCAGCATTGGTTGAGATAGTCTGGGGGCCAGACTACAATTACAAGGCATATCTAATAAAGATTCTACTAGGCAAGCACCTGAAGGTTCCAAAAAGTGCTGGGATACAAAACAACAAACACATAAAAAAGAAAGGGGAGAATATCCGCATTTGGAGACCCCTCAAAATAGATATAATGTTAGAAATAGAGATAATATAAAACCGCCTGACAGATATCAATAATACTGATACACGCCAATATTGTTCCTTTCAGGACTCACTGAAAACAAAACAGAGTGTGTGAAACCAAAAAAGGACTCACAACACTCGTCGGAAGTTTCTGTTAAGAAAGAAGAGAAGCTTCCCCAACAAAAACCCCAGTTTAAAAAGAAAAAAGTGGCAGCAGTTGCAATACAACATGCCACTCAGGAAGAGGGCTTTACTGAAGAACAGGAAGTGGGCACTGGCACTGCTAGACAGTGCAGCAGAGTTCACAATAGTTCGCCGGGATCTTCAAGAGCATCTGGAAGTGACAGCAACTGATGACTTCTTACAAGTTGAGACTGCAGACATGCGTGTCTCAACACCAAACAGAGTGTATAAAGTAACTATACAGTTGGAAGGAGACATTGAACACATAATCAACTTTATCTTTTGGGACCGTGTTGTCACCATTTATGATATTTTACTGTCCGAAAAGGATTGGCCACCAAAATGTGTCCGTGATCTCCCTTATGGAGAAGAGATTATTGAAAAATCTTTCTCGACCTTTAATCCCAGAAAGGTTGTAGAAGTGCACACCATTGATTAGGTTATATCACAATTACGTAGGATGGGACAAAGATTCTCCTCATGTAATACCAATTAAGTCCCAACCTCAACCCCAGTATCCAATAAAACATGAAGCTAAAGCACCTGTGAGGTAAATCCTCAAACAATTAGAGTACCAGGGCGTAATTCAACCCTGTGTCTCACCAATGAACCATGTTTAAAGCTTTATTTATGAAGTTTTATAGAAATAACAAAATACCTTCAGCAAGGTAATAGTTGCAAAATAGCAAAGGTATCAGTGCATCCAGGCCAAAACACAACATTTGGACCTCCCTCACGCAAAATCCGCAACCTCATTACTGACTGGAGTGTGGTTTGGGAATCATTGCTGTGCTGTAGGAGGGACTGCCACTTTGCTACTTGCTTTGCAGTGTTGGCCTGCTGCCTGCTGCTTCTTTCCTGCAGTGAAAAGGACTGGACTTGTTTTCTACATCCTTACAGCCAAGAGTCTCCAAGTGCTTTCTGGCATGGACCCCATTCTCCCTGCAGTCTCAGGGACATCAAAGACTGCTTTCAACTCTTCTGGTCCTGCTGGACTTTGCCACCTGTGAGATCTACCCTTTTCTGAGATGCCCCCTCCAGTCCCAAGTGTCAGAAGTTAGTGCAGCAGGTGCAACCTCCAGAGTATGACAGAAAAATTGCTGCTTCACTTGAAGGAAACAACGCATTGTTTATAGAGCTGAAAACCTTAAGAAGTGATGCATTGCCCGAGCACACCAGAAAAATCAATGCATTGCATTCCTGAAGACAGCGTCTTCACCACTGCGCAACCTACCAACAACGCTCTGTGCGGTCCACTGCAGCCCACTGACAACACATTGCATCTACTATTACTGAGCCTGACGACAACACATTGCCAGAGGGTGGCAGAAATATTGATGCATTGTCTCCCCACTGTCGACGTATTGCTCCAACAAAGGCACTGTTCAGCAGACACTCCGTGTGTTCTGTAGCTGGCTTTCCCTCCATCGTGGTGGGCTTGAATTTTGGATTTGCACTGGTCCCTCATGACTTCAAGTAACTTTACTACCGCTACATACTTCTAGGCACTGTTTTTCCAATAGAAATTCATACCTCTACATCTACTGAATGGATTTTTGTTGCATTGCCTCTTAGGTTAAACTTGACTGCTTTGTGCTAAGCTACCAGAGGGTGATCACAGGTTAATTCAGGGTGTGTATTTAGCCTACCCTGACTAGGATTGTGGCCCCTACTTGGACATTGTTTATACTTCTGCCATCTAGAGACCAATTTCTAACACCCCTTGTGCTATGTATAGAGCTTTAATGGGTTTAGCATGAAGTATTAAATCCCCAGCTGTTGTAGATGTTTCTTACCTGAGGTGAAAGTGTGATGATCCTCCTGAACTGCCATTGTGAAGTCTGGAAAAATGGCAGTAGGGTATTGTTAATGGTTTGTCTTTACATTTGTGGGCCAGTTTGAGAACCGTGTTACAGTCCCTGTAGTTCAACATGTGCCCTAGAATAGGTCAGGTGGCACACTGGGGGGTTACACACCCAGAAATTGATGAACCATGTTAATCAAGTTATTGGTGCCAAACAACGAGGTAAGCATCCGATCCACATACAGTTCTATTTTCCCTACATTTCACCCTATATACGGACAAGTTACTTCGTCACAACGGTGACGGATATCCCATCCGCAGAAATCTAAATTCCATTGGACATAATGGGATTTATATTTCGGGGGGCGGGATTTCCACCATCATTGTGACTGAGTACCTTGTCCGTTAATATCTAAATCAGGCCCATAGCTGCTCTCTAATATCTGTTGAAAGCAGGACGTTTGGTATGTTTGCAAGTTTATTTGAATGGCTTGTGTGAAATGCCTTTTCTGTGTATATGTTTCAAATGAAAAATAAATGATCTTGAACTTTATTATGAAAAAAATAATAAAACATATATGTGACTGACGGCTTTAGAGTAATACCATTTGACAAATGTTGTGGGCTGAACTTGGTAGAGACATGTCGCAGAGGTCCGTGAGAAGGATGTTGGATTAGTTGTCGGATGAAGCGGTGACGACTTCTTTGTTTTCATTACTGATGGTTTTGCTCAACCAAGAGTTGTCTTTAGATCCGATGACAGGTCGACATAAGTGAAGCTCAGAGTTCCTCTGGTAAAAGGTACTGATGTGCTTAATACAGAGATAAATGTGTGACCCCAACTCGCAGCCGAACTCCACACACTGCAGCTTGTGCTAGAGTACATTTGTTCAAAATTATTTGTTGCTGTATTGCTTTCATCTTCCAAACTTCCAATTGCAAAGGAAGAAAACCAGCTACACCTTTGGAATTGCCTTCAGCACTATAATGTTCGAATGGGATGCTGCATTTTGAACTCATGTGTTAGTGCAATCGTCAAACGTTTCAGACCTTCCAGCTCTTTATAAGGATGGGAAACGTGTATTTGATGTAAACAGATAAACTGTATGAAATATGGATGTCTGGGAACGTCGGCTACTTTTGTTTCATCATTACTAATCACACAATCATAAAGTACATATTTTCTCCTGCAGGTGAATACAGCTGCTCACTGAATGATACAACTGTCATTTATGTGGCTTCACGAACTGTTAGTGTTTCCTCAATAAACACAGCATTTGATAGCACCAAGGACATCCTATGTGATGGAAACCCTGTCAGAGTGTACCAGTGGTGTACAAATGGGAATATCTCGTTGCTTACTTGTGGCTGTATACCTTCTGGAGGGCTAAACATTCCTGGTAAGTGCAAATACGATTTTTATTTCTTGTGTTCGCAATTATTTAGGGTCATGGTATACGTTATCCTAACTACAACACTATGCGTAAGAATTAGCACAAAAGCTTTATTTATAAGATTTGATAATCTAACCAGAAGTCGTGCATTGCAGACACTAACTACTGTTCTTCTACCACAAGGTGACATTTCTGTGGGTTGCTGAACCCAAAGTTACTGAGTCAGCAGGCCTCCTCACACTCTGCTTCCGACCATCTTATGTCTTCAGACTTTGACTGAGACATCTTGGAAAAGACCGCAGGACAGGGGAGGTATAGAGGAATATGGATGTGTCGCTTCCCAGGTTGAAAAAGAAAAAAGGCGATTAAGCAATCTGTACCAACAGGAGAGTTGACGAAGGGTGTAAGGGCAAAACACGCATAAAAGAGACAACAGCAATATGGTGTTTGCAAGCAAGCTTTAATGCAACAGGGAGAAAGCTTTGTTTTGTAGTGTGGGGAGGCAAACTACCAGACCAGCCTTCCTCCCTTCATTGTATAAAAACGGATCAAAATCCAGTTATTCACTGCAGTGATGTAACCAATTGTATAATCAGTGTTGTGACATCACTAGGGGAAGTACTTTCTTCCCTTTTGTTCAGGTACCTCGCCTGCCTCCCCAGAGACTCGAGTTTTGCACTGAAAGGGGGCTTGACAGCTGCCCCTTTCTTTTTTTCACTTCTCTCCAGTCTTCACGGTCCTGACAGAGAAGGGGGACCATGAGTAGCATTGCTTGTGCACCACCAGTCCTCTCCCTTGTCAGGGAGAGTCTCACAGATCGGTTCTTAGTGTGTGGTGCTGCTTCTCTGCTCTCCAGAAGAGTGGAGAGTGCAGCTTTGGGATGGCGCAGAGCTGGTTGGGGTGGACAGCATGAGGCCATTTGTCAGTGTGGGTGGGAGTGAAGGGTTTTGCAGAGGGTGGTGGAGTGGGTGGCAGGAGGCTAGAGATTTATTTTTCAATTTGGGGTAGTAGCAGGGTGTTTGTGGAGGGTGAAGAGCGGCAGAAGGCTGTTTTTCTGATATTTCTTTTCGATGATACATACTGGTTCCAATTACCACTCTTCCTCCGCTTATGTATTGGAAGCAGTAGCAGATATTACGGGATGATATAAAACTTACAATTATAAATGGGTATAATGTCAATAAAGGATGACTTTTCTCTCGTTGTTGGATGTTACTCAGACTCCTTGGTGAAAAACTTCATGGATAATCACAGTTACTCACCTGGAATTCTGTATGCTGCTCAGAGGTTCAGTCAATAAAAATTCCTTATACAACATATTTATTAATCTTGCCTACTTAACAAGTCAACTTGGGGAGAAAATGTACCGGTGAGATGTCCCTCTAAACAAAATCTTTCTTGATAGTGGTTAATTGTGTTACAATTCACTAAGCAAATCGTTGCTCTGATGGTAACAAACTTCAACAACAAGGTGATGAATGGAATGCTTGAATTAATCTCAGCCAAGCATTTGCTCTGGGCCACATACCAGTCCATCTTTTTTCACCCACTATGCCACTCTAGACAGAGGCCTGTTTAAAGCAAATCAGTACTGACTCAGCTCTTCGTAGGAACAGTCTGTGTTGGAAAATGGGTTATTGGTAAGGGCAGGTAGGTACCTACACTTAGCAATAGGCCACTAACCTCCACTAAGGTCCAGTTAGGTCTCAGTAAATTAAACCTAGCTCAACCCTTGGTAGCTTGGCAACGAGAGTCAAGGCTTAACTTAGGAGACAGAGTGTAAAGCATTCAAATATCACCAAACAGTAATTAAATAATACACAGGAAACAGCTTAAATATCCAAAACCAAGTTATAAAAACTGATTATATTTTTATCTTTAAAATGACACAAAAACGAATAAAATCGGATAAGGGGAACCGGAGATATGATTTTTTAAAGAATTATTGTTTTTTTAGCGCCTAGAAATAAAAAGCGCCAATCGGGTCATCTGGTTGCACCTCGACCGGGGCAAAGTCAAAGTTTAAGGCCAACCGTGATGGAGCCAAGCTCGGCTACAGGCCGCGGGAGGCCTCGGTTAAAAGTTTACCTTCACACTTAGTCTCTTTTTAAAAGATTTTCTTCAGCGGGACGAACCTGCCAGTCCAATCCGACCTCCTGGGGCCCTTCTCCGGATACGCGTCGCGGGAATCCTCGGTGGAGATTTTTACCTTCGGACTTAGTCGTTTTTTCGAGGTGAAAATCCTTCGACCGGGGTAAACCTGGATCTTCATCCGACGTCCCTGGAGCCCTCCTCGGATACACTGGCTGGGAGGTCCCGGTCCGGACTTAGTCTCTTTTTCGGAGATTTTCTTTACCGGGACAAACCAGCAAATCAGACCGGGTCGCGGTTGAGGCAAGCTGACTAGAGTTGCTGCGGCGGGTCGGTCCCTATATGGAGCTTTTTTTCAAAAGTTGTCCAAACTTCTCCAAACTTCTGGGGCTTCCCCCAGATGTCATTTTAAGGTTCTTTTGAGGTCCAGAGCTCACCCCAAGGGTCCAGAAGTTTTGAGATGGTCCTTGGGGGTGCGGACTACAACTCCCAGAATGCACCTTGTGCAAACTCCTTTTTGGCCACTGGGCAATGGCCAGCTGGTTGATTTCTTCAGGAGTTGGTGCAGGAGACTCTGGTTAGCAATTTTGTACCTGTAGCAAACAGGGAGTCCCTCCTTGAACCAGTTGAAGCCAGGCAAAGTCCTTCTCATGGTGAAGCCCAAGTGTGCAGCTGGTGCAGTCCTTCTGAATGTAGGTTCCAGGTGCAGGCCAGGGGTCCAGCAGGGCAGTCCTTCTTCTCCTTTGGTTCTTCCTTGTTGGAATCTGATGGGGATCTGAGGAGTGGGTGCAGGTCTGCCAGTTTTATCCTTGCTCCTGGGTGAAAAGCAGGGGGGTCCTGGTTCTCCAATCAGGTGCAGGGCCCTTCCCCCTGTGATGACCACTTCCTGGGAAGTGTGGCAAAAATCAATCCCAGGAGGCAACATTCTCCAAAAATCCATCATGGCTGAATCTGACTTTTGGAGGTTACATCTGGCTGACCCAACCCAGTGGTGTGGCTAAAAATCATAAACACACCCCTCTCCTGCCCTCTCCTAATCTAATCAAGGGGCACCTAGTTGTCTGGGGTTGCAGGATGTGGGGGTGTTGCTGGTTGCTCCAAATGTCCTTCTCTGCCTTTGAAGACCAGTTTTGCAGCCCTCCCCCTTCCTGCCTCACCATCGGCTGAGGGGAGATTCCCTCCCACAGGCACATTCATTTGTGTGAAGCCAGGCCACTTCACACCTCATCAAGGTAGCCTGGCCAGGCTGCTAGAGGCTGGCCACTTAGACCACAGCAGAAAAAACTGGAAGTTGTGGGATTTAATATAACAATGAATTTGATACCAAACTCTTGGTACCCATCATTTAAGGGGACTTTAAAAATTCAAATAAAGTCTCCCCATTCTAGCCTATGAAGGCCATTTACTACGTGAGGGAAAACTGAATTTGGCTGTTTTTACCTCACCAGGGCTTATAGTTACATGGCACCCAGCCCTAGGGGCACATAGGGCACATCTTAGGGATGACTTGAATGTAAAAATAAGGTAGTTTAAGACTTTGGAACTACTTTTAATTCCAAAGTCGAACTTGCATATAACTTTAATTTAAAAGCAGCCAGCAAGCCAGGCCTGCCTTTAAAATGACACTGGACACCCTAGCAGTGCAGCTATGGGTGCACTACCTATGCTGTGGTCCCTACACCTACATGCCCTACCATATACTAGGGACTTATAGGTAGGTTAAATTAGCCAATTATAATTAGCATAATTTGCATATTTATTTTAGACAGAGCACAGGCCATGGGACTGGTTAGCAGTACCCAGGGCACCATCAGAGTCAGGAAAACACCAGCAAAAAGTGAAAAATGGGGGCAAAAAGTTAGGGGGCCTCTTCAATCAGCCCTGTTTTCTCACAGTCTGTCACAACATGCTACATGAAGCCCCTTGTGAAAAGACCACAAGCCACCCAAACCCATTTTGCCCTACTTGGGGCTTGTCGGAAGAGCATAGCTTGAGTCCTATGCCACAGTGAGCACAGGGCCAATGTATGGGAATACCGTTGTACTTAGGACACCAAATGCAATAGCAACAAGGTGATGGATGGGGTGTTTAAATTAATTTCAGCCACAGACAATGTTTGGATTAATCTCAGCCACTGGCAATCGTTCTGAGCCGCATTCCAGTCCATTGTTTTTTGCCCACTATTCCTCCCTAAACAAAGACTTACCTTATAACCTTACATAAATTAGTAACAACCCTGCTTGTCAGGAATAGTCTGTCCCAAAATGCCAGATGAAGACTTCTCCAGAAGGGACCAAAAATGATTCCAGACCGGTCTTGAGTTGTTTGTTTTTCTGTTCAGGGAGTATGTGGCCTGGCAGTTGGTCCCACTTGTTCCTATTAGAGTAAGGTTAGGGCAGGGGGTTGGAATGCTACTGGAGCGATTGCCTGTAGTTAGACTTATTGCAAGCATCCCTCTCATCACCTTCTGTGTGTTTGATGTAACTCCCTAAGTGGAGAAGGGTATACTCAACCATGGGTCCTTTGCTCCTGGTGCACTGGAACTAAAGCACACCTGACTGACAAGTCCCAATCAGGGCAAGCCTGATCTTGGGTTGCTTGTTTTCCAGTTCAGGGAACACCTTGCCTCACAGTTTACGCTGGAATGTTTTAATGGTGCAGGGTCAGAGCAGGTTTGCATATTGCAAACCGAGACAGCATAGAATGCTTCTATAAGCAATTTCCAGCTGTTAGTCTTATTTCAAGGATTGCTCCCATCATCTTTTAGGTGTTTGGTGACATAATAAAGACCTAGAGGATTATGCACATCAGGAAGAAGAAGAGTACAGAAACAATTGAAATCAAATTGTTAATATGGACCTTTCATGACAGGGCCATCAACAACACACTCTGTAAAAGATACATTTAATAATCATGAAGTGCAGAAAGTGACATATACATTTTAGCTTGGTCAAAACATGCTGCTTAGATTGGGACTTGTTAAACTGGCCACTTCCATCTTAAATGAACAACCATTTGCTTTGCAGCGAGAAGCTTTTTCCTGACTAAACATAATTGTCCAGCATTTCAAAGGAGTCCGGGTTTTTCTTTACACAGAGGATTTGTGTTTTCATATTTGGGTTTCCTGAACTGCCACATTACAGCGTCTGCGCTCTGGGCTGTTGTAGTTTCAGCTATATATATATTGAATGTATAACATCTAAACAAACATGCTGGCATATGATGGCAGCTGCTAGCGTTAACAGGGAGAAACAGATAACGTAAGATGTACTTTTCTCTTTCATATAGATAAAGCAATTGATTCAGACTGTTAGGACTGATATCCTTGGCTTAGTATTCCCCATAGCATTTTTACTTCACTCTTCCTATTTTGCTGAGTTTGTTCTTGTCGGCATTAGGACCTTGTGCACGTTAGCACTGCTTGGCAGTGGTAAAGTGTGTGCGCTCCCTTTTTTCAAACATGGTAAAACTTCAACTAATTGGCAGATGTAATTAGTTAGAGGTAAAGTTCTACTCAATCGTGGTCCTCTGAAAGGATAAAGTTACAGTCCAGACCAAGGAATAGACTAGACAATTTTCTCAGACTACATCAGGTGTTATATCTAGGTCATTATCTGAATGACTTGACACTCTCTCTTTGTTCAATGAATGATACGAGCAATAAGGGCAGACAACATTAGTGTTATTAGTGTTTATATCAGACATGACAGTGATTCAGAAGAAAAAGAGAGAAGTGTTGATGTCCAAGTACTTCGTCAAGGTGACGTCCGCCGTTTTGAGATCTGTGGTTTTTCAAACACTGCCCGCATCGACAGAGTATACTCCATAGAGCTAGCTGTATCCCACAGTCGATGTGGCAGGAGTAGCACTCCATTGCCATCGGAGCGGTGGCATTGCATGGACCATATTTAGATAACACAGTGGAGCAGGCGGTGTACCAGCAGTAGTTCATGGTAGTGAGAGTTCTTCCTGTCACCCGTACAGCATTGTACTATGGCGGTGGCTATTGGATGGGTGTTATCAGCCCACATCTGATGTATATTAGACAATTGTGAACACCTTCAAAACACACTATTAAACATACTCCATCTCAGACATGATCTTTTGCCATTTCACTACTGACCACCATTCTTAGGACAACCTTGTCATTGAACAGCCAGGTTATGTTATTTTTTTCCATTCTCCCTCTGTTTTTTAACTTTTTTGTTTTTCATTATTTTCCAAATCACTGTAGCGACACTAGTATATTTTTACTGATATAGAGAGAGGAACCCATATTTTACAGAGGGACAATTGACAGTCATGGTGGATGAAATTATTACAGTAAAGCCCAGTAGTGCTCCAAACAATTGTTTGGAGCACAAGTACAAAATACTACCATATCTCAGAAGAGGCAAATGTGGGACAGAAAAGTCAACAGACTAAGGCGGTCATTCTGACCCTGGCGGTCAAAGACCGCCAGGGCGGAGGACCGCGGGAGCACCGCCGACAGGCCGGCGGTGCTCCAATGGGGATTCCGACCGCGGCGGTAAAGCCGCGGTCGGACCGGCAACACTGGCGGTCTCCCGCCAGTGTACCGCCGCCCCATTGAATCCTCCAAGGCGGCGCAGCTTGCTGCGCCGCCGAGGGGATTCCGACCCCCCCTACCGCCATCCAGATCCCGGCGGTCCGACCGCCGGGAACCGGATGGCGGTAGGGGGGGTCGCGGGGCCCCTGGGGGCCCCTGCAGTGCCCATGCCACTGGCATGGGCATTGCAGGGGCCCCCGTAAGAGGGCCCCTACAAGTATTTCACTGTCTGCTTGGCAGACAGTGAAATACGCGACGGGTGCCACTGCACCCGTCGCACAGCTTCCACTCCGCCGGCTCGATTCCGAGCCGGCTTCATCGTGGAAGCATCTTTCCCGCTGGGCTGGCGGGCGGCCTGAAGGCGGCCGCCCGCCAGCCCAGCGGGAAAGTCAGAATTACCGCGGCGGTCTTTTGACCGCGCAGCGGTATTCTGGCGGCCCCCGACAGGCCGGCGGCGACCGCCGCCGGTCAAAGTCGGAATGAGGGCCTAAGTGCTGTAGCTAACAATGTGAGCAAACAGGAGTAAATTAGGAAGAGGTGGAATGATCTGCAGGGGAGAGTCTATTCTCTGGCCTCCAAGCATCACCTGGAGGCCTAGAGGACTAATGGTGGTTCTCCAAGTCCCCCGTTACAATTCTTTCTCTGGGAGGAGACGTTCTTGCAGAGCCTACCTCCTGAAGGCTTGACAGGAATCCCTGGTGGAGTGGAGACTGGTAAGTTACATCGATGTATGTCTCACTAATCACAAATGGAGTCCTTGCCCGTAACTTAGCTGTTCAGAATGTTTCTAGACACCTGTCAAAACATATATATCGGAACATCATTTTCCAAAACACCTTGTGTTATTCAAATCAGTACCATCATTGTTGTTCCAATCTATTTTACAATGACCAGTATGTATTGTCAGATTGTGTGCTGTTCTCCATGAATCACCCAATGCAGTTGCCTAGTCCTTTGCTGTATTTCAATGTAGGTTGTTGCACTTCAAAACACAGGTTCCAAACTCCATCCATATGCTCATGAAGGTATAGCGCTTGTAAGTGGTATCTTAACTTATTCACATTAAACATATGTGTGTACATACCGTAAATGTGTGTTTATTTTCACTGTGCTAATTTATATAGGTATGTGTTACTCACTTTTTCATAAGTATTGGCAAAAGTGTTTACAAATGACTAAAACTACCACGATGCCCTGCTATTGTCTCTGCAAAACAATAGTGAAATGTGATGTTGCCCAACCTCCCTTTCCTTCCACATATGCACAAAAGTCAAAACTTTACGCCGTTGTCATTCACCATTTCATGGTACGTATCAACATTTCTTATGCTGTGTTGATCCAGTATGTTGTCACCTTCTTGCTACTCCATTGAACTGTTCTGCTTGCTTGCATAAATCATAGTTTGTGTATTCAAAGGTTTCCAATCATGTTCTGTAGCATACTGATAATAAGTAATATTAATAAACAATTTACTTTGCAATGTTTATATGATAACCAATGTCACTTAATACTATACGTTGTACAATGGTTTGTTTTTGAGGATGCTAGGCCTTGAAATGCTTCAGCTCTCAAATTTTCTCTCTACTGTGTTAAGGTGCAAGTCTGGTACATGTAATGGACACTTTCTAAATACCATTTTACATTTCAGGACATCTCTCCATCATTGTCACTGAAGTCTGCATCTGTGTACATTAACCTGCATGAGTAAAATGTGAAAAATCACACAAAGGCCTAAACATCCCATTAATCATATTTTTAAGGTTGCTTCCTCTGTAGCTGAAGACACATTTGAGGTACAATACAGACCTTTAATGTATTTTTTTTAATTCAAGGACCACCAACCAGGGCCAGTCGACCACTGTCTGTGTCTGTAGACACCTCCACTCTAGGCCAGAATCAAGCCTTCAGTGAAGACACCACTCTTGTAAGTTCGGGTGATGAGCGGATGCCTTTTCCATCGGGTCTGTCTGGACAGTCAGCCCCGGTGAGTCACACTCGGCCCACTCCTATATCTCTCACTCCAGCTCCTACAACAACTCAGCCTATGGATACCTCTACCTAGAGGTGGCTCCTCCACAATGGCGGAGGAGCGTCACCCCACTGGCCAAAAGCCAGGAGATGAAAAATAAAACTATAGTTGACTATTGTTTTCTTTTCATCTGCTGCCTCAGCCAGCAGTGTAGGGAGAGGCAGGGCTGGGTCATTGGAGGTGGGGGGGAGAAGAGAGTGCACCTAAGTGTGCATGTGTGTTTGGCCAACCGTCTCGGGCTGGCCAAACACACATGCGCACTTAGGATTCTCTAGCTCGGCTATGTTGAACAGCTGGGCTGGAGAAACTGAAGAGATCCCAGGGCTGTGTCTGAGTGGCAGTTCGAGCTGCTCAGACCAATCCTGACACTGCTTACATGCTAAGTTTAGCATGAAAGCACATCCAGGATTGCTGGGGAGCCTGTGCTGGTGTCCCAGTGAATGCTGGGGCACCACAAGAAGAGGAGCAATGAGTGAGGTGGCAGGAGTTGGCGGGAACGGTGGGAAAGGTACTTTTTTTTGTTTGTTTTTGTTTTCATTGTTTTTCCCATTTCTTTCATCTCCCCACTCCCCCACCCCTTTGACATTTGCAGTGGCTGCCGCTGCCTCTACTTCCTGTGTCCAGAGGAACACAACTCTCATCTTGTGCCCCCCAGTTTTGGCTATTGCAGAGCAACCACCACCACCTCCAGTTGTGACAGGACCCAATGGGATGGGCCACACTGCCTCAAGGGCACAGAGTAGTGGGGTACGTCCATTGACATCATTGTCACCCAAGACCACCTTGACCAAGTCTCAGGAGCAATACAAACAGTCCCATGACGATATAGGCCAGGTCCTAACAGAGATCCATTCCTGAGCTGCAGAGTCTCAACTACAATTTGTACTCCTTGAATGGGGTGGTATTTGAGACTTATCATCAAATGTGCAGGGCTTTTCCTGTACCATCTACCTCTGTCTGTGGTCCTTCAGCATCAGGACAAAATACACCTAACCCCTGGCTTGCTTACATTGATTTGTCCTATAAAACTATGTTCAACATACCTATAAAATTGGCCCAGAACTTGTCACTTTCAAAAAAAATAATCAAGGATATATTCCTGCAATATAGGTCGGACAGCAGGAGAGTATATATGTCTTTTCCTGTGAGGAAAGGTTATTTATCCAACATTACTAACATGCAGCACCGTTTCGTCCTGATAATATTTAGACTGGGAATAGTGTATCACTTAGTAGCGTTCCCTAAAAGAAGAACTTGCCTCACTGAAACTGTCCGTTGCCCTTATGAGGGGCATAGCAAACAGAGCACCTTGCACTTTATGCTATTTTGTGTGAATTTTATGCACAAATCAGGATTCTTTATCTTAAACCACTTTTTATTGCCTAGAATATAAGAACCCATCTGGCTGCATAGGATTTTTATCCAAACTAAATAATCCCCACTTCTGTTACCAGGTGGCGCAATACATATTAAATGCTATTTATGTAATGAAAAGTCTGACTTTTTTTAGATTTTGTTTTGTCTGGATGTGAGAAATTGTATGAGCTGTGTTTTGTTTTAATTGTTTTAATTATTTATGAAAGCAGATATTTCTACTGGGATTGCGCATAATGATTTATTTATGCACTTTTATGGCTATTTTCTATTTGCCGAAGAAAGTTTATAAACCAAAACCAAACCAAATGTATTGGTGTCATACATTTGTAGGTAGTAAGACCATGACACAATCAAATATGCTTTTCACAAATCATGCAGAAGCCAAACAGTCTATGCCGTTTACAATTTGACACTCCAGAACCTTGACACCATGGAAGTAAGGGAATATTTCATAAAATCAAATTAAATAGGTAAACTAATTTTTATTCATGACCTCATCTGGTGCTAGACATCCTGCCCTCACAATAGGAGTCCTACATCAATTACACCAATAGTCTACATTATAGCAGTAACAAATAATTGAGGCCACATGACCATTTCAGTACACCGTGGCAGTATCTGGTACAATGTCACAACCACCATTTGGTGGTATGCTAGGGGTATGCTAAAAAAAGTTATTTGAACTATGAGGATGCACATCAACAGCTTTGTAAACTGAACACAAATTGAAGATATAGCCAAAGTGAAGGGAGACCAGTATGCTTTGGCTTGACATACACATGTGGTTAGAGCAAGTTAAGCAGCACATGCTGCCTTGGTGGCAACATCCAACAGAAATTTGGTCTGATACAATCTCCAGAACTGCCATTCCATCACAGTGCAAGTTGTTTCTGTACAATATCTGTCCATACAAAGCAAGTGCCTGTCCAAGGCTCAACCCATGTTCCCTTTGTGCTTTCCAACAGCAACATATCACTGCAAATGTCACAAATCTGAAATGTCTAAATGAAGATGACACGGTGATGGACCCTAAACAGAATAACAAGGGAAAATTAATGATTTCACATCTACAATTTGAATCAAATAATAAGTTAGGAGGAAACATATACTGAGCACAAACAGAGCATTTCTATGTCAATAAACACAGTACTTAATGTACGGAAGCTTTGATCCACAAACATCTTTGCCTTGGACTTTCCTCAACTGACCATTCCTACCAAATTACCATCGCAGACTGATATGTTCAGTATTGGTATGATATCGGTTGTCACAATATATAAGTGTAAACTTACACTCAGGTGAAGAAGTGGTCAATGACATCTTGACGTAGGTCAGCTTCTTCCTCTTCACCACTGTGATCTTCATTGGGCATTTCGCATCCTCACCTGGTGGCTCTTACTGGTCTCCATCCTTTTCGATGATTGGGATGTTCTGTTGCAAGGCAATGTTGTGCAGCATGCAGCAGTCAACTGTGATATGGCACTCCTTATCAGGTGAGTGGAGGAGGGCTCTACCGGTCTCGTCCAGAGACCTGAATCTGGCCTTCAGCAGCCCAAAATCCTGTTGCACCAGCCTCCGTATTCTTCCATGGGCCTCACTGAAGCAGACTTCCCCTGGCGTTGTTGGATTCCTCAGCTGTGCCAACACCCATGGTCAGTTAGGAAACACTGAGCCTCCTACATGGAAGCAATAAATTAATAGATTAAAATCTTATCAATCCATTGTACATTCCTAAACTAGGATTAAAACAAATGATCCTCAAGTCATATTGTACTTACCAATAAGCCAGGCTCTCCCAAGTTCAAGTTGTAACATTTGCAGGGGTATGGTGCTGTTCTGTAGTACAAAGAAATCAGGTATTGAGACAGGGAAGTGGGGCACACACACTTGAGATGTATGAATCCAGTAAGCAGACAACTTGCACATTGATGGAAAGGAAGTCCTTCCAATTCCTGTAGACCTATTCCCTTGTATGCGGTAGCACCGAGACAATATGGCCGCCATCAATTGCTCCAACCTCATGTGGTAGGCCACCTAAATTATAAAATCCTCCCTTCACATTGGCCAAATCCTAGCTCTTGAAGCTGTTTATGTGTCTCATCATTGAAGCAAGGACTTCGTGTAGCACACCACTGAAAGGTGGCTGTGAAATGCCTCTAGATACTGCTACGGTGTATTGAAGAGAGCCAGTGACCAGAAAATTAAGTATTGCCATGAGTTTCACCATTGATGTTATTGCTGTTGTATTCCTATTATGAGGCAGGAAATCAGGCTCCAGCTGCTTACACAAATCCAGTATAGTTTGCCTATTTAACCTGAACTTTTTTATTATGTCCCTTACCTCCATAGTGGCAAAGTCTAGAATTGGTCTGAAGACTTGAGGATGCCTTCTTCTACCCATCCCTGGGCTCATACGTCTGCATAAAAGGAAAACAAACTATCAATTAAAATTTTCACACAAGACTTTCACAGTTAACACATATCTTATGTCTTGGTTAGGTTAGTAATCTTATTGTGTCTCATATGTTTGCAATGTGTGCAATAGCATCATTCCTTATCTGAAATAGTTTGGAAATATGTTTCAACTGCAAGATTTAAATCAGTTCATGTAGAGAGTAGCAGATTGTCATGAAGCCTTAGTCCTTCATTAAAGTGCATGTAAGTCATTCTGTGTCAACCAACACAAATTGTTATGCCAAACTGTATTGATTGAAACAGACAGGAATGTGCCCACATTGGTGAACGAGTTACATGTACCACAAATGGCATTTAAGTGTCCTTAGTTATGTCCAGATGAGAAATCAACAATGGTGAAAAAAGTGATACTTAAAAGGACATTTGCAGGTAGAAGGTTACATCACAGTGATGTTGGAGTATCCAAATTGTATAGGTCAATATCAGGACCAAAATATAACTCTTTTGGAAATGTGGATATGTTTTTGCTCTATAGTGAAGTGGGTTAGCAATATATACAGGTGTATGTATTTACTCATACTGTTAAAGTTATTTATCAGGCAGAGAAATAAAAGTAGATGAGAGACAAAAGGCATACATGATATGGGAGCTAGCATAAGGAATTTCTAGACTGACAGCAAATGGTTTGTAGAATTCTTCCCTACGTGCATGAGATACTGATGATAAATAAGGCAAGTTTGAGTGCCTTAAAACTGGTTTAGTATGTAGACTTGGCAAATGTTTTGTGAGCAAAGTTCATGCTCCTGTCTACTTACACGAATACACTCAAACTGTTGTACCTGTGTTTTCAGCACCATTTTGACAAGGTGAAGGTGACGTCGGCGACGTCGGCAGGGAAGAAGCTGGCACTGTGGTGTACCGGTGCAGACCCCATTGACACTAAGGGATCCAGTGCCATGGAGGGTGAGGGACTGGTACGGGGGCCACCAGTGGCTCAACATCATCTTTGGGGGCCTCCACAAAAGGCCAGTCCCTAGTAGTAGCATATCCTAGGGTGTCAATTCCACCTACATCATTGTCCATCACCCACATTTCCATCTCCACCCTCCTTCTTGCACCCCCGTTAGACATAGCCCCCTCTAAAAGGGGTGGCGTCACCTTTGCTGCAGGCTCCTACCCCTGCCATTTTCTCCCAAGCTGTGCTCAATGAGGAGGCTATTGACCTATTGTGGACTATCTCTGTAGGCCAGACTGCACTACTGAATGCCACACAGGAGCTTAGTGAGCAGATGATACAGATGCTAGCTTACCTGGATGGCATTCATAGTGCCATGTCTGGCCTACAGAGGTCATTCCAGGGTCTGGAATGGACTGCAGCCTCCCACCCGTCCCAACCTCTTGCCCCAACTCCTACCACTTTCCCTTCCCCATCACAAATCCCTCTTCCCAGCCCTATCCAACCCACACTCGCACATTTGCACACACTCACTCAAACACAAACAAGCAGCACATACTCACACAAACACAGCAAGAAACAGACACACACGCAAACACACAGGCACCACATCCTACCACCACCACAAACACTACACCCACCATGACACAAGCATCCACACCCACCACCACCACAAGTGCGGACACAACTCCCACCACAACACAAATATCCACTCTCACCACACCTGCAGACACAACAACCACCACAACACAAACATGCACACTCACCACTACCACTCCTGTACACACAACACCCACCTCGACACAAACATACACACCCACCACACACACATAGGCACCACAATCATACACAGCACATCCACAGCACACCCATCCTCACACATACATACATTGCAATTTACACACAGTACACAAACACGCACACTCACCAATACAACAGACACCCAGTAAGAGACACAACCAAAATGTACTCCACATGCACCAGAAAAATCAACAAACACATGCACATCAGACACTACGACTGAACTCCCTGCCAACCATCCTATTCATTTTCCCATGGAAGACCTTCTTTTTGCCCTGGCCTTGACCCCTTCCACACCCCAACCCACCCCCTCCACATCCAAAACCACCCCTACCAACCGTAAATCCACCCCCCAAAAGTCTTTCCACCCCTTCCACACCCCAACCCACCCCTTCCAAATCCAAAACCACCCTTCCCAAATCCAAACCCACCCCTCCCAAAACTAAACCCACTCCTCCCAAACCCACCCGTCCCAAACCCAAGGACACCCCTCCAAAGTAAGATCATTGAGGTGCCTGCTCTCTGCCAAATAGATTCCCCTTCCTGAGGAGGTTGTACTTGGCAGTGAAATTAGGCGGCAAGTTCAGGGCCTAAAGCCCGCATGTCCCATTGTGACAATTTGGACATTGGTTATAGTTGAGAAAAATATAATACACTGAGAGAAGTATCTCATATAATATTATAATTTATTTAATTTTGAATGCCATTGTTTTAGCCTTATTTTTTGATTGTACCAATTGTTTGTTGATAATGTTATTTCTGCTAATGGTGTGAGCCATGCACTTACTCTCCTTAGTGACAGTGACAAGCACAGGTTTTATTTTTTAAATAGTCTTGGAATGCATACATTTGTGTTGTACATTTGTGATGGACATGCTAATTTTGCTGCAAGCATTTATCATGTTACTGGATGCTTACGCCAAAATAATATGTGTTTCTGTTTTTATGACTGGAGAATGCATTTTAACATTATGGTGGTCTTTATGACTTTGTCGGTGTTCTTACTGCCAGGGTTAATGTGGCGGTATCACTGGCAACAGGCTGGCGGTAATGACCACCAAATAATGACCATGGTGGTGAGCCAGCCCACACACAGCCAATATACCACACCAACCGACAGTGCGGTACGAACACCGAACACGGCGGTAGCCACCTACAGGCAGGTGGAAGACAAGGATCTGCCCACCATATTATGACATAGCACACTACCAGGATTTCTGGGGCGGTAGCAACGACACCAAAAGCCTGGCAGAAACACATCATATAAAAGGAGACACTTACCTCCAGGGACACACAGGAGTCCGTGGCCACCGTGGAACCTGACCTGCAAGCCTTCCCGATGCTGTACCATGCCATGGCCATCCTGGAGCGCCAACGCTGATGAAGACGAAGACGATGACGGTGAGTACAGACGCCTAGCACACAAGGGAGTGAGAGAGGGGGAGGGTGACACACACACGCACAACACACACCACACACCCAGAACCAGATGCACAGGAAAATACAAGTAACAGAACCCCAGAGGAAAGAAACCCAGGACACATACACAGTTCCAACCACTGTATTCCTGTTGTACGAATATGTAAAATGCAAAAATATACACAACTGCAGAAATATGTACATGCAGGCCCAAAGGCCAGTCCAAGGCCACAAGTGCCCACAGGGCAAAGTCCAGGCCCCACCTGACTCCTGACAAAAACGGGACTCCACTGTTCTGGGATATCATGTTGGAAATGGGCAGACACCTCAGGGGGTAGGAGGGTTGGGGGTGGGCACCCATTGGGAGGGGGCTTCCTGCCCACTGGTTCTGGAGGGGGCTTACTGCCCACTGGTTCTGGTGGGGGCTTCCTGCCCACTGGTTCTGGAGGGGGATTCCTGACCACTGGTTCTGGATGGGGCTGCCTGCCCACTGGTTATTGATGGTGCTCCTTGGCCTCTGGTTCTGGATGCTGCTCCTTGGCCTCTGGTTTGGGATGCTGCTCCATGGCCTCTGGTACCGGATGCTCCTCCTTTTCCTCTGGTTCGGGATGCGGCTCCATGGCCTCTTGTTCCGAATGGTGCTCCTTGGGCACAGTTTTGAGTGGGGCCTCCTTGACGTTGAATAGCTGTGGGGCCTCCTTGTCCTGGGATTTTGGTGGGGCTTCCTTGGCCTTAGATTTTTGTGGGGCCTCCTTGGCCTTGGATTTTTGTGGGGCCTCCTTGGCCTGGGATTTTGGTGGGGCCCCCTTGGCCCTAGGTTTTGGAGGTGGCCCCATGGTCTTGCCAGTCTGTTTGGGAGGAGACAGCACTTTAGCCCTCCGTTTTGAGGTGGGAGAATTGTCCTTGGTGCGGGTGGCCAGCGTCACACTCATGTGCCCCTTAGTGGCAGCTCAAAACTTTGGGGATGGAACTGTGCCAGACTGGGTGGCTGAGGTACTGGGCTGGGGTGGTGGGACCTTCCTCTTAGGGGTAGGATGGGGGAGTGGGAGGGAAGAGTTCAAGGCAGGAAAGGAAAAGCTTCTTAGGGACAATGGGGTGGGATGTGGGAGGAGGGATGGGAGTGGATGTAGAGGGAGTGGTTGTAGGAGGAGGAGGTGTGCATGGACAGTGTGCATGTGTGAAGTGGATGGCTGTTGGGGGTCTGAGTGTGAGCATATTTATGTCCCCGGATGGTGGCAGACAGGGTGGGGGAGGACAAACAGGACATGTGGATGGATGTTTTGGTGGTGTCTGCAAGTGAGATGTGTGTGCTGTATGAGGTGATGGTGGTGACTTCATATGTGGTGTGTGGGGTGCATGTATGCGGGTCTGCTGTTGTGGTGACTGTGGGCAAGGCTGTGCAGGTGGCAGGTTCTGGGACTGATGAGGCAGGGCATGCAGGTGTGAGTGAGGATGTCAAGACTGATTTGCATATGGCTGTGTCCAAACTGGGGTGACATGGTGAGCAAAATAACAATGGATTAAACCCAGATCTGTGACTGGGGGTGAGTGCTTGAAAAGTTTCAACACTCCGTCCATCATTTTATTTTTGTTTTGTGATGTTGCTTTGTGCGCCCTAAGTGGCAGGGGTATGCCCAGACATGGGTCCCTTGCTCGCTGTCCCACGGAATTCAATCAAGCCTGGCTGATGAAGGGTGATACCCTGAAACCGGTCCCAGGATGCTTGTTTCCGGTCCAGGGAGTACTTGTCCTAAGAGTTCGGACTGGACTGTTCCCATGGGGAACAGGGTCAAGACTGATTTGCATATGGCTGTGTCCAAACTGGGGTGACGTGGCAAGCAAAATAACGATGGATTAAACCCAGATCTGTGACTGGGGGTGAGTGTTTGAAAAGTTTCAACACTCCATCCATCATTTTATTTTGTTTTGTGATGTTGCTATGATTGAGGATGTGACTGTGAGGGAGGAAGAGTAGGGGGACACAGAGGAGGCAGTGGATGATGATGTGTGAGCATCTGTGTGTTGGCTGTGTGAGTGCTTTTGGACTGAAGTGTGCTGCCTGTGTTTGTCTGTGAGAGTCTTGTGTGTTGTTTTGGGTGCATGCTTGTCAGAATGTGTGCGTGGGATGGGTTGAGGGTGAGGAGACTGGGACTGGGAAGTGGTAGTTGGAGGGGGGATGGAATAAACAGGGACACTGGCTGCCGTCACTGAAGAGGCCAGAGCCTGAAAGATCTCTGTAGGGCCACCAGCCCACCGTGCATGCCCTCCAGGAAGGCATTGCATTGCTGCATCTGAGATGCCAGCCCTTGGAAGGCATTCACTATGGTTGACTGCCCTACAGAGATGGATCTTAGGAGGTCAATAGCCTCCTCACTGAGGGCAGCAGGACTGACTGGAGCTGGGCCTGAGGTGCCTGGGGTGAACAAGACGCCCACCCTCCTGGGTGAGCGGGCACAGGCAACTCAGTTGGGGGCTACTGGGAGGGAAGTGCTGGTACGGGGGTGGTGGTAGAATGTGTAGCTGGGGTGGTCCCAAAGGGGTCCACCACCACCAGGGTGCTCCCATCGGAGGATGAATCAGAGTCAGTGGTATCAGTGGTATTACCTCCTGTCCCTGCTGTGGTGCTCCTCTCACCTTCCGTCCCACTGGTCCTTTCTGTGTTGGTGGACTCTGCCTCCTGGGTCTCTCGGGCTGCAGCTCCCTCACTCCCCGGTACCCCTCCTCCTTCACCAGATGATGCTAATGCACACAAGGATAGGTAGACAATAGGAGAGAGAGGGGGAGAGAAAAAGGGAGCACAGGGTCAATCTCAACTCCAACAGCACAGATGGCAGACACATCACTGTCACACATTGAGACTGAGAATGGGAAGTATGGACCACACTGGCATACCATTGGTTAAGTACTACAGCAGGTAGGAGCCAAACACTGTGAGCTACACACCAACTGGGACCAGCTAAGCCCTCTCTGAGATGGGAAGCCACCTACCTAGCTATCTAATACATGCTTTGCACCCTATTAACCTGAGCTTGATCACACAGCAATGTCTGAACTAGTATATTGGGTCATCCACTGACTAGTACCCTGCACTCAAATCCCATGCCAGGCAAGCAACAGAGTTGGTTGACAAACACACTGTACTCACCCTCTTGTGGCTGCTGTGATGCCCTCAAGCACCCATCCAGCTCTGGGTAGGCCACTGCCAGTATGCGGGCCATCAGGGGGGTCAGGTTCTGATGGGCAACCCTCCTTTGTTGGGATGCCATCCCCAGCTGGGCCTCTGCGGTCTTCCAGGCCCAGCGTCTCAGGTACTCCCACTGTTTCCTGCAGTGGGTGCTCACCTGCTATAAACCCCCAGGGTCCGCACGTCCTTGGCGATGGCACACCACAAACCCTTCTTCTGATGGGCGCTGACGGGCAGAGATAACACAGAAGGTGGGACACCATGAACCAGACAATCCGGCCTGTCACACATATGGCCCACAAAAAGCATTATCTCCTCATCAGGCACACACCTGACCCGTACCCCTGCATTAGCACTGCCACAAGCCATACCCCCCACCTGACACACTGCCAGCACACACACACATCTCCATGCAGCCATGTTGCATGCAACGTACACATGGTGTACTCACCTGTTGGTCTGGAGGCCCATACATCTGCCCATACTGGGGTAGGACCCCGTCCACCAGGCTCTCCAACTCCTTCGACGTGAAGGCTGGGGCCCTTTCCCCTGTTGCATGAGCCATGGCAGGTTCCAGACACAGGTCAGAGCAGCACACGCAGTGGAGATGTCATCCTGTGGAAAGTCAGGAATCAAGTGAAGTGGTAGAAAGGAAATGGTGGTCACGTCCGAGGCGGTGAACACTGTCACCGCCGCCGTTGATCATCATTGGTTCCCATTCTCAATAGAGGGCAATGTCAGCCAATGAGTAATTGCATGGCAGTGCAGCCCGCCTCCCGCCATGACGTGAACACCAGCGGAGTGAGGTCACTTCCAAGTGTCCATGAATACAGGACAGGCGGGTGCCATTTTCTAATGCTGGTACACATGTACAGATTGATAAGTCTGTCTTTGTAGTAGAATGTACTTACATACACAATTCCAGTGTTCAACATACAAACATTCTCTATGTACACTGCTGTACTGTGTTCATGGTTCCTTGTGTCGCTCCTTTCTTACATTTGGGTCCCTTAAGTACCAACCACTGCGGAAGAATAGGAGGAGGCAAGCAACCGTGTACAGACCCCTTGTGGACTTGGCCACACTGGAGGACCAGCACATCATACTCACCTGAACAGGGCCACTATCACAGTGCTGTGTGAGCAACTGGAGCCCGATATGATACCTGCTATCCGTAGCACCACAGCAAACCTCCCCTCTTGTGCAGGTACTCTCAGTGCTACATTTCCTGGGAACTGGCTCTTTCCAGGTGATGGTTGACTTGGCTGCAGGGATGTCACATCCAATGTTCTCAATTGTTCTTGCAAGGGTTTTGTCTGACTTGCTCAAACACGTGCAGCTACATCGCATTCTCCCAGGTAGATGATTTACCCACTGTGAAGGCTGGATTCTATGCAATGGGACATATACCTCGTTTTTGGGGCCATGGGCAGGACCCATATTGCCTTAGTCCCCCCAAGAGCCAAAGAACAAGTGTACAGGAATCGGAAGAGTTTCCAGTCACTCAATGTCCAGTTGGTGTGCCTTTGCTGAGCAGCACATCTCCCACGTCACTGCCAAGTATCCAGGGTCGGTCATGATGCCTTTGTCCTTAGGAATAACAGTGTCCCACAACTGATGGCACAAATACAAAGGCACAGAGTGTGGCTAATAGATGAGCCTGAGCCCCTACCCAATGTATGTCAGTGTATGCATTCAGGAGTCATAGGCCATGCCATTGTGCAGGGCTAATGTGTGTCCCTTACTTCTTGCAGCTGATTCCAGCTACCAAAACCTGTCCTGGCTACTGACCCCTGTTAGAAATCTGAGAACAAGGGCTGAAAATAGGTACAATGACGCTCATGGGTGTACCAGGAGGATTGTAGAAACGTCCTTCGGGCTCCTGAAGGCTAGGTTCAGGTGCCCCCATCTGACAGGTGGATCCCTAAGCTACTCCCCTGAGAAGGTCTGCAGAATCATTGTTGTGTGATGTATGTTGCACAATTTGGCCGTCAGATGGCATGTACCCTATCTGCAGGAGGAGGGGGGTGACAATGCAGCTGTGGCAGCAGTGGACACTGAGGACAATGAGGAGGAGGAAGAGGAGGAGGATGTGGACAACAGATCACATTTGATCCTGCAGTACTTTTAATTTCACTCAGGTAAGACAGTTGAACTAAACATTTCTACATTTTAGTGTTGTGCTGTGTGACTGCAGCATAATGCAGGTCATTCCCTTTGCATCCCACCTGACTGTCACCTATGCCTTCCCTTATTGCAGATGTTGGTTTTGTTCCAACAGTGTACTGCTTTGATGTTTACTGACTGCTGAGACACATTTGTTGGATGGATCAAAATGTTACTGGACAATTACACAGGATCATGCAGTTCATTACAGTTCAATACTATTAGAAATGGGGTCTTTGGTTGGCAGTCAGGTTACCCCCTGTCCAAGCAAGGACCCTCACTCTAGTCAGGGTAAAAGAGAATCACCCTGAGCTAACCCCTGCTTACCCCCTTGGTAGCTTGGCACGAGCAGTAGGCTTAACTTCACAGTGCTAGGTGTAAAGTATTTGTACCAACACACACAGTAACTTAATGAAAACACTACAAAATGACACAACACAGGTTTAGAGAATTAGAGAATATTTATCTAAACAAAACAAGACCAGAACAACAACAATCCGACATACACAAGTCAAGTTATGAATTTTTAAAGATTAAATTAAAAATAGCGCTTAGAAACACAAAATGCTTCGATGAGGTGTTAACACAGCATTGTGACAAAGTCGTTCCCAACAATCCGACACCAACGGCACCGGCCACGGAGTCCTGCAGACCCCTATTTACAGTACCTTGGTGAAGAGTGAAAACAAGCCGATGCGCGAAGTTGGGGATCGCAGCGTCCTTGTGAAACATTGAATCAGCACACTTTGAGCGGCGTCGGTCACGATGTGGTGCGGTGACTTCCACGGAGTCGCGGACTTCGGCGGGCCTGCAGCGGTGTCGGGCATGCGAAAGTCATCATGTTCCAGCGAAGATCACGGAGTCGGTTGCAAACGGTGTCAGCGGATTCGGCAGCGGCTTCGGTCCGGAGTCGTCCAAAGTCGATTTCCTTGAATTTTCACCAGCTTTTCCATTTAAGGGCCCAGGGACTAGATAGGGCACCATTGTCAAGGCAGGAGTCTCAGTAGAAAGTCCAGGTGCTGGTAATAGAAGTTTTGATGACCCTGAGACTTCAGAACAGGGGGCAAGCTCAGTCCAAGCCCTTGGAGAGTACTTCTCAAGCAGGAATATACCACAAAGTCCAGTCTTTGTCCCCTTGCACAGGCAGAAGCAGCAACTGCAGGATAGCTCACCAAAGCACAGTCACAGGCAGGGCAGCACTTCTCCTCAGCTCTTCAACTCTTCTCCAGGCAGAGGTTCCTCTTGATTTCCAAAAGTGATCTAAAGTCTGTGGTTTTGGGCGCCCTTCTTATACCCAATTTCTCCTTTGAAGTAGGCCTACTTCAAAGCAAAGTCTCTCTTGAATGTGAAATCCTGCCTTGCCCAGCAAAGGCTCCAGACACTCACCAGGGGGTTAGAGGCTGCATTGTGTGAAAGCAGGCACTGCCCTTTCAGGTGTGAGTGACCACTCCTACCCTTCCTCCTAGCACAGATGGCTCATCAGAAAATGCAGACTACACCCCGGCTCCCTTTGTGTCACTGTCTAGTGTGAGGTGCAACCAGCCCAACTGTCAAACTGACCCAGGCAGGGAATCCACATACAGGCAGAGTCACAGAAATGGTATATGCAAGAAAATGCTCACTTTCTAAAAGTGGCATTTTCAAACACACAATCTTAAAATCAACTTTACTAAAAGATGTATTTTTAAATTGTGAGCTCAGAGACCCCAAACTCCACATATCCATCCGCTCCCAAAGGGAATCTACACTTTAATCAAATTTAAAGGTAGCTCCCATGTTAACCTATGAGAGGGACAGGCCTTGCAACAGTGAAAAATGAATTTAGCAATATTTCACTGTTAGGACATATGACCAAGGACCTTGCTATATGTCCTATCTTTACCATACTCTGCAGCCTGCCCTTGGAGCTACCTAGGGCCTACCTTAGGGGTGCCTTACATGTAAGAAAAGGGAAGGTTTAGTCCTGCCAAGTGGGTACACTTACCAAGTCGAATTTACAGTTAAAACTGCACACACAGACACTGCAGTGGCAGGTCTGGGACATGATTACAGAGCAACTTAAGTGGGTGGCACAACCAGTGCTGCAGGCCCACTAGGAGCATTTGATTTACAGGCCCTGGGCAACTCTAGTGCACTGTACTAGGGACTTACTAATACATCAAATGTGCCAATCATGGATAAACCAATTACATGCAATTTTGTAAAGGAGCACTTGCACTTTAGCACTGGTTAGCACTGGTAAAGTGCCCAGAGTAACAAAAACAGCAAAAACAGAGTCCAGCACACATCAACAACCTGGGAAACAGAGGCAAAAAGTTAAGGGAGACCACGCCAAGGATAAAAAGTCTAACAAATACATTGTACATTACCTGTAGATAAAGCACTATTACTCAAGTTGTGTCCAAGGGTGTTTATTGAAAAATGGTATACAGTGGGGAGTGCAATAGAGTGGGGTGATGGTTGGGAATAGTCAAGTGTCTTGGGCCAGTCTGTTTGGAGCAAAGGTCCAGTGTCCAAGGGGCCATAGGAAGGGGCGCAATGGCAGTTCAAAGCAGACAAGGTGACACAGTGGAACACAAGGGGTACATTCAGAAGGGCCTCATTTCCTGGTGGTGGTCTTTGTCTTGGCAAGTGTCTCTGGTGTCTGAGTAGGTCACAGGGACCGTTTGGGGGGTGGTTCACCTTCTGCAGGGCGAGGGGTGCTGGTGGTCTGTGGGTCCTGTGGCAGGACCTCCTGTCTACTAGCTGCAGCAGATGTGGAAGGCTGGTCAGTAGACTGGCTAGTGGAAGGGGCCCGCTGGTGTGATGTGTAGTCCCTCATGATGTCAGCCATATCACCCAGCACCCCTGCAATGGAGACCATTGTGGTGTTCATGGCCTGCAATTCTTTCTTGATCTCCTGGTGGTGTTCCTCCTGCAGCTGCTGGTTCTCCTGCATGATGTCTATCACCTGACCCATCTTGTCCTGGGATTGTTATTAAGTCCCCAGGCATTAGTGAGTGCCTCCTGGGCAGTCGGTTCCCTGGGCCTGTCCTCCCCGGCACACAGCTGTCCTCTGACTGTTCCTGGCCTCCTGTGCCTCTGTCCCCTGAATGGTGTACCCACTGCCACTGACCCCAGGACCCTCATTGTCTTGCCTGTGAGGTGTGGACTGGGGTCCCTGTACAGGTGGGCACACTGCTGATTGATGTGTCCTGGGGACAGAGGTCTGGGGATGTTGGGTGGCTGCTGTGAAGTTGGATACTGAAGGGGAGGATCTGTGGTGGACTGGGTGTGGGCTGGGGTAGCTGACTGACCAGTGGTCACTGATGGGCCAGGGAGTTCATCCAGATCCACAACTCCAGAGTTGCTGTCATCACTGGGTGCAACTTCTGGCGAGGGACTGGTTAGCCGTGGCACCTCCTCGCCACTGGGATTGGCTGGGGCACCTGTGGGGATGTAAAGGGTGTATTATGTTACATGTCTGTGACATATTCTTCATTCCTAGCTTCCCCTTTATTATTGCTGTTGCCCTGCCACCTTTGTTTGTGTATGGAGATGGATTGTGGGAATGTTAGTTCTCCATGCTGTGCATGCATTGGTGGTGGGTGTACATGCAGGGCTGGGAGCATTGTGCATGCAGTGGGCATGGCATGCAGGGCTTGGCATTTATGTTTGTTAATTGTGGTGGTGCACTTGTGGGATAGAGTGGGGTGATGGGTGTCAGAGTGAGGGGTGGTGGGGGCTTGCAGGTATAGGGGGTGATAGGTAGTAAATGTTGACTCACCAGTGTCCAGCACTCTGGCAACTACAGTGAGTCCCTCAGGATTGCCAAGACTTGCTCCTCCTATGCTGTCAGCTATGGGGGAGGTGGTGGGAGTCCCCCGCCAGTCCTCTGGATAGCGAGCTGGTGCCTTGCTGCTATGGAACGCGCCTTCCCCCGTAGGTCTTTCCACCTCTTCCTGATGTCGTCCCTTGTTCGTGGATGCTGTCCCACCGCGTTCACCCTGTCCACGATCCTCTGCCATAGCTCCATCTTCCTGGCAATGGTTATCTCCTGGATCTGTGCTCCAAACAGCTGTGGCTCTACCCTAACTATTTCCTCAACCATGATCCACAACTCCTCATCAGTGAACCGGGGCTGCCTCTGTGGGGACATGGGTGTTGAGTGGTGTGTATGTTGTGCAGAGGGTGTTGAGTAATGTGGTGGGGTTTGTGGTGCGTGACGGATGAATGGGTAGTTGTGTTGTGTGTGTGAAGTTATCTCTGTGATATGCGTGGGTAGCTGCTGCAGTCTTTCCCTGTTTGCAAAGGATTGTGGATAATGTGGGTGTGTGTTTTATAGTGCTTTTGGTGGGTGTTTGGGGTGTGTGTATTTGTGTCAGGTGTGGGTTTTTTGTTCTGGGCAATGTTTTTTATTTGGGTGGCCATGTCTGCGGTGGCGGTGTTCGCCGCCAATGGTTTACCGCTGTTGAATGTCCGCTCTGGTGATTGGTGGGGCATTATTTGGAGGGCGTGGTATTGGTGGCGTAACGATAAAGGTGGTAGTACCAACAGTTTATCACATTCAGTGGGTGTGGCAGATTTGTGGTTGTGCCTGTTTTCCTTTGGTTATGTGTGTATGTGTCATAATGTGGCAGACGGATGTCCGCCTCCGCAGTGGTATGCCGGCAGCACTCAGCGCAGCGGTTTTGGGGATTTACCGCCGAGGTCATAATAAGGTCGTACGTGTCATCAAATATGCATTACACTGGGAACCTGACACTTTAAAGTTAAATGACATATAACATTTGTCATAAATTGCGCAAACCGAGGGGACATGTGACCTTCATACGTCTCCGATATGTTTACAGTTTAGAGGTAACATTGGTTGTACATTCTCTGTACACCCACTTGCAGCATTTTGTAGTGCAATTGCTATGTTATCATGGATCTATGTAGTTACTATTAGGTATACTGTTTATATATATGATATGATATTTAAGGGAAAATTATGGCACACATCTGTATGGACACAGTTCGAGTTGGGACAGATGTGACTTTTTGTGTAGGTGTCCATTCCCATGATGGCATTTAGTACCAGATTGGTATGTGTAACCTATCAGGCTCTATGTTGCATTGCTGTTTTGTTGATTTTAAGGCAGCATTTGATTGGATTCCTAGGAGTGCCCTGTGGGCTAAATTACAAAACTGGGGTATTCCATCAGTTCTTTTGGGAGCCATTATGGAACTACACACGGATACCTGGATCCGTATTAAATCAGGTGATGGTTGTTCTCTTTCTAGGAATATTTTTACTGGTTGTGGTGTGAAACAGGGCTGCATGCTTGCGCCCCTGCTTTATAATCTGTTCATTGCAGATTTGTCATCCGCTCTTGATGCTGTTAATTCTCATCCCCCCCAAGATTGGTGGTTTTAGGCTTAGCCACTTGCTCTATGCTGATGATATGGCATTGTTCAGTTATACCAAGATAGGCCTTTAATGACTGCTTAAACAACTTGCGTCTTATACGCTTGTGAATCAATTAGAAGTCAACCTGCTCAAAAGCAAAGTGGTCTCCTTCGGTAGAAAAAAGCATTTGGGAATTAGTTGGTACTACAAGAGTACTAAACTCATTTCAGACCAGTCTTATAAATATTTATGGGTGCATTTAGACTCTAGGGGTGGTTTTGTTAAACACATGAAGGTGATTGAATTTAAAGCTGTGGCACTGCGGGTGGCCTTTTCTAAACTATTTAAAGTTCTAAAGAGGCCGAATCTCCTCCCCCCTATTGGAAGTTATGAGAGCAAAGATTATCCCCTCATTGTCTTACGGTCAGGAAATTTTGCTGGGTAAAGGCTCTTGTCTACTAAATAGGCTGGTTAACAAGATCTACAAGAGAGTTTTCCACGTACCGCATCTTGCTTCTCCCGCGCAGGTGCAGTTGGAATTTGGGCTATTGGATCAGCAGGCAGTAGGTGTGGGTGCCTTCTTGAAGCTTTGTCATATGCTGCGTTGGGCCAAGGAAGGTAGCTTAGAGGCTTTTCTGTGGCTGGAAGTTAGTGCGTTGAAAACAAAGGGGTCTCATTTTCACTTTTTGGTTGAATGTAAACGGCGATTGAAAGCCGATGACTTCTGGGCAAGCAACTCCCCCATTCTCTTTTCAAACTGGGTGTCAAAAAGATTACACAGTTACACTCGTAACACTCAGATCGCTCCCTCCTTGCCAAACATAAGCACGCCTGGTCGATAATCAATTCATTTAAGCCAGGTACTCCACCTACCTATTTTTCTTGCTCCTTTGGGTTTTGTCTGAAAGAGGCATTTATGACCTTAATGATGGGCGATTGGGGTTTTCTGAAATATCTATCCACATGGAGATTAACTTCCAGGGGAGGGGGTGATGTGCAGGGGTTGTGGCTGCGGGAAAGAAACAATTGAACATGTGGTTTGTGTGTGTCCAGCCCGCTCAACGAGCGTAGATCTCTGCTTCGGAATAAGTGGAATGAACTGGGGATCCGCTTCTGTCGCCAGGCCATTATTATGTCCTTGGATCCTATGAACTCAATGTTAAATGTTTTACTGACCAAATGTATTAAAATTGCTCAGACCAAATCAAGGGGCGCTGTGATCCGAGGATATTTATGTTTGAAATTCTCACCTGCTCTTGCCACATTTGGGTTTGTATCAATTTTGTCAAGTTGCTGAGCTACAACTTTGCACCATGGGTTTTGATCTTTGTTGGCAGCTAACTTAAGATCAGTCAATGCACTTAAGCACTTTAGGGTTTTGAGTACTGTGGGCCCTCCTGTTTATTATGTATCACGTGGGGTTCTGGTTTGTGGCGGTCCGGTTATATTTTAATTGTAGGCTTTATAATATCATTGTGGGAATGCTTCTTACTGAGGTTTGTGTATGTAAATTATTGAGTGTTTTTAGTATGTACTTAATGTCTGATTGCAAATAAATTATTGATTGCTTCTTTTTTTGTTTTAATTGTAAGGGGTTTTATTATCTGTACAATAAACTATATTCATTCAAATTGAAAATATCATTCTGAATCATTTTAGTAAAATTACTATCAGCAATGTTTTTGTTACAATATTCAAAGCCATAGACAGTAAGCATTTCAACAAACTGTGCAGAGTAACTGAGTATGCAAGTGTTAATCATGCTTAGTCAGATTTCTCTGAAGTTTCTCTGTTTTCTGCATGTAGCAAAAAGCAGATGTGTTAAGGTGTCAGCAACAATGAATAAGAAAATGTTCTCAGAAAATTGTTATGTATATTTGTGCTCAAGGCCATGCTGTGTTCCTATTGTGTATAATATGTATAATTGTACACTTCCCAGGATTCAATGCTTTTGTGAATTGTACAATAAATATGCCTGGGCGGAGTTCACAGTATTCATCTACGTGGAACTCCATGAAGTGCTGAAAAAAACTCCCCTGCACTATGCGGATTTCTGCAAGCGGCGGAGTTTGGGTAAATTGCACTGTTCACGCTAATTTTCAGCACCAGGAGTTTCTCCTGTGCTGTAAAGTCAGTGCAAATGGCATTACGTAGAGTGCCACGGGGTGCTAACTTCTTTCTGCTAGGAAAGTAGATTTTGAGCTGCAGCTTCCTCAATGCGACTGGCAGCTTTCTCATTGTGAGCGGTGGCGGCCTACAGCTACCGCTCACATTCAGAAATCTCACTCACTCTCGCCAACTTTGTGATTTCTCATGCGAGCTAGAGAAATAACCCCGCTCCACATCACTTCACTGAGGTTTTCTGAACTCCATGCAGAGGGGAAAAAACTCTGTGAATTTCGATGGCAGAGCAGAATTCTTCACCCACCCCTGATAATAACAACAAATATGAAAACAGTACATTTCTTTGTTATTTAAAAAATCAAAACAAAAACTTTAATTTTCAAATGTAGAATAAACAGACAAATCAATGAATAATTTGCTGGCTGTATCAAAGTCCCATGGAACTGAAAGGAATCAGAAATAATCACATAATTAATTGAAACTTTCAACACATATTCCAAGTGCATTGCCTTACTGCCATAACTAAATAAGCAACTGTTTCCCAACTATGCCCTTGAGCAAGGGATAAGCCTTAATGCTGGCAGTATAAAGATCTACTTAAGCTCTGTATGATAAGAGATTCAGTTGAAGTTCTTGAACCACCATTTGTGGAGAAGTTCTTTCAGGGAAGTAATGTCCAGTAGCTGCAGAACAACAGTCAGCATTGTCAGCCACACTGTTGTAGTGATCTCAGCATAGGACCACGGTGGCATCAAGTACCTGCCACAAAGCCAACAATATGCAATAAAATTGAGAGAATAGAGTGACTGTGGATTGTGATGAAAATTCCTCTGTGTAGAATCCATGTTCATTTTCATAAAGCATGGTTTCTCAAAAAGGAAACATTGATGTTGACGTTCATCATAAACCAGATCAGTAGTTTAGGGAGTAGAATTGCTGAAACTTCTGCAACATGTTCCTCTGTGAAATCATGAACTTGGTGTAAAGTTGGAAACACAATAGGCTCTGCAGTTGCTGGTTTTGGGCTCAGGATACCAGTATCACTGTACACTCCCTGGGGTAGTCCTTCCAGAGTAGGGAGAGACTGAGAGTTTGTACTCTGGAGGCATGTTGGTGTCAGAAGGGGGACTCTCACACAGAATCAAACACATGCTTTGAATGTGGGCGATGAATGCCTTCTTTGTTTTTGCACCCCAAGAACTGGAATGCGTGGTCTGTAGGATAACTGAAATGCTTATTATCAGGAATCTTTGCTTGAATTTTGCTGAGACACCTGTCAGCAGCTTTGGCAACCTTAACGTCATAGGTAGCTGAGTTGCAATGTGTCACATAGCATAGTTTAGTTCGGAGTTCTTCAATGATTTGCCATAGTTTTTGTTCAGTTTCTGGGTCAGACAGTTTTTCTTCTGCCACTTTCCTAGCAAGATCCAAAACAGATGTATAGTCCAAAGAGCATATGATATGAAGTGCAACCACCTATTACTCCAAAATGCAGCTAATACAGTCAGTATCCTAGCAGTCAAGACTTGTTGAGCATATCAAAACTTGCTCACCTAACCAATCCCTTCTAGTCGAATTAGGTTGGTGAATGGCAGATAAACATACAGAGCAGATGTAGCATCCCTGTAAGCCTTTGAGGCCAATGCAGATCTATTGTCTGAATGAAAAGTATAAAGCTGCTCCAGTGGCTTTAATGCTACAAGTCTTTCCACGAAGTACTGGGAAGCGGCGGGCGGACACAGCAGTTAAGCACTGTGGAGCCCAGCAAGATATAAGTGACAAAAGGACAGTTCTAAGGCAGAGCCCACCTCCAACCTTACCACCCAGGGTGACATGCCGCGCAGGCATAAGGTTCATTGGACTGGGGTCAGGGACTGTCAGGCAGCTGGGAAGCCTGACACAGCTGCCAACAAGTTGTGAGCTTAAGGGCTGTGCTCAGGTCTTGTAAGTGCAAGCTGTGAGCCGGTGGAAGTGGCCCAGCTAGAAGTGGGTGCAGCTGAGGGGACACAGAGTGCTCCCGCTCATACCCATTCAACTACACTTGTCTGCTTCTCACCACTTAAAATGCAGATAACCAACGGACATTACGAGTACACACCGATCACACCTTGATGATTAGCCTAAGCAATCAGGGCAAATTAAGGAGACCAAGTAACTCTGATACCTTGTACCTTGCCACCTAACCAGGAGTACACAATGATCTGTATATTGGGCTCAGAACTTCGAGCATAGACCAAAGTCTACATCAGTGGTGGTGAGAAAATCAGTGGAATCTCCAACAAAGCTTGAAGTCACATCAATGACAGCAGCAGTGGTGGTGGCAAGGTTGACCATGCAGCTCTGGGAGTGGCATCAGTGAGATCTGACAACAGTATTTGCCTCAAAATGGAAGCTCTCCTGTAGAATTTTCTGGTCACCCAAACTCAACATAAAGGTGAGAAAAAAACTGGCCAAGCACGGAACGGGGCATATGGGAGAGAGAGCAAATGGCCAGGGCAAGATCCCTCAAGGCTTCTGCAAAGCTGCTGCCCCCAAGAAGGCCTGGCCACAGCAGTTGCCTCTGATACAAGCATTACAAGAGATAGGCCAGGTGGCGAGGATAATTTCAGCCAGTGGAAAGGAAAGCCAAACTGGCACCACCTCAAGGAGCAACAATACCATATACAAATATTTCACGAGGGCTAAGGTAGCCCCTCAAAATCTATTAATAAGCAATAAACTCCAAGTCATGCAAAAAACTACAAGATCCATATCCACCCACAGGCTGACTTCTGATGGCACAACACCAAAGGAGAAGTGAACAATAAAAGAGTCCCAAGTAACCAATGGGGCTGAAGATCCTGCCCAAAACTAGGCACCAAACATGAGGGATATTGAGGTTATGGAGCTTTCCTCAACAATCATGGAAGACACCAAGCCAAAGAGACACAAACAGGATTCCTTCCACTTTGACAAAATGGATGAGTTAAACAGGGGCGGCTTCAACGAGCTGGCGAAGGGTTGGAAAACAATGGCGGCTCAAATTCATCAACCTATCAACCACAAATCTGACCAGGGGATACAATGGCCCATGGACATGGATATAGACAAATTGGAAAGCTCAATCCCATTAGACACCTGCAGAGAAAGATGAAGGTCATTGCTCAATTTCTCCGACCAGACCTTCAATGGAGCCTCCCAGTGCATAAGCCCCGGAAGTCTCAAAAACGTTATATACAAACCAAATAGTGCTGATAACCACACAGGGCAGAGGGAGAGGTAAACTGCTTCGTAAGGAGGGAAACAGGGGATATAGTGGCCATGTCCAGGGAATCCAGTCCTGCACAAAATAACACACATATATACATGCAGAAGGAAGAAGCACTTGCACCTGACATGATTATCAATACCATTAACTTCTTACTAGCTACTGTCCAAGCCTTGACATGGCAGTCACAAAAATTAGAGGTCCAAGTGGATCTCATAGAACAGCTTGCCCAATGCCTGCTAATGATTGATAAAAAGATAGATATGCTAGACCAGAAACTAGAAAATTACATGTGCAGCTACAAGCTGTATGGCAAGTGAGATGATGGTGCGCATCACAATGCCATAATAAACAAACTTTCCACCTTATCTGAATTGTTGTCAGCACTAGTGAATCACTTAAAAACCACGGACTTTAGTCCTGGTTCGTATACCTTCTCTTGCATAAAAAGAGCAGGCGACTGAGAGGGCAGTCAATGATACCGCTGCTGGCCCCTTAGGGTGTCAGACACTCACAGACATTGGAGAGGTGGGACAGATTGAAATATTCTTCCTCAAATGCAAGCAGAAACACGTGAGAGCTGAACATAACACATATCTAAAGGACACTTGCGAGGTCAAGCAGCATGGTGCTTTTAAGAGCAAATGACAATGCAAACGGGAATCCATCAGAAACATCACACATGGAAACCCCCCAAGTGGTGAAAAAGTGGCAAAAACACCAATCATGCAGGAAAAAGAAAAAGCTGTGGAAATCACTGAAAAGACTTAAAAGAAATACAAATTAAACGAACAGCTCTGGAAACACAAGGCACTGTACAGCCGAGAGACAACAAGAAATACCAAATGCTGAAGAGCAGGGCCAAGATAATAATCAAGACAAAATTTAAATATATCCCATTTTTTACGCGATGGTAGTGGCCAAGGGCTACAGCAAAAGGAGAAACACATTCCAACCTCTAATGCATATTTTAGGTACACAGCAAGCCACCACCTTCACTATAGGTGGTGAGCAGATACAAGGACACACCTGCGACAGAGCTGAAAGCATGATCCAACAGGCAGAGGCCAAGGGAGAGGCATTTGCCACGACAACGGAATCATACAGGAGCACCCTTTGGCCACTGAACTTCAGGGGACCTAACCTAAACAGAAGATGGTAAGCCATTCAGGCATAAACAACGCATGTTACACCAAGCCCACAGAGGAAGACAGATCCTAGGAGGCTACACTTCGATCAGGCCCTTGAGATATTGACCCTGCAGAGGAGGTGCCTGCAGACGAGGGCCTGCAGAGGAGGGCTGCTTTCGACCACTCCCTACATCAGGATCTTTAACTTTCATACCAGAATACATCATGAGACGGGTCTGTGACACATCAAATAGATTCAAAATCTAATGCCTCCTAAAAAACATTCCTTCATTAGCATATCTTAAATCTAAGCAATTCGATTCAAAACCCACACCAACTGTAACTGTGTGAATTATTCCAAAGGAAAGCAAGCAATTTGAGGCCTGGGGCATCCTCATTAATGAACAAGTGGTGAAAAAGCTCCCCCGCGTGCAAACACAAAAAACAAAATGACAACCCACAGCCCAGCAGAGCAAGAAGCATACGGAGAGGCAAAAAGCAGGTATTCACCCACTCATGGGAGAGAAAAATAACTGTGCAACTGACAAACAAACAGAGTGAAAGGAGTAAGGTTATCTGTGCAAAATATAACCCCCTACCTGAGGAACAACCCAACTGGGGATGGTTAATGGCAGCCTTAACAACCAATGTATTCTTAGCAACATGGAAGCAAAGAAAAACATGGGTAGACACAGCATAAGGGTGATTAGTTGGAATGTTGCAGGATTGGCCACCCATTTAGAGCAAAAGAATGCCCTTAACTACTTGAGCACTGGTGATGTTTTGTACCTACAGGAAACTTGGGCCACTGCTGCCATTTCAATCTCAAGCTATCACACAACTACAAAACTGCACAGAAGAAGTACTTATTTGGAAGACCTGCTGGTGGGTTATCCATCTTTGTAAAACTTGAACTTCAGCTAAGAGCAAAAGAGCTAAAAAACCCTAACAACAGCTAAAACCCTGCTAGCCACGGCTTGCAGGGTTGTTATAGAAATTTGCAAGCAGATTCGGTTAGTCGTATATCAGCATCCTGACCACAAGGTCACCCTGGCAGGCGATTTTAATACAGAAAATCTAACTCAAATGGAGGGGACCTGAAGGAAGTAAATCAAAATCTCCTAAAGGCTTGAATTAAAGAACATGACCTACACACGTTATCAACAAGGATACTCCAATAGCAAACAACATCCCACATTTAGAAACATCTCAACACTGGACAATGTATTCTTGAGTCATCACTTGCGAACAAGATGTGTTGAATACAAGGTCCCAGAAAGAATGGAAAGCGATCACCATCCCTTCACAATTTAGATCAACTTAAGCGCCAGCATCGCAATAGACGGTGGGCACCTTTTAAGCCCTGAACCGATCCCCCACAGAAAAGAGAAGTGGGAGCCTGGTAGCAAGGTCTTGTTCCAAAAGCAAAAAGCACAACACAATCCACTTGCATTCATTCAGAATTCGACTCAGCTGGGAGAACGCAATAAGGGTACTTCAAGCCACTACTAACACCTCAACAGAAAACAATGACTGCCGATGAGACCCACCCATAATTCAAACATCCAGGATATTGAATTGATAAATAGCAAAAGGAAGTGTTGGCTAGCTGAAATAAAGTGAAAAAATGCAGAAAGGAGCAGCGGCAGTAAGAGAGTTAAAGAAGCAAGAAGCAAATACAAAAAAATTGTATGGGATATAGAACAGAAGCACTTAGAGGAAGAGTGGTTGCACATTTTCAATCTTCTTGCACTGGGTAAATCACAACAATTCTGGAGTCATGTAAATGGCCTACTACATACAACCACTGGCAAAGATAATGCCGTTTGTGCTGAGAATTGGATCGCCCTCGTGTACACAGTTTATTCACTGATGTTGAGATACCAGTAGGCAATCTGCACAAATCTCTTAAGGACCTGACAGAGGCACTTACAGATGACCGAATAGATGTTACAGAGGAGGAAACTGTAAAAATCTTTAATCCAAGTCAAGGATGAAATGTGCAGCAGTGGTGGTGCGCAAGTTCTGAGATGCGTTGAGGCTGCAGTGTGAGATCCTGATGTATCGACATTGAGGATCCTGTCAAAAGGGCTTGCGATGCAAAGACCGTTGTCAAGGATGCGTCGTGCAGTTGAGGCAATGCGTTGGCTCCAATTAGCGGAGAAGTTGTGATACAAACTTTATGCATCGCCGTTAAGGCTGCTGTTGATGGGGATGCGAGGGCCCTAGGTCAGGAAGAGTGCAGCTTGAATGAGAATTTACCTCAAAAACAGAAGACAAGAGGCTTTTGACAAAACAGGGACGGTTTGTTTAATTAAACATTTCGGCCAGGCAAGCAGTGTCTGAGGACTGTCTCTAATTGTACATCAGTTTGGAGTGATTTTTATACATTTCTCTCAGTGCCATAAAGTAATGAAAAACATTTCTGTCATGGTTAAAAATGCAAACAGTTGTCATGGAGTCATTAATAAGGCCCTGATAACAAATGAAGGTGGGCCTCGATATTGCGTGGACACAATGTGGGCCAGCTGGTAATGTGTCCAGAAGTCTGGCCTGTGGGGCGCATTGTCGCTGCATGTGCTATGTCTTCTGTTTTCTGATTGATTAAGTGTTCCTAACTACATGGTGCATCTAACTTTATGGTGTTTGTGGGAATGCACACACTCCTCTGGCCATGTGTGTTTTACTGTGGCCAATCTTCTGGGACCATTGTGGTGTCACTGCACCTTTCTGTGGGATCTGATCTAAGTTTCTTCTGTGTACCTTTGCCTGTTGGCTGCATTTTACCCCATCTGTGACCTGTCAGCATCCTCAGGCCTAGAGCTCAGCACCTGCCTGACCACGCACCTTTGTGCGGTGTTGACGGAGAGTTCATGACAGGGAAATCTAATAATGGTGATGCGACTTCGCTCGTGTATATTAATGTATTGTTGTGTGCATCAACATTGATTATTCCAATATTAACAAGAGCTTTGTGCAGTGCAAGTTCTGAAGGAAGGTGATTCATTGAGTCTGATCCACACAGCAGCAGTGATGCATTGGTGTGGTCCTCGCAGTAGCAGCAACGTGCCAGTTCTGATCTGCGCCACAGTAGTGATGCATCGGTTCAGTAAAGGATGTGCCGGTTCCACTGAAGCAAACACCTTAGGCCCACTTCCATGGTCCAGAACTGGGGTGGCACTACTTGGCTCAACACACTCACAAATGGCAGAGTCCAAGAGTAGTAGTTGGAAGTATTTTATGTTCCCTGGATCTTCAAATCGGAAAAACAGTCAGCTAGCCCTTGGAGTTACTCTGGGTTCAAGTGAAGCAGGTCCAGTCCTTCTCACCCAGGCAGGAGAACAGCAGGCAGGAGGGCAACACAGCAAGGCAGAGGAAATAACTCCTTTCTCAGTAGAAGTGACTTGCACCATGTTAGCAAGCAGACTCAATAAACATGAGATTCATACTCAGAAGCCAAATGGGGAATAACCTTTCATCAGTCAAGTGCTTAACAAACCTATGTTAAATGGTGCTCCCTATTTAACAGTAAGAGATAACATCAATATTTTACCGGATGGTCCGGACATCCATTTTTAAGCATAACATTGATCTTTTGAGTGTGCAATCAGAAATTATTCCCAAAAATCTAACTGCCAAACATTCAAGTGCCAAATGTTGTGTAAGCTGAGGTTTGGCTCAGCACTATAGGGTTTGTTTTCACCCTCACAGGTTACACGAGTGAACTTAGTTCCATGCACCAGCACTGAATGTGAAAAAACAGGTTATTGGAGCCCCGCAGAAGCCAAACTAGTACATAAATTAGGTGCTGTCAATGCTTTTCAAGTACTAACAGGGAGAAGTGATAATCCAAACAATCATTCACTAATCATTTACACACTCAAGATCACTAGAAACTGAATATGTATTTCAACATGTTTATTTTATATTAGTTATTTCAAAATGTGGAGATCTAGTGCGCATGATATTAGTAACATCACAGAAGACAATAAAAAGCAGGTAAGCTTTTTATTAACAGTGAAAACAGGGAAAATTTTAACATCATAATTTATAGCCCTTACACCCTCATTCTGCTATCTCTAAGCACTCTGTTAGTTCTAGCAGATTAATAAAAATATGCCTGTAGTTTGGTAGTGGTGTGCATACCTGAACAACAGGATTTGTTTTCTGTTTTCAATGGATTGTCAGCTTTTTTGAGCACAAGGCCAAGAGCTAGGAGACTGCATCAGTGTGAGAACATAATATTGGCACCAGTTTGTGAAGGCAGAATGAAATTCTTCACAGAGCCTCAGGGATTCTTGCTGGAGGCGCCTTCTGTCAGGATGGAATCTGGTGCAGTGCTAGTCTGTATCTGTGATCTGCATCTGTGACCTGTGTGAAGTTTCTCTCCACTTAAGGGGCTGAATGGTGGTCCTTAAATACTAAATTATCACCAGGGGTGAAAACCTCTGACATAGTTTCAGGAATGATGGATACAGATTACGGGTGCCAGAAGAAGTGTCTTAGACACATCTTTAAGAAAATGGTAGATGAGGGGTGTCAATTTTAACTACACCCTTTTGATGATTTCTATATGGAGGTTCTTTTGATGGCCTTGACATTATGATAAGTGAAAACTTATCCCAGATGGTGTGTAGCATCAGGTGTCATATCTAAGTCATTATCTGAAAGACTTGACACTCTCTCAGTTCCAGGAATGATAAGAACCATAAGGGCGAACGACACTAATGTTATTAGTGTTTATACCAGACAAGATAGTGATTTGGCAGAAATGGGGGGAAGTGTTGTCCGAGAAGTAATTGGGGGCATATTCGAACTGGAGTCAGACCTTATGGACTTTACATCAGTCTATCACTCCATTTAGCAGGGTAGGTGGGCCCTGTTGTTTTTTCCTAGGAGAAATTAGACAGAGATGCTCTATTTATATTTAAACAAATGTTTTTACCTGGTTTGCATGTGCCCAGCATTTATGTGATATTCCACATATTCAGTTTTCAGGAAATGACTGTGATCACCAGGAGAGATGCGTTTTTTTTTTCTTCAAATATGCACACTGTGAGAAAGTCATCCTTTTTGCCTAGTCACCCCATTATTTTCTGACAGATACTGGTGGTAAATGACTTTGACTGTGCCTGGGGCTCTGCTAACTAGGTCCAGGGACAGTGCTCTGATTAAAAAGGTACATGGAATTTATGTATAATTACAATTGTCAATGACAGACCCTTTTAAGTCCCTAATATATAATAGGGCATGGGGGATTTAAACTACCTATAAGTCCCTAGTTTATCATAGGGCAGGAAGGTTTAAAAGACCAGCTGATTTCCTGCACTGGATTGTGCACTTCTGTTTTGCCTGTTGTCATTTTTAGAGGCAGTCCTGCCTTGCAGACTATCTTTAAAAAGTAAAATGTGTGCAAATTCAACTTTTGAATTAAATGTACTTCCAAAGGGAAAATATACCTTATCATTACATATTCCACCCCTAAGGTCTCCCCTAGGTTTCCCAGGGGGTGGGGTGCCATGTAACTATAAGCAGTGATATTATAAAATATGTCTTATATGCCCTGGTGAGATAAAAAAAAACACACATTTCATGTTCCCCCATTGCAGATACTTAGCTCCATAGTCTAAACATTGGAATATTTCACATAAGTATAAATATTGCTTGGAAGGAGCTAAATGTGTTGTTCAAGGACTCAAAAGATTAGTAATGATAAATCCAACAACTTGCCACTGTTGAATTCATGATAACTAATAGAGAAAAGAAGGTATAGGCCTTTCTTTTCTGTCAGCCAAAATCAACCCTACTAGTAGACTCTCCTGATTGGCCAGCCTTAACAGGATTGGCCTGGCTGCTTTGATGAGGTGATAAGTGTCTTGCAGAGAGCAGACGTTATCTGGTAGGAAGGGGGCTGGGTAAATCGAACTTGGAGTCAAAGATAACAGGACATAAAGGAATGCCAGGCAAGCCTACCTCTCTCCCTGTACTCCCCAGCCAGATGGCAGGCCAAGGAGTGAAATTTGCAGATGGTCTGGAGGGTGAGTGTTAATGGAAATGAGCCACACCAATAGGCTGGTTTAGCCAGGTCTTTGCTGGAGGTAAATCCTTCATCTTTGATTTTAGTGCAGTGCTGTATGGGACAATATTATGCCACACTTTAGAGGAAGCTGTCATGCTTTGGGGTGGCACCCTTGCTTGTCCCCCAGACCATTGAATAAATATGTGAGAGGTGCAAAGCAACTCAGACTGCTGCCTGAAACTACAAGGAGAAGGACTGCCCTGCTGGAACCCTGATCTGCACCCTAAAGGACTGCTCTCTGAAGGACTGCTCCTGTTGCACACTGGAATTACAGACCTAAGGCTTCTGTAAGGTCTAAGGAGTGGGCTCCCTGAAAGCAACAGGTTAACAGAGCTTCCCTACACCATGTCACACAAGAAGTACCCAGCCATTCAGTGTGTTCATTGGACATTTAAGGATTTGGCCAGATGCATTGTCGGAATTGTAGTCCAAACTTCCATGGACCCCCTCAGAGCCTCTAGACCCTGGGATTTGTGTTTTGGACACTTTGAACCCTCAGAAAGAAGAGCCAGAAGTTTGGAGAAGTGTGGAGCAACTTTTGGAAAAAGCTCCATAAGTGGACAGACCAGACGTCGGGATCCAAGCCCACTATGTACAGCTGCGACCTGGCCTGAATTTCAGGTTCCTCTTGCTGAAAGCTCCGAAGCTCCAGACCTCCAAGATTTGACCGGGGCCTGACAGAAAAACCAGATGACGTTGCATTAAAATCGGTATGCTGGAGAGGACCGCATGACGTTTGGAGAAAATCCTCCAGAAAAGTGTGAATGTAAAATTTTGACCCAGGCCTCCCACTCAGTGCCTGGACCCTTCGATAGGCCCAGCGCCTTCTCGCTGAAGTACCCCACATCAGGAAAACAAGAACAGGTGGACGCTCTTTCTCCCACATCGCAACCACGTCCTGGAACACCCTCCCGCTATACCTCAGACAGACTACCCCCCTCATCTACTTCATGAAGGAGCTGAAGACATGGCTTTTTGGAGAACCACTTTGCTGATGGAAGCTACATGGCCCTCCTCCCCCAGTGCCTTGAGACCCTTACAGGTGATGAGCCGCACACTATAAGCCATGATTGATTGAGTGATTGATTGAGTGCAGCCGGTCAGGACTTAATCGTGGTCAGCCTTAATTTGTGACTTTGTCCTGGTCTAGCAAGACCAGATGTCCCCGGTTGGTGCTACTGTCTTTTAAATACTAGAAAGCACATTTTTTTATTCAATCTTTAAAAATGTATTGCTCCGGTTTCCTTTATTGGTGTTCTGTCATTTTGGTGTCATTTTAAAGATACGCGACCTTATGTTGGCAGGGTGGCCTTGTTGCTGGTAAGTGTATACTTATCCCTACTAAAAACCCAGTCTCCAACACATGCCCAGGATGATGTTCTAACTTATTGTTCAAAGTCAGATAATTGTGCAGATTTTATATTCATGACCTGCAACAAAGTAATGCACTCTTTCTTGGTCCCTGTGCCTGTGGCCTAGAGAAAGCTTATAGATTGTACACATGATGGTCCAAACACTCAATTATGAAGGCTGAGTATTACCTGTAAGTATTTTGTGGAAGTCGGATGTTTGACTGTGTTAGGTGGTGAACTTATATTAAGTGTGATTTCCATTCTACCTATGGTTCAATCCACGTAATTGCAGACTCTGACGAATGTGGACCTATTATTGCAAGGTGGTTGAAGTTTAATTTCATAGTTCCAGAGTGGTACAGCAAATCACCCTCCAGCAATGCAAATGTAAACATATTACTAAATTAACTGCAACCTTTTTTATTTCATTCTAGGTACAATAACTATTGATAGCAATTGCCAAAAATTCGAGCTCAGTGCAAATAGTTCTTTATGCCCAGCAGATATGTCGGGAAAATACCAATGTCTGTGTGTAAGGGAAGTTCGTGTACTCATCTCAAGCACAATATCGGTGACGTTCACCAGAAAGGGTAAATTGTTTTTTTTTTGTAAGACGAATATCCTGCTGTACATACAATTTTATGTGAATATAGCTTCCAGATGTGATGTGCAAACCTTTGTTGATGAAACAACGGATTATTCTGAATTCAGAGCTGCAAAAATGTTGATCAAAAATCGGTCCAAATAATAAGCCAATTTGTGGACAAAACGAAATCTTGGTGAACAAAAGACTTTAAAGGTGCAAAAAATAGGTAATGATTTACAAAACATTAATTTAAACTCATAACTGAATTTAAATGCCCTTAAATCACAATGGCAGAATTTTAAGTATGAGTAAATCTTCTCACAGGATTAAAATGTGTCTGTTTCAGGAAGAAATCAAGACAAAAAGCGACAAACTTGAAAACGTTGGGGAACCCCGAAATTGTGAAGGTGTAAATAAGGCTTTTACCAGTGCTTTTAATTTGATAAAAGAAAATGTGTGCCAATGCTGAAGCTCTGCTGAGAAGCCCGTGGCTGATGCAATTAAAAGTTGGTGTGCTGCCTATCAAGAATGAGTAGTCTTGAATCCACCTCATGCCTCTTTAATCCACTCCCAGCCCTTTATCTCTTTCAGGTTTCTGCTTTCACCCATTGTGACGGGTTTTTCATTGTTCTTTTCCTCCGCCTTAACAACTTGTGTGTTTTCCCTCTCATGTTCCCTGTAAATATTTGAGTTGGAAAAATAGGTTCCGGTGGTCCCCACCAGCAACCACTAGCTCAACTGGTTTTTACAAGGAAAAAAAACTCTTTGGTGGTGGGGGTGGGGAAAAACTAAGCAAGTGTAAATGCTCATTAATATATGTACAGTTACCCACTTGCTACATTTACATATGATAAAACTGTAACAAAAGGGACTATTCTGGAATTTACATAGAAGTTAAAATAAGGCATTTTCAACTCTGCCAGTCTCGGTATCCCTAGTCTTGGCCTCTGCTCTTGCTCCACAAGCTAACAAACTACCCTGACTGACCCTAGCATGAGGGCTGACTGCTTCACACGACACTTGCAACATGCAAGAACTGTGTCCTCCAGCACTGGCGCGTCCCACTTCTACTCCCACTCATGAGGAATGGAATTTGGCCATGTACCAGACTGCCTCTTACGAACCCATCATCTACAACCTACAGGACTAGAGAGAGACCTTCCTCTCAGCCTGGATGTCCTTCCAAGAAAATGGTGATCATTGAACGGCTGCTACCGCCTGACGGGGGCTTGCTCTCTTACCACCCTTCTCTCTCTTCTCTTCTCTTCTCTTCTCTTTTCTCTTCTTTTGTTTTCTTCCCCTCCCCACTTCCGTAGCCTAAGACCTCTCCACACTCCTTCCCCACCACACTTCCCCAGCTTCCCACCCCCTTTACCTTTGGTCCCACTGGTTAACATGCCCTCTGCTGCCCACCCCAAACTACTCCACATGCACTCGCCAATTCCCCCATCTTGCCACCATGAGACCCATGTGTACCATGTGTTTAGCAAGCTACCGCATCCTTGTATCATTTACTGTACCATATTCTCTGTACTGTCTCCTTTTACTGAGTAAAACCCAAGAAAGAAATGAGGAACAAAAATGTACCTGTCATTCCCAGTAGGAGTATTCACATTCTGTGTGACTTTAATGCTATAAATTTACTACCAGTAAAGGTGGCATCTGACAGAAGTACATTTCCAAGCATATTTTGTAAGCATGGCCCTTGACGCTTAATCCCGAGTGACACATTTGTTGTAGTTATTTTAGCCTTCCAAAAACACATCCATCTTATGAGGAATGGGAACCCTGATCCCCCTAAAAGCTTTTAAAATAGTGGCACGCAATGCCCTTAGGTATTAAAACAGGGAAACAGAAAGACTGGGAAGCAAAATAATCGAGCACAAAAAATGTGGGATAGAGAAACAAGTAAGTGTAAAGCGTAAGAGATAAGTTAAGGAATGGGTAAAACAGAAAGTAAGTGTATGGGCACAATAAAAAAGGCACGGATGATGGCAGTAGTAAGAAGGGGATTTCAATATTAAAAAGAGGCTGACCCCGCTAGAATATCTTAATAAGAATGAAACACTAAAAGACACACAGGAAACACAGCAAATTGTGCAATGGATGGGTCTCCCTTAGGAAATAAAATACAATGCAAAACAATTTAGCTCAAATTGCAAATGGGATGAAAGCAGCAATATTAAAGTGATACTAATAATCTGTAAGTAATGCACAACTTAGAAACATAAAGCAATTTTAATCCCCCAGTAATGAACCTCCAAAGATCAATGTTGGTGTGTTACACACACCCTGAAACCACTTTGGGGCTTATTTAGAAGCCCGTAGTGCCACGGAGCGTCACTTTCAGAGACTCTCTGGTGACACTGTTCCCTTTTCCATATTTACAAGATGGCGCTAAACCACTTTGTGTGGCTGAATGCCCTCTTGTAAATATGCTCCCTACAATGCAGTTTTCTGAGGCAGAGGGGCGTGCAATGGGTGTTGCTTGTGGCGTTTCCACGCAACACCCATTGCTTTTGACACTGCCCTAGATTTACGAGAAATCATAAACCTGAGGAAACTCCAAAAACTAACGCCGCTCAAGGGGTGGCGTTAGAGTGGCGCAACAAGAAGAAATACTTTTATTTCTCCTTGTTTCTGCTTGTTCTATGTGTGTTGCATTCATGATTGTTTATGTGCAGGAAGGTGTCCCTTCCTTCACATAAACAATCATTAAATAATGTTGATTTGCTACTTCTATGTGTGCTGCATTCTGCAGCACACATAGGAGTAAAACTCACCATTATTGCTTGTTTATGTGAAGGAAGGGACGCCTTCCTTCACACAAACAATCATTCCCTGCAACACAGGCATCCTTGCACTATGGTGCGCTGTGTTGTTGTAAATATGCTGCATCCCTGCATTGTTTTAATGTTGGAGTGTAGCACTGCCAAATTTGGCACAGCTCCGCGCTCTGACATTTCTTTGTGAAGGAAACCTTTTAAATGGTCAAAGATACCTTCTGAAGACTTTTTCTCTATTTGAACAAGAGGTTTAGTAGGCGATAGTGAAAGAGCTGCATAAATACGATACCTCGCTAGAGTGGTGAGACATGGTTTACCAGTGCCAGAAGGAGCAGACTCCTAAAGAAAATGTTCTGAAAAGTTGTAGTGAAAATAGAGCTCTACTGACTTTTTAAGAAAGACAAATTAGACAAATTAGAAGAGATTACCATCTAAACCAAATTTGCTACCTAGATTTACCAGTTTAAATTTTAAATGAAACAATAGTGCAGCTTCTCCATCTCCACTGAAACCAGTGGTAAAACAGGAGGTTTCTTGGCATGCCCTCAAGAGTAATTCACACCTGTTCACGCAGCAAAACTTGCGAGTCAGGGCCTAAACATTTAAATACAATAGCAGTAAATCGCCATAGATTCAAAGTATTTAGAAAAGAAGAAAAACGACTGCACACACTTGTTGTAATGATAAATCCAAGTTGCCTAAAGCACAGATGACTGGCCTTATTAGCAGACGGACCATTTTTAAGGCTATTTACATCTATAAATTAAAAGCTTAGAGGCGGAAGTGTATGATGCCCTGAAAGTTTACGGACGCCCATAAACTAACACATTTGTAGGCAATTACAATCGTGCTCCCCATCCCGCCAAGGAATATCAAGGGGCAATAACAGCACTGGTGGGGCGAAGAGGAAGGGCGTCTTCACAAGGAAAGGGATTTGAGAATGTGCAAATATACATTGTGCTCAAATATGTAAGTGCAATTGCCTGCACGTAATGGGGCATTCTTAAAACCTTTCGAGGACTGCTCCTAGAAGTCGTTGTAAAATTAGAAAAAATAGCATTTTGAACCCCACAAAACAGTAAGCCTAGGAGTTCAGACTGTTACTTTTTATTTTAACTTGGTCAATAGAAACTGTGCAATATTGCTTTAAAATAGGCATTAATACTAGAGTAAATCAAACCAAATGAAATTAACTGGAGTTCTCTGTTAGGTACTAAAAGGAACCTATATGTGAGGCCCTTCAGTTGCCATACCGTTTTTGGAAATGAGTATTTGTCAAATGGTTTATTTGCTGATATAAAAGGCTATAGTAAATGTTGCTGTCAACACATTAATAATTTTTCACGAAACCTTTCTTTTTAACCAACTTGAGGTGCAACTTTTCAGTTAAAATAGGGCCAACCTGCCCTTTATGAATTTCCCAAAACATTTCGACCTCAAAAGCATCATAGTTTAACCATGCCTGGGAAACAATTTGGTTTAGAGGGAAGAATTAAAACAGTTGCAGCCTTGACTGCTGTTAAATATGCTGTTGAGTAAAAATCCTGACTAATAAGAGAATATTAAATAGAAGGAGCAGACCATCGTGATAGCTGCCTTCTGTCATCTCCTCCTCGACTCTTTGTGACATTTTCACTCATTTATACATACTGTCTGCCTCAAATGTAAAAAGCGAGGGCGTGGAATCAAAAGAAGTCTTTTTTTGTTAATTATGAAAAACAGAAATAATAACATTGTAATGCCAGCAAACAGAACTTTATCAGCAGAATTTTTTTTATCCATTCTGCTCATAATTTTCAGTTACGTCACAGACCGGTATCCCAAAACAGTTCTTCAACCTGTGCCTATATCTAAGGGGAAACGGCCTTTAATCTTTATTAGAACATTGGAATGTTTGCGCTCCATTGAAGACAATGGAGTGCTCCGGGCTTTTACTAGCCGGTAAAAGCCCGGAGCGCTAGTGTTCTAATCTTCTTTGTTCACAGCAACAGCTGTGAACAAAGGCTCATGGAGTCTGAGGGGATTTTAATCCCCTCCGGTTCTGTGAAACCTTTGTTTTATTTATGCGAACATTCTGCCCTCTAACGGCAGAATGTTCTAATAGCCTTAGAAACCTCCATAGCGGGCTGTACCGGCTATTAAAGGCCCTCTCCCTTGTTAAAGGCCCTCTCCTTCGGCTCGGGCCTTTAACGTTGGAGCTGGCCTTTAATAGCCAGTAGAGCCCGCTATGGTGGTTTCTAAGGCTTTAATAGAGCCCGACTTTGGAGTAGGTGTCACATTTAACGGCATGCTAATTCTACCTTCCATTTTTTAAATATTTTGCATCATTTTGTGTTAATATTGAGCTTTAACTTGTTTGTGTATCACACACAGCATCTCACCTTCTTAGTTTTGACAGTAAATCTTGAACCATGACATCAATTGGAATGATTTATTTTGAAGTATAATTTATTTAAGATATATATATTTTTTTTTTGCAGCCACGGTTACAATAACAGGCACCACAACTGTGTCCGAATCTGACATTTTGAACCTTGCTTGTAGTACTAATGTAGCAACTTATGAAAGCATGACATGGCAAGTGGTAAGGAACGCTGGAGGTTCACCTGACCTTAAGTCTTACTACCAAAACAACAACGCAACTCTTTATATGCCTACGGTCCTGCAGTATTGGGCGGGTGAGTAGTAACAGTTACAATTATGTTCCGCATTTTGTTTCAATATGGTAACAAACTCTTGCTTGTAATAAACAAAACACTTGCACCAACCTTTGATATTACTTTACTGGCTCACAATTTACACTTTTTTGACTGTTCTTAAGATGTATTCTAGGAAGATTGTACCAGAAGTTCTAAAGTAACTTGTACCTCACCACACCATACCAGAGTCAGCAACCAGCAAGACGCAGGTTCACAACATAATCAGTCATTGAGGGTTGGGTGGGGCATTGAATCATATAAAAACAAACAGGTCTTTCAATAAACAGGGATTTCAGAAAACAGGGGGTTCTTTAGATAACGTGATCTATGATAACTGACGGAGACCATTGATGAACAGTGTTTCCCAGATGTAAATACAGGGCAATGCTGATTCTCAGTCTTTTGAATATTGAGGTTCAATTACATATACAAATTGCTTCATTTAGGAGTGAAAGAAGTTAAAAAGAAAGGTAAACTTATACTCACAGATCTATTTACATTGCATATTACGTAATTTTGTGCTTGAAGAAATACAAATCAAGTGGCCTGGAGTTGATGGTTTGGAACACCTACATATTTAGGGTTTTCTGGCCCATTTCCACTCTGGAAATGGCCAGAGATTTACCCCTGTCATGGGTGGAAGTAACTTTCTTTCAAGCCTGGGAATGGCAATCCAGAACTGGTGTGAAACAGTGGAAACCGTTTTTTGGGGGGGGAGAAATATTTTCCCATATAAAAGAGTCTCTACATTGTCTCAAAATGAACAAGATTTCAGGAGAACTTCTGAAACCAAGCATGTGTGGCTAACTGTTTTGAAGTCTGATCTAACTATAACTACTCTGGTGCTATCACCTCCAGAGTAATGTGACATTCATATATATAAATATAGAACCCAAAGCAAAGCCACTCTTTACCGTCGAACACTTTTCAGGACGAGTGCATTCTTACGTGATAGTGGGCTTACGTCAATTGATTCAGTTTGAAACTCCCCAAGGAAGTAGAAGCACTCCACAGGATCAAAAGTAAGCTTTATTTTCACCAAGCAGACGAGTTTCAGCAAAATTGTCTTTCTCAATGCTGGCATCAAACAAATCAACTTTCTGTTAGCAGATTTAAATACCTTCACTCTCATTCTTATTGGACGATAGTTCGTGTCCATATAAATGGGACTGTATTCACTTCAAAAGTTGAACGATATAATGTGCACCATCACAGAGTGAAGTATTTCCCATTATTGAATGTGCCAGCATGCCTGATCCTTAGTAAGTAAACTTACAAGGGGACGCGTACAGGTCGATGAACCTTTTGGATTGCATGGAGTATCCTAGCTAAGCGGGAACCAATGGATCATCAATAAACATCATTTAACCAAAAACATCAACAAAACCCTATCTAATGAAAAATAATATCATCACTCTCAAAAGGTTTATTCGTTTTTATTCCCTATTAGTTACAATTGTAATCAGAAAACGTTCTTCTTTATTTAATGTTAATCAAACTCTATTAGCATCATAAACAACTATCCAGCATAATCACTTTAATGAGCAAAACGAGCAACAACATAAATCAGCAAATTCTTTAACATTAAAAGTAATTCGGCAAGTCAGTCAGTCATCTGTCACCCTTATCAGCCTACCTAACTCAGATTAGCATCAGCATGTGAGTCTTCATGCGAAAACAATTTAGATAAAAAATCATCAATTTAGTAAAATCTATCTAAAGAGAGAAAAACATTTTAAACAGCATAGTTGGCACCTAGAAGAAAAAGGCACACATTAGGCAGTCACATTTTACAGCTACTCATCCAAGATAGATCAGCAACGAGTCAGTCTTCGTCCCCAGGTCATCAATCATCAGCAAATATCAGGCTCACAGAGAGTAAGCCCAAATCTTCAGCACTTCAGACAGCGTCTCCTGACGTCATCGAATTTCGCCTCTCCGCTCTGATTTACCTCCCCATGTCATGACTTTTTATTAGGGTCTCTCAGTCCATCCCACTAATTGCTAATTGGTCAACCTTATCAGGGGTTATGACTCTAACCTATAGTTTTTGTTTACTACTTGGTCGCGTCGACTCAAGCCTCAAGTTTCATTATTTTGATTGATCCTTCTGTTGATGAAAACATCATCCGGCTCTTCAGGTAACAAAATTGTTGCTATAGTCCTTTTAGTCAGTACTTCCATTGTTCAAGTCCTGGGAAAGTACATTCAGCCTACCCTACACATAATTATATCAATTTGTCCTCATCATCTCCTGTCCACTGGTACATTTGCAGAATTTCTCTAGCAGAGTCCGTCTAAACTCTGTACAATTCAAGGTCCTTTTCTCCAGTTGCAGACTTCGGCAGCTCATCGCGTCTCCACGTTTAAGCCAGCAAGGCCCAGCGCCGACCAGGCCTCCAGTTCGGCTAATTTGAGGAACATGAAATCAGCATAAAACATAGATTATATCTTCAAGTATAACATATTAGTACAGAATTGTAATATATTTACATTATTTATCATTTGGTTAACACAGATGGTGACCACTCCCTGTGGGCACATTTTACTCATTCACGTTATTTTCAATTATTCGTTTTTTTATCAATATTTTTCATTAGTACTTATACGCAAATCATTAGAACTTTCTAATTTTTGCATATCTGCTCCAACACGTCATTGACAAAACCTGTGTGCTCACTATGATGATTTAATTAATTAATAAAATCTCCCTGCATACTAGCAACACACTATTGTTTCATTGCATATTGCACACAGTGAGGCATATAACAACAGTCCTCTCATAGTCAATTTCACCAGTGTCAGCTAACCTGTCCTAATTTTTTCCTTTGTTCTTCCCCTTTAAACATCCCTTGTCCGGCCACGATTCTCCTCTTTTCTCAGCATAAACTTAGCACCGGTTTAGTAATCAGTGCCTTAACATTTCGTAATGTCTTGATCCTGTATCAACAAGCATGCCATATGTTGGAGACATGGCGGTTCTGACAATGTTAATTATGTCCCAAAGTAAAGCCACTCTTTACCATCGGGTGCATTCTTATGTGAGAGTGGGCTCATGTCAATTAATTCAGTTAATTTAGTTCAAAACTTCACAACGAGGTAGAAGCACTCCACGGGATGAAAAGTAAGCTTTATTTTCACCAAGCCATATATCTACAGCAAGCACTAACAGAAGTCTGGTACACCTGAATCCATCTTTCTGGTTGGAATCAAAGCTGTAAAGCTCAAAGCATTTCCTTTAGAACAAAACAAGAAGGGTTCTTTTTTGTCATAGAAATCATGGTTAATGCTACAGAAAGCAAAAATAAGGACGCATTTTCTGAATTTCCATACCTCTTCCTCATCCATTTCAGTAAAACAGTCTGACATGAAGCGTGAAACATGCTTCCATCACCAGCAGTAGTCTGTCAGTTAACTCCCCAGTAACCAACTGCAGCATCACCACAGAGTTCTAATAAGCACTAATATTTTGCATTCAAGATTACAGTGAGGCACTCCTGAACAGCATTTTGTTGGAACAGGATTTCAAATCTTTCTTGAAGAGAGGTCTGAAGTAAATGATCATTGTCATGATAATGCAAAATAATGCAAGCATGTCAAAATGCGATGGAAGGTGTGAATTTTTAGTTTTTTGAGCTCTAATGTATTTTTGTTGGCTACTGGGCCTGACTGGGGGCCTGCGGTTGAATGCTCCCACATGAAGCATACATGGTACTACGGTAATCCCTTGGCATGTTTAACTTTCCTATGATGCTATAGCATATGTTGAAGAAATACACCCATGGGATGGGACGTTCATTTGTGGAATGCAGAATTTCCTGCACAACCATCATTGTAGCCTTACTGAAGTAGTTTGCTCATGTCAAAATAACCCTTTCGAAAGGGGAAAAACTTTCCATTTAAACAATAAGTTACCCTATATAGACCTTGTAGGCCACAGGGCAGGATGCTTGTTTTTTTTTAAATGGGACATATAGAAATATATATTACCTTATCCCTGCAGTGAGTAGTCCCTAAAAGCTATTTTCATGTGGAAAGTTCTTGCTGTCATATGAGGAAATTAGAATACTGCTTTAAGTATTAAATACCCTGTTATCTGGTTTGGGACCAGCTAGAAAAATGATTCAACCACAATTTTTTAAATTATTTATCAAATATCCAATCTAATTCTAAAATTAAATTTTTAATAAATATTTAGGAAACATATCTTTTAGAAAGTGACCCCTTTCCTGCCTGGAGCTCCTGGGAGCTACTTTGCATTGAAGACTCCAGCAGATGCCCAGCCAGTATTTGATCTTAATGAGGCATGAAAACTGCTCGCAGAGCTGAGGCAATGACAAGGGTGTGCAAAGATGCTTTTCTTCCCCTTGCAGGAAGAACAGTTAGATTGGGACCAGGACTTTCATTAACTTTTAAAAGTCTGCCCCTTCAGAAGTTAATGTAAAGAGAGACCTGGGGGAAGCCTGTGCTTTGTTACCCAGGCCGAAACTAGTCAGTTGTTAGTCCAGGGTGAGGGAAGTGACCCCAGAATGGTTCTGAATGACCACAAAGGAGGGGATTGCCCTTGATATACTTCTGTGCTGGCACAAAAGCACTGCACAAGGGAGGGAGGGTTTCCCAATCTTGGATTTTGGAAAACAGGTGAGCTCAACTGGATAAACATCGGACCATAGAACTCTCAACTATAGCTTAAGAAATCTGTAACTACAACTATTTGCAGTTGCATATTGCCGGTTTTATTTGGAAATTAACCTTATATACAGCTATACCAAGAATGGGCATTGGGGTTATTTCAAAAACATAATTGTTGAATGAAAGACTTAACTTATAATTTATGTGGATGGCCATCACTTTGTACGCTAGTATTGAATTTGGTGTGCTCCAGTATTCCTTACAAATACTAAATCAATTTGTATCAGGACAAAGAAGAGGACTCTAAGGGTCAGTTGGTTGAACTTTTGTGTGGCTGCAAGAACACAAGAAGTTGCACGAGGCCTTTTCCCTGAAATGCCTACCTGACCAGTTGCAACTGTATCTGACTGGACCCTACTGGTTGCCTCTGCTGAAGTCATTTCTGTCCCCTATGTGCAGTCTCTGTGGTACTGGGGTCCCTGGCTGTCTCTATCTGAACATCTCCCACAAGCTCTGAAAACCATTGGGACTTAAAAATTGTCTGCCTTCCAGCTGGAGAATCAGAATGAACCACCTATGCCAACCTGGGCAAGAGGCAACTTTAATGGGCTGAAAAAAACAGATTTCTCCCACTTGGAGCTTCTCCAAAGCACTAAATCCAGTTTACTAGGCCTTTGTTTGAAAGGTATCTTGCCTTATGGAGCTAATCAGTGGATATACCCACAGCCTTGTCACATTGGAGGATTGTAAGCTCTGTAAAAAGGCAATAAGGACCTGATTTGGCCTTTGGCATAGAGGGTATTCCCCTGGAGGACCCACTCCCACAAAGCAAAGTTCTTCCCTCCTCATTTAGAGCTGGATAGAGCTTCAGTAAGAAAACAATGGAGACTACTGCATCTCCAATTCCTACATACACTTCAGACGGCCCAACGAAGTATGTGCCACCTGAAGTTAAGGCATTTTCCTATTCCCCCTGCTTAGAGTAGGCAAACTTAAGACCAGTTTTCATTGACCATCAGCGCCAGGTAAAACCTGGCAGAAAGCAACAGTGAAAACTGCAAAAGGACCCACCATAGGAAAAAACTCCCAAGGCAAAGGGGTCATTGCTTTTTTATTTGCAAAAACAAAATCCTGCTTTGGGATTCTGTTTTTTAAAATGAAACAAATGATGGAAGGTTGATATGAGTCTCTGTCACATTGAGTGGAACTGCCGGTTCCTGCAAATGCAAGAAATGTTTGCTGGGTAAAGGCAAGAGGGTCATTCCTTTTTCTATTTGCAAAAATCAAATCCTGCTTTGGAATTCTGTTTATCAAAATAAAATACATGATGAAAGGTTGATATGTGGCTAAGTCATATTGAGTGGAACTGTCGGTTCCAGTAAATGCAAGAAAATGTTTGCTGGGTCAGTGGACAGCTCTAAATTTGTCGAGGTGAATACCCTGGTCATGGCAGGAGTAAAGTATTCAGCATTCGTGACAGTACTTATTCTGTCACCCAAAAGCAAAATCAGGCCATAAATATCTTGACAGGGTGTAGACATGATAAGTAGCGAGCCGACAAGAGGATTTTCATGCCAAACCAATGTGCTGAATCGGATCTCCCTGCAGGGTCACTCCCAACAGTTTTTTCCTTCTCCTCTCCTTTTTTCAGAATTTTATTTTTGTTGGCTTTAGAACTCTCTGCACTTTACCTCTGCTAACAAGTGCTAAAGTGCTCTCTCCTTTCAACATGGCAAAATTGGCTTACACCCCATTGGCATATTCACTTTACTTATAAGTCCCTAGTAACATACTACTGCCTGTACCCATGGCCTGTAAATTAAATGTAACCTGTGGGCCTGCAGTAAATGTTGTGGCATCCACTTAAATCTAGGGACCTGATTATGAATGTTCGACTGTCTGACCGCCACTATGATGGTCAAGAGGCTGCCGCCAAGCCGACAGCATCTCAACCACAGTATTATGATTTCCCTGCCGGGCCAGACGGTGCAGACAGTGCAGCAGCATTGAGTTCAGCTATCAGGAAGGGCTGAGGCCAATGTTGCCACACAGTCTTCATAGCTAGCACAGTAGGAATGCACACTGCTGCTATTGAAGACAGTGCGCATTCCAAGTGTGCTGATAGGAGGGCCCCTGCACTACCTACGAGATGGGCATAGGCAGTTCAGAGGCCCCATTTTGGCCCCCTCTCTGCCTTTCCACCAGCCTTTTCATGGCAGTGATGCCGCCATGAAAAGGATGGTGGAAAGGCAAGTCGTGATCAGCATGGCGCTGCCATCATGGGCACCCCCATTGTTGACCATGACGTGCACCGCCGCCAACCCTTCTGGATCTGGGATCCTGGCGGTTGCAGCGGTCTTCTGGAGTCCAACTGCCAGCATCATAATCTGATGGTCTGACCGGCAAGATGGTAGCCATTGGACCGCCACTGCAGGTACGGAGGTCTTAGGATCACTGTACTCATAATAAGGTTGCTAATTCTTTTTTGGGCTATTTGGGATAGTTCAACCTTAGTCCTCCATAACGCTTTGACCACATAAGTTATCCACTCTAAATTCATGTCACCTTTTTCCAGAATCCTGCAGTTTCTAAAGGTATCCGGGGTTTGTGGATTCTCCTAGAGGGGACCAAGAAAATAGCCACAATGTAGCTAAATATTGAATTCTGGGGAAAAGAAGAACTCTGGATAAAATTGTGGGTTTTTTTCATAAAGAAACAGACAAACAAGCAGTTTGATGTGCTAAAGACACTATCTTTCCAACTTTCAGGGGCATGCAGAGCTAAAAAAAAAACATATTTTTACCACAGTTTTGGCATTTTTCAAAAAGGTTGCCCCTTTTTCCTATTATTTTGTGTTTTCAACCTACTTCTAGTTTGTGACGGAAACCAGTGTAAACCCATGGGTGATCCAGGAAAGCAACAGATTTCTGAAAAGTAGACAGCATTTTTTAATTCAGCAAGGACTTATCAGTCCTCAAGGTAAAAATTGAAAACAAGTAGTGAAAAAAAGCCTTTTGTGACAATGTTTTTATTTATAACTTGACCGATTTCCAAAAGTAATGTAGTAGTACATTCATTAGACCCTTTTGGTTGTGTGGATATATAGGGTTTGTAGTTTCTCCAAGAACTGTGCCCCGAGCCAAAAACAGAGCTACAATGGTTTTACATTTTGTACTGAGTATTGACCAAGTCATATGGTGAAATATTTAGAGTGAAAATAGTTATCTAGGTAACCTATGTATTTCTGAAATGAGCACAAGACATGGAGTTTATGATCAGTGATCATTTGTACATCTCTGAATTTGTGGGTTTCTCTATCAGCATATGATTAGAGGGTATTCTTCAAAATGTCCTCATATTTACACACTGGCTTACATTTGGGAGGCACAAATGCAGGGAAATCCAATTGGTGATATCCTCTTATTTAAGGCTCCCAGACATCTTCTGCCATAAACTGTACCTCACTTGTGGTGGGTAGGCCCAGTGCTTACGACAGGAAACAGCCCAAAACACAACATGGATACATCACATTTTTCAACTCAAAACTGACATGTTTTTTGCAAAGTTGGTAGCTGTGGATTTTGATCCTATCTCAGCCAGCACCTAGGGAAACCTCGTAAACTTGTCTATTTTTAAAAACTAGACACCTAGTAGAAACGAGGATGGGGTGACTTGCTTGGCCTCTAATCAGGTTGTTTTACCCAGAATCCCTTGCAAACTTCAAACTTTGACTAAAAACAACATTTTCCTCATATTGCCTTGATGGAAAGTTCTTTAATCTGCAGGGAGCCTCAAACTTCCTTCCACCCAGCATTTCCCAAAGTATTCTGATAAAGATGGTACCTCACTTGTGTGGGTAGGACAAATGTCCATGACAGAAAACAGCCCAAAATCCAACAGGATACATCACATTTTTCTACTCAAAACAGACTTGTTTTTTGCAAAGTGGGAAACTATGGATTTTGGGCTCTAGCTCAGCGAGGACCTAGAGAAACCTAGCAAACCTTTACATTTCTGAAAACTAGACACCCAGGGGAGTCTGGAGTGATATGTCCTGCCTGGAGCCCACCACAGTTCTCTTACCCACAATGCGCTGCAAACCTCAAATTTTACCTAAAATTGCACAATTTAATTGCATTTCTAAGACATAAACTTCCGGAACCTGCAGGAATCCACAAAATTCCTACAGCCCAGCATTTTCACACTTGTCCCAATAAAAATGCTATTTGACTTGTGTGGCTGGGCCTAGTACATGGGACAGATAAGCATCAAACCCAGGTCAATGGGAGGCTTGTGGAGGGAATCTCATTGGCCCTGGTTTGATTTGTGGCTTTTCGCGGCACCGGGCCAAGTCACAAAAGTGGGATAGCATTTTTATCGGGACAAGTGGAGGAACACTAGGTGGTAGGTATTTTGTGGATTTCTGCTGATTCAGGAAGTTTATTTCACATAATTTCAAAGAAAATATGCAATTGTAGGTAATGTTTGGAGAGCATTGTGCGTAAGAAAACGTTGTGGGATCTGCATGAGTGATACCACACTGGATGTCTAGTTTTCAGAAATGTATGGGTTTAGTAGGTTTCCCTAGGTGGCAGCTGACCCGAGCCTGAAAAGTGCAGCCATTCAATACAGAAATAGGACGATAATGGGACCTATCCTAACTCTGCTACCCATATGTATAAAACAAAATCCTAAATTATAATTGTACTTCTTGCCAAAAAGATGGGGATGCTTTAGACTTTTTGGATCATATTAGAGGTGGAGGGCAGGCCAATGTTGCGACAGGTGGGCATAGCACAAAAAAGCTTGAAGCAATGAAAAAAACTCCCTGGTGTTCAGTGAGCTTTCTTCCCCTCCCAATGAGGCAGGTTGGAGTTAAATACCTCTTATTTGGCCTGGAGGGGCAGAAAAACTGCTATGGGTCATTTGAGAGGTGGGGTTAGATCCACCCTTTTCTCCACAAAAAAGTCACTTGTGTCTTGAGGTCTTTCTGCCTCAACAGGGGTGGCTTGTAGGTAACAAATCCCCAATGGCAGTAGTGGTATATAACATCACACAGGTCCTTTAACCTCAGTTGTTTTGTTCTTCTGCGCACTCTCATATAGTTTTGACTGCCAACAAAAACAATCAAAGTCCAAACAACAACAAATGAGAAGGTAGTTTTGATTTACATTTGTAAATCCCAGATTCCACGGGGGAATATTAATACAATTGTTCCAGTGGATGGTGAAGTTGTGGAGTTTAAATAAAAAATAAAGTGAGTTCCAGACAAATAAGCTTGTAGACTTCCTTTATTTCTGTATTGTTCTTAAGCCATTTTTTAGTCCATACAAACAGACGCTGCCAACCTGTTTCGTCCATACAGCCAGACTTCTTCAGGGACTGTGTGTATATATATATATATATATATATATATATTGCTATGGTTGTCCTTTGGTGGCGTACTTCGGCGTACTTGTATTTTTAGGTGGTGCTGGGTTACGGCTGGACGAGCCGTTATTATATTTCCATGTTTTCCTTTTATCAAAAAATAAACCACACTCCAAAGCTGTTGCACACTCTCCTGCCTTATTGCAGACTTCCGTTATTCAATAAATTTGTAAACGCCCAATGCGTTTCAGTCACACAGACCTTGTTCACAAGCATTTCTTGTTGTACCCGCTTCAGTGTTTGTATACAAAAAATATATTTTAAAAAACGTGATTGTTTAAATACCCATACCATAATCATATGAACAAAAGAAACATCAATATTACTTTTGCAATCTCTTGTATGCATTACAAAATGCCAGCAGTGATCTTGTTTTTTCACTTTTATAACATTTCATGTTATTTATTTTCACACCCTATACAATTGAATTATGGGTTATGTAGTCTTTTATATTTGTGACTATTTACTATTGGGAGCTTTTTATTTGCCATCTCCTTTATGATCTCTCTCCATTGTTTAAGACCCTCAAATTTGTAATTGTTAATTGATACACCTGAATTTGAGATTTAATTTTATATTTTTATGCAGATTTACAGAATGAGAATTTTCGGGTATTGGTACCCCTTTCTTCTTCTAAACTTAGGGGGATCGCTATTATTGTTAAATTGCTTGGGTCTTAGTACCCATTTTATTATTTATTATCCAAATAATTAAGTTTCCTCTCAATTTATCATTTAATATGAAGTGCCTAAGTACTATATGTAATTCTGTAATTAATCTCCCATGTATATATTAGTCTATGGTGTATCAACTTTATATATCTACATTCCTTTCTTATACATTATTGTCAATTTATGATTTATTCCTGCCTTTCTCAATATAACCAATGTGAGGTGTGTTTTCATATCAACTGAGCCGCTTTTTAATTGCTATATCTGCCTGCCTGAATTGTTTTCTTCTGAAAAATTTTAAGGTATAAACACTGAAAAGTGTTACCTGGGGAAGTTCAAAAGCTATTCTCTTGTGCATGATTAAAAACCATTACTTTCAACACATGCAGTGCTGAGAAGTTAAAAGTCCATTCATATTGTCCATCGAGACTCATGTTTGATTCACACGAATCAGGCACTATTTCATGATAAACGTACAAATAATTCCTCACCCTGATTCAAACCTAGAGGGGCCAGAGAGTGAATCTTCATTATATGTTTTGATTCTAGTTGACGCAGTTTTTTATCTCTGTCTCCTCCATGTTAATTTTTAGGCACTTGGTCTATTGCATAATATTTCAATAATTGCCATTGGCTGTTATGTGCTTGCTCCATGTGCCTTGAAGTTGCATAACTTCTGTCCAAATTCGCAATGGCCCGGATATGTTCTAAAAACCGTTTCTTTTTTTCACATACCATACTCCCTACATATTTTAAACTGCAGGGACATTCAATGGAATAGACTGTAAACCAACTTTTGCAAGTAATATGTTGTCTGATCTGTTTTATATGTCCATTTCCAGTATAATATTCTTTTTTATTTATGCCAATCTTACAGGCTTTGCAGTCTGCGCATTTCCAAAAGCCTGATTTTTGTAACCAGTTTTTCTTCCCATACCTAAAATGACTTCTAGTTAATTTATCCCTTAGATTGGGGGCACGCCTAAATGTTATTTGTGGTTGTTCCCCCATTATGTCTCCAATTACTGAATCCTTTTGTAATATGGGCCAGTGCATCTTTAAGTTCTTACGAATCCCTGTTGCATCTTTGGAGTACGTGGTGATAAAACGTATAAAATTATCTGAGTTCTTTTCAGATCTTATCCTTTTATTATAAATTAATTCAGTTCTTGGGACCTGATTTATCTGTTCCTTCGCAATAGCAATACATTTCTTTGGATATTTTCTGGCCTCAAATCTCTCTGCAGAGGCTTTAAGATGTTTTTCACATTCGCTGGGTTCTGAACAGATTTTTTAATATATATGTATATATATATATATTCTGAACGCCCTGGAGGAATTTGGAGAAGTGTCAGGATTACGACTAAACCGCAATAAAACATATGTGTTCCCCCTGGTGCCTGGATATAGTTGTCCTGCAGCTTGCCCAGCAGACCTGAAATGGGCCCCACAGACATTTAGATACCTGGGGATCCAGATCTATCATGACGTGGGAGACTTAAGTGAGGGCAACCTTGGTAACGCGCTCCGATCCTTGAGATCCTCTGTAGAATTTTGGCGCTCTCTGAGGCTGTCGGTGATGGCCAGGGTGTCGCTCTCCAAGATGATCATGCTCCCCCGACTTCTCTACTACTTTGCCAACTTGCCACTGCTAATACCCCGAACCTGGTTCCGCGATCTGAATGCATTACTCAGAGAACTAATATGGGACAATGGGCGCAGGCGAACTACACTTGCAACTATCTGCAGACCACCCAACGCGGGTGGCCTGGGAGCCCCCGACTTTGAGGCATACTATTTGGCATCCCAATTACAGTGGATTCCTGGCTGGCTTGCGGGCCAGGGCCAACTGGATTTATATACAGCCCAAGGAGCAATAGACACGGCGTGGATTGTGACATGCATGACAAACAGAAAGATAACCCCCCCTGGGAACAATATAATGATAAAAGTGGCGCTGGCATGCTGGAAAAGATGCATGAAGAGGGTGGGAGTGGGCCCTCCATATTCCCCAGCTTTGCCACTGGCGGTGCTTGCCATAGAACCCAGGGGGAAAGGGCCGGGAAACACCGGACTTGGCCCCTGGTTGTCATCTGGAATAGAAGTAGTAGGAGGACTCTTCAGGGAGGGAGTGTTGAGGGAATTTACTGAATTAACTGAAGAAGGGGTTCCCGGGGGGCAGTTCCTGCTTTATAGGAAGCTAGTACATACTCTTAAGACCCACTGGGGCACGGTGAACGCAGAGCCTACCACACAGGAGGTCCTGAACTCGCTGTTGACATTAGGGGAAGAATCACATCTGATCACTAAAATATATTGGGCCCAAGTTGAGGCAGCCTTGGATCCACTACGGTCGCTGAGAGGACGGTGGGAGGGCACAATTGGGCGGGAACTAACTGAATCAGAATGGAGGAGAACACTGACCTACCCCCGAAAAATATCACGTAATACACGGCTAAGATACATTCAGTATAATTACTTGCACAGAACCTACCTCACGCCTCACAGACTGTTCCGTATATATGGTGGGGCCTTGGGGAATTGCCCGAGATGTGGAGGAGGAGGGGCAGATTTTGACCACATGGTTTGGACTTGCTCGGCGATCCAGGCGGGCTGGAGGGAAATATTGCCCACCCTGTCTGAGTTGATTGAGTCTGAGTTAAGACCCACCCCTGAGCTGTGCCTGCTGGGCCTCAGACCAGCTGCGCTCTGCGGAAAAGTGGAGGGGCGCTTTCTGGACCTTTCCCTTGCTCTTTATAAGAGACTAATCTCAAGGGGCTGGAAGGCCACAGATCACCCCCTACTGTCTGACTGGAAAAGGGATATATCGACATGGACTAGAGCTGAACTACAGGTCCTAAAAGCAGAGGAAGCCAGAAATATTCGCCATGTTCCTATAGCCCCGGGGTGGGAGAATTTAATGACGAGCTGGGAGAGTATAAATAAGAGGCTGGCAAGCCCAGTAGGAGAAACCAGTGCAACTCAATCCACACCGAGGATGGAACCAAATGGAGGAAGCACATAGACAGGCACCCAAGAACAGACCCTAGCCACACACAGATCGCACCAAGAGTAAAGGTGGGAGGACAGTTGGACCTCTGACTCCTGATCCACTGACAATAATAGTAAGCAACGTGAGTGTCACGCCACCTCCACGGTGCGCCGGTGCGCCCTGGATTACCATCTTCCCTCACTCAAAAATGGGCACATAATAGTATCTTCAAGCTAGCAATCACAAAAGCCATTTGCACGAAGCCGTAAAGTTGACCGTTTGGGGTCATTTGAATTTCTTTTTTCTCCCCTTCCTCCTTTCCCTACCTCCAACTAACTCAAAACGATTGCCAATAGAAATTGTACATCGCATACCTCGGGTTCTCCCTCCCCCTCACCTTCCTCTTCCCCTCCCACCACCCTTACCTTCCTGTATCCAACCCCGATCACCACCCTCCCAAGTTACAAGGAAGAAGGGGTCCAAGTTTGTTGTTTGATTGTTTATTACACAGAATAACGAATTGCAGAAAGGAAATATACTTTAACAAGTAAATGTGCATAATTTATTGAATAAAAAATGTTAAGACCAACGATAATAAAGAGTGCAAACATTGAGCAAAAAGAAGAATACAACAGTATAAGCAAAAAATGCATGTAAAATGAACAAATATGAAACTGTGTAAAAACAAAATGTTAATAAAAATATATTTAAAAAAAATATGTATATATATATATATATATATATATATATATATATATATACACAATCACCATTTTCTGGGGGATGAGTATAGATGTTTCTGTAAAATATCGATGAAATCTATGGATGTGTACATGTGTAAAAAGATGACATGGGATGGTTAATGTGAAGTAATTGTGGAGTTGATTTAAAGATTATACAGGATTTAAGGGGAGGTTCAAATAACACTAGTGGTTTAGAAAAAGTTGTGAAACAATTTCTAAAAGCATTTTTATATTAAAATAAAATTAAAAAAATTGTGTAAATAGATAATGTAGTGTTTTATGGTTTCAATCTTGTGCAAGGTGATGATTTTGTGTATATAAATATGCATTTTAGGCCCTGAAGAAGCCTGGTTGTATGGATGAAACATGTTGGCTGAGTATGTTTGTATGGATTAAAGAATGGCTTATGAACAATATGGAAACAAAGGAAGTCTATTCACTTATTTGTCTGGAATCCACTTCATTTTTTATTTAAACTCCACTACTTGACCATCCATTGAAATATTTGAACTAGTTTTCCCCCTTGGAATCTGGGATTGACATATGTAAATCCAAATTGCCTTCTCATCTGTTGTTGTTTGAAACTCCAATATGCCCCAGAGGGGCAGAAAGACATTTGGGTCTGGGGTAGTGGGGAGATTTACCCAATACCAGGAGAGCGCCCTCCCTCCAAATGGAGACCCTGGTGGTCTAGTGGGCTTTCCTCCCTCCTCAGTGTGACCAGATTGGAGGAAAACCCTTCAGTTCAACCCCCAAAGGGGGGCAGAAAGACTGCTGGGGGTTACATGAGTGGGTCGGGCTAGGCCTGATGCCTGGGTGGGCATCCCCCACCCATTTATGGCCCTATTAAATAATTCCTAGTGTCTAGTGGGCTTTCTGTCCCCTGGGTGACAGATTGGAGGTTATAACCATCAATCTGCCCTCGGGGAGCATACATTATTTTGGCCTGGGGGATGTGTAAGCACTAGTCCATTATTAGGGAGCACTCCCCCTCCAAATATAGTCCATGCTGGTGTGGTGGACTTTCTTCTCTCTGCTGGGGGCAGATTAGAGGAAGAAACATCCAACCTGCCATTGACATAGGGCAGAAAGACTACTGGGGGTTATATGGGTGGGTGGGGCTAGGCCCAATGCCTTGGTGGGATGCACCAACCCTTTTATGGCCTCATAAAAAATCCCTGCTGTCTAGTGGGCTATCTGCCCCCCCCCGGGTAGGCAGGTTGGAGGTTAGAACCTCCAGTCCGCCTCCGGAGGCAGGAAGATTTTACACCTAGGGGAAAAAGAGGAGTACAAGCCCATTGCAAAGGGGCAGCCGCCCCTTAAAAAAAAGCCCCTGGTGTCTAATGGAGTGGGTCCTTGCTTGAGGTATGCCCTCCTGTGGCAAACCTCAGGCAGAGATCCACTACGGAGGGATACCACTGAAAAGGGTAAAGTCTCCCTTTTCCAATGATTCCTCTCCCATCTGAATCAGTGCTTGGGGGGCTGAGATATCCCCCTGAGCACTGATGCACTGAAAGTAAAATGAGCTGATCAGCTCTTTTCACTTTTGTTTTCATGTTAATGGATTTCAGGGTGCTGTTAGAAATCGGGTCTCTAGTTGGCAGAGGTATACACTCTTGTCTAAATAGGGACCACAATCCTAGTCAGGGTAATTCACTCACAATCCAAATTATCCTTTTCCCACCCTCTGGTAGCTTGGCACTGAGCAATCAGGCTTAATTTAGAAGGAAATGAGTGAAGTATTTGTGTAATAAATCATACAGTAACACAGTTAAAAGAACACAAAAATACACCACACAGGTTTTGAAAAGTATAAAATATTTATCTGATCAAATTAAGGTCAAAACGATAAAGATTCAATAAGTACAAGTTGAAATATCACATTTTCAAGCTTAAAACGAGTCTTAAATCTTAGAAATCAACAACGGTCGCTTGGTTTCACAAAGTACCTTATTTGCGTCAAAAAATGACACGCACGGAGACCGCAGAGGAGCAGAGGTGTGGAAAAATTTCTTTCTGTCACACTTTCTTTCCAGGATTCCCTAGAAGGGATCCTTGGTCCTAATAAAGTGCAAGCAAGGTTGAGCTTTTCTCCTCCTATAACTCAATCCATCTTTCCCAGGGCAAGTCTGGCTACCCCACTTTGTTGAGAAAAGGCAGAGGTTGACTCATGCTAGCTGCCACCGTGATGGGAAAAACTGAAAATAAGGGGGAAAGTACAATGAATGTGAATGTATAATACTACAGGATTACAAGATGATCAATTATTTGAAAATTATTATGGCAATTTTGTAGAGAAGGCATAGGAGAGAAATTAGTACAACAAGCAGTATAATGGTAATATTGTAAACTGTAAATGTGCCGAAATTGATACAAGGTTTTGATAGATTTATAGTTCAGACAAAACCGGTAAAATAATAGTTAAGGATTAATATCAAAAGATATATTGGTGTGCAATACCAGACTGTCAAGCTGAAAGTTAATGTTGCAGCATACATTTTCTAATAACCAGACCAAGCCTGCAAAGTAAGAGTTAACCGTGCAATATTTAAAAATGTTGGTATATAACATTTGGTTGTAGTTAGAGGTAAGCATTGCAGCATAAGAACGCTGGAATGGGTGTGATAGAAGCTGGCATTTACAAGAATAGACAGACCCCAGCACGTCCTTCCGATGAGATAAGGAGTTTGTAGACCATGGTAGACTTGCCAAAAGACAAGGATCCAGCTGAACTGCAGGTGTAACATGCTCCCTCAAAAATGAAAACCTGAGGAGAGAAAAGCAGCACCAGTCAAACTGCAATGGCCCTCCGAAGCCACTTCTTCCTGCTACGCCGCTGAAGACATGAGGATGAAAAAAGTAGTGTCATCCCATGAGATGTGAGCACTCCTGTGATGCCGTTGGGTGAAATGTCTGGAGCATGTCAGCTACTGGCGACTTGTTAAGAGATGGGACACCAGCGAGATGGAAGATGACCAGAGGTATACACAGCAGGACCAACACCTCAGATAAACTCGCCAGGGACAGCAAGTTCTGATGCAGTGAGAGCACAGAACAAGAAATGCCTCAGGGAGATTTTTGTAATGCTGCAACCTGCAGGAAGTAATAGTTGGTCCAATACCAGAGGGTCCGGTGGAGTAATGTGCAAGTACTTCTGCCACAACCCTCATCTCCCACAACTGACTGGAGAATAACTCAAATAGACGGCAGCACAGTGCAGTCTACGAGGGTGTCTTCAGAGGAATACAGAGCTGTGTAATAGGAGGAAAACAAAGTTCATAGTGGACGTACCATCCAGAACAGAAGTGCCAATGTCCACCGAAAAGGTGATGTCCTTGTAGGAAGTGAGGTGAGTTGTCTTCAATAAATCTTCTGACAAGAATTCTGGTATTTCAGATGTCACCTTTAATGCGAGTCCACGGCAGGCTCAAGAGGCGACCGAACAGCACGAAGATCATAACAACAATGCCCCCCAACCACCAGGATCTAGAACCCAACAGTAGGTTCGACCCTAACGGTATAGAACTTACCACAACTAAAAGTAAACCTTAAGTAAGCATTGAAAGAGTAAAATGTGCAAAAGAGTACTACATCATCTTCGTCCTTTACAAAAAAAAAAATCAAAACAGTATATATTAACCCCTTCGCTGCCAGGCCTTTTCCCCCTCATGTGCCAGGCCTTTTTTTGGCTATTTGGGGCAGTTCGTGCTTAGGCCCTCATAACTTTTTGTCCACATAAGCTAGCCAAGCCAACTTTGTGTCCTTTTTTTCCAACATCCTAGGGATTCTAGAGGTGCCCAGACTTTGTGGGTTCCCCTGAAGGAGGCCAAGAAATTAGCCAAAATACAGTGAAGATTTCGTTTTTTTTCAAACAAATGGGAAAAATTGGCTGCAGAAGAAGGCTTGTGTTTTTTTCCCTGAAAATGGCATCAACAAAGGGTTTGCGGTGCTAAAATCACCAGCTTCCCAGCTTTCAGGGACAGGCAGACTTGAATCAGAAAACCCAATTTTTCAATACAAATTTGGCATTTTACTGGGACATACCCCATTTTTAAAATGTTTTGTGCTTTCAGCCTCCTTCCAGTCAGTGACAGAAATGGGCGTGAAACCTATGCTGGATCCTAGAAACCTAAACATTTCTGTAAAGTAGACAAAATTCAGAATTCAGCAAGGGGTCATTTATGTAGATCCTACAAGGGTTTCCTACAGAAAATAACAACTGAAAAAGAAAAATATTGAAATTGAGGTGAAAAAAACATACATTTTTCTCTACGTTTTACTCTAACTTTTTCCTGCAATGTCAGATTTTCAAAAGCAATATACCGTTACGTCTGCTGGACTCCTCTGGTTGCAGGAATATATAGGGCTTGTAGGTTCATCAAGAACCCTAGGTACCCAGAGGCAATAAATGAGCTGCACCCTACAGTGCGTTTTCATTCTATACCGGGTATACAGCAATTCATTTGCTGAAATATAAAGAGTGAAAAATAGCTATCAAGAAAACCTTTGTATTTCCAAAATGGGCACAAGATAAGGTGTTGAGCAGCAGTGGTTGTTTGCACATCTCTGAATTCCGGGGTGACCATACTAGCATGTGAATTACAGGGCATTTCTCAAATAGACGTCTTTTTTACACACTCTCTTATATTTGGAAGGACAAAATGTAGAGAAAGACAAGGGGCAATAACACTTGTTTTTCTAATCTATGTTCCCCCAAGTCTCCCAATAAAAATGATACCTCACTTGTGTGGATAGGCCTAGCACCCGTGACAGGAAATGCCCCAAAATGCAACGTGGACACATCACATTTTATTTTTTTTAAAACAGAGGTGTTTTTTGCTAAGTGCCTACCTGTAGATTTTGGCCTCTAGCTCAGCCGGCACCTAAGGAAACCTACCAAACCTGTGCATTTTTGAAAACTAGAGACCTAGGGGAATCCAAGATGGGGTGACTTGTGGGGCTCTGACCAGGTTCTGTTACCCAGAATCCTTTGCAAACCTCAAAATGTGGATAAAAAAACACATTTTCCTCAAATTTTGGTGACAGAAAATTCTGGAATCAGAGAGGAGCCACGAATTACCTGCCACCCAGCGTTCCCCCAAGTCTCCCGATAAAAATTATACCTCACTTGTGTGGGTAGGCCTAGCGCCCGCGACAGGAAATGCCCCAAAACGCAACGTGGACACATCACATTTTTTGAAAGAAAACAGGTGTTTATTGCAAAGTGCCTAACTGTAGATTTTGGCCTCTAGCTCAGCCGTCACCTAGGGAAACCTGCAAAACCTGTGCATTTTTGAAAACTAGAGACCTAGGGGAATCCAAGATGGGGTGACGTGGGGCTCTGACCAGGTTCTGTTACCCAGAATCCTTTGCAAACCTCAAAATTTGGCTAAAAAACACATTTTCCTCACATTTGGGTGACAGAAAGTTCTGGAATCAGAGAGGAGCCACAAATTTCCTTCCACCCAGCGTTCCCCCAAGTCTCCCGATAAAAATTATACCTCACTTGTGTGGGTAGGCCTAGCGCCCGCGACAGAAATGCCCCAAAACGCAACGTGGACACATCACAGTTTTTGAAAGAAAACAGAGGTGTTTTTTGCAAAGTGCCTACCTGTAGATTTTGGCCTCTAGCTCAGCCGGCACCTAGGGAAACCTACCAAACCTGTGCATTTTTGAAAACTAGAGACCTAGGGGAATCCACGATGGGGTGACTTGTGGGGCTCTGACCAGGTTCTGTTACCCAGAATCCTTTGCAAACCTCAAAATTTGGCTAAATAGACACATTTTCCTCACATTTTGGTGACAGAAAGTTCTGGAAACAGAGAGGAGCCACACATTTCCTTCCACCCAGCGTTCCCCCAAGTCTCCCGATAAAAATGATACCTCACTTGTGTGGGTAGGCCTAGCGCCCGCGACAGGAAATGCCCCAAAACGCAACGTGGACACATCACATTTTTTGAAAGAAAACAGAGGTGTTTTTTGCAAAGTGCCTACCTGTAGACTTTGGCCTCTAGCTCAGCCGGCACCTAGGGAAAGCTACCAAACCTGTGCATTTCTGAAATCTAGAGACCTAGGGGAATCCAAGATGGGGTGACTTGTGGGGCTCTGACCAGGTTCTGTTACCCAGAATCCTTTGCAAACCTCAAAATTTGGCTAAATAAACACGTTTTGCTCACATTTTGGTGACAGAAAGTTCTGGAATCAGAGAGGAGTCACACATTTCCTTCCACCCAGCGTTTCCCCAAGTCTCCCGATAGAAATTATACCTCACTTGTGTGGGTAGGCTTAGCGCCCGCGATAGGAAATGCCCCAAAACGCAACGTGGACACATCACATTTTTTTAAAGAAAACAGAGGTGTTTTTTGCAAAGTGCCTACCTGTAGATTTTGACCTCTAGCTCAGCCGGCACATAGGGAAACCTACCAAACCTGTGCATTTCTGAAAACTAGAGACCTAGGGGAATCCAATATAGGGTGACTTGTGGGGCTCTGACCAGGTTCTGTTACCCAGAATCCTTTGCAAACCTCAAAATTTGGCTAAAAAACATGTTTTCCTCACATTTTGGTGACAGAGAGTTCTGGAATCAGAGAGGAGCCACAAATTTCCTTCTACCCAGCGTTCCTCCAAGTCTCCCGATAAAAATGATACCTCACTTGTGTGGGTGGGCCAGGCGCCTGCAACAGAATAAGGCCAAAAACTTGTAGAGATAGAGGGGATAGCTAGCACAGCGAGTTGATAAGGACATATTCTTCTTTTATACATCTTTAGGCTGACTCTGCTTTGAGGACCCACACAAGTGAGGTTAAATTTTACTTGGGAGGCTGAGGGGAACGCCGGGGAATAGGAATTTTAGCTGTGATCGTACAAACAAAAGTCAGGAAAATATGCTTTTTTATGCAAATTTTACGGTTTGCAGAGGCGTCTGGGTAAGAAAATGTTGGGGGATCCATGCAAGCCACATCTCCCTGCACTCCTTGGGGTGTCTAGTGTTTGGTAGGTTTCCCTAGATGAAGGCCGCACCCAGGACCAAAAACATAGGTGGCCCCTCCCCCCAAACACAGGTAGGTTTGTAATATAACATTTTGATGTGTCCACATACGTCTGTGATGTGCCAAACACTAAAATTGTGAAAAGAAATGCACTTAGGTTATGTGAAAAAGACCCCTTACCCACCAACCAAGTTGGTGGCATGCTTCATCATCGGGGTCCCACCTGAGACACCTAGCGTGTCTCAAGTGTGCTGCGACGCCTGATTACAGCGGAGCAGGTTTTGTCATTTGTACCACAGATACTGGCTGGATTTGGCACGAGGGTGAGCGATGGTTCAGTAGATCAAATGTTATTAACAAGAAATTTCACAAAAGTGAAATGCACTGGTAATAACTGAAAGGCCAAAAAACTGAACCAATGACTCACAGCTCGTGAGCTGTAAAGCCACGGCAAGGCACCAACCTCTTTACAGTCCATTCACACACCTTTCATACATGACATGCACAAGACCATTCATGCCGCCAGCCACGGGCCCAGCACATTACAAGACTGGCATCGACAGACAGCGCCAGTCAAGGGCCCATCACTTTCATACTCCCCCATGCCTGATACAGCAATCACTCCAGCTGATGAGTGTGTGGACTGGCGTTTGGCCTGCACCGCCAGCCAAGTGCCACCCCACCCACACCGCCAGCCAACCCCCACCCCACCCACACCGCCAGCCAAGCGCCACCCCACGCACACCGCCAGCCAAGCGCCACCCCAAGCACACTGCCAGCCAAGTGCCACCCAACCCACAACGCCAGCCAAGCACCACCCCACCCATACCGCCCGCCAAGCGCCACCCCAAGCACACCGCCAGCCAAGCGACACCCCACGCACACCGCCATCACTCTTTTTTTGTTTATAAACAACAAAGAAACCACTAACTAATTATAAAATAAGTACAAAACTACAAACACAAAAGCTCTAACTAAATACATGACAGTGATGCCAACAGTGAAACTCAACATATGAAAATATAAAACAGACAGTTTACGCTCACGGTATTTCCCAAAAGTTTTTCCTTGTGTGGTAACTTCTAAAACAGCTGGGCACACACAGCCCAGCTTTGAAGGGCATTCGGGGCAGTACATCTGGCTCTCCCTCCGGATTAATCTCCGGGCACATACTCTACATTTCTTTGTGGGCAAGTCTTTTTTGGGAGTGGGAGGAATGTGATCTGGAAAGTGCTGATCTTTCAATCTAGCCACATCCTCCTCCACTTCTACTCTAGGAACTCTTGCTGTTCCACCACAATAAGGCTTTCTATCACTGACTCCTGAAATTTAACAAATGTCATCCTTGACTCAGGTGAACAATCCTTGAATACAATAAAAGCATTAAAAGTTGCCAAATGAAATAAATGTAGGGCCAACTTTTTATACCACACGTAAGACTTACGAAGAGCAGTGTAAGGTTCCAACCTCTGATCTACTCTATCAACACCATTCATGTGCCTATTGTAGTCCAAAATACACGCAGGTTTGCGCACTTCCGCAACCTGACCCCAAACAGTCACAGGGGAAGTACTCTCATCATGGATGGTAGACACCATGCACACATCCCTCCTGTCTGAAAATTTCAGAGCTAGCACCGCATTATTCCGCAAGGCACTGCACTGTCCCCTCTCAGGTTTTTTACAGACAAGCTCCCTTGGATAGCCTTTACGGTTAGAACGGATTGTGCCACAAGCAACAATGTCCACTCTAAACAACTCCTTGAACAACTGCACTCCAGTGTAGAAATTATCTACGTGCAAATGGTGACCTTTGTTAAACAGCCGTCTACCAAGTTCCCACACAATTTTTTCGCTAACTCTAAAAGTGGCCGGACAACCAGGAGGGTCAATACTGGAATCCCTACCAATGTAGACCCGGAAATTATACACATATCCTGTACTGCTTTCTGACAGCATATACGATTTATTCCCATACCCTGCCCTCTTACTAGGAATGTACTGCTTAAAAACTAAACTCCCCTTGAAAAGGACCAAAGACTCGTCCACACTTATCTCTTTGCCTGGAACATAGACCTCTGAAAACCGATCTACAAAATGATCAAGGACAGGCCTAATCTTAAAAAGACGGTCACAATCAGGGTGATCTCGTGACGAGGCTAAAGCATTGTCTACAAAATGCAGCATATGAAGAAGAAGCAAATACCGTTTACGTGTCATAGTTGCAGGAAATATAGCCGTTGCCATCAAGGGACTAGTAGACCAATAAGAAGCCAGTGATGGCTTCCTGATTAACCCCATCAAAAAAGTCAAACCTAAAAACTTTTTCATCTCTTCCAGATATGTGGGGACCCACTGAGTAGCTCTAGACTGAGGCTTAAGTCTGGCAGCGTTCTCCATCAAATATTGCTCTGCATACAAATTAGTCTGCTCCACAATCTCTTCCAAAAATACATCGTCCATAAACAAGTGAAAGAAATGGGCAGGCAAAAAGTTTTCCATATTGACTCTACACCCTGGGAGACCAGTAAGTGCAGGTAACTGTGGCTGCTCCATGTTTGGGTCAATCCAGGCGTCAGGTCTTCTAATGGGAAACCCTTCAGCCCCAGGCTGCTGCACTGTTGGCACTTCAATGTCCTCCTCTACAACAGGCCCTTCATCTGCACTGAGAGTAGCTTCCTCATCAGAAGAATACTCTCAGACAGAAAACTCACTTCCAGAATCTCCCACTTCCTCCTCTGCCTCAGATGCAGAGTCAGTCTCGTAATCATGGTCTGAAGACGACTCAAAGATCATGCCAACAACCTGCTGAGCAGTCACTCTGCGGCTAGCCATGATCCACACTAACAACAAATGGATTGCCAACAACAACTAGCACTAAAATAAGTAATAAACAAAGTGTAGCTCTATCACAAAGAGTTATGTACTAAAAATCTATACCACTCACTTGCCTGAAAAAGCTAATCACTCAGCAACTACTCTGCACAGACACAGCAATCACCAATGATATCCCACTAAAGAGAAAAAAGCAAATTAGACATATGACAACACAAATATCATTGTGCTCAAATCTAAGGACAATTTCACACACAATACTGCATTTAGTACACCACCTACAAACATGTCATTCATGCATGTCAACAATACTCCATTGGAGTAAATTGCTTCCACTTACCTAAAACATGCAACTATGCAAACCGCAGGACAACTACTGCCAAAACCGCAAGGATCCACAGCAAAGGAAGCAAAAGCGTTGAACTAGAAGAAAAAGAAGAAATAAATTGTTATAATCAGAAATACAAATACTTCGCCAGTTGACAAACACCCCACCACCAAGAACTTAGAAATTGTCCCTAGTACCTAAGTGGATTCTGCCCCCCTTGGGGGCATATGGGCGTAAAGAAAATTGGCCGATCTGCCCCCAAGGGGGGCAGAAATGGGCTACAGCTCTGTGCCCCCTTTAGGGGGCGACCCTTCCCAAAGGGGGCACCCCCAGCACAAAACAAAAAAAGGGGAGAAAAAAAAATCCCTGGCGTATTGGTGGTTTCTGCCCTCCTTGGGGGCAGATGGGCCTACAAAAATAGGGCAGAGATGGTCAATACGAACTTTCCCCACTTTGGGGGGGCGACCCTTGCCCAAGGGGTGCCCCCAAACACACACCACACACACACACACCACACAATCCCTGGCGCCTAGTGTGCTTTGACCCCCCCGGGGGCAGATCGGATGAAAAATCGGCGATCTGCCCCGGGGTGGGGGCAAAATACTAAAAGAAATAGCCCCCAGGGGGGCAACCCTTGCCCAAGGGGTCACCTCCAAAATAAACATACCCCAAAAAATCCCTGATGTCTAGTGGAGATTCCTGCCCGCGATCGTGGAGCAGGAATCCAGTGAAAACAGGCACAGGGGGAAAGGAAAAACCCCCGTGTCTGTTTTCTCCCCAAAAAGGGAAGGACTTACCTTGAGAAGTCCTCTTCCCTCGACGCGCTGGAAGCAAATGGCTTCCAGCGCGTCCCGGCAATACTTGATGACGTCGGCGTGCTAGCGCTCCCCCCAGTTCCCGGGAGTTGGACGAGGTGACCTCGTCCAAGGCACCCGGGAACCGCTGCCTTGGACGAGGTCACCTCGTCCAAGGCATGCAAGAGGTTAACTAACAGAAACTTAGCCTAAAACGTAATCATCAAACTTTAATGGAATCCTAACAAGTCTGCGACTGTGCGTATATACAGGGTCTGCAACTGGAAACGGAGAAGAATTGGATTCATGATCATCACAAGAGTTCTCCTCCTGGCAATGATTGCTTCCGTTTTTGTGACCTGATCTCCTGTCATCCATCCTCTGCCATGCATATACACGTTTGAAAATCTCTGCTTGAGGCGAGGATATAGGAACAACAGTTTCTGTTCCACCATCCTTTACCTTCCAGCAGAACAGAATATTTTGTAACTTTAATCACTTTAACAGATAGAGAAAATTTCGATGTTCCCTTAGACAGTTTGTACGTTTTTTTAATTAAAACCCAATCATTCACATTGATTTGAACGTCATTCACATATTTCCGTGAATCATAGTCATGTTTCTGCACCATTTGTTTTTCCACAAACTCTCTGTCTCAACTCATCCAAATCCACATTCGTAGTTTTGTTACAAAAGGAAGTCATCCATCTTGGACACAATCAGGATCTAGATTCCCTACCTCTGAGCAGCACAAAAGGAGAAAGACCAGTATTAGAATGTTGTTTGTTAAAGTATGCCCATATTTTCTCATTCAAAAATTTTAACACATTGCAATTAGTCGCTATGGCTGTTTGGATACCCTGTTTCAGAATTCGGTTGGCCCTTTCTACTAGTCCATTGGAAGCCGGACTATTCAAAGATACACGTGAATGTCTAATATCAAACCTAATCATAAAATTCTCTATTTTGGAAGAAGTAATTGGAACCCATTGTCAGTGACAATAACAGACGGTGGACCTTCCAAAGAGAATAGGTGCGATAAGAATGATATGACTGATTCTGTGTCAGTGTGTTCAACAAAAGTATAGTAAATCCACTTTGAAAAATAGTCTATGGCAACTATCATGTGACTCATATTTTTAGGTAGCATGTGAAAGGGACCTGAAAAATCAATAGCAACACTTTCCCAAGCAACAGTGGGAAAAAGAACAGTATGTAAGGGTTTAGTGTGGCATCTCCAATGCTTATCAGACACCACGCATGAAGGGGACTGACTCACAAAATCAGATACCTGTTTATCAAGACCCGGCCACCAGTACTTCTCCTTAAGTCTCCTGCAAGTGGCTGATATACCCAGATGACCTTTGTGTGCAGCTTTTATCAAAAGAGGTTTCAATTCACACGGTGGAATGCAAACTGAGCCCCTCATGCAGACTCCATTTTCACATGACAGCTCTGCAGCTAGCTGACAAAATGTGTTGAGCTCCCCACTAAGCTTCCTGTTGTTGGGCCAACCATGCTTAATGTGGTACATCACTTCAGACAATAACCATGTCTAAAGTTCCAACTACACACTCTGTGTCGTCATCTTCAGCATTTGGTTGAGAACAAGGCAGAGGCAACAGAGAAAGACAGTCCGCCCTAACATTTTTCCCACCAGGAAGATACTTAACATCCAGATTATATTCTTGTAATTTGGAAAGCAACCTTACTAATCTTGAGGATGGTTTTCCTAGACCATTTCCATCCATAAGAAATACAAGGGGCTTATGATCAGTGTATAGAGTACAACTAGTGCCCCAGATATAGGTTTCAAATGTATGGACTGCCCAGACACAAGCTAACGCTTCTCTCTCAATAGTACTATAATTGCCTTCAGCTTCAGAGAGGGATCTGGATGCAAAAGCAATGGTGTGTTTTTGATCTCCGACCCATTGCCAAAACACAGCACCGAGACCTTTAAGACTAGCGTCAACAGTAATAAAAGACTTAGCAGAAGGTATGAAAGATTTGAAGGCTGGAGCTGACACGACAATTCTTATGATGGCAGTAAATGCATTGAGTGCTTGCTCACTCCAATAAAATTTGCTACCTTTCTTCAACAAGAATCTGAGCCGTTGTACTATCATGGCATAGCCTTCAACAAACCTTAAATAGTATTCACACAAGCCCAAAAATGAGCGGAGCTCATCCTTGTTGGTGGGACAAGGCGCATTAGTGATTGCCTCCAATTTCCCTTGTTTGGGCTTAAATCCTTCTGCAGAAATAGTGTGGCCCAAATATTCCACATTGTTCACCAAGAATTTACATTTCTCGCTTTTAATGGTCATGCCACAATCTCTGAGGATGGAGAATACTTTGTCCAGGAGAATTCTATGTTCTTCCATGTTCTCAGTGTGTATCAGAATGTCATCCTGAAGAGCACATACGTTTGTGATATTACCAAATAGAGAGTCCATCATTTTCTGAAAGATACTCACCGCAGACGCTAGGCCAAAAGGTAGTCTAAGATATTTGAAAGCGCCAAATGGGGTCACGAACGTCGTGAGATCTTGAGAACATTCACTGAGAGCAATCTGATGATACGCACAATATAAATCTATTGTGGAGAAAATGTTGGAGGTACCCAAACTAGAGATCATTTCTTGTATGCGAGGAAGGGGATGACAGTCTACGAGTATGTTCTTGTTCAGAGATCTTAAATCTACACATGACCTCAAATCCCCATTCCTTTACTTTGTGAGTACAACTGGTGAAACCCATTCCAACGAGTCTGTGGGAGTTATCATGCCCTCTTTAACAAGTTTCTCTAGAAGACTTTTAAGTTGTCCCCTCACAGAAATGTGAATTGGCCTTACTTTGTGTGAAATAGGAATGGTTCCATCCTTCAACTTAATGCAATTCTCAAAACCCCTGACCATGCCAACTTCACCAGCAAATACCTGAGGAAACTTTGTCACAAATGATTCTGGAAGAATGTCAAATGATTCTGTATCAATGTCATCGGTAGAATTAGGCAATGTAAGCTTTGATACTTCTACAGGTAAATCTCCTAAGGATATAGGGTTGTCACATCCAGGACGGAGCACAATTCCCAACTTCGCTAGATCTTTCCACCTCACAATGTCTCTGCCGTTTACTGCCACATAAATGTTTGTTACAGTGCTTCTGCCTAAGATAATTAAAGTGGCCAAGAAATATCCTAACAGGTCAATGTCATGATCCCCGAAAGCTTTGGGAGTGATGACGGCGTGTTGTAAAATCTTTGTAATCGGCCAAAACCTGCAATACGTCACCTCTGCATGTATAGTGATAGGTGAACCAGAGTCAGCCATGACGAATATCTCTATCGAGTTAATTTTTGCCTGACAAATAGGTCCCTTGACTTTCTTAGAGGTAGGAATATCTACCGTCAAAACCACGTTGGATAATTTAGTCATGCAATCCTTCATCATACAATCTTTATCTGGCTGCTCATCCAGAGTATAGACATTGTTCACTTTCATTCGCATACTACTGTTGGGAGGTTTGTATGTACGATTGGGTTGTTTACAAACTACTTGAAAGTGACCAACTTTTGGCATTTCAAGCATTTCTTGCCCAGCGCTAGGCAGATTTGACTATTGCCAATATGACTGCGTGAACCCCAGCGGAAGCATAGAGGAAAATGTCTATTTTGTTTCAAATTTCTTTCCTTAATGTAACAGACTTCAGAATCCTAGGGTCACTTGATTTACGTTTGGGTGTTCAGTCTGTCCACACACCACTTTGGATGTAATGATGGGCCTCTCAATAGCCTTGGCTATGTCAACTGTTTCATCTAGAGAAGGATAGCGACAAGCTAACAAACATTCCTGAATTTTCTTAGAATAGCAATGGAATACAAACTGGTCTCTAATATGCACATCTATATTGCTACCAAAGTCACACCTTGCAGCAAGCACACGTAAATTGGCTACATATTCATCTACAGACTCATCCATAGCTACCTTACACATTGCAAAGTTGAATCTCTCAAGTAATACATTGGATTCATCTGAAAATGGTTTCCCAATTCTTTCCTTCCCTTCAATATACACATTCCATACTGCGTTATGGCCACTACTCCCACTAGGTGAAAAGAATGGCAGATAGGTTATCAAACACACGCTGCCCAGCTACACCTAGGTGATTGAATAGCAAGGCTAATTTCCTTGTAGGAGAAAAGTCATTAGCATCTATTACAACTAAATAATTTTCAAAAACTCTTATCCACTCACTCCCCTTAATCTCTGGTTTACCACCCCTTGGTAAAAAAGGCAGTGGTTGAACCACTATATGATTGGAAGCCATATTATATAACTTACAAGCACCTTACTTATATTCTTATTTTAGGACACAGAACATAGATATTAAAAAAACTGAAATTCCAGTATGGTGAGCCAAAAAGTACAATTGTTCCAGTTGAAGTCTTATTCAATGTCTTGTAAAACAACAGCAGTTAATGCGATTCAAGAGGAGAAGTTATTAGTGGCTTCACTGGAAAAATATGCAAAACTCAGAGTTTCCTTTGGGAGTTAAAATAATTCAAACTCACTTGTGCTTCTTCCGGCAACTTCGAGCAACTATAGCTTTAAACACTCGATTCGCATGCGATTTATCGTGAAATAATGCTGGGTTTTCCTCAATTGCTGCTACCCATAAGGCGTCGCGTATCTAAGCAACCAGAGACGTGTGGCGCACGCACTACGTGTACAACAGGTAACCTGGCAACCTTGTGACGTGAACTTCCTGGATGCAGAAGAGTGCAGAAGGGTTCCGTGTCTCCACGCTGTGATGTCACTGTGACTTAAAACAAACAGTTCACGCGATGCTTTAACTCACGCACTGAAACAGTCACTGTTTTTCCAGGCTCGCACTCAAAACAAACAGTTCACATGATCCTTTGACTCACGCACTGCAACGCTCAGCAAAACATATGCAATTGCATCTCAAACAACTTTAAAATAAACACGATTCGAGCGCTGCGCGAAATTACTTGTCCACACAGTTGTCGATCTCCACAAGGCTGTAAATCTCCGGTGGGTCGATCGTTGAGTGCTGGATCGGTGGGCCCGTCTACGTCGAGGTTTCAGGTGCCTCCAGAACTTCTTTGGAACCCCACTCCTGGAACCATATGTAGGAAGTGAGGTGAGTTGTCTTCAATAAATCTTCTGACAAGAATTCTGGTATTTCAGATGTCACCTTTAATGCAGGTCCACGGCAGGCACAAGAGGCGACCGTACAGCACGAAGGTCATAACAAGAATGCCCCCCAGCCACCAGGATCTAGAACCCAACAGTAGGTTCGACCCTAACGGTATAGAACTTACCACAACTAAAAGTAAACCTTAAGTAAGCATTGAAAGAGTAAAATGTGCAAAAGAGTACTACTGTCCTCTTGCAGAAAAAGTGAAAGACAAAAGAGTACTGCGCAGTCCAGCAAGGCAACAGCCTTGCACCTGCTTCAAGCACTGAACAAATCAGAACCTCAAAGATGAAGAGGATGACTCTGGGTGCATTTTGGAGAAGTAGAGTACGGTGAGACAGTCACATTACAGAGGTGAAGACACCTGGCTGCCCCCTATGCAGCATCCCATCCTCATCACCAGTGAAGAAGACAAGCAAGCCATATGAGGTAAGCTACTTTATTTAGCATAGAGGATAAGTCGCCAGTCTCACCATGCAGGGTAGATCTCACAGACAACCAGCATTCTGAATGCCTCCAATCTGAACCTCCTAGTGTAACAGAGAAAAGGGGTGAGGGAAGAGGCAAATAAATGAACTGCAGAAGAGGGTCACAGATGTAATGTGAAGATAAGAAACCACAACAATATACCCAGGGATAGAACTCACAATCTGGGCAGTGTATATTTTCGCATCTCTATTTTTATATAAATCTCTACCTATATATAAAAAAAGATACCAGAGCAAGCCTTATAATGTCTTCTCAATATACAACAATATATCTGCAAATTAAATTGATTTCTGAGTTTGAGGCCTTTAACACCTAAATCCATCCCTTTTATGTTGTTTCAGGCAGATACACCTGCACAGTATCTCAAGGAATAACAAACAGCAGCAGCAGCGCTACCATTACAATTTTGCCATTGCCTTCAGAATCACAACTGACAACAAATATTGTGGATGGAATATATACTTGCCCATCAACCGTGACCCTACGATGTTGTACAACAGACTCAAACAAATACCGTTTTCAGTTTAAAGTCCAAGGCTCGTCAACACCAAGTAAGTGCAACATATTGATAAGATGTTCCTTTATAGGTCTGTGAAAAGCTGTGTCTTTATATGCAGCACAGATAACCTCACTGTTTTTAGAATATACTTGTGTTCAGTGCTTGACTTTTAAATTTTTATATTTTTGGAAGAAAGAGATGGTTGCTCTACATTAATAATAAGCACCTACAATTATCTGTGGAACGTCCTGTTACAATTTCTGATTGTGACTATACCCTTCTGTGTTATGGCTAACAAGGTTTCCAACATGTTTAAAGAATTGTAATAGTAATAGTTATGCAGTGTCATTCATTTTTTAATTTACCCACCCATCTTCAACTCTGGTTTTATATACATTTGGGTGAACGTCTTATTTGAGGGCTCTTTGATTAAAGGGAAACAATGCAAATATACTACATATGAAGGTTTTACATAATGTGGTTACGCACATCAATGTAGCGTTATGTGAGAAAAGACTGCTATTAAGGCTTTATAGTAGATGTGTACTTATTGAATGCAAAAGAAAAGTTTATTTTAATAGGTTCAAAATCTGTCACAAACATAAAAATGGTGACATTTGAACAAATATGTCATTAATGCTATGAAAATACCCTGACGTTCATTTTCAGTTCTTCATCTAGCCCAATATCACAGCTTTTATCCAGCAATCATTGCACAAGGGGTGAGATGAATGCAAGTGGTAGATACCAAACTCTGCTTCATCATAGCCTTAACAAAAAAGACTGACATTTAGAAAAAGAGACCAAATACTTTCTTGACTTTACTAGGTAGTAAGGGTCTATAATCGCACCCTGTATTTTTAGTTACATCAATAACACGACCACCAGTAAATGTTATATGGGGAAGTGGTTTTGTGTGAACTGTGTTGCTTAGGATACTGCGAAGAGCCCCATAATTATTGATGTTCTATTGATGTTAGATTTTATATTTTATTTTTGCATTTTTAAATAGTGTGAACTCTTCCCGAGGGCACTGAAGCACTTCACATGAGAAACAGTTACCGTACACAAGATCACATTCATTTTTTTGTTTAGGCACAATGAGATGACGTGATTTGCCCAGGATCACAGAATGTTGATCCGACCCGGCTCAAACCTGTTTCTGCCGTTTCAAGGTCGATGGCTCGGGCTGTAACTCCACCTCCTCTCCATCCCAAGAATGAGCTCCTTAATGATTTTTTTTCCTAACTCATGTTTCATTGATTACCCTGTATTTTCTAGGAGTTTGTGACAATGATAAGCCCCACAGGGGCCATCAGTTTCCAGGAGACAGTAAACTGGGAGGGTAACTGCTTAAATGACACTCAGTCCCCCCTAGCAGTCCCCATTTTCCATTCCTGCTCTGTGTTTCACCTAGCCCTTCTCCTCGCCTCCCACTTCTACCTCCTAACCCTGTCCTCTCTCCTCCACACCACCACCCCTCGCTGCTTACTCCTACCTGCGCCATCCCGTCCACTCTCCGCGTGATCCGGTTCACCACTCCTGGTCTTCCTCCTCCCTTTACTTCGCTTCAGTTTAACACATTTCTCCGCTGCATCTCTCCCCCCACAATATCCATCCATTCATCCCGCTCCTCTCCCCAGTTTTAAAAATCCTCCTTTCCTTTGCATGTTGTTTCAGTTCATATTTCTTTTCTCTTCCCCAAATGAACACTCTCCTCTTTCCTCCTGCCGCCACTGCATCCATCATATTCCCTCCCTGAAACAGTTTCGAGAATCCTCACCTTTCCTTTGAATGTTTTGTTTCAGTTTCTTCTAACTCAGTCAGTGTAACCTAAGAGATCTGGACCTCCTGGTTGTTCTCTGTAAAGCGCCCTGACACTCTTTAAAGCGGTGCGGTATTAAAACGAAGCATATACTTTGCATAATAAATAAATACTTGGTTCTGCACCTCTGTGGTTTGGGTGATAGCAATTCTGTAGCTTCCACAGAGCCAGACTAAATGAGGTGTGGTCAGAGAGATTGTAACCCTAATCCCATGACTTCTTAGTCAGGCACCTAGCCCTAATTTAGCTCTAACCCTATAACTTCTGAGTCTGGGCTTTAAAGCCAGGATCCTACCTCAAACCATTCTCTCCGTAATTACACATTGGTTGTCCCCTGGTAGGTGTTCATTTTAGCCCCAACCAAGCTCAGTTATGTGCAAAGTGTGGGGACAGTTATAAGCACACATGATGAGGGGGCAACCATCAATGGAGTGTCCAGAACGGTATCTTTATCCGTGCTTTGACAGAAACAAGCCAAATATAGCAACACTCTACCCTAAAAATACCAGGCAGGAATAGGTTGATATTAGCCATCCAGGACAGAGGGAAAATTCGTGGTAGGCTGAGGATCGCTGGGCTGCTCTTAGGGGTACATGGATGAGGGACAATCAGCAATAAAGCCTGCCACACAGGGCTGAGGTCACACACCCTCGGTTTTCTTTTAGAAATGTTTGTAATGCGCCACCCCCAAAATGCTTCTGATGGTCTGACCCATAAGTGCCAGGATACCCTTCCCGGTGATTTTTGAATCACATGAAAACTATGCACAATTGTATTGTTTTGTGGAAATAGGATTAATGCTTTGGAAACATTTGTGAATTGGGACCTTTCTGTTTCTAATTATTTTCTCCTGAAGACCTGAAACTTCAGTATCAGGATCTGCTTCGGTTCTTATTTGGCTAGTGTGGGATCAATGGGAGGAACATTGTATCAGTGCCCTTTTAAACAGATCCAGGGATCAGATAGTCCTTTATAGTTGAGAGGCAGAGAAAGTCATTTCTCAACATTTTTCATATAAACAGCTGAAACTAAATATAAGAGCAATATATTTCTCTGTCTACAGTAAATGAATTTTCAGAAGAACTGGAGTGTTACCAAACTACCTACAGCTACACAAGTTGTGAAAAAGACAATACAGAAATTGATTGCATTGTGACTAACAGTCTGAAGTCCATAGCAAAAAGTATAATCCTGAGGCCACTAAAAGGTAAGAAAGTGTACATTTTCAAGTGTATTGGGTACATATTTTGATGATGTATGTTGTATTAGGTTGAGACCTTCCGAAATCACATCACATACTCTATTGTGTTGAGAATTAAGGGTCGGGTTGCAGGTATTGGGTGAGGTGGCATCAACAAAAATGAGGACTGCAAATTAAATTGGATTAAAATGTTAAGTTAAAAACAGCAGTTATTTTCATATTACACATGACTATACATCTTTTGCCTTGATTGCGAGTAGGGTGGACTTAGGTGCAGAGATGCCAAGTGGCTAGAAATAACAATTCAAATCCATCTATTAGTAGTTAATTCACATTACATGGTAAATAACTGTGGAGACTCATTCTTTTTCCTGGGTGGAATTACACAAAGAATTCTCAGTTCTTTGGGGTTTAAGGTTTAGGCTCACATTTACCACCAGCTCTAAATGAGCAATAATTGTCAAGAGTTAGACTTTGGGGTTGAATACCAGAGGAAAAGGGAGGTTGTATTTGTACAAGGGGGAGTTTTACAAGTTTTCGAGGGCGTTAGGGCAGTGTTTCATCTGGAGATATCATTCCATCTAATTAGTATTTGTTTCTGTGTTTGTCTGTCAAAAGTACTTTAAATACACAGTGTATAACATTTATCCATAAAATATGAATAATTGGAGATTTTATGTGTATCAGTCTGTCTGTCTGTAGATTGTTTCAAACATGTTCTTTGTCTTGTAATTAGGCTCATGCAATGCTGAACCCGACAAACTTCGTTAACTTTAGGCACACTGTGTCACTGGCAAATGTACATAACACCAGACCTACTACCCTTTTATTGCCCATCCAGCCAGACCACAATCCCATCACAGCAGGCCTTTTTTTGACATAACAGTGTCAGATCCTGCTGGAGTGTCAAGTACTGCTTGACAGGTCTGATGGAGGTTTTCATATGGTGGTGTACTTCGAAAAAATCTCCCTTCTCAATGGTAAATATTAGCTGACACTTGGGCAGGGCCTTTCTTTTGTCTCTCAGCCAGTCAGTCCCCATATCAGTCTCTCCAGATTTACAGTATCACAAACTGTTCAACTAATTTTACATATAAAATCTGGGGTGCACTTCAGAGGGGGAAGGAAGGATGCCAAAACGATTTGTGTATATCCACTGCCTGATTGCTGAAAGCTCAACTTTGTTTTACCAAATATTTGTCTCTGAGATTGCGAGTGCTGTCTAAAACAGGGGTTTGGTGTTAATTGTGGGAGGACACTAGGATTACCACAGTACACACTATGATTACCACAGTACACTCCCTACACACACCCCAGCCCTCGGAGCCCAAGATCAGTGTCGCCAAAGACTGTGACTGTCTTGAAAATGCCCGAAGTGGATAGGGCTAGCCTGAGGAACATTTACCCCCTTGGTTAGAATTTCACCAGGGGTCATTCTTACCCCCTAGCGGGGTCCAGGAATTAATGTGGCATCTCCATGCACCAACTGCAGAACACTCTTGGACCTATGGAAGACCAAAAGAGGACTGAACATCTTCTCTGAGACCTGAGAAGACTGGACTTGCTTTCCCTCTTGTACACAGGACTTAAATGTGAAGTCCAAGGATCATTAGACTGTGCCCTCTCAGTGAGCAGTGGGATGGCCATATCTATCCGTTCTAATTACTCTGGGGGTCATTACGACCTCGGCGGGCTTGCAAGAAGACCGCCGAGGCCGCGGGAGACAGAATACCGCCATTGCCAGCGGTATTCCTGGCTCACTATTATGACATTTCCGCTGGTCCAGCGGACGGTAACACTGTTACCGTCCACTGGCCCAGCAGACATGTCACATCAGCATTGCTGCTGGCTCGTAATAGAGCCGGCGGCAATGCTGGTGTGCAGCGGGTGCAGTAGCACCCGTCACGCATTTCACTGCCCGAATTTGCGCGCCGGGCTATGCCTGGGGGCCCCTGCACTGCCCATGCCATGTGCATGAGCAGTGCAGGGGCCCCCAGGGGCATCCCAAGTCCCCTTACCGCCAGCCTTTCCATGGCGGTGTTGACGCCATGGACAGGCTGGCGGTCGGGGACTCAAGCACCGCTGCCCTGGGGATTATGACCGCCAGGCGGAAACCTGGCGGGAAATTAGAGGGGCCGGCGATATGGCTGTGGCTATTGCGCCACGGTCATAATTGCTGGCGGAACACCGCCAGCCTGTTGGCGGTGTTACTGCCACCTTACCGCTGGCCGCCAGGGTCGTAATGGCCCCCTGTGTCAGAAATTGGGTTGTTGATTGATTGAGGTGTGAGCCCTGTTCAAGCAACAGCCACAGTCACTTGCAGGATGAACCACAAAAGTCACTAAATTAACCTATGCTTAACCCTGGGCAGCTTGGCACAAAAAGCAGTCCAACTTTACTTAGAGACAATGTGTAAGGTCTTTATGCAGCTACAAACAGAAACAAAGTAAGCACACAACACAATAAAAATACCAAACTAATATAGAATCTGAATAAATTTATTGACACCAAATTGACAGAAATCCAATCAGTTGAACCAGAGCTATGAACTTTTAAAGTTTAAGGTTCAAAATAGCTCCTGTGAGATAAAAGTGCCAACCATAGACATCTGGCCTCCTTAAGCACCACAGTCAAGGACCCAGGAGTGTTTGGAAATCTCTTGGGGGGGGTCAGGTCTCCCTCAGGCTGGGACCAAGTGCAGGTTCAAGATGGTGAGGATCTGTTATGTCCCTGTAGCTCTGAAAGGGAGGCCAGCAAACTAGCCCTTGGAGTCACATTTGGTAGTCCTGGGTGCAGATGTAGATAAAGGGCTCAACAGGAAGGCTGGCCACTGAGGGTTCAAGGCAGGCTCTAGGCAGCAGTCCAGACGTTCAAGGTTGAGCATCAGTCTGGCAGAGTGCACAGCAGGTCACAGCAGTACGCATTCTTCTGAGAGTCCTTTCGCAGGTACAGTAGTGGGTCTGAAAGTCCTATTTTTTCCCCCTGGTGCCCTGCTCCTAGAAGGTGGGAGAAGTTTCTGGAAAGATCCTTCAAAGTTCTGAGAATTTACTGCCTCCCCTGCCCTGGCTCCAAGCTAGCTACGGTGACAATACATGGCCTTTAGGCCTATTGTGAGGAGACAGGATGCAGCCGATTCAGGTGCAAGTGGGGCTGTGCCTCGCTCTACCCCTCATCAAGTTATTTAATGGCACATTGAAGCACACCTAACCCCACTATTGTGTGACTGCCTATGAGGAATTCACAAAGTATGTCAGTTACACCCAGTCATGTGACCTAGCACAGGCTGCAGGCACAAAGGGCTTAAGGCAGTAACATGCCAACTTACTAAAAGTAGCATTTTTCTAAATTGTATTGAGAAATCCGACTATACCATTAAGGGGGATTTATTACAATTCCTCCGGTGCCGTACATGATATATCTACCTCCTCTCATTTAGGAACTACAGCTTATTAAATGTAATAAGGAATCCCGAATGTTATCCTACAGGAAGGGTAGGCGTCACAGTAAAGAAGAACACATTTTGGAGTTTTTCAGTACCAGGACAATTAGAACTTAAAAGTAGGGGGTGTGGTCTGGCCACGCATGGAAATGGCCACCTGATACCAGAGCTCCGGGAGACGATGGCGGGAAAGCCCAGGGCACTGTACGGCCCTCCATCATTGCTCAGGAGGACCTTCAGAGTACCGAGGGACGTGAACGACTTCACTCCCACTCCCACGCCGGTTGAAAATCTCTGCCAGACGGGGATATGTGGGCCCTAATCAGAGGCCTGCGGTAGCGGGCTCACGTACCCGAGCTCCTGCAGTATTTAGAACAGGGCGTGACAATGGAGTTCTGCCGCCGTCACTGCCACTGACAGTGAAGCAGGCCTAGCGCCCCCCCCCTTTCCTCACCTGGATGCCCCTTTCTCCTCTTATTGATGGCGCCTCACATATGGCAGCTCACCTCGGCCCGCAAACATCCAGAGAGGACTGGATCGTGACAGAGGCAAGACGGTGGGGTGTGACGCCACTACAGCCCCTCTCCATTCATCCAGGAAGGTGCTCTGTTTTACCAGGAACGCCCGAGGGGCTGCTCCCCCCCCAGCTTTGCCAACCGTCATTACAAGGACACACAAGCAACCCATATGATAAGTTTTCTCTCCATGAGGGGGGCCCAACACCCTTCCTGAGAGCCCCTGCCATTAGCACCTTAACAGAGACCTAGGAGGACCCCCACCCAACAAGGTTGGTTCCCCCCATCAAACCTAGAGCAGTAAACAGCAAACTGTCCTGTTGTGTCATACCTTGTCCCGCCTCAGCGGGAGTAGCTCCAGCATAGTTCTTTTACCCACCCACTGAAGCTGCATGCCTACCGTCTACACTACATGGCCATTGCCCCAGCGGCCAAACACTGGACCCCTGAGCTCCGAGATTATCCGGAATCAGTGCTGCTTGGGGAATGGGTGATACTACCTTGGTCCTGACAGAGGGGATCTGAGAGGGACAGAGCCCGTTGGTGGACGTTTTCTGTGCCGTTGCGATTACCAACACCCCACGATATTTACATACCTTTGCCCACCCACAGTTCTCCCCCCCTATGGTGACGGCAGTTACACTGTGACTAGTGGGGCCTCTGCACCCTTCCTTCCTCTTGGCCAATCCCCTCTGGATACTGGACTAACTACGAGAGCCAGGGGTGTGTCTTGGGGTCCGGATCCTGCAGTGCCAATAGGGGGAAACTATAAAAGAGATGCCCAGCGGCAAAACGACAGGCAAATACTCTGGCAAATCAGTGAGACAACTCCTTTTTTTCAGAAGCCCTTCTCAATACCCGACTCATGTCCTCTGCTAGGGGCCTGCAGCCAACGGATCTACCCCATGCCACTACCAATTCACCACACGAAGTAACAAAGGATCGTATACTTCAAGAAATTACAGCAGTGGGACGTAAACTTGAAGGCATGGACTCTACTATATCCTCAGTGGCCACAGGGATGAAATCCATTTGTTTGGACATTGTAGGCTTCCAGGCTAGAGTATCAGGGCTAGAACAACGAGTGGCGACAGTGGAGGTTCACCTTAACACCACCCCTGACCGTGACCAAAAACTTTTGTATCTCCGCAGTAAACTTACTGATTTAGAGGACAGGGGCTGCAGAGACAATATCAGTTTTTTCAGGTTGCTGGAATACATTGAAGGGTCGGATGTCCAGACTTTCCTGCGGTCCACCCTCCCCACACTAATGGGCTTAACTTTTAATTCTCCTTTGGAGTTTCAGAGGGCACACAGATTGGTCTCCAAGCGGTCGGATGGAGCCTCCAGACCTCGCTCAATCATCGCCTGTCTCATGCGTCACATACAGGTCCATCAAATACTCCTTATGGCCCGATCTCATGGACCATTCCGAACAGTAGACCTCGAGGTCCGCATCACAGCGGACTTCTCGAAAGAGACCAACGACCGCCGAAAAGCATTCCTATCACTCAGGCCCCAACTGCACCAACTGGATGTGAAATGTAGCCTGTTTGACCCAGCGCAGATGTGGATCACCAAAGACGGTGTTTCCAGGAACTTCTACAACCCAGAGGATTTACAGCTCTATCTAGACACCCTATCTCTGCTGAGGATGGACACGTTCACTATGACGATACCTTCAACACAGATCGTTGACGCTCGGGCCACACCACATCCTTCAGCTACCTTGGAAGTGGCACCTCACCATGATAATGATCTTCTTCTCAGAGGCAGGGATCCAGAGAGACTAACAAGGGTCCATGGTGACAGGGATCAATTATTGCAGGTGGTAGCACAGCATACTCAACTGTCAGACAGACAAATCCCGCTCCCCTTTGAAACCATCTCCTGCTCCCATCTGATCACGCCAAGATACCACAGACCATTCACTACCTGAAAGGCTTGATCGAGCTACAGAACTTTCACCCTGATATTGGTGGACAGACGAGTACCCTACTATGTTGAACTAACTGTTGCTGCTGTGCTTAAAAACTGGCTTGAATTTCCTAACTAGTCCTGATGCATTTAGGTGGCTGTTTTCTCTCCAGATTTGGACCCCTGTGTCTTATCTTTCCTTCTCTTCACTTTTCTTTTTCCCCTCTCACCTATCTTTCTATCTTTCTATCGCATGTCGGCGTGCCAGTGTTCAACTAGAATAATTGAAGGAATGGGTGTTGATTGTGGAACAACATGTGTGCGACATTGGATGAAGTGTACGATTTTGTAGCTAAGCTGCATGAGATTATACATGTGATCTAGGTCCACTATACCTTGTTTTAAAAATCTGTTATATTGTTTATGTTTCAGTAGAGGTTGGACTGGACTATGTAGGTACTTAGGGCTCCAAGATTGTAACCTAAAGTCATTTTTGATCAGACCTACCCCAGTATTGGTGGGCGGCTGAAGATCTGGCTATATTGTGTTAATTGTTAGTTATACCACTTACGCTACCTTCTATCCACTTTTGTATTCGTCTAGTTGGCGCATTGAGACCTAGTTAGAACACTTGTATGACCATGTGCTCTGTTGCATGTGACATGTTGCCTGCAGGATGTGGGATGCAGAGTATACCTCTTTAGCCAGGCCGTATATGGTTATTGTTGAGCCATATGTTCATTCAGTTCATAATGCATTATCTTATTTGAAAATCACATGTTATATCTCCTATATTGTATTTCTATGCTCCTGCTGTTGTTGAAACCGGGCTGGTCAGCCCCCCGGTTTACATGGCCCCAGTGACAATAGTGCACAATTGTTTCTGGCCAGGATTGTATGTTAGGCTCAAGTACCATCCCCCTACTCCATGCCACTTGCCCTTCTATATGTCATAAAGTATGCTTAATAGGGTTTGCGACCTCCCCCCTCCCTCCTCACCTTGGGACCTTCATCCGCGACCTGGGAGATCTCACACTAACACGTCTCCATAGTCACTTGCCTGTATTTACCTCCACACCTTAGCTCGGAATCTTTACCCCTGTGTGCGCCCTGCCCCAGGAGGGAGCCCTCCTTACTGACCGTGAGGACTCGGCTGGTTTAGACCCGCAGCCTGCAGTTCTAGCCCCTCTTAGGACCGGATCCTATCCATAACCGGTAGGTCCTCACCCCTAACCCCCTTTCTCCTCTCTCTTTTCTCTTGTCTCGCTCTTTTAATTTCTTTCTGTTTCTCTCTCCCCTCTTTCCTCTGTCTCTTCTCTACCTCTCCTCGCCTGGACCCTGCCCCCCATTTGTTTGTTTGTGTGTGCGTTCATTTTTGTCCCTTCCCTTTCCCATATCCTCTGGCGAGAAACCCTTGAACCCTTCTGTGTTTTCTGGACCCAGATGGGCCCCCTTTTGCCTTCGTAAACACTTCTGGTATCCTCTGACATGGGGACCAATTTACCATTGACAACAGTAACCTGGAATGTTCATGGCCACACGCACTATATTAAGAGAAAGAAAGTCATCTCCTATTTGCGATCCAAACATGCAGATATTGCTCTTTTGCAGGAAACGCACCTTGGAATCCCAAAAATTAAGTTGTGACTGGGTAGGTAAAACGCTATATAGCGGCAGTCCGCCGTCCCCATCGTGAAGCTCTGGCTCTCTAAGTAATTGTGGGGTTGCAATTCTTCTTCACCACTCTTTGCAATTTAAGGTGCTCCAGTCATGGTCGGATCCAGATGGTCGATATGTCCTTACCAAACTCAATATTGGAGGTCGTACGCTATGTGTTTGGTCAATATATGCCCCTACTGGCTCCAAACACTCCTTCTTCCTGCGACTGAACCACCTTCTGACAGAGATCGGTGCCTCTCAATACCTCTTAGGTAGAGATTTGAACCTAGCCCGACACCCAATCTTTGACAGAACAGGCAGTCTGGACATATCTAATAATGTGGCTAGTGCATTGTGGGGAGACGTTATCTCAGACCATGGCTTGGGAGATCCCTGGCATTTAACAATAGATAGAGTATACTTTTCTATCGCCGGTGCACAGGACACAGTCCTGCTTGAACTATTTCTTCGTCTCTCATACACTTGTCTCCATTATCAGCGACTCTTGGACGCTGGAAGCAGCAATCTCCAACCATGCACCCGTCAGTTTGGTGCTAGACTTGGGTCTGGTTTTTCCCGGCCGCAAACCGTGGCATCTACCTCTATCTTGTTATAACACGCCACAAGGTAAAGATCAACTACGTGCCCACGTTTCGGCCTACGTAACCGGTAATAAAGGCTTGGTCTCCTCTCCTCAAGTCTACTGGGCCACGGCAAAGGCGACGATCAGAGGATAACTTATGAGGGATGAATCCCTTGCTAACACCCAGAGGCGCTCTCACCAACGAGAAATAGAGGGATTAATAGCAACATATACCCACGATTATATGATATCTCGTTCCCCTACCACGCGTTGTCACCTTGAAAAGGCAAAGATGGAGCTCAATACATTATACACCTCTCAGGCAGAGTATGCTCTGCAACAGATGAGAGGTAGACACTATGAGCAGGGTGAAAAGGCAGGTTGGTTACTAGCTGCCCAGTTATGTTAACGGGAGGCAGAGCTTGCCATCCCTGCCATCCAGGATGCCAATGGCATACTCAGTACCCTCCCTCAGGATATAGCTGATACATTCGGACGCTTCTACCAAACCCTTTATACCCGCCCAAACGGTGGAGGATCACGACAGGCTAGCAGCATTTTTTGAGAATGCACCGATTCTCTGCTTTACTGAGGAAGGCAGAGGGCTGCTAGGCGGCAAGATTAGCAAGGAGGAGATCATTAGTGCAACATCTAACCTACTCTACTACAAAGCCCCAGGAGAAGACGGTTTCCGGCAGAATACTAAAATTGGCGGACACAGTAACCTCCCTCTATGAAGCCTTACAAGAGTGGAAAAAACAGGGTCTTTATATCCTAATTCTAATAGAGCGTCCATAGCAGTCCTCCTGAAACCAGGGAAAGGCCACTTATTCTGTGGCAGTTATCGCCCCATCTCCTTTCTTAATGGCGATGTTAAGATACTGGCTAGTACCTTGGCGTCTTGTCTCAAACAAGTTATCCCGACCCTCATTCACCCCACACAGGTAGGCTTTGTACCAGGGCGCTCCTCAAGAAACCACTTACGTACCCTAGCGCATACACTTTGGGCCGTCCGAAACTCCGCAGAGGAGGCTGTTGCCCTTTCCCTTGATGCTGAGAAGCCCCTCCACCGTATCGAGTGGTGGTATCTTTTTGAGACGCTGAAACGCTTTGGCCTGGGGGAGGGGTTTATTGCTAAAGTCAGATGGCTGTACGATTCACCCACGACACAGGTCAACTGCAGAGGGTTCTTCTCTGCTAAGTTTCCCTGCCCCCTGTCCCCGCTGCTATTTCTATTGGCAGTTGAACCTCTGGAAGCCACTATTTGACGGTCGTCTACCATAGCTGGAGTACCCATTCCAGTAGGTCGCTCCACACTCTACCTGTATGCGAACGACATATTGCTCACACTTACAGACCTTTCACATTCTCTTCCGGCACTGCAAGATATTCTGGAGGAATTTGAAATACTATCAGGATATAAAATCAATTGGGAGAAGAGCGAAGCCCTACCCTGTCCCCGGTAACCACGAGGACGACTCTTACAACGCTCCCGGTCTCCTCGAAGCAATCACACCTTAGATATCTGGGGATCCTCATCAATTGGGGTTCCTTTCGGGGAATGATTTCGGGGCTACATAACCTCTTAAATCAGCACTTATTTCCCTACCTCTTCTCTTGTCCCTTACGACCCGATGGCAAACCCAACTGCAGACAGACTATGATATGGAGTGAGGGACCCGACAGGGCTGCCCCCTGTCACCGCTGCTATTTCTATTGGCAGTTGAAACTCTGGAAGCCACTATTTGACGGTCGTCTACCATAGCTGGAGTACCCATTCCAGTAGGCCGCTCCACACTCTACCTGTATGCGAACGACATATTGCTGACACTTACAGACCTTTCACATTCTCTTCCGGAACTGCAAGATTTTCTGGAGGAATTTGAAATACTATCAGGATATAAAATCAATTGGGAGAAGAGCGAAGCCCTACCCCTGTCCCCGGTAACCACGAGGACGACTTTTACAATGCTCCCGGTCTCCTCGAAGCAATCACGCCTTAGATATCTGGGGATCCTCATCAATTGGGCTTAGCCCACATGGTACAGGATAACCTGGAACCCTTGTTAGATCAAATCAAACGTGATTTTGAAAAATGGTCCCAATTAGGGCTCTCCCTGTGGGGAAGAGTGCAAGCTGTGTGGATGGTCACTCAGCCACGTTATACCTATGTGTTGGGGATGTTACCACTATTAGCCCCTTTCTCCATGCTCAGGACGGTAGACGCCTGCATACGAAAATTTGTATGGGGCTCCCTCAGACCGCGGCTCTTTAAAGCTAAACGCATCACACGGCGGGAATGCGGGGGACTGGGAGTTCCCTCCATAGAACACTACGCACTGGCGCTGCATCTCTCACAGTTGTCCTTCATGCTTCCAGATGTCTTGGACCCTCCTCTATGGGTAAAAACAGAACAGATACTCTCGAATTCGCCACTAGGTCTGGACCTGCTATATGGCTCTGGAGCCCCCTCGACCACATCCTGCCCATCCGTTAATACAGACCTCATTATACTCTTGACGCCGAGCTCACCGCCTTCTGGGAGTGATCCACAATACACACACAAGCACCGCTCTGAGGCAAAGTCCTGTTTCTTAAAAGGGGGGAGAGTGGTTAACTGGGGGGTTTGGCAGGTTAAAGATATCATATCCAGTGATCAACTCTTGGATGATGGGATTTAAATTAATTCCCAGAATTGAAAGCTGAATTTGGACTCCCCAATCATTGTTTCTGGCAGTACAGAGAACTCTCAATTGTCTCCGGAGTTGCTTGGGGCCCCCCATGGACCATACAACATTCTCCAATACTTTACTATTTACGAACATGGGGTTCCTTTCGGGGAATGATTTCGGGGCTACATAACCTCTTAAATCGGCACATATTTCCCTACCTCTTCTCTTGTCCCTTACGACCCGATGGCAAACCCAACTGCAGACAGACTATGATATGGAGGATTGGGCTGAAATTCTGGAAGCGCGAGAGCTGGGGGCCAGAGGCCAGAATGAAATTTTGCCTTTTTAAGACCTTGCATGACTTGTACTGAACACCCCAAAAACTTAGAGCAGCTGGGCTATTGCTCCGTGTGACTTGCTGGCGATGCCCCCATCCGCACTGTGATTTATTGCACATACTATGCAACTGCCCGACTGTACAACCATACTGAGAGGCAGTGGGGGTCACTCTAAGAGAGTCTCTACCCTTGCCAACCTCTCTACCGAACGCCCTGCTTGTCTTGCATGATACTAGGTATATACACAACATGTCCTGTACACAACTTCGCCTGTTACACAGTGCACTAACAGTAGCTAAACTTTGTATTAATTGATACTGGTGTGCGGCCACGGCCCCCTCCCATGACGAATGGTTGTCGGCAATGTTTCAAACTGCAGCTCACGAACGCATCATTTATACTCTACAGGAGAAGATGGAGGTATTCCTGCAAACATGGGCTCCCCTTCTCCGACTAGCAAATGCCTAATCTCCCCCTCCTTCCCCTATGTTCATTCTCCTCACCTCCCCCTGCCCTCACCCCTCAGCCCTCTCCCACTCTGCTAGCCATACTCGACTACTTGCTATCCCTTCCTGCCCACCTCCCCTCCCCTCTCTCTCTAGTCTTCTCGCTTGGATGCTATTTCATATTCTCTCTCCCTTTCCCCTCCTTCTTCCTTTCTCCTCTCTCTTTTTGTCCCCTCTCTTTATGCCTCCCCTGGTCTTTCCTGTCTATACTTCTTTCTAATCTTCCCTTTATTTCTTCTCTTCCATCGTCCAAGCATATTCTCCCTCTCTGTTTCTCCAGTATGTTACCAACCCCCAATGTGTGTGACCTTATACTTCATACATGACTCCCTAGTCCCTTTTATTGTATTGATACACTTGGCAATGTTATCCTTATACATGGAGCCCTGGAACTATTATGAGTGTCTCCCCCCATTTTCCCCATCAGCAGAACGAACACACGATCCCTTGAATATGCTGTCACTGGGGACATTAGTGCTAGGCCTAGCTTTGCACCACTGATTATAGTCCGCCTTATCATCTACCATTGTCAGGTAATCTCTACAACTGACGTGAATTGGCTACCCTACACTTATTCCTATCAATGTTCGCTTCTATCACTCGGTCCTTGTATCATTCTAAAAATTAGGAACCTTATTGAGGTTCTGCTCACTGTTCATGGATTGGGGATGCTGTTTTCTGAGAATGGAATACTTTTACTCTTATTTTGATTACTGTTCTTATTATTGTTATTTTGCTCCTTGGTTATGCTCCCTTCTCATGTCCTGGTGCAGTGTTTAATACCATGAATACCTATGTTTCTGGGTTCATGATTCTCAATAAAAATAAAGAAATTGCAAAACAAAAACAAACATTACTTAAAATTACATGTCCCACATTTTAATTACACAGCACCCTGCCCTATAGGCTACCTAGTGCTGCCCTTAGGGTGAATTATATGTAATAAAAGGAGACCTTAGTGCTTGGCAAGGGAGTTTAAATGCCTAATCGATATGGAGTGTGACATTGTATTCAGGCTGCAATGGCAGGCCTGGGGCATGTTTAGCAGGGCTACTTAATTGGGTGGAAGTGCTACAGGCAGATAGCATTTAATTAGCAGGCCCTGGATTATGTTATACCTATATATGCAAGGGACTGACAAGTAAATAAAATATGGCAATTAGATATTTGCCAATTCATATTGTAGGGAGAGAGCAAAAGCACTTTAGCACTGGTTAGCAGTGGTCAAGTGCATAGAGTCCTATGGTCAACAAAAATGATTCAGCAAAAAGTGGATGAGAAAAGGCAAAATGTTTGGGGGTTGCAGAGAAGGCCATTTTCAACATTCCATTAAAAAAAACTTCTCTTGCTGATTTCCCTGTAGCTGAGTTATTAGATTATTTTGTTATTGTCTCTTCCTCTACCCAATTGGGCTTGTGTGATATTGTCCTCTGGGACCAGCTGAAGTTTTTGTTAGCTCCTTTCTTGACTTTTTCCTACCTCTGTCCTTTTCCCTTTCTAACCTATATGTGGTGGTGCGGTTTTAATTAGGCCTGGGCAGAGCTCCTGGAGTTCCACTCCACAGAATTCTGTGTAGTTGATTTAAAACTCTGTGGAATTCTGCAGTAGCAGACTTCTATGAGCGGTGGAGTGGCACCCTGTCCTGAATGAGCCCGATTGCAGAAACCCTAAGCAGGGACAGGCCTGATTAGCCAGGCCTGACACCGCTTAGTGCTTCTGAGATCAGGCACATTCAGGACAGGGCCGTAAGAAGTGAAAGCTGCCATTTCACTTTCACTGACCTGCTCCATGTGTGTTGCACACAGGGCAGGCCGTGCACTAGAGGCCTGAAACAGCATCTTTCACTCCCTACGCCCTGGCCACAATTCAGCAGAGGATCGTAGGCAGTGAAGGCTGCCATTTTAGGCCTCTTGTGCACCAATGTGCACAAAAAAAGAAACAAGACAAGAGCTCACCTGGGTCCTTGTTGCCAGAAGCCTGGTGATTTGCCTCCCCTAGCCCCCTGCTCTAGGGCCCGGCCTGGGCTGCTGGCAGAGGGAGGCCTTTAATCATCCCGGATCCAGATCTGCAAGCACCAGCTCCAGCTCCTTCACCATCGGGCCACGACTGAGCAGAGCTCACTGCCCAACCTTAGTTTTAACATAAGGATTGAGTCATCCCATTTGCCCTAATCATTTCTGACAATATTGAGGATACAATATCTTTCAGAAAGTGCCAGATTCCACACATTTTAAAAGTCACACTTTGAATGTGGTCTTCTAACCTGCCAAATTGGCTAAAGGGGTGGAAACCATTCCTCAGGTATGGAGAAACAACCACTTTGTGAATTTCATCTTAGGTTCATGGCCTGACAGTTATCATGGTCAGTACAGCTCCAGGACATCCCAGCTAAAATATCGCTGGAATCAATTTTCTATTCCTAGTCATATTAGTTACCTGGATGAGGGAGTGAGAAACCCTTCAAATCTTCTCCCATAGAAAACAGTTATAGGAGCTATACTCAGGGGGGAAGCAGCATTGGATGAGTGTTTGTCTCTAATCAGAACTCAATCTGAAATGTACTAGACCTTCAGCTCTTTCTTATACTACCACCTTATCTGTGGTTAAAAGAGGATGTAAGAAACTCGAAAGGGTATGTCACAAGAGTAATGGTCTGTTGCAACTGTGACAGATATCCCTTACACCAAAATCAAAATACTATTGCTTTTTATGGTATTTCGATCTCAGCGGATTGGATATACATCACAGTTGCGACGGAGTAACCTCTACACTGAGATCTAAATCAGGCCCTAAATTAGAATTAAAACTTGATTTGTCAAATTATAATAAACTGGTGGCTTCCACTCAAGCAGAATTTTACTGTAAACACAATGTAGATGCTGAAAAGTCCTTGAAGGAAATTCTCAAATTAGTGAGATCACTGTTCTCACCAGGTTGCATGTCTTCTGCTATTAAGCAGTTGCAAGAGTTCACAGATCAGGTCTCTCAATAGTTTAAGCATCAAATAAGTTCCATCTGTCACTCGCTAGGTTCCTGGGGAGTTGAGTCTCTTCCTGACGTGGAGGTTGTCTCCAATTGTCTCTCCCCTTCTTCTGTGATCGCATGTGACCATGGTCCTTTTGGTGGATGAGAGGAGTCCCACTCTATCCCTTAGTCAGTCCTCTTTCAAATCCTGTCCCAGGAACTGTTTACATCCTTTACATGAACTATAAAGTTGAACTGTCCCCTAGATCTAATCCCTCTTAAGTTTTGGAATACAGCTAAGCCTTTCTTGGAACCTTGTAGTAACTCCTTAACCCACACCTAGATACTGACAGAGTGGAAATGGCCCCCTGTTTTTTCCAACTTTTGTCCCATTTCTCTTCTTCCATTTGCTGTTACAATCTTGGAAATGTATGTCAACTCTGTGCTCTCTAGTTTGCTGAAACAACATCAGATTCTCAAGCCTGTACAACTAGGTTTTCTTCTGACCTACAGTAATGAAACTGCCATGTTGTTGGTTTTAAGTGACCTGTGATTGTCAGTTAATTCTGTTTACCTTGTGGGTTTAGTTTGTCTCAATATGTTTGCTGCATTTAACAGAGTGTTGCATTCCATTCTTCTCTCCAGGCTTAGGGATGTCAAAATTAGAGTAGCAACCTCTTGATGGTGCAAATATTAGATAGGCATTGAGCAATCTGTCTTCTTTCTTTCATGTCATGTTTTAGAGCGCAAATATCTATATACATCCATTGGCTACTTTAGTTAGGTCATTTGGTGTCACTTGTATGAATCATGTGGACAACACTGATCATTGCGTTGGACAGGAAAGGGCAGCCTCCCTTGAGGTATTCCATCAGTGCATGTCTGTGGTACCTTTCCAGGCTTTGTTCTATCGTATTGAAGTTTAGTACGGATAAGACAGAGTTTTTGTGGGTCTCTCATTTCTCTCTGGGCAGACATTTCCTTCTATCTGGCCTCCAGCTTGATCTAAATTCATTATTTCAGTCCAATCTGTTAAAAACCTTGAATTCCATCTGGATGAGAACTCTGCGTTGGTGAAGCAGGCAAATCATCTAACATCTTCCTGTTTCCTCTTCTTGAGGGTTCTAAGGAAGATTGTTCTACTCCTACCTCTATCAGCTCACCAGATAATGGTTCAGGCAACTATTCTTAGCTGTCTTGACTACTGAAACTCTTTTTGGGTGCCCCACAAGGTGCCCTGAATAGTCTCAAGGGCATTCAAAACATGGCAGCCAAGTTTGCTCTAGGCCTGCCTTAGCATGCTTTATCCTCTTCTGCACTGTGCATGTTACATTGGCTGCTGATGGCGAAAATGATTACTTTTAAATCTTTATGCAATCCATTATTCCCTCCAGGCTTACGGAAGTTGGAATTAGAGGAACAGCCTATCCATAATGCAAATCTTACTTAGAGGATAGACATCAAGCAATCTATCTTCCTCTTTTCATGTCATCTTTTGGAGCACTTGGTCCAAGTGTCCTTTAGAGGCCCGCACTCAACCCCACCCTGTATGATATCTACATACATCCATTGGCTACTTTAGTTAGGTCATTTGGTGCCACTTGCATGAATTATGCAGAAGTTATGGAAGGAGAGGGTACCCTAGCTCAAGGTATTCCATTAGTGCCTTGAAGTTTAATACTGATAAGACAGAGGCTCTGTGGGTTTCTCATTTTAATTTGACTTATCCTTCTCCTCCTATGTTCTGGCCTCCAATTTGGTCAAATTTTCCTTTTCCAGTCCAGTTTAAAAACCTTGGTTTTCAACCGGATGAGAACTTCATGTTGGTAAAGCTGGAAAAATAATCTAACATCTTCTCATTTCATCATCTTTAGGGTTATCAGGAAGACTGTTTCTCTGGCAGCTCACTGGATAATGGGTCAGGCAACTAGTCTTAGCCTTCTTGGCTACAGTAACTCTCTTTTTCTGATCACTTCACAGGGTGTGATTAAAAAACTCCAGTGCATTCAAACAATGGTGAGTTAGCGCTTGGCCTACCTTGGCATGCCTCATCCTTTTCTGCACTGTGTGTTACATTGGTCTCTGGTGGCCAAATTAATTACTTAAACATTTGAATGCATTGTCCGTTGTGCCACATATTGATCTAGCCAACTGTACTTGAGGCAGAAGTTCAATATCTTTATCCTGATTGGGACCTTTCGTTCTATGGACGCTTCTCAATTCCAAGATTTCAGCAAGTTCACCGAGGCAGGAGAGCCTTTTCGGGGTGATTTTGAAACTATGGAATTCCCTACGTATCATATTGCTGGAAACTATGTACCTACACTTCAGAAAGTCCCTGGATACTTCTTTGTATTGTGTATGATTCATTTGTACAGCTGGGTAGAGAGGTTTTGGGTCTTTCTTTTGTTCTCTTTTTTGTTGTTGTATTTTCTTTTACACCTTTTTCACATGTTGCTTGATTTGGATTCAGCTCTGGATGGGGTAGTTGTTAGTCTCGTAGTGCCAGGATACATGTATGGAATTTGTGTGCTTATAAACCTCTAACATAACAGAACACTATAAGCTACAAGAGCCATTTCACTACAGCCTCCCAGCTGACCAGTGGTAACAGGACCTGGACTAGACCCACCTATTGGCACCTGCCTGCTGCCCTGTGAATATCTAAATGCCTCCTCTCAGGTCCTGGAGGGCTTTAGAAGTGTACTGCTGTGGTTGATTGGGACTTAAAGGACTAAAGTCAGAAGGTAAAATATTTGAACAGGATGAACCTGGTTAGTTCTCTATTGCGGTCAGCATCAAATTGCGCCTAGGTCCTATTCTACCACAATTTGTGCTTCCTGGCACCAGTTCTACTCACAACTTTACAACTTCATTTCTCCGGTTCTCCTAGATTTATGTCATTTTGGTGTCATTTAATTCATTCAGTACTCTATTTTATTGTATTTGATTGTTTTGCTTTTTAACCGTATTACTGTTTTAGTATGTCATAAATACTTTCCACATTACCTCTAAGTTAAGCCTGTCTGCTCTGTGCCATAACTACCTGAGGGGTAAATTCAGGTTTATTTAGAGATTGTGTTGGTTCATCCTGACAAGGACTGTGGATTTTACCTGAGGTGATACCTCAACTAATAGCTCAGTTTCTCACACTGACATTTCTGAGAATGGAGGACAGGGAACTTAGCCAGTGAAGTGGGAAACAGGAGATAGGTTCCTCCTAGAAATTCAATAAGGTTTGCTTGCTGCACAGGACTGCTGATTAATCCTCCTGATTACAGCCTTTAAGTACAGGGTGGGATTGCTCTCTTTGTTGATAAGAATATGAAGTGGTGATTTAGAAAGGGTCAGACGTTGTCTGTCTTCCAGAACACTGTCAAGTATGACTGTTGATTTCAAACACCCAAGAGACACTTTGCCACTGTGTGCCAGAGTGACTGTGCTGCTGAGCCGAAAAGACGTATGATCCCACTAAACTGCTGTTGCTGACCTTGAAGCGACTCAGCAGTCACCCCCGCACTGGAGACTGAAAGTAGACTGCATTGCTGCCTCGACCCAGAGAAGGCCACATCAGCTCAATTGCCAAATCACTTGATAGTTCATCAAGAAGGAACCCTGCCACGACATTTGTGGCATCAAATCTTCAGCCAAAGCTCTGTGCCTGAAATAGGGTCATCGACCAAAGACAGACACATGCCTGCCACTGTCTTCAGCCCCTATCATGCAGCCCATGTCTGCTCACTGGAAATGGGGCCGCTGACTCTCACACCTGCTGCAGACAATTCTTTACTGTAGGAGGGGGGGGACACAAACTGAACTGCGGTTGGCCGAGTGCGGCCTACAACAAGCTTGCACCAGTTGGTGATATAACAGCTGAGAGACTGAGTCCTGGCATTTCACATACCACACAGGTGGAAGGGGGATGGGGAGCAGAAGCAGCATTAGTATCGGAGGATAATAGTCCTGATAACATTTGTAGTGTGTAATATTAAGCTTTATGCATTAAAATAAGCCTCTTTCACAAAGGTAATAACTGGCTAGACAATCAATTTACTATGCTTTTGAATATATGTTGAATTCAGATCTTGCACCATTCTCACTATCTTCTTTGAAAAGCCTGTATGTGCGTGCCATCGCTACTGCTGAGAGTCAAGTGCAGAAGAAGTTTTACTTGGCCCAATTTGCAGAGCCATTATAAGGTGGAGCTGGGGAGACCAGAGGCGATCAACCCCAGCCGCCACAGATGTGACCCAGTAGCCCCCGGTTTCCACTGACCTCTCAAATGTGTCTGAGTGAAATCTTTAAAATTAAACCAAAGTGAAAAAAATGGAGTGGGATTATTATTAAAAAATCAGCTAACAGACTAAAGGAAACAATGAGAGGACAAAATCAAGGTAAGTTGTGGGTGTATGATTGGATAGAAGTTATTGGCTCCTCCTTGTCAAAGTGTATAGAGGGCCATCACCTAAGTACCCTTTGTGGGTGACTTGAAATGAAGATAAGGTGAGGAAGGGTTGGTGTTTCATAGCAGGTATGGGAAAATGCCTATTTTTGCTTGGTCACCCCCATTTTGTCTTAAATATTATTGCTGAACACTTGGGCACTGCTAGCCTGAGCCCTGTGTACGTGCTAGGGCCACTAAAACATGTAGAAATGTAGTAATATTGGCTTATTTCACTCTCTTATAAATGTGTGGTATATTGTACAGAAAATACATTTATGACATAGGAAGTAAATATAACTTGTGGACCGCAGCACTTATTGTGCTGTCCACTAGTGTGACAAGTGTCACTAGTGTGACAAGGAAAATATGGCTTTAGGCCTACCAGTGTAGCCTGACTTCTGCAGTTTAATAAACCAACAGCCTGACTTGTTAAAGTAACCCCTTTGTAAGGGGAATGTTCTTCCTTTAAAATTATGTCACCTCTATGTATGTTTTGTAGCCCACAGGGTAGGATAGATAGTGTTAAAACATGTGACATGTAGAAATATAATGTCACCATGTCTCTGCAGTGACCAGTCCCCAAAAGCTATTTTCACTGTGGAAGGCCATGACTATCGCAGGGGAAAACTAGAGTGTAGATTAAAATATTGATTCTGTATCTTGGGTCTGCACCAGCTAGAAAAGTAATATAACCTTTCTTTGCAATCATTAATAAAACCCCGATGGTGAATGTGCATTCTTAGTAAATATTACATTTTCAAAAATGAAATCTCCAGCAGCTCCCAATCATGTGCTTGACCTTAATGAGGTGTGTCGACTGCTCCCAGAGGGAGGTCAGTGGCCTAGTAGTGGGTAGTTGTTTACTTCCCCTAGTAGGAAGACCAGTTGATGTGGGTCTGGAAACTGAATGAATTTCAAAGGGGCCGGCACTGTCACAAGTAAACATCAGATTACACCTGGGAAGCACCAGACTTTGTCCCCATTGTCAGGCTTGCAGCAGTCCCACTGGAGGAAATTCTAACCCCAGGGGAAACTTCTTCCATTTATCACCTCTACGTATGCCTTGCAGCCCACAAGGTAGGGTTCATAGTGCTAAAAATGGGACATGTAAAAATGTAATGTTACCATGTATCTGCAGTGATCAACCATCAAAAGCTATTTTGACTGTGGAAGTCCATGACTATAGTATGGGAAAACTAGAGTATAGATTGAAATATTGATTCTGTATCTTGGGCTGTATCCCACCATTCTTTTCTGGGTATAACCATTCTTTTAAATCTTTATTAAGAGTGAAGTCAGTGGCCTAGTAGTGGGCAGTTACTATCTTCCCCTAGTAGGAAGACCAGTTGATGTGGGTCTGGAAACTGAATGAACTTCAAATGGGTCTGCACTGTTACAAGTAAATGTCAGGATACACCTGAGAAGCCCCAGACTTTGTCCCCATAGTCTGGCTTACAGCAATCCCAGTGGAGGTAAAGCTAACAGCAAAACTGGTCTTGAGTGACACAGGCTCTGTTTCTCCACATGGAAGTTTGGGAATAAGGTGCACCAATGGATTGTTTCTAGTAAGGCAAAGAGGGACTGCTGCAGATGTGGATAGGGTTGCTGCCAGGAACTTTTACCCCATTGATTATGAAAAGCCAAGAGTCACCTCCACCCACTAATAGCAGTTGGCAGGCATACATGTGGCACCTCAAGTAACCATCCTTAATACAAATATTTACTAAGATCAGGCTCTTTTATATTTGAATGTGCTTCTCTGTTGATTCAAAAGTGTTTGTGTGTGTGTGGGTTAGTGATACATGAGTACATGCATGAGGTAATGGGTTGATGAGTGAGTGCCCAGAATGAAGACAGGGTGAGCAGCTGAGTGCATTCCATTTCATTGTTGTATAATAACGGGAGTGGAAAACAACTTCATGTTGCCTATGGACCTGGGGTTTCCTCCAGCACTTTGTCCGTGCACACAGATTCATCATTCATTCATCAATCCATCACTTGGCAGTTTACCCATCCATACATTTGTCTATTCACCAAGCCAAACATTGATGTAATTACTAATCTGTTCATTTATCCATCCATTGGTTAATTCACTCATCCATTTATCCAAACATTCATTTACTCACCTACTAGTTAATCTGTGCACTATATCACTCACTCACTGTTTCATCTGTGGTCCCTCATCCATTTATTCAAGCGTGCACTCACTTGGCAATCCATTATTTCAAACTTTGGCTCATTTTGTATTCTCCCATTCACCAATCTGCACAGTAACAATTACAAATTTGCCAATCGAAAACTAAATACTTAAACATAATTACCTGACTCATTGGCTCTGACAATGTTTGTTTGTGTATTTCATTATTTTCCTTAATCTTCTTTATCTACTGATGTTCCTACTTCCCATGTATGTATCCACTCACCATGCTGGGCATGTCCTAGATCAAGTATTTTTCAATGTAAAGACTGAACCATCCAATTGCTTACCATTAGTACGGTGAGATCACCATCTAATTACGTTTCAATGACTAAAATCCGAACATAACCACCTTCCATTGGAGGAAACCCAAACCATGTCAAGAGCCTTCCACAAAATTCTTCCGGCAGACATGTGCCACTCCTTGGAAGCATATTCCCCTTCTCTTTCTGGGGATCTTGAATTGTTCGTTGAGTGCATGGATGACTGGATTCTTAACAGCATAAATGACTTGGCTCCTGTCTTTGTAGTCAGATTCCTCAGCACTAAAGAGTTGACTTCTTTGTTTGATGAGAACCTTAGGACTCGTAAAAACCTTGTAAATGTCTTGAGAGGAAATGGAGGAAAAGTTATCATTTGGATGGCAAGATATACCTACATATTAGCATTAAATGACTATTACTCGCAGGTCAGTTTAGTTAAAAAAACATTCTTTGAGACAAGGATTGAAGAGTCGGGCAAAACTAAAAATGTTCATGAATCCTGTTGCTGCCATCAGTGGCCTACAACCCACAGCTGAATGAGGTGACCTGCTGGCCTTGTATTTTCTTGAAAAAATTACTACTATCTGAGCAAGCCTATTTATTACCTCACAGGCTGCTGATATTCCCTTGTTGTATATTCCACCAGGTCCACTCCTGAGACGCCTATTCTTTTTAACTTCCCATCTATTTCCATGGCAGAATCATTGGTGGCCATTAAGTGCCTTTAATCAGAGTCCCTATCTGACCCATGCCCTCCCAGTATACTTGTTAAACCAGCTCAAGTTATTAACCCCATTGCAAATAGAGTTTTGAATTTGTCATTTTCTCCCAGAATGGTTCCAGTTCAATCGAAATATACCAAAATTCTGCCTTTAGTCAAAAAACCTACGGCTGATCCTAAAGTCCAAAGGAATTATAGGCCTATCTCGCCTCCCTGCCTTTTCAAAAAGTTTTGCAAACTCCCAAATCTCGGGATACTACTTAGAAATTAATATTCTCCTTCACCCGAGTCAGTCAGAATTCAGAACTAACTGCAGTGCAGAGACAGCCCTCTTAGAGATTGTTGAGTACATTAAGAGCACTTTAGATAAAGGGAGAAAGGCTGTCCTGATTTTGTTGAATTTATTGGCAGCCTTTGACACTGTTCCCGATGAGAAAATGCTGGCTCATCAACAATCCCTTGGGGTTGGTGGCCCAGCCCTGAAGTGACTGACTTCCTTCTTCAATGATGGAAGTAAAGAAGTTTGGACACCTCAGTTTTCTTCTTCAGTTGGTAGTTGAATTGCCCCGTAGATCAACACTTAGCCCTACCTTATTTAATGCTTATCTTACACCCTTGGCTGTGTTAGCTGAGACTTTGGTGGCAAAAATAATATCATATGCTAACAACATCCAGCTGCTTTTCACATGTGAAAAAGGTGAAGAGCTCAATGGCCTGCCCCTCTATTGTGTTCAACTGGCTGTCCACCAACCAAATAAAATGTAATCCTATCACAACTGAAATTGTGTTTTTTGCCCCCCTTTGCCAGGTTTTTGAGGACCTTTTTACCAACCAATGGCTCTCCCCTGGCCCTCAAAAGAGCACGGTAAAAAATCTAGGAATCAAAAATGACAGTGCTCTTCCTTTCCAACCATAAATTCATTCAGTGGCTGGCTCATTTTTCAATCTGTTATGCTCCTACCTTTTCTGTCTACAGAAGGTAAGAAAACGGTGATTCAGGCAACTTCCATACTTAACTATGGGAACGCACTATACTTGAGTCTTTCTTATAGACTTCAAGTGGTGCAGAATGGGGTGCTCAAATTCTTCTTAACCTTTACCGAAGAATCCATATGACCGCATCTGAAAGCAATTAGTTGGCTTCCTATCAAACACAGGAATCTTTTTAAAACCCTAGCCCTGGTTCATAAAGCACTACATGATAAAGGAGCGGGTTACTTGAGGAGAAGGATTTGTGACAATGCCCCCAGGAATTTATGGTGAGCCTATGGTCATTGAGCCAGAATACCAAAAATCTACTTGGCTGAGACTGGAGAGAGATGCTTCTCTTACCCTTGGCCGGTTGCCTGGAATAATCTTCCCCTGGAACCTCATATCACAATTGAGCTAGCCATCTTCAAGCCTGGCTCTTCAACAAGCTTCACATGATGATCAGTGAGTCTGCGAGCAGCCTTGCTGTATTCGTGTGCTCTATAAATCTCATACCACCATCATCTCTCCTCCTTTTTACTGCGAACCGGTTTCTCTTCCACTTAATCGTCTTTCACTCATAAACCTTCTGTATACCTTATCCAAGCTTGCGCTGGTTAACTCTTATGTCATTAGGCTCATACTACCTGTTTGCCTCACCTTTTCATCTTCCCCAAAACACACTTAGGCCCATTTTTAATAGAAAATGACGGAATGCGACGCTGCACCAAAATTGGCAGCGCTGCACTCTGTCATTTTCACAATGCAGGGATGCGCAGTATTTAATTGAATACGGTGCACCCCTGTGTTTTCCCATGCTGCAGCGCTAAATTTGCAGCTGAGCGCTAATGCAGCCTCCCTTGCGCCATGGTGCAAGGATGGCTGCATTGAGGGGGGATTGTTTTTGTGCAGGAAGGGACACCTACCTACACAAATAGAAAGAGAAAAAAATGAGGAGAAATAACATTATTTCTCCTCATTGCGCCCTGCTAATGCCACCGCTGGGGTGGCGCTAGATTTTGGCGCTGCCTCAAGTTTATGAAAACTCGCTAATCTGGGGCAGTGTCAAAATGCAAAGTATGTTGCTGTGGCACACCCACAGCAACACCCATTGCACACCCTTTCCACTCAAGGTGCTGCCTGTGAAGGGGCCATATTTACAAGGTGGCTTAAAGCCACCTTGTAAATACGGTTTAGGGCAGGGTTCTGCAAAGTCGGTCCTAGAGAGCCTGGTCCATGCCAGGTTTTTAGCATATTCCACATTTAGCAAAAAGATGTTTCGGAAATCTACATTTTTCTAAATGTGGATCTGCTAAAAATCTGGCATGGACCCGGCTCTCCAGGACCGACTTTGCAGAACCCTGGTTTAGGGCATAGCACCACTGGAGCGTCCAGAAAAGTGACACTCTGGTCACGGTAGGGGCACCTTAATTTCTCTTCTCAACCTCTTCTCTTCCATTTGTCTGGGAGGGACCATGGTTTCTGAAGGCTGGTGTCCCTCTGTGAAATTTGCTAAGATCATATGTAACTTATCAGTAGTCACTTGGAAACGTCATTGCACAGATAATATATCCAATTATGGAAACAATAGAAATTAAATATCTGGGTGCTGTTTTAATATATTTCTCACAGACATTCTGCTGTAGTTGCCTTCTGTGCATTGGGGCTGTGCTGATGTCTCCAGCTTTGAAGCTTAGAAAATGCACAACTGCTCCATGGTGGGCCAGGGTGTGGTGTGCCATGGAGAAGCAAAGGCTCCTCTGGCTCTTGATATTTGCACTTAAGTAGCAAATCTCTACTACCGGCCAAACGCAGTATATTATCAAGGACTGTCCAGTGGACCTATGCAAAATGTGAATAACACCTACCGCAACCAGTGGTTGAACTGATGTGACCTTCAGCTCCTATCAATGTATTCATTTTTCTGTATTATTGTGTGTGCATTAACTTTCTTTACGACATGAGGTCTGGAAGATTGCTGCAGCTATCGTGTTGCCTGGCATAAGCAAACCAATTCAAAGCTGATGGGTTTGGAGGAGAGATGGAGCTCCACATCAGCAGGAAGTTTTCTTTACCTTCTGCTTTTCTCTTATTCAGCTATTTTCTTCTTAGGTGCTGCTAACCTGATGTACAGATCAAATACTCCTAATATTAAGTGAGCAGGAGCTTGCCTCAATACCTTTTTTGGTCATTTATTTGCTTGTAAATGGATGGCTTGCCTTTCTATCCTTGTCATTGTTCAGTTTACAGGATAATTTCTGCATCACAGTGTTTTGAATGGATGCTGCATTATATCTTTCCACTGCTAACTTTAGCTCTTCACTGTAGCCTGCTCACAATAAACATTGTTGCCTGCTGCCACCGCCTGCTGTTGCCACTACCACCACAACATAATGACCATCTTTGAAATGCATAACTGTGTTAAATAATACAATAGGCATCAACATTATCAATTGGCTTAAAACAAATGCCACTAGTAATAGGCAACACTTTTCAACCAGGCTGCCAAAACTTCAAGGTAGCATTTTCAGCATTTGGCAGCTTCTATTGAGCTTCCTGATAGCTCCTAGTGTATACTGGTGCTACCATGTCTCCTAGTCTTCTGTATTGCATCAGCTTTCATTAGAAGGGCACCAGCGTTGTGCTGGCTGGTGATTCCATGAGTCCATGAGTCTGTGTAGCCCTTTAGTCTTGCCAGTCATCTGATGGCAGTGAGCAATGGTGAGTTGTTGGGAGGTAGGGTCGCTTAAGTATGATGGCTTTTGATCAGGATACAAGATGGCTGTATCAGGAGCAGTTTCTCTGACACTCCTATGTGACCTAAACGCCTAGTCTGCTCTTTTGGATTTCACATTCAATGAGTTACTCTTGGCAGCATCCCTGCAATACAGGCTTATTCCTCCTTTGCTCATCAGTCACTGAAAAGTGATGGCTTCAATCACTGTACCTGTGATTCTATTGATATCTAATAGATCTAGATAATTACATGCTGGTGTTACTTCTGGCTGGTATGACATCTGTACTCAGGCATTCACACACAAGGAAAGGCAAAACCAATACATGCATTGACAAAGCAATACTGATTGGCTTTGCTAATGCTATTAAGTGATGTGAGTACACCTGTTCCCTCTGCCATTAGGCCCAAAATAATAAGCTCAACCTTAATTATAAAGAATGTGGCAGGACCCTTAACACTGCCAAGCTGCAGCCTCCTCTGTTGGTGCTTCATAGATAGTGGGTTGATTTAAGCAAAGACTGCATGTGGTGTGGTGTGTTTCGGGGAGGTACAGACTTTACTGGTAGTGTAATATTCATTTTAATTTACAGAGCACCATAAATAATGGAGTTAATTCTGCTGAAGATTTGTCTTAGAAGTTGTATTTAAATTATTGGGGCACACAAAGTATTGAAATGTCAGCCTAAGGCACAATTGGAGCACACAACCATAACACAATTGGGCAATTGGTAGCAAGCAGACAATAGAAAGATGCTTGTCAAAACTGCAGAAGAATAAGAGTGGCACAGAAGCACAAGAGTGGCACACATACAAATGAATTTTGGATATCTTGTGGCAATACCTCCTGAGCCAGAGACAGGTTTCTGAACAATTACCCCTGGTGCTCCGCATTTTTCTAATGTGGAGTTGAATAGTTAGATTGTGCGTATGTTGCCAAAAGTTCTGTAGAGCTGGCCCCAAAGTGGATTTCCACTAATATAATATTTAAATTAGCCTAATTCAACATTAGCGCTAATGCAATTTGAGCATGTGTAAACACATTTTCTCATAAAGCACCTCACATAAATGAATACTACAAATGTGTTTGCAATGGCACATGTTCTCGCAGTAATATGTGCAGAAGTTATTTACATACGGCTACCTTTCAATGATAGACTAATTTAACTTTATCATGAACACTGCTTGCAAATGCAGAATTTAGCTGTATGGCTGTTTTTAGGTCGCAACCTACCAGACAGCTCAGCTGTGTGGCACACAAAAAACATCCTGAGGAGTTTCAGAATACCTTTTCCCCGTTGCTTGTCATTTGCTTTTTGGTTTGTAACTCACATTTAATGGCTTTCCATTTTCTGGTTTTATTTGCTTTGGGCTCCCCAGCTCGAGTTCAAACCTTCCCATGCCAAAGCCATGTTTACAGTATTCTTCCACAAACTCATTTTCTGTAATGAACAGACCTGTAAATCTTGTTCTTATCTCATCACATTTGCTGGGCATTTAAAGACTGAGGTCAAATGTCAAGCTGTGTCTTGGAGGGAGGCCGGTGTTTATTTTGCTTTTGGATGATTTCAAAGTGAGAATGTTTACAGGAAAGAGGAATGTAGCGTACTCTCTCCATGGAGCCTACTTGTGCCCTTTTTTTTACTTTTATTTTAGACACAGTAATATCAAAAGGTATCTCGTTCTTCAGCTGCACAAAACATTTGCCTTTCATTTGTGGGGCATAAAGTTCACTATTGGCATTGTCAGAGCGGGTAGAAGCATGGACCATTCTAAAATCCTGTTTGAAAACTATTACTTTAAAAAAATTAACACTTATTTAGTCTGATGTGCCAGTACTACAAAGATGAAAAGGTTCAATGAAATACAGTTTTGGAATATTTGCAGAGACTTTTTCATATTTAACACTTTTTTGCAAAATGCCTTTACAAAAGAAGGTGGCATGAATGTTAAGTGTGCAGGACACCCTTCTTACTTGCTTTCTTCCATGTTGAATAACTTGTAAATAAGTGCTTGCCCGTTTTCAACAGGGGACCACATGCAAAGTTCAGGAGTCCGCTTGTGGACTGATTTATTCTGATGCACTAGTACTACTATGATGAAACAGTCCTGCATGTGAATGAACAACATTATTGGAATTTTTGCTGAGACTCTTTCATATTTAATACTTTTTTGCAAAAATCATCTTCTTTATTGAGTCCATTTGATTTGTGAAATTGCCATTTTAGGAACAAAGTGAAAAACTGCATTTCAGTCTCATTTTCACCACAATATATGGCAATTAACACTGTTTATGGCCCATTGCATGCAACATTGTAACACAACATGACAATGCTTGGCTTTCACTTTGATGTGTAAAACATATGCTTTGTTTCTCACATCTGTGACAACTCGTTTTGGAGAGTTGAATAAGTTTAAAGGCTCTTTTTTATGAAAGTGTTTGTGTTAATATTTAGCTACTCAATAAGTAGGTATTCTATTTTCAACTGTGCCTTTTTCACATCACATATATTACTGGATATAAATGACTTCCTCATTTGTCCTTGTAGGTACAAGGGTCATGATTTGAACGGTGAAACAGATACAGTGGCACAGGAGCCAAAAGGTCTAGGAAACCCACTGAACATCCATTATTACTATTTTTAACTACTAAACAAGCAGTCACAATTGCAGGTATCCTACAGGCAATACGGTCATTATTAGAATGGTGCAGCAGGTTCAGCGGCACAGGAGTCAAAATATCTAGGAAACCCACTGAACACCGATTGTTGCTATACTTTACTATTAAACAAGCAGTAACAAGTGAAGTTACCCTGCAGGCGGTAGGGCTGTGATTTGAGCAGTGCATCAGGTACAGTTGCACATGACCTAAAGGTCTAGGAAACCCACTGAACACAGATTATTACTATATTTTACTACAAAACAAGCAATCACAAGTGCAGTTACCTTGCAGGCACTAGGGCTGTGATTGTAATGCTGCAGCAGGTGCAGTGGCACAGGGCCAAAAGATCAAGGTTCAGAAGGAAACCCACTAACCACTGATTATTGCTATATTTTGCTACTACCCCAACTCAGAACCAGCTATGGTCAATATCTCCCCAATCCCTAGTGAGTGTCTGCCATCTCAGTTATGACAGAGTAACCCGTCCTCTGAAATCTAAATCAGGCCCTTAGTCGGTTGTACTACTGCTAAGATGAAAGAGTTCGGTATGTGAATAAATGCAATTTTGGAATTTTTACATGTTTGTCGCAGAATGTCTTTGAAAATGAAGGTGGCCCAAAAGTTAACTGTCCAGGATACCCTAGTTACTTGCTTTCTTTCATTTTGATTAACTTGTAAATGAATGCCTGATCGTTTTGAACAGAGGGGCACACCCTATAGTGAGGAGTGTACTTGCGGTCCCCAGACTATAGACATACAGGGATGTTATAGCATATTTTGCACAGCAGCGCTGGCTTCAGTGCAACATAGCTGCAAGTAAGAAAAAAAAGATATAACGCAGTGAACACTGGCTCTGTCATAAAGCTTTTTTTTATCTTTACTCTCGACCATTTGTAACATGGCTAAAATACATTAGCAAAGCCAATAGATCTCGCCTAGGCAATGCCTATTGGTGTTGCCAATGCTTGTTAATAAAGTTGCATGTATAGAATGCATGCAATAACTCCATAACACCAAGAGTTAATGCCGGAATACAATGTGAACCCCTATGTTTACCTCAGAAATTAAGAATGCTAAGAAAGTGTTTCAATCTACACTCAATTCTTCTACTAATTGCTAATTTTCCCCAGACTTCCTCCCTGTGATGTGATCTGCTTTCAGCGGGTCAGATCTCCTGGAGGACAACAATTGGTCTGTAGTAGAACCATGTACTTTGACAGAGCCCGTTTTTCATGAAATTGCACTTTATACATTGCATGTGTGTGGTAACCCTACACGTTTGAACATTAGCTGCAGACTGCAGCCAGCACAACACATAAGCACAAGGAGGCAATCACAACTCCACATTCCAAAACTGTGTTGTCTGCAGCTCATGCAGTAACTTCTGAATTACTGTGATAGTGCTTGCACTGAAAAAATGTCCACAGTTCAGTTTAGCGCTATTTCATAAGGACAGAAGGTATACATAATAATACAGACCACATCAGTGCTTCCCAAATGTTTTAGAACCACGACCCAATTTTTAGAAGGACAAACTTTCACAACCCATTTAGCTTTCATGGTTATGACGCTGGCATTTTTTTATTGTAATTAAACCATCATGCAGTAGCGCACTGTCATTAGCATATAGAACATTTTCCAATGAAATGGGTACTAAATTTTTACGGACATCGAGTTTGACTGCTAAAAATATATTGCACAGAAATGATAATGTGTGGGTTTAAGTGAATATTTAGCATTTGCGCTTCACCAACAAAAAGTGTCTTGTTTTTGTTTTGAACCAATTATTTGCTTCATCACAATTCAGAATTTGAAAAAAGTGCTTCATTTTTGCTTTCTGATTTGCTGTGTCTAGAGTTCATTTCCAGGTATCTAAATGTTGTTTTGTGTTACAAAAAGTGGCATACTTCACCCTTCCCTTTCACACTTCATATGTTACAGCAGGATTGCCACATAATTCACTTTTTTTTTCCTTCTTTGATTTTAAAGTGAGAGGCGTTTGTTAGCACCAAACTCCATGTTTAAAAACAGAAATAGCTGGACATTTGGCCTCTATCATTGAAACAAAGCAAATGTGACAAGATAAATAAAGGCATTATTTATTGCTTAGACTTTCTTGACCACCCCACAGTTTTGGAAACCCTGAACTACACTATTAATAACAGAGCTAAGCACTTTCATATCCGTTTGATTGGTTGCTTTAGCTGCATGTTTATACTGATTTTATCAATCAAAATTCCAGGCAAACCTACATGTAGTGGAGTTGGAGTAGGACAAGAAGGTGATACCATAACTGTACCATGCAAAGGTGATTTGGACGGAACAATCATATTCACCTGCAGCAGTGGTGAATGGAGCAATCCAATGTCATACTGCATTCCTAAAAGGATAAATCAGCTTGTGACAGAAAGTCAGGTGAGTGTGAATGAATGACTGCCAGCTCCTTATGTTTATAGTGCCTCGGAGTGCACTGAAGCTGCCAGAAGTGGGCATATTGGAACTGTACATAGACTAAAAACAATGACTAAAATGAATAAGCAGAAGATTGAATTATATTTTATCATTACCAGAGAGTCCTATAGAGTGCACGTTCCCTATACAAAGACACACTTCAAAGCAAAATGCCTCATGCCAGTATCTCTGGGTGAATATTTTGGGGCCCATGATATACAGGTTCATATTAGGTAGCCTTGGGTCAAAGGCCTTTCTCATAATCCCTTTGTTGTTGTTTTCCTGAGAGTGAAGAAAGCACCTTGATGCAAAGGAAGAAGGAACCATGCCCAATCCAAAATGGCAGAGGTAGTGGAAGTTTCCTTTTGACCTTTGAATACATCGCAGGAACTAAAATTACATAACCTCACTCCTGGTAGCATAAAAGGAAGAGATGTCACAAAAGGAAGTGATGTTGCATGACTCTTGATCCTGACATCACAGGAAATGACTCTACCATACCAAAGTATAAACAAAGTACAAGTGCAAATGTGTTCAGGAAAAAATAAAATAACAAGCATGTTGCTAGCGGAGATCCACCACCATTATGGTTACTGGTCCGCTCTGCATGGTCACCCCTAAACTTTGTGCCTTCACCCCTCCTGTTTTCTGCACCCATTTTTGTTGGCTTTAGGACTCTGTGCACTTTATCACTTCTAACCCTTCCTAACATGCTTGTTCCCACCTTTTAACATGGTCAAATTAGCTTACACCACATTTAATTTACTTGTAAGTCCATACTATGATGGTGCTACAAGTCCCACGTTCAGACTGACCATAATGGAGCATGGGCTGGGTACAGAAATGAGGTCGATTCCCTGGAAGTTGTACCCTTTTGTCCTTGAGGCTGTGATGCAAGGTCTGGCATTGGTCTCCGCTGAACTGCATCGGATCCGGTGAAGCAACTGGTCAGGATCTGCAAAGTGATGCAAGGGCCTGCCTTCTGCTGCATCATTCTACACCGGTTCTTGTAAAGCTGATGATCAGGAGCTGTGAGGTTCTGCGATGGAAGGTCTTGCATTGGACTGCCAAACAGGCAGGTTCGAGTGCTCTTTGATGACAGCAAAGGGTACAGGACCTGGAATGGGACCTCTTAGGGATGCAGGACTCACTCTAGTAGGGGCCAATAGGAGGGCTCAGACAGGGTCAGGCAGGTCCAATTGCTGGCAAGTAGTTGCAGGCCAGATCTCTCAAAGATTTGTGTGTCCCTGTACCTCAAACGGAAGGTCAGTCAACATACACTTGGAGTCAGTCTGGATAGACTGGAATTGAGGCAAGCAGTTACAGTCATCCCTCTACAGACAGCAGGGCAGTCCTTCAACCAGCCAGGCAGTCCTCCTTCTGAATCTTGCATAGGTCCAGGAGTGCTCTAATGAATGTCTCTGAAGATCCAATATTTGTATCTGGTACCAGACGTTGTGGAGGGGGGCTGCCCTGCCTTCTCCTACACCCAACAATGGTTCTGAAAAGTTCTTCCCCTTTACCTGGTTTAAACTTCAACTCTTTGGGTATGTCTAAAGACAGGGCAGGCCTGATGTCAGGTCCCTATGTGTGTGCTGTAGGCAAAGGACTTTTGAAGTGTAATTAGGGCTAGGTATAGCTTGTCCCCGTCATCCAGTCAGAATGTCAGGTCCTGTCCAATCCTAAGCCCCCTTTTTTCTCACTGTCTGGAAGCAATACACACAAACTCCAACAACAGAGGCATTCGTTGTCATGTAACCCAAGACACAGACAGAAAGGCTCAATTGGTTGTGACAAGAAAATGCCAACTTTATAGAAGTAGCAATTTCAGATTTGTAACTTAAAATCAGCTTTTACCATTGAAGAGGTCTTTATATTTCAATTAATTTGTGTATAAATAGTACTTCTCTATCTGTTCCCAATCTAAAGTTAACACTTATTAAATATAATAATTTAACCCAGTGTTTCCCAATGAGAGCGATAGGCCTTACAACAGTGAAACATGAGTTTAAAGGTTTTTCACTATTAGAGCATATAACTCTTAAACACACATCCCCTACTTTGTAATACAATGCACCATGCCCCGTGAGCCTTTAGGGCCTTCCTTAGTATTTGAAATGAACAGTTAGGCTTGGCAAAAGGTTTATTTTGCAAGGTTGAGATGACAGTTTAAGACTGCGCTACAAGCTGTAGTGGCAGGGCTGAGACATGTTTTAAAGTGCTACTTCAGTGGGTGGCACAATGAGTGCTGCTGTCCGCTAAAAGCATTTAGTTTGCAGGCCCTGGCTGCAGGTAGTACCATATACCAGGAACTTATAAGTAGTAAATTAATGTCCCCCCCTCCTATGTTTGAGGGACAGAGCACATGCACTTTGCCACTGGTAGCAGAGAACAAATGCACAAAGCCCAAAGCCAACAGAAACAAGGTCACTAACATAAAGCAGAGAAGGCAAAAATATAGGGTGACCATGGAGAAAGGGTCAGATCCAAAAATATTGATTTAAAGTAATACAATGTTCATTTCTGAGAACATTTTTCCTTTTAGCCACAGGAAAAATATGAAACAGTTATACGGAGGATTACAAGCTAGGAGGGAGAGAGAGTAGTAAGCTAGTAAAAGAGTAAAAGCAGGGGGTTATGGAGAGAAAGGGGCAGTGCCAGGGAAACTTTGTGGATAATATGAATTATGACTGTCTCTTGGGAGGGAGAAGATTTCAGACACCATAAGGATTTAGTGGATGCAGAGTGATTCATTATCATATAAGTATGTTGTAAAGGTACGCAAGGTTATGAAAGTCTGTTAAGCCAGGGTTGGGGAGTTAATGAAAACTCTGAGGATAGGCATAACATGATATCCTTTGGGATTCATAAGACAAGCAAATTAGAATGAATATAAGACGTGATGTTTCATGATATGTGCTTTGTAGGAAGATAATTCTGAAGTTTACTTCCAGCTACTTTCAGTCTTTTGCGTATCTTGGTTGCTAACCTCCAATTTTACATCTCTTGTGTAAACTTCCCATTTTTCATTCCACTCCCTACAGAAATCCTGATTTAAGATCCAAATGTAGTTTGCGCCAGAATCTGGATTCCAAGGCCCTTCTTTATACTTTTTTAGCGCCGCGTTTGCACTGCTTTTTGGCGCAAAAATGGCGCAAACTTACAAAATACAATTGTATTTTGTAAGTTAGCGCCATTTTTGCATCAAAAGCGGCGCAAACGCGGCGCTAAAAAAGTATAAACATGGGCCCAAATGTTTTGGAATTCCCACACTCTGCAGCTCATGACCAGAATACAACCAAATGCCTATGAGATATTTCAAGCAGAGCACTGAATTGACTGATAGCGATCCTTTAACCAAAGACAAATGAGGCAACAGGAGTTTGACAGGAAATCATTTTTTTCATATGTTCAGTCTAGAAGATTAGGCCGAGCCCCTGTCACGACTTTAGGGCTCTCTTCTCCCTTTAGTATCTATTTTTCTCTCAGCAGCCCATGCACCACACAGAACCTAACTAACTGAAAAGCCACATTGGTTTTCATTCAAATATTTACATAGTTGTATACTTTTATTCGCGAATGACTAGGATATGTGAGCTTGCATTGTATTTATTCCTTTACTTACAGGTGGGAATTGTATATTTGTATTTAGGCAACAGTTCTAAATATTTCATAGAAAAATGAGCAATAAATGTATAAATATGGATGCATTATTTCAAATGAGGAAATTACTAAACAAGCAGTTTCCTGCATTGCTGCACATTTAGATCTTGGGAATTGTCCCATTTCCATATTCTCAGTTCCCAATTCAAAAGGGCAGTTTTCTTTGTACCCCGGGTACCATATTAACACTCTCCTCCCATACCATGTACTCTTCAGGTAGGCTGAATAAGGTCAAATGACCATTGAAGAAAGTAATTATCAGGAAATTGCTTTAGATCAGTTTGTTCAGTTTCTTTGAATTTAACAGTTGAACACAAACTACTTACTGTTTCAGCCCTACTCCGGAATTGCTTATTCCTTGTTCACCCTAAACATCAAATTGTGGCCAATGCACTAACTAAAATGTTAAAACCTGTAATTCCTTGGAGCATGTATCGCTCTCCCTTGAGTGTAATACCACAGAGGACATCACAAGACAGTGTTCAATCACGTGTACTGTAATTAGGCACTCAAAGTTAAGTCTGGGGAATATGTATCAACACCACTTAGTATGTAGAGGTCATGCATAGGGGGCAATTTCTCCAAAAGGTTTTATTGGCACCAGGAGGATTTACATCTCTAATGGGGCTAATTAGAATTATTGAGAAGACACAAACAAATTCTGTGCTAATTTAAGTGAACATTATATGCTGGTGAAATCCTATTGGCTCTGTCTGGCCTGGATGAGTCATTGATTGATACAATATATGAAATACCCATTGTGAGATGTTACCCACAGAGAGCCACACAGATGAGTTGACTAAGAATTATTCATGGATTATAGTCAATGGGGTGTTTGACTATATGGAACGAACAATGCAGGTCAGTGTAGGTAAGACATATGTCAAAAAAAGCTAAGCAGGCAAAGTTATCAATATCCCTGAAGGTACATCTTCAAACATAAAAAATGCATGCCGTCTCTGCAGCAATAAAATATTTTTACCATTCATTGATATTATTTGATTTTGTTTTCACTTGGATCTGACTGTATCAGACTTCTCTGCCTCTTGTGAGGAACAGGAAGTTTTAAAATGTTCTTAACTTTTTATTTTATCCCCTCTGAACAATGAGGTCTGTATTTGTACCTTGGTTCTCAAATACATCTGTGAAATGGACCAGTTCCTCACCTCAGAACAAGCCTCACAAGTAAATTTAAGTGCGGTCTATCACAGGTCTTGCATAGATGGGATATAACCTTTCATTACAAGCCTGTTGTTAAAGAGTTCAAGTGGATGTGAAAAGAAGCCCTGCAAAGCATTGGGTTCCTTTCATAACAGAGAGGAAGAGAAATGGTCATTTGCCACTAAGAACCTGGTTTTGCCATTTTGTTAGTCAACATGTGTGAGCTACTTCCAATCATATACATACACAAATACATTTTAAGATTTCTCTACTGATCACACTTTAAACACCTAATTAAAACTTGTATTTGAGACCCATGGAGCTCGAACACATCAGTGAAATAATATCTAAAAAATAATACTTTGAAAGTTATTTGTTTAAACCGTTTTTTGTCACTCAGTGTAAGAAATGGTGTTCTCAGTTCAGGGGGGTGGAACCCTTCTCGAGCAGCAACCACAATTCATCTCAGGATGAAGTCACAAGAAAACCCTTAATTAACCTATGCTCAACCCTCAGGTAGCTTGGCACAGAGCAGTCACGCTTAAGTCAGAGGCAATGTGTCAAGTATTTTTGCAACACTTCAAACAGTAACACAGTGAAAACACAAAACAAAGAGGCACACAACCGATTTAGAAAAATAAAATATTTTTTATTAAATAAGTAAGACCAAAATGATAAAAATTCAATCAGTAGAACCAGAGATATTCAGTTGTAAAAATTTCAGTAAAATTAGCACCAAATCACAAAACACGAACTAGGGAGATCTGGTCACTCAGGACCAAGACAAGTCACACGTTCAGGCCAACCACAATGGAGCACTGGCCATCTAAAGGGACCCAGTCAGGCCTGCTGAACAGAGTACTTTAAGTCCTGGTTTGCGGAGAGATGCAAGGACCCAAGCGGAGGATGCAATATACCGCTGAATCGACGCATCGGTTCAGAGATGAGAAGAGGCTGCAGTGTGAGGTCCTGCATCGTCGTCTAAGATCCAGTCAATGAGGGCTTGCTGTGAGAAAGCAGCCTCTTTCTGTTTGGCCTGTTTGTGAGTGTGTGTCAGTGTGTTTTTACTGTGTCACTGGGATCATCTCAGCCAGGACCCCAATGCTCATAGTGCTTGTGCTTGTCAGTGTGTTTTGCCTGTCTCACTGGGATCCTGCTAGCCAGGACCCCAGTGCTCATCGTTTGTGGCCTAATGTGTGTGTTGTCAGTAGTGCTTACCTGTGTCACTGAGGCTCTGCTAACCAGAACCTCAGTGCTTATGCTCTCTCTGCTTGTAAATTTTTCACTATAGGTTAGTGACTTAATTTCCCAATTCAAATTGGCATGCTGGACCCCCCTTATAAGTCCCTATTATATGGTACCAAGGTACCCAGGGCATTGGGGTTCCAGGAGATCCTTATGGGCTGCAGCATTTCTTTTGCCACCCATGAGGAGCTCAGACAAACCCATCCACAGGCCACAACCCTTGCACACACTATTTCACAACCATTTTCACTGCACGTAAGTAACTTATAAGTCACCTATATGTGTAACCTTCACTTGCTGAAGGTTAGGTGCAAAGTTACTAAGTGTGAGGGCACCCTTGCACTAGCAAAGGTGCCCCCACACACATAGTTCTGGGCCATTTCCCAGGACTTTGTGAGTGCGTGGACGCCATTACATTCCTGCACTACATATAGGCCAATACCTATATGTATAATACCTATAATGGTAACTCCTAATATGGCCTTGTAAGGTGTCTAAGATCATGGAATTGTCCCCCCATTCCAAATCTGGTATTGGGGAGCCAATTCCATGCATCCTGGGAGCTCCACTATGGACCCCCAGTACTGCCAAACCAGCTCTCTGAGGCCACAGCTGCTGCCACCTCACAGACAGGGTTCTGCCCTCCTGGGGCGTGAGCAGCTCAGTCTCAGTAAGGCAGAACATAGCATTTCCTTTGGGAGCAGGGTGTGACACCCTCTCCCTTTGGAAATAGGTGTTACAGGCTGGGGAGGGGTAGCCTCCCCCAGCTTCTTGAAATACTTTGAAGGGCACAGATGGTGCCCTCCTTGCATAAGCCAGTCTACACTGGTTCAGGGACCCCTTGTCACCTGCTCTGGTGTGAAACTGGACAAAGGAAAGGGGAGTGACCACTCTCCTGTCCATCACCACCCTAGGGGTGGTGCCCAGAGCTTCTCCAGTGTGTCCCAGACTTTGGCCATCTTGCTTTGCAAGGTGTGGGGGCACTCTGGAGGGCTCTGAGTGGCCAGTGCCAGCAGGTGACATCAGAAACCCCTCCTGATAGGTCCTTACCTGATAAGGTAGCCAATCCCCCTCTCAGGGCTATTTAGGGTCTCTCCTCTGGGTTCTCTTCAGATTCTAATTGCAAGTTTACAGCAGGAATCCTCTGCAACTACTACTTCATCCTCTGACCTCTGATCAACTGCAGCCTGCTCCAGGAACCCCTGTAACAGCAACAAAGTATCCACAAGGGATACTTTTCCTCTGCAACTTCAGCTCCCAGCCAGCAACTGCAACGGTTTCCATGGTGTGCACACTCTGGGGACTCCCTGTCTTCACCCTCCACCAGAAGGACCGAAGAAATCTCCCGTGGGGTGACGGAGTCACTCCCCTGCTCATGCAGGCACCTTCCAAGTCAATGACCGGTATTCCTGGACTCCTCTCACAGTACTGATCGTGCTCCTAGAAACACAGAGGGTGGACCCCATTGTCACAGACTGTCCTGAGGTCCTGCTGTCCCAATTTGGAGGAGGTAAGACATCGCCTTCCCTGAGAGTGACAGTACCCCTGTGCACAGCGTCTTCTTCACCTCCTGAGGCCTCTGTGCACTAGTTGCAAAATTCCTTCGTGCACAGCCTGGCCCATGTCCCCAGCACTCCATCCTGTGATTCTCAACTTGCTCAGTTGTTCTCCGGCGGAGTGGGACCTTCCTTTGTTGTGCTGCACGAACTGGGTTGTGCACCTCCTTTGTCCCCATGTCCTGGGACTCCCGTGGGTGCTGTCTGGCATTCTGAGGGCTCTCTAAAGTGCTGAGAGATCCCATCTTCCTTGCCACACAGAGTTGAGGACCCCAGGTCCCTCCTGGTTCCAGCCAGCACCATGTTGCCGCAAAACGCACATTTGTGTTAACCAAGGCTTGTTGGTGATTTCCAACACAAAATCTCATCTGCCTCCATCTTCACATCATGGGACATCTTCTGCATCACGCAGGAACCCGCTGGCATCTTCCTAAGGTGCATTCCTGCAGTCTTCATCCAACCAGGGACTCTTCTTTTGCACCCTCTTCTGGGTTGGCAGGGGCTCCCGCTCTTCTTGGAACTTCTTTCGACTTCTCGACTTGGTCCCCTTCTTTTGCAGGTCTTCAGGTCCAGGAATCCAGCAGTTGTTGTTTACAGACTTGGTTCGTTACTGCAAAATCCCAATCACGAGGTGTAGTGTGTCCTAAGGAAACTTGCAGTACTTTACTCCTGCTTTTCTGGGCTCTGGGGTGGAGTAATTTACTTACCTTTACTGTATTCTTACTCTCCCAGCGATTCTGCACACACTACACTTGTCTAGGGGGGAATTTGTGATTTGCATTCCACTTTCTTAGTATATGGTTTGTGTTGCCCCTAGACCTATTTTCTCCCATTGGATTCTATAGCATTTCCTATTGTTTGCACTATCCTATGTCTAATTACTTACCTTATTTTGGTCTCTAGTGTATATATTGTGTATAATAGTTACCTCCAGGAGGAGTATTGTCTCTAAGATATTTTTGGCATTGTGTCACCCAAATAAATAGCTTTACTTTTGGTTACACTAAGGCCCTCATTACAACCCTAGCGGTCGATGTTAAAGCAGCAGTAAGACCGCCAACAGGCCGGCGGTAAAAAAAAATTGAATCACGACCATGGCGGGAACTGCCAACATAGACAGCCACTTTAACACTCCGACCGCCACGGCGGTAGAAACAAACACTGCATCGATCACCACCAACAGACAGGCGGAAGACAATGTACCGCCCACACTATTATGAGAGGCCAATCCGCCACCTTTTCCGGGGCAGAACCAACGCAAACAGAAACACGGCGGAAACAGGACTTGGAAGGGAAAACACTCACCTCTCCATACCCCACGAGGAACCAGGACGCCATGGAGCCAGAACTCCAAATACTCTCTGCAATGGTATTCCTGCTCCTCTACCAGGAGCACGAAGACGGCGACGACGACCATGATGAGTACTGCACCTACAGCGCAGGGGCGGGGGGAGAGAAAAGAAAGTGACACCCACACACAACATGCAAAACCCCCACCCTCACCCACAACAACATACACACAAATACATGCTGCAACATTACATTTACACCCCTCCACACCCGCTGGAAGAACGCAAGGACAAAAGGAAATTAGTTGAACGAGTGTAATAAATAAAAATCCATTAGTCAAAACTTTAAATACATTGTAAATACAATTATGTACACCAACTACACAAGTCCGGATAGTGCACCATACATAGTCTGTGGACCACTGGGCCTAAAAAGCATGGGCGAGGCCCACACTCAATACCAGACTTCAAACGGAGAGAACACTGCAGGAGCATCAGATCGAAATGAAACAGGCACCTCAGGTGGAAGGGAAGGGGGGGCACCTCAGCTGCATGAGTGCACGACGCCAGCTCCACGAGGGGGCTCCATGTCCACTGCTGTATCCTGGGGAGTGCAAAGCCACAGTCTCAAAAGTCTTTACAGTGGGTGGTTTGCCCACTGCTTAATCCTGGGGAGTGCAAAGCCACAGTCTCTCAAGTGGATGCCTTTCTCGACTGGTTCTGGAGGGGGCTTTGTGCCAAGAGTGCTTCATCCTGCCAAGGACTGAGGTAGTGGATGTGATACTCCACTGGTTCTGGAGGGGGTTTTATGCCCAGAGTGATTCATCCTGCCAAGGACTGAGGTAGTGGATGTGATAATCCACTGGTTCTGGAGGGGGCTTTGTGCCCAGAGTGCTTCATCCTGCCAAGGACTGAGGTAGTGGATGCCTTTCTCCACCGGTTCTGGTGGGGGCTTTGTGCCCAGAGTGCTTCATCCTGCCAAGGACTGAGGTAGTGGATGTCATACTCCACTGGTTCTGGAGGGGGCTTTGTGCCCAGAGTGCTTCATCCTGCCAAGGACTGAGGTAGTGGATGCCTTTCTCCACCGGTTCTGGTGGGGGCTTTGTGCCCAGAGTGCTTCATCCTGCCAAGGACTGAGGTAGTGGATGCCTTTCTCCACTGGTTCTGGAGGGGGCTTTGTGCCCAGAGTGCTTCATCCTGCCAAGGACTGAGGTAGTGGATGCCTTTCTCCACCGGTTCTGGTGGGGGCTTTGTGCCCAGAGTGCTTCATCCTGCCAAGGACTGAGGTAGTGGATGTGATACTCCACTGGTTCTGGAGGGGGCTTTGTGCCCAGAGTGCTTCATCCTGCCAAGGACTGAGGTAGTGGATGTGATACTCCCCTGGTCCTGGAAGGGGCTTTGTGCCCAGAGTGCTTCATCCTGCCAAGGACTGAGGTAGTGGATGTGATACTCCACTGACGGTGGTGCAACATGCAAGCTGCCCAGACTCCTGGAACAGACCACCAGCCTTGTACGACTGACCACTGGGGATGGCAGCCATGTCTGCATTGGTGCCACTGGCTCAGGATGTCACCAGGCTGCTGGAAGTGCTGGCGGCGGTGTCAGGGGCATCAGTGCTGGTGGCGGTCTCAGTGGCATCGGGCTGGCGGCGCTCTGAGTGGCATCATTGCTGGAGGCGGGCTCTGTGGCATCAGTGCTGGCAGCGGGCTCTGTGGCATCGGTGCTGGCTGCGGTCTCAGTGGCATCGGTGCTCGCGGCAGCCTCTGTGGCATCGGTGCTGGCGGTGGGCTCTGTTGCATCGGTGCTGGCGGCAGGCTCTGTGGCATCAGTGCTGGTGGCGGTCTTTGTGGTGGCATTGCTGGTGCCGGTCTTTGTGGCGGTGGTGCTGGTGATGGTCTTTGTGGCGGTGGTGCTGGTGGCGGGCTCAGTGACTGCGGTGGTGGTGGCAGGCTCAGTGACTGCTTTGCTGGTGGCAGGCTCAGTGACTGCGGTGCTGATGGTGGTGCAGGGTGCGGTGCAGGTGGCGGTGCTGGTGGTGGTCTTGTCCGCCGTGCAGGTTGGCGTCAACGTGGACCTGCCCTTGATTTTCTGGCCCTTCCCCACCTTGGATGGTGGCGCAGCTGTCTTTCCACTATCCACTTTTGTTTTGCCTGAGCCCTTGGTGGCAGGTGTTTTTGCCTTCTCCCTCGGGATGTGGGCAACCTTTTGACTTTTGGAGGTGGCAGAATGTCCTTGCCCTCGCTCTGTGGAACACTGGCAGCCCTGATGTTGGGACCTGGAAAGGCGGGCCCGAGGTGACGGACGGGGGGGAGGTGTAGGGAAGAGGTCAATAGTAGACAGGAAAAGCTTTTTAGACACACTGGGACGGGTAGATGGAGTGGGTTTGGGAGTGGAGGAAGAGGTAGTGGTTGTAGGAGATGCATGTTTGATGACTTTGGGTGAAGGTGCATGGGCTGGAAGCTGTTGTGAGGTGGATGGCTGTTGGGTGGGTGTGTGGCTGCGTTTGTGTACTTTGGGAGGAGGGCTCACAGACACACTGAGAGAGGACACAGGGGATGTGTGAATGGTAGTGGGGTGGTGAGTGCACGTGAGCGGTGTGTGGTGATGGGCGTGCTGGTCGGGAGGTAGTGGCTGAAGATGTAGTGCATGCAGGTGTGAGTGGAGACGAGACAGGGAGGGAGGAGGGAGATGTGGAGGAGGGGGACACAGTGGAGGCAGTGGATGTTGGTGTGTCTGCATGGGTATGATGCTTGTGTGAGTGCCTGTGGGATGTGTGATGCTTATGTTTGCCTGAGCCACTCTTGTGTGTTGAGGTGTGTGCATGCTGGTCTGATGGTGTGCTTGGGATAGGCTGAGCTACAGGGGATTGGGTCTGGGTGGAGGAGGTTGGAGGGGGGAGGCTGAACACAATGGCTGCCCTCTGTGCTGAGGCCAGAGCCTGAAATGCTCTCTGTTGGGCTGCCTGGCCAGAATGAATGCCCTTCAGGTATGCATTTGTTTGTTGCAAATGCCTCTCTACACCCTGGATGGCATTCAGAATTGTGGACTGCCCAACAGTGAGGGTTCTCAGGAGGTCAATAGCCTACTCACTGAGGGCAGCAGGGCTGACTGGGGCAGGCCCTGAGGTGCCTGGGGGGAAGGAGATGCCCACCCTCCTGGGTGAGCGTCCACGGGACACATGCTGAGGGCCTGCTGGGAGGGTGGTGCTGGTAGGGGGGGTGGCGGCCGTACCTGTTTATGCGGGGGGCACAGAGGGGCCTGCCACTGCAAGGGAGCTCCCATCAGAGGAAGAGTCGCTGTTGCTGATGTCACCTCTGGTCCCCGCCGTGGAGATCCCCTCGCCCTCCGTCCCACTGGTGGCTTCAGACTCCGTTGTCTCACCCTCCAGGGCCATGTGGGATGCAGCTCCCTCCTGCTCTGGTGGCACTGCTCCTCCGCCTGATGATCAGTGCATGCAATGCCACTACCGTTGGCGGACACTACAGACACAGCAGCCCTATGCACTACGCCATGCACTTAGAGTTCCCTAATTGATCACAGGGACATGGGTACAAGGCCTATGCCCGATTGCTGCACACATGGAAGTCACAGGAGCCTTACTAGGTGTAGTTGGCTCTTACCACTGGTGGGGTTGGGGTGCCAAATAGGCTGCCTCACGAAGGGACCTTGCCTATAAAACTCGCCCTGGCCTAGGGGAACCCACAGCCCACCTCCCCCACCCAGACACTTCTTAATGCACGCAGAGTCAGATGGATGTGACTGTCCACACCCCCTTGTGGCTGCTGTGATGTCCTCAAGCGCCCATCCAACTCCAGATAGGCCACCGCCAGGATCCCGTACATCAGAGGGGTCATGGTGCGACAGGCACCCCTCCCATGTTGGGAGGCCATCCCCATCTGGGCCTCCGCCATCTTCTTGCTCCAGCGGCGAATGTCCTCCCATCTTTTCCAGCAGTGGGTGCTCCGTCTGTGGTGGACCCCCAGGGTCTGGACGTCCTTGGCGATGGCACGCCAAATATCCTTCTGGTTGGCGCTGACCTACAGGAATAGTACTGGGGAAAAAGGAAAATCTTTAATCATCCGGACCGTCACAGTCATTGACCCACGTTCCCACCCTTGCCCTGATGCACATACACTCACCGTCCGCTCATGCAGGCATCAGTCCCCCCGTTTCTTTCATCCACACCACTCCAAACAGGCATTGCCGATACAGCATGCTCATAGTGTACTCACCTGTTTGTCTGGCGGACCGTAGAGTAGCGTGTACTGGGGGAGGACCCCATCCACTAACTTCTCTAACTCCTCTGAAGTGAAGGCAGGGGCACTTTCCCCAGAGACATGAGCCATCGTCGCTTCCAGACTGAGGTCACAGCAGCACTTGCAGTGTAGGTCCTCTCCTGTCGAAGGTCAGGTATCAAGTCAGTGAAGAGACAGAAAATGTCAGTCACGTCCGCGGTGGTGCGTATCGTCACCGCCGGCGTACATCATCATTGGCTCCTGGGACCCTTAGGGTCCAATGTTAACCAATGCAGGATTGCTCCGCGGTCTTTGACCGCCTACCGCGACGGTGTACAACGCCAGCGCAGTTACCTCATATCCCATTGTCCCACCTTACAGGCAATGCATCCGCCATTTAAGCGGGCCACATGGCATTAATTTTAAATGCATCACACCTATCTAGGCCTTGCATATACATATTGACACGCACATTGCGCATTGACAAATGTGTGCAATAAACATTTTTTTAATACCTCAGTGTTGGCTGACTCTCTGCTCTCTGCTCCCTGCTCGATGTTCTCATCCAATGGGCACGTCCGCTGAGGCAGGTGAGGAGATGGCGGTATCCTCCGGTGTACAGACTGCTGGTGGACCTATCGACAATGGAAGAGATACACGTAATAGTCACCTACAGACTTGATCGTGCAACAATCCATGAACTGTGTGCCCAGTCGGAGCCGGACCTGATGTCAGCTATCCGCCGTCCCACAGGAATCCCCCCTCTAGTGCAGGTCCCGTCAGTACTCCATTTCCTGGCAAGTGGGAGTTTTCAAACTACAGTGGCCATTGCATCAGGGATGTCCTAGCCTATATTCTCAAACGTGTTGTCCTGAGTATTGTCTGCCATGCTGAACCACGTGTGCAGCTACATTGTTTTCCCACAGGTGGAGGATTTGCCCTCAGTGAAAGGTGACTTCTATGCCCTGGGACATATCCCCAACACCATAGGTGCCATTGATGGGACACATGTGGCCTTGGCACCCCCTGCAGGATTGAACAGGTGTACAGAAACCGGAAGAGCTACCATTCAATGAATTTGCAGATGGTGTGTTTGGCCGACCAGTACATCTCCCATGTGAATGGCAAGTTTCCAGGCTCAGTGCATGACGCTTAAATTTTGAGGAATAGCAGCATCCCTTATGTGATGGGGCAACTCCAGAGGCACCATGTGTGGCTAATAGGTGAGGACAAGGACCCTATACCCTCTGAATAGTTGTCTGGGTCTGGGGTTGTCCCTAAGGGTTAGTGTGTGTCTAACAGTTGTCCCTCGTTATTTTCAGGTGACTCTGGTCACCCCAACCTGTCATGGCTACTGACCCCAGTGAGAAATCCCAGGACGAGGGCAGAGGACCGGACCGCTACAATGAGGCACATGGGTGAACTAGGAGAGTGATAGAAAGGACCGTTAGCCTCCTGAAGGCCAGGTTCCGGTGCCTTCATATGTGGTTCTCTCTACTACTCACCAAAGAAGGTGTGCCAGATCTTCGTGGCCTGCTGTATGCTGCACAACCTGTCTTTGAGACGACAGGTGCCTTTGCTGAAGGAGGATGATCCAGAAGGAGGTCTTGTGGCAGCTGTGGAGCCTGTGGACAGTGAAAAAGAGGAGGCAGAAGAAGAGGATATTGACATCAGAAACAAAGTTATCCAGCAATACTTCCAGTGAGACACAGGTGAGAAGATGTCACTGGCTCACACATCTCATACAATTGTTAGACCTATCATAAGTCTGTCACTTTCGCCCAGTGTATGGACCCTAACTTGTCACTTTGCCTTTCCATTTCACAGATGTGGGTCCCACTGTGTGACCTCTGCTATATTACCTCATGGCCTAAAGCTGTGTGACATAGGTATGTTGACAATACAATCGACATTGCTATTTTCCTTAGTTATTGCAAATACACATTTGTGAAAGCACAGACTGACTCCAGATTGTTTTGTGATTCAAGGGTGTTTATTTCAGTGCAAATTAGTGGAGGGGGTTGTAAAATGGGCAGGGGTGATGGTGGAGGATTGTCCATGGCAGAGTCCAGTCTATTTATTTCACAGGTGCATTGTCCAAAGTGGCATAGGAAGTGGAGCTAGGGCAGTTGATGGATGGACAGGGTGACGAAGTGGGACAGAAGGATGACATTCGGGGTGGTCTCATTTCCTGGTGGGGGTCTTTGTATTGTTCTCTGTCTTTGTCCTGGATCTCAGGGACCGTTTGCGGGGTGGTTTTCCATCTGCAGGGAGTGGGGTGCTGGTGTCGTGGTCCTGTGGCAGTGCCTCCTGTCCACTAGCAGATGTGGTGGGCTGTTCATCATCCAGGCTAGTGTCAGGGGCCCCTTATTGTGTCACAGTGTCCCTCCTGGTGTCCACAAGGTCCTTCAGCACCCCTACAATGGTGACCAGGGTGGTGTTGATGGACTTAAGTTCCTCCCTGATCCCCAGATAGTGTTCCTCCTGCAGCCGCTGGGTCTCCTGAAACTTGGCCAGTACCATTGCCATCGTCTCCTGGGAATGATGGTACGTTCCCATGATGTTGGTGAGGGCCTCGTGGAGAGTGGGTTCCCTGGGCCTGTCCTCCCCCTGTTGCACAGCTGTCCTCCCAGTTCCCCTGTTGTCCTGTGCCTCTGTCCCCTGAACCGTGTGCCCACTGCCATTGACCCCAGGTCCCTGATTGTCTTGGGTTGGTGGGTTTGCCTGGGTTCCCTGTAGTGGTGGACACACTGCTGCTTGGGGACAGAGGGATGGGCCTGCTGGGAGGGTGCTGTGCTGGTGTTTCCAGAGGGGGAGGCTCTGTGGTGGCATGTGCCAGGGTGAGGGGAACCGACTGTCCCGATGTCCCTGATGGGCCGGGCTGGTCATCTTGATCCAGTTGGACAGAGCTGCTGTCATCACTGTGGGCCTCTCCTGTGGGGGGAGTGGAAATGTCTGGAACCTCCTGTCCGGTGACGTTGGGTAGGGGTCCTACAGGGGTGTAAAGGCATGATTATTGCATCTGTGTGGGCCATTGTGTGCAATGGGTGGGTGACCTTGTACTCCACTGCTTGCATTCTTGTCTAGGACCTTGTGTGATACTTGGTTTGGAGCCTGTGTGGGTATCTGTAGTGGACATGCTTTGGTGATGGGTGTCCATGCTTTGTTGTTGCATGCAGGGCTTGGTATTGGGATGTGTGGGATGTGATAGTGGGGCATATGTGAGGTGTTGGTGTGACAGGGTGAGGGTGGGGTATGTGATAGCATGCAGGAAGGGTGGGGGATGTAATAGTTAAGATTTGACTTACCAGAGACCATTCCTCCTGCTACTCCTGTGAGGCCCTCGGGATGCAGTATAGCCAAGACCTGCTCCTCCCATGTTGTTAGTTGTGGGGGAGGAGGTGGGGGTCCACCGCCAGTCCTCTGAACTGCAATCTGGTGTCTTGAGACCACGGAACGCACCTTCCCCTGTAGGTCATTCTACCTCTTACTGGTGTCATCCCGTGTTCTTGGGTGCTGTCCCTCTGCGTTGACCCTGTCTACGATTCTGCGCCATAGCTCCATCTTCCTAGCTATGGAGGTGTGCTGCACCTGTGATCCGAATAGCTGTGGCTTTACCCAGATGATTTACTCCACCATGACCCTGAGCTCCTCCTCAGAAAACGTGGGGTGTCTTTGCGGTGCCATGATGCGGTGTGGGTGATGTGTAGGGTGGTGTGTGTTGTGATGTGTGAGGGGATGTGTTTGTGTTTGTTGTCTGAGGTGTGTGGATGTTGTGTGAGTGATGATGGCGTGTGCCTGTGGATGCTAGTATTGTTGATAGTGGTGTCTCTCTCTGTGCTTCTTTCTCAATTTGTGTCATAGGGGTTTGTGGGTGATGTGGGTGTGTGTTTTATATTGTATTGGGTGTGTTGGAATGGTGTGTGTATGTGTATCAGGTGTGTGTATTTTGAATTGTCCAATGTGCTTGTGTTTTGTAAATGTGTGTGTATTTTGAGCGCTGCGGTGTGTACTGCCAATGGAATACCGCAGTTGAAAGACCGCCGCGTGGATTCGTGGGTCGCAATAGTGTGGGCGTATTCCTGTTGGCGTGATGGTGGAGGTTTAGTTTTCGCCAGTTTATCACTGACCTTTGGTGTGGCGGACTTGTGTGGGTGTCTGAATTTTGTCGGATTTCGAGATGTGGGTCATAATAGCTGTGGCGGAATCTGCGGCCGTGGCAGTGTGTTGGCACAGCAGTAAGCAGCATTTACCACCAATGTTGTAATGAGGGCCTAAATATTGTCCTTACTTGTGCATAAGTACTCTGTAACTATAAGTGATATTGGATGAGCTTTGCATGTCTCCTAGTTCAGCCTAAGCTGCTCTGCTCTAGCTACCTCTGTCAGCCTAAGCTGCTAGAACACTACTACTTCACTAATAGGGGATAACAGGACATGGTATAAGGTGTAAGTACCGAAGGTACCCACTACAAACCAGTCTAGCCTCCTTCAGTTACGATGTTGAGTTTGCCATTGAGGATGCGTTGCAAAGTTGGGGCAAGGGGTCGATTCCAAGGAACTGAAATTCAAAGTCTATTGTCTTTGTTGATCCTGCCATTGATGAGGGGTGCGACAGCTTGCGCTGAGGATACATTGTGCAGTGGTGGTTCTGATGAAGTGACGGGCTGGGATGTGGTTCTTTGTGTCAGTTCTGATCCACGCCGGTTCGACGATATCTCAGTTCTTCTTGGGGTTGTGCATGCAGCAGAGGAGATGCTGTGGCTCCACTGGATCCAGAGAGGCTGGCAGAGCACCTTAGGTCCACTTCTTAGGGTACAGGAATGAAATGACACAATTTGGCAGGGTAGACCCACAGATGCTGGTTTACAATTGTTATTGCCTTCTATCCCTGAGGCTCTAGTCAAGAGGTCAGCCAACCAGCCCTTGGAGCCACTTTAGGGCCCTGGGTTTAACAGATGCAGGTCCAGTCTTTCTCACCCTGGCAGCAGCAGGCAGAAGGTCAGCACAGCAGAGCCATTGTCCTTCAGAGCAGTAATCCAGCAGAGTGGGAGTCTTTTCAGCAGCACAGTAGTCCTTCTTTCGGCAAATTATCCAGAGGGCCAGAAGTGTACTGAAGAGATAGTGTTTGAGGTCCATTATATATTCCTGGTCCCTCCCTGTGGAAGGAGGGATAAGCTTTTAGAAATTCATTTGGAAGTCCCCAGACATCCTGCCTTCCCTGTCCTTGCTCCATACTAACTACAGGGGTATGCAGTCCTTTGTGTGGAGGCTGGACACAGCCTATGGAGTTGTAAGTAGGGCTGGACCCAGCTCTGTCCTCCCATCCTGCCAATGATGGCCCATCCACGCAGACCTAAGTTTTCTATTGTGTGTGGCTGTTTAGGAAGTATACACAAAGACCATCTGCCAGGTACACCTAGTCATGTGATCCAGAGAAAGGCATCACGCACTAACTGTCTGAGGCAGGGGAATTCCAAATTCTTAAAGTGGCATTTTCAAAACTATAGTTTAAAATCTGACTTTACCATGAAAGAGTAATTTTATTACAATTCCAAAGACACCAATCATGACTGATTACCTGTTCCCATTAGGAAATTACAGCCTATTAAATGTAACAGGGTAGTTCTAATGTTATCCTATGGGAGAGGTAGACCTTCCACCACAACAAATTTAAGAGTTTTTCACTGGCAGGACATGTAAAGCTTAAAGGTACATGTCTAACTTTATAAATACACTGCACCTTGACCTTTGGCTTGTCCAGGGCATACCCTATGGGTCACTTATATATATTAAAAAGAAAGGTTTGGGCCTGGCAAAATGTTTTTGGCCAGATCGAACTCTGTTTAAAAACTGCCCACACATGCTGCACTGGCAGGCCTGAGACAAGTTTAAAGGACTATTTAAGTTGATGGCACAATACGCACTGCAGGCCCACTGGTAGCATTTATTTTACATGGCCTGGGTACATGCAGTACCACTTTATCAGTATGCCAATTGGGGATAAGCCAATGGTATCATGTTTTAAGGAGTGACCACATGCACGTTAGTCCTGGTTAGCAGTGATAAAGTGCACAGAGTCCTAGGGCCAGCAAAAATGAGATCAGCAAAAAGTGGAGTAGAAGGCCAAATGTTTAGGGTAAGACCCCCTAAAGCTTCAGGTTTTCTGAGTTTCCAGCCAATGGCTGTAGACCAAGCAATTTGGTGGGAGGGAATTTTGATTATGCCATGAGATACACAGACATTCCATTGGGATTTCCATTTTTTGTGGAAAAGGGATTCTGTGATTTGCTTGGCACTGATTCTGAATTTCCTACTAGGCTCTCTGGTTTTGATTGCAGGCTCTCTGTAGATTTTTTAGCATTTGTACCTCATAACTATCTATTTTCAGGTTATACATTTGTACTTTCAGCTCTTTTTTTAGCCAAGAATATAGGGTAGGATTCCCCTTTCCACCCTGCATGACTATTCAATTAATCTTTGTGAACCATAATTGTATTTGATACTGTGTACAAAACACAAGTATGCATTTCAAATCAGACCATGAACAATATAAACTCTGAGCAACGGCTGCACTTTATTGTTCATAATATGTGTGGTTTCCATTGCTGCCTTCTTACTTTATCATTTTTGTTTTTATTTTTGCAGTAATATTAAAGTTATCAGAATCCCTTGTTGGATTGCATCGTTGCTCTATCAGCCCTTTGTGTGTCAGTTCCTTTAATCCGTTACTTTCTGCCCTGATCGATGGCTGCTATGCTGGGTGCCTGGAGAGCCAGGAAATTAATTCTAATTGAGAATTTTCTGAGCTTTTAGCCATTTGCTTTTTCTTACACCTTACCCACTGGGATGAGGAGTTGCCTATAGCAGGTAATTACTGCTGCTTTGTGGAAAAGCAGAGAGCTTCAACGTCCTTCTTGGACAGTTTTCAGGTATTGTGTGAAGTGGTCTGTTTGTTTGGTTATCTTCCTTTTAATGCTTTCTTTGTATTTGTCCAGATGTTTACTTATATTCATGTGTGTATGTGTGTTAACGATTGTTGTAGGATCCCTACTCACTCCTCCTTCTGCAGAGCTGACAAAAACTATATTGTTGAAATATTGTGTCAGCCATACTCTACGCAAAGCTTTGTGTAATTGTCAAGTATGTCATTCTATTTAAATGGGGTAACTACAAAGGGGCTGAGGTATTTTGAGACCCGGACCATTCTCTAATAGGTCGGTTGTTAAAATAACGATTCTGGGGGGAGGAGACGGTCACAAAGACAGGATGGTGTAAGCGACACCACGCCTCCATGCCTGTTTTTCCCTTTCACAACTGATAGCTGCTTTTCTTATGGCAGCCGGATTTCCTTAAACTAAAAACACGGGTGAGAGTTGGCAGTGGTCTCCTAGACAAAGCCTTCTCTCCCTCAAGCTGCCATCATGAAAATGATCCAAATGGGACCGCTTCCCTTTTGAAAATAAGTTACAATTCCAATTTGGGAGCCAGTAACATGTCAGTAGTTAGCAACTGGAATTATGGTTAGAAACCATTGATGCACAGGAATCCATTCGGTATTTAGAAGGAGCAGCCAGAACATGGCCTTTAAAATACTGAATGAATAACCTTTTCTAAACACATTTTACCATTCAGAAAAAGTTCTCCAAATTGTAAAATGTGTTTAGTGCATCAGAAAATGTAAACCTAATTTGCAACCAGTTAAAAGCTTACTACATCTGGTCCCATAAATTGCTAAAATATAAGTACATTCATGAAGAATAATTGTCAGTGCTGAAGCTGAAAAGGTTGGCATTAATGTTTAAAGTGTTTGGCATTAATGTTTAAAGTTTAATGTTTAGTGTTAAAAATCCCCTAAACTAAACTAAGTGATGATGTAGGCAGTGTGTGGATTCGCGACCGCACAAGATTCTAGGATGTAAATACAGAGTCAGCTAAATGAGAGCAAGGCATTGCAACAATGGCAAAGGGCAATGCAGACACTAAGGTGAAGAGATGTGTTTTTTTCTTAAATTGAGGATGATTTAGCCGTATCCACACTTTCCATAACCCAAGCAACAGGAGAGGCTGCTCTCATCTGTTGTGGCACTCCTAATACATATTTTGAGTCACCAGCCCCACAGTAAGGGGAACTGCACTGGGAGAGACAATTCATGCCATCTTACACAAATTGACCTACTTGCTGTAGAGCACAACTGAATAGTTTGGTATTTCAGCCCAATGAAGTATCAGTAACCATAAAAAGGAGGTGGATTTACTCACACTAAACTACTGAAAGTCAGTGCTCAACATGAGCATATTTACCCATTTTTAAATGTTATTTTAAGTTTATCCTGTTCGAAAACAATGTTTGTGAAAAATAGCATTTCTTTATAGATGGAAATCAATAACACTCTTGCTGGTTGCCTGTGATATATTAATGATGCAGTTGTATCTAGGTTCAAGATGCAGGAATGAATGTTCCTCACTGCTCATTTTGAATAGGCAGCTTAGATTGCCAAGAGGAATAACTAAGGGGTCGGACCCTCTTCAGGAGCCCACCGCATCTTGCACTATTCAAAGGGGAGACTCTCCCCTTTCAAACAAGACTTTCCTGAACGGGTTTCCTGGCCCTCGATCGCAGCGCAGCTGCAGTCGAGGGCCAGAAAACCCCAACAGACACCAGGGATTTTACTTGGGGGGTGTTGGCCCCCTCGGCAAACAGGCCTCCTCCCCCCCCCCCGGGGTGCATATATATTTTTTAAAAGGTAGGTTTACCCCTGGTGGGCGCAATAGCACCCCCCAGTGGTTTAACATAATTAAAAAAAAAGAAATTGATAAGAGGTCACCCTGGGGGCAATGATTTTTGTTTGATAATTGTATGGTTTCCCTGGGGGCCACAATGGCCCCCAAGGAAACCATACAGGTATTAAAAAAATACTTAGATCTATATATATATGTAGATATATATATAGACATATCTATGTAGATATATCTACATAGATATGTCTATATATATTATATATATATATATATATATATATATATATATATATATATACATATCGATCATTTTGTCAACGCGTGTGTGGTTTCCCTGGGGGCTGCGATCGGCCCCCGTAAAAAAACACACCCACATATAAAAGTGATCTCTATATATATAAATATTTATATATATATATTCGCCACCAGTTCTCTTGCAGTTGCAGCTTGCTTCTTCAAAGCAATGCACGTACTTCAACTGACGCGTTTCAACTGTAGCTTTTAGGCAGCAATAGTAATAAAAAAGTCAAGTAAGTCTTGTGATTGAGTTTCTGCTACAAAAGGATTTGTTTGACTTTTGTCTAGGGGCAGTATTGATGCCATAAAGTAGCGTAGAAGGTTTATATGCCTACTGCAAAGATCAAATCTGTATTTTATGTAAATAGCTGAGTAGATTAGTAAAGTCAGCCATTGCCTGCGCTATAATACAAATGAAATGTATGTGCGGGGGCTATGGAGAAATGAAGGGCACTTTTGCTGGGTGGTAGTGAGGGAATCAGAGGAGGAGGTCATGGGAGTGGGAGCACCAATAATGATCATTGGACTGGGCGCCAGAGGCGCTAAAGGCTGTGACGATTGATATGTGACAAGGTGAAGTAATAGTGTGTGTTTTTTTGAGTGTCTTGAAAGAACGTACTGATTTAGGGAAGAAGTAAAGGTAAGGTGACCTCTACTATTGCACGTATCACACACACACATCCACCAGCAATTTTGTGAATGTCTATGTAGGCTAGTGTTTTAGAGCCACATTTTAGCCAGTAGCAGAGATGGCATCTCGTTGGATGACTGCTGCTCAAGCTCTCACTCGGGTTATAGACGACAGCTCTGACATAGGATTAGATACTGAGACAGCAGATACTGAGACAGCATCTGAAGGATAAGACAGTGGTACAGACTCTTGGAGTGATTTTTCAGTCGGAAGAGTCCCATTCGATAACTCCTCTTCCATTGATTATGAGGGAGGTGATGAGGACAGTCCTGCTGTCCCTTCCCAAGCACAGTCTGTGCAGTCGGACAATAGTGGGTTAGCCCAACCCAGAGAGAAGGTGCATGCGGCGTTAGGCACAGGGAGAGTGCTCTCTTGGGAGCGCCCCAATTTAGTTCAGCCCCAAATTCCACCGCCCAAATCGTATTGTGGAGACATCAAAATCATCTGTCATAAAACAACTAGGTTTTGTAAGGCAGGCACCTGCATTTTTGGTCCTGAGCTCAGTGGCCATATAAGGAAACCTACCAAACCCAGGCAATTCTGGAAACTAGGTTTTTTTACCCAGAATACCCTGCAAAGGTGAAATGTTAAATAAAAACTCAATTATTACTTGCATTTCTGTCACACAAACTACAGGAATATGCTGGGATCCACAAAGTTCCTACCACCCAGTGTTTCCCCACCTGTCCTGATCAAAACGCTACCCCACTTGAGTGCCTGTCCCTAGTGCCTGCGTCAGGAATGGATCACCCCAGGGCAGTGCTTAATTTGTAAGTAAAAAGGTGCCGGTGCTCAAAGCCCTCCTCAAACACGCGGCTGCTGCAATTAAATGTGTGAACACGGAACACTCAGAAAGCGTAAACCTGAAGCCATCTCGGGCCTCTTCAGCCACTCCCTGCCCCTTCAGCTCACTCTTGCAGCTTTCTACTTTCTCTCTTTGTGACACTTTTACGCTTTACACCTCATCCGTCTTTCCCTTATGTGTATTTTACTCGCAGCAAATGCTTAAAGCAGAAGAATACGCCCCGGCCCTCAAAATTAAGTGGCAGTGCTCAGCACCGGAAACAACAAGCACAAATTAAGCACTGCCCCAAGGTCAACAGTTGCCCTCATGTAAGGACCAACATTGACCGTTGTGGGATCTAATCCTGTCGCGGGCACTAGGCCTACCCACACAAGTGAGGCACCATTTTTATCGGGAGACTTGGAGGAATGCTGCGTGGAAGGAAATTTGTGGCTCCTCTCAGATTCCAGAGCTTTATATCACCAAAATGTGAGGAAAAAGTTTTTTTTTTTGCCAAATATTGAGGTCTGCAAAGGATTCTGGGTAACAGAACCTGGTGAGAGCACCACAAGTTACCCCATCCTGGATTCCCCCAGGTGTCTAGTTTTCAAACATGCACAGGGTTGGTAGATTTCCCTAGGTGCCGGGTGTGCTAGAGACCAAAATCCACAGCTAGGCACTTACCAAAAAACACGTCAGATTTCAGTGTAAAAATGTGATGTGTCCATGTTGCATTTCCTGTTGCGGGCATTAGGCCTACCTATGCAAGTGAGGTACCATTTTTATTGGAAGACTTGGGGGAACACAGAATAGCAGAACAAGTGTTACTACCCCTTGTCTTTCTCTACATTTTTTCCTACCAAATGTAAGACAGTGAGTAAAAAAGACGTGTATCTGAGAAATGCCCTGTATCTCACATGCTAGTATGGTCACCCCGGAATTCAGAGAAGTGCAAATAACCACTGCATCTCCACACCTTATCTTGTGCCCATTTTGGAAATACAAAGGCTTCCTTGATACCTATTTCTCACTCTTTATATTTCACCAAATAAATTGCTGTACACCAGGTATACAATGAAAACCCATTCCAAGGTGCAGCTCCTTTATTGGCTCTGGGTACCTAGGGTTCTTGATGAACCTACAAGCCCTATATATCCCCGCAACCAGTAGAGTCCAGCAGACGTAACGGTATGTTAACTTTTGAAAATATTACATAGCAGGAAAAAGCTACAGAGTAAAATGTGGAGCAAAATGGCAGTTTTTTTACCTCAATTTCAATATTTATTTTATTTCAGCTGTTATTTTCTGTACGAAAACTTGGTAGGATCTACACAAATGACCCCTTGCTGAATTCAGAATTGTGTCTACTTTTCAGAAATGTTTAGCTGTCCTGATTCCAGCATTGGTTTCATACCCATTTCTGTCATAACTGGAAGGAGGCTAAAAGCACAAAAAATAGTAAAAATGGGGTATGCACCAGTAATGTGCCAAAATTGTGTTGAAAAATGAGGTTTTCTGATTCATGTCTGACTGTTCCTGAAAGCTGGGAAGATGGTGATTTTAGCACCGCAAACCCTTTGTTGATGCCATTTTCAGGGAAAAACCACATGCTTTCTTCTTCAGCCCTTTCTTACCATTTTTCTGAAAAAACATTTTTTTAGCTGTATTTTGGTTAAGTTCTTGGTCTCCTCCAGGGGAACCCACAAACTCTGGGTACCTTTAGAATCCTTAGTATGTTGAAAAAAAGGATGCAAATTTGGTGTGGATAGCTTATGTGGACAAAAAGTTATGAAAGTCTAAGCGCAAACTACCCCACATAACCAAAAACTGGCTTAGCACTGGTGGGGGGGGGGAGTTTATGGGGGCGTATGAGCAGCTAAGGGGTTAATAAACAACTGTTGTGTCAATCTGTAAATTAGACAGACTAGTTTCACCATGTGGAGGCTGTCATAAATGTGGTGTAGACAATTTGGTGCCAGTGCTGAACATCTGAAATCATGTGCTGGGGTTAAGCTCTGGACCAGAAGGTGTTCACAGATTTGAAACCTGATGGAGTGACTCAGCATCTCATCTAAGAAAGTGTGATAAAATGAGTTCTACTAGTTTCGAAATTTTGCAGAAGTATGTAAAGGCAAAATTGCACTAACAGGATCAATACAAAAATATAGTGGTTTTAAGTAGTGCCATTTTTATAAGCATCTTAGAATTCTGCGTAGATGGATAATTTCTATGGTGGTTGTTAAAAATATATAATGTTACACATTTTGTTTTATGTGTTGTGGTTGGCATCCTTTTGTAGATCAACAAAGATGTTTTTCTAAAGCACACCACACCACACCATTAAAACGATTTAGTGATAAAATGTATTTTGCCTATTTATATTTGACTTGTAAATGTTTTAATGAGATTGTTTTCTGTGAACAATAGAATAAACAGCGTAACTGGTCATTTAAGCAAATATAGAAATGTTAGCGTTTTTGATGCTGTAATGTGAATGCGGGAAATGTTTTTCATAACAACATTCTGTTCTTTTTTAGGAATTGCAGTCAAAGCCGCCATCAGAAATACCAGTTTATCTTGAAAATCTTAGTTCTAACATAACTGCAGCGGAAACACCCATAGCTACATTTGCAGCTGTGCAGGCAGTAGTTGGCATTTTGGAAACCCTTTCAAAGGTTACCCCAAGTGTAGACTACACCATGATGCAAGTAAGTGACCCCCCCCCCGAGACTTCAAGAGGAATGGTTTGAGAACCATCCTGAGATTGCTAACTCTCAATATAGCTAACATTTAAAACGCAGTTCTCTATTGTTTTTTGTAAAACATACCGTTAGCAGAGCCTCAGCTTGACTTTTAGAGTAAGAGTGAATGGTTGAAGGCATAAATTAATATGAAGAGACAGTTTTCAACGCATGCAGCTCTTGTGTACAGGAGACTGCAGCATTTCTGAAGTGAAGGAAAAATGTAAACTGATCTTGGAACGCAATGGTTAACTTAAAACAAAAAAAGGGCAGGGTATAAAACTGTTGTGTCTTATGTACTAGTCTAGTATCTTATTTGTATCCTGTGTCCATGGTGTTGTACTTGTGTCTGATCTTTGTTGGTGTCACACGTTGTGTTGTGGATGGATGTGAGAGTTCTAGAGTGGCCCGAGAGACAGTTTGAAAGAGGTCGGCGAGTAGTAAAGGGAAAGTAGCTGTAGAAAGGCGGGTCCAGAATATTGAAAAGAGTTGAAATTGCTTTTCAATGTTGACTCCACCTAGTATAAGCATTTTCTTAGGAATGTCAGGGTTGTTGAATGCTAAGTCAGCTTAGTTTTGATTCCAGCGTATTCCTATTTTTTTCACCACCCTACACTTCCTGCCTCTTTATTTCACTCTGTTCATTTTCATCCTTGATTTTGCCACTGTTTCCTAACTTTCTCGTCCTCCTTTCTCTCTGTCTTTCTTTTGCTTGCTTTGTTCTAACGTCTGATGATCATTTTACCTTGTCTGTTTACATGCTCAGTGCCTTTCAAATAACTTTGTGTGCTTGCTTCTGATACTTTTTCTAACCATCAGTTCTAAGCTTCGACATCTCTGTAGAAGGCCAAGACCCCAATTCCTTGCTTTTTGCTTTCAAGGACTCCCACCCCTCCCCCTAATCCCGTCCCCTATTCTCTCTAACAGAGCCTACATATTATTATCCTATATGTATTGTAACAGTAACCCTCTGGAGTTCACCACACATGGGGGCCATGCACTATACACCCCAACAACCTTTGTGGCAGAGGTCGCCTGATGCATCTGGGAGTGCCCGGAGGCACATTTAAAGAACTCTGCAGCCCCGCTGTGCAGAGAAAGAGTTCGGCACACACGGGGGGCTGTGCACTACACGCCACAGCTACCTCTATGGCAGAGACTGCCAGATGCGTCTGGGGCGCTCAGAGGCTCATTTAAAGAACTCTACAGCCCCGCTATGCAGGACACGCGCGTTTCACGCCCGGGCCAGCAGAGGGCCCACCCTTCAGAGCCTGGAAGAGGCCACCCTTCTAACATCTTTGGTCTAGGGATGAGTTTGGATCTGTTTATACTTGGCTTTTAGTATGTTTGCCTTTTTCTCCAATCGACAGTAGCATACTGAAAGCTTGCTGGTTTCAGAGACTCTGTGCACATATTTTGCCACACAAGACCGGTCATCACAGGGGCCATGGGCAAGAAGAAATGTGCAGGTCTTCCTAGTGCTGCTACTCCACCTGCCAGACTGACATCTATAGACACAATGTTGCAGCAGGTCATTGGGTTGTCTCTAATGAAATTGATCTTAGCAAAAGAAGGCTCTTATTAGAACCTGTGCCAGGTTCTTCCCCACCGGGCCTGCAAGTTTGCCGCTCAAATCTATCCTCTGCCTTGAGGGTTACAGGAGCAAACAAAGCCACAATTAGTCCCGTGGCCACTATCTTTAGCATGGACACAGGCTAATGCAAGCTTCTGAGAAGAACCTACAGAAAGCTCTCACTATGAAGGGCAACCCCCTTCAGAAATGGCTTAAGACGCCCCAGAGGGTACAGCAGAGTAACTCTAAGTCCACAAGTACATATACTGGAAATCAAGCCGTGATAGAGGCAGACATTGATCAAATTCTTCTAGCTGGTCTTGTAGCTGAGGTGGTGCCGAAGGTGGCATCCAGGATTAAGGAGCTTCTGAAAGCGAAATTTGCACCTCTATTGACCAGGGTATCCAAGATTAAATATGCCCTAAATATCAAGACTGGGCTGCAGCATCCGGGCAGTCAGCAGGATGGGGGCACAGTCCCACTAGGGTCTGGTTATGTTGAGGAACCCAGCCCAGAACAATCTACCAAGGAGCATTTTGAAATAGGGTAAAGGGCTTGCACTGTTAAGTCTCAGACAATGCCCCTAACCTCTACGACTCAGTGGGCGAGTTGGGGCAAGGCACACCTGACGAGGGTGGTAGGTGGGTGAGTGAGGGCACTAGCAGTAAATCAACTACCATTCTCCCTCTTATAAATCTACCCCAGCCTCGTACTCCTATGTGGTTGTACTCACAAGAGTTCCAAAGCTGAAGCCAGGCCATAATGAATCACAGATGGAGCTGACTAATAAAAGTTTGCACTGGTTTGGCAAAATCAAGAACTACCCAACTAGGTTGGCCATAAGATTTTACTAACACACAGGGTCAGGTGGATTGGTCCAGGACAGGCCGACCGACTGGGGTATTGCGTGATTGTGAACTTTAAAGATCCCGAGATAACATACAGACTACTGTGTAACAACAGGGAGGTGAGGGAACTGGGAACAGCCATTGTGCTATTTTTATAAACGCAGTATAGCTACCAAGTGCTGTGAGACTCTGGCAGTGGTTAACCCCCAGCAATTGGCTTGTGGGTCATATCGGGGTGAGATGGGTCAGCATGGGCTGTACAGTGTACTTGCAGTAACTGCTTCAGTGCCCTAGAGGAAGTTGACTGACTTCCCCGACAGGAGAAGTAGGCGGGGTGGGTGGCCTTACTCCACATGCCATTCCTGGGGTAAATGAGGAAGAGAGATTTAAGGATGTAGAAGATTGATCAGTTGCCTTGGAGGGGGGTGCTACGGGGAATGTAATGTAATGTAATGTAATTCTAGATTTATAAAGCGCGTTCCTACTCAAAGAGCATCGAAGCGCTGGGAAGAAAGCACGTAGTAAAAAATAGACAGAGGATAAGAAAAATAACAGAAATAATGAAGATAGAAAAACATCCAATAGAAGAAACTGAAACAAACTAAATCAAAGACCCTGATCTTGATGTACCAAAAAAGTTACGAGGAAAGAGCCAAGTTTTCACCATTTTTCTAAATTTCATATAACCTGATTCTTGCCTAATATTCTGTGGGAGAGAGTTCCATCCTCTGGCTGCAGCTACTGTAAAAGCTTTGTCTCCCCATTTGGCTTTATGTGTGCGAGGGACCTGAATCAAGTGAGCTTGGGAAGACCTCAAGCTTCTTTTAGGTACATGCAGGAGGAGTCTGGATGTCAGGTACAGTGGTCCTATTCCATGAACTGCCTTAAAAGTAAGACAGAGCGACTTAAACTGGATACGCTGCGCCACTGGTAACCAATGTAATTTCCTGAGACTTCCTCTAACTGATATACATCGTGGGAGATTAAAAACCGCTCTGACAGCGGAATTCTGAACTAATTGGAGTCTTTTTATCAGCCCCTTATCCAGATTAAGGAACAGTGCATTACAGTAGTCTATCTTGGACATTACCAATGCCAGGATAGTAGATACTCTCCATTCATGTAACAGATAGGGGAAGATTTTTCTGTGACTCCTTCACCTGGCTTGTTCTGTTAAGCCACTGTTACACCAAGGGGAACACCAGGAGGGGCACAGGAAAGATTAGCTGCCCATACTTTGAGTCTCCTCGGTGGCATTTTGCTTGTCTCTTTGAATGTAGCTGGCTTGGGCCCAAAGCTGTTGATCCATGAGTGAAACACTTTTATTGTTGATTTGGACATTTGCTTCTTCCAAGAGACCTGGGGCCAGATGCAGGAAACGTTTAGCGACTCGCAAACAGCAAAAATTGCCATTTGCGACTCGCTAAACGCGTTTCCCTATGCAGAAATGCATATTGCGAGTCGGTACCGACTCGCAATATGCATTTCAGAATCGCAAATAGGAAGGGGTGTTCCCTTCCTATTTGCGATTCGGAGTGGCATGCAATACCATTTGCGACCGCACATGCTGTCGCAAATGGTGTCGCAGTTACCATCCACTTCAAGTGGATGGTAACCCACTCGCAAATTGGAAGGGGTCCCCATGGGACCACTACCTACCCTGAAAAAAAAACCGAAACTAAAAGTTTCGTTTTTTTTTTTAAATGCAGCTCGTTTTCCTTTAAGTAAAAAGGGGCTACACTTAAAAAAAAAAAAACTGCTTTATTTAAAGCAGTCACGAACATGGAGGTCTGCTGACTACAGCAGGCCTCCATGTTCGCGAGTGCCTAGACTCGCTATGGGGCCGCAATTTGCGACCCACCTCATGAATATTCATGAGGTGTGTCATTGCGACCCCATAGCGAGTCGCAGACGGTGTCTGAGACACCGTACTGCATACCAATTTGCGACTTGCAAATTGCGAGTCGCAGGGACTCGCAATTTGCAAGTCGCAAATTGGTTATTTGCTACATCTGGCCCTAGATGCACTCAACCGACATATCAACATGGTTATCTGACCTTTTTTAAACCAGCTATTTCTGGCATTAAAGGAAGGCCCTCAGACGAACTAATGCCCTGGGTAAAAATTTAACTGAACTGTACCCTCACAATGCTTTCTGTGGCTCACCCCGATATCTTGGCCATTCGGGCTAAAGGTAGTCTTGATATTGGGGTAGATATCTATAATCCAATTGTGAGGGGTGTGTGAGGCGGTTCACAATCTGATACCTTGTCATGACTTGAGGCCAATTTGGATAAGACTGTGCAGATGTTTTTCTTAATTATTGGTGGTGATTTTAACGCTACGTTTGAGCCTTTGGGTAATGAAGATGTAAGCCTCACCACTGAAGAAGACAAAAGGTGGTCAATCCCAGAGCTAAGTTTAGCACTGGTTAAAAAAATGGTCTAGGGTGGCACTTCAATTGAAGGCCATCACACTTGAATTTGGGCCAAGAGCTTTGAATGGAAGAACCAGGAGTGATGGGTCTGGGCTTCATACCTTTTATGGCCACATCTGCTCTAGCAGGATAGATTACGTGTTGATGAATATTAGGATATGGGTCTCTTTGGTGGACATGGTGATTATTGAAACAGTTGAGAGTGAACACAAGCCTCTATGTTTCTCACTAAAGTCATTATTGGGCCCCCTTTGTTGCACACAAGAGCTCCAGTTAACACATGATAGGCGCCTCCTTAAGTGGCAGAGCGTTGCTCTAAATGTGGGGGTACTTACTGAAATAACAACACTAGTTGACTCTGCATTATGCACACTGAACACGCTGCCTGCTGGGGATAATAGCGGGACAGACATAGTCAAGATCCATCTTGCACTTTCTGAAGGCATACAATCATGTTGTATAGCCCGCGAGGTTGCAAAGAAAAGGAAGACCAGTAAAGTAACCCATGGCAGTTGGTATGACAAGCATTGCAGACTGGCCAGGGCTGACTTTATTAAAGTTATTAGATGACAGGATGGGGATAGATTCACCAAACTCAGGGCATCCTATAATGCGGCCTAGGCGCATGCAAGGAAAGTCTAGGAGGACAATAGTTGGCAGGCTCTTAAAGTTGTGTCTAAGTCGTGTGATCACATTAGATTCTGGGATTTAGTGAGCATAAGGGGATGTGATGCAAAATATCAATTGGAACCTGACACCGAGGTGTGGCTGGAACATTTCAAATCTCTTTACTCTGTAGCCCATATGGTTGGTTCATGCCAGCTCAATGCAATGGTTGTTCTACCTGGATGTAGGGATATGTTCAATTTGATTGAGATCATAAGGTCTATTGACGCTATTGTGGCCAGTAAGGCTTCTGGCCCAGACAGTAGCACAGGTGATTTATTTAAGCATGATAAGGTAGTCTGGGCCATGTACTTGTTAGAACTCGTCAATCGCATTGCATAAGCGGTGCCCAATCCCCCCTCCTGGAAATGCGCAGAGGTGGTATCAATTTGCAAGAAGGGAAAAAGGGATTCTCCCACTAATTACAGGCCTATAGGATTGATAGATGCAGCACAGAAAGTTTTCAGTAGGGCACTATTGGGGAACATCCAGGAGTGGATAGAAGACCAGAACATTTTACTCCCTTGACAATCCGCTTTTAGGCCGAAGACGAGCCCAATTGACCAAGTGTTTAGATTTGTATCAATATATTGTAAGATAGTAGTGGTTGGTAACAGCAGTCTGTATGTTGCATTCATCAACCTAAAATTAGATTTTGACACAGTCCTGAGAGATAAACTCTGGTCTGTGTGAGCGTATATGGGCTTGCCTGGTGACATTTTGTCGGTTCTTATCTTCCTCCATGAGAATTATCAAGCAGTTTTTCAGTGGGAGGATCAAGGACAAGTTACCGAACAGATTGCAACAGACAAAGGAATGAGGCAGGCGTGTGTCTCTACCCCTACTCTTTTTTTCGTTGTTTCTGAATGGAGTTGTAAATTATATGTCTATTCCTTTGGCAGATGGCCCCTCAATTGGGAACCACAAGATTGCAACCCTATTGTACGCGGATGATACCTTTTTGGTATTTAAGACTCCTGCTGGTCTTCAAAGGCTTCTGGACATATTTGAAGAATTTTGTGAAATCCAGCCCAGGCTATTAATACTAATTAGACAAAATTTCTGGTTATCAACCCGCACTTTAGAGCGTGAACACCTTTGACTATTTAGGTATAAAGTTGGCAGATAACATGGCTTGGCATGATCATGTTAACAAAAAAACAAGTTAAGACAAATAGCGGGTGTATTATTGCGTGAACATAAAGCTGCCACTTTCAAGCCGGTGGCAGTGCCCAATCAGATTTATGATGCCAAAGCTGTGGCATCACCACAGTATGGCGCCGAGCTCTGGGGCTTTTCTGGTGTTAGTGGTTTGACCCAGATGGAACATAAGTTTATTAGAACTCTTGTTCATGTACCTCCCAGTACCCCGCTTCTTCCCCCTGAAATTCGATCTGAGCTGGAAGTCAATCAGGGATAAGGCAAATTTGCGCCCACTGCTGTACTGGAGAAGGCTGATGGTAACAGAAGAGCTTAAGCAGTATGCAGTCACCTTTAGGGTGCTATTATGGTGTGATGGGGTGTATAAGATACCATGCTACTGGGCCTCAGTCTTGCAGGAGGGCCTAGCGCCGGAGGGGGTGGGGGGAGGGCGGTTGTTGTTAGAGGCTCTCTAGCAAGCGTGTTTTCGGATTTTAAAGCTAGTACTTTTTAGAACCGTATTTAGTTTTTCTGTTGGTCCCCAGGGACAGGAAGCTGTATATCCATTTTAGAATAGGGGTTCTTCCCCTGAGGTTCTTTACAAGATGTTGGACATCGTATTATGTTGTATCATCCATATGCTCTGGCTGTAAGTAATGTATGGAAACAGCGGGTCATGTCTTTTTCACATGCTGGGTGTCTGAAAAGCCCAGTAATATAAAATCTTAGTAAAACAGTTATTGCACTGAGAATCCTGAGGTCGGATTCCAGTCCCCTGTTCGCCTGTGCAGTTGCGCAATTTCTGGGGAATGTCTGGTGTATTAGAGCAAAGGCGATCAAGGAATTGGAAAGGAATGAATGATGGATGCGCTGCTGTTCTTCCTTTTTCATGATTAGGAAATGCTGCTACTGAATTATGCACGTTACTATGTAAGAGGCTGGACGTGTTATTCTGAGTGTTGTACCCTGTATGGCTTATTTATTTGTCTGGCTTCATGCGTTTCCTTGGTTGTTTTACTGTCTGTCTGTTCTTTTAATGCTGTTCTTAATCTTGACAATGTACAGTGCTTTTATGGCATCTTTGCTGAAATATAGCTTGAGTGATCGATTGAGTAACCCTCATACCCAAATACACAGAAAGAGAGCAAGGGAAGCAAGGCTAACCCACACCGCCTCCCAAGAGAAACTATATAATCACAAAAGGTGTGGGGTAGTAGGAACCGGGAGTAAGACTGGGTTAGTCTTTAACCAGTGCCTGGTTACATTAGGTTGCATGATAGGGGGTGCTGTGTTGCCCTACAGGAGTAGCGGGGGATTTTCCTTTACGGACTAGGTGGTCTCACACACATAATAGTGTCTTGCTTCATCATATGACCACCTAGCCCCACCTAAGTAAGATGATACTACTCAGGCGGACTCGACCTCTGGTTAAAAGAACCAGAGGGAGTGCTGAAATTAAATTGACTGGATAGTTACAGTGATCCAGAGGGGGTGAATAATAAAATTACCTAACATGTCACCAGTGGCTCTTGTTAGTTTTTAATGGTGGTGCATGTTGGTAAGACTAAAACTAAGGGGGAAGGCTCGTTAGAGGATAATGTCTCTTGGAGTCTAAAAGGGGTTGAACAAGACCAACATGTTTCTGCCCTCACTAAGTGCTGGTAGGTCAGGGGCATTCGTCAGGGTCGCAGCCACAACAGCAGAGAACTTTTCAGCATCGTCAAGGAGTTCTCCAACCCCAACGCCAACACCGTCGCGCCCTCACAGGATTTGTGCGAATCCCTCGCCACCTTCTTCCATCGCAAGATCAGCGACCTCCACGATAGCTTCGGACACCAGACCCAACCAAACATCACCGAACCCGCACCCCCGGCCTTCACCCTCAACAACTGGACCCACATCAACACTGAAGAAACCAAATCCATCATGAACTCTATCCACTCAGGCGCCCCTTCGGACCCCTGCCCTCACTTCATCTTTAATAAAGCCGAAGACATCATCGCCCCGCACCTCCAAGCCGTCATCAACTCTTCTTTTTCTTCTGCTACCTTCCCCGAATGCTGGAAACACGCCGAAGTCAACGCCCTCCTAAAGAAACCTACGGCTGACCAGAGCGACCTGAAAAACTTCCGCCCCATCTCTCTCCTGCCTTTCCCAGCCAAGGTAATAGAGAAGACCGTCAACAAACAGCTGACCACCTTCCTGGAAAACAACAACCTGCTCGACCCTTCACAAACCAGATTCCGAACCAACCACAGCACGGAAACCGCCCTCATCTCAGTCACAGATGACATCAGAACCCTGATGGACAACGGTGAAACAGTCGCCCTCATCCTCCTCGACCTCTCGGCTGCCTTCTACACCGTCTGTCACCGCACCCTAATCACCCGCCTCCGCTCCACCGGGATCCAAGGCCAGGCCCTGGACTGGATCGCCTCCTTCCTCTCAAACCGTTCCCAAAGAGTTTACCTCCCACTGTTTCGCTCAGACCCCACCGAGATCATCTGCGGCGTACCTCAAGGCTCATCGCTCAGCCCAACACTCTTCAATGTCTACATGAGCCCCCTCGCCAACATCGTACGCAAGCACGAGATCATCATCACCTCCTACGCCGACAACACCCAACTTATACTCTCCCTCACCAAGGACCCCGCCAGCGCCAAGACCAACCTACAAGAGGGGATGAAGGACGTCGCAGATTGGATGAGGCTCAGCCGCCTAAAGCTGAACTCTGACAAAACAGAAGTCCTCATCCTTGGCAACACCCCGTCCGCCTGGGACGACTCCTGGTGGCCCACGGCCCTCGGCACTGCACCGACCCCCACAGACCACGCCCGCAACCTCGGCTTCATCTTGGACCCCCTTCTCACCATGACCAAGCAAGTCAACGCCGTGTCCTCCGCCTGCTTCCTCACTCTCCGCATGCTCCGCAAGATCTTCCGCTGGATCCCCGCCGACACTAGAAAAACCGTGACCCACGCCCTCGTCACGAGCCGCCTGGACTACGGCAACACCCTGTACGCTGGGACCACCGCCAAACTCCAAAATCGCCTGCAACGCATTCAAAACGCCTCGGCCCGCCTCATCCTCAACGTACCCCGCAACAGCCACATCTCCGCACACCTGAGCCACCTGCATTGGCTCCCAGTCAGCAAAAGGATCACCTTTCGACTTCTCACCCACGCACACAAAGCCCTCCACAACAAGTGACCGGAATACCTCAACCGACGCCTCAGCTTCCACATCCCCACCCGCCTCCTCCGTTCCTCTGGCCTCGCGCTCACTGCCGTCCCTCTCATCCGCCGCTCCACGGCGGGTGGGAGGTCTTTCTCCTTCCTGGCAGCCAAGACCTGGAACTCCCTCCCCACCAGCCTCAGGACCACCCAGGACCACTCTGCATTCCGAAGACTCCTAAAAACCTGGCTTTTCGAGCAGCAGTAACCCCCCCCTTTCCCCTAGCGCCTTGAGACCCGCACGGGTGAGTAGCGCGCTTTATAAATGTTAATGATTTGATTCACTAATTCCTTTTTGAAGTATGTTATAGCTCACACCTGGATTACCTCTAGCACTAGAAAAGGCCTGCAACACACCCCCATAGAAAATAATGGAGGTAGGGAGTTATAATAGAACCCCATAGGAAATAATGTTCAATTTAGTTTGAATTTTTTAAAATATATATCAATTTAATTGATGTTAAAAAACCTACCTTCAACTAAAAAGTAAATATGTTTTGTTGATTTGTATAGCGCAGTAATCATCCAAGAGGGTATCCACTCGGGCAGGTGTGTAGGTTTGTCATCCCCCAAGGTGCTTGCTTATGCAAAGACCCAGGTCTTCAGCTTCTTGCAGAACTCAAGGAGTGAGGAGAAAACTCTGATGAGTTGAGAGAGGTCATTGCATGTCTTGCGTGCAATGTTGGAGAATAAGAGGCCTCCAGTTTTGCTTTTATGGATGCAAAACAGTGTGTGAGAGTGAGTCAGACTGCAGGTAAAGAACGAAAAGATGGCAACACAAAGACAATAATATATGCACACTCCCATAGTCTTCTACAAGTATAAATAACTCAAGGTGCTCATACATGAAAACACATCGTTGCCATGATGTGTATTACCGGAATTCTATACAGTAAACCAGTAGTAAAGATCAAGAGAGAAAAAATTAGTGGAGCACACAAAATAATCAACTATATGCACAATTCAAAAAACAGTTATGTCTTAGAAACAAGATTACAAATTTCAAATTATTTTTACAAAAACATATTACAAATTAACTACAATGGTAGTTGGTTCTCTTAACATAATCTACATGGACATAATTATATAAAAATACATCCAAACTTTTATTATAAAAAACACATGTAATAGAAACAATACATAACAAATAGTGATACAATAATAATACTAAATATGATGAGCATAGAACATCAGCCAACACGTGTTTCGTCCAAACTGGACTTGTTCAAGGCTGATAAATTGTAATAAAAGACAACCAATTACAAATACATATATGACAATCACAAAAATATATTATGTCTTCATATAAAAATTTGCCAAATCACCTCAACTCACAAAGATGTGAAGTGGCAATTAAAAAAAGTGTGCAAAGAGAACCAACACCAAATATCCATTATCAAAACTATAGAATATTATCATAAAAAGATTGATTAGTCACCATGAATGCAGCCAGATATTCAGACAAGAAGAGATAGAAGTGTTTTTTAAAAGAGATAAACCATGCAAAGAATCGTTAGAAGCCCAAAATAGTTAGAAGACGATATACCCCAAATGTCATGTAATCACCTCAGTGGATATGCTCCCTAATTTTCTAGATAAGTACCTAAATCATTCCTATATCCCTCAGTCTCACAATCCCCGTTGGGACTATCAAGAAAAAAGAGAACCAACTTATTTTCTTTGACTCTAAATAAGTCAATATATTTTTCCCCAACGGTTATCGTTTCTTACTGACCTGGATAAAGTACAACTTATAAATAAGTTCAACTTGTAAATAAGTTCTTCATATTGGGCCCACATCAAATTCTTTAATTTTGCTCTGACTTCCTGGTCTCAACTGAGAGACGATATAGTTTGCATGTGTCACACATGCAATGTGGGACGTCACAACAAAGTGATTTATTGCCTAAAACAATAATAATACAATCACTAAGTAATACAAAGCACCATTCACAAACACATTGTCCACTCATTTTTTCTCTCTTAATCAGACCATAGGTGTCTGGTGATTGATGAAAGTGCATGCAACTGTTCAGGTGTTCTGATACTGTGTTGTGTAGGGCTTTGTATTGAGAGTGAGAAGTTTGAATTGGCTGCACTTGTGAATAGGGAGATAGTGCTTCTTCCTGAGGTGCTGTGTGTACGAAAGTAGCCTCTATCTAGCTTGGTTGCCCCACTTTTTGTCAGTGTGTTTGACTGTGTCTACTGGGATTCTGCTAAACAGGACCCCAGTAGTTATGCCCTCTCCCTTAAATTATGGTTATTACATACTGGTAATCCAGTATTTCACCAAACATTGGCAAACTTGTGCCACCTTATAAGTCCCTGGTATATGGTACCTAGGTACCTAGGGCATTTTGGTCTCTATGGGCTGCAGCATTTCATTTGCCACCCATAGGAAGCCCATGCAAAGGCTTCTGCAAGACTGCCATCGCAGCCTGTGTGAAAAGGTGCATACACCCTTTCACTGCTGTTTACACTGCAGCAGGTCACTTATAATTCACCCCTGTAGCAGCCCCTCCAGCTCTGAGTACAGGGTGTAAAGTACCTGTGTGTGAGGGCACCCCTGCACTAACAGATGTGCCCCCATGACCTCCAGGACCCTTTTCCAGACTTTGTGAGTGGGGATACGCTATTTTGCACGTGTACTCAACATAGGTCGCTGGGCATAGCATACTACTGACCATACCAAAGCTTAATACGCTCTTGTCTGGCCTCCAGGTTGCTGCTTGCTCTCTTCATGTACTCGGCAAAGCAGGACTGCAGGCCTAGCACATAATCCGGGCGGGTTTTGTTTTGCCCCCTTGAGAGGCTTCTCCCAATCTTCTGTAACCAAACTCAATGGCCCTCTTACATTGTTGCCAAACAGTAACTCAAAAAGACTAAAACCATCCCCTTTATGTGGCCCCTTTCTGTAAGCAAACAGCAGGCATGGGAGGAGAACGTTCCTTCTGAGCTTGTCAGATAAGCCCAAGAACATACCCTTCAGGGTCTTATTGAATATTTCCACCTGACCTTTGGTCTGGTGTTGATATGGGGTGGTGAACTTGTAAGTAACACCACATTCATACCACATCATCTTCAGGTAAGCAACATAAAAATAGTTCTCCTATCTGAGACCAGCTTCTAGGAAAGGACCTCTGGTGAATATGCCAAGTAGGGCTGTGGTTACTATGGGAGCAATGGGCATCTTGAGGGGAATTGCTTCTGGGTATCTGGTGGCATGGTCCACTACAACCAAAGTATATCTGTTCCTAGAGGCAATTGGTGGGCCACTGTCATTCCCTACCCTCTCAAAGGGTGTCCCAGCCACTGGCAGTGGTATCAAGGGAGCATTTGGCTTGCCTCTGCCTTGCCACTGGCTTGACAGGTAACATAGGAGCTGCAAAACTCCTTGATCTTGTCAAACAAAAGAAGCCATTATAAATGATTGTTCAGCCCGTTCATGCATCAGCATGGGCAGAATGGGCAGAAGCAACACCCTCATGAGCTGCTAATCATATCTAGCCTATGATCTTGGTTGGAGATCACAAAAACAGCCACAACTTGTATTGCTACAAAGGCAATGTTTTGGGCATGTAAGTGGTGGGAATATTTGGTAGAGTGAGCTTTTTGTAAAGCACACCCTACCAAATATCAACCAAAGAATTCATGTCAGCCAAGATGTCATCATCCGCCCTCATACGACAATCAGCCTTTGTCCCCTTTCAAAGGCAGAAGCAGCAACTGTAGACTTGGCCACTTTATCAGCCAATGAGTTTCCTACAACGTGTATTCCAACACATTGGTGGCCCAGTCTATGTATTACATGATCCCGTAGCAGTTTGTCTTCCTGCATGAAAAATTTTGTTTTATGGTGTTTCCTTTTGAATCTCTGAATCTATTAAGGTGCCAGTAGTGTAAGTTTTCAATGAAGGGCTGGACACAATAATAAGAATCACACATGGTTACTGTACGTAGCTCTGGATCTGTATTTTCCAGTGCCAAGAGCAATTCATTAAGCTCTACAAGCTGTGCCATGCTATCCCATAGGGACTGCATGTCGGTTTGTTGAGGGAGGAATTCACCATCCCTCATCCCTCCACAAACAACTTTGCAAGCTGCAGAGTATTGGTGATTGAGTACTCCAGTTCATATTGAAGAGATTCTTGGGTCTGTATTTTTGGACCAAAAATATATTCAAAATTGGTGTCAGTCAAGGAGGTAGCCCTTTGTATCCAGCATGGATGTAATTCTTTTGTGTTAGGAGCTCTGGATTTGGTAACAGCCTCAAGAGCTAGAATTGGGGTCACAACAATGTTGCGTTTACCCTGGGATAGTGGACTCTCCTTGATGACCACCATCCGAACTGCAGTCAGTATGTTTCCTGTTGGTCCAAACTGCATTTCTGCGTTGCATTTGTGGATTGAACTGTATAGGTATGACATGATAGGGAGAGTCCCTATCCTAACTCACATGGTTGTGGTACAGAGCTGGAGCCTGCACTAGAGCCCAATCTGCAGCATAGGCTTCTTCTACTTTACATGCAACAAGGACTGAGAAAGAGGGAAAAATAAAATCTTCTCCCTGTGGGAGCATTCTGAAAAACTCTGTCAGCCAATCTTTTTCTGCCAGTAGAATATCATAGCTTAATGTTAATTTTTTCCTCAATATTATTTTAATTGTGCTGTTAATATCCCCCTCAATTTGTATTTTAAATGTATATACCTTTCGGATGGGTGACGCGCATATCTCGGGTTCCGACTTCAAGATAGTTGTTAGTTGCAGTCACCTCCAGAAGCTCTTCAGGATTCTACAGTATTGTGACTTCTGATGTGCTCTCCAGCAGTCACTGCCCCCATCCTGTTTTTCAGTAACGTTTTAAATATTTGTGGCATACTTAGCAGAAAGTGGGGTAAACATATTCTATTTGAATTGAGGTATATGTGCTGTGAAAGTTTCTCTTACTTTTTTTATTGTGATGTCTGAGGAGCATTGTGAGTCCCTTTTTGGTTTCACATACTCGTTTCGGTGTTCTGAATGGCCTTCTCTGAGGTCTACAAGTGCTGCGATTCTCCTCTATGTTTTACTTAAATTTCATTATATTTTTGTAGAACCCTCCTGCACTTACTTGGTATTCTTGTTATCGAAATTATCTTTAAGCTGTGGCTTATTTGGTCTGGCCCCTAGACTATCCCGACCTATACTAGTATAAGTTTTGGAAATAATCTTTGGCAGCTCATGCTCCTGATCTATTGAAGCAACTTCTCTGAGTCACTGGTGTACAGCCAATGCTGATGCCTGCCCTTTAATATTTCCTAAATTAATTGAGGAGACTGTGGTAAAAGTACCTCTTAATTTCATCCCCAAATCCAGGGCAGGGGCAGAACCATGTTGATTTTGTTTTTGTTTTAACATGTCTGAAAGATCCACAAGTGTTGGTGTACCAGGTGTGTTAGTCTAAATTGCAGCAAATACTGTGCCCCAAGTGGCACTGTCATCTATGGAGGGAAGCACTCCAAATGGCAAGCATATTGTGAGATTTCTGTTTGAATTGGGGCCACTTACGGGGAAACAGTGCTTCCAGCTGACTTGTTTTTGTGCTATTGAAATCAAAATTCCATCGCTTTTGGTTGGAGCCTTGCCCATTATTGAATTCATACTAACCGGGTTTATCCCGGGCATAGCTAATTGTGGAACAGCTGGAGAGAACCTTGCTAGGGAATTGTTCAAACTCTGAATTTCAAATGGTATTAGGCATCTATATATGTTTATTTAATTATTATATAAAGGATGTGATAGAAATGGGGTCTCTGGTTGGCAGTCAGTTTGCACTATGTCCAAGCAGGGACCCTCACTCTGGACAAGGAAAAGGAGAAACACTCCTAGGCAACCCCAACTCATCCCCTTGGTAGCTTGGCACGAGCAGAAAGACTTAACCCCAGAAGCAATAAGTAAACTGTTTGTACCAAAACACACAGTAATGCAGTCAAAACACTACAGAATGGACACCACACTAGTTTAGAAAAATAGATAATAGTTATCTAAATCAAACAAGATCAAAATGACAAAAATCCAACATACACAAGTCAAGCTATGAATTTTAAAATAATAAGAACATGGCTGTGTTTGTGTGGGTTTCAGTCCTTTTCCACCAGCTTCACCTTTGGCAGGGCAGGAGTCTCACCAGAGAGTCCAGATGTTGGCAGAGAGAAGTATTTGCCCTGAGACCTCAACAACAGGCGACAAGCTCAACTCAAGCCCTTGGAGATTCTTCTCAAGGAGGAATGCACAACAAAGTCCAGTCTTTGTCCCCTTTCAAAGGCAGAAGCAGCAACCACAGGATAGCCCAACAAAGCACAGTCACAGGCAGGGGCAGCACTTCTCCTCAACTCTGCAGCTCTTCTCCTTGGCAAAGGTTCCTCTTATAACTTGAAGAAATCTGATTTTCATGGCTTTTTGGTCCAATACTTATACCCCTTTCTGCCTTTGAGATTGACAAACTTCAAAGGAAAGTCTCTGTTGTTCACCAGATCCTGCTTTGCCCAGGCCAGGCTCCAGGCTCACACAAGGGGGTTGGAGACTGCATGAGTGAGGGCAGACACAGCCCATTCAGGTGCAAGTCCCTACTCCTCCCTCCACTCTAGCTCAGATGGCCCATTAGGATATGCAGGCTACTCCCCAGCTCCCTTTGTCTCACTGTCTAGAGGGAATTCATACCAGCCCAACTGTCAGTATGACCCAGACAGGGAATCCACAAACAGACAGTCACAGAATGGTTCAGAGACACCAAACTCCATATTTCTATCTGCCCCAAAAGGAATCTGTGTTTAAATATCATTTAAGGGCAGCCCCCATGTTAACCTGTGAGGGAGCTAGATCTTGCAATAGTGAAAGCTGAGTTTAGCAGTATTTCATTGTTAGGACATGTAAAAGACACCAGTACATGTCCCACCATTAACATACACTGCACCCTGCCCACGGGGCTACCTGGGGCATACCTTAGGAGTGCCTTACAAGTAGAAAAAGGGAAGGTTTAGGCCTGACAAGTGTGTACAATTGCCAGGTTGAATTAGCAGCTTAAAACCGTACACACAGACACTGAAGTGGCAGGTCTGAGCCATGTTTACAGGGCTACTCATGTGGGTGTCATACCTAGTGCTGCAAGCCCACTAGTAGTATTTGATTTACAGGCCCTGTGCACCTCTAGTACACTTTACTTGGGGCTTACAAGTAAATCAAATTTGCCAATAAGGGACAAGCCAATTACACTTACAATTTACACAGGAGCATTTGCACTTTAGCACAGGACAGCAGTGGTAAAGTGCCCAGAGTGCCAAAAACAGCAAAAACAGAGTCCAGAACACAGTCAAAACATGGGAAGCAGAGGTAAAAAACACAGAGGAGACCACGCCAAGGATGCCAGGTCTAACACGTGTCCCCCCAGCTGAAAATGGGGAGAAACTACCCAACCTCATGGGAGTTCTCATCACTAAGGAGGAAGAATCTGGACAGGCCATCAGTATTGGCGTGTTCTGTGCAAGGGTGGTGTTCCACCGCAAAGTCCATTCCCTGTAGAGAGATGGACCACCTCAACAGTTTTGGGTTCCTACCCCTCATCTGCATTAACCATCTGAGGGGCCTGTGGTCTGTCTGAACCTAAAAGTGAGACCCAAAAAAGTAGGGTCTTAGCGTCTTCAGTGCCCAAACCACAGCAAAAGCCTTCCTCTCAATTTCATTCCACCTTCGTTCCAGGGGAAGTAGCCTCCTAATAATGAAGGCTACAGGCTGGTCTAGGCCCTCTTCATTTAGCTGTGCTAATACTGCTCCCATACTATACTCTGAAGCATCTGTCCTCGCAACACATTTATTAGAGAAGTCAGGTGCCTTCAGTACGGGTACTGTGCACATGGCTGCCTTCAGGGCATCAAAAGCTGTCTGGCAAGCTTCAGCCCAGATCACATTTTTGGGCTGCCTCTTTGAGGTTAACTCAGTCAAGGAGGCAACAATAGTGCCATACCCCTTGACAAACCTCCTGTAATATCGTGTGAGTCCTATAAAGGCTCTCACCTCTGTCTGGGTCTTGGGAGGCCCCCAAGCCAGGATAGTGTCAGTTGTTGCCTGTAGAAGTACCACCTGGCCACTCCCCACTTGGTGTCCCAAGTACACCACAAAACCCTGGCCTATTTGGCACTTGCTTGCCTTATTATTGAGGCCTGCTTTCTGCAAGGTCACCAACACTTTACAGAGGTGCTGTAAGTGCTCCTCCCAAATGGACCTGACCCAAACAATGTCATCCAGGTAGGCTGCACTGAAATCATCCAGCCCAGCCAACACTTGGTTGACCAACCTCTGAAAGGTGGCAGGGGCATTCTTCATCTCAAAGGTCATCACACAAAACTGGTGGTGCCCATCTGGTGTTGAGAATGCATACCTCTGCTTAGCCCCCTCAGTCAGGGCAATCTGCCAATACCCAGATGTCAAATCAAAAGTACTTAGAGAATTGGCAGCCCATAACCAGTCATTGAGCTCTTCAGCTCGGGGATGGAGTGCGTGTCAGTCTTTATGACTGCATTGAGTCTCCGGTAGTACAAACAGAACCTTGATGCTTAACCCTAACCTTGTCAGTCAATATGTAAACTTTATGTATGACGGAGGACTGTCCCCAGTGTCCACACCATGTGTACGCAAATGAGTCACCCCTGAGGTCAGGGAAAACAATGAGGCAAACTGTCTCAACACCTGGCAGCAGTCCTTCTGTTGCTGTGGGGTCAGGGAGGGGGAGAGGTTCACACCCTCTGCAGACCCAGGCATATTCTCTTCCTCCACCCATCATCTGTTCCCAGAAGCATGGTTACCTCAGACCGTTCAAAGTGAGGCTTGAGACGGTTCACATGCAGGACCCCCAAAGGGTTCCTGGGAGTCCGCAAGTTCACCAAAATATGTGACATCGCACTTGCGCTCCACCACCTCAAAAGGCCCAGTCCACTTATCCTGGAGCACCCTAGGCTCCACTGGGGCTATCACCCTAACTTTTTACCCAGGCTGGAACACCACCAGAGTGGCATTCTGGTCATACCAGCGCTTCATGTCTTCCTGGCTTGCCTCCATGTCTTCCTGAGCAAGCCGCAGGAAGGGGGCTGTCTGGTTTCTAAAAGCCAGCATGTAACTGAACACATCCTGGAGGGACTTACTGGGGGCTTTGTCCAAGCCCTCCTTCCACAGACTCAAAGGTCCCCTAACAGGGAGGCCATACAGTAACTCAAAGAGGCTAAATCCTAGACCCTTTTGAGGCATCTCCCTGTAGGCGAACAGAAGGCATGGCAAGAGGACATCCCATGTCCGCCTCAAGGGCTCTGATAGGCCCATAATCATGCCCCTCAAGGTGCCGTTGAATCTCTTAACCAGACCATTGCTTTGGGGATGGAAAGGAGTGGTGAACTTATAGGTCACCCCACAGTCCTTCCACAAAGACTTCATATAAGTAGATATGAAGTTGGTACCCCTATCAGATACCACTTCCTTGGGGAACCCCATGCAGGTAAAAACACCCATCAGTGCACATCCCACCACAGGGGTAGTGATTGATCTTAAAGGAATGGCCTCTAGGTACCGGGTGGTAAGGTCCACCAAGACCAGGATAAACCTGTTGCCCAAGGCTGTCTTGCGGTCCAGAGGTCCCACAATGTCAATACCCACAGTCTCAAAGGGGGTGCTGACAACTGTAAAAGGTTCGAGGGGAGCCTTACATTTCACCCCACTCTTGCCACTTGCCTCACAGGTTTTTCAAGACCTGCAGTAAACATCTGGGTGCCTGCACATTTGGGGCCAGGAAAAGTGGGTAACAAGCCTCTCAAAGGTCTTATCCTACCCCAAATGTCCAGCCAAAGGCGCATCATGAGCCAGACCCAGTAGGAAAGCTCTGAAACACTGAGGTACCACCAGCACACAGGCTGACCCAGGCTCAGCATCCTTAGGCTCACTATACAGGAGGCCATCCTCCCAATAAATCACATGTGATCCAGGCTCCTTGTCGGACACCTGGCATGCAGTCTGCTGCCGCAAACCCTCCAGAATAGGGCATGTCTTCTGTGCCTCACAGAATGCCTCCCTAGTGGGTCCCCCTTCCTGCTGCCACTGAGTCAGCTCAGGGACCTCCCCCAGTTTAGCCACCTGTTCCCCTGTAGGCTCCAGGGCCTCCCCCTCAGGTTCAGCCTCCTCCTGGATGGTGGGAACTTTTGGAGCTGGTTTCCCGCGTCCCTTGCCCTTCCTCCTCCTGGCAGACACCTGGGCCACTCTTTCAGGCTCCAGGGTTTCCTGATCACCCTGACGGGCTGCCATGGACCAGGTGGACACACACACCCACCTACCCAGACAGACCCAACATCTCCAAGTGAGACCTGCATTCCACCTCCTTCCAAGGGGAATCCTCTAGGTCATTGCCAAGCAGACAATCTATAGGCATGGTTGGATTCACAGCTACCCTCAAGGAACCTGACACCCCCCCCCATTCAAAGGGAACCTGCGTCACTGTACATAGGCGTTCTGAGTTGTCCACTGCAACTACTTGGTGAAGTGCATGGGGAACTACCTGCTCTTCAGACACCAGATGACTCCTCACCATAGTCACACCGGCTCCTATGTCTCCCAGAGTCTCCACTCTCTGTCAATTGATGGTCACCCACTGCCTGTACTTCTTAGTGTTCTCAGGCAAAAGGGTCCTCTGGACCATCACACTGTCCTACAAGTGAGACAAAGGTCATCTCAGATGGCTCCCACCCACCTGGAACCAACTCCCCCGCAAGAGCTACACTACCCAACTCCTGTGACTGATCACCAGTGGGTGCCTGTATCCCCATGGGACATTTGGGGTTACCCCTTATGTGACCCACCTAATCACATGTAAAGCACTTGCAAGGACCCTTCTCTGCAGGTTCCCAGTAGAGATGTATGGTTTATTTTCTACTGGGGGTTGGGAATCCTTACCCTAGGAACTAGGTTGGGGCCCTTTAGAGAACTTACCCTTTATACCCCTATCCCCCCCAATTCTTCTGACAGGGACCCTGCCCACCCTTGGCATGGTCTCCTCAATACCTGGAGCTCTCCCACTGGTCCGCTTCCAGTGCAAGATTTCTGGGGTCAATCAGCTTGCTGTTAATTAGGTGCTGGCGCAGCTCTGGACATCAAAGACTAGACAAATGCTCCCAAGCAATTAAATTGTACAGCCCCTCATAAGTTGTCACCTTGCTGCCCTTCACCCAACCATCCAGTGACCTGCAGAAAGAGTCAACACATTCCAACCAAGTTTGGGATTCCTTCTTTTTGTAGGACCTACACTTATCTCTGTACCGCTCAGGGGTGAGCCCATATCTTGTGAGTAAGACATCCTTCATGATAGAGTAGGTGAGCCCCTGAGGATTCCTAACGATGTCAGAGTGTCCCTCCCTTCTACCTCAAAGTGCTTCCACAGACCCACCCCCCAGTGTCCTTCAGGAACCATGTTCATGTGGAGAGCAGACTCGTACCCCTTGAACCACAGATATATGTCATCCTTCCTCTTCTAATCCTTCACTAAGTCCTTAGGAATATGCACCCTCCTCTCAGGTTGCACTGTGTTATTGCTGCCACCATCTCTACTAGACTGGCTCCTCTGATCTAGCTCCCTTAAACTAAGCTCATGAGCCAGGAGCAGCTTCTTCTCTTCTATGGCCAGTCTCAGCTTCTCTAACTACAACTGGTGAGCCCTCTCTGACTGTCTGTCCTGTAACTCTTCAGGAGTCAGACCTTGGTTGACACATTGCTACCTGCCCTGGAGACCCTTCCCCCAGGCATAACAGGACCACCCAGTACATTATTGTGTATACTCTGCACCTCCTCATCCCCATCCTTATTCTCAACCTCTGTGTGCCCCTCAGCCTCCTTGGGTTTCACCCAGACCCTCAGTGCCTTTTGCAATTCCTCCTTCTGGTGGAGCGCTTAATGGAACAGGCAAGATCCTTGAAAAATTGTTTCAGTTAGGCAACTGTATAACTCTCCAGCTTCTCCAACTCAATCCCAGGGGTGGTGCTCAGAGCTCCTCCAGAGGGACCCTGGGTTTTGCCACCTTGGATTCAAGGTTGGCAGGGAACTCTGGGAGCATCTCAGTGGCCAGGGCAGCATATGACGTCATAGCCCCCTCCTCATAGGTGGTCACCCAGCTAGGTGACCAATCCCCCTTTCAGGGCTATTTAGGGTCTCTCTCATGGGTGGTCCCTCAGCTTCACCTTGCAAGACTCCAGCAGGATTCCTCTGCAACCTCAACTTCAACTACTGACTGAAGAAACTGCATCTGGACACTCCAGGACCTGACAAGCAGCAACAAAGAAGCAGGACTCTGCCTGCAACATTGCATCCACTGCTCATTCCAGCAACTGCAACATTTTCCCAGTAACAAATCCTCTGAGGACAGCCCCTCTTTAGCTTGCACATAAAAGAAGAAGGAATATCCCTTGGAGTGAAGGAGTCATTCCCCTGCATCTGCAGTCACCAACTGCAATGGCGACTAGCTATGTGGATCCCCTCTCCTGCTGAGCCGCATGGATCCTGCAACACGGGTGGTGGACTGAAGTGGTCCTTATGGTCCTCTCTTTCAGCTGTGCAACTTTAGCGGAGATAAACACTTGCCTTCCCACGCAGGACAATACCCCCATGCACCTCATCATTTGCAGCTGCCAAGGCTTGTTGGTATCCTCTCCAAAGGGATCTTGAGGCATCTTGAAGCTCCAGCCACCAGCACTCCATCCTGTGACGCACAGCTCCCTAAGTGGTTCTCCTGCGGCGTGGGACTCCTTTTCGTAATGCTGCATGGGCCCCTTCTTCGACTTCTGTGTCCCCATCCTGTGGGACTCCTGTGGAGGCTGTCTGTGCTTCTTTGGGCTCTCTGTGTCACTGAGACCCCCCTTTGATTCCCCCTCCTGGGTAGAGTCCATCTGGTCCTTCCATGTGCCCGGCAGCACCACTTCCCGCCAACTGCGAGTTTTGTGTGTGCCAAGGCTTGTGGGTGGTGTCTGAAGACGCAAACCTGACTGCAATCTTCCTTCTGGCACGGGACATCACCTGCACCCTTCAAGAACTCAACTCTGTCTTCTAGGGTGCAGTGCTGACTCTCCTTCCTCACCATCGACCCATCTCTTGCACCTTCAGTCTGGTGGGTAGGGGCTCCTGCCCTTCCTGGACTCTGCTGTGCTTGCTGGAGTTGGTCCCCTTCTTCCAAAGGTCCTCTTTTACAGGAATCTACTGTTGGTGTCTTGCAGTCTCTTCTGGGCTTTGCATACTCTTTTCTTCTTCTAAGTGGGTGTTCTGGATAATTTACAGTGATTTACTCCTGCTTTACTGGTCACAGGGGTGTGTTGTGGTACCCACCTTTGGGCTTTCCTAATACTCCCAGCTCCCCTCTACACATTCCACTTACGTAGGTGGGGGACCGACTCTCGCATTCCATTTTTGTAGGGCTATTATTCCCTATTCTGACTTTCACTATATTGTATTGCAATGTTTTCTAAATGTTTTTATGCCTATTTCTGCATACTAGTGTATATAACTCATGTATTACTTACCTCCTAAGGGAGTATAGCCTTTATGGTATTTTTGGTATTTGTGTCAACAAAATAAAATACCTTTATTTTCGTAACACTGAGGCCCCGATTTATACTTTTTTGTGCCTGATTACCATTATTTATTGATGTAGAATTGTATTTTGTAAGCTTGCGCCACTTTTGCATAAAAAATGACGGTAATCTGGTGCAAAAAAAGTATAAATCTGGGCCTCAGTGCTTTCTTTTATGTCTGTAAGTACTGTGTGTGACTACAGTGGTATTGCATGAGCTCCTAGATTTGCCTTGGCTTCTCATCCACAGCTTCCTCTAGAGAGACTGGCTTCTAGACACTGACTACACTACACTAATAAGGGATACTTGATATAAGGTGTAAGTGCCTTGGGTACCCACCACACACACCAGGCCAGCCTCCTACAAGAATCTACAGCAAGTAGACTGTATTTTCATGCACCGTTTAAGGGACTGCAATAGTCCATGTACAAACACTGCATAGGCTTGTTGGAAATTAAAAGGGGTGTCTGTGGTGGACATTTGATGTTGGAACCTTTAATTTGTTGGCAAATATCAGAGCAAAGGGACATACGGTTTGGTCTGCTTGTTTAGACCAGACCACCAATTGAGGTTATGCAGAAGGAAGATGTTAGCCGCCACACCAGCCTGGGCAGAATGGGCAGAAGCAACACCTTCATGAGCTGCTGATCAGATCTAGCCTACAATCTTGGTTGAAGATCACAAAATCACCCACACCTGGTACTGTTACAAAGGCAATGTTTTGGGCACTTAAGTGGTAGGAATATTTGTCAGGGTGTGCTTTTGCTAAAGGCTTGCCATCAGTCAAATCATTCATGACACTCAAGATGTCATCATCCACCCTCGTATGATACCAAGTTATTGCAGCAACAGAAGCCATGGCAACTGCATACTTAGCCACTTCATCTGCCAATGAGTTTCCTGCAACATGTATTCCAACACATTGGTGGACCAGTGTATGTATTACAAGCATCCATAGCAGTTTGTCTTTAAAAACTGCCATTTTACCTCACAACAATTTGTGTTTTATGGTGTTTCATTTTGAATCTCTGAACCTATTAAAGTGCCAGTAGTGTAAGTTTACATTGAAGGACTGGACACATTAATATGAATCACACAAGGTTAGTGTAGGTAACTCAGGATCCGTATATTCCATTGCCTACAGCAATGCTTTAAGCTCTGCAAGTTGTGCGTATGTTTGCTGAAGGCGTTTGGTACATATAGCTGGTTGAGCTGAACCATCAGTGTATATGATTATTCTGTAATAGTCAAGAGGCATAACATTAGTGGGCATGGGGTACCAAAGTTCATACTGGAGAAATTCTTGGGTCTGTAGCTTTGAACCAAAAACAAAATCAACATTAGTTGCAGTCAAAGAGGTAGCCTATTGGATCCAGCTTGGAAGTAATGCTACTTGTTTGGAACACTGGCTTTTATAACAACCTCAAGGCCTGAGATTGGGGTCACGACAATGATGTGTTTACCCTGGGCTAGTGGTCTCTCCTTGATGACCGTCATCTGAACTGCAGTCAATATTTGTTTCTGTTGGTGCAAACTACATTTCTTTGTTTAAGTATAAGTCCGATCTGTACGCTATGGGTACTGTGTCACCTTCATTGAATGTGACATATGTAAATCTGGTGGCACCCAGAATGACCCAAATTATCAAGTTTGTTTTGTTTTCACGTGTATGTAGGAGTTTTGCTTCAAGTATGTCAGTCTTTAATAATCTGAGTATTTGTGTATGTTGTGGTGTCCAATGTTTCCTTGATACGTTTTGACGGATTAAATCGTAAAGTGTCTGTGCATGACCTGGAATGTAAATTCAGCCAAAATTGAAGAAACCCAGCAGGAATTGCAGTTTCTTGATGTTATTCAGTGGTTGGAGCTGAGCACACCACTCTTAAGAAATTAGGTTTCATAATTTTACTCTCATTTGAAAGCTTGTATCTTAGGAACAGGACACTGAGAAGGGCAATTTTAGTTTTCTTAAAATGTAATGTATAGTCATAGTCTGCAAATACCAAAACAATGTGACCAACCTAGCTAAATGCGTGTTGAGGTCGTGAAAAACGCCTCAGGATTATTGTCATGCAATATTAATGCCACAGGGGCTGAGAACAATCCTGGACTGTTTGCATATCATTGTGGAAGTTGCCAAAAACAGCGCTGAGAGCCTGACATGGAGAATGCACTTAAATCCCGGCTTTCAGGCTCTAGGTTGTGGTGGAAAAATCAATTGGAAATATCCAGTGTCATTTTGTATTTTTGCGCACTATAGTGTTCATAAGTGCCATGCTAGTGAATTGTGAAATGCAAATGTACATTTGTGACTGTGTAAATGTCTTTGATCTAAAGCTTTTCTACATGAATGATCTGGCTTAGCTAAAGGAAACAAAGGGTTATTCATAGGTGAAATGCAGGGTTCAGTTTCTTCCATGTACACCTGCTGTGAGAGAACTCCCATCACTGGAGCTTTAGCATCATGTTTTACTCGGTATTGAGTTTGTATTTGTGAATTAGACCATATAGGTATGATGTGATAAGGAGAGTCCCTATACCAACCCACATGTTTGTTGTACAGCACTGGAGTCTATGCAAGAGCCCAATCTGCAGCACAGACTTCTTCTACTGGATCTGAAACAAGGACTGAGAAAGAAGGCAACATTACATCTTCCCTTGTGGGAGCATTCTGACAAACTCTAGGGGGCAATCTTTTCCTGCCAGTAGAATATCATAGCTTAGAGTTAATCATTTTTCCCAGACATTGCGGTCACCTTCAGAAGCTCTTCATGATTCCAGCGAACTGGTGTGACCTCTGCTGGGCTGTCTAGCAGAGTCACTGCTCACGTCCTGGGTTTCTGCAATGTTCTCAATATGTGTGCCATACTAAGATAAAAGTGCCACAACCTTCTTTTTGAACTGAGGTTTGTGCTGTGGAAGTTTCTCTTCCTTTTTAGTTTGACGTCTGAGGAGCTTTGTGAGTCCTGTTTTGGTTTCACATGCTCATTTTGGTGTTCTGATTGCCCTCCTCTCTTGGACCTTTTGCCAGATGAGTCCTGAAAGGTACGAGAAGGGCATGTATCAGTATAGTGATTACTCCAGGAGGTTTCAAATTATCAGGATTTCTAAGATTATAGCATTTCTTTGAGGTCTCCGGATACAGAGATTCTCCTCTTTGTTTTACTTGATAATTGTTCAATTTTTGTTTAGCCCAGTGTTTTTTAAAACCCTCCTACACTATTATCTATATTGGAATTACCTTTAGACTGTGGCTTTTTTGGTCTGGCCCTCAGACTATCCTGACATATACTAGCAAAGGTTCCAGAAATAGTCCTTGGCAGCTCACATACCTGATCCATTTGAGGAACGGCTCTGAGATGCTGTCATACCTCCAATCCCGCTGCTTCCCCTTTAATATTTCCTGAAATAATTGAGGAGACTCTGGTAAAATTACTAATTAATTTCATCCCCAAGTCAAATTACCAATTCATTTCATCCCCAAGTCCAGGGCAGGGGCAGACTGTTCATTTTGTATTTGTTATCTTCCAGAAGATTCACAAGTGTTGGTGTACCATATGTGGTAGTATAACTTGCAGCACATTCTGTGCCCTAAGTACCATAGTCATCTATGAAGGAAAACATTCCAAATGATAAGCACGTTGTGAAAATTCTATGTTTATCTTGGGGTCCTGTATGGGAAAACACTGCTCTCAGCTGATTTGCTTTTTGTGCTATCCAAAACAGAATTTCATAACATTTGGGGGAGCCTTGCCCATTATTGCATTAATAGTTACCGGTTGTATCCTGGGTGTAGCCAGATGTGGAACAGCTGGAGGAGCCCTCGCCGGGGCAGTGTTTATAATCTGCATTATGAATTGTATTAGGCATCTATATATATTTACTAAATCATTATATAAAGGGCATAAATCTGCTGCTTGCATATTTTGTTCATTTGGATCTAGTGTATATATACCCAATGTTGTCTATGTAGGTCCATCCATTGCTTAGGGGACCTAATTTAATGTGTAGAATTACATGTGGTAGGGAGCCTTGAAACCACTTTTTGAGTTCTTGATAAGTTAGTGGTATTTCTAGGTAGTCATAAGCTCTAAATTGAGCAGGTGCATTTGCTACAGTGCATATGTGAAAGGTGTTTGAATTTGTATCAACTGCAAGAAAAGGGACTCATGACTAGAAGGTTTCTGTTGTGTATGCACTGTGTGCCTCTACCATGAATGTAACATTTCCATCCCCATCAGCAAGCACATTAGCAAGTAAATCCTGTGTGACAGATTGTCTATAGCTTACTGCAATTGCTTGCCATATCTTAAAAAATAGGATACAGAGATAGAAACACCTTATGGGGTAGTCTTTTAAGTTTCAAGCTTGAACAACTTACAGACTAAAATATGTAATCCCTATTACGGGGTAAGAATTTTCCCCAGTACCACAGAAGTCTCCATGGGTAGAGGTGATTAAGGTACCTTTGGCATGTGAGAGAAATATACTAAGGCGATATGTTAAGTAAGTACCTGTCCAACTTTGGTAGCGCAATGTCACATGGTTCCTATTATGGTCTGCATGCTTAGGGCGGCAGAACCACCGAATGTGGGCGACTGAGTCAGTCCGACACTGTCGGAAACTGTCAGCCTTACTCTTGTCTAACATGCAGTGCCTCACCCAAACCTAGAAAGGAAGAGGTGATCTGTGGCAACCTAAATGTCACACTTTGACTCCTTGGGGAAGTCATGGAGAATAGATCATACCCCTTTCGCTCAATTGCTCAGCAACTCACACATGCCAAGGCAGGACAACCAGATGCAAACTGGATTCCAATGCATTTATTGAAGCAATTGCATCCTAGTATAAAAAGCATGAGCTGTGATAAATAGTCAGACGAAACATAGCACGGTGACCATCTTTACAATCAGTGTGAAGGAGATCAACCATCTTACCATTCTTGTATGACTCTAACAGCCTAAAGATTTCTATCTACACCCATTTCTAAGTTTTGTGAGCATAATGGCAGTAACCCTCCTGCTGATCCCGATCTAAGGAAGTGACCCTGAACCCATACCTGAAGAGATTGGCAAAAGTCTGCCTGTTGTCTGGATGGCAATCTTCTCGGGTAGCTGAAGAGTCAGTGCCAGGATACTCAAAGTTGCCAGTGGAGTGATGTGCGTCTCTGGATGGTCATGACTGTAATGCACCTTGCCCTCCTTAGGTCTATGTGATTTTTTATAGTAAACAATGCAATATTCTAAGAACAGGCCTGACATATGATGTGTCTATAAATTGGGGACTGACTGTTGTGCTCATGTAGTGGTAATACGAGTTAGAATAGCATGCAGCGAACAGGAATCAAACTTCATTGTGTACAAATGCCTGATTAAATGTGCAGTGTGAACAACATTGGGCCTCATTACGACCCTTGCGGTCATGTGGAGGTTGGACCGCCGCCAAAGCAGTGTTCCGGCCTCCACATTATGACTGTGGCGTAGCCTCCACGCTCGAACCACCAACACCGCCAGGTTGCCTCCTGCTGCCAGCCCGGTTTGTAATCTGCAAGGGTGGTGCTACATGCAGCGCTACCCTGGGGACTACGACTCCCCAATCTGCCAGTCTTTTCGTGGTGGTTGGACCTCCATGCAAAGGCTGGTAGAATGAGGGTGTTGGGGGCTCCAATGGACAGCCCCGTCACGCCTTCCACTTCCCGAGATACGTGAAGTGGAAAGCAGTACAGGCACTGCTGCACCCGCCACACTGATACATTGCCACCGGCTCGATTATGAGCCGGTGTCAATGTTAAGCCCTTTTTCCTGCTGGGCTGGTGGGGGAAACTTGTACTAGGGCCAGTGGTGTTCTGGATGCACAGTCAGTCAGATGGCAGGACGCGTTGGGTGGGAGACCTCCGCCACGCGCCAAACTCGTAATTATAGCCTATGTCTTGTTAGAATGAAGCAGCTGGTATAATATAAAAACAACTATATAAAAGGAGGCTTCGCTAAAAATAGGAACAAAAATGTGTTTGAGTGTAAAAGGCTGTCAGTGGAGTGATGTACGTCTCAGGATGGTCATGACTGGAATGCTCTCTGCCCTCTTTAGGCCTCTGTGATGTTTTTATAATAAACCATGCAGTGGTCTAAGAACAGGCCTGACATACAATGGCCCGTATTTATACTTTTTTTAGCGCCGCATTTGCGCCGCTTTTTTACTCAAAACGGCGCAAACCTACAAAATACAATGGCATTTTGCAAGTTTGCCCCGTTTTTGCGTCAAAAAACGACGCAAATGCGGCGCAAAAAAAGTATAAATACGGGCCAATGTGTCTAGAAATTGAGGACTGACTGCTGTGCTCCTGGAATGGCAATAGAGTTAGAGTATCATGTGCCAAAAATTACAGCTTTGAATAGGGAACAAAGTGCATTGTGTGCAAATGCCTGATTAAATGTGCAGCGGGAACAACTATGGGGGTCATTCCGACCTCAAAAGGGAAACCGGCGGTTTCCCACCGGTTTTCCCCTGGCCTGAAGAATCCTCCATGGCGGCGCTGCAGGCAGCGCCGCCATGGGGATTCCGACCCCCTTCCCGCCAGCCTGGTTCTGGTGGTTTTGACCGCCAGAACCTGGCTGGCGGGAGCGGGTGTCGTGGGGCCAATGGCATGGGCACTGCAGGGGCCCCCTTACAGGGCCCCACAAAGATTTTCAGTGTCTGCTTTGCAGACACTGAAAATCGCGACGGGTGCAACTGCACCTGTCGCAACCTTTCCACTCTGCCCGCTCCATTCGGAGCCGGGATCCTCGTGGAAGGGGGTTTCCCACTGGGCGGGCGGGCGGCCTTCTGGCGGTCGCCCGCCAGCCCAGCGGGAAACTCAGAATGACCGCCGCGGTCTTTTGACCGCGGTACGGTCTTCTGGCGCTTCCCGCTTGGCGGGCAGCTCCCGCCGCCCGCCAAGATTAGAATCACCCCCTATGTCTTGTCAGAATGAAGCAGCTGATTATAATGTAAAAATAATTTGCTAAAAAGAAGTCCGGCAAAAAATAGAAACACAAAATGAAAAAGTGTCCGAGTGTAAAAGGTACAAGCAATGAGCTTAAGCCTGAAAGAAAGAGAGATACTGAAGCCACGGGTCCAGATCTAAATGAATAGTGATGTTTCTCAAAGAGCCACAATTTCCTTTGATAAATTACACATCAGTCAAACACCTCATTAGTCGTAACCTATGTATATACTAGTCTCTAACTACTATGTGCAAGCTAGGTGTACCTGTTAGGATCCCCTTTCCACTCTAGATGGCTCTCCTTCTCTCTCTAGGAATTTTCTGGAAATTATGTGGATTACCTGTAATGAAATAAGAACGTTGAACCTCCTATAACTACTCCCCCTGTGACCCAAGATTGATCCAAAGTCACCTCAATTAATGCCTATCTAAATGTTCTTGAAGTTCCATGGATACTATGCTTGATTCAGCTTGTTGAGATGTCCCAAGATACTGACTCACTCGACTTCATAGACATTTAAATAGATAAAAAGTATTGACAACAAATTCTCAGGTCATTAGGGTTTGCAGACATTCATGGGTTAATTACCGCACTGTACTTAGAATTCCATGAAAAACTATTTGGTGTTTCTGATCACACTGAAAACATATAGTTAATATTAAAAGATCACAGTGCAAACTTTGCATCACTCTGGGGATTAATATAAAAATCACAGTGCAAGGATTGCATCGCTCTGGGAACATAGGTTTAGTATCAAAAGATCACAGTGCAATGTTTACATCATTCTGGGAACATAGGGTTCATGTCAAAACACAAATGATCGGTTTTATCACTGGTATATCACTGTGCAAGTTGAGCACAGCAATGACAAGCACAGAATGCTCAGTATCACCAGCATCAATTTAAAATTATGCAAATGTCATGTTAAACTTAGCGATAACAAATGTATTCACAATACATCGTTTTTAGAATGATCGCACAAAAGAATTTCATTTCTGCAATATATAGCAAGCAGTAACGATAAACGACAAGGAGCGAGCATCCCAGTGACCGTAAAAACCAATGATGTGCCTTCTTAGGTGCACCGCGCTCTGAAACATCTGTCTATCGAATACCAAGTCAGCTAATGTCAGGATTTCACAAATAAATACCTTTCGAGTGTGTGCAGCGCGTTACCGCCTTTTTAGTACATAATTATCTTGATCTCTTCCTCTCCCTAGAAGCGGCACCCAAGATACAGGATTGAATGTGAAAATCAAATGTGGAGAAGCAGAGACTCCTTCTTTGCAGCCGGTGACCTTCACACCAAGCAGTTCACCCAGGCCGGGTGTGGTTTAAATGCCTGCTGCATCTGGCCACACCCAGTCTTAGTCATAGGGATGCTAGAGGCTTGAGCAACAAGAGTCCTAAATAAGCATTGGCCTTAAACAAGCATTGGTCTCTTTTTACAAACATTGATCTCTGTAAAACATTCTTATGGGGTTGCAATAAACATTGGTGCCTGCAAAGGCAGATGATTGGTTTAAGAGTTCTTTACTGGAGCACATCTAGGTTTGCAGGCTTGACAGGTCGTTGGTGATGTTCTCAGGTTGTATATGCGGTGGTGGAATGGGTCCATGGGGGCCCCCCAGTGGATGGTCCACCTGATGGCCACTGTGTCTTTTTTGTTGAGGTTTGTCCATTCGTACAGGTGGCTGTCTTAGTTGGTGGTGGGTAGTTTAGCAATGAGCTCTCTGTAGTTGGGTTGGTGTGCAAAGTTCCTGCAGATGTTTACAATTTTGTGGTGAAGGAATTTGGCTAGGTTGTCACAGATTGGTTGGGAGGCAGCTGTTTGTCTGATGGTGAGGTGAAATCCTTGATGATTGAGAAGATTTGCAGCTGTTGGAGCTTCCTTTGATGCGGTATACTAGTGCGCTTTTCTTGGTATCTCTTGTTTGCCGGTGGTAGCATCTGAGTAAAGCCTTGTAGTTAGTTCTTTTGGTGGTGTTGTGGCTGGCTCTCCATTTCCTTTCTAGCTGTTTACAGTTGCAATTGGTGTCTCAGAGGTGTTCTGTAATAACAGCTGGACTGCTTGTTTGGTCCACTGTGTTTGTTGCACTTGGCAAGTGCAAGAGAGTCTGCTTAGTTCATTATCCAGTTGTGTAAGTTGATCTGTTCTGAGGGTGCTAAGCCAGTCTGCTTCTGTTATTATGTCCCAGCTGTGACTTGGAATGCTGACCCTGGTATGGGTGTTGAATTGAGATGTGTTGATTTGGAAGTAAAATGATGGAGGGATTAGTCCATGTAAGTGGTGAGGTGGAGTTGTATTTGATGCTGCTGCTTACCTGAAGATGTAGTCCATTACGTGTCCGGCAGCATGTATTGGTTCTGAGGCAACCCGGGTGAGTCCGATGTTTGCAGAATCTTTCGAGGAGTGCTGCGGAGCAGGGGTTGTTTTGGTATTCTAGGAGCAAGTTGAGGTTACTGAGGAGAATGTGAGCTCTGGGGTCAATGGTGAGCAGAGGGACGAAGTTGGTGATGAGGCTGGTAAAGGTGGCTTGTGGTCCGAGTGGTTGGTAGGCAAGGGTTCTGTTCAGGGTGAAGTTTTCAGAGATTTGTAGCTTGAAGGGTAGGTGTTCCATGAATGGGGCGGTGTTCTATGTGGATGTGTGCATTTGATTGATTCCTTGTAGATGATGGCAAGTCATCCTCCTGGCTTATGAAGGCGGTCCTGTCAAGTGATTTTATAGCCATGGTTATGTTGGGAGTCGATGAGTGGCTGAACCAGGTCTGTGATGAAGAGGATGTTGGTTGCTCAGCAGGTCCCAAATTTCGGTTGTGTGTTTGCTGAGTGATCATGTGTTGAGAAGCATGCATGTGAGTGGTGGTTGACATGCAGGTTTTTCTGAGGTATGTGATGTATGGTGGAGTGTAGGCTTTGTTGATACTTGTGTGGCATGTGTGTTAGGAGGGGGTATTGAAGGCATTGTTACTATTTGCATGAGGGATGTGGGTGGATGACTGCTAGTGAACAAGCAATGGTTGCAGGTAAAAGCTCCAGCTGTGGTGTGAGGTGCGGCAGCAGATAGATAGAGGCTGTTCATGACCTAAGGAGCGCTGTGGAGTATCGCTGGGCGTAGATTGGACCAGGGTTTCTGGCGCTAGGCTGGGCTTTTTTTTGGTGCCTGTCCGCTGTGTGTAAATGTTGCAGCTGCCATTAAGTATGTCCTGGGAAGGGGAGGAGCGCAGCATGCCGGGATGTCATTTCTAGTGTTAGTGGGTGATGGGATATGAAGTCCTTTTACTTGGCTTTTTCTTTTAAAGACAGTTTTGACAGGCACACCAGTAATGTCACTTCCTCTCTAGATAGATGATGGGAAATTCAGTGATGTTCCTTCCTGTGCAGTTGGATGATGGGAGATCCAGTGATGTTACCTCCTATGCTGATAGGAGATGGGAAAAATAGTATTTTTTGAAAATTATTTTAATAATCTTTTTAAACTTAAATATACATTTATTTATTTAAAGAATAATTGTATACATAGCATTTAGTAATTTTTACTACATACTTAATGAACATAAACATTTTAACTTTAACATTTTTTTAATAAATCTTTAAATATGTCTGTAAAAATAATTTTAATGTCATATATTTAAATAATTTACGTTCATATTTTGCATAGGAACAATTTTACTTTAAAAAAAATGTTTAATAAACTTTTACCTTTCCTCATACTTTAGTATAGGGTGATCACTGCACGTTGGCAGAGATCTCTGTCTACAGTTATAAGCAGTAACTTTTCACTTGTAAATGGAGCTCCGTACCCTAGTTTCAGGAGGTAAAGACATGCAAGTCGGCACTTTGTAGTAAATTTACACTCTTAAATGGTAAATGCCCAATAGTAGTAAACTTACAACTAAGAGTAAAATCACACAATTGTATTGCCTCACTGATAACTTTTCTTTTGTGGTCTAGTAATAACAGTGATCACGTGCAGAGTATATAAATAGATGTTGCTATGAAAACCCATAGAAGAGTGAAATACAACTGGCTACTAGACAATACATTTTTAAAAATTGCATTATTTTTATGGAGTTCATTAAATCAAAACACTGAATGATGAAATCCAGTATATGCTGAAAAAGCGTTCCTTTTTAGCCTTTTGCTAAACCTTCTTGTTCACGGTGCCATCTGAGGTTTTTGGTTGTAATCTGCACATGTACCTTGGCTGGATTACAAAGTTATTTTCAATCAGTTTCTATACTTAGGGAAGGTTGCTGCTTTTCTTTGTTATGGTGTTCGAAGCTGAGACAAAACTCAGATAAATCCTGGCAGTAAGAGCCCCTGGTTGTCAACTAAGATGTTTGTGGTACAAAGCTTGAACAAAGATAGGAACAAAATTCCGGTTTCTGGTTATTATGAAATTGTTAGACCTCGCAATTTTGTTGAATTCTGTTAGATGTTTGCTAAAACCTGCTATGTATTATAATTCATGATACAAGATTATGAGTAATTGGTGCACTATCAACCCAAAACAAAGTAAACCTTATTTGCTAAAGACGTGTAATAAAGATGTGCAATGAAAAGCCAATGAAATATACAATTATAAATTAAAAATGTTTGTACATGCATGGATAAATGAAATACAATGGGGGAGGGGTCACACAAGCAGAAAAAGCAAAGCATGTATCAATGTATTGCCATCTGGTTCCATAATCACTGTTTAACAATTGTAAAGATAATTATTTGTTACAAAAATGTAAAACCTATATTCTCCCATTCAGTGCCTATCCGTGCACTGATTTTTTTTACAAGAGAGAGAGAGAGAGAGTGGGGAGAGAGAGGGAGAAAATAAAAGAGTTATTGCTAATTTTTCATATTATTTAAATGCAGTAGGTGAAGTGGTTATTTCAAAGGTGTTATGAAATTCAATGAAACAATACTGTTAGCACAATAACTTAGGATTTCTACAAAGGCTAAATTGAGAGCTACATGTCATGCCCCTTACATCATCCAGTGAGACTGCACTGTGGGTGAAGCAAATTCATAAAACCCAGTAACATTCAGGGGCAGTTCCTCCTAAGGGCAGAACTGCATTCCCTTGCTGTGGTAATTATCATTTTATTAGATGTATACCACCGGCTTGCAATGTTCTAGTATGAGGGTGGGGCGGAGCTGATTTCTGTGGATTGCACTAAGACTGCTGCCACTGCAGAATGTGCATGTCGGATTGGCCAGCTGTCTTGCAACAGCCAGCCCAATATGTGCCCTTCAGACCCAGCAGACACAGCACTGTGAAACAGCCAGGGGATTACAGGCACCTATCCTAAACATGAGCGCTGGGCTAACCTGATCCAACCAATACTGAAGCTGCTTTCATACTGAAAATAGAGTGAGAGCAGCTCCAGGATTAGGTGGATTCACGGTTGCACTTGGAGGAAGTCAGCCATTTTCCTTCCCTTTCCTGTCACCCTCAGGATCCTGCCAGGAGAGGCAAGAGAGCGGCATCTCTGTGAATTGTTTGGCATTGTACCACACCCAAACACATTTTATTGTTACCAGACGCCCATAGTAATGATACTAGCAACAAGCTGTTGGCTTTTTTAGTCACATTTCTTTATTGAAATTGAAAATCTAGTATAGGCACTCACCAAATAAGAGCTGCCGAACAACATAGCAGAACTCCTGCTAATAGGACTGTGGATATTGCATCAAAGAAAACCAAAAGACTAGAAAAAGGAAAACAGAAACAAGAATAATGTACCATCAGTACTGAAACGTATCAGTAACCAAATACAGATATTATCACAGTGCCTAATACATAGAAAGGCATAAAATGAAAACCAATGAATATAAAATAAAAAACTTTAATATGTTTAAACCTTGGGATTCCACAAGAGGCAACAGCAGAACTAATTGGAAAATTATTGAGTCCCAGCACCAAGTCTTTGAACCCATACCATCAGGTGTTCAGAGCATGGAATGGGTAGAGGGGACTAGAGGGATACTCTTTCTTGTCAGGAACAAAACGCCAGTAGACTACTTGGTCAGGCTGCAGTGTTATATAAGAAAGGAGTTCCAAATCTTCATGAACTGCAGCAATCTGGCAATCACTGTATAAACTAGCTTCTCAAACAGTGCCACCTCATGCATCTCTTGTACTATGGATTTCAAGGATGGGGCTGTGGCAGTGTGCCAGAGGCATAAGATGAAAACCTTTGCCACCCCATCATAGTATTAAGCCACTGGGAGAGAGTTGGGAGGTGAGACTTGTCATGCAGGTGTGCTATACATGATAGCAATTCATTGTGAGAATAAGGACCATGTCATGAACCCAGGCATGCTGGCAAATGCGCTGTATGCATGGTCATTCCCATAAGATATGCAGTATGTCACAATGCATTGCATCACATATCCAGTAGTTAGAATGGGGGCTGAGTCTGGCTTTATACAGCTTCTCCAGTGTCTAATGCCATCTATCCATCTTATAATAGCTATACTTTAGTCAGGATTCTGTTAAACCCTTATTGTTGTTACCTAGGATAAGAACCCATTCATCATTCTGGATCCCTGCAAATTATCCACTTACTTTAATTTGAACTCCTGCACATCTTTTGAGTCCACAAGGGTAGTGGTTGTGGATGGGTCACCTATAATTAAGCAGTGCACAAGAAGGTGACCTATTCATATTTATTAGATTGGTGAAGCTGAGCCACAACCATAATAAATATATGTTTTATTATCCAGGAACCTTTGGTGTGATTTATTTCAGTCTGGTTGACAAAAATTTAAATGGACAGAAAGATACAGAAGCCTACAAGGTGGTAGGGGTTCATGGCATGGCTTCGCATTTCATTCACTTCAACCTGTAACATGAGAAGGCTAAGCAGGACTCTATACAACATAGCAGGACTGTTAGTGAATCAGTGGGATGCAACAATGCCACAAGGATCAAGGCAGTAAAATGCCTTGACTTTCCTGACTGGGATCATTATGCCCCAGATCAGGTCAGTATGCCGAACCACAATTGCCAGTTTTCTCAAAGCAGACATGATAAAAAAAAAAAAAGTGAGCAGTGAGCAGTCCTGTCTGGTACCTCGCTGTACAGGAAAGAAGCATGTCTACCGAAAGTAACCAATGTGGTAGAGTGGTGATTCAGTCCCTTGACCAAAGTAAGGAAGTCCCTACCAATACCCCTGAGTTCCATTATTCAAACAGATAATCCCAGTTCACTCTACAAAACACCTTCTGTGTATGCTCAGACTTGCCAACTGATGTGGGAAGCATTTGTAGGAGGAACTGCCCAGAAGAAATCTCACTTGCATCAGATGAAATCATAGGTTAATTAAATTACTTATTTATTTGATTTGAAGTTTTGTATAGCAAAACAAATACCCAGGTGTGTCTTGGCGCTGCCATCAGTGGAAAAAAGCGAACTGTCCTACCTAACTTAGAACATCAGGGCGAAACACCAGGTTTTCAGTTGCTTCCTAAAAATCAGGAAGCTGGGCTGATTTCTAAGATGGAACGGCATCCGATTCCAAAGCCTGCAGGTTTTGTAAGAGAAACTTCTACCACCCCAAGAAACCTTGTGGATTCTAGGAATTATAAGATTCTTGGCTGAGAAAGACCGTAACTTGGCATTGAGGACGTATCAAAGTAACCAATCTTTTAAAGGACAAGGGCTTGATGAAAATAGGGTTTTGTGGGCACCACTTTAGCCAGAATTGTAAGGTTTGCATCAATGAGTTAGACACGTTTGTAACTAGGGTGTCTTTGCTCGGTTTAGGGATAAATGAGATGCGGGCCCAGGCAAATTTGGTGGCACGGTGGCCAGATTCCAGTGCTTCATGAAATACTAATGACAACAGAGGGGTGGTTAAGGTTTTCATTATTAGTATAATTCTATGGGGAATATATTGTGTCTGAGGGGTTTATTGGTGGCCATGCTATCAATTGCTGCAAGAATCTTTTCTTTAGAGATAACTCTAGTCAGTGACTTAGCTTCATCTCCGGTCAGCTGGGGTAGGCTTGGGCCCTCAAAAGTGGTCTCCTCTGCACCTTTCGCCGGCTGTATAATGATTCGTAGTATGATTGAAACTCAGAGATAATCACCAACGTGTGTCATGAATTCTTGGTGGTGTGTCAGACAACCAGGTTTGACCAGGGCTTCGGTTTGGCATAATTGGAAATTTAACAGTCCTCACACCTTCTCAGCCCTTTTGTAATGACATTGACACAGCTGAAAGAGGGATGTCTCAGTTTCTTTTGAATATATTTAATTGTGGTCAAATTTGACTTTCAGTAATGCCCATAGATCAGTATGTGATTGGGTTCTCAAATACTTCTCTGCACATGACCGAGCCTTGAGGCCTAATTGTGTTTGGTTTTGTTAGCATGTGTATTTTACATTTGCTGCATGCCGCATCAAGAGACCGCATATACATGCCTTTCCTGCCTCTCATTAGGTTTGTGAAGAAGTCACAGGAATCACATTTTCTACAAGGAACATGCAGAGATAGGAGTGCAAATTTTCTTTATCTTGAGGATCTCAGAAGTGAGAAATGTCATGCGCCATGGTCCCCATAGGGCAGTTGGTAATCCCAGTTCCAAAAGGATATTCATAAGGTCATGATCCAAGATTCCACTTTAAACTATTGAAGCACTTACCAGGCTTTGTGCTAGTGTGGGGGTAATTAGAAAGTAACCTGTGGTACAACTAAGACTTGGAGGGTCATTACAACCCTGGCGGACGGTGTTAAAGCTGCGGTAATACCACAAACAGGCCAGCGGGCAAAAAAAGAGAATTATGACCGTGGTGGAAACCACCAACATAGACAGCCACTTTAACACTCCGACCGCCACGGCGGTACAGACAAGCAGCGCGGTGGTCACCGCCAACAGACAGGCGGGAGACAAAGTACCGCCCACAGTATTACAACAGGCCAATCCGCCACCTTTTCCGGGGCGGATTCACCGTGGACAAAAACACGGCGGAAACAGCTTTTGCAATGTGAAAACACTCACCTTAACACACTCCACGAGGAAGGAGGGCACCATGGAGCCGGAACTCCAAATACTCCCTGAGCTTGTCTTCCTGCTCCTCTACGAACATCAGCAACGGCGGCGCCGAAGACAACGGTGAGTACTGCACCTACGACATAGGGGAGGGGGAGGCAAAAGTCAGGGGGACACACACGCAACACCCCCACCCCCACCCCAACCCTCACCCACTACAACACACACACCAATGCATTTCCAGACATCACAGTAACAACCCCCAGCCCCCCGGAAGAATGCAAAGACAAAAGGAAATCAGTACAACCATTGTAATGTATCAAACTAGAGTATGCTCAAATATACATAAATATATACACATTCCAAATATATACATCACGATTAGTAGTGCAGGTATGCACAATTCAATGTCCGTGGACCACTGGGCCCAAAATGCATGGGCGAGGCCCACACACGATACCTGTCCAGAAACGGAGAGAACACTGCTGGGGCATCAGATAGACATACAACAGGCACCTCAGGGGGAAGGGAACGGGGGGCACCTCAGCCGGATGACAGCACCACGCCAGATCCACAACGGGGCTCCATGCCCATTGATGTATCCTGGGGAGTGCAAAGCCACAGTCTCTCAAGTCTCTCCAGTGGGTGGTTTGCCCACTGCTTTATCCTGGGGAGTGCAAAGCCACAGTCTCTCAAGTCTCTACAGTGGGTGGTTTGCCCACTGCTTTATCCTGGGAAGTGCAAAGCCACAGTCTCTCAAGTCTCTACAGTGGGTGGTTTGCCCACTGCTTTATCCTGGGGAGTACAAAGCAACAGTCTCTCAAGTCTCTCCAATGGGTGGTTTGCCCACTGCTTTATCCTGGGGAGTGCAAAGCCACAGTCTCTCAAGTCTCTACAGTGGGTGGTTTGCCCACTGTACCATCCTGGGGAGTGCAAAGCCACAGTCTCTCAAGTCTCTACAGTGGGTGGGTTGCCCACTGCTTTATCCTGGGGAGTGCAAAGCCACAGTCTCTCAAGTCTCTCCAATGGGTGGTTTGCCCACTGCTTTATCCTGGGGAGTGCAAAGCCACAGTCTCTCAAGTCTCTACAGTGGGTGGTTTGCCCACTGTACCATCCTGGGGAGTGCAAAGCCACAGTCTTTCAAGTCTCTACAGTGGGTGGGTTGCCCACTGCTTTATCCTGGGGAGTGCAAAGCCACAGTCTCTCAAGTCTCTCCAGTGGGTGGTTTGCCCACTGCTTTATCCTGGGGAGTGCAAAGCCACAGTCTCTCAAGTATCTACAGTGGGTGGTTTGCCCACTGTACCATCCTGGGGAGTGCAAAGCCACAGTCTCTCAAGTCTCTACAGTGGGTGGGTTGCCCACTGTACCATCCTGGGGAGTGCAAAGCCACAGTCTCTCAAGTCTCTCCAGTGGGTGGTTTGCCCACTGCTTTATCCTGGGGAGTGCAAAGCCACAGTCTCTCAAGTCTCTACAGTGGGTGGTTTGCCCACTGTACCATCCTGGGGAGTGCAAAGCCACAGTCTCTCAAGTCTCTCCAGTGGGTGGTTTGCCCACTGTACCATCCTGGGGAGTGCAAAGCCACAGTCTCTCAAGTGGATAACAGTCTCCACTGGTTCTGGAGGGGGACTGGTGCCCAGAGTGCTTCATCCTGTTAAGGATTCAGGTAGTGGATGCTGTTCTCCACTGGTTCTGGAGGCGGACTGGTGCCCAGAGTGCTTCATCCTGTTAGGGATTCGTGTAGTGGATGCTGTTCTCCACTGGTTCTGGAGGGGGACTGGTGCCCAGAGTGCTTCATCCTGTTAAGGACAGACGGAGTGGATGCTGTTCTCCACTGGTTCTGGAGGGGGGCTGGTGCCCAGAGTGCTTCATCCTGTTAAGGACAGGCAGAGTGGATGCATGTCTCCACTGGTTCTGGAGGGGGACTGGTGCCCAGAGTGCTTCATCCTGTGCAGGACAGACGGAGTGGATGCTTTTCTCCACTGGTTCTGGAGGGGGACTGGTGCCCAGAGTGCTTCATCCTGTTAGGGATTCATGTAGTGGATGCTGTTCTCCACTGGTTCTGGAGGGGGACTGGTGCCCAGAGTGCTTCATCCTGTTAAGGATTCAGGTAGTGGGTGCTGTTCTCCACTGGTTCTGGAGGGGGACTGGTGCCCAGAGTGCTTCATCCTGTTAGGGATTCATGTAGTGGATGCTGTTCTCCACTGGTTCTGGAGGGGGACTGGTGCCCAGAGTGCTTCATCCTGTTAAGGATTCAGGTAGTGGGTGCTGTTCTCCACTGGTTCTGGAGGGGGCTTGGTGCCCAGAGTGCATGGCTAACGATGCTTGAGTTGGTGGTGCTTGCCCTGTTCAGCGGTCTTTGCCCTGTTCATCAGTGCTTGCCCTGTTCAGCGGTGCTTGCCATGGCGGTCTTTGCCCTGTTCAGCGGTGCTTGCCATGGCGGTCTTTGCCCTGTTCAGCGGTCTTTGCCCTGTTCAGCGGTGCTTGCCATGGCGGTCTTTGCCCTGTTCAGCAGTGCTTGCCCTGTTCAGCGGTCTTTGCCCTGTTCAGCGGTGCTTGCCCTGTTCAGCGGTGCTTGCCATGGCGGTCTTTGCCCTGTTCAGCAGTGCTTGCCCTGTTCAGTAGTGCTTGCCATGGCTTTCTTTGCCCTGTTCAGTGGTCTTTGCCCTGTTCAGCGGTTGTTGCCCTGTTCAGCGGTGCTTGCCATGGGGTTTCTTTGCCCTGTTCAGCGGTGCTTGCCCTGTTCAGCGGTGCTTGACTTTGCTGTCTCTGACCTTTGCAACGGTGTGTGGCATGGCGGTCCCTCAGTGCCCAGCGGGGCTGTGGCTGCCGGGGCCCTCCTGGGCACTGACTCTGACGGTGGTCTCCTGACCAGTGACGATAGTGCTGCCCTCAAGGGCACTGACGCACTGACTCTGGCGGTGGTCTCCGAAACAGTGACGATAGTGCTGCCCTCCAGGGCACTGACTCTGGCGGTGGTCTCCGGACCAGTGACGATAGTGCTGCCCTCCAGGGCACTGACTCTGGCGGTGGTATCCGGACCTGTGACGATAGTGCTGCCCTCCAGGGCACTGACTCTGGCAGTGGTATCCGGACCTGTGACGATGGGGCTGGCGGTGGCGTCCTGGTCAGCGGGGAGGATGGCGGCCTTCTCCGGCGTGCTGCTCTTCCCAGACTTTGGATACTTCTTCTGCCCCTTCCCCACTTTGGGAGGAGTCACAGCTGACTCGACACTCCCCCCGGGACCCTTGTGAGCGGCTTTGCCGGCAGGAGTCTACCCCCTCTCCCGTCGGGCACTGTCCAACTTCTGGTGCTTTACAGGGGGTGGACTGGCAGTGCTTTGGCTCCGTGTCACACTGGCTGCCCTGGTGCCCCGGGCACTCCACATACCTCTAACAGGCACAACTGGTACCGGACTTTTTTTGGATGAGGTGCTAGTACGGGACCTATGAATTTGAAGGGGGGGTGGGACAAAGGTCAAGGTTGCTCAGGAAAAGTTTCTGATGAACACTGGGACGGGTAGCTGGAGGGGGTCTGGGAGTGGAGGAAGAGGAGGTGGTTGTAGGAGGTGTAACTTTAGATGATTTGGGTGCAGGTGCATGTTCTGGAGGCTGTCATGAGGTGGATGTATGTTGGGTGTGTGTGTGCCCGCGTTTGTGTACTTTGGGAGAGGGCATCACAGACACACTGGGAGAGGACACAGGGGACGTGTAAATGGTAGTGGGGGTGATGAGTGCAGGTGAGCGGGGTGTGGTGCTGGGTGTTCTGGTGCGAGTCCTAGTGGCTGTAGTGGTAGTGCATGCAGGTGAGAGTGTAGACGACACTGGGAGGGATGAGGGAGACGACGAGGAGGGGGACACAGTGGAGGCAGTGGATGTTGGTGTGTCTGTATGTGGGTGATGCTTGTGTGAGTGCTTGTGGGATGTGTGGTGCCTATGTTTGCCTGAGCTGCCCTTGTGTGTTGACGTGTGTGCAGGCTGGTCTGATGGTGTGCTTGGGATAGGTTGGGGAACAGGGAATTGGGTCTGGGTAGAGGAAGTTGCAGGGGGAGGCTAGACACAGGGACAATGGCTGCCATCAGTGCTGAGGTCAGAGATTGCAGGGTTCGATGATGGGGAGCCTGACCAGAATGAATGCCCTCCAGGAATGCATTTGTGTGTTGTTACTCCCTTTCTACACCCTGGATGGCATTCACAATGGTAGACTGCCCAACAGTGAGTGACCTGAGGAGGTCAATGGTCTCCTCACTGAGGGCAGCAGGGGTGACAGGGGCAGGGGCTGAGGTGCCTGGGGCGAAGGTGATGCCCACCCTCCTGGATGAGCGGGCACTGAGCGAAGGCTGAGGGGCTGCTGGGAGGGTGGTGCTGGTAGGGGGGTGGCGGCTGTACCTGTAGAAGTGGGGGGCACAGATGGTGCCGCCACCACAAGGGAGCTCCAATCGGAGGACGAGTCCGTGTTGCTGGTTGCAGATCCTGTGACCGACGTGAAGCTCCCCTCGCCCTCCGTCCCACTGGTGTATTCTGAGTCCGTAGTGTGGCCCTCCATGGCCATATGGGATGCAGCCCCCTCGTGCTCCGGTGCCACTGTACCTCCGCCTGATGATGCTGATGCACAAAAGAACAGGGAGAGCACAAAAAGGGGTGTGGAAACAGAAGAAAGACAGGTTGAGTGCATGGCTTATAGCTACCATTGGCGGACAATACAGACACAGCAGCCCCCTTCACTACGCTGTGCTCTTGGCCTCTACAGATGCTGTTCCTGCAATATGGCCTACATGGCTATGAGTGTCATCTGCCCACATAGATGACACAGGGGCATGTATACCTGTACTTGGCACTCTAGAGAGGTGGGGTGGAGTGGCACATAGCCTGCATTTCGGAGGGGCCTAGCCTACGGAACTCACCCTGGCCTAGGGAAACCCACAGCCCTCCTCCCCCACCAAGACCCCTCCACTGTGCGCAAAGTCAGCAGAATGAGAGTGTATTCACCCCCTTGTGTCTGCTGTGATGCCCTCATGCGCCCATCCAACTCAGGGTAGGCCACCGCTAGGATCCGGAACATCAGGGGGGTCATGGTGCGACGGGCACCCCTCCCACGTTGGGAGGCCATCCCCAGCTGATCCTCCGCCGTCTTCTTGCTCCAGCGGCGAATGTCCTCCCATCTTTTACGGCAGTGGGTGCTCCATCTCTGGTGGACCCCCAGGGTCCGGACGTCCTTAGTGATGGCACGCCAAATATCCTTTTTCTGGTGGGCGCTGACCTACATGACGTGTACAGGGGAAGAAGAGAAGTCATTAGCAACTGCACCGTCGAAGTGAGTGGCCCACATCCCTGCCCTTGCCATGTGGCACATGCAACCACACTCCTTCATGCTCGCAGAACTCTGCCCCCTTCCTACTTACATCCAGCCCTCTCCACCCAGGCATAGCCCATACAACTTGCACCCTATGTACTCACCTGTTGGTCTTGAGGACCGTAGAGTAGCGTGTACTGGGGGAGGACCCCGTCCACGAGCTTTTCCAACTCCTGTGCAGTGGAGGCAGGGGCTCTTTCCCCAGACGCACGTCCCATTGCCTCTTCCAGACCGAGGTCACAGCAGCACTTGCAGTGTAGGTCCTCTCCTGTCGAAGATCAGGTATCAAGTGATTGAACAGATGGAAAATGGCGGTCACGTCCGCGGCGGTGCGTATCATCACCGCCGGGGCACTTCGTCATTGGCTCCTGGGACCCACAGGGTCCAATGTTAACCAATGCAGCATTGCGCCGCAGTCTACGACCGCCTACCACGACGGTATACAACGCCAGCGCAGTTACCTCACATCCCATTGTCCCACTTTACAGGTCAGGCATCCGCCATTTTAGGGGCCCACATGGCTTCATTTACAACTGCGTCACACATACCTAGGCCTGGACTCAACACACCTAGAGGAAGAATGTTGTATTTTGTGTCGTGTTCTGTGTAGCTGTGGGTACATACCTCTGAATTGGTTGACTCTGTGGTTGTCCTTCCTAGGCACCGTCAGCTGGAACATGTGAGGAGATGGTGGAATCCTCCGGTGTACCGACCGCTGGTGGACCTGTTGACAATGGAGGAGCGACATTTAATCATCACCTACAGGTTTGACCGTGCCACAATCCAGGAACTGTGTACCCAGTTGGAGCCAGACCTGATGTCACCAATCCGCCGTCCCACAGGAATCCCCCCTCAAGTGCAGGTGCTATCAGTGCTCCATTTCCTAGCAAGTGGGTCATTTCAAACAACAGTGGCCATGGCATCAGGGATGTCCCAGCCTGTTTTCCAACGTGTTGTCCAGAGTGTTGTCTGCCCTGCTGAAACACATGAAGAGCTACATCGTTTTCCCTCATTTGGAGGATTTGGCTACAGTTAAAGGTGACTTCTATGCCCTGGGACATATCCCTAACATCATAGGTGCCATTGATGGGACCCATGTGGCTTTGGTCCCCCCTCCCCACAGGAGTGAAGAGGTGTACAGGAACCGGAAGAGTTATCATTCGATGAATGTACAGATGGTATGTTTGGCAGACCAGTACGTCTCCCAGGTAAATGCTATGTTCCCTGGCTCAGTGCATGACGCCTACATCCTGCAGAATAGCAGCATCCCTTATGTGATGGGTCAACTCCAGAGGCACCGTATGTGGCTATTAGGGGACTCTGGTTACCCCAACCTGTCATGGCTATTGACCCCAGTGAGGAATCCCAGGACCAGGGCAGAGGAACGCCACAATGAGGGCCATAGGCGGACTAGGAGGGTGATCGAACGCACCTTCGGCTTCCTGAAGGCCAGATTCAGGTGCCTCCATATGACAGGATGTTCCCTATTCTACTCACCAAGGAAGGTGTGCCAGATCATCATCGCCTGCTCGATGCTTCACAATCTTGCTTTGCGACGTCAGGTGCCTTTTCTGCAGGAGGATGGTCCAGATGACGGTGTTGTGGCAGCTGTGGAGCCTGTGGACAGTGATGAGGAGGAAGCTGAGGAAGAAGACATTGACAACAGGGACTCTGTCATACAGCAATATTTCCAGTGACACACAGGTGAGAACAATTTGTTTAGTATTACATTTACTTTCACACTTCTAACTCTATCCTGTCTGTCAATTTGAAGTAGTATTTGCTAACTGAGTTGTACATTTACATTACGGTTTCACAGGTGTGGTTACCAACGTGTTTCATCTGCTTGCATCCTTCATGGGCTTGTGATGTGTAACATAGGTATGTTGACATTACATTTTGGAACGGATTTTGTCATTGTCATAGATAATACACATTTTCAAAATCACAGACTGACTCCAGATTGTTTTGTGGTTCAAGGGTGTTTATTGAAGTGCTAATTATTGGAGGGGGTGGCAAAATGGTGAGGGGTGATGGTGGAGGAATGTCCATGGCAGAGTCCAGTCTATTAGTCTCACAGGTGCACTGCCCATATGGGCATAGGAAGTGGAGCTGGGGCATTTCCAATATGGACAGGGTAACAAAGTGGGACAGTGGGATGACAATCAGGGTGGTCTCATTTCCTGGCGGGGGTCTTGCCATCTTGCTCTGTCCTGTTCCTGGATTTCAGGGACCGCTTGCGGGGTGGTTCTCCGTCTGCAGGGGGTGGGGTGCTGGTGTGGTGGTCCTGTGGCGGGGCGTCCTGTCCACTAGCGCCGGCGGAGGTGGTGGGCAGTTCATCGTCCAGGCTAGTGTCAGGGGCCCCTTGGAGTGCCACAGTGTCCCTCATGGTCTTCTGTATGTCCTTCAGCACCCCTACGATGGTGCCCAGGGCGGAGCTGATGGTTCTGAGCTCCTCACTGAACCCCAAATACTGTTCCTCCTGCAGGCGCTGGGTTTCCTGAAACTTGGCCAGGACCGTTGCCATTGTCTCCTGGGAGTGGTGGTATGCTCCCATGATGGAGCATAGGGCCTCGTGGAGAGTGGGATCCCTTGGCCTGTCCGCCCCCTGTCGAACAGCAGCCCTCCCAGTTCCCCTGTTTTCCTGTGCCTCCGTCCCCTGGACCGTGTGCCCACTACCACTGTCCCCAGGTCCCTGTTGTTGTTGGGGTGTTGGGTTATCCTGGGTTCCCTGTAGTGGTGGACACACAGCTGATTGAAGTGCCCGGGGTACGGAGGTATGGGCCCTCTGGGTGGGTGCTGTGCTGGTGTTACCAGAGGGTGGAAGGTCAGTGTTGGGTTCTGCCTCTGCGAGGGGAACCGACTGTCCCAAGGCCAACGATGGTCCAGCCTGGTCATCTGTATCCAGTTGGCCACCAGAGCTGCTGTCATCACTGTGGGCCTCTTCTGTGGGTGGGGTGGAGATGTCTGGACCCTCCTGTCTGGTGACGTTACGTAGTGGTCCTGCAGGGGTATAAAAGCATGATTATTGCATCAGTGTGTGTCATGGTGTGCAATGGGTGGGTGAGCGTGTACCCCAGTGCAAGCATTCCTGTGTGGGGGCTTGTGTGATGATGGTTGGGGGGTGTTATGGGTATGTTAGTGGGCATGCTTTAGTGATGGGTGTCCATGCTTAGTTGTGTCATGCAGGGCTTGGTGTTGGGATGGGTGGTTTGTGTTATTAGTACATTAGTGAGGAGTTGGAGTGATAGGGGAGGGGGTGAGGGTGGGGGTGTGTGATAGCATGCAGATAGGGTGGGGGATATGATAGTTAAGATTTGACTTACCAGTGTCCATTCCTTCACCGACTCCTCCGAGGCCCTCTGGATGCATGATGGTCAAGACCTGCTCCTCGCATGTTGTTAGTTGTGGGGGAGGAGGTGGGGGTCCGCCGCCAGTCTGCTGAATCGCGATGTTGTGCCTGGAGACCACGGAACGCACCTTCCCCCGTAGGTCGTTCCACCTCTTCCTGATGTCCTCACGATTTCTTGGGTGCTGTCCCACTGCGTTGACCCTGTTGATGATTCTTCGCCATAGCTCCACCTTCCTTGCAATTGAGGTGTGCTGCACCTGTGATCCAAATAGCTGTGGCTCTACCTGGACGATTTCCTCCACCATAACCCTGAGCTCCTCCTCCAAAAACCTGGGGTGTCTTTGGTGTGCCATGGGGTGGTGTAGGTGATGTGTGGTGTGATGTATGTGGTGATGAGTGTGGTGATGTGTAGCGGTGTGGGGTGTTTTGTGCATGGATATTGTGTGGGTGATGGTGTTGTGTGCCTCTGTGTGGTGGGGTTGTCTATTGCTGTGCTCTCTCTCTGTCGCCTTCGTCTCTAATTTCGTGTCGTAGGGGTTTTTGGGTGATGTGGGTGTGTGTTTTATATTGAATTGGGTGTGTGGGAGTGGTGTTTGTATGTGTATCAGGTGTGTGTATTTTGAATTGTCCAATGTGGCGGTGTTTTGGAGATGTGTGTGTATTTTGAGCGCGGCGGTGTGTACCGCCAATGGAATACCGCGGTTGAAAGACCGCCGCATGGATTCGTGGGTCGTAATAGCATGGGCGTGTTTCTGTTGGCGTGACGGTTGAGGATTTGTTTTCGCCAGTTTATCACTGACCTTTTGTGTGGCGGACTTGTGTGGGTGTCTGAATTTTGGCGGATTCCGAGATGTGGGTCAAAATAGCTGTGGCGGCCGCGGCAGTGCATTGGCGGTCTTTTGCACCGCGGTAAGCGGCTTTTACCGCCAATGTTGTAATGACCCCCTTGGTCTTGTATTAAATCTGACAGAAGACATCTATCTCAGGTGTAGTAGGTATCAACAGTGCCAGACCTATCTAAAATAGGGTTGATTGTGAAATTCCAGTCCCCTCCTACCAAAACCTGAGTCTTGTGAAAAGAGACGAGGAGTCATGTGAGTGAGCTTAAGTCCGCTTTGCAACACGTGGGGGCATACATCGATCCCAAAATAAGGACAATATTCCTGACAAAGATTTAGTAGCCCTCTAGGTCAGCCAATAACTGTAGAACTTTGTGGGGAAGTGATTTATGAAGGAGTATAGCCACACCCTTCTTCCTAATAAGGCCCCTCAGTAGGTTTTTAGTAGAAGGAGGTGTTGACCCACTAGCAATGATGGCCCAGTCTCTGTGCACCTTGTCACATACCGTAGGGGTAAAGTGCATCTCCTGTAGGAGGGCTATGCTGGGTCTCTGTTTTCCTGAAAATGAAAAGATTTTTTACTTGTGATATAGCATATGAGTCCATGGGCGTCGAGGCTTATGATTTGCAGTCGTCGGAGTGGGTCTCATGCGACAAGTTAGTAGAATGTGGAAAATCATGGGGGTCTTAGAGAGAAGTTCAGGATCAAATGAGCACATCTTTTAAGGGCTTGCGCTATAGTGGCAGGGCAGAAAAAAGATTTGGTAACCAAATGCAAGCATAGGAGATTCAAGGAGCAGTATGCCCCCCCTGGGCGTAGAGAGGGGGACTGTGTTTGGCACAATATACATGCTAGGTGAGCTGAGGAATGGGTTATCAGAGGTGGTTGAAGGCGATGTAACCAAGGGAGATGAAAGGTAGCACTTAAGTGGTAAGCCGCATCTCACTAACTATGGATAGATGGGCTGCCGAGCCCATCAGAAAACCTTACAGAAATCGTGGTACCCACATTAAATAAGAAATGACAAGTACCCTGAGAGTGTTGAAGCAGTAGTCTTGGGGTACTCCCCGGAGATGGTGAGGGCCAAGTGCAGAAAAAAGCATAAGAGAGACTGGGCAGTGTAGTTGGTGGTGGGAGGAAAGGAAGGGGGCACCAAGTAGAGCTACATGGGGCCTGCTTATCAATTTTTCAAAGAGCACACCAACCTTGTTTTACCACATTGACTCTAAAGATGATAACATATTATGCAAAACATCCACCAGAAGAGGTTGAAAGTGTTATCCACAGCAATTAAACTTATCCAGGATATGCAAAGTGAGCTGCAGGTGGGCGTCACGAAGTCCGATGTGGAGAGCCAGGAAGTACATGGACAGATGCAAATTAGGTCTTAAATGGTGACCTAGATCTGTCTCTTCGTTTTATCGGTTTTCATGTACATTGTTTGTCACCAATTTCCATTTCTGTGTCATATCCTCCCAACAGTGTCATTCAGCCAATTCTGGATCCTCAAGTTGATCAGTCATGTGTCTCAGGGCCCTTGGAGATGTGCATGAGCTAGCCTTCTGCACCATCCAGGAAAGTTTCAAGATCCTTCAGTTCCTTTACTTCATGTGTGCAAGTGTTCACTGTGACATTCATCAACAGAGGCTCAAGAAGATTGAATTTATATTCCAATTTTCACAGCCATGGATGTGGAGCAAGAAAATGCTTTGTGTCTTGGATAAAATCTGCTGCAAAAACAATCGACAAGTTTACATAGTGATAGGAATGATGTTTCTTGGCTGTGGTTACGATCCTACATGCATGTTAGTGTCAGATTCAACAGATCAGGATGGGTAAAGGATGAGCTTGACAGCTTTCTCCAGCGGTGGGCCTTATAAAACACCAGTAGAGGGTCAAAGGTGGAATTTTACTTTGCTGTAATGAAAAGTAGTAGTAACATGGATAGGTCGTCCTTTTCCACCCCTTTGCAGACTCTATTAATACTTGAGATGTCACTGTGACTTTGATCTTCGAGATCAATGGTTTTCTTGTTTAGCCACCAGATTTCACTTCCCCTGTCAGGAATCCTGTTGGTTATGCATTCCAAGTCGACAACACTTCCCTCCAAGAAAGTACACTGGGTTCTGAAGGAGCTCATGCCCTCTTCCCCAGAAGACATTGCATTTCCTCTGTTGTGGCCCCATTCACTAAGGCAATGGAAAATGGAAATCTTAATGTCTGTCATTTCTTGAAGCAAGATTGATAATGCAGTTTCTGGAATCTCCAGTGTTAAGCCATGGTCAAGACTATTGGCACTAGTTATGGGTGCTTTACCACTTCCTCTGAAAAAAAACAGTTGTCTAGCTGCCTTGCATTTACAATGCAACATCTGCCACCAAGATCAGTAGTATGGAGATAGAGAGATCTATAAAGCTGGAACAGTCTGAATGCCTGATAGGTACCCCCAGCCCAGGGAGCATGGCAGATAAGGGCACAAAGGAGTGTCTTGGCAATGGGCAACAGTGTAAGCAGGGCAGCAAGTTTTCAAAGGTCTCTACTCCTCTGGTTGTGAGTGCAAAGAAAGAAGAGAGTGAACTCATTCCAGTGGACAAAAAATAGAGTCCTCTCTCTGCAGTGAGCTCAATCCAGGATAGCCACAGTTGTAGAGAGAATTGTGTGGTCTACCTTCTATAACAGTGGGGAAGTATAGAGGTCCTGTTAACAGTCATGGTGCCCCCACTAAGATTCTCAAAATGGGCAGGTCCAGTCTACACCCCGTTCCTTCTCTGCATGGCCACCGCCCACTTCTGCACAGTGTGGGATCGAGAGGGGCCTGTTCCAATTCGAAGCACACTAGGCACTATGAACAGTTTAGCTAGTCTCTAACTCGCTGCCGCGGGGCAATCAAGATACAACAGAAGCAAGGCAGCAGCGAGGCCCAGGTGGGCCCGCACAGAAGAATTACAGTTCTCTGGAAGCCACACAGTCACCTCGCCAGGCTCAGCAGATCATGTTGCAGTACAGCCTTTCTCTGATGTAGCTTAACCAGTAAAAGACCCTCAGGCAGCCCAAAAATGTGCAGGTACTCATGGGGGGAAATGGGCACTATCAGGATACGTGACAAGGTGCGGATCTACACCTGCCTCAGGATCATTTTGGGGATGCCATGCTTGTTGGAATCAATCTCCAACCCCAGCTTTTGGCTTTCACTGCAGCATAAACAAGCCACTTGGCAGACCAGCAAACCCAATAACACAAACAAACCAAGCCCTGCTGGTGATGGCACAAACCAACCACAGTACATGCTTTCAGACCACCATGCTTCAAGGGCCACACGTTTTTATAGCTTCTTTAGTCCCTTAATGAATTGCATGCTATAGCAGACATTGGTGGCAGGAGCACAAAATATTTTTACCTGGTGGGATGACATGCAGTTTTTATGTAAACACCTTTATCACTGTAATGTGTAATTAAATTATTAAAAGTTGTAATATGTCACAAGAATATTTGTGCATATTTATTGGCTTGCATTTTTGTGTAGTGCTGGTGTTCTTTGTAGAATTGTGTGTGTTTTTGTTTTTGTGCTGCATTATTCCATTGTGCTATTGTGCTGCACTGTGGTTGTTTTGTTTCATCTGTTTTTACAAATTTGTTGCATCATGCACTGTTATGTGTTTGTGTGCTACACTGTTATTTAGCTTTGTATTGGTATTGTGTGTTCTGTTGTACTTCTTAATTATTTCAGAAGTGTCAATATATTCCTTAATATTTCAAGCTAAAAGCAAGCCATTCCTTAAACGCTCCAGTGGCAATCAATAATGGCCCTCTCTCTAGTGGTTTAAAATACCACTGCCCAAAACATTGAAGGAGAGAGAGTCTTAAATTAGCACTTACACTGCTTACTTTATGTGATATGGCACCGTATCTCTCCAGTTTATGATAATCCCTAGTTGTACTAGTTGATTGGTTACTATGTTCATCCAAAGCATCTTGTCTCCCTGTTAAGCCTGTACCAGGGAAGAAGATGCAGAATAACTAACACTAGAGGACAGAAAGACAACTGGTGTAAGAAACCCCCTAGGGGTAAACACCAGTGTGTAAAAAGCAGCCCTCATCCACAATTTGTGGCATGCTTCACCCTAGGGCCCTGCTACCACACTCCGGGAAATGCCCAATCGGAGTGGAGCAAAAAGGGTAGGGGGACATGAAAACACACATCAAACAAAGACAACAGAAAAATACGGGGACCAAAGACGAACAACAGAGAGTAAAACTGTCTCAGGCCAGTCACTCTATACAATTTATTCCGGTGCTGCCTGGTCAGGGTTAAAAATAATGAATGGTGGTGTTATCAGGAACTAATTACCTGTACACCCCAGTGTCTGTGAAGGGTCAACATGTTTTGGCCGTTTTGATATTACCACATAGGGTCACTCAGCCTTCATCAGGACCTTCGTCCAGCCCCGTTACATATATTCCTCTACCTGTCCATTGATCAGGATTCTAATCACCCATGTATTTAGGAGAAGTTCTCCATGTGTATACACACTCTCTGTTATCTGCAAAATAAAAACATATAAAAATACAGATAAACATATTTCCTGTCCCTTATATATTAGGGAGAGAAAGGTATCTAAATTATTTATTTATTTGATATCCCATCCACCATTTAGTGTTGGCTAGTTATTTAAAGTGTGCATATGGTTCCCTATAATATTTTTATATATATAGGTGGTCATAACAAGTTTTAAAGGTCCCCCGTGAAATCTGGCTATCACCCAAGGTTCAGAAACCACACCAGACAGGTGGGTTATTTAGAGGTAGTTAAATGATTCTGACTCACTGAGTTTTCATTATTACTCACATTTATCAGCGCTGGGTGGGAGCACCACCCTGTAGTCACACACTGCATAGAGATAAACACATTGTCATTCATTGCAGGAAATAGTTGTATTTTATGATAAAAAGACGTGTATCAAAGGCATTCTTATTCCGCCCGCCAACCCTTGCAGGTCCCGTTCATGCCCTTACATACTCAGTATGGTATATCGAAGGACCGGGTGTCAAGAGGAAGACTGCAGTGGTCTGTTTAATTGACCTCGTGTCTCTCTTGTACCGGAAATGACCGGCTCTCATTCAGGCACCCCGCCGTGCCCACCTCCTCCGTATACTAGAAGCATCTAATTCCACCTTCCGACTCAAAAGGGTCCTTCTCATGTTCTCAAATACCCGAGCCTTATCTCAAAGGGCCGGGTGTAATATGCATCACCCCAAGAACTGTGGGATCGCGTCCGAACCTCTATTATGCTGGTAAAAACCGCCCTTCACTCTGGGACCCAACCCCTCCTCCTTACTTCATCAAGGGTCCAGTGCTGCCAATCGACCGCTCCCCGGCTCGTTGTAGGAATTCTAGATGGAGCAGAGACTAGTTTAAAAACTATTCTGTGGTGATGTCACTCCCATCAACCCCAGCAGTCAACTGGAGGCGTACCTGAAAAGAAAGAAACAGGGTCCAAGGCTGGCGGCCATGTTGGGGAAAGCGTAAACTCGTTCAAATTCTATTCTATGGTAATCTTACTCCCATCACTCCCAGCTAAAAGCTGGAGTGTTTTTTTAAAAAAACATGGTTAATGGCAGCAACCATATTAGGGGAAGTATCTACTTTACTTAAAGTAAATGAAGGGAAAGTCACATATCAAAGTTACGGAGGTTTTTTTTTTGGTAAAGAGGATTATTATTGACAATCACATTGGGAGATACAACCTCCTTAGTTTTCGAGAGACGTCATCGATGTCGTCGCATCAGGGCGTTAACCGAGGAGAATAAGGACACACATCTAAATTTTGTTCAAGTGTCAGTCAGCACAAAATGTCTTCTATTTGCACCCTATTAAAGTGTAACGCTAGAGATTATTCAATTGAATCCATTGTACATCATCATTCAACTCGTGAAAGGAACTTTGAAATCTGTAAATCCATCGTTGTTCTTGGTTAAACAGGAAGTCCCCCATATTAACAACACTAGTTGGTGGCGTTGGTTGGTCTAGTATAGTCCAGCTCAGATCGTCTCTTTTGTGAGCCTTTTCAATAAAGTGCAATGCCATTTTATTGTTGGGTTTTTTGCACCTTATGTTACTCCTATGCTCCATGATCCTGATTTTGACTTTGCGAGTTGTCATCCCCCACATAAGGAACCTTACATGGACACCATATCAGATATATAATATTATCCGTGTTACAGTTAGTATGTTTCATCTGTATCCATGGACTAGCTAAACCTATGTCAATTGTCTTGGTATTCTTTGTGAGATGGCACACACTACAAGAACCATACTTCGTGTGTCCCCTCACTGGCGGTATATCACCCCTCATGGGATTGCTAGTCAGAGTCCAATGTTGTGGCCTAGTGTGAACTAATAAATTGCGTAAATTCGCACTTTTCTTAAAGGAAAACATTGGTTTCTCTATATTCAGACAGTCACTATTGAGAATTCACCAATTCTTATTGATGATGCTTTGAATTCTATTTGAGGCTGTAGTCTTTCTGTGTTGAAAGTCGTTACACAGATGGGTCGTTTATTAACTCTACTCTTCTCATCTAGGAGGGTTCCCTATCATAATTTCTGACTCTTTTCTGGTCTCCTTGAATTATTTTCAAAGGGTAGTCTTGTTGTAACAGCTTCATTTCAAGGGTCTCCAATTCCCTCTCAAAGTCTCTTATTTCAGAGCAGTTTCTCCTAATACGGAGGAACTGGCCATAAGGTAAATTTTCTCTTAAGGCTTTAGGATGGAAACTTTTAAAAGAGAAAAGACCATTTCTAGCTGTTGGTTTGTGATAGGCCTTGGTGGTCAGTCGTCCTTCATCCGGTCTAATTTGTAAATCTAGGAACGGCAAAGACTCCTTGGTAATTGTGGCTGTGAACAGGAGAAGTGGATCCCGTTCATTGAGCCACTGAATTAATTTGTCCACAGATTGTCTGTCCCCACTCCAAACCTAGAGGACATCATCTATGAACCGACGCCACAGTCTGATAGAATTTTCCCATGGTTGATCATTCTGAAAAATTAATTTCTGTTCGAAGTGAGCCACATACAAACATGCTAGGCTCGGTGCAAAGGTGCTACCCATTGATGTACTGTGGGTTGTTGGTAAATTGTTCCCTCGTATTCAAAAAAGTTTTTCATAAGGACCAAATGTGCCAAATTAAGTATAAATGTCCTCGGTGTGTTGTAATGCCAATTCTGTTGATACAGAGTATCCTCAATAACCCTCAGTGTCTCTGCCTGGGGGATACTGGTGTATAAAGGTTCAATGTCTAGCCCCACTAGGAAGTCTTGTTCTTTATCAAAGTCCATATTTTGGATCAGATTTAGCACATCTCGTGTGTCCTTTACATAGGAGGAACTCTTCCATACTAATGGTTTAAGAAAAAAGTCACAAAATTGTGACAAAGGTTCAAGTACGGATCCAATCCCAGAAACTATGGGTCGGCCCGGGGGAGGTCTATTGGGCTTATGAGCTTTAGGCAAAATGAAGAGGAAATAGGAACCCCAACAGCTAACTGATTGCACTGGACCAGGAGAAAGTGAGAGTTTTAGGCCAACCGCTATGGAGCGTGGGTCGGATAGATTGAGGGGTAGGACCTGCCCAAAGTTTACCTTCCGCCTTAGTCTTTTTCTTGGAGATTTTCTCTTGTCGACGAGTCCTCAGACTCCTGAGATCCAGAGTTTGATCTGATGACTGCGGCCTGCTGCAACACGATGCCTCGTGAGCCTCTGGAAGTCTTTTTCTCAACAACAAGGAGCGCTGCGACTTTTAGTTGGACAACCCAGTGCAATCAAGCTGATTCGCGAGTCGTCAACGGTGGATTGACGCATGACGTCAAGCTGGTCTCCGCCTGGAACTTTTTTCTAGACTTTGCAGAAAGTATCCAAACTTTGAATTCTTGTTGGTTCTGAGTTCCTTTGGGAACAATATTGGTCCACTAGCTTCAGCCTAGTCTTCGGAGACTCTGGATTGCCTCTTGGCTAAGACTCAATTTTTTACAATGCACCTGCACAGCTCAGGAAAAATCCATTTTCAACCGGACTTGGCAGGTGACTTCTTCCAGCCAGCTCTGTTGTTTAATAAAGAGTGCCCATGTAAGCATATGAGGCTAGCAGCACCACAATAGGGGAAAACAACTTTTGCTGTTTTTCTTACCAGGATTTATAAAACTTATTTTATATTGTCCCTGATTTTTAGGTCGAGCATAAACAGCGCTTGCCCTGTCGCTTAGCGACCTGCTGTATGTGGTTTGTAGAGTTCAACTTTGCCCATTGCTTGCCATTGCTTTTCATTTGTCTATGTCAGTGCCCTATAAAAATCCTTGCTTGGTAATGGCCGATGCTCCCTCTTTATCCCTGCTTTCTCTCTTCAGTCACTGCCCACGTAGCAGTGCCTAACTACTCAGTAGCTTTCTACTTGGCAGCATGAACAAACAGATAATGACGTTAGAACATGATAAGGCACACCCGATCGCCGCCAGCCTCTTCGCGTGTTGCTGGGAGACTGAGTCCACTGCCTGTATTCCCTGATGAAACATTTATGCCCTTGGTTGTGTGCGAGCACCTGAGGAGCAGCATACTCTGCCAGATGGCACATTGACCAAGCTGAGAATGGCATTGTACTACCTTGACAGAATTCAGGATTAATGTGGCAATTATTTACTAGTACTTTTCACAAGCACAACTGTTTATCACAAGGGTGCATTTCATGAGTGCTATTGTGTGCAACGCCCTCTCGGACACTTTGTGTATGCCGCACTGCACCTCCTTGTGTGTTGTGCATCTCTTCTGCCACTTACCGTGCCTCTGCCCTTTGCTCCACCATTACAGCCCTTGCTTAGTATGTGCACGTCAAAGCAAAGGAGTTGGGAGGCTCAGCTTGTGTCTCTTGTGCATGTCGTCTGCTTCTCCCCTAGCTCCTCTTGTGCTGCATGTCCCTTCTGCCACTTGGCATGCCCCTGCCCACTCCTGTTCAGTGGGTTCTGCTTGGAATGATTCCGTCCCCCCAGTGGCTTCTTTATTGCAGCCACTCTTCCATGTGTGCGGGACAATGAAAAGGAGATGGTTGGCTCAGCCCATAATTAGAAGGAAATCTCAGTAGCAAGTCAAACAACTTCCCCACATGGGAGAGATTGGTGGTAAGATTGCATGCATTGTTTATGGACTACCTGGGAATTTACCCATGAACGCTTTTTACAAGCACAACTATTTCACATGTGCTTCTGTGTGCCCCGCTGTCTTGTACTCTTCTTGAATGCTGCGCTGTTCCCCCCATCTTCTCCTGGGCTGTGCATCCCTTCTGCCACTTAGCGTGCTGCCTCCCTCTCTTGCTCACTGAGTTTTTTGGGAATAAGAACAGGTAGCGAAGCTCACCAGTCTACACTCATCCGTAGTATTGCAGTAATTTCTTTAAATCTCCCTAATACTATCCGTACTTTAACCCCCAAATTGCCTTCTGATCAACGCAGTTCCCACAGCATTGCTCCACTGTTTCGAAGTGAGACCACTATTGCAACCTGCCCTTCATCATGAGGATTCTTAAAACATGTCACTCTCACATACTTCCTCAGATAAGTCTTGCAGCCGCTTACCAAATTTACCTGTGTCTTGCGTATTTTACATTTAAATTTATTTGGAGATTGAAAGTTTCAGGCCTGCAGGCATAGCTCCACGGCATTTATTTCCACTATATTTAAAAGCTGCGTGCCTTTTAACCACACACACTTGCACAGCGCCTAAAACAAAAACGCCAAATGACAGGGTGCTGTATCAGCTTTCCCGGGGCCACCGGGCTCTCTCAGCATCATTACAGTGCTGAGTGCATAGGGCGCTCTGCAGATATCCAAAGAATGTGTGGTTGGGATTACATAAGTTTCAGCCTTTGAAATGCCCATGTAACTAAAGTTGGGGAGTAATAAATGGGATGTTGGTGTACTGCTGACTCGCTTAATTTTGCCGTTTGCATGTAACTTTTTTTCCCTTCAGCCAATAGTTTGACTAGTTTCAGAACTGGAATTTGTTGTCTTTGGGTGGAGAGATATCCGCTATACAGAAATGAAAATAACACAATTTTTATTAAAAGCAACTTTTCTGTTTTCACTAGGTGACAGTGCACACCTGGAAAATGTTGATTAGAGTGATGAGTAGTAAAAGAGTTCCTATGCCAAGACAACCCCCACACCACAGAATTCCACATCATGCCACAAAATTCATCAGCACACCACATAATTAAACTCCACAACATACCACTCCACATCACAAAACAAATCCACATAATTACACTCCATAACACAGAATCCCACTCCACATAATTCCTGTACACTCAATGCCACACAATTACTATCCACACACTTCCACTGCTCACCATGCCACATAATTCCACTATAAGAATCCACTCCACAACACATAGTTCCACACAATACATTCATTCCACAACTAACAATTCCAATCTAACCCACATAATTCCACTACACACCACATATATTCACTTTATAACACATGGGTAAAAGGCATTGTCATTTGCAACAGCAATAACTCTGACTCAAGCAAATGTGAGACCTATTGCATTCCATTTCTTATTACAGCAATGCAACCTATCCCCGGGACAACTAGCTCAAAATGCGGGGATGACTTAAATGCAATAAAAAGTAGTTTTTGACTGTGGAAGTACTTTTAATTTCAAAGTCGAATTTGGATATAGGTGTATTTTAACACCAGCCTGCAAGGCAGGCCTCACATAATTATGACACAAACCACCACAGTAGTGCACACTTAAATGTATTAAGTCCACTCGAGTCTCTAAGCCTACATGCCCTACAATATACTAGTGACTTACTGGCAAGTTATCTTTGCCTATTAAAATGATACCAATTACCATATAACTTTAGAGGTCAGAGCACTGGTCCTGGACCTGGCTAAAAGAGCCCAGGGCATTTCCAGAGTCAGTAACCACGAGTATCACTCAAAAATTGGGGGTGATCAGGGCGCAAAGAATGACTTTCCTAAAATGCATGACTGAAATCACCCACTGAATGAAGATGAACTGTCTGAAGATGAACACCGACAAGACCAAAATTGTTTTGTTGAAGAAAAGGACTTCACCATGTGGCTCAAATTGGTGGCTAACGGAGCTTGGACCAACAACAATAAGATACACAGCTCATTCACTCTATCACAGGCAAGATGCCCAGTACCAAGATTAAGTTCAATGCCTCCATGACTTAAAGTGCCCACTGGACGAAGGTGAACTGAAATTGTGATGTTTGGAAGACTTTTTCACCATGGGACTCCAGCTGACGGCCAACAGAGCTAGAACCAACAACTTCAAGAACCTCAGGATCATCATCAACAGCAAACTAGAAATGATAATCCAAGTCAATGCCATCACCGTCTCATGTTTCTACACCCTGAAGATGCTATGGGAGATTTTGAAATGGCTCCCAATCATCACCCAGAAAACCATTATGCATGCCCTCATGAAAAGCAAGCTGGACTATGGGAACACCCTGTATGCCAGGATACCTGAAGGCTGCAGACCATTCAGAACTTGGCAGCAAAAATCACTCTCAACCTTCCACACAGTACTCACATCACATTACACCTGAAGGATCTCCATTGGCTCCCCATACACAAGTGAGCACAATTCAGACTCTTCATCAGCAATTTCTAGGCACTACATATCAAAGGCCAGGCATATCTCAACAATTACATTTGCTTTCACAAACTTTCCAGACACCTCCACTTGTCTGGACTCCTCTTTGCCCCCATTCCATGCATACGGAAAAGCAGATTTGGAAGTCATGCCTTCTCCTTCATAGCTCTTAAAGCATGTTAGCACCTGCTGATGCACCTCCTCCTCACTTCTTGAATTGCACAAAAAGCTATAGACTTGGCTTTTCGAGCAGTGCCATTAGGCCATAGGTTTTGGTAGACTAGTGCCTGCTCAGCACAAGGATACCCTCCTGGGCAATAGTGCTTTCTACAAATCTGCATAACAAAACAATGTGAGGGAGCAACACATGCAAAAACATGGAAAAGGAAAGGTTATGGTGGATAGGGACAAGAAAACAGAATAATCTCTTCTGCCCTGAGCATATTATAGGTGAAATAGCCACAACTCTCATCACCAGTCAATGGGGCCAAAAGGAGAAGGTTGTATTCAATATCAAAGTCCTTCTACCATAAGTGTCTCATCATTGATCTGCAAAGGGTGCCTTTTTGAGACAAAGTAACAGAACTAGTGGAATCATTGCTTCCCCAGGATGTAGAGGTGAATCTTGTGAAGCTGCATTGTGTCTCGCTCTGAGGTCCCCTTGTCCAGCAACACAACATTTCTCCCCATCTCCTTTATAGTGAAAGGTCCCATGAAACTATACATTCATTTTTTCACCATGCATGGTTTCCTCACCCTGGCAAGACCACCAACATCCTGAAGACACTCTTAACACCATTCTTTGCATCACAGCGATCTTTGTCATTACTCTTGGAAGAAACAGCATCTACTTTCACTGTAGCACACCTACTGGAACACCAATTAGACCAAAGCAGGCTAGGTTAGTGCTATCAATTTACCTCTTTACTAAGTAGAGCTGATACTCACACTATTAGGGGCATTACAGTGTTCTCCCTAGGTTTCTTTCAAAAGATCATTGAGTGACACCCTTATATATGCTGCTCTCAGGACACAGGATTTAACAACCCTGTTCGTGCATACAGCAAGACCATTGACTTGGGGAAATTATTTGGCTGTCTTTTGGTGAACTATAAAAAAAAAACACATAGGAACTTGCTTATCTCCAAAGAAACAAAGTGGACACCATAAACCATGACTACACATTATGATGGATACTTCTAAACACAGATTTTTTGCCTAGGAAATCTGGAACACATATGGATCATCTGAGGAATCTCCTCATTGACCAGTGATCCCAATGGAGTGTGACTTTTATCTTGACATTTTCTCACCGTTGGAGTTAGAGTGACAGGATGGCACTGAGTCCTGCTTTCTTTTCTTATGCTTGCACTTGGATTTGGACTTCAACCTACCAAAGAAATGTGACTGTGAAGTTGGAAGAAACATTAAGGGAAAGAAAGCGCTCCCAACATTCCCCTCTTAAAGTTAAAAGACTACACCATTTAGGGATACGGTGCTCCCAGCCTACGAGGATTCTCCCCTTCCTCCAACACTGTGTCAGCAAAAACACAAAGAACTTTATAGCAGAGACCTAGGCACTCGTAAATGAATTTGTAGCTATAGAATCAATAATACAGAACTTTCAAAATCGTAATATAATGATCCAATTCACATAAGACATGCAAATGAACAGAAATCCAGTGGAATCCTTTTGAGTGAAGAATCCATCTTTATATCAAACATAAAATACATATATAATATAACATCAATCACTACATCCACTGTACATGACACACACGACTTATTTAAATCCACATACCACAACTATAGAAAATCCATTTGTTATATAGTCCACACTTTCAAAGTCGGATCTGAGACTCCATTATTTACAGTCAATTACATCAATTAGTACTGAGATGAACCCAAAAATTAACCCCCTCTAATCTGGAAATGAGCGGGAGGAACCAAGGCACAACACGCGAGGAAAAATGACACTAGATAAGAAATAATCAAAGAAACTACAATCACGAGTGTAATTCGTACTCATTTTGTCTCGGTTTTTCTTGTTGTGCTTTGATAGTTATATATAATGTATTGTGTTAACAGAGTCGAGTATATTTATTGGTTATGAACTTCGTGTTCTTCTGCTCCTTCGTGTTCTTCTGCTCCTGCACTCCATTTCGTTCGTGTTCTTTTCTTCTTCTGTGTTCTTTTCTTCTTCTGTGTTCTTCTCTTCTTCTGTGTTCTTCTCTTCTCCTGCTGACCTGTTCCTTCGTGTTCCGCTCCTCCTGCTCACCCCATTTTCTTTGTGTTCTTCTCTTCTTCTGTACACTTCTCTTCTTCTATAGTCCATTTCTCTCCTGTTCCTCTCCTCTTCTGTGCTCTTCTCTTCTTCTGTACTCTTCTCTTCTCTTCTTTCTTCTGTGTTCTTTTCTTCTGTATTCCTCTCTTCTTCTGTAGTCCATCTTTTCCCTTCCTTCTCTCCTTTCCCTTCCCTTCTTTCTGAGCCCCCCACCCCCGCCCTCTGTTTTCCCGTCGCCACCACCCGTTCGGCCCGCCCCCCCTGCTCCCATTCGTTGCCCCCCCCTCCCGCCTCCCGCCCCCAGCTGACCCCTCCTCCCCCCTCCTCCCTCTTATGGCGGCCGCGCTGCTGGCGCGGCGAAGGCGTGCCAAAGGCAAGCCCGTCTGCGCCCGTCCACGCCTGGACCGCGCCCAGCGCCACAACCCCTGGCCCCCAGCACTCCCAAACCCCGCAGCGCCGCTACGACCCCATATCCCTCCATGCACTCAACCCAGGACGTTCTAAAACCTGCTTCCAAGCCAACCCGAAATGCACCCATGGACCCTTTGCATGCCTTACCTGCAGACACACCTTCCACCGCGACTGCACCCCGCCCACCAGCCCACGCACCAATAACCACCTCAAATGCATCCTCATCAAGGCACGCTCCGTCCACAAGCACGCCATTGAACTATGGGACCTCCTGGACTCCACCGCACCAGACGTCGCCTTCATCACTGAGACCTGGATGAACGCCTCCTCGGCCCGACATCGCCATAGCCATACCCGGCGGCTACAAGATCGCCAGAAGAGACCGCACCAACCAGGTCGGAGGAGGAATCGCCATCATATTCAAGGACTCCATCAATGTCACCACTTCCACCGAAGACACCCCCCTCGCCGCCGAACACATGCACTTCCAGATCCACACCGACCCCAGGACCACCCTCAGAGGAACTCTCATCTACAGACCCCCTGGACCACGCACCCTCTTCAGCGAATCCATCGCGGACTTCATCTCCCCGCACGCCCTAGCCTCGCCGGACTACATCCTCCTCGGAGACCTCAACTTCCACTTGGAGCAGAACAACGACACCAACACCACCACCCTGCTCGACAACCTCACCAACCTCGGTCTCAAGTAACTGTTGAACACCCCCACCCACATCGCCGGACACACGCTCGACCCCATCTTCTCCGCCAGCAACCAAGTATCCTTCAGCCACTCCTCCGTAATACACTGGACCGACCACAGATGTGTCCACTTCACCTTCAGACACAAGACTCTCCACCTCCACACACAACCTATCCCACGCAGACATTGGAACAAAATCTCCACGGAACAGCTACTCTCCACTCTCAGCCACAACCAACCTACCATCTCCACCGACGGCAACAACGCAGCCCTCAGCCTCACACAATGGATCACCAACTGCACCGACAACCTCGCACCCCTCAGACGCCTCCCAAGACAGACCATCGCCAGGAAACCTCAATGGTTCACAGACACCCTCAAGGAATCCAAAAAAAACTGCCGTACCCTCGAGAAAGCCTGGCGCAAAGACCACACCGCAGAAAACATGTCCGCCCTCAAAAACGCCACCCGCGAACACCATCAGCTGATCCGCGCCACCAAAAGAACATACTTCAAAGACAGACTGGACAAGAACACTCACAACAGCAAAGAACTCTTCAACATCGTTAAAGAGCTCTCCAATCCTAACGCCAACTCCAACTCCATCACGCCCTCACAAGATCTCTGCAACTCCCTCGCTACCTTCTTCCATCGAAAGATCACCGACCTACACGACAGCTTCGGTCCTCAGACCGAGCCAACCACCACAGAACCCACAGCTCCAGCCATCACCCTCAACGCCTGGACACACATCAGCACGGAAGAGACCAAAACCACCATGAACACCATCCACTCCGGTGTCCCCTCAGGCCCCTGCCCCCACTTCATCTTCAACAAAGCCGACGACATCATCGCCCCCCATCTCCAGGCCATCATCAACAGCTCGTTTGCATCTGACACCTTCCCCGAGAGCTGGAAACACGCAGAAGTCAACGCTCTCCTGAAGAAACCTACGGCGGACCCCAGCGACCTGAAGAACTTCCGCCCCATCTCGCTTCTCCCCTTCCCTGCCAAAGTCATCGAGAAGACCGTCAACAAGCAACTGACCAAATTCCTCGAAGACAACAACCTACTCGACCCCTCCCAGTCCGGATTCCGAGCCAACCACAGCACAGAAACCGCCCTCATCGCAGTCACCAATTACATCAGAACCCTGATGGACAACAGAGAAACAGCCACCCTCATCATCCTCGACCTCTCGGCTGCCTTCAACACCGTCTGCCACCGAACCCTAATATCCCACCTCCGCTCCACCGGTATCCAAGGACAGGCCCTGGACTGGATCACCTCTTTCCTCTCTAACCGCTCCCAAAGAGTCTACCTCCCGACGTTCCGCTCGGACCCCACCAAGATCACCTGTGGCGTCCCACAAGGCTCCTCGCTCAGCCCGACTCTCTTCAATGTCTACATGAGCCCCCTCGCCGACATCGCTCGCAAACACAACATCAACATCAACTCCTACTCCGACGACACCCAGCTGATACTTTTCCTCACTAGGGACCCTACCATCGCCAAGACCATCCTGCAGGATGGAATGAAAGACGTTGCAGAATGGATGAAACTCAGCCGTCTGAAACTGAACTCAGACAAAACGGAAGTCCTCATCCTTGGAAACACCCCGTCCGCCTGGGACAAGTCTTGGTGGCCCACGGCCCTAGGCACCGCACCAACCCCCTCAGACCACGCACGCAACCTCGGATTCATCCTGGACCCGCTTCTCACCATGACCAAACAAGTCAACGCCGTATCGTCCTCCTGCTTCCTCACTCTCCGCATGCTCCGAAAGATCTTCCGCTGGATCCCCGCAGATACCAGAAAAACTGTGACCCACGCCCTCGTCACAAGCCGCCTGGTCTACGGAAACACCCTATACGCAGAAACCACCACTAAACTCCAGAAACATCTTCAGCGAATACAAAACGCCTCCGCTCGCCTCATCCTCGACATACCCCGCAACAGCCACATCTCCGCCCACCTGAGAAACCTGCACTGGCTACCCGTCAACAAAAGGATCACCTTCAGACTCCTCACCCACGCACACAAAGCCTTCCCCAACAAAGGACCCGAATACCTCAACTGTCGCCTCGGTTTCTACACGCCCACCAGTCAACTTCACTCCGCCAACCTCGCACTCGCCGCTGTCCCTCGCATCCGCCGCACAACAGCGGGTGGGAAATCCTTCTCCCACCTGGCAGCTAAGACATGGAACTCCCTCCCCGCCAACCTCAGGACCACCTCGCATTCCGGAGGCAGCTCAAAACCTGGCTCTTCGAGCAGCAGTAACCCCCTCCCCTAGCGCCTTGAGACCCTCACGGGTGAGTAGTGCGCTTTATAAATATTATTGATTGATTGATTGATTGGGATACTGATGGTTCCTGTGTTTTACCCAGCTGAGGTATGGTTTGCTTTGTTTTGGGTCACTGAGGGTACACTTTGTGATTCCCTGTACACAATTGGTTTGCGTGGAGATATTTTATGTATATGTATTATACTCTCTTATAATTATAATTCTCTTTTCGGGATGCACTGGTTAAGTTTGCACTTCTTTTATCTTTTCACTTACGAATTACGCTCGTGATTGTAGTTTCTTTGATTATTTCTTATCTAGTGTCATTTTTCCTTGCGTGTTGTGCCTTGGTTCCTCCCGCTCATTTCCAGATTAGAGGGGGTTAATTTTTGGGTTCATCTCAGTACTAATTGATGTAATTGACTGTAAATAATGGAGTCTCAGATACCGACTTTGAAAGTGTGGACTATATAACGAATGGATTTTCTATAGTTGTGGTATGTGGATTTAAATAAGTCTTGTGTGTCATGTACAGTGGATGTAGTGATTGATGTTATATTATATATGTATTTTATGTTTGATATAAAGATGGATTCTTCACTCAAAAGGATTCCACTGGATTTCTGTTCATTTGCATGTCTTATGTGAATTGGATCATTATATTATGATTTTGAAAGTTCTGTATTATTGATTCTATAGCTACAAATTCATTTACGAGTGCCTAGGTCTCTGCTATAAAGTGACTGTGAAGTTGAGCAGTTGCAGGACTGGCCTCAGCACTGAGTTTGTGCCCGTGACTTGGAGCATGAGTGGGACCTACATATAGCTTCACCTCCTAGTCTCAGATCATATTCTGGGTGCATGAGGTTGCACTTACTACATAACTTAGCTGTGTCTGAAGAACTGACAAAGAGACAACTTGTGAGGGTACATTACAAATATAGGTTTGCCGCAGTTGCAATATGGCTTCAAACCTGTAGTGCTGTGTGGGGACATAATTTCCTAGCTCACTTTTAAAACTGTTTAGAAGTAGTCTGAAAACTTCCATAAACAACAGGAACAGGGCTATGCATCCATCTCAGAAGGTGCAGAAAGAAAGGGGTATTCCAAGGTGAGGGAGCTGAAGTTGAATAGAGTATCCATCAGAAAGACTATTACCAAATGTAAGTAACATGCTTGTTCTGTATACCCTCATGTGCAAATTCACCCTTCAGGAACTCTATCACACCTCTGGTGTACACTGTGCTCACACACTTGGCCATGACCCACGTTGAAGTGTAGTCTACAAGCAACTACACACCCCGTTCTGTCAGAGATGATAACTCAAAAGGAGTCATGATATCCAGACCCAGTCTCATCAATGCTTCATCTGGGATTTCCACAGGAGAAAGAGGAGCTGAATACTTCACACTGTCCTTATAATTCCTTGCACCTAAGATACAGCCCTTGATTACACACACTACCTGGTGATCCACCTGCAGCCAACAATAGAGTTCCCTCATTTTATCCTTGGTTTTATTTCCCTCTAAATGACCCTTGTGAGCCAAGATAATCACATTTTCCTTAAGTCAACTGGAGGTAATAGCAGCCTAGATTCCATTAGAAGATCACCCTCTGATAAACGTATCTCTTCATGCACATTCCAGAAGGCTTTTACCAGTTCCAGAAGATTCTTTAATTCTGGCCATTCTCTAACCACAAATTCTTTCAAAGAGTGGAAAATTACATCTTCTTCCCTGCTTGCTTCCATTCATCTTCACTAATGCCCTCCTCCTTCAGCCAACTCACTCTCAATAAGTCTTGGACATTGCTTTGATTCTCAATGTGCAACTGTGACAAATAGACCCCCCACTCGATTATTGACCACTGGTAGATATTTCAATTTAAAGTTACATTCCCTCAGCCCACCTTTTTATCCCCAGGGTCAAATATTACCCTCCTTCACCTGAAAAGAACTAAATGGGAGATCAATGATCAGTCCTCACAGTGAATACCAAAGAGTAAAGAAAACAATTAAAAGTGCTAATTTGTCGACTTGCAAGCCAAGGCATCTAATTTGATTACTCCCTTAAAAGAGCACAACCCAAATGTCACATCTTTCTCCTCCTCCGCAACTTGTGATAAGATGCTGCCCATCATCCACATAGTCTTGCACTCTTAAAAATGGTCCAAAATAGGCATGCTGCTAATACCTTTTTTAACAGACCTCAAATCCTCTACACCCTAACTAGACCACTCAACTTCCACTCCCTTCTTGTGTAACAATCTCAGATGCTGCATCATACTAGCAAAATTGGCTGTAAACGTGGAATTAAAACCAGCAAGTCTAAGGAATAACCTCACCTCGTCTATGCCACAAGGAGTGGGGGCCTTCACAGCACTTTCAATTAACTCCATCTTTGGGCTAACACCCTCCCCTGAAATGGTGTGACCCTGATAAGATACAGTACTGATGCCAAACCTCCACATTTCTTTATTCAAATTGAAGTCAGATCAACAACCTTAAAATGTTTTCAGGGATTTCTCTGCGCTTACTGAAGACAAGACTGTCATCCTAGAAGAACAAGCCCACAAATATTTATTCACGGTGCAAGGAAGGAAGTACAAAGCCTGAGCAGGGGAGATAAGCAGATGATAAATCTACAGCACTAAACAATCTTGATTCACTAAGCATGGTCAATGCTTCAGAGATGTTGGAAAGTACTGACAGTCTACCCATATCTGTTTATTAATGCCCCTGAGGTCAAAGCATATTCCAAAGCATTGACCCCCAGCTCCCTTTTGGTACCAAAACAAAAGGGTGCAATCCATGCAGATGAATTGATCTCCTCAAACATTCCTAGACTTACCAGCCTCTGAAGTTCCTCCTTCAGGGGACCCAACATCAGATTTGCAAGTCTTCTGACATTATGGCCACAAGACACAGCACTGTTTTTCAAGATGATCTTCTGGTCAAAATTCCTCGATAATACTGTCTCCTTCCTATACAATTTTGGAAAGGTATTCAACTCATCATCCCCATTAATTACAAACACAAACTAATTAGGTGCATTCAGGTTGGTATGATTGCCATGTCACCCTGAAGCTACCACCCAATCAATTTGTCTCTATCTTTCACAACACTCCACCGAAAGACCTCTGCAGAGTGTCTCTATTGCAAAATTGTATCTCCATTGCTGTAGAATCCAAAACTTCGATCTTATTTCCCCCATAGGTCACAGGACTGATATCTGGTAATGACAAAGCAAAACCCATCCAAAACAAATGTGGGTCCCATTACCTATAAACTACAGTGATGTATGAAGAGCCAGAATCAATATGACATCACAGTCTGGTATAACCACCGCCTTGCAATTAACAGATCCATCCTCTGTCACACTGATAACCAGTTTCTTCACCCTCTCTGTGACACATTCAGCATTTTGAACCTTTCCACCCTTGAAGACACTGTTTTCGTCAATCTTCTTCGGAAATCACTTGCAAGTGGAATTCTTCACAAAACATTCAGGGCTATTGGACAAATGTCTTTGATTGCAACATCTATAGCATCTTCCACTCTGTTCCTTATTCTCCATAGTAACCTGAACATTTGGCATCCAGAGCTAACCCTCTGAAATCATTTAACCCCAATATCACCCCTAAAACAGTCACTTGCTACCTCTGACACTGCATTCACCTAATCACTGTGGTTTTCTCACAATCTCCTGCACCCATCTGTCATGTTCTTCATCCCTTCCACTATTGCCACATTGTCTTTGGCATCAGGGATTTTCACCAGCGATTTTTCTTGAAACCTCTGGCTGCTCATACCCCTCACCTATTGATTTTTGATCAGGAAATGGGTGAGGTTTCCAAAATCATATGTGCATGTCAATGTATTCAAGCACACCATATAACTCCATACTTTCTCCATTTTCTCTTATCCCCTTGCAAAGAACTTATGGTATTCAAGAACCGCATGGATGTGGGTGCCAAAATGTTTCTCTTGCATAATTACTGACATCCTTTGGTTCCCCTTCTGTTCCCCCTGCTTGTAGTGAATCCAAGGTTCCATATATGCACCGCCATTCCAATAGCAATAAGGTAGGAGTCAAAAATTGTTTCCATTGCAGTTAGAGTTGGGTCTCCTTTCTCCTACAGAAATGCTGGCTTTTGGAAAATGTGACAGAAGCCTCTTTGATAGTTCAGATTGTACAGTAGTTATAACTAGAATATTCCCCTCAATGCAACTTCAATAGACTTTGCCTGTGTCAATGTCAACCAGTACATTTTTAAGTTGATAAACATTGGGAACCCAACACAGAATGGATGTTTTTGGGGCTAATATCAATATTGAAGACAATGCTGATCATTTAGAACATCAAATTGTCACAATTATCAGAATGTGAGTTGTTTCCAAGTTTGTGGCTAGAGTATCACAGTTCCACAAGTAAGTCAGGTGCTGAGTAATTTTTGTGAAGTCAATCCAGTATCAATCACTAGGGCTGATAAATCAGAATTTCAATATGTCAGATTCTCTGGAACATGGACAGTTTGCTCAGGTTTGAGTAAAATGTCATTGTTTCATTAGAGGTGAGGAAATCCTACTTGATCATTTGCAATGCCTTGGTTAAGCAACGGCCACCATCACTAAAACACCAGGCTGTGAATGATGCCACTGCAGAGTCACTGTATCCAAAGTTGGAAAGTACATACTGTGAGAGATACCATGCGCTGGGGGGTCACAGGCACAAGTGTCACATGCTCATCTTCCTGCTCGTAATTCACATGCCTGCTGCTACAGATACTTACCAATTACAGGTATTGGAGTCATGCACTGGTTTGCTCACTTGCCCAGAAACCTCAAATTACAGGACATTGAAGAATCCCTTGATAACCTACAGAACACATTCAGTTGTTTCATAATATTGACGCCTATTCCCAGAAACAAAGTCCTTTTAGCATGGGTTCAATAAACACCATGTTATTGGTGGATATTAATTTTCCTCCACAACATGCATCGCTGATCACAAATGTTAAAACTAAACCATGGAAGAAGGTGCAGAGCCCAGTAAGTCTCAGTGCATCTGAGTAGGAACAAAATACAGAACCACCAATTCCCCTCTTGGGACACATTCCTAACATTCCTGTGATACATGATACCTACATTATGTTCTACCAGAATCCACATGAACATCTGTAGCACTACTTTATCTGCTAGGGGGAAATGGAGAGTTTGGATTGTAGTGATTGTAGTTTTATATTACATGCACATTCGTTTAACATATTAGGCCACTGTGCACTTTGCTCTAGATACATTTTATTCAGCCTCGCACTATTATTTTACAATAACCATTTTTACGGTCTTGTTTTTATTTCCTTCTATCACACAGTTTAGCTTAGTTCAGCACTGTGTTCTCAGATAATGCATCCTTGATCGCCCTGTGCTTTAATCAAGGCTACAGTCTGGTACATTGTCGGTAAATGCGTGTTAGTTATAAAAAACACTTCTTAGTCCTAGTACACGTCAGAGGGAGATTCCGGCCAGGAACCTACAACTAGATGCTGACTGCCCCGTTGCAGATGCTGATGCAGATTACAGGCCTTTGCTCAGGTCTGAGGGTTAATGTCTTCCCGGGGGAACCTGAAAGGCAGGCTTAGAGCTTCACATACTGTGTTCAGAATATAACTTAGAGAGAACATAATCTAGTGGCACTATGATAGCCTTATTCTTGTGCTTCACTCTCATCGTTACTATTTTAATCTTACTGTGTTGTGTAGTTCTGGTTATTGCAGCTCACGCTTTGCTATCTAAAATGCAGTTGTTTTATTAAACCAATCTTTAAAACTTAAACTGCCTTTGTCATTTCTATGTGAGACCGCACTGTGTATGAGAGAACCGGTTGTGACCTGAGTGACCACGACTTCCCTGGGAAGTGTTAAGATGTCATGCGCTCGGCTGCCCAATTGTCTCTTCCCTTCGGGAGAGATGAGGCACTGCTAGTTAGCCGGAGCAAAACCCGGATTTAGAGTGACAAGGGTCCTTCACATTGGGTCAGACTTAGCCCCCCACCCTGTGAACGATCTTGCCGCTCAAAATCCAGTAGTCTCATTAGGATAATGAGAGCCTACGTGACATGGCGCCACCAACGTTTGGTCAGGCTCTAATTTTCGGGTCCACCGGTACATCTCGGTCTCATATAATATAATGACCCCTCAGTTCCATATACGGAGACGTCTGTGGTACTGAGGATTTGCACCACCGCTGTATAGGTAACCCTATTTTACAGCGGGTGGTTGTTTAAGCTTGAACCTTAAAAGGAAAAAAGACCCTGTCTTGGTGTGCCTTCTCTGAACCGTTAGTGCTTCATAATGGCAAATCCCCAGGCTGTACAAATAGCTCTTAATATGAGACAACCACTTACAACACATTTATTAGCACAAGGACTTACAGCACAGGGAGGTCCAGTCACCTTTGTGGTGGACGCTCACTCAGCCTATAGGACGAACTGTTTTATTCTTGTGTCACATTTCCAGCAGTTGATGGGAACACAAACACATTCCATACATTTACAGTTGCGAACGCGCCTGGGCAGTACAGGGCGTACACATACTCAGAGATACCTCTATCTTATCAAGAACATAATAATTGGCTTGATGGCACCCTACCCTATACAATATTACCAGTAAGGTTCCACAGCTAAGCGCCCTCCGAAGACACCCCTCTTAATATCAAACAGACCATTACAATGTGTGTACCTGGATCTTTGCGGTCCATTAACACCGGATAGTGCATACAAATATATACTAGTCACTGTTGATTCTTGCTCCAGATTTGTGTGGGTGTGGCCACAATGCTTGGCTGACGCTCGGACTGTTATTAAAGATTTGCGAGTCTTTGTCGGTACATATGCAGTTGCGGCATTCCATTCAGACCAGGGCCCTGCTTTTGCCTCAAGGGCATTCAGGGACACCATGGCTTTGTTGGGGGTCCAGCTCCAGTACTCGTCTCCATTTCATCCCGAAGGAAATTCTGTTGTCGGCGATTAAACCGCCATTTAAAGCAATCCTTAACAGCCAGAGTCTTAGGTACAGGTCGTAGTTGGCTAACCCACCTGTATGGCGCTCAGAGAGCACTCAATAACCTACCTAGAAGGGCCTTGGGGGGTTGTACTTCATATGAGCGCCTGTTCGGAACATAAATGTTTGGGCAGATAGATCAGGAAAATCTGAAAAAGGCATTAGCTGTTGTGGATAATGGAATTCACACCTAGTCCGACCGGATATATACAATTAACAACATTGTTTCTTCTGCTATAGACATTATACGATCTGATATGTCTTCTTTATGTCAGGGACAGAGTCAGACCAGGTCCATTATGCAGTTGGATTGGACGCTTCAGACACTGAAGGCGGGTCTCGTTCCGTGGCAGCACTTCAGTGCCAGGGAAATATTTTTTTCTTTGATTTAATGCGACAACAACAACTAATGGCTAAGAAGGAGGCGACTTACGTCATGCTCAACATTGAAAAGTTAGAAAGATTGCCTTTTACCGTGGCCGAGATTCCCTCAGCAGAGTGGTTGATACACGGGGTTAATAATCTTCCTATTTCTACATTACAATTCACTTCTTGATTGAAACATGTTCCGGTAGGCAGATACGAATAGTTGGGAGATAGTTACATTCATGAGGTGTGGGAGCTTCCCTTCTTGTACAAATGCCTCAATGGCATGAAAGAGGTCTTTCTTAGCGGCAGTGAATGCGAGACTTCAGTCAGCCATTCGATGATTTGTAAGCAGCTGTCCTTGCATGGGGCGTGTAATGCCTCGGTTGCGAACTTGGCTTGTTATCTGAAGGGAGTTCCAGTTCCCTTGATTAAACGCACGTTCCAGGTGCTTTCAAACGGCAGCTACGTCCTCCTCAAAAGTGAAGACTGTTGTGGCATGCGGGCCAGAATAGTTTATGTTGTTTCGGTCACTAAGGTCCTTACATGCTGAGGGAACGTGTTGTTTCCCCCCACCAAAATTAGGGAGGTAGCAGATATTTGGCCTCACATTGCTACTTCCAAGGTGAATTTTGACAAGTTAAGTAGACTAAAGGCTTTATTGTTTCAGAAGCATGTGGCCCTTCCATCTGCACGCGAGACCTACGCCCTTCAGGTGGTGAGCTCATCAGCGGAAATACACTTCCTGTTAAATACAAACTTTCCGAGACAATTTGGTGAACTCGTGGGACGTATATTTAATGTGTCCAGCACAGCTGGATTAGCTCATTTCTTCAAAGCTGTTGGTATTGGTTTTGTTCACACCTTTTCCTCCATATTCGGTTTAATACCTTCGGCTATTCATTCAATTTTCAAAAGCATTTTTGGGGGATTTCTGATAACTTTGGCTTCATTAGCCGGCATTTTGCTGTTGCTGTTGTTTTTCCGCAATGGCTGTCCCGCCGCAACAAGGACGAATGTGGGCGCTCCCATCAGCGTAGCTGTGTCGTGATCGCATGATGCAGCTCTTTGGAGCGACACTCCTGGAACATTTGGAGTGTGACTGGTCTCTGTCATTCAGACCGGTTTTGGATTGTGTGCAGCCCGTGTTTCGGTGCCGTTGGTGCTCTTTTGAACATGTACTGGATGTCTGTCTCTCACAGCAACGCCCCTCAGTGGCTGATGCTGATGTGTTGATGTTCTCGATGAGGGTCCATTACCAGACATGCGTGCTTCGGCTGCGTTTGCTTAGAGAAGCTGATTACGAGCTACCCTTCCTGGAGGAAGTTGATATTAACTCGTTCGTAGGGACTACTCGGGATGCCGCCTTGGTTGATACTGGGGCTCTGGAACACACCAGCTCCTTGGTTGTTTTTGGCGTGGATTTACCGGTTTTGTCATCTTCTGAGGTGGCAAATCTCCTGCTTTCCATGACTAATGCTTGATTTGGACTTATCCTAAATTGACACTTTCCTTTGAATTCGGCATTTGGCCGCATGCTCATTTTAAAATTTTAAATTAGTATGCTTGTGTGTCCTCATAACTTGTTAAAATTGAATAGGGTTTTAAATATATTTTTAGCTTAGGGCATTTTAGCTTCGGCTTAAACCACTTTCTACCGACAAGGGGAGGGTGTAGTGTAGCCATTTTTAATATAACTCCATGCATGTTCGTTTAACATATTAGGCCGCTGTGCAATTTGCCCTAGATACATTTTATTCAGCCTCGTACTGTTATTTTACAATAACCAGTTTTACGGTCTTGTTTTTGTTTCCTTCTATCACACTGTTTAGCTTAGTTCAGCACTGTGTTCTCAAATAATGCATTCTTGATCGCCCTGTGCTTTAGTCAAGGCTACAGTCTGGTACATTGCCGGTAAACGTGGTAGAAGTTTAGTCTCCGGTATTCATAGAAAATACACATCCTTACATAGGGACATTTTCTTAGAACATCTGCGTGTTAGTTATAAAAACACTTCTCAGTCCTAGTACACGTCAGGGAGATTCCGGCCAGGAACCTACAACTAGATGCTGACTGCCCGTTGCAGATGCTGATGCAGATTACAGACCTTTGCTCAGGTATGAGGGTTGATGTCCTCCCGGGGGAACCTGAAAGACAGGCTTAGAGCTTCACATGCTGTGCTCAGAATATAACTTAGAGAGAACATAATCTAGTGGCACTATGATAGCCTTATTCTTGTGCTTCACTCTCATTGTTACTATTTTAATCCTACTGTGTTGTGTAGTTCTGGTTATTGCAGCTCACGCTTTGCTATCTAAAATGCAGTAGTTTTATTAAACCAATCTTTAAAACTTAAACTGCCTTTGTCATTTCTATGTGAGACCGCATTGTGTGTGAGAGAACCGGTTGTGACCTGAGTGACCACGATTTCCCTGGGAAGTGCTAAGATGTCATGCGCTTGGCTGCCCAATTGTCTCTTCCCTTCGGGAGAGATGAGGCACTGCTAGTTAGCCGGAGCAAAACCCGGATTTAGAGTGACAAGGGTCCTTCACCGTGGGTCAAACATAGTCCCCCACCCTGTGAACGATCTTACCACTCAAAATCCAGTAGTCTCATTAGGATAATGAGAGCCTACGCGACATGATGTGCTTGGACAATGTGACATTAGTGATGCTGGCCACACATGACAGAGATACACCTTACCCACAACAGTATATTTAATTTGTAAGCATTTAAAGTGCAAACACTCATGCATCTTTGTGTACTTGAGGTGCACATGCCAAATTCTCTAATGTTCATGCACCCAAACTGACATTCCAAAATCCACCTGGCCCCCCCTAAACGCAGCCCTCATTGGCAAGCTGTGCTAATTACCACTGCCACAAGGTCAGTCTACATAACCCCTATCCTAATCAACCCAAATGACGTCCTGTTGAGGCCAGAATCTTAATCGACGTGCCTGTATAGCTCACAAGGTCATATGTGAGAGAGTTACTAGCTACTTGGTACACTAACTAGTCATCTCAGATGGTTTCCGCTCATACGGATGTACATAAGCTCCTTTTAAAGAAAGGCATCTTTACCAAAAAAAAAACAAGAACTTTGAAGTAGTCCTTATTATATGCTCCATATTTCCCATATGCAGCTCCATCCCTCCAGCAATAATGGTGAATTCCGATTAAAACTTCAAAAAAGATCTTGAAAATCTACTTTTCCATTGATACTTCCAAATATAACCAAAACTATTGTAGGTGACATTATGTGATAAAGCCTGGAATGGACACAAAGAATACTGCACTAGAGTTCAGGTTCACCAACGATCTGGATCCTAATAATGGCGAATGCTGAATCTAACCCTAGTCCTGCTATAAAAGTATGCAGGCAATTTATTTGATTTTGCTCCCTGTCCTACATATCCTTTCTGCTATTGAGGACTATGGCCCTCAATATGACATCGGCGGTCTTTTTTCAAGACTGCCAAAGCCGCTGCCACCAACAGACCGCCATATTTGCACTTGCTTTGGATTTCCGCCATTTATGGGTGGAAATCAATCCCCGTCGGGCTAGCCGACAAAGGAAGGCAGACGCCACCGCCGCCAGCACCGACATGCCAATAGGGCATAATACGTGCATAATACGGTGCAGCAGTGTCTTGTATAGCGGTGCAGTGCTAGCGGTGTCAGACGCCAAGACCCATCCCCTCCTGGATGACCACCTTGCCGAAACAGGTAAGTGGACTGTCTGTAAGGGAGGGGGGTGTTGGGTGCATGTGTGTGGTATGTGCGTGTATATGTGCATGAGGGCATGTGTGTATGTATGTGTGCGTGGAGGATGTGCGTGTGTTCGAATGGAAGCCAAGGTGAGGGGGTTGTTGGGGTGTGAGTGCAAATGTGTTTGTATGCAGAGGGGTCAGGGTATCTCTCTGAGTGCACGTATGTGTGCGAATGGGGTGTTTGTGTGCAAGTGTATGTGTGCAAATGGGGGTGTCTGTGTCCAACAGTGCGGATGAGGAGGGGTGTGTGCAAGAGTGCGGTTGGGGGTGTGTGCAAGAGTGTAGATGAGGGGGAGGAGTGTGTGAATGTATACGTGTGTGGAGGGGTGTGAATTATTGCAGAGGGGGTGCATATGTGTGAGTGCGAGTGGGAGTGTGTGTGTGTATGTCAGTGTGAGAGCGGGCGGGGTGGTTGTATGGATGTGTGCGGTTGGGCAGGGGGCTGTTTGCAAGAGTGTGGATGGGTGGAGGGGTGTTTGCAAGTGTGTGCACCGGTGTCTGCATGTGTGTGGATGTGTGGAGGTGCATGTGCCAGTGACAGGAATGGGGATTCCTGTCACTGGGTGCGTTAGCGCCAGGCTTTTTGTGGCGGGCAACTGCCGCGAAAAGCCTGGCGGTATGCTGCCTCCTAATACAGTCAGCGGTCTTAGGCCTGAAGCCGGCCCGGAGGAGGTTACCGCCTACCGCCTATCACCTTGGTGAAATGACACTGGCGGGCCGGACAGCATTGTGGCAGTTTAGCTACGGCCAAACCTGCCTACTTGTGTTGCGGCAGTCTTTACTTCCGGTTCCACAGCGGTAAGACCGCCACACCCGTAATGAGGACCTATATGTTACATTGATGGTAACCAGTTTCATCATTTATGTTCTCGCACCCATTTACTGCAGAAAGTATAGAATTATTACGTAATGTTGTTTTGCTTTTAAATATTTAACTGCAATAGCTTTTACTTTGTGTCAAGAATGACCGCCCCAGTGATTCTGCTTTGTGAAAAAAAAATAGGAAACATAAATACAAGTTTTGTCTCACTTTTATTTGCTGCTCACAAAAAAAGCTTAAAATATAAAAACAGGATTTTGAACATTTAAACAGCACGTACACTTCATTTTCACAATTCAACACTTATGCTTCACTCCTGTACGGACTGCAAATTGTTCATCCCAAAATGGGGCTCATCCCTATTAGGTTAAGGATCACTAAATATAACAGGAGTAGAAAACCCTGGAACACATTTCCCCAAATACCTAAGACTAGACTAAAAAATTAACCAGTTTGAAGGGTAACCTAAAATGAAACCTGATTGTGTAGCAGACAGAAGTAGCGTAATGACTTCAGCTGCCCCATCACGGAATAATTCCATATGAATTGCTCTCAGCCTTTCCCTCCAGAACTGTTTTGTTCTATATAAAGTTGCACATCCTGTTATTGTCTTCTGTGAACCTGAAACTCATGTTACCTGTGTTAAAAATTGAGTCGTTAGTTGGCAGACATGTGCACCCTGTCCAAGTAAGGACCACAATCGTAGTCGTAGTGAGTCAGATACACAACCCAAATTAACCTGTGCTCACCCTCTGGTAGCTTGGCACAGAGCAGTCAGGTTTAACTTAAGGAGCAATGTGTAAAATATCTGTGCAATACTTAAACTACAGTAACTGAGTGAAAACACCACAAAATGACTCCACGGCAGTTTAGAAACAATGGAAAATATTTACCTGAGCAAAGCAAGACCAAAACGACAAAAATCCAATAAGTAGAAGGCAAAATATGAGTTGTTAAAGAATAAACTGCAATGTGTGCTTAAAAGTCAGTAGCATAAAAAGGGTTAATTCAGGTCACACTAGACTGGGCTAAATCAAAGGTTCAAGCAGACTGGGATGGAGGGGAGGTCGGCTACAAGACCCACATAGGACCAGCTGAAAACATTGCCTTGGATGAAGCAAGCATCAAAGAGTTAGAAGCGAGTAGATGCGTTTTCATGGAGCCTCACAGTTGCGTTGATGCATCATCATCGAGCCATGCAGTGATGTCCTTGAATCAGCACTGCATTGTGGTTAAACCTCTCAATCAAGTCCTGTGCCATCATCAAAAAGGCAATGTGGCAGTGGCACAATGGTCTTGATGTGTCCCTTTTTGAAGACAACAGCTGCAGAACCCACTTCTGAGGCCTTGGCATGGGTTGGTACCTCAGGCAAGGGAGGACTCACAGCTGGCAGAGTCCAGCAGCTGAAGCAAAGTTGAAGAAAGTCTTTGATGGCCTTGAGACTTCAAGGAAGGGGGCAAGCCAGAGAGCTCTTAGAGAAACCTGGGTTCAAGGATGTGGAGAGCAGGTCCAGTCCTTCTCACTCCCATGCAAGAAGCAGCAGGCAGCATGCCAACACAGTAAATCAGGTAACAAAGTTGCAGTCCATCATGCAGCAAAACAATCTAGCAAGCAGCAGGTCAACACAGCAAAACAGACAGTAAGTGGCAGCACCTCCTACAGAACAGCATCTCTTCTTCCAGGCAGAATGTCCTTGGTCCCATCATAGTTCTGATTTTGTGGGGTTTGAGGTCTAGTACTTATACCCACTTGTGCCTTTGAAGTAGGAGAGACTTCAAAGAGAGGCCTTTAAAGTGCACAAGATCCCAGCCCTTCCTTCCATTTCTCCAGACACTGTACAGGGGGCTATGCAGGGCTTTGTGCGGGCAGGCGCAAAGCCCTACTCAGGTGTGTCAGCTCCTCCCTCCCATCTAGCCCAGGAGACCCATCAGCCTGGTGATGGGCCATGAGGATGCAAATGTCACATCCCAGACCTTTTGTGTGTGACTTTCTAGAGGGAATGCTCAAAGCCTAGCTGTCACCCACCTCAGACTTGATTAAAGAGACAGGAAGAGACACATAATGGTTAATGTTAGAATGTGTTCTTTGGTTGGCAGTCAGGTTACCTCCTGTATAAGCAAGGACTCTTACTCTAGTCAGGGTAAGTCAAACACAATCCACATTTTCCTGTGCCCCCCGTCTGGTAGCTTGGCACTGATCAGTCAGGCTTATCTTAGAAGGCCGTGTGTAAAGTAATTGTGCAATAAATCATGCAATAACATAGTATAACACCACAAAAATACACCACACAGGTTTAGAAACATATATAGAATATTTATCTGAGTAGATTAAGGTCAAAACGATCAAGATTTAATAAATACAAGTTGAGATATCACTTTTGTACTGATAAATAGAATCTTTAGTTCTTATAAAGCAATAAGTGTCTCTTGCAAGCACAAAATACATGGTTTGCCTCTAAATTACCCGCACAGGACGGCAGAGGAGGAGATGAGTGGAAAACGGGTAGGTGTGCGCACACAGACGATGCGTCAATGTTTTTCCACGGAGCAAGAGCTTTGCGTCGATTTCCGACGCGCAGGTTTGGATCCTCCTTCGGTTGCGGGGTATGTGGACGCCCCGTGGACGATGCGGAGAAATCCTGGGTGTGCAGGACAAACTCACAAGAGCTGCGTCTATCCGGTGGGCGATGCGGGAAAATTTCTGTTGCATGGCAGGCACTGCATCGATTCCTCTCTCAGGATTTTACCGCAGATTCATAGTCAGGCTGTGTCGTTCCGGCTCGGCGATGCATCGATCCGGTGGGCCGTGCGCCGAAGTTCTGGTGGAAACACTGGCGCTGCCCCGATCTCTACTTGGGGAGCTGGGCGTTGTTGTTCTACTTCAGCGATGCAGTGGTTGTCTCACCGCAGGGCAGACTGTGCATTGATTCTGGCAGGTTGTGCGTCGATTTTAGTCGCACAAGGAGATTTAGGGCCTCATTTCAACCTCGGGGGTCGTTAAGCAAGACCGCTGAGGTACCGCCGTGCTGAAGACCGCCAGTGCAGGCGTTTTTCCACACAGTGTATCATGACTGCTGGCAGCCCTCCCCCTTTTTCGGACAGAGAGCTGCCAGCAGCCATACTGGCGGTCGGCGGGGAAGTGGAGGCTGCTCCACCTCCACCGCCACATCATCAGAACACCGTCCACCGAATCACGTCCCATGATTCGGTGTGGCGTGTTCTGGTCACGGGGAGCTGGTGGCGGAGCAGCCCCCATGGCTGCCTTTCCCTCCAGGAGGTTCACCGGACCAGGTAAGGTGATCGTCCGTTAGGGGAGGTGGGTGAGGGGTGTTGTGTGTTGTGTGCGTGCATGGGGGTGTGCATGTGAGTGTGTAGAGGGGGTGTGTGAGTGCATGTATGCATGCAGGGGGTGTTGTGTGTTTGGAAAATCTGTGCGTGTCTGTCTGTGTGTTTCTCTGTGTGTATGTCTGTGTGTATGTGTGCGTGTATGTGGAGTTGGAGTGTAAGTGTGCCAGTAGGGGGGGTTTCAATGTTGGGGGAGGTGGGGAGAGGGGTCCTACCACCTTTGGGGGATTGTAGGGGGGTTGTGGGTTTGGGGGGAGAACTCAGGGTAGGGGGAGGGGGATGGGGGAGACCCCTATCAGTGCCAGGGAACGAATTCCCTGGCACTGATAGTGCCTACCACCATGGATTTCGTGGCGGTACAGCACCCTACGAAATCCATGGCGGTATGCGGGTCGTGGAGAAGTGGCGCTTTTGCACGGCGGTCACCACCATGCTTGTAATTCCATTTTTTTACTGCCGGCTTGTTTGCGGTATTACCGCCACTTCTCCACCGACGGCCAGGGTTGTAATGAGGGCCTAAGTCTTTTGGGCCCTGAGACTTCAGGAAACAGGAAGTAAGCTCAATCCAAGCCCTTGGAGAGCACTTCTCAGCAGTGCCAGAGGGCAGCAAGGCAGCACGGCAACAGCAAGGCAGCAGTCCCTTACAGCAAAGCAGTCAGTTGAGTCCTTTGGGCAGCCAGGCAGCTCCTCTTAGCAGGTTGCAGGTTCTGGTTCAGAGTTTCTTTCCAAGGAGGTATCTTGTTGTAGGAAAGTACCATCTTGCCTGGCATGTTACCCCCATTTTTATTTGTGTGTCAGTTTGTTTTTGCCTGTCTCACTGGGATCCTGCTAGCCAGGACCCCAGTGCTCATAGTTTATGGTCTAAATGTGTTCCCTGTGTGGTGCCTAACTGTGTCACTGAGGCTCTGCTAACCAGGGCCTCAGTGTTTATGCTCTCTCTGCTTTTTAAATTGCCACTGCAGGCTAGTGACCATTTTCACCAATTCTGATTGGCACACTGGAACACCCTTATAATTCCCTAGTATATGATACCTAAGTACCCAGGGTATTGGGGTTCCAGGAGATCCCTATGTGCTGCAGCATTTCTTCTGCCACCCATAGGGAGCTCAGACAATTCTTACACAGGACTGCCATTGCAGCCTGAGTGAAATAACGTCCACGTTATTTCACAGCCATTTTACACTGTACTTCAGTAACTTATAAGTCACCTATATGTCTAACCCTCACTTAGTGAAGGTTAGGTGCAAAGTTACTAGGTGTGAGGGCACCCTGGCACTAGCCAAGGTACCCCCACATTGTTCAGGGCAATTTCCCCAGAATTTGTGAGTGCGGGGACACCATTAAACGTGTGCACTACACATAGGTAAACACCTATATTTAGCTTCACAATGGTAACTCAGAATATGGCCATGTAACATGTCTAAAATCATGGAATTGTCCCCCCATGCCAAATCTGGTATTGGAGTGCCAATCCTATGCATCCCCGGGGCTCCAGCATGGACCCCGGGTACTGCCAAACTAGCTCTCTAGGGTTTTCACTGCAGCTACCGCTGCTGCCAACCCACAAACAGGTTTCAGCCCTACTGGGGTCTGGGCAATCCAGTCCCAGGAAGGCAGAACAGATAATTTCCTCCTCTGAGAGAGGGTGTTACACAGGAGATTGGCCTGGCTTATAGTGGGCACCTGATGGTACTTACACCTTGTGCCAGGTCCAGTAATCCCTTATTAGTGGATTAGTAGTGTTCTAGCAGCTTAGGTTGATAGAGGTAGCTATAGCAGAGCAGCTTAGGCTGAACTAGGAGACATGCAAAGCTCCTACTATACAACTTATATCATATAGTACTATATCATAACAAACAGAATACTCAGAGTTACTAAAAATAAAGGTACTTTATTTTGGTGACAATATGCCAAAAATATCTCAGAGGATATACTCACTTAGGAGGTAATTAAAATACACAAAATAGACACACAAACCAAAATCAGGCAAGTAAACAGTTAGAAAAGTAGTGCAAACACTGTAGAATACAATAGGATGCAATAGCATACAATAGACCTAGGGGCAACACAAACCATATACTCCAAAAGTGGAATGCGAACCATGAATGGACCCCAGGCCTTTTGTAGTGAGTAGAGGGTCGCTGGTAGTGTAAGAAAACACTAAGGGTGTCCGAGATACCCCACACCAGGACCCTGAAAAGTAGGAGTAAAGCGACCCTACTTCCCCAGAAACACAATAACGTTGTGATAGAAGATTCTGCAAAGACAACAACTGACTGCAAAGCACTGAAGATGGATTCCTGGACCTGAGGACCTGTAAAGGAAGGGGACCAAGTCCAAGAGTCACGCAAGTGTCCGGGGGGTGCAGGAGTCCACTAAACCCTGGATGAAGGTACAAAAGGGCTGCCTCCGGGTGGAAGAAGCTGAAGATTCTGCAACAACGGAAGATGCCAGGAACTTCTCCTTTGCACAGAAGATGTCTCATGATGTGCTGAAGGATGCAGAGCTGTTTCCACGCAGAAAGGCCGCAAACAAGCCTTGTTAGCTGCAAAGGTTGCAGTTGAAGAAAAGGGGTGCTTCCTGGGCCCAGGGAGGACCAGGAGGTTGCCCCTTGGAGGAGGAGACAGAGGGGGCGCTCAGCTGCAGAGAGAGCCCATGCAGAAGCAGGCAGCACCCGCAGAAGCACTTGAACAGGCATTCAAGATATCTGAGCACAGCAGTCATCTCAACACTACAAAGGAGGGTCCCACGAAATCAGTGGTCAACTCAGTGAGTTGAGCAATGCAGGACGGAGTGCTGGGGACCTGGGCTATTCTGTGCATGAAGGATTCCTTGCAAAAGTGCATAGAAGCCCTAGCAGCTGCAGTTCACGTAGTACACAAGATTACTGTCTGGCGTGGGGAGGCAAGGACTTACCTACACCAAATTTGAAAAGAGTGACCACTGGACTGTCAAGGTCACTTAGATCCAGCTCCTGTATTCCAGGGACGACGCTCATTGAGATGAAAGGGGACCCAGAGGACCGTGAAGCAGAAGTTTGGTGCCTGCGAAAGCAGGGGGAAGATTCCATCGACCCACAGGAGATTTCTTCTTGGCTTCCAGTGCAGGGTGAAGGCAGACAGCCCACAGAGCATGCACCACCAGGAAACAGTCAAGAAAGCCGGCAGGATTAGGCACTACAATGTTGCTGGTAGTCATCTTGCTACTTTGTTGTGGTTTTGCAGGCGTCCTGGAGTTCTCAGCGGTCGATCCTTGGCAGAAGTTGAAGAGAGAGATGCAGAGGAACTCTGGTGAGCTCTTGCATTCGTTATCCGACGGGAAACCCACAGGAGAGAGCCTAAATAGCCCTCAGAGGAGGATTGGCCACTTAACCAGGTAAGCAGCTATCAGGAGCGCTCCATTGTGCCCTCACACCTCTGCATTCAAGATGGCAGAGGTCTGGGACGCACTGGAGGAGCTCTTGGCACCACCCCTGGGGTGGTGATGGACAGGAAATTGAGTGGTCACTCCCCTTTCCTTTGTTCAGTTTTGCACCAGAGCAGGGGCCGGGGGATCCCTGAACAGGTGTAGACTGGCTTATGCAAGGAGGGCACCATCTGTGCCCTTCAAAGCATTTCCAGAGGCTGGGGGAGGCTACTCCTCCCCAGCCCTCAACACCTGTTTCCAAAAGGAGAGGGTATAACACCCTGCTCTCAGAGGAAATGCTTTGTTCTGCCTTCCTGGGAAAGAGCTGCTCAGACCCCGTTAGGGCAGAACCCTGTCTATGAGGTGGCAGCAGCTGTAGCTGCTGTGCAAGCCTCAGAAAGCTGGTTTGTCAGTACTGGAGGTCCATGGTGGAGCCCCCAGGATGCATTGAATTGTCTCCCCAATACCAGGTTTGGCATGGGGGGACAATTCCATGATCTTAGACATGTTACATGGCCATATTCAGAGTTACCATTGTGAAGCTACATATAGGTATTGACCTATATGTAGTGCACGCCTGTAATGGCGTCCCCGCACTCACAAAGTCCCGGGACATGGCCCTGAACTATGTGGGGGCACCTTTGCTATTGCAAGGGTGCCCTCATCCTTAGTAACTTTGCACCTAACCTTCAGCAAGTGAAGGTTAGGCATATAGGTGATTTATAAGTAACTTAAGTGCAGTGAAAATGGCTGTGAAATAGTGTGTGCACTATTTCACGCAAGCTGCAATGGCAGTCCTGTGGAAGGGTTTGTCTGAGCTCCTCATGGGTGGCAAAAGAAATGCTGCAGCCCATAAGGATCTCCTGGAACCACAATGCCCTGGGTACCTAGGTACCATATACTAGGGACTTATAAGGGGGGTCCAGTATGCCAATTGAAATTGGTAAATGAAGTCACTAGCCTACAGTGGCAAATTTAAAAGCAGAGAGAGCATACGCACTGAGGTTCTGATTAGCAGAGCCTCAGTGACACAGTCAAGCACTATACAGACACACACATTAGGCCATAAACTATGAGCACTGGGGCCCTGACCAGCAGGATCCCAGTGAGACAGGCAAAAACATACTGACATGCAGGTAAAGATGGGGGTAACATGCCAAGGAAGATGGTACTTTCCTACAGTCAGGCCTGCCTGTGGCCCTGGACTGGATCGCCTCCTTCCTCGCAAACCGCTCCCAAAGAGTCTACCTCCCTCCGTTTCGCTCAGAACCCACTGAGATCATCTGCGGCGTACCTCAAGGCTCATCACTCAGCCCGACACTCTTCAATGTCTACATGAGCCCCCTCGCCAACATCGTACGCAAGCACGACATCATCATCACCTCCTACGCCGACGACACCCAACTTATACTCTCCCTCACCAAGGACCCTACCAGTGCCAAGACCAACCTACAAGAGGGTATGAAGGACGTCGCAGATTGGATGAGGCTCAGCCGCCTAAAGCTGAACTCTGAAAAAACGGAAGTCCTCATCCTCGGCAACACCCCGTCCGCCTGGGACGACTCCTGGTGGCCCACGGCCCTCGGCACCGCACTGACCCCCGCAGACCACGCCCGCAACCTCGGCTTCATCTTGGACCCTCTTCTCACCATGACCAAGCAAGTCAACACCGTGTCCTCCGCCTGCTTCCTCACCCTCCGCATGCTCCGCAAGATCTTCCGCTGGATCCCCGCCGACACCAGAAAAACCGTGACCCACGCCCTCGTCACGAGCCGCCTGGACTACGGCAACACCCTCTACGCTGGGACCACAGCCAAACTCCAAAATCGCCTACAACGCATTCAAAACGCCTCGGCCCGCCTCATCCTCGACGTACCCCGCAGCAGCCACATCTCCGCACACCTGAGACACCTGCATTGGCTCCCAGTCAGCAAAAGGATCACCTTCCGACTTCTCACCCACGCACACAAAGCCCTCCACGACAAGGGACCGGAATACCTTAACAGACGCCTCAACTTCTACGTCCCCACCCGCCCCCTCCGCTCCTCTGGCCTCGCACTCGCCGCCGTCCCTCGCATCCGACGCTCCACAGCGGGTGGGAGATCTTTCTCCTTCCTGGCGGCCAAGACCTGGAACTCCCTCCCCACCAGCCTCAGGACCACCCAGGACCACTCCGCTTTCCGGAGACTCCTAAAGACCTGGCTGTTCGAGCAGCGATAACCACCCCCTTTGTCCCTAGCGCCTTGAGACCCGCACGGGTGAGTAGCGCGCTTTATAAATGCTAATGATTTGATTTGATTTGATTTGTTGCAGGGCCTAAAGCACATCCTTGAGGTAGAGCAGATGTTCCTCCCAGCTAGAACTATAGATGGCAATGTCATCTAGGTAGGCTGCGCAGAAGACATCCTTGCCAGCTAGGACCCCATAAACCAACCGTTGGAAGGTAGAGGAGGCATTTTTCAATCCAAAGGGCATTACTTTGAACTGGTAAAGGCCCTCAGGCGTAGAAAAAGAGGATCTCTCTTGAGCCCCTTCAGTCAAGGCGATCTGCCAGTACCCTGATGTGAGGTCAAAGGTACTAAAGAACTTGGCAGCGCCTAGCCTGTCTACGAGCTCATCAGCTAGGGGAATGGGGTGAGGATCTGTCTTTGTGACAGTGTTGAGACCCCGGTAGCCCACGCAGAACCTGACTTCTGGCTTTGCACCAGGACAGCAGCCTTCGGAACCAACGCCACTGGGCTGGACCATGGACTGCTGGACTTCTCTATCTCCCCAAGAGCCAGCATCTTGGCAACTTCATCCTTCATGCTGGACCTCACCTTATCTGACACCCTGTACATTTTATTCTCTACAGGTGTACTGTCTGCTGTGTCAATAACGTGGACACACAAGTGTGTGAGCCCAGGCGTGAGGGAGAACAGGGAGGAGAACTGCTCCTACAACTCCTAGCAGTCTCCTCTCTGATGTACAGTCAGGGAGTCAAAGAGATTAACAATCTCCACTGACCCATCACCTTCCTTGGCAGAGAGGACGTTGGGGTGAGGCTCAGTCTCCTCTTCCATTCCCTTATCTGTCACTATAAGCAAGCTGACCTCAGACCTCTAAAAATGAGGCTTCAGTCTGTTGTAGTGGAGTACACTTAGAGCAGGGGTTCCCAACCTGTGGGCCGGGGAACCCTGGGGGTCCGCAAAGCCTCCTCAGGGGGTCCGCAGCTGCTTAAAACATTTAATAATATTAGGTCCCAGCTATCAGTAATGACTCCTCGGGGGTCCCCTTGTTCCAATAATGATTCATTGGGGGTCCGGGCTCCAGTATTGATAAAATGGGGGTCCACAGAAGTCAAAAGGTTGGGAACCACTGACTTAGAGGGTTTCTCGGGGTCTTGAGGTCCACTAGGTAAGTGGCCTCCACATTTTGCTCCTTGATTTCAAATGGGCCAGTCCAGCAGTCTTGGAGAGCTCTAGGCTCTACTGGTTCCATTACCCATACTTTGGCTCCAGGTGAGAATTTTACCAGGGTGGCCTTCTGGTCATACCATTCCTTCATCACCTCTTGACTGGCCTCGAGGTTGCTCTTGGCCTGTTTCGAGAAACGCTGCATCTGGTTGCTGAGGGCCAGCATGTAACTGACTACATCCTGTGGGGGGGAGGGTTCCTGGGAGCTTTCTCCCACCCATCCTTGACTATGCTTAATGGTCCCCTGACAGGGTATCCATAGAGAAGTTCAAAGGTGCTAAACCCAACCCCTTTCTGGGGCACCTCCCTATAAGCAAAGAGAAGGCATGGCAAGAGGATGTCCCACTTACGCCTAATGGCGTCAGGCAGGCCAGTGACCGTGCCTTTCACGGTCTTGTTGAACCTTTCAACAAGCCCAAGGGGTGGTAAACTGATAGGTTACCCCACATTCATCCCACATGGACTTCATGTACGCTGTCATGACGTTTGTGCCTCTGTCAGACACAACCTCCTTTGGGAACCCCACATGGGCAATTATCCCCATTAGAGCTCTGGTCACCACCAGTGCAGTCACTGTTCTTAGAGGGATTGCCTCTGGACAGCGGGTGGCATGGTCCACCAAAACCAGGATAAACCTATTGCCTAGGGTGGTTTTTGGATCCAGGGGACCAATGACGTTGATGTCCACGCTTTCAAATGGGGTGGCAACGACGGGGAATGGAATCAGGGGGGGCTTTAGCCTTTTCCATGTCTTCCAACTAGCCTGGCAGGTTGGGCAAGACCTACAAAAAGCATCTGAGACTATCCTAAATTCGTGGCCAATAAAAGAGGGTGACAAGCCTGCCAAAGGTCTTGTCTTGTCCCAAATGTCCCGCCAGGGGGATGTCATGAGCTAGGCCCAGTAGGAAGGCCCAGTAACACTGGGGACCACCAGCACACGTGCTGTCCCTGCAGCCACTACTTAGGCTCACTGTAGAGGCAATCATTCTCCAAATATATGTGGTGATCACCAGAGGCTTCACTTGCTGCTTAGGCTGAGGCCTGTTGCCTCAGACCCTCAAGAGTGGGGCCCTCTTTCTGCGCTTGGCAGAATTCCTCCCTGGTTGGCACACCCTCTACTTACCAGCCAGCAAGCTCAGGCAGGTTATCCATGGCGGCAATGTCTTCCCCAGTTGGCTCAGGGTCCTCCTCTTCTGGGGCCCGTCAACCAGTGCAGGAGACTCTGGGGACGGTTTCCCGTGCCCATTGCCCTTCTTCTGTGCAGCTGTCTGGGCCATTGTTCCAGGCTCCAGACGACCTTGACTCTCTTCCTGGGCAGCCATCGACCGTGTGGTCATGCAGACCCATTCAGGCAAACCTAACATCCCCAGGTGGGACCTGAGCTCCACCTCCTTCCAGGTAGCATTCTAAAGGTCATCTAACAGACAATCTACAGGCATGGCAGGACTCACAGCTACTTTTAGAGTACCAGAGATCCCACTCACTCAAAGGGAACCAGAGCTACCAGTAGGAGGCTCTTGCGATTGTCAGTGACTATGACCTGGTGGAATGTATTGGGGATGACCTGCTCTGCTGATACCAGCTGACCCCTGACAGTTGTCATACTGGCTCCTGTATCACGCAGAGCCTCCACCCTTTGCCCATTAATGGTGACCTACTGTCTATACTTGGAAGTATTGGCAGGCATGTGGGTTTTTGGCACCATTTCCCCATCTCCCAGGGATGCTAGTGATACCTCTATCTGTTCCCTAAAGCTAACAGGGACTATCCCCCCCCAAGTGCTACACTAGCCAACTCAGGTGTCTGCCCTCCAGTGGTGGGCTGTGCCCTCTTCGGACACTGGGGGTTCCCCTTGGAGTGTCCATGCCTGAAGCACTCTAAGCATTTGGTTATAAACTTCCCTTTCTTTTTTATCAAAGTACCCTGACTTCTTCTCAGATTCAAGTGATGATTGCTTACCACCCCCCTCCCTGGGGAATTGTTTTGGGGGCCTTTTGAGAACTCATTTTTAAGTTTTCCTCCCCCCTCTTTCTTCTGGTGGGAACCCTGACCACCTTTATGGGTGTCCCCCCCAGGTACCTTTTTGGACACTCTGGTTCTAACCCAGAGGTCTACCTCCTCAGCAAGCTTTCTAGGATCAGTCAGCTTACTGTCAACTAGGTGCTGGCGCAACTCTGTAAAGCAAACACTGAACATATGCTCTTTTGGGATCAAATTATATGACCCCAACTAGTCATCTACTTTACTGCCCTGCACCCATCCATTCAGTGCCTTACTGGAGAAATCAAAAAAGTCTACCCAGATCTGTATGGAGAGTTTGGTGCTGTCCCTGAACCTCTGATGGTACTTCTCAGAAGGCAGCCCAAACTTGGCAAGTAAAGCGGGTTTAATGGGTGCATATGTGGTTGGATCCCTTGGGTCCAATGCAAGGAGTGTGTCCCTCCCCACAACTGATACATACCACCACAAGGCTGCTCCCATTGCTCTTCAGAAACCCCATGAGCCCTTAGTGCAACTTTATAAGCAGCCAACCACTTATCAATGTCATCTCCCAACACATAACTTGGCACCACATTTTTGGGTATACGAAACTTCTTTTTTCCAGCAGGTCCTGCATGTTTGCTGCCACCATCACTGCTGGACTCGGACTGCCTCACCTTGATCTCCAACTTTGTGAGACTCAGTTCATGAGCCATAAGAATTTTCTTCTCAGCCAAAGCCCTTTCAGCCTCAGCTTGTTTGGCCTCTCTCTCAGCCTTCCTCTCTTCTGCCTCCATGTTTAACTTTGCCATCTTCAAATGGAATTCTCTCTCCTCCCTCCTTTTCTCTGCGGTCAGCCAATGGCTAGAGACACTGTTCCCTGGTATACCAAGGGGCACAATTCCAGGGGTAACATCCCTCACTGCTGGTGACAAATCCTCTGGGGGCCATCCTCTGGCTCCTCCTCCTCATCATTCTCCTGTGTACAGGCTTCTGCCCAGGCCCTCAGCGCCCTTTGGTATTCCTTCTTTCTGGAGGAACCCTGGGTAGGTACTCTCATCCCCTTGCAGAACCCCTTCAGCTGGTTAACAGTGTATGTCTCCAGCTTGGCTAGGTCAGTCTCTTCAGCTCCTGCTTGAGACCCTGCCAGAGACATGTTTGAGATTGTAGAAAAAGATTTTGAAAAATCAAGTTGACCTTCAACTGTGGGTAGGTAGTGTACACGTAGCTTTTGTATGTTACTGCATAAATACAAGTCCTATCCCATCCCTGCCACCAATATTAGAAATGGGGACTTTTACCCCCCGACCAAGCAAGGACACTTACTCTAGTCACACACAATCCAAATTATCCTGTGCCCACCCTCTGGTAGCGTGGCACTGAGCAGTCAGGCTTAGAACACAATGTGTAAAGTATTTGTGCAATAAATCATGCAGTAACATAGTATAACACCACAAAAATACACCGTAGAGGTTTAGAAAAATATAGAATATTTATCTGAGTAAATTGAGGTCAAATGATCAAGATTTGATAAATACAAATTAAGATATTACTTTTGTGATAAATAGAGTCTTTAGTTCTTAAAGAGAAATGTCTCTCTTGCAAGCACAAAGTTCCTGGTTTGCGTCTAAATCATCTGCACAGGACCGCAGAGGAGGAGATGCGTGGAAAACAGGGAGGTGTGCGTCGGTTTCTCCGGGCGCACACAGAGATGCGTCGATGTTTGTCCACACAGCAACGGCTTTGCGTTGATTTCCTGTGCGCAGGCTTGGATCCTCTTGGGTTGCGGGGTATATGGATGCCCCAGGGATGATGTGGAGAAATCCTGGGCGAGCAAAAGCTGCATTGATCTGGCAGCGATGCAGGGAAATTTCTGTCACACGGCAGGCGCTGCATCGATTCATCTAGCAGGAAGTCAGGCTGCGTTGTTCCGGCTTGGTGATGCGTCGATCCAGTGGGCCGTGAGTCGAAGTTCTGGTCAAAACGCTGGTGCTGTTTCGATCTCTACTCGGGGAGCCAGGCTGTTTCATTCCGGTTCGTTAATGCGGTGGTTTGCTCACCGCAGGGCAGGCTTTTCGTCGATTTTCACTGCAGTTATTTGCAGAGATTAAGGGGGTCATTCTGACCCTGGCGGTAAAATCCGCCAGGGCCAACGACGCGGGAGCACCGCCAACAGGCTGGCGGTGCTCCCTTGGGCATTCTGACCGCGGCGGTACAGCCGCGGTCAGAAACGGAAAACCGACGGTGTACCACCGGTTTTCCGCTGCCCTGGGGAATCCTCCATGGCGGCGCAGCTTGCTGCGCCGCCATGGGGATTCCGACCCCCATACCGCCATCCTGTTCCTGGCGGTTTTGGCCACCAGGAACAGGATGGCGGTATGGGATGTCGTGGGGCCCCTGGAGGCCCCTGCAGTGCCCATGCCAATGGCATGGGCACTGCAGGGGCCCCCGTAACAGGGCCCCACCAAGATTTTCCGTGTCTGCCATGCAGACACTGAAAATCGCAACTGCACCTGCACCCGTCGCACCCCTTCCACTCCGCCGGCTCCATTCGGAGCCGGCATCCTCATGGAAGGGTGTTTCCTGCTGGGCTGGCGGGCGGCCTTCTGGCGGTCGCCCGCCAGCCCAGCGGGAAACCCAGAATACCCGCGGCGGTCTTTTGACCGCGCAGCGGTATTCTGGCGGATCCAGCCAGGCCGGCGGCTTCCGCCGCCGGCCGGGGTCAGAATGACCCCCTAAGTCTTTTTGGCCCAGAGACTTCAGGAAACAGGAGGCAAGCTCAATCCAAGCCCTTGGAGAGCACTTCTCAGCAGAGCCATAGGGAAGAAATGCAGCAGGGCAACAGCAAGGCATCAGTCCTTTACAGCAAAGTAGTCAGGTGAGTCCTTTGGGTAGCCAGGCAGCTTCTCCTAGAAGATTGCAGGTTCTGGTTCAGAGTTTCTTTCCCAGGAGGTATCTTGTCAAGAAGTGTCTGAGTTGGTAGGATTTATATACCCAAATGTGCCTTTGAAGTGGAAGACTTCAAGAGTGGCTTAGAAGTGCGCAAGGTCCCCTTTCAGTTCCATCCTGTCTGCCAGGATCCCAGTAGGGGGTTTGCCAGTGCATGGTGTGAGGGCAGACCACTGTCCTTTGACATGTAAGAGTCCATCCCTCCACCCTCCCAGCCCAGGAAGACCCATTCAGTACGCAGATGTGTGCAGGTGTGACTGAGCATCCTGTGTTTGTCTGAGTAAAATGCACAAGGGAACTGTCAACTTAATCCAGCCAGATGTGGATTGGGAGGCACAGAAGCATTTACGTGCAGAGGAACGCTCACTTTCTAAAGGTGGCATTTCTAAAACAGCAATATTAAATGCAACTTCACCAGTCAGCAGGATTTTGTATTACCATTCTAGCCATACTAAATATGACCTTGTTACTCCTTTCAGATCAGAATCTACCACTCAAACAGTATATGAGGGTAGCCTTAATGGTAGCCTATGAAAGGAGCAGGCCGCACAGCAGTGTAAGATGAATTTTAGGATTTTTACACTACCAGGACATATGAACTACACAGGTACATGTCCTATTTTTTACCCACACAGCACCCTGCCCTAGGGGTTACCTAGGGCCTACCTTAGGGGTGACGTATATGTAGAAAAAGGGTAGTTTAAGGCTTGGCAAGTACTTTTAAATGCCAAGTCGAATTGGCTGTGAAACTGCACACACAGGCCTTGCAATGGCAGACCTGAGACATGGTGAAGGGGCTACTTATGTGGGTGGCAGAAGCAGTGCTGCAGGCCCACTAGTAGCATTTAATCTGCAGGCCCTGGGGACATGTAGTGCACTTTACCTGGGACTTATAAGTCAATTAAATAAGCCATTGGGGTATGAGCCAATGTCACCATGTTTTAAGGGATAGTACATATGCACTTTAGTACTGGTTAACAGTGGTAAAGTGTGCAGAGGCCTAAGACCAGCAAAAACAGTGTCAAAAAGTGGAGGGAGGCAGGCAAAAAGTTGAAGGTGACCACCATAAGGCTGTCAGGTCTAAAAGTTAAATTAAGAAAATACAAACTTTCTGAAGGTTCCACAATCAGTGCTGCGGGTCCAATAGCAGCATTTATCTTACAGGCCCTGGACATGTTGTGCACTTTACTAGGGACTTACAAGTAAATTAATTATGCCACTTGTGGATAAGCCAATCTGACCATGTTTTAGAGTACAGAGTGCCTGCACTTTAGCACTGGTCGTCAAGCGTAAAGTGTACTGAATCCTAAAGCCAGCAAAAATGAAGTCAGAAAACAGGAGGTCATGAGGCAAAAAGTGAGAGGAAACCACACCAAGGATGCCAGGTCTAGCACTGTATTTCTACGAGTCTGTATAATATCTCTTTGACAGAGACTTGTTATCTGATTTAACCTGTTACATTGTTTGCTGTGCCTAGAACCTGAGCCCTCACATTTGTCTGCACTTTACAAATAATACACTTTTCAATAAAGCGCAAAGTTGGTATTTCATGGCGTAATTTCTATAACAACTTCTTTGTACTGTATTTGCATATCTGTTGTTTGATTTTTCAGTGTTGTCACGTAACCTTATTATTTTTTCTATTTGTTGCAGAACTTTCTCAATACAGCAGATGTGATTGTGAAGAACCAAGACATATGGACATCTGTGAATGAAGCACGGAGGATTGAGGGCGGCTCTAGGCTGCTTGAGTCCACAGAGACATTTTCAAAAGGGCTTCAGATAAACAAAAGCATCACACGAAAGACAGAGACCATCATTTTGAAAGGCATCGTTGTCACTAATAAGACTGACAGCTATAAAGAAGGCTTTGCTTTTGGAACTACAACAGGGCAAGTGGCCATTCCTAACGAGACCCTGGCGAGTATTCGTAGCTCCAGTTTGATCACCATTGCTTATTCATCATTGAGTAACATTTTGACAGGAAACCTGAATCAGTCTGTGAATGGGTTGGTGATGTCAACAGTTGTGAGAGACCAGAACGGCACCAATTCAAGGGAAGATTTTAAGATATCAATGACGTTTAAGAAAATCAACAGCTCGCTATCAAACGCCTCCTGCGTCTTCTGGATGTTCAATGCCAACGGATCAGGCGAGTGGGACACCTCGGGCTGCAGAGCCGCTGAGGAAGAAGACCAAGTCCTTTGTACTTGTGATCACTTGACTGCATTCTCAATATTAATGTCGTCCTCACCATCTGGAGGCAATATAACAGAGGAAGAAAAACAGAAGCGGGCCACCTTGGAGTACATCACTTACATTGGTGTGGGCATTTCCATTGGAAGCTTATTTCTTTGCCTCATAATTGAGGCATTGGTTTGGAAATCTGTTACCAAAAATAAAACCTCCTACATGCGGCATGTGTGCTTCGTGAACATCGCTGTATCACTTCTGATTGCTGATATTTGGTTCATCATTGGAGCAAGCCTCACACCTCAGGTGTCCAGTCACACTTACACCAATGCTACATCAAGCACAACACAAGCTTGTGATGCTGCTACATTTTTTATCCACTTTTTCTACCTTGCACTGTTTTTTTGGATGCTCACCATGGGCCTCATTCTCTTTTATAGCCTGGTTTTTGTTTTTAATGATATGAGTAAGACAACTATGTTAGCCAGAGCACTTTCCTTGGGCTACGGATGCCCCCTCCTCATAACAGTTGTTACTGTAGCTGCTACAAGGCCACAGAACTATTACAGAGAAGGCAATAGCTGTTGGCTTAACATCATGAATACCAGGGCATTCCTTGCATTTGTCATACCCGCCTTAACCATTGTTGCTGTCAATTTCATCATACTCGCTGTGGTCATCATAATACTACTGAGACCTTCTGTTGGAGATAAGCCAAAAAAAGAAGAGAGGAGCATGCTGGTCAAGATTGCTAAAAGCGTCGCCATCTTAACACCACTGCTAGGCCTGACCTGGGGATTTGGAATAGGAACATTGATAACAAATGACTATGCGCTCAACGTAATATTTTCGCTTCTGAATTCGCTGCAGGTTAGTATATATAATGTCTTGCCAATTGGTTAAAATTTAGAGTTATACATTGAGTATAATTCTTTGGTTTGCAAATATGATGACACCCTCTGAAAAAATGCTAAAATAATGGCCTGACCTCGCTGAAATCATCAGATAAAGCATCAGCCATTGTGTAACTGAAACCAACCTTTTGCATATTTTTTAAATTTCCCAGTTACATGCGTGAGAAGCGCGGGTAATTTTCTTTGCATTTTATAATTTGTTGTCCTGTTGCTTCTATTAGAAAAAGACAACATTTTACAATGTCTAAAGTAAAAAAAAAAATCCTGGACTGGTTATGCTGCTTGAGCAAGAAAACAAGTGATACGCCGAATTCCTGTTTGTCCTTCATATACATTTTTTTCTAAAAGGATTTGCTGTTTTTTATTAGGAGCACTTGATTCAATAAGTGCCCGAAATACATTAGTCACCAGTTTCTAACCCTGACTTTCTGACAAGGTTCACAAAAATGTAATTGTATATGTCTGAGTCATGAAAATAATAATTTACCCCCAACATAGGCCTATATTAATACTTTTTTTGCGCTGCATATGAGCCACGTTTTCTTTACGCATCGCCAACTTACAAAATACAATTATGGCCCTGATTTATACTTTTTGACGCAAACCTGTGTTAATGCAGGTTTGCGTCAAAAAGTATACCGCCAGCTAACGCCATTCCTAGACACCAGCCGGGCATCATATTTAAGGATTGACGCTAGCCAGAGCTAAGGCCCGGTTAGCGTCAAAATAAATTATGCTAACCATGTAGGGGCGGCGTAGAGAAGACTAGAGGTTGTGCGTTGAAGAATGGTGCTAATCAGGTCAGGGTAAAAAAAATTACTCTAACCTGACTAGCGTCATTTCTTTGACGTACAACCCCCATGTACATGACTCCTGTCTTAGCAAAGACAGGAGTCATGCCCCCGTGCCCAAAGGCCATGCCCAGGGGACTGCTGTCCCCTGGGCATGGCCATTTGGCACAGTGCCATGTAGGGGGGCCCATGTTAATTTTAGTTTGTGTAGCAAAACTTTTATTTTTTTCGTAAAACAAATGTAAATTAATTATGTACATGTCTTTTAGCCCTTTAGATACATATTAAACAAATACATATTTTACTGTAGGTGGGATATTTTACATTAACGTTTTTAGTTATACATTAAGTAAATATATTTAAATTAATTCATGTGTTAATACATCTTTAAAATAATAGAGCCGTAACATTGTATTTATTTGATCTAGGATTAAAAACTATTTAGAACTGTATTTCACATAATATGTAACATTAAAATATGTTTGCATGGTTTAATAAACGTTTTTTAAATTTTCCCTATGCTTTACTATGGAGAGGTCTCTGTCCCAATGGTGATTACCTCAATCAGTGTTTGTAAAGTTACTAGTAATAACACTCATGCATATACTTCTTCCTCCTGGTTTCAGGGGTAGTGGGGACATGTAAGTCTAAATTTACAATGGTGAACAGGGCCACATAAAGTTAATCTTTGCACTTCTATTATTATGCATTTCATTTGATTTTTCCATCCTCCCTCTTCCATGTAAATAATTATTCACCTAAAGTAGTTGAGTGTGTACCTTGATGAGCTACAATATGAAAATAAATAAAAATGTTCTGTTACCCCCCCCAACATGACCATGCATTGATTCCCCCTTTCCTTAGTGACAGAACCCCTTATATGAGTAACAAGAGGAATAGTGATGCAAGGACAGAATGAGGGTTGACCAGCCTGCAGCGAACCATGGGCTAAGGCAGGAGCAGGAGTCAAGACGTGTGACATAGTTTCAGCCTATGCAGAGTCCTGAACAAAAATCCTTTGATCTTTCATGTTATCATGAGTCTTCAGGACCTGAGACACAGACGCTCCTAATGTACTTAACCCGTCTAAAAATTGGAGAAAGCCTCACGGTCAATATGTGCTGTAACTTACCAAAAATAAAATTCCAATCCAGGTTGGGTGCAGGATCTGAGACGCCAGTGATGGATATTGTAGCTGAACTGGGCGGTTAAAATAGAACAAGCATGCTGTCAATGGCACTATGCACCTAAGCTCCCTAATAGCTCTACGGGCCCTGTGCTGGCCTGCTTTCTTGGCTTTCTTTGTTTTCTTGTTACAGCGACCACCCTCACTGGCATCTAGTGGATCAAGATTTGGCATTACATTAGCTAGAGAAGATGGAGTCTGTGATTTCTCAGGCGGGGGCCTGCATGGTGCTGGAGAAGCCTTTTCATCCCGAGCCTCTAAGTGACCCTAGATGTCCCTGCGGAGACTCTCCCATCTCCAGCGATAAGCAATGTTCTCTATAAATAACCTCCCACAGCTCATACCAGGAAAGAGTCTATGGTAGTGCCATGTGGGTTTTTAGGAGTAGTTTCTTTATCCCTTTGCAATTTACACTTTTCCATTTTTGTACACCCAAAGCCCTGGGGCCACAAACCCAAATCTTGACCCCAATGAGAAAAATACTCACTGCAGTCTGATGGGGAACAAAAATCAAAAGTGGTGGCCCAGCCTTGCCTCTTCTGGGTGATGACAGGTGAAAGATGGGCCCGCCATTGGCCCATGTGCATCCCATGGAGTGGCCAAGTATGTGGTGACTTGAAGTACTGGGAGAGAGCACAACTCCTCCACATCTTTTGTTGGTGCCTCCTGGCACGATTTTCACTGGGGCTTGGAGCCCCTCAAAACTGCCACTAACAGTCTGCAGAGTCCTGTGTAATGGGCATGGATGCGGTGCTTTGAAGCACTAGGAGATAGGGCAGTGACCCCTTCCCTTCTTTAATTGGCACCTCCTGGCATGTGTATCACTACGACTTGGAGTCCCCAAAACTGCTGCCAGCAGTCTGCAGAGTCCTGCCCAGTGGGTGTGGATGCGGTGCTTTGAAGTGATGGGGGAGTGGGTGACTTCTCCCCTCCTTCATTGGTGCCTCCATGTGCATGTCACTGGGCCTTGAGGTCCCCCAAAACTGCCACCAACAGTCTGCAGAGTCTGCCTCACATTTGTCAGATTTGGCCTCTGTTTTCGCACCCTACTGGTTGATTTTCTCAATCTTTCTCTGGTGCAGCACCAAGGCTCTAGAACAACATCACGCTCCTTTCGGAACAACAACCTCTTCAACTTATAAAGCTTGAGCTCGACCCTGTGGGAAGTAATTCAGAAGAGGTTGGGTCATCAACCTAGGTTTGAGGTGCAACATGTAGAGAGCTTGAGACCTTCGGTGAATGGAAATGATGTAGAGCTTTTCCTATAAGGTTCGAGAGTCTGCACATTCTGTGCTGGGACTAACACTCCCTCGGCATTTGTCACTAGTCTATCATTCAGAACACAAGAGAAACAGTGCTCATTGCGTAAGCCACAGAGCCATAGAGCAACAAGCCCACACACGAGTATTAGTGGTGGGAATGGTAAAAACCCCACAGATAGATTACATGTCAAAGTGCTTGTGCGCTTGACCTAAAAAGGGTGGCTAGAAAGGGTTATGAAAACAGAGAGAGTGAGCAGCACCAATAGAGATGTGCATGGCCTTCAACCTTGTCATGATACTGTCAATAGAAATCACCAAGGTTGATACATGAATCCTGAAGTAAATGCCACAGCAGCAAGGAAACATCCTTTCCAAGCAATTCATTTTCACCATAAAATCAGCATCAAAATGGTGTCCCTGAATTAGCCTAAATTATCATTCAAATATCAGCCTTAAACAATATGGAAATGTTCTAATTTTTTTCCAAAATATCAACCTATCTCTTTCAATGATCATTTGTCCCCATCCAAAAACACTAGCTTGCTAGTTGCAGCTTGTGGGAGGGAAAAGGAGCATGGTGGCGCGGTGCATGGTTGGGGAACAAAAAAAAAAAGAAAAGTACCTTTCTTGCCGTGCCACGCCGCAACGGTCCTCGGTCCTCAACTGCAGTGAAGGCACAGGCTCCCAGCCTGCTCTACGTCCAATCCTAATGCTTCTTTCATGCTGCTGGATGCATCAAAGCAGCATTATGATTGGTCGTAGCACCCTGCCAGGGCTCTCAGAGGCAGAGTGAAAGTCTCTGCCTGCTGTCTCCATCTAAGCAATGCACTGCCTGCGTTGTGGGGTTGGAGAGAGCCCAGTGTGCATGTGTGTTTGGCAGGCCCAAGACAGTGGGCCAAACATTCATGTGCATGGAGGGGAGTGCTGTGCACTCCCCCTCCGAGCTCGTCACAACCCATGGCCCAGCCCCCTCTTACATGAAAACGATAATAAACAGCTTATTATCATTTTCTTGTAAATGTTTTGCAGCTGCTGCACAGCAGCTACTGGCGGGGAGCAACGCTCCTTCACCATAGCAGAGGAGCCGCCCCTGTTATTTGCCATTTGTATTTTTCGTATTTTTAAAATACAACCATTATGCGTTATTACCACCAATATTTTTGTTAAATTATTAATTATCTCAACAAAGATGAGAATTTAGTTTTTAGTAAATACTTACATGGTTACCAGTACTTGCATTTAATTTGTAGTAAAAACGAAATATTTCTAGCTTGTCATGTTTTGAATATACAGTTATTCTGTCTCCAAATTACATAAGTGGAATATATTTACATTTGGAACGAAATAGTTGCCAATCTCATGCCCAGATATTCCACTGTGCATTAGTCAATGCACTCAATATTAGGAGTTCTCAGTATTATCACATACTTTAAGATATAAAATATTGTCTCTGATATATGTTCTTCTACAGAATTTTCTTCTCGTGCACCCACATCTACTAAATTATTTAGTACACTTACAAATCAAAGCAAGAGAAGCATGTATGTAAACATTTCTTTATAAAGCATACTTTTTTAACTTTGTGCTTTTATTATATGCAATGCTGTTCAGAGTTTGAAATATAGAATGCCCAATCAGGTAGGTGAAGACAAAGAATAGTTTGTTAGGAAAAATGCAATTATGCACCTTGCCTTAATTATAATAAAAATGGGACTATTTGCTTAACAGACTGCAATATCAAACTTTAGCTGAACCCTTAAAAAAGAATGTTGTGGAAAAATGTCAGAGGATGTCTGTAGTGTTTCTTTTTTATTACTATCCTTATTGATCTTAGACACAGGCAACAATCAAAACGGCAACATTTGCATTTAACCATTTTCACTCAGCTGCTCATTAAGATCAAATGACAATCAAAACAACAGTGGAGTCTCAGTGAGCTAGAGATGACATGGCTCGGTCGGAGTGCGCAGTCAATTGACAAAGAAAAGAGAGCCCCTGCACCGGTGCTTTCACAGCAAACAAGAACTCAGAAATAGGCTCGGGGGTGGGGGAGCCGGGGTGGGCACCCAAAGACAACTGCCCGAAAGCACCAAGGCAAACCCTTGTGACACTGGGAAGGAGACTTACAGACCTGTGCGACCAAGTCTCTCATTCAGAGACGGGCACGACTCCCAGGACTCCCCAAACAACCTACATTGCCCTACCTCCACCCCCACAGTAGCAAGGGAGCCCCAACAAATTACCTGTAAGTCCAAAAATAGATGTGAAGCCCGCTTAGGGGCACAGTGTAAGTCTCCTGTACCCCATGACAACCTAGTATGTGCATTGTAGGAAAAGAATTAAGGAATGCAGGTAGCGCTCAAGGTGGACGTGTGCCATTCCGGTCCAGGTTGGTAATGTAAATGACCCAGCTCCAACCTCCAGCAGTCCCTCCCATGCATGTGCGCCACTGCGAGGACATCCAGCTTGGCCTTTGCCCAGTACAGCAATGCAGAAATCCAGCAGTGTATGTCCGGGGTTGCATGCACTTTCCAGGACGTCACTATCTGCTGTTTAAAGAAAACAAAAGTTAAGTCATTAAACCTGTGTAAATATTGATCCCCTGTAGCCTTGGGATAAAGCCTAACAGGTGAGGGCAGGGGCAAGTGCTCCACTACTGCGACAGTTATGCTTGTGACCTCACCCCAGGCCCTCTGTACAACCAGGCACTCCCAGACCTTATGATAAAAACCCACTTCAGGTGTCCTACATCTAGGACATGAAACATGACACCACAGGAAACATGCACCAACATACTGAGGGGTGAGGTAGGCTTGATGCAAGTAATTAAATTGCATGTACCGGAAACGTGGTTTGCGCAAAACCTCTTTGACATACTGGAGAGACCTGAACCAGAGCTTATCTGTGAGCAGTGTTGGGAGATTAGCCACCTGTCTGGCTTTAGCCCTTTCACCTGGTGGTCTTTGGGACAAGCACAATGTGATTTAAGTGGTTGTATTAATTTTCCGTATGCTACTGTGGTACAGGATGGAATGGGGTATCAGTGATTGGGGCGGGCTTACTCTTCCTAATTCCCAGACATTAAGCACATGCTTTACAGCATGTTATGTCAGAAAATTACCCACTGAAACCCCATACATGTCCACTATCTTCTGAAAGGGCACTAGTACCCTCTCCTGGAATATGTCACACAGTTGGTCAGTCTCCGCCCATCTCCAAGACGCCAAGTCATAATTATGGGCTACCTGTGCGAACGCTGGCATATGCTATATAGGGGTCAGTGCTGAGTCTGGAGGATGAAGGCCCTTGCCATGTACGTAAATGTGCCAACACTACTGAGCTACCCCTATCTGATGTGTCTCACATGTCAGGTGGGTCCTAGGATCTGCCAACCATGCAGAGACATGCACATCCCCCCAGGAGCCTTCAGACAACTGTCCTCTCAGGGCAGCTGACTGTGCCCAGCCACCGCAGATGCCACTGCAGTTGCACTGCCACATAGTACCATTCATAATGGAGCCATGGTGGGTTAAGCATATTGAAGATTGCTACTCAATCAGTGGGAATAGTGACAAAGACAACTGAAATGGATGGGAATTATGGATCAAACACAAGGCCTTGTTCTTATTAGCCTCCAATAAATCTCTGTCTGAGTGTTATATCTGGACACCCAGGATTTTAAAGGTGTTGTGGTGCCACTCAAAGCGGAAACTTGGCAGGGCCCTCCTATCAGGTTCAGAGAGCGGGGGAATAGGCATGACTTAGCCCAGTTTACCTTTTTTCCCCAACATGCCGCCCAACTCCCTGAGGGTCTCTATCAGGCCTGGGAGTGAGGGCGAAGCCTCATCATAAACAAGGGCATAGTCAGTTCATAGTGAGACAATGTGATATTTGTTATCAATAGACTGACTGCTGCACACTTTGGCTCAGGTTACAGGCCATGGGCATCATGGGCAGCAGAAATATTACTTGAGAAAGGGGGCAGTGTAGGAGGCTGGACTGGCTTGTAGTGAGTACCAAGGGGTACTTGCACCTTGCACCAGGCCCAGTTATCCCTTATTAGTGTATAGGGTGTCTAGCAGCTTAGGCTGATAGATAATGGTAGCTTAGCAGAGCAGCTTAGGCTGAACTAGGAGACGTGTGAAGCTACTACAGTACCACTTAGTGTCATATGCACAATATCATAAGAAAACACAATACACAGTTATACTAAAAATAAAGGTACTTTATTTTTATGACAATATGCCAAAGTATCTTAGAGTGTACCCTCAGTGAGAGGATAGAAAATATACACAAGATATATATACACAATAGCAAAAATATGCAGTATAGTCTTAGAAAACAGTGCAAACAATGTATAGTTACAATAGGATGCAATGGGGAAACATAGGGATAGGGGCAACACAAACCATATACTCCAAAAGTGGAATGCGAACCACGAATGGACCCCAAACCTATGTGACCTTGTAGAGGGTCGCTGGGACTATTAGAAAATAGTGAGAGTTAGAAAAATAACCCTCCCCAAGACCCTGAAAAGTGAGTGCAAAGTGCACTAAAGTTCCCCTAAGGACAAAGAAGTCGTGTTAGAGGAATAATGCAGGAAAGACACAAACCAGCAATGCAACAACTGTGGATTTCCAATCTAGGGTACCTGTGGAACAAGGGGACCAAGTCCAAAAGTCACAAGCAAGTCGGAGATGGGCAAATGCCCAGGAAATGCCAGCTGCGGGTGCAAAGAAGCTTCTACTGGATAGAAGAAGCTGAGGTTTCTGCAGGAACGAAAAGGGCTAGAGACTTCCCCTTTGGTGGACGGATCCCTCCCGCCGTGGAGAGTCGTGCAGATGTGTTTTCCCGCCGAAAGAACGCCAACAAGCCTTGCTAGCTGCAAATTGTGCGGTTAGCGTTTTTGGACGCTGCTGTGGCCCTGGAGGGACCAGGAGGTCGCAAATTGGACCAGGAGAGAGAGGGGACGTCGAGCAAGACAAGGAGCCCTCTCTGAAACAGATAGCACCCGGAGAAGTGCCAGAAACAGGCACTACGAGGATGCGTGAAACGGTGCTCGCCGAAGTTGCACAAAGGAGTCCCACGTCGCCGGAGACCAACTTAGAAAGTCGTGCAATGCAGGTTAGAGTGCCGTGTACCCAGGCTTGGCTGTGCACAAAGGATTTCCGCCGGAAGTGCACAGGGGCCGGAGTAGCTGCAAAGTCGCGGTTTCCAGCAATGCAGCCCAGCGAGGTGAGGCAAGGACTTACCTCCACCAAACTTGGACTGAAGAGTCACTGGACTGTGGGGGTCTCTTGGACAGAGTCGCTGGATTCGAGGGACCTCGCTCGTCATGCTGAGATGAGACCCAAGGGACCGGTAATGCAGCTTTTTGGTGCCTGCGGTTGCAGGGGGAAGATTCCGTCGACCCACGGGAGATTTCTTCGGAGCTTCTGGTGCAGAGAGGAGGCAGGCTACCCCCACAGCATGCACAAGCAGGAAAACAGTCGAGAAGGTGGCAGGATCAGCGTTACAGAGTTGCAGTAGTCGTCTTTGCTACTATGTTGCAGGTTTGCAGGCTTCCAGCGCGGTCAGCAGTCGATTCCTTATCAGAAGGTGAAGAGAGAGATGCAGAGGAACTCGGATGAGCTCTTGCATTCGTTATCTGAAGTTTCCCCAGAGACAGAGACCCTAAATAGCCAGAAAAGAGGGTTTTGCTACCTAGGAGAGAGGATAGGCTACTAACACCTGAAGGAGCCTATCAGCAGGAGTCTCATCGTCACCTGGTGGCACTGGCCACTCAGAGCAGTCCAGTGTGCCAGCAGCACCTCTGTTTCCAAGATGGCAGAGGTCTGGAGCACACTGGAGGAGCTCTGGACACCTCCCAGGGGAGGTGCAGGTCAGGGGAGTGGTCACTCCCCTTTCCTTTGTCCAGTTTCGCGCCAGAGCAGGGGCTAAGGGGTCCCTGAACCGGTGTAGACTGGCTTATGCAGAATTGGGCACCTCTGTGCCCAACAAAGCATTTCCAGAGGATGGGGGAGGCTACTCCTCCCCTGCCTTCACACCATTTTCCAAAGGGAGAGGGTGTCACACCCTCTCTCAGAGGAAGTTCTTTGTTCTGCCATCCTGGGCCAGGCCTGGCTGGACCCCAGGAGGGCAGCTGCCTGTCTGAGGGGTTGGCAGCAGCAGCAGCTGCAGTGAAACCCCAGGAAGGGCTGTTTGGCAGTACCAGGGTCTGTGCTACAGACCACTGGGATCATGGGATTGTGCCAACTATGCCAGGATGGCATAGAGGGGGAAATTCCATGATCATAGACATGTTACATGGCCATATTCGGAGTTACCATTGTGAAGCTACATATAGGTAGTGACCTATATGTAGTGCACGCGTGTAATGGTGTCCCCGCACTCACAAAGTTCAGGGAATTGGCTCTGAACAATGTGGGGGCACCTTGGCTAGTGCCAGGGTGCCCACACACTAAGTAACTTTGCACCTAACCTTTACCAGGTAAAGGTTAGACATATAGGTGACTTATAAGTTACTTAAGTGCAGTGTAAAATGGCTGTGAAATAACGTGGACGTTATTTCACTCAGGCTGCAGTGGCAGGCCTGTGTAAGAATTGTCAGAGCTCCCTATGGGTGGCAAAAGAAATGCTGCAGCCCATAGGGATCTCCTGGAACCCCAATACCCTGGGTACCTCAGTACCATATACTAGGGAATTATAAGGGTGTTCCAGTAAGCCAATGTAAATTGGTAAAAATGGTCACTAGCCTGTTAGTGACAATTTGGAAAGAAATGAGAGAGCATAACCACTGAGGTTCTGATTAGCAGAGCCTCAGTGAGACAGTTAGTCACTACACAGGTAACACATTCAGGCACACTTATGAGCACTGGGGCCCTGGGTTACCAGGGTCCCAGTGACACATACAACTAAAACAACATATATACAGTGAAAAATGGGGGTAACATGCCAGGCAAGATGGTACTTTCCTACAGGCAGTCCTGCCGGGTGCCTCTCCAAATGTCAAAACTATCCGAGATCAGCTGACCCATCTTGACTCTCACTGTCAGGATGTTTTCCAGGGCATGAATCCAGCTGAGGTAGAACGGTCCAATGCCTGTGGCCTTCAATGTCACAAATAGGAAATCCCACCCCAGGGTGTCAAACTTCTTCTCTATATCAAGCTACAATGCTACCTGTTCCCAAGCTCCCCCTTATTAGCGGAGCAACTGGCATATTTTGAGGAAGGCATTGTGCCCAGATTGATTGTCATGTATGAGGGTTCCAACAGTAGGCAACAGCGTGTTTGCCGGAACCTTCCCCAATATTTCATAATCTAAGATTAAAAGTTAAAGCGGATGGTAGGAGTGGACGTCAAAGGGATCACAGCCCGGTTTGGGAACTACCTATACCAGCACCTCCCAGAGTGAGTCTTGATCTTGGCCCCTCCATCTGGCCTCATTAAACACCTCCAGTTGCTTCTGTAAAAGGTGTGCACTTAATTTGGTGTAGTATTCAATCGGGAGAACATCTGTCCCCAGCAGTTTATTCTTGGCAGTTTGAACAATTGCCATGCACATCTCCTCAAGTTGGAGGGGTTCATCCAGGTTTGCTTGTGGGAGTGGAGTCAATCAGGTTAGTGGGAGTCCTTGTATAAATCCTGAGTCCAAGCAGCAGGGGGGGCTTGTCCACAGCCCCATATATGAAGCAATAGTACTTGGTACATGCAGCATTTATGGCTGCCTATGTATTGACCACCCTTTCATCATCCAGCTTAATAGCACCAATGAGTGGGTAAGGCTGGTCCTTCTTAACGAGCCACAATAGGAGCCTGCCTGAGCGGTCCCCCTCCACAAAGATAAGGGCAGCGTCTGTAATCATGGAATTCTGTCCATGTTCATCTCCTCAATTGCCTGTGCATGTTACCTAGCCTCCTGTGTGGTGGAGGGGAGGCCCCTGTCCCCCATGTCTTCTACGCCACAGCCAATCATCAGCACCACTGTAGTCCAATTGGAGACCCACTTTAACTTTATCATGGAGTCACATCCAGGCATCCTCAGGTCAAAAAGTAAGAGGACTATTCATCCACCATCTTGAGCTTCACAGGGTAGAGCATAGCATACTTCAGGCCCAGCTCCCCAAGGCATTGTTTGACTGCAGTGTATAAAGTACAAACAAGCTGCAACTGAACAGTGAAGTTTGGGTATGCAGTGATGGTACTGCCCTCAAAGCGCCCAGGACCCTTTGTCTGAAACAGCTGCAATATCAGATCTCGATCCCTACAGTTAAGGAGTCTGGTGATTACAGGCAGCAGGTGGACTCCTTGCAGGTGGTGCACCCATGCCACAGAGAAGAATTTGCAAAAAGAACAGAAGATGGACGGAATGCCACCCCAGTTTGGACCTAGCCATATGCAAATCAGTCTTGACCCTGCTGTCCATGGGAACAGTCTAGCCCAAACTGCCAAGTCAGGTCTTCTCTGGACCAGAAACAAGCATTATGGGACCGGTTTTGAAGTATCAGCCCTCATCAGCCAGCCTAGCTTGAACCCAGTGGCACAGTGAGCATGGGACCCACAATTGGGCATACCTTTCCAGCTCAGGGTGACAAAAGCAGAAAGAATAGATGATGGATGGAATGCTGAAGAATGCAAACATTCACTTCCAGTCACATAGATCTGGGTTCAATCCACATGGCCCGGTTGATGAGGGGTCTGTCCCGATTTTCCCACTTTTTGGTTGCAGATTCTTAAATCAATGTATTTGATCCGAGATAAATAGATTCCCCCATCCTTTCCACTCCGGCTTTTTTCCTGTCAAGGCAGTGTTTGTTATGAAATATATCTGGGAATACTGTTGAGTGCCAGAACAGAATATAGGTGGTCATTACAACCCTGGCGGACGGTGTTAAAGCGGCAGTAAAACCGCCAACAGGCCGCCGGTAAAAATGTTGGAATTACGACCGTGGCGGAAACCGCCAACAAAGACAGCCACTTTAACACTCTGACCGCCATGGCGGTACAAACCATCAGCCCGGCGGTCACCGCCAACAGACAGGCGGAGGACAATGTACCGCCCACACTATTATGACAGGCCAATCAGCCACCTTTTCCGGGGCGGATTCACCGCGGATAAAAACACGGCGGAAACAGGCATTTCGAAGGGAAAATGCTCACCTCTACACACTCCATGAGGAACGACCACACCATGGAGCCGGAACTCCATATTCTTTCTGCACTAGTCTTCCTGCTCCTGTACCAGGAGCACCAATGCCGGTGGCGAAGACCACGGTGAGTACTGCACCTACGACATAGGGGAGGGGGAGGCAAAAAACAGGGACACACACATGCAACACCCCAACCCCCACCCTCACCCACTACAAAACACACACCAATGCATATCCAAACATTACAGTACCACCCCCCAACCCCCCCGGAAGAATGTAAAGATAAAAGGAAATGAGTGTAACCATTGTAATATATCAAAATAGAGTAAGCAAATATATACATATATACTCTATTAACAAAATATACACCACGAATAGTAGTCCAGGTATTGCACCATTCATAGTCCGTGGACCACTGGGCCCAAAATTCATGGGTGATGCCCACACAAGATACTCGAACATGATGGAGAGAACACTGCAGGGGCATCAGATAGAAATACAACAGGCACCTCAGGGGGAAGGGAAGGGGGGGGCACCTCAGCCGGATGAGTGCACGACGCCAGATCCACGAGGGGGCTCCATGCCCATTGATGTATCCTGGGGAGTGCAAAGCCACAGTCTCTCAAGTCTCTCCAGTGGGTGGTTTGCCCACTGTACCATCCTGGGCAGTGCGAAGCCACAGTCTCTCAAGTCTATACAGTTGGTGGTTTGCCCACTGTACCATCCTGGGGAGTGCAAAGCCACAGTCTCTCAAGTCTCTAAAGTGGGTGGGTTGCCCACTACTGTATCCTGGGGAGTGCAAAGCCACAGTCTCTCAAGTCTGTCCAGTGTGTGGTTTGCCCACTGCTGTATCCTGGGGAGTGCAAAGCCACAGTCTCTCAAGTCTCTCCAGTGGGTGGTGTGCCCACGGCTGTATCCTGGGGAGTGCAAAGCCACAGTCTCTCAAGTCTCTCCAGTGGGTGGTTTGCCCACTGTACCATCCTGGGCAGTGCAAAGCCACAGTCTCACAAGTCTCTCCAGTGGGTGGTTTGCCCACTGTACCTTCCTGGGGAGTGCAAAGCCACAGTCTCTCAAGTCTCTCCAGTGGGTGGTTTGCCCACTGTCCCATCCTGGGTAGTGCAAAGCCACCGTCTCTCAAGTCTATACAGTTGGTGGTTTGCCCACTGCTGTGTCCTGGGGAGTGCAAAGCCACAGTCTCTCAAGTCTCTACAGTGGGTGGTTTGCCCACTGCTGTATCCTGGGGAATGCAAAGCCACAGTCTCTCAAGTGGATAACAGTCTCCACTGGTTCTGGAGGGGGACTGGTGCCCAGAGTGCTTCATCTTGCCAAGGACAGACAGAGTGGATGCAAGTCTCCACTGGTTCAGGAGGGGGACTGGTTCCCAGAGTGCTTCATCCTGCCAAGGACAGACGGAGTGGATGCAGGTCTCCACTGATTCTGGAGGGGGAATGGTGCCCAGAGTGCTTCATCCTGTGCAGGACAGACGGAGTGGATGCAAGTCTCCCCTGGTTCTGGAGGGGGACTGGTGCCCAGAGTGCTTCATCCTGTGCAGGACAGACGGAGTGGATGCAAGTCTCCACTGGTTCTGGAGGGGGACTGGTGCCCAGAGTGCTTCATCCTGCCAAGGACAGACGGAGTGGATGCTGTCTCCACTGGTTTTGGAGGGGGACTAGTGCCCAGATTGCATCACTCATCCTGTGACGGTCCCTCTTGCGTCACTGCCCCTGCCGCTCATGGGCTAGCAGTGCTTAAGTTGGCAATGCTTGCCCTGTTCAGCGGTGCTTGAGTTGGCGGTCCTTGCCCTGTTCAGCGGTCCTTGCCCTGTTCAGCGGTGCTTGCCTTGGCGGTCCTTGCCCTGGTCAGCGGTGCTTGCCCTGTTCAGCGGTGCTTGCCTTGGCAGCCCTTGCCCTGTTCAGCGGTGCTTGCCTTGGCGGTCCTTGCCCTGTTCAGCAGTGCTTGCCCTGTTCAGTGGTGCTTGAGTTGGCGGTCCTTGCCCTGTTCAGCGGTGCTTTACTTGGCGGTCTTTGCCCTGTTCAGCGGTGCTTGCCTTGGCGGTCCTTGCCCTGTTCAGCGGTGCTTGCCCTGTTCAGCGGTGCTTGAGTTGGCGGTCCTTGCCCTGTTCAGCGGTGCTTGCCTTGGCGGTCCTTGCCCTGTTCAGCGGTGCTTTACTTGGCGGTCCTTGCCCTGTTCAGCGGTGCTTGCCTTGGCGGTCCTTGCCCTGCTCAGCGGTGCTTTCCCTGTTCAGCGGTGCTTGAGTTGGCGGTCCTTGCCCTGTTCAGCAGTTCTTGCCCTGTTCAGTGGTGCTTGCCCTGTTCAGCGGTGCTTGCCTTGGCGGTCCTTGCCCTGATCAGCGGTGCTTGCCTTGGCGGTCCTTGCCCTGTTCAGCGGTGCTTTACTTGGCGGTCCTTGCCCTGTTCAGCGGTGCTTACCTTGGCGGCCCTTGCCCTGTTCAGCGGTCCTTGCCCTGTTCAACGGTGCTTGCCTTGGCGGTCCTTGCCTTGTTCAGCGGTGCTTTACTTGGCGGTCCTTGCCCTGTTCAGCGGTGCTTGCCTTGGCGGTCCTTGACCTGTTCAGCGGTGCTTGAGTTGGCGGTCCTTGCCCTGTTCAGCGGTCCTTGCCCTGTTCAGCGGTGCTTGCCTTGGCGGTCCTTGCCCTGTTCAGCGGTGCTTGAGTTGGCGGTCCTTCATTGCCCAGCTGGGCTGGGGCTGGCGGTCCTTCATTGCCCAGCTGGGCTGTGGCTGGCGGGGCCCTCCTGGGCAGCTGGGCTGTGGCTGGCGGGGCCCTCCTGGGCAGCTGGGCTGTGGCTGGTGGGGCACTCCTAGGCAGCTGGGCTGTGGCTGTCGGGGCCCTCCTGGACAGCAACGATGGGGCTGGCGTTGGCGTCCTTGGCAGCGACGATGGGGCTGGCAGTGGCGTCCTGGGCAGCGACAATGGGGCTGGTGGTGGCGTCCTGGGCAGTGAAGATGGGGCTGGCGGTGGCCTCCTGCCCAGCGGAGATGATGGCGGTCTTCTCCGCCGTGCTGCTCCTCCTAGACTTTGCGGGTTTCTTCTGCCCCTTCCCCACCTTGGGAGGAGTCACAGCTGAGTCCACACTCCCCCCAGGACCCCTGTGAGCGGCTTGGGTGGCTGGAGTCTTCCCCCTCTCCCGCGGGGCACTGGCCAACTTCTGGTGCTTCACAGGGGGGGAACTGGCTGTGCTCTGGCTTCGTGATACACTGGCTGGCCTGGTGGCCGGTGCACTCCACATACCTGTGACAACAGGCACCACTGGTCCCGGTGATTTTGTGGCTGAGGTGCTAGTACGGGACCTGTGCCTTGGACGGGGGGTGATGGGAAATAGGTTAAGGGCAGACATGAAAAGTTGTTTGGAGACACTGGGACGGGTAGCTGAAGGGGGTTTGGGAGTGGAGGAAGAGGAGGTGGTTGTAGGAGGTGTAACTACTTTTGTGGCTTTGGGTGCAGGTGCATGCGCTGGAGGCTGCCGTGAGGTGGATGTATGTTGGGTGGGTGTGTGCCCGCGTTTGTGTATCTTGGGAGGGGGCGTCACAGACACACTGGGAGAGGACACAGGGGACGTGTGTATGGTAGTGGGGGTGGTGACTGCACGTGAGCGGGGTGTGCTGGTGGGTGTGCTGGTGCGGGACATAGTGGCTGTAGTGGTAGTGCATGCAAGTGTGAGTGTAGACGAGACTGGGAGGGAGACAAGGAGGAGGGGGATACAGTGGAGGCAGTGGATGTTGATGTGTCTGTATGAGTGTGATGCTTGCGTGAGTGCCTGTGGGATGTGTGGTGCTTATGTTTGCCTGAGCTTCCCTTGTGTGGTGAGGTGTGTGCAGGCTGGTCTGATGGTGTGCTTGGGATAGGCAGAGGTACAAGGGATTGGGTCTGGGTAGAGGAAGTTGGAGGGGGGAGTCTAGACACAGGGACAATGGCTGCCATCAGTGCTGAGGACAGAGTTTGAAAGGTTCGATGAAGGGCAGCCTGACCCTGGATGGCATTCAAAATGGTAGCCTGCCCAACAGTGAGGGACCTGAGGAGGTCAATGGCCTCCTCACTGAGGGCAGCAGAGGTGACAGGGGCAGGGGCTGAGGTGCCTGGGGCGAAGGTGATGCCCACCCTCCTGGGTGAGCGGGCAGGGGGCACACGCTGAGGGGCTGCTGGGGGTGAAGTGCTGGTAGGGGGGGTGGCAGCTATACCTGTAGTAGTGGGGGGCACAGATGTTGCCACCACAACAAGGGAGCTCCCATCGGAGGACGAGTCCGTGTCGCTGGTTTCAGCACCTGTCACCGCCGTGGTGCTCCCCTCGCCCTCTGTCCCACTGGTGTATTCAGAGTCCGTAGTGTGGCCCTCCATGGCCATGTGGGATGCAGATCCCTCGTGCTCCGGTGCCACTGCTCCTCTGCCTGATGATGCTAATGCACACAATAACAGGGAGACCGCAAAAAAGGGGGTGGGACAGAAGAAAGACAGGTTGAGTGCATAGCTTACAGCTACAGTTGGCGGACAAGACAGACACAGCAGCCCCCTGCACTACCTCACGCTGTTGGGCTCTACAGTGCAATTCCTGGGAAATGGCCTACAAGGCTATGGACGACATCTGCACACATAGATGACACAGGTGCATGAATACCTGTACTTGGCACTCTACAGAGGTGGGGTGGGGGGCCACAGGGCCATGCCTTACGAAGGGGCCTAGCCTATGGAACTCGCCCTGGCCTAGGGAAACCCACAGCCCTCCTCCCCTACCCAGACCCCTCCACTGCACGCAAAGTCAGTGTACTCACCCCCTTGTGTCTGCTGTGATGCCCTCAAGCGCCCAGCTGAGCCTCTGCCGTCTTCTTGCTCCAGCGGCGAATGTCCTCCCATCTCTTCCGGCAGTCGGCGCTCCGTCTGTGGTGGACCCCCAGGGTCCGGACGTTCTTGGCTATGGCACGCCAAATACCCTTGTTCTGGTGGGCGCTGACCTACATGAAATGTACAGGGGAAGAAGAGAAGTCATTACCAACTGCGCCGTCAAAGTGAGTGTCCCCCATCCCTACCCTTGCCATGTGGCACATGCACCCACCGTCTTTCATGCACTCAGAACTCTGCCCCCTTCCTTCTTACAACCAGCCCGCTCCACACAGGCATAGCCCATACAACATGCCCCCTGTGTACTTACCTGTTGTTCTGGAGGACCGTAGAGTAGCGTGTACTGGTGGAGGACCCCGTCGACAAGCTTCTCTAGCTACTCCGATGTGAAGGCAGGGGCCCTTTCCCCAGATGCACGAGCCATTGTCTCTTCCAGACCGAGGTACAGCAGCACTTGCAGTGTAGGTCCTCTCCTGTCGAAGATCAGGTATCGAGTGATTCAACAGCTAGAAAATGACGATCACATCCGCGGCGGTCACGTCAGCGGCGGTGCGTACTATCACCGCCGGCAGACATTGTCACTGGCTCCTTGGACCCATAGGGTCCAATGTTAACCAATGCAGCATTGCGCCACGGTCTTCGACCACCTACCGCGACAGTGTACAACGCCAGCGCAGTTACCTCACATCCCATTGTCCCACTTTAGAGGTCAGGCAGCCGCCATTTCAGGGGCCCACATGGCCTAATTACCAACTGCGTCACACATACCTAGGCATACTCTCAACACATATATACAGGCCTTATTTTGTGTATGAATCGTGTTCTGTGTAGACAGTGGGTACATACCTCTGACTTGTTTGACTCTGTGGTCGCTGTTGTCCTTCATAGGCACCGTCCGCTGGGACATGTGAGGAGATGGCAGAATCCTCCGGTGTACTTACCGCTGGTGGACCTGTCGACAATGGAGGAAAGAAATCTGATAATCACCTACAGGTTTGACCGTGCCACAATCCAGGAACTGTGTACCCAGCTGGAGCCAGACCTGATGTCAGCAATCCACCATCCCACAGGAATCCCCCCTCAAGTGCAGGTGCTATCAGTGCTCCATTTCCTTGCAAGTGGGTCTTTTCAAACAACTGTGGCCATGGCATCAGTGATGTCCCAGCCTATGTTTTCCAACGTGTTGTCCAGAGTGTTGTCTGCCGTGCTGAAACACATGCGGAGCTACATTGTTTTCCCTCAGGTGGAGGATTTGCCTACAGTGAAAGGTGACTTCTATGCCCTTGGACATATCCCCAACATCATAGGTGCCATTGATGGGACCCATGTGGCTTTGGTCCCCCCCACAGGAGTGAACAGGTGTACAGGAACCGGAAGAGTTATCATTCCATGAATGTACAGATGATATGTTTGGCAGACCAGTACATCTCCCATGTGAATGCCATGTTCCGTGGCTCAGTGCATGACGCCTACATCATGCGGAATAGCAGCATCCCTTTTGTGATGGGTCAATTCCAGAGGCACCGTGTGTGGCTATTAGGTGACTCTGTTTACCCCAACCTGTCATGGCTACTGACCCCAGTGAGGAATCCCAGGACAAGGGCAGAGGAACGCTACAATGAGGCCCATGGGCGTACTAGGAGGGTGATAGAGCGGACCTTCGGCCTCCTGAAGGTCAGATTCCGCTGCCTCCATATGACAGGTGGATCCCTATTCTACTCACCAAAGAAGGTGTGCCATATCATTGTGGCCTACTGTATGCTTCATAACTTGGCTTTGCAACAAGAGGTGCCTTTTCTGCAGAAGGATGGTCCAGATGGCAGCTGTGGAGCCTGTGGACAGTGATGAGGAGGAAGCAGAGGAAGAAGACATTGACAACAGGGACTCAGTCATCCAGCAATATTTCCAATGAAACACAGGTGAGAATACATTCCTGCCTACTACAAGTACTTTTAAACTTCTACCTCTATCATGTCTGTCGATTTCACCCAGTGTATGGTCACTGAGTTGTCACTTTCCCTTACGGTTTCACAGGTGTGGGTCCCAACGTGTGTCATCTGCTGAGATTCCTCAGGGACTAGAGCTGTGTGACATAGGTATGTTGACATTACTATTTCCTGGAAATGTCACTGTAATTGCAAATACACTATTTCAAAATCACAGACAGACTCCAGATATTTTGGTGCTTTTGGTGTGTTTATTTACATACAAAATATTGGAGGGGGAAGTTAAATGGTGAGGGGTGATGGCGGAGGAGTGTCCATGGCAGAGTCCAGTCTATTTGTCTCATAGGTGCATTGCCTATATGTGCATAGGAAGTGGAGCTGGAGCAGTTTCAATATGGACAGGGTGACAAAGTGGGACAGTTGTTTGACAATCAGGGTGGTCTCATTTCTTGGCGGGGGTCTTGGCATCATGCTCTGTCTTGTTCCTGGATCTCAGGGACCGCTTGCGGGGTAGTTCTCCATCTTCAGGGGGTGGGGTGCTGGTGTGGTGGTCCTGTGGCGGTGCCGCCTGTCCACTAGCGCCGGCGGAGGTGGTGGGCAGTTCATCGTCCAGGCTAGTGTCCGGGGCCCCTTGGAGCGCCACAATGTCCCTCCTGGTGTTGAGTATTTCCTTCAGCACCCCTACGATGGTGCCCAGGGCGGAGCTGATGGTTCTGAGTTCCTCCCTGAACCCCAAATACTGTTCCTCCTGCATGCGCTGGGTCTCCTGAAATTTGTCCAGGACCGTTGCCATTGTCTCCTGGGAGTGGTGGTATGCTCCCATGATGGAGGAGAGGGCCTCGTGGAGAGTGGGTTCCCTTGGCCTGTCTGCCCCCTGTCGCACAGCTGCCCTCCCAGTTCCCCTGTGTTCCTGGGCCTCTGTCCCCTGGACCGTGTGCCCACTACCACTGCCCCAGGTCCCTGTTGGTGTTGGGGTGGTGGGTTATCCTGGGTTCCCTGTAGTGGTGGACACACAGCTGATTGACGTGTCCTGGGGACGGAGGTATGGGCCCGCTGGGTGGGTGCTGTGCTGGTGTTACCAGAGGGTGGAAAGTCTGCGGTGGCCTGTGCCTGTGTGAGGGGAACCGACTGTCCCGAGGTCCACGATGGTCCAGGCTGGTGATCTAGATCCAGTGGGACAGAGCTGCTGTCATCACTGTGGGCCTCTTCCGTGGGTGGGGTCGAGATGTCTGGACCCTCCTGTCCGGTGACATTGGGTAGTGGTCCTGCAGGGGTGTAAAAGCATGATTATTGCATCTGTGTGTGTCATGGTGTGCAATGGGTGGGTGAGCGTGTACCCCAGTGCTTGCATTCCTGTGTGGGGGCTTGTGTGATGATGGTTTAGGGGGTGTATGGGTATGTGCAGTGGACATGCTTTAGTGATGTGTGTCCATGTGTTGGTGTTGCATACAGGGCTTGGTGTTGGGATGTGTGGTTTGTGATATTGGTACACTTGTGAGGAGTTGGAGTGATAGGGGAGGGGGCAAGGGTGGGGGTATGTGATAGCATGCAGGTAGGGTGGGGGATATGATAGTTAAAGGTTTAACTTACCGGAGTCCATTCCTCCACTGACTTCTGCGAGGCCCTCAGGATGCAGAATGGCCAAGACCTGCTCCTCCCATGTTGTTAGTTGTGGGTGAGGAGGTGGGGGTCCGCCGCCAGTCCGCTGAACCACCTGGTGGTGTCTTGAGACCACGGAACGCACCTTCCCCCGTAGGTCGTTCCACCTCTTCCTGATGTCGTCCCGATTTCTTGGGTGTTGTCCCACTGCGTTGACCCTGTCGACTATTCTTCGCCATACCTCCATCTTCCTTGCAATGGAGGTGTGATGCACCTGTGCTCCAAATAGCTGTGGCTCTACCCGGAAGATTTCCTCCACCATGACCTTGAGCGCCTCCTCCGAGTCATTGCTGTGCCATGGGGTGGTGTAGGTGATGTGTGGGGTGGTGTGTGTGGTCATAAGTGTGGTGATATGTAGTGGTGTGTGGTGTTTTGTGCGTGGAAGTTGTGTGGGTGATAGTGTTGAGTGCCTGTGGATGCTAGTTTGTGGATGGTGGTGTCTCTCTCCGGCCTTCTTTCAGAATTTTTGGTCATAGGGGTTTGTGGGTGATGTGGGTGTGTGTTTCATATTGTATTGGGCGTGTGGGAGTATGTGTATCAGGTGTGTGTATTTCGAATTGTCCAATGTGGCGGTGTTTTGTAGAAGTGTGTGTATTTTCAGCGTGGCGGTGTGTACCGCCAATGGAATACCGCGGTTGAACGAGCGCCGAGTGGATTCGTGTGTCGTGATAGTGTGGGCGTATTTCTGTTGGCGTGACGGTGTAGGTTTTGTTTTCACCAGTTTATCACTGACCTTTGGTGTGTTGACTTGTGTGGGTGTCTGAATTTTGTCGGATTTCGAGATGTGGGTCATAATAGCTGTGGCGGAATTCCACGGCTGCGGCGGTGTGTTGGCGGTCTTCTGCACGGCGGTAAGCGCGTTTTACCACCAATGTTGTAATGCCCCCCATAGTAATTATAACGGCCTATTTTCAGTTTCGACCTAAGATGTAGCCAGATCTTATCCGCTGATGTTGCAACCTTAATTTCTTTTTTTTTTTAAACTAGCTTGGCTCTACAAGCCTTAAAAATCATCCTTTCACTTCTTTTCCCAATCTCATTTATAACTAGAAGGCCATTTTACAAGCCCTTCCTTTTTAGTTTCCCTGCCAGTGGTTAAAACTCCCATATATTGTAGCTGTGCTGCCCAAAAGTAAAATTGGAAATTCTGCACCACACAGCCTCCTCTTGCATTGGGAAGCATCAGAACCTTTAGCCTCCCCCCCAGCCCTTTTGTTTTGCAATATGAAGATATTGCATATCACCTCCATCTTTTTGAACAATTGATGTTTAATTTCCAACAGAATCCCCCTAAAAAATAGAGCACCTTAGGCTTAACAGTTTATTTTATTTATTATTTCAGCTACAAATCTTACAATAGTATAAAACAGTATACTTAAAGCAAAAAAACAGTTAACAAATAAAACAAGTAATCATTAAATAAGAAAAGAACAACAGCAATAAAGTAGCTCCACGCAAGGCAGTTCACTAATTCATAGAACCACCTTGCACATGTGTATACAAATATAGTACCACCATCTACGACTACAAAGGACAGCCCCACATCAATGCCAGAAAAACTTTGAAAGGGGGACCCAGGGAAAAAGTGCTTGTGCATATAGAAATTGTTAATAAAAAGACATTAAAAAAACAACAGCTGGTGGGGCCAACCCTCGTTATACAAAGGATATTAAAAGAGAGATGAAAAGAGAAAGTGCTTGTGCATAAAACAGTTAGCTACAGCAGGGCATTAGATGTAGCTGTTGAGGTCAGCCCCATTTATACAGGAGGGAGTAGCTAATTCCATCGCACAGGAGCGCCAAAGCTGGGGGCCTGTAAGATCTTACAGTTCAGTCAACCCCAGCTTGACTGGTAACTCCCTCAGGCAGGGCCAAGCAGCCCATACACATGAGGCTACCAAATTATGTGAACTGATGTTGCCTGGCCTTACACAACCTTGCTAGTGCAGTTACATTGCAGTTTGCCCCACTAGATTTAAAAAAGGAGTAGAGCCACCGTCGCCTAGCCACATCAAATTTCCTGCAAAACAAGTTGAAGTGGACAAAATTGTCTACCTCCCCAAGGCTACAATCACAATACTTTAGTCCAGCCACTAGCCTATGGGTACGGGCTAGATAACCTCTTAATGGCAGTACACCCAACCTATATTTGATATACAGAGATCGCTTCAGTTCAGGGTGCAGCAGATCCAGATAGTCTATAGGGGCATTGTCATAGGCATTGTTAAAGTAATATCTTGTAATTGATTCGGGAATAAGTTCCTGGTATACCCTCATCTTATTGAATTTGTGGTACCGGTCCTTGACCTGACCCACGATGTCCTGTCTGACTCTGCTGGGTTCGGTCCACAGAGCCTCTAGATGAAGAATTCCTATAACTTTTCATATGAGCCCCCACCAATGCCCCCCAAGTCCACTACTCAAAGTGACCTCTTCAAGAGTTTCCGAATACACTACTGCCTTAGGGTTACTTTCTAATCTTGCTCAGTATAATACTGGCCTTAAGGCTGCTAGTTCTGATATTGGCACCAGGGTAACCTCTGCAAAGAGAGCCTTCAAGAGGATTCCCGGCCCTAACCCCAATAAGCATCTCAGGAAATTATTCTCATCTAGTTGCAGCACCCTAGTGTTCACATATCCCCAAAGCTCTGGCCCATAGAGTGCTGCACCCAATGCCTTTTTGGTGTATATTTTCAAGATGGTACTGATACAGCCATATGCTTAAACTTCAATATTGCCACCCTGCTTGTTTTAGGACTATTGCCACCTTCCGTACATGACTGTCCCAATTTAAATTGTCTGTAAACCGCACGCCCAGGTAATCAAAGTGCTTGATGGCATCAATTGGTACATCATTGATCACTAGTTTTCGCCTAAGGCTAGGAGATGGGCGCAAGGTCATTTTCATGGTCTCGCTACAGTTGATGGTCAATGATTTTTCATCGCAGTACTTTGCAAAGCCACCAAGTAGCCTGTGGGCTGCGTTTTCTGTGCAAGCCATAAGCACCCTCCTAGGGACCCTTCTACCGCCTATGACAGGAAGCTGTTCTTCTAGGAGGTAATGAACCAGATCATTCAGAAAGAGCCTAAAAAGTAATGGCTCCAGAACACAGGCTTGCCGGATACTCTTTTGAACCTGGAAGGGATGTGTACACTCCCCACTAATCCTGTATCTCATCCTGGCCGTACTGCTTGAGTACAGTAATGTTAATGCTTTGACTAGGGAAGCATCAACCCCTAAGCCCACCAATGACATCCATAATTTGCCCCATCTACTGAATCGAAGACTGCTCTTAGGTCTATAAAGACCAAATACAGCGAAGCCCTCCTGATTACTGTGAATTTATATGAAATCACATAGAGGTGAATAACCTGGGCAATAGTTCCTACGGGGGACCATAAGCCAGCTTGAAATTCTGTTATAACCCCCTGGGCATCTACCCATTCCTGCAGGCGGTTAGGCATGACTTTCCCTAGAACCTTCCCAGCTCTATCAAGGAGGGAGATTGGCCAATAGTTAGCAGAGCACCCTTGATCGGTCTTCTTGTAAATCGGGACATTAATGTCAGAATGCCAGGACTGAGGCACGGCATTCCCGACAAGGGCTGCATTGAACACCTTCGTGAGGAGAATAGGGTGCCTCACAATAAAGGTCCACGGGCACCAAATCAGAGCCTTATGCTTCTTCATAGCACCCAGTGCGCTGATTACTTCCGGAATTAGTATTTCCATTGCATTAGGGCAAGTAAACAGGACATCTCGCACCAGCATGGAATCCAAGGGGCCAGCCAAAGCAGTACTATATAAAGTAATAAAATGGTGAACCCAAACAAATGGACCTATACACGTTTCTACAGCATTTACCGTCCCATTCCCCCCTCTTATGATCAATTCCTAGAATTTCTTGGATTTGTTCTCAGCTGCAGCCTCCCTCAGGCAATAGCAACATTTTAATTATGTTACACCAGCCTATTAAGTGTAGATTATTAATCCTTAGCAAAACCTTCTTGCTCTTAGTTAACAGAGGGAGAGATTCAGGCCCACAATTTTTTCCACTCTAGCCATCAGATTGACACCCAAGTATGTGACACTCTTAACTTTACGCTCATCTTCTATCTGGATTTTCCTTTTGACGGATATTTGAGTCTTGCTCATAATTAAGCAATGGCCTGTGATTTTCCCAAACCTTTCAGTGTCATTCTCCACTTTCCTGATTTGATGTTACTAATGTGATGTCATCAGCATATGCCAATATATTGGTTTTACTCCCATTTACTTCCACTGGACTGATTATGGCATTCTCCTCCAGCCTTCTTATCAGGGCAAATAAAAGGGGTGAATAAAGACACTTGGAAATTTCAATTTTGCTTGATTCCCTCCCCATTATTTGCAACCTTACAACCTTGCTGTTGGCTGAAGACATAGTACCTGAATGTCAGTGACAGAAGAAACCAATTTAACTATAACCTTAACTAGACGAACCACAAGTATCTTTGATTATATGTTCACAATATTGTTGATTAGCGAAATAGGCCTGTAAAAGTCTGGGTTCAGAGGGGATTTCCCCTTCTTCTTATAGACCATAGTATTAGTCCATGAGGGAGGAGCTTAACGCCCTCGCTGTGCTTAAAGGAAGGTATTGACCAGATCCCCCTCCAATATGGGAAAGAAGAGCTGCTAAAATTTCAGTGGAATTTTATCTGGCCCTACAGCCATTTCCTTAGCCAGGAAGGAAAGTGATAACTTGATTTCTTCCAGAGGTATTAAAGCATCCAAACCTGCCTGCCCCTATGCCTCAACTCCCCCTTAACTGCTTAGTTCAGGGTACTGTTTAATTTCTTCCATTAGGGGGGGGCCTCTTTGGCCTGTTGCAGTGTTTCATAGTTCTCCTTGAAAATATTTACAGTTGTTTCCGGGGTGCTGGATGACTTTCCTAAACCTTATTAAAAGTCCAGAGCAGGTTGCGAAAAAGTTTTGATTGGTACCTCATTCTGCCATGTACACAGCACAAGGAGCCTGCCCACACTCACTGTATTTGTAGTTCGCTGTGTTTCGACCCTGATATTGTTCTGCCATCTTCTGTGTGTACAGATTATTAATGCTTCCTTTACCCACCAAGATCTTTTGGAGGACTCCCTGTGCTGCCTGTCCTTCCCCCATTTCTGTGACAATCTGGGCTTCCAATTCACCTAGTTCCTTAAACAGTTCCTTGAATTTCCAAGCCTGTGCCCTTTGCATGTATAAACTGAAGCTAAGTGTCTCTCCCCTGATTCCAGCTTTCTGTGAGACCCAAACAATTCCTACCAGTGTATTCCCTCTACTGTTTTCATATATGTAATGTACTCCAAATTAAACAGGAACCCCCTTTCAAAAGAACAAGAGGGAGGCTTCCTAAAGTCTTTTATCAGGGGGTTAGGGTCTGAAAATATCATTGGATGTCTCTCAATGAAAGCCTCCCTAAGTACACCAGAAGAGGCCAAGAATTAATCACATCGAGCAAACCTATTATGAGAAATACGTATAGCCTGCCTCTGGTTCCTTCAGCTTATCCCATGCAACCATAAGACCATGAGTCCTCATGAGCCTCTGCATTCTACTATATACCCTAGATTTCTTGCCCGCAGACCTCCCAAGTGTTGCTGATCTCTGGGTGCAATCTAAATGATCCCCACATAATATGAGTAGTGTAGGCTACAAGGCAAGCTCAGTATCCCAGTATTCAAAAACTGTTGTGTCATCTAAATTAGAGCCATAGATAGAAATAATTGTGAAGCCTATTCCAGCCATCTGACATTCCACCACTGCCTACCTCTCCAATGTATTCAATGATTTGTTTCACCCCACATACATGCTATGTGGCAAAATTGTCATCCCCCTCATTGTAGTCCCCTGTGTAGTGTAAGCCAGAAAGACATATCCCAGGGTTTTAAGTATTTCCCTTCTCACCCCCGCTATTTGTGTCTCTTGCAAAAAGACCATACCTACCCCCAGGGTTCTAAGCTCCTCACCCACCTTAACACTTTTAGCTGGTTGTTCAACCCACATACATTGGCAGTACAGATATGCAGCTTTCATGTCCATGGCATTCAATTTTAAAAGAAATTCCTTGCCTACGCGTTTGTACCAACACTGCCTTATAATTCTCAAGTTTTACATCTGCTCCATTGCCCATTGCTTGGGAAAAAGTTAAATATCACTGCTTATTCTTCATGATATTCACACTTGCATTCTCTGTGTTGCTCCTCCCCCTGTGACCCTATTGTGCCTCCCCTTTCAAGGTGCTCCCAACAACCCCCTTTAAACCCCTCCATTACCTTTCTGCCACACTCCTCCCCTTTCCTCACATGTGAAGCCATTAAACCAGAAGTAGTCTTGTGAGATGGTTTGTGTGCCCCCTTCCTCCCGAGCAGTCCTATCTGTACAACACAAAGAATAAAAATACCAACAAGAGAGAAGTGTTCCTATACAAATTAAGAATAAAACAAATCTCTCCTTTCAGATAATGCTAACACAACTTAAGAGACCATAATCCTACAGCTTGTTGAGCAATTGCTCAAGCAAAAACACAGTCCTGTCCTCATAGACTCTCCAAGTAGTGTTTCGTCTTGACTTCAGAAGTGAATACCTGTGCCCTGTTGCCATGTATAATCTTAAGCCTTAGAGGATTCATCAAATAGGCTTCACATGACAGACATCAGGCATTGTAAAGAAAGTATGACTGTCTATACAACACATGCAGTTGGGGGCGTGTTTTTTCAAAAATCGCATGCTTTAGGAGGAAGTTGCCAAAGAAAACCAAATGGCTCAGGTTTTGTGGTGGCTATGGTAGTTTCCTCACAAGGGGGTCCTTTTGGCTCTCTTAATGTCATGATCCCAATTCCACCCCTCCAGTTCAGGGAAATCACTTTGGAATAGCTTGATCACAAATGTTGTGAAGTCACTAAACTCTACTCCCTTCTACCCTTATGATTCTTCATTTGTTGTGGTGTTGCAGATTTTTAAAATCTTCTAGTTTTTATTGAGTGTCCAGAAGTTGTGCCTCGTGTCCTGTCGATTGATCTTTTAATAGTGTGAGCTCTGTTCCAAAGCTGCTGCCTAGCTCTCCACTGCTGATATCCTTTCTTCAATCTCTGAGCAGGTTTTTGAGATTCTCCGTGCACCCCCCTGGAGCTTTCTGGTCGTAGCGTGTGCTTTTCTGCTATATGAGCGAGTCACTTCCTGGTGTGACATAATGCCATGATAAATGGCTTAAAGGGTAGATGGTTTGCTCGCTCCTGACAGTGGCAGCTCAGTATTATCTTTAGTACCGGCAACCCCTTCAAAGCCATGCTGAGTGGTATCAGAGCCCCATTTCAGACCCTCAGTACCTGGCAGTCTTCTTCCCTTACCAGGACCAGACTGCTTCCAGACAGTTGACTATGTGTTTTTGCCCTCCGCTCCTTCCGCAGCAGCTTCGTTCACCTCACTAGATGAACAGCTCAGAGAGCCCTCATCTGATATGTCTGATGTGTTCCTTGGATCCTCCGACCCTTCTGATAATGAGAATAAACACCCAGGAGCCTCCATGGTCTCTGTGTCCACTCCTTCGTTATAAATATTGCTTTATCCTTCATCTAGTTCCCCCGGTCTGTTTTAGGCTATCTGGTGTATCGTGTCTCCAGCATGCCCTGTCCTGGTGAAGCCTGTTCCTCCTGCTTGATGCCTACAGGGGGTATACTCAGAGCCTTTGAGACTCGCTGAGCCTCAGTTTTTTCCCCACCTTTCAAACCTTTGCTACATGTTGGAGTGGACTTGGCCATGGATGACAGAGGCAGTTGTGAATTATTTGCAGTCGGAAGCAGAGCAGATACATTTCCATCTGCATATAGTGTATCATTGGGGGACTTTGTCACATTTGCAAAGGTTTTACTGCCACCAACTATAGACTCCATCTTTTCTCCCCTTAAATCATTGGCCACTATTGCTGTCATATGTATGATAAGAACATTACCGCTGTTACTACCTGGTCTCCCTTTTTCCTAGAGCTCATGGAGGGGGAGAGCCTAAAACCTTCATTGTAGGCTATATAGAGGCCTCAGCCTGCCTCTTTCCTGACTGTGCTGCCACAGATCCCTTATTGAGGAAGACACTAGTGTAGATTGCCCAGCTGTGCAATCCTTCTCTCGGGGTATGGGTTCCTCCAAGTGACTACTTTTGGGGCATGTATCTCCTCATGCCCCCATAGTTTGTCTGCATGCAAAGCCTCTGCCTCAAGGTGTCCTTTCTCTTTCAGTGTAGCCTTCAAGAAGTCAGTAGTAGTAAGTCTAACTCCAGCTGGGCTGCATACCCTGCACAATGTCCTGCCTACCTAAGCTGCAGCTGCCTTTGTCACCATTCTCCATAGAGTGGCAGAGTTCCCTTCAATCTCAGGGCAGCAAGACAGCACGTCAACAGTAGGGCAGCAGTCCTTTGCAGTCCTATGGGGAGCCAGGCAGTTCCTCTTGACAGGTTGCAGGTTCAGGTCCAGAAGTGTCTGAGTAGGTAGGGTCAGAGACTCTTCTTAAATATTAAGGGGCATATTTATACTCTGTTTGCGCCGGATTTGCGTCGTTTTTTTTTCCGCACATTCGGCACAAACACTGCCCCATATTTATACTATGACGTCCGACGCAGCGGGCGTCAAAGTTCCACCATGTGCGCCATTTTTTAGAAGGGGGAACCAGCCTTGCGTTAATGATATGCAAGGTAGGCGTTCCCTTCTAAAAAATTACTCCCAGGCCTGTGCGCCATATTTAAACTCCTGTGCAAAAATAACGCACTGGAGTGGACGGGCCTTAAAAAATGACGTCAAGCCGCGTTTGCGTAATTTTTTAACGCCTGCTCAGGGCAGGCGTTAAGGGACCTGTGGGCTCGGAAGGAGCCCAGAGGTGCCCTTCCATGCCCCCAGGGACACCCCCTGTCATCCTTGCCCACCCCAGGAGGAAGCCCAAGGATGGAGGGACCCACCCCAGGGACATTAAGGTAAGTGCAGGTAAGTATATTTTTCCGTACATTTTTTGTGGTAATATTAAATCTGACTTCACCAGTCAGCAGGATTTTGTATTACCATTCTGGCCATACTAAATATGACCTTCCTGCTCCTTTCAGATCAGCAGCTGCCACTTCAACAATGTATGAGGGCAGCCCCAATGTTAGACTATGAAGGGAGCAGGCCTCACAGTAGTGTAAAAACAAATTTAGGAGTTTTACACTACCAGGACAAATAAACTACACAGGTACATGTCCTGCCTTTTACCCACACAGAACCCTGCTCTAGGGGTTACCTAGGGCACACATTAGGGGTGACGTAGATGTAGAAAAAGGGATGTATTAGGCTTGGCAAGTACTTTTAAATGCCAAGTTGAAGTGGCAGTGAAACTGCACACACATGCCTTGCAATGGCAGGCCTGAGACAAGGTTAATGGGCTACTGAAGTGGGTGGCACAACCAGTGCTGCAAGCCCACTAGTAGCATTTAATCTACAGGCCCTAGGCACATATAGTGCACTCTACTAGGGACTTACAAGTAAATTACATAGCCAATCATGGATAAACCAATCAACAGTACAATTTAGACAGAGAGCATATGCACTTTAGCACTGGTTAGCAGTGGTAAAGTGCCCAGAGTTCAAAAGCCAACAACAACAGGTCAGAAAAAATAGGAGGAAGGAGGCAACAAGTTTGGGGATGACCCCGTCAAAAAGTCAGGTCCAACAATATTGAATGGGTCTTCCTGGGCTGGGAGGGTGGAGGGCCTGACACTTACATGTCAAAGGACAGTAGCCTTCCCTCACACAAAGGACTGCCACACCCCCTACTGGGACCCTGGCAGACAGAATTGAACTGAAAGGGGACCTGGTGCATTTCTTAGCCACTCTTTGACATCACCCCCTCTTCAAAGGCACAATTTAGTATAAAACAGGGCCTCTGCCCTACCTCATAAGACACTTGCTGGAGAAGAAACCTGAACCAGAACCTACATCCTGCCAAGAAGAACTGCCTGGCTGCTCAAAGGACTCACCTGTCTGCTTTCCACAAAGGAATGCTGACTTGCTGTTGGCCTGCTGCCTTGCTGAACTCTTGTCTGGCTGTAAAAGTGCTCTCCAAGGGCTTGGATAGAGCTTGCCTCCTGTTCCCTGAAGTCTCAGGACCAAAAGACTTCTCTTTTTCATTTGGACTCTTTGTGCGCCAAAATTTTGGACGCACAGCTTGTCCCGTGGTGAAAAATTCACAGCACGCCGATCCAGAAAGACGCCGCTCAACGCGACGCCTGCGGTGCAACCGTAAATTCGACGCATGGCCTCGCATGGACAACACCACACTACTTCCAGAGGGGAAATCGACGCGACGCCTGCCGTGAGAAAGAAAATTCCATGCACAGCCTCCCGGAACGACGCGCAGCCGGATAACAAGCCGAAGAGTCCATGCACAGACCCTGGGACATCTGGTAATCCTGCGATCCATAGGAGGAGACGGTCCGCGTGCCCGAAAACTACGCACGTCTTCCCCGAGTGAAAAATAACGACGCAAGTCCATGTGTGAAGGTGTCACGACTCACGTGCTGCTTGCGTCTGGAATTTGCAGACCGGGTGGCGTGGATCTTCAATGTTCGGCTTTGGCCCAAAAAGGGGTGACTCTTTCTGGTAGCCACGGTGCTGTAGGCAATGGAGACGCCAAGAACAGACCGTGCCCTTCAGAAAATAGCGCCAGAGGAAAAAACCCCTTAGAAAAAGGGGAAAAACCTCCAAACAGGAAGATTCCTGGAAAAAACAAGAACAAACAAACAGGAATCCAAAAGGAGCAAAAGTCAGGAAACACAGAATGCTGAATTCCAGAACCCACAGGAGAGGAAATCAGGAGCGAAGACACTAACTGAGCAGAAAGTGTTGCAGCGCAAAGAAAGAAGAACACACAGCCCTTATATACTAAAAAACAGGAAGTGACCCACAGGAAGTAAAAGGACGCCATCTTAGACAGGGAAACAACACATAGAACAGAATAGAACAGGAACCATAGAGAATAGGGAACAAGGAATGCTGGGAAAGAACAGGAATCTGGGAAGGGGGAAAAGACATAAAGAAAGGCACAACAAAAGACTGCAGAAAAGAAGAAAAAGAAGAAAGAAGGGAAAAGAAACGAAAAATAACAGATAAGAGGGGTCATAGACCCCTAGTATAGTGGAAAGCAGAAGGTAGAACGAGGCCCCATGCAAGTCTGGGGCCTCGAAATGCGCAGGAGAGGCTGGGGGCGCGCCGCGTCCTAGCAACGCAGTGCGTGGCCCGAGCCGAACGCCCGGCTTGAGTCGAGCTCTCGGCTCGCGCCGCACCACGCGGCGCGACAGTAGGTCCCCCTCCCGAAGGTCCAGGTTTGAGAGGAAATAAGCAGTGAAAGCGTTGAATCAGGAGAGGTGCGTGAACGGAAGATGCATCTTCCCAAGAGCATTCACTGAGAGGATAACCCTTCCAATGAATCAGATACTGAAGGCGTTTGTGAAAAAGACGAGAATCACAAATCTCCTGTACTTCATAGTCAGGAACATCATCCACGAGTACCGGAGGTGGACAAGGAAACTGACGTGAGTAAGGGTCAGGCACATAAGGTTTAAGCTGAGAAACATGAAAGACCGGATGAATCTTCCATGTATGAGGTAAGTGAAGACGGACAGTGACAGGATTGACCAACTGAAGAATACGGAAAGGCCCATAGTAACAAGGTGTGAACTTATTTTGAGAAAGACGTGAGGGTAAGAATTTGGAGGAGAGCCAAACTTTATCTTGCGGATGATAGTCTGGATTGGTTGCACGTCTCTTGTCTGCAGCCTTCTTCATATATCTCTTGGTATGTAACAAATTAGATCGAATTAGTCTATGGATTTGGAGAAGGCGTTTGGAGAAATAGGTAATAGCGGGTAGAGGAGAGTTGGATTGTGGAGAAGTAGGAAAAGAGGTAGGATGAAAACCATAAGAACAGAAAAAGGGAGTGACCTTGGAGGCACTATGGACTGAGTTATTGTAGGAAAATTCAGCTATAGAGAGGTAAGTGTTCCAGTTACTTTGGGTAGAATTGCAAAAGCATCGAAGATATTGCTCTAGTCCTTGGTTCAGACGCTCGGTCTGGCCGTTGGTCTGAGGATGGAACCCTGAAGACAGGGCTCTATTAATATTTAGTGTTTTACAAAAATGCCTCCAAAACCGGGAAATGTACTGAGGTCCTCTATCAGATATTATGGTATGTGGAAGTCCATGGAGACGGAAGATATGATCAATGAATATTTGACTTAGTTCTTGAGAAGTAGGTAGCCTTTTCAGGGCAGTGAAATGAGCCATCTTCGTGAAAGAATCCACAGTGACCATGATAACCCGGTTTCCTGCTGATGGTGGGAGTGAACACATGAAATCAGTAGAGATGGTATGCCATGGGGCCGGTGGAACGGGCAAAGGCTGTAGTAATCCTGCAGGTCTGGTATGGGGTATCTTGATTTGGGCACATATGGGACAGGCCTGAACGTATCTTTCCACATCCAGTTTCCAGGTAGGCCACCAGAAAAATCGTGAAAGAAGTTCTTGTGTGGCCTTGATGCCTCTATGACCAGCCACAGGTGAATCATGGCACATTTGTAATGCTTTTTCTTGCACCTTGTTAGTAGGGAGGAATATCAGGTTTTGATAATAAAAATATCCTTGTTTCTTATGTAATAATGGTCTTAGTTCTTCTATATCGTGGTCCGATAGGTTGGCGTATTCCAGTTGTACTTCTTCCAGGAAAGACTGAGTCACTCCAATGATCTTACTGGGTTCCAGAAGATACTGAGATGAGGAAGGAGTACACTCTGGATATCGGCGAGACAGAGCATCAGCCAGAATGTTTTGAGATCCAGGAATATATGTGATGAAAAAATCGTACTGACTGAAGAAAAAGGCCCAGCGGGCCTGACGACTATTCTGGCATACAAAATTTCGTAAACATTGTCGGTTACGGTGGTCTGTCCTCACCTCAAATGGTTCCTTGGAACCCATCAGAAACTGTCTCCACTCAAGGCAGGCTGTTTTCAGAGCCAATAATTCCCTTTCCAGTACAGAATAGTGTTGTTCAGCTGTGGAAAGGATATGAGACAAGTAGAAAACAGGATGTTCAAGACCATCATCCTCTTGTCGTTGGAGTAAGACAGCTCCGATGGCTCTCTCAGAAGCATCAGTTACGACTATAAATTGTTTGGTGGTATCTGGATGTCTCAAGATGGTGGCTTGGGTGAAGGCTCTCTTTAATTCTTGAAAGGCTGCTTCAGCCGCCTCAGTCCAGACAAACCCTTTCTTTAAATTTTCCTTTTTTAAGGTGTGAGTTATGTGGCTAGTCTGTCTGGCAAAGTCTAGAATGAATTGTCAATAGAAGTTTGCTAACCCTAGGAAACATTGTGTTTCTTTTATGGAAGAAGGAGAAGGCCACTCTAGGATAGCTTGTACCTTTTCTTGATCCATAGCTATGCCGGTGGGACTTAAATGATAGCCCAGATATTTGACTTCCGTCATGTCGAACTCACATTTTCCGGTTTGCAAAATAGTTGATGAGCACGAAGTCTTTGAAGAACTTGTTTCACGTAGGAAGAATGGAGTTCCGGATTTCTAGAATAAATAAGAATATCATCTAGGTAGATCACGACTGTCTGATTCAGAAGGTCTGAAAACACTGAGTCCATAAATCTCTGGAAGATTGCGGGGGCATTAGTGAGACCAAACGGCATAACCCTATATTCAAAATGGCCAAATGGAGTCCTGAAAGCTGTCTTCCATTCGTCGCCTTCTTTTATGCGTAAAAGGTGGTAAGCTCCTCGTAAATCTAATTTAGTAAAACGTTGAGCCCCTCTGATAGCTTCTAGTATGTCCCTGATGAGAGGCAAAGGATAACGGTCTTTAATTGTTATTTTATTCAGACCTCGAAAATCCAGGCAAGGACGAAGATCCTTTGTCTTGTTGGGCACAAAAAAGAGAGGAGCCCCAGCCGGAGACGACGATGGAACAATAAGACCACTCTGTATATTTTCGTCCAGATACTCTTTTAGAACTTCCCTTTCGGGTTCCGTGAGAGAGTACATCCTCCCAAAAGGAACAATTGTGCCGGGTTCCAATGGAATAGCACAATCATATTCTCGATGTGGAGGTAGCACAGGTTTCGACGGTTTTTGGAAAACATCCTGAAACTCCAAATAGTGGTCTGGGACCCCTTGGACCGTATTAATGGACATACCAGTGGCACCTTCAGTATCTAAGGATCTTTTCGGAGACCAATACTTGTCGGAAGTAAAACAGTTCTCATGACAAAATTGCGAAGACAAAGAAACTGTCCGGGTTACCCAATTTATATACGGGTTATGTCTGATAAACCACAGAATTCCAAGAATGATGGTATGGTTGGGGGACGTGAGAAGATCGAAGGAGATGTGTTCTTGATGGTTTCCCACCTGTAGACTTAACATCAGGGTAGTGGTGTCTACAGGACCAGAGGATATCAAGGATCCATCCACGGTGTGTACCTGTTCGGGTACTTCTTTTGCTTGTGTAGGAACTTGGTGAGCAGCAGCCCACGTCTTGTCCATGTATATACCACTAGCACCACAATCTAGTAATGCCATAGTCTTTTCTTGACGACCGTCAGGAAGTTGTAACAGGACAGGAAAAATGAACAAGGCGGTTGTATTGTCATTAAAGGAGCTGATGGAAGGTATAGCTGTAGATCCCGTCCCCTCCCTTCTTACAGAGGACGGGAGGTGGCGTTTCCCGAAGGCCTGGGCGGACGTACAGGACAGGTACGAAGCATGTGACCAGCAGAACCACAGTACAGGCACAACCCTCTCTTGCGTCTGTCCTCTCGTTCACTAGCAGAGAGCGGACCTCGGGTAGTATCCACCTGCATGGGTTCCCCTTTGATGTCTCTAGCAGGAGTGCGAGGTTCCTCGGAACGCTGCAGGCAAGCTCGTGAGCTACTTGGCTGGGAAAACCCTCTACTCCTTTTCTTTTCAGATCTCCGTTCCTGAAGACGATATTCGATGGACAGTGCTTGATCCATCAGGCCACGAAGATCTTCCGCTCTGGTAGAATGTACTAGTTCATCCTTTATTTCTTCTTTGAGTCCTCTACGAAATAAAGTTACCAGAGTACGTTCCACCCAAGTGGTCTCTGCCGCCAGCTGACGAAAACAGGTTATATATTGCAAGACGTCTTGCGAGCCTTGTTGGATATCACATAAGGCTTCTTCGGCAGAGGCTTCCAATCCAGGACGGCTAAACATCTGTTTGAAGCGACTCACAAAGGTGGAATAGTCCGACAATACAGGGTCGTTGGAGGACACCATCGGGGTTGCCCAGGCCAAGGCTGGACTGGATAAGGCACTGATAAGATAACCCACCTTGGTCCTGTCGTGGGAGAATTGGGTAGGTCGGAAGGCGAAGTACACTGTTAATGCATCCAGGAACTCGCGAAGCTTGGTTGGTTCACCAGAGAAACAAGGGGTAGAAGCGGAGATAGTTGGAACATCACTGGTGCGGAGAGCCAAAGCCTGTCGTAACGCAGCATTTTCATTGCGTAGTTGTTGCAATTCCTGAGCTTGTTGCTGAATCGTGGTCAAAAGAGATTGTTCCGGATCTGCAGCAGCCGCCACTGTGTCATCCATGGTGTTTGAGGACGTCGGAATGGTTAGGCGCTGCAATCTGTCACGACTCACGTGCTGCTTGCGCCTGGAATTTGCAGACCGGGTGGCGTGGATCTTCAATGTTCGGCTTTGGCCCAAAAAGGGGCGACTCTTTCTGGTAGCCACGGTGCTGTAAGCAATGGAGACGCCAAGAACAGACCGTGCCCTTCAGAAAATAGCGCCAGAGGAAAAAACCCCTTAGAAAAAGGGGAAAAACCTCCAAACAGGAAGATTCCTGGAAAAAACAAGAACAAACAAACAGGAATCCAAAAGGAGCAAAAGTCAGGAAACACAGAATGCTGAATTCCAGAACCCACAGGAGAGGAAATCAGGAGCGAAGACACTAACTGAGCAGAAAGTGTTGCAGCGCAAAGAAAGAAGAAAACACAGCCCTTATATACTAAAAAACAGGAAGTGACCCACAGGAAGTAAAAGGACGCCATCTTAGACAGGGAAACAACACATAGAACAGAATAGAACAGGAACCATAGAGAATAGGGAACAAGGAATGCTGGGAAAGAACAGGAATCTGGGAAGGGGGAAAAGACATAAAGAAAGGCACAACAAAAGACTGCAGAAAAGAAGAAAAAGAAGAAAGAAGGGAAAAGAAACGAAAAATAACAGGTAAGAGGGGTCATAGACCCCTAGTATAGTGGAAAGCAGAAGGTAGAACGAGGCCCCATGCAAGTCTGGGGCCTCGAAATGCGCAGGAGAGGCTGGGGGCGCGCCGCGTCCTAGCAACGCGGTGCGCGGCCCGAGCCGAACACCCGGCTTGAGTCGAGCTCTCGGCTCGCGCCGCACCGCGCGGCGCGACAGAAGGGGCACAACCGATGCACACAGCATTTTTCATCCCATAGAACGACGCACGTCTCCCCGCGTGAAAAATAACGGCGCAAGTCTGTGTGTGAAGGGGCGTAACTGACGCACACAACCTTTTTCCATGCATCTCCTCTTCTGCGGCCCTCTGCGGAGATTTTCCACTCCAAACCAGGTACTTTGTGCTTGAAAGAGAGTTTGGGCCAGATGTATGAAAATGTTATGCACTCACAAACGGTGCGAATCGCAAAAATCGTCCGTTTGCGAGTGCAAAAACGTGGTCTGCGATGCATGAAAAGCATTCGCAGACCAAAAACAAGAAATCGGAAAAAAAAACGTTTTTTTGCATTGCGACCTGGTTTTGTGAGTCGCATTTTGCGATTCGGTATTTCCAGTAGGAAATAGCGAGGAGCAAAAGGCGAATCGCAAAATCCGAATCGCAAAGAGATGCATCAAAAAATCGCAATTAGCGATTTTTCGCAGAATGGCATTTTGCACATGCAAAATACCACTAAGTGAAACCAGGTGGTAACCAGGTGCAACCTATATAAAGAGGCCCAGAATGCCTCAGGCTCTCTACCACAATGGCTGCACTCTACGTCATGGCGAGGAGGATGAGGATCCTGGCAGGTTTGAGGAGAGGGAGTAGGAGACAGGAGCGCATTTTCAGAGTGCGCATTACACTTTTTGACCTGACAGAGGAGGAAATATATGAGAGGTATAGGTTGAACTCAGCCATGATTCTTGATCTGATAGCTGAGCTACAACCCATACTGCAGCGCAGAACACTAAGGACCCATAGCATACCCACCCATGTGCAAGTATTATGCTCCTTACACCTACTCGCCTCAGGGAGCTATCAAGGGGTTATAGCAGCGGCTGGGGGGGTCTCACTGAGCACCCTCTCCAGATTTTTCAATGCATTTATCAACGCCATGCTAAGCAAACTCCAACAGTACACCCCACAGGAAATACAGCAGACAAAAATTGACTTTTATCAGATAGCACAGTTCCCCCACGTCCTAGGTGCCATAGATGACACACATGTGGCAATATGTCCACCATCAGTCACAGAGTATGTGTACCGAAACCGTAAACACCAACATTCCATGAATATACAGGTGATATGCAATGCCACCTACTGTTAGGGTTTGTACACAGCAAAGAGCATGTCCCCTCTCACTGCACTAGTGGGTTCTGTAATAACTCCCTTTTAAACTTACTATTGAAAGCCTTTCTTGTTATCTCACCTTCCCCCCCCCCCTAGGCTTCTGTGTATGTTGTTTAATGTGCTGTTTTGTTTACACATTGGGCCTTGCTTTTACCAAGGCTTCTTTAAAACACTCCTCCCTAGGCCATGTGTTAATCCAACTCATTTGCATAATAACTGAAACTCTGCACACCTTTCAAGAACATGTGCAGCATGTGAGGACCACACCCAGCTCTTCAAACCACACCCAGCTCTGCACACCTTCCAAGAACATGTGCAGCATGTGAGGACCACACCCAGCCCTTCAAACCACACCCGGCCCTGTCTATAAAAGGCATCCCCCGAGCCTCACCCAGTGCTTGTGCTCGTCTACCTCCCGCTTACCTGAGAACAGATCCCTCGGCGCTGGCACTCCTGCTCTTTACAGACTTTCATTGACTTCAATGGGCGCAGCTTCTGGCTCTTCCTTCTTCCGGTTTCCGGTTCCTCCTTGCTTCAGCCTCTCTCCTATGAGTAACCTGCAAAAGAGAAAGAAGACAAGGTTAGACTGATCAGTATCTCTTGCCAGCAACAAGTAAGTGCAAAACTTTTTATTACCTGAAAGAACTTTGACAACAATTTCTGGATTCGTGTATAGACAATTTGAAACGAAATACCTTCCACGAACATTGTGATTCAAACTCTTTGTTACAAGAATATTTTGCAGAACTTTGTGAAGCAAACATTGTTTTTTCTCATGGAACTTTTAAGAATCGAACAGTGGAAACCATTAACAGCAAGGCAAACAGTAAATCAAGGACTTGCACAAATTACATGATGTATTTTGATGTAAAAGTACAGTATTTGTTTTATAAAAGATTCTGGAAATATGGGAAAAGTGAGTCTGCTATTGGGAATTTAGGCTTTAGTTATATTATGATGAATGTTTTATATTGGTAATTCTGATAACGGTATTTGTTTAATGTTTTAGAAGCTTTACAGTAATAGAAAACACATCCCAGAACAGTAACACATTCCAAACCTGGAAACTAGAGACCAGGATCCAAGAGGTACTTTTAGAAGAGAATTTCTAATAAATAAAGGGATAGTCAGGAACCCATTTAGGAATAGGTTGCACTTATCTGTTCTTTGTTTATATTTCATTAGGCACCAGTTTCTACAGAAGTCAGAAAGGGCCGCAGATTTGTGCAGCACTTCAACAGTGGAAACGCAAGAACGGTGTTGTCTCTCTTTTTTATTTTATCCACTTCCCCCCTTCCCTTGAGCTTCTGTTCTTAGTGCACTGTTTTAAAAACTAGTGTGCTGGAACAAGCAGTTTCAGGGTGGGGTCGGATTGTCTTCAACCTCCATCAGAACTGAACAAGAACTCAGGTGAGCTGGGCTTTGACAGAAGCACAAGCCTTAAAAAATGTCAGTTCTGGTGGACGATGAATACCGGGGAAGAAATAGAGGGCATTGACGTCACGGATATGGCGAAGGCCCTAAATGAGGACTTGGCTCATAATTAATCAGTGTCTGGCATCTTGCAACATATGCAAGAGGAAATAGAGAGATTAAAGATGGAGAATACCTCTTTAAAACAGGATTTAAGCAGGTATAAATTTAGGGGATCTCAGTGGAACACAGCTTCTATGCCTTTGTTTAAAACCTCCTCAGAGACAGGGGCGCCATCAAAACATACAACTTTGCCTTCCCCAGTTGAGGTTACTGTTAATGTTCCTAATGTTGTGCCCTTAGCAGCACCTGAACGTTTTCATGGAGATAGTAACAAATTCCATGTTTTTATCAATCAATGTCAATTACACTTCATTTGTAAGCCACAACAGTTCCCTACTGATGATACGAAAGTGGCATTCGTCTTGTCTTATTTGGGTGGCACAGCAGCCAATTGGTCCATTCCTTTCGTGGATAGAGATGATCCCATCCTCCATAATTGAAATCAATTTAAACGTACCATGACCAGCCTTTTTGCAAAACACACTTTCATGCAGGCAAGTGATAATGAGCTTTTAAATCTTAAACAAGGTAACAAGGATTTATTGACCTATCTCACTAGTTTTAATCGTTTACTCACCGAGACACAGTGGCCAGAAGAAAAGCGTGTCTCCCTTTTTTATAAAGGTTTGAGAGACGAGTTAAAAGACGCGCTGGCTCATATCGTTGATTTGCCAAGAGACTATTCGGACTTTGTAGATTTAGTTGTGAAATTAGAACATAGACTAGGAGAAAGAAAGGGAGATAAATACAAACTGGAATCACGGTTAACTTTTATTAGACACGAGAAGAAAGACACAGATAATAAACTCCCTGAACCAGAGCCTATGCAAATAGGGACACTCAGAGGTCCACTCACATCAGAGGAAAAAGAAAGAAGGAGAAAATTTCAATTATGTTTATATTGTGGCAGGGCAGGTCACTTTGCCAGAGAATGTCCAGTAAAGCCTAAAACTCCACGAAAGGGTGCTGTTTCCTCCACCTCCTCAACTGAATCGGGAAACGATTAAGCTCAACAAGGGGAGAGGTTACTTGTTCGAGAAAACATCTTAATCAAACCTCTAATGCTGCAGCCTTCAGGGTACCGCACATACCTAGACATTTCATAATTCAGGTCGTTTTAATTGTTACTACCCAAGTGAGGCATTCTCTCCCTGTCCTAATGGACTCAGGCGCGACAGGAAATTTTGTGGATAATAAGTTAGCTGAAATCTTAGGACTTCCTATGTGCCTAAAGCCTTCTCCAGAAGCAGTATGTGCAGTGGGTGGGTCAGAATTGACCTCTGGATTAATCACAAAACAAACAAGTCCACTTGTTATGGTCTGTCAGAACGGGCACACAGAGGTGATTAGCTTTGATCTGATAGATACTCCTAATTTTGGTTTGATTCTCGGGGTACCCTGGTTAACAACTCATAACCCAAAAATTGATTGGGTGAATAGAACTGTTACTTTGGATTCCTCTTTCTGTAGAACCAATTGCTATCAAGAAGCAGGTACAGAACAGAGCACAGTATTACACTGTGCTAGTGTTACACAAGATGAACCAAGTCTCCCTCCTGAATATTCTGACTTTAAAGACGTCTTTGATCCAGTAAAGGCTAGTGTGCTGCCCCCACATCGGTCTTATGACTGCCGTATAGATCTTATCCCAGGGGCCCCTTTACCTAATAACAGAGTATATGCTTTGACTGACGAAGAAACCAAATACTTAAGAACCTACCTAGATGACCTACTACAGTCTGGGTTCATCCGTCATTCCACATCTCCGGTGTCATCTCCACTCTTTTTTATCCCGAAGCCGGATAAATCCCTGCGCGCGTGTATTGATTATAGAGGACTAAATAAGGCTACAATAAAGAATAAATATCCTCTTCCTCTAATACCTGTGTTGTTGCATCAATTAAGACATTCTACTGTATACACTAAACTAGATCTGCGGGGAGCTTACCACCTGGTCCGAGTAAAAGAGGGGGATGAGTGGAAGACAGCTTTCAAGACAAAGTTTGGTTTATTTGAGTACACAGTAATGCCCTTTGGGTTATGTAATGCCCCTGCGGCCTTTCAGTTCTTTATAAATGAGGTCCTACACGAATTCCTGGACGTTTGTGTCATAGTATACATAGACGACATCCTCATTTACTCTAAGAACTCAGAAGAACATACCCAACATGTTTGTGCAGTATTATCAAAGTTAAAAGAAAATCATCTTTTTGCTAAGTTAGAAAAGTGTACTTTTAATGTCAACAAGGTGGACTTTTTAGGATACTGCCTGTCACCTCAAGGAATAACTATGGATGTAAAGAAAATCAGTGCTATTGCTGATTGGCCAGAACCATCCTCTGTAAAAGATATTCAGAAATTTCTGGGTTTCGCCAATTTTTATAGGAGGTTTATTGCATATTTTGCAGACATTGCGGCCCCAATAACTACCTTGTTGCGGAAAGGGCAACGATTTCTTTGGACTGATGAGGCGGCACACGCCTTTCAACTCCTAAAACAAAAGTTCACTTCAGCCCCAATTCTGAAACATCCTGATCCTGACTTGCCCTTTTTTGTTGAAGCGGATGCTTCACAAGTAGCTTTAGGAGGAGTTCTCTCTCAACGAGATGCAGTAGTTGGCCAGTTACATCCTATAGCCTTCTATTCCAAAAAGTTATTGCCAGCTGAACAAAATTACACTGTGGCTGAAAGGGAACTACTAGCTATCAAAGTAGCCTTTTCAGAATGGAGGCACCATTTAATGGGAGCCAAGTACCCAGTTACAATCTTTTCTGACCATAAGAACCTACAGTTTTTTGGATCACTTAAAGCACTAACACCACGTCAGATGCGCTGGTTAAATTTTTTTAGCACATTTGACTTTGTTATAACCTATAGACCAGGTGCACAACAAATTCAATCTGATGTGTTATCTAGATACGGACATACCTCAGACATGAAACAAGATAAAATAGGAGAACCCATTATTCCTCCCCAAAAGTTGTTGGCACCAGTACAACAGAAGGATTTCATCACAGATCTATATAATGCACACATGCAAATAGCACCTCAGGATTGGTTAAAGGATTCCCATAACACAATACAACGAGGTTTATTGTATCACAACAACATGCTGTTAGTGCCCACCTCTGAATTACAAACACAGGTGATAATTTGGCATCACGCCTCACCGTTGGCAGGTCATCCTGGTTGGGTAAAAACCCTGGAAAATGTGCAAAAACACTTTTGGTGGGACACTATAAGAAAGGACATTAAGCAATTTGTCACTACCTGTCCAATTTGTGCAAGACATAAATCTTCTCATAAGGCTCCTGACGGCTTGTTAATACCAATGCCAACACCCAAACAACCTTGGCACACTGTGAGCGTAGACTTTATTGTAGGTTTACCACCTGTAAAATCCTTCACAACAGTGTTGGTTATAGTGGATTTTTTATCTAAAATGGCACATTTTGTACCATTACGGAAATTACCCACGGCGGCGGAATTTGCCGATATTTTTATAAGGGAAATTGTGCGTTTACATGGTTTGCCAAGCAAAGTGGTGTCAGACCGAGGGAGCCAGTTCAACTCCAGATTTTGGAAAAAATTATGTGAAAAACTGAAAATAGATGTGGCCTTATCCACTGCTTTCCACCCAGAGACAGATGGACAGACTGAACGACTGAACCAAACCTTACTTCAAACGCTACGTTGTTTATTGGCTGATTATTCTAGTGAATGGTTGGAAGCTCTCCCTGTAGCAGAGTTTGTTTATAATAATACTGAGCATTCAGCTTTACTTTGCTCACCATTCTATTTCTTGCAGGGGTATCATCCAAGAGCTATACCCATTTTGTTAGAAGATTCCCTGTTGCCTACAGTAACGGACAGACTAACGAGGTTAGGTGACATACAAGACAAAGCCAGGAAACATTTATTAAAGTACAAGGAAAGCATGAAAAGACAAGCAGACAAACACAGGTCTGAGGCCCCAATGTATAAAATTGGTGACAAGGTATGGCTCTCCACAAAGAACCTAAACATAGAGGGATCCCGAAAGCTGCAACCACGTTTCATTGGACCCTTTAGTATAACTGCCATAGTAAACCCGGTAACAGTAAAATTAGATTTACCAAAAGAATATCCAGTACAAACTACATTCCATATGTCCTTGCTTAAGCCGTACAACTCAAAAACCCGACCTGAACCACCACCTCCACCCGTACCAATTAAGGGAAATCTGGAATATGAAGTGAAAAGCATAAAAGATTCAAAAAGAATTAGTGGACGTCTGTATTATTTAGTAGAATGGAAAGGATATGATGAATCTGAGAATTCATGGGAGCCAGCATCATATGTACATGCCCCACAGCTGATTAGACGGTTTTATTTAAAAAATCCAGGAAAACCCCATCCTGTAGGAGGGCCTTTGAGGGGGGCAACTGTTAGGGTTTGTACACAGCAAAGAGCATGTCCCCTCTCACTGCACTAGTGGGTTCTGTAATAACTCCCTTTTAAACTTACTATTGAAAGCCTTTCTTGTTATCTCACCGTCCCCCCCCCCTAGGCTTCTGTGTATGTTGTTTAATGTGCTGTTTTGTTTACACATTGGGCCTTGCTTTTACCAAGGCTTCTTTAAAACACTCCTCCCTAGGCCATGTGTTAATCCAACTCATTTGCATAATAACTGAAACTCTGCACACCTTTCAAGAACATGTGCAGCATGTGAGGACCACACCCAGCTCTTCAAACCACACCCAGCTCTGCACACCTTCCAAGAACATGTGCAGCATGTGAGGACCACACCCAGCCCTTCAAACCACACCCAGCCCTGTCTATAAAAGGCATCCCCCGAGCCTCACCCAGTGCTTGTGCTCGTCTACCTCCCGCTTACCTGAGAACAGATCCCTCGGCGCTGGCACTCCTGCTCTTTACAGACTTTCATTGACTTCAATGGGCGCAGCTTCTGGCTCTTCCTTCTTCCGGTTTCCGGTTCCTCCTTGCTTCAGCCTCTCTCCTATGAGTAACCTGCAAAAGAGAAAGAAGACAAGGTTAGACTGATCAGTATCTCTTGCCAGCAACAAGTAAGTGCAAAACTTTTTATTACCTGAAAGAACTTTGACAACAATTTCTGGATTCGTGTATAGACAATTTGAAACGAAATACCTTCCACGAACATTGTGATTCAAACTCTTTGTTACAAGAATATTTTGCAGAACTTTGTGAAGCAAACATTGTTTTTTCTCATGGAACTTTTAAGAATCGAACAGTGGAAACCATTAACAGCAAGGCAAACAGTAAATCAAGGACTTGCACAAATTACATGATGTATTTTGATGTAAAAGTACAGTATTTGTTTTATAAAAGATTCTGGAAATATAGGAAAAGTGAGTCTGCTATTGGGAATTTAGGCTTTAGTTATATTATGATGAATGTTTTATATTGGTAATTCTGATAACGGTATTTGTTTAATGTTTTAGAAGCTTTACAGTAATAGAAAACACATCCCAGAACAGTAACACATTCCAAACCTGGAAACTAGAGACCAGGATCCAAGAGGTACTTTTAGAAGAGAATTTCTAATAAATAAAGGGATAGTCAGGAACCCATTTAGGAATAGGTTGCACTTATCTGTTCTTTGTTTATATTTCATTAGGCACCAGTTTCTACAGAAGTCAGAAAGGGCCGCAGATTTGTGCAGCACTTCAACAGTGGAAACGCAAGAACGGTGTTGTCTCTCTTTTTTATTTTATCCACTTCCCCCCTTCCCTTGAGCTTCTGTTCTTAGTGCACTGTTTTAAAAACTAGTGTGCTGGAACAAGCAGTTTCAGGGTGGGGTCGGATTGTCTTCAACCTCCATCAGAACTGAACAAGAACTCAGGTGAGCTGGGCTTTGACACCTACATCATAACTGATCTCGTGGCCAAGTACCCAGGGAGCACACATGATTCATACATCTTTCGTCACAGCGGCATTCACACAAGACTGCTAGCTGGGGAGATTGGTGAAGGATATCTACTAGGTAATGTCATTCTTTACACTGGCACATAGGTAACAAACCCATGTCAGATGGCTGAGGTACCCAACAAACCTTCTGTTCCTTTCAGGAGACAGTGCCTATGCAGTGTGCACCTACATGATGACGCCCTACCTCAATCCCACCACACCGGCAGAACGGAGATACAATGCAGCACACAGGGCAACCCGCAACGTGGTGGAGCGCACATTTGGCCTCCTGAAGAGTAGCTTCCGTTGCCTACATAAGAGTGGAGGGGCACTACAGTACAGTCCAGAAACCACATGTAGAATAGTGGCTACTTGTGCAATCTTGCACAATATATCTACAACCAGGGGCATACCTATAGGAATCAGTGACACTGAATCAGATGAGGATGACGATCCCATACCACCTCTACAGCCAGCAGACAGGACCAGTGCAGCAGAGGGACGGCAAAGGCGTGCTGACATCACACACAACCATTTCAGACGTGAATATGTACAATCAAACTCCACTGACTACTGTAGCTATAGTGAGAAAAATATTTATTCCTTTACCACAGCCGCCACAGCACGACGGGCAATGAGGGCGGTGGAGTTAGGACCTGCAGTAGTTTGCAAACATGGTGCGAAAACAGTGCTCATGTCTGCATCTACTCAGTCTTTCATGTCTCAGCTCCTCGCACAGGTCACGCACTGCAGTGGTCAGCTCCCTAGTGTCCTGGGAGGCCTGTATCTGTCCCTCATGCAGCTGGTTGATGTTTTCATTCAGGGTGTCCAGTCTCCGATGCAGTCCAACCGTATTTCTATTGTGGACTCTAAGGTTCCTGTCCAAACTTTGTATCCTTCTATTTTACAGGCGCAGTTGCTGCAACATAGCAGGCTCAAGTCCACCAAACAGGGATGTACCCTCAGCTGCCTCCTGCAGTTGCTGTTGTGACACTGGGGCACTTGGACGATGCGCTGCAGGACCCCTGTCCTCCGGTACCTGGCTGCGCATCCCGGATGCAGATGGTGTGCCTGAACTCTCCTGCTGCACATCAGAGTCACCACTGAGGTCTGGTAGTGGCAATGGCCTAGGCCTGCTGCACACAGTTGGGAGATTGATGGACCCACTGGTGTTGGTGTCAGAGGGCAGCTGTGTGTCCGTGTCTGCTACACCCGTCATTGCTGTGGCTGATGTGCCAGGCCCACATGCAGCAACAATATGCAGCATGTCAGTTCTGTATGTTACATTATCTGTCCAGAAATGGCAATAAAACTATAGATACCGCTGTACATGGTGTAGTGTGTGTTGTGTAACCTTGGGTTTCACTATGCTTGCTTACATTATCATGCCACTGTCTGTACTAGTTTGTGGACCACGACTCCCATAATGCATTTTTGTGCTGCTACTGAGATGTGGAGTGGACTACTTCACACACTACTTCACATTACATGCTAATTCCTAAGGGGCTTATATGCATGCACATACTGTGTTCACACAACAACATTTGCACTTACCTTGGCTGGTACTTGGTTGAGCCGAGGTGTCTATGTCTGTGACCACTGTCACTGCTTCCGTAGGAGAGTTGATTCCACCAGGTCCTCCAGTGGTGTGGCAGGTGGCTCAGTTGGTGGTCCACCTCCTGTGCTCCAGTCCTCTGCAAGTCGCCTTGCCACCCTCTCCTTTGCCCGGGACCGCAGGTCATACCAGCGCTTCTGGATTTCATCAATGGAGCGCTGGGCCACTCCAATTGCACAAATTTTATTTTGGATCTCCAGCCATAGTCTCCTCTTCTCACTCTCTGGCACCTGGAGGGATGATTTGCCAAACAGGCGGTCATGACTCCTCACCACCTCCTCTGTTAAGATCTCCAGCTCCTGCTCACTAAACTTCAGTTTGCGCTTCCTCTCCTGCTTCTCAGATCCTGGACCTTGGGGCTCCATTGTGGCTCAGATGATGCTGTTCCTTTACAGTGCTGCTCACAGTGGCTGGGCTGCTCTCACTCTGGATGCTGGTTTGGGTGTGGCACCTGTAACTGCCTGGGATGACTCATTTCCTGCTGATGAGTCATCAGGCTCCTCCAGGTGTGCATTCTCGTACTTTCTCGCATTTTGCAATTTTTTACCGAATCGCAAAAAATCGCAAATTGCGAGAATGCAAATTGTGATTCGTTAAATGGGCCTCGCAAACCACAAATAGCGATTTTTAAGAAATCGCTAATTCCGAATCGCAATTTTGTTACATGGCCAATTGGGACTCGGAAATTGCGATTTCTTAAAAATCGCATTTTGCGATTCGCAGACCCCAGTTTTCATACATCTGGCCCAAAGTTTACTTTTTAAATACTTAAGACACTTCATATCACTTTTTAGTGATATCTTTACAAATTCATATTGCATCCTTGATCGTTTTGACCTGCAAATACCCAGATAAATATTATATATTTTTTCAAACACTGTGTGGTGTATTTTTGCGGTGCTATATTATGTTATTGTGTGATTTATTGTCAACATGCTTTACACATTGCCTTCTAAGTTAAGCCTGACTGCTCAGTGCCAAGCTACCAGAGGGTGGGCACAGGATAATTTGGATTGTGTGTGATTTACCCTGACTGGAGTGAGGGTTCTTGCTTGGACAAAGGATAACCTGACTGCCTACCAAAAACCCAATTCTAAAAATTATGCAGATGTGTGCAAGTGTGACTGAGCATCCTGTTTTTGGGGGTTGTCTGAGTGGAATGCACAAGGGAGCTGTCAGCTAATGCAGCCAGACGTGGATTGTAAGGCACAGAAGGATTTAAGTGCAGAGAAAACCTCACTTTCTAAAAGTAGCATTTCTAAAATAGTAATATTAAATCCAACTCCACCAATCATCAGGAATTTGTTTACCATTCTGGCCACACTAAATATAACCTTGTTAATCATACCACTCAAACAGTACATGAGGGTAGCCCTATTGTTAGCGTATGAAAGGGGCAGGCCTCACAGCAGTGTAAAAAACTAATTTAGGAGTTTAACACTACCAGAACATATAAACTGCACAGGTACATGTCCTGCCTTTTATCTACATAGCACCCTGTCCTATGGTTGCCTAGGGCATACCCTAGGGGTTACGTATATGTAGAAAAAGGGGAGTTTAAGGCTTGGCAAGTACTTTTAAAGTTGAAGCGGCAGTGAAACTGCACACAGGCCTTGCAATGGCAGGCCTGAGGCATGGTTAAGAGGCTACGTATGTGGGTGACACAATCAATGCTGCAGGCCCACTAGTAGCATTTAATCTACAGGCCCTGGGCACATGTAGTGCACTTTACTGGGGTCTGACCAGTAGATTAAATAAGCCAATAGGGTATAAACCAATGTCAACATGCTTTAAGGGAGAGAGCAAATGCACTTTAGCACTCGTTAGCAGTGGTAAAGTGTGCATAGTCCTAAAAACAGCAAAAACAGTGTCCAAAAAGTGGAGGGAGGCAGGCAAAAAGTTAGGTGTGGCCATCTTTAGGCTGTCAGGTCTAACACGCAGTCACTGCCTGCCCGATGGCCCTGCCACTGTCCTGGATCATTCCTCATCTGGCAATGAGGGCCAACACAATGAGGGCTGCCTAGAGCACTTTGAGGGATTCACCCGCATAGTTGTGGGTATTCCCAGGTCAGGTCCCACAGGATTATGCAGGATAATGTGTGGGGCCAGGCCGGAACTCATACAGATATGTCCATGGCGGCCACAATTTTGGACACACCCCTCAAGATGTCTGTAATTTGAAAACACACAAAACAGAATATTGCATAGAAGATCCATTTCACAGACCTACAATGAACAATAATGTGATAATGTAATAGTTCTGAAAATGCTATAGCCTTGATGCAAATCCCATCCAAACAGTGGCTAACCATAAAAACATATGAAGGGAGGAGACTGAAAGTGCTCTCTCTCTCCATACACTAATTTTCATGATATCTTTTTTTCAGAGTGGATAGCATCAGGTCGTTTAAACAGCTAACATTGTCCATTGATTATCTTTAGTGTGTGTCAGAAATGAGGCTGTGATAGCGACCCTCTCCCAAAGAGCAACCACTCTCCTGCCATTTCCTGAGTATTTTGTGACTGCACCTAGCCTAAACTTCAGCTGATTGTCTTTGTTCCCGATTTTAGATCATCAGAGCTGGTATCATATTTTGATTATTAATTGAAATTTATTTTCTGCTATGCACCCCATAGTGGGGACTGCAGATGGTAAAGAACAATAAATGATTTAGTGGTTAGAAGTGTTTACTACCAGTGGTAATTCCTTTTAATGCTAGTGCTATTCATAACTATCTTTTGTTGTTAAAGGTTGCATAAGTCTCTTTCACTGTGCTACAAAACATTCACTAATGATTTGCTACTTCTTACAATCACATTTTGATTTCAAACATTGGGCCTGAGTCGCAAAGGTAAGCTTAGACCAAAAGTCTAACCTTAAACCAAAAGTCTAACTTTATTACCAGTAAGGTTAGACTTTAGGTCTAAACTTAGACTTTTGGTCTAAGTTTACCTTTGCAAATGGGACCCAATCTATCTTCACTTGACTGGCACACTTTTGCCAGTTGTACTAAAATATAAATCTGTCTGGATGCCTTTGCAGAAAAAAAGCACTCTTTAATGTCTCTTTATTCTACATTTTAGGGATTCTTCATTCTGGTGTTCGGCTCACTTATGGATGGGAAGGTGATAATTTACGTTAATTTTGGTTCAACTATCTATAAATAAATAGTCACTGCATTGCAGTTTTTATTCAATCAATGCTCAATCAGACTAATTTTGCTTCTCTTTTTACTAAACAGACGCGGGAAGCACTATTACGCCAGTTCTCTCCAACGCGATGGGCTTCACAACTCACCAAGGTATGTTTAAAATGGTGCCATAGTGTTGCATCTGGTTGTACCAGGCGCAGAGAAAGTATAAAAGGTTTCAGACCACATACGAAATGGCAAAGTGACGATACATAGGAGTGGATGTAACTATGTGGGACAATGGCACAAGAAATGACTGAAGCGGTCAGAGTCCACAAATTGAAGCAAACAGTTTTGTGTCTTTTGTAGCAGTGTTTATTTCGGTTGCAGATTAACCTGATAGCGTTCATATATTATCCTTCTCGCTGGGCCTGAACATCTGGTACTAAAGGTAAGTAGGATCGCAAATGTCTTCTTAATTCTTAAATGGAGAAAGTTGGATACTGAAGAAAACAAACGTTTAATATAATTGCGGGCTCCAGAAAGTCAAAACATTACGTCAGAATAGCTTTACAATTTGATTAATTCCTCTTAGGCTGAGATGATTCGGCACATAACCCTCGTATTGACAACAACGTAGTATTGGTCAAGGGAGTTAATACATTCTAGAAGAGGAAGACCATGGGCCTCATGTACGAAGTATTTTGCATGTCGCAAACGGCGAATCAGGCCATTTGCGACGTGCAAAATGCAATTTGGGATGTGCAGACCCATTTTTGCAATTCGGTAATCTATTTACCGGATCGCAAAAAGGGTTTGCGAGTAGCAATTATGAAGGGGTGTTCCCTTCCTAATTGCGAGTCACAGTCCCAGGTATGATTGTTTTGTGACCGCGAATGCGGTCGCAAAACAATCGCAGTTAGCACCAGTTTCAAACTGGTGCTAACCCATTCTTAAACGGAAAGGGGCCCCCATGGGACCCTTCCCCTTTGTGAATGGCAGCAAAAACATTTTTTCAGAGCAGGCAGTGGTCCTATAGACCACTGCCTGTTCTGAAAAGATGAAAATAAAACTTTTCATTTTTTGTTTTTGAAATGCATCTCGTTTTCCTTTAAGGAAAACGGGCTGCATTTAAAAAAAGAAATGCTTTATTTAAAAGCAGTCACAGACATGGTGGCCTGCTGTCTCCAGCAGGCCACCATCCCTGTGAGGGCAGCCATACCCAATGGGGTCGCAAATTGCGACCTACCTTGTGAATATTCATGAGGTAGGTCATTTGCAACCCCCTTGCGAATCGCAAACAGTGTCATTGACACTGTTGTACATGAGCTATTGTGAGTCGCAAACTGGGAGTTGCTCTAATTAGCAATTTGTGAGTCGCAAAACCTGTATTTTGTACATTAGGCCACAAATGCATTTTGCAGCACACATAAAAGTAGCAAATCATCATTATTCGGCTCAATCTCATCACTACAATATTTTGCATACTGTAACACTTCATCAATCGCTTCGCTTGCCAACAAATCAAATGATTCTTAATCATCTGGCTAACTTCTGGTCTCAACCCTTCGCCGAATCTAAACACAAGATGGTTCATGTCCTTCGGTTCAATAGTCTCGGTACCACTGTAGTGTTTGAATCCCTTTAACAATCTCTCATAGTAAGCATGTATTGATTCCTTAACCTCTTGAGAAGTCCGGTCAATTTTCTGCCAATCTGTCACCTTCGGCGACACCTTCTGTTTAAAAAATTCAATCACCTTATGATAATACTTCATCACCTCTTCAGAGGGTGCTCCGGTCACCTTATCTCTTGCCGGCTCCTTCGTAGGCCAAACTACTCCTCTTTTGCACTCGAGCCACAAATCAGGCGGAACAATGATCTCAAACAAGGTATTCAAGTCCTCCCAGAGACACTTCGCAAGTTTCACAAACCTATCTGTTTGCTGATACCACTCGATCGGTTTCTCTCTCAGTCTGGGATAATCATTAGTAAAAGATAGGATGTCTCCTCTGGCCAACGGTACATGGACTAAGACACCACCAGCTGTCTCTCTCATGGGTAATATTTTTACTGAATCCACATCGGGGGAGGCTTTAGCTTGGTTAGACCGTGGACTGTCACCCTTCTCCTTATGTCTTTTCTTTGCCCACCTGCCTTCCCATTTTTCCAGCGCACCCCAAACTTGCGCACTTTGCAACAATTCCTTCAAATGTGCCCTCATTCCCTCAGACCTCATGTGCTCAAAGTCTTTGGAGTCAAAATCCAATCTGTAACTTCTTTTCAGGTGTTTAGTGTTTCCGATATCAATATTGTATTTATCTGCCAGGTTCGCTAATCCCTGATGCACCTTGCCTACTTCTTTGGTAATCTTGGGGCACAGGAATCTTAATTCTGCTTCCGTATATGACTCCAATCTATTTACCCCCATCGTACCTTCCACTAATTCAGCAGCTTCTGCCCCTAATCTTACAAAGTTCAGGTACTCGTCTTGCTTTTCCTTTTCTGGTTCAACTGTAACCACTGCAGCCTTTTGTGAAGTATAAGTCTTTTCTAGCCATTCATTTAGCTGTTGAACTGTGAAACCCTGCAATGAGATATTCCCTGCATGTTTCATCGGTGAATGTGAGGTGTTTGTACTCCTTGTCTGAGGGGTTAAAACCCCTAATCCTGCTTGACGCATTGCTTCTATGGGTGCTCCCACTGGGCTAAGGTCCATTAAAGACCTCGGCTGTTCAACTGCTTGTTCTCCTAGGGCCATTATCTGGGGAATTCCCATAGCCCCTCCTCTTATCACATCTTGAGTCATTACCCCCTGGTCACATACGCCAGTTTTGCCCTGCGCATACAATGGCACTGGTGGACCAACAGTAATTGGTAAAGATATGGCAGCAGGTGTCTGACCCGGTCCCAGACTCCGTAGAGCAGTAACTCCATAAGTCTGTTCCAAAGTACCTGGGACGGGTACTAATGGCGGACCAGCTACTGGGTTGTACCCTGGTATCAGCTGTGGCTGCGGTTGGGACAATAGTTTTGGAGTTGACTCAATCCGCACTAACTTTGATTTCGTGTATATCGGGTCTGGCGGCACTATCAGATTTGAAGTAGTCTCAAGTACTGGGATGTCTGGGTAGATTCTATGTATCTGTGGTGGAGGTTGCAACTGTATCGGTATGTCTGGTGCAGTGGGTACACTGACACCATTCTGTATCGAAGCCGTATCACTAGTCTGTACCGTATCAGCAACTCCCTTTTCCTGCGTCTGGTTCCCAGGGTCTATGCTAGTACTCGGAGCACTGTCGTTCACCACATAAGGTGGCGGGCGATCATGTAATAATCTGTCCATGAACTCTTCATCGTCTGAATCATCTTCCTCTTCCCAAGGTCTTTTATTTTCTTTAGAATTGTTCGAGTCTTTGTCTGTCTTACAGGAGGCTTTCTTTCCCTGCGTCTCTTCTCCCTGTGCTATCGCTGGGAACAATTTTAATCCGTCAACAATTCCCCTTCTCCACATTTTACTCTCGTTATCCCATCTAGCCTCAGCATAGGGTTTTTCTGCCCTTCTCAGTCTTCTCTGAAACTTTTCTTGCCTTTGTTTAAGAGCCATTAGATCCCAAACCGCTAAAGCTTTATACTGAGCTGGCCTCGGAGGTGGTTTCTGTGTACTTAACATCCATCTCAAATTCTCTAGCACCCTCGTATTGAACGTCCTATGTTCTGGGAATGCTAAACATCCCTCTTTCTCTGTTAAATTGCGCCACTGTTTCATCCATAGACAAGGCGCAACACCTTTCTCTTCCATGACTATATAAGCTGGAGTACCCTCGGGTGGTGTAGGCTCCCCATCAGTTGCTACAATATATGCGTCTCCTTTCAGAGGGCTCTTAAATGCTTTGACGAAATTCATTTTGTGGTTTTCTCTTATTTGTAATTTAATCAGAAGTGACTTAGTTCCCAGGACACTCTTCACCCACCTTTCTCAACCTATTGCCTCTCACAGACAGCAGCCAATCCGTGTGCGACCCCTTCTTGACAACTGACCTATCTCAGCGCGGCACCACTGACGTCACACTCACACACACTGCAGCTGACAAAGTCTTGCGGCTCGTCCACTCCTCACTGAATCCATACAAACTAATGCAAATTATTGCAAGCACCTTAAATGACAACACAAATCTGCCGGTTTAGATTTTACTTGAAGCCTCAGCCGCTACTTTCTCCTTATCAGTTCCCGCATACGCAAGCAGAATTCGACCAGCAAATTCTACTCTCGACTTGTCAATGGCTCGTCCTAGTGCACTTTAAAACATGCCAAATCTCCATCAAAGGTTTCACACATACGTTTCAACTCAAACTTGGCTTGTCAACCACGCCCGATTGACCTATTAAACTGCACAGATTACAACATAAACCCAAGTGTCTCCTACACTTTTCAACATACTCCGGAGTCTTAGACCACGACGAGTCCGTACATAAACAACCAAACAGGTGGATAATTTTGAGCACCAAGCGCCACACTCATATGAAGTACTCCGACTTCCCTACTCTTATACTGCAGAGTACGCCTACTCCTACTAAACAACACATACTTGGCCTAAATACACACAAATCTCACAATCACCTGCAAAAGGCATAAGCTAGCAAGCTCAAAACCCTAAACCACACACATTATGGCACTGAGAACATCCCCAACTCACTTAGGCAGGCTCCGAGATCCCAGGAAAGTCATGGTGAACTTAGAAACCCATCATACCTCCAATTTGCATTATCACAGAAAAATAAACTAAACAATGATTCTCCGTCCTAGGGCCCCCAAGGGCCAAACCATTGCTCTGCTACCAGAACTGTTAATGCGTCCTTTTATGTCAGTTTATTACACATTAGGACTCGTTTTAGGCCAAAGAATCTTGTGACCCAGTGGAGAGACACCGTAGGACGAGATAACTGACCAATATGTCAAGCAATATATCAATAATGTTATCAATATTTACCACCACAATGTATTTCACTTTGGATAAAGACATTAATCAAATTGTCGACGCAACCATGACCTTTCAGCCATGAATAACCACTCCTTTTGATAGAATTTTATGAATTTTATTCCCTATTGATTACAATCTACGAGCAGAAGTGTTAATCTCAATACCAAGAAGCATAAGAGCATAGTCACTATATGGCAACTTTGATAAGATTTCATTAATGCAAGAATCACAAACATAAGAACATAGCACGGCGTGAACATAGATTAAATTACAGCAAATGTCATATATGTGTCAGTTCAACATAGCGCAACGTCAGTCATCTGTCTATTTATGTCAGTTAGAGTGATCTCCTATCCTAACCACTAATTAGCATCAGCATGTTGGGCTTCATGCAAAACAATTTAGAACACCAATTTAGAAAACATCTAGCTATGGTCTCTATCAAAATGAGCAGTTGGTACCTAGAAAGGAAAAGCAAACAGACAAATTACAAATTGCATTGTCATAATTACCCTCCAAGGATTAGGCCAGCACACAGGATCAGTCTTCGTCTTCAGGACATCAGTCAAAACGCCATCAGTCTAAACTCATCTAAAGGACAGGGGACACTTCCCTCATAAGGAGGAGAAGTGTATAGGGCAGTCTATGGGCAAAGATGGTTTTAATAAGTCTCAAAGTCACCAAACAGAGTGACAGAGCTTCTGGATAAAATCAATAGCATTCCCTACCTAGTTTCTAGCGACCCTTCTGTGACATGGGTTTTTATCCCTTTTTCGTAATACCTTCCCCCAAAATTCTATTGGACATTTTCTATACCCCACTATCTTTAACCTATCAATTTATACATTAGGTAATTCTAATTGTCACCCCACGATAATTCAAAACATTTTGATTGGTCTTCATAATTGACGCCTTCGGAGGTGGCACATCCGGGGGTTACTTCACCGTTTGGCATGTCTTCTCGGGTCATGAGTTCCTTTGTCCATGGTTTAAATGTCCTTGTACATTACATTAATCTACTTTTGTTTCAACTTTGTATATAAACTCATACTAAAGCAGCAAGCATGTGGATGAGAACAGAATTCGTACTGATACATTGGAATGAAGAAAAGGAACATTTGCAGGGTCATGGCCCTTTGCGAGTCAGCACACTGAAAAACAGAAAAATGCTTTTAATATAAGAGTCAGGCAGCTAAAACCCACAGCTCACGCTAACTTAAGGCCTATGAGATTTTCAATATAAATGCAATATCATAATTGTTAATATAACTTGATTAACCATAGCATTAATGATTCTATTAATGCGTTATTAGTTCGCATATACATTGATAACCCCACACATTATAGTCATAATTCAAATGCACGTCAAGCGAATCACTAATTATTGTCGTTTTCTATGCAGCGTCATTAAGCATTGATATAAGCATTTCACTTTAATATATGTATTATTTAAACTACGCTCTCTCACGTGAAACCACCTTGCATCAATGAGATACAAGGTAGGCGTCCCGTCCAAAAAATTACTCAAAGCCCCTAGCGCCATATTTATCCTTCCGTGCAAAAAAAGGTGCACGGGTGGGAGGCGGGCCTATGCCTAAGCCTGCTTAGCAGCATTATTTAACGCCTGGGCCAAGCAGGCATTACGGGACCTGTGGACCCATTTCTATGGTCAAACACTATAGAAAGGCCCCACATGTGCCCACCCCAAACCCCAGGAACACCCCTATCCACACCAGAGGGACACCAGAGGATGAGGGACCGCATCCCAGGTAAGTAGGGTAAGTATAGGTAAGTATTTTTTTAAAAAATGTTTAAGTGCTATTGGGGGCCATAAAATGGGCCCCCCTACATGGCACTGGGTGCAATGGACATGCCCAGTGGACACTGGTCCCTTTGCTGGCCATTGGAGTGATGGGCATGACTCCTGTCTTTCATAAGACAGGAGTCATGTGGTATGGATGGTTTTGCTTCAGGAAAAGACGCTAGGCTGGTTAACGGCATTTTTTTGCCTCTAACCACCCTTTTAAGGCAAAACCCCCCCTTCCCCTGCACCGCCACTCACCCGGCTAACGTGATTTTATAAGACGCTAGCCTAACCTTAGTGCCGGCTTTCGGGATTCCATAAATGTGGCACCTGGTTGGAGCTCTGGAATGACGCAAGCTGGTGCTATACTTTTTGACGAAAAACTGCATTTGTGCGGTTTTGCATCAAAAAGTATAAATATGGGCATGAATCTCTGTAATCAGTTATCATATTCAACTGTTGAAGCCTAATGTAGTATCTGTCAGGTTATTGAGTATAAATACATTCAGTATATAATCTTTATTTTGGGGGGTTTTCTGGCATAGCAGGAATTGCAAAATCTTATTGTTGATCTGCATTGAATGAAACAAGTCTGTTCTCTAGTGGTAGGCTGGAGCTACTGAGCCATGCAGCTGAGTCAACTACAGAATGCACATCTTGTGTGTCACCTCTCAGTCCACCTCCCTGAGTGCCCGTTTCCGAGCATAGGAGAAGTACCAATTTGTGCTTCAGAGGTGATGTGCAGGTCCAGGCAGATCTCAAGACCCCACACAAACATTTGAATTAGTGCCGTTATGGTACTGAGTCCCTCAGTTGGTCCCACCTCTCAGCAGGAGAATATAGATGGGACAACAGGCAGTGAAGAGGCTGAAGGATGATAGGTAGAGTTAAGGGGATGAAAAAGAATGAAAATAAAGGAGAAATAAGTAGCAGCAAGAGAATTGTGCTCAAGCTATTCATTGTTCAAACATACTTTTCATGCAAACACCAGTCTGGCAGGAATGTCCTTAGGGGTCATCAGGTTGAAGGTCTGTGAGCATGTCAGATTCATGCTGTTCATCTAATGACTTCACTAGTGTCACCTTGAAACCCTCAATGTAGGAGCAGTTTGTTGTGATGAACTTAACCACTGTCCCTTTTAAAGCAGTGATGAAATATGGGTGTAGAGTGTAGTTTGGGTCTTCCTTGTCACTACTACGGTTTTGCATTAATAACATGTCACTATGATGCATATGTAAGGATCTTGCCTATACACAACTGTCAGCATACTTCTTGATTTTTCCCTTCATTTTGGCATGATACGATTAAGCTTGACAAGACACATTGTATTTAGATTATTCCACATAATGATGTACCCTGGTTTGTATTTCTTCAGCCAAAACATTGTTTAGCAGATGACTTACTGATGGTGCTGTGAAGCTTGTCTCTCTTTTCATACAAGGTTCGACTCAGTGTTTCAGTTATGGCATATTTTGTAACTTTGCTATTTGTGGAGGTTTGTTAAGCGTGGCCCTAAAACCTTTGCTGCTCCATTTGCTTTCTACAAGAGAGGGGTTATTTTTTGCGTTCAATCCTGAGAAGAGATGTAAAGTCCTTGATGTCTGCCCCATTGAAAGCCTGGGATTTAACAATTTATTCAGCACAGGTATGACCACATTTGCAGTCATGCTAGGTACTGCCTTCACTTCCAAAACTCTGGAAGATATATCCATTAATACCAACAGGTGTTTGCTTGTGGCAGTAGGGCTGAATACCTCAAGGGCTACTCTTTATTGACATGAGTTGGCAATATGGATGTCATCAGTGGCTCAGGTGCTGTACTGCTCAGTGTCTGGCAAGTATGTTAGTCATCCACATTGTTCTACAGAAGGGCATCTGGAGTTGGAGATCATACTTTATGTAACAGCAAGTGTTTTGTTGCTAGTATCCCTTGATGACTTCATGGACTAGTTCAACTACCTGATTTTGAAGTGAATGAGGACTGATGAGGCAAAAGACTCTGAGAATGAGTCCAGGATGGTGTTTAACCAACACTATTCTTAGACGTGCCTGAATGATTTAAGGTCCGTCAAATACCTGTGTTTCTATTGGATCTGGGCACATTCTGTTTCTGTCTGCCACAAATTGTCAATATGCTCTGAGACTGCTTGTAGTGTTGGATCATTTGCCGATGCTGGGGATTAGCATCTTGCTGTGAGCGCAGGATTTTACCTACTTGTCTGTGCTTTTCAGGTATCAGGAACCTGGACATAAAATTGATAGGGATATTGTCCTTCTCAGCTCTGTAATAATTTTGAAGTTGCAATCCTGCAGACAAAGGCCCCATCTTTCTATTTATTTGTTTTAAGATTTCTGAAGATTGAAAAAAAAACTTGGTAACCAGTAGCAATTGCCTATGCTTTACCATAAAGGAAGAGATGCAAATGTTGACATAACTAGGAAACAGGTAGGCTTTTTTTCTAAGTTTAACAATATGCCTCTTCTGACCTGCTATAACTGAGTCTGGCAAATGCTATTATTTGGCATGGCACTTCACAGTTTAAGTATCTTTGCACCAGTGTGGCTCCCATGCTTGCTGAACTGATGACAATAACTGTAAGGAAGGTTCATAGTAAGCAATTTTCTCTGCAGAAGTATAGAAGAATGGTACAAGTGAGATCAAATGTAGAATGCCAGTTCACGTCCAGATGAAGAATGCATACTTTTTATGAGCTCCTTCAGGGGAGTACTGTCTCTGGCAAATCTGAGAATACAACGAGCAAAGTAACTTGCTAACCCTAAGAAGATTTCGAGAGCTCAAACATTTTTAGGCACAGGTGCTGAGACCAGCATGGTGCCATTTTTTAAACAAGGGCGTATACCTTGTGAGGAGATGATATCCCCTCTAATTTGTCCTTGTGGAAAGTCAGATATTAAGCGTGAAGAATCTGGCATATCTATATGAATATCATGTTATGCTGTCAGAAGCCTGTGGTAAACGCAATATGCAACAATTTTGGTACCTCATAAAATGAGGTATCTCGCAGGACGCGCACTATAGTCCAGCAACTGTCTCTAATCATCAGTGGGTAAATATTTTTGAGGATCAGTTTAAGTGTCATACAGTAGAAGTGACTATACCCTACTGTCTTGAGCCCGTCGAGCCGTTAATATTCTCAGTTACTGAAGTTATCAATTGCCTGCAAAACATCCCCAAAGGGAGGGCCCCTGGCCCAGATGGTATTCCAGCTGACATTTTTTTGGAAGACCAGGTCCTGTGGGTACCTTATATACTCCACCTGGTGAATGCAGTTGCAGCAGGCGCTAAAATTCCTGACTCATGGTATGGGGCAGAAATCCTTCCTATATACAAGAAAGGCGATCGCTCAGTACCCTCAAATTACCGGCCTATCAGCCTTATTGATGCGATCCAAAAAATCATAGCGCGCCTCATTTTAGGGAGGATACAGGAATGGATAACAGACTCAGATATTTTGACTCCGTTGCAGGCGGGCTTTAGACCTCATGTAAGCACCCTTGATCAAGCCTTTCGTTTTGCCCTTTTATATTGGAAAACAGTTTTTTTGGGTAAGGGCAAGTTGTATGCAGCTTTTGTGGATTTAAGATCTGCATTCGACTTGGTCCCTAGGACTAAGTTATGGGATTGCATACTGGAACAGGGAATGCCCAGGGCTCTAGTGCGACTCTTAATGAATCTTCATGCATACACTTATGCCCAAGTCCGCTGGGGTAAGCCTGGCGATGTTACGGACAGGTTTCATGTTTTGAAAGGTGTTAGACAAGGATGTGTCCTGGCTCCCACTTTGTTTTCCCTGTTTATTAATGGGTTTACCAAATATTTTGCAACACATCCCACGGATGCTCCCCAGATAGCGGGAATGAAAGTACCATTGCTCATGTTCGCGGATGATACCTTGTTATTATCAAAGACAAGGCAAGGGCTCCAGCAGGCCCTACTCAGATTTGAGTTATTTTGTGACGAGCATGAGCTAGAAGTAAATGTTTCTAAAACAAAATTCATGGTACTAAGAGGTCAAACACAAACTGTGGCAAGGGTTAAAATGGGTGGTGCTATTCTTGAGCAAACTAATGAATTTATATATCTGGGTGTGCATTTTAGTGATAATTTTAGTTGGAAACCCCAGATTGATATCAAAGCACTTAAACATGTTCAATTAGGCGGTGCCCTTCTTAAGGAATATAAAAGATCATTTACCCGCCCGATGTACCCACTTATGGAAATCTATGGGTCAAAAATTCTTCCCTCAGTCTTGTATGGGGCAGAGCTTTGGGGTTATAGCAATCTGGACCGACTGATGCTGGCCCAAAATAGATTTACAAGAGGGGCGGTTGGTCTTCCGAGGTCATCCCCACGCATCCCGCTCCTTTATGATCTTGGGCTCCAACCGGTGGAAGATCAAGCCAGATTTTGGCCCTTGGCCTTCTGGCGGAGGTTGTGGTCTACCCCAGAGCTGTTATTATATGCGAAAGCATGCCTCGAGGTAAGGGACACCCTAGGATCCGATAAGATTGGTTGGTTTAAGGGTGTTAGAACCACCCTTTGTGCCATGGGTTTAGGTGCCCTTTGGCACAACCCAGACTCAGCTACTTTTCCTTTAAAAAAAGAGCTGAAACAACTATATTGGGAATGGGTGGTAGGCATAAGACACTCATCCCTTATAGGTAGTTCCCTTACAACAACATTTGTACACGTGAAAGATGTCTCTGCAATTGAAAAGTACTGGGATGTTATTACGAAACCTATGGACCGCAAATTATATCACCAAGTTAGAGTGGGCTCAATACCATTAAGGTGTTTAACCTCAACCTGGGGCACTGGAGGCCCAGATAATTGCCCATTGTGTACTGAAATGCGGGAAAATGTGAGCCATTTGTTTTTTGTCTGTCCATTATATGCTGCCCCAAGGAAGAAGTGGTTGGTACCCCTATGCAAAAGTCTGGGCACACAATCGGCCGAGACTGCTTGTAGGATCCTTAAAACTGATCTTTCACCTACTATAGCAATAGGGGTGGCCAAATTCCTGGGGTGGGCATGGATAATTCGTTCTGAACTACTAAAACAGCTACATGTTTTAGATAAGTAAATTATCTTGAACTTTAGAACTGAGTTTTTAAAGTAATGTACTTCTTTTTTAATATGTTAAAATATTTAACAAATGAAGCATTAGATAGATTTAATACGTTCTTAGTAGCTTTTATGAAATATTGTATTTATTGTTTTAATTGTTAGTACTGATAATTTTATAAGTATTATGACGTGTAGCATGTCTTTTATGATGAAATATCGAATAAAGACTTCATTGACTTGACTTGACTTGAATATCATGTCATGATATTTCAGTGATCTTCCAAATAGAAATGTTCATCACTACTTCTAGAAGTGGGTAATGTGTTGTATGAAATGATGAATTCCTTCAAAGAACTTTGCATCAGAAGGCAGACTGAAGCTAAGATACCTGTATCAGAAGAGACTGCTCTGGGTTGCAACAATGGTAATGTAGTGAGAGCTCCATTCAAGTGCAAGCTGGTAGTAGCACTTGATGAGGTTTACATCAGAAGATACTGGCCCATTTAGATGATGAGTAATGTCCTGTATCCTATGAGCAATGTATCTTTCACATTGAATTGCCAAGTTAGGGTGATGCATGCCCACATTTTCAGATCTTTGATCTGTATTGTGTTTGAGGATAGGCACAATGGGGCAAATCAAAGGTATATGGCCTTCAGCTAGTTCTGTGATGTCATGGCTTTATTTCTCCTTCACTTGTTCCTGTATGTAAGTATGTCTCTAATATAATGTGCCACTAGCTGGACTGTGTCATCAATGTGAACCAATCCCTCTGAAGAGGTCTTCAAACATTTGAACCACATCAGCAATTCTGCTCTATATGATATGCATTTGGCATAAGAAGTGAAGGAGAATCCTACTGATGTCTGACTCAGAACTGAGGAGACAACCTGCGCCTGGAGGCACTTCTGCCACATATACATCACAGTCCTTAGTTTGATTACTGTGACAGAGGCGTGTACAGGAGAAAAATTTACATTAAGCAGCTTTTTTCAGACCATTGGTGTAATGTGGACATCTGTAATAATTGAAGCAGGTTTGTGGCTTAGTTGAGCAACAATAGTATCAGTTATGATATTCGTAGTTGTGTCTGTGTCAATGAATGAATGAATGCATAAAATAATTTATGTAGAGTAACACCCTACTCAAAAAAGCCCACCCTGGCACGTACTGCTGAAGGAAATTAGAAAGACAATTTATGGGAACAACCATGTCTTAATTGATTCGTTTCTTGAAGAGTAAATAATTGGTCTCAGATCTTGTGTGCAGAGGGAGGTGATTCAAAAGATTAGGGGCGCAATGGAAACAAGCATTTGCAATGCAATGGGTCTCGCATTTGCTTGAGTTAGAGCTGTTAGCGTTGTAAACTCCTAATCCGACTTTTCTTGCCACGTAATTTGAAAATGAAAAGTAAACAGTTGACATAAGCAAGCAGATTCAAAGCGCCATGGCTGCCATGAGCGTGAAGGAGACACAAAAGGAAAAAAAAGTTGGCTCGCTGTCAAATTTATCAGAAAAAGTGCAATTATCCATGTAACAGGGCTGATTGAAAAGGTGGTAACAAAACCACCCCAAGGAGGGACAAACGTAAAGCATTTACCAATGATAATAAAGGATGTTTAGAAAGGGAAACCCATGAATGAATGATGGTCACAAGGTGGGCGTGTTTAAAAGTCCAAATAGATAATAACACGTTGGAAAAGCAGGGCTTTGCTCACCCTGAAAAGAATGACCTCAGTGAACAAATGGAAAGAAAAATGCTTTCTGTATACAATGCATCAGCAAGATAATGTTCAATAATTTTGAGTTACTTTGGATGTAAAAGTCTCTGGTGCACTATCATGCAAGCAGTAAGCACCCCAGTGAAGCGGAAGAATACACCATATAGCCAACAGCATGAGTTGAAAGACTAGTACAGTTTTGGGAAGAGAGCAGGAGCACTTTGTTTATTTAAAAAATTAAAAAATTGGTAAAAATAGATAATGCAAGCAGCTGCGCTAATCCAGACCTCCTCAAATAATGTTTTAGAATGTGCCAGAGCTGACAGGAGTAGTAGCTAACGAGATTTACCATGCGCAAATTCTCTACAGCACAGCAGCAGGAATATTTAATCTAAACTGTTGCCAACATATCTAGTTTGGGAGTCCATCAAGCATTCACCTATTGGCCTCAGTAGTACTTTGGGAGCTGAAACTTTTCATCTAAAGCGCATGCGCACACCTGCATGCACAGAAGCCGTGCACAAGGTTTCAAGCGCACAAATTTCATAGGATTTTTGGCAAACATTTCAGCCTGTGGGCACAAATGTAAATACGCTACTGGCAGTGATAGAGCGTTTCCAGCCTAACAATTTACTTGTAGTTGGACGCTCTTGGGTCGATGAATCTTTTGACCAAGTGGGACTCTCCTTACTCGGGAGTAATCAATCAAAATCAACAATCAATAATCAATAACGAACATAAGCAATTCCCCGATCAACATAACACTTCACAATTAATCCAGAATACATTTCGTCGAAACCATGACCTTTCGGTCATGAATAATCACACCAGTTTATGCAAAGTTAATGAATTTATTTCCCTATATTAACAAAGCTAGCACAATGTAGATGTGTCTCAACACCAAATGATATATGTAAATGAACATTAATAGCTGTCCATAACGACGAAACAGATGCAATCTATGCAGCATTTGAATAATAATGCCTTCGATAATAGCAACACAAACCACTAAAACTATAATCTGTAATGAGCTAATTGCATACATTTAGTCAGCATAACAAGGTCTCAAATTGCATCGTGCATCAAATGAATCCTCATCTAACCTCAAATTAGCATCGGCATGTGGGACTTCATGCAAAAACAATTTAGCAACATTAATTTGGAAAACTCCTAACTAAGGCTCTTATCAAAATCAGCAGTTGGTTACCTAAAAAGAAACACAATGCAATTGTACAATTTTCCTTTCATATTTACCAAATTCAATCAGCATTCAAGGAAGTCTTCGTCTCACAGGTACCGATTTTGATCAGCATGGGTACCGGTTCCGATCAGCATGGGACGGGGGCAAAGGGGCAGGGTGGACAGGGCAATTGCCTCACAGCGGCTAGATAAAACTACTATTTCATGCAAAGGGACAAATCAAAGTTAAAGTCTCTAGGGCGAGAAGTAATTAAAGTCTCTTTCTCTCGATTAGAGAAAGCATCAAAGTCTCTCGAAATGGCGTCGAACATCAATTGGCATCATAGAAGATAGGCAATAATGTCCGATAGGTAATGGCCGCTTTCTTCCTCGTGCACCTGGGTTTTATAGACAACAGTTCAAATCCAGTAGGGTCTTTCATTGGAGGGTTCATAGGTTAGCTTCAAATTGTTCAATCAAAAACTACAGTTCTCAAGCTTTTACCTAAGCATACATTATCCTTGGAGTCGGGAACATAAGTTGCAACATATTTTACCAATTAACTCACTTTCAGAGCGTCCATTGTCTGCACCTGCAGATTGACCTTGGAGTGGAAAAGAAGATGCCAGGCTGGCACGAAACCTTAAAGATAAGCATGTGAACGGTCTCACTGGAAAAGTACAGCTTCAAGCAAGAATACACGTTTATTAGCACATTGGAAAAATACGAGCATCTAAACCGTGAGACACGGCAGCGAGGCCAAAGCCTCCACTAAAGTTATGCTAAGCTAAAGCATTTCTACCAAGCAAATCATGGCACACGTTTACGATTATATCAAACTAGTACAATTCTAATACATCACGTTATATGAAGCACGCTTATAAATGTTGGCAAACTACTCTGAGGGCACATTTGTCCCCGTACAATCTTATTTAGTTCGATTAAAGTCACACTTGATTATTGCAGCACTACGTTTATGCACTAATAAATGTAAAACCTTCATTTCAGCTTCATCAATCCCTCCTCTGATGACTACTTGTCATCACACAAAACCATTCCCACAAATTTTATTCCATTAAAATTCTGTCAGTTCTCTCTGCCTTTTAGTTCCCCTTGTCCTTGCTTTGTATTCTTCTGCCATTCTTTTCATCATTTTCTCTTCCTTCCTTCTTTTAATTCTTTCCATGATCATTATTATTCCCCTTTTTATTCCCCAAATTCCAAATATGCAAATTAGTACTATTAGAATTCCCTGTATTATTTTTAGCAAGATTCCATTCCAAATGCCACCAAGTCAATTTCCCACTGAAGCAAGTCCCTTTCCAACTTTCTCCCACACTCCTGGTTCTTTCAATTCCTTCAAATCTACACTCTCTTTTGTTAGGTTAGCAAGCATTGTTTTAATCTTTGCACTGTTATCTGGAATATACGTGCAACAGTGTCCTGCGCCAAGCATTTTGCAAACGCCGCCATCCTTTGCTAAAAGAATGTCTAAGGCAAGCCTGTTTTGAAGAGTCATAGCTCTTTCCGCTGCAAGTTCAGCGTCTATCAGGATTATAGCACCTGAAAACTTTGTCAACATGTTATCCACTATAGTAGACAACTTTCTTATTTTTATGGAATTCAACACAACTCCCAATGAAGGAATCATGGCTCCAAATATATCTCCTACCACAGCAGCTGCGGTCTCTCTTTTCTGGATACGATGGGATCCAGATGTCTTTGGAATCATCGATAGGTCATCCAGTTGATAAACCTTTGGGAACACTATACCCAAATAACATCTCCCCCACCATCCTTTTGGAAGACGATAATAGGCATTATGCCCACAAATGTAATACACACCTGGTATGACAGGGTCAAGTCCGTTCAGCATGAATGTCCATTTGGCCTTAAAGATAAACGTATGTTTACACTCACTCGCTCCTACAAAAATGTTGTCATAATAAGATTCCCCTCGATATATACAAAATTTCCCTACATGCCAAGCATCTAAAGCTATTCTCCCTTGTGTCTTTATTGCAGCAAAAGCATAATTATCTACTGAAGTCCTCTTATGTAGTTCCTTTTCTAATTTCGCATTCATGTGTGCCCTTCTATCATCTGTGCGATCTAAAAAGCTTATTTCTACTGCAGATAGCGAGCAGGTAAGATTCTCCCTATGAGCGTGAGCTGTTTCAAAAGGTTGCATTGGCTCGAAAAATTCCCTCATTATTTTAGCATCCCAATCTTTAGCAATCTGGCTAAGCTGCGTGATTATAGGAACATATGCAAAGGTAACATCATAATTTGAGTAAAAATACTGTATGTTTGTTTGACCATAAAATCTAGAAGTTACTATACTACATGTAATCCCATATGTAAGAGGCATGTGATGATAAGTCACCCCTTCCGTTACCGATGTCGGTATCTGTGTACACACATAACAATCTTTCGCATCCATAGTCTCAACATATTCTGTTAGCAAGCGATAGAAAACATTATACGAAAGCTCCTTTTTATCATGCAAGTGTCTCTCATCTAATTCTAGTCTTTTTAGTGCAGTTAGTTCAGTGACAGTAACAGGAGCAAAAGTAGAAGCATCAATTTTCTTATTCTCACCTTTACCATGCATTCCAAGCACTATTGACATTATTATTAGTACACATGCAATTACCAAGCCTATACACGCATATTTACAATATTTCTTTCTACTGTTTTGCGTCATGATCTGTATAGAATCAGAGAGCTAGAAGCACCTATAAAAGAAACAATTTAGCAATTCAGTTACAAAGCTGAACGAGCGCAATGTTCACACAGTTTTCTTCAGGAGCCAAGTCACTTATCGGTTAGCAGAATTTGTCTCAATTCGGCAATGACTCAGTCTCAATTCGGCAATAACTGAGACTTTTTTTTTTTTTTTTTTTTTTTTCTAAGTTCAATAACTCACTCTCTCTTTTTTTTTTTTTCAGTTGGCACGTTGTCTCAAATCGTGTTTAAGAGTCAATCAGGTTTTCAAAGTCTTATCAAGTTCGAATGTCTCATCCAGTTTAGCAATGTCTCAGCTGGTTGTATCACGTTATATTATAGCAAGCAATGTCATTTACCAGTTTTTCAATCAACAGTGTCCATAAAACTTTTCTTTTCTATTGGTATCTCTTCTTCTTCGTTCTCGAGGCTGAGAGATACAAATTTGTCAGTCCAATCGTCATGGACTACGTATGCCCATTCTGGACCGGAATATCTCCTGTTCGGTATCCTTTTCCTCTTCAATTTTGCCTCTCTCTTTGATTCTGCCTCACTGGTACTTTCCTCTTTGGCAAAGTCTTTTTCTTCACTTGAGGTTGGTACCACAACAGACACTTCTTTTCTTTTCTCTTTCACTCTTGGCCCTTCGTCATTCAATTTTTCTCTAGTTCCTAATTTTACTGGTGATATACTCGGTCTTTTCTTTGCACTGGGTCCACTTGATGGACCTGCGATCTCTTCTGATGAAGTTTGAACAGTTTCGTTCTGTTCTGCCTTGTCCCCTCCTCCTGGGGAGTCAATCACGTTTTCCTTTTCTTTCTCTGTACCGTCTGCTTCTGGGAAAGCCCTCCTCTGATCAGGCTCTCCTGCTTCTTCACCTCTTTCGAGCCCTTTGTCACTGCTACTTTCGTCAGGCTCTGTGTCACTTTCAGCTGCTTCAGGCTCTTTGTTACCTTCAGCTGCTTCAGGCTCTTTGTTACCTTCAGCTGCTTCAGGCTCTTTGTTACCTTCAGCTGCTTCAGGCTCTTTGTCACCCTCAGCTGCTTCGTCGCTGTCTGAGGTTTCTCCTTGGTCTTCCCCAAGTGAATCTGTTTCTTCGTCTTCAGAGAATATTTCTCTCTCGACTATTTCTGCCTGTTCGCTTCTAGTTCTGTTTTGCTCTGTCTCAGCGCTTTGCACTTTGTTATCAGGAACTGGCAGTTTCAGCGCTTCAACTTCCTCATCTGTGGGACACAACACTTTCTTTGTATGACTGGCGTGAATCCAGTTGGGAACTCCCGCACACTTCACAGCGGTAGTTGTCTTCAGGATCACTTGGAAAGGGCCTTTCCAACGGGGTTCCAGACACGACTTCCTCACGTGCTTCTTTATCACGACCCAGTCACCTGCTTTCAGTGTGTGTCCTGGACCTTGGATCGGTGGCAAGGTGGTTGCTTCCACCTGGTGAGAGAAAGAGCGAACCACGTCAGCCAGACCTTTGCAGTAGTCTAACACCGTATCATCTGTAATATTCAAAAGCGCGTTTGCGGGAACTGCAGGAAGTCTCATAGCCCTGCCCATGAGAATTTCGTGCGGGGACAGTCCAGTCTTTCTGTCAGGGGTGTTTCTCATTGACATTAACACCAAAGGCAATGCGTCAGGCCATTTCAAATTTGTTGATGCACATATTTTCGCCATTCTTGATTTCAGTGTACCATTCATTTGCTCCACCAGTCCTGAGGCTTCTGGGCGATAGCTACAATGCAGTTTTTGCTCAATATTCAGCACTGCGCAAAGTAACTTTATCACCTCGTTATTGAAGTGACTTCCCCTATCTGATTCTAAAGAGATCGGGAATCCGAAACGTAGTATCAACTCCCTCAACAATAGTTTTGCAACTGTAAGGCTGTCATTTCTACGTGTGGGGTATGCTTCAATCCAGTGACTAAAAATGCACACAATCACCAACACATACTTCAGACCTCCATGCACAGGCATCTCAATAAAGTCCATCTGCATCCTGCTGAACGGGCCACTTGCCCTGCCAATGTGGCTCGCGTTCACAACTGTTCCTTTTCCTGGGTTCATCTGCTGACAAATGACACAACGATGGCAAACTGCTTCTGCAGCTTGACGAAATCTGGGGTTAAACCAATCAGTTTTGAACAATCTTATCATGGCATCTCTCCCTAGGTGAGCTTGCCCATGATAGAACCGCGCTAGCTGCGATAAGAGACAACTTGGTAAAACATATTTTCCCTCATTGGAAACCCATAACTCATCGGGTCTCTGTGTACATTGTGATTTAATCCAGGAAGCCTTTTCATCCTCCCTGACACTATTCTGTAATGCTTTTAGTTCGTCCATTGTATCCACGACCTTTAAAGCAAATGCTTCAGCTGGTTCAAGCTCTGGCTCGCTTATTGAATTCCATTCATCCCTGAGCAATATACAGTTCAAGGCACAAAATCTTGCGACTTGATCCGCATATGCGTTTCCCAAGGAAACATAGTCCTGTCCTTTTGTATGAGCACTGCACTTTACCACTGCAATTTCGGCTGGCATTTGAATGGCATGTAACAATTCCCTTATTCTTTCCCCGTTTTTCACTGGGGACCCTGAAGAAGTCAGAAAACCTCTCTGTGACCATAGTTGCCCAAAGTCGTGCACAATTCCAAACCCATACTGACTATCAGTATAAATGGTAACCTTCATCAATGTGGACAGTTGACATGCTCTGGTAAGGGCTACAAGCTCTGCTACTTGTGCGGAATAGACTCCTTGAAGCCAGGACACTTCCAAGACACCTGTTACAGTACATACAGCATATCCTGCTTTCAATATTCCCATTGCATCTCTTAAACATGACCCATCAACAAAAATAATTTGGTCATTTTCATCAAGCTTAGTATCTTTGATGTCAGGTCGGGGTTTTGTGCAAAATTCAGTCACCTGAAGGCAGTCATGCTCGACGTCTTCAGCGTTCTCAATTTCAGCATTTTCACCGGGAAGCAAAGTTGCTGGATTCAACGTAGTGCACCTTTTCAGCTGCACATTCGGTGAGCCCAGAATTATTGTTTCATACCTTGTGAGTCTTGCTCCAGTCATGTGTTGAGTTCGGGAGCGGGTCAAAAGTATCTCAACTGAGTGAGGGACCATGACTGTTAATGGGTGTCCCATCACTATTCCTTCACTCTGAGTGAGGCTGATACCAACTGCTGCTACGGCGCGCAAACACCCAGGAAGTGCTGCTGCGACCGGATCCAAAGTAGCTGAAAAATACGCTACTGGTCTGTTTACGCCACCATGGACTTGGGTCAAGACAGACAGAGAACATGCATCACGTTCATGACAAAACAATGTGAAAGGCTTTGTGTAATCAGGCATACCTAAAGCTGGAGCCCTGCACATGCATTCTTTCAATTCAACAAAAGCATCCATCTCATCTCCTTTCAGCTCAATTTCATCCAAGGCATCCTTCTGGGTCAATTTCAGTAAAGGCTTTGCTAGAGTCGAGAAGTTGGGAATCCACTGGCGACAGTAGCTCACCATCCCCAAAAACTTCCTCACCTCCCTCCTTGTCTTTGGTGGGCTCATTTGAAGTACACTTGTTATTCTTTCCTTCATTATTCTCCGTGACCCTTTCTCTATTTGGTGACCCAAGTATTTCACTTTCTTCTGACAGAACTGCAACTTTGAAGGAGACACCTTGTGTCCATTCCTTCCCAAATGGTTCAGTAGGGCAATGGTATCGGCTGTGCAGCCACTTTGTGTCTTAGCTGCAATCAGTAAGTCATCAATGTACTGTACTAGGACTGACTCGAATGGCAATTCTAACGCTTCCAAGTCTTTCTTTAGTATCTGATTGAAAATTGACCGTGACTCAGAAAACCCTTGAGGAATTCGACACCAACTGTAAACTCTGTCTAAGAATTTGAAACAAAAGAGAAATTGGCTGTCCTCATGAAGAGGCACTGAAAAGAATGCTTGTGACAAGTCGATGACTGAGAACCACTCGGCATCGCAAGGGACTTGGAACATTATCACAGCTGGATTCGGTACTACGGGGCAACATTTGACTATGATGTCATTTATTTTCCTCAAGTCCTGCACAATTCGGACCTTCCCACTCGGCTTTATCAGTCCCATGATTGGCGAATTACATGGACTGCTCAACACTTCTTTCAGTACTCCCTGTTTTACGAACTCGCCAATCAGTTGGGCGACTTTCATGGGGGTATCTTGTGCCATGTGGTATTGTGGGGTCTGGGGAAAGGTTGCATTGGGTTTTACTGTCACTTTCACTGGTTCCACTCCTTTCACCAATCCCACCTCCTTTCCTGACATATCCCATACTTCTTTTCCGACTGTTTCCCGTAATTCAGCTGGAATATCTTCTTCAGTTAACATCGGAAGAAGGTTAATCAGAGGATATTTTTCATCGACAACTTCCATCTCGTCCCCTTCTACACTGTCCTCCTCTTCCCCATCACTGCTCGTCTGAATTCTGATTCCATCGTACGAACACATAATCGAACATCCCAATTTGCACAATAGGTCTCTCCCTAACAGTGCTATCGGGCTTGAGTCACAGACCACAAAATTATGTACCCCTTGGTAGTTACCAATGCTGATTGGTACTGGATCCGTGATTGGGTTCGTCAGGTACCTGTTTGCTACTCCCACCACTTGAACTGTCCTCCCTGAGAGTGGCAAATTTGGTACTTCAATGCTCCTAACAGTTGAACGTGTGGCTCCTGTGTCCACCAAGAATGAAACACGATGACCCATAACTTTTCCCTCCACATATGGACCCTTTTGATCAACTTCCAAGGATGCTGCAAGCACACAATTTCCCTCCTCATCTGAACTTTCACTCTCCCATACATTGTTTATTCCACTCTCACTGTGTAATGGGAACTGTTGTACTGTGCCGTTTGTACTCATCACCTGACTCGAGACCTGTGGAGGAAGCATCACTTGCTGCTGACTCATTGGTGCCAAGGGTATTTGCATTTGCTGATTAGGTACCATGGGTAACTGCTGTTGCATTGGCTGCATTTGCGTCATCTGCATACGGGGCATTTGCATCTGCTGCGGCTGCATAGGCTGTAATCCTTGCAGCTGATTTATGTTCTGAAAATTTGGGTTTGGACCTCTCATTTTCGGTCCCCTCATTGTCTGAAATGCATTGACATCATTGTTTTGCTGACCAACACCTGCACCTTCCTGCACCACCATTGGGCACTCGCGTTTCCAATGTCCGACGATTCCGCACACGTGACACGGCATCACCCTTTTCATTGCCTGCATACCATTCGGAGTCACAACAGTGTTCAAATCCGGACCATTATTTACAAAACCTCCTCTGCCTCTCACCTGTGGCTGAAACACCATATTTCCCTGCGGCTGCGGCTGCGGCTGCGGCTGCGGCTGCGGTATCTGCTGTTGGAACCCTTGCAACCCTTGCAAACCTTGCAGACCTGTCTGAGCTGCCTTAAGTTGCATCACCATCACTTTCTCTTTCAACCTTTTCTGTTTCACCTCAATCTCGTCACTACAGTATTTCGCATAATTCAACACCTCATCAATCGGTTTCGACTGCCAACAAATCAAATGCGACTTTATCATCTGACTTATCTCTGGTCTCAGCCCTTCCACAAATCTAAACACAAAATGAAGCATGTCCTTCGCCTCTATTGTTTCCGTGCCACTGTAGTTCTTGAACGCCTTCAACAACCTCTCGTAGTAACTATGAATTGACTCTTTAGCCTCTTGGGCAGTTCGATCAATCTTCTGCCAATCCACATTTTTCGCGGCAACCTTCGTCAAATGCTCAATCACCTTATAGTACAAGCTCATCACCATAGGTGATGGTGCACCCGTATCCCTGTCCCTCTCTGGTTCACTTGTCGGCCAACCTACAGCTCTTTTGCATTCCTCCCACAAATCTGCCGGAACCACAATCTCAAAGAGGTGTTCAGGTCTTCCCAAAGACATTTTGCAAGCTTCACAAACCTATCAGTCTGTTGATACCATTCAATCGGTTTCTCTCTCAGTTTGGGAAAATCATCCGTAAAGGATTGAATGTCGCTTCTGTGCCACGGTACATGTATCAATTTTCCCCCTGCTGTCTCCCTCATTGGTAACATGGTTACTGCATCACTACTCTGTTGTCTTTTCTCCTTGTGCTCTGGGACACTGTCTTTCTTCTTTTCCTTTTTCTTTGCCCACCTGCTTTCCCATTTATCTAAGCACCTCCACACTTGTGCACTCTGCAGCAATTCTCTATGGTGCGTCTTCATGCCTGCTGACCTCATGTGTTCAAAGTCTGTGGTCCCGAAATCCAATCTATAGCTCCTGCTCAAGTGTTTTGTCTTGTCTATCTCAATCCCGTTTTTGTCAGCTATTTCTTGCAACCTTCTGTGTACCTTGTTCACTTCTCTCGTAATCCTGGGACATAGATACCTCAGCTCTTCTTCCGAGTAGGACTCTAGCCTATTCACACCCATAGTCCCTTCCACCAACTCTTCTGCTTCCATGCTCAACCTTACCCTGTTCAGGTAGTCTTCCCCCTTCCCACTTGTTGAGCTTTGTGTGGAATTCAAACTGTTGAACCATTGTGTTAGCTGTTGCGCATTTAACCCCATTAGTGTAGCATTCACATCGACTGCCATTGATGGTTGCGGCAACTTCTCAGTGCTCGATGATAGCGGTATTATCAGTGGGGGACTCGACCTCACCACTGTCGACTGAGCACATATGGGACTAAACTCCATCAAGGACCCAGATCCAGTTGGCTGAGCCGCTATCGGGGTTGTCCCTGGAGTGTTTTCTATGCACCTCCTTTCCATCCCATTCTGCAGCATTGATCCTTGACTGCTCATACCTGCGTTAGGCTGAACATACAAAGGTACCGGAGGACCTACAGTAATGGGTAGGGTTATCGCATCTGGGTTCTGTCCATTCCCCAGGTTCTGGGGCATGTTCATTCCCACACCATGGGTCATCATTGCCGGCATGCCCATCTGACTCCCCGTTATCTGAGCATGTGCTGTTCCCCCCTGCATCTGCTTTTGAGGCATCAAAAACTGAGTTGATTCAGCTTGTGCCAATGTTGGGTTGTGACCATTCTGTACTCCCATTACGGTTGGATCTAGAATCATTCCCGTACTGTTATCACTGCTGTAGTACCTTGGGACCTGCGGCTGATAATTCTCTGCTGGTTTCAATATAGGCACATCTGGATATATTCTCCTAACCTGCGGTATCTGCGGGGTGAACAGTAAACTCGGGTCCTTAGATCCCGATGGCGTTTCTGAACTTTGAGTTTCATTATCCTGTACCGGTGCCGGAGGGGCAGAACTGGTACTTGGACCTTGTCCATTCTCTGCATAAGGCGGTGGACGGTCGTTCAGCAATTGCATGATGAACTCCTCATCATCTGACTCGTCTTCTCTATCTTTGGAACACCTCCTGTTTGTCTTAAAGGTAGCTTTCTTGCCTGTCGCCTCTTCTTCCTTAGTAATTGCGGGAAACAATTTTATCCCCTGCAATACATCTGTCCTCCACACCTTCTGTGCATTGTCCCACCCAGCGTCCGCTAGTGTCTTTTCTACCTTTCTCATCCTGGTCTCGAACTTCTTTTGCTGTTGCTGTCTAGCCATTAGTTTCCAAATCGCTAGAGCCTCAAACTGTGCTGGCCTTGGAGGTACCTTCATGTCGTACATCGCGAATCTCAAATTCTCTAGGATCCTTATATTGAATGTCCCATGGATCGGGAACGCTACGCTCCCATGTTTCTCTGTCAGCTTGTGCCATTGCTTTAGCCAAAGGCACGGAGCTACCCCTTTTTCCTCCATTACAATGTAAGCTGGTGTACCTTCGGGTGGCGTCTCCTCTCCTACGCTCGCTTTAATGTAAGACTCCCCCTTCATCGCACTCTTTAATGCTTTAAAAAATTTCATTTTCTCGTCTTTTATTTCACAAAGTTTGTAATCAATAGGTGACTTTAATTCCCGGAATACTCTTCGCTTGCCTTTCCCCTTCCAATCGAGCCCCACGGACTGCGTCCAATCCGTGCGCGACCCTTCTCTACAACCAACCTATCCCAGCGCGGCTCCTAGTGACGTCACACTCACACACACTGCGGCTGACAAAGCCTCGCGGCTTGTCCTCCTTCACTCAGCTCCTCTCGTAACAACTTCTAGCATGTATTGCGAGCAACCAAAATAATAATAAAACAGATCTGTCGGTTTACTACAGGAAAGGTAACACAATCGCTTCAGGACCTTAGGGATTTTTCGCTAGCCTCGGCAGTTATTCCATCTTTCTCGGTCCCCACTTTCGCAAGCAAATCTGACCCGCAGACCTGCTCTCAACTTGTCAGTGATCTATTCTAGTGCACTTAGAATTTTGTCAAAGCCCGAAGTCGAAGTTTCTTTCACTCCCTTAACACACGTACCGACTTGTTGACCACGCCCGATCAAACTACTAAACCGCCCAGACCACAACATAAAACAAGTGTCTCATACACTTTTCAACATACTCCAGAGTCTCTTGACCTCGCAGGGCCCGTCTCAACAACAACAACCACGTGGACCTTTTTCTGCACAAAGCGCCACATACACGTGAAGTTCGACGACTTCCCTACTCTCACACTCGGAGTCGCACCTCCGCTATTTCTATGAAGTTCGACGACTTCCCTACTTCTACACTCGGAGTCGCACCTCCGCTATTCTCTAAGATCCTCGCAACCTTTTCACACAATCTGCGGCAATAAGCTGTGCAAGCGCAAAATTCTAACTTCACTCATACCATCACTAGTACCGCCAACGCTGATTCCACACCTCCATTCTCTCCATTCGCAAGCTCCGAGATCCCGGGAAAGTCGCGGGGGACTTAGCCCATCATCATTTTCTCAATCTGTTTTACCCAAGAAAAATCTAATTCAACTTCTCGAATGGGGTCCCAAAGGGCGCAACCGTTAATTCAACACCATGTGCTTTAAAGGTACGGGGTCCCAAAGGGAGTAACCATCCTCTGCTACCATCTACTGATAGAGCGTTTCCAGCCTAACAATTTACTTGTAGTTGGACGCTCTTGGGTCGATGAATCTTTTGACCAAGTGGGACTCTCCTTACTCGGGAGTAATCAATCAAAATCAACAATCAATAATCAATAACGAACATAAGCAATTCCCCGATCAACATAACACTTCACAATTAATCCAGAATACATTTCGGCGAAACCATGACCTTTCGGTCATGAATAATCACACCAGTTTATGCAAAGTTAATGAATTTATTTCCCTATATTAACAAAGCTAGCACAATGTAGATGTGTCTCAACACCAAATGATATATGTAAATGAACATTAATAGCTGTCCATAACGATGAAACAGATGCAATCCATGCAGCATTTGAATAATAATGCCTTCGATAATAGCAACACAAACCACTAAAACTATAATCTGTAATGAGCTAATTGCATACATTTAGTCAGGATAACAAGGTCTCAAATTGCATCGTGCATCAAATGAATCCTCATCTAACCTCAAATTAGCATCGGCATGTGGGACTTCATGCAAAAACAATTTAGCAACATTAATTTGGAAAACTCCTAACTAAGGCTCTTATCAAAATCAGCAGTTGGTTACCTAAAAAGAAACACAATGCAATTGTACAATTTTCCTTTCATATTTACCAAATTCAATCAGCATTCAAGGAAGTCTTCGTCTCACAGGTACCGATTTTGATCAGCATGGGTACCGGTTCCGATCAGCATGGGACGGGGGCAAAGGGGCAGGGTGGACAGGGCAATTGCCTCACAGCGGCAAGATAAAACTACTATTTCATGCAAAGGGACAAATCAAAGTTAAAGTCTCTAGGGCGAGAATTAATTAAAGTCTCTTTCTCTCGATTAGAGAAAGCATCAAAGTCTCTCGAAATGGCATCGAACATCAATTGGCATCATAGAAGATAGGCAATAATGTCCGATAGGTAATGGCCGCTTTCTTCCTCGTGCACCTGGGTTTTATAGACAACAGTTCAAATCCAGTAGGGTCTTTCATTGGAGGGTTCATAGGTTAGCTTCAAATTGTCCAATCAAAAACTACAGTTCTCAAGCTTTTACCTAAGCATACATTATCCTTGGAGTCGGGAACGTAAGTTGCAACATATTTTACCAATTAACTCACTTTCAGAGCGTCCATTGTCTGCACCTGCAGATTGACCTTGGAGTGGAAAAGAAGATGCCAGGCTGGCACGAAACCTTAAAGATAAGCATGTGAACGGTCTCACTGGAAAAGTACAGCTTCAAGCAAGAATACACGTTTATTAGCACATTGGAAAAATACGAGCATCTAAACCGTGAGACACGGCAGCTAGGCCAAAGCCTCCACTAAAGTTATGCTAAGCTAAAGCATTTCTACCAAGCAAATCATGGCACACGTTTACGATTATATCAAACTAGTACAATTCTAATACATCACGTTATATGAAGCACGCTTATAAATGTTGGCAAACTACTCTGAGGGCACATTTGTCCCCGTACAATCTTATTTAGTTCGATTAAAGTCACACTTGATTATTGCAGCACTACGTTTATGCACTAATAAATGTAAAACCTTCATTTCAGCTTCATCAGCAGCGTGAGTCAGGCAGCACGATCACGAACCTTCAAAGCTTTCAACTGAAAGCGCTCATATTAACACACAGCAAACCCAACGCTGTGATCGATTTGTTCGATTCAGCGTCATGGACATGGAATACGAGGCTGCCCCTATAGAGGCAATCAGCTATTGGCAGCTGCAGCATAGCTTTTCAGTATGGATGGATAGAAAAAGTTCACGTATTGTTCCATAGAGAGATATGCAGGGCCGGGAACAAAGGGCTGTTTTAGGCGGGAGTGTCCTGATAACAAAACCCACAACAACATGAAAAACTTGAAAGGTAAAAGTCACTCACGTAAACAGATGGGGTCTCATTTGCATCTGCAAAGATAACAAGTATGTAAAGCGCTCGACTTCTGCCAAGCGAGATCGGGCTCGTAAATTAGAGAAAAAGAAGTCCACGAGCTCGATGGAAAACAGCAAGCCTCGCATGTTTTCTGTACTTGGTCGCTGCGCTCGAGGAGGGCTAGCCACCGGAAAATGCATGACATATGGGTGCCTTTGACTAATGAAAGCAAGCAGATTTTATATGGGAAGCCCACGAACCAATTAAAAACACTGACGTGAAGTTGACAGGGCTCCGAGTCCTTTTCTAAATACAAAAGAGTCTCGCTGCGATACGCATGAGCGAGCACATGCAACGCAGGCTCGACCCTAAAAATGATTGCCCACACAGATGAGCCCTTTTTACTCCAGGGTTTGCAGTCCTAGAACCCAACCAAGTCAAAAATGCACTTTTAAAAAAAATACCGTGAATTTGCATTGTGATTTTATTTTAATTTAAAATGTTAATTAATTTAATGTAATTGTTATTTAATTTACACGTAATTGTACGAGGGCAGATCATCCTGCCCTCTGAAAATTTGTAGACATCATGTTAGAATTATTATGACATTTCCCAGGTGATTTAACTTTTCCTGGAGGTGGTATGCATGTGCCATCCCTAGACAAATATGTTTAAATATGTACTATATATGTTGAAATCGTTACTCAAAAGCATTAAATCTGGAAGTAAACAAGCACCATTCTAATTTTTCCATTTTTATTCTGGTTCTCTCTCACATCTCAATTATTAAGAGTTCTAACTTTAGTGTTTTTATCTTACAGTCAACAACCCACAGTACTTCTCGGACCCCACCAACCACATCAAAATCAACTCCATCAAAGCCAAAAGCATACTTATTTGGCAGACGCGGTATGTATTCCAAAACTGAAGTAAAGTTAGGATGACCCTCACATTCCGTGCATTGCGGGCACTGTCTCAAGTACTGAACTCTTCAATTTCAAATTATTGTGTTTAGGTGTCTTAGTGTAATGGACGCAAAACAAGATTGCAAAACCCAGAAGGTATTAGGATATCACATAAAAGTGCAGGGCTGGATGTAGGGGGACCTGGAGGGAGATGGTCACCCTAAGTGAAGTATGTTCTTTCACTATTCACCATTAAACCGCTTCCTGCATGCAAAGTGCACATGTTCAGGCGAGATGAGGAGGTAGAAAAGTGTTCTTTGTCTCTGACAGTAATCAGTATTATAGGTGTCACCATTATGCTATTACTAAATGCCTCAATAACATGGGTGAGATGTAGACCCCACATCAATACTATCATGCCTGAAACAGTACTTTATTTTACGTTCCATTGTGGTGTTTTATGCTCTACTCCGTTACCCCATTACAGTGCAGTCCTGAAATGCTTCTTAACAATATAGATACATTATACCCGGCATTGACTGCTTTACTATTACAGTTTACACATAAAAACTCTTGCATTAAGAATGTAAATTCATTTTTGTTCTCATGGACGTTTTACACACATATATTAGAGCAGCAGCATTGTGTAATATGACGAAACTCCAAATCCTCTACAAAGGGACGAGGAGTGGGTGCTGTAGAGCGGGTTCTCCCGGAAACCAGCGCTTTTTCCACATTTGAAGGAGTAGTCTTATAAATATTTTTTAAATCTATATCCATAGAAAGCTATGCACCTCTGGGGACAGATGTTTAGTCATGAAGAAGACAAACAAAAAGTCACTGATTGAAACGCAGCTGCGGATTACTTAAGGACATTTACAATTTGTCCATGTGTGAACCCACACATGCTAATTTATTTACCGAATGCACGAGTTCTACGTTATTTGCATATTCTTGGAAAGCAATGGAGATCTCAGATTCCTAGGAGTACTACTGGAACTCCAGAAGAATTAAAAAAAAAGTTGGAAAACATTTTCTTAATGTAGGAATAACCTGTCTGATGAATGGAACCATCAGTGGTAACAGACCGACTGAAAGAGTCACAAATTCGCTTCTATCATGTTACTTAAAGGTTTGTAGCAAACGTCAGTTTTTAGCTGACTAGTCAAAGAGTCAGGTAAATATGTGTTGTTTACTGATTTACGTCAGTATTCAAATGTAGAGCTATTTTTATCGGACAGGTCACATTTCTACATAGAGGAATGTTGTGCTAGGATTACTTTTCAATGACTATTTTTTTCTCCATATAAAAAATGTGGTAGTCATAGATATATTATTTCCTCTACAACGTCACAGTTTTGGAGGGTATTTCTTCCTATTTCACACCCTGAAAATAGATTTACTCTCATCTTTAAAAGGAATATATCTGTGACCTTTTTCAGGGTAGTAAACTAATGACAAAAACATTTTGAACACCCAAAAGCACACATATTTGTGGGTGCATAAAGTCTTTTGCAGATAACACTGCCCATGAACTGGCACAACTCGCCCATGTGACCGTATCTACTCGCACTTAAAACCATTTTAAAAGGACAATATTCCACAACTGCAGATCCTGCGACTATAGGAATTGTTATCCCTTCTCAAATTCTATGATCTGATGATTTTACAAATACAATTTCGTGGATTGGTAGATAACGTACATCAGTTTCACGATCTCTTCTTGTAAGTTGACCAGAGGAATAGTAGAATTAATTTAATCCTCCAACTTCGCCTAACCCTCGTTATCGAAATCTAAAAAGTGCATCAGGACATTTCACTGTGGGCTTTGATCAGCCTCTCTGACAAAAAGGGAATTTATCTAGCCTTTACTCAACAAACACACATACCTACCAGGAACCATATTTTCTAACAAAAGTTAATGCTAGGCCATGTTCACTATTGACCTTCACATTTTTGGGGAGGCCATGGATAGCCTAAAAACCCTCCTTCAGGTCTATTTTCTGACTTCTTACAGCTTTAGGCTCTCATTTAGGAGGCCCTTGCGGTACCGGAGTGTCACTAAAAGTGACACTGCGGTGGCGCAATGCCTTGCACCATATTTACAAGGCGGCGCTAAGCCACTTTTTGTGAATACGGCCCCTTTACATGCACACTTAGCATGGAAGGGGCGTGCAATGAGTGTTGCTGTGGGCAATCCACTGCAACACTCATTGCATTTTGATGCAGCCCCAGACATACAATGAATCGTAAACCAGAGGCAGTGCCAAGAACTAACATCACCCCAGAAGTGGTGTTAGCATATCCCAACAAGGAAAAATACAGTTTTTTCTCCATGTTTTTGCTTTTTCCATGTGGCCTGATATCCTAAAATCTGGGCGTATGGTTCGATTCAAACCTTAGTGTAGAAGGACAAACCTCTGGATTGGCTGGCTCATGTTTCAGTATCCTGAAAATGCTCAGGAAGATCACAGGTTTCTTCCCTGTAGAGGTCAGGCTTTGGTGAAGCTCCATTGACTATCTGTGAGGCATTTAAAGCCCTCGGTTTTTGCCACAAAATTCAGAAGGGAATAAGTCCTCAATGCTTATTTCTGATGTTCCAGGATTACTGCCCCAACAGAAATCTCAGATCAGCTGATGCGGCCCTAATGACAGTGCCCAGGATAACGAGGGCGGGGGAAGGGCTTGTTTGTTAAGGTTATTGGACCCCAACCTGTGTAATTCCATGCCTCCTGGCCTCAGAGAGGAGAAACAGTAAGCTATTTTTAGGAAGAAGCTGAAGACTTGACTCTTCCAGGCCAAGGAAGAGTAGAGCCAACAGAGCCTGCTGTCTTTGTGGGGAACTTCTAGCATAGGAAACCTTCTTTTGGCGTAACCAGGCACTTTATAAAACTCCAAACATAACATAACACTAGGTCCACAAAAATATGTCTTCCCTCTTGTTGGTGATATTAAATCTCTCAGGATACAGCATGACATAAGACACACAAACGTGTTTTAATTTCCTAACTGCTGTGACAACACTGCTATCATCTTTCACTTCTGTGGTAAAGTCTGGATAAATTGTAGAACATCACACACTTCTTCTAACAGAGCTAACAGACTAGATGTACCTGATCCCTAAAATTGAAAAATCATGGCAAAAATGCCTTAACAATTGAACTTGTTTATAGTTACTGCTAGTAAGTATTTAGCAAAGGTTTCCATCTTTCCAATACTGAAAGACTTTAGCATGCCAATGATTCCTGTCATTATAACAGGAACTTGCCTTGAATTCCTCTTCCTTCACCTTTATAAGCTCTAAGATTTTCTCAGGTCTGGCAGCTTCTCACTGTTAATCTTGGCATTAGCATCTGACTTCCTACATTCTGCCATATTTAGTCACGTGGCTTGTTTGTCAAGGTTTTACTTCATTTGAGTTAATCAGATGGTGAATGTTAACAGCTATAGAATGAAGACTGTTCTTTATATTGACAAGCAGTGACTTTATATTAGAATTCATCTCAAAGCCTATTTCTTCCAACTACATTTCATCAGTAATAGTACTACTTCATGATTAATTTTCTTTAAAAACATTTGTGCATTCAGCAAATCTTTTATTTGCATCTGGTCTGTCTTGATATTGATGATGTGCATTTCTGGATAGGGGAAAGGAAGATGAGTATATACATTTCACTCTCAGCCAATGGGTCTGAAAAGCTGTCCCTTTGCACTGATGGATGAGAACAATAGGGTTCTTTATCTTCTCTTAACTTGCTCTTTGTGCCACAAATAAGTACCGTTTTGGTTTGTATTTGGGCTTAGCTCACTCTGCCTTCTATTCGTAAGTGCAGAAGTGTTAGGTGGAGTACAGAGATTCTAATACGTTCCAACCACCTCAAGAATGTTATGTTATGTTATCCAATTTGTAGAGCGCATGGCTACCCTAAGGCTTCCCAGCGCTAGCAGACCGTGACCAGATCTCGGCATTGCACACACCAGATCTAAAACAACCAAGTTTTCAAAGCCTTCCGAAAATTGTATTCATGGCTTATCAGTCGCAATTTGGGAGGCAGAGAGTTCCACAACTTGGCACCCAGGTATGCCATTGTGGTGCCACCCCACCCAACTTTGTTTACTCTGGGTAGAGTAGCCAATGCTGCTGAGGATGATCTAAGGTCTCTATTCGGTTTGTAGAAAGAGGCAAGGTTCTTTAAGAGTGGAGGACCTCTACTGTGAAGGGAACTTTGTATACAGCAGAGAGCCTTGAATTTTTTGCGCTGTTCGATGGGTAGCCAGTGTAAAGAGACTAAACCTGCTTTTACCGAGGTCCATCTAGTAATATCCAATAGCAAGCAGGCAGCCACATTTTGTACCCGCTGCAGTTTCTTCTTTACATAAGACGGAGAGCCAAAAAATAGGCCATTGCCTTAATCTAACCTAGAAAGAACAGTAGCCTGGATGATAAGCCTTCTGGCCAAGGCGGGCAGAATTACAAAGACCTTCCTTAGGAGTCTCAGTAGGCTGAAGCAGGTAGACATGATGCACCTACCATGCTTTTCCAGTGTTAACAAGGGATCCAGCCATATCCCTAGACTTTTGATATGTTTCTTTGGAGGAAGAAGTTCCTCCAATGTGCTAGGAATCTTAATCGGTTTGTTTGGTGAAGCAAACCAAGATCATTAGTTCAGTTTTCTCACCGTTTAGTTGCAGTTTGCTGTCTGACATCCATCCTGACACAGCTTGTAGACAGGAGGACAGTGTGGCGCCTTCTGAGAAGGAGACCACCAATTGGGTGTCATCTGCGTAAGACACCAAGGTTAGTCCGAAGGATTCCACCAACGTGGCCAGAGGGGCCATATATATGTTAAAAAGTGTCGGCCTAAGAGATGATCCCTGTGGAACGCCGCAGTTGTATTGGAATTTATCAGAGTAATGGGACCGGTCAAGGACCTGAAATGTTCTACCTTATAAAAATGAGATGAGCAGCACAAGGGCTCGTACCTTAATTCCGCTGTTCCTCATCCTCTGGGCCAGCACCTGATGGTCTACAGTGTCGAACGCCACACTCAGATCGAGCAGTATGACCACTGTAGTCCGTCCCTTATCCACACACTTCCTAGCTTCCTCCACCACTGCGATGAGTGCTGCTTCTGTGCTGTGTCCCGGTCTAAAACCCATTTGGGACAGGTGGAGAAGGTCGTTATCTTCTAGGAAGGTGGAGAGTTGCATATTAATGTGCTTGTCTAGTATTTTGACTGGGGTGGGTAGTAAGGAAATAGGCCTCGAATAAAGTTTTCTTAAGAAGTGGCTTAACTATGGCGGGTTTCCACAGACACGGAACAGAACCTTTAGTTATTGATGTGTTCAGAATTTCTGTTAAGACCAGCACTATCATAGTCACCACTCTGGCTAGTATGTGAGGGGGGGCGGAATCTAACGGAGATCCTGACTTGAGTGCGGTGAGGGATGCTGTGACCTGTGCCTGAGAAATAGGGGTAAACTGAGAGATAAAGGCTAATTGGTTATGGGTGGGAATATCCCGCTCCTCTGACCTGGGCAAAATATTGTTGAACTTTGAATAAATGTCCGGGATTTTTTGTTGGAAGAAGCCCGCTAGCTTATTGCTATGCTCCCTGGAGGCTTCCATAGGGTTCTCCTCCATGGGGACCTGGAGAATTTCTTTTAGAACCTGAAACACTTCTTTGGGGGAACCAGAGGCATCTTCAATTCTTTCCTGATAATAAGTGCTCTGCGCTAATTTAATCTCGGCATGATAAACTCTGATTGCTTTTCTCTACGCCTCCCTATCCACTAGTTCATATGATTTCCTCCATCTTCTCACTAGCCTTTTGCACTCTTTTTTGAGGTGGTGCAGGTGGGGAGTAAACCATAAAGCACTAGCTTTCCTACGAGGACCAAGAATGGAAATGGACATAATTAAGGATCCAGCCTGGAGAGGGCCAGCCATACTTGCTCTGTGACATACAAAGTCAAGAGCTAGGAGCAAAGCTGACCCAGGAGAAAGACCCTCCATAGAGCACCCACCACATGAATATTACATTTCTGGTAATTAGGCATAATATATTGAGGCTTCGAGCTCATTACATTTTCCTCATATAATCAATTGCCTACAAAAATTCCACTCACCATGACCTTAGGCACAAACCAGATCATTGCAATGCACAACTGTGCTTTCTCCCTTTGATTATACAACAGTGCACCCAGCTTGCCCACCCAGGCTTACAGCCTTTCAGTGCCTTTATGTCACTTACTTTTAGGAGCTGTCAATGGCTTTTTTCACTACTCTGGGGTTGCAACATATCTTGATCAACACTTCACCTTCCACTCACCATCACTGCCTTAGTCTCTTTTCCCTATTTTCATAGGGGACAGGCCTGTGCAGTCTACAGCAGGGACCCACAGATGAGCTGCAGTCAGTGATAGCAGTGGTCTTGTCAGTGGTTGACATAGGGGCTTCACTCTGAGACAGTGTGAGGAGACACACCATATATTATGAGTTGCATGTCTGAAGTGGTGGGCATGTGCAGTCTGCACACAGACCCTCACCAGCAGCCCCTCTCACTGGAAAGACTGTTTGGCAGAGGGTCACAGTATGTAATGAAGACCACTAAATGCTACAGATGTGTTGAGCTCCTCACCAGTCAATGATCAGGCCATTGTGCTGTAGGAATACTGAGTGACAAAGTTTGCCAACAGGCTGTAGGATCAAAGGTAGGTTTCAAGGTGAGTCAGGAAGCTGTTGCTCTAATTTACAGCACCGTCTTGGTAGCCAGCTCACCAGAAACCCCTTCCACTTGCTCACTTCATAAAAGATGTCAAAGCAAGCTGCATCACTGGTCCCTAATATTTTCCAGTTCTTAATACAGAATACAGAATTCTTCTAGTGGACTTCAGGCTCAGCTTCCAAATTCCTGCATCTTCCAGTGTGCCTAGGCTCAGAATGAAGCTCAACTTTCTCTGACATTTATCAGGGGGCCATATTTTGCAAGTTTAGTGGAAGTGCTTTCCAACATTTATTGATGCAAAGGACACTTCAGCTCATTTTACATTTCCTTTAGCCTATGAAGCATCAATTCCTCATTCTTCTCTCTTCTTTATAATTTTAGGGACTGTCTAAGGATTTCATATAGGTTTTAGAGGGTTCAGGCTAACACAGAATTGTTAGGTACTCTTAATCCCGTCCATATCTGTTGCCTTCATGTCCTTTAACCAGATTGGGAGGCGTCTTTTGTACACACTGGTCCAACTCCACTCTGGCAATGCATGTGAATAAACGATGGAGCTGCATAAGTCAGGCATCAAAAATATAAATGTTCCTCTAACTATATACATTTTTTTCCAGGCACTTCAACAGTAGTTTGAAAGTTGTACTCAGTCAGGGACGTAGAATTTGTCCTCAAACTTGGGGGGCTCACTCAGACGTTAGTCAGCTAATGCACTTGAGTCTGACTAATTGCCTTCATCTCCCTTCTTTACTGTTTCAGGAACAGAGTAATCTTGTGGTATGAAGTCTTGGTTAATTTTCATGGTCAATCTTTTTACATTTTGAGGAGAGACTGGTCCTACTGACTGTGACAACTGCATCAGCTGCACTGAACACACACTGAACAGACACAATGGCTACCGGTTAAGCCAGATATTATATTGCTGCCTGCAGACCTCTGGCCTATAGTGTATTTTCCCATACCAATATACTAATGGGTTTGAATCCATGTAGACCTCTTATGGGTCATCCAGACAGTATTGGACCTTCCTCTGAGTAGCCATTGGTGCTTCCATTTGTTTGACCTCTATTGCCTTTGCCTTTGAACTCAACTTAACCCCTGCCACTTGAAACCAAGCCATTGTAGAGCATGGGGTGGATTTTCCTGTTGCTGGTGCTGTTCTTGTTGCCAGTGTTGTGTTGATGTTGGCTGCTGTGAGACAACCGCACTGCCCCCTCTGGAGATTAAAAGTTGTACACCAGAACTTTGGCCAGGACTCTAACTTCCAGCCGTTCTTCTTCCAGGTTTCTTGCTTACTCAACTATCCATGTCTTATATAGTGAAACCTCCCCTTCTGAAAAAGTATTGTGTCAGAGATTTACTCCTTAGAGCACATGCTCTGCCTTTGCAGCCTCGGATCAACAACCAAGCAAAGGATTAAACTCTCAACCAACTCATGCTTCTTCATTCACACTGGTGAACCTTTGTAATACCTTTTTTAACTGGGCCTGTAGCAGATGCTACAGTGGGATAACTTGGCTCATCAAACTGTCCTCCTTGTTAACGTTCTGTGTCAAAAGGAAGTAGCATTTGTCAGGCATTTGACTAGGCCTTATTTGCCCATCTCCATGGTCGTGCTTTTTTCCATTTGCATGTCCTCCTCTTTGAAGGACTTAGTCAATCATTGGTCTGTTGTACTCAGGCAGACATTGTAACATGTAGTAGTTCGAGATTCCAGTGAGTTGGCGCCCCCTGTATGAGCGCTTTAACTGGACTCTATTAGCACACTGGATGATTCTCAACTGCTTCCAGGCTTTAAAAGAATGACTGAAATGAGTGTAGATTCTTCTGCAGGTGGTCAGCATGTTTCTGACTATGTCTTCACTTTTTGAGAAATTTCTACTAACCAGGTTGATGCAATCCACCAAAGACAGGACCCTGAAACATTCACCATCTGCCATGGTCTTCACTATGTTACTGCCATTGTCCGCTGCAACAAATCCATCTGTGAGAGTTCTGAATCACACCCATTCAAACACCTTTCTCCATGTTGAATACCGCTACTGTTGCATGCCGCTGAACGCCCTTAGAAGTTGCTTCAGTGCTGAGACCTGCAAATAGCTGTTTCTTAACCCCAACAAAAGAGATTTAGTGTGATACACCTGTAATCAGTTGCTTGACAAGTGGTCCATATGTCCATATGTCTGCCATCTGGTGGAAAGGATGAACTGAACTATGATGCAAAGCTTCTCCAATCAATTGTGATGGGGAGCTGGAACAGAAACTCTGGAAAATAGGTCTGGCAAGGAACCTTTGTTTTCAGGTAGATCACCACAACAAATTTGAAAACTCCCAGTTCTTATGCAAACCAAAAATGGGGATGTTCAGTACTAAAAGTTTATCCAGCTTACTGTTCTTCAACCATGTCTTTGGGTGGTTTCATTCATAGGGCCCCTCCTGCCTAATCATGTCAGTAATAGTAGCTTGGATTGTTTCCTTTTATGGTAGCACTGACACAGGTGACTTCTGGAGAGAACCATATTATGGCAGACTCCATGTGAGTCTTGAGGTAATCATCAGTGCTTGTTGTGATGTCTGCACCTGAGGTTTGAACAATTTGGAGGTTGCTGATACGGGTGATGCTGGCTGGGGACTGCTGAGGATTGCTGGGGACAGGGCTGCTTGGTGTAAAGTTCCCATCTTCTTCTTCCTCATCACCTCCTCCCATCATGATCTAAGTAGCTTTTTCCGCTCTCAAATCACCACCATCAGCTACTTGCTTCCGGATTGTGTTTTTTTTTCATTTTCTTTTTTTTTCATATGGGTCATTTGGCCTCCAGTACCATAGTTTGAACCAGGCTTACCTTGTGACACTAGTGTCTCAAATGGAACATATGGTACATATTGCAGTGTTATTCTCCTGCTTGCTAATTGTAAGAAAGAAGGCCCAAACTGGGGAGGTGAACTTTTTTAGTGTGCCACTGCCTTAAGGAATGAGTGAGTGTTTTAGGTGAGGTAGTGGTGGATGCAAGTCTCACCGGTGGCCTTGGACATACAGAATCTGGCGGTGGTGGTGGAACCAGTGCCACATTCCTTTGAGTGTGGGGGGGGAATCTCAGTGTCCTCTGAGTGGGCTTCCATACTGACAGTCTGGCTCATCCTGGTCACTGTCTCTTTCCATTATTCTAAGGCTTTAAGGAACTTTCCTTTACCCCTGTCTCTTGTGGCGGGTCTCAGACTTGGCTGTGAACCAGTCCATGTCTAGATCATTTCCAAAGCATCAGAACAGAGGCTTAGAGAAGATGGAGTGCAGGAAGCTGGCCTGGTGTGTGGTGGGTAGCTGAGGTACTTACACTTTATACCAGGTCCTGGTATCCTCTATAGGTGAAATATAGGCTGTGTCTAGAAGCCAGGCTCTATAGTGGTAGCTGTGAATGAGCAGCCAAGGCTTCTCTAGGAGACATGCAAAGCTCATGCAATACCACTGTAGTCACACAGCACTTACACACATGAAAGAATACACTCAGTGTTACACAAATAAAGGTACTTTATTATGGTAACACAACACCAAAATGACTATAGAGGTAATACTCCCTTAGGAGGTAAGTATTACACAAGATATGTACACTAGTGGTCAGAAGTAGGCATAGAGCTAGTTAGAAAACAGTGCAAATGGTGTAAAACACAATAGAGAATAGTGGATCTTTGGGAGCTCAAACCACATACAAAAAAATGGAATGCAAGAGTGTCACCGCCACCCAGGTAAGTGGAGTGTGTAGTGGGTCATTAGGGGTGCCAGGAAAGCACAAAGGTAAGTACCACAACACCCCCCAGCAACCAGGAAAGCAGGAGTAAATTACTAGAATTTTCCCAAAACACCCTCTTAGAAGAAACAAAGAGAATTGCAAAACCCAGAAACTCCTGCAAGAAACTGTTAGCTGTTTCTTAACCCCAACAAAAGGGATTTAGTGTGATACACATGTAATCAGTTGCTTGACAAGTGGTCCATATGTCCATATGTCTGCCATCTGGTGGAAAGTATGAACTTAACTATGATGCAAAGCTTCTCCAACCAATTGTGATGGGGAGCTGGAACAGAAACTCTGGCAAAATAGGTCTGGCAAGGAACCTTTGTTTTCAGGTAGATCACCACGACAAATTTGAAAACTCCCAGTTCTTCTGCAAACCAAAAATGGGGATGTTCAGTACTAAAAGTTTATCCAGCTTACTGTTCTTCAACCATGTCTTTGGGTGGTTGTATTCATAGGGGCCCTTCTGCCTAAACATGTCAGTAATAGTAGCTTGGATTGTTTTCTTTCATGGTGCCACTGACACAGGTGACTTCTGGAGAGAACCATGTGATGGAAGACTCCATGTGAGTCTTGAGGTAATCATCAGTGCTTGTGGTGATGTCTGCACCTGAGGTTTGAACAATTTGGAGGTTGCTGATATGGGTGATGCTGGCTGGGGACCGCTGGGGACAGGGCTGCTTGGTGTCTTCTTCTTCCTCATCACCTCCTACCATCATGAGCGAAGTAGCTTATTCCGCTCTCCAATCACCACCATCAGCTACTTGTTTCAGGTGCTTCTCCCACTGGATTGTGTGATTTTTTGTTTTTCATATCGGTCATTTGGCCTCCAGTACCATAGTTTGAACCAGACTTACCTTGCCGAACGCTAGTGTCTCAAATGGAACATATGGAACATATTGCAATGTTATTCTCCTGCTTGCTAATTGTAAGAAAGAAGTCCCAAACTGGGGAGGTGAACTTTTTTAGTGCACCACTGCCTTAAGGAATGGAGGTAGGTGAGTGTTTTAGGTGAGGTAGTGGTGGATGCAGGTCTCAGAGGTGGCCTTGGACATATGGAATCTGGCGGTGGTGGTGGAACCAGTGCCACATTCCTCTGAGTGTGTGGGGGGGGTAATCTCAGTGTCCTCTGAGTGGGCTTCCATACTGACAGTCTGGCTCATCCTCGTTGCTGTCTCTTTCCATTATTCTAAGGCTTTCAGGAACTTTCGTTTACCCTTGTCTCTTGTGGTGGGTCTCAGACTTGGACGTGAACCAGTCCATGTCTAGATCATGTCCAGAGCATCTGAACAGAGGCTTAGAGAAGATGGAGTGCAGGAAGCTGGCCTGGTGTGTGGTGGGTAGCTGAGGTACTTACACCTTATACCAGGTCCTGTTATCCCCTATATGTGAAATGTAGGCTGCGTCTAGAAGCCAGGCTCTCTAGTGGTAGCTGTGGATGAGCAGCCAAGGCTTATCTAGGAAACATGTAAAGCTCATGCAATACCACTGTAGTCACACAGCACTTACACACATGAAAGAATACACTCAGTGTTACAAACATAAAGGTACTTTATTTTGGTAACACAACACCAAAATGACTATAGAGGTAATACTCCGTTAGGAGGTAAGTATTACACAAGATATATACACTAGTTGTCAGAAATAGGCATAGAAATAGTTAGAAAACAGTGAAAATAGTGTAAAACACAATAGAGAATAGTGGATCTTTGGGAGCTCAAACCACATACAAAAAAATGGAATGCAAGAGTGCCACCCCCACCCATGTAAGTGGATATGTAGTGGGTCCTCAGGGGTGCCAGGAAAGCACAAAGGTAAGTACCACAACAGCCCCCAGCAACCAGGAAAGCAGGAGTAAATTACTAGAATTTCCCCCAAAACACCCACTTGGAAGAAAAGAAGAGAATTGCAAAACCCAGAAACTCCTGCAAGAAACCAACAGTGGATTCCTGAAGAGGCAGACCTGTGAGAAGAGAAGACCAAGTCCAGGAGACACAGCAGAGTCTAGTGGGGAAAGGACCCCCTACCCACCAAGCTGAGGATTGCAGGAGTTGGTCGACAGTGCAGAGGGAAAGTCAGCACTGCAGACCTGGAATTGGAGTTGAGCTCCTGGAGGATGCAGGTGATGTCCCACGCCGAACGGAAGATTGCAACTGGGTTTACATGTCCGTAGTCCACCAACAAGCCTTGGCACAGGCAAAACTCGCGGTTGGCAGAAAGTGGTGCTGCCAGGGACCAGCCAGGCCTAGGAGGACTCAACCCAGGAGGTGGAGTCAGAGGGAGACCTCAGCGTTGCAGAGACCCCACAGAAGCACAGGCAGCATGCACAGGAGTCCCACAGGATAGGGACACAGAAGGTGCAAATGGAGCCCAAACAGCACTATGAAAGTGAGTTCCACGTCACAGCAGAGTCACTCAGGGAGCTGTGCATAGCAGGAAGGAGTGCTGGGGGCTGGAGCTACCCGAAAGTTGATGACCCCTTGGAAGAAGTGCCAACAAGCCTTGGCAGCTGCAAAGGATGCAGTGCAAGGGGGTACCATCCTGCATGGGGAAGGCAAGGGCTTACCTCCACCCAAGTTGGACAGCTGGTAGAAAGGACCAGCTGGACCACTTCCAACCACCTCCCGTGTTGCCGTTCCATGCAGCTCAGCAGGAGAGGAGAACCACACAACCCGCCGTCTTTGCTGTTGGTGCCTGCAGATGCAAGGGAGTGACTCCTTCACTCAAAGGGAGAGTCCCTCTTCTTTCCTGTGCAGACTGAAGACGGGCTGTCCCCAGAGGATGCACAGCCAGGGAAACCTGGAAGGAGCCGAAGAAACAATGTTGCAGGCAAAGTCTTCTTCTTTGTTGCAGATTGTCGAGTCCTGGAGAATCCATATGCATTTTCTTTGGACAGAAGTTGAAGTAAGGGATGCAGAGGAATCCTGCTGGAATATTGTAAGCCAAATCTGATAACCCACCCAAAAGAGAGACCCTAAATATCCCTTAAAGGGGGATTGGTCACTTAGCTGGGTAACCACCTATCGGGACAGGGGGATTCTGACAACACCTGCGTGGCCAAGCCACTTAGATGCTCCGAGAGTTTCCTGCCAACCTTGGATTCAGGATGGCAGAACCCAGGGACCCTTTGCTAGAGCTCTGGGCACCACCCCTGGGGTGGTGATGGAGTGGCCACTACCCTTTCCATTGTCCAGTTTCGCGCCAGAGCAGGGACTGGAGGTCCCAGAACCAGTGTAGACTGGTTTATGGATGGAGGGCACCAAATGTGCTCTTCAAAGCATACCAGTGGCTTGGGGAGGCTACCCTTCCCAAGCCATGTAACACCTATTTCCAAAAGGAGAGGGTGTAACACCATTCTGGGCTTGAGCTGCTGAAACAACAATAGGGCAGAAACCTGCCTGTGAGGTGGCAGCAGCTTGGGCTGCTTGACAAACCTCAGAAGGCTGTGGAAGCAATGCTGGGGGTCCTCAAAGGAGCCCCCAGAGTGCATGGAATCATTCAACAAATATTTGCAAACGTATTGGGGTATGATTCCAACATGATTGATACCAAACATGCCTAGGTTCGGAATTACCATTATGTAGCTGGACCTATGTCCAGTACACGCGTAAAATGACATCCCAACAATCATAAATCCAGGAAAGTGGGTCTGGAGTTTGTGGAGGCACCTCTGCTAGTGCAGGGGTGACCTCACACACAGGTACATGTACCCAGCCCTCTGGGCTAAGAGGGCTTCCCATAGGGGTGACTTATAGTGACTTGGTGCAGTGACCTTTAATGAAAACGGGAGCATGCACTCATTTCACGCAGACTACAATGGCAGGCCTGCGGAACCCTTTGCATGGGCTCCCTGTGGGTGACAGAATAACTACTGTAGCCCATAGGGATTCCCCAGAACCCCCATGCCCTGGGTACCTGGGTACCGTATACTAGGGGCTTACATGGGGGCACCAGTACGCCAATTGTGGGATGGAGACAGAGTTTTGGGAGAGAAAGCATAATCACTGGGGTCCTGGTTAGCAGGATCCCAGTGAACACAGTCAAACACACTGACATCAAGCAGAAAAGGGGGTAACCATTGCAAGAAAGAGGGTACTTTCCTACATGAAAGAGTAGCTTTTTTTCTCACTAGAGGATGGGAAGTGAATGGTTCACCAAGAGCTACATCTTGCTTAGAAGTTAGCTCAAACTCCTGTTCGTCTCACTTCAGGAAGAACTGTTGCTGGTTGAAGCTCCTGTTGTTCCCTTTGTTCAGTCTCCTGAAATGATTGGGTACTTTGTGGCTGAGACAAATCCAGTTCAGTCTCACTGCTTGTCACCATTATTGTAGTGGCTTCTCCTCTGACAGGCATGGTCTTGAGTTTAGGTTGTAGTGGTGTTGTTGATGCAGAGTGCTGCTCCCAGTTTGCTGCCTAGAGAATGGTGTTGCTGGCACACCATGTTTCCTGGAAAAGTTGGAGGATGGTATTGCCAGCGGTGGCAGTCCACTTTTTCTTCTCCTCACGGGCCACTTTCTTGACAGGAATACCTTTCGCTGGGGCTATCTTTAAGCTCATTTGCCACTTAGCTGCACAAGGGAAAGCAGGCAGAGAAGGACTCAGGTGGCGTGGTGTCACTTTGTGCCGGCCTTCTGTCTGGCAGTACTGTGAGTGATATCACTTGCACACCTAAAAGCACACAAACAAGAAAAACATTTAGTGAAATGTGGCATTTTTGCAGTTTGATATGTGTAGACAGACAATATAATTCAATGAGATTCTCCAAAATAATTAACAACAATATTGCGTCCGATCACCATTCCAATCCAAACCATAACATAATATTGCAATTAGGATAACCACAATATACCCATTTACAAGTTAGATTTGTACCTGTGTCTATGGCCTAAGATACCTACGACAGGTAGGGGGTGCAGTGAAAAATGGAACAATCCTTAAAAAAGTGAATGCTGGGGTGCGTCAGTGGCTTAAGAGATCTATTGCAGTCTGGGGGTTGCCAGGAAAAATTTGACTATCCTTAAAAATTGAATGCTGAGGTGCATCTATGGCTTAAGAGACCTATATCAGGCCGGGGGTGCAGGGAAAAATGGAATAATCCTTACAAAAGTGAATGCTGATGTGAGCCTATGGTCTAAGAGATCTATGGCAGGCAGGCGGTGCAGGCCAGGATACGATGGAATAATCCTTAAAAGGCGAATGCTGGTGTGCCCAAACAGTCAAAGAGGCTTATTGCAGGCTGGGGATGTACATCAGTGAAAAATGGAATAATCCTTAACAATGTGAATGCTGGTATGTTCTATTGGCCTAAGAAACCTATGAGAGGCTGGCAATGCAGGGAAAAGTGGAAGGATCCTTAAAAAGGTGAATGCTGGTATAAGCCTATAGTCAAAGAAACCTGAGGCAGGCTGAGGTGCAGGGGAACATTAAATAATCCTTAAAGTGAATCCTAGTGTGCACCTGTGGCCTAAGAGACCTATAGCAGGCAGGGGGTAAAGGCTAGGGAAAAATGAAATAGTCCTTAAAAAGGTGAACATTAGTCTGTGCCTATGGCCTAAGAGATCTAAGGGAGGCTTGATGTTCCACGGGCAAATTGAATAATCCTTAAAAAAGTGAATGCTGGTATTCACCTGTGGCCCAAGAGACCTTTGACAGGTGGGGGTAGTACACCAGGTAAACAATGAATAATCCTTAAAAAGGTGAATGATGCTTTGCGCCTAAATGCCTGAGCTAGCTATAACAGCAAGTGGTGCAGGCCTGGGAAAAAGTGTATGATCCTTAATGATGTTAATTCCTATGTGCACCTGTGGTCTAAGAGTCCTATGGTAGACAGGGGCTGAAGAGAAAAATGTAATAATAAACTTTAAAAAAGTAATTGCTAGTGTCTCACTAGGAACTATGAAAAATCCTTTAGGAGGCAAAGAGATTTAGGGGACAATGGGAACAATCATATGAATACTGTATATATATACTATGATGATCCTCAAACTCTTTAAACTGATGTCAGTGAAAAATGTAAAAAAAAAAGAGAAAAAACAAAAACAAAAATGCAAAGCCCTTTTCAATGTCCCTAGAATATGGCTTAGAAAAAGGATTTAACACACTAGTTACATGTTCAAACACCAACATGCAAGGTGGCATGGACAACAAAGTACATATACATAGGCATATGGCAAAAGCACACTGGCTGACTGCACAAAAATGTCTGCCAGTTCCAAGGTCAACAAATTTGCAAGGAGGCATGGACACCAAAAAACACATGCAGGGCTATGGCAAAAGCACACTGACTGACTACACAAAATGGCCACCGGCCACATGGTCAAACAACAAGCAATGAGGCATGCACAGCGCTGAACACCTGCAGGGATAAGGCAGAAACACACTGGCTGAATACTCAAATTTGCTGCTGGCCACACAGTCAAACTACATGCAAGGAGTCATGAAAAACAAGGAACACATGCAGGCCTATGGCAAAAGCACACTGGTCAGATACACAAAACGGCTGCTGGCCACATGGGCAAACAACAACAAGCAAGGATGCATGGACAGCGAACACATTGAGGTCCATCATTGCACAAAATGGTTGCTGGACACATGACATAGAGAACAAAGATAGAATGGTGGTCTATGGCAAACACCTTTCACCTCAAAATCCAAATGAGACGAGACCAGGAGATAAACAAAGCACTAGGAGGAGGCTTCGGGACAAGAAGAGGAAGTTGCATTCTCTGTGGCACTTCCTTCCTGTTGAAGAAAAAAAATATATTTTTGTACTAAAACTTGTGATCACCAGTATCACAAAATGTTGCTGAAAGGCTCCGTGATGACCGGAACTTGCGCTAGCGGCTGGCAAATGTCACTTGCAAGCACTCATTACTCAGCCCTGAGTTGTTCAAGTGAACCGCGCAAGGTGCCAATGGGAGAATAATTCCTACTCGTGGCGATTGGCAGTACTTGGCAGGAGTTACTAAATTCCACCAACCCCCTTGAGCAGAAATATATATCTATTTCCTCCTAGTTAATAGGAGGGCTGTGCAAAATTATAATTAGGGCATGAGAACTTATGCCTGTGAAACATTTACCATGCCTACATTGTTGGTACTAAATGTGGCATGCAGTCGGCCCTTGTGACATTTTCTACTTCAAAATATGTAAACAAAACATGCCATTTTCTTAACACTATAACTACTGAATCTCTCCCCACAACTCTCCCCTCACTTCCCTGCCAGTGCTGAACCATCTTTGTTGTCTGTTTGAGGTAGTTCGCACTTAGGCCTCTCTAATATTTTGCCCACATGAAGTATCCCGTCCAAACTTGCATCATATTTTGTATAATATTTTCCCACCATCCTGGGGATTCTACAGGTACCCAGGATTTATGGATTGTCCTGGAGGGGCCCAAGAAAATAAACAAAGTATGGATACATTTTGAGTTTTTTGGGAAAAATATGCTCTGGATAATTGTCTGTTTCTTCTTCATAAAAATGGCATCAAAGAATGGTTTGCTGTGCTAGAGTCACAGTCTTCCAGCTTTCACAAACACGTAGAGCTGAATCAAAAAACCTAACTGTTTTACAACAATTTTTGCATTTTTTAAAAGAAGTCGCCCCTTTTTGGGTTTTCTACCTGCTTCCAGTTTGTGGTGTAAACTAGTGTGAAACTCAGGTGTTAGCCAGGAAATTTCTAAAAGTTAGACAAGATTCCAGAATCAGGTAGGGGTCATGTGTGTAGGTCCCTCAAGGTTTCCCCAAAGAAACTAACTCTTGAAATATGGAAAATGAGTATGAAAAATGTCTTTCTTTTACAACATTATATTTTTTCAAAATGTCTTCTTTCTTACTCACTGGTTTATGTTTTGAAGGCAACAATACAGCAGAATCCAATTGGTAATAACAAATGTTCTACTATTCCATATTAACACATAACTTACAATTAAAATGGTATCTCACTTATGTGATTAGGTTAAGTGCCCACAACAAGAAACAGGCCAAAATGCAACATTAATGCATCACATTTTTTCTACTGCTGTGGATTTTCCAACCATAGGTCAGATGGCAACTTTAAAAACATAGCAAGCCTATACATTTCTTAAAACTAGATAGCTAAGGGAATCTAGGCAGGGTGACCTACATGGCTCCTGCAAGATGTGTTTACCTAGAATCTCCTGCAAACCTCCAACTTTGACTAAAAAAACACATTTTCCTCACATTTCTGTGATGGAATGTTCTGGAACCAAAGACTCCTTTAAAGACCAGGCCCTGAGGAGAGAGTGCAGGAGGCCAGATACTTTCTCTTGTCCCTCTCTGGCACTCAGCGTGGCTGGATTACAAGAATGGGTGGTGTTCTGACGGGTATGGGGTGAGGATCTCTGGGACCTGGTAGCTGTGTGCTGGCCTGCCATGCCCCAAAGAGCTTAGGATGAGCTCCGCAAGACTGGGATTGTCATCTGCTCGGGAGGGTGATGTATGTCACCTGTTGTCATAGAACAGCTTTCGTCTCTTCAGCTGAATTCCATCTGACTCATACACTGCTGAAAAAGTGAACATCAATAAAAGGTTGCGCATATGATTCATACTTTTCACAAGCAATGGTCAAAGGCAGGTCACCCAATGCAACTAAGTGCTTAGAAGGAATGGCCCAGAGCTCGTTTTCATATAAATCAATCAATCAATCAATCAATTTGTAAAGCGCGCTACATACCTGTGAGGGTTTCAAGGCGCTGGGGGGGGGGGAGGTGCTGCTACTGCTCGAAGAGCCAAGTCTTGAGGAGTTTTCTGAAGGAAAGAAGGTCCTGGGTCTGTCGTAGATCCGGTGGGAGGGTATTCGAGGTCTTGGCGGCGAGGTACAAGAATGATCTGCCGCCGGAAGATTTGCATCGGATGCGGGGGATGGGGGCGAGGTTAGCGGAGCGGAGATGTCGGGTGGGGGTGTAGAAGCTGAGTCTGTTGTTCAGGTATGATGGTCCGGTGTTGTGGAGTGCCTTGTGTGCGTGGGTGAGGAGCTTGAAGGTGATTCTCTTGTTGACGGGGAGCCAGTGAAGGTCTCTTAGGTGGGGAGTGATGTGGCAGTGGCGAGGGATGTTGAGGATGAGTCAGACGGAGGCGTTTTGGATGTGTTGGAGGCATTGGAGGAGTTTGGATGAGATACCGGTGTAGAGGGTGTTGCCGTAGTCGAGTCTGCTGCTGACGAGGGCCTGGGCTACTGTTTTTCTTGTTTCTGATGGGATCCATTTGTAAACACTGCGAAGCATGCGGAGGGTGTTGTAGCAGAAGGAGGAGATGGCACTGACCTGCTTTGAAATGGAGAATGAGGAGTCGAGGGTGAAGCCGAGGTTTTGTGGGCTGTCGGTGAGTGGACCCAGCGTGGACGGCCACCATGAGTTGTCCCAGACGGAGGGGTATGCGCCCGTGGATGAGGACCTCTGTTTTGTCCAAGTTCAGTTTTAGCCAGCTGTCTCTCATTCAGTCGGCAAAGGCTTTTAATCCCTCGTGGAGGTTGGTTTTGGCGGTGTGCGGGTCCTTGGTGAGGGAGAGGATGAGTTGGGTGTCGTCGGCGTAGGAGATGATGTTGAGGTTGTGCTGGCGGGCCACTTGTGCGAGGGGGGCCATGTAGATTTTGAACAGCGTTGGGCTGAGGGATGAGCCCTGGGGCAGGCCGCAGATGATGTTGAAGGCTTTGGATTGGTACGGGGTAAGGCGGACTCTTTGGGTTTTGCCGGTGAGGAAGGATGTGGTCCATTCGAGGGCTTGGTCCTGAATTCCTGCTGCGTGGAGGCGGGATTTTAGGGTGTGGTGACAGACGGTGTCAAAGGCGTCTGATATGTCTAGGAGGATGAAGGATGATGTTTCTCCATTGTCGAGGTGGCTTCTGATGTCGTCTGTGGTGGCGAGGAGGGCGGTTTCAGTGCTGTGGTTGCGTCGGAAGCCAGACTGGGAGGGGTTGAGGATGTTGTTGTCTCATAATGTTTATGACTGAAGGTTTTGACAACACCAGCCATGAACGTGGCAATCGTGACTGCACCAGACCTACAAAGTGGCAATCATCTTAAAGGAAGTTTCAAGAAAAAGTTAAAAACCTAAGATCAGCAAGCAATGTCTGGGAGAAGGAACTAAATGAGATCCACCACAGTAGTGAGAACATCACCAATAGCCATCAAGTGAAGAAGTGATACCTCCTTGACTGAATCGTTCTGTGCATTTGATGTGATTTTATTTCTAAAGAGCGCTACTCACCAGTCAGGGTCTCAAGGCGCTGGGGTGGGGGGGGAAGCTATTGGTCGAATAGCCATGTCTTGAGGTGTTTTCTGAAGGCCAGGAGGTCTTGGGTCTGGTGTAGTTGGAGCGGTAGGGAGTTCCAGGTCTTGGCGGCGAGGTAAGAGAAGGATCTTCCTCCGGTGGTGGTGAGGTGAATGCGGGGGACAGAGGCGAGGGCGAGGCTGGCGGACGGGGGTGTGGAAGGTGAGTCTGTCGTTGAGGTAGGCCGGACCTGTGTTGTGGAGGGCTTTGTGTGTGTGGGTGAGTAGTTTGAAGGTAATCCTCTTCGATACGGGTAGCCAGTGTAGCTCTCTGAGGTGGACAGAGATATGGTTTTGGCGTGGGATGTCCTGATGTCATCTGTGGCAGCAATGAGTGCGGTCTCCATGCTGTGGTTCTTGCGAAATCTGGTTTGGGAGGTATTGAGCGCTTTGCTGTCCTCCAGGTAGAGGGAAAGTTTGCTGTTCACAATATTTTCAATGACCTTCGATGGGAAGGGGAGGAGGGAGATAGGTCGGTAGTTAATAGGGTTGGATCTGCTTTGGGTTTCTTCAACAGGGCGTTGACGTTGGCGTGTTTCCATCTCTCCGGGAAGGTGGCTGTCTCGAAGGAGCTGTTGATGATTGCACAGAGGTGGGGTGCGATGATGTTGCTGGCTTTGTTGAAGATCTGGTGCGGGCAGGGGTCCGAAGGGGAGCCGGAGTGGATGGAGGCCATGGAGTTGATGGAGTCTTCATTGTTGACGTGGGTCCAGGAGCATGGTGGGTTGTTATTGTTTGATGCGTTGGGTTCGTGGTTGTCCGTGGTTGACTGATGGGTCTGGGGTTCGAAGCTGTTGTGGATGTCCTCGATCTTTCGACAGAAGTGAGTGGCGAGGGAGTTACAGAGTTCCAGTGATGGCGAAGGTTCGTGGGAGCAGGTCCTGGGGTTGGAGAGTTATTTGATGATGCCGAAGAGCTCTTTGTTGTATCCATCCCTTATCTTGACATCCCAAACCTAATGTTCTTGGCTTCTGGTTGTAACTTATTATTTTGACACAGCAGCTCCCATTTTTTTTATCCTTGTAAATTTAGCAAATGTTGTTTCATAAACTGACTACTTTCATGCATAGGCTAAAGTGGACAAATGCTTAATAACATTGTTGGAAAATTTGAAATATTAAATATTGAAGATATCAATCAATACAAGAGCTGGTACAGTGGTCAGAATAAGACCTTGGGTGGGGCCATACCACAGTTTGTCACTCTCGGAAACCCCCATTTTTCAAATTAATGGCCCTCATTACAACCCTGGCGGTCGGTGTTAAAGCGGCGATAATACCGGCAACAGGCCGGCAGAAAAAAAAATGGGATTCTGACCGTGGCGGAAACCGCCAACATAAACAGCCACTTTAACACTCTGACCACCACGGTGGTACAAACAAACAGCGCGGCGGACACTGCCAACAGACAGGCGGGAGGCAATGTACCGCCCACCATATCACAACAGGCCTATCCGCCACCTTTTCCGGGGCGGAACCAACGCAAATAAAAACACAACGGAAACAGTACACAGAAGGGAAAACACTCACCTCTCCACACCCCACGAGGAACCAGGACGCCATGGAGCCCGAATTGCAGATACTGCCGGCGATGGTCTTCTTGCTCCTCTATCAGGAGCTCCAATGACGGTGGTGACGACCACGGTGAGTACTTTACCTACAACACAGGGGAGGGGGGAGGAAAAAGAGAGTGACACACACATGCAACACACAACACCCCCACCCTCACCCTCACCCACAACAGCATACACACAAACACATGCTGCAACATTACAAATACACCCCCAACCCCCTGGAAGAATGCAAGGACAAAAGGAACGAGTTGAACTAATGTAATCATGTGAAATATCATCATCAAAATGCTAAATCCAGTATATACAATTATGTACACCAAATACACAAGTAGATAGTGCACCAATCATTGTCCATGGACCACTGGGCCCAAAATGCATGGGCGAGGCCCACACTAGATACCTGACTCCAAACGGAGAGAACACAGGAGGGGCATCACATAGAAAATATACAGGCACCTCAGGGGGAGGGGGGCACCTCAGCCTGATGAACGCACAACGCCACTGCTCCACGAAGGGGCTCCATGCCCACAGTTTGGTCCTGGGGAGTGCAAAGCCACAGTCTCTCAAGTCTTTCCACTGGGTAGTTTGCCCACTGCTTTACCCTGGGGAGTGCAAAGCCACAGTCTCTCAAGTCTTTCCAGTGGGTGGGTTGCCCACTGCTTTATCCCGGGGAGTGCAAAGGTGTGCAGCAATTGGGCTTAGGCCTTGTACCCCATGGGCATGTGATTAATCTAGGAACTATAAGTGCATGGCATTGTGCAGAGGGCTGCTGTGTCTGTTTTGTCCGCCAACTGTAGTGGTGTTGCATGCACTGAACATGTCTTTCTCCTGTCCCCCCCCCCCCTTTTTGTGGTCTCCCTGTTCTTGTGTGCAATAACATCATGAGGCGGAGGAGCATTGGCACCGGAGCAGGAGGGAGCTGCATCCCACTTGGCCCTGGAGGGCAAAACAATGGAGTCTGAAGCCACCAGTGGGACAGAGGGAGAGGGGAGCAGAGACCAGTGACAGTGACTCCTCTTCTGATGGGAGCTCCTTTGCATCTCCTTCTCCCCAGGCACCTCGGGCCCTGCCCAGTCAGCCCTGCTGCCCTCAGTGAGGAGGCTATTGACCTCCTGAGATCCCTCACTGTTGTCTACCAACCTGAATGCCATCCAGGGTGTTGAGAGGCATTTGCAATAAACAAATGCATACCTGGAGGGCATTCATTCTGACCAGGCAGCCCAACAGAGAGCATTTCAGGCTCTGGCCTCAGCACTGATGGCAGCCATTGTCCCTGTGTCCAGCCTCCCCCTCCAACTTCCTCCTCCCAGACCCAATCCCCTGTACCTTAGCCTATCCCAAGCACACCATCAGACCAGCATGCACACACATCAACACACAAGAGTGGCTCAGGCAAACATAAGCACCACACATCTCACAGGCACTCACACAAGCATCATACCCATGCACACATACAAACATCCACTGCCTCCACTGCGTCCCCCTCCTCCACGTCTCCCTTCTCCCTCCCAGTCTCGTCTCCACTCACACCTGCATGCACTACATCCTCAGCCACTACCTCCATCACCAGCACGCCCATCACCACACACCGCTGACATGCACTCACCACCCCCACTACCATTCACACATCCCCAGTGTCTTCTCCCAGTGTGTCTGTGAGCCCTCCTCCTAAAGTAAACAAATGCAGGCACACACCCACCCAATAGCCATCCACCTCACAACAGCCTCCAGCCCATGCACCTTCACCCAAATTCAGCAGACGTATACCTCCTACAACCACTACCTCTACCTCATTAGCAAACCCCCTCATTCTACCCGTCCCAGTGTGTCTAAAAAACTTTTCCTGGCTAACACTGACCTCTTCCCTACACCTCCCCCCTCGTCCTTCCCCTAGGGCCAGGCTTTCCAGGTCCCAGCCCAGCACCTCAGCCACCACATCCCCAGGCACAGTGGTGCCAGCAACTGCAGGGTCATGGAGTGCGCCAACCATCGGGGCTGCCAGTGTGCCATGGAGTGAGGGCAAGGACATTCCGACGCCAAGTGGGATGCAGCTCCCTCCTGCTCTGGTGCCAATGCTCCTCCGCCTGATGATGTTATTGCACACAAGAACAGGGAGACCACAAAAAGGGGGGGGGGACAGGAGAAAGACATGATCAGTGCATGCAACACCACTACCGTTGGCGGACAAAACAGACACAGCAGCCCTCTGCACAATGCCATGCACTTATAGTTCCTAGATTAATCACATGCCCATGGGGTACAAGGCCTAAGCCCAATTGCTGCACACCTTGAAGTCACAGGAGCCTGACTAGGTGTAGATGGCACTAACCACTAGTGGGGTTGGGGTGCCACAGAGCCTGCCTCACAAGGGACCTTGCCTACCAAGATCGCCCGGGCCTAGGGGAACCCAATGCCCACCTCCCCCACCCAGACACCTCGTAATGCACGCAGAGTCAGCTGAATGAGAGTGTACTTACCCCCTTGTGGCTGCTGTGATGCCTTCTAGCGCAAATCCAACTCCGGATACACCACCGCCAAGATCAAGAAAATCAGGGGGTCATGGTGCGATGGGCACCCCTCCCATGTTGGGAGGCCATCCCCAGCTGGGCCTCTGCCGTCTTCTTGCTCCAGCGGCACAGGTCCTCCCATCTTTTACAGCAGTGGGTGATCCGTCTGTGGTGGACCCCAAGGGTCCAGACGTCCTTGGCGATGGCACGCCAAATAGCCTTCTTCTGGTGGGCGCTGACCTAGAGGAATAGTAGAGGGGGAAAGGAAAATCATTACCCGTCCGGACCGCCATACTCATTGACCCACGTTCCCACCCTTGGCCTGACGCATATACACTCACTCTCCGTACATGCAGGCCTCAGCCCCCCACCATTTATCTTCCATCCACACCATTCCAAACAGGCATTGCCCATACAGCATGCTCACAATGTACTCACCTGTTTGTCTGGAGGACCGTACAGTTGTGTGTACTGGAGGAGGACCCCATCCACTAGTTTCTCCAACTCCTCTGAAGTGAAGGCAGGGGCCCTTTCCCCAGACACATGAGCCATCATCGCTTCCAGACACAGGTCACAGCACCACTTGCAGTGTAGGTCCTCTCCTGTTGAAGGTCAGGTATCAAGTGAGTGAACAGACAGAAAATGGCGGTCACGTATGTGGCGGTGCGTACCGTCACCACTGGCGTACATCGTCATTCGCTCCTCGGACCCATAGGGTCCCATGTTAACCAATGCTGGATTGCTCCACGGTCTTCGACCGCCCACCGCAACAGTGTACAACGCCAGCGCAGTTACCTCATATCCCCTTGTCCTACCTTACATGTCAGGCAGCCGCCATTTCAGGGGGCCACATGGCATTAATATTAATTGCATCACACCAATGTAGGCCTTGAATACACACAGTTACAGGTGCATTGCAGATTAATAAATGTGTGCAAATTACATTTTGTGATACCTCAGTGTTGGCTGACTCTCTGCTCGCAGTTCTCGTCCATAGGGCACGTCTGCTGGGGCAGGTGATGAGATGGCGGCATCCTCCGGTGTACAGACCGCTGGTGGACCTGTCGACAATGGAAGAGAGACACATAATAGTCACCTACAGACTTAATTGTGCAACAATCCATGAACTGTGTGCCTAGTTGGAGCCAGACCTGATGTCAGCTATCCGCCATCCCACAGGAATCTCCCCTCTAGTGCAGGTCCTGTTAGTACTCCATTTCCTGGCAAGTGGTTCCTTTCAAACAACAGTGGCCATTGCATCAGGGATGTCCCAGCCAATGTTCTCTAACGTGTTGTCCAGAGTGTTGTCTGCCCTGCTGAAACACATGCGCAGCTGCATCGTGTTCCCTCAGGGGGAGGATTTGCCCACAGTGAAAAGTGACTACTATGCCCTGGGACATATCTCCAACATCATTGGTGCCATTGAATGGACACATGTGACCTTGGTACCCCCCCCTGCAGGAGCGAACAGGTGTACAGAAACCGGAAGAGCTTCCATTCTATGAATGTGCACGTGGTGTGTTTGGCAGACCAGTACATCTCCCATATGAATGCCAAATTTCCTGGCTCAATGCATGACGCTTGCATTTTGAGGAATAGCAGCATCCCTTATGTGATGGGGCAACTCCAGAGGCACCGTGTGTGGCTAATAGGTGAGGACAAGGACCCTATACAGTGTGAATAGGTGTCTGGGTATGGGGTTGTCCCTACGGGTTAGTGTGTGTCTAACAGTTGTCCCTCCATATTTGCAGGTGACTCTGGTTACCCCAACCTGTCATGGCTACTGACACCAGTGAGAAATCCCAGGACAAAGGCAGAGGAACACTACAATGAGACACATGGGCGAACTAGGAGGGTGATTGAACGCACCTTCGGCCTCCGGCTTGGTATTGGGATGGGTGGGTTGTGATAGTGGGGCATATGTGAGGTGTCGGAGTGATGGGGGTGAGGGTGGGAGTATATGATGGCATACAGGTAGGGTGGGGGGATGAGTTAGTAAAGATTTGAATTACCAGAGTCCAGTCCTCCTGCTACTCCTGCGAGGCTCTCAGGATGCAGTATTGCCAAGACCTGCTCCTCCCATATTGTTAGTTGTGGGGGTCCACCGCCAGTCCTCTGTACAGCAATATGGTGTCTAGAGACTACGGAACGCACCTTACCCCGTAGGTCATTTCACCTCTTCCTGATGTCATTGTTAGTTCTTGGATGCTGTCCCACTGCGTTGACCCTGTCGACAATTCTGCGCCATAGCTCCATCTTCCTTGCAATGGAGGTGTGCTGCACCTGTGATCTGAATAGCTGTGGCTCTACCCGGATGATTTCCTCCACCCTGACGCTGAGCTCCTCCTCAGAGAGCCTGGGGTGTCGTTGAGGTGCAATGATGTGGTGTGGGTGATGTGTGAGGTGGTGTGTGTTGTGATGTGGGAGGGGATGTGTTGGTGTGTGTTGTTTGAGGTGCGTGGATGTTGTGTAAGTGATGGTGTTGGGTGTCTGTGGATGCTGGTGTTGTTTATTGTGGTGTCTCTCTCTGGCGTGGTTTCAGAAATCTGGTACTAAGGGTTTGTGGGTGATGTGGGTGTGTGCTTTATATTGTATTGGGTGTGTGGGTGTGGTGTGTGTATGTGTGTCAGGTGTGTGTATTTTGAATTGTCCAATGTGGTTGTGTTTTGTAAATGTGTGTGTATTTTGAGCGCGGCGGTGTGTACCGCCAATGGAATACCGCGGTTGAAAGACCACCGCGTGGATTCGTGGGTTGTGATAGGGTGGGCGTATTCCTGTTGGTGTGACGGTGTCAGTTTTGTTATCACCAGTTTATCACTGACCTTTGGTGTGGCAGACTTGTGTGGGTGTCTGGATTATGGCGGATTCCGAGCTGTGGGTCGTAATAGCTGAAGCGGAATTCCGAGGCCGCAGCGGTATGTTGGCGGTCTTCTGCGCGGTGGTAAGCGGCATTTACCGCCAGGGTTGTAATGAGGGCCTATATGCTTTGACTACATCTTCCTCCCAGGAGCTCAAGCTCTTAACCTTGGCTATTTTGCTAAATGTTGCTCTTTGAGCTCTTTCTCCTCCCATCTTACTGTGCTCTACATTAATACAATCTTTTGGATATGCATTTTTGGCATGCTCTCTCTCTCAATGTTTCTTTCTCTTGGTGTGCCTTCTTTTACCAAAATAGCCATATCTTGAACATAAGTGACAAAACCATTCTACCCTTTTCTCTATCTGCACTTTCCCTCAGATGCAGGTTGGCACTTTAGAAAGAAGTGGACAATTGATTTGTAGATACTTTCTTCAACACATCTCTTTTCAAATTAAAAGCATGGATCACAGAAAATAAAAAGTACATGTTCTGTGAGGCTAGTATCTTTGTCAGTTCTGAATGCCACCGTCTTTAGGGCCTATTCACATAAGTATTTACTGCTGAAAGTGCATATTTTCCACTGCAGAATTCACAAAGGGATCTATGGTGGCATAAATGAATGTGCTACTGTGGATTTTTCTGCCATTTGTGAGAAGACATCTGCGCTGATTAATCCCACTAACAAGATGGGAAGTCTGTATTTCAGGCCATGTTTTGCCTTCAGATTTTAGGAATGCTCACCAGTATGTATATTGCTGGGCATTCCCAAATTTCTCATCATTTTACCCTGGAAAAGACCTGCGATTTGGACAAAATGAGCATTGTAGTAATTCCTCTTCAAGGATGGCAAGGGGAATGTATCACACACATATTTTTGGGGATATTGCAGGGAAATACTTTCTCCACAGCAAAAACATTTACCCTGCCCAGAAAGAAAATGTGAATTTGCCCAGGGGGCCCCATTCTCACTGTGTGAAAATCATCAGTGTATAAATATACACAGAAAATGAGACATCATCAGCTTTCACATGATGTGCCTTGTAGTACACTTGTAACCCTGTGCCTGGGGAAGTTTTCCAGATCTGCTCCTGGTAAGGTTTTCGAACAGGAAAACAAGTAAATGTTCATTTAGGAATGACTGTAGATTGCTGCCCCTATGTATACATTTCTCTTTCTCAATAGGCCCATTTGTGTTCTCTTATCTGTCAGTCAATGCTGTTTATTGGGGCTAATTCAAACAGTAAGACCAAGCAAGAACAGTAAACTTAATTTCTGGTCAGGAGCATAGCTACCATTGATCCAGCAGGTACAGTGGCACTGGGCCTCAGAACTTCTATTGAACCTTGAAAATTGCTGTATTTTACTACCCCAAGATTTATAAAAAATGCAATTTTCCTCGGCCCTTGCCATTTCTGCTATGCTACTATTTCTTGTGAATATTTCTCTCATCTATTTGTAGCTGGTGAAAGGAAGAACATTAAACATTTGCCAGTATTGATAACTTGGTGGTGCGTACTTCTCTTTGCTGTGTTAGGCTATAGAGTGCTTTTGGCATACTGAATATATTTGCTGGTACTATTAAATACTTGTTTTGAAGATTTTATTTTTCATGTTCTTACTCTTTGTTAAATATACATTTTGTAGATTTCTGCACTCACTCTTTAGAGTACATATTTGCTTTTGAGAAGTGCTGGTACGCTCCAATTTAAATGTGTTGCAGAAGAGCTGAGCGGAGCAGGTATTCTCCTTTTCAAATTTAAATACAGTCACTACTGAGAACCAAGCAGTACCTGCCCATGTAAAGCAGAGACTTAGCCACCTAACTAAGTTATAGATTTATCAGACATTATGTGGCAACTCAACACTTTTGTGTTTCCAGCGTTGAGGGCTCATCAACTTTAAGTGTACATGAGTGTCTGGTGTTTTTGGCAAATTATTGTTGATGGAAAATGTCTAAACTAACAACAGAGCAATTAACAGGCAGAATGGTAGGTTGAAAGCACTTGCACCTAGGTGACCACCTAAACTTTTGTTTTGTTTTACTCTTTTGCAGGAGCCTACAATCTTTCTTCTGGTTTGCAGTCCCATACAAGTGAGGACTCATCACATGTGTATTCAACATTGCAATGACAATAAGACTTATATAGATATTTGAATGATGAAGAGCCTTTGAATAATGCCCCTTCTGGACTACACGCCCCTGTATCAAATTGTTTAGTTTGAAATTATGGAATAAATAGGAAATTACAGCTTTAGATATATAAGGATTAAAAATAGTTTTAAAATACTTGTTCTTTTGTACAGGAGAATCTTGCATTTAATGTTTCCCTCTCTGTTTGGATAAGATCTGACACATATTGACATTGATTTCAAAGAGGTGGTGCTTGGTCATCATGTGTTATTCTAAGTGCAGTTCTCCTGATGACATTTGAGATCTTAGAATAGATGCTGCAGTCTTTGACAAAGCTTTTTTGCATGTAGGCTTTGAGTTACCTCAGGTCATCATTAAGTAGTCCCAGGGGGACTGATGGGAACATATGTGTCTTTGAAGATGTGAGTAGTTAAAACGGCATTGTGTATCATCATGCTGATGTATGTTTTTCAAAAGATGCATCTCCTCCTGAGTGAATATGTACTAAAAATGTTAGTCACTATGACAGCATCCTCTCCCAGCTCTCATACCACACAGGCACAGGTAGAAGCTATTAGCCCAGTCATTACACATTATTCGCAAATCTATTGCCTTCCACACCGGAGAGACTGCAGGAAAAAAGTGTGTATATGGGAAAGATCATCAGGTTAGCATATCTTTAGGGGGCTATGGGTGTGAACAGTAGGTACATAACCATAGCAGAGGGGAGTGTGGATAGTCGAACATTCATACAGCTTTAATTGGTATGTGAGAAAAGATTCACAAGCATATGTGTCACCTAGATGTGTTGGAGTCATTAAATCTGCAATCATATAAGTGTTTGGGGCTTAGTTTATGAAAGTATGTTTGTATGGATTTTTAAGATAATTAAGTGTATCAGTATGTGGGGTTAAGGTATAACGATAATACAGTTAGTTGTAGCTAGAATTAGAGGCTCGTCCTAAGCTAGTCAGATAGATAGATATTTTGTTGGAATGTTAACAAAATCAGCCTATTTGTGACTGGCTTGATAATGCAGCTGTCTGCAATATGCATTGCAACCCATTTTTAAAAAATGCCTCCTGTCTCAATGAAATGCAAGCTTTTGGCACAAACCTCAGTTTACCAATGTTAGTAAATAGGTATGTGTGTAAAACCCCATGGGTGGTTGCATACAAATGCTCATGTACCAATCATGGAATGTCTACAATATGCAGAGTAGTTCAAAGTAGTGCAGAGTAGCACAACTTTGCATCAATTGGGGGAACTTGTTTGCTTTGGATAGTAAATTCCATTTCCAAGACTTTGCACTGAATTTGTGCCTCTTTTGCTAGTATCTGGGCCTCAGACGTCTGCACAGAGAAAGTGAATGATTTTAAGACTGCCTTCTCCAGCAGCATGTGTCTAAGCACAAACATAATATGTAAAATAGGAAAATATTCTTTGTTGTTCACAAGCAGCACTGAAAAAAGGTGTATGATGTTTTCACATATACAACCTATGAATTGTCTGGGTAGATATCAACTAGCACGAGCCAATCAAAATCCAGCATTTTTGGTAGTGCACTGCTGTCTGGTTTACAAAATTCCATAAGCAGACATCTTTTCTTCTTCCAACATGGCGCTCGCCATGAACGCCGTGATCACGAACGCAGGATTACTCTGAGGAGTTCCCTATTAGGAATCTTGACTTTCTGCACTTAGAAATGAACTTGCTTTGAAGATCAACGCAAATGCCTTGAAAAAGCCCCAGGTGAACACACCACAAGGGGGCGAAACGTGTGTCAGCTGTTTCTTCTTGTACTCTCAGAAATAACCTCTATGGAGGCTGTTTCTTCTTGAACTCTCAGAAATAACCGCTATGGATGGGACCAATAAATGAACTTAACTCAAAATCGTGGATTTGATGTCTTATTATTTGAACACAAAAAATATTTCTGAATTTCTCATAGTGGGTTTTTGACTTGTTTGGAGCTTCCAATATTCCATAAGCACCTGATCAAACTGACTTTAAAACCTGGGTGCATTGTCAATTTTTTCACTGGTTTATAATGCACTCCAAAGCAAAAAAAAAATATGAATTATGACAATCGCATAATTTAGCCCGTAAGTAGTGCCAATCATGTAGCTGCATATTTTTCTTGTATTCTTCATGTATTCCTATTCAAAACGTGTAACAAAACCAAATGTAGCACTTTCCCAGATTTCACAACTACTCTCCTCTAGCTGCTTCACAAAGTCCCTTTCCCTTTCTCTAATAATTCCATTGTTTCTAGTGGATCTGCTCTGCTTGTCATAAAAGACATATAGAAGTTAAAATCATTCCTTGGGTTCTTCAGGAGTATAACCTCTAAGAATATTGCAAGCATTTTCTTTCCTTTGTGATCAAACTTTAGAACACTCATGAAGGAAAGTACAGACATATTTAAAATAATAAACTGACTGTATACGTTTGCACACACTTTCAGCAATGTTACTTGCTATTTTATCAGAGCGGTTTCATATCATCTTGGACTTAAACATGCCTTATCAATAACCGTATATAAAAGTGCAAATATGTTGGTAATTATTTGCATTTCAAACACATGGCCTATTACCTCATTCAATTTCCAATGGTTAATAAGGCATGATGTTAAAGCTTGCTTGGCTTTGTACCAGTACCCTCAGAGATATTTTCATTAAACAAATCTACCTGTTATTTAAAACTATATCATAACAAATGTTTGCAATAACTACAAATATTCCATCAGAACTACATTCATAAAATTTGTCACAAACGCAATGTGGAAAATAACTGTAACAGATGAATGCACATTGCCAATACTATGACCATATGAGCTTGTGCACAGCTATATGCATACTCACTACAGTGGTCTTTGTACAAAACGTAAGACATTTACTTCTCACCTGTCAGTGATATATCAGGAATGCTTCTAGACTCCTACTGACAAGTTGTGTGCATAGTGCAAAATATGAAGCCACCATGAAACTACACTATGAATATAATAGGAGTATAATGGTTGTTAAATTAATATTGTAATTCTGCAGTTTTGTACTACATATGTCTGGAATATTTATTATAATCAGTGGATTACATACTTGATGTTACACACTATAAATAAAAAGAATGTAACTCTGAGGAAACTTTTTTTCCTTCACTTGCATTGTCAATGTCTCTTTTATCTTAGTATCTTGCCCTTTCTCTCTCTAAATAAATGCCTTGTGTTTTTTTGCTTAGAAGGTCAGAGAGGCACAGTGAACCATTATTAAATGTTGAACTGTTTGGTTACCAGTATTTTATTTGTAATTAATTATATTTCATATATGTGGTTCTCATAAACAGGATCTAAGTAGGAAAACATGCCAATTGACGTGTACAAATTAGTTAACTCACTTCAGCTTCTAAAAACTGGCTCATCCATTCACCTCTACTTCTTCAGAAGTAAAGTTATTCATTCATGTAGGATTCCTGCTGAAGACTTTGTAGAATCCGGTGATGACAGTTTTGAAATGTAATACAAGTGTTAAAAGATAACTTACTCATGTGATTCTATGCTCTCCAAATTAAAATAGTCTAACCAAACTTTCACATGCAGAAACAATATAAAATGCAGCAACAATGTCAGATATGTTAAATTACTTCAAAGTTATTTGCAGATAAAAAGTGAATTAAATAACTATGAAGTCACTCAAATTAGATACATATCCAACTAAAATCAGTTAATACTTGGTGCATCTTTCATAGATGTATGTATTCAATATATTTCTTGATTAGTTACCTATACACACACATATAATGACTATAAGATTGGGTTTATGTACATGGCTGTAATCTACTCTTATTATATTGGCCTAATGCCATTCAGTGTACCTTATATATTTTCTTTGTATCGTGTTGCTTTTACAGTTGTATTAAATGTTTAATCTAAGCATTTGATTTATTGGTTTGGTTCACCATCATAGAATGAACTTAATGGAATGTCACAGAATTTTTTAGCTTGTAGATAAGTGATTATTTTTATGTCTACAATTACATATTATAATTTGAATGACTGAAATTACAAATAATGATTTGAATAAATGTATATTGTGACTAACAGTTTGCAAAGGAAAATTAAAGGGGAAATATTTTTAAATTAAATAAGACTAAAATAAAAAAATAAAAAACATAAGCATTTTAAATATGGTGGAAAATGAGGACAACACAGCTTAATGCATGAATTATGTTGTGGTGTTTTCCCAATCCTCAAGGCAAAAATACTGAATTCAGCAAGCAAAAGCATTGTAGGTTAGACCAGTGTTATATTTTTCATGAACTCAAGAAGATCAATGGACAGATTGACTGTTTAATGAAAAAAAAATACAACTACAAACATGTTTGCAATTTACACAGGAATTAAAAATGGTATCGTACTTGTGAAGTGTGAATACACTTGAGTTCCCTGTATTCGATATGAAGTGGACATTTCCAAAACATTATCTGTAGCAGGCCAAAGCATGTGGCTTCTGGCACATTCAGAACTGAGAACACAGTGCCAAGGTTATATATCGTGGGCTCAAGGGGTCGATTAAATTCTATATGATTAAAATAACCACACAAGATACAGTTACATGCTATCCGTCCACGTGTAAATGATGTACATGGTCAGTGGTTATTCTGAAAAAAGTGTTTAGAGTTGAGAGAAGGAGCGTCCCAGGAAATCATTGAACATAACGTTGAGAAATGCTGCATTCATTATTCACAGAACTCTTTGACACAAATATCTCAATATGAAATATTAAACCCTAAATACAGTAGGAAAAAGAAAAGCAAGTATCATATTGACTTAAAGACTGCTGGTGTCACAGCAACTCTCTTTTCTTGCAAACTACTCTTCTCTCCACCATCACATCTTATCTCTACACCTACCCCTTGCTCTGTGGCCCTTTCTGATTGTTTGTGGAGAGGGATCACCTGGTGTCATGCTGTAAGAAGTGAGGCAGCAAAACACTGAATTTCAAATGCCAATTTTACTCAGAATATTTAGGCTTGGAATATTGTGATATACTAATATTGTAGATAGAATATCAAAGGCCAAAATATTAAAAGGTAAGTGCATTGAGAGGGAGTATAGATTTACCATTCTTAGATCAACACCTATGGAACGTGACAATTTGTATATTTTGAAGGTGCATTGATATGGAGTTATGTATAGGAAATCAACGCTTACTAGTTTCAGTATCTTGTCCTTCAATAAACTGTCCATGCTATTTAGTGCAATTGAGATTCCTTCATTGATGTTCCAAAGACACACCCCTGGAGCCTAAGGCAGGATAAAGTGTTGTTTTTAGATGTGCTGGGTGATGTTGAGGACATAGGGCCCAATTCACAAAGGTAAACTTAGACTTTTGGTCTAGTCTTAGACCAAAAGTCTGTGTTTATGTCTTTGGGAATTCACAAAGGGTATTTACAAGTAATATCCTTATGTCCGCCCGAGTGCCTCCTAAATGCCCTTTGTGAATTCCAAAATTCGTAAACAGACTTTTGATCTAAGACTAGACCAGAAGTCTAAGTGTTAAACCTGTTGAAGCACTCATAGATACTTGAGCTGTGCACTCCATAACAGTATATCTACTGGGAACTAGAGCATATGGCCTGGGGAGCCATTCTAAGATGAAGGAATCTTTCTCTGCAAGATGAAGAGTCAGCATCAGCAGAGCTGCATATCGAACACAGAATCCATTCCATGAAAACCATGGCCGGTGTGCTTCTCTAACTCCTGTAGGGCAGTGCACCATTGATATAATCAAAACCACAATGTCCTAGAGGTGCAGGTCTGATGCAATGGTATGTCTAGGTTTCAGGAACTGTCTCCAAATGTACAACACAAGCATTAGATTATTTTGTTCTGTGTTCCTAGCCTTGAACAGAGTATTACATTACATGAAAGGCTTACTGAAAACAAGCAGTATGTTCAGCATATTTTCAGAATAATATCATGCAAGCACTAAGGGGCATATTTATAATGCCCTAGCACCACCTTGTGCCACATTAACGTCATTGTTTTTTACATTAATGTGGTTCAACGAGGCCAAAATCCCTGTGCTGTATTTACAGGGTGGCGCAATGCAAGCATTGCACCACCCTGGAACCCTTTGCACTACATTATTCCTGTGCCAGGCATAATGTATGCAAAGGGGGAGTTCCCCCGTTAGGGAAGCAGGAAAAACGGCATAATGAAATCTATGAGATTTCCTTGCGTCATTTTGTATGGCACTTTTAATGCCTGCTAAGGGGAGCAGGTGTTAAAAGGTGGCTTCCATTCTTTAGAATGGAGCCATATGTACTCTGCAGGAGTAGTGGCAATATTTTGGCGCTACTCCTGCAGAGTACATCAATAGCGTCATGTGAAATGACTCTATTGCCCCCTACCCTGCACCATGGTGCGCTGTATTTTAAATACGACGCACACATGGTGGCGGTAGAGGAGTGCTAAGGGGTGCAGGGAAAGTGGTGCTGCACTCAGTGCAGTGCCACTTTCCATAAATCTGCCCAAGTGTGTAAAATGTAATTGCTTACTAAAACCAGGGCTTTTTGGGTATAATTATGCTCCTGTTGATCAAGAAGTTAACCTCTTAGCTGCTGGGCCTTCCCGCCTCCCCCTAACCCCCCATTTAAAATAATAAACTGACTGTATACGTTTGCACACACTTTCAGCAATGTTACTTGCTATTTTATCAGAGCGGTTTCATATCATCTTGGACTTAAACATGCCTTATCAATAACCGTATATAAAAGTGCAAATATGTTGGTAATTATTTGCATTTCAAACACATGGCCTATTACCTCATTCAATTTCCAATGGTTAATAAGGCATGATGTTAAAGCTTGCTTGGCTTTGTACCAGTACCCTCAGAGATATTTTCATTAAACAAATCTACCTGTTATTTAAAACTATATCATAACAAATGTTTGCAATAACTACAAATATTCCATCAGAACTACATTCATAAAATTTGTCAGAAACGCAATGTGGAAAATAACTGTAACAGATGAATGCACATTGCCAATACTATGACCATATGAGCTTGTGCACAGCTATATGCATACTCACTACAGTGGTCTTTGTACAAAACGTAAGACATTTACTTCTCACCTGTCAGTGATATATCAGGAATGCTTCTAGACTCCTACTGACAAGTTGTGTGCATAGTGCAAAATATGAAGCCACCATGAAACTACACTATGAATATAATAGGAGTATAATGGTTGTTAAATTAATATTGTAATTCTGCAGTTTTGTACTACATATGCCTGGAATATTTATTATAATCAGTGGATTACATACTTGATGTTACACACTATAAATAAAAAGAATGTAACTCTGAGGAAACTTTTTTTCCTTCACTTGCATTGTCAATGTCTCTTTTATCTTAGTATCTTGCCCTTTCTCTCTCTCAAAATAAATGCCTTGTGTTTTTTTGCTTAGAAGGTCAGAGAGGCACAGTGAACCATTATTAAATGTTGAACTGTTTGGTTACCAGTATTTTATTTGTAATTAATTATATTTCATATATGTGGTTCTCATAAACAGGATCTAAGTAGGAAAACATGCCAATTGACGTGTACAAATTAGTTAACTCACTTCAGCTTCTAAAAACTGGATCATCCATTCACCTCTACTTCTTCAGAAGTAAAGTTATTCATTCATGTAGGATTCCTGCTGAAGACTTTGTAGAATCCGGTGATGACAGTTTTGAAATGTAATACAAGTGTTAAAAGATAACTTACTCATGTGATTCTATGCTCTCCAAATTAAAATAGTCTAACCAAACTTTCACATGCAGAAACAATATAAAATGCAGCAACAATGTCAGATATGTTAAATTACTTCAAAGTTATTTGCAGATAAAAAGTGAATTAAACAACTATGAAGTCACTCAAATTAGATACATATCCAACTAAAATCAGTTAATACTTGGTGCATCTTTCATAGATGTATGTATTCAATATATTTCTTGATTAGTTACCTATACACACACATATAATGACTATAAGATTGGGTTTATGTACATGGCTGTAATCTACTCTTATTATATTGGCCTAATGCCATTCAGTGTACCTTATATATTTTCTTTGTATCGTGTTGCTTTTACAGTTGTATTAAATGTTTAATCTAAGCATTTGATTTATTGGTTTGGTTCACCATCATAGAATGAACTTAATGGAATGTCACAGAATTTTTTAGCTTGTAGATAAGTGATTATTTTTATGTCTACAATTACATATTATAATTTGAATGACTGAAATTACAAATAATGATTTGAATAAATGTATATTGTGACTAACAGTTTGCAAAGGAAAATTAAAGGGGAAATATTTTTAAATTAAATAAGACTAAAATAAAAAAATAAAAAACATAAGCATTTTAAATATGGTGGAAAATGAGGACAACACAGCTTAATGCATGAATTATGTTGTGGTGTTTTCCCAATCCTCAAGGCAAAAATACTGAATTCAGCAAGCAAAAGCATTGTAGGTTAGACCAGTGTTATATTTTTCATGAACTCAAGAAGATCAATGGACAGATTGACTGTTTAATGAAAAAAAAATACAACTACAAACATGTTTGCACTTTACACAGGAATTAAAAATGGTATCGTACTTGTGAAGTGTGAATACACTTGAGTTCCCTGTATTCGATATGAAGTGGACATTTCCAAAACATTATCTGTAGCAGGCCAAAGCATGTGGCTTCTGGCACATTCAGAACTGAGAACACAGTGCCAAGGTTATATATCGTGGGCTCATGGGGTCGATTAAATTCTATATGATTAAAATAACCACACAAGATACAGTTACATGCTATCCGTCCACGTGTAAATGATGTACATGGTCAGTGGTTATTCTGAAAAAAGTGTTTAGAGTTGAGATAAGGAGCGTCCCAGGAAATCATTGAACATAACGTTGAGAAATGCTGCATTCATTATTCACAGAACTCTTTGACACAAATATCTCAATATGAAATATTAAACCCTAAATACAGTAGGAAAAAGAAAAGCAAGTATCATATTGACTTAAAGACTGCTGGTGTCACAGCAACTCTCTTTTCTTGCAAACTACTCTTCTCTCCACCATCACATCTTATCTCTACACCTACCCCTTGCTCTGTGGCCCTTTCTGATTGTTTGTGGAGAGGGATCACCTGGTGTCATGCTGTAAGAAGTGAGGCAGCAAAACACTGAATTTCAAATGCCAATTTTACTCAGAATATTTAGGCTTGGAATATTGTGATATACTAATATTGTAGATAGAATATCAAAGGCCAAAATATTAAAAGGTAAGTGCATTGAGAGGGAGTATAGATTTACCATTCTTAGATCAACACCTATAAAACGTGACAATTTGTATATTTTGAAGGTGCATTGATATGGAGTTATGTATAGGAAATCAACGCTTACTAGTTTCAGTATCTTGTCCTTCAATAAACTGTCCATGCTATTTAGTGCAATTGAGATTCCTTCATTGATGTTCCAAAGACACACCCCTGGAGCCTAAGGCAGGATAAAGTGTTGTTTTTAGATGTGCTGGGTGATGTTGAGGACATAGGGCCCAATTCACAAAGGTAAACTTAGACTTTTGGTCTAGTCTTAGACCAAAAGTCTGTGTTTATGTCTTTGGGAATTCACAAAGGGTATTTACAAGTAATATCCTTATGTCCGCCCGAGTGCCTCCTAAATGCCCTTTGTGAATTCCAAAATTCGTAAACAGACTTTTGATCTAAGACTAGACCAGAAGTCTAAGTGTTAAACCTGTTGAAGCACTCATAGATACTTGAGCTGTGCACTCCATAACAGTATATCTACTGGGAACTAGAGCATATGGCCTGGGGAGCCATTCTAAGATGAAGGAATCTTTCTCTGCAAGATGAAGAGTCAGCATCAGCAGAGCTGCATATCGAACACAGAATCCATTCCATGAAAATCACGGCCGGTGTGCTTCTCTAACTCCTGTAGGGCAGTGCACCATTGATATAATCAAAACCACAATGTCCTAGAGGTGCAGGTCTGATGCAATGGTATGTCTAGGTTTCAGGAACTGTCTCCAAATGTACAACACAAGCATTAGATTATTTTGTTCTGTGTTCCTAGCCTTGAACAGAGTATTACATTACATGAAAGGCTTACTGAAAACAAGCAGTATGTTCAGCATATTTTCAGAATAATATCATGCAAGCACTAAGGGGCATATTTATAATGCCCTAGCACCACCTTGTGCCACATTAACGTCATTGTTTTTTACATTAATGTGGTTCAACGAGGCCAAAATCCCTGTGCTGTATTTACAGGGTGGCGCAATGCAAGCATTGCACCACCCTGGAACCCTTTGCACTACATTATTCCTGTGCCAGGCATAATGTATGCAAAGGGGGAGTTCCCCCGTTAGGGAAGCAGGAAAAACGGCATAATGAAATCTATGAGATTTCCTTGCGTCATTTTGTATGGCACTTTTAATGCCTGCTAAGGGGAGCAGGTGTTAAAAGGTGGCTTCCATTCTTTAGAATGGAGCCATATGTACTCTGCAGGAGTAGTGGCAATATTTTGGCGCTACTCCTGCAGAGTACATCAATAGCGTCATGTGAAATGACTCTATTGCCCCCTACCCTGCACCATGGTGCGCTGTATTTTAAATATGACGCACACATGGTGGCGGTAGAGGAGTGCTAAGGGGTGCAGGGAAAGTGGTGCTGCACTCAGTGCAGTGCCACTTTCCATAAATCTGCCCAAGTGTGTAAAATGTAATTGCTTACTAAAACCAGGGCTTTTTGGGTATAATTATGCTCCTGTTGATCAAGAAGTTAACCTCTTAGCTGCTGGGCCTTCCCGCCTCCCCCTAACCCCCCAGTGCTGAGCCCTTTTTTGGCTAGTTGGGTAGTTTGCGCTTAGGCCATCATAACTTTTTGTCCACATAAGATATCCACGCCAAATTTGCGTCCTTTTTTCCAACATCATAGGGCTTCTAATGGTACCCAGAGTTTGTGGTTTCCCCTGGAGGAGACCAAGAAATTAGCCAAAATACAGTGAAAATTTTGTTTTTTTAAAAAGAAAATTGGAAAAAAGGGCTGCCGAAGAAGGCTTGTGGTTTTTTCCCTGAAAAAGGAATCAACAAAGGGTTTCTGGTGCTAAAATCACCATCTTCCCACCTTTCAGGAACAGGCGGACTTGAATCAGAAAACCACATTTTTCAACACAATTTTGGCGTTTTACTGGGACATACCCCATTGTTTACTATTTTTGGTGCTTTCAGCCTCCTTCCAGTTAGTGACAGGAATGGGTGTGAAACCAATGCTGGATCCCGGAAAGCTAAACATTTCTGAAAAGTAGACATAATTCTGAATTCAGCAATGGGTCATTTGTGTAGATCCTACAAGGTTTTCCTACTGAAAATAACAGCTGAAATAAAAAAATATTGAAAGTGAGCTGAAAAAAACAGCAATTTTTCTCCACGTTTTACTCTGTAACTTTATCCTGCAATGTCAGATTTTTTAAAGCAATATACCGTTATGTGTGCTGGACTCTTCCGGTTGCGAGGATTTATAGGGCTTGTAGGTTCATCAAGATCCCTAGGTACCCAGAGCCAATAAATGAGGTGCACCTTGCAATGGGTTTTCATTCTATACCGGGTATACAGCAATTCATTTGCTGAAATATAAAGAGTGAAAAATAGGTATCAAGAAAACCTTTGTATTTCCAAAATGGGCATAAGATAAGGTGTCGAGAATCAGTGGTTATTTGCACATCTCTGAATTCCGGGGTGCCCATACTAGCATGTGAATTACAGGCCATTTCTCAAATGGACGTATTTTTTACACACTGTCTTACATTTGGAAGGAAAAAATGTAGAGAAAGACAAGGGGCAATAACACTTGTTTTACTATTCTGTGTTCCCCAAGTCTCCTGATAAACATGGTACCTCACTTGCGTGGGTAGGCCTAATGCTCACGACAGGAAACGCAACATGGACACATCAAATTTTTACATTTAAATCTGACGTGTTTTTTGCAAAGTGTCTAGCTGTAGATTTTGGCCTCTAGCTCAGCCAGCACCGAGGGAAACCTAGTAAACCTTGGCCTTTTTGAAAACTAGACACCTAGGGGAATCCAATATGGGGTGACTTGTGGGGCTCTGTCCAGGTTCTGTTACCCAGAATCCTTTGCAAACCTCAAAATGTGTCTAAAAAACACCTTTTCCTCACATTTCAGTGACAGAAAGTTCTGGAATCTGAGAGGAGCCACAAATTTCCTTCCACCCAGCATTCCCCCAAGTCTACCGATACAAAATGGTACATCACTTGTGTGGGTAGGTCTAGCGCCCGCGACAGGTTATGCCCCAAAACACAATGTGGACACATCACATTTTCCCAAATTAAACAGACCTGTTTTTTGCAAAGTGCCTAGCTGTGGATTTTGGCCTCTAGCTCAGCTGGCACCTAGGGAAACCTAGCAAACCTTGGCATTTTTGAAAACTAGATACCTAGGGGAATCCAAGATGGGGTGACTTGTGGGGCTCTGACCAGGTTCTGATACCCAGAATCCTTTGCAAACCTCAAAATGTGGCTAAAAAAACACTTTTTCCTCTCATTTCGGTGACAGAAAGTTCTGGAATCTGAGAGGAGCCACAAATTTCCTTCCACCCAGCGTTCCCCGAAGTCTCCAGATAAAAATGGTACCTCACTTGTGTGGGTAGGCCTGGTGCCCGCGACAGGAATAGATCACACAACGGTCAATGTTGGTCCTTACATGAGGCAGCTGTTGACCCTGGGGTGATCCATTCCTGACGCAGGCACTAGGTATAGGCACTCAAGTGGGGTAGTGTTTTTATCAGGACAGGTGAGGAATCACTGGGTGGTAGGAATTTTGTGGATCCCAGCATATTCCTGTAGTTTGTGTGACAGAAATGCGAGAAAAATAGAGTTTTCATTCAACATTTCAGCTTTGCAGGGTATTCTGGTTAAGAAAACTTTGGGGAATCCACACAAGTCACACCTCTGTGGACTCCCCCGGATGTCTAGTTTCCAGAAATTTTTGGGTTTAGTATGTTTCCCTATATGGCCGCCGAACCCAGAAACAAAAATACAGGTGCCTGCCTTACAAAACCAGTTTGTTTTGCGATAGATAATTTTGATGTCTCCACAATACGATTTGGGCGGTGGAATTTGGGGCTGAACTAAATTGGGGAGCTCCCAAGAGAGCACTCTCTCTCTCTCTCTCTGCTTGCCGCCGTATTCACCTGCTCTCTGGGTTGGGTTAACCCACTATTACCCCGTTGCACAGACTGTGCTTGCGAAGGGACAGCAGGACTGTCCTCATCACCTCCCTCATAATTTACTGGAAGAGGAGTTATCGAATGGGACTCCTCCGACTAAAAAATCACTCCCAGAGTCTGCGCTATTGTCCTATCCCTCAGATGCTGTCTCAGTATCTGATGTCTCAGTCTCTGATCCTATGTCAGAGCTGTCCTCTATAACCCGAGTGACGGCAGCAGTCATCCTTCAAGATGCCATTTCTGCTATTGGCTAAACTGTTGCTCTAAAACACTAGCCTACGTAGACACTCACAAAATCGATGGTGTGTGTGAGATACGTGCAACAGTAAAGGCCACCTTACCTGCGCTTCTTCCCTCAATCAGCACATTCTTTCAAGACACTCAAAAAACACCTTGTCACATACCATTCGTCACAGTCTTTAGCAGCTCCTGCGCCCAGTCCAACAATCATTATTGGTGCTCCCACTCCCTACTCCTCGGATTCTCTCATTACCACCCAGCAAAAGTGCCCTTCACCTCTCCATAGCCGCCCCTCACCCCGCACATACATTTCATTTGTATTATAGTGCAGGTAATGGCTGACTTTACTAATGTACTCAGCTATTTACATAAAATACAGATATGCTCTTTGCAGTAGGCATATAAACCTTCTGTGCTTTTTTATGGCACTAAAACTGCCACTAGACAAAAGTCTGATCCTTTTGTAGAAGAAACATAATCACAATACTTACTTGACTTTTTTATTGCTGCCTAAAAGCTACAGTTGAAATGCGTCAGTTGAAGTATGTGCATTGCTTTGAAGACGCAAGCTGCAACTGCAAGACAACTGGTGGCAAATATATATATATATTTGCCACCAGTTCACATAGATCACTTGTATATGTGGGTCTGGTTTTCCTGGGGGCCGATCCACACATGTATTGACAAAAGTGATATATATATATATATATATATATAATTTTCAAAAAACTGTGCAACTGGATAAAGCACCAAAAGGCTGCACAATATCCAAAAGCTCTTGGAAAGTGGAGAGTGAACACAATTATAAAAAATCATTCATATGCAGAATCGTCGGTTTCATTTTATTGAAAAAGTTCATATAATAAACAAAATGAAATAGGTGGCAGTTACAAAAATTACATCGAATGAAAAATCCATTAAGTGCCCACAATGAACAACAAACACATGCTGTCCCGGCCAAATGTCGACGCGTTTCGGCAACAGCCTTCAACTGGACATTGGTGGACATTTTTACACCTAACTATTTAAATCTTCTAGTCCTTCTTTGATTTTAGCAGCATAGCTAGAGAAATGTGCAAAAGGGCGGCCATTTTATAACTTAATAGTCTTAAATTCAAACTATCGATTTTAGTCCATGTACCTAGGTCAGATTCCAAATATCACACTACATGTGTCTCATATGATCCCTTGTGTCATCCTATTATAATATAGTCTTCCAATTGTTGATAACAAATTATGGAGAAAAGAACAAACCATATATGAATATTTTCTTATGTGTATAATACCGAATTGTAGCTTTACTATTACAAATAATTTATATATAAATAGCTATATGCAATACAATATAAACATCAATCAATTTATAAATAAAATCAGTATATGCATTCTATAAATAGAATAAATAATTCCAACCTGTATATACAAGAAATGATAAAAAAAGATGTTTAAAGGAGATAAATAATGAATTAATATACATTAATAACTACAAATATTATCATAATTAATGCCAACAATTAAATATCTCAATTCATCATAACAATAATGCCAAATTCATATGTAAATTAAAATTTAAATAATCCACAAAAAGGATTAAGACCTTATTTAATGTTAATCATACATCGATCGAAAGAGTCATATTGTAATGTAGGTCTTATGTCTCAAACACAGTATCTCTATAAATGAAGAGATGAAAGGAAAGACCTATTTGATCTAAAGACGTGGATACAAATATAGACCGCCTGATAATCACCCAAAAGTGCTGCTTAAAAATAGTTTCAATATTGTGCAAAAGTGGTAGTCTGGTGTAAAAAAAGAGAATATATATATGTATAGATATATATATATATTAACTAAAAATAACCAATTTCCTAGTCCGGAACCAATATTTATAATCACAAAATCCAATAAAAGGTCTCATTATGATGTCAATCATTACTTAGTATATATAGGAATTTCATTGCTTATGAATAGAGACTACAGAAGTTTAAATTTTCACAAATGTACATAGAGTTCGGCATCCAAATTATGACCCCACAAGTTTTCAGAACCTAATAATAGAATAAATCTAGATTCAGTTTGTCTTAACTGAGCAGTTCTATTGCCTCCCCGGGGGTTGACAGCAATGGTTTTTATACCATAAAATGTCAAAGAGCTACAATTGCCTTCATGAACATCCCAGAAGTGTTTAGCTAAGGGATAAGATGGATCATGATTTTTGATTGCTCTGAGATGTTGTAGAAACCTCACTTTTAGTTTATGAATGGTACTGCTAACTTATTTTTTGTGGCAGCCACATTCAATCACTTATACAACATACTCAGTATCACAGGTAATGCGATCAGTTATTTCACAGATTATACCCTGAAATGTAGTATATGAATGGGTATTTTGTGCGTATGAACAGGATTTACAATGACCACATTTCCAAAAACCCAGACTTTTCTTAGATAGCCAAGATCGATTAGCTTTGGAACAGAATAGACTTCTAGTAAGATGATCACCTACTGACTGAGTTTTACGATATGTGATCTGAGGATGTAAACCTATGTTATCTTTAATGGAAGAATCATGTCTCAAAACATGCCAATTTTTTTGTATGATGTTATTCAATTGGGAATGTTGGGAATTGAATTCAAGAAAAAGTCTGGGCGGAGATCTATCATCTTGACAATAGTCATTGATACCTCCAGATTTAAAAAGCAGTTTTTCTCTGGACATGTTCAACACTTTCAGGTGAGCATCATTTAAGATCTTTAAGGGGTAGCCTCTTTCTAGAAATCTCTGTGTCATAGTGGCAATTTCAATGTTGAAACATTCATCATCAGAACAAATTCTACGGGCCGTAAAAAATTGACTATATGGAATGCTCCATTTTAAAGCTTTGGGATGACCGCTATTTCTATGCAAGATAGAATTACAGGCAGTTGGCTTGCGAAATATGGTTGTCTGTAAAATGTCATTATGGACGGTTATCTGAACATCAAGAAATTCTATAGTATGAACACTATACTTTAAATCTAAATAGATGTTAAACTCATTGTTGTTAAGTATATTGACATATCGATATATCTGACCCACAGCACCACTTGTTCCATGTACTTGCTGTTGGAATCAGACCAAGCTATCTCCTTCTCCCACCAACCCATATACAGGTTCGCGTATGTGGGAGCAAATGAAGCTCCCATTGCTGTCCCTTGTTTCTGCAAATAGTACTAATTATCAAATAAGAAAAAATTATGGGTGAGGCAAAATCTTAGCATCGTTAAAAGCATATTAGTCTGTTGAAGAAATTAAATTTTGCGGGTACCTAAAAAATGTCTGCAGGCCTGAATACCATATTCATGCATAAAGGAGGTGTAAAATGCGGTCACATCCATAGTGACCAATAAAAAATTACATTGCCATGGAATATTGTGAATCTTGGCTAAAAAATCTTTTGTGTCTCGCAAATATGAGGGCAGTTCAGTTACATAGGGACACAGAAAGAGATCCAAGTAACGGGAGGTATTTTCTAGGAGGGAGGAATTCATACTAACTATTGGTCGACAGGGGGTGATGTTTCTGATTTTTATGAATTTTTGATAAAAAGTAAATGCAGCAAATTATGGGAAATACGACCTTGAAGTAGAGATACTCATTCTGGTCAATGAGGCCATTAATACACCAAGTATCTAGCATCTCCCAATAAATGGCTTGATATTCAGTAGTTGGATTAGTGCCCAATTTTTCATAATGATGCTTGTTGGATAGTTGGTGATGAGCCTCCTTGACATAACTTTCTACGTCCATGATTACGATGTTACCTCCTTTATCGGAGGGCTTGATGACAATCATGCTATTGGATTTCAACTCATTTAAATCTTTCAGATCTAAGGCTGAAAAGTTGGTTCTCTTGAATTTTTTCACTTTATTGCCATTCCGATCATTGCGAAAATGATCAATATCATCAACCACCAATTCGTAAAATTTATCAATCAAGTTACCAGTAGGTAGCTGTGGATTAAATCTACTGGAAGGTTTTAATGCACTAGAGGTGGTCTGATCTGTTATAAATCCCATGGTTTTCAAAATGTAATTGTCAGTACCTCTGTTATTGCTCATGGTATCTTCTGAACTGCTCACATTACCAATCTCTACTAGATTGGGAACATCATTAATATGGAACCCAGAAAGATTACCCCCATTGTATTTGACCCTGATGTGATTGCCCGTGTTTTATTGGAAAAGTGCTTCATTAAACGCAACTTGTGTGTAAATTTATATAGTTCTATTCTAGTGTCAACATAATCCCAATGTACATCCGGACAAAAACTCAACCCTAGGTTGAGAATACGTTCTTGGTTCTGGGTCAATTGAACCTTAGAAATATTTACAATGATGTTACAATTATCAAATTGAAGATCCCCCTCTAGTCCTGATGTTTGTAATTTCTTCCTCTTCCCCCTCGGCGTCTTGTGCCTCCTCGACCTCGTCTTATGTTCCTGTTTGATTGTGGCATGACTGATTGTAATAATCTCATTTCCCAGTGAAAATCCAATTTATTTGCAGAGACCTCATCATCTGATGAACTCAAATCAGAACTCTCATCCACCGAATTCACTGGCACATTTGAGCTATCTGTTGTTACAATTTTATCTTGTGCTCTAAGTGTATTGTATTTTCGAGCAAATGTATAGATTCTTCCTACTTCATAATCTTTTTTGTCTCTATTAAATTTTAAAGCTTTATGAGTTTTGATTTAATCTTCTTTTATTGTAATACGTTCTTCCATTTTCACCAATAATTGTTGTATTTCTTGAGAGTTGCCCATTCTTTCTAATTTTTTTGTTAACTGTTCAATCTTATGTGTTTGTTCCTCCATACGTTGTTTCATCAATTTGACTGAACATTCGGATGTATGCAATCTCCATTGTTCCAATAGATCGGGATCAATATCCCCAAGAGTGGGCAAAATTCGAATTCTTAGACCTCGTGGTACTCGACCATTTTCTATATATTTGGTCAATGAGGTCATTTCCCACCATTTTTCCAATTCTAAAATCCGTGCCTTTTCCGATTCAAAAATATTTGCTGCAGTACGAGTTTGCGGATTTATAACAACTGATGTTCCTGGAGCATTGTCAAATAGAGTAGTAGCTGCCTGTTCCCACAAAGCTCTCCGATTGGCCATATTGTACTCGATTATTCAAAAGTTATAACGTGGAATCACGTAAAAAACAGGAGGGCACAACAAGAATAACAGTCATTAGACGGAATCCTCAATATGCAAGCATGTATAATAACAGTTTCACAATGAAAAAAAGTTTTCCAAAAGGCAAGAAAAGGGCAAAAACAAAAATCGGAAAGAAAAACCAATGAAATTCCCAAAATGTGTACTTGAGAAACGTATAAAAGTCTGATCTAAAGAACTGGACTGAAAACAACGGGACAGCGTGTGTAAATAAAGTCAATGGAGCCGACGCATTTTGTCAGTCACAGTCTACAAAAATAATCACACAAGCTTTAAATACCAGGTTTTGACTTTAAGCGGATATTTCAAATCTTTGACTAAAATGGTCCATTTGAGCCGACCACCGGTTAATTCCCTATAAGTTCCAATGAGCCACCCCCGTGGGAAATCCTCCTTACCTCAGAGAGGTCATCCGAATCTCTTCAGTAGCTTCAATACTCTCATGGGAGGGAAAACATTGTATCACAGCTGCGCAGTGCAGCGTAAAGATTCTTCTTTAAAGGGAGTCTGGTTATATTGTATCACGCGCACTCTAAACAGCGTGCTGGCCAAACCGCGAACCAGGCAAACACGGAGCAATAATTTTCAAAAAACGGTGCAACTCGATAAAGCACCAAAAGGCTGCACAATATCCAACAGCTCGTGGAAAGTGGAGAGTGAAAACAATTAGAAAAAATCATTCATATGCAGAATCGTCGGCTCCATTTTATTGAAAAAGTTCATATGATAAATAAAATTAAATAGGTGGCACTTCCAAAAATTACATCGAATGAAAAATCCATTAAGTGCCCACAATGAACAACAAACACACGCTGTCCCGGCCAAATGTCGACGCGTTTCGGCAACAGCCTTCAACTGGACATTGGTGGCCATTTTTACACCTAACTATTTAAATCTTCTAGTCCTTCTTTGAGTTTAGCAGCATAGCTAGAGAAATGTGCAAAAGGGGGCCATTTTTATAACTTAATAGTCTTAAATTCAAACTATCAATTTTAGTCCATGTACCTAGGTCAGATTCCAAATATCACACTACATTTGTCTCATATGATCCCTTGTGTCATCCTATTATAATATAGTCACTCAATGATGTATGTTCTTCCAATTGTTGAGAACAAATTATGGAGAAAAGAACAAACCATATATGAATATTTTCTTATGTGGATAATACCGAATTTTAGCTTTACTATTACACATAATTTATATATAAATAGCTATATGCAATATAATATAAACATCAATCAATTTATAAATATAATCAGTATATGCATTCTATAAATAGAATAAATAATTCCAACCTGTATATACAAGAAATGATAAAAAAGATGTTTAAAGGAGATAAATAATGAATTAATATACATTAATAACTGCAAATATTATCATAATTAATGCCAACAATTAAATATCTCAGTTCATCATAACAATAATGCCAAATTCATATGTATATTAAAATGTAAATAATCCACAAAAAGGATTAAGACCTTATTTAATGTTAATCATACATCGATTGAAAGACTCATATTCTAATGTAGGTCTTATGACTCAAACACAGGATCTCTATAAATGAAGAGATAAAAAAGGAAAGACCTATTTGATCTAAAGACGTGGATACAAATATAGACCGCCTGATAATCACCCAAAAGTGCTGCTTAAAAATAGTTTCAATATTGTGCAAAAGTGGTAGCCTGGGTGTAAAAAAAGAGAATATATATATATATATATATATATATATATATATATATATATATATATATATATATATATATTAATTTACTAAAAATAACCAATTTCCTAGTCCGGAACCAATATTTATAATCACAAAATCCAATAAAAGGTCGCATTGTGATGTCAATTGTTACTTAGTATATATAGGAATTTCATTGCTTATAAATATCTCATACATATATCTATAGATAGATCTCTCTCTCTCTCTCTTATATATATATATATATATATATATATATATAAAGAGAGAGATCTATACATAGATTTTAGTATGTAGATATGTCCATGTAGAAAGATATATCTACATAGATATATCTATATATATAGATACGTAGATCTATATTTTTGTTAGTAGTTGTATGGTTTCTGTGGGGGCACAATGCCCCCCAGGGAAACCCTACAACAAAAAAAAAAAAATATTGCCCCCACAGGGGGTCGCCCTGCTCATGGGCGACCCCCTGTCCATTTTTTTTTAAATAAAATGTAGCCCCCCCTGAACCCCCCCTCCCCCTGACACCCCCCCCCCCCCCCCCCCCCCCCTTACGGGGACACCTACCTTTTTTTTTTTTAAATATGCCCCGGGGGGGGGCGGACCATTTTCCGAGGGGGTCGACCCCCCCCAAGTGAAATCCCTGGTGTCTAGTGGTGTTTCCTGGCCCCCCATCGAGCTGTGCTGCAATCGGGGGCCAGGAAACACTTTCAGGAAGGCCTCGCAAGAAAGGGGAGAGTTTCCCTTTCTTACGAGGCCTTCCCGAACGTGGGGAAGGCCGTTTGGGGCCGTTTTCCCCATCAGAGCCGGAAGCTTATTAAACCCCTCCCTGGTGTCGGCCACTGGTCGTGACCCGCACCAGGGAGGTATTGTGGGCGATGCCCACATTTAAAGGGTTAAGAGCAGAGCAAAGAAGGGATCAGTTGTTTGTTAGACTTAGAAAAAGTTGATCTTACCAAATGTTATGGCTGTAATCCACACCTTCGGAGTCTACTTGTCTTTCACTATTTATTTGCACTTTAAAAAGAATATTCAAATACATTTTTACAACTAGATTGTAGCTAGAGGTAACAAGCTCTATGTTTTTATCTGGGTCATTACAGAAGTAATGGTTGCAAATAACTGCGCATGTTAGATAAATAAATAAATACATAAAACATTGAAGACAAAGAAGCATTCAGAGCCTCATGTAATGTTTACTCTCTGTCTTGCAGACAGTGAACATTGCTAGGGTTATGGGCACCCTGCGGGCTACAGCATTGCTGCCGGCACAATTGTGAGCTGGAGACAGTGCTGTAGCCTATTTCCCCCAAGGTTTCTGCCTGCTGGCCTAGCGGGAAGCTCATAATAGGCCCTAATATTGGTCGCTTTTCCGTCCACCAAACTAAAAATTAGGCCCTCAGTCTAAATTATCGTTTGCCAATCTCTTCCTTCTCAAATTCATATTTCTAAGGCTTACAAGAGAAATTATGCTGCTTAAGATTTAGTAATACCAAAATTCAGTACAAGACCAACACTACCATTATGCAATAACCTTTTTATGCCACTCCTGAACCGTGTAAGTCACAATAAAGTTAACAATCCAGAATTAGAACTTTTCCAACACATAAATATATCCCCTTCAGAATGTTCTTCCTCTTTTAAATACTGCTCTGGGGTGAGGTAAATAGTGTTTTTTCGATTTGTGTTTGAGGGTTTTTGAAAGGTTATGACTTTAGGTTAAAAGTTAATTGGGTTTCCAATTCATCAAAACAGCATGTATGAGTTAGTATGTTTGATTATTAGGTTATATAATACATGTTTTCACAGTAGGATTGGTTTGTCACTCTAGGTGTAAAATTTAAATAGGACAAAATGTGTTTGTTGTACCGTTCGACAATTACCATTTTAAAAGATACTTTAATTTTATAATCACATCTGTTAAAATAAAGCATTTGATTTTAGTGTACCAAGCGCATCTAGGGCGCGTGCTGAAGAACGTGTGCGACGTGCTGCTCCTCAAAGCAGAGACTCTTGGTTGGGAATGCGGTTGAACACTTGAGGCTTTTTTTTAATAAACATGTATTACTTTTATTAATTTTTAAAATATACAATGTTTTTTCTATCTAAATAGCATGTCATAGCATACATTGGGGCATATTTATACTCTGTTTGCGCCGAATGTGCGTCAAAATTTTTGACGCACAATCGGCGCAAACCCTGCCCCATATTTATACTTTGACGTCCGACCCCACGGGCGTCAAAGTTCCACCATGTGCGTCATTTTTTGGAAGGGGGAACCAGCCTTGCGGTAATTATATGCAAGGTAGGCGTTCCCTTCCAAAAAATGACTTTAAGGCCTGTGCCCCATATTTATACCCTGACGTCATTTTGACGCACAGGAGGGGGCAGGCCTTAAAAACGGGCGCCCAGCCTGATGGGCGCTGTTTTTTAACGCCTGGGTCAGGGCAGGCGTTAAGGGACCTGTGCCCTCCCATGCCCCCAGGGACACCCCCTGCCACCCTTGCCCACCCCAGGAAGACACCCAAGGATGGAGGAACCCATCCCAGGGAAGTTGAGGTAAGATGGGGTAAGTATTTTTTTACGTTTTTTTTTTGTGGCATAGGGGGGCCTGATTTGGGCCCCCCTACATGCCACTATGCCCAATGACCATGCCCAGGGGACATAAGTCCCCTAGGCATGGCCATTGGGCAAGGGGGGATGACTCCTGTCTTTGCTAAGACAAGAGTCATGTCAATGGAGGTTGGGCGTAAAAGAAAATGGCGCAAATCGGGTTGAGGCCTGAATTTTGCCTCAGACCTGACTTGCCCCATTTTTTGACGCCCAACCTCCATTTTCCCCTACGCCGGCGCTGCCTGGTGTGAGTCATTTTTTTTGACGCACACCAGTCCGCAGCGTCGGCTAACGTCATTCAATAAATAAGGCACCCGCATGGCGCTTTGGAATGGCGTTAGCCGGCGGTAAAATTTTTGACGCACAACTGCGTTGGCGCAGTTGTGCGTCAAAAAGTATAAATATGGGCCATTGTGTTCTAAGGTACTTGCAAGATTCAGTCATTTTTCTATAACAACCAGTGTAATTTTTATTGCTGCAATTCTGGCATTATTTCCAGCGATTATTACTTTTTTTTTATTTTTCCAATTGCACAGAGCAAGACAGCAGTAATCAAAAGTCATAAAAAAGAAAAATTAATCAATATAACAATGGATGTAAAAAGAATGAGAAACAAGCAACTCCAAAACTATTGCACAGATTCATATAGCATGTTAATACATAAAGTAATCAAAACACTACTTCCTTCCAACGGACAGCAAATGCTAGAACCCAAGATAATAAGCTGTGATACACCAGTAGATTCTAAAAAGATCCCAAAACACCATTCAATGCAAACAATAGTTCATGAAGTGGCGACAAAGTGCTAAATGATGTAGGTGTTGTCGTGCAATCATCAACATATTGAAATGTTAAAAAGCAGACCAAAAACCATTAATCTCATAATAGGGCACCGTCATTAAAAAATACCAGTATCAATATAGTATTGGGCTAAAAATCGTTCTAACCCCCAATTCAACTGCCATCTAGAGTACACTCTTGTTCTTTATCAAACCATTTGGTCAATGCCAACCAAAACCTCTCTCCCCTTAGTCGCTTCTTAAATCTCTTGAGCCTATAAAGACTCAACTCCATACTGTGGATGGCCAAAAGTCTTGTCCTTCAGATTTCAAATAATGGGGGGTCTGGCTTCATCCACTCAAAAGCTATACATAATCAAGCAACTGCCATAGCAACAAGTATAAGATGGCTTTCTCTCCTTACAGCCGTGTTTCCCCCTACTTCTTCCGCTATCCCTAACAATACCAATGATGGCATACGGCAAATCTGCGCTTCAGTGATGTTGCTGAGGAACTCCTTAATCCTAAGTACTAAGGATTCCAGCTTGGGGCAGGCAAAAAACATATGAATAACCTCTTCCGCCTCTGCCCCACAGCGGTTACATTTATCATCTGAGACACCACTCTTAGGGCCACATTTACAAGGCCCTAGCGCCACTACAGCATCACTTTCAGTAATGCAGTGCTGTGCAGTGCAGTGCAGTGCACCACATTTATAAGGTGGCAGCAAGCCACTTTTTGTGGCTTAATGCCGCCTTGTAAATGTGGGCCCCCCTCGATGCAGTTTTCTGCATCAGAGGGCTTTCAATAGGTGTTGCTGGGGGTGTTACACCACAACGCCCATACTAGAAGGTGTAAAGCTGTGGCAGTGCCAAAAACTAACTCCACCCCAGGGGTGGCATTAGCATGGCACAACGAGGAGGAATACTATTATTCCTCCTCATTTTTTTGCTTTTTCCATGTGTGCTGCATTCTGCAGCACACATGGAAAGAATAAAAGGCTGTGAATGGTTGTTTATGTGCAGGAAGGTGTTACTTCCTGCACATAAACAATCATTAAAAAATGATGATTTGATACTTCAATGTGTGCTGCATTCTGCCACTGTAGATTGTTTATGCGCAGGAAGGAACACCTTCCTTCACATAAACAATCACTCCCCTCAACGCAGACACCTTTGCACTATGGTACAAGTATGCCTGCACTGGCACAGGCTGCTTAATTTAGCGCCGGCGCAGGGGGAAACTCAAGGATGCACTGTATTCTTGTAAATACAGTGCATCCTTGCATTTCATAACTGGTGCAGCACAGCGCTGCTATTTTTGACGCAGCATCGCACTGCCTCAGTTTCTTGTAGATGTGGCCCTTAGCGACTTTAATAGGGGTGTAATGAAGATTATACACTGTCTTAAAGTGCTGGTTTTTCAAACTAGCTGTTGAAAAGACTCCTGTAGCCAAAGCCCCTCTCTACAGAGTCGAGCACCCCACTTCTCACTCTGGACTATAGGATCGTCCTTTTGGATATCCATCGGTAGCTCATATAGTGCACCTATCCTGTGCTTAAACGCCTCTATTAAGAGGATCTTCTCCATAGGGGGCAGTTTGTTCTACCTTTGATAAAGAAAATCCTGCAGCTACAGATATTTAAAAAAAGAATCCCAACTGGGCAGATCAAATTGTCCCTGCAGCTCCATAAAGTCCTCCAATTATCCATGATGGTGCATTGAAAAATAAAAGCAGTGGTGGGGAGGCAGACATGGGAGTATACAAATTGATCCTCCCAATGTGTAGCTGGCATTTGACCTGCATCCATATCTTATATGCTACCTTCAGAAACTTAAATCTAGTTTTAATTATAATAACTTAGGGCCAGATGTAGGTAGATATGACTTTGCGAGTCGCAAAATCATATGCAGAATGGTGTCCATGACACCATCTGCGAATCGCAAGCGGGTCGCAAAGACCCACCTCATTAATATTAATGAGGTGGGATGCTATTTGCAACCCCCTTGCGATTCCCTGCACTCACAGGGATGGTGGCCTGCTGGAGACAGCAGACCTCCATGTCTGTGACTGCTTTTTTAATAAAGCAGTTTTTTTTGTATTGCAGCCCATTTTCCTTAAAGGAAAACGAGTGGCAATACAAAAGAAAAAATGAAACCATTTGGTTTCATTTTTTCAGAGTAGGCAGTGGTTTAATGCTCTGAAAAAATATTTTTGGTGACATTCACAAAAGAGAAGGGGTCCCCTGGGGACCCCTTCCCTTTTGCGAATGAGTTAACACCCACTTCACATAGGTGCTAACTGTGAATTGCTTTAAGCAATTCTGCATCGCGGTGCGAATCGCAAATAGGAAGGGAACACCCCTTCCTATTTGCGAGTCGCAATCCGATTTTGCGAGTGGATACCGACTTGCAAAATGGGAATGTGCACTGCGATGCCCGTTTTGCATGGCGCAAACTGCGAATTTCGCAGTTTGCGGCATGCAAAACGGTTGCTACATCTGGCCCTTAGTTCCATTTTCTTCACCTGGCAACCTTTTGCCTCTGATCCAAGAGCCATTTCGTAGATAGTGGGAGACAGCAGGACCAATTCCCTCTGCTTTACCTGTAATCAAAATGCCCATATGCTGCAAAAAGCATTCCTAATAATCAAAATTGAAATTGGGTACCGAGCATCCACCCTGCCCCCTTGGGAGGATCTTATACTTCAGGGCCCTTTTAGGTTTTAATAGTCCCACAAACAAATTGCTGCCAAGTGTCTCCAGTTTAGTCCGCCAGTCCTTACTAATCTCCAGTGGGATAGACCAAAAAAGACATAATGCTTTTGGTTGAATATTAATTTTCAATGCATTACAGAGGCCCAGAAGCTAAAGGTTTAGATGGTGCATTGTAACTAATTCAGCTTTGACTTTGGCCAGCAACTGAGTTATATTTAGCTTTCACTAATTGATCTAACTTGGCAGTGAATTTAATCCTCAGTTATACCGCATCGTACTCCACCCGCTGATCCTTGATCTTAATCAAGTCCGAGCAGATAATCTGAGTCGTGTACTCGTTCAGCTTGTAGCCTGAAAAAGCCCCAAAGTGCTAAGCCAACCTTTAAATTTCTTGAACAGCTGTGACAGGATCAGTTGCTGCCACTGCCACATCGTCTGCATATTCCACCCCATTCTGCATAGCTGACTTAATGCCCACACACACCCCAAGTTTAGTTAAAATGGGATTTATGTCAAGTCTGAATAGTAATGGTGAGCAGGGGCAACTCTGCCTTGCTTCTCTAGAAATTAAATTAATATTGCTTCATATTCAAGGCTTACATGGCTGTTAGAAAACCCTCCCCAAAGCCCTTTCATTCCAAAACGGCCCATAAAAATGGCCAGTACACACAATCAAACACCTTTTCTGCACCTAATAAAATGAAACATAGCAGCATTTGGTGTACTTCCGCTAGATCGAATAGCGTAATAACTCTCCTCATGTGGTCCACTGTTCCTCTGCCTGAGATAAATCCATGCTGACTATCAGATACTAAAGGGGAGATTACCCGTCACAGCCTATTAGCTAGAAACTTTGCATACATTTTACCATCACAGTTTAATAGAGAGATTGGTCTGTAGGAGCCAGGGGACAACAGCGGTTTATCCTTTTTCTTAAAATTCACTATAGTTGCAGCCTCCCAAGATGGTGGGGTTTGCCCTTTCGGAGCTGCTAGGAAAGTTATTAGAATGTATTGTTGCAATTCTCAAAAAAAGCCTTAAAACATTCCAACGGAAGCGCTTTGGGGCCAAAAGCCTTCCCAATGACCAGGGAGGATATGGCTTAATCTCTTTCTTCCATTGAGATTGCCTATTCCAGAATATCTTGATCTTTCCTGCTAAGCCTATGCAGGCCTAACCCTCCCTCTACCCAGGATCCCAAATCCTCTGAATATAAATCCTGATAAAAATCCTTGAAAACTTTCATAATCTGTGCCAGGGGTTTCAGTATTCGCCCTTGAGGATCTTTAATAGCTTTTTCATCCCTGCCAACCACTTTCTGCCTAATTCGCTTGGCTATCAACCTTCCATTGTCTTCTCCATACTAATGATATTCAGCCCTATTTAGCAGCTGCCTCTTTACTAAATTACTAATTAGCGCGGGCCTTAAAAACCTCAACGGGCAGATTTAAGAGTCCCTAGCACCACCTTGAGCCACATTAGTGTCATTTTTTTAATGCTAATGTGGTCCAAAGAGGCCAAAATCGCCACGCCAAATTTACAAAGTGGCGTAATGCATGCATTGCACCACTTTGTAACCCTTTTGCATTACATTTTGCCTGCACCAGACATAATGTATATAAAAGGGCTGTTCCCCCATTATGGGGGCCGAAAAAATGGTGCAAAAAAACAAGAGATTTCTTTGTGGAATACTTTTTGACACTTTTAACGCCTGCTCAGGGGAGGTGTTAAAAAGAGGCTCCAATGGTTTCAATGGGCCTCTGGGTGCTTTGCAGGATTAGAGTCCGAATTTTTTACCCTAATCCTGCAAAGCTCCGAACTAATGTCAAAAATTCTGACGCTAGTTCCCTATATACTGCCATGGTGCGCCATATATTAAATACGGCTCACACATGGTGGCGTTAGATGGGCACTAAAGGCACAAGAAAAGTGGCCCTGCAATAGGTGAGGTGCCACTTTTCATAAATCTGCCTCTATGTCTTCTTGTATTGATCTTTTTACTTCTCGACCCTTGCCTATAGCTTGAATCAGCTTCCCCTCAGCCAACATAAGTTGTCGGTGGAAGCCCTTAAATTCCAATTCTGTTTCTTTAGATGCTGACTAAAACATAGGGTCTACCCACTAACTCCAGCTTTTAGTATGTCCCATGTAATCCCAGGGGGACTGTATCCCTATTAATGTCCAGATATTGTTTTAACCAACCACACATATGGTCTAATTACATTGGTTCTGTCAATACTTTTTTTTATTCCATGTCAATGCCTGACAAGCCCTGATAAAGATGGTAATCAATTTCTAGGAGTAAAGGATTATGATCTGACAATATTCTTGGGAAGAATACTTTTGTGGCTTCAGCTGCTAGCACACGTGTATCATGTGTGAAGAAGTAATAAGTATAATCTGTATTCAGGGCCTTATGTCTCTCCCAAGCATCGATAAGGCCATGATCGGTAATTAATCTTTTCAGAGCCCTGAAAAAACATGTGATTCCGACCCAGACAATTACCTCGCCCAGCTAAACTATTGCTGACCCCAAGATGGATATTAAAATCAATACAGAGTACTAGAGGCAACATCTGAGGCATCAAGCATCTCCGCCTCATCAAATTCTGATCGTGATTGTAAACAATGTATATGGTAAACCTGCCCAGCACCCATACTACACTCCAAAATAATCCAGCAACTGCCTTTATCCACCAGAACGCGGCCAGGAGAGCAGATTTAGTTTTTGACCAACACCACTACTCCATGGGTTATTACACCCTGCTGTGTGCAAGCAAGCAGCTTCATCCCCAGATCACTATAAAGTTTCCATTTTCCCCAAGGAATGTGGGTTTCCTGAATACATATTTTCTCAGATTGCACTGCTCTTAAAACTGACTCGACTTTTCTCCTAGGCTGCAAATATTAATAGAACAAATTCACAGCTTATGGCCCATCCATTTGCTTCTTTCCCTGACACCTAGCCATTCTTGCACACACTGACAGAGCCACCTCTGCAGCTTGCGCTGCCACCTATACCAAGCCCATAGGGGAAAAATGCTCTTTACAATCAGGCATTTCACTTAACCCTTGTCTTTGCCCTGCTTGTTGCTCTCTAGATTTTTTTCCAAGTTATTCTGTGATATTTGGCTAGCAAAAAATAAGATTACACTGACTTTCCTATATCTAATGCATTTACCTTTAGAGTTTTGTGTGCCATAAACCCTCTCCCCTCTCCTACCTCCCCTCTTCCCAACCTTCTCTTCCCTCCCACCCCCAACCTCCCATCCACCCATCCTCACCCTCCACCACACTCCACCCCTGAGAGGTCTCAGGTTCACCTTGGTCCATTTCACTATGGATTAGTTCTCCCCCGTCCCATCTCTCATGCCCCTTGGTCTTAATATTTAAACCAGACATATTAGGCTGCACTCATTGTCAAGAAAAAGGGCAGAGAAGGACCCCCCTGTCAGACTGTGATCCAAGTCTTCCACCCCAGCTAGGCCTTTAACCGGGTCACAGTGAGTCCAAAAACTCTTTAGCCTGTATCTCAGAAGTAAATTAATGAGTCCTGCCTTTAACAATCACTTTCAGCTTTGCTGGACTCAATAGGAAAACCTGGGCCCCTTGCTCTGAAGCGATGAGATTAGCTGGCAGCATTGCCATCTTTTTTCTACTGTTGGTGACAATAGTCTGGTCTGACCAAAAAATCACATCCTTTAGCAGAGCATTTCTGACCTGGTGGGGCTAGGACAGAGAGTTTGACGTAGTAGGAAGTTGTTCAGACAGATCAATACTGACCTAGGTGTCCCCTCTTCTTGCCCAGCCCTACTTTTCATTTTAAATGGAAACCTGTGGGCCTGCTGAACCTCTACTTCCCCCAATTCCGCTTGACAAGATCCAGGAAGGCTTCCTTAAAAAGCATGACAATAAATCTGCAAGCATCTCCTCCTTCAACCCCCTCCTGAATGCTCATCACTCTAAGATTATTTTGCCAGAGTCTGTCTTCCAAATCTGCGAGCTTCCAATGAGTATTGTTTATGTGGAATCCCATCACATCAGTAACTTCTTTCTGTGCAACTGCATCATCCTCTAGTTCTGAAATCCTGTTTTCTGTTTCCTCCATTCTGTCAGTAAACACGGAATAGGACTTAGCTACTTGCTGAATGGCACTCTGCATTTTGCATGAGAAAACAGTGACGAGCAGGCCATTAACCATAAGCACGGGAGTTCTAACCAGCAGGATCCCAGTGACACAGTCAAAAACACACTGGCATCAGGTAGAAATTGGAGGTAACATGCAAAAAAGAAGGTACTCTCCTACAATAGTAAACCAAATATGCCAATCATGGAAAAGCCAATTACACAAACAATTTACACAGGAGCATTTGCACTTTAGCACTGTCAGCAATGGTAAAGTGCGCAGAGTACCTAAAACAGCAAGAACAGAATCCACGACACAGTCAAAACATAGGAAGCAGAGTAAGAAAAAAGACAGGGGAGACCATGCCAAGGATGTCAGGTTTAACAGAGATTAGTTCAGAACTCACTCGAGCACAGTCCAATCAGGGCTCACTTGCCAATGGTCAGCCAGTCATTTCAGAAAAAGGTCACATGCAGGTTTGATGTCCCTGTAGCCACACAGGAGTCAGCTGGCTGACACAAGGAGTCACTTCTTAGTCCTCTGTATAAGTTTGATCAGGTCCAGCCCTTCAGGTCTCCACATGGGTCACAGATAGCAGGCTTTTTGCTATTCTGTTCTACCTTGGTCACAATTTTTTCTGAGAAGTTGGGTGAGGTAATACCTTTGTAAAATTTGTTAACCAGTATGCAGAGTGACTCAAGGACACTACCTAATCAATAAGTAAAATGTTTCAAGGGGAAATCCTTCCGTCTGTTTCAGTACATCCTGTTTGCATTGCTTCAAACTATCCTACCATTTTCAGTTAAATCCAATATAGCAAAATATGGTTATTAGTGAAGGAGTCTTGTGTCCTCCCCAGGGTGTGTCTAGCGTAATAAACAGCCACCTCCTACTCAACCATTCCAAAGTGGTTGTGAAGTGGGTTACCCCTTCACAGGTGACTGGATTTTAGAAGGCTAAAATGTACCCTGAGATCAATTGGCCACTATTCTTAGTGTGGTGCTTGTCAAACTATAAAAGAATGGGCCAACCCTGACATATTTTCATGTCTCATCACCGGGGAAGCATTCGCAGGGAAGGCCGCTGCAGGCAGGCCAAACTAAATTAGCCAACTGGAGCTCAGGGCAAGAAAAATATACCTTCCTAAAAGTTACTCTTCTTGTATGTTTATAACAAAAATTGAAAGGGTGCTTAATTAAGATCAAAAACAGGAGCATAATGGGCTTCGTAGTGCCAAAATACAATACAAAATTTCATTTTAATTGTATTTTAACATTTCTCTTTGAAAGCAACTACAGAACTTATGGTGGAACTCACCCGTATGGGTCAGCAGCTGAGCGATTTTAGTTTTAAGGTCCGTGATCTCATCCTCCGCCTCGACCTCCTTGATGTGGCCCACCACTGTCCGCAAGTCCTGCCGCAGTAGGCCCACATCCTCCCTCACTTCACCAATCTTAGTCTCAACTGCCAGCTGTGAGGACTGAATGGCCTGTAGGATCTCACTCACCCCCTCCGCAGCAGGGGCCTCTGGCACCAGGTCGCCTGCCCCATGGGAGGCCACCTGCCTGGTGAACTGATCAATGGGCTGTTGTGACGCAGGCGGCTGTTTACTGGTTTTGTCCTTCCCCATAACAGCCACGCAGGTCTTGGGCGTCGTATTCTTTATCAGATCTATGTCCAGTCACTTCTCAGGGAGGACCCAGTACAGGGTGGACACCTCAGAGTTTAGTCACTCAAGACACGGCACCACAGAGCACCGTCAGGCAAGCGGGTGGGGTTGTAATACCAGCGACCAGGTCCCTTCAGGACCAGACTCCGACAGGTGAGCGAGGGGGGGGGGGCAGCAGATCGCAGGACCCCGCCAAGACCTGGGTCGGCCCACACCTTCCTGGGCGATGCCACCCCACCACCGTGCGATACCTCAAGCTCGTACCTCACCACCCAAAGGCAAGCTCCACTTCTGTTGTCTCTGGTCCACAGCCTCTCTCTCTCCGGGTCTCGTCGCCTGTCCGCAGGTGGTGCCACACTTCAGGGCCCGGCGAGTATGGCGGACTGGTCTCAGCACCCCGGTTTGGGAAAGTACCATCTTGCCTGGCATGTTACCCTCATTTTTACATGTATGTCAGTTTGTTTTTTCCTGTCTAACTGGGATCCTGCTAGCCAGGACACCAGTGCTCATAGTTTGTGGCCTGAATGTGTATACTTGTGTAGTGACTAACTGTATAACTGAGGCTCTGCTAACCAGAACCTGAGTGCTAAGCTCTCTCTGCTTTTAAAATTGTCACTGCAGGCTAGTGACTATTTTCACCAATTCTGATTGGCACACTGAAACACCCTTATAATTAATAATAATGGGACATCTTCTGACTAAAGGAGAAGTTCCTGGCACCTTCATTGTTGCAGAATCTTTGGCTTCTTCCACCCAGAGGTAGCCCTTTTGCACCTTCTTCTAGGGTTTAGTGGGCTCCTGCCCCCCCGGACACTTGCGTGACACTTGGACTTGGTCCCCTTCCATTGCAGGTCCTCAGGTCCAGGAATCCATCTTCAGTGCTTTGCAGTCAGTTGTTGTCCTTGCAGAATCCCCTATCTCAACTTTACTGTCTTTCTGGGGTAGTAAGGTAACTTTACTCCTACTTTCCAGGGTCTTGGGGAGGGGTATCTTGGACACCCTTAGTGTTTTCTTACACTCCCAGCGACCCTCTACACAGTACACTAGGTCTGGGATCTATTCGTGGTTCGCATTCCACTTTTGGAGTATATGGTTTGCATTGCCCCTAGGCCCACTGTGTCCTATTGCATCCTATTTTATTCTTCAGTGTTTGCACTACTTTTCTAACCGTTTACTTACCTGATTTTGATTTGTGTGTATATTTTGTGTATTTTACTTACCTCCTAAGGGAGTATATCCTCTGAGATACTTTTGGCATACTATCAATAAAATAAAGTACCTTTATTTTTAGTAACTCTGAGTATTGTCTTTCTTATGATATAGTGCTATATGTTATAAGTGGTATAGTAGGAGCTTTGCATGTCTCCAAGTTCAGCCTAAGCTACTCTGCTATAGCTACCTCCATCAGCCTAAGCTGCTGGAACACTACTAATCTACTAATAAGGGATAACTGGACCTGGCACAAGGTGTAAGTACCATCAGGTACCCACTATAAGCCAGGTCAGCCTCCTACATGGGTGGTGCAGCGGTGAGATAAGTACTTGTAACTGCTTTACCACTTTGTCATTGGTGCTTTTCATAAGAAAAACATGTACCAAATACTTTGGAATGTACACAGTTAACCTAAACAGTATATCTTTCATTCTTTAAACTTTTTTAAAAGTTTTAGAAAAGTTTTTCTCTTTTCTCTAAAAGTTTCTAAACCTTTTTTTCTCTCTGTCTTAAACCCTTTCTAACTATCATGTCTGCAGTAGAACTTACTCCCACAGTTGTCCAGGCAACCTATGATAGTCCAAACTTTAAAAGTTTGAGGGGTCTCTGCATTGAAAGAGGTTTAAGTATTGGTAAGAATCCTACCAAAGATCTTCTCCTTAGCCTTCTCCTATAAAGTGACCAGAACCAGTCTGGCCCATCCTAGGATCAGGAGGTAGAGGAGGGGGGTACCCAGAAAGACTCAGAGGAGTGCCTTGAGTTTGCTGGGGAGGGTTTTTCCAAGGACCTGTCAACAGGCCATCTAGTGACACTGGTAGTGGGAGGGGGTCACACACTAGTAGGGCACCTTCCACTCCTAAAGGCCAGGTTACTAGAGTCCAGCCAGTTAGGGACAGGTCTAACTCTGCCAATTCACATATTTCTTCTGTGTCTCACAATTCCCAAGCCTCCCACCCTGAGGATAACTTCATGGAAAGTAACTCAGAAAGCTGGGGAACAACCTTTAAAAGCTCCTAAACAGGACATTGTGGAATATGTACTTGGCCTAAGATCAAGAATGGCTGAGTACATGAAAAGGGCCAGTAAAAACCGTCAGGCCAGCCAGGAGCTGCAAAAGCAATGGCATGACCAGAAGGCTGTCCTGAGCCAGTACCACCCAGGACAGAAGGTGTGGGTATTGGAGTCTGTGGCCCCAAGAGCACTCCAGGACAAATGGAGTGGACCCCATCTAATTGTTGAAAAAAAGGGTCAGGTTACCTACTTGGTAGACCTGGGCACTGCCAAGAGTCCCCTTAGGGTGCTCCATGTCAACCGCCTAAAACCCTACTATGACAGGGCTGATCTCACCCTGCTCATGGCAACTGATGAGGGACAGGAAGAAGAGAGTGACCCTCTCCCTGATCTCTCCTCCACCACTGAAGCTGATGGCTTAGTGGAGGGAGTAGTACTTGCAGATTGCCTTACTGCTGAGTAGAAGGACAACTGTGTAAATCTCTGAATTAATTTTTCTGGACTCTTCTCACTGATACCAGGTACCACTACTTGGTGTGAGCATATAATCAATACTGGAGACAGATTACCTGTCAAAAGTAAGATTTATAGGCAGCCTGACCATGTCAGGGACTGCATTAAACAAGAGGTTTAGAAAACGTTAGGCTTAGGAGTGATTGAGCCTTCAGAAAGCCCATGGGCTAGACCAGTGGTGCTTATCCCAAAATCTCACAGTAAGGATGGTAAAAGAGAGATGAGGTTTGGTGTTGACTACAGAGGGCTCAACCAAGTAACCAAGCCTTATGCTCACCCTATACCCAGGGCAGATGAGCTGATAGATACACTGGCTTCTGCCAAGTATCTAAGCACTTTTGATTTAACTGCAGAGTATTGGCAGATTAAATTATCAGAAGATGCTAAACCCAAAACAGCATTTTCAACCATTGGAGGACACTATCAATTCACTATGGTGCCCTTTGGTCTGAATAATGCACCTGCCACTTTTCAAAGGTTGGTAAACACAGTCCTGCAAGGGTTTGGAAGCTTTTAGTGCAGCATATCTAGATGGTATAGCTGTCTTTAGCTCCACCTGGGATAATTACCTGGTCCACCTGTGGAACGTTTTCGAGGCCCTGCAAAAGGCATGCCTCACTATCAAGGCTTCAAAGTGCCAGATAGGGCAGGGGAAAGTGGTTTATCTGGGCCACCTTGTAGGTGGGGAACAGATTGCACCACTGCAGGGGACGATCCAGACCATTATGGAATGGGTTCCCCCTACAACTCAAACACAGGTGAGAGCCTTCTTTGGCCTCACAGGGTACTATAGGAGGTTCATTAATAAATATGGCTCCATAGCAGCTCCTCTTAATGACCTCACTAGTAAGAAGATGCCTAAAAAAGGTATTGTGGACAGCAAGCTTCTGATGAGCTCAAACAGTCCATGTGCTCTGCACCTGTCCTAAAAAGCACTTGCTACTCCAAAAAGTTCATAGTGCAGACTGATGCTTCTGAATTGGGGATTTCGGGCAGTGCTATCACAGCTTAATATTGAGGGCCAGGATCAACCTGTTGCTTTCATCAGCAGGAGGTTGACCCCTAGAGAAAAGTGTTGGTCTGCCATAGAGAGGGAGGCATTTGCTGTGGTCTGGGCACTGAAAAATGTTGAGACCATACCTGTTTGGTACTCACTATTTTGTTCAGACAGACCACAAACATGTACTTTGCTTACAACAAATGAAAGGTGACAACCCTAAATTGTTGAGGTGGTCCATCTCCCTAAAAGAATGGACTATACAGTGGAACATAGACCTGGGAGTACCCACTCCAATGCAGATGGACTCTCCAGATATTTCCACTTAAACAATGAAGACTCATCTGTGCAAGGTTAGCCTTATTGTTCCTCGTTTGGGGGGGGGTTGTGTAGGAAAGTACCATCTTGCCTTGCATGTTACCCCCATTTTTACTAGTGTGTAAGTATGTTTTTGCCTGTGTCACTGGGATCCTGCTAGCCAGGACCCCAGTGCTCATCGTTGTGGCCTATATGTGTTCCCTATGTGGTGCCTAATTGTATCACTGAGGCTCTGCTAACCAGAACCTCAGTGTTTATGCTCTCTCTGCTTTTAAAATTGTCACTGCAGGCTAGTGACCATTTTCACCAATTCTGATTGTCACACTGAAACACCCTTATAATTCCCTAGTATATGGTACTGAGGTACCCAGGGTATTGGGGTTCCAGGAGATCCCTATGGGCTGCAGCATTTCTTTTGCCACCCATAGGGAGCTCAGACAATTCTTACACAGGACTGCCACTGCAGCCTGAGTGAAATAAAATCCATGTTATTTCACAGCCATTTTACACTGCACTTAAGTAACTTCTAAGTCACCTATATGTCTACCCCTCACTTGCTGAAGGTTAGGTGCATAGTTACTAAGTGTGAGGGCACCCTGGCATGAGCCAAGGTGCCCCACATGGTTCAGGGCAATACCTATATGTAGTTTCACAATGGTAACTCTGAACATGGCCATGTAACATGTCTAAGATCATGGAATTGTCCCCCCAAGCCAAATGTGGTATTGGGGTGCCAATCCCATGCATCCCCGGGGCTCCAGCATGGACCCCGGGTACTGCCAAACTAGCCCTCTGGGGTTTTCACTGCAGCTACCGCTGCTGCCAACCCTCAGACAAGTTTCTGCCCTCCTGGGGTCTGGGCAGCCCAGTCCCAGGAAGGCAGAACAAAGGATTTCCCCTGAGAGAGGGTGTTACACCCTCTCCTTTTGGAAATAGGTGTTAAGGGCTGGGGAGGAGTAGCCTCCCCCAGCCTCTGGAAATGCTTTGAAGGGCACAGATGGTGCCCTCCTTGCATAAGGCAGTCTACTGCGGTTTAGGGATCCCCCAGCCCCTGCTCTGGTGCGAAACTGGACAAACGAAAGGGGAGTGACCACTCCCCTGTCCATACCCACCCCAGGGGTGGTGCCCAGAGCTCCTCCAGTGTGTCCCAGACCTCTGCCATGTTGAATGCAGAGGTGTGAGGGCACAATGGAAACTTCTGAGTGGCCAGTGCCAGCAGGTGATGTCAGAGACCCCTCCTAATAGGCTCTTACCTGGTTAGGTAGCCAATCCTCCCCTGAGGGCTATTTAGAGTCTCTCCTGTGGGTTTCTTGTCAGATAACAAATGCAAGAGCATAACAGAGTTCCGCTGCATCTCTCTCTTCAACTTCTGCCAAGGATCTACCGCTGACTGCTCCAGGATGCCTGGAAAACCTCAACAAAGTAGCAAGAGGACTACCAGCAACATTGTAGCGCCTAATCCTGACAGCTTTCTTGACTGTTTCCTGGTGGTGCATGCTCTGAGGGTTGTCTGCCTTCACCCTGCACTGGAAGCCAAGAAGAAATCTCCTGTGGGTCGACGGAATCTTCCCCCTGCTAACGCAGGCACCAAACCTCTGCATCACCGGTCCTCTGGGTCCCCTTTCATCTTTACAAGCATTGTCCCTGGAACACAGGAGCTCGACCCAAGTGACCCAAGTGACCCCGACAGTCCAGTGGTCCTTCTGTCCAAATTTGGCCTCCCCACGCCAGACAGTAATCCTGTGTACTGCGTGATCTGCAGCTGCAAGGGCTTCTGTGCATTTTTGCAAGGATTCCTTCATGCACAGCACAGCCCAGGTCCCCAGTACTCTGTCCTGCATTGCTCATCTCGCTGAGTTGACCATCGACTTCGTGGGACCCTCTTTTGTTGTGTTGAGATGACCAACCTGCTCAGATTTCTTGAACACCTGTTCAAGTACTTCTGCGGGTGCTGCCTGCTTCTGCTTGGGCTCTCTCTGTTGCTGAGCGCCCCCTCGGTCTCCTCCTCCAAGATGCGACCTCCTGGTCCTTCCTGGGCCCAGGCAGTGCCTATTATCTTCAACCACGACTCTTGCAGCTAGCAAGACTTGTTTGTGTTCTTCCTGCCGTGGCGTGCCGTGGGACATCTTCTGACTAAAGGAGAAGTTCCTGGCACCTTCCGTTGTTGCTGTATCTTCAGCTTCTTCCACCCAGAGGCAGCCCTTTTGCACCTTCATCCAGGGTTTAGTGGGCTCCTGCCCCCCCCGGACACTTGCGTGACCCTTGGACTTGGTCCTCTTTCTTTGCAGGTTCTCAGGTCCAGGAATCCGTCTTCAGTGCTTTGCAGTCCGTTGTTGCCCTTTGCAGAATCCCCTATCTCGACTTTACTGTCTTTCTAGGGTAGTAGGGTAACTTTACTCCTACTTTTCAGGGTCTTGGGGTGTGGTATCTTGGACACCATTAGTGTTTTCTTACACTCCCAGTGACCCTCTACACACTACACTAGGTCTGGGGTCCATTTGTGGTTCACATTCCACTTTTGGAGTATATGGTTTGTGTTGCCCCTAGGCTTATTGTTTCCTATTGCATTCTATTGTATTCTACAGTGTTTGCACTACTTTTTGAACTGTTTACTTACCTGATTTTGGTTTCTGTGGATATTTTGTGTATTTTACTTACCTCCTAAGGGAGTATATCCTCTGAGATACTTTTGGCATATTGTCACTAAAATAAAGTACCTTTATTTTTAGTAACTCTGAGTGTAGGAAAGTCCTTTTTTTTTGCCTGATCACCCCCACTCTTTCTGGATAGGTACTGGTGGTTACTGACTCTTGGCTGTGCCCTGGGTACTGCTTACCAGTCCCAGGGCCAGTGCTCTGTGTAAAATGGATATGCAAATTAGGCTAATTATAATTGGCTAAGTTAACCTACCTATAAGTCCCTAGTATATGGTAGGGCATGTAGGTTTAGGGACCACAGCATAGGTGGTGCACACCTAGGTGCATTGCTGAGGTGCCCAGTGTCATTTTAAAAGCAAGCCTGCCTTGCTGGCTGCTTTTAAATTAAAGTTATATGCAAATTCGACTTTGGAATTAAAGTTACTTCCAAAGTTATAAACTACCTTATTTTTACATATAAGTCACCCCTAAGGTGTGCCCTATGTGCCCCTAGGGCTGGGTGCCATGTAACTATAAGCAGGGACTTTATAAAAATAGATTTATAAGCCCTGGTGAGGTAAAAACAGCCAAATTCGTTTTTCCCTCATTGAAGTCAATGGCCTTCATAGGCTAGAATGGGCAGACTTTATTTAAAATTTTAAAGTCTCCTTAAATGTTACATACCAAGAATTTGGTATCAAATTGATTGTTATAATAAATCCCACAACTTCCAGTTGTTGGATTTAATATAACTAGTGCAGGTAAAAAGTTTAGACTTTACCTAAAAAGTTGCCAATTTCAGCTCTGCATTGTTTTTGCTGCTGTGCTCTGATTGGCCAGCCTGCAGCAACTTCTGCCAGGCCACTTTTATGAGGTGTGAAGTGGCCTGGCTTTACACAAAGGAATGTGCTTGGGGGAGAGAATCTCCCCTCAGCAGATGGGGAAGCAGGAAGGGGGAGGGCTGCCAAACTGGTCTTCAAAGGCAGAGAAGGACATCTGGAGCAACCAGCAACACCCCCACATCCTGCAACCCCAGACAGCTAGGTGCCCCCTTGATTAGATTAGGAGAGGGCAGGAGAGGGGTGTGTTTATGATTTTTAGCCACACCAGTGGGTGGGCTCAGCCAGATCTCTCCTCTAAAAATCAGATTCATCCATTTTGGATTTTTAGAGACTATTGCCTTCTGGGATGGATTTGTGCCACACTTCCCAGGAAGTGGTCATCACAGGGGGACGACCCTGTCCCTGATTGGAGGACCAGGGCCCCCCTGCTTTTCACCCAGGAGCAAGGATAAAACTGGCAGACCTGCACCCACGCCTCAGATCCCCACCAAATTTCAAGAAGAAAGAACTACAAGGAGAAGAAGGACTGCCCTGCTGGACCCCTGGCCTGCACCTGGACCCTGCACTCAGAAAGACTGCACCAGCTGCACACTTGGGCTTCACCACAAGAAGGACTTTGCCTGGCTTCCACTGGTTCAAGGAGGGACTCCCTGTTTGCTACAGGTGAAAAATTGCTAACCAGAGTCCCCTGCACCAACTCCTGAAAAAGTGACCAGCTGACCACTGCCCAGTGGCCAAAAAGGAGTTTGCGCCAGGTGCACTCTGGGAGTTGAAGTCCGCACTTCCCAAGGACCATCACAGAACTTCTGGACCCTTGGGGTGAGCTGTGGACCCCAAAAGAACCTTAAAAGAACATCTGGGTGAAGCCCCAGAAGTTTGGAAAAGATTGGAGAAATTTTAGAAAAAAGCTCCATAAAGTGACCGACTCGACGCGGAAATTCTAGCCGGCTTGCCTCAACCGCGACCCGGCCTGACTTCGTGGTTCGTCCCGGTCAAGAAAAACATCCGAAAAAAAGACTAAGTCCGAACGTAAAAAGTTGACCGGGACCTTCCAGCCATCGTATCCGAGAAGGGCTCCACGGACGTCGGATCAAGATCCAGGTTTACCCCGGTCGAAGGATTTTCATCTCGAAAAAACGACTAAGTCCGAAGGTAGAAATCACCACCGAGGAAACCGACTTCGCGTATCCGGACAAGGGCTCCAGGAGGTCGGATCCAACTGGCAGGTTCGTCCCGGTGAAGAAAAACATCGAAAAAGAGACTAAGTCAGAAGGTAACTTTTTAACCGAGGCCTCCCGCGACCTGTAGCCGAGCAGGGCTCCATCGCGGTCGGCCTGAAAGTTTGACTTTGTCCCGGTCCTGGTGCAACCAGATGACCCGATTGGCGCTTTTCGTTTCTGGGCGCTAGAAAATAATAATACTTTAAAAATTCATATCTCCGGTTCCCCTGAACCGATTTTAATCGTTTTTGTGTCATTTTAAAGAGAAAAATATAAGCTATTTTTATAAATTGGTTTTGGATTTTTAAACTGTTTCCTGTGTTTTATTTAATTACTGTTTTGTGATATTTGAATGCTTTACACTTTGTCTCCTAAGTTAAGCCTTGACGCTCGATGCCAAGCTACCAAGGGTAGAGCTGGGATTAATTTACTGAGACCTAACTGTACTTTTGTGGAGGTTTGTGGCTTGTTGCTAGGTGTAGGTACCTACCTGCCCTACCAATAACCCATTTTCCAACATAATTGGAAGCAGCGACGGGATCCTGTACTTGTGTTCAATATCACGTTACAGTTTTAGATAAAACAAATTAAAAATCCTTTAAATTGTCCTAGTGCAAAAATTGTTTTAAATTTTTAATTTTAATTTTTTTTTTTTTAAAAATTAATTTGGATTAATTTCAATTATTGAATTTTTGTAATTTTTCTAAATTCTTGTTTCCAATTTTTGCAAAAAGTTTTTTGTTGACACAAAACTAGGGAACCATGGAGCTTGATCTGGCTAGCCTACCTACATTGACAGTAGTCCAGCTTAGGGGGTTGTGTGTTGAGAGAGGGTTGCCTGCAACCACTAATCTCAGGAAGGAAATCCTAATTAAATCCCTGACAGCATGGGCTGAGGCCCAAGAGGTAGAGACAGAGGAAGCTCCAGAGGAGGAAGAAAAAGAGGAAGATGCTAACTCTAACCATTCAGGGGAGGGAAGGCATCAGACCCCAAGTGAGGAAGAGGAGGAACGGTTCTCACTGGACACAGACACTAGGGGCAGACCCAAAGCTAGTGATAGGAAGAGGGTCCTTTCAGGAGGAGAGAACCCATCCATCAGGGAGAGAGAGCTGGAAGCCCAGCTAGCCTACATAGCTTTGGAGGCAGAGAAGCTTGCCCTAGAAAAAAAGAAGTGGGCAAGCAAAGAAAAAAAAGATGGAAGCAGCGAGAAAGAAACTGAGGTGTCCCTGGGTGGGGGTTTTGCCCCCAGATTACCCAAAGGGGTGGTTCCTGCCTATGTAGAGGGGGATGACATTGATAAGTGGCTGGGGGCCTTTGAGAGGGCCCTCCAGATGAGGAAAGTCAAGCCTCAGTACTGGGGTTCACTCCTTTGGGAGTTAGTTCCCAACTCTGGGAGGGATAGGCTCCTAACCATGAGTGGGGAGGATGCAGACTCATACCCCAGTATGAAGAGATGCTTGACTAAAAAGTTTGGTCTAACCCCAGAGCAGTATAGGCTTAAGTTTAGGGACACCCAAAAGACAAGCACCCAGTCCTGGGTGGACTTTGTGGACATTTCAGTGAAAGCACTGGAGGGCTGGATACAGGGCAACAGGGTAAGTACCTTTGAGGGGCTGTACAATTTGATTATGAGGGAGCACCTTCTAACTAATTGTGTCCAAGAGAGGCTCCGCCAGTATCTAGTAGACTCTAGGTTGACCAACCCCAGAGAGCTGGGGGAGGCAGCAGATGACTGGTTAAGAACTAGAGTTAACCAGAGACCCCCAGGGGGTGATCAGAAAAAGGGAGGACATGGTTCTTCTCAGGGGAAGAACCAGGGGAAAGATGACAAAAAACCCAAAGAGTCCTCACAAGAGTCCCCAAAAACTTCTCAGGGAGGGGGAGCCCCGAGCCAATTCACTTCTAAAGGGAAAGGGTATCAGGGAAAGAATTTTGATCCTGCTAAAGCAGGAAGGTTTCAGGAGCTTGCTAAGGCCGGCAAGTGTTTTGACTGTTTTCAGCCAGGACATAAAAGAGGAGATGCTATCTGCACCAAGAAGCCCCCCACTGGTGGGCAATCCCAGGGGATTGCTAGTGTAGGGTTGGGGGTGGAAGTTGGCCCAGGGGTGGAATCAGGGTACACTGAAGTCACCTTAGTATCCGTGGGTGGGGTGGACATTGCAACTATGGCCACCTTACCTCCCATCATGCAGAGGTATAGGCAGAGGCCTAAAGTCAATGGGACTGAAGTGGAAGCTCTGAGAGATACAGGAGCCAGTGTGACAATGGTCACAGAAAAGCTGGTTTCTCCAGAGCAGGTCTTACCTGGTGTCTTCCACCAGGTGACTTATGCAGATAGCAGAACCAAACTCCATCCCATGGCTATGGTGAGTCTGGAATGGGGAGGTGTGACTGGCCCTAAAAAAGTAGCTGTAGCTCCTGCCCTCCCAGTAGAGTGTCTACTGGGAAATGATCTTGAAGCATCTGAATGGTCAGAAGTGGAGAGAAGGGTCCATGCAAAGATGCTGGATCTCCCTGAATGGGTGTGTGCTGTGACCAGGTCACAGGCAGCACAACAGGGAAATGCTGGACACTTGGACCCTGGAACAATGGGCCAAGCCTCCAAGAAGAAGAGAAAGGGCACTGGGTCTGGCTTGCCAGCCCCAACAAGTACAGAGGGTCAGGAAGAATCCAACCCTGAGGGGGAGGATCTGAACTCTGAAGGAGGGACACCTTCCCTGCAAACTCTGCCTGACTTGGCAGAACTGCAAGGGGCAGGTGGGCCCACCAGAGAAGATTTGTGCCAGGGACAAAGAGAGTGTCCCACTCTTGAGGGCCTGAGGCAGACTGCTGCCAGGCAAGAACAAGGGGATACCAGTGGTACCCACAAGGTTTACTGGGAGGATGGAGTTCTCTACACTGAGGCTAGGACCCTCAAAGAAGGGGCTACTAGGAGAGTAGTGGTCCCCCAAAAGTATAGAGAATTCCTCCTTACCTTAAGCCATGATATCCCCTTAGCTGGTCATTTGGGACAGACCAAGACCTGGAACAGGCTGGTCAACCATTTTTTTTGGCCAGAAATGTCCGAAAAAGTCAAGGAGTTTTGCAGCTCCTGTGTCACCTGTCAAGCCAGTGGCAAGACAGGGGGCAAGTCAAAGGCTCCCTTAATTCCACTGCCAGTGGTTGGGACTCCCTTTGAGAGGGTGGGGATTGACATTGTTGGTCCCCTAGACCCACCAACTGCTTCAGGTAACAGGTACATTGTGGTGGTAGTGGACCATGCCACCAGGTACCCTGAGGCAATACCCCTCCGGACAATCACTGCACCCACAGTGGCTAGGGCCCTACTTGGTGTGTTCACCAGAGTGGGATTCCCAAAGGAGGTGGTCTCAGATAGGGGCACAAACTTTATGTCAGCCTATCTGAAAGCCATGTGGGAGGAGTGTGGTGTTACTTATAAGTTCAGCACACCCTACCATCCACAGACCAATGGTCTAGTGGAAAGATTCAATAAGACCCTGAAGGGCATGATCATGGGTTTGTCTGACAAACTCAGGAGGAGATGGGATGTCCTCCTCCCATGCCTGCTGTTTGCCTACAGGGAAGTGCCACAGAAGGGGGTTGGATTCAGCCCCTTTGAGTTACTGTTTGGGCACCCTGTAAGAGGCCCATTGTGCTTGGTGAGAGAGTCTTGGGAAAAGCCTCTCAAGGAAGCCAAGGAGAATGTGCTGGATTATGTACTAGGCCTGCGGTCTCGCATGGCTGAGTATATGAAGAAGGCAAGCAGGAACCTGGAGGCCAGTCAGGAGCTCATGAAGCTCTGGCATGATCAAAAGGCTACCATGCCTGAGTATCACCCAGGACAGCTGGTGTGGGTTTTGGAGCCCATGGCTCCTAGGGCACTACAGGCCAAATGGACTGGGCCCTATCCAATCCTAGAGAAAAAAGGTGAGGTCACCTACTTGGTGGACCTTGGCACCCCCAGGAATCCTCACAGGATCCTGCATGTTAATAGGATGAAACCCCACCAGGACAGGGCAGACATGACCATGCTGATGGTCACTGATGAAGGGAAGGAGGAGGAGGGTGAACCTCTGCCAGACCTCCTGTCCTCAAAGGAAAAAGATGGGTCAGTGGAGGGAGTGGTACTCTCTCCCAAACTGACAGATCAGCAACAACAAGACTGTAAGCAAGTCTTGGGACAGTTTGCTAGTCTGTTCTCCCTGACCCCTGGACTCACCAATTGGTGTGTCCATGATGTTGACACTGGTGACAGCTTGCCTGTCAAGAACAAGCTGTACAGGCTGTCTGACCAGGTCAAGGCCAACATCAAAGCTGAAGTGGCTAAGATGTTGGATCTGAAGGTAATTGAGCACTCTGATAGTCCTTGGTCCAGTCCAGTGGTACTGGTGCCAAAAGCTAGTCCCCAAGGTGGGAAGAAAGAATTAAGATTCTGTGTGGACTACAGAGGTCTAAATGCAGTCACTAGGACTGATGCTCACCCCATACCTAGAGCTGATGAGCTCATTGACAGGTTGGGGGCTGCCAAATTCCTGAGCACATTTGATCTGACCTCAGGATATTGGCAGATTGCCTTAAGTCCAAGAGCCAAGGAGAGGTCAGCATTTTCCACACCAGAGGGCCACTTTCAGTTCAAGGTGATGCCCTTTGGGATGAAAAATGCTCCTGCCACCTTCCAACGGTTGGTGAATAGAGTCCTATCTGGGTTGGAATCTTTTAGTGCAGCTTATCTAGATGATATAGCTGTATTTAGTTCCACCTGGAGGGACCACCTGGTCCACCTGAAGGAAGTGCTTCAGGCCCTGCTTCAAGCAGGCCTGACTATCAAGGCAAGCAAGTGCCAGATAGGGCAAAGTTCTGTTGTGTACCTGGGCCACCTTGTTGGTGGAGGCCATGTACAACCTCTCCAGCCCAAGATCCAGACTATCCTGGATTGGGAGGCTCCAAAAACCCAGACTCAGGTCAGGGCCTTTCTTGGCCTGACTGGGTATTACAGGAGGTTTGTTCAGAATTTTGGGACCATAGTGGCCCCTCTGACTGAGCTTACCTCCAAGAAACAACCCAAGAAGGTCATTTGGACCCCAGAGTGTCAAAAAGCTTTTGACACCCTAAAACAGGCTATGTGTTCAGCACCAGTGTTACTGGCCCCTGACTATAGCAAAGAGTTTGTAGTGCAAACAGATGCTTCAGAGGAAGGGATTGGGGCAGTGTTAGCACAAGTTAATGAAGAGGGCCATGATCACCCAGTTGCCTTCATCAGCAGGCGACTACTCCCCAGAGAGAAGAAATGGAGTGCCATTGAGAGGGAGGCCTTTGCTGTGGTTTGGTCCCTGAAGAAGTTGAGGCCTTACTTGTTTGGCACTCACTTCCGTGTACAAACTGACCACAGACCTCTCAGATGGTTGATGCAGATGAGGGGGGAGAACCCAAAACTGTTAAGGTGGTCCATTTCCCTACAGGGGATGGACTTCACAGTGGAGCACAGACCTGGGACTGCTCATGCCAATGCAGATGGCCTTTCCAGGTTTTTCCACTTAGCTGATGAGGACTACCAGGGTGTAGGTTAGTACCCATCACCTTTCATCTGGGGGGGGGCAGTGTAGGAAAGTCCTTTTTTTTTGCCTGATCACCCCCACTCTTTCTGGATAGGTACTGGTGGTTACTGACTCTTGGCTGTGCCCTGGGTACTGCTTACCAGTCCCAGGGCCAGTGCTCTGTGTAAAATGGATATGCAAATTAGGCTAATTATAATTGGCTAAGTTAACCTACCTATAAGTCCCTAGTATATGGTAGGGCATGTAGGTTTAGGGACCACAGCATAGGTGGTGCACACCTAGGTGCATTGCTGAGGTGCCCAGTGTCATTTTAAAAGCAAGCCTGCCTTGCTGGCTGCTTTTAAATTAAAGTTATATGCAAATTCGACTTTGGAATTAAAGTTACTTCCAAAGTTATAAACTACCTTATTTTTACATATAAGTCACCCCTAAGGTGTGCCCTATGTGCCCCTAGGGCTGGGTGCCATGTAACTATAAGCAGGGACTTTATAAAAATAGATTTATAAGCCCTGGTGAGGTAAAAACAGCCAAATTCGTTTTTCCCTCATTGAAGTCAATGGCCTTCATAGGCTAGAATGGGCAGACTTTATTTAAAATTTTAAAGTCTCCTTAAATGTTACATACCAAGAATTTGGTATCAAATTGATTGTTATAATAAATCCCACAACTTCCAGTTGTTGGATTTAATATAACTAGTGCAGGTAAAAAGTTTAGACTTTACCTAAAAAGTTGCCAATTTCAGCTCTGCATTGTTTTTGCTGCTGTGCTCTGATTGGCCAGCCTGCAGCAACTTCTGCCAGGCCACTTTTATGAGGTGTGAAGTGGCCTGGCTTTACACAAAGGAATGTGCTTGGGGGAGAGAATCTCCCCTCAGCAGATGGGGAAGCAGGAAGGGGGAGGGCTGCCAAACTGGTCTTCAAAGGCAGAGAAGGACATCTGGAGCAACCAGCAACACCCCCACATCCTGCAACCCCAGACAGCTAGGTGCCCCCTTGATTAGATTAGGAGAGGGCAGGAGAGGGGTGTGTTTATGATTTTTAGCCACACCAGTGGGTGGGCTCAGCCAGATCTCTCCTCTAAAAATCAGATTCATCCATTTTGGATTTTTAGAGACTATTGCCTTCTGGGATGGATTTGTGCCACACTTCCCAGGAAGTGGTCATCACAGGGGGACGACCCTGTCCCTGATTGGAGGACCAGGGCCCCCCTGCTTTTCACCCAGGAGCAAGGATAAAACTGGCAGACCTGCACCCACGCCTCAGATCCCCACCAAATTTCAAGAAGAAAGAACTACAAGGAGAAGAAGGACTGCCCTGCTGGACCCCTGGCCTGCACCTGGACCCTGCACTCAGAAAGACTGCACCAGCTGCACACTTGGGCTTCACCACAAGAAGGACTTTGCCTGGCTTCCACTGGTTCAAGGAGGGACTCCCTGTTTGCTACAGGTGAAAAATTGCTAACCAGAGTCCCCTGCACCAACTCCTGAAAAAGTGACCAGCTGACCACTGCCCAGTGGCCAAAAAGGAGTTTGCGCCAGGTGCACTCTGGGAGTTGAAGTCCGCACTTCCCAAGGACCATCACAGAACTTCTGGACCCTTGGGGTGAGCTGTGGACCCCAAAAGAACCTTAAAAGAACATCTGGGTGAAGCCCCAGAAGTTTGGAAAAGATTGGAGAAATTTTAGAAAAAAGCTCCATAAAGTGACCGACTCGACGCGGAAATTCTAGCCGGCTTGCCTCAACCGCGACCCGGCCTGACTTCGTGGTTCGTCCCGGTCAAGAAAAACATCCGAAAAAAAGACTAAGTCCGAACGTAAAAAGTTGACCGGGACCTTCCAGCCATCGTATCCGAGAAGGGCTCCACGGACGTCGGATCAAGATCCAGGTTTACCCCGGTCGAAGGATTTTCATCTCGAAAAAACGACTAAGTCCGAAGGTAGAAATCACCACCGAGGAAACCGACTTCGCGTATCCGGACAAGGGCTCCAGGAGGTCGGATCCAACTGGCAGGTTCGTCCCGGTGAAGAAAAACATCGAAAAAGAGACTAAGTCAGAAGGTAACTTTTTAACCGAGGCCTCCCGCGACCTGTAGCCGAGCAGGGCTCCATCGCGGTCGGCCTGAAAGTTTGACTTTGTCCCGGTCCTGGTGCAACCAGATGACCCGATTGGCGCTTTTCGTTTCTGGGCGCTAGAAAATAATAATACTTTAAAAATTCATATCTCCGGTTCCCCTGAACCGATTTTAATCGTTTTTGTGTCATTTTAAAGAGAAAAATATAAGCTATTTTTATAAATTGGTTTTGGATTTTTAAACTGTTTCCTGTGTTTTATTTAATTACTGTTTTGTGATATTTGAATGCTTTACACTTTGTCTCCTAAGTTAAGCCTTGACGCTCGATGCCAAGCTACCAAGGGTAGAGCTGGGATTAATTTACTGAGACCTAACTGTACTTTTGTGGAGGTTTGTGGCTTGTTGCTAGGTGTAGGTACCTACCTGCCCTACCAATAACCCATTTTCCAACACTGAGTTATTGTGTTTCTTATGATATTGTGCTATGTGATATAAGTGGTATAGTAGGAGCTTTGAATTTCTCCTAGTTCAGCCTAAGCTGCTCTGCTATAGCTACCTCTATAGTCCTAAGCTGCTAGAACTCTACTAATCTACTAATAAGGGATAACTGGACCTGGCACAAGATGTAAGTACCATCAGGTACCCACTATAAGCCTCCTACATATACCTTGACAGCCGTCTTGGTTTATCGCTGTTGGAAAATGGGTTATTTGTAAGGGCAGGTAGGTACCTACACTTAGCAATAGGCCACTAACCTCCACTAAGGTCCAGTTAGGTCTCGGTAAATTAAACCCAGCTCAACCCTTGGTAGCTTGGCAACGAGCGTCAAGGCTTAATTTAGAAGACAGAGTGTAAAGCATTCAAATATCACAAAACAGTAATTAAATAAAACATAGGAAACAGTTTAAAAACCAATTTATAAAAATAGATCATATTTTTATCTTTAAAATGACACAAACATGAATAAAATCGGATAAGGGGAACCAGAGATATGAATTTTTAAAGAATTATTGTTTTTTTAGCGCCTAGAAGCAAAAAGCTCCAATCGGGTCATCTGGTTGCACCTCAACGGGGGCAAAGTCAAAGTTTAAGGCTGACCGCGATGGAGCCCTGCTCGGCTACAGGCCGCGGGAGGCCTCGGTTAAAAGTTTACCTTCACACTTAGGGGGTCATTCTGACCCTGGCGGCCGGCGGATTGCTGGCAGGAACACCGCCAACAGGCTGGCGGTGTCCCGGCAGCAAGTATGACCGTGGCGCAAAAGCCACGGCCATACCGCCGGCCCCTCCATTGTTCCGCCAGGTTTCCGCCTGGCGGTCATAATCCCCAGGGCAGCGGTGCAAGCACCGCTGCCCTGGGGATTATGAGTCCCCGACCGCCAGCCTGTCCATGGCGGTGGCGGTAAGGGGACGCACGGGGCCCCTGGGGGCCCCTGCACTGCCCATGCACTTGGCATGGGCAGTGCAGGGGCCCCCAGACGTAGCCCCGTCGCGCATTTCACTGCCCGAATTTCGGGTAGTGAAATGCGCGACGGGTGCTACTGCACACGCTGCACATCAACATTGCCGTCGGAATAGGGAGGCATGAATACCGCCGGCAATGGCGGTATTCTGTCTCCCCCGGCCTCGGGGGTCTGGTAAAAAGACCGCTGAGTTCGGAATGACCCCCTAAGTCTCTTTTTCGAAGATTTTCTTCAGCGGGACGAACCTGCCAGTCCAATCCGACCTCCTGGAGCCCTTCTCCGGATACGTGATGCGGGAATCCTCTGTGGAGATTTTTACCTTCGGACTTAGTCGTTTTTTCGAGGTGAAAATCCTTCGACCGGGGTAAACCTGGATCTTGATCCGACGTCCCTGGAGCCCTCCTCAGATACGCTGGCTGGGAGGTCCCGGTCAACTTTTTACCTTCGGACTTAGTCTCTTTTTCTGAGATTTTCTTTACCGGGACGAACCTGCAAATCAGGCCGGGCCGCGGTTGAGGCAAGCCGGCTAGAGTTGCCGTGGCGGGTCTGTCCCTCTATGGAGCTTTTTTTTTCAAAAGTTCTCCAAACTTCTGGGGCTTCTCCCAGATGTCCTTTTAAGGTTCTTTTGAGGTCCACAGCTCACCCCAAGGGTCCAGAAGTTCTGAGATGGTCCTTGGGGGTGCGGACTACAACTCCCAGAATGCACCGTGCGCAAACTCCTTTTTGGCCACTGGGCAGTGGCCAGCTGGTTGATTTCTTGAGGAGTTGGTGCAGGGGGCTCTGCTTAGCAATTTTTCACCTGTAGCAAACAGGGAGTCCCTCCTTGAACCAGTTGAAGCCAGGCAAAGTCCTTCTTGTGGTGAAGCCCAAGTGTGCAGCTGGTGCAGTCCTTCTGAGTGCAGGTTCCAGGTGCAGGCCAGGGGTCCAGCAGGGTAGTCCTTCTTCTCCTTTGGTTCTTCCTTGTTGGAATCTGATGGGGATCTGAGCATGGGTGCATCTATGCCATATTTATCCTTGCTCCTGGGTGAAAAGCAGGGGGGTCCTGGTTCTCCAATCAGGTGCAGGGTCCTTCCCCATGTGATGACCACTTCCTGGGAAGTGTGGCAAAAATCAATCCCAGGAGGCAACATTCTCCAAAAATCCATCATGGCTGAATCTGATTTTTGGAGGTTACATCTGGCTGGGCCCACCCACTGGTGTGCCTAAAAATCATAAACACACCCCTCTCCTGCCCTCTCCTAATCTATTCAAGGGGGCACCTAGTTGTCTGGGGTTGCAGGATGTGGGGGTGTTGCTGGTTGCTCCAAATGTCCTTCTCTGCCTTTGAAGACCAGTTTGGCAGCCCTCCCACTTCCTGCCTCACCATCTGCTGAGGGGAGATTCCCTCCCACAGGCACATTCCTTTGTGTGAAGCCAGGCCACTTCACACCTCATCAAGGCAGCATGGTCAGGCTGTCAGAGGCTGGCCAATCAGAGCACAGCAGCAAAAACAATGCAGGGCTGAAATTGGCAACTTTTCAGGTAAAGTTTAAAACTCTTTACCTGAACAAGTTATATTAAATCCCACAACTGGAAGTTGTGGGATTTATTATAACAATTAATGCGATACCAAACTTTTGGTATCCATCATTTAAGGGGACTTTAAAAATTAAAATAAAGTCTCCCCATTCTAGCCTATGAAGGCCATTTACTACAATGAGCCAAAAATGAATTTGGCTGTTTTTACCTCACCAGGGCTTATACAACTATTTTTATAAGGTCCCTCCTTATGGTTGCAGGGCACCCAGCCCTAGGGCCACATAGGGCACACCTTAGGGGTGGATTATATGTAAAAATAAGGTAGTTTAAGACTTTGGAACTACTTTTAATTTCAAAGTCGAATTTGCATATCATTTTAATTTAAAAGCAGCCAGCAAGGTAGGCCTGCCTTTAAAATGACACTGAGCACCTCAACAGTGCTCCTATGGGTGCACTACCAATGCTGTGGTCCCTAAACCTACATGCCCTACCATATACTAGGGACTTATAGGTAGGTTAACTTTGCCAATTATAATTTGCCTAATTTGCATATTGATTTTACACAGAGCACAGGCCCTGGGACTGGTTAGCAGTACCCAGGGCACCATCAGAGTCAGGAAAACACCAGCAAAAAGTGAAAAATGGGGGCAAAAAGTTAGGGGGCCTCTGCAATCAGTCCTGTTTTCTCACAATTGCCCTCCGGGGTCCACTGGAAATTTTCTGCAGTCTCTGACAGAAAATATCGCTGAGCTGGTCTGTTCTAAACCTAACTTCACTCTACTAGGCGACTTCAATATTCATGCAGAGGAGGTGGACAACGCATTGACTAAATCTCTGCTCTCTGACATGGAAGCCCTTAACCTAGTACAACTAATTAAGGAACCAACGCATAACAGGTGTTATACGATTGATCTAGTTTTCTCAAATGTTAAAGAATTAAAACGTATGCCATCCCACCCTTTAGCATGGTCTGATCATTTTCTGATAACACTTGAATTAGCCATACTTAGGCACAGGAAACTTGATTCATAATGCCCTTCCACCTACCAGATGCTGGCATAATCTCAAAGCTGATACCTGGACCAATATTTTAGAAACGTTTAAACCACCTAGTCAGAATAATGTTACGGACCTGTCAGAGTCCATTAACAAATGGATTACCGGCAGCTTAGATGCTGTCCTACCGCTCTCCTCCAAGGGGAAAGGACGACGTAGGCAGAACTCTTCCCGGTTTACTCTGCATCTTCTGCATTTCAAAAGAGAATGTAGAAAATGGGAAAGGAGATGGCGAAAGTTATATGATGATACATTAAAACAAGAATATAGGAAAGCAATCCGGTCCTATTACACCGAGATAAAAATAGCTCAAACTAGATATTACTCCTCAAGAATTGAGCAGGCTGCTAATTCTCCTAAAGAGATCTTTCGGGGTCCTCAAGGAGATTACCCAGTCTCAAGAGGAATCAATAGCCCTGGATGCATCTCAGGAACATGTTAATAACCTTGCATCATATTTTCAGCAAAAAGTACTAGACATCTACTTGACTTTCCCTACTGCTATTGATCAAGCTCATGAGGTACTAGAACAGAAGTCCATGGGTCCGCAATCCTATCATACTTCCCATTTATATCGGAAGAAGATGTCAGTAGATATCTTTCAACTCTCAAATCAGGATCTCCCCTGGATCCAGCCCCTCCTCAGGTACTGACTTTGGGTGTGCCAATGACGGTTCCCATTATTACTAATCTTATTAATCTCTCACTGTCCTCTGGCGTAGTGCCAGAACAGTGGAAACATGCTATTGTAAAACCACTCCTAAAGAAACCTAATCTTGATCCGGGATTGCTTAGCAACTATAGTCCCATTTCACTGTTGCCTGTTCTGTCCAAGATATCTGAGAAACATGTCAATACCCAACTATCCAGTTTGACAGAGGACATCATTATCTTACACACCACTCAAATGGGCTTCAGACCATTACATCGTACTGAGACTGCACTGATTGCTGTTAAGGAAGAAGCCAGAAGGCGCCAAGACCAGGGTCTGGGGACAGCTATCATTCTCCTGGATCTCAGCGCCGCTTTTGACATAGTGGATCTTGACATTTTAATTGATAGGATACAAAAGACTGGAATATCCGGGCTGGCCTTAGATTGGATCACCTACTTTATCAAGAATAGAATATTTCAAGTTCTAGATAGATCATATTTTTCAGAGTGTATTAATAATAGCTATGAAGTCCCACAGGGGTCTTCCCTTAACCCCACTCTTTTCAATATTTACATGGGACCTCGGGCGGAAATAGTTGAGCCCTTTGGACTGGCCATGGTGTCATATGCAGACGACACACAACTAGTTGTATCACTATCTAATGACTCATGCACTAAAGGTACATCACTTGGCCCCGGCCTCCAAACTGTGGCGGCATGGATGTCTCGAGGTAAGTTAAAATTAACGATGATAAGACAGAGGTGATGATACTGGGGCAACACACAAAGCCCACGCCCAATCCATCAATTATGGATGGCCTGGGATCTTTACCTCCCCCCAAAGGACGATCCATAACTGTCCATGGCACACCAAGCGAATACAATAGCTGCCACCTCCTTTGGCATCCTCAGGCTCCTAAGGAGGGTCTTCACAATCCTACCTTTTATAGAAAAATAATTATCCTACAGGCACTGATCGGTTCACAAGTGGACTATGGAAATGCATTGTTTATTGGTGCACCAGGATATGTCATTAAAAGATTGCATATAGTTCAGAATGCTTCTGCACTTCTGCTGTTGAACATCCCTAAACATGAATCTATAAGACCAGGAATCTCCTCGCTACATTGGCTTCCTGTGGCTAAGAGGCTACAATTCAAGACACTGTGCCATATGCATAGAGCACTGCATAACAGAGGTCCAGTAATGCTGAGGACCCTAGCCTCCTTCTTTTCACCTAATAGATCACTTAGATCCTCATCAGCCTGCTTGGCAGTGACTCCAAAAGTGAAGAAAGCCAGATGGGTGGAAGATCCTTAGCATACCAGGGGGCAAAGCTGTAGAATTCCTTACCTCTTGGCCTACGAGTAACCAGCCATGAACTGACCTTTCGGAAGGCTCTTAAGACTTGGCTTTTTAAAATGTAATTCCCTCCTCTCTCATTTTTCTCGCTACTGTTTTAGCTACAAGCGCTGGGAGGCCTTCGGGTAGCCATGCGCTATATAAATTCACATAACATAACATAACTGTTCCTGACCAATATGGCTGATTTTCATCTTATGCTCATGTTACTTACGTGGGACTTGATTAATGTTCAGTCAATGACATGCGGATATGACCTACTGGTTTTTATGCTTGTAGGAAAGTACCATCTTTCTTGGCATGTTACCCCTAATTGTACCTGTATGTCAGTATGTTTTTGCCTATCTCACTGGGATCCTGCTGGTCGGACCACAGTGCTCATACTTTATGGCCTAATGTGTGAATTGTGTATAGTGCTTCACTGTGTCACTGAGGCTCTGCTGACCGGGACCTCAGTGCTTATGCTCTCTCTGCTTTTACATTTGTCACTACAGGCTAGTGACTACATTTAAAAATTTCAATTGGCACACTGGACCCCCCTTATAAGTCCCTAGTATATGGTACCTAGGTGCCCAGAGCATTGGGGTTCCAGAAGATCATTATGGGCTGCAGCATTTTTTTTTGCCACCTTGGAGAAGGAGACAGAGGGGGCGCTCAGCAACACAGAGAGCCCATTCAGAAGCAAGCAGCACCCGCAGAAGCACCTGAACAGGTGTTCAGAAGATCTGAGCATGACGGTCGTCTCAGCACAACAAAAGAGGGTCCCACGAAGTCGGAGTCCAACTCAGCGAGTGCTGGGGACCTGTGCTAGGCTGTGCACAAAGGAAGTCTTGCAAAAGTGCACAGATCAGCTGCAGTTCACACAGTACACAGGATTACTGTCTGGCGTGAGGAAGCAAGGACTTACCTCCACCAAATTTGGACAGAAGGGCCACTGGACTGTCGGGGACACTTGGATCCAGCTTCCGTGTTCCAGGGACCACGCTCGTCAAGATGAGAGGGGACCCAGAGGACCGGTGATGCAGAAGTTTGGTGCCTGCGTTAGCTGCAAGAGTCGAGGTTGAAGATATTGGGCAATGCCTGGGCCCAGGAAGGACCAGGAGGTTACCCCTTGGAGGAGGAAACGGGGGGGGCGCTCAGCAACCGAGAGAGCCCACGCAGAAGCAGGCAGCACCCGCAGAAGTACTTGAACAAGTGTTCAAGAAATCTGAGCAGGGTGGTCGTCTCAACACAACAAAAGAGTGTCCCACGAAGCCGGTGGTCAACTCAGCGGGAGATTTCTTCTTGGCTTCCAGTGCAGGGTGAAGGCAGACAGCCCTCAGAGCATGCACCACCATGAAACAGTCAAGAAAACCAGCAGGATGAGGCACTACAATGTTGCTGGTAGTATTCTTGCTACTTTGTAGCATTTTTGTAGGCGACCTGGAGCAGTCAGCGGTCAATCCTTGGCAGAAGTCGAAGAGAGAAGTGCAGAGGAACTCTGGTGAGCTCTTGCATTTGTTATCTGATGAGAAACCCACAGCAGAGACCATAAATAGCCCTCAGAGGAGGATTGGCTACAGAGAGAGGTAAGCACCTATAAGGAGTGGACTCTGACATCACCTGCTGGCACTGGCCACTCAGAGGTCTCCATTGTGCCCTCACACCTCTGCATTCAAGATGGCAGAGGTCTGGGACACACTGGAGGAACTCTGGGCACCACCCCTTGGGAGGTGCTGGTCAGGGGAGTGGTCACTCCCCCTTCCTTTGTTGAGTTTCGCGCCATAGCTGGGCTGGGGGGATCCCTAAACCGGTGTAGACTGGCTTATGCAAGGAGTGCACCATCTGTGCCCTTCAAAGCATTTCCAGAGGCCAGGAGAGGCTATTCCTCTCAAGCCCTTAATACCTGTTTCCAAAGGGAGAGGGTGTAACACCCTCTCTCAGAGGAAATCCTTTGTTCTGCCTTCCTGGGACAGGCTGCTTAGGCCCCAAGGGGGCAGAAACCTGTCTGAGGGTTGTCAGCAGCGGTAGCTGCAGAGAAAACCCCAGAGAGTTAGTTTGGCAGTACCCGGGCTCCTTGCTGGAGCCCCGGGGAGGCATGGAATTGTCCCCCCAATACGAGAATGGTATTGGGGGGACAATTCCATGATCCTAGACATGTTACACGGCCATGTTCAGAGTTACCATGGTGACGCTACATATAGGTATTGACCTATATGTAGTGCACGAGTGTAATGGTTTCCCCCCACTCACAAAGTCCGGGAAAATTGCCCTGAACAATGTGGGGGCACCTTGGCTAGTGCCAGGGTGCCCTCACACTAAGTAACTTTGCACCTAACCTTCACCAAGAGAGGGTTAGACATATAAGTGGCTTATAAGTTACCTAAGTGCAGTGTAAAATGGCTGTGAAATAACGTGGACGTTATTTCAATCAGGCTGCAGTGGCAGTCCTGTATAAGAATTGTCTGAGCTCCCTATGGGTGGCAAAAGAAATGCTTCAGCCCATAGGGATCTCCTGGAACCCCAATACCCTGGGTACCTAGGTACCATATACTAGGGAATTATAAGGGTGTTCCAGTGTGCCAATCAGAATTGGTAAAATTAGTCACTAGCCTGCAGTGACAAACTTAAAAGCAGAGAGAGCATAAACACTGAGGTTCTGGTTAGCAGAGCCTCAGTGATACAGTTAGGCACCACACAGGGAACACATAGAGGGCATACTTTACGAGCACTGGGGTACTGGCTAGCAGGATCCCAGTGACACATATCAAACACACTGACAACATAGTGTTTCCACTATGAGCATGGGGGCCCTGGCTAGCAGGATCCCAGTGAGACAGTAAAAACACCCTGACATATACTCACAAACAGGCCAAAAGTCGTGGTAACAAGGCTAGAAAGAGGCTACCTTCCTACACTACATTTCACTAATAAGGAATAACTGGACCTAGTATAAGGTGTAAGTACCTTTGGTACCCACTACAAACCAGACCATGCAATTGCCTTATCACTCAGTCACCGGTGCTTTCCACAGGAAAGTGTACTCTATACCTAGAGCTATACATACATATACCTAGCTACAGGTTCTAGTCTCTTACCTTCCTTTCTAAGGAACTAGAGGTTAGGTAGAGTAGGTTTTCTTTTCACTTACACTACTCTAACACCCACACTACACTGTGTCTACTGCTGGGCATAGCTCTGAGGTCATGGGTACTCCCTACGAGTGCATGACCTTCAAAGAACTCAAGGTGTTTTGCTCAGAGAGAAGCTTAGATGTAGGGAAGAACCCTAATAAGAATTTTCTGTTAGGCCGTCTCCTCCAGGATGGTCAGGAGAGGGCTGATAACCAGAAGGAGGATGGGAAGGGAAATTCTGACCCCTTAGTGTCAGGGAATCATCCTAAAGATTGCTTTAGGAAGCTCTTCCAAAGATCTTCCACCTAGCAAACCATCCAGTGTAGCTGGCAGTGGAAGGGGTAGTCACTCTGAGGGGGGGGGGCTCCCTTCACACCCAGAGGTCAGGTTACCAGGGTTAATAAAGTTAGGAAGAGATCTTCCTCTGCCCACTCTCATATCATCTCAGTTTCAGAGGTATCCCATGGTTCAACTCCAGATGATGACTCCATAGATAGGGAGCTCAGGAAACTGAGACTGAAGGAGGCCAAGCTGAGGCTGCAGCAGCAACAGCTAGCCCTATATAGGGAGGCCTTGGCTGTGGAGAGAAAAAGGCAGGGGTTGTGGTTACATCCCCATGGTGGCAGCAGCAGTAGTTTCAGTAATTATGGTGTTAGGGAGAATACCTTTGACTCCAGAAATCTGCACAAAATTGTTCCCCCATACAAGGTGGGGAATGCCATCTATAAGTGGTTTGCTGCACTTGAGAGGGTCTGCAAAGTTCAGAGGGTCCCTCCAGGGCAGTGGGCTGCTATTCTGTGGTTGTCCTTTTCTGACAAGGTGAGGGATAGATTTCCCACTGTCAGAGAAGAAGAATCAGATAACTATGGTATTCTTAAACTGCACTCTTGGACGGATTAGGCTTAACCACTGAACAATACCAGATAAGGTTCAGAGAAACCAGAAAAGAGTCGTCACAAAATTGGATAGACTTTGTGGATTGTTGTGTGAAGGCTTTATAAGGTTGGTTAAATGGTAGCAAAGTGTCTGATTATCAGGTTCTTTATAATCTAATTTTGAGAGAGCTTATTCTTAATAACTGTGTGTCTGATTTGTTAAACCAATACTTGGTAGACTCAGATCTGACCTCTGCCCACAAATTGGGAAAGAAGGCAGACAAATGGGTCAGAACAAGGGTGAGCAGAAAAGATCATACAGGGGGTGACAAAGACGAGAAGAAGGATGGTAAGTCCCATGACAAAGGTGGGAACAAAGATAAAAAGCAAGAGTCTTCATTAGGCCCACAAAAATGGGCCTCTGGGGGTGGGTCTAAATCACCTTCCCACCAACAGAATAAAAAGCCTTGGTGTTACATGTGTAAAAACAAAGGCCACTGGGAAAGTGACAGCACTTTCCCAAGAAAAACACCAAAGCTCCCACCACCACAACCCCACTGCTTCCACTAGTGCCCCTAGCAATAGAAGTGGCGGTAGGAAAAACACCACAAATAACCAGTCCAAGGGTGTTCCAGGGCTCACGCTGGGTAATATAGTGGGGATTGGTTTAGTTAGGGAAACCATTGAGGCTGTTTTAGTCTCTGATGGTGGCATGCCACCCTTGTTGCTTGTCCCCTTAACATGGATAAGTACAAGCAGCAACCCTTAATAAATGGTGTTCAGGTTGAGGCATACAGGAACAAAGGTGACAGTGTCACAATGGTGATGGAAAAACTGGTAGCCCCTGAGCAACACCTACTTGATCATCAGTACCAAGTGGCTGACGTCCATAATAGCACTGTTAGTCACCCCATGGCTGCTGTGAATCTCAACTGGAGCGGGGTTACTAGTCCAAAGAAAGTTGTAGTATCCACTGACCTACCCGTGGAGTGTCTATTGGGCAATGATCTGGACACTTGAGCTGAGGTGGAGTTGGAGGTTCACTCAGCAATGCTGGGCATTCCTGGGCATATCTTTGCTTTAACAAGGGCTCAGGACAAGAAGCAAAGGGCCAGATGTAGGAAAGGATTTGCGAGTCGCAAACAGAAAAAGTTGCCGTTTGTGAGTCGCAAATCGCATTTTCCTATGCAGAAATGCATTTTGCGAGTCGGGACCGACTCGCAAAATACATTTCTGAATCGCAAATAGGAAGGGGTGTTCCCTTCCTATTTGCGATTCGCAGTGGTATGCAATACCATTTGCGACCGCATATGCGGTCGCAAATGGTGTCGCAGTTACCATCCACTTGAAGTGGATGGTAACCCACTCGCAAATTGGAAGGGGTCCCCATGGGACCCCTTCCCCTTTGTGAATGGACCACAAATTATTTTTTCAGGGCAGGTAGTGGTCCAATGGACCACTACCTGCCCTGAAAAAATACCGAAACTAAAGGTTTCGGATTTTTTTTTAAGTGCAGCTTGTTTTCCTTTAAGGAAAACGGGCTACACTTAAAAAAAAAAAAAACTGCTTTATTTAAAAGCAGTCACGAACATGGAGGTCTGCTGACTACAGCAGGCCTCCATGTTTGCGAGTGCCCATAGTCAGTATGGGGCCGCAATTTGCGACCCACCTCATTAATATTAATGAGGTGAGTCTTTGCGACCCCATACCGACTCGCAGACGGTGTCTGAGACACCGTTCTGCATTGCAAATTGCGACTTGCAATTTGCGAGTCGGAAGGACTCGCAAATTGCAAGTCACAATTTGCAATTTTGCTACATCTGGCCCAAAGAGGACAGATAAACATGGATCCTGGAACAATTGACCAAGAGCTCCAAAAAACTAGTGGTAGAAAGGGTAAACCCTTTTCCACTATCCCTCACTCAACTGAAGATTCCCCTTTTGAGGAGGAGGAATCTACTTCCTGTGCAGAACCTACACCAGAGGAGCTTCAGGCTGACACAGCTGAACTCTTGGGTGTAGGGGGACCTGCCAGGGAGGAGTTATGTGTGGCTCAGCAAACCTGTCCCACACTTGAGGGTTTGAGACAGTAAGCTATCAAACAGGAAGCAGGGGATGTCAGTATCACTCACAGAGTGTACTGGGAAAATAATCTCCTTTATACAGAGGCAAGGGACCCTAAAACTGGTGCTACCAGGAGTCTGGTCATTCTCTTGCAATATAGGGAGTTTCTTCTGACACTAGCACATGACACCCCCTTGCTGGACATTTTGGGCAAAGCAAGACCTGGGACAGACTAGACCCTCACTTTCACTGGCCTTACATGTCAGAAGACCCAAAAGAGTTTTGTCACTCTTGTGTCACTTGCCAAGCCAGTGGTAAGATTGGTGGCACCCCAAAGGCCCCCTTGATCCCACTGGCAGTGGTTGGGTTGCCTTTTGAAAGGGTAGGGGTTGACATTGTAGGCCCCCTTGACCCTCCTACTGCTTCTGGCAATAGGTTTATCTTGGTGGTAGTGGACCATGCCACTAGATATCTAGAAGCAATTCCTCCGAGGACCACTACAGCTCCTGCAGTGGCAAAGGCACTCCTGGGAATATTTTCAGGATGGGCTTTCCAAAAGAGGTGGTGTCAGACAGAGGTAATAACTTTATGCCTGCATACCTGAAAGCAATGTGGGGTAAGCTACAAGTTCACCATACCTTACCATCCCCAGACTAATGGGTTGGTTGAGAGATTTAATACAACTCTCAAAGGTATGATTATGGGACTATCTGAACAGCTCAGAAGGAGATGGGATGTCCTGTTACCATGCCTCCTTTTTGCCTACAGGGAGGTACCCCAGAAGGGAGGGGCTACAGCCCATTCAAACTCCTTTTTGGTCACCCTGTAGGGGTCCATCAGCTCTTGTGAAAGAGGGGCGGGAGCAACCTGAAGCCCCCCCAAACAATATATAGTAGATTATGTACTTGGCCTAAGATCTAGAATGGCTGAGTACATGAAAAAGGCCACTAAAAACCTTCAGGCCAGCCAGGAGTTGCAAAAACAATGGCATGACCAGAAGGGTGGTGTCACTTATTTAGTGGAACTAGGCACTCCCAGAACTCCTCTTAGAGTACTTCATGTGAACCGCCTGAAACCCTACTATGACAGGAATGACATACCCCTACTCATGGCCACTGACGAGGGACATGAAGATGAGAGTGACTCTCTGCCTGATCTCTTCTCCCAGACTGCAGCTGATGGCTCAGTGGAAGGAGTTGTTCTTGTAGATTTTTTTTCTGAAGAGCAGAAGGAGGACTGCAGGAACCTCCTAGGACAATTCTCTGAACCTTTCTCTCTGACACCTGGTCAGACCACTTGGTGTGAGCACACCATAGATACTGGAGAGAGTTTACCTGTCAAAAGTAAGATTTATAGACAACTTGACCATGTCAGGGACTGCATTAAGTCTGAGGTTCAGAAGATGTTGGACTTAGGAGTGATTGAGCACTCAGATAGTCCCTTGGCCAGCCCAGTGGTGCTAGTACCCAAGCCTCATTCTCAAAATGGGAAAAAGGAGATCAATCAATCAATCAATTTGTAAAGCGTGCTGCATACCCGTGAGGGTTTCAAGGCGCTGGGTGGGGGGAGGGTGCTGCTACTGCTAGAAGAGCCAGGTCTTGAGGAGTTTTCTGAAGGAAAGAAGGTCTTGGGTCTGTCGTAGACCCGGTGGGAGGGTGTTCCAGGTCTTGGCGGCGAGGTACGAGAATTATCTGCCGCCAGAAGATTTGCTTCGGATGCGGGGGATGGAGGCGAGGGCGAGGTTAGCGGAGCGGACATGCCGAGTGGGGGTGTAGAAGCTGAGTCTGCTGTTCAGGTATGATGGTCCGGTGTTGTGGAGTGCCTTGTGTGCGTGGGTGAGGAGCTTGAAGGTGATCCTCTTGTTGACGGGAAGCCAGTGAAGGTCTCTTAGGTGGGGGGTGATGTGGCGGTGGCGAGGGATGTTGAGGATGAGTCGGGCGGAGGCGTTTTGGATGCGTTGGAGGCGTTGGAGGTGTTTGATTTAGATGCCAATGTAGAGGGCGTTGCCGTAGTCCAGTCTGCTGCTGACGAGGGCCAGGGTTACTGTTTTTCTTGTTTCTGTTGGGATCCATTTGTAGACTTTGCGAAGCATGCGGAGGGTGTTGTAGCAGGAGGAGGAGATGGCGCTGACCTGTTTTGACATGGAGAGTGAGGAGTCGAGGGTGAAGCTGAGGTTTCGTGTGCTGTCAGAGGGTGTTGGTAGAGGACCCAGCGTGGACAGCCACCATAAGTTGTCCCAGGCGGAGGGGGAGCGTCCAAGGATGAGGACCTCTGCTTTGTCCAAGTTTAGTTTTAGCCGGCTGTCTCTCATCCAATCGGCGATGGCTTTTAGTCCCTCGTGGAGGTTGGTTTTGGCGGTGTGCGTGTCCTTGGTTAGGGAGAGGATGAGTTGGGTGTCGTCGGCGTAGGAGATGATGTTGAGGTTGTCCTGACGGGCCACTTGTGCGAGGGGGGCCTTGTAGATGTTAAACAGCATCGGGCTGAGGGATGAGCCCTGGGGTACGCCGCAGATGATGTTGAAGGCTTTGGATTGGTACGGGGAAGGCAGACTTTTTGGGTTCTGCCGGCGAGGAAGGATGCAGTCCATTCGAGGGCCTGGTCCTGGATTCCTGCTGCATGGAGGCGGGATTTTAGGGTGTGGTGACAGACGGTGTCAAAGGCGGCTGATGGGTCTAGGAGAATGAGGGCTGATGTCTCTCCATTGTCGAGGTGGATTCTGATGTCGTCTGTGGCGGCGAGGAGGGCGGTTTCGGTGCTGTGGTTGCGTCTGAAGCCGGACTGGGAGGGTTCGAGGATTTTGTTGTCTTCGAGGTACTGAGTGAGCTGAGTGTTTACGATTTTCTCGATTACCTTTGCCGGGAAAGAGAGCAGAGAGATGGGCCGGATGTTTTTCAGGTCCTTGGGGTCCGCCTTTGGTTTCTTGAGAAGGGTGTTGATTTCGGCGTGTTTCCAGCTTTCCGGGAATCTTGCAGTTTTGAAGAGATGTTGATGGCTTTCCGTAGGTGTGGTGCGATGTCTGTGCCTGCTTTGTTGAAGATGTGATGTGGGCAGGGGTCTGATGGTGATCCGGAGTGGATGGAGTTCATGCTCTTGTGGGTTTTGTCGTCGCTGATGTTGGTCCAGGAGGTCAGTTGGCTGGAGCGGGTGAAGTTTGTGGTGGGTGGGGTAGGAGCGTCCGGAGTGTGAGGGGAGTTGAAGCTGTCGTGGATGTCCATGATTTTTTGGTGGAAGGTGGTTGCTAGGGCGTGGCATAGTTCTTGGGAGGGGGTGATGTCGTTGACGGTGGCGTCTGGGTTGGAGAGTTCTTTTACGATGCTGAAAATTTATTTGCAGTCGTGGGTGTTTTTCTAGGTGGGTTTTGAAGGAGGATCTTTTTGCTAGCATGATGAGTTGGTGGTGTTTGCATGTGGCATCCTTGAGTGCCGTGTGGTTGTCTGGAGTGCGTTCGAGTAGCCTTATTTGCTTGAGTTTTCGGCAGAGGCGTTTGGAGGTTTGGAGGTCGTCGGTGAACCAGGTGGCTCTTCTGTTGATGTGGTTGTTGGGGGGTTTTCTGAGTGGAGCAAGGTGGTCAGCGCAGCCGTTGTGTGCCGCGATGTCAGGGTCGGTGGGATTTGCGTGCCAGGACGGTGGTTAGTTGAAATTCAGTGACTTTGCCCCAATGACGGCGAGGTGGTTGTTCGGTGTGGTGGTGTTCTGTCTGTTTCTTGAAGGTGAAGTGAATGCACTGGTGGTCCGTCCAGAAGAGTTCGGTGGTATGGTTGAAGGTGACGTGGTTGCTTGTGGAGAAGATCGGGTCAAGGGTGTGACTGGCTGTGTGGGTGGGTGTGTTGACGAGCTGTGTGAAGCCGAGGTTGGCAAGGTTTTCGGTCAGGGTGGTGGAGTTGGTGTCATTGCTGTTTTCGAGGTGAAAATTCAGGTCCCCGAGGAGGATGCAGTCCGTGGAGGCGAGTGCGTGGGTGCTGGCCAGGTCGGCAATGGTGTTGCTGAAGGGTGCCCTGGGTCCTAGTGGTCTATAGATGAGTGTTACTCTGAGCGTAGTGTTGGGGTCAGTGCGGACTTAGAAGTGAAGGAGTTCGGCGGCGCTGAAGGAGTCGTCCAGGGTGGTTTTGACTTCGAGGGTGGCTTTGTGGACGATGGCTATGCCACCTCCGGTTCTGTTGGTGCGGTCTCGCGAGCGACTTTGTATCCGTTCGGGATGGCTATGGCAATGTCTGGTGCAGAGGAGTCGTTCCTCCAAGTTTCGGTTAGAAAGGCCACATCCAGGGAGGTAGAGTCGAGCAGGTCCCAGACTTCAATGGCGTGCTTGCGTGCTGAGCGGGTGCTGAGGAGTATGCAACGGAGGTGTTTGGTCTTGATCCTAGGAGGTTTGTGGGCTCTGTTGCAGGTGAAGCTGCAGTTGTGGCAGGAGAAGGGTACGTGCGTGTTCTTTGGAGAGGCCTGGAAGCAGGTGGTGTCTGGGCTGGTGTTGAGTCCACGGAGGGTGTCGGTGTTATAGCGAATGCTGACGGGGTGGCTGTTGCCTGGGCCAGGGGTTCTGGCGCTGGGCGCAGTCCAGGCACGGACGGGTGCAGACGGGCCTGCCATTTATGTGCCTTCAGCGTGCCAGCGGCACGGTCGCGCCGCGGCTGCCATAAGAGGAGGGGAGGGTGGGAGTGGCAGCTGGGAGGCAGGAGGGCCTGCCGAATGAGAGGGCTGCGGGTAGGGCCGGAGGGGGCGCAGCGGCAGGAAAAGTGGGTCAGGAAGGAACGATTAGGTTTTGGGTAGATTATGGAGGGCTCAATAAAGTCACAAAGACTGATGCTCACCCTACACCCAGGGCAGATGAGCTTATAAATACCCTGGCATCTGGCAAGTATCTCAGCACTTTTGACTTGACTGCAGGGTGTTGGCAGATCAAGCTATCAGAAGAGGCTGAACCGAAAACTTCTTTCTCTAACATCGGAGGGCATTATCATTACTGTTATGCCCTTTGGTTTGAAATATGTACCTGCCACTTTTCAGAGACTGGCAAACACAGTCCTCCAAGGTCTGGAAACTTTCAGTGCAGCATATCTGGATGATATAGCTGTCTTCAGCCCCACCTGGGATGACCACCTGGCCCCCATCTGGAAAGTTTTGGAGGCCCTGTAAAAGGCAGGCCTCGCTCTCAAGGCTTCAAAGTGCCAAATAGAGCAGGGGAAGGTGGCTTACCTGGGACATCTAGTTGGTGGGGAACAGATTGAACCGCTGCAGGGAAAGAAACAAAGTATTTTAGACTGGTCTCCCCCTAAAAACACAGAGCCAGGTCCGAGCCTTTCTTAGTCTCTATGGGTCTTACAGGAGGTTTATTAAGAACTATGGTTCCATTGTTGCCCCTTTTAATGACCTCACATCCAGGAAGATGCCTAAAAATGTATTGTGGACAGCTAGCTGTCAGAAAGCTTTTGAGGAGCTCAAGCAGGCTATGTGTACTGCACCTGTTCTGAAAAGTCCAAACTACTCAAAGAAGTTTATTGTCCAGACAGATGCTTCAGAGGTAGGGGTTCGGGCTGTGTTATCACAAATTAATTTAGAGAGCCAGTTGCTTTTATTAGTAGAAGGTTGACCCCTAGAGAAAAGCATTGGTCTACCATAGAGAGGGAGGCCTTTGCTGTGGTCTGGGTCCTGAAGAAGTTGAGACCATACCTCTTTGGTACTCACTTCAAAGTCATGAATATGACATCCCTACCACTCAGCCACCACCATCAGCTCTGGCCCAACGCCCCCACACCAGTGTCTCCAGGCCACGGACTGTCTGCCTCCCTGTACAGGGGCCTGACTCTCCACCCATCACCAGGCAGGACGATGAACGGCCCAGTGCAAGTAGGACAGCCAGACCTGTGCAAGGGACACAGGCACAGGGGGTTAGGGCTAATGGGAGGGTATCCGTGGCCCAGGGGGGTAGCACAAGGAGGGATGCTGCTGCCCAGGAGGCCACTGCTGAGGTCCTGGGAGCATACTACATTTCCCAGGACAGGATGGGCCAGATCCTGGCCACCTTGGAGGAGAATCAAAGGCTGTAGGTAGCACACCACCAGGAGGTCATGGAGCAATGGAAACAGCTCAATGCTACCAGGGCCTCCATTGCAGGGGTGCTGAAGTGCCAGACCAACATCCTGCCTGAGTTCTTAACTCACCTGCAGGCCCCTTCTATTATCCAGGACACTGACCTGCCATCTACATCTGCAGCAGCCAGTTGACTGGTAGCACTGCCTGAGGACTCACAGGACACCAGCACCCCTCCCCCTGCAGCCTAGCTTCCCCCTCGCAAATGTGGCCTCAGCTCCAGACATCCCAGTGAAACAACAGCAAAGACCAAGCCCACCGCCAGGAAGTGACCCTGCCCTGAACGGTCTCCCTTGTGTGCCACTGAGCTACCTTGTTGACATTCCACTGCCATATCTCCATCCACCACTGGCTTTATGGATTCTGTCCCTGTGCTACCAACTGCTGTGGAATAGTACCAGAGTATGATGTTCACCATGTTCCCACTCCTTTCCACTATCCCATCACTTTTATATGTTGTATTTTCAAATAACAACACTAGCACACACCAAATTTCTGTCCTTATTTATTATATGCAAGCAAATGTAAATGTGTATGTATGATCCTGTGTCCATCATAATGCCAAATGTTCAACAGAAGGGACACTAACAGACTGTAGTGTATGAAGTATGTCACACTGCTAATTCTATAGCTGTTCCAGCCATCTTTTTCTTTAATCACAAAGTTGGCACATCACTGGCAAATGACACCACTGCAGCATCTGTCAGCAAGGGAAATGTTACAATTCAGTACAGTCATCTTCTGACAAAACACTTCAAAATATCCATTAAAAATACACAGACACACACAATTCAGCAATGGCAACTTAGGGGAGTCTGCACAACTGTCAACTAGGTCCTCAATACTATAGCCTACATGTTAACTAGCACTGTTCCTCTCACACAGTGATACAGATTTGCACTTGTTAACTGGTTCCAGTACCTATCACCAGAGTGTAGATGAAGAGAAAGATGCCACCACAAATGTGTTTCCCTGTCCAAAATAAAATGATGTATAACAATGAAGCACAAAGAACAGCTCCAGATAATTTGCCTGTCAGGGGGATGTTGATACAAAACACTAACAACACAGAAAGGAGGTAAGTATGAGGTGTCCTCAATAACAAAACACACACTTTAATATAGGATTGTACATCAGATTTGGCCTCTAAAAAACACCTTAGTGACACATACCCAAGGACACACAGCACTGTGTTGGCACATAGTACATCAGTCACCCTGAATCAACCCAGTGAAGCCAGATGCACAATACCAAATGTAAATGATATTCAATGGAAGTATAGCTGGATCAGCTGGGTTCTGGAGTTGATGTCTTCCCCCTCTTCTTCCCCATCACTGTCATCCATCCTCTGAGGTGGCAGGGGTGGGTGGGCAGCATCATCCTCTTCCAGAAGTGATATAGCTCTCCTCAGGGCCAAGTTGGTCAGCATGCAGCAGGCCACCACTATCTGACACCTTGTCAGGGACATAGCACAGGGATGCTCCAGAGAGATGCAGGCAACAAAATCTTGGCTTCAGGAGTCCTATGGTCCTCCTTGTGCGACCATGTGCCTCATTATAACGGATTTCTGCATCTGTCCTGGCATTCTTCACAGGTGTCAGTAGACACTGCATGTTTGGGTATCCAGAATCCCCTGGAAAGGTGGATGAAAAAGGGTTCAGAACACACAATTGAAACTTCCATACAGCCTGACTGTCAGGTAAGAAACTAATACAGTCTCATACACACTCACCTGTGAGCAAAGCTCTGTCCCCCTGTAGCTGTTGCATGATGTGTGGCACACTGGACATAGGAATCATGGACAGATCCAGGGAACCCTGCATTAACATGGGAAATGTACTGATCAGCAAAACACACCAAATGGATATTTATTGAGTGATAACTTTTAAGGTTTCTGAAAACCTGTTTATTGGCTCTTTTGTATGAGGGCTATGTGGGTACCATCAATGGCACCTATCACATGGGGGATTTTAGCAAAAGTATAGAATACAGACTTTATGGTGGTGAGATCAGCCCTTTGGGGAAACTGGACATAGCTTTGCAGGTGTTGGACGAATGCATTCAAAAACTTGGGCAGGATGTGGCTGAACATTGGCTGAGACATACCGGATGCCATGCCTACTGTCACTTGGAATGAGCTTGTAGCCAAAAAATGTAGCACAGATAGTACCTGCACAGTTGTAGGTATTGCATGGGGATTCCTATTAGCTGCATTCAGATCAGGCTCCATTTGTGCACACATTTCATGGATTGCTGCTTGATTCAGCCGGTAATTGATGATGATGTGAGGTTCCTCCATGGTGGCCAGATCTACCAGAGGGCTGTAAACAGATGGGGCTCTCCCTCCCCAAAATAGTCTATACCTATGGGGGTGGAAGAAATACACATTGAGTTGGAACATTCAATCCAATGACAATGTTCCTCTATTGATCTTGTACTAGAAACACTATTGGCCCTCACACATACACCAGGGACGTGGTAATCCTGTCAGGGTAATGTTTCTTGAGGTGTGCATTGTTTCATTCAATCACAGTGTAGGCACTATTCCCATCCTTAGAGAATATGAGGAGGGGCATTACTGCTAACTATATTCGAAAGACGGAGGGGTGAATGGAGCCATGGCCTGGGACACAGGGCATACATTGAAGGCGTGGTAGGTGCAAAATGGTAGCCCCCTGACCTGCAGGTGGTGTTTTGAAGGAAGTGACCTCATTCTACTGGCGTTAGTCATCATTGGATGGCATTTGTGTCAATGGTGAAGCAGGGCCAGACATGATCACCGCCGGCAATGACGGTGTACATTGCCGTGGTATATAGTGCCATTTTGCCATTCCCTTGCCACCTGACTCCCGCACCTATACAAGGCAACAACTCCACTGCATGTGCTGCTGTGTCCTGACTCTGGTCATTGAGCTGGTGCGTGCTACAGGGGAACAGGCCCCGGCCTTCGTCACGGAGGAGCTGGTGGACGGGATCCTACCCCAGTATGCAAAGCTGTATGGCCGACCAGGAGACCAGGTGAGTTGATTTCTGTACATCTGAAATGTGTGTGATTGTGTTGGATGCATGCAGGTGTTTCTGTTTGCTGTGTGATTGGTTACCCTTAGTGTGTATGTCCGTTATTGTCTTGGCTATTGTCTATTTATATGTCTCCATGGGCTATGTCAGGTAGAACTGGCATGGCATTTGTGTATTGGGCAGCAACACTAACATCTGTTTCTTTCCTCTGTGTGTCCCATGCAGGTCAGCAGCACCCAACAGAAAAAAGGTCTTTGGCAAGCCATCACCAAGGAGGTGTGGACCCTGGGGGTCTACAAACGGCAGAGCACCAACTGTCAGAACCGGTGGGAGGACCTGAGGCCTTGGGCCCGGAAGACCGGAGAGGCCCAGCTGGGGACAGCCTCCCAATGAGGGAGAGGTGCCCATCGGAGCCTGACCCCCCTAATGGTCTGATACTGGCAGTGGCCTATCCGGATTTGAATGGGCGCTTGAAGGCAGCACAGCAGCCACCAGGTGGTGAGTACCAACACTGTTTTGATGCCACTATGATGTGTGTAGTTAGGAGGTATGGGGTGCATGCATTGTGATGGGATGACCCTAGACAGGTGTGTTCTTGCTGTCCTGCCCCCCTCCATGTCCGTGGGACGGTGTTCTTAGGTAGATGTGGCTGTGAAGATAGGCCTGTGATGGCCCCCCTGTGTGGGCTATTTGGTCTCAGTTTGCCCCATGGCCTTGCTGATTTATTGACTTGGCATCGTCTCTCTTTGTTGACATTGGATGAGTGTAGATGTATATGGGCTTCAGGGGGTCATGTTCTGTGTTGGGGGATCTGGCTTACCAGTCAGGGACACTTTCCTAACATCATTTAGGTTTGTTGAGTGTTAGTTCCTGGGATGGGTGGGAGTGTATGTGTGCCAAAATGACATTTCTCTAGTTGCTGACAGGCTTCTTTCTTGTTTTACCCCCGTGCACTTGTGTCCTTGTGTGCATTAGCATCATCTGGTGAGGGAGGTGAGGAACCGGCGAGTGGGGATGCTGCAGCCCACGGGACCCAGGAGTCCACCGACACTGAGGGGACCAGTGGGTTGGAGGGCAGGGGGAGTACCACGGAGAGGCAACTACCATTGGAGCTAGTGACTCCGACACCTCCTCCGATAGCAGCTCCCTGGTGGTGGCAGACCCTAGTGGGCCCAGCCTATCTTTGCCATCTCCCGCCATACCATCACCGCCCTCCCAGTAGCTCCCCACCGAGTTGCCCGTGCCCGCTTACCCAGGAGGGTGGGCATCTCTTCACCCCAGGCACCTCAGCCCTTGCCCCAGTCAGCCCTGCTGCCCTCACTGATGAGGCTATTGACCTCCTGAGAACCATCTCTCTAGATCAGACAACCAATGTGAATGCCTTCCAGGGGCTGGTAACTGAGATGCAGCAATGCAGAGCCTACCTGGAGGGCATTCACGGTGGCTTGTCAGGCCTACAAAGATCTTTTCAGGCTCTGGCTTCCTCTTTGATGGCAGCCAGTGTCCCTGGTCTTTCCGTCCTCCCTCCCACCACCTCTACCCCTTCCAGCACCCCACTCCCTTCACCCATCCCAAGCACACATACAGGCATCCATGCACCCAAATCAACACATAAGAAGCATAAAGAGGAGCACAAGCACTATACATCCCACCACAAGCAGGCACAAACTCAACATACAATTGCAGACAAACCAACATCCAGCACCCCCACTGTGTCTCCCTCCACCTCCTCCCTGTCTGTCACCTCAGCACCCATACCCACATACACTGCACCCTCAGTCACAGTTGCTGCCTCCATTCTTGCAGTCACCACAACAGATGACATCCATTCATGCACCCCGACGTCACACCTGCACTCACCACGACTACCTTCACCAACACTTGTAACACACTCACCAGACCTGCAGACACCCAGACAACAGCCATTCACACTGGCATCCTGTCTTCTCCCACTGAGTCCACACCCTCCTCACAAATGCTCACACACATCCACTCCACACACATCCACCATACATAAGCATGCTAAAGAGGCGCCTGCATCCATTTCCAGCACACCCACACCTCATACACGCACTCCCTCACCCTCCACTCCCAGACCTGCCCTCAAAGCCCCTCCATCTGCACCCAAAAAGCTTTTCTTCTCCCGTGTGGACCTCTTTGAACCCACTGGCCCTCCCCGTCTTGTCCCTAAATGTTCCCTTGGCCTCCCCAAGTCCACTCCTTCCTCCACTGAGTCCTCCCCAGTCCACCCTTCCCATTCCCCTGCCCCTTCCCCAGGGATGAAGAAGGCCTGTGTTGCCTCCGCCCCTCTGCCACCTCCCCTGTCCAAGCCCACTCCAACTCCTTCCAAGGGCAAACCCAAACCCTCTCCCCCTGGTAAGTCTAAGGCTAAGACCCCCCCTTCCAAACCAAAGTCCCCACTCCCGCCATCCCCTTCTCCTGCTCCCTGAGGTGCCTGCCTGCCCCAATCATGCCCCTTCTCAGTGGATCCTTTCTGTCATTGTGGGAGTCAAGTGTGGGCTATATTTGCCCTTCCGGACATTGCAGTTGGACTGGCCTATGGCCTTGTTTGAACATTGTTCATTTATTTTATTTTGCGTATATAATATATCTGGCAAACAGACTTGTTGGTTAAATTTTGGCCCGTTGTCCAGCGTTTAACTGTGGGTGAGTGGTGTACACAGGTGTGTGCATTTGTTCAGATATATGAGAGCATGTGTCTGGTAAGTACATTTTATTTGGGTATGTATGGCTTGGGAGGGGCGGGAGGAGGAGGGTGTACGTTGTGGTGTGGGTGGGTGTGTCATTGTCCTCTTTCCTCTCATTTGTGCTGGGCTGCGGTACTTATTGTTGTCGTCGACGGGCACGGTCCTGAAGAAATATCGCAAGAAGCACTGGGACAATTTCCAGCTCTCGTTCCATGTCAGCATTGGTGTGTTCTGTGTTTCCCTTTATATGGGTCATTTCTGCCAAGCTTTGCGTGGCGGTGGCTCCCGCCACGGAACAAATGGAGGTGTGGTGTTACATTATATGATGGGTGGGTAGGGCCTCTCCGCCCGGCTGAAGATGGCCTCCACCGTTGTGGATGGCGCTGTAAAGATGGCAGGCCTGCTCGCTGTTTTTCATCTGCTTCATTAAATGGTGGTCCAGACCGCGAGCCTGTTGGGGGTAGTTTTCGCAACAGGCGGCGGTGCGGTCTTTTCTGCCAGGTTCAAAATGAGGGCCTGTATCTTCAGCTCCTGCCATCAACTGCAACTGTTTCCCAGTTGTGCATCCTCAGAGGACAGCCAGCCTTCTGCATGCACCAGAAGAACAAAGGAATCTCCCTTGAAGTGAAGGAGTCACTTCCCAGTTTCAGCATGCACCCCTCTGCAGTGACAACCGTTAGCTTGGGTTCCCTCTTCTGAAGAAGTGCGTGAATCCAGGAACACTGGTGGTGGACTGAAGTAGTCACAACGGTCCTGAAGTCCAGATGTCCAACTTTGGTGGAGGTAAGAGCTTGCTTCCCCACGCAAGACCCTCGTGTGTTTTGCAGTTGCCAAGGCTTGTTGGCATCTTTCTACGACGTTCTTCGTGCAGAGTGCAGCTCCAGTTCCCAGCTCTCCTTCCTTGATGCACAGTCTCCGGCGGCACGTTATCCCTATGTGTGGTGCTGCATGGGCCTTCTTTTGCACCTTCTTTGTCCCCATACTGTGGGACTCCTGTGTGCTCTGCCTGTTCTTCTGAGGGCTCTCTGAGTTGCTGAGAGCCACCTCTGTCTCCCCCTTCTAGGTAGAGGCCAACAGGTCCCTCCTGGTCCCAGGCAGCGGCATTTTCTGCTAACCGCAAGCTTTGAGTGTGCCAAGGCTTGTTGGCGGAATCCAGTGATGCACACCAGACTGCAATCAACCATCCAGCGTGGGACATCATCTGCATGAACCAGGAACTCACATCCGTCTTCTTGGGTGCAGTACTGACTGTTCCTCACTAGTAGTTCTTCTTTTGCACCTTCATCCGGGTTAGCAGGGGCTCCTGTTCTGCTTGGACTCTTCAGGGCTTCTTGCACTTGGTCCCCTTCTTCCACAGGTCTTCAGGTCCAGGAATCCATCGCTGGTGTCTTACAGTCTCTTCTGTTTCTTGGAAAGTTACTGTGATTTACTGCTGCTTTTCTGGGCTCTGTGGTGGTACACACTACACTTGCCTAGGTGGGAAAGCGGCTTTCACATTCCACTATTTTAGTTTATGGTTTGTGTTCCCTCTAGGCCCATTTCAGGCTATTGTAATTTTCACTATTTGCACTGTTTTCTAACTGGTTTTCCAGCTATTTCTGCATTCTAGTGTGTCTATTTGCACTGTTTTCTAACTGGTTTTACAGCTATTTCTGCATTCTAGTGTATATACTATGTTTATTACTTACCTCCTAAGAGAGTATAGTCTCTAAGGTACTTTTGACATTTGTGTCACCAAAATAAAGTACATTTATTTTTGTAACACTTAGATTTTTCTTTCATGTGTGTGAGTACTGTGTGACTACAGTGGTATTGCATGAGCTTTGCATGTCTCCTAGTTATGCCTAGGCTGCTCATCCACACTACCCCTAAAGAGTCTGGCTTCTAGACACTGACTACATTTCACTAATAAGGGATAACTGGACCTGGTATAAGGTATAAGTACCTTTGGTACCCACTACAAACCAGGCCAGCCTCCTACATAGGTGCATAGCAGTTGGACTCAATTAGCACCTAGAAACTAGTCTACCAGAAACATAGATGCTACGCTGTATTATGTCACTTAACCTACTAAAAACCTAAAGAAATATCCTGTGTTTAATTCCCTGATTGAATTGTAATCAGGTTAGTATAATATCTCTTGTTAAATGTTTCTTATTTTTTAGAAATTGCTTTTGGGCTTTTTATTGTGTTGTGTTTTGACTCTTTTACTGGTTTGCTAGAGAAAACCCACAGCCATTTATAGTATCCTGAAAGCATTAACAAGGATTGTTTTTGTACATCATTTATGTGTTGTAAGGAAGGTTTTTACTATGTTAGTTCTAAAAAATGAATTCTACATGAAATTTGCACTCATATGTTGATGAAAATTGTTTTAATATTAAAGACATTATTTAAACTAAACAGAGTTGTCACAGGATGGTATATAAGGATAGTGTGGAAGACCACCATTCTTCGTTGACATAAATGGACCAAGCAAATTAGCAGATAAAGAAACAAAATAGGTTAACTTGTCAATCTGCACCTGAATACCCAGAGCTCTACACTACTTCATCTGTGAGACTAATTATGAGCATAGATAAGTGTCACGATTTATATGTAAGGCCCGTCGAATGACAATGTAGTGCAGTGTGCTTGGAAGTCTGTAGTGTGTGGTGATATGGGGAGAGAGAGTATACTGGGGCATCACCTGCAACAAATATGTAAAATGTTTATAAAGGGGGCCTTGATTCTAAGCACGTTACATCATTGCTACATACATGCAGTGGGTGTCAGGGTAATAAGTGCGTATTCTGTTGTGCTTAAAGAGTTTGTTTGCAATGCCACCCCAAGAAGCACATATAGACCTAGTGTAAGGTGCTGCTACATACCAGTGAGTCACATGTGACCAATATCCAAGCAACCAAGTGATCTCCAAGAGGGGCAGATGGAAGATGTAGATATCGTGTGTGTTTGCAGGAAAAGCAGTGTACACTAAAGTAAAACAGCCACTTGGTTCACAGACAGCAAGCACATTGATACATTTTCAGCAGTGTGTATTGTGGAAAAAGTGTGCTGTGTGGTGAGGTGACTACTTTTTGTGTTGCTACAGGTGACTGAAGTGCCTCATGGGTGCAATCAATTGCACCTAGCACACTAGGGAAATAGCTTAGCCCATAAATTTGCTTGCCTATGCCTTTCTGCCAGTGTCTGTGACATGGAGGTAAACTGGTATCAATCATGAGGCACACATTTGTCATCTCGCGGGGGTCTCTAGGTGTCAGGGGGTGCTGTGGGCCTCGTTTGGCTGGTGATGATGGCTGAAGGGCCGTGTCTTGAGCTACTTCCTGAAGTCCTTCAGGGAAGGGGAGGTGCGGAGGTGGAGGTTGTTCCAGAATCTGGTGGTGAGGTGGGAGAAGGAGTGACCTCTATAGCGTGTGCCGGGTATGTGAGCCTGGGCGAGGGAGGCTGAGTGGAGACCTCTGGTTGGTTGGTGGAATGTGAGGCAGTTGTTGATGTAGACAGGTCTGGCATTGTGGAGGGCCTTGTATAAATGCATGAGGAGCTTGAAGAGGCATCCTTGCTGGATGGGGAGCCAGTGGAGGGCCCTGAGGTAGGGGGTGATGCTTGTTCTTCTGGGGAGGTCTAGGACGAATCTTACTTCCACATTCTGAACAGTCTGGAGGCAGTTCATGAGCTATTTTGTGGTTCCGGCATAGATCGCTTTGTCATAGTCAAGTCAGCTGGAGATGAGGGCCTTGGTGACTGTTTTCTTGGTAGCGATGGGGATGAATTGGAAGATCTTGCAGAGCACTTGGAGGATGTGGAAGCAAGCAGAAAAGTCATTGTTGATCTGTTGCTTTATGGTCATTTGGGTATCTAGGATAATCACGAGGTTGCATGTGTGGTCGGTGGGTGTGGGTCGGGGACCGAGGGTGGCGGGCCACCTTATATTGTCCCAGGGGGAGGACTTGTTCCTGAAGATGAGGATCTCCATTTTGTCTGAATTTAGCTTGGACCAGTTGATTCTCATCTAGGTGATGATGTCAGTCAGAGTGTTTTGGAAGTTAGTTTGTCTAGTGGAGGTGCTGTCTGCGAGAGATAGGACAAACTGGAGGTTGCCGGCATAGGAGACGATATTGAGTCCGTGAGTATGTGCGATGTCTGCAGTGAAGTCATGTAGATATTGAAGAGGGTGAGGCTGAGAGGAGCCCTGGGGGATGCCACAGAGTATGCCTTTCAGTGCAGAGACATAGGTAGGGAGGAGGATCCCATGTATTCAGCTGGAGAGGTAAAAGGAGACCCAGTTGAGTGTGTTGTCCTGGATGCCAATACTGTGAAGTCTGGTGATGAGAGTGTGGTGTGAGATGGTGTCGGAGGTTGCCAATATGTCGAGGAGGATGAGGGTCGCTGTTGCTTCTAGGTCAAGGAGGTGCCAGATGTTGTTGGTAGCTGTGATTAAAGCGGTTTCTGTGCTGTAATTGTGCCAGAAGCCGTGTTGGAATGGGGTGAATATGTTGTGTTCGAGGTAGTTTACCAGATGGTGTTTGTTCTTTTCCAAGGCTTTGGTGGTGAATGGGAGGAGCAAGATGGGGCGATAGTTTTTTAATTTGCTGTGGTCGGCTGAGGGTTTCTTCAGGAGGGACTTGACTTTGGTGTGCTTCCAGGTGCCAGGGACAGTGGCTGTGGAAAGGGAGGTGTTGAGGAGTTTTGTGAGGGAGGCTTTGATTGTTTCTCCTCCTAGGTTGTAGAAACAATGTTTGCAGGGGTCCGCAGGGGATCTGGAGTGGATGGAGGCCATGATGGAGATGGTGTCTTTGGTAGATAGCTGCTTCCCTTTGGTGATCCTGTGGGGAGGAGTGGTGGGTTGGGGGTAGGGGTGGTCAAGGTCAGTGGCTTGGGGGTCGAAGTTGCTGTAGATGTCGGCGATCTTGTGGTGAAAGCAGTCTAATAGTGTGTTGCAGAGGGTTTTGGAGGGGTGAATCATGTTCTCTGTGGGGGAGGTACAATCTTTTGTTGATGCATCTCAGTAACTGACAAAAGCATCAACCTGGTTTGCATGTGAGATGCCAATGCTGCCAGAGCTAGTCCTCCAGAAAGAGGAATGAAAATGCAGTCAGTATTTTGACATACACAGGGAAAGCCTGGGAACAGGCTGTTGGTGAATCAAGATCCTGCTCCCACACTTCACCAATGTCAAGGATCATAACATCTTAGAAGTGGTATCTGGCAAGGATTCCTCACCTGTACATTCCAAAGATGTTGATGCTTTGCCTGTAAACCCTCGCTCTCTCTTTCTCGGATAGGTATTCCTGAAATTCAGGATCAAAGCTACAAACAAATTCACCAACATAGTTAAGGCAGAAAGTTATTTGGTGATGACATCATTCCGTATGTGTCAGCTTGACTATGATCAGTTGACGTTAAAATGTGTCTTAGCTGTAAATGGATGGTGAAGTCCTGAACAATCGTTCTTTGCATTACCAGCTGTGTTGATAATGGTCTAAGTCTTGTTTTAAAACTCAACAGGATTATCTTTAAAAAAAACAGAAAAATGTATGCTAAAAACCTTGTAATAATATTACTAAGGATTTACAAAAACATTGAGAGTGATATATACAGGGGGCTTGCACAGCTGTTGCGTCATTTGTTTTATGCACCAGCAGTGCCATAGGAGCACCATATCACAAGGGAATGAGTTTGGCATGATGTGTCACTTTTACAAGGCCTGTGTCAGAAAAAAAGCTGCACAGAATCAGGCTGCATCACACAGATCTGAAGATATGCAGAGTTGGAGTTTTTTTTAAAAAAGTCACTTAGAACTGACACAGTGATATCTACAAGTTTTTTATTGTCTGACGTTTCTTCAAGATGTGTCACGCAAAGCCTAAGACGTGTCACAATTCCTATGCCTCCAAAACCCTGTCGTAGCAACTGACACAGTTGCTTTGTAACAGAAATCTGACCATCTAAGTCACTTTACACACTGGCATATTTCTGTATTTCACATTCCCTCTACTGGTAGTAGGTCTAAATATGTCACAGCAGTGTTTGAGGACCACTTGACCATCCTGGAACCATGGCCCCTCTGATATCATCATCCACTGCTGCAAGGCAATCTGATATTGTGTACTAATTGTAAGGGACAGGCCAAGATTGTCACTTCTCGATGGAGGAAGAGGTCCCCAAGTCCAGTCCTGCGTACTCCAAAGGACAACAGGTAAGTGCACACATAAGGTAGGTAATACGTGTATTGCCACAATACATTACACCATATCCTTGAATTCACTTACATAACACTGTCACTCACTATGTCATACATAATCAGGTCTCCACATACAAATAAAAGACTATGGCCACTGTAATGTGACACATAGCCATACTGCTTAGACTACATCCAGGATCAATGTAAGTTTGTAAAATGTGCTATTCCACCATTTCATAGTATTTCGGTAACAACACATTAGGCTACTAGCGTCAGTCAGAACTGACACATCACCTCTGATTTTTGATGCACTGCTAAAGTTGGTCAGTTGTGAGGCTAGCTTCATTGATGCGCCTCTTTTGAGGCTGATGCATTGTGGCAGAGTTTCCACTGATGCATCAGAAATTCAGACACATCCTTGGGTCCTTGCACAATGGTACACTTTATTGTTAATACAGTGCATTAATGACGCTGTAACCTGTTTTGATGCACCATACGTTTTTTGATGCATTGCCTTCACAACTCAGCGATGAGTCAATCCTTGTAAATGAGGCCCCAAATTGTTTTTAAAGTGCATTTTTTCCAATATATTTAAAAAGTTTAACCCCATTATTTTCAATGAGAGTGTGTCACAATGCCAGTGGTTAGCCATATATATGGCTAGACTTACTCCAAGGCTGAAATTAAGTACACTTTTTACTCTTTTGTGTCATTTTTCTCTAAAGTAGCTTTAGAAGTATGGGCAAATGAACTTCAAGTGTAAGGCACTGCCATCTTGGACTCGTCTTTATAAAGGGAGCCACACCCATTACAAATGTGCTCAGTGTTCATATTCCTTCCGTGAGAGAGGAGAAGAGCATGTAAGCATTAAGCTACTACATAAAAAAACACAGTAGTTAGACATCTCTGGAGCATTAAGTATTTACAGAGCAAAGTCTGAAGTAGGGAGACATTTCCACAACTAAAAAGTCAAAGAAATAGTGGTTTTTGACAACTTTTTTTTGTTTGTTGATAGCACTTTTCAAGGACACTATTTTAACTTTGAATCTAGTGTTGGAAAGATTTCTGCTGAACATCCTGTCAAGGAGATGAACTTCATTCTCAGCGAGTGTAAAATATTGCATGAAGGTCATGATTTTTATATGCAAATAAATATTTTAAAAGAACACAATGGGCCTGATTCTTGTGGTAAAAGGGTGTTTCAATTTAACATTGGCAAAATACGCTTTCTGGCCACCTGAAGGTCCTCCCACCTCATTTAGGCCAGATTTAAGAAAAGAGGTGCTGCATCTAGTGCAGTGGCACTTTTCTTGCGCCCATTAGCGCCCCCTTAACTCCACCATGGCTGTAGTTAGGGAACTAGCATCAGAATTTTTGAAGCTAGTTTAGAGCTTTGCAGGATTAACATCAAAAATGTTGACGCTAATCCTGCAAAGCACATTGTGGCCCATATTAAACAATGGTGTGCCACCTTTTAATGCCTGCTCGGAGCAAACGTTAAAAGTGCAGAAAAAAATGATGCACAGAAATCTCCTAGGTTTCTTTGTGCCATTTTTTGCCCGCCCTAACAGGGGAACGCCTCCTTTGTATACATTATGCCTGGCGCATAAAAAAAAACCGACACTAATGTGACTCAAGGAGGTGCTAGGGGCTCTTAAATCTGCAACTTAGTGTTGGGCTGCTTTTCAGTATGAAGGTGCTGGACACTACTATATCTCCGCCACCTACACAAATCTCTGACAGCCTAACAGAGACAGGGTTGTAGGAGTTTTGCCCTGTGTCTTCCCACCGAGTTCAGAGTGGGCAGACGTGGCAAGTTTTCACGGCCCATCACCGCTTGAAAAACATTGAAATAAGGGGCAGTGAAAGTGTTGAAATGACCTTCAAACTCTTGGAGAATGCTCCGATGGTGAAGGGGGTGGGGGGGTGGGGGGGTTTGATCTTTTTACTTGACAATAACATTTTGAGTTCAGACTTTTTTTCTTATTGAAGATTATAATAAGTTGTACGTTTGATGTACTCTACTGCTCTGTTATGTTTAGGGAGCCGTCTGTCAAACTTACAAAGCACTTCCAGGAACCACAATGATGGTTTTCATGGAAATGGAAGAGATGTCTTCAGGGGCACTGGACTTCTCTAAATACAGCAAACTGAGTACCCTCTTCATGACGGAAGTAAAGTACTCTGCCATGGCAATGGTAAATTACTCCCTCCACCAACATTTAAATCCGCTCCTGTGATACCCACAGTGCAACGTGATTCTCAGAGGATGTATGAAATAATTTGAAATAGTGAACAAAACTCTTTCCGTATGTTACATGTTATGTGCCTATAATGTATCCTGGCACTGAGGTAAGTACCAATTATGCCACAAAATAAAAACAGGAATTACAGTAATCCAACAGGTTTTAGGCCAGTTTTCCCCTGCTGCTGCATTACCCTCTCCTGCTTTTCTGAGTGCTTTCTCCGGCTTTCTGCCTCATTTTCAAAGATTTGAAATGGGCAGTGCAGGGGCCCCCTACCAGGGCCCCAGACAGCTTTTCACTGCCTGCATAGCAGACAGTGAAAAGCGCAACAGGTGCAACTGCACCCGTCGCACGGCCGCAACACCGCCGGCTCCTATGTAGCGGCCTCATCCCCGCTGGGCCGGCGGGCGCAACGCCGGGCCAGTGGGAATGTCATAATGGGGGCCACGTAAGTGCGGCCGCATTGGCGGCCGCACGGCGGTTACCGCCGCCGCCCGCCAAGGTCATAATGACCTCCTATGTGTCCTTTACTTCTTTCAGGTGATTACGGCAACCCAAACCTGTCCTGGCTCCTGATCCCTGTTGGAAATCCAAGAACAGGGGATGAAAGTATGTATAATGATGCTCATGGGCATACCAGGAGGATTGCTGAAAGGACCTTTGGGCTCCTTAAGGCTAGGTTCAGGTGCCTCCATCCTACGGGTGGATCCCTATGCTACTCCCCTGAGAAGGTCTGCTGAATTGTTGTTGTGTGCTGCATGTTGCACAATTTGGCCCTCAGACGGCATGTGCCCTATCTGCAGGAGGAGGGGGGTTACAATGCAGCTGTGGCAGCAGTGAACACTGAGGACAGCGAGGAGGAGGAAGAGGTGGAGGACGTGGACAACAGGTCACAGGTGACATATGATCCTGCAGTACTTCCAATGACACTCAGGTAAGACTGTTGAATTAAACAGTTCTACATTTTAGTGTAGTGCTGGCTGACTGTAGCATAATGCAAGTCATTACCTTTGCATCCCACCTGACTGTCACCTACGCCTTCCCTTATTGCAGATGTTAGTGGTCTTTCAACAGTGTACTGCTGTGATGTGAACAGACTGATGAGACACATTTGTAGGATGGATCAACGTGTTACTGGACATTTATACAGGATCATGCAGTTCATTACAGGTCAATACATTGTACATTACCTGTAGATAAAGCACTATTACTAAAGTTGTGTCCAAGGGTGTTTATTGAAAATTGGTATACAATGGGAAGTGCAATACAGTGGGGGATGGTTGGGAAGTCTCCAGTGTAGTGGGCCAGTCTGTTTGTAGCAGGAGTCCAGTGTCTAAGGGGCCATAGGAAGGGGAGGAATGGCACTTCAAAGTAGAGAAGTTGACACAGTGGAACACAAGGGGGACATTCAGGAGAGCCTCTTTTCCTGGTGTGGTCTTTGTCTTGGCAAGTGTATCTAGTGTCTGTCTGGGTCGCAGGGACCGTTTGCAAGGTGGTTCACCTTCTGCAGGGGGAGGGGTGCTGGTGGCCTGTGGGTCCTGGGGCAGGGCCTCCTGTCCAGTAGCTGCAGCAGATGTGGAGGGCTGGTCAATACACTGGCTAGTGGAAGGGGCCCTCTGGTGTGATATGTAGTCCCTCCTGATGTTGGCCATATCACCCAGTACCCCTGCAATGGAGAGCATGGTGGTGTTCAAGGCCTCCAATTCTTGCTTGATCTCCAGGAGGTGTTCCTCCTGCCGCCGCTGGTTCTCCTGCATGATGTTTATTACCTGAACCTTCTTGTCCTGGGATTGTTGGTAAGTCCCCAGGACATACTGTTTTCCCCCTGGCGCACAGTGCCTGTTTCCCCTGAATTGTGTGCCCACTGACACCTGGACCCACATTGTCTTGCCTGTGAGGAGCAGACTGAGGTCCCTGTACAGGTGGGCACACCACTGATTGACGTATCCTGGGGACAGAGGTCTGGAGACACTGGGTGGCTGCTGTGGTGTTGAATTCTGAGAGGGGAGGCTCTGTAGTGGACTGGGTGTGGGCTGGGGTATCCAACTGACCAGTGGTCCCTGATGGACCAGGGAGTTAATCCAGATCCAGAGTGGGTAGCCGTGGCACCTCCTCACCTCTGAGATTGGCTGGGGCACCTGTGGGGATGTAAGTGGTATATTATGCTACGTCTGTGACATATTCTGCATCACTAGCTTCTCCTATATTATTGCTGTTGTCCTGTCACCTTTGTTTGTGTATGGTGATGGATTGTGGGATTGTTAGTTCTCCATGCTGTGCATGCATTGGTGGTGGGTGTACATGCAGGGCTGGAAGAGATGTGCATGCAATGGGTGTGGCATGCAGGGCTTGAGATTTCATTTTGATAATTGTGGTGGTGCACTGTGTGGGATGGAGTGGGGTGATGGGTGTCAGGGTGAGGGGTCATGGTGGCATGCAGGTATGGGGGTGAGAGGTAGTAAATGTTGACTCACCAGTGTCCAGTCCTCCGGCTACTTCAGTGAGTCCTTCAGGATGCAGGATTGCCAAGACTTGCTGTCAGCTGTGGGGGAAGAGGTGGGGGTCTACCACCATTCCTCCTGATGGTGAGCTGGTGCCTTGCTGCAATGGAACGCACCTTCCGCCATAGGTCGTTCGATATCTTCCTTATGTCATCCATTGTGCGTGGATGTAGTCCCACGGCGTTCACCCTGTCCACGATCCTCTGCAATAGCTCCATCTTCCCGGCAATGGATATCTGCTGTATCTGTTCTCCAAACAGCTGTGGCTCTACCCTAACTATTTCCATGACCCGCAACTCCTCATCAGTGAACCAGGGACATGGGTGTTGTCTGGTGTGTGTAGGTGGTGCAGGGGTGATGTGTGATGTGGTGGGTTGTGTGGTGTGTGGTGCGTGTCAGCTGAATTGGTAGTTGTGATGTGTGTGCAGTTCTCCTTTGGATTATCCTCGCAAAGTTTAGCCGTCTTGTTGTGTTTGCGGAGGTTTTTGGGTGATGTGGGGTGTGTTTTATAGTGCTGTTGGTGGGTGTGTGTATTTGTGTCAGGTGTGGGTTTTTTGTCCTGGCCAATGTTGTCTTGTTTTGTCTTTGGGTGGCCATATCCACTGCAGCAATGTTCACCGCCAATGATTTACCGTCATTGAATGTCCGCTGTGGTGATTTGTGGGTCATTATTTGGAGGGTGTAGTATTGGTGGCATAACTGTATGTGTGGTAGTTCTGTCAGTTTACTAAGTTCAGTGGGTCTAGCAGACGTCATTTGGCATGCACCGCCAATGTCATAATGAGGGCCATGATCTCCTCCCTCACCCCGGACATCATCTTCCTCACAGAAACTTGGCTCAACCTCGCCTCCACACCAGCCATCACCACCGCCATCCCTGAAGGCTACAAGATAACACACCTCCTGAACCAACAAGCATGGAGGCGAAATCACCATCATCTATAAGGACACCATCTGCTGGATGACATCCCCTGATTACCCAACACCAGTAATGGAACACCTCAACTTCCGACTCCACAGAGAGGGAAAAAGCCTTTGCTGACAGACCATCAGAATCATGCCCTAGCTTCTGCAACACCATCACAGATCTCATTTCCCCACAAGCAATCAACTCCAAGCACTACATATTCCTAGGGGACCTCAACTTCCACCTCAATGACCCCAGCAATGCCAACTCCACCAATGCCCTGAAAAGCTTGAGCAACATCTGCAGCTCAACGCCGGCCCTGCCCATATCGCAGGACTCACGCTCGACCCAGTAAGGTACATCCACACCACACACTCACCTGGCCCAACCACCAGAACAGAATGTATGTCAGAACAACGCATGCTGGAACCACGCATGCCTGAACAATGCGGTCGGAACAACAACCGCGTTGTTACCACTAATGCCTTTACCACGAATGCCTTAACGATTTTTTGTTGGCCTCTAAAACTACTGCAACCCCCCCACCCTGCACCTAAAACCTATAATCACTCTAACTCCGACCCCACCCCTAAAATTACCATGACCCCCACCCCTAAAATTACTGTGACCCTACACCCCGCCCCTAAAACCTAAAACAACCCCTACCCCCACCCCCCCCTAAAACTACTACGACCCCTCACCCCACCCCTAAAATTACCACGACCACCCCATCCCCGCCCCTAAAACCTAAAACCACCCCAACCCCCACCCTGTCCCTAAAATTACGCGACCAACCACCCCACCCCTAAAACCTAAAACCATCCCAACTGCTGTCCCTAAAATCTAAACTACTGCAACCCCCACCCCACCCCTAAAACTACTGTGACCCCCACCCCTATAGCCTAAAATTACCCCAACCCCCACCTCACCCATAAAATTACTGTGACCCCCCACCCTCACCACTCCTCTAAAACCACCCAACCCGCCCCTAAAAAACAACCTACCCTGACCCCCCATCCCTCCCCTAAAACTACTGCCACCCCTAAAACTACCCCTGAACACTACCCCAGCCCCACTTACCTGACCGTGCCCTCTCCGATCCACAGTCTGTTTTCCTCTGCCTTAACCACGCATGTTCGTTATTCCGGACATGCGTGGTTAAGGCAGTGGAAAACAGGGTCGTTGTTCACAAAAGCATTGTTCCGCTTTCGTGGATAATGACCCTTGTTGTTAAGAAGTCGTGGTTTAGGCTGCTTCCCACCAGAACATACACTTCCCCATCTCAGGGCCCACCTACCCCAGCACTGTTTGAAGAAACTGGAAAAAGGTATCAGAAGACCAATGGACGGTCACTCTCAGCTTCCACCTCCCAGACTCTACACATGACCCTGAACAAGCAGCAAAGAGCTTCTCCCAGTGGATCACAGAATGCGCCAACACCATTGCCTTCACCAAGACAGCCAAGGTCAAAGAAAAAAGCAAAAGAGCAAGCTGGTTCACAGAGCAACTGCACTCCACCAAATGCAACTGTGGACAACTTGAAAAGAAGTGGCACATCAGCAAAAAAAAAAAAAGACCGCGCCGCCTTCAGGACCTCTCTCAACAAGTACCACCGCCTCCTGAAAGAGACGAAGAAGAGCACACTAACAGACTGCATCAAAGCCAGCACAAACCATAGCAAAGAACTCTCCACCATTGTGAAGGAGTTCAGCAATCCTGAAGCCACTGAGAATAACATCACTCAGTCCTAGAAACTGTGCAACAACCTTGCAGACTTCTTCAACAACAAGATCTCGGCCATCTATGAATATTTCAAACACCAACCCTCTGCTGCAGACAGCATCAGGTCACATGCACAAACGCAAATCCTGAACACCTCACCCACTGGGTGACACTACCTCCATCATGAACTCTGTTTACTTGGGAGCAATCACAACCACAGCATTATCCTGATAGCTAGCTATCCATGAAGAAGTCAATGCAATCTCATCCACCTGTCTCTACACCCTTCGCATGTTCCACAAGATGTTAAGGTGGCTTCCAGCAAAACACCAGAAGGACCATTACGCAGGCCCTCATCACCAGCAGACTGGACTACGGAAACACGCTCTACGTAGAAATCACTGCACAGCTCCTGAAGAGACTCCAGGCAATACAGAACTCAGCAGCAAGACTCATACTCAGCATCCCCAGAAGGACCCACATCACACCTCATCTCAAGAAACTACACCGGATCCCGATTCAGAAAGATGTCAGTTCAAGATGCTGACCCACGGTTACAAGGCCCTGCACAACGAAGGACCAGCATACCTCAACAAATGCCTGACCTTCTAATAACCGACCAGACACCTCTGATCAGCTTCCCTCTCCCTCTCAGACACCCCACAAATCTGTTCAGCCAAGAGAGAAGGATGCTACTTCTCACACCTAGCAGCCACGGCTTGAAACAACCTCCCCTGCACATCAGTACTGCACCATCACTCCAGCGATTCAGAAGAGAACTAAAGACCTGGATATGTGAATGATCTTACCCCACACAAAAGCATACAGCTCCTGCACCTCGAGACCCTCATGCGTGATTTGCCATGCTCTATAAATGTTTGATTGATTGACTAAATATGGTTGGTTAACCCATTGCTGGTCATACAGAAGGAGGTAGAATAAACAGAATTTTGCATTGTACTTGTAAAGGAAAGAAGTGTATTGAAGATAAATGGCTGACCTGACTCAAAAAAGTTAGTTTGTTGACAAAGTGAAACCGTAGGTTACATGCTACTCCAGTAGGAGTGGAAGAGGGGGAACTAACTAGTACTACTAAGAGACAAATGTGGTATGTGTGTTTTTGTAGCAAGACCATTTAGTTAAATGTTTTGCTTGAGATGTTTTATTTGTAAACATTTTGTTTTCTACTAAACATGTTTAGAAAAATAGCCAATATTTATCTAAATCAAACAAGACCGGAATGACAAAAAGTCAACAAACACAAGCAAAGTTATGAATTTTTAAAGTTACCAAGAGTATTAATCCATAGAAATCAAGGGATATGTTGTTTTTACACTAAGTACCTGCTTGGCGTAAAAAACGAAGCCGCACGGGCGAGTGTGCATTGGAAAAGTCAGTGATGTGTCTATTCCTGACTCACAAGTAAGAACGTGCATCGTTTCTTCTCTGGTCGGGTAGGGGATGTGTTGTTTTTCTATCCTGCAGAAGAGCGATGCATCGATTTCCAGAGAGGCAACCTCGAGTCCGCGCAAGGTCGCTGTGGTTTTAAAGCTAATCGACAATGCTTGCAAAATCCTGGCACACAGTGGTGAAGAGTAACACTCCATGGGTGATGCTTCGATTTTGGCAGCCACAAGCGGGTGTTGCGTCGATTTCCCAGCCGCGATGCAGGTGGTGGGCCAATTTTTCCGCCGCGAAGGAGGTGCTACATTGATTTTTCTCTTGCTCGGCTCCTCTGCATTGAATTCAGTGTTGGTTCTACTATCTTCTCCATTCAAGGGCCCAGGGATTGGATTGGGCACCACTTGGCATGGTAGGAGTCTCAGCGTGAGAGTCCAATTGCTGGCAGAGGATGTTTTTAATGGCCCTGAGACTTCAGAACAGGGGGCCAGCTCAGTCCAAACCATTGGAGACACTTCACAAGCAGGAAAACACAGCAGAGCCCAGTCTTCATCCTCTCTCAGGTAGAAGTAGCAGCTGCAGGGCACTCTCACAGGCAAAGGGGCAGTACTCCTATTCCAGCTCTTCAGCTCTTCTCCTTGGCAGAGGTTCCTCTTGATCCAGACATATTCTAAAAGTCTGATATAATCCTGCCTTGCCCAGGCCTGGCATCACACACACACAAGGGGGTTAGAGACACTATTGTGTGAGGACAGGCACCGCCCGTTCAGGTGTAAATGTCAGCTCTTTCCTCCGCACTCTAGTCCAGGAGGCTCATCAAGATATGCAGGACACTCCTCAGCTCCCTTTGTGTCACTGTCTAGAGGGAATTCATAAGTAGCCTAACTGTCAGTCTGACCCAGATGTGGATTCCACAAGAAGGCAGAGGCACAGAATGGTTAAGCAAGAAAATGCCCACTTTCTAAAAGTTGCATTTTCAAGCTGACAATCTAAAAAACAAGTTTATCAAAATATGCATTTTTAAAATGTGAGTTCAGAGACCCCAACCCCATATCTCTATCTGCTGTCAATGGCAAACTGCACTTAAAAGATATTTAAAGGCAGTCCCCATGTTAGCCTATGAGAGTGATAGTCCTTGCAACAGCGAAATCAAATTTGACAGTATTTCAGTGTCAGTACATGTAAAACACATCAGTACATGTCCTTTCTTTAAAAAAAACTGCACCCTGCCCCTGAGGCTACCTAGGGCCTACCTTACGGGTACCTTACATGTACAAAAAGGGAAGGTTTGGGCCTGGCAAGTGGGTACACTTGCCAGGTCGAATTGGCAGTTTAAAACTGCACACAAAGACCCTGCAGTGGCAGGTCTGAGCCATGTTTACAGAACTATTCATGTGGCTGGTGCAATCATTGCTTAAGGCCCACTAGTAGCCTTTTATTTACAGGCCTTGGACACCTCTAGTGCGCCTTACTGGGTACTTACTAGTGAATCCAATATGCCAATCATAGGAAAGCCAATGAGAATTGCAATTTACACAAAGAGCACTTGCACTTTAGCACTGGTCAGCAGTGGTAAAGTGCCCAGAGTACCAAAAATTAGCAAAAACAAAGTTCAACAAGGGAAACCACACCAAGGATGCCAGGCCTAACACTCTCATAATCCTACCTCTGCAGAGGATCAGGGTTTCAGAAATACAGGTCAATATATTAGTAGTTGATGTTAAGTTAAACATATCCCAGAGTGTTACTTTTGACCCAAAGTAAACATCTATTTTTCTTCCAATGTCCCTTCCTCACAAATTCAATTGCTAAAACCCTTTCCCCTCAACTAGTCATTCAAGCAATCTGTGATATTAACACAAAATATTTATGAGGCTAGTAAAAGGACGATATTGAGCAATAAACTGAAGTACTGAAGACCAGAAGCGGAGCTGACACCTTGCCGATTTGTTCAGGGTGGGAGATATAAACCTGTATCTGAAACTTTCAACATTTCAGCCAGGTTTTAGGCATCTATCTGCTTTTGGGGCCCATGTGGAATGTTGTTTCTGTTTTTAATGTCAGAAATGTATCTTTGCTTGGTTTGGAGTCCACCTGTTTAGTAGTTTTTGATAAAATGGCATTACAAAAAAATATTGAGTGGGCTTTGAGGGTTTAATATGTGAAACCCTTTTGTGTATTGTAACAATTAATCTGTGAAAGGTTTGGGATCCCAAGTTTACAAACTATCTTCATGTTTGATAATTTAATAAAAAATGAACATGCTAGATCTGCATTCCGTGAAACCTGGGAAGCCAACATTTAGCGATAGTATGACTTTACTATGCATGCTTTTATAAAGCATTATTTTAGCACGCATACCTTCATCATGCATTTAAAATCCTTAACATTAAAATTACCTTTACAATGAATGCAAATACCACACAATCCTTTACAAGGCATTTTTCCAACCGGTAATTAATCACCAAAACCTTTTTTTTTTTTTTTTAAAGAACACAACAATTCAACCAGTTTTGAACAAATTACATTGTGACGTATTTAACAAAAATGTACTTCACTCAATGGATTTGCACACAAATTCATAAATATTTCCAGACAACATTTTAAAATATCACAATCATCTCTGAAAGAGAAAGAATCTCCACAAAGACCTAAATATTCCACAGCTGCAAGGCATCTCTCATTACTATTTCTATGCAATACATTAATAAACAAAAAAATAATTTCCTAACAGAAAAATGTGTCGACATGATCAAAATAGGCAAGAGGTGAGCTTGCAGCCATTTGCTTCCAACTCTTTGGGGAAACAGGTAACATTTTACTCCGGGGACGGTTTGGGGAGGGCAAAGAGGCATTGGGAGAAGGAAAGAGTTTTTCCTTTCCCCCAGTGTCTCTTTGTAGTACATTCCTGCTGCACGATCGTGGTGGGGATGCAATTGTGTAGCAGAAATGCACCCACTAGGCCACTATGGATTTGCTTGTTTTTTTTTTAGGTCGAGCATAGCGTTCAGCGTGTTATATACCTAATAAGTATACTTATACTGTGGGTTCCAGCAATTTCATTTGTTGGTTCCAGTATCATTTAAAAACCTTTCTTGCTAGTGGTCAGTTCTGCCTCTTTGTCCCGCCTTTTTCTCTTTGGGAGCAGCACAAACTACTGTATAATTAAGCTATGTTCTGTTTATCTCTTCTGTAGGGGACTTTTTCTTTCAGTATTGGCCTGTTTGTCTTACACTGTCGGTGTATAACCAGCCCCTCCTCCCCACCAGCTCCCTCTGAAAGCATAAATCAACAACAGTGGGGTGGCTTTTCCAGGGCCAGCTCGCTCTCTTCTTCTTCTTTAAACATGATTCTGTTTGTTGTGCTGAGCTGCTTATTTTAAAAGCGCATCAACTATATGCAGTTAGAAATTCAAATGCGCAGGAACACCACTTTTAATCAAACTCTGAAACAAGAAAGGATTTATTAACATTGAGGAAAATACTAAAAGCTATTACGGGTCTTTCACCCTAGCAACCAAATGCTCATTGTTACAACGTGTCAATCATTCCCTGTGAACTGTAGCCTTCGTGTTTTCACATTTTTGATTCATGCATCACTTAAAAAAACACATAGAAATACAGGTAAATTAACTACAAGAACCACACATCTTTTCAGTGGGCGCAACTGCTGCGAATCTTTAGGTGAAGGTTTTACTTTTATTAATTAAATGTCCCATTTGCATTTGGATTAAGTTCTATCACAATCATGGTTTCAAGGTATAAACTGTAACATTATGTACAGGTCACTCCTTGCTAATAGCTCTGAAGCGGGCTGCATCTAATTTTGCATTTCTGTTAGGAAATGCTCACCTGATGTACACTTTTAAAATAATTAATTTTTGATATAGCGGAGTCCACTGTTGCCCTTTCCCTTGCAATTCCCACCTCTCCCTTTACTGTATCTTCCCCCACCGTTTGTGCCCCCCCAACCCAAGTCTGAAGCACCAGGATTTTTTTATCTCTTTCATTTAGCACATCAGTGTTAAAAGTATCACAACAGGAAGCTACAGCCTTATTGTAGGGGCGCAGGTTACATTACACAAAAATGCATTCATATTTGTGTTGACAAAGGGAGATTAAGTAATTTGCCCAGGGTCACAGGATCTTGAGCCAAGACTGGAACCTGATTCCCCAGCTCGAAGGTCAGCAGCGCTGGCCATTCCCCAAGTGACAGGATTTACTAACAGAGAAAATATCTTAGTGACTCACTGGACTTTCCTTCTCTAAATACAATTACATGCGAATTTCACCTCCTTCATGTTTTACAAATGTTATGCAAAATAAAGTGGATGTGCCATAACAGCTACAGAGGCCGACTTTGAAACTGGGACATTGTTCAAATCTCAGCAGAAGGCTCAACATCCATTGATTTAGAGCAAATCACTTCATTTCACCTTGACTAAAAATACAAATGGTGCTCATGTCATTCTGTTTGCAAGGCTGCAAACATAATTGCCTCCAGACTATAAAAATATTAAGCGAAAACGAGTGGGTAAGGCGTAACAGCAAGAATTGCAGCAACTAAAAGAAACTGATAAACAAAACATGCAGTTGGCAACAACAGCGATGTCTATCTTTACAGCTGCTAAGATAATTTACTCTTTGATGCAGGGAAGCAACCTCTGTAATCATCTGGTATGTATGATTGTTTTGTGACAGCAAATGCGGTCGCAAAACAATCGCAGTTAGCACCAGTTTCAAACTGGTGCTAACCCATTTGCTAAGAGACTAATTGCATTTCCAAATCTTTTCTCATATAAACTGCTACAGAAACATTTTACTAAAGCTCACATAAATTGATGCCACATTCATTCGTTCTTTCAGTACAAGCAATTACTAGATAAATGGCAAGTTATACAACCGTAATTCGTTTGTAGTGGTCATATTTTTTTAAACACTGAGGAGCATATTTATAAAAAGTGGCGCTGCATCTAGTGCAGTGCCACTTTTCCTGCGCCCCTTAGTGCCCCCCTAATGCCACCATGTGTGTGCTGTATTGTAAATACGGCGCACCATGGTGGTAGTTAGGGGGGCTAGCGTCAACATTTTTACTCTAGTCTGGCGCTTTGCAGGACTAGCGTCAAAACTTTTGACGTTAATCCTGAAAAGCACCCAGAGGCCCATTGAATATAATGAAATCCTCTTTTTAATGCCCCCCTTGCATACATTATGCCTGGCGCAGGCATAATGTGGTGCAAGGGTTTACAAAGTGGTGCAATGTATGCATTGCGCCACTTTGTAAATACACGCTAAAAAATAGAAGAGCAACCCTAGAATGTCCACATGAACCTTGGTATAATTATCACAAAACACATATCCATGTGAAACTCATTTTCAATCAATTTAAATATTATAGCAGAAAAATCTTGCTACTGGTTAACTCATACAAAAAATTCTTAAATGAAGATGAAAATCATCCGTCTAGAGTCTTTAAAAAAACTCCACTGAATTCAGTACCAACACATATGTGAAAAAATATCTTTAATTCTCCTGAATTAATCATATTAGTGACCCATTAGTCCAAATGACATTTATCCCTTATTTTGGGAAATTGTTCTGATCGCTTTGCGGACAGCTCTGTGGCAATTTCAATACCTAGTAGGGCTGTGGTACTAGGTTTAATTCCCCACTCAACATATGTTCCCTTTTTTATTTCCACTAAGTATTTATTTACCTCTTATTTTGACAAGCCACTCCAATCACCTTCTGGATGGCTCTGTGGCAATTCCATCACTTACTGAGGCTGAGGTACTAGGTTTGATCTTTCACTCAACTATTTTTTCCCCTTTTTTATTTTAACTCAGTATTTATTTCTAATAATTACATTCACCTCACTTATACATCTGTTTCAATTCACATTCAACTTTCTCATAATTAATGTTTATATTACCTAATCCAAACTAGCCCAAAGTATAGTATCTTTCTCTTTGACTTGTCCACAGCTGTTTCTATTTGCCTTTTGCCCAGGTGCTAATGCCAAAGTCAGTCTTGTCTCCAGAGGTTATTTATAGAAGGAGAGTCAGGTCTGACTTCTCTTGTATCCAGACTTCAGAAATAAGAAAATACAGTGTTCCCACTGTGGGAAGATGGTGCCAGTCTACCCAGCTCTTATATCAAAGTAAAAAAGATTATTTTCTCTCCTCAAGCTGTCATTCATTTATTTTCCACAGGCTCATGAATGCTTTTCTTTTTTTTAGGTGACCAAAGCACCGTTTTGAGCCAGACAGTGGTGAGTTATGTCTTAATATTACTTACTACCACAAATACTAATTTTAATATAAGCTTGTTCCCTGAATTGAGCCCCCTTTATTTCCAGATACCAATATTCGACATCCAGCTGAGGCTTTAATAATTCCAACCTTCACCAGTATGTATGTTATTTTAAATATACCCCTTTTTGTTTCTATACATCATAACGCACTCCTTACTGATGGTCTTTTCCTTGACAGTTCCGACGGTCATTTTTTGTTCTGATGAGACCCTAGAATCCAGCATGAGGGTCAAAACGCTGTTGACAAGCGTTTATCAGAAAAGACCTCTTCGATTATGTTTTGAAATATCAATCAATGTATTGACAAGCATACTTTATAACTTAATAAAACACTGTCTTTGTGAGATACACCAAAGATCACAGAACTATAAGCAATTTCTTTATTGATTTATTGTGTGGTATCTCTTTTCTCACTATCACTCTTTGTTTGTTTTCCTAAAGTATGATTATAAAAATGATTCACCATTAAATGCTGATGCACCTTCCAAAGCATTAAAAACATGTTTTTCACATATGTGTTAGTACTGGATTCAGTGGTATGTTTTAAAAAAAAGATTTTTCTGCCATAATATTTATATTGATTGAAAATGAGTTTCACATTGATATGTGTTTTGTGATAATTACACTTTGCAAATACGGCGTGGGGAAAATGCAACGTTAGCGCCGCCTTAGCGTAAAAAAATGATGCTATGGTGGTGCTAAGGTGGCGCTAGTGGCTCTTAAATATGCCCCTGAATACTGTTTCAACTGTGCGAGGAACACCTCGCAACAAATTTCTATAAGGTGTCCCTGGCATTCATTACTCTGACAGAAAATGTCTTTTGGGGCACATAGATTGCATTTCGTTCCAACATGGTTTAGAAATGCACACCTCTTGGCACTTTGCTAGAGAGAAGTATAAACCGACCCATTACACTTGGCAATGTTCATTGTAAAACAAAGTGACTGACATTACCTTAGTGTTGTGAAACCTAAAATCGCTCCTCGGGATTCGGATTACTATTCGTCATTGCTGCTGGGACATCAGGGGCCGTATTTATACTTTTTGACGCAAAACTGCGCTAACGCAGTTTTGCGTCAAAAAAATTAGCGCCGGCTAACGCCATTCTGAAGCGCCATGCGGGCGCCGTATTTATTGAATGGCGTTAGCCGGCGCAAGCAGACCGGCGCTGCCTGGTGTGCGCGAGAAAAACCACGTACACCAGGCAGCGCCGGCGTAGGGGGAAAATGGCGCATGGGCGTCTTAAAATGGGGCAAGTCAGGTTACGTCGAAAAAATCATCGTAACCCGACTTGCGCCATTTATTTTCGACGCCCATCCCCCATCAACATGACTCCTATCATTGTAAAGATAGGAGTCATGCCCCCTTGCCCAATGGCCATGCCCAGGGGACTTCTGTCCCCTGGGCATGGTCATTGGGCATAGTGGCATGTAGGGGGGCACAAATCAGGCCCCCCTATGCCACAAAAAAAAAAAAAAAAAATACTTACCTGAACTTACCTTAATGTCCATGGGATGGGTCCCTCCGTCCTTGGGTGTCCTCCTGGGGTGGGCAAGGGTGGCAGGGGGGGTCCCTGGGGGCAGGGGAGGGCACTCTGGGCTCATTTTGAGCCCACTTGTCCCTTAACGCCATCCCTGACCCAGGCGTTAAAAAGCGGCGCAAATGCGCCGTTTTTGGCCACGCCCACTCCCGGGCGTCATTTTTGCCCGGGAGTATAAATACCACGTAAAGGCCTGGGAGTCATTTTTTAAGACGGGAACGCCTCCCTTGCATATCATTAACGCAAGGAAGGGGTTCACGCTAAAAAATGACGCACATTCCGGGAACTTTGGCGCTAGACGCGTCTAGCGCCAAAGTATAAATATGGCGTTAGTTTTGCGTCGAATTTGCGTCGAAAAAAACGACACAAATTCGGCGCAACCAGAGTATAAATATGCCCCCAGGAGTATTAGATGAGAAGATGACGACTTCTCCACAGAAAGACTAGCAGGTGGGCCCACAGCAGCAAAGTCTTTGGCAAGGCCTCTAAGGGGCCCACCTGCAGATTCGACACGCAACAGAGGCCCAGCTACCAGTGCTGTAACTCTCCTCAAAATAGGAGCACCATTGAAGGTGTTGTGTGCCAGTTTTCTGCTCAGGGGCAGCTCACTGTTTGGCTGCTATGGTTTCATATAAAAATACGGTCCCGTTTGCAGGCACCTCCCTTGATCTTTATGCATGGACCGACAGATAACAAGCCCTGTCTCCTTCCATACAGTGGGGCAGAGATCTTCGGAACTGGTGCAGGATCAGTCCCAACTTGGACCTCAGCCCGCTGTAACCAGTAGCGTGGGGAAAGTGTCAGAAACCGGCCCTAATGCAAGCAAGGGAAAGGGCCCAAGTGCCTTTAACTGTGGGTGGCACATGAGTGCGACGAGAGCACTTTCAGAGCTAAACAAACACACGTGAAAGTGTTCAGAGCTGGGGTGTTTCTTGGGGCTTCAGCTGGGCTGGGCGGGGGGCGATGGGCTGCAGAAGGAACAGAGTCATAGGCAGGCCTCTTCTCTTCGCTATGGAGTGTCTTACTTTGACAGCCGGCGGCAGTTGAGACTGTCAGAGCTTACAGTCCTGCCCTCTTGCAAATACATGAGGTAGTAATCTGCTTTCAATACTGTGTGTGCACCCGGCAAAGTAAGAACCGCCCCTCATAGAGTCAGAACTTAACTGAGAGATCAGCAGGAAGGTCAGGCAGTGCCACCAGCGAGAGTACAATTTGACTTTGGCTGTAACAATGTTGACTTTGCTGGGTAACCGTAATGAGTTCCCAGGTCTGCAAACAGGATAGATTGCTTTACAGGCAATGTGCAAATTAAGCGATCTGCAGTAGGCTACTTTTCAGAGCACATTGTCATCAACAAAGGTGTCAAAGAACTCTGTATGTGGACACCAGCACAAAAATGGGTCAGTCTAACACCTGATGCGTGGTGCTTGGCAGGGCTGGTAAATGATCTGGATCCTACTAATAACTCAAATATCTGTCAGTGACAGAAACAATTTTGGAATGCAATCCTACCACTCCCCATCCCTAGTAGGTTTTCATAGTTATGATGTCGCACAGGTGCAACTAGAGCCAAAAGTGGCAGAAACACCACAACACATGTTACTATAACGCCTTGTAATCATTAACGTCAATTCACCAAAATGCCAGGGGTAGCGAAAGTGACATTGCACGCCCATCAGGTGCCCTTTGCACTTAAATTTAATTCTCACACACGTGGTCTCACACACACAGACACACACACAATCGCACCTACGCACACTCTCTCACATAAACACACCCACCTGCAAGCAGGCACACACCATATATTTAAAAGCATTTTTTAAATATGATCTGCCACTATGTTTCAGGCCCTGACTTTGCCACCTCTGAGGCCATGGGTTGCAAAGACAGTGTTAGAGGTCGCATGGGGTAAGCAAGGGGTCACAGAGGGAGTCCTGTTAGGCCTATACAAGGAGCGTAAAACCAAGGAAGCCACCAATAGGTTAATTGACCTGGGATTCCTAGTAGCCAAACACTCCATTGCGATGCACTGGAAAACGAGCACCATTCCATCCATGCAGCATTGGTGAACCTCAACCTTAAAATGGGTCAGGGCAGAATCTGCATCACTGAGCTCCAAGGAGATCCAAAGGCTCCACAGAGTTCCCCTGTCAGCGTCCTGAGATGCCCTGCTGAAAGAATTACAGGTATACCAAGACACTCTGACCATTTGAGATACGGTTACCATACCCACCGACTTACACTGCCAAACATAACATGATACATGCTCCCCCCCTTCCCAGTGGCAACGCCCCCACCCCAGTTGATAATCAAGTTGCTGCCATTTTCCACATTAGTTTCTAAATGTTCAATTATAGAATCTCTGATCTCTGTCCTGAACCTCAGAACCATCAGGGCCTCAGGTGGGATTTCCGGAGTCAACTCATAGGGCATGTCAAGGTGGGGTGTAACTGAAAATCGACAGACAATGGTATTGGGAGAATGGTGGTCACTGTAACCCAGCATGCAATAGCTTTCCAAATAAGTTAGTTTGGGAGGAGGACTTTTATACTGTGGACTAGTATGTTTACTCTTGACACTGCTGATTCCTTAACCCCCATGAATCTATCAAGTTCATTATGTCCGCTACACAAAAATAATTGTTAGTGCAAGATTACCCCTTCTTCCTGTCAAATTTACCAGCTTTTAAAAGTAACATAGCACCATATATATAGACAGTGCATGATATATATAAATATACCTAGGGTCATGCTTCATTCTCATCACCACCTGAACATCTAATGTTGTCAGTGCATCATGGGTAGCAATTCAACCCTCAGGTGCAACACATTAACTGTTTATCTGCCTTGGTCTTTATTTTGTCAACAGTCAACATCTGTGTTCTACTGAGAGTGCCTCCCACAACCTACAGACAGGGATACACCAGTGTGACCACCGACAACTAGTATATAGGATATTTAGGAAGAGTGGGTCCCATCCAGGACTAATAACTTTTTATGAACAGTACTTGGGAGCATATTTAAACTTGTTTTGCGACAAATTTACATCATTTTTTTTTTACCCAAATTCGGTGCAAAATTAACTCTTTATTTATACTTTGGCGCTAGATGTGTCTAGCCCCAAAGTTATGGAGTTAAAGTCATTTTTTGGATGTGGAAACCTACCGTGAGTCAATGTAATGCAAGGTAGGCGTTCCCGTGCAAAAAATGACTCTATGGCCTTAGTGCCATATTTATCCCCCCTGCTAAAATCACGCACGGGGGAGGAGGGGTCAAATAATGGTGCAAGCTTGCTTTGCACCTTTATATAACGCCTGGGTCAGTGCGTGCATTAGGGGACCTGTGGTCCTAATTCCATAGTGGAACGCCATGAAATCAGCCCACAGGTGCCCTCCCCCGGCCCTAGGGACACCTCCACCCACACCAGAGGGACAGTGGAGGATGGGGGACCCCATCCCAGGTAAGTATAGGTAAGAACAGGTAAGTGTTTTATTTTATTTTTTAAATTGCCATTCGGGGCCCTGAAATGGACCCCCCCCCTACATGGCACTGGGTGCAATGGCCATGCCCAGAGGACACTGGTCCCCTGTGCTGGCCATTGAGGTGGTTAGCATGACTCCTGTCTTTTCTAAGACATGAGTCATCATGGGGCATGGATGGTTTTGCGTCAGAAAATGATGCTAGACAGGTTAGAGTCATATTTTTTTTTTTACTCTAACCTGCCTAACGTAATCTTTTGGTGCAAAACCCCCTTCTCCCATACCACCCGGTTAAGTAATTTTTTTTTAACCTAGCCCACCCTTTGCGCCGGCTTGCACCATTCCATAAATATGGTGCCTGGCTGGCGCTGAGGAATGGTGCAAGCCAGTGCAAAACGTTTTGAGGAAAGACTGCGTTAGTGCAGTTTTGCAGCAAAAAGTATAAATATGCCCCTCGGTGAGTTATGCAAAATCACGTTTATCCAAAATGATGGGGGAATGGAGCATCAACTCTGCTGAAACACTTTCATCATTCTTCTTGCCATGATATATGTGCATGTTGGCAAGTTTTATGTCACTAGTCGGTCTACTAAAAATGTGCCTTCCCTCTTGTTAGTGATATTAACCCCTTCACTGCCAGGCCTTTTCCCCCTCCTGTGGCAATCCTTTTTTTGGCTATTTGGGGTAGTCCGCACTTAGGCCATCATAACTTTTGCCCACATAAGCTACCCTTGCCAAATTTACGTTCTTTTTTTCCAACATCCTGGAGATTCTAGAAGTACCCAGAGTTTGTGGGTCCCCCTGACGGAGTCCGAGAAATTAGCCAAAGTACAGCTAAAATTTCATTTTCTAAAAAAAAAATGGGAAAAAGGAGCTGCAGAAGAAAGCACATGTTTTTTTCCCTGAAAATGGCATTGACAAAAGGGTGGCGGTGCTACAATTACCATCTTCCCAGCTTTCAGGAACAGGCAGATTTGAATCAGAAAACCACATTTTTTAACACAATTTTGGTATTTTACTGGGATACACACCATTTTTACTCTTTTTTGTGCTTTCAGCCTCCTTCCAGTTAGTGACAGAAATGGGTGTGAAACCAATGCTTGATCCCGAACGGCTAAACATTTCTCAAAAGTAGATACAATTCTGAAGTCACAAAGAGGTCATTTGTGTAGATCCTTTAAGGGTTTCCTACAGAAAGTAACAGCTAAAACAAAAAAATATTGAAATTGAGCTGGAAAAATACATTTCTGTCCACATTTTCTTCTATAACATTTTCCAGCTATGGCAGATTTTTGAATGCGATATACTGTTACGTCTGCAGGACTCTTCTGGTTGTGGGGATATATCGGGCATGTAGGTTCATCAAGAACAGTAGGTACTCAGAGCCAATAAAGGATCTGCACCTTGCAATGGCTTTTCATTGTATCCCGGGTCTGCAGCAATTAATTCGGTGAAATACAAGAGTTAAAAGTAGGTATCAAGGAAACCATTTCCAAAATGGCCACAAGATAAGGTGTTGAGAAGCAGTAGTCATTTGCACATCTCTGAATTCTGGGGTCCCCATACTAGCACATGAATTACAGGGCATTTCTCAAATAGACGACTTTTTTACACACTGTCTTACATTTGGAAGGCAAAATATAGAGAAAGAAAAGGAGCAATAACACTTGTTCTTTTATTCTGTGTTTCCCCAAGTCTCCCAATAAAAATGGTACCTCACTTGCGTAGGTAGGCCTAATGCCCGCGACAGGGAACGCAACATGGACACATCACATTTTTACATTGAAATCTGACGATTTTTGGGGAAAGTGCCCAGCTGTGGATTTTGGCCTCTAGCGCAGCCGGCGCTCAGGAAAACCTACCAAACCTGTGCATTTTTTTAAAGTATACACACAGGGAAATTCAGAATGGAGTGACTTGTGGGGCTCTCATCACGTTCTGTTACCTAGAATCCTTTGCAAGCCTCAAAATTTGGGAAACAAACACTTTTTCCTCACAGTTCGGTGATAGAAAGTTCTGGAATCTAAGAGGAGGCACAAATTTCCTTCCACCCAGCATTTCTCCAAGTCTCCCGATAAAAATGGTACCTAGTGCCCGCAACAGGAATTGCCTCAAAACACAACGTGGACACATCACATTTTCCCAAAGAAAACTGACCTGTTTTTTGCAAAGTGCCTAACTGTGGATTTTGGCCTCTAGCTCACCCGGCACCTGAGGAAGCCTACCAAACCTGTGCATTTTTTTAAGCTAGACCCCTAAGGCAACCCAGGATGACTTGTGGCACACTCACCAAATCGTGGGACCGTCTTTTGTTGTGCTGAGTCGACCATCGTGCTCAGACCTTTTGAATGCCTGTTCAGGTGCTTCTGTGGGTGCTGCCTGCTTCTCCATGGGTTCTCCGTGTTGCTCTGTCTCCTCCTCCAAGGGGCAACCTCCTGGTCCTTCCTGGTCCCTGGCAGCACCCAAAACCTTCAACCATGACTCTTGCAGCTAGCAAGGCTTGTTTGCGGTCCTCCTGCGTGGAAACAACTCTGCATCCTCCAGCACGCTGTGGGACATCTTCTGACCAATGAGAAATTCCTGATACCTTCCGTAGTTGCAGAATCTTCTGCTTCTTCAACCCAGAGGCAGCCCTTTTGCACCTTTATCTGGGGTTTAGTGGGCTCCTGACCCCCCCCGGACACTTGCGTGACTCTTGGACTTGGTCCCCTTCCTTTACAGGTCCTCAGGTCCAGGAATCCGTCTTCAGTGTTTTGCAGTCAGTTGTTGTCCTTGCAGAATCCCCTATCTCGACTTTACTGTCTTTCTGGGGTAGTAGGGTAACTTGACTCCTACTTTTCAGGGTCTTGGGGTGGGGTATCTTGGACACCCTTAGGCCCATATTTATACTTTTTTAGCGCTGCATTTGCACCGCTTTTTGACGCAAAAGCAGCGCAAACTTACAAAATACAATTGTATTTTGCAAGTTTGCGCCGATTTTGCGTCACAAAATGACGCAAATGCGGCGCTAAAAAAGTATAAATATGGGCCTTAGTGTTTTCTTACATTCCCAGCGACCATCTACCCACTACACTAGGCCTGGGGTCCATTCGTGGTTCGCATTCCACTTTTGGAGTATATGGTTTGTGTTGCCCCTAGGCCTATTTCTCCATATTGCATTCTATTGTGATTCTACATTGTTTGTACTACTTTTCTAACTGTTAGTTACCTGATTTTGGTTTGTCTGTATATATTTTGTGTATATTACTTACCTCCTAAGGGAGTATATCCTCTGAGATACTTTTGGCATATTCTCACTAAAATAAAGTACCTTTATTTTTAGTAACTCTGAGAATTGGGTTTTCTTATGATATAGTGCTATATGATATAAGTGGTATAGTAGGAGCTTTGCATGTCTCCTAGTTCAGCCTATGCTGCTCTGCTATAGCTACCTCTACCAGCCTAAGCTGCTAGAACACCTCTAATCTACTAATAAGGGATAACTGGTCCTGGCACAAGGTGTAAGTACCACAAGGTACCCACTATAAGCCAGGCCAGCCTCCTACACCTTCACTAAGTGAAGGGTAGACATATAGGTGACTTATAAGTTATTTAAGTGCAGCGTAAAATGGCTGTGAGATAACGTGGATGTTATTTCACTCAGGCTGCAGTGGCAGCCCTGTGTAAGAATTGTCTGAGCTCCCTATGGGTGGCAAAATAAATGCTGCAGCCCATAGGGATCTCCTGGAACCCCAATACCATGGGTACCTAGGTACCATATACTAGGGAATTATAAGGGTGTTCCAGTGTGCCAATCAGAATTGGTAAAATTAGTCACTGGCCTGCAGTGACAATTTTAAAAGCAGAGAGAGCATAAACACTGAGGTTCTGATTAGCAGAGCCTCAGTGATACAGTTAGGCACCACACAGGGGACACATACAGGCACACTTTTTGAGCACTGGGGTCCTGGCTAGCAGGATCCCAGAGACACAGGCAAAAACAAACATACATATAAGTAAAAATGGGGGTAACATGCCAGGCAAGATGGTACTTTCCTACAGTGGGCTTGCAGCACTGGTTGTGCCACCCACATCAGTAGTTCGGTAAACATGGCTCAGAACTGCCACTGCAGTGTCTGTGTGTGCAGTTTTTAAACTGCCAATTCGACTTGGCAAGTGTACCCACTTGCAAGGCCTAAACCTTCCCTTTTCTTACATGTAAGAGACCCCTAAGGTAGGCCCTAGGTAGCCCCATGGGCAGGGTGCAGTGCATGTTTAAGGTAGAACATATACTAATGTGTTTTATAAGTCCTAACAGTGGCAAACTGCCAAATTCGGTTTTCACTGTTGCAAGGCGTATCCCTCTCAGAGTTTAACATGGGGCTGCCTTTAAATATGATTAAAGAATAGATTCCCTTTGGGAGCGGATAGACATGTGGAATTTGGGGTCTCTGAGCTCACAATTTAAAAATACATTGTTAGTAAAGTTGATTTTGAGATTGTGTGTTTGAAAATGCCACTTTCAGAAAGTGAGCATTTTCTTGCTTAAACCATTCTGTGACTCTGCCTGTTTGTGGATTTCCTATCTGGGTTAGTTTGACAGTTGGGCTGTTTGCACCTCTCTCTAGACAGTGACACAAAGGGAGCTGGGGTGTACCCTGCATATCCTGATGAGTCATCTGTGCTAGGAGGGAGGGGAAGAGTGGTCACTCACACCTGAAAGGGCTGTGCCTGCCCTCACACAATGCAGTCTCCAACCCCCTGGTGTGTGTCTGGGGCCTGGCATGGGCAAGGCAGGATTTCACAAACAAGAGAGACTTTTCTTTGAAGTAAGCCCACTTCAAAGAGCAAAATTGGTATAAGAAGGGCACCCAAAACCACAGACTTTAGTTCACTTCTGGAAACCAGGAGGAACCTCTGCCTGGAGAAGAGCTGAAGAGCTGATGAAGAAGAGCTGCCCTGCCTGTGACTGTGCTTTGTGGAGCTATCCTGCAGTTGCTGCTTCTGCCTGTGCAAGAGGACAAAGACTGGACTTTGTGTGCCTTCCTACTTGTGAAGAACTCTCCAAGGGCTTGAAACTGAGCTTGCCTCCTGTTGTTGTTGTCTCAGGGACAGCAAAAACTTCTCTCTGCCAGCCTCTTTGAGCCTCTGCTGAGACTCCTGCCCTGACAAGGGGTGCCCTATCCAGTTCCTGGGGCCTTGAAAGGTGAAGCTGGTTTACCAAGGATGGAAATGCATGCACAGAGCGCTGTGGGGGAAATTTCCGACTCAACCTCCAAGAGAGGCTAAAGAAACGACGCTCCGCCGGCTCTGTGGCTGGAGAATCGACACATGCGGCTGGACAAACTACTCTCGGCATCGCTGACGGAGGTTACAACGACGCAACATCGCTGAGTGGAGAAGGAGAAACGACGCATAACCTCACTTGTGGGTGAGAAATCGATGCACATCTTACCTTTTTCGATGCACACACGCCCGTGCATGTTATTTTGACATGGCCCAGGTACATTTTCACGCTAACAGCGTTAGCGTTGTGTTTAAAAGAACATGAAGACTCTTTTTGCCTTTTAATTAATAACTTGACTTGTGTATGGTGGATTTTTGTCGTTTTGGTTTTGTTTTGTTTAGATAAATATTCTCTATTTTTCTAAGGCTGTGTTGTGTCATTTTGTAGTGTTTTCATTGAGTTACTGTGTGTGTTGGTACAAATACTTTACACCTAGCACTCTGAAGTTAAGCCTGCCTGCTCGTGCCAAGTTGCCAAGGTGGTGAGCGTGGGTTAGCTGAGGGTGATTCCCTTTTACCCTGACTAGATTGAGGGTCCTTGCTTGGACAGGGGGTAACCTGACTGCCAACCAAAGACCCCATTTCTAACATTAATCAAAACACAAATCCCTGGTGTCTAGTGGGCATTTCGGCAACCTGATTGCTTCACGCTTCTTCTCTGCATGCCCCACTCCCTGATTGGAAGAGAAATGCTTTTATTTCTCTTCCAATCGCACTGGAAGCTGAGCTTCCAGCACCATGGGGGCGACCTCTGATGAGATCAGATTGCATGCTGATGTCATTAGATGCCACTGGTGAGGGTGTGTGGGGGTCAGGGGTGGAAGGGGAAGCGATTCCCCTTCCATTCCTGCCCTGAGGAGGTGGGAGGCCCTCAGGGGGAGCGCTGGCGCTTCCCCCAATGGCCGGTACAAGGACATAATGGTTACGTCCATGGCGCCTAAGCGCTGCGCCACCAGATGTAACCATTATGTCCTTGGCGGCCAAGTGGTTAAGTCTCCCAGGATACAACATGGCATAAGACACACTAGCTAGTTTTAAACTCTTCTTAACTGCAGTTACAGCACATCTAGCCTCTTCCACTGTTATGGTAAAGTCTGGATAAATTATACTGCTTCTGAGAGAGCTAGCAGAGGAGATGTGCCCAATCCTTAAAGTTGAAACATCATGACAAAAATGCTTCAAAAATTGGACTTTTTTATAGTTTCTCCTTGCAAGTATTTAGCAAAGATTTTCATGTTTCTGGTATTGAAAGACTGTAGCATCCCAAGTATTACTGTCATTCCAGCAGGAACCTGCCTAGAATTCCTCTTCCTTTATCTTTATAAGTTGTAAGATTTTCTCAGGCCGCAGTTAGCGCAGTTTTGCATCAAAAAGTATAAATATGGCCCTAGATTTCTGGCAAGCAGGCACAACATAGTCAAGCTTCAAGTTCATTACATTTCTCTCATATAGTTGGTTGCCTACAAACTGTCCACTCACCATGACCATAGGCAGAAACAAGATCACTGCAACGCACAGCTGGGTTTTCTCCCTTTGAGTATACAATAGAGCACCCAGCATGCCCGTCCAGACTCACATCCTTCAAGTGCCTTTGCTTCACTTGTAGGAGCTGCCAATGGCGTCTTCCCAGTTTACAACAGGTCTTGACCATCACTTCCCCTTCCACTCAGCATCACTGCCAGAGCCCTTATTCCCTACTTTGCGAGCATAGGACAGTGCAGTCTGCAGCAGGGGACCATTGATGAGCTGTAGTCAGTGATAGCAGAGGTCTTGCCTGTGGTAGACTTTGGACCTCACCCTGTGACAGTGTCAGCAGGCACACCATATATCATTATTGCACATGCAATAATAACGTAGGCATGAGCAGTCTGCACACAGATGCTCACCAGCAGCCCCTTTAACTGGAAAGGCTGTTCGATGGAGGGCCACAGTATGTAATGAAGACCACCAAATGCTACAAATGTGTTGAGCTCCTCACCAGTCAATAATCAGGCCATTGTGCTTTTGAAGTACTCAGTGACAAACTCTGGCAGCAGTGTTGTAGGGTGCTTATATCAGGCGTAGATCCCCCCCTTCCACCTACTTTCTTAATAAAATATTTCAAAGCAAGCTGCATCACTGGTCCCTAAGGTTTTCATTTCTCAATACAATGTAAAGAATTCTTCTAGTGGACGTCAGGCTCAGCTTCCAAATTCTTGCAGCTTCCAGTGTGACTAGGTTCAGAAAGAACCTCCACTTCCTCTGACATTTATAAGTAGGCCATGATCTGCTGCCTTAGTACAAATGCTTTCAGACATTTATTGAAGCATGAAGCAAAGGACACTTCAGCTCTCCTTACATTTCCTTTAGAATATGCAGCATTATTTCCTCTCGCCTCTTTGTAATTTTAGGGACATTCTGTGGATTTCAGTCCACAGATGTTACTAATATATCCTACTGATAATATTAAGAGACTGAGCATTGATTTATAGTTAGGGAAATCACACAGACTGCAGCCCACCCAAACCATGACAGCAGAGGTTTTACTCCCAAATCACGTCATCACTCTGAGCATTATGTTATTCTTTCTGAGATACGAAGAATAACCACATCTCCCTTAGGAACAACAGTAAGAATCATACATGTGCTATGACCACACTGCCTTACAGCGTACCCTCTGAAAGAATGCATGATTTGAGTTTCAGTTCAGATTTACTTTACTGGTTCGTATCATGGAAACATCTCCACCCATTTACCTCTTCCACTGTATAACGTTATTTGAAACTAGAAAAGGCAGAAAGTTCCCTGCTAACTCATCAGTAGCACTAATGGGCTTTAGCATCCAGACACTTGGCAGGCATCACTACCTCAAAGTTCACTGTGTACTGGAAATATGAAGTAATGTCCTCCCAGCCACCTATGATGGACAAAAGGTCTTAGGAGATAGCCTTGGCAATGCAGATAAAAAATGTTTCATACTTCACATCTGCATAACCCAATCACAAAAATGACAAATAGTGATAACCCTGTGCACTGCTTTTTGTGTACTCGTTAATAATTTTACACCTCATACTCAGCCACATGACACCCTCAAAGTGTCCCTCCAGATGCATTCACCAAGGTAACTGTCCAAACTATTTTCTGATGTCCGACCTCTCCTTCAGCAGCAAGGTGTCAGAAGGAGAAGTCACCTGACAGTTGCAATTTTTTTCTTGTCATAAAAATCATACTCCACAATTGACAGTCAGGTTTCAGACCTTCCAAAGTTACTGAGCCACCGGTTCTGAAATTAGAGATGAGCTCCTCATTTGTTTTGATTCTGACAAACGAGAAGCTCAATCCTAGAAGACATTGCTGGGTCTTATGACTCAGTGGAATACGTAATCGCCTGCAGAGGAGTAATAGGGCTAGACATCCACTATGTTCAATAATTCCTCAAATCTGCAGCCAGCACATCATAATTGCGGATTACGTCTCCTTGATTAAAGGTAGCACATGTGTTATCTGACAAGGCTCATATGTCTATCACAACTGCTTTTCTGGTCTATGAGACCTATTGCGAGCCGGAAGAAACATTATCAATTACAGTTCCCAATACATATGCATGGTATGCAACCACACGTAAAACTGGAAAGTAGCCAATGGCTATCACTACATGAACTGTGATTGCAGGAGGCACATTTTCCTCTGGATGATTGAAAGCTGCTTATGTCTCCACCGGTCCATTCCTGAACTTCTATTGACCGCTAGAAGCTCCAACAATGTTCCGCACTTTATTTGGCCTCTAAATTCAGACTGGCCCATTGTCCCTCTATGAAAGTAAAGGATCTTTGTAAATGGTTTGTATCAAACGTATCCTTTTCTTGCCAGATCTATCCTGATTACTCTTCTTAAATATTGTCTAAGCAACATACTACAATAAAATGGATGTAAAACACAAAAAACCCCAAACCAGGCAAATAGCTAGGTTCAATCCCAATGTGAAGAAGTCTGATTCCTTTATTCCAGCACTGAAGGAGCTTCATTAGCCACTTGTGGAGCATATGTCAGCAATTAAAATTCTTCGCACAATCCACAAAGCCTTCTGTGAAAACACTAGGTGACTGCTACATTGCCCACTAGATTCAAAGTTTCACCCCAAGAGCAGGCGTGATAACTTAATACATCAGTAGAAAAAAGTATTGGAAGAAAACCATGGAAGATCATGACTTGTGACTCCAGGATGCTTGGATGCATATCTCTGATCTTCACGAAAAAGACATGCAGGTAATCTTTTTTAAGTAAGTATTTTTAACCTTCAAACGACTCTCGGACCGCTATTCCATCTCAAAGAAATCAGACTCCAAAATCTGCAACATAAACATTTGGGTTAACCACAACACTTCCACCACCTCTGGTAAGAGGTACCTACACCCAACAAGCTTACCTTTCAGCACTACAGGGCGACCACGATGACTTTTTTTTTCACCATAAACCTCACATTGAAATAATTATTTTAAGAGGGCCTCCACTGAGAGGGAAGAGAGCACAATTTTCTAATGCTTAAGAGGATGAGACCGGGTTAGCAGTAGGCCTGGGGGGAGCTTACAGAGTTTTACACCTGAGAATTCCATGAAGTTACAACAAAAACTCCATGATATTCCACAGAACTCCACAAACGGGTGGGAAAATGTCTCTTTAAGTCATTTGCGTTACTTTTTTCAGGCCACTAGTGTGTTATGTACTGAAAATAACCAGCAGTGCAACAATGCAGCCATTTAATTTTACCAGCTTCTGTTCCTCTTTCCTTGCTGCTTGCCTTTTCCCTCAATCCACCTTAATCCAACCCTATGTGCTCTTCACTATTCCAAATCCTATCTACTTTGTATTTATTTTGTTATTATCAAAATGTCCTGTTTTTTTGTGTTTATTTTATGTTTTGGTGACTTTGTTTATGTTTTCCTTTCTTGGCGTGCCCTCTGTCGGTCCTTCTCCTGTTTCTTTACATTCTTTCCTGTCCACAGTCCCACCCGTCACAATGGCAGAAGCAGGCAACACAGGCATGACACGCACCCCCTGCTGGTGTTGCAAAAGGGCAGGGTTGGGTCCTGCCCAGTTTTCATTGAGGCAGAGGTGGCCATACTCAATTTTGGAGTACAGTGCCACATCCCTTGCATGATGGCAGCAGGTGGCAAGCCCAACAGGGCTATGCCCTGCGAGAGTGTCAGGTGCCTTGGGGGCGAGTACGGCAGTGTTGGCACCACTGCAGTGAGATCACTCACATCCAGCAACAGCTGACACACCTCTGAGCAGATGCCATTGACTAGGAACAAGACCGGCTCAACCTGCTGGATGCTGTGGTTGTGAGGCTCGGTGAGAAATTTTTTTTTTTCAAACAGCATGATCACAGGTAAGTTAAGTTTACATGATGTTTTTCATATAAGTATATATGTTTATATTTCTTTATTGTGTTGATATGAATTATATTTCTAAAATTTGTTTCTAAAAATAGAAATATGTATATATGTGTATATATTATGCACATTGACTACTTATGTATCTTATTTGTTTGTACATTATAAACAAATATATTTTAAACAGGTTAATAAAAGGGTGCATATTCTTTCCACACAACTAATGTAAGTCTATATAAATATAAAGAACAATGTCAATGTATTTATTTTTATGACATGTATATTAAATTGATTGTGTACTTTGTGTGTGTGCATATATGTGTGTGTGTGTATATAAATATACAGAGAGAGATATAGGTGCATACATGTATGGATGTATGGATTTATGGATATATAGCTGTAAATATGGATCATATATAGATATATATCTTTGCAGGAATGCGTCCTCTGGTGCAACGCTAAAACATTTTATTTATGAGTGTGGTACCATGTTAATGCAAGAGGTTTTTAAATGTTAGTGTGCGCCACTGACGTAAATAAATGCACTTTTAGCATTAGAGAATGCTTGCAGTTGCATCAACTGTCTTTATTCCAAAAACAGTGTGGGCATGATGTAATAATATGCCAGGGTTTACTCAATACAATTTGCTCCAGTGACCAGGGCCCGGAGTTATCACATTTTTGTGCAGGAGAGGAAGACGACTTGCTACACTGCCTCAAAGGAAGAGGACAGGAATGTGACATTTATTTATTAAGATGTCTCATTCCTGCTCTCTCCTTGGACTACCCCACCAATTGCTGCCTAGCATACCAATGCAGGTATCCTTGTGCCATGAGGGTGCCAGAGTGCCATGCTACATGGCTCAGCACCCTGGATTGTTTTGTGCAGGGAGGGACACAAATAATCCTTAGAGGCAAGTGCAAAACAAACCCTTAAAAGAGTTATAGTAGTGATGCATGGTGCCAGCCTAATGGGGAGGATGCAGAAGAGGAGTAGAAGTTGAGTGAAAGATAGTGCCTTGATTCTGTTCCAGTGTGACGTAGGCAGGTGCTCTTTTGGGCTGACATAAAGCAAGACTGTCACCTCATCATGTCACTCACCCTTACATGGGAGTATATCAGGGGTGTTGCGTAACCTGTGTTCTCTGTGGCTTTTTATAGCTCATAATCCCAATCTACCAGATGTGAGGTATGCAAAGGAGGACCGACTTGGCATATCAAAATGGGGCGAAGAAGCAAAAATCATTCTTTGGACTGCATTATGCAGGAACAGTCCAAAAGGTTATTGTTTGAAGTGCAGCGTAAATAAACAATAAGTAAGCTATCTTATTAAACAAATTGCAATGCTGTGTCTGTCAAAATGTTTTTTTTACGGAGTATCACCAATCATCTGGGCCAGTTGCCACCAGCGCCGCAGCGGGTGTGACTCATACCACCACACCAGTGCCATGGCTGATGGGTCTGCTCCCACTGTAAGTCATTTTTATTCCCCATCACTCAAATTATGCCCTTGTTTAGTCCTACTAGACTTTTTTGTAATGTTGGATGTTGTTTGTTATCCCTGCATTTCCCTTTTCCTATTTATTCTGTTTCCGCAGCTGACTTTCACCTGTCTGTACCTTTCTCAGGTTCCCTCCTTTTGTAAGCTTCCCCTTGACCCTCTATCTATTGTTGTGTAGTACTAAGAGGGGAAAAGATGTTTTGTAGCATAAATAGGATTGTGCAGACAGGCTAAAGAAGTACTGTAGTCCTCAAACATGCTGATGGTTTTCTTGATTAAACTGTCAAGAAGTACAGAGAAAGAGTAGTTATCATAGTCTTGGGCACCTACTGTTGTCTAATGCTAGCAGTTTCCATGACAGTGCAACATCACTAATTCCATGTCTTTTGCATTCCATTCTACCCCATATCCATTTGTAGCCTTACCTTATGCCCTTCCTTTATTCCTGAATCCTTATCCCAATTCCTTCCTAGCCCCTCATTAGGATAAAAAACTTTTGATTGACTCAGTGGCCACCTGTGTTTTTTTTAAATGTTGTCAAGCAATAACACAAACCTCACAGAATTATTGCTTTCGATAGACGAAGACACTGATAGATAGCTAACCAAACTGTTATGAGATATTGTTGTTGTATATTGTGCAAATTACATACTTAGGTGGCTATCTGGTATCTAAAATGGGTGCATTATATTTTTCACCAGGCATACGGACCACTAGCATTGTCATCACTACAGGGATGTTAGTGCAGATGAAGGAATTCCAGAGAGAGGGAGAAATCCCAGTGGTGGCGGGAGCAAGTTGTTCATCACCTTGCTTTCTTATTGACAGTACTGTTTTGGTTTTATGAGAGAGATATCCTACCCATCACCTAGAATCCAGACCCTGCCATTGGCATCTTGCCACTTAAAACTGCAATGCAGTGTAGTCTGGTGCTGCTGCTACAGTGAGTGCAGGCGGTGAAATCATGTATGTCTGATGTGCCACAGAGGCACGATGGAATTAAAGCCCATATTTACAATAACATGATGCAGTGTGGCCCCACAAGCCAGCTTCCTGTGCTGCACATCACCATTAGGAACATGCATGGATGCATTGTATTTACAGAAATATGATGCATCCCTGTACCTTCCATTGCACTGGCATACTATTGACTGCTTAGGGCAAACACAGTCACCCTTGTATCTTAGTGCAAGGGTGCCTGCAGTGCAGGGATGATTGTTTATTTGCAGGGACACCTTCCTGCACATAAACAATCATTAATGGTGTTTTTCTCCTATATTTGCTGCAGAATGCAACACACATTAAAAGACCAAAAAATGGGGAGAAATAAAGTTATATCTCCTCATTGCAGCACTTACGCCACCTCTGGGGTGGTGTAGGAATCTGACGCATTACCAGCCTTGTAAATTTAGAAATGCATCAGATTCCATAGGTGTTGGGTGGAAACACCCATAGCAACACCCATTGAACTCACCTTTCACGCAGAATTATGCATGAAAGGGGGCCATATTTACAAGGCCAGGAAAAACCACACAAGGTGGGTTTACATGGACTTGTAAATATGTGCTGGCACACTGCACCACTGGAGCATCACAAATGTGATGCTCCAGCAGCCTTAGTGTACAGCAGGGGCGTTGTAAATAGGCCTGTATGTCTGCAATGCACAAACCACAAACCGAAGACAAGATGTGTTTCCCAGTGCCCACTCCATAGCCTACTAGTGCTTCACTTTATCATTCAGTCCTTCTGTCCCAGCCTACCTAAAAAGTAAATTCTACCTCCGCATGTGATGCTTATGCCACCTTTCTTTATATTTCATGTAATCTATTATGGATTGACAGTTCCAATATTTTTACTCCCATCAGTCAATGTGACTAAGAAGCAAAAGTGTAGTACATGATCAGTGACACCCAACCATTCCATAGCTAGAACTCTATCTAGCCCAATTTCTATCACTTGCCTCTCTGTGGTGTAATTTTCCCCATTGTCCAGTGTAGTTATTCCTTAAGAATAATCTGTGTTAAAGGCCTGTTTGTAATGAGGGACCACAGGCCTCATTTAGAGTTTGGAGGATGGGATACTCTGTAAAAAAAAATCCAGTTTGCACTACGGTTCATCATATTCTTCTATTTACTTTAATGCAGTGGATGGGATATACATTTGCTGCCACAAGTGTCCCATCTACCACACTCTATCAGCCTAAGCCTATAACCTTATTTCGGACTTAAGGTAGTAGAATGTAAGCAGGAGTTGAAGAAGAGCAGAGACTTTGGAATTATAAGTGCATAACATGCTACAGCTGGGATTCCTCAAAAGCATGCTAGAGAATAAACAGGCTTGCCCCCATGGCTCCAGTAATGTTACATAGTGAAGTATTATTAATGCAACACATGAGATATATAGACATCTCTATATACACCTTATTAATGGCAGGTAATTTATTTTTAATAATACTTTAAACCAAAATCATATTTTGAATTAATAATGTTGGTGTTCTGGCTAAATTATTAATTTCAGTCACTTTGATGATTGATTACCTAGCCGTGATGAGATGCATGTTTGGGAAAAACCTGTCCCAGGCTGCTTGATTATTATATCATCAGTCATCACACCCAATTTAAAATCTCATAGCTACTGCACTGTGCCACTATATACAGTATAAACAAGTGTTTGAGCTCAGCATCACCATTCATATTTTTTGATTTTGTTCTCACTTTCGTGATATAGCTGCTCCTGCTATTGGCAACACCCAGCAACTCGTGCTGGTCCCAACATGGCAGGAGATAACTGTCCAGCTGTGGAAGCAGAAATTGGAAGCAGTGGCTGCAGAATGTCACTGACTGGTGGCCCTGGAGGTAGAAGAAGAGGATGCACAACCCTCAAATTCTGTGGGCTGCCAGCCAGACCTACTTTCAACTTGGCCACAGCATTATTCAGCTGAGGTCCACTGCTGCCTGTAACCCCACCAGCCTTTCCTCCTCATACCTAACACCATGCCTCCTCCACCACATCCTACGAGGGCATAGGCAGCAGAGCTTGGCCCGGGAAATGGAAGCCGTCAATGTACTTTATTATTGATTTTTTGTTTTGGTGGGAGGGCATGTTGTGGGTGAGTTGGGGGGGAAAGACAAAGTTGGGGAAAGGGTTTTGTACATTGGACTTTTATCTTTTGGGACTTTCCTGGCTTGGGAAAGGGGTAGGCCTATTGTGGGTGGAGAGGGTGGTTCTTAAAATAAATGAGCTTTATGTTTTCTCCTTGTCATCATCATCATCTGTCTTTCCATTGCTAGTTGGCCTAGGATAGCATTGTTGAGTGTTTCTGTTGACATAACAGTGCGACACGGAGCTACCTTCTAAAATTGTCTGACATTATATGTTGACTTCCCCTCTAGACTTTCCCAGCTAGAATTCCCTTGCCCTGTAGGTATTCTTTAGTAGGTTACTTAACTCTTCCTGGTCTCCAGTAATTAGCTAAATCCCGGCACCAAATTGGCCCTATCCGAGAACAGAATAGTGAGTAATTTCACTCTGTTTCACTTGATGAGGTTTTGTAGCACCCAGCCACCAATTAATTATGCAGTGTAATAGTTAGTTCAGTAACTTCCCTTGTTCTACACTCTATAACAATTTGCCCAGTAAGGAGTCTGCTCACATATATACAATATAGTACTTACTATCTCTCTTTCAAAAGGACAGCTTCTTTTCTAAGTCATCAACTAGTTCTTCAAGTTCACTTTTTGAAAGAATTGATTAACCGATGTTACCCCTCACAATTTTCTCATGCGTTTTTGCAGGGTTCCTCAAAAGGGCCTTCTTGTTAATGCTGGTGGTATTATTACTGTTCTTGTGCTAACAGGCAAGTTCAGGTCCCACTCCCTCCTACTCCAAATAAGGTGAATTCCAACTGTCAAATTTATCCAAAAGATTCAGACATCTAGACTGAAAAAAATTAGAGTTAGTGGGGCATCAAAGACTGAGACCAGACCACCATGACAAAAAACTCTTATTACAAAAACAAGCAGTAATAACTCCTAAGCAAACCAAGCAGTGATAACTCCTAAGCAATCAATAGTCTAATTTATTTTAAAACGTATATAATTAACCTTACAAAATCCTTAACTCAGGAAGAGAATGTTTGGTTACTCCATGTTGCATAGATTTGTTTTGTAGTAACACAAGGAGTGTCCTAGTTGAACAAAGAGGCCCTAATTCACAAAGGTAAAGGTTGCACTTTTTATGTTACTTTACTGACTCTTGCAGTGTAACTTTACGAGTAGTAACTTTGTGAGTGCTAAGAAATCCCACAGTGAGTTAGTGTTGCTTGCAGCACATCTACCCCACCAAGTCTGTGATCCATTTTTAGTGTACATTTGTAAGTCAGACCTCAATATATCACACAGCCTGAGGGTAGAGGGCTGGGGTTTGATGAACGGAGGGGATTGGGGAGTTGGGAAAGGGTATGACAAAGGCAAACACTTCACAACAACAATTTTCATCAGATCGATGGGCAGCACATCATCATCCTCATCATCAAGTCTGTTGTGGAAGGAAATGAAGGGATGGCACAGATCAGTTAAATGCATGGCAAACAGTCCTTCAGCTCTAAAGTTATTATCTAATTGTTCTGTCATCTAAGTTTGAAAGATACAAATTAGGGAGGAGTGAGCCCACACAGTTCTTAAATTATGATTGTTCAAAGAAAAATGATACTGTATATAAATGTCAAATTGGGCAGTGCATCTGCATTCTTTTTTAAATATCTGTCTTGGGTGCATGGCTGAACCAGTCTGGTAGGGAAAGCAGGAGTGTTGGAGCTTTCTTGCAGAAGAAGAGAAGGTCTGTGGATTGCAAAACAATGGCCCAAATGTATACTTTGTGGTGCAAGACTGTGGGAACACAGTTTTCCACCAAAAAGTATAGCGCCGGCTTGAGTAATTTTATAACGCCAGCTGGGTGCCATATTAATAGACTGGCGCAAGTCAGTGCTAAACTTGGGCTAGCATCTTAAAAAAAGAGGCTAGCCGGGTAAGGGTGGTGGTAGGGATAGAGGGTGGTGTGTGTCAAAAAGTGACACTAGCCTGGTTAGAAGCAAAACAAATGCTTCTCACCAGACTAGCACCATTTCCTGGCACACAACCACCAAAAACATGACTCCTGTCTTCGGATAGACAGGAGTCATGCCCACCACCCCAATGGCCAGCACAGGGGACAATTTTCCCCTGGGCATGGCCATTGCACCCTGTGCCATGCAGGGGGCCCCAAGTTAAGGCCACCAATGGCCAAAAAATGTTTAAAAAATACTTACCTGGACTTACCTGGGATGGGGTTCCCCCATCTCCTGGTGTCCCTCTGGCAGAGGTGTTCCTGGGGCTTGGGGAGGGCACCTGTGGACCAAATCTGTTATGTTTAACCATGGAAATGGGTCCACAGGTCCCCTAATGCCTGGTCTGACCCAGAAGTTAAATAATGGTGCTAAGCAATCTTAGCGCCATTATTTAGCCCCTCCTCCCACCTGTGCGTTTTAGCACGGGAATAAATATGGGGCTATGGGTATAGCACCATTTTTTGGATGGGAAAGCCTACCTTGCATCTCATTGGCACAAGGGAGGTTCACTCATCCAAAAAAATTAAGTTTGCGACAAACTTGAGTAAAAAATTAGGCAAATTCAGCGCAAAAGAATTATAAATATGGGCCAATAAATGTCAATATTGTAGAGTCAAGGAAAAGGTAAGATTCTTGAGGAGTGGACTAAGAGGCAAGAGCATAGGCTGCTGTAGTGCAATTGTATGATGACTTTTGCAATTAACTGAAAAGTGAGAACAATTTTACAACCAATCCCAGACAAGTAGCTGCATGTACCAGGCTGATCAATCTCATGACTGTCATGACATTTAGCCAAGTGCTTCCATCATTGGACTTGTCTGTTACAGCCCCTACCCACAACCACTTCATTAGATGAGTTTAACATTTGAGGCAGCACACCACAGAGCATTTTCCAAATTAACACACCTTTCTCCAGTCCCTAGGGATTGGTAGACATCTTTGAGCCATGTTGGGTTTCCTTTGAACTTGAAATAAATAACTTCCTTTTTCATACTTTTGAGGTAGTCCGACCCAAGTCCTGAGTTTGACTTCTAGTATTGACTCCAACCAACTAAAGATTCCTCCTGAGACCCAAATGAGATTGAGAGATGTAGACTTGCAGTGCACTGCTGCAGATAACCACAAAGAGCAAATTAATTTGAGCATTTTTTGAGGATTGTAGCTATTAATTAAACTGACTGAACTGTGAAGAACCCGAAAAAACAATTACAGCAAGAAGTGGGCCATGCACATAATACAGCTAATTGTGAAAGCCAAGTGCCAATCACCTACAGGTAGAACCATCCATCAGCCCTCAAACATTACAAATCATCGAAATCAAGTTTACAAATATTAGTTGAACTACAACCTCAGTGTCTGCCACCACATCAATCATCATCACTCACATTCACTCCTTTTTGGTGCAATAGTTACCTGTTCCAAAGCAAGCATGATGGTACACATTTGTCTATTGCATCTTTTCTTTTCCTCTGGAGTAACACAATGACAGGCTTGTAAATTGATGATCTTTCCTGGTGAATCCCAGCTACGGATTGAAAAAAAAGGATATGGATGCGACAGAGGCAGGCATTGTCATCATGTCCTTTAGGCGAATGGGGAGACTTCTTTTGTACACACTGGTTCAACTCTTCTCCCACCACACATGTGAATACATGGTGGGGCTGCATAAGTTAGACACCAAATATATAAATGTTCCTCCATATACTTTGTTGCCCAGCACTTCAATGACAGTGTGGAAGTTTGATTGGCCAGCTCAGTCAGGGAAGAAGAGTTCATCTTCAAACTCAGGTAGTTTGCTCAGAAATTAGACAGCTAACTCGCTAGAGTATGACTAATCACCCTCATCCTCCTCCTCTGCAGTTTCTAGAACAGTGAAATCTTGTAGTATGAAGTGTTGGTTCATTTTAATCATGGTTAATCTCCCCACGTTTGAGGTGAGAAACTGGTCCTTCTGACTGTGACAACTGCACCAGTCACACTGAACTCACACAGCAGACACAATGGCTATCGGATAAGCTAGACACTTTATTGCCAGCCTGCAGAGCTCTGGCCATTGACATAACAACCCATTCTAATAAACCAATTGGGTTTCATCCATGTAGACCTCTTTTGGGTCATGCAGATAGTCTTCGAACTTCCTCAGAATGGTCATTTGTGCTGCCACTTGCTCGACCTTTATATCCTTCTCCTCTGCACTTCACTTAAGCCCTGCCACTTGAAATTATGCCACTGTGGAAGTTGGATATGAATCTTCTGTTAAAAGTGCTGTTGTTGTTGCTGGTGTTGGCTACTGTGAAACAACAGCACTGCCTTCCCTGGATGTTGAAGACTGCACACCAGAACTTTTGCCTAGGACTCTAACTTCCATCTGTTTTTCTTCCAGGTCTCTCACCGGCTCACCAATCCAGGTCTGTATTGTGAAACATCCCAGTCTGAAAACGTATTGTGGCAGAGATGTACTCCTTGAAGGACATGATCTTTCTTTGCAGCCTCGGATAAACAGCCAAACAAAGGATTAAGCTCTCAACCAACTCATACACTTCTCCATTCACACTGGCGAACCTTTGCAACAACTTTTTAACTGATTCTGTAGCACATGCAAAAACAGGATAGCTTGGCTTATCATACCGTCCTCCATGCTAACTTCCCATGTGAAAACCGCAAAAGGAAGTAGCATTTGTCCGGCATATGACTAGGCCCCATCTGTCCATCTCCATGATCTTCACAGTGAAGGATAAAGTCAGTGATCAGTCATCATTGCTCAAGCAGACATTGCAACATGTAGTAGTTTGAGTTCCAATACATTGGCACATCCTGCATGAGAGCTTTAACCAGTCCTTGATTTGTACACCGAACGATCCTCAACTGCTTCCAGTCTTTTAAAGAATGACTGAAATGAGTGCAGATTCGTCTGCAGGTGGCTAGTATGTTGCTGACTATTTCTTCATTTTTTTAGAAAGTCCTGTAAATCAGGTTGATACATTGTGCCAAACACAGGAATCTGAAATATCCTCCATCTGCTACGGCCCTGACTATATTACTGCCATTGCCTGTAGCAACAAATCCTATTATGAGACCTCTGGATCTTACTGAATCATTCGGCTTGCTATTATAGCAAGATGTTTGCGGCTGTATGTGATTTCTCCATGCGAATATCGCTACTGAACGCCCCTAAAAGTTGCTTCAGTGCTGAGACCTGCAGATAGCTATTGCATAACCCCCACTAAAGAGATCCAGTGTGCAGTGAAACACATGTAATCAATTGCTTGACAACTGGTCAACATGTCTGTCATCAGGTGGATAGTATCACCAGCTCTATGCTGCTAAGTTTGTCTAACCAATTATGATGAAGTGCTGGAACAGCATCCCTGGCAAAATAGGTCTGGCTAAGAACCTTCGATTTCAGGCAGATGTCCGGCACATATTCTAAAAATCCCACTCTTTCCTCAAAAGAAAAAGGGAGGAGGTCTAGCAGTAACATTTTAGTCAGCTTCTTGTTGTACAACTGTGTCATTGGGTGGTTGCTTTCATATGGCCCCTCCTGCACGTAATAGTAGCATGGATTGTTTTCTTTTATGGTGCTACTGACACAGGTGATTTCCAGAGAGAACCAAGAGTTGGTAGCCTCGATGTGAATCATGGGGGAATCAATACTGTATGTGGTGGTGTCTGCATCCGAGTCTTCTGTCATTTGGAGGTTGCTGATGCAGGTGATAATGGCACACTGCGGGGCCAGGGTTGCTTGATGTAAAGCTGTTATCCTCTTGCCCTCCTCAACACCTCCTATCAGTGTCATCAGAGCTGATTCTCCTCTCTCATCACCACCATCAGCTATTTTTTAAGGTGATTGTGTAATGTTTTTTTAAATGGGTTGTTTGGCCCCCAGTACCATAGTGTAAACCAGGCTTACCTTGAAAAACACTAGTGTGGCAAATGAAACATACTGCAATGTTATCCTCCTGCTTGCTAATTGTGAGGAAGAAATCCCAAAGTGGGGAGGTGAACTTTTTCAGTGTGTCACTGTCATTGCCTGAAGAACTGGAGTGCAAAGGATTTTTCAAATGAGGTAGTGGTAGATGCATGTCTCAGCAACCCCAAATGTGGAAGCTCGTGGTGGTGGTGGAACCAGTGCCACATCTCTGTGAGCAGGATGAACAGAGGGGTTAATCTCAGTTTCCTCTGAGTAGGCAGTCACTGGCTCATCCTCAACACTGTCCTTTTCCATAATTCTAAGGCTTTCTGGAACTTTCCTTTTCCCTTGTCTCTGGTGGCGGGTCTCAGTCTGGGGTCCAGTAACCATCCAGATCCTCAGAAGAGGGCTCAGACAAGATGGAGGTGCCTTCTCACTGGAAAATGGGAAATCAACGGTTCAACAAGAGCTACATCATGTTTAACAGGAAGCTCAAACTGTTCTTCTCCTACTTCAGGAAGAACTGTTGCTGGCTGCAGCTCCTGCTGTCCACTTTGTTCAGTTTCCTGTGATGACTGGGCACTTTTTGACTGAGATAAATCTCATTCAGAGTCACCGCTTGTCACCATGATTAGTGGCTGCCTCTCTGAGAGACATGGTCTTGGGTTTAGGTTGGGGAGGTGTTGTTGATGTGGGAGTGCTGCTCCTAGCTTGGTGTCTGGAGGATGGTGTGGCAGGCACACTACATTTCCTGAAAAGGTGGAGGACAGCACACTGGTCTTCTTCTTCTCCATCACACTGGCCACTTTCTAGGCGGAAATACTTTTCTTTGTGGCCATCTTAAAACTCTGTCAGTTTACACAAGTGGAAGTACGCAGAGAAGTACTCAGGTGGTGGGGTGTCACTTTGTGCCAGCCTTTTGTCTGGCAGTACTGTGAGTGATGTATCTTGTGCACCTAAAAGCAAACAAACAAGAAAAACATTTAGTGAAATGTGGCATTTTTGCTGTTTAAATTAAATGTGGCATTTTTGCTGTTTAAATTATTTATACAGACAATATCATTTAGTGAGGTTATCTCAAATATTTACAAACAATTGTCTACCTGTTGACCATTCCAATCCAAACCAAGACATAATATTTCAGTTAGGATAACAACCACATAAAGATTTAAAATGTAGCTTTGTGTGCCTTTAAGGTGATACACTTGTGGCAGGCAGGTGAAGGGAAAAATTAAATAACCATTATAAAATAAATGCTGGTGTGAGTTTTTGGGCAGGAGAATTATGACAGGCACTGGGTGCAGGCACAAATGGAATAATCCTTAAAAAAGTGAATGCTGGTGTGCACCTATGGACTAAGAGACTTATGGCTGGTAGGGGTGCAAGGCAGAGAAAACATTGAATAATTGTTAAAAAGATTAATGTTGGTGAGCATCTATGGCCTAAAAGACCTATGGCACTCTAGGGTGGAAGGAAAAATTTAATAATCCTTAAGAAAGTGAATAAAGGTGTGCATCACTGGCTTCAGAGACCTGGGCAGTCTGGGGAGTGCCAGAAAAAAATAATTGATAATCCTTAAAAATTGAATGCTGGTGTGCGCCTATGGCCTAAGATACCTGTGGCAGGCTGGGCATGTAGCAAAAAATGGAATACTCCTTACAAAAGTGAGTGCTGATGTGTGTCTATGGCATAAGAGACCTGTGTCAAGCAGGGGGTTCAGGCCAGGGAAAAATTGACTAATCCTTAAAAAGGTGAATGCTGGTGTGTCCAAATGACCTAAGAAACCAATGGCATGCTGGGGATGCAGACCAGAGAAAAATTGAATAATCCTCAGAAAAGTGAATGCTGAGGTGCGCCTATGGCTTAAGAGACCTATGGAAGGCTGGCTGTGGACAGAAAAAAATGAATAATCCTCCAAATGTTGAATGCAGGTGTGTGCCTATAGCCCAAAATACCTATGGCTGGCAGGGGTGCAGGGAAAAATGGAAGAATCGTCAGAAAGGTGAATGCTGTTGTTCACCTGTGGCCTAAGAGACCTATGGCAGGCAGAGGTGATGGCTAGGAAAAAATTGAACAATCCTTAAAAACATGAATGTTGGTGTGTGCTTTTGGTCTGAGAGAGATATGGCAGGTTGTGGGTGCAGGGACAAATGGAATCACCCTTAAAAAGGTAAGTGCAGGTATGCACTCATGGCCTAAGAGTCCTATAGCAAGTAAACAGAGGAGGGAAAAATGGAATAATATACAAACAAGTAATTGATGGTGTCTCACTAGGAACTATGAAAAATCCTTTTGCAGCAAAGATGTGCAGGGAAAATAGAAAAATCCATATAATATTATATAAGCTCTGTACTTACATAATACAATGATTCTCAAGCACATTAAACTGAAACCAGTGAAAAAAGTAAAACAAATAAACAACACAAGACATAGCTCTCTTCAATGACCCTAAAAAATGACTTTAAAAACAGGAAAAAAATGATTTAACACACTAGCCACATGTTCAAACACCAACAAGCAAGGCGGCATGGACCAAAAGGAACACATGCAGGCTTATGGTAAAAGCAGACTGGCTGTCTACTCAAAATGGCCACCGGCCTCATGGTAAAACAAAAAACAAGTAGGAATGGACAACAAAGAACACATGCAAGCCTATGACTGCACAAAATAGCCAAAGGCCACAATGGCATGGAGAGCAAAGACAAAGGGCCTTATTACGAGGCTGACAGTTTTAAGACCGCCAGACTCGAGGTGACGGCTGTCTCTGCCATGGTGGTCCAACCTCCACATTAAGACCATGGCGGTCAGACTGCCAGCACGATCGGAATTTGTTAGAAATGGGGTCTTTGGTTGGCAGTCAGGTTACCCCCTGTCCAAGCAGGAACCCTCACTCTAGTCAGGATAAGTCACACACAATCCAAATTATCCTGTGCCCACCTCAGGTAGGTTGGCACTGAGCAGTCAGGCTTAACTTAGAAGGCAATGTGTAAAGTATTTGTGCAATAAATCATGCAATAACACAGTATAGCACCTCAAAAATACACCACACAGTGTTCAGACAAATGTATAATATTTATCTGGATAAATGCAGGTCAGAGCGATTAAGAATCAATAAGTATATGTTGAAATATCACTGTAAAAATGATATAAATTGTCTTTAGTCTTTAAAACTCAACAAGTGTCTCTTGCAAGCACAAAGCACCTGGTTTGCGTTCAAAGTCTCCGCAAGGGACGAAGGAGAGAAGTTGCATGGAAACGTGGAGGTGTGCGTCGATTTTTCCGGCGCACACAGGCGATGCGTCGAGTTTTCAGACAGGGCAGGCTTTGCGTCGATTTCCGGCGCATAGACTGGGATCCTCTTCAGGTTGGGGGGTTTTCGAATGGCCCGGGGATGATACGTTGAATTCCTGGGAGTGCAGGACAAAGTCACAGGGGCTGCGTCGATCCGGTAGGTGTTGTGCGGAACTTTCTGCCGCACGGCAGGTGCTGCGTCAGTTCCTCTCAGGAAGTCGGGCTGCATCGTACCGGCTTGGCTTTGCATCGATCCAGTGGACCGTGTGTCGAATTTCCGGTTGCAATACTGGTGCTGAGTCGTTCTCCTCTTTGGGAAGTCAGGCTGCGTCGATCCGGTTCGGCACGCAGTGATTTTCTCACTGTGATGCAGGCTGTGCATCATTTCTTGCAGGCTGTGCATCGATTTTTGCCGCACAAGAAGTTCTTTTGCAGAAATTAAGTATTTTTGGTCCTGAGACTTCAGGGAACAGGAGGCAAGCTCTTTCCAAGCCCTGGGAGAGCACTTCTCAGCAGGAACAGAGGACAGCAAGGCAGCAGGGCAACAGCAGGGCAACAGTCCTTTGCAGAAAAGCAGTCAGGTGAGTCCTTTGGGCAGCCAGGCAGTTCCTCTTGACAGGTTGCAGGTTCAGGTCCAGAAGTGTCTCTTTCAAAGTTTCTTTCCCAGGAAGTGTCTGAGTTGGTAGGGTCAGAGAGAAGGTTTAAATACCTAATGTGCCTTTGAAGTGGGGGAGACTTCAAAGAGTGGCTTAGAAGTGCACAAGGTCCCCTTTCAGTTCCATCCTGTCTCCCAGGGTCCCAGTAGGTGGGTGTAGCAGTCCATTGTGTGAGAGCAGGCCACTGTCCTTTAACATGTAAGTGGCAGGCCCTCCACCCTCCCAAACCAGGAAGACCCCTTCAGTATGCAGATGTGTGCAGGTGTGACTGAGCATCCTGTGTTTGGGGTTGTCTGAGTGAAATGCACAAGGGAGCTGTCAACTAACCCAGCCAGATGTGGATTGTAAGGCACAGAAGGATTTGAGTGTAGAGAAATGCTCACTTTCTAAAAGTGGCATTTCTAGAATAGCAATATTAAATCCAACTTTACCAATAAGCAGGATTTTGTATTACCGTTCTGGCCATACTAAATATGACCTGGTTACTCCTTTCAGATCAGAATCTATTACTCAAACAGTATATGAGGGTAGCCCTAATGCCTTCCTATAAAAGGAGCAGGCCTCACAGCAGTGTAAAACAAAATTAGGAGGTTTACACCACCAGGACATATAGAACACACATATTCATGTCCTGCCTTTAACCTACATAGCACCCTGCCCTATGGGCTACCTAGGGCCTACCTTAGGGGTACCATATGTAGAAAAAAGGGGAGTTTAAGGCTTGGCAGTTACTTTTAATAGCCAAGTGGAAGTTGCAGTGAACATGCACACACAGGCCGTGCCATGGCAGACCTGAGACATGGTTAGGGGGCTACTTATGTGTGTGGCACAACCTGTGCTGCAGCGCACTAGTAGCATTTAATTTACAGGCCCTGGGCACATGTAGTGCACTTGACTAGGGACTTACAAGTAAATTAAATAAGCCAATTGGGTATGAGCCAATGTCACCATGTTTTAGGAAGAGAGTATATGCACTTTAGCACTGATTAGCAGTGAGTCCCAAAGCCAGCAAAAATTAGGTCTTATAAATAAGAGGAGGAGGAAAGCAAAACGTTTGGGGGTGACCCTGCAGAAAGGCCATTGATGTGAGAGGGTCTAGCGCCTCCATGCCACACATCAGTGTCACATAACTCACAGCCATGTAGCTCTTGAAGGCCTGGATCCACGCACCACAAAATATAATGTAGCGTTAAGTGTGCAATGTGCAAAATCCCAGCACTTTCCCCACATCATCCACAAGCCTTATGTTTGCAAGGGGGTCATACATAAGGTAGGGGCTGTTACCAAATGGTGCTTTAGTAATGTAGGAACTAAACTGTGTCACATCTCAGACGGATCGCTGCTATGCCAACATTGTGCAGGTGTGACAAGGGGGGAGACCATTGGTAACAATGGAGCTTCATTTACTGTTCAGAGTTAGTAACCAATGTTAGAGCCAAAGCCTGAACTGTATATCAATGGGCTTACGTCCTGGCACTGCCATTTGGCCCAACACTGCCACACGGTGTGTTGTACCTCAAATATGGCACACACACGTTGGCTGTGGAGTGTGCTACGGATTGCTAGACTAATGAAGCAGCAATGGGTGCTGAATCAATCTCCATACATATGGAGTGTGTTCCACTCCCTATGTAATTCCATGCACACTTGTCACACAAATCTGCTTTCTTGACACAATTAAAAAGTATATATATGTGAAGACTGATGTATAGGTGTATGGCCTAGGTAGGAAAGGGTTTGCATTTACCTACAATGGTTGACATGTGTCAGCAAGGTAACCTAGTATAGTCTGTATTATCCCATCACACACCTCTCATTTACACTCACATGCCAGACCAAGAGAAAGCTACCAACAGTGACAAAATTCCCTAAAATGTCTAGGGTGGTCATTACAATCCTGGCAGACGGTGTTAAAGCGGCGGTAAGACTGCCAACAGGCCGGCGGAAAAAACTGGAATTACGACCGTGGAGGAAACCGCCAACAAAGACAGCCACTTTAACACTCCGACCGCCACGGCGGTACAAACAAACAGCTTGGGGGTCACCGCCAATAGACAGGCGGAGGACAAAGTACCGCCCACAGTATCACAACCTACCAATCCGCCACCTTTTCCGGGGCGGATTCACCACGGACAAAAACACAGCGGAAACAGGACTTCGAAGGGAAAACGCTCACCTCTACACACCCCACGAGGAATCCGGACACCATGGAACCAGAGCTGCAGATCCTGCCAGGCCTTATCTTCTTGCTCCTCTACCAGGAGCACGAACGCCGGCGGTGAAGACCACGGTGAGTACTGCACCTACGACACGGGGGGAGGGGGAAACAGGGACACACAACACCCCCACCCCCACCCTCACCCTCACCCACCACAACACACAAAAGGAAATGAGTGTAACCATTGTAATATATTAAAATCCAGTACGCAAAAACATACATATATACCCTATAAACAAAATATACACCAAGAATAGTAGTCCAGGTAGTGCTCCATTGAAGTCCGTGGAACACTGGGCTCACACGGTATGGGCAAGGCCCACACAAGATCCCCGACCATGACGGAGAGAACACTGCAGGGGCATCAGATAGCAATAAAACAGGCACCTCAGGGGGAGGGAAAGGGGGGCACCCCAGCCGGTTGAGTGCACAACGCCAAATCAACGAGGGGGCCGCATGCCCACTGTTCAATCCTGGGGAGTGCAAAGCCATAGTCTCTCAAGTCTCCACAGTGGGTGGTTTTCCCACTGCTTTATCCTGGGGAGTGCACAGACACAGTCTCTCAAGTCTCTACAGTGGGTGGGTTGCCCACTGTTCCATCTCTACAGTGGGTGGTTTGCCTGCTGTTCCATCCTGGGGAGTGCAAAGCCACAGTCTCTCAAGTCTCTATAGTGGGTGGTTTGCCCACTGTTCCATCCTGGGGAGTGCAAAGCCACAGTCTCTCAAGTCGATAACAGTCTCCACTGGTTCTGGAGGGGGCTTTGTGCCCAGAGTGCTTCATCCTGCCAAGGACTGAGGTAGTGGATGTAAATCTCCACTGGTTCTGGAGGGGGCCTTGTGCCCAGAGTGCTTCATCCTGCCAAGGACTGAGGTAGTGGATGCCTTTCTCCACTGGTTCTGGAGGGGGCCTTGTGCCCAGAGTGCTTCATCCTGCTCTTGGTGGCCTCAGTAGCGTCAGAGCTTTTTGGCACTCATGGGCCTGCAGTGCTTGTTGCGGTGGTGTCTTTGACAGCGGTGCTTGTGGCAGCGGTGCCCTGTGCAGCGGTGCTTGTGGTGGCTGTGCCCAGTTCAGCGATGCTTGTGGCGGCGGTGTCTTTGGCAGCGGTGCCCTGTGCAACGGTGCTTGCAGCGGCGGTGCCCTGTTCAGCGGTGCTTGTGGCGGCGGGCTCCTTTGCAGTGACTCAGCTGCTGGCGGTCCTTCATGGCCCATTGGGGCTGGTGCTGGCAGTCCTCTCTAGCCCAGCGGGGCTGGTGCTGGTGGTCCTCTCTGGCTCAGCGGGGCTGGTGCTGGTGGTCCTCTCTAGACCAGCGGGGCTGGTGTTGGCGGTCGTGTCTGGCCCAGCGGGGCTTGTGCTGGTGGTCCTCTCTGGCCCAGTGGGGATGATGGCGGTGGCCTTTTGGGCAGTAGGGCCTGTGTTTGTGTATCTTTGGAAGTGGCGTCACAGACACACTGGGAGAGGACACAGGGGACATGTGAATGGTAGTGGGGGTGGTGACTGCACGTGAGTGGGGTGTGGTTGTGTGTGTGCTGGTGATGCCAGTAGTGGCTGTAAATGTAGTGCATGCAGGTGTGAGTGTAGAGGAGACTGGGAGGGAGGAGGGAGACGAGGAGGAGGGGACACAGTGGAGGCAGTGGATGTTGGTGTGTCTGCATGTGGGTGATGCTTGCGTGAGTGCCTGTGGGATGTGTGGTGCTTATGTTTGCCTGAGCTTCCCTTGTGTGTTGACGTGTGTGCATGCTGGTCTGAAGGTGTGCTTGGGATAGGCTGAGGTACAGGGGATTGGGTCTGGGTGGAGGAAGTTGGAGGGGGGAGGCTAGAGACAGGGACAATGGCTGCCATCAGTGCTGAGGCCAGAGTCTGAAAAGCTAGCTGAAGGGCCGCCTGACCAGAATGAATGCCCTCCAGGAATGCATTTGTTTGTTGCAACTGCCTTTCTACACCCTGGATGGCATTCAAAATGGTAGACTGCCCAACAGTGTGGGACCTGAGCAGGTTAATGGCCTCCTTACTGAGGGCAGCAGGGGTGACTGGGGCAGGGCCTGAGGTGCCTGGGGCAAAGGTGATGCCCACCCTCCTGGGTGAGCAGGCACGGGGCAAAGGCTGAGGGGCTGCTGGTAGGGCGGTGCTGGTAGGAGGGTGGCGGCTGTACCTGTAGATGCGGGGGGCACAGATGTTGCACACCACAAGGGAGCTCCCTTCAGAGGACGAGTCCGTGTCACTGGTGTCAGCTCCTGTCCCCGCCATGGACCTCCCCTCGCCCTCCGTCCCACTGGTGAAGTCAGACTCCGTAGTGTCGACCTCCAGGGCCATGTGGGATGCAGCTCCCTCCTGCTCCGGTGCCACTGCTCCTCCGCCTGATGATGCTAATGCACACAATAACAGGGAGACCACAAAAAGGGTGGGGACGACAGAAGAAAGACATGTTGAGTGCATGCATTACAACTACCGTTGGCAGACACGACAGACACAGAAACCCCTGCACTACGCCGCACTCTTGGGCTCCACTGTTAAATCCCTGGGACATGGCCTACAAGGCTATGGACGACAGCTGCACACATGGATGGCACAGGAGCATGAATATGTGTACTTGGCACTGTCAGAGGTGGGGTGGGGTGCCACATGACCTGCCTTACGGAGGGACCTTGCCTACTAAACTCGCCCTGGCCTAGGGAAACCCCCAGACTACCTCCCCCACCCAGACACCTCCACTGCACGCAAAATCAGCAGGATGAGAGTGTATTCACCCCCTTGTGGCTGCTGTGATGCCCCCAAGCGCTCATCCAACTCCGGATACGCCACCGCCAGGATCCTGAACATCAGGGGGGTCGTGGCACGACGGGCACCCCTCCCGCGTTGGGAGGCCATCCCCAGCTGAGCCTCCGCCGTCTTCTTGCTCCAGCAGCGAATGTCCTCCCATCTCTTACGGCAGTGGGTGCTCTGTCTGTGGTAGACCCCCAGGGTCCGGACGTCCTTGGCGATGGCACGCCAAATATATTTTTTCTGGTGGGCGCTGACCTACATGAATTGTACAGGGGAAAATAAATGTTATTACCAAATGCACCGTCACAGTCATTGGCCCCCATCCCTACCCTTGCCATGTGGCACATGCACTCATCGTCGTTTCATGCACGCCTCAATCTCCCCCCCATCTTTCATCCACCCCACTCCACACAGGCATAGCCCATACAGCATGCTCCCAGTGTACTTACCTGTTTGTCTGGAGGACCGTAGAGTAGCGTGTACTGGAGGAGGACCCCATCCACGAGTTTCTCCAACTCCTCCGATGTGAAGGTAGAGGCCCTTTCCCCAGACACTCGAGCCATTGTCTCTTCCAGACCGAAGTCACAGCAGCACTTGCAGTGTAGGTCCTCTCCTGTCGAAGATCAGGTATCAAGTGATTGAACAGATAGAAAAAGGTGGTCATGTCTGTGGCGGTGCGTACCGTCACCCCCCGCGAACATCGTCATTGGCTTCTGGGACCCATAGGGTCCAATGTTAACCAAAGCAGCATTGCGCTGCGGTCTTCGACCGCCTACCGGGACGTGTACAACATCAGCGCAGTTACCTCACATCACATTGTCCCACTTTAGAGGTCAGGCAGCCACCATTTCAGTGGCCCACAGGGCTTAATTTTTAACTGCGTCACACATACCTAGGCCTAGCCTCAACACACATACAGGCCACTTTTCGGATTATGAATCGTGTTCTGTGTAAGCTGTGGGTACGTAACTCTGAGTTGGTTGACTCTGTGCTCGCTGTTGTCCTTCATAGGCACCGTCCGCTGGGACATATGAGGAGATGGCGGCATCCTCCGGTGTACAGACTGCTGGTCGACCTGTCGACAATGAAGGAAAGACATGTGATCATCACCTACAGGCTTGACCGTGCCGCAGTCCAGGAACTGTGTACCGAGCTGGAGCCAGACCTGATGTCAGCTATCCGCCATCCCACAGGAATCCCCCCTCAAGTGCAGGTGCTGTCAGTACTCCATTTCCTTGCAAGTGGGCCATTTCAAACAACAGTGGCCATAGCATCAGGGATGTCCCAGCCTATGTTTTCCAACGTGTTGTCCAGAGTATTATCTGCCCTGCTGAAACACGTGCGGAGCTACATCGTTTTCCCTCAGGTGGAGGATTTGCCTACAGTGAAAGGTGATTTCTATGCCCTGGGACATATCCCCAACATCATAGGTGCCATTGATGGGACACATGTGGCTTTGGTACCCTCCCGTATGAGTGAACAGGTGTACAGAAACCGGAAGAGTTATCATTCCATGAACGTGCAGATAGTGTGTTTGGCAGACCGGTACATCTCCCATGTTAATGCCAAGTTCCCTGGCTCAGTGCATGATACCTACATCCTGCGGAATAGCAGCATCCCTTATGTGATGGGTCAACTCCAGAGGCACTGTGTGTGGCTATTATGTGAGCACCTGAAAGCAAGACAGTGGGAATGGTTGTCTGGGTCTGGGGATATCCCTACAGGTTCCCTCACCATTTGCAGGTGACTCTGGTTACCCCAACCTGCCATGGCTACTGACCCCAGTGAGGAATCCCAGGACAAGGGCAGAGGAACGCTACAATGAAGCCCATGGGCGAACTCAGCAGATTATAGAGCGGACCTTCGACCTCCTGAAGGCCAGGTTCAGGTGCCTCCATATGGCAGGTGGATCCCTATTCTACTCACCAAAGAAGGTGTGCCAGATCATCGTGGCCTGCTGTATGCTTCACAACTTAGCTTTCCGACGACAGGTGCCTTTTCTGCAGGAGGATGGTGCAGATGGAGGTGTTGTTGCAGCTGTGGAGCCTGTGGACAGTGAAGACGAGGAAGCAGAAGAAGAGGACATGGACAACAGGAACTCTGTTATCCTGCAATATTTCCAGTGAGACACAGGTAAGAATACAGACCTGCCTACTACATGTGCTTTAACACTACTACCTCTCTACTGTCTGTCGTTTTCACCCAGTGTATGGTCACTGAGTTGTCACTTTCCCTTACGATTTCACAGATATGGGTCCCACTGTGTGACATCTGCTTTGTTTACTCATGGACTAGAGCTGTGTGACATAGGTATGTTGACATTACAATTGAAAGAGCATTTTGTTACTGTAATTGCTAATACACTATTTCAAAATCACAGACTGACTCCAGATTGTTTTGTGCTTCAATTGTGGTCAATATTGGAGGGGGTTGTAAAATGGTGAGTGGTGATGGTGGAGGAATGTTCATGGCAGAGTCCAGTCTATTAGTCTCACAGGTGCATTGCCCAAATGGGCATAGGAAGTGGAGCTGGGGCAGTTTGAGGATGGACAGGGTGACAAAGTGGGACAGAAAGATGACATTCAGGGTGGTCTCATTTCTTGGCGGGGGTCTTGGCATCATTCTCTGTCTTTGTCCTGGATCTCAGGGACTGTTTGGAGGGTGGTTCTCCCTCTGCAGCGGGTGGGGTGCTGGTGTGGTGGTCCTGTGGCGGGGTGTCCTGTCCACTAGCACCAGCGGAGGCGGTGGGCAGTTCATTGTCCAGGCTAGTGTCAGGGGCCCCTTGTTGTGCCACAGTGTCCCTCCTGGTGTTGAGAACTTCCTTCAGCACCACTACGATGGTGCCCAGGGTGGAATTGATGGTTCTGAGTTCCTCCCTGAAGCCCAAATACTGTTCCTCCTGCAGGCGCTGGGTCTCCTGAAACTTGGCCAGTACCGTTGCCATCATCTCCTGGGAGTGGTGGTAGGCTCCCATGATGGAGGAGAGAGCCTCGTGGAGAGTGGTTTCCCTTGGCCTGTCCTCCCCCTGACACACAGCAGCCCTCCCAGTTCCCCTGTGTTCCTGGGCCTCCGTCCCCTGGACCATGTGCCCACTACCACTGCCCCAGGTCCCTGTTGTTGTGATGGTGGGTTAGCCTGAGTTCCCTGTAGTGGGGGACACACTGCTGCTTGACGTGTCCTGGGGACAGAGGTATGGGCCCGCTGGGTGGGTGCTGTGCTGGTGTTTCCAGAGCGGAAAAGCTCTGTAGTGGCCTGTGACTGTGTCAGGGGAACCGACTGTCCAGAGGTCCCCAATGGGCCGGGCTGGTCATCTAGATCGAGTTGGACAGAGCTGCTGTCATCACTGTGGGCCCCTTCTGTTGGTGGTGTGGACATGTGTGGAACTTCCTGTCCGGTGACGTTGGGTAGGGGTCCGCAGGGGTGTAAAAGGATGTTTATTACATCTGTGTGTGGCATGGTGTGCAATAGGTGGGTGACTGTGTACCCCAGTGCTTGCATTCCTGTGTGGGACCTTGTGTGATGATGGTTTAGGGGGGTGTATGGGTATGTGCAGTGGCCATGCTTTGGTGATGGGTGTCCATGCTTTGTTGTTGCATGCAGGGCTTGGTGTTGGGATGGGTGGTTTGTGATATTGGGACATTTGTGAGGAGTTGGAGTGATGGGGGTGAGGGTGAGGGTGGGGGTATGTGATGGCATGCAGGGAGGGTGGGGGATGGAATAGTAAAACTTTGACTTACCAGAGTCCAATCCTCCATCTACTCCTGCGAGGCTCTCAGGATGCAGAATCGCCCAGACTTGCTCCTCCCATGTTGTTAGTTATGGGGGAGGAGGTGGGGGTCCTCCGCCAGTCCGCTGAACCGCAAGGTAGTGTCTTGAGACCACGGAATGCACCTTCCCCCATAGGTCGTTCCACCTCTTCCTGATGTCATCCCGATTTCTTGGGTGCTGTCCCACTGCGTTGACCCTGTCCACGATTCTTCGCCATAGCTCCATCTTCCTAGCTATGGAGGTGTGCTGCACCTGTGATCCGTATAGCTGTGGCTCTACCTGAACGATTTCCTCAATCATGACCCTGAGCTCCTCCTCAGAGAACCTGGGGTGTCTTTGCCGTGCCATGGGGTGGTGTGGGTGATGTGTGGGGTGGTGTGTGTGGTGATAAGTGTGGTGATATTTAGTGGTGTGTTGTGTGAGGTGCGTGGAAGTTCTGTGGGTGATGGTATTGTGTGCCTGTGGATGCTTGGTAGTAGTTTGTAGTGTCTCCCTCTGGCCTTCTCTCTGTAATTGTGGTCGATGGGGTTTGTGGGTGATGAGGGTGTGTGTTTTATATTGTATTGGGTGTGTGGGAGTGGTGTGTGTATCAGGTGTGTGTATTTGGAATTGTCCAATGTGACTGTGTTTTGTAAGAGTGTGTGTATTTTGAACGCGGCGGTGTGTACCGCCAATGGAATAACACGGTTGAAAGACCGCCGTGTGGATTCGTGTGTGGTGATAGTGTGGGTGTATTTCTGTTGGCGTGAAGGTGGAGGATATGTTTTCGCCAGTTTATCACTGACATTTGGTGTGACGGACTTGTGTGGGTGTCTGAATTTTGGCAGATTCCGTGCTGTCGGTCATAATAGCTGTGGTGGAATTCCGCGGCAGTGTGTTGGCGGTCTTTTGCGCAGCAATGTGCAATGCGCCAATGTTGTAATGACCGCCTAGGTCTCCAACAAGCTGCTCAGGTGTGGGATGTGCAGGTTTGTCCAACAATGTTCAAACATGACACCGACCCATCCAAAAATGTATGGGAGAAGAAGGAGACAGATATGTTGCATGTGTCTTATAAAAAAAAACAGCGCTGAGATGATTTTGCACACTAACATCATACACTCATGGTGAAAAGTGACATAGGTTGTGGAATGCAGGATTTAGTGCATACCTAGGTACAACGAAGGATGTGGATGGACACTTCGGAGATACCCACAGATACTTGGAGATACAACATGGGGAGGTCACTTGGAGATGACACAAGTGGTGTGGCAGGTGTAATGTCATGTGTGGGTGGAAATCATATAATCTCGCAAAGCCAGGCAATGGGATGGTAACTATCATGTATCCAGAAATAGGAGATGTGTACATCTTCAATTTACTCAAGTCACCCGTTGCATCCTGTCGATGGTTGATAGGACAATGTTGCTGTAGAAGATGTGTACAAAGTGTAAGCAGCCTAAAGATTGGCAGCAATGTAGGACACAATCTATTCCTAACAAGATTTGCGGTAAAAGAGGCACACATATTCCAATACTGACTGTGCAACACATCAATGTCACCATGTGATCCCCCAGCATATATACATAGAGGATGCCAAGGTCAGTACATAATGCACTCAGGTTTGCCACTACAATAACCTATTAGTTGCCCATCACATACTATTCTGACCCCTGGCTCGTTTCAAAATGACAAGTTACAACAGAGATATAAGCCCTAACCAAGCTGCTCATGGAAATTACTAAGGATGTAAAATCATGTTTGTCAGACCATGCCAAACGATAAGACATGTCCTACACTTACAAGTAGCCAGTCCTCAGTACATGATAGGGCAAGGCTAACATCAAGGCCCATATTTAATGGAAATGAGAGAACATGACGCTCTGCCAAAACTGGCAGTGCCGCACTCTGTCCTTTTCACAATGCAGGGATGCAGCATACTTAATTGAATACCTGTGGTGGCGCTAAATTGAGCTGCCTAGCACCAACGTGGGCATCCTTTGTCTGCATTGAGGGTTTTGATTGTTTATGTATCGGAAGGTGTCCCTTTCTGCACATAAACAATCACGGTGATTTGGCACGTCTGTGTGTCACAGAAGTGCCAAAGCGTCATTTTGAAATGATTTTGCGCAAGAAGGGACACCTTCCCACAAATAAACAATCATGTCCGGCATTTTTTTCTTTCTCTGCGTGCTACAGAACACCCATTGCACGCCCCTTCCACACAAAGGGCTGCATGTGAAGGGGCCGTATTTACAAGGAGTCACATTGTTAATACGGTACAGGGCATTGCACCACCAGAGCATCACAAAAAGCTTATAAATATGCCCCCAATTACCTCAAAGGAAAAAGACAATCCCATTCCTTTTGATCACAATTGTGCATGTGTATGTCTGCAGGGAACTGTGCATTGCTCTGCTGAAGAGCTATCATGAAGAGGCTTGATCCCTGCCCAAAACCCCCTAACCCCACTGCTGAGGCTACATTGACTATTGACATAGTCACAGGCCTGATGCATGTGCACACTAAACTGAGTAAAGTGGAGCACCGTAAACCTGTGCCTAAACATGCAACCATGGGTTTGTGTGGGCATAAATACTCCCACAGTAGTGATGATGACTAGGCTGCCATCTTTGCCCGACTGCAACACTGCTACAGTGGCATGTCATTGTATGTGACAGTCATAACAAACATGATGTGGTCTATTGTAAGTACCTAGTTGGTGGCATGCACACATATTCCAAATATGTCAGCACACCTGCACCGCTTAAATGACACAGGCCTGTTAATGTGTATTGGAGTCTGCACTAAAGGCAACTTTCCACAAAATAAAATGCATATGAATCACAAGATCATTGACAGAATAAAATGAACTTCAGATGTGTTCCAACATGTGGAAACATAAGTGGCACTGATATGACTACACAGGAATTTGACAAAGTCCAACATGTGTCCATGCAGGAAGATCGATTTGTGAGGTTTCATATCCTATGAACACACCTATGTGGTCATCTTTTACAGATATGATGCTACACATGTCTTTTCACACACACGGCTGTAGGATGCTGACCTGGTTTGTAGTAGTTACCAAAGGTACTTACACCTTATACCAGGTCCAGTTATCCCTTATTAGTGAAATGTAGTCAGTGTCTAGAAGCCAGGCTCTCTAGGGGTAGTGAGGGCGAGCAGCGAAGGCCTAACTAGGAGTCATGCAAAGCTCATGCAATACCACTGTAGTCACACAGTACTTACACACAAGAAAGAAAATACTCAGTGTTACCAAAAAAAGGTACTTTATTTTGGTGACACAAATGCCAAAAATGCCTTAGAGGCTATGCTCCCTTAGGAGGAAAGTAATATACACAGTATATACACTAGAATGCAGAATTAGCTGTAAAAATAGAAAACAGTGCAAATAGTGAAAATCACAATAGGTAGAAATGGGCCTGGGGAACACAAACCATACACTAAAATAGTGAAATGCAAAAATCGGTTTCCCACATAGGCAAGTGTAGTGTGTAGAGGGGTGCTGGGAGTATTAGAAAACACCAAAGGTAAGTAATATAACCCACCTCAGAGGTCAGTAAAGCAGGTGTAAATCACAGTAAGTTTCGTAGAACACACAAGAACACGTGATAGAAGATTTTGCAAGAAGCAAAAGAGACTGCAAGACACCAATGATGGTTTCCTGGACCTGAAGACCTGTGAAAGAAGGGGACCAAGTCCAAGAAGCACAGAAGAGTCCAGCGAGAACAGGAGCCCCTGCTAACCCGGGTGAAGGTGCAAAAGAAGAACCACAGGTGAAGAAGAACAGTCAATACTGCACCCACGAAGATGGATGAGGGTTCCTGGTTGGTGCACATGATGTCCCACGCCAGATGGATGATTGTAGTTGGGTTTGCGTCACTGGATTCCGTCAGCAAGCCTTGGGACACACAAAACATGTGGTTAGTGGAAAATGGTGCTGCCCAGGACCAGGACGGACTTGGTGGCCTCTACCCAGGAGGGAGAGACAGAGGGGGCTCTCAGCAACTCAGAAAGTCCTCAGAAGACCAGGCAGCGTGCACAGGAGTCCCACAGCATGGGGACAAAGAAGGTGCAAAAGGAGGCCCATGCAGCACTGCACAAAGGGATCCCATGCCACAGGAGAACCACTCAGGAAGCTGTGAGTCGCAGGATAGAGTCATGGGAGTTGGAGCTGCACAGTGCATGAAGAACTTTGTGGAAAGTTGCCAGCAAGACTTGGTAACTGAAAAACACGGCGTGCATGGGGGTGCTGTCTTGCGTAGGGAGGCAAAGTCTTACCTCCACCAAAGTTGGACAGCTTGACCTTAGGACCATTTGGACTACTTCAGTCTACCACCCATGTTGCTGGATCCATGCACTTCTTCAGGAGAGGGGTCCCAAGTCACTGGTTGTCTCTGCAGAGGGGTACCTGTTGAAGCAGGGAAGTGACTCCTTCTCTTTAAGGGAGATTCCTTCGTTTTTCTGGTTCAGGGTGAAGACAGGCAGTTCTCGGAGGACGCACGCCCTGGAAACAGTTGCAGTTCCTGTCAGGAGCTGAAGCTACAATGCTGCAGAGGTCATCTTTGCTTCTTTGTTGCAGTTTGAAGATTTCCTCGAGGGTCCAGATGCAGTTCCGTCAGTAGAAGGTGAAGTAAAGGATACAGAAGATTCCTGCTGTAGTCTTGCAATCTGAATCTGAGGAAACACCCAGAGGGGAGACCCTAAATTGCCCTGAAAGGGGAATTGGTCAGCTACACAGGTAAGCACCTATCAGGGGAGGGCTCTGACTTCACCTGCTGGCACTGGCCACTCAGATGCTCCCAGAGTGCCCCATCACCTTGGAATCCAAGATGGCAAAACCCAGGGACACTGAGGAGGAGCTCTGGGCACCGCCCCTGGGGTGATGATGGACAGCGGAGTGGTCACTCCACTTTCCTTTGTCCAGTTTCGTGCCACAGCACGGACTGGGCGTCCCTGAACTGATGTAGACTGGATTGTGCAAGGAGGGTACCATATGCGCCCTTCAAAGCATTTCTGGAGGCTCTGGGAGGCTACTCCTCCCATGCCTGTAACACCCATTTTCAAAGGGAGAGGGTGTAACACCCCTCTCCCAAAGGAAATGCTTTGTTCTGCCTCCTGGGCTAGAGCTGCTTGAGCAACAGGAGGGAAGAAACCTGTCTGTGAGGTGCCTGGAAAACCTCAGAGGCTGGTATGGCAGTACTAGGGGTTCACTGTGGAGCCCCCAGAGTGCATGGAACTATACAACCAATGCTAGAATCAGCATTGGGGTATAATTCCAAGATGTTAGACACCTTACATGGCCATATTCGGTGTTACCATTGTGCAGCTGGGCATAGGTATTTACCTATGTCCAGTGCACGTGTAAAATAGTGTCCCCGCACTCACGAAGTCTGGGAAAATGGGCCTGGACAACACGGGGGCACCTCTGCTAGTGCAGGGGTGCCCTCACACACAGGTACTTTGCACCTAGCCTTCAAGGTTGCAAGGTCTGACATATAGGTGACCTATTAGTGACCTTGTGTATTGTAAATGGCAGTGAAAGGTTGCATGCACCATTTCCTGTAGAAGCCTTTGAATGAGCTCCCTATGGGTGGTAAAAGTAATGCGGCAGCCCATAGGGATCCCTTGGAACCCCCAATGACCTGAGTACCTAAGTGCCATACACTAGGGACTTATAAGCGGTTCCCAGTATGTAGATTTGTGATGAAATACTGGGTTACCAGTATGCATGTGACAAAATTGAGAGGAGAGAGAGCATAAGCACTGGGGTCCTGGTTAGCAGGATCCCAGTGACACAGTCAAACACACTGACATGGGGGTAACATGCCAAAAAGAGGGTACTTTCCTACAACGGCACATACCAACCTTCATTGACACGTGTGTACACCATCTCCTGCACCTAAGATGCAGGGGGAACTCTATGTCACACATGTAGCAGAGCATGATGAACCCTGATCCTGATTACACACCACAGTGTGGACACACATGCACTCACATTGCCAGGGGTAATGTGAAATCAACCCAGCCATAGTCCACTGCATTCTCTGAGTACGATTTGTCATGGGTATCACAAGCATTACCATGTATTGGACAAAGCCCATTATATCTACTGTGTTGTTGGTAAAAGTAAATTTGTATATCTGACATTACAATGTGATAAACCCACAAATATGTGTTAGGTCACATAAGTACACTCCTAGTACACATATGGTTACATGTATATGGACACAGCCTAGCAACAAATGCACATATGCACACGGTATCAGTTATCACATGCTTCACCCATATAAACAAACATATTGGTAACACATACCGATGTTACTATAAAGATATGAAAGAAGATGCACAGAGAGGCAGCCATATCATAGTGACTACATACATGCATAGCCCCTGTGACATGGTATGTGAATCTGGGTGCATTGTAAACCTTTCCAAAAAAATCCATACATTCCTGTCAAAATATTTTTAGTGTTCCATACTTTACAAGGCCAAATAAATTATTCCTGGTCCCTATGCGTCAATCGCAAGTCCACAGGCCTTGTCAAGCTTCATGAGAAGGAATACCACACATGACCACCATGCGTCCAAATTTTAGACGCAAACACAAAAACCTCATACTTTTCTATTCAGAAAAATGACACCTGGCCCCTGCACGTCAATCGCAAGTCTTGAGGCCTTGTCAGCCTCAATGGGAAAAAATTGTCGCATAACCATAATCCATAAAAAAAATGATGCATATCTGAAAACGTGAGGCACAGGCCCAAGAAGTGATGAAACGGGACATCCTGCATGCAAACATGGCACAGTGAGTTCACTTTCACTACACAGTCTTATTGTCTGTGACTGTGTGAGGGTGTGTGGCTCTGGTACTGTTAGAGGATTGGAGTTGTAGGAGAGCTGTGTGCTGTGTCCTGTTGCTGTTGTGCTATATTTGCCATTTCCTCAGTCTTTTATAGTGTTTTTGTACTGTAGTTGTCACTGTATTGTGGTGTGTTTGTCTAGCAGTAGTATAGTTTGTTGGGGTATTTTGGGTTAGGCGGGGTAGTTCTATAGTAAATTTATTTTTGGACACTTACATTTGCAGTCTCCTAAAACTGCATTATTTCTGGAAAAGGGAGGATCACAAAGATGACGGCAGATGAACTGGGAGGGTTCAAAAGGCTCGTGCAGCATTACCTTCCGATGATGCTGGCTTGGGTGGCCGTGTGAACCAGGCCTACCCCACAGAGCTACTGTGGGGCAAGGTGCTTCACCACCTAACCTGAATATTTGGGAAGGACTCAATTAGCACCACCTGAAACACAGTTGGGCAGACCTGACATCAAGGGAGCAAGACCTACTGGATCGCCTGGGGATTCAGATTAGTGAACTAGTTGGTAAGCATCCCATTTGCATAGCAAAACCATTATTTGCATGTGCATGATAGGCGGACATAAGGTTGAGTGCAGCATGTTTTGTCAAGAGACCTGGACAGGTTGTTTTGGGCCTGATTAAAGAGCTCCAGTGCTACCTTAGGGCTGCCATTGTGATGTTCATTAATGAAGCTGAGGCAGGGCAAGAGTGCCATCTTCCCTGCGCCATAATAACAAAGTGGTGAGATGCATGCATAGCACCACTCAGTGAAGCCTTGTACAACATGATGACTGCACCAGGCATCATGTATGGAAGGGGGGCCTACCCCTGTATGAGGGGCTAAAGTAAATGGGTCTGAAAAATCTTATATATTTCCTAGCACTATATTTTCCGCACTTTGAACGCCTGCTCAGAGCAGGTGTTAAAAGGGGGCATTCCATTGTTTCTGATGGGCCCCTATGAACTCAGCAGAAGATGTGCATAATTTTTGGTGCTAGTCCTACTGAGTACATCATTGCATCCATATAAATTGCCCACTACCTGCACAATGGTGCACCGTATGTTTTATAAGGCACACACATGGCAGGGGTAATGGGGGCTCCAAGGGGCACAAGGACAGTAGTGATGCACTAGGTGAAGCACCACTTTCCTTAAATCTGCCCCTTTGTGTCATTGACCAGGGGCATTTAAGGGAGCTTGTCTACGCACCGGGTCCAGACTACTAGCACAATCCTCTTCCTGTACATTGTGTATCACATACACCCCATAATGTGTCTATTACCCCACATACATGCGCTGTATTTTTACCACCGGCCTGCCGTGCCTTACAGACAGTATGGGGCAGGCCTGCATCTGTGCATCTAGCACATTCCTCAGAAGCCTGCACCAACACAGGCATCCTTGGACCACACAGCAAGTGTGCCTGTGTTGAGGGAAATGTCTATGTGCATGTTGGTATCCCTTCCTTGACAAAAAATGGTATACCATGGCAACAATGGCTGGCCACACATTATTGCCAAGACATCCGCAATGTTATTCAGTTAATGTGCAGGTAGGGACAACTAAATGAACAAGTAAACTGCCATGACATAATAGCTCAAGTGTGTGTGCCTTTTATTGGCACACATATTAGAAACAAGGATGTATCAATGCATTCCTCAACACTCTGCAATACTCAGACACAACCCCTGGGTAATTGTCAGTCTTTTAGTGCTGATAATGAGTTAGATGACTTCAACATTTGGGGCAGGGTCAAAAGCAATAGGTGTTACAATGGGATGGCCACTGCAACAACCATTGCATGCCCCTCAGATGCAGAATACTGTGTCATGCAGCCCCATATGGTCATGGAGGCGTAAAGCAACAAAACAGCTGCATGACAAATTCATGTACATATGGCACAGTTAAATGCCCCACAGGAGAGTCATGAAAAGTGATGCTTTGTTGGTGCCAGGGTCTCCATTATCTGGCCCTATGTCTCAGAGACAAATTATATATGTTTGACAGTTGTTCAGCTCTACCACTAGGCTGACTTGCTCACTCAGCTTAACAAGTTTATTTTGAAACTGTCTATGCACAGAAATGTCCAAAAATCACCATGCTATGTTTTCCTCTCATGTTTTGTAGGTGGGCCTCCAGCCTACCCCAGTGGAGCGGTGTCCAGATTCGAAGACCCTAATGCTGCCAGTGTCTCCTTGTGTGCCACGTGTGGCATGCCAGGGTTTTGTCTGAGACAGTCTGATGTGTGCAATGCAATAATTAAATGTATTGTGTGAACAACGATGTGAAATCATATGAGTTAGGATGTTGACATCTTGTCTGATGCAATGCTGAGGATTGAGAATGTGTTGATTGTTGCAGAAGTGGCAAAATGTGCTGCTATGGAATTGTGGGTGTTAGGAAATGAAAACTATGCCAACATATACATTGATGTCAAACATGATAGATGTCAGAGCTGCTGTTTATCTGATTAGTATGCCTGTTGCCAACAAATTTGTCACTGCACTTTTGACAGCACCATGTGTCGCACGTAGCTTTCAGTTACTCATGAAATGGTACAGTTGAAGTAAATGTCTTGAGGTCTCTTGGGGGCTGTCAGGGAGACCAGATCCTCGGGGTTTGCGCCTCTTGTCAATAGGTCCACCTCTAGGCAGCTCCAAACTCCACTGGCTATCATAGCATAGAGTTTAGGAATGGCCAAGTGGGGGATAGGGTTTGGGTTGGGGACTGCCGGGAAGGAGACCTGTGGAAGCAAGAGTTAAGAACACAATAACAAGATTATTCACATTGATTTTCATAGAAAACTCTCTGTTGAATTTAGGGTTCAATAATTCTCTGAACATGAAATAACACTCTGTTGAATCTAAGGTTCAATGATACTCGGAACATGAAATAACACTCTGTTGAATCTAAGGTTTAATGATTCTCGGAACATGAAATAACACTCTGTTGATTCTAGGCTTCAATGATACTCAGATTATGAAATAACACTCTGTTGAATCTAGGCTTCAATGAATGATACTCAGATTATGAAATAACACTCTGTTGAATCTAGGGTTCTATGATACTCGGAACATGAAATAACACTCTGTTGAATCTAGGGTTCAATGATACTCAGAACATGAAAGAACACTCTGTTGATTCTAGGGTTCAATGATACTCGGAACATGAAATAATACTTATACTGAAGAAACATGAATGGCCTAGAACTAGACTCCAACTAGGCCTAAAAAAACTAGATACCTGGAAAAATGAAGAATGGGTTAATACAATGTTTCATATGAGCTTTCCAGGAAATATCATATACTGTCTAGAATCCAAGAACCTTCTTCAATAATGTTTCAGAATAAACATTGCATTTGTACATGAGGACAAAGGCTATCTGAAAACATTCCCTGGAAACAACAGGAATGGTAATAGGGGCTTAATATGCACAAAGAATGTCGCACTTTGAATTAAGTATCTTCACAGAAAAAATCCAAAGGCTCAGGATAAATGGGTGCACCTCAACAAACACAACACACCAAAGTTTTCAATGCCATGAAATGATCGAGCACATTGTCGAAATAAGAGCCAAGTGCTTTATGCCTGGGTTGAATCGCGCACACTGTTGCCGATTCAAACAAGAATACGTAAATGTCATGAAATGATCGCGCACACTGTTGCCGATCAGAACGTCAAGTTTTTACATGCTGGCAATGAATCGTGCACACTGCTGATTCGAACAAGAATATGTGAATGCCATGAAATGATCGCGCACACTGTTGCCGATCTGAACGTCAAGGTTTACATGCTGGGAATGAATCGCGCACACTGCTGATTCGAACAAGAATATGCAAATGCCATGAAATGATCGCGCACACTGTTGCCGATCTGAATGTCAAGGTTTACATGCTAGGAATGAATCGCGCACACTGCCGATTTGAACAAGAATATGCAAATGCCATGAAATGATCGCGCACACTGTTGCCAATCTGAACGTCAAGGTTTACATGCTAGGGATGAATCGTGCACACTGCTGATTCGAACAAGAATATGCAAATGCCATGAAATGATCGCGCACACTGTTGCTGATCTGAATGTGACGGTTTATATGCCAGGAATGATTCGCGCACACTGCCGATTCGAACAAGAATGTCTAAATGTAATGAAACGATCACGCACACTGAAAGTTTCACAACTAGGCCCAAAACTCAAAAGTCTTTGAGAATGGGGTCGGGGGCCCAGTCCGACCTCTGCCTTACCACCCTGCTCAAGGATCACCAATATAATGAGGGCAGGCCTGAAACATCAAGGTAGGCCTCCGGAACAGGAGCTCAGGAAGTTGTTGCTGCTCTGCACCGGGACCTCTGAATAGTGAGCCTGTGGAGCTCCCTTATATAGAGTCTGGCCCAGCCCACAAACCACACCCAGTCATGCTGCAGGGAAAGCTTCTAGAAGGTCCTAGAAAGGGACCACACCCTTACACACTCTGTAGGCCTGCAGGAATACCCTGCAATTTAACATTATTTGCAAACATCATTAATAGTGGTTTCAAGATAAAACTCTGCAATGCAAAAGGTTAACAAACTGCATATAAACACAATGCATGAATTATGCTTTTGCATAAAGACGGGGGGTTTGCCTTTTTGTTGCCCGTAGAGCGCGCACTGTCCTGATGTTGACAGGGTCTTATGTAGGAGACACTTGCACCACTGGTGCCTCCCTGCCGCAGTTGCCTTATTGTGTTGGCCAACAGTCAGTAAACTACACAATGAGAATACAACTCAGCTCCAGATGGTTGTAGGAAATGTCTACAGATTGTAGCAAGGTAGATCTCTGCAGATTTATCAACATGGTCTACCCATCATGATATTTGTGAGTGATCTTTGTCACATCACATGTGCATATAATTGGAATGTTGAGTGTGTACCTGGTACTTAAGAGATGTCTGACAAGCATCTGCATGTTGTTTAATAGATAGGAATACTGTAGCTGCACCCAGTGTAGTGCTAATCTTACTGTGCCCCTAAGGGCACCCATACAGTCACCATGTGTGTGCCGCATTATACATTTTGCACAACATAGCACAGGGTAGAGGGAAATAGTTACAAAATCTGTAGACAAATTTGATGTGGTGTTCAGACTTTGCCCAAATTATATGGGAACTTTGCCTGAATTGTACATGTGGGCACATTGTAAGCAATGGTGTGCCCCCTTGTAACATGTGCTCTGAGCAGGTGTTAACCCAGGACAAAGGAATGAACCTTTATCTAACCTTACAATTGCCGGTGGGAAGTTTACTCTTCCCCTATCAGATGACCCCCACCTTGCATCCATGATGCGTGGGAAAGGCTTTATGTAGCACCCCGTGTCACAATCTATACGATGCTTCACACCTTTGGATGAAGAACTTGAAAGAGCACCCGGTCTTCTAATGGTTCTGGACTGACCAAGATAAGGATGACCCTTTCTAGTAGCCAAGATGCTGCTTGATGGGAAACGCCTAAGCAGAACGTACCCTCCAGAAGGAGTCCCAGAGGAAACAACCTAAAAATGTGGGAAAAACCTCTATACAGGAACTCCTAAAAAAGAGGAAAAAAGAAGAGTGAAAAAAGAAAAAAAATTGGAAGAAATCACAATCAGAGCAACAGGAACTGAAGAAAAAACATGACGAAGAGGAACGAGGATCACCACCAAGAGGAAGTGTTTGCAACGCAAAGAAGACCAGAACTGAAAGGCTTATATCCTAGGAGACGGGAAGTGACAAACAGGAAGAAAGAGCGACACTGTCTTAGATTGGGAAAGCCACATAGGAAAGAATAGGAAAAAAGTAACAGTATAAAAGAAAAAAGAAAGAAGGCATGCTGGGAAAAAGGAACACCAAGAAGAAAACAACATGGACAACAGAACAAGAAAAAGAAGTGAAGTTGGAAAACAAAAATAATAAAAAAGGCAGAGGAAAAGGATTCTCACCAGGTAAGTAAGGGAAAAGGTATCAAGTATACAGGCAGGAAGAGCGGCGCAACTGGAAGCACGAAATGTGCTTACCTGACCGCTCCGAAAACAATGACAGGTAAAAACGCGGGCCGTGGCGATGCAGCTGCTCCAAGTAACAGGCCCGACTGTGGTACGCAGAAGGGACACTGCGGTAGAATGCAGCATCACACCAGGGGTGGCAAAGTCGTGGATTGCATACAAAGTGCTGCATATTGACAATGGCACAGGGATTCTGGACTTGTTGGGCCACTTGATCCTCACTAGTTTGAATATACAAATGTTGAGCAAGGACGCAGTAGTCCACTTACCTCTGGGCCGTGATGGTCAACAATGGACAGCCATTACACTAGTGACATATACATGATACCGTAGATTGTTGGTAGGAACTTGGTATAGATTTGGGGTCAATCAGTATTGTGGAATGTGTGGTGAACTGCATGTGTCATCTGAGGATGCTGTGTAAATTGCATGTCTGTTCTACCTCTACCCAATGCTGTATTTAATGCTGTATTCTATGCTCCTCATATTTCAGCTGCCAATATGACCCCAGCAGAAAAACATGCTTTCAACAGGCACATAATGGAGGTGAACGGCGGGTACCAAATGATGGAGAGAAGAAATAGGAAGGAAGAAGCCACTGGGGCTTGGTGTGCATTCACATAATGGGGACCTCCCCTACAGCCAACAACAAAGCAGGCCACACTGGGGAAGAAATCTGGAGTTGGGGGTTCTCAGTGGGTCCGACCCCCTCACATCTGCTGCACCTGTCTCTAGCCAAGCACCCTAACAGCCACCTGCTCCAGCCACAACATCTGGCTTTGAGTCAGATATAAGACGGTACATGGCCGCCATGATGGCCAGATAAGACAAGCTGGAGGAAGACAATGAAAAAAATTAAAGGTTGCTTAAGTACTGCAAGAAAAAAATGAAAAGGCTGTGAACTGTTTGTGCCACAACCTCCCAGTTCCTTCCCTCTTCCTTTTACTGATGTTAAATATTTATAGTGGGTTTTAGATGGGTAGTGTTAGGTTAGCAAAATAGTACAGAGTAGGCATAGGTTAGAGTAAGTATAGTTGGGGGGTGGGTTTCAATCTTTTTTTTATTTTGGGGGTTGGGTGGGGGGGTTATGTTGGGGTTCTACAAAAAAAGAAAATAAAAAATCTAAAAAATAAAACAAAATCTAAAAAACTACTTTACAAAAATTATCTTTGTTTAGGACATAGGTTAAGTTAGTACATGTGTAGCCTTAGTTCATGTTGCCCTACACCTATCTTGTCTGTTAAGGGGGTGGGGGAACAATGTTTAGAGTGCGGCATTACATGTGTAAGACTAGTTTAGAATAGGATAGATAGGTGTAGGTATTAGTAAAGTTAAGTTAGTTTAGGTTAGTTTAGTGTAGGGTAGTGTATAGGATAGGTTAAGACATGATGTTCTAAATATGTTTTAATGCATCCTGTTAGTATTAGACAATTATCTCTCCATGTTGATTGAGTGTCTGGGTGTTCTCATGTGTGCATGGCAAGTAGGAGAAATGGATTATGGTATGCTTCCTGTCTTAATTTCCATGAATGATCATGTACATGCTCTATGACCTAGGAACGGTCAGATTGGCTGCTAAATAACATCAGCTAGTCAACACGTTTTCCATCCACAGTTCCGGCCATTCACAATGTGTATGTATACGGTATCTTGGACAGGTAAGTATGGAACTTAAACTGTCATTGCTGGGGTCTGGCAGTATTATTGTTGTAAAATGTGGCACATATCACATTTGCCACACTGACAGCTGCTCGTCACGGATTAGATTTGCCTCTTCTGAACCACACATATTGGTTGCACTGGTGCTCTCATCTGGGTAAATTAGCATTCAATTGGTTCAGACCCATACATGCCACATGTCAATTTCTATGGATATATGTTCAATACATGCATTTATGACACTGTAAGATGGTTGTACCCCACAACACTTTCATTTACCTTGTTCATGTTAGGATCCTAGTGTATGACTTTTTGTCTGACAGTAATACACACATGTAATTATGTTCTATTCTCATTAACATAGCTTCACACATTACAAACATTTAGCTGAGTTGATGGATCACAGTAAATGTCAAAATGTTACACATGGTGATTTATTTACAGGTGCAAGTGTATTTTTTAATGCCATGCAAAATCCAGTTCAGAGCACTGGCATGATCTTAAGCACAGAACTAAGGGGATAATGTCCATATGGCACAGACTAGTGCTTCCGGGTGTTTTTTCTTGTCAATGTTTTTCCTTCCACATCTTCATTCTCTGATGTGTGTAGTGCCTCCTGTGCCATGGATGGTGCTTTTGTTGAGGTTGAGGGGGCCACACACACATCAGGGGATAGAGATGTAGAGTCAAAGGTCCCAGCAGCTGCCATTTGTGGGAACACATAAGACATCACTGCAGCAAGGAGGAACTGCTGATTTCTCAACATCGCAGCAACATCACTGTGATAGGCAGCCATGTTTTCCCTGAGGGAGGCCACTTCCCACTGTATGGACTCCAGGGTATTCTGTATAGCCCCAGCCTGTTGTCTATCATTCTACTGCCACTTTGGAAGAAAAATTGTTAAAGCCTCTGCCTCATGACAGCAGCTATGCTGGGCAGGTACTGCTGGAGTCCGCGTAGCAGGGAGTTGGTGCCTCTCATGGCAGCTGAGTTGCCCTTAATTGAATAGAGGCACCTCTGCACTCCCTTTAGGATGTCTGCCATTGTCTCCATCCCCTCCCATACCTGCTTGGTCAGCTACCACTGGACTCCTACCACTGTCCTCTGGAAGGTGATGTCTGGGTCCTCGGAGTCCAGAGCTGTTTCAGGTTTGGCTGGTGCCAGGCGTTGGTAGCTGTGTGTTTCATGTAGAGAACCCGCAATGCTGTGTGTCCTCCCTGCACCTGGTGGTGGTGTCTGGAGGGAACTTAGGACATCCTTGAGAGTCTCTTCATTGATGCTCGGCAGCTGGTCATCAATGTCATCTGTAAAATCCAGGACAGGCAGGACGTAAGGCATCATCCACTGCAATGAGATAGTGATATGTCAATCTTTGATTGTGGTGGCTGTTGACATGGCAATTCATTTGCTTGCTAATGGAGGCTCAGTGACATGTTACAGACTCCAGGTTGTAGTTGTATATTATGTGTAGCACTGTTCATCACACATGGGGTAACTTTACAAGGTATTGTGTGCTTAGATCCCACACCACCTCCATCCTTGCAGGCTCCTTGTCCCTGCCACTGACAGCATGGTGGCATGTAAATTGCCTTCCTGTTTACCACGGTGGACATTGCTACAGCGGTGTAATGTGTGCTGTCACTCTTTTGGTGTTATAATGCATAGGCATCATGAATGATGGCACTAGTGCAGCATGGCACAGGTAGGTACATTGCTTATAATGCGTGTGTTAGATTCTCATCTGACTGTAGCAGGCCACACACATGTGCTAATTGGAAAGGACAGTGCAGCCACTATGGATTGTCTGCCCCAATAGTTTGTACCTCCCTCAATTTTGCACATTTCCTTGCATGCAACATATTTGCAATAGGCATATGTTGGTGTAAGGAAGTAGAATGTGGATCAATACATGCATTTTGAGACTTTGTTGATGTGGCACAAGGGGAATGTGCAGCTTGGATCCACATGGGCAACTATTTGCACGATGGTGCAGTTGCATTACGGGCTAGTGACATTGTGCCGATAGTGCAACTTAGATGCCACTTGGGCCAGTTCTTATCCTTTTAAATGTCCCATTAAGCAGTACACCATTCACGCAACACACTGAATCTTGTTAGATGGTGAGATTGCAGCTACTTGTACAGTTGCACAGACATGTCCCATGTGTTGTTTGAGTTGACTTTTGTGGCTATTAACAAATGGCGCATGGAGTTGTGTGAGAGTTGTTGTTGGTCCGCCCTGTGCAGTTTGGGTTCTACAGGTTAAACACTTAAGGTCTGATTATTTCTGAAGTGGCACACCTCAGCGCAGAAGCAATATGTGTAGCCTGGCACTGTGCCAGTCTTGAAATGCAGGGGATGCAACATCTTTACAGAAATACAACACACCCATGCGATTCCCACTGAGCCTGTGCAGATTTGTTCTTCCTGCACCAATGCTGGCATTATTGCACCATAATGAAGGGATGCCTGCATGGAGGGGATAGGTTGTTTATGTGCAGGGAGGTGTTGCTTCCTGCATATGACAAGGTGGCATTTCAATGTGTGCTTCATGATGCAGCACACAGGAGAAAGGCAATTACACAAAGAGGAAGGAAAGCATTTTGGCTTGCTATGCCATCCTGATGCTACTCCTGGGGTGGTATTGACTTCAGTCCCAGTCTCTGATGTACATGTTGTGTAGGATCTGGGGCAATGACAATATGCAATGTGCTGCGTATTAACATTGTGGTGTGAAGCCATAGTAAGTGGCTTATCTCAAAATTGTGTATATGTCGATGTCCCGGTGTTAGACTTTTCATCCTTGGCGTGGTCTCCCTTAACTTTTTGCCTCTGTTTCCCAGGTTGTTGATTCGTGCTGGAGTCTGTTTTTGCTGTTTTTGTTACTCTGAGCACTTTACCACTCCTAACCAGTGCTAAAGTGCAAGTGCTCCTATACAAAATGTGAAGAATTTAATTAGTTTATCCATGATTGGCGTATTTGATTTACTAGTAAGTACCTCATAAAGTGCACGAGAGGTGCCCAGGGTCTGTAAATTAAATGTTACTAGTGGGTCTGTAGCACTGGTTGTAACACCCACATAAATAGCTCTGTAATCATGTCTCAGACTTGCCACTGCAGTGTCTGCACTTTTAACTGTAAGTTCGACTTGGCAAGTGTACACACTTGCCAGACCTAAACCTACACTTTTCTTACATGTAAGACACCCCTAAGGTAGGCCCTAGGTAGCCCCGAGGGCAGGGTGCAGTGTATGGTTAAGGTAGGACATATAGTAATGTGTTTTATATGTCCTGACAGCAAAATATTGCTAAATCCCTTTTTCACTGGTGCAAGGCCTGACCCTCTCATAGGTTAACATGGGGGATACCTTTAAATATGATTAAAGTGTAGATTCCCTTTGGGAGCGGATCGATACATAGAGTTTGGGGTCTCTGAGCTCACAATTTAAAAATACATCTTTTAGTAAAATTGATTTTGAGATTGTGTGTTTGAAAATTACACTTTCAGAAAGTGAGCATTTTCTTGCTTATGCCATTTCTGTGACTCTGCCTGTTTGTGGATTCCCTGTCTGGTTCAGTTTGACAGTTGGGCTGGTTGCACCTCACACTAGACAGTGACACAAAGGGAGCTGGGCTGTAGTCTGCATTTCCTGATGAGCCTTTGCTAGGAGGGAGGGGAGGAGTGGTCATTCACACCTGAAAGGGCTGTGCCTGCCCTCACACAATGCAGTCTCCTACCCCCTTGTGAGTGTCTGGGGCCTGGCATGGGCAAGGCAGGATTTCACAATCAAAATAGACTTTGCTTTGAAGTAGGCCTATTTCAAAGGAGAAAATGGGTATAAGAAGGGCACCCAAAAACACAGACTTTAGAACACTTCTGGAAACCAAGTGGAACCTCTGCCTAAAGAAGAGCTGAAGAGCTGAGGAAGAAGAGCTGCCCTGCCTGTGACGGTGCTTTTTGGAGGCATGCTGCAGTTGCTGCTTCTTCCTGTGCTGGAGGACAAAGACTGGACTTTGTGTTGCCTTCCTTCCTGTGAAGATCTCCAAGGGCTTGGTTTAGAGCTTTCCTCCTGTTGTTTGAAGTCTCAGGGACAGCAAAGAGTTCTCTCTGCCAGCACCTAGAGTCTCTGGAGAGACTTCTACCCTGCCAAGTGGTGCCCATCCAGTTCCTGGGGCCCTGAAAGGAGAAGCTGTCAGCCAAGAGTGAGAATCCCACGCACAGACTGCCGTGCGGGGATAAGATCGATGCAACTCCTATCTGCGGCTGAAAAATCAACGCGCTGCTTGCTTCGCAGCTGAAAATCGACACTCGCTTGCAACGCAACACAAAGATCGACGCCCATGGCTGGAGAAACGACCCACAGCATCGCTGACAGAGGCTGGGAGATCGCAAACCACGCTGCATGGTTTTTGGATCATCGTGCGGCTGGATTTTAGACGCAAATACTGATGGGCGTGTAAAAACGACACAAGGCCTGACCGGACCCAAGAGTGCTCATCGGATTTACGCATCGGTCTCCTGCAGAGAGAAGAAACGACGCATGCTGACCCGACTAAAGGAGAAACAACACAAGGTCTCACTCATGAGTGAGATTGATGCATCGCAAGCCCTTTTTGATGCCAACTCGCCAGTGAGGGGTTCTTTTTGATGCACCCAAGGTACATTTTCACGCTAACAACGTTAGCATTGTGTTTAAAATTTAAAATAACATGAAGACTCTTTTTGCATTTTCAGTGATAACTTGACTTGTGTATTGTGGATTTTTGTCATTTTGGTCTTGTTTAGTTTAGATAAATATTTTCTATGTTTCTAAACCTGTGTTGTGTAATTTTTTAGTGTTTTCATTAAGTTACTGTATGTGTTGGTACAAATACTTCACACCTAGCACTCTGAAGTTAAGCCTGCATGCTCGTGCCAAGCTACCAAGGTGGTGAGCGGGGGTTAGCTGAAGGTGATTCTCTTTTACCCTGACTAGAGTGAGGGTCCTTGCTTAGACAAGGGGTAACTTGACTGCCAACCAAAGACCCCATTTCTAACACCCGGGATGACCGCTGCTACCAACTCCTCCAGCTCATCTAGATCTTCCTGTTGTGTGGGACTTCCATCTTCAGTCTGCAGTGCTGCCTTTTGGTTCCTGGCCGGTTTCTCCTTAGTCCTGCACTTGCAATCGTGCCAGAGCTTCTTGCAATCAGTGACAGTCCTCCTAACCTCTGCCATGCTGTTTTCTTTGTCTACTATTGCCTGACGAAAGGCGTCTCTCCTACCTACTGGCAATTTGGAGATGACTAAGAGCTGGTGTTGGTGCTCCGTCACCTCTCTGACCAAGATGTCATACTCCTCTTCACTAAAGCAACACGTCTGCTTCCTCTTCTACTTCTCCTGGGACTTTGCTGGACCCTCCTGGCTGGTACTTGGCTGATTGATGTCTCCCTGGTGTCTCTCCTGGCCTGCATTCTCCATCTTGTCTACCCAAAAGTTTTTTTATTGCTTGTGCATTTTTTTTTTTACGTTAATGAGGTTAAATATGGCACAAACCCTTTTTGTTTCAAAAACATGCCACAAAAATGGTCTGACACCAATTTTGCTGAATTAATGTCTGGTTAGTAGAGGAGACAGGGTTGCGTCTTAACCCCTACCCTCTTTAAGTCCTATGTCAATCCTGTTAACCCAATGTGATGAAGATGCCCCTTGTCTGGCTTTAATTAAGGCTCCAGCATTAATGTTTTCAGACAAGACTTTATTGCTCTCAAAATCTCCAAAGGGCTGTAGAAAATCCTACATTGCTTTGAGGACTTTTGTAACCACAGGGGACTGGAAATAAACATAGCTAAGATAAAGTACATGGTTTGAAATCCTTGCCCTACTTCAGGACACAATTCCAGGTTACAGGGGCTTCCTCTGGAGTGTGCTCAGCTATTCGACTGTCTTGGTTTGACGCTCACAGAGCACTTAGATTGACAATGCTACATAGATAAGTGCAGGTTAAAATTGTCACAAACAACTGGGGTTTTAATTATAACATTACAAATCTAATCTTCTCGACCACTGTCCCCAGTGATTCTCATCTAGAAACAACAGGCATTAGGTTCTGCTCTTTATGGACAGACATGAATCAGAAAACCACATTTTTCAGCACAATTTTGGCATTTTACTGGGACATACCTAATGTTTACTATTTTTGTGCTTTCAGCCTCCTTACAGTTAGTGACATAAATGTGTGTGAAACCAATGCTGGACAGCTAAACAGTTCTGAAAAGTAGACAAAATTCTGAATTCAGCAAGGGGTCATTTGTTTAGATCCTTCAAGGTTTTCCTGCAGAAAGTAACAGCTAAAACTAAAAAAAATATTGAAATTGAGATGAAAAAAGGAGCCATTTCTGTTGACGTTTACGTCTATAACTTTTTCCAGCTATAGCAGATTTTTAAAAGTAATATACTGTTACGTCTGCTGGACTCTTCTGGTTGTGGGGAAATACGGGCTTGTAGGTTCATCAAGAACCCTAGGTACCCAGAGCGAGTAAACTAGCTGCACCTTGCAATGGCTTTTCATTGTCTACCAGGTATTCAGAAATTCATTTGGTGAAATATAAAGACTGAAAAATAGGTATCAAGGAAATCTTTTCATTTCCAAAATGGCCACAAATAGGGTGTCGAGGAGCAGTGGTTATTTGCACATCTCTGAATTCCGGGGTCCCCAAACTAGCATGTGAATTACAGGGCATTTCTCAAAAAGACTTTTGTTCACACACTGTCTTACATTTGGAAGGAAAAATTGTAGAGAAAGACAAGGGGCAATAACACTTGTTGTTCTATTCTGTGTTCCCCCAAGTCTCCCCATAAAAATGGCAACTCACTTGTGTGAGTAGGCTTAGTGCCTGTGTTAGCGTTCCTGACCCTAATAAGTAAGCTGACAAGGGGATGCGAATAGGTCGATGAACCTTTTGACTTGCAAATAAGAAAATAAGATGTTCTTACCATAGCACCAGTACATAATCAATAACCAATACACAATAATCAATAATCATTAGCAATCACAGTAATAATCAATGGAGTCAGTAATTGTCACGCACCATGATCTTTCAGTCATGAATAACCACACCTTTTAGTAAAAGTTAGAATATTTACTTCCCTATATCAACAATGCTAAGGTCATGTAGATTAATCACAAAATCAAATCAAAAACACATACAGAAACAATACTGGCTGTCCAAAGCAGCAGAGGAAACATAATCTAATCAAAGCTTGAACTACAACACATTCTAAAGTTACGGTGCAAATCAGTAACAAAGTCAACTGCATCAAAGTAATTACATTAAGCTTAGCAGAGAAATTCATCAAACGTTAATCCCTGTTATCATGATTTCATTAGTGAGGATCCCTAACACCAGATTAGCATCAGCAGGTTGGGCTTCATGCAAAGCAATTTAGTAACACACATTTTGAAAAACATCTAACTATGGCTCTATCAAAACAATGCAGTTGGTACCTAGAAAGAAAAAGCAAATATGCATAATAATCATAGTCAGTCTTCTTCCTCAGGACATCAGCCAATCAGCAAGGCATCAGGATTCAGCATCAAAGTTTAGAAAATGCAAAGCCACTAAGCATTAAAGATGAAAGATTAGCCCTTCTCTTGTCAAGACGCACAAAAAAATAATAACCTTTTGGTGAGGAAGAAAATGGGCAATGGCGATGTCTGCTCTTAGTGTAGTCCCGTTAAGCCAAAACTAATAAAACTACTTCCCAAATCTCTATTGGTCAGTTAATCGCATTTTCACACTTTGGCCAGTAAAACTAAAACTCCAAATCTATGAATTCTACTATTACTCAGCTCACATGTTGTTGATTGGTTTGTCTTGCAACGTCCTCATCATCCGGCTTGTCAGGTAACAATAATGTTGCAGCTTGCACTCCAGTCAGTATCTTCCTTGTTCTCCTCCTCAGAAAGTCAGTCTCACACATATTACACATAAAATGTTTCATTAGCAAGAACAGCATCTTCTAGCATTCGGTTCTCATGAGAAAGCTTGCGTTATGAGCACATTTAAACAAAACAATAGAAATCACAGTTTTAACTCTGTAGGACAGCCATTTCATTAAACATTAAGAAATACAGCTTTTACATGAGGTTTGGCAAACTAGGCCAAGACACTCACTAAGTTACGGCCTACATTTAGTAAAGCTAAAGCAAATTGCATAACCATTAATAGGACATACTACTACATTAGTCAGACCACTATTCAACATTTCATAATATTAATTCTGTAGTAAGTACACTTTGTGAACATTGGCGGCCACTCTTCGTAATCACATTTACAAATGCGTGCATTATTTTCCTACGTTATTATTTTTTCTACACAAATCACTTATTCAGAATACATGAACACTCGTTAAAAATGTTTATTAAAACACCTGCTCTAGCACCTGCGATAGGAAACGCAACATGGACACATCACATTTTTACATTAAAATCTGATGTGTTTTTTGGAAACTGCCTCGCTGTGGATTTTGGCATCTAGCTCAGCTGGCACTTAGGGAAACCTACCAAACCTGTGCATTTTTAAAAACTAGACACCTAGAGGGTATCCAGGATGGGGTGACTTGTGGGGCTCCCACCAGGTTCTGTAACCGAGAATCCTTTGCAAACCTCAACATTTGGCAAAAAACACTTTTACCCTCACATTTTGGTGCTGCAAAGTTCTGGAATCTGAGAGGAGCCACAAATGTCCCTCCACCCAGCATTCCCCCAAGCCTCCTTAATAAAATGGTACCTCATGTGTGTTCATAGGCCTAGTGCCCACAACAGGAAATGCCCCAAAACACAACATGGGCACATCACTTTTTTATTGTGAAAACTGACCTGTTTTTTGCAAAGTGCCTAGCTGTGGATTTGGCTTCTAGCTCACCGGCACCACAGGAAACCTAGCAAACCTATACATCTTTTAAAACTAGACACTGAGGGAAATTCAGAATGGGGTGACTTCTGGGGCTCTCACCAGGTTCTGTTACCCAGAATCCTTTGCAAACCTCAACATTTGTCAAAAAACACTTGTTCCTCACATTTCAGTGATGGAAAGTTTTGGAATCTGAGAGGAGGTACAAATGTCCTTCCACTTAGCATTCCCCCCCCCCCAAGTCTTCCGATAAAAATGTTACCTCACTTGTGTTGGTAGGCCTAGTGCCCGCAACAGGACACTTCCCAAAACGCAACATGGACACATCAACTTTTTACATTGAAAGCTGACGTGTTTTTTGGAAAGTGCCTAGCTGTGGATTTTTGCCTCTAGCTCAACCGGCACCTTGGGAAACCTAGCAAACCTATACATCTTCTAAAACTAGACACCTAGGGAAATTCAGAATGGGGTGACTTGTGGGGCTCGCCCCAGGTTCTGTTACTCAGAATCCTTTGCAAACCTCAAAATTTGGCAAAAAAACACTTTTTCCTTAGAGTTCGGTGATGGAAAGCTCTGGAATCTGAGAGGAGCCACACATTTCCTTCCACTTAGCACTCCCCCAAGTCTCCCGATAAAAATGGTACCTCACTTGTGTTGGTAGGCCTAGTGCCCATGACAGGAAACGCCCCAAAACACAACATGGGCACATCAAATTGTTACATTGAAAAGTGACGTGTTTTTTGCAAAGTGCCTAACTGTGGATTTCGGTCTCTAGCTCAGCCGGCACCTAGGAAAACCTACCAAACCTGTGCATTTGTTTTTAAATTAGACACCTAGGGGAACCCAGTATGAGGTAACTTGTGGCGCTATCACCAGGTTCTGTTTCCCAGAATCCTTTGCAAACCTCAAAATTTGGCCAAAAAAACACTTTCTCCTTACAGTTCGGTGATAGAAAGTTCTGGAATCTGAGAGGAGCCACAAATGTCCTTCCACCCAGTGTTCCCCCAAGTCTCCAGATACAAATGGTACTTCACTTGTGTGGCTAGGCCTAGTGCCGCAACAGGAAATTCCCCAAAACACAACATGGACACATCACATTTTTCGTCTGAAAACTGACCTGTTTTTTGCAAAATGCCTAGCTGTGGATTTTGGCCTCTAGCTCATCCGGCACCTAGAAAAATCTAGCAAAACTGGACATTTCTTAAAACTAGACACCTAGGGGAGCCCAGGATGGGGTAACTTGTGGCGCTCTCACCAGGTTCTGTTACCCAGAATCCTCTGCAAACCTCAAAATCTGGCCAAAAAACCCTGTTTTTCCTCACATTTTGGTGCTAGACAGGAGCGACCAAGTTCCTTCCACCCAACATTCCCCCAAGTCTCCTGATTAAAATAGTACCTCACTTGTGTGTGTAGGCCTAGTGCCTGTGTCAGCAATGGATCACACAATGGTCAATGTTAGTCCTTACATGAGGGCAACTGTTGACCCTGGGGTGATCCATTCCTGACGCAGGCAGTAGGTACAGGCACTCTAGTGGGGTAGCGTTTTTATCTGGGCAGGTGAGGAAAAACTGGGTGGTAGGAATTTTGCAGATCCCAGCATATTCCTGTAGTTTGTGTGACAGAAATGCAAGAAAAAATAGAGATTTTATTCAACATTTCACCTTTGCAGGGTATTCTGGGTAAGACAACTTTGGGGAATCCACACAAGCCACACCTCTGTGGACTCCCCCGAGCCTCTAGTTTCCAGAAATGTCTAGGTTTGGTAGGTTTCCCTATATGGCCACCGAGCCCAGGACCAAAAACGCAGGTGCCTTCCGTACAAAACCAGGTTGTTTTGTGATAGATAATTCTAATGTCTCCACAATACGATTTGGGAGGTGGAGTTTGGGGCTGAACTAAATTGGAGCTCTCCCAAGAGAGCACTCTCTCTGTGCTTGCTGCCGCCTGCACCTGCTCTCTGGATTCAGCTAACCCGCTATTGTCCTGCTTCTAGGAGGCTGGCCTGGTTTGTATTGAGTAACAAAGGTACTTACAACTTATACCAGGTCCAGTTATCCCTTATTAGTGAAATGTAGTCAGTGTCAAGAAGCCAGGCTGTCTAGGGGTAGCTGTAGCTGAGTAGGCGAGGCTTATCTAGGAGACATGAAAAGCTCTTGCAATACCACTGTAGTCACACAGTACTCACACACATGAAAGAAAATACGCAGTGTTACAAAAATAAAGGTACTTTATTTTTAGTGACACAATGCCAAAAATACCTTAGAGAGTATACTCCTCTAGGAGGTAAGTAATATACACAATCTATACACTAGAATGAAGAAATAGTTTAAAAACAGTGAGAAAATAGTGAAAATCAAAAAGTGTTGCAATGGGCCTACGGGGAACACAAACTATATACTAAAATAGTGGAATGCTAAAGTCGGTCTTCCACCTAGGCAAGTGTAGTGTATAGAGGGGTGCTGGGTTTGTAAGAAAAAAACAAAGGTAAGTAATAGAACCCACTCCAGAGCCCAGGAAAACAGGAGTAAATCACAGTAAGTTTCCTAGAACACACAAGAAGTCAGGATAGAAGATTATGCAAGAACCAGAAGATAATGCAAGACACCAACGATGGATTCCTGGACCTGAAGACCTGTGGAAGAAGGGGACCAAGTCCAAGAAGCACTGAAGAGTCCAGGAAGAACAGGAGCCCCTGCTAACCCGGATGAAGGTGCAAGAGAAGAACAACCGGTGAGAAGACAAAGGGGGTCATTCTGACCCTGGCGTTCATTGACCGCCAGGGTCAACGACCGCGAGAGCACCGCCAACAGGCTGGCGTTGCTCTCAAGGGCATTCTGACCGCAGCGGTTTGGCCGCGGTCAGAAAGGGAAAACCGGCGGTCTCCCGCCGGTTTTCCGCTGCCCTCAGGAATCCTCCATGGCGGCGCAGCTTGCTGCGCCGCCATGGGGATTCCGACACCCCATACCGCCATCCTGTTCCTGGCGGTTCGCCCGCCAGGAACAGGATGGCGGTATGGGGTGTTGTGGGGCCCCTGGGGGCCCCTGCAGTGCCCATGCCAATGGCATGGGCACTTCAGGGGCCCCCGTAAGAGGGCCCCATAAAGAATTTCAGTGTCTGCTTAGCAGACACTGAAATTCGCGACGGGTGCAACTGCACCCGTCGCACCTTTCCCACTCCGCCGGCTCCATTCGGAGCCGGCTTCCTCGTGGGAAGGGGTTTCCCGCTGGGCTGGCGGGCGGCCTTCTGGCGGTCGCCCGCCAGCCCAGCGGGAAAGCCAGAATGGCCTCCGCGGTCTTTCGACCGCGGAGCGGCCATATGGCGGTTCCCGCCAGGCGGGCGGCGACCGCCGCCCGCCGGCCTCAGAATGAGGCCCAAAGTCACTTATGCACCCAAGAAGACAGATACAGGTTCCTGGTTGGTGCAGATGATGTCCCACGCCGGATGGATGATTGCAGTCTGGTTTGCATTTTTGGATTCCACCAACAAGCCTTGGTACACATGGTTAGCGGAATATGGTGCTGCTCGAGACCAGGAGGGACCTGGTAGCCTCTACCCAGGAGAGAGAGACAGAGGGGGCTCTCAACAACTCAGAGAGCCCTCAGAAGACCAGGCAGTGCGCACAGGAGTCCCACAGCACGGGGACAAAAAAGGTGAAAATGGAGACCCAGGCAGCATGACACAAAGGGATCCCACGCCGCCGGAGAACCACTCAGGAAGCTGTGCATCACAGGATGGAGTGCTGGGGGCCTAAGCTGTGCTGTGCATGAGGAACTTCTTGCAAGCCTTGGGAACTGCAAGTCACACAGTGCATGGGGATACTGTCTTGCACGGGGACGTAAGCCCTTACCTCTGCCAAAGTTGGACAGCTGGGCCTTGGGACTGTCGGGGACACTTTAGTCCACCACCCATGATGCTGGATCCATGCTTGTCGTCAGGAGAGGGGACCCATGCCACCGGTCGTCGCTGCATAGAGATGCCTGCTGAAGCAGGGAAGTGACTCTGTCACTCCACGGGAGATTCCTTTGGTTTGTCTGGTGCAGACTGAAGACAGGCAGTCCTCAGAGGAGGCACAACCTGGAAACAGTTGCAGTTGCTAGCAGGAGCTGAAAATACAATGTTGAAGAAGTCATCTTTGCTTCTTTGTTGAAGTTTGTAGAGTTCCTGGACGGTTCAGCTGCGGTCCCGTCGGTAAAAGATGAAATAAAGGATGCAGAGGATTCCTGCTGGAGTCTTGCAAACCGAATATGAGGAAACACCCAAGAGAGAGAGACCCTAAATAGCCCTGAAAGGGGGATTGGTTGGCTATATAGGTAAGCACCTATCAGGGGAGGGCTCTGACGTCACCTGCTGGCACTGGCCACTCAGATGCTTCCAGAGTGTTCCACCACCTTGGAATCCAAAATGGCAAAACCCAGGAACACTCTGGAGGAGCTCTGGGTACCACCCCTGGGGTGGTGATGGACAGGGGACTGCTTACTCCCCTTTCCTTTGTCTCCCAAAGGAAATCTTTTGTTCTGCCTTCCTGGGCTTGAGCGGCTCAAGCAACAGGAGGGCAGAAACCTGTCTGTTAGATGGCAGCAGCTGGGGCTGCCTGGAACACCTCAGAAGGCTGGTATGGCAGTACTGGAGGTCCACTGTGGAGCCCCCAGAGTGCATGGGATTGTACAACCAATACTCGAATCAGTATTGGAATACAATTCCGAGTTGCTAGACATCTTACATGGCCATATTAGGAGTTACCATTGTGAAGCTGGACATAGGTGTAAACTGGCGTCCCCGCAGGAGTGCCCTCACACACAGGTACTTTGCACCCAGCCTTCAGGGTTGGAAGGCCTGACATATAGGTGACTTATAAGTGACCTGGTGCAGTGTAAATGGCAGTGAAATGGTGCATGCACCATTTCACACAGGCTGCAATGGCCGTCCAGTAGAAGCCTTTGCATGGGCTCCCTAATGGTGGCAAAAGTAATGCTGCAGCCCATAGGGATCCCCTGGAACCCTGATGCCCTGGGTACCTAAGGTCCATATACTAGGTACTTATAAGGGGGCACCAGTATGCTAATCTGGGATGAAATACAGGGTTACTAGTATGTAGTGACAAATTTGAGAGGAGAGAGAGCATAAGCACAGAGGTCCTGGTTAGCAGGACTCCAGTGACACAGTCAAACACACTGACATCTGGCAGAAATTGGGGTTAACTTACCAAAAAGAGAGTACTTTCCTACACCGCTTGTAGGAAAGTACCATCTTGCCTGGAATGTTACCCCCATTTTTACATGTATGTCAGTTTGTTTTTGCCTGTCTCACTGTGAACCTGCTAGCCAGGACCCCAGTGCTCATAGTTTGTGGCCTGAATGTGTATACCTGTGTAGTTACTAACTGTGTCACTGAGGCTCTGCTAACCAGGACCCCAGTGCCTATGCTCTCTCTGCCTTTAAAATTGTCACTATAGGCTAGTGACCATTTTTACCAATTCTAATTGGCACACTGGAACACCCTTATAATTCCCTAGTATATGGTACCTAGGTACCCAGGGTATTGAGGTTCCAGGAGAGCCCTATGGGCTGCAGCATTTCTTTTGCCACCCATAGGGAGCTCAGACAAACATTTACAAAAGACTGCCACTACAGCCTGAGTGAAATAACGCACACATTATTTCACAGCCATTTTCACTGCACTTAAGTAACTCATAAGTCACCTATATGTCTAACCTTCACTTGCTGAAGGTTAGGTGCAAAGTTACTAAGTGTGAGGGCACCCTTGCACTAGCAAAGGTGCCCACACATAGTCCAGGGCAATTTCCCCAGACTTTGTGAGTGTGTGGACACCATTATACACATGCACTACAGATAGGTCAGTACCAATATGTAGCCTCAGAATGGTAACTCAGAATATGGGCATGTAACATGTCTAAGATAATGGAATTTCCCCCCCATGACAAATCTGGTATTGGGGTGCCAATCCCATGCATCCCCGGGGCTCCACTATGGACCCCGGGTACTGCCAATCCAGCTCTCTGGGGTTTTCTCTGCAGCTACCGCTGCTGCCACCCCACGGACAGGGTTCTGCCCTCCTGGGGTCTGGGCAGCCCAGTCCCAGGAAGGCAGAATAAAGAATTTCCTCTGAGAGAGGGTGTTACACCCTCTCCCTTTAGAAATAGGTGTTCAAGGCTGGGGAGGGGTAGCCTCTCACAGCCTCTGGAAATGCTTTGAAGGGCACAGATGGTGCCCTCCTTGCATAAGCCAGTCTACACCGGTTCAGGGATCCTCCAGTCCCTGCTCCGACACAAAACTGGACAAAGGAAAGGGGAGTGACCACTCCCCTGTCCATCACCACCCCAGGGGTGGTGCCCAGAGCTCCTCCAGTGTGTCCCAGACCTCTGCCATCTTGAATCCAGAGGTGTGTGGGCACTCTGGAGGCCTCTGAGAAGCCAGTGCCAGCAGGTGACGTCAGAGACCCCTCCTGATAGGTGCTTACCTGACTAGGTGGCCAATCCCCCTCTGAGGGCTATTTAGGGTCTCTCCACTGGGCTTTTCCTCAGATAACGACTTGCAAGAATTCACCAGAGTTCCTCTGCACCTCTCTCTTCGACTTCTGCCAAGGATCGACCACTGACTGCTCCAGGACACTTACAAAACTGCAACAAAGTAGCAAGAAGACTACCAGCGACATTGTAGTGCCTAATCCTGCCGGCTTTCTCGACTGTTTCCTGGTGGTGCATGCTTTGGGACTGCCTGCCTTCATCCTGCACTGGAAGCCACGAAGAAATCTCCAGTGGGTTGACGGAGTCTTCCCCCTGCTTCAGCAGGCACCCAACGTCAGCTTCACCGGTCCTCTGGATCCCCTCTCATCATGACGAGCGTGGCCCCTGGAACACAGGTGGTGGACCCAAGTGACCCAGACTGTCCAGTTGTCCAACTGTCCAAATTTGGAGGAGGTAGGTCCTTGCCTCCCCTCTCCAGATAGTAATCCTGTGCACAGCGTGAACTGCAGCTGCTAGGGCGGCTTCTGTGCACATTTCCACAAAATCCTTCAAGCACAGCCTAGCCCAGGTCCCCAGCACTCTGTCCTGCAATGGTCAGCTCCCTGAGTTGATCTCCGGCTTTGTGGGACCTCTTTTGCAGTGTTGAGACAACCACCATGTTCAGACTTCTTGGACCCATGTTCAAGTGCTTCTGTGGGTGCTACCTTCTTGTGCATGGGCTTTCTATGTTGCTGTGGGCCCCCTCTGTCCCCTCTCCAGCACCCTTAATCTTCAACCATGACTCTTGCAGCTAGCAAGGCTTGTTTGCAGTCTTTTGCCAAAAAACACAACTCTCCATCCTCCAGCACGCTGTGGGACATCTTCTGAACAAAGGAGAAGTCCCTGGCACCTTTTGTTGTTGTAGAATCTTCAGCTTCTTCTATCTGGAGGCAGCAAAATGGCCTTCATCTGGGGTTTAGTGGGCTCCTGCCCCCCCTGGACACTTTAGTGACTCTTGGACTTGGTCCCCTTTCTTTGCAGGTCTTCAGGTCCAGGAATCTGTCTTCAGTGCTTTGCAGTCTGTTGTGGTCTTTGCAAAATCCTCTATCACAACTTTAGTGTGTGTCTGGGGAAATAGTAGTACTTTACTTCTACTTTCCAGGGTCTTGGGGTGGGGTATCTTCGACACCCTTAGTGTTTTCTTACACTCCCAGTACCCTCTACACACTATACTAGGCTTGGAGTCCCTATGTGGTACGCATTCCACTTTCTTAGTATATGGTTTGTGTTGCCCCTAGGCCTATTGAATCCTATTGTATTCTAAAGTGTTTGCACTACTTTCTGACTGTTTTACTTACCTGATTTTGGTTTGTGTGTATATTTTGTGTATTTTACTTACCTCCTAAGGGAGTATATCCTCTGAGATATTGTTGGCACATTGTCACTAAAATAAAGTACCTTTATTTTTAGTAACTCTAAGTATTGTCTTTCCTATGATATAGTACCTATATAATATAAGTGGTATAGTCTCCTAGTTCAGCCTAAGCTGCTTTGCTATAGCTACTTCTATCAGCCTAAACTGCTAAAACACTAATAATCTACTAATAAGGGATAACTGGACCTGGCACAAGGTACCCACTATAAGCCAGGCCAGCCTCCTACACCGCTGCACAGACTGTGCTTGCGAAGGTACAGTAGGACTGTCCTCATCACCTACCTCAGAATCACTGGAACAGGAGTTGTCGGATGGGACCATTACCACAGAAAAATCACTTCCAGAGTCTGCGCCATTGTCCTATCCCTCAGATGCTGTCTAAGTATCTGCTGTCTCAGACTCTGATCCTACGTCAGAGCTATCCTCTATAACCCCAGTTAAGTCTTGAGCAGCAGTCATACAATGAGACGCCATATCTGCTACTGCATAAACTGTCACTCTAAAAAAGTAGCCTACGTAGACAGTCACAAAATTGCTGGTGGGTGTGTGTGTGATGCGTGCAACAGTAAAGTTCACCTTACCTTCGCTTCTTCCCTCAATCAGCACGTTCTCTGACGACACTGCCAAAAAAAAGACGCACTATTACTTCACCTTATCACATACCAATCGTCACAGTCTTTAGCGCCTCTGGTGCCCAGTCCAACAATCATTATTGGTGCTTTCACTCCCATTACCTCCTTCTCGGATTCTCTCACTACCACCCAGCAAAAGTGCCATTCATCTCTCCGTAACCCCCCTTGCACATACACTTCATTTGGATTATAGCACAGGTAATGGCTGGCTTTTACTAATCCACTCAGCTATTCACATAAAATACCGATTTGATTTTTGCAGTAGGCATATATACCTTCTGCGCTACTTTATGGCATCAAAACTGCCATTAGACTAAAGTCAGATCCTTTTGTAGCAGAAACATATTCACAAGAGTTAGTTTGACTTTTTTTGGCAGCCTAAAAGCTACAGTTGAAATGTGTCAGTTGGAGTATGTGCATATCGAAGCAAAACAGTCCTCTCATGGCGCGCTCTTCGGCTGGTGCCTGCGTCACAGATAGACCGATTCCCTGCAATTAATTATTTCCAAAAGTAATTTGCAGCACTCCAAAAGACTTTGGGGGTCATTACGACCCTGGCGGATGGCGGAGAAGCGGCGGTAAGACCGCCAACAGGCTGGCGGTCTAATTTTTGCAATTATGACCATGGCGGTTACCACCATGGTCATCTGCCGCTTTTCCGTTCCACCCGCCAGGGCGGAGACGACCTCTGGGCTGGCGACCTGGGTCTCCAGCCCGGCGGTCGTCACTATACCGCTGGTGGTATTTGGACCTGGCTGACCGCCATGGATTTCATGTGGTTTGGAACTGCCATGAAATTCATGGCGGTAAGCACCTACCCTGGCACTGATAGGGGTCTCCCCCACCCCCACCCCGACTCCCCCAAAGGCTGCAGGACCCCCCTCCCCACTCCGACCCCCAACATCACATCACTCATTCACACACGACGCAAATGCAGGCACCACCAACACACATACACGCACACACACCGACATACATGCCAACATCCACACACACAGACGTGCACACCCACATTCAAACATACATGCACACATCCATTACAGACATACCTACAGACATACACACACTCATTCCCAAACACACAACACCCTGCAAGCATACATGCAGTCACACACCCCCTCTACATACACACACGCACACCCCCATCCACGCACACAACACACAACACCCCCCCACCCCCCTCCCCTAACGGACGATCGACTTACCTGGTCCGTCGATCCTCCGGGAGGGGATGGGATCCATGGGGGCTGCTCCGCCGAGACCACACCGTCAACAGAACACAGCCACGCCGAATCTCAGGAAGTGATTCGGTGGGCGGTGTTCTGTTGACGTGGCGGTGGACGTGGAGCAACCTCCACTTCCCCGCCGACCGCCAGAAAAAGGACGGAGAGCTGCCAACAGTCATAATACGCGGAGCGGAAAACCGCCACCACTGCGCGGTCTTCAGCACGGCAGTCCCTCGGCGGTCTTGACAAAAGACCGCCGAGGTCAAAAAGGTCAAAATGACCCCCCTTGTATCAATATTTATTCTTCTTCAGAACAACCATCCTCATCACCAAATGGTGATGAGAATGGTTGTTCTAAAGAAGAATAAATATTGATATAAAGTATTTTGGAGTGCTGCAAGTTACTTTTCTTTTCTATATCTATATCTATATATATATATATATATATGAATCTATATAGATATACATATGTACATATTTATTCATATATATAAATATATCTATTTAAATATGTAGATGTATGTATAGATATATAAATCTATACAGATATATCTATATATAGATCTATATATATAGATCTCTATATTTTTACTAGCTGTATGGTTTCCCTGAGGGGGTGATTGTGGCCCCTCGGGAAACTATACAGCTATTAATCTGCCCGGCTCACGGGCAACCCCCTGTCAGTTTCTTTTTTTTTTTATTTACATTTTTTTAAGTGATCTTTCAACCACTGATCGTGCCCCCCCGGGGTAAACTAATATATATATATTTTTTTAAATATGCCCGGGGGGCGGCCCGTTTTCAGAGGGGGTCGACCCTCCCAAATGTAATCCTTGGTATCTACAGGAAACCATTTCAGGAAGGCCTCATTTGAAAGGGGAGCTTCCAAACAAAGCCTTCCTGAGCAGTGTGGAGGCCCTTTCAGGCCCGTTTTCCCCACCAGAGCAGAAAGTTGCTTCCTCCTCCGGTGGGGAAAACAAGGTGTGATGTCAGTGCCCCTCGCGGTTCGCTGACATCACAGAAGGGCGGGGGAGACACTGAATCTCTTCTGTGTCACCCGAGGGGAGTTTAAATAAAAATAAATCCTCCGGTGCAACGCACCAGAGAATTTTTCAAACCCCTAACTGACACCAGCCACTGATCATGACCTGCATCAGGGAGGGTGTGCAAGCATCGGCCAGTGGCCAATGCCCACATCAATGGAGTTAAACATTTTCCAGTATTTGATAACTTGGTGATGCATGGTTCTCTTGACTGTGCTAGGATATAGAGTACCTGTGGCATACTGAATATATTTGGTGGTACAATGACTTACTTGTTTTGAAGATTTATTTTTTCATGTTCTTCATTTTACTCTTAGTTAAATGCACATTTTGTAGATTTCTGCATGTGGCAATAACCAATCTTTAAAGTGTAGGCACTCACTCTTTATAGTACCTGCGTGCACCTGAGAAGTACTGGTACCCTTTAGTTGAAATGTATTGCAGCAGTGCTGAGCAGTGCAGGTACTCTCCCTTTCAAATTTAAGAAGTACGGGTCATGAGTACCAAACAGTACCTGCCCTCCTAAAACAGCGGCATCACCCACCCAACTGCTTTGCAGCTTTATCAGACTTTAGGTGGCAACTCAACACTTGTGGTTTCATGCATTGAGGGTGCATCAACCTTAATTATACATATGCTGGTATTTTTGGCAAATTATTCACTTCTAAACACAGCAAATAACTCTGCAGTCAGAATGGTAGGTTGAAAGCACTTACTTTTAAATAGCCACCTAAACGTTTGTATTTGTTTTACTCTTTTTCAGGAGCCTATGATCTTTCTTTTACTTTGCAGCCCCATTCAAGTGAAGACTCTTCACATTCTTATTCAACATTGCAGTGAAAATAAGACTTGTATAGATATTTGAATGATGAAGAAGAGCCTTCGAATAATGATCCTTCTGGACTACACACCTCTGTATCAAATTGATTAGTTTGAAATTACGGAATAAAAAGGAAATTACAGCTTTAGATATATAAGGATTAAAGATAGTTTTAAATACTTTTAAAGCACTTGTTCGTGTCCATGGAACAGGAGGATCACCTTTACACTATAAACATTTACTAGAAGACTCAAAATACATCTTATTCAGAGGGCATAACTATATTTAAAATAGTAAATAGCTTTTGAATAATGATATAATTCAAACTACCTAATATCCTAGAATATAACCTACAGTTGGAAATATTATTTAATATCAGTTAAACTAAACTTTTGTATAGAACAACTTTAAAATAATTGTTAATACTACACTGCTCTGCACATAGGCTTTTTAAGGTATTTTACTGAAGTGCTGCCATTTTATAATCACTCACTGTGGCATAAAACAAGACTATTGTCAATTAAGCACTGCCATGCACATCAGGGTTTTATAAATAATGTAGAGTGGTATTAAAGTAAATACCACCAATGCGATGCTGTGCACATTGGCATTACCAAGAACACACAGACTTGAAACACAAATCCAAAAAGGACGGTAAGGCTTAACAACGTTCTTAGACATAGAACATAGGAATCAACAAGCTTATTTCCGGTCACGCTCTGAGGCTGAGCCACAGACGGAGAGAGAGCGCGCTCGAATCAGACGTGCTGTGAGGCTCCGAGTGATTCACTGAACGAATGCAGAAGCACAGCAGCCCCTGAGGCCGACTCTGGCCAGGCGGTTACCAGGGACGCTGAGTTAGACGCTCTCTGTGGGCCTCCGAGACGCGGAAATGTGGAAGTGAAGCAAGGCTGTCTCCAGGATACGGAGGACGTGGCAGCTGAAGCCGAGGAAGTCTCAGTCTCAGAGCAGCATTTAGGACGTCGAGTCAAAGGATCTTCAGCCGAGGAGGTGCAGAACAGCGATCTCCAGGGGACGCAAAGTTACAAGTCGAGTATTTTTGACTGATTGACTGTGAAGGATTAGTGCTACAAGCAGGACATCAAAGATTACATGCCCCAGGGGAGGCGGGGCGGCTGTAAAACATTATAATTGGTTTGACTTGATCTTTGCTGATCACCAAGCCTTCGGCCTCGCCCCACCCAGTACAAAGAGCTAGAGGCTCTAAGGGACAGTCCAAGGAGAGAAAACAGGAGAAAGACTGAGCTAGGAAAGAAGGGAAGAAGGGGGGCAGGAAAAAAAAGAAAAAGAAAAGACTGCAATATAATTTTTACAAACAGGTGGTTTTTTTCCCTCCTTTTATTTTTTCTTCTCTTTTCTCTTTTTTTCTCTTTCTTCTGAGGGAGTCTGTTTGTCATCGCCCCAGTTGCTAGGCGGGTTGTATTTGAAAAAGGAGTAAAGGAGGGAAGGGGGGAAAAATTTTTTTTTTTTCTTTATTTCTCTTCGGTTTTTCTGCCTCCCCTGTGAATCCTGCGAGCTCAGACATATCTGGATGCTGTCACTTTGAGAGTCGAGAAGTATCCATTTAAGGTAGGGATTTTGAGGCTGATTTTTGGTGCGACCTGACGAACCCCCCCTTGATATTCAGCTAATAACTCAATCTAATCACACCTGAGGGGGACAGGGCAGGAGCTCCCCCCCTTTTTTTTTCACTTTCATCGTTACACGGCTACTCAGTGTTTTTCTGGGAAGATGCAGCATTCTCCACATTATGCAGGTCGCTGTGCCGCCAGCGTTCCTAGAGCAACACGTACTGCCAAACAGAAACACCCTGTACCTTCAGATAATCATTTGCACAAGGCTCCAGCTTCCGTATCTCCCCTACCTTCCGCTATAAACTCAGCCTCTAACCCTATTTCACCTCTACCTCTTAATCTACCATCCTCCAGCACTAACTTGTCAAGCTTTCCCCTCAACCAGGACTGCCCATCTGACGAATCAAGGGCTCTGCCCGCAGATTCAGATCCTAGCCCGGGGTAATTCGAAGGCTCTCCATTGCTCACTCAGTCGACCCCCAGCTGGAACTCTGAGACCTCTTGCGATCAGACGACGGACATGGGATCTGCTTCCAGACCCCTCTATCCATTGCTTGGGGAGGGACAAAAATCATAAGGAGGGTACCCCTGCACCAATTGGCAGCTGCACCCCTGCCCCTCAGGTAGACAGCTCTGCCTCTTTACTAGCGCACAAGTTAATCAGCAGGGGTGGGGCAGACACAGCAGCTGAATCTTCTGCCCACATTTCTACTTCTGCTGTGTCTTCCGGAGTTAATGGCAAAAAATGGGGCTCTTTCTCAGGGGCAGAAAGATGCGGCAAGCACTACCGCTCTCTCGGAAAACTTACTTCTGCAGATATTAAGCGAGTTAAAAACGTTGAAAGTTTCCCAAGATGACACAAATCAGAGAATAGAATCACAATTGGACTTGATTTGTAGTAATATCCAGCAACTTAACTCACGAATGTAAATTAGCACTTGTATAGCACACTACTCACCCGTTAGGGTCTCAAGGCGCTGTACTCATACCGCTATGGAACCCCTCCTGGCTTTTCCCTGTGAGGCACCCACTCCTGAGCACCCCCAGGGTGAAGCCAGGCATCCAAGCGCTGTTGGGGCCGTTGTGGAGATTAAGCAAGCTATTGCCCAGAGTTGGACCCATGAATTAGATTAGGCACCGAGGCGAGAATTATCTGGTCAAGGGGAATTGAGCCCAAGACCTGCCGAAGCGGGACTTGAACCCTGGTCTTGAGCCAGATCTCTGCTTCAGGGTCTGCCGCTCTAACCATTGAGCCACACTTCTCCACTTGAGTCACGATTAGTTTCTGATCTTGAGGATATCCGGATAACTGTAGAACCATCTCTGGAAAAATGTCAATCTGATCTGCTAGATCTACAGATTCGAATTGATGACGCCAAAAATCGATCACGTAGATCCAATCTGCGATTCACGGGAGTCCCTGAAGGACGTGAAAACGTCCAGACTTGGTAACTGATCTTATTAAAAGTCATGTTTTAGTAGGACTAATGAACAAGCATCCAGATCTCACAGTTATGCGGCCCCATCAGGTCCCTGCAGTCCAGCCGCCAACCTCTAAATATCCTTGCACTATTCTAGTGAACTTTGGTGACTTTCGTATCAAGGAACAGATCTTCCAGAAAGCAATTAAGACTAAAATCTTCCAGATCCCCGGCGACTATGCGTTCAAGATTTTCTCAGACATGTCAGTGGTAGCAGCGCATCGGAGAAGAGAATTGAAAGGGATGATTCCAGCATTTCAAAAAGCAGGGGCTCTGGCTTGTCTTGTGCAACAATCCAAACTTAAGATGTTTTTTCAGGGTCGCTCGAATTTTATTCACACAGTCGATGCTGCTTAATCCTTGTTACATGTAATTCAGAACTTTGAGCAGATGGGACGAGTAAGGGGTGGTGGGACGGGGGTCGGGGCAGAAAAAACATAATAAGAGACTACAAGGGTGACATATTGGACTATGAGGATGGTGAGAGTGAGGATAATGATAGTGTAAGAAAATACGCCCCCCCTTTTTTTTTTTTTGTCCACAGCGCATGTTCAGGCTATTCTATTTTTGGTCTCTCTAGTCTATGGCCTGGGGTGCTATGACAAGGCACCATGCTAGGGAAGGATGGGGACAGGGGGTGGGGGTGGGCGTGTGGCCCCAGGTTGTCGGGGTGGGAGGGCTCCAGGTGTGGGCCACTGAGGGCCCTCAGTTGTACTTCTTCAGGAGACTCACATTCCACTTAATAAAGTTTTGGGCTTTCGCATGTTTAAAAAAATGGCTGATTTTAAAGTGGTTGCTGCGGCTTCAGCGGCTCATAGAGGTGTGGCAGTCTTTTTAGCCAAAGCCCTCAATGCACAACCATTGGACTTTTTTTCTGACCCTGATGGGCGTTGGTGCTGGGTTCAGTGTTTAGTCGCTAAGGAGAGATTCATTTTTGTTAGTTTTTATGCTCCTCTGATAGACGACCCAGCCCCTTATATATGCCTGTTTCACTCCCTCTTGCAATTGACAGGAAACATTATTATTGGAGGGGACTTCAATTTCCTCCGGAACCCAGTTTTAGATACTACGTTAAGAGGTAAGAGACAGCACAGACCAAAAGTAGCAAAGATCTTAAGAGATTATGTTAAGGTCTTGACGCTGTGCGATCCCTGGAGAACGAACACTCCCGATGAGAGGGAATATACTTGTATTTCCTTTCGGTTTAAAAGCTCCTCACGCATAGATTTTTTTCTGATATCAGAAACATTGTGCTATCAATCTCAGTCGGTCCAGCACTCTGGTCTCTCAGACCATGCCTCTCTGCTGCTGGAAGTTTCTCTCTATTCTACAGCTTATATAGCCCAGACCAAAAGGTGGATTTTTAATCTCCGGCTCCTTTCGGATGAGGGGTGAATACAGACTTCACAGGCCAAAATAAGGGATTTTTTCCAACGCAATCAGGGGTCCTCCAGCGGTAGTCTGGAATGCATTTAAGGCCTTTTTTAGGGGCTGGGTAATGGCCAAAGAGGCAGCTGATAAACTGTTCCTGAGACAACAAATTGTTGTATTGGAAGATGCAGGTCAAAAATGTTTAACTACCTATTTATATGCCCCCTTGGATACTAATAGGCAGGCCTTCAAAGCTGCCAAGAAAGTGCTGGCGGAATTTTTTTTAAGAAGGTGGATATAGAATATCAGATCTATAAACAAAATTTCTACGAAGAGAGTAACTTTACAGGAAAATTCTTGGCATGGCAAGCTCGAGATCGTATTGCTGGTAATGTCATTCACGCTCTAAGATGCCCGGTCACCGGGGCTAGACATACTGACCCCGGAGACCTCGATAAAATTATGCTGGAACATTATAGACAAATCTATAGTGACGCCCCAGTTATAGATCCCAGGACTATTGAGAAGTTCCTGATGGACCTCGATATTCCCCGCCTCTCAGAGGAAGACTGTGTGGCACTGTCTCAGCCATTCACGAAGCCAGAACTTCTAGACGTTGTTAAGAACCTTCCCACGGGGAAAGCCTGTGGAACAGACAGCTTTCCGGCTGAATTTTATAGGACTTTTATAAATGCATTCGCCAAGGATTTTTTGGTCTTATTTACCGGCCTGCTGCGGGGCGAACAGATCCCTAAGACCTGGCATTCAGGAAAAGTGGTTAGCTTCCCTAAGAAAAACAAGGGCAGGGAGGATCCAAATGCATATCGTCCAATTTCGCTGTTAAACTCAGACTATAAAATAATTACAAAACTATTGGCTAATAGGCTTAATGGGGTAGTTAACAAAACTGGTGCATCCCGATCAAAATGGGTTTGTGGCTGACCGACAACTGGCTACAAACACACATTATTTAGCTGAGGCTCTCAATTATTTTTCTACTAATAAAGTCCCTGCCATTATTCTTCTGCTGGATGCAGAAAAAGCATTTGACTTGGTTGTCTGGGACACGCTTTTCTCAGTCTTGTCTAGCTACAAGGTACCTTCTCAGGTCATCGCACTAATTCAAAGGTTGTACTCAAACTCTGAGGCCAATATCATTATAACCTCGAAGTGCCTCGAAGTGTGTCGGACAACTTCAAATACAACGAGGAACTAGACAGGGATGTCCTTTATCCCCCATTTTATTTGCCCTTTTTATTGAGCCTCTCGCTATTAAAATTAGGCAACATAGTCAGATTCAAAATCCTTTAAAGTCAATGGGAAAGATCAAACTTTACGCAGACTATATCATTTTGTTTTTAGACACAGAACGTTCTTCTCAGGAAGCGGCCTTTAATCTATTTAATGAATTTCAGCAAATTGGTGGCTATAAGATTAATATGAGTAAGACTGATATTATTCTTTGTGGCACTTCTCCTATTTATCTTCTGCCTGAATTAAGAGGCTGTGTAAATGCCAATCCAAAAAGATATTTTGGGATTTATTTCTCCGCCAATATAGGAGATCTCTACGAGTTGAATTTTGTTCCTTTACTTCAGAAAACTTAGGCTCTGCTGACTCATTGGGGGTCTCTCCGCCTCTCTATATTAGGCCAAATCGCGTTAATTAAAATGTCATTTTTACCACTTTTCAATTTATTGTTTGTGGCTATTCCGTGTGTTCTAACGCAATTTTTTTTAGGTAAACTGGAATCCCTATTTCATCCATTTATTTGGCAGAACCGAAAGGCCCGAGCCACTTTAAGTATACTGTATGCCGATAAGGAAAAGGGGGGACTAGCCTTGCCAAATTTCAAAGATTATTATTATGCATTTTTTGCACATTATTATGCCAGCTTTAATTTGGATCATTTATCGGGCTCCAGGTTTTTTATTGATTTTCGGGTATTAATATGTAGGGAGCATAATATTCGGAACCCAGCTCTCTTGGCAAAATCACCCAAAAAAAGTTCGTTATAAAATTTTTAAATGGTTTTTCAAGAGAAGATCAGACTTCTTTGGAAAATATTCAATCCCTTCTTTACATTTTGACACTCCACTTTCACATATTTGTTTGCACTCCGGGGCTCAGCTTAATGAAGACTTAGTAAAGAGGTGGGAGCTCGTTGGATTCAGTAAGATTGGAGATTTTCGTGCTAAGGACAACTGGGAAACTCCATTAAATATCCTGATTACTGTTAAAAATTATTTTTTGTTGGTCGGATCTTATAATATGTAGTTACATTTTTTGAAGGATTTAGACGTTAATTCTATCATTAAGGCCCAGCCATTGGTAACAGAATTGGTCGACCCTCCTGGGATAAGGAATGCAGGGTCATGGAGAAGGCTTCTGGCAGAAAGGGTCAAAGTAGATCTTGGGACAAAAGCTCAGACGAAATGGGCTCGTCAGGTCAAGTGATTACTGGGAGACCATCAATTGCCTGAATTTCTCCGTGCTTCGAGGGGCTAACTGGCACTGAATCATGGTTATTGTATCGAACCCCACAGGCCCTATCTTGCATGGGGACTGGCTATCCTGATATGTGTTTTCGCTGCAAGGAAGTAGGAGCGGTAGGTTGGATCCATATGATTGCGACATGCCGATGTATACAGGGATATTGGGAGGGAGTTTTTGCAATGTTAACAACTATAGCGTCGGTATCCATATCTCCCAGCATTAGGTTAATGAGCTTGGGCTATGATCCCGAGGCAAGGCTCTCTTCTAGATGGTAGAAGCTTGTATTCATAGCCACTGCTGTTGCTAGGTCGCTTCTGCTGAGAAATTGGCGTTCTGAGCTGTCTCCTACTAGTCAAGAATGGCATTGTAAGATGGTGCAAGTTAGACTTCAGGAAATGAGATTTGCTAGCAGAATAGGTAGTGTTAAAAAGTTCTCTCTGATCTGGGGGGATTATTTCTTAGATAAATTTGGTTGATTTTGTTTTGTTTCGTTTTCTGAAAGTGACAATGTATCTTGGTTTGTTTTGGTGTTTCTTTATCCTGGTAATAAAAGAAAAGAAAAAAAAACAAAAAAAAAAACATGCTTATTTCCGACCTCACCAGCAAGTGCACGTAGGAATAGGATCGTGCCCAATTAAGTGGTGAAATGGTGAAGTTCTCCTAGTGCACACTCGCACATGTGCTCACTCGAAGAGGTGAGGAAACAGCAGTTACATATTTACATTATGCCACACGTTGTGTTCTGGATGCAATGGTAATTGGTGAAACAGAACCAAACATTACAAGATAAAAGTTTTGTAAATGTAAATCTCCAAATGAATCCAGAGAATTAACCATTTATATAAATCCAATAATCCAAAATGACTATAGGGAGCTGCTGTGCATGTCGTGGAAGATTCCCCAAAGAAGACAGTACCATACCGTGCCATCAGAAATAGTAGCCAGTAGGTCTTCCAGCTCATTGCCAGTGTTAAATTCCACAAGTCCACAAAATAGATGATATTAATGAAAGATTTATTGGAGATGTCACAGTACTCGCCTGGATCCTCAGGTAGCCAACAATGCTCTGACCAAGAGTTCCAAAGCAGAACACACACAACAGTACAGATGGCACATGCCACAGTTGAATGAACACATTGAATTTAAATGCACAATACCAAGATGTAACAGGTTTTGAGACCTTAGAGGCAAAGCATATGGGACATTTTGTGTCGAGGTTTGTAACAGGTTTGAGAGCAGAGATTTTTTTGATGATTCAGCAGCATTTGATCTGTTGCCGGAATTAGTCCATTAATGAGATTTTGCGTTATGCAAAAAACTGCCACAATGAAATAGAAATGAAGCAGAAAAAGCTCCAAGAAAAGTCGAGGCTTGCTCAAATGAAAGTAGCTGAGAGAACTATTCAGATGCCCGTAGATGTCTGTAATGCAGGTTCAGTCAAGGTGTATATCAACAGTCAGAGAATCCAAACCAAGGAAGAGGTTCAGGTGTCCCAGTAGATCCTAGTAGAGGAATGGATGTAAATAGTTTAAAAAGGTCAAATCCTTGACGTGGTTGCAGCAAACTGGGACACTGGAAGCGGGAATGTCGTTTAAACCCAGCTCAAAATGCAGGGCTTGAACCTTCGGAGAATAATCATTTTAACCAGATGCAGGGAGTTCAAAGGCCCAGGAGTCAAAATTTGAAAGTGCTGCAAGCCCGAACATGCAAATCCCTCAACCTCCGATGCCACAGCAAAATGCTACTGGCATTCACCAACATCCAAATCAAGGTCTGAAGATGTTTGCAAATGGAACGCAGAATGGAAATTCATTCCAACAATATCCTTTGTTTGATACAGGTGAAGGTAATTGCTCCAATTAGTCAGCCTGACAGTGCCTGAGAGGGAAAGAAGACTGCGTACTTGGCCCAACCTTAGAGATAGACCAGAGTAGACCAGTTGTAGAGAGTGAAGCGGATGGCCACCCAGTGACATTTTTAGTTGACACTGGTGCCACCCCTGCTACTTTGAGAACAGTAGAAGTTCCAAACCTACCACTCTTGGGAAACACAATCCAAGTTGTTGGTGTGAAAAATAAACAGATGACAGTACAAGAAACTGCCCCAGTTTCAGTCAAAAAAGGATCTTTTGAAGACAAGCACAATTTCATATTATGTGACCATTGTCCATTGAATCTCTTGGGAAGAGATTTGTTTGTAAAACTAAATTGTGTCATGTATTGTACCCCAGCAGGAATAGAGGTTCATACTCAAGATGAATATGCCGCCTTTAAGTTGATGAAAAGTGAAGCATATTGCACATTACTGACTCTGTTAACAGTTGATGATCTGCCCTTGGATTTGAGGGAAACTGTTAAGCATGAAGTGTGGGATTTTTCAGGGAAAGAAATAAGACTGATAAAAGGTGTAGAACCTGTCTAAATTACTGTCAAACTAAATGTTGAGTTTCCACAGACTCCACAGTATAACCTGACCCCTGAGACAAATGCTTGAATAACTCCTGGAATCTAGTCAGTAATTGGGCAGTGAATTTTGAAGGAGATACTGGGAAGTCCTTGTAACTCTCCCATAATGGGTCTTCAAAAACCAAACAGAAAGTACAGGATTTGAGAAGATTTGAGAATAATAAACAATATTGTTGTTCCCTGTTGCCATGTGGTTCAGAATCCAGCTGTAATATTGTTTCAGATTCCATGTGAGGTTGAGTGGTTCCGTGTCATTGACCTGTATCAGGCCTTCTTTTCGATACCGTTTCTTGAGGACATCCAGTTCATTTTGCGCTCTGGCTCAGAAATAGGGCCTTAACGTGGTGCTGCATCCCACAATGATATACTGAGTCACCATTGATCTTTAATCTGATTCCAAAGAAAAATCTGGACTCTCTTATTATGCCTTGCAACTCAATTTTGACTCAGTACATCAACAACCTTATGGTGACATCAAATACTCAAGAAGCAAAGAGGATACTATTGCATTGTTGAACCACCTGGCTGAAAATGGACATAAAATGTCCCCTGGGAAATGGCAGTATTGTCAACAATAGGTCCAATACCTTGGACATCAAATTCAGAAAAGAGTAAGAATTGTGCCACAGGAAAGGATTTCAACTATGCTGAAAATGGGTCCAACAGCTACACAGAGAGAGGTCAAGATGTTTTTGGGAATGGTGGGCTTTTGTAGACAGTGGGTACCCAACTTTTCCCTAGTGGCCAAGCCTTGTTAGAGGCTGTCGCACAAGGGTGTGTCTGATCGGGTACTATGGGACGAGTGCCTTGTTGCACTAATTGAGCTCTGAGAATCCCTCTGTCGTGCCTCAGCCCTGGGAAATTATAACAAATCTTTTGTACTTTTCTGTAGTGAGAGGGAGGGCTACGCTCACTCAGTGTTGATGCAAACACATGGAAATGCCAAGAGACCAGTGGCAAATGTTCTGCTATGTTGGATCCTGTTGCGTCTGCTTTGCCTGGCTACCTTGAAGCAGTAGCTGCAGTTAGTACTGCGATTGAGAGGTGTGAAAATATTACTATGGGTCATCCATTAATTGCCTCATTCAGTTGAGGACATGCACTCAATATCTTACCAGCAGTAGACCAACAAAGTATGAGCAAGTGATTTTGGCTGCAGAAAATGCAGCAGTCAAACGATGTGGAATGTTGAATCCTGCTACCTAATTACCAGTAACATGTAAAGGATCAGATGATGACTGTGAGGGAGACCACAATAGCCTTGATGTCACTAAACTATGTACCAAACCCAGACAAGACATACAAGATGAACCACTTCCAGAACTGTATTATGTTCTTTATGTTGATGGTTTGTGTTTGAGAGACAGTGGAGGAAGTTTGAGAGCAGCATATGCAGTCTGTACTCTGTCTGGAGCTGTCAAAGCTTCTTGGCTTCAAGAAATATTTTCAGCCCAAGTGGCTGAGTTGATTGTCTTACAAGGGCATGCTGTGTTTCTGATCAATTGAAGGGGCCAATTTTTACTGAGAGTCAGTGCGGCTTTGGTGTCGTTCATGACTTCAGGCAACTGCCGTCTCAGCCTCTGGATCACCAATCTGGAACGGTGAACAGGTGAAAAATACCCTTGAGCCACTACAATTGTCTGAGCTTGTTGCAGTGGTCAATTGTCCTTCACACTGCTCTGGAGATGACAATGTGACTTTGGGCAATCGGTACGGTGATGAGATTGCAATGTTTGTACATTTAATGGAGAATTCAAGAACTGGGGAATGGATGAGACTAACTTTATCCTCTTGTTGACAATAGCTGACACCTGGGTTGAGGTGGAAAGGTAACAGGAAGAGGTGTCTGAGAAAGAACAGCAATGTTGGGTTAGAGCAGGCTGTGTCAAGAGACATGATGATATTTGTGTTTCAATGGATGGAAGACCAGTGCTGCCAATTAGTTTGTTACCACCTATGGATCGGCATTTCCATGGCCCTTCTCACATTGGTAGGGATGCTATGGTGAGGTTGTTCAGACATACATGATTTAATCTTAAATTCAGAGTGATGGCTAAAGCGTTGTGTTACAGGTGTGTTGTGTGTCAGCAGAACAATGTTGGGAAGAGGACTCCAGTTACATTTAGCCACATAGGGAGATCGGGAGGCCCTTTTAAGATAATTCAACGGGATTTCCTTGAGATGCCTGTGTGTAATGGATTGAGGTATGTTTTGTTCATTGTATATATCTTTTCCCATTTGGTTGAAACGTTCCCTACTATCCGAAATGATAGTCTTACTGAGGCAAAACTGTTATTGAGAAAACGTATCCCAAGGTTTGGCTTCCCACCCTCTTTAGAATCAGATCAAGGAACTAATTTCAACAATGCGGTCCTTAAGTTGTTATGTCCAGCATTACAGATGGATTAGAGACTGCACTGTAGCTATAGACTTGAGGCTTCAGGTCTTGTTTAACAAGTGAATGGCACACTGGCATTGAGATTGGTAAAGGTGTGTGCTTGAACATCTCTGAAATTGCCTGATGTTTTGCCTCTTGTGTTGATGAGTGTACCTAATCGAAACACTGGATTCTCCCCCCACTAAATCCTGATGGGGAGGGCGATGAGACTACCAGCAATTCATACAAATGCAATTGTGACTATAACTGATGACATGGTCCTAGACTATTGCCAGGGAGTAGGTGATGTGTTGCATTCTGTGTCTCACCAGGTAGGAACAGTCACAGCCTCCCCACAACAAGAACAGCGCCATTATCTCAGCCCCTGCGACTGATTCTTGGTGAAGAAACATGTCAGAAAGACATGTCTGTAACCTCGTTGGCGTGAGCCTTATCAGGTGATCCTGGTGACAATGACTGCTATCAAGTGTGGATGCCTCCCCAACTGAATCCATGCTTCTTACACTCGCAGGCTGGAGAGTCCCCTGGATGAGACAGCACCTGTCTCGGAAGAGCCAATAGTGTGTGAATGACTAGTGGAGCAGGTCAACCAAACTGTCTGGGACCAAACTGAGCTTACTCTGAAACAGAACTGATCGAAGTTTGTCCTGAAGTGCCTGAGTCAGACTCAAAATCAGACCTCAGAGAAGGAAGAGTGCTACCAAAAAGTGAGTGGAAGCTGGAGACCGATGGCCTAGACAACAGGAGTGTGAAGGAGTGAAACTGCCTAAAGAGCATGTGCCTTCAAAGATTACTGAGGAAACAGAGAATTCTGATCTGAGTGAAAGCAAAGACAAAGGTGTAAAATGGAGGAAGTCAAAAAGAATATGAGTATCAAGTCATAGGTACTCTTCACCTGAGTGGACCTACGTTGCCAATGACACAGAACAAGAAGTCTAGGAATGTTGGCATCAGCATACTGGTTCAGTTGAGAGTCCGTGAACTGGGCATTGTGATTGAGCTGCATTTGGAACTTTCATTGTCATCTCGAAGTCTAGTTTGTGCAGATATTAGAGACATTTAGATTGAACCGGATAGAGAATTTTGAAAAACACCTAGGTCCCAGTAGAAGAAAGAGGGTTATCATTGAAAAATACCCAGAATAGGATAAGGAAGTCTCACAAAGATTTATATGTATTGATGCTGAATTTACTTTGAAAGTTGGAGCTTTATTTTATTTTCCTAATTGCATATGTATAATCAACAAAGGGGCATTTATTGCTACTCTACTTTGTTTGATAATAGATATGATTCTAAACACTTAATGGCGACAAATCAAAGAAATAGACGTAGATGCATAATGGGTATTTATTGCTTGTTGTACTCATCATATTAATAACATTGTTAGTTGAAGTATTGTCCCCCACTAATCTTGCAGAGGGAGGGAAGTCTTCTGATATTGCTTCCCAAGATATTAGTCCGAGGAAAGGTGATAGGTTAGATAAGAAAGCATTACACACAGGTACATCAAGAGGAGATTATTCAGCAAATGTGTATTTCTGCTTGTTATATGAATATGTAGAGATCATGAAGGCGAGGGACTGCTATGTACTTAGTTGCTTACATCTACTTTAGAAGGTATTACTTATCATCACATCCCTGTGACATATGGGATTTCATGTAGTCTGCTGAGTTTGTTTTATGGGACAGGACAGTATCAATATAATTTTTCCAACTATGACATGGTTCTTTCAGAAATTCCTATAGTTGAACATTTGAATAGATGTCCAGCCCTTATAGAAACAAAAATGATTGCAAGATTGTTCAAACTTGTTTCCACCTTAGATACGGTATATGCACATAGACACAATTTAAATTCTCTTTTATCAGATGTAGAAAATAAGTTCTTGAATTTGGTTGAAGGCAGTAGGAGAGATTTGGAAGCTGGGACACAGCAGATGAGTTATTCAGAAGTCAGAATAGATGGACAAAGGAAGAAATAGAAGATCGGTTAGCTGGAATCTTAGCTGTTTCAGCTTTAGATTGGGAACATAAAGGGATTTTGTGCATCTGTATGGAAAGGTCCATGACTGACAATGTGTGGGAAAGAGTGAATGTGCGCACATGTTTGAAGTTGGGTGAACTTTCAAGTTATATTTAGATGGGGAAGATGCAGTGATTCCTGATGTTTATTATATTTGTGGCAAGCAAGCATATTTTAGACTACCTAAAGGATGATATGGTAAATGTTATTTAAGAATTGTTCTCCCTAAATGTATCATGTGGAGTACTTTGATAATCCTGTTTGGGCAAAAGAGTTTAGACCTAAGTGAGGTGTGTGTGCTGGAGACGTAGTTGAAGACATTTGTGATGCTATGATTCCATCTGTGAGAGTAATTTTGAATGATCTGAAAATCAAAAGGCTGTCTACCATAGTTAACTGTGGGAGTCCTGGTCGGAGATAAGGCTTCGAAGGCTTTATATGGTGAGCAACTTTTGCAGATTTTTTTGAAGGTGTAGTTAACAAAACAAAAAGGGATGCATCGAGTGGTGATCTTCCTATAAATGGTGCTTGATTAGGATCCAACGCCTCTAGGATTCAGGATTAGGCTGATGATAATTCCTCTTCTTTATGTCTCTTCTCTTTCAGGTCCGCCTTTTGAGGAGTGGTGACCTCCACCGGAGAGCTCTCTCCGCATGACCATGTAAAGAGAAAAGACCCCACAGTAAGTAAACTGGTCTAGTACAGGAGATTGTCCCTCTACCAAAACACCAAAGGTGCATGAGCTTTCTGTGAAGAGTTTTAACTTGGACGGTTTTCTGGCTATTATAATAGGGCAGGTAAAAAAAAAAAAAAGTAATGTAATTTTAGTTGTGAAAGAGAAGGGGAGAAAAACAAACTCGGGTGACGGAAAAAGGTGCACAATTTCAGAAAGTCGACCTGCTTTATTTCCTTTGGTCTCCTTCCTTCCCACGAGGAGGACCTTAGCAGAGATTCTCTTTCTCTCCTCTTATGTTAGACCACCTCAAAGTGATCTGGGTATTACCCCTGCAGTGGCCCCATTAGAAAACAGGTTAAATTCCTAAAGCAGTGACAGAAAAACAGAGGTTTTTTGGTTTTTCGCTAATGTGTTTCTTTCAGACTTCCTTCTCCCCCTCCACTACCTGTGGCCCTGTCACCCACGGCAGGAGCCACGACTCTCCAAAGCCATGGCTGGAGCTTTAGCATCTCTGGCGGAGTCCCAGCACTCGACCTCAAACTATTCGTCCTCGCTGTCCCGTTCCTCGTCTTCTTCTTCTCTCCGTCTTCCGTCTGCTTCTCATTCCCTTTTTCACTCAGTAGTCTCTTCCTGCTCTGTCTCTTGTCGCGTCTCTCTGTCTCCCTCCTTCTCGTCCTTGTTTGTTGTCCACTCTCCCTTTCTATCCTCCTTCCCTTCTCTGTTGATTTTCTCTTCCGGTTTGTTATCTTGCCTTTCCTGCCTCCCTAAGTTCTGCGAAAAAACATCCAGGGCCAAAGAGGGTCTCTTTGTAATTGTCCTTTGTTTATTTTCAGTAGGATGGCCCGATGGAGGCCCCACAGGAGGATGTTGCACAGGAGCTTCAAGTAAGAGGCGGAAGGGGTTTTTGTCACACATCTCTTCCCCTACTTTCTTCTTTGGAAGAAATTATGTCACAGGGTATCTGGATAGTTAATCTTCATTGCCTTGATCCTACCTCTTTCTGTGAAGGGTGATAAAACAGAAGGGTTGAAGTGCAAGGAGTCATCTTTACATCCTGGGATTTTTGCTTTTATTCCTGCCCATCCACTCCAGAGGTGCATGATCAGTGTATAATTTGAACTCCCTCCCTTCTAAGTAATATCATAAAGCTTTGATAGCCCACTTAACGGCTAATGCTTCTTTTTCTATGGTTGCATAACTCACTTTTCTGGGAAATAATTTCCTACCTAGGCATAAGATGGGTTTTTCTTCACCTTTTTGGTTCTCTTGGGATAGGACTGCTCCTAGTCCCACAGCAAAGGCATCTGTTTGGTGGATAAAGGGTTGTGTAAAATCTGGACTGCGAAGTATGGGTTCTGGGGTAAGGGTGGTTTGTAACATTTGGAAAGCCATCAACATCGTGGTATCAGGCTTTTTTCTGCTTTAACTCAACTCCTCTGCCTTTATTCAGTAAATCAGTCAGGGGGTAGCCAGATGTGAGAGGTTTGGAATGAATCTCCTATAGTATCCTGCCAAGAAGGCTCTGAGATCTCTACTTCTTCTTTCCGTGGTTAGATCAATCCCTTACCTAATATATTACCTAGGTACTTCACTGTCCTGGAGGCTAGGTGACTTTTCTTAGGACTTACTTTTAGTCCTGCAGCTTTTAAATACTTTAGGACTGCTCCTAACTGTTAAAGATGCGCCTCCCAGGATAGACTGTATACTTCAATGTTGTCAATATAAGCAGCAGAGTAGGCTATGTCTGATTTCAGGATGATATTCATTAGGCATTGAAAGCTGGCAGGTGTCCAATGGCGGCCAAAGGGAAGGGCTGTAAATTAGTACAGGTCCCCTGGTGTAGAGAATGCGATCTTTTCTTCATCTTGCGGTCTTAGAGGGACTTGCCAATAACCCTCACATAGATCTACTGTACTGATGTATTGAGCTTTCCCCATTTTTTTGTCTATCATTTTATCTATTCCAGGGATGGGGTAGGTATTGAATTTAATTTCTCTGAAATCAATGCAGAATTTATGCAACCATCGGGCTTTAGGACCAAAACGATAGGAGAGTTCCACTCACTAATGGACGACGACCATTCATTATGCTTTGTATCTCTTGTTCCACAGCCGCACTACGGATCTCTAGGATTCTGTATGATTACAATCGTACTTCTTCCCCCGGTTGAGTATGAATAGCATGTTCTATAATATGGGTTCTTCCTGGTGTTGTGGAAAATGTTTCCCCAAAGGGAAATAGAGTTTTCCCTAAATATTTTTGTGTTATGGGATCTAGGTCTCGGTCAATACAATCTCGAATGAGATTGTGTCTTTCTGATGCGGTCCTGTGTAACACAGGAATAGGGCCCTCCCCCTTCTTTAACAGATTAACATGATACACTTGGGTCTCCTTTCTGTCTTTATTTAGTTATACTCTATAGGTGACAGGTGTTACTTTCTCCAATATAGTAAAGGGTCTTTCCATTATACCAGCATCTTATTCTCAGACCTAGGGAGCATAAGCTAAACCTGATCTGCTGATTCAAATTCCCTTGATTTTGTACCTCTATCATAGTGGGTCTTTTGTCTCAATTGAGCCTTCTTCAGATTATCAGCTGTTATTTCTTGTAACTGTCCAAGCGTTTATAGTCCCACCACATATTCCAACAGGGCTGTGGCATCGCCCTTTTTCTTTTTCCCAAGCCTCTGGCCAGGTCTAATAAGCTTTGAGGCTTGCATCCAAAAAGGAGTTCGAAAGGGGAGAAGCCCATACTACTCTGTTTGTGGCATCTTGTTAAAAAAAAATGCAATGGGCAGCTAGGGTTGCATTATATAATTCTATCAAACCATCTGTTTGGGGGTAATATGCAGCAGTATGGATTTGTCTCACTGGTAGTTGCTGATAGATGCGCCTCATTAGCCAGGACGTACAAGGCGTGCCCTGATCAATGATAATTTCTTGAGGAAAACCTACTCTTGAAAAGAGCTCTATCATGTATTTGGTTACACCTTGCATGTTTGGGTGTAGCAGTGGAAATTATTCTGGGTAACAAGTGGCATAGCCAAGTATCACTAACACATACCCATACCTACTAACTGAGGGACCAACAGACCTTTGATGTCCATCCCTACTCTTGTAGTGGACACAATGGAGTCTTTTGTAGGGTTGTACGACTGAGAAGTTGGCAAAACTGTTTCATATTATTAGAGTATTGCTCTTTTATTGCTTTTCCAACTTACAACAAAACAAGAGTGCTACTATAGAGTACAACAACATAGTAGAGTACATCCTCATACCAGACAGGCATATAATCACAAGTGAAATATAATATTATGCATAGTGTACAAAGCTCAGAGCAATCACACCATCATCTTCAATCATCCTCAGATGGGTACGGAGGGGGTCCCAGATGTCCTTTGGTCCGGAAGTGGGGGCTGCCAAGATTGGCAAAGCTTACTGGTAGTGTTGCAGTATACCATGTCCTTCAACCAATCATTGGTGGTGGGTGGTCTAATGCCGCCCCAAAGGATAGCTATGCATCGTTTGGCTAAGAGTAATGCCATAACCATGAACCTTCTGTGTGCCTGTCCCTCACTTTTAGCATATCCCAGGAGTGCCAGGAGAGGGTCAGGAGCAATGGTGTGTTCCAACATGGTGGAGATTAGGGCAAAAATAGCCTACTGATATGAATGCATAGAGGTGCAGGCTAAGGTCAAGTGGGCAAAGTGACCGTGGGAAGCAGTACACTTAGGGCAGTGATGGGCGATATATGCTCTGTGAAGATCTTGCAATCGCACCATGTCTTCTCCAGAATAGTGTGGCCTAGATTCCATTCCCATGCCACCTGTGATACAGCAGTTCGCACTGGTCTTAACTGTAAGCATGTTTGATATAGGCAGAAGATCAGTCTAGTGTTCTCCAATGTCACAATTACCATTATGAGTGGGGGAAAGTCTGAGGGCTCCTCAGGATATGTGGGTAGTATTTGTGGGCACTGTATCATGTAGATGAATAAAGTTGTCCATTAGAGAGGTATTATCCGGCATCCCAAATGCAATGTTAATATCAACCTTGCCATTCATTAAGAGGTCCTCCATAGTGCACAATTGATGACTTATGAGTGTATGTTGTGCTGGTTTTTCTTCTGTCATGGGGACCAATGGGTTGTAAATAATGGGAATAGCTGAAGAGTATAGGAGGTGTCAACGGAGTTTGGACCATGCCATGCAGGTGTTGGAAATTGTGTGTATATCAAGGGACTCTTGAGTTAGTTCCTTGGGTAGGATCACGCTTCAGTTTCAGATATGGTAGTCGGGCATATAGATAATACCAGTAGCATGAGAAGTGACATTGAGTGGCTAGGTAGTATAAGAGGATGTCTGGTACACCACAACCCCACCTTTGTGAATGGGAGCATGGAAGTCTTCCACTTGATCCTCAGATGTCCCACCCATATTAGTCATGTTAGAAGGCTATGCACCACAAAGAAAAAAGAGTTGTTCAGTGCAATTGAATGATAATAAATAGAGAAATTGTGGAAGCCTCACCATTTTTATGATGAAAATGCATCCTGCAAGGGACAAAGGCAGTCAAATCTACCTGTCAGTCTGGGTAGTTAGTCTATCTATTCCAAGCCCATAATTACAGTGGATCGCCTCATCTTTCTGTTTATAGAGAAAGTTGCCAAGGTAGTTAGGAGAGTCATCACACCATCGCTATGGATACTCCATGGAGCAGGGAGAAGTGGATTCAGTTAGTGGGAACAGTTCTGATTTCTGCCAGTTAATTGACAGGCCTGAAAATGTTCCGTATCAAATTATTTCCCTAATAATCGGGGGAGTTGAGTTTTGGGGTCTTGTACAAACAGTAGCGTATCATCTGCATAGACAGATCTTAGAGGCAAACCTCTATGAAATCGTAATCCCCTGTGCATGTGACATTCCTGGAGATAATGATCAGCAGGTCAAGAGCCATAATGAAAAGTAGATGGGAGAGGAGCAGCCTTGACGGGTACCACTGGAATTAGGGAAAGGGTCCGTAAGGTGATTATTCACCCACAAATGGGCAAGTGGGTTGGCATACAGTAACATATTGAGATCGCGGAATCCACAAGGTATACCAAGTTTGAGAAGGGCTACCTTTAAGAATGGTCATTGTAGATAATCAAACCCTTTTTCTCCATCAAGAGGTGCAGCTGTGGCAGGACAGTTGGAGACATTCAATTCAGAACAGCAAATATGGTGCATAGATTGATAGATGTGGAATGATGCGGTGCAAAGCCTAACTGGAGTAGAGAAATAATCTTCTCCATAACGAGCGCCAGTTGAGTCGATATAACCTTGGTAAGTATTTTGTTGTCCTAATTGTGTGTTGGTTTACCAGGATTGAGAAAGAGGATAATGACGGACTTTTGCATAGTAGGGGGAAGAGTGCCCTCTATAAGAGCCTCAGGTTAATGTCAGATAAGTGAGGAACTAGAACATGCTTAAAAGCTTTATAAAAATGTCCCATCAGTCCATCAAGACCGGGGACTCTTGACGATCGCTTATATGATCTCCTCTCCACAGGCCAGCCCTTCACACACTGCAACTTCCCTGAGGACACGCCACCAGAACGGCAGATGCACAGGTGGGGTCCGTGGCTCTCACAGGGCCCCAGAAAGGCAGCAAGTGTCAGAGAGTTAGGATAGAGATGTCAGGCCACCCAGGCAGGGTGAAGTTAGGGTCCAGTGCAGAGGATCAGACAGGCCTCATGGACGGCCAGGCCAGCAGCATCTACTTCACAGAGGCCATGCCCATCATTGTGGTATCAGCCATCATGGCACTTCCTCCAATATATCGTCTTCTAACCCCCCCCACACCTGGGATGGTACATCCAATTACAGTAACAGTATACAGGGAGCTATATGTTGTGGCCTTACCCTCATGCTCACCCATAGCCCCTCTCGCCTCAGGGCCTACAAGGGGCGCATCAGGCTGCAATATTGCAGAGGCGTGTACCGTGCTCAGAATCATCTCCACAAGTGGTTTATCACATCTAGTGCTTGATGCCGCAGGTCGGATTTATAGTGCACTGCTATATATCGGGCAAGCCTTTCTCTGGAGCTTCAATGCGGCGCAGACATCTTGGTCCCCAGCATTGCCATGCCCCCCCAGAATAGCTCTTTAATAGTCAATGTTCATCACTAAAACATTTTGGTGGTCATTATGGCATTGGCTGTGACTGTTAAAGTGGTGGTAATACCGTCAACAGGCTTATGGTAATTAACATCAAATTATGACCATGGCAGTGATACCTCCCATAAGCAGGCCAGTGACCCACACAACAGCCAGGGCGTTAACACCACTGACCATGGCGGTAGCCATCAACAGCCAGGCGGAAGACAAGGTACCGCCCACCATATTATGACACAGCAAACCACCAGGATTTCTGGGGCGGTACCAACGCCATCAAAAGCCTGGTGGAAACAGAACACAGAAAACGAAAGACTCACCAACTAGTACGCTGAGAAGATCAACACCACCATGGAATCGAAACTTCAAGTCTTTTCGATGTTCATCTACGCCATGCTCCACCTGGAACACCAATGCCGACGAAGATGATGACGGAGAGTACAGCCGCCTAGCACACAAGGAAGGGAGGGAGGAAAAGGAGAATGACACACACACGTACAACACACCCCATTCACACACACACACCATACACAGAACCAGCTGCAGCGTCAAACCAATGCCACAGGACACGTCATAATAATGCAAATACAACATATAGGTATAACTGATACTGTAATTTGATGCCAACAGCCACCATATTGTCCATGTGATAAAAGGCATTGGAGTAAATGTTCAGAAAGGGCCAATGGCCAGTCCAAAGTACAAAAGGCCTCTATGGCCACAGGGCACAGTCCAAGCCCCAACTTGTTGCCAGGCAATATCCGCACTACACTGCGCAGGGGCATCATGTTGGAAAATGGCAGCCACCTCAGAGGGAAGAGGGTGGGGGGCACCTCAGCTGAAGTGGGGAACTTGCCCACTGGTTATGGAGGGTGCTCCATGCCCATTTCCCTTTGCTGGGGAGTGCAAGGTCACAGTCTCTGAGGTGGGGAACTTGCCCACTGGTTTTGGAGGGGGCTCCATGCCCATTTCTCTTTGCTGGGGAGTACAAGGTCACAGTCTCTGAGGTAGGGAACTTGCCCACTGATTTTGGAGGGGGCTGCTTGTACAACAGTCCCTGGAGGGTGGGCTACATGCCCTCTGCTGGAGGTGAGGGCTGCTGTGTCCCAGCTGGAGGTGAGGGTTACTGTGTCCAAGCTGAAGGCTGCTGTGAGGGCTGCTGTGTCCCAGCTGGAGATGAGAGCTGCTGTGTCCCAGCTAGAGGTGAGGGCTCCTCGCCCACTGCTGTTGGAGGAGGCCTCTTGCCTCTATTAGTTGGTGGAGTGTGAACCTTCCCTTTCCTGGGTGGTGGAGTGTGAGCCTTCCCTTACCTGGGTGGTGGAGTGGGATCCTTCCCTTTCTTGGATGGTGGAGTGGGATCCTTCCCTTTCTTGGGTGATGGCGTGGGATCCTTCACTTTCTTGCCTTCACAACTAGGAGGTGCCTCCACTGTCCCCGTGGACTGTTTGGCTGAGGTGCTGGGCTGGGTCGTTAAGGTACGGGCAGGACAGGAGAGTGGAGGGGGGAAGAGGTCAAGACGTGCAAGGAAAAAGCTTCTTAGGGGCGTTGGGGTGGGATTTGGGAGGAAGGATGGGAGTGGCGGTTGAGGGAGTGGTTGTCGGAAGTGTACTTGTGCTGGACTTGGATGCAGGTGCATGGGCAGTGTGCTGATGTGAGGTGGATGGCTGTTGGAAGTCTAAGTGCGTGCGTTTGTGTCTCTTAGGAGGGGAGTGGGCAGACAGGGTGGGAGAGGACACAGGAGATGCGTGGATGGATATTGTAGAGGTGTCTCCAAGAGAGTTGTGTATGCTGCTTGGTGTGGTGATGGTGGTTGTGGCTGTTGATGCTATGCATGCAGGTGTGAGTGCGGCTGTGACTGTGTGGGAGGAGGAGGAGGAGGAGGGGGAGACAGTGGATGTGCTGTGTGGGCAAATGTCTGTTGTTTGTGTGAGTGCTTGTGGCCTGAAGTGTGGTGCCTGTGTTTGTCTGTGCCACTCTTGTGTGATGTTTTGTGTGCATGTGTTAATGGGATGGGTTAGGGTTGAGGAGACTGGGACTGGGAAGTGTAGTTGGAGGCGGGACGGTAGGAACAGGGATGATGGCTGCCATCAGAGAGGATGCCAGAGCCTGAAACAATCTCTGTTGGGCAGACAGTCCACTGTGGATGCCCTCTAGGAATGCATTGTGTTGTTGCATCTGGGATGCCAGGCCATGGATGACATTCACAATGGTTGACTGCCCTACAGAGATGGATCTCAGGAGTTCAATAGCCTCCACACTCAGGGCAGCAGGGCTGAATGGGACAGGGCCCGAGGGTCCTAAGACGAAGGAAATGCCCACCCTCCTGGGTGAGCATGCACAGGCAACTCGGTGAGGGGCTACTGGGAGGGCGGTGCTGGTACGAGGGGTGGCGGCTTTACCTGTAGCTGGGGTGGTCCCAGAGGTGTCCGCCACCACCAGGGAGCTTCCATTGGAGGAGGAATCAGAGTCAGTGTTGTCACCTCCTGTCTCTGCCGTGGTGCTCCCCTAGCCCTCTATCCCACTGGTCCCCTTGGCATCGGTGGACTCTGCCTCCTGGGTCCTGTGGGATGCAGCTCCCTCTGTCACCGGTGCCCCTGCTCCTACACCATATGATGCCAATGCACACATGGACAGGATAACAGAAGAAAAAAGGTAGGGAGAGAGAAAGGAAGCACTGGGTCAATTACAGAACCAACACCATAGATGGCAAACATATTACCGTCACACACCGAGATCAGGATAGAGTACCATGCATCGCCCTGGCATTCCATTGGCTAGGTACCACAGCAAGATGAGAGACAAACACCGCATACTGCACACATCTTGCGACCCCCTAAGCCCTGCCTGACATGGAATGCAACCTATCTAGGTTAACAGATCATGCAATATACCCATCACCCTTGAGATGGATCATGCTGCAATGTCTGACCTGACATTAAGCGGCACCCACTAACTGACACCTACCACCAGGATCCCATGCCACCTACCAATTATAGCACTACCGACCACTGTACTCACCCCCTTGTGGTTGCTGTGATGCCCTCAAGCACCCATTGAGCTTTGTGTAGGCCACCGCCAGTATGCGGGCCATCAGGGAGGTCAGGTTCTGACGGGCACCCTCCCTCGTTGGGAGGCCATCCCCAGCTGGGCCTCTGCGGTCTTCCGGGCTCAGCATGTCAGGTCCTCCTACCTTTTCCTACAATGGGTGATCTGCCTGGTGTAGACCCACAGGGTCCGCACGTCCTTTTCGATGGCATGCCACAATCCCTTCTTCTAATGGGCGCTGACCTGCAGAGGTAACACAGACAGGAAGACACCATGACACATACAATCCAGCCTGTCAGACATATGGCCCATAAATCCCATTTCCATCTCCATTGGCACACACATCACCCAGCACCCACCATGTACACTACCACCAGACAAACCACCCCCACAAATGGCACGATGCTTGCACACACATCTCCATGCAACCTTGTCACATGCATTGTGCCGTTGATGTACTCACCTGTTGGTCTGGATGCCCATACAGCTGTCCATACAGGGGTAGGACCCCATCCACCAAGCGCTCCAACTCTTCTGAAGTGATGGCAGGGGCCCTTTCCCTAGTCACACGGGCCATGGCAGGATCCAGACACAGGTCACAGCAGCACACGCAGTGTAGGTGTTGTCCTGTGGAAAGTCAGGAATCAAGTGAGGTCATAGAATAGAAATAGGAGGTCACGTCCACGGCGGTGTACACTGTCACCGCCGCCGGTGATCCCCATTGGCCACTGTACTCCATAGAGCCCCATATTAGCCAATTAGGAATAGCACGGCAGTGCAATACCAACTTCTGACATGACACCCAAACGTCAGCAGAGTTACCGCACTTCCACCTGTCCCTACATACAGGACAGGTGATGGTAGAGCTAAGTCCAGCGTATTGGTCCAGTCTGTTTGTAGCACAGGTCCAGTGTCCAAGGGGCTATAGGAAGGGGAGCAAAAGCAGTTCAGAGTGGACAAGGTGACAGAGTGGGACACAAGGAGGACAAACAGGAGATTCTCATTTCCTGGCTGTGGTCTTGGTCTTGGGAAGTGTCTCTGCCTTCTGTCTGGGTCGCAGGGAACGTTTGTTGGTAAGGATCTGACCCATCTTGTACTGGGATTGTTGATAAGCCCCCAGGACATTAGTGAGTTCATCCTGAAGAGTCGGTTCCCGGGGCCTGTCCTCCCCCCAGCGCACAGCTGTCCTCCCAGTGTACCTGTTCCCCTGTGCCCGTGTCTCCTGAATGGTGTGCCCATGACCCCAGATCCCTGATTGTCTTGGGGTGAGGTTTGGACTGGGTTTCCTGTACAGGTGGGCACACTGCTGATTGATGTGACCTCAGGATAGTGGTGTTGAATACTGATGAGGGAGTCTCTGTGGTAGACTGTGAGTGGGCTTGGGTGGCCGACTGACCAGTGGTCCCTTATGGGCCAGGTAGTTCATCCAGATCCTGAAGTCCAGAGTTACTGTCAACACTGGGGACGTTTTCTGTTGGGGGACTGGATAGTCGTGGCACCTCCTCGCCACTGGGATTGGCTGGGGCACCTGTGGGGATGTAAGTGATGTATTATGTTTCATGTCTGTGACATATTGTACATCCCTAGCTTCCCCTTTATTGTTGCTGTTGCCCTGCCACCTTTGTTTGTGTATGGTGATGTATTGTGTGATTGTTAGTTCTCCATGCTGTGTTTGCTTCTGTGATGGGTGTACGTGCAGGTCTAGGAGGGCTGTACATGCATTGGTATGGCATGCAACGCTTGGCATTGGGGTTAGTCATATGTGTAGGTGCACTGTGTGGGATGGAGTAGAGCGCTGGGGTGAGATGGCATAAAGGTATGGGGGGTGATAAGTAGTAAATATTGACTCACTAGTGCCCAGTCCTCTGGCTACTCCAGTGAGTCCCTCAGGATGCAGGATTGCCAAGACTTCCTCCTCCTGTGAGCTGTGGGGGAGGAAGTGGGGGTCCACCGCCAGTCCTCTGGATGGTGTGCTGGGTCCTTGCTGACACAGAATGTACCTTCCCCGTAGGTCGTTCCACCTCTTCCTGATATCGTCCCTTGTTCTTGGATGATGTCCCATGGCATTCACCCTGTCCACAATTCTCCGCCATAACTCCATCTTCCTGGCAATGGATATTTGCTATACCTGTGCTCTACCCTGACTATTTCCTCCACCATGACTTGCAACTCCTCATCGGTGAAATGGGGGTGCCTTAGTGTGGACATGGGTGTTGTGTGGTGTGTTTTGCAGAGGGTGTTGAGTAATGTGGTGGGGTGTGGGATGTGGGGTGCATGACGGATGAATTGGAGTTTGTGGTATGTGTGTGTGTAGTTGTCTCTGTGATTTTTGTGTCTGTCTTGTGGCAATTTTTGGTGGTTCTTAAAGGGTTGTAGCTAATGAGAGTGTGTTTTATAGTGCTGTGGGTGGGTCAGTGTGGTGTGTGTATGAATGTCAGGTGTGTGATTTTCGTTTTGGCCAATGTTGTGTTATGTATTTAGGTGCCCATTCTGAGCATGCCGGAGTGTACTACCACTGGTTTACCGCCATTGAATGTCTGCTGTGGTGATTCGTGGATCATATTGTGGTGGCTGTTGTTTTGTTGGCATAACAGTATGGGTGTTCATACCAACACTTTAACAATGACCTTTGGGCTGGCGGATATGTGTTTGTGGCACTATTCTGTCAGTTTAGTGTGTGTGTCTCATAATATGGCAAATGGATTTTCATCACCGCAACGGTATGTTGGCTGCCGTCACCGCAGCGGTAAGCAGCCTTTACCGCCAATGTGATAATAAGGGCCTTGAGACTTCATTCTGAAAAAATATAATTTGAATGAGGATTTTTTCTTTTACGTTACCATAGCATTGTTTTGTTGCTCTATTGACATATTTGGATTTTTTATAAATATGATTTTATTCAGGTTTGGCAACTTTTATAGAAACTGTTTCCTGTCATTCCCAACTATGTTTATTATGCTGCACTATAAGGGTGAGCAAGATTGTGCTATCCACTTAGGACCAAATGTTCCATCACACATTTTTATTTTTATCCTGTGCCACTTCTTAGGTCTGACCTTTCAGTTTTACTAACAATAGAAATATAAAACACTCAGAAATTGGCATGCTTAGCAAGTCCTCATCATTCATTGGTCTGTTTTTGTGTTCTTTACATATTTCTTTCACCCTCTACAGTACATACTGCATAGGGTAGTGGGCCAGATGACTTCAGCCACTAGCTAACCTCACTGTGACTGATGGTATTCTGCTCTTTCATTGGGAGCACATCGGACACAAAGTAGTTTCCTTCAATTGCAGAATTAACATGACAATATCAGGTTTTTAAACTTTTAAATCCAAAAATATTTTGTTGCTAACCATGTTTTTTCTATGAAAGTATATTGGCGGGGGTCCCTCAGATGCCCAACAATAAAGTTTTACAGAAACCATTGGAAAACAAAACAAGCATTTGCAAAACTAAAAGGGTGGTACCAAAGCAGACTTAGAGGCTTTGATAATGCTTCTTAAATTTGCATGACAGACCTTCACATTCTATGCACTGAGTATACAGAATCCCATTGAAATTGAGGTCACATATCCCCTTTCCCTTTTTCTCTCCCAACAGGAACTGAAGGCTTACATGATAGTAATGCAGTCTCCCTGTTCCTGAAACCCCCAAAATTTCCTTCTCCACCTTTGACTACCCTGGATTCTCCATCCTTCTCTCAACCTCCCTGAAACACTCTTTTCCATCAGTACTATGCTGATACTTACCATATATTCCCACTCCCTTGCATAACTCAAGTCCCTTCCCTACTAATTCCTTGTAAAACGACTCCGTTGATCTACTCTCTGCTGTAGACTCTGTACTTTTATTGCTCTGTGGCAATGTTTGTGCTATATAAATGACATACATGCTTCCAAGCATATGTATTTCCATAAATAAATTGTGGAATTTCTGAAGTGGTTTTCTACTGAGTACAAATAGGCCACTGGAGTACTTTGCATGGATTGGGGTTGGCCTAGAATAAGTGATGCTGCAGTATGCAGAAGCAGTTTTGGTCTCTTTTATTACAGTGTGTACACATGGGTATTTGCGTATGAGCAGTAGCAGCCCACCTAAAATGCCCCCACAAACTTCCTGTAAAGAAAATATTAAAATGCTAGATATTCTGTATTACCTCCAGACTAAAGTAAAATTAAATAACTATTGTGCCCACTTTTTTACAAATTATAAGCTTATTGTCATTCCAAAATCTACAAAACAAGCATTGGCAAAGCCTATGGGAGAGCCATTTGTTTTTGCAATGTGCTTTAGCCACGTTGCACACCAGTATGGCTGCTGTTGAAAATGGATAAAAGTTAGTGGTATAAAGGAGAGTAGAGTGGAGTGAAGTAGAGTGGAGTGTCATAAAGTGGAGTGACGCAGAGTGTAGAATAATGTCATAGAGTGGAATAGAGTGTCGTAGAGTGGAATAGCGTACAGTGGAGTAGAGTGTCAAAGAGTGGAGTGGCGTAGAGTTTTGTAGAGTGGAATGTCATGAACAGGTGAGTCTTAGAGTGGTATGGAGTGGAATGGCACTGAGTGGAGTGGTGCAGAGTGGAGTAGCAGACTGGAGTGGAGTGGAGTAAAGTGGAGTGGTGTAGAGTGGAGTAGAATGTTGGAGAGTGGAGTGTTATAGAGTGGAAAGATATGGAGTGGCATGGAGTGGATTCGAGTAGAGTGGAATAGAGTTGAGTTGTAGAGAGTGGAGTGCTGTAGAGAGGAGTGGTATAGAGTGGCATAGAGTGGTATGGCACAGAGTGGAGTGTCTCAGAATGGAGTGGCGTAGAATGAGGATGGGGTGGACTCAAGTAGAGTGACGTAGAATGGCATAAAATGGAGTGGCTTAGTGTGGAGTAGGGTAGAGTAGAGTAGAGTAGAGTGTCATAGAGTAGAATGGCAAAGAGTTGCATAGAGTGGATCAGAGAGTTGTAGAGTGGAGTGGCATAGAGTGAAGTGGTGTTGTAAAATGGAGTGGAGTAGAGTGGAGTGATATAGAGTAGAATGTTATGGAGTGGAGTAGAGTTCAGCACAGTGTCATGCAGTGGCAGAGAGTGGAGCAGAGTGTCATAGAGCGGAGTATCATGTAGTGGAGTACAGTGTTGTAGAGTTCATACAGTTGTATGGAGTGGTATAGAGTGGAGTGGCATAGAGTGGATTAGAGTGCCATAGAGTGGAGTGGCATAGAATGGAGTAGAGTTGAGTGGCATTGACTGGAGTAAAGTGACGTGAGGTAGATTGTCGTAGAGTGGAGAAGAGTGTCTAGGGTGGAGTGGCGAAGACTGGGGTGTTATAGAGTGCCATAGTCTGGATTGGCACAGAATGAATGGCATAGAGTGGAGTAAAGTAGAGTAGAATGAAGTAGAATGTAGTGTCAGAGTGATATTGATTGAAGTTGCATAGAGTATAGTAGAATGGAGTTGTATGTAATAGACATTTTAGAGTGGAGTAGATTGTAGTGGTGTAGAGTGGAGTGGCATATAGTGGAGTGAAGCAGTGTGAGGTGGGGTTGAGCAGAGTAGAGTGTTGTGGAGTGTTGTAGAGTGGAGTTGCATAGAGTGTTATGGAGTGCCATAGATTGGAGTGGTGTAGCGTGGGATAGAGTGCAGTAGATAATAGTGTTCGAGAGTAGTCTAGAGTGGAGTGGTGTAGAGCGGTGTGGAGTAGAGCGGATTAGAGTGGAGTGACATAGAGTTGGGTAAAGGAGCATTGAGTGGCGTGGAGTGGTGTAGAGTGGAGTAGCAGACAGTGGTGTAGAGTGTCAAAGAGTGGAGTGTTGTGGAATGTAGTAAAGTGTCATGGACTTACATAGAGTGGAGTATCGCAGAGTACAGTGTCATACAGGAGAGTAGTGTTGAGAGGCATAGAGAGGAGCAAAGTGTTGTAGAGTGGAGTGACAGAGTGACATTGCGTGGAGTGGAGTGATTCATGTGATAAGTGCTGGTTCAAAGGTGCTTTCTCTGCTTGTAAGTTGAATAAAAAAAAGACGAAACCAAAGAAAGAGAGTGTGTGCGTGTTTTCAAAATAAGTGAAACCCAAATCTTTCCATAGCCCCTGTGTGTGTGTATTCTAGATGAATGAAACCTAAATCTTCCCAAAGCTATCTGGAGTGAGTCCAGCTGGCAAAATTAATCAAGCTGAGCTCCTGCTAACCAAAGAAGACAAAAGAAGTGAGAGTGACGGAGACATCAAACAATGGTAAGTAATAGGAGGGCTCTAAGCCCTTTTTTAGGTTTGTATAAGATCTAAAAGATATTGAAGACACAGCGCATAAGCACAACAGGATATTATGCAATGCAGGCACACCACCCCTGCATTAGTCTTCGATCAAACATCTGCAATGCCCTTTCCCTTATACTATATAGATGAATATCTTATAATGCACCTTTACCAACTGAAGAATTTGTATGGCTCTCACAATATCTGCATTTATTCATTACAGTGTATTTTCATTACAGAGGTGTAACTTACCATACCTTCTTTACACTAAGTCAGGCCCCATAACATGTATAGTAATGCTGCATTTTACTCAGACACATACTCTGAATTATTTTTCGACAGCTTGATGTGTCTCTATTTTCATTGTGTTACAGGTGTGAATAACTACCTTATTTTCTCTATAAACAACTAGGCTGTTTGTGTCCCTTTTACAAACACACATAAACAAGCACACTAGTGGTGACATCGGAGAATCTTCTGGCGCTAAGGTTTGTGTTGTTCTTCTACATTGATTCACCTACACATCAGTGATCTAAAACATTTAGGTTGGATTGGGCACTCGTAGTGCCAATTACATCATAGTTGGGGGAACATGCTCTAGCCATGATCTTCATTATCACTGACATTTCTTTAAGTGAAAGACAGGTATGTAAGGTGAAGTAGATAGGGAATTGCATGAATTCCTGCTCTTCTGCATCATGGTACGCTTCCGCCTGGCCTCTCTAATAGCTGTTCCAAATGTACGGCAAATGGTGCCACAGTTGGGACCGATCCTCCTACCAGATCACACAACATAAACTCTGTAATTTTTAGCTATCTTAGTCTTGTACAGACATCTCTTAAATGTTGATCCTACAGAGAGATTTGATCTGCCTTTTCTCTCACCCATTGGGTGCCCTGGATGTAACGGTTATGTCCTGGGCAGCACCATTCGGGTGCCCAGGACGTAACCGTTATGTCCAAATAGGGGCCCTCGGGGGAAGCACTAGCGCTCCCCCTAGGGGCCTCGCACCCCGTCCCCTGGGCATGGATGGAAAGGGAATCGTTTCCCCTTCCATCGCCACGCCCTTTACCCCTCTTGGGGCATCTGATGATGTCACTGACCTCATCAGAGGCGTTCCCCTCCGCGCTGGAAGCTGAGAGCTTCCAGCGCAGATCGGAGGAGAAATGCAAAAGCATTTCTCCTCCGATCACATGGAGGTGCCGAGAGAGGCATCAAAAAGGAAAGGCCTTTCCTTTCCTTTGATGTCTTTCTCAGCATTTCTGCTTTGATTTGGGATATGACAATCCCGTTTAATGAACTGACTGCCATCTCGGGATGGACATTTAAAAAGGCATATTTCTGCATCTGTTTGAAAATTCAAGGACCCAGATTTATGATAAATGATGCACAATTGTGCTACTGTACTTGTCAGTCAGAAATTGTAATACAAGCTACCATCATTCCCTAACTCCATCAGTGCGCCATATTAAAAAAATTATGCACAATGGCACTTAGGAATGGTTAGCACCCAAGAAAATGACATTAACCATTGCAACATGCCATAAGAAGAAATTACTGTAATGCTGCTAGACCTTTTTGAAGATATGTTTTTTTGATGCAAAACAGGATAGCGCCACATTTAACCGCATTAGCATAAAAAAAGTGAAAGCAGGAAAAAAACATTTGGGAAGACAAGATGGAGAATCCAGGCCAGGAGAGACCCTAAGGAGATCCCAATCAGCCAAGTACCAGCCAGGAGGGTCCAGCAAAGTCCCAGGAGAAGGAGAAGAAGAAGCAGAAGTGTGGCTTTAGTGAGGAGGAGCATGAAGTCATGGTCAGAGAAGTGACAGAGCACCAACACCAGCTCTTCGTCACCTCCAAATTGCCTATCAGTAGGAGAGAGGCCATATGGCAGGCAATATAACCAAAGTCAACAGCGTGGCAGAGGTGAGGAGGACTGTCACCGATTGCAAGCACTGGCACGATTGCAAGCACAGAACTAAGGAGAAACTGGCCAGGAACCGAAAGGGAGCACTGCAGACTGGAGGTGAAAGTCCCACACCACAGGAGGACCTGGATGAGCTGGAGGAGATAGTCGCAGCTGTCATCCCGGAGGAGCTGGTCACGGGAATCGCAGAACACCGCAGACTACCAAGAACTACCACAAATGCAGGGTAAGTTGCAGGGGGGACTATCTGGAATCTCACAACTGGAAGAAGGGGGAAGCACGTAGGACACACTCAATGTATGCTAAAGGGTGGCATCGGGACGCCTAGGCCCTGGATCAAAATGCCCCATTGCCACCCAAACCACACTTGTACTGATTCTCTGGTTGCACAATGCACTCCAACATATACACTACGTGGACATAAGCCACTTACTATGGCTTTACATCACCATGTAAATGTGCCGCACATTGCTAGGAAGGGACAAGCAATTAGTGTGGCTGTGCCACAACAACACCCATTGCATATTGACAGATCCAACACAACATGTTCATCAGAGACTGGGACTGAATTCAGTACCATCCCAGGGGTGGTGTCAGGGAGCCGCAACAAAGCAAGATGCTTCTCTTCCCTTCTCATGTGTGCTGTATCCTGCAGCACACATGGAAATGCTACCTTGCCATAATTACTTGTACATGTTCAGGAAGGGACACCTGAATATAAACAATCTATCCCCTCAACGCAGGCACCCCTTCATCACGGTGCAATGATGCCTGTATTGGTGCAGGGAGAACAAATCTGCACAGGCATAGGGGGAATTGCAGGTTTGTGCCATATTCATGTAAAATGGCACATTCCTGTGTTTCCAAGCTGGTGCAGCGCTGTGCAACGCATATTGCTGCTGCTCTGAGCTAGTTCACTTGAGAAAAAATCAGGCCCTAAGTGTGCAACCTGTGGAATGCAAACCATACATGGTGGACCAACAACAATTCTCACACACCTCCATACGTCATTTGGGAATGGGTACAAATGTAAACTCATACAACACATGGGGCATGTCTGTGACCATCATTTGCGCAAGTAGCTGCAATGTCACCATCTAACAAGATTTAGGGGGTAATTATGACCCTGGCTGTCACTAGACTGCCAGGGTCACGGTTGCGGTCTGACCACCACCAAAGTGGCGGTATTATGACCGTGGCGGCGAATGTCCTAATGAGGGCCTTTATTTTAATTAACAAAGTCCCCGTAAGTGCCATATACCTCGAGTTTGGTATCAAGTTAATTGTTATAATAAAACCCACAACTTACAATTGTTGGATTTAATATAGCTAGTTTAGGTAAATAGTTTTAAAACTCTGCCTAAAAGTTGCCAACTTCAGCTCTGTAATGCCCTTTTCTGATTTGCCAGCCTCGGGCAGCCTGGCCAGACTGTCTTGATGAGGTGTGAGGTGGTCTGGGTCGAACAAAAAGGATGTGCTGGGGGAGAAGATTTGCCTCAGCAGATGGTGAAATAAGAAGAGGGGAGAGCAGCCAAACTGGTCTTCAAGGGCAGGGAAGGAGATTTGGAGCAGCTCAGCACCTCCCTCACATCCTGCAACCCCAGAGAATTAGGTGCCCTCTTGATTAGATTAGTAGAGGGCAGGAGAAGGCTGTGTTTAGGATTTTTGTAGCCACACCAGTGGGTGGGCTAGGCCAGATCTAACCTCCAAAAATCACTTTCAGCCATGTTGGAATTTTGAGGACTGTTGCTCCCTAGGATTGGGTTTTGCCACACTTCCCAGGAAGTGGTCATCAAAGGAGGAGGGAGCTTGCCTGTGATTAGATAACCAGGACCCTCCTGCTTTCCACCCAGAAGCAAGGATAAATATGGCAGAGCTGCACCCACACATCAGATCCCTTCAGGAAACAAGACAAAGAAGAAGAAGGACTGCCCTGCTGAACCTCTGACCTGCACCTGGACACTGCACTCTGAAGGACTGTACCAGCTGCACACTTGGGCTTCACCACTAAAAGGACTTTGCCTTTCTTTTACTGCTTCAAGAAGGGATTCCCTGTTTGCTACAGGTGCAAAGGAGCTGCCCAGAGTCCAATGCATCAAGTCCTGCAAGCAGAGCTCAGCTAACCAGCACCCAGTGGCCATTTGAGGATTCTGACCAGGTGCATTCTGGGAATTGTAGTCCCAACTTCCAAAGAGCAACTTAGAGATTCTGGAACGTTGGATCCAGTTGTGGACAGTTCAAAACCCCAAAAAGGACCTCTGGAAGAAGATCCAAAAGTTTGGAGACATTTGGAGCAACTCCATAAGTTGAAGAGATGCATTGTGGGAATTGTAGTCCCAGACCCCAAGAGGCAAACCAGAGCCTCTGAATCCTTGCCTGGTGCTGTGGACCACTTTCCTGAATCAAGAAACACTTTTGAAAGTAAAATAGTAATATCTCTGGTTCCCCTTATCCGATTTTAATCATTTCAGTGTCATTTTAAAGATAAAAATGTAATCTAATTTCATTAATTGGAGTTGGATTTTTATTGTGTGGACCTAAGTGGAGGTTAGTGGCCTGTTGCTAAGTTTAGGTACTTACCTGACCTTACCAATTATCCACTTTCCAACATTTTTCCTGGGCAGTGCTGGGATCCAGTGCTTGTGTTTAATATCACACTACAGTTTTAAGTGAAATAAGTTCAAAATTGACCTATAGCAAAAGTATTTTTTATTTTTCAAATTTGTACTATTTTTCTCATTACTTCATTTTTTATTTTTCTAATTTGTTCTGATCAATTGGTGCCAAAGTTTTAGTGACACAAAACTTAAGGGAGACCAAGAAGCTTGATCCGGCTAGCCTACCCACACCCACTGCAGCTGAGCTTAGGGTGTTGTTCCGAAAGAGTAGATAACCTGCTGCCAACAATCTTAGGATGGCTATGATGGTCAAGTCCTTTGAAGCCTGGGTAGGGCAGATGGAGGCAGAGAAAGCTTCAGATGTAGAAAAGGAGAGGGAAGACGTCTTCTCCAACCTCCAGGAAGAGGAGGATGATTGCCAAACTGTAATTTCAGCAGCTAGGGCCCCATCCAGTGCTAGTGGGAGGGAAGGGTTGTAGGAGGCTGGCCTGGTTTGTGCTGGGTACCTATGGTACTTACACCTTATACCAGGTCCAGTTATCCCTTATTAGTGAAATGTAGGCAGTGTCTAGAAGCCAGGCTCTCTAGATAGAGGTAGCTGTGTATGAGCAGCCAAGGCTTATCTAGTAGGGAGTACTAGAAAACCCCAAAGGTAAGTACTAGAACCCCCACTAGTGCCCAGGAAAGCAGGAGTAAAATGCAGTAACTGTCCCAGAACACACACAGACACGAGAAAGAAGATTATGCAAGAACCAGAAGAGACTGCAAGACACCAACAGTGGATTCCTGGACCTGAGGACCTCTGGAAGAAGGGGACCAAGTCCAAAAAGCAGAGAAGAGTCCAGGGAGAACAGAGGCCCCTGCTAACCCAGAGGAAGGTGCAAAAGAAGAACCACCAGTGAACAACAACAGTCAGAATTGCACCCAACAAGACGGATGCCGGTTCCTGCTTGGTGCAAGTGATGTTCCACGCCAGATGGAGGATTGCAGTCTGGTTTGCGTTGCTGGAGTCTGCCAACAAGCCTTGGCTCACACAAAGCTCGCAGTTAGCAGAAAATGGCGCTGCCCGAGACGAGGAAGGACCAGGTGGACTCTACCCATGAGGGGGAGTCAGAGGTGGCTCTCAGCAAATCAGAGAGACTTCAGAACACCAGGCAGCATGCACAGGAGTCCAACAGCATGGGGACAAAGGACGTGTAAAAGGAGGTCCACACAATACTATGACAAAGGCTCCCATGCTGCCTTGGAACCACTCAGGAAGATGTGCGTCGCAGGATAGAGTGCTGGGGGCAGGAGCTACAGGATGCATGAAGAACTTTGTGGAAGGATGTCAACAAGCCTTGGCAACTACAAAAAACACACGGTGAATGGGGGTACTGTCTTACGTGGGGAGGCAAGCTTCAGTCAACCACCCGTGATGCAGGATCCATGCAGCTCAGCAGGAGAGGGCATCCACGCAACCGGTCGTCGTTGCAATAGGTGCCTTCTGAAGCAGAGGAGTGACTCCTTCACCTCAAGGGAGATTCTTTCACTCTTCTGGTGCAGGCTGAAGACGGGCTGTCCTCAGAGGATGCATGACCGGGAAATAGTTGCAGTTGCTCGCAGAAGCTGAAGATACAATGTTGCAGAAGGTGTCTCCCTTCTTTGTTGTAGTTTGTAGAGTTCCTGGAGGGTGCAGATGCAGTTTCTTCAGTGAGACGTTTATGTGGAGAATGCAGAGGATTCATGCTGAAGTCTTGCAATCTGAATCTGAAGAACCACCCAAGACAGAGAAATCCTAAATAGCCCTGAAAGGGGTATTAGTCAGCTAAACAGGAGAGCACCTATTAGGGGAGGGTTCTGATGTCGCCTGCTGGCACTGGCCACTCAGATGCTCCCAGAGTTCCCAGCCAACTTGGAATCCAAGATGGCAAAACCCAGGAACCCTCTGGAGGAGCTCTGAGCACCACCCCTGGGGTGGTGATGGACAGGGGAGTGGTCACACCCATTTCCTTTGTCCAGTTTCATGCCAGAGAAGACACTGCGTGCATTTAACTAATAAGGGATAACTTGACATGGTATAAGGTGTTAGTACCATAGGTACCCACTACAAACCAGGCCAGCCTCCTACATGATTCCAACGTGTTTGATACTGAACATGTCTGTGTTCGGAATTACCATTAAGTAGCTGGACATAGGTAGTGAACTATGTTCAGTACACGGGTAAAATGGCATCTCCGCACTCATGAGGTCCAGCAAAAAGGTCCTGGAGGTTGTGGGGACACCTCTGCTAGTGCAGGGGTGCCCTCACACACAGGTTCTTTGCACCCTGCCTTCAGGGCTGGAGTGCCTGCTATAGGGGTGCATTATAAGTGACCTGGTGCAGTGTGAACGGCAGCGAAAGGGTGCATGCACTCTTTCACGCAGGCTGCAATGGCAGTCCTGCAGGTGCCTTTGCATGGGCTCCCTATGGGTGGCAAAATATATGCTGCAGCCCATAGGGATCCCCTGGAGCCCCAATGCCCTGGGTACCTAGGTACCATATACCAGGTGCTTACAAGGGGGCACCAGTATGCCAATTGTGGGTGAAATACTGAGTTACCAGTATGCAGCAACCATAATTTAAGGGAGAGAGCATAACTATTGGGGTCCTGATTAGCAGGATCCCCAGAGACACAGTCAAACAGACTGACAAACAGGCCAAAAGTGGGGGTGTAATGGATCCACCATTACAACGGACTGCGGGCCCTGCAACAATAGAACACGGACGAGTTCCCCAGGGGAACGCCGTGGTGGAAACCACCTGACTTGTCTCCCGGAGGCACAATAGGGAGAAGATTCTCCCAGGAAGATGACGGTTTCCAGGGTCCTAGAAAAAGCCGGCCGCGCCAGATGAAGAAGATGAAGATGCTCACCTTGTAGTGAGGAGAGGAGAAGATGCACACAATGCAACGAGGAGAGAAGATGCAGGACCAGTTTTGGAGAAGCCAAAGGAGCGGAGATTGGAGATTGGAGATGGCGAGACGAGAGGAACAAGAAGAATCGGAAGCAGGAACCAAGAGGTCCAGGGACCTTATTATCATTGAGCAGCCAAGCCCTCCTGGAGGACATGGCTGCACAAGGTACAGCGCTATTTCAAGGAGGGAAGGGCCGTACTAAGAAGGGTGAGGGGAGGAAGAGAGAGACAGTAAAGAGGAGTTAGGACTTCCTGGTAGCACCCCCTACTTAAAACATACAAACCTGATGGGCGGTGGAAGCAGCCTGACATAAATTGTATGAGAAGCACTATTTTTTTTTTTGTGAAGCACCTTGATTTAAATACCCCACTGACCTCCATATACGCCTCCCTAGTGACCCTAACCCGATAGTACATGCTAGACACACTTACCTGAAGTCAGTTCTTGTTCTTACTTCAGAGGAGAAGGTGTCACGCACTTCAGTACTCCCTGGAAGACTTGCAGGCACCAGACCAGACCTAAAAGAGAGGAAAAAGAAGAACAGAGGATAAAAGTTCTTCTGATCACCACCTAGAGACATACAATAAAAACAAATACCTTGTGAACAACCTTAGTAGAACTGTGTTACTCCTACCTAACCCCTTACGGGGGTAACCAAGCTAGAAAGAGGCTACTTTACCACAAGTGTCTGTGGCATCAGACCAAGAGGAAGCAGAATTTGACCTCAGGGAAAGGGAACTTGAGGCACAGGTAGCCCTCATAGCTTTGGAGGCAGAGAAGTTGGCCCTAGAGGAGAAGAAGTGGGCAAAGATTGAACAGAGAGATTGTGGCAGCGACAGAGAAGTGGAGGTGTCCATGGGTGGGGATTCTGCACTAGGTTACCCGAGGCAGTTGTTCCTGCTTATGTAGAGGGGATGACATAGACAAGTGGCTGTAGGCCTTTGAAAGGGCTCTCCAAATGAGAAGGATTAAGCCACGATCCTGGGGCTCACTCCTATGGGAGTTGGTCCCAATATGTGGGAGGGATAGGCTCCTGATCCTGGGAGGGGAGGAAGCAGATTCCTATCCCACCATGAAGAGGTGTTTAACCAAGAAGTTTGGTCTGACCCCAGAGCAGTACAGAATTAAGTTCAGGGACACCCAGGAGGTCAATACCCAGTCTTGGGTTGACTTTGTAGACAACTCACTTAAGGCACTAAAGGTCTGGATACATGGTAACAAAGTAAATACTTACGAGGGGTTATACAATTTGATCATGAGAGAGCACATTTTGACCAAATGTATCCAAGAAAGGTTATGCTAGCATCCAGTGATCTCTAAGCTGACCCACCTCAGAGAGCTCGGGGAGGCAGCTGATGAGTGATTGAGAACCAGAGTGGTTTTCAAGTCCCAGAGAAGACTCCAAGAAAGGGGGGGTCAGGTCCCCAAAAACCTAATGAGGGAGGTGGTAAGCCCACCACCGAGACATCCTCTGTAACTCAGAACCCAAAGAAGGAGAGGAGTAAATCCCACTCCCATTCTGGCAAGCAGAGGCAGGGAGACCCAGGGTTAAAAAAGCTCTTGGACAATAAGACTTGCTTTGACTGTCAGCAGACAGATCACTCCAAAGAAGGTGGTTAGCACTGGGCTGTCTACTGTAGCCATGGAGGAGGACTCCTCAGATGATGAGGTCCTCATAGCACTGGGCTGGGAGACAAGACCAGATGGTAAGCTAGTTCTCTCTGAGGGTGGGAACTGGCACTTTCCCCCCATTCAGGTGAATGGGATCCTACTGCTGGCCTGAAAGACACATGTGCCAGTCAGACTATAGTGAGTGACCGGTTGGTGACCCCCAGATATGTATGTCCCAGGAGAGACTAGGAAAGTCAGGATAGTGACAGGTGAAGTCACCTCTAAATCTGTAGCTATGGTGCCCCTAGAGAGTGAGGGTATAATTGGCTGGTTTAGGGTGGTGGCCACTTCTCACCTTTCCTAGAATGTATCCTGGGCAATGATCTCCCAGAGGTGAGTCTGGTCCCAGATGAAACTGTCCCCCAGGATAACCCGCAACCCAAAGTCCCAGGGAGCCAGTCCCTACAGGTAGGAGACCGGGGTCCCCAAGAAAAGGGAAGACGAAAAAGAAGGGTGGACCACTCTTACATAGAGGCTCAGGGAGCCAAAGGCCTACTGCCCCAGTAGGGGGGAGCCCAGAATTGGTAAGGAATTGGGAAGGAAGTCCTGCGTAGTCAAGCAGCTGTCCAGATGCAGGGTGTTGCCCACACACTGACAGAAGGGAGAGTGGAAGGAAGATGTCTGCTGCAGGATGTGAAACCCCCCCACTCTAAACAGCAAGAGGGGTGCCAAGACCCCACAGTTACCCCTAAAGCAGCTCCCCCACCTGTCAGTGGAGCACTCAGGGTGTGGTTCTGGGTGCTGACAGCTGTCAGTAGCCTTTGCTGGGTGCTGGCCTTCATGGCAGCACTGCACTTGGCCTGGGAGGCAGACCCCAAGGTCAAAAGCAAAGTATACCCCCTGACCCTGTTGGTCATGGTGGGATTGCTCAAGTGTAGGTTGACCTCTTTGGTTAAGCTAGGTGTTGCTCTAGCAAAGTTAGGGATAGGGAAGGTGGCACCTCACTACCCCAGTTGGCAGAGAGAGAGGAGGAAGTCCCCCATAGAGGGACGTTACAGTTTAAAGTGGGTCCTTTCACTGTTGGGATGGGTTTACTACCCAGGTGGAGTGACCATGACAGGAGGATGTAAGGCAGAATAAGCTCTGCAAAGGGACAGCCAGTTTTCCTTACAGTCTTCCTCGCCTGACAAGCCAGGAATACTCTCCCAGGGTTGGGCTGAGTCTCCTGGGCATGGGTCTGGGGTGGGGAGCTTGTGTCTGAAGAGGCCCCCTAACTTGTTGCCCCCATTTTTCACTTTTTGCTGGTGTTTTCCTGACTCTGATGGTGCCCTGGGAACTGCTAACTAGGGACTTATAGCCAATTATAATTGGCCTCATTTGCATGCTCATTTTACACTGAGCATGCAAATGAGGCCAATTATAATTGGCTATGTCAACCTACCTATAAGTCCCTAGTATATGGGAGGGCATTTAGGTTTAGGGACCCCAGCATATGTAGTGTACCCTGCCTTGCTGCCTGCTTTTACATTAAAGTTATATGCAAATTCGACTTTGGAATTAAAAGTACTTCTAAAGTCTTAAACTACCTTATTTTTACATACAGGTCACCCCTAAGGTGCACCCTAGGGTTGGGTGCCATGTAACTATAAGCAGGGACCTTATAAAAACAGTTTTATAAATCCTGGTGAGGTAAATCATCCAAATAACACAGTAAATCACAGTAGTGCATGGCCTCCATAGGATAAAATGGGAAGACTTTATTTTAATAAACAAAGTCCCCTTAAGTGCTAGATACCTTGAGTTTGGTATCAAACTAATTGTATAATAAATCCCTCAATTTACGATTGTTGGACTTAATATAACTGGTTTAAGTAAAGAGTTTTAAAACTCTGCCTGAAAGTTTCAAACTTCAGCTCTGTAGTGCCCTTCTCGGATTGCTACAGATACAAAGTAGCTGCCCAGAGCCCCCTGCATCAAGTCCTGCAAGCAGAGCCCAGCTGACCAGCCCTCAGTGGCCATTTGAGGATTCTGAACAGGTGCATTCTGGGAATTGTAGTCCCAAGTCTTAAGGAGAAGCTCAGAGCTTTTGGAACCTTGGATCCAGTTGTGGACACTTCAAGGACCCAAAAAGGACAACTAGAAGAAGATCCAGAAGTTTGGAGACATTAGGAGCAACTCCATAAGTTGAAGAGGTTCATTGTGGGAGTTGTAGTCTCAGATCCCATGAGGCAAACCAGAGCCTCTGAATCCTTGTCTGGTGCTGGGGACAACTTTGCTGACTCAAGAAATACTTCTGAACATAAGTGTAACAGGGTCACCTCATGGGTGGCCTGAACTCTAGACTTTGTCCCTTTCCAGTGTGACCTTTTTATAACCCTTTGAGCGCTAGTTGCTTCTATGCGCTAGAAAGCATTAATTCTTAAAAAATCAAAAATCTTCTGTTCGCCTTATCCAATTTTAATCATTTTGGTGTCATTTTAAAGATAACAATTTAGGCCCTCATTACGACCCTGGTGGACGGCGGTATTTTGGAGAAAAGTACTGCCAACAGGCTGGCAGTACCATACCCCAAACTATGACATTGGCGGTTTAGCTCAAGCCAAACCGCCAATGTACCACACCGTCCGCCAAGGCAGTAACAGCCGCCGGGCTGGAGACTACAGTCTCCAGCCAGGCGGCTGTCACTGTCCCACCCGCGGGATTATGACGCCGCCTACTGCCACGGTTTTCGGGGCTTCCTTACCGCCACAAAAACCACGGCGGTAGGCACTATCAGTGACAGGGAATCCCTTCCCTGTCACTGATACAGGTCTTCCCTGCCCCCCTCCTCAGAGCCCTCTCCCACTCCAGACCCCCCGACATACACGCACATTCATGCATAATCATACACATGCATACACACACTCATACCCACATTCACCCACGCATTCATACATCCATTCACACACACATCCACACCCACTGACATACATACAAGCACACACGCATTTACGCAACACACAATATATGCACTCTCACATCCACACAAGCACACACATACCACATGCAACGCACACCCACATTCATGCACACACAAACATACACCCCCCCACACACACACAGCACCCTCCACCCCCTCCCCTGTCAGAGCACCCAACTTACCTGATTTCAGGGGGTCCTCCAGCAGGAGACGGGACGGGGCGCAGCAGCGTCCGCAGGCAGAACACCGCCAGAGCGTATCATGAGTCATGATATGATCTGCGGCCGTCTACTGGCATGGCGCTGCTGCCACCTTACCACCTTCTGCTGCCATGTCTGTAGCCGGAATTCCACCATCCTTCTGGCGGAATTCCGGCTACGGTCATAATATGGTGGTCGGCTGATAGCCACTGCATGGTCTTTCGGTGGCTGTCGCCATGGCGGTAGGCGGTTTTTACCCCCACTGTCATATTGAGGGCCATAATCTATTTTTATAAATTGGTGCTGGATTTTTATTGTGCTTTGTGTTTTACATATTTACTGTTTTGTGACTTAAAAATGCTTTATACACTTGTCTCCTAAGTTAAGTTTTGCCCTTCGTTGCAAGCTACCAAGGGTTGAGCTGGGTTTAATTTATGGAGACCTAACTGGACCTAAGTGGAGGTTAGTGGCCTGTTGCTAAATGTAGGTACTTACCTGCAATTACCAATAATTCACTTTCCAATAGCTATCCATTGTTGACCATCAGGGCCCAGAGGTAAGTGGACTACTGCGTACTTGCTCAACATTTGTATCATAAGACTAGTGAGGATCAAGTGGCCCTACAATTCCAGAATCCCTGTGCCATAGTCAATAGATTGCGCAATGTATGTAATTTACCACTTTGGCACCCCTGGTGCTATATCAAGCCTTGACTAGGCATCATGGATGCAAGGTGGGGGTCATCTGATAGGAGGACATGAAACTTCCCACTGTAAATTCTAAGGTTTGGCAAAGCATCATTCATGTGTCCTTGGGTTAACACCTGCTCAGAGCACGCATTACAAGGGGGCACACCATTGCTCACAGTGGGCCCACATGTACAGTTTGGCCAAAGCATGAACAGTACCTCTATGCTGTCTAGAGATCTTGTACCTATTGTCCCCTATCCTGTGCTATGTTGTGCAAAGTGGGTAATGCGGCATACACATGGTGGCTGTCTGGCTGCTCTAAGGGCCACAGTAAGATTGGCAATGAACTGGGTGCAGCTACAGTATTTCTATTTCTTGAACAACATGTGCATATGCATGTCAGACATCTTTGAAGTACCAGGTACACACTCGGCATTCACATTCTAGGCACACGTGATGCGACCAAGATCACTCACAAATATCATGATGGGCAGACCATGTTGGTAAATCTGCACACATTTAGCTTGCTACACACCATAGACATGTCCCACAACCTACTTGAGCAGAGTTGTATTCTCATTGTGTACTCAACTGACTGTTTTGGCCAGCACAATAAGGCTACTTGCACGACTGCTGCCTTACTTAAAATCTGAAGAGTAGTGAGGCAAAGGTGGTGCAAGTGTCTCCTAAATAAGCCACCAAGAGACTTCAAAACATGTATTTCATCTGTACTGTTTCCTGAGTAACTGAAAGCTACGTCTGGCACACAGTGCTGTCAAAAGTACTGTGACATGTATGTTGGCAACAGGCATGTTAATCAGATGAACAGCAGCTCAGACACATATCATGGTTGACATCAATGTATATGTGGGCATGCTTTCCTTTTCCTAACACCCACTATTCCAGAGCAGCACACGTTGGCACTTGTGCAAAAATCGACTCATACTCCATCCTCAACATAGCATCAGACATGATGTCTATATCCTAACTCAGATGATGTCATCTCATTGGTCACACAGTACAGTTCATCATTGCATTACACATATCAGACCCTCTCACACAAAACCCTGGAACGACACATGTGACGCACAAGGTGACACTTACTTGCTGCATTGAGGTCTTCAAATTAGGAAATTTCTCCAGTGGTGTATGGTGGAAGCCCACCTGAAATACATGACAGGAAAACATCGCTTAGTGTTTTTTGGACATTTCTGTGCATGGACATTTTCACATTCAACTTTTTAATCTGAATAAGCAAGTCAACTTAGTGGTAGGTCAGAACACCTGCCAAATGTGTGTAATCTGTCAGTGAGATAAAGGGACAGATAATGGAGACCCTGGCACCACCAAAGCATCAATTTCCCTGACGCTCCTGTGGTGCATTTCACTGCACCATATATACATGGATTTGTCATGTAACTTTTTTTGCGTTACACCTCTATGTCCATATCGGGCAGGCAGCATGACACAGTATTCTGCATCAGAGGGGCATGAAATGGTTGTTGCAGTGGCCGTCCCATTGTAACACCCATTGCTTTTGATCCTGCCACAGATGTTTAAGAAACCTTACTGATTATCATCGCTAAAAGACAAACACCTGCCCAGAGGTGGTGTGAGCATAGCAAAGTGTGAGGAATGCCTTGATACATCCTTGTGTCTTATCGCTAATATGTGTGTGCCTTTCAAGGCACACACATTAGAGCTAAAATGCCATGGCAGTTTCATCATGTTCACGTAGTTGTCCCTCCTGCACTTTACCTGAATAACATTAAGGATGTCTTGCCAAAACTGTGTGGGAATCCATTGTCACCATAGTAGACCATTTATGTCAGAACAGGATTCCAACTTGCGCATATACCCTCCCCTCAACACAGACACACTTGCACTGTGGTCCAAGTATGCCTGCGTTGGCGCAGGCTTCTGAGTAATGTGCTAGTGCTGCCGCAGATGCAGGCCTGACCCAATCTGTCTGTAAAACGAGGCAGGCCTATGGTGCAAATTCAGCACATGTGTGTCAGATAATAGAAACATTATGGGGTGTATGTGAAACACAATGTACACAAAGAGGTATGTCCAAGTAGTTTGGACCCAGTGCCTAGCTAAGCTCCCTTAAATGCTGTTGGTCAAAGACACAAAGGGGCAGATTTAAGGAAAGTGCTGCTCCACCTAGTGCCTCGCAACTGTCCTTGCACCCCTTAGCACCCCTCTTTCCCCCACCAAGTGTGCACTGTCTGAAATATACAGCATACCATGCCACAGGGTAGGGGGCAATTGCATCATTTCATATAAATGCACATTATGTGCTCAGCAGGAGTGACACCAAAATGTTTGCACTACTCCTGCAGAGTACATTGGGGACCATAATATATAAAGGTATGCCCCCTCTTAATGCCTGCTGTGAGCAGGCGTTCAAAGTGCGTGAACAATGGTGCTAGGAAATATAACGTTATTCCCTGACCCATTTATTTCCCCACCCCCCTTTTACAGGGGTAGGCCCCACTCCAATACATGATGGCCGGTGCATTCATCATGTTGCACACGGCTTAATAAAGTGGCGTTATGCATGCATCGTACCACTTTGTTAATGTGGCACTCCAGCCCTGACTTAGCGTTATTTCTGAATTTCACAATGACTAGGTGGCGATAGGGTCTCTTAAATCTGGCCCACAACAACCTGTTCTGTCCTTGAAAAAACATGCTGCATTTAACCTCATGGCTGCCTGTCATGCACATACAAATAAGGATGTTGCAATGCAATTGGGGTGCTTACCAACTGGTCAACGAATCTGTATCGCTAGGCGGTCCAGTAGATCCTGCTCCCGTGCTATCAGGTCAGCCTAATTGTGTTTCAACTGGTGGTCTGTGCGCACTACTCCAAATATTCTGCATAGGGGGTGGAGCACCTTGCCCCGCTGCAGCTTCCGTGCCTCTGTGAGGTCGTCCTGGATCACGTAGACACCCAAAACTAGCATCATCGGAAGGTAATGCTGCACCAACCACGTGAACCTTCCCAATTCATCAGCTATCATATTGCCCTCCCTTTCCCAGACATTATGCAATATGTGAAACTACTGAAATAACAACCCCCCAAAAAATAATCAATAAACTACCCCACCTTCCCACAACAAACTATGCAAACACCCCACAAAACAATCACAAAATACAGGACCACAACACTACAAAAGACTGAGGAAAAAACAAAAAGCACACAACAGCAACAGGACACAGCACAAAATTCTCCATTAACACCAATGCTCCACCAGCACCAGCTCCACAAACCCTCACAGACAAACAGACTGTGAACTGAAAGCGAATGCACTGTGCCATGTATGCAGCCAGGAGGTCCTGTTTAATCACTTCCTGGCCTGTGCGTCACGTTTTCTGACATGCATTGTTTTTGTTGACGTATGACGGTCATGCATTGATTTTTCAACATTGAGGCTGACAAGGCCCAAACTTTTTCCTTCCTCCTTTTCATTTTCTGAACTAACGTTTGCTGGCTTTAGGACTCTGGACTCTTTACTACTTCTAAGCAGTGCTAAAGTATATGTGTTCTCTCCCTAAACATGGTAACATTGGCTCATACACAATTGGCATATTTAATTAACTTGTAAGTCCCTAGTAAAGTGCACTACATGTGCCCAGGGCCTGTAAATTGAATGCTACTAGTGGGCCTGCAGCACTGGTTGTGCCACCCAGATAAGTAGCCCCATAACCATTTCTCAGGTCTGTCATTGCAAAGCCTGTGTGTGCAGTTTCACTGCCACTTCGACTTGGCATTTAAAAGTACTTGCCAAGCCTTAAACTCCCATTTTTTCTATATATAAGTCACCTCTAAGGTAGGCCGTAGGTAACCCATAAGTCAGGGTGCTATGTAGGTAAAAGGCTGGACATGTACAAGTGTGTTTTATATGTCCTGGTAGTTGAAAACTCCTAAATTCGTATTCCACTACTGAGAGGCCTGCTCCTTTCATAGGATAGCATTAGGACTGCCCTCATATACTGTTTGAGTCGTAGATTCTTTTTTTGTTTGTGTCCTCATTCTCCATCACAATCTGACTCAGGGGGGAAACCCTTGGAAGGCAGGGAGACCAACTTCAACTCTATACCTCTCCCCGGTGGGAAAGTACATGTCCTCTCTCCTTAGAAACATGGTAACATTGACTCATGCCCAATTGGCATATTTAGTTTACTTGTAAGTCCCTAGTAAAGAGCACAACATGTGCCCAGGGTCTGTAAATTGAATGCTACTAGTGGGCCTGCACCACTAGTTGTGCCACCCACATAAGTAGCCCCATAACCATGTCTCAGGCCTGCCAATTGCAAGGCCTGTGTGTGCAGTTTCACTGCCACTTCGACTTGGCATTTAAAAGTACTTGCCAAGCCTTAAACTCCCCTTTTTCTACATATAAGTCACCCCTAAAGTAGGCCCCAGGTAACCCATAGGCCAGAGTGCTATGTAGGTAAAAGGCAGGATATGATTATATGTGTGTTTTATATGTCCTGGTGGTGGAAAACTCCTACATTCATTTTCCACTACTGTGAGGCTTTCTCCTTTCATAGGATAACATTAGGGTGACTCTCATATACTGTTTGAGTGGTAGATTCTGATCAGAAAGGGGTAACCAGGTCTTATTTAGTATGGCCAGAATGGTAATAGAATGGATTTTATGTTATTATTTTAGAAATGCCACTTTTAGAATGTGAGCATTTCTCTACACTTAAAATCCATCTGTGCCTTACAGCCTGTCTCCAATCAACTTCTGGGCTGGGCTGGTTGACAGCTCCCTTGTGCATTCCACCCAGACAACCACAAACATAGGATGCTCAGTGACATCTGCATACTGAATAGGCCTTCCTAGGCTGGAATGGTGGAGGGCCTGACACTTACATTTCAAAGGCTAGTGGCATGCCCTCACACAATGGACTACCAAACCCCCTACTGGGACCGTGGCAGACAGACCTGTACTGAAAGGGGAACTTGTGCACTTCAAAACCACTCTATGAAGTGTTCCCCACTTCAAAGGCATTTTTGAGTATATAAACTGCGTCCCTGACCCCAACGGATCATACACTTCTGGATACGAACTTGCAACCTGTCAAGAGGAACTGACTGGCTGCCCAAAAGGAATCATCTGGACTGCTTTGCTGAGAAGGACTGCTGCCCTGATGTTTCCCTGCTGATTTCTGACTTTGCTGAGAAGTGCTCTCCAAGGGCTTGGATTGAGGTTGCCACCTGTTTTCTGAAGTCTCAGGGCCGAAATGAATTAATCTCTTCTGGAAACTCCTTGTGCATCAACAATTGACTCACTGCATGCCTTAAATGATGCACAGTCATTTTGAGACCGAGAAATCGCCGCACAACTGAGCCGGAGCGACACAGCACGACTTTTCAAGTGAAGATTTGATGCAGCGCCTGCCTTGTGATCAGAAATTCGACTCACAGTCCTACCAGATCAATGCACAGCGAACTGGAACAACGCAGCTGATTCCCTGAGTGGAAAATCGATGCAGTGTCTGCCGTGCAACAGAAAATTTGAAGCCATCACCACACCGGATCAAGACAAAGCATGTGACTTCTTCCCACACGCCCAGGATTTCCCCACATCGTCCCTGGGCATCAAAAAGATCCCTGTATTGCAGTGAGGAACCAAACTGCATGCCAGAAAACAACGCAAGGCCCCTTGCAGCACGGAAAGAAACAACGCATTGTCTGTGCCACGTCAGAAAATCCAACGCAGACCCTATTTTTCCATGCATTTCCTCCTCTGCAGTCTCATTGCAGGTTATTGTTGATGCAAAGCAGGTACTTTGTGTAAACAAGAGGCAACTGTTGATTTCTAAGAATTAAGACTCTTTTTAATCATGCAAAAGTGATATCTCAGCTCGTGCTTATTGAATATTTATCGTTTTGACCTTAATTTACCCTGATAAATATCATACATTTTTCTAAACCTGTGTGATGTATTTTTGTAGTGTTTTCCCTGTGTTACTGTATGATTTATTGCACAAATACTTTACACATTGCCTTCTAAGGTAAGCCTGACTGCTCAGTACCAAGCAACCAGAGGGTGGGCACAGGATAATATGGATTGTGCGTGACTTACCCTGACTAGGATTGTGGTCCCTACTTGGACAAGGGTGTATACCTCTGCCAACTAGAAACCCCATTTCTAACAAAAGGTATGTGTTACCATTATGTTTGTATGTGTGTGTGTGATGCATGTGATGACCAAAACCGTTTGCGTATGTGCATGTGGTGCTAGACTTTGTACGCATACATGTTACCACATGTGTACTAGGAATGTAGATATGAGATCTAACACATATTTTTGGGTCTGCCACATTCTAATGTCTAATTTTCAAATATACATATAACAAAAACATAGTAGATATGATGGGCTATGTCCAATACATGGTAATGCATGATACCCATGCCAAATCATACTCAGAGGATGCAGTGAACAATGGCTGGGTTGATTTCATGTTACACCTGGCAATGTGAGTGCATGTGTGTCCACGCTGAGGTGTGTTGTCAGATTCAGGCTTCATGATGCTCTGCTACACGTGCAAAATATAGTTCCCCATGCATCTATGATGCAGGAGATGGTGTACTCATGTGTTTTCAATGAAGACTGGTCTATGTCGTGTGTGTGGAAAGACATGTGTAGTGTCATCTGTGCAAAATTTACCACAGCAGTGTGTTAATGATATATGAAACCTCATATATCTACCTTCCTTCATGGACACATGTTAAACTTTGTGAAATGGCTGTGTAGTCACATCAGTCCCACCTATGTTTTCATATGTTGGAACACATCTGATGGTCATTTAAGTCTGTCAATGATCATGTGATACAAATGCACTTTCATTATTGGAAAGCTGACTTTTGTGCAGACTCCAACACACAATACCAGGCCTGTGCCATTTAAGTGGTACATGTGTGCTGGGATATCAGACATATGTGTGCATGCCACAAACTAGGTACTTACAATCGAGCACAACATGTTTGTTAGGACTGTCACATACAATGGCATACAACTGTGTAGCAGTGTTGCAGTCAGGCAATGATGGCAGCCTAGTGATCATTTATACTATGTGACTTTTTATGCCCACACAGATACATGGTCACATGTCTTGGTGCAGGTTACAGTGCTCCACTCTGCTCAGGCCACTGTGCACATGCATCAGACCCCTGACTGTGTCAAGAGTCAATATACCCTCAGCATTGGCATTAGGGGGTGTTTGATGGTGACCTATCCTCCTCATGATAGCTCTTCAGCAGAGCAATTTGCAGTCCCCTGCAGACTAACACATGCACATTTGTGATCAGGTGGCCTGGAATTTTCATTTTCGTTTGGAATACTTGATGTCAGGCTTGCCCTAGCATGTACAGAGGACTGGCTACTTGTACGTGTAGGACATGTCTGATCATTTGGCATGGTCTGACAGACATGGTAATGCATTCATAGTCATTTCTATGTGCAGCTTGGTTAGGGCCTGTATTTCTAGTGTAACTTGTAATTTGTGGACAACCCAAGGGATAGATGATGTCATCTGTCACTGTCTTCTGTCAAAATAGTATGCGATGGTCAACTACAACATGAGTGGGTTATGTACTGATGTAGGCATCCTCTCAGAACATATGTTGGGTGATCACATGGTGACAGTGTGTTTCACAGTCAGTATTGATCTCTGTGTGTACCTTCTTCATCATTTATGGCATATCTTGTTTGGAACAGATTAGGTCCTACATTGCTGGCATTCTTTTGGCTGCTTACACTTTGTACACATCTTCTACTGAAACATTTTCCGGTCATACATGGACAGGATGCAACGTGTGACTTGGGTAATTAGGAGATATACACATCTTCAACTACTGGCTACATAATAGTTTCCCTCCCATTTCCAGGCTTTGCAAGATCACATGACTTCCACACACAAATGACAGTACACCTGACACAGTACTGTGGTGAAGTCTCTAAATTACCTCCCCATGTTGTATCTCCAAGTATCTGTGGGATTCTCTCAGCTGTCCTTCCACATCCTTTGGTGTACATGGTTTGCACTAAATTCTGCATTCCACAACCTATGTCACTGTCACCATGAGTGCATCTTGTTGGTGAGTGAACTCATCTCAGCGCTGTTTTTATTTTTGCCACATGCAACAGATCTGTCTCCTTCTTTAGCCATACATTTTAGGATGGATCTGTGACATGTTTGGACATTGCTAGACATGCTTGCACATTCCACACCTGAGTGTCAAGTTGGAGACCTAGACAGTTTAGGCAATTTTGTCACTTTCTCTTGGTTAGGCATGTGAGTATCAAAGTTTTCATATGCAGTGTGTGATGGTATCATACAGACTATACTGGGTAACCTTGCTGACACATGTCAACCATTGCAGTTAATTGCAAACCCTTTCCTACCTAGGCCATACACCCATACATCAGTATTCAGATGTAAGTCCCGGTTAGCTGCAGGCATGTGTCAAGACAACAGATTTGTGTAACAAGTGTGTTAGAATGTACATAGGAAGTGGGACAAACTTTGCCTACATTTCACCCAGACATTCATTTGGTGGTGCATTCTCCCATTTTATAGATGATTACTGGCTATGGGCCATATTTATGGAGAGTGTATCAGCACCTATTGCTGCTTTACTTGTCTAGAAACCGTTAGCGCACTCCACAGACAACATGTGTGTGCTATATTGGAGGTACAACACACCATGTGGCAGGGTTGGGCCCAATGGCTGTGTCAGGACGTAGCGCCATTGAAATAGGGTACAGGCTTAGGCTCAAACTTTGGTTCCTGACCCTGAACTGTTAATGAAGGTCCATTGATACCAGTGGTCTCCCAATGTGTCACACGTGCTCAGTGCTGGCGTAGCAGCTAGCCACCTAAGATGTGACACAGTTCAGTTCCTATTTTTCTAATGCATGATTTGGAAACAGACCCTACCGTGTGTATGCCCCCTTGCGTACATCTTGCCAGGCATGGGGATGATGTGGGGAAAGGGATAGGAATTTGCACAATGCCCACTTAACACCATATATTTTCTGTGTGGCATGGACCTAGCCCTTTGAAAGCCACATGGTCATAAGTTATGTGACACTGATGTGTGGCATGGAGGTGCTAGACCCTCTTACATCACAACCCATGTTCCTATCATCTTTGTTACTGTTGTGTTTCTTTCCTGCTCTCTAAGGTATGAGCAACATTTCAATGGACTATATAGTGGAGAATGAGTAGACCATGGACATTTTGATGCAAAATGACTTATTGGTGATATTTACAAAGTTATATTTTTTGTACAGTGTCTAGATGTAGATGTTCTGTGCAATTTGTTGTCTTCTGTGAACTCCAGCAGCAGTGTTTTGTAATTCCCCCTCCATCTGTGCTGCACCATTGTCATCCTTCTCCTCATTGGGGACATCTACCTGTTCATCCCAGGGAATGTTGGTCCGTATATATATATGTTGTTGGAAAATGGGTTATTGGTAGGGCAGGTAGGTACCTACACCTAGCAACAAGCCACTAACCTCCACATAGGTACAGTTAGGTCTCAGTAAATTAATCCCAGCTCAACCCTTGGTAGCTTGGCAACGAGCGTCAAGGCTTAACTTAGGAGACAAAGTGTAAAGCATTCAAATATCACAAAACAGTAATTAAATAAAACACAGGAAATAGTTTAAAAATCCAAAACCAATTTATAAAAATAGTTTATATTTTTATCTTTAAAATGACACAAAAACGATTAAAATCGGTTCAGGGGAACCGGAGATATGAATTTTTAAAGAATTATTACTTTTCTAGCGCTTAGAAACAAAAAGCGCCAATCGGGTCATCTGGTTGCACCTCGACCGGGGCAAAGTCAAACTTTCAGGCCGACCGCGATGGAGCCCTGCTCGGCTACAGGTCGCGGGAGGCCTCGGTTAAAAAGTTACCTTCTGACTTAGTCTTTATTTTGAAGTTTTTCTTCACCGGGACGAACCTGCCAGTTGAATCCGACCTCCTGGAGCCCTTGTCTGGATACGCGATGTGGGTTTCCTCGGTGGAGACTTTTACCTTCGGACTTAGTCGTTTTTTCGAGATGAAAATCCTTCGACCGGGGTAAACCTGGATCTTGATCCGACGTCCATGGAGCCCTTCTCGGATACGATGGCTGGGAGGTCCCGGTCAACTTTTTACGTTCGGACTTAGTCTCTTTTTTGGATGTTTTTCTTTACCGGGACGAACCACGAAGTCAGGCCGGGTCGCGGTTGAGGCAAGCCGGCTAGAATTTCCGCGGCGGCTCGGTCCCTCTCTGAAGCTTTTTTCCAAAAATTCTCAAATCTTTTCCAAACTTCTGGGGCTTCACCCAGATGTTCTTTTAAGGTTCTTTTGGGGTCCACAGCTCACCCCAAGGGTCCAGAAGTTCTGTGATGGTCCTTGGGGGGTGCGGACTTCAACTCCCAGAATGCACCTGGCGCAAACTCCTTTTTGGCCACTGGACAGTGGTCAGCTGGTCGCTTTCTTCAGGAGTTGGTGCAGGGGACTCTGGTTTAGCAATTTTTCACCTGTAGCAAACAGGGAGTCCCTCCTTGAACCAGTTGAAGCCAGGCAAAGTCCTTCTTGTGGTGAAGCCCAAGTGTGCAGCTGGTGCAGTCCTTCTGAGTGCAGGGTCCAGGTGCAGGCAAGGGGTCCAGCAGGGCAGTCCTTCTTCTTCTTTAGTTCCTTTCTTGTTGAATTCTGGAGGGGATCTGAGGCGTGGGTGCAGGTCTGCCAGTTTTATCCTTGCTCCTGGGTGAAAAGCAGGGGGGTCCTGGTCCTCCAATCAGGTACAGGGTCGTCCCCCTGTGATGACCACTTCCTGGGAAGTGTGGCAAAAATCCATCCCAAAAGGCAACAGTCTCCAAAAATCCAACATGGCTGAATCTGATTTTTGGAGGTTACATCTGGCTGAGCCCACCCACTGGTGTGGCTAAAAATCATAAACACACCCCTCTCCTGCCCTCTCCTAATCTAATCAAGGGGGCACCTAGTTGTCTGGGGTTGCAGGATGTGGGGGTGTTGCTGGGTGCTGCAAATGTCCTTCTCTGCCTTTGAAGACCAGTTTGGCAGCCCTCCCCCTTCCTGCCTCACCATCTGCTGAGGGGAGATTCTCTCCCCCAAGCACATTCCTTTGTGTGAAGTCAGGCCACTTCACACCTCATCAAGGTAGCCTGGCAGAAGCTGCTGCAGGCTGGCCAATCAGAGCACAGCAGCAAAAACAATGCAGAGCTGAAATTGGCAACATTTTAGGTAAAGTCTAAACTTTTTACCTGGACAAGTTATATTAAATCCAACAACTGGAAGTTGTGGGATTTATTACAACAATCAATTTGATACCAAATTCTTGGTATGTAACATTTAAGGAGACTTTAAAATTTAAAATAAAGTCTGCCCATTCTAGCCTATGAAGGCCATTTACTTCAATGAGGGAAAAACGAATTTGGCTGTTTTTACCTCACCAGGGCTTATAAATCTATTTTTATAAAGTCCCTGCTTATAGTTACATGGCACCCAGCCCTAGGGGCACATAGGGCACACCTTAGGGGTGACTTATATGTAAAAATAAGGTAGTTTAAGACTTTGGAATTACCTTTAATTCCAAAGTCGAATTTGCATATAACTTTAATTTAAAAGCAGCCAGCAAGGCAGGCTTGCTTTTAAAATGGCACTGGGCACCTCAGCAATGCACCTAGGTGTGCACCATCTATGCTGTGGTCCCTAAACCTACATGCCCTACCATATACTAGGGACTTATAGGTAGGTTAACTTAGCCAATTATAATTAGCCTAATTTGCATATCCATTTTACACAGAGCACAGGCCCTGGGACTGGTTAGCAGTACCCAGGGCACCATCAGAGTCAGGAAAACACCAGCATAAAGTAGAAAATGGGGGCAAAAAGGTATGGGGCCTCTGCAATCAGCCCTGTTTTCTCACACAACCCCCCCCCCCCAGCCCACACACCCAGGAGACTCAGCCCAACCCTGGGAGAATCTTCCTGGCTTGTTAGGCGAGGAAGACAGTGAAGAAAATTGGCTGTCCCTTTGCAGGGCCTACTCTGCCTTATATCCTCTTGTCAGGGTCACTCCCTCTGGGTAGTGAAGCCATCCCAACAGTAAAAGGACCCAACTCAAACTGAAACTTCCCTCTAGGGGGGTCTTCCTCCTCTCTCTCTGCCAACTTGGGTAGTGAGGTGCCCACCTCCCCTACTCCTAACTTTGCTAGGGCAACACCTAGCTTACCCAAAGAGGTCACCCAACACTTGAGCAACCCCACCATGACCAATAGGGTCAGGGGGCCTACTTTGCTATTGGCCCTGGGGTCTGCCTCCCAGGCCAAGTACAGTGCTGCCAGGAAGGCTAGCACCCAGCAGAGGCTACTGACAGCTGTCAGTACCCAGAACCACACCCTAAGCTCTCCACTGACAGGTGGCTGAGCTGCTTTAGGGGCAATTGTGAGGTCCTGGCACCCCTCTTGCTGTCTAGAGTGGGGGGCTACCACTTCCTGTGGCAGACACTTTCCTTCCACTCTCCCTTCTGTCAGTGCAGGGGCAACACCCTGCATCTGGACAGCTGCCTGACTACTCAGGACTTCCTTGGGGTCAGGTGAGGCCTCACCAGTGCCAACTCTGGGCTCCCCCCCTACTGGGGTAGAAGGCCTTTGGCTCCCTGGAACTCTCTTTAAGAGTGGCCTACCCTTCCTTTTCTTCTTTCCTTTTCTTGGGGACCCCTATCTCCTAACTGTAGGGACTGACTCCCCAGGACTTTGGGTTGGGGGGGCGCCCTGGGCGACCACCCCATCTGTGACCAGACTCACCTCTGGGAGGTCATTGCTCAGGATACAATCTAGGGGAAGGTCAGCACTGACTATCACCCTAATCCAGTCAAGGATACCCTCCCTCTCTAGGGTCACTATGGCTACAGGTTTGGAGGTGACCTCCCCTGTGGCTATCCTGACTTTCTTTGTCTTTCCTGGGACGTACATGTCTGGGGTCACTAACCGGTCACTCACTATAGTGTGACTGGCACAGGTGTCTCTCAGGCCAGTGGTAGGGATCCCATTCACTTGAATGTGGTGGAAGTGCCTACTCCCACCCTCAGGGATCACCAGCTTACCATCTGGTCCTGTCTCCCAGCACAATGCTAGGAGGACTTCATCATCTGAGGAATCCTCCTCTATGGCTACACTGGACAGCCCAGTGCTAACCACCTTCCTTGGACAGGCTGCATCTCCTCTGAAGTGACCTGTCTGCTGACAGTCAAAGCAAGCCCTACTGTCCAAGAGTTTTTTTAACCCTGGGTCTCCCTGTCTCTGCTTGTCAGAGTGGGAGTGGGATTTACTCTCCTCCTTCTTAGGGTTCTGGGGTACAGAGGGAGTCTCTGTGGTGGGCTTACCACCTCCCTCCTTAGGTTTTTGGGGACCTGTCCCCCCCTTCTTGGAGTCTCCCCCCTGGGACTTGACAACCACCCTGGTTCTCAACCACTCATCAGCTGCCTCCCCTAGCTCTCTAGGGTTGGTCTGCTTAGAGTCCACTAGATGCTGGCGTAACCTTTCTTGGATACAATTGGTCAAGATGTGCTCTCTCATGATCAGATTGCATAACCCCTCATAAGTATCTACTTTGTTACCAATAATCCAGCCCTCTAGTGCCTTTAGTGAAATGTCCACAAAGTCAACCCAAGACTGGGTACTGACCTTCTGGGTGTCCCTGAACTTCATTCTATATTGCTCTGGGGTCAGACCAAACTTCTTGGCTAAGCACCTCTTCATACTAGGGTATGAATCTGCCTCCTCCCCCCTTAAGGTCAGAAGCCTATCCCTCCCTGAGTTGGGGACCAACTCCCACAAAAGGGAACCCCAGTATTGAGGCCTAACCCTTCTCATTTGGAGTGCCCTCTCAAAGGCCCCTAGCCACTTATCTATGTCATCCCCCTCTACATAAGCAGGAACTACCCCCTTGGGTAATCTGGGGCAAACTCCCCCACCCATGGACACCTCAGCTTCTTTATCGCTGCTTCCATCTCTTTTCTCTTTGTATGCCCACTTTTTATTTTCTAGGGCCAGCTTCTCTGCTTCCAAAGCTATGTATGCTAGCTGGGCCTCCAGCTCTCTTTCTCTGATGGATGGGTTCTCTCCTCCTGAAAGGACCCCCTTCCCACCACTAGCTTTGGGTCTGCCCCTAGTGACTGTATCTACTGAGGACCGTTCTTCCTCATCCTCACTTAGGCTCAGATGCCTTCCCTCCCCTGAGTGGTTAGAGCTTGCATCCTCCCTACTTTCTCCCTCCTCTGGAGCTTCTTCTGACTCTACCTCTTGGGCCTCAGCCCATGCTGTCAGGGATGTGATCAGGATTTGCTTCCTGAGATCAGTGGTTGCAGGCAACCCTCTTTCAATACACAACCCCCTAAGCTGGACTACTGTCAGTGTGGGTAGGCTAGCCAGATCAAGCTCCATGGTTCCCTAGTTTTGTGTCAACAAAAACTTTTTGCAAAAATTGGAAACAAGAATTTAGAAAAATTACAAAAATTCAATAATTGAAATTAATCCAAATAAAAAAAAAACAATTTTTGCACTAGGACAATTTAAAGGATTTTTAATTTGTTTTACTCAAAACTGTAACGTGATATTGAACACAAGTACAGGATCCCGTCGCTGCTTCCAATTATGTTGGAAAATGGGTTATTGGTAGGGCAGGTAGGTACCTACACCTACCAACAAGCCACTAACCTCCACATAGGTACAGTTAGGTCTCAGTAAATTAATCCCAGCTCAACCCTTGGTAGCTTGGCAACGAGCGTCAAGGCTTAACTTAGGAGACAAAGGGGGTCATTACGACCCTGGCGGAACAAGTCCGCCAGGGCCGTGGGACGCGGTGGCACCGCCGACAGGCCGGCGGTGCCCCGCGGGGCATTCTGACCGCGGCGGCTCAGCCGCGGTCAGAGAAGGGAAACCGGCGGTCTCCCGCCGGTTTCCCGCTGCCCCAAAGGAATCCTCCAAGCCGGCGCAGCATGCTGCGCCGGCATGGGGATTCCGACTCCCCCTCCCGCCATCCAGTTCCTGGCGGTTCTCCCGCCGGGAACCGGATGGCGGGAGGGGGAGTCGCGGGGCCCCTGGGGGCCCCTGCCGTGCCCATGCCTATGGCATGGGCACGGCAGGGGCCCCCGTAAGAGGGCCCCTAAAAGTATTTCAGTGTCTGCAAAGCAGACACTGAAATACGCGACGGGTGCAACTGCACCCGTCGCACCTTCCCACTCCGCCGGCTCTATTACGAGCCGGCGTCATCGTGGGAAGGGAGTTTTCCCCTGGGCTGGCGGGCGGTCTTGTGAAGACCGCCCGCCAGCCCAGGGGAAAACTCGGAATACCCTCTGCGGTCTTACGACCGCGGAGCGGTATTTCGGAGGGGGGAAGCCTGGCGGGCGGCCTCCGCCGCCCGCCAGGCTCGGAATGAGGGCCAAAGTGTAAAGCATTCAAATATCACAAAACAGTAATTAAATAAAACACAGGAAATAGTGTAAAAATCCAAACCAATTTATAAAAATAGTTTATATTTTTATCTTTAAAATGACACAAAAACGATTAAAATCGGTTCAGGGGAACCGGAGATATGAATTTTTAAAGAATTATTACTTTTCTAGCGCTTAGAAACAAAAAGCGCCAATCGGGTCATCTGGTTGCACCTCGACCGGGGCAAAGTCAAACTTTCAGGCCGACCGCGATGGAGCCCTGCTCGGCTACAGGTCACGGGAGGCCTCGGTTAAAAAGTTACCTTCTGACTTAGTCTTTATTTTGAAGTTTTTCTTCACCGGGACGAACCTGCCAGTTGAATCCGACCTCCTGGAGCCCTTGTCCGGATACGCGATGTGGGTTTCCTCGGTGGAGACTTTTACCTTCGGACTTAGTCGTTTTTTCGAGATGAAAATCCTTCGACCGGGGTAAACCTGGATCTTGATCCGACGTCCATGGAGCCCTTCTCGGATACGATGGCTGGGAGGTCCCGGTCAACTTTTTACGTTCGGACTTAGTCTCTTTTTTGGATGTTTTTCTTTACCGGGACGAACCACGAAGTCAGGCCGGGTCGCGGTTGAGGCAAGCCGGCTAGAATTTCCACGGCGGGTCGGTCCCTCTCTGGAGCTTTTTTCCAAAAATTCTCAAATCTTTTCCAAACTTCTGGGGCTTCACCCAGATGTTCTTTTAAGGTTCTTTTGGGGTCCACAGCTCACCCCAAGGGTCCAGAAGTTCTGTGATGGTCCTTGGGGGGTGCGGACTTCAACTCCCAGAATGCACCTGGCGCAAACTCCTTTTTGGCCACTGGACAGTGGTCAGCTGGTCGCTTTCTTCAGGAGTTGGTGCAGGGGACTCTGGTTTAGCAATTTTTCACCTGTAGCAAACAGGGAGTCCCTCCTTGAACCAGTTGAAGCCAGGCAAAGTCCTTCTTGTGGTGAAGCCCAAGTGTGCAGCTGGTGCAGTCCTTCTGAGTGCAGGGTCCAGGTGCAGGCCAGGGGTCCAGCAGGGCAGTCCTTCTTCTTCTTTAGTTCCTTTCTTGTTGAATTCTGGAGGGGATCTGAGGCGTGGGTGCAGGTCTGCCAGTTTTATCCTTGCTCCTGGGTGAAAAGCAGGGGGGTCCTGGTCCTCCAATCAGGTACAGGGTCGTCCCCCTGTGATGACCACTTCCTGGGAAGTGTGGCAAAAATCCATCCCAAAAGGCAACAGTCTCCAAAAATCCAACATGGCTGAATCTGATTTTTGGAGGTTACATCTGGCTGAGCCCACCCACTGGTGTGGCTAAAAATCATAAACACACCCCTCTCCTGCCCTCTCCTAATCTAATCAAGGGGGCACCTAGTTGTCTGGGGTTGCAGGATGTGGGGGTGTTGCTGGGTGCTGCAAATGTCCTTCTCTGCCTTTGAAGACCAGTTTGGCAGCCCTCCCCCTTCCTGCCTCACCATCTGCTGAGGGGAGATTCTCTCCCCCAAGCACATTCCTTTGTGTGAAGTCAGGCCACTTCACACCTCATCAAGGTAGCCTGGCAGAAGCTGCTGCAGGCTGGCCAATCAGAGCACAACAGCAAAAACAATGCAGAGCTGAAATTGGCAACTTTTTAGGTAAAGTCTAAACTTTTTACCTGGACAAGTTATATTAAATCCAACAACTGGAAGTTGTGGGATTTATTACAACAATCAATTTGATACCAAATTCTTGGTATGTAACATTTAAGGAGACTTTAAAATTTAAAATAAAGTCTGCCCATTCTAGCCTATGAAGGCCATTTACTTCAATGAGGGAAAAACGAATTTGGCTGTTTTTACCTCACCAGGGCTTATAAATCTATTTTTATAAAGTCCCTGCTTATAGTTACATGGCACCCAGCCCTAGGGGCACATAGGGCACACCTTAGGGGTGACTTATATGTAAAAATAAGGTAGTTTAAGACTTTGGAAGTACCTTTAATTCCAAAGTCGAATTTGCATATAACTTTAATTTAAAAGCAGCCAGCAAGGCAGGCTTGCTTTTAAAATGACACTGGGCACCTCAGCAATGCACCTAGGTGTGCACCACCTATGCTGTGGTCCCTAAACCTACATGCCCTACCATATACTAGGGACTTATAGGTAGGTTAACTTAGCCAATTATAATTAGCCTAATTTGCATATCCATTTTACACAGAGCACAGGCCCTGGGACTGGTTAGCAGTACCCAGGGCACCATCAGAGTCAGGAAAACACCAGCATAAAGTGGAAAATGGGGGCAAAAAGTTATGGGGCCTCTGCAATCAGCCCTGTTTTCTCACATATGTTATGCAAAATTGAACATACAAGTATAAACATGCATACCAGGGGTGGTGCATATAACAGGCTTGCTCCTATTAGGGCCAGGCACCTGAACCTTGACTTCAGGAGCCCAAATGTCCTCTCCACCACATTTCATGTCCTTCTGTGCCCTTCATTGTGTGCACACTCTTCCACTGTTGTCGTGTTGCCAAAAGGAGCCATCGCCCATGGATTTATGCCATAACCTTGGTCGGCTGCAAAGGAATGAGAGAGCATGTGTTGTTGATGCATATATGTGGTTTTGTATGATCTATGGCAGATGTTAGTTTTAGGTGGAGTGGTGACTCCAACTTGCCTCTGGTATTTTGTGTGTTCCTGTTTTGTACTATGGTTCCATTGGTTTGTATTGATGGACATTACTATCATGCGTTGTGGCTCGGGGACCTGGTGATTGTCAAATTAATATAGACTGACAGTTCAACCATGCCAAACATGTATTGTGATGTCCATATTTGAGGCTGTGTCCTATTGTTAGTGAGACCTACCACCTCCTTGCACCACAATGGTGTGATTTGTATTGACACCATGGTAGCCCTACTAAGCCAAACTCAGGCCTCCATGTTACCATGTGGCACTACGCATGCAGTGCAACACTTTGTGACCCTTTCTGGCAGATGATGGCTGTGCCAACCATCACGTGTACAAGGGCGTGATTCACACATTTGGAGGAGTAGAACAATAGGTGCAGTGGACTCTCAAAGGTTCCCACACATGATTTATCACAGACACTTTTAACACATGCACAGTGCAGGCGTTGGGAGTGGGCATGTCAAATGTTTGCATGGGTCCCTATGTACAGTGCATGAAAGGTCAGTTGTGTTCTCAATACTCAATCCTACTATGGCATGCATTAGATTTATAGTATTGCACCTACTCTGCGCCATGGGGGCCCGTTTTTTGCATATGGTGCACACATGGTGCCGTTAGGGGGCACTATGGAGCACATGTGATGTGAGGCTGGACTGGGTGCAGCACCCCTTGTCATTTATCTGCCCCATGGTCTTTCATGGCTGGTGATTATCTATTCTTATGTGTCCTGCACAATGCAGCAGACAGGTGAAGGTGCATACTACAGGTATGTCAGGTATGTGTAGGTGATAGGTAGTTGGTAATGCAACTTTTGGGTGGCATTTGGCATCGGTGCCACCAGAGGCTTGGACACCATGTCAAATGCAGGGCTGTGCCTATGTGTGACTTTCTTTACATTGACATTGGCATGTTGCCCATCCTGGAACTGCTCAAATGCAGGAACATGTAGGCATCATGGACGCTGCCGGGATATTTGGCTAGGATGTTTGTGAAGAGTCCATGGTGGTGCACAATACCCTACTCATTTATGGAATGGGTGTGTTTGTGGTTCCTGGTGAGGTGTTCCATTGCAGCAGGTGGCACAAGTTGGACATGGGTGCAGTCCATTGTACGCAGGACATGCAGAAACCCAGAAATTAGGAACAAACCTTGCTTGGTCTCCTGCTGCAGTTGCTGGGCATTGGGGAAGCATGTGTGGTGGGGTGTGAGGTGGATGATTGCATCCAGAACCTTTGTTAGGAAGGCCGAGAAGGATGGCTGAGAGATACTAGCCACTTGGGCACCCGTTACCTGGAATGATCCTGACACCAGCATATGGAGGACAGCGAGGAGTTTGGTCATGGGTGGAATATTTGTGATGTCTGGTGTAATGTGGTGCAGCAGGCAAACAACGGATTCCTGCTTCAGACTGTAGGTTCTGATGACATTTTGTTCCCTGAGCCTAAAGATGGTTGTGCGCTGCCGGAATATCCTCTCCTGCCTTCTGCGCTGCCTTTGTAGCTGCTGTGGTGGTGTTTGGGGTTGATGGGGTAGTGCTTGAGGAACCTGTTGTCGCTGATGTCGTCTGCAGCGTGTGCCAAGCTGGAGCAATAACATTTCCATGTTGTCCAGGCGACTGATTCCTTTCTGTGTGTTGTTTTACTGTTGGGTAGTAAATATGGTGCTAGAAGGCTAGCTTCATTTTTTGGACGGGAACCCCTACCTTGCATATCAAGGTGGCACAAGGTGGGTTGGCGCTCCCACAAAATGACGCTAACTTAGATATTTTGATGGTAGATGGGTCTACAGTCAAAATATAAATGTGGCAGTAGGTTTGTGCCACTTTTGCATCAAAAAGTATGAATATGGGCCCAAGTTTGCTGCTAAAGTCTCAATCGGCTTTCCTAGGTTAAGCAGTATTTGAGTATCATCTGCATACATGTAGAATGGTTTTGCTAAACCATGTAGGAGATGCACAAGAGGGGCACGAAAGGATAAAACAATAGATGGGATACTGCGGAGCCCTCAGATACTCTTTGACATATTCTTTTGAGAGGGCAGAGTAGAGGCATAGACGCTAAGCAAGTCATCCTGTGTATATGTGAATAGGGAGATCAGTTGGGAGAGATGGCAGAACATGAAGATAACCAGCTCTTGGGGGGGGTCATCTAGACATATACTTAAAATCACCTGTACAATACCTCTTAAAAGAAGTGCTACCTATATGAATGCCAGATCCCATTATCCTTTCACATCTTTCCAGCCCTATGAATAGTTGAGAAACTGATTGAAGGGGCTGTCATCCCAAAAAAACAATTTGCAAGAGGAAAGGATTGTGGGAATAGCAGAGCTTTCTCTTTCATAGGTACGTTTTGTGGCATATCCATTTTAGATCACGTAAAAGTTTTTTTTTTCCCTAGCCAAAATCCTCTTCAAAACACCTACCAAATCTTGTTCCTAGAGCAGTGTGCCAGGTGCAGACTACATCAGTTCATCAGCTTGATGACAAAATTGTAAAGTAGCTCTTGTCCGCAATGTGACTCAACACACTGCCACTGTGAGGTGTGAGGATGAAAATGTTATTAGCCCTGAATAGCTTATAATGTGGAACAGAACCTAAGCAAGAGATTAGAGATAATTCCAAATGGCTTTGTTCCTTACTTTGCTCATTCCAGCAGTCTATTTCTCCTTCTTCTCTTCCTTTTCATGAACGCTCCCTTGCCCATTTTCTAATTTCTCTTCTTCTGACGGACCTTTTTTAGGAGTTCCACATGGTAGGGAGAATTAAATCAATACTTTCAAATCAATTAACAGTGTAACCCATTTGGTCACACTTTAAATCTCAAATACGGAAATTCAAGTTCAAAGATGTATTACAAATTTAAGGCCATACATGTAAATGAGCCTCAGAAACACCCTATATAAGTACAGAATTAACAAAAGAAAAGTGAAGCATTGAATCAGATTAAGTGGTGCAAGCATAAGGCATACAAGCATTTCTGTCGCAACCCAAAAGATAGGAAACAATACTTAGGGGGTCATTCTGACCCTGGCGGCCGGTGTCCGCCAGGGCCACCGACCACAGGAGCACCGCCAACAGGCTGGCGGTGCTCCCACGAGCATTCTGACCGCGGCGGTTCAGCCGCGGTCAGAAGCGGCAAGTCGGCGGGCTCCCGCGACTTACCGCTAATCGGGGGAATCCTTCATGGCGGCGGAGCGCGCTCCGCCGCCATGAGGATTCTGACAGCCCCTACCGCCATCCTGTTCATGGCGGGAAACCCGCCATGAACAGGATGGCGGTAGGGGGTGCCGCGGGGCCCCTGGGGGCCCCTGCCGTGCCCATGCCAATGGCATGGGCACGGCAGGGACCCCCGTAAGAGGGCCCCGCAAAGTATTTCAGTGTCTGCCTTGCAGACACAGAAATACGCGACGGGTGCAACTGCACCCGTCGCACCCCTGCAACTACGCCGGCTCAATTCTGAGCCGGCGTCCTCGTTGCAGGGGCATTTCCTCTGGGCCGGCGGGCGCTCTTTCGGAGAGCGCCCGCCGGCCCAGAGGAAATGTTTAAATGGCCGCCGCGGTCTTTTGACCGCGGTGCGGTCATTTCACGGCGGTACCTTGGCGGACGGCCTCCGCCGTCCGCCAAGGTTAAAATCACCCCCTTAGTGTTCAGAATCCAAATGATGATCCTCGTGTCTAGTCATTTGAAAACTAACCCAATCTAAATATTCTAACTAAGCTATGGGGAGACCTAAGTATTTCTCCAAAAATGGGAGGATGTAAATAATAGTTAAAAAGTGTGAGCATAGCAGAAGCCTCAACAGAAATTCTGCAAGAGAGAAGTGCAAAGCATGAAGCCACTCAACCAAAGTAAGAATAGAGAGAACTTTACCTCTCTCTATTTCAAGGGAACCCACTCTAGTCAAAGGGTAGAAAGGATCTGCTTCACTTAACTAACTGAACACCACTTTAGACCTTGTAGAATCTTCAAGAATCCGCACCATCTTCACCAGTAATTATCCATCTTTTGTGCACAGTTTAGAAATTGCAACTCTGTAGGAGGCCGGCCTGGTTTATAGTGGGTACCACACCTTATTCCAGGTCCCGTTATCCCTTATTAGTGAAATGCAGTCAGTGTCTAGAAGCCAGGCTGTCTAGGAGTAGCTGTAGCTGAGCAGCCAAGGCTTACCTAGGAGACATGCAAAGCTCATGCCATACCACTGTAGTCACAGTACTTACACACATGAAAGAAAATATTCAGTGTTACAAAAATAAAAGTAATTTATTTTGGTGACACAAATGCCAAAAATGCCTTGGAGACTATACTCCCATAGGAGGTAAGCAATATACACAGTATATACCCTAGAATGCAGTAATAGCTGTAAAAACAGAAAGAAAAAAGTGAAAATAGTGAAAATCACAATAGATAGCAATGGGCCTAGGGGGGACACAAACCATATACTAAAATAGTGGAATGTGAAAGTCGGTTTCCCACCTAGGCAAGTGTAATGTGTAGAGGGTAAGAAAGTGTAAGAAAACACCAAAGTTAACTAATAGAACTCACCCCAGAGCCCAGGAAAGCAGGTGTAAATCACAGTAAGTTTCCTAGAACACACAAGAACACGTGATGAAGATTATGCAATAACCAGAAGAGACTGCAAGACACTAACAATGGATTCCTGGACCTGAAGACCTGTGGAAGAAGGGGGCCAAGTCCAAGAAGCACTAAAGAGTCCAGAGATAACAGTAGCCCCTGCTAACCCGGATGAAAGTGCAAAAAAAGAACATCTGGTGAAGACGAACAGTCAGTACTGCACCCAAGAAGATGGATGCAGGGTCCTGGTTATTGCAGATGATGTCCAATGCCAGATGAAAGATTGCAGTCTGGTTTGCGTCGCTGGATTCCACCAACAAGCCTTGGCACACGTAAGGTTCACGGTTAGTGGAAAATGGAGCTACCTGGGAACAGGAGGGACATGGTGGCCTTTACCCAGGAGGAGGAGACAGAGGGGGCTCTCAGCAACTCAGAGAGCCCCCAAAAGACCACGCAGTGTGCACAGGAGTCCAACAGCATGGGGACAAAGAAGGTGCAAATGGAGGCCCATGCAGCATGACACAAAGGGATCCCATGCCACCGGAGAACCACTCAGGAAGCTGTGCATCACAGGAAGGAGTGCTGGGGGCTAGGGCTGTGCTGTGCACAAAGAACTTTGTGGAAGGTCGCACACAAGCCTTGGCAACTGCAAAACACGTGGTGCAAGGTATGGTATTATGCGGGAAGGCAAGCTCTTACCTCCACCAAAGTTGGACAGCTGGACCTTAAGACCAATGGAACAACTATAGTCCACCACCTGTGTTTCTGGATCCACGCACTTCATCAGGAGTGGGTACTCACATTACTGGTCGTCGCTGCAGAAGGGTGTCTGCTGAAGCAGGGACGTGACTCCTTTAATTAAAGGGAGATTCCTTTGTTCTTCTGGTGCCGACTGAAGACAGGCAGTCCTTAGAGAATGCACGACCTGGAACCAGTTGCTGTTGCTGGCAGAAGCTGAAGATACATTTTTTGCTAAAGTCGTCTTTGCTTCTTTCTTGCAGTTTGTAGAGTTCCTTGAGGGTCAGTAAAGAATGCAGAGGATTCCTGCTGGAGTCTTGCAATCTGAATCTGAGGAAACACCCAGAGGAGAGACCCTAAATAGCCCTGAAAGGGGGATTGGTCAACTACACAGGTAAGCACTTATTAGGGGAGGGCTCTGACGTCACCTGCTGGCACTGGCCACTCAGATGCTCGCAGAGTCCCCCACCACCTTGGTATCCAAGATAGTGAAACCCAGGGACACTCTGGAGGAGCTCTGGGCCCCACCACTGGGGTGGTGATGGATAATGAGGTGGCCACTCCCCTTTCCTTTGTCCAGTTTCACGCCAGAGCAGGGGCTGGAGGTCCCTGAACCGGTGTAGACTGGATTATGCAAGCAGGGCACCATCTGTGCCCTTCAAAGCATTTCCAGAGGCTCTGGGAGGCTACTCCTACCATGCCAGTAACAACTATTTCCTAAGGGAGAGGTTGTAACACCCCCCTCCCAAAGGAAATGCTTTGTTCTGTCTTCCTGGTAGGCTGCTTGAGCAACAGGAGGGCATAAAGCTGTCTGTGAGGTGGCAGAAGCTGGGGCTGCCTGGAAAACCTCAGAAGGCTGGTACGGCAGTACTGGGGGTCCACTGTGGAGCCCCAGGAGGAGTGCATGACATTGTACAACCAATACTAGAATCAGTATTTGGGTACAACTCCCAGTTGTTAGACACCTTACATGGCCATATTCGGGGTTACCATTGTGAAGTTGGACGTAGGTATTCACCTATGTCCACTGCATGCACAGAATGGCATCCTCGCACTCACGAAGTCTGGGAAAATCGTCCTGGATCATGTGAGGGCACCTCTGCTAGTGTAGGGGTGCCCTCACACACAGGTACTTTGCACCTAGCCTTCAGGGTTGGAAGGCCTGACATATAGGTGACTTATAAGTGACCTTGTGCAGTGTAAATGGTTGTGAAATGATGCATGTACCAGTTCACACAGGCTACAATGACAGTCTGTAGATGCAGCCCATAGGGATCCCTTGGAACCCCAATGTCCTGTGTACCTAAGTACCATATACTAGGGACTTATAAGGGGTGACCTGTTTTCCAATTTTGGACGAAATACTGGGTTACAAATATATAGTGACAAATTTGAGGGGAGGGAGAGCATAAGTACTGGGGTCCTGGTTAGCAGGACTCCAGTAACACAGGCAAGCATACTGACAAAACAGTGAAACATACCGATAAGCAGGCCAACCATGGGCATTGGAGGAGGGAGAGCATAAGTACTGGGGTCCTAGTCAGCAGGACTTCAGTAACACAGTCAAGCATACTGAAAAAAACAGTGAAACATACTGACAAGCAAGCCAACCATGGGCATTGGAGCAGGAAAAGAACAAGTACTGAGGTCCTGGCTAGCAGGATCCCAGTGACACTGTCAGAGCACACTGACATCAGACAGAAATTGGGGGTAACATGCCAAAAAGAAGGCACTTTCCTACAAAGAGTTATTACTTTGGGGTCCCCACTAACCTACTGTGGCGATTCAAAATGATGTAGACAGAAACAGAACGTTGTTGTGAACGTTTTGGTGGTGGTCCCATTGTCCTAGGGCCACAACAGGCTCAGTTATGAGCAAAAATGCTTTCTGAAAGTAATGCAAAGCATTATGGGACGAGTTTTGCTGAGTGCAATGAATATTGTAGTATTGGCTCTCCTGCTGTGCCGGTAGAACTGCTTCACTTTGAGGATTTCACCCATTTCAAGTATTTTAAGGGGAGACCCACAAGAAATTACTCTGATTCAGTAACTGTGAACAGTGCAACCAGCACTCCAATACAGCGATTGAGTTCACGCTGTTGTGCCTGTTCGTGCTGTGAGTGCCAAGGCTACCATTCAGCAGGAAGGGAAGAGACAAATGAAATAGTTCAGCCACGCTGAAGTATATCAGCAATCATGCAATAATCCATATAACAAGGGCAGTCTAAAGCATTACATCAAGTGATTTTTGAAAGGCAAGGCTACGAACGAGTGACGGGCGTAATACGGGCTTGGATAAAAGCCCACAATACTTACAAGTCAAAGCACTTGCGCACTCGACCTAAAAAAATATATATATATTTAACCATTTGATCAGAATCCCACAATCACACCTCTACTGGCTTTGTCTCTGGTTGCAATTTCAGGTTTCCAATAATAGCATGCTTGTCGTGTCTGGCGATGACTTGCATTTAAATCGGGTATTACCACATTTTAAACGATATTGGGAAATGTTGAACAATGACGCAACAGCGTTTGGCCCTGTATGCACTATATCAAAATTATGCCAATAAAATACATATGAAATGATCTTTAAACCCAGCATGCATTTATGCGCTCAAAGGGTGAAGACTCGCGCTTCAGTAGCCATGCTGAAGCATGTCCAAAACATGTCTGTTTTTTATTAAACAAGAAAAGACAGAACCGTTTTCGAGACGTCAGTATTTTTGTGTTTAAAACGTGTCATTTCATCTAAAACGGAGCTATCTACCACCTTGGTACCCTCAGCAGTATGCAACTATTTTGGGACCTCACAAATGCCCAACGTGTATATGGAAAAATCATTTCCATGTACAACCTCCAGCCAGCTGAGGAATGAAAGGAAACCTAAGCTTAGGGTACATTTTTTTTAACTTCAAATATATTTGCATGTACTAATAATATTTATTTTATAAATAATTTATTTTGGTCAATTAAAATGAGAAGGGCTCCTATTCGCGGAGATTCTCCAATTCCTTATTGCTCCATCACTCCTACTTGCCTCCATTTAGGTTTGTGCAACAATCTTTACAAATTGCTTTATTTTGACATAGCATTGATAGTTTCTTTCTAAGTACTTTTAATGAGAAGGTTTTCTTGCGCTCAGTTCAATGTTGCACACATTTCTGCTGCAACAGTGCCACCTGCAGGTCAAAAACAGATGTCCATCCATGGATATTTAGGCCCATATTTATACTTTTTGACGCTAAACTGCGCTAACGCAGTTTAGCGTCAAAAAATTTTGCGCCGTCTAACGCCATTCTGAAGCGCCATGCGGGCGCCGTATTTATGGAATGGCGTTAGCCGGCGCAAGCAGACCGGCGCTGCCTGGTGTGCGTGGAAAAAAACCACGTAGACCAGGCAGCGCCGGCGTTGGGCAAAAATGATGTTAGGGCGTCTTAAAATGGGGCAAGTCAGGTTGAGGCAAAAAAATCGTCTTAACCCGACTTGCGCCATTTTTTAACGACGCCCATCCCCCATCAACATGACTCCTATCATTGTAAAGATAGGAGTCATGCCCCCTTGCCCAATGGCCATGCCCAGGGGACTTCTGTCCCCTGGGCATGGTCATTGGGCATAGTGGCATGTAGGGGGGCACAAATCAGGCCCCCCTATGCCAAAAAAAATTATTTAAAAAAAATAAAAAAATACTTACCTGAACTTACCTGAATGTCCCTGGGGTGGGTCCCTCCAGCCTTGGGTGTCCTCCTGGGGTGGGCAAGGGTGGCAGGGGGGGTCCCTGGGGGCAGGGGAGGGCACTCTGGGCTCATTTTGAGCCCACTTGTCCCTTAACGCCATGCCTGACCCAGGCGTTAAAAAGCGGCGCAAATGCGCCGTTTTTAGCCACGCCCACTCCCGGGCGTCTCTTTTGCCCGGGAGTATAAATACCACGTAAAGGCCTGGGAGTCATTTTTTAGACGGGAACGCCTCCCTTGCATATCATTAACGCAAGGAAGGGGTTCACGCTAAAAAATGACGCACATTCCGGGAACTTTGGCGCTATACGCCTCTAACGCCATAGTATAAATATGGCGTTAGTTGGCGTTAGTTTAGCGTCGAATTTGCGTCGAAAAAAACGACGCAAATTCGGCGCAAACGGAGTATAAATACGGCCCTTAGGCTCCTATTTATACATTTTTACCACCGCATTTACGCCGCTTTTTGACGCAAAAACAGCACCAACTTACAAAATACAATTGTATTTTGCAAGTTTGCGCCGCTTTTGCGTAAAAAAATTAAGTAAATGCGGCGCTAAAAAAGTATAAATATGGGCTGTCTAGGATGATTTATTTTTTCACGGAACGGGGTATTTCACCGAATAAGGATAACAAGGTGCACGGAAAATTGTAAAGTAAATCTACACTATTGAAGATGGCCCCCCAACGGTGTTACTTCTAAGCGCCTATATCAAATGGTGGACTCAAAGACGATGAACAGGTAATGTCTTCGCACAATTGATGAAACCAATGCGTTTATAATTTCTACTGCTGGAGAGAAACATTTAAATGCACCACATTTGCAAGGATTCAATTAACTCTGGCAAAGTGGTCTATTTCCTGATTTCCATAAAATGTTTAAGGGCCACAAAGACATCTATCCCGTATTGCAATTTGCTTTTCTTTAGTTAGATCTCTGGGAATTGTGGGCTGATCAAGAGAGCACAATTTGCCAAACCTCAATAGTGGAAAAGTTTAGAAAACAAAGGCCCATATTTATACTTTTTTGACGCAAATCTGCGCTAGCGCAGATTCGCGTCAAAAAGTACAATGACGGCTACCGCCATTCCAAAGTGCCAGCCGGGTGTCAAAGTTATGGAATTACGTTAGCCGGCGCTGCGGTCTAGTTAGCGTCAAAATAAATGACTCTAACCGGCAGCAGAGGCGTAGGGAAGACTGGGGGCTGTTAGAGCCCAAAATATTGACTCTAACCTGACCAGCATAAGTTTTTGACGCGCATACCCCATGGAAATGACTGCTGTCTTAGCAAAGACAGGAGTCATGCCCCCCTGCCCAATGGCCACGCCCAGGGGGGCATGGCCCCTGGGCATGGCCATTGGGCACAGTGGCATGTAGGGGGGCCCAAGTTAGGCCCCCATACCACTTCTACGTAAATAAAAAAATACTTACCTCTAGTTACCGTAGATGGTTCCCCCCCATCCATGGGTGGGCGAGCGTGGCAGGGGGTGTCCCTGGGGGCAGGGAAGGGCACCTGTGGACTGCTTCCATGGTCAGAGACCATGGAAATGAGCCCACAGGAACCTTAACGCCTGCCGTGACCCAGGCGTTAAAAAATTACTCTAAACCAGTTTAGAGTCATTTTTTAAGGCTCTCCCCCTCCCCAACATCATTTTTGCACAGGAGTATAAGTAAAGCGCAAATGCCTTTGAGTCATTTTTTGCCCAGGAACGCCTACCTTGCATGTCATTATTGCAAAGTATGTTTCCACAGTAAAAAAATTACTCTAGCTCCATGAATTTGGCGCTAGACGGGTCTAGCGCCAAAGTATACATATGGAGTTAAGTTTACGCCAAATTTGCGGCAAAAAAAATGACCTTACAGTGCCGGAAGCAAATGGGTTGTAGTCACGGTGCCGCTCAGTTTATACATTCAAAACTTTCACGATGATTAAATATAAAATACAATGAGGTCTCATAGTTTGTTTTAATAATGTTTTCTGTGGCAGTCTGTCATCTGCACATAAGACTCAGCTATGTTATGGAACATAAATGACATCTTTCACATAATAAATCAACACAATTTAAAAGAAAATATTAAAAACCAAAATATATTGTTTAATCACTTAGGGAACTTCATTCAAGTCGATGAAGGAAAAGATGATGAAATTGTGTAAAATTATCTATAATTACTATTTAAAAAGTAAAATAACATTATAGCAAACACAAAGCGCTGCCCACAAAGTCACATTTTCACAGATGATGTCGCCTAAGGAACCATGGTCAGTTGTGCTATTGCCTTTTAAACCAGCTCTGAATTATTTGGAAGCATTTTTGCCTCCCATGTCAACAAAGCTCTAATAAAGTAGCAGAGCAGCCTGAGAAGATTTACGGCCCAATAAAGGAGATAAGCAATGCCCTTTGTGTAATGTTGTGAGTGCTGGCAGGGAGGGGCCCTAGAGAGAGAGACAGAGACACTCTCTGCAATGTAAGGGCATATGGGGGGTCATTACAATATTGGCGGTAAAAGCTGCTTACTGCCGTGCAGAAGACCGCCAACACACCGCCGGGGCTGCGGAATTCCGCCACAGCTATTATGACCCACACCTCGGAACCCACCAAAATTCAGACACCCACACAAGTCCGCCACACCAAAGGTCAGTGATAAACTGGCAAAAACAAAACCTCCACCGTCACACCAACAGAAATACGCCCACACTATCACGACACACAAATCCACGCGGCGGTCTTTCAACCGCAGTATTCCATTGGCGGTACACACCACCGCGCTCAAAATATACACACATTTACAAAACACAACCACATTGGACAATTCGAAATACACACGCCTGAGACACATACACACACCACTTCCACACACTCAATACAATATAAAACACACACCCACATCACCCACAAACCCCTACGACAAAAATTGAGAATGAAGCACAGATAGAGACACCACCAGCAAGTACAACAGCATCCACAGGCACATAACACAATCACCCACACAACTTCCACACACCTCACACAACACACCACTACATATCACCACACTTATCACCACACACACCACCCCACACATCACCTACACCACCCTATGGCACAGCAAAGACACCCCAGGTTCTCGGAGGAGGAGCTCGGGGTCATGGTGGAGGAAATCGTCAGGGTAGAGCCACAGCTATTTGGATCACAGGTGCAGCACACCTCAATTGCAAGGAAGATGGTGCTATGGCAAACAATAGTGGAAAGGGTCAACGCAGTGGGACAGCACCCAAGAAATCGGGAAGACATCAGGAAAAGGTGGAATGACCTACGGGGGAAGGTGCGTCCGTGGTCTCAAGACACCACCTGGCGGTTCAGAGGACTGGTGGCGGACCCCCACCTCCTCACCCACAACTAACAACATGGGAGGAGCAGGTCTTGGCGATTCTGCATCCGGAGGGCCTCGCAGGGTGGAGGAGGAGGAATGGACTCTGGTAAGTCAAATCTTAACTATTACATCCCCCACCCTACCTGCATGCTTTCACATACCCCCACCCTCGCCCTCACCCCTATCACTCCAACTCCTCACAAATGTCCCAATATCACAAACCAGCCATCCCAACACCAAGCCATGCATGCAACAACAACGCATGGACACCCATCACCAAAGCATGCACACTGCACATAGCCATACACCCCCCTAAACCATCATCACACAAGGTTCCACACAGGAATGCCAGCACTGGGGTATACGGTCACCGACCCATTGCACACCATGCCACACACAGATGCAATAATCATGCCTTTCCACCCCTGCAGGACCCCTACCCAACATCACCAGACAGGAGGGTCCAGACATGTCCACTCCACCCACAGAAGAGGCCCACAGTGATGACAGCACCTCTGTCCAACTGGATCTAGATGACCGGCCCGGCCCATCGGGGGCCTCGGGACAGTCGGTTCCCCTCACACAGGCACAGGCCACCACAGACCTTCCCCCCTCTGGAAACACCAGCACAGCACCCACCCAGCTGGCCCATACCTCCGTCCCCAGGACACGTCAATCAGCTGTGTGTCCACCACTACAGGGAACCCAGGATAACCCACCACCCCAACAACAAAAGGGACCTGGGGGCAGTGGCAGTGGGCACACGGTCCAGGGGACGGAGGCCCAGGAACACAGGGGAACTGGAAGGGCTGCCGTGCGACAGGGGGTGGACAGTCCAAGGGAAACCACTCTCCACGAGGCCCTCTCCTCCATCATGGGAGCATACCACCACTCCCAGGAGACGATGGCAACGGTACTGGCCAAGTTTCAGGAAACCCAGCGCATGCAGGAGGAACAGTATATGGGCTTCAGGGAGAAACTCAGAACCATCAGCTCCACCCTGGGCACCATCATAGGGGTGCTGAAGGAAGTACTCAACACCAAAAGGGACACTGGGGCACTCCAAGGGGCCCCTGACACTAGCATGGACGATGAACTGCCCACCACCTCCGCCGGCACTAGTGGACAGGACCCCCCGCCACAGGACCACCACACCAGCACCCCACCCCCCGCAGAGGGAGAACCACCCCGCAAACGGTCCCTGAGATCCTGGAACAAGACAGAGCACAATGCCAAGACCCCCGCCAAGAAATGATACCACCCTGATTGTCATCCTACTGTCCCACTTTGTCTCCCTGTCAATAATTAAACTTCCCCAGCCCCACTTCCTATGCCCATATGGGCAATGCACCTGTGAGACTAATAGACTGGACTCTGCCATGGACACTCCTCCGCCATCACCCCTCACCATTTAACTTCCCCCTCCAATAATTTGCATTTAAATAAACACACCTAAAGCACACATTTATCTGGAGTCTGTCTGTGATTTCGAAATAGTGTATTTGCATTTACAGTGACAAAATGTTCTTGAAATAGTAATGTCAACATACCTATGTCACACAGCTCTAGTCCATGAGGAATGTAAGCAGATGACACACGTTGGGACTCACATCTGTGAAACCGTAAGGGAAAGTGACAACTCAGTGACCATACACTGGGTGAAAATGACAGACAGGATAGAGGTAGTAGTGTAAAAGTACATGTAGTAGGCAGGAATGTATTCTCACCTGTGTTTCACTGGAAATATTGCTGGATCACTGAGTCCCTGTTCTGCATGTCTTCTTCCTCTGCTTCATCCTCATCACTGTCCACAGGCTCCACAGCTGCCACAACATCGCCATCTGGACTATCCTCCTGCAGAAAAGGCACCTGTCGTCGCAAAGCCAAATTGTAAAGCATACAGCAGGTCACGATGATCTGGCACACCTTCTTTGGTGAGTAGAATAGGGATCCACCTGTCATATGCAGGCACCTGAACCTGGCCTTCAGGAGGCCGAAGGTCCGCTCGATCACCCTCCTAGTTCGCCCATGGGCCTCATTGTAGCGTTCCTCTGCCTGGTCCTGGGATTCCTCACTGGGGTCAGTAGCCATGACAGGTTGGGGTATCCAGAGTCACCTGCAAATGGCGAGGGACAACTGTTAGACAAACACTAACCTGTAGGGATAACCCCAGACATCCATTCCCACTGTCTTGCTTCCAGGGGCTCACCTAATAGCCACACACGGTGCCTCTGGAGTTGACCCATCACATAAGGGATGCTGCTATTCCTTTATTCTGTCTCACCCCCCCTTTTTTGTGTTCTACCTGTTCTTGTGTGCATTAGCATCATCAGGTGGAGGAGCAGTGGCACCGGAGCACAAGGGAGCTGCATCCCACATGGCCATGGAGGGCCACACTATGGACTCTGAATTTACCAGTGGGACGGAGGGCGAGGAGAGCTCCACGGCGGGGACAGGAGCTGAGACCAGCGACATGGACTCGTCCTCTGATGGGAGCTCCCTTGTGGTGGCGGCAACATCTGTGCCGCCCGCATCTACAGGTACAGCCGCCACCCCCCTTACCAGCACAGCCCTCCCAGCAGCCCCTCATCCTTCGCCCCGTGCCCGCTCACCCAGGAGGGTGGGCATCACCTTCGCCCCAGGCACCTCAGGCCCTGCCCCAGTCACCCCTGCTGCCCTCAGTGAGGAGGCCATTGACCTCCTCAGGTCACTCACTGTTGTTCAGTCTACCATTTTGAATGCCATCCAGGGTGTAGAAAGGAAGTTGCAACAAACTAATGCATTCCTGGAAGGCATTCATTCTGGTCAGGCGGCCCTTCACCGAGCTTTTCAAACTCTGGCCTCAGCACTGATGGCAGCCATTGTACCTGTGTCTAGCCTCCCCCTCCAACTTCCTCCACCCAGACCCAATCCCCTGTACCTCTGCCTATCCCAAGCACACCATCAGACCAGCCTGCACACACCTCACCACACAAAGGAAGCTCAGGCAAACATAAGCATCACACATACCACAGGCACTCACGCAAGCATCACACACATGCAGACACACCAACGTCCACTGCCTCCACTGTGTCCCCCTCCTCGTCGTCTCCCTCCTCCCTCCCAGTCTCGTCTACACACACACCTGCATGCACTACCTCTACAGCCACTACGTCCCTCACCAGCACACCCACCAGGACACCCCGCTCACGTGTAGTGACCACCCCCACTACCATTCACACGTCCCCTGTGTCCTCTCCCAGTGTGTCTGTAACGCCCCCTCCGAAGATACACAAATGCAGGCACACACCCACCCAACAGCCATCCACGCCACGACAGCCTCCAGCGCATGCACCTGCACCCAAAGTCACCAAACGTACACCTCCTACTACCACCACCTCTTCCTCCACTCCCAAACCCCCTTCAGCTACCCGTCCCAGTGTGTCCAAAAGAATTTTCCTGTCCAGCCTTGACCTTTTTCCCACACCTCCCCCACCCCGTCCATCTCATAGGTCCAGAAGTAGCACCTCAGCCACAACATCTCCGGGACCAGTGGTGCCTGTAGTCACAGGTATGGGAGTGCACCGGCCACCAGGACAGCCAGTGTGGCACGGAGCCACAGCACAGCCAGTCCCCCCCTGTGAAGCATCAGAAGTTGTCCAGTGCCCGGAGGGAGAGGGGGAAGACTCCAGCCACCAAAGCCGATCCCAGGGGTCCCGTTGGGAGTGTGGAGTCAGCAGTTACACCTCCCAAGGTGGGGAAGGGCCACAAAAAACCTGGCAAGACCGCCATCATCCCCGCTGCCCAGGAGGTCACCACCAGCCCCATCCCAGCTGCCCAGGAGGCCACCGCCATCCCCATCTCAGCTGCCCAGGAGGGCCCCACCAGCCCCATCCCAGCTGCCCAGGAGGGCCCGCCAGCCCCAGCCCAGCTGCCCAGGAGGGCCCCGCCAGCACCAGCCCAGCTGCCCAGGAGGGCCCCGCCCGCCCCATCCCAGCTGCTTAGGAGGTCCCCGCCAGCCCCAGCCCAGCTGCCCAGGAGGGCCCCGCCAGCACCAGCCCAGCTGCCCAGGAGGGCCCCGCCAGCCCCAGCCCAGCTGCCCAGGAGGGCCCCGCCAGCCCCAGCCCAGCTGCCCAGGAGGGCCCCGTCAGCACAAGCCCAGCTGCCCAGGAGGCCACCGCCAGCACAAGCACTGCTGAACAGGGCACCACCAACTCAAGCCCCGCTGGGCCATGAAGGACCACCAGCACAAGCCCCGCTGGGCCATGAAGGACCGCCAGCACAAGCACCGCTGAACAGGGCACCGCCAACTCAAGCCCCGCTGGGCCATGAAGGACCACCAGCACAAGCCCCGCTGGGCCATGAAGGACCGCCAGCACAAGCACCGCTGAACAGGGCACCGCCAACTCAAGCACCGCTGAACAGGGAACCACCAACTCAAGCACCGCTGAACAGGGCACCGCCAAATCAAGCACTGCTGAACAGGGCACCGCCAACTCAAGCACAGCTGAACAGGGCACCACCAAATCAAGCACCGCTAAACAGGGCACTGCCAACTCAAGCACCGCTGAACAGGGCACCGCCAACTCAAGCACCGCTGAACAGGGCACCGCCAACTCAAGCACCGCTAGCCCATGAGCGGCAGGGGCACTGACGCAACTGAGTCTGTCACGAGGTGAGTGATGCACTCTGGGCACCAGTCCCCCTCCAGAACCAGTGGAGAGATCCATCGACTACCTCTGTCCTTCACAGGATGAAGCACTCTGGGCACCAGTCCCCCTCCAGAACCAGTGGAGAGATCCATCCACTACCTCTGTCCTTCACAGGATGAAGCACTCTGGGCACCAGCCCCCCTCCAGAACCAGTGGAGACTGTTATCCACTTGAGAGACTGTGGCTTTGCACTCCCCAGGATTGAACAGTAGGCAAACCACCCACTGGAGAGACTTGAGTGACTGTGGCTTTGCACTCCCCAGGATTGAACAGTGGGCAACCCACCCACTGTAGAGACTTGAGAGACTGTGGCTTTGCACTCCCCAGGATTGAACAGTGGGCAAACCACCCACTGTAGAGACTTGAGAGACTGTGGCTTTGCACTCCCCAGGATTGAAAAGTGGGCAAACCACCCACTGGAGAGACTTGAGAGACTGTGGCTTTGCACTCCCCAGGATTGAACAGTGGGCATTGAGGCCCCTCATGGATCTGGCATTGTGCACTCATCCAGCTGAGGTGCCCCCTTTCCCTTCCCTATGAGGTGCCTGTTGTATTTCTATCTGATGCCCCTGCAGTGTTCTCTCTGTTTTGATCTGGTATTGAGTGTGGGCCTCGCCCATGCATTTTGGGCCCAGTGGTCCACGGACTATGAATGGTGCAATACCTGGACTTGTATTATTGGTGTATATATTTGTTTATAGTGTATATATATTTTGGAGTACTGTATTTTAATAGATTACAATGGTTACAATCATTTCCTTTTGTCTTTGCATTCTTCCAGGGGGCTTGGGGTGTAACTGTTATGTATCAGCATGTATTAGTGTGTGTGTTGTAGTGGATGAGGGTGGGGGTGATGCGTGTGTGTGTCCCTGTTTTTTCGCTCCCCCCTCCTCTGTGTCGTAGGTGCAGTACTCACCGTGGATTTCGCCGCCGGCATTCGTGCTCATGGTACAGGAGCAGGAAGACTATTGCAGCGAGAATTTCCGGGTCCATGGTGTCCTCGTTCCTCGTGTAGTGTGATGAGGTGATCGTTTTCCCTTCGAAATTCCTGTTTCCGCCGTGTTTTTATCCGTGGTGAATCCGCCCCGTAAAAGGTGGCAGATTGGCATGTCATAATAGTGTGGGCGGTACATTGTCTCCCGCCTGTCTGTTGGCGGTGACCGCCGCGCTGTTTGTTTGTACTGCCGTGGCGGTCTGAGTGTTAAAGTGGCTGTCTTTGTTGGCGGTTTCTGCCACGGTCATAATTGCTAATTTTTTACCGCCAGCCTGTTGGCGGTCTTACCGCCGCTTTAACACAGTCCGCCAGGGTTGTAATGAGGGCCATGGTGTTTGTTAAATAAAATAAGCTTATTTTGGGAGCAATTTGTTAAGTAAAATAAGCTTATTTTAGGAGCCTACAAGGACAGCACTGGTATAAAGCCAAAACTAATGTCAGCAACATGGGAGGAGATGGTAGGAACCGACTGCTGCAATAAAACTGCTGCAATAAAACTGCAGGCAGCTACCAGTCTTAAAACACCCACACAGTGAAAGGAGACAACCAAACAAATGGGAAATAAAAGTCCGTCACAGCAACAGATAGAGAAAACAAGGTGGAACTATACAGTGATAGGTCACTGTTAGACTTTTGAGTTTATGCAGGGTCATCCCCAATGTTTTTGCCTCCTATTTTTTCTGACCTGTTGCTGTTGGCTATTGAACTCTGAGCACTTTACCACTGCTAACCAGCGCTAAAGTGCATTTTCTCTCTGTGTAAATTGTATGCAATTGTTTTAGCCATGATTGGCATATTTGATTTACTAGTAAGTCCCTAGTACATTGCACTAGAGGTGCCTAGGGCCTGTAAACCCAATGCTACTAGTGGGCCTGCAGCACTGGTTGTGCCACCCACATACATAGTTCTGTAATCATGTCTCAGACCTGTCACTGCAGTGTCTGTGTATGTAGTTTTAAACTGTAAATTTGACCTGGCAAGTGGCCCTAGGTAGCCCCAAGGGCAGGGTGCAGTGTATGGTAAAGGTAGACATATAGTAATGTTTTTTATATGTCCTGAGAGTGAAATATTGCTAAATTCATTTTTTAACTGTTGAAAGGCCTGTCCCTCTCATAGGTTAACATGGGGGATACCTTTAAATATGATTATAGTGTAGATTCCCTCTGGTAATGGATGGACATGTGGAGTTTGGGGTCTCTGAGCTCAAATTTAAAAATACATCTTTTAGTGAAGTTGATTAAGACTGTGTTTGAAAATGCCACTTTTAGGAAGTGGTCATTTTCTTGTTTATACCATTTCTGTGACTCTACCTATTTGTGGATTCCCTGTCTGGGTCAGTTTGACAGTTGGGCTGGTTGCACCTCACACTAGACAGTGACACAAAGGGAGTAGGGGTGTACTCTGCATTTCCTGATGAGCCATCTGTGATAGCAGGGAGGGAAGGAGTGGTCACTCACACCTGAAAGGGTTGTGTCTGCCCTCACACAATGCAGTCTCCAACCCCCTAGTGAGTGTCTGGGGCCTGGCCTGAGCAAGGCAGGCTTTCACATTCACGAGAGACTTTGCTTTGAAGTAGTCCTACTTCAAAGGAGAAATTGGGTATAAGAAGGGCACCCAAAACCACAGACTTTAGAACACTTCTGGAAACCAAGAGGAACCTCTGCCTGGAGAAGAGCTGAAGAGCTGAGGAAGAAGAGCTGCCCTGCCTGTAACTCTGCTTTGTGGAGATATCCTACAGTTGCTGCTTCTGCCAGACTAAGAGGGCAAAGACTGGAATTTGTGTGTCTTCCATCTTGTGAAGATCTCCAAGGGCTTGATTCAGAGCTTGCCTCCTGTTGTTTGAAGTCTCAGGGACAGCAAAGACTTCTCTCTGCCAGCACCTGGAGTCTCTGGAGAAACTCCTACTCTGCCAAGTGGTGCCCATCCAGTTCCTGGGACCTTGAAAGGAGAAGCTGGCAGCCTTAGAGGAAGAAATCTATCCACAGAACGCAGTGCAGTGAAAAGATCGGCACGACTCCGATCTGCGGCTGATAAATCAATGCGCCATCGGCTTCGGAGCTGAAAATCGACGCTCTCCTGCAACGCAATCAATGCACAGAGCTGGAGAAAAGATGCGCAGCATTGCTGACGGAGGTTGCTCAGATTGCAACTCGCGCTGGGTGCTTTTTGGATCATCGTGTGGCTGGATTTCCAACGCAAGTACCGCTGGGTGTATAAAAACAATGCAAGGCCCGCACGGCCCGAGAGTGTTGACCAGATTGACACATCGCTCTACTGCAGAGGGAAGAAACAATGTGCTTCGACCTGACGAAAGGAGAAACGACGCAAGGTCTCGCTTGTGAGTGAAATCGATGCATCACAAGCCCTTTTTGACGCGCACTCACCCGTGCGGAGTTATTTTTGATGCACCCAAGGTACATTTTCACACTAACAGTGTTAGTGTTTGTTTCAAACTACATGAAGACTCTTTTTGCTTTTTAATTGATAACTTGACTTGTGTATTGTGGATTTTTGTCATTTTGGTCTTGTTCTGTTCAGATAAATATTTCCTATTGTTTTAAACCTGTGTTATGTCATTTTGTAGTGATTTAATTAAGTTACTGTGTGTGTTGGTACAAATACTTTACACTTAGCACTCGAAAGTTAAGCCTACTGCTCATGCCAAGCTACCAAGGGGGTAAGCAGGGGTTAAATGAGGCTGATTCTCTTTTACCCTGACTAGAGTGAGGGTCCTTGCTTCGACAGGGGGTAAACTGACTGCCAACCAGATACCCCATTTCTAACAGTCACTGCTCTGAAACAGAAAAAGGGGGGAGAAAAAGTCAGAACTGAACACTGGTAAGCAAGACTTTTTAAAGGACACGTCAACCGACCAATGAAATTGCTTTAACCCATAGTATAAGTATACGTAAGTATACACTATGTCGAACGCTAATGCTCAACCTAAAAAGGGAAGATTTAGGCCTGGCAAGAGGTTTAACTTGCCAGGTCGGCATGACAGTTTAAACTGCGCACACAGGCTCTGCAGTGGCAGGCGCGAGACATGTTTAAAAGGCTAATGATGTGGGTGACACAATCAGTGCTGCAGGCCCAATAGTACAATTTAATTTACAGGCCCTAGGCCCATGTAGTGCACTTACTAAGGACTTATAAGTAAATTAAATATGCCAATTGGGTATGAGCCAATGTTACCATGTTTTAGGGTAGAGAGCACAAGTCCTTTAGCACTGTCAAACAGTGGTAAAGCCCACAGAGTTTTGAAGCCAGCGAGAACACAGTAAATAAATGGAGGGAGGAATGCAAAAAGTTGAGGGGAAAGACTACCCTAAGGATGCCAGGTCTAACAACAAGCTATCTTGCACATCTTGGGGACAGTCAGTGCCGGAGTGGCAACCATGACCAGCGGTGGTAAATTTTGCCAGACCAGCACTCCTAGGGTGCATGGTGAGTGAGCCGCACTACTACATTTGGGCTTGAGGGGTTCTCCCCCCAAGAAAATGTGGGGAAAAAAAGCAAAAAGAAGGTGCATTCTACAGCCCATTGTTCATTATATTTTCAATTGTATTGGTTTTTGAAGCATAGTAAATGATGACCTTACAGTGGACCAGGATAAGGCAATCTGTATTGGGGCTCTTCAATGATTCCATCACCATCACCCTCTAACAGTGCCTTTCATCTCTCCATAGACCCTCTCTCACATGTATTTAATTTGTTTTATAGCACCTCTCTTACCAGTATAGGGTGTTGAAGCACTTTCCATCACACAGACATGCAGAGACAGTGAATCATATGTGTGTAAATAAGTCTATAGAAAATGTTACATAAGACAAAGTGGACTACATGGTGTAGGATTTAAATGTCGTCCATACTGGTAGGCATTATTAAGAGTGCTTGGTCTGGGGAAGCATAAATGTAGGATTCAGAACATAACACAGTGGTTAGGGTTTACTTTACTAATAGCTATTTCTTTCCACTCAAACAATACCTTTTTAGCAAATTTGGGGTAATCAAAGACTCTTGCAGCTCTTTGATGGCAGTTCTTAGCCCACTGTTGTAGAATATTATAACCTATGAACTGCACAGTAACAAAAGGATGTCTATTACAAAGGCGTATCCCCCTGAGCTATACACATAAAATACTGTTCTGTTATCTGCACAGTATACCTTCTTTGCACCAGGCATATTAACCCTCTGTGCTACCTTAGATGAATCAAAACTGTCACTAGACACAACTCTGATCCCTCTCCAGCAGGTACCTTAATCAGCTCTCTCCAGTAGGTACATTAATCACCAGAGTTATCTTGGCACTTTTATTGTTGCCTGAAAACTGTTGGATATACAAGGAACTCTGCAGTGCTTATAAAACTGCTGCTCTGCTACAAATCCCCCCCAGACAACAAAAGCGCCCCATCCACCCTTCCAGCCTCCTGATGCCCATATGGCCAGTCCAGCCTTTGGGACAATACCTGCTGCAATGTTACCACCTCACCACTACTTTGAAACAGAGCACAGGTCAGCCATAAGCACCGACACATGGAAAGACGGAAATATTTGAGATTTGTCTAATGATCTGAAAATAGAAGAAAAAATACAAATTAGCAACAATTAAAATAGCTAAATATTTGTATTTGTGACTACTCCTGAAAACAAAAATGATCTGAGTTCATCATGAAAGACACAGTTCAATTTTTATCCTGTTGAGTTATGGACAAAGCAGAGTGTGGGAATGGAATGTAAAGCAAGAGGTGTAAAAACCACAAAATAAACACGCAGGGAAATGGATTAGGAATACATGGAGTAGGAATAAATGTATGTCAAATTCATTTTCACTCAACATATGGAAAAAGGTAAATTTACAGATTTAGGGGGTCATTATGACCCTGGCGGAAGGCGGAGAAGCGGCAGTAAGACCGCCAACAGGCTGGCGGTCTTTTTTTTTGTATTATGACAATGGCTGTTACCGCCATGGTCATCCGCCGGTTCTCTGTTCTGCCCGCCAGGGTCTCCAGCCCAGCGGCCGTCACTATACCGCCGGTGGTATTTTGACCTGGCTTACTGCAGTGGATTTCCTGCGGTTGGAACCGCCATGAAATCCATGGCGGTAAGCACTATCAGTGCCAGGGAATTCCTTCCCTGGCACTGATATGGGTCTCCCCCACCCCGACTCGCTCCCCTACACCCCCCACCACCCCTGCCACCCCCCAAAGGTGGCAGGATCCCCCTCCCCACCCGACCCCCAACATCACAGCACTCACACACACACGACATGCACGCAGGTACCACCAACACACACCGACATACATGCCTACATCCACACACACACAGTCAGACACGCACACACACATACAAACATACAAGCACACATCCATACAGACATACCCACAGACATACATGCACTCATTCCCAAAACACGCAACACCCCCGCAAGCATACACACACTCACACACCCCCTCTTCATACACACACGCACACCCCCACGCACGCACACAACACACAACACCCCTCACCCCCCTCCCCTCACGGACGATCAACTTACCTGGTCCGACGATCCTCCGGGAGGGGACGGGAGCCATGGGGGCTGCTCCGCCGACACCTCACCGCCAACAGAACACCGCCACGCCGAATCACAGGACGTGATTCACTGGACGGGGTTCTGTTGGCGTGGCGGTGGAGGTGGAGCAACCTCCACTTCTCCACCGCCCGCCAGTATGGCTGTTGGCAGCTCTCCACCCGTAAAAGGACGGAGAGCTGCCAACGCTCATAATAGGCTGAGCGGCAAACCGCGACCACTGGTGGTCTTCCGCACGGCGGTCCCTCGGTGGTCTTGGGAAAAGACCGCCGAGGTCAAAATGACCCCCTTAGTTTGATTAGAGGAGTGAAAATTATATCAAAAAGCAGTGAACACGACCTTACGACCAGCAGAAAAACAATGCATAGATTAAGTGATACTAAACTGGATCGTTCGCTAACTTTGGGAATGGAGACAAATGAAAACTTCATAAAACTCCAATAAAACAAAAAACCTTTGTGCTTTGAATTTCTGGAAACGTGAAAGAAAATTGGCAGAAAAAGAGAAATACGTGGGCTCGTGGTATCACTCTATCACAAAACGAGGTGAGAATACGAAGTGCAAATAAAAACATAAATAATTGAAATCTATATTTTTTTAATCAGTAGACATTATTTTTTAAGTTGCAAGACTCATACTGACTCTCGCTGTCAGACTAGCACTGGAACAGGAACATGTATGAAGATGCTTCTTACATCAACAAGAGGAAGCTAAGCGTTGTTTTATCCGCAGGGGAAATTACCATGTCACTTCTAAGAATACCCAGAAAACCGCTTTTTCAACTCTTTGAATGAGATTCTAATTTATCCACAAGTTAACACTTTCAAATGCTAATCTGTAGTGCTTGCTTGATTGAGGCTATGCAGGCATTTAAAATACCCCAAGGTCAAACCCAGGACTAAAAGGATCATTCTTTGGCAGCAAGAGCTGCATTCCGAAGCTGTAGGTAAGAAGTCAGAAAAGAATACAAAGGACGAGATATGCAGCATACCGCTATAATTGTAGGCCACGTGACTTCTCTTAAGCCAAAGGCACGTGGTTTTGAAAAAAAGATAGGGCGTTGACAAATTGTGCTAGAGAGTCCGTTTCGGTTACGAACTTGTTATAGATTTATTGAAGGACACATTTTATTTTAATAAAAATATGTTTAGTGAACTTCTTTTAACATTATTATTATTTTTACAAACATACAAAAATAGAAACCGTGAGGTTTACAAATCCGGTCTACATCCGGTTTCGAATGTAATCAGCATTGCGACAACAAGCAAAATACAAAGAGTAAACACCTGACCCTCCACTGTACATTTGTCAAAGCACAAATTATACAACAATTCCAGTAGTCCCAGGCACCCGAATTGTAACTATGGCAGATCCCTAATTACCTTTGGGCCCCCTCAGTCCATCACGCCAATGACACATTTCCAAGGACCAACATTTTTCGCAAATGTAGGTGGGAACGCATGTGCCTTACAGACTAGTTCTTCTGCCCACAGGCACCAATCCATATTATATTTCCATATTTCAATGTCTCAAAAGACGTACCTCCCCGTGCCTGATTATATCATGCTTTGCCATCATCAGGACCACATCACAAACAAGCACTGGCAAAGCCAATAGGTGTCGTCTACACAAGAGCTATTTGGTTTGCCAGTGTCTTTTAGGCATGTTGCACAGCAGCGTGGCCATGCAGCAAGGCTAAAAGTAGAATGAGAAAAAAAAGTGATATAACATAGGCCAGTGCTAGTGCTGTCATGATGCTTTTTTTCAGTGGCGTAGGGTGGACAGGGTATACAAACAAGGATGGGGTACTGGGTGGGCATACGGGGAGGCAACAATGATTGGGATGGGTGTATGTGAGAGAAGTAACCTCTTGCTAGCATTGTTACCCCCATTTGTGGCCTGTTTGTCAGTGTCTTTGACGGTGTCACTGGGGTCCTGCTAACCAGGACCCCAGTGCTCATGTTCTTTCTCCTTTAAATTTGGTTGTTGGATACTGTTAACACAGTATTCCACTCATAATTGGCATACTGGTGCCCCCTTATAAGTCTCTTGTATATGGTACTTAGGTACCCAGGGCATTGGGGTTCCAGGGGCAGCATTACTTTTGCCACCATTAGGGAGCCCATGCAAAGGCTTCTGCAGGACTGCCATTGCAGCGTACGCGAAATGGTGCATACACCATTTCACTGCCATTTACACTGCACCAGGTCACTTACAGGTCACCTACATGTCAGGCCCTCCAACCCTGTAGGCTAGGTGCAAAGTACCTGTGTATGAGGCACCCCTGCACTAGCAGAGGTGCCCCCACGTCATCCAGGACCATTTCCCCAGACTTTGTTAGTGTGGGGACGCCATTTTACGTGTGTACTGGGCATAGGTCCAGTACAGATTCTAGCATTGGTTGTATAATTCCATGCACTCTGGGAGCTCCACAGTGGACTCCCAGTACTGCCATTCCAGCCTTCTGAGGTTTTCCATGCAGCCCCAGCTGCTGCCACCTCACAGAAAGGTTTCTGCCCTCCTGTTGCTCAGGCAGATCGAGCCCAAGAAGGCAGAACAAAGCATTTCCTTTGGGAGAGGGGTTTTACACCTGGTAGCACAGGTGTTTTAACAAAGATTATTATTGAGTGTTTATGTATTTTGAGTAATACGTTCATGTAGAAAATAAAATAACAAAGAAAAATAATGCACGCTTTTGAAAATGTGATTACGAAGAATGGCCACCAATGTTAATGAAGTGTACTAATCAATAATTTAATACTTATGACATGTTGAATATATGTAAGAATAATGTAGTAATATGTCATATTAAGGGTTATAAATTTTGCTTTATCTTTATTAATTGTAGGCCTTAACTTGGCCAGTGTCTTGACCTACCTGCCAAGCCTCACGTAAACGCTTTGTTTCTTAACGTTAAATAAAATAGCTGTCCTAGAGAGTTATATTGTGATTTTACATTTTGTATTATGTGCTCATAGCTGAGACTTGCTTCTCATGAGAACCGACTGCTGGAAGATGATGTTCTCGTTAATGTAACATTTTATGTGTAATATGTGTGAGACTGACTTTCCCAGGAAAAGAACAATGAAGATACTGACTAGAGTAGAAGCTGCAACAATATTGTTACCTGACAAACCGGATGATGAGGACACTGTAAGACAAACCAATCAACGAAATGTGAACGGATTAATATTAGAATTCATGGATTTGGGATTTTAGTTTTATTGGACAAAGTGTGAACACATGATTAACTGACCAATAGGAATTTGGGGGGTAGTTTTAACAGTTTTGAATTGACAGGATCACATGGAGAGAAGACTTTTATTCTGGTCATTGCCCATTTTTGCTTGCTGGCCAAAAGGCATTTTCGTTAGACACTCCACCCTTATTTTTGCCCTTATTGCGTCTTGACAAGAGAAGTGCCTAACTTTAATGCTTAGAGACTTTGCCTTTTCCGAACTTTGATGCTCAATCCTGATGCCTTGCTGATCGATTGATGTCCTTAGGACAAAGACTGACTCTGCTTTGCTGATACATACTGAGGATAGGTATAACATAAAATGGATTATTATGCATATTTGCTTTTTCTTTCTAGGTACCAACTGTGCTGTTTTGATAGAGCCATAGTTAGATGTTTTTCCAAATTTGTGTTACTAAATTGTTGTGCATGAAGCCCAACATGTGATGCTAATCTGATGTCAGTTAAGGATCATCACTAATGAAATCATGATAACAGGGACTAATGCTTGATGAATTTCTCTGCTAAACTCCATGCATATAATTACATTGACACAGTTGACTTTGCTATTGATTTGCACCATAACCTTAGAATGTTTTGTAGTTCAAGCTTTGATTAGAATACGTTTCTTCCGCCGCTTTGGACAGCCAGTATTGTTTCTGTATGTGTTTCATCTGATTTTGAGATTAATCTACATGACCTTAGCATTGTTAATTTAGGGAAATAAATATTCTAACTTTTACTAAAAGGTGTGGTTATTCATGACTGAAAGTTCATGGTGCATGACAATTACTGGCTCCATTGATTATTGAAGTTATTGATTAATAATGATTATTGATTATTGTGCATTGATTATTGATTATGTACTGGAGCTATGGTAAGAACATCTTAATTGCGAGTCAAAAGGTTCATCTACCTATTTGCATCCCCTTGTAAGTTTACTTATTTAGGTCAGACGCGCTAGGAGAGATGGTAGCAGACTGATGGTTCGTCTCCTTAAGAGCTTGCCCTAGAAGTCTGGTACAGAGTGACAGGTGTAAAAAGAGATAGTAGCTGGATTAAAGGTCCCAGAGGTGGTAGCAGAATTCATTATTATCGAGATTTGGATTTTGTTTTTCAATGATGCTAATTGGAGAGAAAATGATGTTCCCTTAAGCTCAGAAATGACTTTCCCAGATCCTGGATCCTGCTAATGGTTGTTTGAGGATGTTCCCGGTATTCTAGTGACAGGGTGAATGAAATAGGTTGCGCTTGCACAGCTTAGGCAAATCGCAGTTGAATTGTGAGGTTTGTGAGTGTTTTAGGGAGTTTGCGCACTCCAAATCAAGTTGTAGAAGGAGTGTGCATATTCCGCAGTCTGAGAGTAGGGAAGTCGTCGAACTTCACATGTGTGTGGCGCTTTGTGCAAAAAAATTATCCACGTGGTTGTTGAGTATGAACCCTGCATGGTCTAAGACTCCGGAGTATATTGAAAAGTGTATGAGACACTTGGTTTTAAGTTGTAATCTGTTTGGTTAGTAAGTTGATTGGGCGTGGTCAACAAGTCTGAGTGTGAATTAAAGTGACAGAAAGAACATTTCGTCTGTGATTTGGCGAGTCCTATGTGCACCAGGACAGACCCATTGATCAGTTGAGAGTAAAATTTGCGGGGCGAATTTTGCTTGCAAATTTGGGAGACCGAGAAAGAAGGAGTAGCTGTAAGTGTGGGAAGAGCTGTCAGTGAAAAATCCGTAAAGTTTCTGAAGCGATTGTGTTACCTTTCTTATAGTAAACCAACAGATTTGTTTTTATTTTTTGATTAGTGCTCCCAATTTTTGCATTAGTTTTGTGTGAATTGGAGTGAAGGAGGACAAGCTGCAAGACTTTGTCAGCCTCAGTATGTGTGAGTGTGACGTCATTGGAGCCACGCTGGGACAGGTTGGTTAGTGAGAAGGGTCACACACGGATTGGCATTAAAAAGTGCCTTAAGGGGGGATATGTATATTACCACAAGTGTAGGCGAGGCTACACCGCCAGAAGGCACACCAGCTTACATCGTAATCAAAGAGAAGGGTGTCGCGCCATGTTTTTGGGTGAAGCAATGGTGCAAATTGACAGAGAAAGATGGGAACTTAGCGTTTCCTACAAATGGGACGTTCAATTTGAGGGTTTTGGAGCATTTACGGATGGTGCTAAATGAATCGAAGCCCCTTCTGAGACCAGCAGTTTGAGGCATTAGTGATTTGGGAGCTAGTAGCCAGACAGCAACAGCAACTGAAATTTGAAAGGAGGATGAGAAAGGCGGAAAAGACTAGCTGAGACTAGATGGGACTGTGTTCAGAAAGCATGGAGGAGGGAGACTTTGCAATGAATTAAGTTGTTTCCGGCAATAAAGCAGGAGAATGAGAAGGAAGGAAAGAAAGCTACTAAGAAAACAAATACAAGTCTGTCTGAGAGTAAGGAGGCTAGAAAGTCTTCAAACAAAAAGGTGGACTCAGACTATGATGAGTTTATTAAACAGTTATTGGCAGATCGACCACCACCATATACAGTACATGAGAGTGGTCCAAGTACCAGTGTTGATCCGACAGCCCGACACAGGATAATGAGACAGTGAGTCCGGTGCAGGTTAATGCTAACCTGATATAGAATGTGGTGCAAAGTGGTCTTAATGTGCCTAATACTCCAGTAGTGCAGACCCAGATGCAACTGCCACAGGTTCAGAGAATTTATCCTGATGTGCCCATTGTGGAAACTACTTCAAACTTAGTGGTGCCAATGGAACAGGTCTTCCCAAGACCGATACTGATTCAGACCGAGCCAACTCCGATTTCAAGTGCAGCCGAAGGCAATGCCAATATTTACTCCAGTGATAGGGACACAGTCAGACATGAGTCCGATGATGAATCAGAATATGGGAGTTACTCTCCCACAGAGCGTAGGTTCAAGAACAGCCCCAGATGCTATATCGCTACCTATTACTGTTGGTCAAGCTGTACCATTATTTGCGCAGGAGAGACCTCCTGTAGGTGAACAGGCAGAAATGTCCCAGAACCTAATGAGGGGAAGACATAATGAAAATGCTTGAGTAGTCCCTCCTGTGGGACAGACTTTTGATGGATCAAGTTCATTACTAGACCCTAGTCTATTTGGAGCACTTCCAGATACTGTGGCAGGGCCAAACGTTAGTCAGAGTTTGAAATTGTTGACACCGCAGACTCTGAATGCAGTTGGACAGCAGGTGCCACCGGTCCAAGCAAATAATATTTTGTTGCAAGGTTTGACAGCTCAGCAGTTGACTGAATGGTTAGACAAGCTGAATACCCCACTAAGTGCCCCTAAAGGAGGGGAGCATTTGAATTATACTAGACTAAGCATGGAAGCAGGTGAACTCATTGAGGGAACGATAGGGGTGAATAGGTTAGAATCCTACACAGAGGCAGAGTTGAGATATTTGTGCCCAAAGATTACGAGAGAAGTGAGCAACATGCATCAGAAATTAGCAGACTTGGCAGAGAAATACGGCATAGAAATAGAAAAAACAAAGCACTTGAAAAGGAGTTACAGATTAGATTGTGAGGCTAAGGGTTTTGAACACATGAGATCTGCCGGAATGAAGGCACATGTTAAGGAACTGCTTCAAGGTACTCAGACCTGGGGAGCATTGGACAAATGGGAAGGCAGATGGGTAAAGAAAAGAGACAAGAGAAAAAGGGATTCTTTGGAACTGACTGCAAATGTGCAGCAGGGTAAAGATCAAGTGAAAAGCTTACCAATGAGAGAGATTCCAGGGGGGAATTTTGTTCATGTCTCGTGGAGCAGAAGTGACATTCTGTCATTCACAAAGGAGTACCCAAAATTGAGAGAAAATGTCAGTAGAGTGGTGTTAGAAATGGGGTTTTTGGTTGGCAGTCAGGTTACCCTCTGTCCAAGCAAGAACCCTCACTCTAGTCAGGGTAAGTCGCACACAATCCAAAATTAGCCTGTGCCCACCCTCTGGTAGCTTGGCACGAGCAGTCAGGCTTAACTTAGAAGGCACTGTGTAAAGTATTTGTGCAATAAATCATACAATACCACAATATAGCACCACAAAAACACACCACACAGTGTTTAGAAAAATATATAATATTTTTCAGGATAATTGTAGGTCAAAAACGAATAAAAATGCAATGTGAAATTGTAGAGATATAACTGGAAAGTGATATAAAGTGTCTTAAGTCTTTAAAAAGCAAACAAAGTCTCTTTCAAGCACAAAGTAACTGGTTTGTAGTGGAATATCTCCGCAAGGGGCCGCAGAAGAAGAGATACGTGGAAAAATGGTGTGTGCGTGGATTTCTCCCCCAGCACACACGGGCTTGCGCCGTTATTTTTCACGCGGGGAATTCGTGCGTCTTTTTCCGGCTGCGCGTCGTTACGCTGGGCTGTGCGTTGAAGTTTTGCTCTCATGGCAGGCGTCACGTTGATTTCCCCTCTGGAAGTCGGGCGGCGTTGTCCTTGCGAGGCCGTGCGTCGAAGTTCCGGTCACCCCGAAGGCGTTGCGTCAATCAGCGTTGGTGTGCAGCGTTTTTCTCGCTGCGGAACAAGCTGTGCGTCGAAATGTTCTGCGCACGAAGAGTCCAAATGAAAAAGAGAAGTCTTTTTGGCCCTGAGACTTCAGGGAACCGGAGGCAAGCTCTATCCAAGCCCTTGGAGAGCACTTTTACAGCCAGACAAGAGTTCAGCAAGGCAGCAGGCCAACAGCAAGGCAGCAGTCCTTTGTAGAAAGCAGTCAGGTGAGTCCTTTGAGCAGCCAGGCAGCTCTTCTTGGCAGGATGCAGCTTCTGGTTCAGGTTTCTTCTCCAGCAAGTGTCTGATTAGGTAGGGCAGAGGCCCTGTTTTATACCCAAATGTGCCTTTGAAGTGGGGGAGACTTCAAAGAGTGGCTAAGAAGTACATCAGGTCCCCTTTCAGTTCAATACTGTCTGCCAGGGTCCCAGTAGGGGGTATGGCAATCCTTTGTGTCAGAACAGGCCCTCCACCCTCCCAGCCCAGGAAGACCCATTCAAAATGCAGATGTATGCAAGTGAGGCTGAGTACCATGTGTTTGGGGTGTGTCTGAGTGAATGCACAAGGAGCTGTCAACCAATCCCAGCCAGACGTGGATTGTAAGGCACAGAAAGATTTAAGAGCTCACTTTCTAAAAGTGGCATTTCTAGAATGGTAATATCAAATCCAACTTCACCAGTCAGCAGGGTTTGGTATTACCATTCTGGCCATACTAAATATGACCTTCCTACTCCTTTCAGATCAGCAGCTACCACTTCAATACTGTATGAGGGCAGCCCCAATGTTAGCCTATGAAGGGAGCAGGCCTCACAGTAGTGCAAAAGAGAATTTAGGAGTTTTATACTACCAGGGCATGTAAACTACACAGGTACATGCCCTGCCTTTCACCCACACAGCACCCTGCTCTAGAGGTTACCTAGGGCACACATTAGAGGTGACTTACATGTGGAGAAAGGGGAGGTTTAGGCTTGGCAAGTACTTTTAAATGCCAAGTCGAGGTGACAGTGAAACTGCACACACAGGCCTTGCAATGGCAGGCCTGGGACAAGGTAAAGGGGCTACTTAAGTGGGTGGCACAACCAGTGCTGCAGGCCCACTAGTAGCATTTAATCTACAGGCCGTAGGCACATATAGTGCACTTTACTAGGGACTTATAAGTAAATTAAATAGTCCAATCAGGTATGATCCAAGGTTACCATGTTTAAAAGGGAGAGAGCATATGCACTTTGGCACTGGTTAGCAGTGGTAAAGTGTGCAGAGTCTAAAAGCCAGCAAAACAGAGTCCAGAAAGTGGAGGGAGGCAGGCAAAAAGTTAGGGGTGACCACCCTAAGGCATGTCAGGTCTAACAAGTGGTATCAGCAGACAGACAGATTCGTGAAACTTGTGAAGTCTTTGTGGGAGGACTTAAACACATTACTAGAGAAAGTGGTTCCAGTTGATCTGTGGATTGAGTGTAAGAGGAATGTAGATTGGCCAATAAGTGAACCGGAGATAGACAAGAACAAAGGTGCACCATCTCCTGAGGTAATTAAATATTACTATGAGGTGATTGAGTTTTTGAGAACGAGAATTTCCCCCAAGAATATTGATTGGCAGAGGAATGACAGGACAGCTCAGGAAGCAAAGGAGGCAATACATGCGTACTATTAGAGATTGTTGCAGGCATTCAAGCATTACAGTGGTACAGAGACAATTCAGGGGAAAGACATACTTCATTTTATGTTCAGATTTGTGGAAGGATTGAGACCTGAAAATAGCCAGATGATTAAGAGTCATTTGATTTGCTGGCAAGCAAAGCCGATTGATGAGGTGTTGCAATATGTGAAGTACTGTAGTGACAAGACTGAGCTGAAGCAGAAAAAGCTGAAAGAGAAGGCAGTGGTGATGCAGATTAAAGCAGCTCAAGGAGGAGTGCAAGGGAATTTGTCACAGCAGTTACCACAGCAGCAGCAGGGAAACGTGGTGTTTCAGCCCCAGATGAGAGGTAGGGGTTGTGGAGGCAATTTGAATTGTGGTCCAAACTTGAATACTGTATTGGTTTAGAATGATGTGCAGGGAATGAAGAAGCTATTGCCATGTCACATATGCGGAGCCATTGGACATTAGAAACAGGAGTGTCCGATCATGGTGCAGGAAGGTGTTGTTCAGCAGAGTAATGACATCAATTCATTCCAGAATGTGAGAGGACCGAGAGTGAGAGGTCCAAATCCAAATTTTCAGAATAATGTGAATCAAGTGCAGAATTTTCAGCCCATGCAGCAGGTGCAAATGCCCGGTGCACAAACGTCACAGTTACAGCCGATGCAACAAACCAGGCCAGCCTCCTACAGTGGGGAAGCAATAGAGGGAAGTTGTGATATGCAATACTCCGCCCCTCAGAAGGCAGACCCTCATAGCAAGATCATTATCTATCCTCTCCATCTGAAACTGCCTTGTTATTCTGTAGTAGGTCCTGTAGAGTATTTCTAGTTAGACCAGTTGAAAACCTGCTTAAACAGCTACCCCACTGAGATAATTACAGTCCTCACACCAAGTGTTGTCCATTCATTGCAGAAAACTGTTGTGTGGTGTATATTTGCAAGACTGCATGTTTATTAAGGGGAGGGGGCAAGTTCCTGTATTCTGGCCTGGTCTGTTATGCCAGTTTCTGCAATTGGTGAAATTGGTACCAAAGTGCCAGGCATCGAAGTGCCAGGATATCCTTCATTCTGAAGTATTTATTCCCTGTCTAATCATATTATTCATGAAACTCAGGAAATGGTATTGTTCCACTGCCACATGAAACTACCCGTTGACCCAGCCATAATTCACACCTACAGACTTATCTCCCTCTTAGAATACTCAACAAAACTCATCAACAAATGAGGTGATTGACAGCCTCACCAAGCACCAGCTCCGTAATGCCATTCAATCTGGATTCAGACCCAACCACAGTACAGAAACAGTATTCATAGTTGCCTCGGGAGACTTCCACATGATCCTTGAGCGAGAAGACAAAGCAGCATTCTCCTGGACCTCGCTGCAGCATTTGCCACAGCCTCAGACCCCATCCTCAGTCACCTGCACAAGATTGGCGTCCAAGGACCAGCTCTAAGCTGTATCTTTTGCTCTAAGATGAATCTTCTCCTTTTTAACAGATAGAACACATCTTACTAACTGCTAACCTGAAAAGTCATCTGTGAAGCACCTCAAGATTCATCATCCAACCTCACTGACAACACAAAACTCATACTCTCCCTCTCAGACGTGGCCCCCAAAACAAGAAACAAGTTTACTGCCTACATGACTGAAGCTGCTAAATAGATGAAAGCCAACTGTCTCAAGATCAACACCGACAAGACAGAAGTAGTGATCTTCAGCTAGAAGACTTTACCATAGGACTCCAAATGGTGGCTGGCCAACCTTGGACCCACACCAGGTACCCATGTCAAGAACCTCAGAATCATCAAGAGCAAACTGAACATGACCGCACAAGTCAATGCCTTTACTGCATCCTGCTTCAACACCCTGAAGGTGCTGAGGAACATTATTAAATGGGTTCTAAGCAACACTACAAAAAATCATCACTCATGTTCTAAACATCAGCAACTTGGACTACAGGAACACCCTTTACACCGGGATCACCAAGCAAATTGCAATAAGACTACAAACCTGAATGTGGTGGCCAGACTCATGCTTAACCTCCCATACAGAACTCATATCACACCATCTCAGGAAGCTTCACTGACTGTTGATACACAGACGTTGTGTTTCAAATTCCTCACACACATTCAAGGCACTGCACCACTTAGGCCCCACCTACCTTAACAGCTGCCTCTCATTCTGCAGACACTCTGCTCCACAGGACTCCTAATTGCATACATACAACACATACACAGAAGCAGATCAGGAGGACAGGTGCTCTCTTACATCACTCCTAAAGCATGGAACAACCTCCCACTCCACATCAGATCCTCCTCCTCTCTTATTGAATTCAGCAAGAAGCTGAAGTCCTGGCTTTTCAGTTAACCAAACTACCATAGGCAGGTCTAGGCAAACAGACTATGCTCAGTACCAGGATATCCTTGCAGGTGATGGTGCACATTACAAATACATGCAACATAATATAACATAACCGTCCCACCATATGTCCCCTTCCCTAGTGATACTCAATAGATGCCATTTCCTGTGGCCCTCTACTACCTGCAATCCTTTTAGTGCCTCTCCCTCCATCAAGGGTGTCTAAAGTATCAATTTGTCTTTCCACCCCAGTGTCTCCCTTGCCCTTCTCCATATCTTTACTACATTGGATGTCGGAGCTGGAAGTCAAGCAAGCCAGCAAATGCCAAACATATCCTTTTGGGTCATCTATCTGTCAGGGAGGAGGATTCTTGTTGTGTTGCACAGGCCCATTCACTAATAATAAATAATTGGGCTGTCCAATCATGCAACTGCAAATTCAGAAGGGCCATTTCCCCCATCAGGGACTTTCAGGTCAATCTACGGAGGGCAATCGTCAGTATGCCCCTTTTTATAGAAGGCAGCTCTGCCCTGCAAAGTATTAGGCAGCTGATGCAAGGGTCTGACATCTCTCCTCTAATCCTAAAGTTTTCTACCTAAGTTCTTGCTAAAGAACAGTGCTGGATCTCTGGGCACATGTATCCCCAGATACTCAAAGCCTACTGGCTCCTATTTCAAGGGGAATCTCTTCTCAATCTCGGGACTCTATTCCGAAGTTGGATACACCATCGATTTGCAACAATTTATGTGGACCCTTGGGGATGATGAAAAAAAACTGTTGAGGTCTTAGAGTGGATGGATGATAAGTAATTTACCATATAAACCAGTGCTTCCCAAACATTCTGGAACCGTGACCCACTTTTTAGTACCATGATATGTTTCGGCAATAGGGTGACATTGGCCTTAGCTCACTGTGAAGATGAGCGTGTGGACCTCACCCTGAATCAATGGGAGTAAGCTTAGAGTCACCCTGTATCAATTGGTGCATGGCCCTTAACTTCCACCTTAGAGGCTGGGTACTTGAAAGCTTTGCATGACTCAACATGATAAATATAGATAGTTTTTTACATTTAATTAAAGAAATGGGTGTGATAATTATTACATTCTCACGAGGTGAGAATACGAAGTGCAAATAAAAACATAAATAATTGAAATCTATATTTTTTTAATCAGTAGACATTATTTTTTAAGTTGCAAGACTCATACTGACTCTCGCTGTCAGACTAGCACTGGAACAGGAACATGTATGAAGATGCTTCTTACATCAACAAGAGGACGCTAAGCGTTGTTTTATCCGCAGGGGAAATTACCATGTCACTTCTAAGAATACCCAGAAAACCGCTTTTTCAACTCTTTGAATGAGATTCTAATTTATCCACAAGTTAACACTTTCAAATGCTAATCTGTAGTGCTTGCTTGATTGAGGCTATGCAGGCATTTAAAATACCCCAAGGTCAAACCCAGGACTAAAAGGATCATTCTTTGGCAGCAAGAGCTGCATTCCGAAGCTGTAGGTAAGAAGTCAGAAAAGAATACAAAGGACGAGATATGCAGCATACCGCTATAATTGTAGGCCACGTGACTTCTCTTAAGCCAAAGGCACGTGGTTTTGAAAAAAAGATAGGGCGTTGACAAATTGTGCTAGAGAGTCCGTTTCGGTTACGAACTTGTTATAGATTTATTGAAGGACACATTTTATTTTAATAAAAATATGTTTAGTGAACTTCTTTTAACATTATTATTATTTTTACAAACATACAAAAATAGAAACCGTGAGGTTTACAAATCCGGTCTACATCCGGTCTCGAATGTAATCAGCATTGCGACAACAAGCAAAATACAAAGAGTAAACACCTGACCCTCCACTGTACATTTGTCAAAGCACAAATTATACAACAATTCCAGTAGTCCCAGGCACCCGAATTGTAACTATGGCAGATCCCTAATTACCTTTGGGCCCCCTCAGTCCATCACGCCAATGACACATTTCCAAGGACCAACATTTTTCGCAAATGTAGGTGGGAACGCATGTGCCTTACAGACTAGTTCTTCTGCCCACAGGCACCAATCCATATTATATTTCCATATTTCAATGTCTCAAAAGACGTACCTCCCCGTGCCTGATTATATCATGCTTTGCCATCATCAGGACCACATCACAAACAAGCACTGGCAAAGCCAATAGGTGTCGTCTACACAAGAGCTATTTGGTTTGCCAGTGTCTTTTAGGCATGTTGCACAGCAGCGTGGCCATGCAGCAAGGCTAAAAGTAGAATGAGAAAAAAAAGTGATATAACATAGGCCAGTGCTAGTGCTGTCATGATGCTTTTTTTCAGTGGCGTAGGGTGGACAGGGTATACAAACAAGGATGGGGTACTGGGTGGGCATACGGGGAGGCAACAATGATTGGGATGGGTGTATGTGAGAGAAGTAACCTCTTGCTAGCATTGTTACCCCCATTTGTGGCCTGTTTGTCAGTGTCTTTGACGGTGTCACTGGGGTCCTGCTAACCAGGACCCCAGTGCTCATGTTCTTTCTCCTTTAAATTTGGTTGTTGGATACTGTTAACACAGTATTCCACTCATAATTGGCATACTGGTGCCCCCTTATAAGTCTCTTGTATATGGTACTTAGGTACCCAGGGCATTGGGGTTCCAGGGGCAGCATTACTTTTGCCACCATTAGGGAGCCCATGCAAAGGCTTCTGCAGGACTGCCATTGCAGCGTACGCGAAATGGTGCATACACCATTTCACTGCCATTTACACTGCACCAGGTCACTTATAAGTCACCTACATGTCAGGCCCTCCAACCCTGTAGGCTAGGTGCAAAGTACCTGTGTATGAGGCACCCCTGCACTAGCAGAGGTGCCCCCACGTCATCCAGGACCATTTCCCCAGACTTTGTTAGTGTGGGGACGCCATTTTACGTGTGTACTGGGCATAGGTCCAGTACAGATTCTAGCATTGGTTGTATAATTCCATGCACTCTGGGAGCTCCACAGTGGACTCCCAGTACTGCCATTCCAGCCTTCTGAGGTTTTCCATGCAGCCCCAGCTGCTGCCACCTCACAGAAAGGTTTCTGCCCTCCTGTTGCTCAGGCAGATCGAGCCCAAGAAGGCAGAACAAAGCATTTCCTTTGGGAGAGGGGTTTTACACCTGGTAGCACAGGTGTTTTAACAAAGATTATTATTGAGTGTTTATGTATTTTGAGTAATACGTTCATGTAGAAAATAAAATAACAAAGAAAAATAATGCACGCTTTTGAAAATGTGATTACGAAGAATGGCCACCAATGTTAATGAAGTGTACTAATCAATAATTTAATACTTATGACATGTTGAATATATGTAAGAATAATGTAGTAATATGTCATATTAAGGGTTATAAATTTTGCTTTATCTTTATTAATTGTAGGCCTTAACTTGGCCAGTGTCTTGACCTACCTGCCAAGCCTCACGTAAACGCTTTGTTTCTTAACGTTAAATAAAATAGCTGTCCTAGAGAGTTACATTGTGATTTTACATTTTGTATTATGTGCTCATAGCTGAGACTTGCTTCTCATGAGAACCGACTGCTGGAAGATGATGTTCTCGTTAATGTAACATTTTATGTGTAATATGTGTGAGACTGACTTTCCCAGGAAAAGAACAATGAAGATACTGACTAGAGTAGAAGCTGCAACAATATTGTTACCTGACAAACCGGATGATGAGGACACTGTAAGACAAACCAATCAACGAAATGTGAACGGATTAATATTAGAATTCATGGATTTGGGATTTTAGTTTTATTGGACAAAGTGTGAACACACGATTAACTGACCAATAGGAATTTGGGGGGTAGTTTTAACAGTTTTGAATTGACAGGATCACATGGAGAGAAGACTTTTATTCTGGTCATTGCCCATTTTTGCTTGCTGGCCAAAAGGCATTTTCGTTAGACACTCCACCCTTATTTTTGCCCTTATTGCGTCTTGACAAGAGAAGTGCCTAACTTTAATGCTTAGAGACTTTGCCTTTTCCGAACTTTGATGCTCAATCCTGATGCCTTGCTGATCGATTGATGTCCTTAGGACAAAGACTGACTCTGCTTTGCTGATACATACTGAGGATAGGTATAACATAAAATGGATTATTATGCATATTTGCTTTTTCTTTCTAGGTACCAACTGTGCTGTTTTGATAGAGCCATAGTTAGATGTTTTTCCAAATTTGTGTTACTAAATTGTTGTGCATGAAGCCCAACATGTGATGCTAATCTGATGTCAGTTAAGGATCATCACTAATGAAATCATGATAACAGGGACTAATGCTTGATGAATTTCTCTGCTAAACTCCATGCATATAATTACATTGACACAGTTGACTTTGCTATTGATTTGCACCATAACCTTAGAATGTTTTGTAGTTCAAGCTTTGATTAGAATACGTTTCTTCCGCCGCTTTGGACAGCCAGTATTGTTTCTGTATGTGTTTCATCTGATTTTGAGATTAATCTACATGACCTTAGCATTGTTAATTTAGGGAAATAAATATTCTAACTTTTACTAAAAGGTGTGGTTATTCATGACTGAAAGTTCATGGTGCATGACAATTACTGGCTCCATTGATTATTGAAGTTATTGATTAATAATGATTATTGATTATTGTGCATTGATTATTGATTATGTACTGGAGCTATGGTAAGAACATCTTAATTGCGAGTCAAAAGGTTCATCTACCTATTTGCATCCCCTTGTAAGTTTACTTATTTAGGTCAGACGCGCTAGGAGAGATGGTAGCAGACTGATGGTTCGTCTCCTTAAGAGCTTGCCCTAGAAGTCTGGTACAGAGTGACAGGTGTAAAAAGAGATAGTAGCTGGATTAAAGGTCCCAGAGGTGGTAGCAGAATTCATTATTATCGAGATTTGGATTTTGTTTTTCAATGATGCTAATTGGAGAGAAAATGATGTTCCCTTAAGCTCAGAAATGACTTTCCCAGATCCTGGATCCTGCTAATGGTTGTTTGAATTGTGAGGTTTGTGAGTGTTTTAGGGAGTTTGCGCACTCCAAATCAAGTTGTAGAAGGAGTGTGCATATTCCGCAGTGTGAGAGTAGGGAAGTCGTCGAACTTCACATGTGTGTGGCGCTTTGTGCAAAAAAATTATCCACGTGGTTGTTGAGTATGAACCCTGCATGGTCTAAGACTCCGGAGTATATTGAAAAGTGTATGAGACTCTTGGTTTTAAGTTGTAATCTGTTTGGTTAGTAAATTGATTGGGCGTGGTCAACAAGTCTGAGTGTGAATTAAAGTGACAGAAAGAACATTTCGTCTGTGATTTGGCGAGTCCTATGTGCACCAGGACAGACCCATTGATCAGTTGAGAGTAAAATTTGCGGGGCGAATTTTGCTTGCAAATTTGGGAGACCGAGAAAGAAGGAGTAGCTGTAAGTGTGGGAAGAGCTGTCAGTGAAAAATCCGTAAAGTTTCTGAAGCGATTGTGTTACCTTTCTTATAGTAAACCAACAGATTTGTTTTTATTTTTTGATTAGTGCTCCCAATTTTTGCATTAGTTTTGTGTGAATTGGAGTGAAGGAGGACAAGCTGCAAGACTTTGTCAGCCTCAGTATGTGTGAGTGTGACGTCATTGGAGCCACGCTGGGACAGGTTGGTTAGTGAGAAGGGTCACACACGGATTGGCATTAAAAAGTGCCTTAAGGGGGGATATGTATATTACCACAAGTGTAGGCGAGGCTACACCGCCAGAAGGCACACCAGCTTACATCGTAATCAAAGAGAAGGGTGTCGCGCCATGTTTTTGGGTGAAGCAATGGTGCAAATTGACAGAGAAAGATGGGAACTTAGCGTTTCCTACAAATGGGACGTTCAATTTGAGGGTTTTGGAGCATTTACGGATGGTGCTAAATGAATCGAAGCCCCTTCTGAGACCAGCAGTTTGAGGCATTAGTGATTTGGGAGCTAGTAGCCAGACAGCAACAGCAACTGAAATTTGAAAGGAGGATGAGAAAGGCGGAAAAGACTAGCTGAGACTAGATGGGACTGTGTTCAGAAAGCATGGAGGAGGGAGACTTTGCAATGAATTAAGTTGTTTCCGGCAATAAAGCAGGAGAATGAGAAGGAAGGAAAGAAAGCTACTAAGAAAACAAATACAAGTCTGTCTGAGAGTAAGGAGGCTAGAAAGTCTTCAAACAAAAAGGTGGACTCAGACTATGATGAGTTTATTAAACAGTTATTGGCAGATCGACCACCACCATATACAGTACATGAGAGTGGTCCAAGTACCAGTGTTGATCCGACAGCCCGACACAGGATAATGAGACAGTGAGTCCGGTGCAGGTTAATGCTAACCTGATATAGAATGTGGTGCAAAGTGGTCTTAATGTGCCTAATACTCCAGTAGTGCAGACCCAGATGCAACTGCCACAGGTTCAGAGAATTTATCCTGATGTGCCCATTGTGGAAACTACTTCAAACTTAGTGGTGCCAATGGAACAGGTCTTCCCAAGACCGATACTGATTCAGACCGAGCCAACTCCGATTTCAAGTGCAGCCGAAGGCAATGCCAATATTTACTCCAGTGATAGGGACACAGTCAGACATGAGTCCGATGATGAATCAGAATATGGGAGTTACTCTCCCACAGAGCGTAGGTTCAAGAACAGCCCCAGATGCTATATCGCTACCTATTACTGTTGGTCAAGCTGTACCATTATTTGCGCAGGAGAGACCTCCTGTAGGTGAACAGGCAGAAATGTCCCAGAACCTAATGAGGGGAAGACATAATGAAAATGCTTGAGTAGTCCCTCCTGTGGGACAGACTTTTGATGGATCAAGTTCATTACTAGACCCTAGTCTATTTGGAGCACTTCCAGATACTGTGGCAGGGCCAAACGTTAGTCAGAGTTTGAAATTGTTGACACCGCAGACTCTGAATGCAGTTGGACAGCAGGTGCCACCGGTCCAAGCAAATAATATTTTGTTGCAAGGTTTGACAGCTCAGCAGTTGACTGAATGGTTAGACAAGCTGAATACCCCACTAAGTGCCCCTAAAGGAGGGGAGCATTTGAATTATACTAGACTAAGCATGGAAGCAGGTGAACTCATTGAGGGAACGATAGGGGTGAATAGGTTAGAATCCTACACAGAGGCAGAGTTGAGATATTTGTGCCCAAAGATTACGAGAGAAGTGAGCAACATGCATCAGAAATTAGCAGACTTGGCAGAGAAATACGGCATAGAAATAGAAAAAACAAAGCACTTGAAAAGGAGTTACAGATTAGATTGTGAGGCTAAGGGTTTTGAACACATGAGATCTGCCGGAATGAAGGCACATGTTAAGGAACTGCTTCAAGGTACTCAGACCTGGGGAGCATTGGACAAATGGGAAGGCAGATGGGTAAAGAAAAGAGACAAGAGAAAAAGGGATTCTTTGGAACTGACTGCAAATGTGCAGCAGGGTAAAGATCAAGTGAAAAGCTTACCAATGAGAGAGATTCCAGGGGGGAATTTTGTTCATGTCTCGTGGAGCAGAAGTGACATTCTGTCATTCACAAAGGAGTACCCAAAATTGAGAGAAAATGTCAGTAGAGTGGTGTTAGAAATGGGGTTTTTGGTTGGCAGTCAGGTTACCCTCTGTCCAAGCAAGAACCCTCACTCTAGTCAGGGTAAGTCGCACACAATCCAAAATTAGCCTGTGCCCACCCTCTGGTAGCTTGGCACGAGCAGTCAGGCTTAACTTAGAAGGCACTGTGTAAAGTATTTGTGCAATAAATCATACAATACCACAATATAGCACCACAAAAACACACCACACAGTGTTTAGAAAAATATATAATATTTTTCAGGATAATTGTAGGTCAAAAACGAATAAAAATGCAATGTGAAATTGTAGAGATATAACTGGAAAGTGATATAAAGTGTCTTAAGTCTTTAAAAAGCAAACAAAGTCTCTTTCAAGCACAAAGTAACTGGTTTGTAGTGGAATATCTCCGCAAGGGGCCGCAGAAGAAGAGATACGTGGAAAAATGGTGTGTGCGTGGATTTCTCCCCCAGCACACACGGGCTTGCGCCGTTATTTTTCACGCGGGGAATTCGTGCGTCTTTTTCCGGCTGCGCGTCGTTACGCTGGGCTGTGCGTTGAAGTTTTGCTCTCATGGCAGGCGTCACGTTGATTTCCCCTCTGGAAGTCGGGCGGCGTTGTCCTTGCGAGGCCGTGCGTCGAAGTTCCGGTCACCCCGAAGGCGTTGCGTCAATCAGCGTTGGTGTGCAGCGTTTTTCTCGCTGCGGAACAAGCTGTGCGTCGAAATGTTCTGCGCACGAAGAGTCCAAATGAAAAAGAGAAGTCTTTTTGGCCCTGAGACTTCAGGGAACCGGAGGCAAGCTCTATCCAAGCCCTTGGAGAGCACTTTTACAGCCAGACAAGAGTTCAGCAAGGCAGCAGGCCAACAGCAAGGCAGCAGTCCTTTGTAGAAAGCAGTCAGGTGAGTCCTTTGAGCAGCCAGGCAGCTCTTCTTGGCAGGATGCAGCTTCTGGTTCAGGTTTCTTCTCCAGCAAGTGTCTGATTAGGTAGGGCAGAGGCCCTGTTTTATACCCAAATGTGCCTTTGAAGTGGGGGAGACTTCAAAGAGTGGCTAAGAAGTACATCAGGTCCCCTTTCAGTTCAATACTGTCTGCCAGGGTCCCAGTAGGGGGTATGGCAATCCTTTGTGTCAGAACAGGCCCTCCACCCTCCCAGCCCAGGAAGACCCATTCAAAATGCAGATGTATGCAAGTGAGGCTGAGTACCATGTGTTTGGGGTGTGTCTGAGTGAATGCACAAGGAGCTGTCAACCAAGCCCAGCCAGACGTGGATTGTAAGGCACAGAAAGATTTAAGAGCTCACTTTCTAAAAGTGGCATTTCTAGAATGGTAATATCAAATCCAACTTCACCAGTCAGCAGGGTTTGGTATTACCATTCTGGCCATACTAAATATGACCTTCCTACTCCTTTCAGATCAGCAGCTACCACTTCAATACTGTATGAGGGCAGCCCCAATGTTAGCCTATGAAGGGAGCAGGCCTCACAGTAGTGCAAAAGAGAATTTAGGAGTTTTATACTACCAGGGCATGTAAACTACACAGGTACATGCCCTGCCTTTCACCCACACAGCACCCTGCTCTAGAGGTTACCTAGGGCACACATTAGAGGTGACTTACATGTGGAGAAAGGGGAGGTTTAGGCTTGGCAAGTACTTTTAAATGCCAAGTCGAGGTGACAGTGAAACTGCACACACAGGCCTTGCAATGGCAGGCCTGGGACAAGGTAAAGGGGCTACTTAAGTGGGTGGCACAACCAGTGCTGCAGGCCCACTAGTAGCATTTAATCTACAGGCCGTAGGCACATATAGTGCACTTTACTAGGGACTTATAAGTAAATTAAATAGTCCAATCAGGTATGATCCAAGGTTACCATGTTTAAAAGGGAGAGAGCATATGCACTTTGGCACTGGTTAGCAGTGGTAAAGTGTGCAGAGTCTAAAAGCCAGCAAAACAGAGTCCAGAAAGTGGAGGGAGGCAGGCAAAAAGTTAGGGGTGACCACCCTAAGGCATGTCAGGTCTAACAAGTGGTATCAGCAGACAGACAGATTCGTGAAACTTGTGAAGTCTTTGTGGGAGGACTTAAACACATTACTAGAGAAAGTGGTTCCAGTTGATCTGTGGATTGAGTGTAAGAGGAATGTAGATTGGCCAATAAGTGAACCGGAGATAGACAAGAACAAAGGTGCACCATCTCCTGAGGTAATTAAATATTACTATGAGGTGATTGAGTTTTTGAGAACGAGAATTTCCCCCAAGAATATTGATTGGCAGAGGAATGACAGGACAGCTCAGGAAGCAAAGGAGGCAATACATGCGTACTATTAGAGATTGTTGCAGGCATTCAAGCATTACAGTGGTACAGAGACAATTCAGGGGAAAGACATACTTCATTTTATGTTCAGATTTGTGGAAGGATTGAGACCTGAAAATAGCCAGATGATTAAGAGTCATTTGATTTGCTGGCAAGCAAAGCCGATTGATGAGGTGTTGCAATATGTGAAGTACTGTAGTGACAAGACTGAGCTGAAGCAGAAAAAGCTGAAAGAGAAGGCAGTGGTGATGCAGATTAAAGCAGCTCAAGGAGGAGTGCAAGGGAATTTGTCACAGCAGTTACCACAGCAGCAGCAGGGAAACGTGGTGTTTCAGCCCCAGATGAGAGGTAGGGGTTGTGGAGGCAATTTGAATCGTGGTCCAAACTTGAATACTGTATTGGTTTAGAATGATGTGCAGGGAATGAAGAAGCTATTGCCATGTCACATATGCGGAGCCATTGGACATTAGAAACAGGAGTGTCCGATCATGGTGCAGGAAGGTGTTGTTCAGCAGAGTAATGACATCAATTCATTCCAGAATGTGAGAGGACCGAGAGTGAGAGGTCCAAATCCAAATTTTCAGAATAATGTGAATCAAGTGCAGAATTTTCAGCCCATGCAACAGGTGCAAATGCCCGGTGCACAAACGTCACAGTTACAGCCGATGCAACAAACCAGGCCAGCCTCCTACAGTGGGGAAGCAATAGAGGGAAGTTGTGATATGCAATACTCCGCCCCTCAGAAGGCAGACCCTCATAGCAAGATCATTATCTATCCTCTCCATCTGAAACTGCCTTGTTATTCTGTAGTAGGTCCTGTAGAGTATTTCTAGTTAGACCAGTTGAAAACCTGCTTAAACAGCTACCCCACTGAGATAATTACAGTCCTCACACCAAGTGTTGTCCATTCATTGCAGAAAACTGTTGTGTGGTGTATATTTGCTAGACTGCATGTTTATTAAGGGGAGGGGGCAAGTTCCTGTATTCTGGCCTGGTCTGTTATGCCAGTTTCTGCAATTGGTGAAATTGGTACCAAAGTGCCAGGCATTGAAGTGCCAGGATATCCTTCATTCTGAAGTATTTATTCCCTGTCTAATCATATTATTCATGAAACTCAGGAAATGGTATTGTTCCACTGCCACATGAAACTACCCGTTGACCCAGCCATAATTCACACCTACAGACTTATCTCCCTCTTAGAATACTCAACAAAACTCATCAACAAATGAGGTGATTGACAGCCTCACCAAGCACCAGCTCCGTAATGCCATTCAATCTGGATTCAGACCCAACCACAGTACAGAAACAGTATTCATAGTTGCCTCGGGAGACTTCCACATGATCCTTGAGCGAGAAGACAAAGCAGCATTCTCCTGGACCTCGCTGCAGCATTTGCCACAGCCTCAGACCCCATCCTCAGTCACCTGCACAAGATTGGCGTCCAAGGACCAGCTCTAAGCTGTATCTTTTGCTCTAAGATGAATCTTCTCCTTTTTAACAGATAGAACACATCTTACTAACTGCTAACCTGAAAAGTCATCTGTGAAGCACCTCAAGATTCATCATCCAACCTCACTGACAACACAAAACTCATACTCTCCCTCTCAGACGTGGCCCCCAAAACAAGAAACAAGTTTACTGCCTACATGACTGAAGCTGCTAAATAGATGAAAGCCAACTGTCTCAAGATCAACACCGACAAGACAGAAGTAGTGATCTTCAGCTAGAAGACTTTACCATAGGACTCCAAATGGTGGCTGGCCAACCTTGGACCCACACCAGGTACCCATGTCAAGAACCTCAGAATCATCAAGAGCAAACTGAACATGACCGCACAAGTCAATGCCTTTACTGCATCCTGCTTCAACACCCTGAAGGTGCTGAGGAACATTATTAAATGGGTTCTAAGCAACACTACAAAAAATCATCACTCATGTTCTAAACATCAGCAACTTGGACTACAGGAACACCCTTTACACCGGGATCACCAAGCAAATTGCAATAAGACTACAAACCTGAATGTGGTGGCCAGACTCATGCTTAACCTCCCATACAGAACTCATATCACACCATCTCAGGAAGCTTCACTGACTGTTGATACACAGACGTTGTGTTTCAAATTCCTCACACACATTCAAGGCACTGCACCACTTAGGCCCCACCTACCTTAACAGCTGCCTCTCATTCTGCAGACACTCTGCTCCACAGGACTCCTAATTGCATACATACAACACATACACAGAAGCAGATCAGGAGGACAGGTGCTCTCTTACATCACTCCTAAAGCATGGAACAACCTCCCACTCCACATCAGATCCTCCTCCTCTCTTATTGAATTCAGCAAGAAGCTGAAGTCCTGGCTTTTCAGTTAACCAAACTACCATAGGCAGGTCTAGGCAAACAGACTATGCTCAGTACCAGGATATCCTTGCAGGTGATGGTGCACATTACAAATACATGCAACATAATATAACATAACCGTCCCACCATATGTCCCCTTCCCTAGTGATACTCAATAGATGCCATTTCCTGTGGCCCTCTACTACCTGCAATCCTTTTAGTGCCTCTCCCTCCATCAAGGGTGTCTAAAGTATCAATTTGTCTTTCCACCCCAGTGTCTCCCTTGCCCTTCTCCATATCTTTACTACATTGGATGTCGGAGCTGGAAGTCAAGCAAGCCAGCAAATGCCAAACATATCCTTTTGGGTCATCTATCTGTCAGGGAGGAGGATTCTTGTTGTGTTGCACAGGCCCATTCACTAATAATAAATAATTGGGCTGTCCAATCATGCAACTGCAAATTCTGAAGGGCCATTTCCCCCCATCAGGGACTTTCAGGTCAATCTACGGAGGGCAATCGTCAGTATGCCCCTTTTTATAGAAGGCAGCTCTGCCCTGCAAAGTATTAGGCAGCTGATGCAAGGGTCTGACATCTCTCCTCTAATCCTAAAGTTTTCTACCTAAGTTCTTGCTAAAGAACAGTGCTGGATCTCTGGGCACATGTATCCCCAGATACTCAAAGCCTACTGGCTCCTATTTCAAGGGGAATCTCTTCTCAATCTCGGGACTCTATTCCGAAGTTGGATACACCATCGATTTGCAACAATTTATGTGGACCCTTGGGGATGATGAAAAAAAACTGTTGAGGTCTTAGAGTGGATGGATGATAAGTAATTTACCATATAAACCAGTGCTTCCCAAACATTCTGGAACCGTGACCCACTTTTTAGTACCATGATATGTTTCGGCAATAGGGTGACATTGGCCTTAGCTCACTGTGAAGATGAGCGTGTGGACCTCACCCTGAATCAATGGGAGTAAGCTTAGAGTCACCCTGTATCAATTGGTGCATGGCCCTTAACTTCCACCTTAGAGGCTGGGTACTTGAAAGCTTTGCATGACTCAACATGATAAATATAGATAGTTTTTTACATTTAATTAAAGAAATGGGTGTGATAATTATTACATTCATAAGTTATGGGTACTGTGTCTTGAAAATACCTAATCTGCACTCAAAATTTAGTTAGTTGCTTACTATTTGGGGATGTATCGTGAGGAGCTGCACTGGCTTGTTGTAGATTTTAAGTGCATTTATTTTTGCATTTGAGGTGACTAAAATATATACATGTAACTCAGAATTTCTCTTGGTTAATGCATGAAATGCAGACAAAACAAGTCAAAAACAAAAAGCAGGACTTGCTTCTCTGTTTAGAACTTATTCCATGTATAGTTCATGCATGAACACAAAAGAATGTTGCTCAGCTCTGAGCAAGAACACCTCTTCATGATATGGCCTTTGGTATTTTTGAGATATACTATGATGAATTCTTGTGCCTGTTTAAGTACTTGTATTTGGTATTCTTACATGTGACTGGGGAATTTACACCTCTCCATACTTCTACCACCGAAGAGCTTCAAAGGGGACTCTCACAGTTGCCTGGAAAGATAAGATAGCCTGACAGACAAGTGCTGCCCTGACGTGTACTAGTGAATAATTGTGCCATCACTTAGCTTGTTTCATGAAGGGGTCCCTTTTAGACTCTTTGTCTTCCCTGTTTTGTAGGGCATGAGTGGGAAGTCAGCTGAGAAAAGCCAAAGGGTGCTAGAATGCTGTTGAAATTAATTGGGCCCTTAGTGCTGTGGGTGCAGTGGAGTGTGAGAAAGATCTCTTCAACTGCAGGGGCTGCCCAGAGCCATGCTGTATTTTCCTTTCCTTTGCAAATGCTTCTAGGAAGCTTTTTTCAGTGAAATTAAACACTACACCAGAACAAAAATGACTCTGCACTTTAGTAAAAGTAGTGTAGAGTTTGGAACTTTTTATTTATTGGATTAGGAGCACCTAAAATAGCAATTTAGTTCTCCTTATAAAAGCAATGTGTGACTCACAAGCACTCACTAGCTATTGAGAACTTAAGAAGCCTGGAACTGGGAATGATGAATTCAACCCTGTTTGCTTTTCTGGAAAAACTCCTGGGGGATTGCAGGAACAACTGTTGAAGAACTACACTAGTTGTAGGAGTTGTGGGGCTTACTCTACAACTGATTGCAGTACGAATGAGAAATCTTTGCAGATAAACACGTAGGACATTTTCCCAATTTCCTTGTTTTGCGGGACTAAATTTCTTGGCAAATAAAGGCAATTAAGTGGAGCTATTATTACATGTAGCTAATGTCTTTGTGCTCCTTGACCTATTCAAGTTACCACATCTAAATGTGAAAATCAGTACTTGGATCAATAACTACATCCAATCCGACTGTGGGTCTTTGCTGCTATTCAGGCCTGGCCCATATGCCACTTGGAGATTGATCAACCCAATGACCAGCATTTACATCACATCTATATATACATTACATCTGATCTGGCACTTCACACCTATCCTTCCTGGAACCCCCTCCCAGATATAGCCTGAGGGGATTGCGTCCATTTGACTTTTCATGGTCCAAAATTCTATTTAGGTACAGGGGCAAAATTCCTGACTGAGCACATTGTCAACGTCATTCCTGTTACATGCACTTATAGAAAAGTTTCACATCACGTGTTCAGCCTTCCCAGAAACCATACCCAAATACAGCCGGTACATTGTCCAGATTTGACTTTTCAGGCACCAAAGTACTTTTAAGTATGGAGGTGGAAATGCACACCATAACCAAGCACAACTCATTGAAGCTTTATCTGTAAAAAAGAATCTAATGTATTTGTAAAACGCTTCATATTCTTGCAGTATATAGCTGACGTCAGATGGATTTAGACAATACTGCAAATTGACAACTCAAAGTTGATTAACTTATGCCACACACAAGTGCGACAGAGAGTCAAGACGTAGGTCCTGATTACGACCTTGGCGGATGGGATACTCCGTTACAACGTGACGGATATCCCGCCCGCTGTTTTACAAGTTCCATAGGATATAATTGAACTTGTAATACAGCGGATTGGATATCCGTCATGTTTGTGACAGAGTATCCTATCCCACAAGGTCATAATCAAGCCCTTAATGTGAGTGGCTAAGGATCCAGATTGCAGGATGCTAAACCAGCAGCCAAAACATGGAACAAAAACATAATTTAGACAATGACAAAAAAATTATCTTAAGACAGTGAAGTAAGAGAAACCATGAACAGGAAGCTGCCTAGTTGAGGTATAACCTCTGGTATGAGTGTTTTTGGTGTTATAGACAAAGACAACAATCTGAAGAAGGTAGGACACTTTATTACATGTAGAGCAGTCCTCTATATTATTCTAGTTTCATAACAAGGCCGGGTAGAGAAAGGGTTTTAAGGTTATTTAACCATTCAGGTCAAGGTCATTACAACGCCGGACACACCCTGGAACGGGGCATTTAAAGGATTTTGGGGGCCTGGTCAAATGTACTTTTGGGGGGCCCCGTTCGGAGCAGCTATGAAGATATGCAAAGGTTGAAAGGTTGCACTCTCCCAAATAGGTGCAGAAACTACTTAGATTGGAAGGTCCAAAGAGTATATATGACCTCCAGTGGAAGGGCAACATATGGTGTGTGTATAAAAGGAAGTTTATTTGTCTTCAATCAGGTAAGCCCATGCTTCTCGCTTTAGTGGTGTTGACTTTAATTCAATTGCCTCTTTTTACTACTGTTCCAGAGGTATGTTAAAAAAATAGGTATTTACAGGAAATTAATGCCTGAAATGTCATGTCTGCTAGAAATCCTAAATGTCATTGAAATATAAAAAAAACAGTATTAAACAAGTCTAACACTGTCTAATATAAAATCACCCAAAGGAACAATTATGCTTTATAGAGGTATTTATTCGTTTAAGGAGAACAGATATTTTCAGGCAATAGGTTGTAAAATGTTAATGGAGCATTTCCTAAACTATGAAATGATAACATGTAAAAGCAAATTGCTCAATCTTGAAAAACAAAACACTGACTTTCAGATACTCTGTGATTTCTTTGGTATTGGACTGTTGTCTACAGGAAGAAACTTGAAGTGTTTTTCTCTGGTTAAGCTATGACAGGAGAAGAAAGGACCTGATTTAGAGTTTGGCGAATAAGGTTACTCCATCACAAATGTGACAGACATCCTGACCGTATTATGATGCCATAATAGTCTATGGGAATTGTAATACAGTCGTCTGTGACGTTTGTGATGGAGTAACTTGTCTGCCAAACTCTAAATCAAGTTCTGAAATAATGTTCAAAGTGTAAAAACATGTGTTTATCCCACTATGATGCCTACCATCTGCATTTTGGAGTCTCCCTGACATCATATATGGGTTTCAGACAAACATCAAAAGTCAGTAGTGTGGCAGTCTTCCAGAGTCCTTATATACCAATGTTTGCAACTGCTAGCAATGCGTGAAACAATCATCATGAAAGGTGTCACAGGTGCTATAGATCAACCCTTGCCACGTGGAGGAATGGTGGCTCAATCAATATTTGCTTTCATCTCATCCCAGAGAGTTAACCAAAAACATTTCATTTCCTTGCATTCCCATAGCATTTAAACTATGTTACTATTGGATGCGAGCAAGTGTAACACTGTTGTTAACAAGTTAGACATTTGAAGGGGGAACAGTGCCATTGAAATGTAAACATCAAACTTCAAACCAAACTTTAATCACGCTTTCTTAAGACCCCTTTATGGTTTAGCAGCATTTCTTCAGAGAACTCTTCCATTAACTGGACCAAAATTTGTCCCTCCAATCACCGCTTAACATGGTCAGCCATATTGCACTAGAAGAGATGGTCTATTAGAAACCCATGAAGTGCCATTTGGCAACCCCCTGGAGCTCAACATGAGGCACTGTAAGTCATTTTGCCTCTGTTTCAGAATTCCCAAGAAAGACCTAATGATTTTCTGTCATAGAATCATAGAGCTGAAGTGCAAGGCATTGAGCAATACAGCATGTCATCAGTCATTTTCAGGACTGATCTGGACTTGTCCCTGTTGTGTGGCCGAGATATATCTGCACCTTCCAGTGTCCACGCATTAGCATATAATGACTTCTATTTTTTTCCATGTTCAGTGTGGAAGGAGCAGTCACATGTGCACTTGATGTAGGCTGTGCTTGGTGCGCAGGTTGTGTGGGTGATAATTCCATTGCTGATGACTCAATGCTATCTCCAATTTTCCACAGCATAACAGAGTCATCAAAGTCTCTGGTTTGGTTGCCAGTGGTTATCAGTTCAAATATTGGGTTAAGTGATCCAAATGTAATGTTCAATTTTTTCAGAAAGGGTGTCCAAGAAAGAAACATTTTCCAATTAGTGTTTGTTAGCTGAGAAAAAAACAGATATAAAGATCTTTTGTAGTTCTTAAAGGTCAAAGTTTCTTGGCTTTAGTGAGGACCTGTTTGGTGTGCTAACCATAGATGCACAAAGCAGGGGAGTAGGGGGAAGATGGTGGTGCTGCAGCACTCCCAAAATAGCCATGCTGGAGTTTGGTAGATGAATGAGCAATAAAGGTGCCTTAAAATTCTGGTTTTATCCTCTCACATTTGTTCAACGTTCAAAGAGAAGTCAAATGTCAGGCTGTATTATATGACACATTGCTGCTTATTCTTTTAGCATGGAGATTGGTATTTACTTTTTGTTATTTTGACTGAAAAGTGAAAGGATTTTGTAAAGGGAACAATCTGGCAGTCTTGGTGTGGTGCAGCAGCATGGAAGGAAAGTTTGTAGTATGTCAGTTTATTTCTAATGTGAAATAACGTTCAACTAACTGTAATATTCTGTGTAAATATTTCAAATTATATCCTCAGGTAGGAAAATATAATCAAAACACATTCTTTTGTAACTCCAAAGTGTCATGGAAACAAACTAATATGTTAAAAACAGATCAAGGCCCTTTTCTTGGTCATGCACAAAGGAAAAATATTTGCTGAAATCCTATTTGACATGCATTATCATTTGTGCACTATGTATGAATGATACTGCATATCAGTGCATAACTTATTCTAATTAAAATGTACTGTTTGTAAACATCCATGCTGTTGAAAGGCAGATTATTAGTAGGGGTAAGTACACAACTACCACTAGCGATGAGGTCCAGTCATGGTCTCCGTCTCAAAACGTTGGCTCAACCCCTGGTAGCTTGGCAACAAGTAGGCAGGCTTAACTTAGACGACAGGTATGTAAAGCATTTAAATACAAAATACAGTAAATAAGTAAGACACAACACACAATAAAAATGCCACACCAATTTATAAAAATAGAAAATATTTCTATCTTTAAAATGACACCAAAACAACAAGAATCCAATATGGGGAACCTGAGAGATTAATTTTTAAAGATTAAAAGTAAGAATAGTGATTAGAAGCAAATAGCGCTCGAAGGTTTAAAAAATGGTTGCACTGGACCAGGACACAGTCAAGACTTCGAACCATCTGCAATGTAACACTTTTACACTTACTTCCAGAAGTGTTTTTTGATGCAGGAAAGTGGTCCACAACTCCAATCCATTGTCCACGACTCTAATCCAAGGTTCCTTGGACGTTAGGACTACAGTTCACACAATGAACCTGACCAAATCCTTAAAAGTCCACTGAACTCTGTCCAACTGGGCTCTTCTAGCAGGTGTTGATGCAGGTGACTCTTTGTAGCTCCTTTATATGTCTCACTTAAAGGGATTCCACTCCTGATTCCTTTAGAATCCAGGCAAAGCCCTTGTGAGAAAACTGGACTGATTACAGAATCCCCTTCAATTTTCGCCCCCATTTTTATGGGTGAGCGCAAAGCACTCCGTCTCATGCTGTAATCTCTCTTTGGGCTTCCAACCATGCCGATGTCATGTCAGTCACTTTCATTGGTTCGTGGGCTTGCCTTTTAAAATGCGCTTGCTTTAATTTGTGAACGGCATGCATACTTCATGCCTTTTCCAGTGTTTAGCCCACCTACACAGCACCGGTAAACTACTGAAACCATTCGAGGCTCGATGTTTTCATCATGGTATCTGGACTACTTTATCTTTTTATTTTCCACGCAGCGTGATCGCGCTGGGGTTTACATAGCGCAATCGTGCTCGGTTTTCCGTTTTCAATTTCAGTGTGATCGCGCTGCATTTTACATAGCGCGATCGTGCTGTGTTTTTTTGCTTGTAAATTGTGAGGCAAGAAGAGTCCGGTTAGGAGTTTACAACGCTAATAGCTCTAACTCGAGCCAATGTGAGACCCGTTGCATTGAAAATGCTTTTTAACTGATACTGTTGCTTTCTGACTCTGACTGTGCCCTGGGCACTACTAACCAGTCAGGACCAATGCTCGGTGTTAAATGGTACATGCAAATTATTCATAATTATAATTGTCTCTGACAAGCTACCTATTGGTCCCTGGTATATGGTAGGGTACGTAGGTTTAAGGACCCTAGTGTATTTAGAGCACCCATGGGTGCATTGCTGTGGTCTCTGGTGTCAGTGTGAAAGCAATCCTGCCTTGCTGCTTTTACATTAAAGTTAACCCCAAATTCGACTTTGGAATTAAAAAGTACTTCCACAGTCTCAATCTACCTTATTTTTACATATACCCCTAAGGTCTGCCTCTAGGTGCGCAAAGGGTTGGGTGTAGTGCAGATATAAGCAGGGACAAGTTGTTAGATAAGCCCTGGTGAGGGAGAAACAGCCAAAATTGTTTACCTCAGTGTAGTGCATTAGCTATATAGGCTAACGTGGGAAGGCTTTATTTAAAAATAATAAAGTCTCATTTCTGCTAGAACGTAGATAAAACTGTCATGTTTGTTAATCAATTAAAAGTTAGAATGAATCTAATGACTTGCCAATGATAGAAAGTTTTAGAACTCTTTCTGAAAGTTGCCAAAATCAGCCCTCTAGTGCCCTTTCCTGATTGGTCAGCCTCTGGCAGCTTGAGCCAAGTTACCTTAATGAGTGTGAAGTGGCCTGGACTGAAACAAAGGAAGCATCTGGTGGGAGGAGAACTGCTGTAGCAGATGGCAGAACAGGATGGGGGTAGAGTGGGCAAATTGTTTTTCAAAGGAGTGAAAGCCACTTAGGACAGAAACTAGACCTCCCCCATTTCCCGCTCCCCAGTCAGATGGGAGCCCCAGTAATTAGATTAGGAGAGGTGCTAGAAGGGGTCAGACTTCCAAGATTTGACCGGGGTCTCACAGAAAGGCAATCTGACAATGTTACATCAAAATCAGCCTGCTCCAGAAAAACGTCTAAGTGCCAAGGTAAAACTTTGACCGACGCCTCCTGTTCAGTGTATCCGACCAAGGATTCATTTGCAGTCGGCCTCAACTTTTGACTTTGCCCCGGTCAAGCACGACCAGATGTCCCTGGTTGGCACTTTTTGTTTTTTGTTTTTAGGCACTAGAAAGCATTTTTAACATTGAGGGCCAGATGTATCAAACTTTTTTGCATTCCAAAACGGTGCAAATTGCAAAATTCGTCTGTTTGCAAATGCAAAAATGCGTTTCATGACGTATGAAAGGCATTTGCTGTGAAAATATAAGATATCGCTAAATTAGCAATCCCTTGTGACTGCTACATTAACTTGCGTGTTGCAAACTGCGTATTGCAAGTAGCGACATGATTTAGAGAATCGCTATCTGCGTAACGCAATTTGCTACTTAGATTTGCAATTCGCAGATAACGATCTGCAAATTCATGTCACTATTTGCAAGACGCAGTTTGCGACACACAAATTCCATCTCGCAATGCTATGCATCAAAAAATCACAAATAGCGAATATTCGCAGAATGGCCTTTTGCACATCCAATTTACCATGAATTGAAATCAGTATAAAGAGGCCCAGAATGACTCAGCCTCTTTTCCACAATGGCTGCACTCTACGTGATGGTGAGGAGGATGAGGATCCTGGCAGGTTTGAGGAGAGGGAGAAGAAGACAGAAGCACATATTTAGAGTGCGCATAACCCTTTTTGACCAGACAGAGGAGGAGATATATGAGGAGTACAGGTTAAGCTCAGCCATGATACTTGACCTGATAACTGATCCACAACCCATATTGCAGCGTACAACACACAGGACCAATAGTATACCCACCAATGTGCAGGTATTATGCTCCTGCACCTATTAGCCTCAGGGAGCTATCAAAGGGTTATAGCAGCAGCAGGAGGGGTCTCACAGAGTGCCCTCTCACGATTCTTTAATGCATTTCTCAATGACATGCTGAGCAAAATTCAACAGCACATGATATTCCCCAACACCCCACAGGAATTGCAACGGACAAAAAATGATTTCTGCCAGATTACCCAATTCCCACATGTCATAGGTGTCATCGATGGGACACATGTAGCTATCTGTCCACAATTGGCCACAGAGTATGTTTATCAGAACCGTAAAAATTCATATTCCATGAACATACAAGTAATTAGCAATGCCTCCAACATCATAACTTATCTCGTGGCCAGATATCCAGGAAGCACACATGACTCCTACATCTTTCGCCACAGTGGAATTTACACAAGTCTACTAGCTGGGGAGTTTGCCAAAGGATATCTCCTGGGTAATACAATAGCTGACAATGTTGCATTGATGTAAACTTGACGCAAGATATAACAAGTACTCATTTCACTCTCATTTCATTCCAGGAGACAGTGCCTACGAAGTGCGGTCCTTTATACTGACGCCCTACCTGAGTCCTGCAAAGCCAGCCGAGAGGAGGTACAATGCTGCTCACAGGACAACCCGCAATGTTGTGGAGAGGACATTCGGACTGCTGAAGAGCCGCTTCAGGTGCATCCACAAGAGTGGTGGTGCACTACAATAGAACCCTGACACTACCTGCAAAATTGTGGCTATATGTGCTATGTTGCACAACATTGCAACAACATGGGGCATACCTGTGGAACTCACCGAGCCGACTCAGATGAGGATGGTTATCCCTTACCACCCCTTCACTCAGTAGACAGGAGCAGTGCAGGTGAGGGCAGACAAAGGTGTGCTGACATCAAGTGCAACCATTTCTGATGTAAGTAATGACAATAGTACGTCAATTATATGTATTGCTGTAGGTAGCATCTTCATTACCTTGACCTCAGGTAACATATTTGTGAATAGGACATAGCTATGCACTATAGACAAACAGGTGCAAGTAACCTTGTCACACTATTAGCATCATAGTATAACTGTATTGCTACATGTTAAGCTAGTCCCCTGTACCCTTCAGCATTACTTCCTATGTCCACACACCCCATTTGAGTGCTCAGTGGCCTTGCTGGCACTTCTTGTAGCGGGTTCCCTGACAGTACTGTGTCAGATACTGGGACCCCTAGGATCCATCACAGAGGCTGTGAGACTGCTGAGGCTAGAGAGCTCCTCACTATCCCCACCACCCAGTTAGCTGTTTGTAGCACTTTGTGCTGTCTGCACTGCATCCATAACATTGGTGATCTGCACTAATCCCTGCACAACGTCCCGAATGCAATGTGCCATATCCACCTGTATGCCCACAGCATGCTGTGATATCAAGGCAGTTGAGCTAGCGAGCCGATTGACCAATCTTCAGAAGCCATCCAACCTGCCACCAATTGGTGATGGTGCCTATGGTGGCTGACTCGCTCCTGCTGAAACTCAGTGCAGAGTTCCCTAATGGCGTTTATCATCTCCTTTGTGTTTTCTGCTGCTGTTTGCTGTCCCTCATACAGCTTGCACATGTTTTTATTCAGAGACTCCAACTGCTTGTGCATTGATCCATTTTCTCATTGAGTGAATCCACCTACTTGTGCAGTACTCCCACGTTTTCCTTGTGAGACACCAACTGCCTGTGCATTGACCTCATGTGTTTGCATTCCAGGCACTGCACTTTCAGCATGAAAGCTTCAAGGCTGCCAAAAAGTGATGGGCCCTCTCCTTCATCAGTGCACTGTCTGCCTGAATTGTGGCACCTCCTGAGGGGAGTGGACTGACGCTGGGGCATGGACTGCTGTCTTCCTGTGAATCTAGCCTCTGGGGGTGGTGTGGGTACTTCATCTGACATTTCATCAGAGTCTAGGTTATACTCTGGGAGAGGTAACACTTTTGCCCTGCATCTAGTCGGTGCAATAATGAAGGACTCACTGGTGTTTGAGTCGGACTGTGGCCGTGTTGCGCTATACCCCACATGTCCACCTTCTGCTGCGGCAGGGCCCGGGACATCTACAACGACAATGTGCAGCATGTCATTTATGAATATTTCATAAAATGTTGCATAATAGTATTAAATGTACACTAACATCTTACCACTATGAGTGTTTTGTGTTGTTTCTCTATGTAGCTGAACACTATCTTGCTATTTATGAGGTATTTGCACTTTAGGGGTGTGGACTACTACTCCCATAAGGCATTGTAGCGTTGTATGTAAGATGTGGCATGGACTTCTTATCACGCTGCATTGAGCTAATAGCTAATTTCTAGGGGGCATTTGTACAGGCACATATGGGGATACACATCCTTACTACCCTTACCTTTGCTGATGCTGGTCGTCCCTGAGGTGTTAATGACAGTGCTGCCACTGACAGATTCAGGAAGCAGTGTGGGCTCCACCATGTCTTCCATTGGTGTGGACGGTGTCTGGGTGGGTGGTCCTCCTCTGGTGCTCCTTGCCTCCTTTAGCCTGCTGGCTACCCTCTCTTTGGCACGGGAACGCAAGTCGTACCATAGCTTGTGTATCTCCTCAGCAGAGCGCTGAACAACACCCATTGCGCATATTTTGGTCTGGATGTCTGACCACAGTTTCCTCTTCTCACTTTCAGGTACCTGGAGAGAGTTCTTCCCAAAAAGTTTGTCGTGGTTCCTGACCACTAATTTGAGCTTGCGCTTTCTGTCTCCTTTCTCCTTCACATTCCCATCATTGGCTATGTTGCTGTTTGGTCCTGGCTGGCTCACAAGTCTGCGTCCCTGGTGCTGGGCTGTGTCTCTCTGCCTGCTCCTGTGGGTGTGGCTCTTGGAAACAGCATGGGCTGACTCACTTCCTGTCTGTGATGTCATCAGGCTGTTCCGGTTTGCCGTTTTCAGAATTTGCGATTTTCAAATACCGATTCGCTATTTGTTTGCGATTCGGTATTTGCAACTTGCAAATTGCATTTGCGAATTTTAAGAAATCGTTATTACTGACTCGCAATTTCGATACATCCTATTTTGCATTTCTTAAATAGCGATTTCTTAAAATTCGCTATTTAAGAAATGCAAACCGGGAGCTCGATACTTCTGGCCCTTAATCTTTAACCCCTTCGCTGCCAGGCCTTTTCCTCCTCAGGTGCCAAGCCTTTGTTTGGTTATTTGGGGCCCTCATAACTTTTTGTCCACATAAGATATCCACGCCAAATTTGCGTCCTGTTTTTCCAGCATGCTAGGGATTCTAGAGGTACCAAGGGCCGTATTTATACTCTGGTTGTGCCGAATTTGCGTCGTTTTTTTCGACGCAAATTCGACGCTAAACTAACGCCAACTAACGCCATATTTATACTATGGCGTTAGACGCTTCAGGCGCCAAAGTGCCCGGAGTGTGCGTCATTTTTTAGCGTGAACTCCTTCCTTGCGTTAATGATATGCAAGGGAGGCGTTCCCGTCTTAAAAAATGACTCCCAGGCCTTTACGTGGTATTTATACTCCCGGGCAAAAATGACGCCCGGGAGTGGGCGTGGCCAAAAACGGCGCATTTGCGCCGCTTTTTAACGCCTGGGTCAGGCATGGCGTTAAGGGACAAGTGGGCTCAAAATGAGCCCAGAGTGCCCTCCCCTGCCCCCAGGGACCCCCCCTGCCACCCTTGCCCACCCCAGGAGGACACCCAAGGACGGAGGGACCCATCCCATGGACATTAAGGTAAGTTCAGGTAAGTATTTTTTTTTTTTTTTTGTGGCATAGGGGGGCCTGATTTGTGCCCCCCTACATGCCACTATGCCCAATGACCATGCCCAGGGGACAGAAGTCCCCTGGGCATGGCCATTGGGCAAGGGGGCATGACTCCTATCTTTACAATGATAGGAGTCATGTTGATGGGGGATGGGCGTCGTTAAAAAATGGCGCAAGTCGGGTTAAGACGATTTTTTCGACGCAACCTGACTTGCCCCATTTTAAGACGCCCATACGCCATTTTCCCCCTACGCCGGCGCTGTCTGGTGTACGTGTTTTTTTTCCACGCACACCAGGCAGCGCCGGTCTGGTAGCGCCGGCTAACGCCATTCAATAAATACGGCGCCCGCATGGCGCTTCAGAATGGCGTTAGACGGCGCTAAATTTTTTGACGCTAAACTGCGTTAGCGCAGTTTTGCGTCAAAAAGTATAAATATGGCCCCAAGAGTGTGTGTGTTCCCCTTAGGGAGACCAAGAAGTTAGCCAAAATACAGCAAAAAATGTGTTTAAAAAAAAATTTGAAAAAAGGGCTGCAGAAGAAAGCTTGTGTTTTTCCCCTGAAAATTGCATCAACAAAGGGTTTGTGATGCTACAATTACCATATTCCAAGCTTTCAGGAACAGGCAGACTTGAATCAGAAAACCACATTTTTTAACACAATTTTGGCATTTTACTGGGACATACCCCATTTTTACTATTTTGTGTGCTTTCAGCCTCCTTCCATTTAGTGACAGAAATGGGTATGAAACCAATGCTGGATCCCAGACAGCTAAACATTTCTGAAAAGGAAAGAAAATTCAGAATTCAGCAAGGGGTCATTTGTGTAGATCCTTCTAGGTTTTCCTACAGAAAGTAACAGCTAAAATGAAAGAATATTGAAATTGAGGTAAAAAAGAGCCATTTCTGTCCATGTTTTCTTCTATAACTTTTTCCAGCTATTGCACATTTTTGAAAGCAATATACTGTTACATCTTCTAGACTCTTCTGATTGCGGGGATATAAAGGGCTTGTAGGTTCTTCAAGAACCCTAGGCACCCACAGCCAATAAAGGAGCTGCACCTTGCATTGGGTTTTCATTGAATACCGGGTATACAACAATTCATTTGGTGAAATATAAAGAGTGAAAAATAGGTATAGAAGAAACCTTTGTATTTCCAAAATGGACACAAAAAAAGGTGTTGAGAAGCAGTGGTTATTTGCACATCTCTGAACTCCGGGGTCCCCATACTTGCATGTGAATTACACGCCATTTCTCAAATAGACATCTTTTTTACACACTGTCTTGCATTTGGAAGGAAAAATGTAGAGAAAGACAAGGAGCAATAACACTTGTTCTGCTATTCTGTGTTCCCCCCAGTCTCCGAGTAAAAATGGTACCTCATTTGTGTGGGTAGGCCTAATGCCTGCAACAGGAAACGCAACATGGACACATCACATTTTTACATTGAAATCAGACGTGTTTTTTGCAAAGTGCCTAGCTGTGGATTTAGGCCTCTAGCTCAGCCGGCACCTAGGGAAACCTCCCAGAACTGTGCATTTCTGAAAACTAAACATCTAGGGGAATCCAGGATGGGGTGACTTGTGGGGCTCTAACCAGGCTCTGTTACCCAGAATCCTTTGTAAACCTAATAATTTGGCAAAAAAACACTTTTTCCTCAGATTTCAGTGATAGAAAGTTCTGGAATCTGAGAGGAGCCACAAATTTCCTTCCACCCAGTATTCCCCCAAGTCTCCTGATAAAAATGCTACCTCATTTGTTTGGGTAGGCCTAGTGCCCATGACAGGAAATGCCCCAAAACACAACTTGAACACATCACATTTTCACATTGTCAACTGACGTATTTTTCGGAAAGTGCCTACCTGTGGATTTTGGCCTCTAGCTCATCCGGCACCTAGGAAAACTTAGCAAACCTGGGCATTTCTGAAAATTAGACACCTAGGGGAACCCAGGGTGGGGTAAGTGTTGGCACTCTCACCATGTTCTGCTATTCAGAATTAATAGCAAACCTCAACATTTTGCAAAAAAACACTTTTTCCTCACATTTCAGTGATAGAAAGTTCTGAAATCTGAAAGGAGCCACAAATTTCCTTCCACCCAGCATTCCCCTAAGTCTCCTGATACAAATGGTACCTCACTTGTGTGGGTAGGCCTAGTGCCCATGACAGGAACTGCCACAAAACACAAGAAGGACACATCACATTTTTACATTGACAACTGACGTGTTTTTTGGAAAGTGCTAGCTGTGAATTTTGGCCTCTAGCTCATCCGGCACCAAGGAAAACCTAGCAAACCTAGACATTTCTGAAACCTAGACACCTAGGGGAACCCAGGATGGGGTAACGTTTGGCGCTCTCCCCTCACCAGGTTCTGTTACCCAGAATCCTTAGCAAACCTCAAAAGTTGGCAAACAAACACCTTTTTCCTCACATTTTTGTGATAGAATGTTCTGGATTCTGAGAGGAGCCACAAATTTCCTTCTATGAAGCATTCCCTCAAGTCTCACCATAAAAATGGTACCTCACTTGTGTGGGTAGGCCCAGTGCCTGCAACAGAAAATGCCCCAAACCCTATGTGGACACATCAAAATTGTCAAATACAAAACTACCTGTTTTTGCGGGGGCACCTGCGTTTTTGGTCCTGAGCTCAGCAAACATCTAGGGAAACCTACCAAACCCAGACACTTCTGAAAACTAGACACCTGAGGGAGCCCAGGGAGGTATGACTTGGTTGGATCCCCCAGTGTTTTCTTACCCAGATTCCTCAGCAAACTGCAAATTTAGCTAAAAAATCAAATTTTTCCCACATTTCTGCATGGGATCACTGCACCAGCACAAATTTCCTACCACCCAACGTTGCCCTCAGTCTCCTGATAAAGATGATACCTCACTTGTGTAGGTGGGCCAAGTGTCTGTGACAGGGAATAGCCAAAAACATTTCAAAGTTGAGGGGGAACCAAAGCGGGTCCATAGGGGTAGTTTGAAAAAAAAATGTTTTTAGTCTGACAAGTGGGAAGAATTTTTAATAGTATAGATGTGACAATGCTAGGTTGTAGGAATTTTGTGGATTTGTGCAGATTCTGGAAGGTTCCATCACAAAAATGTGGGAAAAATGTGTGATTTCAAGCAGGGCATTGTGGGTAGGAAAATGGTGCGGGTGCATGTGAAGCACACCGCCCTGGACTCACTCAGATGTTTAGTTTTCAGATGCGTCTTGATCTCATAGATTTTTGTGGATGGCAGCACACCAAAATCCAAAAAGTGCAGCCCTCACCATTCCAAGTCGGACGATTTTGAGAGTTAGACCAGCTCTCATGGACCAAATATAAAACCAAAACCCAAAATAATGAAATGTCATCTTGCTTGCTATTGGGATACAACTATTTAGTGTGTAGGGGGAGAGCTGAAAGACTGTTACCCCCTTCAGTTGGGGTGGTGGCATAACCATTCCCATACTGGTTGGTAGCCACCGCCCCACTATTTTTAATTTTTTTAATTCCCTGGCATCTAGTAGTCTTTTGCCCTCCTGGGGAGTGGATCAGGGGTAACTGACCCATCTGCCTACCGGTGGGCAGAACAACTTTGTCCCCATTTATTTGGGCTGGGGGTATGGCCATACCTCCAACCCCTTTTTAAAAAAAAAAATCTTCCCTGGTGTCTGGTGGGCTTTCTGCCCACCTTGGGGGCAGATGAGCCTTACAAAAATAGGCCGATCTGCCCTCAAGTGGGGCAGAAAAGGCCAACAGTAATGTTCCCCCATGGGGAGCGACCGTTGCCTAAAGGGGTGCCCCCCCAAACAAAACACACACACCAATCCTGGTGCCTAAGTGGTTTCTAGTCCCCCGGGGGCAGAGCGGCCTAATAGAAATAAGCTGATCTGGCCCAAATGGGGGCAGAAATGGCCTAAAATAAATGTGCCCCCCCAAGGGAGTAACCCTTGCCTAAGGGGTCACTCCCCATCTGTAAAAAATAAACAAAATAATAAATCCCTGGTGCCAAGTAGTTTCTGCCCCTATGGGGCCAGATCGGCCGCAATAAAATATGCTGATTTGCCCCTAAGGGGGCAGAAATACACTAAAATAACTTACAGGAGTCTGTCAGTGCCAATTGTAACTGTACCACTTTACCATATACTTTTTATTCAGAGCACTGGCACTGTTGTGTAGCCATTATAGTTATTGCTTCATACACATTAGTTTAGCAAAGTAGGCCTGCTGCTGTGCACTTTAACATAGACATATTTTATTCAGCTCTGTTTTATTATTTTAACAATAGCCACATTTGTGGTCTTGCTTTATTTTCTCTGTCTAACTGTTCTTTGCCTAGGCCGGCACTGGATTCTTAAACAAGACATTTCTTTTTCTCTGTGCTTTTCTCAAGGCTACAGTAAGATAGGTTGCCGGCAAACGTGGTAACGCTTTGTCTCTAGTGTTCATAGAAACATGCACACTCTTACATAGGGATCCTTTCTTGGAACATCAGCTTTTTTATTATAAAAACACTACTTCGACCCATGTACGTGAGAGGGGTATTCCAGCCAGATGACCACAGCTGTATGCTGATTGCTGAATGCTTCGCTGCAGCTGCTTTTGTAGACTACAGGCCTCTTGCTCAGGTATGAGGGATGATGTCTTCCTAGGGGAACCTGAAGGGCAGAACTAGAGCTTAAAATGCTGTGCTCTAACATAGCCTAGGTAGGAGCTATTTTAACGACTCTAGTGACAATATGGTAACGTTATTTTGATGCTTCACTCTTCTTGTTACAATTTTAATCCTGTAATGCTTTATCATCCTAGTTATTGCAGTACATGCTTTATTGTCTAAGATGCAGTTACTTCAATAAAACCTTATTGAAATATATTCTGCCTCTGATTGTTCTTGTGTATGTGAGACTAATGTAACTGAGGGAAACGGATGCGATCAGACTGACCATGATTTCCCTGAGGAATCAATTGTGTTATGCGCTCAGCTGCCCAATCAGCCCTGCTCTTGGATTGCAGATGAGGCACTGCTAGTTGCCGGAGCAAAACCCAGATTTGGCCGACAGTTATCACCTGTAGTGGGTTCAGACTCAGTCCCTCACAGTGCAAGTGATTCTGCTGCCCGAATCCAGTAGTCTCATTAGGATAATGAGAGCCTCCGTAACATGGCACCGCCAACGTTTGGGCAGGCTCTAATGTTTGGGTCCTCCTAAGTAATGATGGTCCTAGCTGGCCTTTATTGGCCACATATACACCTCACCCTGCTGCAGTGTACCTAATGGCAGCTGAAGTCCGTCGCCTATATGCTGAGCTGATGGCAATATACAGACGATTAGTACAGTTTGTAATGCAAACAATAAATACAAACCCAGCATGTGCTGCTCCGGCACAACCACATGCAGTAATGCCAGGCATTAATCTGGCGACTGTACATTCAATCGTGGGTAAAGTACCCGCCAAACGAGAAGAAATTCCGTTTTAGTTAGCTCAAAAAATAAATGTACTAGGTGCAGTATTTCCCCAAACGGACCTCAGGATAAGCATAGAATATTAACAATGTGCTTGCCATTTGGGATGGTTCCTACAATAGATAACTGCAATATTGAGGCACAGAATTTGTCAAGCTCTATACTATCGCACATGGTACACTGACGTGCCAATTTACCAGAAGTGTTGAAACAAATTCAAGACAAATACGGGGATGCCCCGGCCCTAGACTAGGGGATGCAACTAATGGGCAATTTTGCCACAGTATCCTCAATTATATGTAGTAACCTTAAAGGGGAAGCAGTTGCACCAGCAGTGCAAATGTGGCTCCGGTGTTTTCCTCCACAGAATCAAGAATGTGAACTGCCAAAGATTATTGCAGAGACATACTGTGATTCTGGTCGAGATAGTCTGGGGGCCACACCTACAAAACCACAATTTCAGGGTAAATCTAATAAAGATTTTACCAAGTAAGCTCCTGAGGTTACTAAGTAATGCTGGGATAAAAAACAACAAACACCTAAAAAAGAAAGGGAAGAATATCCGCATACGGAGACCCCACAGAATAGATATAATCTCAGAAATAGAGATAATATAAAAATGCCTGACACATATCAATATACTGATACACGCCAATCTCGTTCCTTTCGGGACTCACCAGAAAACCGCAGTGAGAGAGGTGGGTGGTCAGAGTGAAGAACTGAGTTCGTGAAACCGAGACAGGAATCAAAACGCTCTACAGAAGTTTCTGGTAAAAAGGAAGAGAAACTTCCCCAACAACAACCCCAATTCAAAAAGAAAAAAGAAGCAGTAGTTTCAGTTCGACATGCCACTCAAGAAGAGGGCTCTATTGAAGAACAAGAAGTGGGCATTAGCACAATTAGACAGCGTTACAGAGGTCACAATAGTTCGCTGGAATGTTCTAGAGCATCTGGAGGTGAAAGCAACTGATGATGTCTTACAAGTTGAAACTGCGGACATGGGTGTCTCCACGCATGATATGGTGTACAATGTAATGTTACAGTTAGAAGGAGACATTGAACGCACAATCAACGCAATCTTTTGGGACCGCATCGTAAATAAATATGATATTCTACTGGCCGAAAGGGATTTGCCACCTGAATTTGTCTGTACTTGCCCATATGGGGAAGATGTTATCAAACCTTAATTTTTGCCTATCGTTCCTGATGAGCTCGCAGAATCCTACGCCATTGATTGGGCATTGGCGCAGGCGCCTGCGTAATATCGCAACCATGTAGGGTGAGATAAAGGCTAACCCTATCATGTAATTCCTATTAAAAATCGACCTCAAACACAGTATCCAATAAAACATGATGCAAGAGCACCCGTGAGGGAAACCCTCACACAACTGGAGTACCAGAGTGTAATTGAACCCTGTGTGTCACCAATGAATAAACCCTTATTCCCAGTAGCTAAACTGGACCATTCGTACATAATAGTCTCAGATCACAGACACTTAAACAGTCATACATACATAATACAAAACTCACATAGCACAGCACTCATGAACAACATAGTGCGCAAAAAATACAAAACAACACTGGATATTTCCAATTGTTTCTTCTGTCAAAATATAGCGCCTGAGTGTAGAGACTTAACAAGTTTCAGCGCACTGGGCTCCCAGAAAAAATTCTGTTGTTTACCCCAGGGGGTACAAGAACAGTCCAGGCCTGTTCGTGGCTTGCATGACTTCAATATTGCACGACATTGACCCTGAACCATTGTCCTATGTAGATGATATCTATCTCAAGGATGATGAATTACTGCAACATCTAAGACGGGTAGCCCGCATTGTTGTAGGATTTGCCAAATTTGGCTTTAAACTCAATAAAAATTTTTTAAAAAACAGCCTTCCTTAGCTTCCTGTTTTTGGGATATGAGCTATCAAGTGAAGGAAAGAGCCTAGCGCCACAATTCTTGGAAAATGCGCATAGTTACAGCCATCAACTACAATTAAAAAACTCAAATCCCTATTGGGTTTCCGAAATTTTGGAGGAACCAGATTATGCATCACACATAAAACCTTTATATGACCTAATACACCTCGACTTTTCCAGTAAATTTTGGACAGTCAAACACACGCATTCTCAGAGCTTTGGAAACAGACATGCTTGCAGCACAACACTTACACACAAGGGACAATAAAAAACATCTGCTCATCAGAGTAATTGCTGGTGCCTTTGGTTTCACCTATGTATCTTTCAATGAGGGTGAGACAGTCCTGATAGTATACAAATCACATTTGTATTCAGCAGCAGAACAACGCTTTGCTCTCACTGAGAAAATTCTCACTGCTGTTCAGATGGCTGTCATTAAAGAAAGACCACTGGCTCAGGGGAAACGCATTATTGCCGTATCTCCAATTCCAGCCCTTGAGGCTGTTACAAAAGCCAGCTTTCCAAATGCTAAAGCATTACATCCACGTTGGATTCAATGGGCAACGTCTTTGACAGCCACTGATGTTGACTACATTTTTGACCCAAAATTACAAACTCAGGAATTTTTGCAATACGAACTAGAATATCCAGTTCCGGCGAGTACACTGCCTACTGACCAATATCAAAGAGTCATGTATACCAATGGCTCAGCACAACCAACAATAGGCACAAAGCATCAATACTCCGCTGCTTGTGCAGTCATAAGTGGCTACATGGAGGACAATACATTTTGTCCCCAACATACATACACGCAAACCCTAGGGGATTGCACTGCACAACTAGCAGAGCTAAAGGCTCTGGTGATGGCACTAGAACATACGGATCCTGCACAGCTAACACTGATTGTCCGTGGTTCGTATTACTGTGTCCAGTCCTTTAATGAATACCTGTATCACTGGCTCCAGAATGGGTTCAGAGATTCTAAAGGCAACACCATCAAACACAGACTTCTGTGGGGGAAAGTAGCGGATCTGAAGGAAACGCTACTAAACTTTCAAGTTGTACATACACTTGGACACCAGCGTGTTGGAATACACTTTGCTGGAAATGCACTGGCTGATGAAGCAGCCAAATCAGCAGTAGCTACGGCTACTGCTTCTGCAGTAACTCGTTCTGGAACAAAGCCGGGCGATGACATATGGGCTGGCATGAAAGTTACGGCTGAAGGCACGCCCTATCCAAAAGCATTCCCTGCTAAATATTCCTACCAAATGGGAGGCTTCCTTGATGCAGAAGTAAAAATACCAGGTGTGGGAGTTCGAGTAATTCCCAACAAAGACATAAGACCAGAGTTGATTAAAGCAGCGCATGAGGGGGTTATATCGGCCCATGCTGGTGTGGTGGCTACAATATCATTATTGCAAGCATGTTATTTGTGGCCAGGTGCATACAAACAGACCAAGCAGTATGTCCTCTGCTGTGACATCTGCCATCAAATTAAGGGTTCCACTGTCAAATGCCCACCACAGACACTCCTCTTAATTTCCAACAAACCTTTACAATGTGTGAACTTGGACCATTGTGGTCCCCTAACACCAGACAGTGCATTCAAATACATTTTAGTCGCTGTTGACTCTTGCTCCAGATTTCTATGGGTGTGACCACAACAGTCGTCTGACGCTCGGACTGTTATTAAAGATTTGCAAGTCTTTATCAGCACATATGAAGTTGTGGCTTTCCACTCGGACCACGGCTCTGCCTTTGCCTCAAGGGCATTCAATGTCACCAATGCTTCATTAGGAGTCCAACTCCATTACTCTTCTCCTTTTCATCCCGAGGGAAATAGTGTCACGGAGTGACGAAACCGTGATTTAAAACAGCCTTTAACAGAGAGTATTAGGTACGGGTTGTTGTTGGCTTAATCACCTGTATGGAGTAAGAGAGCACTTAATAATCTGCCAACAAGGTCCCTAGGGGATCGTACTTGATACGAGTGCCTGTTTGGAACTCGAATGTATGTTCCAGATCTTGATGGTCCTGGCATGGAGGCGGCAGAAACACCTTTTAACACAAATGTAAGGTTCACTGTCTTGCATGAGTTACAACAGTTCCATGACAACAACACTTCTGCCAGTGCTGCCTCCTCAGGAATTAAGGATGTACCAATAACATCCACCGGATGGATTCCAAAAGTTAGGGATCTAGTACGTGAAAACGTTGCTGTGAAAAAGGAGTTTGGTCCTTCTTATTGTGCACCGGTCCCAGTCTTGGGAATACACGGTACCAGAACTGTCATACTACTGCCCTTGGCTGGTGATAAAGAAAAACACATTGGGGGTTATTACAACTTTGGAGGAGGTGTTACTCCGTCCCAAAAGTGACGGTAAAGTGACGGATATACCACCAGCCGTATTACGAGTTCCATAGGATATAATGGACTCGTAATACAGCTGGTGGTATATCCATCATTTTACCGTCACTTTTGGGACGGATTAACACCTCCTCCAAAGTTGAAATAACCCCCTTTGTGTCTATTGACAATGTCAAGTTGCACCATGTGGCTGATCCTGCACAGCAGACCAAGAGGAGCAGCCAGTAGTTCCCAAATCCCTCTCACTGCTGGTCAAGACATCCCTCTATAAGTTTTGGGCATCAACGCTGACTCCTCTCTGAGCTTGGGGAGGGTGGGAAATGATCTTGGATTAGTTCCACTAACATCTGGTACAACAAACGACACAGAAATTACTGATCAATTTGACACAACTTCAACACAGATGGACGGCATAATTTACGTGAACCACCGTTGGAGACCCCTACCAGTTCTCCTTCAACAAATACGGCTCCAGCTTTTGCACAAATTGCTTCTGGATACTTTGCCGAAGTCAACAACAGTCTCTCAGACTCATTTGCCTCTTCTACATCCGAACTGTCAAAAACATGTAAGCTGATAAACTGGCTTAAAACAAATTATTTTATTTTCCCATGGAATTATCTGTGGCTTTCTTTGGCTGTATTAGCTTTCCATCTTTGGATTAAATTTGTCATAACATTTTTTCTATTAATACATGGTCATTTTCTTCCTGAAAGATCAACAGTTGAACTGGTGGATGAGGTCCTAAAACCCCATTTTTGTTCTCACCATGTCCGCAGAGACTTGTCTTTCGTGAACATTTCCGCCATACAAATTCCTGATAGGATTGTTTGGGATAAAGTCACATTTGATATATACAGCTCCATGGAGGTCATTCAAATACCGTGTGTGTTTTAACTTTCAATGAACAATGTAATAATACCCGAAGTTGTTTCTGATGACTGGGATGTGAAAACAGTTGATTCTACAATGCCTGAATTGCAGTATTTTACTGTATTTGAAAGTGAGGATGTTTATCAATCTAAAGAGAATTATGGTGACATGTTTTTCTATTATTATTTCCGGCACCATTTCATTCACAGAGTACCCAAAAGATTGTTTTTAATTACACACAATGAGAACATTGTCCAACTCCACCACAAGGGAGTTCTAAAACATAAATTGAATATTTGTCAGGGCACAATGTAAAAAATGCTGAGTCATATTATTTCAAATTGCCATTGATGGAAAATGTACACATATTATTGACAGATACAAAATTAATGTATTCGGATTCCTTTGTTTCCCAGTTGGCTATAGAAGGCTATGAATATTTGCTGAAGGGACTGACTTAAAAAGTGTGTGGGGAAAAAGAAATTGGCAAATAAGGTGGAAGGAAGCTTTATTTACAGCATGCCTGATACCTTTTCAAATATATTTTTAAATAAAACTGTACAACAGACAAGTTGTTTAGGCTTAGCAAAGATTAAGGAATTGAATGCGCCCAGCATTCCTGCCCCTGCAAATTTTACAAATGGCAAAAGTTTATAAATGCAACTGAAGATCAGCTTGATGAATTGGTCCAGAATGGCACATTTAACGCTTCACGGTCAAGTCCTGGCGGGTGTTTATTGTGACCAATAGATACCAATGGGTGTCATAAAAGTTTTATAAACTCCACATGGGTTTCAGAACAAGTAGGCTAGACACTTGCTATGTGTCATCCGAACATGCAGGTATAGTAACAACATACAGTGTAGGGAAACTATGCCAGCAATGGTTGAAGAGTTCCTCACTACATGCTGTTAGAGAACACCTCAGTCTCCTGTCTAATAACACTGATTTACAGGATTTCTTGTTAGGCCCCAGAAAACAACGCAGAAAGCGCTTCTTATATGCAGTCTATAATGAAATTTGGAAGCTTCCTCAACAAGAAGCTGCTGCCCGGTTAAGGTAAATAGATCAGGAAAACTTACAGAAGGCATTAGCTGTTGTAGATAATGAGATTAATACCCTGTATGACCAGATATACACCTTAAATAACATTGTTTCTTCTGCAATACACATAATACAAAGTGATATGTCTTCTTTACACCATGGACAAAGTCAACTAAGGTCCATTACGCAGCTGGGTTGGACACTTCAAACACTGAAGGCAGGTCGTGTGCCCTGGCAACACGTTAGCGCAAAGGACATATTTTCCACATTTAATTTAACACAACAACAACAACTAATGGCTAAGGAAAAAGCAACATATGTCATGTTAAATATTGAAAATTTAGAAAAGTTGCCTTTTACTGTGGCCAAAATACCATCTGCTGAGTGGTTAACACATGGGGTCATTAATATGCTTCAGTTTACGTCCTGCTTAAAACACATTTCGGTGGGCAGATATGAAAGGCTAGGATATAGTTACATCCATGAGGTGTGGGAGCTACCCTTCTCGTACAAATGTCTCAGTGGCATGAAAGAGGTCTTTCTTAGCGGTGGTGAATGAAAGACTTCTGTCAGCCATTTGATGGTTTGTAAACAGCTGTCCTTGCACGGGCGTGTAACGCTTCGGCAGCGAACTTGGCTTGTTCTCTGAAGGGAGTTCCAGTACCCTTGATTAGACCTGCGTTCCAGGTGCTCTCCAATGGCAGCTATGTCCTCCTCAATAGTAAAATCTGTTGTGGGATGCGGGACGGAATAGTTTATGATGTTTTGGTCTCTAAAATTGTTACATACTGCAGGAATGTACTTTTTCCTCCTAAAAGACAGACAGAAGTAGCTGAGGACAGAAGTAGCTGAGATATAGCCCCATTTCGCTACTTCAAATGTCAATTTTGACAAGTTGAGCATACTCAATGCTTTATTGTTTTAAAAACATGTGGCACTCACATCTGCACGCAAGACCTATGTGCTTTAGGTGCCAAGGTCACCAGCAGAGATACAGTTCCTTTTAAGTACTAACTTTCCGAGACACTCTGGTGAGCTCATGGGAAGAATATTTAATGAGTCCAGTACTAGTGGAAGGGCACATTTTTTTAAGGCTTTTGGTTGTGGTATCGTTCACACCTTCTCCTCTATATTTGGTTTAATACCATCAGCCATCCACTCAATATTCTCCAGTTTTTTCAGGGGATTTCCGATAACTTTGGCTATAATAGGTGGCATCTTGCTATTGCTACTTTTTCTGCGCAATGGCTGTCCCGCCGCAACAAGGAGGAATGAAAGCGCTACCACCAGTGTAGCTGTGTCGTGAATGCATGATGCAGTACTTTGGAGCAACTCTCCTGGAGCAATTGGAGTGTGACTGGTCTCTGTCATTCAGACCAGTTTTACACTGTGTGCAGCCCATGTTTTGGTGCCTATGGTGCTCGTTCGAACATTCACTGAAAGTCTGTCTTTTTACGCAGCGATTGCTTTCATTGGACGCTGATCTGTTGATCTTTTTGCTGAGGGCTCATTAGCAGACATGCGCGTTGAGGGTGCGTTTGCTATGGGAAGCTGCTTATGAGTTGCCCTTCGTGGAGGATGCAGCTGTAAACTCATTGTTGGGCACACCACGGAATGCTGCTGCCTTGGCTGGAGCCCAGTCTTTGGAACACGAATGCTCCTTGGTTTTTCTTGGCGATAAACTTCCTACTTTACCACCTGCCTAAGCGGAAGATTTCCTGTCTTTAATCATCCCGGATTCGATTGGCAGCTTCCAAATTGACTCTGACTGTTAAAATTCAGCTTTTTTACGCCACAGTTAACATTATTAAATTGTCCTTTTTACACATGCTCAAGTGTCTTTTTAACTTGTCATTATTGACATTCTTATATATGCATTAGGTTGCATTTTAGTAGCTTTTATACATACTTAGGCTTTGAACCACCTTTGAACCATCAAGGGGAGGGTGTTGTGTAGCCATTTTAGTTATAGCTTCATTATCATTATTTTAGAAACTAGGCCTGCCGCTGTGCACTTTAACCTAGACATATTTCATTCAGCTTCATTTTATTATTTTAACAATAGTCACATTTGTGTTCTTGTTTTGTTTTCTCTGTCTAGCTGTTCTTTGCCTAGGCCAGCACTGCATTCTTAAACAAGACATTTCTTTCACTCTGTGCTTTTCTCAAGGCTGTAGTAAGATAGGTTGCCAGCAAACGTGGTAAAGCTTTGTCTCTAGTATTCATAGAAACATACACACTCTTACGTAGGGATCCTTTTTTGGAACATCAGCTGTTTTATTACAACAATACTACTTTGACCCATGTACGTGAGAGGGGGTTTCCAGCCAGATGACCACGACTGTATGCTGATCGCCAAATGCTTCTCTGCAGCTGCTTATGTAGACTACAGGCCTCTTGCTCAGGGTTGATGGATGATGTCTTCCTAGGGGAACCTGAAAGGCAGAACTAGAGCTTAAAATTCTGTGCTCTAACATAGCATAGGTAGGAGCTATTTTAACGACTCTAGTGACAATATGGCAGCGTTATTTTTATGCTTCACTCTCCTTGTCACAATTTTAATCCTGTCATGCTTTATCGTCCTAGTTATTGCAGTACATGCTTTATTATCTAAGATGCAGTTACTTCAATAAAACCTTATTGAAATATATTCTGCCTCTGATTGTCCTTGTATATGTGAGATTAATTTAACTGAGAGAAACGGATGCGATCTGAGAGACCACGATTTCTCTGAGGAATCAATTGTGTCATGTGCTCAGCTGCCCAATCATCCCTGATCTTGGGTGGAGATGAGGAATTGCTAGTTGCCGGAGCAAAACCCGGATTAGGCCAACAGTGGTCACCCGTAGTGGGTTCAGACTCAGTGCCCTACTGTCCAAGTGATTCTGCAGCCTAAATCCAGTAGTCTCATTAGGATAATGGGAGCCTACGCAACACCCCTAAGCCTGGTTTACAGGGCACAGTCAGGGTCAGTTACCACCAGTATCAGTCAGAACAATTGGGGTGAACATGCTTAAAGGATGACTTCCTCACATGTTCTTTACCATACCATATATTCGTAATACATTTGCAGGAGGATGCTCTAAAATGCACCACCGACTACATACCACAACCTTACTGCTCTCCTGCTGAATGGATGTGGCTCATTTGCTGTACTTTGAATGACATTTGAACTTCTCATAATGCTTCTGACTTTAGTGATATAACTTTTATGGCAACATCAGTTGTGTCTGGTGAATATAGAAAGTGGTAGGGTGCAAATAAATCCATGAACTTGACTGAGATCTCAGTCCAAAAGAGACCCATGAGACAAGAAAAGAAACCAACCAAGTGTAGCCTCTGATGGTCGGAATGCTGCATCCGAAAGCAGTGTGTTATGACCAAACATGGTGAAGCACAGGCCTCTACGCTCCTCTTACCTGTCCAGAGGTTCCTGCCAATGGATATCTCTTCTTCCTCACCTCGTGGCCTGTGCACAACATAATGGTCTAAGTCCACAACTGCTTCCACCAGCTGCCAGCTAGTACACTACTCCTCAGACTCTGTGACCCTTGTTTCAGTGCATGCCAAACATTTCAAAGGCCTGCAGCAGACTGCCTGTTACCTCTGCTACCTGTTGCTCTTTCTCGCTGAGAAAAGACTAGACAACCTCACATGCAAGAACACTCATACATACCCCGCACACTGGTGCATACTTCCAGACAAACACATAAGCACTCGTACACTCAAGGTGAAAACTTACCTGACCCACACTTTGTGCTACAATTCACACACCTACCACGATTCCCAGCCAAACTTCGAGTTCCAACAAATAGTGGCCCAGCCAGGCTCACTACCTTATGCCTAATCAGAAGGTCAGACAGGACGGGAGGCTGTCCTTTTTCCATCATCCTGGTTTTTGATGGCGCATAAAGGCGCATGACGGACAGGCCTTAAATCCCCATTACCTGACATGCTGCACTTCTGGATGCTAGTGCAGCATGTCAGACATGTATTGCATCTGTGTTAGGAAGGGCTGTAATAGCCCCTGCCTGGCACATGCACAAACCAGGTGGTGGAACATCCTGCTGCTACTGAGGTGTTACTACAGCTTTTACATGCAGATAAGCGATCAGTGAAATCGCTTGGTTTCATGTGAAACCTGCCATATTAAAGAAATTAGATTCAGAGTGAGGTGTGATGGCTTAGTGGGTCACCACCCTTACGCCCCCTAAGGGCAGCCGCTGCAGGGCAGCACACCACTCTGAAAATTGTTTGAACACCCCTGTGTGTCGGTGTCTCAAAAAATGAGCTGTAATCTGACGATTGCTATGTCTTTTCCAAGGATCTTTTGCCCTCAACCACTGAGGCTCTGATGATGTTTCTATAATCAGCCACATGAGCTCAAGGATGAAGGTAGTCAGGAAATGGTGCATGTTCCTTTTCCATTTTTTAAGGCCCTTCTGAGAAGCGGACCTTGACCGTTCTATTCTCATCCTGAACTTATTTATTGTTTCCTTATCATGTGCCATGTCCCAGTCAGGAAGTGCTTAATTTTTCGGCGACCGAAGTTCTGTGCAGAATCCCACAGCTGGTGGTAAGAAATATAGGTATGACCAACACAAAGGCTGCTCACGAAGTCTTGAATCCACCTTATACCTCTTTAGACCGCTACCCTAAACTCCCTGCTCCTTTATCTTAATTGTGCAGGTTCCCTCCTTTCTCCCTTTGTGATGGGTTTCCTGTCTTTCTCTCCCCAGTCTTCCCATTCTGTGTATTTTTCTCTCTCTTCCTCTCAACCAATGTCAGATGAGGAAAAATAAGTGCCAGTCCTAATAAAAAGAGTGACAGTGCCCCCCCACCCCACCAGTAACCACAAGCTCAAGTTAAGCACTGCAATAAGTAAAAGAGCAAGCTTTTCTCCTGCAGACGCCACCCTGTTCTCAGTTGCTGAAGGCAGCAATTTCTATTCTAAATTCTAAATGTTTAGATATTGTTGGAGGTCTGCCTTGTACCCGAATATATGGAGCCCATCTCACGGAGCACCTATGTTCCTCACACTACATAGGGCAAGAGAGCTGAAGGTTGGCATACACTGCAAAGCTCATCGCGGTGGCAACTCGTCTGTCTTTCCACATAGACAGCTACACTTCACCAACGTCAGAGATGGCCTTCTGAACTTCTGTCATCTCCGATATCGCAGGATCAGGTCATGGACTGGCAAGCTCTAAAGAGATGCTGTCACGCTGCTCGGCTCGAGACTTTGCCTTCCTACCATGCTGTCCCAGTGGCAGTAGAAATTCTACCAAAAAATTCTACCAATGGATTCTCCTCTGTTAGCAGGTGAAAAGGTAAAAATCGACATTAGCTCTTTCTTTCTGCACTAAGAACTTGCTGTTCTGCTTTGAGACTTAAGGTCCTCTGATGTTCTACAAGACTTCTGCTTTCTTCCCGATGACTTCCATTAATGGTTTCTACTTATGGTTGCTATTAGAATGCTTTACTTCATTTATAATATGTTCACATTCTCGTTTGGGTTTTTACATTATTTGTTCTCTTCCTGTATTATTGTTTGAAGTGTGCTTATACCACTGTCTGCTTGATAAAGCTAAAATCTTTGTGAACCTCTGTCCATAGATTGTAATGGCACTCTGCAATAGCTCACACCCACACCTCTCTTTCCTTGCCTGCCAAGTGGATTCCACTTAATCATACATGTTGGTTCACCCCTTAGCTGCTGGAACACCGCTCCCCCCTACTCCACAGTGCTGAGTCCCTTTGTTTGGCTATTTGGGGTAGTTTGTGCTTAGCCCCCCATAACTGTTTGTCCAAATAAGATATCCACACCAAATTTGCACCCTTTTTTCTCAACATCATGGGAATTCTAAAGGTACCCAGTGTTTATGGGTTCCCCTGAAGGAGACTGAGGAATTAGCTGTATTTGGGCTAAAATTTTGGGGGTTTGGGAAAATGGGGAAAAGTGCTGCAGAAGAAAGCATGTGTTTTTTTCCCTGCAAAAGGGATCAACAAAGGGTTTACTGTGCTAAAATCAAAATCTTCTCAGCTTTCAGGAACAGGTGAGCATGAATCAGAAAACCACATTTCAACACAGATTTAGCATTTTACTGGGACATACCCTATTTGTACTATTTTTGTGTTTTCAGCCTCCTTCTAGTTAGTGACAGAAATTGGTATGAACCCAATGGCGGATCCCAGACAGCTAAATATTTCTGAAAAGTAGATACAATTCTTAATTCAACAAGTAGCAAGGGGTCATTTGTGTAGATCTTTTAAGGTTTTCCTATTGAAAGTACTAGTTAAAATAAAAATATATTGAAATTGAGCTGAAAAACAGTGATTTCTGTCTATGTTTTTTTCTGTAACATTTTCCAGCTATGGCAATATACTGTTACATCTGCTGAATCTTTCTGGTTCCGGGGATATACAGAACTTTTAGGTTCATCAAGAACCCAAGGTACCCAGAGCTAAAAAATGAGCAGCACCTTGCAATGGCTTTTCATTGTATTCCTTTTATACAGCAATTCATTAGTAAAATATAAAGAGGGAAAATCGGTATCAAGAAAACCTATGTATTTCTCAAATGGGCACAAGATATGGAGTTTAGAAGCAGTGATTATGTGCACATCTCTGAATTCGGGGGTACACATACTAGCATGTGAACAGCACATTTGGCAATCACGACCCCAAGTGAAACCACATGTATAAAAATAAAATAGGGGGTCTGCCCATGCTATGAGGCCGACCCGCCATTTCTAATATATTTTTTTATTTATAACTTTTTTTTAACTTTTTTTTTATCCCCTGGGGAGTGCAATTGACCCCAGGGGAGAAACCCTTAGTTGTTTTTACATATTGCCCCACGGTGGATACGGGCGGCCCACTTACACAGGGGTTGATTTCCCAAAAAAGATCCCCGGTATGTAGGGCCATTTCCTGGAGCATCGAAGGAAAGCGATGACTCTCCCCTTTCCATGGATGCCTCCCTGGCATCTGAGGAGACCGTTGTGACCTTTTTTCCCCACCAGACAGGGGAGAGGGCTCTTACCTTGTCCTCTATCCTCCAGTGGGGAAAAAGTATGACATCAGCAGCCCTCGTGGGCCACACCAAGGAGGGTGTGCATGGGTCCGACACACGCATCTGTTGTATAAAATCAACAAAATAACCATTTTTCCCATATTACATGATTATGGTCTTGATTGCATCCACAGGGCTTATTCAGACCCCTGAATATACACAGAAAGTTACTCCAAGGTCGGTGGTATTTGTCCAAGCACTAATTACACACATGCCATTGGCTTAAAGTGTGTACCAGACTCCTTTGTCTTAAGCTGCTGGGCAGATAAAACATGGTAAGGACCTTTTTAGCAAATTGCATGATATTCTGATGTGCACTATCTGGAACACATAGCAGAGCAAGAAATGCTGAAACGTGCACCCTGGAATCACAGATCGTATGTTTTTCTATTTTAAATAAAAGTTTCTATTTAAAAAAAAAAAGTTGTACGCAAATCGAAATTTCGTCTTACTTTAATTGAAAGTTGCTGTTGTTTTACCAAAAATACATCGTCATTTTGGTTGGCAAATATAGTACATACCACGATGTGCTAACATATGCATTTTAGTGGGCCTGTCACTAAGCTATATACCTATAGCACATTCCCTAAAACGGGATTGCATGATTTGTGAAAGCTGGTGTTGCATTCTGTCCTGCATACCTTGCAGAGCCTGCAACCCTTCAAACCCTCAGAAAAGACATTTTCACTAACAGTTCTACCGCCTGACTCCTACTACACTAGATGAGATACATAACTAGTCATGTGCTGATGAAATTGCAGTAAATCATCTGTACACCTGGCAAGCATTGCCAGCAAATTATCTTCAGATCTTTCAGAACTGGGATAAACTGCTGCCGTCCAGAGTTAATTCAGCACTTTCTTGTTTGGCTGACGCATTTTTCTAATACTAAACAAAAATATCATCATAAAATTCAGCAGAGCGGTGGCACAGGCAGTTTTGTACGGCATAATTTCATAGACTTCAAACACAAATATTATTTAAATTCCACTCTAATTAAAAATTTTAATTATATCATGTTGATGTGCCTGTTAAGTTGTTATTCAACCATGTTATTAATGATTACGGGCATGGTTGCTGATTTCTTTTTTAGAAAATCAAACATCTACAAATCAGAGATTTGTATGATTTTTTTGCTAATGCACTTTGTTTTGTTGCCTGTTTGTATACTATACCATATGCAAAAGCAGGTGCATCAAATCTGTTCTAGTTTTTTTCTCTACGGAAAAAATATATATTTTACTCATTGAAAACGCTTTTTCTCACACCACTATGACCCTTGGACATGTTTCTTTTCTGTAACGAACAAGGAAATGCCCCAGGAGCATAGAAAGGGTGTTTTAGTCATTTTAAATATCTCCCCACCTTTTCCCACCCGATCTCTTCACGGCCTCAACCCTTAATTTAGTACTGCAGAAAATCTGCTTTATTAACTTCATTGTCTGGGATGGATCCCTAAATTGGTGTTACGAGTGAGAATATCACCAGCCTCCTTTTTCTCAGCCACGTTTTATTTTGTGTTTGATAAATACAGGCTTGTCCTATGTTGTTTTTGGCCCCAATACTTGTTGCATGTACCCATGACATTTGTCTATTCCAGGAGACATATACGGTTAAGCAAGTGCAATGAAGCGGGTTGGAGAGTTATAGTGAGGCAGCTGTTAAATGTGCGGTTGAGCGACTCTCAGGTGGGTTCCTTGTATTGGTGTGCACCACCTTATCATGTTATATTACAGAGTTTGAAAAGGGTTCCCTGGACTTTCAAGGGCTTAATTTTGTCCGCCCCAAGGCCAAGCCTCTCCTGCTGATTAACACATACAACAGGAGCTGTGAGCTTAAGCAGGAGTCTCAAACTCTCTGATTTCTGAACAAAATATTGGTAGCCTACTCAGAGTCCAACTATTTGCTTGTGATCGGTGTCTTCATCCTCTGCTTTGAACCAAGTGAACCCAGTGGTATAGCCCGAGATTTGTCTGGTGCTGAGGAATTAATATGGAGGATTCCTGATCACCTTCCTGGCGATAAGAAATCTTTCCAGGGTGGCCCTTTAAGTGGTAGAGCTTACGCAGCCGCTTAGCCAGCATGCTTGCAATGGCTGCTCATCCTCAGATAAAATTCCTGCACCCACCTGCAGAAAAGAGTTGTATTGTAGCTACATCCTATTGGACGAGACTCTTGAGCCAAATGGGCGACATTTGGGTGTTGGGGTGAGATGAGAGTGACCACCACCCCTTGATACTCAAACTGAAACAGTCGACCTTGCTGTCTTTCCTTCTTGAAGTGGAGAGACACCAGCATCAGATAGAAGTACTGGACAATTGGTGGAATGTTAAGTTGAGGTAGTGAGTTCCTCACCCATTGCTGTTTCAGAGCTATATTTAACCCTTGCCTCCCATATGGAGACTCTGCTTGCCAATTAGGGGAATCATTGTTAGAAATGTGGTCTTTGGTTGGCAGTCAGGTTACCTACCCCCTGTCCAAGCAAGGACCCTCACTCTAGTCAGGGTAATAGAGAATCGGCCTCAGCTAACCCCTGCTTATCCCCTAGGTAGCTTGGCACGAGTAGTAGGCTTAACTTCAGAGTGCTAGGTGTAAAGTATTTGTACCAGCACACACAGTAACTTAATGAAAACACTACAATATGACACAGCACAGGTTTAGAAAAATAGAGAATATTTATCTAAACAAAACAAGACCAAAATGGCAACAATCCACAATACGCAAGTCAAGTTATCAATTAAAAGAGTCTTCATGTAGTTTTAAACACACACTAACACTGTTAGTGTGAAAATGTACGTTGGGTGTGTCAAAAATAACCCGCACGGGTGAGTGTGAGTCAAAAAGGGACTGCGATGTGTCGATTTGACTGATGAGCGATACCTTGTGTTCTTTCTCCTTTCGTCGGGTCAGGGCGTGTCGTTTCTTCTCTCCACAGGAGAGCGATGCGTCGATCCGGTCAGCACTCTCGGGTCCGGGCAGGCCTTGCGTTGTTTTTACACTCCCAGTGGTACTTGCGTCGGAAATCCAGCTGCACGATGATCTGAAAACCACGCAGAGCGGGTTATGATCTCCCAGCTTCCATCAGCGATGTTGCACGTCGTTTCTCCAGATCCTTGCGTCAATTCTTCGGTCACGTTACAGGTGAGGGTCGATTTTCAGCCGTGAAGCCAGCAGCGCTTTGATTTCCCAGCAGCAAATCGGAGTCACAGCAATCTTTTCCCCGCACGGCGTTCTGTGCGTGGATTTCTTCCTCTTAGGCTGCCAGCTTCTCCTGGATGGGCACCACAGGGCAGAGTAGGAGTCCCTCCAGAGATGCCAGGTGCTGGCAGAGAGAAGTCTTTGCTGTCCCTGAGACTTCAAACAACAGGAGGCAAGGTCTAAATCAAGTCCTTGGAGATATTCACAAGATGGGAGGCACACAAAGTCCAGTCTTTGCCCTCTTACTCTGGCAGAAGCAGCAACTGCAGGATAGCACCACAAAGCACAGTCACAGGCAGGGCAGCTCTTCTTCCTCAGCTCTTCAGCTCTTCTCCAGGCAGAGGTTCCTCTTGGTTTCCAGAAGTGTTCTAACGTTTGTGGTTTTGGCTGCCCTTCTTATACCCATTTTGTCCTTTGAAGTAGGCCCACTTCAAAGTAAAGTCTCTTTTGAATGTGAAAACCTACCTTGCTCAGGCCAGGCCCCAGACACTCACCAGGGGGTAGGAGACTGCATTGCGTGAGGACAGGCACAGCCCTTTCAGGTGTGAGTGACCACTCCTCCCCTCCCTCCTAGCACAGATGGCTCATCAGGAAATGCAGACTACACCCCAGCTCCCTTTCTGTCACTGTCTAGTGTGAGGTGCAACCAGCCCAACTGTCAAACTAACCCAGACAGGGAGTCCACAAAAAGGCAGAGTCACAGAAATGGTATAAGCAAGAAAATGCTAACTTTTTAAAAGTGGCATTTTCAAACACACAATCTTAAAATCAACTTTACTAAAAGATGTATTTTTAAATTGTGAGCTCAGAGACCCCAAACTCCACATGTCCATCTGCTCCCAAAGGGAATCCACACTTTAATCACATTTAAAGGTAGCCCCCATGTTAACCTATGAGAGGGACAACAAATTTAGCAATATTTCACTGTCAGGACATATAAACCACATTACTATATGCCCTACCTTAACCATACACTGCACCCTTCCCTTGGGGCTACCTAGGGCCTACCTTAGGGGTGCCTTACATGTAAGAAAATGGAAGGTTTAGGCCTGGCAAGTGATTACACTTGCCAAGTCGAATTTACAGTTAAAACTGCACACACAGACACTGCAGTGGCAGGTCTGAGACATGATTACAGAGCTACTTATGTGGGGGGCACAACCAGTGCTACATTTGATTTACAGGCCCAGGGCACCACTAGTGCACTGTACTAGGGACTTACTAATAAATCAAATATGCCAATCATGGATAAACCAATTACATACACATTTTGTAAAGGAGCACTTGCACTTTAGCACAGGTTAGCAGTGGTAAAGTGCCCAAAGTAACAAAAACAGCAAAATCAGAGTCCAGCACACTTCAGCAACCTGGGAAACAGAGGCAAAAAGTTAAAGGAGACCACGCCAAAGGTGAAAAGTCTAACAATAATACATACATTTTATCAGAGCACAAGTTGGTGTTCCTAGAGTTAAGGGAATTTTTCATCAAGGGAGACTTGCGGTGTCCAAAACTGACTTCTCCAAAGGGTTGGTTTAATAACTCATGCAGAACGGCAAAGACCAAGCTGCCGGAAGTGATAAAAAAGAGAGTTGTTTGAGACTTAACGGAAAGTAGGCCCATCTAGCAGTCTACTTCAAAGCAAGCCAAAGCAGAATGGAAAGTTGTAAATTGGCTAGACCTCTTGAACACTTCGACCACTAATAACCAGAAGATATTGTGGCATTTAGTCAGTCTAGGTGGGGGGAACAAGGAAAACCAGTAGAGACTTAAGAACTACCCTGTGAATGGGTCACCTATTTTCCCAACCTGTACTCAACCTACCATGAACCAGACGGTTGTTTCCCCTGGGACACTAGCTGTCTGCCCAACTCCCATTTGCCTCCAGAAGTTTTCTTCCGTAAGAGGAAACTTCTTGTGCTGTGGGCTATTTTAGGAAAGGGAAAGCTCCAGGGCTCAATAAGATCCCTACAGACCTTCTTAAATCTTATAACTATGTTTGGGTTTCTTACATCAATGCCATCTCCAATGCAGTTGTGGTGGAGGAGGCTATTCCCACATTATGGAAGGGCGCTGAGATTGTGCTAGTCATTAAGAAAGGGGATCCCAGTAAGATTTTTGCAAGCAGCAAGCAGGTGTTGGAACAACTCCTAGACTGGTGTGAGGGAAATATTATCCTCTGGAATTTTCCAGGAAAGGTTCAGACACAAAACTAGTGCTTTTGGTCAGTTCTTCTGATTTCTTTTGGCCAAATGGAAAAGAGTGGGCTTAGAAGGGGGTGACCTCCTTGTGGTATTTATTGATCTCCTTGCTGCATTTGATTTGATGCTCAGGCAGAAATAAATTGTGGGAGGTCCTTCGAGGGATAACTGTCCCTCCAATTTTACTGCGCATACTTATGCTCTTTCATGAGAGAAAGTTTGTGAAGGTCTGGTGTGGCATGAGGCAAGTTGAGCAAAACATGCATCAAGGTTTCTTTTTAGCAGCCACACTTTTTTTACTCTACTTTAATATTTAATAACTGTGGTAGATACCTGTCGATTTGAGTCAATAACTCCCCCTCTCTGGTAGGACACACAATCCTGGTGCCTTTTTTGCCGATGATATGCTCCTGCTGGCTAAAAATAGGAGGGACTTAGAGAACTTTATCAGAGCGGGGAATGAGCCACTAGAAAGGGAGCAGGAATTTGAAGAAATCTTGGTATTCGCTTGGTAGAGTCAGGGTCTTCGAAAGAGCAGTTCTGAAAAAACTTAATTATGGCCAAAGATAGAGCTGGGGCTATATGCACGTTTGCTAAAAAAAAAGCTATTTGGGCACCAATATTCCCTGCTGTGGAAACTTATAGAGCTGAACGGGGGTGGGGGCAGTCTTATATGGAGCTGAGCTGTGGGGTCATTGTAACATGGATGTTTTGTGAGTTGCTGAAAAAAACAACTTTCTCAGATCTCTTAAAGGCCTAGGAAGGGGTACGCAATAAGTGGATCTAGGTATCCATGAAATAGTTGTTCTTGCTGCACTGAGACCATTAGTACACTGAATATGTATTTAGAGCATCAATGAATTGAGCCATTACAGAGAGAGGCTTGCAGGAATCCTAGAATCAAATCAGTTGCTAAAATAAATTGGGACCAGGGGATTCACAAATGGTGAAGAAAACATATTTAGGACACAATTGCTCCCTGCATGGAGTATCCAAATGACATGGACAATTTAAAAATATCCTTTTTACTGCACTTATCCACCAATACAGCTGAGAAATTCTTAGATTTGCACGTACAATGTTTAGGATTTAGATACGGGCCCCTCCCTGGTTGCAGCTTTTACTGCCTCCTGGGAGAGCGCGAAGCCTCGGAACACGCCTTTGTCTTTGTTGCAAAACGGTTGTAGAAACTGAATTTGTATGTGATATATTTTTCTGTCCCCTGTAGGTCAAAGCCAGAAATAGATAGGGCCCCTTTGCCATACATTGAGTTTGGCAGAAAGCGGAGAAACGTATAGAATCTGTAAAAGTGACACCTCAATAGCTGCAGTAGATGTGTCAAAGTTCCTACATGCAGCTTAGATAACGAGTCAAAAACTACTAAGTAATATGATGGGGTGATATCCTAATGATGCACTATTGCCCACTAGGATTTTAAATACATTATTGATTGTTTTTTATTATGTGGAAACCAGGTGTACCGCTGTTTTATAAAAATATATTCGCAAGTGTTTTTACACTGTTGATGATGACATTTTTTATTTTGATCTGTCAAATAAACTTCAAACTGTTTAACCAGGTATTCACATAAAATACACGACATGACTAGTAGTTTCATTTCCTGTGCATCAGTTGATGGCCTCTGAAAATAAAAGGGCAAACCAATGAGATATTTGAGAAGACCAACCTGGAATGGTGTGTTGTGGTGGTTGAGTGGGAGACATTTACATTGTCCGGACACATTCACTCTGAAAATATGGATTGTGAGCAAACACTGAAGAAATATGTTGCTGGTTCTGCTCGAAGTAAGCAAATCAGAAAAGACTGAAAAAATAATGAATTTATGAAGAAATATGTAAGTTTGGGGGTCAAACTAGAAGCCTCAGGCATTCACTTGCTTGCCCAAAAGTTTTGGAATGAAACAAAAATTACTGAGTCAGAATGTATCAATGGGCGGAGAAAACGCCACTTTATCCACCAGAAATGTTATGTCGGGCATGCTGAGCAATGTTGTTTTAGGACAAAATGATGCTGGTTTCTAGACCTTCAACAACACACTGAATATGTTGGAAGTATTATAGTCAAGACTGGACATGATTTGTAATCATCCAACGAGGTGGAGTTCTAAATTAATATTCAGTAACAGGTTTTTTGGTAATAAAGGTATGTACTGGAGGAAAAAGAACCCAGTGACTATAGCACTTTGTGTACGAAAAATAAATGCAGAAATAACTTATTTTCATCTGGCACTTCAGTAAGAAAATAGAGTATTAGAGCGGATGATGTCCACCTTCGCAAAATAACAAAAACTATTGGTAACGTGAATTACTAAAGCCACTAAATTAAGCTATGCTAAATCCTCTGGCATCTTGGCACAGAGCAGACAGGTTTAATTTAGAGGAAATGTATAAAGTATTTATGCAGTACTAAAACAGTAATAAAGTTAAACAACAACACAAGAAAATTCCCAGACCACCCATGAAAAATAAAGTACATACATTTTTTTTTTATAAACAACAAAAATTCAGTAAGGTTAATTTTTAAATGTTAAGGGTAAAAAAACACCAAAAAGTCAAGCATCAAACATGAGCACCTATTTGTGGTAGACTGGGCCCTAGGCATGATTTGAGGCTGACTGAGATGGAGAGTCGGTCTACTACATAAACTAGGTTTGACCCAGATGGATGTTTACCCTTCAAACTAAGGGACGGATTTAAGTTTTTGCGGGTGGCCGGTTTCTCAACCAGGGCAACATAGTAAATTACTCCAGCACTCTGATGCAGACCCAGCAGACATTTCTAGCATTAGCAGGAACCACAGTTAAGGCAGTTTCTGCCAATGTATTGTATTTTGACTGACAGGGGCATCAACATGATGGAGCTGTCTGCCAAATGTAGACTTTTTTATTTTTTTAAAGAAAATCCCAAAGGCAGTTTTTCTTTTGAGAATAAAAAAACAGTGGCCCCCCAACCATGAGAGTTTCCTCCCATGGTGAGGAGGCATTGAGTACTTTCAATGCCCCTTACAGTCAGGTTTTTCCTAGCGGAGACAGACATTGAAAATTGGGTATGTCCACACATTTAAATTAGATGGGCGGACAGACAGCCGTTGGGTCATTGGAGGGGTTTGACCACAGTAAAGACAGAGTAGTCTCCACCCTCCTTAAACCTATGGTCCATCTGATTTTAAATCATACTGGCAGACCATAATGTTGACAGGGAGGGAACTCCTCAGTGAGGATGACAGCAGGGTTTGGCCGAGAAGGGCTTCGCGAGGTGGGATAGCAGTCATGCGAGGTACAGTGAAATCATAAATTTTTTGCAGGAAAGCAAAAGGGGGAGAAATTAGAATTTTGCACCAAGGAAGTTCCCTCAATTACCAGATACATTTGGCAATTGTGCTAGGTAAGGTTTTTTGCTTCAGACTAAGGGGGTCATTCTGACCCTGGCGGTAGTCTACCGCCAGGGCCAACGACCGCGGATGCACCGCCAACAGGCTGGCGGTGCATCCCTGGGCATTCTGACCGCCGCGGTCAGAAACGGAAAACCGGCGGTGTCCCGCCGGTTTCCCGCTGCCCTGAGGAATCCTCCATGGAGGCGCTGCAGGCAGCACCTCCATGGGGATTCCGACCCCTTACCGCCAGCCTGGTTCTGGCGGTTTTGACCGCCAGAACCTGGCTGGCGGTAACGGGTGTCGTGGGGCCCCTGCAGTGCCCATGCCACTGGCATGGGCACTGCAGGGGCCCCCTAACAGGGCCCCACAGAGAATTTCAGTGTCTGCATAGCAGACACTGAAATTCGCGACGGGTGCAACTGCACCCGTCGCACCCTTTCCACTCCGCCGGCTCCATTCGGAGCCGGCATCCTCATGGATGGGGGTTTCCCGCTGGGCGGGCGGCCTTCTGGCGGTCGCCCGCCCGCCCAGCGGGAAACTCAGAATCACCGCGGCGGTCTTTTGACCGCGCAGCGGTGTTCTGGCGGGGGAACTTTGGCGGGCGGCCTCCGCCGCCCGCCAAAGTTAGAATCACCCCCTAAATCTTCAGCTCAGTGGCAACACACCTTTGTCAGATTGACTTGGCAGATCTACCCCAGTTTTCCAGAGGTTTTTGGAGCCAAAAGGTTTCTAACTCCCTGGTTTCTCTGGGTATTAGGATGAGTACACTTTGACACAGCCCAAAGTTCAAGAACCTCCTGAACAGAACTTGGGGGTCAAGATTTGCTCTAGCAACAGCCATCAACAGGGTCCGGGGCAGGTCCAGTCCAGTTGGAACTGGTCACCTGGGCATTTTCAGGGAACTTCTCTTGCGGCTTCCTGTGCCCATGTAACTTGAACAGAAGGTCACTCTTATGACCCTTGGAGTCCACTTCTGTGTCCTCAGTACAACAGGGAGAGCAAGTCCAGTTTTCTAGGTTCTTCTCAGGTCCTCAGACAGCAGGTTCAGTCCTCCGCTGATCTTCCATAGGCCGAGCAGTGTGCTGAGAAGGGTACAGTGGGTGCCACAGGTATGCTTGACATCAGTATTTGGTTGTGGCTGACTTCTAACCAGGGAGTAACACTACCCTCTTTTGTAGTATGTCCTATGTGCCTTACAACAAACAATCCATCCCACAGCACCCCTTTCTGTCTAATTCCAAGATGGAAAACCTTTCTTTTCCAGTGCAGCGCCTGGGTGCCAAACCCAGAAGTGTGACCATGCAATGACCAGCTCCTTATCTGTAGCCTCTCTAAATCAGTTCTCGTAACAGCTCTTCTTCCGCTGTGATTGGAGCCTGCCTGGCTGGTTGAACAAAAAATGCCCTGCCCTGGTATCCATTAACAATTGAATCTCACAGCCGACACCTTCTTTAAAGTTGATCAGTTTCCAGGAACTTAGCCCAAAACGACTACCTGCCAGGGTAACAGAAACACCTCTCCACTCCCAAGCCTTTGTTTCCTGCTCTGGGGACAGTTTTCACACCTCATTCAAAGATAATCTCTCTGAGGGATGCAATTGGAGGCTAATGCAAATTAGGAGGAAATCACAAGAAAAGACCAGAAAGACCCAAGAATGTTGCAATGGAAAGTGTGAGAATAAATAATTTTAACTTAAGTAGGGTGAGATGTGTGTTGCCCGTATTTGGAGCCATGGTCACATAGCACCTGTGAAAACCTACCAACCTATGACTTGTCCTAAATCGAGGCACCTGGGGGAGTACCAATCAGGTGAACCCATAGTATGTTTAAGTTTTGAAGATTTATGGTTGTGGTAGGTTCCCATAGATCCTAGGGGTGATTTCTGCAACCAAACAGACAGACACTCTAAACCAGCATTTCACGTTCAGTTGCTTCAGAAATGTTCCAAAACCACTGCACTTAGTTTATTGCCTTGGAACATCTCAGTACCACAAAACCCCACACAAGCCTGGTACTCCCACGATCAGGACACCCAGGGAAATGGGGATGAGTGTCAAGCTTTGACAAAGAAGTGTTCCTGCATGAATAAGACAGCCTTAGGGCAAGTAGCAAACAATTCACCAGAGAAATGTTAGTTAGGTTTAGACAATACTACCAATTTTAAAATCAAAGTCACAAAGTTTCCAAACCAATTTGGAAAAATAATATTTAACAAGCAAAACGCCATCAAAACAATTGCATCCATTGGTGGAGATAGGCATGTGACTTTTTAAAGTTTTTAAGACAGAAAGTGCCTACAAAAAGTAAAGCACCTTTGAAAAATGTCAGTTTGAAGATGACTGTGACATAAGGCCGATTTCAAGGTGACCACAATGGCGAAGAGGTCACATACCTCATGTGGCTTTAAGTATAACCATCAGAGTGAAGGTCCCCTTTTTACCTAGCTCTACCTCTGTATACCTTTTTAATTGGTTGAGTATAACCTATGTGCTTGCATTTTCCCTATTTTCAGACATCACACTCAACATTTAACTAGAGCAGTGTTTACCAAATTGTGGATCATATTGCAAGCTGATTTTTGGTGGGTAGGGAAAGTCAGGGCAATAAATAAAAATGGCACATCACAAAATAAAATAATGGACGGAGTGTAGAAAAATGTCAACCACTCACCCCCAGTCACAGATCTGGGTTTAAATGAAGATGCCTTTAAATTCTGTGTTCATCTTGTCACAATTGAGGAGTTTTTAAACGGAATTATGTGACAAGGTATGCTTATATGAACTACATGCATCCAGCAGTTAGGGTAGCAAAAATGAAGCACTTTTCTTTGTAATTCTGAAGTTTGCTGGAGATAGATTATAATAGGATCATAACAAATTAAGGCACTTAGTTGGTGATGCGTACATGATAAATATTCACAGAAACCCAATTTTCACGCATTATCATTTGTGTCTTATATTGTTTTATCAGTAAGACTGCATGTTTATGACAATTTAGCGTTCATTTCATTGGAAATGTGCTGTCTGTAACTAACAATAAGTTACCATGTGATGCTTTAATTACATTAAAAATTGGTCCACCTCATTTCCAATAAAGGTTGGAGGGTTGCAAAAGCTTGTTGTTCTAAAGAGTGAGTTGTGGTTCTAAAAACATTGGGAACCACTTAACTAGAGTATATACCAATTGCAATTATAATTGAGATAAACTAGTCTCCATGTTTAAAAAATTCAGACTTATAAATTATGCTAAAACAGACTACAACAATACAAAAAAAATGAAATTAAGATTTTAACACTTACATACATTTGTATTATACTTTGTGTGTTGGGAGAACATGCAGTTCATCAAAACAGTGTTATTGATGTTCATTTTATGATGTTAATTTTTTGGGGGTTATACCATATGCTAGTTTGACATTTTAGCCTCTAATCGCCTATGAGCATATAGCTTTGTTGAAGCTGTGGACAGATTGCAAATATAAACATTACTAGTTGCTTTTAGCCTTGTATATTAATTATACTTTGCAAAGGTACTGTTTTGTCAGGTAGGAGACTGATAGTGAGACACTGCAAAAGTGAATCACAACAAATGTGTTTTCAATCTTGTGGTGTAATAGTGTTCTAAAGTCGGGTCAGGAGGTCATGAATTGGCCTATAGTTGGGAGCTGATATGTTCCAAGGGAAAAAAGGCAATGTAGTCAGATGGTACTTGTGAGGTTACACATGTTCTGCAACCTGTCCAAGATGTAGGAGTTGGAAAAGGACTTCTTTTAACCCACCCAGTTTCTGATACCGAACAACACCCCCCTGCCCAAAGAACTTTGGGTTTAAGTCTTCATAACCTTTTCCACAAAGCTATCAATGCCAAATGTGCTCTTTCTTCCCAGATACTGGGGACTCTAAAGGTGCTTAGGTTTTCATGGATCTCCCTGGAGGAGACATGGAAAACCAAAATACAGCAAACGTTTTTGTTAGAAATGAGGACTCTAGTTAGCAGTGGTGTCCTTCCTGTCCAAGTAGGGTCCCTCACTCTAGTCAGGGTAAGGAAGTCACACAGCTAAGATAGGCCCTGCTCACCTCCTTGAAGCTTGGCTCAAGCAGTCAGGCTTATCTCAGAGGCAATGTATAAAGTATTTGTACACACACACACACACACAGTAACACAGTGAAAACACCACAATAGTATTCCACACCAGTTTAGAAAGATAGCCAATATTTATCTAAGCAAATAAGCCTAAAACATAAAAAATCCAACATACACAACTAAAGATACAAATTTTTAAAGATTACGTCCTAGTAAAGCGCTTAGGAACACAATAGCTCTAACTGGGGCTTTCACAGCATCTTGACTGAGTCAAGAGGCCAGCAGGATGGTCACAGGGACACACGGACCCCAGGTACAGTACCTTAGAAAATGATGAGGATACAAAGATGTTGCATGGAGTCGGGGAGGCTAGGTGTTGCTGGAAACGGTGCAGCATAATTTCCTAACTGTTACCGGGAAGGTGAGGCATCGGTTCCTTAAGGATGCAGGTGAGATGATGTGATGTCGTGGTGATGCGTTGGTTCCTTACGTTCCAGCAGGGTTGATGAATCCAGCAGGTCAAGATCCGAGGCGTCAACTTTGTTGTGTTGCAATAAGACCATGGGGCCACAGGTGCTGTGCTGAAGTTGGAGACAGGTGTTATGGACGTCAGTGACACAGCATTCAGGACTGATGCTGTGGCAGGACTTTTGAGGTGCAGTGGCGGCATCAGGCCTGGGTTCCAGGTCGTGGTTGGTGCACTCAGCATGGACCACAGTTCCGATGCAGGCAGCGGCAGAGTCAGGGAGTGTACCTGGTTCTGAAGGCGCTCTGGAGGTGATGTGCTTAGTTTCTTCTTAGATGCACCAGAGCTTACTTCCATGGGCCCAGGACCTGTATTTGGCACCACTTGGCAAGTCAGAACTCTCAGCAAGAGAGTCCAGGCACTGGTAGGTAAAGTCTGTGATGGTTCTGAGACTTCTTAACAGGAGGCAAGCTCAGTTGAAGTGCTTGTAAAACCTTGAAAAGCAGGATGTAGACAGCAAATCCAGTCCTTTCACTCCCAGGACAGAAGCAGAAGGCCAGAGTGCATAGCAAAGCCACAGGCAAGAGTGTCAGTCCCTCCTTCAGTATCCAGCTATTTATCCTGGCAGAACATCCTCAGTCCAGAAGTGTTCCAACTATGTGGGTTAGAGGTCCAGTACTTATACCCATTTCTGTCTTTGAAGTAGGCAAACTTCGAAGAAAAGTCTTTGCAGTTCACAATATCCTTCCTTTCTTGCCCTGGCCACAGACACACTCCAGGTGGTTGGAAACTGCTCTGTATAAGGACAGGACAGATGAAAGTGTCAGCTCCTCCCACTACTCTACCTCAGGAAGACCTATCAGCCTGGTGCTGAGCCATCAGGATATGCAGAGCACACCTCAGCTTCCTTTGTGTGACTGTCTAGATTGAATACACAAACAGTTGTCATCTTGACCCAGAAGTATACTCCACAGCCAGAGGCATAGAATTGTTAAGCAGAACAATGCCCACTTTCTAAAAGAGGTATTTTCAAACTTAGAATTCAAAAGACAACTTCATGAAATTATATGTTTTTAAATTGTGAGTTTAGAGACCCAAACTTCGTATCTCTAGGTGCTCCCAAAAAGTATTTACACTTAAAAGATATTTCAAGGAAATCCCCATGTTAACCTTTGGGAGAGGCACATCTTGCAATAGTGGAAACCAAATTAAGCAGTATTTCACTATCAAGACGTGTAAAACAAACAGTACATGTCCTTCCTTTCAAATACACTGCACCCTGCCCATGGGGCTTCCTTAGCCCTAATTTAGGGGTGACTTACATTTAGAAAATGAGAAGGTTTGGGCCTGGCAAGAGGGTGCACTCTCCAGGTAGAAAAGGCAGTTTGAAACTGCACACATGGACACTGTGGTGGCAGGTCTGAGACATATTTAGAGGGCTAATCATGTGGGTGGCACAATCAGTGCTCCAGGCCCACCAGTAACATTTGATTTAGAGGCCCTGGGAACACACGGTGCACTATACTACGGACTTACTGTAAATCAAATATGGCAATCATTGATAAATCAATAACAAATACAATTTAGACAGAGAACATTTACACTCTAGCACTGGTCATCAATGTTAGAGTTCCCAGAGTGCTTAAGCCAACAAAAACAGGTCAGATAAAATAGGAGAAAAAAGGAAAAAGGTTTGAAGATAACCCTGCAGAAAGGGCCAGGTCCAACACAACCCCTTCCAGCCTAAAGCCAGGGTAGTCCAATCAATACCTTGATGGACTTTCCTGCTTAGGGTGATAGAACATGGACCCTGGGCACAACAGTAGGGGTGGGTTCCAGTTCTATGCCTTTCTGACCCCAGTTGGATTCCACTGTCCATAATCTCAGGGCCCACCAAGCTAACCCATGGGGGATCCTTCTCACATGCGGACCCCATCTGTTCAGCACCTAACCTTACTTTGCTCACAGATGCATCCCAGTAGGCAGACAGTACCACCATGGCCAACGTAGTGGTGTGGCCCATTCCACCCAGGTCGCCTCTGTCCACAAGGACAGTAACACACAGTGGCCATTGACAGCTGTCGGCGATGAGAGCCAGGCCTCAGTCTTTCCAGGGCTCTCTAACCTATGTGGTTTCTCAGAGTGGGGGACGATAGCCCTAGGAGACTGCCACCCTTAGTTCACTCTCCCTCCCATCAGTTCAGGGGTGATATCCTGAGACTGGTACTCCAGCCTAGGTTCTGTACCCTGAGGCTGGACAGGAGTTAGAGAAAAGTCCTAATCGTCCCACCTGCCGCACCCCTTCTCAGTGCTCTGTACCCTCCGTTTGGGAATGGTACCCCTAGACTCCAGAACTGTCAGGTGACTGTGGCAGCCACCCTGCACAGTTCTCCCCCAGTTCAGGGTGCTAATCTGCAACTGGTCTGCCAACCCAGGTTCTGTACCTTTATGCTGAGCATGTGCCTGACAAACCAGGACATCTGGGGGAGTACAACTCCCACAAGGGAAACACATTCCTCATGTGTTGTGTGAGAGTCTGCCTGGTGCAGGTCTCCCGACCCCTGTCCATCTGACGGAGCATCAAGCTCTCCCAGGCCAAAAGTGGCATTACCAAGTTCATTGCTGGGGAGCTCTTACCTGGCATCCCCTGACACACAGTTTTTTTCTCTGGGGACTGTCACCCCCTCTCACCCTTTCATCTGGTCTTCTGCACCCTCCTCTCCGATGTGGTGGTGCTAGACCCCAGAACTGGTGGGATGCTTGAAACAGTCGTCCCCCAAGTTTGCCTAACACTATGGGACTGCGATCAGTGGATGGTCTTCTAGTACAGACTAGGTCCCCCTCCGTTCCCCCTTCTAAGAGCAATTCAAGCACTGGGGCTGGAGTTAGGGCACCTGTGGCCTCTGCATCTACCCACTCCCACCACTTCTCCTGCTCTTGGAAAGGACGTGGGACCCTTCTGCCCTCCTAACACACTGGAACTTGTCTGGGTCACTGCCACCACCCCCTCATTCTGATGGGCAAACCCGAGCCATCCTTCTTGGGATCACTCCCCAGTGCTATCCCAGACACTCTTGCACTCCCCCAGAGGTCTGCCTCCACAGGCAAGCTCCTTGTGGTCAGAGAGTTCACAATCTATCACGTGTTTCTGTAGCTCTGGAAAACCGTGAGTGAACATATGCTCTCCAACAATAAAATTGTACAGCCCCTCACATGTGTTAACCACACTACCCTTCACCCAACCATTGAGAGCCTTGAAAACCTCCCCCATCTGGCGAGACAGTATCTGACTGCCCACGAAACTCAAACTACCCTCCTCTGGGTGACTTGATACTCCTTAACCAGGGCTTCCTCTGAAGATGTACACCTCTCCCTGTCAATCCCTTCTAGATCCAGTAGAGTGTCCCTCCCACCATTAGGAGTATAACTCCCTGGGCCAGTTCCCCAATCCACCTCAAGGCCCCTGCGCACCTCTGGAACAACCTCATATCTCTGAGTCGACTGGTGTATGTCAACCCCTCCTTAGAAACAAAGGGCTTCATTTACGAGGCCTGTGGCGCAGGGTTGTGCAGCAAGTGCCTTGCTGCGCCACACTGCACCAGCTGGAAAAAGCAGAAATATGCAGTAGTTATAAGATATGGTGCATTTCTGTCCTCTCACCCTGCACCTGTGCACAAATTGCTGCCATGCACCAACGCAGGCACCCTTGCACTGTGGTGCAAGGGTGCTGCGTTGAAGGGATGATTGTTTTTGTGCAGGATGGGGTAACTTCCTGCACAAAAAACATCACAAGAGGTGTTTTCCTCTTTCTGTCTGTGCTGCAAAATGCAGGACACAGAGAAAGAGGAACAAAACGGAGAGAAATAAAAATATTTCTCCCCTTGCATCACTCCTACACCACCCTTAAGGTGGTGTAGGAATCTGACACATTCCCAGGCATGTAAATCTGGGAATTGGTCAGATTCCTTCGGGTTCCATGAGTGTTATGTGGGAACGCCCCAAGCAACAACTACGGAATGCCTTTTCCATGCAGTGTCATGTGTGAAAGGGGTTTATATTTAGAAGGCATTGAAAAGCCATGCAAAGTGGCTTGCATGGCCTTGTAAATTTGGGCCACACACTGCGCCACCGGAGCTTATAAAAAAATTAATCTCCAGTGGCGCAGTGTGCCGCTAGGGCCTCTTAAATGAGGCCCTAAGTCTCTGGGTATGTGGACCTTTTCTTTATTACTGAACATAGTACTTTTGATGCCAGCATCCTAGCTGAACTCAGCCTTCCTGGCTTCTAGCTCCATCAGATTGAGCTCCTGATCTAAAAAGAGTTTGTTCTCGTCATGGGTCAGTCTAATTTGCTCCAAAGCATTTTTGCTCTCCTGCTTTGCCCTGAGTTTTGCCAGCTCCAACTTAAGGTTCCTGGCTCTCTGATTATTCTGCAACTCCTATGGAGACACACCTGGAGAGGAAACAGTTGAGCTCTGTCAACACGCTCAAAGACAGACTTGAGATCGTTGAAACACGCAAATAACCGATTCTTCCTATGTCTAGCCTTTGCAACTGACAAGGATAGTGCTGATAAATTAGTTAGTGTTCCCATACCAGCTCTAAATCCTGCCTAACTTCCGGGTATAAGATGTTTATCATTTATCCATGCTGTTAAATGGTGCATACGACAGAATGCATTGAGCTTTGTGTAGATGTCAATTAAAGCCATAAGCCTATAGCTTGAAGGAGAAGCAGGATTACCACTCTTGTGAATTGGATGAAAGATGTTTCGTTTCCATGAGTCTGGCAAATGCTTGATACGGTGAAGATCATTAAAAAGATGCGTTCAGTAGTGGGCCCAATATGTTACATCTCCTCTAAAAAGAGCATTCAAAATTCTACCAAAGCTGTTGGACAATACTCTTCTTGTCTGAAAAGCAGGGGGAACGTGTGAGCCACTTGGCCTTTATGAACCTTTAGATGCCGACGAGACGTTTACTTAATTCTTTGTTTTTTTATCTTATTGTAACCATATCGGTCCATGAGGTGCTGGCTTTATTTACGTTGTAAACAGGATAACCAATCATGGCTGGCGGGACTAAAACAGTCCTCTACACATTCACAAGCTGCACTGGCCTAATGACACCCACTTCTGTGCATCAATGCTGTGGCCTAATGCCCTTGTAGCACACACAGACTGAGCCTCAACTTACTCAGTTGTACTTAGCACACTCTGCGTGCTTCGGAACCTTGTGCTTGACACTTGACACCACTCGCTTTCAGCCTTTGCCTAATTTCAATGTCCTTCGATGTCCATCTGCCTGGCCTTGCCTGGCTTTAGGGCTGCTGCCCCTCACAACAGCTGGTTGGCTGATGTCTTGACCCCTCAGTCAATTCAAAATGCGAGTCTTGGTGGGAGAGTGGGGGGCTGGTGTATGCTTGCTTGTTTTTAGCTTGTATTGGCTTGCTGAGGCTAAACAATGGACAATGGCATTGGATTCACCTCCTGGGGCAGCTCCACACTCCTGGGGGAGCTCCATGGCTCCATTGAAGCAATGCTACGATTCTCCAATACACTGTGCCTCTTCCGCACCTCTTCTGGTCTGGCCCCTGCAACAGTGGCCCGCCCACCTAACAAATAGGTCCCGTCGCGTACATCCACAATCCCTGTATAGCCTGCCAGCACACTTGACAGTCAGCAGGTGGCGACTGCTGGGGCTCCGGTCGCTGCAGATCAGTCATGTATCCATTTGGTGGGTTTGCAATGAGGCTGCTGTCAGAGAGGAGGTGTCGTTGTAAATCTCTGTTGTATCTAGGATCTAAAGAATTGGCAAATAAAATATGAAAGGACACTTGCCTCCCTTGAGAAGTGTGACAATAACTTCTGTTGTATATATTGTTAGAAAATTGGAGTTTTAGTCAGTGTAAAAAAAAATCAAATCCCCTCTATGATAATTAAACATATGAAGAGTCAGACTGACAAGCTTTCAACATTTCATAAGCAACAGCCATGCTTCAGAAAATCTCAGGGAAATAAATCTTCAAATATAGCCTATAACCGGCACTAAGACCACAAGAGAAAGTAACTGAGCAGTGTCCGAAGATTGAAGTACCATTGTCGTGGACACACTAAATGCTGTAGCGAAGGTCTATTTTAATTAACCTCCAGAGAGAGTGTACATCTTTATTGTTTTTAGATTTCATCAGAGATCATAGCATATACAAAAAAACACACATGAAATAAAGAAAAGAAAGACAAAATGTGGCAAAAAATAGGGTGCTTTAATAATTCATAAACACCAATTACACCTCAAAGCTAGTATAAAGAAAAAAGTTTATAAAATTTAAAAACATTAAAATCAATGAGCTTAGTTTGCAGAGATACTATGAAAGACTGAGCTATTTTAGCAGATACAATTCCATCATTATAGAGAATGGGACATAAAATTCTTCTTTGAGATTGTAAAGCTGGACATGATTCCTGAACTCCATTATCATAAATACTGCAAGTGCTGTCATTATATTCTAATGTATCCTAGGCTCCTACTACACTTCTTAGTGGGAGTTCAAATATAACTGACATAAATAGGCTTTACACAATTAACATAATAATCAATTAAATTATTAACAACTTAATAATTGTTATTTGCTTATTACTGAAATAACTTCCGAACCTATGCTTCTACAAACCCAGAAGCCTGCACCTAATATAACTTCAAATATATAATTATTGCACAAGTAACATAATATTCATTCAATTATATAATTAATATTAAACTCATAATTGATTGTTAATTATTAGTTCATTAACCTCCCACCCATACAAACCCAGCAGCCTGGACCCAATATATTATTTAAAAAATATAATTATCACACAACATACATAATTAATAATCAATAAAAAAATGAATAACGAATTAATAATTGTTAATTAACTTCCCGCCCTAAAAACCCTACATCCCAGTATCCCGCACCTGATACATAATTTTGAAATATAAATATTACAAAATGTACACAAGTATTAAGTAATTCAAAATAATAAATTATTGATTGTTAATAAATTATACCTACTTAACTTCCCGCCATATACCCGTACAAACCTAGCAACCCCCTCTGGCACTCTAAATTACTATTAGCAATTAAATAAAAAAATATAAATTGCTTAAAATTACTAATCATATTTAGAAACATTTTTGACAATAATAACGACAATATCACAAAATGTATGAACTAAAACACATAGACAATACAAAATGATATTTTTAACAACTATATTATTGAAAATGATATTAACAACACCAATATTCTTGACAACGTTATTATGTATCTAAAACAAACAAGAAAAAAAAACGATATTCTTGGCAACAATATTCCTGTATCTCATGACTACCCTTAAAATGCGCTGCTTATGACCTCAAATATCACATCACTCATAACATTGTCAGTGACATCACTGATGACATCTCATATGTCATCACTGATTACATCATACAGTGTGTATAAGTGGTTGTATGAATGTGTGTGACTGTGAGTGGGTCTACAGGTGAGTGGGTGGTAGAGTCAGTTGCTGTATGGGAGATTGAGTGGATGCCTAAGTAGCTGTTTGGGTGAGAAAGTGTCTGCATTGGTTGAGTGTGTGTCTTAGTGGTGTATGCGAGTGGTTATATGGGTGTTTGAGTGGGTGTGTGAGTGGCTGTATGGGTTTGTGAATGGGTGTGTGAGTAGCTGTATGAGTGTGTGAATAGCTGGGTTAGTGCTGCATGGGTGAATGAGTTGTTGTGTTAATTGCTTTTTGAGTGAGTGGATGTGTCAGTAGGTTTATGGATCTATGAATGAGTATGTGAGTAGTTGTGTGTGTAGATGTATGAGAGGGTGGGGGTACGAGTGGGGGTGTGAGTGGTTCTGTGGATGATGTTGTCGGTGATGTCATCAGTGATATCATTTGAGATGACATCAGTGATGTCTAAGTGATGTCACTGACCATGTCATGAGTGATGTAATATGTGAGGTCATAAGTAGTACATTACGGGGACACAAGTTATAGTTAGCTCAAGTAACTATAACTGCTGAATTGCAGTGGTTTTGTATGTGTGAAATATGACCCTAACTATATCAGCACTGTAACCTTTGTTTTTTTGTTTTTCAGTGAAATTTTTACGTTTTAAAAATAAAATTATAATTCTATATAGTGGGAACATAAAATGTTTTACAAAAATGTCACATACTGCTACAGCATAAGTAATGTATACTGTTATGTGTCAAATCTCCTGTAAGCATAGTACTAACTTATATATTTTTTTTATTAGTGTTTCAAGAAATTTATCATCAAATCTGTGAAGATAGTAGTAGTGGTAGAGAAATATTTGTTTCAGATACTAATGGAGACAGCCTTCGTCCATAGATAGTATTTCATATGTGTTGCTACCAGTTTGTTTTCTTGTCACTGACCCATGCAGTACCTGACACACACACTCAGTCATTCTCCCATGTAAGAACTCACACAACCGTACATATGTGAGAAAGGGTCTCTTTTGACATGGTAGCCCCCACCTTTGCATGGAAAATTATGTGGTTTCAAACTTTAATTGCCCTGGACCCCTGCTAACGAGGTTCCCAGGGCCAGATGTCTTCCCCCCATAACTGTACTAGTTATTGCCACTTCAGCCACCCTTGTAAGTTTGTAGTAAATGTCACCCCTGGTGCCTAGGGCATGGGTACTGAAGAGGGCCCCCCACAGAGCTGCAGCACCAATTGTACCCCTCTGAGAGTCCCCTCACCAGCCTCATGGAGACTGGCATTGCAAGTGCATGACAAGGTGTATCCCAAGTTGCAAACTCGACATTGCATTCACCAAGGCCCTCATTATGAGTTTGGCAGTGAGAGGACCACCAGGGTGGCAATGTGGGGTCGCACCGCCTCCTTGCTGATGGAGAAGACCACCATATTATGACCATGGCGGTCTTCTGAACCAAACACAGCCAATTCACCACCAGTACCGCCAGTGCGGATGGACAGCGCTGGACAGTAGTAGGCATCCGCAGGCTGGTGGGGACCATGTTACCGCCGAGCGTATTACAAGGTTGCGCACCTCCAAGATTTCCTGATTCGGTCACACCGCCTCCAAAACCCTAGCAGAAATGAACTATATAAAAGGAGAAACTCACCTTCAGGAACACAGACACGTCCGGAACCACCATGGTACCAGAACTTGAAGGCTTACCAATGCTCCTGCTCACCCTGCGTCTGCGGAACCAGCAACGACGAAGAGGACAACAACCTTAAGTACACACACCTAGCACAAACTGGATAGAAAGGAATTAGAATAAACGTACACACAACACACGCATCCGGGATGACTAGTGACGGACCCACACACACGCAACAACAGACCCATACCAACACACACACACACCTACACACATCCACTCACACACAAAACACGCACACAAACAATACACACACCACACACATCAAACACGTGCCATGCACACACCTCCCTGCACACACACATCACCGCCACAGTCCAACACACTTATGCACAACACCACCGAGTCACACAACATCATAACTGCAGCAACACAAATGCTTGCCAACACTTTGCACTGCACACCTACACATGACAACACATACTGACAACAACACACAAAGCCAGCACACAACCAATCAACAGCAGCACAAACCCACACAGCATACCAAATGTCACACTTTGCCCATATAACATACATCATAGATGATACAGCCATCACCACACACACAGGCACACACACAACAACCACCCAATGGCACACAACACCACCACACACATCACACTACGTACAATGCTCAACTCAGCTACACAGATGCATGGAACCACACAATCATATTACACACACAAAAACCATCAGTAGCAGCTGGACCAAATGCAGGCCCACACACACACACACACACACACACACACACACACATGCATTCCAGGCAGAACTGCCAGCACTACCAACACACAACTCACACACCCACAAACCAAAGCCCACATACACAAATCAGACATGTTGAATGAAAGACAGGACAAGTAAGACATCATCAACACCAACGTCAGTTTGGCCCTGATGTCTTCAATTTGAAATATAAATAAAAAACTATGTACAGGCAAAAGGCCATTGTCCAGTCCATGTGTCTCCGTGCCATGACACAAATGGCATGTCTCAGTGCCCCAACTTGACTCCTGACTGCAAAATCATCTCCACATGGTTGGGGCATCAAGGGGGCAAGCAGGCACCTCAGGGGAGGGGGGTGGTTGAGAGGGAGGTTTAGGAGGGGGGTCCTTGGGTTTGGGCTTGGGTTTGGTTTTTTGTGGATGGTCTTTAGGTTTGCCTTGGGAGGTGGGACTTTGGGTTTGGGAGTGGAGGGAGTGGTTGTCAAATGTGTCTTTGTGTGTGTCATGGGTGCAGTTGCATGAGTGGAATGCTTGTGTGTTCTGGGTGTCTGTTGGGTGGGTGAGTACAGGCATTTGTGTGTCTTGGAAGGAGGTGCTGGGATTGCCTTGCTGGATGGGTGACTGTGTGTTGGAGTGGTGGCTGCAGGAATGGTGAATGTGCTGCATGTGGGGGTGTCAGTGGTTACGGTGCGTGCAAATATGGTGACTGGGGTGGATGTCTGCCTGTCAGCTATTGTGGTGACTGTGGGTAATATGGGAGTTGTGGCTGAATCAGGGAGTGTTGATTTCGTGGCAGCAAGTGTGAGTGGTGAAGTGTCTGTGATGGGGGGTGATGGGGGGATCTCTGCAAGCAGTGGATGTTGTTGTGTCTGCAGATGGGTGTTGTATGTGTGCATGCTGGCGGTGGGTCTTGTGGTGCTTGTGTTTGTCATGTTCAAACGTGTCTGTTGTAGTGGATGCATGTGTGTGTGAAGGTGTGCTCTGGATGGGTGTGGGGAATGGGGATTGGGATTGGGACGAGGCAGGTGGAGGAGGGACAGAAGACAAATGAACACTGGCTGCCATCAGGGAAGAGTCTAGAGCCTGAAAAGACCTCTGCGGGACAGCCATGGCACTTTGAATGCCTTCCAGGAATGCATTGCTCTGTTGCACTTGAGCCACCAGTCACTGGATGGCATCCACAATGGTGGTCAGACCCGCAGAGATGGACTGCAGGAGGTCAATAGCCTCCTCACTGAGCGCAGCAGGGCTGACTGGGGCAGAGGTGCCTGCGGCGAAGGAGACCCCCACACTCCTAGGTGAGCAGGTATGGGCAACTGGGTGGAGTGGTACAGGGAGGGCGGTGCTAGTAAAGGTGGGTGGCAGACAATGATGATGCTGGGGTGGTCCCAGATAGCTCCACCACCACCAGGGAGTGTCCACAGCAGAAGAATTCCAAGGATGATGTAGCCCATCCGGTATCCCCCGTGGCACTCCCCTAGCCCTTTGCCCCACTAGGTCCCTCGGCCTCGCTGGAATCAGCCTCCTGGGTCCCCGTGGGCTGCCACTTCCCTACTCACTTGTGCCCCTTCTCCTTCGCAGATGATGCTGATGCACACAAAAGGAGAGAAAGAGAGGGAGGGAGAGAGAGAAGATAGGGTGGAAAACGGTCAAAATCTAACTTCCATAAACGCGTATGAACATGTGCACATCTCACATAACATCTCTAGGCCGGGCATGCCATTGCAATTGCTCTCCAAGTCTGATAATACATATTGCTCATGGAAAGCTGTAATGTACAGTGAACATCAGATGTGCACACAAGTACAGGTATGGACATGAAGAAGGCAGTGTCTCACCATTGCTGAAGTGGAATTGGCAGGGGCATCTAAAAAATTACATGAATACACAATGTTAGTACTTCAGGGATCTCCCAGGGCACTTACCACATCAAGTACCATCCCATAGTTGTAAGGCCAAGTCCACACAATGATATCTACACTAGCACCAATTGCTGTATGTTAGACCTGACAGCCTTAGGGTAGTCACCCCTAACTTTTTGCCTGCCTCCCTCCACTTTTTGGATACTGTTTTTGCTGGTTTTTAGACTCTGCGCACTTTACCACTGCTAACCAGTGCTAAAGTGCATATGCTCTCTCTCTGTAAACATGGTAACTTTGGATCATACCTGATTGAACTATTTAATCTACTTATAAGTCCCCAGTAATGTGCACTCCAGGTGCCTAGGGCCTATAGATTAAATGCTACTAGTGGACCTGCAGCACGGATTGTGCCACCCACTTAAGTAGCCCCTTTTCCTTGTCTCAGGCCTACCATTGCTAGGCCTGTGTGGGCAGTTTCACTGCCACCTCGACTTGGCATTTAAAAGTACCTGCCAAGCATAGAGCTCCCCTTTTTCTACATATAAGTCACCCTTAATGTGTGCCCTGGGTATCCCCTAGAGCAGGGTGCTGTGTAGGTAAAAGGCAGGACATGTACCTGTGTAGTTATATGTCCTGGTAGTGTAAAAAACCCTCAATTCGTTTTTGCACTACTGTGAGACCTGCTCCCTTCATAGGCTAACATTGGGGCTGCCCTCATACACTGTTGAAGTGGCAGCTGCTGATCTGAAAGGAGCAGGGAGGTCATATTTAGTATGGCCAGAATGGTAATACAAAATCCTACTGACTGGTGAAGTCGGATTTAATATTACTATTCTAGAAATGCCACTTTTAGAAAGTGAGCATTTCTTTGCACTTAAATCCTTCTGTGCCTTACAATCCACGTCTGGCTAGGTTTAGTTGACAGCTCCTTGTGCATTCACTCAGACACACCCCAAACACAGGGTACTCAGCCTCACTTGCATACATCTGCATTTTGAATGGGTCTTCCTGGGCTGGGAGGGTGGAGGGCCTACCCTCACACAAAGGACTGCCACACCCCCTACTGGGACCCTGGCAGACAGGATTGAACTGAAAGGGGACCTGGTGCACTTCTTAGCCACTCTTTGAAGTCTCCCCCACTTCAAAGGCACATTTGGGTATAAAACAGGGCCTCTGCCCTACCTCATCAGACACTTGCTGGAGAAGAAACCGGAACCAGAAACTACATCCTGCCAAGAAGAACTGCCTGGCTGCTCAAAGGACTCACCTGTCTGCTTTCTACAAAGGACTGCTGTCTTGCTGTTGCCCTGCTGCCTTGCTGAACTCTTGTCTGGCTGTGAAAGTGCTCTCCAAGGGCTTGGATAGAGCTTGCCTCCTGTTCCTTGAAGTCTCAGGACCAAAAAGACTTCTTCCTTTCACTTGGACACTCCGTGCGCCGAAAATTTCGACGCACAGCTTGTTTCGCGGCGAGAAAAACGCCGCACACCGACGCTGATCGACGCGACGCCCTCGGGACGATCGAGACTTCGACGCACAACCTCGCAAGGACAAAGCCGCCCGACTTTCCAGGAGAAATCGACGCGACGCCTACCGTGAGTGTGAAACTTTGACGCACGGCCTCGCAAGGACAACGCCGCCCGACTTCCAAGGAGAAATCGACGCAACGCCTGCCGTGGGACCAAACTTTCGACGCACGGCCTCGCAAGGGCAACGCCGCCCGACTTCCAAGGAGAAATCGACGCGACGCCTGCCGTGAGATCGAAACCTCGACGCGCAGCCCCGCAGAACGACGCGCAGCCGGAGAACAAGCAGGAGAATCCACGCACAGACCCGGGACATCTGGTAATCCCCGCGATCCACAAAAAGAGACTGTCTGCGCGCCGGAAAACGACGCCCGACTTCCCCGCGTGGAAAAGAACGACGCAAGTCTTTGTGTGCTGAGGAGAAATCGACGCACACACCCTTTTTCCACGCATCCCTTTTCCTGTGGCCCTCTGAGGAGGTTTTCCACCAGAAACCAGGTACTTTGTGCTTGAAAGACACTGTATTGCATTCTAAAGACTTAAGACACTTTATATCACTTTCCTGTGATAGTTCTACAATTTTCCATTGCATCTTTATTCTTTTTGACCTACAATTATCCTGATAAATATTATATATTTTTCTAAACACTGTGTGGTGTATTTTTGTGGTGATATATGGTGGTATTGTATGACTTATTGCACAAATACTTTACACATTGCCTTCTAAGTTAAGCCTGACTGCTCGTGCCAAGCTACCAGAGGGTGGGCACAGGATAATCTTGGATAGTGTGTGACTTACCCTGACTAGAGTGAGGGCTTTTGCTTGGACAGAGGGTAACCTGACTGCCAACCAAAAACCCCATTTCTAACATTGGTGATCAGCGGTGAGGATAGGACTTGTATTTGTGCAGTGACATACAGTAGCTAAGTATTTCACTACCTACCCACAGTTGAAGGTCAACTTGGTTGTTATCTCTTTTTGAAAATCCGTTTTTTCCTGACAATTTTCAAAAACTAAATCCTCACTCAACATGTCTCTGACTGGGTCTCAGACAGGGGACTTTGACCTAGTCCAGTTGGATACATACACGGTCAAACAACTAAGAGGATTCTGCAGGGCATTGAGGGTACCCACCCAAGGGGCCTCCAGAAAGGAGGACTTTCAAGTGGCGCTGAGGGCCTGGGCAGAAGCCCATTTAGAGGATGATGAGGAAGAGGAGCCAGAAAATGGCCCCTCAGAAGGATTTTCACTATCTATGGATGGTGTTACCACTGCAATTGTGCACCCTTCCAGACCAGGGAGCAGTGTCTCCATGCAAAGCCTGACCGCAGAGGAAAGGAGAGAGGAAAGGGAGTTCCAATTGCAAATGGCAAAACTGAAAATTGAGGCACAACAGGAGGAGAGGAGGGCAGAAAGAGAAGCCAAACAAGCTGAGGCTGAAAGAGCAGCCAAACAGATTGAAGCTGAAAGAACAGCCAAACAAGCAGAAGCTGAAAGAACAGCCAAACAAGTGGAAGCTGAAAGAGCTTTGGCTGAAAAGAAACTATTGTTGGCTCATGAACTGAGTCTCAAGGAGCTGGAGATCAAGGCAAGACAGTCTGAATCCAGCAATAATGGTGGCAGCATACAGACAGGACCTGCTGGAGAAAAGAAGGTTCGTATACCCAAAAATGTGGTGCCCAGTTTTGTGGTGGGAGATGACATAGATAAATGGTTAGCTGCTTATGAAGTTGCACTAAGGGCTCATGAGGTTCCTGAAGGGCAATGGGGGGTAGCTATGTGGGGTTATGTGCCGCCATTGGGGAGGGACACACTTCTCACATTGGATCCACCGGATCAAAACACATACCCACTCCAGAAAGCCACTTTACTTGCCAAGTTTGGGCTGACCCCTGAGGGATACCGTCAGAGGTTCAGGGACAGCACCAAACAAACCACACAAACATGGGTAGATTTCTTTGATTTCTCTAGTAAGGCACTGAATGGATGGGTGCGGGGCAACAAAGTAGCAGATTATAAAGGTTTATATGACTTGATCCTGAGAGAGCATATGCTTAATGTTACTTATACCGATTTGCGCCAGCACCTAGTGGATAGTAAGCTGACTGATCCCAGAAAGCTTGCTGAGGAGGCGGACCTCTGGGCTAGCACCAGAGTGTCCAAAAAGGTACCTGGGGGGGACTCCCACAAAGGTGGTCAGGGTTCCCAACAGAAGAAAGAGGGGGGAGACAAACTTACAGATAAGGAACTCTCTAAAGGCCCCCAAAAGAATTCCCAGGGAGGGGGTGGCAACACTTCCATTTCCAAATTTGGGAAAAAGCCAGGGACATTTGACAGGTCAGGAAAATCTAGCCCCAAATGCATGGAGTGTTACCAGTATGGTCACTATAAAGGCGATCCCCAGTGCCCCAAGAGGGCACCGTCCACTACTGGACAGGTCCCTGGGTTGACTAGTGTAGCGCTCGGGGGGGAGATGGACCCAGATAGCTGTGGGGGACAGGTAGAGATTTCCCTAGTGTCCCTGGGAGAAGGAGAAATGATGTCCAAGGTCCACATGCCTAAAAATACTTCCAAGTACCGGCAGTGGGTCCTCATTGATGGGCAGAAGGTGGAGGCTCTGCGTGACACAGGAGCCAGTATGACTACTATCAAGAGTCAGCTGGTGTCCACAGAGCAGATAATCCCTAATACATTCCACCAGGTCATAGTCGCTGACAATCGCAAGAGTCACCTACCGGTGGCTCGGGTTCCCTTTGAGTGGGGGGGGTCTCTGGTACTCTGAAAGTAGCTGTGAGTCCTGCCATGCCTGTAGATTGTCTGTTAGGCAATGATCTAGAGCATACTGCTTGGAAAGAAGTAGAGCTCAGATCTCACCTGGAGATGTTAGGGTTACCTGAGTGGGTCTGCATGACCACCCGGTCCATGGCTGACCGAGAGGGAAGTCAAGGGCATCTGGAGCCTGGAACGATGGCCCAGAGAGCTGCCAAGAGGAGGGACGAGGGGCGCGGGAAACCGGCCCCAGAAGTTCCCACAGTGGCTGACGGGGCTCCTGAGGAGGAGACTCCCGAGCCAACTGGGGAAGACATTGCCACCCTAGGTGACTTACCTGAGCTTGCTGGCTGGCAAGTTGAGGGTGGACCCACCAGGGAGGAATTCTGCAAGGCGCAGAAAGAGTGTCCCACTCTAGAAGGGTTGAGGAAACAAGCCTTAAACCAGGCAGCAGGTGACGCCTCTGGCAATCACCACCTATATTGGGAGAATGATCTCCTCTACAGTGAGCCTTGGGTTCCGGTCTTTGGGGCAGCACGTGTGCTGGTGGTCCCCCAATGTTACCGAGCCTTCCTACTGGGTCTGGCTCACGACATTCCCCTGGCAGGACATTTGGGACAAGACAAGACCTTCAACAGGCTTGTCACCCACTTTCACTGGCCCAAAATGAGGACACACTCAGACAAATTCTGCAGGGCTTGTCCTACCTGCCAGGCTAGTGGTAAAGCAGGAAAGAGGGTTAAAACCCCCCTGATTCCACTTCCTGTCGTTGGCACCCCCTTTGAAAGGGTGGGCGTCGACATTGTTGGCCCCTTGGACCCCAAAACTGCCTTAGGCAACAGGTTTATCCTGGTTTTGGTGGACCATGCCACCCGGTACCCAGAGGCAATCCCTCTGAGGACCGTAACTGCATCGGTGGTAGCCAGAACCCTGATGGGGATATTTACCCGTGTGGGATTCCCCAAGGAGATAGTGTCTGACAGAGGCACTAACTTCATGTCCGCGTACATGAAGCATCTGTGGGATGCGTGTGGTGTAACCTACAAGTTCACCACACCCTATCACCCCCAGTCTAATGGGCTTGTGGAGAGATTCAACAAGACCCTGAAAGGCATGATTGGTGGCCTCCCTGAGGCCATGAGGTGTAAATGGGACGTCCTCTTACCATGCCTTCTCTTTGCTTACAGAGAGGTCCCCCAGAGGGGGTAGGGTTCAGTCCCTTTGAGCTTCTCTATGGGTACCCCGTCAGGGGACCCTTAAGCATTGTCAAAGAGGGATTGGAGAACGCTCCAAAGACACCCCCTCAGGACGTGGTCAGCTACATGTTGGCCCTCCGCAACCAGATGACCCGCTTCTGGAAAGAGGCCCAAAGTAACCTGGAGGCCAGTCAAGAGGTGATGAAACAATGGTATGACCAGAAGGCCACTCTGGTAGAGTTTCAACCTGGAGACAAAGTGTGGGTAATGGAGCCAGTAGAGCCCCGAGCTCTCCAGGACCGCTGGTCTGGCCCATTTGAAATAAAGGAGCGGAAAGGGGAGGCCACTTACCTAGTGGACCTCCAAACCCCTAGGAACCCCCTAAGGGTGCTCCACGTGAACCGACTAAAAGCTCATTTTGAGAGGTCGGAGATCAACATGCTTCTGGTCACAGATGAAGGAATGGAAGAGGAGAGTGAACCTCTCCCTGACCTCCTCTCTGCCCAAGAAGGTGATGGGTCCGTAAGCGGGGTCATTCTGTCTGACTCCCTGACTCTAAACCAGAAAGGAGACTGCTATGAGCTGTTGGAGCAGTTCTCCCCCCTCTTCTCCCTTACTCCTGGACTGACCCACCTCTGTGTTCATGATATTGACACCGGTGACAGTCTCCCTGTGAAGAACAAAATTTACAGGTTGTCAGATAAGGTGAAGGCCAGCATCAAGGAGGAGGTCTCCAAGATGTTGACGCTAGGGGTTATTGAGAAGTCCAGTAGTCCCTGGGCCAGCCCAGTGGTGTTGGTCCCTAAGGCTACTGCCCCAGGCGCGAAGCCAGAACTCCGGTTCTGCGTGGACTACCGCGGTCTCAACTCAGTCACACGGACTGATGCTCACCCCATCCCCCGAGCTGATGAGCTCGTGGACAGGCTAGGCGCTGCCAAGTTCCTGAGTACGTTTGATCTTACTTCAGGGTACTGGCAGATCGCCCTGACTGAGGGGGCTAAGGAAAGGTCCGCCTTTTCCACCCCTGACGGCCATTACCAGTTCCGGGTGATGCCGTTTGGATTGAAAAATGCCCCCGCTACCTTCCAACGGTTGGTTAACGGGGTCCTGGCTGGCAAGGATGCCTTCTGTGCAGCCTACCTGGATGACATAGCTGTCTACAGTTCCAGCTGGGAGGAACACCTGCTCCACCTCAAGGAGGTGCTTCAGGCCCTGCAACAGGCAGGCCTGACCATCAAGGCTAGTAAGTGCCAGATTGGGCAGGGTTCCGTGGTGTACTTGGGACACCTAGTAGGTGGTGGCAAGGTGCAGCCACTCCAGGCCAAGATCGAAACTATCAAGGCCTGGCAACCACCTCGAACCCAGACTGAGGTGAGAGCCTTTTTAGGCCTCACCGGATACTACCGCAGGTTTGTCAAGGGCTATGGTACCATTGTGTCCCCCTTGACAGAACTCACGTCCAAGAAGCAACCTAGGTTGGTGAATTGGACAGAGGCTTGTCAGAAAGCCTTTGACGCCCTGAAGGAAGCCATGTGCACGGCCCCCGTGCTCAAGGCCCCTGACTACTCCCAGGAATTTATCGTGCAGACAGACGCTTCAGAGCATGGCATAGGGGCAGTTCTAGCACAGCTAAATGAGGAGGGCAGAGATCAACCGGTAGTCTTTATTAGCAGAAGACTATTACCACGGGAACAGAGGTGGAGTGCTATTGAAAGAGAAGCTTTTGCTGTGGTCTGGGCACTGAAGAAGCTGAGGCCCTACCTGTTCGGGACTCACTTCCTAGTTCAGACAGACCACAGGCCCCTCAGATGGCTCATGCAGATGAGGGGTGAGAATCCAAAACTCTTGAGGTGGTCCATTTCCCTACAGGGGATGGACTTTACGGTGGAACATCGCCCAGGGGTTGACCACGCCAATGCTGATGGTCTCTCCAGGTACTTCCGCCTTAGCGATGAGAGCTCCCAAGAGGTCGGGTAGCTCTCCCCACTTTCAGCTGGGGGGGACACATGTTAGACCTGACAGCCTTAGGGTAGTCACCCCTAACTTTTTGCCTGCCTCCCTCCACTTTTTGGATACTGTTTTTGCTGGTTTTTAGACTCTGCGCACTTTACCACTGCTAACCAGTGCTAAAGTGCATATGCTCTCTCTCTGTAAACATGGTAACTTTGGATCATACCTGATTGAACTATTTAATCTACTTATAAGTCCCCAGTAATGTGCACTCCAGGTGCCTAGGGCCTATAGATTAAATGCTACTAGTGGACCTGCAGCACGGATTGTGCCACCCACTTAAGTAGCCCCTTTTCCTTGTCTCAGGCCTACCATTGCTAGGCCTGTGTGGGCAGTTTCACTGCCACCTCGACTTGGCATTTAAAAGTACCTGCCAAGCATAGAGCTCCCCTTTTTCTACATATAAGTCACCCTTAATGTGTGCCCTGGGTATCCCCTAGAGCAGGGTGCTGTGTAGGTAAAAGGCAGGACATGTACCTGTGTAGTTATATGTCCTGGTAGTGTAAAAAACCCTCAATTCGTTTTTGCACTACTGTGAGACCTGCTCCCTTCATAGGCTAACATTGGGGCTGCCCTCATACACTGTTGAAGTGGCAGCTGCTGATCTGAAAGGAGCAGGGAGGTCATATTTAGTATGGCCAGAATGGTAATACAAAATCCTACTGACTGGTGAAGTCGGATTTAATATTACTATTCTAGAAATGCCACTTTTAGAAAGTGAGCATTTCTTTGCACTTAAATCCTTCTGTGCCTTACAATCCACGTCTGGCTAGGTTTAGTTGACAGCTCCTTGTGCATTCACTCAGACACACCCCAAACACAGGGTACTCAGCCTCACTTGCATACATCTGCATTTTGAATGGGTCTTCCTGGGCTGGGAGGGTGGAGGGCCTACCCTCACACAAAGGACTGCCACACCCCCTACTGGGACCCTGGCAGACAGGATTGAACTGAAAGGGGACCTGGTGCACTTCTTAGCCACTCTTTGAAGTCTCCCCCACTTCAAAGGCACATTTGGGTATAAAACAGGGCCTCTGCCCTACCTCATCAGACACTTGCTGGAGAAGAAACCGGAACCAGAAACTACATCCTGCCAAGAAGAACTGCCTGGCTGCTCAAAGGACTCACCTGTCTGCTTTCTACAAAGGACTGCTGTCTTGCTGTTGCCCTGCTGCCTTGCTGAACTCTTGTCTGGCTGTGAAAGTGCTCTCCAAGGGCTTGGATAGAGCTTGCCTCCTGTTCCTTGAAGTCTCAGGACCAAAAAGACTTCTTCCTTTCACTTGGACGCTCCGTGCGCCGAAAATTTCGACGCACAGCTTGTTTCGCGGCGAGAAAAACGCCGCACACCGACGCTGATCGACGCGACGCCCTCGGGACGATCGAGACTTCGACGCACAACCTCGCAAGGACAAAGCCGCCCGACTTTCCAGGAGAAATCGACGCGACGCCTACCGTGAGTGCGAAACTTTGACGCACGGCCTCGCAAGGACAACGCCGCCCGACTTCCAAGGAGAAATCGACGCGACGCCTGCCGTGGGACCAAACTTTCGACGCACGGCCTCGCAAGGGCAACGCCGCCCGACTTCCAAGGAGAAATCGACGCGACGCCTGCCGTGAGATCGAAACCTCGACGCGCAGCCCCGCAGAACGACGCGCAGCCGGAGAACAAGCAGGAGAATCCACGCACAGACCCGGGACATCTGGTAATCCCCGCGATCCACAAAAAGAGACTGTCTGCGCGCCGGAAAACGACGCCCGACTTCCCCGCGTGGAAAAGAACGACGCAAGTCTTTGTGTGCTGAGGAGAAATCGACGCACACACCCTTTTTCCACGCATCCCTTTTCCTGTGGCCCTCTGAGGAGATTTTCCACCAGAAACCAGGTACTTTGTGCTTGAAAGACACTGTATTGCATTCTAAAGACTTAAGACACTTTATATCACTTTCCTGTGATAGTTCTACAATTTTCCATTGCATCTTTATTCTTTTTGACCTACAATTATCCTGATAAATATTATATATTTTTCTAAACACTGTGTGGTGTATTTTTGTGGTGATATATGGTGGTATTGTATGACTTATTGCACAAATACTTTACACATTGCCTTCTAAGTTAAGCCTGACTGCTCGTGCCAAGCTACCAGAGGGTGGGCACAGGATAATCTTGGATAGTGTGTGACTTACCCTGACTAGAGTGAGGGCTTTTGCTTGGACAGAGGGTAACCTGACTGCCAACCAAAAACCCCATTTCTAACACTGTACAATCTGCCCTTATATAATCTCATGTAGCAGTATCCCATTGTTGTTTCCCTACACATCCCTACACCCTGAAGGTGACATATGTTTGCATAGTCACCCATCAGGGCAATACTCCTGTCCCATTGAGGCCCTTCTTGTGGGGGAACTGTGAAGCCAGACCCACAATCAGTCCATGGCAGCAACTTTACAATACCAAGACATTCTCAGTTCATGCAAGAGACTAACACAGATGGGATTGCATTTACACCTCTGATACGCTGATACCAATGGTTGGAACTGGTCAGACACAACGCCTAGGTTGACAAAGCCGTCCCAACCAGGGGAAATCTGACATTTCAATCCTGTAACAGCATTGTCTTGTCACACATAAATCATATTTACCCTGGCTGGGTCACTGATACCCATTGTCGTTGTGTGTCTACCATTGTCAATCACAGTATTCTAGTAATAGCCCACCCAATCACACTGAGGGCCTGACAAGGGTGAGGTAACAGTCATTACTCAGCCCCTTGTGGCTGCTGTGCTGCCCTCAAGTGCCAATTCATCTCAGGATAGGCCACTGCCAAAATGCGGGCCATAAGGTGGGCCAGAGCCCAACAGGCACCCCTCCCCCATTGGGAGGACATCCCTAGCGGGGCCTCTGCAGTCTTCCGGGCCCAACGTCTCAGGCCTTCCAACCCCTTCCAACAATGCTCTGCTAGCTATGGACCCCCAGGGTCCGCACTTGCTTGGCGATGGCACACCATATCCCTTTCTTCTGATGGGCACTGACCTGGATGGGTGACCACAGACAGGAGGAGAAAGTGATTAGGACTGGCACAAAGGAGGCAGCAATGGTCTACACACATCAGACACACCACATCGCCATCCACATCCATTGTAACCACTCACACTCCTAATATCCATGCACCTAGCATGTGTGAACTCCATCGCTGGTATGCCTATGCCATTCACAATGACACAGACCCCTACCACACACGGCAATGGCATGGGGCTCACCTGCCCCTATGGGGCCCCACACAGCTGTCCATACAGGGGTAGGACCCCTTTGACCAGCTTCTCCAGTTCTTGGATGAACGCCAGGGCCCCTTAACCTACAGGATGGAGCATGATGGCTCCCAGAGACAGTACACAGCAGCTTACATAGTGCAGGTGTTGCTTGCAGGAGTGTCAGGAGTCAAGCGAGCTAAGCAATAGAAAATAGCAGTCACAGCTGCCCTGTACATGACCATCACTGCTGGCGGTGATCATCACTGGCCCATTACCCAATTGGCAGTGATGTTAACCAATCAGAAGTTGCACAACGGTTGGGACAGCCTACCATCATGATAGCATACGCCGGCAGACTTGCATCATTTCCATCTGTCCTGTGCTGTAGGACAGGCGCATGCCATTTTATGTATAGTAAATGCCTTGTTGTTGAAAAATAAGTGCGTCATGGTACGTGTATGTCCAGAATGCTGCACAGGCCCATGTTGTACCATCATGTATTGGCGCATACATTTCACATTCAACGCACAGTGCTATAATATTGGCGGAGGTCACATGTACTGCATGTTCACCCACTAGCTGCCTCATAGGGAGTGTTGCACCCTAGATCACTGTAACATCTACATACATGGCCCATGAAAAACCCAAAGGTGGTACTACACTTCCTTGCAACAGGGTCCTCTCAGGTAACAGTGGGCTTGGCTGCAGGGATGTCACAGCCCATGTTCAGTTTAGTTTTAAAGGATCTATTGTCTGCTTTCCTAAAACACATGGACAGCTACATCAGGTTCCCCCAATCTGTGGAGTGGCCACTTTGAAGGCAGACCTCTAGGACCTTGAACACATTCCTCAAGTCATAGGAGCAATTGTTGGTGCCCATATTTCTTTGGTTTCTACCACTGTAAATGAACAAGTATATAGGAACCGGAAAAACTTTAATTCTATTAACATGCAGGTGGTGTGTTAAGCGGACCAGTACATTTCCCAAGCAACTGACAAGTTTCTGGATTCTGTGCATGACTTCTATATAATAAGGAAGAGCTATGTCCCACACATGATAGCACGTCTACAGAGAACGAGGGCTTGGCTCATTGGTAGGTATCAATATGGAGGATGTCTCTGTTGTAGCACCTGTCAACATATTTTTCTCTGTGGCTGTCCTTGGTTTGTGTCATGTCCTGCCTTTTTTCATACTCAGGCTATCCCAACTTGCCTTGGCTGTTAACAACAGTGAGGTTCCCTGCCACGGATGCTGAGACACGTTACAATGAGGCCCACGGCAGGACGAGGCGTGTGATTGAAAAGACTTTTGGCCTACTTAAGGCACAATTCCGTTGTCTCCTCGTCTCTGGAGGTGCCCTCCTCTACGGTCCCCAAAAGATGTGCCAGATCATAGCTGCCTGCTGCATGCTCCACAATCTGGCCCTACCTCGTCACATCCCATTACTGGCAGATAAGAAGGTGGCCGCTGGACCAGTGGGTGGTGATGATGACATGGAAAGTGATGAGGAGGCAGTTGAGGATAGTGTAGCACACTCTAGGATGGAGCTGATCAATCAATACTTCCAGTGACAAGCAGGTATGGTATGTGTGTTGCAGCAGGTGACATCTTTGCATTTGGATTAATGACAATGCCCCTCCTGGCCATTTACATCAGTGCAGCTGTACCATTTACCCATTTCTATGTGTGGGTGGTGATAGACAACTGATTGTGTGTCAGGAGCAGTACAATTGGTCTCAACTCAGCCATATGTCTCCTATGGAGGATGCTAGGTACACATCTTCTGAGGACAGTCCTGTAGTGTGCTATGTATCCTGTCATCTCATGTCCAGATGTGAGTCCAGCTATGGACTGTGTACAGTGTATCTTTTCCTCTCCTAGACATTGTCTGAGCCATTCATGCCAAGTTGCCTTAGCTAACAGTTGAAGTTGTTGAGTTGAGCCCATTACAGCTGTCAGCTACAGCTATTTAGCCATGGTCTTATTGTGTTTGTTGATGTAGTAGTGTAATCAGTTTGGCCCTGTTGCCTTGCCAATCCACAATGGCCACCACAATGATGGACTGCATACATGCTTAGAGTGCTACCATGCCTCACACCTTAATTTGTGCCCCTGTGTAGTGCTTTTTTCAGATGTGATTATTGGATCTACTCTTGTGTGTGACTGGACTACTGTCTCTTGTTCAGCTGACTATTGTGACATCTCTGGTGTACTAGGTCCCCTGCAGAGGATGCCAATCTCTACTGTAATTCGCACTGACTGTTGTTTGAGGGGTATTACTACACATGACATTTAGCTGAACACACATTTGAACATCATACAATAATGACACAAATGCATTTGCTATGATCTACAGTGTTTATTGTTCATATTTTGTCCAATAGTTGATGAGTGGGGTCATGGTGGATGAAATAATTGGAGTGGATGGCGTAGCTGTAGGTAGCACAGGTCCAATGTTCAAGGGCCATAGGTAACATGGAGAAATGGCATTGAACATTCAATAGGGTGTGTCAGTGCACACAAGGGAGGATGTTCAGGAGAGGTTTACTTCCTGGCAGTGGGTGTGGTCTTGACATCTGCTCCAGCCGGATGCCAGGATGGAAGACCACGTTTGTGTGGGTGTTCCTCAGCTAGAAGGGACCTGCTGCTGGGTGGAGGTGGGACTCAGGATGTTGGTGAGGTCCCAGAGCACCCCTGCAATGGTGGCCATGGAGACATTGAGTGCCTGCCACTGCTGCATGGCCTCCTGGTGATATTCCCTCTGCAGCCTTTGGTTTTCCCCCAAGATGGCGAGTGTTTGGCCCATCTTGTCCGAGGATTGCTGGTATACTCCCAGGAATTGGGAGATGGAGTCCTGGTCCGTTGTCTCTCTTGGTTGCCCCATCCTCTGTCCCACAGGTGCCCTCCAACGCCCCCTGTAGGAAGCTGGCCTGGTTTGTGGTGGGTACCTAAGGTACTTATACCACATACCAGGTCCAGGTATCCCCTATTAGTGTAGTGTAGGCAGTGTCTAGAAGCCAGGCTCTGTAGAGGTAGCTGTAGATGAACAGCCAAAGCCTATCTAGGAGACATGCAAATCTCATACAATACCACTGTAGTCACACAGCACTTACACACATGTAAGAATACACTATTGGCACTTTGTTATGGTAACACAACACCAAAAATACTATAGAGGCAATACCCCCCTAGGAGGTAAGTAATACACACAATATGTACACTGGTTGTTAGAAATATGCATAAGAATAGTTGGAAAACAGTGCAGTGTAAAACACAATAGAGAATAGTGCCCTTAGGGGGACACAAACCATAAGCTAAAAAAATGGAATACAAGAGTTGGACCCCACCTAGGTAAGTGGAGTGTGTAGAGGGGCGCTGGGGGTGCCAGAAAAGCACAAAGGTAAGTACCACAACACCCACCAGTGACAAGGAAAGCAGGAGTAAATCACTAGATATTACCCAAACCACCCACTTAGAAGAAAAGAAGAGAATTGCAAAACCCAGAGGCGACTGCAAAAAAACAACGGTGGATTCCTGAAGAGGAAGACCTGTTGCCACAATGTGAGGGGGTTGGATGTGGGCAGGGTGAGGCTGGGAGTGGTGGACTGACCAGGTGTCCCCGATGGACCAGGTAAGTCATCAATGTACAGACATTTTGAAGCATAGTCATCACTGGGGCCTTCATTCTAGGGAGGGCTGGCATTGTCTGCCACCATCCCCAAGGTGGCAGTGGCAGGGGTACCTGTAGATGGAGTGGAAGAGTGTTACCTGGTGGAGGTGTGATTGGTTGTCTCTTTGTCTGATGCATACAGTGACTTGATTCCCAGTTATGGCAATGGCATATGTAGCACTGCAGGCATTGTTTGTGGATAGTGGATTGTTGGGTAGGTCCCTTGTTCCATTGGGGTTTGAGGAATGGAGATTGCGTTTCTATCATTGCCATGTGTTGGTCCTCAGATGAATCATCCAGTTAGTGTGGCAGGTGCAATAGTTATACATGCAGGAGTTGAGTTGTGCAGTGGAGATAGCAGGTTTACTGGTGCATTGTGGGATTTGTAGTGAATGTTGTTGACAGTGTTATCCGTGCATTTTGAAGGGACCGTGCGGGCATTGTGGCTGGGTGGTGGTGTGGCATGAGAGGTGATTGGCTGTGTGTTGGAGTAGTAGATAGGGTGACTTTGGGAGTGATAGGGTGGTGAGAAAGCATGCTAGGGAGTAGTAGTTGGTGCCAGGGGAGAGTTAGCCACTTATCAGACACTAGTCTTCTGGGAATTCCAGAGAGGTCTTCAGGATGCAGGATGTCCAAGACCTTCTCCTGCCATGCTCTAAAACTCAGGGGGGGGAGGTGGGGTCCCATACCCAGTCTTCTGTACAGCAATTTGGTGTCATGATGCCATGGAATGCACCTTTACCTGTAGGTTGTTCCACCTCTTCCGGATGTCCTCCCTTGTGCATTGATGGTTGCCCACTGAGTTCACCCTTGCGACAATTCTTTCCATAACTCAATTTTCCTGGCTATGGAATTGTCCTCCAAACAGTGGTAGCTCTACCCTGACTATTTCATCCACCATGACCTACAGCTGATCGTGGGTGCTTTTGACGTGACACAGTGGTGTGTGCTGTGTGCAAGGGTGCAGTGTAGGGTGGTTAGTGGGGTGGGGTGTTTGGTTATGTATTCTTATGGTATCTGGTGTTTGTGTGCAGTGGCAAGGTGTTTATTGTGTTGCTGGTGCAGTTGTGTGGTGTATGATACATGTGAGGTGTAACAGTGCCTATGGTAATGATGTGTAGTGTACTTCCTTCCTGTGCTCTTCGCTGTCTGTGTTGGCATTTGTGGTTGCAAAGGATTATGGGGAGAGGGTGTGAGCATGTCTGTGTTGTGTGTATGTGTCTCAGGTGTGGGGAATTCATACTGTCCAATGTGGTGCTGTGTTCTGGTGGAGGTGAGTTTTTGACAGTGGCGGTTCGCACCCCCAATGGTTTTCCACTGTGCAATAACCACTGTGCTGATTTGTGGGTCATAATCTGGAGGGTGGACTGTGTTTGGCATGGTGGTGCTGATGGTGGGACTGCCTCTATCTCAACCTCAGTTGTCCTGGTGGTGTCAGATTTATGTCTGTATTTTGGTGGTCTTCATTGTGGAGGGGTGGGATACCACCAACACTGGCAGTCTTTTGGCGTCTGCAACCGTGGCGGTCTTGCCAGTAGACCACCATATTCGTAATAAAGGGCCCAAGTGTGTCATGTCCACTAAGACTGCATGCAATATAGGTAAGTCAGCCCTCTGGCAGGCCTTGCAGCCCGTAGGCAGGGTGCAATTTCATGCTTGTAAGGGCATATGTGTATGTGAGCAAATATGCCTTTACTGTGTCTTTGCCAATTCTTATACATAGTAGGTGTACAGGGAAACCATAGCAAATGCTTGCAGTCGTGGCATGGTTTTTAACTGGTCCTAACCAGCCTTCCACCACCAGACATAATTCTGGCCTCCTGGAGTGAGAGCCTCTGCCCTCAGGAACAGAAAACAAAGCCTTTCCTGGGTGGAGGTGTGACACCTCCTCCCCCAGGCAGGCACCCTGCAGCAGCAGTCAACTTCAAAGGCTTTGCCATCTTTGATATCTGGCCTCTGCTGCTAGGAGCAGATGGCGCGCACAATGGTTTTACCCCCACTTTAGGTGGAAAAAAATAGTAGCAAACCTAGCAAGAACTTCCTAGAGTCCATCCCATGTCCAGTCGACCCCTTAGCGGTGATTGTCGAGTCCTGGTTGCAGATAGGTCAGCCAAGGTTCATGCATCCTAGGGTCCTTGTACGCAGGTGCAGGTCAATTTGAGGGTGGATTGCAGGTCAGCAGACCAACTCTGGGGGTTGGTTCTTGGGTGTCCTGAAGTCTCTCAGCAGGAGCTTACTTCTGGTCCATGGAGAGTCTGGAGTGGACCTTTTATTCTGGGTGTCAGACATTGGGGGTCCAGTGCAATTTACTATGGCACGTCTCAGCCACTGGAGGTCGCAGTGCCACCAAACATGGCACACTGGAAGGGTGCCTTCACTCAGGAGGGAGGTCCTCAGCAATTGTTGGAAATCTGGAGGTCCTCTGTTTTTTTTTAGAGTCTATCCAATGTCCAGTTGACCCCTCAGCTGTGATTGTCGAGTCTTGAGCACAGCAGGGAGGGTTTGGTGGCATTTTCTTGCAGCAGGACTTCTATTTTCGATCCTTGGGTCTTATTTGTTGCTGGTATTCTTGTGTCCATCAAATCTGATCTGCAGGTCCAGGGATGGCAATCGAATATCCTGTATTTAGTGGGTGTTTAGTGGGGTACCTGGATGTGGCCAATGGGCCACTTACCTTAGGGTGGCTACAGCCATTGTGTGACCACTTCTTGCGGGAAAAGGGCACATCCTTAACCCTGATTGGCTATTTTCCTGCCATCCAAGATGGAGGAAAAAGAAATGGAGTGTTCATCTCACATGCAACACCTCAGGTATGGTGCAGGCTTAGGGGGGCCACTCCTACTCTGACTGTTCTCCCGTTGGTTTTCCCATTCAAAGTGGGGAAAAATCCATTGGCCAGACATCTGCTGCTAGCAGAGTCCGAGGTCAGATTTCAAAGGTGTTAAAGCCTTTGAAGCTAACCACTGGGCCTGAGCGCCTGCCTGGGGGAGCAGGTGTAACACCTTTACCCAGGAATAGCTTTGTGTTCTGGCACCTGAGAGGAGAGGCTCTCATCCCAGGAGTCCAGTCCTGTGTTTGGTGGTGGCAAGCTGGTAAGAACCAGTCAACAATCGTGCCAGAGTTGTTAGGTTATGCAAGGGGCACTGCTAAGATGCCCTCTGCATACACGGTATAATAAATCCAACACTGGCATCACCAAACAACCCAGTATTCAGAGAGACTATTGTGTCGCTGGGGAACTCATAATGACCAGTGTCCAACACATGTATTTGCTATTGCTCCTATATACACTTACAATGCCATAAGGCTTTGTAAAGACAAAGTAGGGGCATATTTGTTCATGCAAACTGTTAGACCTGACAGCCTTAGGGTGGTCACCCCTAACTTTTTGTCTGCCTCCCTCCGCTGACTGTTCTCCTGTCGGTTTTCCCATTCAAAGTGGGGAAAAATCCATTGGGCAGCCATCTGCTGCTAGCAGAGTCAGAGGTCAGATTTCAAAGGTGTTAAAGCCTTTGAAGCTAACCACTGAGCCTGTGCGCCTGCTTGGGGGAGCAGGTGTAACACCTTTACCCAGGAAAGGCTTTGTGTTCTGGCAACTGAGAGCAGAGGCTCTCATCCCAGGAGTCCAGTCCTGTGTCGTTTCTGGTGGTGGCAGGCTGGTAAGAACCAGTCAGCAACCGTGCCAGAGCTGTTAGGTTATGCAAGGGGCACCTCTAAGATGCCCTCTGCATACACGGTATAATAATTCCAAACTGGCATCACCAAACAACCCAGTATTCAGAGAGACTATTGTGTCGCTGGGGAACTCGTAATGACCAGTGTCCAACACATGTATTTGCTATTGCTCCTATGTACACTTACAATGCCATAAGGTTTGTAAAGACAAAGTAGCGTCATATTTGTTGATGCAAACTGTTAGACCTGACAGCCTTTGGGTGGTCACCCCTAACTTTTTGTCTGCCTCCCTCCACTTTTTGGATACTGTTTTTGCTGGTTTTCGGCCTCTGCACACTTTACCACTGCTAACCAGTGCTAAAGTGCATATGCTCTCTCCCTTCATCCCATGATGACATTGGATCATACCCAATTGGATTACTGAATTTACTTATAAGTCCCTAGTAAAGTACACTATGGCCCTCATTCTGACCTTGGCGGTCTTTTCGCAAGACCGCAGAGTTACCGCCACGGTGAAGACCGCCGACCGCGGCGGTATGCCGCTGTGCGCATTCTGACCGCTGGGAGCGTTCCGCCGGAAAACCGCCAGCAGCCACACTGGCGGTCGGCGGGAAAGTGGAGACTGGTCAACCTCCACCGCCACGCCAGCAGAACACCGCCCACAGAATTACGACCCACATTTCTGTGTGGCGGTCTTCTGTTGGCGGTCTTCTGTTGGCGGTCACCTCCCCATGGCTCCCGTCGCCTCCCGGAGGACCAACGCACAAGGTAAGTTGATCGTCCGTGAGGGGAGGGGGTGGGGGGGTGTTGTGTGATGTGGGCGTGCATGGGGGTGTGCGTGTGAGTGTGTAGAGGGGGTGTGTGAGTGTGTGTATGCGGGCGGGGGGTGCTGCTGTGTCTATGGGTAATGTGTGCTGTTCGGCAGGTGCGCATGTCTGCATGTATGTGTGCGGGTATGTGTCCCCGTTGTGTATGTGTGTGTAGGGGGTGTGTATATGTGCATGTTGGGGGTGTGTGCATGTCGGGGTGCATGTATGTGCATGTCGGGCTGGGGGTGGGGAGGGGGTTCGTACCACCTCTGGGGGGTGGCAGGGGGGTGGAGGGTGTGGGGGGAGGACTCGGGTGGGTAGTGGGGGGTGGGGGAGACCCCTATCAGTGCCAGGGAAGGAATTCCCTGGCCCCGATAGTGCTTACCGCCATGGTTCGCACGGCGGTTCCCGCCCGCAAGAAACCGCCGCTGTAGGCAGGGTCATAATACCCTTGGCGGTCTTGGGACGACCGCCGGGCCGGAGTGCGCAAACTCCAGCCCGGCGGTCATGACCGCCGTGGCGGTCGGAGTGGAGAAGTGGCGGTCGGTCGCGGCGGGGACCGCCGCGGTCAGAATGCCATTTTTAATACCGCCGGTCTGTTCGCGGTCCGACCGCCGTCTCTCCGCCGACCGCCAGGGTCAGAATGAGGGCCTATATGTTCCCAGGGCCTGTAGATTAAATACTTCTATTGGGCCTGAAGCACTGATTGTGACACCCACTTAAGTAGCCCCTTAACCATGTCTCAGGCCTGCCATTGCAAGGCCTGTGTGTGCAGTTTCACTGACAATTCAACTTGGCATTTAAAAGTACTTGTTTAGCCTAAAGCTCCCCTTTTTCTATATATAAGTCAGCCCTAAGGTAGGCCCTAGCTAACCCATGTGTCAGGGTGCTGTGTAGACAAAAAGCAGGACATGTACCTGTGTAGCTTACATGTCCTGGTAGTGTAAAACTCCTAAATTCATTTTGCACTGATGGAGGCCTGCTCCTTTCATAGGCTAACATTATGGTTACCCTCATATACTTGAGTGGTAGATGCTGATCTGAAAGGAGTAGGAAGGCCAAGTTTAGTATGGCCATAATGGTAATACAAAATCCTGCTGACTGGTAAAGTTGGATTTAATATTACTATTTTAGAAATGCCACTTTTAGAAAGTGAGCATTTCTCTGCACTTAAACCCTTCTGTGCCTTACAATCCACGTCTGGCTAGGTTCAGTTGACAGCTCCCTTGTGCATTCACTCAGACAAACCCCAAACACAGGATGCTCAGCCTCACTTGCATAGATGTGCATTTTGAATGGGTCTTCCTGGGCTGGGAGGGTGGAGGGCCAGACACTTAGATGTCAAAGGACAGTAGCCTGCCCTCAAACAAAGGAATGCTACACCCCCTACTGGAACCCTGGCAGACAGGATTAAACTGAAAGGGGACCTTGTGCACTTCTAAACCACTCTTTGAAGTCTACCCCATTTTAAACACAAATTTGGGTATTTAAACAGGGCCTCTGCCCCTACCAACCCAGGCACTTCCTGGAGAAGAGAACCTGAACCAGAACCTGCAACCTGCCAAGAAGAACTGCCTGGATGCCCAAAGGACTCACCTGACTGCTTTCTGTGAAGGACTGCTGCCTTGCTCTTGCTGCTCTCTGGTTGTGCTGAGAAGTGCTCTCCAAGGGCTTGGAGAGAGCTTGCATCCTGTTCCCTGAAGTCTGAGGACCAAAAAGACTTCATTCCTGCAAGAAGAACTCCCTGTGTGGCGGAAATTGATGCACAGCCTGCCATAAACGGCGCACAGCCAGTATCGTGGTGAAAAATTCACCGCACACTGAAACGGAATGATGCAGCCTGACTTTGCAACGAGAAGATCGATGCAGCGCCAGCGTAACGACTGGAAATTAGACGCATGGCCCACTGGATTGATGCACAGCTGAGCTGGAAAAATGCAGCCCAACTTCCAGAGAGGAATCTACGCAGTAGAAATTTCCACAGAACACCCACCGGATCAACGCAGCCACTGTGACTTCATCCTGTCAGCACCAGAATGTAACACATCATCCCTGGGTCATCCGAAAACCCTGCAACCCGAGGAGCATCCAAGACTGAGTGACAGGAATCGACGCAAAGCCTTCCCTGCGTGAAAAATAAACAATGCAACGCCGTGTGCGGGCCGAGAAATCGGCGCACATCTTCCTGTTTTTCATGCATCTCCTCCTCTGCAGTACCTTGCAGAGATTTTGAACACAAACCAGGTACTTTGTGCTTGCAAGAGACATTTATTGCTTTTAAGAGACTAAAGACACTTTGGGGGTCATTCTAACTCTGGCGGGCGGCGGAGGCCGCCCGCCAGAGTTCCCCCCCTCCAGAATACCGCACCGCGGTCAGAACACCGCTGCGGTTATTCTGTGTTTCCCGCTGGGCTGGCGGGCGACCGCCAGAAGGCCGCCCGCCAGCCCAGCGGGAAACCCCTCCCCACGAGGAAGCCGGCTCCGAATGGAGCCGGCGGAGTGGGGAGGGTGCGACGGGTGCAGTTGCACCCGTCGCGAATTTCAGTGTCTGCTAAGCAGACACTGAAATTCTTTGTGGGGCCCTCTTACGGGGGCCCCACGACACCCCATACCGCCATCCTGTTCCTGGCGGGCGAACCGCCAGGAACAGGATGGCGGTATGGGGTGTCTGAATCCCCATGGCGGCGCAGCAAGCTGCGCCGCCATGGAGGATTCATGAGGGCAGCGGAAAACCGGTGGGAGACCGCCGGTTTTCCTGTTCTGACCGCGGCCAAACCGCCGCGGTCAGAATGCCCTGCGGGGCACCGCCAGCCTGTTGGCGGTGCTCCCGCCGACCCTGGCCCCGGCGGTCCTTGATCGCCGGGGTCAGAATCACCCCCTTTATCACTTTTCAACATATGCTGATTGCATCTTTATCGTTTTGACCTGCATTTATCCAGATAAATATTATATATTTTTCTAAACACTGTGTTGTGTATTTGCGTGGTGTTCTACTGTGTTATTGCATGATTTATTGCCAAATACTTTGCACACTGCTTTCTAAGTTAAGCCTGACAGCTCAGTGCCAAGCTACTAGAGGGTGGGCACAGGACAATTTGGATTGTGTGTGACTTACTCTGACTAGAGTGAGGGTCCGTGCTTGGACAAGAGGTAACCTGACTGCCAACCAAAGACCCCATTTCTAACTCAAACAATGCCTTCACATGCATTATAGTGCACCCTGCCTTAGGTCTGTAAGGCCTAGCAGAGTGGTGACTTACCTATAGTCCATGCGGTGTCAGTGGACAGGGCTCTCTTGGTGAGTGCCATGTTGAGTTTGCACCTTTTCAGGAAACCTTGTCATGCACTTGCAATGGCAATCTGCATGAGGCTGGTGGGGGGCCTCTCAGAGTGGCAAAAATGGTGCTGCAGCTCTGGGATCTGGCCCGGGGAAACTCTTTAGCAGGGGTCCAGGGCACTTAAAATGTTGCAACCATATCATTTTCCAGACAAACAGTGGTGGGCTAACCATGCAAAAAGAGGCCTTTTCTCACAGTGCATGAGTGTGTGAGTGAGTCCGGGTGTATGAGTGTCAGTGGGTCTGTGAGTGGGTTTATGAATGTCTGAGTGGCTCTGTAAGTGGGTGTGTGAGTGTCTGAGTAAGTCTTTGAGAGGCTGTCCATGTGTCAATGGGTCTTTGAGTGAGTGTACAAGCGTCTGCGTCCTTGAGTGGAGTGAACAGTTTTTTGAGTGGGTATATGAGCGTCAGTGAGTATGTGAGTGGGTGTATGAGTGTCTGAATGGATCTGTGAGTGGATGTGTGTGTATCTGAATAATTCTTTGAGCGGGTGTATGAGTTTTTAGTGAGTATGTGAGTGGATGTATGAATGTCTGAATGGTTCTGAGTGTGTGTGTGAGTGTCTGAGTGGGTCTTTCAGTGGATATAAGAGTGTCAGTGGGTCTGTGAGTGGGCGCATGAGTATGTGAGTGGGTCTGTGAGTGGGTGGGTGAATGCCTTGAGTAGGTGTTTGAGCGTCAGCGGGTCTGTGAGTGGGTTCATGAGTGTGTGAGTGGCTCTGTGTGTGGGTGTGTCTGAGTGGGTCTGTGAGTGAGTGTGTGAGTGTCTCAGTGGGTCTGACAGTGTGTGCATTAGTGTGTGTGTGTGAATGTATTTTTTATGATTTGTCAGCAGCATGTGTGACTCCATCACAGCTTTACATGGGGGCCCTGTACGATCATGGCCAATAAAAGGTTTTTTAAACTTTTTTAAACTAATAAGGGTTACCTCAGACTCCCATTAATAACGGCAATGGGGTCAGAGTACCTCTACCCTGGCCCCTTCTATTTTTTTTTCAGCCTCTACTTTCATCCCCGTGGACCATGCCCCTGTTCACATAATGGTGGTCACAACTTTCTCCACAGGTTGCAGCCCGCCAATCACAGTGCTGTTTCTGGCATATGGAGCTGCGACGCTAAATGCAGGAGTCGCAACAGAACCGCACCCTTATATATACAATGCTTTTTCAGTTAATAACTAAAAAAACACTGAACAGATTAACAACAAATCACAAAAAGGATGCTTTCTGGACCAAGAGCTCTGTTTCTCTCAAATTTGGTGTAAATCTGTCCTGTGGTACGGCCGTTATTTCTGTTCAAAATCCCCATGGAAAAATGCATTGGAAAAAACATTTTGGGAACCTTCCTTTTCTCAGCCCCTGCTTGACAGATGAGAAACTAGCTCCTATCTTAAACTACCTAGTGTAACTGCCACAAGGGAATATATATATATTGGTCCCACTCCGCAGGACACACACTCTACCCTATTTTCTCCGCCAGCAATCACGTCTCCTTAAGCCACACTACCGAACTCCACTGGACAGATCACCGCTGCATCCACTTCTCCTTCATGAAACCCACAACATACCACCAACCACAATGGATTTCCCACCGCAGTTGGAACAAGGTCACCGAAGAACAATTAATCACAGCCCTCTCCCGGATCCCACCCATCAATCAATCAATCAATCACAGACATTTATAGAGTGCGCTACTTACCTGTTAGGGTTCCAAGGCGCTGAGGGGAGGGGGGTGGGAGAATGCTACTGCTCGAAGAGCCAGGTCTTGAGGAGTCTTCTGAAGGCAAGTAGGTCTTGAGTCTGTCGGAGGTAGGTGGGGAGTGTGTTCCAGGTCTTGGCGCCGAGGTAGGAAAAGGATCTGCCGCCGGAGGTGGTTCGTTGGATGCGGGGGACAGTGGCGAGGCTCGCGGATCGCAGTTGGCGGGTCGGCGTGTAGAAATTGAGTCTGTTGTTGAGGTAGGTGGGGCCGGCGTTGTGGAGTGCTTTCTGTGCGTGGGTGAGGAGCTTGAAGGTGACTCTTTTATCGACGGGAAGCCAGAGGAGCTCTTTGAGGTGAGGGGTGATGTGGTTGTGGCGGGGTGCGTTGATGATGAGTCGGGCTGAGGCGTTTTGGATGCGTTGAAGTCGTTGGAGGTGTTTTGCTAGAATTCCCGCATAGAGTGCGTTGCCGTAGTCCAATCTGCTGCTGACGAGGGCGTGGGTCACTGTCTTCCTGGTGTCGGTCGGAATCCACTTGTAGATCCTGCAGAGGGTGCGGAGGGTGTTGTAGCAGGAGGAGGTGACGGCGCTGACTTGTCTGTCCATGGAGAGTTCAGAGTCGAGGATGAATCCCAAGTTGCGGGTGTGGTCGGTGGGCGTCGGGGCCGTCCCAAGGGTGGTGGGCCACCACGAGTCATCCCAGGCGGAGGGGGATGTCCCAAGGATGAGGATTTCTGTCTTGTTGGTGTTGAGTTTCAGGCGGCTATTTCTCATCCAGTCGGCGACTGCTTTCATTCCTTCGTGGAGGTTGGCTTTGGCGGTGGCAGGGTCTTTGGTGAGGGAGAGGATGAGCTGGGTGTCGTCGGCGTAGGTGATGATGTTGAGGTCGTGACGGCGGGCCACTTGTGCGAGGGGGGCCATGTAAATGTTGAACAGCGTTGGGCTCAGGGAGGAGCCCTGGGGTACGCCGCAGATGATGTTTTTGGCTTCTGAGCGGAAGGGTGGGATGCGGACGGTCTGTGTTCTGCTGGAGAGGAAGGATGAGGTCCAGGCTAGGGCTTTTTCCTGGATGCCGGCTTCTTGGAGGCGTGATAGTAGGGTGCGGTGGCAGACCGTGTCGAAGGCCGCAGAGAGGTCTAGGAGGATGAGGCCGGAGGTCTCGCTGTGGTTGAGTTGGCATCTGATGTCATCTGTGGCGGCGATGAGGGCGGTCTCGGTGCTGTGGTTGCATCTAAATCCGGTTTGTGAGGGGTCGAGGACGTGGTTGTCTTCGATGTGGCTTGTCAGTTGAAGGTTGATGATCTTTTCTGCGACTTTCGTTGGGTAGGGGAGGAGGGAGATGGGGCGGAAGTTCTTGAGGTCCTTGGGGTCGGCTTTGGGTTTCTTGAGGAGGGCGCTGATGTCTGCGTGCTTCCAGATTTCCGGGAAGATGCCTGTTTCGAAGGAGGCGTTGATGATCTTTCGGAGTTGGGGCACGATGATAGAGTCGGCTTTGTTGAAGATGTGGTGGGGGCAGGGGGCAGCCGGTGATCCGGAGTGGATGGAGTTCATGATTTTGCGTGTTGCGTCGTCGTCGATGTTGGACCAGGCGGTGATGGGGTTGGCGATGCTTGGGTTCGAGGTGGTGACGGAGGTGGGCGTGGTCGGGGAGTTGAAGCTGCTGTGGATGTCGGCAATCTTGCTGTGGAAAAAAGCGGCGAGGGAGTCGCAGAGTTTCTGGGAGGGCGGGATGTCGTTGACGTTGGCGCTGGGGTTGGACAGTTCCTTTACGATGCGGAGGAGCTCTTTGCTGTCGTGTGCGTTGTTGTCTAGGCGGTCTTTGAAGGAGGACCTCTTGGTGGTCCTGATGAGGTGGTGGTGTCGGCTGGTGGCGTCTTTGAGGGTTACGTGGTTGTCCGGTGTACGTTCTTGGAGCCATTTCTTTTCCATTTCCCTGCAGGCGCGTTTGGAGGCCAGGAGTTCGTCGGCGAACCAGGAGGCTTTCTTGCTGGCGAGGTTGCTGGGGGGTTTCTTCAGTGGGGCGAGGATGTTGGCGCAGTTGTTGATCCATTGTCTGAAGTTGCAGGCCGCAGTGTCTGGGTCGGTGGGCTCGTTCGGTGGGTTCTGGGAGAGGGCGCTGAGAAGTTGTTCTTCGGTGACTTTGCCCCAGCTGCGGCGGGGGAGTTGGCAGCTGTGATGGTGTGCAGTGTTTTTGTTGTAGGTGAAGTGGATGCAGTGGTGGTCGGTCCAGTAGGGTTCGGTGGTGTCTTTGAAGGTAGCGTGGTCGCTGGTGGAGATGATGGCGTCCAGTGTGTGTCCGGCGGCATGGGTTGGTGACGTGACGAGTTGTCTGAGTCCGAGGTTCGTGAGGTTGCTGATCAGCGTGGTGGAGTTGTGGTCAGTGTTGTTCTCGAGGTGAAAGTTGAGGACCCCGTGGAGGATGTAGTCCGTGGCGGCGAGTGCGTGCGAGCTTGCGAGGTCGGCGATGGCGTCGCAGAACTAGGCCCGTGGTCCGGGGGGTCTGTAGACGAGCGTTCCTCTGAGGGTGGTGTTGGGGTCGGTGTGGATTCGGAAGTGTAGAAGCTCTGCGGTGTTGAAGTGGTCATCGGTGTGGGTGGTGATTTTGAGGGTGGATTTGTGGATGATGGCGAGTCCTCCTCTGTAGCCGTTGGTGCGGTCCCTGCGGGAGATCTTGTATCCGTCTGGGATGGCGATGTCTGGCGCAGATGAGTCGTTCCACCATGTCTAGGTCAGGAAGGCTACATCCAGGGCGGTGCTGTCGAGCAGGTCCCAGAGTTCCACGGCGTGTTTGCGTGCGGAGCGGGTGTTAAGGAGTATGCAGCGGAGGTGGTTCAGTCTAGTGGTTGTTGGTTTGGAGGTTCGGTCGCAGGAGAAGTGGCAGTTGTGGCAGGCGAAAGGTCCGTGGGTGTGCTTCGGGGCGGCTTGGTGGCAGTGTTGGTCTCGGCCGTTGTTGAGTGCGTGGAGGGAGGCGGCGTCGTAGCTGAGCCTGGGCGGTGTGCGGTGCGGAGTGCGAGGTCCAGGGGTTCTGGTGCTGGGCGCGGTCCGGGCCCGGCGGGCGCAGACGGGCTTGCCTCTGGCGCAGCGACCTGCATTAAGAGAGGGAGGAGGGAGGGGGGAGGAGCTGGGGGTGGGAGGGGGGCGGGGCCAAAGCGGCGGGAAAACGGGCAAGGGAGCAGCGAGTGGGGAGGGGGGTTGGGAAATAACGCTAGGTAGCTAGAGGGGAGGGGGAGGTGGGAGGGCAGGGGGTGTAAAGTAGCAGAAAAAGTCAGGGAAGCGGGCGGATGGCGCTGGATTGGGGTCAGGGGGGTCAGAGGAGGAGGGAGACGTGCAAGGGGAGAGAGCAAGATGTGGTACAAGCGCACAGAGAGGACAAAAACAATAAAGTGACTACTAGGCAGCAGATACTAGCACAAAGGGTACAGATAGAATAACAGAAACAACATCATTAAAGTACAGTGAATACAGTGGGCACAACAGAGACAAACGGTGTGGAAACAAACACGACAGAATCAAACCTTACTGCCCACCACTGGGCCACCAGGGATGAGGCGCAGGCGGGGGCCTGTGGGTGGAGGAGGGCCTCGAACACGGGCAGCAGTGGCAGTCAGGGACAGAGCACCTGCAGGGTGCGCTGCGCGGCGGGGGGAGTGTCCTGTCCTGACAACAAGGTCAGAGAACGCACCCTCGAAGTGCAGCGACCTGCATTAAGAGGGGATGGAGGGAGGGAGGAGGAGCTGGGGGCGGGAGGGGGGTGGGGTCGAAGCGGCGGGAAAACGGGCGAGGGAGCGGCGAGTGTGGAGGGGGGTGGGAAATAACGCTAGGTAGCTAGAGGGGAGGGGGAGATGGTCGGGCAGGGGGTGTAGAGTAGCAGAAAAAGTCAGGGAAGCGGGGGGATGGCGCTGGATTGGGGGTTGGAGGGTCAGAGGAGGAGGGAGACGTGCAAGGGGAGAGAGCGAGATGTGGTACAAGCGCACAGAGAGGACAAAAACAATAATGTGACTACTAGGCAGCAGATACTAGCACAAAGGGTACAGATAGAATAACAGAAACAACGTGATTAAAGTACAGTGAATACAGTGGGCACAACAGAGACAAACGGTGTGGAAACAAACACGACAGAAGCAAACCTTACTGCCCACCACTGGGCCACCAGGGATGAGGTGCAGGCGGGGGCCTGCGGGTGGAGGAGGGCCTCGAACACGGGCAGCAGCAGCAGTCAGGGACAGAGCACCTGCAGGGTGCGCTGCGCGGCGGGGGGAGCGTCCTGTCCTGACAACAAGGTCAGAGAACGCGCCCTCGAAGCGCAGCAACCTGCATTAAGAGGGGGTGGAGGGAGGGAGGAGGAGCTGGGGGCGGGAGGAGGGCGGGGCCGAAGCAGCGGGAAAACAGGCGAGGGAGCGGCGAGTGGGGAGGGGGGTGGGAAATAACGCTAGGTAGCTAGATGGGAGGGTGAGGTGGTTGGGCAGGGGGTGTAGAGTAGCAGAAAAAGTCAGGGAAGCGGGTGGATGGCACTGGATTGAGGGTGGGGGGGTCAGAGGAGGAGGGAGACGCACAAGGGGAGAGAGCGAGATGTGGTACCAGCGCACAGAGAGGACAAAAACAGTAACGTGACTACTAGGCAGCAGATACTAGCACAAAGGGTACAGATAGAATAACAGAAACAACGTGATTAAAGTACAGTGAATACAGTGGGCACAACAGAGACAAACGGTGTGGAAACAAACACGACAGAAGCAAACCTTACTGCCCACCACTGGGCCACCAGGGATGAGGCGCAGGTGGGGGCCTGCGGGTGGAGGAGGGCCTCGAACACGGGCAGTAGCATCAGTCAGGGACAGAGCATCTGCAGGGTGCGCTGCGCGGCGGGGGAGCGTCCTGTCCTGACAATAAGATCAGAGAACGCGCCCTCAAAGCGCAGCGACCTGCATTAAGAGGGGGTGGAGGAAGGGAGGAGGAGCTGGGGGTGGGAGGGGGCGGGGCTGAAGCGGCGGGAAAACGGGCGAGGGAGCGGCGAGTGGGGAGTGGGGGTGGGAAATAACATTAGGTAGCTAGAGGGGAGGTGAAGGTGGGAGGGCAGGGGGTGTAGAGTAGCAGAAAAAGTCAGGGAAGCGGGCGGATGGCGCTGGATTGGGGGCGGGGGTCAGAGGAGGAGGGAGACGCGCAAGGGGAGAGAGCGAGATGTGGTACAAGCGCACAGAGAGGACAAAAACAATAACGTGACTACTAGGCAGCAGATACTAGCACAAAGGGTACAGATAGAATAACAGAAACAACGTGATTAAAGTACAGTGAATACAGTGGGCACAACAGAGACAAACGGTGTGGAAACAAACACGACAGAAGCAAACCTTACTGCCCACCACTGGGCCACCAGGGATGAGGCGCAGGCGGGGGCCTGCGGGTGGAGGAGGGCCTCGAACACGGGCAGCAGCGGCAGTCAGGGACAGAGCACCTGCAGGGTGCGCTGCGCGGCGGGGGGAGCATCCTGTCCTGACAACAAGGCACTGACACAGCTGCCATCATCCTCAGGCAATGGATTGACACCTGTGCCAACACTCTCGCCCCGATCAAGAACCCCTTCAATGGACGCACCAACAGAAAGGCCTTCTGGTTTACCGCCAACCTCCACGAATCTAAGCAGACCTGCCGAAGACTCGAAAAGAAGTGCCCAAAATCAGACACTAGACAACCACACAGCCTTCAAAAACGCCATCCGCAGACACCACCAACTCATCCGAACCACCAAGAGAACCGCCTTCAAAGAACGAATCAACAACAATGCACACAGATACAAGGAGCTCTTCAACATTGTGAAGGAACTCTCCAACCCCAGCTCCAACAACAGCGACATCCCACCATCTCAAGACCTCTGCAACTCCCTAGCCTCCTACTTCCACCTCAAGATTGCAGACATCCACAACAGCTTCAGCCAACACCTGCCACCAACACCACAGACTCACCACCGACCAGCCTCCTGCTCTCCTGGACCCACGTCAACGACAACGACACCATCGAAATCATGGGCACCATCCACTCCGGCTCTCCCTCTGACCCCTGCCCTCACCACATCTCCAACAAAGCAAGCTCTGTCATCGCACCCCAACTACGGAAGATCATCAACAGCTCCTCCGAGTCCGCCACCTTACCGGAGAGCTGGAAACACAGCGAGATCAACGCCCTCCTCAAAAAACCCAAGGCGGACCTAAAGGACCTCAAGAACTTCCGGCCTATCTCCCTGCTCTCCTTCCCGGCAAAAGTAATCGAGAAGGTTGTCAACAGACAACTGACCCACATCCTCGAGGAGAACAGCACTCTGGACCCTTCCCAATCCAGATTCCGCAGCAACCACAGTACCAAAACTACTCTCATCGCCGCCACCAACGACATCAGAACCATACTGGACAACGGTGAAACCGCAGCCCTCAACCTCCTGGACCTTTCATCCCATTTGACACCGTCTGCCACCACACCCTATGCACAAGCCTCAACAATGCAGGAATCCATGACAGAGCCCTGGACTGGGTCACCTCCTTTCTCACCAGTAGAACCCACAGCGTCCGCCTCCCCCCATTCCACTCTGAAGCCACCAAAATCATCTGCGGCGTACCCCAGGGCTCGTCCCTCAGCCCGACCCGCTTCAACATCTACATGGCCCCACTCGCTAACATCACCCTATCTCACAACCTCAATATCATCTCATACGCCGATGACACCCAGCTGATCCTCTCCCTCACCAAGGACTCCGTAAAGACTAACCTCCACGAAGGAATGAAGGCCATCGCTGAATAGATGAAGAACAGCTGCCTCAAACTCAATTCTGATAAGGCAGAAGTCCTCATCTTCGGCTCCACCACCTCCGCATGGGATGACTCCTGTTGGCCTGCCACTCTCGGATCCGCTCTGACTCCCACCAACCACGAACGCAACCTAGGATTCATCTTGGACTCCTCATTATCCATGACCCAGCAAGTCAACGCCATCTCCTCCTCCTGCTTCAACACCATCTTCATGCTCCGAAAGATCTACAAATGGATCCCCACTGAAACCAGAAGAACAGTCACCCAAGCCTTCATAATCAGCAAACTGGACTACGACAATGCCCTCTACGCAGGAACCACTGCCAAACTCCAGAAGAGGCTGCAACGCATCCATAACATCTCCGCACGCCTCATCCTGGACATCCCCCGCCACTGACACATCACAGGCCATCTGAGAGACCTGCATTGGCTCCCCGTCAACAAGAGAATCACCTTCAAACTCCTCACCCATGCTCACAAAGCACTGCACAACACCGGACCAGAATACCTCAACAGACAGCTCTCCTTCTACACCCCGACCTCGCAACTGTCCCACGCATCAGCAGAACTACAACCAGCGTCAGATCATTCTTGCGCCTTGCCACTGAGACGTGGAACACTCTTCCCACCCACCTGCATCAGACCAAAGACCTCCTTACCTTCAGGACACTTCTCAAGACCTGGCTGTTCGAGCAGTAGCAGCACCTACCCCCTGCCCCCCCTCCTCAGCGCCTTGAGTCTCTCACACTGCGCTTTACCAAACCCTTGATTGATTCATTGATTGAACTCGCACAAAAGTGTCTGAGTCCAAATGTAGAAATCTTCAATGGTGCCGATATCGAGGAACATCCAAATGACTTTCAAGGTCTTGCTGGGCACACAGACTTCACTCTCTCCGAGTTATCCTACCATCATCATGATCACACCGGGACCTCGTTCTTCTGCAGGTCACCTTCGTTGAGCCTCATTTCAGATCACCGATTCTTTTAGTGACTTCAGTAGCTCACCCTGATGAGGATTGGTTTTATCATTTGAAGTGTCTTCTCACTAACCCTATTTAATAACACAAACTATTCCTCTCTGCTCCAGATGTATGAGTAAGTAAAGAAACTGCTGCTTGCAACATATGTGGCTTCATAGAAAACAACAAAGAACTAAAAAAATGGAAAAAGGCATAGATATATTATGATGATGATCACATACCATAACAGCTTGTTTATCAGAGGTTGTTGGTCGCAGAAGCCACATAGCCTCAATTTAACATTAAAAAATGCAACTTGCACCTTTTTCAAGACTCACTACAACCTCTGTTTATTTAACATGTAAATTATGTGTTTCAAGCAAGAGTTGACATCAAATACTCCATGCTTACTGACCTTACGAACCATCAACAGGCAGAGCAAAGCCGACCTTTTTGCTACGCTCATTCACCAAACTGGTTTTCCAGCCAGCCTGGCATGTCAGCCGGATGCATTCCAGCGTTATGGTACGTGATACTTATAAAAACTGCTAAGGGCTGTCACGTCTTTTACAAGGGCTGTAGGGTACAACTGAGTGAACCGTTTACCAGCTACTAAACGCGGTACAGCCAATTTCCGTTTAGCTTCTTCATGCATCAAGATAGTAAAGCCTCCGGCTGTGATTCTGCCTTTGATATTCACAAAGTACCTACTTTAATTATGTGTCTGAAGCTGCGTAACCTGTATAAATTACTTTCTAAAACTAGATTGCAAGGTATGCCATGAACTAATCGGTACATTATTCATTCAGCTGTTGTTTGCTAACCGCACACAGCTCGTTAATGAATGTCTTTTGCAAGATATTGTGCTGAAAATTCAATTTGACAATGTTTCAGGGAATAAAGTTCGGTTGTTTTCCCTCCGGTGTGTAGTGCAAATCTCGCCCTCCAAATATTTCTATCATATTTTCGAGACTTCACGGTAAGCTCGATTTGTTAAACGTTTTTATACACATGCTCCTATATGCCCGACAAATGAATGTCCATGATTTCTCTATTGAATTTAAATTAATGTTGGGGTTTTAGGTATAGTAACACAGAGGAAGTACAGTCACTTAAGGCCTCATTTACAAGGCCCGTGGTGCAAGAGCCTTGTTGTGCCGCCCTGCACCACCGGCAAAGGGCAGAAATGCACCGTAGCTGAAGATATGGTGCATTTCTGCATGAACTTCAGTCCACCAAAAGGCCAGGGGTAGCGGAAGTTACATCACATAGCAGTTGACCTTCATGTTCATACACATACCTACAAGATCACACATATAAACACACTTTCTCACATAAATGCGATTTCACATGTGCAACATACATTTAAAAGCATTTGCTACTTATCTCAGTTGGCAGAAAGTGTCATTTTCCAGCTAATTGGACTACATTTGTTATTATAATATTACTGAATATTAGGAAATTGGAGCCCCAACTGGTGACCATAATGTGCCCCATTGTTCCTGGTGCTGATTATGCCGCCTCTGAGGCCGAGGGTTGCTAATGCAGTGCCAGGGGTCGCAAGGGGCAAGCCAGGGGTCGAAGCTGTGACCACTGGCAACACCTAAATGACTTCCATGCATTTCTGTCCTCTCCCCCTGCACTGACACACAAATTGCTGCCTAGAACCAACACAGACGCCCTTGTACCGTGGTGCAAGGATGCCTGCGTTGCGGGGATGATTGGTTTTGTGCAGAAAGGGACACCTTCTTACAAAAAATCCATTACAAGAGGTTTTTTCCTCTTTCTGCAGAAAGCAGCACACATAGAAGGAGGTAGAGGTGGCGTCGGAATATGACGCATTCCCTGACTTGTAAATCTGGGAATGCAATAGATTCCTTCAGTATCCATTGGTGTTATGTGGGAACACACCAAGCAACACTCATGGAACTCCGCCTTCACGCAGTGTTTGCATGACCTTGTAAATATGGGCTGGCACACTGCACCACCGGAGAGTAAAATAAAATGCTGATCCGGTGGCGCAGTGTACTGCCAGGGCCTTGTAAATGAGACCCTTAGTTTCCAAGTTACTCATTAGGAAAAACATATCCTGTAATTGTTTTGTATTAAGATGAGTGAAATTTGTAGTTGTGGGCGTTACTGGTGCAATTCTGTGTAGTGTAATTGCTGCAAAAATACTTGTTATTATTCATGATAGTGGAAGAAGCATAACATTCCATTTAGCTCTATTTCTTTGCATAAAATGCACATTTGCGTCCAAAATGGGCTCAAGGATGTATTTTGTGCTAAGAAAGTAGCATTTAATGCTACAGAGCATGAATAGCAGAAGAAGGCAGCTATTCACTGCCCCTTAATTTGTTGTTCCTGTGCTTCTGCGGATTTTAGTCCAAAGTTACTCATAATTGCTCAAGCTGGCAGAATCGTGTTATATTGCATCACCAGAGTAATGCGTAATTTTACCCAGGCCTAAAAAAATTGCATACCTTGCTTTTGCATAATTATATGAATTTTTGGAAAAACAGTATGAAATCATGCATAAGCACGCAAAATGCTAAAACATAATTCAGTGCTACATTTTAGCTTCCGCAAGTCCATATGGAAGGATACATTCCACTCAAAAAACCATAAGCTTTGCAAAAATACAGCCGCTCGCGTACTCATTTTATGTATTGTTCTCATGTGCTCATGCTACATTTTTGCTGCTGATGGCACATACATATGCATCACGGTGTAGGAGCATAACTTCAGGAATGGTGTATAACAAGTGTAATGTGAAATTACTGAAATCTGCTTGCGTAACGGAAATTTAGCTTGAGCCTAAATTTTATTGATTTTGGACTTGTCACCGTTTGACAGCTGTATGTCACAATATAGAGGTCAATAATAATGGATCCACTACAATGCTGAACACCACATCCAAAGGTAAGCCTAGAGTTACAACTCTCACCTCCCTCAATAGATATGTGTTTAAATAATATTCTTGGGTGTAGCCCAGTGAGTTGAACAATCACTGGTTGAACAAATTGCATAGAAATGGCAGGAATGCAGTATTAAGCACTATATAAAAACTAATTATTGCCTCTATGTACCTTGCAGTGTACTGATTAGGTCAATGTAGTGGACTTGATATTACTGTCATGTGATACAACCATTCTTGCCATTCTGTTAACTCAATCAGTGTGTCGTACTGCCAGATGCAACGATGCTCATATACACTGGACAGCTTCCGTCCATCCATGCACATGGCACTGTAAATCCCTCTGGTACGGACACCAGGAATTTTCTTCTGCCACTAAACAGCCGTAGGAGCTGGGGATTAGTTTACCCAGTTCCTTAGGCTCTCTTGTTTTTCAGTGAAATGACGAGCAGCGCGCATGGCACGCTGATGTCATTTCACTGAAAACTAAAGTGAAATGAGCCAATCGGCCTCTTTCACTTTGACTGCCTTGGTCCTGAGGGGCTCCCTCAGCCCCCTGAGCACTGAGATGGGAGAGGTATCATTGGAAAGAAGAGAATCTAGTGAATCCCTGCCTGGGGATCACTGAGATGACGGGGAGCCCCAAACAGGGATCCACCCACTAGACCCCAGGGAGGGGGGAGTGGTGCCTTGGAAAAGGTCTTCTGCTCACTGCATTATATATTGTACATATTCTGTCTTTCTGCCCTCCATGGGGCCCCTGATCTGCCCCCCCCCCCCGGGGACAGGAAGCCCACTAGACACCAGGGATGTTTTGTATAGAAAAGAGGGGTGGGACTGCCCACAATGCGCATGGCCATGCCCCCCCCCAAAAAAAATAAATGAGTTCTACGCCTTTCTGCCCCACCTGAGGGGGCAGATGGAGGCCATCGTCTCAACTTCCCTCCCCAGGGGGGCTGAAATCCCACTAGACACACAGGATTGTTTTTTTCCATAAATAAAAGATTGGCAAGGGCTGCCCACAATGGACATGGCCATGTCTCCACTAAAAGTAAATGAGGCTCAAGTATATACGGGGAAGTAGCCCTCAATTACTCCCAATCTGTCTCCTGGGTGGCAGAAAGCCCACTAGACACCAGGGAATTTGTTTGAAAAAAGAGGGGTGGGGGCTGCCCTCCACCATGGGAATGAAAATGGCCTGACCCTAACTGAAGGGGCAAAAACCTTTCTGCTCCCCTTGCAGACTAAAACATCTCATCCTAATGGCAAGGAAGAGGACATCTGACTCTAGGGTGTTGATTTTATATATGGGCCAGGAGAGCTTTGCTAACTCAAGATATAGTTCCACTTGCAATGGTGAATGACTGCACTTTTTGGGCTTGGGTAGGCAGCCACATGGAAAAACCTACCAGAACCAGAAACTTCTGAAAATTAGACATCTGGGCAAATCCAGTGTAATGTGCTTCACATGCACCCCACACTATTTTCTTGCCCACAAGGTCCTGCTAACATCCAATTTTGCCTGAAGTCACATATTTTCCCTACATTTCTGTGATGGAAAGTTCTGGAATCCACAGAAATCCACACAAGTCTGTCACCTAGGCTCTCATTATTCTAATGAGACTACTGGATTTTGAGCAGCAGGATCGTCCGCGGTGTGGGAGACTGAGTCTGACCCACTGTGGGTGACACCTGACGCTCCAAATCTGGGTTTTGCTCCGGCTAACTAGCAGTGCCTCGTCTCCACCACGAGACAGAGATGATTGGGCAGCCGAGCGCATGACATATCATACTTCTCAGGGAAGTCCTGGTCACTCAGGTCGCATCCGGTTCTCTCATTCACAATGCAGTCTCATATATAAATGACAATAAAAAGCAGTATGAGTTTTAAAGACTGGTTTAATAAAACAATTGCATTTTAGATAGGAAAGCGTGAGCTGCATTAACCAGGATGACACAACATGACAAAATTAAAATGGTGACGAGGAGAGTGAAGCATAAGAATAATGCTAGCATAATGTCACTAGGATTTATAGACTACTTCCTATCTAAGTCATAATCTGAGCACAGCATGTTATGCTCTAATTCTGCCTTTCAGGTTCCCCTGGGAGGACATCAACCCTCATACCTGAGCAAAGGCCTGTAGTCTGCGTTAGCATCTGCAGCGAAGCATTCAGCAATCAGCATACAGTCGTGGTTCCCTGGCTGGAATCTCCCTCTTAATGTGTAGTGGGACTAGGAAGGGTTTTTTTATAACACAGCTGATGTTCTAAGAAAATGTCCCTACGTAAGGATGTGTATTTTCTACGAATGTTGGAGACTAAACCTCTACCTCGTTCACCGGCAATGTACCAAACTGTAGCCTTGACTGAAGCCCAAAGTGATCAAAAATTTATTGTTTGAGAACACAGTTCTGGGCTAAGCAAAACAGTTAGATAGATGAAAATAAAACAAGACCGTAAAACTGGTTACTGTAAAAATAACAATGCAAAGCCGTATAAAATATATCTAGGTCAAAGTGCACAGTGTGTTAAACTAACGTGCATGGAGCTATAACTAATATGGCTACACAACAAGTCCAACCATCCAGCATTGCCCCACCTCTGCCAATAAAAACTCTGCCACACTAGTGTGGATAGGCCTACTGCCAGTGACAGCAGTGGATCCAACAGAGGTAAATAGGATTCTCCATGCAATCGCTCCCATTGTGCTTGGTTTGATACTTTCCTGTTACTGCACTAGGCCCAGCCACACAAGTGGGGCAGAGTTTGTATTGGCACAGGTGGGGCCATCCAGGGTGGTAGAAGTTTTATGGGTTCCTGCAGATTCCAAAACTTTCTATCACAGAAATATAAAGAAAATGTGTGATTTCAGGAAAGGTTTGAGGTTTGCACGGCAGTGTGGGTAAGAAATCCTAATGGGATCCACACAAGTCACAACTTCTGCAATCCCCTAGGTAGCTAGTTCTAAAAAATGTACAGGTTGGCTAGGTTTCTCGAGGTGCCGGCTGAGCTAGGGTCCAAAATCCAGAGCTACCCACATCTGAAAAACAGGGTCAGTTTTCAGTGGAAAAATGTGCTGCGTGCATATTGCATTTTGGGCTGTTTCCTGTCACAAACACTAGGTCTACCCACACAAGTACCATTTTTATTGTGAGACTTTGGGAAATTCTGAGTGGAATCCCCTCAGATTCCATAACTTTGCATCACTGAAAAGTGAAGAGAATGTGTTTTTTGGAGAACCTTTGAGGTTTGCAAAGGATTCTGGGTGACAGAACCTAGGAAGAGCTCCAACAGTCACCACATCTCTAATTCCCCTAGATATCTAGGCCCGTATTTATACTTTTTTTAGCGCCGCATTTGCGCCGCTTTTTGACGCAAAACGGCGCAATCCTACAAAATACAATGGTATTTTGCAAGTTTGCGCTGTTTTTGCGTCAAAAAACGACGCAAATGCGGCGCAAAAAAAGTATAAATACGGGCCCTAGTTTTAAAAAATGTTCAGGTTGGCTGGGTTTCCCTAGGTGCCAGCTGAGCTAGAGCCCAAAATCCACAGCTAGGCACATTGCAAAAAAGAGTCAGTTTTCAGTGGTAAAATGTCATGTGTCCACATTGCCTTTTGGGGTGCTTTCTGTCATGGGCACTAGGCTTAACCATACAAGTGAGGTACCATTTTTATCAGGAGACCTGGAGGAACACAGAATAGCAGAACAAGTGTTATTACCAAATGTCTTTCACTGTATGTGCACCTTCCAAATGTAAGACAGACTGTAATAAAGAACTCATTTTGAGGACATTTTGAGAAATGCTTTCTAATTCACATGCTGATATAGGTTCCCACAAATTCAGAGAAGTGCAAATAACCACTGCCTCTAAACTCCACATCTTGTGCTGAATTTGGAAAGACATAGAATTCCTTGATACCTATTTTTCACCCTTTATATTTTACCAAATGAATTGCTGTATACCCGTTACACAATGAAAACCCATTGCAAGATGCAGCTTAGTTATTGGCTCTGGGTAGCTTGGCTTCTTGGAGAACCTACAATCCCTACGTATCCCACATCCAGAAGGGTCTAGCGGATGTAATGGTATATTGCTTCTGAAAATCTGCCATTTAAAAAAACAATTGCAATATTTTTTTTCATTTCAACTGTTACTTTCTATCAGAAAATATTGAAGGACCGACCCAAATGACCTCTTGCTGAATTCAGAATTTTGTCTACATTTCAGAAATGTATAGCTTTCCGGGACCCAACATTAGTTTCACACACATTTCTATCACTAATTTGAAGGAGGTTGAAAGCACACAAAATAGGAAAAATGGGGTATGTCCCAGTAAACTGCTAAAACTGTGTAGAAAATGTGGTTTTCAGATTCTAGTCTGCCTGTTCCTGAAAGTTGGGAAGATGGTGATTTTAGGACTGCAAACCCATTGTTGATGCCATTTGCAGGTAAAAACAGATGCTTTCTTCTGCAACTCTTTTTCCCAAAAACCCAAATATTAGCTGTATTCTGACTAATTTCCCAGTCCCCTCCAAGAAAAACCCCACAACCCATAGGTACATTCAGAATCCTGAGGATGTTGGGAAAAAAGAAGCACATTTGGCATGGATAGCTTATATGGACAAGAAGTTATGGGTGCCTAAACATGAACTACCCCAAATAGCCCACAAAAGCCTTAACACAGGAGGGGGAAAAGGCTTATCAGCAAAAGGGTTAAGGGAGAGCTAAAGAGCCCGATATTGGTTGTGGTAGAATGTAGCCGACTGTTCAGGTATTTTGATGGGGGATTTTTTGAAGCCAAACCGTGTCACGTGAACAGAGTTGAACAATGTGCCACACCCTAAGGGTGTCTTTGTAGCAGCAGCGTCTGTTTTATGAGGGAATAACCAGCAATAAATGCAGAACATTATTTTTGTTGTGAACTTGCTGCAGAAGTCGGTGCTTTTCTTATTTTCATAATGAAGGTATGTTTTTTTTATTTAAACCCCTGTATAAAGTGAAACAGAAGGCAAATCTGATAATGTGCCTGCGAACTGTAGCTCTGCTGAACTGCGCACTTCCGTCTAACACCCTCCAACAAGTGAGCCAGCTTAATTGGACCCCTGTGACCTCGGTTCTGTTGACATCTTTGAAAGGCATATGATGAAGAGCTGCTTCTTTTACATTCCTCACATTTAAAATTTTGACAGGTGGAGGAAAGCAGGAGGCCACAGTTTTGATGTGAATTGTGCCCTTGCTCCAACAAAGCCACAGCACTCAAATAAGTATACAGATTTCTGTCCAGAATCCCCTTCTTACTTTTGGTAGCTTGACACAAGCTGTTGGAAAGTGGATTATTGGTAAGGGCAGGTAAGTACGTACACTTAGCAATAGGCCACAAACCCCCGGTAGGACCAGTCAAGGTCTCAATAAATTGATCTTGTCTCAACCTTTGGTAGCTTGGCAATGAGCAGTTAGGCTTAACGTAGGAGACAGGTGTGTAAAGCATTTAATATCAACAAAAGAGTAACTAAGTAAAACACAAAACACAATAAAAATCCAACACCAATTTATAAAAAATAGATAATATTTTTATCATTCATATAACACTAAAACAACAAAATCCAATAAGGGGAACCGAAAGTATGAATTTTTAATATTAAATGTTTTCTAGCGCTTACAAATTAAAAGCTTCAGGGTTCTGAAGTGTGGTGCAGCTCTGCCATATTTGTCCTTGCTACTGGGGTGGCAAGCAGGGGGGTGCTCCTGTCCAATCATGAGCAGGCCACCACCCTCTTGAGTGACCACTTCCTGGGCAGTGTGGCAAAAATCAATCCCAGGGAGCAACATTCCTCCAAAATCCAAGGTGGCAAAAATTGAATCTTAGAATTTACATGTTGCTGAGTCCACCCACTGGTGTGACTAAATTCCCCTTAACACACCCCTGTCCAACCCTCTCTTAATCTAACCAGGGGCCACCTAGTTGTCTGGGGCTGCAGGAAATAGAGGAGGTCCTGTTGCTGTCCCTCGTGTCGTCCTCTCCTTTGAAGTCTAGTTTGGCTGCTCTCCCCATCCTGTTTTACCATCTGCTGAGGCGGATCTCCTCCCACGGGATGCTTCCTTTGTTTCAGCCCAGCAACTTCACACCGTATCAAGGCACCCTGACACAGGCTGCTAGAGGCTAGCCAAATGGGGAAGGGAACTACAGGGCTGAAGTTGGTAACTTTTAGAAAGAGTTCTGTCCAAGTTATATTAAATTCAACAGTGGCAAGTTGTTGGATTTAATATAGCTTTCTATTTTGAGACCAAACTTGCTATATTTAGCTCCTTCCTATTGAAAATTAGACTTTATTATTTTAAAATAATGTCTCTCCATGTTAGCCTATGGACCCCATTCACTACAATGATGAAAAAACAAATTTGGATATTTTTCCCTCATCAGGGCTTATAAAATAGCTTTCATAAAGCTCCTCCTTATAGTTAAACTGCACCCATACCTGGGGGCTCTCGGGGCAATCCTTAGGAATGACTTTAAAAGTAAAAATAGGGTAGCTCAGTACTTTGGAAGTACTTTTAAAACCAAAGTCGAATTTGGGGTTAACTTTAGCTTAAAAGAAGCCAGCAAGGCAGGCCTGCTTTTAAAATTACACTGGGCACCACAGCAGTGCACCTATGGTTGTACTACCTATGCTGGGGTCCCTAAACCTACATACCCTACCATGTACTAGGGACTTATAGGTAGGGTGATGCAGCCAATTAAAATTAGCCTAATTTGCAAATACCATTTTAATCAGAGCACATGCCCTGGAACTGTTTAGCAGTGCACAGGGCACCATCAGGTTCAGAAAAATACCAGTAAGAGTGAAAAATGGGGGTAAAACATTAGAGGGCTTCTGTAATCAACCCAGTTTTCCCACACAAGCAGCTGGCCATAATGAGAGAAAGTGTCACTTGATACATTTTCAGCAACACCTAAATATCATTTGAGTTAAGAAGTCAGTATTTGCAAACCAGTTTAATTGAACAATATTTGAAAGTAACTACAAATTAATTAAATCTGATACAGGATCAGGAAACATTACAACAATGATGCTGTTTTATTCAAAAGGCAACCCTTGAAAGCAAAATTAAAACTAACAATGAGCTACCTGTAATTCTAAAAAACGGACAATTAAGTGGCAGATTTATGGAAAGTGGTGCTGCACTGAGTGCAGCACCAGTTTCCCTGCACCCCTTAGCGCCCCCCTACCACTACCATGTGTGCGCCGTATTTAAAATACGGCGCACCATGCCGCAGGGTAGGGGGCAATTGTGTCATTTTTCATGACGCTATTGATGTACTCGGCAGGAGTAGTGCCAAAATGTTGGAACGGTGGACGGTTGCACAAGGACGGTGCAGTCAGTGGCAGTTCCTTCTAGTGACCCAGCAGTTCACAGGTCAGCACAGCAGCAGCAGTCTAAGGCAGTTCCTGGTGAGTCCCTCCAGCAGCATTATTTGTCCATATCCTTAAGATGTTTCTTGTGCTCGTTACATGAGGAAAATCCCCTGGACTTATGCTCAGTTTTGCAAAGAAATTTCAAGGAGGGAGAGAAGAGGTTCCAACCAGTTACAACTGGTTCAAGGAGTGTCCCCTCTCTCCTCCAGCACAGGCTCCAGTATGCACAAAGCCCAGCTGTCACTCTGCCCCAGACGTGGATTGGAGTCAAGCTGCAAAACACCAGAGTCATAAGCACAGAGAAATGCTCACTTTCTAGAAGTGGCATTTCTATAATAGTAATAAAAAATCCACCTACACCAGTAAGCAGGATTTCCCACTACCATTACAACCATACAAAACATGCCTACGCTACCCCTCATAAATCAGCCAGTACCCCTTAGTCATAAGGAAGGGCATTTTCAATGCAAACCTATGAGCAAGGCAGCACTCACAGCAGTGACAAACCAAATAGGCTGCTTGTCACTACCAGGACAGGCCACGCAACCAGGCACATGTCATGCCTTCTACATACATCGCACCCTGCCCGTAGGGTTAGCTAGTGACTACCCTAGGGGTGACTTACATGTAGTGAAAGGGGAGCTCTGGGACTGGCAAGTAAATTTAGATACCGGGTTCCTGTGTCAGTAAACTATGCCTGCAGGCCCTGCGCTAGCAGGCCTGGGACAGGCTTGAAAGGCTACTTCTGTGGGGGGCGCAAGCAGCACTGCAGGCCCACTAGTAGCATTTAATTTCCAGGCCCTTGGTATAGAGATACCACTGTACAAGGGACTTTAAATTAAATGTGCCAATTAGGTGTAAGTCAATCATATTAACTTTAGTAGGGAGAGCACCTGCACTTTAGCACTGATCAGCAGTGATTAAGACCTCAGAGTCCTATAGCCAACAGCAAGAGGTCAGAAAAAATAGGAGGAAGGAGGCAAAAAGTTTGGGAATGAACCTGCAAAAAGGGCCAGGTCCCACACTTTCACATTTATGTGACACAGGACAATGGCAGAAATACACTGTTGGTGTTGGCTAGTAAATGCCCACTTTCTAAAAGTCAAAAGAAACAAATGAGGTTGGTTTCGTTTCAGGATCAGCAAGGCTGAGCCACAAAAATTCATGTAATAAAAAAGGTGCCAATGCTGGCCAAACTTTTTTGCAAAAAAATGTTTTAATCCGAGATCACATGATTCAATCCCTTCGTAGTCACCATACATTGTCGTGGGCTGTTAATACTGATGCATGTTTATCGGTTGTCTATTGTTAGATCATTGTGGTTTCTTCTGTTTATAACAATGAACTATATTGAATGATTTGAGAACTATATTACATAATGGGTGTTGACCACCTTGATTGACTCATGTGACCTTGGATTAAAACGATTTTTTGCAAAAACGTTTGGTCAACATTCACACCTTTTTTGTTGCACTTTCTAAATGTGGCACTTTTAAAATTGTCACTTAAAACCTGTTGTCACCATTAAAGAGAATTTAAAATTGCAATTAATTTCATTCTGAACAACATTTGCTCCTAATCTGATGTTAGCAGGTATTAAATGTAATAAGGTAGCCACGTGTTAGACTATGGGAGAGGTATGCCTTACAACAGTGAAAACGACTTTAGGAGTTGTTCAATATCAGATCATTTGAAACAAAAACACGCATGGCCTACTTTTTAGATATAAGGCACCTAGCCTAATGAGCCTTTAGGGGCATATTTATACTCTGTTTGTGCCGAATGTGCGTCAAATTTTTTGACGCACAATCGGCGCAAACCCTGCCCCATATTTATACTTTGACGTCCGACGCAGCGGGCGTCAAAGTTCCACCATGTGTGCCATTTTTTGGAAGGGGGAACCAGCCTTGCGTTAATTATATGCAAGGTAGGCGTTCCCTTCCAAAAAAAGACTTTAAGGCCTGTGCGCCTTATTTATACTGTGACGTCATTTGACGCACAGGAGGGGGAAGGCCTTAAAAAACGACGCACAGCCTGATGGGCGCCGTTTTTTAACGCCTGGGTCAGGGCAGGCGTTAAGGGACCTGTGGGCTCAGAAGGAGCCCAGAGGTGCCCTCCCCTGCCCCCAGGGACACCCCCTGCCACCCTTGCCCACCCCAGGAGGACACCCAAGGATAGAAGGACCCATCCCAGGGAAGTTGAGGTAAGTTCTGGTAAGTATTTTTTTTTGTATTTTTTTTGTGGCATAAGGGGGCCTGATTTGGGCCCCTCTACATGCCACTATGCCCAATGACCATGCCCAGGGGACATAAGTCCCCTGGGCATGGCTATTGGGCAAGGGGGCATGACTCCTGTCTTTGCTAAGACAGGAGTCATTCCCATGGGGGTTGTGCGTCAAAAAAAATGGCGCAAATCGGGTTGAGGCCTGAATTTTGCCTCAGACCTGACTTGCCCCATTTTTTGACGCCCAACCTTCATTTTCCCCTACGCCGGCACTGCCTGGTGTGAGTCATTTTTTTTGACGCACACCAGTCCGCAGCGCCGGCTAACATCATTCCATAAATAAGGTGCCCGCATGGCGCGTTGGAATGGCGTTAGCCGGCGGTAACATTTTTGACGCACAACTGCGTTGGCGCAGTTGTGCGTCAAAAAGTATAACTATGGGCCTTAAAGTCTACCTTAGGGGTGACTTAGAAGTGTTGAATAGGACGGTTTGGGCCTGGTAAAAGCTTTATTTTGCCAGAACTAATTAGCAGTTTATATCTCCACTATGTAACATAACTGAGACAGGTTTTTCAGTGCTACTTTAGTGGGTTGCACAACTAGTGCTGCTGCCTACTAGTAGCTTTTAATTTGAGGGCTTTGGTCACATGTAACACCATCTTCCAGGGACTTCCAAGTAAATTAAGTGTGCAATTAAGTAAAAGCCAATTTTATCATGTTAAGTGAGCAAACAAAAGCAATTTAGCACTGATTATCCAGGGTAAAATGCACAGAGTCCTACTTCTAACAAAACCAAGTTTAGTAAAGTAAGAGGGGGAGGCAAAAGGTTTGTGGGAATATCATGACAAAGATGAAGGTCTAACAGGGAGCAAGATGGGGATATGGACAGGTAGTATCAGGGAGCTGGAGAAGATGTAGGGATCGGCAATACAGGAACAAGAGGGAAACAGAAAGCAAGGAGAAACATGTACTACCTTGATTCTAAATACAAAATGATAAAAGGGTTCTCTCATGACCCCAGTAGAAGGATATAAAGTATCCAGTCAGAACACTATGTAACCAAAAGTGTTCCTGGGTGGGACAAACACATGAATAGGGAACAATTGAATCGAATCAAAAGTGTGCATCTGAGGCAGACAACAAAGCCAACCAATACTGTGCAAGTGGCTGACCCAAAACCCAATCTAAAGACTTGTTACATGTTTAAAGCAGTAGCTCTGCAAACTGACAGATGACATTTTCTGTAACCCAGAGCAGAGTATTGACTGGGAAAGGGGTAACTAAGTTGTTGGATCTTACCACAGCTGTTAAGCAGCTATTTATTGATATCAATATGTTCATCTTCATGACAATAATGACTGGATTAGTCAGGAATTCTTGACCATATCTTCTGACAAGAAATTAACAAAGATGCATTATTTAAAACCCAATAATTAGTCTACTTGAAAGGTAATGCAAACAAAAATACTGTGCTTAAAAATGTAACAAAATAGTCGTCATTTTTCAAGTACATTACTATATTTGCTGTGTAGAGGACTAATAGCATTACTGGACAGAAATACTCATTTATTTTAATCAACATCAAGAATATTATAATATAACTATTTGCTAATCTGTTGGATTTAGTATTCTAAGTCCCACACACAGAATTTAAATTAATCTGTACCTCTGATCATGCCTGCATCAATCATACATTTATCAATTAAAATTCCAACACTAACATCTAATTCTGGAAGTGGAATGGGGAACTTTTGAGCAGGTCCTGTCTATGTTAACGTTATAGTTCTTACAGGAAGAGCAAGACCACTAGGGAGAATTCTGATACTGCAGTCTGAGAGAGCATGGTAAATTGAATAGTCTGGTAGTACAATTTACAGGCCATTGGATTGTTACAATTAATAAAGAAATCACTAGATTTGACAAGGTAATCAAACAAGCATAGATGGATCTCTGGGATTGTGGAGATGGATAGGATATTGGTAAAGATTTCATGATGGTTAAATAGACTAACAGAAGTTTCACTAGCCTAGCTTTCAGAAGGTCCAACAAATTAGGATTCAGATCTGAGAGCATGAATCAATGCGGGCACTTCCTAATTAGGGTAGTAAGTAAAAAATGTTCTGTACACACAAAGTGTGATATCTTTTTCAAGGGCTCTCATTATACACTAGTGTAGTGGAGAACCACAGAAGTAGGTTAGGCAGTACATTCTAGGTCCTGAGAAATAACCATTGACCTGCTATAGGGCAGCTAAGGCGAGAAACATGTTGACCAACCAGCGTCCTTAAAGGCCATAATTTTCCTCACTAGTTTGTTTTTACAATTTAACAAGGGTTTCAAATCAGAATAAGGAGTACTTGATACTGTAGGAAATTGGGAGCCTGGTTGAGTGGGCAGAAACCCTGCTCAAGCAACAACCACAATTCTTGTCACGTGAAATGCAAGCAGACTGTAAATTAAACTGTGCTCAACCCTCTGGTAGCTTGGCACACAAGCAGGCAGGCTTAACTTAGATGCAACGTGCAAAGTATTTAATACATACTTCAAACAGTAATGAAAGGAAACTACACAAGAAAAATGCCACACCAATTAAGAAAATAAAGTACAATTGAATAAATTACTTGAGACCAAAATGACAAAAATCCAATTAGTAGAACTGGAGATGTGCAGTTTTAAAAATGTAACTGAAAATCAAGCGTTAAGAAGCAAAAAGCATAAACTGTGAATTTCTGGTCATGGTAGACCAGGTCAAAGACACACTTTGATGGAGTGCAAGCTATATACAGGACCGAGTTCTGTCTTTGGAGAAAGTATTTTATAAGCGTGGGCATAGAGGTTGTAGAAAGGCTGGCCTGGCTTATAGTGGGTACCTGATGTTACTTACACCTTGTGCCAGGTCAAGTTGTCCCTTATTAGTAGATTAGTAGTGTTCTAGCAGTTTAGGCTGATAGAGGTAGCTGTAGCAGAGCAGCTTAGGCTGAACTAGGAGAGATGCAAAGCTCATACCATACCACTTATATCATATAGTACTATATCATAAGAATCACAATACTCAGTGTTACCAAAAATAAAGGTACTTTATTTTAGTGACAATGTGCCAAAAATATCTCAGAGGATATACTCCCTTAGGAGGTAAGTAAAATATACCAAATATACACACAAACCAAAATCAGATAAGTAAACAGTTAGAAAAGTAGTGCAAACACTGTAGAATACAATAGGATGCAATAGGCCCGGGGCAACACAAACCATATACTAAGAAAGTGAAATGCGAACCACTTAGGGACCCCAGGCCTAGTGTAGTGTGTAGAGGGTCACTGGGAGTGTAAGAAAACACTAAGGGTGCCCAAGATACCCCACCAAAGACCCTGAAAAGTAGAAGTAAAGTTACCCTACACTCCCAGAAACACACTAAAGTCGTGATAGGAGATTCTGCAAAGACAACAACTGACTGCAAAGCACTGAAGACAGATTTCTGGACCTGAGGACCTGCAAAGAAAGGGGACCAAGTCCAAGAGTCACGAAAGTGTCCGGGGGGGGCAGGAGCCCACTAAACCCCGATATAGGGGCAAAATGGCTGCCTCTGGGTGGAAGAAGCTGAAGATTCTGCAAAAACGGAAGATGCCAGGAACTTCTCCTTTGCAAAGAAGATGTCCCATGGCGTGCTAGAGGATGCAGAGTTGTTTCCATGCAGAAAGACCACAAACAAGTCTTGCTAGCTGCAAAGGTAATGGTTGAAGTAAATGGGTGCTGCCCGGGCCCAGGAAGGACTAGGAGGTCACCCCTTGAAGGAGGAGACAGAGGGGGCGCTCAGCAGCACAGAGAGCCCATGCAAAAACAGGCAGCACCCGCAGAAGCACTTGAACAGGCATTCAAGAAATTAGCACGGCGGTCATCTCAACACTACAAAGGAGGGTCCCACGAAGCCGGTGTTTAACTCAGGGAGTTGAGCAATGCAGGACAGAGTTCTGGGGACCTGGGCTATGCTCTGCACGAACTATTCCTTGCAAAAGTGCACAGAAGCCCCAGCAGCTGTAGTTCACGCAGTACACAGGATTACTGTCTGGCTTGGGGAGGCAAGGACTTACCTCCACCAAATTTGGACAGAAGGACCACTGGACTGTTGGGGTCACTTGGATCCAGCTCTTGTGTTCCAAGGACCATGCTTGTCGAGATGAGAGGGGACTCAGAGGACCAGTGAAGCAGAAGTTTGGTGCCGCGTTAGCAGGGGGAAGATTCCTTCGACCCACAGGAGATTTCTTCTTGGCTTCTAGTGCAGGTTGAAGGCAGACAGCCCTCAGAGCATGCACTACCAGGAAACCATTGAGAAAGCCGGCAGGATTAGGCGCTACAATGTTGCTGGTAGTCATCTTGCTACTTTGTTGTGGTTTTGCAGGCACCCTGGAGAAGTCAGCAGTCGATCCTTGGCAGAAGTCGAAGAGAGAGATGCAGAGGAACTCTGGTGAGCTCTTGCATTCGTTATCTGACGAGAAACCCACAGGAGAGACCCTAAATAGCCTTTAGAGGAGGATTGGCAACTTAACCAGGTAAGCACCTATCAGGAGGGGTCTCTGACGTCACCTGCTGGCACTGGCCATTCAGAGGCCTCCATTGTGCCCTCACACCTATACATTCAAGATGGCAGAGGTCTGGGACACACTGGAGGAGCTCTGGGCACCACCCCTGAGGTGGTGATGGACAGGGGAGTGGTCACTCCCCTTTCCTTTGTCCAGTTTCACACCAGAGCAGGGGCAGTGGGATCCCTGAACCGGTGTAGACTGGTTTATGCACAGAGGGTTTATGTCCTTCAAAGCATTCCCAGAGGCCAGGAAAGGCTACTCCTCTCAGGCTCTTAACTCCTATTTCCAAAGGGTGAGGGTGTAACACCCTCGCTCAGAGGAAATCCTTTGTTCTGCCTTTCTGGCACTGGGCTGCCCAGACCCCAAGAGGGCAGAAGCCTGTCTGTGGGTTGGCACCAGCGGTAGCTGCAGTGAAAACCAGAGAAAGCTAGTTTGGCAGTACCGGGGGTCCATGCTGGTGCCTCGGGATGCATGGGATTGGCACCCCAATACCAGATTTGGCATGGGGGACAATTCCATGATCTTAGACATGTTACACGGCCATGTTTGGAGTTACCATTGTGAAGCTACACATAGGTATTGACCTATATTTAGTGCACATGTGTAATGGTGTCCCCGCACTCACAAAGTTCGGGCAAATTGCCCTGAACAATGTGGGGGCACCTTGGCTAGTGCCAGGGTGCCCTCACACTTAGTAACTTTGCACCTAACCTTCACTAGGTGAGGGTTAGACATATTGGTGACTTATAAGTTACATAAGTGCAGTGTAAAATGGCTGTGAAATAACGTGGACATTATTTCACTCAGGCGGCAGTGGCAGTCCCATGTAAGAATTGTCTGAGCTCCCTATGGGTGGCAAAAGAAAAGCTGCAGCCCATAGGGATCTCCTGGAACCCCAATACCCTGGGTACCTAGGTACCATATACTAGGGAATTATAAAGGTGTTCCAGTGTGCCAATCAAAATTAGTAAAAATGGTCACTAGCCTGCAGTGACAATTTTAAAAGCAGAGAGGGCATAATCACTGAGGTTCTGGTTAGCAGAGCCTCAGTGACACAGTTAGGCACAACACAGGGAACACATTCAGGCCACAAACTATGAGCACTGGGGTCCTGGCGAGCACAATCCCAGTGAGACTGGCAAAAACAAACTTACATACAAGTAAAAATGAGGGTAACATGCCAGGCAAGATGGTACTTTCCTACAGAGATGGGCCTGCAAATGAAATGCCACTAGTGAGCCTGCAGCACTGATTGTACCACATATTAGTGACAAAATGATTCAGTTCGTTTTTTACTACTGCAAGGCCTACCTCTCCCATATGATAACATTGGAGTTAGTTTATTGCATTTTATAAGTGTAATTTTCAAACGGGAGCAGGTAACCAGTTAATGTTTTGTGTCTCTTGAACTGTAATGAATATCCAAACGTATGGTGAAGTCAAATTTTAAAGTACAGTTTTTTTAAAGCCACATTTAGAAAATTTTTCTTTACAGCAGAAGCACACAAAGTCTGGCCAGTCAAATCTACTCAAAGGAAGATTTACTCATGGGAGGAGCCAAAGCTCCTATCTCAGTATGCTACTGAACCCTATTTTTCAGTTGATCACATAAGGTGTGAAGGCATCTGTGCTGTTCCTAATAGTTTGTCATCAAATTAATATGCCTGATGGGCAAGTTCAAAAGGTTAAAATACAAGCAGAATTGACATTTCAGGAAAGAGCAGGATTTACGGCCTCCAAATAGCAAAATGTTGAGCCAGTGCTGCAAGGCAAGGATGGTATTATTTTGCTTCAAAATAAAAAGTTCAGCATTAGAATACACTTGTTTGAATCAGAAATTAGACAATTGTCACAAATAGTTGTGGCTATGAAACTGTTCCATGAGTGTTCTGATCTTCCCCGCACCATCAGGAAACACAGAGAAGGGTAAATGTGTGTAGTTTGCCCCAATCAAAAAGTTTGACTCCCACTGAACCCTAGGCCCATTTTGCTGAGACCGTTAGATTCAAAATAGCTCAAAAATGTATTAGCTACACATCTGACTAACATTCTCAGCTCTGTACTACACTGAACCCAGGTGACTGCCTAAAGGTATGGATGTTAATTGATAAGCCCTGTTATCATCATGTCCATTTTTCTGTTTCTGATGCTTCTAGCACAGAAAAAGCATTTGATAACGTAAGCCATTTCTCTGAAGTGTTATGAGGAAGACTCAGTATCCAGGAACCCCAGTGTCATGACATAATGAATTTATAGACTCCAATAATCTGCTGGATTGCAGTCAATATGGTTTCAGAAAGTTCCATGGTAAAGAAAGGGTGCTAATAGCTGCTACACAGGAACTAAGATCCGTTCTGGATGAAGGCAGCAAGGCTGCATTGATTTTACCATACCTTTTGGCCGCATTTAACTTTTTAGCCACAGATAACTTTCTTTTCTTCAGAAAACTACTCAAGAGTTGGCTCTTTCCTTCATAACCACCTTTTTCAAACAACTATGAACTGCATATGCCTATGTGGATAAATATTTTTTCAGATTATATGTATATTTCTATTTATTTATAGTTTCTTTGGAAAATATGTATTGCTACTGTCATAACAATAAAATACACACGCACTCTTTAAACCTGTCTGACTAAGTATTTTTTTTTACCCATGATTCTAATTATGTATTGTATGTGCATATGTGTGTGTATTCATGTGTGTGTGTATATATATATATATATATATATATATATATATATATATATATATATGTGCATGTATGTGTATATGTTGTTTCTGTGCTTGGCATGTTCGTGGATCATTGCATGGCTCCTGGTTTTGGGTTGTTATTCTAGATATCTATGAATTCCTGCTCTCATCTTATCACACTTATCTACTCATCACTCTTATGTCACGTCTCTATCAAACTATCCTCCATTCTCACTCTGACTCATCCCAAATCCCTTCTACCACTTTCAATCTCCTAAATATCTCTGCCTAAGCTCTTCCCTCCACCTCCACATCTAACTCACCAAACCTCACTCTACCTCGGTGACCTCCCACACAACCCTACTAAATTCCCCTGCATTCATCTCACCCTGCTACTATGCTCTCCCTAACCCTTCCACATTCTCTTCCCTCCTCCACTCCCCTTTACTCATCCCAAGCCTTTGGGTTGAGTAAATGAAGGATATACTCCCAATTAACACTTCTGGATTTCTTTCCTCCTCCACCCCTCTATTACTCCAGTCAATCTAACTAACAAACTCTCATATCCGCGGCTCAAATTAACTCATAATAATACTAAAACTGTACTCATTATTAAACGATACTAATCCATCACTAATTCTTGTTGGGTTCCGGAGTAGCGTACTACTCATCGAAAAGCGCTTCAACGCCTCGTCAGGGGTAGTAAGCGCTATATAAATACGATTACAATACAATTACAATTACAATTTGATATGGTCAGTCGTACCATCTTGATTGACCGCCTCATCGCATTGGGGGTAGGAGGGTTAGCCCTAAGTTTAATAAAATCATTCCTCACGTACACCATGTCGCCATGGGGGGTTTTGTGTCAGATCACTTTTGTCTACCCTGTGGTGTGCTATAGGGATCTTCATCGAGCCCCACTTTATTTACTCTTTATGTCACACCTCTGGCTAGACTCATCAAATCCTCTGGCTTTTCTGTGATTTCATACACTGACGATACACAAATAGAGGTATCAGTTTCCAGTAATCCAGTTGCTACTACTGCCAAATTCAGCTCCTGCATGACTCAAGTACGTACCTGGATGAATAGGAACTTCTTAAAGCTGGACTCTAGTAAAACAGAAATCCTCCATCCTCGGGAATGGCATCTCATATTGGAACCCCAAGTGGTGGCCTCAGGAAATGGGATCACTTCCCATACCAGTGCAGTAAGTGAAGAATTTGGGGATGCTTTTTGACAAAAAAAAACTAAACTTTGAATATGTTAGCCTCAGCAACATTCTATGAACTAATGATAATTAGAAAGGTTTGTCCATGTATGGCCCCTTAGCTGCAATGGATGTTTTATCTAAATTGGATCATGGCAATGTACTGTACCTGGGCACAAAGAAAAGGGCTCTCCTTAAACTTCAGGTGCTTCAGAACGCAGCAGCTCGGCTTTTGATGAATATCCCGAAAGATTAATCTGCTTCTCAAGCCATTGAAAAACTTCACTGGCCTCCCATAGCAAAGAGAATAGAATTTAAACTCTTTGCATAGCCTTAAAGGCGATACACAAGATCGCCCCTTCATACATTCAGGACCGATTTATCCTATACAGACCTTCCAGAATGCTTAGATCAATAGGTAAGAACCTTTTGCTGTCTAGAGCCAAACGTGCATCCTGGGGGTTAGGAGTTTCTCTTTTAGAACAGCTCAGCTATGGAATTCTCTTCCCTGAAATTTAAAGGACTGCCCTGATCTGAGGAGTTTCAGGAAATCTCTTCAGACCTTGTTCTTTACACAAAAGGATCAGTAAACCCTGTCATTTTCTACATCTCCCTCCTGTTTACAGCGTCACAGCCAAGACGCCCATGGACAGTCGAGCGCTATATAAAACTACAAATCAATCAATCACTGTGCTTACGATCATTGGTGACCAGTTCACATCCGATTGGTTTACTGTCATCCAAATTCACCCTTCCCAATTTGAAATGACAGGGATGGGCACAATTCTTAATCGAGTAAGTGCTTTCATTGACCAGCATTAATGGGCAAGCAAAAGGCATCTATGATATTGTGATATGGAAGTGGACAGACGCACTTCATGGTTAGGGTTAGACACCTCACTCTGCAAAGAGAATTTTCTCCTCCACACCCCTTCCACCCCCCTCCCCCCTAAATCCAATTTAAATGTTATTGAACTATTCAACTGCACACTGATTTACTGGAAATCCTTATAACAACATGCCCTGCATACTGCAGAGAGCATGCTTTGTATATCTATTGTAATCTGTTTTAAGTCACTAATTGCTCTATGAAAGCAGTGATAGAGCGAACCGTAGTAATAATTTACCAGTGTTCGGACGCTGTTTAGGCCGATGAATCTTTTGACTAACTGGGAACCCTCTGTACTCTTAATCAATCAATTTCCTGAAATCAATAATCAATAACGAACATAAGCGATACCTTGATCAACATAACACTTAACAATTAATCCAGAATACATTTCGGCGAACCCTGACCTTTCAGTCAGGAATAACCACACCAGTTTATTGCAAAGTTAGTGAATTTATTTTCCTATATTAACAAAGCTAGCACAATATATATGTGTCTCAACACCAAGTGGTAAACATAAATGAACATTAATAGCTGTCAATAACGTCGAAACAAGTGTAATCTATGTAGCATTTGAATCACAAGGCATTCGATAATGGCAATGCAAAGCACTAATACGATAATCTGTAATGAGCTAATTGTATACATCTAGTCAGCATAACAAGATCTCAAATTGCATCGTGTGACATATGGAATCCTCATCTAACCTCAAATTAGCATCGGCATGTGGGACTTCATGCAAAAACAATTTATCAACATAAATTTAGAAAACTCCTAACTAGGGCTCTTATCAAAATCAGAAGTTGGTTACCTAAAAGAAACACAATGCAATTTTACAATTTTCCTTTCATATTTACCAATTACGATCAGCATACAAGGAAGCCTTCGTCTCACAGGTACCGTTGCTCGATCAGCATGGGTACCGTTTCGATCGGCATGGGACGGGGCAAAGGGGCAGGGGTGGACGGGGCAATTGCCTCACGGCGGCAAAGTAAAACTACTACTTCATGCAAAGGGACAACTCAAAGTTAAAGTCTCTAGGGCCAGAATCATTTAAAGTCTCTTTCTCTCGATTAGAGAAAGCATCAAAGTCTCGCAAAATGGCGTCGCAGCAAAGTGGGCCATAATAGCTACGAAGTCTACAAAATGGCGTAGTATCGAGCTGGTAATAGCTACTTTCTTCTCGTGCACCTGGTTTTTATAGACAACAGTTCGAATCCAGTAGGGTCTCCATTGGAGGGTTCATAGGTTAGCTTCAAATTGTCCAATCAAAAACGACAGTTCTCAAGCTTTTACTTAAGCATACATTATCCTTGGAGATGGGTACGCAAGTTGCAACATTGTCTACCAATTAGCTCACTTTCAGAGCCTCCATTGTCCGCACCTGCAAGTCGACCTTGAAGTAAAGAGAAAATATGCCAGGCTGGCACGAAACTTTAAGATATGCATGTGAACAGTTTCTGTGGAAAAGTACAGCTTCAAGCAGAAATACACGTTTAATAGCACATTGGAAAAATACGAGCATCTAAACCGTGAGACCAGGCCACTAGGCCAAAGCCTCCGCTAAAGTAATGCTAAGCTAAAGCATTTCAAACAAGCAAATCGTAGCACACGTTTATGATTATGTCGGATTAGTGCAATTCTAATACACCACGTTATATAAAGCACGCTTATAAATGTTGGCGAACTACTCTGAGGGCACATTTTGTCCCCGTACAATCTTTATTAGTTCGGTTAAAGTCACACGTGATTATTTCACACTACGTTTATGCGTTAATAGATCAAAACCTTCATTTTCTGCTTCATCAATCCCTCCTCTGATGACTACTTGTCATCACACAAATTAAGCCCACAAATTTTATTCCATTAAAATTCTGTCAGTTCTCTTTTTCCTTTTAGTTCCCCTAGTTTGCGCTTTGTATTCTTCTCCCATTCTTTTCATAATTTTCTCCTCCTTTCTTCTTTTAATTCTTTCCATAATCATTATTATTCCCCTTTTTATTCCCCAAATTCCAAATACACAAATTATAACTATTAAAATTCCCTCTATTATTTTTAACAATATTCCATTCCAAATTCCCCCAATCCAATGCCCCACTGAAGCAAGTCCTTTTCCAACCTTCTCCCACACTCCTGGTTCTTTCAGTTCCTTCAAATCTGCACTTTCTTTTGTTAGATTAGCAAGCATAGTTTTAATTTTCACACTATTGTCAGGTATATAGGTACAACAGTGTCGTGCACCAAGCATTTTGCAAACACCACCATCCTTTGCTAAAAGAATGTCTAAAGCAAGCCTATTTTGAAGAGTCATAGCTCTTTCCGCTGCAAGTTCAGCATCTATCAGGATTATAGTACCTGAAAACTTTGTCAACATGTTATCCACTATAGTAGACAACTTTCGTATTTTGATGGAATTCAGCACAACTCCCAATGAAGGAATCATGGCTCCAAATATATCACCTACCACAGCAGCTGCGGTCTCTCTTTTCTGGATACGATGGGATCCAGATGTCTTTTGAATCATCGATAGGTCATCCAGTTGATAAACCTTTGGGAACACTATACCCAAATAACATCTTCCCCACCATCCCTTTGGAAGACGATAATAGGCATTATATCCACAAATGTAATATACACCTGGAATGACAGGGTCAAGTCCGTCCATCATGAATGTCCATTTGGCCTTAAAGATAAACGTGTGTTTACACTCACTCGCTCCTACAAAAATGTTGTCATAATAAGATTCACCTCGATATATACAAAACTTCCCTACATGCCAAGCATCTAAAGCAATTTTCCCTTGTGTCTTTATTGCAGCAAAATCATAATTATCTACTGAAGTCCTCTTATGTAACTCCTTTTCCAATTTCGCCTTCATTTGCGCCCTTCTATCATCTGTGCGATCTAAAAAGCTTATTTCTACTGCAGAGAGCGAGCAGGTAAGATTTTCCCTATGAGCGTGAGCCGTTTCAAAAGGTTGCATTGGCTCGAAAAATTCCCTCATAATTTTTGCATCCCAATCTTTTGCAGTCTGGCTTAGCTGCGCTATTATAGGAACATAAGCAAAGGTAACATCATAATTTGAGTAAAAAATACTGTATGTTAGTTTGACCATAAAATCTAGACATTACTATACTATACTACATGTAATCCCGTATGTAAGGGGCATGTGGTGATATGTCACCCCTTCCTTCACTGATGTCGGTATCTGGGTACACACATAACAATCTTTCGCATCCATTGTCTCAACATATTCGATAGAAAACATTATACGAAAGCTCTTTCCTATCATGCAAGAGTCTCTCATCCAGTGCTAGCCTTTTCAATGCGGTTAGTTCAGTGACAGTAACAGGAGCAAAAGTAGAAGCCTCAATTCTCTCATTCTCAGTTTTACCACGTATTCCAAGCATAATTGCCATTACTATTAGTACACATGTAATTACCAAGCCTATACACACATATTTACAATATTTCTTTCTATTGTTTTGCGTCATGATCTGTATAGAATCAGAGAGCTAGAAGCACTTATAAATGAAACTTATTTAGCGATTCAGTTACAAAGCTGAGCGAGCGCAATGTTCACACCGTCTTCTTCAAGAGGCCAGTCACTTATCGGTTAGCAGCATTTGTCTCAATTCGGCAATAACTCAGTCTTTATCGGTTTAGCAAATGTCTCATCCGGTTTAGCAATGTCTCAGCTGGTTGTTTATTTTACGTTAGATTGTAGCAAGCAATATCATTTATCACCCCTTCAATCAACACTGTCCATAAAACTTTTCTTTTCTATTGGTATCTCTTCCTCTTCTTCGTTCTCGATGCTTAGAGATACAAACTCGTCAGTCCAATCATCATTGACTGCATATGCCCATTCTGGACCGGAGTACCTTCTGTTCGGTATCCTTTTCCTTTTCAATTTTGCTTCTCTTTTCGATTCTGCCTCGCTGGTACTTTCCTTTTTTGTCAAGTCTTTTTCTTCACTCGAGGTTGGTACCACGACAGACACTTCTTTTCTTTTCTCTTTTACTTTTGGCCTTTCTCCGTCGTTCAAACCTTCTCCAGACCTTTGTTTTACTGGTGATATACTTAGTCTCCTCTTTGCACCATGCCCATTTGATGGACCGGCGACCTTTTCTGTAGAGGTTTGAACTTTTTCGTTCTGCTCTGCCTTGTCCCCTCCTTCAGGGGAATCGATCACGTTCTCTTTTTCTTTTTCTGTATCGTCTGTTTCTGGGAAAGCCCTCTTCTGATCAGGCTCTCCTGCCTTTTCACCTTTTTCGAGCCCTTCCTCGCCGTTACTTTCGTCAGGCTCTGTATCACTTTCAGCTGCTTCAGGTTCTTTGTCACCTTCAGCTGCTTCAGGCTTTTCGCTACCCTCAGCTGCTTCAGGCTCTTTGTCACCTTCAGCTTCTCCGTCGCTGTCTGAACTTTCTCCTTGGTCTTCCCCAAGTGAGTCGGACTCTTCGTTCTCCAATAATATCTCTCTCTCTCCTGCTTCTGCCTGTCCCTTTTCAGTTCGGTTTTGTTCTGTCTCAGCACTCAGCACTGTTTTATCAGGCACTGGCAGTTTTAGCGCTTCAACTTCCTCATCTGTGGGACACAACACCTTCTTTGTGTGACTGGCGTGAATCCAGTTGGGAACCCCCGCACACTTCACAGCGGTAGTTGTCGTCAGGATCACTTGGAAAGGACCTTTCCAACGGGGTTCCAGGCACGACTTCCTCACGTGCTTCTTCACCACGACCCAGTCACCTGCTTTCAGTGCGTGTCCTGGACCTTGGATCGGTGGCAAGGTGGTCGCTTCCACCTGGTGAGAGAAAGAGCGAACCACGTCAGCCAGTCCTTTGCAGTAGTCTAACACCATATCATCTGTAATATTCAAAAGCGCGTTTGCGGGAACTGCAGGAAGTCTCATAGCCCTGCCCATGAGAATTTCGTGCGGAGACAATCCAGTTTTTCTATCAGGGGTGTTTCTCATTGACATTAGCACTAAGGGTAATGCGTCAGGCCATTTCAAATTTGTCGATGCACATATTTTCGCCATTCTTGATTTCAGTGTACCATTCATCTGCTCCACCAGTCCTGATGCTTCAGGGCGATAGCTACAATGCAGTTTCTGCTCAATGTTCAGCGCTTCGCAAAGCAACTTTATCACCTCGTTATTGAAGTGACTTCCCCTATCTGATTCTAAAGAGATCGGGAATCCGAAACGTGGTATTAACTCCCTCAACAATAGCTTGGCAACTGTAAGGCTGTCATTTCTACGTGTGGGGTACGCCTCAACTCAATCCAGTGACTAAAAATGCACACAATCACCAACACATACTTCAGACCTCCATGTACAGGCATCTCAATGAAGTCCATCTGCATTCGACTAAAAGGCCTGCTTGCCCTACCAATGTGACTCGCGTTCACAACTGTTCCCTTTCCTGGGTTCATCTGCTGGCAAGTGACACATCGATGGCAAACTGCTTCTGCAGCTTGACGAAATCTGGGGTTAAACCAATCAGTTTTGAACAATCTTATCATGGCATCTCTCCCTAGGTGAGCTTGCCCATGATAGAACCGCGCAAGCTGTGATAAGAGACTGTTTGGCAAAACAAATTTTCCCTCATGTGAAACCCATAACTCGTCTTGTCTCTTTATACATTGTGATTTAATCCAGGAATCTCTTTCATCCTCCCTGACATTATTCTGTAGTGCTTTTAGTTCCTCTATTGTATCTACGACCTTCAAGGCAAATGCTTCAGCTGGTTCTAGTTCTGGCTCACTTATCGAATTCCATTCATCTCTGAGTAATATACAGTTCAAGGCACAAAATCTTGCGACTTGATCCGCATATGCATTTCCCAGAGAAACATAGTCCTGTCCTTTCGTGTGAGCACTGCACTTTACCACTGCAACTTCAGCTGGCACTTGAATGGCATGTAACAATTCCCTTATCCTTTCCCCGTTCTTCACTGGGGATCCTGAAGAAGTCAAGAAACCTCTCTGTGACCATAGTTGTCCAAAGTCATGCACAATCCCAAACCCGTATTGACTATCAGTGTAAATGGTGACTTTCATCAATGCAGACAGTTGACATGCTCTGGTAAGGGCTACAAGTTCTGCTACTTGTACAGAATAGACTCCTTGAAGCCATCCCGCTTCCAAGACCCCTGTTACAGTGCATACAGCGTATCCTGCTTTCAAAATCCCCATCCCGTCTCTTAGACATGAACCATCAACAAAAAGGATTTGATCATTTTCATCAAGCTTAGTATCCTTAATGTCCGGTCGAGGTTTTGTGCAAAATTCAGTCACCTGAAGGCAGTCATGCTCGACGTCTTCAGCATTCTCAATTTCGGCATTTTCTCCAGGAAGCAAGGTTGCTGGATTCAACGTAGTGCACCTTTTCAGCTGCACATTCGGTGAGCCCAGAATTATCGTTTCATACCTTGTGAGTCTTGCTCCAGTCATGTGTTGCGTTCGGGATCGGGTCAAAAGTATCTCAACTGAGTGAGGGACCATGACTGTTACTGGGTGTCCCATCACTATTCCTTCACTCTGAGTGAGGCTGATACCAACTGCTGCTACGGCGCGCAAACACCCTGGGAGTGCTGCTGCGACCGGATCCAAAGTAGCCGAAAAATATGCTACTGGTCTGTTTACACCACCATGGGCTTGAGTCAAGACAGACAAAGAACATGCATCACGTTCATGGCAAAACAATGTGAAAGGCTTGGTGTAATCAGGCATACCTAAAGCTGGAGCCCTGCACATGCACTCTTTCAATTCGACAAAAGCATCCATCTCATCTCCTTTCAGCTCAATTTGATCCAAAGCATCTTTCTGGGTCAGTTTCAGTAAAGGCTTCGCTAGAGTCGAGAAGTTGGGAATCCACTGGCGACAGTAGCCCACCATTCCCAAAAACTTCCTCACTTCCTTTCTCGTCTTGGGCGGACTCATTTGAAGTACACTCGTTATTCTCTCCTTCATTATTCTCCGTGACCCCTTCTCTATCTGATGACCCAAGTATTTCACTTTCTTCTGACACAACTGCAATTTGGAAGGAGACACCTTGTGTCCATTCCTTCCCAAATGGTTCAACAGAGCAATGGTATCGGCCGTGCAGTCGCTTTCTGTCTTTGATGCAACCAGTAGGTCGTCAATGTACTGTACTAGGGTTGACTCGAATGGCAATTCTAATGCTTCCAAGTTTTTCTTTAGAATCTGATTGACTATTGACGGTGACTCAGAAAACCCTTGAGGAATTCGACACCAACTGTACACTCTGTCTAGGAATTTGAAACAAAAGAGAAATTGGCTGTCCTCATGAAGAGGCACAGAAAAGAATGCTTGTGACAAATCGATGACCGAGAACCATTCGGCATCGCAAGGGATTTGAAACATTATCACAGCTGGATTCGGCACGACAGTGCAGCACTTGACTATGATGTCATTTATTTTCCTCAAGTCCTGCACAAGTCGGACTTTTCCACTTGGCTTTATTAGTCCCATTATGGGTGAATTACATGGACTGCTTAACACTTCTTTCAGTACTCCCTGCTTTACAAATTCGTCAATGAGTTGGGCAACTTTCATGAGGGTATCTTGTGCCATGTGGTATTGTGGGGTCTGGGGAAAGGTTGCATTGGGCTTTACAGTCACTTTCACTGGTTCCACTCCTTTCATCAATCCCACCTCTTTCCCTGTCATGTCCCACACTTCCTTTCCGACTGTCTCCCGTAATTCAGCTGGAATATCTTCTTCAGTTATCATCGGGAAAAGACAAATCAGAGGATACTCTTCATCTACCGTTTCCATTTCATCCCCCTCTACACTGTCCTCTTCTTCCCCATCACTACTCGTCTGGATAGTTATTCCTTCGTTCGAACACATGATCGAACATCCCAATTTGCACAATAGGTCTCTCCCTAACAGTGCTATTGGGCTTGAGTCACATATCACAAACTGATGTACCCCTTGATAGTTACCGATGCTGACTGGTACCGGATCTGTTATTGGGTTCGTCAGGTGCCTGTTTGCTACTCCCACCACTTGAACTGTCCTCCCTGAGAGTGGCAAATTTGGTACTTCACTTCTCTTAACAGTTGAACGTGTGGCTCCTGTGTCCACCAAGAATGAAACACGATGACCCATTACTCTTCCCTCTACGTACGGACCCTTTTGATCAACTTCCAAAGATGCTGCAAGCACACAATCTCCTTCCTCTTCTGAGCTCTCACTCTCCCATACATTGTTTATTCCACTCTCACTGTGTAATGGGAACTGTTGTACTGTGCCATTTGTACTCATTACCTGACCCGAGACCTGTGGAGGAACCATCACTTGCTGCTGACTCATTGGTGCCAAAGGTATTTGCATTTGCTGATTAGGTACCATGGGTAACTGCTGTTGCATCGGCTGCATTTGCGTCATCTGCATACGAGGCATCTGCATCTGCTGCGGCTGCATAGGTTGTAATCCCTGCAATTGATTTATGGTCTGAAAATTTTGGTTTGGACCTCTCATTTTCGATCCCCTCATTGTCTGAAATGCATTGACATCATTGTTTTGCTGACCAACACCTACACCTGCACCTGCACCTTCCTGCACCACCATCGGGCACTCGCGTTTCCAATGACCGACAATTCCGCACACGTGACACGGCATCACCTTCTTCATTGCCTGCACACCCGTCACAACAGTGTTTAAATCCGGACCGTTATTCACAAAACCTCCTCTGCCTCTGCCTCTGGCCTGTGGCTGAAACGTCATATTTCCCTGCAACTGCGGCTGCGGTTGCGGTACCTGCTGTTGGAACCCTTGCATCCCTTGCAAACCTTGCAGACCTGTCTGAGCTGCTTTAAGTTGCATCATCATCACCTTCTCTTTCAGCTTTTTCTGTTTCACCTCAATCTCGTCACTACAGTATTTCGCATAATTCAAGACCTCATCAATCGGTTTCGACTGCCAGCAAATCAAATGCGACTTTATCATCTGACTTATCTCTGGTCTCAGCCCTTCCACAAATCTGAACACAAAATGAAGCATATCCTTCGCCTCGATTGTTTCCGTGCCACTGTAATTCTTGAACGCCTTCAACAACCTCTCATAGTAACTATGAATCGATTCTTTAGCCTCTTGGGCAGTTCAATCAATCTTCTGCCAATCCACATTTTTCGCGGCAACCTTCGTCTTCAAATGCTCAATCACCTTATAGTACAAGCTCATCACCATAGGTGATGGTGCACCCGTCTCCCTGTCTCTCTCTGGTTCACTTGTCGGCCAACCTACAGCTCTTTTGCAATCCTCCCACAAATCTGCCGGAACCACGATCTCAAAGAGAGTGTTCAGGTCTTCCCAGAGACATTTTGCAAGCTTCACAAACCTATCAGTCTGTTGATACCAATCAATTGGCTTCTCTCTCAGTTTGGGAAAATCATCCGTAAATGACTGAATGTCACTTCTGTGCCACGGTACATGTATTAATTTTCCCCCTGCTGTCTCCCTCATTGGTAACATGGTTACTGTCTCGCTGCTTTGTGGTCTTTTCTCATTATGCTCTGTAGCACTGTCCCTCCTCTTTTCCTTCCTCTTTACCCATCTGCTTTCCCACTTGTCTAAGCACCTCCACACTTGTGCACTCTGTAGCAATTCTCTAAGGTGTGTCTTCATGCCTGCTGACCTCATGTGTTCAAAATCTGTGGTCCCAAAATCCAACCTGTAGCTTCTGCTCAAGTGTTTCATCTTGTCTATGTCCACCCCGTTTCTGTCAGCTGCTTCCTGCAAGCTCTTGTGTACCTTGTTCACTTCCTTCGTAATCCTGGGACATAGATACCTCAGTTCTTCTTCCGTGTAGGACTCTAACCTATTTACACCCATAGTCCCTTCCACCAATTCTTGTGCTTCCATGTTCAACCTGACCCTATTCATATAGTCTTCTCCTTTCCCACTGGCTGAACTTTGTGTGGAATTTAGACTGTTGAACCACTGTGTCAGCTGTTGCGCATTTACCCCCATCAGTGTAGCATTCACATCGACTGCCATTGATGGTTGCGGCAACTTTTCAGTATTCGACGTTAGAGGTATTATCAGTGGGGGACTCGACCTCACCAGTGTAGACTGAGCACATATGGGACTAAACTCCATCAAGGATCCAGATCCATTTGGCTGAGCCGCTATAGGAGTTATCCCTGGAGTGTTCTCTATGCACTTCCTTTCTGTCCCACTCTGCAGTATTGATCCCTGACCGCTCATACCTAAGTTAGGCTGACTGTACAGAGGTACCGGTGGACCTACAGTAATGGGTAGTGATATCGCATCTGGGTTCTGTCCATTTCCCATGTTCTGAGGCATGTTCACTCCCATACTATGGGTCATCATTGCCGGCATGCCCATCTGACTCCCCGTCATCTGAGCATGTGCGTTTCCTCCCTGCATCTGCTTTTGAGGCATCATAAACTGAGTTGATTCAGCCTGTATCATTGTTGGATTGTGACCATTCTGTACTCCCCTTACTGTTTGTTCTAGAACCATTCCTCCACTGTTGTCACTGCTGTAGTACCCTGGCATCTGATAATTTTCTGCTGGTTTCAACATGGGCACATCTGGATATATTCTCCTAACCTGCGGTATCTGCGGGGTAAACAGTAAACTCGGGTCCTTAGATCCCGATGATGCTCCTGAACTCTGAGTTTCACTGTTCTGTACCGATGCCGGAGGGGCAGAACTGGTACTTGGACCTTGTCCATTCTCCGCATAAGGTGGTGGACGGTCGTTCAGCAATTGCATTATTAACTCCTCATCCTCTAACTCCTCTTCTCTTCTCAACTTTTCCTCGTCCTCTCTATCCTTGGAACACTTCCTGTCTGTCTTACAGGTAGCTTTCTTACCTGTCTCCTCTTTTTCCTTAGTAATTGCGGGAAACAATTTTATCCCCTGCAATACATCTGACCTCCACACCTTCTGTGCATTATCCCACCTAGCATCCGCTAGTGTCTTTTCTACCTTCCTCATCCTTGTTTCAAACTTATTCTTCTGTTGCTGTCTAGCCATTAATTCCCAAATCGCTAGAGCCTCAAACTGGGCTGGCCTTGGAGGCACCTTCATGTCATACATCGTGAATCTCAAATTCTCTAGGATCCTTATATTGAATGTCCCATGTATCGGGAACGCTACGCTCCCATGTTTCTCTGTCAGTTTGTGCCATTGCTTTAGCCATAGACACGGAGCTACCCCTTTTTCCTCCATTACAATGTAAGCTGGTGTGCCTTCGGGCGGCGTCTCCTCTCCTACGCTCGCTTTAATATAAGACTCCCCCTTCATCGCGCTCCTAAATGCTTTAAGGAATTTCATTTTCTCGTCTTTTATTTCACAAAGTTTATAATCAATAGGTCACTTTTATTCCACAAAATTTGTAATCAATAGGTGACTTTAATTCCCGGAATACTCTTCGCTTGCCTTTCCCCTTCCAATCGAGCCCCACGGACTGCGTCCAATCCGTGCGCGACCCTTCTCTCCAACCAACCTATCCCAGCGCGGCTCCTAGTGACGTCACACTCACACACACTGCGGCTGACAAAGCCTCGCGGCTAGCCTTCCTTCACTCAGCTCCTCTCGTAACAACTTCTTGCATGTATCGCGAGCTACCAAAAACTAAAACAGATCTGTCGGTTTACTACAGGAAGGGTAACACAATCGCTTCAGGACCTTAGGGACCTTTCACTAGCCTCGGCCGCTATTCCGTCTTTCTCGGTCCCCACGTTCGCAAGCAAATCTGACCCGCAGACCTACTCTCAACTTGTCAATGATCTATTCTAGTGCACTTAGAATCTTGTCAAAGCCCGAAGTCGAAGTTTCTTTCACTCCCTAACACACGTACCGACTCGTTGACCACGCCCGATCAACCTACTAAACCGCCCAGACCACAACATGGATCAACATACTCCGGAGTCTCTTGACCTCGCAGGGCCCGTCTCAACAACAACAACCACGTGGACCTTTTTATGCACAAAGCGCCACACGCACATGAAGTTCGACGACTTCCCTACTCTCACACTCGGAGCCGCACCTCCGCTATTTCTATGAAGTTCGACGACTTCTCTGCTTCTACACTCGGAGTCGCACCTCCGCTATCCTCTAGAAAAGGAAAAAAAAAATCCTCGCAACCTTTTCACACACCCTGCGGCAATAAGCTGTGCAAGCGCAAAACCCTAACTTCTCTCACACCATCACTAGTACCGCCAACGCTGATCTCACACCTCCGTTCTCTCCATTCGCAAGCTCCGAGATCCCGGGAAAGTCGCGGTGGACCTAGCCCATCATCATTCTGTCAATCAGTTTTACCCAAGAAAAATCTAATTCAACTTCTCAAATGGGGTCTCAAAATGCGTAACCATTAATTCAACACCATGTACTCTAATAGTACAGGGTCCCAAAAGACGAAACCATCCTCTGCTACCATCTACTGATAGAGCGAACCGTAGTAATAATTTACCTGTGTTCGGACGCTCTTTAGGCCGATGAATCTTTTGACTAAGTGGGAACCCTCTGTACTCTTAATCAATCAATTTCCTGAAATCAATAATCAATAACGAACATAAGCGATACCTTGATCAACATAACACTTAACAATTAATCCAGAATACATTTCGGCGAACCCTGACCTTTCAGTCAGGAATAACCACACCAGTTTATTGCAAAGTTAGTGAATTTATTTTCCTATATTAACAAAGCTAGCACAATATATATGTGTCTCAACACCAAGTGGTAAACATAAATGAACATTAATAGCTGTCCATAACGTCGAAACAAGTGTAATCTATGTAGCATTTGAATCACAAGGCATTCGATAATGGCAATGCAAAGCACTAATACGATAATCTGTAATGAGCTAATTGTATACATCTAATCAGCATAACAAGATCTCAAATTGCATCGTGTGACATATGGAATCCTCATCTAACCTCAAATTAGCATCGGCATGTGGGACTTCATGCAAAGACAATTCATCAACATAAATTTAGAAAACTCCTAACTAGGGCTCTTATCAAAATCAGCAGTTGGTTACCTAAAAGAAACACAATGCAATTTTACAATTTTCCTTTCATATTTACCAATTACGATCAGCATACAAGGAAGTCTTCGTCTCACAGGTACCGTTGCTCGATCAGCATGGGTACCGTTTCGATCGGCATGGGACGGTGCAAAGGGGCAGGGGTGGACGGGGCAATTGCCTCACGGCGGCAAAGTAAAACTACTACTTCATGCAAAGGGACAACTCAAAGTTAAAGTCTCTAGGGCCAGAATCATTTAAAGTCTCTTTCTCTCGATGAGAGAAAGCATCAAAGTCTCTCAAAATGGCGTCGCAGCAAAGTGGGCCATAATAGCTACGAAGTCTACAAAATGGCGTAGTATCGAGCTGGTAATAGCTACTTTCTTCTCGTGCACCTGGTTTTTATAGACAACAGTTCGAATCCAGTAGGGTCTCCATTGGAGGGTTCATAGGTTAGCTTCAAATTGTCCAATCAAAAACGACAGTTCTCAAGCTTTTACTTAAGCATACATTATCCTTGGAGATGGGTACGCAAGTTGCAACATTGTCTACCAATTAGCTCACTTTCAGAGCCTCCATTGTCCGCACCTGCAAGTCGACCTTGAAGTAAAGAGAAAATATGCCAGGCTGGCACGAAACTTTAAGATAAGCATGTGAACAGTTTCTGTGGAAAAGTACAGCTTCAAGCAGAAATACACGTTTAATAGCATATTGGAAAAATACGAGCATCTAAACCGTGAGACCAGGCCACTAGGCCAAAGCCTGCGCTAAAGTAATGCTAAGCTAAAGCATTTCAAACAAGCAAATCGTAGCACACGTTTATGATTATGTCGGATTAGTGCAATTCTAATACACCACGTTATATAAAGCACGCTTATAAATGTTGGCGAACTACTCTGAGGGCACATTTTGTCCCCGTACAATCTTTATTAGTTCGGTTAAAGTCACACGTGATTATTTCACACTACGTTTATGCGTTAATAGATCAAAACCTTCATTTTCTGCTTCATCAGCAGTCAGTTCTATGTACCTTTTCCCAGACAACTTACCTGGCTTTAAGTGTGTGGACGCTCATACTAACATTATACTGTGGCGTGTCATAGGGACCATGGGCTCATCTGCAAACAAGGGAAATGGTCCTCCCCCCCTCTGTTTGGTGAAAGACAGTGTAAGAATGCCCTCTAGCACCATGGACCTTATGCCACTGTACCTGCTACAGAAGTTAATGCTATACCCAGTCTTGAAATCATAACTGGACCTCATCAACAGAAAGGCCGTACCCATGCCTGGGAATATTGACGGTAACACTTTTCCCTTCATGTAGTACAATTGCTTAAACTGTGGAGCTGGATGACCAACGCAAGAGATGTACTACATAATTGTATCTTCAATGTGCACGCAAAATTAATAATTGAATTGTATTTCATGTACTTTACTTTCATCCAAGTTGATGCAAAATAAACTAATGAAAACAAACACTTTTGCAGTTTATGTGATGAATATCCTCGTGTTTTCATTTCTTAAGGGCAGGGCTTCAATTTATAAAAATATTTTTCGCTAGAATGAACTTTCATTTGCAAGTACATGCTTGATGAGGGTATTTATTTCATCTTATTCTACTTCATAAGGCAAATTTGTCTTAAGCTTGGAGCAAAAGTCTACACACAATCATAATATGCCTCTACAGAAAATATTAATGTTTGCGAAAGCCATCTATGTGTCTCAACTGTTGTTGATTTTCAGTAACCTATCATATTATGTACATTTGGATAACACGCACCACCCGAGTGTGTTCTCGGCTTACTCTTTCTAAACTGTACTCATTTTATTAAGATCAGGAGGATGAAAGGCTGAGTGGACTCAGAAGGACTCATGCCTGCAACCTATGCGTTTTTTAATGTGTGGGGTTTCCCGTACATGTATGTAGGGGAAACCCCAAATTCAGAGTTGCACAAGTAACCAGAATTGCTAAACTCTGTTATTTGGGGGCACATTTACAAAATGCATAGGTTTCCTTCATTGCTATTTCCATTCATTACATTTTACAATATGATTTGCTGCATGAATGATAGATGCTGCAGCTCAGTTGTTGGATCTGTGCATTTCATGTTTTTGGACAACCAAGAAAAACAATATATTCTTGCAATCAGAAGGGGCTGACAGGTGCAAAGGTGTATTATTTTTGTAACTGGCCGAGGGAGCAAAAAATTAAAGATGAAAACACTGCCTCATTTCTATTTTCCCCTACTTATTTTCATCATGGTTTTATTTCAATGATTAGCTCCTTTTGAAAAACCATGAGCGTGCCACATAAATGCCCCCTTGCTGAATGGGGAATTGTGTCTCAGAAATAGTTTTCAGTGTTTACCCAAAGGTTTGCCACCTGCTTCCACCAAAAACATGCAAGCAGGTAGAACCCACGATAAATTCAAAAAATACACTCCCACTTATAAATACAAAAACTGTGAATTGTCTTACAACTTCCTACATAAATGCTGGGGGTATAGAACTCTTAGCACAGCAAAACCTTCTGTTAAGGCCATTAAAAAATATATATATATGCTTTCTAGCACAACCCTTTTCCCATTTTTTTAAATAATATTTTGCTATGTTTTTGTTATTTTCTCAGAATCCTTAACCTTTCAGAACCTTCAGAATCCCGAGTTTCCGATGTGGGGAAACATGAAGGGAAGCCTGACCTGGAAAACGTTTGTGGGAAAAAAGTTCTGAAGGCTTATGTGCAAAGTGCCCTAAATATACTATAAAAAGGGGCTCAGCACTTACTGAGGGGTAGAGGCATGAAATCTAAATAGCTAAGGGGTTGAGTTCCCTGATGGCAGGTCCCTCTTTATACATCTGTTAAGCTCACTCATCATCAGAAAGGTACTATTTACCATCGCAGTAACAGGGACAATAGAAGTACACTCTGACGGGACATCGGGATCCCCTTTATAATAGGAAAGGGAAGCACCTTCTACACTTGACAATAGAAATGCCAAAGATCTGCTGAACAACAGTGAGCTTAATCCCTTGCAAAGCACTAAAAACAGTCCTAGAAAGAGCCTCCTGGCACAACTGCAAACCTTCTCATTCAGAGTTCACACATACGAAAAACAGCAGTGATTGTATGGGTCGTGCAGAATATTAAACCAGGATATATCTACCTCTATAGGGACCAGTATGGACAAATTACTAAACTGACGATACAAATGTATGTATTACTCTCAGAAACTAGTGCCTACTACTAAAATCCGTGTAAGGAAAACATGTTAGGATTTCTATAACTAAATTCCAGCCTCCAAACGTATTTATTGGTGATTTGTTGGGGTCACCTGCAAGCAGGACAGTTTCATAAGCACCTTAATGCACCAAACCAGTTTTGTAATGGACCACCATAATCTGTTTAAGTGCTAGCCACAGAATGGATTGCCATGATATTGTGAGAAATGTATTATGACATAAATATGTCTTAAATATCGTTGTTAGAAACACCATCCCATTGGATGTAAGTTTTTCTTTGTAGTGCCATTTTGAATAGGGCGACTTTTTTGGCTGATAATGAGGGCTTAATATTTTTGGCAGACGATGTTTAACCAATATATTCTGGTAGCATAACTAAAGGATGACTCACGCTTGCTCATCAGAAGCTGGAATCCTAGAACAGATTTTTTTACTCGGCCCCATCCTTACTGATCAAAAGACCTTGACAAACTGTGTTGTTTGTATTACGAGATTATTTTTGTAAATTCTACTTCGATAAAAGGATCTCGTTCGTTTACAAACCAGAGGCGATATTCCCATATCATTCCAGCAGTGAAAAAAGCAAAGCTAAATTGTGTAGGTTTCGGTATCCTCCTGTTTTCCCCTCGTTTGCAGTTTGACTGTTCTCCTTGAAAACTCGCTCGGAAAGTTTAAATGCCCATTGACTAATTGGGTTGTTACATGTTTCTATGTATTATTAACTCATTCTTTAGGTGAATAGGTTCAGCAGCGTTCTATCTGGATTGTTGGAGAAACGCGGTAGGTTTGAAAATGAGGATGGTTTTGGAGTAAGCCGGTGCTGCTGCGGCCCTGCTGACAAATATGCTTCTTCTTTTTTTGTCTTTTTTTCACGTTGTTAAGCATTTGCATTAGGAACGGCAATGGGGGCTACTAATGAACTCGTAAACGACTAGTTGAAGGAACTTTTGCCAAAGGATGACTTCAGCAGCACAGCCAACTTAGGGCATCATCAATTATAAGGAAATGGCGCAGCAATGGCCACAAGCTGCGTCATTTCTAAAACAGGAGGATGCTGTGTATTTACCAGAATAAGGTGTATCCCTGTGTTTTCCCCTGCGCCAGCGCTAAATCAGCAGCCTAGCGTCAACTCAGCCACCCTTGTGCTCTGGTGCAAAGGTGTCTGTGTTGTGGTGGCCATTGTTTATGTGCAGGAAGAGACACCTTCCTAGACAAAAACAATCATTAATGGTGATTTTCTCCTTCTATGTGTGCTGCAGGAAGAGCAAAAAACGAGAAGCATTTATCCTCTTTGCACCACTCTAACGTCACCGCTAGGGAGGTGTTAGTTCCTGGCACTGCCTCAGGATTACGTTTCCCTGTAAATCTGGGGCAGTGTCAAAAAGCTATGGGCGTAGCCTGGGTACACCACAGAAACACCTATTGCACGCCCCTTTGCCTCTGAAAACTGCACTGCCCATATTCACAAGGCTGCATTAAGCCACGAAAAGTGACTTAACACCACCTTGTAAATATGGAGCATGGCACAGCGATACCAGAGCGTCGCAAAAAGGGATGCTTTGGTGGTGCAAGAGGGTTGTAAAGGAGCTCCCTAGTCTTCCAGAATCCTCATTAGTTCAACTCACCACAAGGGAGCGAAGTTAATATGGTGGAGTTTAGCAGCAGCCTGGCAGGGTTCGCCATTACCCCTGAAAAAGCAGTGGTTCTAATTGATTGTCAGATGAAGGAGTCTTGTGATTCTAGGACACATCAAATAAACATCGGAAGTTCTAATTTAATATGCACCTGCCTGTTTCAGCCTTAGTTTTAGGCTGACTGGTGCCTTAAGTGGTTAAAGAGCTGGAGTACATTTCTGCCTTAGACAGTGGTAAATGGTTGGTTGGCACTAGGTCCCATATTTATGGGAAAATGACGGAGCCTGACGCTGCGCCAAAATTGGCAGAGCCGTGCTCTGTCATTTTCACAGTGCAGGGATCCGCCATAAATATGGCGCACCTCTGTGTTGTCCCCTGCGCTGGCACTAAATATAGCTGCCAGCGCCAATGCAGGCATCCTTGTACCATTGTGCAAGGATGTCTGCGTTGAGGAGTGTGATTGTTTATGTGTGGGAAGGTGTCCCTTCCTGCACATAAACAATCACTAATGGCGATTTGGCACTTCTGTGTGTGCTGCCTGCAGCACACACAGAAGTGCCAAAGTGTCATTTTCAAATGATTGTTTATGTGCAGGAAGGGAAACCTTCCTGCACACAAAAAATCATGTTGGGCATCTTGCTCTTTCTATGTGTGCTGCAGAATGGCACGTTGCTTTGGCATGCCCACAGCAACACCCATTGCACGCCCCTTTCACTGAGAGGGCTGCGTGAAGGAGTCACATTTACAAGGTGGCTTCAAGCCACAAAAAGTGTCTTTACGCCACCTTGTAAATACGGTGCAGGGCATAGCGCCACCGGAGCGCCATGAAAAGTGATGCTCCAGTGGTTCTAGGGGCTCATAAATATGCCCCTAGATGTGTAAAAATGTGCTGGGTTGGCATGAAAAGTAACAATACTTTTTACATCTCTAAACAATGGAAAATAGCCCAATAATATAACACAGCACACAATAGCTGCACACCTTAAATCTAACAAGGCATACAACAAAAAAACTGTCAAAACAATTCACAGCACAACAGTTATAGTGTGATACAGTACCCACGCAATGCAACAATAATGAAGCACAAAAACAGAACAGCATTTAACATTGGAAAACTACAACAAAATGGGACATGGCAAATATGCACATTCTTGACACAGATTGCCATCTGCTGAAACCTGCTTTCACATCACGGTGGTAAAAGGTGTTTGCGACAAGCACTGCCTTAATTAATACCAAGGCCATCTAGTAGTGCCAGCCAAAACTGTTTTCTCATCTTCTTCGTCATGATCTATAACAAGTTACAATGGACATGGAGGTGGGGTGAATAAATGGAAGCATGCTAATTTCTGTTGACATCACCAAAATGTACATCGAATATCACACCAATTTAAGACAAAACATCAATATTGTGTTAAAATATAAGGCAAGAAAGGATGAACTGGTTGAAAAACAAAACGAAGTCAATGGAATGAATCATTGAAAAAGCATTGTGGCACTTGCCTGAGTTTGATCAATTTAACCTAGGAAATCAACATGCTATTTTATGTTTTTTTTACCATTTGTATAGCTACAGAGTGCTTTCAGAATCTGAGAGCCCTTTAGAGTTCATGGGTTCTCGTTGAGCAGAGAGAAAATGGTCTGTTTAATTTATATTTGGTTGTGTTTTGTATAGTCTAGAGAAGTGTTGTTTTCGATAATGGCCGGCGAGGTAAGAATAAACTATTGTATTGTTCAGTGTAGGCTTTTTTGTATAGTATCCTGCTAGACACTATGATGGATCTGTGTGCAGTATCACATGTATGGATGTGTGTACCTGAGGAGACATGTCCATTTGTTTTTTTCTGCTGTTGCATGTGGTTGTTCGTTGCACAGGCTAAGTGGCTATAGTGCTTAGTGACTGCTTTGCATATTATCTACTTGATACAATGCTATGAAAATGTGGATGTGATCATTTATCCAGGATGGTTGATATGCAGAACGGTGAGATGATATGGAGGAGCCTTGAAGCAGTGTTGTGCGAATGAGTAGTGTGCAGTGTGTACCATTGGTGTAGTTCAATGTCAGTGTGATTTGATATGGATATCCCATTAAGGCTGAAATCCCTTCCAAAATGACAGTTTAGGGTAATGTTTGAAGGAACCTTAGGAATGGATGAATTTAAATTGACACCAACTCAATGGATCCAAGATGGAGTTGATATTGTATGGAGGAAAGGCATCATCCTCATCATCCTATTGTAGGAGGCTCTATATGTAGTGTACAATAACGATGCACACTGTGTGTAGAGTCTGGGAACACCACCTTGGTTTACAGAGGTAAACACTATACCACCTAATGTTCTAATTGTTATGGTAACTTGGTCCAGCAGTTAGGCTAATCTTGGAGATGTGCTAAGCATTTGTTGTATTCACAGTATCAAAAAAACGAGAGACACACTCAAAAGAATAACTTGAGACAAATTTACAAAAATACTTCAGATTTTTATAAAATTTTTAAGACCAAGATCATAAACATTGGGAAAGTCCTTTTTAAATTATGATTTTTCAAAGTTTAGAAAATGTCTTGTTTCTGTGCTTAATCATGCACCGTAGGAATCAATGAGAGACAACTTTAAAAATAAAATGCATATAAAATCAGGCAATGTGTTCACCAATGTCTCCTCTCGGTTTTACGTTGAGGTAGTCAGTGGGCCCTTTGGGAGGTAGTCGGTGGGCCAGCTGGAAACTTTTGGTTCCCGGATTCTGTGGGAACAGCTACAGAAAGTCTTTGGAGCTGGCGCAGGACTACTGCCGGGGACCACTTGGAAAAGCACTGCACAGGTGGACTTCAAGGTGAGTACGGAGGTACCTCTTGGAGTGTCAAGGTCGCAAGGGGTGGGGGACCTTTAGAATAGAGCTGGATCTCTGGTGCAGGGCTCAGGGAGGGCAGGTGCAGAGCAAATTTGTGAGCCAAAAGCTGTGAGCAAAGGTGGCCTTGGAAGCAGGAGGTAGGTCACTTTGAGGGTCACTTGCAGGTTAACAGGGCCACTCTGGTGGGTAGTTCTGGTAGTTTCTGATGTCACCCCAACTGGGGCTTTCTCCTGGTTCTTTTGAATTAAGGAGTGCACTGTCCTTCTGGGTGTCCAACCTTGGGGGTCCAGGCTGCAGTGCCAACAAACTTGGCATACTTACAGAGTTTGTCCTATGGGTACATTGGGTAGATTTTGGTCTGGTTACATCTGGTTCCGTGGACAGCAGCGGGTCAGTGAATTTTACTTCACTGCCTTTTGGGATGAGTGAGAAAGTAGCCTCTTTCAAGCATGGTTACCCACACTTTTGGCCTGTTTATGAGTGTGTGTCAGTGTGTTGTTACTCTGTCACTGGGATCCTGCTAGACAGGACCACAGTGCTCATAGATAAAAACCTATATGTCAGTGTGTTTTGCCTGTCTCACTGGGATCCTGCTAGCCAGGACCCCAGTGCTCATAGTTTGTGGCCTAATGTGTGTGTTGTCAGTAGTGCTTGATTGTGTCACTGATGCTCTGCTAACCAGCACCTCAGTGCTTATACTCTCTCTGCTTTTAAATGTGTCACTGTAGACTCGTGACTTCATTTACCAATTTCAATTGACCCACTGGACCCCCCTTATAAGTCCCTAGTATATGCTACCTAGGAGCCCAGGGCATTGGGGTTCCAGGAGATCCATATGGGCTGCAGCATTTCTTTTGCCACCCATTAGGAGTTCAGACAAACCCTTGCACAGGCCTCCCATTGCAGCCTGCGTGAAATAACGCACACATTATTTCACAACCATTTTCACTGCACTTTAGTAACATATAAGTCACCTATATGTCTAACCCTCACTTGGTGAAGGTTAGGTGCAAAGTTACTAAGTGTGAGCCCCCACATAGTTCAGGGCAATTTCCCTGGATGTTGTGAGTGTGGGGACACCATTACACACGTGCACTGCATATAGGTAAATACTTATATGTAGCTTCACAATGGTAACTCCGAATATGGCCATGTAACATGTCTAAGATCATGGAATTGTCCCCCCATGCCAAATCTGGTATTGTGGTGCCAATCCCATGTATCATCGGGGCTCCAGCATGGTCCTCGAGTACTGCCAAACTAGCTCTCTGGGGTTTTCACTGCAGCTACCGCTGCTGCCAACCCACAGACAGGCTTCTGCCCTCCTGGGGTTTGGGAAGCCCAGTCCCAGGAAGGCAGAACAAAAGATTTCCTCTGAGAGAGGGTGTTACACCCTTTCCCTTTGGAAATGGGTGTTGAGTGCCTGGGAGGAGTACCCTCTCCTGGCCTCTGGGGATGCTTTGAAGGGCACAGATGGTGCCCTCCTTGCATAAACCAGTCGACACTGATTCAGGGATCCCCCAGCCCCTGCTCTGGCACAAAACTGGACAAAGGAAAGGGGAGTGACCACTCCCCTGCCCATCACTACCCCAGGGGTGGTGCCCAGAGCTCCTCCAGTGTGTCGCAGACCTCTGCCATCTTGAATGCAGAGGTGTAAGGGCACAATGGAGGCCCCTGAGTGGCCAGTGCCAGCAGGTGACATCAGAGACCTCTCCTGATAGGTGCTTACCTGACTAGGTGGCCAAGTCTCCTCTGAGGGCTATTTAGGGTCTCTCCTGTGGGCTTCTCATCAGATAACAAATGCAAGAGCTCACCAGAGTTCCTCTACATCTCCCTTTGTGACTTCTGCCAAGGGTTGACCGCTGACTGCTCAAGGACGCCTGCAAAACTGCAACAAAGTAGCAAGAAGACTACCAGCGACATTGTAGTGCCTAATCCTGACGCCTTTCTTGACTGTTTCCTGGTGGTGCATGCTCTGGGGGTTGTCTGCCTTCACCCTGCACTGGAAGCCAAGAAGAAATCTCCTGTGGGTCGATGGAATCTTCCCCCTGCTAATGCAGGCACCAAACATCTGCTTCACCGGTCCTCTGAATCCCCTCTCTTCGTGACGAGCGTGGTCCCTGGAACACAGGAGCTGGATCCAAGTGACCCCGACAGTCCAGTAGTCCATCTGTCCAAATTTGGTGTAGGTAAGTCCTTGCCTCCCCACGCCAGATAGTAATCCTGTGTACTGCGTGAACTGCAGCTGCTAGGACTTCTGTGCACTTTTACAAGGAAGCCTTCATGACAAGCACAGCCCAGGTCCCCAGTACTCCGTCCTGCATTGCTCAACTCACTGAGTTGACCACCGGCATAGTGGGACCCTCCTTTGTAGTGTTGAGACAACAGCTATGCTCAGTTTTCTTGAACCCGTGTTCAAGTACTTCTGCGGGTGCTGTCTGCTTCTGCATGGGCTCTCTGTGTTGTTGGGTGCCCCCTTTGTCTCCTCTTCCAAGTGGCGACCTATTGGTTCTCCCTGGGCCCAGGCAGCACCCTTTTTCTTCAAGTGCATCCTTTGCATCTACCAAGGCTTGTTTAGGGTCTTTCTGCGTGAAAACAACTCTGCGTCCTCCAGCATGCCGTGGGACATCTTCTGTGTAAAGGAGAAGTTCCTGGTGTCTTCTGTTGTTGCAGAATCTTCAGCTTCTTCCACCTGGAGGCAGCCATTTTTCACCTTCATTCGGGGTTTAGTGTGCTCCTGCTCCCCCTGGACACTTTCGTGACTCTTGGACTTGGCCCTTTTCCTTTACAGGTCCTCAGGTCCAGGAATCCGTCTTCAGTGCTTTGTAGTGAGTTGTGGTCTTTGCAGAATCTCCCATCACAACTTTAGTGTGTTTTTAAGGAACTATGGCTACTTTACTCCTACTTTTCAGGGTCTTGGGGTGGGGTATCGTGAACACCCTTCGTGTTTTCTTATACTCCCAGTGACCCTCTACACACTACACTAGGCCTGGGATCCCTAAGTGGTTCGCATTCCACTTTCTTAGTGTATGGTTTTTGTTGCCCCTAGGCCTATTGCATCCTATTGTATTCTACAGTGTTTGCACTACTTTTCAAACTGTTTACTTACCTGATTTTGGTTTGTGTGTATATTTTGTGTATTTTACTGACCTCCTAAGGGAGTATATCCTCTGAGATATTTTTGACACATTGTCACTAAAATAAAGTACCTTTATTTTTAGTAACTCTGAGTATTGTGATTCTTAAGATATAGGGGGTTATTCTAACATTGGAGGAGTGTTAATCCGTCCCAAAAGTGACGGTAAAGTGACGGATATACCACCAGCCGTATTACGAGTTCCATAGGATATAATGGACTCGTAATACGGCTGGTGGTAAATCCGTCACTTTTCCGTCACTTTTGGGACGGATTAACACCTCCTCCAAAGTTAGAATAACCCCCATAGTGCTATATGATATAAGTGGTATAATAGGAGCTTTGCATGTCTCCTAGTTCAGCCTAAGCTGCTTTGCTATAGCTACCTCTATCACCCTAAGCTGCTAGAACACTACTAATCTACTTATAAGGGATAACTGGACCTGGCACAAGGTGTAAGTACCCTCAGGTACCCACTATAAGCCAGGCCAACCTCCTACACTGCACCAACCACGTTTTGCACCTCCTTTGTTCCCGTGTCCTGGGACTCCAGTGGGTGCTGCCTGGCATCCTGAGGGCTCTCTGAAGTTCTGAGAGCCCCCTCTTCCTCCTCACACAGAGTTGAGGCCTCCAGGACCCTCCTGGGTCCAGCCAGCGCCATTTTGATGCAAAACACAACTTTGTTGTAACCAAGACTTGTTGGCTACTTCCAACACAAAATCACATCTGCATCCATATTCACATCCTTTGTATCACGCAGGAACCCGGTGCCATCTTCCTAGGGTGCATTCCTGCAGTCTTCGACTAACTGGGGACTCTTCTTTTGCACCCTCTTTTGGGTTGGCAGGGGTTCCTGTCCTTCCTGGAACTTCTTTCGACTTCTGTACTTGGTCCCCTTCCTTTGCAGGTCTTCAGGTCCAGGAATCCAGCAGTTCTTGTTTGTAGACATGGTTTGTTACTGCAAAATCCCAATCATGTGGTGTAGTGTGTCGTAAGGAAACTTGTAGTACTTTAATCCTGCTTTTCTGGGCTGTGAGGTGGGGTAATTTACTTACCTTTACTGTATTCTTACTCTCCCACTGATATGCACACACTACACTTTTCTAGGGGGGAATTTGTTATTCGCATTCCACTTTCTTAGCATTTGGTTTGTGTTGCCCCTAGACCTATTTTCTCCCATTGCATTCTATAGCATTTCCTATTGTTTGCATTGTTCTATGGCTATTTACTTGTCTAATTTTGGTGTCTAGTGTATATATTGTGTATAATACTTACCTCCAGAAGGAGTATTGTCTCTAAGGTATTTTTGGTACTGTGTCACCCAAATAAATACCATTAATTTTGGTACCCTTACTTGTGTATAAGTACTGTGTAACTATAAGTGGTATTGCATGAGCTTTGCATGTCTTCTAGTTCAGCCTAAGCTGCTCTGCTATATAGCTACCTCTATCAGCCTAAGCTGCTAGAACACTACTACATTTCACTAATCAGGGATTACTGGACCTGGTATAAGGTGTAAGTACCCAAGGTACCCACTACAAACCAGGCCAGCCTCCTACAGGTATTTGATTGCAAAGAGTGATGCATTCACTGTGGAAGGAGATCCTCACGGTTTTTAGATGAGTGGAGGTCCTCTGGGGATTTGTGGATTCTGTCCGATGTCTGAGCAAACCCTCAGTGGCAATTGTCAAGTCCTGGGTGCAGCAGGCAGGGTTTGGCACCTTTTTCTTGGTGCAGCAGGACTTCAGTTCTCGCTCCTTGGGTCTTATTTGTTGCTGGTCTTCTTATTTCCTTGGAATCTGATCTGCAGGTCTAGGCGTACCCACTAAAAACTGTATTTACCGGGCATTTAGGGGAGTACCTAGTAGTGACTAATGGGTCATCTACAGTAGGGTGGCTACACCCATTATGTGACCACTTCCTCTTGGCAGAGTTCACTTTACTATCACTGATTGGCTATTTTCCTACCTTGCACGATGGGGGAAAATGAAATGGAGGGGTCACCTTGCATGCAGCACCTTAGGGGCGGTGCAAGCTGGGGGTGGCCACTCCTCCTGTCCTTTGTGCATTTTCCTGCCATTGCTCCTGCCAAAAGGGGGGATTTGCAATGGGGCAGCCATGTGCTGCTTTGAGAGGGTTTCAAAGGCAGTAAGCCGTTTGAAGCTCGCTAGCAAGGTAGTGCACATTCCTGGGGGAGGAGGTGGAACACTTCCACCCAGGAAGGGCTTTCATTCTGCACACAGAGAGCAGGGGCTCTAACTCAGGGTTCCTGAATCTTGTCTGATGGTGGCAATGCTAGTTGTGACCGGCCAGCAACCATGCCAGGGTTAGTTAGCTTTGCAGGGGTCACTTCTAAGGTGCCCCTGGGTAAATCTTGCAATAAATCCAATACAGATACCAGCTTGGATGTATCATTCTGAGTTGTTTGATACCAAACACCCCAGGGTTCAGACTGGCCATCATGTAGCTGTGAAACTTGTACTGACCAGTGATCACAACATGCGTTTGGCTGCTCTGTTCACTTACTTTATCCCAGATTTGGCAAGGACACTTTAGGGGCATATTGCATCTATACCCACACATACCATATAGTGTACCCTGCCTTGGGATTCAAAGGCCTGCCAGAGGGGTGACTTACCTGTATTGCATGTAGTGTAGTGCTATGTCAAGTTTATATTTTGAGATTGCACCAGGACATAGTGCTGGGTGCATCTGGATGCATGGCCCTTGAGGGTGGCATAATCTATGCTGCTGCCTTCAGGGGCGTACCCTTAGTACCCTATACCTAATTACCATTGGCCAGGGCCTCATACTGGCATCTGAAGGTGTAGCCAATTGTGCCAATGCATCACAACAGTTTTGGGAAAGAGATCTGGCCAACGGAACCTGGTTAGCAGGGGCCCGGGGTACTAACAACTTTGAGACCACATCAAATACCAGGCAAAAGTGGGGGCCTTTTCTCACATTACACCCCAAAACGAAACAGGATGTGACTACTCTTTCCCTACTGAGTCGTCATCATCTGAGTGCAAGAACCTGGAAAGGCCATGTGCATTGGCATGTGAAGTCCCAAGTCTGTGCTCCACTTGAAAGTCCAGTCCCTGTAGGGATATAGACCACCTAAGCAGTTTAGGACTTTCACCTTTTCTTTGAAATGGAGTCTCTGGTTGGCAGTCAGTTTGCACTCTGTCCAAGCAGGAACCCTCACTGTAGTCAGGCTATGGGAGCTACACTCCTAAGACAACTCATGCTTACCCCCTTGGTAGTTTGGCACAAGCAGTCAGGCTTATCTCAAAGGCAATGTGTAAAGTATTTGTACCAACACACACAGTAATACAGTGAAAACACTACACAATGGACACCACACCAGTTTAGAAATATAGGCAATATTCATCTAAATCAAACGAGACGAAAGCAACAAAAATCAAACATACACAAGTCAAGATATTAATTTTCAAAAGAATAGATTCTTACTCTATAGAAAACAATGGAAACATTGTTTTTACACAAAGTACCTGGTGTGTGCCAAAAATAAAGCCCCACGGATGAGCGTGTTTAGGAAAAGTCAGCGATGTGTCAATTCCTTACTCCCAAGTGAGACCGTGCGTCATTTCTTCTCTGGTCGGGTAGGCGATGCATCATTTTTCTCACCCGCATGAGAGCGATGCGGTGATTTCTGGACAGTGCACCTCAGATCCATGCAGGTTCACGATCGCAATGCGTGGGAAATCAGGTCGCACGGCGATAGAAAAAATGCACTGCGTGTCCATCATTTTCAGCAGCCGCGAGCGGGTGTTGCGTCATTACTCCAGCTGCGATGCAGGTGATGAGTTGATTTTCCTGCTGCGATGCAGGTTGTGCGTCGATTTCAGCCACAAAGCGGGTGGTGTGTCCATTTTCGATCGCGTTGCAGGTGGTGCATTGAAATTTTCCCAGCACGGCTTCCAATGCCTGAATTTCAGTCATTGCTCTACCAACTTCACCTTTCAAGGGCCCAGGTACAGGATCGGGCACCACTTGGCAGGGCAGGAGTCTCAGCAGAGAGTCCAGGTGCTGGCAGAGGGAGTCCTTGGTGGCACTGAGACTTCAAAACAGGAGCCAAGCTCAGTCCAAGCCCTTGGAGATTCCTCACAAGCAGAAATATACCACAAAGTCCAGTCTATGTCCCCTTTCACAGCCAGAAGCAGTAACTGCAGGATAGCCCAACAAAACACAGTGACAGGAAGGGGCAACACTTCTCCTCAGCTCTTCAGTTCTTCTCCTTGGCACAGGTCCCTCTTGGTTCCAGAAGCAAATCTAAAAATCTGGGGTTTTGGGTACACTACTTATACCCCTTTCTGCTTTTAAAGTAGGCAAACTTCAAAGTAAAGTCCCAATTTTTCTCAAGATCCTACCTTGCCCAGGCCTGGGCCCAGACACACACCAGGGGGTTGGAGACTGCATTGTGTGAGGGCAGGCACAGCCCATTCAGGCGTAAGTGACTACTCTTCCCTCCACTCTAGCCCAGATTGCTCATCAGGATATGCAGGCTACACCCCAGCTCCCTTTTGTCACTTTCTAGAGGGGATTCACAAACAGCCCAACTGCCAGTCTGACCCAGACAGGGAATACACAAGCAGGCAGAGTTACAGAATGGTTTAAGCAAGAAAAGACCCACTTTTTAAAAGTTGCATTTTTTAACAGACAATTTAGAAACCAACTTCACAAAAAAATGTATTTTTAAAAAGTGATTTAAGAGATCTCAAACTCCAGATCTCTATCTGCTCTCAAACAGAACGTTCAGGATATGTAAAGGCAGCCCCCATGTTATCCCATGAGAGAGATAGGCCTTGCAACAGTGAAAAACAAATTTAGCAGGATCTCACAGCTAGGCAATGTAAAACACATCAGTACATGTCCGACCTTTAACATACACTGTACCCGGCCCATGGGGCTACAAAGGGTCCACATTAGGGGTGCCTTACATGTATAAAAAGGGAAGGTGGGTACACTTGCCAGGTCAAATTGGCATGTTAAAACTGGACACACAGATGGTGCAGTGGCAGGTCTGTACCATGTTTACAGGGCAACTCATGTGGGTGGCACAATCAGTGCTGCAGGCCCCTTAATAGCATTTGATTTACATGCCCTGGGTACTTCTAGTGCACTTCACTAGGGACCTACTAGTAAATCAAATATGCCAATCATAGAAAAGCCAATTACACATACAATTTACACACGGGTCACTTGCACTTTAGCACTGGTCAGCAGTGGTAATGTGCCCAATTTACTCAGGGGTCACTTGCACTTTAGCACTGGTCAGCAGTGGTAAAGTGCCCAGAGTTCCAAAAACAGTAAAAACTGAGTCCAACACACAGTCAAAATATGGGTAGCAGAGGCAAAAGAAGACAGGGGAGACCACACCAAGGATGCCAGGTCTCACATGTATCCCCCAGCTGACAGTGGGGAGAACTACCCAACCTCATGGGAACTGTTTTCACTAAGGCAGAAGAATCTGGACAAAGCAACAGCATTGGAGTACTCTGTTCCAGGGTGGCGTTCCACCTTAAAGTCTATTCCCTGTAGGGAGCTAGACCACTTCAACAGTTTTGAGTTATCACCCCTCATCTGCATTAACCATCTGAGGGGCCTGTGGTCTGTCTGAACCCTGAAGTGAATCCCAAACAAGTAGGGTCTCAGCTTCTTCAGCGCTCAGGCCACAGCAAAAGCTTCACAATCAATTGCATTCTACCTATGTTCCTGGGGTAGTAACCTCCCACTTATGAAGGTTACTGGCTGGTCTAGGCCCTCTTTATTTAGCTGTGACAACACTGCTCCTACACCATACTCTGAAGCATCAGTCTGCACAACAAATTCTTGAGAGAAGTCAGGTGCTTTCAGCACAGGTGCCATGCACATGGCTGCCTTCAGGGCATCAAAAGCTGTCTGGCAAGACCACTTTCTTTGGTTGCTTCTTGGAGGTTAACTCTGTTAAGGGAGCAACAATGGTGCCATACCCCTTAACAAACCTCCTATAGTAGCCTGTGAGACCTACGAAAGAAGGCTCTCACCTCAGTCTGAGTCTTGACTTACAGGCCCTAGGCACCTCTAGTGCACTTTACTAGGGACTAGTAAATCAAATATGCCAATCATGGAAAAGACAATTACACATACAATTTATACAGGGAGCAATTGCACTTTAGCACTGGTCGGCAGTGGTAAGGTGCCAGGAGTACCAAAATCAGCATAAACAAAGTCCAGCACACAGTCAAAACATGGGAAGCAGAGGCAAAAGAAGACAGGGAAGACTACGCCAAGGATGCCAGGTCAAACACCTTTCATTTGTTGCAACTATCTGAGAGGCCTGTGACCTGTCTGAACTATGAAGTGAGAGTCAAACAGGTATGGCCTCATCTTCTTCAAGGCCATGACCACAGCAAAGACTTCCCTCTTTATGGCACTCTCATTGTTCCCTATGGAGTAGTCTTCTGTTGATAAAAGGAACAAGCTGGTCATGCCCCTCATCATTATTCTGGGCTAGGATCCCTCCTACCCCCAGTTCCAAGGCATCTGTTAGGACAATAAACTGCCTGGAGTAGCCTGGAGCTTGTAGGACTAAACAAAAGTACATAGAATTCTTCAGCGTGTCAAAGGCCCTTTGACAGCTCACTGTCTAGTTAACCTTTCTGGACATTTTCAATTCTGTGAGGGGGGCCACCATGGCACGATAATTCTTTACAAATCTCCTATAATTCCCAGTCAAGGGAAGGAATAACCTGATCTGAGTCTGGGGTGTGGGAGCTTCCCAAGCCAGAATGGTCTGGATCTTGGATTGGAGGGGTTGAAATTGTCCTCCACCAACCAGATGACCCAAGTAAACAACATTACCCTACCCTATCTGCCACTTATTGGCCTTGAGAGTGAGGCCTGTCTTTTGGAAAGCCTCAAGCACTTTTCTCAGGTGGATCAGGTGATCCTGTCAGGTGGAGCTATAGACAGCTATGTGATCTAAGTAAGCTGCACTAAAGGACTCCAGCCCAACAAGGACTTCATTCATCAACCTTATGAAGGTGGTGGGGCATTCTTTAGTCCAAAAGGCATCACAGTAAACTGATAATGCCCACTAGGCTGTTGCATTTATGCTGAATTAAGTTTTTGGGAATTTGTCAACGTTAGCAAATCAAGCGAGTCAAGCAACACAGGTTATTAAATGTTTAGAGAGGAAAGTGCATGTTTACATGCAGCTTTTTGTTGGGCCTAGTTTTCACTCATACTTGTAATTTAATTTAATTAATAACTGCGGGCTGTGCGTCGAAGTTTTGCTCTCACGGCAGGTGTCGCGTCGATTTCTCCTCTGGAGGTCGGGCGGCGTTGTCCTTGCAAGGCCGTGCGTCGAAGTTCCGGTCGTCCCGAAGGCGTCGCGTCGATCAGCGTCAGTGTGCGGCATTTTTCTCGCCGCAGAACAAGCTGTGCGTCGAAAATTTCATAGCACTAAGCGTCCAAGTGAAAAAGAGAAGTCTTTTTGGTCCTGAGACTTCAGGGAACAGGAGGCAAGCTCTATCCAAGCCCTTGGAGAGCACTTTCAAAGCCATACTAGAGTTCAGCAAGGCAACAGGCCAACAGCAAGGCAGCAGTCCTGTGTAGAAAGCAGACAGGTGAGTCCTTTGAGCAGCCAGGCAGTTCTTCTTGGCAGGATGCAGTTTCTGGTTCAGGTTTCTTCTCCAGCAAGTGTCTGATGAGGTAGGGCAGAGACCCTGTTTTATACCCAAATGTGCCTTTGAAGTGGGGGAGACTTCAAAGAGTGGCTAAGAAGTGCACCAGGTCCCCTTTCAGTTCAATCCGGTCTGCCAGGGTCCCAGTAGGGGGTGTGGCAGTCCTTTGTGTGAGAGCAGGCCCTCCACCCTCTCAGCCCAGGAAGACACATTCAAAATGCAGATGTATGCAAGTGAGGCTGAGTACCCTGTGTTTGGGGTGTGTCTGAGTGAATGCACAAGCTGTCAACCAAGCCCAGCCAGACGTGGATTGTAAGGCACAGAAAGATTTAATTGCAAAGAAATGCTCACTTTCTAAAAGTGGCATTTCTAGAATAGTAATATTAAATCCGACTTCACCAGTCAGCAGGATTTTGTATTACCATTCTGGCCATACTAAATATGACCTTCCTGCTCCTTTCAGATCAACAGCTGCCACTTCAACAATGTATGAGGGCAGCCCCAATGTTAGCCTATGAAGGGAGCAGGCCTCACAGTAGTGTAAAAACAAATTTAGGAGTTTTACACTACCAGGACATATAACTACACAGGTACATGTCCTGCCTTTTACCCACACAGCACCCTGCTCTAGGGGTTACCTAGGGCACACATTAGGGGTGACTTATATGTAGAAAAAGGGGAGTTCTAGGCCTGGCAAGTACTTTTAAATGCCAAGTCGAAGTGGCAGTGAAACTGCACACACAGGCCTTGCAATGGCAGGCCTGAGACAAGGTTAAGGGGGCTACTTAAGTGGGTGGCACAACCAGTGCTGCAGGCCCACTAGTACCATTTAATCTACAGGCCCTAGGCACATATAGTGCACATTACTAGGGACTTATAAGTAAATTAAATAGTCCAATCAGGTATGATCCAAAGTTACCATGTTTAAAAAGGGAGAGAGCATATGCACTTTAGCACTGGTTAGCAGTGGTTAGCAGTGGTAAAGTGCGCAGAGTCTAAAAGCCAGCAAAACAGGGTCCAAAAAGTGGAGGGAGGCAGGTAAAAAGTTAGGGGTGACCACCCTAAGGCATGTCAGGTCTAACATGTGTCCCCCCCAGCTGAAAGTGGGAAGAGCTACCCGACCTCCTGGGAGCTCTCATTGCTAAGGCGGAAGTATCTGGAGAGACCATCAGCATTGGTGTGGTCAACCCCTTGTCGATGCTCCACCGTAAAGTCCATCCTCTGTAGGGAAAGTGGACCATCTCAAGAGTTTTGGATTCTCACCCCTCATCTGCATGAGCCATCTGAGGGGCCTGTGGTCTGTCTGAACCCAGAAGTGAGACCCAAACAGGTAGGGTCTGAGCTTCTTCAGTGCCCAGACCACAGCAAATGCTTTTCTCTCAATAGCACTCCACCTTTGTTCCCGTGGTAATAGTCTTCTGCTAATAAAGACTACTGGTTGGTCTGAGCCCTCCTCATTCAGCTGTGCTAGAACAGCCCCTATGCCATGCTCTGAAGCGTCTGTCTGCACAATAAATTCCTGGGAGTAGTCAGGGGCCTTAAGCACGGTGGCCGTGCACATGGCTTCCTTCAGAGAATCAAAGGCTTTCTGACAGGCCTCTCTCCAATTCACCAAACTAGGTTGTTTCTTGGAAGTGAGTTCTGTCAAGGGGGACACAATGGTACCATAGCCCTTGACGAACCTCAGTCTGAGTTCTAGGTGGTTGCCAGGCCTTGATAGTTTCAGTCTTGGCCTGGAGTGGCTGCACCCTGCCACCACCTACTAGGTGTCCCAAGTACACCATGGAACCCTGCCCAATCTGGCACTTACTAGCCTTGATAGTCAGGCCTGCCTGTTTCAGAGCCTGAAACACCTCCTTGAGGTGGAGCAGGTGTTCCTCCCAACTGGAACTGTAGACAGCTATGTCGTCCAGGTAAGCTGCACAGAAGGCATCTTTACCAGCTAGGACCCCGTTAACCAACCGTTGGAAGGTAGCGGGGGCATTTTTCAGCATAAATGGCATCACCCTGAATTGGTAATGGCCATCAGGGGTGGGAAAACGGATCTTTCTTTAGCCCCCTCAGTCAGGCCAATCTGCCAGTACCCCGAAGTAAGATCGAACGTACTCAGGAACTTGGCAGCGCCTAGCCTGTCAACGAGCTCATCAGCTCGGGATGGGGTGAGCATCAGTCCGGGTGACTGAAGTGAGACCCCGATAGTCCACACAGAACCGGAGTTCTGGCTTCGCACCTGGGGCAGTAGCTTTGGGAACCAATACCACAGGGCTGGCCCAGGGACTACTGGATTTCTCAATAACCCCCAAAGTCAACATCTTGGAGACCTCTTCCTTGATGCTGACCTTCACCTTATCTGACAACCTGTAAATTGTGTTTTTTACAGGGGGACTGTCTCCTGTGTCATTGTCATGCACACAGAGGTGGGTTAGTCCAGGAGTAAGGGAGAACAGGGGGGAGAACTGCTCTAACAGCTCATAACAGTCCCCTCTCTGGGTGGGAGTCAGAGAGAATGACACCCTCCACTGACCCATCACCTTCCTTGGCAGAGAGGAGGTCGGGAGAGGTTCACTCTCCTCCTCCATGCCCTCATCTGTGACCAGGAGCATACTGACCTCAGACCTCTCAAAGTGAGGTTTAAGCCGGTTGTGATGGAGGACCCTTAGGGGGTGCCTAGGGGGCTTGAGGTCCACTAGGTAACTGGCCTCCCCTCTATGCTCCTTGATCTCAAAGGGGCCAGTCCAGCGGTCCTGGAGAGCCCTGGGCTCTACTGGCCCATCACCCAAATTTGTCTCCAGGTGAGAACTCAACTAGAGTGGCCTTCTGGTCATACCACTCCTTCATCACCTCTTGAATGGCCTCGAGGTTACTCTGGGCCTGCTTCCAGAAGCGTTGGGTTTGTTTGCGGAGGGCCAGCATGTAGCTGACCACATCCTGGGGAGGGGCCTGAGGAGCTTTCTCGTATCCCTCCTTAACAATGCTTAGGGGTCCCCTGACAGGGTGACCAAAGAGAAGCTCAAAGGGGCTGAACCCCACCCCTTTCTGGGGCACCTCTCTATAAGCAAACAACAGACAGGGTAAGAGGACGTCCCACTTACGCCTCATGGCCTCAGTCAGGCCACCGATCATGCCTTTCAGGGACTGGTTGAATCTCTCAACAAGCCCATTGGTTTGAGGATGATATGGGGTGGTAAACCAGTAGGTCACCCCACACTCATCCCACAGGGTCTTCATGTATGCAGACATGACGTTTGTGCCCCTGTCAGACACGACCTCCTTAGGGAATCCCACACGGGTAAATATTCCCGACAGGGCTCTGGTCACCACCTGTGCAGTCACTGTTCTCAGAGGGATTGCCTCTGGATAGGGGGTGGCATGGTCCACCAAAACCAGGATAAACTTGTTGCCCAAGGCAGTTTTGGGGTCCAAGGGACCAACAATGTTGATGCCCACCCTTTCAAAGGGGGTGCCAAAGACTGGGAGTGGGAGCAGGGGAGCTTTAAGCCGTTTCCCTGCCTTCCCACTAGCCTGGCAGGTGGGGCAAGCTCTGCAGAAGTTATCTGAGGCTTTCCTCATTCTGGGCCAATGAAAGTGGGTGTCAAGCATGTCAAAGGTCTTGTCTTGGCCCAGGTGTTCTTCTAGGGGAATGTCGTGAGCCAGGCCTAGTAGGAATTTCTGGTAACACTGGGGGACCACCAGCACACGGTGTGCCCCAGGACCTGGAATCCTACGCTCACTGTAAAGGAGACCATTCTCCCAGTAAATATGGTGAGCACCAGAGGTGTCACCTGCTGCGTGGTCTGTGGCCTGCTTCCTCAGACCCTCAAGGGTGGGGCATTCTTTCTGCGCCTTGCAGAATGCTTCCCTGGTTGGCCCCCCTTCTACTTGCCAACCAGCAAGTTCAGGTAGGTTACCCAGGGCAGCTATTTCCTCCCCGGTTGGCTCAGGGGCCTCCTCCTCCTCAGGGGCCTCATCTACCACCGTGGGAACATTGGAGGCGGGTTTCCCGCACCCCTGGCCCTCCCTTTTGGCAGCTGTCTGGGCCATCTTTCCAGGCTCCAGACGCCCTTGACTCCCTTCCCGGGCAGCCATGGACCGTGTGGTCATGCAGACCCACTCAGGTAACCCTAACATCTCCAGGTGAGATCTGAGCTCTACTTCTTTCCAAGCAGTATGCTCAAGATCATTGCCTAACAGACAATCTACAGGCATGGCAGGACTCACCGCTACTTTCAGAGTACCAGAGACCCCCCCACTCAAAGGGAACCAGAGCCAATGGTAGGTGACTCTCACGATTGTCAGCGACTATGACCTGGTGGAATGTATTAGGGACTATCTGCTCTGTTGACACCAGCTGACTCTGGATAGTAGTCATACTGACTCCTGTGTCACGCAGAGCCTCCACCTTCTACCCATTAATGGTGACCCACTGCCTGTATTTGGAAGTATTTCGGGGCATGTGGGCTTTGGGCACCATTTCTCTTTCTCCCAGGGACACTAGGGAAATCTCTACCTGCTCCCCAAAGCTATCTGGGTCCATCTCCCCCTCAAGCGCTAAACTAGTCAACCCAGGTGTCTGTCCGGTAGTGGGCGGTGCCCTCTTGGAGCACTGGGGGTCGCCTTTATAGTGACCATACTGGTAACACTCCATGCATTTGGGGTTGGATTTCCCTGACCTATCATATGTCCCTGGCTTTTTCCCAAATCTGGAAAAGGAATGGTTGCCACCCCCTCCCTGGGAATTCTTTTGGGGTCCTTTTGAGAGTTCCTTACCTGTAAGTTTATCTCCCCCCTCTTTCTTCTGTTGGGAACCCTGACCATCTTTGTGGGTGTCCCCCCCAGGTACCTTTTTGGACACCCTGGTGCTAACCCAGAGGTCTGCCTCCTCAGCAAGCTTCCTGGGATCAGTCAGCTTACTATCTACCAAGTGCTGGCGCAACTCTGTATAGGTAACATTGAGTATATGCTCTCTCAGAATCAAGTCATATAGCCCTTTATAATTATCTACTTTGTTGCCCCGCACCCATCCATTCAGTGCCTTACTGGAAAAGTCAAAGAAATCTACCCATGTTTGTGTGGTTTGTTTGTGCAGTCCCTGAACCTCTGACGGTATCCCTCAGGGGTCAGCCCAAACTTGGCAAGTAAAGTGGCTTTCTGAAGTGGGTATGTGTTTTGATCAGGTTGATCCAATGTGAAAAGTGTGTCCCTCCCCAATAACACACCCCCACATAACCCCACATAGCTACCCCCCCTTGCCCTTCAGGAATCTCATGAGCCCTTAGTACAACTTCATAAGCAGCTAACCATTTATCTATGTCATCTTCCACCACAAAACTGGGCACCACATTTTTGGGTATACGAACCTTCTTTCCTCCAGCAGGTCCTGTTTGTATGCTGCCACCATTATTGCTGGATTCAGACTGTCTCGTCTTGATCTCCAGCTCCTTGAGACTCAGTTCATGAGCCAACAATAGTTTCTTTTCAGCCAAAGCTCTTTCAGCTTCCACCTGTTTGGTTGCTTGTTAGAAATGGGGTCATTGGTTGACAGTCAGGTTACCCCCTGTTCAAGCAAGGACCCTCACTCTAGTCAGGGTAAAAGAGAATCACCCTCAGCTAACCCCTCATTACCCCCTTGGTAGCTTGGCAGAGCAGTAGGCTTAACTTCAGAGTGCTAGGTGTAAAGTATTTGTACCAACACACAAAGTAACTTAATGAAAACACTACAAAATAACACAACACCAGTTTAGAACAATAGGAAATATTTATCTAAACAAAACAAGACCAAAACAACAAAAATCCAACATACACAAGTCAGGGTATGAATTTTTAAAGATTCAACTAAAAAATAGTGCTTAGAAACACAAAATGCTTCGATGAGGTGTTAACACGGCATCGTGATGGAGTCGTTCCCAACAAGCCAACACCAGCGGCACCAGACACGGAGTCGCGTAGACCCCCAAGTACAGTACCTTTGGGGAAGAGTAAAAACAAGTTGATGCGCGAAGTCGGGGATCGCGGCTTCTGTGCGAAGCGTTGAATCCGCGCACTTCGAGCGGCGTCGGTCACGACATGGTGCAGCGACTTCCACGGAGTCGCAGACTTCAGCGGGGCTGCAGCGGCGTCGAGCCTGCGAAGAGCGTCGCGTTCCAGCGAAGGTCACGGAGTTGGGTGCAGGCGGCGTCCCCGGATTCAGCAGCGCCGTCGGTCCGGAGTCGTCCGAAGTCGATTTACTTGGATTTCCACCAGCTTTCCTTTCAAGGGCCCAGGAACTGGATAGGGCACCACTTGTCAGAGCAGGAGTCTCTCCAGAGACTCCAGGTGCTGGCAGAGAGAAGTCTTTTCTGTCCCTGAGACTTCAAACAACAGGAGGCAAGCTCTAAATCAAGCCCTTGGAGATTTCTTCACAAGATGGAAGGCACACAAAGTCCAGTCTTTGCCCTCTTACTCTGGCAGAAGCAGCACTGCAGGAAAGCTCCACAAAGCACAGTCACAGGCAGGGCAGCACTTCTTCCTCAGCTATTCAGCTCTTCTCCAGGCAGAGGTTCCTCTTGGTTCCAGAAGTGTTTCTAAAGTCTGTAGATTTGGGTGCCCTTCTTATACCCATTTTAGTCTTTGAAGTCACCTTTCTTCAAAGGGGGCTCACACCTACTTGTGAAATCCTGCCTTGCCCAGGCAAGGCCTCAGGCACACACCAGGGGGTTGGAGTCTGCATTGTCAGAGGCAGGCACAGTCCTTTCAGATGAGAGTGACCACTCCACCCCTCCCTCCTAGCAGAGATGGCTAATTAGGAAATGTAGGTTACACCCTAGCTTCCTTTGTGTCACTGTCTAGTGTGAGGTGAAAAACAACCCAACTGTCAACCTGACCCAGACAGAGAATCCACAAACAGGCAGAGTCACAGAAATGGTATAAGTAAGAAAATGCTCACTTTCTAAAAGTGGCATTTTCAAACGCACAATCTTAAAATCAACTTTACTAAAAGATGTATTTTTAAATTGTGAGTTCAGGGACCCCAAACTCCACATGTCCATCTACTCTCTAGGGCAATCTATGCTTTAATCATATTTAAAGGTAGCCCCCATATTATCCTATGAGAGAGACAGGCCTTGCAACAGTGAAAAACAAAGTTGGCAGTATTTCACTGTCAGGACATATAAACCACCTTACTATATGTCCTACCTTATCCATACACTGCACCCTGCCCTTGGGGCTACCTAGGGCCTACCTTAGGGGTGCCTTTCATGTAAGAAAAGGGAATGTTTAGGCCTGGCAAGTGGGTACACTTGCCAAGTCGAATTTACAGTGTAAAAGTACACACACAGACACTGCAGTGGCAGGTCTGAGACATGATTACAGGGTTACTTGTGTTGGAGGCCCAACCAGTGCTGCAGGCCCACTAGTAACATTTGATTTACTGCCCCTGGGCACCTCTAATGCACTTTACTAGGGACTTAACAGTAAAACAAGTATGCCAATCATGGAGAACCAATTACATACACATTTTAAACAGGAGCACTTGCACTTTAGCACTGGTTAGCAGTGGTAAAGTGCCCAGAGTAATAAAAATAGCAAAATCAGAGTCCAGCACACATCAATAACCTGGGGAACAGAGGCAAAAAGTTAAGGGAGACCACGCCAAGGATGAAAAGTCTAACACTCCTCTTTCAGCTTCAGCTTGTTTGGCTTCTCTTTCAGCTTCAATCTGTTTGGCTGCTCTTTCAGCCTCAGCTTGCTTAGCTTCTCTCTCTGCCCTTCTTTCCTCCTGTTGAGCCTCAATTTTCAGTTTTGCAATTTGCAATTGGAACTCCCTTTCCTCTCTCCTTTCCTCTGCGGTCAGGCTTTGCACAGAGACACTGCTCCCTGGTCTGGAAGGGGTCACAATTGCAGTGGTAACATCATCCACAGATAGCAACAAATCCTCTGAGGGGCCATTTTCTGGCTCCTCTTCCTCATCATCCTCTTCTAAATCTGCTTCTGCCCAGGCCCTGAGCGCCACTTGAAAGTCCTCCTTTTTGGAGTCTCCTTGGGATGGTACCCTCATTGCCCTGCAGAACCCTCTTAGCTGTTTGACCGTATATGTATCCAACAGGACTAGGTCAAAGTCTCCTATTTGAGACTCAGTCAGAGACATGTTGAGTGAGGATTTAGTTTTTGAAAATTGTCAGGAAAAAAATGAATTTGCAAAAAGAGAAAAAAATCAAGTTGACCTTCAACTGTGGGTAGGTAGTGAAATACTTAGCTACTGTATGTCACTGCACAAATACAAGTCCTATCCTCACCATTGATCACCGATGTTAGAAATTGGGTTTTTGGTTGGCAGTCAGGTTACCCTCTGTCCAAGCAAGAACCCTCACTCTAGTCAGGGTAAGTCACACACAATCCAAAATTAGCCTGTGCCCACCCTCTGGTAGCTTGGCACGAGCAGTCAGGCTTAACTTAGAAGGCAATGTGTAAAGTATTTGTACAATAAATCATACAATACCACCATATAGCACCACAAAAATACACCACACAGTGTTTAGAAAAATATATAATATTTATCAGGATAATTGTAGGTCAAAACAAATAAAGTTGCAATGTGAATTTGTAAAGATATCACTGAAAAGGGATATAAAGGGGGTCATTCTGACCCGTCGCGAATGACGGAAGCACCGCCAACAGGCTGGCGGTGCTTCCCTTGCCATTCCGACCGCGGCGGTAAAGCCGCGGTCGGCCAGCCGGGGCCGGCGGTTTTTCTGCCGTTTTAGCCCCGGCTGGGAGAGTCTGCCAGGGCAGCGCTGCAAGCAGCGCTGCCCTGGGAATTCTGACCCCCTTCCCGCCAGCCTGTTTCTGGCGGTTTTCACCGCCAGCAAGAGGCTGGCGGGAACAGGTGTCTTGGGGCCCCTTGGGGCCCCTGCACTGCCCATGCCACTGTCATGGGAAGTGCAGGGGCCCCCCAACAGGGCCCCGGCCAGCTTTTCACTGTCTGCCTAGCAGACAGTGAAAAGCGCGACGGGTGCAACTGCACCCGTCGCAAGGCCGCAACACCGCCGGCTCCATTCGGAGCCGGCTCCTGTGTTGCGGCCTCATTCCCGCTGGGCCGGCGGGCGCTAACTTGGTTTGCGCCCGCCAGCCCAGCGGGAATGTCAGAATGGGGGAAGCAGTATTTTGGCCGCGTGGCAGCCAAATGGCGGTTCCCGCCTGGCGGGCGGCAACCGCCGCCCGCCAGACTCGGAATCACCCCCAAAGTGTCTTAAGTCTTTAAAAAGCAAACAAAGTCTCTTTCAAGCACAAAGTACCTGGTTTGGAGTGGAAAATCTCCGCAGAGGGCTGCAGAAGAACAGATATGTGGAAAAATGGTGTGTGCGTCGATTTCTCCCCAGCACACACGGCCTTGCGTCGTTATTTTTCACGCGGGGAAGTTGTACGTCGTTTTCCGGTGCGTGGACAGTCTCTTTCTGTGGATCGCGGGGATTTGCCAGATGTCCCGGGTCTGTGCGTGGATTCTCCTGCTTGTTTTCCGGCTGCGTGTCGTTCTGCGGGGCTGTGCGTCGAAGTTTCGCTCTCACGGCAGGCGTCGTGTTGATTTCTCCTCTGGAGGTCGGGCGGCGTTGTCCTTGTAAGGCCATGCATTGAAGTTCCGGTCGTCTCTAAGGCGTCGCGTCGATCAGCATTGGTGTGCGGCGTTTTTCTCGCCGCGGAACAAGCTGTGCGTAGAACATTTCGGCGCACGAAGCGTCCAAGTGAAAAAGAGAACTCTTTTTGGTCCTGAGACTTCAGGGAACAGGAGGCAAGCTCTATCCAAGCCCTTGGAGAGCACTTTCACAGCCAGACAAGAGTTCAGCAAGGCAGCAGGCCAGTAGCAAGGCAGCAGTCCTTTGTAGAAAGCAGACAGGTGAGTCCTTTGAGCAGCCAGGCAGTTCTTCTTGGCATGATGTAATTTCTGGTTCAGGTTTCTTCTCCAGCAGGTGTCTGATGAGGTAGGGCAGAGGCCGTGTTTTATACCCAAATGTGCCTTTGAAGTGGGGGAGATTTCAAAGAGTGGCTAAGAAGTGCACCAGGTCCCCTTTCAGTTCAACCCGGTCTGCCCGGGTCCCAGTAGGTGGTGTGGCAGTCCTCTGTGTGAGTGCAGACCCTCCACCCTCCCAGCCGAGGAAGACCCATACTAAATATGAGCTTCCTGCTCCTTTCAGATCAGCAGCTGCCACTTCAACAATGTATGAGGGCAGCCCCAATGTTAGCCTATGAAGGGAGCAGGCCTCACAGTAGTGTAAAAACAAATGTAGGTGTTTTACACTACCAGGACACATAACTACACAGGTACATGTCCTGCCTTTTACCCACACAGCATCCTGCTCTAGGGGTTACCTAGGGCACATATTAGGGGTGACTTATATGTAGAAAAAGGGGAGTTCTAGGCTTGGCAAGTACTTTTAAATGCCAATTCGAAGTGGCAGTGAAACTGCACACACAGGCCTTGCAATGGCAGGCCTGAGACAAGGTTAAGGGGGCTACTTAAGTGGGTGGCACAACCAGTGCTGCAGGCCCACTAGTACCATTTAATCTACAGGTCCTAGGCACATATAGTGCACATTACTAGGGACTTATAAGTAAATTAAATAGTCCAATCAGGTATGATCCAAAGTTACCATGTTTAAAAAGGGAGAGAGCATATGCACTTTAGCAGTGGTTAGCAGTGGTAAAGTGTGCAGAGTCTAAAAGCCAGCAAAACAGGGTCCAAAAAGTGGAGGGAGGCAGGCAAAAAGTTAGGGGTGACCACCCTAAGGCATGTCAGGTCTAACAGCACCCATGTCTAGCATTACAACCCTTAGGACAGCAACCCTGTCCTAACATAGGGTCTCAGGGACAGTCATCCCGCCCCACTTTCAGAACTTTTCCCACATCTTAAAACAAGGGAATTACAGGGTCCACAGTTGCACTGTACTTTAGGAAAACATAACCAAACAGGGTGGTTCACCTCCCTACATGGAAGGGACCACATAATGGATGATAAAGGGAGTAACCACTGTACTGCAGAGCTACTCTCCACTTATCACCACTTAGATAATAAAGTCTCAACTGGCCAAGGTTAGCCTTATTGTCCTTCATTTGGGGGGGGGGTGTAGGAAAGTAGCCTCTTTCTAGCTTGGTTACCCCCACTTTTGGCCTGTTTGTAGTGTGTTTGACTGTGTCTCCTGGGATCCTGCTAACCAGGACCCAAGTAGTTATGCTCTCTCCCTTAAATTTGGTTGTTGTTTGCTGTTAACACAGTATTTCAATCACAATTGGCATACTGGTGCGACCTTATAAGTCCCTAAGATATGGTACCCAGGGCTTTGGGGATCCAGGGGATCCCTATGGGCTGCACATATATTTTTCCACCAATAGGGAACCCATGCAAAGGCGTTTGCAGGATTACCATTGCAGCCTGCGTGAAAAGGTGCAAGCACCTTTTCACTGCCATTTACACTTCACCAGATCACGTATAAGTCACCCCTATAGCAGGCCCTCCAGCCCTGAGGGCAGGGTGCAAAGTACCTGCGTGTGAGGGAACCCTGCACTAGCGCAGGTGCCCCCACGAACTCCAGGACCCTTTTCCCAGACTTCGTGAGTGCGGGGACGACATTTTATGCGTGTAATGGACATAGGTCACTACCTATGTCCAGCTACATAATGGTAACTCCAAGCATATGAATGGTTTGTATCAGACATGTTGGAATCATACCCCAAGGCTTTTGCAAGCATTGGTTGTATGATTCCAAGCACTCTGGGGGCTCCTTAGAGGACCCCCAGTATTGCCATTTTAGCCTTCTGAGGTTTTCCAGGCAGCCCCAGCTGCTGCCACCTCACAGACAGGTTTCAGCCCGCCTGTTGATTGAAAAGCTCGAGCCCAGGAAGGAAGAACAAAGGATTTCCTTTGTGAGAGGGGTCTTATACCCTCTCCCAAAGGAAATAGGTATTACAGGCTTGGGAGGGGTTGCATCCCCAAGCCACTGGAAATGCTTTGAAGGGCACATTTGGTGCCCTCTTACCATAACCCAGTCTACACTGGTTCAGGGACCCCCAGTCCCTGCTCTGGCATGAAAAAAGACAAAGGAAACGGGAGTGATCACTCCCCTGTCCAGCCCCACCCAGGGGTGGTGCTCAGAGCTCCTCCAGAGGGTTCCTGGGTTTTACCATCTTGGATTCAAGGTTAGCAGGGAACTCTGGGAGCATCTGAGAAGCCAGTGCCAGCAGGTGACGTCAGAGACGTCCCCTGATAGGTGCTTACCTGGTTAGATGACCAATCCCCCTTTCAGGGCTATTTAGGGTGTCTCCTTTGGGTGGTTCCTCAGATTCAGATTGCAAGACTCCAGCAAGAATCCTCTGCATCCTTCACTTCGACTTCTCACTGAAGAAACTGCATCTGGACCCTCCAGGAACTCTACAATCTGCAACAAAGAAGCAAGATGCCTTCTGCAACATTGTATCAATGCCTACTGCCAGCAACTGCAACTGTTTCCCGGTCGTGCATCCTCTGAAGACAGCCCTTCTTCAACCTGCATCAGGAGAGCGAAGGAATCTCCCTTGGGGTGAAGGAGTTACTCCCCTGCTTCTACAGGCACCAACTGCAACAATGACCTCTTAAGGGAGTATTGTCTCTATGGTATTTTTGGTACTTATGACGCCAAAATAAAGTACCTTTCTTTTTGTAACACTGAGTATTTTCTTTCATGTGTGTGAGTACTGTGTGACTATAGTGCTATTGCACAAGCTTTGCATGTCTCCTAGATAAGCCTTGGCTGCTCATCCACAACTACCTCTAGAGAGCCTGGCTTCTAGACACTGCCTACGCTGCACTATTAACGGATAGCCTGACCTGGTATAAGGTGTGAGTACCATAGGTACCCACTACACACCAGGCCAGCCTTCTACACCCATGTGCTTCATTGTACCGATTTTCTGGCTCTGTCCTCGGATTCCTCACTAGTGTCAACAGTGAGGATAGGTTTGGGTAGCTGGAGTCACCTGGAAGTAGTGAGAAAAACACATTAGTGATGTACAATAGCACAGAGTACAACTTCAGGTGGCATACAGTGAAACTTGGGTAAAACTTCAAGCTCAACTATGAGTCACACTCTCTCTCTCTGTAGTTGTTGTATGACCTGTGGGATGCTGCTATTGCACAGTACATAGCAATCATGCACAGATCCAGGAAACGTGGCAGTAACGTGGGAGATGTGTTGATCTGCAAGGCACACCATCTGGGCATTTATTGAATGGTAACTCTTCCTATTTCTGTAGACCTGCTCATTTGTCCTTGGAGGGACGAAGGCAATATTGGTCCCGTCAATGGCCCCAATCACATGTTGTATGTGTCCCATGGTGTAAAATGCAGCCTTTACAGTGGGCAAATCATCACCGTGGGGGAATGAGATATAGATGCTCATGTGTTTCAGCAAGGCAGCCAAAATTCTACTCAGCACATGTGAAAACATTATCTGTGACATTCCTGCAGCCAGGCCCACAGTCACCTGGAAAGAACCACTGGCCAAGAAGTGGAGCACTGACAGTACCTGTACTGCAGGGGGTATTGCTGTACTGTTACGAATAGCAGGAATCAAATTTGGCTCCAATTGTTGACACAGTTTAGTAATTGTGGCCCTGTCCGGACGATAGGTCATAATAATGTGCTGTTCACCCAGTGTAGCCAAGTCCACTAGGGGTCTGTACACGGGTGCTTGCCTCCTCCTCCTCCTCCGCAATGGTTGGTGTCTAAGTAGACCAAACATCAGAAGTGTGTGACTACAGAAAAGATGGACACACAATATCACAGTACACAGAGCAGTCACATCCAATTTACACAATGATTGGTTTTTGCACTGGAGTCCTCTGCATGGAAACAGACTTCCTCAAAAATACCAATACTTTTCATTAGCCATTGTGTCTCACAGATGTAGTCGGAATGGTTTGTTGTGATTAGTAGCATCCAATTTGAAATGTTCTGTCAACAACTCTCCTGCAAGCAGTGCAATAGTATGAAATCTAATTTGAGGGCCAGAGTCTACAACCAAACCAAAGTATGTGGTGGACTGGAAGTGCCTTGGTGTCTACAATCAGTACCTAAGACGCACATTAAATTGACTGCCATGAGTACCAGCATCAGGAAATGACAACTGCCTGTCCTGTATGCAGGGACAGGTGGAAGTGACCTCACTCCACTGGCGTTTGGCGTTATGGTGGTAGGAGTTCTGCACCGCCGTGCAACTCTTCATTGGTTAACATGGAAGTCTATGGAGCACAGGAACCAATGATGATGACCACCGGCGGTGACGGTGTTCACCGCCGCGGACATGACCGCGATTTTCTCTATCCCACTTAACTTGATTCCTGACTCTCACTGTAGGAGGTTGGCCCTGTACATAGTATACAAAACATAACACACTATGCAGAGGGTCCGGGCAACCACACATTGGTTTCCAGAGATACAATTTAGACCACCTAATGCTCCAATTTTTAAGGTAGCTGGTCAAGAAGTTAGGCTAATCCAGGATATGTGTTAAGTACTTGCTGTACTCACAAATCCAAATATGTACCACACACACTCAATGAATAATTCGAGACCAGATTTTATAAACATACTTCAGACTTTTATATAAATTTTAACACCACGATCTTTGGAATACGTTAAGTACTTTTCAAATTATAGCTTTTCAAAGTTTAGACAAAGTTAGTCTTTCTGTGCGTAATTATGCATTATTGGAATCAATGCACAGTCATCTTTAAAAATGCAGTAAAAATCACACAGTTGGGGTACCAGATTCTTTTCTTGCAGGGTGGCCAGAGTGGTCAGTGGGCACACCATGCCAGCAGAAAAGCCTCGAGCAGCTCACAGTTCTGGTGGGAGCAGTGTTGGAGAGGTTCTTTGAACATGCACAGGGCCACCCCGAGGGGCCTCTTGGACAAGGAGCTGGTGTGCAAGTTTAAGGTGGGTGCTTAGGGGTCCCCTTGTGCTTTGAGGTTGCAAGGGGTTGGGGACCAGGGGCACACAGCAAATCCTGCGATGCAAGGCTCAGGGCGGCTAGGTGCAGGGCGTTTTGGAGATCAAGGAGCTGTACGCAACAGAGTCCTTTGGAGCTGGAGGTGAGTCTCTTTGAGGGCTGTTTACAGTACAAGGGGGGCAGCTCCTCCTCAGTGGCGATTTTTGGGTCGTGGGTGCAGCAGGGAGGGTTTGGCAGCTTTTCTTGTGCAGCAGGTCCACAGTTCTCTTGCTTTAGATCTTCTTTGGTGATGGTCTTCTTTGTCTTTTCCAATCTGATTTCTTGGTCAAGGGGAGCCCACTAAATATTGAATTTAGTAGCTATTTCGGGGGAACCTGATAGTGGCTACACTCACCACAGTGACCACTTCCTGTGGGAAGGGTCACTTCCCTAAACCTTATTGGCTATTTTCCTGCTATCCAACATGGAGAAAAACGAAATGAAGGGTCCACTTCGCCAGCAAGCCCCGAGGGGTGGTGCATGCTCAGTGAGGCCACTCCTCCTACCCTTTGTGTGGTTTCCCATCTTTGCGCCCTCCAAAAGTGAAGGTTTACAAAGGGGGAGGCCATCTGCTACTAGCAGCAGGCTTGGGGATCGAGTTTCAAGGGCAGTAGCCCTTTGAAGCTCACTGCCAGGGCAGTGCACATTCTTGAGGTAAGCGGTGTTAGCTCCTCCACCGAGGAAGGGCATTGTTTTACAAACCAGACAGACAGGGCTCTCCCCCAGATTTGTATATTGACTGTCTGGATGTGGCAGGCTTGCTGGAACCAATCAGCAACCATGCCAGGATAGTTGGTTTTTGCAGAGGCCACCTCTAAGGGGACCCCCGGGTAAATTTTTATAATAAATCCAGTACTGGTACCAGTTTGGATTTATCATTCTGAGTTGTTTCATACCAAACAACCCAGGGTTCAGAGTGGCCATTATGCAGCTGGAAAACTCGTATTGATCAGTGCCCAGCACATATATTAAATTGGCTGCCCTGTTCACTCACTATGTCCCAGGTTTGGCAAGGACACAGTGGGGGCATATTGCTCATGCAATTATGCCCTCACATATAGTGTGGTGCACCCTGCCTTAGGGATAGAAGGCCTGCTAGAGGGGTGACTTACCCATAACATATGCAGTGTAGGGTGGAAAGGGCACATAGGGAGTGTGCCATGTTGAGTTTGCCTTTTTAGGTTTGTCCCAGTACACTCAGCCTGCTATGGCCCTAGAGGGTGGCACAATCAGTGCTGCTGCCTTCAGGTGCTTACCCATAGTACCCCATGCCCTGGGTACCTAAGTGCCTTTTACTAGGGACTTATAGTGGTAACTACAGGTGTATCCAATTACTTTTACCATGTTTTAGGGAAAGAACACTGGCACTGGGAACTTGGTAAGCAGGATCTCAGTGCACTCCAGTCCAAGTTGCAGAAACCAGGCAAAAAGTGGGTGGGGGTACTGCAACAAGGTGCCAGTTTCTCACACTCACCACATCAACACCTCCACTGTGTTGCTGTGTCCGGTGTCTGGAACCCACGATGGCCCGTGGTACAGGGGTAGGACCCCAGCCTTCACATCTGAGGAATTACCCCTGTATGGACAGTTGTATGGGCCTCCAGATCAACAGGTGAGCCCCTTTTGGGTAATTTGGACGGACATGGCTGTATGTATATGTATGTGTGCGCTGCCAGTGTCTCATTTGGGGAGTGTATTTTTGCTGCATGCAGTGTGTATGCGGAGGTACGAGTAATGTGTGCGGTTGATGTGGGATCTATGCAGTATGTAAGCTGTAACAGAATGTAGTGTCGAGTTCATGGTGTGCTTTCTTCTGTGTTCCCTATGCAGGTCAGCGCCCATCAGAAGAAGGGGTTATGGAGTGCCATTGCCAAGGTTGTGCGGATCCTGGGGGTACATATTCGGCGGAGCACCCACAGCAGAAAGAGGTCGGAGAGCCTGCAACGCTGGGCTCGGAATACTGCGAACGCCTAGCTGGGGATGTCTTCCCAATGAGGGAGGGGTGCCCATCGGACCATGTTCCCCCTAATGGCCCGCACACTGGCGGTGGCCAATCTGGAGTTGGATGGGCGCTGAGGGCAGCACAGCAACCACAAGAGGGTGAGTACAGATTGTGTGGAATTCTTTCTTGATGCCTGCCATTTTGTATGGGTGCAAAGTCCTAGTCAGTGTATGGCCCAATATGCCCGTTTAGTTAATCTTGTAGAGTCCTGCTTAGCAATGTAGAGTGGTATGTACATTTGGTAATGGCAAGTAGCAGGCATACCATGGCAGACATGGCTTAGTGAATCCCAGTAGGTGTGCAGATGGTAGTGTTTGAGTTTATTTCTACAGCTGTTCCCAGGCAATGGTTTGGTATTGTGGTTCATACTGCACAGTGTTAGTCCCAGTGAGTCATTGTGTTGTGTATGCCATATGTGCTGTTGTTACTGAAATTGACCCTGTGCTCCCTTTCTTTCTCCCCCACCCTCTCTCCTTTTCTCATTCTGTCCTTGTGTGCATCAGCACCATCTGGTGAAGGAGCAGGAGCACCGGTGAGTGGGGGAGCTGCAGCCCATGGGACCCAGGAGGCAGAGTCCACCAATGCTGAGGGGACCAGTGGGCTTGGAGGGCAAGGGGAGCACCACAGGGGAGACAGGAGCTGATACTACTCACTCTGATTCCTCCTCCGATGGAAGCTCCTTTGTGGTGGCGGACCCCTCTGAGACCACCCCAGCTACATCATCTTCCGCCACCCCCGTACCAGCACTGCCCTCCCAGTAGCCCCCACCCAGTTGCACGTGCCCGCTCAGCCAGGAGGGTGGGTGTCTCCTTTGCCCAAGGCACCTCAGTCTCTGCCCCACTCAGCCCTGCTGCCCTCACTGAGGAGGGTATTGACCTGCTGAGATACATCTCTGTAGGGCAGTCAACTATAGTGAATCCAGGGGCTGGCATTGTAGATGAAGTAATGCAATGCCTACCTGGAGGAGATTCACAGTGGCTTGGATGGCCTACAGAGATCGTTTCAGGCTCTGGCCTCCTCTTTGATGGCAACCAGTGTCCCTGGTTCTTCTGTCCCCTCTCCAACTACCTGATCCCAGTCTCAAACCCTTCTCCCCCCACCCATCCCAGGCACACAATCAGACCAGCATGCAACCAAGTCAAGAGACAGGACTCACAAAGACAAGCACAGGCACCACAGTTCACACCACAAGCATACACACAGCCAACACCCAGAAGCACACACAACAACAGCCACTGCCTCCACTGTCTCCCCCTCCTCCTCCCTCACAGTCACATCAGCACTCAAACCTGTACAGCCTTCCCCACAGTCACCACAGCAGCAGACACGCAGACTAGCACCCCATTCACCACATGCGCAGTCACCACCACCAACATCACAACCACATGCCTCACATCCACCTCACATGCAGACACCACCACAACATACATGCACATTACCTGTTTGTCCTCTCCCTCCCTGCCTGCCCACCCTCCTCCAAAAACTCCAACTCAGACACTAAACAGCCATCCACCTCACACACAGACACTGTACATGCACCTGCAACCCAGTCCAGCACACCTACTCCTCCTACAACCACTCCCTCTACCTCCACTCCCAAACTTGCTCCCACAGCCTGCTCCATTGTACCCAAGAAACTTTTACGTACCTGCCTTGACCTCTTCCCTTCTTCTCCCCCACCACATCTTGTCCGTAAGAGGATGGTCCCTCTCCCCCAGCCCAGTACCTGTAGCTCCCAGACCTCTCATGGCCCCCCTGGTGTTGCCTATGTCCCTCCACCTGCAGCAAACGTTTCCACTAAGGAGCACAAGACTGCCACTCCGACCCCCAGCTCCAAACCCACTCCTCCCCCCCCAAGCAGAAGAGAAAAGGCCTGCCCCTTCTCAAACCCAATCCGAAGGACTCCCCTCTCAAACTCCCCTCCCTGAGCTGCCTGCCTTGCATTATGATGTTCCTGCCTACTGGAGTGACTTGGGCAGTCAAGAGTCAAGTTGGGCCTTGTTTGTTGCCCTGTGGGTTGTATCTGGCATTGGAATGGACAATGGCCCTTTGTATATGGTTGCCCAATTTGTTATGGGTGCTATTCCCACCCAAATACAGTAGTTGGACTAAAGTTATTTGTCCTAACTTCCTTTACTTCTGGCTTATGTTGCTTTTGGATTTATCAGCTAATTGTTCTCGGTGTGTGGTATGTGTGTATGGTGAGTGTTGTGCATGTGTCACTCTCCCCTTCCTCCCTTGTGTGCTAGGCAGCTGTACTCGCCGTTGTCATTGGTGTTGCTGCTCATGGACTGCCATCACATGGTACAGCATCGTCAGGGCTTCCAGTTCGGGTTCCATGGCGGCCGCGGACGCCTCTGTGTCCCTGGAGGTGAGTGTCTCCTTTTATATGATTGATTTCCTCCAGGCTTTTTGTGGCGGTGATCCTGCCCAAGAAATCCTGGCGGTCTGCTATGTCATAATATGGTAGGCGGGGAATGGTGTTCCGCCAGCCTGAAGATGACAACCACCATGATCGGTGGCCGTACCGCACTGGTGGTTCAGGTGGTACATTGGCTGTATAAGGGAGGGATCACCGCTGTGGTCATTATTTGGCGGTCTTCACCGCCAGCTTGCTGACGGTACTACTGCCATCGCCGGAGCGGTGGTCAGCTGACCGCCAATATCATAATAAGAGCCATAGTGTGATTCACCCTGAGTTTTTTAGTGAAAGAGTTTGTTAGAAACGGTCAATTTCTCACAAGCGTTTTCTTTTCCTATTTTCCTCGGAGGCCTCTGGCAGTCGCGCACCCCGACAATTTTCCTACAAAAAAAGGAAAAGAAGAAAGCAAGACTATGGACACATTCCCCCTTGTCTACAGAACTTCAACGGTTTCCTAACAATAAAAGAACAAATATTGGAAGGATAAGCTTGTTTCTAATTGTTTTCACTGTCATTTGGTAAATAAAGGGGTCAAACTGTCCCAACCAAGCCTCCAAAACCATATTTCTGTCCCTTTCTCTCACATACCGATTCTCCTATTTTAGAAAAAAATGAGGGTATCGTGCAGTGGACAGTCCCTCAACTATGGACATCCATTATGATTATTAGGTTGAGTATCCATCGACAAGATCTGTATGTAACATTCAGGTCCCAGGCTTTCATACTAGGAAGGAAAACTCACCTCCTGTCTTTCTGAGGTGGATATAGAACACACACAAGTATGATCATAATTTATTTAATGAATTAAATAGTTTGTATTGCTTTGTACAGATTGTTTTTGAATAGCTGTTGGAAATGGCCCTTTTTGCAGGGTCATCCCCAGTCGTTTTGCCTCCAGCCTCCTATTTTTTCTGACCTGCTGCTGTTGGCTTTTGAACTCTGAGCACTTTACCACTGCTAACCAGTGCTAAAGTGCATATGCTCTCTGGGTTAAGTGTATGCAATTGGTTTATCCATGATTGACATTTTTGATTTACTAGTAAGTCCCTAGTAAAGTGCACTACTGGTGCCAGGGCCTGTAAATCAAATGCTGCTAGTTGGCCTGCAGCACTGGTTGTGCCACCCACATAAGTAGCTCTGTAATCATGTCTCAGACCTGCCACTGCAGTGTCTGTGTGTGCAGTTTTAACTGTACCCACTTGCCAGGCCTAAACCTTCCCTTTTCTTACATGTCAGGCAACCCTAAGGTATGCCCTAGGTAGCCCCAAGAGCAGGGTGCAGTGTATGTTTAAGGTAGGACATATAGTAATGTGTTTTATATGTCCTAACAGTGAAATATTGCTAAATTCGTTTTTCACTGTTGCAAGGCCTGTCCCTCTCATAGGTTAACATGGGGCTACCTTTAAACCAGATTAAAGTGTAGATTCCCTTTGAAAGCGGATGGACATGTGGAGTTTGGGGTCTCTGAGCTCACAATTTAAAAATGCATCTTTTAGTAAAGTTGATTTTAAGATTGTGCATTTGAAAATGCCACTTTTAGAAAGTGAGCATTTTCTTGCTTATACCATTTCTGTGACTCTGCCTGTTTGTGGATTCTCTGTCTGGGTCAGTTTGACAGTTGGGCTGGTTGCACCTCACACTAGACAGTGACACAAAGGGAGCTGGGGTGTAACCTGCATTTCCTGATGAGCCATCTGTGCTAGGAGGGAGGGAAGGTGTGGTCACTCACACCTGAAAGGGCTGTGCCTGTCCTCACACAATGCCGTCTCTGACCCCCTGGTGAGTGTCTGGGGCCTGGACTGGGAAGGGCAGGATTTCACATTGAAAAGAGACTTTACTTTGAAGTAGGCCTACTTCAAAGGAGAAATTGGGTATAAGAAGGGCACCCAAAACCACAGACTTTAGAGCACTTCTGGAAACAAGAGGAACCTCTGCCTGGAGAAGAGCTGAAGAGCTGAGAAGTGCTACCTTGCCTGTGACCTTGCTTTGTGGAGCTATCCTGCAGTTGCTGCTTCTGCCAGTGTAAGAGGGCAAAGACTGGACTTTGTGGGCCTTCCATCTTGTGAAGAAATCTCCAAGGGCTTGATTTAGAGCTTGCCTCCTGTTGTTTGAAGTCTCAGGGACCGCAAAGACTTCTCTCTGCCAGCACCTGGAGTCTCTGGAGAGACTCCTGCTCTGACAAGTGGTGCCCTATCTAGTCCCTGGGCCCTTGAAAGGAAAGCTGGTGGAAATTCAAGGAAATCGACTTCGGACGACTTCGGACCGGCGCCGCTGATGAATCTGGTCAGGCCGCCTGCACCCAATGCTGCGACCTTCGCTGGAATACGACGATCTTCGCAGGTCCAATGCCGCTGCAGCCCCACTGAAGTCCGTGACTCTGTGGAAGTCGCCGCAACACGTCGTGACCTACGCCGAACTAAGTGCACGGATTCAACGTTTCGCACAGACGCCGCGATCCCCGAATTCGCGCATTGACTTGTTTTCAGTCTTCATCAAAGGTACTGTATTTGGGGGTCTACGCGACTCCGTGTCCGGCACCGCTGGTGTCAGCTTGTTGGGAACGACTCCATCACGACGCCGTGTTAACATCTCATTGAAGCATTTTGTGTTTCTAAGCGCTATTTTGGAGTTTAATCTTTAAAAATGCATAACTTGACTTGTGTATGTCAGATTGTTGTCGTTTTGGTCTTGTTTTCTTTAGATAAATATTTCCTATTTTTCCTAACTGGTGTTGTGTCATTTTGTAGTGTTTTCATTAAGTTACTGTGTGTGTTGGTACAAATACTTTACACCTAGCACTCTGAAGTTAAGCCTACTTCTCTGCCAAGCTACCAAAAGGGTAAGCGGGGGTTAGCTGAGGGTGATTCTCTTTTACCGTGACTCGAGTGAGGGTCCTTGCTTGAACAGGGGGTAACCTGACTGTCAACCAAAGACCTAATTTCTAACAATAGCCTTAAAGCACATCTGAGGTGCTTTAATCTAATGACTGATATACACATTCATAATGGCTTCCATCTACCTTCTGATTCATTTAAAGAACTTTTTCTACAATCTATGGGTAGTGGTGATGCTCCACTATAGTGATGTCATTCTTATGTGCAGAAACCTTCACTAATGAATGGTAGTGGATGACAAAGAGAAAGGTGGGCTTTGTTTGTTTGAACATCTAACACTTGCTTGCGCAGTTAGTCTAGTCTACAGTGTCTGTTAGTGAGGCCTGTTCTAACATGTGTGGCTATCGACTCTTAACTGAACCCAATGCACTTTGCTAAGATTGTGAGTGGGGTTTCTGTCATTTTCCAGGCTGATCACCATAGCATTGTAATGTCTTTTCGTTGTGGAATAAGGGAAGATTGTCTAGATCATTGGCCTTGGTTGGAAATAGGTCCAGGTGAAAATTCCTTTACTCAGTGTAAACTCACATAATTTAAAGCATTTCACATCATGATTGTCACAGGTAAAGCCTGTGAACAAGCAATTATGCCACATTGTGTAAATGACATTTTGTTCTGATAAGAATCGTATTGCTGGAGCATAGGAACAACGTGAACTAACCAAATAAGTGCAGCTGTTGTTTGCATCATGCATGACTTTCAGATATAGAATAGTAAAAGGAATAATTGCATCCATAGACATGAAGTGCTAGACCAGCAATTCACATTTCTGTAAGAGGGTTCAGAACCGGTGATGCATGATCGTATACATGCATCATGATCATGCATTTATTCATGCATGTTGAGTTTGAGGTCCGGCTGCTGCTTAGTTCTCTATCTTCTGCAATTGCACAAACTGGTTTAGGTGAGGGGCCTTTAAAGATGGTATTGCAGTAGCCTGGCTGTCAGAATATCAATGCCATAATAATGCTAATACAATACTTATATCTGATTGGAGGTTCGTGCTAAGTGCAATTAGCCCTTCACCATTGCTGATGTGGGGAATGGGCATTTCACTGTCAAAAAGACTGCCAATGTCTTCTATGCACTAATTCAAATTTCGGAGGGAGCTGAGAGAGGTAGATAGTATATTGGCATCTACTGTGCTTCCAGCCAAGACAACCATGTCTTGAGCCTTATACCTATAGGTAGCTCTGCAACTTTCAAAAGAAGATGTGCTGTTGACATTCGATTGGTTCTTCAACCTCCTCTGCGGCCACAAGTGTATTTGAGTGTCACTCATTGTAACATTACAACATTGTAATGCTGGTCTAATAACTTTAGCAAAGGCTTTGTTAAAAGGTTGAAGATTTCGATGATGAATGAGAGTCCTTGAGCACTCCAAATCTGCATGAACCTGTTGTTCCTATTGTAGTCAGGTAATTTCAGCCTAGGAGAGGGATCTTGATCCATTCAAGGGTGGATTAATCAATCAATCAATCAAAGGATTTATAAAGCACACTAATCACCCATTAGGGTCTTAAGGCGCTGGGGGGGGGGAGCTACTGGTTGTAAAGCTATGTCTTGAGGCATTTCCTGAATGTCAATAGGTCTTGGGTCTGGCGAAGGTGGAGGGGTAGGGAGTTCCAAGTCTTGGCGGCTAGGTGAGAGAAGGATCTTCCTCCGGCGGTGGTGCGGCAGATGCGGGGGACAGAGGCGAGGGCGAGGATGGCGGAGAGAAGATTGTGGGTGGGGGTGTGGAAGGTCAGTCTGTCGTTGAGGTAGGCTGGACCTGTGTTGTGGAGGGCTTTGTGTGCATGGGTGAGGAGTTTGAAGGTGATCCTCTTTGATACTGGTAGCCAGTGTAGGTCTCTGAGGTGGGGGGCGATGTGGTTGCGGTGTGGAACGTCAAGAATGAGGCGGGCGGATGCGTTTTGGAATCTTTGCAGCTTTGTTTGGAGTTTGGTTGTTGTTCCGGCATATAGGGCATTTCCGTAGTCCAATCGGCTGCCGACCAGGGCATGGGTGACAGTTTTCCTGGTTTCGATGGGAATCCATTTGAAGATTTTGCGGAGCATGCGGAGAGTGTTGTAGCAGGAAGAGGAGATGGCGTTGACCTGCTGAGTCATGCTGAATGTGGAGTCCAAGATGAATCCCAGGTTACATGCGTGGGTGGTGGGTGAGGGTGCGGATCCTAGGGAGTTGGGCCACCAGGAGTCGTTCCATGCTGCGGGGTTGGGCCAAAGATGAGGTTCTCTGTCTTGTCTGTGTTTAACTTGAGGCGGCTTGATTCCATCCAGCTGGCGATGGGTGAAGTCCGTTGTGGAGGTTGTTCTTTGCACTTGTAGGGTCTTTCGTGAGGGAGAGGATTAGTTGAGTGTCGTCTGCATAGGAAACTATGTTGATGTGGTGGGTTCGTGCGATGTTGGCGAGTGGGGCCATGTAAACTTTGAAGAGCGTGGGGCTGAGAGATGATCCTTGGGGGACGCCACAGATGATTCTGGAGGCTTCTGACAGGAACGGTGGAAGGTGGACTCTCTGGGTTCTGCCTGCGAGAAATGACGAGATCCAGTCAAGTGCCTTGTCCTGGATTCCAGCGTTGTGGAGGCGTGTGCGGAGAGTGTGATGACATACTGTGTCGAAGGCCGCGGAGAGGTCCAGGAGGATGAGTGCCTGCTGTTTCTCCTTCGTCGAGCATGGTCCTGATGTCATCTGTGGCAGCAATGAGTGTGGTCTCGATGCTGTGGTTTTTGCGGAATCCGGATTGGGAGGTGTTGAGTGCCTTGCTGTCTTCCAGGAACCAGGATAATTGGTTGTTCACGATTTTTTCAATGACCTTGGCGGGGAAGGGGAGGAGGGAGATCAGCCGGTAGTTCTTGGGGTCGTCTGGGTCTGCCTTGGGCTTCTTCAGCAGGGCATTGACTTCTGCGTGCTTCCATCTTTCTGGGAAGGTGGATGACTCGAAGGAACTGTTGATGGTGTTGCAGAGGTGGGGAGCGATGATTATGTTTGCTTTATTGAAGATATGGTGAGGGCAGGGGTCCGATGGTGATCCGGAGTGGATGGAGGCCATGGTGTTGGCAGTGTCTTCTTTGTTGATGGGGGTCCAGGTGTGGAGAAGGTGGGTGTTGCTTGGGGCGTTGGGTTCGCAGGTGTTTGTAGTCAGCTGGGGTTGAAGCTGTTGTGGATTTCTTCTATCTTTTGACGGAAGTGGGTTGCAAGTGAGTTGCAGAACTCCTGTGATGGTGGGGGTTCGTTGGAGCAGGTCCTGGGAGTGGAGAGCTCTTTGATGATGCCGAAGAGCTCTTTACTGTTGTGAGCGTTGGAGTCAATGCGGTTTTTGAAGTGGGTCCTTTTGGTGGCGCGGATCAGTTGGTGATGTTTGCGTATGGCATCCTTGAAAGCGATGTGACTGGAGTTGGTAGGTTCAAGGTGCCAGGTTCTTTCCATTCTGCGACATAGCCGTTTGTATTCCTGTAGGTCTGGGGTGAACCAGCTGGCCTTGATTCTGTGGAGGGTGTTTGGGGTTTTTTGAGCGGTGCGAGGGTGTTGGCACAGTCTTCTATCCAGCGATGCAGGTTGGTGGCGGCTGTGTTGGGGTCCGGGGTTCCAGGGGGTGGGGCCCGGGCGAGAGTGGAAATGGGTTGATCTGTTGATATTTTGCTCCAGTTGCGTCGGGGGGTTGTGTGTGGTGGTGGTGGTGAGTCACTGGGTTCTGGTAGGAGAAGTAGATGCAGCGGTGGTCTGTCCAGCAGAGTTCGGTGGTGTGGCTGATGGAGACGTGGTTGCTGGCTGAGAAGACGGGATCGAGTGTTGAGGTACTGGGTTTTTCAGAACCGGTACTGATCCGGTAACCCAGCGGTGCCAGGGTACACCCAAAGACCTCGGGTACTTTCCTGATTCAGACTACAGAAACTCAGAGTCTTCTAGGTGAAGTCAAAGATCGAATTTATTGGCTGCAACCAATTGACAAGTGTCCTAGAAGTACAACAGTACGATTTGTATGTTCTCAGGAGACTGTGTTTCAATGCAAAGTCAGGTTTCCTTATATACAGTTTTTTAAGCTTCAGGCAAACATTTTTGACATTTTGGTTGGTCATTCACATGTTTTCACTACAAAGGAAAAAACAGTGTCATGATGAAACCTTATATTTCATGTCATCCAACCCATAATAAATTACCCGGCAAGGCCTAGTATTTTACATCAGATAAGTGTGGACCCCCAATAAAAACGGCCACCTCCCCCTCGTAAAGTAAGAAGAAGAAAAGAGCAGGTGCAGGTGTGAGCAAGATTAGGCAGGGTGTGTGAGCGATAATAAGGGTTTTATGGCATGGTGTGCCTTGATGCTATCTGATTCGGCCACTGGGAGAGGGACTGACCAAACAGGTTAGGCCTGAGGCAATGGTTCCAGCTTGCCCAGGCCAGAGAGAAGTCAATCAAGGTGTACGTGTCCTTGGAATCAAATCTGACTGTATTATAAGCCTATGTGAGGGCAACTTTTAAAAATGGCTGCTGTGTATAAAATGGGAGCCACGAGTGCAGGACGAAAATGGCGATTTCGAGGTGAAAACGCTGCTGGAATTGAGCGAAAATGCTCATGCTTAGTGTACTAGTCACGGTACTCCTAGCTAATGTTTCAGTTCCTTCTTCAGGAAAAAATGAAAACCTGGTTTTCTTTTAAGGAACGAAAGCCATATGCTACTTAGGAAACACAACATCATTAACTAATGTAATATTGAAATTAGGCCACCTTGAGTCACAGATCTATAATTTCATCCTTAGGTCCAATCAAGGATACATAAATGTAGGGCTGCCTGTTCCTTTAAGGGAAGGGGCAGTAACGTGACTAACTGCAGGTGACACACTTTGATCCTGTATATCTCTTTTTATTTTCCTTCAATACCATTATAGCCAAATAGACATTCACTGGTGAAGTGTTGTCTTTTATGTTCACAGCATGAAATATCATTATCTGTGGAATTTAGTAACCAGAACAAGTTCAACCAACTGTTGCGTAGCGATGGGCATCGTCATGACCATCCCCTCACAACACAGGGGAGCTTGTAATAGTATCAAAAGCAGCAACAAACATGCAAAAAACAAATAATAAAAACGCACAAAACGTCAAGCCATCAGATATACTTGCTGTGTATCAAGCACAAAAAGCATAGACAAAACAATAGCATGTGTGAATAAGCGGTGACACACAACACCATGTCATGTACTTTATGCACTGTAAACCTGCAGCCCAAAACCCAATATTTGGGCCTGTTTAATTTGTCAGGTTTAAAATCCTTACCCTCCTTTTGACAGTAGATCACCAGGCAATGGAAATCTGCTGTCAAATATAACTTTACTGTTTCTCTTCTAACATACAGGACCAGCAAGAACAATTCATGATAGGACCAAATACATGAAAATAAATTTCCATTACTTAACTGTTACCCTCTTGTCAGTTACTTCGCAACATCAAGCCACCTTAGTTTTACCTTTCTAAAAGTAAAAATTGTTACACTGACACTCCATATTAATTTGGCACCTACAATTTCCACTGTGAAAAATAAGTCTTAATTAGCAAATCGTTCTCATTAAGGCATGTAGCCTTCAAAATTTGAGAGAAGGGCTGCATCTTATTTTCTGTCTAAGACTTAATGCAATACTTCGTTTTCTGTCAAATAAAAGCAACTAGCAGGCATCATTTTATTTTTTAGAGCGGAGACACAAATGTATCAGTTCTGCAGAGCATTTAACATGATGTTGGGACTTTCGAATAAACCCCTTTTTTTATATTTTCCCTTTGGAATTAAGTTCTTTAATTGTATTGATGTTCTTCTGGAGAAACCAGAAATCCCACTTTTAGAGGCCTGTAGGGTCATTCTGCATTTTACAGAGACAAGGCCCTAATTTAAAAGGTCACAAGTGTCAACACGACAGCCTCCTCCATTGTTTATGGGAAAACTAAAGATAGTATCTCAGCAGCATGACTTGAGCCAGCCTCTGTAGCTCTCCTAGCTTCTGCCACTCTGAATCTGTCAAAGACAGTAGGCCTTTCTATTTTCCTTCTAACCTGCAATAATTCACTCTATTTAAAAAAAATATTTTTTCCTTTTTAGGCGCTAAACAAAACTATCTCTATTTCCAGATTATTAAACTACATTTACTGTGAATAATTCACAAACCTTAATAACACACATACCAGTTGTTAGAATAAATGCTTGTTGCAATCCCATGCAATGGTACATATTTCATCAACCTCGAATGAATGAACGTCTCAGTAGGCCCAGCTGAAGTTAGAACCTTCAACCTTGATATTAAAACAAGCCTTTGTACTGGCACATTGACTCATTGAATCATAAGAAGGCACAACCTGCAAATATATATCAAACCTAAATGTATGCATTTACTGAAGCCTGAGACACTTTAAAAAGTACTCTGAATGAAAGAAAATGCAGTTTAAACAGTGCTTTTGCCCAAAATCGACTTTGATATTTTAGGCATTAAAAAATCAATATCCTACAATTTTCTTGCATAATATGCATTACCAGAATGTCTATTACACAATCCATGAGTCAGCCATTGAAAATATTAACTTATACTTTATAGAAATGAGCTTGTTTGCTCCTGCGCCAAGGGAAAATTGCACATACAAATGTCATTTTAGTGGTGCAACATAACTTGAATTAAATTTTAATGTTAGGAGGTCATAGTATAGGTATTAAGCTTTATAAATATTAAAAAACGATTTTGAAAGGCACTTATTTTTTTAAATAATTTTTCCATAATTAATAATTTTCTTTTAAAAAAAATAAAAACCCAATTATTCTTTTTTTTGTGATAATTCCACATATAAAAGCAAGCTGCATCCCTTGCCTATTATTTGGGATACATTAACTCACAAGCCTAAGCGCATAAGCCTAACTTGAAATGCGTCACATTTTTGCGCCACTTTCATTTAAAAGGAAGGTTATGCAAAATTCCACCCATGTTTAACTGGGAAAGTGCTGGCTGAATTGAAAATAGATAATTTCGTTTTTTTTTGGGGGGGGGGCCCTATTTATATCTATTGAATGTGTTTTCTAATTTATTAAGCATTTAACGGCAGTTTTGTATATGTGCACAATTGCTCATTCTATAAATTAAAGAGCAACATATAGCTATGTTAGCACATCACATGGTTCATTTCTGGATTTTTTCTAAGTTTCTACTTAATATTAATTAACCAACATTTTACTTAACAAACTGTAAACATCAAGAAGACCCACAAACACACATTGAGCTCATTTCAGATATAAACAGAAAACACTCAGTACACATAATACAGCGCGCTTTAGCCATTTTTCATAAATAGCGCCGTCGCAATTTACTTACAGAACCGTTTGCAGATCCTAGTTGTAAGTCATATTTACAAGAAAAAAAAAAAAAACTTTTCTCAATTATTTCCAAGAATAGCGGACCCATACTTTATTAAACGTGATGGGGCCCACTCCGTGCTTCACATATAGTTCATAGGTTGGAGTTCCAATCGGAGGAACCGGACATGAGTCCTCCAACCGGGAGTCCCTTTTACAACCAAGACAAAACAAATTTCCAAGTCTGCTAAGACCAGGCATCTTCGCTCACTAGTCTAGCTTCAAACTTCAAAGGATTATCGTTTACGATAGTCTCGTGAATACACGAGTCCTTCGGCTTTGGTACTTGCAAGTTCCAAATCAAAGTGATCCCAAAGGGACACCAAACCAAATGTCCAACTAAGGACCAAACCAAGTGTCCAACTAAGGACCAAACCAAGTGTCCAACTAAGGACCAAACCAAGTGTCCAACTAAGGACTGGGAGACGCTCCACTTATACTTAACTGAAAATATCAATGACGTCACCAGAAGACTCGTCTTATCGTTTCGCTCTACCAAAAATCAAGGGTCCAAATCAGGGCGATAGCCAGGGCAGCAGTCCTTCATAGCCGTCGGGAAGCGGGGAACCTCGCAACAAAGACTTTCGGACCACGTCGACATGCAGGGGTCGATGAAGTGGCGGCCTTCCTCCAGAATTTTCACACGAAGCTCCCCACGGACCTCAGGCTTGGACCGGTACCGCTGGTATCGCCCCACGTTTGGGCGCCAACTGAGGTACTCGGTTTTTCAGAACCGGTACTGATCCGGTAACCCAGCGGTGCCAGGGTACACCCAAAGACCTCGGGTACTTTCCTGATTCAGACTACAGAAACTCAGAGTCTTCTAGGTGAAGTCAAAGATCGAATTTATTGGCTGCAACCAATTGACAAGTGTCCTAGAAGTACAACAGCACGATTTGTATGTTCTCAGGAGACTGTGTTTCAATGCAAAGTCAGGTTTCCTTATATACAGTTTTTTAAGCTTCAGGCAAACATTCTTGACATTTTGGTTGGTCATTCACATGTTTTCACTACAAAGGAAAAAACAGTGTCATGATGAAACCTTATATTTCATGTCATCCAACCCATAATAAATTACCCGGCAAGGCCTAGTATTTTACATCAGATAAGTGTGGACCCCCAATAAAAACGGGCACCTCCCCCTCGTAAAGTAAGAAGAAGAAAAGAGCAGGTGCAGGTGTGAGCAAGATTTGGCAGGGTGTGTGAGCGATAATAAGGGTTTTATGGCATGGTGTGCCTTGATGCTATCTGATTCGGCCACTGGGAGAGGGACTGACCAAACAGGTTTGGCCTGAGGCAATGGTTCCAGCTTGCCCAGGCCAGAGAGAAGTCAATCATGGTGTACGTGTCCTTGGAATCAAATCTGACTGTATTATAAGCCTATGTGAGGGCAACTTTTAAAAATGGCTGCTGTGTATAAAATGGGAGCCACGAGTGCAGGACGAAAATGGCGATTTCGAGGTGAAAACGCTGCTGGAATTGAGCGAAAATGCTCATGCTTAGTGTACTAGTCATTATCGGTCTTTTGATACTAAAATCGTACTGCTGTGGCAAAGTAAATTACATGGGTCCAGAATTTTTAGAACCACAGTGTGTGGCCTGCGGAGTGGGTGGGTGAAGTGACGAGTTGTTTGAGGCCGAGGTTGGCGAGGTTGTCCAGCAGGTTGGTGGTGTTGGTGTCATCGTTGTTTTCTAGGTGGAAGTCCAGGTCGCCGAGGAGGATGTATTTTGTGGAGTCGAGGGCGTTGGCACTGACGATGTCGGCGATGGCGTCGCAGAATTGAGAACGGGGGTCTGGGGGTCTGTAGATCAGAGTTCATTTGAGGGTGGTGTTGGCATTGATGTGGATTTTGAAGTGGAGGTGCTCAGCGAGGTTGAGGGTGTCATGGGTGCTGCTCAAGACTTTGATGGTGCTTTTGTGGAGTATGGCGATTCCTCCTCCTGGTTTGTTGGTGCTGTCTCTTCTGGTGATTTTGTAGCATTCAGGGATGGCTATGGCTATTTTGGGTTCTGAGGCCGAGTTTGTCCAGGTTTCAGTGAGGAAGGTGATGTCCGGTGAGGTTGAGGTTAGTAGGTCCCAGAGTTCAATTGCGTGTTTGTGGATGGAGCGGGTGTTGAGTAGGATGCAGCTGAGGTGGTTGTCGGCAGGTCTGTTGCGGCGCTTTAGGGTACAGGTGAAGCGGCAAGCTTGGCAGGAGAAAAGTCCCTTGGTGTTCTTTTGGGAGGACTGGAAGCAGGTGGAGGGGCATCCTGGATTGAGTGCGTGGAGGTCACTGGCAGTATAGCGGTGTCGGGAGGTGTGGGGGCCTTGCGGGCCAGGGGGAGTGGCGCTTGGTGTGGTCCAGGCGCGGACAGGCGCAGACAGGCTTGCCTTTGGTGCGCCAGCGGCGCGTCCGCACTGCGGCTGCCATAAGAGGGGAGGTGGGAGGGAGTGGCAGCTGGGAGGATGGAGCGATCAGCGAATGGGAAAGCAGGTGGGGCGGGGCAGCAGGGCTCAGCAGAGGGTAGGGAAGCAAATTCAAGGTGGAGGGACGGGGCGGGGCCACGGGGACGCAGCAGCGGGAAGGGAAGCAAATTCGAGGTGGAGGGAAGGGGTGGGGCCGCAGGGCTCAGCGGCGGGAAGGGAAGCAAATTCAAGGTGGAGGGAGGGGGGTTGGGGCCACGGGGACGCAGCGGCAGGAAGGAAAGCAAATTCAAGGTAGAGGGAGGGGGACGGGGCCGCAGGGCTCAGTGGCGGGAAGGGAAGCAAATTTGAGGTGTAGGGAGGGGGCGGGGCCACTGCGACGCAGCGGCTTGCTCAGAAACGCTCAGTAAACATGCAAGACAAAACAAAACAATGGCACCAGAGTGGAAGCGGCACAGGGCAGCAATGTATGGAGCGACCTGCCTGCCAGAAGCAGGGTCAAGTGGATGTGGAGAACCCGTTCCATTTATGCAGTGGTAATAACAGTAGCTGGTCATCAATTGTTTCATATATGTTGTAGTAACATACTAGGCCTGTTATCAATAAACTCCTTAGATTGGTGGATGGCCTTCTCTTCCAGCTCCTTGTATTTTTACAAGAGGTGCATTGATGAGTGTGCCTATGACGTTGAAACTTGTGTTGTTGAATAACTCAAGAAAAACCTGGACCTTATTATAAAGGTGTGCACTCGCGCAGGACACAGCTGTTTGCTTGATGTTATTTAATTATCTCAATATATTTTGTCTATGGAAATGTGCAAACATCAAATTTTGAAAAATAAAATGAGATTTATACCTATTTTGAAGGGTTGATGTGGTTGCGGTACACACATTATTATGCTGTTAAACTTCGATAGCATCAAATCAAATCAAATCATTAGCATTTGTAAAGCGCGCTACTCACCCGTGCGGGTCTCAAGGCGCTAGGGGGGAAAGGGGGGGTTATCGCTGCTCGAACAGCCAAGTCTTTAGGAGTCTCCGGAAAGCGGAGTGGTCCTGGGTGGTCCTGAGGCTGGTGGGGAGGGAGTTCCAGGTCTTGGCCGCCAGGAAGGAGAAAGATCTCCCACCCGCCGTGGAGCGGCGGGTGCGAGGGACGGCAGCAAGTGCGAGGCCAGCGGAGCGGAGGGGGCGGGTGGGGACGTAGAAGCTGAGGCGTCTGTTGAGGTATTCCGGTCCCTTGTTGTGGAGGGCTTTGTGTGCGTGGGTGAGAAGACGGAAGGTGATCCTTTTGCTGACTGGGAGCCAATGCAGGTGTCTCAGGTGTGCGGAGATGTGGCTGTTGCGGGGTACGTCGAGGATGAGGCGGGCCGAGGCGTTTTGGATGCGTTGCAGGCGGTTTTGGAGTTTGGCGGTGGTCCCGGCGTAGAGGGTGTTGCCGTAGTCCAGGCGACTCGTGACAAGGGCGTGGGTCACGGTTTTTCTGGTGTCGGCGGGGATCCAGCGGAAGATCTTGCGGAGCATGCGGAGAGTGAGGAAGCAGGCGGAGGACACGGCGTTGACTTGCTTGGTCATGGTGAGAAGAGGGTCCAAGATGAAGCCGAGGTTGCGGGCGTGGTCTGCGGGGGTCGGTGCGGTGCCGAGGGCCGTGGGCCACCAGGAGTCGTCCCAGGCGGACGGGGTGTTGCCGAGGATGAGGACTTCCGTTTTTTCAGAGTTCAGCTTTAGGCGGCTGAGCCTCATCCAATCTGCGACGTCCTTCATACCCTCTTGTAGGTTGGTCTTGGCGCTGGCGGGGTCCTTGGTGAGGGAGAGTACAAGTTGGGTGTCGTCGGCGTAGGAGGTGATGATGATGTCGTGCTTGCGTACGATGTCGGCGAGGGGGCTCATGTAGACATTGAAGAGTGTCGGGCTGAGCGATGAGCCTTGAGGTACGCCGCAGATGATCTTGGTGGGTTCTGAGCGAAACGGAGGGAGGTAAACTCTTTGGGAGCGGTTAGCGAGGAAGGAGGCGATCCAGTCCAGGGCCTGGCCTTGGATCCCGGTGGAGCGTAGGCGGGTGATTAGGGTGCGGTGACAGACGGTGTCAAAGGCAGCCGAGAGGTCGAGGAGAATGAGGGCGACTGTTTCACCGTTGTCCATCAGGGTTCTGATGTCGTCTGTGACTGAGATGAGGGCGGTTTCCGTGCTGTGGTTGGTTCGGAATCCGGTTTGTGAAGGGTCGAGCAGGTTGTTGTCTTCCAGGAAGGTGGTCAGCTGTTTGTTGACGGTCTTTTCTATTACCTTGGCTGGGAAAGGTAGAAGAGAGATGGGGCGGAAGTTTTTCAGGTCGCTTGGGTCAGCCGTAGGTTTCTTTAGTAGGGCGTTGACTTCAGCGTGCTTCCAGCATTCGGGGAAGGTAGCAGAAGAAAAAGAAGAGTTGATGACGGTCTGGAGGTGCGGGGCGATGATGTCGTCGGCTTTGTTAAAGATGAAGTGCGGGCAGGGGTCCGAAGGGGCGCCGGAGTGGATAGAGTTCATGATGGATTTGGTTTCTTCCGTGTTGATGTGGGTCCAGTTGTTGAGGGTGATGTCCGGGGAAGCGGGTTCAGTGGTGTATGGTTGGGTCTGGTGTCCGAAGCTGTCGTGGAGGTCGCTGATCTTGCGATGGAAGAAAGTGGCGAGGGATTCGCACAAATCCTGTGAGGGCGTGACGGCGTTGGCGCTGGCGCTGGGGTTGGAGAACTCTTTGACGATGCTGAAGAGTTCTCTGCTGTTGTGGCTGTTTTTGTCTAGTCTGTCGGTGAAAAAGTTCCTTTTGGCAGTGCGGATCAGGTGGTGGTGTTCGCGTGTAGCGTTCTTGAGGGCGGTCATGTTGTCAGCGGTGTGGTCCTTGCGCCAGGCCTTCTCAAGGGCACGACAAGTTTTCTTTGATTCTTTGAGGGTGTCAGAGAACCAGAGAGGTTTTTTGGTGTTGGTCTGTCGATGCGTGCGTTTGAGGGGAGCAAGGTTGTCAGCGCAGTTGGAGATCCAGTTTGTGAGGTTGAGAGCTGCGTCGTTGGGGTCGGTGGTGAGGGTGGGTTGGTTGGCGGCGAGAGCGGAGAAGAGTTGCTCTTCAGGGATCTTGTTCCACTGTCGACGAGGGATGGGTTGAGTGCGGAGGTGGGAGGTCTCGCGTCGGAATGTGAAGTGGACGCAGCTGTGGTCGGTCCAGTGCAGGGCAGAGGTGTGGCTGAAGAAGACGTGTTTGCTGGCGGAGAAGATAGGGTCGAGCGTGTGTCCGGCGATGTGGGTGGCGGTGTTCACCAGTTGTTTGAGGCCGAGGTTGGCGAGGTTGTCGAGCAGGGTGGTGGTGTTGGGGTCGTTGTTTTGTTCCAGATGGAAGTTGAGGTCGCCTAGGAGGATGTAGTCCGGTGAGGCGAGGGCGTGCGGGGAGATGAAGTCGGCGATGGCGTCGCTGAAAGAGGCGCGAGGTCCGGGAGGACGGTAGACGAGGGATCCTCTGAGGGTGGTCCTTGGGTCGGTGCGAATCTGAAAATGCAGGTGTTCAGCGGCGAGGGGGGGGTCTTCGGTGGAGGTGGTGACGCTGATGGAGTCTTTGAAGATGATGGCGACACCTCCTCCTACTTGGTTGGTGCGGTCTTTTCTGGAGATCTTGTAGCCTTCGGGGATGGCGGGTAGCGATGTCTGGAGCAGAGGAGGCGTTCATCCATGTCTCCGTGATGAAGGCGACGTCCGGGGCTGTGGAGTCCAGGAGGTCCCAAAGTTCAACGGCGTGCTTGTGGACGGAACGAGCGTTGACCAGGATGCACTTGAGGTGGTTGATGGCGCGTGGGCTTGTGGTCGTGGTAGTTGCGTGGTGGAAGATGCGTTTGCAGGAGTTGCAGGCGAAGGGTCCATGGGTGCGTTTGGGGTGAGCTAGGAAGCAGGTATTGGAGCGCCCTGGGTTGAGGGCGTGGAGGGTGGTGGGGTCGTAGCGGATCAGCGGGGCTTGGGGGAGCTGGGGACCAGGGGTCGTGGCGCTGGGCGCGGGCCAGGCGCGGACGGGCGCAGACGGGCTTGCCTCTGGCGCGCCTCCGGCACGCCAGCGGCGTGCCCGCTGCGCGCGCCCGCTGCGCAGTCGCGCAGCGGCCGCCATAAGAGGTAGGAGGGGGGGGGGAGGGGTCAGCTGGGGGCGAATGGGAGCTGGGGGGCGGGGGCGTGCAGGAGGTCGCGGCGGGAAAGCGCGAGGGAGGGGGGGGGCAGGTAGAGTGAGAGGAGCTGGGGGAGGGGGTTTAGGGTGGAGGAGGGTGAGTGTTAGGAGGTTTGGAGATTAGGGAGAGAGATAGGAGTAGGGTTGTGAAGATAGGGGAGGGGGGGTTGTAGAGGTGGGTGAGGGAGAGAGGTAGAGTGAGAGGATAGGGAGATAGGTAGTAGAGGGGGTGGCGGGAGGGGGGGAGAGATAGAGAAATAGATAGAGAAAATAGATAGAGAAGTCGATAGATAGGGAAATAGATAGATAGACAGATAGGTAGGTAGGAGGAGGTGGAGAGTGGGGGAGTTAGATAGTGAGATAGGGAGCTAGAGAGATAGGAAGATAGGAGGAGTGAGGGAGGTAGATAGCGAACAGGTTAGCTAGGGGTGAGAGAGGGGGAGGCGAGTGAGGGAGGGGGATGAGGAAGGAGCAGGAGGGCAGGCTCGGGGGAAGAAGACGGAGGATGTAGAAGAGCCGAAGACAGGAGAACAGAAGACAGGAGAACAGAAGACAGAAGAACAGAAGACAGAAGAACAGAAGACCGGAAGAGCAGAAGACAGAAGAACAGAAGACAGAAGAACAGAAGACAGAAGCACAGAAGATCGGAAGAGCAGAAGAACAGAGAAGAACAGAGAAGAACAGAGAAGAACACAGAAGAACAGAGAAGAACACAGAAGAACACAGAAGAACAGCTTTACTGTTCATAAAAAGCAATATATATGTGTGTGTGTACGTGTATATATATGTATTGTCTAAATTGCAAAACTAAAATGCAGATTTTAGGGCGATGGTAGGATTGTATTAAGTGTATTGTGGATAATTGGCACAGCCTCAAGGAAATATTTATAGCTTTACAACAGTTTTAACGAGCAGGACCAACAAGAACTCGTATCTTTTGAAGATAATGGAATCCGGATTCCAAGACTTAGAACCATTTCCATTTTGAAGCTCACACGGGTTGTATTATTGAAGGTGATACAAATACCTGTTTTTAACTAGTTTTAGATTTGAGAAGGGTAGCAGATCGTAAAAAGGGCACATAGTCACAAAATGAAACCCAATAGCAATGTGGTTTAAGGTGGTTTCTGGACAGACCTGTTCTGTTCGAAATCAGTCATTCACGCGTTCCGTGTCTGTTGTAACATTGGCGGGAAAAGTAATCGCCTTGTTCTCACCCTGCGGCTTGGGGACTTGGGGGGAGCAAAGGGCTTGCCCTGTCTCCCCCCGGGTTTATCGGGCCGGAGTGGAATGCTCCACGGCACGCTTGTGTGATTGGGCAGGGCTTCAGGAAGGGGCGGTGTTTTAGGGCAGGGGATAAAAGACGAGGGCTGGGTGTGGGCGGCCTCTTTGGCCGTTTGTCACTCCCAGTGGGCGTTTTTGTCTTCGTGAGTTGGGTTTCTGTCAGGAGTTTGTAGGGGATTTGGGGCGTTATTTTCATTAGTAGGCGGAGTTCAGCCTTCTATTAGTGATAGTATATATATTTGTTGGGTTGCCATGGAACCCAGCAAAGTGGTTAAAGCACTAAAGGTTTTACAAGACGAAGGTTGGGAGGATTTATTGAGGGAAGGGGTGCTCGAGGAGGCTTGGGTGGGTTTAAGAAGGCCTAAAAGGCTTTCTGCTGAAGGGGTATCTGCTGCGGTGGCAGCCTGTTCATCACCGGTCAGTGCAGGGAGGAAATTTCGAGTCAAGAGTGCCACCGGTAGGAAAGTGGCGCGCTTACCCGTTAGTGATGACACTTCTGATGTGGTGTTACCAGGGCCCCCGTTAGCCGTGTCGAAGAGGCGGGGTATTTGTAGGATGCCTAGGAGGCAGGGATCCTCGTTGCGGTCGCGTGTTGCGGCGGGTAGCAGAAGCTTTGTGAATGCGGCGGTGGCGAAGCGAGGCCGCATGGGGGCTCAGATTCGATTCGCGCATGCGCGAATCGGAGTGAGAAATCAAGCTTGCGCGCCTTATAAAACAAGCGCCGAGCGCGAGAGGCAGGATTTAGAGGAAGGGACGTTAGCAGGCACGTCCAAGATGGCGGCGCCCATTGAATTTCAGCAGCAGCCGGCTTTTTCGGTAGATAAAAGGTCGGTTTCGAACCCGAGATGTGACGCAAGTGTTTTAAGTTTTGAAGAGGAGGTTGTGGTTATTTCTGACGACGAGGAGGAGGTTCAGGTGAGCCAGGTTAGTTTGTTATCTAAGGAAAAGAGAGATGATTCAGATTTAAGTGGAAGGAAGGGTGGCAGTTGTATACAGTTAATTCCTAGAGTAGTTAGTCCTATGTTGCATAGAGTGCAATCATGGGGGATAAGTAATCAGGCCAATCTACAATTGGGTGAGCAGATTGAGCTAGTGGATCAGGATGGGAATGTTTTTAAAGGTACGGTGTGTGGGGAGAGGTGTAGCTCTGGTGCCATAGACAGAGCATATGTTAGCTTGGATTTGAGTAAAATGGTAGTGGGTGTGGGCCCCTCTGGGTGTGACACGTCCCATGTTTCGGGCGAACATGGGTTACAGGCGATTCACCAGCGGTCTGGGCGGATCGTTGGAGAGCAGAGCTTGCCGGTGAAGGTCAGGGCGCCTTCATTACACCGGTTAGAAGGGAGGGTTAAACCTGGAGCGGTTTACCCGACTTCGGGGGAGACGTTTGGCGTCAACGAATCAGAGCCATCCACTAGCCGGGGCGCTGGTGGTGGTTTGGCTTCCATGGAAGAAGAATTACTAGATTACGACGAAGAATTTGAGGAAACAGTCTCATCACGTCACCGGGTGTGTCGATCTGGTGAGGTGTCTGGAGAGGTTCAGGGCGGCCTCTCTAAGGCGCACGTACAGGACATAACAGTTGGCGGTTTTCCGAGAGGTGAGCTTGGGTTGGTGGGATCGGTGAGGGCTAGAGAATTTCGGAAAAGTGGGGGAGGTAGTGGTGGGGCAAGGGTTTTTGGGGCACTGGATGGTTCAAAGGAGCACAGGTCTAAGGCGGATGCATGCATTCAGGTGAGTTCGATCACGGAAGGGTATGCTAATTTGGAGGTAAGTGGAGCCAATGTGGATGGGTCTGAGAAAAAAGTTGAATCAGGTGATGGCAATAATAAGACTACAAGCCCCGTAGCGGGGGATGAGACAGCGGGGGGGTAATGTTAAAGGTAAAAAGTTGTCTTACATGGGAGTGTCGATGCCTTTGGGGGCGCATCTCACTCTAAGTTTGAAGGAAAAAATTTGGAAAGGGGAGTTTATTGATGTTTTTAAACTACTTCACAGAGAGGTTCAGGCTAAAGAAGGGTCAAAAGAAGAGGAATGGGAGTTGGCTAGACGGCCTAGAGTACCTACCACAATTGAAAACTGGACATCTGCCTTTTTGATTTATGCAAGCGTTTATTGCGAAAAGTATCAAGACTCTTGCGTGGCTCTGCTAAAATATATGGACGTTGTGAGGCGAGCTCAGATGGATTTTGGAGGATTTGGGTGGTTTCGGTACGATGAAGAATTTAGGGCACGTAAAGCAATGGATTCTACAAAAATGTGGGGTGAAATTGATAATGAACTATGGATGCAGTGGTTGCGTACTGCAAGGAATGCGCCTACAACTCATACGGCAAGCGGTTTGCCTGTTCAATATAAGTCCTTTCAGGGGCGGCCCACCCATGTCGGGGTGGGTTTCGGTCCCAGAGGTCAATTTCAATCTAACAGGGCATGTTGGTCCTTCAACAGCGGGCAATGCAATAGACAGCAGTGTAGATTTAGACACGATTGCTCCAATTGTGGTGGGAGACACCCGGTTTATCAATGTTTTGGGGGGTTGCAGTGGGCCGGACATGGTACAGCAGGAAGAGGTGGGGACCGAGGCAGGGGATATATTCAACCGCTTGCAGGTAAAGGGCCCTACGCCCATTAGATTTTAAGCAATTGCTTATTGGTTACAGTTTTATCCACTTTTTGAGGAGGCTAAGGTCCTTTTTAGTGGTTTTTCTGGTGGTTTCAGGTTATGTTATCAAGGCCCAAGGTTGAGAAGATGGGCTAATAATTTGAAGTCAGCGAGGGAACACCCTGAAATAGTTAGATCTAAGCTGCAAAAAGAATTGAGTTTAGGCAGGATTGTTGGCCCCTTTTCGCAGTGGCCTTTGTCTAATTTGACTATCTCTCCCTTGGGAGTGGTCCCTACGAAGCAGGCTGGTGAGTTCAGGCTTATCCACCATTTGTCTTGGCCTGCGGGAGCTTCAGTAAATGACTTTATTGCAGCGGAAGACTCTTTGGTTCATTACGCGTCGGTTGACGAAGCTATTGCGCTGGTTCGAAAGTGCGGGAAAGGTGCTGAAATGGCAAAGTCAGATGTGGAGTCCGCTTTTAGACTGTTGCCTGTTCACCCGGATGATTTTTCTCTCCTGGGAATGCAGTTTGAAGGTTCTATATATGTTGATAGGATGTTGCCAATGGGGTGTTCGGTTTCGTGTTCACTATTTGAGATGTTTAGTTCATTTTTGGAATGGTGTTTTAAGTTTCAGGGTGGTGGCAGATCAGTGACTCACTATTTGGATGATTTTTTCTTTGTTGGCAGAGCTAATTCAGGTGACTGCAGTAGGGCTTTGCACGAATATCAGAGCTTGATGTCAAGTTTTGGGGTCCCACTGGCTAGAGAGAAAACGGAAGGCCCAGATACTTGCATACATTTTTTGGGCATCGAATTGGATTCTGTGCGGATGGAAGTGAGGCTGCCCAGTAACAAGGTACAACAGTTGATTGCTATGTTGGAGGAAGCAGTGAGGAAACCCAAGTTGGTATTGCGCCAGGCACAATCTTTATTGGGTCATTTGAATTTTGCATGTAAAGTGGTGAGGGTTGGCAGGGCGTTTTGCCGCAGACTTGGATTTGCTATGCGCGGTGCATTTTTGCCACATCATCACATTCATCTTCAAGCATGTGTTAAGGATGATTTACGGATGTGGATTGTGTTTTTGAAGGATTTTAATGGAGTGACGATGCTTGTGGAGGAGGAGGATTGGTTTTGGCATATTCAGATATTCTCAGATGCGTCCGGAGCTCATAGTTTTGGTGTGTTTTGGGACGGTCATTGGGCAGCGGAGGCTTGGCCTGAGAGTTGGAAGCGTGCTAAGTTTAGCATTGCATTTTTAGAATTTTTTCCTTTAGTGGTTGCATTGTCAGTTTTGGCCCGGTTCTTGGCCAATCGCAATGTCATATTTAATGTGGACAATCAAACTGTGGTGCATTTGGTCAACTCTCAAAAAGCAAAAGATGAGAAGGTACTTAAGCTGTTGAGGGTTTTCTTGCTTTGTTGTTTAAAATTCAATATACTGTTTAAGGCTCGTCATGTTCCTGGTATCAATAATTACATCGCTGATGCCTTGTCTCGTTTTCAGTGGCAGAGATTCTGTGGTTTGGCGCCGGGAGCGGATGTCCAGAAGACGGCCATACCGGGGGAGTTGTGGGATCTAGGAGGTTAAAAATGTTGGAGCTCGTTCAGCAGTCTGTTGCTCCGTCGACGAGGAGGACATATTTTCAGGCTTGGTTGGAATTTTTGAATTCCGGTGCAATATGTCGGTTGGGTGGCTGTGATGTGATTTCTAGGAGACAGGACGATGCGGTTCACTTTGTTATGCAGCAGATTGAGGCCGGTCTGGCGGCAGTTACGATATCGGGTAAGTTGTCGGGGGTTTCTTTTTATGGTAAGTATTTTTGGGGTTATGATCCAATGGAAGGCGAGTTATGTAGGAGGATTTTAGCTGGATGGGCCAGGTCGGGGGGGGGTCAGGTGTGATCGGCGGCGGCCTATTTCGTCTACTATGTTGAGGTCTTTGTTGGATAGTTTGGATGGCATTTGTTCTTCCGTTTGGGAGGCTCGTTTATTTTCTCTTTGCATGTCTTGGCTTTTTCATGGTGCTTTTTGCATTTCTGAATTGTTGGGGGTAAGAGGGAGGGATGGTCTTCTGTATGAACATGTGAGAGTAGGCGATGTGGCTATTGGGATATGGTTGCCTTTTTCTAAAGGCGATCAGTTGGGGAGGGGCCAGGAAGTGAATTTAGAAGCTAAACATTCTATTGATTGCACAGTTCTCTGTTGGTTTGCTTTTACTTCAATATTACCTCAATCATCAAAATTTGTATTCATTCACGAAGATGGTTCTCATCTGTCGGCAGCTCAGTTTTTATCGGTGTTGAGAATGTCGGTTAAAAGTTTGGGTTTGGATCCTAGTAGCTATGGCACTCATTCTTTTCGGATTGGGGCTGCAACCGAGGCGAGGAGAGTAGGTAAATCAGATCAATTAATTAAACAATTGGGAAGATGGAAATCCAGATGTTTTCAGAGGTATGTGCGTTCCTTTAAACAGTAGTTTTCTTTTGAGGAGTTTTTTCTGATCTGTTATTTTTCTTTTCTTGCTCTTTAATTTTTCCTCATTGCTTCTTTCTCCTTCCTCACCCACTCTCTTTAATATTTCTTTTTTGCTTTTTGCTTTTTCTCTTAGCTCTGTAAGGTTTTGTTTTATATCGCAATATTGTGGTTCAATTAACATATATTTTTCTTGTAGGTTGTGTTGGGGGTCCCGACAAGGTGTGCTCCGTTTGGATTGTAGGACACTCTTTCGTTCGCTGGGCGGAGAAACAAGCTTCATTGCGGCCTTTTGGGAGACATCTTGGGCTGGATGGGGCTAAGATTAAGATTAGTTGGGTAGGAAAGAGTGGAATGAGATGGGGAGAGTTACTTTATGTGCTGGCAAAACGAATGGAGCAAGGGGTTTGTCCTGATTTATTGATTTTACATTTGGGAGAAAATGACATAGTTGCCTTGTCTGGCATTGGTTTATTGAAGGTTATGAAGTCAGATTTAGTTAGGATTAAAGAACGTTGGTCAGGGACGCATATCGTTTGGACGAGTTTGGTGCCGAGAAGAGTGTGGAGGGGTGCTCATTCAATTAGAGGGATTGAGAAGCAGCGCAGGAAGATCAACAGGGAGATGAAAAATTTTTGTAAGGCTCAGGGCATTTCAGTTCTTTCATATGAGAACATTAAGGTTGCGGATGTAGAGTTATTTCGACAGGATGGTGTGCATTTGTCGTTCTTGGGAAATGAGCATTATTTGTTGGAGCTTAGACAGTGTATTGCAGATTTACTGGGAGAAAATCTATGGGATAGGTAGATACGTTTTTGGTGGGGCAGGAAAACGCCTGCTCGGGTTTTCCTGGGTGGCCTTTCGGGGGGGAAGAGGTAGATCAGAAAAGAGGACAGGGCAGGGGGTTTTCACAGACAAGGGTAAATGGAGAACGTCAATGCAGGACAGATTGGTTAATGGGTTGATCGGGTCAAGGTGGGGATGGGACAAGGGGTAGTGAGGTGGGGTCATTTTAGAGGGAGGGGGAGGGGTTTTAGGTGATGAATTTGTATTAGTGAGGTTTGGGTAGTTTTGTGAGGCTTCATGCCAAGGTTGTATTTTTACCAGACCTGTTCTATTAAAGCGGCCTTTTACCCCTTCAAGGAGTGTTGTGATTATTTCACTCATAAGGACCGATGGGGACTTGGGGGGAGCAAAGAGCTTGCCCTGTCTCCCCCCGGGTTTATCGGGCCGGAGTGGAATGCTCCACGGCACGCTTGTGTGATTGGGCAGGGCTTCAGGAAGGGGCGGTGTTTTAGGGCAGGGGATAAAAGAGAAGGGCTGGGTGTGGGCGGCCTCTTTGGCCGTTTGTCACTCCCAGTGGGCGTTTTTGTCTTCGTGCCCTCCCGCCCACCCGAATAAATTTAGTTTGATTAATAATTCATTTAGGGGGGGCGAATTGGTTGTCTTACATAGCGTTTTTGTTTTCATCTAGTTGCAAGGTGGAAGGTTGGTTTTAACAGGGCAGGTCTTTAATTGTGGTTGATTAATTACATGGGTATGGCAATTTGTTCAGGGGGAGGGGGGTTTTGGGCTAGCTATTTTGTTTCCGCCGCTGGTAGTCAGGTCTGGTTTCGGGGTTTTATGTGCCTTTCGGGGGGGAAGGGGTAGATCAGAAAAGAGGACAGGGCAGGGGGTTTTCACAGACAAGGGTAAATGGAGAACGTCAATGCAGGACAGATTGGTTAATGGGTTGATCGGGTCAAGGTGGGGATGGGACAAGGGGTAGTGAGGTGGGGTCATTTTAGAGGGAGGGGAGGGGTTTTAGGTGATGAATTTGTATTAGTGAGGTTTGGGTAGTTTTGTGAGGCTTCATGCCAAGGTTGTATTTTTACCAGACCTGTTCTATTAAAGCGGCCTTTTACCCCTTCAAGGAGTGTTGTGATTATTTCACTCATAAGGACCGATTGCTATAGTGAGAGCTGTAGCTCAGCTTTACATTCTTCAAGGGCAAGTGACTTCGGTGATAGTCACTTTGCTAATAACAGCGCTTAGAAACGGCAAAACTGCAGTATGAAGCGCAAAATAGTTATTAAATATGTGGTCAACTTTGCCGTTCCACAATCCAGGCATTAACACTTCAACTTGCTCAGCTGGAGAAGTATTTGTTTCGTGGACGTGACATTAACACAAAATGATAGGTAAAAACGTCACGAATACAAAACAAGGTATTCAATTTGTCAGAACAGGGAACACGTATGACAAGAGCATGCCTTTGTAGATGTGCGCGCAGTGAAAGGGCCTTCGCTGATCAACGGTTTCAGGAAGTTGCGCTGGAAAATATATAAATGCCTCACGGTTCACTTTGTGGAGCTGATGCTGAGACGGAGCACACAGCCCGGTAGAACCTGCTGAGCAGACGCCTGGCTGTTCTGTGCCCGGGCGGTGGGGTCTCGTCCTGCTTCGCAAACCACCGATAGACTTTCCGTCGCATAACCAGAGCGAGAGTACTGGAACATTCCAAGTCAAGAGTTAATCGCTAGTCATTCGGGACAGCCAACAGGTAAACATGACGTCACCTTTGACTACCGTGCCTTAAGCTAATTTTGCTCAATGTATTACATACATAGTTAAGCATAAAACTAGGGCTTTGAAGCGACCTGTCTAATGTAATACGGGGGTTGTTTAATCACCAGCTAAATATCTTTGATTCCCTTCGGCTGCAACAGTATTTCGGTTGTTCTGTGAGTTTTCTGTTCCTGCATTTAGATCTATATATAGCACAACAACTGACACACACCTAAAACCAACCAGGACATTTAGCTTTGTCAGTGTGTTTATTTTAGCTGTTTAAGATAAATGAGTAAAAACAGTGATGTTGGTGTAAATAATATTGAAAGTGTTTTAACTCTCAAGTTGTAAGATTGTGAATTGAACATTACTAAGACCTCTGGAAGGGCTAGTGATCTTCATTGTGTCTCAATCATTCCAGTTATATTCAATCTAATTGAGACGTACTCACTTTTTTCCACATCTCCTCCATCTGCATATTTTACACGTCCGTCGTTTCTTTCCTCTCCTGGACCCTCTTTTTCACTTTCTCATACATGCCAACATTTTAGAGGAGGAAAGTGGGAGATTAAAAAAATATATTAATATCTGGGCAAATGTATTTTTCCCATTGACATCTATTGAAGCAGAGGCAATTTTCAGTGGAAGGCAGCCACAACTAGGCTTAACAAATTGGGAATCTCCCACCTGAACCGGGTCTGTTGGTATGTATGCTTTCTCCTACATTCACTTCCTTGCATCTCCTTCACTTCACCACTAGGGCGACCACCACTATGGATTTTTTGTGGACTGTCTGTGATTTAGCCATAATGTCCATTGCCCGTGATGATTGATTTAACAAACAGAATTTGTCCCTAATTTTAGCCCTTAGCCAAAGATTGAAAGTTAATTCTGATAATTCAGATTCTCCAGCGAGTGGAAGGGAGGAGACTCCTGTGCTGTGATCCTGAGGGAGGGGCATCTTCCCGAAAAAAATGTAAATGTGCACAACTGGTAAATCTGCAACTGTAAAGGCTGTTTGGGAGCTGATATGGGCAATAATTGCTGAAGTCACTTGAAGATTCTTGATATAAAAGATATTTCCTCTTTGAGAGGTACTGTAAGAGTGTTCTAACCTGAGCTGTGGAGTGCATGCTTTTAATGGACAGTTGTAAAAAACTGTTTGCATTAGGTATAATCTGCATATTACTGAAATCTATACTTCAGAAGCACTTTTATCTTTAACCCAAATTTATGTGTGCATTTTGTGGCAGTGTATATTATTATACTGTGTGTCATGGACATTTAAAACAATATCCCACAAATTCATACTGCTTTCAGGGACCTAGTAGCACTAAAAGTACTCAAGTCACTTTTTCCTAACGCACCAACAGGATTCAATACTATGGGCCTCTGATTGCACGCATAGACATCTGTAGTGATCGCACTATCCAAAAGAGATTTCATAACATAATATAGTGCATTTTATATTGATTAGTTTAACTTCCATTTATTTTTCATTTAAGGTCTGCCTTATTTTATATGTAGTTACTTGATGGCAAACGATCAACAGAGTGGTTACAGAACATTTTGTTCTTTTTAGCCTTGCCTTTGACTCTACCTCCTTGCCCATTGACCCTGCCCCCACTGCAGTGTCCATACGTCTTTTAATGCACTTCAACCGCTGCACTGAAAAGCTATTTAAGGTCTTAAAAAGCCAATGATATTAGCATATGGTGTCCTGCCTTCTCTTACCTTCATTTTGTACTTCTTTTTAAGATATTGTGGCAGATTACCCGTGATCTATATTTATTTAACACACTGTAGTATTAATCCTACATAATTGTTTGAAACAAATATCTTATGGTTTTAAAGGGGATTGAGAAAAAGGAGTAATCCTAGTCAGTGGCCTAAGTGCACTATATGTGACCAGAAAGCCTGTGTTCAAATCCTCAATTTCTTGCATGACTAAATTGTGGGATCTACGTGAAATCAATTTACTTCATGTCTTTAATTTATTTAAAATTGACATTTGAGATTTAATTCAGTTTAGAATTGATGGTGCACAGAAGCCTCACTTGTATGTTTTATTAGCCGGTAATGTTCCACCATCCATAACAATAGTATTGGACATGATGTAAGGGACACCAGATAATTGTTTCACTTTGTTCTCTCATGATGTTGTCAAGATGGAGGGTTAATTAATGTTTTAAAGTTCATGTTTAGAAACTTTGGGCCTGATTTAGGTCTTGGCAGAGGGAAATACTCCGTCACAAACATGATGGATATCCTGTCCGCCGTATTACGATCCCACTGTATCCTATGAGAATCCTAATACGGTGGATAGGGTATCCATCACGTTTGGGATGGAGTATTACCTCTGTCAAGACCTAAATCAGGCCCTTTACGTCATATAAATGTCAATGCAATTTTGTGATCTAATTTACTAAATTGAAACATAATCATATGCTTTTTTTAAAATATGTTTTTGTTGTATGCCAAAAGAGATAATATAGGATATTACCCAGGTATGTAGCACTAGATTCCATTGTACATTTACAGAACAGTGCTGGGCTACATAGAGTTATCCCACAATTTTGAAATGTTTCTGTGTAACAAACTGACCCATAATAAACTGTCCCTCCCCAATGCTCCCACTCACTTGCCCCTGCCTTAACTATCAGCCAAGGGAAACGGAGCAATAAAACCTGTGGTGGTTAGAAAAAGAGTTCTAGAGCAAAAATCATCACAGTGTGTCAGAGATAGGCACCCTTTGGACCACTGCACTGCCTTGTGTTTTTTCCTAAATCGGCAAGAACAATTAGTACATGGATAATTAGAGTGTATGTGTTAGGGGTTGTTTACAGGGTGAGAGTATAATCCTTGGTGCAGTCTTTAAAGTCCTCCACCAAAATACCCCTTGTCTGTGGAATAAAATATTTTCTCATATCTGCTTATTCTCTGTCTAACGTGTGTTCTCAGATTGAAACCAAGAGATCGAGATCTCAGTCCAGCTCACGATAGTCGATGAAGTGAATGTGTCCAGTGCAGTGTGATATTGCATTTTGCTAGAAGCAGAGTCAAGTTGAGGAACCTGCTGGAAGATGACTTAAACGTAGGGGTTGCATTGCAACACTTTGTAACCGTTTGCACTACATTATGCCTGCGCCAGACATAATTTATGCAAAGGAGGCTTTCCCCCGTTAGGGGGGCCGAAAAAAATGTCGCAAAGAAATCTAAGTGATTTCTTGTAATTTTTTTGGCACTTTTAACACCTGCTCAGAGAAGCAGTTTACAATGGACCCCTATGTACTGTTCAGGGTGAGCGCCAACATTTTGGTGCTAGCCCAGAGCGGTACATCAAAAGCATAAAAATGTTGACGCTATTGCCCCCTACCCTGCCACATGGTGGTTTACAGGGTGAGAGTATCATCCTTGGTGCAGTTTTTAAAGCCCTCCACCAAAATACCCCATGTCTGTGGAATTAAATATTTTCTCAGATCTGCTTATTCTCTTTCTAACGTGTGCTCTCAGATTGAAACCAAGAGATCGAGACCTCAGTCCAGCTCACAATAGTCGATGAAGTGAATGTGTCCAGTGCAGTGTGAAATTGCATTTTGCTAGAAGCATAGTCAAGTTGAGGAACCTGCTGGAGGATGACTTAAACTTAGGGGTTGCATTGCAATATTTTGTAACCCTTTGCGCTACATTATGCCTGTGCCAGGCATAATGTATGCAAAGGAGGCTTTCCGCTATTAGGAGGGCTGAAAAAATGTCGCAAAGAAATCTAAGAGATTTCTTGGCGTCATTTTTTCGGCACTTTTAACGCCTGCTCAGAGAAGGGGTTAAAAGGAGGAACACCATTGTTTACAATGGACCCCTATGTACTGTTTAGGGTGAGTGCCAACATTTTGGTGCTAGCCCAGAATGGTACATCAGTACTATTGCCCTCTACCCTGAACCATGGTGCGCTTAGATGATGGTTAGGGGGTGCTAAGGGGCGCAAGGAAAGTGGCGCTGCCCTGGGTGGAGCGCCACTTTAATTAAATATGCCCCTTAGTATACCTATACGTCCCTCGTATATGGTACTCTGTGCACCCAGGACATGTATGTTAAATGTTAGTAGTGGTTTGCAACACTTGTGCCACCACTCAAGTGACAAGTGAAAGCATGGCTCTAGGCCTCCTACTGCAACCTAGTAGTGCAGTTTTAAAACTTCAAATTTGACCTGACAAAATAAATAAACATTTTTGATAGGCCTAAACATTCTTTTGAATACTTATAAGTGAGCCCTAAGGTAGGCCTTAAGTTCCCCTAGAGTAGGTCTTATGGTATTTGAGATGCAGGACATGGGTAATTAAGTTTTACATCTCCTGTCAGTGAAAAATCTCCAAAGTTGTTTTTCACTGTGGCAAGGATGGCACTCAGTTAGAAAGGCACTGAGTTTCACTGTAACACCATATCATGTATAACTAAATTTTGGTGTCAGCACCATGAATCAAGGACTCTAATAGGAATTTAAAAGATGATTTTATGATAAAGTCAGATTTAAAATTACTCTTTTTAAAAATGCTACATTCAGAAAGTTGGCATATCCTTACCTAAAGACTTCTGTAGCCCTTTCAAACTTAATCCCCAACTGTCACCCAGCAGCCTGCTCTCCTCCTACAAGGAGGTGTGAATAACTCCCAAGAAAGGGAATAAATGGGCCTTAACTTCCTCTGACAGGATGGCTTGGGGAGTATATCCATTTCACTGACTGAGTTAGTTCCCTTCAAGTCCACACACTGTTTCTTGTGATGACTTTTCCCTTAACTTTGTTTCCTTTAATATGATTGCTTAATATTAATGAAAATGTTTTTGCTTCATAGCTTTTATCCATTACGAACAGCACTGGTTGCCCGAAAGGCATTGGAGGTCTGTGTAATTGATTGATTTTGTATTAATATATTTTGCAAATCCTCTACTAAAGTTTGTTTTTGAGAAGATTACTCTACATCTGTATTATCAGTTTGAACACTTTACTTCGGATTTAAAAATAAACATTCATTAACCCTTCTTAAAAAAATTAATTGATTTTTGCACATGTCATAAGAGCTACGTTTTGGCTTTAGAAAAGAAACTGAGGCCCCAGTGTTTTTTTTTTTAAAGTGCAGTGGGATTGCATGCACATCTGTATGCAGAGAATCCTCAGACTTTTAGAAAGTTGGCATTTTCTTTTCCAAAGACTCTAGTAGTAATTTCTGAGATAATCCACTACTGTCACCTGCCAGTCTGCTGGGAGTTGTGAATTGGGCTCATGAAATGGAACAAAAGGGCCTTGCCTGGAAGGCGGTGTAACCTCCTCTTGACAGAATGGTCTCGGGGATGTGTCTATCAAATGTACAAGCTTCAAAGGGGGACCCCTGTTACAGTCCGATGTAGCTCACACTTAGCCTGCTCCTGCCATTTTTCCCATAGCCAGAGTGGTACCAGTTCCAAGACTAGTTTTGCAGGGGGAGTATCTAATTTCCCTAGACACACATCAGGGGTGTGCCAAGAGCTCTGATCAAGGGATGAAAGATTCAGGAGTACTGGATTTTGATACAGCAGGACACTGTGAGATGGGTTAGGGAAAACACCCCAAGAAATTATGTCAAATTGGGTAGGTTTGATCTTGGGAACTTTTTCCCTATTGGTTAGGGAGTCACTCACATGCATAAGTACGTGCCAGGCATAAAGGTGGTGGCCCTGGCTACCTTCTTCAGAACACTGCTGGACCTGCGGAAGATGGAGGGAAAACTGCACCTGCTGAACCCTGTCTTCAGAAGGTGGAGTGTACGTGCTGTAACCTGTGGAGAGAGACCCTAAGGGTTGGACCTGCTCCCACTTGAACTCAGGACAGAAGAGTGGATTCCAAGGGCATACTTACTAGCTTCCAATTAAGCTACAGGGTCACAAATAGCTACAAAAAGTCCTCCATCCTGGAGAGTACAGCTGACCAGTTCCAAAAGGACTTGCTCTGGACACTGCTGGTGGCTACGACTGGAGTGAGTCATAACTCCCAAGTGGTGTCCATCAGGTCTTGGGGTCATTGGATACATGTCCAAGTGTACTTCTCCTTCCTAACGCTAGAAGCTGGCACTTAAACATTTTCAAAGGATTTTTGCCAAAAGAACCAGAGGCCACCATTAGATGGCCACAGAGCCATAGCTGCTGACCTCACATCACTGAACAGATTCAACCTTACAGTTTTCACCACTCTAAGAAGTTGAACTTCCAAAAACATTTCGAAGTCCGAATATAGAGATCTTCTTTTGGAGAAGACACAGAAATTATGTGGTTAATGAGGGACATTCTCGGTTGTGTAGAATGAATTTCTCTTGGTCTGAGGTTTCCCACCAAAAGTCAATAACTTTATCAGGATTTCATCCAACGGCTGTCCAGCCTTGTGGAACCCATCTTAGCCACAGCCTGCTGCCTTGCCCTGCTGAAAATGTTCAACTTCCAAAATGTTTCCAAGTCAGATGCTTGTCACTGTAGCCGACCTATGATTCTTCGCGATCGGCCTCTACTTTTGAATATGACCCAGTCTAGCATGACCAGATATCCATAGTTGGCACTTTGTGCTTTTTGTTGCTAGAAATATCTAACATTTTCAAACATCATATCCCTGGTTCACCTCTGATTTTGTACCTTTGGTGTCTATAAGTTCACTACATTTTCAGGAGAGTTTTCTTTTTTAATTTTGGTGTGTTTTCTAGTTTTGAACTGTTCCAGTACTGATACATTCTTGTCACATCTCTCTCAAATCAACCCTGATTGCACAGTGCTAAAGCTACCAATAGTTGAGCCCAGGCTTAAATTTGTGAAACCTAACTGGACCAATTAAGGAATAATTTCATTATTACTTAAGTAAGGCTACCACTCACCTCAACCAATGCTCCACTTTCTCACAATTGTTAAATAGAATCAGTGATGCGGAAAGCAGTGTCACATATGTGTGCCTATGTTCATGAATGCATGTGTGACTAATCTCATGGCCAGAGTAATCATCTGCTTTGCTAAACTATATCATTTACAATGAAAAAACTGGAGTGCAGTACAAGAGTTGAAATTTAGAGTGCACCCCATTCTTATGGAAATCTGCATATTTGCATATTTGTAGATTTATACTGCTAGGAATTCACAAATATTTCTAGTTATATACTTGGAAATCTACAGCAGTCCTAGGATTATAGGTGTACTCCTGAACTATGTTTGTGAATTCCAGTTTTTTTCATGACCAACGATACACATATAGTTGCTTGTGCAAACAATTTGGCAGGCTGGCACAAATGTACTTGCAAATGTTTTTTCTCTATGTGGGAAATACTTTCTCTGAAAGAAAAATTGCATTCCTTACACCCACACCTGTTTTGTGGGTATACAGATCCTCTTTTCACTTTGCTCTTGTGTAATGTACAATTCTGATATTTTTCAGGGTTGGAAGGAGTCTGTGTATTCCTACAAATGTACACTTTTGTGGGAATTCACTAACTCACAGGACCATGCAGCGCCTTTTCCTCAGTGCTTTTGAGTAGATTTACTTACACGAAAATCTTATATGTAAGTTCTTTAATAAGTACACATCCCACTTTTTGAATTGGTTTGTACTCATTGAAGCATACTTGCATGTGTAAGCCACACATTGACGCTCCAGTACCTTTGTGAAAAATCCTATCATGTTATTCATTGTGCAAAGTTTGGATATGCTTCCATTTTGAATAAGGCTTTAAAGATCGACAATCAACAATGAAGCTGTGATAACATAAACCAATTAGGCCTCAGCTGTGTGCTGAACTCATCAGATCGCTTATCAATATCACTCCTGGTGTTACTAGGTAGGTTTGTAGTTTCCAAGGAGGAGACCCTTCTTTTGTCAATTTCCTAAACAAACCGTAGTTACTGAGGTTGGTTCACTGCCAACATTATATTTTGCACTTAGGTAAAGATTTGCTTTTCATCTTGTTAAACATTGATTTACACAGACTGAATATCTTGATGGGAAAAGTTATTGTCAAAGTAGTACTTTTGTTCTTAATTTTAGTATTAGAACTTTATAAAAACACATAGACTGGTGTTAAATTATATTTGTGTGGATATCCTTATTATTCTCAAAAATATTTCACCAATATGTTTTTGGGAGAAAAAAATATCAGTTTGCCTTGGTACCTTTGCAATTGTATGAATTGTAACCCAATAAACATTTCTACAATAGCTTCTGTAATAAATGGCTTCCACCCATGTAATACCCATGGATTTCTTGCTTTTTGGCTATCGAGTTTACAGACGTCTGCCATTAGTGAGACTCACTATTTAATTTCACACTGCAAGCTCTATCATAATCAATTGGGAGTGCTAACGGCCAGTGTCTACAATTCAAAATACGTTTACCTGCTGTACACCTGTGGTAAGAGGCTCTGCAATAGTAACATGTGAACACATCCATACTAGCATGTGCATAGGTGTACAAGCTGAGCTTGTGAGATTGCTGTCTAAGTTGGCCTAATATCTCTGCACAGGTCACCTGTCCCAGAATGGACCCATTGATGATTGTCTGAGTACGGCTGACAGTATGAGTGGATATTATTAATGTATGTACATCTGTAGTGATTACTGAAAAGCCTGTTTGCTTCACTGTATTGCATACTTTGGGCAAAATCTAAACCATAGTTAGGCCTAGAGACACAGATGACTGAATAATGTTATTGTAAATCACAATCCTTATTGCAGATTTGACAATAATAGCCACATATCTGCACGTCCTTAGAGGCCCTTAAGATATATAAGCCTTCATTTTAACATTGGCAGTAAATGCCGCCTACCGCCGCGGTGACGGCAGCTAAAAGACCGTGGCCGCGGCTACCATCTGTCTGCCAAATTATGACCACAGCCAGACTTTCACCACAAGAAGGGCAGAAATCTGGCTGTGGCCATACTGGCGGATGGTGGTAAAGTGGCGCTGCTACCAGCAGCAGCGCTACGCCAGTAGACTGTCGCCAGCCGTATTATGACAAATAATATGGCCTGGTGGTGTTCTGCTTGCGGGCGCAGCGGGAAGTTGCAGTGCCCCGTCCCGTTCCCTGCCCAAAGACCCCCTGGATGCAGGTAAGTTGGGCTTCTGACAGGGGAGAGGGGTGGAGGGCGTTGTGTGTGTGTGTGGGGTTGTGTACATGAATGTGTGAGCATGTGCGTGTATGCGACTATGTGTGTAGTGGTGTTTGAGTGGGTGTATGCATGTGTCAGAATGCGTGTATGAATGGAAATGTGAATGCGTGTCTGCATGTCAGTGTGAATGTGTGTACAGATGTGTTCGACAATGAATGGATGCATGCATGAATGAATGCGTGTATGCCCGTGTAAGTGAGTGTGTGTGTGGTGAATGTCTGCGAGTGTGTTTGAATGGGGGGTGGGGGATCGGAAGGGGGGGAGTGTGGATAGAGGGGGGTGGGTGAGGCATCTGAGGAGTGTTTGGGGGGGGGTGGGAGCCTCCAACCAGTGACAGGGAAGGAATTCCCTGTCACTGGTAGGGACTACCACCATGGTTTTCGTGGCTTTGCGAACGCATTGAAAACCATGGCGGTAGGCAGGGTCAAAATGCTGCCGGCAGTACAATAGTGGCCACCGGACTGGAAATTGTTATTTCCGGCCCGGCGGCTGCTACCGCCATGGTGGTAAGAAGTGTAAATTGGAGGGTTCGCTGCAGCCAACATGCCAATGCCATAATGTTGCGGATGTACCGCGAGCCTGTTGGCGGTACTACCACCACATTATCACCTACTGGCGGGGTCATAATGACCCCACCCATAATTTTTCTCAGACTCAACTTCTAATTAGATTCCCGGTGTTTGTTTCCAATACGGGGCCAGCTGGAGGAGCAAATGTGTTCACACAAATATGGGCATTAGCCAGTAATTAGACTTGCTCTTAGGAGGCAAGAGGGCATGGACAGAATCTGTGTTCTGATTACTTTTCTCAGTGCACTTGACCTGGGAGGAGGATTGGGGCAGGGTTGGAGTTAAGATATATCTCCCTATGATTGGGGAAAATACCCTACCTTCTGGAACGTTCCACCTACATTTATTTAAAGATACCTGCACTTTGGAGAACAGACTGTATACCCGGGGGAAGTGAAGCCAAATGAATGCTCAGCTGGAAAAGAAAATACATGTAACCCCTGCTGTAATGAAGGATTAAATGACTTCTGATTTCAATTGAGACTGAGGGATTGGGATTTGCTTCTCCAGAGCTAGAGGCGCTGTCCCCTATACTGTCTGAGGGCATTAGAGGGATGGTCCTGCTAGGTGGGCCCTGGATCTGCTGTGGACTGGTCATGCAATTGTGTGACCTCCAGAGTGAGGATTTTTATGAATTCTTCTGACGCAGGTGCTCTGCGAGTGGCCAAAGGAAACTGTGGGGCCTGGAGTGTACAGAGAGAGAGGGCACTCACAAAGTTAACAGTGAGTCATTATAAGCCCTAATGAATTTCAATGAAAGACTGTACTACCCTTACAGATTTTAATGGTGTTTGCAGTGGGTTATGATATATGTTACTGCTGTTAATAATGTAGTGGCATCCTGACAAAGCCCGTAGGCCAGCCTTTTGATGACAACAACCTGTTATATTGTGTCTATCGTAGATGAGGGTGTCATGGTCTTAGAGTTCAGGAGTTTCTAGGGGTGTAAACTGTTAGGAAGGTGTCACCATAAGTATTTCCACATGACATCTTGTTTATATATGTTTATTAATGTGTAGTATTGAGTAGTGTGTGCATAATAAAGTACTTTTTCTTTTTACAACTAAAAGCACTAATGAGACAATGACTGATTGGGCGTTTGATGCCTGGCAATGAACTGGAGTACTAGGCCACACCATCTCTCCTACGTAGAACTTCTCCTGCGTAGAACTTCCACAGCTCTGTCTTCCTATCCTGAGAGTGTCAAGTGCTGCAAAGAGGTACTTTTTCCCAGTAGAGGGAAAGTTGCAGAATTATTGTGAAAGAATCACATCTTTTGCAGCTAATAACCCATGTTCTTAGCATACCTGCTAATAGCAGGGAGCAAGCAATCACATTTTAGGGTTGAATTGTCTAAACGTATATAATGAAAAGAGAACTGTGTAAATTACCAATCATCAAGCCTTTCTCCCAATTTAAGGGTGGATTTCTTGAATAAGAGCATGTGCATATGCTTTAATTCAATTGAGAATCATAAGGTCATGCTGTAGAAATACCAATGTGTACATTTCACAGTATTAATAGGACATGCTACTTTCATGAAAGTCTTCATGCTAGAATGATAACTCTAATCATTAAAGCACCTGATACTGATATCTTTCGATGATCTGCTTTCTTAGTGAGTGCCAAATAGACACTATGTGACATTAAACCTTGAAGAAATAATCATCAATTCCTTCTCAGGGGTATATTGTTATGCTAAAGTGCTGGTAGTAACTCATCAATTGCATATTTTAACAAAAATACAGTGTGGTAAATTACAATAACATATCAATAACAATGTGTGTTTACATGCAGCGCTTAATGCCCATACTTTTTCCCTTTTCTAAGGACTACACGTGACAAGTTGTTAAACGTGACACCCTTAGTGTGGCTTTCCCCCAAACTTTTTGCCTTTATCCTTCTTGTTTTCTGAATTCGTTTTTGTTGGCAGTAGGACTCTTTGCACTTTACAACTGCTAACTAGTAGTAAGATGCTTGCTCTTTCTTCCTAAAACACAGTAAAATTGGCCTATGTCTTATGGGAAATAGGGTCAGTGGAAAAGAATCACTCTGCTTGCAGAGTTGGTGGAATTCATGAATTCTGTGCTATGTGTGTAATGTGGGCTTCCTGATGAATTCGGCCATTTGGCGCATAGCGGAATTTTGTCCCATTAGTGCACGCACAACTTCTTTTGGCATGTACTGGTGAGCACCATAATAACTTTTGGCTAGTTGCGAGCGTGCACGTGTGCAAGGTTTCCCAGTTGCTAGCGCGGCTTCTAGCCCCGACGGCGCCTAATTCTGACACCTAATTCATGCGGACAGCTAAAACGACAACTGCGAGCGACAGCGGGGCACGTCAACCATTTTCTCTACTCTAGAAGCTGCTAAATCTACTCAAAAAGATGTTCTTAAGTGGATATTCTACTCCAACAGACAGTTCAAGTTGTTTTTTAGGGCGGGAATCCTTATTTTTATTTTCCTTTTTTTCTCAACAGGAAGAAAGTGCCCCAGAGACTCTAACTTCCTGTTCCTATCCATCAGGCTCCTGCCAGGGCTTTGTCTATCTCCTGGCCACTTTTCACTTGGATTTCAAGGTGGAAGGGCCACTCTCTTTGTCTGCTGCATATATACCATTGGATTTAAGGATTTTGTTTTTGTGAAATCACAAATAAGTTCAAAAACTATTGTGTAAGGGGTTGTTTCATAGGGCATGCACCAATAATATTTGTACTTCTATGTGATTTTTAAATTTGATTGCGGTGGGTGGTCTGGAGTTTCAGTAGGGGCCTAGGGCCAGATGTAGGAAAAAAGCAATTTGCGACTTGCAAATTGCGAGTCCCTGCGACTCGCAATTTGCAAGTCGCAAATTGCCTTGCAGTACGGTGTCTCAGACACCGACTGCAACTCGCAATGGGGTCGCAATGACCCACCTCATGAATATTCATGAGGTGGGTCGCAAATTGCGGCCCCATTGCGAGTATGGGCACTCGCTAACATGGAGGCCTGCTGACGTCAGCAGACCTCCATGTTAGCGACCTGCTTTTAAATAAAGCAGTTTTTTTTTTTTGAAGTGTAGCCCGTTTTCCCTAAGGGAAAACGAGCTGCACTTTAAAAAAAAAAAAAACCTTTAGTTTCGGGTTTTTTCAGGGCAGGGAGTGGTCCCTTGGACCACTCCCTGCCCTGAAAAAATATTTTGGGCTCCAGTCACAAACTGGAAGGGGTCCCATGGGGACCCCTTCCAATTTGCGATTGGGTTACCATCCACTTGAAGTGGATGGTAACTGCGATGCCATTTGCGACCGCATATGCGGTCGCAAATGGTATTGCATCCCAATGCGACTCGCAAATAGGAAGGGAACACCCCTTCCTATTTGCGAGTCTGAAATGCATTTTGCGAGTCGGTACCGACTCGCAAAATGCATTTCTGCATTGGGATACGCGTTTTGCGACTCGCAAACAGCAAATTTTGCCGTTTGCGAGTCGCAAAACGTTTGCTACATCTGGCCCCTAGTTATTTGTTTTCATTTAATTTTTCATCTTTTGTAAAGGAAAAATGTTGCACAGTTGAGTATATTTTCTCCATGGTTGTTACATTTGCAATATTAATTTGTTTTACTATGTGGCTTAGTCTGCCCACGGACCATCCATCCAGTAGGTCCAGTACTAATGATTAGTACATGAAAGAACGGTTTCTGTAGTATTTGTTGTTTTAATTAAAAAAAATCATTTAGGGCAGGGATGGCACCAGATGAAATTAAAAATGTTGGTTATATTTTGTATTACATGTTTTTTACTGCAAAATTGTATAGGTGGGGTAATATTTGATACAAAGGGAGTATTGTTGTAAAATTGTTCTAGTTCAGTTGATCTTCATTTTTGGCAGTGCTGAATTAATGTAGTGTTTTCTTCAGTGTTACCATGCCTCCTTTGTCCGGCCAGTATGTGTGTATGTTTGTCATAAGCCACTATTTGTATGTGTTCTCTATGCCATGTGGCAAGGGGCCACTTTAAGTAGTCAGTGTCCATAAGCTTGAATGTGTTCTTTGTTTTCCATGCCTCCCTACTTGTTGGTTGACCATGTGACTGGTAGCCATTTTGTGTAGCTAGCCAGTATGCCTTTGCCATAGCCCTGTATGTGTTCTGTGCTGTGCCCATGCCACATTGGTTACTGTTATTTGTTGACCATGTGACTGGTGGTCATTTTTTGTTATCAACCAGTGTGCTTTTGCCATAGGCCTGCAAGTCTTCTTTGTTGTGACCATGCCTTTTTGCTTGCTGTTTGTTGACCATGTGGCTTGGGCCATTTTGTGCAACCAGTCAGTGTGCCTTTTCCATAGGCCTGCATGTGTTCTTGGTTCTCCATGTCTCCTTGCTTGCTGTTGTTGTTTGACCATGTGGCCAATTTGTGTAGCCAGCCAATGTGCTTTACCATGTGCTTACATGTGTTCTTCGTTCTCCATGCCTCTTTCCTTGCTGTTGTTATTTGTTGACCATCTGGTTAGCAGCCATTTTGTTCAGCCACCCATTATTCCAGTTTTCAAAGCCATTTTCTAGGGAGATTTATAGGAAGGGGTATAGCTTTTTGTTTTTGTTAGTTTTTTTTACTTTTCCCTGATATAACTTCAATAATATGCTTGAGGATCATTGTAGTATATGTAAATTATGATTATGATGAAGAATAGTATATTATATGCATTTGTTTGCATTTTTGCCTGCACTTCCTTGCCTCCCAATAGTTTTTTCTCATAGTCCAGTAGTACACCAGCAATTATTTTTCTGTATTTTTTAATTAAAATTTTTGATTTTTTAAAAAGGTTTTTTTAATTGTGTAATTTTATTTTTTATTATATTTGTTCAACTGAATTTTTTTATTTGTTTTTGCCTTTTGCCTCCATCTATCCACCCCCTGACTACCAGAGGTGCAGTGTCCCGCAACAGCATTAATTTGTAAGCATTATTCCATTTTCCCCTGGACCCCTGCCTGCCATATTAGGTGCACATACTTGAATCATTCATTTTTTAAGAAGTGTTCCATTTTCCTGTGCGCCTCCTTTTTAGCCACAGGCGTCTCCCTTAGAATAGAGGCACACAAAGCAAGAGTTACATCTGTGTCTTATTATTTTGATTGGAAATAAAGTTTTATGTTGTGGTGTGGTTTGACTTTGGAATGGTTGGGAATGTTGTTTATGATTCTTTAGAATGATAACCAAGCACACTAAATTATATTGTCTTTGTCAGCACTAATTCAAACTGTAACAATGCCACATTTCACTAAATGCTATTCTGCTTGTTTGCTTTTAGGTGCACAAGCGACATCACACATGGTACTGCCAGACAGAAGGCCTCTACAAAGTGACGTGACCACAAAATATGTGACGCAAGTCCTCCAATCTCTTCTACTTCTACTGACAGCTTCTAAATGGCCCTTAAAAAAGGTGCTGCCAAGAATGTGGCCAGAAGAAGCAGCTTTACACCTCTGATGTTCCTAAGACAACTTTTTTCCCAAAAGTTGTGGCTGCCACACTGGCCTCAGGGGACCAAGCTGAGAGTGGCACTCCTGCATCAACAGCGCCACCCTAACCTGAGCCCAAGCTCATTTCTGTCAGCGAGGCAGCCACAGCAATCATGGTGACACCGACAAGCAGTGAGGTTGAATTGGATATGTCTTTTTTGCAAAGTAGTACCCAATCATTGCAGGAAACTGAGCAAACACAACCAGCAATAATAATAGAGGTTGAGCTTCCTGCTGAACAAGAACCTCCTCTTTTAGAACCATTGTGTTCAAGATCTCCAGCAAGCAAAAGTAAAGATACTTCACTACCTTCTCCAAGCCCCCCTTCTGATGATCTGGACATGGATTGGACCCCGACAGAGTCTGAGACATGCCAGAAGAGACAAGGGAAATGATAAGTTGCTGAAAGCTTTAGAATTATGGAAGGGGAAAAAGGAGGATTACGGGCGAGTCATTTTCATGAAAGCTGGCCCAGAGGAGACCGATGTTACCGTACCTATTCAACCTGCTCTGAGGGATGTGGCACTGGTACCACCACCAGCTCCCATGTTTGTAAGGCCCAGACTGAGACCTGCATCAACCCCTACCTCAGTAGAGGTATGCACTGCAGAGAAATAATCGACAACACACCCATTTACCTCCAGTTCTTCTCCAGGCAATGGTGCTGGCACACTAAGAAATTTCTCCTCCCCAACTTAGGACTTTTTTATGAATAGCAAGGATTACATTACCATATTCTCCATTTGCCAAATGAGTGTTTGTTGAGGTATGCCTGGTTCACACTATGGTACTGGAGGCCAAATGACCATATGAAAAAAACATCATGCAATCTGGTGGGAACAGCACCTTAAAAACATTTCCTGCAGGTGGTATCGAAGGTGAGGAGAACAGAGAATCAGCTCTGATCATGGTAGGAGGTGACCGTGTGTAAAGGATGAAGAGGGTGACATCTTTACGCAAAGCAGTGCACCACTATCACCAGCCTCAGCAAACAAGAGTCAGATGGAGACACCACATCATGGAACTCTCTACCTATTAGTATACGAGCAATAAACCAGGGATCATCTTTTCGGAAGGCCCTGAAAACATGGTTATTTAAGACTTAACTTTCAACATATGATTCTGTGATGTTACTGATTTAAAGCTTTGAGCGCTGCGAGGCCGTTTTGGTAGATACGCTCTATATAAATCCATGTAACCTAACATAACATAACAGTGACTGCCCCAAGATGCTTTTTGGAAGTCGACGGCATCAGTGGCCCCAGAAAAGAAAAATATCCACACTATGATTATGGGCATGTTTAGGAAGGAGGGTTCCTATTAACGCAACCACCCAATGGCATGTATGTCCAATGGGAAGCTGGCTAAAATGTTAACGCTAGACCTCCTCCCTTTTTCTTTTGTGGAAGGAGTAGGATTTTTAGAATTTGTGGTGGCCATCTGCCGGAAATGGAAGATTCCCAGTCAGAGATACTTTGCCAGAGTTCCATCACTCCATCACAATGTGCTGCAATTAGTTGGACAAGCTTTGCAGCAGAGTGTTGTTCATACTTTCCACCTGATGACAGACATATGGACCAGTTGTCAAGCAACTGAATACATGTTTATCACAGCACACTAGATTTCTTTTGCGGGTGTTAAGCAACAGTAGCCATATTCACAATGGAGAAATCCTATAAAGCTGCAAACATCTTGGAAAACGTTTACAGCAAGGTGTTTGAATGGCTGCAAACCAGAGTCTCAGAATTTGATTTGTTGCCAATGACAGTAATATAGTTAAGGTCATGGCTAATGGTGGCTATTCAGGGTCCTGTGTTTGGCACACTGCTTCAACCTGGTTGTTTAGGACTTTCTCAGATAAGAAGACATAGTCAGCAATGTACTGACCATCTGCAGAAGAATCTGCACTCATTTCAGCCATTCTTTTAAAGTCCAGAATCAGTTGAGGAGTTGAGGATCATTCAGCGTACTTACAGAGTACCAGTTAAAACCCTCTTATATGAGGTCCCAACACATTAGAACTCAACCTATTACAAGTTGTAACATCTGTTTGAGTAGTACAGGCAGATAAGTGGTTGTCATTCAAACAGAAGGGATGCAATTGGGAAAAGCATGACCATGGATACACACAAATGGGGCCTAGTCAAATGCCTGACACAGCTGCTACTTCATAATGAGGTTTTCACATGGGAAGTCAGCAAGAAGGAGAGCACGATGGACCAAGCTATTCCATTATTGCATATGCTACAGGACCAATTAAAAAAGGTGTCTGAAAGGTTTGCAGGTTTGAACGAAAACACAAAAGCAAATGCCTTGGTTGAGAGCTTAATCCTTTGCTTTGCTGTTAACACAAGGCTGCAAAGAGACATCTTGTTGTCCAAAAAGTACATCTGTGCCACACTATTTGGTCCATGGTACAAAACATTCTAGCCATGTTCATTCTTTTTTGCGAAGGTGATGTTTCAAAATACCTGTGGATTGTTGAGCAAGCCAGATAACTGGAAGAACGCCTCTAAATTAGAGTCCCACTCCTGGGCCGAAGTTCGGGGGTGCCACTTTCAAATTTCAGAGAGTGCAGTCTTGTCTCACAGCAGCCAAATCGGCAATAAAAACACCAGCAACAACCACAACAACAAGAACAGAAGAATTTGCCCCAAACTCTTCATCAACTTTGTATCAAATGGGAGGGTGTTAAGTTCAGTGCAGAGGTGAAGATAAAAGAGGCCAAGCAAGTAACAGCACCAATGACCATTTAGAGGATCTTCCAGGAGTATCTGGATGACCCAAAAGTGATCTATGCGGCTCAAAACCGATTGGTGTATTGGTATGGGAAGATGTGCCAATGGCCAGAGCTCAGCAGGCCGGCAATTAAGTATCTGGCATTTCCGGTAAGCAGTATGACTGCAGAGTGTGCATTCAGTGCTGCTGGAGCAGTTGTCAAAGTAAGGAGGACTAGTCTCTTGGAAAGATTGACCTTGATCAAAATGAACCAACACTTCATACCACTCAATTACAATGTTCTTGAAATACCACAGGAGGAGGAAGAGGATAAGAGCAATTGGTCAGACTCAAGTGTCTTAGATGACCAAAGTCTGGGTGAACCACCTGAGTTTGAGGACACATTCTACCTCCCTGGCTGATTAGGCCACCATAGAGCTTTTTAATTATGTATTGTCGAACCTCTTTGCCAAAAAAAGGATATAGCTAGTGGAACATTATATTTATGTCTGATTTATTCAGTCAAACCATTTTAGGCACATGTATGGCTAGGCTGGAGTTGGACCAGAGTGCAGTGAAGAAGCCTCCCCATTCCCTTCACAACATTGGAGACAATGCCTGCCTACCTCCCATGCCTACCATTCTTTTTTATCAACTAGCAGGGCTGACCCAGAAGTTCATTTGATTTACAAGACTGCCAAATTCCAACATGTAGCTTGCATCATAGAGGAAATACAATTGTGTGCCTACCACCACACGTAGATTGAAAGAGGTAATCATTGTATCAATGAGTGATGATATATCATTGAGTGATTGTGAGTGATGATTGATGATTTATGTGGTGCAGACAGTGAGAGAAGGTGTTCACTGGTTACTCTGTCACAATGGTGACAGATATCCGGTCTGCTGAAATCTAGATTCCATGATGTCCTATGAGATTTAGATTTCGGCAGACAAGATATGCATTGCATCACCATTGTGGTGGAGTAACCCATCAACCAATATCTAAATCTGGCCTTAAATGTGATTGACACTTTCATACCTAGCAAAATTTACCTGCAGAATCCATTAATTTTTCTGGTTCTCCACACACCATACCAGTCACTTTAGCTACAGCACACAAATCTAAACAAAATACTCCACTTCTTTTTTTCTACTTGTTCTTCAAGAGCAGCTATGCAACAGGTCTATCTCTCTTGGGTCGGGATGGAGTTAGACTGATTTGTTAATCATTACTCAGAATCAGGAGGAGAATGGAAGAACTCAGGGCAGGGATACTTCAACAGCTAGAGGAAGGAAGCTATCGACTTCAAAAGGAAACCATGATGATGATGACTCTGAGGCTTACTCAGCTCTGTGGACTGGAGAGAGATGTGTTGATTTGGGAAATGCTGCCGAGTGTGTGTGCTGCACTGCTGCCTCAAATATGAAACTCCTCTTATGTTCTTGCTCTGCATCTGAGTCTTCTTTGTACACCTCTAATGAAGCTTACCTTCTGTCCTTATACTTGACTCTACAATGTTGTTTCTGTTTTACAATCCGCAGGACTTCCCCTCTTGTGCACCAAAGGTAAAAGCTCAACACTCCTACTTACCTTACTGGACCGGTTCAGCCAGGCACCCAAGAGTGACGCATATTCTCAGAAGAATGCAGATGCACTTCTCAATTTGGCAATACAGTATACATTTTCTTTTAGCAATCCTAATTTTTAGAACTGGGTGGATTTACTTCACACCTCCATAATTTGTATTTTTCAAACCTAGATGACAGAAAGTTTAGATATCTAATAATAACTTTGGAGTCTGGGGCTGAAAGACTGTTTGCAGTGCATTTAATGAAACTGTCATAATCATTCCTTCATTTCCTTTCACAACAGATTGATGATGATGGGCTGCACCTCGCCCTAATGAATTTTGTTGTTATGTTGTGTAGTGTTTGTTTGTCACATCTTTCCGCTAATCCCCTTTCCCATCCATCCATCAAACCTCTCACCCTCTTCTCCTGGGTTATGTGATTTATTGAAGTGCGGCTTAATTAATACCATAAATGGATTACACGGTTGGTAGGGCTGATGAGGTTAAATGTGACACCTACTCAATGCAGGATCTTCTATTACCTGACCAATAGTCCATACCTGGCCCCTTACCCACCGATGCATTAAAGGGTTTCATATTTTAGATGTCGAAAAATATAATTCACCAACATCATAATTTAGGCCTTGTATTACGCTTAACCTTGTCCACTCCAGACTTTGAGTACACTTTTCCTGACACAAGGATTTTATAACTTTAATTTTAATTATATTCCATGCTATTGATAGTTTATGTTATAACAATTGATATTCCTTGTTGTGTCATGGTGGTAGTAGTCTGGTCTGTCTTTCCAAAGCTATGATATAAATATTGTTAGAAATGGGGGTTCTGGTTGGCTAGGGTATGCACCTAAGCCAGGCAGAACCCACCCACTCTAGTCAGGGCAAGGGAGATTCACGTCCAAGATCATTCCTGCTCACCCACTTGGTAGCTTGGCACGAGCAGTCAGGCCTAACATGGAGGAAATGTATAAAGCATATGCACAACACACACAACACACGTGACACACTATCCCCACCACAAAGAAAACAAAACACCAAGATATATGAAAATATACTGTATTGTACACAACACAATTATTAGACCAAACATCACATATCAGTAGTGACCTGCTACCTTAGCAGTTGTCAGAACGTTACACATTAGTTACCCTGCAGGACTAGCAGTAGTCACATATAACACACAGGTTACTTAGTATTCTGCAACACAAGCAGTAGTCAGGAAACATGTTATTACACCAAAGCACTTGTCATAGAAATATCATAAACGCCCATATTAGGAACATTATAAAATGTATGGCAAGTCAGAAAAACATATTAGCATGTTATGTCCATAAAAGGAACATATGCATACACATATGAAACATCATCAAACATGTGGGCAACATATAAATCAATAAAGTCTCTAAAAAGAACTTATGTTGTATATATTGTCTTTTAGCAACACCTGGTTTAGGTGAGTGCACCTTCAGTGCCATTGGAATGAAAATGGGGCCCCTGGCACTCCTCTCTGCCAAAAGGGGGCCTCCCAGGAGTTCTGAGGATGAGGAGGGCCCCCAATCCAATGAGGTCTGCATTAATGATGGGCCCCACTGTGGGCCCGCATATCACTGGGGCCCCCCCAGCCCTCAACCGGCCCTCACTAGGGGGGGCAAAGTCACCAAAAATGGTTTATGGACAAGGAGGACTCAACTCACCCCCTCCGCTGCAGTAACAGGCCCCTCCTGGGGCTCGTGATCTCTGGGCCCACCCCCGGGCCTCCACCGACCTTCATGAGGGGTGCTAAAGCAGAGAAGAAACAATTAGGCTAGCAGGGGGGTGCCACTCTGATTTATGATGGGCCCCTCCTGGGGGCCGCGATCGCTAGGGTCCCCTTCAGGCCTCCAATGGCCCTTCCACTCGGGGAGGGCACAACACACTGGCCCGAGCCCGTGAGGGTCACAAAAGAAGAACAACGTGCAGGGGGCCTCAGGCAAGGTTTCCGCCCCGCCCGTGGTCTTGTAGCAATTCTTTCGGGGCTCCGGTGGAGCAGGGGGAAGCTTCCCTCTCCCCTTGCCCTTCTAAACCAGGAAGAGGGGGCCCAGTGGGGCGGGGAAGCCTCCGATGATGCCTCCTTCCCCGTCCGATGTCTCCTGGAGCAGAGAGGCCCGCCCGGGCTGCAGTGGTGTACTGGCACCGAAGCAAGTGCCTGCTTGTGCCCCGGGGGCGTTCCTCAGAGTGTACCTTGCCCCGGGGGCATGCTAGGAGCGCGCTTGCTCCGATTTTGATTTCAGAGTGCCCGTGGAGTACCAGGGGCAGCGCGTCACTCGCTCACTTAACAAACAGCCCGGGTTGCAGCGGTGAGCACGGGGCACAGTGAGGCACTATTCCTAAAATCACTTAGAACATTGTAGCAAGCCTGGGTTGCGGCGGTGAATCCCGGCAACAAGCGCTTTCAAATCGCTAACTTCCTAGGAGAAGCAGGGCAAACAATAAAAACCACTTTCCAGGACACTAGGTCAACACAAAGCACGCCTTGTGCTGAAACAGGATGCAGGGGTCGGGCCACAGCACCCTGATCCTGGGGGACAGAGTTTAAGGAAAAGGACCACACGTGAAGAGGCCCAGCAACAGGCCAGCACAAAGAGAATGCAAACAAATGGCATTTTCTTACAGGTCAACTCAGCAGCAGTAGTCCATGGCGGTTCCTGGTGCGTCCTTCCAACCTTCTGTGTCCAGTTCCAAAATGTCTCCAAAGTGTGGGGAAAACTCCCCTGTACTTATACTCGGTTTTTAAAGTGTTTTACAATGGAAGGGGAGAGGAGGTTCCAACCAGTTACAACGGGTTCAGGGAGTGCCCCGTCTCTCCTCCAGCACAGGCTTCAAACATCAGTTGGGGGTAAACAACCCTATTATGTGAGGCCAGGGCACAGCCTTCACAAATGTAGGTGTACCCCGCCTCTCTCTTCTCTCAGCCCAGGAAGACTATTCAGCATGCAGATGCACCTCTGTGACACCTCCACCCTCCCTGTGTACAGGTTGCCTGAAAAGTATGCACAAAGCCCCAACTGTCACTCTGCCCAGACTTGGATTGGAGTCAATATGAGAAATATGCACTTTCTAGAAGTGGCATTTCTGTAATAGTAAGAAAAAAATACGCCTACACTAGTAAGCATCATTTCTTATTACCACTACAACCATACCAAACATGCCTATGCTACCCCTCATAAATCAGACAATACCCCTTACACATAAGGCAGGCATTTCTAATGCAATCCTATGAGAAGGCAGCAATCACAGCAGTGAGACACCAAGTTAGGCTGTTTGTCACTATCAGGACAGGCCACGCAACCTAGCACATGACCTGCCTTCTACATGCATGGCACCCTGCCCATAGGGCTAGCTAGGGCCGACCTTAGGGGTGACTTACATGTAGTTAAAGGGGAGTTCTGGGCCTGGCAAGTAAATTTAGATGCCAGGTCCCTGTGGCAGAAAACTGCGCACACAGGCCCTGCACTAGGTTTGAAAGGCTACTTCAGTTGGTGGAGAAAGCATCCCTGCAGGCCCACTAGTAGTATTTAATTTACAGGCCCTGGGTATAGAGATGCCACTGTACAAGGGACTTATAGGTTGTAGGAAGTTGGCTCTGTATGTGCTATTTCAAAGTAAGGAGTAGCATGCACAGAGTCCAAGGGTTCCCCTTAGAGGTAAAATAGTGGTAAAAAGAGATAATACTAATGCTCTATTTTGTGGTAGTGTGGTCGAGCAGTAGGCTTATCCAAGGAGTAGTGTTAAGCATTTGTTGTACATACACATAGACAATAAATGAGGTACACACACTCAGAGACAAATCCAGTCAATAGGTTTTGTTATAGAAAAATATATTTTCTTAGTTTATTTTAAGAACCACAGGTTCAAATTTAACATGTAATATCTTGTTTAAAAGGTATTGCAGGTAAGTACATTAGGAACTTTGAATCATTTCAATTGCATGTATACTTTTCAAGTTATTCACAAATAGCTATTTTAAAAGTGGACACAGTGCAATTTTCACAGTTCCTGGGGGAGGTAAGTTTTTGTTAGTTTTACCAGGTAAGTACGACACTTACAGGGTTCAGTTCTTGGTCCAAGGTAGCCCACCGTTGGGGGTTCAGAGCAACCACAAAGTTACCACACCAGCAGCTCAGGGCCGGTCAGGTGCAGAGTTCAAAGTGGTGCCCAAAACGCATAGGCTTCAATGGAGAGAAGGGGGTGCCCCGGTTCCAGTCTGCCAGCAGGTAAGTACCCGCGTCTTCGGAGGGCAGACCAGGGGGGTTTTGTAGGGCACCGGGGGGGACACAAGCCCACACAGGAATTTCACCCTCAGCGGCGCGGGGCGGCCGGGTGCAGTGTTTGAACAAGCGTCGGGTTCGCAATGGAAGTCAATGAGAGATCAAGGGATCTCTTCAGCGCTGCAGGCAGGCAAGGGGGGCTTCCTCGGGGAAACCTCCACTTGGGCAAGGGAGAGGGACTCCTGGGGGTCACTTCTGCAGTGAAAGTCCGGTCCTTCAGGTCCTGGGGGCTGCGGGTGCAGGGTCTTTTCCAGGCGTCGGGACTTAGGTTTCAGAGAGTCGCGGTCAGGGGAAGCCTCGGGATTCCCTCTGCAGGCGGCGCTGTGGGGGCTCAGGGGGGACAGGTTTTGGTACTCACAGTCGTAGAGTAGTCCGGGGGTCCTCCCTGAGGTGTTGGTTCTCCACCAGCCGAGTCGGGGTCGCCGGGTGCAGTGTTGCAAGTCTCACGCTTCTTGCGGGGAGATTGCAGGGTTCTTTAAAGCTGCTCCTTTGGATAAAGTTGCAGTCTTTTTGGAGCAGGTCCGCTGTCCTCGGGAGTTTCTTGTCGTCGTCGAAGCAGGGCAGTCCTCAGAGGATTCAGAGGTCGCTGGTCCCTTTGGAAGGCGTCGCTGGAGCAGAGTTCTTTGGAAGGCAGGAGACAGGCCGGTGAGTTTCTGGAGCCAAGGCAGTTGTTGTCTTCTGGTCTTCCTCTGCAGGGGTTTTCAGCTACGCAGTCCTTCTTCTTGTTGTTGCAGGAATCTAAAATCTTAGGTTCAGGGAAGCCCTTAAATACTAAATTTAAGGGCGTGTTTAGGTCTGGGGGGTTAGTAGCCAATGGCTACTAGCCCTGAGGGTGAGTACACCCTTTTTGTGCCTCCTCCCAAGGGGAGGGGGTCACATCCCTAATCCTATTGGGGGAATCCTCCATCTGCAAGATGGAGGATTTCTAAAAGTTAGAGTCACCTCAGCTCAGGACACCTTAGGGGCTGTCCTGACTGGCCAGTGACTCCTCCTTGTTATTCTCATTATTTTCTCCGGCCTTGCCGCCAAAAGTGGGGGCCGGGGCCGGAGGGGGCGGGCAACTCCACTAGCTGGAGTGTCCTGCGGTGCTGTGACAAAGGGGTGAGCCTTTGAGGCTCACCGCCAGGTGTTACAGCTCCTGTCTGGGGGAGGTGTTAGCATCTCCACCCAGTGCAGGCTTTGTTACTGGCCTCAGAGTGACAAAGGCACTCTCCCCATGAGGCCAGCAACATGTCTCTAGTGTGGCAGGCTGCTGGAACCAGTCAGCCTACACAGATAGTCGGTTAAGTTTCAGGGGGCACCTCTAAGGTGCCCTCTGTGGTGTACTTTACAATAAAATGTACACTGGCATCAGTGTGCATTTATTGTGCTGAGAAGTTTGATACCAAACTTCCCAGTTTTCAGTGTAGCCATTATGGTGCTGTGGAGTTCGTGTAAAACAGACTCCCAGACCATATACTCTTATGGCTACCCTGCACTTACAATGTCTAAGGTTTTGCTTAGACACTGTAGGGGCACAGTGCTCATGCACTGGTACCCTCACCCATGGTATAGTGCACCCTGCCTTAGGGCTGTAAGGCCTGCTAGAGGGGTGTCTTACCTATACTGCATAGGCAGTGAGAGGCTGGCATGGCACCCTGAGGGGAGTGCCATGTCGACTTACTCATTTTGTTCTCACTAGCACACACAAGCTGGTAAGCAGTGTGTCTGTGCTGGGTGAGGGGTCTCTAGGGTGGCATAATACATGCTGCAGCCCTTAGAGGCCTTCCCTGGCATCAGGGCCCTTGGTACCAGAGGTACCAGTTACAAGGGACTTATCTGGGTGCCAGGGTGTGCCAATTGTGGAATCAAAAGTACAGGTTAGGGAAAGAACACTGGTGCTGGGGCCTGGTTAGCAGGCCTCAGCACACTTTCAATTCAAAACATAGCATCAGCAAAGGCAAAAAGTCAGGGGGTAACCATGCCAAGGAGGCATTTCCTTACACAACCCCCCCCAAAACGAAAGAGGATGAGACTAACCTTTCCCAAGAGAGTCTTAATTTTCTAAGTGGAAGAACCTGGAAAGGCCATCTGCATTGGCATGGGCAGTCCCAGGTCTGTGTTCCACTATAAAGTCCATTCCCTGTAGGGAGATGGACCACCTCAACAGTTTTGGATTTTCACCTTTCATTTGCATCAGCCATCTGAGAGGTCTGTGGTCAGTCTGAACTAGGAAGTGAGTACCAAAGAGGTATGGTCTCAGCTTCTTCAGGGACCAAACCACAGCAAAGGCCTCCCTCTCAATGGCACTCCAACGCTGCTCCCTGGGGAGTAACCTCCTGCTAATGAAAGCAACAGGCTGGTCAAGGCCATCATTATTTGTTTGGGACAAAACTGCCCCTATCCCATGTTCAGAGGCATCTGTTTGCACAATGAACTGCTTGGAGTAATCTGGAGCTTTTAGAACTGGTGCTGTGCACATAGCTTGTTTCAGGGTGTCAAAGGCCTGTTGGCATTCTACAGTCCAGTTTACTTTCTTGGGCATTTTCTTGGAGGTGAGTTCTGTGAGGGCTGTCACAATGGATCCATATCCCTTCACAAACCTCCTGTAGTACCCAGTCAAGCCAAGGAATGCCCTGACTTGAGTCTGGGTTTTTGGAGCTGCCCAGTCCAGAATAGTCTGGATCTTAGGCTGGAGTGGCTGAACTTGGCCTCCACCTACCAGGTGTCCCAAGTAAACCACAGTTCCCTGCCCTATCTGGCATTTGGATGCCTTGATAGAAAGGCCTGCAGATTGCAGAGCCTTCAAAACCTTCTTCAGGTGGACCAGGTGATCCTGCCAGGTGGAGCTGAAGACAGCAATATCATCAAGATAAGCTGCACTAAAGGATTCCAGCCCAGCAAGGACTTGATTCACCAACCTTTGGAAGGTGGCAGGGGCATTCTTTAAACCAAAGGGCATAACAGTGAACCGATAATGCCCATCAGGTGTGGAGAATGCTGTCTTTTCTTTTGCTCCAGGGGCCATTTTGATTTGCCAGTACCCTGCTGTTAAGTCAAAGGTACTTAAGAATTTGGCAGCCCCTAATTTGTCTATTAGCTCATCAGCTCTAGGAATGGGATGAGCATCTGTCTTTGTGACAGAGTTGAGACCTCTGTAGTCCACACAAAACCTCATCTCTCTCTTTCCTTCTTTGGTGTGAGGTTTGGGGACTAAGACCACTGGGCTAGCCCAGGGGCTGTCAGAGTACTCAATTACTCCCAATTCCAGCATCTTGTGGACTTCCACCTTGATGCTTTCCTTAACTTGGTCAGACTGTCTAAATATTTTGTTTTTGACAGGCATGCTGTCTCCTGTGTCCACATCATGGGTACACAGGTGTGTCTGACCAGGGGTTAGGGAAAAGAGTTCAGCAAACTGCTGCAGGACCTTCCTGCAGTCAGACTGCTGTTGGCTAGAGAGAGTGTCTGAGTAGATCACTCCATCTACTGAGCCATCTTTAGGGTCTGATGAGAGGAGATCAGGGAGAGGTTCACTCTCAGCTTCCTGGTCCTCATCTGTTACCATCAACAGATTTACATCAGCCCTGTCATGGAAGAGCTTAAGGCGGTTCACATGGATCACCCTCTTGGGGCTCCTGCTTGTGCCCAGGTCCACCAGGTAGGTGACCTGACTCTTCCTCTCTAGTACTGGGTAAGGGCCACTCCATTTGTCCTGAAGTGCCCTGGGAGCCACAGGCTCCAGAACCCAGACTTTCTGCCCTGGTTGAAATTCAACCAGTGCAGCCTTTTGGTCATACCACAACTTCTGGAGTTGTTGGCTGGCCTCAAGGTTTTTACTTGCCTTTTCCATGTACACTGCCATCCTTGAGCGAAGGCCAAGTACATAGTCCACTATGTCTTGTTTAGGCTCATGAAGAGGTCTCTCCCAGCCTTCTTTAACAAGAGCAAGTGGTCCCCTTATAGGGTGGCCAAACAGAAGTTCAAAGGGTGAGAATCCTACTCCCTTCTGAGGCACCTCTCTGTAAGCGAAAAGCAGACATGGCAGGAGGACATCCCATCTCCTTTTGAGTTTTTCTGGGAGCCCCATGATCATGCCCTTTAATGTCTTGTTGAATCTCTCAACAAGGCCATTAGTTTGGGGATGATATGGTGTAGTGAATTTGTAAGTCACTCCACACTCATTCCACATGTGTTTTAGGTATGCTGACATGAAGTTGGTACCTCTGTCAGACACCACCTCCTTAGGGAAACCCACTCTGGTAAAGATACCAATGAGGGCCTTGGCTACTGCAGGGGCAGTAGTCGACCTAAGGGGAATAGCTTCAGGATACCTAGTAGCATGATCCACTACTACTAGGATGTACATATTTCCTGAGGCTGTGGGAGGTTCTAGTGGACCAACTATGTCCACACCCACTCTTTCAAAGGGGACCCCCACCACTGGAAGTGGAATGAGGGGGGCCTTTGGGTGCCCACCTGTCTTACCACTGGATTGACAGGTGGGGCAGGAGAGGCAAAACTCCTTAACCTTCTGGGACATATTGGGCCAGTAGAAGTGGTTGACTAACCTCTCCCACGTCTTGGTTTGTCCCAAATGCCCAGCAAGGGGAATATCATGGGCTAAGGTCAGAATAAACTCTCTGAAACCCTGAGGCACTACCACTCTCCTAGTGGCACCAGGTTTGGGATCTCTTGCCTCAGTGTACAGGAGTCCATCTTCCCAATAGACCAAATGTGTTCCATTTTTCTTGCCTTTGGACTCTTCAGCAGCTTGCTGCCTAAGGCCTTCAAGAGAGGGACAGGTTTCTTGTCCCTTACACAACTCTTCCCTTGAGGGTCCCCCTGGGCCCAAGAGCTCAACCTGATAAGGTTCCAGCTCCATAGGCTCAGTTCCCTCAGAGGGCAGAACTTCTTCCTGAGAAGAGAGGTTCTCTTTTTGGTGTTGTGTTGCAGCTGGTTTCCCAGCTGACTTTCCTTTTCTCTTGGTAGGCTGGGCCATTTTTCCAGACTCCAGCTCTACTTTTTCACCCTGTGCCTTGCACTGTGCCCTAGTCTTGACACACACCAGTTCAGGGATACCCAGCATGGCTGCATGGGTTTTTAGTTCTACCTCAGCCCATGCTGAGGACTCCAGGTCATTTCCAAGCAAACAGTCTACTGGGATATTTGAGGAGACCACCACCTGTTTCAGGCCTTTGACCCCTCCCCACTCTAAAGTTACCATAGCCATGGGATGTACTTTAGTCTGATTGTCAGCGTTGGTGACTGGATAAGTTTGTCCAGCCAGGTATTGGCCAGGGGAAACCAGTTTCTCTGTCACCATGGTGACACTGGCACCTGTATCCCTCAGGCCCTCTACACTTGTCCCATTAATTAAGAGCTGCTGCCTGTATTTTTGCATGTTAGGGGGCCAGGCAGCCAGTGTGGCTAAATCCACCCCACCCTCAGAGACTAATGTAGCTTCAGTGTGACACCTGATTTGCTCTGGGCACACTGTTGATCCCACTTGGAGACTGGCCATTCCAGTTTTAGCTGGATGGGAGTTAGAAGTGGAATCTTTCTTGGGACAGGCCTTGTCTCCAGTTTGGTGTCCAGACTGACTACAGTTTCGACACCAGGCCTTTTTGGGATCAAAGTTTTTACCCTTGTACCCAGAATTGTTTTGTGAAGAGGCTCTGGGCCCACCCTCCTGTGCAGGTTTTTGGGGGCCTGTAGAAGCCTCTTTACTATCTTTGTTTTTGGCTGTCTCACCACCTTTCCCCTGGGGAGATTTTGTGACCCCTTTCTTTTGGTCACCCCCTGTGGAAGTTTTGGACACCCTAGTCTTGACCCAATGGTCCGCCTTCTTTCCCAATTCTTGGGGAGAAATTGGTCCTAGGTCCACCAGATGCTGATGTAGTTTATCATTGAAACAATTACTTAATAGGTGTTCTTTCACAAATAAATTGTACAGCCCATCATAATCATTTACACCATTGCCTTGAATCCAACCATCTAGTGTTTTTACTGAGTAGTCTACAAAGTCAACCCAGGTCTGGCTCGAGGATTTTTGAGCCCCCCTGAATCTAATCCTATACTCCTCAGTGGAGAATCCAAAGCCCTCAATCAGGGTACCCTTCATGAGGTCATAAGATTCTGCATCTTTTTTAGAGAGTGTGAGGAGTCTATCCCTACACTTTCCTGTGAACATTTCCCAAAGGAGAGCACCCCAGTGAGATTTGTTCACTTTTCTGGTTTCACAAGCCCTCTCAAAAGCTGTGAACCATTTGGTGATGTCATCACCATCTTCATATTTAGTTACAATCCCTTTGGGGATTTTCAACATGTCAGGAGAATCTCTGACCCTAGTTATGTTGCTGCCACCATTGATGGGTCCTAGGCCCATCTCTTGTCTTTCCCTTTCTATGGCTAGGATCTGTCTTTCCAAAGCCAATCTTTTGGCCATCCTGGCTAACTGGATGTCCTCTTCACTGGAGTTATCCTGAGTGATTTCAGAGTTGTTGGTCCCTCCTGTGAGGGAACCAGCATCTCTGACTATTATTTGTAGAGTCAGGGCTTGAGAAGCCCTGTTCTCCCTAGATAGGACTGGTGGGGGGGAATCACCCTCCAAGTCACTATCATCATCCTCTGTGTTGCCATCCTCAGAGGGGTTGGCTCTTTCAAACTCTGCCAACAGCTCCTGGAGCTGTAGTTTGGAAGGTCTGGAGCCCATTGCTATTTTCTTTAGTTTACAGAGTGACCTTAGCTCTCTCATCTGTAGATGGAGGTAAGGTGTGGTGTCGAGTTCCACCACATTGACATCTGTATTAGACATTATGCTTCTAAAAGTTGGAATACTTTTTAAGAAACTAAAACTAGTTCTAGAATCTAATTCAAACTTTTACCAAACTTTTAAACTCTAAAAGAAAATGCTAACAGGGACTAACACAAGGCCCTAGCAGGACTTTTAAGAATTTAGAAAACTTTTCAAATTGCAAAAATCAATTTCTAATGACAATTTTGGAATTTGTCGTGTGATCAGGTATTGGCTGAGTAGTCCAGCAAATGCAAAGTCTTGTACCCCACCGCTGATCCACCAATGTAGGAAGTTGGCTCTGTATGTGCTATTTCAAAGTAAGGAGTAGCATGCACAGAGTCCAAGGGTTCCCCTTAGAGGTAAAATAGTGGTAAAAAGAGATAATACTAATGCTCTATTTTGTGGTAGTGTGGTCGAGCAGTAGGCTTATCCAAGGAGTAGTGTTAAGCATTTGTTGTACATACACATAGACAATAAATGAGGTACACACACTCGGAGACAAATCCAGTCAATAGGTTTTGTTATAGAAAAATATCTTTTCTTAGTTTATTTTAAGAACCACAGGTTCAAATTTAACATGTAATATCTTGTTTGAAAGGTATTGCAGGTAAGTACATTAGGAACTTTGAATCATTTCAATTGCATGTATACTTTTCAAGTTATTCACAAATAGCTATTTTAAAAGTGGACACAGTGCAATTTTCACAGTTCCTGGGGGAGGTAAGTTTTTGTTAGTTTTACCAGGTAAGTACGACACTTACAGGGTTCAGTTCTTGGTCCAAGGTAGCCCACCGTTGGGGGTTCAGAGCAACCCCAAAGTTACCACACCAGCAGCTCAGGGCCGGTCAGGTGCAGAGTTCAAAGTGGTGCCCAAAACGCATAGGCTTCAATGGAGAGAAGGGGGTGCCCCGGTTCCAGTCTGCCAGCAGGTAAGTACCCGCGTCTTCGGAGGGCAGACCAGGGGGGTTTTGTAGGGCACCGGGGGGGACACAAGCCCACACAGGAATTTCACCCTCAGCGGCGCGGGGGCGGCCGGGTGCAGTGTTAGAACAAGCGTCAGGTTCGCAATGGAAGTCAATGAGAGATCAAGGGATCTCTTCAGCGCTGCAGGCAGGCAAGGGGGGGCTTCCTCGGGGAAACCTCCACTTGGGCAAGGGAGAGGGACTCCTGGGGGTCACTTCTACAGTGAAAGTCCGGTCCTTCAGGTCCTGGGGGCTGCGGGTGCAGGGTCTTTTCCAGGCGTTGGGACTTAGGTTCCAGAGAGTCGCGGTCAGGGAAAGCCTCGAGATTCCCTCTGCAGGCGGCGCTGTGGGGGCTCAGGGGGGACAGGTTTTGGTACTCACAGTCGTAGAGTAGTCCGGGGGTCCTCCCTGAGGTGTTGGTTCTCCACCAGCCGAGTCGGGGTCGCCGGGTGCAGTGTTGCAAGTCTCACGCTTCTTGCGGGGAGATTGCAGGGTTCTTTAAAGCTGCTCCTTTGGATAAAGTTGCAGTCTTTTTGGAGCAGGTCCGCTGTCCTCGGGAGTTTCTTGTCGTCGTCGAAGCAGGGCAGTCCTCAGAGGATTCAGAGGTCGCTGGTCCCTTTGGAAGGCGTCGCTGGAGCAGAGTTCTTTGGAAGGCAGGAGACAGGCCGGTAAGTTTCTGGAGCCAAGGCAGTTGTTGTCTTCTGGTCTTCCTCTGCAGGGGTTTTCAGCTAGGCAGTCCTTCTTCTTGTTGTTGCAGGAATCTAAAATCTTAGGTTCAGGGAAGCCCTTAAATACTAAATTTAAGGGCGTGTTTAGGTCTGGGGGGTTAGTAGCCAATGGCTACTAGCCCTGAGGGTGAGTACACCCTCTTTGTGCCTCCTCCCAAGGGGAGGGGGTCACATCCCTAATCCTATTGGGGGAATCCTCCATCTGCAAGATGCAGGATTTCTAAAAGTTAGAGTCACCTCAGCTCAGGACACCTTAGGGGCTGTCCTGACTGGCCAGTGACTCCTCCTTGTTATTCTCATTATTTTCTCCGGCCTTGCCGCCAAAAGTGGGGGCCGGGGCCGGAGGGGGCGGGCAACTCCACTAGCTGGAGTGTCCTGCGGTGCTGTGACAAAGGGGTGAGCCTTTGAGGCTCACCGCCAGGTGTTACAGCTCCTGCCTGGGAGAGGTGTTAGCATCTCCACCCAGTGCAGGCTTTGTTACTGGCCTCAGAGTGACAAAGGCACTCTCCCCATGAGGCCAGCAACATGTCTCTAGTGTGGCAGGCTGCTGGAACCAGTCAGCCTACACAGATAGTCGGTTAAGTTTCAGGGGGCACCTCTGAGGTGCCCTCTGTGGTGTACTTTACAATAAAATGTACACTGGCATCAGTGTGCATTTATTGTGCTGAGAAGTTTGATACCAAACTTCCCAGTTTTCAGTGTAGCCATTATGGTGCTGTGGAGTTCGTGTAAAACAGACTCCCAGACCATATACTCTTATGGCTACCCTGCACTTACAATGTCTAAGGTTTTGCTTAGACACTGTAGGGGCACAGTGCTCATGCACTGGTACCCTCACCCATGGTATAGTGCACCCTGCCTTAGGGCTGTAAGGCCTGCTAGAGGGGTGTCTTACCTATACTGCATAGGCAGTGAGAGGCTGGCATGGCACCCTGAGGGGAGTGTCATGTCGACGTACTCATTTTGTTCTCACTAGCACACACAAGCTGGTAAGCAGTGTGTCTGTGCTGGGTGAGGGGTCTCTAGGGTGGCATAATACATGCTGCAGCCCTTAGAGGCCTTCCCTGGCATCAGGGCCCTTGGTACCAGAGGTACCAGTTACAAGGGACTTATCTGGGTGCCAGGGTGTGCCAATTGTGGAATCAAAAGTACAGGTTAGGGAAAGAACACTGGTGCTGGGGCCTGGTTAGCAGGCCTCAGCACACTTTCAATTCAAAACATAGCATCAGCAAAGGCAAAAAGTCAGGGGGTAACCATGCCAAGGAGGCATTTCCTTACATAGGTACATTAAATATGCCAATTATGTATAAGCCTGTGTTGCTAGGTTACCATTAAAGGTATTTTTACAGACCTAATACTGTAACTGCACTAGTTTCCCTAGAACAACCAGAGGGACCCTTCCCAACCTTTTGCCTCAATTTTTGACATTAATTCCAAATACTATGGCCCTCATTATGACCTTGGCTGTAAATATTGAATACTGCCACACTGGCTGCCACCAGCATACCGCCGCAGAGGTGGACATCCGTCCTCCAGATAATGACACATACATACAAAACTGACAGAAAACAGCCACATCCACAAATCCGCCAGACTCACTGTAGATGATAAACTGTCGGTACTACCACCCATACCTTTACTCCACCAATACAACACCCTCCAAATAATGACCCACAAATCTCCACAGCGGACATTCAATGGCAGTAAACCATTGGCGGTGAACACCACCACGGCAGATATGGCCACCCAGATACAAAACAAGACAACATTGGCCAGAACAAAAAACCCACACTTGACACAAATACACACACACCCACCAACAGCACTATCAAAACACACCCTCATCAACCACAATCCTTTGCTAACACGAGAAGACGGCTACACTTTGCAAGGCTAATCCAAAAGAGAACTGCACACACATATCACAACTACCAATTCATACGACATGCACCACACACCACACACCCCACCACATCACACATCACCCTCTGCACAACGTACACACACCACACAACACCCATGTCCCCACAAAGGCACACCTGTTTCACCGATGAGGAGTTGCGGGTCATGGGAGAGGAAAGTCAGGGTAGAGCCACAGCTGTTTGGAGCACAGGTATAGCAGATATCCATTGCCAGGAAGATAGAGCTATGGCGGAGGATCGTGAATAGCGTGAACACAGTGGGACTACATCCACGCACAAGGGACGACATAAGGAAGAGATGGAACGACCTACGGGGGAAGGTGCGTTCAATTGCACCAAGGCACCTACTCGCCATCAGGAGGACTGGCGGTGGACCCCTACCTCCTCCCAACCAGCTGACAGCATGGGAGGAGCAAGTCTTGGCAATCCTGGATCCTGAGGGACTCACTGGAGTAGCCAGAGGAATGGACACTGGTGAGTCAACATTTACTACCTACCACCCCCCCATACCTGCATGCCACCACAACCCCTCACCTTGACACCCATCACCCCACTCCAGCCCACACAGTGAACCACCACTATTACCAAAATGAAATCTCAAGCCCTGCATGCCATACCCACTGCATGCACATCCCTTCCAGCCCTGCATGTACACCCACCACCAAAGCATGCACAGCATGGAGAACCAACAATCCCACAATCCATCACCATACACAAACAAAGGTGGCAGGGCAACAGCAATAATATAGGGGAAGATAGTGCTGTAGAATATGTCACAGACATGTAGCATAATACACCACTTACATCCCCAAAGGTGCCCCAGCCAATCTCAGCGGCGTGGAGGTGCCAAGGCTACCCAGTCCCCCACCAGAAGATGCCCCCGGTGATGACTGCAACACTGGAGCTCTGGATCTGGATGAACTCCCTGGCCCATCAGGGACCACTAGTCATTCGGCTACCCGAGCCCACACCCAGTCTACTACAGAGCCTCTCCCCTCAGAATCCCACACCACAGCAGCCACCCAACATCTCCAGACCCCTGTCCCCAGGTCACGTCAATCTGTAGTAGGCCCACCTGTACAGGGACCCCAGTCCACACGTCACAAGTAAGAAAATGTGGGTCCTTGGGTCAGTGGGAGTGGGCACACCATTCAGGGGACGGACGCACAGGGGGCCAGGGATGGTCGGACGACAGATTTGCACCAGGGGGAGGACAGGCCCAGGGAACTGACTGCCCAGGAGGCACTCACTAATGTGCTGGGGGCTTACCAACAATCACAGGACAAGATGGGTCAGATGATAAACATTATGCAGGAGAACCAGTGGCTGCAGGGGGAACACGACCAGGAGATCAAGCAAGAATTGCAGGCCCTGAACACCTCCATGGTCCCCATTGCAGGGGTGCTGGGTGACATGGCCAACATCATGAGGAACTACACAGCACACAAGCGGGCCCCTTCCACCTGCCAGTGTACTGACCAACCCTCCACATCAGCTGCAGCTAATGGACAGGAGGCCCTGCCACAGGACCCACAGACCACCAGCGCCCCTCCCCCTGCAGAACTACCCAGCAAATGGTCCCTGCGACCCAGACAGACACCAGAGACAGTTTCCAAGACCAAGACCACCACCAGGAAATGAGCCCCTCCTGAGTGTCCCCCTTGTGTTCCACTGTGTCACCTTGTCCACCTTGAACTGCCATTGCTCCCCTTTCTATGGCCCCTTGGACACTGGACCTGTGCTACAAACAGACTGGCCCACTACACTGGACTATTCCCATCCATCACCGTACTCTGTTGCACTTTCTATTATATACACATTTTCAATAAACACTCTTGGACACCACTTGAGCAATAGTGCTTTATCTGAAGGTAATGTACAATGTATTGAACTATAATGAACTGCATGATCCTGTGCAAATGTCCAATAATATGTTGGTCCATCCTACAAATGTGTCTCAGCAGTTTGTACACATCACAGCACTACACTTTTGTAACCACAGCAACATCTGCAATAAAGGAAAGGCATAAGCGACAGTCAGGTAGGATGCAAAGGTAATGACTGGCGTTATGCTACAGCCACACAGCACAACACTGAAATGGAGAAATGTTTAGTTCAACAGTCTTACCTGAGTGTCATTGGACGTACTGCTGGATCACATATGTCCTGTTGTCCACATCCACCTCTTCTTCCTCCTCCTCACTGTCCTCAGTGTCCACTGCTGCCACAGCTGCATTGTCATCCCCCTCCTCCTGCAGATAAGGCACATGGCATCTGAGGGCCAGGTTGTGCAACATGCAGCACACAACAACAGTCATGCAGACCTTCTCAGGTGAGTAGCATAGGGATCCACCTGTCAGATGGAAGCACCTGAATTTGGCCTTCAGGAGACTGAAGGTCCTTTCAACAATCCTCCGGGGATGCCCATGAGCATCATTGTACCTATTCTCAGCCCCTGTTCTCGGATTCCTAACAGGGGTCAGGAGCCAGGACAGGTTTAGGTAGCTGGAATCACCTGCAAGAAGTGAGGGACACACATTAGCCCTGCACAATAGCATGGAGTCTGACTCCTGAAGGCATGCACTGACATACATTGGGTAGGGACTCAGGGTCACCTATAAGCCTCACTCTGTGCCTCTGTAGTTGTGCCATCAGCTATGAGAGACTGCTCTTCCTCAGGACAAAGGCATCATGCACTGACCCTGGATACTTGGCAGTGATGTGGGAGATGTACTGGTCAGCAAGGCACATCATCTGAACATTGAGTGAGGGAAACTCTTCCTATTCCTGTACACTTGTTCATTGGCCCTGTGGGGGGACTAACGCAATATGGGTCCTGTCAGTGGCCCCAATAACATATGGTATATGTCCCATTGCATAGAATCCAGCCTTCACAGTGGGTAAATCATCTACCTGGGGGAATGCGATGTAGCTGCACACGTGTTTGAGCAAGGCTGCCAAAACACTTGTAAGCACAATAGAAAACATTGGCTGTGACATTCCTGCAGCCAAGCCCACTGTCACCTGGAAAGAGCCAGTTGCCTGAAATGAAACACTGAGAGTACCTGCACAAGAGGGGGTATTACTGTTGTGCAACGGATAGCAGGTAGCAGATCAGGCTCCAATTGTGCACACACCTCTGTGATTGTGGCCCTGCCCAGACGATAAGTGAGTATAATATGCCTGTCTTCCAGTGTAGGCAAGTCCACAAGGGGTCTGTACATGGGTGCTTGCCGCCTCCTCCTATTCCTCTGCAGTGGTTGGGACCTAAGGGACCCAAAAGTAAGAAGGGAGTGACAACAGGAACCATGGACACACTACAGCAGTGTACACAGAGCATGCTTGTATGTTGGACACTGGAACTGTCTAGGTGTGTACATCCGACTACAATGATGCACTTATTAATCTGTACATGTGTACTAGCAGTAGAAAATGGCTACCGCCTGTCCTGTATGCAGGGACAGGTGTAAGTGACCTCACTCCGCCGGCATTCGCGTCATGGAGGGAGGCGGTCTGCACCGCCGTGCAATTCCTTATTGGCTAACATGGCCCTCTATGGAGTATAGGAACCAATGATGATCAAGGCCGGCGGTGACAGTGTTCGCCGCCGTGGACGTGACCGCCATTTTCTTTCTACCACTTCACTTGATTCCTGACTTTCCACAGGATGACATCTCCACTGCGTGTGCTGCTGTGACCAGTGTCTGGAACCTGCCACGGTCCGTGCAGTAGGGGATAGGGTTCCAGTCTTCACGTTGGAGGAGTTGGAGAGACCTGTGGATGGGGTCCTAACCCTTATGGGCAATTGTATGGGCCTCCAGACCAACAGGTGAGTGCACCATGGGTACATTGCATGCAACATGGCTGCATGGAGAAGTGTGTGTATGTGCTGGCAGTGTGTCATTTTGGGGGTATGGCTGGTGGCAGTGTTAATGCAGAGGTACAGGTCATGTGTGTGTCTGATGAGGGGCAAATGCAGTTTGTAGGCCATATGTGTGATAGGCTAGATTGTTTGGTTCATGGTGTCCCACTGTTTGTGTTTCCTCTTCAAGTCAGCGCCCATCAGAAGAAGGGGTTATGGCGTGCCATCGCCAAGGACGTGCGGACCCTGGGGGTCTATAGCAGGCGGAGCACCCACTGCAGGAAACAGTGGGGGGACCTGAGACTCTGGGCCCAGAAGACTGCGGAGGCCCAGCCGGGGACAGCCTCCCAATGAGGGAGGGGTGCCCGTCAGAACCTGATCCCCCTGATGATCCGCATACTAGTGGTGGCCTACCCAGAGCTGGATGGGCACTTGAGGGCATCACAACAGCCACAAGGGAGTGAATACAGTGTGTTTGACAACCATCTCTGTTGCCTGGCATGGGATTTGGGTGCAGGGTACTAGTCAGTGGATGCCCCAATATGCCATTTTAGACATTGCTGTGTCATCCAGCTTAGGCTAATTGGGTGAAATGCATGTTTTTGATAACTAGGTAGCTGGCTTTCCATGGCAGGCAGGGCTTAGTTGGTCACAGTTAGTGTGCAGATAGCAGTGTTTTGCTCCTACCTGCTGTGGTACTTACTCAATGGTATGTCAGTGTGGTCCAAACTGCCCATTGTCAGTCTCATTGTGTGACAGTGATGTGTATGCCATCTGTGCTGTTGGTGCTCTGATTGACCCTGTGCTCCCTTTCTCCCCCCACATCTCCTTTTGTCATCCTGTCCATGTGTGCATTAGCATCATCTGGCGAAGGAGCTGGTGCATTGGCGAGTGAGGGAGCTGCAGCCCACGGGACCCAGGAGGCAGAGTCCACCAACGCCAAAGGGGTCAGTGGGATGGAGGGCGAGAGGAGCACCACAGCGGGTACAGGAGCTGATACCACTGACTCTGATTCTTCCTCGGATGGGAGCTCCTTGGTGGTAGCAGACCCCACTGGGACTACCCGAGCAACAGGTTCTACTGCCACCCCTGTACCAGCACCGCTCTCCCAGTAGCCCCCCACCGAATTGCCTGTGCCTGCTTACCCAGGAGGGTGGGCATCTCCTTCGCCCCCGGCACCTCAGGCCCTGCACCAGTCAGCCCTGGTGCACTCAGTGAAAAGGCTATTGACCTCCTGAGATCCATCTCTGTAGGGCAGTCAACAACAGTGAATTCCATCCAGGGGCTGGCATCCCATATGCAGCAATGCAATACCTTCCTGGAGGGAATTCACGGTTGCTTGGTGGCCCTAAAGGGATTGTTTCAGGCTCTGGCCTCTTCACTGACAGCAGCTAGTGTTCCTGTTTCTTCCATCCCCCCTCCAACTACCACTTCCCAGTCCCATCCCACGCACACATTCAGACAAGCATGCACACAAAACATCACTCACAACTCGCACAGACAAACACAGGCAGCACACTTCAGTCCACAAGCACTCACACAGACAACACCCAGATGCACACACAACATTATCCACTGCCTCCCCCTCCTCCTCCCTCACAGTCACATCCACACTCACACCTGCCTGCAGTGCATCAACAGTCCCTGAAACTGCCACCTGCACAGCCTTGCCCACAGTCACCACAACAGCAGACCTGCAGACATGCACCCCACACACCAAATGTGCAGTCACCACCACCACTGTCACCACCTCATGCAGCACACTCACCTCACTTGCAGACACCACCACAACATCCATCCACACGTACTGTTTGACCTCCCCCACCCTGTCTACCCCCCTCAAAGGCACACAAACGCTTGCACTCAGATCTCCAACAGCCACCCACCTCACATGTACACTGTCCATGCACCTGTACTCAAGCCCAGCACACCTGCACACCTCCTCCTCCTACAACAACTCCCTCTACCTCCACTCCCATCCCTCCTCCCACATCCCGCCCCATTGGCCCTAAGAAGCTTTTCCTTGCCCGCCTTGACCTCTTTCTTTACCCCCCTCGTCCTGCCTATAAGAGGAAGGTCCCACTGCCCCAGCCCAGTACCTCAAGCACTCAGTCTGACACTGTTCCATCCCCAACGTCTCCAGCTGCCACTAACGGGCACATGGGTGTGACGCCGGTCCAAAATAGAGGGCTAAAGTGATGCCCCCTCCCAAACAAACAACCAAAACCATGGAGCCACCTCCAAAACCAAAGGCCAAGAAGACCCCCCCCAAAACGAAGGCCAGTGGGCCCCTCCCAAAACAAAGACCAAGAAGAACCCTCCCAGGACAAAGGCCAAGGAGTCCCCTCCCAAAACTAAGGCCAAGGAGGCTCCTCCCAAAACTAAGGTCAAGAAGGCCATCCCAAAACTAAGGCCCCTCAAGAACCATAGGGCAAAGAGTCCCCTCCATCACCAGGGGGCAAGAAGACCCCTCCAGAACCAGCAGGCAAGGAACCCCTCCAGAACCAGTGGGCAAGGAGCCATCACCAGAGGACAAGGAGCCCCCTCCAGAATCAGTGGACAAGGTGCCCCCTCCAGAACCAATGGGCAAGGAGCCCCCTCCAGAACCAGTGGCCAAGGAGCCCCCTCCAAATGAGAAGCCCACCCCCACCCACCCCACCCTCTCACCCCCTGAGGTGCCTGCCCATTTCCAACATGATGCCCCTGAAGAGTGGAGTCCCGATGTTGTCAGGACTCAAGTTGGGTCTTGGACGTTGCCCTGTGGGCATTAGAGACTTTGAACTGGCCTTTGGGCCTGCATGCAAATATGTATGTTTTTGGATTTGGGCTTTTCATCCAACAGGATTTCAGTGGTTGGAACAGAGGTATGTGTCCTGGCTTTCTTTGCTCCTGGGTCCTGTTACAGTCGATTTACTTTGCAGCTGGTTCTGGATGGGTGGTGTTGTGTGTATGGTGAGCGTTGTGCATGTGTGTGTCACTCTCCCCTCCCTCCCTTCCTCCTTTGTGGGCTAGGTGGCTGTACTCACCGTCGTCGTCTTCGTCGGTGTTGGTGCTCAAGGACAGCCATGGCATGGTACAGAATCGGGAAGACTTGCAGTTCAGGTTCCATGGCAGCTGCGGACTCCTCTGTGTCCCTGGAGGTGAGTGCCTCCTTTTATGTGATGTGTTTCTGTCAGGCTTTCGGTGGCGTTGGTCCTGCCCCGGAAACCTGGCGGTGTGCTATGTCATAATATAGTGGGCAGATCCTTGTCTTCCGCCTGCCTGTAGATGGCTACCACCGTTTTGAGTGATCGTACCGTGCTGGCAATTGGTGTGGTACATTGGCTGTCTATGAGAGGGATCACCGGCATGGTTATTATTTGGCAGTTATTACTGTCGGCCTGGCGACAGTACTACTGCCATCGCCGGCGTGGCAGTTAGCTGACCGCCAAGGTCATAATGAGGGCCTATATGTCTCATGACTTTTCCACATATGTCTTTAATCATAGTCCTTGGTCGCAATGGACTCACTTAGTTCCCTCATTTATACAGAGCAGATAAAATTCCACATAGAGTAAAAATCCTGAACTCAAAGCTAAAATAGATTAGGGGCCTGTTTAAACATAATGAGGGCATTTGTCTAGAAGCACCAGATATCTGGAGTGTACTATTCCAAACAGTATCATTATACTTATCCACTCCTTTAATTAGTTAATCCTCATGTAATTGGAAATATTATGTGGATCAGGATTCAAGCTCTGTGTGACCAATCTCTGAAGGTATGCAAGAAGCAGAAGGTGGAGAGTTTGGAAGGGGACTGGAGAGGGTTGAACAGAGGGGCTTGGCATTATTCTTGTTTGTTCAGCTTCAGAACATTCTCCGACATGGCAAAAATCAGATTTGATATTGGAGCGTGAGGAGGGAAGCTTCCTTTGGTGACTGAGATACAACTATGGGCCATGAGTCCAAGATTCTAGTGCTGTTTAACCAAACTTTTGCACGCTTCTGTTTCTCCATGTGTCAAAGTTGATAATATGGGAAATACATGGGCTAACTTGGTGGCTCCTAGAGGTGAGAAAATGTGCAATGTGGCAACAGAAGTCCACACACACACATGCATTCCTCTCACACTACAGCGAAGGTGCCATTGCCATCAGTACCACTGTTTGGGCAGTCTGTTCCTTTGCAAGCCCAGGGCCTTTGTGTGGGCAGTACAGCTGTGCAGGAGTTTCTGCAAGTGTGTAGACAGTGCATGCATTTGTGCAACCTTTGCCCACTGAAGAGTATGTCACCATGCAGGCAGTCCCTGCATGCAAGCAGTGCCAGTGTGAAGCCAGGACAAATGTGACAGCTGTGAGAGCTGAGGTAACAGCAGTACCAGTGTGCATGCCTTCACAGTGTAGCAAGTGTGAGCTCAGAGTCATTGTATTAACAGTACCTTTGTGTGGGAAGTGAGACCCAATCTGCAGAAAGTGCCATTGTACAGGCAGGACCTCTTAGTGAGGAGCACCAGTGTACTGACCTTTGCAGTGTACAGCAAGTACTAGGTCAGGACCATTATGAGAACAAGGCCTGTGTGAGGACAATGCTAGTGTTCATGCAGTTATTGCCAGTGTGCGGCATGTTCGGTGTGCGGCACATAGAGCAGACATTGGTCTGTCCCAAACTTACTATCAGGACAGTACCCAGACCCTCTCTCTGCCAGCAGGTCACAGCGGGGCTCTAGAATTTGGTTACAATGCAGGGCAACCAAAATAGAACTGCACTCACTGGTGTCCAGCTAGTGAATGGTGGTTGTGGGAGCAAACCAGCCACAAAGACTGCTTAGAGCTAAGTTGAAGGAGTGGATGAGAATAAAAAACAATGCTTTATGGTGTATAGGGTATGTGAGGTTGAAGCATATCCAGCAGTAACAAAACATGCATGAATGGCTGTCTTTCTGCCTCTTCATGGGTTTCTCTTGCACCTCTGGTGGCACTGTGCCTTTTCAATGCCAAAAGGCCCGCTCTGGTGAACAGTATCATTGACAAACACCTCCTTGATAACACTCAATCTGGATTCAGGCTGAACCGAAGTAGCAAGACTGCCCCCACCGCTGCCATAGGCAACATCTGGTTTATCATGGACAGAGGTGACACCGTAGCCCTCATCCTACTGGGCATTTCTGCAGTCTTCGACACAGTCTACCAATCCATCTTTATTCAATGACTATACAAAGCAGGCATCCAATACCCTTCCTCTGTTTGGGAGTTCTCTCCAGGAGAAAAATTTGAAGAAAACAGTGTCAAATGGTGCATTTTAAAGAAAATTTGAGAAAAGGAGGTGGTTTATTAACCAATTGTCGACATGTAGTCTTGAACTCTTTAAACACATTAAAAGCTGCTCTGTATCTTACTGCATTAAATATTGTCAACATTAACTGGACTGTACAAATTGTACAGTACACTGAAACTATGTAATGTTGCAAATAAGTCATCTGAAAAGGCAAATTTAATTGCTTAAAATGTGAATGTCATCATCAACGCGGACATAACTGTCAATTAAAAGATAAAATAATCCATAAGGCAAACTCAATTGCTTCACATGTGAATGCCACAATCTACAATTATGACGTGCTTTCCTTTCTTCAAGACTGTGTGGCATTATTTATGTTTACTTTCACGCAACACACTCCAGCAAGCAGCAGTGAACAGGGAGAACACATTTCTGTTAAAAATGCATGTCTTCACAATAACACCAGTAAGTTACTGTGCTTTTGGTTGCGAGGAGTTCGGACAAATGCCAATGTCAGGCACCATTTCAAGCCCTCATAGAAATTAAATCTCATTTTCAAGACACATCAGGCTGTGGTAGAGGGCCCACTGTCCATTCTGGCTTCAAACCAGAGAAATGTTGAGAGTTGGTTGTGTCCCAGTGGACGCTGTATTTTATTGTGTGCTGGCGCACTGAGTCACGCAGCTTTTCTGTCCCTGTTCCATAAGGAGAGGTAGTAGCTGGTTACAAGAGAAGCTGCCATCCAGGAGTTGTACACCATCTTAAATGTGCACCACAAAGACACAAAGCCTCTCTGATGTCTTTGACGTTAAGGGCAGAGCTTCCGACTTTGCAACTAGGAAACTGGGTTTGATTCTTGGTGCCGACTGGCCATTCTGTGATTCTTGGCAAATCACAATCTCAACAATGTGCCTCATTTTGTGAGAACAGAGGGTGCAATTCACTGGTGCTTGTGTAAAACTTTTTAAGAACTTCTGGTTGAGATCACGGTATATAAAAAAAAAAGTACACATTCTGCTGCATGTATTGATGCAAAGTACACTGTGCATCTACAGTATGCATCCATGGTGCAATTAAAGAATTTAGGGGCAGATGTAGTAATTTCCGAATTTGCGATTCGGAAATTGCGAGTTGGTGCGACTCGCAACGTCCGAATCACAAATTCGGATGCAGAACGGTGTCTCAGACACCGTCTGCGAATCGCTATGGGGTCGCAAAGACCCACCTCATTAATATTAATGAGGTGGGTCGCATTTTGTGACCCCATAGCGATTCCCTGCACTCACAGGAATGGTGGCCTGCTGGAGACAGCAGACCTCCATGTCTGTGACTGCTTTTTAAAGAAAGCAGTTTTTTTTGTATTGCAATCCGTTTTCCTTAAAGGAAAACTAGTTGCAATACAAAAAAAAATAACGAAACCATTTGGTTTCGTTTTTTCAGAGTAGGCAGTGGTCCATTGGACCACTGCCTGCTCTGAAAAAACATTTTTGGCAACATTCACAAAGGGGAAGGTGTCCCATGGGGACCCCTTCCCTTTTGCGAATGGGTTATCACCAGCGTGACACTGGTAGTAACTGCGAATTGCTTTGCGACCACGTTCGCGGTCACAAAGCAATTTAGCATTGCAGTGCGAGTCGCAAATAGGAAGGGAACACCCCTTCCTATTTGCGAGTCGCATTCACATCTTGCGAGTCTGTACCGACTCGCCAAATGTGAATGTGCATCGTGATACGCATTTCACATGTTGCAAACTGCGATTTTCGCAGTTTGCACCATGCAAAATGCTACATACATCTGGCCCTTACTTTCTGCATACACTTCACCTGTACGTATTATGTGTGAATGCCCATTCTCTTGCTTGTGCACATACCTGTGAGTACATGATCAATGGCGCTTCTACCTATGCTCTGACTGTGCTGCTGGGTGTCTAGTAGAGGTCGGATGAAACTTCCTGTGAATGTAACCAGTCCTGCAGCTGCTCTCATGCAGTTTTCAGCATGAGAGAAGCATTAGGATTGGATGGAGCAGGCCAACCCAGCGCTCTTTTGAGGTTGGGGCCCTGTGCAATCTCTCAGCTGTTTAACACAGCTGCTGGATGGATGACAGTAAAAGTGCACATGTTGGGCTGGCCTTTGAAAGACAGCCAGGTAATCCGACAGGCGCACTCTGCACTTTGCATGTCATCCTTGGTGCTGCTCTGCAATCAATCATAGATTCACCCCGCCCACACCCTCACACTCACCGGTGGCATGGAGAACATAATAAAATGCTAATGAGACCATTTTATTGTTTACATTGTTTTACTGCTGCATTTGTAGTAGGTGGGGCGATACTCCGCCCTAAAAGAGCAACCACCGCTGCCAATAGGGAGATGCCGTAATGGGCAAAGATGTGCCATTACAACAAAAACAATTTATTTGGAACTGGGGATCAAGTCTCGAAGTTACGGTAACATCCTGTGATTCTGGGCAAATAATGTAAACGTCCTGTGCCTACAAAATGAAGGTGTCCATATGTAATGTAACTGGTGCTCGTGTAGAATGCTCCAGCTCATGCTATATATAAAAAAACAACTTCTAAACAGAAGTGGACACAGTTTTTATGATGTCTCCTAAAAGTAGATGGGGCACAGCGTTTGCGGCAGAAGTTGCAGCATTTCTTTGATGAAACTAAACTTTATTCACAGCTCACCTTCCGGTAGTATATTGTAGTGAATTGGAATGTATTTATTAAGCGATTAATACTCTTATAGGCACTGAAGTGTCTCTCTGGGCTTTGCTGCAAACTCCAGATTCCAGAACCGTTGCTTTAGTCTTTTTAATGGAAATTCTATCACGGGATAGTACTGGGTTTGCATTATTGTGTGAGTGGTGTTCCCCCAACAAAATGAAAGTCAACATCTATGTGCTGACTTTGGTGAAGGCTGCATCACATTGGTCTAGGATTTCGCATTGTGTTGTGGCATACACCACGTGGGAACAATTACATAATGCTGATTGTTAGAAATTGGGTTTTTTGTTGGCAGTCTGGTTGCCCTCTGTCCAAGCAAGAACCCTCACTCTAGTCAGGGTAAGTCACACACAATCCAAAATCAGCCTGTGCTCACCCTCCGGTAGCTTGGCACGAGCAGTCAGGCTTAACTTAGAAGGCAATGTGTAAAGCATTTGTGCAATAAATCATACAACACCATAGCATAACACCACAAAAATACACCACACAGTATTTAGAAAAAAATATATAATATTTATCTGGGTATCTTCAGGTCAAAACGATCAAAGTTGCAATACGAATTTGTAAAGATATCACTGAAAAGTGATAGAAAGTGTCTTAAGTCTTTAGAATATAAACAAAGTCTCTTTCAAGCACAAGTACCTGGTTGGGAGTGGAAAAATCTCCTCAGAGGGCCACAAGAGAAGAGGTGCGTGGAAAAAGGGTGTTTGCGTCGATTTCTCCCCAGCACACACGGACTTGCGTCGTTATTTTCCACGCGGGGAAGTCGGCGTCGTTTTCCGGCGCGTGGAGAGTCTCTTTCTGTGGATCGCAGGGATTACCAGATGTCCCGGGTCTGTGCGTGGATTTTCCTGCTTGTTCTCCGGCTGCGCATCGGTCTGCGGGGCTGCGCGTCGAAATTACGATCTCACGGCAGGCGTCGCGTCGATTTCTCCTCTAGACTTCGATCTGCGGGGCTGCGCGTTGAAATTACGATCTCACGGCAGGCGTCGCGTCGATTTCTCCTCTAGAGGTCGGGCGGCGTTGTCTTTGCGAGGCCGTGCGTCGGATCTTCGATCGTCCCAAGAGCGTTGCGTCGATCAGCGTCGGAGTGCGCCGTTTATCTCGCCACAAAACAAGTCTTTTTGGCCCTGAGACTTCAAGGAACAGGAGGCAAGCTCTATCCAAGCCCTTGGAGAGCACTTTCACAGCCAGACAAGAGTTCAGCAAGGCAGCAGGGCAACAGCAAGGCAGCAGTCCTTAGTAGAAAGCAGACAGGTGAGTCCTTTGAGCAGCCAGGCAGTTCTTCTTGGCAGGATGTAGTTTCTGGTTCAGGTTTCTTCTCCAGCAAGTGTCTGATGAGGTAGGGCAGAGGCCCTGTTTTATACTAAGTTGTGCCTTTGAAGTGGGGGTGACTTCAAAGAGTCTCTAAGAAATGCACCAAGCCCCCTTTTAGCTCAATCCTGTCTGCCAGAGTCCCAGTAGGGGGTGTGGCAGTCCTTTGTGTCAGGGCAGGCCCTCCACCCTCCCAGCCCAGGAAGACCCATTCAAAATGCAGATGTATGCAAGTGAGGCTGAGTACCCTGTGTTTGGGGTGTGTCTGAGTGAATGCACAAGGAGCTGTCAACTAAACCTAGCCAGACGTGGATTGAAGGGCACAACACGATTTTAGTGCAAAGAAATGTTCACTTTCTAAAAGTGGCATTTCTAGAATAGTAATATTAAATCCGACTTCACCAGTCAGCAGGATTTTATATTACCATTCTGGCCATACTAAAGATGACCTTCCTGCTCCTTTCAGATCAGCAGCTGCCACTTAAACAATGTATGAGAGCAGGCCTCACAGTAGTGTAAAAACGAATTTAGGAGTTTTACACTACCAGGACATATAACCACACAAGTACATGTCCTGCCTTTTACCCACACAGCACCATGCTCTAGGGGTTACCTAGGGCACACATTAGGGGTGACTTATGTATAGAAAAAGGGGAGTTCTAGGCTTGGCAAGTACCTTTAAATGCCAAGTCGAAGTGAAACTGCACACACAGGCCTTGCAATGGCAGGCCTGAGACAAGGTTAAGGGGCTACTGAGGTGGGTGGCACAACCAGTGCTGCAGGCCCACTAGTAGCATTTAATCTACCGGCCCTAGGCACATGTAGTGCACTCTACCAGGGACTTACAAGTAAATTAAATAGTCAATCATGGATAAACCAATCAGTAGTACAAGTTACACAGAGAGCATATGCACTTTAGCACTGGTTAGCAGTGGTAAAGTGCCCAGAGGTCAAAAGCCAACAACAACAGGTCAGAAAAAATAGGAGGAAGGAGGCAAAAAGTTTGGGGGATGTCCCTGTCAAAAAGCCAGGTCCAACACTGATGAATGGCAGCAGGAATCACAACTGAATGTGCAGTAACAGCAGCACTGTATAAACTCTGTTATGGATGAAACTCGGTGGTCCTCCAGTTGAAACACCTGAAGGAAAGCTATAAATAGTTGGAGTTGGTCAGCAAATTAGACACGATCAATACCTTATTGGATTTTGGAAAGTTCTGAAATAGATGTCTAATGATTTCTTTCTGCTTAAAATAAATGTACTTTTTTTCATTGCCTGACAGAGTTGTTACCTTGTTAATGGTTGTACTGCTTCTGACAAATCACCACCTTATTGCTTGCTAATTTCAGTTACTGTTTGTGGAGTAAAACTACTCTACAAACAGTCAACTGTGAGACGCTGGCTTTGAGATCCATATGATTTACACCATGCCCTTAATTACTCAGGCCACAACCCTTGGAAATTCATCTTTTCACACCTCGTTGGATATGCCCACTTTTATAGCCACCCCCCTACATTTTCTGTCCGACTTAAATCACTGAAGTGGGCTATTGATGTGAAGTAGGAGCTAGAGTTGCATCTTGTGCAAGAGGTGACAGGGCTGTAGGAAGAGAGGTGAAAACGAACAAAGAACAGCAGCAAGCACAGACCTGAGACGTGGGGTAGAAAACGCTTTGTAAAAGGAACAGCAGTTCAGGTGGCTTATTGGGTTAGGCTGGGCTTTAAGTGGGATTAAAAATGTGGGGGGTTCTCTGAAAGGGACTTGACCTACGTAATTATAGGAGTAGCCTAAACACAAATCACATTTCTGTGATTTCCCATAGCATGACACCCAGTCTGTATTTTGGTGTTTCTCTGAGCGTTTGTTATTGGATTGAGATATATAACACAACAACCAACATGTACATAAAACCAGCCAGGACTATTGGCTTTGGCAATGGTAGTTTCTGAGTGCTGTTCACTACAGATGCCGAGGATTGGATGACCATGTATTCTGAAAATCTGTTTGATCCTCTGAGAGGCACTGTGAGAAACCCGTCCTGCATTAGCCTCAACTCCAGAGCTCTCAATCGTGGCCCTTTATAGAGGAGACAGTTCAAAATGTGCACTATACAGACATAATAGCCTACATGAAAAAAACACAGAAACACAATATCCTGGAATATCCTGGAAATAGCTGACACTCTTAAGGAATGCGAGTTTAAATAAAACATGTGAAATATAAACAGGAATTAAATAACTGACATGGGTTTGCAATAACTGTTTGGTCATTTTCAGTGTTTTTGCCAGTAAAGTTAGGGATATTAAAATAGGGCCTGTTATATTACTGCCAGGTCTGAAGTATGGATGAATGCAGCTCACTTTGCTGAGGCACTCAGTGCTCAGCTCATCTGGGACCAGCAGGTCCATGACATGACCAACTCACGCTTTCATCCTTTTGAGGTCAAGCCACTGAGTAGCATTAAACTATAAAAGGGCAACCCCTGTTTACAGGGATTCAAAACTTGAGCTGTGGTACTGCGCACCACAGGTCTGCAAGATCAGATGTGTTCATCATGCTCTGGACTCTAATCTAGTTTGTTTCATTCGTCCCTTGTGTACTGGTTTTGAATTACCCAGGTTAGTTTCCAAAATGCTAGCATCAATAGTAGACTCTACATAAGCAAGAGATCTCAAATGCTAGATTAGAAAATACATTTGGACTATCTTAGTTAAGAGCCTATCATGATAGAAGACTACATTTCAGGTGTCTTTGAGTGATTGAAATGTGTGTGCCCTCCCACCTTGTTTCTCGATCTGTTCTGGAAGATCGAAACGGATAATTCTGTTTAAAAGTAAGATCATTAATTTGAGCAAGCAAGTGCCCATTATTGAGTTAAAAGAATCTTAGATCATTTAATCTTACTTTGCAGTCCATTCCAACTGTTGGTCTAAACCATTCAAATTGTCCTAACATTTTCTTAGACTCAAAGGTCAGAACTGTTTTTCTCCATCGTATTCACCCCTCATTTTCCCTGATTCACATCTTACCTACCCTCGTCTCTTTTACCCACGGGCCCCGGTCAGTCGGTCACCGGAACCCTCTCTCTCCCTCAGTGTGTGTCTTGTTGGATGTAAAACAAAAAAGTTGCAATTTAAGGAAAGAAAGATGCTGTAGCAATCTGTTGGGGATGCTTTAAGGTGTAATTAACAAAACAAATGTCAAATAGTGTCCCAGTGTTCAGCAATGATCTGAAATAGTTTTGCATGATGGTTGTTCAGAAAGGTTCTGAAATGGACCTTGCAACATAGTATTCAGAGATGCTCCAGAGGTTACGATTACAGGGCTCAAAAGACCTTGAAAGTCTGATATCAAAGATTTACTGCCATTGCTGCAAACAGAATGTTTTTCTAAGATTGAAGTCCTGAACAAAAAATAATAGTGCGTGCTTCTGCACCAGGTTTTAGTGAGTCTGATGGAAGTCTGTGCGCTCTGGAAATCATTTAGTACTTGACTGCCTGGAATGTCCAAATGTAGTTGATAATACAATGCATCTGGAATGACTACTCCTTGGCAGTTGTAATGTAATCATATTTACCTGTCTCACTGTAGCTATTTTATCACTCAATGAAAAGTGAACCCCAAATATCTAGTCCTAAACTTTCACTGGAGAACTGATTGCTGAAAGTTTTGCTCATTTTATTGGTTTATCTAAATGAAACACCCAGATTTAAGAGGGCCTAGCGCCATCCTAACCACACACTAGTGTCATTTGTTTTTGCACTAATGTGGTGTTAGATGGCCAAAACCGCTGCACCATATTCACAAAGTGGTACATTGCTTGCATTGAGACATTTGTAACCCCTTGCACCACATTATGCCTGCGCCTCTGGGTGCTTTGAACGATTAGCGTTAAAAATGTTTACACTAATCCTGTAAAGCATCAAATTAGCTTTAAAAATACGGATACTAGTTCCCTAACTACCATCATTGTGTGTTGTATTTTAAATATCGCACCACATGGTGGGAATGTATGTCGGAACAATGCATGCTGGAACAACGCATGCCTGACCAACGAGGTCGGAACAACGACTGCGTTGTTACCACTAATGCCTTTACCACGAATGCCTTAACAACGATTTTTCGTTGTAAAGGTATTCCTGGTAAAGGCATTAGTGATAGGCATGCATGGTTCCAGCATGCGTCCCCCCGGCCCCCCACCCCTAAAAATTATCGCGACCCCCACCCCTCCCCTAAAACCACGCTAACCCCCCACCCTTGCCCCTAAAACTACCCCAACCCCCCACCTCGTCCCTAAAATTACAGCGACCCCCACCCTGCCCCTAAAACCTAAATCCACCCCAACCTCCTACCCCGCCCCTAAAACAACCCCAACCCCCACCCCATCCCTAAAACCTAAACTACCTCAACCCCCACCCCTAAAACCTAAAACCACCCCGCCCTAAAACTACCCCGAGCCCCCCACCCCGCCCCTAAAACCTAACACCCCACAAACCCCCAACCCAGCCCCTAAAATTACCCAACCCCCCAACCCACCCCTAAAACCTAAAACCACCCCAACCCCTACCCCTAAAACAACCCCAACCCCCACCCTATCCCTAAAACCTAAACTACCCCAACCCCCGCCCCTAAAACCTAAAACCACCCCAACACCCCCGCCCCTAACACTACCCCAAGCCCCCCACCCAGCCCCTAAAACCTAAATCCCCCAACCCCCCACCCTTTCCCTAAAATTACCCGACCCCCCAACCCACACCTAAAACTTAAAACCACCCCAACCCCACCCCTAAAATTACTGCAACCCCTCACCCTGCCACTAAAACCTAAAACCACCCCAACCTCCACCCCTAAAACTTAAACCATCCCAATCCCCCACCCCACCCCTAAAAACCTAAACCACCCCGACCCCCACCCCCAAATGCTAAAAATACCCGACCCCCCACCCCTAAAACTAAAAATGCCCCGACCCCCCTCCCCACCCCTAAACCTAAACCACCCGACCCCCAACCCCTAAAACTAAAATTCCCCCGGGCCCCCACCCTCGCCCCTAAAACTAAAAATACCCCTCCCCCAAACCTAAACCGACCGACCCCCCACCCCCAAAACTAAAAATACCTCAACCCCCCATCCTTCCCCTAAAACTAAAAATACCTCACCCCTCCCTTCCCTGCCCCTAAACCGCCCGGACGCTCCCTCCCCTAAAACTAAAAATACCTCGACCCCCCACCCGCCCCTAAAACGAAAAATACCCAAACCCCCTTCTCCCCCCAAGCCTAAACCGCCCCTCAAACAAAAAATAACCCGATCCCCCTCCCCTAAACCACCCTGACCCCCAAAACTAAAAATACCCCAATCCCCCACCCTCGCCCCAAAACTAAAAATACCCTCCCCCAAACCTAAACCGCTCGACCCCCCACCCCTAAAACTAAAAATACCCCAACCCCCCACCCTCGTCCCTCAAACTAAAAATACCCCTCCCCCTCCCCTAAACCTAAACCGCCTGACACCCCTCCCCTAAAACTAAAAATACCTCAACCTCCCATCCCCTGCCTCTAAAACTAAAAATACCCTGACCCCCCTTCCCCCTCCCCTAAACCACCCTGACCCCCCAAAACTAGAAATACCCCAACTCCCCACCCCGCCCCTAAAACTAAAAAATACCCTGACCCACCAGCCCCTAAAACAGCCCCACTTACCTGACTGATCGCGTCGTCCTCCTCAGCCGACTCCCTTCTTGTGTGCCTTAACCACGCATGTTCGTGGTTCAGCACATGCGTGGTTAAGGCACGAAACAACAAAGTCGTGGTTAATGAAAGCGTTGTTCTGCTTTCGTTGTCCGTGACTTCGTTGTCCACGACTTCGTTCTAACGGAGTCGTGGTTAAGGCTGTTTCCCCATGGTGGCTTTAGGGGGCACTAAGGGGTGCATGAAAAGTGGTGGTGCAGCTTCATAAATCTGCCCCTAAAAGTCACAAAATGCAGATATATTTTTATAGGAAAGCCAGATGGGTCCCCAAAAAATGGCTTTATGCATCAGCAAGTTTAATGCCTCACAAGGGTAGGAATTTCTGAATTTTAAGAATTTACATCGGTTACCCAAGGATTCTCTTGGAAGTCTTCGACATGCATAGTGTTCTTGGAAATCTTGTTGTGACTTCCTATTTGTGTCCATGGAAGTAGCCCTTAGCATGACGTGTTGTAATTTAGTTTCCTTTTTTTCACAGGGTAAATAATTTTCCTTGTGGAGAAACACCTTTCCCTTCACCATCACCAATTTGGGGGTACTTCCCATTCTCACCCAGCAACTGAATTTTGAAAGTTATTTACTTCTGCCCTTGACAGGAGTAATCTTCAAATGTTTCCACCATAGCAACATGTCAGAAGGATTTCGCTAATAAGTTTAAATTCATAGTTGAGCAGGAAGAAAAACATATCAAAACAAAATCAAAATGATTTAACGAAAAACACTTTGGGCCTGATTTAGATCTTGCCGTCCGTCACAACAGTGACGGATAACCCATCCGTCAAAATGTCATATGTTATAAAAATGTTATATTTTGGCAGATGGGCTATCTGTTACAGTTGTGAGGGAATAACCCGTCTCATGAAATCTAAATCAGGCCCATGGGGTTTAAGGTTAAAGTTCTGCACTCACAATACAAACTAACATGTCTAAAACATTCATATAAAAACAACATATAAAATCACAAAAACATTAATTTGAAGGGATAATGTAATGTCAGTAGTAATGATGTAGTTTCATGTGCAATGTCATCGATGTTGCCATTTGACATCATTTATAAACTTAGGAGCCATGTATGGGAAGGTTACAGATGCGCAGCTAACCATAGAGGGAAGAATCATGAGTTAATAGGTTATGGATTACAACAATAGCATCACTTCCACTGAAGTTTTTTCTTTGAATTTGTGTGATTTTTAATAAAAAATTACTTAAAAATGAGAGTAAAAATAGACAAATAAATAAGATAAATCTATCAGTGTATAATTACCGTCCAATTTGAAAGTATGTGGCCCTTCCCTGCTTTTGCATTTCGGTAAAGCTCTTTGAATAGCGGTTTCTTAATGGACTGATCTTTGATAACAAATACGTTAACACCTATATAGTCATCCTGGTTCAAGCGTGGTGGGCACAACTAAGTTTGGAATTGTCGTAGTTTGGACTCTTGTTCTGAGCAAGACTGCTGGTCTCAGGATGACAGTACTTTTGTTTGTAGGTGACTAAGTTCCTTCCTACAACTAGTTGTAACTGTTGTCCAAACCTTACCGGCTTACTAGCAGTACCTCACCAGAAACACAATAGTAAAAGGTGATTTGAAGCAGTCGCTTAAGCATGGACTCAAAGTAAGATCTCTCAGGGTTGTCGTGGTTGAACGGAAATTACCCTTTTCTCACAGATTTATTATGTCTCATACAAACAAAGGCAATAACACAGATGCAGTGAAGTTATGATAGTTTTTATTCAACATAACTGCAATTTGCGATAAGTTGCATGAACTGCAATGATTAGGATAATGAATATACCAAACAACAGTATTGTGAAGAGGAGAGTCATTGTTATAAAGACCCCCACCATTATGCAATATATGAAAGAAATATATGTATATGTATAAGAAATGGAATAAGCCCTAATACCCTAAGGAGAGTAAGTCTAACCTCCTACCTATAAAAGGAGAGCTGGGTGGGTTCAACCTAATCTGCCAAAGCCGTGTCCATGAGAGGAGCCCCCAACCCTTGTTACCTTGGAATGAGGTCTCTATCTCAGACTCCGCAGGGACACGAAGACTGGGTCAGCGTCAAGATGACTGTAGCATCGGTATCAGCGATGGTGGCGATGCCCTCTGGTCGGAATCCCTCCGATTATCTGTCTAAAAGTGTGTTGTATTTATACAGATTTACAAGGTCCCCTGACATAAGTGTTATTCATAACAATAGATAACAGGCATGCTTGGGACGGCAATTAATATCAACAATCCCTCAAAAGTATAGAGAGGGAAAATCCCTAAGTGTGAATGCCTACTGTATGTTTGTCTTACGTGCTTGATCTTGACGCCTTGGCGCAGTGACACTGATAATAGAACCCATAACAAGTGGCCTAACTATAAACAAACCCGCCATTTTAAAGGAAATAATTAATTAAATGGACTAAGACAGAGCAAGCTAAGTAGGTTAAAACTCACTGGGTGACGGGGGCACGAGTTTACAAGCCTACGGCTAAGCTAACTCCTGTTATCCCGCTAAAACAAACTACGATTCACCACAGTATGTGCAGTTTATCCTTATTTCATACTATATTTTTTTATTAATGCTGTACTGGTACATAACTATTTAAAATATTTGGTGAATCATACCAATAAATAAAGCCAGCTGTGTTCTTTTCAAGGCACTTTACTTGGTGATGCACAAATGATAAATATTCACTGACAACCAATTTCCACACATTATAATTTGTGTGCAGTTCAATTTTAAGAGTAAAACTGGATGTGTGTGCAAATGTAGTGGCTATTGCATTGAAAAATGGATTGTCTGTAAATGATAGTGTGCTACTACTTAATGGTTTAGTTACTATAAAAAATTGTCTGCTGCATGTACTTTAAAGCTAGGTCAGTTGCAAAAGATTGTTGTTCTAAAAATTGGGTTGTGGTTTTAGAAGGTTTGGGCAGCACTGAAGTAGATCCTTCAGTACCAGGGACAACTTGCCCTGTACAATATGTGCTTTGTAGCCTCATGATCTAGCTGACTATAGATTCATCATCACTCCCTTGACGCTCATAAACAAGATAATTGAGAAATCTGTCTCTATCCATCTGCACAGCAAAATGAATGAGAATCAATAGCTAAGGTTTATATTTCGATGCTTCACAGAAGCTGCAATCATCCATGTTGTGGATACCTACCTCATTGTCATCCTCAAAGATGGTTCCTGGTGGCTGATCCTGCTTGACTTTGTCATGTCTTTCAATACCATCAACCACCAGGCCCAGGCACACACACATCTTGCATTAAATCCAATTACATAGTACCTACATTATTAATTTCATAGCTAGCTAACCATCATCAACTCACCTAGGTGGACATTTTAAGATCAATGAAAATATTAGTTATCTGCAGAATGGTTCATGGAGCAATGCTTCCTAATGTCTTTATACTCTATATGGCACCCTATTTAAACCTCAGTGGTACTGAAAGATTCAATTCATGCCATACTGTTATACAAAAAAAAAAATACCAGGTGCTTATCTCAAATAAAACTCAGCCACAGTCAAACTCCACCTCCTAACCATCAGCAACAGAAAAAGTTAGATCCAAGGCCTGCAATTTAGCATGCAACTTGACAGATCCACATTTTGCCCCATCACAAATACAAACTAGCTTGGATTTACACTGGCCTGACATACATTACCAAAAAAGGACAGGACAGCAACATGAAATCTCACCCTGTTGAGGAAAGTGGAGGCTTAGTTCCCCAAGTCTGAATTCAGACTCACATTCAATGCCTTTATCCTCATCCCCCAAAAAGTGGGTAATAACATGCTCACTTTAAGCCCAACTCCACCTCCATGAAGTCCATATTGCAGCCAGTTTCACACGCATCCACCTATATAATAAATGGGTTCAAGAAATGTTACCCCTACTACCCAAACCCTTATGATCTTGCCGTGAACAACCTCATTGATTCACTTAATGTTGTACAGAATACCATACAACCAAAACAGACTGCAAATGCCACATCCTCTACTTTCTGAGTGTCTTCTCAACATCACGAACCATCCAATGCAAACCATCCATACAACTGGGCCAGACCAGCCACTTCGCCATACCTATCTCCGTGCTCAGAATCCTACCAACAAACCGAGGTTAGCCCAAAAGAGAAGACCAAACCTTCAGATCATTCAAATACTTCTCCATAGACAACCTAATGCTTAACCACATCTCTCACTCTATCAACTCCACTTATGATGCTGACACCCATCCAAACAACTTCAGCACTTTTTTAAAAACTATGTGAACATCCAACCCCAACTAAAACATGCAAGTGCAAGTTAAAGCCTTTAACAACCTGGTACTCCAAAACCCTTGCTGACCATAGACAACCCACCTGGAGACAGGAAAAAAGGTGGAAGAAATCAGAACTCCTGATCACTTCACGATACTAAGTTTTTTCTGTGCAACATGGAGACTGCTCTTCTTATCAGCCAAAGCACAGCCCTAGATCAATACCATCAGTGAAGCCACCAACAGGGAAACACTTTGCAAGACAAACAAGCACTGCAACAACCTCCTTTCAAACCTACTTATTCCTCACTCCATAGAAAGTGCATAGAAAATGCAATTTAATCAACATGTTATTCAGTGACAAAATACAGACGATCTGACAGCACATCTGCAACACCAAGCCTCCTTCATCTTACACCCACCCCTTCCCGTAGAATTCCACAATGGTCATCCTTCAAAGCCCTTTGTCTTGCACATTTCGAAGACACATGCAACTTCCTTAAGCCATTTCATATAAAGGTGAAATCATACCCCCGTCTTCATCAAAGCTCTTTCTGGATATGCTCACTTACCCCTACTCACCAATGTTAATGTCTCCTTCACTCAAAGCATCTTCACAGTAGCTCTCAAGAAAGCCTTGCACGCCTCAGGTTTTCCAACAATAGGCTCTGATGATAAACTTGACATAATTAAAAAGCAGTTAATGTTCAACTCCAAGGTCAGATGAATGTAAACCATCTCCTGCACAATTAGCAGTCCAGCTTCAGTTCATACTGCACAGACACCACTGTGTTACACATTGCAGACAATGCCCTTGACCACAGATGAAGATCATCACTGCTTCCTGATATTGCTGGACGTTTCAGCTACCTTTGACACAGTCAATCATTCCAGTCTCATATGGATCCTGGAGTCTCAAATATATTTCACTGGCATCTTTCTTCGCAAGTTCTCCTACCTTTTCAACTAACATCAGTTTGTTTTGTGTGAAGTCCCTCAGAGTTCCATACTGTCTCCTGTTATCTTTACATGGAGCCATTTGGTGCTCTACTCATGATAACATAATCGAAATTCACCAATGTGCAGATGATACACAACTCTACTTGAAAGTATCCCCTCCCTCAGACATGTAGTGCGGCAAGCACTACCTGGACATTATCCAGACCTGGATATCCAGTGCCTACCTGAAGCTCGACCCACCCAACACAGAATTGTTGTTATTTGCCAAGAACACCAAACAAGAAACAGTTCGATCCTGGCTCAATGACATGAATCTTGAAGGCTCCAAACCCCCAACTTTCACTGAATGTCAGTCACTTGGATTCAAACTTGGATTTACACTGGACACCAACTGTTAGACCTGGCATCCTTGCTGTGGTTTCCCCTAACATTTTGCCTTCTGACCTTCTGTTTGTGTCTGCTTGCCAACTTTGTTTTTGCTGGTTTTGAGACTTTGAGTAATTTACCACTGCTAACCAGTGGTAAAGTGCACATGCTCTTTATCTAAAATGTGGTAACATGGACCTATCCCCAAATGACATATTTAATTTGCTTTTAGGTCCCTAGCAAAGTGCATTACATATGTCTAGGGCCTAGAAACCACATGCTAATTGTGGACCTGCAACACTGACTGTCTCACACAATTTGGTAGCTCTTTAAACATATCTTAAGCCTATCACTGCAGAGCCTGTGCAGTTTTAAACTGACATGTCAAACTGGCAAGTTAATCTATCTGCTGGGCTCAAACATTCTTCTTTATTACGCGTAGGTCACCCCCAAGGTAGGGTAGACCTGGATAACCCATGGGCAGGGTGCAGTATATTTAAAAAGTGTGACATTTAGTTTTAAGTTTTACATGTTCAGGAATGTTCTTATGTTCATTTATCACTACAGCAAGGCCTACCTCTCCTATAGGATAATATTGGGACTGACTTATTACATTTTATAAGTACAGTTTCCAGTTGGGAAAAGATAGGAAAACTAAATTTAGTGTCTCTGGAATCACAATTTAAAAATGCAACTTAAGGTGAAGTTGGTTTTTAAATTGTAGTTCTGAAAATGCCACTTTTATAAAGTTGGCATTTTCTTACTTAAAAGATTTGGCACTTTGCTTCCTCTCTCTGGAATTCCCATTTAGGAAGGGTGACAACTGCCTTCATGCATTCCCTCTAGACAGCCACACAAAAAGGAAGGAAAGGTGTGACTGCCTAGTTATATGCATGTTTTTGGGGCTTCCTTATCAGGAGGGGATGGAGGAGCTGACACTCTGCACCTGAAAGGCTGGGTCCTGTCCCCACAAAAAAGATTGCATACCCTCCTGGAGTGAGTCTGGAGCCAGGGCAGGAAACGCAGGGACTTGTGCACTTCAAGGTATCTCTTTGAAGACTCCCTACTTCATAGGCCAAATGGGGTATAAGTACCAGGACTCTGACCCCACCATCTCAAAACACTGCTTGAACTAAGGAAATTCTGCCAGGAAGAAGAGATGCTGTGCTGTAGGAGGGCCTGGGATTTTGCTAACCTCTTTGCTGTATTGACCTGCTGCCTGCTGATTGCTGAGCTGTAGGAGGTGCTGACACTTTGCTATCTGCTCTGCTGTGTTGGCTGCTTCTGGCCTGGGAGTGGGAAAAACTGGTCCTGCACTCTACATCCTTAAACCAAAGTTTAGCTTGCCTGCTGTTGCTGAAGTCTCACGGGTATCAAATACTTCACCTTTCATCTTCAACCCAGCACCTGGACTTTACTTGCTGTAAGTCTTGCTCTGCCAGGTGGTGCCAATCCAGTCCAGGGCTCTAGATGTGCCCCTCAACATCGTTGTACCGATCGGAACCAGCACATTGCCTGCCGTAAGATCAGGATCAATCCTTCATCGCCGTTGTGAGGTCTGGACTTGATGCATCAAACATGGAAACCCACCGCAGCACCTCCAGAATCACTGCATCAGGAACCATGCATCGCCACCACAATGTGGAGTAGATAGCTGCATCACCTCCAATGTGGATTAATCTGGTGCATCACCTGTGGAACTGCCGCACTCTGGACTTGACTCTTCGTCCTCGGCACAACGCATTGCCACTACCTCATGGAGAAATCAACACATTCCTCTGACTGCAGGAGTGACATCAACACATCTACCAACGCATTTACCCTGCATCTCGTTTTGTAACCAGGAGCAAGGTACTTTTTTCCCCGAGTCTGCGTGGCTCCTGTGCCAGGCCTGCGCACCTTAACAGTCTGCTTGAACTGTTGACTTAGCTCAGGCCCAGCGTGGCCTCAGTTAACCCCAAAAGTGCTATTGACTTTAAAGCGCTATTTTGACACTTAAAGCCTCAATTAGGTTTTGGCGGAGGGAATACTCCATCAAAAATGAGACAGATATCCCATCCACCGTATTGTGATCCCCATAGGATATAATGGGGCCATAATATGGCAGATGGGATATACGTCAGGTTTGTGATGGAGTATTTCTCTCCACCAAGACCTAAATCACACCAGTCTTTAAAAATCATATCTTGATTTCTACTTTTTGGATTTTTTGTTGTTTTGGACTTGGTTTATTTAGAATATTATAATTTATTTTTCTAAACTGAGGGGGGAGTCTTTTTGTGATGTTTTCACTGTGTTACGGTTTGATGTGTGGCACAAATACTTTCCACATTGCCGCTTAAGTTAACCCTGTCTACTCTGTGCCAAGCTACCAGAGGGTGAGCACATGTTAATGGTTTCTGTGTACTTCAATTACCCTGACTAGGATTGTGGTTCCTGCTTGCACAGGGTGCATACTCTGACAACCACACTCCCAATTTCTAACACAAAACTTACACTCAAGTAATACATTGCCAAAGAAACTAGGATGGCCTTGTACCAGTTCTCTCTTCTAAAGAAAGTGGAAGTCTTACTTCCAGAAAGCGACTACAGAACTCCTGTTCTAGCCTTCGTACTCTTGTATCTGAATTGATGCCAAGCCCTGCTCCATGCCTCTAAACCCCTCACTAGTACCCCTTTAAGGTATCCTACACAAAGTGGCATACCTTATTTAGGGTCTGAAGAAATATTATCCCACCACCCCAATCCTGATGAAACTCTATTGGCTCCCCTGCAGGCCCACACCATCTTATAAACCAGCTGCATCCTTTACAAAGCCAACCTAACCAGCTCCCCCACCTTTCATGAAGTCAAGTTCACCATCTCTGAATACAGAGGATACATGGATTGCATAGCTAAGGTAAGCTGGTAAATAAGCAAGAACCACTCCATCCGTTTTGAGAAGTGAATAAATACTACTATTTGTATTGGCCAGAACCTTAAGATTTAAATGGATTGCTGGAAAGACAGTCATACATTACTAGTCACAGAAACAAATGGGCATAATAGTAGTAATAATGGCAGCAGCACATTGGCTGGTCCAGGAAATGGTCAGTCATCCGGAACCCAAACATTCTGCTGGTTTCAATGGACGAAGACAGGCCAAGACAAAATTCCATGGAGATTGAAAACATTTTTTAAAACATTCTGCTTTGGCAGTGCATCCATGTATAACCGACATTTTGAATGAGCACACCTGACATAGTCAGATATTGACGTTCAGCAAAGGACCAATTCTCAAATGTCTGAGATTCAACTGTTACAATTTGTATGTATCTCTGTATATATTGTATTTCTGTATTACAAACCTAGCCAAAAGGCATCAGAGTGTCAAAGACAAGCATAAAGACAAGAAGCGACAGAGATGACTATGTTGTGGCCAGTTATTGCATTGTGATGTTGTATTCTTTAAATAGGTGAGACCTCAACTCTTTAATAAAATGTAACAGTGTTGGGGATCTCCTAATGAATAAGAGGATGTTGTTCCTGATCTTGTATGCATGGATGGAAAAAGCCTGCTACCTTGTTTTTTTATTTTTTACACTTCTTAGTTTGTAGTTTGATGGTTCCTGATGGTGTGAAGGAAACAAAACAACCAAAATGACAAATAAATCAATGAGTACATGTGGAGATATGAATTTTAAAACAATAAGTGTAAAAATAGTGCTTAAAAAAATAGCAGAAAGAGGTTACTTGAGGTTGTGCTGGCCTGGGAAAAGTCAACATTTCAAGCCAACTGCAATGGAGCACAGGCTGGGTACAGGAGCCATTCAGGCCCGGGGAACAGAGTACCTTGATCCTGGTCACAAACACGAGTAGATGCATCAATATCACTCCCACAAATGAGGGATGCAGTGATTTTCCACACAAGTTGATGGCGATACGTTGGTTTCCGAAGACAAGCATCAAAGCTGTGATGCGTTGATTCTGAAGTCGATGTGCTGGTTTTCTCCACGCTATTGAAAGGATGCATCGATTGTTCTTCAGCGATGGCAGCTATGTGGTGGTTCCAGTGCAGTGTAAATGTTGATGTGCCAGGTGTCGCTTCCAGCAGGCAGGGGATGCCTCAGTCTATGGGGCGGTTCCTGAGATATTGCTTGGTCCCCAAAGTGTGATGCACCAATTCTACTCCTGCAACAGGGTCGGTGCAACAGGTGCAGCTTCCAGCAGGTGAAGATGCATCAATTTCACTGGTGCGAGTAACTGGGTCCACTTCCAGTGAAACAGGCAAAGGAGCAGGTGGAGAGACTTTGATCTCCCAGAGTCTCAACAACAGGAGCAAAGCCAACAAGCCCTTGGAGATCACCCTTGGAGATCACTTTGGGTTGCAAGGCAGAGTCCAGCTCTCCCTCAGCTGGGTCAGAGAGCAGCAGGCAGCAGGGCAGCACAGTAGAAAAGCAGTTCTTCCAGATCATAATCCCACAGGGTATCAGTCCTTGATGTAGCACAGCAGTTCTTCTGACAGAGATTATTTCCTGGTCTACAAGTGTCTAATTTGATTTGGAAATACACACAGGCCCTTTCTTCCAAGCCCTGGCACCAGGCTATCTGTGGGGGTTTACCCCTTTGTGTGGGGACAGGACACTGTCCTTTGAGGTGCAAGTGTCAGCTCCTCCCTTCCTTCCTGCCCAGGAAGGGCCATCAGAATGCACATGAGTGCTCAGACACGTCTAACCTTCCTCTGTTTGTGACTGTACAAAAAGAAACTGTCACCGATCCCAGACGTGTATTTGAGACAGGCTGCAGGCACACAGAACAGTAAGAACAGAGAAATGTCCACTTTCTAAAAGTGGCAGTTTTAAAATAGTAATGAAAAATACACATTTACCAGTAAAGAGGGTTTAACATCACTATTCCAAATTTATGAAACTTAACAGAACAACTCCTTTTGTTGTGTAGCCATTTTATGTTTAGCTCCATGCACGTTAGTTTAACATACTAGGCCGCTGTGCACTTTGCCCTAGATATATTTTATTCAGCTTTGCATTGTTATTTTACAATAACCAGTTTTTACGGTCTTGTTTTAATTTCTTCTATCACACTGTTTAGCTTAGTTGAGCACTGTGTTCTCAAATAATGCATTCTTGATCGCCCTGTGCTTCAGTCAAGGCTACAGTCTGGTACATTGCCGGTAAACGTGGTAGAAGTTTAGTCTCCAGCATTCGTAGAAAATACACATCCTTACCTAGGGACGTTTTCTTAGAACATCTGCGTGTTAGTTATAAAAACACTTTCTAGTCCTAGTACATGTCAAGAGGGAGATTCCAGCCAGGGAACCACAACTGTATGCTGAATGCCCCATTGCAGATGCTGATGCAGATTACAGGCCTTTGCTCAGGTATGAGGGTTGATGTCCTCCCAGGGGAATCTAAAAGGCAGGCCTAGAGCTTAACATGCTGTGCTCAAAATATAATTTCGAGAGAGAATAATCTAGCGGCACTATGATAGCCTTATTCTTGTGCTTCATTCTCATCGTTACTATTTTGATATTACTGTGTTGTGTAGTTCTGGTTATTGCAGCTCATACTTTGCTATCTGGAATTCAGTTGTTTTATTAAACCAATCTTTTAAAACATACACTGCCTTTAGTGTCATTCATATATGAGACTGTACTGTGAATGAGAGAACCGGTTGTGACCTGAGTGACCACGACTTCCCTGAGAAGTACTGATATGTCATGCGCTCGGCTGCCCAATTGTCTCTGCCATTTGGGGGAAATGAGGCACTGCTAGTTAGCCGGAGCAAAACCCGGATTGGGAGTGACAAGCATCATCCACCGTGGTTCAGACTCAGTTCCCCACATTGTGGACGACCTTGATAAGATAATGAGAGCCTAAGCGACATTTTCAAATCAGGGATTAGAGCTTAAAAGTGTACTGAGGAATTCCCAATGTTAAATTATGAGAGGAGTACACAGTAGTGAAAAACACGTTTAGGGCTTTTTCACTGCCAGTACATGCTAAGCTTAAAAGTACATGTCCTACCTTTTACTTACACAACACTGTGTCCTATAGGCTTCCTAGGGCCTACATTAACGGTGATTTATACGTAGAAAAAAAAGGGGGGAGTTTAAGGCTGGCAGAGGATTTTCAATGCTGGGTGGAAGTGGCAGTGAAACTGCACACACAGGCTCCATAGTGGCAGGACTGAGACATGTTTCGAGGTTACTTGTGTGGATTGCACAATCAGTGCTGCAGGCCCATAGCATTTAATTTACAGGCCCGGGGTATATGTTATACCATTTTACAAGGGACTTACACATAGACTAAATATGTCAGTTGTGTATACACCATGTTTAGAGGAGAATCACATGCACCTTAGGGGTTTCTTGGCATGGTTTTCCCTTATCTATTTGCCTTAAGACCTGCTGTTTTTACTGACTTTGTTTTTCTGGCTTTTTACTAAACAGTGCTAAAGTGGTGGTGCTCACTCTGTAAAACATGTTACATTGGTTTATACTCAATTGGTATATTTAATTTACTTGTGAGTCCCTAGTAAAGTAGCACTACCTGTGCCCATGGCCTGTACATTTAATGCTTGTAGCTGGCCTGCAACTCTGTTCGTGCCATGCTCTAAAGTAGCACTTTAAATATGTCTTAATCCTGCCACGGCAGCCTGTGTGTGTGCAGTTCTAAACTGTGATTTCGATCTGGAAACATACACCTTTTTCCAGGCTCAAACCTTCATTTTTAATACATATAGGTCACCCTTAAGGTAGGCCCCGGACAGTTTCTAATTTACAGTGATGTAGAATTTTAAGGTACAATTCTGAAAGTGCCAAATTTGAAAAGATGGCATTTTTTTGCCTTAGCCATTTGATGCCTACAGCCTGTCTCTGGGTCACATGACTGGGTGTGGGTGACAGTTGGGATTTGTGTATTCCTCCTAAACAGCCATACACAATGGAGAACTTAGGTGTGACTGGATGCGCCATCACTGGCAGGATGGGGGACTGGGTCCACCCTACTTACACTTGAATAGGCTGTGTCCTGTTGCCACACAAAGGCCTGAATACCCCCTGCAATTAGTCTGGAGCCAGTGCCAGGAAGTCAGGGCACCTGTGCACTTCAATGGCCCGCCGTTTGAATCTTCTCCCAACTTCAGTGGCACAGCTGGACATATATTCTGGACCTCATTCACCACCACTTCAGTATTCTTCTAGACCTGTGGATACTCTGCCAGGAAGAAGTACTACTCTGCTGCTTCAAGGACTGCCACAATGCTGGACTGCTGCTTTGAAGGAACTGCTGACCTGCTGTGCTGACCTGCTGCCTGCTGCTCTCTTGCCTAGGTGAGAAGGACTTGTCCTGCATCTTGTGAACCCAGCGTGACTCCAAGGGCTAGCATGCTGGCCTCCTGATCTGGACCCTTAAGGAAATAACAGGCTTCCAACAACCTTGCATCTAAACCTGTACTCTGTGATCGTTAAGTCTACCCTGCTAAATGGTGCCACCTCATTCCTGGACCTTTGGAAGTGGGTGTTAAGCCCTTTGCCAGCCTCTATGGTATCAGCAGGGTTGACACATTTCCATTGCTTTGTGGATCAGACCCATCACAAAGGCCTGCATCGCCTCCGCAGCCTGCAAAGTCAATGGCAGCCTTGCCAATGACGGGAGACTCTGCATTGCGCCCCTTCAGAATCTGATGCATCGTCCTGACTGGTGCCACATCCTCAATGACAGATTGCACATCACAAGCCTTGTGGGCAAAATCCCCAATGATGATGCAGGCTCTCGCATCGCAGCCTTGCAGCATCTTGAAAATGAAGCTTTGCTTCGGCTGCTAACCAGTGCTAAGGTGCACACAGTCCTAAAGCCAGAAAAACAAAAGTCAGCCAAAACAGGAGGACTGAAGGCAAAAAGGGAAAAACGGTGCCAAGGATGCAAGGTCTAACACTTGTCTCCTCCCACTAAAAGTGGAGAGAGCTACCCAGGCTCTCAGGAGTTCTCTTCACTGAAGCAGAAGAACCTAGAGAGACCATCAGCATTGGTGTTTTCTGTTCCATGAAGGTGTACCACTGTAAAGTCCATTCCCTGTAGGGAGCTGGGCTACCTCAGCTGTTTGAGATTCTCACCCCTCAACTGCATTAGCCATCTGCGGGATCTGCGGACTGTCTGAACCCAGAAGTGAGCACCAAACCGATATGGTTTCAACTACTCAGTGCCCAGACCACTGCAAAGCCTTTCCTTTCTATAGCATTCCTCCTCTATTCCTGGGGATGTAACCCCCTGCTGAGGAAGGCCACAGGCTGATCCAGGCCCACTTCATTTAACTGTGAGCACACAACCCTTATTGCATTCTATGAGATGTCCGTCTGGACAATAAATTCTTAGAAGTCCAGGGCCTTGAGCATGGGTGCTGCGCAAATGGCCTCGTTTAGGGTGTCAAAATGTTTTGACACACCTCTGCCAGATAACCTGACGTGGCTGCATGTTGAAAGTAAGATTTTAAATATGCAATGCAAAAATAATCTTTTGATTAATTTCCTACAAGACTTCTTTGAGGATACAGGTTACCTTTGCACATTCTGTTTGTTCAGCAAAGGGGCCCCACTCATATGTTTCATATTGTTACAGCCCAAGATGGAGCTGAAAGCAGCCCATACACATGCCCTTGCATAGTTTTTGACTGATATGGAACTCCAACAAAATATGGTAGATATCCAGTCTGCCATATTAATATTGCATTAATATCAATGGTACTGTAAGTACAGCAAATGAGACATCTATTACTTTTGGTAGTTAGGCCAAAAGAAACGAACCATGAATCTTTATGAAAAATACACATATTGGTTTTGCCAAAGCTTATGTATGTGAAGGATAGAAGAAAGATTGGTGACATATGTCTGGAAAATCCTCTTCAAGTTCTTAAAGGGTTTTTCAACATAGCAGTGTCCCTTTAAGCACCACATTTTGGCTTGATGTGTGAGCATACTGCGGCAGGTGGATATTGAACCAGTAATGGGCTCTTTCGGTCATGTTGGGTGTCATCTGAACACGAATGATGGTAACTATGAAGTGGAATAGAAGGCCAACGAACTTCAGAGCACGATGCATAGCTTTTCCAACCTGGGAGAGAGTTCAGAGACAGGTTTGGTGGGAGGGGGCTAGTGCCACTCTCTTCTGGTTGGCACTGCCAGGCATATTTGAACTTCTGTTACCCATGAATAAGATAGGTTGGCTGGAGGTAGACTGCACTTGAGCAGCAAGATCAGATTGGCTGACTAAAGATGGGATTGAGTGTAGATTTTATTTTGCCATGCTTTTGGAACCCCTGGCACCCTCTGTGTTTCTGTTATTATTGCTCCGCTTACATTTCCAACAAGTATTGCTCAATTACTGCAGAATGATGCAGCTACACATTCACTATGTTGTGCAAGCATCCAGGAACACATTGAGCATATTTTTAGGTCTACCCAAAGGACAGCTCCAGTTGTTTAAACAGCCTTGTGTAATCCACAAAATGCTTAAATACAAAGTGCATGCCTACATATGTATAGCAAGGCTTTGGTTCAGCCATCTTCATCAATTGGTCTGTTCAGCTGTCATTCACGTTTTGCTCCTACACCTCACAGTATACAACATGGGTCAAAGGGTTTGCCCGTTTAAGACATTGAATCTTGCTCTGTGAGTGATGGTGCTTTTCTTGATCATATCCACATCCACCCAAAAAGAAGCTCACGTCAGTGTCAGGGCTAGTGTGTCAATACCTTATTTTTGGTAGTGTTCTTTTGTTTCCAATCTTTATTTTTATTTTTTGTCATCCTTGTGTGTCTTCAAGTCACAGTATTTCAAACTAAAACATGCATTTTCTGCACCAACGAGGTTAGGTTAAGAGCTAATGTAGATCGGAAGCTACCAACACAGGGTTTCCTGGTGCATTTAGCAACAGATTGGGTTCTAGCAAGGCTGTCTGATTCAGAACACCCAAGTCTTCAGTTGTCTATGGAAAAAGGTTAGCAAGGGGCAGAACCTTAAAGGTTCCCAAAGGGTGTTCCAGAGCCCTGGGGTTTGATACGCAAAGGAATTCCCTCCCATGCAAGCCTTTATGATTCCAGGAAAAAGGCTGGATTGATAGGCTGCTTGAACAGAGTAAGCAAACTGGTTTAAGACTTTATCAAATTAATTACATGGTGGGGGCAATCCCTGACCTTGCCTTGAAGAGATAGCACAGGGCCTTAAATTGTATGCGTATCTCCACTTTTAGCTAATGGAGCTCACGAAGGAGGGGAGTAGCCGATTCCTGTTTTGGCAATTTATAGATCAACCTGGCAACAGACTTATGCACCACCTGTAGATGTCTCAAGGAGGCTTTATTCACCCCAATTGGAAGATGGTCCCGTAATCCAGTCTGGACAGGATTAGTGCCTGGTTAACAGTTCTATGGGCAGAAAGCTGTAGTATCCAGCTAAACGTCCATAGCAATTTTAGGAGCGAAAAGCAGGTAGCAGACACATTTTCCACCTGAGACTTCATGAATAGCTTAGAGTCCACTAAGAAGCCAAGGTTTTTTACTTAAGGAGCTGGAGCAGGGTTAGTGCCTAAGGCCTCCAGCCTATGCTGTGGTCCACAAAAGGAAGGATTATTACCAAGCACCAGCATCTCCGTATTGACCCTGTTAAGCTTCATCAAGTTGTTATTCATCCTTGAGGCAAATTGAGACAGGCAGAAGTGCATTGGGGTCCTGAGCGGATGACAAAGAGAGGATGATGTGAGTGTCATCTGCATTCGAAAATAGAGTTAAACCACAGCATTCTACCAGGTCGGCTTGAAGGTGTACATAGACGCTATAAAGAAGCAGGTTTAGGGATGACCCTTGAAGGACCCCAGAGATCAAAGAGTGACATATTTCCCTGTGATATACACCAACACTTAAAAGCGTTTCTATGTCTGTTCTAAGTACATTTACCTACTAAGTAGCCTACTAAAATAATGTGCTATGATTAAAAAAATTTTAAATTAAATGTTTTAAGGATGATGCTTCTTTCAGGTTTAGTTTGTTACCTTATGTTCATTCACTTAATGAGTTTCATTATTCATGCTCAGACTTTTGTTGATGTTGTTTTGGACATAATGTACCTGTTGTGTAACAAGTTGTTTTTTCCTTTCATGCAGTAATTTAAAAGGAGAAGAAAAATGAAATCATTTTGGATAGTCATGCTCTGTCCTTTATGTATTTTCTGCAATGTGCCTTCTGCAAATGCACAAGAAAGGAGTGTAAATACACAGTCTTCTGCAGACGTAAGTCTAAATGAAATATGTTTTTATGTTCTTAGTGTATTGATATATTTTTCATCTGATCTTGATTAGAACCATGGCAACACACAGACAGTTAATCTATGAATCTCTTTGTTTAAGTGGTTTTGTATAGCACAAACCTAGCCGGATGGCAGAGGAGTATCAGATAGGGTCAGAGGCAGTGGTACTGTCAACAAATCACTGGGGTCATTGCTGAGTTCTAAGAGTGGAAGCAAAGGGTTACTAATTCCACACTGGCACTGACGACATTCCTAAATTCTGACTTCCACCACATTTAATAAACAGGTCTATAGTAGTTGGAAAACATTATAACCATACTTGGGGCTCCCTGCATGTCCTGACATTATTACTTCCTCATACTCACAGTGCCTATGATGAGCCTGTTTTGATTGGTGGTGCCAAACATTTGGCTGCCTTTTATGCCACCACATATTTGGTGAGGTTAAATGCTGCCTTACCTATGCCAGGCTTTGTGAAGAATGCAGAGGGTCTTCAGTTCAAAGCTTTTTGGTTGACAGAAAATGAGGTACCATCAGTGAGGATGAGGTTTAGTCCATGCATATCAGACTCAGGTGGAGGGGTCATGTATGATTTTGTACTTGTGAAGTGAAATTTGTTCTGGCTGGTAGGGCTTTATCGAAGTCCACTATTAGAATGAGGATGATACATTGCAGCTGAAGCAAAAAAAGTAAAATTCTGTGGAGGATGCAAAGTTTGTAGAACACATTGTTAGTGAAGCTATCTACTTGTGGCACAACAGAAAGGTCTACATCCAGTTTTTCTCATATGGTTGAAAGTATTTTGGGAGAGAGTTGGAACAATTGGATAGGTCAAGTGAACATAAGCAAGGGGCAGACCCTTCCAGTTGAAAGCCACGTGACCCCCAACTTTAAGCGCGGAAACAAAACTAGTTGTGATTCATCCCATTCTAGACCAGCTCTGCTCAGTTTCCAATTTGCCACGTATATCCAGGATCCTTAGGTACTGCACTGTGTAGCTGGGTATGATTGTTTTTATATGGTAATCCAGGTTATATTTGTTGAGGAGAATGTGACAGTGCCATTCTTTATAGGAAAACAAAGGAGATTTAAGTAGAAATAGTTTATTTGTTTGAGATTTGACAGTTTGGGAAATCATTGGACTCTACTCCAATGTACAGGGTACTTATACAGCAGGAGATACCTATGGTTACTGTCAATTGACTTGGTAGTTCCAACTTTGATTTCACATTCACAAGTACATGTTAACCCCAGGTGCATAAGAGGATCTGGTCTCATAACCAGATTTCATGTTGATAAACCGTCCAATCTATGGCATTGCATGGCTATTCACCTCTGATACTCAAAAGGCATCTGCATTGCACTATATTAATCCTAAAATTTAAACTGGGGATGTTTTGGTCTCTAAATGGGTGTTCCCCTCATTTTCCTATAGCAGACACCACGTGCAGGGACGTAAGCTTCAATCTGGATCTTTCAAATGAGAATGGTGATGAATATGGTACTTTAGATAGATTGTGAGTCTGCAATGGCCATCCCATTGTACGAAATTTAGTGGCACAAACATTTGTTAAGGCTCTTAACTTCAGAACACTTACCCTTGTTTAGGTTGAGGCCGTATTAAGTTACACAGAAAAGACATGAAACACAAACTGCCAACATTTATGAAAGAGTAAACAGATCATGAGGAATCATTTAGGTAGAGTACTGAAAAGATCTGGATGAAATATTGAGTGCAAAATCTCCAACCTATCAGTTGTAGAAGAAATTGGAATAGCCTGCTAACAAAGAAGAATGTTTGGTAAGTAAAATAAATGTAAATATGTATGTTAAAGAGCTGTGGCCCATTAAACAACAAGGTGAAAACTCAATAAAGTGCTCCCTTGCTCTTTTGTGACATCCTTGAATTTACATCTTGTGCACATCCTGAAGCAATTCTGGGCCACTTCCTGTCACAGAGGTGTGTGTGGCATAGGAGGGGGCTCCAGAGTTTCAAGCATTCAATTTCTGATTGTAGCCAGACCTCCTTCTTTGCGCTGACCATGGCCTTGCCAGACCACCAGAGATGTGGGAGGTGCGAGTTGAGCAGGAGGTCAGTAAGCCCTAGAAAGTACACCTTCACTCTGTGTTCAGGCTGAGATACCAAAGGGTTCTGAGGGCTTCAAAACATAGTTAAAGTGAGTTACAGATATGCTATGATAAAAAATTCTATTCCGCACTCCCTCCCTCATGTGATGTTTATTCATGTAATCTGAAGACACTAGAGTATTCATCAGTCAATTCACTATCAACTCCATATTTATATCATAATATTACAAAAACATAATCAGACTCCCTGTCGGTATTCAACAAGAATATTGGCTCCAAAATATCATCTGGCCATAATATTGTGCACATAAACATTGTGAGTACAAAAAACGAGAGCGAGAAAAGACCCCTTTTTAACATTTTCAGCCCCCATATTTTGCCTGATGTATGATCTTGCCAAGAAATTGTAGTGCCCAAGGCCACTGTTAACCAGGTTCCATGGGCCAGAGCTCTTTCCCTAAAACTGTTGTGATGCATTGGCACAATTGAGTACACCTTCAGCTAACCCTATAAGTCCCTAGTAAAAGGTACTTAGGTACCCAGGGCATGGGTACCATGGGTCGGTACTGAGGTCAGCAGCACTGATTGTGCCACCCTCTAGAGCCATGCATCCAGATGCCCCTAGCACTGCCAATGCAGGCTGGGTGTACTAGTGCAAACCTAAAACACAAACTTGACGTGGCACACTGCCTGCGTGCCATGTCCACCATAAACTGCATATACCATGGGTCAGACACCCCTCTGCAGGCCTTACAGCCCTAAGGCATGGTGCACCATATTATATGTGAGAGCATAGCTGCATGAGCAATATGCCCCCATTGTGTCCTTGCCAAACCTGGGACATAGTGAGTGAACAAAGCAGCCTTTCCAATACATATGATGGACACTGATCAACATGAGCTCCCCTGCTACATGGTGGCCACTCTGAACCCTGAGTTGTTTGGTTTTAAAGAACTCAAAATGATAAATCGATTTATCCCTAAATTTACCCAGGGGTCACATTAGTGGTGCCCCCTGCAAAAGCTAACTACCATGGCATTGTTGCTGGCTGGTTCTATCCAGCCTGTCACCTCCAGACACCCATCTACAAACCTTGTGGGATAGGTCTGTCTCTCTGGTTTGTACAACAATGCCCTTCCTGTGTGGAGGTGAATGTGAACTGCCCTGGCGGTGAGCTTCAAAGGGCTTACCGCCTTTGAAACTCGACCACCCCACAAGGCTGCTCCTAGCAGCAGATGTCCAACCCCTTGCAAAGCCCCACTTTTGGTGGGAGCAAAGGCAGGAAACTACACAAAGGTTAGGAGGAGTGGTCCCACCTGGCATGCACCACCCCAAAGACGCTTTCTGCAAGGTGGACACTCCATTTCATTTTCCTCCATCTTATATGGGAGTAAATAGCCAATCCGTGATAGGGAAGTGACCCTTCCCACAGGAAGTGGCCACTGTAGTGAGAGTAGCCACCCAAGGTTAGGTGTCCCATAAAACACCCACTAAATTCAGTATTAGTGGGCACCGCTAGACCAGGTAATCAGATTTGAAGGACACAAAGAAGATCAGCACCGAGAAGATCCAAGATATGAGAAATGTGGACCTGCTGCACAAAGAAAAGGTGCCAAACCCTGCCTGCTACACCCAGGACCCGACAATCACCACTGTGGAGCTGCTGGGCAACTGGACTGACCTCAAGAACCCCAGAAGACCTCTGGCAAACCAGTGAAGGTCACTTCACTGACCAGCTGCTAACTCTCAAACCAGAAGCTGCAGGTGGACCTGATGACACACCGACAACCACAACAACCAACCCTGCAACAGTGCCAAGTTTGGTGGCACTGCACCCTCCAGTGTTCAAACTGTACCAATACCATGAGTATTGGGCAACTGACATCAGACACCAGGAAAACCAGCCTGCCTGGTGCTGGATAAGGACCAGGAGGAAGGCACAGTCGAGGGACTTCAGGAACACCCTGGACCACCCACCAGAGTGCCCTCTGCAAAAGACCATTGAACCGACTTACCTCCAGTTCCAAATGGCATCTTTGTGCACTGCTTCTAGCTCACTGATTCACTCTGCACCTGGCCGCCCTGTGCCCTGCAACAAAGAACCTGCTGTGCCCTAAGGGTCCCTCTCCCCTTGTGACCTCGACTCTCCAAGGGAACCCCAAGGAACCACCTCTAAATTTATCTGCACAGCACAGACCTTTTTTAAGTGGTCCCCCTGCAGTGACCCTGCACCAGCTCCAGAGACTTTTCACTTCTGATCCCGCCGGAACCGGGAGCCACCCGGACTTCGCCTGTTGGCACAGTGTGCTCACCAACGACCTCGACCAACCTGCAAAAAAAAGAACTTGGTAAAGCAAATGTGTGATTTTAGATGTATTTTTAAATGTGACTTTTTATTGATTCCCAGGGTGCGTAATTACAAGTAAAAAGATTATTTTTAATAAACTTAAAAAATCCATATTTAAAAAAGTACTTTACCAAATTTGATAATCTTGGTCTTAAAAATTACATAGAAATCTGACATATATCTATAAATTGGTCTCAAGTTATTCCTTTGAGTGTGTGAGTGGCAAGATTTATACTGTGAGTACAACAAATGCTTTGCATGTCTCCAAGATTGGCCTAACTGCTCAACCAAGCTATCTTAAAAATTAGAGCATTAGGTGATCTACTTTTTACCCCTGGAAACCAACATGTGGTTGCCTGAACCCCTGCACAGAGAACCTAGCTTTGAACACTACATAAAGGGCCAGCCTTCTACAACGAGTGAAATTAAGTATATTGTGTTTTAGTGCATTGCAGTAAAAGTTTAAAATATTGTTTAAAATATTGTTTACTATCGTTTTTTAAATATTGTAGTGTATTGTATTATGTTTGTATTTCTTTACTTACTTTATTGTGGCATTTAATTTTAATTATTTTCAATAACATTATTATACTGTTTAATGCATTTTATTTTTGGTATTTGGGGTTTATTGGAGTTTTGGATGGGCAGTATTTTCTGAATGATACTATATAATTATTCTATTGATGAAGTTAATTTTTTTAATTGGTAATATGCAAAGTGGAATTTGCAGTAACTCAGCTACTATAATCCCTTGCCGACTGGCTAGCCAATGGACCCTCTCAGTTCACCACACAGGTAAATCTTTTTACAGATTTTGATACATGCTTCTACTGTAGCTCCTTATCTAAAATCAGTTGGAATGACCTGGACCGCTCCTGTCCCTGCTTCATCTCCCTGACAGATCTCCAGTGCAGGGGCCACTGATGTAAGGTCTGGCGTGACTCATCACACTAACAGGCCGAGAGGAAGAGGGGCATTACCAGGGAGACACATTCCTGAGCTCAAGGCTAAGCCTCAGCATGTTCCCAATCCATCCTGACTCAGTCTGTCACCAAACTTCTCTCCCTATGTGACATACTGATGGACATGCCAGACTTAACCTCTATGAGAGAAAAATCAAGATATGAGCTTAAAAATAGGCTTTGCCACTGACTATCTCGCAACACAGATTTTGACATCAGTAAATCTATGGGGACCCCTTCCCTTTTGCGAATGGGTTACCACATATTTGACATGGGTGCAAAATGCGATTGATTTGCGACCGCGTTCGCGTCACAAACCAATCCTACATTGCACTATGACTCGCAATTAGGAAGGGAACACCCCTTCCTAATTGCGACTCGCAAACCCGTTTTGCGATTCGGTAAACCAGGTTACTGCAATGCAAAACAGGGTTTGTGCATTGCGAGGTGCTTTTTGCACGTCGCAAACAGCAAAATTTGCTGTTTGCAACGAGCAAAAAGCTTGCTACATCTAGCCCCTAGTCTTGCCCAGTGTTTAATCTTTAGCGGGACTAGGAGACAATGCAAGTGTGCTGGCTCTGGCATTGGCATTGTTCCTCTCTGGTTCGCAGTCCACATCTCTAATAAGTTGCCACCACTCTCAGACTTAGCTTGTGTAGATTGATGCCTGGGGGTAAGGATGTGGCTTCTGATCCAGCTCACTCGATCTCTCCACAGAAATGGTTGTCATGTGCAGAAGGGAGATCGTGTGAACGCAATTTCCCAGTATGTTGATCATGACACTGTGAGCACCTCTGTAAATCCAAATCAGCCATTTAATCTACCGACTCACCCACACATCATCTGCCCCTCCCCTACCCTTTCTCTAAACCAACATGTTGATAACCCCACCCCTTACATTCTTGAGCATCTATCTACATGCTGTCCCCTCCCTCTTTTGGGGTATTATGCCTCCCCTCCTGTTGCTGTCCTGGAATATTGGAGGTCTACGAGGGAAAGTTACTGATCCAAACTGGGGTCATTTTATTAAACAATATGACATAGCTAATAATAATAATAATGATGAAGAAACTAGAGAGAACAATAGCACCAATATCTTAGGCCTGTTCATAAGGGGCTGGAATGGCAGTAGGATTGACTTGTACAATGTCTACAATCACTCAGGTCAAAGTAACAAGGAGTCTCCTACATTACAGTCACTTGCCAAGCATCTTTCCAGGTATACCCTTACTGGAAAGTTAAACCTTATCCTATACTTTTCACATGGGAGACACTATAATCAGAATCAACTATGTTTTCTTAAACCTTGATATTTGGCACATGGCTATTGACTTTGATTTGATAGTGATCATAACGCACTTGGGCTATAAAATGGTTGGAAATCTGTTTGAAACCTCCACTGCGTTAGTAGTCAGGTCACAGACCCTTGTATCATTAGGTAACAACAGAAAGACTAATAAATGGTCCAGACTTTGGGCCTCATTAGGAGTTTGGCGAACAGTTTTCACTGTCTGCCGAACTTCCAATGGGGAGGTTGCCACCACACAGGTTACCGTCCTGCCAGACCCATTAAAAGTTTTCCACTGGGCTGGCGGAGCTGGAAACAGTCTACAGCACTGTCAGTGGCTTGTAATCAAGCCGGCGACAACACTGTAGCCAGTAGGGTGCACCAGCACCCTAGCAATGTTCACTGTCTGCAGAACAGACAGTAAAAGTTGCAATGGTGCTGGGCATGGGGGCCCTGGCTGCCCATGCCTATTGCATGGGCAGTGCTGGGGCCCCCTTTGCCCCCCTGCACCTGTTCACCATAAGCCTTTTCATGGCGGTGTTACCACTATGAAAATGCTGTCAGAGAACAAAGTCGTAATCAGCAGGGCAGCGCTGCTTGCATTGCTGTCCTGGAGGATTAGGATCTCTGCCACCTCCAGACTGCCGGGTTCCACGATCCTGGTGGAGCTGGTGGTTCCCTGGCAGTCGGACTGCCAGGGTTCTTATGTGGCAGTCCAGACGGCCATTGCTAGTGTGGCGGTCATGTGACAGCCACACTTGTAATGAGGCCCTTTCGCTTGATACTAAAACCCTAACTGAAATCTATGACACTTTTAGTACTATTTTTAAACCATCATTGGAGCATCTGCATGATACATATTTGTTGTTAGACCATCATGAGGATTTTTTTAGTATCTTACACCAGTTGTTTACTAAGGACCTAAGGGCCCTCCCCAGCAGGCTTCTACTTGGTTCAATATGGAATGCCACCAGGTAAAAGGATAATTAACTGAAGCAGTTAAAATGGGTTCCTGTGAGACAATCTCTGTTGCTGGTGCACGCTATAAAAGTATTATTGCATTCACAAAACAGAATTGGATAGACCACAACTGGAATTTTGGCATATTTTCTCCCATAACAATGCTAGTGCTTTTAGCCCTCTAGAGATCCCAATCCAACCACAGCAATGGGTAGATCACTTTGCTAATATTTATGCCAAAACCAATGAACGGGCCACTGATTCCAAGACTAATGCTGCAGTGAGTTCGGGAGCCACTACTGTCAGTGGCTCTATTTACTTCACCGTCTCTGAAACCTTTAGTGCTATCCAGGCTATGAAACATGGGAAAGTTCCAGGTCCCGATAAAGTCCCTGGTGATCTGTTTTGCTTTGAGCCTACTGTATGGGGAGCATATATTAATGTTCTGTCTAGTGGGATACTTGCAGGAGTGAGGATTCCACAAGTCCTGATGCGGTGCTGAGATCATAACAGTAAACAAAAGGGCACCAGGAGTGTTCCTAGCAATTATTGTTTCATCAGCCTCATCAATAACCTTTAGGAGATCTTCTGTCACCAGATCCTGGCTAGCCTTCTGGAGTTGATTGATAAGGCCTTCACTCTGTCCCCTTTATAGGCAGGTTTTTGTGCCAAGGTGAGCATGACAGATCTCAATTCTCGCATTGACCGTATTGTTTCAAAGTACCTTAGGCTCTGCAAGGGTCATCTTTACATGGCCTTTGTGGATCTCAGAGCAGTCTTTGATCTTGTGCCTAGAAAGAACCTGTGGTCTACATTAGCATCAATGGGGTTACATCACATACTCTTAGAGAATCTGGTAAGATTACACAACACCTTTGACTAAGTCAGATGGGGATTGGGTGGTAAACTGACCGCCTGCATATCTGTGGAGCGCAGGGTGCTGCAAGGGTGTGTACTTGTGTCAACACTATTCTTGTTGTACATAAATGATGTGTTGAAGCATTTATGCAACTGCGTTCATGACTCCCCAAGACTAGGGAGTTCCATTCCTGTGCTGCTTTTTGCAGGCAGCACCCTCCTACTCTCACACACCCCACCTGGGCTACAAAATGTGTGGAACAAATTCATGTAATACTGTGACCATCCCAGGTTTAAGGTGAATACCCCCAAAAAACTAAGATAATGGTATCAATCCCCATGGAACCTGCAGAGGTGGGTTCTCAATGAAGGGATTCACTCTCCAGGTGGTGAAAAATGTGATTACTTGGGGATTAGAATTGATAAATCTAATAGATGGAATTCCCAGTTGTGAAAAAAGTGAGCTAATACTGTTATATACTGCATCTGCAATTGTCAAGAGGTTCAAGGCGACCACCTCCAAATCTGTCTCTTCAGCTATTGAAGTCTACAGGACTAAAGCCTAGGCAAATGCACTGAATGAGGCAGAAAGTTTGGGGTTTGCAAATTCCTAAGGGATATCATCAAAGGAAAACAGTTTCTTGAGAGCACCGGTCTAAAGAGGGTCAGTGACCTGGTCACGTGAAACACCTTTTATAATGGGCCAGTCTGTGGTCTACTCCAGAACTTTCCCATTCTAGGCTAGCAGCAAAGGAAGTGTTGAAATTGAGCAAGTCCAACTTCCCACCATGGTGCCAACATGTTAAACGCTATCTTTATGATTTAGGCCTTAGTGAGTACTGGAATAATACTGCGCTGATTACCTCCAGCACTAAGGCTATTATAAAATATGCCTATTGGAATAGTTTTATCATTGGCCAACACGATAAGGCCAAATCTAGGGGGTATGGTTGCTGATTTTTAATCTTTCAAGTCCACACCTGCAAAAGAACTGTACATGATTCAACCTCCTCTGTCACACATATTGTTTATTATATTCAGTCTGGGTTCACTATTAGTAAACACATTTATAAATAGATGAAAAGCCCAGTGTACTGACTAACCAGCATGTGTATTTTTTAATTGTAGGATTGAGGATGTTGAACATGTCCTATTTTTCTGTCCTACGTATGACAGGCCTAGTCGGAATCTGGCGAATCTGGCTTAAACCACTCTGCATCACTATAGACAGACAACACACAGAGACCTATCATATTTTACTGTCTGACACCAGCCAGCTGTTAGTATTCAGAATTAACCAATACTTAAATGTGTTGTGGCTACTCAGTAAGAGGGTGGGAGTATTGTTCTGAAAAAATATTTAATTCCAATACCAAAGTTTTTTTTCCCTTTCTCCTTGCCCCTTGCTTTAAATTGACTGTGTAAATATGTGGGTGCATTATGTATTGTATTTTCCAGCTTGCACTTATATGTACTAATTAGCCCATTTTATGCTATGTATTTTTGTCTTAACTGCTTTTAGTATTTTTATTACTTTGATAGTTTCATAAGAATGTTTTTAACTTTGATTGTTTTATGTATTAATTTGTGTGATCACTGCTAAAATTATGTGACTTGTTTTATGGGCTACTACCTGAAATAAACAGTTTTGATGATGATATATTGGTAATTATTCACATATTCATTTTTGTTGCTTTTTGTGTTTATTGGGGTTAAGGGTGGGTAGTTTATTTAAACGAAATATTAAATAATATTGTATTTCAAAAGTGGCCATTTTTTTATTGTTTATAGTTGTGTAAGTATTTTTATAATATGATATACATTTTCTTATTATTCTTTTCAAATTGTGTGTGTGATTTTAAGGATCTGAGAATAGTGGGCATTTTTAAACATATATATATATGTTGTATTAAAATGTTAATGCATTCATTTGAAATATAGTTTTTATTCTAATTAGGTTTGTTTTTAAATATCTTAATGGGTATTTTTATTTTTGGTTGCATTTTTAGGCTATAAATTGTTTAAAATATGTTTCATAATGCAATTTAAATGAATAACATAATTATTAAGCAAACTTTTTTTACTTTTTCAATTACTATGTTTATTTAGTAAATGATATTTAAATATTTTCTTTATGGGAATTTAGAATAGTTAAAAAACCCAAACCTCACCCCACCCTAAAAAAAAAAAAAAAAAAAAAAAAAAAAAAAACATGTATGCACTGTTCTTTGGGACTGGATTTTAAAATAATTCTCCAACCTCCAAACATGTTTGAAGTGAGTGATTTCATTAAAAGTGTGTGTTATCTTTACCTTCACAAGAATGACAGTAAAAGCTACTGCAACCATGTGCTATAAATAGTTTGAAATATAAGTAATAAAATGTTCATTTTGACTGTGTTACAGAGCATATTGTTTCTCTGTTATTTGATTGGCGAGTATATGATTTCAACACTGGCTTGATCATTCTGTTATTGCTCATTGTTTTCTTAGCTTGTGGATGTTAAGATGAAAAGATTATATGTGGGAATTTATTTTAGTAAATATGCTGGAACTAAAAGGATATGTGTCATTTCTTTAAATTTTGTTTTTAAATAGTTAGTCTGTTCATCTATACCTGGAGAAACATGCAGTATACAAGTACACTCTTCACCTACAATTACACAAACTCCACCTTTGGCAGCCAGGACAAAGTCAGGATTCATTTTATTTCAAAAACACATTTTGTTGAGTCTCTAATTGGTTACATATTAAATCTAATATGTGTGAGTTTGCTACCTAATCCAGTACTTTAACAGCTTGGCGTATCTCATAGATGGATTGTCCCATTGAAGAACTAGGGAACAGAATGGCAAAGGATCAAGCAGTCTTGGAAATGTGTCTGGACAGTCTCATGCACAAAGCTGGAGGTCGTGAGTCATAGTCTTTGTTTTCAGACACAATATATTAGGATAACAGGCACAGATAATTCTGTGGGTCGATTCCTGCAGACATAGCACTTTCCAGGTGGACACATTGTGCCGCTGCAGGTGATCAGTTCTCTGGAAAGAAGTTCATTACAGGGGAAGGCAGATTCAGTTATTTCTGACTCAGTTACCACTATGTCCCTTAAGGTTACTGCAGTTTCTGATTTCACTTGACAGTCGATAAGCAGCATCAGCAATTTAGACAGCACAGGCCTAAATGGTTAGTGCTAGGTAGTCCTTTTGTGTTTTGGAAACTATGATTTGATGATATTAATGTGATAATAAATGCAGAAAACCAGAAGTTTCAGCTACTCCAAATGAACAAAAAGCTAACTAGAACCATTCATTGTATCTTAGATACACTCCGAAGTGATTCAAATTTTCTCCAAAAGTAGATGGAAACGTGAAGGTGGGTAAGAACAAGTTAATTATATAACGCATCCTTTAATTTTAAGTTATTTGTCAAATTAAACCTTCATTTAAACGTGTATCGGAAAGCTTTCTCGCATTTTCCTCAACTGGATCGAAATTACCTAATGCTCAGTTTGTTAATAAAAAATGAAATACATTCAGTTTCTTCAAGTTGTTCTTAGCAACCCGAAGCTAGTGCTGCTGAATGCCATGGCTTTTGAATACGAGGGCTTCCGAGTCTTGATTGCTCTTCATACCTCTTCCCTTCACCACCCTACACATCCGGTCTCTTTATCTAATTCTTGCATTTTCCTTTCCTACCTCAACGTCTTCCCTTGTATCTTTTCTAACTTTGTTTTCCTTTTCCTGCCATTCCTTCTCCTGTTGTGGGTTAAAGTCAAATATTAAAAATGCATAAGTGACTGTCTCCAGAACCACCGGCACAAATCAAGCACTGACAATAGTAAAAGTTGTCATATCACTGTGTTTCTCAAAAACAGCAAGTATCGAATATTAGTGTTGTATATTGCATACCTGTGCATTCTGGGGCTTTTAACGCATAAATTAGCAGTTTGCTCTCCTCAACAGTGTGGCCTATATTAGTCTTGCATTCCGTGTCCTCTGGAATGCAAGTCTGAAGTATGGGTGTTTTGTAATCACCCACACACCTGACACCTTATTAACTTGGGGGGTTGCTGCCTAGCATTTTAGGGAGTCTACATTTCCATGAAAGTCTGTGACACTTCCCATGGAAGTCTTCCAGAGGGATAACACACAGATATGGGGATGCATCAATGACCTCCAATGAGATGACTGCTCTACCACAGTTTGGTTGGAGTAGCCGTATCATTGTCATAGATGCTATAATTGAGAAAGACTTGTCTCCATTAGCTTGCGATGCATCGTTGAGACAAGTCAACTTCAGAAGATCCAAAGTTATTTTTTAGATCCTCCAGTATTACTTTTCTCTTGTTCAACCCCTTAGTCATTGTTTGCTTCAATTGAACCAACTAGACTGATAAACCTCATAACACTAATTTAAAAAAAGAAAGTCCATTGCTTGATGCACAGCATAGAATAAGAGGGAAATCCTAGTACAACTGCAGCTTATATGTTATCTTATGTAGAAGAAAAGCATGTGTTTCCAGATTAGCAACATCCACGTTTTCTACATTCATATTGTCTAATGGACACCTAGATAGATCTGACGCCCACTCTTAATTTCTATTTTGGCAGGTTTCACACTTCTACGCTGTTTGTTTGTTTGATTGATGAGTTGTTTTGTCTGTTAAGATTTTTACATTTTATTTCAATATTAAGTAGTGTTAATGCTGTTCCCAAAAGGTTACATCCTGCAATTAAGAAATTAAGACAAGCCGACTAAATCAGACTGTGTGTGAATTGACGTTAATGTTACACCTATCTGGGTGCAGGAGTCCCCTACAAGATTTAAAATAATGTGAAACTTCTGGCAGGATTTTCTAGCATGTAGGTTAACCTGAGGTTTGCGTGGAATATATGCGGTCTATGTTAATCTTGCACATTGGGAGGTGTCAAATCCTACCACATTTCAGAACAAAAGGGGTAATTCAAAGAAAACCAAGCATACATGGTCAGGACCAAGGTTTGAAGAAAACAATAATCCATGATTGGTGCAAGCATGGTTTGATAGAATTGGCAATGTGTTTTGACACATTTCCATTTAGTTATAACTGGCCCACTAGTGACTGTGCGAAGAAGTGATACTCACTGCTTGTTGTAAAGTCACAGGGCCCTAGTGTGGACAGTGTAACACTACCCTGGAAAGTAAGGTCTTGAGGACGTTTCTGAAAATGTGGGTGCTCCGAATTTTCCAACAGTAGCAAACAATTACTGTATGCTTGTAGGCACGGTGCACTGCCCACTGCACTATTTCCGATATCATTTGAAGATGATACAATTGAATAACCTATAAATATCTCACCATTTTGTAGTAAAGTTTAGGTCGACGTTTATTCATGCTAAAATGTAGTTAGTAAGATGTTACTAAGATGTTACTAAGTGCAACTCTTCAAACCAGCAAGCTCCAAGGAACAACTCATGCAGCTGCGCTGGTGCAAATTGTCAACCAATGTAATTTTAATCAAAACTGTTTGCAGACTTACTGTATGTGAAAAACATGTTAAGGCCTTCTTGACTAACTGCAGTTCTAGCAAAATATGTTGACATTTATTACAAAACCAAAGTTGAAGAGCCAGTGACTGTAGCAATCGTAACCCCTTGTGACGTTCTGAAACTCCCACCTAAACAAACATCCTGGAGGAGTTCTCCGTGAGACTAGTTCACCCACTTCACCATACTGACTTTGTGTCCAACTTAAATGTCACTTAATCAAAGAATAGTGCTTATCCCACATAAGCTTGCTCCTAACATATATGAACTAAATCTAGGGAAAGAGCTGTACATATTCAGAGACAGCTTAACTACAGCAGGGAGAGTCTGACACTAAATTAGTTCCAAGTGAAGGCCCTGGATGCATTAAATAAACCAGATGCAGGGAGCTTTCATGAGATCAGCAGGTGAGTGTAAAAATCACTCATAAGGGTGTCTTTCCTATCAATATTGCTAGCTCAGCTCTAGCACATGCCACTGATACGTCTATTGGTTTAATTGTAAAACAGTCAGACACAAGTACTGAATTGATACCTGCAGGTAATTTGGTTATTACAAATAATACAACTGAGGCTGTGAGTGGCAATTATTTTTCAAAATTGGTATGTTATCAAAGGGTATCTAGGGTTTATGTTAATGAAATTTAAATTATACTTTGTAATTGGTAATGATAGATAACATCTCACTTTGGTGGTTGATAGCCCTCCCACCTTGTGATGTAAGCATTAGCAAAGGCAAAACAGTGGGGAGTCATCTTTGCATGTTTTGTATACTTTCAAGATGACTACCATGTTGTGTCTAGATGCGTTGTGGCTGGCATAATGGAACAATATAACAATATGTTGTATTGTTATTGATATAACATTCCAAATGAGCTGCCATGTTGCACACATATGTAATATGGGCGCAATTTTAGAAGTATTCTAAATAATGTTCTAAGATTGTCACAAAAATTCTACAAGCACTGGCAAAGCCAACAGGGGCAGTGAGCACTGGCAAAGCAAGACTGATTGCCATAGCCAGTATTTGTATTTAAAGAAATATGAGAACCACTTTCAAGGAGAGGAATTTATATTTGTTTGCCAGATTTCATACACTCTGTGATGTAAATAAAGTATATTGCTACTATTTAAATCTATCTGAGTTTAAAATGCATCCACAACGTAAGATGCAAATGCACTTGAAACAAGAATAATGCAGTCAGAATAACATACTGAGGATTTCTAAAAAATGACCGTGGTTTGACTCAACACGACACCCTGCATCATACATATCCCTAAACACCCTGAAAACCACCTCAATATCACTTTTCCATTTCCAGAAATCATCCTCAAATTGCCTTTGCCATTAGAATCAGCTGATTCTTCTTTATCAGGCAAAATCGGAGCCACTGCACCAGTCTTAACATACAATATTCTATCTACCATTTTAGCACATTCGTATTGAATGATATATTTCCACTAACCGAGAGAATAGATTTTCCTTACTCCTTTTTCCTGTCCTGTCAATCCTCTTGATGATGGTGATTATTATTGTCATAAGTGATTTGTACAGTATTTCCCAGGTTATAGTTAGTTTTTTGTATTTACTTGACGATGGTGTAAGAAAGTGCTTACAAATCTTCATTGACTTTTGAAATGTAGCCCTGGTCTTTTCTCTTTCCACCCTAAATGGGCAAAATATTTTGAAAACATCTGCTCAATTATGGAAATCCAATTTTGAGTCTTTTTTTCAAGATTCTGTAGTGCCACAATATTACTTTGTTTAGAGATACGGGTCACGCATTGATTGGCATCAGCCTTGATTGGTCCTAATTAATTTCATTAACAAGATCATGTTTACTTTTGGGTGAAATAAAGACATGTTGTAGTCTATGGACTTATTGAAAAATGAACATATCTGCTCAGGAGGAGGGGGTGGACAAACTCGGGGATTTGGTGAGTCACAACCACTGAGAAGGCATTGGTGAAAACATTTTTAACACAGAAAGCGTGAGACCTATTATGATTAATTAAGACAATAACTTACATTATTTCAGTCCCTGAACAACATCTTCCACTCTGAGAAAATTCGCAGTGGGGTTTGCCTATTGATGAAAAAAATAAGTAAGTGTTCCATCTCAGGCACACCTTGCACATGCCTGGGATTTTCACTTTTCAAACCTCATCAGATTATATTGCTCTGAAAATGGCCCATGTAAATGAAACGTGGGTGACTATAGATGTCCGGGTATGCAAGACAGAGAGGCAAAGTGAAGTGGTCAGTGAGTAGTATGATGTAGGCTTGCATTGCGACTGAAGCAGTGATATACTGCTGATGAGAGGTATGAGCAGGGGTGGCTCCTCTGCAATGGCAGAGGAGCGTCACCCCACTGGCTAATAGCCAGCAGCAGAAAATTAAAATGATATTTGAATATTGTTTTATTTTTCTGCTGCTAGCTCAGCCAGCAGGTACAGAGAGGGGTGGGACTGGGCCACGGGAGGCGGGAGACGGGAGGGGGGTAGAGGGGAGAGTGCACTAAGTGTGTGCCTAAGACGGCCGTCCAAACACGCAGGCACACTTAGATTTCTCCAGCCCGGCTGTGTACACAACCAGACTGGAGAAACTGCACAGGCCCCAGGGTTGTGTCTGAGCAGCAGTCACTGCCGCCCAGACCAATCATGATGCTGCTTACATGCTATGTTTAGCATGTAAGCAGTGCCCGGATTGCTGGGGAGCCTCTTATGGTGTCCCAGCGAATGCTGGGACACCAGAACAGGAAAGGAGGACAAGCGGGGCAGCAGGAGAGGACTGCTGCAGTGACGACAATCTATGTTTTAAAAAAATAATAATTTATTCCCCCACCATCATCCCCGTTCTCCCCCCACACTCACCTTGATATCTGCAGCAGCCCCCACTAGGTATAAGTGTCTGCAAGTGATTAGTCTTAACAAATGGATGAGAAAAAGAGGTGACGTGAGTGGTTTGGAGGTGTTGGTAACCGAGAGAGATTGTTGTGAGTCCTTGTGATTGAGAGGTGTGTCTCTGATCTAGTGACATCATATAAAGGGTGAATTGAAAGCAGAAATCTATGAAGGTGGTTCTTAAAAACAGTAATAGTGAGTAAATGTGGGCATTTGGGGTGTTTCTCGAGGGTTGGGGTCTGTAGTTTTTGAGTGGCTGCAGTGTATTACTAGTGAATGTTTGGAGTTGAAGTAGCAGTTTTGTGACACAGTCTCCTAACAGCTGACTGAACTACCAGGGGAAATCATCAGACAATTGGGGATCTCTCACCATAAATATGCTGATGACACCCAACTCTACCCAAAGGTCCCCTTCTCTGAAGACATCAGTTTTGCAACTATGACGCTTGACAAATTTTAAACCTGGATGACAGCTCTGCATCTTAAATTCAGTCCAAATGAAACAGAGATTCTCCTTATTTCTTCCCAATTTGACCAATGGCATGTTAAGTCTGGATTGACTCTTATCAGCTTCCCCAGTTGCACTCCATCCATTGCTGATGTAATCAAACATCTTCCCTCTATCTACAGAAATACTCATGCCCTTGCCACTAGGACAAACCACCATCTTGGAGTGATTTGTGTAATTAAACCATTCCTGTCTGGGCTAGAGCGCAAATATATGACTCAAGCAGTGGTTCTTTCCAGGATTAATTATGGAAACACCTTGATTATTAGAACTTTGAAAATTCACATGTCTAGCACCAAAATATAAATATGGAGTTAAGTTTGCACTGAATTACAGTAAAAAAATGACGCAAACTCAGTACAAACAGAGTATAAATATGCCCTTAAAGTCTGAAGGGTTATCTACTTTGACAGTAAGGACGATGATGTGGGGTAAGGCGGATGACGAAGAACGAGTTGGAAGTGATGCTCGGGTCGCTTTCAAGTGATTCAATAATATAGAGGTAAGGATGGTCAGGCATGATTAAAAAGACACAACACATGGCAAGCAATTACATATGGAGAATGTTCTAAGCAACAAAAGTTGAAAAGAAGTTAAACGTCCCATAAAAAGTATAGAAAATCAGCCTGCTGCATGATTTCCAAGAATGGTGGCTTCGTCTGCTGCGCAGTTGTATATTTTAACACTGGATGGCGCCAATAACAAATAAAATACAAGGTTTTCCCTCTTTCTCCATAACAGCTTTCAATGAATGAAACTCGTGAGTTCGTCTTATCTGTTCATTTGACTCCATACAATGGTTGCCCGGTTTAGAGTTCATTCCAAAAGTAGTTGGTGGACACAAGTAAAAGGTTTTTACGAAACGCAGCTAAATTGTTAAAGTGCATTGACTATAAGTGTATTCACGGTAAGCCACTTAGCACACACATAGTATACATTTTCCTCCTCACAGTAGTTCGACTATTACAAGGACAACAACATAACGAAAAAATGAAAAGTAAAACAGTTTCACATAAGCGATTAAAGCGCCTCGGCATGAGTATGAACCGTGAAGGAGAGACACAAAAGGAAACAAAGAGAGATAGTAGTAGTGGTGGTTTAACGGGGTGCACTTCCCAAGCAATATGCGATTACAGTCAATGATAGTTAATGTTGATGGTTGCTCAAAGTAAGGGTGGACCACGGTACTATGCGGTAAGGTATGCTCCACTACCCAAAAGAATAATATAGTGTTCCAGGAAAACACTATGCATATAATGTTCCAAAGACACGGCACCCCTTCACCCTATATCTTGAAGGGAATAGGATCATGTCCAAACTCTACAGAAAACCCACGGTGTGCTATTCGGTGCTGCATGCACGCAGTGCACATCCGTCTACTCAAATTGGTGCTATATCATTGGGAGAATTGACCAGAGTATGACGGAACTGCAGCAGTGACCATGTATTCATGCAAGAACTGGCAGTAGATGAGCATCCCTTTCTACAAAGAGGATATTTGAGGAGACTCTAGCCAAAACCAGAATTCTGAACACCTCATGTGAATCTCTTTTGACCCAGGGGACTGGTAAATGGTCCAAAAATAGATGCACAAACATGATCACTGAATTTAATGAACAGAGCTATGCAATACATAACATCTTGAACTGTCACTGGCACTTACTGCTACTTGATAAGACACTACATAAGTTTGTCAACGACAGACCTCAGATTAGATACAGCCCTGGTAAAACACTAAGAAACCAGCTATGTCCCAACTACATTGGATGAAACACAAAAGGCTAATTAATTATCTGGCTACACACTAGCCCTGTGGTCGTACAACATCCTTGCAGTGCTTGTGAAGAGGGTCACCTGACAGTACTTTGCATGCATGTAATGTGACCAATGTGACCTTTACAGCCCTCTTGACTCCCCCCTGTATCTCTGCTCTAAGCATAAATTGATGCACACCAGACAGGTCACTGTCTTGTTGCACAGACCACTGTTTATTTTCTTGACTCCAAGGATTTTTTGGAGATACTTGTGTTATATTTGATACTATGTGCCTTTTTGATGACATACTGTGGAGCGTAACATATGTATCTTTGTGTTCCTGATGATTGATTATACTTTATTAAATAATATTACTTCGCAGGTCTAGTGAGTGGGTGTTTCTTGACACTGCTGTGCTTGTATAGAGTGTTACCATTGTTATCTTTACAACCCTCTTGATTCATATCTTTGCTTTGAGCTCACAATGCCATTCCTCAGGCAGGCTACTGGTCTTGTTGCTGAGACTTCTGTTTATTGTCTTAAACAGCATGCAAGTATACACTGTTCACTAGCTCCTCTATTTAAGCTCACATTGATATGCATCGGGCAGGGACACTGTGTTTTGTTTCTGAACAGTGAGTTTGTGCACACTGTCCGTTAGCTCCCTTCCACATTTTATTTACAGCCCCAGGTGAGTCTTTCAGCTATCTTTCCTCAATGTTTTCATCCAGTCCTACAGATTATGGCCCTCATTACGACCCTGGAGGTTGGCGGGGAAGTGTCGGTCTTACCGCCAACAGGCTGGCGGTAAAAACATTGGAATTATGACCATGGCGGTTTCCGCCATGGTCATCCGCCACTTCTCCGATCCGACCGCCAGAGCGGAGACGACTGCTGGGCTGGAGACTTGGGTCTCCAGCCCTGTGGCCGTCACAGTACCGCCGGCGGTATCACGACCCGGCTTATTGCCATGGATTTCATGGGGTTGGGAACCGCCATGAAATCCATGGCGGTAAGCACTATCAGTGGCAGGAAATTCCTTCCCTGGCACTGATAGGGGTCTCCACCACCCCCCACCCCTGCTTCCTCCCCCACCCCCCTGTCGCCCCCAAAGGTGGCAGGACCCCCCTACACCCAGCATCGCAACCCAGACATACAACGTACACGCATGCATACACCACCACACATACCCGCACACATATTACCAAACATGCTAGCAGCCACACACACAGTCACACACGCACACCCACATACAGACATACCCGCACACATCCATTCAGACATATAGACAGACAGACACGCACACATTTCCAAACACAACACACCCCTGCATGCATACATGCACTCACATCCCCCCTCTACATCCTCACATGCACACCTCCATTCACGCACACAACAAACAACATCCCCCACCCCCCTCCCCTAACGGACGATGAACTTACCTGGTCCGTTGATCCTCCAGGAGGGGACGGGATCCATGGAGGCTGCTCCACCGCCAGAACCCCGTCAACAGAACACCGCCACGCCGTATCACGGAATGTGATTCGGTGGGCGGTGTTCTGTTGACGGGGCGGTGAGCAACCTCCACTTCCCCGCCGACCGCCAGTATGGCTGCTGGCAGCTCTCCGTCCGGAAAAGGACAGAGGGCTGCAAGCAGTCATAATTCGCTGAGCGGAAAACCGCCTGCACTGGCGGTCTTCAGCACGGCAGTCCCTCGGCAGTCTTGAAAAAAGACCGCCGAGGTTGTAATGACCACCTATATGTGTTTCTGGCCATATCTTTTCAGTCCACTTGCTGCTGTTTCCTTTCTTCCTGAAATACAATTTGATCTATTGTTATTATTATTTTTTACGCCTGGTTGGTTGTAGGAAAGCACCATCTTGCCTGGCATGTTACCCCCATTCTTACATGAATGTAAGTTTGTTTTTGCCTGTCTCACTAGGATCCTGCTAGCCAGGACCCCAGTGCTCATAGTTTGTGGCCTGAATGTGTGTGCCTGTGTAGTGCCTAACTGTGTCACTGAGACTCTGCTAATCAGAACATCAGTGCTTATGCTCTCTCTTTTACTTACAATTTGCCACTGTAGGCTAGTGACCACTTTTACCAATTTCAATTGGCACCCTGGAACACCCGTATAATTCCCTAGTATATGGTACCTAGGTACCCAGTGTATTGGAGTTCCAGGGGATCCCTATGGGCTGCAGCATTTCTTTTGCCACCCATAGGGAGCTCAGACAAACCTTTACACAGGACTGCCGCTGCAGCCTGAGTGAAATAACGCACACGTTATTTCACAGCCATTTTCACTGCACTTAAGTAACTTATAAGTCACCTATATGTCTAACCTTCACTTGCTGAAGGTTAGGTGCAAAGTTACTAAGTGTGAGGCTACACATGTGCACTACATATAGGTCAATACCCATGTGTAGCTTCACAATGGTAACATTGTAGTGCCTAATCCTGGCGGCTTTCTTGACTGTTTCCTGGTGGTGCATGCTTTGGGGGCTGCCTGTCTTCATCCTGCACTGGGAGCCACGAAAAAATCTCCTGGGGGGCGACGGGATCTTTCCCCTGCTTCAGCAGGCACCAAACTTTAGCATCACCGATACTCTGGGGCCCCTCTAATCCTGACGAGCATGGCCCCTGGAACACAGGTGGTGGAACCAAGTGACCCAGATTGTCCAGTGGTCCAACTGTCCAGATTTGGAGGAGGTAAGTCCTTGTTTCCCCTCTCCAGACAGTAATCCTGTGCACCATGTGGATTGCAGCTGCTAGGGCTTCTGTGCACATTTCCACAGAATTCTCCATGCATAGCCAAGCCTAGGTCCCCAGCACTCTGTCCTGCGATGCTCAGCTCCCTGAGTTGATCTCCAGCTTCGTGGGACCCTCTTTTGCAGTGTTGAGATGACCGCTGTGTTTAGACTTCTTGAACCTGTGTTGAATTTCTGCGGGTGCTACATTCTTGTGTGTGGGCTCTCTACGTTGCTGAGGGCCCTCTCTGTCTCCTCTCCCAAGTGGCGACATCCTGGTCCTTCCTGGGCCCTGCCAGCACCCTTTTTCTTCAAGCGCGACTCTTGCAGCTAGAAAGGCTTGTTTGCTGTCTTTTGCCAAAGAAACAACTTTACATCCTCCAGCCCATCCCTGGAACATCTTCTGCATGAAGGAGAAGTTGCTAGCTTCTTCCATTGTTGTAGAATCTTCAACTTCTTCCATCAAGAGGCAGCTATTTTGCACCTTCATCCAGGCTTTAGTGGGCTCCTGCCCCCCTGAACACTTTTGTGACTCTTGTACTTGGCCCCCTTCCATTGCAGGTCCTAAGGTCCAGGAATCTATCTTCAGTGCTTTGCAATCTGTTGTGGTCTTTGCAAAATCCTCTATCACGACTCTGGTGTGTTTCTAGGGAAATAGTAGTACTTTACTCCTTCTTCCCAGGGTCTTGGGGTGGGGTATTTTGGACACCCTTAGGCCCGTATTTATACTTTTTTAGCGCCGCATTTGCGCCGCTTTTTGACGTAAAAACGGCGCAAACTTACAAAATACAATTGGATTTTGCAAGTTTGCGCCGCTTTTGCGTCAAAAAGTGATGGAAATGCGGCGCTAAAAAAGTATAAATACAGGTATTAGTGTTTTCTTACACTCCCAACGACCCTCTAAACACTGCACTAGCCTCGGGGTCCATTTGTGGTTCACATTCCACATTCATAGTATATGGTTTGTGTTGCCCCCATGCCTATTACATCCTATTGTATTCTACAGTGTTTGCACGATTTTCTAACTGTTTACTTACCTGATTTTGGTTTGTGTGTATGTTTTGTGTATTTTACTTACCTCCTAAGGGAGTATATCCTCTGGGATATTTTTGGCATATTGTCACTAAAATAAAGTACCTTTATTTTTAGTACCTCTGAGTATTGTATTTCTTATGATATAGTGCTATATGATATAAGTGGTATAGTAGGAGCTTTGCATGTCTCCTAATTCAGCCTAAGCTGCTCTGCTATGGCTACCTCTATCAGCCTAAGCTGCTAGAACACTACTAATCTACTAATAAGGGATAAACTGGACCTGGCACGTGGTGTAAGTACCTATCAGGTACCCACTATAAGCCAGACCAGCCTCCTACATTGGTTCTTTAAGTTATGCAGCATTTACTGTTGTCACTGCGTTACTCAAGATCTTATATATGGAATACACCAAGATGGCCTCCCTTGCCCTCACTCGCCCAGTTGCCGAGTACAGCTTAGCATGACTAACGTCTTACAACACAATGGCCTAAATAGTGCCCCACTCAACACCCCTATACTTTATAGTTATTATTTCCTAATGTCCACTTAGTTTTAAATGGACACTGTGGCTTTTGTTCCCTTTTTCCACCATTCTTTATACTCTTCTTCCACCGTGTTCATTGTGCTCTTTTACCGCTCTGCCACGCTTTAAGATGGCCGTCACACTCTCATGTAGCTCCCCGCCCCTGGCGTGTCTGTTCTCGATTAATACGGGGCTCATAAGCGCTCCGTTTTCATCACTGAGTCTGGTCGAACATCATTTCCCACACTGTTGCGGAACTTCACTACAGGTAAGCGGCCACTTTCTACCACGCATTGTTCTGGTCTCGTTTTGCTGATTGTAACAACTGCAGTGCATACCATGGTCCCTCTCCCTCCTTTTTGGTGTCAGATCATTCCTGCTGTTTTTTTAACCTAATTTTTAGTCTAGCACATACATTGTTTAGCTATTTAGGCTGCCAACTCAGCTATGTCACCGCTTCAGCTCAAACTTTGTACTGGGCTTGGTTGTCAATGTTAGGCTAATTAACTGATAGTGTTCCGCTTACCTTTTTTATTTACTTTCTTTTTGTTTTTGGTGTTCCTTCGGGTTGCACACTTCCTCCCCCTTTTGCCCCCCCGCCCACCCCCCCAGGACTGTGTATGTCTTAAACTGGTCAGCTTTCCTGCCCTATATACCTCTCACAGGCCATGCCTATTTTTGCTGTCTTATAGTGGGCACCTCTGACTTACTGTCCAGGCCTCACTGTTTCTTCTTTGTAGTTAGCACGCCTTACTCAATAGCCATACTTACTGTTCCCATTTCTTCTACTTTTATCATGCTACCTCTATTTTAATTCATGACGTTTAATGTTGATCAGCGGTTTTGCCTAGCAGACCACTCGCTGGCCTCTATATTATGACCTCTAACAGCCAGTTGTGAGAAAACAGGGCTGATTGCAGAGGCTCCCTAACTTTTTGCCCCCATTTTCCACTTTTTGCTGGTGTTTTCCTGACTCTGATGGTGCCCTGGGTACTGCTAACCAGTCCCAGGGCCTGTGCTCTGTGTAAAATGGATATGCAAATTAGGCTAATTATAATTGGCTAAGTTAACCTACCTATAAGTCCCTAGTATATGGTAGGGCATGTAGGTTTAGGGACCACAGCATAGGTAGTGCACCCATAGGTGCACTGCTGAGGTGCCCAGTGTCATTTTAAAGGCAGGCCTGCCTTGCTGGCTGCTTTTAAATTAAAGTTATATGCAAATTCGACTTTGGAATTAAAAGTAGTTCCAAAGTCTTAAACTACCTTATTTTTACATATAAGTCACCCCTAAGGTGTGCCTTATGTGCCCCTAGGGCTGGGTGCCATGTAACTATAAGCAGGGACTTTATAAAAATAGTTTTATAAGCCCTGGTGAGGTAAAAACAGCCAAATTCGTTTTTCCCTCATTGTAGTAAATGGCCTTCATAGGCTAGAATGGGCAGACTTTATTTTAATTTGTAAAGTCTCCTTAAATGATGCATACCAAGAATTTGGTATCAAATTAATTGTTGTAATAAATCCCACAACTTCCAGCTGTTGGATTTAATATAACTTGTTCAGGTAAAGAGTTTTAAACTTTACCTGAAAAGTTGCCAATTTCAGCCCTGCATTGTTTTTGCTGCTGTGCTCTGATTGGCCAGCCTCTGGCATCTTGGCCAAGCTGCCTTGATGAGGTGTGAAGTGGACTGGCTTCACACAAAGGAATGTGCCTGTGGGAAGGTATCTCCCCTCAGCAGATGGTGAGGCAGGAAGGGGGAGGGCTGCCAAACTGGTCTTCAAAGGCAGAGAAGGACATTTGGAGCAAACAGCAACACCCCCACATCCTGCAACCCAAGACAACTAGGTGCCCCCTTGTTTAGATTAGGAGAGGGCAGGAGAGAGGTGTGTTTTTGATTTTTAGCCACGCCAGTGGGTGGGCTCAGCCAGATGTTACCTCCAAAAATCAGATTCAGCCATGATGGATTTTTAGAGAATGTTGCCCCCTGGGATTGATTTTTGCCACACTTCCCAAGAAGTGATCATCACAGGGGGAAGGACCCTGCACCTGATTGGAGAACCAGGACCCCCCTGCTTTTCACCCAGGAGCAGGGATAAAACTGGCAGACCTGCACCCACACCTCAGTTCCCTACCACATCCAACAAGGAAGAACAACAGAAGAAGAAGGACTGCCCTGCTGGACCCCTGGCCTGCACCTGGAACATGCACTCAGAAGGACTGCACCAGCTGCACACTTGGGCTTCACCACAAGAAGGACTTTGCCTGGCTTCAACTGGTTCAAGGAGGGACTCCCTGTTTGCTACAGGTGAAAAATTGCTATCAAGAGTCCACTGCACCAACTCCTGAAGAAAGCAACCAGCTGACCACTGTCCAGTGGCCAAAAAGGAGTTTGCGCCAGGTGCATTCTGGGAGTTGTAGTCTGCACCCCCCAAGGACCATCTCAGAACTTCTGGACCCTTGGGGTGAGCTGTGGACCCCAAAAGAACCTTAAAAGGACATCTGGGAGAAGCCCCAGAAGTTTGGAGAAGTTTGGACAACTTTTGCAAAAAAGCTCCATAGAGGGACCGACCCGCCGCGGCAACTCTAGCCGGCTTGCCTCAACCGCGACCCGGCCTGATTTGCTGGTTCGTCCCGGTAAAGAAAAACCTCAGAAAAAGAGACTTAGGGGCATATTTATACTCTGTTTCCACCAAATTAGTGTCATATTTTTTTACTCTAATTCGGTGCAAAACTAACTCCATATTTATCCTTTGGTTCTAGACCCCTCTAGCACCAAATTTATGGAGTTAAAGTCATTTTTTGAAAGTGGAGTCCTACTTTGCCTTAATGAGATGCAAGGTAGGCGTTCCCGTGCAAAAAATGACTCTATGGCCTTAATGCCATATTTAGGGGCATATTTATACTCTGCGGCATATTTATACTCTGTTTGCACCGAATTAATGTCTTTTTTTTTTACTCTAATTCGGTGCAAAACTAACTCCATATTTATACTTTGGTTCTAGACCCATCTAGCACCAAGGCCCTGATTTATACTTTTTTTGCACCGCAGTAACGTCATTTTATGACACAAAAGTGGCGCAAACTTACAAAATATTGGCCCTTATTTATACTTTTTGCTGAAAACTGCACTAACTCAATTTTGCACCAAAAAGTTTAGCACCGGCTTGCACCATTTCTGTGCCCCAGCTGGGCACCATATTTATGGAATGGTGCAAGCCGGTGCAAAGGGTAGGCTAGAGTTTAAAAAAATGACTTTAGTCGGGTGGGGCTGGCAGTATAGAAGAAGAGGGTTTAGCACCAAAAAATGGCTTTAGGCAGGTTAGAGTAAAAAAAAATGACTCTAACCAGATTAGCGTCATTTTATGGTGCTAAACCTACCATGCCACATGACTCCTGCCTTAGAAAAGGCAGGAGTCATGCCCACCACCCCAGTGGCCAGCACAGAGGACAGGGGTCCCCTGGGCATGGCCATTTCACCTGGTGCCAAGTATGGGGGCCCATTTCAGGGCCCCCTATGGCACTTTCAAAAATAAAATGCACTTACCTGTACTAACCTGGGATGGGGTCCCCCATCCTCGCAGTCCCTCTAGTGTGTGTGGGGGTGCCCCTAGGGCCTAGGGAGGGCACCTCTGGGCTTATTCCATGGTGTTCCACCATGGAAATAGGGCCACAGGTCCCCTAACACCTGCCCTGACCCAGGTCTTAAAAAATGGGGCAAAGCAAGCTTTGCCCCATTTTCTGACCCCTCCTCCCTCCCTTGCACGATTTTTACATGGGAGTATAAATATGGTGTTAAGGCCATAGAGTCATTTTTTTGCACGGGAACGCCTACCTTGCATCTCATTAAGGCAAGGTAGGTTTCCACTTCCAAAAAATGACTTTAACTCCATAAATTTGGTGCTAGATGGGTCTAGCACCAAAGTATAAATATGGAGTTAGTTTTGCACTGAATTAGAGTTAAAAAAAAATGACGCTAATTCAGTGCAAACAGAGTATAGAAATGCCCCTTAGCGTCAAAAAATTATGATAATCTGGTCAGAATCATTTATTTTGACTCAAAACTGCCTAATGTCATTTTTTTTTTAAGCTAGCCTACCCTTTGCACCGGCTTGCACCATTCCATAAATATGGTGCCCAGCTGGTGCTAAAAAATGGTGCAAGCCGGTGCAAAACATTTTGGGGCAAAACTGCCTTAGTGCAGTTTTGCACCAAAAAGTATAAATAAGGCCCTAAGTCCGAAGGTAAAAAGTTGACTGGGACCTCCCAGCCAGCGTATCCGAGAAGGGCTCCATGGACGTCGGATCAAGATCCAGGGTTACCACGGTCGAAGGATTTTCACCTCGAAAAAATGACTACGTCCGAAGGTAAAAATCTCCACTGAGGATTCCAGCATTGGGTATCCGGAGAAGGGCTCCAGGAGGTCGGATTGGACTGGCAGGTTCATCCCGCTGAAGAAAATCTTTAAAAAAAAAGACTAAGTGTGAAGGTAACATTTTAACCGAGGCCTCCCGCGGCCTGTAGCCGAGCAGGGCTCCATCGCGGTCGGCCTGAAACTTTGACTTTGCCCCGGTCGAGGTGCAACCAGATGACCCGATTGGCGCTTTTTGTTTCTAGGCGCTAAAAAAATAATAATTCTTTAAAATTTCATATCTCTGGTTCCCCTTATCCGATTTTATTAGTTTTGGTGTCATTTTAAAGATAAAAATATAATCTATTTTTATAAATTGGTTTTGGATTTTTAACCTGTTTCCTGTGTTTTATTTAATTACTGTTTTGTGATATTTGAATGCTTTACACTCTGTCTCCTAAGTTAAGCCTTGACGCTCGTTGCCAAGCTACCAAGGGTTGAGCTGGATTTAATTTACTGAGACCTAACTGGACCTTAGTGGAGGTTAGTGGCCTGTTGCTAAGTGTAGGTACCTACCTGCCCTTACCAATAACCCATTTTCCAACATTTTTGGTGAGCAGTGGTGGGATCCTGTACTTGTGTTCAGTATCACGTTACAGTTTTAAGTAAATCAAATTAAAAATCCTTTAAATTGTCCTAGTGCAAAAATTGTTTTTAATTTTTAATTTGGATTAATTTCAATTATTGAATTTTTGTGATTTTTCTAAATTCTTGTTTCCAATTTTTGCAAAACGTTTTTGTTTACACAAAACTAGGGAACCATGGAGCTTGATCTGGCTAGCCTACCTACATTGACAGTAGTCCAGCTTAGGGGGTTGTGTACTAAAAGAGGGTTGCCTGCAACCACTGACCTCAGGAAGCATGTCCTGATCAAATCCCTGACAGCATGGGCTGAGGCCCAAGAGGTAGACCCAGAGGAAGCTCTAGAGGAGGGAGAAGTAGGGGAGGATGCTAGCTCTCACCACTCAGGGGAGGGAGGGCATCTGAGCTTAAGTGAGGATGAGGAAGACCAGTCCTCATTACATGCGGTCACTAAGGGCAGTCCCAAAGCTAGTTGGGGGAAAGGGGTCCCTTCAAAAGGAGAGAACTTGTCCCTCAGAGAAAGAGAGCTGGAGGCCCAGCTAGCATTTATAGCTTTGGAAGCACAGAAGCTGGCCCTAGAAAAGAAGAAGTGGGCAAAGAAAGAGAAAAGAGATGGTGGCAGCAACAGAGAAGTTGAGGTGTCCATGGGTGGAGGGGTTTGCCCCAGATTACCCAAGGTGGTGGTTCCTGCTTATGTAGAGGGGGATGATATAGACAAGTGGTTGGAGGCCTTTGAGAGGGCACTCCAAATGAGAAGGATTAGGCCTCAGTACTGGGTTTCACTTTTGTGGGAGTTGGTCCCCAACTCAGGGAGGGATAGGCTTCTGACCTTAAGGGGGGAGGAGGCGGATTCATACCCTAGTATGAAGAGGTGCTTAACCAAGAAGTTTGGTCTGACCCCAGAGCAGTATAGAATGAAGTTCATGGACACTCAGAAGGTCAGTACCCAGTCTTGGGTTGACTTTGTAGACACCTCACTTAAGGCACTAGAGGGCTGGATTATTGGTAACAAAGTAAATACTTATGAGGGGGTATACAATCTGATCATGAGAGAGCACATCTTGACCAATTGTACCCAAGAAATGTCACGCCAGCATCTAGTGGACTCTAAGCAGACCAACCCTAGAGAGCTAGGGGAGGCGGCTGATGAGTGGTTGAGAACCAGGGTGGTTGTCAAGTCCCAGGGGGGAGACTCCAAGAAGGGGGGGTCATGTCCCCAAAAACCTAAGGAGGGAGGTGGTAAGCCCACCACAGAGACTCCCTCTGTACCCCAGAACCCTAAGAAGGAGGAGAGTAAATCCCACTCCCACTCTGACATGCAGAGACAGGGAGACCCAGGGTTAAAAAAGCTCTTGGACAGTAAGGCTTGCTTTGACTGTCAGCAGACAGGTCATTTCAGAGGCGATGCAGCCTGTCCAAAGAAGGTGGTTAGCACTGGGCTGTCCAGTGTTGCCATGGATGAGGACTCCTCAGATGATGAAGTCCTCCTAGCATTGAGCTGGGAGACAGGACCAGATGGTAAGCTGGTGATCCCTGAGGGTGGGAGTAGACACTTCCACCCCATTCAGGTGAATGGGATCCCTACCACTGGCCTGAGAGACACCTGTGCCAGTCACACTATGGTGAGTGACCGGTTAGTGACCCCAGACATGTATGTCCCAGAAGAGACCAGGAAAGTCAGGATAGCCACAGGGGAGGTCACCTCCATACCTGTAGCCATAGTGCCCCTAGAGAGGGAGGGCATCCTCGACTGGTTTAGGGTGGTAATCAGTGCTGACCTCCCCCTAGATTGTATCCTGGGCAATGACCTCCCAGAGGTGAGTCTGGTCCCAGATAGGGTGGTCGCCCAGGGCGCCCCCCCTAACCCAAAGTCCTGGGGAGTCAGTCCCTACAGTTAGGAGACAGGGGTCCCCAAGAAAAGGAAAGAAGAAAAGGAAGGGTAGGCCACTCTTAAAGAGAGTTCCAGGGAGCCAAAGGCCTTCTGCCCCAGTCGGGGGGGAGCCCAGAATTGGTACTGGTGAGGTCTCACCTGACCCCAAGGAAGTCCTGAGAAGTCAGGCAGCTGTCCAGATGCAAGGTGTTGCCCCTGCACTGACAGAAGGGAGAGTGGAAGGAGGGTGTCTGCCACAGGAGGTGGTAGCCCCCCACTCTAGACAACAAGAGGGGTGCCAGGACCCCACAGTTGCCCCTAAAGCAGCTCAGCCACCTGTCAGTGGAGAGCTTAGGGTGTGGTTCTGGGTACTGACAGCTGTCAGTAGCCTCTGCTGGGTGCTAGCCTTCCTGGCAGCACTGTACTTGGCCTGGGAGGCATACCCCAGGGCCAATAGCAAAGTAGGCCCCCTGACCCTGTTGGTCATGGTGGGGTTGCTCAAGTGTTGGGTGACCTCTTTGGGTAAGCTAGGTGTTGCCCTAGCAAAGTTAGGAGTAGGGGAGGTGGGAACCTCACTACCCAAGTTGGCAGAGAGAGAGGAGGAAGACCCCCCTAGAGGGAAGTTTCAGTTTGAAATGGGTCCTTTCACTGTTGGGGTGGGTTCACTACCCAGAGGGAGTGACCATGACAGGAGGATGTAAGGCAGAGTAGGCCCTGCAAAGGGACAGCCAGTTTTCTTCACTGTCTTCCTCGCCTAACAAGCCAGGAAGACTCTCCCAGGGTTGGGCTGAGTCTCCTGGGCGTGTGGGCTGGGGGGGGCTTGTGTGAGAAAACAGGGCTGATTGCAGAGGCCCCCTAACTATTTGCCCCCATTTTCCACTTTTTGCTGGTGTTTTCCTGACTCTGATGGTGCCCTGGGTACTGCTAACCAGTCCCAGGGCCTGTGCTCTGTGTAAAATGGATATGCAAATTAGGCTAATTATAATTGGCTAAGTTAACCTACCTATAAGTCCCTAGTATATGGTAGGGCATGTAGGTTTAGGGACCACAGCATAGGTAGTGCACCCATAGGTGCACTGCTGAGGTGCCCAGTGTCATTTTAAAGGCAGGCCTGCCTTGCTGGCTGCTTTTAAATTAAAGTTATATGCAAATTCGACTTTGGAATTAAAAGTAGTTCCAAAGTCTTAAACTACCTTATTTTTACATATAAACCACCCCTAAGGTGTGCCCTATGTGCCCCTAGGGCTGGGTGCCATGTAACTATAAGCAGGGACTTTATAAAAATAGTTTTATAAGCCCTGGTGAGGTAAAAACAGCCAAATTTGTTTTTCCCTCATTGTAGTAAATGGCCTTCATAGGCTAGAATGGGCAGACTTTATTTTAATTTTTAAAGTCTCCTTAAATGATGCATACCAAGAATTTGGTATCAAATTAATTGTTGTAATAAATCCCACAACTTCCAGCTGTTGGATTTAATATAACTTGTTCAGGTAAAGAGTTTTAAACTTTACCTGAAAAGTTGCCAATTTCAGCCCTGCATTGTTTTTGCTGCTGTGCTCTGATTGGCCAGCCTCTGGCATCTTGGCCAAGCTGCCTTGATGAGGTGTGAAGTGGACTGGCTTCACACAAAGGAATGTGCCTGTGGGAAGGTATCTCCCCTCAGCAGATGGTGAGGCAGGAAGGGGGAGGGCTGCCAAACTGGTCTTCAAAGGCAGAGAAGGACATTTGGAGCAAACAGCAACACCCCCACATCCTGCAACCCCAGACAACTAGGTGCCTCCTTGATTAGATTAGGAGAGGGCAGGAGAGAGGTGTGTTTATGATTTTTAGCCACACCAGTGGGTGGGCTCAGCCAGATGTTACCTCCAAAAATCAGATTCAGCCATGATGGATTTTTAGAGAATGTTGCCTCCTGGGATTGATTTTTGCCACACTTCCCAGGAAGTGGTCATCACAGGGGGAAGGACCCTGCACCTGATTGGAGAACCAGGACCCCCCTGCTTTTCACCCAGGAGCAAGGATAAAACTGGCAGACCTGCACCCACACCTCAGTTCCCTACCACATTGTAGGAGGCTGGACTGGCTTGTAGTGAGTACCAAGGGGTACTTGCACCTTGCACCAGGCCCAGTTATCCCTTATTAGTGTATAGGGTGTCTAGCAGCTTAGGCTGATAGATAATGGTAGCTTAGCAGAGCAGCTTAGGCTGAACTAGGAGACGTGTGAAGCTACTACAGTACCACTTAGTGTCATATGCACAATATCATAAGAAAACACAATACACAGTTATACTAAAAATAAAGGTACTTTATTTTTATGACAATATGCCAAAGTATCTTAGAGTGTACCCTCAGTGAGAGGATAGGAAATATACACAAGATATATATACACAATAGCAAAAATATGCAGTATAGTCTTAGAAAACAGTGCAAACAATGTATAGTTACAATAGGATGCAATGGGGAAACATAGGGATAGGGGCAACACAAACCATATACTCCAAAAGTGGAATGCGAACCACGAATGGACCCCAAACCTATGTGACCTTGTAGAGGGTCGCTGGGACTATTAGAAAATAGTGAGAGTTAGCAAAATAACCCTCCCCAAGACCCTGAAAAGTGAGTGCAAAGTGCACTAAAGTTCCCCTAAGGACAAAGAAGTCGTGTTAGAGGAATAATGCAGGAAAGACACAAACCAACACTGCAACAACTGTGGATTTCCAATCTAGGGTACCTGTGGAACAAGGGGACCAAGTCCAAAAGTCACAAGCAAGTCGGAGATGGGCAAATGCCCAGGAAATGCCAGCTGCGGGTGCAAAGAAGCTTCTACTGGGCAGAAGAAGCTGAGGTTTCTGCAGGAACGAAAAGGGCTAGAGACTTCCCCTTTGGTGGACGGATTTCTCTCGCCGTGGAGAGTTGTGCAGAAGTGTTTTCCCGCTGGAAGAACGCCAACAAGCCTTGCTAGCTGCAAATCGTGCGGTTAGCGTTTTTGGACGCTGCTGAGGCCCAGGAGGGACCAGGAGGTCGCAAATTGGACCAGCAGAGAGAGGGGACGTCGAGCAAGACAAGGAGCCCTCTCTGAAGCCGGTAGCACCCGGAGAAGTGCCAGAAACAGGCACTACGAGGATGCATGAAACAGTGCTCGCCGAAGTTGCACAAAGGAGTCCCACGTCGCCGGAGACCAACTTAGAAAGTCGTGCAATGCAGGTTAGAGTGCCGTGGACCCAGGCTTGGCTGTGCACAAAGGATTTCTGCCGGAAGTGCACAGGGGCCGGAGTAGCTGCAAAAGTCGTGGTTCCCAGCAATGCAGCCCAGCGAGGTGAGGCAAGGACTTACCTCCACCAAACTTGGACTGAAGAGTCACTGGACTGTGGGGGTCACTTGGACAGAGTCGCTGGATTCGAGGGACCTCGCTCGTCGTGCTGAGAGGAGACCCAAGGGACCGGTAATGCAGCTTTTTGGTGCCTGCGGTTGCAGGGGGAAGATTCCATCGACCCACGGGAGATTTCTTCTGAGCTTCTGGTGCAGAGAGGAGGCAGACTACCCCCACAGCATGCACAAGCAGGAAAACAGTTGAGAAGGCGGCAGGATCAGCGTTACAGAGTTGCAGTAGTCGTCTTTGCTACTATGTTGCAGGTTTGCAGGCTTCCAGCGCGGTCAGCAGTCGATTCCTTGGCAGAAGGTGAAGAGAGAGATGCAGAGGAACTCGGATGAGCTCTTGCATTCGTTATCTAAAGTTTCCCCAGAGACAGAGACCCTAAATAGCCAGAAAAGAGGGTTTGGCTACCTAGGAGAGAGGATAGGCTACTAACACCTGAAGAAGCCTATCAGAAGGAGTCTCTGACGTCACCTGGTGGCACTGGCCACTCAGAGCAGTCCAGTGTGCCAGCAGCACCTCTGTTTCCAAGATGGCGGAGGTCTGGAGCACACTGGAGGAGCTCTGGACACCTCCCAGGGGAGGTGCAGGTCAGGGGAGTGGTCACTCCCCTTTCCTTTGTCCAGTTTCGCGCCAGAGCAGGGCTAAGGGGTCCCCTGAACCGGTGTAGACTGGCTTATGCAGAATTGGGCACATCTGTGCCCAACAAAGCATTTCCAGAGGCTGGGGGAGGCTACTCCTCCCCTGCCTTCACACCATTTTCCAAAGGGAGAGGGTGTCACACACTCTCTCAGAGGAAGTTCTTTGTTCTTTGCAGTGAAACCCCAGGAAGGGCAGTTTGGCAGTACCAGGGTCTGTGCTACAGACCACTGGGATCATGGGATTGTGCCAACTATGCCAGGATGGCATAGAGGGGGCAATTCCATGATCATAGACATGTTACATGGCCATATTCGGAGTTACCATTGTGAAGCTACATATAGGTAGTGACCTATATGTAGTGCACGCGTGTAATGGTGTCCCCGCACTCACAAAGTTCAGGGAATTGGCTCTGAACAATGTGGGGGCACCTTGGCTAGTGCCAGGATGCCCTCACACTAAGTAACTTTGCACCTAACCTTTACCAGGTAAAGGTTAGACATATAGGTGACTTATAAGTTACTTAAGTGCAGTGTAAAATGGCTGTGAAATAACGTGGACGTTATTTCACTCAGGCAGCAGTGGCAGGCCTGTGTAAGAATTGTCAGAGCTCCCTATGGGTGGCAAAAGAAATGCTGCAGCCCATAGGGATCTCCTGGAACCCCAATACCCTGGGTACCTCAGTACCATATACTAGGGAATTATAAGGGTGTTCCAGTAAGCCAATGTAAATTGGTAAAAATGGTCACTAGCCTGTCAGTGACAATTTGGAAAGAAATGAGAGAGCATAACCACTGAGGTTCTGATTAGCAGAGCCTCAATGAGACAGTTAGTCACTACACAGGTAACACATTCAGGCACACTTATGAGCACTGGGGCCCTGGGTTACCAGGGTCCCAGTGACACATACAACTAAAACAACATATATACAGTGAAAAATGGGGGTAACATGCCAGGCAAGATGGTACTTTCCTACACAACCCCCCCCCAAACGAAGGACAATAAGACTAGCCATGACCTGATGAGTCTTCATTGTCTAAGTGGAAATATCTGGAGAGTCCATCTGCATTGGAGTGGCTACTCCCAGGTCTATGTTCCACTGTATAGTCCATTCCCTGTAGGGATATGGACCACCTCAACAATTTAGGATTTTCACCTTTCATTTGTTTTAGCCAAAGTAGAGGTTTGTGGTCTGTCTGAACAATGAAGTGAGTGCCAAACAGGTATGGCCTCAACTTCTTCAGAGCCCAGACCACAGCAAAGGCCTCCCTCTCAATGGCAGACCAACGCTTTTCTCTAGGGGTCAACCTCCTACTAATAAAAGCAACAGGTTGATCCTGGCCCTCAGAATTAAGTTGTGATAGGACTGCCCCTACTCCTAATTCAGATGCATCAGTTTGGACATAGATTTTTTTAGAGTAACAAGGGCTTTTCAGGACAGGTGCAGAGCACATGGCCTGCTTCAGCTCCTCAAAAGCTTTCTGACAGTTTGCTGTCCATAATACCTTTTTAGGCATTTTCTTGGATGTGAGGTCATTAAGAGGGGCTGCAATGGAGCCATAGTTCTTAATGAACCTCCTGTAATACCCAGTGAGGCCTAGGAAGGCTCTCACCTGGGTCTGAGTGGTAGGGGGAACCCAATCAATAATTGTTTGGATTTTCCCCTGAAGTGGTGCAATCTGTTCCCCACCAACAAGGTGTCCCAGATAAACCACCTTACCCTTCCCTATCTGGCACTTTGAAGCCTTGATAGTGAGGCCTGCCTTTTGCAGGGCCTCCAAAACTTTCCATAGGTGGACCAGGTGATCATCCCAGCTGGAGCTAAAGACAGCTATATCGTCCAAATATGCTGCACTGAAAGCTTCCAGCCCTTGCAGGACTGTGTTCACCAACCTCTGAAAAGTGGCAGGTGCATTTTTCAAACCAAAAGGCATTACAGTAAACCGGTAATGTCCTCCAATGGTAGAAAATGCAGTCTTAGGTTTAGCATCTTCTGACAATATGATCTGCCAATACCCTGCAGTCAAATCAAAAGTGCTTAGATACTTGGCAGATGCCAGTGTATCTATGAGCTCATCTGCCCTGGGTATAGGGTGAGCATCAGTTTTGGTTACCAAGTTGAGACCTCTATAGTCTACACAAAACCGCATTTCCTTCTTTCCATCTTTGGAATGGGGTTTTGGTATTAGTACCACAGGAGAAGCCCATGGACTGTCAGAGTGCTCAACCACTCCTAGTTCTAACATTTTCTGGGCCTCTTGCTTTATGCAGTCCCTGACATGGTCAGGCTGCCTATAGATCTTACTTTTGACAGGCAAGCTGTCTCCAGTATCTATAGTGTGCTCACACCAAGAAGTGGTACCTGGCACAGTAGAGAAGAGTTCAGAGAATTGATCTAGGAGATTTATGCAATTATCTTTCTGCTCAGCAGTAAGACAATCAGCCAAAACTACACCTTCCACAAGAGCATCTTGTTCTGTGGAAGAGAAGAGATCAGGTTGAGGATCACTGTCTTCTTCCTGTCCCTCATCAGTTGCCATGAGCAGGGTGAGATCAGCCCTGTCATAGTAGGGTTTCAGGCGGTTGACATGGAGCACCCTAAGGGGACTCCTGGCAGTGCCTAAGTCAACTAAATAGGTGACTTCTCCCTTCTTTTCAACAATTGTGTGGGGACCACTCCATTTATCTTGGAGTGCTCTTGGGGCCACAGGCTCCAAGACCCACACTTTCTGCCCTGGTTGGTACTGAACCAAAACAGCCTTCTGATCATGCCATTGCTTCTGGAGCTCTTGGCTGGCCTGAAGGTTTTTACTGGCCTTTTTAATGTACTCAGCCATTCTTGATCTGAGGCCAAGTACATAATCCACAATGTCCTGCTTAGGAGCTTTTAAAGGTTGTTCCCAACCCTCCTTTACAAGTGTGAGTGGACCCCTAACAGGGTGTCCAAAAAGAAGTTCAAAGGGGCTGAAGCCCACTCCTTTCTGGGGTACCTCCCTGTAAGCAAAAAGGAGGCATGGTAGAAGGATATCCCATCTCCTGCGGAGTTTTTCAGGGAGACCCATAATCATGCCTTTGAGAGTTTTATTAAATCTCTCCACCAGTCCATTTGTTTGTGGATGATAGGGTGTTGTGAACTTGTACGTTACACCACACTCCTTCCACATGGCCTTTAAGTATGCAGACATGAAATTGCTTCCCCTGTCTGATACCACTTCCTTTGGGAAGCCCACCCTGGAAAATATTCCCAGGAGGGCCTTTGCCACTGCAGGTGCTGTAGTGGTCCTTAAAGGAATAGCTTCAGGATATCTTGTGGCATGGTCCACTACCACCAAGATAAATTTATTGCCTGAAGCAGTAGGAGGGTCAAGGGGGCCAACTATGTCAACCCCTACCCTTTCAAAGGGAACCCCAACCACAGGCAGTGGAATAAGGGGTGCCTTTGGGGTGCCACCTGTCTTGCCACTGGCTTGACAGGTTTCACAGGACTTACAAAATTCCTTTGTGTCCTCAGACATCCTAGGCCAATGAAACAATGGAACCAGTCTGTCCCAAGTTTTCATTTGACCCAGGTGCCCAGCTAGGGGAATGTCATGGGCCAGGGTTAGGAGGAACTTTCTGTACTCCTGAGGAATCATTAATCTCCTGGCAGCTCCAGGTTTAGGATCCCTATGCTCAGTGTACAAGAGGTTGTCCTCCCAGTAAACTCTGTGAGAGTCACTGACATCCCCATTAGCTTGTTTGACAGCTTGCTGTCTGAGACCCTCTAATGTGGGACAGGTTTGCTGTGCCACACTCAGCTCCTCTTTGGCAGGCCCCCCTTCACCCAAAAGCTCAGCAGTGTCTGCTTCCAGCTCCTCTGATGTAGGTTCTGCACAGGGAGGGAATTCTTCTTCCTCAGAAGTTGAATCCACTGTAGAGGGAGGGATAGTAGGAAGTGGTTTGCTTCTACTAGCCCTAGCTTTAGGGAGCACTTGGTCCATTGTTCCAGGATCCAAGCTTCCCTGCCCTTTTTGCTTTTTGGCCTGAGCCCTTGTCAAAGCAAAAATATGCCCTGGGATGCCCAGCATTGCTGCATGGGCCTCCAACTCCACATCTGACCAAGCTGATGTCTCCAAATCATTCCCTAATAGACAGTCTACAGGTAAATCTGAAGCTACCACAACTTTCTTTGGACCAGTAACCCCCCCCCAGTTGAGATTAACAACAGCCATGGGGTGGCTAAGTGTGTTGTTGTGAGCATCGGTTACTTGGTACTGGTGACCAAGTAGGTGTTGTTCAGGGTGGACCAGTTTCTCTATGACCATAGTCACACTGGCACCAGTGTCCCTGTAGGCCTGAACCTCAACACCATTTATTAGGGGTAGCTGCTTGTACTTATCCATATTAAGGGGACAAGCAACTAAGGTGGATAAATCAATAGCCCCCTCAGAGACTAACACAGCCTCTGTGGCCTCCCTAACAAGGCCAACCCCAACTAAGTTACCAATAGTGAGCCCAGCTACTCCCTTGGTCTCCGGCGACGTGGGACTCCTTTGTGCAACTTCGGCGAGCACCGTTTCACGCATCCTCGTAGTGCCTGTTTCTGGCACTTCTCCGGGTGCTACCGGCTTCAGAGAGGGCTCCTTGTCTTGCTCGACGTCCCCTCTCTCTGCTGGTCCAATTTGCGACCTCCTGGTCCCTCCTGGGCCTCAGCAGCGTCCAAAAACGCTAACCACACGATTTGCAGCTAGCAAGGCTTGTTGGCATTCTTTCGGCGGGAAAACACTTCTGCACGACTCTCCACGGCGAGAGGGATCCGTCCACCAAAGGGAAAGTCTCTAGCCCTTTTCGTTCCTGCAGAAACCTCAGCTTCTTCTGTCCAGTAGAAGCTTCTTTGCACCCGCAGCTGGCATTTCCTGGGCATTTGCCCATCTCCGACTTGCTTGTGACTTTTGGACTTGGTCCCCTTGTTCCACAGGTACCCTAGATTGGAAATCCACAGTTGTTGCATTGTTGGTTTGTGTCTTTCCTGCATTATTCCTCTAACACGACTTCTTTGTCCTTAGGGGAACTTTAGTGCACTTTGCACTCACTTTTCAGGGTCTTGGGGAGGGTTATTTTGCTAACTCTCACTATTTTCTAATAGTCCCAGCGACCCTCTACAAGGTCACATAGGTTTGGGGTCCATTCGTGGTTCGCATTCCACTTTTGGAGTATATGGTTTGTGTTGCCCCTATCCCTATGTTTCCCCATTGCATCCTATTGTAACTATACATTGTTTGCACTGTTTTCTAAGACTATACTGCATATTTTTGCTATTGTGTATATATATCTTGTGTATATTTCCTATCCTCTCACTGAGGGTACACTCTAAGATACTTTGGCATATTGTCATAAAAATAAAGTACCTTTATTTTTAGTATAACTGTGTATTGTGTTTTCTTATGATATTGTGCATATGACACTAAGTGGTACTGTAGTAGCTTCACACGTCTCCTAGTTCAGCCTAAGCTGCTCTGCTAAGCTACCATTATCTATCAGCCTAAGCTGCTAGACACCCTATACACTAATAAGGGATAACTGGGCCTGGTGCAAGGTGCAAGTACCCCTTGGTACTCACTACAAGCCAGTCCAGCCTCCTACATTGAGACAACACTATTTATATGGTGTGGCTCATCATCATTACCAACTATGCTAGACTGTCTAGTAATGGGCAGGCTAGGAAGTTTCTTTCCTGAATCTTTTCCTGGGGGAGTCCCTGGATCAGATTGAGAACCATTAGCTACTTTTTCAACAGATGGGGCACTTATGGCCTTATCCTGTACTCTAAGCATGTTAATTAACAGTTCTAAGGAAGGATTCTTCCCTACACTCAAACCTCTCTCTATGCAGAGATTCCTTGCTCCTTTCCAGCTAAGGTGATCATATGCAAGTTTGGACAGATCAACATTTTGGCCTGTGCCAGACATTTTTTTAGAGAGAGTTAAAGTGATAGTAAAAGATAAAAAGTTTGTCAGAGCTTTTAGAAAGACAGAGAAAAAAACTTTTAAAACTTTTTAGAACTTTTTAGAAAGTTAGAAGTACTTTTCAGCACTTAGAAAAGAGTGAAAAGAGGAAATGCAAAACTTTTTGGCTATGTGTATATACACTGACCTTGTTTTGTATATTTTTCTCTTATGAAAAGTACAATGACAAGAGTGGTAAGTAGTCTCAAAGCACTTATCCCGTCGCTGCTTCCAATGTAGGAGGCTGGACTGGCTTGTAGTGAGTACCAAGGGGTACTTGCACCTTGCACCAGGCCCAGTTATCCCTTATTAGTGTATAGGGTGTCTAGCAGCTTAGGTTGATAGATAATGGTAGCTTAGCAGAGCAGCTTAGGCTGAACTAGGAGACGTGTGAAGCTACTACAGTACCACTTAGTGTCATATGCACAATATCATAAGAAAACACAATACACAGTTATACTAAAAATAAAGGTACTTTATTTTTATGACAATATGCCAAAGTATCTTAGAGTGTACCCTCAGTGAGAGGATAGGAAATATACACAAGATATATATACACAATAGCAAAAATATGCAGTATAGTCTTAGAAAACAGTGCAAACAATGTATAGTTACAATAATATGCAATGGGGAAACATAGGGATAGGGGCAACACAAACCATATACTCCAAAAGTGGAATGCGAACCACGAATGGACCCCAAACCTATGTGACCTTGTAGAGGGTCGCTGGGACTATTAGAAAATAGTGAGAGTTAGCAAAATAACCCTCCCAAGACCCTGAAAAGTGAGTGCAAAGTGCACTAAAGTTCCCCTAAGGACAAAGAAGTCGTGTTAGAGGAATAATGCAGGAAAGACACAAACCAACAATGCAACAACTGTGGATTTCCAATCTAGGGTACCTGTGGAACAAGGGGACCAAGTCCAAAAGTCACAAGCAAGTCGGAGATGGGCAAATGCCCAGGAAATGCCAGCTGCGGGTGCAAAGAAGCTTCTACTGGACAGAAGAAGCTGAGGTTTCTGCAGGAACGAAAAGGGCTAGAGACTTCCCCTTTGGTGGACAAATCCCTCTTGCCGTGGAGAGTTGTGCAGAAGTGTTTTCCCGCCGAAAGAACGCCAACAAGCCTTGCTAGCTGCAAATCGTGCAGTTAGCGTTTTTGGACGCTGCTGAGGCCCAGGAGGAACCAGGAGGTCGCAAATTGGACCAGCAGAGAGAAGGGACGTCGAGCAAGACAAGGAACCCTCTCTGAAGCCGGTAGCACCCGGAGAAGTGCCAGAAACAGGCACTACGAGGATGCGTGAAACGGTGCTCGCCGAAGTTGCACAAAGGAGTCCCACGTCGCCGGAGACCAACTTAGAAAGTCGTGCAATGCAGGTTAGAGTGCCGTGGACCCAGGCTTGGCTGTGCACAAAGGATTTCCGCCGGAAGTGCACAGGGGCCGGAGTAGCTGCAAAAGTCACGGTTCCCAGCAATGCAGCCCAGCGAGGTGAGGCAAGGACTTACCTCCACCAAACTTGGACTGAAGAGTCACTGGACTGTGGGGGTCACTTGGACAGAGTCGCTGGATTCAAGGGACCTCGCTCGTCGTGCTGAGAGGAGACCCAAGGGACCGGTAATGCAGCTTTTTGGTGCCTGCGGTTGCAGGGGGAAGATTCCGTCGACCCACGGGAGATTTCTTCGGAGCTTCTGGTGCAGAGAGGAGGCAGACTACCCCCACAGCATGCACAAGCAGGAAAACAGTCGAGAAGGCGGCAGGATCAGCGTTACAGAGTTGCAGTAGTCGTATTTGCTACTATGTTGCAGGTTTGCAGGCTTCCAGCGCGGTCAGCAGTCGATTCCTTGGCAGAAGGTGAAGAGAGAGATGCAGAGGAACTCAGATGAGCTCTTGCATTCGTTATCTAAAGTTTCCCCAGAGACAGAGACCCTAAATAGCCAGAAAAGAGGGTTTGGCTACCTAGGAGAGAGGATAGGCTACTAACACCTGAAGGAGCCTATCAGAAGGAGTCTCTGACGTCACCTGGTGGCACTGGCCACTCAGAGCAGTCCAGTGTGCCAGCAGCACCTCTGTTTCCAAGATGGCAGAGGTCTGGAGCACACTGGAGGAGCTCTGGACACCTCCCAGGGGAGGTGCAGGTCAGGGGAGTGGTCACTCCCCTTTCCTTTGTCCAGTTTCGCGTCAGAGCAGGGCTAAGGGGTCCCCTGAACCGGTGTAGACTGGCTTATGCAGAATTGGGCACATCTGTGCCCAACAAAGCATTTCCAGAGGCTGGGGGAGGCTACTCCTCCCCTGCCTTCACACCATTTTCCAAAGGGAGAGGGTGTCACACCCTCTCTCAGAGGAAGTTCTTTGTTCTGCCATCCTGGGCCAGGCCTGGCTGGACCCCAGGAGGGCAGATGCCTGTCTGAGGGGTTGGCAGCAGCAGCAGCTGCAGTGAAACCCCAGGAAGGGCAGTTTGGCAGTACCAGGGTCTGTGCTACAGACCACTGGGATCATGGGATTGTGCCAACTATGCCAGGATGGCATAGAGGGGGCAATTCCATGATCATAGACATGTTACATGGCCATATTCGGAGTTACCATTGTGAAGCTACATATAGGTAGTGACCTATATGTAGTGCATGCGTGTAATGGTGTCCCCGCACTCACAAAGTTCAGGGAATTGGCTCTGAACAATGTGGGGGCACCTTGGCTAGTGCCAGGGTGCCCTCACACTAAGTAACTTTGCACCTAACCTTTACCAGGTAAAGGTTAGACATATAGGTGACTTATAAGTTACTTAAGTGCAGTGTAAAATGGCTGTGAAATAACGTGGACGTTATTTCACTCAGGCAGCAGTGGCAGGCCTGTGTAAGAATTGTCAGAGCTCCCTATGGGTGGCAAAAGAAATGCTGCAGCCCATAGGGATCTCCTGGAACCCCAATACCCTGGGTACCTCAGTACCATATACTAGGGAATTATAAGGGTGTTCCAGTAAGCCAATGTAAATTGGTAAAAATGGTCACTAGCCTGTCAGTGACAATTTGGAAAGAAATGAGAGAGCATAACCACTGAGGTTCTGATTAGCAGAGCCTCAGTGAGACAGTTAATCACTACACAGGTAACACATTCAGGCACACTTATGAGCACTGGGGCCCTGGGTTACCAGGGTCCCAGTGACACATACAACTAAAACAACATATATACAGTGAAAAATGGGGGTAACATGCCAGGCAAGATGGTACTTTCCTACACACATCCAACAAGGAAGAACAACAGAAGAAGAAGGACTGCCCTGCTGGACCCCTGGCCTGCACCTGGAACCTGCACTCAGAAGGACTGCACCAGCTGCACACTTGGGCTTCACCACAAGAAGGACTTTGCCTGGCTTCAACTGGTTCAAGGAGGGACTGCCTGTTTGCTACAGGTGAAAAATTGCTATCCAGAGTCCCCTGCACCAACTCCTAAAGAAAGCGACCAGCTGACCACTGTCCAGTGGCCAAAAAGGAGTTTGCGCCAGGTGCATTCTGGGAGTTGTAGTCTGCACCCCCCAAGGACCATCTCAGAACTTCTGGACCCTTGGGGTGAGCTGTAGACCCCAAAAGAACCTTAAAAGGACATCTGGGAGAAGCCCCAGAAGTTTGGAGAAGTTTGGACAACTTTTGCAAAAAAGCTCCATAGAGGGACCGACCCGCCGCGGCAACTCTATCCGGCTTGCCTCAACCGCGACCCGGCCTGATTTGCTGGTTCGTCCCGGTAAAGAAAAACCTCTGAAAAAGAGACTAAGTCCGAAGGTAAAAAGTTGACCGGGACCTTCCAGCCAGCGTATCCGAGGAGGGCTCCATGGACGTCGGATCAAGATCCAGGTTTACCCCGGTCGAAGGATTTTCACCTCGAAAAAACGACTAAGTCCGAAGGTAAAAATCTCCACAGAGGATTGCAGCATTGCGTATCCGGAGAAGGGCTCCAGGAGGTCGGATTGGACTGGCAGGTTTGTCGCGCTGAAGAAAATCTTCAAAAAAAAGACTAAGGCCCGTATTTATACTTTTTTGCGCCGCATTTGCGTCGTTTTTTGACGCAAAAACGGCCCAAACTTGCAAAATACCATTGTATTTTGTAGGTTTGCGCCGTTTTGCGTCAAAAAGCGGCGCAAATGCGGCGCTAAAAAAAGTATAAATACGGGCCTAAGTGTGAAGGTAACATTTTAACCGAGGCCTCCCGCGGCCTGTAGCCGAGCAGGGCTCCATCGCGGTCGGCCTGAAACTTTGACTTTGCCCCGGTCGAGGTGCAACCAGATGACCCGATTGGCGCTTTTTGTTTCTAGGCGCTAAAAAAATAATAATTCTTTAAAAATTCATATCTCCGGTTCCCCTTATCCGATTTTATTAGTTTTGGTGTCATTTTAAAGATAAAAATATAATCCATTTTTATAAATTGGTTTTGGATTTTTAACCTGTTTCCTGTGTTTTATTTAATTACTGTTTTGTGATATTTGAATGCTTTACACTCTGTCTCCTTAGTTAAGCCTTGACGCTCGTTGCCAAGCTACCAAGGGTTGAGCTGGGTTTAATTTACTGAGACCTAACTGGACCTTAGTGGAGGTTAGTGGCCTGTTGCTAAGTGTAGGTACCTACCTGCCCTTACCAATAACCCATTTTCCAACACCAGTACACCCTTCTCAATGGCCATGCTGACTGTTGTTTCCTAACAGTCAGTACGGTTTACCCACCAACATATTTTACTGCTGCCTTTCAACCTTTTACGTACAATTACTCTCTGCATAGAAGCCCTTTTTCTCACCTTAAAAACTGGTGACCTCATTTTCTACATACTCATTGTCCTGTTCTTGCCTGAGCTCTTCTCTTTGTGCTTTCTCCCTAGGCATGAGACTTACCATGGTCTCTTACATCAGGGTCTACCTTGTACCCTGTTGCGCTAACAAGTGACTGACATACTTTCAACCCTCTTTTATACTGTGCCGTTCAGAGGTGAGTTCCCAACTTATGGCATGGTCTTTTCACATAACCACAAATTCCTTACACTGTTGGGCCACACCTGAACATCATAATTTTTCCTCTTTTAGACATACGCATTTGTATTTTTTCAATTCAGTACTCATTTACTCAAATAAGTATGGCAGTCTTCTACTTCCCTTTTAAGTCTTTGCTTTGTTTTTCTTTGCAAAAATGCTCGGTCTCCCGCACTGTGATTCACCACCACCCCTTTTGTTGTTTTCCAGTGCACTAATCCCAGTAACCTTGACTGGGCTAGATTAAACTCACCTTAGACTTATCTAACTACACTGTTATGCGGTGGGCACATACAGTGCTGTTTTCTTGCTTGCACACTTTTCACTGGTTGGATTGCTCTGTCACTAACCACCCTGCATGCTTCACAATCGTTTGGCTCCTTTTATTTTGATGTAAAGGTGCTTTACCACTGTACCCTACTTGGGATGGATGCATGCTCAACCAGCAGACCATACACTGTTGACCTCAATGTTATCATCCTCAAAACCTGCATACAAGCTTTGGCAATCATATCTCTGTATAGCTTGCAGCCTTGAAAAAGTCACCTGTTGTGATGAAACATGTGTTGGTTGTGATTGTGGAACGATGCTCATCCTATTACTATGATGTCCATGTCTACAAATAAATGGAACCTACTACAATTAACTCATCTGGATGACATGTTAATTACAAACCTTTTTGAGTGTTGCAGTATCTTTGTAATACACAAAGGGAAACAGACGTTTGCTCATAGTCAAACGTATCAGTAGTTATGCCATTATCCATGTAACAGTGTTGATGTCATGCAAAGCGCTCAACTACAGCCCAGCGAGATCACGCTGCCTACGAAATAAAGAGAAAAAGTAGTCCACAAACCTTACCGACAACATGGAGTCACGCATGTTTTCAGCAGTTGGCCGGGGCTCTCGAGGCGGGCTAAACACAAGAAAAGGCATGACGTATTCATGCCTTTCATTAATTAAATCAAGTGAATTTTAAAAGGCAATCCCATGAACCAACCAACCTGATGGCGTGGTTAGAAGCCCATAGAGAGATTACAATAGGGACAGAGTGCTTTGCGCTCTCAACCCTAAAAACACCTACTGCAGAGTTCCTTGTATGTCCAGCTTTCAGGCAGCAAGAAAATGTTGAGATAACGCTTGTGATTAATGTCCCTGCTGGAGAGAGATGCCCTAAAGTAGAGCAGAGGGTTAATATGTCTGCTGCAAAGAGCAGGTAGTGTGCAGATCACATACTTGTATCTTATGTGGCGAGCTGAGTGGATTACTGCTATTATCCCAGAAGCTTTTTTGTTGCTGTAGCTCATAAGACATAAATATATTTACAATTTAAAATAGAACAGTGACTGTTCGGAACTGTCATCAAAGAGCTGCTTGCAAAGTGCACTAAAAAGGTTAGGACGTTATGTGCTTTTTCCCCAGTCTTTGATTCTCTATTTCTAATGTTGCTAAAAGAGTTTGTTTGGGTAGCTATACATTCTTGTTGGTAAAGCCAGCCCTTAACAGATCTTTAAAACAAATGAAATGTATGTGTGAGAGGGGCTATGAAGAGATAAGGGGCACTTTTGCCTATCATAGTGAGGGAAACTGAGGAGGAGGTCATGGGGGGGAGTGTGGTACCAAAACTGATTGTCATACTGGGCTTCACCAGTGCTAAAGCCCGCTCTAATAGCAGTGCTACCCAAAATATCAACGTAACTTACTTAGACATAACCCATTACCCAGTTTGTGTTGACTTTTTTAAGAAAAGACATAAAAAGGGTTAGGACAAAAACACAATGGACACCTAACTATTATGTAATAATCTCAAAGTGTGTGACAGATGCTTCCCGTCAATGGAAATGAAGCGAATGTTAGCTAATGACTGGGCTACAGGAACTCAGTTTATCTGTGCAGCAAATGGTTCTTTGTATGTTATTATTATAATTTATGACGTGCAAAGCAAAGACAAGAAAGCCCACCAAAAGACATATACATACTAAACTAGAAATCAAAATATACAAAAGAAAAACATAAGAAAGACTATTGATCTAATAATGGCACATCTGTGCATTGTATTAGGGGTCAGTAATTTGCCAATGCACTTGGGCCTTTCATGCTTTTTTGGTTCATACTCAAATTATAAATTCATGGTCCCTGGCGTATTTTAAATAGGCCTGGACGGAGTGCATGGAGCCGCGCTACCCGGGACTCCACAAAGTGGTTAAAAAACTTTGTCATGCTATGCTGAGCTCCCTGTGGGGGTGGAGTTCTGTGTAGTGCCCGTTTGCTTTGCGTTTGATGGCAAACGCAACAAGAAGTACATACTTGCATTGAAAATCATGCATGAATGGCACCACCTGGTTTGCAAGGGCGTGGCCTATTTGTTTTTCACTGGTTATGGTGCTGGGCCTAATTTTTTCATCCCTTTTTATCTTTGTAACCCTCCAAATCAATGCACCCCTCTTTTTTTTGTTATTTCATTGCCATCTTTTTTTCTGAATCTGTAGTTTAATGTTTCTAAAATGTTTCTTGTATTTTTTCATGACTTTTTGTATTTTTATTTATTTTTCCCTTATTTTCTTCCTTTCTTCCTTCCACTCTTCTTTCCTTCTCTTCTTTACCCCACCCAGCACCATGGCAGAGCAGGGACGCAGCAGCCTTGTGCCAGCGGCACCTTCGAGGTTGCAGCCTTGGCCCATCTTTAGTGAGGAGGAGGTGGCAGCACTAGTTCTTTTTGTGCAACACCACCTCCCCTATATGCTGGAGCAGGCGGTAGGCCTGGGAGTGGTTACATCCTTCAGGAGTATCAACTACTTTGGGGGATGGTGTGCGGGTTGGTTTGTTGCCACACTGGGGCCAGCACACCCATCAGCAGTAAAGCACTGTTGGGTAGACATAATCAACTGGGAACAGGACCTTCTGGGCATCGAGGTGTTGGGGCTTGGTGAGTAATAGTTACTTATTGTTGTGTGTGTTGTTCTAAAATGAATTTTTTTTCCTAATTGCAGTGCTGACTCTCAAAGGTAAGTTAAGGTTACGTTTATTTAATATATGATGCAGTTTGAGGTAGCAAGGTGAGTCAGCGGTGGCACTTTCTAATTGTACTCATGTGGGTGCATATTTCGGCTGATTATTTAAGAACTCATGTAGACAGAGACTCCTCCTGTCACCAGTCGTTAAGAAAAATAAGATAGTAGTAGTAGTAATAAGTACCTTCAGTGAGTTAGCATTCTCTTCTCTGAGCCTTTCTTTATGTAGCTTATGCAGTCCCTCCCAATCGCAATCTTCGGTGAATGTGTAGTATGATATCATCATAGTATTATGTATCCATGGTGCGCCAACGTGGGGGGAAAAGATAGGAGTGCGCGCCATATCTGTTGTAGATAAGGCATATTCCTGCCCTCTCCTTGTGACACAGGGCAGCACTTCAAGAAGACTTGAGGTGCTGTCCTGCGTCAAATGTGTGTCAATATGGCCTGTAATTTAGGACATTTTGGAGTGGGGATTAGTTGCAGGAATCAGGGAAGTAAAAGTAATAGGTCAACTCGAGTGGAGTCCATTATACCAAGCAAACTGATTTAGAAAAGTACAATGCTACTGTGTTTGCCTTTCTGGAGATTAAGTGTAACACTAATCTTTATTTATCCTGATTTATTTCTCACCTTAGCACTCAACGGGCAGAAGAGGACAACATTGTTGGTGGCTCCAGGAAATGGGGGGGGGTTGTTAGTGCCACCACTAGTGCAGAGGCTGGTGGATCTGCTTGCCCCGGTAAGTCTTCTGATTATATTATTAAATATTTCCCTAAATTTATTTTTCACCTCTCCTCGGCTGAAATAATTTATCTTTTAGTTTTACTGTGCCTGTCTACCTTTTTTGTGCTTATTTTTGTTCTATGTAAGATTTGTTAATTTCTTGTTAACCCTGCTTTTATCTATTTTACACGTTTCTTCTGTACCTGACTTCCTCCTGTCTGCACTAGCTTTCTTCTGCTTTGTTACTAAGCTTAGCTTTTCCTTCTCCCCTTATATATCTTGCAGACTGGTACTTAATGCTAAGAGGACAGCATTTTAGAACAGGTGCTCTACTGACAAGATTGCATACCCAACTCAGCTTTTCTTCGCATGTTTGTGAAGGTTTTCTTTGTCTTGCTCATGCTCATTGTATTTGCCAACCACGACCTCAACATAGGTTCTTCTGGATTAACCAAAGTATTTCACCTCTTTATTGTGCTTCAGCAACTTTCCTCTGTCCCTCCATTATGAAACATTTGCGGTCTACATTGCTTCTCTAACAACTGACAAAATTCCTAAAGTGAATGATAGAAGAAGATAAAACTGTAACAATAGATTGTGGTTGTATTTACTTTGTTGGAACTAAATTGTGTAACGTTTAGTCCAGCCGCTCCAACCACAGGTGCCAGGACCACTGGCAGCACCAGTGCACCAGATGCAACAGCGGTCAGTGGGGCAGAACCAGTGGCAGCAGGGATGCGCCCTGGTAAGTCATATTGCTCTTGCTCATTGACAATTACTAATATACTCACTACAAGGGCACCACTTGTGAAGCCCCTGGTTTAGCAGCTGCACCGGGGTTGAGTTCTTAATGGCCTCTTCTCTATGCAAATCAGCAGAGAAAAGCTCACAATGAATGGATGTTACAAATGACTGCTTAATGAAAAAGCAAACAAAGGATGGCCGGCTAAATGAAAACATGGGTAAAATGGTATATGGGTGAAAGGATGTGTGGGTGAAAGGAAAATATGTGTAGGTGAATAATAGGAGATGCATGGGTAGGTGAAGTTAGATGAAAGGTGTGAAAGGGGTGAAGAGTGGATGGGGAAAAGCTGATGCTTGGATGAGGAATTGGTGAAAACAGGGAGCTTGAAAGGATGGGTACTGGAGAGGAGAGTCTATGGATAGGCGGGTGGATAAATATGGATAGCTGCATTGGAACAGTGAAAGAATGGACAAGAGCATGTAAGCTTCAATCAAATGGTGGGTATCAAAGCAGGGTAAACAGAATAGATGAAAGAAAATGATTGTATAATTGCTTGCATCAAGGCATAAGGGAGATGTTGTGAAGAGGAATATGTCTGCTGTTCACCTAAGTCACTTGGTTTGCATGGTTATCAAAGCTTTGGTTCAAATGGGGGTATTTTTATTTTCTGTCTTCTCCTTTAACTCACTGTAGTTGAAGCAAGGCAGATATGTATACTCCCACCCATCATCATACCTTGCATCCCATTAGTCACCAATGCTACTATGATGTAACTGCAGCATGGCAGTTTACAGTAGTATTTTCTGTGCATTATGTGCATCTGCTTCAGTTAATGCAGCATTTACAAAGTTGTCAATGTATTGCAAACTTAAAGTATGTTTTGCTTCCACCCCAGTGCCCACTCTGTCACCTCTTAGCACTTCAGACCTTTATTCTTTCCAAAGTTCTTTCCAAAGTTCTGTCCCAGCCTCCCCAACAAAATTTAAAAAAATCCTTTTTGCATGTACCACATTTATGTATAATTTAATATTTCATGGCTTCCATAATGGACTCATGCCAGTCCAAATTTTACCCTTTTGACATTCGTGAACTATAGTGAGGCATGTGTGGGTAATGGCCATGTGACTCTTCGTAATCAACCACATCAAATTTCAATGGCCCTATGGGACCAGCAATTTACTGCTACTGTGTCATTCTACGGTTTGTAATTTGTAATTTTTCTTTTTCTTTTTCTTTCCAGCCATAGCTACTCCTGGTGGACATCATCCATTGCACCAGGAGATTGCAACTCGGCTGTGGCAGCAGAATCTTGAGAGGATCCTGAAAGATTATCGGCAGCTAGTGGCCCTTCAGGAGGAGGAGGATGAGGCTGAGGCTGCCGTGGTGACTGGCACCGGCCCTAGCTTCTCCAACCAGCCACAAGCACCTCCAGCCTCTCAGCAACACCACCATCGCATCCACCAGCTGACATCAGCCCGTCTGAGTTCCACCACTACTGCCCCACCTCATGCTCAGACTGCATTTTCCAGTAGTGCATCCTCCAACACCTTGTTCTGACTCTTTTTTACATTTTTTGTTTCGATGGGAGAAACACTCCGTTGTGGGTGGAGAGAGTGGGGAGCGAGTTGGGAAAGAGTTTTTGAACATTTCATATTGGACTTTTTGAGGACAGGGCTATTTGGTTGAGCCGAGGGATGGGTCTGTTGTGGTTGGAAAAGGTGGGTTTTCATATTTGTTTAAACTAAAGAGGACAATTTATTTTACTCCATTTATGCTTTAAATGTTTATTTTGGTGTTTAAGTTTGGACTGCTGTCTTTTAGTGTAGCTTATTTTCTAAATCTTCTAAAAAATGAGTATCACATTTACTTATACCCTTTTTCAATTGCCCACTGCAAGTATATTGACCACTAGGGAGTGATTCCCATTGCCTATTTTACCTACAAAAAACCTAGATACATAAAGTCAAGTAAGAAAATATCTTCTTTAGTAGGGGTTAATTACGAACTAAAGGAGTTAACCTCAATCCATAGTTCAACGCTTACCTGAATGGATGAAGCAAGGGTGTCTTCTTACTTTTGGGATTTTCAAAAGATGGCATCTTAAGGGGGTGGTAGGTAGAATGTAGTAGTAGTAGCAGGCTAGCATGCTAACAGAGAAAACAGAACTTCACAGAACTTTTCTTTTCCCTATGCAAACTCCAACCACAGGATTAATCAAAGGCTTAATCAAAGGGTTATCCATCACTGTCAACTCGATTGAAAGAAAGCAGGGTGAGTGGGTCATCATCATATTATCATAACTTTAGGAAGACTGAGACCCGACTATCACAAAGACAGTATATGACGCAAAGCAAAGAAGACCTGATATGATAATAAAATTCATCAATATCAATTTCTTCTGAGCAGTGGTGGGGAGCTATAGTATAAAACTAAACAAAATGAAATCACGGAGTCAGGGGAAGTGGGCTCAGACTTAAATATTTGGACCAGGTTAAACGTTCACGGAACACACACACAAAGCATGAGTAAAGACGTTGAGGGGGCCGGGATGGAATATTGCTCAGGGAACAGAAGGTAGAAGGTCATGCAGTGAGTATGTGTTGCTTTCAACACATCTGCCCCAGCAAGTGTGTGATTCATTTATGGTATAAAATTAGGTCACACCTCACTAAATCACACAGCCTGGGGGAAGACGGTTAGGGGCTCAATGAATGGATAGGAAAGGGGATTTGGGGAAAGGTGTGACAAAGACAAACACTACACAAAAGAAGCCACAAAAATATTAATTGGGGCGCTGAGCAGCATACCATCATCAATCTGTTGTGGAAGGAAACAAAGGGATAAGTAGGTATGACACAGTTCTTTAAATTAATTGGAAACTGTTCCAGAAAGACCCCATATAGTATCTACTATGTGTTATGTCTTCTAGTTTGAAATATGGAAGATTTAATGTAACCCACTCAGTTCTAATAATTATGAGTGTTAAAAGGAAAATGATACTGTTTTGCCAAATTAGGTGATGCATCTCTGTTAGACCTGGCAGCTCTTGGCATGTTTTCCCTGTACTTTTTGCTTCTGACCTCCTGTTTTTAGACCCTGTGCAATAATTTGTTTTTGCTGGTTTTGATACTCTACCACTGCTAACCAGCGCTAAAGTGCAAGTGCTCTCTGTCTAAATTATATTGGTGACTGGTTATCCCTGATTGGCATATCTTATTTATTAGTAAGTTCCTAGTAAAGTGCACTTGAGGTGCCCAGGGCCTGTAAATCAAATGCTACTAGTGGTCCTGCAGCACTGATGGGCTACCCACGTGAGTAGCCCTGCAAAAAAGTCTCAAACCTGCCACTGCAGTGTCTGTGTGTGCAGTCTTGCACTGCCAATTCGACCTGGTAAGTGTCCCCACTTGCAAGGACCAAACCTTCCCTTTTACTACATGTAAGTAACCCCTACGGTAGGCCCTAGGTAGCCCAATGGGGAGGGTGCAGTGGATTTAAGAGGTAGGACATGTACTAATGTATTCTATATGCGCTGATAGTGAAATACTGCCAAATTTGTTTTTCACTATGGCAAGGCCTATCTCTGCCATAGGTTAACACGGGGATTGCCTTTAAATATCTTTTAAGTGCAGTTTCCCATTGGGAGCAGATTTAGGTTTGGAGTTTGGAGTCTCTGAACTCACAATTTAAAAATACACCTTTTGGTAAAGTTGGTTTTTAAATTGTCTGTTTGAAAATGCCACTTTTAGAAAGTGGGCATTTTCTTGCTTAATTATTCTGTGCCTCTGCCTGCTTGTGGAATCCACGTCTGGGTCAGACTGACAGTTGGGCTGTTTGTGAATTCCACCTAGACAGTGACACAAAGGGAGCTGAGGTGTGCCCTGCATATCATGATGAGTCTCCTGGGCTAGAGTGGGGATGGAGGAGCTGATACCTGCACCTAAAAGGGCTGTGCCTGTCTTCACACAATGCAGTCTCCAACCCCTGTTTGTGTGTGTACCAGGCCTGGGCAAGGCAGGATCTTGTAAACAATGGAGAGTTTCCTTTGAAGTTTGCCTACTACAAAGGCAGAAATGAGTATAAGTAGTGGACCCAAAACCCCAGACTTTTAGGTTACTTCTGGATCAAGAGAAACCTCTGCCAAGGAGAAGAGCTTGATGTTTGAGGAGGACCTGCCACTTTGCCTGTTGCTTTGCCGTGCTGGTCTGATGCTCCTGCTTCTGCCTTAAAAGGGAAAGGTCTGGACTTTCTTTCTGAAATCCTTCTTGTGAAGTTTCTCCAAGGGCTTGGACTGAGCTAACCTCCTGTTCAGAAGTCTCAGGGACAGCAAAAACTTCACTTACAAGCCTCTGGGGTTCACCTGCTGTGAATCCTAACACACCAGGTGGTGCCTATTCCAGTCTCTGGGTCCCTGGGAGTGAAAGCTGGTTTAAAACCAAGAATACCCAAGTGCACCAACTCAGGACGATGGCAGGACCGACTCTGTTGCCTGACTCCACAACACCACCTGCACCTGAAGCCGTGGTCCCCACTGGTGTGCAACATCCTTGATTTGACTCTGCAGGCCAGATGCCGACACAGCTCTGCTGACGTCCCGCGACTTCATGAATCCAGAGTGCTGTGTCACTGACATCTGTGACACCCAACTCGCTCACCGCGTCTTGACCCGCTGGATTCATCGACTCCACCAGAGTGCAAGGAACCGACGCTTCGCACCGACACCACATCACCTTCCTACTCTGCAGTAAGGAACCTACACCTCACCGCATCCAGCGATGCCTCACCTCCTCGACTCCGTGCACAGGCTTGTTTCTTCATTACCAAAGGTACTGTAATTGGGGGTCCGTGCGACTCCATGACTGGAGCCATTAGCGTCGGATTGTTGAGAACAACGCCGCAACAACATAAAATTGAAGCTTTTGTGTTTCTAAGAGCTATATTGAAGTTTAATTTATGAAAATTCATAAGTTTGCTTGTGTTTGTACAATTTGTGTTGTTTTGGTCTTGTTTCACTCAGCTAAATAGTAGCTATATTTCTAAACTGGTGTTGAGATATTATGTGATGTTACACATTGCCTCTGAGATAAGCCTGTCTGCTTGTGCCAAGCTACCAATGGGGTGAGCAGGGGCTATTTTGGTGTGTATCTCCCTTACCCTAACTAGAGGTAAGACAGAGTGCAAACTGACTGCCAACCAAAGACCCCATTTCTGACAATCTCCATTCTTTTTGGAATGTCCGTCACTCTGGTACTTGTCTGAACCTTCCCCGTAGGTAAGGTGGAGTCTTGAGCTTTCCAAGTTTTCTTTGTGCAGGAGAGAAGTAGGAAAAGTCCTGTGTATTGAAAACAAAAACCTATAGCTATATTATAAAGGAAAAAGACAAGGTAAGGTTCATGAGGAGCCAGGAGTGTACCAAGGCAGAGCAAGAACATAAGAGGAGTTTCATGTTTGAGCTGGCAATGATGCAAACACATACTCAGCAGCATTTCCAAATCAACGCACCTATCTCCAGTTCACAGAGCTGAGTGAGTACTAGGCCCCAGAGTCTTTTCCATCATCATGGGTTCTCATTGAAGACAAAAACATTCTCCTTTCTACCTGTTGAGGTAGTTCCGCCCTGATTCCTTCCATCTTTCTCCCAGTTCCAAACCTAGCAAGGTAGACCTGTGAAGTGCACTGCTGTTGAAGAACACATAGAGAAACAGAACTGGAGTTTTATTTTGTGTAGATTTTTGTTTGGTAACTAAAGTGGCTTGGTTGTAATGAGGAACCAGAAAAAGGAGTAGACCCTGAAGATAAATTTCACTACTTTTGAAAGGTAAATCATTTGCAGGAACAAATGAGCACCCATCAGTCCCCAAACATTGCAAATCATCAGAAACAAGTTTACAAATTTGTTGAACTCCCTCACTGTCGGCCACCACATACATCAGTCATCACTTACAAATTCACAATCACATTACTGTAGATATATATATCACCACTCATTGGTGCAATAGTTGCTTAGTTGCCTCTTCCAATCCTAGTATGGTGGTTGAACACAATACCTCCTCTTTAATTGTAACCACACATTGGAATTAGGCTTTATCATTGGCAGTCTTTTACTCAACGATCTACTTGTTCATCCCTGCTAGGTGATGTAAAAATAAGAGAGGCAATGGCATGTGAGGGAGGCTGGCATCATCTCCAATGTCCTGAAGGATATGTGGGGGCTTCTTCACTGCATACGGGTCCAATTCCTATCTAGGTTTATATGAGACTATAAAATCAATGGTAGGGCAGCATAAATTGGCAAAAACATAATCTTTAACAAGCATATTTTACTTTTTTTTTGCAAAGGAAGAAAGAGAAAAAGAAGCTGAATGCGAAATAATTAAAAGGTTCTATGATGGCACTGGCATATTCAATCTGGGAAGTGCAGTTCACCCTTGAACCCATACACTAATGGATTTTGATCCACATACACCTCGTTTGGGTAATCCAGATACTCCTGGAACATCCTCTGAATGGTCAGTGGTGCTGCCTTCTGCTAGACCACTTTTTTCTTCATCTCTGCACTGGACTTAAGACCTGCCACTTGAAACTAAGCCAAAGCAGAGGTTGAGTCCGATGCGTCTGTTGCTGTAGATGCTGGGTTTCTTTTTGGTGGGGTTGGCAGATGTGAGACAAGATTGCCCTCTCTGGAAATTGAAGGTGGCACTCCAGAACTGCATAGTGAGATTCTAGGTGTGTCGTTCTTATTCCAGCTCTCCTGCTTGCTCAACAATCCACTTCTTGTATTGCGAAACATCCACCTTCAGAAAAAAGAATGATAACAGAAATATATTTGTTTTAGCGTAGATCAAGTTGGCTGGCACTAATGTTGAGATGATGTCATTTTGCATTCTTGCATTACCAGTCAAGCAATAGCTTATGCTATTAACTAAGGCATGCACTTCTGTTTTTTTGTTTGCACCCCAGAATGCGAACCTTTCAGACACCTTCCTTAGCTGCTCCTGTAGCTGATGCAAAAACAGGATAGCTTTGCCCATTGTACTGTCCTCCTTGCTAACTTCCCACATGAAAACCTGAAATGGGAACAACATCTGTGTGAGTCATTTGACTAGGCCCCATTTGTCCGCATCCATGATCATAGCTTTCCCAGGTGCATCAGCTCCTCTTTGAATGACATTGTCATTGATGTGTTTGTACTGCTCAAACAGAAATTGCAACATATAATAGGAATGTTTTGGCACCTCCTGTATCAGGGTTTTAACTGGCTCTCTGTTATCTCACTGAATAATCTGCAACTGTTTCTGGGCTTTAAAAGAATGACTAAAATGAGTACAGATGCATCTGCAGGTGGTCAGTATGTTGTTGACTATGTCTTCTTTTTTAAGAAAGTCTTGCACAAACAAATTTATGCAGTGCACCACCGTCTGCCATGGCCTTGACTATGTTACTGCCATTGTCTATTTATTTGTCAAATCAAACTCAAAGACTTCTACTGTTGCATACTACCAAACGCTATTAAAAGTGTCTTCGGGCCAAGACCTGTAGATAGCTTTTGATGTATCCCCAGAAAAGAGATCCCATGTGCAGTGATGTACATGAATTCAGGTGCCTGATGGTGGGGTTGGTAGATGTGAGACAAGACTGCCCTCTCTGGAAATTGAAAGTGGCACTCCAGAACTGCATAGTGAGATTCAAGGTGTGTCGTTCTTATTCCAGCTCTACTGCTTGCTCAACAATCCACCTCTTGTATTCGAAACATCCCCTTCAGAAAAAAGAATGTTAACAGAAATATATTTGTTTTAGCGTAGATCAAGTTGGCTGGCACTAATGTTGAGCTGATGTCATTTTGCATTCTTGCATTACCAGTCAAGCAATAGTTTATGCTATTAACTAAGGCATGCACTTCTGGGTTTTCGTTTGCACCCCAGAATGCAAACCTTTCAGACACCTTCCTTAGCTGCTCCTGTAGCTGATGCAAAAACAGGATAGCTTTGCCCATTGTACTATCCTCCTTGCTAACTTCCCACGTGAAAACCTGAAAAGGGTAACAGCATCTGTGTGAGTCATTTGACTAGGCCCCATTTGTCCAATCCATGGTCATAGCTTTCCCAGTTGCATCAGCTCCTCTTTGAATGACATTCTCATTGATATGTTTGTACTGCTCAAACAGAAATTGCAACATATAATAGGAATGTTTTGGCACCTCCTGTATCAGGGTTTTAACTGGCTCTCTGTTATCTCGCTGAATAATCTGCAACTGTTTCTGGGCTTTAAAAGAATGGCTAAAATGAGTACAGATGCATCTGCAGGTGGTCAGTATGTTGTTGACTATTGGGGGTCATTCTGACCTCGGCGGTAAAAGGCGCTTACCGCCGGTCAGAAGACCGCCATAACACCGCCGCGGCCGCGGTAAACCACCACGGTCATTCTGACCCGCAACTGGCAAACCGCCAAAAACCCGACATCCACAAAAGTCCGCCACACCAACGGCCAGCGAAAAACTGGCGATGACCAAACCTCCACCGTCACGCCAACAGAAATACGCCCATGCCATTCCGACCCACGAATCCACGCGGCGGTCTTTCAACCGCGGTACACACCGCCGCGGTCAAAATACACACACCCTTACAAAACACAACCACATTGGACAATTTGAAATACACACACCTGATACACATACAAACAACACACCCACACACCCAATACAATATAAAACACACACCCATATCACCCACAAACCCCTACGACAAAAAAAACGACAGAAAGCCAGAGATAGACTGCACTGCTTAGACAACACCATCACACAGAGGCAAACCATACCATCACCCACATAATATCCACGCACAAAACACCACACATCACCACACTCACCACACTCTTCAACACATACACCACCCCACACCTCATCCACACCACCCCATGGCACCCCAAAGACACCCCCGGTTTTCAGACGCTGAACTCCGGGTCATGGTGGAGGAAATAGTTCGGGTTTTCAGACGCTGAACTCCGGGTCATGGTGGAGGAAATAGTTTGGGTAGAGCCCCAGCTCTTCGGGACACAGGTGCAGCACACCAGCATTGCCAGGAAGATAGGCTATGGCAAAGGATAGTCGACAGGGTCAACGCTGTGGGACAGCATTCACGAAATCGGGATCAGGAAGCGGTGGAACGATCTACGGGGGAAGGTGCGTTCCATTGTATCAAGGCACAACATCGCGGTGCAGAAGACTGGCGGCGGGCCCCCACCTACTCCCCCAGAATTTACAGCATGGGAGGAGGAAGTCTTGCACATCCTGCATCCTGATGGCCTCGCAGGAGTATCTGGAGGAATGGACTCTGGTAAGTCAAATCTTAACTACTTCTTTCCACCCCCACCCCACCTGCATCCCAAATCATACCTCCACCCTCACCCCCACCCCCATCACACCCACTCCCTGCAAATGTCTCACCATCACAACCCACCCATCCCAACACCTAGCCCTGCATGCATCCACAAAGCATGGACACCCATCACCAAAGCATGCCCACTGCACATACAAATCTCCCCCACAAGCCACCCTCACAAAAGCCCCCACACAGGAATGCCAGCCCTGGGGTACACGGGCACCCACCCATTGACCGATATGGCACACACTGAAGCAATAACCATACCTCTATACCCCTGCAGGACCCGAACGCCACCACACCGCCCAGGAGGGTCCAGAAATGTCCATCCCACCCCCAGAAATGGCCACCAGTGATGACAGCAGCTCTGTCTCCCTGGACCCAGATGACCAGCCCGGACCATCGGGGACCTCGGGACAGTCGGTTCCCCTCACACAGCCACTGGCCACAGCAGACCCAACCCCCTCTGGGAACACCAGCACAGCTCCCACCCAGCGGGCCCATGCCTCTGTCTCCAGGACACGTCAATCAGCGGTGTGTCCACCACTACAGGGCACCCAGGTTAACCCACCACCCCAACAACAACAGGGACCTGGGGGCAGTGGTAGTGGGCACACGGTCCAGGGGACGGAGGCCCAGGGAAACAGGGGAACTGGGAGGGCTGCTGTGCGACAGGGGGGGGACAGGCCCAGGGAACCCACTCTCCACGAGGCCCTCTCCTCCATCATGGGAGCATACCACCACTCCCAGGAGACGATGGCGACGGTACTGGCCAGGTTCCAGGAGATCCAGGTCATGCAGGAGCAACAGTACATGGGGTTCAGGGAAGAACTTAGAAGCATCAGTTCCGCAATGGGCACCATTGTAGGGGCACTCAACCAGATTGTCACCACATTGCGGGACCATGTGGCACCACAAAGGGCCCCTGTCACTAGCATGGACCAAGAACAGGCAACCACCTCCGCCTGCGCTAGTGGACAGGAGGCCCCCACACAACAACAGGCCACCAGAACCCCACCTCCTGCAGAAGAAGAACCACCCCGCAAGCGGGGCCTGAGATCTCGTAAGAAGACAGAGTAGGATGCCAAGACCCCCGCCAGCAAAGGATACCCCCTGATGTCATCCCACTGTCCCACATTGTCACCCTGTCCAACCTTTAACTGCCCCTGCTCCACCTTCCACAGGCATATGGACAATGCACCTGTGAGACTGAAAAGCTGGACTCTGCCATGGACATTCCTCCACCATCACCCATCACCGATTTTCCATCCATGTCCCTAAATGCAGCACTTTAATAAAAACACTTTTTGCACAAAAACAATCTGGAGTCTGCCTGTATTGTGAACAAATGTATTAAACATAACGCTGCCAAAATGTCCAGTTACACAGTGATGAGAACGTACCACTGTCACACAGCTGTAGTCCATGGGTAAACCAAGCAGAGGTCACGCAGTGGGGGCCACATCTCTGAAATTTGAAGGGAAAGTCACAACTCAGTTAACATAGACTGGGGGAATAGGACAGACAGTGGAGAGACAGGAGACTGTAAGTAATTGTAAAATGCCGGTGTTGATTCTTACCTGTGTGTTATTGAAAATACTGTAGTATCACTCTGTCCCTGTTGTCTGAGTCGTCCTCTTCGTCTTCCTCCTCTTCACTCTCCACAGGTTCCACAGGTTCCACCGCTGCCACAACACCACCATCTGGACCATCCTCCTGCAGGAAAGGCACCTGGCGTCGCAAAGCCAGGTTGTGAAGCATACACCAGGCCACGATGATATGACACACCTTCTTTGGTGAGTACATTAGGGATCCACCTGTCATATGCAGGCACCTAAACCTGGCCTTCAGGAGGCCGAAGGTCTGCTCGATCACCCTCCTAGTACGCCCATGGGCCTCATTGTACCGTTCCTCTGCCCTTGTCCTGGGATTCCTTACTGGGGTCAGTAGCCAGGACAGGTTGGGGTAACCAGAGTCACCAATTAGCCACACACGGTGTCTCTGTAGCTGTTCCATCACATAAGGGATGCTGCTATTTCGCATGATGTACGCGTCATGCACTGACCCAGGGAACTTGGCATTTATCTGGGAGATGTACTGGTCTGCCAAACAGACCACCTGGACATTCATCAAATGATAACTTTTTCTGTTCCTGTACACCTGTTCACTTCCTCTGGGGGGTACCAAAGCCACATGGGTCCAATCAATGGCACCAATGATGATGGGAATATGACCAAGGGCATAGAAATCACCCTTCACTGTAGCCAAATCGACCACCTCAGGGAAAACAATGTAGCTCCGCATGTATTTCATCAGGGCAGACAACACTCTGGACAAAACCTTAGAAAACATAGGCTGAGACATCCCAGATGAAATGGCCACTGTTGTTTGGAATGATCCACTTGCCAAAAAATGGAGTACTGACAGAACCTGCACTAGAGGGGGAATCCCTGTGGGTTGGCGGATGGGTGATATCAGGTCTGGCTCCAGCTGGGCACACAGTTTATTAATGGTGGCTCGGTCAAGTCTGTATGTGAGTATGACATGTCGTTCTTCCATTGTCGACAGGTCCACCAGCGGTCTGTACACGGGAACAGTCCTCCATCTCCTCGCAAGTCCCAGCGGACGGTGCCTAGGAAGGACAACATGGAGCACAGAGTCAAGCAACCCACAGGTACGTTCATACAGCTTGCACAGTACACGATTATCTATGCATTGAATGGCTTGTATGAGTGGCAATGCAAGGCCTAGGCCTGTGTGACGCAGTAGAAATTAAGCCATGTGGGCCCTTGAAATGGCAGCTGCCTGACCTGTGAAGTGTGACAATGGGATGTGAGGTCAATGCGCTGGCGTGGCACACCGTGGCGGTAGGCGGTCGAAGACCGCAGTGCTAAGCCACATTGGTTAACATTGAACCCTATGGGTTTCAGGAGCCAATGAGGAAGTGCGCCGGCGGTCGTGGTACGCACCGCCGCGGTACGCACCGCCGCGGCCGTGACCGCCATTTTCTATCTGCTTAATCACTCGAGACCTGATCATCCACCTATACTGCAAGTGCTGCTGTGACCTCGGTCTGGAAGAGACAATGGCTGCTGCGACTGGGGAAAGGGCCCCTGCCTTCACTTCAGAAGAGTTGGAGACACTCGTGGATGGGTTCCTCCCCCAGTATGCGCTACTCTACGGTCCTCCAGACCAACAGGTAAGTACACTGGGACCATGTTTTGTGGGCAATGCCTGGGTTGAGTGGGGTGAATGAAAGATGGTGGGGAGGTGAGCGAATGAGGCATGCATCGCACGACAGATGAGAGCATGTGCCATATGGCAAGGTTGGGGAGGGGGGGCCACTCACATCGACCATGCAGAAAAGTGATGATATTTCTTTTCCCACCCTGTACATGTCACACAGGTCAGCGCCCATCAGAAGATCGACATTTGACGTGCCATCGCCAAGGACGTCCGGGCCCTGGGGGTCCACAACAGACGGGGCACCCACTGCCGCAAGAGGTGGGAGGACATCCGCCGTGGGAGCAGAAAGACCGCGGAGGCTCTGCTGGGGATGGCCTCCCAACCTAGGAGGGGTGCCACACGGCAATTGACCCCCCTGATGTCCCGGATCCTGGCGGTGGCCTACCCCGATTTGGATGGGCGCGTGAGGACATCACAGCAGACACAAGGGGGAGAGTATCAGCACATTCTGCTATATTAGCGCACAGTGGAGGTGTCTGGGTGGGGGAGGAGGGCTGTGGCTATCTCTAGGCCAGGGTGGTTTCTGTAGGCTAGGCCCCTCCGTAAGGCATGGCCCTGTGCCCCCGCCCCCCACCTCTGTAGGGTGCTAAGTACAGCTATCCATGGCCCGGGCTCACCTAGGTGTGCATTTCTCGTCCATAGACTTGTAGGCCAAGTCACAATAATTGAGTAGTGTACCCCGAGTGCGCGGCGTAGTGCAGGGGGCTTCTGTGTCTGTCCTTTCCGCCAACGGTGTCGCCAATGCATGCACTCAACATGTCTTTCTTTCTCCCCCCCCTTTTTTTTGGTCTTCCTGTTCATGTGTGCATTAGCATCATCAGGCGGAGGAGAAGTGGCATCGGCGCACGAGGGAGCTGCATCTCACATGGCCCCGGAGGGCCATGCAACCGACTCCGAGTTCACCAGTGAGACGGAGGGCGAGGGGAGCTCCACAACGGGGACCCGTGGAGACATCAGCGACACAGACACGTCCTCGGAAGGGAGCTCCCTTGTGGTGGCGGCAACATCTGTGCCCACCGCAACAACAGGTACAGCCGCCACTCAGCCCACCAGCCCCGCCCTCCCAGCAGCCCCTCAGCGTTCGCCCCGTGCCCTCTCACCCAGGAAGGCGGGCATCTCCTTCACCCCAGGCACCTCAGGCCCTGCCCCAGTTACCCCTGCTGCCCTCAGTTCGGAGATCATTTACCTCCTCCAGACGCTCATTGTTGGGCAGTCTACCCTTTTGAATGCCATCCAGGGTGTAGAATGGAGGTGCACCGGAGCAATGCATACCTGGAGGGCATTCATTCGGGTCAGGCTGCCCATCAGCGATCGTTCAACGCTCTGGCCTCAGCACTGACGGCAGCCATTGTCCCTGTCTCCAGCCTCCCTCCTCCAACTCCCTCCACCCAGTCCCACTCCCCTGTTCCTCTGCCTATCCCAGCCACACCTACAGACCAGCCTGCACACACATCAACACCCAAGGGCAGCTCATCCAGACATAAGCACCACAGATCACACAAGCATTCACCCAAGCAACATCCACATGCAGACATGCCAACAGCCACTGCCTCCTCTGTGTCCCCCTCCTCCTCGTCTCCCTCCTCCCTCCCTGTGACGTCTCCACTCACACCTGCATGCACACCACCATCAGCCAGTACGTCCATCACCAGCACACCCACCAGAACACTCCGCACACGTGCAGTCACCACCCCCACTGCCATTTACACGTCCCCTGTGTCTTCTCCCACTGTGTCTGTCACCCCCTCTTCCAAACCACACAAACGCAGGCAGCCACCCACCCAACAGCCATCCACCTCACGACAGCCTCTGTCACAAGCACCTGCACCCAAAGACAGCACACTTGACTCTCCTACAACCACATCCTCTTCCTCCACTCCCATACCCACTGCACCTACCCTTCCCATTGCTCCTAAAAAGTTTTTCCTCTCCAAAACTAACCTCTTTGCATCACCTGACCCACCCCCTCCATCTCGTAAGAGTCCAAACAGCACCTCAGCCACCACAAGCCCTGCACCTACTAGGACCATAGTTCAGGGCTATTGGAGTCCACCAGCTCCTAGGGCAGGAACATCGGCCAGCAGCAAGGGGACAGCCAGCCCACCCCCTGGGAAAAAAAGCAAAAAAGGGAAGGGCCGGCGCGACAGGCCTGAGCCGTCTGCCCCCAAGGACACTACCCTTGCACCGTCACCTGGCACATCCACAAAGGGAGGCAAGGGCCCCAGAGATTTGGCGAAGGAGGGCAAGGGCAGCAGGGCGGACAAGTCCGGCAGCATGCGAGCCCCATTTCGGGTGTGACGGAGGACACCCACGGGCCCAGGACTCCAGCACAGGAGGGTCCCGCAAGCGAAAGGTCGGATGGCGACTGAGCGGGAAACATTGGCCAGATCTGGTTCCCTAGGAACACAAGACAAGCACCGCTGAACAGGGCCCTTCAAGACAAGCACCGCTGAACAGGCCCCGCCAAGACAAGCACCGCTGAACAGGGCCCTTCAAGACAAGCACTGCTGAACAGGCCCCGCCAAGACAAGCACCGCTGAACAGGCCCCGCCAAGACAAGCACCGCTGAACAGGGCCCTTCAAGACAAGCACCGCTGAACAGGGCCCTTCAAGACAAGCACTGCTGAACAGGGCCCCGCCGTGACAAGCACCGCTGAACAGGCCCCGCCAAGACAAGCATCGCTGAACAGGGCCCCGCCGTGACAGGCACCGCTGAACAGGCCCCGCCAAGACAAGCACCGCTGAACAGGGCCCCGCCAAGACAAGCACCGTTGAACAGGGCCCCGCTGTGACAGGCACCGCTGAACAGGGCCCGCCAAGACAAGCACCGCTGAACAGGGCCCCGCCAAGACAAGCACCACTGAACAGGGCCCTTCCTGTCAAGCACCGCTCCGCTGGGCCCTTCCTGTCAAGCACCGCTCCGCTGGGCCCTTCATCTCAAGCACCGCTCCGCTGGGCCCTTCCTGTCAAGCACCGCTCCACTGGGCCCTTCCTGTCAAGCACCGCTCCGCTGGGCACCGCCGTCTCTGAACTGCTCCGCTGGGCCCTTCCTGTCAAGCACCGCTCCGCTGGGCCCTTCATCTCAAGCACCGCTGGCCCATTGGCAGGGCCGGATCTGTGTCGGGCAGGAATTCACGAAGCACTCTGGGCAACATGCCTCCTCCATAACCAGTGGAGTCTGTAATCCACTTGATGGACTGTGGCTTTGCACTCCCCAGGATGTAACAGTGGGCAATCCACCCACTGTAGAGACTTGAGAGACTGTGGCTTTGCACTCCCCAGGATGGTACAGTGGGCAATCCACCCAGTGTAGAGACTTGAGAGACTGTGGCTTTGCACTCCCCAGGATGCAGCAGTGGGCAATCCACCCACTGTAGAGACTTGAGAGACTGTGGCTTTGCACTCCCCAGGATGCAGCAGTGGGCAATCCACCCACTGTAGAGACTTGAGAGACTGTGGCTTTGCACTCCCCTGGATGGTACAGTGGGAATGGAGGCCCCTCGTGGATCTGGCGTCGTGGACTCATGTGGCTGAGGTGCCCCCATTCCCTTCCCCCTGAGGTGCCTGTAGTTTTATTATCTGATGCCCCAGCAGTGTTCTCTCCAATGGAATCGGGTCTCGTGTGTGGGCTTTGCCCATGTGTTTATGCACATTGGCCCACGAACAATGGAAGGTAGCCAATATGTGCCGGACTTTTGAGCTATGTATATATTGTTCATGTTGTAATATATTTTATTTATATATTTCATATTTCACTTAACTTCAAATATGCTATAATATACTTCAATTTTAATGATCATTTTATTTTGTCTTTGCATTCTTCCGGGGGGTTTAGGGGGTGTCACTCTGACTTGTTGCTCTGCATTGGTGTGTAGGTATTTGGGGAGGGGTGGGTGTGTCGCGTATGTGTGTGCCCGTAACCTTTTCTCCTCCCCCCTCCCCTGTGTCATAGGTGCAGTACTCACTGTTGTCGTCTGCGCCGGCGTTCGTGCTCCTGGTAGAGGAGCAGGTAGACAATAGCTGGTAGGATGTTTAATTCGGGTTCCATGCTGTCCAGATTCCTCGTGGAGTGTGTAGAGGTGAGCGTTTTCCCGTTCGTAGTCTGTTTCCGACGTGTTTTTATCGGCGGGGCTCCCGCCCCGGAAAAGGTGGCGGATTGGTGAGTTGTGATAGGGTGGGCGGTACATTGTCTGCCGCCTGCCTGTTGGCGGTGACCGCCGCGCTGTTTGTTTGTCCCGCCGTGGCGGTCGGAGTGTTGAAGTGGCGGTCTGTGTTGGCGGTTCCCGCCAGGGTCAGCATTCCATTTTTTTAACCGCCTGCCTGTTGGCGGGTTGGCCGCCGCTTTAACACCGACCGCCAGGGTTGGAATGACCCCCTATGTCTTCTTGTTTAAGAAAGTCTTGCACAAACAAATTTATGCAGTGCACCACCATCTGCCATGGCCTTGACTATGTTACTGCCATTGTCTATTTATTTGTCAAATCAAACTCAAAGACTTCTACTGTTGCATGCTACCAAACGCTATTAACAATTTCTTCGGGCCAAGACCTGTGGTTAGCTTTTGATGTACCCCCAGAAAAGAGATCCCATGTGCAGTGATGTACATGAATTCAGGTGCCTGACATCTGGTCAACATGTCTGTTGTAAGGTGAATGGTGTGAACAACACTTTGCTGCAAAGCTTGTCCAACCAATTGCAGCTCATCATGATGCAGCACTGGAACAGCAACTCTGGCAAAATAGGTCTGGCTTGGATTCTTTCATTTTGGGCAGAGGTCTGCCACAGACTCTAAGAATCCCACTCCTTCCACAAAAGAAGAAGGGATAAGTTATAGCGCTAATATTTTTGCCATATTCCCATTGAATAAATGTGCCATTGGGCAGTTGCGGTTGTGAGGTCCCTTCTGCCTAAACATGCACATAATTGTAGCCTGGATTTTCTTCTTTTGTGTGGCCACTGACATAGGCAACTTTTGAGATGTGGGTGGTGGTAGACTCAATGCCCGTCGTGGCGGTGCAGTCACCATATGATGTTGTGTCACCTTCTGATTATGAGCCTTCCTGTTCCTTTGTGAGGTCGCTGAGGCAGGTTATTCTGGTGCACTGCTGGGGACAGGGCTGCTTTGCAGGATGATGTCATCCTGTTCTTCCTCACCGCTGTGATTTGACCAGTTGTAGCTGATGTTTCCTGGCTCTCCTCACCTTCACCACCCCAGCCACATTGAGACGTTTTTTTAAGGTGCTCCTTCTACCGGCTTGCTTGATGTTTTTTCATATGGGTCATTAAGCCTCCAGTACCATAATATGAACCAGGCTTACCTGAAGGAACAATTGTGTGACAAATTGAGCATATGCAATGTTCTCCTCTTGTTTGCTAATCATAAAAAAGTCTCAAACTAGGGAGGAACACTTTCTTATTGGGCCACTGCCAATGCCTGAAGAAGAACTGGATGTAGGTGGTCGTGGATGTGTCAATGGCTTCTCTGCAGTGCATACTTCTAACTTGGTACGGCTTGGTACAGGTCCCTACTGGGGCCTTACAAATATGGGAGCTGATGGTGCTACCTGTGCCACATCCCTCGGAGCAGGTAGGATAGTAATGTTGGACTCCTCTGTGCCAGCTTTCACAATTACTGGCTCATCATCATCCTCCTCATCATCATCTCCTTCCATGATTCTAATGGTTTCTGGGCGTCTCCCGGACTCTGCCAAGGTCTACTCCATGTCCATCATCATCATCAGAAGTGATGTTTGGAGAAGATGGTGGAACAGTACCCTTTTTTTTGTTGCTATAGATCTGGGAGCCATTGATTGTAAAAGAAAAGGTTATTGCTCAGCAGGAAGTTTGGCTGCCTGTTCTGCTCCAACTTTGGGAAGATCTGGTTGCAGCTGATGTCCACTTTCCTCTGTTTCCTGAAATGATTGGGTCCTACTTTGAGAAAAGGACAAATCAATTCAACATCACTGCTCGTTGGCGTCGCCATGATTGCAGTGGCTGCCTCACAGACAGACATGGTCTTGGGCTTGGGTTAGGGTGGTGCTGTTGATACAGGAGTGCTGCTCCCAGGTTCCTCCCTGGAGGCCAGAGTGGCAGGCAACTATTATTGGAGCTATCTTAAGGTCTAGGTTGGCATTGGCACTAAAATGCACAAGTGAAAGAGTTTTGTGCCTGTGGACCAAAGTAACTGTAAGGATTTCCCTTTGACAGTACTGCAGGTAATGTGGGGTCTCTTCTCTTATGCACCTAAAACCAACCAAGCAAGAAAACCTTGTAGTTAGTGAAATGGGGCATTGTTGCAGATTGAAAATAGTACAGAGAAATGCAATCTTAGTGCAGTTGGTTTCATCTTTAATATACCTATTTAATCAAACATTGTAAAGGCAAACCACAACATAATATAAATTACATTTCAAATCAGACAGCACACCAGAGAGGTGCATGGGTAAATGGAATAATCCTTTAAATAACCTATGGCAGCAAGGTGGTCCAGGGGAAACAGAATAATCGTTAACAAAATGAATTATGCTGTTGGTTTGTCTGTCATGCTCAGCAGCCATGGTGTCCTGGAGGAAATGGAGTTGTACCTAAGAAACTGAAGCTGTGCATCTTGCACGGATGGATGGAGGAATGGAAAGGATTGGATGGATGAGGATGGAAGGAGCAAGGCAAAATGCAGAATAAAAAAAAAAAAAAAATGTTTTAAAAATATTTAAAAAAATAAAATATATAAATTAAAATAAAGTAGAAATAAAACAATAAAATTAAAAATTAACAAAAAAAGTTAAGAAATCATAAAAAAATGAAAATATAAAAAAATCAGATAAAAAAGAAAATAACAAAATTAAATAGAAAATGGCAAAAAAATAAAAATACAACAATTAAAATAGAATTTAAAAACAAACTTAAGAAAACAAATGATTAATAATTACCATGTTTGCATATTAGTCTGTCAAACACACTCTGGCTACACACACAAAATAGCTGCCGGCCAGCCACATGTCAAACAACAACAACAAGGAACAAGGAGGCATGGCAAACAAAAAACACATGCAAGCCTGTGTCAAAGGACACTGGCTGCATACGCTAAATGGCTGCCAGACACATGATCAAACAACGACAAAAAGGAGCAAGGAGGAGCCATGGAAAAAAAGAACACATGCAAACCTATGGCAAGTGACACTGGCTGTATGGTCAAAATGGCTGCCAGGCGGCCACATGGTAAAAAAGCAACAAGAAGGAGCAAGGAGGTATCACAAAGAGCACACTGAAGCCTATGGCAAAGGGGCACTGACTGCATGCACACAAAGGCCGCCAGCTACATGGTCAAACAACATCCTCCTAGGCCATCAAGTATTATTACCCCACATTATATACATATATTTTACAAATGAATGAAATGCAAACAATAGCCAACATTTTAAATTTAATCCAATGCCATCCTTGCCCTAAATAACGTTTTTAAAACATATACCACTGAATCATTTAATTCATGAACTGATAACTACTAGTACTGGGCCAAAAATCAACTAAATGCAAAATAAATAATAATTAGGCCCATACTTAAACTCCAATTCACCCAATACTATACATTTTTAAAATCAAATATCAAATTGAAGAACAAAGAAATACTGGTGCATGCCCAAGCAAACAAACACAACACAATTATACAATTGTGTTTGAACTTGTGTAATTCAACAAAAACAAAATCCTTATCCAAAGCCATATCCAAGAGACAAAGAGAGCCATCTTTCCACCTTGAAATCCAAGTGAAAAGTGACCAGGAGATGGACAAAGCACTGTGAGGAGCCTGATGGACAGGTACAGGAAGTTAGAGTCTATGACACACTTTTATCTTGTTTGAAAAAAAAGGCTTCTCAATCTGAAAAACACACTGCAGGGTCCATTGGATAAGAAAATCTAGTAAAAATGTCTTTTTGACTAGATTTAGTAGCTCTTTAGTAGAAAATCTACTTAAGAAGTGAGTTTGTGCTTGTGCACGTCGGTGTTTTGGCTGCCAGTGCAGCTGGAGCAACATAAGGGAACATGAAGTCTCATGTGCACTTGCAATCAGGCCAGGAGTATCTTTGTGCTCATGAGGAAGTGCCAAAACCCAATCTCGTGAGCGCGAACAAAGTCTGCTTTGCACCTGAGTGTGGAATTTGGGAACTCTGAGCTCTTCTGCGTAGCATGAAGTGCCCAAATTCCACAAACTCTGCAGGTGGGGCGGAGTTCTACACCCAGGCCTAATTTTACAGGAAGGGTGGCTGTGCCACTTGGTTGCTTGTCCCTTCTACAGGGATTTCTTTGCCAATGTGTCTCAGATCCATTGCTGACCTAGCTGGTGCACTAGACTTGGGCGTTAGGGTTCAAGCCTTACCTTGCCTAGCCACAAATGACCTACAGCCCTATTGTGAAAGATCATCAATGACTTCACTTATAACATCACTCAGCCTCAATTTTGTTTCTCTTTCTCACTCGCTATTTTTTATTTGCTACATTGTTGAGTTTAAAATTGGGGTTAGCAGCCACTGGCAGAGTATGACCACCAGGGACACATTAGGGCAATTTAAAAGGCTCCATGACACAAACATAAAACTGGACACGAAGGCAGAAACATGTCAGTAAGCACATGTATTCAAGTGCACAGGCATGTACAGGCTAGGGATTCTCGTGGCTGCTCCAAAAGTACATTAGGCTAAGACTATAATATTTTGTTTCGAAAACTAATTTAGTTAGAAACTTCTCACTGAAAAAACATTTGAGCCCTGATTAAAATGTGGTTGCTGATTCAGTTTTCACCACAAACTGCTATTGGAGCCTAAACTGGGATTACAAAGCAGGCAAAAATTGTACCAGACATGGTTTTTTGTTCTTCCAGTTTTTGCTAGATAAAGCCCGGTGAAAATCAAGGAGGTAAATAATTTAAAATACCTTTTTGCACCACGAGTTACTGAGGCAGCAGGCTGATCTGGAATGTTGTCGACCATGACTGTATCTGTAAGTCACAATTGGGTGCAGATTGTTAAACCACTAATTATACCACTATCTATAGTCTCCCTGCATTCGGCGCAGATTGTTCAACCACTAATTATACCACACATTATAGTCTCCCTGCATTCGGTAATTAGTAAGTCTGCAGTTTGTGACAATTTTCAATTTGTTCATGCTGGCAAAAAATTTAAATAAGAAATTGGAGAAACAGAGTGTTTCAAGAGAACTGTGAACAAAGCAAGGAAAAGGGCAATAAATAAGAACAGATTGTATACTAGAGATGTAAGACAAACCTAGCCAGAATTGCATAACTTCTATTACAACTTTCTCCACATTGTCCAGTAGATTAAAATAGTCCCTCACAAAACACTGCCATATTTCTGCCACCATTTACCAGCAATTACAGCACCCCATTTTTGCTTTCAAAAGAGGTTTAAGCATCCATGATTTCTTCCTATGAACTCTGCTTCAAAAGACCAGGGCAAAAATCCAGCAAACATTATGTGAACTTCCAAAACCCATGGGACATCACTCTTGTGGTAATTGCAGTTTATGCTCCCAGACTAAGCACAAACAAATCTGGGAAATCATGGGTACTGCATTCCTTTCCAATCTGCATCAGTAGTTTCATTTACATATTACTTTGTCAATGCCAACTTAAGTATATATGAATGACTAAGAACTACATCATAATACAAATCAGTGAAGTTTGGCACACAGAAAAATAGCTCATTGCAGCTTTAACAACTTGAGCCACAAGGAACAGAAATGGATTTACATCTTGACAATAGAGGCATGGGGTCTGAATAATGAGATAGAGCGATGCTCCCTAAAACAGTAAGAAAAAAACAACCAAAAGTTGCACAGGATTACTGAATATTATAGTTATTTCAGCATGGGAATGCTGCCCAAACACACACCATAAATGTAGCTGATCATAGATAGAAAATAATATAACATAACCTTAGGCTCCAGAATAGACACAGTGGGGGTTATTACAACTTTGGAGGAGGTGTTAATCCGTCCCAAAACTGACGGTAAAGTGACGGATTTACCACCAGCCGTATTACGAGTCCTTATATCCTATGGAACTCGTAATACAGCTGGTGGTATACCCCCAGTGTGTCCAAACAATGGGATAGAGTGGCCCTCTCTGATACAATAAGTAGAAATGATCATGTGAGTTCTAGGCCGATAAAAGACTTAAGCAATCTACAGTGAAAATTGCATTAAGACCCAGCACGGATATTGTTGGTCAAAGACGGTGTACAAAAACAATAAAATGGCCTCGAATGGGCCAACCCCCTTGCAATGGTGTATATCCAAAATATTTGCTAAGAGTCTAGTCTACTATAGTCTTTATAATTGAACAAGAGATTACTTTAAAACATGCAGTCACCAATCTATAGTAGTAGAAAAGAGAATTATGAGTTGTTTCAACTTACTTAAGTGATAGCTTTGTTGTGACCATTGTTTAACTAACATTAGTATTCATTCAAGGTAGCATGACTAAATAAGTTGCAGAGCCTATACTGAGTAAAAAAAAGATTCAATAAAAATATATAAAATAAGTATAACATATTTGCCCAAAAAGGAATACATGCAATCAAAATGGCATCTAACATCACACCTCTTGGTCTACGAGTCTCATGTGATATAGACATATCGTGAACCGCTGAAATCACATGGTGATGAGGGTCCACGCTCTACATGAGGCATGAGCTTACAATAATGTAGAGACAAATGCTTGATGTGTTGGAGTTATGCAATGTTCTCCCATGTCTATTCATGTGGATCCTATAAGGACAATAGTTGTGAATATTAGGAGCATACCATAAAACGGGAAACAAGGTGATTATTCTTGGTGACTGTTTCATACCGTCCGATGTTCCAGCAATGAAGCCGTCTTACAATTCTGGTAGTGTGGGGCCATATCTTGCAGTGACGGTGGCTACAGTTAACACCATAATAATCAGGTGGTTCCATGACACTAATAAGAAAGGGCACTATCATGCATTGAATGTCACCATAAAAAAAGATACGGCAAATAGTTCTATGAGCACCTCCCAACTCTATACAGGTATTGCAGAATTGACCATTAACAAAGGCAATATCCACCAACATACTGATGATATATAAAGATCAACGAAGAGCTTATTAATTACCAATAGTTCAATCATTTCCAATAACTGGGTAGTTCTCAACTTTATTAATCAATGGGAGACCTAACATTTTAGCCTAATTTTGGTGACCATTAAATCACAAAAAAATAGGTTCAACAAAAGTCCAATTAGGAGAACAGTTTTACTTATTCCCACTTTAGGTATACCATATTATACAACATAGATCTTTGTATCCATCCTCTTGTTGTCTGGGGTTAGACTACCCATATTCAGGTGAGCACCAAAGTGAATAGTTGAATAGTGTTTACCTCAACACGTTTGCAATGCCTTTTTAACAAATGGGTTATGGTGAGATTTGCATGTCGGTATGAAAACATGTAAAGTGTTGCATTATCAACTCTAAATACATGAAAAGAAAAGTTCTGATGTATATTGATTCTTTTGTGTGTCTCTACAAGTCAGATTCCATAAAGTCGGAATGTGCTGAGATATAGGTTACTTCTTTGTTGTTACCACAGAAAATATTTGCTAAGAAATTGGGTTATTGGTTGAGGGGAATAAAGCCCCCACTGAGTCAACAGCCAAAATCCTTGTCAGAGAAAACCACAAAATTTACTAAATCGACCTGTGCTTAACCTTCTGGAACCTTGGTGCAAAAGCAGTCAGGCTTAACTTAGAGGCAGTGTGTAAAGGATTTATGCAGCACAGAAACAGGAATAAAGTGAAAATACAACACAAGACAAACCCCACACCAATATAGAAAAAGAGTAAATTTAAATTAATACAATTATTGCAGAATACAAAACTACAATCAGTAGAACTCATTTCTAAGGTTTTAATTGAAAGTAGCACCAAAAAGCAGAAAGCGTCAACTGCGAGTATCTGGTCCCGCAGGACCATGACAAATTCATAAGTTCAGGCCATCCTCGATTGAGTGTGGGACAGTTACAAGATTGAGTATGGCCCACCTGAAGTTGACGCTTTATGCCCTTGACGTTAAGATGCGATGCACTTTGTCAGGTTGCATCGTGCTGCATTGGTTCCGATGAAGCCGTTTATCAGGAGCTGGGAGGTGCTTGTTACATAGTCCTGTATTGGGTTGTGTTGCACTCTGTCTGCCACTTTCCTACAGGTTTCTTGGCAGGTTAACGCAAGTGTGTAATGGTTGAATGGATCATGTATGACACATGTGACTGTGGCCACACTGAAATTCATTATGTTTTTTTACACCCAAGTGTTAACTATGATGGAGAGTGGATAGAGCCCCAAAAAGTAATGTGAACTTAAGTTTTCTCTTGGACATTCCAGAAGTCCTTTGTAGTGGGACAAACTTATGGGTGTGGAGCAGGGGATCCAGATGGTGCCTTTGAAGCTTAGGGAGTTTTTTCCACCCTCTCATGACACTATATTCACTGGAAGTGCTAGTATCTATGAGTTATCACATAATTAAGTGGAAAGCTCATGCCTCTTTCGTATCCTAGCTTTGAGTCTTCCCTAACAGGAGGCTCTAAACTCAAACACATGTTCCTGCTGATACCTGAAGACAAAGAATATGGTTAGACCAGTCTCCGAGTAATAAAAAAGCCAGGAACTGGCTTCAACTGTTCTCAGAGCTGACTATCACAAATATGGTCTACAACCTTAGTGTAAAAATAAAACAAAAACATCAAGCCTGGTTGCCAGTGTGTCACTCTACCAGAATCCCGGTCTCATTCCATTGGTAACCAGAAAATCATGTGGCCGACAATAAACTTGGGGTTTGCTACAAATACACCAGAAGGGGCTGTATGGACCCTGCATTGAAAGAGGAAGCTGAATGGCTGCTTTTGAGGGGCATGGGTGGTGCCTTTGCATGTGGAAGACATGGCCCAGGAAACAAAGGAATACAAAGGGGCAAAGACAAGATAAACTGAAGCGCTCTTCTATGACACAGGAGGGGACATGTATTTCTCTACTAGAGGGTGTAGCCTGGAAACACTGAGGTATCACTGCAGCATGAGCAGAAACCTGATCACCTGTGTCTGCAGAGCATCAGAAAACACAATTCCATGACATTTCTGCACAAACGACCAGGTGCCTAGAAGGGCCATGGTGCTACAGAATCCTGGCCACATCCCATGATTTTCATTGAAAATCCAATATAACAGAAAAGGTACTGTACCAAGAAGCAAGGCCTCCCCGATTCATGAAGGAGACCTCACCTAACAATGTTTATTCACTCTGGCAACTCAGGATGGCCCTCTGGCCTGTTTGGATGAGACGTTTTTGCTCAGGCCTGAAGAAAAACCCATGAATCAAGAGCCACTGGACCATATGCATTGCAACCCATTTGCAAACTCCTTCCATCTGTTACTTGCCATGCCAATGCATACCTGAATCAGTGTGCACAAGTGTACTTTACATGGACCTCATCCATGTTGGCTGGTTCAGTGCAGATGCATCTCAATTCTCACTCTGTAGGCTGTGCTAAGTGCACCCTTTCTAGAGTGACACTGCTCCTGCCGAGAAATGAATTCCTGGAGGTGCAGCCTGCCACTAAGAACTTGCACTGAACGTTACTTACAAAACATGGAAAATACCACCAAAGGGTTGCACACAGATTAGGCAGTGAATATTTGTGTTGGTGAAGTACAACTCTTTCTTATTCATAAAATAAATAACTGGGTGGAAATTGATTTACTAATACATTTTGGATGGTTTGTTGAGTTTCTCACCCCACTGCCCCTCCCTGAATAACCCTTGGGCTGCTTGACTTCACTACCCTGAGTGTCAAATGCTAAAAGGAAGTTCTTGGTTCTCCATTTTGAGTTCAATAATAAGGTTCAGTTCCAGGACATCAGTGGTAAAAGGTAGTAAGTGTTAAGCCCTGGGCCCATTAATCACTGATTGCCCTCGGACTCCTGAAAAAAAATCCTACAAATTGGTAGTTGCTTAATTGCATTTTTATGGATTGATATTTACTCATAGTGTATTAAATCCCCAGCTTGTGTACAAGTTATTGGTCATACTCTTGTAGTCTCAACCCCCACCTCTCGATGCGAGGGAACATCTTGACCTTTGGGTTTCCGAAAATAGTCAGCAATGTCTAGTGGTCTGTGACAACGGTAATCATTATTTCATAGTGGAGTAAATGAAAATAATTTGTAGGCCCACACCACAGTCACACTCTCCCTCTCGGGGTGCGAGTAGGGAAGTCCTTTTTCAGATAGGCTTTGACTGGCATAAGCTACAATCTGTCTATAAGCATCTGGATGGCCATAGGGTTAAGAAAGCATTGCCCCAGCTCTACTGGGCTCACATCCACTGTGATTTTTGTTCGTAATTTAGTGTCAGGGAGACCAGATCCTCTGGGCCTGCACACGTTCCCAACATGACCACCACAAGACAGCTCCGAAACTCTGATAGAAATATCACAGAGCATAAGAGAGTCCAAGTGGGGAAAAGGGGATTAGGTAGGGAACAGCTGGGAAGGAGACCTGTAGGAAGCAAAAGGTTAAACAACACATTATCAGAATATAATCACATTGAAATTCACTAGACTATGGGTCTAAACATTGTCTTACTGTAACCATGAATAATCTAAACTAGGCCTCAAGAACTCTGAGTACCTGGAACAAATCAAGAATGATTAATGCAATGTTTCATATGAGCTTTTCATAAAATGTCACATAATGTCTAGAAATACATGAACCTTCTAGAATACTGATTCAGAACAAACACTGCTTTTTTTAACATGAGGACAAAAGACAATCTGAAATATTCCCTGGAAAACAATTGGAATTGTACTAGGGACTTAATATGAACATTTCGAATTTAGCATCTTCACAGGAAATCCATAGGCTCAGGATAAATGTGTGCACTTCAACAAACATTACACATCAGCGTTTTTAGTTGCCATGAAATGATCGCACAAGCTTTTGCCGATCTGAACACCAAGATTTACATGCGGGAAATGAATCACTCACACTGCCGATTCTAACAAGAATATGTAAATGCCATGAAATGATCGCACAAGCAGTTGCTGATCTGAACACCAAGATTTACATGCGGGAAATGAATTGTGCACACTGCCGATTCTAACAAGAATATGTAAATGCCATGAAATGATCGCTCAAACCTTTGCCGATCTGAACATCAAGATTTACATCAAAGCAATGAAAGTTTCACGAGTAGGCCCATAACTCAAGAGTCTTTTAGAATGAGCTCGGGGGCCCAGCCCGACCTTCGCCTTACCACCCTACTCAAAGATCACCAAGATAATGCGGGGCAGGCCTGGAACATCAAGGCAAGCCTCTGGAACAGGAGCTCAGGAAATTGCTGCTGCTCTGCACCGGGATCTCTGAATAGTGAGCACGTGGAGCTGGGTCCCTTATATAGAGTCTGGTGCAGCCCACAAACCACACCCAGTCATGCTGCAGAGAAAGCTTATAGAAGGTCCTAAAAAGTGACCCCACCCTAACACACTCAGTCAGTCTGCTGCAATGCCTTACAAATGAACAGTTATTGCAAACATCATTAATAGTGTTTTTCAAGGTTAAAGTCTGCAATGCAAAAGGTTAACATACTGCATATAAACACAATGCATGAATTATGCTCTTGCATAAAGGCTGGATTTTTGCATTTTTGTCGTCCGTAGAGCACACACTGTCCTGATGTTGATATTTAGGGTCAAAATAGGCCCTTTTAGTTGCATTCACAATTGCATGCTTTGTGTGTTTGAAACTTTGCCACTGCTACAGGAAATTTTTCTTTGTCAAGTCTCTCAAAGGGGGCCTCACTTTAGCAAAGTTACAAATGTATCTTGAGCAATAACCGGCCCAGCCTAAAACGGATCGCATCATGGTGACATCTGGGGAGGGAAAGTGGATGACAGATCTTGCACCTTGTCTGGATCAGGAGTCATTCCCCCATCAGATAATCTGTGCCCAAAGAACTTAAATTAGATTTTGTTAAACTCACACTTTGTCACATTTAGAATGAGACCTTCATCAGCAAGTAACTGGCACACTTGGGTAAGGGTCTTGTTGTGTTCTTTCTGTGTTTTCCCAAAAACCAGTATGCCAGCATGAGTGAAAGGTTGTATTACTCAGCTCATAACATCCTGAAATATCTCTGTAGCCAAAGGACACTCCACATCTTAGGGGCACATTTACAAACCCCGGCGCTGCCCTAGTGTCATTTTTTTTTACACTAAGGTGGCTTTAAGGAGGCCTTTTTCCTGTGCCGTATCTACAAAGTGGCACAATGCTTCTGCCTTACTGAGATCAGTGTTTTTGATTCAGTGTGCTTTCAAGTATACCTTTTAACGCATGTTTTCAATTAAGATGCTAGTCAAAGGGTGTTAGACTTTTCATCCTTGGCGTGGTCTCCCTTAACTTTTTGCCTCTGTTCCCCAGGTTGTTGTGTGTCCTGGACTCTGATTTTGCTATCTGTTTTACTCTGGGCACTTTACCACTGCTAACCAGTGCTAAAGTGCAAGTGCTCCTTTACAAAATGTATATGTGATTGGTTTATCCATGATTGGCATATTTGATTTGGGCCTGCAGCACTGGTTGTGCCACTCACATAAGTAGCTCTGTAATCATGACTCAGACCTGCCATTGCAGTGTCTGTGTGTGCAGTTTTACCTGTAAATTCGACTTGGCAAGTGTACCCACTTGCCAGGCCTAAACCTTCCCTTTTCTTACATGTCAGACACCCCAAAGGTAGGCCCTAGGTAGCCCCAAGGGCAGGGTGCAGTGTATGGTTAAGGTAGGGCATATAGTAATGTTGTATTTGTCCTGACAGTGAAATATTGCTAAATTCGTTTTTTACTGTTGCAAGGCCTGTCCCACTCATAGGTTAACATGGGGGCTACCTTTAAATCTGATTAAAGTGTAGATTCCCTTTGGGAGCGGATGGACATGTGGAGTTTGGGGTATCTGAGCTCACAATTTAAAAATACATCTTTTAGTAAAGTTGATTTTAAGATTGTGCGTTTGAAAATGCCACTTTTAGAAAGTGAGCATTTTCTTGGTTATACCATTTCTGTGACTCTGCCTGTTTGTGGATTCCCTGTCTGGGTCAGTTTGACAGTTGGGCTGGTTGCACCTCACACTAGACAGTGACACAAAGGGAGCTGGGGTGTAGCCCGCATATCCTGATGAGCCATCTGTGCTACGAGGGAGGGGAGGAGTGGTCACTCGCACCTGAAAGGGCTGTGCCTGTCCTCACACAATGCAGTCTCCAACCCCCTGGTGAGTGTCTGGGGCCTGGCCTGGGCAAGGCAGGATTTCACATTCCAAAGAGACTTTACTTTGAAGTAGGCCTACTTCAAATGAGAAACTGGGTATAAGAAGGGCACCCAAAACCACAGACTTTAGAACACTTCTGGAAACAAGAAGGAACCTCTGCCTGGAGAAGAGCTGAAGAGCTGAGGAGAAGTGCTGCCCTGCCTGTGACTGTGCTTTGTGGAGCTACCCTGCAGTTGCTGCTTCTGCCAGAGTAAGAGGGCAAAGACTGGACTTTGTGTGCCTTCCATTGTGTGAAGAAATCTCCAAGGGCTTGATTTAGAGCTTGCCTCCTGTTGTTTGAAGTCTCAGGGACAGCAAAGACTTCTTTCTGCCAGCACCTGGAGTCTCTGGAGAGACTCCTGCTCTGACAAGTGGTGCCCTATCCAGTCCCTGGGGCCCTTGAAAGTAAAGCTGGTGGAAATCCAAGGAAATCGACTTCGGACGACTCCGGACCGCCGCCGCTGCTGAATCCGGGGACGCCGCCTGCACCCGACGCCGTGACCCTCACTGGAACGCAACGCTCTTTCCAGGCCAGACGCCGCTGAAGCCCCGCTGTAGTCTGCGACTCCGTGGAAGTCGCCACACCACGTCATGACCGACGCCGCTCGAAGTGCGCACATTCAACGTTTCGCACAGACGCCACGATCGCAAGCAGCGCGCATCGGCTTGTTTTCAATCTTCACCAAAGGTACTGTACTTGGGGGTCTACGCGACTCCGTGTCCGGCGCCGCTGGTGTCGGCTTGTTGGGAACGACTCCGTAACGACGCCGTGTTAACACCTCATCGAAGCATTTTTGTTTCTAAGCGCTATTTTTTAGTTTAATCTTTAAAAATTCATAACTTGACATGTGTATGTCGGATTTTTGTCGTTTTGGTCTTGTTTAGTTTAGATAAATATTTCCTATTTTTCTAAACTGGTGTTGTGTAATTTTGTAGTGTTTTCATTAAGTTACTGTGTGTGTTTCTAACAAAGAGGCTCTACAAATGCCCTGAAAATTCATGTGTCACATTGTCTAAAATGCCCTACAAACGTTTCTTTAAACGATACCCAGTCTTATTGAGTAGTACCAACCATTGTTTTGTGAAATGCTCCAGTGGTCACACAAATGTACTATGGGAGAGCTATGAAGTTAAATAGTAAAGTTGCGTGTCACCCTATTCCCGTTAAAGCCCACCCAATTAAGGACTCCTGTTTACACCTTGAATAGGGTACATCAAAATTTTTTTGTTTCACAACTCTATGTATGCATGTATATGCTATTCCTATATCGAACAGCCAGTAAAAAGGCAGAAGAGTGATGAACATGGACAACGACAAGCATAAAGTCAACAAGTAATAGGAGAGGAAACTGGATGGACAGTTAATGCTTTGTGATGTAGTGTTCTTTTGAGATATCTGTCATCAACTCTTTCTTAAAGTGGAGAAGCATTTGTGTGATCCTGATGATATTAGGTTGTTGTTCCAGATCCTGGGTACAAGGATAAAAAATGCCTCTTTCCTTGTTTTTTTTTACACTGCTTGGTCTACAGATTGGTGGGTTCCTGGCTGTGGGTATGCGTAGAACCACTAATGTTGGTGACCTTATCTGCTAGATAAACTGAATTCTTGTTCTGATTACTTTGTAAATGATGCAACTGGTTTTGAAGATGGTGTGGCTTGGCATGGTGAGCCAAGGAAGTTCTATCAAGACGAGGTTGATGTGATCATATTTCTTCAGGCACTGCAAGACGCATGCTGAGGTGTGAATGATGCCCTTATATCTTCAACATGCTTCACGCTGATGCATACACCTTTTTGAATGTTTTGAAATTGTATATTCCTATACCGACAATGCAAACTAAAAATAAATCTGAATATCATTTAATTGAGAAGTCAATTTTTCCTTTTGTTTTTCAGCAAACATAATAACCACTGGGACAGAGAGTTCGAGTAGAGCGTCCTCAAAGGGTAAGCTAATACAACAATAACTTCCGTAACGTGTGGCTTCCAAGAAAGCAGTCTATCTGGTGACTTTATCCTGTAAAGATTGGTTTCCACAGGAATTAACTCCAACTTTATTGTGAAAGAGAAAACAGTTAGAAGGACATAAAACTAATAGTCTAATTGTCAACCAAATTAGCACATTTCATCTTCTTCAAAAAGCTCCTATAAAATCTGGTTATCATTCTTGATTTGACCCCAAAATGTCAGCTGAAAGCAATCACCCGCATAGCATTAAATGATTATTTTATTTAGCCAATAGATGCCTCTTCACCATTTGTTTAAGTGTGACTGCTGTGGCACCATTTTATTTGTTAATATACTTTAATCCCTCCACAGCCATCTTGGCAAAGGGCAGCAGCACAAACACATTCTGCTTCTTACTCCAAGTCATGTTTATTCTATAGCTACATAGTGTCCTTATTTCAGTTTGACCAAATTCCTAAAAATCTCACTGCTCGAATATTCATGTGTGCCTAATTTTGCAGTTCACTGCTGCGGTATTTTGTTTTTTATGTTAAAAGCTCATTCTCCGACTGTACTCTGAGGGAACATGGCGGTCAGCTAAGCTGCTGAGCCGCGAGTGCTCCGTACAGGGGCAAACTGACGCGACGCAACGGAGGAGGAGGAGGGGCTTGCCGGGCATGCTGAGTTAGCGCTAGGTTGGGTGCCGCTGGCTCCGACGCGAGCCCGGTTTGTTTTTGCTTTTTTGAACCGCATTTCTTTTGTTTTTTTTAATCCCTAGCGCCAAGGAAAACCTGGCTATTGGCCATCAGGTATTGGATTTATTTTGTTTCAGGAATGCTGAAGAGAATATATTTCCTGCAAATACTTTCAACTTAAACTGTGAAAAGAGCCCCCATTTCATGTTTTGCTCAAGATTTAAGAGCACTGTGCTGGATTATAGCATCTGAGTTTGTGGCAAACTCCGAGGCGAGCCAGTTTTTTTGGGTGGTTTGCATTTTTCCTTTGTTTTTTTTCTTTTCTCTCTCTCTTTCCCAGGCGGCAGCGGGAGGCTGTAAACCACTGCAAAGCAATTTTGGAGTTCTGGCCCATACCTATTCTGGGGCCGCTGTAGCGGCAGGTAGAAGCACAATTGAAGGTTCATGTGGAGAGAGACGTTGGAGGTCTCACTCAACCTCGGGAGTGTGGAGCGAGGCTGTAAGGGGTGTGCGTCAGGGAAGACACTACACCTCCAGGTGCAGTCTTCGAGGTCCAAGAACATTTCCTGGGGCTTGCTTAACAGAAGTGAGAAGCAAGGAGAAGAGCCATCTGGACCAGCATTAATGTCACCGGTTAAGCATTATTTGAAAGGTTCTCAGGTAGATGCTGGCAAGCTAGGGGCGACGGACGTGAAAAGGTAAGCCCGGCTCTCGGGGACTGGAAAATATTATAACTGTGGACAATGTATGCTTAACCAATAGGAGGGGCCAATCTCGAATAAAGGGGAGGCTGGGAGAGTTGGAGAACTATACGGGCGTTACCAGTGACTCTGGGGGAAAAAGTGCTACCCTAGGCTCAATAACTAAATACTTTCAGCCAGGGGTGGAGGAGGCAAGTGAGATTTCTCCTTCACCTATGGAAGCACAACTGGCCTTAGGGGGCTCAGAGGCATTGGAACAGGAGTCTCTGGAAAGACGTGAGGCTCAGATGTCCCAGATGCCTCAAAGAAGGTGTGGCCTTTCAGGGGGCAGGGAGGATTCCTTGCTCTTACAGGGCCCCTTTTGAGCCCAATACCTCACCCCCGCAGAGCCCAGCAATGGGGTTGTCTACGAAGTTTTGCTTTACCTCAGGACAGAGATTCGGGAAAAGTTTGAGATCTCTGAGAGTAATCAAGCTAAGATACAGGAAGCGTGTATGGTTTTGGAGAACAAGAATAATCAGTTAACAGATCGGGTTGGTAAGGTGGAGGAGGCCGTGGAACAGCAAAAAGGTTAACAATCAAGATATCTTGCAACTTAAACGCGGGGAGAGGAACCTACAGGATAAATTTGAATTTTTTCAGAATAATATGAGAAGAAACAATATTAGGGTTGTAGGAGTCCCGGAGGGGACGGAAGGGGCGGATCTTAAGGTATATATGATCTCACTGATATAAGACACAATGCCAGGTTTAGCACATTTGAAATTGGAGGACGATATTCAAAGAATACATCGAGATCTGTTCAAAAGGAACGCGGGTAGGAAATCCCCCAGAAGAATCCTAGTGAATTTTGCTACATATTCAATAAAATAGAAGATCCTGTCCGAGGCTTTGAAGGTGGTAAATTTTGTTAAAGATGACTGGTCTTTTAGAATACAGTCAGATGTCTCTAGAGCGACCTTGGACAGACAGTGGGAGTTGGGGAAATTAATTCAAGAGCTTCGTTCCCTGTGGGCAACAGTGCAGCTGAGATTTCCTGCAGCCCTACGGATTATGTGGCAGAATAAAACTGACAAAATAAGAGATCCAGAGGAGGTTAGGGCCTTTATAGAACAGATGAAGCCGTCGCCATAATGTTATAATGTTGGTATGATTGGATACAGCCCGGTGTACGGAGTGCTCTATGGGATAATTATGGTTGTCCTATTAAAAGAAAGGAGGGTTCCCACAGGTGGGTGGGTCATGGCTATGAGGGGGGGTTTGTGTGAAATGGGGAGTGTGTTGCTTTGGGTGTGGGAGCATGGGGGGAGGAAAAGATAAAAATATAAATTTCCTCAGGATGGTTTTGTTACAATTGGAGAAGGGAATGACACAATAAGTTTCTCTAGAATATGGGTAAGCAGGAGGGTTTACTCCTAAAAATAATTTCATGGAATATCAACGGGTTAAGGGTCGAGCGTAGAAGAAGAAAGATTCTGGAGTTTCTCAGACAGGCAGAAGAGGATGTGATTATTTTACAGCAGACGCATCTCTCACGAGAAGAATGGGAAAATGTGCTTAAAAACACACAGTGGATCTACCGGGGGATAGTGACTAATCAATTGTGCCCGATTAAAGGTGTTGCTATTCTTTTTAAAGAGAAAAAAACTATGGGGTTACGCACAGGCGGCATGCAGGTAGATTCAAAGGGTAGATGGGTGGTGGTTGGGGTTTGTTTTTTTGGGCTATGGCTTACGATTGCAGGCTATTATGGCCCCAATACGGATGATTTTACCCCGTTTACAGAACTGTATAACCTTCTTTTGAAAACTAAGTATCCGGTTGTGTTAGGAGGGGACTTTAATATATTGTTGAATTTGGATTTGGACAAATCCACCACCCGGGCGACGGTTAACTCCCCTAGAAGTTGGTTAAATGGTTAAACAGGCGATGATTGATTTGGGGCTTGCGGATGTGTGGCAGGTTAAGGGGGGGTAGGGCCCAGATTCAGCTTTTGTAATAAGAAATATGGGCAAAAGTCCAGAATAGATTTTTTTTTATTGCAAAATAGCCTGCTTGGGAACGTTTCTTATGTAGCTCATGCCCCGGCACATCTTTCAGATCATGCTGCTGTGAAATTGTATCTTTCCTTTACGATGCAAGTTCCAAGGGTTTGGTGTACAATAAGCTGTTCATTATTATTGGATGACTTGATAATTGAGATGTTAAGAAAAGACACAAGAGTATTTTTTGAGCTGAATCAGGGTTAAGCTAGCTTGCAAATAATATGGGATGCATACAAAGCCTATATAAGGGGGAGTTTGGTTAGTTTGGCCGCATATAGGCGTAGTGAGGAAAGAGGGAAGTTACGTAATATTGAGACCAGAATGGCAACTTTGCAGGAGTCCATACAGGCTGCACAGAAAACGGAGAATACGGTTCAATTAAGGATTCTTGAGCAGCAATATGAAAAAGCACATTTGAACTTAGAGTTTTTGAGAAAGCCAAGAAAGGAAGAAATGGGAAGCTAGTCAGTATGCGCATTATGAATATGGGGAAGGATGCAGTAAATTATTAGCTTGGAAAACAAGGTCAGATCGTTCAAAGAAATATATTTCTTCAATAAGGTCTGAGGTTACCGGGCAGATCTGTGTAGAAAGAACAGAAATAGAAGCTGCTTTTGTTTCCTTTTTTCAAACCTTGTATTCAGATGAGTCGCGGAACTCTGAGGAGCAGATTAGGGACTTCTTGACTAAGGTTAGATTGCCTGGCCTGGGGAACTCAGCACGACATTTATTAGAAGGAGAGTTAACTGAGATGAAGAGAGGGAAGGCATCTGGCCGAGATAACCTCCCGAATGAGCTGTATTTGGTACTGAGGGAAGAAATAATCCTGGTTTTATTGAAATTGTTCAACTATATGTTTCTGGAAGGGGCGCATGCACCGAGTTCTTGGGCTGAGGCTGTAATTTGCTTGATTTTGAAACCCCGTAAAGATCCAACACAATGTTCTTCTTATCGGCCTATTTCATTACTTAATTCAGATTATAAAATTTATACAAGCTTGTTATCTAAAAGGTTGGGGAAAGTCGTTTCTGGACTAGTCCATCCAGATCAGAAAGGGTTTATTAAAGGTAGACAGCTACAGGAATTAATGCATGACTTGCTGGCGGCCACGGACCTGGCCTTAGCTGAGAGGCTCCCTCTGGCAACAATAACTTTTGACACAGCTAAGGCATTTGATCAGGTAAATTAGCTATTTTTGCAGGTGGTAATGGAGATGTTTGGATTAGGGAGCAATTTCATTAGAGCACTTTCATTAGAGCAGTCAAAGAGCTATATAGGTCACCAACAGCGAGAATTTTGATTAATGATGTGCTATCACAGGAAGTAGGCATTTTTAGAGGGACACGTCAGGGTTGTCCCTTATCCCCTCTATTATTTGATTTATGTAAATTGAGCCTCTTGTGATATCGCTTAGAAATAACGGGGAAATTCTTTCCTTTAAGAGTAAGGGTTGGGAGAAGAAAGTTGCATTGTATGCAGATGATCTGATGATTTATACTAGGGATCTTTCTTTTTCACTTCCCTCTATAAATTTGGTGATAGAAGGTTTTGGTAGAATGTCGGGCTATAATGTTAATGTTGAGAAGACAGAGATTATGTGCTGGAATATGTTATATGAATCCCTGTTAGTTAAACAAGAGATTAGATATCTAGGAGTTCAGATTATAAAAGATCTGGGGGAGGTAGCAAGGATAAATTTTGAGAGAGTCCCTTTCAAGACTAAGAAACTCCTTAGAGCATGGGTGACTCTCCCTCTCTCTTTAATAGGGAGATTTGTCTTTGTTTGTCTGGGCACATAAGGGAATAAGGCTATCTTGGAAGAAGTTGTGTAAGAAGAAGGAACGGGGGGATAGCAGCACCTGATTTCTATAAATATTATTTGGCTTTTCAATTTAAGAATAGCAGAATTATTTTAAGTAAAAAGTCTGAGTATACCCCAATGTGGGAAGCTTTGAGAGCACACACGGAGGAAGGGGCCGAGTTTTTTTTTTGTATAAATTTGGTCATCCAAGGTTTTTAAAAAAAGTCAGACTTAAGATTCCACGGCAGGCCTGTAAGGTCTGGCTACAGATTCATAACCTACTAGGGATAGCCTATTATTCTGGATTAGCCCCAATTTGGGATTCACCAGGTACCCTGGTATGTCTTCTTGATAAGCTATCAATCCCGCTGAAAGTGAGTGGGGTACTACGGAGGGGACAGATTATAAAGGATGTGAAGTTGATTCCATGGGCTACATTTTTGGAGAGAACGGGGGGTCCATTTCTAAATTTAAATGTCAGTTGGCTAGTTGGATTAAATCGTTACAAGTAGGAGAAATTGGTAGATCTAGTTGGGAGGAGAAATAAACTCAGAGACCTTTACTTAAGGAAATCACGTTTTGGTATCAAGACTTGTTGGAGGCAACTGAGGAGGACCCCCCCTCCCACTCCAGAAGTGGGGAGAGGTTTTTCCAACCATTGATATAATATCGTTGTGGCAAAGGTCATGTTCAAATCCTTGGTCTGCTGTTAAATCAGCGGCAATGAGGAGGAACCATTTGTTTACTTTGCATAGCGTGTACTGGACTCTAGCATGGCTGTCTTGCATTGGCAAAATTCAGAAAAACTTCCACGATGTGATGACCCAAATGCGGATGATATTCATATGTTTTGGAATTGTTCCAGCCTGGCTCATTTTTGGGAAGCCGTGCAGAAAGTCCTAAACAAGATATTTGGTGAAGGAATAACATTGAATCCTGTTTTAGTTTTATTTGGGGTTTGTGACTTGAAAGCCCAAACACAGCAATGTCTTTTGTTTGTTTTGATGCTTATTGCCCGGCGGCAAATCTGTTATAAATGGGTATGCTCATTACCTCCCACAGTGCAGGAGTGGCAGAACTCGGTAGATCGACTATATAAGTTGGACAGAGCCGGGCCTATTAGCAAAAGAGATATTTTTTGGCTGGGATGGGAAAATGTTTGTCAAATCCTTACTTGATTGGAGGTGCTCAGTTAGGTTATGAAGTCTGATAATTATACCTGATCCCCCCTTCCGTGCGTCTAGGCGTATTGTTCATTTATTGTACTGGGCGGATAGTTGGGAAGGATTTGCCAAGGTCACAGGGGGATCAATGGAAGAGAGTGGCAGGTGGAGTGGCCCGTTGACACTGTGGGGCTATACACCTGGGGGTCAAGGAGTATTGGATCCAGATTAGCGAGATGAGGACAAAAAAAAAAAAAAAAGTTCATTCTCCACGGATACCACCCTTTGGGAATGGCTGATCATTAGGTAGAGCGTTAGCATTCAACGTGTTGTATACTTAAGTATACTTAAACTGTGAAGAAAAGCTATTTGAGTTGCAGTGTCCTTCAAAATCCTTGCTTGCTAGTGGTCAGTTCTGGCTCTTTGTCCTGCCTTTTTAGGTCGAGCATTCGAGGCCTCTTGTATATACTTTAGTATATACTTCTATACTTCTTTGTGGGGTCTCTGCTTTTTCACTGGTTTGTTTCAGTGTCCTTAAAAAATCCTTGCTTGCTAGTGGTCAATCCTTGCTCTTTGTCCCACCTTTTCCACAGCTGTACACTCCCCTGGAGAATGGCCCTAGTACTTGTACCCTTCCACTTGTGCCTATGAAGCATGTGCTTAGGGATTACTTTGTTCAAAGGCTAATAGCATTTGACCAGAGTGCTGGATGCTTCAGTGGCCCCAGTCTGTTTCTGTTAACAGGGCTCTAGTCTATTACTTACTTTTCATCTGCAGTGATGTGTGACTGTTTATTCCATTCATTACTCTCCCTCCCACATTTTCTGTTCTTGCATTACAAATGCTTGTTCCTTTTGTCTGTCTCTGCGAGCTCTCAGCAGCGCTTTGAACCGGCTGCTTATGTCAACTGTTTTACTTTTTATTTTCAGTTTGTGGCAAGAAAACACTAATGGCTGAAACTCGAGCGAACACGAGAGCTATTGCAGTTCAAATGCTTGTTTTTCTTTATTCTGGAATCCCTTGAGATGAGGACTCAAGGGCTCGTGGTTTACCAATCTCCGCTGTAAACAGGGCTATAAATCTCGTTCTTATCTCCTCACATCTGCTGTGCATTCAAAGGAAGATCTGTTTCTTGTTTTAGAATATTGTTAAGAACTCTCTTTTTAAATACAATTTCACCTGATTCCTGTTGGAGCTCTGTTTCTGAGTTAAGCACAGATGTAACCCTTAAATGGGCGTATAGTTTGCGAATGTTTCATGAAAGGGCTTATTAGTTCCTCCTTCTTTTTTCGCTTCGTTTTTTGCTTGGCAGGCGGCCATCTTTCTGTCATTATTGGTTGACGAACCGGAATTGTATCTGCTTCATTTATGAACGTTTTACTTTTGTACAGGATGCTAGGGCTCACTGATTTCATCCACATTGTGTGTACTAATACTGCGTTTGTCACGCGTCAAACACAAGACTATTCCCAAAGCTGTCTTTTTTTTTGCAGAGCATTTATTTCTATTTCTTATCCACTCTGTAACATTGCTTTGGGAAACAAGCAACATTTGGTTTCAGAAGAGAGTTTTGGGCACTGGCAGTAGGCTTGTAAATCATGTTGTTATCTGTGTTATATAGCTTTTTTTGGATGGCCTAAAGAGGCCCGACAGTGTTCCGGAGTACATGTTTTAATTAGTATCCTGTGCTCGCATATTTAGTTATATCAGCTGAAGTTTCAGAGGAGATCTTTGCATACCGGCATGTTTTTATTAGTGGCTGTATATATATGATGTTTTTTGTCTTATTTCTTTACTGCGAGCAAAAGACGCATACGGGAAAGTAGTAAGAATCGAAAACAAATTTCAGAAAGGGTGAAAGCTGAACCAGCGAGCTGAATTAGTAACGAATAGGTGTAAATGGGTTAAAGAGAACAGAGATAGCTTGATTATTACACAGCTTCAGTATTCCCTTCTCGCATATTTAGTTGCAACAGCAGCAAGTTTTAGAGGAGAGCTTTGTTTTGGCAGGTTTTCATTTACATATTAAGCAGTCCCAAAAATGCAAGCGTAATTTTATTCCTGCCTAAAGTAAATTTTAATTATAAATTAAGGTTGTCTGACAGTATGGAAAAATATATGCCAGTGACTGTGTTTCCTACTGTGTTTCCTACTGCTTTGGTTACAGTAAAAAGAAACCACCCTCCTACTGTTGTGTGTGCGTTTCCTTTAGAGAGTGAAGCAAAAAGCAGCAGGAGTAAGATGAATTGCCAATAAGTGGCTGTTTGTGGATTAAAGAGACACAAAATTGATTTAGTACTTCATAGCTTCAGTATTTTGTTCTCGCACATTTAGTTGCAGCAGTCCTGAGTTCCAGAAGAGAGTTTTGGGCGCCAGCATGTTTTTATTTACAAATTAAGCTTGCAAAAATTGCATGTGTAATATTATTTATGCGCAACTTAATACTTTTTAAAAATATTTGCCCTTATTTATTTGTATTAATTAGTTTATGCGAGCAAAAGATGCATATGGGCAAAACGGAGGAAGAGAGAAACATTTTTTTGCAAAGGGTGAACACTGAAAGCTGCACAAGTAAGCTGAATTGGCAATGAGTGGCTATAAATGGGTTGAAGAAACCCGAGATCGTTTCTTCATTACACAGCTTCAGTATTCCCTGCTCGTATATTAAATTGTAGCAGCTGTGAGTTTTAGAGGAGAGCTTTGGGCACCGGCACGTTTTTATTTACAAATTAAGCAGTCACAACAATGCAAGCATCATTATATTTCTCCCCAAAATTAAGTTTCCTTACAGTAAGGAAACATATATCCGAGTGACTGTGTTTCCTAGTGCTTTGGTTATGGCAAGTGTTGTGTGTGCATTTCCTTTACACAGTAAAGCAGAAAGCTGCACGAGTAAGATTGTTAATTAGTGGCTGAAATACTTCTTAAAACACGCATAGGCTCATTACGTACACCTTCATGTATCCCTCATTTAAACAGTCAGTATGTCTCTGCTGCGTTAACCACATTTTTGTGACACTTTATCTTATATATTGACAATCAGTAAATGTTTGCATTGTACTAAAAAATTGCTGAAATGATATGGCATATAAGACCAACATATAGAGTTGACAAGTTAATGCTGCAAAAAAAGTCCAGTAAGACATTCATAAAACCAATAGCTCCAACTCAAGTACATGAGAGACCTATTGCATTGCAAATGCTTGTTTCACTTTGGGGGCACCACAGAGTACTGTGTAATTACACTATGTCCTGTTTATCTCTTCTGTAAGGGACTTTTTTTTGGCATTTGCCTGTTTGACCTCAACAGTGTGGGTGCTTGTTCAGTCCCTCCTCCCCACCAGCTCCATCTGCAAACACAATAAAAACAGAGGGGGCTCTAGGGCCACTCTTGCTCTCTTCCTCTTGTTATTTGCAGTCTGCGTGGCAATAAAAGTCCATTCAGTAATTTACAAGGCTAAGAGCTCTAACTGAGCAAACACTACACCATTTCATTCCAAATGCTTGTTGCTGTTTGGTGTCAACTGCCAATTGCAGAATGCTTGTTGATGCTGTATATATTACCTTGCATTGTGATTGTGTTTTTAACGATCCGAATGAGGACGGCAAGACACGTTTGTCAAATCGTATTTAGATTTGAATAGGCTTATCAGTGCTCTATGAACGATTTCTAAAAGTGGGACACGTACATGCATTTATTTGCGTCCTGCGTTGCGTTTAGTGTTTATTTTTCAAATCCATGTTTTGTTTTCTTTAATAAATGTTTATTTGTAGTTCTTTCACAATGAAAAGGAAAGGAAGAATTATTACCCAGCCTTAACATTTACCTTTAATGAATTTAAAATGTGGTGGATGTGATGAAGCAGAAAATGAAGGTTTTGATTTATTAACGCATAAACGTAGTGCTGACATAATCGTGTGTGACATTAACCGAATTAATGAAGATTGTACGGGGACAAAATGTGCCCTCAGAGTAGTTTGCCATCATTTATATGCGTGCTTTATATAACGTGGTGTATTAGAATTGCACTAATCCGACATAATCATAAACGTGTGCTACGATTTGCTTATTTGAAATGCCTTAGCTTAGCATTACTTTAGCGGAGGCTTTGGCCTAGTTGTCTGGTCTCACGGTTTAGATGTTCGTATTTTTCCACTGTGCTATTAAACGTGTATTTCTGCTTGAAGCTGTACTTTTCCACAGAGACTGTTCACATGCTTATCTTAAAGTTGGTGCCAGCATGGCATATTTTCTCTTTAATTCAAGGTCGGCTTGCAGGTGCGGACAATGGAGGCTCTGAGAGTAAGCTAATCGAGAGACAATGTTGCAACTTGCGTACCCATCTCCAAGGATAATGTATGCTTAAGTAAAAGCTTGAGAACTGTCGTTTTTGATTGGTCAATTTGAAGCTAACCTATGAACCCTCCAATGGAGACCCTACTGGACTTGAACTGTTGTCTATAAAACCCAGGTGCACGAGAGGAAAGCTCTCTCTCTATCTTCGGACATCCCGCCATTTTGACTTCGTAGCTACTATGACCCATTTTGCTGCGACGCCATTTTGAGAGACTTTGATGCTTTCTCTAATCGAGAGAAAGAGACCTTAATGATTCTTGCCATAGAGACTTAACTTTGATTTGCCCCTTTGCATGAAGTAGTAATCTTATCTTGCCGCCGTGAGGCAATTGCCCCGTTCACCTTTGCCCCTTTTGTCCCGGCCCTATGCTGATCGAGAAACGATACCTGTGAGACGAAGACTTCATTGATTGCTGATTGGAATTGGTAATTATGAAAGGAAATTGTAAAATTGCATTGTGTTTCCTTTAGGTAACCAACTGCTGATTTTGAGAAGGACCCTAGCTAGGAGTTTTCTAAATTGATGTTGCCAAATTGTTTTTGCATGAAGTCCCACATGCTGATGCTAATTTGAGGTTAGACGAGGATTCCATATGTCGCACGATGCAATTTGAAATCTTGTTATGCTGACTAAATGTACGCAATTAGCCCATTACAGATTATCGTATTAGTGCTTTGCATTGCCACTATCGAATGCCTTGTGATTCAAATGCTACATAGATTACACTTGTTCCGACGATATGGACAGCTATTAATGTTCATTTATGTTTATCATTTGGTGTTGAGACACATCTATATCGTGCTAGCCTTGTTAATATAGGGAAATAAACTCACTAACTTTGCAATAAACTGGTGTGGTTATTCCTGGCTGAAAGGTCAGGGTTCGCCGAAATGTATTCTGGATTAATTGTTAAGTGTTATGTTGTTCAAGGTGTTGCTTATGTTCGTTATTGATTATCGATTAGATGAGACTGTTCGATTAATAGTACAGAGAGTTCCCACTTAGTCAAAAGATTCATCGACCTAAAGAGCGTCCGAACGCAGGTAAATTGTTACCACGTTCCGCTCTATCAGTAGATGGTAGCAGAGGACGGTTACGTCTTTTGGGACCCTGTACCATTAGAGTACATGGTGTCGAATTAACGGTTACGCATTTTGAGGCCTCATTCGAGAAGTTGAATTAGATTTTCTTGGATAAAACTGACTGACAAGATGATGATGGGCTAGGTCCACCGCGACTTTCCCGGGATCTCGGAGCTTGCGAATGGAGAGAAAGGAGATGTGGAAACAGCGCTGGCAGTACTAGTGATGGTATGAGTGAAGTTAGGGTTTTGCGCTTGCACAGCTTATTGCCGCGGGGTGTGTGAAAAGGTTGCGAGGATTTTTTTAAGGATAGCGGAGGTGCGACTCCGAGCGTAGAAGTAGAGAAGTCGTCGAACTTCATAGAGATATCGGAGGTGCGGCTCCGAGTGTGAGAGTAGGGAAGTCGTCGAACTTCATGTGCGTCTGGCGCTTTGTGCATAAAAAAGGTCCACGTGGTTGTTGTTGTTGAGACGGGCCCTGCGAGGTCAAGAGACTCCGGAGTATGTTGATCCATGTTGTGGTCTGGGCGGTTTAGTAGGTTGATCGGGTGTGGTCAACGAGTGGGTACGTGTGTTAGGGAGTGATAGGAACTTCGACTTCGGGCTTTGACAAGATTCTAAGTGCACTAGAACAGATCATTGACAAGTTGAGAGTAGGTCTGCGGGTCAGATTTGCTTGCGAATTTGGGGACTGAGAAAGACCGAATAGCGGCCGAGGCTGGTGAAAGAGATCGAATAGTGGCCGAGGTTAGTGAAAAGTCCCTAAGGTCCTGAAGCGATTATGTTACCCTTCCTGTAGTAAACCGACAGATCTGTTTTAGTTTTTTTGGTAGCTCGCGATACATGCAAAAAGTTGTTACAGGAGGAACTGAGTGAAGGAGGACTAGCCGCGAGGCTTTGTCAGCCGCAGTGTGTGTGAGTGTGACGTCACTAAGAGCCGCGCTGGGATAGGTTGATTGGAGAGAAGGGTCGCGCACGGATTGGACGCAGTCCGTGGCACTCGATTGGAAAGGGGAAAGGCAGGTGAAGAGTATTCCGGGAATTAAAGTCACCTATTGATTACAAATTTTGTGGAATAACAGTGAACTATTGATTGTAAAATTTGTGAATTAAAAGACGAGAAAATGAAATTCCTTAAAGCATTCAGGAGCGCGATGAAGGGAGAGTCATACATTAAAGCAAGAGTAGGAGAGGAAACGCCGCCCGAGGGTACACCAGCTTACATTGTAATGGAGGAAAAAGGGGTAGCTCTGTGCCTTTGGCTAAAGCAATGGCACAAGTTGACAGAGAAACATGGGAGCATAGCATTCCCGATACATGGGACATTCAATATAAGGGTCCTAGAGAATTTGAGATTCGCGATGTATGACATGAAGGTGCCTCCAAGGCCAGCACAGTTTGAGGCTCTAGCAATTTGGGAACTCATGGCTAGACAGCAACAGAAAAACAAGTTTGAAACAAGGATGAGGAAGGTAGAAAAGACACTAGCGCATGCTAGGTGGGATAATGCGCAGAAGGTGTGGAGGTCAGATGTATTGCAGGGAATAAAATTGTTCCCAGCAATCACTAAGGATGAAGAGGAGACAGGTAAGAAAGCTACCTGTAAGACAGACAGGAAATGTTCCAAGGATAGAGAGGACGAGGAAAAGCTGAGAAGAGAAGAGGAGTTAGAGGATGAGGAGTTGATAATGCAATTGCTGAACGACCGTCCACCACCCTATGCGGAGAATGGACAAGGTCCAAGTACCAGTTCTGCCCCTCCGGCATCGGTACAGAACAGTGAAACGCAGAATCCAGGAGCACCATCGGGATCTAAGGATCCGAGTTTACTGCTCACCCCACAGATACCGCAGGTTAGGAGAATGTATCCAGATGTGCCCGTGTTGAAACCAGCAGAAAATTATCAGCCGCAGATGCCAGGGTACTACAGCAGTAACAACAGTGGAGGAATGATTCCAGATCCAACCATAAGGGGCGTACAGAATGGTTACAACCCAACAATGGCACAAGCTGAATCAACTCAGTTTATGATGCCTCAAAAGCAAATGCAGGAAGGAAATGTTCATGCTCAAATGACGGGGAGTCAGATGGGCATGCCGGCAATGATGGCCCATAATATGGGGATGAACATGCCTCAAAATATGGGAAATGGACAAAATCCAGATGCAATATCACTGCCCATTACCGTAGGTCCAGTGGTACCTCTGTATAGTCAGCCTAACTTAGGCATGAGCAGTCAGGGACCAATGCTGCAGAATGGGACAGAAAGAAGGTGCATAGAAAACACTCCAGGGATAACCCCGATAGCGACTCAGCCAACTGGGTCTGGGTCCCTGATGGAATTTAGTCCCATATGTGCTCAGTCAACACTGGTGAGGTCGAGCCCCCCACTGATAATACCTCTCACGTCGAACACTGAAAAACTGCCGCAACCATCGATGGCAGTCGATGTGAATGCTACACTGATGGGGGTAAATGCGCAACAGCTGACACAGTGGTTCAACAGTCTAAATTCCACACAAAGTTCAGACAGTGGGAAAGGAGACGATTACTTGAGCAGGATGAGGCTGAACATGGAAGCACAAGAATTGGTGGAAGGAAATATGGGTGTGAACAGGTTGGAGTCCTACACGGAAGAGGAATTGAGGTATCTATGTCCAAAGATCACGAAAGAGGTAAACAAGGTACATAAAAGTTTGCAGGAAGTAGCAGACAGGAACGGGATTGACATAGGCAAGACGAAACACTTGAGCAGGAGCTATAGGTTGGATTTTGGGACCACAGATTTTGAACACATGAGATCAGCAGGCATGAAGGCACACCTTAGAGAATTGTTGCAGAGTGCCCAAGTGTGGAGGTGCTTAGACAAGTGGGAAAGCAGATGGGTAAAGAGGAAGGATAAGAGGAGGGACAGTGCCACAGAGCACAATGAGAAAGGACCGCAGAGTAGTGATACAGTAACTATGTTACCAATGAGGGAGACAGCAGGGGGAAAATTAGTACATGTACCATGGCACAGGAGCGATATTCAGTCTTTTACGAATGATTTTCCCAAACTGAGAGAGAAGCCGATTGAATGGTATCAACAGACTGATAGGTTTGTGAAGCTTGCCAAATGTCTCTGGGAAGACCTGAACACTCTATTCGAGATTGTGGTTCCGGCAGATTTGTGGGAGGATTGCAAAAAAGCTGTAGGTTGGCCGACAAGTGAACCAGAGAGAGACAGAGAGACGGGTGCACCATCACCTATGGTGATGTGTCTGTACTATAAGGTGATTGAGCATTTGAAGACGAAGGTTGCCGCGAAAAATGTGGATTGGCAGAAAATTGATCGAACTGCCCAAGAGGCTAAAGAATCGATTCATAGTTACTATGAGAGGTTGTTGAAGGCGTTCAAGAATTACAGTGGCACGGAAGCAATCGAGGCGAAGGATATGCTTCATTTTGTGTTCAGATTTGTGGAAGGGCTGAGACCAGAGATAAGTCAGATGATAAAATCGCATTTGATCTGCTGGCAGTCGAAACCGATTGATGAAGTCTTGACTTATGCGAAATACTGTAGCGATGAAATTGAGGTGAAACAGAAAAAGCTGAAAGAGAAGGTGATGATGATGCAGCTTAAGGCGGCTCAGACAGGCTTGCAAGGGTTGCCAGGGATGCAAGGGTTCCAACAGCAGGTACCGCAACAGCAGCCGCAGTTGCAGGGAAACATGGTGTTTCAGCAACAGCAGCCGCAGTTGCAAGGAAACATGGCGTTTCAGCCACAGGGCAGAGGCAGAGGTAGAGGAGGTTTTGTGAATAATGGTCCGGATTTGAACACTGTTGTGACGGGTGTGCAGGCAATGAAGAAGGTGATGCCGTGTCACGCGTGCGGAAACGTCGGTCATTGGAAGCGCGAGTGCCCGATGGTGGTGCAGGAAGGCGCAGGTGCAGGTGTAGGTGTTGGTCAGCAAAACAATGATGTCAATGCATTTCAGACAATGAGAGGACCGAAAATGAGAGGTCTAAACCCAAATTTTCAGACCATAAATCAATTGCAGGGATTACAACCTATGCAGCCGCAGCAGATGCAGATGCCCCGTGTGCAGATGACGCAGATGCAGCCGATGCAACAGCAGTTACCTATGGTACCTAATCAGCAAATGCAAATACCTTTGGCACCAATGAGTCAGCAGCAAATGATGGTTCCTCCACAGGTAACGGGTCAGGTAATGAGCACAAACGGCACAGTACAACAGTTCCCATTACACAGTGAGAGTGGAATAAACAACGTATGGGAGAGTGAAAGTTCAGGAGAAGAAGGAGACTGTGTGCTTGCGGCATCCTTGGAAGTCGATCAAAGGGGTCCGTACGTAGAAGGAAGAGTAATGGGTCATCGTGTTTCATTCTTGGTTGACACGGGAGCCACACGTTCAACTGTTAAGAGCAGTGAAGTACCAAATTTGCCACTCTCAGGGAGGACAGTTCAAGTGGTGGGAGTAGCAAACAGGCATCTGACGAACCCAATAACAGATCCGATACCAGTCAACATTGGTAACTATCAAGGGGTACATCAGTTTGTGGTATGTGACTCAAGCCCGATTGCACTGTTAGGAAGAGACCTATTGTGCAAATTGGGTTGTTCGATAATGTGTTCGAACGAGGGAATAACAATACAGACGAGCAATGATGGGGAAGACGAGGACAGTGTAGAGGGGGATGAGATAGAAACAGTCGACGAAGAGTATCCTCTGATTTGTCTTTTACCAATGATAACTGAAGAAGATATCCCAGTAGAATTACGGGAAACAGTCGGAAAGGAAGTGTGGGACATGACAGGGAAAGAGGTGGGATTGATGAAAGGAGTAGAACCAGTAAAAGTGATGGTAAAGCCCAATGCGATCTTTCCCCAGACCCCACAATACCACATGCCACAAGATACCCTCATGAAAGTTGCCCAACTTATTGACGAATTTGTGAAGCAGGGAGTACTGAAAGAAGTATTAAGCAGCCCATGTAATTCACCGATAATGGGACTAATGAAGCCAAGTGGGAAAGTCCGACTTGTACAGGATTTGAGAAAAATAAATTACATCATAATCAAGTGCTGCCCTGTCGTACCGAATCCGGCTGTGATAATGTTTCAGATCCCTTGCGAAGCTGAGTGGTTCTCAGTCATCGATTTGTCACAAGCATTCTTTTCTGTGCCTCTTCATGAGGACAGCCAATTCCTCTTTTGTTTCAAATTCCTAGACAGAGTATACAGTTGGTGTCGAATTCCTCAAGGGTTCTCTGAGTCACCGTCGATATTCAATCAGGTTCTAAAGAAAGACTTGGAAGAGTTAGAGTTGCCATTCGAGTCAACCTTAGTACAGTACATTGACGACTTACTGGTTGCATCAAAGACAGAAAGTGGCTGCACAGCCGATACCATTGCTCTGTTGAACCATTTGGGAGGGAATGGACACAAGGTGTCTCCTTCCAAACTGCAGTTCTGTCAGAAGAAAGTAAAATACTTGGGTCACCAGATAGAGAAAGGGTCACGGAAAATAATGAAGGAAAGAATTACCAGTGTACTTCAAATGAGTCCACCAAAGACAAGGAAGGAGGTGAGGAAGTTTTTGGGAATGGTGGGATACTGTCGCCAGTGGATTCCCAACTTCTCGTCTCTAGCAAAGCCTCTACTGAAATTGACCCAGAAGGATGCCTTGGATCAGATCGAACTGAAAGGGGATGAGATGGATGCTTTTGTTGAATTAAATGAATGCATGTGCAGGGCTCCAGCTTTAGGTATGCCTGATTACACGAAGCCTTTCACATTGTTTTGCCATGAACGTGATGCATGCTCTTTGTCTGTCTTGACTCAAGCCCATGGTGGCGTGAACAGACCAGTAGCGTATTTTTCCGCTACTTTGGATCCGGTTGCAGCAGCACTCCCAGGGTGTTTGCGCGCCGTAGCAGCAGTTGGTATCAGCCTCACTCAGAGTGAAGGAATAGTGATGGGACACCCAGTAACAGTCATGGTCCCTCACTCAGTTGAGATACTTTTAACCCGATCCCGAACGCAGCACATGACTGGAGCAAGACTCACAAGGTATGAAACGACTATTCTGGGCTCACCGAATGTGCAGCTGAAAAGGTGCACCACGTTGAACCCAGCTACCTTGCTTCCTGGAGAACATGCTGAAATTGAGAACGCTGAAGACGTCGAGCATGACTGCCTTCAGGTGACTGAATTTTGCACAAAACCCCGACCGGACATCAAGGATACCAAACTTGATGAAAATGACCAAATTCTTTTTGTTGATGGTTCATGTCTAAGAGATGGGGTGGGAATTTTGAAAGCAGGATATGCTGTATGTACTGTTACAGGGGTCTTGGAAGCGGGATGGCTCCAAGGAGTCTATTCTGCACAAGTAGCAGAACTTGTAGCCCTTACTAGAGCATGTCAATTGTCTGCATTGATGAAAGTCACCATTTACACTGATAGCCAATACGGGTTTGGGATTGTGCATGACTTTGGACAACTGTGGTCACAGAGAGGTTTCCTGACTTCTTCAGGATCCCCAGTGAAAAATGGGGAGAGAATAAGGGAGTTGTTACATGCCATTCAAGTGCCAGCTGAAGTTGCAGTGGTAAAGTGCAGTGCTGACACGAAAGAACAGGATTATGTGTCTCTGGGAAATGCCTATGCAGATCAAGTCGCAAGATTTTGCGCTTTGAACTGTATATTGCTAAGGGATGATTGGAATACAATAAGTGAACCAGAACTCGAACCAGCTGAAGCATTTGCCTTGAAGATCGTAGATACAATAGAAGAACTAAAAGCACTACAAAGTAATGTCAGGGAGGATGAAAGAGATTCTTGGATTAAATCACAATGTATAAAGAGACAAGACGAGCTATGGGTTTCACATGAGGGAAAATTTGTTCTGCCAAATGGTCTCTTATCACAGCTTGCGCGGTTCTATCATGGGCAAGCTCACCTAGGGAGAGATGCCATGATAAGATTGTTCAAAACTGATTGGTTTAACCCCAGATTTCGTCAAGCTGCAGAAGCAGTTTGCCATCGATGTGTCACTTGCCAACAGATGAACCCAGGAAAGGGAACAGTTGTGAGTGCGAGTCACATTGGTAGGGCAAGCGGTCCTTTTAGTCGTATGCAGATGGACTTCATTGAGATGCCTGTGCATGGAGGTTTAAGATATGTGTTGGTGGTTGTGTGTATTTTTAGTCATTGGATTGAGGCATACCCCACACGTAGAAATGACAGTCTTACAGTTGCCAAGCTATTATTGAGGGAGTTAATACCACGTTTCGGATTCCCGATCTCTTTAGAATCAGATAGGGGAAGTCACTTCAATAACGAGGTGATGAAGTTACTTTGCGAAGCACTGAACATTGAGCAAAAGCTGCACTGTAGCTATCGCCCTGAAGCATCAGGACTGGTGGAGCAGATGAATGGTACGCTGAAGTCGAGAATGGCAAAAATATGTGCATCAACAAATTTGAAATGGCCTGACGCATTGCCCTTAGTGCTAATGTCAATGAGAAACACTCCGGATAGAAAAACTGGATTGTCTCCGCACGAAATTCTCATGGGCAGGGCTATGAGACTTCCTGCAGTTCCCGCAAACATGCTTTTGAATATTACAGATGATATGGTGTTAGACTACTGCAAAGGTCTGGCTGACGTGGTTCGCTCTTTCTCTCACCAGGTGGAAGCGACCACCTTGCCACCGATCCAAGGTCCAGGACACGCACTGAAAGCAGGTGACTGGGTCGTGATAAAGAAGCACGTGAGGAAGTCGTGTCTGGAACCCCGTTGGAAAGGCCCTTTCCAAGTGATCCTGACGACAACTACCGCTGTGAAGTGTGCGGGGGTTCCCAACTGGATTCACGCCAGTCATACAAAGAAGGTGCTGTGTCCCACAGATGAGGAAGTTGAAGCGCTGAAACTACCAGTGCCTGATAAAACGGTGCCGAGTGCTGGGACAGAACAAAAGCGAACTGAAAGCGAACAAGCAACAGCAGGAGAAAAAGAGATATTATTGGAGAACGAAGAGTCCAACTCACTTGGGGAAGACCAAGGAGAAAGTTCAGACAGCGACGACGAAGCTGCAGGTGACAAAGAGCCTGAAGCAGCTGAGGGTAGCAAAAAGCCTGAAGCAGCTGAAGGTGACAAGGAACCTGAAGCAGCTGAAGAAAGTAACGGTGACGAAGGGCTCGAAGAGAGTGAGAAGGCAGGAGAGCCTGAGCAGAAGGGGGCTTTCCCAGAAACAGACGATACAGAAAAAGAAAAGGGAAACGTGACTGATTCCCCTGAAGGTGGGAACCAAGAAGAACAGAACGAAAGAGCTCAAACCTCTACAGAAAAGATCGCAGGTCCATCAAATGGACACGGTGCAAAAAGAAGACTAAGTATATCACCGATAAAAGAAAAGGGTAAAGAAGGTTTGAACGAAGGAGGAAGGCCGAAAGTGAAAGAGAAAAGAAAGGAAGTGACTGTCGTGGAACAATCGTCAAGTGAGGAAAAGGACTTGGCGAAGGAGGAGAGTGCCAGCAAAGCAGAATCAAAGAGAGAAGCAAAATTGAAGAGGAAAAGGATACCAAACAAGAGGTATTCCGGTCCTGAATGGGCATATGCGGTAAATGATGATTGGACTGATGAGTTTGTATCTCTAAGCATCGAGAACGAAGAAGAAGAAGAGATACCAATAGAAAAGAAAAGTTTCATAGACTCTGTTGATTGAAAAGGTAGTAAATGGTATTGCTTGCTGCAATCTAACGTGAGACAAAGAACCAGCTGAGACATTGCTAAACCGAATTGAGACAAATGCTGCTAACCGATAAGTGACTGGCCTTTTGAAGAAGACGGTGTGAACATTGTGCTCGTTCAGCTTTGTAACTGAATTGCTAAGTAGTTTCATTTATAGGTGCTTCTAGCTCTCTGATTCTATACAGATCATGCCTGGGTACGCTATGCAAAACAATAGAAAGAAGTATTGTAAATACGTTTGTATAGGCTTGGTACTAACATGTGTACTAATAATAATGGCAATTGTGTTTGGAATGCATGGAAAGGGTGAGAATGAGACTATTGCTGCTTCTACTATTGTTCCTGTTACTGTCACTGAACTAACCCCATTGAAAAGACTAGCAATGGATGAGAGGCTCTTGCATGATAAGAAAGAGCTTTCGTATAACGTTTTCTATCGCTTACTAAAAGAGTATGTTGAGACTATGGATGCGAAAGATTGTTATGTGTGTACCCAGATACCGACATCAGTAAAGGAGGGGGTGACTTATCACCACATGCCTCTTACATACGGGATTACATGTAGTATAGTAATGTCTAGGTTTTATGGTCAATCTAACATACAGTATTTTTACTCGAATTATGATGTTACCTTTGCTTATGTTCCTATAATAGCGCAGCTAAGCGAAACTGCAAGATATTGGGATTACAAAATTATGAGGGACTTTTTCGAGCCAATGCAACCTTTTGAAACGGCTCATGCTCATAGGGAGAACCTTACTTGCTCCGTCTCTGCTGTAGAAATAAGCTTTTTAGATCGCACAGATGATAGAAGGGCTCAAATGAAGGCGAAATTAGAAAAAGAACTGCATAAGAGGACTTCAGTAGATAATTATGACTTTGCTGCTATAAAGACACAAGGGAAAATTGCTTTAGATGCTTGGCATGTAGGGAAATTTTGTATATATCGAGGTGAATCTTACTATGATAATATTTTTGTAGGAGCGAGTGAATGCAAACATACGTTTATTTTTAAGGCCAAATGGACATTCATGATGGACGGACTTGACCCTGTCATTCCAGGGGTGTATTATATTTGTGGGCATAATGCCTATTATCGTCTTCCAAAGGGATGGTGGGGAAGATGTTATTTGGGTATAGTGTTTCCAAAGGTTTATCAACTGGATGACATATCGATGATTGAAAAGACACCTGGATCCCATCGTATCCAGAAAAGAGAGACCGCAGCTGCTGTGGTAGGTGATATATTTGGAGCTATGATTCCTTCATTGGGAGTTGTGCTGAATTCCATCAAAATAAGGAAGTTGTCTACTATAGTGGATAACATGTTGACAAAGTTTTCAGGTGCTATAATCCTGATGGATGCTGAACTTGCAGCGGAAAGAGCTATGACTCTTCAAAATAGGCTTGCTTTAGACATTCTTTTAGCAAAGGATGGAGGCGTTTGCAAAATGATTGGTGCACGTCACTGCTGCACCTATATACCTGATAATAGTGTGAAGATTAAAACTATGCTTGCTAATCTAACAAAAGAAAGTACAGATTTGAAAGAACTGAAAGAACCAGGAGTGTGGGAGAAGGTTGGAAAGGGACTTGCTTCAGTGGGACATTGGATTGGGGGAATTTGGAATGGAATATTATTGAAAATAATAGAAGGAATATTAATAGTAATAATTTGTGTATTTGGAATTTGGGGAATAAAAAGGGGAATAATAATGATTATGGAAAGAATTAAAAGAAGAAAGGAGGAGAAAATAATGAAAAGAATGGCAGAAGAATATAAAGCGCAAACTAGGGGAACTAAAAGGAAAAGGGAGCTGACAGAATTTTAATGGGATAAAATTTGTGGGCTAAATTTGTATGATGACAAGTAGTCATCAGAGGAGGGATTGATGAAGCAGAAAATGAAGGTTTTGATTTATTAACGCATAAACGTAGTGCTGACATAATCGTGTGTGACATTAACTGAATTAATGAAGATTGTACGGGGACAAAATGTGCCCTCAGAGTAGTTTGCCATCATTTATATGCGTGCTTTATATAACGTGGTGTATTAGAATTGCACTAATCCGACATAATCATAAACGTGTGCTACGATTTGCTTATTTGAAATGCCTTAGCTTAGCATTACTTTAGCGGAGGCTTTGGCCTAGTTGTCTGGTCTCACGGTTTAGATGTTCGTATTTTTCCACTGTGCTATTAAACGTGTATTTCTGCTTGAAGCTGTACTTTTCCACAGAGACTGTTCACATGCTTATCTTAAAGTTGGTGCCAGCATGGCATATTTTCTCTTTAATTCAAGGTCGGCTTGCAGGTGCGGACAATGGAGGCTCTGAGAGTAAGCTAATCGAGAGACAATGTTGCAACTTGCGTACCCATCTCCAAGGATAATGTATGCTTAAGTAAAAGCTTGAGAACTGTCGTTTTTGATTGGTCAATTTGAAGCTAACCTATGAACCCTCCAATGGAGACCCTACTGGACTTGAACTGTTGTCTATAAAACCCAGGTGCACGAGAGGAAAGCTCTCTCTCTATCTTCGGACATCCCGCCATTTTGACTTCGTAGCTACTATGACCCATTTTGCTGCGACGCCATTTTGAGAGACTTTGATGCTTTCTCTAATCGAGAGAAAGAGACCTTAATGATTCTTGCCATAGAGACTTAACTTTGATTTGCCCCTTTGCATGAAGTAGTAATCTTATCTTGCCGCCGTGAGGCAATTGCCCCGTTCACCTTTGCCCCTTTTGTCCCGGCCCTATGCTGATCGAGAAACGATACCTGTGAGACGAAGACTTCATTGATTGCTGATTGGAATTGGTAATTATGAAAGGAAATTGTAAAATTGCATTGTGTTTCCTTTAGGTAACCAACTGCTGATTTTGAGAAGGACCCTAGCTAGGAGTTTTCTAAATTGATGTTGCCAAATTGTTTTTGCATGAAGTCCCACATGCTGATGCTAATTTGAGGTTAGACGAGGATTCCATATGTCGCACGATGCAATTTGAAATCTTGTTATGCTGACTAAATGTACGCAATTAGCCCATTACAGATTATCGTATTAGTGCTTTGCATTGCCACTATCGAATGCCTTGTGATTCAAATGCTACATAGATTACACTTGTTCCGACGATATGGACAGCTATTAATGTTCATTTATGTTTATCATTTGGTGTTGAGACACATCTATATCGTGCTAGCCTTGTTAATATAGGGAAATAAACTCACTAACTTTGCAATAAACTGGTGTGGTTATTCCTGGCTGAAAGGTCAGGGTTCGCCGAAATGTATTCTGGATTAATTGTTAAGTGTTATGTTGTTCAAGGTGTTGCTTATGTTCGTTATTGATTATCGATTAGATGAGACTGTTCGATTAATAGTACAGAGAGTTCCCACTTAGTCAAAAGATTCATCGACCTAAAGAGCGTCCCAACGCAGGTAAATTGTTACCACGTTCCGCTCTATCAGATGTCAGGCAGGTGCGTTAACGGACATGTGCGTGCTTGTCGTGGTTACGTAGACAAGTAGAAAGAAACATGAGAAGAGAGTGGGAATAATCGAGCAACTCAGTTTGTAATAAACCACAAAAATGCTTTGGAAAAAGATGATCTTTAGTTTGTACAAATGCTGTGGCCTCAGAAAAGGCAAGCTCCATCCCACGCAATTAACCGGAGAGAAGCCGTTCCTCAAATACCCTCAACAGCGCAATATCGATGCTCTTGCTAATTAAACCCGGACGTGCTCTAGGCCTATAGTTGTCACTGACACTGCCCCGCCCTTAGACCGGCCAGTATCCAACTTCTGGGTGTCGAGGTGCATGGACTTTATTGAAATACCACAGCAAACGGCTGCAACGCAGGAGACACCACGCCCTTAATTATTAAGGTTTTAAATAAACGGCAATGTTTTCTAAATTACAAACGAGCCCTTCTCTGAAGTGTATCCTTAATCCGGGTGAGAGTACAAAATAAAGAGTGGTCGTTTCTTCCCCAACTCAAAGGAATGGCCGCAGGTCATGAGCTGACTCCGAGGAAGTAACACACATTAAATCATGGTTTGGATCTAAGAAATGTTCTTGTATAATCAGAAGGTCAACTGAGAGGTGCAGGTATACGCTGTGAATTCAAAATGGCGCCCATTCCATTGTGTGCCCTTATCCACCACCTGGGGCACCGGACTGATGGCTGTTCACAAGTGGTAGTTCATCTATTCCATGCATAAATATAGATTTATTTATGTTAATTAAACAGATTTTCAAGGTATCTTTAATAAATAAAATCGGAATATTACAGCTGTAACATAAATATTACAGCTGTAAAATAAAAATGTATGATCTACGTTCATGGGGGTGTGACCCTGATCAACCAGGTACTGCCTTCCTGTAGAGTGCAGCCAGCTAGACTGCTCAGTACATATGAAGACTGAACAAAGGGCCTGTACTTCTTCAATACAAAGATCATCTCTTGGTGGCATGATTCCCTACACAACCAAGTAGTGCCTAATTCGCAAATGTCTAAATTCTAAACCAGACACACTGGGGGTTATTACAATTTTGGAGGAGGTGTTAATCTGTCCCAAAAGTGACGGTAAAGTGACGGATATACCACCAGCCGTATTACGAATCCATTATATCCTATGGAACTTGTAATACGGCTGGTGGTATATCCGTCACTTTTGGGACGGATTAACACCTCCTCCAAAATTGTAATAACCCCCACTGTGTCTTACCTAAAACTGCCCCAGATGTGTTCAGATTAACAGCTGTACGCAGTACTATCCGCCATATCTGCCACAACCACTGGTTATTCTGCTCAAGTATTCGTCCTGATGCAAAGGTTACCTGCAGCCCATCAATTTCTCCTTGAGTCTGACTTTGGGGCATGAGCCATGTCATACTGAGACTCCAGTTGCCTGCAATCTTGTAAGCACCTGACTGTCGTTACATAAAACATTGGGTCATCTGCTTTTTTGTAAATAAAAGAAGCCACAGGCTGTGTCCCCTCCAGAGGATGAGACAGCCATACATTACTATAGTGATTCTATTGCTTAGTTACACTTTGTAAATAAATCGGAAAGAATGATTTGCTGATCTTTTAGACAGTTATCCCCTCCACACAAGTGTATTCTAGTAATTTCATTTCCTTTATATTCACCCCTAGGGTGTTCTAAAACAACCCAAAATTCAAATGGCTATGCAGCAGTGAATCACTAGCGCTCAAATGGTGAGTGCCTCATTTGTAGCACCGGAAGTAACACTTTGAGAGCCACAGTTGGGGAGCTGCCTTGCTGCATCTCTTCATTGCCTATTTTTTCCAGAAAGCTTGGCCAGAACAAAATTGCATTTTCATCCTTTATAACCATTTTCCCATACTGCAGCTCAATAAAATTCAGTACAAAAATATAATTATGCATTTGTCCCATAAACTCTATCAACGTATTACTAATATGCAGTCAATTCTGTCATGTTTTACAACGCAGTTTATATAATTTGGGTTAATAAGAGTTTCATCACGGCTGTAACTGCGGGAAAGAAAACTGTTATCTAGTTCCTGTAAATCGTGTTTCTGGTTTGTACACATTTCTGGGGGATGCATCGTTTCAGTATCTGCATTCTGCAGGAATTATAATCTTGAGATCCTAACACTGATTCTGATCCTGTCAGTGCTCCAGCTTCCAGAAGGGGAACAGAGAGACCCTGCAGTGTGGATCTAAAGAATATGTACGCACACCTTCCGTTTTGGGAGCCACACAGGAGGTTGTTTAGGGATGCACATGGAGGAACAATTCTTCTTTTGTGATCAAAGCCCTGACTCCTGATAGAGCGGAACGTGGTAACAATTTACCTGCGTTCGGACGCTCTTTAGGTCGATGAATCTTTTGCCTAAGTGGGAACTCTCTGTACTCTTAATTGATCAAACACCTCTTATCGATAATCAATAACGAACATAAGCAACACCTTGAACAACATAACACTTAACAATTAATCCAGAATACATTTCGGCGAACCCTGACCTTTCAGCCAGGAATAACCACACCAGTTTATTGCAAAGTTAGTGAATTTATTTCCCTATATTAACAAAGCTAGCACAATATAAATGTGTCTCAACACCAAATGATAGACATAAATGAACATTAATAGCTGTCCATAACGTGGAAACAAGTGTAGTTTATGTAGCATTTGAATCACAAGGCATTCGATAGTGGCAATGCAAAGCACTAATACGATAATCTGTAATGGGCTAATTGCGTACATTTAGTCAGCATAACAAGATCTCCAATTGCATCGTGTGACATATGGAATCCTCGTCTAACCTCAAATTAGCATCAGCATGTGGGACTTCATGCAAAAAACGATTTGGCAACATCAATTTAGAAAACTCCTAGCTAGGGTCCTTATCAAAATCAGCAGTTGGTTACCTAAAAGAAACACAATGCAATTTTACAATTTCCTTTCATAATTACCAATTCCAATCAGCAATCAATGAAGTCTTCGTCTCACAGGTATCGTTTCTCGATCAGCATAGAACGGGACAAAGGGGCAGGGGTGAACGGGGCAATTGCCTCACGGCGGCAAAGTAAGGCTACTACTTCATGCAAAGGGGCAAATCAAAGTTAAAGTCTCTAGGGCAAGAATCATTAAAGTCTCTTTCTCTTGACTAGAGAAAGCATCAAAGTCTCTCAAAATGGCGTCGCAGCAAAATGGGTCATAGTAGCTACGAAGTCAAAATGGCGGGATGTCCGAAGATAGAGAGAGCTTTCCTCTCGTGCACCTGGGTTTTATAGACAACAGTTCAAGTCCAGTAGGGTCTCCATTGGAGGGTTCATAGGTTAGCTTCAAATTGACCAATCAAAAACGACAGTTCTCAAGCTTTTACTTAAGCATACATTATCCTTGGAGATGGGTACACAAGTTGCAACATTGTTTCTCGATTAGCTTACTCTCAGAGGCTCCATTGTCCGCACCTGCAAGCCGACCTTGAATTTAAGAGAAAATATGCCATGCTGGCACCAACTTTAAGATAAGCATGTGAGCAGTTTCTGTGGAAAAGTACAGCTTCAAGCAGAAATACACGTTTAATAGCACAGTGGAAAAATACGAACATTTAAACCGTGAGACCAGGCAACTAGGCCAAAGCCTCCGCTAAAGTAATGCTAAGCTAAGGCATTTCAAATAAGCAAATCGTAGCACACGTTTATGATTATGTCGGATTAGTGCAATTCTAATACACCACGTTATATAAAGCACGCGTATAAATGATGGCAAACTATTCTGAGGGCACATTTTGTCCCCGTACAATCTTTATTAATTCGGTTAATGTCACACATGATTAGTTCAGCACTACGTTTATGCGTTAATAAATCAAAACCTTCATTTTCTGCTTCATCACTCCCAGGAAACGTAGAGGAGTTGACACTAGTCTATCTGTGAGGTAGGAGTGGCTAACTACAGCTACATCTATCTTATAGATATCATGAAGAGGAACATTTATCTGCAGAATGCTACTTACACCTCATCACAAATTTACTTTGACCTGTTGCTGAATGAAGTCCAATTCTTGCTGACCCGATCCTAACTTGCTACTTTTGGGTCTTAGCTACAAACTGCAAAATGCAACACTCATCACTGCAGTCATGCCAGCAAGTGTGCCAAGAGGGCTTATCTGTAGTCTTGATGAATCACTTCCTCAGAGTAAGGCAAGTGGATCTTTAATTTATCTTTTCACAGGTTACCCCCGAGTCAGAGGGTCCTTTTCTCATCCCTGATGAATTTTGGATACTTCTAGGTTCACATGCAAAGCTACACTGGAACCCAGGTTAATTAGGATCACTGAAAATCTTGATCCTTTGATCTTCTTCAGGGCCCCTTTCTTTGTTCTGTCCAATTAGTTCTCTCTCCTCATTTCCCATTTTTAATTTCACCCCAAGCTTATAGCAGGGAGAGTGGATGGTGATTTTACTAGTTCATAAGTGACCTAAGGTGTTCTAGTTTTCAGGTTTTATGTATTTGTCCAGTTATCCCTTATTTTTTATTTATCTTTGCAAGGGTATTTTTTCTCAACCAAAAAATAAACATTACACGTTTGTAATTTTTTTGGGGGGTTAGCCATGAGTAATGCCATCAATGATTTTTCCCAGCTACTTCTATTGCTGCCTCGATGCACTTTGTCTCTGTGTTAGGGTAACAAGGTATGGGACAACAGAAACCGAAACCACTGCAGTTTGTGTTACTTTAATCATTAGATGAGGCTCCATGTTTAGCTGCACTTTATATCATACATGATCGGTTTTCTGGTTTGGCAAGTGCCACAGGGTAGTCGGAAATGCTAGACTGTGCTAACCACACCATGTATTCTATTGTCAAGCAGGTTCTAATCCAGTATATCAGAAAGTCACTTTGTAATTTGCACGTGCACAGTGAGATATTGAAAGTGACCTACAACTCTTCATTGTCACTATGGACAAGGCTCTTACTAGACATGGAACCTTTCCAAAATCATTTATTATTTTAATTTAGTGTCCAAACCTGATTTCAGTAGAAGCTGTACAGAAAGGGGGAGTAAGGCGGCAATTCACATTGTCTGCAGTGTGTGTCTAGGAGGGGTACACTCTCAGAATAGGTCACTGGGATCCAAGTCTGGTTAAACAGGGTGTTATATCCAAAGTGGTATTTAGAAGGTGATGATATTAGTGCTTCTTCAAAGGTTTTGTTTTGGCATCGTTTATGAATTTGAAGAGATAGTTTGGTGTGGTTGCCTAGAATTAATCCTTGTTTTTTGGAACAGAGATTGAAAAGCCTTGCTTCAGTTTTTTTCTTTTCTCTCTTTTTTTTTTACTTCATGGGACCTAGAGTCTGGTGACGTTTTGTCCTATGATGTTGAAACCATATCTCTGCTATTTTTTTTTAGAATTTGCCATCATAGCTTAGTAGGTGAGATAGCAGGAATCGAAAGCAATTCATCTTTGCAAGAGCAGTTAGGGTATTTTGGTTAGGAGGGATGTACTTTGATCAAATTTCCATTCATGTTGTTGACGTTGCTGACCATAAGTTGAATGCCTGTAAAAAGTGCTAGAGTGGTGTTTGCCCCACTGATGAAGAGGCCGTTTGACACTGTCTAGGTGCGGAAGTCTGATTCTCTCAAGGGCCATTCTACTGAGCAGCAGGGTCCAGAAAAATCTTAACTTTCAGCCTAGATTTTCTTTGTGGTGTGGTGTTTACAGGACAGGTTGCCATGTATGTAAAGGCACAGAACTTGGCACAGCTTGGGACCTAGGACTGGAATATACTTTCAGCTTCATGTCCCCAAACCATGACTGGATGTAACAGTGATCCATCTTGTTAGCAGTGAGCACGTATTCTGTTTTTTTCTGGTTGAACAGGAAGATGAACAGAATGGAGCTGTGGTTGGAGTGAGGAGAGGGAGAAACTAAGATAGGACTGGCAATTGTTTCTTGGTGGACTGAACATAGGGAACTGTGAAAACGCCCTCCCTGGAAAAGAGCCAGCATAGATTACAGCAGCCGCGCGGCTGGTGATCTGACCCTGGGTTTGAATACAATTGTGTTATGTGGCTCTCCTTCTGTGTTTGGTATACCCATTTCAAGGCAGTGAAAAACTATTGTCTGACCCAGATTTTCTGAGGGCACTTTATCCATATGACTGCATGAGCTGTACTCATTATCCACTGAGCCATTAGGGTTGAACAGAGGTGGTTATTGTTACCTAAGGATTTCAAATCCCACCCTTGCTCCTTACCAAGGGTGGGGCAGCAAACCTTTTTAAATGTTAAAATACTTAGCAGCTAACTTGATGTATCTACTCCTTGTCTAATAAAGTGTCTCCAATTAATTAGTGATGTATTCGGATTGGATAGTATTTACTAGTGATGTATTTATATTGAATAGTGTTTATGTATTTTATGAAATAAAAAAAAAAAAGTAATTTTCCGTCAGCACTGCTTCACGAATCCCTCAGTGGGCTTTCTGTTTTCTGCACAGCCTAAGCCGCTTGCAGGATTATCCCTGCAACTATTGCAAGTTGCACTGACTTGCTATGTCATTGATTTCATTGCCATTCAACGACTGCCTGTTTCGACCTATTATACTGGCAATATCAGAGTGTGCCCTGAGGCGCCTGTGTTCCAATGAGGCACTGGGCACTCATTTTAATGATTCTGAAAAAAAGATTTCTGGTGGATGGGATGCCTGTCTTGTACAAGGGTCGTGAATAATATCACATGCTTCAAATAACTGCTACTGAGTCCGAAAAAAAACCTCAATCAATCAATCAATCAGTGTATTTGTAGAGCGCACTACCACCCGTGAGGGTCTCAAGGCACTGAGGGGGGGAGGGTGCTGCTACTGCTCAAATAGCCAGGTTTTGAGCTGCTTCCTGAAAGTCAGCAGGTCTTCTGTCTGTCGTAGGGGCACGAGAAGGGTGTTCCAGGTCTTGGTGGCGAGGTGGGAGAAGGATCTGCCTCCGGTAGTCGCTCTTCGGATGTGGGGGACGGTGGCGAGGGCGAGGCCGGCTGAGCGGAGTTGGGGGGACGGGGTGTGGAAGGAGAGTAGGCTGTTGAGGTAGGCTGGGCCAGTGTTGTGGAGTGCCTTGTGTGCGGGGGTGAGGAGCTTGAAGGTTATCCTTTTGTTGGCGGGGAGCCATTGTAGGTCTCTCAGAAGGGGAGTGATGTGGCTGTGGCGGTGGGCATCGAGGATCAGGTGTGTGGAGGCGTTTTCCCCATTCCTCCCTGTGATTTTTAGGTTGAGTGTTAGCGTTCAACATGTTGTATACTTATACTGTGAAGAAAAGCTATTTGATTTGTTAGTTGCAGTGTCCTTCAAAAATCCTTGCTTGCTAGTGGTCAGTTCTGGCTCTTTATCCTGCCTTTTTTCTGTTTGGGAGCAGCACAAAGTACTCTGTAATTACGCTATGTCCTGTTTATCTCTTCTGTAAGGGACTTTTTTTTTTTTGGCATTTGCCTGTTTAACCTCAACTGTTCAGTCCCTCCTCCCCTCCAACTCCCTCTGTAAACATAATAAAAACAAAGGGGGGCTTTTCCAGGGCCAGCTCCCTCTCGCTCTCTTCCTCTTGTTATTTTCAGTCTGTGCGGCAATAAAAGTCCAGTCAGTAATTTACAACACTAAGAGATCTAACTCGAGCAAACACGACACCATTGCATTCCAAATGCTTGTTTTTGTTTTCTTGTTCTTATTGCTGCTCTTTGCTTTGGCGAAGACTCCCAGGAAAACTACAGCGCATGCGTACTTCTACGCGCATAGCCATGAGAGACCTTCGAGCTGCACGTGCCCATGCAGATGTGGCGCTTCCACCCAACGGTGCCCCACCCAAAGAATAGACATAAATCTATTTTAACCAATCAGCTCCAGCCTAAGGCAGCATGTTTTTTTTCTGTTGGCTAAATGTTGCGATGGGTTGGGTTATGGAGTCAGCATGCCCGAGGGCGGCAGTTTCAGGTGGTGGGGGGGGGGAGCATTTGAGTGAAACAGTGGAGAGAATACGGATCGACAGGTAATGGGTTTCACTGTGTTACCGGGTGTGCTTGTAATTTTGCCGGTGCTTTAAATTATAACACCCATGATTTATTAAAAACTTAGCGAGGCACATCTATTTCTGCTAGTCCTTATCATTTTTTTAATTTACTTATTTTTACCTCAGATTTCCATTTGTCCCTGCATTGCTCCCCCGCCGGTTGTTTACGTTGGCCGTATTTATTGCACGCTAGAGTGACCTGACGTCCTGTGTTTTTTTCCATACATTATCTCGGTAGCCTCAACTAATTTAGAAACAGTTGCTTTTTTGGGGAGAAGGCTCGGCAAATATGCGCATAAATTGAGATGTTTTACTTGCTGACGTTGCCATCGACCATCCCGTTACACCAAGGAAAAAAGTTTATTTCTTTAAAGATTAGTCTGCTGTGAGCCTTGCCTTATCTACGCAGCAAATCAGTTTCAGAGGAACAGCCTATGAATGCTTCGGATTGCCAGCCTGCCCCTGAGACTCCCTGTAGTTGTCTTTCAGCATTTCACTTCCACAGACTTTTGCTCAATTCTTTATATTAGACTTCTGTAAAAATACATTTAACAAATCATTTGTGTTCCTTTTGATCCATAGAGGAGTATATAATTGCCTAGGGTAGTCCAGGCATAACTTCACCGCAACTTTCCCTTCGTAGAAATACATAGAAGCTTGTCTATTCTTTTTTTAATTTTATTTCATTTGCCAGTGGCTCTTGTAATCTTGGTTGAGAACAGTACTCCAAGTCCCAGAGTGCAAAGAAAACAAAAGTAAATGAGCTATGCATGTTTGACATACGATACAACTTGCCCTCTCCGTTCTTGTTTCTTGGCTGGTCATTTTGTTTTTTAAATGGAACAAAGTGCACAACCTATGAAATACTGATATATATATATATTTTTGTCCCATTGCATCTGCCCATGTTGTGTCCCTGTGATCCACATCCTTGCTTGTGTTCCACTTTACCACATTCAGTGTTTATCTCTGATCCCACGGGTTGCTCCCATTTATTCTTCTGTTCACTGGTTGTTTCCCACTGCCTACATAGTTTTGTTGGTTCCTAATGCTCCTTTATTGTAGTTGGTTTTAAAATCTCTTCCCTCCTCTCAGTTGCAGATCCACATTGGATCCTGAGGCTTTCATTTAACTCCCCCCTCCTATGATTATCTTTGAAAGTCTCTTGTTTATTTTCTCATCCCTATTAGTTTGTTGCGGCTGTGCTATCGCAATTTTTGTTTTTCATTTTTCCTACTGCATTGATTACCCTTGGAAACCTTACTCACTGGTTTTAATTATGTTTGTCCCTTCTCTTTGGTTCCCTTACTATCGCTCTTTTTGTTTCCATTTAATGTGCAAGCAAATCCCGGTTGTGAGTTTACAATTGCTAATAACTCTAACTCGGAGAAATGCGAGACCTGATGCATTGCAAATGGTTATTTTTGTTTTCTGCCTAGTACACATGTTTAGTATACCTACTTGAGGACATAGCATGCATATCTACTTGACTCCACTACACTGCCTTGCTGAAACATTTTATGCTTAGATATATGTTTTAACAAGATCACAAATCTTTTCACCCATCTAGAATACAAAATAGTTAGGATTAACATAAAACTACAAACAAATCTTAATTTACTGTAGGACCAATGTGGCCATACAAGGAAAACCAAGTCCGATTTAAAGGTTCAAGGTGTTTATTACAAACTAATGCACAGGTTAATGTGAACAATTCTCAAAAACAAAGTATAAAGGTACAAGGTACAAGATCACCATAGGGTTTCTGAATCTTAGGATAAAAGAAAGCTTAATCAACATTAAACATACTAAACACTTGTTACAAGCAACACAAAATAGAAAAAAGCACTTGATGAAACCAGCTCTTCCCAAAATGAAACAGATTAAATGCATCAAAGTTCAAAACACATTAGGGAAATCCATATAGGAAATTTCACTACCTGATATGCGCTGAGCAATCAAATTAGGGGCCAAAAAGTGAAACGCACAAATAAGACAAAAATAATTTGGAAGAATGACATCAAGGCCCACTGTCAAGAGTCTTCTCACATGGTCAGAAAAATCCTACGTCTAATGTTTTAGCATTTGAGGATGGTTGGTAAATACAGAATATATCAAAATCTCGAACTCGGGAGTCCATAAGAAAGAGTCCATGCAGCAAGTCACCAGCTACAGTGATAAAGGCAAAGAATTCAGCAAAGTCTTTGGTGGGGGGGCATGAGGAAAAGTTGCAGAGTGCATGGGATATTGGCACTTGCACGAACCAAGCAAAGTCCAGGAGGGAATGCCTTCTTGCAAAGTCAGGGAAAAACTGCAGAAAGCCACAAAATGTTCTGATCCATTGAAAAGTTCTCAGTTTTGGATTGAACGATTCCATTATCCAATCATGAGGCTATCACACATTGAACATCTGCAACATTAGCAAACGTTCACTACACCACCAAAGGAAAGGGGTTCATCTTCTTCTCCTGTATGAACTTGTAACAAATGGATTACAATTGTCCAAAGTTCCTCCATGTTCTCACTTCATGAAAACTTCCCAAGCACACAGGGTGTAGAACAAAGGGACATTTGCCACCACATTAGCATCATTTTTTTTTATGCTAATGTGGCCCAATGAGGCCAAAATCCCAGTGCCAGATTTACAAAGTGGCGCAATGCATGCATTGCACCACTTTGTAACCCCCTGCAACCCCTTGTGCCACATTATGCCTAGACCAGGCATAATGTATGTAAGGGGGGCATTCCCCTGTTAGGGAGGGGGGCTGAAAAAATGGTGCAAAGAAATCTAAAAGATTTCCTTGGGCCATCGTTTGTGGAATTTTTAACGCCCGTCAGAACAGGTGTTAAAATGGGGCACACCATTGGTTACAATGGGCCCATATGTACTTTCAGGGTTAGTGCCAAAATGTTGGTGCTGACCCTGAACAGTACATCAATAGCCTCAAAATCTTTGAGGCTATTGCCTCTACCCTGTGCCATGGTGCGCTGTATTTTAAATAGAGTGCACACATGGTGGCCATAAGGGGACGCTAAGGGATGCAAGAAAGGTGGCGCTGCACTGGGTGCAGCACCACTTTTCTTAAATCTGCCCCTTGATTTCCAAACAAATGTACGGTAAGAAGGGAAACTTTTTAAACATAAACTAACACTTCGTGTGAACGAAACCTCAGAGAGATGCTATGTTAGCAAGTGGAAGGGTATCTTCTCAGGGATTATGCACTGTCAGAGGTCTAGCAAACCACCATGGCTAAACTAAGCAAAAGAGTTAAATGGCACATTTTAGTAAACTGAATAAAATAATTTAACATCAAACTCATTAACATGTCTTTAAGAAATCTAAAGCAAGATTTATGTCACAATGCATTTAATCGTAAAGTAAGTTGTAAGTCATTACTGTCAATATACTGTAGAAATTCAGTAGGCAGCCACGTATATAGGTAGCTCTCAAGGGTTATACACTAATTTTCATTATTGTTTTAATACAATCTGTTAATTAAAATTATAAGGAAACAGATAGTGTCATAACAAAATTCAAAACGTATTATTTCAGTGCTGTACCACCAGGCTCGAATACTCTAGTCTATAGTGAATGCACATCAATACTGGTTTTAAGTGCACCACTTTACATTTAAACTGTTAGACATTAGTGAATAAATATATAGTCACATTTAAAGTTATATTGTGACAAAAAGATAGCAGTCATTTCCGCTGCATCAGGGCCCCCTCTGATGGCAAATTGAGCCATCACACTATATCATCTTTTTCTTTTAAATGAAACAAATCAAAGTCTTGACTGTGCAGCCTGGTGAGATCTTCTGGACACCAACTGCTTCACAGCACTGTAGCAGATACTTTTTCTATTCTCCATTTCAATCTCCTCTTTTCTTATTCCTTTTCATGCTCTTTTTGCTTTAATCTTCTTAAACAACTTGAAGCAACCAAACACCACTAAGACCCACAATGCTATTATAGGTATTGGTCTCAGGACACTGCCTACATTTAACTTCCCATGCTTCCAAACCAACATCCAACTGCTGAAAACCTACTACCATTTGTTTACCAAGCACCTGTTGCTGTCAGATGTTTCAAATCCTTTTCCAGGTCAGTCATGTCCTTAACATATTTCCTCAGCTCCTTACTACTATCCAGGATAAAAGTGCAACACTTTTGCACCTGCAATGCCTTGCAGACTGCGCCCTCCTTCGTGAGATGGATGCCTAAAGTAAGCCTGTTTTGTAAAATCATTGATCTCATAGCAATCACTTCTGTGTCGACTAACAAGAAAGAACCTGCTGTATTTGTCTACAACTTTCGTATCTTCAGATTGTTTAGGATTACTCCAACAGATGAGATCAGTACATCACAAATATCTCCTACTACCTCTGAAGCACTGGAAACTCACTTGACTCGGGCATTAGACTTCTTGGCCCATACAGGATCATCAAAGTGATCCGTGTGATTCACCTCTGGATACACTACTCCTAAATAGCGCGTACCGTACCTTCCTTTCGGCTCTCTGAAAACTTGAATTAAGCTTGTTTTCCACAAATGAAAGCTTGTTTTCCACAAATGAGATGGACTCCTTGTAGTGTGGGGTCTTGTCCTGCAAACATAAAGGTCCAAACACTTTTAAACAGAAAAACATTTCTACATTCATTAGTCCCTACAAACACTGTGTCAGTCTTCAACTTGGGTCTTTACATACACAATTTCCTTACATGTTGCCAAGCTATAGCCAGAGCTGCTTGTTTCCCTATGGCTAAATGAGCAATTTCTTCTTTTCCCCAACTTCGAACTATCACTCCTGTTTTGCCTTTGTTTTCATCCCTCTCCTTCTATCGTCCACTTGTTCTATAAACTCCTTTTCAACTAGTGACAGTATACATGTCAGATTGTTTCTGTGGGCACAGACTGTACCAAATGTCAGTGTAGGCTTGAAAAATCATCCTACTGTGTCAATGTTTTTAGCTTTTGCAATGCTGCTCCAAATGCTTTCTGATGGGGACAACTGGAAAGACATAATCATAGTTTGGAATAATAATACTGGAAATATTCTTGCTGATACATGAGGGTCAACAACAAACTGCAGGAATTTTTTATATGTAAGGGGGAAACTATGGTAAGTCATTTCCTCTATAACTGATAAAGGTATCTGTGTGCATACATAGCAGTTTTTAACCTGCATTATTTTTACATACTTATACAAAAATTTATAGTACACATATGTTGACAGGTCTTTTCTGTACTCATCTGCATATAGCTCCTCATCTAAAAATGATTCTTTGTATACAATGATTACTTATGAACTGGGGAACTTGTGGATCTAATATTTCCAGAATTAAAATGTGTGGGTAAACTTTATCCAAACAATAACAACATCATCATTGAAGCTGCAACAACTAATATTCCTACACTACTATTCCTTTTTCTAGTGGCCTCCATGGGTTCTCTATTATCAGATTAAAATATGCTGTGAGCAAATCAAATAGTGATTTTTATTCTTCAAGTTGCCAATATTAATAGCAAATAAATTCATCTTGATCTTCAAGAAAGTTCATCTAATTTTGTACAAAGAGCTCAAAAGTTATTGTCAGTAAAAGTGCAGTTCAAATTCGTTCATATCTACTTCAAGAATGCAATACCTCAGTCTGCCAATTGGCAAAGAAATTCCAAAATTAAGCTCCAGCATAAGAAAGTACTCAAAAATGTTAATCTGTATTCGGATTGTTGAGACAAAAGGCTGTAACTTCCTTCTCTTATTTATTAGTTGCAAGGTATGTCCAGTCAGGTGCTGTGTACTTTTAGCTCAGTACTCTTCTTCTCTTTGATCTCTGAGCTACTAGTCTTTCCGCGTGATGGTCACTTTGACTAGACTCTTCAGTTTCTTCTGGAACAGTTGAGGGTATCTGCACTGCTGGCCCAGTTTGCATACTTGGCCATTTATCCCCAGGCACAACACGATTGGCTACAACCGTGGCTCCTTCGTCAGCACCTGAGCTTTGCACAGTAAACCGTTTTCATCTCAACCCTTCTGTACCAACTGCTGCTGTCGTTTACTCACTCAGATCCCCCTCAGACTGAAATTGTGCTGTTTTGGCTTTATTCTCATCCCTAACAGCTTGACTAACTTTTTCTTTACGATTCATTGTAGTTAACCCTTCAGAGACAGGTGCTGTATCATCATGGGGACCTGGCACTTTCGGAGTGTATGGAGCATGCACCAGATTTGGAATACCAGATCACTTCACAGCTGTTGTGGTCACAAGAATCATTTGGTTAGCAGGTGTGGCCCATCCTTTTGGGCGGAGGGGCCACGCCCCCCCACTTTTACCCCTCTTGAAGAGTGTCTGTCATGCTGAGCAAAGGTCAGCCTGGCAGACACTCTTCATGTTCAGGTCAGGGAGCCAGGAGCAGACATGCACGATTTGTGCAGACTCCTGGCTGCCTGAGCTGAACTTTGCTGGGCTGAAGAGATCACAGCTCCTATGGGCGTGACCTCCTGGGCTCAGCATAGGTGCCTCAAGGCCCTCCCCTGGGTGACGAGGAATGCGTCACCCATTGACTTCGACCTGGGTGCTTCAGGTTTAAGCCCTGAAGCGCCCAGAGCGAGTGTCAATCAGTGATACCTCGTCACAGAGTGGGGTCAGCAGTCTCACTGACCCCATCCCACTCTGTGACGAGGCTGGGACTGCTGCCTTCCTTCACTTGCTGACTTAAGGTCAGCAAGTGAGGGAAGGCAGCAGTCCCAACCCTCCTGGGACCTCCGAGGCTGAAGGTAAGTGAGTGTGTGATCTTTTTAAATAAATGTTTGGTGCGTGCGTGTATGTTTCAATGTTGATGAGTGTTGTTAATGGATGTGCGTTCGTGCGTGTGTGAAAGTGTGAGTGTGCTTCCTGCCTGCCCCCCTCCCTCCTAAAACTGCTGGCCGCCACTGTTGGTGAGGTCCTTTCAAATGCGGCTCTAAGCAGTACTTTCTCACATGTTTTTCCACCATGAATCAGTCACCAGGACACTGGTCATCGCACAGTTCCTGCTGCGGCTGGACTGTTGCTTCTCCAACCTGATGAGAAACAGAATGAACCATGTCAGCCAGTTCTTTGCAATAATCTAATACCATTTCATCTGTAATGTTCATAAGCACATGTGCGGGCACAGCTGGTAATCGCATGGAATGTCCTATTATTATCTTGTGGAGCGATAAGCTAGTCTTTCAAGCTGGAGTACTGTGCAAACTCATGAAAAGAAGAGGCAATGTATTAGGCCATTTCAGAGTAATAGGAGCACCAACTTTCACCAATCTGGATTTCAAAGTTATGTTATTCTGCTCCACCAGTCCGGAAGCCTCAGTCCTGGAACTGCACTGTAGTCTTTGCTGAACTTGTAGTGCTGCACACAGTAATCTCAAAACCTCACTGTTGAAGTGGGTCTCTTGATTTGACTCTAGAGAAGTCAGGAATCTGAAATGTGGTATCAAGCCCTTAAGCAACAGTTTTGCTACTGTAGACTGCCATTTGTCATGGATGGGGTAAGCTTCAACCTACCGGGAAAAAATGTACACAATGACCAAGATGCATCTCAGTCTATTGCCTACAGGCCATTTGATAAAATCAAGCTACATTCTGTTGAATGGTCCTCCTGACCTTCCTATGTGACTCAATGTAACTACAGTGTGTTTGCCTACATTAATCTTCTGACAACTGACACACCTGTGACAAAGGGCTTCAGCCATCAATCTGAATCTGGGATAAAACCAATTCTGACAGAAAAATTGCACCATTACATCATGTCCCACATATGTACGACTATGGTAATGCCTAGTCATAGGTGGCAACAAATTATTAGGCATCACAACCCTTCCATCACTTGAAACCCATCCATCATCTGCATCTCTTTTCACACAACCTGCTCTAATCCTACCCTGCTGTTCTTCTTCAGACACTTCTTCCTGCAATGTTTTAATCTCTTCCCAGGTACCTATAGCAATTAACAAAAGATTCCATTTCATCCTTTCAATCACTGGAATATTCTCAGTTGAAGGCAGTACAATTAAAGGCTGAGGGCCATATTTATACTTTTTGACGCAAAACTGCACCAGCGCTGTTTTGCGACAAAAAAATTACCGCCGGTTAACGCCATTTTGTTGTGCCGTGCGGGCATCATGTTTATACTTTGACGCACGGCGGCGCAATCAACAGGTGGGAGTCATTATTTTTTACCACACCGCGGCGTCAAGTCGTAAAGGAAAATGACGTTAATGCAGCGGAAATGACTGTGGGTCGATTTACGACACCGCAACCCGGATATGCGCCGTTTTTTGACGCAATAGCGTCAAAAAAACCCGCGAACACAGCCAGTTCACCAGAGGAGAGCCAAAATGGATCCCAGATGCCACTACAGACCCCAGGAAGATGAGAGCAGACCAGGAACCAGCCAGGACGATCCATACAAGAACCAGGACACTTATAGAAAGAAAAGAAAGTGTCACTTCAGTGCAGAGGAGCAGGAAATCCTGGTTAAAGAGGTGTCGGAACACCAGCACCAACTGTTTATCACCTCAAAGTTGACAATCAGTAGGAGAGAGGCTATATGGCAACAAATTGTTGACAAGATTAACAGTGTGGCTGAAGTACGCAGAACAGTCATTGAGGGCAAGAAACGCTGGCATGACTGCAAACGCTGGAGCAAGGAAAAGATGGCCAGGAAAAGGAAGGCAGCACTGCAGACTGGAGGGGGGAGTCCAGCACACCAGGAGGCCCTGGACCACATGGAGGAGATGGTCGCAGCCGTCATCCCTGAGGAGATCGTCACAGGGATTCAAGGACAGGACAGCGCAGACTACCACGAGACAACGCACATGCAGGGTAAGTCGCATGGGGAATTGAAATGCAATAATGTTAACTGTAAGCAGGGGGGGAAATACCTACTACACATTGCATGTAAGTCATCATATACATGGAGTGGCATGGGTAAAGGGGCACGGCATGGGGGCATGGCCTGCACAAACATAAGCTGGGGCACACCATTACACTACACCAACAACAGTCCCATGGGGGCATGCTGTCAAGGCAACATCCCAAATGTCATACTGCTCAGAAAACAGCATTGAGGAGGGGACACATGTAACTGGTCACTGAAATACACCTGCACAGTCAGAGAACAAAATAAGACACTGATAAGACTATCAGGGCAATCCAATGTAACACACAATACCCAACATCAGCAGGACACATCAACAATGTCAACATCCATATCACATCATAACATTGCCATGCATAGGATATGCTACATGTCAAGTGCAATTAAGTCGATGGGAAAGATCAGGGATTGGGGCAGGTCCTGATAGTTAAGTGTGCTGCCAGGGCCATCAGAACACCCACAGCCAGTGAAAGGTCTCACCATGAGAATGGATGTACACGGAGGGTCAGACAAAAAGGTTGCTATTCTCTATTTGGCATAAACCAACACCTAGAGGCAATGAGGCTGACAAGTCTGATAACTCAATAACATACATGTGACACACAGGTGGGCCATAGGCCTGAAACAATGCCCATCTGAAGGACTGCAGATATTAACACAAAACAAGATCACAAAGTGAATTCATCAAAAGGCAGGCACGTCACGTCAAAATTGTCACAACACAGACACACTAGTTGTACCCTGTTTAATTGCAGAGGAAGATGGATCTCCTGCCGATATGCCTGTCCCAGATTTCCCTGATGACATGGATGACGAGCCCATAAACATTCCCCTGGAGACCATCCAAAAGGTCCTTGAAACCCTCCAGACCCCACCTTCAGTCACAAGGAGGAGCACAGAACAAGCAGCCATCGCAGAGGATCCACCCACCACCCCAATTGTAAGACCTGCCAGCTCCAATACAGCTGAGGACTCTGACGACACTAGAGCTTTGAGAGAACTGTAGTTGGAGTACAGCTGGAGCTGGCCAAGGAGGTGCGGGTGGGGATGCAAAATATGGCAGCCAGCCTTGAGGGGGTACGCTCGTGCATGATGTCATCTGCAGTTCAGGCAGCAGCTATGCAAGCCCTAACATCCATACTGCAAGGACTTCAAGAAACTGTCAAGGAATTCACCACTGCAGTAAGGGAGTTGCCACTACACCTCACACCCCAAACCTTCCACTGCATGCACGAATGCAATCATGACTCCCTCATTGCCAACCTGGCTGCCTACCATCGTGATGTGGCTGCTATTCTCAGGAACCAGCAGATCCTTCTTGCTGCAGTACTGCCCTTAAGACCTTCACAGGGAGCAGCGACCGGGATGTCTGACTCCACGTCTTCTAACACTGAGGTGTGTGTTGCCCCTTCATAACCAACAACAACAAGGACGAAGCAGGCAACACACACATCATAAGAAGAAGACATGGAACAGATCACATTCACACGGAAGAGTACCCGGAAGCACTAGTTCCTGCACCATGGCCTACTTTGACCAAGGTCCAACGTTTTGTCAAATGCCAGTCTTACAACAATTTTACTCAATGACTGTTCTGCTAACCACTGTATAACTTGTCAGCATGCCCAGTTAATGTCTCTCTCCTACTAATCGGCAAATCCTGTCCCTCTGTTCTGTCTGTAACATCACCCCAGCATGTCAGTAGCATTACCTACACCCCTTCTGTAGGATCACAATGTAAGATTTCACTAGAACGGACTCATCAAACATGGACAATGTACATATTGCACTACAGCACTTTTCAATAAATAGCACTTGCACAACTAATATGTCTCTGTGTAATTTGACACATCAACTGTGCAGTAGATAACACAAATGTGCCTGTGTTCCAATCATGTAGCTTGTCAATACAACTGTCCTGACATCATGTAGTCAGATCCATCTGCACAGTGGCCAGGATTGCATCATAGCCTGCCCATCCTGAGGAGAATAACTGATGAAATGAGAAACCACACACCATCATGCTGTGTTGGACAGAATAATGCTTCCTCAAGAGATATCAAGGTCAACTAATAGTGCTGATAAATGTTGTCACCATGCAATACTAACACATGGAACTGTGCAGTCTAATCTAAGCAAACACTCCAAAACACAGCATGAATCAATTTTTCTGAGTTAACATCCAAATAGGTATTCATGCTGAATATTGACACAAATGATCTATGTCAGTTATGAAGACAAGAAGACAAGAGTGTTAACATGACCTCATCTTAGAAGGTGTCCCTGAACATCACACTGCAGTCAGACCTAAAACTGTCCCCACAGTACCAAGTCTGGAAGCACACTTTGTGACGTAGAAAACATACTCATCGACAAAAATCCTTTGTGATTCATGTCAACTCCGATTGGTGGTTCAAACAAATGGTGGATTCTTACCAAGGTAGCACTGGGGTAGCTGCCATTTTACACCTCAGTTTGTATTTGTTTGTAGCATAGGACACAAATGTCATAGAACAACAATCATCTACACTGATGCCAAGGCCATGATCAAGTAGCAGTTAACACATAATGTAAAGGGTTATCTATATATTTATTCAAAACTAATCACACCAGAGGAAACTAAGGGAAAAGTCATACCTACCCTAATCTAACCTGACTACTCATTACCCACAACTGTCCCTAACTAACCTAAGCTTAACTTACTCATCACATATAACGAATCGTACTAAACATCAACCCCCCACCCACCATTATGAGACAGGACACATGGAAGACAACACATACAAACCTACACACATACTATACCATCCTAAACAATCATATATTTTGTTGTTATATTTTTTTCATATTTTTTAATTTTTTGGGGAATTTTCTTTTTTTTTTGGAAACACACAGGAACCCCAACATTGACAAACACACTTAATAAGGAAAAGTAGAAAGAATCAGGACCCCCCTACCCACTAACTAAACTAACAACCTATACTAACCTAACACTAATCCCCCAAGCCCACTAATCATGAGAACTAAGAAAGTGGAGGGAGGGAAGGGAATTATGTCCATAGAAAAAATATATTCCTAGATGTTGGCCCTACGGAGGGTCCGCCTGATCGATTTGACCTGCTTCTTGATGTAGCTGACATCCTGGCTAAGATTGTTCACCTTCTTTAGAACTCGGTCCATCTTATGTTCCAAAGCCAGGAATGCGGCAGGGCCGATTGTTGGTGCTGGTGCCGTTTGTGTCCCGGCCAAGGTGCTCTGTGGCCGTGTGGAGCCTAGCCCACTGGACTGTCCTGCTGCTGTCACACTGCTGGGGCCTGGGTGTGCTGCAGATGTAGGGACAACTGTCCCCGCTGTGGGTGGGGCCACCTCGGGAGAACCAGTGGTTGTGGTGGTGGTAGCTGTAGTGGGCAACCTTGGGCCACCCTGTGGTGAAGCCCACCATGCTCCGGAGGCCCGATCGGATTGGTATGTACGGGCCATCCTTCGGAACCCCGACTGCACCTGCAGGATGTGTCTGTATCTCATGGCCCGCCTCTCAAATTCATGCTTCTGGGCAGGTGTCATGTTTGCAGCTGTGAAGACAAAGGGCAACTACTTACCATAGGAACTGCATTGTGTGAAATAGCACAAGTGGTCAATCTGACAATACATCTACTGTACTTGTAACAGCTCATATCACCATACAGATCATTGAACGTCTCAGAGGAAGTACATGGAAAGCCTGCCTACAAAGGTCATCTCACACATAGCACATCCAAAACCTAAATGATGGGTAACAACTGGCAATAACTTGTCATCAAAGTACTGACAGTTGTCAGCTAACAATCATGCTGCACATCCTCCGCCTATTGCCTGGACTACATATGTCAGTGTATGTGATGATAATCACAAACCTCAAGGTCTGCGATTTGTAATAGGATTTGCTAGTACAGTACTCATGTGCCATACCTGAGTGTGTACACTAGGTTCAAAACAAACTTCCAAATGGTCACAAGTATGTGTAACATACTGGTTGCTTCAGTCCTAGGTACCCTATTCACAAACCCATGCCTGTGTTTGAGGGAGAGGGGGAAGAACAACAAACAATTCCAAAATACATGCACACCCAGGAGTGTATAGAAAGCTCAACATGTGTTTGGCTCTACACACACACCACCAATAAGGGCTATCAACAAATTGGAGCCAGCTAAACCTTGTCCTATCCAAGGCCCACACATGTCAGAATGTACTGACCTATGTCAACATCACATACTTCCAGTGAGGCATAATTTTCAACAGACACAGAGTAGCAAGAACACCCATGATCATGAATAGCATGCACACCTAGGCCTTTGCACTCTAGTTCCACACACTTGTAGTACAACTTGTGGAAGTACATGCTCCCAGAAGGTTCAACCTACAGTGTACTCAGTACATCGGTTAATAGGGAAGCAGCAGTCATCAGAAAAGCCATTTGCAGAAGCTATCTGGGAGAATGTCAGTCTGACATGCAGACTCAGTCAGAGACGAGTCCCAGTGCAACTCTTATTGTAACTAGTGTATTCCACATGACTCACCACAGTTCTCATAGCGGGCCCTACAGGAATGGCCTACAAACCCAAGATCGGACAAGTGGATAAGCATTGGTCAACTCACAATTTTCTAAGAACTGAAATCCTACTAATGGACAAGAGTAATGATTGGGCAGCGCATCACACCTTGCAATGTGTTCAACACACAGGAGTCCATCACATATCACCAGCAAACACAAAACATAACACACATGTCAACACTCACTGTAGGTGTCGGGGTCCTCAAAACGAGCCCCTCTCCCACTGTGTACGGTGCAGGTCCACCTGTAAAGCATGGAAGGAAGAATATGCTCAGAATCAGTGCACTAACAAACAATTTCAATTACAAAAACAATGCGTAAGCTGACATGAGTAATGAAACACTTTCAGACATGCTCATACTGCATGGAATATTTCATGGCCAACATTTACATAGGATGGGTCTCCTGCTACAGTTACACAAACTTCTACACACATGCAGTGGCCCTGACTGTCATGTGGTGGCAAACATGCACCTCCATTAGTGAGCAGCAACAATATTGGTGTGTATTCGTCTCATCATGTGCATCCAAGAGAGACATCCAAAGGCTGGTTACTTGAGGAGTCCATGACCTGTCAAACAGCCTATGTGGTCATGAAACATTTGTGACAGATAGGTACATGGTACAGAGGGGCAGGGACTTTGGCACTACCTCATGTTGTTAAAGTTTCATAAATTGATGTGTCCCAACAATGGTGATTGGCACCAAACATAGATGTTTGTACCCTAGTCCATACCTTTGGACTGCCACCCCTAATCGGATTTTGGCACAGGAAACAAAAAATACCTGTCTAAGATGTTAGCTGATGGCACCTGACTCCTTTCCAAATATGGTTCATGTTCAGATCTGGCATTTATCAATAAAATATGAAGGAGCACAGTAATCCTTGACAGGCATAGCACTTCCGTGAACACTTTCCTTACACACTCACCAGACACACATGAGACATATGTCTGGGCCACATTGCTATCATCAATTGACGTGAAGGCAGCACTCATTTTCTGCATCATGTCGGGTTTCCAATGTCAGTCTAGCTATAGCGTCAACATATGTAGGTATGATGTTAGTACATCCATACTTCACTGGCAATTGTGACCTGTAGAGTCATGATAACCTCATTAATGTTTCTCTTGTCTGACACAAAGGTGGCACTAAATTACATTCAGCAACAAGCAACCTGTAAGTGTGCAAAACATGAGCTGCTTGACTGCTAGCATTTGTCATCCTTCACATAGTGCATCAATTACCCTGTATGTTTCCTCAGCATTACACACAGTCAGCAACTTATCTGGCAGATTGTGTACCAATCAACTCATGTCATTACACAGCTTTTAATTGTGCACATTTACATGATCTGTAGTCACCAACATGGCCACCAATCATGATTCCCAGGTGGTCCAGCAGATCTTGCTCCCTGGAGATCAGGTCAGCCCAGCGGTGCTTCAGCTGGCGGTCATTGCGTTGGCTCCCAGACAGACTCACCAAGTGATGGCGCACCTTCCCCCACCGGACTTATCGGGCCTCAGTGTGATACCCCTGTATCACCCTACCCCCAGCCTCAAGCATCAGTGAGAGGTAATGGCACACCAGCCATATGAACCCCCCCCAATTCCTCCTCACCCATCCTGGAAAGACGTGGCCTACCCGACATTTATACACAGAAAAGGGGAAAATGTAGTGGGAAAAAAAGAAGAAAGGGGAAAATGGGGAAAGTAGGAGTAAGGAAATACAAAGGAAACCTAACAAATAGAAGAGCCCAACTTTCCCCTATATAACAGTACCCACAACAGACTCCCACAGACAATAAATACAACACTGGACTGGACAAATGTAAACAACACACACTCAGGCAGTATTCTACAACAATATTTAAATGACAAAACAACAAGTAAGATGGCACTCTGGACACAAAAGCACAAAATCACAGGACAACACTCTGCACACAGCCACAAAGTCTAGAATAATCACAGACTGCAAAGTGAAAGTGAAAGTACACCCACTGTACAGAATCTGTAAACTGATAACACTGTACCTATTACATCACATCCTGCATAACATGGCCGCCGTTTTTTTCCATTATGCGTCATATTTTCACGCATACAGCTTGTGCGTCATATTTTTTGACACACAGGAGTGCAAATAATGCTGCATCCACATATTTTTAATAATTGGTAAATAATATTTGGATGCAGCATAATTTACACTTCCAGAGGTGAAAATTATGCCGCATCCAAATATTATTTACCAATTATTAAAAATATTTGGATTCAGCATTATTTGCACTCCTGTGCGTCAAAACATATGACGCACAAGCTGTATGCGTGAAAATATGACGCATAATTACCAATATGTATTTTTTATGTCAAAATGAGTCATGAAGATTTGCTTCACCTAACGGTGCTAAATGATAAATACTGGGGTTAGGGAAAGCAAATGTGCCTTACAGGATGTATGGAAGGCATTCACAGTGCAATAGTAATGATTGGCCAAAATGGAGATTACTCATAATTGCGCACACATGTAGATAATTGCTGATTGCGACTTTCCAAATATGAAAGAGCTAACAGGAAGTCTTTATTAGCTAATTTGTGAGCACATGTATCAAGCTTATCCAAATTGCAAAATGGCCATTTAGGTAATGCAATTGACGCCTAAACAATTTTGGGGGGTAACCATGTGCTAATTACAAGTTAATGTAGCAAAAATATGTTTCACTATAGACATGCAGCGCACACATGCCCCTTAAGCATGTGTGTGCTTCACGTGTCCGTAAAAAGTTTTTAATTGGGGTGCAGCAGAGGGGGACTTAGGCCCCCAGCAGCCTGGGATTTGCTGTTCCCGACTTGCAAATTAATCAACGGTTTTCCCAATTTCAGTAATGCTAAACCATTGGCAGCAGGCCCATAGATGCAAATTGAGTATGATTCTCTTTTTGAAAATCTGTAATACCATTTGCCCATTTGAAGTTTGCCCTATTAATTCTTTAGAAAATTCAGACATAGCATTTAGCATAGATTTAATAGCAAATTCTCAAAGTTCCTTATGTTATAATTGCAAATATGTTTTTGATGCATGTGGCCCTTAATGCATTACCTGGTTTAGTGGCATGTTTCAATCTTCATGCTAGGTTACAATTGGGACACTACTGTGATAGGCTGCTTGCAACCACTTTGGTGATTGGATGGTACATGTACATGTGTGTGGTCCAATGTTGATCCAATATCAACTGTTAAGGTGTATGTTGTCACTGTTACGTCCAGGTCTCATCATGAGTTAGTGGCAGCTAATCGTGTATCTAATGAGTATCCTTTGGAGAGAAATGTGAGTAAAGTCATTGAGGACATGGTAACCTACACGTGGATGGTCCCACCCTGCCACTGAAGACGTGTAATGAGACTTTCAACTGGGCAACCTTGGTGTGCTGAGTGAGAGAATGTCTCAGGTGTCAGGATCCGACATGTGTCATTGCAACATTTGTACTCAAGGTGGCCCTCTGTGGATGGAAATGCATCTGGGAACATCATAGCCTCTGTACAGAATAATATGGCTGGTATTCACCACACACGAGCCATCTCTACTATTTGGACAATGTTACTCAGCGTGTGAACTGTCAGGGTCCTCAAATGTGTAGACTTTTCATGGACATTATCTGAGGTTGCTGGTTCTGCTGGAGGCCACGTACACCATCAAAGGCTATGGCCCAGGTACATTGTCACACTTTGTAGTTTAGACATTAATGAGGCCCAGACAACGGATGGGCCATGATTTAGCTATTCAAGGGCACTGTAACCAATATGATACAAATAAAAGTCAGATGATGCAATACAATGTATTTGAGTATACATTGATGAGGCAAATGACGAATTAGCCTCTGATTAAAGAGAGGTTTTGAACAGCAAGTGTGGTCCATATGTGGCCACCGGGAATCTTTAGGGTGACCCACGGACAGGTGCCAGTCAGGCTGACAGGATGCTAGGTGAGTCAGGATCCAGCTCTTTCACAATTGACATGATCAATGGTCTGACTAAGACTGGTCGGAGGGAGCAGTAGACAGTTGACATGTCAAACTGTGTATGTCCTGTGTTGTTGTGAAGGTGACACATGAACCCAGATACAGTGTTACACGGCAACATTAGTAGCAATGCTTAACGGTGTAATTGCCAATATGACTACATCTATGCTGTAGGAGGCATCAGCAGGGACTGTGCATGTAAATTTGGGTGGTGTGCATGGAGGTGATCACTGGTGTGGCCTCCATCAGTGTCTCACGAGTCCTGTCGGATGAGATTTGCTTTCAAATGGCCTACAGTACCTTTCACACGGGAAGCAATCTACAGGTGATACCAGGCCTTAAAAACTCCAAGCCAGTGTATTATTTGAGCTGACTTCCATGTAGTCAGATAGTACTATGACAATAGTATACCATAGGAAAGGGTGTGGCACACTGGATGACTCTTGTTAGTGTGTGTGTGTAGCTGAGGGAATATCAGGGTACACATATTTGTATTCCAGGGACCTCTTCAGACAGGTGGGGTGTGACCAGGCGCATGGGTGTGTCAGCTCTTTAGAAAAGGGCTGACATGTAGATGGGATGTGATGTGCTGGATGCTTGTCATATGTGTGGCACTTGTGCTGTGTATGTTCTGCTTATGTGTAACTCTAGTGACAGATAATCTTTGCAAAGATTGTATGTAGTTGGACTTACTGCTGTCAAGGGTCTGGTCATACATTCCTGTTCCTGAAGCAAAAGCATGTCAACTGCCTGATGTACGAGGCCTGTTTTCCCCCAGTTGAGTGATGGTGTTTTAGTTGTGTGCCATATGCTGCGATGAACCATGTTTCCAACATGTATGTGTGTAATAGGTGTGGTCCTCAGCTATTTCCCTTCAAAGGTGAACTGTACAGGATGTCAGTCATTTACATTGTGTGTGTATGTGACCGTTGTATGATAGGCATCACATTTGTAGTGGGATTTTCTGTGTCCTGATTGTTATATCATCAATGCTCAATGAGGCGACACTCTTCTTCTGATATTTAGAGCTAAAGGTGTGCAGAAATGATTAGCCAGACCATGAAGTGGTGTTTCTTATGAGTGTTTATTTACAATAGTTCATTAAGTGGTGATGGTGATAATATTTAAAAGAAATTGCTCACAATGTGTTGGCGCCTACGCACTCCAGCAGCCGTGTTTGGTTGTTCCCCCTCATGTTGCAGGGCAGCATCCTCCTCTTCCTCATCTTCAGGCATGTATGGGTCTGGTTCCAGGAGGGGAATGTTCCTTTTGATGCAAATGTTGTGCAGAATGGAACATGTTAGTATGATCTTACAGACCATCTCGGGGGAATATAGGAGGCTACCACCAGTGATGTCGAGGCAGCGGAACCTTGACTTGAGGATGCCGAAGGTCCGCTCGACAATGCTGCGTGTCCTCCTATGGGCCTCGTTGTATGCACGCTCTGCAGCTGTACTCGGGTTGCCAAATGGTGTCATTATCCATGGCTGGATGCCATACCCCTGATCAGCTGAAAGAGAAAAAGAATGGGATCATGTTGATGTAGCTGGCACTATTGAAAAGACCTTTCATGGCAGTAGTTGTCTTGTGTTGTCTGTTACTCTTTTGTGTACTGATGTGACATCCTATACTTGTAGGCTATACCATCTGCATTGTGTTGTTTCCTTGGCTGAGCAAGTGTTTGTCTGCTAACCGTTTGTCATCAGTATGTTTTGGGATTTTCAGTACAGTGTGCCCTCCCTAGCATTGTGACTTGTGATACAGGTGTCCGTGTGTCTTCACTTGGGGTGAGATTATAGTTCCATGCAGAGTTAAAATTGAAAGTGTTGTTTACACGTTCATATAAAAGTACCCTGGACATCCCATACCTTTAGACTTATGCAAAGGATTATTGTAAAGGTCATTGGGACACTTACAATTTGCAAGGTGACATTTCAGCAACCACACTCATTAATGTCTTAACATTAGGCTGTACAGTAAATTCCGATGTGTGACAGGTTCAATGGTGACTTAAGAAACATGGCTAGTGATGTCAGGACCTCAGTGTGTTCCTGTTGACATGTTGCTGTTGTGGTGTATGTGTTGTGTGTCCTAGAGGGTTGCTGTGCAGTTTATATATAAGTAGGTTTTTGTACTTACCAACAAGTAGTCCATTGCCATACCGTCCATCCTGGAAGTGTTGATTGATGGTGAAGTGACGGAAGATGAAGGAGTCATGTACACTCCCAGGATATTTAGCCACGATGTTGGTGAACATTCCTTGGTGATCAACTATGGCCTGCACGTTGATGGAATGTTTGTGCTTCCTGTTGCGGTAGAGGTGTTCAGTTGCAGCAGGTGGCATAAGGCGTACATGTGTGCAGTCGATTGCACCAAGGACGTGTGGGAAGGCACTGATTGCGTAGAACCCCTGTTTAGTTTCCTGCTGCTTCTGCAGTGTGTTAGGGAAGCAGATGTGGCGGGGTGTCAGTCAAATGATGGCATCCAGTACTTTGGGCAGAAATGCAGAGAATGACGGTTGCGATATTCCACCTACCAGGGCACCAGTTGTTTGAAAAGAGCCACTTGCCAGCATGTGAAGTACGGCAAGCAGCTTTGTTTCTGTTGGTATGGTGTGGGGTGTCACCAAAGTGGGGGCCAACTGCTGTTCAATATTTCGCAGCAGCTGCTGAATGGCCTGCCAGTTCAACCGGTACCTCTGTATGATGTCGTGTTCCCTGAGGCCCTGAAGGGTTGTTCAGAGGCGGAAGATCCTCTCCTGCCTTCTGCGCTGCCTTTGGGGTCCCTGCTGGTGTTGTTGTAGCTGCTGTTGTTGCTGCTGGGCTCTGCGTCTGCATGCATGCTGGATTAGAATGACCTCCATGGCTCCCTGTTGCTGCTTTGCTGCTCTGCTGTTTGTTCTGCGTGTTCTGAATAAATACAGGTGTGTTTGCCCCATTTTAGCACCTGCCCTGACCCAGGCGTTAATTTTTGACGCAAATCGGGCTGTGCGTCATTTTCTGGCTCCGCCTCCCGGCCGTGTGTCATTTTTGCCCGAAAGCATAAATA